>NC_089646.1:138059600-143059600 GCF_037042795.1 Molothrus aeneus | reverse complement strand
CTGGAGGGGACTGTGATCCAGGGGAAGACTCAGAGGAGAGGGCCCTGCTTCCAGGCTGGAGCAGCCTGTCCTTGAAGGACTGCACCCTGTGGAGGAGTGACTCTTGTCACAGCAGTTTTGGAAGGACTGTGTGCCCATGGGAGGGACTCACATTGCAGCAGTTTTGGGTGAACTTCTGCTCATGAGATTTGGAGCCACACTGGAGGAATTCAGTGAACTGTCTCCTGTGGGAGGGACCCCATGGTCTCACAGGGGAAGAACTCCTCTCCTGAAGCAGCAAAAGAAAATCTTGGTGATGAACTGACCAAAACCCCTGTGCCCTTTCTTCCTGTGCTGTCACTGGAAAGGAGGGAGGGGATGTGGGGGGCGAGGGGGGACAAAGGTGTTTTAAGGGCTTATTTTTACTTCTTATTATCCTCCTCTGATATTGTTAGTAATAAACTCATTTTCTATCTCTAAGTTGAGCCTGTTTTGCCCTTGGAATGTTTTCTCCCTCTTGGTCCTTATCTCAACTTATGAACTCTTGAATTTTTCTCTCCTCTGGCCAGCTATGGCAGGGGAGAGTGTGTGAGTGGCTTTTGTGGTGTTTGGCCAGTGTCAAACCACTACAGCCAGTTATGGCACAGCCCCCAAGGCAGGGACAGAGGCAGCATTTCCTGATGCTGGCATTCCCCAGCATTGACCCATGATCTAAGACCCTTCTGTTGTTCCCAAGGTCTTTATTTCTTCAGCCTGAGCCTTCTGGAGAAGATTCCAACAGAAATCCACTCATATTCTGCTTGTGCCCATTGCACAGTAAACAGAAAGTGAACCATGGGCCAGAGTTTCCCTGCATCTGATTGGTAACAGGATGGTTTATTTCTCTGAGGATCAGGAGTGAATGAAAGCCTGGAGTACCCAAGCTGTGACACTCCAATACTCAGTGAATCATTTACACCAGCTAGTACACCTTGGAAAGGCAATATCCAACCTGTGCCAGGCTCCATGCTACAGCAGTGACAGGAGCAGGAGAAATAGCTTTTAACAACTCTGAAGGCAGAGTTTAAAGCACTGAGATGCCTTTACTATGACAGGGACACACTAACACACTAACAGAGCACTCATAAGGGTAAATCACACCTCCCTCATTTCTTGGGGTGTTTTGAGAAGGCTGAGAAGGGAATGTGTGAAGAAGGGGAAGAGGAGATCATCATAATCAGTCACTGATGTTCCAAAGGGCTGTTTTGAGGCTGGTCCTGGGCTCTGTTGGCACAGCTCCACAGTGAAGGATGAGCATCACGGCTCAAGGCTCAAGACTCAGGGCAATGGTGAGGGCTTGAGTCCGGATTTCACCAACAACCAGATTTCACCAATGTAATGGAGATTAAGAGGAAAATGTGACACAACCTCTCATGTCATGTTCATGGGTTGGTTCCCTCTTCTGGAGGAATTTTGGCCAGTACATAATGGCTGCATTCCTGCCAAGGATGAGACTGGAGCTGCTAATACTGCAGCAGAAGCATCTGTGTTTCATACAGATGGCTCTGGCCATCCTATAGACCAGTGAGACTTGCAAATTAGCCCAATGGCAAGTTTTTCTACAATGGGGGGTGTTCCAGCTGCTTTCATCTAGCAGAGCCCTGACAAGAGCAACAAAGCCAAAAGCCTCTTCACTCCCACACAAACCTTTGTCTTCCCCTTTTAGCAAAATCAGTGAAAGCAGCAGTATCAGAACACACTTTTTTAACAGAATATTTGTCCCCCAAACATTGGAAATGCACATTTATCTATATCTATTTTAGCTCCATTTTACTTCTCAGCATCAAACCCTACAATTTCTCTTCCATTTCTATATACTGTGCTGCACAGCTGACATATTGCTAACCCCATGCCAAAGCACAAGCTGTAATAATACTATCAGACCAGCATTTCAGAGAGTTTTTCCTCTCTAACCTGTGTTTGACCTTTAATTGATAAACAGCAAAGTGGATCTGATAGTAGGGTGATGCAAAAGCCTTATATCTCTCTATAACTTCAACTGATTGCCCCTAAAATTGAGATAAAGTGATACAAGACCACAGTGCCTGATATGAGAAAACACATTACTTAGCACACAAGCTGAATGCTGAGGCAGAGCATGGAAGGATTACAAAAGTAAAAGAAGGAGAGAATGTGAAACAAAAATGTCTATGTTGAGAATCTTGGTTGATCTGTCAGAATTAGTCATTCAGTTGTATACAGATTAAAACCACCTTGTTTGATTAGTCTCAAGGCTTACCAGGGAATTTAGCCACACAAGTCATTAATTTCAATGAGCATGTTTGTGGCTAACTACGTTTGTTGACTCTGAAAAAGTGTATGTCTTGATATGACATATTTCTTCCCAAGAGCTTCTCATGGACTGAGAGCAGCAACAATGAAGAAAAGTGTTGCTACACGTGTGAGTTTATCCAAAGGAGGTGCTTTATGCAGTGATTTATTTTCATCTGCTACTGCTCTTATTAAGAAGAAGATGGATATAGAAATATTGTTATAAATAGAAGGCCACGTTCATGACCATGTGCTGTGAGTCATCACTGTTAATTATTCAGATGTATTTTCAAAGATACCTGGGGATTTGGTATCTTTGCAAAAATGAGTGGTTGTAGAATAAGAGTTTAGCTATTTAGCATTTTTACTGACATGTATGTATATGTCTAGATATGTATCTATTTGGTTTTCTCCTGTTTACAGTTTCTCTCTGTAAGTAAAGAGGAGGAACTGTATCACAAGTTAGAAGTGGCCAGTCACACTATGCAGCGAATAATGAACTGTGCATGCAAATCAGCTGACAAATCCCCCATGCTTTAACTGTGCATGCAAATCAGCTGACAAATCCCCCAATAAGCTTTATTGTATGCAAACTATTTGTCAGGTGATTGTGACTAACAGATGGATTTTTCTAGTAATCATGACTAGCTAGTGGACAGCAGACTAATCCAAAAAGTGATGGTATTTCTAATGTGTAGTGTTCTTATAATAAATTGCTTTCACAGCTTTATTAGCTACACATGATCAACCAGGGAAGTGTTTTGCTTCTGTGCCCATTTTAGTTGTTGAGTCTGAGTGTTTTTTTTCTAAGAGCTGTAGCACTAGCATAAAGAAAGAGTGAGAATGTACAGGAGTAATTATCCACATTGAGGATGGTTATATCAAATCAAAGATAGCCTCAGGAATCATTACTTTTTTAAAAAACTAAACAATACAGGAAATATTCCCAGCCTAGAATGGAATTGTCTACATTGATAAATCTTACAGTAGTTCACAGCCTGATTCAGATCTGGGACCACTAACATAACATCTTCCCAAACCATTCCCAGGTGCAGCTCAGCAGCTAGCACCAGTCAGGGATTATTCCTGGCAGGTTTTGTAGGTGGAGCCATGCAGTTTCAGAGACTTAGGGATCAAGACATCAGCAGCATGCATGTGAAGTCTCCTACAGAAGCTGTTCTCACTGCCCAAAAATATATATTAAAACATCAATCTGCTAAGGCTGATGTAACTCCTGTGCCCAGGAAAGCTTTTTCACTGTGTACCAACTCCTCTGCTTCCCAGATAGGTGGGACACCACCTTTTTGCTGTCCTTATTCCTGGTCCCTAGGACTGTTGTGGTTTCACTAGCATCTTTATCTGTCCTTGCCTTCTTGCTCCCTGTGAGGAGGAAACTGATTTGGTCTCTTGCTAAGCCAACATTCAGCCCCACAGCTCAGCATCCGCAGAAGTTACAAGGGGGATGCTCTGCACAAGTCCACCTCACTATCAGTAAATGTTTACTGGCTCTCCCTTCCAAAACTTCATCTTCCGATTTATATCTCCTTGGTTTTTAAGATTCATAGAATCATAGCATGTTATGGGGTTAGAAGGGACCTCAAAGATCTTTTAGTCCCAACCCCACTGCCATGGTCAGGGACACCTCCCACTAGACCAGGTTGCTCAAGGCCTTATCCAGCCTGCCCTTGAACACTGGCAGGGTTGGGGCATTCACAACCTCCCTGGGCAATCTATTCCAGTGTCTCTTCACACACACAGTAATGAATTTATTCCTAATATCTAATCTAAATTCCCCCCTTTTCAATTTGTACCTATTACTTCTTGTTCTATCAATCACTACAATACCCCTTATTTTTTACAAATCACTCTGGGACCTTCCAGCACCTTATCTCAGTCCCAAAGTGCTCCTACTCAATGCAGTGAATAACCAACTTGTCTTCACTCAGCTCATTTGCTCCCGGAGCCACAATCCACCTCTGTTTTGCTCATTATTTCTCCTGGCTACCATTCCTGTAGCAAATGCCAGGATTCTTCCTTCAGAGAAAAGCCAAGCTGAGCTTTATCTCAGATGTGCCAATATCAGAAATAAATTATAAAAACAACAATAAGCAAAAGCAAAGCTGTATCACCTGCTATAAACTATTGTGGTGTCTTATAAGTTGTGTGGACTATGCACCCAATGCATGGCGCTGTTTGGCAGCACAAATTTTCTCTGAGATCACAGGACAGCCAGTGCTTTTGAACATATAATTCAATAAAGGATTTGTTGAAATCCAAGACCACTAGCATGAAAGTCCTGCATTTCCTCAGTGTTTACAAAAAACATCCTTGCTTTTACATTTGTGGAGAAAGTGTTTACCATTTACCTCCAGAGGACCAGAATTACTTTTGCTGCACAGCAACAGTGGAGCTCAGGCTGAAGGATGGTGTGTAAATACCAAACATCCTCCTTTCTCAGCTCCACATCTTCTCCAGAACAAGCAGAGAGGAAGTTTCCTTGCCTATACAGAAGAAAGAAAATCAGCTTTCCTCACAGCTGGAATATTTGGCCATGCCCTGAGAGCTCAGTTAAAAAAGGTCTGTCTGATGTACAGAGATGTAAGAGAGCCATTCCCTCACACCAGTTGCCTGTGTCTGTGGCAGGACTGATAGCAATTCCTCACTGCAGTTGGTGTTGGAGATACCACTGTGCTGGCCAGTAATTGCCTCACCCTGAGAGAACCTCAGGAAGCAGCCCTAGCTCCTCCTCCTGATGCACACTGCAAAATGACTGTGCCATGGCTGCTGGGGATGTAGACAAGAACAGAGCTTCTGTAAAGAGCCATTATTCCCCAGCCAACACAGATGCAATGTGTTCCTTCTTTATGGATCATGTTGGCCAATTAAATCCATCAACCAACTAATTTATGCCTTGCAATGGCTGAAGTAACAGGAAAAGAAATGTGTCTTGTGTAATCTCCACCCATGTGGCAGATGTCAATGGGTTTAGTGCAATAATGTCCTGTATATAAAATTGTCGGGTGCTAGGTGACCCACTGGCTGAGGAGAGCTCTGCTCTGACTCCATTTCCAGAGTTTGTGCAGAGCCTCCACGTTCAGTCACCACCAGAAGGAGCTGCTTGGCTTTGCCAGGGCAGCTCCTACAGGCTCAGTACAAAGGAGCACCAAAAAAAAGCCAAATGCAGGAATTTGTGCCCCTCTTTGTCTTTCTCTGTGACCAGAGCAAATGACCTAAGAACTGGTACTCATTACCCTGCATCTTTGAAATACGTGTCATTGAGCAGGGGTTACTTCTGGGGCTAAATTCTTGTCTTGCCACCCTGGAACAAATTTGGAAGGTCTCCATGGTCTCCATGTAAACTAAAGGGTCATACTTAGATTCTTATTAAGGAGAAGAGAATTCCTCTCCTGAGGTCTTAATAACACAGAATCCTTTATTTTCCCTTTTCCCTTTCTTTCCTCATCTTCTTTCCTTCCTTTTTTTTTGTTATTGTGCATTTCAAATCTTCTAATTTTTTTTTCATCAGAACAATCTAAAAGTCTGTAAAGAACTGAACAAATCAGTCTGTAAGTTGCTACAGATTGTTGCTATGAATTATCCCAAAGCCCTTGTGCCAGCATATTGATTGCTTTAAAGTCAAGTGAAAATAGATGCACAGCTTAGAAGACCCATAAAAAAACCTCTACAAGAGCAAAGAGATTATTCATCCATACCATTTAAAAATGTAGCTTGTAGATGCACGAGTATGATTAGCAAATAAGAATAAGTGGAGCTCTGACAGCTTCAAAATTGTAACACATACACACAGCCAGCTGTCTGCCAATTCCTTAAATAAACTGATTTTCTAGAAGGAAGCTTTTCTGATTCAGAATAGAAGATTCAGGTAAGAAAGGTAAGGGTTTTCCTTTTTTTTTTTTTTCTTTTGCAGGTATAAGGATTTGATTTGTAGTCAAATTTTATAACACTAACCAAATCAAAGCAGTCTTTCAAATATTTATTAGAATTGTTACTGTGGATGTACCCTTATTCCACAGTGAGCTGTTTTATAATTTATGATTTATAATTGTATAGATTCTCAGTGTGCTGCAGCCAGACTTTGTTCCTCTCTCTGCCTATCGACTCAATTGGTTGCTATCTCTTCCATGCTAGATTAGTGCTTATTAGTTCTGATAGATGTTATCCTTTCAAGCTGGCTTGACTTTGTGGCTGGGTTAGGAGGGAAGTGTTTATCAGAACCAGAGCTCAAAGCAAGCCCTTCGATGCAGATTTTTAATTTTCATGGCTGTTGTTGGTTGTTGCTGCTCTGCTCATTGGTGCTGTACCATGGATGAGACTGGTACTTAGCAAAGGGAGGCTGCAGATGTTCTAAAGCAGATGTTGTAAAGCAGATGTTCTAAAGCAGATGTTTCTACCCAGCCTTATCAACCCAGCCTTGCCAGACGATGAGTTACTTTTCACCTAAGATCAGAAAGTGTGACTGTGTTCACAGGGGTCTTAGGATGAGGGAAGAGACGAGGATCTGATTCCATGTTTCAGAAGGCTTGATTTATTATTTTATCATATATAATATATTAAAACTATACTAAAAGAATAGAAGAAAAGATTTAATCAGAAGGCTAGATAAGAATAGACAAAGAAAGGATGATAACAAAAGCTTCTCTCTCGGACAGAGTCCGAGCCAGCTGACTGTGATTGGCCATTAATTAGAAACAACCACATCAGACCAATCACAGATCCACCTGTTGCATTCCACAGCAGCAGATAATAATTGTTTACATTGTTCCTGAGGCTTCTCAACTTCTCAGGAGAAAAAATCCTAAGGGAAGGATTTTTCATAAAAGATGTCTGTGACAAGAAAGCTGCTCAGCAACCTCAGTGGAGGAGGCCAGCCTTTGTGAAGAAGTCACTGTGACTAGAAATGTCCTCTCAGTTCTGCCAGGCATGTCAACAGAATGAGGTGGCTCAGAACGAAGAGGAGGGGAAGATAATCTTGCCTCCCTGCATGGTCTTCTCTGCTTGGGGATGCACATCAGTGACCAGATCTTCACCTGCAGTGGAGCTCCAACATCTGATGTATGTGGAGACACTCACCTGTAGATGTGGTAATCTGGAGTTGTCTCCCACCTCCAATTTCCCCCTCTTGTCAGGGGAGTTATGGGAACACCAAGGGTTGGACCATCCCAACCTGTTATCTAGGAGAAATCAAGTGATCACTACCTGCAGGGACCTGTGCTGTGCTCTCATTGGAGAGGACACCCAGAATGCCAGTTTAACCCGGATACCAGTTACTACAGGGATGGAATCAGATGTGATCAGTTCTCTCCCTGTGATTCCCTTTACCAAATATCCCAGCCAAGGCTGCAGCCAGCATCACTGGTATCAAAGAAAAGGAGCAAGACATTTGCCCAAAGGAAGGTTCCTACCTGTCAGTGTTTGGGGAGAAAGTGTTCAACCTGCATGAAGATTAGGCTGGAGCCTAAAAGTAACTTAAAAAGTAACTGTTTCCCATTAATAGTGGCTATTACTATCTTCTGAACAAACATTCTCTTTCTGAATTCCATGACACTCTTTAAAGTTTATCTCTTATGGTAATGAATTCCTCAGGCAAATTGTGCATTGTCTGAGGAAAAAATCTCCTTGCCTCATTTTTTTCTGAATGTATTTGTTATACTAATTAAAGGGCTTCACTTCCCACAACGTTTTCTTTTAATGTTAGCTTGAACTCTGCAGGTTGGAGACAGCTGCTGCATGCATAGAGGAGTGGGCTAATCACAGGACTGGAATTAAGGAATTTATGAGTTCCTTAAAGCTTCTCCAATATTAATTGCACAGAAAAGGCTCTTCATTAAGCATTCATTCGCCTCTCTGTTTTGCTCAATCTGTACAAATTTTACATGCATGTACATGTATTTCTGAGTCAGCCCTGAACAAGGACAGAACCGCTGGGCCCTGGTGGATGCAGATAGTTTTCTCCTCTGAGGTCCATTTACCAGCTGGATTTACCAGTGTAAGAAGTCTTCTTTCAGGGGAAAAATCAAAACCCTACAATATTTTTGATCTGAGAATGTAGTGCAAACTGACTACTGTGACACCTCTAAAGTGCTGGGAGGTCATCCCAGAAAAAGCCCAGTTTGGTGTCCTGAGATTACAGTGAGAACCAGTTCAGCTGGTTCACTGCCACAGATTAAACAAACAGAGACTGGTATTTGTTTTCCTTCACATGAATATGTTTAGTGGGGCTCAAAATCGATCAGGAAAGGGATGTTTGGAGCTAAAAGACAGATTCTTTTTATTTTTTTTTTTTGGCTGTGTTGGGGATTTTTGTGTTAGGAAAAGCCTTTTGGCTTTGAAACCTGCCTGCCTCAGCTATACAGGTATATCATGAGGGAATCTGTCAGAAAAGAATGGACATTTGGCAGGGAAAAATTTTCAAGTCAGGCATGGAAATTAATCCTGATTATGTTTATTAGAGTTGCAAAAAGGGTGAGTATTTATTCCATGCATTCCTTAAAGGAATTTAATTGCTGTGTGTTCTGGTCTGGTTTTGTTTTGTTCCTCCCAGCTTTCTAAGCTTCAATTTATATGACACAAACCAATTACCAAACGGTGCTGCCTTAACCTTTCTTTGTGCTGATCCACTCAAGAGCAGAGATAGTCACTCTTCAATAGATCATTGTGCTTCCAGAAGGGTTGTTGTAAACCAAATGAGCTGCAGTGTGTGTGCCCTTCAGCATCTTCTGGCATTGCTGATAATGTGCTTTCACCTTCCCCTGGCTGCCGGTATCTTAGCGCTTTTAGCATTTAGGCAGATAATCTTTGGGGCAGGGTCGTTCACCTAGAGTTGACAAAAGCACAGAGGGGTGGTTCTGCTTCACGGAGCAGTGGAAACTGAACGGGAACAACCTCTGAATTTAGATTTAGAACCCATGAGTGCTGACTAAGCTCGAGGCAGTTGTGGAACAGCCCAGCTCTCAAAAGGGTGCACCCCAAAACAGCTCCCACTGCTGGATGAAACCACCTCTCAGTTCCCTCTGAGTCTGCATGGAGCTGCTTAAAGAGAATCATATCTCAATTTGACATCTCTGAAAGGTGGAGGTGTCCAGGAGGGACATTGTCCTTGGCACCCACTGCCTGATGCTCCAGCCTGCCTGCAGTGGGGCAAGAAACATCAATCATGGCTGAATTCTCCAAGCCGCTTAGGGAAGCAGAAACAATCAAGAATCTGAGGATTTTTATGTGGTATGACTGTTACAAACCCTTGAAAACACAAGTCACTTCCTACTTATCTGTCACCTTGTCCTAATTCAGGCTCTGGGGTGCACATTGCTATGAAGAAGTCTCTGCAAGAGCTTTGCCATTGCTTCATTCCAGAAGAACTGGGAAGGAGGCAGCAACTGAGTTTTTTCTGGGGCCTCTGGCTAACATGTATTCACTCTTTGATCCAGAGGGGGGGGTGTAGGACGAGCAAAAAGGCAGGTTTGCCTGTCAGTAGTGACCGGAGGAGGATTTTTGGAGGAGCCTTCGGGCTAGTTTCCTCCCCCCACATTCCTGTCCCTGTCACGGCTTCAGCAGCTCAGACAAATGGTCGGATACACTTGAGTGCACAGCCCTGCAGTGCAATGGGGATGCTGCCCTCATCATGACTCTCGAGTTAAGGTATTTTAAGCAGAAGGAGGGGTTGAGAAGGAGAAAAGAATGAGATAAGAATGTGTGAACTACTTTTTCTTTCTCTTTTTGCTTCGTGAGTCTTTGTTAGAAAAGCTGCCAGCTGCGCACTGTGTTGTGCCAAGCAACTCTACTAATCTCTCTCTGGACAGCAAGGTCGTGCACCGAACACTGAAAAGATCCAACTGGAGCATTATCATCAGCTTTCCTCAAAAACTGATCATGCTTTGCCCAAAGCTGTACTGCAGGCAGCATTGCTGAAGCCCAAGTTTAGCCTCATTAGGGCTGTGTGGGTGTAAATAGGAGCAGGGCTTGGCTAGAAAGGTGGTCCACAAAACAGACCACTGCTGACTTTATGGGACTGACTGGGGTCAGCCCTTGGGTATTGCACCAAAACATTGCAAGATCCACACAACTCTGTGTGAGTGTGTGTTCTGCACCTGCAAGCAATTTGTCAGGGGTACTCTTCAGAAGCCTCTAGGAACACAGACGTCGTCGTCGTGTGATGAAGTTTGAGTGCCCCTTTGTGCGCCGCTGGGACTGGAGAGAGAGAGAGAGAGAGGGGACACGTGCTATTCTCTCGGATTTTCAGTTTTCTTAGCAAAGAGAGGTAACAAGTCAGGTGTCACATGCAAACAAGGATTATTTTGTCTTGCTTTTCCCATAACAGCTAGGCACTGAGCAGATACTTGAGTGAAAGGACACGCTCAGTTTGCCAGAGAACCAGCTGAAATCTGAAGTTATTCAGTTGAAAGCAATGAAGAGATGGATCAAAATTTGGCCTTGTGCCTGGCTGTGGAGTCTGTTCTGAACAGACTACAGGAAAAATACCTGTGGATTGCAGATCATGTCTGCAAGAGAAAGTGGAATTTGCCATTGAAGAAAACTTCTCATTTAGAAAGCTTTCGAGCAACTCACTTTGAGATATTTGCAGCGCCTTTAAAAAAACACCTCAGCTGTAATGAGCTTATGTGTTAAATGAACAAGTGTGGAAATTAGGACATGAGATATTTGCATAGCAGCCAGGAGATAATTACTGGTGATAGTCCAAGCTGAAGAATAGAATCTATTGTTTCCAGAAAACTAGTTTTTATAAAACAACATGAACTTCCTGTACTCAAAACAATCACATCAGCAATGTCTACTATGTTATGTAGCAAAACTATTAACAAATAAGTACATGGCGGGAAAAAAATCCCATCCTGGACAAACTGTAAAGGATTAAACCTAATTAACTATTAAACCTAACAATACAGTATGTTTAGGATGTCTCTGTACTGTGTATCTTTCCATTTAGTACAAAGTGCAAAAATATGCTGGTGAAAACCACTGGACTTTAGTTACAGAATGGCTAGATTATAAGCATATTTATATACATGCAGAAATGTAGACATTAATTAATGACCTCTTAGGTCAGGAGGCCTGCAACAGCTGGGGATCCCCTTGTTGGGCATGACTAGGAATAGTTCAAGGCTTAGTCTAAGAGGGTTGGCTTGTAATATACACTAGGAAATATAATTAGTCACTAGAAAAAGAATTCAGCTTTACTCCAGCATCATGTGAGTTCAGTTCTCTCAATGTGAAATGCAGCCACCCAGATTGAGATCTCTGAGACTCATTTTTGTTTGGTGAAAGAGTAATTAATGCTGCATAAGGGATAAAAAAAAAAAAGCTGAAAGAGCACTGATGGCAAAGTGGCAAATGCCACAAGGAGTTTTAGGTCAGTAAGCAGGGAGGACAGGCCTGCCAGACTTGCCTCATTTGTAAGCCTAACCTCTTGACTGACAAAAAAGATGCTCTTTAGTTGGAAATTTCCTGTGGAGGTATGTAAATGGAATAATGAAAGCCGAATCTGTATTTATACTTTAAATCACATGGAACCTCTGAGTGTTCTGGTGAAGAAAAACCCCATTATTTGCTTGGTGTTACATTTCTCCTCCCTGTGCCTCTGCCCCAGGTCACTGATTGAGACAGATGCATGGGCTGTGAGTACACAGGGCTGGCATGCTCTCTTCCTCCTTATGTTCCAGTGACTCCTGACAAATAACAAACTGCTAAAAATGGTGCTGATTAGTCTCAGAGACAGAGATTCAGAAGGCCAGGTCTCAATTACACTCAGTTACACTGAACTTACTATTAAATCAAGGCTCAGAAACAGTTCTATGAACACCTGTGACACTTCTTGTGACTTCCCTAAAACTCCTCATGAATTTACCAGGTCCTCCGTGCCAGTGAGAATGGAGCAAGGTGTTGAGCATTTGCCTGAATGCTCCTTTTGTCCTCGCTGTCAGTCTGTGTCACACCAGCAGATGCTGGGAGCAAAAGGCCAGGCCCCATGTGGTCTCAGCTCCATGGCAGCAAGCAGAGCAGTGCCAGCCTAAATCACTTCACAGATCGGATCATCAGGGCTGGAGAGGATGATAATATGTGTAATTTTTATCCTGCTATCCCAACACCCTCCCCCCTGCCCCCCGATTTTTTCCTTCTGTTACATTTCTCATTCCTTTTACTCTTCAAAAGTCATCATTTGAGAGCAAACAAGTGGTCAGGTGTTGTTACGATGTGTGTGGCAGAAGAAGGCAAGATAAGAGATGCCATAAAATGTGTGTACGCAGACACAGAATATTCATTTCCAGGGAAATTGGTGTTCACCATTTAAGCCTGATCATCTATTCTGCCTACTCCCTCCCACCAAACAGAGAGACCTCCTCACACTCTTTCCACGTCTCTCTGTTTTATCTTGGTGTCATATTGCAATAGCTCTGGGAAACCACTGTCACTCCCTTTTACTCCACAGGAGGTGGACAGAGCTCCCAAGCCTCAGAGGTACAGAGCCAACCAACTTCTGAAGAGTCCTTGAGGAGTCACACCAGACACGTCTATACAGAGTAACGAACAGAGTTTGGGACAGTTCTGGGAACCAACCCCAAGTTCTCTAATAGCTGAACAAGTGCACAATTCATCCCATTTGGCTTCTCATACATGTGGCCCCTTGCCTGGGACCGCCCAAGGGTCAGCCCTGCAGGTTGTGATTGCAGTGGAAAAATAAATAATTCATTAAAGAAAGGATGGGTGCATGGGGAGGGAGGGAGGGAGGGAGGGAGGAAGGAAGGAAGGAAGGAAGGAAGGAAGGAAGGAAGGAAGGAAGGAAGGAAGGAAGGAAGGAAGGAAGGAAGGAAGGAAGGAAGGAAGGAAGGAAGGAAGGAAGGAAGGAAGGAAGGAAGGAAGGAAGGAAGGAAGGAAGGAAGGAAGGAAGGAAGGTAAAATACACATATCCACCTAAAACAAGGTTTCAGTTTTCTAAGCTGATATGTTTCAGTGACTATTTATTATGGGAAAGGGGTGTGGGTGTGAGTGTGTATAGGAGAGTGCAGCACAGGAATATAACTAGGAAAACTGAACAAGCTTAGTAAATCCATTAGAAGAAGCTGACCAACACTGGACAAGGAGAGAGATTCAGAACACAGGGGCTGGTCTGGGGGTGCTGAGATGAGACTGGAAGGCATGTTTGATTGTTCCCATGCTCAGGGATAACAGGCTTAGTGCATGCTTGTAAATACACAGAACTGCATTCAGGATCTCTAGCCCCAGTTTGTCCTCCTAATTAAAATTGCATATAATAGCTGAGAATGTGGCAGTCTATACAGATCAGACCACCCTTCCTCATGCTTCTATTTCAAAATGAATATACCTCAAGTTGGTGATTTACCATTTTATCCTCCCGGTTCATATCTAGATGATAATTTCTGTTGTTCAGTTATTCATCCCAGAAAGAGCATTGATAAGGTTTTCAGAAACACGGTCTTGGGAGAGCCATGCCCTTAGACCATCAATATCTCATCTTGTGCACCGTGCAAGTACTGTACTCAGAAGGAAAGATAGGAAATATAATCTATTCTCCCTCATACCTCTGTGCCATTGGGAATCCAGCAAACCTGCATTCCATTTCCTTTCACTGAAAACCCTCTCTAGGAGACTTATCAAACTGGGATGCCCCTCCAATGCCTTAGGCCATTAATAAAACTTCTTTGCATTCTGAAGGCTCCCCCCTCAGCAATTTTGACACAGACACACACATATTCAAAGGGGTTTACTCTCTTGTCACTTGATGTAAAAGACTGGGCGGATAAAAAAAGGCAAAATGTTCAGAGATCTCAGTGGCAATAACAGAGCCGTGGATTTGATGCTTCCTGGCACTGCTGAATACAGCCAATGTATCCTGCTGCATTGAACTGGAGACACAGTAAGGATACGCATACATGACATAACATCATTTTATATGTGAGAATATTTCATTGACTTGTAGTGTAGCAAAACCAGTGAACTAGGCAAACCTTCCAAACAGCTTTGTTGACAGACAAAAGGAATGGAAGTGCCTTGTAAACTATTGATATCACATACTGCATATGAACTTTTGACATGGCTGACTCCCTGCTGTTGTTCACTGTATGCCATAATCCCTTCTTCTCCTGCCAGATTTCAATCTGTACTACATAACCCTTGCTATTCTTCCAAGAAAGGATTCCAGCAGCATCATAGATTTTGCACAAAAATTCTATTTGAAAGTCAGTCTTGCAGTTAGCCTTCTGGCATGCAATCATTTAATATGTTTTAGACTCTCAGGAGTTTGCAGTCTCAGCCTCAGTAAGAGGATCCCATCTTTGGATAAAGAACAAGAAATCACTGAAGAGTGGAGAAGCCAGACCTCCTGTAGTATGCAGGTATGAACAAAGTTTTAAGAAAGGAACAACTTTTTTTAATCCCCTGTGTAGAGGTCACATGTTCAAAAGTGCCTAATGTTTTAATAACTCCCACTATAATTCTTTTAGATAAAATTTAAAAGCCTGTATTTATATTTGGATCTTCTTGACTCAGTAGTGAGAATTGAGCTCTGAAAAATCCAGCTTCCTTTTACCAACAAAGCCTAAATAAATATTACTGAAGTATAAGTATTATAGTGTGAAATTAAAAAAATAAATAAAGAAAAAGACATAATGTGGTAACTTCCCTTGTTACCTTTTTGGTTTGCCTTTTGTGGGAGCTGCACAAATACAGTTCTATTAAGGAAAAAAACATTGACTGGAAATTTTATATCAACATTTGAATAAGTGAAAAAATAACTTGATAATGTCCAGCTTGATGTGAATGTAGTTGCATGGGCTTCAAAAGTCCATCTTAGGCAAAACTCAAGAATTTGTTTGAAGCAGGAATGTTATTGCTTTTTTTTGCAACTGGGGTTACCTTGCAGGGTTTGTATAAACCTTGCTTTGCTTCCTAAGATGAAATTATATGATATCACCTGGTTTATCTGTAGGTTGCCCTAAATCATTTGATAAATGCTCAAGTGTTTCTTATTGTGTTTTCAGTGTGGTATGTAAATAGCAGACTGAGCAAAAGATGACAGGGGTCAGACCAAAGAACAAAGAACCAGTAACCATCCGGTATCAGTGTGATAACCAAAACCTCACATGGTATCAGTTCAACAACCAGGTTATTGCTACTTCCCTTAGCCCAGGATGCTACGCCCTGAATCTGCAACCTTTAACATAAAATCATAGAATGGTATAGGTTAAAAGGGACCTTAAAGATCATCTCATCTCATTCCCTGTCCTCTGCCACAGGGAGGGACACGTTCCAGTAGATCAGACTGCTCAGAGCTCCAACCAACCTGGCCTTGAACACTCCCAGGGATGGGGCATCCACAGCTTCTCTGAGAAACATGTTCCAGTGTCTCACCACCCTCATAGTAAAGAATGTTTTTCTAATATCTAAACTAAATTTATTCTCTTTCACTTTGAAGTCATTCCTCCTTGTCCTGTCTCTACACATCTTTGTAAAAAGTTCTCTCCATCTTTCCTGTAAGTTCCCTTCATGTACTGGAAGGCCACAATTAGATCAACCCAAAGCCTTCTCTTCTCTAGGATGAGCAATCCGAATTGTCTCAGCCTTTCCTCATAGGAGAGGTGCTTCATCCCTCTGACCATTTTAGTCACCTCCTCTGGACTTGCTCTAACAGATCAATGTTCTTCCTCTGCTGGGGGCCCCAGAGCTGGATGCAGCACTTATGAGTGTGAATATAAGATCCTTAGGTTATTCTTAGGGTAATATAACTTCATTTGTACAGAATTTTAATAATTTCTCTTGTATCAGAAAAAGACAGAACAATTTAGGTTGGAACAGATGTCTAAGATCAAGGTCAACTCTTCACCTGGCACTGCCAACTTCTCCACTTATCCATGTCCCTAAGTGCCACACCTTTTAAAAGACACATGTCTTTTAAACACCTTCAGGAATGGTGATCCCAACATTTCCGTGGGCAGTCTCTTTCAGTGCTTGATAACATTTTCTGTGAAGAATTTTTTTTCTAAATATCCAAACTAAATCTTCCCTGGTGCAATATACAACCACTTCCTCTTGTCCTGTCCCTGTTACCTGGCAGAAGAGGCCAACCCCCCTCTTTCCACAATCTCCTCTCAGAGAGTTGTAGAGAGCAGTAAGGTCTCCCCTGAGCCTCTTCTTCCCCAGGCTAAACACCCCCAGCTCCCTCAGCTGCTCCTCATCAGACTTGTGCTCCAGACCCCTTCTCAGCCCTTCTCTGGACTTGCTCCAGCTCCTCAGTGTCTTTTTTGCAGTAAGAGCCCAAAATTGGACACATATTCAAAGTGCAGCCTCACCAGTATTGAGTACAGGGCAGTGATTATTTCCCTAGTCCTGCTGTACCATCGTTTCACAACCAGACATCTTAAAATCATCAGATGACCTTGAAGCTGGGTAGAAGACAACCTCAATGCCCAAATAAAACAAGAACTCTCTGTAGGTACAAAAAAAAATGACAAATTGTGTCACCACTGTAGAGAAGCTGGAAAGAGGTAGAAGTGAGAGAATTCCCTCAAAATTCAGAGAAAACGTCTGAGAGAAGAAAAATTAGGCACTGTAAATAGCAAAAGTCTGAAATTCAGTTTTAAGGTTTTTTTTGTGAGCAACATGTCAGACAAATAAGTTATGTTCAGCATTGCCAAGGTTAGTAAAACCCTTTATGATCTGCTGGCTACCATCTTGCTGTATAATCTAAAATGACTTGGGTGACTGTTGTGTTGTGTCTGTATAAGTTGGACTGTTCTGTTCCCCTTATCATATAATGATTCTGCCCTGGTTCTCCCTTCTCTCCTTTATGCTGCCAGTTATCCCAACTCCTCCCCAGTTGCCTTGGAGATTAATGTACCCTTTCTCAAATCCCTCCCCAGTGCCCTGTCCGTCACTCGGTGCTCCCACCCTTCTCTCTAGAACTCTCTAGAAACTTCCAGCTAGAGCGTTGAGTGATTGGCTCAGGGGCCAGGGCCCCACCCTCAAGTTATCCCCATTGGTGTTCTCCCTAAGTCAATCTTTTGTATCCCACCCCCCTCTGAAACCCTATTCATCCAAGGACTGACTCCTCCCTTGTTTCCCTCCCTCCTTATAAGCTGTTGCAACTTCCCCCTCGTTCTCTTTGGCTGTCGGCTGGGACGCAATAACCCTGGATTCACCACAGCTGGAGAGCGCTCTCTTGTTTCTGCTGACTGTAGCGTAAGCCAAGCCATGTCCTACCACAAGGAAGCGCTGCTGTCATAGCACAGGGTTTGCCTTAGGTGCTGTCCCAAACCACGGAGATGGGGATAGTGCCCCTGTACTGCTAGCGGTGCTGGATAGCCAGCCGGGACATCGAGAAGGACAATCAGTCTTTCTCCAGCTGGACCGCTTCAGGTGACCTGCTCATACAAACAGATTTTTTTTCTGACATTTAAGTGACAGGAGAGACAATAGTAGATGACTGGTTATATCCGGAGAGATACTGAAGTATTAATATACAGCTCTGTTGAAATTTATGTGGGATGCAGTGTGTAACCACATTCAGGAATACTGAATTCAAACCAGGATGGGCAGAGAAGGACTTCTAACATTACCAAGGGAACCTAACTTACTAGAGGAGAAAAAAAATACTGGAGAGACTGTCACCATTCCTACTAAGTCTGCCAGACAGTAAAAACTATCAAGGAATAAAAATACCTAAGACACAGTGTGTCTTAACCCATGTTAAGGCTGAGCACTGGGACAGCTGCCTGCCTTTGTCAGTAGCTAAGCTGTATTGCTATTTCGTTGTGGAGAGCTGAGTTGCTCAGCTGCCATCCAGAGGTGGACAGAGAGACACAGAAAGCCTGTGAGATCAACCTACTAGGAGAACTCAAATGGCATTAAGCAGAGCTGAGAGCAGGAGGAATGCTACAGTGGAGCCTGGGGTCACACAACTGACTGAGGAGGTGGAAACACAAATCCTAGGCATTTTTCCACCTAAGATGGTATAAATGATGTTCTTGTGTCTTCTGGGAATGATGAAATCACTCTGTGATAATTCAGTGGTGGGGAGAATACCTTGTTTTGGTTGATGAGGAAGTGCCTTGCAATCAGTAGTAGTGCCTGTTTCGGAAACAGCATGTTTTTCACCCAGAAAGGTCATTACATGAAATATAGCCACAGACACTGGAAAGAGATAAAAGAATCCAGTACTGTTCAGCCACAGCCCCATTAAATAGGCTGAAGAATCAGGATCTTTCTGGATTCAGATTTCATACATTTTTTTTTTTGCACAGTGGCCTATCTTCAGAGTATAGTCCCACGAAGATTTTAGATCACGCTGGTGGAAAAACACCCCTAGAGAATAAAAACTGCAGTACCTCTCTCAGGCAGGTGAAAGCCTTGGCCCCAGACTTCCTTCTTTCTCACAAGAGTTCTAGCCAGAAGAGACAAAATTCAGCTGCAAATGCTTCTTCCTCTTCCTTCTTGGTCAGCCATGTTCCCTCAGACAACATGGGTTTTGTGGCCCAGTTTTTGACCGGGAGAAAGGAAGGGTAATTTAGTTCCACTCAGCCACAAAAAACCTAAGATAAGCTCCTCAGACAGCTTTTCTGATCTGAGTGAGGCAGCCTGTGGAGGATCCTGAACAGAGGTTAAAGAGAGCTTCAGTCAGTCTGGCATGCAAAACACCCACGTCCCTTATGGAGGTACACTGGTGTCTCAGCAAGGCAGCTGAAATGTGTTATTTGAATAATGACAGCTATTAACATGAAAACAAGTAAATACTGGATGTGAATAAATGCAGCATGTAAACAGAGGGAAATGTAAACAGCCTTATCAAGGTGTATAAGATTCTATAATGGCATTATGGAAGTATTAGGGGGAAGAAAAATATACTCAATTAAGGACAGGAACCAACACATGGAAACAGGAATATTGGTCACACTGCCCTAAGGATTTCATTGTTCCTTACTGGACACTGCTATTTCCATGGTTCTGCTCTTTTTGTGCTTTCCTCTGTATCAGAGGGAACTTTCACCCTTCTGATTACATCTCTGCTCCCATTCTTTCCAGATGGACACACACTGTTGAATGTGGAAGGCAGATTTTTGCTCTATCCACTTCTTCATTCAAATTACCATTAAGCTCATTGAAAACTGAGGTCTAAATAAAGGTGGAATACAGCCTGAAGAATTGCAATAAAAATGCCTAAGGGCTTCTGTAGGATGTTAATTAACCTGGCTCATGTGGGGAAGATGGTTGATAAGTCAGTGAATATTTGAGCTATTTCAAAATTACAAGAACTTAACTGTTTTACATACTATACTCTGTAGAAATCCCCCACTGGATTTCACCCTCTAATGTCTATAAAATAAAGGCAATACATATTCTTAGCACATAAGCAATAAATAGGAAATGCTCTTATGGGATACACATTAGTTCCCACAATAAAAGAACACAAATCAAACCCAGCAGCTGAAGAGCAGATGAGCAAATGATTATTTTGGGCCTCTAATGAAATGATATTGTGAAAGGCATTAGACAGATTGATTAGAGCTCAGCTGACTGACAAAACTGCCCACGCTGTCCACCATTATAATGAATCTAACTAAACCATCTCCTTGAGAGTGTGCACTGGTGTGTGCATCCGTATGCACGTGTGTCTTTGTGCTTCACAGCAAATTATTCATTGCTGTTTCTTTATAGTGCAAAAAACAGTCTAACTTGTACAGATCTATGCTTTAGAATTAGCTATGGATACACTCTCTGGTAGGACTCCTGCAAGGATTAATTTTCGGTTTATCTGACAGTCATTTCAATTAACACATTTATCAGCATATTTACAACAGGCAGTGTGAAATAAAGATCCTGTTAAAGAAAGAAACAAGCTGAATCAACCATCTCAGATTAAGAACCAGTAAAAATTAAATCACTATCACAAGTTAATATTGAAGCTAAAAGCAAGTAAGAATAGAAATGAAGATTGGATGTTTATACCATTAAGGAGGATATTGAGAGAAAAAAATATCAGGATTAAAAAGAAAGCGAGATCAAGATCTTTTGCTACATAAATGTTATTTGTTCCATTTGCTTTAGCAGAACTCTGCCAACAGCCATTAGTGATGGATCTGACATGCAGATCTTAGAACCTGTGAAGATCAAGGTTTGGAAATTGTTCCTGGAAACAAAGATCTGCATGTGGGTTGGAATAATTAAAGGCTGAGAAGTGGCTGACTACGAATCATCCTTGCAGAACAGACCTGGAGTGCTGAGCGACAAGGAGTTAAACATGAGTTTTGCCAACCAGTTTTATAGTGAGAAATGTCAACTGCACAAAGGGCTGCATTGGCAAAAACACAGCTGAGAGCATGAGCAAGTGGATTTCCCCCTCTGCTTTTCACTTGTGAAGAGAACACATCCAGACTACTGAGTTCAGTTTGGGCTTCACAGGATAACAAAGTCATCAAAGACCTCTCCACTTGGATGGTTAGGGACCAAAGTATATGATGGACAAGATGAGGCTTCAGAAGCCAAGCTTGTTTAGCTGCCAAAAAAGAAGGCTAAGGGGAATGATGTTAATATTTTCAACTACCCAAAGAGAGTTTAAAAAAGAGATGAATCCAGATTAAGGGCTGGCAGCCACAGGGTACAGCAAATGGAAACTAGAAATGCCAATTAGAAATAAGGGAAAAGTTCTTCACAGTGAGGGTGGACAAACATTACATCAGAGACCCAGAGAGGCTGTGCAGCCTCCATCCTTGGAGATATTCTAAGCAAGGCAGCACAAAGGCCTTGAGGGACCTGATCCAACATTGATGCCATCCTGCTTTGGCCTCTGTAGTTCCCTGTCAATCATAGCTTTGTAAGATTTTAGAGAAGAATAGAAATGAGGTGTAAGGAGAAAAACAGAAATGTCACTGCACAAAATGAGATTCAATAACCAAAGAATATGTAAGACAGACAGAAAAGAAGTGCCTAAGTTGAATACTAAGCCAGGCCTAAAGAATTGTCATCTGGTTATAATAGGCTTAACAAAGACAAACTTCATCTCCCTTTGGAAATCAAAGCCCTGCAGGCTTCTTGTAGGAGGTAATTGAAGACAAGAATAACCTTGAGCTCCAGTCACACTGTACTTATTCATTGCTTATTTAAGACATAGCAACCTATTGTATATTGCTGCAATTTGTATAGCTAATTATATAGAACTCCAGTTACACATTGTGTCTAATTGCTGGAATATACATCCTCTGAAGCCATTAGGAGTGCTACCACTGACTCATTTGAAGAGTCTAATTTAGCCAGCTGAATTATCTGACTCATCTTAGTAGGCTCATCTCAGCAGGCTTTTCTAATGCTGTCCTTTGGAGGAGCTTGTCTCTGTACAGAGAGCCTGGGGAGACTAACCTGAGGGGCATGCTCATTGCTCTGGGAATGCTGCCTTTTCTTTCCCCCTTGATAAAGGAGGAATGGTAATAATTGCATACATTTCATGTGAGAATCAGTTGATGTCAGAGCAATTTAACTATAGAAATACTAA
This sequence comes from Molothrus aeneus, assembly GCF_037042795.1. NCBI lineage: Eukaryota > Metazoa > Chordata > Aves > Passeriformes > Icteridae > Molothrus > Molothrus aeneus. The sequence continues at coordinate 143,037,780 of NC_089646.1, read as the reverse complement.
AAAATCTATTCCATTTGCCAGAGCATAAAAATGACCTTGTTGAGAGATTGGAAGGATGAATTGGAAGGAAGGTTGCTGACCACTGAAAAGCCAGATTTTCAACAATATCAATTAATACGGTGTTTTCAGGGCTGTCTGAATACCCTGCCAATAAAACAGTGTTTAAAGGAGATTCAGTTAATTCGGGTTTGCAGAAACCAGAAGATAGGCAAAACCCCTATGATAAATATTGAACTAAGGAAGCAAATCTGTAGCAGGACGGCTTCAATAAATAAGGTCGTTGTGCTGAGTTTTCCTCTTTCTGATTTGTGGTCATTGAGTAGTTACACAGGTACTCAGGGGGCTTATGAAGCATAAAAATGTTTGAAGAGGCACATAAAATAAAACACAAATTCTAGAATATTTAAGGCACAGCAACATTTCTGAGGTCAAATGCAGCTGCTGCAGCTGAGTTGTATATTTTATACAATAATATACTCTATATTCTTACAGAAGAATATATATATTCTACTCTACTAAAATAGATTTGTTGTTGTACCTTTACAGTAACTGAATAGGGCAGGAGAAGAGCCAGAAATATTTCATTTCTAGAATGCAATTACCACTTTGGAGAACAAATGAGAAATATGGAGAAGGAAGAGTTACAGATGGGGAAAAAGGAATGAGAGAATCGGATTGTGGAAGATAGTGCTGATAGTGTCAAAGAGAGCTGAGGGTGGAGTCTGGTTTGGAAGAAGTTATTATGGTTAGTGCAGTCTGAAAGGAGCTGAAGGAAGGGACTAGGAAGGGTCTGGCATCATCAAAGTCTGACTAAGTACTGCATTTAGCATGTGGAGGGTTGAAAACAATGGATTTTGATAAATTAAAACAAAAGTAGGCCTATTTTTTAGAAAAAAATACATCCTCTGAGTGGCGGAGCATGAAGGAGGGAATGAGAATTGGATAAAAGGTAGACAGGCAATAGGCTGGAATGCTGATCATAAACTAAGCAGCAGGGGTTAGATAAAGTGAAAGTTCCTGAAGGAAGGAATTGCTGGTTATATTTTATCTGATATGCAATATCTGATCTGGATAGCAATCAGTGAAATCTTGTGCAGAGAGCAAAATGGAAAACAGGGCTTAAGAAAGACCTTCCACCAGGAATGTGTGATATACTTCATATGAATGAACCTCAGTAGCCTTCAGCAGAGAAGTAAGGTGAGGATAAGCACTAAAAGAAGTAAACTCAGAGCTGAAGAAGGAAACCTCTACAGGACCCTACTGAAATTACTGCTGGGACAGCCACGCTGGAGCCACCTCGCCCTGTGAGACCTTCATGAATGACCTGGCCTGTCCTTGCTCTGGGCAGTGCCAAAGACCAGATCCCACTCGTACTGCTGAGGCCACTGAGCTGTGTCATTTTATCTGAGGGGATATTATGCAGCTGAGGGCAGTATTATAGAATGTGATACTGTTGTAAGATTTCCTCCAGGCTTTCAAAATGCTGGAGCCATGCTGACACTCAGCAGAGATGGACCTTATTCCACCTGAAGCCATGCAACTTTGGCACAGACAGGCCAGATGGTCAAAATGATTAATATCTTCCACTCATCATTCACCCTCAAGCTCTCTTGGACTTCTTCTGGTGTGTGGCCAGCCTACTTTGCTATGGTATGCTCTAAGACAGCCAAGCCCATTTCCAGCTGCAGGCAATAAAAAAACCTACCTACACTACACAGAAAAAGGCTTCTGTGATGCAGATTGCAGCAGTCCAAAGATTGTTTGCCATTTTTTTGTTGGATCTGGAAAAATGTGTCTCCCATTAACTAACTTTATTACAGTCTATTCAGATCCCTGCATCTGCTTAGGATCTCGGCACCATGGGTGCCAACTCCAGCAACACATCAGCATTTGTTAAGACAGGAGAGCTTTTTTTACCTTTTGCAAAGTCATCACTGTGCACAGACTGAAACAGGGTGTTATTCATCTCTTTAAATTAGGTTGTCTATTGGCTGCATTCCTGTTACACTTGCTGTAGAGCTGGTCAATACAGCCAGAAGGCATCAGTCAGTTTATTCTAAAGCAGACACTTACATTTAGGTCAGATGAATCATGCCTCAGGTATTACGGATAGTATTGACTGGCTCTCCATAAACAGAGTTGAATTCCATGTGACTGCCTCAAAGGTAAGCACTTACATTTTGGAAATGTCAGGTTAGAAAACAGCATCTCACTAATACCCCTAATAGTCACTCGGAGATCACAGTGATAAGGCAGGTCTTGGGAGGTTCACATAAATTCCCATCAGGAAGAAGGAACTCACAGTTGTACAGATGCTTCAAGAGCATTGTTTCAGTCCTGACCTCACCACAAACTGCATCTGCCACCTTCTGTGTCACTGAGTCACTTTGTTTCTCTACACTTTTGTCTCTCTCATGGAAGCAGTGACATTCCACTTCCCAGAGGGTTCTGTTGCTTTATGCAGACTGAGAGCTCCTGCTGCATCTTGCAGGGCTTAGCACACACAATCCAGTATTTCATTTCAAACCTCCAGTTGCTACTGTGATATGAGTAAATAATGGAGAAGACACAGCAGCTAGTCAGGAGAGCTTTCAGTCCCAAGAATGATTGCGCTTTTAAGTAAGAAAAGTATGTTTTCATACCGGATTTTGTTCTCTTTTTGGTTTATGTTATTGCTGCTGAGGAAAGTGATTTATTTCAATGCTTCCTCTTGTATAAAAAGAAGAAATCTTAGCCCTTGCTCTTTCAAGAGTAAAAGTAACCTTACAGAGTATAAAATAAATATTTAAAATGGATAAATTGAAGGAGGAAGGGGAAAAAAACCATGTCACAGAAGGATAGCAAGGATTTTATTTCAGGGTAGTGACAGCTTCTGTTGTCTCTGTCATCAAATAACTCTGAACTCAGGAAGACTGCTGCATGCAAATGAAGATAAATGAAATATGGGTGTCCACATGATGTGCATCATTGTTATCTAAATGGCAGGTGAGTCCCCTCAGCACAGAGGCCAGGCAGTGGATGCTGAGTGCTCCCGCATTAGGGGTGGTCCCATGAGAACAAGGTTAAGATTGGTTAAAAGCACAGCAGGGAGAGCTGGGCGTTGCACCTTCCTTCAGTGTCTTAATTTTGGATTGGATTTCCTCCCTCAATTCTGTCATGCCACTGTGCTCCTCCAGTGGTGGAATTTATTTTATCTCTGTTCTAAATCATGAGAGAGGGGAATTGTGTGCTGATTAGGTGATAAGCTGTCACCACTCTACCAGGCAGCTACTCCTGTTTTGAAATCAAATGCTGGTCTTGAGCACCGGTTTCAGCAGAAGGTGGAATGCCAGTCTGGGCAGGAGAGATCATGCTTCCACAGCCACGGCTTTTCACCTTTGCCTCTCCAAAAAAAAAAACAAACCCAAAAAACCAACAAACAAACAAACCACCAAAAAAATAAAAAAACAAAAAAACCAAAACAAAAAAAAAGCAGACTGATTGAGCAAAATTGAAGTTTCCTTGTGTACTCGTGGTTTACAGCGGAGTCACTTCAAGTGATTATCTATGTACTTTTTTATTTAGGGAAACTGAGACACAGTAAATTGACTATTTTATTCACCTTTCACTGGGCGTCTGGCAGAGTGAGGAACTGATTCTGGCTCTCCAAAGCCATGCTAGCATCCTTGTGTTTAACATTGATCCAGGGAATCCAGTCAGACTCATGGTTTCATCTTCATAGAACTACATCAACGCCCGCCCTGCTGGAAAGAACTTACAGTTTTGCACTTCAGTTTTCTCACATTGACCCCACATCACAGCCATGACTTTCTACATCCCCTTAAGCTCAATAAAACAATAAATAACAAAGCAACAAAAGGCCTAGAGGTGATTCATCCCAATGCAGAGTACAAAGTATGTTTGTTATTACTCTTCTGATCTGGTAATGGTGTAAATGACTAGCAAGATACAAAGTGATGATGACTGTGTAAAAAAAAACCAAAAACCCAAAATTGGTTAACTAATAAAAATAGAACACATCTCTGAGGAGAACCCTCTCAAACGCTACTCATTGAAATGGTTTAATTGTGCTGAAAAACATATCTAAATCGAAACCCATTTTATATACTTAAAAATGGCGAAATAAAAATTGCTTTTACCAACAAATTATCAAGTAATATTAAAATGTCGTTATCACATTTATATGTTTACCAGCTGGAGTCCTAATTGAAATTTGTTCAGAACTCATAATAGCATTAGGTCATGTTATGCTTACAACATTAAGCAATGATTACATCTGTGACTTTTGTTTCTAATTAGCTTTTTTCAGTTATCTGGGAGAGATAGAACCTTTCAAGATCATAATTCACTTTTGATTACAATGGAGAGAGAACAAACCAAGTCATCCTACAGAATGTGCAATTGTGCAATTTACATTCCTGACTCTAGGTCTGTTAGATCTGACTGTATTTTGATTTCCTTTCATTCATCAGTTTTGTTAATTGGTTCTTGATGCCAACAAGGTGTGCTGGTGTTTGCACATTTGGAGATCTAAAATAACTTTTTACAAAATAGAGATGAGTGTGTATTGTGTCTTAGTTTCCTGCTGGCAGTACAGAGGGATCACTTTTAACACAAAGTACTGAAAAACAGACCAACAGACTACTTTGTATCAGCCCTGCAACATAGCCAGAGGTGAATTTTAAAGGGGGTCTCAAATGTAGCTGTAGCTGTGATTCAGAGAAGTGTTTCAGCTTGTTCCTTCATCATTCATCCCAGCCAGTAAACACACACATGATTACTCACGTGCTTTAGCTTAAACATCTTGCTGAGTTTCATCCTACAGAAAGGGCAAGCAGCAAGCCCAAAGCAGGATTTCACAAGCCTTCATCAGTGGGAAGGACACCAACTGCTTGCTAGTAATGAACTGACTCCAGCACGTCCCTGGACTAGAAGCGCCCTGGCTGCCTTCTTTCTTCAAAATCTTTCTTTTCTTCTTGTAAAGAGCCATGCTTGGAAGAACAGGAAAGTAACTCCACAAGCCAGAACAGGGAATAATCAACCTTAATCTGCTGGAATGAGTAACTGAGAGAGACCAAGCAGCCCCATTCACTGTTCTGTGAACTCTGGGAGTCTGGAGATATTCATGGCCCAGCAAAGCTCCCACATCCAGGGACACAGGCTCACCATTCTGGGCCACTTCTCTGCTCTCAAACAACACACAGCAGAAAAGAGAACCTGAACATGGGCAGCCATGGAATTTGGTGGCACTGTTTGCTGGGCAAGTGCTTATGATGATGAATTAAATAGGGTTGTGTGCTGGTTTTGCACAGCCTGGTTTTTGATAGCAGGGGGTCAACAAAGATGGCCCCTGTGAGAAGCTGATGGAAGCTTCCACCATGTCCAACAGAACCAATCCCTGATGGCTCTGAAGAGAGATATGCTGCAGGCCAAAATTGGACCAACGAAAGAGGTTGGCACTGCCTCTGTGATGACATATTTAAGAAGAAAATCAAAACAAAGTCACACAGTTCTGTTTCTAGTCAGAGAAGAGGAGGAGGTGAGAACATGTGAGGGAAACAAGATGGCAACACCACGGTCAGTGGAGAAGGAGGGGCAGGAGATGCTCCAGGCACTGGAGCCAAGATTGCTCTGCAGGCCATGGTGATGAGCATGGTGAAGCAGCTGTGCCCCTGCAGCCCATGGATCCATGAGGAATGCAGGGCTCCACCTGCAGCCCATGGGGGAGGTGCCCATGCCATAGCAGGTGGATGCCTGGAGGGGGCTGTGATCCAGGGGAAGACTCAGAGGAGAGGGCCCTGCTTCCAGGCTGGAGCAGCCTGTCCTTGAAGGACTGCACCCTGTGGAGGAGTGACTCTTGTCACAGCAGTTTTGGAAGGACTGCGTGCCCATGGGAGGGACTCACATTGCAGCAGTTTTGGGAGAACTTCTCATGAGATTTGGAGCCACACTGGAGGAATTCACAGAGAACTGTCTCCCGTGGGAGGGACCGCATGTTCTCACAGGGGAAGGACTCCTCTCCCAGAGCAGTGGAAGAAAATCTCAGGGATGAACTGAGCAAAACCCTTTCTTCCTGTGCTGTCACTGGAAAGGAGAGTGGGGTTGGGAGGAGAAAGGTGTTTTAAGGGCTTATTTTATTTCTCATTATCCTGCTCTGGTTCTGTTAGTAATAAATTTCACTTCGCAATTTTAAATTGAGCCTGTTTTGCCCTTGAAGTGTTTTCTCCAGGTCTGTATCTCACTCAGGAACCCTTCATTAATTTTTTTTCCCTCTCCACTGCCCAGCTGTAGCAGGGGAGGGTGTGTGAGTGACTCTTGTGGGTGCCTGGCGTTGGGACAGCATCATGACAGGTTGGTAGGCTAAGGGAAAAGAACAAGGTCATTTATTTCTAACACACCTGTGGAAGTGTGAGGCACACAGAGTGGCAACCACAAGAAGTCAAGTCTGATGAGCTTACATGATGGTGACTGTTATCCCTGGAGAGGCTACAAGGATTGTATGAGTGCAAAAACTGGCCTCAGAAGGGACATTGAGATGTAACATAATCCACTCCCTTGCCGAGATGAATAAAGGGGTGAATTGCCCATAAGACATATTGTCTATAATTCTCTTGCTCTGCTCAGAGCCAGAGGAGTTCAGCAAATTCCCTGTGTATAGCTGGAAAAAGCTTTCAGGAACTGAAACAAGAACTGTAGAAAATTCAGGGTGGAGAAACAAGAATGGTATAAGGTCTAAAATATACCTGTAGCATTCAGTCAGTCTCTGCAAATGAGTATGACCAGTTAATATCATTTGGAGGTGAAAACATGTGGACTAGGTTTCAAAGTGTCTGACCTAATTTCCCTGCCTCCACACCAGAAAACCATCCTTCCCCTTATGACATCTCACTCTGCCCAAGCAATTCCTTTTCTGTTGACCTGAGCCTTTGACTGGTCCAAAGGTTCAAGTCCTTTGTTGCTTTTCAGGTAAGACAGGGAATGGCTTTTTCCCCATTGCTAAATGAGCCTGTGGTACCTGTACTGTGGCCCACCCAACACAGGCATTTTCTGTGAGCACAGGAACTGAGTCAGTAGCTCTCACTGGGGCTGGTTAAGTGCATCCTTTTCCTCCTTGGGGCAACTGGTCTGCAGGGAGATGATCCTCAGGGGTTATTCTGGAGCAAAGGACTGAGAGGTTTTGGACAGGCTGTCAGTATCTGCTGGGATGTGATGCTCAGCCTCACTTGCAAGCGAGGTGAAGGACTTTCCCATGGCAAGCTCCTGCCATGCTTTGCTTTCTGTGGCTGCTTAGACCTAATGCACACAGGGTTGAGGGTCCTCCTTGACTTTGCAAACAGAGGACTTTGTCTCTCTGCTTATATGAACTGGTAGTTCTGAAACAGCCACATGAGGCGTTAATGTAGGAGGGCAGCAACACTGATTTTTTTGGAAAAACAAGCATCAAGTTCTGTGCTCTTTACACTGCCTTGCCTGCAGTGACCTGTGAGATCCAGCACAGGACAAAGATCTGTTCTGAGAAGAGACCAACCTCTTCCTGTTGACACCCTGCACTGTCACAAGGCCACACAAGGGTGCAGATGTGGGTTAATCCCACATGGGACAGGTGCCAGCTAAGGAGACACACTCACAGGTGCAGCCTGCAGTGGCTGCGCAGGGGAACCTGGGAGCAGAAAGACTACAAGTGATGATGAGATGAGATGAGAGGAGAGGAGAGGAGAGGAGAGGAGAGGAGAGGAGAGGAGAGGAGAGGAGAGGAGAGGAGAGGAGAGGAGAGGAGAGGAGAGGAGAGGAGAGGAGAGGAGAGGAGAGGAGAGGAGAGGAGAGGAGATGAGATGAGATGAGATGAGATGAGTTTCATTGAGGATGAACATGGCAGCTGGACAAGGCCATTCCTGTCACTGCTTACAGCCACTGCAGAATTTACTGAGGACAGGATGGGAATCAGTGGTGCTGTTACAAATAAACCTGTCCTGCTCTTGCTCTGGATTTTGTACTTGTTCCTAAGCAGTGAAGTTTTGGGGCTTTTTCTTAGTGAAAAAATAGAGGACAATAAGACTAAGACTTGAGGGTCATTATTTATCAAGCACCTTTCCTAAGGTGCAGAATATAAGGTCCTTTTATTCTTAAGGATATTCTTATCCTTAAGAATAAAGAGTCATTCTTATTTCCAGTCTAGCTTCAGACTAGCTAATGCTGGGATTCAAACCTGCTCTTTCTACAACATAAGGCACTAACCCAGCTGCCCAAGCATTGGCTATGGTGGGGCTGCTTGGGATTTAGAAAAATTCCTTCTGGGACCTGAACAATCTTCCACAGGCAAAATTTCAGTGAAGTGAGTGCACTGCCACAGAAAACTCTTGGCTCATTTCCTAAATTCAGAGTAGGGAAAAAAAAATCCAACCCAGTCTAACCATCAATGTAACACCATTAAAGCAATGTAACAAAAATAACTCTGGCCTGAAGACTTGGAGATTTAAGTGAGACTAGAATAGGTCTTTAATTACTTCCATTTTTACTCTTCAGCAGCGTCAACAAGACTAAAATAGTTCCTTCCCTCCTGTTCCCACTGTGTCAGTAGGACAGAGCCCTGCATGAGGATTCACATGCTGCCTTAATGCTGTGCCTCCTTAGACACAACAATACCTCTCTTAGCTTTCTCTCCCCTCCCACAGCAGGCATTCAGTGTGGATCAGCCATACCACAGCCAAAATGAGAGGCATGAAGGTGGATTTCCTTTTCAGTCTCAGCTCTGTCCCTTTTTCCCTTCCTTTTTTTGGAGGAGATGCAGATGGCAGTCACTCCCTTTGCTATGTGCAAGTGTCTAGACGGGAAAATCTCCCCACAGCTTGTGCAATTTTCTGAGCTGCCTTCTGCTCACCTCCACCTCCTCATTTTCCTCTTTATCTGCTTTCCGTATTCTCCATGTTGCTATTGGTCCTGTGAAAATGAACACATCAAAGCCATAAATAGTAGCTTTTCTACTGCTCCTGTGTCCTCTCTCCCTCCTCTACTTTTAACATTAATATTAATAGCTACTATACCTTTCTTCACTGTTGCTTTCTTCTTGATCCTCAAGGGAGTAAGCCTTTTCTTGGACTTTCTGCTACTGTGAATGCTTGCTTGAAGGAATGCTAGGGCATGCTGGGAAGCACAACACCAGTGATACCTGTGATACAATATTGGGTCGAGCAGCAAAGATATTAAATCTTATAGTACTTGTCGGAAGAATCAAACATTCTTTTATACCTGCTGCATATGGCTGGGGTTTCTTTCCTTGTTTCTTTCCTAGCAAAAATAGATTTTTAATCAGTCCAAAATCTCCAAGGAGAAGAAAAAAATAAATAACCTCTTTCCTATGCCCTCCTTGATGCTATTGCACAGGGCAGCTGCCTGAAGAGTGAAGAAGCAAGTGCTGCTCCCCGCCTGTCGTAAAACCACACAGACACAGGGACACCACAGGGACACTGTCACCAGCACCCTCACCACTGCTGTTAGTTAAAGCACGGAGTTAACGAGCTCTCCTGCCCCCCAAGGTTTGCTTGCCTGTTGCTGGTCCCTGGGGTTGAGGGCTGAGCTCCTCACGCCTGCGTCAGCCCGGCTCTCGCATTTGTATTCTGTGGTGCGGTTGCGCGTCTGGAGTGCTGGGAAGAAATCCCCCAGGTTTGATTTCCCTCACACACATAGAATGGAAAAGGTGGGGAGTGTGATGTCTGCGCTCTGCACGCAGCCCATGGCCAAGGGGCTGCCTGGGATCACAGGGTGCCCAAAAGGCAGAAGGTGAATTTCCTGAAGCCATTGTCACAAGGAATGGGTACCACAGTAATGGTGAAATTGACTGGTGTAACCCTCACAGTGAGTTATTCCAAGCATGATTTCTGCCTAGATGGATGTAAAGGTTATTATTTGCTCCTGTCTTGACACCAGGGATCATCTCCCTTTGATAGCTTTAATGTGCAGAAGCAAAACGTGCATCTGGGACAGGAGGGATCAGGGCACTCAAATGAGACTCCCCTGACACTTCTCCATGACAGTGACATGTGCTGCAACTGGACATGGTGATGGGTAACCCCCCTTCCCTCTCCCAAGCTCTCCCAGAGCTGCAGTTGATGTGAAACCAGTGGTTGTTATGGCCAGTGGAAAGACCCCCATGAATAGCAGTAGTTTTGCCTGAGCTGGAGAAAGGATTGAGAAAGGTTTGGTGCTGGATTGGTGCTGGCTTTCAAGTTATGGCCCATTCCTATTTTTATCGTTTCCTTCTCCAGCAATGACTTTTGCACAGGCACAGACTAGCTGCCTTTTAGTCTGGGGAAATCTCTCCTATTCTGACCAAAAGGCTGCAGGACTGAAATGTGCTGTACTGGCACCACAGCTGACCTGGTGGGGGATGAGAAGAACAGTACACTAACTTATGAACAGGAAAGAAACCCAAAACACTTGTACAAAAGTCCACTGCAACCAAAGGAGCTGCAGATTACGGAGACACAGCTCAGGCTCCTATTGCAGCCTTTTTGGAGAAAATAAAGCCTCACATAAGCACAGCCTTATGTCCAGCAATGCCAGTCTCACCCATTTCAGCTCCAATCTGCATGACCACAAGAGCTCTAAAGGAAGAATGGCAAATTGTTTACTCCAAGAGTCAAGAGAATCATTAGTCCAAACAAACAAAAGGAGGTGGGGGGATCTATTTGCTTGTCATAATCATCAGTTTAAAAGATCAGTTTGATCTCTTAAAACAGCAGCTTCAGCACTAATGGAGATTCCTTGTGTTTGCAAATGTGAAACTTCACAGTTTCAGACGGTGATCAGAGGATGCTTTTGAGATCTCTGCAGGAAATCTAATAGGAAAATTCAAATGAGGTCATATGCTTTGCTGCTTGTCTACCAACTTCTCCCAAAGGTCTCCCTGCTCTCCCAGCTTATGAGACTAATTAACCCTCTGCACCTGGTTGCCAGGCATGGAATTTTAAGTCATTATAGGGATGTGTGGCTTCCTCAGCAGCACGTCAAACTCTTCATATCACACTCCAAGTGCTGGAATTTGCCTTGCACTTCTTTGTTCAGTGTTGCAGGAGGTGGGCAGCTATCTGCACATGCAAAAACTCCACTGAAGGGACCAATTTACAGGCAGTCTTTGGACCAAGGGGAATAACAATTCTCCCAGATGGTCTTTCAGGTTTCTGCAGCACACTGGAGCAGGAGGTTTTGTGTCTGAGTTGCCCTTAGATGTTTTAAACTACTTCACAGGCATTAACTATGCCCATTTCATACACACAATCCTACCTTGACCAGCTCCCCTGAGCAACACGGATGGTGTGTGAGCTTTCTGCATATTCAGCTGGCAAGGGACAGCCTGAAGAATCTACACTGCTCCCACAACTCTTTACACATTCCTCATTAGAGAGCCTGGATTGAGGGAATAAAAACAGTAACCAGGAAAAAAAATCTTAGAGCAGCAAGCAGAGATCCAGGAATCAGACAGGAGCTTTGGCACAGGCTACAATGGAGCCTGAATTGGCCTTTCCATTGCAGCAATGAATCCCTGGCTCTCCTGTGACTTGGTGAAGTGTAGAGGGCACCTTTGCTCACCCCACTGCCCTTTTAGGGGGGCCTTTTCATGGAGTCACAGAATCAAACCTCCTCAGGTGGAAAAGGACTCCAAACCATCAAATCCCGCCCTCTGACTGGGTGCTTTCACCACAATGTCAATAGGGGAAATGGAGTCAGAAGTATTCCAAGAGTCTCCAAATATATGATCTTACTTTAAGAGTGGTTTCAGACTCTGAGTAGCAGGACTTAGAAGCCCAGATGACAGTCTCTCAAACTTATTTTTTTATTTGCTTCTTGATTGGCTTGGAGGACCCAATGCTCAGCACTTTAGAGGTAAATCACATGGTACCTATCACAAGTATTTATTTTCCCCACAACTCATTACAAAAGGAATTGGGAAGTTGCTCAGTAATGTACTAAATTTACACTCATTTTACTGCACTGAATTTTAAGTTTTGTAAATTCTCAGAGCCTGAGCCTGCTTGGACAAGCTGCAGTATCATCATGCCCAACTCTGTCATCATGCACAAAGAAGAGCAATGGAGCTTGTGAAGGGTCTGGAGCACAAGTCCTCTGACAAGCAGCTTAGGGAGCTGAGGGGCTAAGCCTGGAGAAAAGGAGGCTCATGGGGACCTTATTGGTCTCTACAACTCCTTGACACGAGATTGTTGCAAAGTGTGGGTCAGTTTCCCAGGTAACAAACGACAGGACAAGGGGAAATGGCCTCAAGTTTTGCCAGGGGAGGTTCAAATTGGATATAAGGAAAAATTTCTTCATGCAAAGGGTGGAAAAGCACTGGGACAAGTTGCCTAAGGAAGTGCTGGAACTACCATCCCTGGAAACAGTCAAAAATACATGCTGTGGCACATGGGGGACATGGGTTAGTGGTGAACAGAGCAGTGCTAGGCTAACTGTAGGACCTATGATCTTAGAGGTCTGTTCCAACCTTCAAAATTCTATGATTTTATTGTTCTATACAATGCAGACATGAAGCACTCTCTGTCTAAACTTCTCTCTCCACCTTAAGGAGAATTTAGGCCACTCATGTATAGCTGGGCATGGTAGGTTTCTATTTCAAGGGGAATCCTTATATATTGGAAATCCTCTCTGGCTGCTGTCAGAAAAAGACATGCAAGTCTTTCACTGAATTTGAAGACTGCCTTGTCTGATGCAATCATTGCATCAGCTTTCATGACATCTATTTTGATTTAACACCTCTTTGCATTTTGTTGTCCTTTATATTGAGACAGCAGTAGATTTTTCTGTGGCCAGTAAGGCACTGTTAGAACAATCAAGTCTACTAGAACTATTTTCAAAATTATCAGGAATAAGCTGAATAAAAATGATGCCTCTGAGTAAAAAACTTAGTAAATGGCATCCCAGTTTCTTTTTAACAAATCAGGAGATGACAGCACAATTCTGACAGCACACCTATGCAGGTTCCTAAAGATGAATTCTGTAGTTATGTGTGTTTTAAGTTGGCCTCTATGAAGAGTTTGGGCTGCTAAATGTTGACAACCAATGAGAGATAAAAGTAACTCTTTATGGTTTTAAATACATTCTAAAAAGATATCTCTGTCCTATAGCACTCTGATGTAATGATTTGATTAACCAGTTCATTAACCATTTATTTCAAGCACCTATTAGTCCTGTGACCTGCTGAAGAAAGCATGTACCTTGATTCAGGAGCTTGCATCCACAAATCTTACTTAGTGGTGACTTTTCCTTTCTCTGGTTCAGTTTCTGCAGATATAAAACAGGGATAATGATAATGACCTCCTTAGTAATGCCATCAGGGATTTACTAATAAGCTAATCATTATTGGGGAATAAAACTTTATGTGAGGAACCATTTATTAAAGCATCCCCATGGCTTATTCACATTCCAAAAGTGATTTATGAATGAAGCCTTAAAGGGAAGGTTGATGACAAATGCACCAGCCCGAAAGCAGCAAAGATCCAAAACTCATGGCCACAACTCCAGCAAATAGGTGAGTGTCCAGGCATAAATGTGCACAAATTCTCAGTTCCTCATCTTTATGTCCCTCCTCAACCTTCCTCAGTTACTATTTTTGCTGGAAGAGGAGGAGGTGAAAGGCATTTCTTTAATCCTTTTGGTGCAAAAGTATGGGATCCTTCCGTGTTCAATCCTGTCACCAAATGAGTGGCAAACACTTCCCCTGCAGCTGTTTCTGCAGTGTTACACTGTCAGTAACAAGGGAAACCATGAGGAGGAACTGTCCTGGAACAAGAATATTGGATACAGGTGGAGAGAGCTTCCTCACATGGCCTACAGCACACACCAGGACCTTTTAGACAATGACAGTGATGATCAGTACACAGAAACTTCCTCTCCCACCTTATTTTGCTTCTACATGGACAATCTGAAATGTTAATAACTTTTTCTTTTCTCTTCTGCCTACTGAACTCTTTCTCTAAAAGCTCTTTATCACACATTCCCATTTAAGCCTCTGCAGAACACTTGGCTTCCTCAGGCACAAAATTTACTTGGACTATGAAACTTTGAGATCTGACTGGGTGCCAAATATGACTCCTAGCATCCCCTCAAATAAGGATTTTAGTCTCCATGCTTACTTCTAAAAATTCTAGGAATTAATCACTTCAAATTACAGTAAGGTTGCAGATGAACATTTGAAGCACAAGTAGTGTTCTCCTCCATCCTTCCAGTTGCAGGGAGTGATGGGGGAAGAAACAGGAAGAATAGCAGCCCAATATCTGACTCTGAACCTTCTGTCACTGACAGAATTTTGGATTTTCTGTTCGTGAGCCGGTCTACATGACACCAGGCCTGCTGGCAATATTGGGTATGCTTGTCTCAAGGAGAGAAAAGGAACTGTGCAGGAGATAGCAGGGCTCACTGAAAGAACTTCAGGCTAGAGCTGAAGGGGGAAAAGGATAAAACCAGGATCACTAGAGATAAACCTGGCATCATGCCAGTGTTTGAGGGACAGTGTGCTAGCCAGGGCCTTCAGTCTGCTGTCTCAGTGGAGGTATAGACAGAGATCCATGTGCCAGCAAAGACACAAGGGTTATTGATGTGATAGAAACCACAGAAATTCCGGAGAATGGTCACCTAGGAATTAGGGTTTCCCACTCAAAACAGATGGTGGGATCAATAGCCCAACTTGGCCAACAAGGCCAGGTGCTGAGTCCTGTACTTGGATCACAACAACCCCCAGCAGCACTACAGGCTCAGGGAACAGTGGCTGGAAAGCTGCCCAGCAGAAAAGGACCTGGGGATATTGATCAACCAGCTGAACATAAGCCAGCAGATGATGATGATGATGTCCAAGTGGCCAAGAAAGCCAATGGTATCCTGGCTTGTATTAGCAATAGTGTGACCAGCAGGAGCAGGGCAGTGATTGTCCCCCTGTGCTTGGCACTGGTGAGGCTTGAGTGCTCTGTCCAGTTCTGGGCCCCTCACTGCAAGAAACACATTGAGGTTCTGGAGCCCCCAGAGAAAGGCAACTTGGGAACTGATGAAGGGACTAGAGCACAAGTCTGATGAGGAGTGGCTGAGGAGGGGGGATGTTTAACCTGGAGAAAAGGAGACTCAGGGGAAACGTTATCACTCTCTACAAGCAGCTGAAAAGAGGTTGTAGCCAGGTAGAGGTCAGTCTTTTCTCCCAGGTAAAATGGTATGGTACCTTCATAGCCAAAAACATTACCTCAAAATCTTGCATAGAATCTTCATCAACTGAAATTACTATAATCAATCTGTAGGAATTATGAAGGTCCATGGTCAGTAGAAACTGGCTTAGATGGAACTACAATTCCCTTCATAGTTCATCTGTATTGAATAGAAACCAACATTCCACTTCCCTGTAAAACACTGCTCTTTCAAAACTTGGTGGTATGAGTAAAGGCAAAGAGGGTCTGGCTTTTCACAGAGGCCATGTGCTGCAACTTGTTCAAGATGAGCAGACTGCTTAGAGGGAATGGCACTGGAAAAGGAGGTATCTGGGCGTTGTGCAGCCAGGTTTGCTATGCAGCCACATGCTGGACAAAGTTTTCCCAAAGTTTTCCTTTCTTAAGGAAAGAAAGGTTCTGATTCCCATTATCTTACACCGGTGAAAGTATCATGAGCTGTGAACATTGGCAAAGAGAATTCAGCTTAGATGAGAGCTAGTCCAGAGAGAAGAAATTTGTCACCTGACAGTCTGCTCTGTGGGTGTTTCTTCTGTTACAGATTTACAAAGCTCCCACTGCATTGCAGATTGAATCCAACTGGGCCCAGGTAAGAACTGTTGTAGGAAACACAAATGCCTTCTTCCTTAGCTCACTGATGTGGTGACAACAAAAAGTTGTGTTGTCAGGAATCCCCACAGCACTCTTGGTAAATGGCTGGGGAGAGACGTCTCATACAAACTCACAAGACAAATTATATTAAAAATTAAGTGAAAAAATAAACAGCTTGACTGGGACCTAAAAGAATAGTAGCTGCACTGTGTGTTTTTCAGTCACTGCTTTTATGGCTGAATGGCTGCTGGAAATACTAAGGGACTAATTTTACAAATTTCCCATATGCAGAATCCCTGAGAGTTAGGACCTCTCTGTCCTGACTGTGCAATTCTTACCCACTCATTTCTGCTTCCCTCTTATATTGCAAGATGAACCAACAGCATAAGTGGGCAAGACCCAGGTGGCATCTTTTGCCCAAGGCAGGTGCTTAAGTGACACAAAAACCTGAATGGAAGTGCAAAAGCCCTAAAGCGGGAAGTCTTACTCAGGTTCCCATCCAAGGCCCATTTCTCTGGAGAGAACTGCTTTCCTGTGCTTTCTAGTGTGGCAAGCAGCTACACAATGGTTTCTGCTTGAATGTTGCTTGTCTTGGAGAAATTGCCATGACCATTAGCAAACTCTGTATCAGATGGACAGAGGTCTTCCCTACCTATTTCTGTGTGTTTACAAAATATCCCTCTGTACCTAAAACAAGATCACTCAGGCACTTCTTTTATTTAAAGACCAGATCCCAAGACTTCTATCTGTGCTGATAAGATATCCTGTGCTAGTTTCAGAAGCACAGAAACTGTGCTAGTTTCAGGGGGACTCCTCTGTGCTAATGAGTGTACCAGTATCTAGATGAAGGTTTTTAGTCTTCAGAAATTGCCTGCAGCAAGGTCCCCATGCTCTGTCCTTCCCGTGATGCCCCTCTCTCTGAAGGAGAGAAGCTGCCCTTTGCCCATGGGATCCTGCCACAATTCCTACACATCTGCAAAAGAAGTTGGTCATGAAAGTCACCCTGAATATCTTAATCACTTGCCTCCACCATGTACCTGAGAATCCTGTCTTATCTGAAATCCAGGGTCTGATGTAACTTCAGGTTGAAGTAATAAAGAATTTTTTAAACTGGTGACTAAGCATTCGTCAGAAAATGAAATTGTGTTGGGAGAAAGTGAGTGTAGGATCTACCCTTATTTTAAAATTCAATTAGCAGCACAACCATGAAGAACAGCCCTGTAGTTATGTAGATTTAGTAAAGTCATTAAGATCTAAGATTACATGGGGTCCTATTTCCCCTTTTGCTGCCCCCAGCAATCCTGCCTGTTTTCAGCCTATCACAATACAAACGGAAACAAATCACCAGGGGTTAAACAGCCTAAATTGGATTACAGTCACACTGTTCAGAAAATAGAGTATTGCTGGTAATTGCATTCTATTGAATAAATATCTCTACACTGGTTTACATCACATTAGTATTCTGACAATGATTATTCTCATTGCAATTTCCCTGTCCATGAATAAGTGCAACACAGAGCTCAGAATACAAACAATTTTGATGTGTTCTGAGTGCTGGTATTTGTTTTGAAGATTAAACAGTATCCTGGTTGGACATTAATAAAATCTTAGAATAAAAAAAAATCCTAGACCCTAGAACCTTTTTCTTTCAGTCTTGCTGAAAATTTATCAGCCAAATAACTCAAGGCCCAAACTTGTTCCTGGTGAAATCAATAGGAATTCTGCTAATTTTGCTTGCTTCATGAGACTCAAAATTTCTTTTATTTGTATCACAGGTGCCTCCTAAACTTGCTGGTTCCAAAATATTTATGGATAGTTTGTGAAACCTATCTCAATATCAAAGAATTCCAGTCTAAAACAAGCTGGCACAGTTATGGGTAAACTTTACACTTGATCACTTCTCAGGTATTTTATTGCAGTTTCTAGATAACAGCCTGTCTTAGAAGTCTCCATACCTCCAGCTTTAGTGGGACTACTGACTGCAGCCTCCAAGCACTTTGATTTTTTTTCAGTGCCTGCTGTACTTTAGTTTCTCAG
This sequence comes from Molothrus aeneus, assembly GCF_037042795.1. NCBI lineage: Eukaryota > Metazoa > Chordata > Aves > Passeriformes > Icteridae > Molothrus > Molothrus aeneus. The sequence continues at coordinate 143,019,937 of NC_089646.1, read as the reverse complement.
GGAAAGAGACAATGTCCTGACAGGCAGATAAAAGAGTATATAAAGCAAAAAAATGTAAAGAGCAATTTAGTCTGGCACTTCTCAAAGTTTCATGGGGTCATGTGAGACACGTGTCAAATTTCTCTGTTTCTTTGTTCCTCCCACCAACTTTGTCTCTGAGACCTTTGATGTTGCCCAGAGGAGTTTAGGGTCCCCAGGTTCAGTGGCTTGGCTGTCTAGCAGCTAAGAGCATCACCAATGTTTATGGGCCAGCAAGCTCTGGTGTGGAGCTAAGATAAGAGAAGGCAATGCTGGCAGAGAGACAGATGGAAATACCACTTCTTTCCTTGCTGTCAGCTCAAGAACAGCCACATCACCCCACTGAGCACATTTTGTAACACAGCCTGTAGTCCTCCTGTGAAAAAAAACCCCAATGGCTGGATATCTTAAAGTGGGCATTTGTGCTAATTATTTCTTTCCCTTGCCATAGGTCCAGTAATTAAAAAATGTCCCAGGAGAACTACAACATTCTTTTCTCTCTGCCATTGAGCAGCAGCATGAGCTATCAATGACATGAAGATTCCATAGTACTGTACAACTGGCCCTGTCTATCTCATCTGTCACATCAGAATGTTTTAGGTATTGACATTTCCATGTTTCCAGAAGTATATCTTAGTGATTATGACTTCTTATGGCACTACTTTGCATGGAAAGTTTTTGGTTTTGTTTTTGGGGTTTTTTTAAGAGATATCAGCTTTCTTGCATAAAATGAAAGAAAAAAAGGAAAAAAAAAAGACTGTGAGAGCAGAGGAAGAGGGGAGTGACATGAAAGAATAGAGATGAATATGAAGATCAAAATTTGAATTAGCTGCACCTGTATAAGTTTAAAGCTGAGAAGCTGGTCACTGCTTACAACATAAACATAATATTAGAATAAGGCTATCAATAATGGACAGCCACTGGGAGGTAAAACCTACTGTGGCTGGCATTTTCCAAAGAATTATGGCACCTTGGAGTCCAATTTTCACAGTACTCCAGCCTGTAATCTTGTTGATAAATCACTTCCCACATGTAGGACTTGATGCTAAACATTGAGAACAATCCACATTTTACTGCCAATTCCAAGTGCATAGGGGAAGAACAAAGCACTCTGCAAAAAACTGTTTTGAAACTGAAAACAGGAAGCAGTACAGAGCTGCATGAAAATGAAGTGCAGCAAGGAGCCCAGCAGTTCAGTCCTTTTCCTGACACCATATGTGCCAAAGACTGAAAGTGGCTCTGCGCAGTGCTGATTGTCTGAAAAATAGGTACAGAACAGGACCCACACAATCCCTCTCAGCAGCATCTTATTCTGGTGGCACTCGTGGAAAGACACCACTGCTATTGGTGTGAAGTTGAAGGGGAGGGTGAAAGGCAGGGCATTGCAGAAGGCTCCATCCAGGCATGGGCACCACGAGGGCCCTTTGGCAATACAGAAGCAGATCATGGTGTTTGGAATCTGCTAGGCACAGGGAGGACTGACCAAGAGGACTAAGGATGGTAAGGTAGTGGTGGTAGTGCCTCAGTGCTCTCTGAGGCATCAGCATTGCACCCTTGGAATTTAGGAACATGAATATCCATTTTTTTAATTGTACATTTCGTTTGTAAGTACATCTCAAGCTCATGTGCATTTGAGGCTGGGGGAAATGAGGATATATCTGTTCTCCACATCATAGGTCTATCTTCTTCCAGGCCTCCAAAGGGATAAAGCAATCCTGCAATATCTGTGAACATCAGCAGAAAACTTTCCTCTTCATGTAAGGAAAGGGATGGATACACCCTCCTGAAGGAATTCCACCAATCTCCTTCTGCTGAAACCTAGCACAAGCAAGCCCAGCGACAATGATAAAAGCTGGGGCCACACTTCCCTGAATTGGGCATAATGCAACATTAATTCATCCTGGTTTTTAAAGAGGAGAGCTAATAACTTTAGTCAGGAATTTACAAAAATTGAACTTAGGCCACTGACCCAAGACACAGCAATTTGGAAGCTGGAAGAGAGATAAACAGAACCTATTACATGGCAGCAGCATTTAACTATAGCAAGAGTGCTGATATCTGACATCTGAGTCTTGGATCAGTAGCTACAGATACCATAAAACCACTGTGTGCAATTAGACACAATCTGTGATGTGCATTTCATAATAAGGCCAGCAGTACCACAGCATGGTTACTGACTTCATTCACAAACTACAAGCACAATTTTTCCAGGTCGCAGTTAAGGTCATTTTTAGCAACAGCAAAAAACATTCTGGTTTCCTGACAGGTATTTACAATCTTCCTAAGGTCTTGTTAATTAGTCAGATTTTATTTTGCTTATGACATTAGCCTTAGGGAGGGAGGCAGTGGTGAACCACAGAAAAAAAGTGAGGGAAAAAAAAACTGTTCCAGAAAAGCAAAACCCATAAATCTGGTGATACTCCATTTTTTCATTAGTATTCAAAAATAAAACCCATTCTAAATTTTTACTAAAACACAGTAGCTGGTTTTGCTATCTTCATTTAAAACAGCCTAACCCTCAAATATGTTAGTGGTAAGTACTGCTTTTCTTTTATTTTTTTTTTTTTCCATATGAATTACAAACATGAAAAATTAGATCTGACCCTTCCTTCCCCAAAACCATTATCAAAATCACATGCAAAACTGATCCTCCTGGAACCCAATTTACTTGAAGCACCTTCGCTCCACTTGGCTAAAGAAGGAGAAATAATCCATGTGCTGGTTTCTGCTTATAAGCCATTTCTAAGAAACAAATACCTTAATCTTAGCAACGACAGGGTTTGGTATTTCTAACCAGAAGCTTTTAACAGAGAAACCTTTTTGGAAAAGTTAAAACCTAAGCAATCAACTTTTCAAAGCCTCTTTTGTGGAGTGAATAAGGCCAGCTTCAAGCCAGAGGAGCCCAGACATGCACAGCTCTCAGTGGCTTCACCCCAGATGCCACCCAGCTGTCCATCACAAGCACTGAACACAGCAGTACCAAGGAGACCACAGCCCCTGAGAGCCAAGCTCCCACGGCCTTGCCTGCAGGAGCAGCACCTTCTCACAAGCCTGCTTAGATCAGTCAAGAAGGGGAGCACCCTCATGCCTTAAACCATGCATTTATTTGGGATCTGTAATGCCCATCTTTCATAAGACCTGGCACTGCAGTCACTTCAGTACTGTGTTGAGCTTGGATTTTGGATTTAAACCCACCAGTACCAATATGCCAAAATTTCAGATGGGGAAGAATTGAAGCCCTTGACCATATGAACCCCTGACTGCTGCAGCCTGTCAGCCCCATCCTAGGGCGGTGACAAGGTCCCCTGGGCACCACCCAAGGTAGCCTGGATAGGGTGCACACACAGCTCTACAACAACCAAACAGCTGGGGCAGAATCAGGGGAGCAGTTTGGGGTCATTTGGCTAGGTGACCCAGTGTGTCTGCAAGGATAAGGAAAGTTATATTCTCAGGCATCCACAGAAAAAGACATTTCCAAGCAGAAATGTGCTTCTGCCTTTGAAGTCCAGGAAATTCAGAACTTAATATTTAGACAAGGAGAGCCTCAAGGAGGCTCTCCTTGTCTAAATATTTCTTTTCTCTGAGCAGAAGATTTTATCTAGTTCTTACTGAATCAGACTCTAGGATGGAATTGAAAGAAGCTGTAAATTATACTCACTGAATCCAATAGGAATTATTAATAAGCAGATTTATTGTGACCTGTAGAATCATAAAATCATAATTTGTCCTGAAAGAGACCTGCAGAGGTCATCTAATTCAACCCTTTGCAAAGAAGGTCTGCTTAGATCAGGTTGTTCTGGGATGGATCCAGATGAGGCTAATGCTTTCAAAGACAAAGACTAAGCAATGTCTCAGGGCAAATTATTTCCATAATTGACCACTCCCTTGCTAACAAAACCCCACCAAAACAAAAACAAACAAATAAACAAAAACCCAAAACCACCAAAACCCCCATCCCTTTAATATTTAAAATGGAATTTTCCAGATTTCAGCTTGTGTCTGTTGGCTCTGTCACTGTCCTTCTTCTCCTGGGGAGCCCAGAACTGAAGCAGCACTCCAGATGCAATTTCATAAGTGTTGAACAGAGGGGAAAGATCACTTTGCTGGATCTGCTGGCTACACTCATTAATACAGCCCAGGACACAGTCTGCTGTGGAAGGACATGCTTTAAATCTGGCTATTATATGTCTTTAATTAGTCTGTACTGGAAACCTAGAACTGGAAATGTTTCCCCTCTCCACTTATAAAGGAAAGTGCAACAGAGACTGTGACTCAGGCCACAAATTGTTCAAAGTTTCTCAAGGATGAAGAGTGAAATGAAAAAAAAAAAAAAACAAACCAAATCAAAACCAAACAAGAAACTCCAAACTAAACCAAACCCAAAAAAACCCTGAAAAACCAAACCAAGAAACCCCCCCATATTTACTAGACTGGCGAGTCTTGCTGAGTTTCATCAATACACAAAATTATTCTATGTGGCACAGTCATGGAGGTACTTCTTTAGAAGATCCAAAATCAGACTAACTTGTCAGTTTTTTTCTATTGTAACCAAGATCCAGTTCATCAATCTCTCCCAAAGTCATCACCTTCATGTGTATTTTGCTGTTACTTTGAACAAAGAAGTGGCACAGACTGTAGGAATTGTTTTGCCTGATCTACTCTATAGTAGCAAAATAACACTGTCTTCTTTCTGATTACTCTTAGGATCAGTATATTGTAATTGTTGAAAAGAGAGGACACCCAGTAGAATTAGACCATTGAATCAGTGTATCCCTGAAAGAGCACAATGCACACAACTTAATTTTTCTTCCCTTGAAGTAATTTGGAGTTTTTCTGTCAAGTTAACCATGGGCTGGATTTACTTTATAGCAACAAATGAGGGACTTGTCAGGTGAAAAATGAGAATCTGAGTCTTCCATAGAGGAATGTTTTTAGTACAGCTCATTCTGATAAAAAAGTACACTGAAAAATGGCTTTGCATTGAAATCACTTTGAATTTAAGGCAGTAGAGATTTAAGTTGATGGTTGCAGACATTTGCTACAGAAAGTGTTTTGGTCCCTTGGCATGGTGGCCTTGCTGCCTTCCAAAAAACAGCATTTCTATCTTCTCCTACAGACGATTTATCTTTACCCACAGCTTTGCTCATGCTGTTATCTCCTTCATGTGGAACCACATAACACTTGAATCAGAGCAAGAGAACACCATGTTATGCAGAAAAAGCCAAGAAAAGGGATTTGGTGTCAAGCTGACAACTTTAAGATATACAGAGGCTGTCTGAGATGAAGCACTGCCTGTAAGCATGAGCATCAAGCCCAGTCTTCAGCTGGTATCACATGTGAGGATGGAAAGCATCATCAAACTGCTTGGAGTGCTGCTGAGCTGAGACAAATTCAGAGCCCTGCCTGAGCCTCCTCCTGTGCTCTGATAGATGGCAGAGGAGGATGAACTCAGATGGCCAAGGGGCTTCCCTGCAGCAGCTGATGTGATCTGTCAGGCTCCTGCCCAAAAGATGGCCCAGGGAAGGAAAGAGGGAGGAAAGGAGGGAAAGGAATAAAAAAAGGAATGAAATAACAATGAACAGCACATTGCTCATGCTGTCCTCTTTCCCCAGTTGGAAGCAACCCACATAACCAGGCAGGAGAACATCTGTCTCCAGAAAGACAAACACATAGGGCTGTCAGTCCTAACAAGGATGAAAGTCATTATTACTAACACACACATTATTATCCAGAGACCACTTTATAAATCCAACCCAGCACTGCCATCCAACAGGCCAGAAGCTTCCTTGACAGTAGATTCTACTAGGAATATGGTTTTCATCTAACTAGTTCACAGGACTGAAGGAATAACCATCTGCTCCTTGCTTTCCTCCCACAGGCACTATCAGAAAGGGCTTAGTGGAAGATAAGGATAATACTGATGTTTTCTTAAGAAGAAGCATAGCAGCATTTCCTCACACTTATGCACCTTCCACCAAGGGGCAGCAATTGTTTAACACAGTTAAACAATTCTCTCTGTACCTGCTATTTGTCTACGAGCCAAGGAGGTTGTCTCAGTGTGTGCATTTAACTAAGGTAGAAAATGGTTCTTGGTAGCAGGCAGCAATGAATGAACCCACAGGAGTCACTCCAGCCTGCCTGGGCTTGGCTGGTCCCCTGCAGCCTACAGCAACTCAGCAGCATCATTAGTGAGTTACAGGAGAGGGATGCTTGCAGCTGACTGTAAACCTCCTCTCTGGAAGGTGTTTGGTGCATGTGCTGCAGGGAATTCCCTGCAGTCATTTCCAGAGGCAGACCCAGGTAAGGAGTCAGGGACCACCCTGAGCACTGTGGACATCAGCAGGATGATTCAGATTTGGATACTCCTGCTCCTTGGAAAAACATGTCACCTACCTAGCAATCTGCCTCTCTGCCTCCATGGGCCTTGTTAGCAGGCACTCTGAGCACCTCAGGGTCTTAATGGTTTTATTAATCACTGCAGCATTTCAGTGCAACAAGTAGGAGTTGCTGCTATTCACAAATAGAGATCAGAGCCCTGAAAGCATTGATCTTTCCATTTCATTTCATTAGAAGTCCAAATTCATTGCTAAAGCACATTTGGTGCTCTCAAGGGTGCCTTGCTGCTCACATCCAGCTTTGCTGTGCCTCACTCTGATGAGGGTATGTGCAAAACTGCCTCAGACAGATGCAAACTGAGGCCCATGAGATTCCCCCAGCTCTGCCTCAACACTAATGCCCCAGAGCAGATCCTTCAGCTTCCTCCTTGTTTTGCTCAGCAAATCCTCCTTCCACAGGCATACCCCTTACACACCTGGGGCTGATGTGGGTTCATTCTGTGCATCCATCTGTGGTGAAGGCTGTGGGAGATAAGCAATGTGACAGGAAGCTCTAAAAGGGCCTACATGGAGGGCAAGCTGTGCTCCAGCCCTTTCCCACCCTCCACACACACACACCATGAGCCAGGTTAGCCCAAGGCCTTCCTTGGTGCAGGTGGCTGTGCACAACCCCACAGCTGCTGCCTCTGCAGCACTGCAGCCTCAGCAAGTGAGACCAGCCAGGGGCCAGGTCCTGCTCTGCTGGATTTGGAACAAGTCCAGCAGAAAGCCCTAAAGATCACCTCCACAGATGGTTTGAAGCTTTGCATCTCTGTTGCTTTCCATTGGTTATGGAAGAAAAAAATATTAACTTGTTTCTCAGTCTAATGGCTGAATGACAAAGTGGATTATCTGTCAGCTATCACTCCTGACTTTGCCATGGATCTGCAGCTGTGGGGAGCAGCCATGGCCAGCATTTCTGGGTCAAGTTAGCAAACATCCAGAGCTGGGCTGAGGAGAGCAGACCCCATAGACCCCACACATTCCCAGCTGTGTTACCACCTTGTGTATGGTCACAGGGTCTGACCCCACCAGCCTCACATTCCAGCACAGACACCACCCACAGGAGACTTTGCTCGTGTTTCCTCTGCTCCACCCCATTTAAATGGGGGCATAAACACACAGCCATAGAATTATAGAATGCTTTGGGTTGGAATATGTAAGGGCATAGAATATAAGAAAATAAAGACAGTGTAGAAAGTAATCTTACCCCTAAGGAGTTGCAGCTGGGCCAATTATCAAAGATTAGGAACAGGCCTGACTTTACCAGGCCATAGCTGTGACCAATGAGAAGAAGAGGGCTATAAAAGAGTGGGGTGGCTGCTTGAGAAGGGATGTGGAGTCAGTTGGTTGCTATGTGAAGAAGAAAGGGTCACTGCTCTGAGGAGATGCCCATGAGAAACATCAGGAAGGAATGAAACTTTTGTGATAAAGAGCCAACAGCATGGAACCCCTGCAATAAGATGACAACAGGAATAGACCTTAAAGCTACAACCCCATGCCATGGGCAGGGACACTTCCACTAGATCAGGCTGCTTGAAGTCCCATCGGTCAGGCCTGAACACTTCCAGGGGCAGGGCAACCACAGTTTCTCTGAGTTACCTGCAGTCACATCACAAATTTGCTGGAAAGAGTGATGTGTTTACCTCACAGTAATGTTTTATCAGCAGTAAGGCAACAGCCAAAGAACAGACTCTTCCCCTTTACTAATGGCTTCTGCTCAGGTACTGCTCACCAGGAGCAATCATCAGAAGTTTCTTCCATCAGAAGTCCCACGCCTTCCCAGCTGCAGGGACACTCTGTGCTACCAAGGCAGCCAGCAGTCCTGTGACGTGCTAAAAGACACATCACAGGAGGAGCTCCCAGGGCAGAAGCTCAGCATGAGAGAGATGAGAGTTGCAAGGGATGAGCAGTTCTCATGCTGGAAGGATGTGTGTGCTGTACCTCCTTCCTTGTTAAGTTATGTTTGAAATATAGTTGCTATTTTCTGGTTTTAAAAACCCCAAAAAAGGGACTACATTTTAATTAATCTTTTCCTGCTGCTCAAGTTGGTTTGATAGCAATTCCTATGAATCCAGGCCCCTACTGACATGTGAATTACTTCATTTTCATTTGCTGAAATGCACCAATTAAAAACTCACAGTGGAAGAGCTTCTGAGATACAGCTTGGATGTCTCAGTTAAAAACTCTGTAGCTTTGGCAATTACAGCAATTTATTTTGCCACAGAACACTTTTAGTCACAAATTAGAGTGTCGGAAGTAGATAACAGAGCCATAAGCTTCCAGTAAGAGTTTTAGAAAAAAAACAGAATTTTCTCTCTGATGAGGGTCTCTCCTCTATCTGCAGCTTGTCTAACTTTCATTTCTTGAATATATGGTGAGCCATGCTACACTACAAGGAATAGCAAAGATCATATGTGTAGAAGCACACAGATGTTAAACTCTCTACAATGTAATCAAAGATTTATAGGCTAAATGCAGATAAAATCTTCCTGACACCAAAGGCTGATTATCTGTCTCATGTCAAATATGAAACTCAAGGTTCAGAAATACCAACATTCTACAATATTTCTCAACATTTTAAGGTACATAAATTTTCTGGTTCTCAAAATTCCTGATATTTCCCCTGGAGACACAAGCAGAACCACTGAGTAGTCCCAGCATATTTCTCACAGAAGCCCAAACTCATGTCACAAACTCTCACTTCTGCCTTGATGAGGCCTGGCCCAGCAGAGACAGCAGAATGAGAGGGCTCCAACACAACAGAAACCAAGAGGAGCTGATATCTAATAGCATCTGGGTTACACCAGTCATGCAGGACATGTGAGACCCAGAGGTCCAATCTTTTCCAGTGTAGACATGAAAAAAACTCTCATGATCACATCCTAAAACCAAAACTTTCAGATCTTTCTGGTGAGTCTGTCTGAATGGCTCCTGATGAAGATACTGCATGATTGTGAGACATCTGAATATTCATTAGAGAGGACCTCAGAACACTTTCATCCCCTTCTTGCATCTGATCTAAGAGATGTTGTCATTCTTTTCTTTCAGACAGACTGAATGGGTATTTAATGAGCCCATGCAAAGCTGAACAGCTTCAGTGGGACAGAGAAAGCAAGACTTGCTCAAAAAGAGCATACAGTCTGGTGGCTTCCAGTACCCTCCTGGGAGATATCAGTTCAAATTCCTTCAGTGAGATAAGAGACTTCAGCCTTGGTCTTTCATACCCCAAGGAAGCAATCTTAAATATTAATGCTTTTTATTAACTGATGTGGCACCATTTCCTCTTGTGTGTGAGAAAATCCAGCCTCATTAAAGCACTTAACCTTGGGAGAGTATTAGGGTGACACAAGTGACACAAGAAGCACCATATTGCAACAGCTGTCAGGACACTAACTCTCTGTCCCATTCCCTACCATCTAGTGCTGGCATGCCAGGTTGGAGGAATCTCATTTTAGGTGGCATTCCTGGCTTTACAGGACCTTGGTGCCTGACACGGGGATGCAACTTCCACTGGAGGACAGAGGTCACAAAAGAAACATCACTATTCTGAATCCAAATATCCTTGGAGGACTTAGCCATGACTGTCATGGAAGGACACCATCCATCAAGTGACTCCCAGGTCATACACTTCCCTCAGTTAAGGACATGAATGATTTCTACAGAACTCCATGGAAGAACTTCCATGGACTTCACTAGGAAGTGGTTTGTTTTTCCAGTGCCCCTAATTCCACCATGGTGTTTAAGCACTCTGGTTCACTAGATCTATGATGTAGAGTGCTTACATGCCAAATGGAGCATAGTTTATCTCAGTTCTCATAAAACTCTACTGCAAAAAATAAATGGAAGCTATTAAATAATTCAAGGGTGTCATAGCCATCAGCTGGCTGAATACCTGTGAAACAGAATGTGCTTACAGAATATGACACTAAACCTTGTCTTACTCAGAAACACTGCTAAGAAAAAAAAACAAAAAACAAACTACATAGCAAGACTTCTTTTTCTCATTCTGGATATCTTTTAATAACAATAACAGTATGACCACAGCACTTCATATCCAAGTAAGGATGAATTGTGATTTCAAATCAATATCACCTTTTCATCCAGAGATTTCTGGGTGTAAAATATGTGTAAGGTTGCAGTTGGAGCAACAAAATGATATACTGTTGGGACAAAAAAGTAACAGTTACATCTAATTCTCAAAATTAGCTTTAAGTTTAAGGCAACCACAACTAGCACTACAAAGGCCCTGGATGATAGCAGCTACATGGATTAATAGAAGTCACTTGCTCTATAGATGTCCCACAGTCTCCAAGCCAAGAGGTGCAGTGCCCTCTGTATGCATAATGGACTATATGGCCAAGCAGCTTTGGTTTTCCAGAGAGCCCTCCAGCATGGCAGGTATTTTTGCCTTAAAAGGGGCTATCAAAGTTTCAGGCATATCAGATACCATACAAGCCATCTTAAGACCCACCAGAACAGTATTTTTACGTCAGGAACCCGTAGATGTGTTGCTGAATTCAACAATAGATTGAGAGCATATGGATGTGAAATTAAGCTGTGAAAATGTTGGAGGGCTCTTGTAGAGCTGAGCGAGACAGATCTCACACAGATTGAACCCTGCTTCCTTGCAATCTTTGAAAGGACTCAGATAAGGGAGCTGCTGGAATTAACCCACTCCAGAAGCAAAGCTGTGTTTTGTCTGGGGTGGAGCTTTCTCTCCAAGAGAATTTACAAAGAAGAAATACTTCTGCAATCTGCACAAGAAAACGACTGGAACCTGGGAGTGACCCCAGGGAGGAATCATACCTAACAGTGTGGGCTTTCCTGTTGACTTCAGTGTATGTGCAAGCACAGCTGCTTTTAGGCTTAGAGATTAAGCATGAAGAATTTTAACCATCATAATTTTAGGCACTATCAAAGTGATATATACACACTGTGGATTCTTTGTGGATTTTCCACCCAATTCCTTACCTATGTGTGCAGTAAGCCATTATGGATATGGTTTACAATACAAAAATACTCACCAAAGGTTTCTTAGCCTAGAAAGCAGCAGATTGAACAGACAATATGGATTCCATGGAGCAGTCATGGCAAGGAAGCTCAAAGAGATCAGAGATTAAAGCAGCAGACAAGGTGCAGAAAATTAAGCAATGAGGTGAAATGAAGCAGACAAGAAAAAGAAAACATGATAGAGAGTTGCAAATCTTTGTGGATGTGCACGAACACACAAGTGACTGCCTGGGCCATACTGAGTTTCCACTCATGCACAGACACATCTTTCCACACACTGCAGAAGATTCAGAAAGAAACTTGGCCTTGAACACAGGGCTGCAAAACATTTTTAGGAAGAAGTATAACTGGTCCAGAGATAGGAAGATACAGTGCTGAAACAAAGCTTCCAATGGAAATGGGAATCACTTCTATGTCAGTTTAGCTCCTCGTTTTAGGATACTCTCACACATGCCCATCTTTAATTAGCAAAGCAATTTCACAATGCCCTGACTATGAAGGAGGGCCCTCTTTTGTCCAACAGCAGCTATAGAGGAGAGGAACTGCAGGGAGAAACATGCAGTGCCCAGAAATCACATTTACATTCAATACATTTTGGATATTTGCTCAACTAGCCTTGATCCAACCCTGCCACACAGGGTACACAGGGTACCTAGTTTGGTGGGATGTGAAAGAAACGTGCACTGTTTGAAAACACGCTGGGATGCAAACCAAAGTGCATGTGTGTCAGGGCTGGGTGTTTGGGAGGTTCATTTCAAAAATGCTCCCATGGACATAGCCACCAGCTGAATCCCAAACATAAAGGTCCTGATCTGGCTGTCTGTCACTGCTGCAATTGCTTGTAATGCCCCACCATCCCAAGCAGTGCTCATCTCCCCAGTCCCAGATGGAGCAATTCTTCTCACCCCAAAGGGCAGGTCTGAAACCACAGAGATTTAAAATCTGATGGCAATCGTATTCTTTGAGCCTGTGGGCAGTGCCCAGGGCCCTGGTAACACAACAATTGTTCCTTCATTTGCCGCTATTTAGTAGATACTCAGAACAGCAGTTGCAGTTGGGCTTATCAATTACAAGCCAACAGACAAAGGGAATAAATGAGACAAAATTAAAGACATTATTCCTACATCCCATAAATTATCTCTGTAGTCTATTTTAACAGCGTGAATTTACCAGTGTCTGTTAAAACAGTATGAAAAGTAAACCCACCTAGCACACTAACTAGGCATTAATGAAAAAGCAAAATATTGTTTTGTGTTCTCCAAAACACAGAAAGCAAAATATTCCCACCAGATCTCATAATGCCTTTCCAGGGGAGAAAGAATCATAATCTTTTATATTGAAAAAGAGACTGAGCTCTTGGAGTCGGAAAGAAAATGAATTAATAAACCTAATTACACACTCCGCGCATGGAGGAATCGAAGGCGTTAAGCCAGCCCAGGAGAACGGGGCGCTTTGATTGTGCTCACTTAACAACTTCCCTGTCACCGTGCGCGGCCCCAGGGAGGCCGCTCCTGGCGCTGCCCCCGGGACAGCTCCGCGCCTCTGCGAGGGCACCGCGGCGCTCGCACGGCCGCGCACCGCGGCTCCGCTTCGCCTCTCGGCGCCGTCCCGGGCAAACTCCGGCTGCGGAGCCTCCCCCCGCACACACCGGCGGGCTGGGCTGCTGTGGCACCGCTCCCTTAAAGGCGCCGCGCCCGGGCGAGTTGGGGCTGAGCGCGCTGCACGCCCGCTGCCCGCGCAGAGCTGCGCAGCGGCGGCGCCGGCAGCCCGCGCCCAACCTCCGCCTGCCACCAGCCTCGGCGGGGAGCAGAGCGCTTGGCATGTAGGAGCGGAGAGAGGGAAAAGGTGCGGGGCGGAGGGAGGTGAGGGGGAGGAAGCCGGGAGGGTGGGGGGGGGTGGGGTGGGAAGGAAGAGGAAAAAAAAAAAAAAAGAAAAGAAAAAAAAAAGAGCTGCCTCTTTAAATGCTGGGGGCTGAGCGCTTGCCGGGGCGTCCGTGGCGGATCCAGCCTCCCTCCCTCCCCTCGGCCGTGCCTCTCCCGGCGCTCATGCCCAGCCGCGGAGCCGGCGGCGCGGCGCTCGGGCGCTGCCGCTGCGCGGGGAGCAGCAGCCGCGCCGGGCCGGGGCCATGATCCGGGCGCGCCGCCGCCCCGCCGCCCGCTCGCCCTGAGCCGCTCCCGGCGCCGCCGCCGGCCCCGCGGGGTAAGTTCGCGGCCGCCCGGTGCCGGGGGAGGGCGGGGAAGGCGCACCTGGCCGGCGGCCCGGCGCGGCTCACCTGGGCGGCGGGGGGGTGCGCTCTCTGCCGTCCCCAGCTCGGAGCTCCCCACCTCCCCAGGCGCTCGCAGCCCCTCTCTAACAGGTGGCTCGGTGCCTGCCCCGCTCCCCGGCGGCTCCTGCGCCTCTTTCCTTCTCCTCGTCGCCGCCTAACAGGTGGTGGTGCCGCCGCGCCTTCCTCCATACATACAGGTAGGGAAGTCTCGTGTCCCCCTTCCCCCCGTCCCCGACGGGCTCCCGCAGCCCCGGGGCGCTGCTGGAGCCTGCGCTGAGCGGGGAGAGCCGGGACGCCTGCGGAGGGGGGAGCCGCGCTTGTGCCCGCGCTGCTTCTCCGGGAGCCGCTCACCCCTCATTCATGGCCCCGCCGTGTGTCTGTCGTTGCAGCGGGCATGGGGAACCAGGTGGAGAAGCTGACCCATCTCAACTACAAGGAAGTTCCCACGGCCGACCCGACAGGTATGGACAGAGATGAAGGGCCAAGAATCGGGGTCTCCTACATCTTTTCGAATGATGATGATGAGCTGGAGCAGCAGCAGGATTCGGTGCATGACCTGGGCGGTGAGAACCCTGCCCTGCAGCCCTACGATCCCCAGCTGCACGAGGTGGAGTGCTCAGTCTATTACCGGGATGAGTGTATTTACCAGAAGAGCTTTTCAGAGGAGGACACGCAGCTAGAGGGTGATGGAGGAGGTGGGGGGCATCTGAGCACCTACACCCCCGAGAACTTGCTGAATAGGTGTAAGCCAGGTGACCTGGTGGAGTTTGTGTGCCAAGCCCAGTATCCGCACTGGGTGGTCTATGTGGGGGATTTTCAAGTCGTGCACCTCCATCGGCTGGAGGTGGTGAACAGCTTCCTCACCGACGCCAGCCAGGGCAGACGCGGCCGCATTGCCAACCAGCTGTACCGCTACAAACCCCTCAGCCCGGCCGCGGTGGTGCGCAATGCCCTGGAGCAGGTGGGTTGCAAGGATCGGGACTTGAGCTGGAGAAACTCAGAGTGTTTTGCTGCCTGGTGCCGATACGGCAAGCGAGAGTTTAAAATCGGCGGGGAGCTGCGCATAGGCAAGCAGCCCTACCGATTGCAGATCCGGCTGGGGGACAAGCGCAGCCACACGCTGGAGTTTCAGAGCCTGGAGGATCTGATCATGGAGAAGAGGAGAAATGACCAGATTGGTAGAGCTGCTGTGATCCAGGAGCTCTCCAGCCACCTGCAGGCTGCAGAGGAGGAGGAAGAGGAGGATGAAGTCCATCATCATCCAGGTGCTCAGACTGCTGTGGAGTAGCAGCCTCAGCACCACTCATTCTGCTTAGCCTGGGTGATGGGGATTAAAACTGAAGGCTGCGAAATTGAGCTGTTATAAGCCCTTTGGGCTGCTTCGGTGCAGCTTCATTCCAATCACATGTGAAAGGAAGGGGGAAAGCTGCTTAAGTGTCTGTGCTTTAGTGCTTAACTCCTTCAGTGCTTGATGATAAAACCCCTGACTTATTTGTAGAGGATAAAACTCAGGGCAATTCTACCCCTCTCCTCTCTCTTTCCCTTCCTCTCTGCCATATTCGCACACAGCCTTTTCCTCAACCATCTGCCAGTAGGCCTGACCCTACAACATGCTAAATGCCTTGGACATCTACTTATCAGCAGAAGTTAATAGTATTTAATGCCATTAAGAAGTAGCCAACAACTTCCAGGACATGGCCGTGTAGCTCTGAACATGAGGATTTTGTTTTCCCTTTTCTGCTACTGTTTATCTTCTGCTGTGGCTTCTGTTGGTATCGCAAGGAGCGGCTCCTGCGTGGTTCAAGGCTTTGTGGGTTTGGTAACCAGTTCCCTAGAAAGTGTAAGGCAGAAATCTCCACTGATTTTGATGAAATGGGTTTGATGTGCCTGGTGCCTTCTTAATTGATAGGAGGTTGCAGGTGGGCTGGGGGACCTTCTCCTTTGCCATCAGCATGTGGCTTTGGGGACAGAAGATGAATTTGTTGCCAGCAGGCCCCAGGGAAGGAAGTTTGCCACCCCAGTTGTACTCTGGTGTGTGTTGGGACTCCTACAGGCAGATGCTGTGTCAGGGCTCATTACAGGCTGCCTTGACTTCTCCTAAAGCAAGTGGCAGAGCTCCTGATCATGTCTGTAATACACACAGAGGCAGTAGAGGCAGGTTGCTTATGTGTAAGAGTATGTCTTGAGTAAGCTGTCCCTCAAGCACCCACCCTCTTGGCTGGGTGCTTCTGGCTGTGAGCATGCCAGAGATTCTGCACCACAGTGAACACAGCTGTGATGGAAGGGAGCACAGGCTGGAAGACATTATAGGGCTTGAGTGTTCCAAAGCAGTTTCCTCTTCATTAGGGATTTCGTGTTTCTTTTTTTTTTTGCTAGTTTCTATGGTATGCAGCTGAGCTATAGCATTAGAGGAGAGGACATGCCTCCAAAGTTGTGCAAGTCCCTCAGGAAGGGGGAGTGCAGTGCTGCCTGCCCTGAATATTCCCTGAACTTTTATTCAGCTGTTGAACTGATCTCCCGCACAGGCAGCACTGTCAGATCTTTGTCCTGGGATCTGGGGTGTGTGATCAAGCACTGATTTGGAGGCAGTTTCTAATTCAAAATTCCTTCCCCTTAAAACCCAGTATGATGATGTGAACTTGAAGATAAGCTTGAGTTCAAGTAATGGAAACTAACAGTGTGATGTAAACTTGAAGCATAATTAATATGGTCTTCCCCGAAGCTGTTTACAGTTATACCACAAATAGCAAAGTACTCCATGTCCTTTCCACCTCTGTGACAGGAGCAAAGTTTGTTGTTTAAGAATAGGTAGACACAAGCTTTTGATTAGTTAAGACTGTATGAAGCAACCTTGCCAATTTGAGCCAAGTTGATTGTGGTCTCATGTTTTCTGCCTAAAATATACAAGCTAGGATTTGGCCTGTGAAACACAAATCCAGGGGAGAGTTTAATACCAAGCTCCCTTAGAATGCTATAGCTCATATGCCTACACTAAGTGTGTGTTTTTTCACCAATATGCAATTGAGTTATTCTCAGGTTACTGTGGTTGTCAAGCAGATGTCTAACCTTGTTTGAAAGCATATCTACCCATATCTGGCCTTGTTTGAAAGCATATCTACCCATATCTGATTGGGATAGGGTTAATATGTGGATGCCTGCACACAGGTTTTATACAACTACTAGTAACTACTGAAAGCTGAAGTGATCACTGAGACAGTCTGAAAAAGAGTGAAGGAGAGTCTCTCTGTTGTACTTCTGACTGATATGAGACAACAGATTATCTAGACCATGAGCAAATGTCTAGCTGTGGTTTCTTTCATACTGAAACCTTGTACATAACAGAGTTTATTTCACTGTGTAATATAGCTATGTAAAATAATATTTTCCTAGAGATATTTTTGGAAGTTTAAAAAAAACCCTTCATAACCTTGCATTTGAAAGTAAATTGTTATGCACGTTATTTTCCAGTTCTCTGAATGGGTTTATTTTTCATTCATGATCTAAAGAATATTCTAGGTCATAAAATATTGAAACTGCTATAAATGTCAAATATTATGTATCTACAGGGTACTAAACAGTAAACTAGTTGTGAAAATATTTTTCCTTTGTGTCTGAAACATCAGAACTATGACACTTAGCCATTTCTCTCCTTCTGAGATATCCTGAACAGTTTGCCTTTGTTTTCTGTTCTTTTTTTTCTCACTTTTTTCTTTTTTTGTTTTGTTTTTTGGGTGGTTTTCTTTTCTTTGTTTTAATTAAAAAAGGACCAAATCTGCTTGGGAATGGAGAGCAAAGCTTCTTTGACCAACTGAAATCTTGTCTTGTGCTAGTCTTGGTGCTTCTCTGTACCAGTCATGCCTTTTGGGATAAATTCCCCTACAGGCACCAGGCCTTAGCAAAGAATTCCAGAGCTTGCAGTGCTTTGATAGGATAGAGAGCGAAGGAGGAGCTTGCTTCACAGCAGAGTTTGGCATGCATTCTGCTGTGTTACAAAACCTCTGTGCTCCTCTGGCATACAGGTGTTTGATATTTGGAATCATAAAGTTTCCCTGCAAGCTATGCTTGGGAATTTATTGTCCCCTGACATTCCATTATGTGTAAAAGTAAAAGAGGGTGGAAAGCTTGGCATTTTTTTAAGTTTTGTCTGAAAGAGGGCTACCTCCATACAGGGATTTCTTATTCCAGCAGATAAAGATGCAACTGTTGAATCTTTAACAGGCAGGTCCTTTTCCCCTACTTGTTGATTAGGCAGTGTTATTTAATAGGTGCTACTAAACACCACTGCACACATTTCTAAGCAGTCTGGTTTTAAAGCCATGGAACTGTAATGACCTGGATGTGAGAACAGAAATTGCTGTAGGAGCACATCTCAACTGCTTGGTTTCTTGTCTTTGCTGTTCTTTGCTCAGTTACTGTCTGCAGAGTAAGCTGGGATTTCTGGAGCTTGATTTAAAAAAAAAAAAGATCTCCCAGGAAAACTGACTCTTTTGTGTCTACTTCAGGACTTTCACATGGATCACAAAAGAGAGGGGAAGGGAATAGATAAAGTGCTCTTCTCTGCATCTGCTTTAACATCGAGAAATGCAGGTGTGCTCCTTCTGCAGAGCTTATGCTTCCGCACAGGTCTTAAGTCTAGATTAAGTTTAAAGTTTTGAGTAGACCGTACCTACTTGAGGCCCCTTGAGAATCAGTAAGCCTATTCTTGTGCTTGAAATTAAGTGTATATTTACATTTCTTTATGAATGAGGGTCTGGAATTTCAATATGATGTCTCCGGTGGGGGCGTGGAGCTTCTGAGGTTGCATAATCAACAGGGGAGAATAAGTAGGTCACTGAAAGCTGTTTCTCAAAGGGCCTCTTGTCCAAACAGAGCTTGTGGAACTCAGCCCAAACTTGGGCCTCAGTTTCCCTCTGGAAATGCAGGAGCTGCATTGATTTGGTGAGAGGTGTGTTACCCAGCAGTTGTAAGCTAAGCTGGTGAACTGCTGCAGATTCCTCCGGTATCTTTGTCTCGTCATGCTTGAGTTTTCCCTTGCATTTTAACATTTAAAGTTAATATAATTTGTTTTAAAAGCCCTTTGATTGGGCAAACATTAATCTATATGAATTTACTCATTTGGGCATCTCTACTCCTGTGAATATCAATATGCACATGTGAAGGCTGGCAAGGCTGAGCCCCAGATGTGTAAATGCAGCTCCAGCTAGGAAATGTAGATGAGCAGTCTTATTTCCCTGGAGTATTGGTGTGTTTGATGCAAATAATGCCTTGGAAAAGGCGTTGTAGTAAAACCTACAATTATCCGTTGATTGAGTAATTTTAAAAACACAATTTAGACATTCACCCTCCGTGGCAGTGAACAAAGACATAAATTGAAGACTATTTTGTTATCCCTGATTCTGTGTGAATGCAAGGTATTGATTACAGCAGCTCTAGAACTCCTCTGGCCAATGTGGTAGGCAGTTGCCAAGTAGGCGGGGAAAATTCCCAAAAGCTACTTCAAAATCTGTATTTTCTTACTTGGAAAAATACATTCTTCAGACTGAAGGACCCTAGACTATGGAAGTAAACTTTAAATCGTTTTGTATAAATGAAACCATAGGCAAACTCCTTTTGTTCATTTGATTTCACTATTCCACTCAGTACTATAATAGGTGATATTGTGTGATTAATCTGTTTCAGATTTTGAATGTAATGGTGGTTTTCTTTTTCTCTTTTCCTTTGGTTAAGTTTTGCCAAAGGTCTGTCCTTGGGTATGTGAAGTGTGTTGTCGAGTGGTTTCCCACTTGTGCTTTTCTGACAATTAACAGCACCAACCATAAAGCTAACAGCCATGTAGGAACAAGTATTTTTTGAAAGCAAAATTTTAGTTTTGTATAAGAGATCAGAGACTAGTAAGTAAGTAGAGGTAGGAAATACGTTGTTTCCAACCACAGTTTCTATTTGTAAAATCTACAATTAATTGAGTATGCTTAACTACTCTTAAAAATCAGTGTGCAGTGATAAGGCAAGGAGTATTATATCGTGGGCTTAGACTTTCAGATTAGGCTTTTTCTTTAACTGTGAATAGGAAGAAATCAGGGTGATTTTGAACACCAGTGGTTTAGATGGTTTAAATTCCTTTGCATTAATACTGGATTAGAAGCTTTCCTTTAATGCACACTTGAAATTCCTAACATTGTAACACTTCATGAAATCATCCACAGTAAGAAGTATAATCACAAATATGATTTTTTTTCCACCATGACCATTTTCTGTAAGCTGTCTTTTGTCAGTAAATGTTGAATTGTTAGTGCAAATATCTTCTTTTCCTGAGAAAGAAGTACACATCATTGATTGTACCATTTCCTTCAAAATGAAGGGCATTTCATAGTAACTCAAAAGAAATAAAAGATTTATAGTGTCTTTTACAACTTTTCTTTCTTTTGTTTTTTTGAATAGCGTGTGTTTCTCCAGCTTTTGGAAAAAAGTTATAATTTCTCATGATGGACACATCAGACACAAAACAATATTTTCACTGCCTTCACTCATCAGATCAAAATCTAACTCTTTGGTTGTGTTCTAAAGAGGAAGAATAACCTGGATGAAAGGCCAGACCATCAGATGCCTAATAGGTGATAGCTGTATTAAATCCAATGAGGATCTGGCCCATAATTTAATTTTTAAGTGGAAAATTAATTCAGCAGCAGATCATATAGTATTAGCTGGCAGCAGGGCTTGTCTTTTCTGCCAGCAACTGCTAAAGGAACAGATGTAGTGTCTGCTAGAGGGAGAAACGAGAGAACAGAACTCACAGGGAGTTTTTGGGGAAATCTGTACAACTGTTCAGTTTGTGTGTTTTGTCTCATGGCAGATCCATGGCTGGTGTGAGATCATTGTTCTATCCACACCAGCCTTAGGGACATTGCTTAATCAAGGTGACAAGGGCTGTGTGTTGTGGGGAAATATTACACCCATGGGGTAACCATTCTTAATCCATTAAAGCCTTCTGCTGGATGCATATTCACAATGGCAAAACAGTGACACAGCCAACAAGCTGTACTTGTCCTCAAGGTCCTGACCACAAGGAGCTATTTGAGTCTCACACAAAAGGACTGAGTCAGCTCTGGCAAGGATTCTTTGAGTGAAACTATCCTGAGGAAATCTAGCTGTAACAAGATGAGACTTCTGCTGAAAGTATCAGTGGAGATTTAGCTCTTCTGTGGGTGGGAGCTGTCCGTGACAGCTGTCTTACAGGTGTGAGAAAGTGAGACAAATTTTTATATCAGACACAGCAGCTTTCCAGGCTCAAGGCTGCAGGTGTGAATCTACCATAACATCAAATTTGTAGCTCTGGTATGGACTTAGGTGACTTTGAACAGGATGTATGAGGCACCCAGCTGTGCTCTATGTGACTGCAAGAGTGCCTGAATTTTCAGGTGTCTGATACTAGATTTGAAAACGTGAAGAACCAAAAATGTGATTTGGGTGCCTGGATCAATATGTGAAAATCCCTGCTCAGTTATCACTTAGCACTGGAGGCCACTGAATTCTGAAGCTTCATAGTTTGACCTGTTCTTTGTGCACGTGTGTTTATTTAGTCACCATAGTGTTTTCTTGCATCTCTGGGCCTTTTTTTTTTTTCCCTGAAGTTTCTCCAGGCACATAAAGCAAAGCAGTCCATGTATTCTCTCACAGCCTGTGCCCATAGAGAGGAAGATCTTGCTTTCTGGATCTCCCTCCCAGTGGCTGCTTCCAGAATGTCTGTGACATCAGATACCAAAAAGAAGCATCTTGAAGAGGATATTTGCATTGCCCTTTTATGTCAGAATGCACCTGAGCTAGAAATAGGGTAATTTAAAATGCAAGTATTGGGACATGGATTATGTCGAGGTCTCTGCACTCCTGGCTGGTTTCTCTGAGCACTGGACTTCTACAGAGAGTTTTTCTCTTCAGTTCCTTCTTCAGTGAAATTCTGCTCAGGTCTCTGTAGGATAAAATCCTACTGCCCACCACTAACGTTGGTTGTCATTGTCATTGTAAAGGAAGATGCCCGAATTTCAATTTGAGAGTGGTTGCCTTGTGCTTTTTTCCAAAGAGCTCTGCACTGTGGCAGGAGGCAGTGCCTGTGGCCAAAGGCAAGGTGCACAAGGGCTAGAGGGGAAAGGAAGGGAAGAGGGAACAGCAGACTTGCATAGTCATGGCAAATCCATAGTGGTGGAAGGGACCTCTGGAGATCCTGTAATCTACCTGTTTGCTCAAAACACATGCAACTACTCAGGGCTGAATCCAGTTCTATTTTTCATAACTCTAATTATGGAGACTGAGGATTTCTTAATGCAGCACTTCATCACTTATGTGATGAAGGTTTTTCGTATTTGAGTTTTGCCAAGGACCCCTTGATCATCCGTGACACCTCTGCTTGGCTTCTTGCACACAGAAATGGACCATTCTCTGCTTTCCAATCCCATAAGCAGAGACTGTCTGTCTCTCCTTCAGCTGGAGGGTCAGGCTCCCCTGTATCCAGGAGAACATCCAGTCAGCCTCCTTTCCATCATTTGTGTAGCTCCAAAGCATGCTGACCTCCTGCTGCAGCTCCTTCCCTTGGTCACAGAGGTGCTTTCATCAGCACAGACCTGCAGAAAAGAAGCCCCAGGAGCACCCTGCAGCCTGAGATTGCACAGCTGGGTGCTCCCTGTGGCAAGGGCCCCAACCCTCCAGATGCTCTCTCACTCTTATTGAGTAAGAGAAGAAGATGGAAAAACTCATGGGTCAAGATTAAGGCAGGGAGATCAGTGACCCATGACTGTCACAGGCAAACCAGACACATAATGGAGAAAATTACATGTCAATTAAAATAGGTTTGAATGGTGAGAAAGAAAGAAAGAAATTAAAACACACCTTTCTTCTTTTTTCCCTATGACACCAAGGGGTGTAGGGGTGGAGATGGGCTGTGGGGAATCTCTCCCAGCCCGTCCTGGCTGCTCCCCCTTCCTTCCCCTTCACCCAGTCCTGGCACAGGGTGTTCCCTGGGCTACAGGAGTGTCTGTGCTCCAGCTGAGGTGCTGCCTGAGGAGGATCTCTGCTCTTGGCCTGCAGCCCCTCCTGCCCTCCTCCTTCTCCAGACCTCCTCTTTGGGGTCCCTCTAGAGCTGCTCCCTCCTTGGATGCCAGTGGCACATCACCACCATTGCTGACCATCTCTGTTGCTCTCAATGGAGTTCCTGGCCCCTTCTGGACAAGTGAAAGCCCCTGTCAGCCACAACAAACTGCTGCCTGTGTGCCAGGACCAGCCACCACATAGGTCTCTTCCAAACACTGGATCCAAAGTCCAGTGGAAATGAAGAGCTCGAAGCAGCCCTTGGTCAGGAAGATCTGCCAGAGCTTGTTGAAAGGGTCTGGAGCTTGCCAGAAACCTAAATGCTCAGTGATGCTTATTTGTCTCACCCCAGGTCACTGAGAATTGTGGTCAGCCCCCATGTTGAAACCAGAATTTGTTGCTTGCATTTAGTCAGTCAGCAGAGATTAACTGGGACTATTAAGAATTGAGCACCATAGAAAAGTCTGTGCTCTCTAATTTTTCCTTTCTCCTGAGCTGCTTCTGTCCTGTCCTATTCAGAAGAATCATTTTGGGACAAGCCCTGTTTTTGTACAGTAGTTAGTGTGACGAGGTCTCCAGGTGTTTACAAAGTATTCATTAACTCAATAACCAGAGGGCAGAGGAAATGAAATGAGCATGTTCTGGACCATGAAATAGATGACTCACATCCATGGAAAAGGTTTAATTGAGGAAAACAGGTACACAAGTGTACCTGGCTCACCACAGAAATTGTACAGAGGAAGATGAGCCTTGAGAGAGAGAAGGATTGAGGCACCCTGACAGCACACAGAGAAATGTGTGCAGAGCTTATGTAAATCCTGTTTGTGGAAAACAGGTCTCTGCACTCAACTCATCCAGCTCCCAGAGAAGGCAGCTGGCAGCACTCTCCTTTACAAAGCTTTCATTAGAGCTGTTGCTCATGTCCAGTGGGGAAAAGGTGCTCTGCTGGGAAGCTCAGCACGCAGTGAGGAACACATCCCTGATGCCCAAAGGTGTTACTCCTTTCATGTTGTTGTTTTGTCTTTGTGTTTTCTATGCTTTTGTACCTCAGCTTCTCAAGAAAGCAGTGCACCCTTAAAAGGGATGTGCAGAAGAGGGAAATATTCAGCACTGGGGCAGACTGGTGTGCACACTTAGCCATGTGTTCTCTGCTACAACCCGTCCCCTGGAGCTGGGTTCCACAGCTCTCACTGCAAACTGAAGAAATGAGATACCCACGTCGTGCTTACAGGTAAATGGGCAGCTCACTCAGACATGTTTTCCTGGAAGTGATTTCAAATCTCTGCTTGTCTAATCCAGAGCATGGTCTTGGACATTAAACTTGAGCAAATGCTCTAACCAGTGCTTAGGGCCAGACCCATTTGCATTCTCTGAGTCATATCAAAGCAGAATAGCACTACCAGCAGGAAACAAGAAACCTCATGGAAGTCTTGCAGTTACAGAGAAGTAACTCTGGAGAAGTGGGATCCCAAGGCTTCAGTTGTTTCAGCAGTTCAGGATGGCAGTGACAAGTCTCATCTCTTCCATGTGATAAACACAGCAGCACAGCACTAAGCAAGCAAAAGAGATAAAATTCTATGGTGGACTGTTCAGTGTCAGGCTCAAAGGGTCTCTGTAGTATCTGCTTGCAGTATGTTTTCAGGAGGCAGAAGAGCACACAGCTCATGGGCATGCACACCAGCATGCAAGTTGTTTGGAGGTGTTGGGCCAGATTTTCTCAGCCAAGGAAGTCAAGGATTCCACCTTAAATGTCAGTGGACAAAAAATTGTTGGTTTTACTACTATTATAGCAAACTACAGATATTATTGAAAGACACATCCAGCTATCAAAAGTAGTTTCTGATTACACCCAAGGATAAAATAATTTATTTTTTCTGCACACAGCTCTAATTTGCCCTCCTTAAATAGGCCCTAACACAGGTTTTAGGGCTGTTTACAACCCTTGCATGTCCAGATGCATCTCAGATCCCCAAGTCTGATGAGTTTCCGTCACATGGATTAATTATACAACAAAGCACAGGAAAGAAAGCTGTTAAATCTTAAATTAAGTTATTAAAATATTACTTCAGAAATTCACTAGCAGCTTGTAGCCTGTGGGAAGTGAGTCTTCAGGGAAAAACACCATTTGCAGGTGAGGTGGCACTTGGAGCACCTTATCATATTCATGGGGAGGAGGTGCTGACCCCTGCAGAGAAGCTGCAATTATAATGAGTCTTTTATCCAGTTATCCCAATACATTTGTGATGGAAGCTGAGGTACTAAATAAGATGCTAGCAGGATATAAATAATGAGGTGGTACATGGCTGTGTGTTGGAACTGAGCCACTAAAGCAAGATAATGGCAAAGGCACAAGCTTAACTCACACTGTGTTATTCCTGTGGGAAAGGGGGTGGGAGGATAAAGCCACATGGAAAGCTGATTCCTCAACTTGTAGTGAGTAACATAACTCCACAGCCCTGCTTGTCTTTGTTCAGAGCTGGAACAAGCAGAGCTGCATTATTGCAGAGGTCTAGCCCTAGGTGTGAGGCAGGATTCCAGCTGAATGTGCTCTCAAAGTCTAAACATACAAAGGCCATTTCTGGCTTCACATAACTAAACTCATGCTGAGAAAGGGAAGAAGCTGCTGAATGCCTGGGCCTAGATTCATCAAAGAATGAATTAATCAATGTCCCACTGAAAAGGATTTGAACTTATGCATGACTGCTGTGATAGTCTGAGACTATCAGAGTATAAATTATTTTATGGTGGTTTCTTGTTACTATGCAAGGCATAACTCATATTTCTAATTAAACATTTTAATGTAACACAGCTTGTATGTGTCACATGGTACAGGCTAGTAAAGACACAAGTTGGGGTTTTAGAAAAAGAGCAGTGATTTTTAAAACCACTAGCACCAATGCTTTTCAACATGATGGTGCTCTGCCCTTACCCTCTGCTGCAAAACCTGTGGCAAGAATTCCTAACAGGAACATCAGTCAGTTGTACAGCAGTGTGTGTTGTGATGGGTTTGCTCAAATATCTTTCACTGAGATAAAAGAGTTTCAAAGAAAAATGACACTATTGTGAATTTTCCCTATTTTGTAACTCTTTACAGCCAGATTTACAGGTTGTTGAAATTCTTTACTGCTTTGATTAAAGGACGAAGAATTAAGTAAATTTCTCTGCCGATTTTAATGGAGAAAAATAGTTCCTAGTAATCACATTCCTTTTTAAAGTACATTACACTGTTAACTGGCCTGGCCTCCCACAAGCTAAACATAAAGCCCAGCAAAATGAAAAAGAAGTCTTTCCATTGAGACATGATCAAGGATGTATTGTGGATAACTGATCACTGGTGAACTGCAGCAGAGAAAGGAGTGATTTTTTTTTTTTTTTTTTTGTAAATGGGATGGCAGCTAATGCCTTATAACTACTCTGGGCAATATTGCATGGCATTCCCCTTGAGAAAATTGAGTACATGAGAGCACTGAGCTCCATGCTAACTGAAAGGCTGAGGTTTTTTGAAGTCTCTGTTGAGCCTATCAGCTCCTCCCTGACCGTGGTAAAAAGGGGACATCCTTTCACAGCTTGTGTTAGAAACCAGATACTCCATGCAGTCACATTTACAGAGCATAGCTGTGACTGGCATAATGACTGCACCATACTTACTGTTCCAATTGTCCCATTATGTGCCATAATGAAGAGTGAAGAGCTGGAGCTGGGAGGCAGCCCTGGTCACCTCTTTTTAGGGATCTGCTTAGAAAGAGAAAGTATGCTTTTAGTTTCCATCCAAAGTGTTCCCAGATACCAAACTAAAATAAATCCTCTGTTCTTTGTTCAGTTATGGCTTTTCCTAGATTCATAGCTAATTGTTCTGACCAGCAGTTTTCCTCAGGAAATTGTTATTAGGTCTCCTTTACCCTGTTTTTTCAGTTATTAGGTCTCCTTTAGCCTGTTTTTTCAGTCACTTCCTCTCCTCTAAGTTGATGGTTTCTCCAGCTTGAAAAGGTCTATCCACCCTCTTTGCTTTAGCTCAGCAGCTTCCACTTCTCTCAGAGCAGCAGCAGGGTTAACTCACCACTCAGTAGCTCTGACAGAGCTATTGGAACAGAAGCATTGTTGTGGGAATAAAGGCATTATAAAAAGAATCATTCTTCAAATAATACAGAGATTATCAGAATGTCTCACTCTATACGCCTTTAACAATTTCTACATGTAGACTGAGAACATTTTCTTGCTCTTCTCTCCCGTTTTTTTCACCCCAAAGAGTCTTGAATATGTAGCATACAGTCCCTCTTCTGGGTCAAACTGGTCTTGCTATAAAGTTTCTACTCCTCTCCCTTTCTACTCTCCTCTCTTGTGTTCTTGAACCACATCAAAGTAGGATATTTCCTCTGTGACTGAAGTTTTTGAGGTATAGGAGACTGCAAATCCTTTAGGGAATGTACTTCCTTGCCTGACCCATTTAACTGGGTCAGAACTGATAGCAGAACCTGTAGGAGATATATAAATTCATAACACTGATGAACAACCTGTCAATGCTGAGGATGCCCACAGCATCTGTCCCTTCATCATCTGAGAGACCTTAAATAATAAATGACATTGCAGCTGCTAGAGGTGGTCCCATGATGAATTTTTTTCGCCTGATTTCTTAGAGCTGTGTGTTCTCCCTGGAATACCAGCTCTCCTTTGGGAGAGGGCTAGGTGAGGAATCACCACCCAGCACAGGCACCAACACTGCTCACTGCTCAACTGAGCAGTCTCATCCTCAGTCTGGCAGGCTCCTCTGCACAGACACCATTCCTTGGGCCTGGGGATCTGTGCCAGCATCCCACCTCTGCGCTCCTCCTGTGTGAAATAACCAATGCTCTTTAGCTGCTGCTTTATTCCTGGAATAGACTGTAGCTAAGGTGACAATAAAAACACCTTAAGAGTTCTTTCTTCTTTTCTTAGAAGAAATTGTCACTGAGATTACAAACACCTTTTGAAGATACTTGCCTAAATACGCCACAGAGAAACAACAGACGATAACATTGCAAAGCAGATGTGTAGTCTGCATCAAGATCTTCAAAGCACAAGATGCTCTTTCTTGGACTTTTGGACTGCTTTGCTCCAAAGACTGTAAAGTGTTGGAAGAAGTTCTGTGAAAGATTTTGATGTCCTGATAAATAACCATTTATTGTCTACTAGTAGCTGAGGTGTATCAATGTATTAAGCTTATGAATCCTTTTTGCCTGCTAGAATGTAACTTCACATTGCACTAAGATTTCTCTAATACAAATCAAGAAACTCACTGAATTTGGTCATTTGTGTTTCAGGAGAGCATTTTGTGAGCCTGATGTCAGGCAGGCAAATGATGCATCTGGTCTGACAGGGTTCCCTGTCTGTGATAAAAGACAGACTACTCTTAGAGTTAATCCCATCACCCAACTGAGAAACCTTTAAAGGCAGCCTGTCTTTATAGGCTTCAACAAGAAACAACACCTAATTTACTGAACCTCACCTTCCCACTCAAATAAAACCTTTCATTCACATGTGGTGACTCCTTCCTCAGAAGAATTTTTACTTGATTCTAATAGGGTGTTATTTAATTAAATAAAATCTACTTAGAAGATAATAAGCAAACTGCAAAAAGCAAAGTCAAGAGTAAGGGAAATTACAAGGTTCATAAATAAAGTTTACCAGGGCTGTATCTTTCTCTCTCTGCCATGTAATGAGATCAGAGACCTCCATATTCTCTTCTGAATCAGAGGTTTATGTGTACAAATGGCCTATGTGTCTTCTAGGTGATTTCTGTTCTCTATTACCACCATGCTTTCCCAAAACCAAAATGGAACAGTTCTAGCTTGTCTGCTAATTAAGTGTAAAGTTGTCCTAATTTCTTTATTATACAAATTTTAATGTATTCATTGAATGGAATATATTTTCCTTCCCCTTGCTTCTGAGCTTACCAGATTTTGCTATATTTGTACTGTAATCTTTTCCACTCCTCTACAGATGAGAAGGAGAGGCCCAGACTATTGCTTATAAAGAACATCAGTTTGTCAAGCATTTTGTGCATCCTCTGGGATTAGAAGAGCTATGAAATTGTATCATTATCATTGCCTACTGCATTACTGAACCACCAAGCAGGGCCTGAGAGAATATGCATGCATGTTTGTGCAATGACATTTTTAAACCACCCTTTGCCTTTTCATTTCTTTACTTCCTGCATACTAATCCAGCCCTAAAGTATTCCAGGCTACTGCCCAGAACCAGAATTTCCTTCTCTGTTTTAAATACGGATTTTTTCAGGTATTTGAGCTATTTCACCCAAGCCCATTATTTACAGATGGGAGAACTGTTGCTTTTTGCTTAAGACACATTTACAGCTTCTGAAGAGAGAGGCAGACTTGCAGACTGCTGTGAAGTGATTTGGGTTTCAACCTTTGTCTCCACAGCATGCCTTTGAAAAACAGGGCGCTTGTAGACATAGAATTCATGTCTGCAAGCACTGAAACATGCACATAAAGATAAATTGCAACAGCAGAGCCATAACAGAATAGAAACCTTACTTAAAAATGTGGGTAGGCCTGGAAGCACTTCATTTTTGACAAATTCAGGTTTTCCACTTTGTTACAGCAAAACATGTTTTAGAGCTACGTAAGCCCCGAGCTGATGGGAAATGTGTAAGCCTGTTAGGGAGGGAAGTGCACTTGAAAGAACACTCTGACACTCAGCGGAAGTTCCTGCTTCTTTGTAAGCCTACACCCAAAAAGTGCTTCTGAATCAAGAGTCTGAAAATGAATGATTAAGTGTTAAAGCCTTGTCTCAATGTTTGCTGTTGCTTCAGCTCTGCCTCACCAGGGGATTCTCTCCCTGTTGGTCCCTGGGGACTGCACAGAGAGCTGGCACCCAAGGAAAGCTGCAGCTCCTGATAGGGTGTGACTGTGCTTTTGGACACAGCCCTAAATAAACAGTGTTTTCAAACTTTTCAGTGCTGCAAGGGAAGTCACCATGACGCAGCTTGTCATGCTAGGCTGGGCTAGGCAGGATTAACTCTTCCCAAGGCCAGGCATTTTCCTCTTCCTTGTCATCCAAATCTGAGCAGAGAGCTCATTCACCCACTTCTCATTCCACCTTTCCTCTTCCATTAGCTTGGTAACCAGAGAGGCAAAGACTTCTGTGGATTGGCAATATGTGGTTGTGGAGGGTGTGAGAGGTTTCAAATCCCTCGTGCACTTGTGCAAAAGTACAAAGGTTAAAGCAATGTGAGCACTGCAAACTGAGCAAACTGAGGAAACGTGGTCCCAACAGGCTGCCAGCTCTGCTGATGTTCTATATATTTCCTGCAGGCTAATGTTGTGCCAGGTTGGAATGTTGTTTTGAAAGATGAAAATAGGGTGATTGCTTACATTGTGTCATGAAATGTAATTCTAGAGGGAATTTCAATATTTTGTAAAAAACTTTTGGTTTATATTTTTAAACTATAATTTTATATGTAGCTTCTGAAAAACAAGATGTGTAATGCAAATAAGGGGTGTGTAATGTTAGAGTGGGTAATAGAGACCTTAAATGGAAAAAAAGGAGTTTGGGTATTTTCACACAAACATGAATTTGTGGATGGGTTTGCCTGTTTTTTCAAGAAGGGAAATTACAATAATTTCCTGCCAATTTACTGCCACACTTAAGACCATTATTATAGGATACTGCAGTTAGTGTTTTGTGACTTAATAAAGAAGCCCACCTAGAAATAGGGCAAAATATATATTGTAGATTTTAAAGTGTTATGTTAGCAATAATGTTTTGCAAATTTGAGGAAAGGCAGAGAAACTGAATTTCAAGAATTTAATTTGCCATTCATTGGTCTTTATTCTCTTTTTGGCTGCAAATGAGACATCCTACTGTGGTGCATGAAAAGAAACAGAGACAGAGAATATGAATCATTATTCCTGGTATATAAAACCAAAATGAATGAAGTTTATGATCTGGACTTTGATCTCAAGCAGCCATTTTTGCTTTAGATAAGTTTTCAAAAGTCTGCTATCATTTTAGGCTAGTGATAACTAGTACAAACTGTTTACTTAGCAAACAGAGTCTGTTTCAAGCAATGCTGAGAGCAATTTCTGTTCAGGCACAAACGTACACTTCAAAATCTCTGGTGGAGAAACAAAAATACAGCATAGCCAAAGAGAGAGGTATGTTCTAATACAGGCCAAATGGAAGATACTTCTACAAGAAAAGGGCATGTGGAAGCTATGATTATTTACTGATAGCAGTGCCCAGTATTTCATCTCTCTGAGTCAAAGATCCTATATTGATGTGAACTAAATCCAGTGCAATCTTGAAATTAAGGTTTTCTTCTTTCAAGTTTCTTGCAGAAGGATCATCTGCAAACTGGAAAGTGGAATGGGGAGCAAATAAGATGCAGATCTGTACACAGAACTAAAATTTTGGCTCGAGGAAGGGTCAGTCTTGTCCAGTGGCTGCATGGAAGTGTGACCATGGATAATGTGAGCAGCATTGTGCCATTCATACAGAAAGTTGATATGAGATCAAGGAGCTCTTCCAACACTCACATTTGGAAGAAACTGGACTTTTCCAGTTAAATATTAACAATTATACAATTCAACACAATTTACCTGGCTAAAACTCCACAAAACTGAAACACTCATCAATAGGTATTCTCACCAACACACCAGGTTCTGAATAACAAGCTGAGTGCTATGAATAAGGAACAAGAGGGTTAAATTCTTTCCTCGGCCTCTTGCACTGCCTTCCTGTGACTGATTCTGCCCTGAAACTAGGAAAGGGGGCAATTAAGCACCTTTGTTTTCATGTGTCAAATAGTCACTAAATGCAATTATGTTTCTCCTGTTCTTTTGAGATGTACTACTACAACAGTTTTATCAACAGGTAGATACTGCCATTGATTTAAACAATGTTTTATCAAAACAAATTTTCTGTACTAAATAACAACAGCCTTTGGCAGAACTGGGCAAATGTTCCTCATTCTTGAAGAAGCAGTCATCTCAGGCGATGGCTTTAAATTAAGAGGTTAAAATGTCAACAATCTTCTACAAAAGTAGAAGATTGAGAAGGTGCCCTGTTGTGTACTCAGTGTCACTGTGCCTATTGTGGAAAGACAAACCATCTTCTGCATTTGGGGCTTGCAAAGTATGCAAAAACGAGTCTGGACTGGCTGGAGTTGAAAGGAGATTTGGGTGGTGTGAATTCCCTTGTTTGGCTCAGCCTTGCAGCACTGAGAACCATTTTTATGTAGAAATAATGAAGTGTTCTGCATGGACCTCAGACTAGCAGATTCCCCGGACTAAGACCAGAAATAAGTTAAACAATAAGTTTTAAAGGCAGAATTGAACTTGAATAGTTTGAAATGTAAGCCACAGAGATAGTATAAAATATATTGTTTTTCAAAGCAGACAAGGTTCCCTGAATTTTTATTTATTCAGTTCTTTCTGCTAACAAAAAGAGTTTTGAATTCAGGAGAAATGTCTGTATTCTTGCACAGAAGCTCTGTGTACATGTCTGAGAATGCAAAAGTGGAAGTGATTGGGCACTGATTGGTAATAAAGGTGAAAGTCCACAGTTCATTTTCCCTGCCTACAGTGGAAGAAAGAACAAAGCAAACAATCAGAATTAAAAGCCAAGTTAATTAAATCCCAAACACCTTTCAGTGTAGCAAATTACCTCAGAATTAGTAGCAGAAGCTAGGAAATTTATTACTAAAAATAGCCTTTTTTCAGCCTCCCTAGATTTTCTCAGTACTTAGCAAAGAGAGGCAAACACATCCAGAGGGCATTTTGGATCTTAGGAAAGCTGAATTATTTGCTCATATGTACTCAATCTCTTACCTTTTCTCTCTATAGATATGTATGTGTACACAGACACACAGTCACACACACAAGGAAAGATTTATATGTGTGCATACACATCTGTGTGAGTCTGTGTGTTCCACACACATTTTTGTGTGCATGTGCTGACAGTCCCCTGCAAGCTGCACTCTGAATCCAAGACTGTCACCCACACTTACACTGGATAAATCCAATCATGGAAGTTTGACAGAGCAAATTATGATTCTGCTCTCTCACTGTTTTTATGACTATACTGCATAGAGGAGTTTCATCTGACTTACTCTGATTTACTTCATATTAGTAAAAGGCTTTGAAAATAAACCATATCAGATAATAGCACAGAATCATGGAATCACAGAATATTCTGATTTGCAAGGGACAAAAAAGGATCACATAATAATATTTATACAGTTTTGAATAGAAGCTGGTAGTTAAGTAGTTAACACATGGTTCAGCAAACTAAATATCATACCTGAGAGATATGTCAGGTCACAGTCACATCTTAAGCTCATGGAAATGAGCCAAAGACCCTAGCCTTCCACACACCAGTTGAGGGACTGGTCAGAGCCTCCCTTGATCTGCATTTGGGTTTCCCTACATGTCCCTGAAGGATCATTTTGCCTCACGTTTACTTCTGCAATGCCCTTAGAGCAGGCAGATCCCTTCCTTCCAGCCTGGGCTGTGCCCTTGGATCTCTCTGACCCAGAGGTGCCATTTCAGCTCTGTTTTGAGCATGGTGGAGAAACAAAATCCTGCTGCTACGAATGTAAAATGCATGAGCATTACTGAGCTGCACACTCCCTGCACAGTGCTCAGGGAAGA
Source organism: Molothrus aeneus (assembly GCF_037042795.1). Lineage (NCBI taxonomy): Eukaryota > Metazoa > Chordata > Aves > Passeriformes > Icteridae > Molothrus > Molothrus aeneus. Next base: position 142,986,539 of record NC_089646.1, on the reverse strand, counting down.
AGGCTTAACCTCCCACATGCAGGAGAACAGAATTTTGACTCTTGTTTGCAGGTCACTACAGAGCTTACAACAGAAAGTAAATATATATCCTACTCCAGTCACAGACAAGCTTGGGCTGGAGCTGTTCCATCTCAATCAGATAAACACAAAACATTTTACCTTTTAGTTACAATATGGATGCATAGTGTGATTGTTATCATTGAGTTTCACCATCTTTTAAGATTACTAAATATAACCAGAGATAAACAGGTAAACTCTGTGTCTGCAGTCTTTGCCTGCATAAGAAATACCATGAACATCAGGAGTGCCAGGCTTATCTTACTGCAAATAGTTGTCCAGTTACCTAATGCAGCACAAAGGATTTAAGGCAATTCCTGAAATTGGATGGCTGAGAGTTTTGAGTAAACAGCTCTGTAGCTGCACATGTTATCCCTATACAAGTGCTTAATATTACATTAGAGTGATTCCTGTCTTCTCTCACCTTCTAGCTAAAAATTCAAAGCAGGTTGGCTAAAGGAGAGCCCCAGATTTCAGGTGGCACACACACCCCTGGAATGTCAGCTCCACATCCTGATCACAGTCCCTAGTTCTCATGTGGCAGCCAGTGATTTTTAAGCAGCACTGGCCAAAATCAATTCCCTCATGTCTCATGCAAAGGAGACTGCTGGGCCTCAGAGATTACATCCAACCCTGCGTTCACCCAAAGAACAAGGAGTAAATATCAGAATGTGGGTAGACTCTATTTCCACTAATGGTAGTTACAGTTCTCCTCATTCTTTTGATATACTCAAACAGAAAGAGATCCTCTAGGTTAGTAATTATTTGCTTTGTTTTACTGCAGGGTAAGACTGTATCTGCTGTGGAAATCTATAGAGACCACATTTTCACCCTGGTGTGTTTAACTTAGATTTACACTCTAGTAGCTATGGTTAAATGTTAGAAGAGCCATCACTACTATTACCACTGAGTGGAGCCGGTTACTTCCAGTGTCCACAAACAAAATGGGATTCTAGTCATGGGAAAACAATAGATACAACTTATTTTTCCTGCTTGAATGATGCCTATTATATGAATATGAACTCATATGAGTTCATATCAATATGAACTTTCAACTCAGGTTATCTTATCATGCCAAAATTTTGATGCCTGAGGGAAAAAAGAGCATTTAGCTTGATAAGGATTCTGTTCAAGCATAGAGGTGACCTCTAGCTACAATATAAACAGCCAGGTCACAGACTGGAGTAGATTCTTCTCTGTAACTCCTCAGAAAGCAGCAGGTGCTGAAAAAACAGCCAAAACAAACTGCATAGGTTGTAAAGCTCTATGAAGATAAAGGTTTACTGAGCATATCTAAGCTGAGATGGCTTGATGAATACACCATGAGCTGATAGCCTAGTGGCTTATCTCTGTGCCACTAGTGAGTTACTTCTCTGTTAACTCCCTTACTCCATAAAGACGGTTTCATGTGTCTGTCTTTATTAATGTTTCAAACTGATTGCTGGAGTATTTCAGTTTTTCCAACCTTAGCCATTTTCACTCTATTGATATTAATTTAGTATTGTAGCCAATTCCTTGCAGTGTTGGTGAACATTTTTCTTCCCCCCATGTGGGTGAATCAGTTTCTAGGAAGCATGGAGATATTTAGTCTAGCACATAAACAGGATCTGGCATGCATTGGTGCTCAGTGGCTTTAGTACATCAAATCTAGTAGTGGACATGGTGAACTGGACATCTGTTTTGAGATGTCTTAGCAATGCAGCAAAGAGGGGAGGTCATAACAAGCCAAAAAAACACCCTCCCCCAAAAAAGTGAGCACTCACCAATCATTCTGAGGTGGCCTTTCTCGTGCTCCTTCATCCTCCTTTCCTAGCTGCTCATAACCTGCTGTATCACTTATCACCCCTCTCAAAACTTGTCTTTCCTCTTGATTTAGACTTCAGTTCTTGATTCTTCCACCCACGTCTGTGTTAATTTGCCTCCCTCATGTTGAGCAGAGAGCAGATCAAGGGCTGTCATTCTGCTCAGCTTAATCTCCAAGCAGAAAATGTACAAAAACAACCATTTCAGAAACTCACTGATTAGTCAGCGGAACCACTGCCTTGGCAACGGCCAGGGAGAGCACACCTCTGTCACTGTCCCCACACGTGACAATGACAGTGACCTCAAACAGACCCTGGAAGCCAAGAGACTTCTCAGCCCCCAAGGTAAAGTTTGGGTTCTGGCAGCCTCAAAATGGCTGTGCAGTTTTCTCAGCAGCATGTCAAACAGCACCACACGAAAGAGGGCTGCTAAGCCAGAGCTGCACCTGCAGCAGGCTGTGCTGAATGTGCTGTGCTGGGCATCCTTAAGCTTGGTGCCCCAGTGTCACCTCCTCCAGCTCCATTCTCCACCATGAATATCCTGGCATATAGCAAATGCTGAAGAATCCTGATAGACCAAGTCCCTGTTTGCTTAGTGTGGATGATTAGCAGTACTACAGTACACTTTGTCATGTATTCTTTGTTGTAACTTATACCCCCCAGCAGATTTGGGCAATGGAGTACTTGGCAGAGCTGCCAAGGGTTTCAGGAAAGAAGCTGAAGAGCCCATTGTATTCAACATGAAAAGCCTTGCAAAACTCCTGGCAAGGTAAGGAATTAAATCGAATCAGGTGTCTTGCCACAGATGTTTTTGAGGCACTGAATGACTGCTCAGTGCACATTCTCTGCTGGCATGGAAAAGTGCACAGCTTTATAGTACAATCAAGCATCAGCCTCTCTCTTTAAAGAACACATTCGGGTTGAATCCTCATGAGGGATTTATGTGCCTTTCTCTTAAATAATGCACAACTTTGTAGCTTGTGCAGTCTCTAGGAAACACTGGCAACCTGCAGTCAGGAGAGAAGAGGGATTCTTTGGAGACAGCTGTTTTCACACATTTTCTGCTCCTGTTCATGTTCCCAGTTCAGCTGTAAGGGAAGCAGATACTGTAATTGATATTATATATACATTGCATAGCACACATGTATGCACATGCATATTCTCACTCTAAATACACACTTGTGTGCATGCACACATAATGTAATATATTCACACATTTCTTGTCAGGATTAAACTTCTGGAGCAGAGTCTTTGCTGAATTTGTTTCTCTCTGCTGTCAATTGTAAAATAAAAGTGCAGTTCCATGAAATCATCTGGACACTTGTATCTCATCTATCAGCTTTCCTTTCCAAGTGTCAGGAACTTGACAATTCAATGAACATACCTTCTATAGTTCTTTTATGTATAAATGTATCTCTGCATATAAAGTGACAGATCTCCAGTTGATATATTGATTAATAAACCAATACTGCTCCTCAGATGCCACTGAATCCCTCTTGATTTACATCTGTAGAGCATCTGGTCTGTGATATACTATGATGTACACAAGCCACAATATTATGGTGCAGCATTACTTAACCTTTTAGGTATAACTTATTAAACAGACAGAGTGGCAAAACAGAATAAAAAATGCTGGACACTAAAAAAAAGATTAGCCTAAGTCTAATAGCCTACTATAAATTCTGTATATGTGCAGCAATGCTTTTTCTCTTCAATTTTTTTTTCATTTTACTAGTATTTCTGTCATTCAATCTAAAGATGATTTACTTATCCTGATCCAAAGCAGAAGTTCAGAGTGAAAAGAATATAACAGATATTTCACATTCCTCAAACTGGGTCCATTGTTTAAAAGAAATCCTCATGTTGTACATCCAGCACTCACTGTGACCAGTGATAGATGAATACTCTGTTTGTTACTCATACAGGCAGAAATTAAATATTATCTATTTTGAATTCAGTCACAGTAGTTTGAGGAATGAAATTCTGTTTGAGAACAGAAGATAACACTTCATGAACACGTTGATTATAATAAAGAAAGACAGTGAAACATAGCAGCTGTCTGAAAGCATACGGAAGTTCAAAAAAGCATACGGAAGGTTAAAAAGGTTGAGCCACTATTTTCTCACAAATAAGATCATAGATAAAGATAAACAGAAAGCAATTTTCTCACTATCTGTGGCAGTAAATGTTAACGCCCTATGAAGTGCCTTGTTGCAATCCCAGAAACCAGGAACCATCTGTCCACAAGACCTGTAAAAGTTCTCAGCAAAGCACTGTATGCCCAAAGCTGGGCAGCACTGAGGGCATCTTCAAATTTTGCAATAGAATGAGGAAGTTAGAGAGAAAAATAATACCAGAGCAAAAAAATCAACATGAATCAATGCTTTGAAATTACTTGGAGACCATGCTTCAGTGCAGCTGTACTGTGTCAGTGATGAAAGATTTCAAAGGCTTGATGTGACTAAGAGAAGCAGAACTTGACCAAAAGATGCTCTATCTAATGCCAGAAGCAGCAGTCAGAATTCACACAAAGGGACATAAAAAGTGACTCAATAAAAAAAGTAAAACATAAAACCAGCTCTGAAAATCATGAGTCATGCCCCAGCTTCTTCTGTCTGTTGTGTAAGGGTTCATTTGATATGAACTTGTAGATGTGAATTATCTTCAAGTATCACATCAATGTCAAGGGCAGGACCTTAGGTGGCAGACATCAACTGGCATCTTCCCTGAGGGTGGTCCCTACCTTCAGATAACACAGAGAAGGAGAAAAGGTAATTTTTTGTTTTGAGAAAGAAAGGCAGAGGAGTCAATGTACCCTATATTGCAAATAAAAGCAACCACAACCAACAAAGCAGTGATGAAACTAATTAGTTCTAATGGAGGCTCTAAAGATGCTGCATTTCACTCTTCAGTAACCATTCATACCAGAGCACCAGGCTGAGCCAGTCATCTACAGAGATGGGCTTGTTCCTACCCAGGTGGATGTTATCCATGTGACTGCATTGGTATCTGTCCCACCACAAAAGAAAAGGTAAAATTGTACTGTACCTGTTAATGGTGTCTTTGGGAAAACAAACTCAGTGGAAAAGAAAAAAACAATTTACAAGCCTTTTCCATGCACTAAGCCTGGCAAGTTCATGAATAGAGCAACTCAAGACCCTTCACCTCTCTGAGAATTATAAAGGTAGAAGACCACAAATCTGATAAGCATGGCAGTCCCCAGATTGAAGGTGTCCTATAAATGGAAGGTAAAAGCTGAAAGTTCTGTAAATGTAGCATGGTGTATGTGGCAACTGAGGAGAAGGAGCCTGTCTGTGCAAATGCTAAGTGGGGTTCACACACCCTGAAATTTTGCAGTAAGCCAGGAAAGATTCTTTAACATTTTACTTGGGCTGAGATTAACCTGATCTCAGACAGGATCCCCTGCACTTCTCAGCACTGGAGATGTCTCCCCTCAGGCACCACAGGTTCAACAAGGGGTCAAAGTCACAGGCATAATTTCTCTGCCTGCCTCCCTCCTATCACATCAAAGCTATTTATATTAAATTATCACCATAGATTCATCAGCATCTAAAGGGATATTTTCTCTGATATGGATGCACAGACAAGTTTAAACCAATCCCTACAAAACTGGGGCAGACTATACATAGGTAAGTGCAGGAAATTCTGTAAATCATTCTATTAAATTAATACCTGGAAGATTTGTAGGAACACTAATCTCAGGAAAAAATTGGTTCACACTTTTATAGTGACCAGGCATCACTGATAGCTGGGAAATGAAAACAAAACCCCATCAAACAAATAGCACAAACTCTTAAAGCCAGGGAAGCAGAGTCATCTGCAGAGCTCAGGCACAGTGGGAAGACATGAGAAAGATATGCCTTCATATTTGAAATGGGGAGAAAAAGGAATAGTTTTAGCAACCTCCCCAACCCATGCAAGCTCACACAGATCTTTGCTGCTGACCAACCACAGCACCTGACACAAGCAGTACGTGAGCATAAAGGCTTTCTGAGCATCATGGCACATTCACATTTCCCAGCAGCTTCCTAGAGCAGAAAATGATTAATGAAACCCTGGCAACAAAGATCATTCATTAGCTGTGTTCCTTCCAAAATACAGAGCAGGAATTATGACAGGAGCAAGCACAGCCAAACATTGTTGATGTAATAGAAAGTAAAACTTAGTTTGTATTTATTCATGATGCTGAGAGGGAAAACACTATGGAAGCAAAGTCCCAAGTTTCATTTTTAAGTGGGCTTTGTAGCTTAATGATTCAGAAGCTGCATGTAAAAAGAGCTGGGCTCATGTCTTTCAGATTATGTGTCTAGATAAAACCTCCTAGAGACCATTCTTCTGGTCCTAGTAAGCAAAGTGATAACATGGATTTTATATTCATACATCTAATTCCCCCTCTCCAAGCCCCTGTCCTCAGCACAAGATGTTCAAGCCCACAACAGCTGCTCTGTGCTGGCCCCAAAAAATTGCCAGGGCAATCTGTGGGCAACCTCTCCCTGGTGTGGGCCAGCTCACACCAAGGGTTGTGCTCATCATGGAACTGAAGGGGCCTCTGTGGGACAGAGCATGGCTGTGTGCCGTGGCACTGCTTTGTCTGTGAGCACCCAGGCAGCACCAGAGCCCCTTCAGGCTGGGAACACATTCCAGGGAAATCAGGCTGGGTTCATTTGCAGCACAGTATCTGAGCCTGTTTTGTGATGAGTAGGAGCCAGTGCCAGGAGACTGAAAGGAGCATGGAGTGCCTTCAGAGGGACATCCCAGAGGTGTGGAGAGCTGGCACTCATCGTAAGACATCACCTGGGCTCTACATGGAAAGTTGAGTGAAGTGGTCAGCAGGGTTATCACAGTCAGGCATCTGTTGGTGCAGCAGAACCTCACCCCTTTTACTTCCTGTTTTTAATCTGACAGAAATTACAAAAACACATCCTCATCCACACACACTTGCCATGCTTGGTGATGCAGCTGAGTAATTCAGCATATTCTGGTGTGTTGTACTGGAACTCAGAGATCTTTTCAGAGGCTCTGTTTAAAAACTCTCTGGAAAAGGATACATACATCAATACATAAGCACTAATCCTGCAAACATTTAAGCCAGATACATTTCTTTGACCGTATATTTCTGCAAAAAAAGTTACTAAATTTGCTTCAGCTAAGCAGATGTCATGAAATTTAGCATAATTGTGTGTGGTATTTTATACAAACACAACTTCTGGGTGAGAAAGGAACTGGTTAAAAAGAAAATAATTTTTTTGTTTGATCAGAAGATGGGCAGTTGCCTGAATCAAATGCAATTATATATTTGTCTCTGTAGGACTGATTTTTGCTTTGGGCAAAGATTTCATTTGATTTAAATCCTTGACTGAAGGAATCTTCAGTAGGTGTTGCAAATGGAAGTATCAATGCTTATTACAGATTCTGCATCCTCATTTCAACACTCCTAGAGAAGGGAGCTAGATCAGTCTGTTTGACTACAATGCTGACTCCCTCTTTACAGAAAAAAAACCTACAAAAATTATACTTTTGTATGATTATTGACATCATAAGTTAGTTTTCAATTTAGGTAAGTTATCTAGGAATGCACAGAACTAAAAAAATGTCATCTGCAGCAAGCGTAGCAGAAAATATATTTTAGATCACTCAGATGATAACATCCTGTTTCCTAAGGTGCCATTTGGGCCAATTCACTGTTTGCAAACAGAATGGTTCCAGTTGCTTATTCAGAGAGTACCTGACTCACATGTGCCATTGCTTGCATGACTTTCAGCTTATTTACAACTCAAGGTTGCATGAATACAGAGTATTTCACTTCAGTCACTGTTTCTTTTAGGAGCTGTTCTGTTCCTGGAAATGGAAAGGACTCCATTTAATGATTAACCATCAAAATAGATTCCCTCTTTATAATCTCCTAGGGAAACGGTAAGTTGCCTAGACCAGTATACTTTCAGAACAATTAATTTCAAAAAAAGAGAACAGAATAGCCAGGGTCTCTAATATAGCTATAGAAAATGCAAATTGGAACAATTTATATAAAGCCTCTGTTGTGTTAGAAACCCTTCTGTCCTCTGTATCTCAGGGTGTATCACTACCTACAGAGAAAGCAGCTCTCTGCCTCCAGCAATTCCCTTCATAGTTCTTCCAGTACTGGGAAAGCATGTTGGTGAGATTGGTTTTCTTCCTCTAGGACATTTTGATATAAGAGTGTTGTTTTATGCATCTTTATTTCAATAAATAAAGTTGATCGTTGCTGTGTTTGCTTTTCTGGTTTCAGTATTTTTACTGTGTGTAACAGATGGAGCTGCTAGCAACACAGAGAGATAAGGTTGCTTAACGTTTCCCATGCTAAGTCTCTGTTTTCAGTTGCTTATATCTCATTTTATCCACTTGGGCTACAGCATTTCATGCTTGCTTCTTGCCTCAGATTGATTTTTCCTCCCTGGTTTTCAGTACGTTATTCTGTTACTTCTGAGAATGAAAAAAACATAAAAAACAATTTAAACAACCCCCCCCCCCCCCCGAAATAAATACATTTCCCAAGGTAATTTCTTTCTTGTAAAGTCTTTGTATCTTTGTATTTGGGACAAGAGTGTTGCATTTTGGTAGGAAGATTGTGGTGGGGGGAATTAAATTAGCAGGTTCACTATTTCTAATCCATGAGTTAATCTCACTAACAATACAACCACTGTGAACAAAGTATCAACCTTCCTGTGTAGAACTGGCTTTTGAACTCTGTGTTTTCAGAAACATTAGTTTAAAGACACAAAAAAAACTTGGAGCTAATACAATCACAGCAAAAGCAAACCAGAAACTTTATTATCCTGCCTCTTTAGCTAGAATACAGTCACACACACAAATATCCATGGAGCAGATCACAGCCTTAATTTTTGAAGATATGCAGCCATGACCCAAAGATTTTAGGCAAAATGCTGCCTACCAAAACCACCAAAATAGTTGGAATATTTTCCTGATGACTTTGCTGGAAAAAGTGTTGTTTCCTTGGTGAAGCTCCCTGAAACCTTACATTTTAAGTAAAGTTATGCAGCTCAGACTGCTCCTACGCAGAAAATACAGCTTTTGCCTTCCATGCTTCCACATCCTCTGCACACATGCCACTGCAGCAGCAGCTCCTGCTCTTTCCTCAGCCATTTCCAGGCTCAGACAAGTACTTGGATATTAGAGGATTACTCTCTGCAGGGGCAGCTATTTTCCACATTGTTCATCTGAACACCTTTAATACTGGCTGGTGAGAAAACCTCCAGGGCTGGCAGTGCTTTGTCCCTGAACAGCAAGTGCTGTGCCAGTGTCCAGGACATTAGCAATATATGATATATATTTTTCTTGGAAATGAAGATCCCCCCAGGGAATGGTAGCTTTAATAATGCCTTCAAAAAAAGCAAACTAATCAATTAAGATTTGTCAAGTAATTACTCTAAGAATTGGTCTACACAACTGAAATTAATCAATTAAAGTAATTAGCCTTACACTTTGTATGTCTAGCTAATTATATAAACATTTACCATGCATATTTTCAAGCTAAACTTCACTAGTTTCCATACAGAAACTTTCTCAGTGTAAGAGATTGTACCACAAATTACAGAGTTCATATGTTTAATATATGTCAATATATTTTCAAGGACATTTACATAATATATGCAAATATATTGAAGAGTCTTAGCTCTTGCAAATTCTAATCCCATCCTTAACATCTAAGTTATACACAGTAATATGTGATGTGGGTGTTGTTGTTTTTTTTTTTTTAATTTTAACTGACCAGCTCCTCCTCCAGTTTAACTAAAGTAGTGAGGCTACTGAAATGTGCTCCACTGGGGACCCTGCTCTGGGACTGCTTGGCACTGGAGCAAAGGCAGGATGCAGCTTGGTTATTGAATGAAGTGGTTCATTGAAGACATGGTAAAGTTAGAAACCCACAGTCTTTGCTGCTTGCCATTTGCCTTCCAGATAGCAACCAAGGTGTTGGTCTTAGCCTATAAAATCTTGGATCATTTGGGCTTGGTCAGAATGGATTGTGTTACTCTCCTCATGACAAGTAGCTGGAGTAATGCTTGGAGATCAAGCAAAATGCACAGGATTAATTTTATTATATGAACTGCAAGGGATACTGGCCTCCAGGCTGATCACTGTGCTTCCAAGCTCTCATATTCCAGGAATTGCTATAAAATACATTGTATTAGCACTTACATTTTTCACTTCTTTAGAGCTAGAGTTTCTGGGTTTGAGGTTTGACTTTCCAGCAATGAGCCAGCCTTTAACAGCAAAGTCATGGCACAACGTCACAGAATCCTGGAACTATGGATTAGAATAAAAAAAGAAATAAACAACCTCCTGTCAGTATTTAGAGTCAAACGGGAACTTCTCATCTCATCGTCACTTTAAATCTCATTCAGGGAGTCAAAACTGTGTTAACAAGCTAGTCCAAATGTTCCCAATGCACCTACAATTCTCAATGCATCATAGCCAAACCCCAACATCACTTTCAGACCTTTGTGCATTTTCTGCTATTGCTCTGGTTCAGCTGGTCTCTGTGATAGAAAAACTGTTATTAGGTAATTAAGTAATATTAAGTAGAATGAACATGCTCCAAATTTAAACTTCAAAATATCCCTTAGACTTTTCCCAAATGCTACTGGGGTTCCCACTGGAAACATCATGGTCCCTACCGTAACCTGTCACCACTGATTATTGTCATGGCACTGAACACACAGGATTAATCTGTGGCATGCAGCAGGGAAGAGAGCTCCAGTACAAACCCTTCCCCAGGCTACAGCTCTTCAGGGACAGCTGATCCTGCCAGGACTCTCCATGGTCACAGTTCCTGCAAGAAATATCCTCCTGCTATGGCATGGAGCCCTCCCTGGGCTCCAGGGTCTCTCTGGGGACCAGTTGTGGCCATTCCTGCTGTTTTCCAAAGCAAAACCATTTCTTAAATGGGGGATGAGTGCAGCTGCTCATGGAAAAGGCTTTTGCACCCGGATCCAGCTCCTCTGGAAAGCTGGGACAAGAGACACATGGCTGGGGACATGTGTTTTTGGGTCCTGCAGCAACTCCTGCCTTTTTCTACAGACAGAAAGGAGGTGCAGATGTGTGGCTGAGTGGGAACAAACAATGCCAGAGAGAGGGGGAAGCGTTAGAAAGCACCAAGAAGAAGGAAATGGTCCTAAAGTGTGGCCATAGTTACAGGCTGCAGAAAGGCCACAAATCAGTGCATTTCTATGATTTCTTTACACCAAACTGGGCTCAGCTGCATACACAGGGCCAGCCATGACTTATATATTTCAAACTTACACAGCATCAGTCAAAGATTCCTTATTACACAAAGTTATTTTCCTTATCCTATCTGCCACAGACGATAAAACGAAACAAATGGATGAATATAATTCATTCACTGGTTTATGAACCTGAAGTCCCACAGAGACAGTAGGATATAGCAATCCAAACTGCAGTACTGCTAAAACTGAGGGACAAAATGCAGCACAAGATCAGAGTGTACCAGCTTACAAGGATTTATTCCAGGAAAGCAAATGTGCTCTGAAATTGATGTTGTTTCATTTCTTTCTGGGTTTGTTATCCTTACTGTAAAACATTTACCTATAAACATCAAAAAAGGCACTAGATTGCAAGGCAATACATGAACTCAGGATAGAAATGGGTTTACTTAGGGCTTTGAAATGTTTTGGGATGTTAAGGTCAATGGTCCCTTTTAATGGAAAAGCCTGGTCTGCCCCTTTGGACACTGTAATGGTGCAGTAGATATATACACAGCAAGAGTATTTCCTCTCATTGCTGTATTGTTCCATCTGCTTTGGGCTGCACTGCTCGTGTGAAAAGGCAATCCAAAAATATTAGGTGGGCTGTAGATTTGCTGTCCAGTTGAGATCATTGTTAGCTTTGTGTGAACTTTGCACAAAAGCAGTGACAGCAAAGATAGCTGAGTGACACTGGCATGGCTCAGTTTGGGAATTTTTACATTAAAAAAAAAAGCTAAAGAAGAGTGAGCATGCCCCAGTGCTCAGATGGAAATCACACAATGCAGGAAAGGGAGCTCATTGGAAAATGCTCCTGAGGACATCAGGAATACCCAGACTGACACTGAGGACATTTGCAAATGCAACTTAATGCCTTTCAGGATTAGTTTTTAAACACACAATGATGCAAATGTTTATTTATCCACAGAGTGGCAGATTGTTAGTATTGCCTATGCCAAAATATGCTTTGGCTGCACTCCAATGACAAAGCCTTGTCTGAGAGATACTGATCAGTCTGGGGAGCTGAAGTGACACAGAAGAGATTTAAAAATCAAGGGGGCTTGTTCTCTGAGGCATACACAAAGTATTCATTAACTTTTATCAGCACATAATTCTCTCCATCCTGTCTCCTGCGCTGCAACCACATGGGAAATATTTTGGGGTGATAGATATACTGGTTATTCTGCCTCTGGCAAAAGGGTTCAAAACTTCCTGACCTTTTTGAGTATCTGTATACTTTCAGTGCACAGATTTAGGGTCTAGGAAGCAGTACAGAGTGTTCATCTTTAACTGCACAGTTTCAAAAGCAGCACAGAACACCTCACCTGCACATACAGATTTTTTTACCATCACACCTGCATTTACTGTTCCTGCAAAAAAAAGATGATGTTATATCTCTACAGCTGCCCTGCCATGCTGAGAGGGAGGGCTCCCCAGGCTGGAGCACCTCACACTTTGCTTAGCCAAGCCCAGGGGAAATGCAAGTGATGCCCAGCATAGATCATTATCTACCTCTGCCTCAGCTGCCTCCATCTGCCTCAGCTTTCAGGGCTAGTTATAATAATTTTGCAAGTTACAGTGAGATTTGCTTTGTTAGGCTTTTATTAGTGATCTGTAATGGTCCCTAATTAAACATAACACTGCTGCAGAAACAGTTGAAAAAGATTCTACCATCCCTTCACACTCTGAAATATTGAAAGAGTGCAAGTCTGCAAATATCTTGGTTTGGTCCCCAAAATGTGTGACATTGAATTTATGGTTCATCACCAAGACCAAGTTAACATCATACATTCCCCAAAGATGCCATGCACAGATTTCTTTCTTGAGTTTTGCCATTGCTTGAAAGACCAAGAGATTTCCCCATGGGCCAAGGAGCAGCTGATGGCAGACTGGAGAGTGGGGAGGAGTAGAGAGACATGACAGAAAAATCTCATGGATTAAAGAAATATTACTGTTGTCATGCTTCAGACTTAGCATCTTGGCTTATTCAAATTCCACTTTAAAAAGTCATCAAGCCTTCTTTAATAGGAATCACCTACTTACAAAGCTTCAAGATATTAGCTTTGTTACCATGTTTTCATAATGGGAAACACTGACCACAAAAATGTATGTAGATATTAATGAGGAACATAATACTGAAAAATGGCAAAGCTTACTTAGGGTTATCAAATACATGAAATTAGTTTGTGTTATCTGTCCAAAATTACTATTAATCATGAAACTCCACATTCTCATAGCTAGCTAAGCAGTCTCCCATCATCATACTGCAATAGAAAGAATGTTGGAGGAGTCTAAATTCAGCTGCTGGAGATTAGACAGAGTAGGGAGGATGGGTGTGCACAGAAAGCTCTCTATACGTAGCTTCATCATTAAAATTTCCCTAGCATGAGCAGAAAAGTTATTAAATTCCCAATAAAAAATGTTTAAATGTCATTAAAAAGTTTCAGTTCTATCATAATTCTCCTTAATGGTAAAAATTTCAGTGCTGGTTCTCAGTCCCAAAATTGCATTTTCAAAGAACCCTGTGCTTAAAGTCTCAAATTGCCTAATTACCATATTTATTGCTGAATTCTGTTTTCTAATCCCTGATGACTTTGTCAGATGTATTTATGTTCCCTTCATTTTACTCCCCTGCAAGAAGGACATACAGGAGTTAGTGAGGATGGCATGTTGCAACCTGAGTTGGAGAGGTGGCTGTTACCACACCATATCAATACCTATTTAGCTACACAACATTAAAGACTCTGCAAACTACACAGTGCTGGGTATGAAAAATCATAGCAGTTACATTCTCCTTAACATTTATCCACGTTATACTCGCAGGATGGTCAATTATAATTGATATAAATTAAACCTCAAGAGTAAACCATTCAGTCTCACGTTGACAGCACCAAACTCCATTTTATTTCAATTGAAGATTTGAAGAACAATTCTGCTTCTCAGCTCCCTTTAATTAAAATAGTGCCACAAAAAATGCAATTCAAGGGAAGAAGCAGGATAAAATATTAATAAAAGCAAGTATCCAGGCAGTCCAAAATTAGTAAAATCTTTAAAATGTTCAAAGAAAGGCTCTAATTTTATTTGGCTCCTGTAAATTTAGGAAGGGAAGAAAAATACAAGAAATTAATTCTTTGTTGCTTAAATTAAGGTTTCATTAAGCTACAGTTCTCTTTTAAAATGGAGTATATAAAACCACCATTATAATATTACACATTTATCATCCTTGTATATTTAATCAGCAACCACCACTCAGCCAAATTTTCTTAGCTTTTAACCTTGGTTAACCTTGTCAGCTCAATGCATAGTCTGCCAGGTTAAATGTTTTTCTTATCTTGTAACTGATTGTTGAAATTCTGGTATTTCTTCCCATTACACGTTGGTGATAAAATTCAAGATAGTAGAATTTCAGAAAATTAAAAATGTTAGAAAGGTCAACTGCAAACCTCAATCATACATGTCTTGTTTCAACTTCACCCTCATTATGCTAAAACCATAAAACATTAGCTGTACCATTAAAAGAAAAAAAAAGAGAAAAATTTAAAATCTAAATATTGAAATATTAAATATCATTTTGGCAGTGTTAAACTACATCTTTGAAGCAGAACACTATTTAAAAATTGAAAAATGCATGGATTTGTGGGCTTAAGAAGATCTGTCAAGGGACCTACAAACACAACTGGCTGTTAAAAGCTTTCCTATTGCTATCACAAATTAAGACTTTGCAGATGACCATGAAATTAGTGGTCATTACAAGCTACCCCATGCTGGCAGTGACACTTAGCACAGAATAAAATTAATAAAAAGAAAATAGGATCCATCACTTATTCATGTTGATACACTAATTCTCCAAATGTGAAGGAAGATAAAATCTACCGTAGTAACTGCAATCAACAGATTTGATGCTGAAGAAACAGAGCAGGTCTCTCATGCTTAGGTTTCATTTCTAACTCTTATTTCAGTACAGATAATTTTTAAACCAGAAGTGAAGTCAAGCTGTGGTATTTTAGTATGATATGGAATACAAACTATGATATGGCATGGAATTGTATGGAATAAAAAATATTCAGAATTTGGAGGTTGTGGAGCAAAAGAACAATTTGTGGTGGCGGGTCTGTGCTGTCCCCAGTGCTGACAGTGATCAGATTAAGGTGGTTAACTTCTTTATTTGAAGTTCTATAAATAGATCTGTACTTCTAATAATTACTGAATAAGAAAATACATACCAGAGTACACTTTCTAAAAATAATAGAAAATTAATGACAAAGTATGAACAGTAGGAGCATAAAAAAAATCTGCTGCATCTTAGGGGGTGTTTTTTCTCACATTCTATTCCAGCAGAAATCTGCTTCATGCCACCATTTAAATTTCTTCAAATTTTAATTAAATGTATGTGAAAATGATAATATTTTTTCAAATAAACTGAAAGCTGTGGGTACTTTTTAAAAATGTTCTAGAAGCACAGTTTAAAGAATGCAAAAGTGTAAAGGATGTAGGATCTTATTGTGCAAAAAAATAAGCTCATTATTTTGGTTGGACCTTAAATAATAATATTTGAATGCATTCTATCCAGAATATAATGATATCAATCACTTTTAGCAGATCAAAACTCCCCCTGAGCCTCACAGATGGTAAAATGAATGAGTTCAAGCAAAACTATTTTCTTGTTCCATTTATCAGGAAAGTAGCAATCACAAAGGCAGAAGGTAGTTCCTCCTGGAAAAGACAATCCCCAATAAATAAAAAGTCAGTCAATCACTCTAGTTACAAGCACTTCTTTGGTGTAAAGCATTTTAGGCATTTTCTGCTCCTTGGGTTTTCTGGCAGTGGGCTGTATCCACAGATAGTCACTAATTTTGGGAGCTGTGCTTCATGCATGACACCAGTGTAGCTTCACTGTGTGCAACCTGTCTGCTTAGCCTAGGGAAATAAATACAGATTTTTGTCCAGAAAACAAAACTTATTAAAAATGGCTAGTGTTTAAAACTAGGTAATTTTCCACTGTGCTAAGAAACTTGACGGGATTTATTTTTATATCAGCTTGAAAAGTCAAGCACACCAGAAACTGGAGACAGTTTCAGCAAATCACATGAAATTCTGTCTGGAGACAATTTGGTGTAGAGCCAGCAATCAAGAGTTGGGATATCTTGGCTCTCCAGTCAGTGAAGCTCCCACAGCATTTCTATGAGCAAAGATGGGTAATTCAACTCCCCCAAATTAACTTTAACTATGGCTTCACTTTCTCCACAATCTCAGCTAAAATCCAGTTCTCATTCCAATGATGTTTTTAAATTGGCAGAACTTAAGTGAAGTTTTATATTCACAGTGTTTTCATTTAACAGACAATGCTTTTCATCTTGGATGTAGTTAATTTCAGTGAGATCTTCTTGGGTGTCACTCTTATGGAGGAACTGGAGGTTATCCAAAGAAGGACAATGATGCTGGTGAAGGGTCTGGAA
The DNA here is from genome assembly GCF_037042795.1 of Molothrus aeneus. NCBI lineage: Eukaryota > Metazoa > Chordata > Aves > Passeriformes > Icteridae > Molothrus > Molothrus aeneus. The sequence goes on along the minus strand of NC_089646.1, from coordinate 142,969,946 downwards.
AATAATTGTTATGAGAAGTGGCTGAGGGAACTGAGTTTGTTTAGTCTGGACAAGAGAAGGCTTGGGAGGACCTTATCACTCTCTACAACACCCTGAAAGGAGGTTGTATCCAGGTGGGGATCAGTCTCTTCTGCCATGTCTCAAGTGAAAGGACAAGAGAAAATGGCCTTAAGTTGCACCAGAGGAAGTTCAGATTGGATATTAGATGGTTTTTTTTCACTGAAACAGTGGTCAGACATTGGAAAAAGTTACCAGGGAGTTTGTTGAAGTCCCTGTCTCTGGAAGTGTTCAAGAGGAGTCTGGACATGACACTTAGGAGTGGTTATGGTGGTGCTGGGTAGATGGTTGGAGACAAAATTATCTTGAAGGTTTCTTTGAATCCCAATGATTCTGTGATTCATATGGGCTTTGGAGGATGCAAATAAAAGCAGCTTGCAAAGTGGATTGAAAACTGGATGAAGGCTCCCTGAAGTGAATTATTATTATTATTAGAATAAGAAAACTAGCCTAGATGGTCAAGGTAACAAAGCAAAAATTGCATCTTGCTGTTAAAGAAGAGGCCATAGAAACTACACAAACAATAACTGAAATGATTAAAGCTATAAATAAAGCTAGAGAGGAAAAAAATTGTAATCATGATAGCACACAGCCAATTTGTAGTTGTCTGATGTTAGATGCCTAAGGCAGGACATAAGTCTCTGGAGGCTCCCTATGTGGTCAATGAAGAGAGAGAGCAATTCAGTCAAGTACTCAATTTACGTGCCTAAATAAGCCTGTAAAGGCAAGGCAAGAGCTCCTCTTCCTCCCCTGATTGCTCACACAGTGAAGAGGAAAAAGCTTTCAGATTTAAACACCTCAGCTGGTTGTTTGGTGTCATGCAGCAAAGATCCCCCAAGGACCTGAACTACTGTAAGGGTCCAGCAATAGAGTAAATGATAGAAGGATGTATGAAACAGCCTTTGCCCAGAGCATGTAGGGCCAAGACAGCAGCCAGAGCAGAGAAAAAAGGACATGATGGAGGTGGGAGAATGCAGGCAGTGGTCCCAGCAGGTACAAAGACCTGACATGGTCGGATGAATCACTGCTGCCTCATTTCAAAAAGAGTGCCTGAATTAAGGGTGTTTTGTCACTTTTTGACAGGCCCTTGTTTGTGTGTCAAGGCAAGCACAGGTGAGTTTCCTCCGTTTTGGCTCCAAAACTATCTACCTCCTATTCAATTAGCTAACAAAAAGCTGAACAGAGGACTGGGTGGATTTTTAAATTCTATTATATTCCCCTTTCAGTGGCTAGGGAAGTGCCTTAATGGCTCAGAGGGAAAAGGTGCCACTGTCTGTGATAGAGCATATAATTGAACTGAACTCTCTGAAATCAGGGCAATCTGTCTCACTTCTCAGAGTGTGGGCATTAATTCCTAATATCTTTTGCTCATGAAGTAAAAAATCTCCTTTGTAAGAAGCCCATATCAGTGGAAAAATGTACCACAAAAATAAAGTTGGTGCTGGAGCATGTCCAGGGAAGGGCAGTGCAGGTGGGGAAGAGAGCTCAAGTCCTATGAGGAGCAGCTGAGGGAGCTGGGGGTATTTAGTGTGGAGAAAAGGAGGTTCAAGTGGGACCTTATCACTCTCTACCATCCCCTGAAAAGAGGGAGTAGACAGGTGGGGGTCTGTCTATTCTCCAAAGTAACAAAAGATAGGACAAGACAAAAGAGCCTCAAGTTGCACCAGGGGAGGTTTATATTGAATATAAGGAAAATTTTTTTCATGGAAAGGGTTATCAAGCACTGGAACAGGCTGCCTAAGGTGGTGGTGGAGTCACCAACCCTGGAGGTGTTAACAAGATGTGAAAATGTGGCACTTAAGGTCACTTAAAAGCTGCTAAGTGATGGACCTGGCAGTGCTAAGATAACAATTGGACTTCAGGATCTTACAGGGTTTTTCCACCCTAAATGATTATATGTTTCTAAAGATCAGGCTTTCAAAGAAGAGGTTTTAAGAAAGGACATTATTGAGGATGCCAGCTCAGATGATGCCATCTCCAAAAGAATCTAAAACTCACAAATCTAGAACAAGCAGTTCCTCACAAGTTTAAATCTATCAACTATCCCACACTAATGGAATTTATGGCACAAACTCAAGGCTCAGTAGCCTAAAATAAAAATCTTCATGTTTTCAGGGTTTTCTGTTTATTACTTAACCCACAGAGAACTATGTTGTCTCAAGAAACATTAACTAAAACAATCATACAGATTTTTCCAAGACTTAATCTAACTACAAGACATCAGATATAAGCAGAGTACTTTCATATCCATACATCTACCCATACACTTCTTTAGTGCTCACATTTTGAAATAAATTACTTTTCAAGGTATTAAAATGTATCTTATTTTCAAATTGTGTGCTGTGCTTTCTGCTGAGTCAAAATATCTAGACCTTCTTTAAGTGAAAAGTTTGATCATTACTTTTGCTATTGATATTTAATCTTCATAGCAACTCTATATAAGATCATGCTAAGATTCATGCTTTCACCAAGAGGGTTAGCTGTACCTCAAAGCCCAGTAGAGAATAATCATAAGAAGCCCAAATCCTTGTGATAAACACTTCATTTTTTACCGTCACATTCTATAGCTGATTTTGAAACACAGACTGTAAGATACAGAGAAAAAGAATAAATGATCATTTTACACATTCCCACAATTACAGATTTTTTTAAAAATCACCATAATTCACATAAAATTAGTTATGCCATGCAAATAAGAAGTATTATAAAAATATTAGTGAACAGACCATAACTAGATGACAACCAATTTGAATGTGGTTTTAGCCTCATCAAATTAAGCAGTTAATTAGGTAAATATTGAGGTAACTTTTACAGAATTTTTCAGTCTCTCACCTATTCCTGGCACTATGCTGAACATCTTGGTCCTAATGTTTGGACTAAAGAGAAAGGAGGGGTAATAAGCCATATCACAGTTTATTACAATTACCTGTCAGTCTAGATGTCAAGAATCACAGAATCATGGGATGGTTTGGGTTGGAAGAGACTTTTAAGATCCTCTTATTCCAGCCCCCTGCCATGGTCACAGACATCTTCCACTAGACCAGGATCAAAGCCCCATCCAAGATGGCCTTGAACAATTCTAGAGATGGGCCACAACTTCTCTGAGCAACCTCTTCCAGTGTCTCACCACCCTTACAGCAAAGATCTTCTTTCTAATATCTAATCCAAACTTACTCTCTCTTAGTTTGAAGCCATTCTCCCTTGTCCTATATGCCCTTGTAAAGAAGACATCAAATTGCTAAACAAACATATTTCTCAGCATGGCAGTAGATGAATAATGCATTCAATGGTCAGCAAAGGCATAATCACATTTCAGCTTCTTTGCTGTTCCTTCCTGCCCTAGCATCATTCCTGGGGCTGTCCACGACCAAATCACACTGAGGAACTGATCTGTCTGGAAAACAAACCAAGGAAAATTAGTTTCAGTATTCAGCTGGCTTAGTTCCTCAAAATGGCTCACAGCATAACTGTGGAAAGATTCACTTTAGCACAGAATAAGACAGCTCAAGCAACAGACAGGAATTGCAGATGGTAGTTTAAGCAGTATTCCTTCCCGGGTTCTTTGGCTCAATTTTCCCTTTGAAAATATTCCCAAAGTACATACAAATTTTGGACACTTTTTCTATTGGACACTATGATTTGATCTCCAGCAATTAGATCCTTAACTTTTATGGATTTCAAGTCCTGGGAGATGCCCCCAGTGCACCAGTTTAAATAAGGTCAACTCACTGTCTAGACAGGATACGGAGAGCAGGGCCTTCGCCTTTTGTTCTATAAACCTACTTACATGTTTTCTGGATTGATGATCAGCAAGAGGGTTGAGGGTTTTAATGATCCTCTGAATCCCAGCCAGCAAGAATGTGCTAACTTTTGAAGCATATTCCTTTACATGTGAATTTATTTAATTTGTGCATTTGCGTTTAAATTTGTCATTATGTAAATTCCCTTGATATCTTAAGCAGAATAAGCTCTACTATGCTTAGCTTTAAATTGTTTTGTGAGACTCAGAAAATGGAATAATCATTAAAAAATATCCACAAGAGTGTGTCTGATGGAGGGGTAGCTAATATAGGCTTTGTTTTTAAATAATAACCATCCACTAATACATAATCATAATTTTTCTCTGATCTTATGAGCTGCTGTCTTTGATATATAGCTGCTGAACATCAATAAAACCCCCACCAATCATCATTTAAGAGAGAAAGCCAAGGTACAACATGAAAGAATATAAATTTCCATGCATAATATAGCCTTGTATTGCTTTGATGAGTTGCTTGTTCAGGGGAAGTCTCAGTTAAATCAGGGTGCTTCTTCTCACTGAACTGGAAAACAGAATGACAATGTGGAAATGCAATTGCCTGATAAGTTCTTTTCCTTAGCAGGTGAAGCTGAAGTATATGCCGTTCACTGATATTGGCAGACTAACTGTACCCTTACAGCCCAGCTTATGTTCAAATATTTTGCTTGAAGAAAGACTGTAATAGCTGTCTCACAAACTTAAGTCCTGTTTTTGTAAAACTTGATTTCTTGGAGCAGAGATTGCTCCTCTGAAGCCCTTGGTGGTGCTGGACCTTCCTCCAGAGTTCCACTGTGTCTGTCACACTGGGCAGGGAGCCAGTGCCTGGCCCTGCTGCAAGCCCATGCAGGATGCAGGGCTCGCAGACCCTTTTCTGAATTATTCCTAAGTGGTATTTTCCTCTAGGATTAATCCCTTGGTTCCAGTTCTCATAATTTATTGCCAATCCTTGGATTTACTTCAAGCCCTGGTACAACACCTCTCCTCAGGAAAAAGAGCAGAGCTGGACCTGTGATAAGTCAGCTTAGCAAGACAAAATGCTGTCTGTTTATAAGAAAAGCATTCTCTTTGGCAAACACATAACAAACCAACAAGAAAAAATCTTTACATTCAAATGGAGTAACCATGGCTGGAGGTATTTAAAACCCTACAGATGTGGCACCTGGGGACATGGTTCAGTGCTGGAGTTGGCAGTGCTGTGTGAATGGTTGGATGTAATGATCTTAAAGGAATTTTGCAAACTAAATTATTCTATGAGTCTATGATTCTCCAGTCCAGGTGGAGTTTCATCATCTTAATACAGGCTGCAGGAGCCTATCAGACCTTAGAAGATCCTAAAGGGAGATCCAAACTTCTTTTCCTACTCTAGAAATCACTCAGAAAACCACCAGGATAATACTGAAAGGCAACCTTTATGCAGTGCTCTCCTCAAAGCTAAAATAAGATGCCATATTATCAGTCTTTCAGTAGAGACTGATGCTACCTCTTGCTGTCTGTCTAGAGAGGTGACAGAACGATGGCAGCTGCACATCCAAGTGGCTGTCAGGGGAGCAATGGTGCTAAGGAAGAGAGAAAATGGACAAATGAAAAGCAATGTGAGAAGCAGAGCTGTTGCACTGGGCAAGCAGTCCTTGCAGCTACATGAGATTCCACTTTAGTAGCTTTGAAGCAGCACAGCAATTTACTTCCAAATTTCTATTAAAGCTGAGGCTTTTAATGCATAGCTCTAATGAAAAAAATCAGAGTCCTAATAAAAGTAAGGCTTTAAGCTACTTCTGAGTATCTCTTCAGAGCTAAGGCCTAATGCCTGTAAGATTCACTCAACTGCAATTTCTAAATCTCCTCAAATGCAAGCACATAAATATGTGGCATAGGTCTTCACTATATGCAATCATATCCATACAGAAATGAAGCAAATAATGGTTATGAAGGTGAATAAGACCACTTCTGAATATGTGAATGACTTCTTTTGAATGGTCAGAATCCTGTGAAATTCTCTTTCTCTGCATCATGGGACACCAGAAATTTCTTGCCTGAAATTTTCAGGTTACAGGCATGAATCCACCTCTAGTAGGAGGATTTTCCTATCACAGTCTGGATACCATTTGTATTCTCTCTTTATATAGTGCTTGGTGGTAGAAGCACTGTCTCCTGGAATTCTTGAGAATGACAGTCCTTGCTAACAGTGGGAAAAATGAAATGCTGAATCTAAAAGGATCAAAATCCTAAATTCTAACAGTTCAAATAGCAACTAAAAAAGAGATACATTTAAAACTCTCATTATTTTTAAAACGTTTGAGGAATTTCTTGGTTTAGCCTTTGGGGTTTGGCTGTATTGGTTAACAAACTCAGAAAAAAACATGATGTTACAAAGAAAAAAAACCCAAAAGAAAACAAACAAGAAAACCCAAACACACAAGCAAACAAAGCCCCAAATAAAACAAAACAAAGAACACAAACAAATCACAGATTAGTGAAACAAATTGCATAGAAAGAATTGAACATCTTGCATTTAGCTTTAATTGACTTTAAGGATAAATTACAAGCACTTTTGTTACTGTGTTGAAAATTGATACAGTAATAGGGAGTGCCCTCTGGAGCACCAGCTTTATTCATTTCCACTCTTGGCATATTTAAGTAAATGTAATCAAACTACCAAAACTAGATCCCAGGGCAGTAATTTCTGAGATCCTCAGATTGATCCCACATTGAATAAGTGACTACATACTGATAAACTGGTTGGTGACCTTGGGTTAACCTTCTGAAGTTGTTAAACCTTGGGCTTCTATTCACAGTCTATCATGATGACAATCTTGTGACTCTCATCCTCCTGGCCTTTTTCCTGCCATTGAGAAGGCACAAGTGGGTAAATACCCCTGCCAGCAGGCAAAATGGAGCAACATCTTTCATATTTGCTTCCCATCTGCAGCAGAGGAAGGACAGTATTTTTCAGGGATAGCAGGCATCTGTTCCTGAGGCCCAGTGGCTTGGAATAAAAACTGACCAAAACTGAGAGAATTTTGCCTTTCAAAGTCCTATTTTGCAGAGTTTTTCCTTGCATCTAAGCGGAATAATTCAGATTAAAACTTCATTCTACTTAAGTGTACAAAGTAACTAAACGGTCAGGAAGCATCAAATCACTGAGCAAATTGTTTGCTGTCAGCAAAGAAGAACTCACCCTGCCAAGAGCAAAAAAAAAGTTTTTGTCTAACTTGTAGCACCCTTGCCCAGGGTTCAAGGAAGGAACTGCTGTCCCTAACCCACCAGCACATGTACTGGGAAGCTCACACAGCTGTGATGTGTACTGAAGCTACCTTGCAGCCTGACAGGTGGCCTCACTCTACTGGACAAATTCTCATTTGCAGACACAACCACACTGCAAGTATAGAGAATGCAAAGAGAGCTGCACTTTCCTTGGAACCTATAATAAACATTATTAATTAATTAATTATCTAAGTCTGCTGACACTTTTCATCCATCCCAGTGTGATGTGCCTTGGAGGCTGTGCCCATTCTGCCCTTTCACTGGTGAACTCATCCACTAAGACTTGGCTCTGACTCTGTTCCTCCACCACTTGTCTGCTGCCAGACACACACCAGCTGGTGACTTTTCATTCTGTTCATGAAGAGCGCTGTTTTTGGGAGAGGGGATGACTTTCTCACTGGTTTTGGACAGCCAAAGCACAGTGCAGTTCTGGATACTGACAATTTTGCTAGCCACTACAACCCATAACACAAATCATAGCTCTGAGGAAGGGTGTGATGGATCTAACATCCACCCCCAGAGAGTGACTGAGAGGTCACATGAATGGCTTCACAGCTATAGAAACCTCCACAGTGCTTGAGAAGCCTATTAGTGGCAAATGTGTACAAATTGGCAGTTCCTACCAGATTTTCCAGCCTGTTAGACGAACAAGCTCGTTACAGTAAAATTTACTAAATATGAGAAACCTGATGGTTTGAAACTGAGATGTTTTCTGGTACAGTTCAGCAGTGTGTTATAATTGTACCATGATTCAGTGCTTGGGCATCCTCCATATCTCAAGTACTGTCTAAGCTACCAGCAGAGCTTCTGACAGGAGCTAGCCAGAATGTCACCCTCAGATAAACATCAGAGCAGTTGTGCAAAGATTTCCTAGAAGAATGCCTTGCTTCCTGCAAGGTTAAAAACATCTGATGAAGAGATACCTGCTACATCCTTCTCCCTGACCTAATTGTTATAGGTATTTTCCTAATCTTATCATTGCCACCATTTTTGAAAACTTCACCATCATCACTCCAGAGGGTAGGACAGCACTGAGATCCATACATTCCATGAAAGGAAGTGGGACACAATGAAGGGGTGCCTCTAGGAAGACTTGAGACTTACCAAGGAAGGGAGAGTAAGCCCAAGTCCTGATTTTGTGACCCTCTCATTAGGTAAATTTTCCTAATAAACCATTCTGTTCCCAATTCTTTTCACAGCACCTGGAACCATTGTCATTAACTTCTGAGTTAAGGGATGGAGCACAATACATTGGGCTATGTACATTGAGCTGTGTATTGTGCTTTCAGAGGCATTTATCACATTCAGTATTGCCTTTTCCGCCCATTTCCGTTGCAGTCAGATTTCAGTAGAGGTAAAGGGCTATTAGAAGAGACACCAACTCTTGCAAGTATGTGCCAGATCAGAAAACCAGCTTCAAACATTGCATGGTATTGTCTCTAAGTGGGTCAGTTCATAAAGTATCATCTGTTCAAATGATGTCTATGCTGCAGTAAGAAAAAGGGGAAAATGCAGCAGTAATTGAAAATGATCTGATTTTAAAAGTCTTGCACCTGGTGCATGCTCAAAGAACATTTCTGTGTTCTATTAATACTGCTTCTAGGACACAGGAAATTTGAAAAATGTTGCTCCTAAAGATCAGGATCAGAAGTTACAAGAAAAGAGAAATAAAGGGATTTTAAAGAAAATTCTGCATCTGGGTCTTGTGACATTATTGTCTGCACATTTCCTTTCTTTTATTTTTGCAGAGAATGGGCTTTTGGGTGCATGCCTTCCTCAAACACCTATTCAGTGTGCTAATGAGATAAGAAATATATAAAAATATGTTGTATTTGTATAATAAAATATATGTTGCAATAGCAAAGCATTAACTACTGCTCCATTTCCATGTATTCTTAAATTACACACATTCTAACTCAGCAGAAGAATATTTTACTGACCTTTCCACTTATTTCTAGTTCACTGGTGTGTCTAGAGCTATCTTGTCACTTCGTAACTCATTTTTGTGTTAGCCTAAGTGACTGCTCAGAAGCAGCAAGCCCTGCTGGAATGTCAGGCACAAACTCCACTCTGGAGGCACTGAAATGAACGCCACATCCACTGGGGAGCTGGGGAAGGGGCAGAAACTTGTGTAGGGGCAGTGACCCATGAGACAAAGCATGACATGCTCCTGCAGTCTGTACCAGCTGAAGCCCTGGCAGGCAGTGCTTCATCGCTGTTGGGACTCTCAGTACTGAAGCCTGGAGGTTGCAGAGGTTGGACCACATGCCCAGGTCTGCTACTGAGAACACAGGATGTTATTTTCTGCCCAAGCACAATGGGAATTATTATTTTTCTTGGTGCATCTCTCTGAGTATTCTGTAACCACTGGTCTCAAAATGAGGTAGGCTATGAGAGATGAGGCCAGATTCCCTAGATATTGGAAGAAATAGAAGAAATTCTTCAAGTTCCTTTCACTTTACAGAAGTCTGGTTTTCCTCTGGGCCTTGAGAAGAAAAAAAAACACTTTGGTATATTAAAAACTAGTTCAATTCTCTTGCTTAGTGGTCTCTGCTAGAGAGAAGGGAGAAAATTTTATATTGACTTCAGACATGGACAAACTCTCTTTCAGCCCACACTTTGTGTGCTCTTTTACTGCTCTTGGACCCAGTCAATGATGCTATGAGCAAACCCAGTCTTAGATCACGTCTATGTGATGCTAATGTGCCTCTGTGTCTTCCTGGGCAACATTTATTATACTGATAAACTCTCCAGATCTCGTGATCTTTACCTGATACTTCGGAAGTCAGTCTTTAAAAAAGAAACTACACTTTATTGCTTGTGTTCATAGCCAAGAAGAATCCAAGGCATTGCCACACACTCTATTAATGGTTTTGATTTTTTTTAAGCATTCCTGGGGGCAGAGCTTTCAGTCAATGGGATCATTGGTTTGATTCCACTACAGTGGAGCTGAAACAAATAACCTGACAAAAGACTCAGAAGCCAACTCCAGAATTTTTGTCCTCTGGTAGCACATTGGGTTTGGATAAACAAACAAACAATAATTTAATATGTTTGATATCTTTTGGAGTCAGCTTTAACAGATTGCCCAGGACTGCATCCAGCCTGGGTATCTCCAAGGACTGAAGCTCAACAACTTCTCTGGGCAACCAGTTTCACTGTTTGACAACATCATAATAAAAAATTATGGTTATGTTTAAAAGTAATTTCCCATATATTAGCTCATGCCTTTTGCCTGTTGCCCTTCCAATAAACATAACTGAGAAGAGTCTGACTGTCTTCTTTACTGCTCTGTTATTTGCTCCATACATTACCAGTTTATTTATGGATGTAGTGGGAGTCAGTATCATCTTAGCATAGAATGATATTGGTTTGGTCAGACTTGATTTCTCCTTCCTAAATTCATGCTGACTACTCCCAGTAACCTTCTTGTCACTGATAGGTTTGGGAATGCTTTCAGGGTTATTTGTTCCAACACCTTCCCAGGGATCATGGTGATGCTAACCAGCCCAAAGTCTCTCAGATCCTTCTTCTTGCCCTTAGTGAAGATAAGCAGTGATATTTATTTCTTAGTATATCTAAACTGATCATTCTATCTCTCTGAGGAGTTAATGGGAACAAACAGGCACTTCTGGAGCATTACGTAGCATAAGTTCTTTTGATATTTTCTTCATTAAAATCAAGAAAGGTGCAGGAAAATTTTCTTCTCCTTTTGACTGTAAAGGAAGGGCAGATGACTAAGTCACAAGTAGATGCCTATATGTACATACCTACATCTGGCTCAATAAATCCAAAGAACTTAAAGAACCCTCAACTTTGCCATCAAGGACAAGCAGACAATGATAATAAAATTCATGTTTCTCCACAAACAGAAGCCTTGCCCTGCAGCAGAATCATACATTAGTCAGGAAATCTAGATGGATGAAATAATATATTTGATGGCAAAGGAACTTCCTATTTCTTTCCATTTGAACAATTCTTCTTCAGAAGGAAAGAACTGCAGTCCACAGTCAGGTCCCCTTCTAATCTACCCTGTTTTGCTGAAATCCATGAACTGCTATGGAAGATTGTCTAGCCCTGCAAGGTGATCTGCTGACTACCATCAAGCAATGAATGTCACAAGTTAAAGTAGCACAAGCACCAGTTCAAAAAATTGGAAACTGTTTTTTTCTTCCCCACATTTTTTATCTATTATGAGTGATCACAGAAAGAAGCAAGAAATACTAGCAGTGGAGTTTTACCTGGAAAGTAGCAAGAGTATATGTTGTCCATGTGTACTTAGGGGTATTCTTTAAATGACAGTGGGTCACTATAACCTTTCATGTTATAGTCCCTTTAACTACAATAAAGAGTGCTAGCTTTCACTTTCATTCCAGGATACAGAGCCTGTCTTCCAAATCCTACAAAATTCAGCCTTTCACTTCTCCATGTTAAAAAAAGTAACAAAACACAAAACCAATCAAAAGGAACACAGAGAAACATAAGAAAAATGGCTGTGAGAGAAATACAGCCTGAAGGCTTGATTCTTCCCTCCAGCACAGATTGCTTCCCAATGCCGATTCCCTTGCCTAGCAGCAGCCTTGAAATTCTGTTTCTCTCTCTCCTGATATCTGGTAGAATCTCAATCCAAGGCCAGGTGTGTGTGTTGCACCCACAGCTGCATTCATCTGCCACCCACTGCCTGCCCTGCAGTGAGTCAAGCAGCTCCTGCAAGAGACCAGTTCAGACATTCAGGAGCAATGATCCCAGGTGGGTGTGACATATGATCTCAGAGTGGTGAAAGAAAAGCATCCAGCACCAATGTCATTCCTTTCCACCAGAGACTTTCTGAAAGAAAATGTTGAAGAAAATTAAAAAGCAAGCAAACAAAAAATTACCAAGGGAACAAGGCAAAAGAGAGGCAGGACAAAGGGGAAAAATGCTTGGAAAAACAATTCCCTCTCCTGACAAGTCTCAGTTATGTACAGAAAGCCTGTGAGAAATACTGAGCCTGTGACAGCAGAAACATCCCAAAGAGAGCAGTGTGCAGGGGGAACACAATTAATAATAAAGCCCTGTGGAATTTGTGAAGGTTCAGCACAAAAGCTTGAAGCCGTCTTTTGAGAAACCGAATCAGCTTTAATTACTGTACTCTGGGTTATTCTTTCAAAATGCTTTTGCAGTGAAAGTTTCTCAGTCTGAGGGCGGGCAATCCTGCTCTGCTATCATTTCCTTTCATTGTTACAGGCTTCAGCACACAGTGAATGTGTGTAAGGACAAGCAGGTCCTCAATGTCTTTCATTTCAAGTGTTAGTTTTTTTCCCTTTTCATTAACAGCCTTCAAGAAGAAAAATAACTACTTAGGGCAAGGTTTTCTTTTTCTTCTCTACTTTTTTACTGTTTTTTTTCTTTTTTTTTTTTTTTCTGGCAGACTCAGTGAGGCCCTTTGCATTCACTATACCTTGTTATCTTAAAATCGGTATAATAGAGATACACATATGCTCATTACTAGTAGCTGTGCCTTCTTAATGCTTCCTATGATGGTATTTTCAGCTCATAATAGATAGTGGATGATCCATGCAGAGCAGTGAATGTGGTGTTGATTTTTCCTTCACTTCAGCACAAGCAGTGAAGGATTTCCCCAGTTTGTAACAGTGAAAAAGAGGGAAGAATCCACTCTGAGCCATGGCTTTCCTGAGCCTGCTTGCTGCAAAGCCTCACTCACCAACAGTAACAGAGTTTACTTCTGGAATAAGGTAGAAAGCTCTCAGTTTCTGGACTTTAGAGGACAAAAGTAAGAAGATGAGGGGGAAGCAAAGTGGGAGGAGGAATCTAATAATTCTTCATCTGCTACTAGAAATATTTAGTAATGTGCAACACAGAGGGGAACAACACTGAGCACAAAAACAAGCTTAGCCAAAACTTGATTGCTCTTCCTCTCTGTCTTGATTGGTGTGCCTTTTATGTGTTTTTCAGTGTGCTGAGTTTTAATAGAAATTAGAAGTGGCTACATGCCATTATGTACCATCACATAGCAGGAGGCACAGCTGTGTCCACATTTGCCAATGTTTTGTAAAATTAATGGGAAGAAATACAGATAGAGAATTTCATAAGATACACAAAACCCAGTAAGTCATTTGCCCAAACCTGAAAACAATACAAACAGATACAAAACTGGTTGGGACAAGAGCTACCAGTACTGCTCTGAGGCCAGAAATTTCCAGTGTGATCAGCACCAGCTAAGATTTGAAGTTATTTTCTTTTTGTGCAGAAACTTAGATGTATTCATCAGACTTAACTGTTTCTCAAGCCTTTGATAAAAGCAGCAACATAAGTGCAGGGAAATAGCAGTTCTAGAATCAGGAACTGCACTTCAACAATCCAAGTTTCTCTTATGTCCATAGATTACTTAGAAAGGTCATGTTTTGTCCAGCATTCCTAGACATTGTTTCCTTGCTATGCAGCTTAGCATTATGCACAAAATCCCATTGATGGCACGTCCTTTACTCCTGTTAAAATGAAAGAGAAAGATGGTGAGGACAGAAATTAAAGTAGGGCATGATAGCTACAAAGGAAGTATGATTGGAGGGTCTTCAGAACCAGCATTGAGGATTAGTTTTGAGGATGATTCAAGTGCATTTCCCTTGTGTCAAACTCAGCCTCATTCATCATTGTGTCTGTGCTCAATTGGAATTCCAAGGTTCAGATGCCCTCAGTGCCACCCAGCAGACAGTTCCAGCTGTGGGACCATAATTGTTTCTTCAGCTCCCATCACTACCAAGCACTTGTTCTCAAGAGTGTGTGAACAGTGGAGGAGAATAAGGCTAAAAACCACTTATGAAGTCATTGCCTACTCCTTTAAGTACAAAAAGAAAGAAAAAGAAAAAGAAAAAGAAAAAGAAAAAGAAAAAGAAAAAGAAAAAGAAAAAGAAAAAGAAAAAGAAAAAGAAAAAGAAAAAGAAAAAGAAAAGAAAACCCAAGGAAAAATCCCAGCAGCAAATCTGTATATTCTTAGTACACAGTAGTAGTACATCACCTTAGGTAAATTCTCTCACTCTGACTTCTTTTGAAATTACATCCCACCCAATTCCACTTATGTTCCTCTCATAACTAAACATTCATTTCTAGCAATAGCCATCTGCACTTTCTCCTTTCTCTTCTCTAGATCAGAACATCAAGGTTTGGGGTTTATTTGCTAATCTGACTGGAGCCAGACAAACAGACATTCTTTAATTAATATTTTCTCATTGTTTCCTTGAAATTCCTGGAATTTCCTCAAGTCATATTCCACCTTTGTTATTGTCTCATTTCCTGCTCATGCCGCCTCTCTGTCTCAGTGAACACAGAGTAACTGCAGTGCAGTCACACGGGGCAGCTCCTGCTGAGTGCAAGGATCTTTTGGGAAAGCCAAGAAGGAAGTCTGGAAATAACTTATAATAAACAGCAGTGAACTGACATAGAAAAAATGATGTTCTGTAGAATCCCAGATAACAAAGCTGGATTTTACCCAACTGATAACTGGAAGCATTTAGTGAGCAGGATTCTATGGCAAAGAAAGACCCGTGGAGCAAATGTGCTGCTACCATTCAAGAAAAGCTGTCTAATCATTAGGGAAAAGGGATTTTTCCCTTTGCAGCAACTTGTTCTTGAAAGCACATGAATTATCAGCAAGGTTTTATGGGTCAGCACTTCATAACAAAGCCAGGAAATTCCAGTTTGACCCTACCTAGGAGGACTCCACTGCATGCAAGCAGAGTAGTGTGCTGTACATTTGGATAAGTTATACATATTTTTAAAGTATCTGATTCTCATCCAATTCTCCCATGTTTAGAATGTAGGCAAAAACTTAAACTCACAGTGTTCCAGATCAGAAGATTTTTAGATTAAAGATTTTCTTTTGAGATCTTTAACATATTTAGTGCAGTTTTGGTTGCTACAGACATCACAGCTTTACATTTCTGATTCTAAGGTGCCTTGCTTCTCCTAATTGATCAATAAAGATGTGCAACAATTGATCAATAAAGATGTGCAACAATTACATTAATACAGTAATAATATTATGTCCATCTTCAAATTGAAAAAAAGACAGCAAATTTTTTGCATGTTTTGATCACACTTTGCTTATTGGAATGGAGCTACTGAATCAGTTTGTCCACATCTTTCCTTCAGCAGGGCCTGCCCTGCTCTGATGCCCTGCTCCTCGTTGCCCTGCAGTTGTGGCTTTTATACAGACAGGAAACTGCTTATCAGAGCTAATTATGAGAGCTTAAAACACAGTAAGACTTTCAAAATAAACTCTGTGTTATGGTTGAAGGGACCCTGTGGGGACTGAATTATTTCAGTTTAATGCACATTGCAGCATTTTTTTTTTTTTTGAGTGTCAGGTTCCCCCAGCTAGACTCCTCTCACAAGAGGAACATTGGTCTCTTCTATTGGAGTGAATTTTACCTGGTGCTGAAGCCAGGCAGATGTGAAAAGGCCCTGGCAGAAGCAGCTCCTGCTGCTCTGATGAGGGAACATACTGGGTCTGCAGCTCAGCAATGGCTAAGGTGCCATAAAGAGTCTCTGAAGAGACTCAGCTCTTGATTCAAGATGGGAAGGCCTATCAGCATAAGGACAAAATCACGTCTGTAAAAAGCTAAAAATGTTCTGTGGTGGTAGAACAACACACTCTTATGTATTCAGGAGCCAGTTTGTTTTCTCTTCAAATTCAACAAGGAGGGAAAAATTTGCGGATCATTTTGCATAGATTCAGAATGCAGTGATTTACCTTTGGTCCATCTCAGACTTTCAAGCTGGCAATAAATTGCAGCAATTCATTCTGAATTGCTTATAAGTGGCCTTTTCATGCATTTCTTTTTCTGTTTCAATTTGAAAACCATTCGGGTTAATTGAGGTGCAGTCCTTAACAAGCAAACATTTGTTAAGGACACCATTATATAGACACAGCTGAAGTGGCAAAAAAACTCACCATATTTGTCTGAGATGGAAACTCACCTTCTATCTTTCTTAGCAGAGAACATGATTAAATTGTTAGTGTAGTTAGTCTGTCATAAATGCTGTTTATGCCATCAGTATACCCTGCAAAAAATAATGAAGATTACAACCTCCTAGACAAATATAAATTTTCTGAAGTTTCATCTGATGAAAAGATGAAGAATGACAAGTTTCAGACCCCACACAAGTGATGACTGTCAAAGTAACACAGTACAGACACAGAGAATTTCTGTGACAGGATGTGCTGGGAAATTTTAGTATATGCTTAGTGCATCACAGCAATATACCACAAACAGTGGCCACCAGCAGCAACCCTGTGGTGGACTCATAAATTAAAAATACCTGGCATACCCCTCTATTTAAATCAAGGGGAGTGCTCATGAAGTGAATTCTCATCCTGAGCTTGACTGGCAGAGTGTGTGATTTAGCATCTGTGATTTAGTGTAGGGAGCTGTGTATGCATTTTGTCAGGGTGATTTCTCCCTTGTCATTAAATTTGGCCTGCTGAGGTGGCCAAGAGTGCCTGGCTTAAACTCCCACACAGAGAGGGTAGAAGAGGGTGGCTGAATGGGGCTAGGACCCCACAATATAACTGCTGGTGGCACCAAGGCAGAGATGCCAAATAACTGACCTGACACTCTGGCTGAGGAGCTATCAGTGCTGCACCAGGTGGGACAATCACATCCCAGCTCTTACAGGAAAGGTGGGGAGCAGAAAATCAATAGAGAAAGAAAAGAGGGATGGAGAGAATGGGGAGGAAAAGCTAGGAGAAGGGGACTGGGGTTTATGTCCAGGAGACATTTTCCATCCTGGGCTGGTGTGGAGGACCTGAGAAGCCACAGATGGGGACGTGCCAGAACTCATTCTGACCTGTGCCTCAGTGACAGCAGTCCCAGCAGCCAGGCCCCTCAGCCACTGGCACAGGTGATGGCAGTGCAGGCAGCAACACTGTGATGCTCTGCCTGGCCACACATCAAACCTACCAGGCTGCTCCTACAGAAAAATTAGCCCCACACTCAATTTCTACATGCATGTGGGAAACGTGAGGGATGGCCACTGCCTCCAAAAGAGCCTGGCACAAATGGCAGCAGCCAAACCACACTCAAGGAAAGCTTATTTTTTGTAAGTATAATTATCTTTGTGATTCTCCCTGGCTTCAGAGAACAGTAATTTGCTGCTGGGTTATTCCTGCAATAGTCAGGTGCAGTGCAGACAGATACTAGTTTTATTGATTTTAGTGATTTGAAAGTTTTTTTTTTTTATTGATTTTAGTGATTTGAAAGTTTTCCTGTCTCTTCCCCTCACTACCCACAGCCATCCATGTACTCCCCTTGCTCCCCAGCTGGCTGGCACAATCAGCTGTGCTGGGACAATTACTTGAAGATTGCATTCAGTGTTTTCCAGAACTAAATCTGAAAAGGATTTATTCTAAACTGAGCTGATTTTGTTACCTGAAATTCAGAACAGCCCTGGAAGCACTTGAGCTAGCTCAGCTGAGACAGGAACCAGGGACAGGAATAAGCAGGCAGAGGAGAGAGCTGAGGAGGGGAGGGCAGCTCCTTCAGCTGGCTTTGCCTCCAGAGTGGGTATCCTGTGAGAACATGGCTTTGGTAAGCTCTTCTGCAAAGGCTCATGAAAACTGGGTGATTTTTAAGTGGTAATGATGTGAAAGAAATCGATAGAGAATCCTCTTCCAAACAGCTGGGTGGGGGCACAGCTTCACCAAGCTTCACCAAACTTCAGAATCTGCCTTCTGCTAAAGCCCCTGAGGCAGGGGATGCAGCTCTGCCCAAGAAGGACCCCTGCAAAGGCTGAGACTCTGCTCAAGCAAATCCAGCCCAGAATCACTCATTCCCTGCTGCTGAGAGTTTTCCCACCCCCAGCCCAATGTGCTGGCTGCTTCAAGTGAGTACAGAGCATATGATCTACCTGCTGCTGTGTGTATGTCACTGCTAGCAGTGCTGGCAGAAAAACTGAATTGATCACACATAGAATTTAGTCCCATGTTAAGAGAAGAAAAATGAATTAAGCACTGAAAATATATCAAGATGCCAGGAAAGCTTGTCCAGCAGCTTCCTGGAAGGGGCTGTCATAAAGCTCATGTATATTTTTCCATTAACACTCAATTACAGTGTACTTTTCTAGTTCAGACATTGTTCTTAAAGTGTCATATCAAGGGCACTAGAGATGCTAACCACAGAGCAGAACCAAAAGAATCAGAATTAAAAAAAAAAGAAAAAAAAGAAAAAATAAATAATGAAGCTGAACAATGACATTTTCAAAGAACGAATGCAAATAATTTCAGAATTCAGAACAAAGATCTATACAATATACTATATCATTTATATGTACATTTTATGTAATATATTTAATGCCTCCAGCATCTCTCATGAGGAAAAAGACCCAGTATACATACTATTTCATTGTATATAAGACCTCTTTTTAAATAATTATTATTTTTATTGCAGAAGGATGTACATAAGAGCAAATTTGATAGATTCTTTCATTGAATTTTAACATGAAGTCTGTTGAGACATATATCTGGCATTGTTCCTGGCCAGGTGCATCGTACAATATGTGAGCAGTAATCTCATCTGGCATTATGTAGTTTTTTTCAATAAAGCAAGCTAAACCAGCTTCTGATTGGACATTATGTTTAAAGACTAGTTAGGGCCTGCTACTGTATTTATGTGGTAACCAAAGTTCTTAAAGGAATGTAATGATGAAGTCCCTTAAAACCATATGTTAAATACTTGTTGGATACATTGCAAAACTCACCTACTTGAAAAGCATGAATGCAAGAAATGAATGAATATAAGAATGGTCTATTAGGGTCTCTAACCTAAGATAAATCTGTCACCCTTTGGAAATAGCCAGGAGCTGACACTTAGTAATAGCTTAAGGCAAGTGCAAACCCAGTGATCCTTCCTCTCATGTGTACTTTGTTCATTCTATAAAACCTCCTTATAATTTTTCTTTGTGTCAAATAGCAACTTGTGATATGATTAGCTATGAAGTGACATAAGTTTCCTGCTTTATTCTCTATTCATTTCCAAAAAATTCCTTAATTTCTGCTTGCATTTTGATCACCAGAGAACTATACAAAGTGACTCCAAGGTCTCCTTGATAGCAACAGCAATTTAGAGCTCATGATGGTATATGTGTGTGTTCCCATGTGCTTTATCTTATATCTATCAGCACTGAATTGCATCTGCCTTTTATAGCACAGACAGCATCTTGGGGATCTAATGAATTCCTTGCACTCATCTTCAGTTTCAACTATTGCTGTTAATTCCATTCCATCAATAAACAATTTAGTTTTCTTACTTTCCAGTTAAAGAGTACTCATATTATCCATTATAATCTCACAGCTGTGAGAGGTGGAAAAGTGAAATTGGGGGAAACATTCATTTCAATCACCCCTACAAAATATCAGAGGACATTTTGATTTGAAGCTTCTATCTTAGTATCTTGCTCCCACAACAGTAATTGTATTGTAGGTTTTCCAAATTTTTCAGTATTCTTCAACATTTCATTTATTATGCACCCACCTTTGTTTGCTGTACACAATATCACAATATTTGCTTTCTACTGGAATTATATCTTGTCTTCTTCATCTAATGCTTTCTGCCATGGTCTTGATCTGTTTGAATGGCTACTGAACTAGAAAGACGATGGAAATGGCCAACCATGTTGGAAATCTTTCACAGATTTACAGATAGTGTCACAGGGTCCATGACATGATTATAGCCCCCATAAGAAGACTTTGTAAATCCCATGTTTATGTTTAAAGTGAGCTGGGAGAGAAATGAGCTGCTTCTGATCACTTTCACATTCTTTTCCTAGATGTGAAAAGCCTTTTTCAAGAGCTGTTTTTCCTCTTTGCCTGCACCTGAGATGAAACACTCAGCAAGAGAGGCTGACTTACAAGTGGAGTGTGTATTGCCAAAGTCTCCACAAACATTATTTTCCCATAGAAAACAAGGAGTTAAAGGACTGACTGGAACAATGGGGAAATTACCACTGAAAAGTCATGCGAATCCTAATGAGAGGCTGAAATACATCCAATTTGAAGCACATTGGAAGGTGTAGTACTTTGCTAACTCCTTATGTTTAAAATTGTAGTATTCCTTTCATGAACAATCTGGAATTGGAAACCTGCAGCTGTTCACTGAGCTTTTTTCTAAGCAGGCTGTCAAGCCAAAAATTGAAGTAGTGATGCTTTGGACAGAAGTCACATTTTAAAATGTGGTACAAATAGCCTAGTATTTTGGTTACATCATTATTATTATTATTATTATTATCATCATCGTCATCATCATCATTATTTTTGTTAAATAACAACAGTACCAACAACATTAATGATAATGATAATGATGATGATGATGACGATGATGATGATTCTAATAACAATAATTATGCTAATATGCAGATTTCTTGTCTTCTTCCCATTGCATCAACAATATGGTTTGGGAACGGAGTACCCATAAGACCCTGCTCTCCAACAAAAACCTGCTAGAGGTAATTTTCACCTGGAGATGAAAGAAACATTTTAAAATTTTGTAAAAACTGATATGTTCAGTCTTTCATACTGAGAACAGCAGAGAGATTGTCTGGAGCACCAGTTATGAAGCAATTGCAAAAGTTACAAGGCGCATGTAAGGAATATTATAGCACTATTCATTGCAATGTAGCTAGTCTGTGTGAAGTTTTCCAAGTGAAGGGGAAAGACACCACAAAGAGCACCAGCAGGGAAGAATTAAGACCTGTTTTGGGTGATAACTAGATCTGAATAAAAAAGGCCACAAAATGCCTTATCAGCCTTCACACTGAATCTTAACACACTCCAGAATGTTATCAATTCACTGTCATTGTCTTCAAATTAGGAATAAACTGTCTGAAATCAAAGCCCTGTGGTGCAGAGGAAGCTGGATTTAAATCTCCTCTTTCATTTTTGTTCATCTCCATTAATTTGTCACTTGTTAATAACAAGTGAAGAACAATCAATCTAAATAGAGTTCCAGCTACTGGCTTCCATAAAGCAAGAGTGAAGGAGATTAAATCACCATTATGAACCTACGCGGGGAATGTTATACATGGAGGGAAGGACATGGAGGAAGAGGAGGTTTATTAGAACTGTGGCAGGAAGTAATTTTTATTTTACAGCTTCTTCATTTGATGAAGCTTCAAATGATCCTAGATCCAATTTCCTCTTTGAAAGTGGGCAAATGAACTTCAAGAAATATACCATCATCAACATTATCATCATCATGACCATCAAAATAATAAAGAACCACATTTAAGACACCTGTAAGTACTTTATATATTGCCTATTTTTTTTTTTTTGGACAGGGAATCATTAAAGGAATTTGTGCATTGAATAAAAATATTCTGCCTACATATGGGACTCGATTGTGTTCAACTGCTGGGCAGACAACTGATTTTCAAGCTTTAAGGAATGTTTCTTATTGTGACCAAATAAATGCAGGTCTTGTGAGGACAGACCTAGTTGCATGTCTTACCATTCTCAGGCCAGATGAGACTCCTTGACTTTAGGGATAGGAGATTGATCTGTTTCTTTGGACTACTCATATAACGAAGTGCCTTCTCAAATTGGAAAGAGCCTTTGCTCCACAATTTTAGTAGCCAGGGAGGCAATTTTCCACTACAAATAATCAGTGTTTATTCAGTCTATTGATCAGATATTGCACCTCTTGAAACTCAGAGAGGAGGTTTACAGATCTATTCCTAAGAGATGCTGCAAGATCCATGCATTTTGTGTTTAACTTAGTAAAAAGATGATTTTTCATTCTAAATACATTTGGTAAAACTTGTCCTTGTTAACTTTCCATGCTCTTCCTCCCTTTGAATACTCCTTTCTACTAGCATCTGACAGCCTAGCTCTTTGGGTAAAAGGCCATGTCAACAGTTGGAACCAGAATTATTGGAAGGAAGGAATATGCACTTTTACCTTAGGCTGGGGATAAGGCTAAGTGATGGACTAGATGATGGATGCATATTCCAGCTACAGCACTCTTTGCTTAAGTAATTACATCTCTCTTCATTCCAATATATGTCTTATTACTTGGACCACAGCAACACCTCATTACACTCTGGGATACTATTAACATACAGGAAATGCATTGCAGTACTTCTTAAAAAACACCTTTCTGGGATTTGGTAATAACAGCTGGGAAAGGACAAGAAAAAATATTAATTTCTGAGTAAGCAGTTTTAAAATTGTATTAGCCATTCCCATCCCTTTCTGTCAAGACTCCAATTTACCTCCAGCTCTGTAACCACAACTGGGTGCTTAGCATTGCACTCCATAATGTAGTTCTAAATTAGAAAAACTCTGGAAAAAATCCATGTGGCTTGTCCTTTAAATTCCCTGAATGCAACCACTAGAATTCCATGAGTTCTCAAGACTTCTGGCTTCACAGCATTTTCTTTCTCTATTAAGGAGGGCCAAAAATTGCTCTGTCAAATCTGACCACCCCTTTTGATGACAAAGAGATAGAAGGGGGATTGAGTGTAAGATCATTTACCTTCCTCACTTCTCAGGACCAGCACCTGGATGCTCTGAGATAGCTACAGGCGCCAAGGACAAGAAGACTCTTTTGGATGAGAACTGAAAGGTTTTTAATTTGGGCTTTAGCAAATTGTAGCTCTTCACCAAGAGTTTGTTGTGTTTTCTGGTAAAGCTCTACATACTGTATTTCTTCAGGTGTCATCCACATATTAAGAAATATGTCTTTAGTTCAAACATGCGAAGTAGCAGAATATCCATAACATCATTAGCCCAAATCTCTGGTAGGCTGGTTATAGATATTGCAGCAATTACAGCCAGGATTGATACCTACATTTGAGGGTGTTTCCTAAATTGAAAAAACAGGAAAAAAATTCTATCATCTAGTAGTCTGGGTATTCACTGGTGAATAGTGAGCAGTTGCTTCACAATATGAGCTTGCTATCTTGTGGGAAATGGAAAAGCATACAAAGAAGAAACTGATAAAAGCCCCATTGCATAACAATCTCCAAGCAGCTGAAGTGTTTAGGTATTCACAAAGGAGGAGAATATGTACTAATGCTTTTTCAGATAAAGGAGGGATTTTGGTTTGGGAATCCCATATGTTGTCTTTGTGCCCATAAACTTGGATTTTTAAGGAAAGACACCCTTACC
The DNA here is from genome assembly GCF_037042795.1 of Molothrus aeneus. Lineage (NCBI taxonomy): Eukaryota > Metazoa > Chordata > Aves > Passeriformes > Icteridae > Molothrus > Molothrus aeneus. The sequence goes on along the minus strand of NC_089646.1, from coordinate 142,946,670 downwards.
ACCTCTGGTTTAGAAAGGTGTTTAAAACCCTTAAAAGAGACTGATAATGTTCATTTGGTCTCTGTAGCACATCCCACTGATACAGATCAGCAAGTCTTACAGACCTAAATTTCCTATCTTGAAGGGCATCTGCACCCCAAAGCTAGTCTATGTGTTCAAATGATACTAATGTCTCTAATAAAAGATGTTATTTCTTACTAAAATTTTTGATTCCTTTGTGCCTTTAAACTTCTGTAACTCTGGCAAGACTGTTTCTCTTGATTTTCCATGTGTGAATGCACAGAGATCACCAGATTGCAAGATGCAAAAAGGTAAGGTATTCAGGTGCCTTTACATGTATCTTCTACATGGAATAGTGTAGTGTAGCACAAATAGGAAAGTAGAAATTGAAGTAGAAAATTCTGCCCCAAACCTTTTTATGGTCGTTAGTGACAATGCAAACACATGGTAATCCTCTAATCTCATTCCTGTTGGGGGATACAGTATGAAGGTGGTAAAGAATGTAATCTTATCCCCCAAAGGGTTGCAGCTGAACCAATTACTAAAGATTAGGAACCGGCCTGATCTTAACAGACCACACCTGTAGCCAATAAGAACAGTGCTATAAAAGAGTGGATTGGTGGGAGGAGGAGTCAGATGGCTACTGTAAGGACTGGGAAGAGGCAGTGCTTAGAGGGACTACAAGAACTGTTGAGGAGGTGTGAAACTCTGGTAATATGGAATCCTTGCACTATAATGATAATAGAACTCTTGATCTATAACACAACATATTCCCTCTAAAATAGTGGGGCTACATTGCACTAAGTAATTGGGACTCTAAGTTGGCAGCTCAGTGTCTTTCTGTCAAACATTCAAACTTCTTGTTAAAGAAAAACTGTCAATAAGCAGAGGCTCTTCTTGGTGACAAACCACTCCCATCATGTGATACATTCAGTATCTAGTCAATTCTGTTGTTGAATTAAAGCAGCTGTGCGGTGGTACCAGTACCACAGAGTCAACCAGCTCCATACTTCTGCAAAAGGCAGAAGGACACATTGTAGCAGAGCACGTAAAATGTAATTTTGCACCTCTGTCAAAGAAGCTGAGTGACTGAAATGTCACAAATCTCAGGCAGGAATAGAGAAGATGTAACTGAATATCTCTGCTCTCAAAGCTAAACATATGAACATTTTAAAGGGGAGCTTTTCTAGATGGAAATATAAAATCATTTTTTAAGGCAGCCAAGACAATTATTTTAATGTGACTTAGTCTGTTACTGCTGTGCTGGGCCAGCACAAGTGAACAGCCCCAGATGAGCAAATTTTAGAAAATATTGTAGTAAAAGTGGAAGACTCTTAACAGAGCCAAGAATATTGCTTTGGTTGCTAGGCTAAAAATGACACCAGTAATCATAGTGCACCTCAGATATACAGGTAAAGTGAACAATGTATTGATAATGAATGAGAATGTGGCTTAAAACCACAAACTGGGATCAGCATCCTTCTCTCCCAGTACATCAACTGGTGGTAATTTATTGAATGTGGCCTGCACTGATTAGGAAATTATTTTAATTACACTTATCAACCTATATTTGCTCATATCCATAATTCAAGTTCCCAAGCATTATAACTAGAGAAGAATACCTGGGGACATGCTTGAATTCTCTCCAGTGCTCTTCAACCACAGCAACACAAAGCACAGGTTTTCATCCTCTATATATAATTTGCCTTGTGGTCTGTAAAATGAAATCTAATACTTTGATAATGATAATTAATATCTGACGTATTTAATCTGAATCTGCCATTGCCATGCAACCGTATAAACTGTGGAAGCAGACAACACAGACTCCAGCATGGCAAAGACAGGCACAGATACAACTGGAAATGGTGCAGACAAAAAAATTGATAGGGCCTAAAATATGCTGGAAAAAAACCCAAAACCCAGTTACATCCATTGGCACAAATTTGAGCCAACAACATGAATTCATACTGTATGAGGATTTAATAATATTTGGCCACACTTTCTAATCCTTCTAAGTGGAGGACACCTTATGGAGAGACTCTCTTCATCACCACAACACAGCCTGAGTGACACTGTGAGGATGATGGTGCAAAGTGAAAGAGGTTCAACAAAATCTTCACAACACCACAGAGTTCATACAGTGTCTCAGATGATGGGATGGCAGGAAGTGAGAGAACAATGTCCATAAATTGCAGAAGGATAACTATTCTTTAAATCTTGACAATGCCTTTAGAAGAGAGAATATACATTTAGTCTTTTACTTTCTGGGGGTTTTATTCTTTGCCTCTTTTCCTGAAGTTTGCCGGCTTCTGAAGTGTGAAAATATGATGGGTCGTCCTCAAGGTACTTTTTTTTCCCTAAGTAGATGTAACAACCAAAAATGTGACAGTGTGATGGTTTTCCTAGTTCTGGTTTGCTGACTCCAGAAGTTCAGATGGATGAGGTCATTTATCTTCATTCAATTGCTGAAATTTGTTTCTGGCCATATAGTTATGCAGAAAGATTCTAACAGCTGTTCTCGAGGGTGCTGACCCACAGACAAACACAGACCTCAGTGGAATTAATGAATTTGCCATGCACATCTTTCAGATTCAAGCAATTAAACTCTTTCCTGAAGTGAAACTGGCACAGACAAAGAACCTGCTCCCCAACACATTTAACTGCAGACAGAGCTCGAGGAGCCCTAAGCAGAGCAATTCCCCTGGCTGCAAGAGCTTGGGTTAGGATACTGATTTGAAAGATGTGTGCACCAGAAAAGGAAGCCATAGCACCAGAGCTGGAATGAGAAGCAGGACGGTGTTTCTTAAACCAAGAATTCCTTGAAAATCCACAGACCTGTGGATTTGTGAGCATCTTGTGCTGTTGTTTATTTCTACAGAGTTTTGAACCAAGAATTTACATTACTTTTCAAGACAATTAATCTTCTTCATTAAAACATTTGAACACTGACCAGTGATTCATGTTATATTTTGCTCAGGTATAGCAATTTGTATCTCCTGCTTTATGAGAAAGTAGGACTTCCATTATTCCGCTCCCACGTGTCTTTGTCATTTACAAATCCAAAAAGCTGTATGTTTCTGTAGGAGGAAACCCATGCTCAGGGAAAGATTTGTGATTTAATAAAAAACATTGCATACTATGTACTGCTGCTGTTTGAAGAGATGATCAAATAAAATTTATGAAAAATTCTGAATATTTGAACTGCATTTAAAGCTCAGGCAGTTACAGCAATGCCTGTCTGCTTCTGGCCAATTGCTACACAACTGCTACCATGACTGCTGCTTCCTAAGTCTAATTCCTACATAAACAGAAATTTGCCCTGAGGAAAAAATGCTAAAGATGCACAGTAAATCTCTCACAGTGAATATTTTCCTGCATGCTGTTTAGAAAGATATTTCCTGTGGAATTTAGCTAACTCCAGACAGAATCCTACAAATACACATGAAAAATTTCCTTATGGTCTGGCAGTATTGTTCTTGAATGACCCTGGGCAAGTTATTCAATGCTGACTCACAAGTGTCAAACTGGAATGGAAATGTTTGCAGGACCATACCCTGCATTTCCAGGCAGACAGATAAGCTGTCATCTTTAACTCTGAATCACTCAATTTTTACCACATAGCATTTTTTAAAAAATGCTGCTTGTGTGTGCAGAATTATGAAGACAAACATTTGCACAGTGCAAAACAAAGAGAAATAATGGCATTTAACCCAAGTATGCATAAGAAAATATTCTGTTCAAGACAGAATAACACACCACTTGCAGGTATATTAGCAAAATTCCTGTCATTCCCATTTTCTTCCTATCACAGCAGCAGTAGTTCAGTACAATTTTATTCTTTCAGTGATAACCATCCTTGCCAAGAGTCCTCTGTACTGTCTTACAGGAAGGCCTCACTTCTATTTTCCCTACACAAACATCTTTATAAGCTTATCTCCAGCTTTGATGACAAATTCTTACTCAGAATTTGCCCTACAAGTTCTTTAACAAAAAAGACATGTTCCAATTTTATTTTTATATCCTCTGAAAGCTGTTCACACCTACACACCTACCTATACCTCATTGCTCCTTTCTTCAGGAAACTGCTACTATATGTTAAGTATTAGTCTCTGCTATCCAGGCTATTCTGTTCTGGGCTCATTGTGCTGCTTCCTCTGGGTTGCATCTTCCTCTTTGAGGAGAAGGACAGTATTTCATTTACCCAGGAGAACTCTAGTGCACATAGCACTGATATAAAGTGATTAATAAATTTAGCAACATCCATTATATTTTGGTCTCATCTGTTCTAGTCTCTGTTTCTTGGAGACAATGGAGTCTTCAGAAAAGTCTAAGACAAACTGAGATCAGGGTATGGGAAATCAGAGACATCCCCAAGTGGAGAATGAAGTGCAAAGGCAAAGAAAATGGATGGGGAAGAAGAGCCAGAGGAAGAGGGGTATGCAAATGAGAAGTGGGAGGTGCCAGCATTCATGAAGACACCCTGAATTACGAGGGTGGCCGTGAGATCCAGCCTCCTGAGGGGCTTGCACATAGCAAACACTAACAATGAACATATTATATTATTTAACGAAAAATTTATTCAAAGTTTTCTTGTATCTCTAAATCTAGGGTTTAACAATCTGTCTTCACATTGCAGGTATTTTATAGAAATTAATGATCTGAGTAATTAATGTCTGTGCAGTACTCACATACTACACCAATGCAGACATGAATTAGTAATTCCATCCTCAGATCAAGGTCTGACTCAGACATTCAGCAAGTGCCAAGGAGCTGGGAAATGTATATTCAAGCAGCTGTCCCAGAGTCAGTGGGAACCTGTTGTCCTATGCAGAGGCTCACATTGTACTGATCAGCTGCAATTTGGTCCTCTGTCAGGTGTCTTGGCTCTGGATTGTTTCTAAACAGCAAAGAATGGTGCAAAAAAGGTCACCCACCGATCTGTGGGATCATACAAAATATGAATTAACTGATTATTAACAGAACACACATTGTCTGATGAAGCTTAAATTCTGCAGAAAATGTCTAAAATGTCTAAAATGCATTAGTAAAGATTTGATTATTTGCACTAGGGGAGTGAATTTAGGGTTTTCAAATAAAACTAAAATCTGGCATTTCTTAATGCTTGGATGCATGCCCTTGAAACCTTCTGATATTTTTATTTCTACTTTTAATGGTTTTTTTTTTCTTTCACTGTTGAAGCGTTTCCATGAAGCAGTTTTGTTGGACACTATCATCTCATGAAACACAGGTTTCCTGATTAACAGCTTCCTTGTAAGATCATCTATCCCAAAAATGACATCTGGAAGAGATATTATCTCTAGACTGAGAGCCATCAGAGATGCTAGACAGCTGCCAAGACACAGCACATTACTGTAGCAATACTAATCAAGCCAAAAGAAAGGAGATTAGAGACATGTACATTTCTACAGCATTGTTAAACAGATTTTCTGTCCCATGCACTGACTCTCACAGCAGATGGAATCAGAAGATGCTTCTAAGAAGTATTATCCTAAATTAATCATTTTGAAAATGAACTGCTTCTTTTCTGAAAAAATTATGCATTTTGCTTCAAAACTTTTCCAATTTAAACATTGTGAGATTTTGTATTGAAAGTATTGTATTTTTCATTTGGGTAACTTAAAGTTAAAAAGTCAAAAAGGCATTGGAAAATACAAGCAGGTTAAATAGCCCAAAAATTAATATTTCCTTTGGCATAAATAAATAATTTTAAATTAGCCCTAATTATTGTCAAAACTTCTAGGTTTGTTTGCCCTGTTTGGTCCTTCCATTTTCATTTTGGCTGTAGCATATCCCAGCTCTCCACAAACTTTTGTTTGAAGGCTTTCCCACTTCTATAAGTGCTAATGCAGGCTCCTACCTGGTTTTATTCTTAGTCCCCATCTTTTTAGAATGAAACTGAATAGTCTGAGTGTAGAAATGCACTGAGCTCAAGTTCAAGAGTCACTCCTGTTAATAACCTCTCATTTTGCAGTGAGGATGTGGCTATGACAGCTCTCCATTAAGAGTCCTCCAATGTTATTCACATGCTTCACAGCCCTCACTTTTCCTCTTTCTCACCTTCTGCACCAATTTGCAGACAAGTTCCCCTAAAATTCACCAGGAGAGAGTTGATTCATGGCTCCACATCCTGAAGCACATGGGGAATGTCTCTACAGGCCTTGTAACAGCCTGGTACTCCTGCTGTCCCCTTAGGGAGATTAATGTTGTGCTTCTGCTGCCACACATATCCCCAAAAGCAGAGGTTTGTCTCTATTTATTAACTGGTGGCAAATGCCCCGTTGCTTTTGTGCACTTCTGTGGTGATGCATCACCTCCCCCCTATTTTAGGCTCCACTGTGATCTGAGAAATGCTCATTTGGCCTTGGCCTTGATGAGCAGCACCTGGGCTCAGCTCCTCTTGAGCTTGGCAGAAACACTGAGGGCTCCCAGGAACTAGTGCTATCTAATGAGTTCCAGCTTTTTTTTTTTTTTTTTTTTTTTTAAGAACAGCTTTGAATTTTTTTTTTTTCCTGAATGGCATGACATCCTTGTTTTCACACTTTCAAAGGAAGTGGCCCATCCGAAGTGTGGCCAGATTGAACCATTTTTATGACTAAAGCCAATTCTCTTGTGGCCTATAAACGGTGGTCCAAAGTGTGCCCCTCTGGGCTCTCCTGGGTGGCAGTGGCTGTGACCAGCAGAATCCCTCTGAGTGGGAATTCTCAGAGACAGCCAGCTCTCAGGTTTGCTGCACTCAGGGAATCACTGAACAAGGATGGATCCTGGGCTGATCCCTCCACTCCTCAAAGCTCAACCTTTCACCTGTTGGGAAAACACAAAGGCATCTGAAGTGAGTACTTCATGGATTTTCAAGGGGAATTTTTCACAGGTACCTTGCACTGACTATGTCTGTTTGCATACTGTATACTTATGTCATGGCAAAAATGGGAGAAATGCTGCTCTCTTAGATGTTTACATGCTAAGTTAGGCCTATAAGCAAGTTACTGTTGTGATATAATAAATCCCATATGAATGCTTTGCTAAAGTGAAAAGTTTAAGTTAAATGCTGGTAAGTGTCGTTCTTTTGCTAAATTGCTAAATTTAATTTAAGTCATGAGTTAAGTTTAAGTACTGTTGAGTGCTGTTAAGCACTTTAGACCGAATTCCTTCTTATTCTTGCCCTTTCTATTCTTTTGTCACACACAACACACAAGTAGACAGTTTTCAGTTTATTTTAGTTTGGATTGATTGAGTGGATTTTGTTTGTTTCTTTTTTCCCAAGTGTGCCTTAACCATCTCGTAAGCAGTAAAGTGAACCTTGCCAATGAACTTTGTCATGCTGTCGCTTTATATTAGATCTGGGTTCTACTGATACTGTTGCTGGTGATTCTTTAAGCAATCCCAAACACTCATTCATAACATCTTCCAGTGCCGTGTTACCCATCTTTTGGTGTGTGAATTGCTTCTGAAAAAAAGGTGTTTCATTACAGTGGAATGTTATTCCCCGGGGCTTTGCACTGACCTTCTCCATCCTGCTAACCTGCCCTGTGCACTGCACTCTGTGACAAGGCTTTGAAGGAAAAGCAAAACACTCATTAGTCAAAGCTGCAGTACAATGTGAAAGCACATCACACACACGTGCTCCTAACATGCAAATTTAACCAAATTTAACGGTGCTTTTCCTGGAACAAAGCCCTGTGCTGCATAGAAATGAAGAGGATGGCTGAGCCTCACACAGAGGTTTCAGATTAGCCCCTTGCTTTGGGCAAATAGCGGAAAGCAGCCAGATAAGGCAGCGCCAGGGCTGAGATAAGAACCTGCAGAAGATCAATCAGAACATGTATTTTACACAGCTGTGTCCAGCAAACAAAACATGACAGCCTGTTCCAGCCCACAGATGGGGAGCTGAGTTTTTCAGCACAAGTGCCAGCCATTCAAGTCAACTTTGTAGCAAGAGCAGTGCTGAGTAAGCTAAACATACAAATTGCTGATTACATGCAGGGGAAAGCAATGGCAAAACACCAGCAAAGAAACCCCAATGATGCATGGAATGACCTCATGCCTAAAGGATCTGAAGGAAATCTGCTATTCCACTGTGCCTATGCCTAGAAAAAAGAACTCTCAGGATCTGACACTGAATCCAATAAATCATAAAAGCTGGGGGAAAAACCCACACAGGCAGGAAACAAACCATCAGAAACAGTAGCCCATCGGCTCCACAGGAAATGAAGAAGTATTTCTTGTCATCCTCTCAGCCCCTATAAGTTTGAATATGAAGCTGTGGGTGACATTGCACACCATTCATCCACTGGCTTTTATTAATGTCCCTTTTCAGTTGCTGCACCACACTGTCTCTGCTACAGACATGGGTGATGGATAACAGCATCTGGATGTACCTGCTGGACAGACACCTCTGCAAGTCCCTTCCATTTCCAACATCCAAGATGTAATGAGCTGTAGACCAACCATTCATTCAGATTTCTTTCAAAGTAGGAGAAATTTGGTTGGGCTGGGAAAATCAAATTGGCCTGTAGAACGATCCAAATTTTTCTAATTATGTTTTCATACCTAAAAAAAATTATCTTAAAGAGACTTCAACAGAAGAGGAGACTCAACCCTGCAATCTGCTTAGCAGGCAACAAGCAGGAAAACAGCATTTTGCCTTAAAACATGCTTTAGTAATAATGACCTTCTTTTCCCCAATGCCTTTATTGTTTGAAACTCTAAACAGAAATAGAGACTTGTCCCCAACACTGCCAAGATTGCAGTCACAGCCATATCACTTAGAACATTAATTTCAGATGAGCTGGGAAAAGAAAGATAAAACCTCTGTCTCATCTTAAACATTTATGGTCAGGTTCCTTGAAAAAACTGTTCTTTAGTGCTACTTTTGTTTGGTTGGTTAATAATGCACTTCAAAAAATAAGCATATTGTCAACATTTTCAACATTGCCCAGTTCACATTCCATTTATTATATTTTATAAAATAAATTCAGCCAGATCCATTTGATTACTCTTGCTCTAAATTAAACCATCAGCCTATTTTCCATAACAAGCACTGTCTTATACCATAAATTATTATTAGAATTAATTTGCATCAAGGTTTGCTGAATAACAAGATGTCTTTCCTACTCAATGCTACATGACTGAAGACACATCAGAGAAAGACAATTTATATTGGAGACATTTTCCATTGACATGTCACCTTCTTAAATGCTTCTCAGCCTTACTTTAATGACTTTGACTATTCCACAGTTTCTTTAAATGGGACTTTTCCCCCTCCCTTTGCTATAGATGCAGACTGCTTCTGATTGCTGCCAGATCTGCCTGGTGACTTCCAGAGCTTGGGAAGTGAATTTATCACAAAGTAACTCACGCTACAGGTTTGCAATAAATACACTTGTTAGCAAAGGACAAGTTCTGAGCTATCACTCTACTGGAGCTTGAGGAAAGGAGCTACAGAAAATAAAAAAGGATTTTCCAGTTAGCAACTGAGGTAAAGACGGTATGTTTCTTTCACAGTAGCTGCACTAAAAGAGCCTGTTAAGAAATACTGAAGGTGGACTAGGATTTAGATGAGGACAGCTGGACTCACAAATGAGGGGGAACATTAGGTAAATTCAGTAATTTACCTTTAATGCAAGCCTAATTAGTGAATTGGTTTTTAGCAGAAAAGATACCTGGTAGATCAGCCAAGAAAGGGACCCTCCCAAACCTGGAGGGAAAAGTTGAGGGCAGTATCACCACTGCCCTTCCAGCAGAGATGGGGAGCTCCTGCACATGCACAAAATGGTGGCAGAATTTTACTGCATGCACTGTTGTTATAACTCAGCTCACTATATTTGATAGGAACTGATGGCTGATGAGATAGTCCTTAGAAAGTACTCTGCTATGTTAAAAAAACAAACACCAAAACAAAACAAAACGACCCATGTCACTACTGTAATCAGGAGATGATTGTGAGAAGTCTGTCTCCCCCTAATAAACACAGAGATCTGTCCTCTGCCCAAAGCTGCCAGGTTGGTGTGTAATTGCCACAACTACACAGAGCTTATTCCCAGTTCTACCCTGTGGTAAATCTTTGTCAAAAAACTTTCTGAAAAACAACGACAAGTTGACAAAGAAATGCAAAACCTTTTTGGTTTACACAATTCTATAATAATAGTATCATTCTTTTTGCTTTCCTTCTTCTTATTTTAGGTGGTTCTTTATTGTTTACTCAATAGGTTAGATTGGCATTCAGGAATAGTTTCCCTGAGTGTTTCAATTACAAAGAAACCCCAGCACAGTTACACAAGGAGCTTTTGCAGCTCTTGTGGATGGTGGGTGTGCATGAGGAATGAAACAGCACTTTCCTCCTCAGGAAAACAATCCATGGATCTTTTCTTAATTAATACTGCAGAACAGCTTATAAGAGGTGCTACTAGAATCTGCTTTGCTTTGCTAATCACACTCACTCTACTTCCCAATTGATTCATTTGGTCGTCAGAAAATCAGATTTTCCAATAGTAATAGATGCTAACTAACTCTCTGAAAATGCAGAGAGTATTGTAAAGAACTTCACTATAAAATGATAAGCAAAACAATAACTAAGTTTCCTGATATATTTTTGGAATACATATTTCTCTCATTTCAAGTACATTTACTCCAGTTTCCTCACCTTTTGTTTGGTTAAGCTAAAGACTCCTAAATCCTCTTCTTACAAAAGAAACCTGTGGAAATTAGGTACCAACATTTACTTGAATTAATTGAGTATCATGGATATGTATTTGTCACATCTAACAGCCTGGTTTTCTGAGCTGAAGTAATTCAGCACAAATCTGTGAATGCTCTGACCTGCAGCATGGTGTGTATCAGAGACCCTCCTCCGTGTCCTCAGTTAACAACTGTGAATTTTTAACAGCTCCCAAAGAAGTAGTTTTATCTGAAATTGCTGCACACTTTACTTTTTTAATCAAGTTTGTACCTCCAGGTGATCAAGACAACTAGGGACTTGGTTTGTTTGCTTTTCTAAAGCTAAGGGCCATTGCTAACAAGGACTGGAGAAGGTGAAGGAACTGAGAGAAAAGATAAATCTCCTTCCAGCATATAAAAGGAGTTCACATAGATTATTTTTTACATAAATTGTGATGAATGAGCCATCTGGACATTCCCATTCACTCTTCACACACACAGGAACAGATTCACAACTAAGTTGGTTCCGGTTTAAATAGAATCAAGTTTAATATCTTCAGTAGAGCTTGTTTGACTTGAATAGTCTCCAAATCTGATCTCTTTGGAAAAGAAATTTAAATATACTGTCATAATTTGGTTCCTAGAATGAGGAATTAATCGTTTCTCGTGGCTATAACACCCCAACTAATGCTTTATACAATTGTTTTATATTAAAAAATTATTTTCTGCTTTATTTAGTCTGGTTCTACTTACTTTGTTGCTGAAACTTGTGTACTGAATTCCAATACTTCAAAGGACATACCTCTTGAATAAGCCACGAGGAAAAACTTCAGATATTATAGTAATGCAGCACTATTACCGTCATAGAGTGGAAAACAAGAAATGAGTATCAGATTTATATGTAATGAACTCTCTACAGTTTAAGAAGGATTAAATACTTGTGGTGTGTTGTAACACTCTCCAGCAAATGAAATTGCTACACCATCTGCTAAAGAGTGGCATATCTCCTGCCCATACCCTTACTGAACTGTGCAGTAAAAGTCTTTTTAACTTAATGGAAATTACATGAGGATTTGTAGTAGCAGGCTATTTCTCCCATCCCACACAAGCAAATATCAATTCTTCTTAACAAAACACCCCATAAGACACACATTCGTGATACTCAGAATACTCTATCTCATCAACAGTAGCATAGGAGCCAGATTCAACTGTTTAAAACCACATTTTTAAAAGAGCCTACCTTTGATTCAAACAACTGTGCTTTTTATTTTTCAAAGGAAAATGATATAACAGGAAAAATCTTTCAGGTGAGGCCAAGGAAGGTAGATCTCAGGAAAGGTTTCTGCTGCAGTATCCCTTAATCCTCTTGTTCCCTGGGATGAACAAGGAGAGCAAAATTCAGCACCACAGAATTTCATGTATCAGCTCTGCATTTATACCAGCTTTTCACAAAACTTTCTGATCTGTCTGTGGAATTAAACCATTGCCACCGTAATACCCAGCTTCTGAAAGGTGTTGACACTTTGCCCACAGATCCTCCCTAGCATCCTCAACTTCCCTGTACTGAGAGGAAAAGAAATCACAGATAACAGACAATGCCATTCATAGAAATTCTATGGCACCAATGACCAGGTCCAGAAATCTCTTCCAATACACCCAGACATGAGGGCAAATACACCACAGGCTTGGTATCAGCCAAGTTCTTGGGCAGCTCCCAGCAAGTGCTTCTGGCAGAACCAGGGATGATGAGCAGATTATAGAGCTCATCATGGCAGAAAAAAGGGTCTACAGCACCTTTTTCACTTACAAAATTATCTCCTGAAAGACTTAATTGCTCAGGAAGAGATTTTATCTTCCTTAGTACCCACTGAAGATCTTTGCTCCTGGGGAAAAAAAAACAAAGGAAACAGCAAGAAAGGCAAATATGCACAATCACATTTTTTCTGGGGCTGCAGTTTGCTGATAATACAGGAAACATTCAGAAATCAAAGAAATAGTACATGCAGATATCTGATCAATTTAAATAATTGTAGTCACTTTAAGATAAACCCTGATATAGTAATTTGGGTCTGATTTTCCAAAATTCAATACTGACCACTAGGCCAAAATTTCCAAAAGACCATTTAGGTTAAGAAGACTTAATTTCCTGGTTTTTCTCATGAAAGAGATCCACACTGGAGGAGTTCTTGAAAAACTGCAGTCTACAAAGAGCCCAGCTCATGTAGGAGTATACCCTGTGGGAGGGACCCCATGCTGGAGCAGGAAAGGAAGGAATGGCAGTGGTGCAGTCCTATCTCTGACTGTGTACCCCATTCCCCATCCCCTACACTCTGTGCAGGGAGGAGGAAGAGTCATGAATGAAGTGGAGCCTCGGAGGAAGAAGCGTGTGGAGGGAAGACATTTTTAGCTTTGGGTTGTTTTTTTTTCCTGCTGTCCTACTATGTTAATAATTGGCAATAATTAACATTAATATTTTCCTCAGGTCAGATCTGTTTTGCCTTTGACACTAAGTGGTAAGTGAACTCCCTGTCCTTATCTCAAAGCATGAGTGCTTTCATCATATTTCCTCCCCACACCCAGTCCTTTTGAGGAGGAGGAGTGATAGAGAAGCTCGGTTGCCACACTGCAGCCAGCTAAGGTCAATCCACCACAAAAACAAAGTCCTTGTATGTGTGTATGTTTGTGTAACTTTAGGCAGAAAAATCAAAACTGAGTTTAATTGGCATGGATCCTGTGTTCAGATGCCAGTGTAAGATCCTCAGGCTTCACTTCTGTAATAAGCCAAATTTCTCTTACCAGTTTCCCTGTTGGCAACCACATGAACCTTTTGCTTTCTTGTGATTTTGTGTCCAACTCTAACTTCACAGTCATAGGGTATGAATACATTATGTGGTGAAGTATGGTGCAGGTTTTCAGCTATCATTAGTCCAAGATGATCATCAGCAGAACAGATTAGACCACTCTGTGGAAATAATAGGAAAAAAGGAGAGCAAACATCTTCCAGATATCATCATAAAGAAACAAAACATGTCACTTTTAACTGCTGCTGGAATGACTGTGGTCATTCCATCATTCCAACCTTCAAAAATTGAGAGATATTGAAGAGAATATCATACCTGTATCAGAGATTTTCTTATAGGAAAAGCAATACCTAAAGCTGTAATATTTTCCCCAGGAATTTGTCAGAGACCAGAAAAAGAAAATCAATGATAGGATTTTTACTTATAAGGTTTCCTAACACCTGTGAGTTTGGACATAGGTATTTCTTTTTGGGAATTCTTAAAAAAGTATAAGATGGGAAGGGAAATATTGTGACACATAGGGAAGAAGCATAGTAGAAAACAAAATCAGGTATGTCACAAAGAAGTTATTTGTGGACTAAGAAAAAGAGAATAGAGAGCTAGGAGATCAAAAGCAGTTCAGGGCTACATGAAAAGTCAGAATAGACAATTAGGAGTTCAGTCTCTGATACACAAAGAGAAGCTGGTAAAGAAATGGAAAGCAAGTAAAATAGGGAAAGAAAAGAACAGGCACATGTGCAACACAGTGAGGAAAGATGAGCTGAAAATCATCACCACTATAAGAGAGCTGGCTGAGAGTGTCTCCACAATTTCATTTGCTCTGGATGAAAGATGGAAGGGTTGTGCCACAAATGTGTGATTAAACACTGAGGAAGCAGCTTTTCTTCTTCCAGTCAGAATGTTTTATAACAGCTCCCTCCCTCTCTGTTACCCTCTGAACTTCTCCCAGGCCACAAGCATCTCATAATTTTTTTGTACTGAAAGTGTTTTAAGGTTCTTCAAGAGCTTCCAAGAACTGTTTCCTTTCACTGATGAAGAGTGGGTCACCACAGCAAGAAAATTAGACAATTTTGAAACAAATAGGACTTGAACACCAATTTGTGTTTATGAGAATAGATGAGAAAGACTAAACCACCCCATTAGCTGCCACTTAAATCTAACTTGAAGTTCACCTTAATCAGGATCTGAAATGATGGTTAGAATGTTCACTGTGCTACCCTCCTAAGGAATTAAGCTTTGTGTCGTCTCTCCTCATTAGGGTGGTTGCCATCCTTGTGTACACCTTTCCAATATGGCACTCAGTCCCTTTGGCAGACACAGCCCTGCACAGTGAGTGGCACACATTCAATGGCACTGTGAGAGCAGTGCATGCCCTGAAAGCAGGGCACAATAGAGACCAGATAGCATGAAATAAAGCAGATTACTTTCTTTGCCTACTGGTATTAAGTAGAATTGGTGTCAGCCAACTGTAGGCACTTATTGTAGAACACTTGAGAGCCTCAAAGGGGATTTTGACTGCTAAATCCTTCAACACTTCTGAAAAATTGCAAGTCAGAAGTAATCCGGTGCTAATATACAATTCTATTTTTTACTTTAATATAACATATGTAAATTAAATTCTAATAAGGCCAGTTCAGCAGTAGGAAGTCAATTTATACTTCTAGTTCTATATTATGTTTTCTTATTGCAGCTACACAATAGATCAAACTGGTATATCTATATCTACTATAAAAATATATGCATGAGTGGGACTTGAAAATGGGAATTTAACAATTTTTTTTCTCTTTTATCAAGCAACATATTTTTTGTCCACTGCTTAGCATATTTCATTCTCTGAGAGCAGAAATACACTGAATAAACTGAGATATGTTACTTGAGAAACAGTATTGTCACTTACTGTTCACCCTGTTTTATTGTATTTAGCACTGCACTACAATTCTGGCACTGAGATTTGTAAATTGAGACAGGAAATACACCATGTTGATGTTTCACTGGTCTTTGAGAGTGAAGCTCTGCAAGCAATAAAGGAAGGAGATAGAGGCAAGGTCATCTCTTGCAGATCATGCCTAATGGTACATTTTACCTTTTTGTGTGGGGCCTCAGTCACCCAATCATAAATGTAGATGTGCATAAATGTATATGCATGTACCTACATATATATTTAAGACACATTTGCTTATGCATGTGTGTATACATATAGGTCAGGAAACACTGGGATGTGGCAAGCAGCTCCCTCAGAGTATATTTCTGTATACCATCTCAGTGGCCACCCCAAACCTGTCTGCAATGTTGATATTGCCTTTGACAAAAGGTTGAAAAAAGTCTGAAGGAGTTTATTCCACCCTGTACTGTCACATCCACAGTGAAGGACTCCACACAGTGCAATATCCTTGATTTTCCTGAAAAAAACATCATTCATGGCCCTGGGCTACCTGGACCTTGCCCTCTTTTGAGCAAGGATTGAACTAAAGCTTCAGAAGTCCCTCTCACTTCAGCAATTCTGCCTCCACTTGGCATTTAGGAAGGTAATGCAATCCCACAAGTGGCATCAGAATTCCTTCTAGGAAGATGGGTTGCAATATCTGTATTGGGAAGGTAATAGGGAAAGGAGAGAAATACATCTCAGGTTGATCAGACCTATTTCTTACTAAGAAAAACATGGACCCGAAAATTTATTGTATTCTGTGTATTTTATCTTTTTTGATAGAATCTGGATTTGCCTAGAACACAATTCTCCCTAAAAGCCCTTCACAACAGTCAGACTGATCTGCAGTGAATTTGGTGATCAATCTCAGGATCTGAAGAGGATAAAATCCTATCTACATAACATGTGGCAATGATTACAACTTCAACATGAAGCAGCTGAACTAAAGAAGGGTGTTCTCAATAAGCTTTATTGAAATATGTAGAGCTACAGTACGTCTAACAAAAAACAAAAAAAACCACCACTATCTGAGAGGGATTTTGAGCCTGACCCCTCTGACCTGAAGAGCCCTGAGGTTTCACCCTCAATGCCAGGCTCTAGGATCAGGAACTTCAGGGTGCTTCCTTTCATAAGTACCAAAGACAATACAAACATGGCATTTGTACCTTGATGTGTGAATACAGCTGGGAGGAGAGAGCAAGAGGATTATCCAACTAGAACTTCCACACTTCTTGATATTTCTCTTTTCAGTATTTCAAATAAGAATGAATACTAGACTTTCTGATGAACTTCTAAAAGCAATGAAATACTGTGTCTAAAATTTAGTTTCAGTTGTACAGATAGATTAATTACTCAGGTCCTTGGTTATATGGAGACCATTTCAAGCCACTGGAACTGCATATATATGAGATCTCAAGTAGGGGGTCTGCCTTGTATATTCAAACTGCAGAGCAGTTCAAAGTTTCTCAAATAATTTTTTAGGACTTAAGTTTCTCAGGTGTAGTTTAGCAAGGGGGATTTGCTTAAAGAATGGAGTTATTTCAAGCAAAACACTCAAAGCTTTCATTTTAAGAAAACCAGAAAATACTACCAAGGCAATTCTTCAAATGAAGTTTTATGCTCTGAGCAGCTGAGCTGGTCATTAACTGAGCTGCCATGGCTGATCCTGAGAAAACTCATAATCATTGCCAATTATAACATGAAAGTTGATAATAATTCTGTTCAATGTTAAGGCCATAGATGAAATCTGAACCGCAGTTCCATGATATCAACTGATGACCTAACTTAGGGTCATTTACTAAACCTAGAAATCCACAGACATCTTCCCCTTTGGCCTCTGTTAGGAAGGTCTAGGTCCCTCCATGGCATCAAGGGAAGCATGGAGGCTGCAGTGCAGTACTGGAGATCCATCAGCACCCTCACAGACTATTAAGTGCACCACACTCCAGCTGAAGCTACCTAGAGAGAAGTGTGAACAGCACAGTTGAGGGCATGCACTTCTCCTGGGCCAGATGGATATCATCCAGTGCAGATATCCAATCTCAACAATGGTTTTGTCACTGAGTCAAATAATATATGTTATCTTTCAAGCAGGGAAAGCAAAGATACAAAAATTTAGCTTTTATAGGTGTTTAAATTCATGGTTTCAGCCTGCTGATTTTCTCATGACAAAAAGGGAAATTCAAGTTTGAAAGACCTGTGATGCCCTGTCTTGAATGTAATGAAAATCATAAACATTATAACATTATAACCTTGACCAATTTTCAAAAAAGAAGCAAAACCTTCTCTTTGACCATTCTGTGTTATTACTTACAGACCCCAATAAATGGGGCTTTGTTTTGAATGCTACCTCTTAAAAAAGGCATTGCATGCCATGCTTCAATGCACACAGAAATTACATCTCATTATAATTTTGAAGCTTTGCCGACTGAGTTGAGTACACATTCCTCGCTCCAGTTGAAAAAAACTCATAAAATCAGCAGTTTCTATGATCACTGGACATTTCCTCTTATCAAAGAATAGTCACCCTGTGTGCTGGAAGCAGCCAGCAGCTCAGGTGCCCACTCTGTGGCAATGCAGGTGGTTCTGAGGCAATAATGGCTAAGCCAGATTGAAAAGCAAAAGTTGCTGTACTCCAAACAAAACATTCAGTTATAACCTCAAAAGATTCACTATATCCTCAGCAAAGGAGAAGGAGAGTAGCACTGGTTCAGTGGTTTACCCCCCTGAGGAACATGAGGCTCCAGGGGCAAGGTGTTCCTGCCCTTACTGCTGGGAGATGCAATGTAGGGAAGAGCTGGGCTGAGATACACACACCTGGTAGTCCTCCTCTCCATCTAGGAACAAAGCCTCCTCTGTGAGTAACCCAAAACAAAACCATAGACCTTTGTTGATCAAATTCACCCATCACAAAGGAGTTTTCTGCACAGGTAAGAGTCGAAACACTTGGAGCTACATAATTGGTTTGTCAGTACTGCAGACATGCTCTCCCCCTGATAAATATAGGCATTCTGATTAACTTGGATTTCCATTTTGAAAAATTTTTCTCAGTCTTGCCTTCTCCCAAATAGCTGTGACAGTCTGAAAAAGCAGTTTGCTTTGTGTGCTCCAGAAACCTTTCCTAAGTCTAATTTTAGATGTTACTATGTCGCTTAACAGTTGATCTCTTTTTTAGCATCTCCTCCTATCATAATTTTTGTGTTCAGCCTGAAGCTCTGCTGATCCTTCCCAGGGTAGAGGTATTATTTTTCTTTGAGTCTTTCCAATGCATAACTGAATGTCTCCAAGCATTTGTATATAGGGAGATCTCACTGTAAGGTAAAATTTATTCAGTGATCTGAGTGAAAAGTTTCATATCTAAAATTGAATTGACAGAGAAGGGCAGTCCTGACAGCTTTGAAGTGGCACATGAAATCTTTCTATGTTAAAGGCTCTCTCTGCCCCCTCTCCTACCCCTCACCACTGAGATTTCAACATCAGCACAAACAAGTGTTTAGCATTTATTGCAGAAAGACAGTAAAAGACTTTGCATAACCCTTAGTTTTATACCTAACGTACCCCAAATCCCTTGAAATCTTTTCATTACCATGAATGGGATTTGGGTTAGGTCAATAATGAGTTGAACTAACAGTTATTAATTATTTCATGACGCTGTTTTGTTCCTGCTCTGACAATGATTGTTTTACACATGGGAAAAATCCCACAGATTGAAGCCCTGCATAATAGAAAACAGCCATTTGATATTTTATCTGGCTATTGTGCATGAAAATGAAAAACAGATGAACACCAGGTTTGAAAGAATATGCTTGTTAGTGACCTAAAAATTTAACAGTGACTTCAACAAAACAAAACAAGAGTAATTAGGTAAAGTTGTACAGGCATGTATGTAAGTTACTGTATGCCTCCTTCAGAAGACACCATAAGACTCCCAAGAACTTTTAATTTCTGGCTGAATGAAAACCAGAATTTGAGGCAAATCTACCTAAAGAGTATGTTAATAATAAAACCAGATTTCTCCCCAGTCCTAACCTAGACCAAACTCTAAAAAAATAAACATTTTATTGTAATCCTGATTCACGTGTTCCTATCTGTACCCATATCATGGAAAAATATTTCACTCTGAAGGCCCAAAAAATAGGCAGACTTTGAAAAACCTTTGTAAAACTGGTATCTGAGATTTTATGTATTATTACAAGCAAGGTCAATGGTTAGTGATTAGATTTGTTTAATGTGAACCTCATATCATGTGACAACCAAGTGAGCTCTTTGAAGCTGAAACATTCAGAGACTATTCCCAAGAAGAATTCTGGACTTCATTTCATCTAGACATTTATTAACTTATTAATCTGCCAGACTAAAAATGTGCTGCAGATGGATGTTGTGCTACAGACAGAGCTGTCACACAAGAAATTCAAAAGGAAGCTTTTGCTGTTGATAAAATGGAGGAATGACTGATTTCTCTGAACAATATGGCTTTATTGATAGGACACAGTAATATGGCATACAGATAGATATTTCAATCACATATGATTCGTGTCTCACACGTCAACTTAGTGCCAATGATAAAGAGGGAAGAAAGAAACAGAGCTGCAAAAGTGCTTAGACATAGAAAGAAAAAAATAACTACCATTTTCTTTACAAAGATACCATCTAAAAATTCTCAAAGAATCAACTGGAAATACCTTTTCAAGGATGAGAGTGATGCAGATAAGAATATATGCTTCAATGAGTGTTTTATCAGCTGTCTTAAAGAACATTCACTTCTCCATTAGCATTTTTCTTCTGCTATCTGCTCCAGATTGCTGCAGACTACAGTTTGTTATGTCAAGTTTATGAGTCCTGTTTTTATTTCTGAATTCCAGAGTGATATTGCCTGCACATGGACTGCAGCATCTCCAGGCCAGCTCAAGAAATCAGTCTACAAACAGTGCCTACGTTTTGTACACCACTCCCAGGTTTTTAAAGAAATTAGCTGATTCACATCTGATAGACCTGCTAAAGCAAGTCTGTATCACACTGGGAAGATAATATAATGTCTTTTTCTGGCAGTATTTGGTACTCCAGTCTACATGTCACAAAAGGCATATTTTCAGAAGTGGCAACTCATTTAATAAAAATAGGTAGGAGCAGTACAAACCTCAAATGCTCAGCCTCTCTTTTTGGATTTAAGTGCCTAAAGATCAGTGTTGGGAAATTTGCATACCAATCTCTAATATTCATAGTTGAAAAGATTATTTTCTAAATGTATATCAATGCAACCTTTGAAAGCAGTTCAGTCAGAGTTTATGAATGGGCAAGAAGTATTCTGTGAGATCTGAGCTGCTCTTCCTCACCTCAGCATCCTGTTTGCCCTGAAATAATGAAGATAATTCAACTATCAGCATTAATTTTTATTTGATTTCTATAAAAACCAACAAAGGATGGTGCAAAATTCTTTCTGAAAGAAGGAAAATCATGAATGTATAAATCAGGCTGCTAGGAGTTCTTATTTGAGTGGGCCTCAAAGTGTGGTGGTTCTGCATGAACACGTAGCAGTGCCAGGAACCTGCTCTGTAGGGTACTGTGTAACATTTGCTGTTTCTCAAAGAAAAATGCCTGAGAGGTATTTCCCTGTGGAAAGCCTCTTCTGTAGCACCTGATTTGGTGAAAGGATACCTGTTGGTTGAGGGGAAATTTTAAAATTGTAATATGTTGGAAATGACAATTCCACTGCAGAAAAAGGCACGAACCATCTGCAGATGATAATTCAGTTATTTGCACTCACATCCTCCAGCTTCCTGGTTTCCCAACTGAGTTCAGCATATTACAATTAAGATTCCCAGATTCTCCTCTTTATTCCCCATGCTTCTTGCAGCTGTTCAGCAGACTGACACATTATTTTTCTTCCTCCTTTAACCTTTTTCTAGTTATCAATATCTGGGTCACACTTTGGGCCTATAACAATGTCAGTCTCATTTATATCTTTTTTTACTAAGAAGTCTGTAACAAAGGGAACTTACTCCCAATTTCCTTATGCATTCTTCCTCCTTACACCACATCCTTTGGTCAAGAAAACAAAGGTCCTGCTGACAGGACCCAGCCAGCAGGCCACATATTTAATTCTAGGACACAGCTGTGTCTTTTCCATGTCTTTTGGCTGGACTGGATGGATTGGAGAAGTCAACATCAAATCTTTCACTCTTGCATGTCTGTTGTTACTGTACAGCTTCTCTGATAAGTTCAGAGTTGATACCCAGCATGTAACCATTTGCTTAAAGAAGCATCCCAACCTTTCTGCAGCTGCCCAAAAATCTGCAAGAAGCACCACAGAGCTTCTGAGGCAGAACATTTGATGGTGGTTGTGGGCTCAGGTCTGCAAACGAAAGGGAGGAAAGACATCTTTCCTTCAGGATGAGCCAAACTCAGGAGGAGGAGGTATGGTTTGCTGGAGAGGCTCTGTTCATTTAAATCCCAGAAATACTTTTCTCATTCGTACTAAAGTGAAAGGTATTAACCAAATCTTTCTCCCTGGTCTGACTGGTTAATTTTGGCAGATATAGTCTGGAACAGAACTTTACTATTTGAAGATAAGCTATTGAGCTACCTTGAGTTAACTTTCTCTCAAGGAGACCTGAGGGGTAAAAATCTTCCTTCTTTTAGTCTGAAATCCTAAAACTGCATTTCTGACTAAGTGATCTGCTCACTATCTGCCTAATGCTGGTCAAGGACACCACATGCCCTGCAAGCCTATAATCCGTAGAAAATTCA
Source organism: Molothrus aeneus (assembly GCF_037042795.1). Taxonomy (NCBI): domain Eukaryota; kingdom Metazoa; phylum Chordata; class Aves; order Passeriformes; family Icteridae; genus Molothrus; species Molothrus aeneus. Next base: position 142,924,524 of record NC_089646.1, on the reverse strand, counting down.
GACTGAAATTAGCATTCTGTTCCTAAATTATGGCCTGTAAAATGTAAAATAAATTACCCAGCACACAAGCACATAGTTCCAGCTGTGCTTCTCTATTGAAAGCAGCTGTCCTGATGAATGCACTCGCTGTAAATATTTAAATGGAAGACAGCAAAATTTTCCTTCAAAATATGAGCAAACAGTATCACCTTATCTCTGCAATACACCTTGGGTGTCATCAGTGAGCTTTACATCACAGACACTAAAATAAGTAGATGAAATGTCACAGACTTCTTTCTATTATTATTAATTGTAATGTGGAGTGTGTTGTACCTGCCTTCAGTACTGACTGAGAAACTGGGGAGGTGTTTCCAAGAAGCAGATTTCTGAACAGGGTAAAAATATTTGTGTTGAAGAGAAAAACAAACTGAAAACAATCCTTGGTTCTTGTGAGTCATCTTCAAATTTGCCAGCTTACCCACTATTTCCTTTGCCAGAGTAAAACCCAACAAATTAAAAGACAACAAAAAGAGAACAATTTGGTGGTAAATTTGCAACAAATAAAATAAAACCAGGTTGTTTATATCGCGAATGAGTAATTAATATTTTCATGTCTTGAAACTCAGAGGGAGGCAGCATTACCTGAAAGGCTGCTTAGACATTGAAGCCACAGAGAGAGCTGTACCCATTGGGCTCATTAAGCCTGTCAGGCATGAAAGGATGGAAGGTCTTAGTAAACATTCCAGCAACTGTGTCTGCTGCAGGTAAGACGATTTCACCAGCATCAGCTCATTGGGGCATTTTTCTTCCCTTGCCTGTTTAAAGGTAGAAAAATAATTTACAAGGTAGGTAGTGATGGCTGCACAGGCAGCAGAGAAAAAGGTCTGCTGAAGGATATTAAATTATCACTGGGTGATAGAGATGTAGACGATCCTGAACAGAATCAATTCAGGATTTGAAATGCAACACAGGTTTGCTCCTCAGCCCCAGCTGCAAGCATTTTGCATGGTGAAAATATTTACAGTGAGGTCTTCATGACTGGCCCATAAAAAATGAATTGTCTTCAAAATTTACCAGTTAACTTTACGAAATTAGTAAAATTAGGTTTGTCCATGTATTCTATAAGGCAAAAAGAGAAGTACACAGCCAAGACTTACTTAATTTCCTTTTTTAGTAATGATTAATTGCAATTTCCCCTTGTTTTGGAGGGGAAAAATGTATTTTTATTGATAACTGCAGTTCCCTGGAAATTATTTGTGTGAATACATATAACTATACTCTCCCCTTCTCCATCTCTGAATATCTATTTGTAGGAATTTACCTATACTCTCCATTTCTCCATCTCCTCCCCACTTCATTCTAGCCTCCCCCAAAACTATCTGTGAACTGTTTATATCACCCTAAATATGCGTATTTTTTTGGCAAAAAAATTATCCAAAAATAGTTGCCCAGTTCCTGCCTCTAACATTTGGGAATCTACCATAGGCAATGTGGATGCACCTTGGCACACTGTCATACCATGAATCCTACCTTCTATAGCTATACAATCTGTTTGCAAAGGGAGTTATATAATCTGTTTACAAAGTGACCAAAACTCTAACTAAAAGCAGCATTTTTGCATTTATTTTGAATATGGACACTGATGTCAGCACAAATCACCAAGACGTTATGAAAATTGTTCATGAATCTAGAAATAAGCTTCTGGAAGATTTGATTTTACAATGAAAATTGTCACACTGTTTGCCCTGTGACCTTTTCTGAAGCCTGCTATCACTTGATAACGGATTTTTGGGGTGTGAAGGAGGCATAAAGATAAACAGAGATAGAATTAATGTTTTAAAAAATCTTTATACTACTGTAGACCTGTATATTGATAGTAGTTCTAAGTTTATTGAACTCCAGACTAGTATTACTAGTAAGAATGAGGAGGAAGGAAATGATGAGTAATGAGGACAACAAATGTTATACACCATTTGTAGCTAGACAAGTGTTCAAAAAGGCCCCAGATTTCTTGCAATCCTCAGCCTGGTCCTGTCTGAATCCACTAATTTTCAGTTGAGGTTTGATTACTTTTTGTGTTTGAAGTCTGTGTAGTCACTAACAAATTTGAGCCCTGACTTTTATTGGTGGCTCTTTGCTGTCACATGGGTCTCACCTTCTGCATGAGACCAATAACAAATGACAGACAAAAAAAGCTCTCAGCCTGGGAGATTGGAAATTCCTCACTGGCCCACATTTTCACTCAGTTAAATTTCTGCAGTTTTGGGTTGATATTCTTCAGTGATAGAGAGGACATACTGATTTACACCACACAGCTTTTCATGATCAGAGCAGTGAGTGCAAAATCAGCTGCAAATCATGAAAACAAAATTGATGCTATGTTTAAGCAGTGATTAGGGATTTGGTTCATGGTCTATGGAAAACATACAAAATACTTCATCATTTTGGATTGATCTGAATGCAAACATCTCCAAACAAACTTGTTTCATTTTCTAACTTTTTAATTATTATTATTTTGCAGTCCTCTGAGTTACTTCAAACAAATGAAAGGCTGTGCTCTGTTAGTCTAGAAGATAAACTTATTGTAAGCTTTTGTCTATTGAGCTTTTAATTAAAAGAAACTGAAATAAGGATTGAAACTCATCAGCTGTGACTTTGTTTTTTAAATAGCTTTACTGCTTTCACTATAAAAAATTAGCAAACAGAACTGTATGTTATCATGATCCATGAATATTCCATTGTGGTGCATACTATTTTCCAGATGTCTTCTTGAGGATGGTATCTTACTCTTATGTTTGGTTAACAGCTATAACAAACAAGAATCAATCCTTATTAAAGCTTCCACTATTCTGCTATTTAATTAGAATTCATATGATTTATAGCTTTTTATACAAGAACCCTTCACTCATTCATTTGTTCAGAACTTGCTGCTTTTCAGGCATTAGTGAACAAATAAACACACTACTCATAAGATTGAAACACACTTTCCCTCTCCCCTTTTTTTTTAGTTAATATAAACAATTCAAGGTATTCATAATATCCTTTTATATCACTTGCTGGATTAATAGTTTCAGGTGTTACCTTCTTTTGAGGTCATATTCAGCACTGGGTGCATCCCATCAAACAATGCTCATTCACAGGGTAGCAAACTTTTTTTCGCTTTGCTTTCCTAAGCCAGAGTTAATTCAAATTCTTTCAGACACTGCTTGGTTGTTTTTTCTGCACTGGAGTTTACTCATACAGAAAACTGAATGGTAGAGAATGTCAGCTGGACAAAATTATCATCTAGTTAAGCTCTCTGCCTTCAGCTTGAATCAGCTCCTTCAATGTCATCATTCCCACATGGTTATTCAACAATCAACCTTAGAAGCCCTCACTAAGGGGGACTCACATCACATCACATTCCTTGGCTGTCTCTCATGGTACTTAAATGCCTATTCAAATACTTGGCTGAATTCCTAGCATAGACACCTTTCTTAAGACCAAATGTTTTTGCCTTTCAAATTACAACTTTAATCATTAATTATATTTGGATTATATTTTGTTGTTATTAATTGTATTTGGATTATATTTTATTAACAGATTATCTACCAGCAAAAAAGCAAATGGAATATATTGCCAGATAAAATTGTCAGCAGATTAAATCCTTATATAGGTGAGAGCTAAATGTGGTCAGGATCTGGCATGATCTGGCAAGGCATAAATAAATGAAAAACAGGATTAGAATTTCATTCAGGGAGCTAACTGGTACAAATTAATGAACCTGAAGGTAAAACAACAAAAGTTAGTGTCCTTCTTCTGCCACTATAAATCAACCAAATTGAATTCCCTTAGAGGGACACACAGGTAAAGGACATGAGAAGATCCTGTATTTCCTCTAAAGTATTGTTATATGTTAAATAATTTTGTACAATGTAACACCTCTTGATAATTTATGTTGACAACAAATCATGATAATGTCTGTAGCAGACCATAAGTAGGAAAATTAATTTTCTATTGCAAATAGAATTTTCTGCTGAATTATGACAAAGGAAAAATTGCTGCAATGTAATGAGATGCCTGAATGTCTAAATGATAACTGAGCATATGTTTCTTCCTCAAATGACTCCTTTTAGGCTATAGCAATTCATTCAACAAAACCAAAAACCATGGATTGTGTAATTGTGGTCAGCATTACACCTCAGATAAAGAAGACTCAATTCATTGGAAGTTTACCAGCTTATCTTTCTGGTTGTTTGATGCATTGTTCTACATTGTTCTTTATTGCTGCGATCAGTTATTAATATCAAGCTTAAGCTTTAGTGGAAAGAAAAAAAATAACATGAAAAGCCATAGCCAAGGCTGGTCAGTCAGTGTTTCTCAAGTTATATTAGTCTGAAGAACCCATTCAGTTGAATCCTTCAATGGAGTCCGAATTATAACCACAGAGACCTGCAGTCTTTCATTCACATGAATAAGCACTGCTGATGAGTCTGGTCATATGGAATCCGTGAGGTCACTGAGCTCCAGGCAGCTCCTCAAATAGCTCCTGAATCATGGTCAAAAGGCATCACAAGGCAGTGCTAAACAAAGCCACTGATCTTCAAAAGGCTAGTAGCATTACTAAACAAAAGTGATGTTGTTAACAAAAACAATATTGTCAGGAAAAAAACAAAACCAAAAACCAACACATTTTAACCAAAACCATTATTTCCTGAGCTCAGTTAACTACAAAGATCCTAAAGGGAGAAGTTTGTGGCTCACAGTCTTAAGGAATAAAAATTGAAAGTATTAACCAAATTTCAGGAGACAATCATTATTTGGAGAAAAGCATTCGGGAAAAAAGAGAGGCAAAAGGATAAGAGTTTTCATTTCACATGTGAGCCATGACCAGATGAAAACAGGCTGTGACACTGTAAAAAGTCCTATTTCCTGCTCAAAATAAGGTGAATTCTTAAGAATCAGAAGGGAAAGGCCTGCGTGAGAGTTTCACATATTCACAGTCTCTGCATCAATAGTTCTTGATTCATTACTTATTATTCATTCCTCTGTTTTCACTCACTGAAAATTTGGAAACTCTTGAGAAAGAGAAGATGGAGACAATTTTTTCCCACGAATGTATTTTGTTCTTGAAAAGGGAGCCATGCAGCAGTCAGACCATATTCTTCCCTCATTTGACAGTCTTTTTCAACTGATCTTATTTCTGCCCAGAAGCTGTAAACAGCAGAAATCACTTTATGGGTGGGAAGATAAACTTTTTGAGACTGACCCTTGGAGATGGTGTTTTTGAATGGTCTAGCTGACAGCAGCAGACCTGTTGTGAGGATAATCCCTCCTCATGGGGTCAAGACTTTGTTGGGACAGGATTTTTCTCCAGATTCTGGTGCGTGGCAACTTCTCTCACCCAGGGGAAGGAAGAGCTTCCCATTTGTTGTTACAGGAAAGACAGACACAGATGATAGCTTCCATTTTAAACATACAGGATCATCTTGGAATCTGAACAGTACTTGGGCAAAAAATGACAAAATATTACTGTTATCAAGCAGCTGATAGACCAAATCAAAAAGTCAAGTCCCTCTAGAAAGTAAGAAGTCCTGTAGGTTCTACAGACACAGGGATCATGGCAGAGTTTGTACCAGGTTTGCATGCCGTCTGCCACAAAAAGGCTCAGATAGAGTGAAAATACAGAGATATATTCACCTTATTGACACAGCCTATAACAACCAAGTAATTGTTTATTGTCTTGTTCTGTGATCATTTCACCCAGTAATCATGTTTTTGTGTGTGTGACACGATGTGCTTTTCCTCCCATAAGTCTTCTAAGTACTTTCTTAACAACTGCGTATGTGAGTGATAACTCACACACCCTTGAAGTACATTTTGGCAGTAGTGTGGAAATTATGCTTTCACAAATGCAATCAGATTTTAGGAGCAATATAGAAAAACTTTTAAACAGAAGTTTTATGGAGAGTTTTGTTTAAGTGAAATATAATTAGTCGTGTTGTATATAATTAGACCCTGACTAGGGCATGGTAGCTGGCAGTCTCCTGCTCCCAGAAGATTTTGTGGGATCTTTTATGTTTATGATTAAATGGTTAAGATTAGAAGAGATCTCTCATCCTGTATGTATTGTTGTGGTTTAACCTCATCTGGCAACTCACCAACCAGTTACTCACTCACTCCCCCAGTGGGATGAAGAGAATCAAAAGGATAAAAGTGAGAAAATTTGTGGCTTGAGATAAAGATAGTTTAACAGGTAAAGCAAAAGCCACACATGCCAGCAAAGCTGAACAAGGAATTCTTTCGGCACTTCCCATGGGCAGACTCTTTTCAGTCACCCCCAGGAAAGCAGGGTTCCATCATCCATTGTCGTGGTTAACAACTGGCCTAGAGGCCTCACAGTTATAAATAATCCTAATTATAATTTTTATAACTGAAATATAACTAATTCTATAACTACCTCAGTTATGTAACTCAGCCAGTCTAGGGCGTTGGGGACACAGGCAGCCATTGGACAGTTAGCCAGGTGGCAACTAATTCAGCCAATCAGGAAAAACTGTGTGGACTTCCAAAACCACCTAAGGAGAACAGCGCCCAGCGGGAGTTGGCTGCTGCTGCCTGAGCATGGAGTATTGTGTCATTGTGTATGTCCCTACTGCAACAACCCATGACACTGACTTGGAAGGCAGACATTATCACTCCAAATGTCCCCTCCTTCCTCCTTCTCCTCAGTTTTTTGTGCTGACCATGACACCACATGGTGTGGGATGTCCCCTGGGTCCCTTGGGGTCAGCTGTCCTGGCTGTGTCCCCTCCCAACTCCTTGTGCAGCCCCAGCCTCCTCACTGGTGAGACGAGGAACAGACACATCCTTGACTCTGTGTAAGCCCTACTTGACTGTGATAACATCCTTGAATTCAAAATTATTTCCATATTTCATCCTTGAATTCAAAATTATTTCCACAAATCCAAAATATCACTCTATACCAGCCCCTATGAAGAAAATTAACCCTGCCTCAGCCCAAATCAGCACATGCATGAACATAGATAGCTACATTTGAGAAAGACTTTCAGTCAAGCAGTTTTGGGATAGAAAGAACAGATCCTGGAACTAGAACAAAGCATGAATCGATGTTGCAATAATGCACAATTTATTTACCATTTTATGTTGGGGTCAAATAACCATCCTAACAATATCCCAGGGTATTAGGCTGGAATTTGCCCTTCCAGTAACAAGTCTTGAAGCAAAGGGGAACACAGCCTTCTTGGCTTGCCATTCTTGCTGGAGGCAAAATCAGGGGCAACCACCTGCATTATATCTTCTAAGAACCATGCGATCTCATAATATTGTCACTCTTTTATAAATAACATTTTTTCCCTAAGTTTTGCTATACCCCCAGCACGAGGAGACCTGTTTGGTGAAGTACTTGTTTGACAAGCAAAGCCCAAGGAATTAAAACACTTGTGTTTTGCTGAAAAGGACCATATGAAAATGTATTTATCAGTGGTGCTGCTCTGTGCAACAGTACATCCCTCAGAAATCCCAGCTCACATTAGTTCTGTAGTGTTACTAATTCATCTGTAGCTCCCAGGTAATATTCACTGCTGGTCACAGAATTCAGTGACTGGATACTGATCTCAGATTTGGTTCACCATAACTCATAAGGGCTGACCTGTGAGAGCAGACACTGTGCAGGTACAAACTGAAGCATTACACTGAAAGTACAACAGTAAAATTTTAAAGGGGCATTATCAAAATTGGTGACTTTCTTACATATATGTACTTTCATACATTCTTTTGCTGTTTTTTTTTTTTGTTTGTTTTGTTTCAAATGGGCCTGCCATTTCTCATCCAATATATCACTGGTTAAAACCATAATATCTGGTAACAACCACATCATAAAGAAAGCACTCTTGAAGGCAACAAGGAGGTGGCAGAGATCCCAAAGTAATTATTTCAAAGAAGATGAATTCTGCTTAATTTTGAGGAAGGTATGGTCTCAGGAAGTCTAACTGCAAATTAATTTAATATTGAACAGGCCACAGGCCACTATTTAAAGGAATAAGGGGAGTTAACTTTCTATTCAAGGAGGTGCCAAATGGCAAAACTGAAATGGTTGTATGCAAATGAAGATGCATATATTTATGTCACAAACCACTTCTGCCATGGTATTGCAGATCATTCCACCACAAGTTTGTTGAAATAAAGTGATTTTGACCTGATTGATCATCTGACAAATGCTAGGAAATTCAATGCCAAAATTCATAGTGTGATTCAAATGTAGTTTAAAAAGTGAATTGATATGATAAAGGAATAATATTCTATATATCAATATGTTCTCTTTTCATGGAATAAGTTATCCAATTATTTCTCTTACAATATTTGATCAGTCTGAAGCACATAGTGTAAAGAAAGTATTGCAAAGAGAGAAAATGTAAATGCATTTATTCAACATATCCTTTCATATCTACAAAATTTATTATTCATATGGCCCCTTTCTTTTAACTGTGGTAGGTGATTTCCAAACACTGAGCTGAAGTGAGTTTTAAGAACAAGGGCACCATCATATTGCAAAGAAAAGCCTGTGAAGAGAGGGAAAGAGATATAACATATAATATAAACCAAGAACTGGAATACAATTGATTATTCATCCTTTTAAAGTCTACACTGTACATCATTGTTAGAGATGCCTATTGACATTGATATCTCCCCTACTTGTGTTCAGACCTAGGGGGCAGGAAGGCAGAAAAAGGATGCTATCCCAGGGACCTAGAGAGTTCAGGCTTGTGGGGTGATAATTAGAGCATCCTGAAAACATCTAAGGAAAGAACTGACAATAAGAAACTTTTTTTTTCCCCTGCATGTTGTTGTTGTCTCCAACTCTTTATCATCTTCCTTTTAAACTCTGCTTCATTTTATCATTTTACTGAAATAAGTTTGTTATATTGAAGAGGGCCTACACTCAATTTTTCTCATCCTCTTCATATGTGCTTGATTGTAACTGTCTCATTTACAGTCCTATTGAATGCTAATAACAAGATAATCTCAAACTCTGTCACCTCCAAAAAGCAGAGCTTTAAATCTGAAATGTTGTTTTACCGCTCAGATTTCTATTAATTGCACAATATGATGTATGCTGCCACATCCTTATTGCTGGATAAATTCAATGGACCTGAAAGTCAGCACAGCTATTCACAGCACACCTGGCTAGTAGTGGTATAAAATTACACAAAAATACATTATGTAATGGATACACAGCATGGAATAAATTACAATTAAAAGCTAGGAAAAGTCTACTAAATTTATTTTTTAAAATCAAGTTTTCAAGGAATTGATCTTCCCATTTAATTTCTAAATATAAGTCCCTCCATTCACCAGTAGCCTTTTCATAATCCTTATTCCACTTTGTCCCTGTAATGGCTGGTGGCCTTGTCTCAGTTCAAAGGCTTTCCCCAGCTGGAAACATTTTCTAAAATGGGAAAAAAAAGTTGTTTGATTTTTAGCTTGTTACCTTAAAAAGGAAGGGAGGAGGAGGAAGGTGGAGGAAGAAAGGAATAAAGAAAGAGAAAAATTCTTAAGATTTTACCCATATGGAAATAATCTGGTAATTCTAAAAAGCCAATATTTTTAACATACTCTCTGCCTCAAAAGCACTGCAAGTAGTAGTTTTCCTTGAACTATAAAGGTTGGGCTACAAGCCAAAAAACCAGCTCAAAAAACAGAAGGTCTGTCAATGCTCAAAGAAAAATCCCAGCCCTTTACTGAACTGATAAAACCATCGCTTTTCTTTTCCACCACCTCTGTGGAAATTCCTTTTCTGTTCTACCGTCTTCCAATTGAGCCTGGCTATTCTTCTCCGCCACTGAACTCCAATAAAGTTTGTCTTTCTCTCCCTCCCCTCCTTAGTGTGTGATCTCAGCCACCTTTGTGTCTCCCATTGTCAGCCCCAGCAGCACTCTGCTGTGCTTTGACTGGCAGCACAATCAGAGCTTGTTCTCTCTGGGATGCACAATGTGCTCTGGGAGTGGACCCTCCTTGCATGAGGAATTAGGCTTCAGCAGCATCAAAGGGGTGCAGGAATAGCTGGCAGGACCCATGGGCCCCATGAGGCCATCTGCAATAACTGCTCACCACCCAGTTGCCTTTCAAGGTTTGTGGAAAAGCAAGGAGGGATAATGAGAGTTTGCTGAAGACCCAGACAAAAGAAGGAAGAAAACGACATTTGCAGCTGCTGAAAGAAAGCATCAGGGTTCTAGCGGAGCTGAGAATGAGGGGAGAGTTTGCAATGCAGAAGTTTAAAAATGCTTCAGATTACAGGGAGGCCTTAACAACAAAGCTCAGAGCAGATATGGTCACTGAGAAGTGCTTTGACTGGAACTCTTCCTGCATTTTGGCACATCTCACTTGAGGCTAACTCAGGTGTTTAGGAAAGTCTCCATCTGTAACACATTCCATATCTTTCTGATTACAAAGTCGCAGTGTACACCCCTGATGTGAAGCAGAGAGTGAAGCCTCTCTGATACAGAGGTCAAGGTTTGAAAGCTGATGGAGGTTGTCTTTTAGGGAGGTCTATTTATCTATTGGTCCACCTGTTTCAGACCAAATTTGAGAACTGTCCTTGCCCAAGATCAAACTGATAAGTCACTCTTCCCTAATTCATAACATGTTTGATTGCAATAATCTTTGTCATGTCAGGTCCTTATCAGAAGTGGTCTTGTATTTTCTGGGGTTGTTTCTAAGGCTGGGAAACAGGACAAGATGCCAGGTGCAAAGGGAAGAAAATCAGGAGCAGGAGAGGCAGGGTTGGTGTTTGCTGATGGCAACTGCCCACAGCCCACGGTGTTCAAGGATGTTCTGAACACAACATAGGCACAGACAGACCTCAGCAGAACTTCCCAGATGGTGCTGGACAGCTTCTGGAGTCAACTGAAGCTGTGCATTTGTAGCACAAACAGGGTGCACAGTACATACTGTAAACACAGGTGGCAGATTTAGGTCAGTGTTTCACTATCAGTGTAAATACAACCAATGCATAAGCCTGGAGCTCTGGCTTAAAAGTTAGGATAAAAGAGGTCTAATTTTCCCACTTCCAGATTTTCCCTTGATCTGTGTTGCAGGGGTGACCCAGCTGTTTTAATAACAACTCCTGCATCACCATAAAATTCTAACTCAGCAACTTTAGGGAGAGTAAAAATTGGATTAGGGTTATTTTGACACATAGTGCTAGGTGTTCTAGGTGTGAGAGTACTGACACAGGTGAGGTAGAAACATTTCAGAATGGGTGGAAATAAACCTGGGCAGGACTGAACTGGTCAAACTATTTGTGTGAGTTTGTATGAGCAGGAGAATTGTAGAAGGAACAGGTTTGCATGTGTCTGTGAACCAAATGAAGAAGCAATAATGAAAAGAAGAAGCAAAATATGAAACATCCCAGAACCCTCAAAGAAATAAGAAAACCCCTTCTACTGAAAACAAACAAACAAACCAAAAAAAACCAACCAAAACCCCCAGCATTTTTAGAAACCTAAAGTTTCTATGCAGGAGAGACCAAACAAAAGGTGAAAAGAGTGCCATTCTGCAGCTTGTGGAAAAAGTGAAATTTTGTGTTATCTTTATTAAGGTGATTTCACCACACCCAGTAGTTAGGGGATATTATAGTATGCAGCTGAAAGAATTTTGTTGAGACACTTATTGGGAATAAACAGAGATGCTTCTTTCTCTTACAAGAAAGGAAAGAGAAAAAATTGTACTCTGCTTCACTCATTTTCCTCTTAGGAAAGAAGAAACTCTTAACAAACATTTAATAATATTGATTTATCATAATCAGTCTCTCCAAATTAATTAATGCTTAATTTGGGAAAGATTTTGCTCATAAATACCTCGAGATGCCTCCAACTTCAGAGTTTGAAAGGTTTATATGGAAAAAATTATATTTACCTCATCTAATCTTGTACTTTTAACTAAAAACATCAAGACCTTTTTAGAAGATGTTTTAACCCAAGCCAGTCATTACAGCCTATCTTCACAATCAGTGGCTACTCCCAGAGAAAAATTCACATATGGCTGTTTCAGGAATAGGTGAATTTTAGGACAAGATGACCCAAGATAAGCCAGCAACTCACCTACATCTAAAGAAAGAGGCCTCAAATAACTAGGCTGCATCTACACAACAGACATTATCCTGAACAAACAGATGTAATCCAGAAAGTCTATAGATTATGGGTTAGTTGAAATTACTGGCCTTCTTGCACATCCAGCCATTGTGGGCTGACGAGTCTTGGACTTTTTGGTCTGCACAGACAAAAACATTCAGGTTGAAGGAGAAGGCATCTAGATCAGACCTGAACCCTTCAGTCCATCCATCCATCACCCTTTACTTAGGGCTTGAACAGGCCACAGCAATGGCAGGCATTGTCTAATATCCATGTCACGGATGTGCTCTGTTAGATACATACAGAAGAGCAATTAGGTCAAAATACATTTTTCCCTTATTTCTGCATGATAATGTTCAAATTTTATGGTGGTAATAACCAATGCATTTTCAGTGCCCTTGTTTTCTTGGTAACAAATTCAAGAAAAGAGAGAATGGCAAGGATACCAAGGTAGATCTTGCTAAAGAATTTATAAACACAGATCATTTTACGGTTCACATCACTGTTTTTCCTTCAACATCTCATATCATTCAGTCAGACTGGCCAAAGAATTCACATTAAAATACAAAGTAAGAGACCAGATTTTCAAAAGAAATCCATGAACTGCATAGACAGCTTTTTAGGAGGGATAGCCATATTGTACTATTATCTCAGGAGGCAGAGTCACCCTTCTGAAAAATTATTGTAGAAGCTGTAAAACTTGAAACTTGGCCAAAAGTAGTGAGGTTCATGACTTTTGCTTCACATGAAAGAATTTAGTGACATTAAGGAAGATGACTCCTGGACTCAGAAGAAAGAATATCACCTCCTGAAACACTGACACCACTGAGATTGTCCTTGGAGGTCTTCCCATTCAGGCAGTGATCCCAAATAACCCTGCTCCTTTTATGCAACGTGGCATCCAGGGCTCAGGATGATAGACTGCAGGCCATATGCTAGATCTTTGAGTTTGCTAAAAATAGGACATTTTTCTATTCTGCTGAGGACAAGTCTGTATAAATGTGACCAGAAACCTGGCACAAATCCATAAGGCTGAGATGAGCAACTGAGGTCCTTCCTTCAGGCTTGTCAGACAGAAGCCTAATCAAAATCCTCTAAGGACAGGAAGGGGGTAGGAACAACTAGCTAAGTCTATTTTCTTTCAAATGTGCCCCTTTACTCTTTGATTGCTGTTTCTTATTAATGTACACTTTTCAGCAATTATTTTCTCTGCACCCTCCTTTCCTTTCTCTCTTGGACACTGCCAGCTTCAGACACCGAGCCTAAAAGATTTAAACAGGTTAGAAAATGCTGGCAGAGTACCTGTGCACAGAGCTGCTTCCTCCTCCCTCTGCATTATCACCTATTTCAAATTTAATAATAGCATAGAGCTGCATCTGAAATTCACTTGGAAGATATCAGAAAAACACCAATTATTTTTGAGGGACATAATCTTCCTTTGCTGACACTCCCTAAAAGACCCATCTTGCTGAGATTCCTGGAGGGTCCTCAGACAAGTGCTGCCATGCTGTGCTCTGTTTCCTGAGCAATCTTATCACCAGTCTGTCTGCTGTCTGGCCAGATTCCTGCACAGCTGATGTCCCTGTCTTCCTACTTTTGAACATGCTATGGAAAAGCTGAAAAAGCTCCTGAGAATGGATCTCAGGTCTTGACATTACTCCCTGCTCATGCAAGCAAGGCCAGTTTCATCAGCTGCTCCCTCCCAGTTATAAGAAATAGTGCTGCTGCATGGGAAGCAACCTGCCCCTCAACATTTTAATGACCAAGGGGGTGACTTACTTTTTTGGGTTTAAGATGCTCCTCTTTCCACACTGGATCAGGAGGTCCTGCTCTCCATCCAGGTTTCCACTGGTGTGATTGGATGGCAGCTACACAAAGAGCTTGTTGGCATCCAGCACAGAGGTGAGGGTACCAGCCTTTTCAGAGGAGGGAGGAGAAATGGGCAGGAGCACCAAACTGGATCAGCTACCATCAGAAGAAGAATTTGGATCATCAGTCACTGATCTTCTTTAGGGTGCAGCTCACACACCACCCTCAGTGCTCACTTAACCTTGCTGGGGCTGTCCAGCCTAGAAAAGAGAAGGCTCCAGAAGGCTTTATAGCCTTTTCCAGTACCTAAATAGACTCCAAGAGAGCTGGACTCTTCACAAGGGCATGGAGTGGATAGGATAAGGAAAAATGGTTTTAAGATGAAGGAGAATAGGTTTAGATTAGATATTAGGAATAAATTCCTTACTGTGAGGGTGGTGAGACGCTGGAACAGGTTGCCCCAGATGGTGTTCAAGGCCAGGTTGGACGTGGTTCTCAGAAACTCAGTCTAATGAAGGTGTCCCTGCCCATGGCAGGGGGCTGGAGCTATATGATCTTTAGTTTTCTTTCCAACAAAAGCCATTGTATGATTCTATGACTCCCTAGCATTCCTCATCAACTTGGTTGTGCCAGATGTCACTTCAATGCTTTGTGCTGCCATGATTGAACTTAGGCCATAGCAAGGAGAAAGAAGAGAAGAGAAGAGAAGAGAAGAGAAGAGAAGAGAAGAGAAGAGAAGAGAAGAGAAGAGAAGAGAAGAGAAGAGAAGAGAAGAGAAGAGAAGAGAAGAGAAGAGAAGAGAAGAGAAGAGAAGAGAAGAGAAGAGAAGGCAGGAGTGATTCTTTTTTTCTTTTTTTGGTAACCTTTCATCTTTTTTTCCTCTGAAATAACTTTGATAATTCAAAGTGAAAAACCCTCATGACTGCTGCAGAAATAGACCTTTGTTTTCCATCTTGAAAAAGATCTAACCTAAAAACCCCTGCAGATACACAAGATTAATTTTCACTACTTTGTTTCATACTATTTATAAGCAGCTCTTGCTGAGTTTTAGATTTTGTGGCTCAGGCTGCTGGCTGTAAATGCTTTCTGTCCACTCCTGAAGCCTGATTGATGAGTGCTCCTAGCCAAATATCAGCCTGTATCAGCAGGCCCAGGCTTGCAGGCTGGAACATGGCTCAGAACACTTGTTTTGAATTCCTGTTTTTATACAGGAGCACACTTCAGAAAAGGCCTCAGTGCATAAGCAGAGACAGCATGAAACCCTCAGCTTGGTTCCCTGTGCCCATGTTTTGCACACCTCAGGCAGACACTAGATGAGATCAGGCAACGAGCACTGAGGACAGAGGCATTGTCTAGGAGAGATGGTCAAGCTGAAATCTGGTGGAGCTGTGGGAGAGTGGCAGAATTCAGGCACATGGTCCATACACAAAACTTGTAATGGTCTTTCTGCTCAAGGCATGATGCTCACACATCAGCTTGTGCACTGGAAGAGGTGGGAGTCAGCTGAGTGAGTTGTGCTGTGGGGTGTAAATCCTGAACATTCCTAATATGTCTGCAAGTTTGATAAGACCTGGGATAATATTTCCCCCAGTTCTGCATAGAATAGCTAATGTTGTAAGCAGACATCCCAGATTAAAACACAGGGTAGTTCAGAGTTAAAAATCTATATGCTTCCTCTTTCTGTCTCTACCCCCAACCTGGCTTAAATCTCAGAAATTAATAAACTGAACAGGAGTTCCCAGCAGTAACTGGAAATACAAGGTGTTTTGGAAAGAGGTGCTAATTTGTACCCAGCATAAAGAAATCTGTCAATACATCGAGTGGCCTTGAGTTAAAATTTTTATACCACAGTCTAATTTATTTCCTCAGAAACAGGGCACTAAACTTGGAAAGAATGTCAATAGAAGGCAACAAAAATTACTGAACTAAAGTTTCAGCCCTGAAGGAGTGGTAAATGGAAAGAGCTGCTATGCAAAAAGCACCTGGCTCAAATGTCATGCTTGCCCTCCTTTAGCATCTAGCTCTGATTTATCCAGATGCTTAAAATGTCCCTTCCTCATTGTCATAATCATCACAGTGTCTGAGCATTCCCAAGTGCCTTATTTTTATGGCACTTTTTCCCACTTTGTAAGTGGGAACAGAGACATAAGACTCACTCGAGATTCCAGGGACAAAGGCAAGGACTGCCCAAATACTCACCGCATACTGGAATAAAGCAGCTCTTCCCTGAAGTGGGTACTTAAGAAGTCTCCAAGGACTCCAGTATGCAATTGTAATGGAGCATTAGTTACAGCTTAACTCTAATAGAAAGTGCTTTTAAAGATTCACTGGATTATTCCTTAATATTGCCTTACCTCAATGGCCCTGATCTTCGGTGATATTTATAAAACTTATTCCCACTGGTTTCAGTGGGAGGCATTTATCTAAATAAAGCCAAACTTCTGAGTTCTTGAGCAGTGTCTTATGCCTGTGTCTTATGTCCTGCTAGGAAGATGGACATGCTCATTTCTAATAGCACTCAGGGCAAAGATGTTATGGTTAATCAAAAATCAACCTTTATTTTCAGACTGCTTTTTGGAGTTTTTCCTCTGTGCACTGCAGTACACTTCCTCTTCTGTGAGAGCATAAATCAGTTTCAGACCCAGCAGGCAGCATCTTCACTTAAGTGGTAGCAGTAGCAGAAGGGAGAAGGAGAAAGGAAAGCCAAGTGGTTCAGCTCTAAGTAGCATCATCCAAGCCAGCAGAAACAGCAGGTTGTGGCATGTCACGTGCCTCACAAAGTACTTTGTTTGGTTTCAGAGCACAAAGTCCATATTTGTGCCAGTAAAGCAAGGCCTAGCATTTCTGATGACAGACTGTTCTCAGGGATGCAACACAGTATATGTCACCTTTCTTGTGTACCCACATTTTTGAGGAGGATTGTGCATCTGTTCCTCGCCTTGCAGGAATTGCTTAGACAGGATCAAGGCTATGATGTCTTTTGCGGTGAGGATTCCCTACATATGTCACAGGAAAACACTGTATGAGTCTAGGCAGAGGGCTTGAGCTGTGCGCCTCTTACACCAGCCACCTTCAATCTATGTTGAGGCATTATTTAATAATGCAGGCGTCAGAACAAAAATCCCAACCCAAAAGTGCCAAGTGCTGCTAACACTACCTGGGTTTATAGCTGTATCAGGTACCCAGGTATTTATTACAAAGAAGCTTACGCGTTTCTCTCCCTCCATCCACCTCTGGAGAGCTGTGGGGCAGAGCTAGTGCGTGTTTGCAAAGTCAGTTGAAACACTGTTATTAATTATGGCAATTATTCCTAAGTTCCTTTTACAGCAACATATTGATGCTGAAGCTCATGGGGGAAAGCACTTCTGCTGCCTGAGGAACCAGAGGACAGGTGGGAACTGCTCCATTTGCACAGATGGCTCTATGAATGCTGATGCACGGCTGCTTTAGTTACAATCCTTTTAAAAACTTGATGATGATACACATAGGGAAATCAAACCATGATATGCTATTAGTAGACAATGAAAAAAGACTTGATAGGAACTTGGGGAGACCTTATAACCTGGATATACACACTGCCCACATCTCATCTTCATATCAGGGCAAGACTTGGGTAGGAACCAGACATTTCTTCCTTACTGCTTGTTTCCCATGACCTGATTTCAATGCACAGGTGCTGTCTGACAGATCCTCAGCCTGAGTAGCCCTTGGAGCTTTGTGCATGCTGGGTGATGCCTGCTTAGACCCACCAACACAGTCAATTAATTCAGGATATATTCATCAGCCACTTTTATTTCCAGTGAGACAGAACAGTCTGGGGCAGAAGGGACAAGGTACGAGGGAAGATCTAATTCCTGCTCTAACACCTCTGCATGAGGACCTTTAGTCTTTGTACTGGAGTGAGAGTGAAACCAGCTCACATGGGCACGTGGCTCTGATGCCAGCCAGGCTTTGCAGGAGGCACAGACATTGTGTGCACGTGAGAAGGCTGAAGACAGCAGGCACTGGTGACACCGGGTGAGGCAACCCAGACAAAGTGACACCCCCATGTCACCAGAGAACACAGCTGCTCTGCACTGATGAGATGCAGGAGCTGGAAGTGAGGAAGAGGAGTATAAAAAAAAGGAGGGAGGGAGGGAGGGAAGGGAGGGAGGGAAGGGAGGAAGGAAGGAAGGAAGGAAGGAAGGAAGGAAGGAAGGAAGGAAGGAAGGAAGGAAGGAAGGAAGGAAGGAAGGAAGGAAGGAAGGAAGGAAGGAAGGAAGGAAGGAAGGAAGGAAGGAAGGAAGGAAGGAAGGAAGGAAGGAAGGAAGGAAGGAAGGAAGGAAGGAAGGAAGGAAGGAAGGAAGGAAGGAAGGATCCTACAGTGACTCTCCCCTCACCCCTCTGCCACCCTCATTTACCCACAGGGAGATTATGGGATTATGGCATTTCAGGGGCAGGGTGGGTGACAAGTCTTGGTCTTGCCCAGGTAAGGAACATCCAGATGGGACAAAAGGCATGAGATAGACTTCTTCCAGTGGTTTCATCAGCCAGTGAGAACAAGCTGTCCACCAAGGGTAGTAAAAAACCAAAGAGGAAAAAAGCATTCAAAAGGAAAAAAAAAAATCGATCCAGAGATATTCTATGGTAAAACTGCAAATAGCTGCAGATACTGCGGGAACACATTTAGCTTCTTTGCATACCTCTACTGGTCACTCACACTTGTGATGTTTTTGATAAACTATTTCTGTCTTTTCTCTATTGTTAAAACTTGGTTTGTTTTATATACTCAGGAAAGAGATCTTAAAGTCGTTGAGGACAGACTTTTTAAAAAATATCAGTTCAATGCCCTGAAGCAGTCAAAGAGGCAAATGAAGCATTTAGAATTATTAGGAAAGACACAGGGAGAATGTTCTTTCCTTGGGTCCCTAGATAAATTCACAGTGTGACATTTCCTGGATATGGCATGCAGCCCTGCACATCTTCAGACAGCAAAGATACAAAGAGCAGCAGGGATGATTTTGGGGCTGAAATGTGGTGAAAGAATGAAATGGTAGAAAGGAAATAGTAGAAAATCATGAATGGTATGGGAAAGGTTCAATCTTGGTGGTGTGGTAAAAGTATCTGACGATGAATTTTAACTGATGTTAGCATGATTCAAATGTCAGCTGAAGAACTTAGCTCTTCCAGTGATTCATAGAGGTCAAAACTGTGAAGGCATTCGGAAGGGAGAAGGGAAAGATCAGCAGCTGGTCAAGAGGCAATATCCATCCCTGGAAGGCTTCCAAACTGGTGAGATATCACATCTGTAAACTCTTCCTTACACTCCTCTCAACTGTGTCTTATTGTCCCCTTTCTGATATATGCCAACAAAACATCTCCATCATTTCTCTTATACACCAGCAGAGACAAAAGCTGGCCTTCTTAAAAGTTTCCTTCTGGCCCCTTTCTTTTCCCAGCTTTCCAGGAAATGACTTGTGTGTTGGAAGGAGTGACCATGTGGGCAGAGCCTGAATGGCACCTGGCAGACAGGCTCCTACAGCTTCACCCTGGGGATGATTCCTGAGGACTCAGGATGTAGCCATGAACCCTGCTGGCATCCCAGCAGAAAGGTTGATGTGTTCTGCTTTACTGACAGGTGTTTCTGCAGCTGATGGCCCCTCTGCCCTCCTCAGCTCCCTACTGCTTCCACATCTGCTGCTGGGAGAGGCACAGGGTCTGTCCAGTGCAAAACGGAAACGAAGCTTCACTTATTAACCAGAAACAGACTGTGAAGGAAGAACTACATAGGTCAAGTACACAGCTTAAAGCTCCACACTGTAGCAACAACAGAGATCTGCAGAGACTCTCCCTGCAATGCTGTATGCCCTCCATATATCAAAACCAAACAAAAAATAACTTGGCCTAAAAAACTACCTTGCTTTTTCCATTGCTTGTACATCTAGAAACATCATGTATGCAGGATATGTTCCCTGGCTGTTAAGAGAGACATCTCAGGCCTCTGAGACAGCAAGACCTCCCCACCTTGTCCATGTTTATGGTATACCACCCAGCAGTGAGCAGACACCTGATCACAGAACTACAGAATTTTTAGGGTTAGAAGGGACCTCTGCAGATCAACCAGTCCAACCCCCCTGCTATGGCAGGGTCACTAAGAACAGATGACACAGGAAATCAACCAGATGGGTGTGGAATGACTCCAGAGAGGGAGACTCCATGACCTCCCTGGGCAGCCTGTTCTGGGGCTCTGTCATCCTCAATATAAAGATGCTCTTCATGCAGAGGTGAAGCTTCCTGTGTTTTAGTTTATGCCCATTGCCCCTTGTCCTGTTGCGGGGCACCACTGGAAAGAGTCTGGCACACCCTTTTGGCACCTGCTTTGAGATATTTACATGGATTAATGAGGTCCCCTCTCAATCTTCTCTCCTCTAAACTGAACAGGCCAAGCTCCTGCAGTCTCTCTGCATAAGAGATGAAAACCACTCTCTTTGTTGGTTAATACCCACTGTGCACTTTCCTGCCTGGGGCAGTCAGTGTTAGTGATGCTCAGTGTTGAATAGCTTTGATACAAACAAAGGTGATGTGACTTTTGCATAGGATTTGTTATTATCCACCCCAGAGGCAGATTCCTCAAGTACTGCCAGTTGGCAGGACAGTGAACTTCTATTATATTGAGCTGCAAGGATGTTTTTCTGGGCTACATGAGAATTTGCATACAAAAATCAACAGTTTGGGGGAGGTTGAGGCAGTGGTAGTGGTTCTCTTTTAAGGAAGATTACGGTGCTAATTACAGGTATCAAAAATATACTTAGATCTTATGGTTTATTGCCACAGAAAGAGAGCAAATGAAGGGGACAGGAGGAGATAAATTTGTCCTAGCATTCATTTAGACATCTTTCACTGATTTACAGTCCAACTACAGATAAACAATTGACTGTGCCATAAACATGGAACCAGTTTTGGACACCTCAACCAGCTGGCTCATTTTTTCACACCTTTTTTTTTTCCCTTCTACTGTAATGCTGTAACTTTTTTCAAGATTTTTTTCTGTTTTCTTTGCTCTGTACAGCAAAAAAGACAGTTCTGGGCAATGAATAAGCAGTAAAGAGAATTTTGGCAGAAATCAAACCTTTCCCAGATATGTACAAACATCTGCATTCCCAGCAGTTTGCATCTGCTCCTTGCTTATTGTGGGTTTTAATCCATATTTGCCTTACCAGTTGCTTGGGACAACTTACTGAGAATATTTCTGCATACCCCATTTAATATCTGCTTCATCATTTGCTCCCAGAGCATTTGGAAGCACCTGTTACACTGGTGATACAAAAGCAATGAAAATTATGCAATATTTATGCAAAATATTTATGTTGTTCAAAGTGATATAGATGCTTTGTCCAGAAACCTTCCTGCTGAAGGTTTACCATATGCCTGCACAGGATTTTGATTTAGGGAGCCTTTAAGTTCTCTGTCAATGTCACACAACAATCTGTGGTTCATATTGCTCTCTAGATTTCTTTCAAAAGGTTATACAAAATGGTTGTAAGCAAGAGTTTCCTTTAAGTAAACAGTGGATTAATAAAATATCTCTCATGTCACTATATCTACGTAGGCAAGGAGTATATTGTGGCCTTGATGTAAATACTGTAATTCTGGTGACAGAATTCTACTGACATTTTTAGAGTCAATTCAAAACTTTAAATTATTAGTTGCTCAAAAAACTGTTACCGGCTCCTGACAGAGAGGATCAATTTCTAGACAGTGTATTTTAATGCAAAGCTAAAATCCAAGTATTAGACATGGAACCATATACGGAATGTAAATGCTTATAATTATTTTTAATATTTTCAATATTAATTTCCTAAAATAATAATATAATCCAGCTACCAGTGAAGAGAAATAGTTTTGGAGTCTTTTCTCTCACACAAAATCTTTCCAATTATTAATCTTTAGAATAAATATTAACATTCTGTCTTTCTAGCTAAGCAATTTGTAACCCAGAATTACTGGTTTTAGAGTAGTTTCCTACTGATGTTGGTAAAACTATAGTGAAAGCTAAAATTATCTTTAAAAAACAGTCTAAAAGAGCCAGAAATTGGCAGGAAAAAGTCAAGTTCCAGTCCCTGCATTAATATTTATATTGGTAGTGGTAGAAACAAATGATTTGTGCTAACCTAAAGGAAATTGGCAGCATGTTACTTTTTCTGTTACAAAGTAATATTTTTTCTGCCATATTATCAGTAATACAAGATCCAAAGAATCTGAACCATTTCACAGCAGAAGAAAACAATCTTTCACCTTTTTGAATGCCAAGATAACCTCCTGAACAGCTGTGAGCAGTGCAGCCAGGTTTGCCTCAGCCTTTATCTGCTCCCAGTCATCCCTTTGGTAACTGGATACACCTATTCCAGTGTCTTCAAAGGAAATACAATGAAAATATGTCCCTATGCAACTTAGGAGAATTCCGAAGATGAATTGCCCTAATTAAAGACAAAACATAGTGAGAATATGACCTAATATCTGTGCAAATTTCCTTTACCGGTGTCACAGTGCTCCCAGTCACTGCCCTGGTTGGGGCAGAGTCCTTGTGGAGGGCACAGATCAAGGTCACCCCCCTGGTGTTACCCTGAGGTGCTAAGGGGCTGTGGCAGGTACAGCAACCATTGCAATGCCAGGGCACTTCTTATCACGTTGTTAGAAATGAAATGCAGCAAACACAATCTAAGAAGGCTGCAGGAGAGTAAAGAGCTCCCACCCCTGTGCCAGGTGCAGGCAGTGTGCTGGAAGGGCACACACCCACCAGAGCACCTGGGAATGGGGCCAGCCCCTGAGGGGCTGGCACTGTCCATTTGCTGCTGGCACTGCAGGCTTTCACTCATCCTAGGTGCACACCAGGCTGCAGACAGCTGCAGCCACAGCTTGGGAGGGAGAACAGCTTCCCAGTGCTCACCTGGCAGAGATGAACTGTGTCCCCTGCAACATCCATTATTAAGGGCATATCAGAGATAAGAAACAAAGACAAGTGCCAGCTAACTCCTGCAAGACCTTCCAAATTTTGTGTGAAATTACTGGGTATGTACTAAAAAAAATTCAGGGAGAACAGGGAAGCTCATTGTCACTTACCAGAGCTGCCTAATTAATGTTCACTTTCCTCTGTCAAATTTTATATTCTGTTGCTCAGTTATGTAAATTGGACAGCATTTTACACCATGATTAATAGGTCCTTAAACAAGCAGATTTTGCTGTTTGAGATAACACTGAGAGGAGCCATTCTTGAGGTTTTTCTTGTTTGGCTAGGGTTTGGTTTTTTCCTAACTAGCTATTTCTGCTCCAAATGATCTTTTCTTTCTTAGCTTCAAAAATGATTCTGACCTTATTCAAGATGGTATCTCTTACTAAGTATGGATTTTATGGCTCTGCATTTCATTCAAAGTCATGTTTGATATTTATCACAATAATCTCTCATTATGAGCAGAAAACTTAATTTGTTGCACACAGTATGAATGTGAGTAATTTGAGATTGGAAGAGTCTTGATTTCAGAAGTTAGAGCAGAAAAAAAACTTATTGATTTTTGATTAGAACTTGACATCACTGATGAAAACACTAGTATCTTTAAAAGGAGAACTAGAAAATTGTGTTTGAGAATTTAAATGAGAGATATCAAACAAAACTGATTATAATGGAACGTACTTCAACATAAGCCTGACTATCAGAGGCTGAGACAGCACAAGTATTGGTCAGAGTAAAAACCTTATTGCAAACAGCCTAAGGGCTTTTTTTTTGTTTTGGGAACTAGACATGACTAGACAATGCTGGAATGCCTGAAGAAACAATTTTCCAGAGAAAAACAATCTAGTTTTGTGAAAACAAGTATTTTCTTTAAGCATGTATTGATTTCAGCCTATATCATGATATAGTAATCAATACACTTATGTTTCTTTTCTCCAACTGATATACAAGTAAGGGTTTTCTCTTCACCATCTTTTGCCAGCAACAATTTTTCCAGGATATCACAACCAGCTCATATTATACTACCAAGTAAAACATCTCCTTATATTTTCTTCTTCAAAGCATCTTATGTTTCTTGAAACACCATGAAACCTTCTACTAAAATAGCTCTTCACAAAACTTTTAGTATCTTAAGAAGAAAAAAAAAGACATTCTTGGCATGCCAGTAGATGTATCTTGCTTTGTCCTCTCTTCAAGAAGAACAAATATTGTTCTCTGTAAAAAGTAGAATGCATTTTAAAATGAAAGCCTATTCAAAAGAATGCACTATTAATTTCATAATAGATGTTATTACACATAATCCACTTTATGGCATACCAAGAATGCAGGATTTTAGAATCAAAAAACTTTCACATCAAGTTTTCATCTGTGAGCTTCCAAAGGAAGATATTTTCTGTCTGAGAGTGAAGATAATTGGCCCACAGATTGTCTCATTTACATAACCTTCTTTCCTCATTTCCTCATTGATTTAAGTATTTCCTCTTGCCTGTTGTCTCAATTTTTCTTTTTTTTTTTTTTTCAATTCAAGGGACTAAATTATTCCCAAGCAAGGTTTTTGGCATTTAGCGACATCTGAGCTCTTTGTTCTGAAGTAGCTCCCCACACCTTTGCTTTGCAGCTCCTAGAGCTGCTACTTAGCTTTCTCTCTCCTTTCAAGTAGTTCAAAACACATCTCAGCCAACCTCCCATTCTTTCCTGCTCCAGTGAGTTCTCTCCCTAGATCATCTCAAGAATGAAAGGTCCAGCACTGATCCAGGTGTTGGTCAAGGTTCCCAGGCTCTCCCCAGTGCACCTGCTGTCCTTTCTCCTGGTTAACATGTGAATCAGTCTGAGGGTACAAGCACACTGAACACCAAATTTACTTTATTCCTATGCTAATGTAACTATTTTCTCCTCCATTAAATGCTTTCTAAAAGTATTTTCATGTTTTGTAGCCTGACTTGCATTATGTTGCTGTAAAATCTTTCCTCTTTGTGACTTTCCAAGGGAGCTTCTCATCCATCTTTCTCACATATTCCAAGGTCACAATGCCAGGGAGGTCAACTTAAAAAAAACCCAATAAAATGTAAACACAACAAGAAAGACATCTGACAGTGAAGAATTCTAAAAGCACATTCCCAATTCATTGGAATGAAAATTGGGATGATGGGAATACATGAACTTGTAAAAAATGTATGCAATTTACATATAAACTTTTAATACCCACATTTGCCTTCTCCTTTCACTTACAGAACTTTCCACAAAAATTACAGTAGATTCTCAAGTCATGCACCAGTATTCTGAAACAATTCATCTGACAACACTCATACTAAGGCATGTAACAAACTCAGAAAGCTCAAAACTTGCCTCATGCACATGCTCAATAGTTTAGTTTTCTATGTAAACCTCTGGGGTTTCAGAATCTCATAAGAGACTTTCAAATAAGTTTTCCAGTACCTTCTGTTTTTATTAAGGCCTGTAATACTAAATAGAGTGGTATTTTCCAATCTGAACAAGGTAGTGCAACACCAAGAGGAAAGGAAACATAAGAAAACAAAATTAAGATGACTTTCCTCCAAAAAGGTGAAGGATTTGAGCATGAGTAAGTTGGTTTGATAAAAATGCAATTGTCCATCACTAATTAAAACCATAATTATCACAAGTCGTTGTCTTCATTTTAATAATAGATATTCAAATTTTAAATAAAATTGAATAATGGGAGAAGGGTGAAATCTGCTCCTAAAGAAAAGTTTTCTCCAGGTCACACTCATCTTACTTAGGTGAGTTGGTTACAGTGAACTCCACACTGAGGAGAGGCTGCATGGCTTGTCTCACAAGCAGGAACTTGTTAAAGGATATCAAAACTCCTCTGAAGACTCAGGCCTAAACACTAAGAAGCTCTTAAGGGATGTTCCTAAAGATAGAAAATCCTCAGGAGGGCTTC
The DNA here is from genome assembly GCF_037042795.1 of Molothrus aeneus. Taxonomy (NCBI): domain Eukaryota; kingdom Metazoa; phylum Chordata; class Aves; order Passeriformes; family Icteridae; genus Molothrus; species Molothrus aeneus. The sequence continues at coordinate 142,898,696 of NC_089646.1, read as the reverse complement.
TAAAAAGATCTTGTGAGAGACATCCCTGCAACAAGAAGAACTGGGAGAAGAACCTCTCAGGAGTGGGAAGTCTTCAAAGGCGACCCCTATTAACAAGAAACTTCAAAAGTGGGATGTGACATGACGTGCAAATCCTCCCACTGATGTTGAGTGCTTTAAAGATAGAATCCCCTGAAGCAAAATGGAGCCTTTGAAGTGGCAGTATCAGCATCAGCTTTGGAATGCATAAAGGTGCAGCATACAGCAGGACCAGTGCATCCCTGGAACAGAGCTCCCAGTGATGGAATCCACCTTGCTCAAGACAGACAAGCCTAAGGGCCAAGAGGACAAGCAAAGAAAAACACCATTTAGCTGACCCTAAAATACATCTTTGATCTCCTCTAATTAATCTCCTCAACACTGAAACAAAACTGGGTTGAAAATAGTGGCTAGTAGATAAAAAGAGTTGTCCCATGGAGCTGCATTACAGGTACTCTTTGAGACAGAGTGGGGCAAGGTTCATCCTTTTGTTTTCCTTTAGTGTAAATGTAAGACACTGCATTGATTGAGACAATTTTACCAGTTTTCTTCTTATTCAGAGAGGTTTTGATCTGCAATTCAGAGCTCCTTGAAGTTCACTTAACAGCATACATCATGATTTTGCTGGAAGTCTGTTTCTCAAGCAGAAGTGCCACAACAAGTTAATATCCTTTCAAAATGCCAGCTGCAAAGAAAACACATGGTATTTGCTGACGTTCACACAATGGAATGCAGAGTTGGGGTTTTAATTTAAAACTGTAGAAAAATGTAAAAGCAAACCCAATGTTCTCTCTCCCCTATTTACACAGAAATTACTAGAAAAGAATAGAATAGAATTTTCCAGTCTGATCTACCACTAGAAATAAATAAGAAAACCTTTTGTCTTGGGGACTAGAATACTACTGGAATGTTAGTCAAGACCCAAGAATGGATGAAATTGTACAGTTACAAAGGTGAACTACATTAACACAGAATGAAGGACTTGAAAATACAAACTCATAGAAAGGCTGTCCTCAGCTAATAAATCAAGTCTCTTATTACAAGCAATCATGTAGCAGTTCTCTGCATAATTATAATAATTTAAAATGTAATTATTTGTATAAATAATTGTTTCTATAAACATGAAACAATTTAACTTATGACCCCATCTGAAATGGTCAGAAATTCTCTGATTTGCAACCAGAAAGTTTCCTTTTACATCCATTCCCTCTTAAATATTGTTTTTTCACTGCTATAGAAAAAAGAAATACAACTCTTTCTATTTCACATTCACCACCTCCCCTAGTTTCCCTTTTACAAATAAAATATGAACATTATCATTCCAACATCAGATTTTGGAAAATGAACAACACAATGAAACCACATTGGCTAAAATCTTCAGGATACTGGCACGTAAAACACAGTCCTAAAAAATCTGGCCAAGTTATCCACAATTAAAATAACAGTCTCATAAAAGGAAGTGAGGGAACAAAATACTAAGTGGTACTCTAGTACTGTCTATGATGATTCAGACATAGGGATACCCACAGACTTGAACTTCTCTGCTGGGCAGATCTGAGGCAATTCCAAAGCAAAAGGCATTAAAATCTGACAGTGCAATGTTGTGACCAAGCTAAGAGCCCCATCCAAGCCTTCTTCCTAAAGGACTGGACAGCATATTCTCTCCTTCAAGAGAGCATACTGCCTCTCTTGAAAACAGAGGGCAGATTCTCACTGCAGATCCTTTGGCCCTCCATCTCCTCTGAGTCTGTGGTGCCCCTCTCACACTAAGAGAGAATTAATATATTGGATGCTTTTTCCATTACAAGTGTCTTGAATGACTTTATGGGAGGTCACCAGTTCTCCCCCAGATGGGTGTTCTGAGGCAGGACAGCCAGGTTACCCCATGGGGTGCAGACCTGCAGGAGCCTTTGCCTTGGAGATGTTGGAGCAGTTCCCAGACTGAGACAAGAGGTGCAGTAGCTGGGGTTCAGTGCTCAATGTCATCCTTTTCCACACAGCCAGTGTGCTGTTGATGTGCCCTGGACTGTGCAGTGGGAGGGTGCCACTGGACTTGTAACACACTGATACAGCTTCTCAGTGGAGTTCTGAACCAGGCAAATTTTAGCCAGGATTGTCTAATTCTTCTCTTAATTCCACTCCAAAGTTCATCTCTTTTCTAATAAATGGTTTTGCTCCTTGAACAGTGAAATTCATGCTGAAATGTTTCATAAAAGAAGTTTCTTCCAATTTTCAGGGTATTCTGTTTCCCATATTTTTAACATGAGTGATTATCTGAAGAGTGTAGAACAACCTACTTTGCAGATCATTATTAAACGTAATGAAAGGTTAAGGCCAAGTTTCCCAGAGGAGAATTTTTTGAAGTGTTTCCCACTGAAATGCTCAGTGTAGGTATAAGAAGGAGAGAGTACTCAGCAAAACATATATGCCTCTTAGGAGTACCTGGGGAATCTAAACAGGAAGAAAGATGTTTATTATCGTGCTTAATCTAACCTGCTTCTCTGGAACCCTCAGCCAGACTTTTAAAGGTAGAAAAGCCACGGGGTTCCTCCAAACATTAGCAGAAAGGGTATTTTGCATGTGCATAGTTGAAACCAGTTCCACACAATAATAATTTTCTTCAAGAATTATAAAGTTCACAACCCCCATTTACAAAACAAAAACAAAACCCCATATAGCCTGCCCTGCTCTGCAAAAGCTGCTTATTGTGCCAGAAGGATTTAACAACCTGCTTTAGTTTCCTGGGTATTAGGACCTTGTCCTTCAGGAAGCCTTGTGCTGACACAGCTCATTTACTTCAGCTGTACTTGCACAGAGGGTACCACCCAAACAGGTCAGACCATGGGGCTGGGGCAGGTAGGGAGCGTCTGTTTGTGTCCAGCAACCTCATTTACCTTGCACAAAAGTCTCACAAGTTTATCTCTGTCTCTCCTCCCTGTGCATTTGGTGGTAATCTCTGGTTGCACGTACTGTGAGGGGATACATGTAAATCAAAAACTTTTTTCACTGGAGAAGAGAAACAAACAAAAGCCTTTGGAGATACTTCCAAGAGAATTATAGCAATGTTTAAATGCTGGGCTCTAACATGCCTGGTTCAAACCTGCCTTAACAGCCCATGGCAGATCTGCAAGGAAGATCCTCATGTAAGTACAAGTAGTATCATATAATTTCTTCATATTTAGAGTATTGTAAAAGGGCTTCTACAAAGACAGACTGATAGTTCCTCCAATAGTATCAAAATACCAGTCTGAAAACCAGGCTTGACATTCACAGCTGACATCAAAAGCAGCTGCTTTAATCTTTTTTTTACAGAAGCCTGCATAACTCCTGAAACACAAACCAACAAGTTACGCCTTAGGGAAATAAATAATTTTTGCAGTTGCCTTCCTGAGCAGTCCACTGCTAACAGAACCCTTCATATGCCAGATAATAATGTGCTTTTTTCAATAAGAAACTCCAAGCAGTCCCAGTGAAGGCTGAAATGAGAAGGCAGCCTTCAGAAACTGTACTTGAAGGAATACATCCTTCTTTCTTTACCCTGCCTCTTTCTTCTTCTGTCATTAAGGACTGATAATTTGGGACTGATTATATGGATATCTTCACTTCAATATAGCCACTCCTCTACATCTTCTTCTCACCCCCATGCCCACTCCCCCATTTCTTGGTATTTGTCCTTTATGAACATCCTGATCACCTCTCTTCATATTTTTCCCAATCTCTCTGCCATTTACAATCACAGAATTTCTCCATTTCTCTTTCCAGATATTTTTGCATCTTGCCATCTTCTCCCTCTGATTCCATTTACTACATCTTGAAACCTTCTCTAATTTGAACCTTGATAATCCTCCAGCCTGGCTTCTCCAAGTCTACCTCAGAAACTCCCATTGTCTCATTATTGCTAGAGCTCAGAATGTGTATTCCTGTCCCTGTATCATTAACATGTCAGTCATAACTAAATTTCATAGCGTAGAAAATCTCTGGATTTCAGGTTTTCTTATCTGTCCAAACAGCACCGTCTTTGTTATCCTCCTGTGCTGCAATCAACAAATCAAACCCGTAAGAGGTCAGGTAGTCTGCCCTGCTTTACCCAGTCCTTAATCAGGATCAAACATTATCTATTTTATTCTTAGCAGATGTGTTCCTAATCTGTTCTGGGTGACAGAGACCCCACAAGCTCCCTGGAAAATCTTCCAGTGGTGTGCACTCTTCCGCCTGATAGTAAGACATCCCCTTGTCTAACTTTGATACACTTAGGGCTCACAACTTCTGGTCTGGTCCATCACTTTTCATTAGTCTTGGTGAATGCAATTTTTCCTTATCTCAAAGAAACTTGGAGTGCTACCACAAAGACTGCTTTTATTGGCTTATTGCTTTGGAATATGTACTTGTATTTTTGTCCCTCCACAGCAGCCCCTCTGCCCTCCCCAATTACCTAGTACATCATTAAGTTTCAGGGATCTTTGTCACTTACCTTTTATTTTTCATATCAGCTCTTGTCTGTGTTCAAAATGTCTGTGTCATGAGAGCCCAAGTCAGTCACAGCAATGGAGAAATAGGCTTAAACCTGTCCCTTATATTGAGATTCCATAGGAGATTAGCAGGCTTTAGAATGCAAACATACCCTTTTCTCTCCCAACTAGGATTCATCCAACTAAAAAATAATAAATATTGTATAATAAAAGCTAGAAAAATATCTTTTTTTATGTCAACTACACTCAAAGCAGTGAAATCTAATGCAACATAAATAGAATGGTTTGAGTTTGCACCTTCCCCACCCCATGGCAGGGGCTTGCTTTCAGTAGTTCTCTGTGTCACCAAGTGGCAGGGTCCTAAGGACATTCTTCTGTCTTCTGTGGAAGGTGGCTGGCTCATCCCTGTCCTTCAGGATGGCCTCTACATGAGGTACAGGCTATCCATGATGACCATCTTGTCCACCACAGTTACTGTCCCTGGAATCTCTCTCAGTGCTGAGTAGCTTCAAGGGGACTGAGTAATCAGCCTCCTTCCAGAGACAGCCAATCATTCTCTTGACATAACATGTTTGATAATCTCTGCTCCCACTCAGCTTTGCTACCCACATCCCCATTCTGAAACCAGAGCACTTCTGTGTTGGAGAATCCTATACTGGTCCTCATAGCTAAAGAAATCTTCACAAACATGTCCCAAACCACTTATCAGCTTACAAAGCATATCTCAGAGGACTTCCTCTCTGCACCACTTGCAAAACTCTTTACAGCAAGTAGGGTCTCAGTTTGCTAAGGCCACAGCCAGTTTTGCTTATCAGTAGTTAAACTCACATCTCAGGTGGTACCCACCAATGCTCTCTTCTTGGACCACCACAGTAATATTGAAAACCTAGCAGGTAGTGCAGGTTTTCACATTTTATAGTAGTAGCATTTACTTTGTTATTTATCAGCTTAATATCAATATGAAAGCAGCTGATATTTTTTTTCTGAAAAGTACCTATGATTGTAATGGGGGAAAAGCAGTGAAATTAAAGAACAGTATTTTGCCCCATCTTCAATGATACGTCAGCAACAGCAAGAACTTTTTCAGCAGTGTGTGATCATAGACTGTGTACCAGTTGCCAATCTCCAAGGAAAAGGGAGTGTCAGATGTACAGTTTTCTGTTTAGTGTCTTGTGTCAGGCTGTGTCATACAATACTCCCACCATCTCAGGATGATGTTATAAGTTATAGGGCACCTCTACTTCTCACTGTATCTGTGGGCTCATGAAAACTGCTAGATTCACAAATTCTGAAAATGAAATCCAAAGTGCTGCTATTTTCATCCAGGGAAACGGCAAAATACATTGCTGAATGAAATTTTGCCTCAGCTATGACTCAGATAAACAGGGTTATTTTTTAGCTCTATGTCTATTTGATGACATGTCCATCCAGATTCTGAAAGGCCATTTTAGGGCTGATTATGTTGGATTAGACACTCAATGCTTCAGAGCCAGAGTCATCCTCTTGTTCAGCTGAATCGGTTCCTCTGTACAGCCTTGGCCTCCTCTTGCTTACCAGATGTCTCTGTACCACAGCCTGCCTGTATCAATGGGGTTTTGTGGCTGGGACACAGTATCAGTGGGGGGTTTGTGACTGGTCTACAGAAAAACTGAACATCCTGCTGTTACCATGAATTACAGAAGGTATTTTGTGTGCTATGGTGATAGACCCACTGGGACCATGGATTTATCCTGAGAGCTTGAGTTTCAAGAAAATCTGTCCAAATTCAATAGTAAAAAGAAATCTGTTTAAGTTTGCCTTGTGATAGACCATTTGAGACTAGAGTGTTTCTTTCTTCTCTGTGTTTCTATGGTTGGGTTTAAACACAATAATATTTAATAAATTAATAGGAAAATTACCTATGGAATTCTGCACTAGGCTTCTTTCTTGTGACCAAAAACAACCCTGGTTTTTCTATTTAAAGCATAATAAGTATTATTATCAGATTTTTTCTGTACTATTTTGACAAACATTTCCTACCTTCATCCTTTTCTTCTTCATGTACTACGTTTTACAATTTTGAAAGAAGAAGTAAACTAGTACACTAACAGACCTGGCAGAAATGCAAAGTCATAAACTTACCTCTTTCTTCTTGTTATTTAAAGGAACTGCACTATATTTTATCTGTTTTTCAGGACACAGCCCAGATTCCCTGGAAGACAATAATATTCTAGTGACTAAATTGGCTTCAGAGCAGGCATTGATTTAAAAGCAGAGTAAAAGAAAGTAGATTTGTGACATGTCAAAATAGTCACCTGATAGTTTTCAGAAATGCACATAGTCAAAAGAATCAAAAAAAACCACACATGGTGATTTTAGCAGTTTCTGCTACTCTAACTAAGCCAGAGGGTACAGTACAGGCAAATAAGCAGTGAAAAAAGCCAGTATGCCAACTACAGATTGGAAGTAAAGAACTGAACCTTTCTTCTTGTTAATTAGTTTGCTAACCTTTATTTTAGTGTCATATTACTTTTTAAAATTACTTAAATTAATGAAGTGGACGCACAAGTTCACCAAGCCCTCTACTTACAAACAGAAGGTCTCAGCAACCTCAGGAGCTGATACTTTACATGAGAAATACAAAAATTAATTCAAAACCAAGACACAGCAATAATTGGTGTTAGAATATTCGTTCTGATATTTCTGCTTTTCATTTTTATAATTACAGTAAAATATATATATTAGCACATTTTCAAAATAAAATAAGTGTTATTAATTAGGCATGCATATGTAACTTCATTCAACCTACAAGTCTTATTGCTTTCATGCTTAGGCACTTGAAAGAATGAATATTTGCAAGCTGGTTGGTCTCTTAAGGATCCAGGGCAAAAATTAGATCTTCAGGGACGATAACACACAGCTTTCTGAAACTGGCATGTCATGATTGCCTTACAATTTATCAAAATCCATGTTTCCACTGGAAGCAGTCATCCCAAATTTGCCCATCGTGCAGTCCAGGTGCCTGCCCTGAGACAGTACAAGAATTCACAGAGCTTAGTCTGATACACCACATTCACAGAGACACACCACGTGCTTGGGCACTGCACTGGGTTTGCATGGCATGGCCTCGGCAGTGCAGGACTCCAGGTGTGGTTTCTGTGAGAAGCTGCCAGAATCCTCCCCATTTCCAATGGAGCCTGTGTCAGCCATCTCCAAGATGGACCCACCACAGGCCAAGGCTGAGCCCATGAGTGATGGTGGCAGCAGCTGGAGAGAGCAGTCAGATTAGGCAAGAGAAGCAGCCCTGCAGACACCCAGGTCAGTGAGGAAAAAGGAGAACCAGGTGCTCCAAGCACCAGAGCAAAGATTCCCCTGCAGCCAATTTTGCAGCCCAAGGTGAGGCAGCTGTGCCCCTGACCCCATGGAGGCCCATGGCTGTAGCAGGATGCTCCAACCTGGAATGTGGTCAAGCAACTCAAATAATGCCCTATTTGCAAGGCTATGGTGGACAGAGAGGGGATGTCATGCAGGTTTTGGGGTTGAATTATGCTGAAACCAGTCTGACTCACCCTGATAGTGAGGCAGACATGGTAAAGTATCCTTATCTAAAAATCTAAAAAAGTATCCTTATCTAAAAGCTGTTACAGATGATCTGGGGATTTATGATGGACAGTCAATGCATTTATACTGTAAAAGTCCAGTTCACTTTCATACAGTTAGGTTCTTCTGACATATTCCTCCTTAGAATATGTGGAGACTGCTTCCATGGTTGTCAGGGACACTCATCAAGGATACTCCTCAAGGTTAAGAGAAAGAGACTTGCCCAGAAATGTTGATATTGGTGAGTTACATCAATCTCTAATTAATAATTGTTTCTTTTTGCTAGCTTTAATATAATTGTTTTAATATAGTGCACTATAGTACACTAGACACTATTAGTAGTTTTAGCTTTTACTGCGTAATAAATAATTCCGATTAAGGTCTTTTGTCTGGTCATTTCTCATAGTAAATAACTAATTTTATATAAATAATATGATTTCCCATCAGTAAAACCTGTGGGACAAAGTTACTTAAACTATTGACAGCCTGAGGCTGAGATTAGATCCAGCTGCCCCAAGGGTCCTCTCTGAAAAGGATTTTAGAGTACAATGGGATCTTTTCTGCACTTCATGGATCTGTGGCAGGGCTTCTCTAATAAATTTTTTCTGAAGCTCCCACTCCACCCATGACAATGGGGGAGCAGAGATCCACCTGCAGCCCATGGAAGAGCCCATGCCAGAGCAGGTGGATGCCTGAAGGAGGCTGTGACCATGTGGGAAGGCCATGCTGGAGCTGGGTCCTGGCAGGATCTGTGGCCCCATGGAAAAAGAAGCTGTAGCAGATTTGCTGGCAGGACCTGTGACCCTACAAGGGACACACTGGAGCAGGACAAGATTGTGAGGAGTCCCTCCCCTGAGGAGGAAGGAGCAACAGAGATGATGTGTGATGAACTGACCACAGACTCCATTCCCCTGTCCCCACATGCCACTCAATGGGAAGAGGTAGAGAAATTGGGAGTGAAGCTGAGCCCAGGAAGGGAAGGATGGAGCAAAGATGTTTTGAGATCTAGCTTTATTTCATGCGATCTTGCTCTGCTTTGATTGGTAATAAATTAAACTTATTTCCCTGAGTCTACTTTGCCCATGACAGTAATCAGTGAGTGATCTTCCTCTGCCTTTATTTTAGCCCATAAGCCTTCTGTTGTGTTTTTCTGTCTTCCTGTCCAGCTGAGACTGGGAAGTGATAGAATGGCTCTGGTGGGCACTTAGCATGTAGTCAAGGTATACACACCACAGTCAGAGAAGTGATTTGGCTGAAAACTTACCTGCAAAATTTATTCTCACCAAAAGTGGAGAGCGAGCTGATTACCTGGTGTCTGGTAATTTCAAATCTGATGGTCTGGTTCCCAGAGCAGCTGCCTTCTGGAAGCCACATATGTTGACATATGCATGCAGCTGCCTTAGCCCCTTGAAATATCCCATATGGCTTCAATCAGAACTACTGTATTGCACAGAACAGTCATTTTATTAGCAGATCTTCTCTTAGGCTACTTCAATACAAATAAAGAAGGGCCAAGGCACAGATACTGGCAATGGTCCACAATCATCTGTTCTGTTTTAACTGCAAGCACAGATTCTTGCACAGTTTTGGCTCATGCCAAGTAGCACTGTCCAGACACCACCCAGGCTCAGCTCAGGAGACACCAGATGCCAAGGATTGCTTCCAGATGACAATTCGGACATGGACATCATGTTTTGAGGATAAAGGAAGCATGCTTGAGCATATGGAGGTGATCCACTGCCATGCTGCTTGGACTCAAATCCCTGGTCAGATCAATTCAGTGCCACAGAAGTTTGCTTTCCAGTCCAGTCCCTAAAGGCTGAGCATTTGAGAATGCCTCTTACAGCAGCAGTGGAAAATACCACCTTGCTGGAGAATGCAGCACAGCAACATCTGAAATGTTTTCAGCTGCCTCTGGATTGCTTAATTAATCCAGCAGTTACAAATCAAGTCCAGAAACAGATTGGGCAGTTCTGGTTCTGATCATCTGGAAAGGTTTGTTTGATGAGAGCCTTGGCATTCCATTTTGTCTGTGTTGGATGAAGAAGTAACACAGAAAAGGCTACTGGAACAATATTACAGGTGGCTGTTATTCTGCCTTTACTGTTCTCAAGCTCCTAGTTTAAGTGCAAGCCTTCTTCAGGCTTTTGCACTTCTATCCTGTAGGAGTCATGTTCCCCTTTCACCTTCATTCACATCTGATTTCTGAGAATTTCTGACCAGAACAAGCATGTCACCTAGATTCTTCAGTGTTTGGGGAAAAAGAGAGCTGCTGGCAAACACTTTCCTACAAAAAGCAAGCACAAACCAGTCACAGCCAGGCACCCAATCCCCTGACTCAGGCTAAGTGATTTAGGCTGAGCTGGCAAGGAAAGATAAATCTATAAGCTATATCCAGGGTGATGTATATTTTGGTAGGAACTTAAAAAATACTCTTTCCCTGACTAAAAGATTCCACATCCACAAAGTGGTCACTTTTCCCTGATCAGCTTGGCAGTCTCAGGTCTGTCCATGTTTCCTTTTAGCCAAATCACCATTCAGAGCACCTTGCTGCAGTTCCACAGACAGCATTGTCAGCTCTAGAGTCAGTCACTGCTCCCCTCACAGTTTTCTCTTTAACTCCATAACTCACACCACAGGTGTTCCAGTGGTAAGCTGTTGAGGTACACTAGTTGTTGTGTGGCTGTATCTTACACCAATTTACAAAGAAAGTAGGATAAAATCCTGCACAATGCAAACCTGAGTAAATCGTGTCCTATATTTCACAGTGACTTCACATTTCCTTCTCACAACAGCATATCTATTTCTGCTCCTGCCTTTCCACAAGATCATGAGAAGCTGTGTCAAGGAAAGACTTGGAAGGCAATCTGGGCCACCCTGTGCTCCACAGCAGAGTAGTCTGCCAGATGTACTCCTGAACCATCTGCAAAGATTTCCAGCAATGGAGACTCTAATTCCACCTGTCCCAGTGATTGCCTAATTTTACTATTGGAAAGATTTTACCAAGTTTTATGGTTTAAGCCAGGACTTCTTGCCCATTCATCCTGGACATGGAAAATGAACAAATTTCTCCCTCTGCAATATTCCTGCATTTTCTAAGACTTGTCTTCTGTTACTTAATTTTCTCCTTGTTAATCTTCTCTATTTGTTTCATCCTTTTATTGTTGCTCATTCTTTCTAGACTTCTCCCACTGCAAGCTTCCTTTAAATTGGCCTGTATCTTTCTTGAGCCACAATGTCCAAAGATGAAGACACATACTCCAGATATTCTTATCAACATGGAAAGTGCAAAAAGATCTCTTTACAGTTCCAGCAGGCTGTTATCCCTTCTGTTTATACATCTTATCATGGTGCTCACCTTGTTTACACTAACATGACTTTGTTATGTGCATTCCCCTTGTATTGATATTTACATTGTTACCCATATTCTACCCCCATTCTGCCCCAAGGGCCTGGTTTGATGAATTGTTGCTGATCTGTGTGATTTGTATTTGTTCAGTTTGTTCTCCCTGTGCAAATTCAATGTCTTTCACATGAACTGTTGCATTTTACAGAGTGACAGAAGAAACTAGGTTGGAAGAGATCTTTGAGCTCCTTGGTCCACAACCCATGGCCTAACACCACCTTGTCAATGAGACCATGGCACTGAGTGCCACATCCAGTCTTTTCTTCAGAAATGCCTTCAGGAATGATGACTCCACCATCTCCCTGGGCAGCCCATTCCAATGCCCAATCACGCTTTCTGTGAAGAACTTCTTCCTAATGTCCAACCTAAACCTCCCCTGGTGCAGCTGAAGACTGTGTCCTCTTGTTCTGTCACTGTTCCCTGGGAGATGAGACCAGTCCACACCTGGCTGCAGCTTCCTTTCAGGGAGCTGTAGAGAGCGACAGGGTTCCCCCTGAGCCTCCTTTTCTCCAGGCTAAACACCCCCAGCTCCCTCAGCTGCTCCTCATAGGCCTTGTGCTCCAGGCCTTTCACCAGCCTTGTTGCTCTTTTCTGGACACACTCCAGCATTTCAACGTCCTTCCTAAACTGAGGGGACCTGAACTGGATACAGCGCTCAAGGTTCCAAGTACAGGGGAAGAATGACCTCCCTGCTCCTGCTGGTCACACTGTTCCCAATCCAGGCCAGGATGCCAATGCCCTTCTTGGCCCCCTGGGCACACTGCTGGCTCGTGTTCAGCCTCCTGTCAATCACTACCCCCAGGTTCCTCTCTGCCTGGCCACTGTCCACCCACTCTGTCCCCAGCCTGTTGTGCTGCAGGGGGTTGTTGTGGCCAAAGTGCAGGACCTGGCATTTGGTCTTGTTAAACCTCATATTGTTGGATTTGGCCCATCTATCCAGCCTCTCCTGTACAGGTCGCTCTGCAGAACCCTCCCACCCTCCAGCAGATCGACACTTGCACCCAGCATGGTGTCATCTGCAAATTTTCTGATGTAAATATAAATGTAAAGACATGAAATAGGACTGGGCCCAACATTGATCCCTGGGGGACATCACTGGTGACTGGCTGCCAACTGGAGGCAACACCTTCCACCACCACTCTCTGGGCCCTGTTTGGAGACCATTCCTCCAGTTTGTCAAGATTATTTTCAGTTTTGATCTGGTCCCTAATTTCCTTTACCTGCTCCATATTTTATGTAATTTTAGCAGCGTATTTTTAATTCTGTTAATGTTTCTAATTCTGTTAATCAAACTGTTATGAGTCTATTAAACAGCACTGGCCTCTGAAAAGGTACCAATATAGTTGTTCTCAGGAAAACTACAGTTAGAAAATGACAAGTGATCACTACTCTTTGAGTAATGTTTCTTCTGTTTTGCACTTCTGGTTTTCTCTATTGTTTTATAGAATAGTTGTATATGGCTGGATAAAATTATGTGGCTTCTGATTTGAAAAAAATCCTGATTCTTAGTTCAATGACCCATTAAGTGAATGCACATACCATAAAAGTTAGATCAAAGAGTATCAAGAGCTTCTCACTCTCTGATTTTCACTAGCTTCTCGTCTGCAGCAGATCAACCTATCACTTTGTTTGTTCGTAAAACATAATTATCATGCAAGAGAAATTATCATGTATTATAAACTGTAATTTGTTTGCTATGGTTTTACATAGCCTCTAGAATGAGAAGAAAAGGATGGTATAAAGTAGCAAAACAAAAGAGAAGCACTTCAAAGCTAAAGAATTTGTTGCAAATGAGGGCTCCTTCAAATTTCTGTTTGATCAGCAGCAATACTGAACAAGAGAAAGGCTAGAAGAATAAAGAAAATTTCTCTTGTCTTAGATTATGATGAATTTGAGACACCTTTAAGAATGAAAAAAAATATTATTAGAGACTAATCTTAACAGAGAAAGAAAATGTATTGAAAATTGCCTGTGAGAATAAATTTGAAAGAGACATGTTCATGATTTGAGGGAAATTTAGGATTAAACAGCTACCAGCCTAAACTCAGTACTGGAAAATTAAAACTATATACAGTCAACTACTAAAATCCATTAATACCCATTAACACATGGAATCCAGTGACTGAAAGAATGTAAACAAATGAAGTAAACTTTTAAATGCAATTTCCACAGCTGAAATTATTATACCATATTTTAGGCTCCAACCAAATCATGTTACAGTCCCAGATCATATAATGGATCTTCCAGGAACTGTAGTTCTACAAAACTGTAAATGAAAATAAGAATTTCAGATTCAATATGAGCCCACATTAAGATCTGCAGATCTCCCAGTTGCTGGAAATTGCCTGAGGAATCTACTCTAAGCAGCCATAAATGCCTGTTCACAAGAATCCTCTTTCTCAGCTTATGGTCAGGGCTGATCAAGAATCACTAAAATTTCATACTGACTCAGATCCATCTCTGCATAAAAGTAATGAGACATCTGCTGTTGCTTTCAGATTTAATCACATAAATAATTTATCACCACAGAAATTCTACTAAAAATGTATTGCACGAGTAAAAGCTTCTGCTCTTTCCTCAGACTGGGTACTTCTTGGTGAGCAGGATAAGAGTTAAGTCTCTGCAATGGGACAAATCCCAAAACATCTTTCTGAGAATGCTAAATTACTAAAGAGAAACTAAGTTCCTATTTAAAAAATGTGACTTGGATGCATATGAGCATTAATTACCCCAGTAGTGCATATGTCCTTGCTGGTTTCCTGCACCATGACTAAAATCCCAAATTACCAATATCACATCCCCTGCCACAGCTTCCTTCTCTTGTAGGAACTGCCTGAACTCCTCCACAAGGTCTTCTTCCCATCTCCATAATCAAATTCATTTTCAACACCCAGGCTTGGCAAACTGTGTAAGCAGGGCTTGTTTGCAGACATTAGAGACATCTGCCAGTTCAAGTGCCAGACTCTTTGTGTTTATAACTGGAGATTTTACCTAAGAGAGATGAGAAAACTGAGTAACCCTTCAACTCTGAAAAAGAACAGTCAGTCCTGCCAGACACTTCTTATTTTCCAGTTTTCTGCATTATCATTTTTTAAGTTTAGAACTTCTTTTTTTTCTTTTTTTTTCACTTTAATGAACTTACAGGCATTTCTTCAAAGGGGAGAGAGAAACAAGGCATTTGTTTCTCTTTTTTCCTCACTTCCTTCAGGAACTTAATTGTCATTTGAAAGTTCAAGTGCCAGTATAGAAAACTGATGGAAAATGAGACATCCCATTAAGAATGAAGTAAACCAAAGCAAGACAAACCTGTGTAACAATTTTTGCTTTTAAATGCTTTTCTTTTAATTTCGTTCTTTCCATTGCCAAAACAACTATGTTTATGAAGGGTCTATTATTGGGTCATCACCCATAAAACCACAAAACCTCATTTGCTTTGTTGATGACTATAGGGAATGCTCTCCTGTGAGCCACATTTGAGACTGGGCAAGGGAGACCATTCTAAGATATGTGAAAGAGCAAAAGACGAGACCTCAGAGAAGCAAATGTAGGAAACAAATATTCCAAAGATGCTGTTAATCCTATAAATTACACCAAGTCATTTAAAAAAATCAAGTACCAAATTTTGCTTGCAAACTCAGCATCTAGTATATGTGGGCAATCAAAGTCCTTTTCTAGCCTCTTTACCACTCACTAAATGGGATTTCTAAGCACCTTGCACTACAGTCTCTGCCATCCTTGTGCATTTTGTTCTCGTGTTCACAAACAATGACAATTTTCCTTTATCCTTTAAATCTTAGCTTAAAACTCACAAGATTGCAAGTCAAAATCTCAGATACCAGCTACGTTTGTGTATGCAGGGTATCATTTCTCCACCATAGATATGTTGTAAACAAAACTTTGATAAACTGAGGTTTTAATTAAGAATAAATAAATATGATATGTAAAGCTGTCAGAGACATGACAGAAGTGAAGGAACAGTTTTGATTTGTGGGAAATTTGATAACAAAGGCAGTACAACACATGAAATTCATTGGAATCTTTGTACTTTGGATATGCCTATTTATATAGAGAAATCCAGAATTTGATAAGTCTCTTATCAGTTGGCACTGAATTTTAAATTTAAAGTTATTATCAAGCATTTTTTATTTGTCAAGCCGGAAAAAAATGAAATTGTTGGGAAAAGTGACTGCTAGGAGCTGACACTAGTCTTGTGTTCACTTTCAGCCACAGACCCAAATTAAAGCAATTATTTCAAAATGACTGATGCAGACAAGTTTTCATATTGCATATTTGGATGGAGAATAGCACTATCTATGTACACAGTCAGGAATAAAAATGCAAAGTTTTACCCTGGGCTTTTAATATGCATGGCAATGAAGAATTATTTGAATGCTGACTGTATTCCCTTTCAATCTGTTCAAAATCTAGAGAGGGGATTATATGTTATAGCACTGCCTTTTCCACATCTAGTTTGCTACAGTTTGGAAGCAAATCCCAACAGCTGACTACAATCTGTTCTATCAGATGCCTTTGCAAGGTCAACACACAGCATTGCACTATATTTATTGCTAGTTGGTGAAAATTGAGTATCATTTAAAACTTTTATCACAAATGCAATTTGCAAGAGATTTTGCCAAAGTTCCTGTCTCTGGGGATTCAAACATTGGGGTTGTATAGATAATTCTACAGCCATTTGACTTGAAAAAGTTCATTTTTGTGGTGTGATCCTCAGTCTTCATTTTCTTTATGTAGTTGCACTTATTCAAAAATTATTTTGAATTTACTAGGTAGGACATTTAAAAAGGAGAAAGATGAGAAAATAGGGAATGAAGATTTTAAAGTGAAATTGAAATATGCACAGTCTTACCCATTGCAGAGGAAAATATTGTGGGAGATATGCCATTGGCCATGGGTTATTATGTTTTCATTGCCAGCTCTTTGTTCAGCTCTCACAGCATCACCAGGTTTTTGCTGGGGATAGCAGTATCTGTGGCTCAGCTCACTACTGCGAGGCAGAGGCATTACAATCATCCCAGTGAAAGTCTTTGCATGCAGAGGAAATGTTAGATAAGCTCAAAGCTTTGAATGGTAGGTTTGCTTATTTACTGATCATATTATAAATCCTAACTCTTCAACATCCAACTAAAAAACAATTTAATGATGGCTATTGTCCCACAAACCCAAGAAGTACCTCAAAACATTTTTAAATTTTAAAAGCCTGAGGAAAATTTGTCTGTCAACATTACCCTACAAATGTTTTTACCATCATTTTATTCTTGACTGAATCAAATAGGTTGATATGTTTGAAAAGCAGAAACAACAACAAAAAAAATCCAGGTGTCACAGAAACACATAAAGATAAATATTGGAGGAGATATCTTGATCAAAGCAGGACTGCCTTGAAAGATAGATCTGGGTCTTGCTTAGGGTCATGGCAAGACTAGTTTTGAACCTCTCTAAGGATGAAGGTTACACAATCTCTCTGGGCACCTTATCCAGTGCTGCACCATTCTTACAGTTGTTTGTTTTTTTTTTTTCCTAAACTCATGACCAGTTTGAATATTATTGGATTTATTTTCTTGTCCCTCTAATCAAACAGCATATTATTATCATCAGCAATGCTTGAAAATATGTATAGGCTTAAGTCAAAGTAGGATTTATGTTAGAAGGTATTTATAGAGTTTGGATCTATATATTAAACAGTCAGGTCTTCTAAGAGGACGTAAAATCTGGAGCTTTGTATTTACTGTCTCAAGTCTTTGGTCTTTAAATCAAACAAATTGTACACCAAAAAAATATCAACAGCAAAGTGAAATCTCTATATGCAATGTGGCCACTGTAGTTACAAGAGGAAAACAAAGGGGCACTTCATTATTCTGTCAATATTTCCCAGGTTATTTTCTCTGCAAGTATTCTTAGTTGTTCCTATTCCCCACTCCTTTGGATCTAAGTTAATGTGCATTGGACAAATTAATCCTTAAATTTTCCTGAACACTTATGATGATTACCTGTCATTTCTCCATCCATCTCTCCTCCCATTAATCTTTGTTTTATATTTTAGGAAATACTAGATTTCAGATTTCCAAAACATCGGCTTGAGATGTGAAGTATTTTAATAGACCAAAACATGCTTTTAGACCAAAACTATCCCCAAACTGTGCAACACCTTTAAAGATGTAACTGAAAAGGCAAACAAGAAGATGAGACAACCAAGAGATGCTTTTTAGTAAAATAAACTCCTTTTCAAAAAGCCTGCACAAGTTTCATGGTATGCCAATGTACTCAGAACTCCACAAGCGAAACCAAAGGAATTTTGACACTTCCACATACTTGCTTGCATTTTGCAGCTTCTCAAAATACAAGTTCAGAAGAGAAAATATAGTTTCTTCCTATGTCTATGTAAAACCAATTCAACAGATTAGAGTGATAATTTAATTTCTTTCTGATTCCTTTGAAACTTCCAAAATTTGTACCGGTTCTTTAGTAGTTCAAAAATATTGTGTCATCGATTAAATTTTTTTTGCAAATTTAAGTCGCATCAGTTCTCACAAGCTCAGTTTCATTCTGGAGACAGAATGGCTCTATGCCAAATGTGCATATTTCTCTTATCATCTTCTAGACTGTATCATTCATCCTTAAACTGATACATTTTTCTAGTTAGAGTAGTGAATGGGGCATTTTATCCAGTCTTATAAGACATTACCTCTGTTAATGTTAGCATTAACAGAGCAGTGGACCTCTGCAACAGATTGTTTCAGTTTTCTATGAATTAGTTCCCTTAGCTGTATTGGAAGATAATGATTTATTTTGATGAGCCTTAGATATAGTGTTTTAAAGTATTCATCTTTCTTCAGCATGCCAGACCAAGAACACCTTCTCCCAGAGAGATCTAACCGAAGAAGCAGAAATGCAGCCTATTGGCCTAAACTCTAAATGGACTGCGATACAAATTTCTGAAAATAAAGTCCTACAAGTCCACTGTGAATTGATTATTTATAACAGATTCAGATTCCTGGTTCTCTCATACTAGTCCACTTCACAGAATCACTAAATCACAGAATCACAGAACATGCTGAGTGGGGAGGAACCCACAAGCATCACAGAGTCCAACAATTAACCCTGCACAGGACCATCCCCAAGAGTCACACCATGTGCCTGAGAGCATCATCCAAACACTTCTTGAGCTCTGTAAGGATTGGTGCTGTGTCCACTTCCCCAGGGAGCCTGTTCCAGGCCCCAGCCACCCCCTCTGTATGGAATGTTTTCCTAATATCCAACATCACCCCTCTGCCTTGCCTGCCCTGCCTGTCCCTCCTGAGGAGCCTGTAACCATCCAATGGGGCACCCCACTCACAGGAATCATCCCATCAGATTTTCCTTATGCCAGTGATGTCAAATCTCTGGGACCAGGCCAAAGCTTCAAACTCCTGTTGTTTGTTCCTTATGCTGTGTGCATTGGGACAGAAGCATTTCAAGTGTGTTTCATGGTAGACAATGCTTCATGGAGCAGATTATGGGACCCTACTATCATTCAGGTCCTCAGGTTTTGGTGTGCTATCTCATTGCTTATCACTGGCAAGCCTGCCTTATGCCTTTAAAAGCTCAACCTATGAGCCCTGCTAGCTCCTGTGCTAAAAGTGTGGAAGTACCAGTGTGTCCAGAACTTCTTCAGAGCCCTTCAAATTATAATCTACCACATGGTATTAAAACAGCCCATGTCAGCTACTTGAAATGTCACTCTCCTGTATTACAGCACCATCTAAATTATCAATATGATGGCACACAGCCATCCATCAAGGGCCCTGTTGGCCTCTGCTTCAAATGACAGTCCTGGTATAAGTCCTGCTGAAGACACTAAAAGGACTCCCATGAAAGAACCTACCTCGGGTGAACAAAAATGCACTTTTAATTCCTCCATTTTTATCATCTAAGCAATTCCTTAGACATCTTAAGCATTCATCCCTTAATCCATATTTAGAAGGCTTTATGCAGTAATCCATCATGTGAAACCTTGTTGAGAGCTTCCCTGAAAATCCATCTGTAAAATGTCTACCAGGCTTCTTTCTATGTAAGCCAATTATTATTCCATTTAAAAATGTAATCAGAATTGTTTGTCATAATTTCTTCTTCCCAAACCCATGCTGATTCATTCTTATTACATTTTCATTCTCCAAATGCAGCTTTAAACTCTCTGTGAACATTATCTCAAAAATGTCTTAATACTGTTGTTGGATTTAATGAACTTAATTTTCATCATCTTTCCCAGATTCTTCCCTTATGTGACGTAAATATAATTAGTGTTTTCTAGTCTCCTGTTGCTTTTTCAGTGTTGAAGCACATTCTCAAAAAAAAAAAAAAAATCACTTCTCAAACATCTTATAATTAGCCATGGAACCATAGACTCATAGAATCATTTAGTTTGAAGACCTTAAGGATCAGCAAGTCCAACCTTTCATACAACACTGCCAAGTTCACCACTAAACCTAAATACCACATCTACACATCTTTCAAGTATTTCCAGGAACAGTGAGTCCACCACTTCCCTGGGCAGCTTGTTCCAATGCTAAATAACACTATTGATGAAGAAATTTTTCCTAATATCCAATCTAAACGTCCCCTGGTGAAACTTGAGGCCATTTCCTCTGTTTCCTCCCTGAGAGGAGAGGCCGACCCTTGCCTGGCTACACCCTCCTGTCAGGGAGCTGTAGAGAGTGATAAGGTCTCCCCTGAGCCTCCTTTTCTCCAGGCTGAACACCCCCAGCTCCCTCAGCTGCTCCTCATAGCACTTGGGCTCCAGTCCCTTCCTCTTGTGCTCCACTGCTCTCCTCTGGACACTCCAGGCCCTCAACGTCTTTCTTGTAGTGAGGGGCCCAAAACTGGATACAGGATTTGAGGTGTGGCCTCAGCAGTGCCAAGCACAGGGGACAATCACTGCCCTGGTCCTGATGGCCACATTATTGCTGATACAAGGCAGGATACCATGCATCTCAGCCTTTTTATATTTTTTGTTATTATGTCTCCAAGGCATCCAATAAATGATGAAGGTTCTCCTTAGTTCTCCTTTTGTTGTTAATGTATTTATATAAACATTTTTACTGTCTTTTACAGCAGTAGGTAGGTTAAGTTCTGTGGCCAAAGCCCTTCTTATTTTCTCACTGCATTAAACTCACAACATCCTTGTAGTCCACACTCTTTCTTCCAAAGGTCAGAACTCTCTTTTCCTTTCTGAGTTCCAGCCAAAGCTCTCTGTTCAGTCAGGCTGGTCTTCTTCCCCACCCATTTCATCTTTTGGCACATGAGGACAGACTGTCCCTGCCCCTTTAGGATTTCCTTCTTGAAGAATGTTCTGCCTTCCTGGACTCCTTTGCACTTTGGGACTTCCTCCCAGGGGACTCTGTCAACCAATCTTCTAAACAGTACAAAGTCTGTCATCCAGAAATCTGAGGTTCTTTGAGAACTGAGAAGAATTGAGAGCTCTATCATTTCATGATCACTTTGCTCGAGATGGCCTTCAACAACCAAAAGTCCTTTTCTGTTCACAGATAGCAGATCCAGTTGATGCATTTCCAAGCTGACCCCCTCACCACTTGTCTCAGGAAGTTCTCTTCCACATACTCCAATTCCCAGATTTCTTTCCTGTCTACTGTCTTGTATTTGCTGCAGACATCTGTTAACTTGAAGGGAACAAGGGAAAAGACAAGAACACAAGATAATGGGAAAATATGTTAACTTATTAGACAGCATCCAAAGGATTTCATGAGGATGGTGAAGGGGCTGGCAGGGAATCTTTATGAGGGGTGGCTGAAGTCACTTGTTCTGTTGAGCCTGGAGAAGAGCAGGCTGAGGGGAGACCTCACTGTGGTCTTCCACATCCTTATAAGGGGGAGTGAAGGGGCAGGCACTGATCTCTTCACTCTTGTAACCAGTGACAGGACCCAAGGAAATGGCATGAAGCTGAGTCAGGGAACATTTAGGTTGGATATCAGGAAAAGGTCTTCACTGGAACACACTCTCCAGGGAAGTGCTCACAGCACCAAGCTTGTCAGAGTTCAAGGATTTAGACAACAGTCTCAAGCACACGGTGTGAGTCTTAGGGTTTCCTGTGCAGGGCCAAGAGCTGGGCTCAATGATCCTGATGGGTCCCTTTCAATTCAACATTTTCTATGGTTCTATGATTCTCCCAGATGCTTATAGATTATTTTGTCTGCTTTTTCATCCTGCTTGGGTGGTCTGTAACAGACTCCCACCATGACACCTGTGTGTTGGCCTTCTTCCTGAATCTTATCCATAAACTCTTCACCCTTTCATCAACATCATCATGCTCTAGACAGTCAAAACACTCCCTTACATACAGGGCTACCCCATCACCTCTCCTTTGCCTGTCTACTGAAGAGTTTATAGCCATCCATTGTAGCATTCCAGCTGTGTGAGTCATCCCACCATGTTTCCATGATGACAGTCATGTCACAGAGTCACAGTTTCCTGCTGCACAACGGCTTCCAGCCCCTCCTGTTCATTGCCCACGCTGTGTGCATTGGTGTTGATGCACTTCTGCTGGGCTGTTGAACCTGTAACATGATCCTATTTAATAATGCCTAATCTTAGCCTTCTACCAGGGGAGGTTCAGATTATGTATTAGGAAAAATTTCTTCATGGAAAGGGTTGTCAGCATTGGAACAGGCTGCCGAGGGAAGTCTGGTGACTGGAGTCACCATCCTAAAAGTGTCAAAAAAGGTCCAGATATGGCACATAGAGACATGGTTTAGTGGTGAACATGATGCTGATTTTAGATTGAGTGTTGGACTGGAGGGTCCTGGAGGTTTTTCCAACCTTAATGATTCTATGATTTTATGATTTAATGTTATGTCACCAAACATTTAGAATGTCTGTCTCATCTAAGAGTCTGTGCTTTAGTGATAATGCTATATCAGTTGAAAAGTCAGAGCAGTGGAATACACATGAAAACTCCTGGCATTTTGGGAGGTTGAAGTTAGGTCTTAGTTCAGGACTGAACACATCTGCTCCTTTTGTGAAGAGAGGATAACTTCATCTAATTGCATATGATTCAGGTTGATCTAGAGCAGTTGCCAAATTAACAGGAGTTTTAAAGAGCAGCCCTTTCAATATTTATTCATATTCAATTGCATCTTACTGTACTCAGAGGTGTTCTGTGCAAACAGAGAATTTAGCAGAGTATTATTAACATATTGCTCTAGATATTCTATTCTATAAACCTTGTAGTTTATTCTCAGTTATGAAGAAATGACACCTCCATTAGGATACACCAGTAATCCCTGTCTCTGGTGGAATGAAATGTTTGTTTAAAGGAGGTCTTGGTTTTGACAAATGTCTCTTCCTTTTCATGCAGGTTGGCAAATTCAAAATGATGTTTCACTATATATATTACCATCATTTTAATTGAGAATTTCAGGTTTAGATGTGTGAATTATCATAAAAAAGTTTATTTTACATGCATGGTCTCTTAGTTACTTGTGTTTCTCTGTGAAGTTCAGATGTCCTGCAACATTCCAATCTTAATGCAGTTTTTTTTCCCCAGGGCTCTTTCTACTCCTTGCCATCTTCACAGTAGATCTATTTTTCACTGCATGTCTCTGACAAGTTTTTAAATTTCTGATGGAAAAAACCCAAAACACTCCAGTTAGAATTTCTTTTCTAAATCGCTGTGAAATCTGCACTCAGATGTCACAGCCTTAGGGAATCATGTGTGTTTAGACTATCACAAAAATATGAACGTCATTGTGCAGCATGGATTCCAAAGCCAGTGGCTTTTACACAGCTACACCACTACATCTGTTCATCAGAACAATAAAGTTCCTTATGAATATTCAACAACTTGGAAACTTCTCTGAGCCCTAGAGGCTACTTTATCCCACTGTTTGGAAACAATATCTAAACCCTCATCAGTCAATTCCACAGGTAGTGTGATTATTTCTGAAGGATATAAGACATCCTTCTGCCCAAGATTCAGATGGCATTATGCAGTTTAGTTTGGAATTATTCCCTCAGACATTTTTAGGTTTTTAAATTTGTATTGAAATTTTAAGTATGAGTCAATCAACCAGCATGCTCAAGTTGGAACTTCATTATTTAAATAAAAATAATATTAAATGAGGGAGAGAAAATATATATTGTAACCACACTGTATTTGGCCTACAACTGTTGATATATTAACCACTAGATAACTACTAACAGAAGATGAACAGTAATTAACTGTATTACGTGTTTTTGAGCAAAAATTTGGTCTCTGATTTTGTAACATCACAGATATCTGCTGTAGATGACTCTCCTATTTTGCTATGTTAACCTTTACAGTTATGTTTCCAATGTCCAGACTACAAATGAACCCACATAATACACAGTTCACATTGCTAGCAGTAAGCTAGCAAGCAACCTTTTGGCCCAAGAGAGAAAGATAGTGTCATATAGAATGAAGGAATGTTTTGGAGAAATATAAATTTTGGGAAAGTCTGCAGAGTGAAATATATCTAGAAAAGAAATGAATTCTGAGAAAGAGGGTAACAGAAGGAAACATTTGGATAGGTATTATGATGCCAGCTTTGCATGTTGACTTTGGTGGTGTCCATGTGTCTCTCTTGTTTCTGCTGACCAGTTTCTGCATTGTATTTCACTTCACAGCATCACCAGCAGCAGCACCCACACACCTGCAGAAACATACAGCTACAGTCAGGATTTCAGACATTGCTATTGTGACTGCTGTTTACTTCCACCATCCCTCACTGCCACAGCAGGACCTTCTTATGAGGAAGCACACCACTACATATCTTTTAGAGCATTTCTTGAAGAATTAAACACCGCCTAACAATTGGCTGAGATTCTGCCACTACACCAGCCTTGCTTTGACATTGTTCCTGTGTTTTGTTATTTTTCTCTACCACAGTTTTCTGCAGTCTTAGTCTGGAAAGAAGCTCCCTCTGGAAGACATCCAAGCTCATGGCAAAACAAGCTGGCTCTAAGAGTGTTTTTGGGCTCCATCCACCCCAGGCACTGCTGCTTTGGTAAAAGAGACATGTAGCCATGATTGGTCCATCTTATTGCCAGTGCCATTTCAGCAGAGGGTCAGCAATCTGCCTTCCAACTCACAGGCACTGAAATACTGGCATCACAGTACTGGCTGCCAGCCTAACACAACATTGGGCCTAAGCTCCCTTTGATATCCTCTATTGCTCAGTTGGAAAAACATCATTCTAGAGAGAACAAACACAAGAGGAATACATGTCCCCAGCAATGCCTGGAGTTTTCACACAGGAGTCAGCAAGCATCACAAAATCTGTCCTGTTCTTGTGACTGCAGCTAAAAAAAACCCTGAATCATTTATCTGAAGCATGATAGAAAGTTTGAAAGAATGCTAATAGCTGAAAGCTTTAAAAGATCATCTATCCTATCATTAACCTTTCTGTCATTTACATCTCCTGCTTTTCACATGCATAAAATCAATCTGAACTGCCACTCACTCTTGCCTTAGAGGAAAATGAAAGTTTTAGCTCCACAGGACTGATGAAGGAGCAAATCAGTGACATGTCATAATGGTCAGATTTGGTGGCCTCAACCCAGATGCCAGTGGATGTAAGCTCCTATTTGCAGGTATTTATCATTCCATCTATCATATACAACAAGCAGTAGCAGAGTAAAAATCAGTAGAATGAGCATCCTAGCACTTCTTACAATCTCACCACAGAGATTAGGAATAGAACTGCTCACAGGCTGGGATACATGTACTATGACCTTAACTGTCCCATTCAGGGTTAGCCAGGGACAATCATAAAGCTTGAACTGCTGCTGCCTGGACTGCTGCAGGACTCAGTGGTCGAGAGGTCTTCAATCTCCTGCAAAGTTCACCCTGTCCTTCCAAAAGCAGCCTGCCACCAGAACAATGAAATCCAGTGTAGAAACAAAAACAAAGTAACAAAAAAAAATAAAAATCCTATTTTTACTGTTAGGAAATAATTTCAAATTTTTGCAAATTTCAACAGCTATATCCATGAGCAATGATCAGCTGCTTCTTCCAACAAGCCATTTATGCAGGTGTATGACTGATGTTTAAATATCTATCACCATTTTTTCTCTCTCTTCTTTCTTTCTTGTGTTTACTTTCTGTTGTCGATTTTGCTAAATCTTGTGATGATTTGTGCACATGCCTAGTGTTAGTAAGTGGGTGAGTAATCTCAGTGAACTCAGGCAGTCTCACTGAGTTCCATTTGCCAGTGTTAGGGTCACAGAGTCAAATCCACAGTCAGGAGCTTACAATCCAATGTAATAAAATAACACAATAATAAATAATAATAAAGCACACCAGGGAAGTAAGAGGTGTCCTGATATGGGAATACAGCCATGTGTCCTTGCCTTTGTACACATACAGAGGTGTAGATCAGTGCAACAGTTCAGAAGGAGGGAGAAAATGTATCTATATAGCTTTCAGTTAATTATATAAAAACGAATGTTAAGAATAAATAAATTAATAATGTAAATCTTAGAATATTACATTATTCTAGAGATCTGGCTTAAAGAAGTCGGGTAATTTTATTATCAGCCCCAGTCATTAGGTTATTGTTGCAGGATGCAGAAAGATTCCTTTCAATTAAAGGTAATTATTTGTTCTGCAGTTGATAAATTATTTGCCAGCTTTGTCTAATACTGAAATTTTGGCTTTATGCATTCAAAATTATTTAAATTATTAATGCACACATAAAGGAAGCAAAAGCTTGAAAGCAGAATGTGTTCCACCTCACATGGTTCTGCTTTTCCCGTGGGCCTGGAGTAGGGAAAGTGATTCTCAGTGCTTTTCTTTTTTCCCCCCCACTGCTTTTATTTGATTTAATGAGCTAGCCCCCCTGCAAGTTTATATTTATGAATTCATAATGTGAGCCAGCAATTTTTTATGCAAAGTTAAGTAATTTTGTTGCAGACTCTTTCTCTCACTCCCACCCAAAGATATTGTTAACTGTCACATTTTATAATAGCACCATCTTTCTTCCATTAAAGAAATTACTTCAATAAGATTCCAGCCTTTTCAAGTCATA
Organism: Molothrus aeneus; assembly: GCF_037042795.1. Lineage (NCBI taxonomy): Eukaryota > Metazoa > Chordata > Aves > Passeriformes > Icteridae > Molothrus > Molothrus aeneus. Next base: position 142,872,165 of record NC_089646.1, on the reverse strand, counting down.
TCACAGGTAAAAACCTGAGTCATCACTCAATAAATAGTTTTAAATTTGGCTACCAAATAAGTAATATACAAGTTTAACTGGTGAAGCACAATTCTTTTCCTTCTGGAATTGCCTTCATTCTAATTTCTGCCAGGATATGATTTACAATGTGGAGCAACACTTTTGAGATAAGACACACGTATTCCAAAGCACATATGTTTGGTGTCCTCTTGCTGCATAATGCCATGTGCTGCTCAAAAGCTTCCTAAAGTCAGCTAAAGCTGTAACACAACTTTGCTTCAAGAGGCTCTTTGTTCTGCCTCACCTTTTTCCCTGAAAGGTTAAAGGGCTGAGCTAGCTATTCACTAGGAAAATTAGTTGCTTGCAAATCTTTATTCAAATTCAGACAGCTAATAAATGCACCCCTTAGTGCCTACAACCCTTCAATATTCACAGATATTTGCACTAGTTAAGATTTTTCATGTTTATATTTTCCACATTTATTCATTATTTTCCCACCTTTTATTTGTGTTAATCCCTTGGTGGATGTTGAATGAAAGATTATATAAAAGCTACTATGATTAAGGCAGCATTTGCAGATGGCAAAACAAGGAACTCATGAAAAAATTTTGAAGATAGTACCTACTATCAACCTGGGTGACTCTCCGGGATGGTCCATAAATCTTTATATGAGCTAAAATCAAAAGTGGTCCATTAAGAGGAGAAAGGGAGGGTCAAATAATTTATATGTATTCATTTATCCAACTGTAGTTAGAATTATATCCCTGAAGCCTACAGGAATATGCAACGAATCCTGTAAGTCTGAAAACTCTATAGGAACACAGCAGTTGGTATATTGGATCATACCTGAGGTACTCAGCATCTCCTGGTGGTCAGCAGCAAGTGTTTCAGAATGTTGCAGTGTCTGCCTGTTTACAGCCCTCCTAGGCAAACTGTATTCGGAGTTTCTTTCTACCTTGGCAAAAGATGCAAGAAAAAAATAAGTCTTTTAGAAATAAACATAGAGAAACATTTCCAAGGCCTAAGGGAAAGGTTAGGTCTTCTTGGTCTAGAAAAAAACAAGTATTATGCATGCCAAAAGAGAAAAAGATCAATTTCAGTATTAAAACAAACAGAAAAACCCACTACGCACCACCAAAGCAAACTAAAATAAAAGAGGAGATGCGTAGCCAAACAGAAAGGCAACAAAATTAAAGTGGATCAAAGACTTCAATTTTTTGCATATGTTGAAATTTACCCCATGCAGAAAGTCAGCAGAAGGCCCAGGCTCTGCTTTAGCTGTCTCTCCCTACCCTGAGAGCTTTTCTGAGACTTACAACAGTTCACAGGCTCTATGCCTGCCCTTAGGACAGAGAAATATTTCACCCACAATACACAATCACCTCATATGAATCCCATTATATCACCAAATCTAAGAGCTTAGCAGGATTTGGTTTTTCTTCACACTCAGATGTATGTGTTAAGAAGATGTTCATCCAGAGCTCCACCTTCGCTTATAATTTAAATAAACACAGAGTGAAGCAGATCTGTAATCTACAAAATTTCTACCGTGATGCCACCCAAGCATTCCCAAGCTTCCTTAAACTGTCCCTAAACACAGATCTCCCCTAGATCAACGAGTCCCAAATCCTGCACCCTACACCCTCAATCAATTCCCATTTCTATAACTCTAGCAAGGGATATTTCCAGATGACAAGAGATGGGCAGATGCAGACCTGTGTGCTAGTCCCTATGCTATTTACTGTTACTTCAACTCCCTTCTCTAGTTCCAAACATTAATCACTGCCAGTCTCAGTCCTGGCATTAACTCAGACTGTACATTCCATAGGGCAGGGCTTGGTGTCTTCTTATCTTAACCAGTGAACAATTTTGTTCCAGGTAGGAGCTCACAGCTTCCTACTGGAAAGGAGGAACTGCTGTTACAAGCTGTCTCTGTATGAACAATGACAAAATTCTCCACAGACCCAGGAGATATGACCAGAGTTGGACTGAAATGAGGAGCATGGCAACAAACTCATCACCCTGTTGATGACTTATGTACAGGTTTACAGTGACAGGGAGGGATATTTACTGGGATTGAAAGATGTGAAAAAATCATAAGGCAAGGAAAATAGAGGCCAGTACCTGTTGCTTTACTACCTGCCTACCTGCAACAGCTTTGTGGAGCAAATGAAGATGCAATGAAAGAGAGTCAGAAGAAAAGAGGTGAACAAAGAAGTTGATGTGGCTCTGGAAAGACTTAGAAGGCTGAGGAGTAGTCCAGGTATTACCCAATAAAAATAATTCTCAGAACTAGCTTTTTTACATCACTGTATCTTTTTTGTTATCTTCTGGAAAGACACAAAACCCTCCCATGTAAGATTTCTATGCAATGAGATGGAAACTCATCTTTTGGAAGCAGAACCTTTAATGCTGACAGTTGTAGAAGTGCTGTAGGATGCTCTAGAATTTTCTGTCTACTTTCATTTACTAGCATGAAGGAGTTCCTGACAACTCCAAAGACAGACAATTAGTCACTACAATAAAGCAGGAATCTTTCCTTTATTGCAAACAAGCCTGTTTATCAGCTCAAGGAGACTGATAAAAGAAAATGTCATATCGAAATGCTCAATCAATGTAAGAAATAATGGATTGGTTAAGCAACTAGTAGTCCCACACAAAACAAATGAAAAACAAGCCTATTGGTATGCTATTCTAGTACAGCACATTTAAGTCATCAGTTACAATACCTCAGTGCAAGGCTTTTACATGTGCCAAGTAGGATATAACTTCAACTGTCTCACCTGTATTTTAATTATTTTCATTAAAAGCAACTAAGCTGGAGGGAAAAGCCATATATTGTCATTGCATACCATAACATACCACAAAGCTCACATTACCCCACCACAGTTCAGACCCCTAGCAACACTCTGTTACCATCACCCATTTAAAGGTTCAGTAAAAGCCATTCTGAGTATACATTCCCAAAGAAAAATTACTAGGCTGCACTGATATGAAAGTGCTTTTCTTTCATAAGTAAACTCCAACACTTTACTGTATAAAAATATCAGCAATAAACATGTGGAAAGAATTGGCTATACAGACTTCTGTTTGCCAGAATAATTCCTTCAATCTGTTGACACGCTCAAATTCTTCAGTCCTCCTTGGTTTCCAGTTTTGCCTGTACAGAAATTCAAAGTTTTACCTCTCCTAATTCTTTATAAGCTTCTCTTCTATTCTTAGTTATCCAAACCAGATTTTTATTATGCTAACAAATCAAGCTAATAAAAAGGAGAGCATCTCTTTTTCTGAGCGAGAACATCCCATCACCTCAATTTAACCCTCAAATCTAGAACTCTCTGAAGGCCTCTTGATCACTTTGTGAGGCAGGGTCAGAAGCAAGGTGACCAACCTAGAGGAGGAGATGTGTCCCTAATGAGAGCACAAGCTTTGCACAAGTTGTACTCAGACAGAGGCCATTCCTCCTTTCCTGTAGGTTGTCCAATCACCACCATAGACAGCAATTTTTTGCATACATGCATATCTCCTTTGCAATAATTACATTAAGGAAAAAACCCTCTGAGAAGACAATTTAGTAGGGAGCCTGTGTTTTGACAGCTATGCCTAGAGAGATGATTTCATACTCAGAGGAAGATAAGGCAAATGTCTTCACCTATTTAGGTTTGACATGGGCAAAACCAATACATCAAGCACAGACTTTAGGGCAGGAGCAGAAATCTTTGCATCTTAGGAGAATAAGAGGAGAAAGACTGAAATGTTGGGACTGAAGAGAAAAAGAAGAGAAAAATCAAGATGAGAGGGGAAGACTAGGACAGCTGAAAATCAAAAGAGCCATTTTTTTTACAACTTCTGTTCATTAACAACTCGTGCTAGCACACCCTCTGCTCTGCAAAGGTCCAAGCTACTTTTGACCTATACTGAGCTTTACTCCCAAGTTTTTGAGAATAGCAACAGTTCAGACCTATTGAAATTCCAATGTAGTATCATTTTTCTTAGAAGATATGTCAGAGATGAGCTGTTATTTTTCTCTGAAATTGGAGATAACTATTAGTACCCAAATGAACAAACCTTTAAGAAATGTTGCAAACCTTTTAATTTGTAGTAGGAAGTTTCACAGTTTCTATATAAATATTAGAAAAAGTATCCCTTTAACCTTTTTCTGGATAGATATGTCTCTTTTCTGGATAGATATGACTGAAGTATCTGAATATTTTGAGTATTCAGGTATACTGCAAACAATCTCTAGAGGAAAAGAAGGAGAGGTTTCTCTATTTTTTGTGTTTCTGGGAATACCTCCCTTAAGACAAGTTCCCAGTGGCCATTGTAAAAGCTGAATTTCACTCTCTTCATTGAATACTTGGCACAGGATTAACAGCAACATAAAAGAATAAGTCTCTTTGAACTAGAGGGGAATGTGATTTTGCCAGACATCTGCCCCATCTCCAGTTCTGCTCTTCACTAGCATGAAAAAGGGAATGGAGCACTCTTCGATATCTAAAAGAATTATTACAAAGCACAGGGATGGACAGACAGCAAAGAGGAATCACAGAAGAGCAGAGGGTGTTTGGAAGGTCCCAGAAGCACATTTGCAATCTGGGGCAGTTACCTCAACATCAAACACTGCGACACTGCTCCCTCCCTCCCTTCCAGGCAGTCCCTCTCTGGGGCTTGGGTGCCCATGTCCTCAGCAGGGGTTGAAAATTTTGACATTATATTGGTCTGCCAGATACTCCTTAAGTATATAAAGTATATTATTTTGTTTTCAGTACAAGAAGGAATTAACTGTCTGCCAAGGGAAGGGCTTCGTGACATACTAATTTCTTTTTTCCCTCCAAGAGATTTCAGGCATCATATAGGTAAAACTCAGTGGAGATTCATTGCTCTTCAGCCTCCTCTGACAGTGTATAGTGGGAATGAGATGGGAAGAATCAGCAGGTAGAGTTGTCCACAGGGAAAGGGTAATGTCTAAGCACAGGTGTATATCTGTACAACCTTCATTTTAATGAAAAATTTTCCACATATTTGCATACACCATCAATTGTCTGAAGCTTTCCTATCACTGACAAATGAGACCCTTCCTACCCTGACTGATATTTTTTTATCATGATCTACTTTTAAATACACTCAAATGCATGGGATCACCTAGAAGAAGCAGAATGCAACATATTTGTAATCCCTGTAGTAACTAAGGACTACACACCATAGGTGTTAAACTTTTTCATATTTGTTTATTTTGAAGACCTGTAATGTTCATCTGAGCCACTGGGTATTTTTATATCAAGCTTTTTAGTCCATTTTGTAGGACCAGGAACCAACATCAAATGGGTGTCAAGTGAAGGACATCTTATACCACTAATGGATGCAATTACATTAAACGGCTATTTTATGTCCTCCCTTTTTTATTAATTTAGCTTTCTGACTTTGACAGCATACCAGTAGACATAATGAGTTCTTTTGCATATTTTGATCATTTCAATTATCACGGCATCTCAAAACCTTTACTGACCTATTTTGATGCAAACAATAAAACCTGTAGTAAAAGATGATCCATTGTAAAGACCTAATGTCATAAAATTGCTGATCCAAAACGGAAAAGTACAAGAACTGGCAGAGTAAGTCAGTGAAGAATGGTTATCCCATCCCACACAAAATAAGCTCAAGGAGAGACTATCTGTGTGGAAACCAGGTTGCACACAGTCTGTTAACACTCAGAAATAAAATCTGCATGATTTTCCTCAGGCATCTTGTGGAGGCATGGCCAGATTCCAAGAAATTCAAAGCACAGAGGAATTCCATGCTTTCCTCTTAAGGTCAATGCAATACAAGTTTCAGCACCTCCTCTTTAACTAGAAAAACGTGGCTGTGGTGGTGACGGAAATGAAAGCACCCAGATTTCACAGCACACAATTGTATGTGCACACACACACACTCATACACAGCACCTCTGACACTGTGCCCTGCCCCATTAGGTTTTCTTCATTTCCTGAAATTTTCACCACTTTCCTGTTTTGCAGAAGTTGCACCCAGTCCTAGAAAAGGGTTCCCAGGAAAGGCCAGGCTCAGGCAGGGCTGGCTACATACTGCGGTGTCTTCTAAGCATCCTCACTTGTCCCTGCTGAAGTTGCAGACTCCCTCCATATTCCATTCTCAGCACATTCTTGCTCTTCTCTGATCTCCACTATGGTCTTCAAAACAGAGTCTTTTAATTACTCATCTAAATTTAGTCAGATACAATTAGGTCTCATGACAACTCTTACCTGTAGCAGTATTTTAATAGTTATTTTTCTGATCTAGTCAAGACAAGATTGTGATTTAAAGCTCTGCATTAATTGTGTTTCAATTAGGTAGAAATCATGTCAGGTTTTAAAAGAGGTAAACAGCCCCTTCTCCCTTTTCAGAGTGTGCATACATTCATACAACCTCAATGACTCAGATTGGAGAATGATCCAGGTGAAAGCTAAACCTCAAATCTATGGTCTGCAAGAGCAGAGACTTAATCCAGTTATTCCTGATAAACCCCACCTCTGAAACTTGTGCTATAAGAATGAGTATTTCTTGAAAGTGTGTGACTAAAGATCAATGAAGGATTTCAGATATCTCCTGGGACTCAGACAAAAAAAACAATGCTGAAAATTCCATCAAAGGCTACATTTGCTATTTCCTAAGTTGAGGCTTTCCAAATTTTCAAAAATCAACTTCTCACAATAATCAAGACTGTGAAAATTTTCCTACTGAAAAAAAAATAAAATTTGTAGCCAACATTAGACATACAACACAAAATATCAATTAAAAAGAAAGTTAAAAGTCATATGATGACTCTTACACCTTCTTGTGAAGTAAAGACAAAGCAAAATCCAAATAAGGAAAAAAATGTCTACAGACTAGGTAGTCACTTCAATCATCAGGCTATGTTTTTTGTCTGCATAAGTCCCTGAATTACAATAGAAATTAAATCCTAACACTAAACCATCTTATTATATTACCAAACAAATTTCCTCAGAATAAGCAGATCTGTGCAAACAGCTTGAAAAATCATAACTGCATATTGGCAATGTGAACTGAAATACTTTTACTGATTTTCTTCTGGCTATACTCTGGGACCAGCAGCTCCTGACTCACAGTTTAATGGTTTATCTATTGAAACTTTCCAATCTAAGTGTATCATGTCTTGAAAATGTCCAGACTTTGCCCATCTTTTTCTGATTACCTGAAATAATTGTGCAATTGCTCAAGTTCATTCTTCCTCCAGGTCATTTGTACACCTATTTCATAACAGACTGGTAATTCCTAATGCTCAGCTCTGGGGCAACTCACTATTAACCTTCTTTTCTTCTGAAAAATTGGTTATTTATTTTGACTTCTTTGTCTATCTTTTAACCACTTTAATCCATGGCAGGATCTAACCTCTGACCACTAAAGTTTCTTAATAGTCTCTTGTGAAGACCTTCAGCAGAGTTCTTTGTTCTCAATTTTATTATACTCATTCATTCTCCCTCACCCACCACTTCCTTCAGCATTTTCAGTGCATTCCAGCAGGTTAAAAAAGCTTTCACTTACTCTTCAAAAATAGCTGGTATCTTGTGCCATAGTCACCTTGGAGATTAAAAATTTGAATAACTTCTCAATTTATTTCCTAGTGCTGTAGTATTATTCACCAGGAGGTAATTTTTTAGCAAGAAGCTTATCTTAACAAACATGTAAGGGCTATCCTAATTCTACGAGGTACCTTCTTTGCAATTTAATGCAGACACAGAAAAGTACTTTGAGAAAGTGATGTGCTCATAACTGCCAATGGGTATTACAGATATTACCTTGAGTAATATTTTCACTTTCCCAATTAAACAGTAGATATTCACAATTAAAATTAAAATTAAAAAACCAGCAAAAAAACCCAAAACAAACCAAAACAAAAAAAAAAAAAACAAAAACAAAAACAAAAAAACCCCAAACCAAACCAAACAAAACAAAAAAACCCACAAAAACCCACCCAAACCCCCCCCCCAACCTGTAGCATTAGGTAAGTTTACATAAATATTTTAAAGCTCTCTTTTTTTTCCACTAAAGCAATTTCCTCTGTCCTACATCTCTCTGTCACTGATATTTCAGGTGCCTCAGGAGTTCCCAGACACGCAGATTTCAGCTGCCTGAGCGATGGCCTGTGCAAACATTTGTCATTGTGGTTAGACATGTACAGGTCCCACAGAAGGAACTCCTACACACCCTGGTCATGCAAACATGCTCTTGACCATGCAGGCGGAAGGACATGAGGGGGCACACTGAAAAAAAAGATTAACCAATGCATGAGCTGATCCCCGTTGTTGTCTGAAAAGCACACATGAAATGGATCAGGAGAAAGCAGCCTAAAGACACATTGTATTGTTCTGTTTTTTCCACATTTTCCATAGTGTGCATACCCACACCATTCAAAATGCTCTCCAAAACGTGCTGGGTAATGGAGGTGTCATTTGGATTCATATAAGCCCAAGTGAGTACATTCTGATTGCCAAAGGGGTCTTGTAATGGTAGAAATGTGGTACTGCAAACAAGCTGTCACATCTTTGTTACATTTAACTGTTGAGTTGTATATGCTTGTCTTTACCTGGTAAAGAAAAAGTAAAGAAAAGCATCCTTTCTTTGTAGGGAGAGAGAGTTAGAAGAGGATTACTGTTTAAGTGTCAACTCAGGGAAGGGGAAGGAGGCAAGAAGAACAGTGAAAATTGCTGCAAGGACATAGTCAAGTCAAAAAGGAGAATAACTGGGTGAAAGAATATGTGCCACCCAGGGTTTTGTACTGGGCGGTTTCTATAGCTTGACATGATTGTAGTGAGAACTCCTAGAGAGAAAAAATACTTCCAGGAGAAAATGCATATGGAAATATCTGAGATACAGAAGGACGTTTAAGTATATTCTTTCTGAAATAAAGCTTTTCAGGAAAACACTCTTCTTCAAACATAAGCCTCTATCAAATTGTTCCCTTTCTGCCTAACTCAGAGAGGATATTAGTCTTTTGACAGTAATCCTTGCACTGCAGCCCAAGCTGTGAGGTTAAGGAAGGATTTTGTCCCTGGAACATATATTCCCACAAGAAGCTGTTACTAGTAAAAGTGTTATTGGTTGTAATTTAGTGACTGCCCTGTGCTTCCTACAAAAAATTTTGGATTAGTGCTGTATTGCACAATTAATTTTACTAAGTTTAATGTTGAAATCTGGCAAAAATTCCAAAAACTGTCACCACCAAAGGCGGATGATCTCTCCAGTGTCCAATCTGTACAAGTACCCAAGAGCTGGGTGAAAGATGAATGGCCTGTAAATAAGAGAACAGGAAAAAAATCAGTGGCAGAAGGGACCCATACAATTCTGCTGCCAGGGGCAAGGAGCTAGTCTACACCAAGTAAACTGGACTTTCACAAAAGACTGAGCCCAGGGGTAACAGAAGCCTGAGTGAGACACCTGCTTATCCACTTGCAAATACTTACAGGTGGTGTGTATGCTGGGGAAGAGGTGTCTAAACAGACACCCATGAAAAGAGCACACCAACCAGGGCTCCCCTCAGGTAACACAAAGGATGTCATTGGAACCAGAAGGACACTCAGAAGACATGAAAGAAATCTGCAGAAAGCCTGAAACTGCAGCTGTTCATCTCAGGCTGGTTCCAAAATAACCATAGAGTCCATCCTGCTTCCTCACAGGAGCCCACCCCAGACTGGTGCCTTTCTGGTGGAGGCTGAAGGTCAGGACCAGACTGTCTGGGATCAGGGTTCTGCCTGGGGAAGGGGCCTGACTTTGGTCAGTGTAGGGCTCCCTGGGGCAGCCAGGTAGGACCACGTGAGCTTAGGAAGATACAGAATGTGCCATAGGTGGACAGGAGCTGTATGAGGAGGTGCTGCCCCAGCAGTGTGGAGAGGAACAGAACTCAGGGACACATTTGCCAGGGAATGGCCACAGAGTGTGTATGATGTTGAAACCTGATCAGGCTTCTGCCTCTTTTTCCCTCTCAAGTATCTTTTGCACTTTTCCTTCTGTACTATATGTTCTCCCTTCTTCGACTAGAGCAGGTCTGGAATAGGACATGCCACAGAACCCTCCTACCTTCTCTTTCCTTGGTCATTCATCCAGAGCTCCTGGAACTTTCTGTAAGATCATCAACATTAAGGCAAGGAAACTGAGTGCCAGCACCAACAAGTGCCTTACAGGCAGCAATATGCTCTGCCAGAGCAGTGCCAAGGGGAGTTCCCCACTACTTGCACAAAACTCCTTAAAATACAGTTTTCAAAGCACAGACATGCTGCCTGTTTTTTTCTGGTTTGGGTGGCCTTTCTTGGGAATGCTTTATCTCATTGTCTTCATACAGCACATGCTTCTGAAGACAGCATTTTGTTCTGATTTTCTATATTCACAGATGGTGCTGCCTCTGTGTATATAAATACACAAAAAAGTATATATGTTTATATATGAGCAATTCCTGATCCAAAGGAAACAGACAATTACTGGCTAGTCTGGCATAAGAGCAACATGGTCAAATGGACAGTGTCCCAGTTCATGGAAGGGGATTTGGGAACTGGGTGATTTTAAGGTCCTTTCCAACCCAAATTATTCTATGATGTGTTTAAATTATGTCATCCATCTATTATGCCAGAGCAGTACAAAAACACCAGGTGAAAGATGGCACCCACTGGAGGAGGTTGGGGCAGAGCATCTGTCACATCCTGTCTATTGTCACAGGTGTCCTCCTGTGACTGGACAAGCTTATCATGAAGATTTAGTTTATTAATGGTGTCTGGTATAGGACAAGCTTGTAATGCCATTAGCACCCTGAAAGAAATAGGAAAAAAAGAAACATCTGCGAGGGAAAATTCCTACACAAAGTAACAGATGTGATTCCAAAAGGCTTCTCTGAAAAGCATTTTAAGTTTTAATTATTTAGAGCTTCTCACTGTGTGGACGCAAAACTCGCACAGATTTCTGAGCCATAAATAGCAGACTGAGATTGCATTTGAAGAAATTTAATGCCAGTGGAAGAGTCGACACTTTTCTATAGAATTAAGCCATACAAAATATCATTTGTTGGAGGTATATTCAAGAGATCTAATTTAAATACTGTACAAAAAGCTTGGTAAAATGCTGGATTTGGACAAAGACTAAATTCCAATTCATTCCCGCAAATGCAGTGATGAAATTCCCAGTTCTTACTATACTGAAAATGAAATGGAACAAAGTGATGATGATTACAGAAGGAAAAAAAAATCACTTTCTGACAAGGATACGGAGTACATAACTGAAAAGGTGCTTTTATCTTGTTTTCAACTCTAATTTCATACTCATCGATTAACAGATTTACTCTGTGCTTCATAGGATATCATGCATTATTCAAGCAACTTCTTAAAATTTAACAAAAGCACAAGGAACAAGAGGAGAATATCATAATAAACGGAATTTTAAATGTTGTTAAACCAAAGGTATGCTTTAAAGAAAATATCTACTAAGGATACCAACATAAACAACTGGGTTTCCTCACAGCATGAAGCCTGGTTTTGTCTGCCTTGTTTACCAGGGTTTCTTTGGAGCCAGGAGCCCTTTGTATAAAGCTGCAAGTAAAGGAATCATTACAGAAAGGAAAACACAATTCTTACTCATTAGGCTCACAATTCTTATCCATTAGTATAATTGTTCACCTTGATTAAGCAGTAAAAAGGAAGAGGTTTGGAGATTTTTGGAGAGGTACACAGGCTTTTGAAGTGCAGCAATTCTCTGCAATTCTCAAAAAGGCTGCAAGGAGTTAAGAAGGAATGAGTTGATGTCTGTGTGCAGCTCTACACTTTAGTCAATCCAGGTTACACGCTTTCTCAGCAGGCAAAATTCTATATTCTGAAAAGATATAAAGCATGGCAATGTCGGCTGGTACAGAACCCAAAGCACTGAATGCAGGTAAGTTATAATAGCTTCCAGTCTCCTGTCCTGGAAATATGCTGTAAAATTAAGAGTTTTCCACTTGAGTGAAAATTCCTATTGTTCCATTCTTTTACTGACATTTACTTTGCCCTAAATAATCTTGTTTATCTGGTTACATTTTTCCTTATGGTTATGTTTTCTATTGAGATGATTTTGTTAAGACAAACTGAGAAACAAAACAACCACAACCACAACATGTGAGCTTTACTCAATCACAAGATGGTTTTCATCTGGAGAATATGTTCACACCTGGCAATAGTGGTAAGCAAGAGACAGCAGACTTCATGATAGACTGAGATTACAAAGAGTTCCTGAGATTTACAGACCCCACTGCAATTAAATCCTACTTGAGCTCCTGATCCCTGGGGAGCCTTTTACAGCCATCAAAATCTGGTATCACTACAATTGTGCCTGTGCCTATCACAAGACTCTATGAGTCATTAGAAATAAGTACCCCAAAGTGTGAAAGCTCAACCAGAAAGGCCTTTTCTCTGCTTCAGAAGCCTGAGAATTTAATATTACATAGAATTTACAGGTGTAGATATTGCCTTTTTAGAGCCAAACTATCCTACACAAAGAGCTGAAGCAGGCTGGCTAGTAAAATTACGAAACAGAACTCTGTCTGTGGGAGAGGCAGCATGATGAGCAAACACACCTACATTTGAAGTGTTTTCTCACATAAACTTTTTTAGCAGTTTGCATTGTGCTGACTGGATATGTAGATGATATGTGGATTAGGCAGCAGACAGATCATCTGTTTAAATGCCATCATGAAACAGCTGCCCTCTTCTTTTCTATCCTGTTAATGCTAATCTTCCAGATCTCAAGCAGGCACTGGTATTATTCCTAGAAAGACAATAATCAGAGCAATGAACCTAAAAAAACCACTATGCAAAATGACATGTCACATTAGAGGAGCACTTTGTTTTCATCTGAGTAATCAAAATGTTGTAGGCAGCACATTTAGAACAAAACCCCTGGACTGAAACCTTGAGAGCTTCACAAATCACATTTTCTTTGCAAGCCAACACAGCATTTTTTTTCTAATTGCCAAGCTGCTGATTTTAATGTAGAGTGGACCCTGTCAATAGTCTGGGATTAATGTTGTGGAGATGCTGTAAGTGCCTAACAGGAAACAGCATTCCTTCTGAAAAAAATCTTCTTTATTACTTGTACTTGCACTTTTTGGTTCTGATCAGAAATCCCTGGCCCAGGATTGTTTCTAAGTACTTGGGGAGATGTCATGCATTTACCTAAGGCTTATGCATTGTTATAATTACAATTGCTGTCTGGAACAGAATCATGTGCATCCAGGCTTTTTCCCTTCTCTTCTGTACAGACAAATTTGCTGATCTTCTTGGACTCTGTGTGAAACTTTCTAATGCTGGTTTTTGTTAGTACCCAGCTCTGAGCCACTGCATCTCTGGAGTGTGTCTGCATATATTTTCTGTTTGTACCTTACCATGTCTACTCTGCTGAGTTTTTGGAGACCATGAAGTTCCTTCTGTGGCTTACAAGACATAAGGACAGAAAGGTGTTATGAGTAGAGAGTTATGTGACATGGAATTTTCTGATGTTAAAATCTTTGATATCTGGACACTTGTTATTAAAAACACATTTTAACACTAGCCACAAAAAGTTCAAACAATTCTGGTAAGAAGATATGTATAAGACTGTGGATCAAGTATCATTAGAATATGATTTTGCTTTCTTTTTACATTAAGTATGACATGCAAGCTACCTGAAATCTAAAACAGTGTGAGTTTATGTGAAGTTCTTACCTTAGTTAATCAGATACCTGATGTGACCTCCCCATTTTCTTTGTTGGCACAACTGGCTGCAGGTTTTGCAGGCAGAGAGATAACCCAGAAACCTACCTGGCTGTGGTGTGAGCAATGGCTATAAGACATTCCACTTTTCTAAGACAGGTACAGACAACCACATGGTCAAATGAATGCATATATGGTTCCTATAAGTTGCTGGTGTGAAATGAGAATGCAGGGGTTTCATACTTGCACAGATCCAGCTGGTTACGGCTTTAATCAGAGATTGAGGCTTTCCATATTTTATCCTCCAGGTATAATTTTACTTGTTCATACCTGTAAAAGGCTGATAACCCTTATGAAGCGTTAGTAAATTATTTAAAATACACTTGCAATAAAAACAGTGACCAGATGACATTTTCCTTGCATTATTTGAAACTTGAGTTTTAATATTTTTAATTTCTGTATTCAGACCATTTAAGCACCAAGCATGCTTTGACCTGGTAGCATTACATGAGGTTCTTCCTGGAAAATGTCTTTGGTCCCCTCTACTTGAGGGTCAGCGGGGCATCCAGTACCACTCTCCCATTTCTGCAGCCAGTGCATGGAACATGATTTTTCTAAAAAGCAATCAAGTCTCATCCCCATTTACCTGGAATAAGCAGGTTTTGGGTTGTGTCATGGTTTGACACTGGCACAATGCCAGTGCCCCCATGAAAATATATTCTCCTTAATGTCTGCCGTGAGATGTGACCAGATATAGAGCAAAGCAGGCTCCAGCTTAGGAATAAAGGAAAGAACTTTATTAACTTACAATATGAAAAAAAGAACACACAGAACTCAGAATGAAAACTCGATATAAGTCCATCATCTCCTCCCACCTAGGATTCTTCTCAACTTCTTCTGACCTCTTCCATGGACTGGAACCAAGAGAAAGTTCCCCTGGGAGTTCACTGCTTTTAACCCCCTGTGTTGTCAGAGATGTATCCATGTCCCCAGTGGCCACACCAGGTGCCAATATTCAAATCTGAGCACCCATTGGTTTGACCACAGCCTCCCAAAAAACTCACTTCCTTTTCAAACCCGGACAGGTGAGTACATTAAAACAGTGACATGACTTGTCTGTGATGTTTCCAGGCACAGGTGCTGTACCCAGGCAGTGCTACCATCATGGCCAGCCCTGTACACATGCCAGGGTGGTGTCATGGGCTGGTGCCACAGATGTGCAATGGGGAGGGCACTTCTTCCTTGTGCTGGATAATATCTGCTCTCACCTGTGTTCACGTTTGGCCATGACACACTGTGTGGGTACCAAAAGCAGCATGCAGGGAGTCATTACCATCATTTTCTCTGCAGGGAGATACTTGTGTGCAAACCAGGCTTCATTCTGCAAACTCATGATGTTTAGCAGCAGGAACAGGTGAAGGTATTGTAGAGTAGGATACCTTTTACCTAAGTCATGAGAAAATTGAAAGACCACTGTGTGATGACCAAGTTCAACAGCAAATATGACCCCAAGTGATGCAGCACTGATGTTTGTTTCCCGTGGACCTTTAAAATACCCCAGTACAAAATTAATATGTTCCTGCTTTGGACAGATACTGAGCTGATCCCACTGACAGCCACCTGGGGCAGCTTGAATGATTTTTATAGGAATTTAACTTTTTAATCTTCATGACAGGAACCGGGAAAAGTCAGTCAAGAAAATTACTTCTGAATATTCTGGTGTCTGCTAAGACATTTTCTCATTGTACTGGCAATTTCTTCTTCCCTGGAGAAGAAATGGGTGACATTTCTCAGGGTTATACCGTGCTCCATGTACTGCAGCTGAACTGCCAGCTGAGTCCCCAAGACAGGGCTGTAATTGGCTCAGGGCATATCAGGTTCTCTTCGACTCCCCTTTGTGAACACTAAGGCTGGGATGTAGCCAAGGCAAGAAAATGTACAGCAAAACACAGCTGACATGAATGGCAAAATAAACAAAAGCAGATGTTCCTCTTTACAAGGTTATGTGAGGGAGGTGGGAGCAAAGTATGTTTCAGCAACAACAAAAGAAAAAACTGATATCTGAACACAAGAGGCTTTGCAGACCAAGAAAGGTGCTGTCAGTGATCATCAGTGAAGTAGCATTTGCAGATCACAAGATGCCAATAGTGAGGAAATGGCTGTTATGGGTACCAAACCCACACAACAGACCAAATAAATGACAAATGAATGATGTCCATGTTCAAGGCTTCCAGTGAAATACTGTCAGCACTTGTGCTGGAAAACCCAGAGCCCTTCACAAATCTATTAGATGGATCCAAGTTCTCTGGTACCCTGCCACATACTGTGTATTTTCAGATGCAGCAGGTTTTTTACCAGACCAAAGGGAAGCAATGTAAGAAATTAAACATGATCTATGTTTGAATGACACTGAAGTGCAGATGATGTCACTCTTGAAATTCAAGATTCCTCCAAGTTCTAGATATGCCTAGCTTCTGGGTTGCTGTAAAGCTGCTGTTGCTATAATGTCCAGACTACTGAGGAAGTACTGGTCTCTGTATTTATTGACACAGAGGGTTTTCATTGAATGTGACAGTGATAATAAGTGGAATGATAATGGATATTTTTGATCCAACCTAAGAGAGAGGTTGCACTGACCTAGGAGTTTTACCTACCAGTTTCACATATCATCCTCACCTGCTAAGAAACCAAAACCCTTCCTGCCTAAAGAAAGACCTTGGATGAGAAAACTTAATTAGTAAGGTGACTTTCCAAAGTTATTTCTGTGTCAGAACTGAAGTTCCTAACTTAAATTATATATCATATCTAAATATCATTTAGCTTAAATCCCTCAGTGTTGCCAGAAACAAGAGCACATTAGATAAATCAAATGTTCAAAAGGAAGATAATTACGCCAACACGAGAAAAGGTTTTCCAATACCTGAACTTAAATGATGATAACAATTAATAAAATAATGGTTTTTAGATAACATGTTTATATGTCTCAGAATTAACAGAGGAAGACAACATATTCACATTTTATATCAAGCTATACATGTCTCAGGAGTAAACTTTCCCCTTCCACAGGGAATTAGGCTAAGGCTGGGGGGGAGGCCTGTCCTTTCATTGTAAGAGTTTTGTTATAAATAACATGTCTTTATCCATTTGCACATCATGGTCAAATGGTCACGATAGGGATGCCTAGGAACTACCACTAGGTGAGAGAATAAATGTTTTCTTCTCTGCGTTCTTAAATATATTTCTTTTTGGCTGATATGCAGAATTATGCACCCATATTTTGGTATTAACCATGTGTGAAACTGCAAACTTGTATTTACTGAGGTTATAGTGGATCATCATGGATGCAAAGAAGAATCCATAAGTCAGTCATTATAATATTAATAGCAAAACTGTTCATTCACATCATGAGGAGCCCTAGGTCATGGTCATTATTCATTACTTTCCACTTGAGTTGTAATAAAGACAAGAGAGATTCTTTCTTTCAATGCCACCTATCTTGAATTAAATAGTATTTTAGTATTGTAACATTGAGACAAGATGCAAATGAAGAGTTATACACAAAAATGTCTATTTATATACATTCAGAACCTACCCAGGTTCCTCAAGGAACAGGAAAAATGGTTTTGCAAATTATTTTCCAGTGTTATTCTGGAAAGCTCGCAGTTTTTTTCATAAAAGGCAATTTTATTTCTTTGTTTGGTTATTCCTTACATTCCTTTAATGTCAAATGGCAGTTTTCTTTACTAATGGCACGGTAGTCCAAAAGACCAGGAACAGCAGTAAGCTTATTAAATATTAAAAAGGACTTCTGATGTAAAATAGCGAGAGATGCTTGACTATGATATCAATGATTTTGGAGTTGTTTGGAGGTTTTTTGTTATTTTCTCTTATTTATTTTTTTTCCCTAATTTATTTTTAGAGCACCTGCAATATTAAAACTATGGCGAAAAGGTTTTCAGGCCAGGGGGTATATATTTCATAAGAAAAAACTAGAAACTAAATGAAGAAATGAAAGAAAAACAAGAACAAAAAAAAAAGAATTATGGTTTAAGCTTCCCATTTTTTTGGGTAGTTGCTGTTGTTGCAGCTAAATGACTAATGAGAACTAAGTTAATGTGAAGTTGCTTAACTCACAAGGCTGAAATACTCAACACAATCAAAGAACTGAAATATAATAAGAATAAGATCTGACAGCCTGCACACTCTTCTGCTTTAAGGACAAAACAAGTTTGCATCTACAGTGTTGAGATTTATGATGCCAATGTTTATGTTTCGGTTCTACCCCTAAAAAAATGAAGCCCCATGTATCCTAATACTGAAGTCTGAATACAGTCTATGAAATCACAGAAATTATTCATAACAGATGATGTTTGTGGTACCAACTTAGTTTCAAAACTTACTTTAAGAAAAGAATTAGCTCACTAACTGTAAATATATATATAATATATATTACAGTGCAAAAACTTACTATTTATGAGTCTAAACATAAAAGATTGCACCTGAGAAAAATTTTGTTTAGCTAGTAAAAGAGCAAATTGCTGTGGAATCATTGACGCAAAAGCAACCAGGGGAGCACAAATGATTTGTTTAACATAATTCTAACTTACCTGTGAGCTAAACTGCAGTATTTTTTATAATACAGTCCAAATAAATGGCTTGTGATGGTGCTCAACAGGTGACTACTAGCTAAAAAACCCATCTTGAAGTTTACAGTACAGCAAGAAGATGACAAGATGTTTGCATGCATAAAGTTGAAATATGCCAAGATTTATTAAAAATTTAGATATAATTGATGCATATGTCCTATTCTTTATGCTTCTAGATAAAAATGATTTATCTGATCATGGCAATGTTTACAGTTTCTTTTAGTGAAGGCATAAATCTTTGCACCTCCTCATTAATATATTCAACTTTTTTTCTCTTTCTGCTTACAATGTAGGTAATATTTCCCAGAAGCTGTAATGTAATATTTAATTATTTACTTTGATTCAGATATTGCAAAATGTCTAAATTATAGCCCACTATTCTATACCTAATTAAAAATTTTAATTGAATAGTCATTTTATACATACCTTGTATATTAAGAATGAATTTCATCATTCTGTGGTGATTTTGAAAATCACCCTCCTGCCATGTGCAAGAACACATCCCACTAGCCCTGGTTGCTCACAGGACCATCCATCCTGGCCTCAAACACTTCCAGGGATGGGGCAGCCAGATTTTATTTGGATAACTTGTTCCAGTGCCTTGCCACCCCCAAAGTAAAGAATTTCTGGCAATATCTCATCAAAACCTATTTCTTTTCAGTTTGAAGCCATTACCTTTTGCTGTCTGTACACATCCCTATAAGAAGTCTCTCTCCTGCTCTCTTATAAGCCCTCTTTAGGGAATATGGGTTAATGCTATTAACTCTACTCAAATATCATTAGATATTTAGATTATATCTGGCCATAGTCCATAAAGCTGTTTGATTTTGCTATCACAGGAAGAGAAAACAAGGGAAAGTAGATCAGTGCACAGTATCATGTATTCATTCCCATTCTCTGCATTTTGCTCCATACAACTTTTTTCTCTTTTGAGTGACTTCTCATCTGCTCTTTAGGCTTGATGATTTATTTCACTCTAGAATAAAAAGAAATAAACATGCTGAACCAGACTCCATGCCAATAAGATAATAAAATAACCTCAGTTCTACCTTTGAGTGACATCATGAAAAGAAAAACAGGAAAAATAAGTCTGGAAATTCAAATTAATACCAATTGGGCACAACACCATGTAGATTGATTTTAATGGATATTTTTCTTATTACACTGGCCCACATTAAGATTGTCTGGATGCCTTAACTGTACATTTCCATACCTTTCATTTCTTCTACATTTAACTTTGACTACATAATTTTTGCAATTTGTTTAGGGGACAGAAGCATTAATATTTTTCCTCATCTTAAATTGTATTTTTAAATGATGACTTCAATTTTATTCCATTATTTTTACAGTATGTAAGATATACATTTGTGCGCATGTGTTTGCTTCACTACAGAGTGAAGAATTTATTTTCAAATGCCTTGTGAACTAACTGTGCTAGTCTAGCTAGTGCTTGATTTAGAATTCTTAGTGCATTTGAAATATTTAAGCATGTTAAAAATAAATCTAAGTATCCCATTATAAACTATTTCAAGATCACAGTTTTGTAACTGAGAACAGAATGCTACAATAATGTGAACAAAAGAAATGCTGAGACAAAATGTGTGTAACATACCAACTGAGTACACAATGAGAGTTTCCAGAAGGTGTTAGGCACACTGTATGCTTCATGAGAGGCAACACAGGATAAATCTGTGACCTTTCCGTTTATCTGTTCCTTTCCTATTTCAAAAAACTTACTGATCTTTGGAGAATAATTAATCTTAGTGTATCAGAGTATGGGGAACTGTACGTTTTTCCTTTAAGAAGGAAAAAAGTCAAAGTTCCTAATTGGAGTTACAGGCATAAAAGCTATTCCTTCCCCAGAAAAAAAAAAAAAAAGGATGAAAGAAAGAAATGGGTCAGAATGTCAACTGATGCAATTTCAGGTGATTCCAATGAAATGGTTGCCAGAGACATCAGTTTTAAGATGAAAAAACCTATTAGATCATCCTAGTCTGTCTTCCTGCATAATGCGGGCCAGAAAATTCCATATAGCAACTCTTGCTGAGCTGATAGATCTCTTGATTGGCTCTCTACTTTTTAAAAGATCAGTAGATATTCTCCCTAGGAGGCTGAACATGATGAGATAGCTGTAGTATTTGATGCAGTATTTGATTTGCAAAAAATTTACGATTTTGGTTTGTTGTGAGTGCAAGTATCAAGAGCCCATGCTGACCTCTCCAGAACTGCTTCACTGCCAAAGTGAGAAGGACAGTGTTTCAAAGAAAATGAAAACCTTTCTGGAATCCCAAGCTGACAGCGACAAATGTCTAGATGACAAGGTCAAATGGCAGGTATCTTTGTTATGAAAAATAAAGAAAGGTCACACATGGTATGACTTTCTGATTTTTTAAGATAATTTTAAATGGCACCTCACAATAAGACATCAGAAAAAAAGGAATAAAGAAGAAGCCTAGTCATGTATGGAAAGTTCACTGTACATGTGACTAGACACTAGAGATGGGCATAAAAGCAGAATGAAGAGATACAGAATTTATTTCTTGAGATATCAGATGGCCCTCCATGAAATTTTTTTTTCCTCAGAGTTTGGGTTTTCTAAGCTTGAGATCAGTCTCTTTCATTTTCTCTGCACACTAGAATTCACAATAAGGAGAAAGTGCCATTGGCTTCAGATAAATGTGTGCTTGGTGTATAAATAGACAAAATAAATGTGGTTGGCTAAAAAATGGATTATTTGTATTAGTGGAAGTCAAAAGCCATCGATTCACTTCAGTGAAGTGATAGTCAGAGGAAAGAGAGGTTAGTTTGCAAATGAGAAACCTGCTTATTCAAATCGTTTCAGTCCTGGTGAAGTTATTCTAAACCAACTGAAGGATTTATAGCAATTTTAAGAAAAGTAGACTTGGATTTTTTAATTATGATAACCTGAAAATAATGCTACAATGGCCTTGAAGGGCAGTTTGGACAGAAAAAGCCAGTGGCAGTAAAGGATGACCTAGATTTAATAGGATTTGGGCATCTCTAGATAGTCCTTTTGGGACCAAAGCCTGTGAGGCAGCTGCTACAAGCAGAGTTGCCAAACCTCCTGACAAAGGGACAATTCTGATTTTTTTTTGTGAAAAGCCCCAGCATCCCAGTAGAAGAGTATAGGTTCCCATTGTTGCTGTAAGTCAACCATCACACAGCTAGAGATTTTAACTCAGCACACTGAAACCAAGCCACTGTGTTACTGAGGGAACACATGGGAACCTGTCCCAGTGTTGGCTGTGTCACAGGGAGACTGTGACATTGTGTCACTGTGGTCCCCAGTGTATTTAAATTGGATCTACATTTCCCAGCACCTAGAAGAATGCCCTGACCATGAAGTTATTGGTAGCAATGACACTGCTACCCAGCAGAGATAGTGCTCTGGCAGACACTTCTGCTTAATGAAAACTTCTCCCAGAAATGATGAATTCTGAGTTGTGTTCACAGAGTGAATGCAGAGACATTTCTATTCTGTCTGATTTATTTTATGTTTGAAGTTATTTTCCAATTCCTATGAATAATTCTTGGCAGGAGCTCTTCCATAAGCAACATATTGCAAGGCCAGAAATAGCAGTGAGACAGATTCTCTCCTGTTGAAGTTAGCTTTGGTCCATGGTCCACAGGTAACATGGAACTGTGCTGATTTAGGCTAGCTCAGAATTTATCCTGACACATTTTGATAGGCCATGACAAGTCAAATATCTAATTGAAATGCCTCATTGAATAAGCAGACTCTTTGGAATGAGATCTTGGATGTAAAGAATTATCTGGATGTTCATTTGTCTGCAATATCCAGGCATGTTTATTTAGGAATGATGGAAAGTAAGCCTGAAAGGGATGCACAGGTAGGGATGTGATTTCATTTAAAATACTGGTATATCTAATCACTGAATTTTCTGCTTTCAAATTAAATCAGACTGTCTTAACAAGGGTTTGGGAAACAGGTAAAATTCCTATGTGTAAGTTTATTTAAAACACAAGGCAAAGGAAGGAACTGTTTGATAATTAGATTTTCCTTTATTTTAGTAATGCTGAGAAATAAGTCATTTCCATAATGGAATGCCTAAAAAGCTCACCAGCCATCATCCTGGGAAGGCAGAGGCTTTGAGAAACAAACAGCAGCAAGTGTCCTTGGGGCAGCCACAGGACACTGCTGCCATGTGTCACAATCTTCTGCCTCACTTTGCATGCAGGGGGGATGTGCTACTGTGTGCCAGCAGTTAATTATATGCCCACTGCAAAGGACCACTAAGTCACTGTAATTACATGGCTGCTTTTTATGCTCTCCTTATAGCGGTGTTTATATTGTAATGCTTGCTTGTAATTGTGAGAGGGTAACAGGAAAAGCTGGATTGTGGTGGTCAGCTCTCCCCTACTTGCAGCTATGCCAAGAGTGTGATAGTGGAATGTTACCTGCTCCAGTAAATGCAGCAAGCCCATGTACTCTGCTTGGCTGGCTTAAATCAGAGAAATGGAGGTTTCATCCCAACTTCACATTGTCTTTTACAAAATCCCATTCTGACATGGTGAAACTGGCCTGGCAGCTGCTGTCCCTGGGTTCAGATCAGTCAGCAGAGCTGCTGTTCAGGCTTCCTGCTGCTCCCACACACAGAGCAGTCCCTGGGGCTGATGGAGGCTGCTGCTGTGTCACTGGGCTGCCAGCACTGCCAGTGGGGAAATTCACTACAGCTGAGGCACAATGGAGAGGTCTGACCATTGCTTTAATCTCTCTTAAACACAGATGGCCTTACATAGCCCAGAGGAAAGAAGAACTGACAGCACAGACAATTCAGATGGTCCTGTAAACAGGGGGAGAGTAATACACAACAAAGAACAACATGGCATAAACTCTTTTTCATTCTTGCAAAGCCTGGCAATGGATTTATGGGTACAAGTCTCTCCTCCTCCCATTCCTTTGTTCTCTTGAACTACAGCTGTCTGAGCCCTGGGTTGGCTCCTGGTGACCCACCTTTTCATCAGGTCTGAGTCCCATGGCAGCTCTCCATTGGTGCCACTTGTACCAGCAGTTGTGGTGAAGTTGCTTCTAGGTGCTGGTTCTGTTTTTTTCATGACTAATTTCCTAATGGACATGACCATGTCTGTACTCATTTTTTACTATTTCATGGGCTTTTTCAGCAGTAGTGCCTGGTGTGGTTGGGACAGATAAACATGTAAAAAACTCCTTTGTTGATAACTGCCTCTTAAAAATAACTTCAACACGAGTAAAGCATACATACTTAACCTGTTGTTTTGTGGAAGGCAATCTGTCAGGTCCTTAACTGGACATCTGATGGCAGAGGGATGACATTTAATACTATCATCCCACAGACCTGAGGTGTGTGAGAGTTTTAACATAATTTCCTTTAATGACTTCAAGAATGCTTACTCTTTCCTTATCAGTCCACCAGAGCTGAGGGCCTGCTTATAACATTCTGGAAGTGCTTCTGCATTAAAGCTTTGGGCTGCTCGCTTTCAGCTTTCCTGAGCAGGTACTACAGGACAGAAATCAGATAATACTTTTCATTTTTTTATTTTTTTTTTAATTTAGCATTATCTTTTTTTCTTCATTAACACATTCTATAAGGCTATAAGTCAGAATTTGAACTTCCATTGCATTCATGTGGTTTCTTTCTTTTTAGTGAACTGCTGTGCTAGGAGTGGGTCAGCCTAATGCAGTGAAAACCAGTCCTCATAACTGATAAAGGTTACAGACCTTTTCTGGGAAAATGTTAACAAATGGCCTCATTGCATCTAAAAGAATATATCCCATACACATTCTTTGTTCTCATAAGAACAGGCATTCTGTATTGCCTACCAAGTCTAGGGACAAACTAAATTAATCTTAAAAAAACCCTTCACTATTTATTCTTATTTCATTGATTTAAGAACATGACACTACACATTGGAAATCTGTCTTTTCTTCTTTAAAAAAATTAATTCTCCCAGCACCACTCTGAAACATACTGTACAGAAAAGTATTTTCTCACTTGATAATGAATCTTATCACTTAAAAATCAGGACTTGAGTTTTAGTCTTAAGTGCCTGCCTTCAGACAGCTAAATAAAAGTTTCTTGGTTTTCAGGGATGCTCACCAACAATAAATACACCCACTGATTCAATTAAGCATTATGGTTCCTAACAACTCTGAAGAAATCAGGTCTACCTTAATTTGGGCACATAATGCAGCTCCAGACATCCACAGAATAAAAAATTTATGTTGGCTTTAAAAACTCTGTAAAAAAAAGTCAGGGTAACAGCTTTGGCCAATGCCCCTGATCCACATTTCCAGTGAGCATTTAACAGGGTCTGAAAGTTAACCACTATTAGGAAGAAGGAGACCTAGGGGAGCAGTACTGCACTGGCAAGGTGATAAACTGCTGGCAGTATAATCAGGCTGTTACAGCACAAAATTGTAATCCTGACTTGATGTGTGGCTTCGGCAAAGTAATTTCAGTCCCTCCTTTCAGTTTACTAGCTAATAAACAGTTATCCTGAAAGTTATTCTGAGGATGCTGTGATACCTAATTAATTTTAGTCAAGCAAAGCATTTTAAAAACTGACCTTACTAAGCACAATTTTCTACTATTTTCTACTATCACTAGCAGAAGTAAAAGAGAAATCAATTACTTTTGAGTATCTCTTGGGACACACAGGTGGAGCACCTGTATTATTTTGCAGGCATCTGGTACACAAGTCTTTACCACCAAGGTTTCAAATATATTCAGGCTCTTGCTATCTCCAGTTTCAGCTAGAATTCACCAATTGACACTTTTGGGATCTAGCTATCCTCTTTGAAATCATAGAGCCATAGAATATGCTGAGCTGGAAAGCACCTATCAGGATCATCAAGTCCAGCTAATGGCCCTGAACAAGACACACCAAGATTCACACCCCATGTCAGAGAGCTTTGTCCAAATGCTCCTTGAACTCTGTCAGGTTTGGTGCTGGGACCACTTCTTTGGGGAGCCCTTTCCACAAAGCTGCTCTCAGCCTCTCATTCCCTGGTCTGTACACACTACCAGAGTTACCCCGTCCCAAGTGAACAATCTGGCACTTGCCCTGGTTAAAATTCAAACCGTTCATGATTGCCCACCTCTAATTTTTCAAGGTCTCTCTGCAGGTCCTCTCTGCCCTCAAGAGAATCAACAGCTCCTCCCAATTTAGTACTATCACCAAACTTAGTATTTCCTCAAGGCCTGCATCCAGGTGGTTTATGAAGATGTTGAGGAACCACTGGGCCCAGGATGGAGCCCTGTGGAACCCCACTGGTTACAGGTCCCAATCTGATGTCACCCTTTTCTCTACAACCCTTTCTGCCCAACCCACGACCCAGCTCACCCATCTCAGGAAGTGTTTATCCCAGTAAGTGATATACATTTTGTCCAGAGGATCCTGTGAGAGTCAGCATCAAAAGCATTACAGAAATGAAAAAAGGATAGATCAGCTGGCTTCCCTTGATCAGGTGGGTTATCTTGTCATAAAAGGAAATTAGTTTCAACAAGTAGGACTTTCCCCTCATGAAGCCATGCTGACTGAGACCACTGATGGCATTTGTCCTTCAGGTGCTTTTCAATACCTCCCAGAAGAATAATCTTTTCCATAATTTTACCAATCACTGAAGTGAGACTTTAGACCACTGAAGCTTATAGTTCCTGGGGTTAACCTTTTTACCCTTATTGAAAACAGGTACAATGTTGACCAGTTTCCAGTCAGCTTGAACCTCTCAGGATTCCCAAGATCATTCAAAAATCCTTTAGAAAGGCTTTGCAATGACATCAGCCCACTCTTTGAGGATTCTTGGATGAATCCCATCAGACCTCACAGATATGTAGGGATCCAGCTGGAGTAAGAGATCCCACACAAGTTCAGGATCAACTGGGAGTTATCAATCTCACAGTCATAATGACAATGAAACCCTGGGGTGCTCAAATCATCAGCTCTAGAATGAGATGCAAATGAGTAGGTGGACCTGTCCTGTTGAAGGTGCTATGAAGACTTTAGGATCCATTGAGCAAAAAGAACCAACTTGAAGGACATGAAGCTGTTTAACTAGTTTTTATGGGCTATAGAGAGGGAGTAAATTATGAAAGTCAGTGTCATAGGAGCTTTGCTGTCAAACTGAGATTAATGCCACCAGAGCTTTTCCTAAAGTGCAACACTTCTGCAGTTCATTGCAAAAACAACAGTCATTGAATGAATCAGGTTGGGTGGGTGCCCTGAAGGGTGGCTGGGTCTATCCTGTATTCAGAGGAGCTCTGATTTCAGATCTAGACTGCTCCTCAGTTGGCATCACCTATCTCTTGGGTTGCTGTCTGTCTGTCCAATCTTCCCCCTCATTACTGAAGACATTAAACAATCTCAGACCCAGGACCAAGCCCTGAGTAGGAGCACTGGAGGATGAAGCAGGAGGTTGTCTTCCCCCAATGGCTTTCCTCAGTAAAGGACTCACCAAGAGACCTCCATAAAAAGCTCAGGCTTTCTCCAAGTGAGAGGTACTAAATCTGTAGTGTGAGATTCCTGTTGTTCAAGCTGCAGAAAACCAATCTAAAGGGTTAAAGCCTTTATGGTGAGTTATCAAAGCAGAGGAAGAACTGAAACCTGAAAGTTTTCATCTATACTGTGACTACAATATAGAAAAAATATAGAATATAGAAAAAAGTACAATGCAAGTAATTTTAGGTATACAGCATCTAAGTGTACAAGAGCCCGTCTATATATTTGCAAGCTTAATCCAAATGTAAATGGCATAATTTTTTCTTATAAAATTAATTTTGATGGGCAGCTTCATTTTCCTAATACTAATTCTATTAGTACTAATATTTATGTAATACTTTGAGAACCAAAAAATTATTGTGGTGGTCTTAAAATCCAATTTTTAGAAAAGCCTATTCCTTTAAAATCAGAAGTATTAGTTCTGTGAAATAAGCAGAAATAATTTTCATCTTCATTTCCTGAGTAGTTCCATTGAAATCAATCTCTGTAACTATGTGCATGTTTAAGAAAAGAAACACCCTAGTGCTCTGCTGAAGAGAAGCTAAATTACCAATAAACACAGTTCAGATGCTCAGCCTGCTAATGCAGCACTAAATCCAGTGGAGTTCACTCCAGGGGAAGAAAGTATTTTCTGGTTATCACAAAAATTACACATATTCCCTGGGAGATAAGTTCTGGTCCTGACCTGACTTAAAGCAAATATTCATTATTTTATATTAGGTCTTATAATAAATGAGCCTTCAGTGGAAAAGTATCTTCAGATAATATAACCCACAACTATAGATTTCCTCAGGCATTGTGCTTTAGTTCAGCTATAGAAGTAGCTATACTAAAAAAAACCCTTTTCTTTTGAATTTGTGTGTATGTGTACATGAGTTCACCCTCATTTTTATGTCTTTTGAAAACATAAAATTAAGGGAACCTTTTAAGTGCAACTTGGGCTTTAAACTTCTTCAACAACTTTTTTGATAGTAAGTTTTACAAAATAAGATATTAATATCAATGATTTAAAACTCAAAGCACTAATAGTACTGTATTCAGACTAGGCTGATAATGTGGTCCAACTGCACAGTGGAGACCTCCACTCTGGCCAGGGAAATGTAATACAAGCTCTCCTGGAAATACTGGAAATACCATGCTGTGTTAACTCCTGGTGCAAGACTTCTGTGAAAACCTCCCTGCACACTGCTCCATCAATTGTGAGGCATCAATCTGCATCTGGAGAACTGCCAGAGCCAGATAAGAAGAAAAACCTGTCTTCACTGCAGTGCTGGAAGACTCCTTCAGCAATACCCATTTCTTCCACTTTTAGAGCACCTTGCCATCTAACCTCTTCCTACAGTCAATGGGGAGACATGGGCATCTGCAAGATGCAATTATCTATTCTACATATTTATCTTGGGATAAGATGGATCATGCAGTAGAGGAACCCATTTCTCTGCATTGATTTTAAAAGCTACCTAGTGATTAGCTCTAACACAAACACCTACACCTCACACCCAACATTAATTGAAATGGATTTTACCCTGTCTGTGACTCTGAGCCTTAGAGAGAAGTAGGCTATAGGAAAGTTCCTAAAAAATGAGAGCCAGTTCATGAAACCTGGGCCTAACAGAGCTCAGCTCTGTGTGGGGAATCAAAGGAATCAAGGTAACAGCCCAAAACTCCTGCAAAGGTATTTCTGTACAAATAACTTGGCATTTCCTTGGGGTTTGATTCTTGGCACCTCACAAGATATAGTAAGAGTACATTGCGAAAATGGATCCATAACTTCTGCAGTCTCCTGTTATAGCATCACTGTCAAGCCAATATTTACCTTACTATGACTTGAAAGCAGCTGAGCAATGTTTGGGGAAATCTGGACTTGAACCATGTACATTCCAGCTGGCTGTCATGAAACAAAAGACTGTAATAAAACTGAGCCTGACACTGTCAGGCAATTTCCTGGTTGATGTGATCATACCAAATTTGAAGAAAGATACTAGCAAATCAGCTAAAAGGGTCACAAAGACTAAATACAGATTAAAAGACAGTGAGAAATGCATCCCAGTTGTGTACATTTGCATTATAATCAGAATGGTTTTAGGAGAAAATGAAAATATTCAGAAACACATTCGTTTGGATTAAAAAAAACCTTTTTCCTGTGTTTCAAGTTCTTTGTGTACATGCTAATCTCTCCAAATTGCTACACAGATCAAAGTTTAAGATAAACTAAACTAATTTTTCCAAAATGTTTTTGTTGAGTTTAGTTCAAACATTTGCTTTCACCTTAACTACTCTTTATCAATGTGGCTAATTATTAGAATTTATTTAATTTTTGAAAGAAAGACTTTGCATTCTTGAAATCAGAACATCATACAGGAAAACAAATTAAGATTGAAATCTGTGAGAACTTTTCTAAAATTTTTCTGACCTTTCCCAACTAAATATTTTTGGGTTTAACATAATGGTTAGAAGAAGCTGTTTTATCAGAACATTTCTCCAATTCTGCCAATTTTGATCCATTCTGAGTATAAAACAGCTAATTAGATTTCCCAGCACTTCTAGTCTCCTGATCAGGAATAGCTGCAGGATCACAGAGAGGACAGGCCAGTATACCAATGCCCTAGGTGGAGAATATTTCTTTTAATATAGTTTCTACAATACACAAGAGGATGCTCAGCAGCTGGTGGTTATGTGGAGAATGTAAAACATTCTGTGCACGTTCCAGTCCCTTGCTCTCAGTTGTGCACACATCCATGCTCCCAGACCCTGCTTTGACTCATAAACCTAAGGATCTCTTCCCTGTAAAGACAGGCACAGGTTGTTCCTCAGCCACCAGTCACAGTTAAAGCATCTCTCTTTTCCTTGGTGCCTCGGGACTGCCCTCTAATGCAGACAGTCTGAAAGAGATAATTTCTCTCATGGTGCTCTTAAAAAAGCTGTGGCTTCCCCATCAGATGAAAAACCACTCAAAGAAATAAAGATTAAAAAATTAAGATTATTATGATACACTTTTAATGGAAAGTCTAGAATGATTCAGTGAGGACTGTAAATTTAGAAGAATGATTTTTTCAGTTAACATAAAATATTTCATCAGGCCATCGTCTCAGATTCTCTTTCTAAAGCTTCACGACTGCCTTAAAAAATGTAAAAATCCAAAGCAATTTAATTATATTCCTGATAAAGAACAGTAATGTAATTAAGTCTTTGATGTTTAATCTTGCTCTGTCTTTCCACCTGCCTGTGGGCACAATCCTGTGAGCCATCAGGAGCCTCACAAGTTTTCTGCAGCACTTGACAGCTGAGCCAGCTTATCCCTCTCCTTCGTCCAGTCAAAGCATGGGAGACCTCCTCTTCATCATTTTTGTGGTGCAGTTGACAGGCAGGCACCTCAAAGACCTAAAGTCATGTCCTGTGGCTGTCTAGGACATCTGTGACAATTGTCAACCCCTGTGTTCCTCACCTTAAATTCTAGAGGCAGGGTTTAATCATTCAGTTATTTAATGTACAAAATAAGCCACAGACCACACTGTACAGGAACATCTCTGCTGATCTAAACCAGTCTCCTCTTGCTTTTCCTCTTTCAATATCTCCAATTTTTGCAAATAACCCTTTTACTTTTCCTTACCATTATGAACATAGAGATTCAAGGCACACAAGTTGCCCTTTCCTTTTTTATGTGTGACCCATGCTGCTCCAAATCAAAGAGACACAAAATAATTCCTCAAGACCCAACCTAAACACAGAGACTTTCAGAGTGCATCTATGCTTTTATGCTTGTATATAAAATTCCAATAAATACATACTGAACAACAATAGAATTTCATCCCATCTCCTGACTGGCAACACCCTGTCAGACAAGGACACATCTATAGAGTTGTAATTTGGTTTCACTTCCCTACATACTTTGACCTGTTAGAAAATCAGGCTCTAATAATATATAACACATCAGGATGCAGTAGATTTTTTCATTATTCTAGTCTTGCACTCACAAAAAATTACCTTTGGTTACCATATTGACTTAAGGCAACTTGTAAGAAATTGAGGAGTTTGTTCTGAATTACTCTTTTCCCAGTGGTATTGCTTTTACCCATAGAGGATCCAGCATTTTTAATATCTGCCTCAAATTTCCCTATCCCCAATACAGGCAATGATGAAAGAAAGGTGCTGAAGAACTTTCACTGTCATAAAAGCAGAATCCATTTGAAGAAATTGACAAATCACTCTTATTTATTTGCTACAGATTGTCTCTTTTCTGCAACAAAAGGTTTTATTCCTCATAAGACAAAGCAAATTCATTTTAGTTCTGTGTTACATTAACCAAAAAGTTCAGACAAAAAAAAAAAACCCAGAAAAAAAACCAACAACAGCAACAACAACAACAACAACAACAACAACAACAACAACAAAAAACAAACAACAACAACAAAAAAACAAAATAGAAAAAAGAATCTGTTTCTCAAGGTGATGGGTTTGCTAAGGACTGGTCCCACTTGCCCAACATCACCATAGATGGGGGAGGGGGGGTTTCCACTAGAAAAATTATCTTTCCCACAGTGATTCTTATTCCTGTGTCATATGCAGTGATGATTAACTAGTTGGATGAAATACTTTTGCTATGAAAGACTGTAAGAGAGCCACCTGAGAATACCTTACCTGTCTGGGGCACTCAGCTGAAAGTTTGCTATAAGAGTTACAAAGAAAGACTATGTTTGGAGGCTGAATTTAAATCAAAGCTTTTAAACACCTTAATGGTTGCATGACTATTTAGTGTGCCTCTGCTGTTATTCTTTGTGGAAGGCCTAAAACAGAAAATGAGACCATTATCTCCCTGTTCACATCCTATATTCAAGAATCTTAGTGCAGAATCATCTCGACTGTAAATCCATGTAGGACTGAGTAAGAAAAATAAAAAAGCATGATTTCAGCTCTTTCATGCCTTAGATGTTACACAAGAATTTTGAAGTAGATGTCAGACTTGGATGCAGAATGTGGCCATCCAGTACCAAAACCAATTGTAGATGTACTCACAGCTGCTTTCATTTTGCTATATTTTACAGCATTACAGAACTTGACTAAATATTTGATTTCACATGGAGTAAAATCTGGGCTGCATAAAAAAATCAGTGGAGGTTTTGCTATCAACTTCGTGAGGTTTCAGAAATTGCCAAATTTAATGATTTCCTCATTAAGAACACACTGGTTTTGGTACCTTGAGAGTTTTGACTCTCAGGAGCCAGAGTGTCATGAGAGTCTCTCTTTCTGCAACGCACACAGGTGGGAATAAACCTTAGAATTGTGAATACGAGAGAGCTCTGAAACCAAACAAATGACACTAAAGAACACTGACTTTGTGATCTTTCAAACAAAATATCACCACAGCCTTAAGATATGTAAACCAGTCTCATGACAGCTCAGGGCCTGGAAATAGAGAATGCATCCAATATGTAAAAAATATTCCATTTTATATGAAAGAACTTGTCGCTTTGGATGATTTGTTTTCTTCATAAATAACCATGTTTTCATATGCCATTTGCATGAAGGTTTGTAAACAAGACCAGTAGGTGATTAAAAAAACACAGCAAAAGGCAATTTGGGGAATTTAATTTGAAGGCTATTTTGCAAGTAATATTCCACACATTTTCTCCAGCTCTGCCCAGCAATCTCTAAGCAGATTACAAAGTTCTCACAAATCTGGTGGTGGTAGGCAGTAACTCAACAAGTGAACAGAACTGATGCCAATCTTCAACTTGGTGCTTTTACTCTACTTCCAGAAAGAGAATATAAATCCTTTGGAGATGTTTTCCTCCAGTTCTGTGAAAGCAGAACTTGTGCAGCACAAGAGAAGGACCACTTGGTAACATGTTTATTCATTTAGGGGAAAGGTCTGCTGTCAGTAGGAACAAAGCCACCATTCTCATACATATTGACAGGGTGTAGGCATAGCCATAGCTGGAGGTGGCTTTTCTGCTTCCTTTGGTCATGTGCTGGGTATCACTGATTTGGAATGATGCTGAAAATATTTTTGTTCATAATATAAATAAATAAATAAATAAATAAATAAATAAATAAATAAACTAACTGTGAGCAAGTAGGATTTCTGAAACATTTATGTGTTAGTGAGGCTACAGCAGAAAGAGCAGCTGTTCATGAATATAACAATATTCATTCAATAACTTTAGTAACAATAATTTCAATAGGATTCTGAGCCTCCCCTCTGTACCAAACCTCAGGAAAAAAACCCAGATAAAACAGTCAAAGCAGAATCCATTATTCCATTTAAATTGCTTTCTCAGTAGATTAATGATTCCATAACAGGAAAGATCATATTCAGCAAAGTTTTCCTAACCCTATTAGTCCAGGAAAGATCCCTGATATCTTACAAGGTAAGAAGAGAAATCGGAACTAGCCTGGCCCTTGCAGCTTTTGTATTCTTGGAAATGTGAAGGAAGCTGAGACACTGAGCCTTCCTTATGTGCAGTCCCACAAGCAAATGTGGAAAGTTATAGGATGGCCTAAATAAAATGCATGAGCACTGCTGGTACCTAATAAAATACCAAACATGCAAATACTATTGATACATGGTAGCATTAAATTGCAAACACATGCCACAGCAAAGGGCAAGCAGCCACTAATAAATGTAAACTATTAACCAGCTCTTCAGGAAAAAAAGCCACAAATCATGCCATGACTCGCTGTGAGTGCTGCAGAGTGTATCAGCAACTGCTCTATTTCTGTTCAGGAAATAATCATCACAATGAACAAAGAAAAAAGAAGAAAAAGAAAAAGAAAAAGAAAAAGAAAAAGAAAAAGAAAAAGAAAAAGAAAAAGAAAAAGAAAAAGAAAAAGAAAAAGAAAAGAAAGAAAAAATCTGCCAAAGTCATTGAGATTACATAATAATAATATAAATATTACTTTTCCTTCCTTACTAACAAAAGATATAAGATCTTTGTTTCAGCTGAGGGATATATTTTTACAGGCTTCTACCTTAGGCCTGATTTTTATTCTTTCCATGGCTCTTTTGCAGTGTCCTGACTACATGTAGGGCCTTGAAGCAGGAACCAGGAGCTTCACTCCCGTTCTAATAGTGTATATATATTTTTATAAAACTGTTTTAACCATTCAGCCTCAAAATACTTTGAAAATCTTTATCTCCTAAATGCAGCATCAAACTGCATGAAAAAACCAGTTCCCCAGTCACTGCCCAGCCCCCAGAGGGGATCAGCAGCAGAGCAATTTGCAGAATGCCAACAGATTTCACTCTCCAGAGGACCCCTGATTGCAATCCTGCCAGCTGTGGAGCTGGTGATGGGAACTGAGGGTTGGTTCCTGCCATTGCTGAATCCAAAGGCACCTTTTTCTTGTGAGCAGTGGTGCCCACAACATCTTGGCATGGGACAAACCCAGATGCTCTTCAGACAGGGGACTGAGGCAACTGGGAAAAAAAGCTGGGATGAAAACAAAGAACTGCAGTCAGAAAATACTTCTGAACAATGGGGCTACACTTTCACACAGAGATCAGCAGTGAGTTTAATTAAATACTACACATATTTACTTACTGAAAAACCCTGTTTCATTAACATAAACAGACAGGGGATCATCAGTGCATGACAACCCATAGGGCACCAAGGGAAATGTGTTTTGAATTCTGTACATCAATCAAGTGATTCATATACATGGCATTTGCAGCTGATGACTGCCTGAATGGAGTCTAGTGATTTTTACACCAGGGTACAGCACTAAAAACCCCTCATTAATAGATAATCAGCTTCTACTGATCAACTCCTCGGCTGCGTTCCAAAGCATCTGTTCCGCCTGTTTTGTGATTTAGAGATGCTAAGTACAAGAAAAGCAGTTCTGTGTTATTTCTTTACTCATTAACCTTATTATACTATTTCACCCTCAGCAGTGATTTTTTTTTAAAGAAAGTTGATAAAAAGCAAGTGAAAAATACATTAGCCCACTAAATGGCCCATTGTTTCATTATGCTTGTGCTAACAATGTAAGAGCTGTTCTAAGTGAATAGTATATTTTAAAGAAAAAACTTCTGAGAATAATTACTTTTTTAGCTGAACTGTTTATGAATAGACTTTTAGACTTCAAGATTTCTTTTCCTACTAATGTTACACAGTGAAACGAATGCAAAATTAGTATGTGAAAAATGGCTTAGAGGGACAACATTTTTTATTCAAGCTATGTAAAATGTGTATAATTTGCTCTTCAGATTGATATTCCAAAGGTGGCTTCATGCCTTTTTTTCCCCACTGGAAGGTAATACAAAATGCAGGGATTTTTCAAACAGTGCTATCTGTGTCTGTGACAATATGGTGGTTTCCAGTTTTGTTTTAGATTACTGCACCTGAAGCTATTTATGGTCAGAACACTCACATAACAGCTATATGTTGTTTATATATTTCAATTTGCAGGTAATGTAGCCAAGGGCTAATCACACATAGATCAGATTTGCCACTAGTGTTTTCTGATGTCTTATTTTCAGGCCCTATTAAACCTGACAAAATGATAGGTGGAAAGAGAGAGAAGACTAAATAAATAAAGCAACAGGAAGGTTTGAGGGAAAACAAGGCTCTCAGACCAGTTTGCTGTAGCTTTAATTTGTTTCTTTGAAAATTGTAGCTGCTAAAATCCTAAGACACAGCTGGCATCCAAATTAAAACCCTAAAGGTATCACATGCAGGACTCAAAAAAGCACACACTTCTCTCTGCCTACTTTTTTTTTTTTTCCAGGTTGCTTTAGCTCTGTAGATTAGAAAAAAAACCCCAAAAAGTTTTTTCCTCCAGATGATCTGCAGAGCTGAACAGATCCAGGATCTCCAGGCCGTGCAGATGACATGGTGCTGCCAGTGGTCTGGTTTGCTGGGAACCCATAGCCCCCTCCTGACCCAGCTGTGCTCCTTGGCCCATTTCCCAGGATGTTGGCCCAAATGGCAGCTTGCCCCTCTGTGAGCTGCCTTATTCTAAATATGTTTGACCTTGCTCTGAGGGAAGGTATCCAGAGCCAACTCATGCTGGTAGGAGCTCAGACTGGCTTTACTCCATCCCCACATAGATGAGAAGATATATGAGAACTGGATCCCTCTCCAATAATACCTTCTGGAGTCATAAACTTGTTCCTCACTATTTCCCAGTGTATCAGAGCATGTCTTATGTCACACCTTATTATCACCATCATCCTGAAACATTTATATTTCAAGCTGCTGAAACTTCTCTCCTTAGAATCTCACAAATTCCAGTTAGTGAAATGCTGCCCATACTCAGCAAAGCCATGTCACTGGCACAGCAGTTCTGTAAGCACAAAAGGTTTAGCACAGGCTTTAAAACAGATAAATGTGGATAAATGAAAAATTTAAATAAACCCATTTCAGCAACAGACACAGAACAAATTACACAGCAGTATTGCTGGCTCAGAAGAGCATCCATAACTATGGGACTTTCAGGAGATGCAGCTGGAACATGGCCCTCTTACATTTCTATCACATATGGGGGTGTGACATCAGCAATTCCACTTGGGCTTTCTTTGTCACTAGTGGTTACAGACAAACACATGCAAATTAAAACAGTCCTGGATTTTTGTACAGCTTTCTTTTCCTGTGGTTGGTCCATGCTGAGTAAAAGTGTGCTGCAGGCTGGGGCTAGGGCCACTGTCTTCAGCCTTCCTCAAGGTCATCAAAGTGAAACCCTGAAAGTTTGTGTTTTCCAGCTGCTGTGATCTTAGAGATGCTCCTGGACTGCAGCTTCTTGGGTTTTTTAATGGATTTGGCCTGAGTAATTTTGAATTCCAAGAGAGAAATCTTCTGAAAATTATTATTATCATCTGAAATTGTCAGTAGTGAGATTTATCAGTACTCGAGCAAAAAACTTTCTGCTTATTGGTTGAAATAGTAATCTGAAGGTACAATTAAAACATCTCTTACCCTTGAGTCAAGTTCAGGTACAAACCAGTCATCAAAATATCCTCTAGTGGCTCTGTGCATATGGGTCTAGTCTTCACAACAATTCATGAAATATCTCTATTTAAGTGAATTAATGTACTGCTTTTTGCAACTGAATCTCTTCCCAGGCAGAAAATTATATTTTTTAAAATTTATTTACCTAGTTATCAATGAGAAAAATAATTTTTGTCAGCATAAACAGAGGCTTTGTATGCAAAAAAAAAAAAAAAACCCTTGTAACTGCTACCCAATTTCTTTCTTCTTTGTAATGTCCCAGACAGCTTTTTAGTTCAAGCTGTGATTTATGTTCCAGAGTCTGGGTAGAGAAAACTGCAAAATTTTATCACAGAATATAACCCAAGCATCCCAAAGCAAGCTCCATTCCTTTGATCTCTGTTAATGAGCTAAACATCATGGACAGTTTTGCTGGCTTAGCTTCATGGGATTCCATGGAGTTAGGACAGAATGAAAACTAGATATCCCTCACCTCCAGGGGAATGGTATTCAGCAGGTGTGTGTGATTTTCACCATGCACAGGATACCAGCAACATCATTCACTGTGGGGTTTCCAATGATAAACAGCATATGCAAAATACAGGATAAAATATGGCAGTAACCAGTGGGATAAGATATTAAAGACAATGGAATTTGATTCAGGGAGGTCTTTTTACAGCATCAAAGTTGATTTGGTTTCATCCATACCTATTCTTCCACAAAGAAAAGCAGACTTTGTCTGCTGACTTTCTGGTAGAACCCATGTCACTGCATAAACTGACCCACCAAAAGTCATACACTCAGAAGCTGAGAACTTCAAATACAGCTAAGATTTCCAAATGCATGGAAATCTCACTTCATCAGACTTGCAAGGTACTGAATACAGTCTCAAAGCATTGGGAGAAGGGGAATCTTCA
The DNA here is from genome assembly GCF_037042795.1 of Molothrus aeneus. Lineage (NCBI taxonomy): Eukaryota > Metazoa > Chordata > Aves > Passeriformes > Icteridae > Molothrus > Molothrus aeneus. The sequence goes on along the minus strand of NC_089646.1, from coordinate 142,834,438 downwards.
AAAATACTCTTCTGGGGCTCTGAAAGAGAACTTCAGATTTGCAAAGATGAGTGTCTTTGTCTAAGACAGACTCATATGAACCCAAAGTTTCACTAAGAGTAATTTCCAGGCTCACCCTAGTGTTCCAAAACTCACTTTAATCAGGTGAGCAAGGGGCAGTGCCAGGACCATTGGCAGGAGATTTAAACAACTCTGTGAGTGCAGGAACATGAGCAGGCAAACAGGGCCATGGCAGGGGCAGTTTCCACACCAGGAAGGACACAGCCACACCCTGGCTGCTGGTGGTGCACCAGGTGTTAGGTGGGTGTGGTGTTTTTACTGGAGTTTTTTCCCCACAACTTGAATTGAGCCAGTGATGTTTTACAAACAGCCAAAAGCCATTGCTGGTGCATGCAGCGAGAGTGTGCTGGCCCAAACAGAACCCCAAGAAGGACACGGCTCTCCAGGTGAGTGGCTGCAGGGAGTATCTGAGCCTGGAGGACAGGGCTGCATGTGGTGGGAGGAGGTGAATGAGATGCTCTGTCTAGTGGCCAAGCTTAAGGAAAAAACTGAAAGGCTAGGGAGTATTAGGGAGAGTGAAAAAGAAATGGAGTGATGGAGTTACAGGAATGAACATAGCACGGGTGGCAAACAGGAGCTGGGAGCCATGGTACAGCAGGAAAGCTGTGACATAATAGTCACCATGGAAATGTGGTGGGATGCTCTCATGACTGCAGTGCCACAGTGGGTGGGTGGCTTCGGGCTCTTCAGAAGAGACAGGTGAGGTAGGAGAGGTGGAGGAGTGGCTTTCTACACTGGGGAGTCTCCTGAGCTGCTGGAGTGTGTCCAGAAAAGAGCAACAAGGCTGGTGAAGGGTCTGGAGCACCAGTCCTATGAGGCGCAGCTGAGGGAGCTGGGGGTGTTTAGCCTGGAGAAAAGGAGGCTCAGGGGGAACCCTGTCACTCTCTACAGCTCCCTGAAAGGAGGCTGTAGCCAGGTGTGGACTGGTCTCATCTCCCAGGGAACAGTGACAGTTCAAGAGGACACAGTCTTCAGCTGCACCAGGGGAGGCTTAGGTTGGACATTAGGAAGAAGCTCTCCACAGAAAGGGTGATTGGGCATTGGAATGGGCTGCCCAGGGAGGTGGCAAAGTCACTGTCCCTGGAGGTGTTTCAGGGAAGACTGGATGTGGCACTCAGTGCCGTGGTCTTGTTGACAAGGCTGTGTTAGGCCATGGGTTGGACTCAATGATCTCAAATGTCTTTTTCAGTCTAGGTGATTCTGTGACTCTGAGATGTCAGTTCTTAAATCACACGCACAATTAAAATTATTTTATTTGCAATGGTTAAAAAAAAAAAAAACAAAAATAAATCAACCAGGAGTCAAGAAAATTGGCTTCTTTTAAGGTCTCACTCTATTAAAGTCTCATTTTAGTTCTGACTGTGATCAGGAAGACCCGCTCTGCATCTTTTCCAAAACACCGAAGCACATACAAACTCTCCCTGAGACATTCTTTGATTCTACTGATTTTTAGAGTGAGAATAAAAAGCTCTCTTAGCTTCTCTGACATCTGATAGGCTAATTGAAATTAATATAAGCACAATTAAAATTAACTAATTGGTCTACACCTGATCTTTGAGGCATGGCACAGTAGGCAGCCAAGCAGAGCAACACAGTCAGTGTTCCAACAGTGTCAGCCTTAATCAGCATCCAGGCAGCTCAAACCTCTGGAGGATTTACTAGACACCTAGACACTCATTATCCCTTTCCTAAGGAAAATACCACATTCTCAGATCAATAGGAATATTTGATTGAACTATAAATACGCCAAACGGAAAAATCAGCTTCAAAGAATCGTGTCTCCACATCAGTAATGTCTCTCCAGAAAGTCATCTTCGTTTCAGCCAGATTTCTTGGTGTGGTTTGAAATGTCACATTTTCCTCCTATTCCCGTGTTTTGTGCCCATCAGACTGATGTGATACTAATTGCAATGGTTTCTATCACATTCTCTACCCCTATTTTTTCTAGAACTGTTCTTCTTTTGTTTTAAATGTCTGCAGGAATTAAATGGCATGCTGACCCTCTATAGTCTTCTTCCAGTAATGCATCCATTATTTACTGCCTTAATTTTAAAGCATGATTTATTTTGTCAGGCCTTTTTTAAATCAATGATGCAGAAAAAATTTGCAACACAGTTAAGAGGAAGGCCCATGGGTAGAAGCTCTGCAGTCTTACTGTGCATTTCTCTTCCTTTTCCTGACAGTTTTACCTGACAGTGGGAGCTTCCAGCACTGCTGGAGTGGGGATCTAGACATGGCCTTGGCCCCATATCATTATGCCCCACATTTTCAGCAGTAATGTTCATTATAGGAGTGAGATATGCCTTAACATATGTCATTTCATCATGATAACAACCTAAGCTTACTTAAGCTTTGAATATTAAAAGAATTCTAAAGATAAATTTAAAAAACCCAATACATCATACATTCAAAAGAATATGTTTCCCTGCTTAATTCCTGTGTTGGGAATAAAACCCAATCAGTATTATTTAAATGCCACCCCAGTAAATCAGAGATCATAACTTTATTTTTGTAGAAGAGATGTACAATTAAATGAAAGCCTATTTTGATCATAAGCTCCCCTCATCTGATACCATTCATTGCTGTGCTTTCTTTCAGGGATGTCACAACATACATTGACCTGACCATCTTATCCTTCACCCCCAGCATGCCTGCGCAAGGCAGGAAGGAGGAATCCAGTTACAGGCAACTGTCAGTGATGGCACTGGGCATCTCATCTGCCACTGAGTGATCAGGAGCTGGGAAACATCAGGTGAAATGCAGATGAAATTGAGATGTAGATAGTGATGTTCAATTAAGCTGGCCAGGCACAGAGGTATAAAGCTATAAGGTCATGGTTTGGCTGCCTGAGGTACCTGCATGGGGCTGGTAGATGTGGCAAGAGACCTATGGGAGACCTGCCCTCCTTGAGAGTTATAAATGAAGACCAGGCAGAGCAATACAGGATAATTCAAACTGCAAGAAATACTTATTGGTGGAGAACAAAATTAAAGTCCTCCTCACAAAGCAACATGCAGCAGTTTAACTGAGACTCAGCCCAGTTGCCTAACCCAAGTGTCCAGGTCTCTTTAACATGCTTTTAGTTATTTGAGGAAGCCCTAAGGGGCTAAAAAATGTGGCTTGAGCTGGAGCTTGGACACCTATTTCTATCTCACCTGCTGGATTGAGCTCCTGCTGCTTCCTGAAGAGTGCTCTGAATGCTCTGTTAACTGTATTGATTGGATTGTCATGAGTTTTGTCTTTATCACTTGTTTTTAAAGTACTTTCTACATCCTCAGTGACATTCACATTCAAGTTGACCTTTTTATCCTCTTCATATTGTTAGGGAAGGTTCATAATTAGACAAAATAGAAATCTTTTCTTTGCCCTGCTTAGTCCATATATTATGCAGGGAGAATAGGACCCAGTCAGTATTGTTTAAGTGCCACTGGAGTAAATCAAATAGCATAGTTTTCTTTTTAGAGAATCACTGCACACTTAAATAAGAGGAATGTGATTACTTAAAAGTGATACCTATATAAAAAGAAGTGATTTAAGGTAAGCCTTATTGCAAATCCTTGCTCATTGCCAAGTAGTTAAGACATTCCACAAAAGCTTGAAATATGGAAAAGTGTTACCTGCAGGAACTGTTCTTTTAAAACATCCCCATGAGCTCCCAACCCTCATTTATCAAAAGCTGGCAGCTAAGCAACTGTAGTGCTAGTGCTAATTGCAATAAAATTGCCAGCATACATACACAGAGGAAGCTGCTGGGCAGTATCAAAAGAGTCTCCCCCAGTCACTTTGGCACTTTTCCTTAATGTTTAAATGTTGTTAGCACGTTGACCAAAGCAGTAAATAGGAATTTGTGGAAATATTTCCACAAGGGAAGTCTGGTACAAAACAAGTTAAAGTTTTGATGTAACCTTATTTCTTTGCAAGGGACCAACAAAACTCTGTCTTCTGAATAGGCAAAACCAAATGACAGCACACAAACCTTTCATTCACAATTTCCAAACCTACTTTTTCAGTTCATTACATTCCCTAAAATCTCTTCCTGCTGTTTTTCCTCAGGGATACACTCACAGCTGTTTTTCTAGTTTTCTGTTGGTTTTCTCCTGTCTTCCTCCCACACATTCAATTTGTCAAACAATTTCTTAGCCTCTGAATTCATACCCAGTGTCAGGAAGCCCTTTCCCATTCTCACTATTGCTTCACTATCACTGAGTGCCACCATTACTGCAACAGGGACTTTTCTTACTTTTTATTACCATTGCAGTACTCAACCTTCTCATGGCTCCCTTCACTCACCCTCAGTGAAGGCTGAAATATGACAGCTTCAAATATGTCTATATTGGTCTTGTGATGCAGGTGCAAACTCCTTTCAGTACAGCACAATTTAGGAATTGTGTCACTAGGAAGGCTTATGGATGTTGGTACCCATTTTCCCACTTGAGCCACAACATTAATAGTCAATGTTGTATTAATCATAATCATGCAAGCAATCATAGGCACATGCACACACAAATGATATTGCAGAGTAGGATCAAAAATCAGGTATAGTCACAAAAACTTTTTCCCTGAAGCATATCCAAGAAACTATTTTCTGAAGACACAAAGAAAGGTGATGATTCATAGGCCAAACCCTGAGGCTTTTACTCTATTTTTGAGGCAACACTGCTCTAAACTGAAGGAGACAGAAATTTCCAGCAGGATTTTTTAATTACGTTGGATATACTGTAACCACTACCAATATACACTTCTGGAATAAACCAGATTTACAATAGTGTTGAAAACATTCATAATTTGAAAAGGTAGGAATAGAAGTTTGAAAAAAATGAGCTTATTTTTATCCTTGACAGAATTTTAGACCTATTCCAAGGTACTGCCATCTAATGGTGTCTAAAATTGGATAAAGTATAGCCATTAGAGAGCAGACCAGGCTGAAGCTAGAACAGATCCATGGAGTTTAGCCAACATAGGAATATTCTCTCAGGCTTTTCATTTGCACCTAAAAACTTGCTTTTTTCAGCCACAAACTACTTCATAACACCCTTTCCCAGACTAGCAGCATGCAGGCAAGGAAGTCATCTCTTGTTCTTGCATCTGTTTCACCATCTTCCTATCAGGTACTGTCTCAGGCAGTAAAAACCTTCTGCAGGCAATAGAGCTCAGATCACAGTTTTTGTATATCTAAAGTGAACAAATTCCACTGAACCTTTACAGCCTTAATGACATTCTGGTAACAAATAGTTTGGATAGCATAGCCATAATATATGGTGGCTTTGTAGCAAACAAGGATAGCTATGGTTTGGCTTCCAACAACTGCAGGCACATTTGTCATTAGAAAGATGCAGAACTCCACCTACTCCAACTGAAATATGTCATATCTCAGCCAAATGTTAAAGAAGTGAAACAGAAATTGTCTCTCAGTACAAGTGGTCATTTAAGAAAGCTTAGAGGCTCATAAGTGTGGAAATATTAGTCATTATGGATCCCATTTTATGAATAAGGGCAAGCTGGGGGTCCGCAGAGTATCACTAAATTGCCTTCAGGGAAAGAAAAGCTCCATGTACTTCATACTTTTGAAAGCCAAATGGAAACCTGTAGCTATGTTAGAGCACTGTCTATCTATTCTGGTGCTATACTAATGCACCCTCATTGAAAACTTGGCAAGATAAAAGCATGGAGTGGTCTTGTAGAAAAATTCCTCAAAGGAATCACAGAAAATTCCCCACAGATGTATCACAGCCATCAGGACAAGTGATTTTCAGATCCACCCATTAGAAAGAATGTTTATAACACTCTCTTTTCTTCAGAGGGCTGAATACTAATTTAGAACTCAACTACGTGGAAAAAAATAATTATTGAGAGAGTGGTGAAAGGCTTTTATGAAGCTAATGAATTAGCTCAAATTGGAAGAGAAGGTCAGTAAATTCAAGATTTTCTGAAAGCTCACTTATCTTCCTCTATTAAACTAGCAGCGACACTTTAATACACTCCAGGCTGTCCATTTCCTGAAAGCTTCTGAACTCATGGAGCAGGCATGAAGAATTTGGTGTCTTTTTGTTAATTTTTATTATTACTTGGGATTTGTACAAGGAGATTTTTGCATTTGGTATTTTTCCCAAGACCATTCATTTTCTAAGATCCCCTACAGCATTAAAATATAATAACATTTTTTTTTAGACATAGCTAGGCACAACTGGTGATAAAAGGAGAGTTAGTCCTGATTTACATCACAGCTAAAAAATAAAATTCTTTGCAAAAATCTAATAAAAATCCCACACTACTTCTTTATTTACAAAGGAAGATTCAATGTGCTCTTGATCTCTGGTGATTTGAGCAGACTCTGGTATTTTACTACATTTCTCATTTGGTAGTACTAATCACAAGAATTTTAACATATTTTAGGATATTTTACACTAGGGACTGTGACTTAGTTTTGAAAAAATCATGCTGTGACAGAATTCTGTTTGCTTTTTCTCATGATTTCTAGATCAAACACACTGACTTTATAAATATTGTAGAACCCTCCATGCAAACTCTACTTGAAATCTCATAGCTCACACTAAGATCTCCTTTCCTTGAGTATCTTTGGCAATGGTAATGATTCAAGAGAACACATTGCATCCTCAACTGTAAGTTTTGCCTGAAAAAGGCAAAATGGTACAGAAATTCTTGAGCAATTGGATTCCTAAAGCGTAAGTCATTTCACATGGCTCTACACAACAGCCTGGGTGGGGAAATACCTTTTTGCACTAGCACAGTATTAGGCAGGCAGAGCACCATGGCAACATCCAGAGTCAAGCTGAGAAAATTCTTTTTGTCCCGTGTCATGCAAAGGTGTCCAAAACCTCAAACTTCTCCAGTACTCCTGAACTACTATGTTGCTCTGTTTCTAAGTTCCCTCTCCTTTAGAGAGGAAGATAAATTAAAAGTCTAGAAAAAAACATGGGTACTTCTGGAGAAATGCCAAGTAAGGGAAAAAAATAAATCTAGCAACAATAAAATGGGAATGAATTAACACCTTACAAAGCTTCCTGTTACAGTACAGTTTGTCTTTAAGGAAAGCTTGCTAATATTTCAGCAGTTGGGCATTTGTCATTATTTATGAACACTGAGATGAATAAATTGCACCCAAAAATATAATTGTATTTTAAAATCACAGAGTTGTGACAGGGGATGTAGAAGAGGTCTGGGCCAAGGATTGTGTAGGGTGAATGCAGTCAGTGTGCTCTGAAGTTTGCTCACAGCAATGCAGCAAAAGCCAATTCACACCACCTGTCCTGGGAGCCAGGTTTTACTCCCAGGAGAATAGACACTTAGCAGTGCAGGTGCAATTTTCAGGTTACAGGGTATTCAGTCAAGTCAAGCAGATGTGATTAGAGAGGGACCAAGCAATTTAAAGGCACTTGCCTGATCCTGAGCATTACATGCTTTTAAGGAGACAGTTCACTGTCTGAGAGAAAAAACTACAGTTTGGATGAAAGAATCATCATCATATAAATCTTTTCTGACTTTACTCTTTGTGCTCTGTATGACACCTTTTTGACAAACAAAGACTGCTTTGCTTCCAAAAGATTGTTCCTGTGACATGTTATTTCCTGCCCTCAGAGGGTAAGGGGCTTTGAATGCTGGTAAACCAAGCTGAAAGTGTGAAAGTGTCATGTAATGTCATTCAATTTTGGTTTAACAGGTGAAATCTCTCCCTGGTAGGTTTAAATTGAAGAGACACTAAAACGAGTCTAAAGCACAGCTTCTCTTTAAAACCCATCTTTAACCTACACATACTGTATATAGATGAATAGCTTAGAGAGATCATTTGCAGCTTCTGGATTATCTTCATGCAGAGCTCAGACCACATATTTTACACAGCAGTTCCAGAAAGCAGAGTTGAATGGGGGAAATTCTTTACAGACATGAAAATTCAGTTGAAAGTTTGAGAACTAAAGAGAATAAGGAACATGAAGAACAAAAATATTTCTTTCGTCTTTGGCATAGTACTAAAGTAATAAAGGAGTAAAGCACTCAGACAGCCCACAGACCATGTCACTTCAATGCAGCTTGTGGAAAGGAAGAGCATGACCTTAATCAATAGTAAGGTAAAATCCATTCCTAACCTAGCAGCTATTATGAACAACCTTGTATTTGACAGACAACTCTATACCTTCAAAGGTCATCAGTCAGAAGGAAATAACACTGCTAGTGCGGAGGAATACAAGCTGCATATGAGCTAAAGATGGAGCTCCATGTGATGGGAGCCCAAGGCAAGAGGCCATGAATTGCTGGCTCTTTGCACAGCAAAGGATGCAGGGACCAGTGGCTACAGCCAGGTGACCAGACACTCAGAGACACACCAGGATCCAATGGCTCAGGAGGAAGGGTGAGACCTCAACAAGCTTAAACTGTGAGGGGATTAAAGCCCAGGGGTCCCTCCTTGGAGGCACCACCTGGAGCTGTTTTTGTGTTCCTGTGCTGTGAATACATTGCTCTCTGGAATGAGACATCTGAGACTGCCTGCTATGGAAAACCCAGCGTGGAACTGGTGAGGAAGCCTGGTCTGACTTTGCATGAGTGGGGTGTGTGTGGAGCCAAGTGGGGTCTCATGTAAAGGGGCTTTGATGCCAGCAGTGAGCTGCTCCAGTGATGGGTGTGTGACTGCCAGAGTGACTCCTGGGTGGTCCCAGTTACTGTGGGGTGACCTCCATAGGAATTTGGGGGACAGTATCTGGAGAAACCAGTGATTAATCTCACTAACCTTTGACAGTCCCAGAGCTAATGACATTACCCAGTTTACTTTATCCTTTTGGACAGATCAATTTGTATTTCATAAGAGAAGTCATACCAATACTGGAAAAATTCAACATTAAGAATGAATTACCCAAGAACCCTTTCTCACAGTTTCTTCCTTTCTCAGGGGGTTGCAGATAGCTGCTGACACAAATATTGCATCAGCACAAACTGAAGTTTGAGAAACAGAAATGTTCTCCCTTCATATGCAAGTGCTGTGATCAGTCCAATAAAGAGCACAGTCTTTGTCACACTTGTCATGTTCCCAGGATGTTATCACAACTTACTGAAACTACCAGAGAAGTAAAATAAAATCTGAGGTTCCTTAAGCTTTGAGGGGCATTGAAATTCAAGAGGAGTAATAAATACAGAAGAGCTGTTCCTAGAGAAGCTTAGGGATTTATGTACGAAACTTCCATTAATATATATTTAATGGAAGTTGAGGAAGTAAATCCCTCTGCACTGCGGTGAACGTTAACAAGAGGGTGCTGAAACAAATATTTGTGTTTGAATTAGTTTTTCCTTCTCCACATGCTAACCACTATGTGTATTTTCCCATGCCTCTCCAAGTCCATCAATGTCCCCAATGTATTCACCTCAAAGGGTCCCAAGAGAACTGGGAGAGTCATTTCACTGATGCAATCCTGCCCACTCTGAAGAGATGGGCAACAACTTTTCTGTGTCTGGCAGAGAAATTTTGATCAAGCTGAGTGGGGCAATTCAGACTTTTAAAAAGTGCTGTTATCCTTGTGGAATTAATGGATAACTAAATTAGATAAAGATGAAACTTCAGACAAATAAAAAAAGCTCAGCTCAGTTTGACCAGGAATTGCCTTGAATTCCAGCTTAGCAGGGCAAAATGTCCAGGCAGCATAAACCACTCTGACCCTATTGAAGTCCAGGTAGTGGTGCTGATCTCTACTAGTTTTAACAGAGCAGGAAGCAGGTGTTAGGTAACATTGCTGCATTTAAACCTCTGGTACCAGTGTATAGAGATTGGAAGAATCATAAGCCAAAATCAGATATCCACACAGATCTTCCCAAAGCTTGAGAGCACTCTCAGCACAGCTCATATCATCCATCTTTGCTATTATACACAGAATGTAAAATTCGTCTAGTCAGAATGACAGTGTCTATGACTTCAAGGAGATAGGCTTTTGAATTATCTGGGAAAGCCTCTGTACAGCAGCATTAAACTTATATTTATGGACATGCCACTTAAAATCTGAATGTAGCAAGCTCATTTATACAAACAGTGAAGGGGAGAAGATAATTCCTTTGCATAACTAAACAGCCAGCAGTGTCATTAAGCAAGCTAACTTCCTTTGCTGCTTTATGGAAATATGTCCATCTTCAGTCAACTTTAGGGCTTGGGCTGTGAAGACAAGTTCTATGGTTCATAAATTAATGAATAAAGTAAATTTTCCAGGACCATATGCATACATTTTTTTAGACATACAAAGGTCTGCAGGTTTTTTTTTTTAATATCAGTATGGGAAAACAGAAATCCATGTCCTCCAGTCCATCAGTTCAGTTTCTGTTAGGAGATTGTGTTCCATGTTTCAGAAGGCAAAAGATTTCCCAGACTTGGCAGATGGTTTTTAATACACCTCTAACCTCTGGTGTCTTCTAATCTTGAATAGCATTTGGCTCAAATCCAGGAGGGAAAAATAAAGCTAAATGTTTCCCAAAATGTTAGCTTTTACAATTTCATAGCACTGTATTTTATTATCCCTATATACTTTCTATCTTTATTGAGACAAATCTGTACCATTCTGGCCTCTATGGTGAAGCTGCGAGTTCAAGCATAAATTAAAAGCTGCATGAAAAAAGTTCTTTATGCAGTTGGGATGTTGCCATCTCCTTCTGTCATTGAAAGTATCCTTGATCTAGAGTTGGCAGAAAACCAGAAAGGGAACCCCCAGTCTTTGTCCTTTGCTCTGTAATTGCATAAAGAAGCATAAGACAGAGATTGAGTTTAAAAAAAAATTTCCAAAAATATACTGTGATTTATGTGACAACACTAAAATGCAAGGGACAGAGATTTTTTGAAAATGGAAGTGGACTGGATTTTGTATCGCTTCTTCCAAACCCTTCCCAAAATCTACCTTTCCAGATATCAGAACAAATAGAGCAATGACTTCTTGTCCAAGAAAGGCAGCAGAGTCTAGAATGCTCAAACCAGGCTCAGGTGAAAACAATTCAACATTAAGTTCCACTGTGATACATCCAGAAGTTCTGTAGTGCCAGAGTTTTATTCGAAGTTAAGAGCTATGTTTCTATTCAGTCATCTCCCCACTGATTACTGATTTGCTCATTAATGTCCTGCTAGGTCCATCTGAGCTTATCTATGGAAATAAAAACAGCTGGACAGGTGCCACTAAACTCACAATTTTTCATTCAGGTGTCAGAACTGAGTGTAGTCCTGACCCTGCACTTTGAGTTTGTCATGGATCAATATTTGAAGCCTCAAATGAAGAAAATAAGTTTAGGTGGGCAACTAATCCTGCCCAGCTATATTTGTGAACTTAATTGATTTTGGGAGCCACTGATTTCCCAGTATAGTCCTATACAAAAAGGTTATTTCAAATCAGCAGAGTTATATCTGCTGTATTTGGATATTTAACATTTTGGTCAAGAATCTCTCTTTGATTACTAGAGCCTGGCATTCATTCTATTTGGCAGTGAAAAATTAATTTTCCTTTATATGAAAAGTCTCTTGGAAATAGCCTATGACCTCACTTTTCGTGTACCATTTCCAGTGACACTAATTAGGAATTATAGTCTGTGTCCCAGAAGATTCTCATTATCCCAGTGAGGACTTGCTTTTGCTGAGTTCACATGAAAGTTTCCAGAATGGAACCCAAAGCCCCAAAACGTCCTATCAAAGACCATATTAGAGCTCACAATCAAGTGGAAAGCAGAGTTCTGGTGTTTTAACTCTTCTATTCCCTTTGCCAAGCCTTACACTGCATTGGGACCACCCCCACTGGTATTTCACATGCTACTTTTGCTTTCAGGCCCGTGGGCTTTGGCAGAGCTTGGCATTAATGGACACTTGAGAGCTCTTTTATCTCAGTGGTGGGGGACCAAGGGGGAGAGGCTTGGGGAAGCAGGCACTGGGAGAAACAGCCTCTGCTTCTAGAACATTATTCACAAAATCCCTGATCCTTAGTGTAACAAATCCTATTGGAAGCAGTGGCAATGTCAGTGTGAGCAGTCAGGTCAGGGCTACAGCACCTACAGGTACTTTTACCTGTGTCTCAGGAAAGGTGTCCTTGTTTAAGTGTGTCACTTTACGGTCCCTGGATGTTTGCCTAAAAGCCTGTGCAAACCTGGCCTGTATTTGTATTAAGCTGTAACTTCAAATTGAGGGAAAAAAGTTGTTCATTTTTTTTTTTCACAAGAAAGCAATAATCTCCCCAGCATTAGGAAGTTTAAAGGAAGAATTCTATAAATTGCAGCTGGCCAAGGTCAGCATTAACTTAAGTAGTGGAGCTGATTGTTGACATTTGCTCTTATCCACCGAAGGAGAAGCAGTTTCAGGGTCTTTTGGAGTTCCTGTATAAATCCATCTTTCCACTCTTTAAAAGCAAACAGCCAGGACTACATTTGTAGTGAGCCTCTAAATACATTTTCTCAGCTTGACAATTCCTCTGCCCACATTACCACTGCTGAAATTTGAGGGCAAGGGAGCAAGAAAATGGTGACAATTTTTATCTTGCCAATTTTAAAATGAAAATTTGTCTCCATTTTGCAGCCAGCTCAAATTTGACATTCCAGGGAGCTCAGTCCAGATTAAAGCAAAGACAAATTCTCCTTTTCTGCCTGTATGAGCTTGGCTGGAGCCTCTCTGGTAACTCTCTGCAGACAGGCAGTTCAGGCAGTGTCTGTGAGCCTCACCTGTCTGTTAGCTGAGCCTAATAAAAATATAAGGAATATTTTTTCTTATAAAAAATAAATGAAGTCACAGAAGTCACATAAATGCAAGAAGATGCTAAAGATTAGAAAGGCACTGATTATTTGGTATTTTAGGGTAGGACTCTAAACAACGGATTTTTTAAAAAAGAATTATTTCTGTTTTACATATTTTGACAGCATTCTTTTCATTCCATGATCACTTGAAAATGTAAATCACAAAACAGAAAGCATATATTTTGTTATAAAAATATTTTAAACAACTACTCCTGGCCAGATTTTTGACAATAGATTTCCATCTCCCAACTTCTTTTTTCCTGCCAACTTCACATATAGCATTCCCTTATTTACATTTCCAAGCATAAATATGGAGATAGATTGTAACCTATATACTTGCACATGTAGATTTCAGAAATGTTAGCAAAAAGTTTGAAAATCAAATTCTGATACAAAAATTTCTCATTGCTTCTCCTTTTTTTTCTCAAAGTAGTTGGACATATTGGCATGAAAAAGAAAGATTTCAATATTTTTAAAAATCCTTCTAGTAGTCTAACTTCCAGGATATTCTGTGAAAGCAATAGAGAAAATTCTCTGAATATTCTTTTTTTGCCATGAGAAAGATAACACAGCTGTCAAACTTATGATAACTCTGCATTTATTCTTGTACTTTTGACCTTAGAATAGATACATTGATATTCTATTTTTCCTTTTCTGAAGAAAGAAACCTCCTTGCCTTCATTTTTGACAGAAATCTTCCCATGGTTTTGGACTGATAAAGACAAATGTAGAAGAGAAATAGAATTTATTCTAGCTAGATGAACAGATGTGACACCCATGTCAAACATTATTATAACCTATACACTTCAAATGTAGACTGGAAGTTAAATGCTGCACAGACTCAAGCCAAGCATTACAAAAACAAAATGTTTCTCAGCCCACATACTTCTTACTGTATGTTCCTCATGATTCAGTAATGAACAACATGCTGAGACAACATTTGAAACACTGCAATGTTGCACAAAGTGCACAACCCAAAAATTAATATATTTATAAGCTGAAATTTGCTGCAGCCGTATGAACCTTTCAAAATCAGGTTCTGCATGAGGGGAGGGGATGCTTGCAGGGGTGAAACAAATTCACAAGCCAGTCTCCAGATCTGCTTGCTCTCTCACTCTCCCTCAGCATGCAGCAAATACATTCCCATATCAGCTTTTTAAAACCCTGAGATTATTGGATCTTTGCAAATATAAATCCATGGCTTTATGTGCCCTTGCCTTACTCCAGCAAGAAATTTAAGGAAGAGACCCTTCTGCTTGGTGTTCTTGAGGTATTTCAGTGGTGCTTTCTAACCCGTTTCCCCAGGGAGATTATAAAGGGGTACAAAGTTTTGGGTCAGCTCCTTGACACCAGCAAATATTTTCCCATACTTCCTGTCCACTGTAGATTTCTTGTGATTTCCACTTTCTGGAACAGTCCTTCCCAAAAAGAGATTCTCCATTAGCCAAAGTAGAAAATGAGGCTATTTTGGGGAGCCACCAGGATTACACAGCTGACACTTCACTGAGCAGGATTCAGGATGTGGCAGGACCCCTCTCCATGGCAAAGAGCCCCATGAGCTCTGAAGAAAAAAGACCCAGGTCTATAAAACTTCACATGGTGCAAGTTTCTGAGTCCATGTTCAACCTTGGGCAGTGCCTGCTGCTGGGCTGTGCCTGGGATTCCCAGTAAGAGGAGCCACAAGTTTCACTGAGCACCAGGGCCTCAGGTCAGTAACAGCCATATTAAGAATGGAACATTTTGGGCCCCAAAGTATTTCTGCTGACAGAGCAGAGCAAGAAGAAGAATGTTTAAAATTAATAAAGTTTTCTTTTTCCCCAGTAGATCAGGGTTTGCAATATGTTTCTCCCTCCTTCTCTGTTCATGTGTGCCTGTGTGCAACTCCTTCCCCTGCTTGTAAAGTACACACACACACACATATTTGCTTTGATATCCCACCTACACAAGCAAAGCTTCAGTACTTCATGGATGTGTTACACGGATAAACTCAGCAGCATTGAAGAAGAGGTTGTCAGCCCTGATAATGCAAGCACTGTGAAGGGGGCTGCATGACATGGCAACAAAGAGCTTTGGGAATCACATCTCAGCTCCATTCCAGCTTTACCACCAAGCTTTGCCTCAATTTTCCCACCTGTAAAAGTGTGTATAATCTCACTGCTCCCCTCTCAGGACTGCTTTGATGCAACTCACTGTATGAGACATCATAGAGAGTTTATAATGAGACATTATAAAGAGTAGATTCACAGTTCCTGCTCCTTTTCCTCCATATTTACACAGAGCAAAGCAGGAATTCTGTTTAAATTTTTCAAAAGAGCAGATGCTTACAGGTCTGGTGTTGATAAAATATGGCCTGCTAGCTTAGCAAAACCACAGGAACAAAATGAAAAATCTGCTCATTTTGTTTCCTGAGAACAAACACACAAAATGAATGTCATGCATTTCAACAACAATTGGCATCTATGTAGTTCAGAGGAAAACTTCTTGTCCAAGGAGACAACAGATTTTATTATACAAATTAGGAATAGCAATTGCCTGCCAAGACAAAGCAGCATTCATCAGAACATGACACACAAAGAAGGAAGAAAGGAACTCTGATTTAACCTGCAGAATACTAAAATTATTTCTGCTGACATGTGTGTTGGGGACTTGAGCTGAAATCCTCTCTGCCTGCCTGGCTGGAGGAATGCATGAGATAAGATCCCCCATCAGCTCTGCGGTGACAGTGCTGGGGAAGCCATGGGCACCACACCTCAGCAGCCCCCTGGCTGCCCACACTCCCCAGAACTGCCCCAGCCCTCTGGGGTTTAAACCGCCAATAAAACCTGTTTGTTGTCCAATATATCATTTTCTCCTAAATGTTATCAGCACTGCAGAAAGAAAAGGTCAGATTATCTGCAGGGAGGTGACTAGCAGCAGGAGAAGCTGCTCTGTGTTGGGGATGAGGTCAACAGAGAGGAAAGATGCTAAATCTCCTTCCTTGCTAAATCCCTCATCAGGTAAATCTTCTATCAAGCCCACTTCATCTAACCATTGCCTAGTTCTCTGTGCTTGACTGGGAAAGGTAATTAATTCCTTGAAGGAACTGGAATGAATGGGAGCTAGGAAGGACAGGATGTGCTTGTGATGGCATGGGAAAATACTGGGGATTCTGGGCATGCCCCACTGCAGCATCATGGGCTGTTTAAACCTGCTGAGCTGTCCCATCCCTGTCCTGATTTGTACCCAAATCAGCAACACCTGAAAACAAAAAAGGGCTTAATGAGTATATTTGGCCCAAAATGTCCATCATCTCCTCTCTTCTGCCCAGGTACGTGGACAAAATAATGTTCACACCGAGTCTTTGCTGAACAGGTCTGAAAACTGGCACCATCCAGGCCCAAAGAGGTAAAAGGTAGTTATAAATCCACTTTTTCACACTCTATTGCAGATATAAAGTAGAGCCATTTATCTAGTTCATCTTAAATAATGCACATTTTTTAGATTAAAATACAACCATCTCTTTTTTGAATAACAGGGAGAATTCATGAGGCCAGTTTCTCTTTCAGGTGTTTTCTCTGCTACCTTCTCCAAACCTGATCCATGAAGACCAAATGAAAATGGTGTTTGGGAGCTCAGCTCCCCCAGAGTAGGTGGATCCTTTTTTACAGACCATCCAGCAGCTGTCCACACACCACCCAGCTCCTGTCACAGGATGCCAGGCCTTGCATGGGTATAATATGGAGTAATATAGTATCAAGTAACAGAATTAGGTAATTGTGTCACCATAGCACACACAGCTCTGTTTTTAAAGGCAAGAACAATTTTTCCACTTACTTCTTTGCAGGAAATAGGTGGGGAGCAAGACAGGGTGCTAAAGGGCCAGCATGAAATCCCTTTTTCCCTGGAATATATAGAAAAATGTCACTTTATAAATACAACATGTTGTCACCATCTTTCAGCCTTTGCCTGCAAATGAAATTCCTCTTCTTTTGTGATCATACAGGTATGCTGTTTGCCTCTTTTCCTAACAGGCTTGATATCTTATGAAAATTTAGCCCACCATTTTGGTGAAACACATTTGGAAGGAATTTCCTTCTGTTTCCTGATACTGAGCAATAGAGCCTCTAAAATGCTGATTTTCTGAGGCCACAGGGAATGAGTCACAGCAGACAAATGCCAGATCAAATACAGCAAGCGCTCAGGGAGCTGGCACCTGCAGGCCTCAGAAAACAACATTTCCTTTGTCAGTCCTGCTGTACCTACCTAATGCAATAATTTCCAGGGTGCTTTTTAGCAAGGGGATAGGCTGCCCCATTCTGTCTTCCTGCTTCAAAGTCTCACAAATGAGCATGAAATACAGAGCTGTGTATTGGAAGAGGCCATGCTGGGATCATGACACTCCACTCTGGCTCAAGGCCATGCTGTGGCTTAAGCACCAAGTGGGGAGCAGTGGGAGTCAGTGCCTTGGAATGTAGGGCCTCAAGGATTCATCTTTTAAATACCATTTTAAGAGGCATTTGGGTGCCTAACTATATTCTGCAGATTTAATTACTGCATAAATCACATCTGTGCAGTAACCTCAGAGTGCTGGGATCAGAAGGAAGGTCCCTCAGCTCCAAAACAGAAAAAAAGCTTTTTACTTCTGTGTTTTGCTTGCAGTTGCTGGGAAGGGTGAGACATGAACTCCTGGATACAGTGTTCACCTGGTGCCCAGCTCTGCCATCCGCACAGAATGGGTCACTCTAAAGTTTAGGGAAGCCATTTAATGACTCTGTCCCTATGTCCCCATCTGAAAAAATTGGTTGTTCCAAGGTTGCACCGTCCCTTCTGCTGGAAAGAAGTCCATTAAAAGTGTGTGTAGCTTTTTTTGTAGAAGTTTGATTTTCACTCATTTTTTTGATTGAAGTTTTGGGTTTTTCCTGTACTTGGAACAGAATTCACTTTTGTAATTTATTTTGCCAATTCTGCACATCCCAGATGTGCTGGCCACTCTTGGCTAAACACTGCTTGGGGAGAGAAGAGGACAAAGAAGGAAGCTGGGTGTGCTTTTTTCTCAATAAGTGAAAGAGCAGTATAACTCAAAAAAGAACTGCACCAGGCAACAAAGTCATTTTTCCCAAACTTCTCTGTTAGCATGCTGAAGCATGGCAATTTTTCCTTTTCCCTTCTGGTCAATAGTTAGGGAACTTTCATGTGTTTTGGTTCATATTTATCATCTGAAATAGGGAAATAAATATAAATATAAAACAATCCTGTTCTAATAAAAAACCACAGAAATAATTATTTTTTATCTTTAAATTACCTGCATTAATGTTACCTCAGAGTCCATTGCAAAGGTGTAGTAATTATTAGCTTAATTATTAACATCTCTCAGCAAGCTAATTAGTTGGGCACCAAATTAAAACCATTTTTGCCTGAAGTCTAAAGGGGCTAAACCAGATGATTGTTTTAATATCTCAAATATTCAAGGTGGCAGAATTTCTGTCTCTGGAACCATGAGCTATTTCATGGTTGAAAATGAAATTAGAAAATGGAAAAAAACAACATGAATTGACCCACATCCTAATTTTAGGCATTGCTAAAAAAGGATGCATCCTCGAAGATGATGGCAATGTCTGTTCAGCAGGCTGCAGTCTGATTTTTCCATGTAGAGGCCCCACCAGCACACCCTGTTGTGTCACTGTCCAAATGGACAGACCATCACTAGAGGGGACAAATCATCCAGATTTCTCTATCACTGCACCTTCACTGGAGACATACTGAACCCTGTGACTCCCTCTGCAGCAGAGGACACCATCTCCTACAGCATGGAACTGCTGGGGATTGGTCTGTAATCATCAGCAGGGATTAGATGGGCTGGGCTGTGGTGCAGTAGCCTTTGGGCTTGGTGGGCTGCTTTGCCCTGGGCAGGAAGGTGATCTCACAGAAATCTGCCTGTCTCACGTGTAGAAGTGACCATGAGTAACTGCCCAGACCAGCCAAGCCCTCTGGACAGCGAGGGGCAGAAGTGCCCCTGTTTGCAGGTTCCACCTCACCCTCCTCAGCAGTGCTGCCACACCAGGACCCCAAATCAGTCCCAACTCAGTCTCTTTGGACCTTTCAGCCATGTCCTGCATGAGGGTTCAAAGCTGCAGTGCAGCAAGATTGCCACCCATCCTTGCTATTGCTGTGAAACAGCCACAACCCACACACATCCCACAGGACCAGCTCATCCCTGTCTCTTCACTGGAAAAAGGGTATGGGGAGATTTGCTCACTGGCTCTGGAAGAAATACCATATTGTGATTGCAGGAATAGCCTTGGGAAAAGCAAAGAGGCAAAGGGCTTTATCAGGCAAATCCCTTCATGTTACCTCTTTTCTTAAAGGAAATTCACACCCATAGCTCTGGTATTCTCATTCTGTTAAAATGAGGAAAGCTCGTGTTATTTAATTCTTGTTTTACATACCTGCCTGCGCAGCTCAGAAAGGCTCTGCCTCACTGCCACAGCAGCCAGCCTTGAGGGGTGGTGGCAGTCCTGGAAAAGCAGGGGACATCACAGGGGAGGCTGGATCATGTAGCCTCATCCATCATATCCCAGGCACCAGTCAGAGCAGTTTGTCTCAGAAAGGGATCTGGCACCATCCCTCAAACCCCATGTCACAGCCACTGCTCTGTACATGCTCAGTGGGAGGCTGACAGAGAACCCTCTCATGTTTATCCAGCACAAAATTCTTTTCAAGACTGCTGTTTCCTTGTTGGGCTATGAAAGATAACAACTTCATACAAAAATAAACAGGTTTGCAAACTCTTCCTGGGCACTAACATCGTGCTGGTGTAATGGACCTAGGGTCTGATGCAAAGCAGCTTTTTAGCAAACAGGCACACTCTGCTCATGCCTTCCCCTGATATAAATGCTTTTTCATGGAAAAAACTAAACTGATTTTCTTCTTTTTAACAACTCATAATAATTAAGTTTAAAAATGAACCTTTAATCAAAAGCTAAACCATCCAAATATTGAGCTGAAATACAGCAAGAAATCACTCTCTTACCAGCTGTTGACGACTGAAATAAATAAAAAATTACAAATGTGTTTAAGGAAAGAACCTGATAATTTCATAAAACAGCGCATACCTAGCTAATAGTACCTGCATGAAGTGTAAGTTGGAACAATCAAAGAGTATTCCCCCCACCCTCCTCTCCAGTGTTTAAATGCAGACAGACACAAATTTTGGGGGCCAAGGAATGAGGAAATGAGGAGATTTTCCCAGCAGCTCCCCATCCCCTCTGCCCTGCTGCAGTCCTGACCCCACTCCCTGCAGGTGCTCAAGCTCCCAGCACGGCTCCTGCTGGTACCAGGAGCTGCACTGGCAGAATGGGAGGCAGAAGTGCCTCCATTTAGCTGCAGATTGTGTAGAGGCTGCCCTCACCCATGCTGGGACCAGACAGAGAGTTTGTTAAGGGGGTGTTTCCTCTCCCTTTGGAGCTCTGACCATGTACCAGGATATCAGGACTTGAAAAGCCATTAGTTCACTACGGTGAGATACTCACACTGAGGATGATTTATCAGAATGATCAAAGCAAACTAGTAGAAAAATGGCCCCACTAAAAATCAGGATGCAGGAGAGAGTCTGTGCACATACCAAATCTCTGGCCTCTTCTAATCCAGAGAGTTCTTTCTGTTCAAAACAGTCTGCAATCCATCCCCAAGGTGAGTCTCACAGCCTGATTATTGCCCATTCAAACTGAAAGGACCAACTGAGAACTCTGGATATTCAGTTTCACTTGCAGCATGATAATGCTTAATCCACAGAGATCACCTACCCTGTTTCCAAGTATCTCTTACAGAATTACAATGCTATTCAAACAGGTATATGCAAGACTGCAACTGTTATGTGTTTATGTATTTTTTTTAACTGAGGCAGGATTAGTCCCTTATTTCTTGAAGATACAAAACAAAATTATAATCAGATGTAATAAATGTCCAGATAAAAGTCTGAATAAATCTTGGGCTATCAGTTGGTCAGTTGATATTCCTTAAAAATAAAGTTTATAAATAAAAAACAATCAAGCTCACCTTTAACCAAACATGAAAATAACAAAAAGAAAGCAGTGTAGCTTCTTACATACAGCTTTTACTGACAGCATGTAAACATTTTTCCCATACTGCTTTAAAGGAGAGACAAAGTACATCTTAAATGGAAGGAAAGGTTATTCTTAATTGGATTTGTGACATGCAAGGGAGACTATCATAAGAGCAACAAGTTTGGGGGACATAAATGACATCTGAAATGCTTCAGGATCCTTTGTGACATAACAGTGGTGACCAAATCAAACCCATATGAAGAGAAAAATTGCATGCAGCATTATGCAATTGCACAAGCATTATGCCCACAACTGAGTGTTTGAATTCCTTTTGGGCTATGTGTGTTTTAGCAAGACCATCTGGACATTGCCAAATTGGTTCTGAATAGAAATACATATCCATAAAGCAGAAACTTATAAATTGCAGCTTGCTTTCTGTCCAAGGCTGCATGTCAGGGCTTCCTTGTTTGCTGCACACCTGTTTCAGCCCATACAGGGTAAGAGTCAGCCAGGCTGCATCTGCACACCCAGCAAAATAAGGGTTGGGTGTGGCAACCAGAGCTGGGAGTGGGGTGGTCGAGAGCAGGGATAGTGACCTGAACGTTTTGCTTTGGGAGCAGAGGGAAGGGTTGTGGGCCTTGTCTGAGAGCTGGGGTGGAAGGAGGGAAAAAGGCCAACATTGCCCAGCTTCCTCACACATCTGGTGCCTCTCAGTCACATAAGCATTTTTATAGGTGGCAAGATAAGGCATTAGCACTTGGCCATGCCTAAAACCCCCGAGGATTAGCAGTGTAAGAGGAATTTAATCTCCCAATATGTCTGAATTTCAGTTTATGCCATTTGCTGTTGGCACACCAGCAGCAGAGAGAGGCCTCGAGTGAGCTTCCCAGATGGGAAGAGTCTCTGTGTACCAGAGGGATTAACTTTGGCTCCAGAGACATTGCAAGCTAATGGATAAGAGTCATGAAGCAGAGCACTGACTGACACAGAAACAGGTTCTTCAACCCTAGAGCATTCCCTACTTGACTGCCCATTTCTCTTATAAATACCTGTGCTTGTGCAGGACCTCTCTTCAATAATTTGAACAGTATTGGGCTCCACCATTCACACAGGCTTAGGAAGAGAAGAGCATTAAATCTCAATCACCTTCTTTATCCAGAGATAATGGACATTGCTAAAGCTTTGCTAGTTAAATATCTTTGATCTGTCTGTGACATCTGCTTTTCATTTCATAAGCCCTAGGTATGCAAGCAGATAGACTAGTAATGGTATGTATTTGTGTATTTGTGGACATTCATACATAGACATCTATGCACATGCTAATTCTTTGTCTTTCAGTGTCTAACAGGCAAGAAAAAGCACCTGACTGCTGTGTCTGGCCCACTGCTTATCTGTTCCCAAAGCCAAAATCAATGAGGAAGCACTTTATTGCTGTTACTGGTCATTGAGTTGCCAAATCTGAATTCACGCAGCCAGGCACTCTTTCTCACTGAGTGCAAAGCAGGAATGAGTGGATACTAAACAGAATTTGCTTTCCTCAGGGGTTCTGTGGGTCCATTTTGCCCTCTGGACCAGAGCTCCTACAGCACTCTTGGATCACTTTGCCCGTTACTGTGTGACAGTGTACTGAGCAACTACAGCGTAAAGATTGTAAGAAAGCTGTTGAGTGAAAAAGTGTCTTAATGTTCAGGAGAATAAGGGGATTTCTGCTCAGGTCATATCTCACTTCCATTTTTTTCTGTTGAGTTTAATCTGTAGGAGTCAGTAGCAATAGGAAATTTTCAGCAAAGCAATTTGAAGTTTCTCACAAAGTGATGGGAGAGAGGAGAGTTTTCTTAAGTTTCTTTCTCCTAACATAGGGTATAAAGCTGTGCCAACTGAAGTTAATAACTATTTCACTTATTTCAGAAGCAGAAACATCCTTGTGCATTTAAATCAGTATAAACCTGAAGTTTCAAGTATATTTCCACCATGTAGACCATTCTAGCAGCATAACGGACTCTGTCAGGTGGGTAAAAGTATAATTAATTCTGTTTGCATGCACAAATATGACTCTTCATCATCAGAGATATGTAACATTTAACAAAAACCCAAACCATACAAAAAAAGTAGTTGCCTCTCTGAGTATTTGAGAGTAGGAAGAAAGGATGACAAAGCAAACTCCTTAGCCATGATTTTAATAAATATTGCACAAATTAATTAGAAATTCCAAATGCTTGTATAAGAAAAAAAATGATTAAGCATGCATTACTGCTGGAAGTGTCTGAGGGGTCTTCTTGTCGTTGCACTGGAATTCAGTGTTTGATCTTCCTACCTGAGCTTGAACTCACATGCTGGCAATTCTTTGTTTTGTCAGTTTATAAGTGTGTCTCCTGTTCTCCTTTCTAAAGAAAAGGTCAGTGCTCTTCACTTAAGTAATGCCATTAAGAAAGAAACCCTCACTTTTTTTCAGCTTGTGCAACTGAGCAATTGAAAGGCACAACCTCCATTTACCTCACTGCCACATTTTGAATACGAGGAAAAAAATGTGATTGCAGATAATCCACAGGCAATGAAGAGTAATGTCTAGTAGTCTGTCTCCAGGATTGTTCCCTACAGCATATTTTCCAACTTTTTTTCCAATCATATTAAATGACTCATTTAATAAGCTAACTGTTTCTTCTTATCCTAGGGGAGACTATTTTGCAGTGCAAGATGTTCATGTTATGAGGGTCTCTCTGTTTAACTCATCCCATTATTCCTAGTTATACATTCTAATATCAGTCAACCTGCCTACCTTTTCACCACCCTGCAGCCTGTTTCTTTATGTGTCTGCCAATACAATAAACTGATTTTGCACCAAAGAACTTAAATTGTTATTAGTTTCTCCACCTCTCTAACTGCTCCATCCAGGAAGTGTTATTTAATGTCATGTACAGCACCAGCTTAGTCTCATGACAAAAATGTGACTGTTTTTTTTTTAACATGTGAAAACAATACTGTCTGCAAAATCAATGTCAATTTAATATATTGTGCTGCTCTCTGGTTAGCAGGTGGCTCCATTTCTATTTAAAAAGAGAGACAGCTTTTCCTCCAGTCATGAAATTAAGAAATTTTGCATCAATACGTAATATTCAAATTGAGAAATGATTCTGAAAGAGGGAGCGGTGCTTCGGTTGAGCTTTATAGCTCTTTGTTCAGGTCAGATGTGCAGTCAAAAGCAAAGACTATATACAAATGTTTTTAGTTATGATGCAATGATTTTTTGAGTATAAGTCCCATGGAGAATTTGAAAATGGGATAAGACTTTAGAGTGCAGTTTGGGGTTAATTGTTGTTAGTTACACCTTTAGCCTGTGGTTAATCCAAGATCCCCAAAATCTGTCCATAATGTTTGCACTGATGTTCCCTTTCATGAGCAGAGCCGGATTTGGACCTAGGATATAAACTACATTGAGCTATGCCATATTCCAGCTGCTTCACACATCCTTAACTCATGTTTTATGTGAGTTTGTACGATGCTGAGGGCATTATTTTAGCCATGGCCAGTTGCCTGTTGATAGCATGACCATATCTGAATGAAAAATTGTCCTCTTCTGGGAAATATCTCAGGATGTTTCTGTTTAGTTCAGCAAATAGCATCGAAACGTACAGGAGCTGAATTTCTGTTCACTTCAGTAATGTGATATTCTACTGCTGACAGCCTCCCTAGATGGCTTGTAGTCAACTTTCCAATCCAATAAACCCACGATATGGGCATAAAAATGAAGCAGAGTCAGATAACCATAAATGAGAGAGCTCTGCCAAGGAAACTTATAAAGCACTGTGCAGGACCTAACAGTATAAAACAAAGAGGCCAAAGGGAAATTAAATAGGCCTGGGATATAGAAATTTCCCTAATCAATACCATACAACATTTCCCCTCCCTGAAAGCACTACTTGCATCTTTTTGGTTCCTCCTGGCTTAGAAAAATCTGGAATCAAATCTTTCCTGTGTAATTTAATGGTTCTAACCCCATCATCTGATTCATCGGAAGTTGCACCTCTTTCTTGAATCATTCAAGGGCAGATTTGGAGGGCAGAACTGTGTCATCATACAAAAAGTTGAAAATGATCATGATGTCCAGCAAAATATTTCCTCTCTCTCTGTGAGTGCTGGCCCCACCTATGCTTCCTTGTGCTGCCATCTGTAATTCCCATTTTGGTGAAGCGCTGGAAGGGTTGACAGGTGCCCAAGATTTGCACAAGTCTCTGCCTGAACAGAAAGTGCTCATAGCATAGGAACCTCCACCAAGACCAGCACACATAAAGCTCACAGGCACGTGGAGAGAAAGGCTACTTCCCTCATCAGAGAATGGAAATAAGAAATAAACTCTTGTAAGAGTAACTTACCAAAAAAATTAGCTCTCATATTTTCTTCTTAGTACAGGTTCTGCATTTGAGGTCTCCTGAGATACCGCTACTATGCACTGATGATATATCATGCAGATAAACTATGGCAATGGAATGATTTTTTTCTCCAACTGAATTATTTTCCTGGGCTGAAAAGAAATATGTTGCTTTCTGACAAATACTGATTAGCACAAACCCACGAAGACTTGATAAACCAGCACTGAAATGGCTATTGTTTGACAAAGTAGCACTCAGAAAACAGGAAAGTATGGGACAAACACAAAAAGCTCCACCAGTTTTTGATACCAGAAATGCCATGTTCCTGCGAGGTGTGTCACCCAGTCTGCTTTCAGCTGGTATAACTCACTGCCATGCTGCCAACAATGAATGGAAACAATCTCAGTTACTCCATTTCTACAGGGCTGTGCCCCCACTTCCTATCACCTTGGACTACTTGTAGTGAAAAGGCTAGCATTGATTTACCTTGAATTTTAAATACCCTGAGATCTGGCTTTAAAGATCAGCTAGAACATGATTGCCCTGATGTGACTCTATAATCTCACACAAAATTCACAAGTATGATGAGACCCAGATCCCTCCCCTCCACAAACACACATAGACATATGTATCTATTGTGCAACCCACATTTACACAAGAATTAGGACTGTAGCAAAACTAAACAGAGTGACAATCTGTGCTGTAAAAGTTGCTATGAGGAGTCTTTGCATAAAAAGAAGTTGCTTTAAGATCCAGGTTCCTTCCTGAACTGCAGAGGCAGTCTGATATTTTTTCAGATGCATAAAGAGTTGAGCATTGAGTTTCTAATGGCCACACTATATGAATTTAAGTTTCCATCAGGTTTAAAGGTTGGCCATTGTCACCCATAGCTTGCTCCATCCACTCTAGATTTCCCACAAAACACCTTCTGAAGAAAGCACCATGCAACAATCAATATGCAGCTCTTCAAAAAGAGAAGTGGCAAACCAAAAGAGCAAAGTCTTTCACTTACTGTTGAGCTTGAACTTTTCTATCTCTCTCAGTAGACCTTTCCAACTCCACTCTTGCTGATCAGGAGTTAAAAAAAGACCAAAAAAATACACATTTTTTTATGTAGACTCTGCTGCAAACCTATCTCATCTCCTCCAAAAACATAATAAAGATAGACTCCATTTTGTCTTAATGTGAGAGCTGTTCCCTTTAAGTCAAATTCTTCAGAAATGCTCTGAGTGAAAGTATAAATTGATGTCAAGTTTAGGTGGTTTTAGATTCTTTAAATTTGGACAGCTCAGAGATCAGCCATAAGGAGCAGCAGGGAAGTAGCTCATGTTCCCCAGCCAACACAGCACTTCAGCATTCTCACCTTGCATAGTGCAAACAGGAGCAGCTCCAGCAGTCTCAGTGGAAGAACTCTGACTGCATACAACACTCTCACAGAATTAAATATGCCATCATTTTCATGATCATTCACATTACAGATAAGAAACCCCAGAAAAGTGGGAAGCAGAGGCCTGAAACCAGTTATATCGCCATCAAAATACTCCAGCCTCACAACTCCTCCAGGTACCTCAAGTCTTTGGTGGATCAGAAGACCCAGTACCTTAGTATCCACTGGGAGCAAGTGACATTGTTAACGCATTTCATTTGCAGAGGTGTTCATTTTGCTCGTTTTTTTTTTAGTTTTCCGAGTCATATTTAGTCAAATAAGAGTCAGAATATGTTAATAATGTTTAGTTCCCCTAGACCTTGATGCATATCTTTCTTTTGCAAATAGCTGATGTTCACAATGAACTGAGTGCTGTACAAAAGCTGTGTAAGGACCAGCCTGCTTTGAAGAACTTGCACTCAAAGGACCACAGAGCTAAAAAGGGGACAGGGATAACAGTAAGTAAACAAAAAACAACTGTGGCCTAAAATTTGCAACTACTCAGGCACAGATAACACAAACTCTTAGAAACACAATAGATTGGCTGAGATTGGAAAGGGACGTATTTTGTACTGATACAACGATACGGTGTTCCACACCAATTTCAATTCACCTGTCTTTGGTACAGTATACCATCACAGCCAAAGAGCTTTATAGCAAGCAAAAAGATCCAAGATTTTCTACAAGTATCAAGAATGGACAGAATTATACTAGCAAACCCTAAAGGAAAAAGAAAAAATAAAGAGAGGGAAAAAAAGAAAGGAAGACCTGCAAACCTTCTTGCCTCCAGGCATAAATGAATTTTCCACCCATGGAAGTTGGGAGAAAATGTCTGAAAGGTTAATTTTCAAATTGCCACTAGCTGTGAAACTTCTTGTCTGCTCTTTTCAAGCAGCTGGTGCTGTCTGCTGCCAGCTGCAGAAGACTGGCCTTCATCAACCTTGGGTCAGACCTGCTCTAGTGCTTCTCCTTGTCCTATATATATATATCAAAGTGGAAAAAAAGAAACCACAAGAAACCACAGACAAATATGTTTTAAAAGACAAGGTTATCCTTGTCTCCTTCCTTGGTGAAGGCTTGGAAATAGAGCTGCTGATATCTGGGATTTTCAAACATCCTAAATATTTAGAAGGTAATGTATGACACTGAAAAGCCTTATAAAAAAAAAGTTCTATTCATCTTGTACATAACAGCACAACAAAGGATAGTTAATAAAAAAATATGAGTGCAATGAACAGAATTTGAAATTTCCTTAAAATCTCATCTCCACCTCAACAATTAATCAATTTCAACAGCCACTTATTGCTTAATACAAAGCATATCAACAGAGATTATTGCTGAAACAACAATTCCTCTTAGTCAATCCTAGCAGGGGCTGAAATTTTCCAGAGCAAAACAAATTATTCATGCTGACGGGACAATGATTGTCTGCAGAGAAGGAGAGGTAACAGAATGTGTGTCCAAAGACAAACACAACATACATGTTGGACCACTAAATGTGTAAAACATCTTGTCCTTTTCAACTTTACAAAATGCCAATGCAGCAGTTTCTAAATGCACTGTGGCTTGCTAGTTCTCCTGAAACAGAGAATAATTTTATTAAGCAAGCAACAGAACAGATATTATTTCCCTAGCTATGAGAAATGTGGCTCTAAGGCTCATAAATACACTTCTGAAATCTCTAGCTGAAATCCTTGCCTCATTACCCACAGCTACTTTCTTTACATGACTCTTTCATTCTGAATATGCATTTTAAACCCCAGATCTGCATCATTTGGTGGAAATTGGGATAACTTCTCTGATTTCAATAGAGCTATGCCAACCTGTATTGCTTATAAATCCAGCCAGAAAAGAAAAAAAAACATAAAAATGCAACACAACCACTCTTTTAAGCATTCAGAACAAAGTTTAATGAACGCTTCATATTAGGAAAAGAAAAAAGGCAGAAGGAAGGATCTGGATACAAAGCTGAATTTTCTCAGTGAAGGCCTTATTTTATATAGTGGCAAATGGACAGCCCCAGGTCTGTATGTACCCATCTGCCTCAGCTTTTCTTTGGTGGAGCATTTTGCAGAAGGATGCCAGGGTCCTGCAGATGTGGAGGTCTGTCTTACATGCCCAGTCCAGGAATAAAGTAGATGAGTCAGAGTGCAGATGGAGACTTTGAACAAATCAGAAGAAACTTCATTACAGAAAATGTCAGCAGCAATTTTGGTACGTACCACAGAAATTAGGCTCCTTGACAAATGTTTGTTGAGACAAATTTATTTTCATTTATTCTCATCACTGTCTTTTTCTACCTTCTGTACTAAACACTGATTCTTCTCTGCAACTTTCACAACATCTGCTTCTGGCATCTCCTGTACTACCTGCATGGTAAGAGAAATCTTGCTACAAGAGCCCTTGAAGGGTTTAATAATTCTGGAGCTGTTTACTAAAGGAAGGACTTTTATGTACCATAAAAGTTGTCTATGCTTTTTAGAGAGAAAGGCATAGCAATACCTTAGCATATATGTAAGGGAAATGCTTTTCTCACAAGAAAAGCAATAAATACAATATCTCTCTTTGTTATGAGAAGAAGATCCTTGAAGAGACTGTTTCTAGTGGGTGTCCCTAGCTGTGAGTTTGTAGCCTATAAAGAACAGGGCAGAGGACAGGTTTGTGTAAATGCATTCAGTGCAGCCTACTGACACTTATGGGGAATTCAGTCACCTCAACTGAGTTTGCTCCTTTTGAGGACACAGTCTAGAAC
Organism: Molothrus aeneus; assembly: GCF_037042795.1. Classification (NCBI taxonomy): domain Eukaryota; kingdom Metazoa; phylum Chordata; class Aves; order Passeriformes; family Icteridae; genus Molothrus; species Molothrus aeneus. The sequence goes on along the minus strand of NC_089646.1, from coordinate 142,805,044 downwards.
ACAGGCTTCTCTGTGGTATAATTGCTATTTTTATCTGTGCTTAATGTTATCAAAATGAGTGAGATTCAAAAAATGCCATGCAGAAAAATGTCTGTAGCATCTTCATCGTGGACTCAGAACCCTGCAGGGCAATTAGTCCAAGGGCTGTTAGCCCAGGGTCTCTCAAAGGCTGGAAGCAGGTCACTGCACGTACCAGGAAGAAGGTTCCTCCTCCTTCCCAGAATCTGACAAAGTAGGACTGGTATCTTCTGCAGCAGGTGTGAGGCTCTGGAACAGAAGGCCAGGCACCTGATAAGGTGGGTGAAGGTCCTTCTGGGATAGTGAAGCTCCCTAAATCAACACCACCTGTACCTCACATCAAAAAACCTCCTTTGTCAGGAGGAAAGGAAGGGTGGCTGTAATAGGAGCTCCCTTCTAAAGGAAACAGAGGATCCAATACACAGACTGGATCTCACAGAGAAGTCACCTGTCTCCTAGGGGCACAAACAAGGGACATCCTGCAAAACTCTCCAGACTAGTAAGGCATCAAGTCAATGCATGGCTCCAAAGCTGGTAACAATGGAAAAATTTTCGGGTTGTTGATCATAATCTACTCAACACCTGGTCTACTGATACCTGATGAGCATTCGTCATGAATTCCCCAGGATTTCTCAGAGGGGAAAAAGGTCTAGCACAGGGGCTAACAGTGCTCTTTGATAGAGCTTTAAACCAGCTTGGAAACAGGAAAAGGAAAATAGCAGGCTTGCCATGATGAGTGCTGGGATGGTGTACCAGAATTTGACTAAATGAGCACTAATGGGATCCCTCAATCTGCTTTAAGAAGTCTTGCTACAAAGTACTACACCTGAAATGTCTCTACACTAATGAGGCAGTGCAAGGAACAAACTAGAGGAGCTTGAGGTTTTGTTCTCAGTCTCAGCTGGGCAACCAGGCTCCCCAGGGAAGTGGTGACAGCACCAAGCCTGAGAGTTCAAGAAGCATTTGGACAATGCTCTCAGGCACAGGGTGTGACTCTTGGTGGTCCTGTGCTGGGCCAGGAGTTGGACTCAGTGGTCCTTGTGGGTCCCTTCCAGCTTGGCATTTTCTGTCATTCTGAGATCATGGGCCATCAGTTTGTGTAAGGTCCATGGTGAGTATTGCCCTCACATCATGCAGTACATACCTACACATATACACATGCTCAGAACACATTTATTAAATCCAAAACACTGTTCACATATCTCCTCCACCTCTATCCTTTAAAACTCTTGAATAACAGCTTAAAAAATTATCCTGGAAACTGACTTGCTGAAGAAGACCCCACATAACTAAAATAGGACCAACAAAGAGCCCACCCGCTCCCAAATGAGGCAGCCTTGTATTGAGTAAAGATCAAGATAAGACAATGCAAATATATCATTTGTATATCAAGTGTGGCCAGGAGGAGCAAGGAGGTCATTCTTCTCTGTACTCACATTGGTGAGGCCACACATTGAGTGCTGTGTCCAGTTCTGGGCCCCTCAGTTTGGGAGGGACGTTGAGACGCTTGAGCGCTTCCAGAGAAGAGCGACAAGGCTGGTGAGGGGCTTAAAACACAAACCCTGTGAGGAACAACTGAGGGAGCTGGGGTTGTTTAGCCTGGAGAAAAGGAGACTCAGTTCTGACCTTATCACTCTCTACAACTTCCTGAAAGGTGGATGTAGTCAGATGGGATTGGTCTCTTTCTCCAGGCAGCAAATGTCAGAACCAGAGGACACAGTCTCAAGCTGCATCAGGGGAATATAGGTTGGATATTAGGAAGAAGTTTTTCACAGAACGAGTGATAAAATATTGAAATGGCCTGCCTAGGGAGGTGGTGAAGTCACCATCCCTGGATGTGTTTAAAATAAGACTGGATGTGGCACTTGGTGCCATGGCTTAGTTAAGGTGTTTAGGGCATGGGTTGGACTTGATGATCTTGAAAGTCTCTTCCAACCTTGTGATTCTGTGTGATTCTGTGTGAATGATTGCCTTGGCAAGTAATGGGAAACACAGGTGTCCCTCCAAATTTAAGCATCGCTGCCAAAGACTCTGGATTTCCAGGGAAATATAACCCAATGGCCCCAAAAAACAACAGTACCAGCTCATGTTTAATCATGGCTGCAAGCAGAGTGAGGAGTGACACATGCACTTCTTGAGCCTCCCTGCAAGTGTTCAGAGGGTGATGTATTGCACTGAGCACCCATCTGACTCATCATTCCCAGCACAATAGTGAGTGATATTCCTGGATTACTTTCTCCTGACACATTTTCTGTTGAATAACATTAAGTACACCCATGGTTCATCATACTCAGTGCTGTAGCTGTTCCCGATATTCTTACTTTGAACATTGTAGGAAACCAGCAGGAACATTTTGTCCCAGGAGGATGAGGGTTTACTTTGCCTTTTCTTTTATTCAAATCCTTTCCTGCAGCTCAGAGGAGCTATACAAATGAAAAAGAATAAGGAGCAGGTACTAAATTCTATTGAAATCATTGCTAGCATTTCCTAACAGCAGCCCTGGATTAATCTTTTCTTTTCAAAGACAGGGGATTATACTGGTCCTAACCAGGTTGAAGTCAATTTTCTTCATGGGCGCTTGTATGGTTCTGTGATTTAGATTTATGACCAAAACAATGCCAGTAATAGGACAGGGTTTTACCTGCTGCTGAACAGGGCCTTCTCTCTTTCTTACTCTGCTCCCCACCTTTGGTGAATAGATTGGGCCTGCACAATATGTGTGGAGGGGACATAACCAGGCAGATTCCATGGGGTTTAGGGAAGTTGCCTGTGTTTTGCTCAGGAAAACAAGTAGGCATTTAGTATCACTTGTTTTGTTTGCTTTCTTCTTCCATTTCTTCTTTTTAAGTTTGTTTTTTGCTTGTTTGTTTGGGGTTTGGGTTTTTTTATCTTTACCCACAAGTTTTCTTGCTTTTCCTTTTCTCTCTCCTCTTTCCTGGGACTTTGGTTTGGAAGCAGGGAGTGAACAGCTCTGTGGTACTTAGCTGCCTGTCAAGGTTAACCAAAAACAAGGTTTGTAATTAAAAATTTATTGTTTCTTAGCATACAACCTTGTGCCTTTGGGTAATGCCCCTAACCAGGGGACCACACTGTCAGTCCCTGGCCCTCAGCAGCTCTGCAAATGAATGTGGAAAGGATACAGCTGTGGTGTCTTTCTCTCCAGGTGGGTTCCATCCCACAGCCCATGCTTTCCCTAATTGCAACAGCAAGTTAGAGGGGGAGGCTGACCCCTGGGCTCTAGCCCTTGTGCTGCAGACAGCTGAAGCCCCAGACCTGGGGTTTCAGGCTCAGAGCAGTTGAGTATTCATACCCAGACCTGAGGAAATCTGAGAAAAATTCTGCACTGCTGGAAGATCTGTTGAGTTTTCTGATTATGTCACCAGTGTACCAATATTTTCCCACAAACTCCAGCTCCCAGCATCTTGTGACTAAATAAAAAATTTTGTTTCTTTTAAAAAGAGGAAGTTTCTAGACCTCAGGGTCAGTCAGGAAAGACAGAAAATGCAAGGCTCAAAAAAACCCCAAAGTCAACCAAGATCAGCCTTTCATTTCTTAAAAATGCATTAAGATGTGGGGTTATCAATGCTAGAAAACACCAAAGAAGCTGAGAAAAGTCAAATACAAATTAGGGCCTCTCCCCCAAAAAAGGTGCTGGGCTCGATAGTCCAACTGCACCTGTACCAGTGCCTGCAGCACAGGCAGCACACAGGAGGAGCTGGAGTCCATTGTGCAGCAGGAAAACTGACACAGGTGCCATCATGGAAACATGTTGGGATGACTCACACAGCTGGAGTGCTGCAATGGATAGCTATAAACTCTTCAGATAGGGCAGGCAAGGAAGGAGAGTGATGGGTTAGCCTTGTGTGTTAGGGACTGTTTTGACTGCCTTGAGCTTGATGGTGATGGTCACAAGGCAGATATCATGGTGGGATTCTACCACAGAGCACCTAACCAGAATGAAGAGGCAGATGAAATATTCTATAAGCAACTGGGAGAAGCTTCCCAGTCTCTGGCCCTGTTCTCATGGGGGACCCAGCTTGCCAGAGGTCTGCTGGAAATACAACAGAGGAGGGAGCAAACAGTCCAGGAGGCTCCAGAGTGTGTGGAACAGAACTTCCTGACACCGTTGGCAAGGGAGGCAACTCGTGGATATGCCCCTCTGGACCTGCTGTTTGTGAACACAGAAGGACTGGTGGGTGATGCAAAGGTTGGACTCTCTCTTGACCAAAGACATCATGAAATGATTGACTTTTCAGTTCTTGGAGAAGTAAGAAGGGGTGTCAGCAGAGCTGCAGTTTGCAGTGGATATTAGGGAAAGAATCTTCACCACAAGGGTTTTCAAGCTCTGGAACAGACTGCTCTAAGGACCATGCCTAGAAGTATTTTAAAGATCTGTAATTATGTGTAGGTGTAGATGTGGCTCCAGGGGACATGGTTTAGTGGTGCACTTGGCAGTACTGAGTTAATGGCAGGACTTGAAGATCTTCAAGATCTTTTGTAACTTAAACAATTCTATGATTAACAACCTGATATACAAAAGGTCAGTCTTGGAAGTTCTTGGAGAAGTGAAGAGAGCAGATTCACAGCTCCCAAATGCTTTGAGCTGGGAATAAAAGCGGACACTTTGATTCTTACTCCCATGCTGTGTCTTTGCTGGGGGACAGTGATCATCTGGCATTATGTATAGTGCAGACCAAATATCTCCCAGTCACTCTCCCTCAGACATAATGAGAAGAGTAATCCACACTCCCCCTTGCAGACCTTTGAAGGTGTCTAATGTCACTGTGAACAAAGGTAGCAAAGCAAATTTTTTGTAAGCAAATCAAGCAAGGTAGGTCCTTAGACAGAGGAAATAATATGTAAATTGTCTATTTAACATGTATCATACATGTGACTTATACACACACATATACACAAGATATAAAATTTACCAGCTGGGATTTCCATCATCTGGAACAGAGTGAGAGAGACTGTCACTTAAAGTTAACTATTTATAGACCAACTTATATTGATGTTCATGGATCACATTCTGCATTGGATTGCTTCCGTGTAAAGCGGAGTAACTGAAAGATATATATATATATATATATACACTACAGATCCATGCAATTCTGAGAGCTGAGTCCCTGCTCTTCCCTACCCACCACATCCAAGGGTCACAGCTCCAAATGAAGCAACAACAATTTCTTGTGTGAGAGTTGCTGGTCATAGAATTTGGATCTGCTGAAGTTTGGAAAAGAAAGAAAAACCTACGCAAACAAACACCTACTCCTAAACCTCTAATGAGTCAATAAAATCTGATGCTGCAGATTTGAAGATGAAATTTAATTGACCAGTAGAGTCCCAGACCTTGACATTGTAAATGAAGGTAAATAGCAACATATTAAAAACTCATCATGTAATTAACCTTGTTTTTAATAAAGACCAAAGTCCCAGAGAAAATTTTGCATTATTTATGCCATTGATTTCATTAGTGTTGCATGGCAAAAATGAAAAAAATAGTCTTGCAAGCTCATATGAGAGCCTTGAGAACAGAGTGACACTGCATTGAGTCCAGTTTGACCGTGTTGTTTTTACAGTAAGAACCATATTTGTCACACTTCCAAGTCACAGGAAGGGAGATGGAAGGGACCCACAAGGGTCATCAAGTCAAACTCTTAAGTCACTAACCCACACAGGGGGGTTAGTTGAACTTGCTGCACATTCTTCAAAACAGAAATTTGGGGTTAATGTTCCTACACAATGCTTCCAGTTATGGGTTGCTGTTATGCTTATAAGACCACATTATGCACTAATTTTGGTATTTCTGCCCTTATGCTGCAAAATAGCTTCTCTTATGTTTGCTTTCCAGTAATTAAATCAGACCTTAAAAAGGTTGCAGGGTTCAAACAGGAAGGAAAATAAGTGAATGGTAGTTAGAGTTTATATGAAGCTACAGTGGTTTTCCTGCCTATAGGGGAGTGCTAGGTTATACAGATAGGTTTGATTGTTTCAAAGTGTTTTAGTCAAAGACTTTTGTTTAGCTTCCTGCTCAGATACCCTGAATCCACTTGCTCCCTGGGTTATTTGGTGAAAGAAAAATTCAGGGCTGGAGGCAGAAAATCTTACATATCAAGTAGTACTGAGCAGGTGGAATAAATACAGCATGGACTGCTTTAACCTTTAAGATGTCTCTGACATATGTAGATGTTTAAATAGAAAGACAGCAAGGAGAGACATGCAAAGAAAAATGGAAAAGGAGAGGAATGCCTGAAGAACATAAATATGCCTATGACCTACAGATTTGCCTATGGCAAACACAAACCTCTGCCTTTCCAAGTTCTCCCAGATTTGAAAACACTTTCCCACAAGCAAAAATTTCAGTTTTCCCACACACATGAGCATCACCCTTCCTGCTGTGTCTTGGGGTCAGGCCTGTGCACAGCACTAGGAATGTCCTACAGGTGTCTGCCCTCTCTCCTTTCCCATCAAGTGGCACAGCTTTAGCCATTTCATAGATATATTCATTATTATATATATTATATATATATTAACACAGTAGTATGGCATTTACAACCAGCACTGAGGGCAAATAGAGGACAAACTAGTGCCACATTTTCAGTAAAGACTAACAGGAGGCTTGGGATCATGTTTGATTCAATTCTGCTTTATGGACACAACAGATACTTTGTAGGATTAATCATCATGCAATTATTTGCAGAATAAAATTATTCATCCTGTGTATTAGACCTATAGTGCAGAAAGCAAGGTTGACACTGGAATGAAAAATATAACCCTTCTTTTTAAACAAGTTAGAAAGTTACTATATATTGTGCAACTCCCTATAAAGACTACTGTTTCTATTACGGCTGCTTACTGACTTTGAATTTCTGAATCAAGGCATGCATGCAAGTGGAAGGATCTTATGAAATTTAATTGTATTTCTCTCAGAATGTGTTAAGCAAACCATATGAAATAGATGTTCTTCAGCCAGTATGTTTCAGGGAAAGTAATTCTAGATTCCTCTAAGGAAGTTAAATGATGCATTTTTAGGAAGAGAAAAAAACATCGTGTGTTTTTTGTCACATAGCAATTCTGTCCATGACTTTAATATTATCCAAAAAAATTCCAAACATGCAGGATTACATCAGCTTGTGTTTTGGAGTGTGTTCACACAAAGTATTTGCCTGTATGGATCATTCAGGTCTGGAGTTCAACTGGTTCTTAGCTGGGACACACTGTCATTGTCCACACAGCCTCTCTGCCCTCCAGACAGGTCCCCTCTGCTGCTGGAGACCCAACGGTTACATGGGAATCCAGCCATGGAGAGAAATGTGCCAGAGCTCAGGGCCACGAGGGCATTGCACACTGACCATGAAGACACACAAAATTTGTGAGCAGCCTCTGTTAAACAAAAGCTGATGTCTCAGGCTGATAAAGCGGGAAAGGTCAATGCTGCATGTCAAGCAGACAGACACCAGTTGTTGTACCAATTGCTTGGATTCAAAGTACTTCAAGCTGTAACAAACCTTGGATGTCCTGTGTTGGTAAAGCAGGGCTCAGGTTCTGGATTTCAGTGTCCATTCAGATGTAAGGACTGAAAACCTGCAGGTTTGTCTCCCTCTTACTTCACTTACACCAGGTTGCTTCCCCTCCCACCACAAAAGCACACATGCTCAGCCCTTTACAGCCATGTCAGGTCACATTTAGACATTCTGTGAGCATCTATGGGTAAAATAAGTGTTGAAGTGATGTTTTTAAGCACTATATTTTGTAATTTCTTTGAATTCAAGTGTAAATAGGGTAAGCTGACTCAACAGCATACAAAGTACCTTTCTCATCCTTCTCTAAAACTGGAATTCAAGCCTACCTGAAAACAAAGTTCTGAAATGGAGGACTCCAGTCCACTGTGTGTTTATTTTTCTTTTTCTTGTATGTGCAAACTCCCAGCAGACCAGAATTCAGAGTCCTTGAATGTAGGGTTTGTGCTGTGCATTTGACCTGATTAAAACCTTGGAACCTGAGAAAAGATGATATTTTGAAAAACAGCCAGTGTGAGCCTCCTTGTCTTGCCAGAAAAATAAAGGTTATGCTGTTGTCCTTACCTTTACATCTCTACTACCATGTCAGCTGGGTCAAAATAGAAGCCTTCCCTAAAATACTATACAGGATTTCTAGATGTCCATACCCAAGATATATAACTGATGAGCACCTCTCTTTCTAAGAATATCTCATAATCCAATAAAATAATCCCAAAGAGGTTCATTATTACTGGAAAACAAACCAAACAACTCCAACTTTCAGCAGTACTTTAAATCCTTTATACTGGAAATGACCTCTTAGATTTCCACCATGCAATTGATCCTGCTTTTAGTGGGAGGTAAAGCTAGAGGATCTGCTGAGATCTCTTCCAAGCTAAATTATTTTGAGTCCAGAAAATATCAGGGCGCTCTCAGAAGGATGCTGTCAACCTTTTGAACATATCACACACATCTGAGCTGTCTTTTGCTGACCTATTTTCCTTCCTCTCCATGCAGCTGGATTCGAGATCAGACACAGCCACAACAACTCATACTCTGGCAAGAGTTGACTGTAAGAACCATTCCAGAGCAATAATCAGGCCACACCCAGCACTATGCAGTATAAAGGCAGTTTTAAGATTCCTCTGTGCACATTTCAAGTTCATACCCTTCTTCTAATGTTCTTCACATATAGCAACAAATTCTCTAGCTGGTTCTGTTATAGGGTCTGGAGAGTCTAAATATTTCTGATTAGAAGTAAGGATCATTTCATCTCTCAAGCATTCCTGCCTCACTGACTCCCCTCCCTTCCCAAAGAATCAAAATCCCTTTAACCCTCTGTATTGGCAGCGTGGGTGCAAGGAATTTTGTTGCCATGTGAAGATAAAAATAACTCCCACCCACTCTTATCTTTCCTAAGGTAAATCATGCATGTGTAATAGCAAGATATGTGATTGCTGTCCCCTGATTTTTACTATGAATGAGCAGCCAAAATATTGGAGGTCTTACATATGAATACGAGAAACAAACTCTTTAGTTTTGGACTGGCTTCAACTTTATTAGGTAAATTCCATTCTTGCAAGTGAAAAAACACAGAGTCAGAAATGGGATTGATAAGCATTCATTACACAGATTTCTGGCCATTTTGTATTTTTTTGGTATCATAAAATAAAATTTAAATGAAAAACCATCTCCCCTTCAAATCTTTTGCTTTCACCACAGTTAACAAGGCCTCATTTTCCCACCAAAATTTAGCAAGATAAAGCTACAATCAAAATTATGCCTTCTTGGCTTTCCATGTCTTATTGTGTCTTTTCTTTTTTTTTTTTTTTGGGGGGGGAGACATACAATTTAAAAAAATCTCATCTTTCTTCATCATTCTGATTTTTGTTTCTTCTCTTTTTGAATTTTTTGAAGCGCGCAATTAAGTTTGCCAAGCTGCAATGAATACAGTTTAATTGAAGGGATCAGAGACAAGATGGAAAATTGAAACATTTATTTTAACAATCTCAGAGTCTGTGGGAACCTTCCTCATAGTTTTGAACTCATGGAATTTTGCAGGCATTGAGAAGTAAACAGGATTTGAGCATGAGTAGATAGACTTAAAATAAATCACCTTGCAGTTAAAGCCCAAGAAAACCAAGAATTCTCTTCCAAAAGCAAGAACAAATACACTAAGAGTTTTAGAGATGATCCTTTCACAAGACTCAAAGTCTGGATCAGAGTTTATTCAATCTGGGGAGTTTAGATTTATAACTGAGAAAGACCAGGTGTGATTCTGTCCGGATTTCAGCTCAGGTAGTGCTCACTTCTTCCCAGCAGCTGTTACAGTGCTGTGGTTTGGATTTGGGATGAGAATGGTGTTGATAACACACTGATGTTTTGGTTTTTTGCTTCAGTGTGTTTATCCTAAGTCAAGAACTTTTTTTCTCCTTGTCTCCTGCTCTGCCAGTGAGGACGAACATGAAAGAAACTGGGAGGGAGCCCAGCTGGGACAGGTGACCCAAACTGAGCAAAGGGATGTTCACACCATGGAATGCCATGCCCAGTACACAAACTGGGGGGAGTTACCCAGAGGGGGCCAGTCTGGGTTTGGGGAGGGTGTCTGGCATCAGTCAATGGGTGGTGAGAAATTGCATTGTGCATAACCTTTTTTCCTTTTTATTATAACTATATTTACCATTCCTATTATTGTACTGTACTGTATTTTCAATTATGAAAATGTTCTTATCTGAATGTAAAAGTTTTCCTTCAATTCTCCTCCCCACTCCACCAGGGTTGGGGGGAAGAGGGAGGGGTTGAGTGAGAGGCTGTGTGGTGTTTCATCTCCATCTGGGCTTAAAACCACAACAGATTCAAGGTAAACTGGACCTTTAGATTTTCCCTTCAACTCTTTCCCAACCACTAATTAACTTCCCTTTGTAGGTGAAGTAGTGTTTGTGGAGGTTAGCTGCTCTTAATTAAAGCTATATACCAAGTGCTAGAAGTTCCTAAGCTTAGAAAAAACAGACTAGAGTTTTACTTCCAAACAAATGCTTTCTTTTTAGATTTGCGGTCTTAACACCACAAATATAAAAACAAGTGACTGAAACAGCTCCAACTGTTTTATCCACAATTTTATCACACAATTTTATAATTGTTTTATAAAAATTTTATCCACACTGTTCCATATATGTGTAAAATCAAAATGTAAAGATAGATTTGCTATGGAAAATTCAGCTTTTAGGTCTTGATTTGAAAAGTTAATGGAGAATTAACTGTTTTTTATCATCCTTTAAGGCATGTTTTGTGCCGTGGGGCTGAGGAGGTGGTATGATGATGCCTCTTCCATCAATCTTTACCAGCATTTTGCTTCCAATAGGCACAGTGCCTTTGGAGCCAGAATAGCACAGCTGTTGCTGAGAGTAAGGCAGCAGAACACACTTTATTATGTACTGTAAGTACTGGATTGTTTATATTCAGGGAGAACAAAAGGGCTGTGAGTGTGTCTGACACCTCTCTAGGGGTGTAAGTAACTAAGTGAAACTTCTTTTATTCTCTTTTTTCCAAAAGTTTGCCCATGCAATCGCTACAGTAGTAGTAGTAGTAGTAGTAGTAGTAGTAGTAGTAGTAGTAGTAGTAGTAGTAGTAGTAGTAATAGTAGTAATATTACTGTTGTTCATTTTCCTCTGTGGAACTCATCAAACTGAAAAAAGCCCTCTGCAATCTTAAATGTTCCTATATCTTTTGCTTCCCATTTAGTTTTGCTCCCCCACCCCCACACCTTTTTTAACACATCCATATTTTTGGGGATGTTTGGAACTTGGACATCCTTCCTGCACCCTTTTCTGCCCACTCCCCTTGGAACCCTCTCAGCCCACTTGTGTCATTCCACAAGTGGAAGATTCTCCATAAGTGGCCAGCATCAGGTGTATCAGAGGCTGCTCCAGGGCTTGTCTCCAGCTGAGCCTTTGTCTCCCTGCCCACAGTCCTTCAGTTGTGGAATTTGTCAGAAACACTGGGGCAAGCTCTGAGAATCTCAGCTGCTTTGTTCCTGAGCTGTCAAACTGGGAGCAACCCTCAAGCAGGCATTCTCCTGCTAAATACAGTGAAGATTTGGTATCGGCAAGAGCCTGGGAGCCTGTGGAGACTCAATTTCCATCCTAAGGACATATTTTATCAATTAATGTCTAAAAGCCTTAAGCATTTGTCACCTCTGGAAAGGCAATGGATGAATTTACAGCACTGAAGTAGCCAATATTTCCACCAGTTTCATCAGAGCTTTTGCTAATTGATGATGCCCAAATAGAGCTATCCAAATACACTTGCAGGAGATTTTCTTGGGAGGTTTTGGAATATGTTTAATGCAGATGAAAAAAAATGGTACCTTAATGAGTAGTCAAAATCAACAGTTGGCTGTGAGTAACAATGAACAAACAAAATAGACTTTAAGACTGTGCAATGTCAATCATTTTGACATTAAAGCAAATTTTATATCAGTTGGTGACACTAGCATGATTACAAGAGGAGAGAATTGCACTGCCTATTTCTGTCTGGGTAAAAATAGGCATCTTAAATCTCTTAAGATTTGCCAGTGCAGAGACTGTCTGGTGTAAATGTAGACATTGTGTCAACTACAATTGAGTTAAAGCAGCTGTAAATGCTGGGAGCAAACTCTATGTTAATCCTCAAAAAAATTAAAAACTCTTCAGAAACCTTTCAGAACTAGATATAGTTGGGGTTTTTTTGCCTGAGTACTGTGCAATTTTTAACTTTCAACACATCAAAAAATTTGCAATCAAACACAGGCAGTAAAAAATATGCAGTCATCCTCTGAAGTAAGATGTTTCTATTACACTTCTATTCCTGGCATATCAGCCATAAATTCAATGAATTACAGAAAAATGCTAATCTCCTCAGCTATTAAGAATAAACAATCTTTTCATTACAAATTTTTTTTCCAGTTACCTTGTCTAACTTTTCAGAAGTCATGTCAGTTTCACAGAACTCTTCATAATTCTTGAATTTTTCTGATCCACATAAAAACAGATTAAAACATATTTCAGAGAGATACAGATACAAAAATGACAAAAAATAATAAGTTATTCCTTTCCTGCATCTCAGGGAATCCCCTTCATTATAGCATTGCACAGTTTCTCCTCTCAAAACAAAGTTGGGGCTGTGTTCTCACAATCCACAAATCTCTATTGATCTACATATGGCAAAGGAGTCACAAGACAGGGCATAGGAAATTGGTCAGGAATTCACAAAAATTCAAATACCTAAAAAAAAGTCACTCAGAAACAGAAATAAAAAACAAGAATCAAAATGTTTGGAAGAGTATTTCTTCAATTTTCTGCTAAATTGTCTCATTTTATAGTAAGTTTGCAAGCATTCAGCTTCTTGTAGCTTAATCATTTGGGGCAAAAGTGAACTTCAAGACATACCAATATAAATTATATGTACAGCATTATTCAGTGCTCAGCCACCATGAATGTATTATGGCAGAAGGAGTCAGCTAGGTACATTCCAGATATAGAGTAAAAGCCTATAATTTGTAATTTAAGGCAGTTTATTTACAAGACAACTAAATGAATACACACTCTACCTTGTCAGATTTTCTTTTACAAGGGGACTCTCTTCAGCAGAAATTTTCTGACTGATAACAGTTCAGAAAACTTCCCAGAGAATATAATATTATGAAGTATTGTTCTACTTGGACTATGCTACTCAAATGTTCAGCCAGAATTAGAGTTTCTCTCTGTCCCAACAACACAACAGAAAGGTCATTATCTCCATCATTAGTTTATGCAGCAGAACTTGATAACTCTGCCATCCTCATCCCGTAACATGGAGAAGATCCTGGTTTAACCCAGGACAAATCCTGACAGGGCACAGTATCAGGAGATCCTGGCTCGAGTCCCAGCCTGTTCCCTGTACCAAAAAACTTGCATGAATAAACAACAATAAACACCTGTGCAACCTTTGTGTTTCACAAGTTTTCAGGTATGAACATGCCTAACAATCTCCTACACTTGGGAGAGTAGGAAACCCTGTTTCAACACAATAAGCAAGGCATATGACCAATTAGTGAGACAATTAGCAAATTTTATATTGCTGGAATATAGAAGATAACTTTGGCTGTAGGATCAGCTCAGGAGAGCTGAGATGGTGGATGATCATGAATTGCATCATTACTGAGAGTAGTTTTCTATCCAAGATGGTTTTGTCCACCAGGGTTTTATTCAGAGAAGAAATAAAGCTGAGATAAGCAGTATTTCATCACTTTGTTTGTCAGCTTTGAGTCCATTACCACAGCAAATTGGAAGATGGAATGTCAAATAACACTAACAATAACCAGTGAAAAATGAGAGTGGAATTGCAGACAAATAATCTATGATTGCTGAAGATTTTTTTATGTATAACAATCAGTCACTTAGATATGCCTCATTCCCTCTGTGGCTGTTATAGGGGCCATAACTGTCAACCCTACCCTGGTTTTGCTGCACTCACTCCCAAACTCTATTCCTGGATTAAATAGGAATTAGGAATGTGTCTGAGGGTAGTGGAAAGACAATATAAAGCCTTTGGATAGTGGAAGAGCACATACTGACAGTACAGAGGTCTTTACTAGCCAAAGCTGCAGCGGGGATCTTAAATCATGTTGCAGAATGAGAGAGACTCCACAGTGAAAAACATTCACTGACATGCCTATGCAAGAATAATGAATTTACCATGAGAAATCACAGATGAAGATTCAACTGTAAGTACAGATCTCCCTCCAGGTCAGGAGGATGTACTGACCTATAAAATTATAGTATTTTTCCAAGGGCCTTCAGAGTTAAAAAGTGTGGTCGGTAAAGCAAAAGCAGCAGTAAAATCTCTTAAGTTACAATATAAGAAACAAACATGAAAAAAAATATCAGCATACTTCAAGGCACCAAGGTCACCAGAACCAGACTGCAATCAGACAAGAAATAAGAGGAACTAATATAAGGTGTAGGACAAAGGGTGAGGGTGACTTTTGTAAAAGTAACCTCTGCAGTATTACATATTACTCACTCAGAGCAAAGGAGGGAGAGTACAGAATAGGGACTTCACTGAATGACTGGAGAGTTTATATGAAGAAAAAAGAAGGAAGATTTTCCTTCTGTGATGTTAAATGTCATTTTGATGTACAAAAACCCTATCCAGATGGGACAGAATTCATCCAAACAGTGATTTTATTGAAATAATAAACTCCAGAGAAATAGCTTGTGGGAGAACAGAACTACACACAGGGGAAGAAAAGTAAAAAGCCTGAGGATGTGGCTGAAGAGAAAAACAAAAGGGATTACAGTGCTTGCAACAGAAATTAACTAACTCAGAGATTAAATTTGGGATTTGAGAGTACTAATAAAGGAACAAGAACCAAAACCTCTTGAAGGAGGTTATTAAGGGTTTAATGTCCAACTGCAAAAAGTTTAGCAAAATGGAAAAGAAGGCCAGGAACACCTATATAAAGAGAAATGGCAACAGAATGTCTGAAACCACAGGTATGAAATCATGAAGGCATGGATATAAAGTAGTTGTGGATATGAAGTTTTTGCAAGGTTTGTGAATGATTTATAACAGTCCTCTGTGGTGGAGGCCATTCCACTGAGTTAAAGTTGGGCAGCATATCACCACATAATCTGCTGCTCTCTGATTTTTAGATTGACAAGATGTTGTCATATCAACAATTGTAATTAAGACATTTCCTTATCTTCACAAACCTGAGAAGTTTACATTTCCCTCCAGAATCTTCTCTTCTGATGACTAATGGATGAACAATCTGCAGTCCATGGGAAATAACTCTTTTATTAACCAGAGGATAATTCCTCTAGTCTGCTCTCAGATACCATTTTCCACAATGGAGCATTCCTGTCTCATGGGAGTCATACCAGGCTCCTGGGAGCAGAGAGGTCCTGGGAACCCAGATCAGAGCACTGCTGATAGTTACCCATCTCCTTCCCTGAGTGGCCAGCAGGTCATATCCAAAGGGCCTTTGCAGAAGGGAGTGAACTACCAGCCAGGTGAATTGCCTCAGCTGAAGGTGTCCCAAGTACCTCATCCTGGGGAGTATGCATGGATCAGACACCACCTGTATTAGCCCAATTCATCTCATGCCTTCAGACACCAGCAGGAAAGTGGGCAATGTGGCCACCTTCAACAGAACATAAGACACAAGGATGGGCAGCTGAAGTTACCCTATGGGTTACAAAGGACACTCATAGAAGATTTTTATTTTCTCCGACTGAAAGTATTCAAAATCAAAGGAGAAGAAGGACAAAGAGAGTTGCAAAGGCAGCATAATGGCAGCTAATAGACTTTTCAGTCTAAAATGTTGAGGTATCTTTATTGAGATACTGAGAGTTCACTGGTAGCCACTTTGTTGGGCAGTTGTCCTGAGCTGAACCAATAGACCTGAATAGATTGATTTTAACTACCAGATAAAGAGGTAAAGTTGCAGAGACACAACTTCCTTGGATGCATGTGTACCTCTGTGGATACATCATGGAAGGTGTGCTGTCATTGCAGTATAGAAATATAAAAGCCCTGTAATGTCTTCTTCCCTGTTCTTGCAGTGCACAGCTGGCTTGCAGCTGGAAAAAGTTTCTTGTAACCTTGGTTGTCCAGGCTGGTCCAGGCTGGAAAAACAGAGAGTTTCCTTTAGAGCCCAGTTAGTTTCCTCTGTCTTTGTAGCCATCTCTTTAAGCAATACAGATGCAACAAAAGCAGAGAAGATGCAGTTCCAAAGCTGCAGGATGCTCGTTTCTCTGTCTGACAGCCTGGAGCCGAGGAAACATCCCTCAGTTTGTTTTCCCATAAAGTCTTAGCAACTTATTAGATACTGACTTTTGCACTAAACTTCTCTGTCAATAACCTCAGCAAAGAACTCTGCCAAGAAAAAACGCTATGAGGAAAAAGAGAAAGTAGCACATAGGATTCAGGGTGCATAGGAAGTAGCTAAAATATGTGTATATTTACAAGAGATAATTTTTATGTTCATGCTGTCTCATCAATGCCTCCAACAACTCAATTTTCCTGTGATATCACAGACTCTGGATATATTTTAGGTTCCCAGAAACAAATTTCTTCTTCAAAGACCTTGAAATACAAATATTTTACACAGTGGATTATGACTCAAGCTCAGGGCTGAGTGATGGCAAAGTCCACAAAAGCAGTATATGTGCACACAGCCCAGAAAACAGAACCAAATGCTCTGCAAAAAATCATCTACTTCTGCTACTTAATATTTGTGGGTCATTGTACCAAACTATGACCTCAGTACCAGAACATGATCCTGCACTGGACCCTCCGATGTCTTTAATTCCTTGAGAAAGTAAAGCAAGCACAGGAACAGTTCTTTGTATAAGCAAAAGATGAACTACATGAAAGAAATAAAACATTTTGTTGGATTAACCCCATCTGAACTAAACTGCTTTTAGAAAGCAATTTAAATTTTCACCCTAGAGATAAGCAAGAATCTTCATCGTGGCTCTTGCTAAATTGTACCTTGTTGCTGGTTACTCATTGCTTCACCATTGTGGTAAAACCTGCAGAAATATTATGAAATATTCACACATAGCAGCACTAAAATACACATTACCTGCTTCCATGATGCATGTCAAATTTTTTCCCTATAAGGGCCCCACTGATTTTCAGTGCTTTTGTAGAGACCTTTCACCTCACCCCTGACTCAAGCTTTCTAACCCTTTTGCTTTGTTTTCAAAAGCGGCAAAGTCTTCTTTTTCCATTGTCAGAATGTGGCATTCAAGGATGCAGTGAAACATTTCGCATCCTCTCTTGATAATAATTCATCAGTTTGTTGATAGTCTTTTCCACAGATGATTTACCTCTTAATTGTTTTCATTTCTGTGGAACAGAAAGTTTTAAAACATCAACTATCTATTTTAGTCCATTGATCTTACTGCTGTTATTTTGCTTGCAAATGTAATCAAGCAAAAATCATTTGTAACTAAGCAACACTATCTTTCAGGTTTGTGATCTATTTCTCAGTCTTTCAAAATGATGTTTCAGTTAGAGTTCCCCAAGCTTAGATGATAAAAATAAAGAACTTTTATCTTCTTTCAGCAGGAGAACTCAAATGTATGTCACACAGTCTCCCACAGTACATGTTAGTACAGCTTTTCCTTGCTGTAAAATGAGAGGTCAGTCATCCTGCTGTCTCTCTTGCCTTGGTGATCTGCTACAGATGCTGTCAAGTTGTGATTGGTCTGGCAATTTGTATGTGAAATTCAGAAGAATTTGTCTTTTTTGCATAGTCCACTCACAAAATTCACCATGGGGTTCTTTTTTAAAAAAATTTCAGTCACACAGACTTTCCTATCAGGCTTTATAAATTTCAAGCTTATTCATAAATTCTTACATGGAAATAATTTCAAATTCTTACTACTTATCATTCCATCTCCCAGTTATTGGCATAAAGCTAATCAAAGACCTCCTTTCCATGTCTCTTGATACTTTGATTAATTTTATTCTCAAGACCTTTTTACATTATCTTGAGTTCTCATTTTAATTCATTTTGTTATTAATTTAACCTCCTCTGGTAGCATCCTCCTTCTTCAGAAATCTGGCTGCTCTTCTGGTTTTGAGGATTGAAACTCTCTTTCACCTGTCTTCTTAGTAAGAGAATCAGATTTCCACAGCAAAAGAGCTACCCCTCTTACCAAGTGATCTGCTCATTTGCTGAATGCTCTTTCTTTACTTTGGTTTCCCTTCTTCAAAAGTTTCTTGAGCTCTCTTTGTTTTAACCCCTTCCCCATTGTCCATACCCTTCATCACCAACAGACCCACTGCCTGAGCCAGAAGCCTTTCTAACTCTTGATTCCCATTTCCTATCATCATTCTGGAAAGTGCACAGCCTTTTTACTTGTTCTTTGAAAATATTTTCACTTGGGTTTTTTTGGCACAGAATTGCTAACAGGACCATCTTTTCTCTTTAGCCTGCTGGAGATCTCCATTTAGACACGCTCAGTTGTGTAGCAGACTGGGCTGCCAGCCAGCCACAGGTATGTCACCTCATCACTGTCTAGTTCAGACAGCCAGCTGTGTCTCCAGCAACAGGTTCTGCTGTTTTCATATTGGAGGCATGAAAATAAAAGGGCTACCTCAAATTACTTAAAAAATACCTCAACCTATTACTTTTCCTCTTTGCCAGGTTGAACTGAAGGAGCTGTAAAGGAGAGTGTTACATGACATAACTTTATTGGCTGAGTTTTGATGCAAATTTCCTTAGACTTCTTCTGCAGCCACAGGAAAATAGCAAATCCCTTCAAGAAATTATTCAGGCACATAAATAACAGTCATTAGGAGAGCAGTTCTTAGAGGCATCCCCTTTCCAATGGCATTGGCTAGACAGACCAAAGGAAAGTGCCTCCATAACTCACCAGTTACACAAAGTGCCAAATCAGGAGGTCTGGATATCTTGATTTCACAGCCATTGTCACCTGCCCTGAGCCATGTTACATGCTTGGTTGACATATTGACATTTCAGCCTCTGTTAACCAGTGTAAATGTCCTTATTGGAGTTTTGTCATTTCAAAACTGATGCATCCTCCATTTCCTTATTCAGCAGCTCTTTAGTCATTTAGTCATAGCATGTGATATCTGCATTTGTTCTTCCAATTTTTCCTTCCAGTATGGCCACTGACTTGTATTTCAGATTGAGAAAATCTTTTCTGGCTTCAGGAAGGAAAAAGAAACCAATGAAACAAACCCAATTATAGACACAGTCACTGTTCCATCTCAAGCCATTGTATATAGAATAATATGTGGATCATTTAAAGCAAAGTATAAATGCTGTCATATAGTATTTTCTAAATTACACAAGCATCCCAATTAGACATTTGCTATTGCTACTGCCCTGCTCCAGCAGCCTGTGGCAGGAGGGGACTGTCCCCTCCAAAACAGATGATGACCTCTGTCTCCAATGTCCCAGCCACAGAGGCTCACAGATGTGCCATCTGCCAGGATTTTAATCATGGGAAGAACAAGATGGAGGCAGTAAAAAAACCTGCACATGCCTACAAAGAGGAGCCATTTTAATTAGTTACCCCTCTCCCAGAAGTGCCTGAGACTAAAATTATAATTTTTGTAAAGAACCCAACATATAAACAGAACCAACTAAAGCAAAATATGTAATCCTATGGTGCATATCTCACTTATCTCTGAGTACTCATAAGTGAACATAATGAATAAGAATAAGAATAATAAGAATGATTGAATCTCTAGGAGTACCAAGAATCCACAGTTTTCAATAATTGACACTATTTGTCAAACAAAAAAAGAACAGGCCATTTACCCCTGGTTCCATTGGCTTTACCTGAAATTGCAAATACTGAAGCTTACTGAAGAAATCAAGTGTAGCGGGTTCAATGCCTACTTTCAGTCACCACGTTTGACAGCCCCACAAATCTGTGTGGCCATAAAATTTTGGCCATAAAATACACTGCACTATTTTAACACTCAACATGTTTATGCTTGAAGCTGCCTCTTGAATTCCCAGGGAGGCATTGGAAGAAAATTAAAAAGCACAGCCAAAAAATATAACCACAGTCAGCCCCCACTCATAAAGTTTAATTGGAAAGCAGATATTAAGTATGTATCTTTATTACATTTTGAAACAATGAATAATATATATGTTGTTGGCTAAAGACTGAGCTCTGAAGAGTGAGTATATTGTTTTATTATTCAAACACAAGTGAAAGTGCACTGTATTTTCAATTCATATGGGCACCACTTTCTGTGAAATAAATAAATACATCCACCAGCCTCAGATGGTGATTTACATACTCAAGTACCTCTAATCACAATCCTAAAAGCAAGGGTGGAAAGAACGGTAGCCAAAGCTGTTGCCAGGACAACTTATCCCTGGATTTAGCATTATCATGAAGGGAAAACCTACAAGGAATTTAATTAACCAATACCTCAAACTTACAGCCTGCCAAGCACTGCCTACGCCCTTTTAAATCCCAATTCCTCAGGAATGACTGCACTACTGGTGACTGCACCCACTCAACAGAGAAGCAGCATGGGATATGTCCACAGGATTCCTTACAAGCCAGCGTGAGCCTGCCCTGTGGCCTGGCCCACAGTAGGAGACAGGAGCCAGCAGCCGTGCCAGGCTGGCTGTCAACCGGGAGCCAAGCCCCAGCTAATACATCCTAGAATTGAAGAATTATAGGATTGTCTATGCTGGAAAAGATCCTTAATGTTGTCAAGTCCAACAATTCGCTCAGCACTCCAAGTCAACCACTAAACCATGTCCTTAAGTGTTACATCTACAGATCTTTAAAATAATTCCAGAGATGGTGACTCCACCATTTCCCTGGACAGCCTGGTCCAAAGTTTGACAATGCTTTCAGTATGGAATTTTTCCTACTACCCAATCTAAATCCTATCTCCCTTTCAGTTAAAGAATATATTAACCCAAGTTTTATATTTCAGTGATGTGATCACACTGCCCTTGGTGAACTGAGTGAGCTTTTGTCACTGTCTGTAGTGTACATTTGATCTCAAACACAGAATAATTTAGGATGTGATGAACCCTAAAGTTCATCTAGTTCCTCTTTGCTCTGTAATTGTAGACCAGGTTGATCAAAGCCTCTTCCAGCCTAGCCTTGAACACCACCTGGGATGGGTCAGACACAAGTTCTCTGGTCTGTTCCAGTGCCTCACCCCTCTCACAGTCAGTGAGTTTAAGGAGAAACCTGTCTATCAGATATATTTGGTTCATGCAGTTGTTGCAATACACATCTTGCAATAAAGATGTGGCAATATAGACAGGACTCCCATGCTGCAAGTTATCCCTGCCCCTTCAGACTTCTGTTACACCTCACAGACTTCTGTTACACCTCACATTTTGATGGGAGATGACAGAATTTCTCTCATAATTTGTGAACAACCTCGCAGTCCTCCTTAAGACTTGGACTGCCTGATGTCTGCTGCAGCTTTGAGCAATCTGCTCCAGTTGACTCTACCTGAGTTAGTAGTTGGCTAACCACTGGGATCATGGTTTTGTCATCATCAGGGTTGATGCTTCAAAGCAGTCATTCTTTTATTTTTCCTCTCTGCTTAAAAATAATAATGAATTAATGTTTTGATTTAATGAATAATAATAATGAATTAATTAATTGGAAATCAATACAATTATTAAAGTTCTAAACTGTGGTGGACAAGAAGTGAAGTTGTTTATGTTAATGTTTAAAAAAGGGATTGAAGAAGGCAAATATTAAAGCAGCATCCAAGAAAGTTTTCAATTTCAAGAGTACCATCAAGCAATAAATCAGTAAGTGGAAGAGAAACAACAGAGGTTTGCATGACTCATGCAAGAAAAGGATAAAAGAAACATCAGCAGGCTTTCAACACTTAAGTTTCATTCCTTTCTGAGGTTTGTCATACAGTCATGTTTACATGTTTTTGTAGTCTCTCATTCTTCACTTTCCTTTCAAGAGAAGATCAAGAGATGAAAGTACGAAACAGATACTCTGTATTACTATATCATGTCAAAATAACAGTGCTGGCACATCATCACTTCAAGTACTGTCTCATGATCAAAACAGAATTTTTACAGGCCTGTGTGTGATTAATGGTTTAATCTTTGTCTTTGTCGTGCCGTAACTGGCAAAGATAAGGACTCAAATATTTTAACATTTTGTGTCACAAAAGCTTTGGTCAAAAATTTCTACTCATCATTCTTTTTACTAACATAGACACCAAGGATATCCAAGTGGGATACTGATATCAAAGCTTATGTAATACAGGTGTTACATCTTCCACAAAACTGCCAGTCAACATCCAGGCAGTGTATAGAGAAAAAGAAAGTATTTGATTATAACAAAAAGCCCTTTTTCTCCTGATGAGTGGTGGCATTGAAGCATTTTCATGCTTGGTTATCATGAGTAAAAGGCATGCTCTTCCTTCCTCCAACATGGTTAAAGTTTCCCCAGCATTTTCAGGGAGAGGAGCACAGTGCTTCAATAGCGAGTTAAGTTATGCTTGACTCCAAAAATGAAAAATCTAATGGACATCAAGAATATACAGGCCTATATCTCCCATTAGTTTGATACCCAAAATAATGAGTAAATGCAAGTGTAGCCATCAGGTGTTGTTAACATGCTCACATACTGTTGCAAGTGACCTTCTAAGGGTCCTCTCCAGAGAACACAGGCACAGTTATCATGTGACATGATGTATATGTTTACAGCTCTGTTGAAATTCCATAGAGTTCTAGTGATTGATTGTGTGATGCACAGAATAGGGATACGCAGAGAGGTTGACCTCATGTTTTTTCAAAAGTTGCATATAATGCCCTTCTCTGCTTAGGACACAGAAGAACACTGTCATGCAGCCTTGGCTCATATCTTCAATATCCTTATGCAGCTATTTAAGTCCACAAGTCCTACTGGTCTCTGATAAAAAAATCTGAGTTAGGATCATCAGGCATATTCATAATAGTAAAGAAAGGTAAAATAATATGGGTATCATAAGAGTTTTCATAACCAAAAGTATGGGAAGAATGCAAACACAAGTCTTTGAGAATCCCAGGGGATCACATGGAAGGTGTGAAAATGCTCTTCACATCCATGAGGGAGATGGAGAAATGGAGAAAGTGTGGATTTCATCCAAGAGGAAGAGGTAAAAGTATGTACAGTTCCTATCTTAGGAGGCTCAGCAATAAGGGGGAAAGACACAAGCCCAGGCAGCTGGAAGGAAACATCCAGGCTGTATTTGCACAGGTCCTTGGTGATGAGATTGGCTCAAGTGGATCCATTAAAATGTGTAATGCCACACTGTAACATGCCCTGTGCCAGTTCCTTCCTGCTTACAGAGCTGGCTGGCTCAGAACACAGGCAGAGGAATGTATGTTAACGTGTCTGAATACATTAAGAGGTTTCAGATGTAAGATTATGCAGTACTCAGTCTTAATACCTCTACATGGAGATAATTATAGCTTTGACCTTTATTACCTTTACGCTCACCTCAAAATCTCCTTTCATGTCATCTTTATGAGACCATCCTTTCTTGAAGTCTCTGCCACATCTTGCCGTATTATCTGGAAATGTTCTACTTGAGAAGGGAATTGCAGGTTGTACCTAGAAGGTAAAAAATACAAAAGAATCCTGACCCCATGATCACAGTCATTTGCAAGGAATCACATGGCATGAGTGGAAAAAGAGGCAACACCTAGGTCTTTATATCTTCTTTTCCTGCTTGGGTACCAAGTAAGGGAAAAAAACAAACATGGAGGTACAGCTCAAAAGTGGGAGCAGCTGTTAAATTTGAATCTTGTGGCTATCAAGAAACTGGTTGCTGAGAGCAGCTGGCAGACAGGAGGGATAGACATAGCAAATAGGCAGATGCAGCTGACAGATAAAATCTTGCATAAAATTTAGCCTCAATTTGGTACCTTTGCTTGCAAACACAGACTTACATGGAATGAGAAAAGCAGTCATACTGGCTGGCAGATGAACATGAAGTGTCAAAGTGAAGGGGGAAAATGCAAGAGATACAACAAGCCTTTGTGTGGCTGCTTAAGACCAGGTTGACTCCTCTGCAGGAATAAGTCAACACTGTGGAAGCTCAGTTACATCATCTGGTCCAGTATGGTCAAGTATTTATATTTATATAACTCTACCTTGAGTCCAAAGTGTCAATTATCTGCACACAAGAAAGGTAAACTGCAGCCTGAAATGGAGGCTGGAATGGAGCAAGGAGAAGAAATAACAAACTGGTATAGGAGACAACACTGCAAAAAGTGGACAAAAGCAAGAGGGAAAATCATCCTTCTTAGAAGGAAGCCATCCTGTAATTTTTTCCATCATATCTAACTCAAAGCCCTCATGATAACATATTCAGTTACTAGCCCAACTTGTTTTGCTCAAGTCTATGAACTAGATATTTATTACTCATATCAGCTTCACCACAAATTTACATTGAGCTCAGTGGAATAATCCCTGATTTATAACATCTTAAATGAGATTAAGAGCAGACTTTTGTTTTTCAAAGTCTCAAGTGTAGCATCAGGCAAGACAAAGCTGAGACTCATAGTTGAAATTCACACTTCCAGAAGCTTATGTGTTTTTTGGATTGCCATTCTCTATTGTGAGCAAGTCTCTTATGAAAGGTGAGGAAAGCCAAGAAAAGAGAATACAGAGAAAAGTCTTGATAAATCTGGATGCATTGGTCTTTATTCTGCCCACCTAGATTTATTTAACACCTCAAAAACTGGTCTAAAAGCAGTACACATTTTGTAGAAAGGCAGAGTGCTAAAGAGAGTGAGATTTGTTGTACCTAATTTCGTGCAGAATTAGTCTATCAGATTTCCCCCCTCAAGTAACAGTTGTATGTGGGCTTAGCAGGAGTGGGTGAGGAGCACCCTTTCTGCCCTCTCTGTAACTCAAGCTGATGTTGCAGTGAACTGGGGTAGCACCTGTGGTGAACAAGCATTTTCACTCACAGCCCTGCCTGAAGAGCCCTGTGAGTCAGACAGAAACTCAGCAATTGTTTTTCATATGCCATTTGTAGCATGGCCTCTTTGGGATATGAGGCAGCAGCATTTGGCTAAGGAAACACAAACACCCCAGGTGAAATAACTTCACAGAGCCCTAGCAAGGCACCAAGGTTTTGAGGACTGAGAGTACGACTTTTTTGTCTTGTACTATTTTGGGAAATCATACTTGCATGCTTGTTCTGTTCTCAAAATAAATATTTCACAGTTTTCCTTTTTCTGTTTTGTTGTGCTTTTTGGTTTTCACCCATGCCTGATCTCTGTATTCACAAGCCCATCTGCAGTAAATAGCTGCAAGGCTGGGGAGCACAAGACAGGAAGCTCAATTGTTACAGACTCAGGGGTTGAACATCCATGCTAAAAAATTTTCAGGTTTTTTCCCTCTCTACCAATAACTTTCGTACTACTTAGCCTACTTCAACCAATTTCAGTTTTAATTAATTTAACTAATTTGGCTGCACACACAGTACCTTTTGAGGACATTGAAGAGTCAAGAGTCTCCTTCCCTCAGTTCCTGTCATTCTTGGCAAGATCAGATAAAAAGTTGATTTCCTGTCCCCTCCAGCTCTCTGTGTCTCCATGGTGCAGGCGGTAGTCAGGGGATGGATGGCTGCTGAGCCCCTGCATCCCTCCTAACAGAGCAGAGAGCACAGCACACCGGGAAGAGCAGTTCAGGGCAGCCAAAGCTTAGTCCTCCATTTCACTCAACTCTCAGAAAAAACCCACCTGCTACATGAATAATGAACTCTTTGGAATAAGGAGATTTTTCTTTATGCATGTGTAGATAATGCCTAACAGCACAATAAAGCCCTGGTCACCTCAGAAGCCTTTATGTGCCTCTATAATATAAATACATAATCATAAAGAATGAGTTGTCAGAGAAAGAGGTCATGGATCAGCAGAGTAAATCAAACTTTAACAGCCCATCAGGGCCAGACTGCCTAGCAACCAAACAATTCATCATTAAGAAGTTTTTGTGCTTTATTATAAATTTAGATTTAAAAGAAATGTTGAAAACCCTAGGTCAAATTTTGGTCTGTTACTTTGGTGCAAACCAAGAGCAATTTACTGAAGTCAATAGATCTGCGATAAATTGAAGGGAAAATAATTACCTCTATATATTGTGAAAAAAACCTTATTTATGTTTTAAGTCTAGGGAGCACATACTACACTTTTAAATGTTTAGTGCTATAGAAAAATGGCTATTTTCCTAAACAAATTATTCATTTGGATTTTTTTTTTTGTTATTTACATTTCTTGTTCCACAGTCATTTCAAACATATATAAAGCAAAATGCTTGGATCTCAAGTGATCTGAATGAGTAATTATATCAGAAAGTTAAAACAAAATCAACAAAATCTTAGTGTTTAAATTAACATTAAATGACTCAAATTCTATAAATAAATAGATATTCAAAATTAAAACTTTTTAGACTTTAATAAATGCCTTAATTGACAAGAATCCCTTTCCTTCATATTTGTTTTCTTCTTCCTCTCATACACAGTAAGGGATCCATGTAATTTGTACTGCATATGACACCAATTGAACTGTTGGCCTCGAGTCTAGCTTGGTCCATTCAGGTCTCATCTTCTGCACAATCTTTGAAAAGTAGCACAGCAGATAAATTAAATTCTTTTAATAAGTCTTAGGAATTTTCAGGTAGGTTGAATGCTCAGTTCCAGAAATCTGGTCACCCCATAAGACTGTCCTTTGTCAGGAGAGACACTATTGAATTTAGTCTTTTAAAACCATCAGAGGATCATGCCAATTATGCATTTTTCAGTCTCCTTTCCTTTTTCTAGTATCACAGGATGATTTATGAAGCATCCACCTCTTTCTTAATAGAACTTCATATATGGTTCTTGCAGACCTCAGAACCAGGGATGTTTAATAACTTTCATATCCTAACCCTGTCTCTTGTAGGTTTAGGTGTTGCTCATCTTAGCTGACAATCTCTGGTGTGGTACTCATCTATTTCTGTAGATTTTCCATGAGGATTTAATATCAATTTTTTAGTATACCTTCTGAATAATTTTCTGTAGGTTATGGCTGGATCATCTGGAAGTGCTCAACTACCCTCTTTCCCTCTCTTTCCTCCTCTGCAAAAATAACAATAAAATAAAACAGATTTGTCAAATGCTAGTGACTTTCTCAGCCAAGAGAAATGAGATGGCGAGTTTCATCTTATCTTTGATGATGTCATATAGGCCAGTTTGATCAGAATATAAATTGTGTTTGTCTTTCCAATTCTGATTCCAAAGACCTAGTAAGTTCTTGAGTAATGCCAGATAACAGACATCTGATTATACTGATAGATTTTATAATGTGAGGCTGTTCCAAAATCTGATAGGTTGGGTGACATTAGTGCTTCAAATGCCAGATTTTTAATTGTTGACAGAAGGTTATCTGCATAGATTAATAATTTGTGGGTGTCTGGCTTGTCCTTTTATTTGCTTTTTGCATGCAGTAGTGTTTGTTAATGTTTCTAGTTATAAGACAAGTAATTGTATTTCTCTGTATAATGTTAGCAGCAGGGGTTTTACTATCACAACAGATGGGGATGTGTACAGATCTTTGATTAACATCTCAGATTTATTTTACAAACCCTATGTTTATTGAGCCTCTAGCACAGATAGTTGAGAAAGACCGACATTTTTTTTTCTTTTCCGAATATTGTGCCATTGATAATCACCAGAAGTCAGTATTACAGAAGACCTATACTGGTTGATATAGTAAGATATTTTAAAGCATCTGAATTAATTAGGAACTTTAAGCTATTGAGGTTTAATGAAACTTTCTGAAATTGGACATTCAACCTGCTTGAAAATTCAGTAAGAATTGATAAAAGAATTTAAGTCAAAAGTTACCAAATACTTCTGTGACTTTTGAAAAATATCCAAATGTAAGTGAAAACCACTCAAATTAGGCAGCCAGAAACATAAAGTAAACAAAGCAGAAAACCATGGGCACATGGAGGCCAACGTAGATGATGTTTAGGTATCTATCTCTGGAAAACTTGATCAAAATCTAAACTACAAAGATTTTTCCTGGGACTTATATTTCACCAAGACAGAAAATCAGTACCTTCTTCTATCTTGCACAGCATCCCAAAAGCACAGAAAGTTTTAGTTCTGTTAAACACACCCCATCAATCTGTAGGAGCCCTTGCAAAATCCAAGGGGCCTTCCTAGCCTCCCTCTTGATCTCAGTACGAAATCCAGTAAATCCAGCCACTTTCACTGAAAAAATGTATCCAGAATAGAGAAAGGATTATAGGAAGAAGTTTTTGGAATGGTATCCTGTCACTATAGGACACGAAAGAACACAAGCACACACCACTGTTCTCAAGGTGAAGGAAAAAAGATAAGTTTATTTTCTGACTCCAACATTTATGGTTTTCCAAAAGTGACAGTGGATTGGAGGGTGACAGTGACACCTCTCCAATGACACTGGTCAAACCAACAGTCCATCAACTCTCTCCTCCTCCATAAAGGAATGCAAAACAATGAGTTATTTACAGAAAGTGTGTGAGAAAGTTCACTACAAGAATGTCAACATCAGAAGGCTTAGAAAATCTTAAAAAACCAGGGTGACAGTATCCCAAAGTGTTTATTTGGATTATTTCTTTTTGCATCACATCTCCATCCTGAAGTCATTCAATTCTGTATCTCCTTGCTCTTGTGAGTGTATCCAACCAATAGGTTTTCTACTAGCTGTGAAGGCAAGAGGGAAGAGACACAGAGACATTCTAACCCATATTCATGGGAAGGTGAGGAAAGAGATGGATAGAGAATGGGGGAGAGAGTGCAGATCATAGATCTGCTGAGCACACAGTCTTCATTCTCTCTATTATTCTGATATTTTTCCCTGAAATGTCATCAAAAAAATGCAGCATACTTTTTATTTGTATTAATTCTTCTCTTCCAGACCACCCAGATCAACACTGAAATTAACAACAGGGAGAGAAAGTAGTCACAGGATTCTGAATACAGAGCTCCTTTTTACAGATGGCAACATCCATGTCAACATAAGCCAAAACCCATAGGAAAGGAAGAAAATAAGTAAAATAACTTGGAGATATTTCAAAGCAGAGGGTAAGATTGTTGAATCTACACCACTGAGCTTATTTTGGATAAATGAATAGAATTAGTGCCAATGATCCTTTTCCCTTAAGGAGTAATATCTGCAGCTGATTTATCTCTAAATATTTACGGCAACCAGAACCATCCCAATTACTAAAGAAGATCTACATCTGAAAGCTTTGAATCAGAATACTTGCAAATTTGCTCCTCTTGAAAAAGGGGAGGAAAAATATATTCCCATTTTACAGCACATTAAAGGGGCTTCTCTTTGAACTTCATGATTTAGGAAAAAATCAAACTCCTCTACATATTTATACCTACATAATCAAACAAAAGAGAGTTACCTTTTCCATCAGCTTAGATGCTGAACCCCTGCTAAATGTTATTCATGGTCACCATCAAAAGAGTCAGATATAATCACGACTCTGCCAGTTTGACCCTATATAATGCTTATCTTTCCTCAGCAGGTATCACCCATAGACAGTTGTTACAGATAATCAGAAAGAAAGATATCTGAGCCAAAGAAAGTCTGGGCAGAAATATGGCCTTAATCTTCTGGAGAAATATTGTTAGGGCCTTACAAAAGGCACCAGAAATCAATATGTGGCCAAGTGATTCAAGCCCCAAAGCTTTCTATTCAGGAGAACACACAAACATCTCTCTAAAGCAGATGCCTGCTGAGAAGTGAGCTCCATTGGTGCCACCAGTCACTGGGAGGAATGCTTGATTCAGTTGCCTAAATACAAGCACCTGATGACATCAGATTATCCCACTTGGCTTCCAGCTGTTCTCCCAAAGTGTACAGCTCTTCCTTAAACCTTCTGCCATAGCTGCCACTCCTCTACAGTTGTGACAGCTCCGTGTTCACGGGACACTCAGTAACCTTGCAAATGACAGAGGTGACTGAGTTAAAAAAGCTGAATCTCTAATGCTCCACTGCCTGCAACGGAAGCTCAGGCACTGGAAACTCACGTACACTTCTGCACATCAACCTGAAAATCAAACCTCGTTTCCTTTTATGACAAGGTAACCCATCCAGCTGATCAAGGGAAGTCAGCTGGTGTGTGAAATCTTTTTGGATTTCATTTGAGCTTTCCATACTGTCTCTCACAAGATCCTCTGGACAAAATGTCCACCATACAACTGGATAAACACATCCTGAGATGTGTGAGCAACTGGCTCATGGGTTGGGCACGAAGGGTTGTGGTCAACGGGGTGACATCAGACTGGGGACCTGTAACCAGTGGGGTTCCACAGGACTCCATCCTGGGCCCTGCGCTCTTCAATATCTTCATTAACAACCTGGACATGGGACTGGAAGGGATGCTGAGCAAGGTGACAGATTATACAAAACTGGGGGGAGCTGCTGAGTCCCTCAAAGGCACAGAGGCCCTGCAGAGACACCTCACAAATCAGAGGACTGATTCACCAGTCAGTCACCAACCATATGAAGTTCAACAAGGGAATGTTCTGGGTTCTGCACCTGGAATGGGGCAACCCTGGATGTACAAATGGATTGGGGAATGAGAGGCTGGAAAGCAGAGCCATGAAAAGGGACCTGGGGGTTCTGGTCTGTGTAAAAGTTAAACATGAGCCAGCAGAGCCCTGGCACCCAGGAGGGCCAACCTTGTCCTGAGGGTTGGGAGGGATTGTCCTGCTCTGCACGGGGGCAGCCTCACCTGCAGTCCTGTGTGCAGTTTTGGGTGACACAATGTAAGAAAGACATTAAACTGTTAGAGAGTGTTCAAAGGAGGGCAACAAAGATGGTGAAGGGCCTCGAGGGGAAGCCATGTGAAGAGCAGCTGAGGTCACTTGGTCTGTTCAGCCTGGAGGAATCTGAGGGAAGACCTCATTGCAGTTACAACTTCCTCATCAGGGCAAGAGGAAGGGCAGACACTGATCTCTTCTGTCTGGTTACCACTGATTGGACCTGAGGGAATGGGCTGAAATTGTGTCAGGGGAGGTTTAGGTTGAATATTAGGAAATGGTTCTTCACCCAGAGTGTGCCTGAGCACTGGAACAGGGTCCCCAGGGAAGTGGTCACAGCACCAAGCCTGACAGAGTTCAAGAAGAATTTGGACAATGTTCACAGATGCATGGCGTGAGTCTTGGCAATGGTCCTGCGTAGGGTCAGGAGTTGTACTCAGTGGTCCTTTTGGGTTCCTTCCAACTCAGCATGCTCTGTGATTCTGTTATTCTGTGATCAACATTTAGGTGCTCTTAACTCTGTCTACAGTTCTGCTTTGTACCCTAAGAACAGTGAAAACCTTAGATTTAATGTGGCAGAAGTACTGTGTAGAAGTTGTCTCACTAGGTACCCAAATTAACATGACTTCTTTGATGGAGTTTGCCCTAACCTGAATAGCCCAGCTTAGAAATGATTGCTGCTATCTTGACTGGAATGTATAACTATTAATGGCTTTACTGGTTTTTTGTGGCCTGTGTACCTCTGTAGAGTCATCTATCCTGCCTTGAGCATCTGAGTCCCCTGTGCTTTGGTTCCATGAAGCATTGCCTTGTAAGATTATATTAAACTTGATCAAAAACAAAGAGGTAGCCAAGAGGAGAATTCCAAGAGAGATACACCAATCTACCCAGTGATTCAGTGTTGGAGTTCATGGCTGTCCTGCACCACTCAGTGGTCTTTTTTGTTTTCTTTACAGAATACTTTAACCTGGGTGTATACCCCTTTTGGAGCTCCCTGATTCCAGATTCCTTGAGATCATTCCCTCTCATCTCCTCTGCTATTGTGTTTGCACTGCTTGCATTTCTTTTCCATGGCTCTTCTTTCCTTCAGCAAATCTGAAGGGAAGTAGAAGTTCTGAAGCACATTAGCTTTGGCTCATTTAAGTTTTTTCACCTCTGCTCCTTACCCACCTACAGCTGCAGCTCTGTGCCAAGGGAAGGAGAAGGAGAAGAGTGGGAGGAAGAGCTATTAGCATACACTGAAGCACAGCTGTACTGACATGCTCCAAAGCACCATGTTATTTTGGCTGAGCAGGCTGCAGCCAAGATGAATGTATTGTTGCATGGCATGGGCAGTTAAGAATCTTGTCTAACTTCTGAAAAAGCCTGATTCTGTTTGATTTCCACAGCAGCTGTTGTTGTGTGAGCTGCAGAATAATTCAAGCTCAGACAAGATATGGAATCAGAGTAACTTTGCTAGCTATCCTATTTCTTTACAAAGTAAGGTGAACTCAGAGTTGAAATCCAGATCCTGCAAAAAGCAAGATATTCTGAAAATTATTCCCCTAGTTCTTCTAGAAAACTTTGAAGCTGAAAGATTATGAAAAGCTCTAAGTTTATAACAATTTTGCACAATGCAATGGGAAATAAAAGGCTGGTCACAAACTGATCAGCAGGAAAAACTGGAAATTCCCTCTTTGGTCTTCATTGCAAATTGTTTACTTGTTAGCAAAGAAATAGAAGGAGAGAGAATGCAACTCAATAGGCACATGGTTCAGATAATTACACAGAGGTGTCCAGAGTCTCTCTAAATTTAGATACCACTGGCCTTCAGGTGCTGCTACAGAAAGCTGTGTCCAGCGTAACTCTTGGCTTATCTGTGTCTCCTGTGCAGATTTCTAGGATTATTTTTATGGAACAGTACTACAGACTTTGGTGTGATAGAACTCAGGATGTAATCTATATTAATTAAATATTCTCAAATACTAGTTACTTCAAAAGTCTCATTTTAGGAACAATAGAAAACACAAAAGAAGATAAGAGACTCTGAAAGCTAGAAAAATCTCTCACTTTTCTGCATTTGGGCATAACACATTATTATCTTTTGAAAAATATCTGAAGATAATCTAAACTTAGTTTGAGATCTCAGTCCAATGGAGTGCAGTGCTGCTTTCTTCAGAGGCCAGGCAGCAAAAGTCTGTTGTTGTTATTAGATTTCTAAAGTCCATACCTCTTGGGTGTATTCTCATGGCTGCAAATCTTCGCTGCATGGACTCCTTCTTCTGCACGCTGCTCTCTCTCAGGTCAGGGCTCCTCCAAGGCTCTCCCTGACTGGCTTTCCCACCCCCTTTTATCCCAGTTATCTTCATCAGTTACAGCTGCAGCCCAATTAAGGGCATTGCAGCTGCAGCCCATCAAGGGCAACCAGGACCTCTGGGGCAAAGCCTCTGTACAGATATTCTAATACAATACATTTCCTCTACTATATTTCCCCCTTTTCTTTTACACAAGTTAACAGTTGTACAGATGTTCGATTACAATACATACATTTCCCTATGACTCACGGGCCATGTTCAACACCCACATTTCTCCATGACTCACAGGCCATGTTCAACACACATAGCTCCTTGCTCAAAGGCCATACTCTTTCACAGCTCCCTGACCCAAAGGCTATGTTCCGTCGCAGCTCTTGGCCACCACAGCTCTCAGCTGTCTGATCTTCTGCCAACTACCACGTCGCAGCTCTTGGCCGCCACAGCTCTCAGCTGTCTTAGCTTCTACCAACTATCACCACAGCTCTTGGCTGTTCTGTTGCAGCTCTTAGCTGCCACAGCTCTCCGCTGTCTTATCTTCTGTTAACTATCACATCGGGGTCACCACTTGTTGTTGTTATTAGATTTCTAAAGTCCATACCTCTTGGGTGTATTCTCATGGCTGCAGATCTTTGCTGCACGGACTCCTTCTTCTGCACGCTGTTCTCTCTCAGGTCAAGGCTCCTCCAAGGCTCTCCCTCTCTGGCTATCCCGGTCATCTTCATCGGTTACAGCTGCAGCCCATCAAGGGCAACCACGACCTCTGGGGCAAAGCCTCTGTACAGATATTCTAATACGATACATTTCCTCTACTATAAAAGTCCAAGTTTTTAGACTGCTTTGAGCAATGCACTTTATCCTAACCCAGGGAAGAAAGCTTAACTACTGTTGCCTTCAGTCTTCACAGAAAATACCAACAAAATCACATCCTGGTGCCAGCAGTAAAGAACTATGTCACATTGAAATGGACAGAGACTTTTAGCTGAGTATTGAAGAGATCTTGGGTGGTCAATATTTCAGGTTTGTCACCATGGAGACTGCAATTCAATGTGTTTTAATGACTTGTAATTGGTGTGGCAGTCACAGACTACATTGGGCTAAACTTTATAGAAATACTGTCACAGACCTGAAAGTTCACAGGACCTCTGCTTGCATAAAACAAACCTATATTAACTGGGTTTTTTTACAGCCCCCAAGTCTTCTTTTGCCCTGAGTGTATCCATATCAAATGCAGTCCAGAAGAGCTCATTAATGTTAAATCACAATACTGATGGTGACCATTTGTCAGATATTAGAGCCAAAGCTATAGTACTCCTGATTGAACAGAATCATATATTACTCCAAAACCAGACTTCTTTGGTTCATTAAAGGTGATGTTATGTGCATTTATTTGTTTATATGTGAATGCTGAAAAATCTCTGGTTGTGTTGGTGATTAATCATTTGGTAATACAATATTAATTTTGACCTACCCCAGCATTAAAACTTTTGATGTTTTAAGTGTATGAAAGATTAAAATGCAAATGCTAGCTTAGAACAGTAAATTAACATTTTGACAAAGAAGGATAAGGCACAAGCAACTGCCTTTCAAATGTTCTATTTCAATGATTTCCAGATTGATAAGTATTTAAAACAGATATACAATAAGTCAGAGGAAAATTAAAGTCTTTTTCTCTTCTGTGAAGCATTTTCTGTTTCCTCTTCATGGCCATATAGGCAAGAAAAAAATCAAAGAGGTTTATCTATTTCTTTTATTCCTTTTCTGTCAGAGGAACATAGAAAAAGACATTACAGAGGAGAATCACCACACATTCTTGTAATTCTCCACAGATGTATACATTCCAGCATGGTTGCAGCTAAAAGAAAAATTATCTCTAAAAATAATCTTAATGTGTGCATTTTTGGGTGGGTGTGTTTTGCTGCATTAAGATCTTAGAGAGTTTATGTTTACATTAATCTGTTATTTCCATATCAAGAGGCTCAAGCAAATACTGAAAACCATTAGAACAGCAAATCCAAATAAATTGTTTTATTCCATCTTTATAAAGCTATAATACCCTCTTGCTCAGGAAAAAAAAATACAGCTAAGAATGCTGTCACACAATTTTTCTGGTAGTTCAGACATGAGGATACAAAAAAAAAATTACAATCAGATTTATGCTATTTAAAAATATCATTAAGATCAAAGCTGTCAATTACAACCTTAAATATCCCAGCATCTCCCAAGATGCCCAGTCCTGAAACAGAACTCTTTAAGGGTCAATTCTTTTTCTAATTAATTCAAAAAAATCCCCAATGCTTCAAAGAGACAGGCTCTGTATCTGCAAACATGGGCCCTCTACTTGTGCAGCTGTTATTTGAGCTACCTCTTTGGCTTCTTACACCCACCCAAGAGAAAGAACTGCACTTTTCTGTCCTGGGAAAACACCTCACCGTCCCTGCTGAGTCCTCTGACATGTTCCTGAATCCAATTATCACATTTTAAATCCATCTTTCTTTTTAGAAGTCAGTCCTTCTTTGAGTGCATGGTTGGAGTAGATGAGTTCCCGAGGTCTCTCACAATCAAATTTTTCTCTGATTTTATGATTTTTATCTCACAAAACATATCCTTTGCCAGCTGATTGAAAACTTTGAAAATGTTACTAAAAGCAAGACAAAAGCATGATAGTGTAGATGCCTTACTTGTGTATTTTCAT
The DNA here is from genome assembly GCF_037042795.1 of Molothrus aeneus. Taxonomy (NCBI): domain Eukaryota; kingdom Metazoa; phylum Chordata; class Aves; order Passeriformes; family Icteridae; genus Molothrus; species Molothrus aeneus. Next base: position 142,769,219 of record NC_089646.1, on the reverse strand, counting down.
AGCATGTACATTTGAGTTTCTTTAGAATTCCAGATTTCCTATAGTGCAATACTTTTGGGAGATACAATTTTTTCAACCATGTAATGGTTTGTTATCCCTTAAATTACCCAAATATACTTTCTTTCTGAATAAGCACCATAATTCTAGAATTTCTCTGTTTTAGAATTTGTGTCAAGGCAGCAAAATCCTGAAATTTATCTCGAAGATGAGCATCAAAAATTGTTGGATGCTTATGTCATACTTCAGTTGCCAAATACACAAGTATCTGCAGGTCTTTCTCATGTGATGAGGGACCTGATAGGCCTGTCTGCTTCTGAGAAAGATGAAACTGGGTCTGTAGAGTACAGTAGCTGGAGGCCAGGTGACTAAAACCCCCCAAACAGCACTCCAGAACTTCTGTCCTTGCAAACAACTCCCCTTTGTGTGGGTCTCAGCTCCAGATTAGGACACTATAGTAGAGGAAATGTATTTGAATATCTGTACAGAGGCTTTGCCCCAGAGGTCCCGGTTGCCCTTGATGGGCTGCAGCTGCCATGTCCTTAATTGGGATGCAGCTGTAACCAATGAAGATAACTGGGATAAAAGGGGGCAGGTTAGCCAGTCAGGGAGAGCCTTGGAGGAGCCCTGACTTGAGGGAGAGCAGCATGTAGCAGAAGGAGTCAGTGAGAGATCTGCAGCCATGAGAATACACCAAAGAGGTATGGACTTTAGAAGTCTGATAATATCATTATGGGACTCTGGAGAAATAATAGAACAACAACAGGACACTTAAGTTTTAAGTGCCTGAATGTGACTGTCCAGTCTCCATGTCTAATAAATTTAGAGCTAAACTGAATGTGAACTCCCTAAATACAGGCATCTGTGGCAATTTTGATGCTCAAGAGTAGCCAAGTCCTGCAGGTGAGATGGGCAGATATAACACAAAGTCTCTAGGACCTGTGGCTTCTGGCAAATGAAATGCCTTTCTTTATCTCACAGAATCACAGAATGAACAAGGTTGGAAAAGACTTTTGAGATCATTGAGATCAAGTCTAGCCTATGACCTAACACCTCCTCATCAACTATACCATGGCACCGAGTGCCACATCCAGTCTTTATTTAAACACATCTCCAATGATGGATAATTTCTATTGTTAGGGAAGTGATTTGAGCCATTAGTTATTCCAGTCACTGGAGTGATTTTGTTCACTGTAATGAAGCACATGTTGGTGTGAACATCTGTGGGACTCCACCAACCAGACTCCCCACACTTCCACTGACCACAGCAAGAGCTCAGACAGCATGCACACAAAACTAAATTAAACCCTTCAGATACCCAAACATAAGTATCTTCATGTACATTGAATCCCACACTTAATGTAATTTCCCCTTGTGTGATAGTGTCTGTCATCTTCCCAAAGCTTATGTCACAGCTGTCCTTAAAAAGTAGCTTGATGAGCATCCTAGTGTTCCTTGTAGGAATCGTAATCATTTTCATAAGAAAAGGTAAAGAATTAGTTGTAATTTCAGCTTGCTCCAGAACCCTTTCAAGCCCATGAGAGCCCTGTGAACTTCAGTTCAAAAATCAAGAGCTTCAAGGTCACTGATTTTTAGAAGCCTGTGGATGGGTATTAGAAGATATAATTAGTTGCAATTGAAGCATAATATGTATGGGAGGGACAAAGAATCTTGCCTAAAAACTTGTTTGAGCTCTTATTTCTTCATAAGGATGTGTGTAAAAGCATCACAACTCTTCTGATCTGAGAGAATAGAAATATGGAGGAAGCTGGTTTTCATTATTTCTCTCTCTCATGTGCTTAACAATAATTATATCCTTTAGTCTAACCTTGCTCTAGTCATGGTTGTCAAACTCTTCTAGAAATAACAAAGATAACCACTGCTCAGGATTAATTTTATTCTGGCAATATCTTTAATATAAAACATAAACCTCTTCCTGCCCTTTTTTTTTTTTTTTGCATATGCTTAAAATGAGTTTCAGTAGTACTATAACTGATGGTCGTGCATAAAATAAAAGTAGAAATTATTGGTACAATAATCTTAAAATTCAGTTTTCATTCTATACCATAAATAAGACAATTCTTTTCTTCCCTCTCCCATATTCTGCTCTGCAACCCTGTTCCACCAGCTGCAGAGACTAAAAGAGGTAACTATGGTCCCTCTTTAAAATCCTGTCATTTTTATTTGCTCATCCATGAAATCCCTTAACCTAGACCACCACTAAAGCTGACTGAAAATCTAACTGTAACCAAAGCTCTGCTTATGGTAACCAGACCTAAGACAAAAGGAAAAAAACTTTCACCACACAATTCAAACCTTTGTTTTACATTAGTGGTTTACGCAAACCAACCCATAGCACGGTCATAGATGACTGTCAAAGGTGAATTAAAAGGTAACAGTCAAGCCCTGAAGATAAAAGGTCATAACAATATTGTCTCTCATGTAAAAGCAGAACTGTTTTTATTTTCTTCTATGTACAGTCCACTATACATTTTTAAATTATTTTCCTGCTCATTTGTTTTATACTAATTATAGCCCTAATTTTAACTTTGTTCACTGCTTACTTTTCAGCCTTACTGTCAAGTGAGAGGAAAAACTGGAGCCATTTGGTTCATACACTAGTTTTATTTTTGTAGTCTAGAAACAGTCCCACAAAATTTGTATCTCTTCCTCACTTTCTGATCTCTAATACTAACCTTAACCTTAGCTCTGGATTTGATAAAAATTAAAATAACTATGATTCACTGGTAAGGTGGCTTGCTCCTGGCTGTGTCCCAGGCATTCACCAAAGACTCTCTCCCCTCTACAGCTGCACAGAAAAGAGAATATAACAAAGAGTTACATAACAATTATAACAAAGAGTTCATGGGTTGAGATAAGGACCAGGACAGATCACTCAGCAAATACAGTCATGGGGAAAACAGACTTGAATTAAAGATAATAATTGAATTTATTGGTAACAAAATCAGAGCAAGGTAATGAAATGTAAAATAAAACACATTTCCCCCCCACCCCTCCCCTCCTTCCCAACTGTACCTCCTACCCCAGCAGCACAAGGAGGCAGGGAATGGGGGTTATGGTCAGTTCATCATGCATACTTTCTCCCACTGGTCAGGGAGAGGAGTCCCTCCCCTGCTCTGCCATGGGGTCTATACCATGGGAAATAGCTCTCCATGAACTTCTCCAATCTGAGTCCATCTCACAAGCAACAGTTCTCTGTGAACTGCTGCAATGTGAGTCCATCTCATGGGCAAGAGTCCTCCCCAGACTGCTGCAATGTGGGTCACTCTTCCATGGGATGCAGTCCCACAAAGACAGGCTGCTCCAGGGTGGGTCCTGCTCTGCTGTGGATCTCCTCCATGGGCTGCAGGTGGATCTCTCCATACCATGGACCTCCAGGGGCTGCAGAGGCACAGCTGCTTCACCATGGTCTTCACCATGGCCTTCACCACAGCCTGCAGAGGAAACTCAGCTCTGGTGATTGCAGCATGTCCTCCCTCTCCTTCTGCACTGACCTGGGTGCCTCTCTTTGCTCTTCCCTGGTCACAATTACAGATGTGCAATAACTTTTTTAAGTTTCTTTTAAAATATATTATCACAGAGGTGTTTCCATCATTTCTAACTTGCCCAGCCTTGACAAGCAGCATGTCCACCTTGGAGCCACCAGGGATTGGTTCTGTCCAACATGGAGGAAGCTTCTCGCAGTTTCTCACAGAAGCCACCCTCGTAGCCCCCTCACTACCAAAACCTGTGCACAAAACCCCAATACAGCTGGCTAAGGTAATTTTAAATTATTTTACTTTGAAGGTCTGAAATCAGTAAAATAATGATCCACTCTGATTTTTTGAAAATTAACATTAACCTGGCTCTGGCTACTTTGCAATCATGAGACACAACCTGAAAGAAAAATATAAAAACTGGCTCTTTTGAAAGCACTGTCTGCAATATTCAACCATACTTTTAGTATTTATCTCCCTCATTCCCACTACTCTAACCTGAATCCTACTGTACTTCTCAGGCACAGCTAAAGGAACCAAAAATAAGCCATCTCAAAAGGACACAAGCATTAATATTACTTTTCTTATATAATGTATAACCATATTATATAATTTCATTAACAACTTGCATTCAACTTATCTCCTGGGTAATACTCAGGAGTACTAATCTTGGAGTATTACTACAAAATATTTTTGACATTTCCTTCAATCCAGTACTAATCATTCCTATTGAAACATTACCCCTTATTAACCCTTAAGCTCTGGTATTTAAAAAACTGCACAGCCACCATGAAGTAATTAAACAAAATAAAGGAATATCAGTGCCAGTGCTCTTTCCAGTACACTCATCTTTCACACTCACCACCACCACAGATAAGTTTAAACTCTTTCTTTTCCCAAACCTGACTCCATCCAAATCTTCATCAATCTTATGATCTCCAGACTGCGCTAAAAGCCTGTTCCTGAAGAGAACAGAAATGCTTGGACATTACTCTATGTCATCAATCAGTTTATAGTGAGGGTCTACTTTTAGCCTAAAAATAGATGCTAATTTTTCTTTCTCTCTTTAAACTGCTGCTATCCTCTGTGTTTGGAAACTTTCCTCAGAACCTTGCATGATCCCATCACAACAACCAACATCAGCAGGTTTTATTTTTCATGCCTCACAAAACATAATGACAAATGTGTCCCTTCTCTCTTCTAATCCTAAATTTACAAGTTTTGAAGCATCAAGGATCACCAGAGACTGTGAAAGGGAAATAGGCAATTAGCTCCAGATGCCTCCAGGACTCATTTTGTCTCCAAAGCTGACTCAAAAAACTCCTCCCGAGAAAACTCTCAGAGAGAAGAATGCCCACAAGGACTGAGAGAATGCAGAACGAGATGACCAAGATGAGACCGATGGCAATCCAGTGAGGCTCAGAGAATCCCAAAGGAACAAGATGCTAACAGAATCACTTATTCCAATCACTGCTTAGATGGATGCCCCAGAATCCTATGGTCAGAAAACTCTGCCTAACTTTGCATTCATATGAGTCCTAATCCACTATAATGGATTGTTGTGGTGCACAGCTGTCGAGAAGAGCTCAGAACAAGACCTTAAAAGACAAGACCTCTCTCTCTGAGAAAATAAAATCTATGGACCTCATGAAATAAAAACTTAAAGATACGTGATTGTTAGGAATATCAGTATTCGCACATCCTTAAAGGTTTGTTATTAGACTGTGTCTAAAATTTTTTATTATTTTATAAACTTATTGCACTCCAAAATGGTGTGATGAGAATGCAGGGTACAGGAAACAAGGAGGAGTGTCTGGAGAGAGTTGAGATATATGTCACCTGTTGCTTTGACCATGGACCAGTTGAAAAAAAAAGAAGAGGAGGAGAGGATGCAGAGGTTGGGATGACTTCAAATGATTTTGGGACATATTGGTTGTTGTGGAATGTCATGCAATAGGCTTAGGGTTAGAGACTGGGGTTTGGAAAGGAAGAAGGACTGAATATTAGGAAAAAAATACTTTGTGGGTCACTTCTTCAAATTTTAGCTGGATACCTCCTATCACCTCCAGACAGCAGTTAACAGCCAAGACTCAGTAGATTTTAGGAAAATGGCATAAGGGCAAACAAATTAACTCGTGTGTCCGTGTACCCAGAAACCCCATTTTTAAGACATCAAATGGGGACATGTGACTATACACACATAAAACTGGAAAAGAGTAAGAGAGATAAATAGTATCAACCATGAAGCATTGCATAGAAAATGTCATACATACCAAATACATCTAAAAGTATTGAAGGAATTATGATGATGAAACCCAAGCTATCTTCCCATTCCCACCTTTTTTTTGTTACTCCCTTTACTCCCTTTCCTTTGACTGGAATGGACCATGGATGGGGAGGTTTTGTGTTTAACACGCACTGTAAAAGGGGCTGAAATTTTTTGAGTGTCAAGAGACACAAATATTAATATCATGATTCAGTTAGGAGTACTGGTAAAACTGACAGGTGCTCAGGATTTATTCTGCATTTGCTGGGAAGAGGCGAATTAAAATAATATCTATAAAGTATTTTTTCAAAGACTTCCAGTTTTGGAAAAGCTTTCAAACTAATCCAGCGTAGGTAGATATGCTCCAAAAAATTCTGTGACTGGACAAGCTCTTGAATGCTGCTGTGCTTGAAAGCTTGATGTGGTTTACTTTGGAACCATTGCAAAGTGCTTAGAAATTCTGACATCATGTTTAGCAGAGGGGAAATTAAGGAAGAAGGTTTAATTGACTCATGAACTGAATCTTTGTCACCCTTGTTTGCATGGCAGGCCACTAGTCATGAACATACAATAAAGGTTTCCATGGTCTCAGCATTGAGGTGTGTCATCAGTGTATAAATTTCAAGATTGTAAATGTATTCTTGTAGGAAGAAACTATCTATTTCCCCAGACTTGCTGGCAGGATTAGACTGACTTCAGCACCATATATGTATTTTAAAAATCCATTGCAAAATATTCAGGAATAATGCTCCACAGAGAACGCTGCATAGAAGATTTTTCTTAAACATATGGCAGAAAGCATATTAGCATGAATAACTTCCATGACATTTCCCCCTCCTCCCATCCTTGAAATTGCTGTGAGGCAAATACAAACTGTAAGTGAAAATCTAGAAGAGAAGAAAGAGGTAGGAGTTGCAAACCAGGGCTGGAATTTGAAATCCAAGGGTTCCTGAGTACCAGGATATTTTCTTAAAAACATGGTTATTTTTCAGCTGCTCTTGCAATAAATATTCTTGAAATTCAGAAAGTCCTAAGTCAAGTTATGAACCAATGAAGAGATTTTGGGGTGTATTTGCACATCTGTGTCACTATCCTACTAATAAAATTCTTGTGACTGGGATTTTTAACTTTCCTATCTCTGTCACAGAACTACTTTGGAAGGTTATATAATTGCAAACTTCCTCACATACACATATGCAAAATTAGAATAATAGTGCATCCTTTTCATTATCTGTAGAAGTTGTGAGCAATTTGGAGAGGAAGCTGCATCTATTAATGCTGGGTCTATTAATCTCTTACCTGTGTCTGCTGCTAACAATAAAAAGCTCCAGACTCTTGTAATCTTGAAGCATGTGAGCACAGAGTGTAGGAAGTGTAAGAAACCATTTTTACATTCTTCTGTAGTGATCTTTGTGATCCTCCAGGGAGGCCCAATAAGTCTATAAGCATAATTATCAAAAGTGATTTCATTAAAAAAAAGGAGACAGCAGATTTCCTGTCCCTCCTCAGTCTCTAGTATCAGCAATGTGATGACCCTAATCTCCACATACATTATTACATCCCTGCACTGACCTGCACGTCATTTTATACAGTCTATAAACATGAACATCTATTACAGAAAGCATGGTAGGGAAATGTAGCAAGTTTTCCTGCACCGAAACCTTGATAACTGAGTTTCAGAAAAAGAGCAATCAGAATCCCAAGAGATTTCATCAGCTTTGTTTCTTTGCCTGATTGAGACTTCAGCTGCACCAGTCAGTACTTTTGCTGTCCTTCCTCACAGTCTTCACCCTTCTTCGCCTGAGATGAGACCTCTGTATGATGCCCCAAATCCATTCTGACTGCATGTGCTCCTGCGGTTTGGAGATTAGCACAGTCTAAATGGGAGTGATCAGCTCAAATTTTGTGTCAGATTGATGATGAGTTATGATTTCACAGAATGAGTGGCAGGATGATTTTTTAGACAAAAGGCAAACAGCCAATCACGTGCCAGGTAGGTTGCACAAGGTTTCAAGCCCTCAAATGTGCTATGAATGTAAACCTTCTACTTTTGAAACTGTCAGAAAAGCAAACAACAAGAATCAGTGATTATAGCATACTTTTTCAACATTATCACATTCATGGAGGCAAATGAAACAACTGAAGCAGCTGTTTAACCACTCTGTTCTGTTTTTCAGTCATGCTATTGGCATGTTCTATTAGAGTTTACTGACTCAGAGAGCCACTGAGATTTAAAATTTGGGCTTTTATAACCAGAACAAAGTGGATCTCATTGAAGATGACAACGAAGAAAATAAGCAGATCCTAACAGTAATTTCAGATGGCAAAACAGTCAAGCAGCATTCAGCTTTAAAGTTCATGGTCCTCTAGGCTGAGGACTTTACAAGACCTTGACAACAAGACAGTCAAATTATCACCTCATCAAGGCCCAGAGAAAGCACTTTAGGGTATCATCATGTTGACCGAATGGTCTAATCCAGGTAAGCAAGAGAAAATGCTGCAGACATAGCAGAGCCTTCTTGATTCCTTGTGAAAGGTCCTAGGTGCTATGGTCTGAAGCTGGAACAGATTTCACGATGTGTTATCACTGCTCAGAGACAATCCAGGGACAGGCACCATCATGCAGGTGATGACTGAAGAAATACAGCCAAAAAAATTGCAGAAGATTGGGGTTGGATTTTCCTGTTTAAAATTAGTTTGTAGCACTTCAGTGTACCAGGCTCCTCCCCTGCATTGGTGTTTGGATCCAGCCTTGCCATTAAGTTCATAATTAAGAAATTTTTGGGATTTTGCATTTCTTACCATGCTGACACTTATTGAGCTATTTATCTTCAGTTTCTATTCTGCTGACAGCACCAAAAGTATATTTTTCATAAATATTGTTATTAGCTACTTAGGTTTTAAGAAAATTTATGTAGCTCTTCTCCGTCATGGTATTAAATTGAAGTTCCTTAACAGTCTGTAGTACAAAAGTTAAAATACAATAGTGTCTATAATGGTAATTTCTTTGAAATGTTTCTACAGTCAAGCCCTTATAAGAAGAGTGTCTGTTCAGCAGTGATTGCAGACAGATTTTAATTTTAAACAGCATTTCCTTACACTTTTTCAAAACAATTGTTTTTCACTATTAAAAGGAATATGAAATTTTAAAATCAGAATAAAAAGATGGTTTAGAATGAGGATCAAGAGATGGAGTTTTTGAGAGTGGGTTTTTTAATAAAAATAAAAAGGGCTGTACAGTTTTCCTGCTTTTACTCATTCTCAAATTCTTTTATAAAGCATGAAGCTGATGTAGAGTGACAAAATAAGTTTTACCCACAAGACACCAGTTTATTTAGTATACATAATACCTTACATAAGCAAATCCAGATCATCACATTTTTCAAGCTTTTCACATGAGTAGGTGAATTGTGGTTCTGTTGCAACCGTCCCTCAAAGAGGTCAGACTTCACAGATCTTGGACTAATTTTTGCAGAGGGCAAATCAGAAGGACATCAACAATCAACATAAACACATTAATAAGCCTTAATTAAGTCTCAAGCAGCCACAGAGAAACGGGCTTGGTTTTCTGAGCAGTAATGATAGCAAGGTGGCAGATATTGTTTACTTCCAGTGTTGGAGGATTCCCCTAAAATGCAAGCTCAGATTGGCCTGTGACAGACTGATCTGGCACTAAAGAGTACTGCACTCTTTTTCCTCTTTTTTAGGTAAATTTAACCAAAACCAAATGCATTCCCCCCAGTATTCACAAACAGCTCTAGCCCTAAAGATGTTAGGTCTTCATTCAAAGTTTTATAGTCTATGCCAGTCTGGGTAAAGAGAATGACAAGAAAAGGGCCTATCAAAGCATAATTTTAGTGAATTAACAGCAGCAAGTATTCTTTTGATCTTAAGTATTTTCCACTATGACTTTCATGTCCTTTTGAGAGCTCAAAGAAAGTCTGGACACACCTATTTATTTTGTACAATGTATGTGACATAAAGTGCACTGCCCTGCAGTTATTTTTAGATGCTATTTTTAGAAAGAATTTGGAACATGGAACCTGACCCATATCCTCACTAACTCCTGTGCTCGAAGACTTCCAGGACTTCTAGTGAGTCCTTCAAAGAGCGCTTGACTTGCCTCTTCTGGCCTGTAGCTCTGCTGATACCATGGTTCACATCTCCCAGGGAAGACTCTTCCTGAATGGCATTTAGCATTTTCCTTTTTCCCTTAACTTATCTATAAGGAGCAAATTCTGCATGTCAACCAATACCTTTTACCAGTCACACATCTCCATTTATTCTTTCCATCAGTGTGTGCAGACCAGCTCCTCCGGACTGTATTTGATAATAGTGTGTCACAGGCAATTCTGATCTGTAAAAAGACCTAGAGAACAGCATATTCAGGAATTACTACAACCCACCCACACACCATTACACATTTTCCAAATTTCAGGCTTCATTTCCATGCCTTTTTTTTTTTTTTTTTTTTTACAGGGGAACTGCAACCATCAGATATATATGTAAATCATAGCTGTCAAATCTCCTGCCATAATAATGACACCTGTGGGTGACAAATATTCACCTCAGTTGAGGTGTTGCTCCTGGAATATTCCGCACAAGAGGAAATAAAGGTGTCTTCTTTGTCTTGAAAATGCAGATTCAGGAAATTTCAGTTGATAAGAGTTCAGCTACTGAAAATTGCATTTTGGAACCTAAATTCTCCTGAAAACTGTACTCACACTGAGATAATTTGTCATTACTACCCTTCATCAGATGGCAAAACTTCTTCTTAAGTATTTTAAAAAGCTCCACAACATATGGATAATACTACTGCATGATCAAAAATGTAGTGTTAAAAAGGGATATTTTTGCATTTAATTTTTATATAAGATTGGTGCATTTAATATTGTCAAATTAAATGTCATATCTGGTGGATAAAATTGTTTTTCTTTCTTAGAAACAACTGTTAAAGAGAAAAACAGGATTCTTCTGACCTGTATATGAATGATATTTCCTGTTTTATCAGAAATGTGAGCTGTCTGAAAAAGGTCTAAACAAATAAATTTGTTTAATGATTGCATGGTAATCAAAATCAAATCTAGTAAAAGCCAAGTCACCACAGAATGTTTTAAATTCAGCAAAAGAGTATTTTCTGATTTTCTGCAAAGAAATTTCTCCAAAAATCTGACAAGTTACACAAACTGCAGCTTATTAAAAGGAATCAGCATAAAGGAATCTAGCAAAAAATTACCTGTTTTGTAAATTTTGCTAGAGGTGCTCACAGGTTCTGCACATATTTTTTCCTCCAAAGATTAGTCTCTAATACTGATTTTGTTTCTTTCTATGTCACTAGCTCTGATGCCCTTATAGATGGAGAGCAGCTCATGTGAACCTTCCCAAACCTCGCAATTCATCTCCAAACTAGAATAACCATAGTGCTTGGAAAAGAAATGAAAAGCCAACCACAGCCCCCATGTATACACGGTGAAAGAGTAACAATTCTCCATCAATCCCTTCTTAATATTTTTAATTTCACCAGACCACCAGATATAAAACTCATTCTATCCTGGTATTTATATTACTGCTAAAACTGAACCTCTCCAACTTCTTGGAAGAAAACTGATTTTCTACCTCATCTTTGAAAATTGCAGGAGAAAGATCTGGAAGAAAATGCACTTTTTTAGTGCTTTTCAAATAAGCAGAAGTGTAAAGCTCATTGAAGACAGGACATATCAGAAGATAGCTTTTGTCAGTAGTTCTAAAAATCATACAAACTAGTTAGCAGTTTGTATGATTTTTTTAGAAACTAGTTATTTAGTTTTCAACCAAAAAATCAACTTTTGCAACTCATTTATGACCATCTTTACATGTCTTGGACTTCTTATTCTTCTTCTTCACTGCTCCTGGATTGGGATGATAAAACCAAGAATCTCATTGCTTTCTACAGATGCTGGCACAAAACTTCAGCAGAGTGTAACCATGTAAACAGTGCAACCCCTTGGGCTTCCAGGCATGACAGAGCTGCTGCAAGGGGCAGTAGACAGGTACTGTTGGGTAGATAAACAAAACCCGTTATTTTAAAAATAGCATATGTAACACTGAAAATGGGCTTAAGATAGAGGGGAACCTTAAGGGAAAAAAAAAAAAAAAAAAAAGAAGTTGTTAATTTGTCCCATCAACTGCTTTAGTCAGCTGATAGGCAAGACCTTTCTCTGCTTTTACAGAAAATGAGGAGAATATCAGTATTCTCCAGGTGGGATGACAATGCAAAAAAGTAAGAGCAAGGTTTCCTCTGTAGCATGTGGGCACAGGCATGGACACCAATTGCTTAATGTGCATCAGGGATGAGAAAACACAGACAATACAACAACATGTTTACTTCTTCACAGGCAAAAATGTCTATGGTTCCTTAAATTCTCTCTCTTTGAAAGAAACTAGGGCATCAGTGTGTTTCCTGAAGCCAAATGCAGCAAAAGTTTAATATTTGGAATTGTCAGCCTATTCAGCATGACACTGGGGAAAACTGAGGGAAAACACAGAAGACAAAATAATTTCTCTGAGAATGTTAGTTCCACATGCCACACAAAATAAGGATGAGAAAGAAACTAGTCAGAGATATCTAATGTAAAATACTGTGTGAGTGGAAAATTGAAGGGGTGCTAATTTAATTTCTTCAGAAATAAATCTTTGCATGCTGTGGGGAGATGCAGTGCCAGGTCACAAGCCACTACCACAACCTCTGCAACAACCAAAACACCCCAGAAGCACTTGTCATGGGAAAAGAAATAATTTAAAATAACAAAGTCTTTTACATTTATATAGTCACTTTCCTCCCAAAGGAGTCAGAAACTCTTGACAAATTTAAACATCCACACCAATTTATATGCAGAAAACCTCTTCCACTGCTGAAACAGACAATTTTCATAAACAGCAGTATATAAGCCAGAAAGCAAAGAAAGTTACTTAATCTAAATGAATCCACAGATGAAATCCTATTTCCTTTTTTCTTTTGTGATAGTGTAGAAGGTCTGGCAGAAGAGGAAGGAGTTCGATTCTGATCTAATTGAACAAGTTCTAGCTTTAATTCTTTATTTATTGTGGTTTCCATCTGAAGAAACCTGATATTCAAAACCCATCTGAACATGGTCCTGGGCAACCTGCTCTAGCTCATGCTGCCTGAGCTGGTGGATTGGGCCACTAAAAGACCTCTGGATGTTCCTTTCAACCTGAACAATTATGTGATTTTTCCTTTACAGCTGAAGCAAACATTTCTTTTTTGTCATGTGGGAGCAATCACACAATTTCATCATAAAATACCAACCTGACTATTTACTCTTGATCTGAGAGAAGTCCCAAATAAAAGGTTTAAAACTGCTAAGGTATCAGATTAAGGACTGAGGAGATATTTTTCCTATAGTGAAATCAAGTACTCAGCCTTAGAGAAAAGAATATTCTTTGGCACAAAACATTGGGGTTTTCCTCCATAGAAAACTGTGGAAAATGCCAGCTTCTGGTCTGACAGTCTGGCCAGCTTGTAATGCAGAGGCTCTAAAATCCTTGATCTGGTGGCTGGGATTGCAGAGTATGTCTATCTGCAGCATTTGTTCTTAACCCATACTGCAGACCTGGGAATCCTGTTGTGCAAGAGACCTCAGCAGCCCTTCCAAGAGCACTGTGTCTCCTACAGCCATTGTGGAATGTCTCTGTTGCATAGAAAGTCAAAGCTTTCACAAACAGAAGTTTATGAAAGCTCTAAGGTAAATGGTCACCCATCCTAACCTAAACCTAAAAAGCTAATATTTTTGAAGTTGTCAGGGAAGCTGGCAAAAAGCTCAGATCAAGTGCTCAAGCTCCCAGGAGTATTTGATCAACACACAATGTTCAGTGATGAATACAAAGCAGATGTTTCAGAGACTGAAGTTCCCAATAAAAAATGTTTAGCTGATTTTACATATGGGGTAGGCAAAGAGCAAATCCCAGAAAAATTCTTCAGAGAACCTGAAACAATTAAGTGCCAAGCTAATTATCCTGGAATAAAATAACTCCTGAAAACTAACAGTGTGTTTGGCATATTGAAAATAAACTCATCTGAAATCCAAAGTGGGAAGAAAACAACACAGAATTAAAATTTAAATCTTGATAAATATATACACACATACACATGCACACACACTGTCCTGACATTTAAAGGGCAATGCTTAGCCAGCTGTGTTTCTATTTTCCTTCATAATTCACAAAAATATGATCCAGGCTAATAATAACACATAGATAAATGCCTTCTTTCCATATTGCTGTGCTTTATGAAAAGATTTTTAAAGATAACCATGCCAAATGGTTAGGCATGGTGTTGGCCAGGTTGGATTGATGTTGGAACAAAGGAAAACACTCTTCTCCATCACTGCTGAGAAACAAATATTATCACAGTGTGGCTGAGCATTGAGGTTTACAGAATAACTGAGGCTGTATTTTACTATAAACAATTGGTTGAACTACAAAGGAAAACTATGTCATTTTACTTAGCTGAGCAATAATTTGGGCCTCCATAAGGTTCTGTTGCCCCAGACAAGAGAAAGCTATATTTCAAAGTGTTATTGAGGTTTTATGCAATGGCCTAGCACCTGAAATGTTGGTGAATAAGAAGAAATCTTCTTATTACACATATAGTAACGAAACTATATGTGAAGTTGCCTGGGGAAACTTCCAGCGAACGTATCAGCCTATAGCAGGAGTTAAAATGTGTATTTACAAAGTATATTTGCAAAGTCTCAGTACAAAGGTCTGCTTAGAGGGAAAAGCAAATAGCAGTCCTGAGTTTTAAATCAAACTTTCTCAAAAGTTTGGCCAATAACTATTATACTGTCATTTTTCTATAGATTATTTCACGCATGTGACCTTGATATCTCCCTGCATCAGCTCCTAACCACTCAGAATTCAACTGTGCTCCAAAGCTTCGTGGAACCCTTAAGGACTGCACTTTTTGCAACAGCATGGGAGCATTCAAGGGAGATACACCACTGGCTGAGGACAGAGGCATTTGAGTTCAGTTTTTCTTATATTATCAAAAATTACACAGGGAAGAGCTCAAAGAGAAGGTCTTGTAGTTTCACAACAGGACTCCCAGAAACCCTTGGATAAGATAACAGTGTGAAATGAAGAGCTGAAGCAGTAGGGACCTCATCAACATATAATGAAACATATAATCTTCTTCTGTTTGTTAAAACAAAACAGTGCAAAAATACATTTTGGAGATCAGATTTTCTGCAGCTCCCTGATGAAAGAAACATGGCAATAAACCTGCTGTGAGATGGTGAGTTGCTCAGCCATGTGAAAATGAGCACAGATCCAGACTGTAATATTTGATGATCAATTGATGCTTGTTTATTTTCTTTTTCTTTGTTTTGTTGTACTTCCATGTTATTCCTTGGACCAATCCATATTCTTTACACAGAACCATAATGCCTGAGGCTTGTAACTATATGACCTCTCTCAGTACAGTCATAAATCTTGCATTTAGTTGTCCTTTCTCAGCTTTGAGTTGTCTTCTGTCACGTAAACTTCACTTGCTCAAACACCTCCTGCAGATTTGGAAGGGGTTGAGATTTTTCTTGGGTTTTTTTTCCTTCTGGGCACTGTGGTGATTTGTGAGTTTCTTTATCCTCCTGCTGCTACAAAGAAACCAGACAGATCATTTTGAAGAGCCAACATCTGTTGCCAGGAGAGGTGAGGTTGTCATGTTCTGATGACTCCCTGTCCCTGCAAAGGGACTTTCCTTTTGTTTGCAGTAAACTCTGGTATTGTGCCAGCACCAGGTACAGGAGGGCACCTCGAAAACTACTCACCCACTGCACCAGGACTCAGAGGAGGAGTTTTCCTTGAGGAACCTAAGGTTATTAATACCTTTGATGTTTCTCTCTGAAACACCATGGAGCACTCACTGCCTGGCTAGGCTCCTTGTCTTGACCATGCCTCAAAGCAGCCTGTGCAGAGACATTTTAATATTTGTACTAGCAGGCTTGGTATGGGCTGTTCTGGAATTCTTACTCTGCATGACACACCAGCATCTACCACCCCTTCAATTAAACTGCTGGTTTGTTTGTTTTGTTTTTCCATCTAAATCTGATTGTTGGATAATAAACATCATTTGCAGTAACCACACAAACTGGGTGCACGCAGGTTTTAGAAAGTGAAAATTACTGTGAGTGAGGAGCAACGGATTATTATTTGTGTTCTATTATAATTAATTACTTTGCACAGCTGGGAACCATGTTATAAGTCTTAGGTGTTTGCAAGAATGAATGGCCTTGTAAAATGTAGCTGGCAGCTAAATCCACTCTTGTCATCCATGCTCGTTTTTGGTGCTCTCAGTGCTGGATAGATGTGCCTGCCAAAGGCTCTCATCAGCCCATTAGTGTGTGGAGTGGCTGTGCTCTTAAAAGGACATTTTTATTGCTCTCTGCCCTTTGAGTCATCGTAGCTGCAGACACCTGGGATATGCTTGATACACACAAACAGCTAGGACAAGCCAGATAAACAGTCCTTGCAAAAACCACACATTACATATATTGATAATCACACACCAGAAGCCATCTGTTGAAACACAATTATTTTTCAGATCCCTTTCTTAGCCCACTGGTATAATTCAGGACCCCACATGGGTTCCTGTAAAGAATCATTTCATCTCCGTTTTGGTTTGTGAAGGAATGATGAAAAGAGAGGTGATAATAAAATAAATTTTCTCCCATTGTTTTTTTCCACAGTTGAAGTCATTCAGTCTCAATAAGACAGAGCTAGAAATAACCTCTGAGCTCAAAAAGGAGTGCCACTATCAGGGGGTGATTGTGAAGAACTTGAAAAGGCCACAGTGCCTTTTCTGGGACTATGTGAGGTTGGCATGGCCAGTGGGTCTGGCAGCCAGTGGGGAGCCAGGGACAAAGAAATTCTGGGGAGCAGGTGGGGCCTGAGCCTCTTATTATCCACTACAGCTCCCATGGATGACTCAACATGTGGGAGATGTCCATCATTGCTTATTCTTTTGGGAACATTTTGATGTCTTCTGCCACAGTACAAGATACCTGGGTTTGATTCTTATGCCAGGGACAATAAACATAAATATGGTACAGTTACCAAGCTCCAGGAAAGGAATTACAGAAACTGCTGTCACAGGATTTATGTTTACTTGAAAAAACATTGCATTATGTAGTCATTCAAATGTAGGATATATTTTCTTCCACGATGACTGCTTTCTCCTTCTAGGGATCCCATCTCAGCAAAGTTTTAAGGGAAGTGTTTAAGACAGAGAGAAGGCAAATATACAAAGGAACTGGAAGTCATTCATCTCTTTAAAAAATATACCTGATTTTAGACAATGATGATTAATAACTAATGTAGGTTTGCTGTTCAAAATAAAATGCAGTTAATTTATCTGGGAGTGAACTGTAATTTAGTCTATTATTTCCTCTCCAGAGACAGCCTGCTGTCTCATGACAAGCTGAAAGGTCTATCAGGTTACAGAAGCAAGGTTTAACCAACCAAAAAAGCAACATCAAACCTTTGTTTATATTTCAGTAGTCAGAAAACTTCACACAGACCTTTAAAATTAAAGGGCATCAAAAGGTATAGTGCATGTTCCAATAGAGACACAAATGATAGCTTTTGACAGGCCATATATGCAGTGTGGGAAGATATTTTATGTGCAGCCTGAAGTATGAGTCATTGGGAAAATAAAAACATAGGACAGTGAAAAAGAAGCATCATCAAAGCAATTCCACTGTGGAAAATGAAGGTAGTAGGAGCAGTCAGTGTCATGAAGGCTTGAGTGCCTTTGTACATGAGAGGAGAAAGATCAGCTAGGGATTACAATACATTTGAATGCATTAAAGAAATATTATGAACATGCACAATACAAAGTGAAGGTGGACAAATGTCCCTGATGGCTAAAAACTGACTCAAACTTGCTGTCAGTCAAGTGGAAGAAAAGAACTAGTTTCTTCAAGATTTTAATCCAAATTAAATATAAAAAGTCCCTTGGTATGACCATTCTTAAGAATGCCTGGCTGAAGAATAAAGATTAATTTATTTAAAATTAATATTAGTATTTAAAATTAATATTTAAAGAAGACAAACCAAAGGTCAGATGTGATAGGATTTGCTGATCCAATTCACTGAACTTTTGGGTCATAAAGGCAAGCATATTGTACTATTGAGTGGTACTGTTTTATAGGAAGTTCACCACTGAGATAATATTTTCACTGATATCATGGTATAAGATTCAAATACATGCGGGACACATTGACCTCAAGAAGTCTTGACAACACTGGTGTCAAGTGCTCCAAGAAATAGAAATTATTAATTTACCAAAAGTCATTCCATCAAGAAAGAACTTTCTTGTCGGCCTCACCCTTCAGCATCCTGAACACCTTGCTGCTCTGTGATTTCTCTGCAGGGTGCACTGAAGTGCCTCTCATGGCTGTCCATTGATGGGGTAACAAGGCATAAGGGTTCAACCTGCGTTTCAGCCTCATTTGTTTGTTACATTGAACCCAGAGATCACAGCGGGGAAAAGACTGTTATACCTGGAGTCAGTACTGGAAGTAAGAGTTAGAAAAAAGCTACCAAGTGCATTGGTCTTGACACCTTCACAAAAATAATTTTTCCCTGGAGAATGTTGCTGTTCCATGGAAGAAAACGTTGTATGAAATTAGGGATTAGATTCAGTTCACCCAAGTTTATGTAGCTGCTCTGCAGATGTTACCTGAGTTTTCTGGGTTCCTATAATAGTGATCTTGGGGTGTAATTCATCTGCTTAAAAAGGAAGGTGGGGTTTTTTTATGATAAGGTAAATTCTTTACTGAATTATGAGCAGATAAATTTGGAAACACTAGTTTCTACAAATTGATCCCAAGATCTGCTTTTTCCACTAGACTGAGATGGAGAAATACAATTATTCTAGCTAATACTGTGAAATTTCAGTCAATATAACACAATTTTTTGAGACTTGAGCAACATTATTTCCTTGCATAAGAACCTAAATGATGGGGCTGCCCAGCCTTACTCCAGAGCCTTAGTCAGTGCAATCAGCTAAGGATTTGAGCAGAAGGTGCTGTGTAAGGATTACATGCCATGAACCCACTTGTCATGTGCATGCCATAGATTTTTTTTTCTCTTTTGAGCAATTATCAGGTATAAATCTGCCCTGAAAATTACAGAGGTTCGGAGAAGCACCCCTAGTGCTCTACAGAATTAGTAGTTGTTATGAGTAACACTAATCAGATTAGCATAATTTAATTCAGATAAACTGTTATTTAAAGGGTCTGTGGGAAGACAGTGGCTTTCAGTTTCATCCACAAAGCTAAAGCATGGTGCTAATGACACCAAGGTGGCAGGTTTGACCCCCATACAGGCATTCACTTAAGAGCTGGACTCAATGTTCCTTCTGGGTCCCCTCCACTCAAACTATGCTGTGATTCTCTGAGCTCATGGAGATGTGTACCACACCCAGACAAACCCAGAGTCTATGGAAGGTGAATATATTGGCATAAAAGGGTATGGAAACAGGGACAGTGAGTTTGTTCCCAGTATTTGAACAGAGTGCCACCATAACCTCTGGCAAGGGCCTCTCTGGCACATGGCCCAGGACAGATTAGACCAAAACTTCTGTACAAGCCCTACCCCTCTAGCAGATGGGATTTCATAGATGCTTATTGCACTGAGTGCCTAGTTGAAGCCTTATGTGAGTAAAAATCAACCCTTTAATGTTTTCTATTACAGGTAAAGAAATATCTGAACATAATGAAATCTAGCACTCAGAGGATTGGAGGAATAAACAGAAAAAATAATCCTGGTAAGCTGGTGCTGCTGTTAAATATAGTATCTAGAACTACAAAACAGCTCCCTATATGTGCTAGAAGGGGCAAATAGTCCTAATAACAGTTTGTAGAATTTTTCACAGAAGAAATCCCACTCATGGCTCTACAGGTTGTGTTACCAGCATCCAACCTGTTCTACTCCAACAGAGTCAAGTCTTTCAGTGCAATTACTTCATGCATTCAGACACAGTACTGATGAATCTGCAAACAAGAGCTGCCCTTTTCTTGGGAGGAGAAGATATCAGAGAATATAAGGAATGTGCTGACAGCTTTAGAAAGTCTGGGAGACTGGGAGACCATTTGGGGATGTGAGGGATGGTCACACCGGAGCACTGCCTGAATGTCCTTGGGTACTGCAGCAACCAGTTTGATACCCAGTATGTGGTATCTCTGGGGCTCCCAAAACAGGGAAAACTAGAAAATATTTGGAGACAGAGAATATCCTGAATAGCATGTAGAGCAGGAAAGGCTTGTGCAGTCAAGAGAAGATTATGTCAAAGGGAATTACAGAAACACAAACACATCTTTTAGCTCCTTCCTACCAGCTGCTAATCACTGCACTGGGTCAGTTCCACTTGGACTGACAGAGGCTCTGTGGTCCTGCCTGTTGGGAATTGGGTTTCTTTCCTTTTCACTGTGGAATTTTTTCCCATTGAGTTGCTAAGATTGCACTGATGGCTGGGTGCTTGAGACAGGGAGAGGGGGCCAGGCCTCAGGGAAAGAGGGTGGCTGGTGTCACTCCTCTGGTTTTTGGGAGTTTCTCTTGGGGGGGGGGGACAGAGATACCACAAGAAGAGAGGCAGGTAAAGGGAGGGGGCTGGAGCAGTTGGAGGCTCTCACTCGCTTCCAGAGGAGGATGGTGGAGCTGCTGTTTGGGGAAAGGAATTTTGCTGCCACTGCTACTCCTGCCGGGAGCTGCCTTTTCTCTGCTGCTGGGCCCTGCTCCCCCTGCCCTGCTGGGACGTACCACAGCTCCAACTATGATCGTGGAGTTTCTGATACATCTCATCCATTGACCTGGGATTTCTGCTCATCCCTGCCATTCCAGCCTGCTACTTCAAGAGTCCTGCTAGTGCACCGAGTACGACTTCCCCAGGGGGTTTTGTGAAGCAAAGCCTCTCTCCCTTCCCTTCCCATCTGGGACAAAGCCACCATTGCTGTGTGCCCCCCTGAGCCCGCACCACAGCGCCCCTGCAGGAGTGGGGGAATCACCACACCCACCCTGCCCACCGGGAGCCGGCAGCGCCCCTGCTGGTGAGACATAAGCGTGAAGGAATTTAGAGATTTTAGAGGAGCTAAGATTTTGGTCAGAGATATGCTTTATTGGAGTTAAATAAAATAAATGGGTTGACCTTGATGAAGTCAAGAGTTAGTAGTTAACTAATAATTGATTGATTGTCAAGACAATGTTTGGTTAGCTGGGTTTATAATGAAGAATAGAGAAATTGATAAATAGCTTTTAGGAACGTAAGACAATTGTAGGCCTCCTCTGTTCTGAAACCAATTGAAGACAGGGAATGGAAGTTCTACCAAGGGTTCATTTGTCATATTTGCATTGAAAAGGTAGAAAGGCCAGAATGAGGAAGACTTCATTTACTTCCTCATTTTGGGATCCCTCCCAAAAAGGGGGAAGGGGACCCACTGACCCATTTCAAGGAACAAACTATGCATGCTTAATAGCTTTTGAACTAATTACCATATGAAGCAGGAAATGGGATGTACCAAAGTTATGAATAGGTATTTGTATTTTGGGTATTCAATACTTATATAGATAAAAGGACTCTGTAATCACCTGTAAATCATGGTGTGCATTTGGGAGCTATCCTGCACCCTGCCTGGCATCACAATAAACATACACTTTCTAACTCTAAACTCTTAGAGGGTTTTTGTCCATCACAGTTGGATATCAGTACTAGATCAATATCCATATTTTTTTAATAAATCACTGACTGTGACCAGAACTGCACCAAGGGGGAAAATGCCACAGCCAAAAGGCCGGGACTGGGCTCTGTGTGCTGTTTGTTATTGGTGCTGTGGTTGTTGCTGTTTTGTTTGCCTTTTTATATATATGCTAGTAAAGAACTGTTATTCCTGTTCTCATATAGTTTTGCCAGAGAGCCCCTTAATTTCAAAATTATAATAATTCTGAGGGAGGGGGTTTATATTCTCCATTCCAAGGGAGGTTCCTGCAGACACCTGTTTTTCAAACTGAGACACTGCCCCACTCTGCTTTTGCAAGGAAAGCTATGCTTCAGTTCAAACAAAACAGGAAAGAGAAGAGCAGAAAAGGAAAACAAAGCCTGTTCTTGATGTTCAATATAGGAAGAGGAAAAGAAAAGGAGAAAAAAAAGGAAATATCAAAATATCAACTGAAGAACCAAAGTAATCAGGTGGGGGAAAGAACCTTCAAACAACCACTGAAGATATGAATTCTGCCAGAAAGGACTTCAGCAGCAGCTGCTTTATTGCCTATTTTGTTTCTGAAAGAGCCTGCCAAGAATTCAGATGAAGATTCACTGTAAAAACTTGAAGCTGAGAAAAGTCTGGCGTTTTCCTGTGAGTGACAGGTTAAAGTTATGACAGAAGAGAGCTTTTATTTTCCGTGTATGTTCTGCATTTCAGTCTTACTTGATTGCCCTGGGCTGGTACTTTGCACATAGACACTGATAAATCTGAGCTCCAAAGGCAATATTATGTACTACTCAGACATGCAGCACAGATCCAACTGCTTAGCTGACTGTTACCTGTAAAACCTAATTAAAATCTATAAAGACTTGTAGCTGGAGGTCCATGTTTTATCAGAGCATGAAAATGAGACAAAACTCCCAATAACAGTGCTTTGGTTTTCCATTTATCTTTGCAGATATCTTACAGTAGCCTGTGAACAACCTTCACTTCAGGGTATTTACGCTATACCTGACCAAAGTTTATCTGTCAACCCTGTAGGAATACTGGCATAGTTAACATTTTCTTCAACTCTAAATCTGCCATGGGATTAATCCTTTGCTCTTTAGTGAAAAGAAGAAAAGTAGTTTTAGGCTAATTTCACTGTTAAACTCTGTGATAAGATTTCTAATGGAATGACTCTGAGATCCAGCAGCTTGACTCTCATCCAGAAGGTTTTAGCTTAAAAAAACAATTGTCTTTTTCCAGAAAAAGCCCTAAACAGTACCTTTAAAGAGGTGCAAAGGAAGAAGAGACAGAATCTGAAATAGGATCTGTTGGCCTGCTTCTTCACAGACAACATTTCTGTCAGGAATTTCTCAAGTTGTGAAAGATCCAGGGTCCAAATCTATGGTTTGAGATCATGTGTCTGGCTGGTACTTCTTTATTTCTCTTTCTTTAAAATATCAAACTTTGATCAAATACAGAATTCTTAGGTGACATCACTGATATTATCATACTAGTGTTCACTAGAGGTGAATTCCTGTTTTACCATGAAAATGGTACAAAACAAAAAAAAATGAAAAGTCAGTTTGAGTCTTTTTACCGAGTTCTCATGTACAAGGCTTCTACGCATCACGGAAAACTTTTAAAACAGAGATATTAGCAGTGATGTCCTGCAATGTCTCTGAAGATCTTTGAGATTGAGAAGCGTATAAGAGAACTTAATCTTAGTACATTGAGATTGAGAAGCGTATAAGAGAATTTAATCTTAGTACATTATAAGTTCTTCAACAGCAACAGATTGAATCTTTTTTACTTTCTCAACTGTAGGCAGCCTTCTCCATCTCCAAGAAATAGCAACCAACTTGTAGAGGCTCCAAGTCCATGTCCCTACAAAATCAGCTAGAGATTTCCTTGCCAATGAAGGGGATTTAACATAAACAGGCTCATGTAGCTCCAGTCCTGCTTCTAGTACTCAGTATTGGGTGTCATAAGCACACACATTTGTGGATAAATCTGAAAATCTCCCTCTGCCCATGTATGTATTATAGGAAATTTACTCATCTATTTTGTGAGAACATCAGACTGCTGGGTTTAGGAATGTTGCAACAAATTAAAGGCAAAACAACCCAGTATTGCCTGTGTGCTATTAAGAGAATAGTACAGTTCCCTTAATTTTTCCTTCGGGAGCTCACTGTCTACTAATAGTGAACTTCTCAAGTGGCAATATAAAATTGAAATGAAAATATCATCCTACCAATGATGTCATCAATATTTTGATTTTGATTTCTTAATATTAAGCACAAAAGTTGTGACCAAGAATTTTATGATTCTTCTCGTTGATTCATTTGCAATGATATCTTTTCTATTTCTGCACTACAGATCCAAAGTTGTTAAGATCTGTATTTTTTACGATTTTGAGGTGGAGCTGTTGGTTGCACCAGAAGACCAGGGCTCTGTAAAACCTTTAAGACCAGAATGATTTTATATGGAAGCAAAGAGTCGAATGAGTTTCCAATCTCCCAGCCCTGTGTCCAGAATATTCAGTCACTGCTATGCACTCTCCATTTGGATAGTAAGACCACCAGACCTTCAACAGTTAATACACCTGGCATTTAGTACTGCTTTAAATTTTGAAAGGGGAAGGGCAAAAAAACCCCAAAGCTAAAGCTTTTCCTCTGAGTACAATTTTGGATATATTTCTAAAACTGTGGCAATGGAATCAATTTTCTGTTAAGGGTGTGCAATCATCCTGACAGATAAAGATTGCTTTTGGCTTTGATTCATTATTCTGACAAGGATTTAGCCATGTCAAAAAAGAAAAAATTATGTGAGTTGAAAATACTTATTAATTTTTTTACCCATTACTGTGGTACCAAATCCTTGAGAGAATAGTGATTTCTTCTTTTGTGTTTTCTTCCTTTTTGCAGCTGTTTATTTTATCTTCCTCTGGTAGTTTTTGATCTTTAATACCATCCCTTTATTTATCAGAAGTCTATACCTGTTTTTGATATGTAGAGATACCCACAGGCTCCCCTAACCCTGTCTCATGTTACTGTGTTGTATGAATTATTCAGAAAGTTTAGCTTTTGAAGTGGTCAGTAATTACATAACTTAACATCAAGATAAAAGACAGAGGAAGAATATGAAGAGACATCACAGAACAAATTTTTTATCCTTCAAGAACAGCCTTAGTATATAAATTCTAGAGACAATGTGTAATTAAACAAGTATCTTTAATGTACTCTGTAGCATTTTACATTTTCAGAGTTCAAGGTTTCCCCCCTGCTGCCTAAGGAGCAATTTAGCTTCTCATTTCCCTTATCCCCATGCCTACCTTTTGAACTGTTCTTGTGGTTAGTAAATCCTTAAAACACTGGATTACAAGAACTAAGAATATAAGAAATGTCAATCATACGTGTTTAGGTCAATAACAGATCTGTCTAAGACACTGCAGATAGAGGCACTGTTTCAGGAGGAGACAAAAGCCTGACCTCTCTCCATGGATTCTTTCAGCACTAAAAATAGTTCTGCTGGCATGTTAGGGTAGGGGTTTATCTTCATCTTCTTCATGTAGTATTTGTTTTACATGTGTAGTCCATGAATTTGCATTCTTTTAAATATTCTGGTATGGTTTGTCTCCAATACCTCCTGTAGCAGCAAGTCACAGAAATACTTTTTTAAAACCATTTTTAAGCCAGTCTCCTGGAAGTTTCAGCAAGTGACCTCTGGTTCTAGCATTGCAGGATTTGGGGAGAAGCAGTTCTACAGTTTCCTTTGCCTGTGCGATTTTTTTTTTTAGAGTTCAGCACTATGCAAACTTTGTTTAGATTCTTTTTCTTAGGATACATTGACTTTGTCTACACCAACACTCATCTGTCACATTTCTGACCACTTTTTGAACACCTGATGTAATCCTTTGTCACTGATGCAGGTTTTGGTTACCCAAAAGAGGTTAATGCCATCCTGACATTTCAAGATATCACATTTCCCTTTTCAGTCATTGACAAAATAATGAATAAAACTGCTCTCAACACTTATTCAGAGTAGGAGCCACTGCTGAGTTTAACCAGCCTGAAAACCACTAAGCCCCCTATTCTGCTCTTCTTGACCTTTAACCAACTTTAAATTCATAGAAGGACTTTTCTGCCAAACTCATAACAACTTCATAACCTTAATTAAATTTTGCTGCAGAAACTTGTCAAAGGTCTTTTTAAACCCCACATTTCTCAGGTTCACTGGGTCTCCAGTTATACACCTGCTGAAACCATGATAGAGCAGCAGCAGAATGGTGGGACAAGATTCCCCATTCCAAGGGCATTGCTAACCTAATCCCAGCAGTCTATGCACTCCATAATTTCCTTTCCTTCCAACTCTCAGAGTTGGGTAAGAGAAGTCCCCTCTGTAAATAAGTCTCATGTTTGAAATCTTGACATAGGTTTTTGGCCTAATACTTCATGTATATTTCACTAAAATAAGTGTAGCTCCTCTGACTGGTCTGCTATGAATACATTAAGTACAGAGACTTCCACAGCATCTTTCACGATGAAGGATGATCAAGAATTTCTTGAACTTCTCTGCCTTATCTCTTCTAGTGCCCCTCTGACATCATAGTCAGTGAGAAAGCCCACAAATTTTCTCACTTGTTTCCTTTATTTAAATAAAAATTTGATCTCAGATGAAGCATAGTTTGCAAGGTGCTCTTCAGATATTTTTAGCTCTCTTGTTTTCCTGCTATATTTTGACTTGTCCTGACTTTTCATTCAGTTACACTTACTATTTTTAAATACCATCCTTTTCCATGGGACAGTATCCTTGTATTTCATTGAATCATGGTACCATAGAATGTTTTGGGTTGGAAGGGATGTATAAAGACAATGTAGTCCAGCCCTCTGCAATGAACAGCAACATCTTCAGCTAGCTAAGGTTGCTCAAAACCCCATTGAGCCAGACCTCGAATGTTTCTAGGGGTGAGACATCATCAGAAAACTTGAGGGTTGATTTGATCTCACTGTCTGTGCCAGTGATGAAGACACCACTCATCACTCTTGTCCATCTGGTCACTGAGACATTGCTTTCTTCTCACTGGACATGGCCATCCAGCCAATTTCTTATCCAAATTCAAGGTCCTGACTTTACTCTTTACCTGACCCATATTCCAGAGGAATGCAAACTCCACCAGTGTGTGATCACTGCTTTCCAGACAGTCTCAAGGCTTGCCACTGATTAGTTCATTTGTGCTAATTTATTTAGTATGAAGCTGGTTAGCACTTTCATGAGATTGCTTTGTTTTCAAATTTGTAGCAGAGAATTTATCTCTGCTTCAAAATTATTTTTGAGAAGGCATCAGATTGCTTGGAGGCTTATTGATTGGTAGATTTTGTTTTTATTATTCTTTTTATGCTGATTATCTCATTTTTATATAGTTCTATAGGTGCTGTATTTGACTTTCCTCTCTTCTGTGGTGTATCTAAACCTATTGTACTCACTCTTACAATCTGATTTTCCCTTCCTATGCCTTAGATTTCATCCTTCAAAACCAAATTCAGAATGCAACCTATCTTAAGTGCACAGAGACCATTTGTTCTAGGAAACCATGATTTATTGTGTCCAAAAACTTTTATCATATTCATAAGATATTGATCCAGTCTATATGCAGATCTTATGGGACTCCTACGACATTTTCCTCTTAATCTGGCAAAGTCAGTTCTGCCTGTCAAGGGTAAGGACTCATCTCTTGCATTGAGAGCAGGTCAATAATTCCACATATTCTCACACCTTTACCAGTGCCCCCCCAGCGAGTTCTCTCTGATTTCAAGCTTAACAGTGTTCAAGGAGTAACAAAAGCTCATAAAAAAAATAAAAATCAGATGAGTAACCTGATTTTCAACACTGGGGAAAGAGTTAAAAATACTGGTAGTATTTAGAAGTCTGGTACTCTCTGTTTTGAAAATTGTGCATGGTGCATTCTCAGTAAATGGTTTTCAGGGTCTTCCTTATTTCCAGCAGCATACAGCTGCATGCTAGTCATTATAGCTACTCTGCTTCACAGAAGCACTTATTTGGACAAGTCTTTAGAAACATCACTTTTGGAACTACTTGTCTTTATATTAAAAAAAATTCTCAGTTGCAGCTGTTCACTCATTAGCTGGATCTGTGCAGTTACTTTAATCAGCATTCTCATTTTCAATTAAGTAGTTTTTTTGATCTATTGA
Organism: Molothrus aeneus; assembly: GCF_037042795.1. NCBI lineage: Eukaryota > Metazoa > Chordata > Aves > Passeriformes > Icteridae > Molothrus > Molothrus aeneus. Next base: position 142,741,507 of record NC_089646.1, on the reverse strand, counting down.
CAACACCACTTAGTCAAAGTTCACATTGAAATATAAGTTCTGGGACACTATTAAACAGATCTGTTTTGCCTCATCAGCTGTATTTTAAACTACTCCAATATGAGAAAATAACTCTTCATCTCTGACTGTCCCTGGAACAGTTCAAAGGAGTCCTCATGTTACATTCATGCCCTTAGGGAAAATGTCAGAATGTAAGAATATTGTAGAGGATCAATGACTTTCAGAAGGTCAGACAAACCTTTTTCTGTTCCTTTTGCAAAAATTAAAAATAAAAAGAGAAAGAATATTTCCATGTAATAAATCTTGGTGTGGTATGGAAAAAAGATTAGGCTTTATCTGCTGACGTTAGTTCAGTCACACCCAGAACCTCATTCCTGAAGCCACCAAAATTTCCTTTTTTTCATTTTGCATCACTAGCAAAACTCTCAATATTTATCATAGAATAGACACAGAATATGCTGAGTTGGAAGGGATCCACCAGGACCATCGAGTTCAGGACACCCCAAGAGTCACATCATGTGCCTGAGACCTTTGTCCAAAAGCTTTTTGAACTCTGTCAGACTTGGTGCTGTGACCACACCCCTGAGAAATCTGTTCCAATGCTCAGCCAGCCTCTGGATGAAAAACATTTTCCAGATACCCAAATTACACCTTCCCTGACTCAGCTTCATGCCCGGGTTCGGTCACTGGTTGTTCAAGTGAAGAAATCAGTACCTGCCCCTCAGCTTCCCTTCAAACAGGAGTTATATCTTGAAATGAGGTCTTCCCTCAGCCTCCTCTTCTCCAGGACCAAACAGACCAAGTGATACCAGCTGCTCCTCATGCAGCTTCCCCTCCAAACCCTTCACCATCCCAATAGCCCTCCATTGCAAGCTCTCTAAAAGTTTATGTCTTTTTCATACTGTGGGGCCCAAAAGTGCACACAGGGTGTGAGGTGAGGCTGCCCCAGAGCAGAGTGGGACAATACCCTCCCTTCACAGGCTGAAGATCCTGTGCCTAATGCATTTCTAAATTCTCCTTTGCTATGTGCATCAGTTTATAGGATACTTCCTTGACATCAGGATTGGTCTTCTGCCAATATGGCTGATCTCTTCATCATGTTGATGGATGGTTTCTCAGCACCCTATTAATTTTGTTTTCTGGAAATAATGCTCCAGCATTAGCAACTTCATCTTCTCTGTGTATACCAGGACTATGTCTGTGTTAAGTTGATAAACAGAGAGTTTTCTTCTTTAGAGGAGAATAATTATTTTAAAACTACACAGTAATAATTGATTCATTTGGAATTTGGATTGTGCCCACTTCTTCTAACAGGTGGAATACCTTTCCTCTACAAACCACAGAGAACACATGAAGTAGCTATATGTGGGAAGATGAGGTGGGAGGCAGGCAATAAAAGATGTTCGTATTATTCATCCCAAATTCCCATTCGTGACTAAGATCATTTCACTATGCTTTCACTTCTTAACAGAGGTGCTGGGATGCAGTTCCTCACATCTGTGTCTCAGATGCAGATGTCAATGACTGAGGTATCCAGCTCCTGTTAGACTCAGTATGAATGTCATCAATGCAGTCAGTGGGCGAGATTTTTCTGACCAAAGACAGACAGAGATCATAACCTAGACTGCACTGGCAATCCCTGATGGCTGTTCATCCACTGTGGAGAGGAGTCCAGCCTGGCCTGCTGGGCTGTGCACCTGCATTGCTCACAGCCATAATGTCTCAAATAAATTTTCCCCGCACACACACACTACATGTGCCATCCACCCAAGTCACCAAAAGGGCTTGAAAGCTATATCCAGAAAATTATTCATATTCACAGTTCCATTCTAACAGATTCAGAGCAATGCTTAAACCCTGTCCCAAAACCCAGCTGAATCCAAAGGGCACAAACATACCCTGTGTGGCCCAAAAGATTTGGGGTTATGATGCACAAGCAAGTTACTTTAGGCTCAAAGGTACTTGTAAATCAGTTGTTGGCAGTATTTTTCCTACTATGTGCTCATCCTCAGTGGCACTCTACAGTAAACACAGGATAATCTAAGGAAATTTAGCCCCTACAGTAAACAGGGTTCAGCTGCCTTGTGCTTATTAAAGAAGACCATGTGAAAAGGCAAGTGGAGGACAGCAGCTGAGTGGCTGACATAATGGATGAGATTCATCTCATCAAATGTAAGCATCTTTTACCTGTGTTTGGTAGTCAACCAGGGCTTGCTTGCCCAGCTCTTCTTATCCTAAAGTAGACCTCCAGACTATGTAAGATGAATTCTTCCCTAAATTTACATATTCCTTCTGGCTGTAAAAGGTCACTTAGACATGGAAATGTACACAGATAGATAGGATATGCCCCTTTTTGTTCCACAGCAATTTACACACACATAATGCCATCCCAAAGTGATATGTGCACATGCCCATTACTTTTCATGAGCTGAGCCAGAGATTAAAATTTTCCTCCTGGTGGCAAATATCTCGCCCGGAGAAAGGTGATGGGGCACAGCTGCAATAATGTTTTTCCCATGAGCCTTTTTGTGGTGTACATATTTTATTCCAAATCTTTTAGAAGAATAACATTTTTACATTAATTAGCACTTGTATTTGTGCATTTATGGAAGCACTTCACAAATTTCACTTTTATTTATGAAAACATTTCATGCTGCTATCAACACTATCCCTAGAAACTTGGATTGTTTGCATTAAAATAAACAAGCGGGAGTTCATTTGAAAATAACAAGGTCTCTGAGCAATTTCATTGTTTGGAAAGAGGGTCATTGCTGAAAGCATTTTCATTGAGGCTGATTAGATAGAGCATGAGGGTTTTTGCTGCAAATATTTTTATTCCACCAGCAATGATATTAACCATTTAAAGTCTGATGTACAATATGGAGAGAGAAAAATGACAACCAAGTTGTTCACTGGGTGCCTCTTTAACCTGCCTGGCACCTTTCTGTGAACTGAAATGTTTGGACAATGCTCTCAGACACATGGTGTGATTCTTGGGGTGTCCTGCACAGGGCCAGGAGTTGGACTCCACGGTCCTCATGGGTCCCTTCCAACTCAGCTATTCTATGATTCTGTGGTCCTGTCCACTCTGCCCATGATCACACAAAACACCAGAAACAATTTTTTTCTGGGGCACCTACACAGGTGCTGTAAGTCAACTTTTTTAAGTATGGGACTGTCTCCCAAATTCTCCATGCTAAATGGATCTATCTCCAGGGCTGAAAGAAGAGCCATGACAAATTAAGAATTCTAACATTCAGGCTATATGTGTGACTAAACCCTTCTATCCTGCCTATTAACCTCTGTTTGAGGCAGATCAAGTGAAGCCCAGCTCAACAGCAGCTGCCACCACTCACACACTGAGAGCAAGTCTCTTGTGGGGTGAAATTTATGGTTGTGTTGAAACACACCAATTTTAGTCATGTACTCAGTCTGCAGCCCATCACAGTGGTTCTCCCTGAAGAAAGTAAAGTGAACCAGCTCCTGCAGACAGTCCGGTCTGTAGTAAAGCCCCCATTGCTTTACTTTGGTAGCACAGATGGCTCTGGCTAACTTGAAAATCAGAGAGAAGAGGTCAGGATGTGCAGACATACCCAGGCTATCTTTAAACCGGCTCAGCTCAGCTTGGGCCAACCCTGTCAGTGTGTTCCCAGGTGGTGACTTGTCCAGACTGTGCTGCCACAGGACCCCTCCTGCTGATGGCAGTTAGTGCAAGTGTGTCTACATGTATCCCAGGCATAATTTTGATTACTTCATGTGCAGGATTTTCTGGAGTTTGGAAGAGGCCACCCTGAGCAAGGCTGGGAGTAAGTCAGAACATATTCACAAGTGCAGACAGGAGCTGTGGCAGTGCACCAGGGATGCACTTTGGAGAGACAGAGAGGAATGGTCATTTGTTTTGCACTTGGCAAGCAGGGCACAGCTTGTTCTGCAGATCTTCCTGAGTCACTGTGCACTGTCAGCCAGTGCCTGGGGTCCCCACCTGTGCTGTGCTGTGTGGTGAAGGGGAGCTGACACATCTCCCAGATGCCAAAGCCCCACAGTGACAAGTAAGGATGGGCGGCAGGCAGATGCTAGAATGGGGTAACTGAGATGAAGCTCTCCAAATGGTTGCAAGAGCCTTCTCAAAACTTTGCCATTTCCTGGTTTCCCTCTTGTGTAGCAGAAACCTCTGGAATATATGCTTTAAGGAAACCACAGTCTGATTGGCAGGCCAAATCACCACAGAGCACTGTTGTGAAATCATATGGAACAAGGAAATGTCTGAACCCTCGATTACAGTTATTCCTTGGCAGATGGTTAGAAAGGATTAACATAAGCAGAGAGGTAAGGTTGGGAAGTCCTATAGAGATGGGACTCTTTTGGTGAAGAACCAGTGGTGGTAACATAAAAAATCCTATCATCTGGACCTGCACAAATTGGCAGAGAGCACAGAAGCACTTTCTTTCTATCCACCATGCCTGGCATTCCTTGGAACTGGCAGGTTATACCTATGGTCAGGTATCTAGTGGGTGCAACAGGAGTGTATTCTTAAATAAATATTTATTGCAGTATGCTTGCTATGGCCATACTGAACAGCTCAGAAAATCTGGGACCAAGATAGAGGGTCAGCATATTCACTGGCATCTGTGAGTCAGCAAGCTCCTCTGCTGCTTTGAACAGTTATTTAATTTAAACTTGTCTAATTTAATTCTTTTGCTCTCAAGCTGTCAGCTCCTGTCTCTGCAATTCCAAAAGGCCAACCTTCACTGCCCATTAATCCAATTTATGCTACAGCATCACTGCCTTCCTCTCAGGCTGCCCATCATCCAGAGAGGAGCTCCCTGTAAAATTTGCAAAGCTTTAGTGTATTCATCTTGTGAATGGCTCTGCAGCCAGGCTGCTCCTAAAGCAGCCCAGGCAGACATGAGGACACCAGTCTGTTCTCTCTGCTGCCTCCCACATTGAACATGATGGTTTGTCTTTTCCATTGCACCTGTATTGCAAAGCAAATACATCCAGTCTTGATCTCTCTTTCTCTCCTAGAGTCAAACTATTCACAGTATAGAGTATGTACATCCTAGTGAGCAGGTGTGACAGCAAATTCCTGCACTGAGGGGACTATTTTTCTGCTCTTTGACCAGGATCATAAGGTCTTGTTTTCTCATAAGGACCTCTGAGCCTTCATAGACATTACAATCGATAATAATGTCACAAATTATTTGACCTGTGGCTGTCATTTTCAACATAAGTGAGGGTATTGCTCTAAGTGCCTGTGGTTTGCTGCAGTTTTTCACCCGTCTTACAAGATCATGTCCTAGTACATTTAGAAGAATGAAAGACATTAAAGAAACCATGGCTTTTTCTCTACTAATTCCCTGGTCTTTAACCATTGAAGTACCAGCTAGATTAGCACAGTTACTCTTAAATTATCCTTAAATAGTCTTAAGTCAAGAGGAGAATTGGATGTTAAATATCAGTTCACCACATGACTGGAGCTCAGGTTGGCTATAAACATAATGGATTTCAGTAGAGTTACCTCAAATATACAAAAGCATAGCCAAGAGCTTAATTTGATCTTAAATAACATTTCAAAGGACTCATCAGAGCAGTGGCTGGGTTTTCAATAGCAGCACTTAACCACATTTCAGCCATGCAGTGTCATTAGTGTTCAGTGGGAACACTCAGGTGCAATTTGTCTCACTGCTTTCAAGTAAGCAAAGTGAAGCCAATAATTCTATTAATGAAAGCTGGGGCTGTGTTTTCCACACTGGCAGAAACATAGTCCTGTGTCTATATAGTAGAAGGGAAATTAGTCAATGGAAAAACATGGAATAGAAAGTGCTATTCTAAAAATAACAACGAGAAAGTGAATCAATTATTATCTTTTACAGAAAGGCAGCTATTTTGTTAACCCTGGTGTAGATGCAAGGCATGAGTAAGCCTGCAGTTCTCTTGACAGAAAGACAGCAATCAAATCATGCAACATGTTCTTCTGCTGTCATGTTCAATACATTAAAACGTGCTGGCAGGCATCAGCAGAAAGCCTGCAGGACTTGGGAATAACCATCACACCACCAAGAGAAAACATTACAAGTTAGTTTTAGCCATTTATACAGGAGATAACAGCATCTTTATTACCAGAGATGAGGGACAGCCAGAGAACTGAGAAGCCAGACTAGGACACAAGCATTCTTATAGTTTAGGGAACTTTCTTAGTGGAATTTTTATTTCAAACTTGAGCCTGCTTGGGACAATGGACTACAAACTTTATTCACATTTATCTTTTCATTACTTAGTCAAATTGTTTACTGGCTGAAGCTGTACCAATTTCAACAGCTCACTATTCTGTGCAAAAATATGCACCTTATAATTTCTCTTATTGTTCAATTTACAACATTATGTCTGAGGGAAGGAAATGAAAATTGTGTGTTCATTTTTATAGCATACTATATGAACATTCTGAGAAAACTAAAGAAATATTAGACTTAATCATAATTTAATTATATCATTCAGTGTAACCATCTGTTGTAAGAAAATGACCTGACAGCAAAGAAAGCAGAGCTGACAGGCCAGACTGCACGTAGACAATAAGTCATTTGACAAATACAATCTGCTTTCATTCCTTTTTTGCTAACTAGTCTGTATAACAGCTCTGCTGAGTTACTGGATCTTACAAAGATATTACTGGTTCCCAACAAGCACACATGGCTGCTAATGCAGTGAGAGAAAGGTTACACTTTACCTAAGGGCAAACTAAATCCAGCTTTATTGACATGCACTGGTCGATGCTTTGGAGATCGGTGGGAAATTAAAGATACAGAACTATTAAAGGAACATCAACAAAACTTGAAGAAGTATCTGAAATGTATTCCTTTTCCCTGTTGAGCTATTAGGATTTTACAGTCATAAAGAGTAGACAAGATATTTGTAGCCAAAATAATTAATACATTTTATTTTAATAGACTAACAGACTAAGGGAGAAGGAAGTTAAATGCTAGGACTGTGGTAGAAGTTTAAAGGTACATGAAAAGCAAAGGTCACAAAAATGGCAGTGGCCATGGCTGAGGATTTCCCTACAGGTGCCAGACTTGTAAGCTCACAGAGGGACAATGCAATAGGACCAGGGCTAGTGGCAGCTGCATCCACGGTCTGGAGGTCACCAAATGAGCTTGTGCCCAAATTTCACTCAGTAAGTTAAACCACTGGTCTGCTTGGTGTCAAATCCCAGCACCTCAGTTCCCTTCTCCTTTCTACAAGCTCAGTTTAAAAGCTAAGGGTGACTCTGATGCCACCTTTCCCTCTGCCAGAGAGGAGCAGTACCAGCTGTGCTGGGACCAGGGCGGTCCTGATGTCAGCCAGGCATGTGTTCACACCCTGTGCCACCTCTGATGCTCCAGGATGTGCTTCTCCACCCATCGGGCTTTGATGGATCCCACCAAGCCCATTTTTCATTGCCTTGGACTCATTGTCAATGCATCATTTACTTTTGGCATCCACTGCCTACTGTTTGGGCTTTGTGTGCACACTGGAGCTGTCGGCTGCTTCACCAGCAGCTTTCACCACCAGCCTCCCTCTGCTCAGGCTACTTTGGGTGCTGCTATGCTCATCCAAGAGGACTGAGAGCTCTTGCTGAATGCAGCCCACTGTGTATTCTCAGCTCTTCTGGCCATCTCCCATGCACATTACCACACTGAATTGCTGTTTTTCCGGTGTATTTGTCTTGCCTTTTTCTCTGCCTAAGATTAGTATGGTCCAATAATCCAATCCTGCTAAACAGAAGTGAGTCAGGGAGTACAGGGATACCCTCCAGCTTGAAAATAAATCATTTCCTATCTGCTGTGGACAGTAGGGTCAGTCCCCATTGGGAGTGCTGGCACCTTAGGCACCTACAGGTAGGTATCTCAGTGCAGGTGTCTCATCTGGATCCAATTTCCAGAGTGATTCTGATGTCAAGAGGAGTGGTCCTGTTTATGTCTACATTATTTAAAACTAGGTGGGACATGGGACTTCTTTGTTCAAAAACATTTGAAGTACTGTGAAGTCAGTGATGAGACCACCTTCATAGAAGTCACAGGGCACAAAGCCCAGTATGTGTTACAGTTCTCATGGAATCATTCAGGTTGGAAAAGGCATCCTAGATCAAGTCCAGCTGGTAACCCAGCACCACCATGGTTCCTGGGAGAGAACAGCAGGCTGACTAAGCATGCCAGGCCTGCTACATCACCACCACAATGTTGGAGCAATGGAAGAACCCAAACCTAATCTTGATTAATAAAATTTTCTATCAATCACTTAGATCTCACCTGTTTCAGCTCAAAGCCATCAAGGCACTGATGGCTTTGAGGATGAGCTCACTGCTGATGAGCCTCTCAGCTAAAAAAAAGGCAGAGATACAGAAGACTGTAGCAAGAACAAATTATAGTTTGCCCACTGCTGAAAACCAAATGCTGTAACACAGAAGAACCGTAATGAAACTGAGAAGTGGTGAAAAGTAGGGAACTGTCATATGTAATCATTTAGTCTCATGGAACAAGCAATTATGTATTTCCATTTATATTCCTCAAGATAAATCCACTTTTATTCATTATGCAGCATTACAACAAAATGTTACTTCATAAAAATTACAGATCCTTGAGGCAGCCTGTCTCCTCTCCTAATCATCTAATGGAAGAAGAAAAGTCCTTGTGTTCCTGGAAAATCCACCCTCAGAGTATGTGCTATACTGATATGATTGTTTGTTGAAGTGTGGAATGCAAGCACTTCTTTCACATTTTCCTTCACTCATTAAACTGCTAAACATGTTTACCATGGCTGGATTTTTTTGTATCACATGTTAAATGAAACTAATCCTTCTCTAATTATTTTTTAAATTAGGCTTTAGAACAATCACTCAATAAGTTTTAAACTATTGCAGTGCTAGGTACTGACAGTAGCATAAAGTAGAGCACTAATTTACAAATGGTCATCACTTTGACTAGAATAATTCATACAGTAAAATTATCTTGAACACTGCACTTTAATGACTACAGGTGACAAGTTCTGCCTCTACCACTCTGCTCCTCCAGGTAAACCATGTAATTGTCATCCTGGCTGACCCAGAGCTGGTCCCTGTGACAGGGCACAACCTATTTCACGAGGATTTAAGGCAGAAAAAATTATTAGAGAAAAATATTCATTTGTGTTTCCATGTGCATCCATTACCTGATACCCTGCAGCTTGAAGATAAATCATTTCCTATCTTCTGTGGACAGTAGGGTCAGTCCCCATTGGGAGTGCTGGCACCTTAGGCACCTACAGGTAGGTATCTCAGTACAGGTGTCTTATCTGGATCCAGTTTCCACCTTTAGAGCTTTTCTGTTTCAAAGCAGGCAGAGCAAAGATCAGGATATAAATAATTCGCAGATGTTTTACAGTGCAATCTAAGATAAGGGGGCTTGGTTTTTCCCATGGGCCAGAAAAGTCCAGGACTCTCATACCAGAAGAGAGATCACATCTAAAGGTCTACAACAAAGACAGAGTCTGCAAGGTCACAGAGAGAGGCTTCTCACTCCTTAGCTCAGCCATCTCCCTGGTTTCTATTTTCCCCTCTGGATTTTGTAGGTGATTTCTCCCTACAGTGGTTGGGAAAAACCCCTCCCTGGGGAACAAAGGCTGAGGGATCTCACTTCTCTCCTCAAGAGAGGAGTGTTCTGTAATGCATTTTTCTGTGTCTGGGCCAGCTCACAAAAGGGAAAACAAGGATTTTTTTGTGGGTGTCGAAGTATCTAGGTATTTAAAAAACTAAAGTATCTAGGTATTTAAAAAACTAAAATTATCTAAAATGTCACCTCCTGAAGCCCTTTGCCTCAATTCCCCCATTTCCCCATAGGACCATTCAAGAGACAATGGTTCTTCAGTATATGATTAAGCTTTTCCCTTCCATATTCCACAGGTTCTCTCATGACAGAAATTCACAAATTTTGAGTCAATTACTGGACTTTCCTCTCCAGATACTTCTTTTTGCATATATTCATAATTTCCATATATGTGATACTGAGTCCCTGGTCAGGAAATATTAAAAGTACTTTTAGATTATTTTTCCATAAAGATACATTTTTGCTACAATGACAGCAGCAATCAGTTGCACATAAAACTGAAATTTAGAAAAATAACCTAATATTCATATAGAAGTGGTTCACAGCAAAGTACAAATATGGTCTTGTTCATTTCATCTCATACTCTGGCTCAACATGGTAAAGACAGACAGCTTCTGCTCTCTCAGAACCTGGATTAAAACTTTGCAATAAATGCAAAAGAAGCATATATGTCAGAGAGGTTTTTATTTGTCAGAAATACCTGATCGCTGTAAGAATATACAGCAGCTCACAACACCATAGTGCCTGATAGAGAGCTGATATCTGTCACTTAATTTTAAAGGGCCCATAAGCATCACAAAATGGCATTGGTAGTGCAAAAGATTCTCAATATTTCCTCTCGGTTCTCCATGGAACCTTAAGAAAATTGTGGGGCGGAAAAGGATCTTCACAATTAACATTTTACTTTCTAGCTGTCCCTTGGGCAGCCTTGGATGAATATTGCAAGGATTTCCTGCAACAAGCTGCAGAAAGCAGAAATTCTGTAAACAGGCAGCAGAGTCCCTCCTCACTACTCTCAACAAGTCTAGGTAGATACATATTCTCTCAGTGCTATTTAGAAAAGTAATGCAGCCACCTCTGATTCTACTGCAGTAGTTTCATTTAGAGCATCCTAAACTTAGATATGTTACATAAATCTGAATTAAGGAAAGCTTCTCTTATTACCCTACTTAATGTTTTCAGGGTAGAACAGGGTTTTTTTTGCAGTTTTTTAGAAGAACTTCTCCAACAAAAGTTAAAGAATACCTGAGGCTATGTTAACCTTGCCCCATACCACCAGGTCAATGAATAATTCAAGAAACCCAGTTTTTGAAGAAAGCTCTAATTAGACAGTTTAACATCCATCTAAAAGGACTCCAGAAGAAAAATGGGACTATTTTCTCCTGCTTGAGTTAAAACGTTGGGGAGATGATACTGTATGAGGTGAAAATAGAACCAAAGGTGGAGTGCAACCACCAATGGCCTAATAAAATATGAGCCTCAGTTTGATTTGTGTTTTTTCTCCTTGGTGTCCTTTTGTGTATTTCATGGATCACCTCAAGGCATAGCTTTAACACAGAACTGAAATTGAGACAAGGCTCAGGACAAAGAGGTTCCGGTGTTCACTTGAACCCTGACATTATCTCGCAGCCACTTGCCAGCCCAATATTCCCACTCTTGTGCTTTCTGCTACTCCACTGCTAGAATGCTATTTTGCTAAAAAAAACCCCAAGCATGATTAAGAGAATGATGGTCTTAATGAAGCACTGCATTATTCGTTTCCAAATTCAAAGGGCTACCCATAACTGGAGCTGCAACCAATCTTTTCAAACAGGGTTGGTTTTGTTTCCTTTTATGTTCTGCCAGGCCAAAATCCCACATCCTAATAAAAACCCTTTTAAACCTTGGAGGTGGAATATGAATTTTGTACCTTGGATTTATCACTAAATTTTATGTTCTAAAAAGCATTCAGTTTTATGCTCGCATTCAGGAACTGTTTGCTCCCCAGAAATATTATCTATTTCAGGATTCTGCTGCTGGACTGTACCTCTTATTTATAGATCATGCCAGCATGCAGATTTTTATTCATTAGAAACTCTGCACTGCACTAAAAACTAGGCCATCTATATGCAAGGTGTAGGCTTGGGTAGATATAATTATTATACAGCATTTCAGTAAAAACAGGGTAAATTCAATTAGCCCTGATAGTCTCTCTGCTATCAAGATGAAGATGACACTGCATCATGGGGTCTAAACAGCTCCTTCATCTTTGCAGCAAAGCAGATGGAAATTCACCATTTGCTCCACTTCCATTTTCCAGGTTCTTTTGCTTCCCTGCTGAACTCTGCTAATTCCTGGATCCCAGTTGCTGGGACACAGTTGAAGCTCACTGATGTCCCTCTTTGGGAGGAAGAGTGGGTGTGTGTGGCATTCACATTCTCTGAAAAAATTCCTTCGCCCAGGGTTTTGCTCCTGGGAAGATGAAAGGCAGTGAGAGAGGCCTCAGAGAAAAGGAAAACACCTCTTATCTCATTTGCTTCTCCTGTGTTGTGCTCTTCTGGAATGTGTTTGGAGATTGTTTACCCATAGGTGATTGTTTCATTGGATTCTGGTGTGAGTTGTTTTAACTCATTGGCCAATTGGGGCCAAGCTGTGTTGGGACTCTGGAAAGAGTCACAAGTTTTCATTATTATCATTTTAGCATTCAGTAAGTATCTTTTTTGTATTCTTTAGTAGAATAGAATAGAATAGAATAGAATAGAATAGAATAGAATAGAATAGAATAGAATAGAATAGAATAGAATAGAATAGAATAGAATAGAATAGAGTAATAAATTAGCCTTCTGAGAACATGGAGTCAGAGGCATCATTCTCTCCCCTCGTTGGGGCACCTTGTTTACAATAGCTATGTTGTTCCCAAGGGGCATTTCAAGGCAGAATGTGGAAGATGCACATCCATTACTGCAGTCCAGCAGTGTAAAGGGCTCAGTGCCTCCCAACACCAACACCTCTGACACAGGGCCTCTTCTGGACAGCCCTAAGTTAAGGACATGGGCACTTCCTACAGCACGGGAACGCAGGGACCAGGCACAGACACTGGCAGGGATACAGGTAAAGAGAGACCTCAACCAGATAATGGAAATGATGAGAGGAAGGACACCCCTCTATTCCCCCTTTCCAATATTCTGCTTAGTGGATCTTCGCCGATGGTGCTGAAGACCATGAATTTCCCATCTCCTGAATTATAGACTGAGGAGGGTATATTGGTCTCCTCTCTTTGAGTCTTAGCATCCCAGCTTGCAATAAAATGGAGCTCTGCAAATTCAAGACATTTTGCAGTTGCTGGTGTTAGCTGTGTATTTTGAGCAGCAAAGAGATTTTCTGTCCTTGACGGAAACAAATCACCACTTATTTCTTTAACAGAAATATATTTTTTCATGGCTAAGTTAAAGACTGAATTATTTTCAAATTACCACTTCTACTATATCATTAGTTCTTCACGGCAGTTTGATCATTAGAGTTCCTCAGTGATGCAAGAATTATAAATTTTTGTTTCAGCTATTAAAAAAAAAGCAGGTGATAACTTTAAGTAGCTTTATATGCCCAGAGCTGAGTAAATATCCATAAAAGTAAAACTATCTGAGGAATGCTTAGCAGAAGAGACAAACAAAATCCTATTCAAATTTCACAGAAAATTTCACATAAAACATTTTTGTTTCAAAATGTATGACTATATTTTTCTAGAAATAAATTAAATTCTATGTCTTAAAATTAACTCACTTCCAACAGGATGAAATTGTAATTCAACAAAAGAGTTTACATTTGTGCTTTGTCAAAAGTAATACAGGAAAAAAAAAAGAGATTTCTCATGCAAGAACCTCCTTTTTTCCTAAAGATATTTTTATTTACTCCTTCTACAATAAAAGTAGCAGGTGACTTTAAATTTGCACCAGATCTCATGCAACTCCAGCATCAGAACTGAAGCAGAACTGGAGGGTTGGAAACCCACTGTTTTGGGGAGATGCACTTTAAGTAGTTTTGCAGTCTGCACACTAAAAACACACCATGAATATCATGAAGCATTGCTTTGTGTTGCTTGCATAGGTACTATTTCTAGAAATAAAAAGCCTTAAGAGATCAAACCCTTGCGATCTTTCCTTTTTTTTTTCTGTGTGTGAAATGTCACAAAGGCTGAGCTGCCACCCATCAGGGCACCATTTTCATGTCATGCAGCTGAGGACAGCCCAGTGTGACACTGTTAGGGCATATGGAAGTGTGTGGAGGATGCAAAGCCTGGTAGGATAAAACTAGAAGACTGTACAGCAGAAAGGGAGCCAAACTTACTGCCACCCTGCCCCAGCTGTCTTTTGGGATTCCTACTGGCAATGGGCTATTCCTCAAACTGGGCACAGATGCTGTCTGGAACCAGCAGCCATTACAATTCAGAGATGGTGGCAGGGTGTTGGTAATTCAGCAAACTGAAATTTGCAGAGTCTGTGCTCAAAGTGGCACTCCAGCCCTGTTTTCTTAACTAATACTGAGTGCTGCCAGGATTGGAGCTGGCAGTGCAGGTGTGGGGATCAGGCTGGTCAAGAAGAACGCTGCTGTGCATTTCATCAAAGTGGAATCCAAACATTATAAAGAGGCCAGGACAGGGAAACTGCCTGTATTCAGGAAGGAAGCTTAATCACATTGCTAACTATGGGCATGTGCTCCAAGCCCTGCTGAAATCCCTGGCACTGAAGCATGAGCTGTAAACCCTTTCCCTGAGCCAAGGCTGCCAGGTGATTCCCACGGGTGAGCAGCATTTGCACTGCCTGTTCACAGAGCCCAAAATGGGCCAGAGGAACTGCAGGCAGATCTGTGTCAAAATAGTCACACCCATCCACCATCATCTTCAGGGAAGGTGTTGTAAGCTACTTTCCACTATTTCTGGATCTTAATGTGGGACTGTATATGTGCAATGCAATATTAAACAATAAACAATAGGTCTTTTTGAAATTTTATTCCAGGGCACTATTTCCTCACAATGATCATTAAGAAATTATCTACTAGGCATCTAAAAGCTTCCTCCTATTCTTTTATTGCCTGTTTTTTAGGTAATATTGCACATCATGCTATCAGTATTAAAAATGTTTTAAAATTTTTCCTCTATCATGCAGGGAACAGCATGAAAACATTCTCTCTGGATTCATACAGCAACACAGTGGTCTACTAGTCTGCATTTTGTTGTTCAAACATGATCAAGCCCTCATTATCTGACACTGTATAAACACATTAAGAAACAATCCCATACCTAAAGGGCTTTTAGTTTAAATAGAGCAAGCAGTCAGGCAAAGGATGTTTCCATCTCATATCTCTTCTACTGACGAGGAACTGAGACACAGAGAAGTGATAAGACCAAGAAAAGTAACACAGGAATTTTATCAGACAACCAGGAATAAAGCTCAGATTCCCAGAATATCAGCTCCATGTCTTAATGTCAAATCAGGCCTCTGTGTGATGGGTGCATTGAAAGTGCTTCAAGTCAAGAGATGTGCCAAAACACACTCTGCCAACTGTATAAACTAATTATATTTTAATAATTACTTCAGTTTCAGCCATTTGAACTGTGATTAACAGCTCAAATAGGGAATGTGTGGGCTGTGCTTTCAAATTAGGCTATTTAATCTTGTATTATTTGTTTTCATGTTGGACAGAAGTGATTTTATTTTGCTGTATTACTCCTGGCATGTGATTAACACCCAGGTGCTGGCCTGTAAAGCACCACAGCAATTGAAATATAGCTGAATTTCCAAGGCAGAGAATGGTGACTGGCAGAGATACTTGATAAAATCATATTCAGGTAATAAATACAACAAAAGCACTTCAGCCTTGTAAACTCCATCCAGAGAGGAATTTCTCAGAAACAGTTTGTGTTCTTTGACTGAAATGAGGCAGCATTTGATGCTCCTCCATGTTTGGGAGCCTGGCAGTTCCATCAGCCCAGGAGAGTCCTGGATCCCTTTGGGCAAGCTGTATTATTTGACCTGCTTTCAGGATTTTTACCAAGCCAACTTTTTTACTTATTACTTTTATCAGATGCAGCATTTTAGGTCCAAAACTGGCTCATGAAGTCACTGCTGACTTTCCATGCTTGTGATGTGGTGCTTTGTTCACATAAACCAGATGAGAAGATGATTCACAATGAATGAATGGGTAAATTCTCAGTAAACTCTTGTGCAACACCAAAGTTGAAATGCTGTTAAGAAGAAACAATCACAGTCCAATGCAGAAGGAATGAAGAGCAATACAAAGGCTTGCCAGTCTGTAAAGAGAAGATCCAAAAGTCAAAGTCATGGATCACTGAAAGTTTTCAAGGATGGGGCTTTGTGCAGCCCGGTCTAGTGGAAGGTGGCCCAGTCCATGGCAGAGGGGTAGGAAGCAGAGGATCTTTAAGGCCTCTCCCAACACTAAACCAATTTATGAGGAGCTGGGGAAATAGTAAAATAGGCCCAGCTTGTTGGTCAGTGGATCCTTCAATTTGCTGCTTGGCAGACATTCACAGAGAAGGAGGCAGACCAAGGAGTTGTGCTGCAGCTGCATTTGTGCCAGGCAGACAGAACTCCTGGAAGGATCTTCAGCATGTGCAGCCTAAATCATCTTTCAGATGGTTTCCTTTTGAAGTGACAAAATGATTTTATTTCATTTTGTAAAATTAATTTTAAAAGAACAGAAAAACAAATAATATAAAACATAAACAAAGAAGCCCAGCCTGGCCTGACAGCTCAGCAGATGGTTACCTAGGACTAGTACAAACATCACAAGCCAAGGTACAACTCTACCAATTTTCTCCTAATCTCCAGCTGATTTTGTTTCCATGTTCATGCAGCAGCTTTTTCTTCTGTGTTTTAGCAGTGGTATTCTCAAATCTCTGACACTTCACTGTTACTTTCCCCCCTCTCCCATGGCATCACCCTGGTTTCTCTCTTCCTAGCACCTGCAGGGTTCTAGCACAGGTACAGTTTTTGTTTCAGGTCAGATAGACTTGAGGCTGTCAGAAGAGTCCTGCAGGCACCAGAGGTAGTGCCAGAGCCTTCCCATGCTGCCTCTGGATACAGACCAGGAGAATTTCTGATAATAACTCCTTGCAATAACTTCTCACAAGTTTTCCTACATCTTTTATGTTCAGCCTGGTCATTTCTCACCCTCAGCATCTTCCAGAGACCAGCTGTGAAAGCCTGTAATGTGGTTTTTTTTGCAAGGACGAGCCACCACCATACTCCTTCAGCCTTCAAAGGCTGAAGTTCAGGAACAAAGAAGGATCATCACTCAGTTTGTTTCACATTGCATGTGGGAATAGGCATATTCTAAAAGACCCCCATGAATGAGCTCTTTTGTGATATGGGAAACATGCATCTTTATGAAGTTTTAGAGTTTTAGAAGCATATAATGTACTTCGGCAGGTGGAGGGAAACAAAAATATATCTAGCTTATTTAGCAAGTTTGTAAAAGTAGAAAAAACAATTTGTAACAGAACACATAGGAATGTAACTTGTTAGGTAGAAACAACTTGTAACAGAAGGAGTAAGAATATAGTTGCTAAGTAAAGGCCATAAAGATAAGAAAACTCAGTAAAGCAAGACTCAAGCATTGTGGAAACCTGATGAAGCAGAACCTTTTGCTTAAGGAGCCAGCAAAAACCAGGCTTCTGATTTTGGCCAGGACAAACTGACCTGGGAATCAGCCAAACTTCCACTGTGCTTGCCAGAGATGAGGTCAAGAGGCAAACACAAGAGGAAAATCTCTTTTTTCATCAAGGAGACCCCTGCCCATGACTACCAGAAGGGGTGGCACTGCAGGAGACCAATTGTAATAGGAAGTGCAAGAGGCAGGGAATGGGCAGGCAGGGAGGTGTGGGCTTGGGGGATCAATGTGTATTTAAACCTGAAACCTGTCTCACCAGGTACACATGTAGGGTGGAAATATTCCCCCATGTGTCCCAGACAGAATAAAACATATCTGCTTTACTATTTTAATTGTAAAGTTCTGATTCTGCAACTCAGTTGGACACTACTATGTTTGTGGAGAACACCAATGTATCTGTCCTGACTGTTTTGGCTCCAAAAATGAAGCTGCTGCTGAGGACAGCAGATTATGCAGGCAAAGGAAGGAGCTGGTAGCCACCTTCACACAACCCAACAGAGGTGCCTTGGTGATGCATGGCAGTTTCATCAGTGTAGAGACCACAGCCTGGCAGCTCTAAGAGACAAGAGTGTGAATGTCATTGGTCTGTAGAGCTCAGAGGGGATTGTATACGCAATCCAACTCTCTACAACCACAGCTCCGCCTCTACACAGACTCACATTACCAAAACAGATCAAAGATCTATATGAGTGCAATATAGTGTGACAGACTTATGGCCAAGTTCTATCAAAAACGTTTACAGAGGGTTGTGATCAGTTGCCACTTTCTGTGCGCTCCCATTGAAGCGTGTCCCTATGGTAGCAGAAGGCTCTTGCCCCAGGACAATTAAACAGAGTGGAGTATGTAGTTTGTTAAGCTACATCTGAACTGTGAAATCTGTGATATTTCAAAAGTTTTCCAGTGCCCTTGCAAAATCCATTTGTAATCCTAATATAATTCTAGAGGTCCCGCCAATAACCCTGACAGATTTTGGTGCACCAGTCAGGAGTTTCTATTCCTAGATCACTTAAACCATCAACTCTAGCTGTGCTGTGTGAATCTTATTAAAATGTTTTTATTATTGCACTGGAATGTCTGCTGAATTTACCATATTAATGACCATAGCTAGGATAATAAGATCTTTGTTTATCTCAAGGGGAGCCATGCTGAAATTATTCAAGCCAAAATGGCATTGTTTCAGGTCAGATTGCCACTTGATTCCAAGTGGTTTGGTTATTCTACCAAAACACAGCCTGCACACCTTTCTACCTGCAGATTTCTGGGAGCACGTGGATGGGACTATGTCCTGCTGCCTTTTGAACCTCCTGAATTCCCCTTTTTAGATATCCACTTAATGCAGGTCACAAACTTGAGGTACTTAAACTGACTCTAAGAATTTGGCCCAAAGGGCATATCTGTGAGGCTTTGTGCAGTGCAACACACAGTTCATACACAGATGTGATAGCAGGGCAGTGATACAATCAAGCTCATCAGATAGGCTAATTAACTCAGACCTAGCTTTACACCAAGATCACTTCCAGTTTGTCCACTGCTAGTTCATGGCACAGACCAGCCCTGCCCTGCAGAAACACATCCTCACTACCAAAAGGACGGAGAGTTGAGAAGACAACACCAGCCTCATGGCTTATCTCAATCCCCTGGAGCCAACAGAGTTTGTTTCCAAGGGGGTCCCAATCATCTCTTTCCACACATGAGTGCTTGTACTCTTTTTGGGGGACTCAGCGTGATGACTGAATTCATGCTATTGAAGTTGATCTTTTTGCACTCCAGGATTGGCATGTACTTTCCCCTTCTGAAAGCACTCTGAAAATGCAGGGCTGAATTATTTTATGGTGCAGGGAACACATCCCAGGCTGATCACTGGTGGTAATAGCAGTCCCTCTGGTCTCATGTACTGCAATTCAATAACCCATTTTTAACAGTTGGTGGTGGTGATCTAGCCCATCTGATTCTTCACTTGTGAATACAGCTAATTAGTTATGATAATTAGAAGAATAACAGCCCTCTATTTCGCACTGGGGAGTACAACAGCCACAATTTTATAACCACCAACTTTACTTTCCAACTTGGCTTCCTGAGAAGCAGAGTCCAACACCTTGATTAGAGTTGGAGTCTAACGGGTATAAAAAGCAGAATAAAACAGTAATTCAGCAAGGAGGACTGTTAACACCATTTCAGTCCCTTCTCCTTCTTACAGACACAGTGCTCTGTACCTAGCACAGAGCCCACATAGACCCCAGTCCTGCAGGCTCTGTGGCAGCATTACAGAATCACAGAATCACAGAAATTCTAGGTTGGAAGAGACCTTTAAGATCATCGAGTCCAACCCATGTTCTAATACCTCAACTAGATCATGGCACCAAGTGCCACATCCAGTCTTTTTTTAAACTCTTCAAGGGATGGTGACTCCACGACCTCCCTGGGTAGATGATTCCAGTATTTGACTACTCTTTCTGTAAAATACTTCCTCCTTATTTCTAGCTTGCATCTCCCTTGGCACAGCTTGAGACTGTGTCCTCTTGTTCTGTCTGTTGTTGCCCGGAGAAAGAGACCGACCCCCAGCTCACCACAGCTACCCTTCAGGAAGTTGAAGAGGGTGATAAGGTCACCCCTGAGTCTCCTTTTCTCCAGGCTGAACAACCCCAGCTCCCTCAGTCGCTCTTCATATGGCTTGTGTTCCAAGCCCCTCACCAGCCTCGTTGCTCTCCTTTGGACACGCTCAAGCATCTCAACGTCCCTCCTAAAGTGAGGGGCCCAGAATTGGACGCAATATTCAAGGTGTGGCCTCACCAGTGCTGAGTACAGGGGAAGAATGACCTCCCTGCTCCTGCTGGCCACACTGTTCATGATACTGGCCAGGATGCCATTGGCCTTCTTGGCCACCTGGGCACACTGCTGGCTCATGTTCAGCCGATTGTCAACCAGCACCCCCAGGTCCCTTTCCTCCTGAGCACTGTCCAGCCACACTGTCCCCAGCTTATATCGTTGCAGGGGGTTATTGTGGCCAAAGTGCAGGACTCGGCACTTGGACTTATTGAACTTCATCCCATTGGATTCTGCCCATCCCTCCAACCGTTCCAAGTCCCTCTGCAAAGCTCTACGTCCTTCTAACAGATCCACACACGCTCCCAGCTTAGTGTCATCTGCAAATTTGCTAATAAAGGACTCTAAACCCTCATCCATGTCATCAATAAAAACATTAAACAGAACTGGCCCCAGCACAGAACCCTGAGGAACACCACTGGTGACTGGCTGCCAGCTGGATGCAGCACCATTCACCAACACTCTCTGGGCCCGGCCATGCAGCCAGTTCCTGACCCAGCACAGAGCACTCCTGTCCAAGCCACGGGCTGCCAGCTTATCTAGGAGTATGCTGTGGGAGACAGTGTCAAAGGCCTTGCTGAAATCCAAGTAAACAACATCTACAGCCTTACCTGCATCGACTAGGCGGGTTACCAGGTCATAAAAGGTGACCAGGTTGGTTAAACATGACCTACCCTTCCTAAACCCATGCTGGCTGGGTCTGATACCCTGGCCATCCTGTAAATTTTGCGTGATGGCACTTAATATAAACTGTTCCATTATTTTACCAGGTACTGAGGTCAGACTGACTGGTCTATAATTACCAGGATCTTCCTTTGCACCCTTTTTGTGAATGGGTATCACATTGGCCAGCTTCCAGTCATCCGGAACCTCGCCAGTGAGCCAGGACTGATGGTAAATGATGGAGAGTGGCTTTGCAAGCTCATTTGCCAGCTCTCTCATCACCCTGGGGTGGATTCCGTCTGGTCCCATAGATTTATGAGTATCCAAGCATTTCAATAGTTCTATGACTGCCCCCTCTTGGATAAAGGGGGGACCATTCTGCTTCCTGTCACCATCAACCAGCCCAGGTGGGCAGGTGTCTTGAGGGCAAGTCATCTTCCCACTAAAAACTGAGGCAAAATAGGCATTAAGCACTTCTGCCTTTTCCTCATCTTCAGATACTAAGTTCCCTCCTTTGTCCAATAAAGAACAAGGGCTGGTCATACCTTTCCTTCTACCATTAATGTATTTGTAAAAACATTTTTTATTATCCTTTACAGAAGTTGCCATTCTAAGTTCAAACTGAGCTTTGGCCTTCCTAATTTTTTTTCTGCATGCTCTAGCAGCCTTCTTGAATACTTCCTTAGAGACCTGTCCCTTCTTCCAATGCTGATACATCCTCTTTTTATTCCTAAGTTCCTCCAAAACCTCCTTGCCCAACCAGGCTGGACGTTTACCCCGTTGGCTGATCTTTCGGCACACAGGGATGGTCTGTTCCTGTGCCCTCAAGATCTCTGTTTTGAGGTATGCCCACCCTTCCTGAACTCCTTTGTTTTTTAGGACTGCTTCCCAAGGGACGCTCTGAATAAGTCTCCTAAACAGGCCAAAGTCTGCCCTCCGGAAGTCCAATGCAAGAGTTTTACTGGTACTCTTCCTGATTTCACCAAATATTGAGAACTCTATCATTTCGTGATCACTTTGTCCCAAGCGACCTCCAACCACCACATCTCCCACCAGCCCGTCTCTATTTGCAAATAGCAGATCTAACATAGTCCCTCCCCTGGTGGGTTCACCCACCAGCTGTGACAAAAAGTTGTCCTCCATACATTCTAAGAATTTCCTGGACTGCCTCTTTACTGCTGTATTAAGTTCCCAGCAGATGTCTGGCAGGTTGAAGTCACCCACAAGAACAAGGGCTGATGATCTTGAAACATTACCTAGCTGCTTATAGAATAAGTCATCTACCTCTGCTTCCTGGTCGGGTGGACGATAACAGACTCCCAGTATGGTGTCAGCCTTGTTGGCCTTCCCTTTTATTCTTACCCATAGACATTCAACTCCATCTTCCTTAGTTTCAATTTCGGTGGCATCAAAAGTCTGCTTAATATAAAGGGCCACCCCTCCACCTCTTCTTCCTTTCCTGTCTCTCCTGAAGAGCTTGTATCCATCCAGTGCAGTACTCCAGTTATGTGAGTCATCCCACCATGTTTCTGTGATGGCAACTGCATCATAGCTCTGCAGTTGCACCACGGCCTCCAGCTCTTCTTGTTTGTTGCCCAAGCTGCGTGCATTGGTATACATGCACCTCATCTGGGCTACTGACTTCTCCCCTAACTTAGCCTTGTAATTCTTGGGCCTGTTTCCAGATAGCTCAGCTGGTTCCCCTTCCCCCTTCAAACCTAGTTTAAAGCTCTCTCAATGAGGTCTGCCAGTTCATATCCTAAAACCCTTTTGCCCTTAACAGAGAGGTATACCCCATCTGGTTCCAGCAGAGAAGATGCTGTAAAAGTTTCCCCATGATCAAAGAATCCAAAATTTTGCTGATGACACCAACCCTTGAGCCACTTGTTGATGATGCGTATTCTTCTGTTTCTTTCATCATTTTCCTCTGCCACCAAAGGGACTGAGCAGAACACTACCTGAGCTCCTGCCCTATCAACTACCTGACCCAGTACCCTAAAGTCCTTTCTAATTGCCTTGACACTCCTTTTCTCAATCTCATCACTGCCAGTCTGGAGTATCAGCAGTGGGTAATAATCAGAGGGCTGAATCAGCCCAGGAAGTCTCTCAGTGATATTTTGTACCCGGGCCCCAGGGAGGCAACAGACTTCCCTGTGGGATGGGTCTGGTCGACATATGGGACCCTCAGTTCCCTTCAGGAGGGAATCACCTACTACGATTACCCTTCTTTTCTTCTTGATGCTAGAGGTAGTGATCTGTCTTACAGATGAATCATAACTGGGGGGTTCACTGGTCAGACAATTTTCTCCTAAATCATCTGGTTGGGTCTCTCTATCCAGGGTCTCATACCTATTCTGAAGTGGCACTTGGCTGGATGATGGGGAGGGGGAGGATTTTTTGTTATTACCTCCCTGAATGGGGACCTGTTTCCACTCCTCTTCATCTACCAGGTGCTCTTCTGTTGCCCGAGGGTGGGAGGCATATAAGTCCTCAGTCTCTTGGTCAGAGGCCTCCCTTAAAGATGGAAGGGCTGAGCTCCACCAGTCTATTTCCCTTTCACTTTCCCTGATACTCCTTAACCTTTCAACTTCCTCCCTAAGCTCAGCCACCAGTGAAAGGAGGTCATTCACTTGTTCACACCGCAGGCAGGTCTCCTCCACAACACTCCCTGAAGCCACCGATAAGCTCAAACATTCTGGGCATGGATGGGTCTGTACAGACACATCCTTTTTGGAGGGCCCGACTTGGTCACTTGTACCAGCCACAGCTTTTGACCTTGTAGAGACCATCACTGACAAACACCTCAAACACAACCGGGCAAAAGAAAGACCTCAAACAATACAAAGGACTCCTTCTAGCGAGACAACTGGCAACCCTGCCTGCTTGCCCTGCCTGCGCGAACTGCCGCGCAAACTGCCTCGTATATTTCCCAGAGACTCACAACACCCCTGTTTGACGGCTCCTGTTCGCCGCGCTCCGGGTCGCCGCGCTCCCCAGACACCTCTTATAATCAGCCACTCAGCAGCAACTCAGAAAGCTCCACCCTCAGCTCCTCTCTGACTCACAATGCAATCCATTTGCGGGGTCTGGCTCTAAGACAACAACCACTTCCAGTGAAAATCAAGTTCTGAATCCCTGCCAACACTAAGTGAGCCAAAATCAGCTCCTCTCAGAGGCAAGAAAGGACAACAAATCTTTAAACTTTCTTTTGATGCTTTTTGCTTAGCAGACACACAGTGCCAAGGTGTGTCCTCTAAGATCAAGATTTTAATTTCACTTCTCAAATTTATTAAGTATGAGTTTTGACAGTGCCAGCCCTCTCACAGGCCTCTCCATATGGCAGCTTTCATATCACATACAGTGATATGATTCATATCACTTCCCTTTTCTAGGAAACCCCACTTCCAGTGCTGTTTTCTACTTTGAATCTCCCTCCCTACCAAAGCAGACACAATGCTTTACCACAAAAATCTTTTAACATTATTATACACAAAGATAACATGCTCAGAACAACAAACCCCTTACATCAGCTGGGGACTGTTTCTACCAGTGCCAAGGATATTCCTCAGATATGAAAACCCACTCTTCCAAGTCTCTTGTGTGTGTAGGCAATGAATAAACTCTCCAGCTCCTTAACTTTACGTCCCACTGATGTCTCTCACAAAACATGAAAAATTATGTTTAACAACAATGTATTTTTTGTGTCCAAAATTTCCTGAGTTCTTTCCCTCTCCAAGGACACATGAATGACAAGCAATATTTTTTGAGTACCTCTAGTTATTTTTTCCCTGCCTCTTTGTCTCTTGTTTGATGGCAGACTGTCCATCTCTACAGGGACACATTTAATCCCTACTACAATCAATTCTGATATCATTGAATATTATTATAAATAGAGATGGAAACTGGGGAATATGAGAAAATAAGCATGCACAACATAGGAAAAGGCAAAGTTCTGCAACTCCTAAGTCCCAGTAAACTGCTGTGAATTTACACATAAGAGGAAGGCCTAAGAAAGAACTCAAGCCCTGGTTATGCTTTCAAAGCCTTGTATAGAAAGTGTACATTTTCTTCCTTGAAAAGGACAGTCAGTCTGCTCTGCTCTATGACCTCTTTTGTGGAGGAGTTACAGACCTCCCCATATTGCAATGTGTAACATCCAAGTGTGGAAGGTCCTGGGAAGCAGAGGAACACAACAAACCCACAGAGATTATCAGGAAAGTTAGTACAGCTTTTGCAGTAAATTCCTAACTGCAATCTTCTCTGCAGCAGGCTCCTAATGTGTTTCTTTCTGGACAGACATCATATATAGATGCTCATGTGAGCTTGAGTGAAAGACCAAAGTGAGGTGAGAGTACCCACTGCCAGCATCAGGGCAAGTGAAGACCTTCACACTGTCAGAAAGCCTGGGGAGTGGAAAATGAGACTGATTAAGGATAACAGGATTTGCTCATTTTCTGCAAGTGGTTCAGGTTTGCTCAGACTGAGAAGGCAGTGCTGTAATTTAAGCTCAACAACACAGTGCACGTTTCTAGAAATGCCTGTCAAGCCACAGACAGTCAACAGGGCTTGTAGGCTTCAAATAAAGATAGTAATTCCCCAGTCACACACAACATCTATTCCCCAATTCTCTGAAACAGAACCACCATGAATGGTAACAAATGACACTGGACATGAGGCTGCAAAACGTGGTATGTTATTTAACATCGACTGCTCCATTTAATTAAGGGAGCACAATTACTTAAACATGCTTGTGATGTAAACAACCATGCAAATTGCATTTCTAACTACTATGACTGTACCCACAGGTAATTAGAAGTAGCAATTTATTACTCAGTGTAATAATTAGAAGTAATTACCTGCAAGAAGCAATTTGAAATAGTAATTCATTTCTTAATGCAGCGAGCTTTTTTTGCAGCATGTGTGTGTCTGTGTGCATGTATGTTCATGTGGATAATTATCATTCAATTATAGAATATTTTGGGTTGGAAAGAACTTCTAAAGGTCATTTAGTCCAACTTCTCTGCAATGAGCAAGGACATCTTCAACTAGGTTAGTCTGCTGATCTAGGCCAACCTGACATGAATGTTTCTAGGGATGGGGTACCTACCCCATCTCTGTGCAACCCGTTTCAGTGTTTCACCCTGCTGCACAATTAGTGTTACTTAGAGTTACTTCAGAAAATACATTTATTCAGGGCTTCTGATTCTGTCTTGCATGGAAATTACCTAATGTATGGGTAAGATTGATTATAACTCTATACTAAGTATCTCCAAACAGTATTTGTCAAGAAGCAAATATCGTCCAGCCAATATGTTGGCTTTTTTCGTTCTAAGGTCAAATAGGGGAAGGACAGCCTCGATGAAAAAAATCTATAACCATAACCAGATCCCAGACAATTTTCATCTTTCAATTTGCCCACAACTCCTCATGGAATAGCAGGTACAGGTGAAGCACTGGAATAGAACCTATAGTTCATTAACAGTGACACACAATAATATTAGAAAAAGCATAAATTATCTGTACCATGGCATAACTGTTGTGTACTTATTAGAATTTTAGAATGTTCTCTGGCCTAAATTAATGGCTAAGAGGAAAATAAGAAAGCTGCCCAGGTAGTCTAGTGAAAATGTGTTTTGCACTTTGTAGACATACAAAGGCTGAGCAAGATGGGGATGTTTAGCCTGGAGGAAAGGAGAGTCAGAGGGGACCATATTGCTCTCCACAACTCTGTGAAAGGAGATTGTAGCCAGGTGAGGGTTGGTCCCTTCTGCCAAGTAATAAGCAAAAGGACAGGAGAAAATGGCCTCAGCTTGTGCCAGGAGAGGTTTAGAGAAAGGTATTAGGTATTAGGAAAAAATTCTTCATGGAAAGCGTTGTCAAGCATTGGACCAGGCTGCCCAGGGACATGGCGGGGTAATCTCTGGAGGTATTTAAGGATGTGTAGATGTGGCACTTGGGGTCATGGTTCATTGGTGGACTTGTCACTGCTGGCTTAATGGTTGGACTCAATGATCTTTGAGGTCTTTTTCAACCTCAATGACTTTATGATTTTTTGACAAGCTCTTTGTATCAGGCAACCCACTTCCTACCTCCAGGAGGTTACAAACATTAAGGGAATACAGCAAGGAGAACCAGTCAGATTTCCCAGAGGCAAAGGGGATTTGCCTCAGGAAATATAAACAACTCATGGCTGTTTATAGGGACACCAGATGAAAGATAAACAACACGTCAAAAGCAGAAAACACTGGGCTAGTCTCAGTCCAAGGAACAGTGAGACTAGGAATTAACAAATACAAATGAAAATTACCATAACAGAACTGCAGATCTATTTCCTGATTGTCAAGTTGTTGCCTTCATTCCAGAGTTTAGACACTTGTGCTAAAACAATCTTCTCAAGTAGAATTCCCTAGAGAAGAGGGAAAAGCAGTCAGAAGATACTTTTTTACCATATTCCTTTTCTTGTTTAACTGTAACAATGATCATTATTGCTGAGGTGTAGTGAAGCACAAGTAAAAGGAGACTCCAGTTTTTGTTCACTGATTTTGTTATCATTATTTATCTTTATTTTACTTTAGCTATTGTATTTTCACTGTAATTTTTGATAACTGGAGAAAAACAACAGCTCTGCCAAAGATGTCCTGGATAAGGGAATAATCCCACATGGGGAAAGAACAGGGATATTCACTGAAAAGTCATCCTGATCTGAAGCTGTGGTATGACTGACACCAAAATGAAAAGCTGCAGTCTGTTGCCAGTGTCCCTGCACATGTCAGAGACATTGGAACTAGATGATCTTTAAGGTCACTTCCAGCTCAGACTGTTTCTCTCATAACAGGTTTATAACTGTAGAAAATAGTCATTGCTCATGTCCTGGTGAGCACTGTGTTTCCAACAAGGATCAAGCACCATTTTCCTAAATGCACTATTAATGGATAATTCCTAATTTCCTAGAACTAGATGACTTTTAGAGTCCCTTCCAATCCAAATTATCCTATGATTCAATGTTTCTATGAACTTGCCAGAGTTGCCCTCTGGAGATTTTTTCCTTCTAAGATTCATTTATTCCAATCCCACAGTTGTAAGGGCAACTCTAAAAACAGTCTTAGCTAGATTTCAACTTTTAGGTCTCTTACATGCTCTAATAAAAGCAAGAGAGAAATTTCATCCCTAGCTGGACAATTTCTAGTCCTCAGGCTAGAGATGATACAGTAAGAGGAATGGAGGGTAGAACAGCAGTTAATCAGTGCCCTCACCTGCACACATAAGCAGGAATCCAAAATTTCAACCAGGGTTTTAGTTTATGTCAGTGAGGTTGTCAGTTCCACAGACAGCATTTTTCTTTTGTTTCTGGAAAGAGTGAGATCAAGAGAAGATGAACTTTGGCCAAAAGCTTAAGTCAGCATGAGTTGTGATATTGCCTTTTTATGCTGTAAGCATGACACACTACAATCATGCTGAGACAGAGACGGTTCACCCCACTTGTAATCTCAGTGGCAAAGTGTAACAAAGTTCAAAGGACAACTAAAGTCTGTACTTTCCTTTAGTCTTACTGGTACTGTTCAAGCAAAGAACAAGCAGCATTTCAGTGTGAAAGGGTTTCCAAGGACTAAGGACACTGGATTCCCACAGCAAGACAGAGCTGGGAAAATCTCACTTATGCACTTGAACCATAGAACGGCTTGGGTTGAAGGGACCTGAAAGACCATCATGTTCCACCCCCCTGCCATGGGCAGGAGCACCTTTTACTGTACCAGTTGCTCAAAGCCTGATGCAGCCTGGCCTTGAACATTTCCAGGAATGGGGTCTCCACAACTTATGGGAGCATCTGTCCTTGCCATGGTGGAGATATCAACTCAGACAGATCTTGAGGCTCTGGAAGTCTCAGGCTGCAGTGTTGTTCTTCTATTTCTAGAGTCCCATACTGTTGTTGTTATCAGATTTCTAAAGTCCATACCTCCTCGGTGTATTCTTACAGCTGCATATCTTCACAGCACAGATTCCTTCTTCTGCATGTTGCCCTCTCTCAGTTCAGGGCTCCTTCAAGGCTCTCCCCGACTGGCTTACCCGCCCCCTTTTTATCCCAGTTATCTTCATTGGTCACAGCTGCAGCCCAATTAAGGACATAGCAGCTGCAGCCCATCAAGGACAACCAGGACCTCCCGGGGCAAAGTCTATACACAGACATAATACTTCTTATTTTGCTAGAACTCAAAGGCCACCTCTACTATACTGCAGGACATGCAGGAATGAGTCAGGAAAGATGGTGTTTCCTGTGAGGGAGTGATGGATCCAGTTGAAAAATAAATGATTTGTGATGATATGGACAAAAGAGAAAAAAAATCAACCAACAGGACTTCAGTAGGAGCACCTAAAACATTTGCATGCAAGCAAGAAAGAGCAAATACTTTCATACTGTGAGGGTGACCAAACACTCTAAAATGTTGCCCAGAGGGAGTGTCCCTGATTGGAGATATTCAAAATCCACCTGGATATGGCCTTGGGCAACCAGCTCTGTGAGGTCTTGCTTGAGCAGGAAAGGTGAGGCCAGATGAGGGGTTAGGTCCCTTCCAACCTCAGCTACTCTGTAGTTGTGTGAGTCATAATATAAACAGTTTTGAAAGCTGTGAACCACTTTCAGTGTTTGAATACAAAATATTATTCAGTCTAAGTTATTTCTCTTTAAAGAACAACAAAGAGTACTTAGCCAGAGTGCTTCACTGTCATCTAAAAGAGAAAGCCTTCAGACCTGTTCAGCTTTCATTTAGCAAACAGCCATATGATGACACTGATGACACTAAAATCAGTGGTAAGATTATCATCCATGTCAGACATGACCCTCCATATAAGCCAAGCAGAACAGCCTTGGTGTCGAAGTCACACCAGAACAAGTAGATGAATGGAGATGAACACCATGGTTTAATCATAAATCATAGCCAGGAGGAGAACCAGGCACACTGTGCCAGCTTTCCTATAGCACAGAGAATTAAGAAACCTGCTGTTCAAATTCCACCACACTTGGGTAAGTAATGGACTCCTCACTGGTATTTACATTCCTACAGGTTTACAAAGCAAGACACCTCAAAAGAAATAGGTGAATCTTCACAGATTCATGCCAGTAACTCTAAAGCTCCTCAGCCAGTGTCTGTGATCAAAGGCAATCTGCTGTGCATCCACAACAAAACAGTCCTAGAAACCATGGTCATTGGAGATGAGATTAAAAGGTGATGATAGATGCATAGACTACAAACAGATGTTAGTGTGAGTCAGTTACTACATCATTCATTATCAAATCTATTCCAAAAACCAGGTTCCATTAATCTACTATTCACAAATTATTGTTTACAAATTTTTATTTTTGTCTTCTTGTAAACAAGTTCATGAGCTTAATTGGGTATTTACATTCATGTTTTACCTGAGTGAAATGGGGCCTTGACTTTAATCAGAAGCATTTTACTGGGGTCACGTTTACTAAAATAATATAGAGTCATCATATTTACTGAGTGAGAAACAGTTAAGCGACTGTCAGTACAAACCTGGCATTCTAAAGGACTGACCCTGCTTTTGTGGATGCTCCATCCTGCAAGGACTTAGGCATGACCTTCCATGGGGCTTGCATGAACCTGAACAGACATATCAAAATGTGACCTTTGTGAACATTTTAATTTAAATCAAAAGGTAGTTCATGCACTGATTCTCCAGACCAGTCTCATTTCTCAGCTTTCTCTCCAATCTAGAGTTGTTACAGAGCATATAGACTGGGTCCCGGATGAAACTAAAACAGATGCTGGGTTTTAAGATGCTGCGCTTTAAGAGGGCACCTACCTAATTCACTCCAACCTCCAATGGACATTCAATCCATGGAAACAGGTGGGAGCTAATCCAAAATAGCTTGTGCACCCTGAGGAATATGGAGGGTGAAGAGCAGATCTTTGACATTCAGTGTTTCATTCTACAGATCTGCTCCTATTGCATCATACTGCTTGAAAATGTAAGTGTAACTCCTGTGACTGCAAGACTGGGACCTAAGATGAAACATCTCTGTAAATAGGGCCTGAAAATGAATATTTATCATGTATATGCCATTGAACTGTATATAAATGGGATATGACTTGTGCAAGTTCTGGCTTTCTCTCTAGAACTGAGTTTTACTTACTGCTTACATATAAGAAGACTCAACTCAGAGATTCCTCAAATTTCAAAAGTTTTGATTTTAGAAAGTGCTGTCTGTTTGTCATACACCCACAAACACATGCATGTTCACATAAACACATTCAAATATTTATACAGAGTGACATTTAAGGAGTTATTACTGTTGTTGGTTACATGTTCTATTTCAGATTTTAAATAGCTCATGACACCATATACACCATTTACATATCTGACTTTTCATTTCTAAAAATGTTTTTCTAATAATACAATTGGTTTGGTTTATCCTTCATAAATGAGCAAGGAGAACTCTTTTTATTTGTCTTTTGTTAACACTGGGTTAAGATGAAAACAGTAATGGCAGCACTGCTGTTCTGATACAAACACAAATCTAGACAGAAACTCCTTCTTAATGAGGATTTAATTTCTGCCACTTCAAGTAAAAAATCATTTTGTTAACAACCCACCAAGACCGCTATTTTGTATTAACAAGTCTAAAATCCATTATCTGGCTAGAAAATTAAGGGACACCAAACCCTGCATTGATTTCACAATTTCAGAATTTTTTAATCACAATTTTATTATCTCATCTGAGAATCTCAAAGGGAAGATATCTGGAATGTTTTCATGAAAATCTTGATTAAAAGTGCTCTTGCTGTCACCTTGTTCAAGCGAACTGGCATAGTGGGCTGTGTGAGTGTTTTACTCCTACTCGTGCCTGTGGCTGGGAGCTCATTGCATTCTAGTTAAAGGTGGCTCCTGGGGGAAAAAAAAACAGCAAAATTTTAACAGATAACAGTTTTCAGTTCTATTGCTGCTACATACAGCACACACAACTGTTCTGTCTCGGTTGCCATGTCACTGTAACTCCCTGAAATCACCAGTGTGAAGTCCTGAATCAAGCACATCTTCACTGGCCAGACCTTGGGGACTTGCAACTGAGCACACACAGGAGACAGGCAGTGCAGCATCCCTGCCTGCTCCATGCTCTGGGAGGAGGTGTCAAATGTTCCAGGCACAGTAGGATTTGTAATATAGACACAGCTCCATCACACATCCTGCACATCACAGTTCATGGAGAGAGCCAAACAAGCCTTCATCCAGCCTTCTTCTTCCTTCTCCATGATCTCCATAAACTCAGAACTGATAGTTGTTAGAGAAAAAGTGGATGCAGATTTGCTACTGCATATTTGTGGAAATTTTACTGGTTTTTAAATTAATTTTTTTTTTCACTTATGCATGCAGGATTTTATGAAAACCCACTCTTTTGCTGAAAGACAAAATGCCCAAGTTCTCTGTTGTCAACAACAAAGGCAGGGGAAAGGAAAGTGCACTTTTTGTCTCTTTTGTTTGGCACTGGATTTTGCTGGGAAAAAAACATATGCATGTAGACTCAAACTGGCCCAGTTTATAACTCATTCCAGTAGGATTTTATTTTTTTTTCCATTAAAAGAAGAATCCAGCCTACCTGCAGGCATTTGTAGCAGATGAGGGAAATATTCAATCAAAAAGCAAATGAAACATCAAGGGAGCTGGCAGAGCTAAAGAAATCCCTAATGCTTTGCTTCACTAACACTTCTCAGAAATCATGGATCTAGGGCCTAACAGGATCTTAACCACAGGAGCCAGATAAGCTCAATATTATCTTGTCAATTTGTACACTAGCTAAGGATTAAGTGAGGTTTCAAGACCTATGGAAGCTTTTCTCATTCAGCCCCTGGAACTGTTGCTTTGTACAGCTGACCAGCTTTTCCAGCAGCTCTGACCACTAAAGCAAACTTCAGGATTACTTGGCAGAGACTAATGTGAAGCTACAGCAGAAGCAAGTATCACACAGAGTAGGCACCATTGCCTTTGGGAGTAGTCATTTATTTTGTTGGAAGCCTGATTTTGTTTGGTATCCTTTAGAAAAATTGATAGAGCACAAAGTTCTAGTACCTACAGTCCTGAATCATTATTTTCCTGCAACCCAAGGTGCTTTGATGGTGCCTAGTTCTGTCTCTTCACTGGAAGTACTATGTGAGGATTACTTGCAATTTAAATAATATTATCACTAATATTACATACCTGCTGCATTATGAAAAGATGCCTCAGAAGGAAGGCTTAGCAAACAAAATTTCTTCTGCACATGCATCATTTGCCTGTGAGTTCTGTGAGCTGTTATTCTTGTTATTGAGCAGGAATATCATTTACCAAGCTTGACTATCAGAAAGAGCTGGAAGTTATCATCAGTCAATGTCAAACCAGTGTCCATCAGTCAGGTGCTTTGACTGGCACCTCCATGCTGACTGTAAACGAGCGAATGAAAATTGAGAGGCCTTTATTGGTTGTTAATGACAAGGGGTAGAGAGGGAGAGCTAACAGTGCACCTTGGACATAGCCCACATCAGGTAAGGGCAAGGCGCCTGGTGAATTCTCTCCCATGGTTTTAATGGGCCATAGGATGCTTTGTTCTTGCCTTTCTGCTCTTTGTTCTTGTGCTGTGCATAATTCAGCAGCAGCTGGGCTTGGCTCCAGCAACATCAGGGTTTCAGAGAAGAATAAGGAAGGGCATGTGTAGTCAGTGAAACCTAAGATTTCCAATAACTTATTCATAGAATGCGTTGAATTAGAAGAGAGTTTCAAGATCATCTAGTTCTAAGACATGGACAGGGCTGCCACCACCATCAGGCTGCATTTCTTAGAAAAGGTGTGGCCAGCTTTCACCCATCTCAACTCCTGTAAAGAATTACAAACTAAATTTGTGGAGATAGAGCTCATCATAGGAGACCACCCTTGAATGTAAGGACCTAGAAAAGTTGAAACAATGGTAATGAAAAGGAGGAGTATGAGGCTGGAGAAAGGCCTCCCACCAAAGCAGAGTTCTTCACGAATAAGAAGATGTCACCAGCTATAAGGGATGAAAGGAGGAGTTGTCAACAACACAAAAGTGGAGGAGACTGTCAGCAAGGCAAGTGGAAAACCTTGAGAACTAGTTAAAAGATTAAATGATCATAAAAGGTAGACAAACAAGATACAGAAAGGCACAATAGCAATGAGTTATAAACTGTTGTAAAAGCAGGTGCTGCCAAAGAAGTCCTGGTGCCACAAAAGCCAAAAGAAAGCAAAAGCAGTCATAAGATGCACTAACTGAATTATTTCCAATGGATCTGTTCAAATATCACCACATTGTATGGTATTTTAGAAGGATCTCATTAGAACTAATAGGTACTGTATTGGTAATCCAGTCTCAGGTCAATTAATTCAGACTGAAGCAGGTTGGTGAGGGGAATGAGAAGCTTGTCATACAAGAGAAGCCTGGGAGACCTTGGCTTGTTTAATTTCCCAAATGAAAGCTGAGATGGATTGGTTTGCTTTCTACAGACATTTTGAAGAAATAAGTACCAGAAGAGCTATTTAAACTATAGCAAAGGAAAAAAAAAATTAAAATGGCAGCAGAACAAAAGGATTTAAACAAGTCATGAATAAATCCAAACTAAAAATTAGGAGTTTTCTAACAAATGGCACATAGAGAGTAGAGATTCTGAAATAGTCTTGCCATGGGAACAACAGTAGTAAAACATTACTTGATTTTAAAATAAGAGGTTATTTTTCTAAAAAGGGTAGCTATGTCATGGCTGCGTGCAATAACAGAGGCCAATGGTCAGAGTGTCCTGCACTCCCTTCCTGTCCTGTGTTCTCATGAATCCTCAGTCAGTAATATCTATGTAATTTGTTCTGTGGCTGGGGACCCATCAAAAGCCTGTGTTGTCCAGGTTGTGTAAACTGCTGATGAAAGATAGGAAGTCACAGTAGCTCTTCTGTGACTTCCCATTTTCCTCATGCTGGTGCTATGACCCAAAAAGGGTTCTGCCTTAAAGTTCATACTTCATGCAAAAATTTTGGTGGGCAAAAATACACCAAATCCCATTATCATAAGATATTGGAGACTGGAAGGGACCTTAGAGGGTCCAACTTTTAGCCCAAACCAGGCTTAGCTTTAAGATCAAACTATGTTGTTGGGTTTTTATCCAGTTGGGTCTTGAAAACCCACAAGCAGAGAAACTGTAGAATATCTTTGGATAACTTTCTTCACTGCTTGAATGCCCTCATGGGGAAAACGTTTCCCCCTTATAAAGAGCATAAACCTATTCTGTTCCAGTTTATACCTCTTGACTCTCATTTTCACACCATGCATTGCCATGAAGAGCCTGGCCCCATCTTCTCTGAAACCTCCCCATAGGTACTAGGGGATCCCTTTCAGGTCCATCAAAGCCTTCATTTCCTCCAAGTGAAGAAGACCAGATCCCTCAGCTTGTCCACATATGGCATGTGCTCCAACTCCCAACCATCTTGAGGACACTTCTGCCATTTTATTATGAGGTGTCAAGAATAACACATACACGATGGCCAAACTTCTTATGCAGGCTGTAAAGAGGAGAAACTCTAACTGCACTTCTACACCAGTCAGATATTTCTCATGCATAAAAGAGGGATAGACCTGCTTCACATCCCATCCTTTCAAGCAATGTCCTGTAACTCCTATTCCCAGTATCCAAGAGTCTTTCCTCAAAATCTAGCATTCCAGCATTACCCTTCATTACAAGAAGGGAGAATGCACTGTGTGGCACAGCCCTGATCTCTTTTGTTGTCCTGCAAATCAAAGAGCAAGCATGGAATTCCAGCTGACGTCTTTGAGCAGAGAACAGAGCCAAGGAGACAAGCATAGAGGACCTGGAGGAGATCCACATTTTAAGCATTCTTCAGTTAAGGTCCTAATTACCCTTGAAAGTAGAAACTTCAGTACTGAATTCAAGAGAAACAAAAAATCACATTTCTAGATCAAATCAAGTAATCCAAAATAACTACCTCTTCAGAAGCAGTCAGCTCCAGAGATCACATGGCTAGAGATGCCACTGCCTTTTGGCAGAAGACAAAAACTACAAAGGTTATAGAAGTATAAAAAAGGGAACCTTCAAACTAAAAGCATACAAATTTTCTTACCTCTGTAATTAACCCTGACGAACTTCCACATTCACTTAAGTATATAAAATAGAAGTAGAAATAAAGAGCTCAAAACATTCAATGTCACAGCAGATGCTGACTATGCTATGGAATCCTGTCTCAGTTCTTTGCATTAGAGTTCAGCAACTTCTGGTTTAAATATTTCAGCTGCTCCTTTGCTCTTGCCTGTTACACCTACAGAAACACTGCAAGCCTTGAAGCACAGTGTGAAACATTAGATATAGTTTATGAGGACAGCAACTGGTAATTTGGAATCCAGAAGTGAGACCAGCTTGAGCTGTTCCCTTTCTCCCCTCTTTAAAGGCTACAGCTGCTTCTGCCAGGATAGCAGGGCTTTGGTGAACATTACAGCTGTGGCACAGATATTGCCATCTGCACAACCACAGGTGGCTGCACAATCAGCCAAGCACATTTCCAGTGTTACACAGAACCACCTTCCCACTGCCTCCTTTTCCAATGTACATCTGCTCACTGCTACAATTAACTAGAAACAAATCTGTTTTTTAGCTAACTATGTCAGTTTACTTGCATGTGTCCCATCATGCAAATACTTGTAGGATATTACCAATGGTGATGGCTCACAAATCCTGAATTACAAGCCAGTGTTACTTAGAACAGTCCTTCCTTCAGAAGGTTGAAGTTTAGGAAATATTTATGTTAGCAATCCTTGTTATCAATGGTTTGCAATGGAAAGATTAAAACACTGACATTAAAAAAGCCACAATATTAACCAACATGCAAAATGATCCAGAGAAGAGCTTTTCTATCCTGAAGATCAATGCAGGCACTTTCACTAGATGGTTTTTGAATTTTATAAAATTTTAGACTTGGAAGAAAAGGAAAAGCCACATAGCTAAATCAGTCTGTAGCAGCGAACTTTCCTGCCTTCCCAGCATTCCTGACACTGGTCTCACTCCAGTTCTAAGAACAGATGAAAGCAAGACAGTGAAAACAAACCTTTTTTGTTTATCGTGCTTTTTTTCTTTTGAGTCTCCTTCAAAGCATAAAAGGTGAGATTAACTTAGAGGATGTAGAAATCACAAATTGCCTTGGCATGGCATTGTATGGGAAGGAATAAAATTGATTATCAGGATCAAAGCACCAGTGCTCTGAAGTAAATCATGTTCTGCATGCAGAGATTTAGTATGAACTATGTTTTCAAATAGAATAAAAGAAACAAAAATGTAATGCAATACAGGCATGTAACAGAGGATGTTACAGAGAGGCTGAAGGCTCCAAACCTACAGGGACGTCGTCTATTCTGGGAAAGACACACTTTCAGATTAATTTATTTGTAGGAAATATCAAGATAACTGAAATGTTACTTCAGTGGGGTTCTGGGGTGAAAAAACCAACCAAAGAACCAATAGAACAAACAAAACACCAACCAACCCAGACCAGTAATGAGTCTGTCAGTGTGGATGCTCAAAAAAACAGATATGATTCCATCCAAGCCCCAAGAGCAACCTTGGCCTCCATTCTCCTCCCTATAGCTGCAGTAACTGCACCTCTTAAATCAGTGACATCACATGGACACAGAGGGGAGAATGGAGCCCCAAGCCCAGCCATGATCTCTTCTTCTGCCTCTTCAATGGGGCACATCAGTTTCTTCTGTTTCCAGGGACCATATCTGAGGCTTATGCAATTGGACTTACCTTATATGCTCATATGCTCAAAGCTCATAAGAATGCATTCATGAAGGACTGGAAGTACTCCATTCCTCTAAAAACCAGCATACAAGCCATGGAGACAGGATGGTAGAACAAAATCACACAGCAAACTCCTCTTACCTGGTCTGCCAGGTCAAGAGGCAAAGCTCCTCACAGAGGTGGGGAGGAAGTTACAAAGCTCTCAGCCCCAGTCTTTTACAATATGTTCATATTTGCCTCAAACTGTGCAGAGCCATCCAAGGAGTTCTGAAAAGAGGGCTGAGATCCCTGCTGCTGCAGAAAAAGAGATTGCACTTGAGC
Source organism: Molothrus aeneus (assembly GCF_037042795.1). Lineage (NCBI taxonomy): Eukaryota > Metazoa > Chordata > Aves > Passeriformes > Icteridae > Molothrus > Molothrus aeneus. The sequence goes on along the minus strand of NC_089646.1, from coordinate 142,703,619 downwards.
TCTCTCTGCATGCAGGTCTCATAAGCATGATAAAACACATAAAACACTTCCTTTGACATGGGAAGCTGAGCTGCTTCAGATGACATCAAAACTTACTTGCAGAACTACTGTTCTTGCTGTGTTCTAGCCATAAGACACGTTGGGTTTTTTTAATATAAACTGTTGCTCAAAAATCTTGTTTACTGTGCCATTCAGTTGTCAATAAATGAAGCAAGACAAAGGTAACTTTAAAGAACGTGTTCAAATATTTAAAATTACATTAGATAGAGCTCTGACTAACAATGCAATATTCTTCTACTTCATTTATTCAGTGCTCAGTAGTCTACTGTATAACAGTAGCATCTGGCTGTGTTGAGAATCTTTTGTGAGACCTCAGAAGTGAAAATTCAGACAATAAAACAAATATCCCACAATGCAAGCTTAGCTGTTAGAGCCAAGTTTAAACCCAAATATATTATTAACAATGAAAAACATTTTTCCAGACTTTGGACAAATTGCAGGACAGCAGTGTCTCTCATGGTGTGCTGTTTAACTATGAAGGCTCTGCAGAGCTCTCCTTCCCCTGCCCCATAAAAGTCACACTGGCTCCATCAGTACACCTGCAGATGAGAAATGACAAAGGAGGAGGCAAAGCTACACTTAGCATCTGCCATCCCTCACAAACTGGAAATATGGAAACCAGAGGGGGTGAATATTCCCAAAGGAGTAGGGGTGTCTGTCTTGTCTTTTTTCCTCCTAGAAACAGCACAGTATTTTGTGAACTAAATCAGAGAAAAGGCTTCTCACCATTACAGCTAATTCCAGGGGAATTAGTAGTCCTGGGAGTGCCATTCTGCAAGTAACATGAAGGCAAAAAATATGAGGACAACATTGTCCCAGCCTCAAAAGCTTGCTGCTCTTATTGCAATAATGGGCTCTCCCAGAAAACACTGTCTGCCCACATTTACTGGCTAGTCCTGATCAGACCAAGAGGAATTAAATACATGTTTAGAAGGAGTGAGTACTTCCAAGTCAATACTTGAACTGATTGGATTAGTGAACCAACCAAAGGTTTAAATCAATCAGTTTGCCCATAATGATGGGAGACAAATAGGAACAACTAAAAAATATTTTGTGGATAAAGACCAGGAAGAGCAGTAATTAGCCAAAAATCTAAATAATTATTTTATTGACTGAGAGAAATTATTGTTATTCCTGATAGGAAAGGAAGGGAAGGAAAGAAGGTTGGGTATGTGTTCTGCCATGTAGAATCAGCTGTTCAAGTAATACAGGACAGACTCACAACTTTTGCAGTATCTGATGAAAGTTACATGGAAATTCACTGAGTTTGGAGAATGGGCATCTTTGTTCTTAAAAGAAGATTGCAACCTGCTTCATGCTGCAATTTTCTGCATTTCAAGGGAGAATTTGTTGGTTTTTTTCTTGGTAGCTTTTTGCAAATATCCCTGGCGTCCTTGTTGTGAGGGGAGGAAATTATTAAACCAAAGAGTTGAAGAATAATTACATTTTTCCTCAGAGATGGATGTGAATGGGGAATGCAGGGACTAACAAATTCTTAGAAAACTCCTGGAGGGAAAAACCCTATCAGCCTGGCCCAGGTGCAGAGACAGACACCATGCAAGTCCTGACATCTGCCTACAACAAGGAATGAACACCCAGAGCAATGAGTGTTAAACCTTGCAAGAAGCGAGAGACACCTGCCTCTATCACTGTTCAGCTGCCTAAAAGAAAAAAGCACATGGCAGATGCAGCTGCACCAGCTGGGCCCACCTTTGCAGCAAAACTGGAACTTTTGAATGAGGGCAGGGCAAGAAAAGCATTGGGAGTTTTCATGAGTCTTGGAACCCGGTTGAATCCAACTTCCAGAGAAAAATTACTCTCTGATTATAAATATAGCTCACAAGCTGCTGGGCCTCCAAGAGAGGGAAGATGACCCCACCAGACATCTTTGCTCAGGTGTAGCTGGCTGTGATCGAACTGGGAGTGCCAGACCACATCTGTGAGCAAGAGATGCAAACAGTAGAGAGTAAAAAAAATCTGCTCTCACCCCCATTGTGGCCATTTGAAACCCTTCCCACTGGCTTTCTGAGGCTTCCTCTAAAACTGGTTATGAGGTGCTGTAAAATCAGAATCTCCAGTGTCGGATAAGAAACTGTAAAATAAAGCATTGAGCCAAACAGAAAATGGCTATTCCTTACTCTTACATATGCAGTTCCTCTTCCTAACCACCCCCCCCCCCCCCCCAAAAAAAAAACCAAACCAAACAAAAAAAGCCTACAGCTGTTTAAACTGCTGTTTGCTTTATCAAAAGTTGACTGGGTCTTCTCAGTGCATCCTGTTTTCTGGGCTGTTTTGCCAAGGGTGGGCCATGCCAGTGCCCTCACTATGGCAGTATCCTATGTGAGTGAATCCAACCAAAATCGGCTCTGGCTCACACTTGCGAAATACCCACTCCCCTGTGAACAGACACAGCAGCAGATTGAGCAGATGCTCAGTAAGAGCATTCAAATTTCTAAATAAATGCTTTTCCTGTCTGCGATGCTCTTTCAAAAGCAGTACAAATAAACATTCAACGATCATAGCTAAATCTATCGTCAGGTTCCACTTAGCACTTGTTCTAAATTGAATTTTATGTGTTTGCATTAAACACAATTGGGGTAGGGGAAAAAAAAGGAAGCCATCAGCAGAAAAATCTTTCTTAACTAAATTCTATTCCTTTTTTCTATCTGTAAGTGAAGCCACTCTGTTCTGTGAAACATTGGCAACAGTTGCTTTGCACCAGTTCACAAGTAGATGGAAATCCTCATGAACTGGAGAATATGAAAAAAAATGTTACTTACCAGTGTAATCATATTCTTGATTAAATCAGAGACAAGTGTGAAGTGAAAGTAACTGCAATGGAACTACGACAGTTTTAGGTAACTCATCCTGTGCTCTTCAGCAAAACACTGAGCAAGTGGGGGCTTAGTGACTGCCACAAAAGGTGGGCTTGAGACAGATGTGAGTGGTTGACAATGCATGGCCTCTGAAATGCAAGAGGGCATGCTATATAATCAGAAAGGACTCTGTAGCATGGGAATGTATTAATTTATGATAACATTGCTCTTAGATTGGCCACAAGGCCCATCAGGTCATGGAATATGCTGATAAACTTGACAAGCAATCAGAATATATGATTATTGGAAAATGTTCACAGCTGTTAGAAGTGAGGCAAAGGTGTTCATACACTGTTATTGAAGACTTGGCTTTATGACACCAGATAATTAAAGCATTACCCATTTAGCCTTTATGGCCAGTATATTACCGTTTATTTTTCAAATGCTTCAAGCTACTAAATATGATGAGGAATTAATAATAAAAGAAATAAAGCAGGAAAATAATTCTACTGAGCCAAGTTTCACATGTATAATTGATGCTCATTCCATTACCAGAGGCCAAACGTTCCTTGTTTCACTGACATGAATAGCCCCATTGATATAGTGCAAGTACAAAGTGATCCAACCTCCCATGAGATGCTTATGTGGTATTCCAAGCTCAAACAATATTGTACTACTTTAAACGGATGATAAATTCTCAGAGATTGAAAAATATTGATGTAGCCCTTTTACTTTGTAGACTTAAAAAATTACACATGGTCCAATATTTTGAGTGCAGGCATTTTACAGCAACAGCCATTACTAGAAATCCTTACCAACATTTCTTCAAGAGTTTGTTAAAACACTTGGAATGTAAAGTATTCACAGATTACTCTTACTTTTCTTTGGCTGAAAGGGAACATTGTAAAGTAAGACCACTCCTGGAAGCTTTCAAATGACACTAAGTATGGTAACCAGTGCCCTTTTTTCAGGGCAGAGTAAAGGTCTGCAGCTGTTGTTGCTTTTGTCAAAATCTGATTCTGTTCCCTTGAAGATAAGGTAAACTACATAAAAGCAAGAAAAAAAGATTGATGCAGTGTCTGTGTCAGATAAAAGCTCTTTCTTGTAGCTCTCTTTTTTCCTTAGTTTGAGCACAGCACTCAGTTTTACAGGCCAATCTGAGATGTTGCAGAATTGTTGTTGTATCAGGCTTGACAAAGTGTTGCTTGTCCAGACTCAGAGTGATGGTCCTGGCTGGCTGATTCAGGCTTTAAAAAAAAATGGAAGGAATTAACAGAAGTGATGAAACAACATGTGAAAGAAGGTGACAAAAGGAAATTCAAGTCCTATATTCTGGATGATATATGTTAATAGAAGTTTAAAGTCTGCAAATACAGCATATGAGGCTCAAACTGAGCATCCTGGTGAGTGCCAAGGCTGTGTGATCCCCACTGCTGTGCAAAAATTTCCCAAGGGAACATATTAACTCCATACAGAAAAGAGAACTGAAATCAAATTAACCATCCAGGGTCACACCACAGAGACATTCTTCTTCTCTAAATTTAGTGAAGACCATGAGATTATGAGTTACTTCATCCATCTGTATCCTGCAATATCCTGTATTTCAATCCATGTATCCCAGATCAGTGGAAAGCCAGCCTGAAGGACAATCCATGTATCTTATGGCACCATTCTGAAAAATTTAATAATTGCCTTTTCCTACGGGTGTTCTCTGAAGCTGCAAATAGCAGTGACTGAAAGAAACTGAAAAGTGTTCAGACTTGCAGGCACCTTCCAGAAATATCACAAGCCATGTTTTTATGTCTGATTAGAAAGAAATCTTTTCGTGCTTCTTTCCCAATTCTAGTAATAGAATCCAAATGCACTATTCAAATAAGCAGCCCTTATACTTGAAAAGCAATGCAGAAAAGCAGGAGTCTTAGACATGTTCAGCACTTAGGTGAACTGAGGAAAACTTCCATTTTCAGTGCTGGTTCTTTTTGACACCTAAACTATCTGACTAAAATCAGCCTGGTTTCAGAAATTCTGAACATTCTCACCACTATGCCTACTTTTGAGTCGTAGTTTCCAAGATGAAAACCTGATTTTAAAAAGAAAGATCAAAGCCTAATTCTGTAGTATCTGAATATGGTGTGGCTGCTTGCAATGCAAGGATCATGTAGGACTCAGCCAGCTCTTTAAAAGCCAGGGCTTTCCACTCTTAGTCATAGATTCATATTTACCCCGAACACCATAACCATATCCCCAGAATTCTTGGTGTTAAATTCAGAGTTAAAATGGGAATAGATGCTTTTCCTGCTGAGCACAGAAGTAAATCAAAATGAAGCAATAAAATGAAAGCTTCATTGCTGTCTAGCAAAGTTATTTTGTATTAAAAATTTAGTATACAAAACTGTACTCATGTTGTGCAAAATGTTTGGTATACTTCGATAAGAAGCCAATGGTAATGGCTTTCTTAGACAATTTAATTTGTTTTATACTGATTGTAGGACCTAATAAAACCACAAATTCTTGACTTGGCATGCATTAAAGGAAACATAACGAAAATTGCAAAATGCCCTGTGCACAAAAAAATCCAGCTATAGAATGAAGGAAAATGTGACTATCCATAAGGAAGCCAAGTGTGTGGATAGCAACATTGAAACTTACCTAAACTTTACATTTGCACAGGAAGAACTGCCACTTGCAGCACTTTTAAAAGAAATTTAAGGAAGTTTTGCCTTGCTAATGCAATATACTCTTTCTATCATGATAAACAGCAAGGTAAATGAACTTATAGCAATGAGTCTTCCTGACCTCCCTATCTTATCCAAAAGACCATGAACTACAAGTGTCAGGCAAAGAACCCAAAGAATGCCATCTCAGTAGCTACTTTTATTGCACTGGCACCAAACAATAACAATTAGAAGCCAAAGTAGGAAGGAATTCTTACCCCAGAGGGCTCCTATCCCAAGGTCTCAGTTCTGCAAAAATTCAGGTAGAAATAATTCTTTGGATTTTTTAAAAAGCAGCATTGGTGTGCATGAGCAGAACCTGATGTCAGGTGTTTGAGGAGGGTTTTCTACCACAAATCTCTCTCTATCTCTCTCCAACAGATAACAACTTTGACACTGCAACACACACGCACACTGGTTGCTCTATCTAGGAGCAGATCCAAGAGTGCAGATGATCTGTCACCTAAACTGAAGTTCTGGGATTTTTACATTTCTATGCATATTTTTTAAAAAATTGCACTCCTGAGATTTTCTGTAGGGAAAGTCATAAGACCTGCAGCAGGTCTAGTCTACTTTTTATTTATATAGTAATAAATCAGGAGGAACTGCACCAAAGTTGTTGAGAACTCAGGAGGGAGTGGGATCAGTCTGCGGCTATCAGGAGTCCTTCCATTTTATTTGTTATATTTACCTCAGTCATTTTGACATCAGAAAACACAAGAGGACTAAGCTGAAGTAGCAAGGGCCTTTGGCCCTGTGATTTGAGGGATATAGCAGTTAGATAAGGACCCTTATTCCTTTGGCTTATAAACACAGCGCCCAAAGCAGTTTAGAAAGCTGAATCAGCCTGTTGCAGATGTGTCCTTCACTCTGGACTCTGACAGAGTGCAGCCACTGAGATCTTCAGACCTGCTCATCAGGATGGCCTCATGCCCCTCATGAACCCATAGACTAAAGAACCTAAATTTTGATGTCATGATATGTTCAGAGATTTAATTCAAGCTCACACTCCAGACAACAGCCTTCCCTTGCTTTCCTACAGGCCCAGGCTCCCAGACACCTTTAGAGTAGACCCATCTTTGCCAACATGTAGCACAGAAAGCCTACTCCATTTTCCCTGGTACTTAAAGCCCTGAACTATAGCAAGGAGACACACACAAACAAGTCTTTGCTATGCCCCAGTTGGAGCAAAACATTGGACCCAAAGGGGTCTCTTTTCACCAGCCTATTAAGCATTCCCTGTTAAGGATTTCTAAATTCTGCTGAAGCTGTTAAACTCCACCAGAAAATTACTCTCTGAGCCAGAGAGGAAGGAAAACTAAATGGTTGAGAAAGGATGATTCAAGACCATGCTCTGAGGGGTAATGAATTCTTTACAAGAAGTAAAACAGCTTCACAAGCTAAATTTGTCATTTCTCCTCCAAGAGCAGCAAGATCCAGTGTTGAGTTTCTGAGCACAGTCTCAAACCTGAGTATCTTAAAACTCTTCAGGCTTGTATAGCCAAACACTTAACAGTTCATCTTCCAAAGGTCTTGGGTTTGTTCCTGATAACTTCAGCTGTAAAGATTAATCCAACAACAACTAAATCAGACCACAGAGGAGAGAAACAAAGTGGACAGATGATCAGAAAGCCCAAAGAGGCCATAGCTGAGTGACTTTGGATACCCCCATGGGACTGTGGATGTCTTGGGATGTTAAAGCCCAATTTGTAGCTGAAGAGGCTTTGAGGCTTTCAACAATGCCAAAGCATTCAGTTTAGGTACTCAATGAGGCTTTTAATATTCCAACATCATTTATTAATCAAATCCAAAATATTTTTGCTGAAATCCTGCAGTTCCTGCACCTTTCAGACCTCTACCCTTTATTTCCCAACCAGAAGCAACCTGTTAGAATGAATGGACCAAAAATCTGACACTACAAATTCAGTCCAAATGAAAACCACCTTACAAATTCAGAAAATGCTTATTCAGATGACTTACTGGACTATATCTAAACCTACTTTTGATTGTTAAATGTTAATGGAAACCATTGTAACAGTCTTTTAAGAGAGAGAATTTTTATAGCAGTTAAAGAACATTTTTACTAATTGAACTAAACTCTGATAGTTCAGTTACCAGTGGCAAGGAGCAGCCTAAAGTGAGTCAAATGTTAGGGGACAGGGACATAGCTCTGCATGTCAGAACATCCAAACTGCTTCTCTCTCCTCAAGCAGAAGCTTAGCCAGAAATTGTTAAATCTCTGTACAAAGCTGGCATGGAGCTTCCACTCTCCTTTCATCTCTTTCTCTCTCCCACAGGTGTGGAATTAGCAGCACACTTGACTTCTGATTTCACCGTCTACAGAGAAAAATCTTTTAAAATACTCTATCTCAGCTCCTCTCCTTGTGGGGAAAAAGTCATATCAGCTGCATACCCTGATGTCTCCAGCCTCCAAAGGAAAGGGCAGCAGGTGCAGGTCCAATTAAATGTCTGATAATGTTGCTATTTGTCTCAATATTGTGGACAGTAAAACTGCTCTAAATAGAACTTCAAAGCATAAATCCTTCAGGTTTACTGTAGAGACATGTAAACCACAATTCAAAAGTCTTAGGAGGGAGACCAAAACCTAGACACAGGTATGGACTCTTTGGGGTAAACAGGCTTCTAAGAACTCCAGGCAGTGCACTGGGGTCCATAATGGCTGAGTACAGTTCACATCTATAAGAGCTATCCATTTCCCCACAAGGAGGGCCTGAGCTTTAAGCAGCAAATTAGGATGAAGAAAGCAACAAAGAGACCAAGGTATCACTCCAAAGAGACCTGAATAAATGTCAGAATTTTTACTTTAAAATAAGCAACTTACATCTTACTGCCATATACTCCAGAGTCTGCCCCAAGCAGCACTTTGAGATGCTCAGACTTCTAGAACAAGGCCATGGAGGGAGCTAGGCACTTGCACAAGGAAGCACAGTCCCTATACACTGAGCAGAGACCCAAGTTGGGGCACCTTGGAGACAACAAGGTGTAAAAGGTGCATCAGACCTCGTTCACAAGCATTCCCATGCTTCAGCCCCCAGTACGGCTGGCAGTGTGTGCCTATTGCTTGCTTATGGAAGGAGTCATTTTTCCTAAGACTGCACCATCAGTTGTGCTGTAGGTAGTCATTATTTGGCTACAAGCCATCATGTAGGATCATTTGCCCAGCTAGCAGAAGACCAGGGTTTATTTCCTGGTTCCACTGCCTCATCTGAACCTGAGCTTCTCAAATTGTTCCCTGGAACTGCTTTTAGACTGCACCCTCATCCATGGGAAACATGGATTTGGATTCCCCAAGGGAGTTGCCTTATGTGTGTTGGAGTGCTCTGACTTCTCTGCTAGCAAACAAACACAGGAGTGGTGTTTATCCCACAGTGGGACCCTCTGTGTTCCATGGTACAATTTGTGAGAATGTATTCCCTGGGTGAAGTCCTCCAACTAACACTTAGAAAAAAGAAAAGAATTTCTGACTTCAGAGGCACTAGGATGGGAGATAAGCACTGAACTCTTCACCTCTGAGAAGTCAAGATATTCCTGAGCAACATCAGTCAACGGATGGATGGATGGATGGATGGATGGATGGATGGATGGATGGATGGATGGATGGATGGATGGATGGATAAGGATGGAGCCTGTCAGTTTAGGCAATAGCTGAAGTTTGAAGATGTCCTTTTCAGATTAAGGCCTTCCAGCCCCACCCATCTGTATGGCATTGTGGTGGTTTGGTTGTCTATTATGACACTAGGAGTTTGGGAGAGAAAACAAAGCTACAGAACATCATCCTTCAGAGAAATCTCAGGATCTCTGGACCAGCTTTCCTCCCCTGGGTCACATAGGAACCCATAATCTTCTGGGTCACAGCCTGAGTGATACTTTTCTCAATTTTATGCCCAAATAGAAGATATTGGGGGGAGGAAGTAACCTGCATTAGGGTGGAGTATTTTGGCTTTACTATAGTCCTGGCAATAAATACCTCACTGGTCACTCTGTTGACAAAGTACAGCTCCTCAGGCATTCTTGGGACTGTTACAGTGATATATCTGTTAAAATTTTCAATCCACTCCAAAATTTAAAAAAAAAAAGTATTTTTCCCCAGTTCATTCTGTTGTCAGGAGACAAATGCTGTAGTCCACACTCCTTCAGACTAAACAGCAGAAAAAAACCCAAAAAAAAACCAGCTGTCCTCCTCTTTATTAATCTATAGCAAGGTAGGGAACACCTCTGCCTTCAGTATCAACAGAAAAAGAGAGAGAGCTAAGAAGGCAATGCATCTCACCTTGTTCCTCAAAACCAAACCAACTTTCCTTTCTTTCTAAAACAAAAAGTAGGGACTACATCTTCCTTTAGCGCACTTTCACTGCTATGGGCAGTGGTGTTTTACTCCTAAGTCACCTTGTCGATCTGTTTAGAGAAAACTTCCTCTGCTCTCCCTGTTTCTAACCTCAAGCTACAAGAAACTAGCTGGGTTTAAGAGCAATGACTGGTTAACCCATACTCTGTAGTCCTTAGCAGTCCATGTGAAGCTGAATTCCCACTGTGAAAAGAGATTTAATTGCCAGCCCAGGTTGGTTGTCTCATGGTCCCACCACAGCAGGTGCTGGGCTAATTCACTGCAGGCCTTCACACAGGAGTCAAGTCAGTTTATTTTTCAAAAAGTATCTTTGTGTTGCTGAAAATTGCCAAAATACAGGTAAGAAAACCACAACCTACTTTTCCCGTGGAGTCTGAAATTTCTGACTTATCTACAGGTTGTTTCACCAAAAGCCAAATTCCATACTGGGGGAGCCTATTCCCATTTCCTCTTTGCTTGCATAAATCCCAGACTACACAAATTCATTTCAAGTTCTCTTTATATTCAACATTAGTGTCAATCCCATTTTCTCCAAGTCCGTGCAAAATTGTGGGTTTGGCCTATGGGAGCTCCCATGCAGTCCTGCATGAGCATATGCTTCAAGGGATGGTCTGAAAACATATTTTCAGTGACAACTCTGACAGAACTTTAGAAGATAATGCTAGAAGGGTTCAGTTCTCTTATGAACCCAACCCCAATGCATCTTGAAAGAGACTGCATTGCCTTCTATGAAAATATCTATAAACCCAGTTTATTGTTAGAGATATATTTCTAAAATGTCAAGGTATGCAAGAGCATTTTAGGTAGTCTGTTGAGGGATTTTTTCATTTTTCAAGTTTTCCATGATCACTTTCCACATATCTTATCTGAAAAAGTGCAAGATACTGAGTTCTGTGTTTGCAGTCATTAAGGAACTGAAAGTCACCAAAAGGGTTATCTGGGCTACCAGAAAAATGAAAGATGCTCGTCCTGGTAGCAGACATTCTCTGGTATGACTAGCACTTCTTTCTTGCTCACACAAACACTGAAAAATCCAGTGGAGGCAAGTGCAACTTTGTGAGAAAATAATATGTTAGAAAGCCTGTTTCAATAAATATAATGTTGCATAAGTGGAACTCGAAACAGAAATAAAAAGGCACCTTTGCCTTTTATTAAGTGTTGATTGCTAACAACTTGGACCTAGGCCCTCCTAGTTCTGTCTCTTCTTGCCTGTGGACCCTGCATCACTCCAGACACACTTTTGTTTCAACACAGCCATTTAGGCTAGAGGGTCTGCTTCTGCTCACAAGGATTTTTGCGGAAGGAGAAAGCTGCACTTGTATCTGGGACATAAGTCTTGAGCTCCTTCATCAAAGAATTCAATATTTCAGTTGTATTCTTCATTCCTGAAAACCTTTTCCCTAGTTCTGAGGAATTTCAACTGAGGAAAAATTAAAAAAAAATCCATATTTCAATGTGTTTATCTTTTAAGGAACCTTCATATAGGAATAGCTTAAAGGATCCTTAAAATTTTCCACTATGAGTGAAAGACAATTGGATGAAGGAGTTGAAGGAGTTGGAGCAGAAAACTATCCTCAAAGCAGCTGTTCCAGAATAGAAACACAAAGGAAGACTCTTGTGGTTTTTGAGTGAGTTTGGGGCCAATTGGTTTCTCAGAGGTCATTATCCTCCACTTCACCACCATTGCACTTATTGGGTTAAGTCTGAATCCCTGGAGGATTCTGAACTATGTAGCTTAGGCTGCCAGGGTGAAAGAATCAGGAACAGGTGTTTATAAAAAAGTGAAAAACATATTAAAATAGAAACCTAGCACCCAGATGCAAAAGATACCTTTTAGTTCATTGCTAAAAAATAATTGATGCAAAATCTCTAGATAAATGCTGAAATGCCAAACTCATCTTACCTGCTGCTGTCATTGGGCTAATTATAGTGGTTTCTGAACCTCTGCAGTTAAGCAAATGACAGGGTTTCTATTATAAACTTAATTTTTAAAATTCATCAGTGAAAAAAGAGCCCTGCTTTGAACTAAAACTTGCAATCTAAAAAAGTACATGATTTTGCAGACAGAGAAAGCTTGTTTTATAGCAGGAGAAGTAAAAATGTAGCTAATAATTTTGATTAGTAACTAGTTTTAAAATATCTCCTGCACTGGATTTACCTCTAGTATTTTTATGATATATTTTGCTGCATAACCTAAACATTTATATTTCAATAAGTAGGACTGAATAAATTTTAAATGGTTTGAATATAATAGCCGTAGAAAAAAAATAGCAAACAACACAATTCATTCCAGTAGAAATAAAGAGATCATATTTCAAATAAATGTTTACGCTTACACAATGGATATCTAAGACATCCACTATTATTTTTCAGATTTTCCATTTAGACTATTTGAAAATATCTCCCTAAGTGTTATTCCCAGCATATTTACAAGTATTTTTCACAAGGAAATGCAATAAAGATATGATAAATAATCCTATCTGGCCATGCCTTTCAATATTGGTGTAATCTTCTGGAGTCAAGGAGTGCCAGTCTAAAACATCATTATCTAAATATATGCTGATGGCAGGCAGGGCCCTCTCAACAGCAAGGTCCAGGCTCAGAGAAATGCAGCGAGGCACAAACCCACTGCTTCAAAAAGGAGATTTTCTGTTTAATGATCCCTTACTGAACTTACTCCTTTTCCTTTGCCATGAGCAACCAAGAAGTAACATATTTAGGATCATCTCTTACTGATCCCTTGCTCCATCATGAGCTGAAATTCAGTTTTCATGGTGATGGGCACTAAAGCCACACAGAGAATAATTTCTGCAAAAGCATCAAGCACTAAGATATTTCTGTCCAGCAATTCAAGAAAACAGGACTACTTTTTATTAAGAGGGTATTTTTTTAGTAAGAGTGTATCTTTGAAGGACCTGGACTGCACAGTAAATACTCACTGTACAACTTTTCAACATTCACTTCTCCAACTTCGGACCGCTCTAATAATACAAAGGGTACAAATAGATCTTTTACTTACTTGCTGTCCTTTTGTTGTACTTTACACTGAGGTTTTCATTCTTTGTGAAACAAAACCTCCAAGTGACTCCTCCAAAGAATACTCCTTTGCACCATCAATCAGCCTGTTCCTGAAATTCAAACATCTGTAAGTCCCTGTAATGACATGACCCCAAAACATTCATCCAGCAGCCTCTACCCAATGAGCCCTTTGTGGCCCTTGCAAAGAGACCAGAATTCTTAAAAGAGGTTACTAAAGTATCAGTAAGCTAAAATAACATTTTAAGTATTCGGAATTCACCTGAATACAAATACATTTCTGATTTTTAAAGATTTATCTGTACATTTATCAAAATTATTTTACAAAGGAAGTCATATTGAGCCTGGAGAGACTTCAGTGATTTTACTTTATATACCATCACTAATCTATGGTTATCAATTCCAACAATACAAAATAGCTGCAAAGAGAAAACAGGACAAAAATAAGCCACTGGAATAACTGGTCATTCATAACAAAATTAAATATTCTGAAAACCAGGGTCTACTTTTAATTGCCACACCAGCCCAGTATTTTTATGAGTGCTATTTGTGCACTAAATTATTTAATAATTATGCAAAAAGCCCTGAAATTATTCAAGTTCAAAGCTATTTCTCTTTAGCCTTTGTCCAGTATGTAAAGTAAGAAAACTACTTGTTTTTGTGCATTTTTTCATATTCTCTGAAGACTGTAGATTCACTTTTTCATGCGAACATTAAAATACCAAACATGAACAGATGTTATAAATAAACAGCCTGTACTCCTGCAATAAGTTGGGTACTTGCCTTTTCTTGGTGTCCAGTTGCTACTGGTTATTCCTTTCTCTTGTTGTTTTGTTGTTGTGGGGCTTTTTTCCCCTTCAGTTGAGTATCCAAGGATCTGCTCTCCATCATCAGCTGAGAAACCAAATCCTGAGTGGCAGGTGGTCTGTCCCACACTGAAACAGACTGGGATGGGATAGAAAGGTTTCTGCTTTTTCAAGTTGTACTGAAAAAAAACTGTTTAGTTTGAACCATTTTCCCTTTGACAAGCCCTGTGCATGTCCTCAGACTCTTTGTGATTTGCTGGAGTAGGGATGTTTTGGCCAAGAGCAGATCCATTTACCAGACCTGCAGAGCAACCAGGGACCTCAGAAGTTTTCTGGCTGGTCAAAGTTCCTCTGCACAAAGCTCACTGGTCAAAGCTCACTGCAAAACTGCAGCTCAGGAAAGTTTCTGACCAGATATAAATTTGGGGGGTTTGGTGCAACTCATTCTCAAGCCAAGCTGAAATAAAAACCACATGGATGAATGTGGTAAATGTATTCATGGCTGGGAGGGATTAGCAGGGAGTAGAACAAGCTATACCTTTCTGAGACAGTTCACTGCTTTCATCCTTGCTTTTGGTGCTGTTAATATGCTCCTGTCTTACCCCACAAACAGAGCAGCAAGGCTGCATGCTGGAGAGAAAAGTCAGAGTTACAACCTAACACAGCAGGTTAAAGTTTCCCCCAGAGGACAGTCTTGTACTTGAAATATACCATTTCTTATAGTCCTGAACATTCAGTGTAGAAATCCTGATTTCTATAAAAACTTTGTTATAAGAAAGTAAAATAAATCAGTGAAACCTCAAATTGCAATGCTTATATTTAACTCAATACCTATGTTTAATAGATATTTTTTCCTTGAGATCTTTGTAAAATACATCTATTACCAACATTCAAGTAAGAATTAAAAGGTATTTATTTTGTTGAAACACAATTACCTAAGAAATCCAGCATTAAATATGTATAAAATTTCCACTCCACTTGAAATTTCAAATTTGCTAGTTCTACAGCACTTTGTAACAAGTTTTGAAACCCTTTCTCACAATACAGGAATTCCTATTTTTGCTCTGATCTCCAGTCTCTTACTTGACATAAATCATACACACACACCCCTTTCATACAGCTAATGAACACGGGTGGAATGCCAAAATCAATACATTATTTTATAGGTGCTGTCACTGTGTTCAGTGTTGGCACCCAAGGCATCCAGGGAGCTCACAAACAATTGAACGGTGTGGGTGGATCAGTGGAGCATAGACCAGTACCCAGCTGCTCATGTTTACCCAATACTGGTTATATTTGCTAGGATGGTGACAACAATGAGAGGATACTTACTCCTGAGTTGAAGCAGGAAGAGATTAGCAACAACCAAATAATAACTGGAATAGGCACCCCTCAGTTTGACACAGCCTCACCCTAAATGAGCCACTCCTGTCTCTACAAATCTTTCTGTACCTCGTCATTTCAAATTCTTTGACAATGATATAGCCAAATATGAAGATATAGCCAAATATGAAGATATAGCCAAATGTACTGGAGCTAAACATGAGGATCTGCTTAACTGAGGCCATTTCATAGCCATAAAATGGATCCCCTTTCCTCTTCAGTGGTGGTTACCTTCTTGTTTACCAAATACATTAATTAGAAAGCAGAGATCTTGACTAATTTTAATTTATGTGACTAACAGATTGAACACAAGATGGGTGATGCCAATTCCAGAATATGAATATTTGCCACCTGGATCCATTCCATTTCTGATTTAAGAAGATTTTTCAGTGATAAGAAATGAAGCTGCAACTTCTGTATCTTTGACTCTGTAACCACGGAAACCAGCATTAATTATATGTATCACTAAGTTTTAAATATATTCAAATTTAACACATAACTCTGAAAATATTGAGGTTGTTTTTTCTTTTCTCTCTCACCTTAATATGTTACAGTTTACCTTCTGGCTTATTTGGCTTATAAGCAGTTTCACTTATAAAATGATAAAAATATGTAGGTGAAAATTACACTCATTTTCTTTTATGTAACCAAGAGGTAGAGCCATGTAAATGTTTGATCACTCACCTCCTACCACTGCTGTAATCACATGTGTGGGGTTACATTTATGTTAAGGACATGCCATTCCCAACAGTGAGAAAGCAGCAAAGTTCTGCCAATGACTTTACAAAGTAGCAACATCTCTATGGAGGACAACAGTGAGGGCTCATGGAAATGTGAAGGAAAGGAAATAAGGAGGAAAGAACCCCAAAATTTTCTCATTCTTCACACTGCTGTACCATAACCCCATAATAAATGTCAGAGAAAAAGTTTCCTCTGAGGAAATCTTCATTCCCAGACTTGCAACCAACATTTTGGTTTAGTGAACTGCCAAATTTCTAACCATGACTGCTCTGTTTTACCAAGTTCCATGCCTGATGCCTGAAGGATCCTGAACCTGCACATTCATCATTTGGGCCATGAAATTATCAGAGACACATTCAACTACTTCATACTTTTTTCTGCAGCTAAAAGGGCATCTGCTATAGTCAAAATATGATGTGGAAGCACCAGAGAACTGACAGCATAAAGGTTTTAGATCAAAAGCCTTATCAGTTATTATCCCTTTTTTAATTCATACCAATAGCTGAGTATGGACATGCAGCTCCAGTGCCAGAACACAGGTGGATGACAATGATCCAGGCTTGGACCAGAGCTTCTGGGTATGATCACACAAATGAGCTCAGCAGTATCTGGGATTGATCCCTGGAAGCAGAATTCAATCATAGCAGTGTTAAATTGTGAGGCACATCCTTTGGATGTTCTGGCCAGAAAGAGTTAATTTTCCAAACAATTCCCAGACACAGCTCGAGAGCTGACACAGATCCAGGACATTTTGTAATGCATATTTTGGGTGTGGCTACTCTATTTTGGACACCAAAGACACCTATTAGCATGGACACAGCCCATAAGTGCCAAAACCCAGACCCAATATGATATATATTATAGCATAAAAGGGAGCACTGAGGTAGAAGTTTGACTTGACACACACATGAACTCGGCCATGCAGAGGAACTTGTTCAGTTCTTCGTGACATCTGGCTGTTGGTCTCCATCTGTATTTCACAAAAATTTCTCACATTGATATCAATCAAACTGAACTGAAGGAACAACACAGAAATCTGAGAAGGCTACAACATCCTCCAGGGCTGTGTTTTCTCTGAAAATTTTAGTGTTCATAACCAGCCCCTGCTCAGGAAAAAAACCTACCCATCCCTGGAGTCAACAAAGGACAAGGGTTGTTTGGGTATTTAGGGAGAGGTCACAAGCTTTCCTAGGTTCCTTATCTAGTCACTGCAGAGAGAGATCCCTCCAGTAGGTGATTCAAATGAATTGTTGAAATTCAGCTGCAGTAGAGGGCAATTCAGGGCCATGAGCCTCCTTAGACAGGTTAACTTCAGGTGCCTCCCATCACAGATAAATTCCTCAGAACATTTCAAAATAATTTTTGATCATTTATTAACTTAAATCAAACACTTTGCATTTCATCATAAAACTTCAACAAGCAACTGCAACTTCAGAATGTCACCTCTAGTAGATAAGACTGAGGAAAAAAGGGGAATGTCAAGTGAAAGTCTTCTGTTAAAGGCCACAGGCAAATCAGCTTAAACAAAATCTGATATCCATAGAGAGTTTGATTCTCTGTGTTTAATAATACCCAAGAAATGCAGGTGGGAAGAAATACCTGAGGCTATCAACTGAAAAGAAAAAAACCCAAACAAAGCAATACTGAAAGGGTTGCCTCACTTTATCCTGTCCTGGTTCACAGAAGTGACTTTAGATCCGGGTGCTTCTTTCTACGTGGTCTTATTGTGCCAACGTTGTGAATCAAAGATCATGTTTATTCAACAACAAAGTACCAAAATGATCACTTCTTGTTTCTTCCACTTCTTGTGGAAAATAACAGATTTGAGAAGCAGAAGTAGATACCACTGAACCAAAGACACTAGCAAAAATATATACATTCTCCTTCTTATGCTATTGATTTGCTCACTGGTGTTGAGATGCAACATTTTTCTTTGGTTTACTTACTTTTAAGGGTAGCTTTCAAGACACTAAAATGTGGGCACTGTAATGATTCTCCTGAAGCCTATGGGAGCAATTTAGTAACCTCTGGAAATGACATATTAGGATTGCATAGACCTTCTTATTTATATTGTAATAGCTCCTATTACTAGTGGACATTTTGGAGACAAGCTGGTGCAGCCCCTGTGCCAGGCTGGGCCAGCAATTATTTGTCCTTGCTGAGAGTCAGGGCACTGCACTGCTATGCCAATGGGCTAATTAATTCCTGAAAATGCAAGCTGCCCTAATTAAAAAGCTGTAAAAACACAACACATTTTGAAACAACCTGAGTTCCACATGGCGTAGCACTAGTTGACACTATTGATTTTTCTCCCCATTTTGCGGGGCCAAATGAAGTTAATGGTCTGAGGGTTTCCACTCAGCAGCCACTGAATCTGATCTACTCTCAGTATGTATCCCCATGCAAAAATCAATTCAACTCAGATTCCTCAGCTCAAAAAGATCAGCTGGAAAGAAAGTAGTATGCACATCTGTACTGTCACAGTAGGTGTGAAGGAGAGAAACAAGGAATGACTACCAGCTGTTTCTTACTAGACAAAATTTAGAATCAACTAATGAAGTTACCAGGCAATAAGATGACAATAAGCGAAAAGAAGTTGCCTACCCCTAAGAAACACACACAAAACAATAATTAAATTACACAGCTTGTCACCACAGGATACAGTGGTTTATAATCAAGTTCAAATAGGGATAAATTCAGAGAATCCACCAAACACAAATGGCCCAGGTGTAGGATCTCCTTGAACACTGTTGTAATATTTAAATACTTGCTGTAAACATTTGTAAACATTGTCCAACCAATGGCCAAGAGAGAAGGCAGGATTTGTACCTGAGTTATTGTGTCTGTAGTTCTCTTTGTTTGTCTTGGTCACATCCTCAGGGCTTAAGAATGAGAACTAATTATACTTAGTACAGACACCAAGGGGATTGCAAGGCAGTTTTGGAGACACATTTCCCTTTCCCAGTGGATCAAGGGCCTGATTACGCAGACCTATTCCTAAAATACTCCCAGATGACCACACATCCTCTGGCAAACCCTGCAAATGCTGTTATGTTGTATCACCATGCAAATCTTGCTTATTGCACTTAAGAATTTAAAAATCTCCATTGGTGGTTATTTTTTGCTATGTTTATGAAATATTTTTTCCATATTACTAGATTATTGAAGTCCTAAACTCATCCCCTTATTATTTTTCAAAAGATAAAGAGCTGAAGGGAGAGGGGGTAGAGAAGAGGATGGCAGTGCAAAATAATGGAGTTTGCCTCCTCTTTACTTAATCAAGAGGTCTATCTCTAGAAAACAACCTCTTTGTTACTACAAGCTTCTCACTACACAAAGTCACTGCTCTATTGATCCTGGAAAATAACACTGACCTGGAAAATAACACTGACAATGAACTCTTCTCAGGCCCAGGATTTTCCAAATCTTTTCAGATTTTCATATTTTTAACAAATTAAATACCTTACATTCAGCTATATTCTTACAGAAAAATTACTCCAATGAGAGATATAGTGAGACTAAATGAAAATGGTCTTTGAACCTCTCTCTGAGGTTGCTGAGAAGGCTAACTCAGATGGGTTTACCTTCTGAGTTCCAGTTCCATTATTTCCTATTCACTGCACGTTGGACTGGCTGCCAGGACTCACTGATATTAACCCTACTTCTGAACTCACCCATAATTATCTCCAGAATATCTGACAGCCAACTGAGTGTAAAACTCATTGGCATTTCATCCTATTACAAGAGAAAGAAATGGGCCCATTGAACTGGCTTCTTTGTCCAAGCACAGCACTCAGCATCTGCGTGAATCCCTATTCCCTTTCCCACAAAGCAAACACTGCTCTTGCTGTAAGAGGGTAGCAGCCCTATTCTGCAGTGCAGCTCAGCACTTCATCCCATTGTCTGCAATACATCTCCTATAAAAGCAAACTAAGCCCACCCATGCCTGATACTCGTATTAGATAGTGGAATCTTAACAATCCATCCAAAAAACTGCCAGCATCCATTGTAGTACAAGGCTGTTGCAAGGAGGATTTACAGGTAGCAGGTCTTCAGTTGATGGTGGTGTTACACATCTGTGAATTCCCATTGCTGAGCATAATTAGGAAGTATTTACATATGCTACTGCTTTTCACTGTTCTGAGGCACTCAGAGGATGCCAAGCTATTGTATCATAAATCTCATTGTTGAAGCAGATGGAGCTCCTTGCTCAGTTAAAACTTAGAGTTAGGCTTAATTAGAAAAGCCTGTGCAGCATATTCTTTATTTCTTTACCAACTTATCAAGTTCTTCATATTGCAAAGCAATTCAGATGAGAGGTTTTTTGAAATGTGCTGCTAATAAGCATTTTTACACTGTCTCTTGCAAACAGCTCAATCACTAGACACTGAATGATTATTTCCCACCCTTGTCCAGGCACAGTTACACTGCAATTTTCCTCTCTCTTTCCCTCTTCCAGAAAAATTACACAAGTGGCTGTTTCTCTAGTGTTGCCCTTGTAAGGATCTCAGAACACTGCTCCTGTGAATTATCACAACACTTCTTCAGGATACTAATCTCATACGCTTTTGAAGAAATTGAGTGCAAAGAGATTAACATGAAGATTCTTTAAAAGCTGATGAAGGTTTAGTTGATTTTCTTTTTTAGCTCACACTAGCCTCACTTTCAAAAGCACAGCTCAGCCACAAACCCGGGCACTGAAAACTGTGAATGCTTCAAATCTTAGTTAATTTTACAGAGGACAATTTGGATCTCTTTTGGTACCCTGACTAAGGTACTGTTGCAATTCAAAGCTGTAGAACATCATTTTGCAATTTTTGGTCAAAGGGTGGGCTGGACAAGCCTGCAGAGTAGGAAATCTGTTTGGTATTTAAAAATAATTTAAGGAATTTAGTAATTTCCCCACACTGTTTCAGTTTTGCAAGGCTTCATCACTCGGTCCTGGGGTTGTGTTTGAGAGGTTAGAGCTTCTCCACAGCACAACCCCATGCTCAGCTGGGTGGGCCATGGTGCAGACCAGCCCAAAAAATCACTCCTTGCCTGTAGCAGCCACACACAGCAGCCAA
The DNA here is from genome assembly GCF_037042795.1 of Molothrus aeneus. Classification (NCBI taxonomy): domain Eukaryota; kingdom Metazoa; phylum Chordata; class Aves; order Passeriformes; family Icteridae; genus Molothrus; species Molothrus aeneus. The sequence continues at coordinate 142,682,631 of NC_089646.1, read as the reverse complement.
GAGGGTCTCCAAGTCATGTGTTGGGGAGCAGCTACAGAGACACAGCTTCTGGGAAAAATCACCTCAGATAGTGCACAGCTAGTGATATAAAACCCAGCTAAAATCAGTGCTGTGGCCCTGGCCTCACTTGTGTTCTAGAAATACAATGCTGAGACCTGAGCTGGATCCAAAGGGATTTGTTTATTGGTCTTGGTGATGTGTTGGCAGCCAAGTGAGGTAAGCAAACAGCATTTCTAGATGCTGAAGTGATGCACCTCAGCTGAGTAGACCCTGCCAGATCCAAGCAAACTCTTCCATTGGGGCACTGACAATCCACTGCTTGTGTCCAGGGCATTGGCAACTGCCAGCCAAAGCAGATTGTTGGTGCTGCCCACAAAACCTTCTCCCTCCTCCCATCTGTTCACCACATCTGGATGAGGAACCTGCCCTCCAAACTGGGATCTGTGGTCCAACCCTCTCTCCCCCTCAGGCTTCTCTGCAATTTAACAAACTTCTATCTTTACAGCAGTCTGGAGATGCAATGTCTTCAGAAGCACAAAGCTAATAGGAGCGACAGCAGCAGTGTCCTCCTTTCCCCACCCAGTAACACCAAACATGACATTTTGAAACAAAATTTGGTCAGTGTTAGGAGCAAGATTACAGGATACAGGTTGCTTCTCATTCCATGTAAACAAACAGGAGACTTTGTAGATGGATTCTGAGCATGTAGTTGCACTTTCCTTAGCAGAACAAGTATTTTGAGGCTTCTGCTCTATTCAGCCCTTGAGGATATATTTGCATTCAAGACAAAATTTCTTTCCTCTATTTCATGATTCTGTATATCAATGTGGCTGCAGCAAGGCCAGCATCCTCTTAGGGGTATCAGACCAAGCCAAAAGCAAAAGAATAGAAAGAACAGTAAGAAGGTAAAGCCCAGTCAAGCATCAAAATGGACTTTGCACTCTGGTAATTCCCAATTTGTACTCTACCCAAAAAAAAAAAAGCAAGCTATGTAAAATAATTTAAGAACTGCTGGGAAAAGCAGGCAGGTGAAACGTGCAAGTGCACATAAGCTATCACCACAACCCATCATAATCATGCTGTTCTCATGTTCCTGCTGTGACCACCTGCAACTCCTTAGCTCTCTTGGCACGGGAGAAATGCCAGTTTCTGGCCTCCCACCTTAGCTTCTTCTGATATAACTTAGTCAGAAAATTTTGTCACATACTACTACAGCCTGAAAATGCCCATACTGTATCTGACTCACCACTCCTGGCCCTTCTTAAACAGGGTTAGGGCTTTCAATTTTGGGATTTGCTAAGCAGCAAAATCAGCTGCTGACAGAACACGATACGTTCAACAGTCCTGAAACCTAAGGAAACACAACAAAGCTAAGTGGCTAGGCAAAGCCCACAGAGGTAATAAAGGAACAAAATTATTTACATGGGAAGAAACTACAGCAACTTCTCAAAAACAGATCTGTGAGTACATTAACTTCTTGTTAATCACAGTAAGGAGACTGAGAGATCACATACCAGTCACTAACTACTTCAAATGTCACCCTTTTATAATTCCCTCAAGCCACAGACAACCTGTGTTCCAGAATCTCCAGATTCACACCAGAGACATAGCACCACCAGCTGTGAAAGTCAAATTATCTGCCTTTCCAGTTCACATCCTCCTGAGCAATGGTTCTTCCACATTCAGAGAGTGTGCATAGCAACTTCTTTCTTCCATCAACCTGTTACCTTCCAAAGATACCCATTGCTCCTCTTCGGGCCAAAATGTCTGTGGAGAGATCTGTGCTGTGAGTTCTCTGCACCCTGGTCTCTCTAATATTGTTAGTGACTATTGTCTTTTCATCTTTGTAGCCTTTTCTTGTCATGCCACATTCAGAGGCCTTGCCACAGCTTGATTTCTCTCCCTGGTCATAGTCTTCCTCTTCCCATTTTCAAAAGCTAACTACAAAGATTTCCCACACGTCACCTTTCTTTTCTGGTAAAATATCTTTCCTTCCCATTGTGCAGGAAATGTGTACTTTGGTCTCTCCACCTGCTCAGAACTTCTTTCTTCCCTTCACACTGTGCAATTATCTTTCACAAGCTGCTTTAAGCTCTGCAGCAACCCCAAGTGCTGAAAATCCCAGCAAACATCACTGAACAACTGCTTCCTCCAGTGTGAAAATCTCATAAATGTCAGATATGCCACTATGTGCAGTGTTATCTGTACATCTCCCTTCAATCTCCACCTCCAAAATAATCCCCTCACCTCTGAACAGAAGATGCTTAACTTCTACAGCCAGCAGCTGCTTGCCACAAGTGTCAAATTAGCAGTAGAGACTGAACCCTGCTGAGTTTTTACAGCTTTCAAAAGCTGTGTCTCACTCTATCTTCTGGTTTTTGAAATGAAATCTCCCCATTCACCCCATTGTCCTAGCTCATCGACTCCTTTTAATGAGTTAAAGCTGTTCTTGCATCTCATTTATTCCCTCACAGCAAAGTTCCTTGCCTGAAAAATTATGGGCACATTTGCTCCTTATATGTTATGATTCCAAGGTCTTTACAAGGGCACTTTTAAATTTTCCGTGCTCTATACAGCACCAAACACAGCAGGTCCTAACTTTGTGCATCACTAAGCACTACACAGTGAAAGCCAAATAATGAATAGAGCTGTCAATATTTAACTTACTGAGCATTTCCCTGGGGCCCTCAACACACCTCTCAGAAACTCCTGCTTAGAGGTTCTTTCACAATGAAGAAAACTCATCCATTTGTTCAACTCATTTTTTTGATTTTTCTGTGGTGTGACCTGCAAAACACCAACAATACTTCCATATCAGGTTCATCATCTCTCAACACAAGATCCTCTGGCTTTTCACTCCCTCTCAGATCAAGGAAGCTCATTGAAGTGTGAGACTCCCTAATCTAATATCTTCAGCCTTTTCTTACCACACATTTCAAGTTCAATTAGTGAGAGTGGAGAGGGGACAATACTGACATGCAGGACAGGCTTGAACAGGCTTTTTCCCTTTTTCCCCCGATGTGGTTTAACCCCAGCTGGCAAGCAAGCCCCAGGCAGCCACTTGTCACCCCCCCACCAGTGAGATCAGGGAGAGATTCAAAAGGGGAAAAGCCTGAAAACTCATGGGTTGAGATAAAGACAGTTTACTAGGGAAAGCAAAAGCTGTGCACACAAGCTAAGCCAAACAAGGAATTAATTCCCTATTTCCCATGGGCAGCCAGGTGTTCAGCCATCTCCAGGAGAGCAGGGCCCCATCACACATGATGGTGACTTGGGAAAAAAAACAGCATTACTCCAAATGTTCCCCCCTTCTTCCTTCTACCTTCCATTTAATGTACTGAACCTGATGTCATATGGTTTGGAATATACCTTTGGTCAGTTTGGATCTCCTGTGCCACTGTGAAGAAAATTAACTCTACCCCAGCTGAAACCACCACACCCCACAGACTGTGCTCAGTAAAAAGTAGGCAAGGGAGAGAAACTTTAATGAAAAAGTTCCTTTTTCACCCTTAAAATTAAATCTGTGTCATCCTTAAGGAGCTCTGAATATTCCAAGGACACCCAGACTAGTCCAATGGACAGGAGAAATTACATGCCTACAGGCTGATTCAGAAAGATGTATTCTTTCCCCAGAAAAATGGAAATTTCTGCAAGCTAGAACAGTAGTTGGGTTTTTAAAAGCAGACCTCATGAGCAGAACAAGGCACAGGAAAATAAAAAACAAGGGGAGAGAGAAACTGTCATAAGAGTGTGTTTAGCAACTATGCTTCAAGGTCTTACTGAGCAGTGTATAAAATGTAACACACCAGGACTTTTCAGCTTGAGGCAACAGGGAAGGGAAGGAGGGCTAATTCAGCAGGTCCCACTGCTCACTGGTGCTGTGCCAGCATTCAAACAGGGGAAAACCATGAAGATAATCTCCCTTCAACTTGCAGCTTAAAAGTACATATATGAGGCAACTTCAAAATATATTAAAGCTTCCCACACAATTTTCAACATAAAGAAAATTAAGAAAGTCAGGCTTTGTCTTAAAGAATCACTTTCTTCAAATTGAGAAAGTGCTTAAAGTTGAAAGATTCATGAGCTAGATTCACAGTGGGTACAGACATAACCAGAACTTTTGAAAGGAATTACTCTGACTTTCCTCTGATGAGCATCTACCTCTGTTGTCCTAGTTGCAAAATCTCCCCTCTCAAAAACAGATCACCTTTTTGGAACCAAAAATGCATTCATGTTTATATGTTCTTTGTTGTAGCTTTGAAGTAGGATTGCACAGTCACTGATGTTTAAAGGAATTTATTTTGCCATGTCTGGATGTCTGATCCTGCATAAATAGATTTTTGTTTAAGAAACCCTTTGTTTCCTGCAGCTTTGTTGCCCAGGGGTTAATTTTGGCATGCCACACGCTAAGGAATATATTGCTTTGAGTCAGAAAACAGCAGGGATGCTGTTTGTCTGGAATGCAAAGAGAATGGAGCCAATCACTGCAGAAAATAAACTCTGGGCCCTATGCTTTGTCGCTGCTCTGGTTCTGAAGGTGGCACTTGGTCTGCCTGATCACAAAAACTAGACATTTTTAATTCAGTGACTCAGTCCATGTGTGTTTGCTGCAGAGTGACACACTGCTGTAAAACACTGAAGCATGATATCCAGAGGGAGGTCCTGTCCCACTGGATGGAACAATTAGTGAAATTTTGCAAGCACAGCTCTATCCTGAAAGAATTCTGACTCACCAGGATACCATGGGAAACTTGCACTGGATTAGAAAATACTTCAATCAATAAGACTCAATGGGTGTTCCCATGCAAATACCCATGCAAAGGGTGAGACCACCAAGAATTAGGGGACAAACAAGACAAGCAAAAAGGCCAGTATTAGTGGCAAAGGATATTCTAAGACTAGCCCCATGACTCAAGAGCTGCTAGAGGATTTGTTCTGGCAGCCTTCCAGGTCACTGCATACCAGCCTCATTCAGGTTGTCAGAGCCAAGCAGATCTGAGCTGATCATGTCCACTTGTCTCATCCTCATTTACCATGAGATGGCTCTTAAGATATCCCAACACCTGTGGCACTTTAACAGGAGAGAGGTACAGAGCAGGGGTGTAGCAATAAGAAAGGGAAACTCATTCATCCTGTGCCCTTACGTTTAGCCAGAAAAAGAGATTGTAGAGACAGTTCTCTGGAGAAAAAACAGGAGTACATCATTTCTGTAGCAGGTGGCAACATATTCTGCCTAGTACAAGGGCAAAGTGGCATCAGAATTCTTGAAAATCCCACATTAAAAAAAAAAAAAAAGAGGAATATTAAGATCTCCAGGGTGTGGCCCTCCAGGCTTTGTTTTCTGATTACCAGATTGGAGGTTTTGTGGCACTGGCTTTGTAAAAAGCAGTGAGAAGGGACCAAGTGACCTCACCACTTAGGGAAGAATACTTTTGTCCTTCAAATAACAGCCTCTTTAGCCAGCAGTCAGTTTGGTTGCAGTGGGGAAGGAGAAGTAGCCACTGAAAATGCCCCACATGAGGAATCCAGGCAGAGAAGATCAGTCCAAGGTTACATCACTGCCCCCTCATGCCAGGCTAGAAGCCCTGTAGGTATCAGATAGTCCTGCTGCCCTCAGTTGTGCCCACACAAGAGCAGCCTTCCTCTGGGACAAAAGGGCAGGAAGGTTCCAGCATCGCCCCCGTTCCAGCACCTGATGGAGGAAAGGGGAGGGTTTACCCACCATCTCCCTTCTCTGCCTCAAGTACTACAAGAGGTGAAACCTGTCTCACACAGCTCTGACCAGGCCCCTGGATCCCTGTTCATAAGAGAAGTGGGGAGAGTGGTGGAGGCAGTCTCTGAAAGCTCCATGTCTCACTTTGTCCTAAGGAGAGGGCAAGAAATGGGTTCAAATACTTCCAAGCTCCTTCTTTGTCATTGCCCCTCTTCCCATCTCCACCCCTGTAGCTTACATCTACAGAGAGGGGCCTGAGAGACTCTCCTGCTTTCTTGCTTCATGCAGATTCTCATCCTTCCTTTGTCAGAAGCCTTTAGCCTCTTTCTATTTGAAAACAGCTTTCAGGCTTTCTGGACTTCCCAGCAAAATCCAATCCAAATAAAAAAGTCCTATTTCCCTCTTAGATTTCTTCCCAGCCTGGCTTTGGGTCCACATCAGCAATGCCAGTAATGACAGAGACTGCAGGAATCCTCTCAGCTCATGCAAGAGCAGCCAGCCCAGAAATCCTTTAGGATTTTCCTCCAGAACACGCAGAGTCGTAGCCCTGAACATTTAAGCCAAAGATCTGGTTCTCAAGCACATAAAGAGGCAAGAATCAAAGAGGTGGTGCTGGTTCCCTTCTTTTGTCTTTAGGGCAGGGAACAAGTATAGGGAGAATACAAGGACAAGAAAAGGCAAAGGAAGGCTGTACCTCAAGATCTCTGCTTCAGTGACTCTCAGATGGGAAAATATGGCTGTACTGGTCCCCTGGAAGTCTGGAGAAGGTAGGTAGATTTTGGCCATGCAGGCAGTCAGACCTCAGGAGACAGGAAAGCATCTACAACACAGCCCAGAGCTCAGCTGGGCTGTACATGGTGTATTTGTTAACAGCTTAGGTTCACAGCAGCCCCCAGGCTCACCCCTCTTTCCAGTCTGTGTGCTTTTTCTCAGTATCTGCAGAGCCTAGAGCGAGTCTTGCTCTTGGTCCTTGGCCCAAATTACAGCATGTAGCCCACCAATTCCTCATGTTCTCTTCTGAAAAATGCTGTCTGGACTGTGAGATCAAGAAAAAGGAGTGAGGTCTCCATGTTTGACCACAGTGAGGTTCCTGCTACCCATAATTGCCCAGCTCCAGCTCTAGTTCCATTCCTATTCCCAGCACAAGTACAGTGACAAAAATTTCATGCTTTGGGTCATGACCAAGCATGGGCTCCTCTGACTGCCCTGACTGCCCGGACAGCCTCACCCCCTGGGAAATGCACACATGAAGGACCCATAACTGCAAGACCACGGAACCATGGCCCCTATCTGCCTGTCTTCTCTGTCATCCTGACACAAGGCATCCCCAAAGTAATGTGCAAATCATCATTGCCCCACTCCTCTTTCATTAGCCAGCAGTTTTCTTATGAGAAATATCCACTAAATCATTGCCACACATCCAAGAGCACTTCTGCATCCACCTTCCCCTCTCCTGTCTATCCCTATAATTCCCAAGCACCCTCACAACCCCATGCAAAGCAACCATAGCCTCAAGATGTGCCATGAAAGCTGACACTACAAAACCAACTACTTGACTTTCAAAGCCATCCTGCCTGTGGGGAGCTATCAAACACAGCTGTTGTGGATATGCCAGCAAAACCAGAGTGAAGCAGCAGCATTACTGGGACTTTAAATCAGACATGGTTTTCCAGCAGCCATTTTCCTGGTTGATCTTTTAAACACTTCTGAAGATTTCTCTCCTGCCTGAATAGAAAAAGCAGCAGTTCCCAGTCCTGAGCAGAAATTAACTCATAGCACTGCTCTGAAATCTAAGCCTGTGAGCTGGTGTATTCAATCTCAAAGGACTGGACCAGCATCCATGACCCAAGCTCTGCTCACAGATTCATTTTATATCAAAGGCCATCGTTTTTCACAGTTCTTGAAGCTGCTGGGCTCTTTCTGCTGCCTGTTGTATACACGCAGTACTGAACAGCACTGTGGGGTATGTTTACCCTGTAGGGTAAACCCAAATGAACAATTCAATCACTAGGAAGGAAAAGGGTTTTACTGTGGGGCAAATCTATCTGAGTGTCAGTAACTGATGCCCAAATGGTATAAAGGGTTTAGTCCAACTCTCATTAATTTCCAGGACAGCTTCTTGGCTAAGTTACACACACTCCTTTGAACCGTATCTTAAGGCCTTCATCCCCAAAGGAAAACAGCTCTTCAGGCAAAAATTAATGCAATGAATAAAACATTTAAGCAAGATCCTTGAGATTTTATTTTCCCTGAGTGTTTGCCCAGTGGGGGCCTGGCATAAACATGCAGGTCAGAGACAAAGCTGCAGAACAAATAATTGGTTATTACTTCTGCCAACCTTAGAACTAATCACTACATGGATATCTGTACCACTCCTTCTGTCTTCTGCTTTTGACCTCTGCTTTAGTATGCTCTTTAAACAGAGAATTTTGAAAAAGAGCTTATGCATTTTGCCACTCCTCTCCTCTGCAGCTTTAGGGAAAGCTCAGCAACACAGTTCTTTAGGTACCTTCAAAACTGCCAGCCCTGAATATTAACCCATTTCCCATTTTACCCTCATATTTCAGAGTTCTTCAGGACTAGAAAAGAACATCAGTAGACTTTAAATTCTCTTTTTATAATTGAAAAACATATTCCTCCTTCCTGCTGCTATGAAAAGTAAAGGATGCAAGAAAGAAAAGTTAAATGCTCCAGCAGAGTCTTAGATGTCCAGCCAGTTATCAGTATCCCTTTCTTAATGCTGTTTTTAGATCTCATGCCTTTATCCCTCCTTCATTTCCCAAGCCAATACAGGCCCACTCCTACAGCACTGTTCCCCAGCTTAGTGAAGGAAATATTTTGCTGACTAGTGAAGAAGAAATTCTAATTCTGTTTTCTTTACAGAAAGACTGGAATACTCTCCTGAGGAAAGTCCTACAAGGCAAATTGAGTGAAACAGTTAAAACAAGGTATTTTTCAGGAACAAGGGGGGAATACACTGTAGAGAACAGTCCTTAACTGGCAAGAAGTAATGTTACACCTAAATGTACAGAAAGTGCTTGATGATAGTGGGATGATATGGCTTCCACAGGGATTTTCTGCCAGGAAGAGGGAGAGTAGCTGAGACGTAAAGGGAGATGTTTGTATCCACCCATTAGCACTGCCAGTGCACAGGACTGAGGAGACATCACACAAAGACAATGCACTCCAGCATGTCCCTTCCCTCCCCTTAGCAGCATTCATGTCCTCTGGATCCCTTTCCCCCCCTGCTTTCCTTCATTTGCCTCTAGAACAGCTGTGCTATATTGACACTTCAGCAATCCTGACTTTTCTGCTCCTGACACAATCAAATTTTGTAATGATAGGGGAAAGAAAAGAGGGGGAAAAAATGAGCTTGTCTACCACAATTTTTATTCCACTTCCTGCATTTTTAGTGCATTTCTAGGGCTTTTTGGAAAGAATTATTCTGGATTGGGTCAAATAACAAGTGCTGTTGTGGGAAGCCCCTACAAAGAGAAAAATAACTGAAAAGCGGTAAAATCTTGTCGGAGTGCTGTGGAGTCAATCTGACAGAAAGTGTTCATTAGGATCTAGAAGGGCCTTTTCAAAGTCAGTATTAGCAGGGGAGTGGGTAGTTTTGCAAATGAGTTACAGGATGAGGGGAAGAATCAAAGCACAGTTCTGCCAAAATCTCACCCACCAGGCATCACTCCTGACACATCCTCCCCTCATGCGTGAACTGTACAGTGCTATGGCTTCTGTCCAACATCATGGCCCCACCACATGAGGCTGTGCCAGGGACTCAGACCCACCAAGCATCTGCACTGGGGACACAGTCTCAGTGCAGGAGGGAGGAATATGACATCTAGTTGAGTCTTACTACACACATGACACCTGTACAACATGCTACTCCCACCTCCAGCCCATTTTATGACTAGATGGAGGAGGTCTCACCCACTGGGGGAACAAAAACACACCAAAAATGTGAGCATGGAGCTGTCCCAGAGATAACACTAAATCCCAGACTCAGTATCACTAAGCAGTGAGGGATCTGACACTAGTACAGCACACGAGAGCATCCACAAAATATGTGAAGAACAGTCAGGCCCAGCATAAAAAAACAAGACTGCAGTTAAAGTGAGTGCCTGAACATAAGTTCTGTACCACAGCACTGACCTTACAGAAGGTCTTCCTATAATTAAATCAAATTCCACAGCAACTGTTTATGCTATACTGTAATTGGACCAGCTGCAAGATCTGCAGTGATGGAAACCCTTTGAAAAGGTTAGAATTATAATTCTATAATATGAGCCTATTAATGGACATTTTACCATTTCAACAGTGAGTCAGGAAAAATACTTCTTTTTCTTTCTTTCTTTCTTTCTCTTTCTTTCTTTTGCTGTGGATGCAGACATTGTGAGCAACTGTCACTCATACTTTTTTTATTTGCAAATGTTTCTCTTCCTTTGGGAATAGCAATCATGAGATCATTTGAAAAGAGGGCTTAAAGGCTTAAAAAAGTTGTAGCTTTTTGCACTAAAAGAAAGCTTTGGAAAAAAATCTCTAAAGCAATAGGGTTTTATATTGAATAAAAGCTACGAATAATAATACTTTCTTTTCCTTTCTTTTCTAAATGTCACTTTGCAACTTCAGAATTTAGAATTCAAAAATCTACTTTATTCCCAGCTAAATATAGCCCTGCATTTAGCCCTGGCTGAGGTTAAGGTGTTGCTACAGGAGCTCCTATTAGTCTGCCATATTCTCCAACCACAGCAACAGACAATTGTTTGTCATTATTTACGTGTGGTGCTGCATTTCCCAATGTTCTTGCAGGAATATGAATCACACTGACATTCAGCAGGATTTGTGCTCCAAGATAATATTTGAAAATTCTACCCATAAATATTTATATTCAAAATATTGCCTGAAATATATCTCAATAAAGCCACTGTCCCAGTTGCAGAGAGTAACGACAGAGTAACATAAATAGTAACAGCAAAACCCAGGCACTGCACAGGTGAGCCATAAAGGTGGGTCTCACTGAGGGGGAAGGCTGAGCGTGGTGCAGTGTGGGGTAACACAGTGAACCATCTCACTACAACCCTGACAGACAGCAGCAGAGCAGAAAAGCCCAGGAACAGCTGGTATTTCAGGGGCATTTCAACCCAGCACTTCGTGTACTAATTACAGCAAATGCTAATATCCTGTTCCAATGGGACAAGGGGCAACAGTTTCAAACTGAAGGAAGATTTAGTTAGAATAGATATAAGAAAGAAGTTTAGAAGTTTTTTATAATGAAGCTGGAAAAACAGTGGAAGAGGTTGCCCAGAGAATGGTAGATGACCCATTCCTGGAAACATTCAAGGCCAGTTTGGATGGAGTTCAAGCAACCTGGTCTAGTGGAAGATGTCCCTGTCCATGTTGGGGTGGGGTAGACTAGGTGACTTTTAAAGGTGCTTTCCAACCCAAACCATTCTGTAGTTCTCTGATTCTATGAAATAACACAGCCCTGCCCTGTAAAGCTCAGTCAAGACTATCACTGGCAGGGAGGCTATTTACAGACCACGAATGAGACGGGGCTGCTGTGGAACATGCCTTGAGCTGTTTTATTTTTCAGCATCAGTCTCATTACATGATTATGACAATGGGAAGATGCCAGCAGCTCACATTCCAGGCAGCAGACAAGGAACTTAATGTTACAACTTACTTTATAAGCTTCTTGACCAATCACACAAGCAAAAGCATATTGACAGTAGTTCTATCCAATCACCATAAGCACACGTAGCTTTGGTTAAAAAAATGCTTGCTTATTTCGAATACAATACCTGCTTGTGAGCCTTAAAACACAATGCACAGAGGTCCATTATTAAGCTTTAACCTCCCTAATATCTTGTTAGATAAACTTTTCTGTAGCTTAGAGAGCTATTCTACACAAGCGTTAATACACAGATCATTGTTCTATTTGTCCTTGCCTTTCTACAGTTTAAATAATTTTTCTGCTGACCTATCTCATGGCTGCTGCTTAGCTCTAATCACAGTTCTGCTGTCTCTGAAGCCTGCATTTTGCAGCTTTCCCAAAACCCTCTAATTCTGTAGATTCCCACAAAGACTCTTGCACTCCACAGAGCCCATGTGCATGGGCACAGCAGGGCTTTTACCCCCACAGCAGGGCCACGGGCAGGGGGCAGGCATGGCTGGCTCCAAGGGGCTGCTGTGAAACCTCCTGGCTGCAGGGCCAGGCTTGGTGGGCTCACATTTGTACTGTTGGACTCAGAGAAATGGCAAGCCAGCAACCCCAGACTTCCATTTCCAAAGGTGGAGCTTGGTGGAGCAGGGAGATAATTTTGCAAGGTTTCAGGGATTCACCTGAAGTGCTGCATGCTGGGATGGAGGTGTGAAAACAGGAGAGCTGGGACATGGCAGCCCCAGAGGATGGGCCAAAGAACAGTTCAATGTCCTTCCAGATGGCCCTTGGATGTCAAAGCAGAGTTTCAGCAGTGAAATCATTGTAGGAAAACTTTCCTATCAGAAAAGAGGTGTGGAGGAGAGGTAAGTATCAACTGAGTACAAAAGCTGTGGAGCTGGAAACAGCAAATCTCTGGGTGAATTGGTATCAAGGGATCAGATAGTCATCTGGCAATTCTTGTCTAAGATTTATATAGCCCTCAAAGTAAAGTGAGGAAGACAAGAAGTTGATGTTGCACAAGTATTTCTCACAGGTGGTCAGGGTGAAAACCCTTAGGAATAAAACCCTGGAGTGATCCAAAGAGACCCAGAAGCTACAAGCAGACACATAGAGCTGAGAGAAGACTTTGATAAGCAGTTTTCCTATGTCAGAAAACAGCCTGCACACATGCTCCCACAGAAAGTAGTTCCAGAGTCCCATCATCTCTCCTGCCAGGACATGGCTGTCTTTGAGGGAAATGTACCCACACGGACCACACCAGAAGGAAAAAGAGAGCAGAAAAGCTAATTCCATGGAAGGACATTTAAGAAAAGGAAGTTTCTTCTGTAATACAGGTATTCACAACTTCAGCTTTGCCCCCAAAACAAAGACACAAAGCTCTTAAAGCAAACATTCCAGCACTCAGTGTAAGTGCAGAGCAGTGGTGCTGGTCAGGTATGAGATCCTCAGCTCTGGCTCAAGGGCCACATTCCCCTCAGCACTTACTTATATTCTGGGTATCTGGGTACCCAAGAGTGGTCTAGATCATCTTAGCACAGCAGCAGAGTTACAGCAGCTCATGCAGCCCACAGTAAGAGGCATGGAAAACTCACCTGAGCTGTGGTCTGCTGTGATGACTCTGCAGCTGATCCAAAAGCCAAGTGAGAAGCTGCTGAGTATCTGCACAAGACTGCTGAAGTGCCCTGGCAAAATTTCCCCAGAAGAGTAGTGGATGCCCAGCAACATGGCATCTTTTTGTTAAAAAGCAATAATTTCTCAGTTTCCACAATTTTGCTATTCACCATCAAGTAAGAGAGAGAGGTTTCAAATATACATGTGACTGATCAGATTGCCTGGGTGATCCAGTGATTTCCTTAGGCAAATGAAACAGAAATGTTAATGCTGTACAAGAACTGAACCGGGTACAGCAATACCCTTCTCATCTGGCCATTGCCTGTGTCACAGAGAGCAGCAAATGGGCTTACTTTCATTAAAGCCACAGCTTCAATAAATCTGTTGCTCTAGCAAGAGCTACCTGTGCAAGCTGGTTTGAAAAACATTAAACCCATTTTTTTTCTGTTCTAGTTGGCAGCTCTTGCTAACCCAAGTGACACCCACTTTTTATAGAACCCTTTCTCTGCACACCACAGTGCTAGAGCACTCCCCAGCATTGAAACACCTTTGTCTCACATCTACCACTGTCATCAGATTTTTGTATGAGTTCACCAAGCCAAGAAGCCAAGCAGACCAGCCATAATCTCCAGCCATGCATGATGCACTGCCCTTGATTCAGTGCTTCTGAAACAGCTACTGAGTGGAAGGCTGGGCTGATGCCCACATCTCAGCACAATTGCCAGGGTGATGTGACCCAGCTGGGTTACACATGGTTTGGATACATACTGCAACCACATCACCCTGCTGCACTAGAAATAAACTTTCGTAACTGCTATTTGATAGGGGAAGGAGTGTGGTGAAAGGGCTGGGTGGGACAGAGTTAGGATTACAGTAAATAGGCTGTAATGTCACAGGCAGCAATAGCAGCCATGAGATCAGTTACATGCCATTAAGAGTGGTAACTCCTCTCATTTCTTTGTTTTTTTCGGGGTCTGAGTCTAGCATGTGGCTGCCTGAACAAATCAGCTTAATGTGCTTCTCCATCTGTTGGGATACAGTGTGATAAGCTTGTATAATTTGTAAGTTAATTATTTACATATGTTCCTGAAACTGGAGGAAAAGAGAAAATTGCATGCAGGGAATGAGCAAGGATGGAGGAGAGGCTGGGGGACACAATGACTGTGTTCACCTCTGATCTCACTGCAGCTCCAGGATGGCTTGTTGTTCCTAAGGATTTTCAGAAAAATAATATGAGTGAAAGAAAAGAACCCAAAATGCAGTCATTGGGTTTCCAGCTGAGAGCAACTAATGCTGAAGGAACTTAAGGACTGCTACAAAGTCCAAAGCTACCCTGCTGAAGCACCAGGCTTCCAAGTCTGGCAGGAGGGAGGTGGGAGCCACTGGCACCCTATGATCCTGCTCCCCTAGTGCAGCTCACCACCCCGGGAAACACACTCAGACCTGTGCAGGGGCCAAACAGTCCCTCAGACACAGGTGCTCCAGGCAATGTGAGGAGGAATCTTAACAATTTACCAAACCTTTTATAATTTCAGTGTTTACCAAAACCAGTTTTTGTGAAATAAGTATATTCCCATCAAAAGACAATATTTCCCCCAAACCTTCTACAGCTTGTTATTAGCTAATTTCACATCACTCCATCCTAACTTATAAGTGCACCTTCAAGACCACATTGAGGCCATGAGAAGATGCATCTGGACCCTACCTACCTCCAGCTACCCTGAAGTGGTGCTGTCCCTTGCTACAGCATATTATAGTAAACACATTCTCATAAGAATTCTGGCCTGTGAGAAACAAATACAAAATATATTGAATTAAAATTTCCTCTACAATGTCATATTCTGGTTAGAATTTTATTCCTAATGCAGACTTCCCACAAAAATCAGTGAAACTCATCTTTAACCAATCAGAACAGATGACCATAATTGCTGTGATTCATTTCTTATTTCTGGGAATGAGGGTCCTGGCTGGTTTTGAGAAACAGACAATGCTGAGAAGAAAATGCCACAATACTGGAGAGATTTTCTGCAGCTCTTACTCAGAGAAGAAATTCTTACCAAGACAAGTAGCACCATCCTCTGGACAGCAGTGGGAATCCAGCACAAAGCAAACAGGTTTGGTCCCTCAGGTAGTGCCAGATTCAAATCTCACTGTCTGTGGGGTTCCTGGTCTCTGCAGCACTTTCTGGAATTCACCATGAGGTCTCCATCCACCCTATGCTCAACAGTCTCAAAAATTTAATTCAGTATAAAAGAAAAGCCACCAGAGTAACAGATTAGGGTTATAAGGAAAAAGAAATCAGCTAAAAAGATAAAACCAAGGACAAGCAATATATATGAGGCTGTAAGCAGAGGTCTTCTGAGAGCTATTTACTGTACAGTTTTACAAAATGTAGATCACTATCACATTCTCCAGATTAACACAGAGTCATTGAGTCAAAGCACAGAGTTCATTCTGAGATTTACATTAAGGAAGGTTTTGACTATGCATTAATATAAAAGAAAAACTTGGGGTTTTTTTCATATTTCATTTATTGATTTAAGGACCTTGCAGAGAAAGAAATCCAAATGCTGGAAGATTTATAGTTCAAAACAATTCCTCTGTCAATAGATTCTAGGATATGCCAATTTCTTTATGTTATTTTCACATTTCTGTTTATTTCTAATCTGTTTTCAAGTTTGCATGCAACTGTGTAAGAACAAATTAAAAACCTAACAGTTTCTTCTTTAAAACAGCACTAAATTGGGAAGTTCATTCTTGAGCAGAGATATCTGATTTTTAACTGTCATGGGACAAAAAAAAAGATTCAAATCATCACCCCAGCTGGAAAAATCAATGGAGAGGTTCTGGCAGTAGTTTATCAGAGAGCATTGATAATTCCTTCTTGTTCCTATGATGTCTCTAACAGCATTTTAATTAAGTAAGCTGCTTAAATGACAGAGCTTGAAGGCTGACATCACTTGTGCAAGATACAGAAGCAGAATTTATGGAAGAGGTGAAATTCACAGCTCTTCAACGTACAACAATGCTAGATGATACACAGGCATTGCATTAGGGGATTTCCACAAACATCCATTTGCAAAATCTCAGTGCTTATTATAGCTTATAGCTGCTACAAAAAAAAAACCCACCTTTTGAATGAGCAGGGATAGTGACAAACCTAGGTCAGATGGGACTGTAAGATCATTCCATTAGGTTTTCAGACAGTGTCCTGAAAGGAAAATCATTTGGACCTTTAGGAAAAAAACCAAAGATCTTATTACTTTCAATATAGAGCAGAAATTAGATTTAGCCTTTTAATTTCCCTAAATACACTCCCAGTGCTAGAATCTGAATAGGAATCAGATGATCAGCCTGACAGGTTGGTGTCTTTCTCCGTTTCACAAGATCAGATCCAACTAATAGCATCATCCTTATTGAGAAACTTGAAAATATTTCACACCAACAACTGGAGTTCATTCTAGGACACATCCTTGCAGATGTTGAGAGTCTCCAGTTTTGGTGACAGCAATGGGAACAAGTGTTCAGCTGGGCCCATTCAAGGAAATAGTACTTGACTTTTGCTCCCCTGTAAGTGCCTCCTATGTAGATATCAAGCACAGATCAAGCTAGGGTTTGGGGATGGTTCATTATAAACCTATCTGGGTCTTTGTGCAATGGCAATAATTGATTATAGCAACAGATAGGACTGTGGACCAAACTTGCAATATGTTCTATGTAGAACCACATCTTGGCTATAGAAAAAAAAGGCAAAAATCTCATATTCACAGATGCAAAGACATTTTGCCCAACTTTGAACTCTCTCCAGACATTGCAATTGGGAGCAGAGCTCCAAGCACTGCAGCCCTGGCCTCTTGCCAGCTCCCTGCCCCAGGCTGATAGTGCAGGCTGCTGCTGCTGCTGCTGCTGACAGAAACTCTGAATTGGTTCAAGGCTGTGTTTCCCAGCCCAAGACAGAACTTTGCAGCACAGATTAGGAGAGCTGAGATCAAGGACTGATGTCCAGGACAACAACAAACCACAAGGGCCTTGCATGGAAAAGAGGCAGTTGCTCAGTTCTGCTGTTCTTGTTGGGTGGTTGTGCTCTATTAGAAGGGAGCCCACGTTGTGTATGCACATATCCAGATGTGCTGTGCCTTCCTCTCACCTCAGGAGCAGACAGATGGGCCCTCCCAACCTCCAGACACTCTCCTGTCCAAGTGATGCTTCTTCTCTCTTGATACTGAATGAAGATCCACTGGACCATCCTTCTCCTTGTTGTGCTCCAATCCCATTCTCCAGTGAACTGCTTTAGTGACATGTTCCTTATATCTATAATTGCATGGAAGTAGAAGTGCATGTCTTCCTCCACCTGCCATGCAATCTTCCAACACCCATCCATTCTTTGCAGATGAGTTTCTTAAATGGAAAATAGCTCAGAGCATGATCATTTCTTCATGCAGTCAGCCTAAAAAAAAATCTAAAGGTGAGGGATTTAAAATATGTAGTGCAATGACTGCAGTTATCAGATCTAAGGAAGATGAGAACACAAGGACTTGAGCTGCACAGTAGCTTCTAAAGAGATGAATGTACTGATCACAATACTGAAAAACAAACATACTTCTGTCTTACCTTTTCTACTAAAGATGCAGAAAATTTTCACATAATACCTGTGTATTCTTCTGCTATTGATGTTGAGCTCCTATGTACATTACACTGCTTAAAGCTGAACTTGTTTTATTTAAGTTAAAAAAGCAGCCTGCCTACTTCCCATTTCTTAAATGTTACTATTGTTCAGCCTTTCTTCACAATGGTTTCCTAAAACCTCTCTAATGGCTTGGTGGTTGTTTAAAACAAACACAAAACCTATTTTAATTGCCTTTTTTCCCCCTAGAATGTTTTGGCCCCTGAAAGTGGAATCACAACCCCAGGGCCATTGGTTTGGGGAGATAACTACCCTCAACCAGTGCTGGGAACCTTTGGCCTCAAGATTCATGGCTCTGAAATGCAAGAAAATATGATACAGCCTGTAAGGGATGAGGGCCTCACTGCTTTTGCTCTATGAATGATTCCCCCTCTGCTTGGGAAGAGGTGCATCAAGTTCGTCCATGCACAATTCATATACAGCTCAAGGACCCAGCAGCTTTTATCTAGGATGCTGTAGGATAAAACACACAAAAATATCTTTTCCCCAAGTTCAGCAAACCAGAATTCTCCTTGCTCTAGTCTCCTGCTGTAATTCATGAATTGCACTGAAACGGAAAACTGCCTGGAAATCTAGTGATCACAGATACTCTAAAAATGTTCCCAGTAATTTCTGGTTTTCTGTCTGGCTGAAATTATCTGATATTTCTGATCACTTTACTAAATGTCTAGAATTTCAATATGTGGTAGTAAACATTACAAACTAGAGGGACAGTGCTTGAAATACTTGCACTAGTAAGAGAGCAGGGAATGTAATACATGCTCATCTTCATCCTGGAGAGCATTGAACTAGACCTGCCTTTGCAGGGTCCCAGTGTTCAGCATGTGCCATATCCAAAAACCCTGTTTTTTCTTCAATAAAGCAGACTGTAGCAGCTTTGCTTTCACAGGTCCACTTCTGGTCCAGTGCTGACCTGGACGGAGCTGGGGGAGGGAGCAGGCAAGAGGAGGCACAGAGGATGTGGTGCTAATGAAGGATCATCAGGCCTTTAATCCAAAAGGCATTACTACTTCCACAAGGAGGATGTTTTATGGTGTCTGTTCTCCTACCACAATCCCTGAGAAATTGCAGCAACTGATCTCCCCAAAGGAACCCCAGTACTCATTTTCTCCACTACAATTCTACATTTTAGAGCTGATTTTCTTCACCGTCTCCAAAAAAGCAGTCTGAATTTCTCTAGTTTTATGATGCTGCACTTTATAGTCCACTGGACAAAAAGTTTAAAACACCATGATTCTTCCCTTGCATTTATTGCACAGTTACTTGGAAGAGAAATTTTTAATTGCTAATTAAAAATTGTTCTCTTCATTGCAGCCAGCTCTTGTAGTTATTCACAGGGGGTTTTGTTACTGTTGCAGGCACAAAACTCTAAGTGATGCTAGTAAAGTTGCTGTGGTGTAAGGCTGAGATTTTCTCATCCTAGAAAACTCCTGTAGCTTCATATTGTGACCTTTTGTAAATCCTCTCCTCTGTGCTGGTCTAGATGCATCTCCAAATGCATGACATTTGAAAAGTAAGAACTCTACATATGCTGTAATTACACTTATTTTTGTCAAGGTCTATGCAACTCTTTGAAACACTTGCAGTAGGCCACAATCCAGCATACCCTGTAAGGCAGAATCAACTTCTAAGGAAACAGATTAATGTATTAAATATATTTGCATAGTAGTCTGCACAGCACATTAGTGAAATTTTCAGCAATGAACCATCTCAGTATTTTCCATGAGCTATTTTGAGTAGAGCATTACTACAACTCCTTCTGGGGCTGCTTCAGTGCATGCAGCAGTCTGATGTACTCAGTGAGGAGAAAGGGAGTCCCACAGTGGACACTGGCCAAGAATCTGAATCCTTGTAATTTTGCCAGGCTAC
Organism: Molothrus aeneus; assembly: GCF_037042795.1. Classification (NCBI taxonomy): domain Eukaryota; kingdom Metazoa; phylum Chordata; class Aves; order Passeriformes; family Icteridae; genus Molothrus; species Molothrus aeneus. Next base: position 142,663,089 of record NC_089646.1, on the reverse strand, counting down.
TCCAACAAGCCTTGTTCTCTTTCTCATAAACAGTAAGATGAAAAGGCTTTATCTGTTTACCTACTTCAGGTCAGAATTCCTTTGAAATGTCTGTGTCTGCTCTAGAGAAGAAGAAAAAGTTAATACTTTCCCTAACTTCTTTGCATAAGCCTTTGTGCTAGTATTGTCCTGCTATTTTTTATTTGTCAGATCCCTTAAGGCCATTGCTATATGTATCTAAGCCCATCACAGCTTAAACAGAAAGGCTTCCTGCTTAATAGTAGTACTGATAATTCTCTTCTTGTCAGTACTAGAAGCATTGTGTCCTTTGACATTTCTGTGATGTATAAACCTGTTGTCTGGAATACAAATGTGAGCTGAGAACTGATTTCGTAACAGAGTAGATTTTAATTTTCTTGGAAAAGTGATTCAACCATTTTATGTTCTGATTCCAGCTTTTCCACTGGACAAGCAGAATTTGCCATGATTACACAGCTGTGAATGAGTACTTCAACATGAATGTTACCTGACAGAAATGATTACTGCAATGCCCAGGAAGGGCTAGTTTTAGTGAAATGTCTTCTATTTGTTGCCTGTCCTTAAGGTTGCTTCTGCTTTGCAGGAGGTGCTGAGCTTAAACTGCAACTGGTTCATTGAGCAGATCCATTAAAACCAAAGACTGCCAGCACATTGCTTCCCTTTGAGTGAAGGCTACAAGATAAAAATCAGGATGTAAAATTGTAGGTTCCAAAATTTTCTTTAAGCCTATTTACAGAAATGTCAGACAGAGGATTGTCAGACTAAGTCCAGATCCCCACTGGAGGAGGCTGCTCACTCTCTGCTCATCCCCTGGGTGAGCCCTTGTGCTTCCAAAGAGACCTAAACACTTAGACATTAACTCCCCTCTGGAGAAATGTAGTGCTCTCCACTGATTGTCTAAGCCTCTGGTCTTAGAGACCATTGACTTAGTTATGGGAAGGTAGGTACTGTCTTCTCCACTGCCTCCACAAAATCAAGCTCCACTTTTCTCTTAAAAAAAAAAATAAAAGAAAGAAAGAAAGAACCATAGTTGCAGTTATAGAGCTAATGTGGTAAAGACAGTCTGAGTTGAAGATTTTAATGAGAAAAGTTACCTTAACCAAACAATAAACCAGGTCTTCTAACATAGTTTGAGAAACTATGTTCTGGATAGGTTTAATTCTCTTCTGCTTGAATACCTCAACTCCAAAATTTATTAGGGTTTATTTAAAAAGTTGCCAACCAGGTTCAGACTGTGACAGTGGCTTTTCCCTGAATTAGTGGTGAATCATTCTCTGCAGTCACACATTTTCAAAGTGGTATTTCAGTGATAATGATATGACTTAAGGGGAGGAGGGGAGGTTAATAGACCTGACTTGTTTGATGAAGTTCATGAAAAGCAGTACATTATGTACAGCAGCAGTACGTATTTTACAGCAGCAGGCTCCATAGCAAGAGCTGCTCGATAATCCCATATTGCCTGGCATACCTGTGGCATGTATCTGCAAAGCAACACTAATGAAGAATCAATTTTTTTTCAAAATCTTAATTCACCACTATCTATTAGCATGTTTCAAAGCCTTCTGAATCTCAGACTCAGTTGTAAATTAAACAGTGTTATGGGAAGATGAAGGGGAGTTTGAAGTTTTCATTTAAATAGCCTTTGCAGGTAAGATAATTCAGGCTCACTTTTCCCTGCTGCAGCTGTGTGCAATTTCCAGTCAATAAGCTGCGCAAACGGCGGCTGCTCACAATAAAGCAACCAGCAACAGCCACAGCAACTGATAAAGAAGCAGAAACATGTCCTAGCAGGGATTGCCCTTTTCCACAAAAGCCTTCAGGGCCAGGCTTATGCAGGGGAGACCACACACAGACAAGGGAGGCAACAAGTTCCCTGTGGCCCCAGGGCTGCTCCTCCTCCCAGCAACACCGGTTCGGCAGCCGGCGCCCTGGAGAAGCCAGCACAAGGTACAAGAGGTGTCAGCAACCTCCCAAACCAGGCACAGGTGACGGCCCTGTGCCACCCTCTGAAGGGTTGGTGGGGCATGTCACCTCCCTGAAGCCAAGAGCCCTTTGCAGTCCTTTCCCACCATGCACAAGATGCCTTTCTTCTGCCCAGCTTCCTTGCCTGACCCCTTGTCAATGACCACTCTTCCTTGCCTCATTCTTTTATTCAGTTTCTCTTTCATATACTTACAAATTACTTATTAATACACTTAAGATTCAGCAGGTCTAAAGCTCCCTCACCATTAAATGAAAAGCAAAAAGACAGCCTAGCATGGCTCTTTTCTCAGCTGCTTCCCACTCCCCCACATCCTCCTCAGCTGTCTCCATGTGCCTCCTCTAAGACAGTGAGACTTTGCTGTCTCACTGCTTTGGCACAGAAAGTACTCAGATATTTGCCAGCAGCATTATGCAAGTGAGCCAGAGGTGACCCAAATACGGGGTTTGCCAGTTGGGGTGGCCCATGAGCAAGATGCAATCCAAGAATGAATTTGTCTCAGTTCTGGTGCCATCCACCACTGGGCAATGAAGCACACAAACCTATGACCAGAATGCTGTCTTCTTGTCCCAGCAAAACATCAGGTGCTGACTCTTCCATCATGCTGTCTCAGACACTTGTGCTTGCATTTATGAGTCTTAATCAGCAGTGAGGATCCACTCCAGTGCTTGGTTCCCAGGCAAAAGTTACAGCCAAGCTTGGAGAGGTAGGATCACCCCCCCTGGGAGTTTCAAAAACATCACCCTTTATTAATTTCTCAGTGGCTGTGGTTTTTAAAGGAGAAAAATCATCTCTTTCAACATCATGGTAAAAAAAAAAAAAGAAGTGAAACACAGACTTTGAAGTGGTGGGGAAGCACCATTACCTATTCACAGACAGCAGTCTGGTGTTCATGACTTTTGATAGAGAGGCTACATGCAGCAAATGCATGTAAGGACACATTTCCTCCAGAGAGCAGTAAAAGTGCACTCTTCACACTCACATGCTGTATAAGGTTATTTTCACACAGGCTGGCTCCACCTGTCCCCTGCTCTGGGGAGACAATTGCCCATCCTTCTTTATCCTTTCTTCTTTCCAAGGCATTCCAAAGTTGCTGAGTTCATCATACAGGCAGGTGGATTGTCATCCAGCTTTGGCCTTCTCAGTTCAGCTTCTTCTACCAAAATTTGCTTCTTCCAGCTTTCATCTCCTACCCACTCGAAAGGCTCAAGTCCTTGATCTAGTTATATTTTATGTATTCCCAATGTCTGACAGTATAGTCAGTAGCTCTGAGTTTGATATCCCTTATCTTTTCTCTGCTTCTACTACTGCTCCTTTGTCCATTCATAGGTTTACTACAAATCCTATAATGGAGGCAGAATTCCCAAAATACTAAGCTGGCTTTAAAAGTTAATACTTGGCCCAGGTCTAAAGAAAAAAAAAATCTATATTTAATTTGTCTAAGAAATTACAGTTCCTACTAAATAATAACAGAATATTAGCTGAACAGATGATGAAGATAAATAGAAAAAGAAAAGGCTTTAGCTTTATTATTGCATTTCCTGGTTAGTCAGAGTTTATTTTCTCCCCTTGGAGACTGCATTGGCATTTTTTGCATTGAATACTGTAGTCAGCCTGCACAGTGTGTTACCAAAGTCACTCATGATGATATAGTCACTCAAAAAATATCACAAAGATATCTCACAGAGAAATATTGCAAATAATAAGACTATGACTAGGGCTTTACATCTAGGACTATTCTCTCCTTTTCTTGGCTCTGTGGATTATATGTTTCCCTCCTACAAGCCTCGCCACAAACTCACCTTGCCCACACAGCCCTGAACAGTCATAATTCTACAGACCTGGGGACTGCTCAGTTCACTTGAAAATTTCCAAATCAGAAGGCATTCACTAGGGATACACGAAAGTATCCCCAATGTCACATCCACTGTCAGGATGTAAAGACAGCAAAATCATCACTTTCCCAAGGGATTCCCCACCACAGCAGATCCAGAGAGTTGGATTAACACACTCCCCATCTTCCCCAAAGTGCACCCATCCCAAATCTCTCCAATGCCCCTGTCATCCTCTGCCAGCCCCCAGCAAGCCTCCCCACCTGCCTGTGCAGAGATCTGACAGGCTGCGGAATCTCAGGGGGCTGTGGGGAAGCAATTACAAATGAATTTTGGATTCTGGATGAAAGAGCTTGACAACAACTGCTCCAGCCTTTCTGGGAAACACAGAGAAGCCAGATCCTAATCTCTCAATCCTGTCCTGACAGTGTGATCTTGCATCAGTCACTGCCATCTGTGTGTTCAGATTTCTCAGGCACCAAACAAAGCCTGGCTGTGCTCATTTACCTACAGAAGTGTGGGGATGCAGAGTGGATTAATTAGTACTCATGCAGAACGCAGAGAACAAAGTAGCCCTATGCTTCTAAATTCCTTCAAGCCAAAGTCACCTCTGAACAGTCAGGTTCAAGAATGGATTTGGTCTATCATTCCCAGGTATTACTTTTCCTCTAAATAAGAATGATTTCAGCCTTTCCCAAGTTCCAAACCTGATGGGGACTGATTCCATGAAACAAGTATTAAAATTGCTTTTGACCTTCCTCTATAAAAGTAGAAAGATTAAATACCCACATTTAGAAGGTCACAAGAACCATTCCAGCAATGCTCGTGTTCTACATGTTCTAATTATCTCCCTATGGTATACTGGGGGAAACATTCAATTTTGTTAGAAGGACCTCACAAGTGGTTGGGGTTTCACCCCTGGTTAAAATAAAAATAATTTCAACTGTACTTTCTCGGCTTCATTTAGATTCAGGCAGGATCTGAGCTCCCCCTGCTGTTTGCAAGGATAAAAGTGACGTATGGCTGAGCTAGCTGTATTCCTCGCACCGCGTTTCTCTGGCCAAGGCAGGCTCTAGGGGTCACGCAATTTGGTCTTTGGCTTGGGCTGCCTCATGGAAAGAAATAAGTAGCTAAGCATCAGTAAAGGCCCGTTCTTACAGCCACACCACTGAACACGGAAAATATTACGTTCAGAAGGAGAGAAGATAGCTTTGCTTAAAAACAACAATTTGATGTATGAGTCAGAAGAGGAGAACATTTACACTAGCTCAAAAAGGTGCTGACCTTAAACCATCCTCTAATCTGTGGCCAGAAGAGGATCCAGCCCTTTTATAGCAGGCAATATTCCCAGCAACATTCCCAGAGCTGAGGCTGTGTGATGCTGAAATTACTACATCCTTTGTGCAAAGAGGTAGTCTGCCCATGGAAAGATGTACTTTATATGTGTGAAAATATTCTGAGCCCAGTGCCCCTGCCAGAACAGCCCTAAGTCAACAGGGAGCAAGTTTACACTGGGGAATCAAGGGTTTGGGGATGCTCACCCTGACAGAACGAAGAGTCCGGTTATCACGAGCCAAGGGTTTCAAGTCCCATTATTAAAATGCCTCTGGCACCTCGGTGTGTGGTATGAATTCCCCTTAGATTAACCACTCATTGCCCTCAGACTTTTAATTCTCTCATCAAAGAGGCAGACATCTCTGAACTGCTCTCCAGGGAAGGCTAAATTAGATGCTCTGAATCACCCTCTGGAAGGGCCCCTTGCACAGCCCAGACGGGGAGCACATGGCAGATCCTGAGCCAGCTGCGATGCGCCAGTGCTTCAGCATCAGCCCTTGATCTCCCCATCTCATTTGGTGCTTTTTTAAAAAATAATGTCTTTTACTGATGTTAACCCCAAGGGGGGGAAGAAAAAAATAAATTTTTTAAAAATTTAAAAGTTTGGTAAAAAAAAAAAAGAAAAAATAAAATAAAGGCAAGTTCTTCTAATAAGGATTCCCAACTGCTAAAATATTTTCCTGTTTTTCTGGTTGTATGTCAAGTTTCATTAGACTGTGTTAATGAACTTGTTCCAGGCAAGTTTTGGCACAGTTGTTGTTTGTGGTTTTGCCTAACACATGTTAAAGAGCAAACTAAGTCTGGCTTTTTTTCAAGTAATTTTAACAATCAGAAATGTTGGGTGGGAATACAAAAGGAGAAACAACTTACATTTGCAATTCAATACTTACTCTACAACAGTAAGAAAGAAAAAATTTAAAACAGTGTTCTGCACTTAGATTTGTCCCTCTAACATGGTACAGGGATGAATGGCACTTTTAAGGGGGATTCAGTATGGTTTTGTCTACATTTGAGTTCTGTTTCAAAGAGCAGCAATCAGAAGGTTCTTCACAAAAATCCTGCTGTGCTCTTAATGCAGAAAGTATTTACACCAGCATAGCCATTGTCATTCCTAGAAAGTTTCAGTAGATTAGATACATCTTTGTGCTGTAAACAGAAAGGTCACATACCACTTTTTGGGGGTAGAACTTCCCAGCTTCCAAGTATACATGGCACAAAAGAAGCTAGGTATGAACAGCAGAGATATCCAAAGGAATGAGGGCTACTAAAGCAAGAGCTTAGCATCATCAGTATTTTCAATATCTCACCCCAGCCACTGCATTCTTGGAATATCAGCACTGGTTTCTGAAGAAAAGGAAGTTAATGGCACTAAGGAAAAAAACTCCATCTCCTAAACTTTGACTACTGCAACAGAGATATTCTGCAAGAGAAATTTAAATCTCTAACAGCATCTGGATGATAACAGAGGGGATGAGTCAGCCACATGTTGTTACTGCTTGCTTTGTTTATGTTTCCCATACTACTTTGAGTTTCTCCATTATTCATTTTTATTTATTTTACAGCACTGGGATTGCAAAAACTGAGAGCTATTACAAAAACAAGGTCAATGCCCTGCTGAAAGCAAAGTTTAGCAAAACTATCTGTAGAGATGATTCTGCAATCCTCAAATTGAAATGAATTGTGAGAGCCCAAAACAACTGCCAGATCACAAACTTCAAGTGGAAGGCTTGCTCAGTCTTCATCCAACTACTATGTGCATCAACAGAAATCTAAATAATTTGTAGATGTAAAGATTTCCACATCTCTATAATCAGCCAGGTACACAATATGCACCATTCAGGACAAGCCCCTTAATACCAAAAAACCTAGATGAAAGCTGTACCACTCAAGAGCCACGTTTGACACGTCTGTGCTACTGTCACTGACAGTAGTACACAGCAGTCACCCTGGTCCTAGAGAACTGCCTCTTCAGGACAGGTTTCTGAGGTGCATTTCTTTGTCCCACTGTTATCCAGGTGACAAACTGCTGTGGAATAGGAAGATGTTTATTCCTACCACACTATTTCTCTCTGTGTTCTAACTCCTGCCTTTATGCCACTGCCATCTCGTCAGCTCCAACAAGTATTTCTCAAATCAATTTGGCACTGTGTTAACAGCTATCAAAATCCCTTGGTTAACCATCAGCCAAAGAACATCTTTCCAGCCCTATTCCTTCCTCCAGCACAATGGCAAACAGCACCCAGTAGTTTTCTCTTACCACATCCCAACTCATACCAAATAGGCTCCCTTTACCATTTTTTCTACCTACCAACATCTGCAAGCAGTACAGGTGCTTAACCAAGACCTGAGAACTTTGGCCACATTGCATCACTATCACACACCTTTAACAGGCCAATAAAGGTGGCTACACCACATGGCACATTGGCAGCACACAGAAGCACCAGGAAAAGCCCATAGCATCCTCTAATGCAAAGTTGCTTAACCTGCCCCAGAGCAACACCACTATCCTCTGCTTACACCCTTTGGGCAGTTGCATCCAGGTTTCCTGAAAACTGGCAATGTAAACACAGCTGTGGACTTGGGTTCTGCTGAAGCCTCATTACTGCAGTTCAATTATTGCTGGCTTTTCTCCTCCAAGTTCCCAAATTACCTCCAGCCTCTATGTTGTTATAAACTAATTAGGCTTTAATAAGTCAGAAAAGAAGGCAGATTAGGATAATTAAGCCCTATGATTGATTACTGGGGCTGTTGTGGAATATACCAGGTGAAAGGCAATGAAGGAGAGAGTGGATATTTGCAGAGGCTGGACAGGGCTAGAAAAACAGACACCCAGATAAACACTGAGAAATATTAGTCTTGAGCTAAGCTCAGTCAATTCATCATAAAAAAAAATAAAACAAACAAACAAACAAAAAAAAAACCTTAGCATAGATGCATCATTCTTTGGTTGCAAAGGAAATACCAAAAGCTTAGACAGAAGATGCTGAGGTGTGGGCCCGCAGCATCTCACCTAATGTGCTCATCTCTCCCACTTGCTGAGGTAGCAGCCTGAGGGGTGCAGTGATGGCAGTGCTCTGTCCTTTGCATCAACCTTTCACACAGACAGCACAGGAACAAGGAAAACACTGAGCCCTCCTCAGCTTTCTTTGCCTTGGGAGCTTTCAGTGAGGCTTTGAGTCAGGCAGAAGTACCTGCCCCTGTGGCCCATTGCACTGAGTGCTTGCAGCCACCCAGCCAGAAGGGCTTTAGCAAACACCCCAGAACAGAGCCAGCTCTGTGCTCTGACTCATGCCCTCTGAATCCAGGCATGCCATTTTATTTCCCACATGATAATAAAAGGGTAGTAACACTCAGCTAGTCGGCTCATCACATCAGCATAGCAAAGGTTTTATTTAATAACCTAACCCAGCTCTGAAATACATCCAGTTTTAAACCAGTTTAAAGTAAAAACTTCTCCAAGTGGTTATGGATGAGTCAGTTTATCATGTTGCTTTAAGTGAACTTTGATAAAATGTTCAAAGAAAATTGCTGTCCCTGTGTGAGGCAACTCTGACTAACAGGGAACATTTTCAAGAGACAGCTACATTTTGAAAAACACCCAAAGTAATTAGATTAAACCAAATAATTTCACCCATCCTTTCTTCTTATTATGTATCCTCAACACATCTGAAGATATTTAAAAACCTGCAAATGTTAGTCATATCTGGGCAGAATACAATTATGGTTCATTGAAGCTCTGGCTTATCAAACCCTGGGTAAAACTGTGTGGCAAAATTAGGAAAGAGCGAAATTACAACCCTGTCTCCTGTGAAAATTAAAAAAAAAAAAGTTTTGTTCCAGAATTAGAAAGTTCCACTTGGCAACATTAGGATTATGATTACTTAAATATGCCAAGTTATCGGTCCCTTGACAAGCACATTAGAGACAAATCCTTTTAAGTTGCCAGCCCTATAAATACACAGATTTAACAGGAAGCAGGTAGGCACTGATGAAAAAGAACCTCTTATCCAAGAGCTTTCTCTGAAAAGTATAGCAATGAGGTGTGGCTGCTTGATAAGATGAACTCAGGACCCAGGACTAAGTCACTGAACTTACACGTTGCAGTAATCTACAGGACAAAGGTTTGTAGTGAAATATAACTGCAATAGCCTAGTCTTAGAAAACAGCTCTTAAGTAAAGGTCTGTGGGGTCAGAACACTCAGCTAAGGCGCAGGAAAACTATTGTGTCTCCAACCTGCATGGTTTTGGGCACATCATCAAATACTACTTTCATTCTGGATCCAGCACCCACATTAGAAATAACTGTAAGCTCAGTTCAAAGTTGTGAACATGAACGCCCCTGTTCAGCTGCCACATGAGCATCTCAGGTCATGACCCCACATCTTTTGACAAAATGCCAAGTTTTGTGAGGTTGAGCTACTTCAAACCTTGTTCAAACCTAAACCCAGCATCCAGGTGTTCAGTCACAGCTCTTTCACAGGCAGGCTCCTCAGGGAAAACTGTAGCACCTGATGCTCTTCTTGCAGAGCAGAAGTCTAATGATTGACACTCTCAGCCAGTAAGTGGGAAGCTGAAAGCTGAATTATTTCTTCTACTATCAGAAACAAGAAGCCCTGTTTCTCCTCTGCTAGGTTACACATTAAAACACAAACACTCTGAAACAGAGGTACAGGTGCACTTCTACCCTAATAGTTTGGGAGTTTGCCTGCAAAGAACTGAAAGGTTGGGGACAGTTCTAAAGAAAACCATTGCCACTTTATGCTCTTTCTGAAGAGTAAGATTATTTTCTGCTCAGTGACAAGATTTTAAAATAAAGTACAGATGCTATGCTCATATAGCAGCCTGGATTGTGATATTCAGGGCATTTTTCAAGGAATTACTATTTGCACATTTGAAAGACTGGAGGTTCAGGAGAGGACAGCTTCTCCATAGCTGTTGGACTGGGTAGGTGATATCCTCAAAGTCCTTTTCTGATCAAAAAAAATGAGACTCACAGTCAAAATTTAGAAGGTGTGTGCATTTCCCAGCTTCACTCTTTTGTCCCTGCGACCCCCCCTCATTTTTGGAGCAAGTGTTTCTAAGTAGGCACAGGGTTACAGGGAGGTGCTTGAATTAAGGCTTCTGGGCCTTGGGATTTACCACCCACCCCTGTTCTCAGCCACCCTGACTAATGAGCTGTAGGCAGCTGCACGCTGCATACATTGACTCTGGGTGATTCCCTGCTTGATGTTCCAGCTCTTTGGGGTCATCAGCTTTTCTGTGCCTCAGTCCTCTTCTAGAAAGACTGCATAGCCCTGAGGGTACTTGTGTACATGGAGAGTGGCCCCAGGAAGGAGATTCTATGGAGATGCCAAGTCCCTTTTTTCAACCCTTCTGATACATTGAAGACAGTGACAGATTTGGATTCTGCTCTAATCTCTCATCACTTGACTTTTAGATGTTGGAACCCTTCTCTGGGTCTCTTCTTGTAATCCCCCTCTCAAGAGCAGTTACAGAGAGGTGGGACTGACTCATGGCACTCTCAGCTGATTCTGCAGCACTGTTGCTAAAGGGCCACACTTTCTCTGCAGGTTGCTGAGATGCATGCAGGGAGCTGCAGTAATTAATGTCAGGCAGATACAGAAGAGGAAAGGGTTGTTTCTAGTTGTGAAGAAGCAGGTTTGGCAGAGGTTCTGCTAAGACAGTTCCCACACTTGAGCTGTAAAGCAAATGCAAATGTTTCATAGTGCCCTGAGCAAATTTCACAAAGTTCAAGCCAGGCCAGCATAATGGCTCCTCTGAAGAGCCTTCCTCCTCAGCTCCTCCTCACTTTCTTCCCTGCTGCTCCTGTGCAAGAGAGGGAGGCACCAAGAGCTTCCTTTCCCTGGTGGACTGCTGAAAATGGCTCCCTCCACATAAGCCATAAAGAGACAAGCAGAAGTGTGGACAAAAGCTCAGGCTTCTTTTCCTTATATGTAGGGATGATTGCCATTATTAATCTCACAGCAGCAGAGGTAAATATGATAACTACATGACTCAGGATGTGCCTTAAAGGTCATTCTCTATTCCTATCCCAAGCCAAAGGGGAAGAAGGAAAAAAGCCTGTTGTATTCATGTTCTCATTTCTCTCTGAGGTGAGTCACCCTACCAGTTAAACGCTATAAAATGACAAACATTGGTAAATAAGATAGGATTAATGATACTGATGACTCAACTGAAATAAACACACATCAGTCACAGCTCAGCAGCCTGAAAGAACCTTATGAAAAGAAAAAACCTGCTTAAATCAAAGACAAGATGATGGTTGCAAATCTGCTATTAATAAATATTTTTTTATGACAAAGCATTCCACGCAGTATTTATATTTCATTATGCATAACACAAACCAAGCGACTGAAAACATTACTCATAACAATTGTGGAAAAAAACTGTGAGAACTCTTTTTCATTTCTGCTAGGGCAATGCAATTGCCTCTTTTTAAAAGCAACAAACTTTCCTTTATATAAAACCCTTTTGTCCCCTGGCCTTGAAGATGAGGCTCTATTCACAGATTTGCACCTGTTTTTTAAAGCTAAATCTGAGAAACAGCCTGAGTGCCCAGCCAGCAGAGAGTGCCTGGCTCCCCAAGTCATCAAGGAACTGCACAGCATAACAGGTGTACAGGTATGGAGTGCAGGGAAGTAAGCCTGCAGCAGCTAGAGGGTGACAGATTGGCTCTTCAGCTGCTGGTGAAAGGACTGTAGCTTTCACCATTGGACATGGGAAACCATGGGACATTTCAGGGCAGAGCAGCCATCATGGTCTTTGATTGCATTGCTCTTATGCCTACAAATATTCCCTAAGGGAAAAGCATGAACGGTGGCACAGCATCATCAGCAATGTTTTATCACCAGCATTTTCTCAGGATATGCTCACCTATGCACCTGTGGCCTCCCCTCTCCAGCAATGGACTCAATAGACCCTGTGCTTCCTGCACATGCTCTTCCTCCTGTATTTTCATTTTTCCTAGATTAATAACTCTCATTCATCTGATAGCATTTTTGTCCCTAAACAGTGTCTTCATCTGGAAGAGTACAAATTAAAAAGACTGAGCCAAAATGAAGCCTAGCTATTACAGGAATTGATGTGTGGGTTTTCTTGCAGGAGGCAATTCTTTTTCTGCCTCTGCCACAAACTCTCTCCCTGATAAAGTCTGGAGATATAAATCTTGCCTCCCAATATGTGGCTCTCACTGAAGTCACCAGCAGGTGTTTGCAGACAGAGGGTGGAATTTGCACATGGGGAAGAATCACTTGCAGTTTGCTTTTCAGAGCAGTTAAGCCTGATCTGTTGGAGATATGTATGTGAGTCATCTCACACTCACTCACTTTTCTCCCCTTCTGAAGAGTGAGAAAACTTCAGTCTAGTAACCACATATCTGCTCTACAGCATCTTTATGTTTTCTTCTCTGAATGCTTCACAGACAACTTACAGAGGGAGAAAATTTGCACCAAAATATTGAACAGTTTTAGGCCTGATCTTGTGGAACAGAAATTATGGACTTTCCTTCTTGATCACATATCTCAGAGTGTTTTAATATACCAGGATATAAATACAGAGAAAATGAAATGTCTTTGGGTGTAAATCAGAAATAACTCAAAGGAAGGCACTGGAGGATTTTTCGTCATTAATGGCAGTATACACCATATATCACATAACAACAGACTTCAAGGCAAAACTCTGTTCTCATCTAACATGGTATAAATCCTGAGGAGCTCAGCTCAGCACACCAGTACTAAATGACTGAGCTCAGCTTAGTCTCCCCAGTACTAAATTCATTCAGCTGTGTTTCTGATTTAGCAGCTGCAATGCAAATGTCAGTGCTGAAAAGGCTCTGAGGACACCAGGCAGCTCTGCAGTTAACCTTGAGGCTGGGAAACTTCTTTGGGCAGCTGGCTCTGTCACAGGCTCTGTTCTCTAATTTCCTCAATCCCAAATCAATTTTGCCTCTTGCAAGCATAGTTTATTGTTTTTCCCACAGCTTCTCTCATTTATCAATTCTTCATTACAAGGACAGGCCCTTAGTAGAAGTTAAAAATCTCTGACTAGGTAGAGAAATTAAGTGCTCTGTTATACAATAAATGCAACTTAATCCCCACGTGGCACAACTCTGGCATTGAACACTGTCCATTTCCTTGCTCTGCTTGGCATTAATCGTCCTTGTCTACAGGCTTTTTAAGCAAGAAGACTTTTAGGAGGTAAGTATTATTGGCTATGTGGCCTTGTAACAAAACTCTCCTTTGGAACTTCTGAATTCTTCCCTGGGCAATTGCAATAATTTCAATAGCTCTGTGTCCCCCCGCTGAGTTCATATGAAAACAATTAGGTTCTGAGAAAGCATCTACACAGCTGAGCTTCCAGTCCAAAGGAATGAGGAAATCCCTCCTCCAGCTGCTGTGAATTTTACGTAAAATTATCAGTGAGCACAGTCCCAAATACAGCTTCTCCCCCTGAAAATAGTTTCTCCAAGTTAATCTCTAGGACTGAGCATTTTTCCATCATTTATTTAATCTGCTTTGCTTAAATGATTCTTAATAAAAAATTTGGGTTTCTGAATGCTCTGGATTATTATCAAATCATTTACAGACACAAACTGGAATTACAAAAAATAGCCATGGCAGGGGAGTATGATTAAGATGCCTGTTCCAGGTAAAGCATAATTTTCACATTTGAAGAGATATAACAAATAAAAATTTGCAACATGAAGAACTGAATCCTGAAAAAATAAGATAAAACAAGTGGTTTATCACACTGGCACAAATGTTACAAGGGGCAAAGGCAGTCACTGGAATCCCATACTGTGAAACTAGTTATGTTCAAGCAAAGAGCTGCTCCTGCTGCTGCCGCTGGCCTCACCCACTGCTTTCCATCTCTCCTGTGCCACTGTGCCTCTAAGAAGCCCTCTCCATCTCAGTAGTCCTTTCCAAAGAGGAATGGATCCCATCATTTGCAACATCCAAAATAGAATAACTCCTTGTAATCTCAATTACTGCTTATTACCAAGAGAATACAGGTGCCCTGAAGTGCACTTGAATTTTGCCTGGGTAGCTCTTGTCCTTGGAAGGAGTCTCCTGACGACATTTCAGGGCTACTTACGTAGTTTCTTAGGCAAACCTCTCTGCATACCAGAGCTGATCAGTACATTTTCTACAAAGTAAAATTTGAAAATTGAAGTATTCTTGTCAAGACATCAGGTTTTGAGAAAGTTTTTTTTCAAGAGTCATATAATTTACATCCTGTTGGTTAGGAGATGGGGCAGATGAAAGAGCTTGGTGAAACTCCTTTCCCTGCACAGTGGAGGAAGAGCTGCAATGAAATCTTTCAACCAGGAGGAGGGATGAGGCTTAAACAAGACTCTCACACTCCAGGCACCAAGTGCCTCATAGATAAGGAACAAAAAAGCAGTCTGACACCTTGAAAATCACTGCAAAACAGAGTAGTCATCTTCTAAGTCAGTTCTGCATATACAGCAGGCCTGAGAAAAGTGGTTTCATGCAGAGAGCAGTAATTGAAAACAGTCATTGAAGCAGTAAACAAAACCAGAACCCTAAATATGAATGTGCAGTAAGTGATGGTATACGTTTTCCTTCAATATTAAGGATTTAAACCCCACAGTGCATTTGCAATAACCCAGCCTTGTTTTTAAAACATTTTGTTCCAGATAGCACAAAACCCCGCTCCCTCCTGGCAAGGAGAACAATAGTTTCCTATTGGAAGCTGAGGATAACTTGTGCTAGGGTGAGAAATTCTGCAAAGTTCAACCAAGGCGCTCACAGGCAAATGGGTTCTGTAGCAAGAATAGTGGGTCAGAACATTTATTTTTTTTACTTCTTGTCTGAAAAAGACACCTCCAACAACAAAGAGCCACATAGCAACATGCTCGGGCATTGACTCTGCACTGAGTCAGAGGGAAGAATGCCATTTCATGACTCACCAGCACCACTTATGCTGCATTGTATAGTGCTAAATAATCTAATCTGTCTATCTACTTGAGAGCCTTTAAAGAGCACTAGTATGCAATGTAAAGAGTTTTCATTGGCATACATGAAAGGCATTAAAGTCTGGATCGCACTCAATGGAAAGCTGCCATCATTTCCACTGGGAGTTGGACCAGAGTTTATATATGCAATGCATCATGTTTGGGAAAGCTCTTTGGGGGGAAAAAAGGAGGCTTTTAAAATCAAAAGGTAATAGCTATCAAAGACAGTGGTTTCTGGACAAAGTTTTGTTCTCAGGTATTCTGCGTTATCGGCAGATGCAGATCTTTCTTTGATGTCGATGAGAAACCAGCTCATCAGGGGAGCCCTACACTGACAGCCACATCTTCTCTTGCAGAGGAGGCAGAGGACAGTCGGTCCTGAGCTCCCCGGACAGGCTTTGGGTTTCCCGGCGCGTTCCTGCAGGTGGCACTGCTAAATTTTTTAACAAAACTGAATTTTGTGAACTTGAAGTTCTCAATCGTTTAGTAATCTTATCTGAGTGGAAAACCCAAACCATGGGCGCCATTTCCCTGTCCCAGCAGCATGCCTCACAGAGGCACAAAGGAGCCTGTGTCTGATCTTTTATCCAGTGAAAGTCCAGGGGAAAAAGAAATGAAAGGTCAAGACTTGTACTCGTGTCATCACCTGAATACTTTCCTGCTAGGATCTCAGAGCAGATGGACAATCCTGGATCTAATTTCCTCTCAAGAAGACAATTACAGGATCTCCCTACCTTCTAGGTTACACAGTAATACACAGGTGTGTCAGAGATGTTTCTTGCCTCCAATGTAAAACCTGTGCTTCTCTTTCAGTTCACAGCCTGGGTTAAATTAGCCATGCTGCCTACTGTTGGCTCCTGCTAGCAATTCCAGTGCCTCACAAACAGTGCTGTAAGATTACCACAAGTGCCATGTTGCTTCTTATCTGGCAGAAGAATCGTTTCTTCTTCTCCACCTCTACTGACAAATACAGATGTTTGCAGCAAACTGAAACAGTCAGTCAAGGAAGGAAAAATCAAAGTGGCAGTGGGAAAAAAGAGCCATCTGGAGGGTAGAGGATAATCCACCCCAAGGACTGTTCACCCCTCATCATCCCTGGGTATCCCATCTCAAATCTCTAGGCCACAGAACTTCAGTGCATCTGCACACAGCATACAGCTGACGAAGAACCACTCATCAAAACATCTCCCTATGCAAGAGCCAAGTTGTCAGCTGGCTACTCAACAATGGGCTGACACTAGAAGGGCAGTCCCAGACAAATCCAAATATGTATGAAAATATCATCAATATGTGTAGTTTCTACTGCTAACACTATCTACTTAACATTTGATACATAACTTCTGAATAAGTTCTCTGAAGCTCAATATTTTTCTCTCTGAATAGTGTATGCAAAACCACAAGCTTTCAGAGTCCTGCAAAAGAACTGTGTTTGAGGAGCATCATGTGGTAGGAATTTCCAAGTGTTCAAGAAATTATGTTACAAAAACATCCCTCTCTTGCCCCAGTTATGGCTCTGTCACCATCAGTTTCCTTGATCCCTTTTGTCATCAGATGCCAGGAACAGTAACTAGCAGGGACACATGTGCTTGGAACATCCTACACAGAAAGCCTTGTTCCTTTCCAGGCTATCAGTCCAGAAAAGCTTCCAGTTTCCCCCCACCCTGGCTGCTTTCCTTATGATGGGAAAGGAAGTCAGGCAGTAATCTGAGCACACCAAAATTATAGCTTCTTTGCTGGCCATATTCAAGGAAACATTAGTATAATCATAAGCAGAGGCAAGCTTGTGTCATGACTGCCTTCTTTGTACCTCTTCTTCTGTTAATGGAGGATCTCTCAGCTTCTTATGCCAGCATTGAAAGATGAGAGAAAAAAATATTCCTCTTTTCTTTTTTTGCATCTGTACTCATTTGACAGGCACTCAACCCAAGGACACTTCTTGCCTTCCAAGGTGAAAGCTCTCAAAAAATTGATGCTGATGTATCTTGTAAACCCCTAGTTTTTACTGTCATCATGGGAATCAAGTATCTGGAGAAGAGATTTGACTTATGAGGGATGGCAGCATTGGCAGCTCAAAAGTTCATTCATCCTCAAGAGCATATATATCAGCTGAAATGAGTTTCAAAGGACAATTCTCTTCAACTGATTTACAGGTACACCAGCAGAGACAGAGACACTTCTTTCAATGACATAATTTTATTAGGCCAGGAGCATTTTTGCTACTGCAGCCAAGATCGGGATATTTTTATTTCGTTTGTCAGAAGGGAAGCTTTACTTTGCATGCATTTAGCCTCAGGAATAGAGTTTCCTGACAGTATTGCCAAGAGCACATAATTTTTGCAACAGAGGCAACACTGGGAAAATTATGTGCTTCACTGGTCTTGACTGGAGTCCATAAATGCTTTTGCAGCCGTCACAAAGGGCCTGAGCCAAAGTGTCCAGCACAGGTGTTCTGAGTGGCCACATGATTCTAGCACTGCCCTTCTCTGTCCTGAGGCAGAGGCAGCTGCACTGGGCTGCTCGTGCCTGCCAGCACTGGGGCAAGCTGCCCAGCTCCACCTCCAAGGAGACAAAGGCGCCTGCAGGACTGCATGCACTGCCGTCACAGGCACCACCTTGGAAGAGACTCTAGAGAAGATGCAAAAATGCTTTATTTGGATCTACTGGGGATTTTCTCATTCCCAAGCTACAGGCAAACAAGGCAGTCAATGGTGCAGTGCATCAGCTCACCAGACAATCACACTCCCAAAGCAGAAGTATGAGCAATGCCCATGCACAGCAAAGCTGATGGTGACATGACATGAGACAGCTTGTAGTGAGAAAGGGTAAATTGCATAACATTTCCCACCTCCTCAGCAAAGTCAGCACTTCATGAGGAAAAATGAGGTGGCACAGTTTTATATTTCTTAGGTGACATTTTTCCCCCCTCCATGAGAAAAGGAAACTTTTCAGCCCTGGCATTGTCACCTCCAAACTGAGCCTGTGGGACAAATTTTCAGCTGCTGACTCAGACAAATGCCCAGTGCTTTCCATGGGAGTTTCACCCAAGCTATGACTGCAGGATTTGGTCACTATTCTATATGAAGTCATTTTAACTCACATCTATGGCACTGTTCATGTAAGAGGTTGCCAAAGTCCATGTTATTCCAATGTCTCCTCAAAGCTCTTCTTTAAGTCAATGCAAATTTTTCTCTATCCCAAGGGTGGTGGGCAAAAAATTAGAGAACTGTGAATGTGAAAGCTAATTCCTCATTTAAACTTCTCAGAGGAGAATGGGGTTTAAATCTAGGAAACACTAAGTATTGTTAGGTAGGGACCATTTTTTGTGCTTCTTCTGTAACAATAAGCATTTGGCTGAAATTTAATTAATAGCTCCTTTGGATGGAATCATTGGCCCTGTAGAGGATCCCATACTTTGCTGTCACATTAGATTCATGTCAAATACAATGCATTCACATTATGAATATTCTAACAGCAGAGACATAGTCAAACTTTCTTCCAGATACACAGGGCTCAGCCTGACCCAGCTGATCACAGAAATACTTCACCCTGGAGCAAGGCAGGGGGTGGTGAGATCAAAGAATACTCTCGTTTGTCTCAGATGTTTCAGCACTGGGGTTGTTGTACAGCAAGACATAATCGGGTACTTGGATGGCAGACAGCCATCTGCAGCACTGAGGTGAAAATTATCGTGCTATAATTCAAGCCCTGTCATGCCTCATTCCTTAATTATATAGTTGTGATTACAACGGAATCATCTTTCTATAGCATGTCCCAAGCTGACATCACTTTGATTAACAACTCATTTATCTGATTACATAGTAACTCAATAACATTTTGAATTGGAAGGAAACCAGGAAGCCCTTTCATGCCCATTCAGCTTCCTAGCTAGTGTGCATATAAGTACCCTGTAATTTTATCTTCTTTATTTATAGCTTAAAGGATGCTTTAAGGACCTGGGGAATGGAACAAGCAGTAAGGTACAG
This sequence comes from Molothrus aeneus, assembly GCF_037042795.1. Classification (NCBI taxonomy): domain Eukaryota; kingdom Metazoa; phylum Chordata; class Aves; order Passeriformes; family Icteridae; genus Molothrus; species Molothrus aeneus. The sequence continues at coordinate 142,643,943 of NC_089646.1, read as the reverse complement.
AGATTTGAAGATAATAAAAAACCTAAGAGCCATGAGAGAAGGAGATAGATCCCAGGGACCTGTAGCATTCCTGCAGCTGGTGCCATCTTCAAGCTTATGTACATAACCATTTGTTACAGAGGGACTCAGAGGCCCCAGGTATGTCATAGCCCTATTATGTTCTGAGCAGGCCTCTAATTGAGGAGAGTCTGTTTCAAAGAACTCACAGTCTTAGGCTTTGATTCAGAAAAGAACTGAGGCATTAAGTCTCTGACTTTAGGCTTCATTATCATACCTCCTCTTGCAACACCGACTCTTTCTTTTATGACTCCTAACGATTCCCATAATATGGTGCAGTTCAAATCTTCAAAGTGCTATAAAATATAAGTAAATTAAGCTTTAAAACTGACCCAGTGAGATCAACAGAGTTGTTTCAAAAGCAGAAACTGAGTCATAGAAATATGAAGTGACTTACCCAAGGCCCCGTGTTAAATCATTGATAGTAAGTTAAACAGAGAAATGCTAGTTCCTAAATCTCTGTTAGCTCACCACACCTTGCTATTTTTTCTTTTTTCATCCATTTGCTTTAGGTAACTTCATATATATGCTGTTGGAATAAGAGAAGATGGCCACTGCAAATGACCATACAGCCTTAGCCATGGGTAGGATCCAAGGGAGAGAACTATAGGACATTGCAAGCACATTTCAGCAGAAAGGATGCCCATCAGAAAGGGCTGGTTAAGTGAGATCAGTATTGAACAGAAGTGCACTCATTCCATTGAAATTTCCAGCTAGAGTCAAAGTGGCTGACAGAGCCATTGCTTGGTTCATTCTTCCTACTGGACTTGAGCAGCACTTCAGGGAGCAGGAATGTCCACTGCTGTGGCTGGCATCTCACTGTAACCCAGAAGGCTTTCCATTGCCTCATGTCTCCATACAAAGCTAAGGCATTGACCAGAACTGTTGAAACAATTAAAAATCATGTAATCCAAAATCGGTTTTTAAGATCTATGACAATTTTTTTTAAAGCTGATTTTTCACTCCAGCTTGTTCAGAACAGTTTTGATAACAAAATCATGCTTTTCTACATTCCACACAACAGTTTTAGCTGATTAAAATAGCACTCCAGCTTGTAACATCCTGAGGAAAGGGATGTCTGCTGCACATGTAAGGCAGTGGTAACACCTGCCTTGTATGTTGTTCATTGTCAGTTCATGATTATTATTACTTCTCTTACCCTTTATATAAAGCTCTATTCAATTTCCAAGGCATTTCCAAAGCCAATGTGTGGTGAACACATTGTTATCAACTCTGCATATAAATGTTGTGGAGGCATTTCATTAATTGATATCTGCAGGCTGCTCTGAGTTTCCAAGACACGGTTATATCCACTAAACCCCAGATCAAGCCCCTCATGATGAGATGTGCTGCACAAATGCATATGGAATAAGTCACTTGCTGTCAAAGTTCACAACCTGTGTGACAGATCCAATGCAGCAGGTGTGACTATCACGTTCTCTAGTTGTTTCCTGGTCCAATGTCTGTTTATTGACCTCCCTGCAGTTAATCTGTGAATACTTCCCATTTCTCTTCTTAACAACACAGACATGGCATGCAGCCTGCTGCAAGAGAAAGATAAAGTTCATCATGTGGATACTCCACTTGCCTGGAAATGTTTTCCTAAGTGCCACTAGAATTGAAATGCTGTGTATGCATTCATGGCAGATTGCAGTTGAACTGAACACAAAATGGCAGCTGCATGAATACTACAATACCTTCTAATACATTTAGAGGGGCAGCAGAAAGCAAATCATCAGCATTTTACCATCACTGTGAGTTCATGCTGAAATGTAAAACCAGAGCATGATCAATTTTATTAACAAGCAGCAGGAAGAATCCACAAGAAAATTTCTAACCTGCTTCAAAACCACCAGGAACAAATCTCCACTGTACAGCCCATTGCAGTAACAGTTATTTAGCTGTCTCACCACACAAAGCCATCTGGCTTTGGTTTTTGTCCACAACCCAACATTCATTATTTGAAAGGCTGGAAAATGTCTCAGGCCAAAAGTTGTCCATCTCTGAGCAACTCTGGACAGATTGGGATTGTGGAGTGAGATCCATCATTACAGATGTCGGGATCCACAGATCTTGGTATAAATCCAAACTCGTAACTCATGAACACCCATCCCTCCCCAAATCTGAGCAAATTTGCAGTATCCTGAAGGGCTGAAGCCGCTGCATTTGCTCTAGACATGCTCTGCTTTCTAATGGGGAATAAAAGACAAATCACAGCGAAAACATGATTGTGAAAACTGATTGCATGACCCGTCCTGCTTCACTTCTAGCCCAAGGCATTGATGCTAGGGGAAGACAGCTATAAACAAACTGCACATAATTATTCCATTATTACAGTTCATGCCTACTGCGTGGGTGGGAATTCTTCTATCTCTAGTATGTTTCCCTGCCTAGCTTCCTCCATCCCCCATCATCTGTTCGATTAAGTAAGCCAAACAAAGGACATTACCTCAGTGTATTCACAGAGCCTACCAAAGCAACAGCAGACAACGTTTGAGGAACTTTCAGACAGGTGTGCATTCATCTGATTAATAATAATAATAATAATAATAACAGTAATAACAGCACTCCCACAACCTCCGTGTTCTTTACTTCTTTTCTTTGACTTTCCAGCTATACCAGGTGTAAGTTATTTGCATTTTATTATTATTTTTTAAAAAGCAGTCATTAGGGAGGGTGTGAACATAGAAGCACACTGCATCTGGCTAAAACTTTTGCCAAACTTTGACTCTTCCTTGCATTCCAGGGTTAGGATCAGAGAAATAAGAGCTCTTGTAATGTGGTGCTATAGAAACATGTACCTCTCAGCCAGGGCCTGATTCTTTACTCATTTATATGGATTAAAATCAGGGTATCTGCTTCAAATCAGCTGAACATTACAGAGCTGGAATTGTAAGAAGAAATTTTCTTTTTTTCCCTTGTTTTGAAAAAAAATTAGGGAAATAAAATGAGAGTTTTCATGTGGACAGGTTTCCTTTGCATATTTATTCCCACAAGTACAGAGTTTTGTTTGTGTGGTTAATGACAAGGTGTATTAATTGGGCAAGAAACTATGTATGAAATAGTGACCAACAACCTCCCTAGAATATCCTAGTGCTTCCATCAGTTGAAAGGATTGCATAATGAAACAGAAGTTGGATAGCTCTTACTCTTTCTGTCGAAAAATGGGATGGACTAACTCTTTGTAGGGAAAATCTTTCCCACACCTTTATGACCCAAGCCTCAGTGGGCCTGGCTGGAAGAGATCTTGCAGCACTCAGGAGTACCACTACTAGATACTAAAAATCCTAGTTAGTGAATAGTCCTAAATGATAACCTAAATTAGCCGTGTTCCTGAATATTTTGTCTCAGAAGTTGTGCTTTTCTTCCTCCACTTTGATTAACATCACACCAGCTAGGATGGGTACCTCACCCACAAGGACAGGCTACATTAGAGTTGCCAGCCTCATATGTATCTCAGCAATCTGACATTTCTATTGAAACATTAGAGGCCTTGTCCAGTTTCCAAGCCCTTGAATTCACGCTCAGCTTTCAGCTTCTAGAGGATCATAGACAGATGTTATTCTACAATAGCAGAGAAATGAGGCAACACCTTGGCTGGCACATCACTACACTTTTCAGATCTGTTCACCTGTAGGGTAGGTGGGTCATTAACTTCTTCAAAGACTGCATTCCACTACCAGCTCTCTTCCAACTGAGCCCTACTTTTTATTAGCATCTCTTTATGGAGTAAAGGTTCATTTCTTCAGCTCCAGCTCACTCCTGGACTGTCCAGCCTGCCATTGTCCTGGGCAAGGTGCTGATGTTTACAGCTGTGCACCATGGAGGGAGGATATGGTGCCATCACAAGTAAATGTTGATTCCTCCTTTGTGAGCTGCTGTAAAGGACTGTGCAAAGTAGAGGGCAATGGAAAGACAGTTGCTTGTTCCCTTAAAGGACGACAGAACACACTGAATTCTGAACACGCAAATCAACTTTCTTGCCCAAAACCAAAGAAAACAGGGCTCATGCAGCTTCCTGATCCCTCAAAATTTTTGCAGTCAGGTTTTGCTCATAAGCCTACATTAAACTTCTGAATTAACAGAAAGTAAAGGATTATTCTCCCTCATCTAGAATTTTCCCATTTTGTGAAAAGAAAGAGATCTCTGTAGAGGAGATGGTTGCTCTGCCTTCTGCAGAACTGCTTTTCTCCATCAAAAGAGCAGTATGCTATAATTAGCTGGTCAGGATTTGAAATACAGTTTTAGCTTTTAGATCATTTCATAGAAAGAAACATCTACAGCCTTTTAAACTGTAGTGAAGAAATTATTTATGTTCAGATAAAGACTAACATTTTGTACTTTGGAGTTTGCTAATAGCAAACAAAACTTGCATTTATTATTTGCAAGGTAGACTAAATTTGTGGCAAGACTGGACAAGGATGGTGTGACTTTAAAAAGACCTGCTTTCCAAAGGGCTTCAGAAGACATCTTACTATCACTAAGATCTTCAAAAATGCTGCTCAGCTGACATCTAGAGCCACAGGCAACCAAGTTCATGCCAGAAGCAGCCTCTTCCTTCTGACACTATCAAGCCTTTTTGATAGTATCTTAACTAATGCTCAAATCCTGTCTGGGCAGGATTGAACCTACATATTCTCCCACTTGTCTCCAAGGTTCCAAACCAATAAATATATTCTAGGTTTATTCTGTACATGGACCCAATTCATGGCCAGGCCTTGTACAGAATACTACTGGTGAGGTGATTTTATATTTATCACAATACCATTTTAAGCCAATCCTAGGTGATTACTTTTAGAATGGGGGATATCTATATTTATCCCCTTTTCCAGCAACTCAGGATGTGGAAGAACAGAAAAACAAGTGTCTTGTCTCTTAAATGATAGACCTAGCTCTGAATACCTTGGTACTAGTGAGAAGACATGTCCTTCTCTTCAGCGGGCAAGAATTCTAACAGCAAAATCCCACACAGTCTATACCAGGACTGTCCTGGAGGAAGGTACCCCATTCAAGGGACCCAGCTGTTGAGCTCTTTTCCCCCATTTCATGCAAGGTAAGGAAGTATGAGTGGTGAAGAGCCCAGAGTCAGGGCACCGTGAGACAGCAGGATGCAATGTCCATGAGCCCATAAGGAGTTGGCCCAAAGGGCCTTAGTAGTATTTCACAGAGAAATGAAACAGACTGTGACCATTGCAACACTTGACACCAGAACCTGCAAAGTCAGCTGATTTTGCGGAAAACTTGCTGGTGAACAAGTGTTGGCAACATGTGCTTGGTACTTGCATGTGCTTTGAAACTGTAACATCTTAAACACCAGACTGAATGTGCTGTAAATGATTCATTTTTCTCTTTCCACTATTTTTAATAAAACCACATTGCTTGTTAGAGAAAACCCTCTCCCAAGAACCTCTATCAGTAAAATCAGTGAAGCATACAAGTGCCCTTTTCTCTGTTCAACAGCCTCTTTCAAATTCCTCTTTCCAGCCCTCCAGTTGACAGAAGAAGCTAAGTGCAGCCTGACCCAGTACACAGGAACTTCATTCTGGTCCTGGACTGCCTGACCTTCATCTTCATGGGAATCCATTTCCCTCTGTGGCTCTGCAATCCCTTGCTCTTGTTAGACTAAATTCTCCTAGAGAAAGACTGCTTCTCATTAACATGAACTCTTTTACTTAGTAGAAGTCTGACATAAACCCAAGAGTTTTAATGCTTAAATGATGTAACTGCCCACCTAGGGGAATTTAAAGAAGCCAACTACTAATGATACATTCAAAAATGATCCTCAGGCTGGAACTTCTTTAAGCTTTGGAGCAATATCAAGAGCCTGGAAATAATTCCCAATATTTCATTTGTATGTCTTGATTTTCCAGTTCTGATACAAATGCAGCCAGCAGTAGCTGGATTCCAAGGAGGAGGCCTGTATACTGCCAAGAGAGATGATTTTGTGCAACCCTTATCATTCAATTTACAAGAGATGCCCAGAAAAGAAAAGAAAAGTTAATAAGCATCTTTTAACACTCAGCGGGCTGCAGGAGAGGCTTCCTGGGTGCATGTGAAGTCTGCAGTGTCTCAACCTTGAATGCACTGTCTGTTAGAAGTGAATTGCACAAGCTCAGATTTCCTCAGAAAACAGCAGTTTGTTACTGTGGGCCTGCAATAAGTTGCTACAGCACCGAGAAATATTCCAGATAAGCAAAATCTTCAGAATGTAATACAGTGTGATTGCTTTCAGGAAATGTTACAATGCTGACCCTGCTACATCTGAGTGAGTCAGGTTTGCATGGCAGGCAACTGGTCCCCGTGGGTGGGATTTCTTCACTCTCCAAAAGTCAGACTCCAAGAACTGCTCTAATCACCATGGGCTCACTATTTCACAAACAGTGAAAAACTTCACAAGCAATTTCACCCCAATTACTTCTTCCCTTTGACTTAAGACAAAAGATAAAATTTGTCTGCATCAAACACACATTTATGTACCCTGTATTGTAGATCCAGAGATGGCTAAACCAGCACTAAACCTTGAAGCTGGAATCAAGGCCATCATGATTCTTTCCCCTTTCTTGTGTTCACACTGCCCAATTCAAATGCTTTCACACATGGTTTAGCAACTGAGATACAGACCATCACACCTCCCTTCATAGAGTGTGACTGATGCTTTCAAGAGTTAACTTTGAATGGGAGATTAATAATACTAATGGATAAAGGTTTAAATGTCAGCAGTAATCCTAAAGACTCCACACACTAAGAACCAAACCAAACAAGCAAACAAACAAAAACCCAAATCAACAAACCAAAAAAAAAATCCAGTTACCTTCATTTGATTCCTTCTTAAGCAGCTGTACTGCAATTCAATGACCACAGCTGGAGAAAAATAATAAATTTTTAGTCAGATCCTTGATTTTCAATTACCTTTAAGCAGGGCAGTACCAAGGCAGAGGGTGAACAAGGTAACAAGGTGACAAAGTAGTTAGGTAACAAGACGAGGTGAATCTGAAGATTCATTGAATATGCTTTTCAGTTATGATGAAAGTCTTTTTGATGGAATGATGGAACCTGCAAGACATTTTGCTAATAAAATATCATCATCTTTTTTTACTAGTAAGTCTTGATTTCTAAGCATTAGGCAGAAGATTGAAATATGCTGTGAATTTCAAACACTCAAAAAATATATCCCAAAAAATCCTAAGATATACATCTGCTTGACATCACTGTTTGTACTGACAAAATTTGGCCTGGCATCTAAATCCAGGTACATCTTAAAGTCTTTCCTATGTCAGATTTCTGAGCCATGTGCCCAGTACACGAGATAACAAAAATCATCAAAGAGACACTAATTTTGCAACCAGGAGCAATAAATCTCATAATTCTGTAGGATTTTTTTTCTCCTTTGGTCAACACAGTAAACTCTCCTTACAGTTTGATGACAAGGTTTCTGATCCAAGTAGAAGATCCATTAGAAAATTTTGGGGACATAAAGTTCTAAAAACATGAAAATAATTTTGGATCAATAAGACAAGTAGGAGCAACACTTAGAAGCAATAGTAGTCAGATCAACAAACAGGATTGCTGCTTAGTTGAACATGGGCATGCTAACAACAGAAAAGGACTCATGTTTTGAAGGATTAGGTAAGCAGCATTATTTACCTACAAACATGAGAAAATAAATATATAATTCACCAAGCCTCTCTCCTTCCCCCATAAAGTAGCTTTCTCATCAAATATTGACTGAAAAAAAATGTTCCTTGTACTCTTCAACTGAACTTTCTAGTCCCATTTCAGTTGTTTCTTACAACCCTTACTCAGTTTGCTCTCCACCAGTGGGGAGGCTTGGGGTGCACCAGGAGCTGGGAGGGGACACAGCCAGGGCAGTTGACCTCATTTGACCAGAGGTATATCCCAGGGGATACAATATGGCATCATGCTCAGCACATAAAGCTGAAAGAAAAACAAGGAAGGGGGAAGGACTTTTGAAGTGAAGGTGTTTGTCTTTCTAAGTCACCATTACACTTGATGGAGCTCTGTTGTCCTGGGGATGGCTGAACACCTGCCTGCCCATGGGAAGCAGTGAATTTATTTCTTCTTTTGCTTTGTTGTATTTTGCTTGCATGTGCAGCTTTTGCTTTGCCTATTAAATTGTCTATATCTCCAATCCACAAGTTTTCTCACTTTCACCCTTTCAATTCTGTCCCCTATCCCTTTGCAGGGGCAGTCAGTAGCTGTGTGGTGTTCAGCTGCCTGCTGAGGTTAACCCATGGCAGGGGAGGAAGCACCAGGAACTGCTCAAGCCCCAACTCTCAGCTCTGTGTGCTCACAATGGCCTGCAAAGCACTTAAGCACCTGCTCAACTCAGTGCACAGGTATATCTTCATTGACTTTGCTAGGACAGGTATGCCAGGTATGCAACATCATAGGGCAAAGCTGTTCACACAGCAGTTTTCAAATGCTTCCCTGTTAAATTCAGTTTCTCATGACTCTAAATATTCATCCAAAGAGTTTAGTATCTGTTGAGTCAGGACGCTACTTGTAACCCACTTGGGGCATGACCTCTAGTGTCAGAACTGTCCTAAAGCCATGTGAGCACACAGCGAGTTTCTGTGGTGATTATATGTCAGTGTGTGACCACTACACAAGCAAGGGAAACCTCCCCTCTCTCATTACTGAGGCTGGTTTGGGCACTAGTCCAGTTCTGCCAAGTCCTTTATCTTCCCAAGTAGTTAGTAATCAGTTTGTTTCCACCTCACCCATATTTACTCTGGTAGCTGAACATCATCCCAATAAGGTGAGCAGCTCATTTGGTATTCCCTTTCCTAATTGGAGCCTTTAGGCATCAGATCATGTTCGTGCAAGACAGCAGAATAACTCAAAGTTATAACTCCAGTTACAACTCCAGTCCTAGTTGATTGGGGCAGTAGAGAGCATTGATACATATTGTCTGCTGCATTTAAGATTAATTGGTTGCTGTGACCCAACACTGCAGATGAGTTTTAGGTACCATTTTATACCACTGGGATAGAGCATTCCCATATATCTGAAATATCTTGCATAGCTCCAGTTTCAGCCTATGATTCCAAGCACAATATAACAAATTAACTAACCAAAGGAGCTAATAATCAGATGTCTCATGCTAAGAGACTAATAGCAGAAAATTAGCACAAAGGAAAATGTCATCTTAAATGACTGCGTAACTGTTAGATAGTCCAGAAGAGGACTGCTGGAACCAAGTATGTGCACTCTGTTGCAGCAGAGAAGGATGATCAAAAATCAAACGTTTGTCCAGAATGGAAATTTTTACTTTGCATTCATGAAACACTTGTAAAAAGAAATTTTTACACTTTCAAACACATACCATCTCGTATTTTGACCCTCATTTTCCATGTAGACAAGTATTTTCTTAAAAAATCAACACTGTCAGATTCATTAGCTGAAGTGACTAGACTACGAGCTAGGCAGTCCTTGAGGCTCCATCTATGCTCTGCACTGAGACAAGACTTCTCAAAGGCAATTCAATCCCATCCTAAGCAAAGTAGGTTTTGTCACCTGGTATTTTTTTTCTTTCCCTTTAATTGAATGTTGCCTTGTTGTTTTATAGCTTGAGAGGTTAAATAGGAACACCACCACCCTCCCTTTGACTTTCTCTCTCCCATTCATTTATTTGTATAACTCTTAGTCATCTACTCCCTAACAAAGTAGTCCTATTCTTTTCAGTTTCTTCCTGAGGGAAGTCTGTCCATGCTTAATTATTTTTGTTGCCTGTTCTCAACCCCCCTGTGTTTCTGCTGTCTCCTTTGTCAGGGCAAACTGCAGTTGGTAGTCCTGATTGTAGGGCTGACAATTCACACTAACAATTCACACTATGCTGACTAGTTGTGCAAGACATTCAAGTTAGGGGAAGAGAAACTCCACATATCTTGCGTAACTAACCAAAACCATGTAAATTACTACTGAATATGCAACTAGGACTGCTCTGCTTCCTACAGCAAAAACAAAAAGGATGGGAACTTGTTGGTAGGCTTTTGTGTGTGTCCTGCTTCAAAGCCAAGAAGAGCTGAGGCTGTAGGAAGAAGCAGGAGCGCTCCACAGAAAATTTAAATACAGTCTCAGACAGGGTGCCTTACTCTCTAAGCCCCCTGCTTGTCCTGTTTCACTGTCGTGGTTGTTACCTCACAGTCCCTTCTCCTTCCCTGCAACCCCTGCCTGCCAGCCTGAACACCAAAGCAGCTCCTACCACTCCCAGCCAACAGCCCCTGAAAAGCCCTGCTCTCTTACTCTGCCAAACTCACCTTTCTACTTCCAAATCCCCTCTCAGCCCATCCCAGTGGCATAGACATCCCACCCTGACCCCATCTCTCATCCCTCCTCAGATCTGCCCTTGCTGAAAGACAGTGGACAGCTCAAGCAGGCAGCATGTCCATAGGAGGAGGAGGATGCCCTCTGACAGACTTTGCCCTGGGGAGGGCAGTAATTGGGCTGACAGGGCCAATTACCACAACTGACTGTGTCCCTGACCTGCTCTTCCCACATAAACAATTTTCAGTCTTTGCTCTGAAGGACCCAACTAAAACATGGGCCACACTTCTCAAAAATTCTCCCTCAATGGCACCTGAAAATAGACGAAAAGAACATGTCAAATGAAAAGCAAGAGCTGTTGAAGCCCTCAAAACTGCCTTCATTCCCCCCTTCCCCTCCCCCCCCTTTTTTTTAAGCAGCTGAGTTATTGTCTGACTGGATGGAAATGTGATGCTCTGTCATGCTGTTCAGACCAAATGCAGGTGGAAAGCTGCTCACAAAAGATCATCAACCCATGAGTGACTAACAGTGAAAAAATGTGACTGATTTCCAGCAGTCTGGGTGTGGATTACTGGCACCCGCAGCGAGATGGCCACAGGAGGGGAGGCTTTCCCGTGAACCAGTAGCAGGCTGGTATGTCCTTCTAAGCTGGTTAAATAACACAGTATTGACTCTGCCCCGTGGCTGGGCATCTTAGGTAAGAGTGAATTGTGAAATCCCAGCCCAATATTACCCTTGACACTTGCTTTTGAAGAAGTTACCACAGAAACCTCAAAAGCAGGTTTCAGTGAAACACACAAGGCTTTAGTCCTGCACCAGCCCTGTACGAGAAAGTGTATTTCATCCTTTCCAAGCCCCCAGAACTCCACAGGGGTCCTTGTCCCAAAGTCAGAACTGCCTTGATCCCATGGAAATCCCCATGGATGCAGTGAGACCATAAACCCCCAGAGGAGTCTCAAGCTGAATCTGAGAAAAGAGCTGGTTGAAAACATCAAGTAACTGCCATGCATGTTTACAAACCCTAGTCTAGGTCTGGGTATCTGGCTGATGAATAGGGATGGCAGCAGATGGCTGCAGGGGTTCCCATCTTCACCTTTGAGCCCTGCCCCTGCTTCAAGACAGCTCAGCTGCTGGTGTGGCAGTAATTGAACCACTGAAAATTACAACCTGGTGCATTAAGTAGAACCAAAGCCAGTGCCAGTTTTTCTGTTAATATTACTTGTCTGAAAACTGTGCTGGTTCAACAGCTGCTTCCCAAAGAGCTGAGCCACCTTCACAGCCTGAATGAACACTTCCGAGAGAAAGGTGGGGCAGACAGCCGGCGGCAGGAATCACAGCAGCCATCCCCGGATAAGTCATCACTGCCCATGAATCAAAGGGCTTACAAACTGGATCCAAGATGGGATGTAAAATATTACACATAGCTCTAATAACTCTGGGGGTTTTTGAGCCTCATGATGTATGGCATTCCCCCGTGGCACAGACTAAATCCATGACTGAATGCTTTCTAAGAAGCTTAGGAAGTGATTGTATAAAATTAGTATTAACAAGTTTCACTATTATTAAATGGAAAATTAAAGCTTTCAACACTTAGCTATTCAAGGTGTTTGCTACGCCAATGCTCTGTAATGCCCTCATCAACAATAATCATCATTACGGTTGCTCCTTAAAAGCTGGGGAAAAATGCATAATCTCTTGTAGTATAATCCACTTTCCTAGAGCAGGCATGAATTTAAAAATCTATTAAGAATGGTGTGTACAGAAAGTAATTTCCTGTAAGATCACAGAATGGCTTAGCCATAAATAGAGAAAACTCCATCAGTTAAGTTGCAAAGGATAATCAGACATACCCTGTCCCAGATTCATAACTTCAATTTATCTGTTTGACTGACTTGGCTTCACTTAGCATATTATAGTTTGTGGTTCCAGTGTACCAGGATACTTAAGGAAACCAAAAACCATGAAGGATGTTTTCTTTGCACCACATTTTGGTAATTTTAAAAATTATGAGTTTTATTCTCCCCTTTTTCTCTTATTTTTTGAGGTCCTCAGCACTTACAGGCTTCAGATCCATTGTGTTACCTTTAGCCTGGCAAAAAGGCACAAATTCCCCCTCCTGGGCCTGCTAAGACAAACCAAAGGAAAAAGCTAATATCACTGCCAGCAGGACGAAGCTCTACTACCAGAATAAGGGGCAGTAACTGTTGCTGTGTCAGAGACTCAGAGTTGTCCTCTTGCAAGAGGAGAAAAAGAGGGTAAAAATGCCCCAGGGCTACAATGAGGCAGCAATCTGCCAGGCAGTCCAGAGAGCTTTATCTGAGTAGAGAACAATGGAGAGGGTCCCTATAGTTTTCCTGTTTTGCAGATGAGAACATGGGGACGAAATTACTTAAGGCCATCCAGAGGGTCAGTGGTAGGGCCGGGACTAGTTTTCTCACAGCCTCTGATCTGTACACAGTTTTCTAGAATACCAAATTCTACATATGGCATTCAAAGTTAAATGATAAGGCTTGAGACATCAAGAACAAAGAACAGTTCAGATTTGCTGCTCTGATGGATCCTTGACTGCCTTCTTTGCTGGTATTCATAAGAAAGGAACAAGAGGGTAAAGGAGCAAGCTAAAATCACCCAAAAAACTTTCAGATTCTTGCAAATATTTGTGTGGGAAAAAGTTTTGTGGGACAGCCCCATGTACACTGAACAGAGAGGCAATAAGTTCTCAAAGGCAGGGCAGTCCGCCAGGGACCCAGGGAAGGCTTTAACGGATGAAGCTCTATGTTCAGCAGAGATTAACTGAATGTGAGATGTCTGAAGTGAGACACTTCTGTCTCAGTCTACATCAGAAGAACACACCTCTGTGCTCCCAGGATTGTCAGTCTTGAGTTGTTCCTGAAGTGAAACTCCCAAACCAACTTTTTCTTATTAAAACAATAATTTAAAGAAAAAACTTAATCATACAGCTATAGTTCTTGGGTTCAGATTTCTGAAATTTTTGTGTTGGGGGAATGGAATGGCCTTGAGTTTAGAACTTCTTTGTGACAAAGAAAAAATGCTGCACCAATGTATGTGCAATATTCACTAACCACCTTCTAGACAACACTGGCAAGCTTTCTCCAAATGTTTATTATAGGAGGCACAGTCCTTGCTCTCTTGAGTTTAGAACTCCTTTGTGACAAAGAAAAAATGCTGCACCAATGTATGTGCAATATTCACTAGCCACCTTCTAGACAACCCTGGCAAGCTTTCTCCAAATGCTTATTATAGGAGGCACAGTCCTTGGTCTCTTCTTAAGATGCTGTGTAGCCAAATATACCCCAGAAATGCAAATCTGAGAATCCTGTGAAGTGCCAACATGAGCAGAGGCTGTGACATACCCCATATGTCAGCCCTTGGACACTTCTGCCTATGTCCACCCGTGGAAACTGAGGTATCAGTAATTCTCATGATCGCCTCAGCACAACTCTTCCCTCTCCCCCACACTCAGTGCAAAGCACTTTCCCTGAATATCCTGGCCTAGATTTTGCCATCAAATATCTTAGTGCCAACTCACTTTTGATGAAATGGGGTCTGTTCTTTCATAAAAAGAGCTTTAAATAAATCTCCTATGTGAATACTCAGGGTACAACAAGCAGGAAAAATCGGATTTTCAGGAGCCCTCACTGTTGTTTTTCATTAAAATTAGAAGCAAATGCTCCCATTAAGCTTGAGGAGAACACTGCAACCAGTGCTAAGCTATTTTAAAATATCCTGTCTGTATTGACTAAAACCTACAGTCTTACTCCAAATGAAAATCAGTTCCATGCAAAAGGCTTAAAGGAACTAGACTATGAAAAATCCATAAATTAGCTCATAGGCTAATCATCTCTTCAAAGTCCTTCTTATTTGTTTCCTTGGAAATGTAAATGCAGCCAGAAGAAAAAGTCCTGAAGCTCATGAAAGTGCTCTCTCTATAACTACATGAAGAAGATCTGAGGATTTAAGCAAACGATGAGTGCTCAGTAATAACCTCTTCAAAGTGTGCCCTGTATACTAATGTCCTTGATTGTGATAGTCAGAGGAATAATAAAACTATACTGACTAAGATTTGCTCATTCAAGTGGTGCCTGCTTGAAGCTAATTCTCTGCATGGAGGTCAAATTCAAGCCACTAAAAAACTAATTCAAGCCACTATAAAACTAATAACCAGATAGTGCAGTGGTTGGTTGAGAATCCTGCCAATGTTTCTAAAAGATATGGTTGATGACTTTCTCTTGGTTTTAATAGGTCTCTCTTTTTCCTGTTCAGATTGTAAATGAAGAGGATTTGGAGGAATGGAGCTTTAGTCTGCCCGATTTAATCCAGCATAAACCCCTGCTTCCACAAGGAGATACCAAGTAAGTGGTCAGAGGCCACTGTGAAACAAATTGTTGGGAACATCTGGGAGCAAATTTCGCAGAAGATCATTGTTGCACAGGATTTTAAAAGGAATGATGAATTCCCCTATAATAGACACAACTGAGATTAATGCATTCTGGTTTAAATCTGTATTTCCCTTCATATTTCCCCATTTTACAGAATTTATTTCATTACATCTAATCTCAGGAACACTGACACAGACACTTTCTATTTTTGTTTGGATTTTCCTACATGACAGGCAGAATTTTTTAAAAAGCAACACACCTTCTGTTATTTTGCTAATCAGTTATATTCTCAGATTCCCTCATTGCTGAAGAACCTGTTGATTTTACTGAAGTATGAGTTCTTTCCACTCAATTAGCAAAGACCAATGTTTTAAATGTATGTAATTTTTAATGTTTTCAGTCCTCTCTTGTGTAGACACAAAAATGCAGTTCCTATTCTTCCATGCCACCAAAACAGAGCTATTCCTAAAGAAGCCTTCTCCTATACAAGCATTTGTGTCTACCTCCTAACATCCCTAACCAAAACCTGACCTGAGAATTAGGCCACCCTACCACTCTACCCAACACTATATCAAGACATTCTGAAATTACTTCTTCAGCAAATGTATCATATTATACCTCTTTTTGTCAGACAAAGAGAGCATGACTGCCCACTTACATAGTCCTAACTACATCTTCCCAGAAAGTATAGCAGCAGGGAAATGTTCAAGCTTCCCTCTGGCAACTGAGGCTCCCAAGTCCCCTGAGCATGAAAAGGGCAAAACCCCATACTAGAAAGCACAATGTCACTTGATCTCCAAAGGGTTATTTATTGCCCACATCACAGAAGCATTTTCACAGCACGTTCCCCAAAGAAATTCCCTCTCTAGGACTTCTGATGCCTTTGCTCAGCCAACTGGGAGGCCCTTGTGGATAATAAAACAAAACTACAGCGTAGTTCCTACCCATGCATGGCTCTAGGAGAGAAAAGCCAACCTCCCTAGGCACCTTTGCCATCTCTCGCGAGGCTTTTAGGAATGTGGAGTCGCATGTACTTTTCTATTTGATGGGAAAAGAATAGCAAGACATCTAATAGTCCTCTGCATGTTTACAAAGAAAGTAAATTTAATCTGTGCATCAGGAATTTTGTCCACCCTCTTATTCTACTCCTTTCCACTGAAGGGTTGGCTTGAGGAAGCTTGGCTGTCACCAGGGCACTTGCACTCTTACGCTGCCTTCTCTGAGAGTCCATCCTGCCCAGATGAGCTCTCCAGCCCTGAGACAGCAGCGGGGACCATCCCCTGCCCTGCCAGGCTCTCGCTGCAGCAGCGCCAGCTCCGCTCTGCCACCCGTGTCAGACCCTGCTCCGTGTTCACTCCCTGCTCCCTGCCGGGTGTGTCAGTGCCCACCCCAAACCAGGACGGCTCTCAAAGCTCAGCCTCCTTCCAGTCAGGGCCCTGACTGCTGCTTGCAGAGGGTCCTCCCTGGCATGACCAGCACCCTCCCCATCCTTCAGAGACCACACGCAGGGTGAAGAATGTCCCACCCTGAGACAGCTCCCAGCCCACTGACTGTGACAGTCATACTGGAGATGTGGCTCAGACTTCCTCTGGTAAAGGGATGGAGGTTATATGTCCCACACCACAGGAACATCTGGGTGAAACTTTTAGAAGGAAGTTCTGACTTCATATGTGCGTTCTGTGATGTCTTCTGACTCAGGTCCTAAGTGATAAATAGGAGTAGGGGGAATCATGGATCATGGAGGGGTGTAGGCACTCCTCTACTCAAAGCAAAGCAGAAGCAGAAACAGAAACAGAGCAGACATGCCTAGAAGCAGAGTTCAGGGATTCCCAGAACTTTGTTGGTAAAAAGCTGGTGTCTGCTAGCTTTATATACCTCCTAATTTGTAGTAGATTAGTTTGTTTAATGTCTGGGCTTGCTCTTCTCAAGGGCTGAGTTTTCAATGCTGAAGTTGTGCAGTGAATTCATCTTGACTATAATTAAATGGCTGGTGTACTAAGAGCACCATACCAGCATCTGGGAGAGTCACGTTCCAGTCCCTGCTCCAAATAGTTGTGTTGTTTTTTTAATGTGAAACAGAAGCCCACCATCCAGAGGCATTCATAATGATTCCCAAAGTCCCAGCTGACATGGAATTGCATGCATATCCCAGGGCTCCACCACCACCCAAAAGCAGATCTGAGCCCTGGCTTCCCACATGCCATAAGTGCTTCCCAGCATTCTCATCCTCTCAGACATCGGTGGATTTTTTTCATATGTTATTCCTGAGACAGACTGGACCATCACAGACAAACAGGTAGAAGTACACCTACCTTGTGAATCTCATTAATGAAGAAGCACACCATGGCCTGGTTTCTCCAGAGTAATCCAGAAATGCAAACATAGAAGCAATGAAGCAACAGAGACATTCCTGGAAGAAATGGTACTCCTCATATACAAAAAAATGAGAGAGATGTTTTGAGAGCTTAACTTGACAATTAGCCATTTAAATGTGCCTTTCAAGCTTATCTCCATGCTTCTAGATCATGAAGATCTTCAATGTACTTCTACCTACAGTAGCTCAGCACCTTTCTACACTACCTGTGTTTGTTCAGTAGAAGAAATACTGATTTTGTTGTCCCCATACATCACCCTTGCAAGGACTGGAGCTGAGTAGAAATGAGCTCATTAAAAACTGGTAAATAAGCTATTATATCCATTAAATGTGTGTATATACATGCATGTAGTCAGGCAGGACAATTAGGTTCAAGGCATCATTATATCCTACACTTTAGACACAAATATGACTCTGGATCCTGCCTGGAAAAGGTAACTAGATGAAATGGAAAGTGGTTACTGGGTTGAGGGGTGCTATTCCCTAGCATATTACACAATTACCCTCTTTCCTGGAGCATTATAATTAACATCACAATCTTGCACACAGGTAAATACAGGGAGAATACTTTTGTGCTACACTCCTTTAGGGGCTTTAAAGGCATTTTTTCAAAAGCATTCAATTTTGATCTCTGCTTCCTGTTAAAATGCAGAGAATTTGGAGCAACACTGGGATAAGCAGAGAGCTCAGAAATGCTCAACAACATATTCAGAGCTCTTAATACACTTCTGTTCTTCATAATGGGTAGAGGAGAGGAGGGAGAAGTAGTAAAACTACATGGTCATAATCCCTTTTTGATTTTTCCTCAGCTCCTAGGGATACAATCTTAATAGAAGGGCAGACCAACTAGAGAGCATGTGACATCTGGGTGAAAAGTTTCTTGCACTCTGGGATGGTAAGGAGCAGGCTAAGTTTTGAAAGCAGACTCTTTGACACAGGGTCTTGCATTTGTCTTGCTGTCACGTTGTTACCACACCAGATCACACTGTGTGACATAACCAACAAACCCTGTTGTAACCTGCCCTAGCATGTGTCATGGGAAGGCAGCCTGCTGCTTGCTGCTTGTGAGGGTGCTTCAGGAAAAAGGCAATCCTGCTACTTCCCTGCATTCTGAAGGTTACCAGAAAGGAAGTCAAACATAAAGACCTGCTCTCCTCCTGCCCATCCACAATCAGCTCCAAGCAGTCATCACTTGTCCCCCAGAACATTTCAGAAATTCCACAGCACACAGCAATATAACACCGTTGAAATGGAGTAACGTCCCATGAAGAAAGAGGCTGCCTGTTGAAACCTACTATTTCATATTCAAGTAGGAGGTGGTATAATAAGCACACCACAGCAGTCCTGGCAGTGCTCATCAGGGAGGACAAACGAACTTTTTAGCGCTGACTCAAGGCATTTAAATATTTTCTTCCACTGAAGTTTTCACTAATCCTCTTCGCACCTTGCCTTCTTCACAGCAGTGGAATCAGTTGGCAAGTGAAACCAAGTAACTACTCAGAACCTGCAAACTTTTCCCTTTCCTTTTTGCTACATTCCACAGAAATTGCCAGTTGCCTCATTTTGTGGATGTCCCCACAGATGACATTTAAACAAGCACTCTCCTGATTTATCTTGTCCCCGGGGGATTTCCAACCTATGTGGACTGTGTTTGTGGATGACAAAATACATTGTCATACCTCAAATTAAACACATTAAACTAAATTACTGTCTCTCATGCTCTTTCTCATTTGTAAACTAGTAAATATGTATCATTGTTCCTGACATCTTCAACACCACAGACTCACCTTTAAATTCGGAGAAATAAATCCTGTCCCACAGCTCAATAAGGTTCTTTTTATATTCACCAAGCAGGTCTTTCACCTCTAGGTGCCAGCTCAGCCAAATGGTGAGACATTCCCTTGCACCTTAGCATAAGGGTGGATTTCATCCAGCAAGAAAATTTTGCTTCATAGTGAACAGAATTTAACTGTGAGCCATGTAGGTAAAGAGTCAAATTATTTCTCTTCTCAACACCCTCCAAAACAGCTTTTTTGTCAACATGAGGTATTGGGAAGAAAAGATCACTCTGTGCAATGTTATGTACAGACTCCTCTGGTACCTACTTATCCCACCAAAAGCATCATAGTGCACAGGTGAGATCATCTGTAACCCAGTCATTGCAGAAGAACAGAATATTCACATATTTCAATGTTTATAGTTTAGGGTGACAAACTAGAGTGAACAAGACACAGGTCACATTCTCCCACCCAACCTGCATTGCAATGCCCTGAGCTCTGACTCACAGGTCCTCATTCCTCCACTCCCTTGCTGAATTTCCGCAGCAGACCATACAGTGTGACCATGACAGAGCTCCTGGCAACTAGCCTGTGTCTCTGCCTGCTGCAGCACACAGGGGCCATGAAAAGCCAACAAATCCCTGGGTCCTTTCATCAGGTGCTGAGAGTCCTTCAGTGCACCAAGGCAGAAATTTCACTGCGTGCAGGAGCAGCCCAGAGGGACCTCAGTGTGAGTGGCACGGGGAGAAGAGCAGCTCACCCCTGGGTGTGCAGCAGTCACTGAAGTGAGCAGCTGTGGGTACTGGGATTAGTAAGAGCTGGGATGTGCAGCTATCTCGGTGAGAGAAGCAGATTGGATTGCAGCACAGGCTACTGTTCACATATGTGCAGGGAGAAAGACAGTGTTAATGTTTCCAGGGACAAATGGGCATGGCCACAGCCCCAGCTCTAGAACCAGGCACCTTCAAGAGCCCCAGGATGCTGCAGCCATGGGCAGGTAATGAAGGAGAGGGGTGCTGTGGGCTGAGGCTTGGAGGGAGTAGGACTGACATTGCTGCTGGGCCAAAGGCCTGACAGTGGTAGAGGGACTCTACAGGCAACATCCTTCTTAGCTTTGAGGCTGCAATGTGAGGCAGATGCTGCTGCCACCATGGCCACAGACATGAAGCAAGGCTGGGATGGTGGCTGGCACTTGGGTTACGGGGTTGACAGGGCCCTGTGCTGGTGGCACGTGTGGGACACTGACACAGCCACTGCAGCCAAGCAGCCATCTGCCCTCAGGAGCAGGACTGCGACCAGCAGCTGCAGAAAACAAAATCTCTGCTGCTGGCAGGAAACCTGCCCTCCTTGCACTGCAATCTCATGGGATCACCTCAGAGAAAATGGCCGAGTGCCTTGGCCAGCGCCCAGGTGGGGCAACAAGGGCCAGTGCAGGTGACTCGGGCCGTGCCAGACTCCTCTCCCTCAGCAGCAGAGCCTTCCCCGTGCTGCAGCAGCACCCACTCACCCCAGCCATGGGCACCACTGGGCTCCACTCCACAGGGACCCCTGACAACATTTTTAAGGTTTTAGCGCCAGTAAACCCTCCCAGCTCCAGCATAAAATCCTCTCAGCTGTTACAGGAGCTTCTCAGTGTCACAGAATCCCACCTGCCCCAGAAGTGCCAGGCTTCATGCAGCCCCTCTCGCCCCACTTTGGTTTCAATGCACAGTTTTGGTGAATGAAATGGGAGCAAATTGCTTTTAATTATACTGCTAAGTTTTGTTTTCCACGGTTTTGTCCATGTGCAGCTCCTACTGCAAATCCCCATTTCCTACAGGGTCCAGGCTGCTATAATTAGTATTAGGTAAGTTAAGATAAAGGATAGATGCCTAGCTAATTTATCAGGGATCCAAGAAGGAATGCACCCTGAATGTTGAGGCATGTGACAGTTAAGGTCTATAATTTCTCACATCTTCACCATCTTTAGTATTTTGAGGATTCATTAGAGCAACAATTGCATCAAACTTGTTCACTGGGCATTTGAGATGCTCATCTGTAAAAGCACTGAAACAACATTCATGCTTTTCCATCCTACTTCTCAGCAGCCCTTATATACCAATTGCCCAGCTTTCAGAGGCAGCAAGGCATAGAGGAAAGGATTGCAGAGAAGGTTTTGCAGAGAACCTTCATTTTCCAGGAAATTAAAAATCCTGGGGTTTCTTCAAAATTACAGACATTAAAATGATTCAAGAAAACATGCAGATGATTGGAGGGAAGCAGAAGTCTCACAGCTGGAGAAATTTTATTGAATCAGATCATATCAGACACTACATCAATACATATCAATGCTCAGAAAGCCCCAGATTTCCAGCCTTCTAACCCACAAGCCCATGTTTTCTTCACTGTATGTCCACTACTTTGAGACTAGTACAGTTGCATATTATAGTAAACAGACATGTGCACCTCTGTTACATTGTTGTTATCATATTCCTATCTCATACATAGATTTAAAATATTTTGTGTTCCCTGTGGGTATGCTTGTTCTTCTTAAAAGCAGAATATTTTACTACATTGCTATACAGTATTTCTACAACTAGAAGCATTATTAGTAATAGAATACCCTAAATTCCAATTTACATTCAAGCATCTTTTGCTTCTGGCTGAAAAAACATGCTTGCAGTGACTTCACAACCTCCTAAATTCTAACTACAGCTATACATCCTCTGTGAAAATATAAAAACAATTTGTCATGATTCATGGGTAACCCTCTCTGTTAATCCTAATGATATGGTTAGGAGATGCAATTTGCAACCTACTTTAACTTTTAGATTTAAGGACCTTCAAAGTGTGTCCTTCTGCTGCTCTTCAGCACAAGGGCAAATGGATAGTAAAAGAGGGGCAGCACACTTGGCCATTCAAAACCAGAAGTGCCAGATGAAAACAGGAAACCAATCCAGTCTAAGAGCAGCAGCAAACTGTAAATATGCATCTCATTGGAAACAGGTTCTCAATCTGCAGTGTTCTGAGCATACACCCTTATGCTTCACAAACGCCTGGAGGAGGACAGCAAAGCTATAAAACCAACTGCAAGCAATCTCATCTTCCAAGCTATGGTCTGGCAGTCTTATAAATGGCTCAAGAATGACATTCCTTTGTCTCTTGTCACTGAGTCACTGATTCCCACATCTTAGCTGGGGAATGGAGACATAGTCTCTTCTGACCCTGTGTTTTATGGTTCCCTGACCCCATTAATGCCTGCACAACCCTTATGGTAATAGAGAAGGGACCAAGCATAGCCTTTGGATGACAGTGAGACTCTCATCCATCCCTGTACCTGTGTGTCCCAGCTAATGTCATTTGTGCTTCCCAGTCCCCATCATTTACTGGCCTCGTGACTGCTTCTTGCTGCATGAGCGAGACTGCCTGGCTGGAGTCCGTCCCCGTAATGCACTGCAGTCATCAAATTGCCGTGATGCATCCTGCCAGTGCAGACAGCACGGAGACTGCAGCACACTAAGTAAGGGCAATGTAATGCGGCCACGGGGCCAAGAGGCACAAGAGGAGCCGGGACTGGAAGCACAGGAAGCCTTCTCCATGAGGCATTAGAGATACTCATGCAGGCACACTGATTAATGCTGCCTCTCCCAAAATGAAATATGCCATCTCAAGGTCAGCACATGGATGAAGAAGCGCACCAGACTGAAACTCCCAGCTTGCTCATATTGAAAGAAGGAAAAAAGGAGTGCAGAGCAGAGGAAAGCAAGCGGTAACAACAATGAAGATTATTGAGGAACTTAATAGGGATTACTGCCTGTAATATAGTAAAGATGGTAGCTTTTTCTCTCCCTTTTCATCTTTTGATTCTTTCTAAAAAAACAGCCTTGGCTGATAATTCTGCAGACTGGCGCTAAACAGTGAGCCACTTTCAGGTCAGGAAGAAATTCCCATTACAGTTGGCAAGGCATGCACATGGAAGAAAGTTCAAAAGCCTCCACAGGAAAATTGGACAAACAGTACATGGTGTACAGAAGTCGCCTCAAATAGGGGCTTCTAAGGGTTTTAGCTAACCTTGAAGGCAAGTGGAAGGCATTTAAATAATCCACAGATGAGGAAGGAAGGGAGCAATACAGCATGTGGGGATTTGAACAGGTTTTTGCCTCTAGATTCCTGGCAGGGATATTTTTAATGGTCTGTGGGGGTGAGGTTTTTGCAGGAAGTCCAAGGAGGCTACAGGAATTGGTAATTGCTTGCAGGAGCTTTGCTTCAGTGAATGCTGTGGTTTCATTACACCTCTGTAGAATCAGGCCCCATCATGTTTGTGAGTGACACCAGCTCAGGGCACTGTCTAAAGGCAGTGGTTATTATTAGCATCCATGCACCGTGGATGTACAAGCTTTAACCACTCAGGGCCAGCCTTTGGGAAGAAACAGCCTGTGTTTATCTGTGTACATTTGCAATGATTCATGAGATTGTCTGCAATCGCTGTAAAAATAGTACTTACGCAACTCAGGAGCTACTACTGAAATCCTGACATTATTGGGTCTTCCCCTCTTAGTCACACTCATTTCAATTAATTTCCATGCTGCCAAGAGAACTTCATGCAGAAAAGGCATAAACCTGAAAGAGGAACTGGGGGAGTTAGGAAATGCAGCAAAAGGGGATGATCATTTCTTTGCAATTGTGATGAGGAAAGATTGCAGCTGTTATTCCCCTGTAGAAGTGAAATGTGCAAAGTCAACGAAAAAAGGGAGACAAATCTGTAGAGTGTTTTTCCTCCTTTTTTTTTTTTCTTTTTTGCCAAGCTGATGTTTTTCTTTACTTTTAAGCTGAGCAGCTAAGGCAAGGCTAGGAGGTATAAAGGAACCTGTGTTTTTCCATCAATTTTTTTTCCACTCAGCACCTATTAGTGCTGTCCAATCCCTTCTCCACTTCCACCTGGGCCCTGCTCTGCACTTTTTGCTGTATTCACAACCTAGGGTGTGCCACCTCAGCTCCATACCCTGGTGTGGATCACTTGAAGGATGGCTCAGATCACACATAAGCACATTAGGTTTAGCCCAGTCACACATAAGGAAC
The DNA here is from genome assembly GCF_037042795.1 of Molothrus aeneus. Taxonomy (NCBI): domain Eukaryota; kingdom Metazoa; phylum Chordata; class Aves; order Passeriformes; family Icteridae; genus Molothrus; species Molothrus aeneus. The sequence continues at coordinate 142,619,989 of NC_089646.1, read as the reverse complement.
CTGTCAGACCTCATCCACTGAGCTGTGGATCACACCTGAGGCCCTTGTCCCATACACCTTGGAGATTTTCCCAGCCCAGACCTTATGTGTCCACCACAAAAGCACAAACAGACAGAGAAGAGAGAAGGGCTCCTTGTAGCGTTCACAGATACTCTTAAAAATCTTTCAAAGTAGAACCTGTAGGGCCTGATGATGAGCACCTTTCCTATACTGGCAAAATAACTACAACTTCTGGTAGATCCTCTAAACACAAGGATATTTGGTGCAGGAGCAGCTCCCTACTGTGAAGAGCACACAGGGTAGCCCACAGGCCCAGGCCATCAGGACAAGGGCACCTTTGGCACAAGAACTCTGAATTCCTGTTCACTCCCATATTAACTGAAGCCTGTGCTGTTACATATGCACAGAATTGCACTGGTGTGAAAGTTCAGCCTCAGCACTGCAGACTGGACTGGATTTGTTCCTGGTTTCTTTTACAATCCATCTGAAATCCAGCTGGAAATTTTAGAGCTCTGTGCATTTGGCCCACTGGAAAACAAGGCTTTTGGACTACACTCTCTCAAAATGCCCATTTGCTGAGTCTGGGGTAGAATATCATTTGTGTGTGAAGGAGGCCTAGATCAAGGCCTTCAGAAAGTTCTTGCCAGAAAGTTTGTCATGGACAGTGAAGGAAACCCAAATGACAAACTGCTTTATGGAAATCAAATCTCCTCAACTCCAAAATCACAGCAAGGCAGGTGTACAAAACAGAATTGAAAAAGGAGCAGATGTACCTAGGCCAACTCATACAATGAAATGTGGTGCACAAGTCAAATTTGGGTCCCTTGTCACAATAATCTAGTGTCTTGAGTGTCACTGTAGTACTACTGAGGCTTCCAGATAATTTCTTCACCTTCTCACTCTGGGATTCCTCCTAATTCTTCACCTTGGCATGGAAATGGGATTTCAGAACTCAAGGTGCACAATACAAGCAAAAGCAGTGTCAGTTTCCTAATAGGGTAAATAAAACTTATACCTCACTGAGCCAAAAGTTTACTCTTCAGGGCTACATGGTAGAGGATGCAAAGAAACATGTGGGGTTTTAGGAAAATAAGAATATAGCAATCTAGCACATGTACACAAGACACTGAAAGATCCTTTAACTGTACCCTGAGGTCTCCCACCTGTTAGTTAGACCTGCAGGTGGTATGAAAAGGAGCATTTAAACAGAGAGACACAGTCAGGACAGAGCTCTGACTTGAAATGCAAACACTGAAAGGTTCTTAAGGCCATCACACCAGGCTGGGTACCTTTTATATGAGCAGTGTTTCAAAAAAATTTACAGGATTAGATCACAGCCTCTCAGAATGCTTGATCAGACAGCACTGGAAAAAGCACAGCCCCTGAAACCTGCTCAAACAATGAGCAACAGCAGAGGTGTGAAAGAGGTAGATAGGACATGGAGAAAAAAGCTCTTCTCTAATGTTTCCTATCCTTTCTAGCAGTGTGATGCTATTTAAGGACATTGGTCTAATTTAGTTCCAAAATGCTTATTTCCAAAATGCTCTCCAAAAAGACAAGAGATGTAGCAGGTCAATGTTCTTGTTACTCAACTCTCTCCTGATATTGAGACAGAGAAATGTCCTTCAGAGAGACATCCTCTGTACCCATTTCATTGGGTCTCTAATGCAAATAGAGGTGGTGATTTGCATATAGACAGCTTTTTACTGGAAAATTGCTCTTTCTTGTAGAGCAGAGAGCAGCCTTCCATTGGTAATTAATGATCCATGTTATGCAGCCAGCCAGCACTCAACACAGTGGGGCTGTACACACCATTCAGATGGGGCACAACCATTCAGAGGTCATGTTTTTCTGTCCCACAACTGGACTTCTGCAAGCAAGGCCCCTCATTAAAAAAAGGCTCAGGATTGCAGAAGAAAAAGAGAAGACCATGAAGAAGAACAGGAAGGATGACAGGGAACGATACAGATTAAGAAACATCTGGACAGTTTACTGTGAAAATATTCCCACATGTGAGATAAAGGAACGAAAAGGGTGAATCTCATTTGTGCTCCACTGATTCTCTGTGTAACAGCCTGACTGAGTTCTCTCTTGTCCAGAGTACAATCATGGACATCTAGTTCATGGCAATCAAAAGGCCAAAAGTACTCAGAAACAAAAACCTGAAGTAGCAGAAGTATAGGATACTGGATTTTCTCTGCACACAGGTAATCTTAGGCAAGGGGCAAATATTCACTGAAACATCCATTACCCCACATGTAGGGACTCCTCTGAATGCCGAGTACTTTCCTTCCAGTCTGTTCCCAAGAAGGGAGCTCCCACTGATTCAACACTCAGAAGCAAGCATGGAATTTCCATGTGGTTTGCGTCCTCATTGCATGAGCTTCTTGCTTCAAACCTCATTGTCAGAAAGCTTTTTCCTGAAATCCATCTTCATATACCCTTTCTCTAACTGTCTGTCATCCTCCCATGCTGCATATTTTCCCTTGGTCAGAGGAACTGTGACCAAGGAAAAATATGGGAAGGGAACTCTGACCAAAAAACTGTGTTTGCCCACCAACCACATTAGCTTTCCTTTAAAGGGAAAGGAAATCACTCCCACCAAGCAGCACAGCATGGGGAGCTCAGGGCAGAGGGAAAGAGAGCTGAGGTGTTCATGGCACAGCAGTGAGCAGTACCACTGGGAACCACACAGTCCTGGAGAGCCCTAATGAAATACATTGGCACCAGTATAAACCATTGTCTCTCTGATTACAAAATGGCTGTGTTGAAATGACTGCCAGGCCCTGCTAAAACACCAAGCTCTTATATACCACTTGTCAGCCATCATTTTCAAAGTGCTTTCAGAGGAAATGATTTATGCAAGGTCACTGAATAGAAACAAAATTAAACCCCTCTGTGTCTGAGTCATCTGCCAGCATCCTAACCACTGAGATACTCCAGGAAACCCTGGCTTCTTTGTCATGTTAGCCATCTACAGCACGGGATACAGCAACAGCAACAGCTACAGCTGTACAGCTGGAATATCCCCAGAGTTATCAGGACAGATTTAGTGGTGCAGCTCTGAAGAACTATATGTAAGAAACAGATCTTCTTTTCATGTGCAGCAAAGTGATGCAAATCACAGCATATTTCTTCTCTGAAATCTATAGGACAGAGGTTCTCAGTAAAGCCACACTAGTATCACATTTACACTTAAGGTCATCAAAGCAGGAAACAAATAATTTGAGAGATAGAAGAAAAACTGCAAACTCTACAGTTGCATGTGGTTAATGATCCTTCCTGTGACCTTTCAGTTTCACACCTTATCTTTTCTTTAAACTATTTATTTAGAGAGAGGGGTTTTATATGAAGCATACACTTGTATCCCTTTTCTTAAAGCATTTCAAGATTAAAGTGAGATCTTTCGGTAAGGAAGTTAGAGAAAGAGACACAATGTTTTTCTCTAAGTAGGGTTACAGAGCTAAGCAGGGATTCTGCACAGTGAGGCACAAATTAAGCTGGGGAATAAGGCTGAAGTTTTGGCTTGCCAAATCATGTCAGGTTAGCCATATCATCACCCATTTGGTACTTTGCTTGGCTGGGGAAATGGTTATCTCAACTCTCTGTACTGTGAATGGAAAGAGGTAACAATGCAAGTTACAACCTAAACTCAGAAGCAGACCTATGAAGAACTCAGGGTAATATGTCTATCAACTATAGGAACACTCACTACTAAAGCTGGATGGCCTGGCTTCACTCCTTTGTCCTAGGTCACCCCTCTCGAGCACCTCCTTTTAAGAATTAGGAATCATAAAATAGTTGTCAAGATACCAAAATGTATTTTCTTGGAGGAATAGACTGGAAGACTGAATTGGACAGGATTAAAAAAAAAAAGTAAACTAAACTTTCAATCAATACACACAGTATTCAGAAAACTCTGGAAAGCTCACTTTAATCAGCAGGGTACTTGCACATCACGTCACTTAACAGGAGCCAGAAACTCAGGCTGAGGACATCACTTTGAATGTCTCCTTGGGAAGCAGCTTCAACCAGCATCCTAACATGCTCACTCCCACTGCACAGCCTCCACTGAAGTACTGTGTGTCACTCCCTCAGTTTGCTGAAGCTGTAAACTCATCCCATTCAGTCTTCTGGGAACTGTTTTGCTGTTAAAAATGTAAATAATAGCAGCTAAAAAACTAACCCATAAAAAGCTTTGAAGTTTGCTTACAAACAAAATGCCTTCATAAACTCTCCCAATCATGTTTGTGCTAAAATATTGACTTTACAGGGAGGTAAATATTTCTACATTGCTTATTGCATAGAAGCTCATTCCTGCTGTTTATTCACATGCCAAGGCCAGTTAGTACTGCTGCAGAGCATAAAATCTCAGGCTAGAGGCTTCAGTACAGTTCCCAGCTTGTTCTCCCTGAAGTTAGCCAGTGGCAATACTTTCATTAACTTTGGGGAGAGCCAGGTTTTATTTGCCTGCCTATAGTGCTTCTCTGTGCCTTACAGTGGGCTTCAAAGGCTGTTGTGGTCTTTAGAAAGACTGTTTTTGCAAGCAGAGTGCTGATCTCTCTTGTGTCCTGTTGTTGGTCTGTGGTGCCTTGCACAAGCCATTCTACAAAGTTCCAATCATTTGTTTTTCCAAGGTAACAATCAATTCTGGAGGATATTGGCAGCTGAGTCACTTCTAGCAAGGGCAAAAGGTAACGCCTGTTTGTGCAAGTGTAAGCCATATCCTTTCTTGGGGCTGTGCCATTTGACTATGGAGGGTGATAATTTTGCCCATACTCCTCTCCCTTATATCTTGTTCAGGTTTTATTTTTCATGTCTTATTTGCAGAGCAAGGGAATTCTGACTTTTTTTAATTTTTAATCCTGTGGCTACATCTCAGAGTAAACATCTCAGGCACTGGACAAGTTAATATAAAGTACAGCTATCAATGCAGAAGAATAACCTCTCCTATCTGCCCTGGCAGAAAAGAAAATATTTCCCCAGAAACAAAATAGACCAACCTATTATATTTCCCTGACAAAGTCACTTCTATATCCTCCAACTCACCTCACTCGTTACCAGCCTCCCAAACATCCTCCCTCTCTGCTAAGCTGGGAAAAGAAAGGCCAGAAACAGCACTGAACTCAGGCCATTCCCAGGCATGGAGAAGATGGACCAAAACCAGCATTCTCAGTCCAGGGCTCAGCCAGAAGATTGTTGGAGCCTGTGGTCACAGCCTTATTGAAGAATGAGGAAAAACTCCTGCACTGACAAGCTTTTGCATCAGGTTGAGGCAGGGAGGGAGGAGAGCTAAACAGCCACACAGCTGCTGACCTCATGGTGGAAGGCACATGCTTGCTGTGTGCAGGCCTGGCAGAGGGGAAGCAGAGATAGATCTTCCTCAGCCAAACCCTTCCTCTTCCCTCTCCTGCCCTCAACACTTCTGCAGCTGAATGAAGGTGGTCAAACAGCCCAAAGAAACAACAGGACTTAAGGTATATTGTAAGTCAGTAGTGGAGGTATGACTTGAATCAGCCTTCTGGATACACTTGTTATACACACAAAAAAGTCTTCTTGTCATGCATTTTTTCTTTTTTATTCTTTTTACCTTCTTTTTGCCTGTTTTCCCTTATTTGTGTCCTTTCCAATCCCCATCCTCGGCATTTAACCAGACATGTTACCTCCCCTCACAACCCCAGCAGGAGTTTATGATGATTCCCCTTGCCAAGTTGAGATGGAGGATTTTGGAAAGGTGAGTCCACTTGGCTGAACTCAAAAGTTCAGTGCAATGCCTGCCCAATGCTGCTGGCTTTCCTGCCAGGTAGAAAAATTAATTCAGAGCTAACTACTGTGCAAATGCAGTGGCACATGTGTGGAATGGACAGATGGACTGAAAATAAGGAGATCCATACCCTAATTCTCTATTTTTTTTCACAGTCAGGAAGTTGTTCTGACTGCTGAATTTTCCCACATTGCAATGTCCCCCTTCCCCACACACTGACACACCTTTATGTAGCTTTGGGCTTCATGCTTGCAAACAAGGAAAGACTCATCTGGGATATGAAGATCAGGGGCAGTCTTGACTACAGTGAACATAAAATGGTGGAGTACAGGATCACAATGTGGACTTCAGTGTTTCTGCAGTTAAATGAGCAGCAAAAGGAAAACCAGGGCAAAGGTACCTGGTGCTGAATGGGGCAGGAGGCTTGATGAAAAGGCCATGGAAAATGCCAAGGTACTTGGTTCACATCACTTTTTACTAATGATACCTGCCATCAGAAATTGCAGGGCTTTGAGGTTAGAGGGAAGTCTGGACCATGAAATTCTTACCATTGGTGGGTGAGGACCAAGTTAGGGAATTTAAAGCAAATATGCACAAGTCCATAAAACCTGATCCCCAAGTACTAAGGGTGCTAGCCAGTGTCATTGTGAGGCCACTTTCAGTTATCTTTGAAAGGTCAGGGCAAACTAGCTTGTTTATGTGGGCTGGAAAAAAGTAAATGTCACTACTATCTCCAATAAGAGCAAGGAGGAAGAGCTGGGGAACTACAAGTCTCATTTCTGTCACTGGGGTGGTGATAAAACAAATATTCCTGGAAATCATTGCCAAACATGAAGAACAAGAAGATGACTAGGCCTATTCAGCATGGATTTAATAAGATGAAATAGAGCTTAAACCAAATAGACTTCTGTGATGAGATACCTGGCTTCATGGATGAAGGGAGAGTAATGGATCTGTTTGGGATAGTTGTTTTTCTTCACTTTGGCAAGACTCTTGATACAGTTTCCTATGAAGTCCTCATAGATGAACTGATGAAGTACAGATCAAACAACAGGATAGTGATATAGACTGACAGTTTGCTAAATTGCCAGACAGTGATTACTGTCACAAACCCAGCTGGAGGCCAATCACTAGTGATATGCCCCAGGGGTTGATACTGCAGCCAAAACTCCAAGATATTCATTGATGACCTGGATGATGAAGCATCATCAGGAGTTGTTCCTATCCCTCTGCTCAACTCTGGTGGGACACACTTGGAGTGTTGTGTCCAGTCCTGGCTACACGCTGAAGTCAATCCAGAGAAAGGTCATGAGGTTGATTAAGGGATTGGAGCATATGCTGTATGAGAGGAGGCTGAGAAAACTGGGGCTGTTCAGCCTGGAGAAGCATCTTATCCTTGTGAATGAATTCCTGATGGGGAGTTGTTAGGAAGGTGGAGCCATACTCTTCTCAGTGGCATCCAACAACAGCACAAGGGGCAATGCAATAAATTCCAATGACTGAAAATAAAAAAGTGTGGTCAAACATTGGAGAAAGTTGTGCAGAGGCATTGTAAATAAAAGAGAGGTATCTCAATATCTGGAGATACTCAAAACCCAACTGAATGTTGCTCTGAGCCACTGTTTCTGGCTGTCCCCACTTTGAGCAGAGGGCTGGGCTAAGCCATCTCTAGAGGCTCATTCCAGCCTCAGCCCTGATGTGATGCTGTGATACTGGATTACCTTAAATATGCTGCCCCATACACCCCAAGTAAAGCGAAGCAGAAAGGTCTCTAAAACTGATTCTTCTTGTTTGACAACAAGGCCCTTTAAAAACAATAAATGTGTCATTCCTGTCCTGCTTTCTTAGCTTGTCCTTCAAGCTCTGCTATCGATTCTAGTGTTTCATTCTCTTTATTCATTAGGTTGTTTGGGTTTTTCCCCAATGAGTAACCTGAATCTTTTCTAATGAAATTTAAGCCACTCTTATAGTGCCCTCACTAATCATTTAAGAAAGCTTAAGTCGCTTTCTGTATTTAGGGAATGCTCTTGTTCTCCCTTTCAGTCTTTTTTAAGTTGAGTATAATTTTTGCAGTCTCAGCATGTCAATACAATTCCTTCCTGATCTCTGATCATTCCTATTTCCCCCTTCTGGCCTCTCCCCATCTGACCCAAATCTTTACTGGAGTGCCCCAGACTCAACATAATCCTGAAGCCAAGGCCTCGCCAATGATAAGTTGAGCAGAAGGATGACTTCATCTGTCTCGCAAGCTGCATTCCTCTTACCAGAACCCAATACAATGTCTGCCTTTTTTGCAATCTCATGACACAGCTGATTCATGTTCAGCATGTGATCTACTATAACCCTAGAGTCTTCTCTAAAGAGAACTGCCAGCTAAACAATTGTTCCCTGTCCCAAATTGGTCTAGTTGCTCTATTTCTGCTCAGATGTAGCATTTTGCACCTGCACCACTGAGCTCTTCCTTTTTTAACCTATTTCTGCAATTTGTCACAAAACATTTTGAATTCTGACCATGGCTTCTAACATACACTCAGCTTTGTCATCACCAGCTGGTTATAGAAGAGGGTGAACCAGCACAGGCCCTTGCAGAATTCCACCAGCTACAGTTTTCTAGATGGATGGTGATTAATTTATAGTTAAACTAATAGTGCACTGCACAAGCACAAGATAACAGTCACTATTACATAGTGACTTATTCTAGAGAGCATTTGTCTGTCATGTCAGACTACATCACAACAAAAATCAAGATGGAAGACCCTTCCCTTGTCCGCATCCCCTAAACCATTAGCCCTACTGTAATAGGAAAGATCTGCTTTACATGAGTTGCTTTTGATAAATCCATGTTGACTGCTGCTCATCTTGGACTTGCATGCAATTTGTTTAATACTTTTTCCAGAGTTTTCCAGGGTCTGGAAAATGGACATCAGTCCGCCTCTTCCTTCTCTTCTCCTCTGTTCCCCATTTTAAAGAAATAAGCAGTCAATATTGCTCAAGAATACCTACTTTATGGAAGAGTCCATAGGAAAAGTACTCAGGAATTTGTGTCAGAGCTTCAAGCTGGAACCTCAGGACTGGCCAGGTCTGTGAGACTTTTATACCAGCTCCAGGTCTCTATCCATGAGTTGGCTCTCTTGTCTGGCATAAGACAGAGGACACTGACCTACTTATGCATGAGTAAACTTGAATAGGACTTTCAAAATTGCCACCTCTAAATGTCAGTGCTTGAAGAATGATGTCTAACTAGCAGAAACTGATAACTCCTGTGCCAAATACTGGAAAGATCAAGAATTTTAATATGCAGGTATCTTACACTTAGTACTAGAGAGTAATTGGTTTCAAAATAATATATTTATGTCCTGGCATTTTACTATGAATCTTTTCTTTATTACTGCTCTGCTTTATAGCTTTCTTGAGATAAACTGGTACATTTTATCAGAGGTCTCATTTATCAGATATAGTCTTAAAAGTAAATTATGCATGCCTTTGCTAAACATGTGCACTTCCAGGCCACGCTGCCTTAAGCAGTCAAACCAAATCAAGCTGCTCTAGGCAAATCTCCCACTAAACTTTTCCCCTCTCTCACCTTTCCCCTGACTGGCAGGTTTTCTCTCCAGTTTTACACTTGATGGCTCCCAGTCAGGTTTTGTTTTCCAGCAGCCCAACTGTCACTGTCCCTGTTTTCCCAGAGATAACATTTCTGTACGTCAATGTTCACTATCTATCCAAGTCACATCCTTCCTTAGATTTTTGTTCCAGGACTTTGCAGTCAGTACCTGTTGCAACAGGGGGTCTTGCAAACTCAGTTAGGCAACCTGATTGTGTTTGATGGAAGTATCTTGAGTAAACAGCTCGTTATGTGCATGGCCACTTGCTCAAGAGGTTGAACAGTTGCATTACTCATTTACACATGGGATGTTTTGAAAATAAAACCCAAAATACTGCCTTCTTATCAGATAGTGTTTAACTCATTCATGTTTGCAAAAGATGATTCTGAAATTCCCTTTCTAGAGTTCCTTTCCTCTTATGACTGTTTATAAAATGTGACCAAGTTTATGACAACCTGGGGGAGGTAGCTGCGATTAATCAAAGCACAACTGAAGTACTAACATCCCGCCTATCTGAAATCTCCCTCTAGTTTCAATTGAACAAGGTTTTCCTTTCCACTTCCTAGCCTAAATTGTTGCTCTGGAATGTTAAATATTTGACACAGATCACTCCAAAGCTGGCAGTACTTCAGCAGGAGATAAAGTGACCTCTGGGAACTATTTGCAACATTTTCAAGAGGTTCTGAAATCCTATAAGGAGGCAAAAAAAAAGGATCTTTACCCAGAATAAGATTTTCATCATTATTAATTAATAAGCATTGTATTAATTTTGCAAACAGATAAACTGAATCAGAAAACCCTCAAACATACCTGCATACCTAAACTAGAGCCAACTGTAACTGAAGAACACTTTCAAAAATTTGACACTAATATCATGATGCCAAATTAAAGGGCTCGAAGCCCCAGCTTGAGTGTCTACAATTACAAGTGAATCTGACAGAAATTCACTGCAATTCAGGATATAGCCTGGTCCTGGGATTGTGCTGAATGACCAGCACAGTAGGAATGAGTTTGAAGAATGTTGTCTCCAAGTAATCACGTTGATCAAGAGGGAACATGCTATAATGAATCAAGTTGCATTTGAAATCTTCCTTGTTATTAATATGACATGAATTAAAGGGCAGTAGGGGATATAATAAGCTGAAAGATATGAAAAAGCATATATTTCTAAAAGACAAAACTCCTATTCTGATAGTCAGTGGGGAAAAATAAGGTTTTTGTTATAGTGCTAATTAGCACTATTCAAATAATCAGTTTAATTCACCTGATGCTATGTTTTTAGTGCTGTGGACCAGAGATCAATAGCCAAAGCCTCAGTCCTACATTTTTAACAATTCCTCTTCTTTTTCCCTGCTGGACTCTCAAGGATGTAACTTTCTAGATTGGCAATTTTCTCTGAAAAAAGGTTGAGTAGCCAATTTTCTTTACTCTCACATCCATCTGGCCAGCCACAATAAGCCACAAATTTCAGAAACTGCAATAAATATAAAAACAAACAAGCAAAAAAAAACCCAATCCAAACTATCATGGAAATAGCAAATTCAACTACTCCTATTAAATTATGCTGCTTTAAACACACCCCTGGAGCCAGGTTTTCAAGTGTTTATCATGCCCATTTACTGCTGGTTTGTTTTTTTTTTTTAAATAGATCCATATTGGATGCTGAGCACCCACCCTCTTGTAAAGACCTGGCATATGCAATTAGACCAAGCAACTATTGTGCAATCCTAATTACCTGTTTACACACACTTAAATAAGTGGTCACCACCAAAGGCCATGTCTATACTGGTAAAATAAATGTTCCTGGGACTATTTCTGGCCCTAAGGCCAACTGGCATGTCTGTACCATTAAATTCCCTTATCCATCAAGACAGAGCAGCCATATCCAACCTTTTCATTGAGAGCTGAATAACCTCTATGGACTCCCAATGCTTTGGAATTGTTTGGAAGCCTGCTGGTTAACACCATCCAGCATTGCACAATGGAACTTTTTAACTATTCAATACCATGGATGATTGTGTATCAGAGGCCAGGAATGTGTGCTTCTTAATGTACTAATATGGACACAGCCTGAGAATCAACTATGACCTGAAAGTCTCATGTTAGATGACAATTACTTTTTTATTCAGAACAAAAATAAATATCCCTCTGTAAAACCAATGAAGGCTGTCTATGCCTCTCTATAGACTTCATTCAATTTTAGCTTGGTTGCTATAAAACATATATATTCATAGTGCATATTGTTAGTATTTATGTTGCAGATTTTCCAAGGAACACTAGTCAGGGGCAAGGACCCTTGCATGAGTTGCAAATGCAAAAACAAGAAGTGTCTACTTGAAAGGTTGCAAATTCAAGACATATTATCAACATGTATGGGACTGACTGCCTTGGCTGATGCAGATGCTGATGCAGATAGATGGCAGCTCCCACTGCCCCTGCTAATCCCAGGGTTGGACACGTGGGAAGCACAGTGTTGAAAGATTCATTTGAGCTGGCCAGGAGCCAGCTCCAGTCCAGATGTAGTCTAGACAAATCAGGCTGTAGCTGCCAAGAGCTGGGGCTTGGGAGCTCGTAGGCAGCGCTGCGTAAATACAGCCTGGCTTCTGCAGCCTGCAGCGAGACAGACCCTGGCTGTGCCCTGTGGCTGTGCCCTGTGGCTGTGCCAGCTGGGTCTCAGCTACCTGGGGCAGCCCCCCTGTGACACGGCACCGATGAGCTCCTGCCCCACATTGATCTCCTGCTGCAGCTCCCGGCCACTGCGGTCTGGATGTGTCCACATCAGAGCAACTGGGTCAGTGTGCAACCACCTGCCTTCAGCCAGAGCTGGGTGCAGGCTGCCAGATTCACCTGTGGGTTTCCCCCAGCTATTTCTGTTCTATGGCAGCACCACAGGGCACGAGGACATGTCAGTGGTGGGGAGAGCCCGTGGCTAGTGCGTGTGGCTGGGTCAGAGAGTGACAAGTTTGTGGCTGCACAAACCTAAATTAATCTTAGTACTTGGGCGTAAATGAGGTTGATTTGTGCCTGACCCATGCATGAATGGGAATGATATTTTCCCATAGTCATTAGTTTTATTATTGAAAATTATATATTTTATAAAAGAAAAAAAAAAGGAAAGGTATTTGCTCTCTGTCATGCTCTTTCAAAATTATTTATTTTTTTCTCTGTCTATGATAAACAAAAAAAACAGCAGCAAGCAATCTGTAAAAATGACACTATTTGGAAGTAGCAGTAATAGAGTTTCCTGCGTTCAGCATCACAGCCTTGGCTGCTGCTGGCCTGTTCACAGCCTCCCAAGGCACCGATTACATTCTCCATATCAATTCATGGACTTCACTGAGCTACTGCTCTTGAGAAACTCCTGACCTTTTAGCTCAGCTGTGGAGCCACCGTACATCCATGTGAGCCCCTCCTATGGCTGCAATGTGGGGAGCTGCTGTTGGCTCCAGGGCTGCTCATTCTGCAGCCTCCCCAAGAGCCTCTGCTTCCCACTGCTTCTTCAGAAAAAGTCTTTTAATCTTAACTCCTCAGCTGAGTTCAGAACTGGGCATTTTGATGTCCTCGTCTACTGCAGACAAGCTTTAGGGAAGTCTGAGCCCAGGTGAGAGCTGCCAGTTCTGCATTGGTGGCATGACTGCATTTTGTGTTTGTTTTGTGTTGTTTTGGTTTGTAGCACTGCTGCAGCTGCTGAGTTTCTGTGCTCAGTAACACTGTGTGATGAACCCAGGCTTGCAGTATCTCAGAAGGGCAGCTACAGAATTGGTTCCTTATTCACTCTAATTCTAGTGCTTCTGAAGGAGCTTGGAGTAATTTGGATTATTTACAGATATGGCAGGAGATGTTTTAGCATGCAGCACGCTGGAGTGTCTGTGCACAAGATGGAGACAGAGAAAAGCTGCCACTCCATGACTCTCCCATCAATCTGTGCTCTTGAAATTTGTGTTAAACTCTGCCTAGAGGAAAAATATTAGTCAGAACCCGCACCCACTCTCACAGTGAATGATCTCCATCAGGAGCAAGTACTGAGATATACATTATTTTGTTTAAATTTAGTTTCAGGTTCAGAACTGTGCCAGGGGCTGTGGTGTACTGCTTTCAGGAAAGGGCGATTCCCACTCAAACAGGTACTTGAGAGGAGGGAGGAAAATTGGCCAGCCACATGTGAGTGTTCATCACACAGGACAGAGATGAGCCCCAAGCAGGTACAGGAGGGCTTTATTCAACCAAGAACTACCAAACCAAGCCCTGAAAAAGAAGCAATCAAGTAATTTCTGGGAAAATGGGTAAATACTGCCATGCTCTCTTAGAGGATGTCCAGGGGCAGGCAGGCTCTGAAACTATCTGGATCTACTGGGATGGATATCTCAGGGGTCTCAGAGCCTAAGAATGGCAGCCCCTCCTCCTCCACATCAGAAGAAGCAGTACATGGTTGTGATGTCCAGGACAAATTCTGCAGCTTCATCCTAATGTAAGCAAGGGTGGTCTCCATCTCCACCCTTTAGAAATGAGTCCTGGCTATTTTTTCCCACCGTACATCTGTGCTTTTTTTTTCTGCATCTCCTGCCCCACTGGCTGGGGCTCCATTTGGGGGTGATGTTGAGATAATTGGAAACAATAAGGCTTTCCTCACCCAAGGGTGCGCTGAGTGAACAAAGAGAGTTGTGAGACACCTCAGCAAGTGCCCTGGTTCCCTGCGCAATGCCAGCAAAGCCTCCTTGCCCAGTCACCCTGCCTCCACAGGGGTGTCTCTGATGACCAGGGAAGAGACTCACAGTGCTGCAGCAGCACTCCAGCCCAGGGTCCCCGGGGACCTCCCAGCCCTGCCACATCTCCTTTAGCTATAGCCATGCTCAGGTGCCAGGGCCTCCAGGAAATGTGACCCCTGCCACTGTAACAGGTGTGCAGGGCTGGGCCCTGCGCTGGGATGTCACGATGCCACAGCAGGCAGTGCCAGCTGCATACCTGGGCTTTGCTGCAGCCCTGCCGCTGGAGGGGTTCCAGTTTCTGCTGGTTTTCCCGGGTGATTGGCTGTAATCACAGCATGGAGAGTCACTGAATGCCAGCACATATTGTCACAGGGCTGCAGGCAGGAAGGGCTTCCCAACTGCCCCCCGAGATCATCACCTCAGCCTCAGCAAGCACTGAGTTTCAGCTCCCCAGCTCCTGAGGACCCCTGCACCCAGGGGGAATTTCTATCCACATCTTCACTGCCTCTGCTCCTGCCATCATCCCCAGTTGCACCAGTGACAGCCCCTGCCTCAGAGGGACCCACCTTCCTTGGGGGTGGGAAATGACCTGTTCATCAGTGGGGTAGGCACAGGAGCCCAGCTCTGAATCCTGTCTTCCCAGAGCATCCCCAGCATGACACCTTCTGCCCTCTCTTTTGGTTATTAATCACAGGTTTTCATGGTTTTGGTTTTTTTTTTAATGAAAGGCCCAAGCAGGTCCAGCTGTCAGCTATTCCTGTTCTCTGGGTTGTTGATCCTAGGGGAGATGTCATAGCTGGCAGCTCTCCGATGTCAAGCACAGACACTGCAGAGGAAATAAAAAGAATCTTGCTGCTTTCCAACAGATAATTAAACATTTGCAAGCCAATTATTTTACCTCTTTTCCCACTTCTTTTTTTTATAAAGACTACTTCACCATCACCTTCAGAACAGCTATTGCTTCCCTCCCTGCTGTGCAGCAGCCTGGCAGAGAGCAGCACTTGGAAGAAGAGTGCAGAGCAGCTTTGCCATAAGCATTGCATCCCTGAGAGATTTTTCATTTCTTCTCCAGCCCTCCCAGGACAACACAGGGTTCTACTTGCAGCCTCACAGACAGCCCATAGCATTAAACCAGGTATCAGCTGCTGCTGACAGGGTACTGGGAAACTTTGAGACACAAGGTTTCCTCTGCCGACTGCAGAATCAAAAAATGAATGCATATAATGAATTTAACCTTATCAAGTTAAAATTTTCTCTGTGACTATGTATAACAGTCACATCATAATATCCTGCAAGGTGACATTTCCTGTGAATAGTCAAGTTGTCAGGAAAGACAACAAAGCAAGTGAAGTGATAAATTAGGAGCAAATACTTGATGAGCACATTAGCATACAAGAACTTGTTTCTTTAATCTTCTATCAAGCATTTAGTAACAGGGTGTGGGGGGGTGTTAAATGAAGGGCTCTTGCAGTTATTTGCTGGTGGAAGTTGATGCATGTGCTGGGAGGAGAGCAAACAGTCAGTGCTGGCCAGCAGGAGTAGATCTTCTTGGCCTTGCTGATGTCAATGCCTGCTCCCTGCATGGCAAAGATGCAACATGTGTTAGATAAGTGAGTCATCCCAGGTCAGGCCCACAGCCAGCAACTGCTGAGCTCTTTTCCAAGCTCTGCTACTGATTTGCTTGATGGCCTTTGTGGGTTTGTCAGGTCAGAAATTTGTTATTGCACTCTCAAACTGCCCCTTCAGAAAGCAGCTGGTTTCTTGGCACCCACTGCTTCTCACAGCTTCCTAAAATAGCAGCTTGTCTCTCTTATGTCCTTGCTTTCCTACCTGGATAATGGAGACAATTTCTCCAATGTATCCTAGTGGTGTGCAAACAGAAAGATCTTGCCAAGACAAATGTGTAACATCAGGATCTCTAACCCTTTGCTGTAGGATGGAGATGTTTGAGTCACACAGACTGAAGCTACAGAAACACTGAACTCCATGTGACTGACTTCACCCCCTCAAGCATCCCTGGGCTGTTGCTTCCCCATTAATCTCCCATTAATAACTACTTTTTTACATCTGTCACTTGGCCAACTCTTAGCTTGTACCCTATTCATCCTGTGTAATGTGAGCTCATTAATCAACCTGTCGTGTGGTGGAGAAAGCCAAGAATACTGTGTGAACCAGATCTCTAATCTTGTCCAAAGGAAAAGGCAACAGGTTTCTTTGACAGAACTTACTTTCTCCAAAACCCTGCTGATTAGCATTGGTCCTATTTATAACCTCTAATGGCTTGTTCTTGGAGACCTGAATGAACTTTTGGTGATTGTGTTGAGGGATAATGTCCTACTTACCAGCCTATTGCTCCCTGGTGTACCCCTTTTACATGTATTTAGTTCCAGAGCTACTCTGTGAGTCCCCCATGCCTTTAGAATTCCCCTGGATTAGTAAATATAAAACTTTACCAAACATTTTAATCTTCTCCTTTAAGATACAAAGATAGCCAGTACAGATGATGTAAAAAATGTTTAATTTTAGCAGATGCTGCCTCACATCTCCATTGTTCCAGATGGTAAATGATGTACTCATTCCATCTGCAATATCATAAGGGATGAACATCCATCTTCTTCCCAAATGCAGAATAGAAATAGACTTTTTTTTTTTTTAACACAGTTTGTGATTTTACCATCTGCATTTGGCAATTGATCTATACAGCCATGGGGATGAGTTTGGGAGAAGAGGCAGCATTGTTCCTGACATGATTATGTCAATGTTTTCCATATTTCTTTCCCTCTCTTGGCTGTTGATAGTCTATTAATCCTTTGGTTTCCTTTTATCAATCACTTACATTGTTTTAACTTGTAATTTATCATCATCGTTGTTGTATTTCCTGTGGGTTTTGCCTGATTTATACATCATTTCTTCATGTTATATTGCTCTTTCTACATCTCTTCTAAAACAGGCTATTTCTTACCCCACATATCTATTTACCATCTCCATGATATCATGGTTTGTTGAACAACCAGGAGAATAGTCTTGGATATTTTCCAGTTTTCATTAACACTTCACATTTTATGTGTATGTTCCTAGTCAACTATGCCAGCAACAGTTTTAAATACATGCAAACACGCACATGCATGAACACATAAACACAGCACAACCTTGACCACTCAGACATAAGAAGACCAAAATAAAAAAAAAAGTCACGTTATCAATAATTTATTTGAAGTGGGAACGCCAAAGAACAGACTTGGCAATGTGTTGTAATGACATCAAAGTGAGAGACTGCATTTAACCCACCCTCAATATGGTGAACAGGCCTTCAGCCATGTCATTACTAAAAAAATTTTGTAATCTTTGTCTCCTGGATGGTGGTGTCTGCTGCTCCACAGAGCTCTCAGTGAAGTAATGTGATGTACCAGCCCGTGTCTCTTAGAAGTTACAGTCTGTCAGCATGTGCTTGGGCTTCTGACAATGACACACATTCTTCAGGTCTGCTGACTTCACCAAGGGCACCAGCATCACTAAGATTTTCTTCTGAAGAGGTTACAAGCTAAAGATTTGACCGCAAGGTTGCAAGGGCTTAGCTTGCCCCATGGCTACTAATGTTTCATTGGCAGAAACCCAATCTTCGATGCAATCTCTTCCAGTCTTACCAGGCCATGCTCTTGTCTATGGCTTAACTGTTGTTCCACCACAAGCTTTGCCAAATCCTCCACCTCCAAGATACCATCTTCATGGACAAGCCCAGATGTCTGGAGCATTAAAAGCCATTGATGAAGTGAAGATTGTCAAGCATTATAGATGCAGAGATCCTCCTCCCCACATAGGGCAGCAATAACATCCCATTGGGTTTTGGGTTCAACTTTGTTTGTATTTCTGAATATAGAAACATATGGGTGTTTATGTTCACAGATATGTCTGTACAAACTGCATACATAGGCTGATAATTAGTGCTCTAATCTACTTGAATGAGATAAATGTAATTTGATTATGGTCTGTGGTACAAAAACAACTTCTAATTTTTAGATTGAGTGATTAGTCCTTCCATTTCTGTCAGAAGGAGGGTCTCTTTTGAGCTAGCCAGTGCTCTTTGAAGTTTAAGCAATGTACCCCTACTTCTTTAAACTCTGGGGAACTGCTGTTGGCAGCATGAAATGATCCAACTAACAGTGAATTAAAATCCTGGTGTGGTTTCCTTCTCTGAGCTGTGAAGAGCTGACTGGAGAACTGAACGCCCTGTTCTCTTGAGCAGTGTGGTGGTCTTTTCAGCCACCCATCAGTATGTCATTTCCAGTTTTATTAAGTGGAACTTCACTCCATAAATCACATCTCATTTCTTGCAGTACAAGAAGGAAGACATTTCCTGCTGGTACTGGGCACAAATGCTGTGCAGGCTTTTAGAGCTTGGCAGCTATACAGAGCTCATCCTGGTGCAGGAGGACAGAGGTCGTGGGTTTCTGAGAGCATCAAAATGCTTTTGACTCTGGCCCTTTATAACTGACCTGAGTAGACTGCATGAGTCCATGTGGATGCTATTCAATTGATTCAAATCAGGAAGGTAGGACAAGCTAACAGCAGTATGAGAGGAGAACAGCAGACCAGCTGCTCCAACAAGCCTCTGCTAGGCACTTGCCTCAGTGCCCAGAACACCTATGTGCAGTCTGGGGTTGAGTTTCTGTGTGCTTTTCAGGTTGGATATTTACCTGTACTTAACAGCTATGTATCAGTATCTGCTGCATTCCCCCCTCAGTGTGCCAAACAGTCCCCTCAATAGTACAGTAAACAGTTGCTTTGTCTTTTGTCTTTATTAGTCC
Organism: Molothrus aeneus; assembly: GCF_037042795.1. Lineage (NCBI taxonomy): Eukaryota > Metazoa > Chordata > Aves > Passeriformes > Icteridae > Molothrus > Molothrus aeneus. Next base: position 142,601,109 of record NC_089646.1, on the reverse strand, counting down.
CACAGGAGACAATATTGTCTTTGCTTATGACCCTGTGCTCCTGCTGGCACGGCTGTGCTCCTGCCAGAGCACGTATTAGTTCCTGAGCTCAGGGTGCTTACAATGTCTTTTGTTACATGCTGACACAGACACACACACGCTGGCTTTCCCTAATGACGTGAGTCTCTCAGAAAACTGAGAGCTAAATTCCACGTGGCCATGGGGGCTATACAGGATCTAAAATACTGTGGGATGTCTCCCTACATCTCAGAGCTGATTTCAAAGGAACAGAGAGGCTAAAGCAGGGGTGGGAAGAAAGAAAGTAAAAATGGTGATTTACAGGCCTTCTGGCATTGATGATCCTGATGTGGCATTCTCTTGCCAGAGAATGGTCTTTTCCTAGCTGAGCTGCCCATCCTGAGAGCATGAGGGTATCTGAGCTCCCTCGGGTCCTGCCCCAAATCCCTGCTCGCGGTGACATGGGCCCTGCACTCCGCTAGCTTCGGTTTCATCATTCCACACATCTCCTGGCGCAGGCAGGCATGGGAAGCAATTCTTGGCAGCTGCCTCTGGAACCACATTAGTACTGTACTATAGGAGTTACTGCCACTGAGATGTCCTCATCTTCATCTGGCTCTGTCAAAGGGAGCCACTGCCCTTCCTCCAGGAGAGACCACAGTAGGAGCACAGCAGGTACAGAAAGGAAAGCCCAGCATCGAGAAGGGATAGACATCTGCTTCAGCTGGGAAGCCTGGCTGTCTACAAAGCAGCTTAAAAGGTTATCCTAGGTAAAAGGAGGCAAACAAAGCAAACTTGTGGGCTTGTTTCCGTGGATACTTGCCTGGAAGTGGAGGCATCCTTTAGAAGTCTTCATAGCCACAGTGCCATGGATTGTTATGAATCACTTGGGACAAATACATCCTCAAAGCAACAATGACTTTTTAGTCCATTGTAAGTAGCTCATGTGTTGATGTTTTAGAGAATAACATTGCTTAATGTGTTTATACTTTCTGAAGGATGACACAAGAATGTCTCTTTATAAGGTAACTAGCTCTTGTGGAAGGATTCATATGGCAGGTACAGCATTCACAGCACTATTATCCAGAGCATCCTGTTGTCATTTGCACAGGTTTTTTTTCAGGTGTTTGGACATATACTTTGTCACTGTTAATATTTTCTTACTCCAGCAGATACGTGCATGGCACCCTTTTACAGCTCCTTCCAATTTTGCTTGCCGCAGGGGCAAAACATTTTTCAGAACATCCAAAAAAAATTTAGTGAGCTCCCTTATGTGTGTTTATGTAGCCTTTCATCAAAGACTATAGAAAGAGGCCATGTGGTCTTGTGGCTAGATCAAAGCTAGAAACTCCTGAGATCTAATCTGGGCTGAGCCAGTGACTCACTGGGTGGTTTTGGCAAGTCACATGATCTGTTTGCTCAAGTTCTATCCAGCTGAATAAAAGCAGGAGAAATACATGCAGAGTCCGACCTGAGCTTTCCAGCACAGATGTATTTACAGGAAATAAGCTAAATTTATATACCACACTGCATGCTGCAGTTAATACTCTGTAACAAGGATACCAGGCTTCTGGCAATACATACTGGCTTTGGGCCTGTGGCTCTTTCTTTGCATCTGCAGTTCTCAAACAATCTCAACACATGCAGGACTACCTGAAGAAGGGTAGCAATATGGGTGCAATCCTTATGGGTGAATCCTTAGGATCTTGCTCTGCAGCCATGTTCTTCATTTTTTAACCCACCTCCAACAGTGGGTTATCACACCTTGTCCCCTGCACTGGCAAAGAAGTGTGTTCAGTTCTCTTTCCAAGCTAACTTGTTGAGAGAGTTGGGGCTGTTCAGCCTGGAGAAAAGAATACTCTCTGAAGACCTTGTAGTACCTACCAGTACCTAAAGGAGCTACAAGAGAGCTCCTACAAGTAGAGGAACCTCTTGCAATGGCATGTAGTGACAGGATAAGGGAGAATGGATTTAAACTGAAAGAGGGTATGTTTAGACTGGACTGAAGGAAGAAATTCTTTACTGTAAGGGTGGTGAGACAGTGGAACAAGTTGCCCAGAAATTTTATGAATGTCCCATCCCTGGCAGTGTTCAAGGCCAGACTGGATGGGGCTTTGAGCCACCTGGTCTAGTGGGAAGTGTCCCTGCCCATGCTGGAACCAGATGATACGCTAAGGTCCCTTACAACCCAAACCATTCTGTGGTTCTATGATTCTATTATTTTATTACCCTTTTACCAGACCCTCTCAGGACTCAGTGTGTGAGGTGCACAGGTCCTTCATGGATGCATACAACAGCATTTTTCCTTTGCTCATGCCTGCAGCCTGTAATGCTGCTCTCAGGCTACATCTGAGTGGGAAAAGCCCAACACAGCAGCTGCCTGATCCCAATCTTCAGTTAGTATTTATCCAACAATTCCTCCTGGAGAGATTCTCCACTGGCAAACAATTTCCCTCATGTCTTTTTCCTTTACACCAGTTTTGAGGCTGAGAACATTCAGAAGGCAATCCTGATCCCAATCTATATTGTAATCCTTTCAGCCCAGCACAGGATGGTGTGAGCAATCTGTTTGCCTGACAGTCATCATACCTGGAGGATGACTGTGTGCCTGGGGTTACCCTGTCATGTGCAGTGCTGTTGTGTCACAGGCCAGGGGGTAGGAAGGGGAGTAAAAGGCTAAAAGTAAAAAGTTCCTACACAAATCCAAGATTTTCACTATTACTGAAGCTCTCCCATTGTCTGCTCATGCTTGAAAGCCCAGTTAATGAGTCCTAGGGTGCTTCTTTGCTTTCATTAGACTGGGTGCACCCTCAGAGTCATGCAAGCACATGCCTTGCTACCCCTTTTTCTCCCTTCCCCAAAGTAAATAACCCAGGAGGCTGAGCTGCAGTCACTTATTGAAACAGGGGAAACAGGAGCAAAGTGGCCAATGGCCTGGCATCACCCACACAACTGTAAAATACAACCATCACTCCTGGTATCACCTGGGAAATTCCCACCCTCAGTTGCTCCAGTCCCAGGTCTCCCTTCCACATTTTCACTCCTCCTCTCCCTGCCAAAGCACTGGTGGGTTCTCGAGCACAACATACACCCTAACACAGAGCAACATTTCCAGTGCCAGAGCATCTCATGGTGCTGAATATGGGTGTTCCCATGCCTCTAAAATCTCCATGGACTGGCTTTACTTTCAGAAATGGCCATGTTTCTCTTATTTGCAGTCATTTGCAAATGAAGCTGCAGCTGAAGAGCCCAGAGGATGTCTCATTGCTGGAAGTAAGCTTTGAAGATGTTTTTGGGAGCAAAAAGAGATTCAGACCCTAAGTCTAAATCTCAGAAGCTGTTTTGAAGTACTAAGGAGCCATCCAGATTCATCTGCAGTGAAGGGAAGGGAGTTTGAACCAAAACTAATCAAAGCTCTTAAAAGGATTAAAACCCACTCCTACTTAACACCCTGCCACTGGCCATCCTGCTGATTTTACTCTAAACCCAAAAGAAATTATTCATGTTTGTGCCCCAGGGGAAATAAAACCAGTTCTCCCTGAAAATATCCCTGGATTTTCCTGATGGGCTGTGACCAGATTTTTGGTAGTGGGAGGCTTCAAGGATGGCTACTGTGAGAAGCTACCAGAAGTTTTTCCAATGTCCAGCAGAGCCAATGCCAGACGGCTCCAGGATGGACTCACTGCTGGCCAAAGCTGAGCCATTCAGAAATGAAATGTTATCACCTCTGTGCTAACACGTTTAAGAAGGAAAAAAAGTTATTGTGCAGAATGTAATTGCAGCCAGAGATGAGCAAGGTGAGAACATGTGAGAGGAACAGCCCTGCAGACAGCCAGGTCAGTGCAGAAGGAGGGGCAGGAGCTGCTCCAGGCACCAATGCTGAGATTCCCCTGCAGCCCCTTGTGCAGCCCATGGTGAGGCAGCTGTGCCTCTGCAGCCCATGGAGGATCACAGGGATGCAGAGATCCACCTGCAGCCCTTGGAGGAGACCTAGGCTGAAACAGGGGGATGCCTGAAAAAGAGCTGTGACCCTGTGGGATACCTGTGACCTGTGGGCAGGGACCTATGGAGCCATGGAGAGGAGAGTCACCCTGGAGCAGTGTCCTGGTACAGCTTGTGACCTGGTGGGGGACCCCTGCTTAAGCAGCTTGTCCCTGAAGGACTGCACCCAGTAGAATAGTGACCCACATTGCAGCAGTTTGTGGAGAGCTGCAGCCCATGGGAAGGCTCACACTGGAGAAGTTTGTGGAGGACTGACTCCTGTGGGGGCCCCCCAAGCTGAAGCAGGGGAACAAGTCTCCCTGAGTAGTGACAGAAACAACCTGTGATGAAATGACCATAACACCCATTCCCATCTCCCTGTGCCACTGAGGGGGAGGAGGTAGAACTTGGGATGGAGGTAGGGGTGGGGGTAAGGTGTTTCCAAGATTTATTTTACTTCTCATTATCTTACTCTGATTTTGGTAGTAGTAAATTCAGTTTATATCTCCAATTTGAGTCTGTTTTGCCTAGCATGGTATTTGAGGAGTGATTTCTCCCAGTATTTCCATGGACTGCAGTGACTCCTCAGTGCTGGGCTTGTCCTTCCCCATCACAGCAGCCACAGCCAGACACCCACCCCCACTGCCCAGGCTGGACAGGGAGCCATGGGACTGCACAGCTGGACAGGGAGCCACAGGCTGGACAGAGAGCCACGGGAGTGCAGGTTTACAAGTCAGGGTCTGAAACTTGAAACAAAACATCATCAAACTCCAGCAGTGTTGGCATCCCCTGTGCTCTACTGAATATATTAACAAGCAGGAACACAGTAAATTCCAAGATGCAGTGGAGTAATTAAAACAATTAAATCTTTAAGACTGAGATTATGTCTTTTATTATCGACCCACAAGGTGAACAGAAAAAGAGATCTTTATATCTGTATCAGCTCTTCAGAAGAGATTCCTGAAAACAGCCTAGGAAACAGCACCCTTTCCCAGCATAGAAACAAGAAGGGACAGAAAGGACAGAAAGCTCAGTCCTCTGCAAGGCTGTAATCCTGTCCTGCTCCTTCCCATCTCCTTATCTCCTGCTTCCCCCAAAGCCTCTCCAATAAACCTTCCACACTGGGACTCATTGGATCTGAGATGAACAATTCTTGCATTTTGCACGTGGCTGAATTGCACTCCAGTGAGTAAAAAAACAACCCCAACAGCTGAATTTGGGAAAAGGAACTTCCCATCTGTGTGTCAAGTATGGGAAGAGTCACAACTTCTGCCCCCAGCTCATATGGCTCTGTCTTGGACAGTAAAGCCCAGAGCAGGGCTTTACTTTGCACAAAATGCTGATGCCAACAGATACCATAGTAGTGGAAGTAGCTTTAACAAAACCCTGCTGCTAGCACAGCCCTTCTGAACCCCAGCTGCCTTTTCTTTTTTTTTTTTTTTTCTTTTTTTTAATTGTTTTGAAAGTTAATTGTTGAGCCTCACAAAAAAAGTAAAAAATTTGAGTTAGGCAACTATGCCAAGGTTAAATTGGGTCAAATCCTGAAATCTTGACTTCAGGCCAGACTCTACAGTTCCCACTGATTTATACAGGAATGTTGCATGCACTGGAGAATTTCTCCCTGGTTTGCTCCAAGGGCTCTGCTGAGTTTGAATCTCTAGGTTTGACCCAGTAGAATGGCATCGCAAAGTGCAGGCCAAGCCTGATTTGCCTCAGATTACAGTGGTTGTGTTATAATTTATGCCAGAGCAAAACTCCTGAGTATACACTGAATGTAGCTGCCTTAAATCAGAGCTACATTTCTAGATACACCCTTATGATCTGGGTGGGGATTTTCTGCATGTGGGATCTGTGGAACTAAATACCCCAAGCATGGAAACTGGATCATCCCTGCAGAAGGCTTGGTGGAGCTGCCAGGCTCTGCTTGCTCAGAGGCATCTGGTTTGAGTGCAGCCTCTTGAACTCCCACCAATGGGGACTCTCATGGGCTCACAGCAGAGAGCTCAGTGCCCTGCTGGTCACTCCTATCCCTGGCTGTCTTTGCTTCCATAACTCCTTGGCACTTTTTAACATTTTGCTAGCAAAGGAGGAGAAACTGGGATTGGAGATGGCTCCATTGGTTCCATGCTGTGTGTCCTTGTCACCAGGAGCATCCTCAGCTGGCCCATAAAGGAAAGACCCAGCTCCCTCAGGCTGCCCAGCATAGAAGCAGATATGAGATGGATTCTGTATGATTTCTGAGCATGCATTTTCTATACACACTCAGAGTGACTTGTTCCTCCTTCTTTTGAACAGCTGCAGCAGTCTGGATCAAGGCCATATCACTATCCACGTACTTTTTTTTTTTTTTTGTTTGGTTGATTGCTTCTGAATTTAACTGCTTACTATTAGATCTTTAACTGAAGAATTTCTCACATTGTTTTTGAGGACAACCCACATCCCTTGGTAGCTGCAAACATATGTAAGAAAAATGCATTATCCAGTCAATTGGTAGCTTATCCTGTTGGGTGTTTAATGTGATGATCACTGGAAGAATTCACAGTGCTGAACTGTACATTTTCTATGTTTGGCATGTGGTGAGACTAAATAATCCTGTCTGTTACAAAGTCACTCATGCTAGTGGTTTCCAAATGAATCAATAACCCTTTTAAAGCCACAGCTCTGAGACCATCTACTGCTGTGATCCATCCACCTCTGGCTTTTGAACTGCCTACAGTCATACCCACCATCTGTTACTTTATGCAAGTCATCCCATTGACTCCAAATGGAGCTGGGGGTGTTCAGGGCTTTATGTTTAAGTGGCAAACCATGGAGACACTTCCACTCCTCTGGAGCTGGGAGTCCATTGCAGCTGGTGTGCTTTCCAAAATGATTCATCCTGACCTTTGCTTGAGACATACAATGGCTTCCTAGCAAAGATGAACCAGATTTCCAGAAGAAACACTTTAAAACCATAGTGGAAATTTTCTAGAAATAATTAAATGCAATCATTTGCAATGGTCAAAAGATCTGGACACCTGTTTGCTGGAAAAGCAGTGAGGAGGGAGGGGGCAGCTGGACCATCACTCAGCTATCCCAGTGCCCAAGGAAGATTAGCACCTGGGTAAAGGGCAAGGTGACAGGTGCTGAAGACAGCAAGACTGAGGTCAAAGTGATGGGAAGAAGAGACATAAATATTGTATTGCTTCTCTAGAGGCCTCTACACAGCACAGAATAATGCAATGATTTGTGTTGGTAGGGACCTTAAGTGTCCTTTTGTTCCAACCCCCCTGACATGGGCAGGGACACCTTCCACTAGAGCAGGTTACTCAAAGCCCCATCCAACCTGGCCTTGAACACTGCCAGGGAAAGAGCATCCACAGTTTCTCTGAGCAACCTGTTCCAGTGCTTCTCAAGCTTCACAGTAAAGGTTTTCTCCCTAATATCTAATCTAAATCTACCCTTCTTCAGTTTAGAACCATTCCCCCCTATTCTATCACTACACTCCATGACAGAGTCGCTTCTCAATGTTTCCTGTAAGGCCCCCTTTAGGCAGAGGAAGATGCTGCAAGGTTTCTCCAGAACCCTCTCTTCTGCAGGCTGAACAGCCCCAGCTCTCTCAGCCTGGAGAAGTACTCCAGCCCTCTGATCATTTTCAGGACCATCTCTGGAATTGCTCAGCAGGTCCATGCCCTTCTTATGGTGGGGGCACCAAAGCTGAATATGGTATTTCAGGTGGGGTCTCACCAGGGCAGAGGGGAATGCATGTGGCTCTGATCAATCTCACTCTGCCTTCTTGCTGTGGAGACTCTCAGCTGCTTGGGATGTGTGTGCTGGGAGCCCCCAGGAGCTCCTTCAGCTCTGAGACTGCAGATGCTGAAAGCAGGCACTGAGCTACATTGACAAACCCAGCCTGGGGAGGTTCCCTTGAACCCCTGACTATGAGGTGGGAGCCCTGGTTAGCATCAAACCCCTTCCTGCCTGTCACAGGTGCAGGGATTTTGCCAAGGGAGGATGTCAGCTGTAATAAGCAATCTCTTCTATCAGCACACAGCCTGAGCTCCCTGCACCACTCTGCCTGTCACTGGGTGAGGCCTTTTCCTCTCAGGCTCTGACTCATGCCCACATGCGTGAGCAGGATGTGCATCACGGGCCAGTCCCAGGTCAGCAGCTCAGCCCACGGCAGCCTGCCAGCATCCAGAGCCATGCCCAGGGCTGGGGACAAGCTGCATGCCACTGCAGCATCTTCTCTCCAGCACACCTGGACATCCCAGGATGGACCAGCTCCTGCCAGTGGCTAATACTGGCCATACTGTCTGTCTGCAGGTAGCAGGGCTTGCCCGAAGAGCCTGCAGGCAGGGAGGTACCTCCTATCTGGGGTCCAGACCCATCCTGACACAACAAAAGCACTCTCCCTGCAAAGCCACCCCTGCCCCTTGCTGGAGGGAGATTGCTCAGGGCTTTGGCTGCAGTTGGCACACACACATGAAGCGCCTGGGCCACAGCACAGCATGTAAAGGTGTTCCCTCTCCGCTCAAAACACAAATCCTGCTTTTCCCCATGTGCCCAGAAAGAAAGAAGAAGAGGAGATTGAGAAAAATGTTACTAAGTCAGGAAATCATTCTGGAGGAGGGGCAGCAGTTCCTCTAACCTTGCACATGGGGAAAGAAAACTATTTGCTGACTTTGCCTTATTTTTTAATTTATTGTTTTGCCAGCTGCTCAGATGAAAGGACAGAACTGCCTGCTGTAATGAGGCAGCCAGTCAAGCATGTCTTTGCAGCATGAAGCATCTGGCTGGGACACTAGTAACAAGTAGGGAATAGTCCAAAGGGTTCATGGACACATCCTTTCACATCTCTCTTTGAACAGAGAAACCGGACATTTGCTTGCTCTTGCTCACATGAAAATCCAAAATCTCCTGGAGATCATTGCCTTCAGCAGACAGTGCTCTTACATATCAAGGATCACAAGACCCATGACAAAAATTCCCATGAGTTCACTGATGAAGCCTTTCTGCCCACTGGGCTCAAGTCCTCACCACTCTGGGGGCTGTGGCTGCCTCAGAAGGCTCCCGACCTGCACAGAACCCAGTGTCACCTCCAGTCCCCATGGGGAGTGAGGGCAGCAAAAAGATCCTCCAAAACTGGGTCAGCTGCTCCTCTTTAGTCATTCCTGTGATATTGCTGTTGTTTGAAACATACTCCCCTTCCAAGCAAGGTAATTTATTGAAGCAGTGCCAAGATCTGCTGTGGAATTCATTGCTGCAGGATTTTGAGACCTCAAGGTACCTCAAGGTAATAGAGTCAAAGCAAGGGCCGAGCAAGGCTTCCAGTGATAGGAAGGTCCTTGGAGGATGCTTAAATACCAAGGTGGGTACCAGTGGGCCACAGTTTAATGGAATCATGCAATGCTTTGGGTTGGAAGGGACCTTAAAGACCATCTAGTTCCAAAACCCCCACTGTGGGCAGGCACAACTTCCACTAGACCATGTGGCTCAAAGCCTAATCCAGTTTGGCCTTGAACACTTCCAAGGTTGGGGCACCCTCAGGTTCTCTGGACAGCCTGTTCCAGTGTCTCACTACACCCACAGTAAAGAATTTCTTCCCAACCTAAACCAACCCTCTTTCAGTTTAAAACTGTTACTGCTTGTCCTATCATTACAGTCCCTGATAAGTCCCTCTCCATCTTTCCTGTAGGTCCCCTTTAGGTACTGTGTCCCCGCGCTGCAGGGAAACACCTCAGGAGGTGCCTGCTGGGCACCAGCCACACTCCCATGCATATTTGTAGGCATCAGGCAAGGGCACGTGCTTCTCCTGGGGCCAGATGGACCTGACAGCATCCTGCCTTCCCCCACATCCAGGCAGCTTGGGCACAGGCAGGAGGGTGGGGAGGAGCAGGGCTCCCCACCACCCTTGTCAGCCAGCAACTTCATAAATGCACCAGGTGGGTTTTGCACTTTCACCTGATGTTTGAGGGTTGTTGCCCCCCTGCTTAGCAACAGAGGCTGCTGGGTGAACTTTGTGAGCCTAACTCTGCTGCCATCAGTCACTGGGGGAACACTCACACCATGTATCCCACTGCTCATCTGCAAAGTCATTCTCACTGCATGTGCAAGTCTTGCCCCAAATTATGTGGGTATTTTTTCTCCAGTTGTTAGTGCAGCAAAGGAAACTCATGGTATTAGAGCCTCAGTGAGGCTATGAATCTGACAAGTTGAGACTTGACAGGGATGTTATCACAGGGCCCAACAATGGCTTTATACTCAATTACATTTATGGTTTCTTCAATTAATCTAAATGTTTATGGCTTTTTCACTACCAGGAAGTTAAGGAAATTTTTTTTTTTTAAATCACAGAAAGGAAAACAAATTTCTGTAATGAACAATTTGCTGGTGCAAGGCTCTGAGACAGGAAAGAAACTGAGCAACTATCTTGGGTGGTGGGGAAGAGTCATTTTCTGTGGTGACCAGAGCTATATTTGATTTCTTAGGCAATGTCAGCTTTTGCATGCTACATTCTTTGGCTAATTGCCAGCCTGATGTGTAATACTTTAGCCACACTGTTGTTACTTAATCCTTTCCTAATCTGCAATTTGCGCAAGAGGAGTAAAATCTAAGCAAAGCCACTGAGAACATCTCCACTAATAATTTATCAAACTCAACTTTTGTTGTTGGCAGGAGACGGCAGTTGATGGAGGTGAATGTTTTCCCACAACAGCGCCGTATCATAAACACAGGGCAGCTGATTCACGCCACACTTATTTTCTGTCATCCACCCTTGGTGTCACCCTGATATTTCTTCGAATGATAAGCCTGTGTGTGTGTGTGCTCACAACACACCGCCGAGGCCCCAGTTTCATCTCTTTGTGCAAATTACACATTAATTAACCATTAATAACAGTGGGAGTTGCAGGCAGAAATCCACACCCGCCGTGATGAGACTGTGCCCTTGGTGAGCAAGTGCCTTTATTAATCACCTGCACCTCAGCTGGAGCTCCTGCACAGCCCTGCCAGACAAGTGCCCCGCAGAGGGAAGCGCTCACCAGCCCTAATCCTGACTTAAAGAAAAGCCTTACCTCTTGCTCTATGAATTTTATTTATTTTGGTCCTCTGGGCAGTGCTTGCTGTTGTTAGAAACATGATTGCTTCATACAGTTATGTTAATGTTTGCATTTGACAGAATGTAATTGATACTTGGCTGCTCCAGTTTCAAAGCCAAATTAGGAAATGAAGTGCTGCACATTAGCTTGTTTAGCTGGTTAAATACTGTAAATAAATACGTACAGGGCAATGAAAACTAATGAGTTTTCTTTAAGGCATTTTCTAAATAGCTGGCTTCACAAAAAGAAGAAAAAGATGCTGCTGTGAACTCATATCCTGAAGGATTTCTCATTTTGCTGCAACAAAAGTTGATCCTGTCTGAAATCTGAACACTGGGTTTCACTTAGAGAAAAGGATTTTGCAAGTTATGGAGGAATCATGGCAAGAACTGTTGCAAATTTCATGGTACTTTTATCAACAATACTTCTGTGACATTGCATTTAACAAAGCCATTTTTTGCAAGGGATTAATTCAGACCATGGTTATATGTCAAGTTATTCTTCTCGATGCTCACTAGAAAAACATCTTTGTAAGAAGTATTTGTGCTGCTAAATCTGTGCACTGCCATAAGGCTGAATGTTAGGCTTTTTTCCCTGACAGAATGCAACAGCATGAAAAAAGTAGGGAAAAAAAATTGGTTTTCTATAAAGAGATAATCTGTTGAGAATTGCTTGACAGAGTGCACTTAGCACTGCTGGAATAATAAGTGTTTCTCAAGTTCTCTGTCAGGCCTGCCCTCAGTGCATTAAAGGAGAGCTAGAGGAGAGTATTGCACTGGCACTGTGATCCAGCCAAGGGCAATGAATTTTCCTCTTGTACATCTATAAAATAACCCTGTTCTTTCACCCCTCTGCTTTCATAAATACTACATTGATGCAGAACTGCCTTTGCCTAACTTGAAGATGTTCTACTAAAATCAGGGCACCGTTTAGCATAGGTAGAGCTGAAACTCTACCAGTCCTTTTTGACTGCAAATAACCTCAGCAGTATCACCTCCTTGGCAGAGATGTTGACCTTAAACCTGAGCTTGCTGAGCTGGCTGTTTTATCTGGCACTTTCAGAGGAAGCTGGTTTACAAATTCTGCTGTGCTACTTCAAAAGAAAATTATTGAACTGGTGCCTAAAATGCAGCTGAAGTACTGAGAGTTGATAAAAATACATACTTAGGATGTAAGGTCCATCCTGACTGGGAGGTGGTTCGATGCTGGCTTAGGACGGAGACCAGGATGTTGTGAAAAACCTCAATTTTTCCTGCGTTTTTAGCAACAACAGAGGACTGAAGTCTCACAGCACTTTTCAGAGAAGGCAATTTCAAGGTGAAAATGGTGACCACGTCTGCAAAATACCTAAGAGATTCATGTGGTCCTCAGCCAAAAGGACCATTTAAAAATAGACAAACTATGACTCTCTCAAAAAGAAATGTGTGCATTGCATAAATCAAAGTTCTCACACCCACCATCAAAAGTTTAATCACTTAATATGCTGGTTCTTTCAACACGTTCTGAAACTTTGTATACAATAATACAAACGATGGGGTAACGAAGCAATAGCAATTTATTCTGCTGTACAAACGGATGTTGCATTATAATCCCTAAAGCAATACAGAGGCTGTTTGCAGATGTTACTACAATTTGGCGTTTATTTTAATTGCTCTGCAGCACAGCTCATGTGAAACAAAGTCACGGGATGACCTACACGTTCACCTACTGAGGGTGACTTAACTGCAAGGGGGAGAAAAAAATGTTTTGAAAGTTTTCAAGGTTTCACTTAAATACGAACCTCCTACAGCTGTTTTGAAAGGATGCATCAGGGCTCCTGTCTAAGCCTGAAAGCATGGTAGGGCAGGGGGTAATTTAATCAGCCAGGCTATGCAGTGTGCATATTTTCACAAGTCTTGCAAGAATGACATCAGTAAAGTAACTTGAGATATTTTGGTGTCTGACATTCACTCAGCAAGTGCTAAGAAAATATGCTTACTGCACAGATCACTGGCTTCACAGAGTGGGAGTCAAGGTAACTCATGAGAGTCTGCACACTTTCCTTTATCACTGACCAGGTCCCTATTCCCTCCTTTTCACTTTCCACTCTCCTTCTAAAAGTAAAAGCTGTTTTTAAAGTTGTTCCTGCTCAAGGAGCTGCCTAGAAGCAGTTGCTCCACTAAAGAGATTTCAAGCAAAAGGACAAAGTTAAACATGAGGCAAAGTATAAATAAAAATCAAGACTCTCTTCCTCCTCCTTTCCACTTGTGAGCGATGATCTCACCGCTCCGGGTGGATTGCAAGGGTGGCTTGATCTCTTTCACGAAAGCACATTCTCTAACCTTGATACTGCAGCTATTTATACTTCTCTCATCTCACCACAAAGAAAAGCAGCTCTAATAATCCTTCCCTTCGTTTTAATGAGAGCACCGTGCAGCAGCAGGGTCAAGCCTCTGCCCACGAGCTCTAGCTCCCTGTAACACCAATGCTCTTGGTTACTGCCTCTCCTTCTGGCTGCTCACTTTTAGACATCTGAGATCGGATTTTCCACTGGCTGAAGCATCACATTGCCAGACACACAGGTGCAGGATGACAGCCCTGCTGTGCCACAGCATCTTCTGCTCACAGGGCACAGAAGGAAACAAATGCATGGGCTGAAAGGCAAGAGGGTTTCTAAAATTCAGAGGCAGAGTTCTAAAACTCCTCTCTCCCTTGTTTATCAGAGGAGTAGGACATCCCATTTCACATAATCCCGGGGACATCCCAAGCCTTTTCCACCTCACAAGAGGCAGGATCCATCCCCTGTCCCCACTCTCCCTGGAGATTCAATCCCAGGCTGAGTTGAGGGAGTTCAGGCTAAGGCATGATGGAATGCATATCCAGACCATAGAGCAGCTGATAGTCTCTGAGGCCAAACCCCATATTTTCAGATTAAACTAGACACACTGAGCTGCATTCCTCTTGAGACACCATAAAAATTGGGGACAAACATTATGAAACCAAGTTTATTAAAACTTTCTACAAGTCAGACTTTTATCATCCAGGTTTCCACAGACATATACATATGTACAAATTGGACATAGTGTTTTTAGCTTTTCTGGCAGAATTTTCTACCAATATATACAAATGTACTGTTTTTCATAGAAGGGTTAAACTGTATCACAGATACAAATGTCAAGCAATCATGAGAGGTTTAGTGCAACGGAGAGCTGGAGCGCTCTGCTCTTAATGCTCATGATTCTGTCAAGTTAGTATTGCCAACAATAATTCACATTAAACTGCTCTTCGACACCTCTTATTAAGACAAAGTACAACAAAACAAGAAAACAAAACCCCAAACAGTAAGGTATGTACAAAGTACACAGTCCATGAGGTATACATGGTATTCTTGCAACGCGTGGTGGGACTGCAGCTTGCCAGGGTTAACCCTTAAAATGACTTAACTCGAACTGGGTGGTGTTGGGAACATGCATCACCCACCTCATGGCCATTTTAGAAGCCACACTCTTGCCTAAGGTGAATGGACATCTCTGCATAAACCACTGGACACATGTGAAACTAAGCAGAAATCTTAGGCAGGACTAAGCTTTACTTACCCCCAACCCAGGAAGCTCATGATTCAGATATATTCATTATTCACACATATTGGAAAGACTATGAATAATCATGCAAAATAAAAACAAAAAAACCAAAATTTTAAAAATTAAAAAAAAAAAAGGAAAAAAAAAGGCGGGGGAGGCTGGAGGCAAACAGCATACCTGAATAATCAGCTTAGGGTGTACGGAGATTTTACTCTTAAGACTAACTTTTTGTGGGGGTGGAGAGGGAAAGAGGAGGTGATGTGGTATTTTTAAGAGTTAAGCCGGTTGAAAAACATGGCCATGTTTACAGGTACTGTACAAGACACCCCTTATCCTTTCCAGGGGAAGGTGCCCCAGCCGATAGTGTTACGGTTTGGTAAACGGATACGTTTTGGCACTCGGAGCTAACGAGACCTGCTACTTGACAAGCTCGCTGGGGGCATAAAGTTATATAGGCTACACCGTGGTAACACGAGGCTTAAGTCTATTTAAAACGCTTTCCTGGACAGCGAATGGAATCAGAAGGGATCCAGCTGGGAGATCCACTGGTTTCTGCTTCAGAAAGAGCCACAGCAGTGATTTGTCTTACGGGTGGATGTAGGAGCTTCACGCCTCTGAAAGCAGGATCAGCTGGAGGAGCAGCAGCGAGCAGAGAGCTGGCCATGGTGGGTGAAGACCTCCTTCCCTCACTATCGTGTGCTTACAGTCAGAGAGCTGCTTCGTGGGCTGGCTGCTGGGGCACGCTGAGGCGATTCCCCTTTTAACCATTTCTGTCAGATTTGTTCAGGCAGAGGTGCGCCACGTGCCCCTCTGCCCCTACACATTGTGGCCAGGGCTCCACACCTCTGCAGCTGCTGCAGGAAAGCAGAAGGAGCTGCCTTTCCATCCCACACCTCGCCAGACATAAGACTCTGCAGCCAAGATGTGACCAGTTACACCGGAGGAGGATGCGGGAGGCAGAAGAGCCAGCGAGTTCTCACAAGGCTGCACAAGTCCTCCAGGGCTGGTGGGACCGACCAGCAGAGCAAGAGGATGGAACTCTGAGTACACTTAGGGAGTGGAGACCTCCAGGGTGGCATTCATTTAGACAAGGTCACTTTTCTGACCATACTGGCACTTTAAGATGCTGTTGAGTTTGCAGAAGTGGGAAAATGAAACCCTACAAAGATGCCGGAGGTAAGAACTGACGAGGTTTTTGAGATTTCGGGGTTAGCAGAAGAAGGAACTAATATCATCACTGTCTCCATGATATTCTGGGACAATCTGATCTGAAGCTCCTGTCTCCTGGTCTGTATATCCAGGCTCCAAGACTGCCTCAAACCAAGGGTGAAGCAAGATCTCTGGAGCAGTGAGTCTTTCGGAAGGCTCCCGCCGCAGGAGGCTGCGGATGAGGCAGCGGGCTTTGGGGGAGACGTGGTCAGGAATACAGAACTGTCCGCGCCGGATTTTGGAAAACAGAGTGCTAGGGTCCGAGTCATGGAAAGGATAGCGTCCCACCAGCAGGGTATAAAGCATCACTCCCAAACTCCACACATCGGCCGATTTTCCAGAGTAAGTCCCCGTCGTGTTTAGGATCTCAGGGCTGACGTACGCCGGGCAGCCGTGCTTGTCTGACAGTGCATCGTCTTCACCTTTGATGATGTGTGTGTCTTCCAGACTCTCCAGACGCAGCTGAGTCCTAGGAGGGCAGGAGAGGAAGCCACATGTGAGAAACAGCAACAGTAGTCGTGAGCAAGCACAGCAAGCCCCTGCCATGGCCCCATTCTCTCTGGCATTGGCACTGAGAAAGGAAACACCTCAACTTGCAGCAGAGAAGTTGCCCAGACGCCCGGGAATGTGTAATGGAAGTGCTGCTGTGTGCATCGGGCCGGCATTTAGTGACACTCCTGTTTTTTTATTACCTGGAGATTTTAACAACACAGAGGACTCTTGAGGAACACCAAGTCTCTGCTACCCACGCAGGTTGCAGTGCCACTGCAGGGGGTTAATTGGTGACATGGCACTTTACAGCCACTGTGTGCCGTTCAGGCTTTGAGCAAACAGCATCCAGCTGTGCGATTCCACAAACCACAAAGCCCAGCTCCCCTCTGCACTGGTGAGGATCATTGCCTTCCCTCAGCCCTCAGCTTTTTTTTTTTTTTTTTTTTTTCATTTTAGTTCATAATTTATTCTTTTTGCCTTTTGGAGCATATCACCACACCCACCATCTCCAGGTGGAGATGGGTCCACCCCAACCTCCTATTTTGGAGGGTAAGGGGAGCTCCCGTCGGCAGGGAAGCCACCAGGCAGCCCTGGAAGGGCTCTGCACTGCCTGGCAGCCTGCAGGGGTGTAGATATGTTGGCTTCAGCCTGTCCTCAGCCTGACCTCGGCAAATACCCATTGGTTCTGCAAACGGAAAATATGACTCAACGAGAACCGTGGGCCCGGGATTGGCTGCGGGAGCCCTGAAACTGCACCTGTGCAGAGCCCGCGTCGCCTGCCATTGCTTAACCCTCTTCTTGCCAAATGTGATGCACATGACATCGCCTGTGCAACACGTTATTTCCAAATGAGCGAGACTGTGCGCAACGTAACATTTCAACAAATGTTTCATCTTCTTATGGGAGGGAAAAGCTGCAATAGTTTCCTTCAAAGGAATAGCTTTCTTTACGTGTCAACATATGGCTGTTTCAGAGGGGCAGTGCTGGTTAATTTTCTTATCAAATTCGTAAAAGACATCCTGAAGAATCATTAGCCCAGTTTAACAAAACAAACAAAATCCCTTTTTCTTTTGCATCAGTAGTATCACCTTACATTTTTATGATATTAAGCACAACTCCATTACAGGTTTTACTTAGTTTTTTAACATTCCTTGGGATAAGCAGCTAGTCAAGAGTCAGTTGCTGTATTTCTGACTCTGCCATGTGTGGTGAAGCACTGCAAGAGCAGCAAACACTCCAGGGGAATACTGAATTATTTCCCTAATCTAAATTTAACAACTAGATTCTATGATCTCTTCTCTGAACCTAGGCTTTAGGCTAAGTTTTAGAAAAGTGATTTTCTTTGATGCAGGATTCCCAAAGCATTATTTAACCACATCCCACCTTCCCTCCTGTGTGTGCCCACGATCCACGGGCATGGGGGGCATGGGAAGCACAGCGGTAGAGGGGGGATAAAAGCCTCGAAGGGTTCATTCAGCAGCATCACTTTCATCAGCAGAGTGGTTCAGCAAGGAGACCCTACCCAAGTGCTGGGGCTCCACCGTGGGTCACAAGGCAACTCTCCCGAGGAGGGACCAGAGCTCCAGCTCCTCACATTTCCTGCTCCCCCAGCTGGGCTGCTTCCTCCCGCCGGTACAACACCTCAGCATCTCCCCTCTCCCTCTCTGCTTTTTATTCATTTGACACTGAATGAGTGGCACACATGACATCTTCTGGCGCTAACGAGCATCTGAGCTATCATCCCTTTGTCTGCCAGCGGGTTTCACTGAACTTCTGCTGAATGAGAGGAAGCTCCCGGCGAGCTTCCTCCCTTTCATCAGTCAAGATCTAAGAGGGAGTGCGCCCCGGTTAGATCCGTGACCTACTACACACACGTGATGAGGACCTACTCGGATTGCTCGCAGGTGATGCCCGGCTGACGGGGCTGTTTCCACTCCCTGGCACGCTTTTTGTGTCTCTGGATGTGGCGTTCCTCCCTCCCCACTCACCCCAGGGCTGGCTGCTGACTTACCTCTCTTCATTAGAGAAGACAAATTTCCTGAGCTTGAGGTCACCAAGTACGATGGCTGACTGGTGGCAGTGAGCTACAGCGGAGACAATCTGCTTGAACAGCCGGGCAGCCTCCTCTTCCCTCAGCCTCTTGCAGCTCCTCACGTAGGAGTGCATGTCCCCAAAGTCCTTTTCAAAGAACACATAGGCCTTGGTGTCCCCGAGAATGACTTCGACAACCCCGGTGATGTTTCTGTGTGACGGCAGCTGAATGTAAGGTCGGATCTTGTCCTGGTAGTGTTTGAGGGGGAACACCTGTATTGAGGAAATTAAACCCAAATTCATTCTCAAGGGCGTTGAAAGCTGCAGCTCGCGTAGCAACTCTCCCCAAACAATGACGAGAGAGCGGGAGGGGAGCCAGGGCTCGGCAAGACCGGCAGGAGCGGCTACCGAGACCCTTCCTGTTCGTTGTATATTGAAAGGCTGGGGGGGAAACTAAAATAAACCACTATTCCCACGGCCTCTGGGGGGAAGGCGCTTCGAGGTAAGCCGGAGTCCCGGCTCACTCGCAGGGCGTACAAACGCCGCCGGGGGCTGGCCGGGCGTTCCCAGCCGTGGAGCACCGGGAGGATGTTCGGCAGGGCTGTCCCCGCACCGGCAGGACCCGCTCCCCACCCGCGCGGCTCCCGCTCACCTTGCAGCGCAGCTCCCGGCCCGAGCTGACGCTCAGCGCCCGGGACACCTGCTCCCGCTCGGCCAGCGGCAGCAGCAGGTACGAGGCGATCAGGCTGGGACCCGCCGCGCCGCCGCCGCCGGCGGGAGAAGCGGGAGCACACGGCGAGCCGGGAGCGCTCAGGCAGTCCGGGGGGCCGCATTCGGCGAGCCGAGGGCACTTGGCGGCCGGCGCTTCCTCGGCGGGGCCGTCGTGCAGGGGCTGGAGGCGCTTGGCCGGGGCGCTGCGGCAGCGGGCGGCCGGCAGCAGGGACGCGGGGCGGCTCATGGGGGGAGCGGAGCGGGCGCGGAGCTACAGGCGGGCGCTGCGCGCTGGGCGCATCCCTTCGCTCTCCCCGCCGAAACCTCGGGCCGTGTCCACCATCTGCTGCCGAGTCCGCGCTAAAGTAGTTAGAGGCTTTAAAAAAAAATTAAAAAAAAAAAAAGGTGATTCTCCTCCTCCTCCCGGCCCTGACGCACGGGGAAATGGGAGGAGGGAGGCTGGGACACGCCTGCTCCGCTCCGCCCGCTGCTCTCCGCGCCCCGGGCCCGCCGTGCAGCCGGGCGGGGCGGCGGAGTCGCTGCGGGACTTGAAGGGGGCGGCGGGGACCCCCCCCCCCTTCGACCTTAAATAATTGTGTCGAGAAAGCGAGGCCACCTTCCTTTCCAGGATCTTCTTGTTCATACAATTGCAGATTCCCAGCCCCAGTCCTTACTTTTCACTAATCCTAAATAACTAAATCCCTCACCCCAAGGTTTGCATCACAGCGCTGTTGAGTGAGCATAAGCGTTTACTCATACGCGTAGACGTAACGTGCACCATCAGAAATACTTGGCACTGGGTGTTTCCCATGTTAAAACTATATCTGCTGTCCGAAAAAGGAATAGCTCGGAGAGCCAGGCGGCAGCCAGCAGCTGCATGACCTGCGAGGAGCAGACTGAGAGGAGCTCCACACAGCTCAATAGCATGGCTTTAAAGGAGTTGTAAATAGACTTACAGCCGGGACTGGTAGTAAATGGAAAAGGAAAAAAAAAAAGAGACAAAACCAGACAACAGATCATCCCTGGGATAAAAAAGCAGACAGCTGTAGTTTTTACGAGAATGCTTCAGAGAAAACTCTACAGTTTTCTGTTTATATATATGCAAATTTTCTGTAATTTAGCGCTGAAGCTTCCCTAATATTAACACAGGGACCCTGCATTTTGTTATTCAGTAGGATCAACTCCTCTGTTTTGGTTTCCCCAACCCGGGTCTGTACAAGAGGCAGAGAGGGCTGAGTGAGGATGGGTCACCCAGCTCTGAAGCCTGTGATGCCACGTGTGCAGGTATTTGCTCAGATTCCTGATAGATAACTGCACAGCAAACCCATGCATGCCTTCAGCTACTTCTAGTGTATTTTAAGAAACACATGAAACTCTTGTGCAGGATGACTCATAGCATAGCAGTCCCATTAATGCATTTAAACATAAAACACATATGCCATAAAGGGATATCCCAGGGCCTGCATTTCTTTCTTTTTTTTTTTTTTTCCCCAGAAATAAAATTCCGTTAATGCCTGCAGATTGTTTCTGAGTGATTCACCACAACTCTCAAAGCACACTATTTTATTTGGTTCCTCTCATAGGTAAAACACATGCAAGTATCTATCAGACCTTTTGTTTTACTTTTCCCTTCCTGGAAGTTTAATGATTGGAATGCTGCTGCTGCTGGGTGAATTTAGCTGGTAGGATGCCACATGTGTGGGCTGCTTCCTACATCTGAGACAGCACAAGGTGCAGGGTGGGGGGGAAGGGTATCAGTACCTTTGGGGACAGGGGAAGGGTGCAGACAAAAACAAAAGAGCAATGGACCTGCATAAAGGTTCTCATGGGCATTAGTAGTGTGTACTGGTGTCCCCTGTAGCTCTCTCAGAACTGAGATGCAATGTGAGCAGGAATGAAGGTGTCAGTGTTCCCACCCTCCCAAAGATCCCCCCTCTCAGCTCATGTCAGATCACTGTCCCTGCTGAGGAGAAGGGCCATACCAAGGATCTGCTGCAGACATTGTTGGAAGCTGCATCCTTCATCTGCCCAGCCTCCCATTCATCTAAAACCTCTAGCTCCACACCATGGGGACACAGTGGCACCTGAGCACAGTGCTTGGTTTGAGCTACTGCAGCCAAATGGGGGATGGCACCCACTGGTCCTGAGGAAGGGAAAAAAACACCTCTTGTCATCCTGGCTCCCCCAAAAACCACCTGGCATGTGAGGAGAGCAGAGCTACACACAGCATTGTACCTCACAGTCCTGCCACATTCTCCTGGTGCCTGGGCAGCCTTTCCTCACAGGGATTCCAGCAATTTCATGCTCTGTATGTCTGTCTCTGCTAACTGGAGCCCTAAAACTGGGTGTGCAGTCTCCAAAGGCCAGGAAAAGATAACCCCTGGGGCATTCATCCCAGAAGCACTGGTGGGTGCCCTCTTCTAGCTGACTGTATATACTGAACTATAGTTGACTGTCTACATGTGACTGAGACGAACCAAAGCTTAAATCTCCCAGGTCTTTGAAAAATGGGTGAAGTTCTTGACAGAAGGAAACCTTTGTTGCTTCTTTAAAATGCCTGGCATTCTTTCAGTACTCAAAACCTTAATGCCATGGCTTAACATATAGTTGCATTTATTACTCACATTAGTATTATGTTTTGGGTACAGAATATAGGAAAAGGTCCACATCCAGACTCCCCTCCATCCCCACCAAATTCCTTTCAAGATGCAGAGCAGAGAAGTGATTCCCACTTTGGCTTTTCTGGTTTTTCTAATTTTGGCCAACCCCC
Source organism: Molothrus aeneus (assembly GCF_037042795.1). Classification (NCBI taxonomy): domain Eukaryota; kingdom Metazoa; phylum Chordata; class Aves; order Passeriformes; family Icteridae; genus Molothrus; species Molothrus aeneus. Next base: position 142,579,279 of record NC_089646.1, on the reverse strand, counting down.
AAAATAAAAAAAATAAAAAATAAAAAGAAGGGATGCCAAGGATATTGTCTGATGACCTGCATGGCATGTTCTTTTGCTCTTTCTCAAAGGGCTGAAACTTGTCCTCCTTACCCATCTCTGCCAGTGCTTGCATGCAGCCCTGGTGTGGTTAGGAACCAGTGCTGAGAACAGGAGGAATTCCAGGAAGAGATTTGTGAAAAACTGTTGCAACATTTCAGTATTATAAGATTTTTGCAGAAAATGGAGCTACCACACTTGACACAGCAGCCTTGTGTTTGTTGCCATCATACCACTGGCTTTTAAGCATGCAGGCTTATCTCCTGCACTAGTCTCCTCCTGAAGTCAAAAGCTATCTTTTGGGGTCTTCCTTCTATTCCCTGTGTAAACCTTCATCATTCCATCTCCCCCTTCCCAAAAAGAGACTTTTCAGGCTTAGCATGTGTGATGAATCCTGTCATGGTAATTCCCAGTTTTGCCTGTGGTGAATTTGAGCCTGAATGGCTTTACAGCTCTTCAAAATGAACCAGGGCAATGTTACACATCTCCAGTGAACAGCAGTGAAAATCATTGTGGAGCACACATCAGTGCACAATTACAGACCTAATGCTGGGATAAAACATTGACTCTGTGGATAAGTACTGCTATCCAAGTGCCAGAAAAAATAAACTGCTGTGAGCCAGCAGAATAGAACAGGAACCAACACTCAGATGTTCCAAAGGGACTTGGTACCTGTGAGGTGGGCAGGGATGACCTTTGGAAGTAGAGTTCAGTAGGCTTCATGCTTGGCAAAGGATAACAGTGTGCAACAGGCACCTTCCCAACACTACTAAAGTCTGAGGAGCTCTCAGTCAAAGGACATTGCAAAATTGTTACAAAAAGTAGATCCTGCCTTGGAAAAGGCCAGTCAAAGCAAGCAGGACTGCCGGCTGTCTCCTCACTTCTGGAGTCCCAGCTGCTAGGCAAGGATCTGGGACTGCAGCAGAAAAAAGAGCCTGTGGGATGTGTATCACAGAATGGGCACATCCTAGCAGAGGGAAGGGTCTTATCCAGCACAGATTTGCCAGAGCTATGACAAGGTGAATATTGCTCTTCATATATTTTTTCTCTTTTTTGAAACAGATAAGCAGCTTAGTGCATCTGTGAGATGAAGACTGAAAAATCCAGAATTCCTGGTGCTCAGGCATTGATCCTCCCATTCCTCTTATTTTATTTTAGGGAATTTTTGTTACGTGGTTTTCAAGCATCTACCTGCCTTGCCCTCAGCCAGTGCTTACACTCACCTGAGCAGCTGCTTTTCCTTAGATGCTCACAAAATTATCACTGTTGCTCCAGTTCTCTGACCCTTTATAACTAGAGCAGCCAGAGGCAATGAGAATTGTGTAACCATCTCCCCACTTCCCAAGTGCTTGGGACAGGTCTGGTAACTTTGACAGTATGTCTCATGGGACACACAGAATAAATCTCTATTAGATTAGGGCACTTATAAATAAACTGGCTGCTTGTCACAGAAAAAAATGAAAAGGTCCTTATTTTAGTTACCAGATGACAGAAGCAAGGAACACAAATATTTTGGCTAATATTAAACTATTGGTAATCGATGAAAAATCAGTATCTTTATTTTAAAAGTTATCTCAAACCATGTAATGAAAATTAAACTACTGCCAGATTGAAAACCAACAATTTAAAACCAGCATGTCATCTATAATCTAATGGTGTACAGAATTACCCTGCACAGATGGGGCTCAAAGAGTAGTCGTATGGCCAGGTGATAAAGAACTGAAAGTGATGTTTTTTATAGCAGAGCAGCATCTGTGATAACCCACAGCCATCCTCAGACACTGTGGAACTTGGCGGCAGATTCACCGCTGAGATATAAAACACATGACGAGCACGTAGTGACATCAAAAGCAGTGCAGTGTAATGGTGTTCAGATGTCTCCCCTCAAGCCCACACAAAAGCTGCTCTCAGGGCTGCTGTAGCTCAGAACACTCAATGATTCCCTTTTGATAAGCCTGTTGTTAACAAATCCAAGGAGTCTTATGAGCAGCACCTCCTGACTTTGTTCCTTTGCTAACTGGAGAGCATGAAGGCTTCTTCTGTTGCCTGGAAGACGTGTGAAGGTTCAGGTTTTAGACCTCAAATCCTGTTTTTACTTCAGAAGTCGATTGCACAAGCGGACAGTGAATGAGTGTCTCCGTTTCCCTTGCGGTCAGAGAAGATCCTATTCATACTGAGTTTACAAGCAAACACTTCCTTTGGTAAGCTTCCCATGCAATTCAATTCATGTGCGTGCTTTCGGGCTCTGTCTTTGGGTCTGGACTAACATCAGAACAAGCAAGAGAGGCAGGCTCTCTTCTCAGCCCACCACAGCCTTTTCTGCAGTGCTTTGAAATGATGAAACACACAGTGTTTTCTGCATACTGCTGCAGTCCTGTCAAGTCACTGCGATTATTCACGCATCAAGAGGCTAAGCACATACATGGGTATCTACTGGATGATGTACACCCATTCCAGAATTTTACTTGCTTAACAATCAATCTAATGTTTTTGCTCTTTATAGTTACTGGCTGGGAGCCTAGAATCTGCTGGCACCTACACACAGGATTTTCCTCTGAGCATTCTGTGACCACGTCAGGTGTTTGAAATATTATGTATTAACAATAAGTACTTTATGACCAGCAAAAAAATTATTATTTATGGAAGACCTGGAATTTGCCATCAGTACCTGTAGTGAGGGGCCATCAGCTTAAGGCTTTGACTGTACTAACAGAAAGAAAGACCGGTCCTTGGGATATTCTTACATTTTCCATTCCAGGAAGCCCTTTTCTAAGTGCATCTTCTTCACTGTATAATAAAGCACTATCCATTAGGCAAATGTTTAGTTAATGGACACAGCAGGATCCATATATGAAGATTTTTAGGGAAGGTAAGGATTAAGATTCACTTGAAATGGCAATGAAACTTAATAAAATTGCACAGTGAATTCTAAGCTAGTTCTGGCCACAATACTGGAGCTATTCTTGAGAAAAATGTCATGAGGTACTTGTGACCACAGGTAGGTAAGACCTTTGTCATCAGCCACTCATGAGGAAACATGAGTATCCAAGAGGACATTGTCTAAAATACGGCAGTGTGTTGGCCTTGGCTGTTGAGTCATCAGTATCACTTCCTGCAGCCCCTGCTTTTGCTCCAGGTATTTCTCAAGGGAGCACTGACTTAGTCTTTTTGATTCTTCTAGAATGAATAAGATCACAGCTCCGGAGCAGTAATGATGAATATGTCCTTGATTCAGAGGAATGTGCACTCCTTTTAGCACAAGTGTGCTAAATCTTCCATGAGATGCCTGCCTGATTAGTTTTTATCTTTATATGGCTTCACTGATTTGAAAACTTCAGACTCTCTAGTTGTAAAATGGAAGAATCTGTTCAAGTGAGAGAGCAAGCTTAAGTGAGCAAGTGTTAATGGCTTGTGCCTCAGGGTACCACTGAAAGCTGTTGTATGTGGATCTCTCTTGCCTTTAATTCACTATTTGCCTAGACATTTCTTTAATCCTCCAAAATACTACATGGAACTTCTCTAGCAGAGACAGATTCTCTCCAGTTTTCAGTGACAGATCCTTCCCACCTACCCTGAGGTTTGCTACATTTGTAAAGCACACCTTATGGGAAAAAGAAAATAAAAAACAAACACCTGACCTCTGAATTTCTTTTTAAAAATATCATTGCAAAATTTCTGACGTCAGACAATGAGACACAAATTACCCTGTGAACTGTTAACATATGCCTGTTTACATATGATATCTTATAGCCAAAGCAGATTAAGATTTGAAGGTTTAACTGCTGTTGAGTTTCCACTATGTGAATCATACAGATCATACAGCTTATTCATCACAGGCACTTATTTTTATTCTTTAACTCTTTCAAGCTACTTCTTCCCAGAGTGGAGTTTAGGGGGAATGTGGGACACGTGGGAACAGAGAGATCACAACTGCACAACAAACCCTGAACTTTGCAAATGAAGGAGCAAAGAGCTGCCATTAACTGCAGCCACCCCAGTGAATCAGTAGTGGTTTGTATCTTGCACCAGGTGAGCTGACAAGCACAGAAGCCTTCCCCAGCTGCCACGGTCAGTCTGTCCTTCCACCTAGTTAAGAGCCAGCTGCAATGATGGCCAACCCTGGAATCTTTCAATTTAAGGAGGAAAATTACTTTAAGAACCAACAGGAGAGAACCAGCCATGACAAAATCAACAGGATAGCTCAAGTTCCAGGTTCAAAGAAAAAAAAATACCATTCAAGATACTAGGATTCCTTGGGTGCTATGATATAGTTTAAATTCAGAAATGCCAAACATTTTGGTGAAAACTTCATTGATTTTAGTAAACGCAGACAGTTTATTCTAGCACTTGAATCTGTGTGGTGCATCACTGATTCTAACGGGACTCAAGTAATCTCACCAGCAACACTGGCACAAGTGAACAAGTATCTGTCTTTTTCTGGATAACATGGCCGTATTTTAAAAGAGGCATCTCTGCTGATAAAAGAAAGAAACCTACCTCTGTTTAAATACACATGCCTATTCACCTCAGATGTGATTGTTACTAAAGCTAGGCAGGCCAGTGCTGCCAAAAATCAGTCCATTTCTTTCAGGTAAAACCAAGAAAGATTTCAGAACTTCACTTGCTGTTCAGATTCTCTGATTCACTGACACTGCTTGGCTCAGGCTAGCAAAGGAGAGAAGGAAGATGATGTAGTTTGAAGCAGGAATATGAACATCCAAAAATACCTTTCCTCTTGGAGTGGCCATAAGTGACTGTTTGACTATTTGCTCTTTTCATTTAAAGTGTTGCTTCAGATTTGTTTGGTTTTTTTCTCCCAGCTGCATCATCTTAAGCAAGCAGTCCACCTTATTACCCGTGGATTAGCTAACAGAGGCTGAGTGCAGCACTGTGATGGGTCAAGCCTTTTTCATGCAGGACAACAAGGTGTAACCAAGGCAGCAATCTCCCTCACAGCATTACTCACTGGAACATGAGGGCAATGAACCATATCAGGAACTGCAGCAATCCAAGGCTATACTGGTACAAATGCCACAAGTAGCAAACCAAACCTGCTGCCACCAGTTTGTTGGTAGGAATCTGGGTATAATTTACCATTTATAATGTTATGTGTTATTGGAAGGCACACTCAGACACCAACACAAGCTAAATTTGAGGTGCAGCACTTGTTTGTAGCCATGGAAAATGTATGTACATCTTTGCATCTGAAAACTTGGGAGGCTGGTTGTCACTAGGGATTGAATTAGGTCCAAGAGGACAATCTTAATGCACCTCTGCCAGAAACTGCAGAACTTGTTTAACCAATGCAAGTTTCTGTTTCTGACTATTCTGCTTAGAAATGGTTCAAGAATAAATTTAACCACAAACTTAAAGATGAAACAAAAAGGACATTCCCTCCCCCTCCCAGTTTTTTTTTTTTTTGAAAAATGCTATTGTTAACATCCTCCCTTGTGGTATTTAACTGAAAAATGGTGACCCACCTTAAAAACTATAGGTTTGAGCCCTGAGGTATTTTAAAAGGGACCAGATTTTACATATAAAAATACAAACAGGTACATACTGCTCAACCACCCCCCAGTCCCTTTTCAGTTATTTCAGCTGGGATTCCATGGCAGAAGCACCCACGCTCACTGCAGAGTTGGGAAAGGATGGACCTTGGGGGTTAGACCACATAATGAAAATTAGCCAGCCAATTCCCATCAAGTGTTTTGAACACAAAAGCCCAGTACAAGTAATAATGGTTCAGTTCTCTTTTTCAGCTATGAAATCAGCTTGCAGATTAATATTCTTCAATTACAAAATAACAATTTTCAGTTTGAAGTGGTTTGTGCTCTTAAGTGCAATTGGGGTTAATAATGGTCTATGAAAGGAGAACTCTTAGCAAACAGTAACCCAGAGTGAAAACCTTAGCACATGGGTACCTCAGCTACATTTTACATTAAATGTCAGATTGTAAATTCAGAGAAATTACATCTAGCCCACTAAGGATCCCAAAGCTCAAAGAAACCTGTATTTTCTGCTCACATATGCCAAGAGATAATTGTCATCTGACTGCCAAGGCAGCTTCTTTTACCTATGGCTATTTCTAACTCATGTATATATATGCCTCATCTGTCTGATGTGTTCAGATCAATTTAGGCAATAAATAGTGTCACAAAGTTTAAGTTCTTTTCTGGATCTGTGCCCAAAAGCATAGATATCTGAAGCTTATACAAAAAGATTAACTGTTTTTCAATCCAAGGCATATGGTTACAATATATTTGTACTATCTGAAATTTAGTTATTGGAATACCTCTGTAAATAATTGTAATCTTCTAGCCTACAACATTAAGGTAAAGCCTTCTGGGACTCCCAAATGAAAAGAGCCTGTATTAAATGCTTCTGAATTTCAAAAGAAAAACGTAAGTCAGGGCAGAGAGTTCAAAATTATGAAAAACAAGGCCAAATCCTCAAAGCTGAGTGGTTGTTCTCTGTGGCCACAAACAAGGTATAAGTGTGCAACACTTTCTGCAAATTGATCTCCAAGGTTTGTGTTACAACATGGGCATGGTCCCAAGCACTGAAATCCTTGGTGACAGTGCCCTACTCCAACCATGCCCAGTAGTTACAGAGACAGTAACAGAACTATCTGCAACACAGAGCAAAGCACTCATTGTTACATGCTAGCAGGATCTGCATCGCTAATATGCTGAAGAAACTAGCACACTGAAAAGGAAGTTTAAATGCTGCAAAACATACTTTATTTACCAAATGCAAGCTTTTAGAAATTCAGGAAGGTAGAAAAAACCCAAACAAGTTCAACTGGAGTTCCTTATATTCCTAAGTTTAAAAAATGCTTTCAGTTACAGCAGAGACCTTCAACTTTATAAATAAAACATTTAACAATGATTTACCTATAAATGAAACACTTAACAAATAACAATGAGTTATACAACCTATTTAGAATCAGCAACTTATCTCACAAGACCTTTAATAACAAATTTAATTTTCTTTGTGGCAGTAGCATATCCAGCTCACGTGTCCTGGGTTGACCAGCTTTGTTTTTTCTGACTGTCAATCAGTCTTCTAAGTATATCATCTCGTACAAGATCTGATCCTTTTACATCAACATGGCTACAGCCCATTTTAGGACATCTGTTAAAATGAAAAGAGAGACTCTATTAAATTGGAAGAATTGTATTTTACAGATATGGGATTTGCATAACACCTGCTAGATTTATTTTTTTTTTCATTCTTTCTCTCAGTTCCTTGTTACCTCTTGTCCTCTTCACCACTTCTATGTGGAAAAAAATAAATCTATCTCAACTGGTGAGAATCATCAGCTAAAGGAAGGAAAGAAGGTGCACAGTGAGAGAAGGAGCCTTTCACCTGTATATCACTCTCTTGCTGCAAGCACACAAGCTGCCTTCATCAGCAATGATATCAGCACTGCATGGACACCTTTCTGTGTTGCTTTCTCTCTCTGCAGTCCTCTAAAAACTGCAGGTAGATACTGCTTACCTCACTAAACTGCAGTGGGGCAGTATAATCTTCACTGGCAGATAAGCAGGGAGATTATTTTCTAGGGAACCAAAAGGGAGTGAGTCTTGCCATGACTGACTGGTGAATCAGTGGACTATCTAGTTGGTGTAAAAATCAACCTGACTTTTTATGAGCTGTGAAAGCTCAGAAAGGAGAAATGGGGCCAAATTAACAGCCTCTAGATGATAATCAAATACAAAACGTCTTACAACTACTTGAAACAGCCAGATAAAGACAGCAGGGTAAAAGATATTCAGGGACCAAAGGTCATTTTCCTTCGGTGGCAGCCCAAACATACACAGATGGTATCTATAGTAAGAAGTAGCACTTTTCCTGAAATTTTTCCTCTCTTAGAGTAACATTTGTCTGAGGTGCTGAACTTATTTACACTCAGTGCTCATAACTTTTACTCCAGATTCGTCCACAGGTTACTGTGTTTGTCATAGATCAGTCATTTAATTGCTCTGTGCCTCAGTTTTCCCATTTATCACCTTAATACAGCAATAGCTTGCCAGATTAATGAATAACAAGTGCTCAGAAAGCTTCCCACATTTCCTGTAAGCATAAAGTATTAGTATGTCCTTCCAGGCAGTGGAAAATAGTGAGCAGAGCAAGAGACGTAAGAGTTGCCTCAAGGAGTGTGTGACAAGTCTGTCAGCACGGGCTGTGTGTACGTCAGCTGAAGGCTGGCAGGCAGGCACTGCACTGCCAAGGGCACTGAAGGCATCCTGTGGATTCCAACTGGGAAGTACTTGTGAGGAAACAGCCACTGTGTGTCTGCAGAGTGAGCAGCAGCTCCGATTCCAGAGCCAGGCTAGCGAGGATCCTGCCCTGCTCTGCCAGGACACCTGCTCCCACAGGAATATCCCTGGCAGGAGCACAGCCCAGCAGCCAGGCCATCAGACTGGCATTCTGAACAGGGAACTTGCTGCAATAGCTGGCCTGCTAAAACCCATCATCTTCCCACCACAGCAGATGATGGGTTTTCAAAGTAACTGCATTTTCATGAGAAAGTTTAAAATTACCGTAGGTTGGTCAGACTGGGCAGAGAAAACCAAGGAGTCCTTCTTAATTTAGTTACAGGGAAGCTGTGGCATTGCTCTGTGTCTGCTTTTCTAGCACTGGAATAACTGCTGTAAAAATGGTAAGGCTGCCAGCTAAAAGCTCAGGATTAAGAACTGCTAGTGTTCAGACTGCACAAATAATTTTGGTTTGAGGATAAGGTAGCTTTTAAAGCTGGGTGTTGTACAGCTGATATGACTTTTTTAACTCCAGAGTTTCTCTAGTCTTCCATTTCTTAAAAGGTAAAATAAAATTCAGTCCTGTGAACCTATTTGTTTTTCGGCAGAGCTGAAACTTTTGGTCCACTACAACAATTCCTCCTAAATTGACATTGTTCTGATGGATTTAACAACACAGAGAAATATTTAGATACAAACATCCTAAATTCAGTATCAGAGAAAGTATTCTTGTCATTGGGCTGTTAAGCACATGCTTTTTAGCCTCTCCCTATCCTCCAGAACACTCACTTTCCTCCAACTTGAGAGCTATTACCCAATTCCTGTTCATTTTTCCAGCTAAGTTTCTGTCCACCCATGTTGCTGGTTTTGTTGTTATTCCCAGTTATTCCCATTGCAGATTTTTCCCTAGATCTTGTAACACAAGCAAGGTGCTTCCATCTAGTTCTTCAAGCTGTCTTGACACTGAGATAGTGGCTGAGCATCCCAACTGATGCTTGGTTTTATAGCAGTGCTTTCCTGTAACAGGGAAGGAGCATGGAATAAAAACTCCAGCTCCACCTTTGTAACCCTCATGGAGGACTGTGTAGAGCCTCACACAAATGCCAGAGCAACAGATGGAGGAAATAAACTGCCTGTGGCATTATCTTCAGGGAAATCAGGTTGCTGGTCCCCAAGAGACCTTCCTAAGCAAACTGCACATTTATTAAGAAGTCCACAACTGGTAAGTTTCCATGAAATCATCAGCCCCAAAGCAGGAAGGTCTAGCATAAATGGTATAAAAACAAAGGTGAAATCAATGATGAGATGATATGTCCTCTCAACTTGCTCCCAAAAGCATTAGTGTTCAAGCCTCTTATTTTTCTACTTTTTTTCTGTTTTTTTCTTTAAATCATTATCATTTTCAAATTTAATGTGCAGATTTTGAGGTTTAAAAATGCATCTTTTACATCTTTTCATTCAAAAAAATATGTCCCATGTGGAAAAGTGACAGACTATTTTGGTGATATAAGGAAAGAATTATTTAACTGCATCATGGTAGGAACTGCACTGCACTATCTAATCTCATTCTTTAATTCTATCTAAAATGTTGTGGTTTAATATTTCTCACTTTAACAGTTGTTTTAATATTTCTCAGCTGTATTGGAATATAACTGCAAAAGAAGGTGCACGGAGGAAATTTTTTTTTCATTTACTTCACGGCATGCTACATAACCAGTGGGAACAAATCAGCAACTAAATTTTAGGAAACTGAGGTCTCTCTTTGTTGGTCATGGCTATATGAAATCCCTTTACTTCTGTTGTGCAGCTACAAGTAGCTGTAACTTCCCCACACAATTCCTGAATATTTCCTTACACACTGTTTTCATTAAAAAGAAAAGCACCTTCACGTGTCTAGTTCTAATGAGGAGGCTGTGATTTGGGCAAATGCTGAAGTTTTACTTTCTGCAGCCTTTTCAATCCAAATACATTTCCTAGAACAAGTGGAGTAAAATTCCACTTACACAGCAGAGCAAATAGCCTTTCCACACATTCTTTTTAGCTTACCGGACTTTTTTCTTTTTCTGCTTCTGAGTTTGGATCATTTCTAGAATGGCATCTTCTTCATAAATATGTCCACAGACCTTGTTCCTCACTGGCCTCTTCATTGTCACCTGCAATCAGTAAGGATTGATTTAAAGGAACTGATAATGCCCATGAAAATGCTTCTTCTGAGATTCTATGTGAAACAGCAGAAGTGTGTTTGCCACTCATACATGGCATTCCAGTCACATACGGGATGAGGTCCTGCTTGGTACACTGCATTCCCACTTACATGGGTTTTCTTCCCAAGCTCTATTGCTCTTTTCTGAAAATGCTTAAAATTTATAATATTGTTGTTATATATAATGTTGTTTAATAGGTACTGCAGATTTGTAATACACAAACCAATGAAGAATATGAAATAACTACTTCTCTGTCAATTACTGTAGCAGTGATACATACCTGTGTAATGGGACAAATAAAGTTCATCTGACTCCGAGTCACAGCTAAATCTTCATCGATTTGTTCAATGGTGTCATTACCATGATCTTATTTATGAGAAAGTAGAATGGCAAAAAGAAAAAAAAGTTTCTTGTTTAATGTAGATTGCCAATATTTAAAATAAGCTAATAAAATCCAACATTTGCCAAGCACTGTCTCACAGTGATATCTAAAATACCACAGCATGTTTCTGCACCACTCCATGAACAAGACACTGCAAAAAATACTGTACTAGAATGTCTTTTAGAAAATGTGGATTTTTATATTGTAACCACTTTGCGTGTGTGTGTGTGTGTGTGTGTGTGTGTGTGTGTGTTGCTATTTACAGGCAATGCCAGAAAGAAAGGCTGGGAAGGAGAGCAGTCTGGCCTGAAGATATGCAAAACCTTTGGTATTCACTATTCAAGTTCACCAAAACCCAGTTACACAGAGGTGAGTCCCCAGAACCTAACAAAAGATGAGGTGGAGCAGATCTGGCAGTCCTACCCTCAATATCAGTTTGTATTTGAGTGTCATAAATGGGCTTGCTGTATAGCCTGTACATACTGTACGCACTTTAAAAGGAATTTGTACTGTTTATCATAATGTATCATTTATAAAGCAATGCTGTTGTTTTTTGATAAGACTATAATTAGTGAAAAACAAAAGCCAAAAAGTGTCACGGTCAACAGAAATATTATTGAAGTAACCTTAAAGAGGAGAGGCAGAATGAAATTTCTGACAATTCCCAGAAAACACCCAGTGGCACAATGCCAGGGGATAAAGGGCAGACAAATGAGAATAAATCCATCTAGAGCTGGAGGATCTGCAGGTCTCCACCTTTACCAGAAGAAGAAAGCAAGATATAAGCAACTCTGTGCACTCAGGGGCACACTAACTAGTGTTCATGCAGAAGTTAGTTAGCCAAAGTCAAAAGCTGAGACATGGGAGCAGCTAAGGAAGAGACAAATGTGTGTGTGTGTGTGTATACATGTATTTATATTTATATTTATATTTATATATATTTAGAGAGAGAGAGAGAACTAAGTATAGCCTTAATGAATTACATACATGTTGTTTTATCTTCTAGCTCTCCTCTGTTATTGCAAATCTAGGCTTTTAGTTGAATGCATTTGTTTATCTTTGAATCTTATCTGGTAATAGTAGCAAATTTAACACCTGCCATAGCTTTCCATTCCTTTGGGGTAGTTCTGCAATGACTTTGCAGAGGCAGAGAAGGGCCCGGGGGTGCAGTCCTCAAGGTGTCCCAAGCAAAGAGAACGTTTTTCTTTCTAGCTGCACAAGCTGCACCCCAAGGGAGGAGTGAGAAACACCACTGAACACAGAGAGTTCAGAATTACTTCATGATTTGCCTTCTACAGTGCCTCAGCCTGGGTTCCCTGTGCTGCTGTTGCACACTATCAGCCAATCTCTGCCTCCCTGGTATTCAGTCTTCCACATCTGTTAAGGACCAGTGTTTCCTAACTTATGGTCAGTGCTGCATGCCTGTGTGATACTATCACCTTCCGGATGATACCAGCAGACATCACCCATGGAGCAACCAAATCCTCTCACACCCAGCCTAGGCTGAGCTCGCTGCCCTGGGAGCCAGCACAGCCCTGGCTGGGGGACTCCTGGCATTGACGTTGCAGCCATTGCTCCACCACAGCACCTCTTGGTATGCCAGGCCTATTTCCAGACCTTCCTCCTTAACAGAGCTTGCCTTTCTTTCTATTTCAGTATTCCAACCATTTAGGAATGTTTCTGACCCAGTGCTCTTACCCCAGGTATTGGGGTTGGAACTAGGTGACCTTTAAGGTCCCTTCCAACCCAAACCATCTTATAATTCTACTCCTGTGAATACCACAGGAATACTCAGGCATTCATCAAGGGTATTTCTGTGTCTGCTACTAAGGTCTCATGCAATCAACAGGGTGTGGATTCTGGGGGAAAAGGAGCTCAAATGTCCAATGTCCATCATAATTTCAAGGCTTTAATCTCCAAGAATATTAACATACCTTCATCAGATACTGACCACCTAACAAAAGGTCAAATCAGAAGGAAAAAGTGGGCACAATTTAACTATAAATACCAAAACTGCAATGGTATGGACACCAGAAATGCACTTGTGTTAGTCACCAGTTTTCAGAAAAAAACTCTGTGACATATTATCCTTAAATTGCTCATATATATGGTTTATTCTATCATAAGCACATAGTATTTGAAGAAAGCACAACTTTTGCACAACTTTGGGAAAGAGGGGTTTTTTAAATAAAGCTTTTGAAATACCAAGCAATGGGTGAAATCCCACTAGGACAGCAAGGCTAAGCAATATTGGAGTTATTGGCATGTGGCAGCTTTGGAAAGAGCAAATTATCCCAGGCTGGGGTACCTTTTTCCCATACTGGCTTTGGAGGTGATTCAGATGCCTCATGTTTAATGGTTGAAATTTCATGAGTTGAGACCTAATCCTTGTAGGTGGGGTATATTAATCTTCTTGGATTCAAAGTGTCCTCTTGCTGCAATCTTATCTTAAACACTTCAGGTTGCACTTCATTTGCAAAGATTTTGTATACAGCCTATCAGAGTGGGGCCCTGGCTTCAAGGGGTGATCACAGCCCAAATGAATCATTATTTAAAATATTTCCTTTTCATAATCAGCTAATATTTTTAAAAACAAATATGCAAGACTGGGATGATGCAAGTAATACCTCAAGCATGTCAATAGCAAATTACCATAAATCAGATAAACCACCCACAGATTTGTTGCTATTGCTTGATGTTCTACATTACAGGAGAAGAAAGGAAAATCACTTTTTTCAGTGACAGTAAATTTTGCAGACATTACACAAGACATACACACACATCCTAAGCTGGTCAGAAAGACGCTCTAAACTGTAGCTCTATATCTGTAGCCTCTTATTGAAAAATGTTTTCATTAAGGTCAAAGGGATTTTTTTACCAAATGAAATGTATGAAAATTTTGAGGATCTAAATTGGAAGTCTGACTATTCTACAGAAAGAAATAAAAACACTGGATCATACATACTTCAGCTAAGTCAGGTTATAGTTTTATAAAATTGAGTTTTCCTTGCAAATTAAAACCAGACGCAGAAAACACTAAGTTATTGTTCCCAAAATTGCCTTAAGTAACAGAAGTGTACATCTTAAGTAACAGAAGTAACATCTATTTTGGTAGTCTGAAAGATCACATATTAAGTGCCTTAACAGTTTCTAGTTTTCCATTCCAGCCAACTGAAACATGTTATGAGTATTAGTAACACATTTTCTATCTTGCTATCTCAGCAATGATGTTTAAAGCTGTTGTAATAAAACTGCATTCTTATAAAGGTATCTATTTTTGGTAACACATCATAATGAATTTTGCAACTGCCAACGGTTTTTTTACTTCTTCAATTTTAATTAAAAGCTGGTATTAATTTATATCTTTATCACTTTCATCTCTTGATAATATTGTGACTAACATGCCTTTGCTCAGTTTTTACTTTGCTGAGAGAGACTCAGGACTTTTAAGACAAGAAGAACTTTTAAAAATAGGAAAACCATAGTGCAGAGACATTAACTGCTGAATTGTGAATTATACTAAGCATAGATAATATACATGTTAAAAAAACATGAGAGGAAAAATCCTCTCCACTGTCATTGTTATTTCTGTGACCAAGAGACTGCTGCCTGCTCACTGCTCCCAGTGTCAGCAATGCCCTCTCCCCAATTTCTGTTTCTCTAACCTGGTTCTCAGTGAGTACATGTTGCAATGTAAACTCAATTGATTTATTTCCTTTTGTGCTGGGCTGTTCTGCCTTCTCACCTGCCACAGTCAGACACTAATCCTGAGAATCAAAGGGTAATGTTAAGCATGTGGGATTGAGTCTTTGTAAGCCTGAGACACCAGACAGACAAGGTCTTGGCTCCCAAGAGGGTCTATTGTACTGCTGACTCCATAGAAATAACAGCAACTCATCCAGGCTGGGAAAAATCCTATCTCTGAGAGCTCCAAGAAAAACATGAATGTTATGAGGACAAGTCAGATGCCAAGTGTTCCTGCCAGCAGGGCACAGAAAATAATGAAAGGTGGGGGAGGTGAAGGACACTGTCACATCCAAGAGTTGTGTTCTAGGAGTCAGAAGACATCTGGGCTGAGGAAAGGCCAGGGCCAAGTCTAAAGGAAGGACCTAACACTGCTGAGAACAGCAGGTAATGCTTGAAAGTGGGTCAGCATGCCCATCACTGCTCTGAATTTGGGTTAGCCTTCAGTCCAGAGAAGCACACCAGAACAACTGT
Organism: Molothrus aeneus; assembly: GCF_037042795.1. Lineage (NCBI taxonomy): Eukaryota > Metazoa > Chordata > Aves > Passeriformes > Icteridae > Molothrus > Molothrus aeneus. The sequence goes on along the minus strand of NC_089646.1, from coordinate 142,564,157 downwards.
CCAGTGTCCTTCCCTAGGGATGGATCTGCAGTAAATGGTGTAGGAGTGAAAGAAGAGGGGACACAGAGAGTAATACCTTCCTGGCAAACTCTCCAGTCTCTAGCAATTTGTGGCCAAGGACTTCCTGAGTCAGAGGTAATATCTTCATACTTAATAAGCCCTGGAGTTTTCCTTCAATGAATCTGTCTAAACTTGGAGAGGGGAATTTCGTCCTGGACCTTTCAGCTTGCTTAGAGACAGTTATCTTTGCTAGAAAGGTTAGCAACAGTTTAATTTTCCTTGAAAATTACTGCAGAGGCTGCAGGTTACAGTTTAATTTGATTTTTAAGAGGGAAAATAAGGTGTGCAAGCTACAGCTGCAGTCAAACAGTTCAAAGGCTTTGCACTTTTTGCTAGAGGCATGTGATAGTTTAATTTGCCAACCAAGCCAAACTAGGCTTTGCATTGAAGTACATTACAATTTGATTACTTGCTGGTGTTGCAATACAAAGTTGATCTAAGGAAGGTGGCCTCTAACATGTTGCTCCAGATTGCAATTGCAAATTTACTTGCTCCTGCCCAGGCCAAGCAACTTGCTGGTAATTTACTGCCAAGTGCTTTGTATGAGCCCTGTTTGACAGGAACTTGTGTAAAAAGCACACAGAGGTGCATTTGGTCCATCCAAAATAAAATGACAATCCTGTAAATGTAAGCCATTCTTATTTTCCTGGAGTATGAAATACAAATTAGATTAATGTATTACCAAATTTTTAGTTCCTTTACATAATAGTGAAGAAGGAAAGGATCATGTCTTGCACTAAATATCAATCCTCTAAAAACTCCTTTAATGCCATCAAATTCAGAGCTCTTGTATATTTTACAGTACTTTGTCCCACTAAGCTACAGGTCTTATAAAATACACTATTCTAAATGGAAATACTGTTCCCATTTTACCCATTCACTGCTGGGTAGAGCTGCTTGATGCCAGTTTTCCAGAATGGCCTTTAAATGAAGAGAAGCTGTGATTTGATGGAAATGTTATTGGACAACTCTTACAGAAATAATGTACGTGAAGGAGATTTAAAGACACTTGCAGCTAGATACAATTTTCTGTTTAATATATTAATAATAAAATATGACTACGAATCCTAGGGAAAGAAAAAACAACAAGAACTCCAGAAAACCCTGCGAAATCTCCAACTCACACACTAATCAAAGTGAGAAGAGAACAACTTTGCCTTTAGATTTTGGAAAATTCAGACTGTTCCCACTGAAATTCAGTGGGAACTGTGTCTGTAGAACAGAAAGGATATCTTTGATTATAAACCACACAACTCAAACAATTTGGTAGGCAAACAGAGAGGCAGCTTTCTTGCTCCTTCTGTTATTGCAAAAAAAACATGAGAAATCCACACTTCAAAGTCCTGGGATGACATTTTAAATGGCAGTTTCCTCATTGCTGCTGCTTGGACTCAGCCTGAAGAAGCTGCTGGGGGAGATGAAGATTACCTAAAAAGATGTCATGAAGGCTCATCAGTAAGCTCAGAGGAGCTACTGTTTCTGGAAAACCTAAGGTGGTCGTATTTTTCCATCTTAACTACCATCGCCCACGATGACATGTAAACTTAAGAAGCAGGTTAAGTACCAGAGACTTGCTGAAAATAAACCAAACTGATAAACACTGTTCAAAAAACCAGGAAACTCTAGGTCTACATGAATGCAAGCTAGGCATGGGACAATGGAGCACAAGTATGAAGGATGCCACAGTATGAACAAAACATGAAAACTGGAATATCTTATGAGGAAAAAATATATCAGACACAAACTACTAAATTGTAAATACATTTTTATTACTTGGGCTTTCTCCTGCTCTTCAGAAGAAAAAGGGCTGAGCAATCACTGCTTCATGCAGTATAATAAAGGCAATTGCCATGCTTAGAGAGCATAATTTCATGTATCAGAGATGAGAAGAATATCACACACATTTGGAAAATGAAGAAATTCACTCCAGGCACATGAAAGAAGAAGTTGCAAAAGATGCAACCAGGAAAAAAAAAGCCTACCATTTCATTAGAAGATGAACCACTTTCCATTACTAACATTGTGGTCAGAATCTGGAATGTCACTGATGCAATGCTAACCATCAAATGACATGAACATGTAGGGCTTGCCTACACAGGGAAGTTGTTGCAAAATAAGCGAGGGTGTGAATTCAGAATGCATTAACTACTTGGCACTAACTCAGTGTGTGGACACTTCTATTCTGCACTAGGAGTGCCTTTTGGCTGTTTAGCCTAATCCACTTCCACACTGGACTTGAGGAAGGCACTGTTAATCCTGGGCTGGAGTGGTGAGAGGACAGCTGTTGGTATTGACAGTGGAGGGGAGGCCCATCCATTTTTGCAGAAGTCCCTAGCAGTCCCTGGATGGCCTACTCTGTAAATTTAACTCATATTTTCTCAGAACAGTCCATTGTAAGTATTCTCTACAAGCAGAAATCATGTCTATGACAACTGTCAACAAAAGGTAACATCATGTATCTGGTAACCCCTGTGGCTGGGAGTCACTTTGCCCATTTCAGTATGTCATTTGTGTGTTCTTGTAGACATCCCCTTCTAAAAAGGTGCACTGGTGAGGGATTTTCAGGTGGAACATTCTGCTAGAATATGCTCCTGAACAGAACTGTTCCAGGATAACAGACAGAAAACACTAAGAGCAGTGATGGGGCAAGCACACCAGGTAGCAGTGTCCCTGCAGTCCATCCAACAGGCTGCTATGGAACCAGGGAGCAGAAAACCCCCCAGCTACACCAAATGATCATACCCCTAGAAAATTAGCACTCAGATTGCCATTTCAATCTGTCTCTTCACATTCTCCTCACAAGACTTTTTGACAAAGACTTCTCTGTTTTCCTATTCTAAACAGCTCTCTGAAAACACCTTAGAGTAATAACTCACCTGCCCTGGTGCCAGGAGAGTTGTGAATACAGACACATGGAGTTTGTCACGTGTTGGGGGCACAGGTAGGAATATCTATAAACTATACCATGAGAGGGATGAAGCTCTAATCCCTGAAGACTAACCTGTTGATTTTGTGATTGGCAAGAATGACACAGCCTCAGCACCTCTGAAACTGCAGAGAAAGCACAGGAAAGAGCAATGTGTCACCTTTGAGAATGGGCAGATTTATAATACAGAAAACCAGCTCCAGCACCCCTTTCATCCAAAGAAAGGAGGGGAGAACAGATGTGCTTCTCTTTACCAGAAGACTGATGTAAAATATTGTTCTTGAATAAAGACGTGAGTACCAATAAGAAAATGTGAAAACAAAATGGTGAGAACAAAATACCCTTTTTTCCACCCCCTAAATGTTGAAGCACTTGAAATAAATTTTTAGGTGCTATATTTTATCTTAAAATAAGTCTTAATGAAGACAGCATTTGGAATTTTCTTCTTAGTGATGCATTTTAATACTTTACAATGCTTTCTAAAATTCTTACCTACTTTCAGAATGAGTTTACTTAATTTTAAAATGTAACATCAAATGAATATAATTCAATGTGTAGTGAAGCACTACATATATCCACATAACCTTTTGAGCTTTATTATTAGGATGTATAAAAAGAGAAGTTGTGTTAATTTCCCAAGTTTTTTAATAGAAATATTTTTTTTCTGTATTTTGCATATAAATTTCACCATTCCAGTTGTTCTGAATTCTTCAGCTTTCCACTGCCTGGAACACCTCTGGGATAGCCTGGCACTGCTTAAGACACTGGCTGGGTACTTGCTTGGGGCTGCATCTCCTGCTCTGCTCCTGCCTTGGTTACCAGCCCACAGTCCTGACAATCTCCTTAGAAGGGGAATTTTTCTTAACCAACAAATCCTGTGTAGAAGTACTAACACCCTTCTGCTTCTCTTGAACACAAAGCACTCCAGAAAGAGGTCAATTATATGATTGTGACCATTTCATTGGTGGAAAACTGAGGCACAGGGCAGGAACACATCCAGAACAACCAGCACCCTGTGTTTGAGACCATTGTCTTTCCCATTAGACCTCACTGTCTTACCCCTGACAACTAAGGCTACAAATGATTTCCAAATACATTCTTAGTGAATGCATCAGTTCCACACTAAAAGCAAAAAATACAACACAGAAAAAAACAAGTATGTTCTAGTAATTGCACAATATCTGGTTGTTTATTCTAAGAACACCAACACTTGCACTGGAGAACACATGGTAATTTTCTAGTAAGTAATATTTATAAAATAATACATCTTTGCTAAGTTACATGAAAACAAAGAAAAAATAATAATTCATATCAAAACAAAATAAGAAACAAAACTGAGTTGTTGTTTAGGGGGGTTTTAAGAGGGACTTACAGCAGTTGGCCATTGCTCCATCATAAAACTGCATGGTTTCCATTTAGATTAAAGCAGGTTGACATATTGCCTGTGTGTGTATGAAGACATTCTGCATTAGCAGATCTTCACTGTAAGAGCCCTCAGTAAAATGTTCCCTAAAAGTAAAAATGTTCCTAATCCCAGTATACAGAGCATCCTCCAAAACAATGTCATGGTGGCCAAACATAATGTTGGCATTGGTTTGAGATGATTTTTCTCAACCTGTCCTGTGATGTAAGATTAGGCTTCTTGAGTGGCAGTCAGTAGAAAAAAGTCTAATGCTAGAGCCCTGAGCTATAAATACTCCTGGATTATAACTGCAGAAGCCTTGTAGCTTCTGATGGTAATTAGTAGTTAATTTTAAGTCTGATTGATATTTATTTTAAATCCCTTTCTGCAGATTCTCATGTGCCAAGGAGTGTAACTGGCAGAGTGCACCTTCTTTAATGCTACATGCATCAGAAAACTCTTATCATTCTATCACTGTCATTTATATCACAAAACATGCACTTCTGACTTCACCTTGACATTCTGCATGGTGCAGATAACAGAACAGAGAATCTGGAAATGCCTGTGCTTTATAGCAAACATGCTGGGATGACTGTGAGGGGCTTAACTAAGGTCCAACACTGGGCACAGTCTTTTAAACCCTCAAGGTTGCTCTATGCCTACACTTTCTTCTCCAGATCAGCTTTAATAGGGGAGTGAACTGGGACAGAAAAAGGACCTGAACAGCCTCAGCACAGATGCACACAGCAGCAGAAACAAGAATGGCAGAGCAGGACAAGCAGAACAAGGGAATCTAATGTTGAATTGATGGGACAGCAGTTGCAGTGTCACTGGTACTTTTTAATAGGGATAATAAGCACACAGCTAAATCACAGGGCACCCTGCACAGTCTTCATCTTTCTAGCAAAGGAGTTAACATTACACTCATTATTTTAGTCTTATTACCAGAATGGAATAACATCATAGTTTACCTCTTAAGAACTATTAATTTTTCTTGCACTATTTGGTTGGCACTTCAGCCCTTGCAGAAACACATACAATCCTTACATGATGCTGAGGAAGATTGAGGGTTTATATCTCAAAATAAACAGTTTAATATAAGTGAAACAATCAAGCTGCACTAATTACATAAGGAGACCAAAACTGAATACAGAAGAGCTACTCCAAGGAATCACCTTTTTGTCGCTGTTTCTTTCATATCAGCAATCAAGCAGATTGTAGCCTTACAACCCAGAATTTAGGGTAGCTCAGTGTTACTGGCACTTTCTGGTTTGTAAAGGTAGTTTAAGATTCCTCCTTTTCTATACATTTGGATAGAGCTAGTAATAATATGGAGGAGCTGGGTTCAGTAACTGGAAGGAATGGAAAACTTTTAAGGATTAAATCAATATATTAAAGGGGATCAGAAGAAAATTGGAGAGAGACTTTTACCAGGGCCTGCAGCAGCAGGGCAAGGAGCAGAGCTTTTAAACTGCAAGAGTACAGATTAGATTGCGTGTGAGGAAGACATTCTTTACTGTGAGTGTGGTGACACACTGGAACAGAAGAAGCTGTGAAAGCCCCATGCCTGAAAGTGTTGGACAGGTCTTTGAGCAGCCTGATTTTGCAGAGTATGTCCATGGGAGAGGGGTTGGAACCAGATAATCTCTAAAGGTCCCTTAAACCCAAACCATGTATAGTATTTCCCTGATTCCAAGGTTTTATTTACAGATACCAGTCCTGGCAGATAACAGTTTTTTGAAATCAAATACCACCTTGGCATGGCATGCATGCCAACACTAGAACATGTAACACAATTTAGAACATTATTTGTTAGATCAAGAAAATGAAATGCACTTTTAGTAAAGACCAAAAAGGGAGTCTCTCCTTTAAAAAATGGAACAATAGAAAATTCTAGTCACAGACAAATGGCACAGTTAAGCTCTCCCTATGACAAAACACACTCAGCTTTTACTGAAAAACAGCCAAGATCATACACTTCCTAGAGGTGTCCTGCTAGATTTTTCATTGCAGAGCTAATCAAGGTATAGCATCCCATTTCATGTAAACGAAAATATAAAGTTAAAGGACTCTTCAGACGGCACATACTTAAATAATAACTATTTCTAGCCTGAGAGTCCAGGGGAATCTGGAAAACAGCAGCAAGTGCATTGCTGTTTTTGTAAACATAGGAAATGATCACTTCCAAACTTTCAGCTGCTTGAGGTGCTGGCCACCCATATATGACAAACCTAGCAGGGAAGAGTCACCGTATTAGTGACACCCACAGGTATGTGGAAAGGGCAGTCATTTAGCAGTAAGCACAGTTCCTTGGGAAGTGACAGTCTTTGCAATCACACATTCCTGGGTTACTACATTTGGCCTCTGGCTTGTACAGCACAGAGCTTGAAACCAGGAGCTCGATTATCACTGACAATGCTGATCTGGAATTTCAGGAATGGGTTGTAGTGGGTCCCAGGAAGCAAACAGCACTTATGAAGTGAAGAAGCACTCTATGCCTTTGCCAACAGAGAATGTTATGTTGCTCTGAGATGTTGCAAGAGCATGAAAGCAGTGTGGGAAAAGTGCAAACAGAGCTAGTGCAGTAGGAACTACAAAGAGAATCACATTATTAACCAGAGAGGCAGGAAGGTGTATGGAAAGTCACACCACTCAGTGCCTGAAAATTTTCTTCAGCAAATTATTGAACAATTGGACTGTAAGCAGCTCAAGGATAACAAGGTAGTAGGAGACAGTCAATAAGTTTATTGACAAATCAAATCATGCCAAACCGACCTAACCGGATGCTCTGATAGATGAACTGTCCCTGCTGGACGAGAGAAGTCAGCTCACCTACATATCCTGATCTTAAATACAGCTTTTGGTGTTTTCCACATGACAGCCTCCCAGGCAAACTAAAGAAATCAGTATAGATCTTCACCCAGATCCAAGAACCAACACAATAATAAGCTTTCTTCTGATTACAGCTTCTTTCTTTGCTAAAACAGAACACTGGTGTAACAATCATTACAGCAATGCCTAAAAACCATAATGGAGATTAAACAAGATTGTACAAGACACTATACACATTCATGAAAAGACAATTCTGGCATTGCAGAGCTACAGTCTAAACAATCAGACAAGGGAATATTTCACCAGCACTTTCAGAGATGGGAAACTGAGGCAGAAAAAGATTAAGAGCCTGATTTACAAATGAGCTCAGCCTATTTCTTGCTGAGCTTGCTTGAAATTCTGGCCATAATCAACAGCATGGAAATCACTAGATACTGAGCTCCTTTGAAAACCAAACTTCAATATGAAAATTTGGCCCCCAGAGGTCTTTTGAAAATCAACATCAAGAGGCTTACCCAAGGTCACCCAGGAAGTCAGTGGCAGGGCTGGGAACTGAACTCACATCTTCTGACTCCCACTCTGGTGCATAACTAATGTCGCCCTGCGTTCTTGTTTTAATTAGCTATGGGGAGATCTCAAACCAGAGAATGCTTTTGAAATGAAAGAAAAGAAAACTCTCACAAGTGTATTTAGTTCCCTTTAAGAAGCATCAGCACAATGGGCTTCCAGCAACTCACAAGCAGGAAGGATTTCTAGCTTCTTTAACAAGTTTCTGTTTTCCTCAGAGAACATCCATTGTTTGTTGTTTACATATATAAAGGGATTCATTGGTGAACATTTTTTCTCTAATATTTTTTTTTTAATTGCAGTATGCCTATGACCCATACAAATATTTTTGCAGTGACAAATGAGGATCGAAAAAGGAAGCCTGCAGAGTGCAAACGCTCCTAAGGATTAGTAGACAACCTCTGGGGCAAGGAGTGGAGACTTTTGCTATTGCTTATTATTACTACATTTTTCCCTAGGTAGAGAGAGTTGTTTGAAGTGGTTTCCTTGCTAATGCAGTGGCAGAGCAAACTATTTACTTTGCATGTACGTGTGGTTGCTTCAGTACCTCTCCTGCTGTTCCTGTGGAACACCTAAGATGCACTGCAGCAGTCCACAAGTGCTTTCTGGAACATCTAGATTGTCCATATTTTCCATGGCTTTGGCATCATCCATAGGTCTCTAAGCACCTTTCCTGACAAGATTTTACTGGAGAACTACTGCAGCCATCTCATGAACAATAAAATATATAAAATTATTGCAAAGGTAGAAAACAAGCCAAGTTTGTAACAGCTCCTTTCAGTTCAACACATTTAGCTAAATCCTAGATGTGGAATTATTTTGTCAAAGACAGAATAACAGCTTTGTATTTCTATTCTTATTTTTTCCATTGAAAGCTTCAGCCTACTTTTCTGCAAAAGACTATAGAGGTTGATCTGCCAGATGAGCTCTTCAAAAGGAGGAGCAGGACACTTCCTTAACTCTCTAAGCTTAATCTGCTCTCTGTGATCACAAGTGACTCTGCATTTACTGGGAATCTGAATGATAAAAGCCAATAAATTTTGCTTAGTTTTCCTCAAACAGAAAGCTACTCAGTGGATAGAAATGGAAACTATGGCTCATGCTCATGGCTGGAGATTTCATAAAAGAAGAGCTGCTGGGTACATTATTCCCAGATTTCTGTCAAAAGAAGAAAAATGTCTTCTTCTTTCTTCTTTTGAAGAAAGATATTTTTCTTCTTTCCAACCTTCATTTTTCTTGTACCTCATCAGTGCTATTTTCAAATCTGTTGTATCCTTTGCGATGTGTTTCACTTAGGTTTAGAACAGAATCTTACTTCTCTGTCAAAAGCACCTTCTACTTTTCTTCTTCATAATTTTCACTGCTACAAGTTTATGTGTCCAGCTGCAAAGTTGTGCAACTTTAAAACCAACTTTATCTAGTAAAGCCAAGAAACACTTCACTAAAGGCAAAGCAATAGTTTTGGGAAGCAAACAGATGGTGGAGTGAGAGTGATTGTGTACAAGCAGCATGTTTGTTTCTACAGATTAGCTGGGCATACAGCTTTTACTTAGGGAGCATTTTTAATTTCTTTTTATCAGCAAAAAGATAGGGTTAGCTTAGCGCTGGTTCAGGGATTACTAGTGTTTCTACAACAGAAGTCATTGAAGGGGGAGTTTGAGGGAAGGCAAATTTATTTTACAGGGCTCCCTTTCTGCTGGAGAGTGTCTCATGAAGGGGTGGCACGAGAGAAAGCAAAGGGACACTTTGGAGTAAACAAGTGAGGCTGGGAACCAAGGCTGTCAGTGGTGCCCCAGCAGAAGGGAAGTGGTGATGCCTTGGAGCACCAGCACTGCCAGGTGTGGCTGCAGCCAGGAGGTCCTTGCAGGCACATGCTCCCAGAGCCTGCTCCTGCCTATCTGTCAGGTTCTTTTTTGCCATCTTATCTGTCTCTTGTTTTATTCCACACCCTCCTCTTCTAGTATGGCTTTCTCATTGTCTCCTCTCACTTATCTTGGATCACAAGATTCTGGGGGAGGGAACTCATCTTTATATAGTAAACAGGCAGTGCTGTTATGGCACTATACACAGAATTAATAATAACTCATGCAGTATATAAAGTGGAACTTCTCAAGCTCAATTGTCTAGAAGAGGAGATCTCTTCAGTTAATGGAAACTATTACTGAAAATCTTAAACAAACCACGACCACTGCTGAACACGCAGGTTACACATTCTGGAATGCTGAATGAACAGGCTTATGTGGGATCATCCAAAACCTTTGCAAGATGATAAATCTGAATAATTAAGCTCTCCCTCATTACAGGTCTCCAAAGCACATTAATCAGGTCTCCACAAGAGTAAAGTTCCCTCTGGAAACAGGAATACATCTTTGACTATTTGTTTGTTTTGATTGGCTGGATTTGGTAAACTGAGGCTGCATTTCAGACATTGGGGTTGACCATATACACTGTTATATGTGCCATATAAGTTATGCATTCTGCTGTCTGCATACTGACCCAGCAATAGATCTAAGAATGTACATGTCTTTTATCTCTTTTTACTTGTGACAAGCATGAATTTCCAAGGGCCTTATGAAATACTTTCTCCTCCTCCAAGAGAATCACAAATAGAGAGGGCTCTTTTCATTTTGGTTTAGTTTTGAACTAGTGAATTTGACTCTATATTACAATCCTGACTATGCAGTGAGCTCCACGAGGGCAGTACCAGCAGTTTTGCTAATTGTGTTTCACAGACATCTTGTTGTCCCTATACTCACTGAAGGATGGAAATCCCTCTTTACATATAGTGCTGTCATGGCCAAAATCTTGAGAAAAAATTTTCTAGTCTGTTGATCATACAAAATTTAGAATTTAAGTAACACTCAGACAAAGAATACAATGCTTTTGAAGACGCAGGGGAAATTTTATTTGAAAGAATTTAATTAGAACCCTGCCAACACTGATCTAAAACCCTGAAAAAAGGATAAAAAAACTGGTATAAACCAGTAGCATCAGCACCACCCTACTGCACTCTCACTTTAATCCTGCAAACATGTCTGGCATAGGTAGCCACAGGCATCTTTTCTCATATGCAACATTATAAAGATTTAGTTATTGGATGTTTGAATGTTTAAAGTGGGTTAAGGATTATACTATTGTAAAAGCAAGTCTCCAACTGAAATCTTAAGTTAGCAGTACAACATTACAAACTTCTTTATAAAAGTATTTAACTGTCTTGAGATAATACACAGCTTTTTAATGTTATATGTAATTTTTTTTTTAAATAGAGTACTTAGCAATATTAGAAACATATATTCAGTATGATTGGAAATTATGGAAACTTTCTTATCAGAGGCCAACAGAAGATTTAATCCACTGAGCACTACTTGTCATTAGTACACATGTAGATGGGTGAAAATGCATAGAGTTATTAACACTTGAGAAATTAGGAAACCTTATAATCAAAACATTATTTTACAAATTGATTTAAATATAGAAGAGGAATATGTTCAGGCAGGTTTTCTATTTCAGACATGTTATTTCCCTTTGAAACTTCAGAAAAAGAAGAAGCAAAAGAGGACAACAGACATGTCAATGGCTGAATGGGTGGGTCAGTCTTCCTGGGAAATGAATCATACTTTTCATTCAGTTTTATGAAAGCCTTGCTTCGAGCATGCCTCTAATTACTATTTGTTGCAGTGGCACACCAGTCAGCCATGCAGTCCAGTTTACAAGGATTAGGTAGTTTTCTGAGTGTTTTCTGAGGTTTTCTCTTTAGGACACAAATTACAATGTGATTCCCAGCATGCAAATGAGGACTGGGAGAGCTGATAAAGGAATTTTAGTATAGGATGGTCAGGAAGGTTCTTATATTAGAACCTATTATATTATTATAGTAGTCCAACTTGCTAATTGAAAATGTACAGCAATCATCAGTATGGAGTGAGATAACCAAATCCTGTGGCCACAATTAGCTCTGCCTCAGAACTGGTACTACAAGGATATATAAACTAACCCACATTATGGCATGTTTTTATCAGTTTTGGTATTTTATTCATGTTTTTATTATTGCCTTGCTTGAGTACCTGCTATGTAAAACTGAAAGAGATTCTTCTGTGGGTAATTCCAGCAAGAGTGCCCAGCCACTGTGTTGGCAGAAAGAGCACCAAGTCAGGTGCTGGAAAGTCTCACACAGTGCCTCAGGAAAGTCAGCTAAGCAAAGGGATCTACAACTGTTTGTAGGGACCTTGTAACTGCTAAAGATTCACAGAGCACATGTTGATAGCAGCACTTTTGATCTCTCATATTTAGGAGTTTGGTGTTTTTTTCTGCAACAGCCTCCTACCATCAGAGATTTAGAGTTCTAAGGCTTTTTTAGAGTCCAAAACTCTTTCTTTCAAAATACCAAGAGACAATATTGTTTCTTTCAAAATATGCCAGGAAAAGAAAGCAATAGCAGCAGTCTTTCCCTTTCGTAGTAACTAAGAAATAGGAGAAAAGTTCAGCTACTCTTGGATAGTTTGCAGCCCTACCAAGGAAAGAGGCACTGAAGCAGGACCACTGTGCAGCTGAAGCAACAGATTGAAAACAAGAGCCAAAAACCTTGAGAATGACTTTGCAGCTCCAAGAGCAGGGCATTCAGCTGGGATAAAGTTTTAAGCTTTTTCCTTTGCTTCCTGGGTTTTTTCTAGTCACATGCTGTCTGATGCAGTTCCTCAGTACCTTGAAAGCAGTACCAGTGCCAATACCTGGCTGCACACTACACCACTAATCTTTTAGCACAGATTTGTGTATTCTATGCCAATTTCATTTGAAGTGTAGACTTGTGTGCTCATTCCAATGAAAAACAATTATAACAAGGGGAAAAAATAAGAGAAGAGCTACAAAAACTACACTTGCTTAGAAACTAACTGTGGAAAAAATACAGCTGAACTATACCACATTGACCAATTTATTGAAACAACATTTTCTCCTTTCTGCAGCTATAAATTCTGGAACATAGTTATTAAAAAAGATTTTTTTGGTTTTCAGTTTACCTGTGTTTTATACATTCAAAATATATGTCATTTAAGTAAAACTTGAATCACCATCTCATTTTAGGCTGTCTCATTTATATGCAATGATAGTTTCTTTAGAGGCAACCTGAAAAGAAAAAAATAACATAAAACTTTTCACAGACTATATTTACAGAATTCTGCTGATTTAATTTTTTTGTGTCATAGAGACAATATATATATTTTATTCTGTCACTAGACTTTTGTCAGTGAGTGACTTCAACCAGTCACAACTTCAACTAGTATTTGCAGTTTATATACATCTTTGCTTTTCTAACCTCTCTCTTTTCACCTGGTCATGTATCTCAATATATACAGGCTGGGTGGAGAGTGAGTGGGTTAAGAGCAGCCCTGTTGGGAAAGACATGGGGGTGTTGGTTGATGTGAAGCTCAACATGACCCTGCGATGTGCACTTGCAGCCCAGAAAGCCAAACACATTCTGGGCTGTAACAAAAACACCGTGGGCATCAGGTGGAGGGAGGTGATTCTGCCCCTCTGCTCTGCCCTTGTGAGACCCCACTGGGAGTGCTGTGCCAGCTCTGGGGCCCCTGAGACAGGAAAGACATGGAACTGCTGCAGCAAGTCCAGAGGAGGTCACAAAGATGCTCAGAAGGCTGGAACAACTCTCTCATGAAGACAAGCTGGGAGACTTAATGTTCTTCAGCCTGGAGAAGAGAAGGATCAAGGGTGACTTCATAGCACCTTCCAGTACTAAAGGGGCCACAAAAGGGCTGGTGAGGGAATTTTTACAAGGGCATGGAGTGACAGGACAAGGTGTAAAGGCTTTAAAATGCAAGAAGGTAGGTTTAGATCAGATGTTATGAAGAAATGCTTAACATGAGGGTGATGAGTCACTGAAACAGGTTGCCCAGAGAAGTTCTGGATGCTCCTTTTCAATGGCCAAGTTGGATGTGGCTTTGAGCACCTGGTCTAGTCAAAGGTGTCCCTGCCCATGGCAGTGGAGTTGAAACTAGATGGTCCTTAAGGTCCCTTTTGACCCAAACCATTCTATGATTCTCCCCCTTTCACATATCTCAACAGTGAGAAAGACATAGAAAGGGCTGAAATAAAATTTTTAGGCCAGAACGTACAACTCAAATTTGCACAATAGCCTACAAAATGAGGAATAACAAAGAAAAATATTTAAGCTCTCTAGAATTCAACATCAAACATGAATTTGAGAAATCACATTGTCTGCCTGAACCTGAAGGACTATTCTGAAACCTGGTAATGCTAATAAAAGAGGGACGCCTTTACAAGGATGACCCTTACTTCTAAGGAAGTCACAGAATCTTTTTTTTTGCTTTTTGAACTATGAGTTTAGTGAGGGAATACCTGTTTTACATCGCTATTCAACAAGCAACTCTTGAATGTAAACTTATGAGAGTCAGAAGATAAAGTATATAAATAGAAAACCTATAGAAAAAAAGAGCAACAGACAGAAACTTGTCTAATACATCACTTGCAAACTGACTTTTAGGCACCTGAACAAAAATGTCCTCATTCACAGGGCGCTCTTATGCAGGATTTCTTTCACTTGTGCCTCTGTGTTAAGAAATCAGGACACCCACTCCCATGACTAAACACGGGGTCAATTTGTGCCAGTAAATGTTGTAATAGTCAATCAGCATCTCTTCTAAGAAATGATATTGCTGGTTACCTCATGCATTGAATGAAACCTTATGGTAAAGCTGGCTCTCAGATTAGAATATTAGTTATCCACAAGCTCAAAAGTATCTAACCATACATTATTTTCCTGTCTTCACACAAAATGCTCCAACAAATTCTACATATTAATGCAATTATTTGCACATCCTCCTTCTGCAGACTTGTGTTAATGACAAGAAAATCTTTAAAAGTAAACAATTACAGTTACCTACATATTTTTGGCATGCAAGAGCATATTAACACAAATTACTGATCTCAGATGGCTCACGATCATTCCTGAAGTCCAAGGGAAAATGACAAAGAAAGTTAAGTATTCCTGCCATATTTCTAAAAGCACAGTTAAAAATGTTTGAACTTCTTCCTAGCTTTTAAATATTTTTGTCCACAACACAAATTAGCATTGTTTACTCTTAATAATTTTCTCTCAGAGGATTTGCTCTCTGCATCCTGCCAATGGTTCCTGGCAAAGCTCAGTAAGGCCATGGAACAACCTCTCTGCCATTTGTGGAGGCCTGCCAGAAGAGGCCAAACAGAAGTTAAGACCTGATTTAAACAAGTCTCAGTTTCTGTACAGCTGTGATTAGGTCCTTTGGTTAGTTACCACCATAAATCATATCAGAGAATTGTGTTCTGGGGTGGGCAGAGTGAGAAAATGGGAGGGGGGAAGAATCACTATGTATTTTACCTGGTAGATACATGAAGAATTTTAAATGCAGGACAAGAAAAGTGAATTCATTTGTTCTGCTCAGTGGTGAAAGGCCACTTTTCTACAGTTCCAGCAGATACAAAGACCCTCTAATACTCTCTGCCCCTCTAAACTCTCTGCCCTTCTAAAACTATAGAAGTAACACATGACTTTGTAAGGATTCCTGGACCTCCCTTAAACTAGAATAATTTTCAAGAATGATGCTTCATCTGAATTAATTAAACTTCACACTAACAATGAGAATTAGCTAACTATCTTCCCAAAAATTACAATTCCAAAATGTTATACCATTAATCCTTTATTCCCAGCAGATTCGTAGAGTGAACTTACTAGAAGAAATCATGGGCAGTATTAGAGTAATAGAGTAATTAAAGTATTAGAGTAATTTTCAGAAGATACAATATTGTGAAATTGTAGGGATCCAGACAGGAATTTTCTGAGCCAGCTACCTGACTGGTATATATGTTTTGATACCAAATCCAGCATACATGATACAAGTCTATTCTGAGATTAAATTATGTCAAGACACACAGTAAGAATTACAAAGTTAGCAAAATTGTGTTGTAAATAATGATTTAAAAAATATCCAATATCAGATATTTGGCAATGAAAGGGACAACATCATGTCATGGGTTTGACACTCAGCATTTCCACTCAAAAGTGGACAAGATAAATGCTTAGCAAGAATAATAAAAAAATTACTCATATCTTACTAAATTATTTTTAGTTAGGAGGTTAATATTTCCAAGAATTTCCCCGCAAACAGGAACTGAGGTGTAGGAGGTTCCGCTTCAAAGATTATTAAAAAAAAAAAATTCTGCAGGATTAGGGAATGATGCTTTAATGTACTGAAAACTGGAAAAGAATCAGCAGTAGAGTCCATGATCCCTTCTGGGGATCTTTGTTGGAACCAATTTTAGTCAATATTTTCAGTAATGACACAGAGAAATGAGAAGGTGGTGACATGTCCAAGTGTGAAGATTCCATTAAACTCAGGGAGCCAAGTGCTGTCCTGATAATGAGGAACTACATTAAAACTTCACAAAAGTAAGTGGTCAAAAAGGTGGCAGAAGAGCTTCAATGCAAACAAATGTACAGTGATTAATCTAGAGAAAAATAATCTAAACCATCTGCACAGTGCTGAACTCAGACCTTGTAGTAACAAATTGGGAAAGAGATCCTGGAGCTGCCAGTCCTGAGGCAGCTCAACGCACAGGACTAGGAAGCCAAGAAGCTGATGTGCATCTCTGGCAGTGGCATTAGGAACATGGCACTGGGACCTCCCTGCCTGGACATCAATCACTGGTGTCCCCCTCTTAGGGTACTACGTGCAGTTCTGGTTTTTGCAACTCAAAGTGGAGTTACAAAAGGTACAGTAAAAGCCCACTAAAACAGTGAA
Organism: Molothrus aeneus; assembly: GCF_037042795.1. Lineage (NCBI taxonomy): Eukaryota > Metazoa > Chordata > Aves > Passeriformes > Icteridae > Molothrus > Molothrus aeneus. Next base: position 142,547,563 of record NC_089646.1, on the reverse strand, counting down.
GGAGAGGAGTTAAGTGCTTTATGTGGAGAGACTAAAAATGCCAAAACTTGTAGCCTAGAACTGGGTCTGCAGAGACTGTGAGTAAATAAAAACAGAGAACCAAGCATAGGAGAAGAAAGGGGAAGGGAAGCAGATTTGGGTAACAAGTCAAGTGGCACATGGCAGATGAATTGGGCAAGAATTAGGATGGTAAGATAAAAAATACTGTAGCAGTTGGGTTGCAGAATAGGTGGGAGTGACAGGCACAAGAACAGTCTGGGCAGCAGAACGTCAGGAAAATCTGGAAAGGGTAGCAGGAAGAAATACCCAAGGCTGCAAGAGAAGATTTTCTACAAATACATTATGTTTTCCTTAAGTCTGAAATGAAACTTGAAACTCCAGAACCTCAGCACTGGGAAAATCTCTCATTAATGGCTAGTCAGAAAACAAACATAAACTCTTGTTTTGCTGTTATTTTGTAGTCTTAGTTGCAGGGAACATCTTATACCCAAATGTTCCACATCAGCTGATAACATGCAGGCTCTGTACAAATTTATCCTTTCAATCTTTTCTGGATGGTTCCACATGAATTAAATTGCTTGTAGTAACATATTGAAAAGAAATTTCTTTGATAGTTCTTGACCCCACTTCTCCAGTGGGTTTGCAAAGTATCTTCTCAAGAGGTGAAGGAGACCCACCTGCACCATTCTGCTTTATTGCTTGGAATGGAATACAACTATTCAAACATTTCTGGCATTTCTTTTCACACACACATACCACCCTCGCCCCCCTCCTGCATGAAAATAAGTCAAGTTTGCTAGTTTTCCTTCTGAGTCAGAGTGAAAAGATGGATTCTTTTTTTTCTCAACCAATTCTAATCTTAATATATCTGAGATCAAAATCAATAAAAACCCCACAAAACACAACAAAACAACATAACAACAGCAACCACCAAACGAAAAGCAATACCAGTTCTTCTGTTTCTTAAGTTTAAGTTCTAAAATTTTCCTCTTTCAAGTCTTGTACACAAGTTTTGTCCTGTTCTGGCTCGACAATACAGATGAAGTGGGGTAGTGGGCTAGCAGAAGGTTGGTAGGTGGAAAAGAAGGGAGGAGTAAGGCATAACAATGAGACATATTTCTTAAGTTTTATAAGGCTATTTCTGTGACATTTCAATGAATCATTTTCTAACACCAGTAAAACTTACAAAATACTCAAGCCTGTTTATTAGCCATTGCAATAATGGATAATAAACCAACAAGGGATTCCTTACATCCCTAAGAGAGAGTTGTCTAAGTCCACATATGCTACTGAGTATACAGTCTTCATGAAAATACAATAGCTTTTGTTCCATTTTAAAAAATTAAAACATTAAGACTAAAAAATTCCCCTCATTTTGAAAATATCTCATTTTTCAGTTGAAATACTCATACCATTTGTGGTGAGCACTCCTTAACCCCTGTAGAAAAATGGGAAGCTCTGCATAATCCTGATAAGATCGGTTTTACAAAAGAATGTGTCTAAACACTGCTTACAAAAATTTCAGTTTACAGGAAAAAAGGAAATCCCCACTGAAGGAATTGCACAAGATGTACCAATTACAAGGTATAACGTTGTGACATAAGGATGTGTTTTTATTTTGATTTCTGATGACCATATGAACTGCAAAGGCAAGACTTCATCAGGTTGCATCGTGAGCATGTAGCTGGTGTCAGCAGGCAATAAACTCATTTCAGCCACTTTATACAGACAGGTAAGTTTATTATTCCTATCATTTGTATGAGAAGAAATAGGCATTGAAAAAGAGAAGTAACACTTCTAAGTATAAAACTCCAGGCAGAACATTACAGAATCGATCACTTTTTTCTCTCATGAGAAAACCAGAAATTAGATGAAAATGTGACAAATATAGTTCTATGAGCTGCTTACATACTCTTTAATAAAAAATATTCCCAAGTAGAAAATAACACTTTCCTATAACATATATGGCTGATCATTTTACTGAAAGCAAAATAAAAAAAAACATGAACATTAAAAATGTTGAACTATGTAAATATATTTGGTTTCTCTAGAATTTAGGATGTACCCTTTTGACCTCATGTCTAAGTAAATAAATGTCCTTCTTCAAGCTATTCTTAAACTAAAAATCTTTTAAGTTGATTATCCATATCTAAATATAATTCCATTCATACTTATCCATATCAATAGTTTTGCCTTGAATAACAAAATATTTCCTAACAGCAAGTGTGATTAAATACCTCCACCTTGAAGTGCTTGAATTATGCAATACTCTTCTGAAACATCTTGCTAGAATATTCCTTGACACCACTTGTATGCTTTCCTTTGTATTAAAAACATGCAATTAAAAAAGTATTCATCAAAATTTGCTTCCAGTCTTAAGTGCCCCTGTATGTTCACTCTAGAAAGACATTATCTACCCAAGTAGCCAACATAAACTATTTTCTGTATTTTCCTGAATTATGATTCATTATACTGGGGTTTTTTGTGTTAAATTTTTGTAAGTCTTGAAACCTAAAGAAGAGAGTAGGACATGTCATATCAAAAATATTTTTCAACAGGATAACTTTATAAAGTACATAATTTCTTTCTTAACAGTATTTGCATATATTATAAAACTCTTGGGCAGCAAAAGAAATCTATTCAGTTGCTCCAAAGAGAACTGTATACAGACTCAATTAACTACTTCTTCCTAAGATTTTAATGCCTACTCATCTAAAATTCAGCGATGTAAAACATCAAATAAATTTTAATAATAGCTACACTGTATTCACTACATGAGAGTCCTCCAGTCCTCCGTTCCCATTACCATCCAAATATTTCACAATCATTTTGAACAGATGAATGGGAAGAGCTATCTAACTTTGACAAGGCTATCATCTCCTAGGAGCATGGCTTAAGAGCTATTTAATAGTTTTGGCATTCTAGATGCCTTAGACATAACTTCATGCATCAGTTGTTTCCCAGCTATCCTCACAGGCTTTGTTTTGGTTTGGCTTTTTTCATATTAAAAGCTTCTATGGAAGCTAGTTTTTTCTTTTTTTATTAAGGCAATAATTTAACTTCTAGGCTTATTTTCTGCCTTATTTTAGCTTATTCCTCTTATTTTGCATATCTTATTTATCTTTTAAGAGAAATATATTTGTGTTGTTCTTGTGTAATTATCTTGCATTTTTTGCCTATTTCCTGCACAGACATTTTAAAAGAATAAAACACAAATTCATTAGACTACATTAACACTATGAAAAAGAAACTCACTGATTTCTGCACTTTTTTTTGCAGAATCTAAATTTAGGAGATGAGTGCTTGTCCATAAATTGTCCAGGAAGTTATGGAAAGAAGGAAAGCTAGTGAGTTTCTAATATATATAATTTGTGGTTTTGCTTTTAAAAACCAAGTGCATTTGACTTTTGTACTGGAAATTAAATTAAGATTTTTTATTGGTTTTACAAATTTTGAATTGATTTACTTGCATCTTCTGAACAACTACAGTGGAGCAGATGAATATTTTGATAACATCACTCTCTCCTGAAGATAACCTGTCATGTGCATTATGAAACAGTCCTTTAATTATACAGTTTCATACTTAAAAAAAAAAATACAGCATAGCCTGTGTTATTGTCAGCACAAGAAGGCTGCAGAGCAATAAATAGATCAGTCTAACATTTCATTCTATCATTGTGACTCACTCAGTGTGTGGTTCAGTGTCTCATTCACTAGAGACACCAAAACCAGAATTACACAAAGACCCATTTCCTCCTAGGCTCTTCCAGATGCTGCACTGACTGGTGGGGTGACCTTCAGAAAATAATTTTCCCTTCCAGTGTCTGAATTTCATCATTTGACGTGCCTTCGTTGGTAAAACACATGAAGACCTAGTGATTAAAACCAAGGTATATATGCAGTAGTAATTAAGTAAAAGCCAGTTATCTTGTACATATGGTGCCCATAGAGCCACCAGCACACTCCCCAGTCTGGGGACAAGGACCCATGACAGTGACTACTGGCTTTGGTATTACATGACTACCAAAGCAGTTATCTTCTGTACACATGCTGACAAATACCAGATTAGAGTGAGGAAATTCAACATGAGGTAAAGAGGAACACTAAAAGCAATGGACTCCTGAATGCTCATTCATCCTTCACTTTGTGTTCTCGGTGAACCTGCTGATAAGGAACTAATTTTACTATGTTTTTTTCCTGTTTCCAGCTTCTAAAGAAATTCAAAAATATACTCAACATATTTAATGGAGATGAATATACAATCTAAAGACAAAAATGCAAACAGTGGCAGTGAAAGAAAATAACCAAGCACTGGGGCTTATTGCTGGTTGTCATCCAAAAAATCCCAGCTATGTGTGGACTCACAGTGCCAACAGTGATGGACAAAGATGCCAGAGGGAATAGAGGAGCAGGAACCTGCACTGTTGCCACCCACTACACCTTCACAGAAGATGATCTTTTTGCATGAAGATATATTCTGTAGTGCTAATACTTTCTGAATCATAAAATGACAAAATTGCTGCTAGAAAAAGGGACTGCTGGATATTTAAGTCTATCAAAGAGAGCTCATATTACAAAAGACTCGGAAAGGATGTGAAACCTCACTTCCAAGTACTTATGAAATAAAGCATGCTTAAAGAAACTTCTGCTAAAAATGAGTAAATGGCACATGATTATGCTTTGCTTCTCTATTTTAATATAAACTCTCCAACCTAAAAAGCTGACTTCAATTGAGAAACTATTTCTGTGACGGTTAGTGTTCTGCCTTACAATTTCTTACAGTATACCTTTGCTTATTTAATTTAGATTGGGACCTCCCATTCACTATTTTCCACCTTCTTTTAAGAATATGACTTCAAAATAAGACTCCAAGTGTGTAATAAAAATTACTTACAAAACCAAAAAAAGACCCTTTTTACCACACTCTCCTCCTTCAACCCCTGCAAAGTAATAATAATGAAAAAAAACCCAAAAGAAAATAAAACCAACCCAAACATAAATTAGTAGAGGCTGTAAATATTACTCCCAATAAGTGTTTTGAAACATGCATCAATCTTCTTGCAAAGGAATAGGTTGGGACTTAGAAGATCTGGGCATTATCAAGTGTAACATTTGGGTTTGTGCTTTACAGAAATTAGGAACATAACTGAATTTCTCACTGTTCTGTATCTAGACTTAGTTTGTTCTGAGTGGGGATTATTTCTTACAAAACATTTGTACAGCACCCAGTCTGATGGGATAAGCATCTTAATTAAGATGGATAGAATTTATTCCTGTGAAAACTGTGAATGCATACATAAATATGAATAGCACAGCAATGGGAACAGATTGGTGGGTGGGGAGGAACTTGAAAATGTATGCAATAAGAACAACAAAGCAATCACTCAAGAAATCCCTCCAAACAATACTAATTTGTCTAAATATGCTGACAGCAAAATACAGGTAGGGGGCCTTAGTTTCTACAACTGGAAATACAAATAGGCACATGAACAGTGCAGAACTCAGTGCTAGTGACATTGGTCACAGCACTGGTATGGCACAAACACATGCAGCATTCACAGATTTCTCAGAAGAAATCAAGATATTGAATTATTTTCCCTTTTAATGTATGTTGCATCCAACTTTTAAAAAGTACAGCACTGTTTTTCTCTCCATAACTCTCCTGTTCTCTTATTGCAGCAAACATCTACAAAAGTCAGTTAAAGATTCATTTATTTCCCTGCTGATTTCCCATAAAACTTGTGACTCAGCATGTCATCTGAACCTGTTACTCTGTGTACTGAGAGGACATAGAACACTTTTGCAACCATGCTGCAGCTGCACACTTTCCACCTCCTTTTTCTGTGAGCAATGCAAAAGTCATCGCTGAGCCTGGGCTGATCATTACCCTGTGACTAAACTGAGCCCTGCATGTGAGAGGGCACGCACACTCTCTGCTGGAGCCATTGGCCTTCTTTAGGCACTAGAAATGCAGCTACTTTTTCTCTGATCACTACAGCAGAATGCTTTCTTCTCTCAAAATAGTTCTGATGTTCACTACACTCCTGAGGGATTCCCTTGCATCACTGTCCTGCAATAATTCTTTCTGAATGAGGTCAACTTTTAAAATCGTAGATATCTTTTCAAATGCAGCCTGGAATGATTCAGATGTTAATTTTTGAGTATTTATTAGAAATATTTACAAGATTCTCCTTTTCACATGCTTATGATGAACCCTTTCAGTCTGAATGCCTGGCTGCATCACAGACCTAGGACTAAAACCGTTTCATTCTTAAATCAACCTTTCTCACATTACTTACTCCTATTTGGTCTCTGAATTTCTAAAAAGGTTTGGTTTCTGGATTTTCAGAATATCTTTTGTTTCCTAATATAACCATTTCAGGAAGCTACTTATAAAGTTTTTGGGGGTTTATTTGAGGAGGCATTCAAAAGACATACTTCAATTCTTGGGTTCAATATTGTATTACCCTAAGTTTCTGCATTTAGGATAAAGAGAGTGCTTCACTCTGCAGGTTTAAACAGAGTCGACTTGAATACTGTAGGCATATCTTTATCCAAAACAAGAAGACTGTGCTCTCTAATTTGTTTTCTTGGCATGATTTATCACTTTACAAGCCTTTCTTCTGTCTTTTCATTTCCAATCTAGATTTCTTCATATGGGAAAGTATTTTTGTGCTTTTAATAGTTTTTCCTGCCTGTCTCTGAACTCTAACTGCCTTCTCTTTGAAGATAAAATCTCTCCAGAGGAATATGGCATTCATGGTGAGGATTCATAATTTGGATCTTATCTCTCAGCTTTTTCTATTCATTTTTAATATGATGCTTTTCCTCTTGCTGGACAGTGATGAGCCTGATTTGGGGGATCCAGAAAAGAAAGCGCTCATTATTTTGGTCCCTTCTTGTTCCTTTGTTAGTTACAAAAAATCTTGCTGGAGAGGTTTCTGCTTCTAAGGAGCTTGGGAGAATGAGCCTGCAATGGAGACAGCTTCATCCAAGGACCCTAGTGTATTGCTGGGATCACTTCTTGGGAGGCTCAGAGCTCTCCTCCACAGAGTTATTCTAAAGAACACAAGTGTAGAACAACAAAACCATCTGACTGTAACATCTACTTGACCTCATGAGATGACTCTGTTTTGAAGTGTATTTTATACTGACTTAAGTAGGAAAATTTCTGGCAGAAAAGAACTTAATTTCTCCTTCTGCAATGCCTTGATTTTCTGTACCACATCCTTTGGAAGAAGAGACTGCTGGCTGCCAAGGAGAAGCCCCTTACTGCACTCCTTGTGCTTGTGCCAGGCTGTGGGACCCAGCTGACACTTCCCAGATGTCCTGTGGGCAGACAGGAGGCTTTGAGTTTAATCACACCTCTGCAGACTTGAAGTTCTCTTTTCTGTAGGCATTACCCCTAAACTTAGCTGTGCCAGCTTGAACTGATCTATGGTATGCTTACTACAGCTCACAGTTTTTCTACTCTAGACCAAGTATATCTTTATTTTGTTTTAATTTACTCAATAAGTTATTGTGTGATGTCTTTTGTTCTGAATGGACTCCCAAGTCACCTCAAACTGAGTCTCTTTCATGACAAAATGTTACTTATTTCTGCTTAATTCATCCTCTCCTCGTACATGTTTAATTGCTTTTTGAAATAAAATGCTTCTAGTGTGACATAGAAAGGAGCTTAATTTTTCCAAATCTGATAAAGACTTCATTAACCACAACAATTTCAGATTTTGTATCACAGGTCAGGAGACCAGACTAATTCCATATTTCAATAGTACTTTATTGAAATTATTCTCATGCTTAAAAAGCTCAACAATGTTAACCTGTTTACCACCTGAACAGAAATACTTTTAAGGCTTTCTGAAAGCTTTATGTGTTCTGGCACCCTAACTCTGAAAATTATCTCTGTTCATTAGGGCTAAGTTTCACTTGCACAACTTTACTCCTGGTTAGCAGGCATTTTACTGGGGCTCCTTCAGGCCAAAGTTACTGTACAGCAAGTGCCCTCCAGGTTTATGTTCTGATTTAAGGTGTGTAAAAAGACTGTCTAACAGGGGAAATAAAGAAACACTATGGTTAAAAAAGGGATGATTTGAAAGAAAAGGTATTAGCCTGTGACAGAAGAGAAATGGATTCTGACTCTGTTCAGACACACTTTCTGGAAGCTACTGTACAAATCACTACAATTTACATCCACAAAGAGAATGATGTGTCTAACTCCCCATGAAACTCCTGACAGTTAAGGCCCCCCTTTTTTTTTTTTTTTTAAATAAGTCTTCTTTTTCTGGGTCTCCAGTATCCATCCACAAAATAGGCATTACTATAAAATAGCATTCCTTCTGAAGCAGCTCACATATTCCAATTAATATCCACAGTACAGAAATCCTAGACTGTACTGGCTGTGTGTGGTAACTCAAATAGAGAGGGGGAAAACAGAAATACATTTCAATCCCAAAGCTGTACTTGTCTTTAAAATAAACAGTCCCAGTATTTCAGCAGTCACAGTTTCTCTGACACACACTGCTGCACTAGGAAGATTCCAAAAGAACAAAAACCTTAGTGACTCTATTAAGATGGAAAAAAGTCTACCAGCAAGGGTATAGGAACCTACCCTTCCTTTAAAAAAAATTAATAGAAAGAAGAAACATTTCTACATTTGAAACAGAGTCAAAGATTTTCTGCCAAAATATTGCTGTCATTAAGTTTTATGCATTTGATTTACTGCTGCTTCCTGCTGCTCCTATTTAAACTCTCCTTTCCAGCAGGCATGTAATCAAAAACATACTGTGTTCCAACAGCTTGCTTGTCATGGCTATTTATAGGAAATAATTACTGATAGAAACTTTAAAAGAAAAATAAAGTCATACACATGCAATTATTTGGAAAATACTAATCAAATTCAGTTGGATCAACACTTCACTACAAGATGTGAAGCTCAAGGCAGAATTGAGTCACATTTTCTTATTTTTAGCAGCTATTTCATATTGCCTCACTAAGAAACTACAGTGCAGTTGAATCCTAGCATGTCACAGAGATGTGAAGCTAAGAGACATTTTTTTCAGCATCAAGTTATCTCATTAGGTATGAAAAAAGTTTTCTCTTTATGAACTCTCACATTGGTGAGAGCAGTTGTCATTTGCTCAATTTATTTACAATCTATTCTAAAAAACAGTGTAAAACAGGTCTTGGGTTCGATGACAGCAAAAGTTTTTGAGAAGACATTCCTTGAAGTTCCTAGAGTTTGGAACTTTCATGTTCTGCTCAAAAATAAAATGTGCTTGTTAAAAAGTTCAGTAACATAAAATGGAACAAATCACCATGTATGGTGTTCAACAATCTGCTGAACAGATGGAGATTTAAGGCTGCAAGACTGCAAATTAAAGAGCACCCAAACATTTTCAAGAAACATTAATACAGCAAGCTTGTTGACAACACCAAAATCCCTTATTTTAAGGCTTTTCAAGACTTAAGCCTCTTGTTTTTTGATGAAATTGTCAACTGCATCTTTTCAAGCTAACTGTCTCAGCACACTAAAATTGTAATGAGAGACAATGATTCAAGGAGACATGGCAACAGACTACTGGAGGTCAGGTATCACGAGAACATGTGCCTACAGCTGGAGCTAATGAAGGTTTCATGTATTAGATACCCTGATGTGAGGGAAATGGATACCAGCATGAAGAACTCCAAGGAAACTGGCTGCCAGAGTCCACTCCATTATTAAGAGATGGTGCCCTAGAGATGGTTAACTCTAGAGTTAACCTGTTCCACTGGTAAGAGTTAGTATAAGGAATCCAAAACCAAGTCACATCCATAAAGGTGCAAAGAAACTGGAGAGCAGCTGTGTTGGTCAATCAACAAATTACAGGCAAGAGGAACATCCATCTGTCCATCAGAGCTCTGATGCATAAGGTATATGCTGCTATTCTATTACCAGCAAAATAAACCACAGAGGACAAATTGGGTAGTGAGAAAATATACATCCTGGCAATCCAACAGAAGATTTTCTGTCAACAGGGCAAGGTTCTAAGAACTTCTGGGATTTTTAGCTTGGCTTTGTTACCTGTGAACGCACAGTTATTAAATAAACAGGGCAACAAAGAATAAGCTTCCCTCTATCAATGACCTTCACTTAGCAGCAGCACTTTAGTTTTTCCAGGGTTGAAAATAAGGCAGCTTTAAGACAGCCAGCTGGCAATATCACCCAAGTCACTCCATGGGAGATGCTGAACTTACAGGTTCTTCTGTGTAAAGAGAGACACGTCTGTATTTCACCAGCATACTGATGAGCCTGCTTTCTAAATTCTGAAGTGATGGCTCTACAAAGCATCATAATAAACTACCTGTGAGACAGAATATGGCCTTAAGGACTGACACATTTCAAAACAGTTGATGATGACATACAGTTGTCTGCCAGCACCTGCTAAGCCTTTCTCAGAAGTGCATGAAGAGCAAGAAGAATAGCCTCCAACATATCAGCAATGTCCCTCAGTCACCAAAGCAATAAACCACAATCAAACGTTCTTTTTGCCATTCAGCAGAAACACGATGATGAGGCAACCTAGATCTGAGAGCAAAGAAATTAAAGCAGACAAAGCACCTAGTACAAAATACACAGCAAAGCCAAACTTGGCCTACAGCCTTTCCAAACGTCCTTGACAGGCAAATTCAAACTATTCTTTACTCTTTTTTTTCCAAATGGAAGAAATCTTAGTATTGCTGAAGTCAAAAGCAATACTCTCCATTTAACAGTGCCTGTAATTCATCTGCAGGAAATTAACTGCCAGGCTTTAAAGCATTTTTCCTCTTGGGTAATACTTGGAACATTCATCAACTCTGTAGCAGGATCCCAGAATTTCTGTTTAGTTTTCCTCTTGGTAGTTAAACATTGCAGCAGCTTCTATGTTGCTACGTTTATTTACATTTTTAATAACCAAATAATAAACTTTCTACTTCCCCTATATTGATGGCCTTTTTTCAGTCTGAGCTCTTCGTGTTTCCTTCATGTTTCTGCAGGTGCTAGTAAGTGAGAAGCTGTTTTGGATCATTTTGAGTGTTCTACCACTTTCTGCTCAAGAAACATGATTCTAGGAACAGACAAGGCAGCTGTCAGGAGATTATTTCACAGATGCACTTGGCATAATGTGAAGCCATTTTCAGCTGGCAATGGCTGGAATAAATATGTAATACCACCACAGAAAAACAGCAGGCTTAGGAAAAAAATGATGATGAAATCAAGAGTACGCAACAGCACTGCTGAACTGTGTTTTGGTGTTCAAAATGCCCTTCCAGAACTTTGCATGTATCTCAGTTGTGTTTAGCTCTACAAGTCCACACTCCCTTTCAGGAGGCACCAAACGCAGAGGCAAGAGGAGACTTAACAGGACAGGGACTGACATAAGGCTATCAACAGCCTAGGTCAGTGGCACATCAAGCTGTGCACATTTAGTGCCTTGTTTTACCTATCAAACTCCACTTTTATAGGGCAATAAAAATATTTCCTTGATTACACAATAGGTGGACATTCAGTTTTGCTGTTTATATCAGGAATTTGCTTATGCTCCAGTTTCTGTTGTGTTAACAATTATGAGATCACAAGCCAAAGTGTAGAGAACAGAGATTTTGATGTTGAACACTCTCTTATCTTGCCATCCAGAGTCTACACTGCAGAGCAAGTTTGATTACAGACATGTAAAATTTCTCACAAGCATGTTTAATAAGATGAAATATTTCTGGATCACTTTGTGTAGCTGGAAGAGAATAAGTGAGTTTATTATTTGTTACTTTTCAGGTTTATCTGTATTCAGGTACCACTCACCTGTGTATAGTGTTTTACCTGAAAGTTTTGCTTATGTTCTCCCAGAGCAATTCCTAATCAAAAGAAACACAATAGAAGAAAGATGCAGCTTATATACAATTAAATTAAGCACTTTTGCTTCAAATAAGAGGCTTATTCACAGTGCTGTAAGAGGAGACTGAAAATGCACACTGTATTGTGTGGATACAGAATCCATAGCTAATCCTACATAAATGCAGTAAAGTGAAAATTCCAGAATTAACAAACAATGTGCATTTTCTCTTGCACATCACATTCCATAAAGCATTTGTACTGTAAGCTGCTTGGAGCAGAGACCTGACACTGTTAATTAATCTATAAGAACCATGTACATTAGGCACCACGTTTAAGACTTTTTCTTCTTTTCAAAGTTCAAAAGAAAAGATTTGATTTTACAGCTCTGCTATGAATTAGAGTCCAAGGAACAGAAAGCAAAATCTCCTTTTAAATAATGTAGCTGATTACTTGGGGTTTGTTTTCATGATTTTTTTTAATTTGTGATTTACCTTAAATTATAGGAAAGCAGTTTTGGGGGTTTGGGTTTAATGTTCAAAAAGGTGTTCACATCTAAAAATCTCCAGTCTCTTCCAGCTATACCACCTGCCTAGTATCTGGAAGAACATTCAGGATCACATGTTCAGGACACATCCTGAGCTATAGCCAACATTCACAATTTCTACAGTCATTAAGGGATAAAAACATCTCCTAGAGAAGAAGCTTTTGTTAAATCAAACACTTGGTTGGGGTCTACAGAAAGAATAATTACTGGAACACCACATTTTGGTGAACTTTGGACTATATCTATTTCTTCTTAGAAAGAGAAGACAACAAAATTACAAACTTCCTTAAAACTCAAGAAGAGGAAATTAAAATCTTCCCAGTGCCCAAATTCATAACTAACTTTTAAAGTGATTTTTGAGAACAAATAATCCATATCATGAACACATTATGCCCTTATTGTTCCTCCTATTCTGCTGACCACACTTTTAATACATGCTAGCATTGTTTTAATACAACTCAAAAGAAGACAATCCAAAAGGACAAAAACTGAAATGCAATTGGGGAAAAAAAAAAAAAAAAAAAAAAGAAGAACCAGACTGGGCATGTATATTTTAAAAAATCTGACATTGTGTGAGTTTATAAATCAAAATTAGTTGTTGTTGTTTAATAGTTTTCACAAGTTACTTCCATACCCAGAACAGAACAGCAATTGAAATGTTCCAACTATAATATGCCTTTGCCCAGATATTTTCTTCTGAGATTGTTAAGAGGATAAAATAGCATGGACCAAATGCAAAATTCTTTGATGTAGAGGTACATCCACGATTGCTTATCTTTTGAAATCAGCCTCTCCTAGAAATTTAGAGCTTCCATACAGATGTAGCTGCAGCAAATCAGACTGTTCTAATTTATGATAAGAAAGGGCTCCCACACCTGCAGCTTTGACCACATTCCCTTCACCCTTTCCAATCCACTCCTTCTCAAGCCATTCCAGCATTATCTCTCCCCTGATACCACTTGTTTGCCACAACTATAGCATTTAAGATTCAAACCTAAACAATCCCTGAGGGAGCTGAATACTCTTTATTCCTATGAATATATATCATTATGAATACAAAACTATCATGAACAAAAGCATTTTTTCAAGAGCAAGCTTTGAGTGTATTTTGCTACAGCAAATAGAGAGCCATTGCAAAGGCAAGTATTTTGAACAATAGGTGTCTGCACACCTGGGAAGTTCACAGTCAAAATGTAGGCAACCAGCCTACATTACAGAATGTAATGTTCCTTTAAAAATCTCAAAATACTAATCTGGACAATTAAATATAATGGCTTTTTATGTAGATATATATGATAACTGTATAAAACACTTGTGAATTTTTCAATTCTGAAAGTTATATTTGTAGTTTAGTACCATTTATAACACGGGTCCTGAAATGCTATTCACTACTGTGGTGCTTTGTGCATCCATGCTATTTAAAAAAATATTTAAAACTAACATTTCTTTCTTCAAGGATTTCCAAGATAAGACTCCACTCATCAACAGGCTGTATGCCAGTGGTTTTCAGTCTGGTGATCTGTGACACTGTAGAGTTTAAGCAAACTTATCCTTGTGAGGCTTAGACTTGCTCTTGAAGGGCCAAAACTGATAGTGTGTGAAGCCTGCATTTGAAATTGTTAACTACTACATTAGCAAAAGATAAATCACACCTATATGAGCAGGATAAAGATCTATGGACCAGCCCGCCTAAATAAAGAGAAGCTGTTTAAAAGATGCCTAGTATCCTGGATTTCCATAAATACTCTGTTCATTATTTAGTCCATACCATGTACTGGATTTACTAGTTTGTCAGGCTGTCTTATAGGGTGGGCGTAGACTTCTGCTTGTCAAAAAAAAAGTCACTACCTGTGCCTTTTTCTGCTTCAAGAACTGAGAGGAGATCACTGTTCTCTGGAAAAGGACTAACTGTAACATTCTCTACTGTTAAAATATGGATAAAGTCTAAGCTCTAATCTTTCCAAAGTGCTACAAGAGGATCATCACTAGTCATCACAACTGGATGCTGTACCAGCCCCAAACTTTGCCTGCAGATACTCAGGTTTTATTGCCTCTTTTCTGTTGCACCTGTAAGGAAAAACCTAAAACACTCTACTGTATAGAATGCAACAAAATAGTAGCACTTCAATAAAAAATATTAATTACTAAAGAAAAATATATAAATTTCTTTCATGTCCCCACGTAAAGCCATCTGACAAGGCTAGTATCAAATAAATTAAATTGATGGTACTTGGTTCTCAAACATATGCACAAACAGATCACATTCAGCAGTTTCATCAGAAATAGCATTTTCAGTAATACAGAAAAACAGAGCTTCCAATTTTCCTAAATGGTATCAACTTGGACTGAAACTGGTTGAATTTCAGTCAAAAAAGTACATCCAGGCACCAAAATCACAGAGCCAAGGAAAATTATGCAATTTTACCTCATAATTCTGACAACTTGTTCTTTGGACAGCTCCATTACCCATTTGTGCTGAACTAGGGACCTGAAGTTGAGCCCAAGTGTAGGGAATAAATATTTGTCTTCCCTATAAGGTCTGTCCATTTTACTCAACATTAACTTTCTGAAAAGCCAACGCATTTGCTTCTGGGCTTAGTAATATTGAGATGTAATCTAGACTCGGCATGAGTCCAGGGAGAAGAAAGGAATATCATCATTCCCCTACCTAAGCTAAGTGGACTACATGAAGAAAGAAACTTTCTGATCAAAGTGGGATAAGATGGAAGCCTTGAGGAAGAAAGAGGAAGATTGGGAAAAACAGCCTGAGGGGGATGGAATGAATAGAAGACTGGTAGGGAAAGGAAAAGGGAAGTTAGGAAGGGAGTTTCCTTATTCCAAATTTAGAAAAGGAGTGATTTGAGATGACCTATGAAACCTGACGCAAGACTGCAGTCTGCTTTGCATAAACCCTGAAGTCAGTGGGAACTGTGTGCCACGTAACAGCTCTGATACTATGTCCTAGGTTTCTCAAAAGCTACCCAAAACATTTATGTTAATCTCTCTGAATTTCAGTTTCCCATCTGTCAAGTAGGAATAATAATAATCTTCTCATTTGGATAATGTAAAAACAAATTCATTAATGCTTGCAGATACTGTAATAATGAGGATCATAAAAAAGCACAACAGAAATACTAACTCTGCATTAGGAATAGAGTTTAATTAGCTCGTAGTAAACAACAAGTGGGACTTTTGTTCTCTATGTTTATATCTTAGCAAAATAAAATCTTGGTATTTAAGAACTCACAGACTAAGCAATACCTCTAAGAGCAGTAAGTAAAAGGGACTGACCATATAGCCAAGAACGAAGACAATATGAAATACTGAACTAGAATTGAGAGGAAAAAGTAAACTGTGATTGTAACTTAGAGGCTATCTGATTGCTTAAGTTGGAATGGATAAAACAATAATTGAATTCAGACACTTTTTAAGATTGCAACTTTCTTAATTGCCTTTTGACTCCAATAACTGCCTTTTAACTCCTCATGATGTGTGTGCTTATACTGACATTCATTCAAGCACTCACGAATCTTCCACACTGACACTGTGTGCACACCTGTATATATGTATTAAGTAATTTTCAGTTAAACAAATAAAACACATCCAGAACTAACACATTCAGTGCTACTACATAATGACGTTAACAAATTCACTTGTAGCATAAATTATTCCTGTACAATAGCAGCTTGAAAATGTATTTTTCAATTCTTTTGAACTTATACTAATCTTAAAATAACAAATGATGAAAGTTCAAACAAAAGCTAATTTTATTTAATGAACTAACCAAAGAGGTATTGTGAAACTATTGTGCAACCAAATGCTAAGCTAATTATTGTGGGAACAAATAACTGTTGCCATAGTTACTGGACAGTATTTTCCATAATCACTTTTATCTCTTCAATAAATCTTTGTGACGCAACAAATATAAAAAGTTGACTGTAAAATGACTATTATGTTTTGAACAGCATTTAGGTATGAGTGATCTGTCATTGTACTTGTGTTCCCATGTTTGTCAGAGCGTAACAAAAGACAGGTATTTGCTCAAGTTAACAGGGAAACAATTACAGCTATAGCTTGGCTTCTGGACTGCAGTTCATGTTGCTGATTTTTAGCACAGACATTTTCTTTTTTGTATTAGACACATTTGTGTTGCTTTGTTTGTCTTTAGACTGTAAAGTATCAAGAAGGCTGTGTTGTTCTCTCTTTTCCCCCCATTAGTGTGATACACTTTTATGTTAGTTCACATTAGGGGATGCAGTGAACTCTACAGTAACTGGAAGCTAAAAGCAAAATTTGGGTCATAAACAAGTGAACATGAAAGCCAACATCAAAAGCATATATTACTGCTGACTGAAACAAACTCCTCTGCTCTGACTGAATGCCCCTGTAAAGGAGCCCAGTCTATATTATGCTACAGATTCCTTAACTGGCTTCTGCAAAAAGTGCCCTGAACTAACAAATATTCTATGTTTTCCACATTTTTATGTCCACAGTTACACCAGTGGATTCATGACTAAATCTAATGCCTGTAATTAATCCCAGTTTAAAAGGTCCTGAAAAAATAACTAGTTTTGACTGGCAAACCCCAGATAATAAAGACAAATAAGGATACCACAGAATGGCTATCTATTTGGAATTTTCCAAATTCAACATTTGAGCATAGACATTGAAATGAAATCCCCAATATTAGAAAATGAATAGATATTTGTATTGATTGTCTTTTAGATATTTGTATTAAATGGCATTTCTCTGCTTCTCTGATACCCTGAAATTTCATGTAACTCCTGCCATCTTACATAGGATGCTGCAGATAGTCCCACAGACCAGATGTGGCTTTAAATAGGCTTCTGTCTTAAATTTATGAGTAATGGATTATCAGCTAAAGCTAGCCACAAATTCTAAAATGAAAAACATAATGTTGACCGATTTCATATGTTTAATAAAAACACCTTGTGTATTCATGAACCTTTTTTTCACGTCACCAGTATGCTTCTGATTTTTTTATGAGTTCCTGAAGGGGAAAGAACTTCTCAAACATAGAACAATCTCATTGTACAAGGTGCTCCAAATTTGCAGCTCCAGAGGCAGGAAGTCTGGCCATTACAAGGTACACAAGATTCAAAGCCATGTTACATGACAGAAGCTCTGTTGCCTTTATAGTTTCTCTGACTGTCCCAACAACAGACTGTAGGTGTTCCAAGACTGGGAATATGGCAGCCCAGAGAGGCAGGAAGAAGGTCTCACAAGGAGAGGTTGTGTTAGAGCAGTCTTAGGGTTCCTGAAGCTGAAAGTGAAATTCCTGATAGTTTCATAATGTTTACATAAACAAGAACACCCCAGTTCAAGTCAATACTGGGAGATTGTGTTGTATTTCAGAGCAACAACTTGTCCATTTTTTACCAGCAAGTATTTTCACAATTTTCAATACATAAGAAATCTTCTATTTTAATCAGTTCAGCAAACAAAAATCATATTTTTGGCTGTTTTCACCATATCTGTCAAGCACAAGGACAAAAGAGAGGTGGAATTTACAATCCAAAGAAACTTCATTTCTATAATAAGCCCTACAAAAAGTTGCACTGGTTTCTATCAAGTTTAGATCTATGCAGATTCCACAATGTTCTTTAAACTTTGCAGGTCAAAACACCACCACTGCTTCCTGAGGAAGCAGCACAGCTCACAGAGGGGACGACTGGCACAGGCCATCTTCACATTTCACTGATTTTTGCTGCTCCTATTGCCCTCCAAAAGTCTCATGGCACCTGTGCAGCTCAGATCTGAGCCTAGAACTGGGACTCAAAACTCTTTATCTTCCTGCTTCTCAGCTGCATCAGAATCTAACGTATTGTTTTAAGATAAGAAACAAGATGCATAAAAAAGCATGTAATCAGAGGGTTAACAGAGGAATCAGGTAAGTGAGAAGGCCCAGCATAGAAAATAAGCACTTATAAAATAAGATTTGAAAACAGCAAAGAACAAAGAGGAAATCAATTCTACATTATTACAGTAAAGAATACTTGTAATAGTCTAAAAGGGACTCTAAATGCTGAATTTTGGATCACATGTTAATGACTCATGCATTCCTGGATAATTTTTTCCTCCTTTCTAATTTTTCCAGCCCGGTAAGAAGCTTCATTATTAATTTACCTAAGTTTGAATGCTCAACTTAAACTAATCTTTAGCATGCTTTTCAGTGTTTCTGTAACAAAACCACCATCTGGACATCACTGCCTGCACTGTCACTTACTAAAACTATTTGTCAGATAGAAAATAAAACACTGTATCTGTTGCAAGGATAACTTGTTTAAAAGAGACAACTGGGTTAATTATATTCATATCACCTTGTAGCAATGAAATTTTAGAAAGCTAAAAAGCCTTGAACAAATAACCAATAATACATGCTGCTAGTAGCCTAAATAAATCCTCACAGTGCTTAATCATGGCAAATGTGTTTTGTTAGAGAAAGGAAAAATTGTATTGCAAGAATTGTATTCATAGGAATTACAGGACCAACTTATTTTACATCAATTCTATATGGTGATTGAGAACATTCATTGTTTTAGTCCGGGCTATGCTGGAGATGGAGACACTTCCTGTAGCAAATAAAACTTTTTGGTTTTCTTTTAATATTGTTCAACTTGTTCACAAGACTGTGCAGATCTCGTGCTGCGATGGATTTTAGCTTTGCTGGTATTAAACTGCAAAGTATTCAGTGTATTACACAGAAACTTCACAAGGTCAAAAAATCCAGTCTGCACTCCCTGGGCATGGGAGCACATTTTGTGCTGTGAGCTGTGATGCAGTTCTCAAAATATTTTGATGGTTTTTACTTCTTAGAACACCTAAGTGCACAAAGTTATGCAGAGACAGCATCTCTTTGTCCATGCATCACACAGACCTTGATTAAACTTTGAGCACCAGCTTGTAGGTGATACTGAAGCTTATTCCTCCAGAAACGTCACAGAACAAAATCCTTATGAACCCAGGTGATAGGACTGAATAACCTCTGTCAATACAAGCCATACGATGCTGCCAGACAGCCCTAAGATGCAGAAAGTCCATACAGTGGGCAAAAGAGGTGAAGTCAGGAAGGAAAGTTGAATAGAGGCTGAAAGAAGGAATTCAGACTTCAGTGGCTGAGGAGATTATCAGATTTAGGTCAACAGCCTCACTGGAGTGATCGCTAAACTTTTCTTTCATAACCTCACTTCCAGGATTACAACCCTATTTCCACTGCAACTTTTAATAGTGTTCATACTTACAAATTATATCTCTTTACAGTAATTTTGAAGTTTTCATAAAATTTTGTGAAGTTATTCCAAAGCATTAGACACAGAGAACAAAATACACAATTCCTAACTCTGCACACACTTGCATCACTTGTTTAATGGAGCTTCCCTTGAATTCTATGAGTGTAAATGAAAAGGAGGACAAGGCCCTGCATCTCTTTGATAAATAGAAAACATTCCTTCTACCATTCCATAAAATTTACTTTGCAGAAGACTTCTTCTAAAGCCTTTTCGATATTTTACTTATTTCCTTGCCTGATTAGCTTTTAACCAAATGTAGATGTTTTCCCTGACCTATTTTCAAAGCTAACTAATCACTAAATCCCCCAGTTATGCAATCCTGAAGGATTAAACGTTTGTCATGAAAGACTCTGGATTTGTTTAGACTGAATAAATTTCAGTGGTTTACATACAGTTCATTGATTAAACTACATTCATAGAATGCTGGCTCTTGTCACAGGAAGTCTGCCAAAGTAGCTCTATTTAGATGTATATAAGCTTCTGCTCATAGTTAAACACACAAAATATTAGCATGTGGTGCACCTTGGAAAAGAATTAGGCTCTTTTTATATATAACACTTGTTCCACCTCTGCAGAAGTACTACCACAATATAATATCTATATTGTAGTACCACCTGAATGTCAGCCCAGTCAGAAAACCCCTGTGTAATGTAAAATGACAATCTCTGCTCCAAAGCAATCAACCTAAAGGGCAGGACAAACCAGGCAGAGGAGATAAACAAGTGGGTTGGTCTGGGGATGGTGGCAAGGACAGGGTAACAAATAATAGGATGCACAAGATTTGCAGCCAGTGAGGAAGAACAATCCCAATGTGCCATCTGCCCACCCATAATTAGATTAGAGTTCTTTCTATGCAGTGCAGCAGAGCAGTTTTGAAGAGACACTTGGAAGAGACCTTCTCCTATGTCTTGAAATTTCTCCTGTGCCTAGTACAGTGTCGTAAGACAAATTAAATAAAGATGCCCAAGGAGATGCCCAAGTGTCAAGGACCTAGTGAGGTAACAGGTCACACAAATCACCACAAAGGTATTTTCTTCTTGTTTTTTTAAGGTTTTGCTCACACAGTAAGAACATTCTTTACAAGTCACCTTCATGGTGGTTTAAGCTGACTGGTTTTACTTCTCATTTACAGTGAGCTGGGAACTGCTATTTCCAGTTACATTTCGTTAAAAAGGTAAAACCTCAATTTCTTGGCATTGAACAATTGCTTTTTACTTCTTAGAACACACTGAGATCATCTGCAGAGAAACGAAGATGTCTTTATTGTAAGTGTCATTTAGAAGAACTAAAACTGTATTTTTTAGGGTATACATGAACCTCTCTAAATGAGGAAGTCAGTAGGATTTTTCTTCCTTAGAAATAACAATCCCTGCTTGAGTTTCTATCCTTTCTTATAAAACAGTATGTCTGTCTCTCCTGGGACAGGAAATCAGAATGCATGACCTCCTTTCATCAATTGCTGCTTTCACCTACTGTAGCAACTGCTGTTTTAAACAGCTGAAATAAAATGGTCATATTCACCTTCAAACCTTCTAAATATGTAGAGTCAAAAATTATTTAATGCATCAAGACTAGTGTCCTTCAATTCTGAAGTGAAGAACTTGGGATTTTTTTTCAATTCATTCTGATAAATAAATTACTCTATGATGTGGGCAGGGACTATGCAGTAAATAGCCATGGAATTAAAGTTTAGCAGAAACAGTTATGGCATTGCAACGGATCTACTGAATATAAAATGCAAAAATAGTACTTTCCATGTTCTGTAAATTTTCTGTAAATGCACTGTTTTCCACAATTATATGCTCCATTCTTTCTGGAAATGTAAGTAATTTTCAGTTTCTGCTAGGACAGGAAAAACAGCTCACTGAACTTGCGGCCTCAGTATTGCAAAATTCTGTATGGATAAGCCAGCTCTTAAAAAGAAAGTCACACTACTTGTTCACATTATGGGTGGATACTCCGAGTGGCTGCAAAATATGACTGAAACCATTACCCTGTAGATAACCACAGCTTTACAATAGGTACTGACAGCTGCAGATTTGCTGCACTTAAGACAAAATCTGGAGGAAATTCATAGCTGACACAGCTGTGTGCCTGCATTTGTAGCATCCCAAAACAAAAATACTGATCAAGGATGAAAAATAGCAGAGTAAAACTGAAAGCAGAAAAATAATGCCAACTACTGAAAATAATAGAAATTAAGGAAATTAAAATTAAGGGAAACTAAGCATGTCTAAGGCCTTGAAAAACAAGAGGAACTGTGTTAGTACATGTGCCTTGTGCTGGGCAGCCTTGTCATGCTAATACTCATCAGAATACAGATTAATCAAAGCAAGTTTAAAAAATCACAAGTGGTGGTGAACAAGAAAATTAATACAAAATCTATTTCCTTGAAAATTAGTTCACCAAACTAAACCAAGAATACAATATTAATAAAAAAGCAACGAAGGCTTTTTTTGTGCATTTTACTTTCCTAACTTTTAAAGCAGGTATTTTGATCCTAAAAATTATGGGGTTTTTTCCTAAACACACACCATCACAGTACACTATCAAACCAGTTAGATTTATTTACTATTACACAAACTAGACTGCACATCAAGCAGCTTTTACTGTAGGCTTCATACAGAAGAGCCTTGATCTTGCTGGATTATCAGCAGAATTAGCAGAAATCACCTGGAGCACAATTCCTGTTCCTACTTCACCAGCAGGCAGAATTTACGAGTACAGTTACAGGACTTGTCATTAGGGGTTTCTCAGTGTAACTCCAGGCTGAGGCATGACCCTCCCAGGACCTGGGGACACACCAGAGGGGCACTGGATATCCAGGTCCTCAGCAAGGTCAAACAACACTGAATGTACAGAGAGGGCTCTGGTTCCAGACTGTTTCTCAAGGAAAGGATCTTCTATGAAGATGTCAAGCTGGATCTGGGCAGAAGGCACTGCCACTGTGAGAGCAAAACTTCAGAACACATTCATCAGCCATTGACCAGAAGAGGAAAGACCACAGGATTGTAAAGCGGGGAAGTGACATACGGGCACTGCAAGGAAGTGAATCCCCAGGTTTGGGGGATTGGCACAACACTCAGCAGGAGTAAGTGGCAGACACAACTACAGAAGTGGATGTATACATAGCACTTAACACACACATGGTAGTTGAAAAACTTCAGGGAAGAGGGAAAATTCCTGCTTAGACTGGTCTTACTGGTAACTATAAAAGACCATAAATGCAAGCTTAAAGAATCATGGTGCTGGGTCAAGTCCTACATTATTTTTGGGTACATGCTTAGCTCGTGAATTTTGCATTCTTCAGTGTTTCTGGGCAGACTTTGAATTACTTGATAGTACACTCAAACTTAATGCATGTAACCCCTAACACTCCTAACAGCTTTTCAAATACATTGGTATTTCCTTTGATGTGTGCTTAAAATACTTATTTCTGAATGTAAAATTCATGTATCTCATCCAAGAAAAGAAAGCCATTTCTACATTTATTCTGAAACCTCAGCAGAATACTGTACTTTGCTGGATTCTGGAGGAAGAGAAATCAAATAGCTTCCAGTTCTACTTTTGAAGAAAAGGTAACTGAGAAGTAAAAAAGACTGTCAATGTCAAGAGTTACAACAGGATCTGGGGAAATGACATTGTCAGCGGTTACAAAAGAACTCACACACACAATGACTAACCAGATGGAAGATGCAATTTCTCAGAAAAAAAAAAAGTGTTAACATTTCTTTGCCATGTTTAAGTCACCAGGTTTAACTTAAATATTAATTTTTACCTGAAATAATCTTGAAACCAATTATTAAGCCAAACATATATGGAACTTTTGGAGGCTCACTGTAGAGTAGGGATGACATTTACTTCAGTGTTGACCAGCATAAAATCTTAGCATGTGTTATGATGGTATGAAATGCTTGCTGTGGCACATATTTCCTGTACTGTCTCCTAAGCTTTATTCCATGCAATATGCAAGGTTTTCCTGATTAAATTTTAGTGTTCCTGTTATGAAACATCCCTTATTATTTAATTATTGTTTATTAATTAATTTCTAGAGGAATTTATGTTTTTTGATTACAACAGTATCATCAATTTAAAGAGATTTCTAGAAAAGGAGCAGGACAGAAAACATTATTTAAAGTTAGCTCTTTTGTTCAAGACTTTGGTTGTTTATTTTAAAGACAGTATCTTAAACAATTTTTTGTCCAATGACTGCTTTTCTATTTTAAACTTTAAACAATCTGTTCCATGAACCACCTGGAAAAAAACATACTGAAAAACAGTTGAAAACATCCTTTCATTATAATTCCTGGAAAAATGTGACAGTCATTATCTATAATGAGACTTTTGTATTTACAAAGAGTTAATTTAAATATCATGCTGATCTCCCCTCTCCAAGGAGCACTGAATGATCAGAATTCATTATGTTGCCTGTTATAATGCTGTTATTTCTTGTTATAATGAAGCACAAAAACCACAGCAGAATAGAAGATACATCTGGTAAAACTGAAATGTCATTTTACATAAAAATCTTTTTTGGATTCCTCATACTTGGGTCAGACCTGCACTACAAGGCAGTGCCTGAACACTGACCACAGCTTTCATGATCCACTCTCAAAGGCTGACTGACCCACAGAGATAATATCAGAGGTTCTATTACTCAGCCACACATCCTAATGAGAAACTTTCCCATTTCTGCACCACAGCCACTGGCAGGTTGGCTCACAGACACACCTGTCTATGCCTCATCCAGGCAGGTCAATGGTTTGTAGAGATGGCCTGAGACTACCAAGGCAGAGGAGCCAGGGAATGCTGCAGTGCCTTACGTTTCATCATGGAGCTGTTCTGGGTTTTTATGCAACTGCATCTAAGGAGGTTAAGGAGCTGTAATTAGCACACATCACCTCACTGTCACTGCAGCTAATCAGGCTGAAAAATCCCAAGTGTCTCCACTCCTGAGCAGTCCTGCTTCTTGCAATGGAATTTTCAAGCTCTTGCTAATTGCTTACAGTGCTTTCAGACTCTCTGGCACCATGGAAAGCTTCCTTTTGGTGTGGAAACAGGGGGGTGGGAGGGGCAAGATTCTGACTATGGAAGTGACCTTTTCTCTCTGCTAGGAATCTCAGCAGAGGCATGGACTCTTCTGAAGACATCTATTGATATGAACAATACAGACCAATTTGAAGGTATATTCATTTTATTCTCACTGAATTTAGGGGTAATCCTAGGCTCTGTCTACACTGTAAAGTGAACAGCTACTCAAAACAAAATATTCTAGGTGTTACATCTGGTACCACACTGCCAGCTGCCAGCATAGCCGTGGCTCAGGCTCAAAGCATCCAAATCATGACAAACAGCCGAGGTTATGAGATCTGCTGGTGAGTTGTGGTTGTTAGATGCTCAAGTCTTCCTTGCAACTATTCAGATCAGACCACATGATTGACAGCTTGGGGTCAGGATAGCAGCCTCAAGCTTTCCTCATTGAGAGCATCCTCCCAGAGTGAGACCTAAGTGTGCACCTGAGCACACCCAACATACACAAGGTGGATAATGCGCAAGTCTGTAGCTGAGAATGGGCTTAATAGTTCCTTTGTTACTTTGAACAGCCAGTGACTCAAACTTGAGAATCTGTAGCCTATTAAATTGATGCCTGTTCAGTCTACATCACAGACACAGATTATCTAAGACCCAGCTGCTGTAAGTAACCATCCAACCAGCTGCCTCTTTCCTGGTTGTGGCCAGTGCCTGTTGGGCTTCTCTCTTCCTTGCCTTTCCAGGACCAATGGTAAAATAATTTTCATTGCAGGTCTGGCCTTGTCAGCCTGCTCTCTTCAGGCTGTGGAATACTGTCTTCATTTATCAACTTCAGAGTAATTTTTTACTGAAGTAATTTTGACGATTACATGACTGTTTCACAATATGAGGTACAAGTGTACTTGTAGCAGAGTCACTATTTAGGGAATGTCATAAGCATAAAAAAATTCTAACAGCCAAGAACTAAATACTGTTTAGATGTTTATATCTTTCTCATATCATATCATGTTAACATGATTTTATTTTTGTTTTGTAGCTATCCTTGCAACTACACAATTTTTAGAAATGAGGTTTCATGAGTTCACCTTGAAAAAAGAACCTCTTATCAACTAAACAACAAATAATTTTGTTGTGTTGCTATGTCAGATGGATGATACATAAGTTGCAACAGGAAAACATACTTTAATGTCAGTCACTCAATATCAGAATTATTTTTTTACAATTAGCTGTGTTGCCAACATAAATGTAAACCTTAAGTAGATCTGCACATTAGAGATTAATAAAAAGGTAGAAAACACAAAAGCTTCTGGATGTTTTTCTAAAGGACATAGTTTAAAATGTCAAGGACAAATTTGATATGTAAAAATAGGTAGTGCACTATACAGTCATTGAGTTTTTAAGTTAAAAAAAAAACAACAACAAAAAACAAGCTAGCAATCTCCCTTTTTATTGAAAGGTCACTGTAATGCAATAGGACACAGTAAGCAGTTGTGAAATTAAGCCCTCCAGAACCTGGTTGCAGCTTTGGAATGTGACCATTGTTGTGCAACGGAGTTTGTCACCATCATATGAAAACCCCATTGGGAAATACATCTTTTGTTTACCTGCTCATCACAGATAACCATCAACTGATTCACATTCTGTAGTATTTTATTAAGGTCTAAAACAATAACCAAACTCCAAACATGATCTTTTTCACTAAACACCACTATTCAAGAAATTTTAGAATAAGTTTCATCCATCCAACATACAAAATGTTTTCTCTTTTTTTGTGTTTCTCTTTAAATAGGAGGTATGTCAACAGGCTCACAGCCTATTAAGAGCTTCTCTGTTCTTGCTGCCTAATTTTACCCACCTAAAAAAATACAATAATGATGCTGAGCTGGATATTCAGTGGAATATTAATCATGCTGATGTCTCAAGCAGAGGCTTCACCTCTGCTCAGGAGGAACAAGCAGCAAAAGCATATTATCCCACACATTGAGACATCTATATAAGCAGAAGTATGAGCACATTGTTCTAATTACAATCTCAGTTCTCTGGAATTCTGGTGAATCTCAGGGCACATCTTCACAGGTGAGTGTAAACTGAGCTCCTCTGCCCATTCCCTTGGTTAAACTGATGGAGACTAGTGCTGATTCAGAATTCGTATAGCCACATTTGCATGGCACTGGCCTTACTAGATGTAGAGACAAGGCAGGCAGAGGAACTCAATATGTCTGCACATGTCTGTAGACATTCATCCTGAGGTGCAGAACTTCCCCATCCTACAGAGGAACACACAATAAAGATGTTAATCAAATTTCTCAATGAGGGAGCTAAAGAGATACTCCGAGTTGATATATAAACTAAATATATGGCTCCAGACTTATTCCTAAATGTTAAGGCAAGTTAACCTTCAGTATCTTAATTTCCTCAAATAACACAATTGATCTGAAATACACAAGCTTTAAGTTATGCCTTAAAGGAGGAGTTTTTAACTCATTTAGTGAAAAACCTTTGTCAGCACTCCCATCACCTTTGGTGACTTGACGAGGCCTCTCATGACTTGGAAGATCTCTTCATTTGCAAACATCTGTTTGTCATTTCAGATCTGAAGTTAACCTCAGGGCAAATTTGTCCACTAACACATCACAGATACACCTGCTACAAGAAGTATAAAATGCTTGCCATAGGTTCTAAGTGTGTAAGAAACAAAAAACAGAGGCAACGAATTCTGCTAGACTAATGGCTTTTGAAAAAGGAAAGCACTTGGCAGCTGCTTAGAAATGAGCATTTTAACATTCAGACTCTTTACAAAAGGTGACAGTGATTAACAGTTCAGTGATGCCATTGGATCCTGTATGACTATGCTTGTGAATCAACCTCAGACAAACTGTAGCAAAAAAGGGCTACTTTTAAGATTAAAGGCTCACAGGACAACCTTAGTCAGAAAGGTTGGTTCTAATAGGCCACAGTCACATAAAAATTGTGCAACAGACAAAGAACAGTTTTTTCTGGCCATCTGTAGCTCATGCTGTGCAAGTAATTTAATGGCAAATTTGTTTAGTAATAACTATATTATTCATTACTCCATGGGAATAAGGAATTACACCCTCAGCATCCTATCCATTCATTACATATGAAAGAGTTCCTCAGGTTAGATGTACCTGATAAAATCAATTTGAAGGGTGGGGGGGGGAAAAAGCTTCTACTCTGGTGTTGAAAGCAGTGCAGGACCTGGATATATCCACAAAATCTAATTTGTTAGTCCAAAATTCCTGTCACTTTTCTGTTGACAATTCACAGACACCATGGTGCCAATACTGCACCTCAAGCACACTTCAAGACTCAGGGAAAGAATGCAGCAAGATCTTCAGCCTCACAGCCTGCAGTGGTTAAGTGGGTATGAATTCTCTCAGCACTCTGCATGATTTACAGCTTTCTATAAGGTGTTCTGTTTGCTCTATCATGTGAAAATATTAAAGAAAATCATCTTGGATTCATAACTGGAACAGCAAGTGATCTGAGAACTGAGAGTTTTCACCTGTCATTTTTAGATGCACACGTAACAGGATGTTGGTTTCACTTCAACAGAGTATTTTGTATGTATGTGTGGGAAAAAAAAGTGAATACTTTGTAATAAAGTTCTCATTAAGTTTTAGACTATGCTTCCATGTGTCAATCTAGGACTCAGCACATGGTCTTTTGATGTCCTAGAGACTCCACTGCCTTGCTCTGTCAGTGTGTGAACATGTACATGGAAACACTGCACAGGGAGGGGAATAATTTGCTATAGCTTAATAGAGACATTACTTACACGGCGTGTACAGAGATGCCCAAGAGATATCATGCCTTAGGCAGCTCCAATCTTTCTGATGATCCTCTGAGCAGAAAAACCTCCTACACAGAGCTGTCTTTTAAAAGGCACAGTCTTACTCCTATCTTATATTCTCATGTCTATATTCTGCCTAACATGCCTGGAGGTGGGGCTGAGGCACAGCCTATTCAGTAGCTATGAAGAGATTGCTAAAGAGCATGTACCATGAGTAATTACTGAAAACATTTTAATAACAGGGATTTGGGGGTCACTGTCAAAGAGTTAACACAAAAATAAACCAAAATCCTTTTCCACTTTATACTGTTTGATATAACACAATCATTTTTTTATTCTAGGTTTAGGAAAAATAACATGGTATCATTTTTAGTATGATTGTTAGTCAGGAGAACAAAGAAAAAATACTTTAAGCTTATTTAGTTAAATTTCCTGAACAATTTAAAATTTTAAAGAGAAGTCTTCAGTGCAGTGATCACAAATTCGTGTTGAAATGAGACAGAAGAGTGCATATCAGGACAATGCTTAGGATGTCACTGTTAAGCTTAATTAATCATTCTTATTTCTCTCTTGAGTCATCATAATGAGATTTTTTAATAGGGAAACCACTTCAAGAGAAATTTTTGAAGTTGATGTTCTAAGAGATTAGACAGAGAAAATGCTTTAGCTTACAAAGATCCTGCACAGCACATATTATTAAATATACAGATGAATGTAATTTACAGTCTCTATTTCCATAATCTGTAGTTAAAGGAAGAGATACATAGGAGGCTTCTTCTCCATACCAAGGGGTGTGGGATTTTACAGTTGTAGGTGAACTTACATTATGAATATTTTAGTTTGATTTTTGGTACCTCTTCTGATCACATGCAGAAGGTTGCATGCTGGTAGCATAAGATTTCTCTTCAATTATCATAGTGATATTTTTAAGTAGAAAAAAAATGGAAAATATTAAAGGATTTCCTTATCTATTGTTCTAAGAAGTGGCTTTTAGTTAGAAATAACATTTAGGTGGAACCAAAATTGTAGCAGAATGAAAGCGATATTTGGCTCTGCCATTTCAGGATCTCATCACATGGTTACTTCAGCAAGTTGCTTTTGGTTTCAGCCCTCTCTCATTACCCCTTCCCATCTGACTGGAATCAGCTGATCTTTCCAGGCATTCCCACAGCCAGCCAACAGGCTACTCACTGCCAGCTACCCAGCACCATATTTAGGGTGTGCCTTTTACACACAGAGGCCAATAGGAAAGCAGTTGCCTCATTTTGTCTGCCCCTTCAGAGCTGTCTGCCCTCCCACCACAAAATCCTTGCCAATCAAGAGAAAACATTCTCAGCCTACAGGCTTGGCTTTCTGATTCTACATATACCTTTGCCGACAATGCAAATCAATAACAACAATAAAGGTACTTTAATATATATATCTTACATAATCTGAATAAAATGTAATTAACTTTTAACATCCTTGCAATGATTTCATTATTGCAGATAAAAAAATAATTCTCAGAATCCATCTCTTCCAGAATCTCCAAGAAAAATACTCTTTGTTTCACCATTTTCTGATTAATTCGACTTTGGAAGGAAAATAAACACATTGCTGTGTTCAATATTGTTGCACAAGAGAATTCACAAGAATGAAATGTGTTCAAAGTTCCTAGAAAAAAATGCAGCAATGCAGGCTGCCAACTTGTTCAATGTCAAGCTCTAGGCAGTATAGCAGGACTAGCAGTAAATGACTCATAGTGAGTCACGCTTTAGCTATTTTTGCTTTTAAAGTAATGCCAGGCGCTGTGTTAATATTCAACCCTGAGTAAATTTAGCAATGCAAGAAAACAAGTGTTTCCATGGTTGCTCCTTCACAATGTTTATGGTATATACACAGCCATTAGGCACAGGAATTAAGCCAAATTAAGAATATGGAAATGTTCCTCTTTCATTTACAACTGAATTTTGCTACACTGGCTTTCATGACTCACACAGCTACTAGTTTTTCCAACTCTAACGAAAATGTAAAGCCATAGCTAGCACACCACTGTTATGTTAGTGGTCAATAGCCACTACTTTCCTCTAAATTACAGCTTGTGCTGTGTACACTGCTGAGCTGGAAGCATGACAATGTCTTCAGGACACAACAAGACTGGCAGGAAAGCCTCACTAGTGAATCTAAGTACATTCACCAAGGGTAAAATGTTCTGTGACACTTCTAAGAAGGAGATGGCAAAGCTAAAGCCAAAGAGGAGGACTGAAGGGAGGCAGGAGGTTGTGGCATCACCTGAAAAGGGAAAGCAGCTCCAGAAAAAGGAGGAAGGATGTTGATTGAGGCTGGGGAGCAGTTGGGTAAAATGAGAGAAATGGTGATGACAGAGTATGACAGAGCTGGAAAATATCTTTTCATGACATAGCTGTGATATGACAAAACCCATATGCAGGCATGATTTCAGTGCAGCAATCTACACAGCCATGTCTTCTTAGGTGAGCAGGTATTTGTGGAATTCTGGAATATGAGCCCAACTAATGTAGACACATAACAAAACAGATATAGACATCAAAACAAAACTCTTCTGGGGATCAGAAAAGAATTCAATCTGCATTATAGGAAAAAAAAAAGACCCACAAAACACCCAAAGCAATGGATGCTGCAGCAAAGGTTAGGTGAATAGCTTACTTTGCCCACACTAATAACAGGGCTGCTAAATGACTACATATGATTGCTAGTTAAACTTTTTTGTTCCCATTTTAATACAGTGATTTATTCATTAGTCTTAAATAGCAGTAATTACGATTTTTATTGTAGAAGCTGATAAAGCAATCAGAAAGCTTTTACATTTTTTCCCTCGAAGGAAACTCTTTAGCTTTTCTGCATGAAGTCTTCCATCCTGCAATAAGCAAGGACTGTTTTTCTGCATGTTCTCCTATCTGACTATAAACTAGCCACTTAGTTTATACTGGGAGCTCAGACAGATCCTGACGAACAGCCTTCCTGCAAAAACCTCTTTTGATTTCACCTAGTCTCGAACTGACCCTTCAACTTTCAAATAGGAAGTGAGAGGGTGGGCCAGATCCAGAGAACTGAAGCAAACTATTAAAGTCCAAAATGAAAAAATCTGTTCCATGGCCTCTTAACCCTGAAGGTAACTATCTCCAGTAAGTCTCTCCCTGGTTCTCCAGGGATCTGAATATTTGAGTTCTTTACTTGTCCAGAGCTGCCCCAGCCTGAAGATCTAAGAATACATTGTTCGTCCTGCAACCCCTGGCTCTTGAAAGGAGGCACAGTTCCATTCAGGTGGAAGCAGAGAAGGAGATGATGGAGATGTACAGAACCCAGATTTCTTTCCATTTCTTGCTGCAAGTTAATTACTGGAGTACACAGTCATGCACTCTCTTCCACTCTTCCCCTTCCACTTCCATAGCCATGGTGGCATTTTGCTACAACTGAAGGACTGCAGAGTGCCCTCTGCACACCTGCCTGCAGCCAAGAGGTTGCTGAAAAGCCTGTGAGCAATTATGTGATGTCAGATGTAACCTTCATCCCATCCAGCAGCCCCTGATGATGAGTAATGAAAATTGCTACAGAGGGCATGAGGCAGGGAAAGCCAAAGTAATGTTTTCCTGGTATCGTCCAGTCTCCAGTAATGCAGTCAGGGGAGGATCCAGAGAGGAGTCAAACATGTCATCTTCCTCATAAGGGCTTTTTTAGGTGCTTATTTGTGAATTTATTGGCATTGCTTCCTGCGAAACTGCTGTAGTCACAAGGCTATAGCATAAACCATAAGCACTCTCACCCTCACTCCATTAACTGCTTCTCTCCCTCAACAGGTATTTTTAGTGCCTGTTGGAATACCTGTTAAGCAACTTGTCTTTAATCCTAAAATCATTCACTGCAAGTATGGTAACACAAATGTACATCCACATTTGAGATGATACGACACGATAAACCTATCCACACTTGTAAAGTCAGGTGCTATGTCTGAAATCAGAGCTAATAACTGCTGAAAGGTGACAACTGAAACCACTCCTCAGTTGTGACAAAATATCTGAATGCTCCAAGCCTGTTTAAGTGTTAATGCCAACAAAGGTGTTTGATTTCTTTGACTTTGTGCTAATGGAGATTGAAAGCAACATCTCTTAGGTTACCCCTGAGAAACAGTACACAGAATTAGCACTCCAGCTCCCCAATAACATCAGTAATCTTTTGAGAGCCTGAAATTCTAAATCTACAGATTAGACCCATGGTCCATTTCCACTCCAGCTACATAACACAAGCAGAGGTGCTCAGAGTCACAGTAAAAGAGATTCATTACCTTTGTGTTACTTTAAAGTTGGCACATTTTTAGTCAACTTATGCAATACCATGATTGACATACAGATGTAAAGCACGCTGTGCTGACAAACAGATTTGTCACTGAACAAAGCTGTTCAAGCAGGTGTGCCTAGCCCTCCTCCTGGGAGCCAAGACACATAACCCCAGGTTCCAGCATCCAGTCTGAGGTCCACAGACCTAAAAGATGAGTGTTGCAGTCCTTTAGTGCTTCTCTAGCTTTATTCCTCCATTTCAGCTCAACATCTAACAGATTTGGGGGAGTGCGAAGATGATCTCCAGTATATTAATGGCATAAAATTCAAGTTGGAAAGCAACCAGGCTCTACTGTGAGTTGAAGAAGGAAATGAAATAATATGATATCAAAAATTACAGTAAGCAGCTAATGCACAGGAACATCTGATATGTTTATTGATCTTGCTGTACACTACTATTTTGTATGTTATTATATGTTGCAAGTATAGATCAGGGAAAAGCAAAATTCCACTGATTTCAAACCTACACTGGCACTTATCAAAGCAAGGTCTACCTCAACCTGCCACACTTCTAAAGGACACACCAAAGAGCCACATGGCAAATAGTTTCAGGACCCATAAAAGCACCAAGAGTTTTACTTTCTCTGAACTGGAGTATTCTGAAGTTACCATGCAGTGTGATAAGCACTGATGAATTATTATTTAGTCAGCATTATCTCAGAACTACTTGCCTGTTTCTCCTCAAATGTGTTTTGTCCCAGCAGTCAATACAAATGCATTACTTGGAGTAGTAGAGTTCTACTTGAATTAGAATTTCCACTCATCCTTGTGCATACTGATGGCACAAAATCCCACCATACAAATGACTGAAATTAACATGTAGAAAGAGTGAAAAAACCTACTGTCCCTCCAGTTAAATATTCAAGTAACAGGAAAAAAATGAGTAAATAAAGTTCTCTAATTTTAAAGCTCCACTAAGCTTTAATTTTCTCCTTCCCCCTCAATATACTAACTTCAAAATGAGAGCATCTAATTTAAAAATTTTAATACTGAGATGCTTTTCCTTTCTTCTTTCTTTGATTTTTTTTCTCCTTGGACTGTTCTTCACCTGTTTTCTTGTGATCACTCTTAAAATTTAAATTGTAAGCTCATGGCAAAGGATTGGAATACCTGTATCATCTGACTTTTAAACCTTTCTGAATAGTGGGCAACAGATATAATGGCAAGTAAAACTGTACTTAGTTGACAGAGGCAGTCCTTGTATTTTCACTGCTCAGATTTGCAAAATAGTATGTAGTACTACACTAGGAAAGAAGAGAATGAAAACTCTAAGTGAAATCACAGGTGATTTATTACCAGAAGACAAATTTCCCACTGGGTATAACACATCTATTTAACATTTCTGAATTTTAGATACAGTTGAGGTTTAGTACTATCCCCATGCTTCTCACTCATCTGAAATTTATAAAATATTTCTGATATGTTCAAGCATGGCCACAAAATATGAGATTTTATAAGTTTCCATGTTGCATAACTGGATTACTATAGAGTCAAGAAAGACAGAAACTGACTGAATCAAACTAAACTCCATTAAGGGAGAGCATCTCTATAAGCCAGAGTACAGTGCTGGAACAAGAACAAGGAGCAAAAACTTGGCAACAGACTTATTTTGCTTGAAAATTTCTCACCCATCTGAGCAAAGTTCTAAGTTTTTCATCATTCTTCCAAGAGAAACAACAAAGAAAAAATTAATATATTTCAAGATGGCATTTTATTAGCTATTGTGATTAAATGCAACATCAAGGGAATAGAAGCAGCATCTACAAGCTCCCTTCCTGACCTATATATTCATATGAACAGTAAAAATGCCATGCTGGTAGCCATCAATGTGCTCACTTAAGAGAGAATTATCCCATAGCAGTAACAATAAATTAACCTAAGTATTATCCCTAAGTGTATAATAACAATAAAAAATTATTTCCATGTAACACTCTATTTCCTTTCTAAATTTTATAGACTCAGTGCTGACCTGAAAGTCAGGCTGATATAAAACCAAGAATTACATCCTGAAAAGATTTTTGCAATGGAATCAAATGTAGCTCTTTAAAAAATATATGTATAGATTAGATGGTAGACATAGAAAGAGATAAGATCTTATCCTTAAGCATCTGCTGATTAGAAGGGCAGATATTTATAACAGGAAAGACCTACATCAGATGCTCTTTCTGATTTAGATATGTCCTCTCTGAGCTGAGTGCTTTACTATAGGACTAAAAAGTCAGTGTCTCTCAGTATTTCCTTCTGCAGTTGTTGCCATTTTGATATATAGTTAAATACACTGTGGACAGAGAGAGAGGGAAACTGATTCCAGAGTTACAGGTCAATCACTTAGTAGGCCCAGAGTCAGTCAAGTTCTGATTTTACATCACCAAGACTGAAACTCAGGTCTCTTATACTCCAGGTGACTCATAATGGAGAAGAGTTGTTGGAGGGGGTGAGTTGATTCCTCTTTCATTTTAATTCTGAATTACATGTCAGAGCTCTAAATGTCAAAGCAAGAAACTTCTTATTTCAATCAATTGCATTAGAAAGGCAATCATTTCAACAAAGAAACCCTCACCACATCTATTGGCAATTGATATTCTTCATTAATCCACTAACACAGTTCTGTTAATGCAAGCTTCTGCATTTTCAGAAAAAAAACCCCACTAATTATTACCCTGGAAAAGTCATCCAGATTGCAGGAGGAAACTTCTGATGGTTTCATTCATTCTGGTCTTCACAAACTAGCAAGGATAGTAGCTGTGATGGTAATTTTGCACTCTGGATATTGTTCTTGGGTACCATTACAGGTCCCATTGCTATATTATGTGAGCATTCCATTTATCTAGTTTATTTCTCTAGGTGATCTTTTCAAAAACTGTGAAATAGAGTAGCTTTGACTCGTTCCATATCAGGCCCTCATCTCTTAATCCTTCAAAACTACAAGTGGGCTAGCTGACTCCTGAGCAAATCAACTAGTTCTTTCCAGGAAATACCCAGACAGGACAGTCCCAAAAGGGAAAGCCATGCCAAATTTCTCTTCTCAGGACAGTCCTTATGCCCTACCCACAAGTCAGCTCTCACTTACACAAATGCCTCTTGACATACTTACTTTACTCCTCTGGGGCTGCAGTTTTCCCCCTCAGCATCACGCCATGAAAACATTACTCTGGCACACTAAAACACACTTAGGTTATTATCTACAGTTCTTTGAACTCAAAAAATCACAAAAATAGAATAATGATGCTTTAGTGCCACTAGAGAAGCAGGGCAATTGAAAGTTTTGCACTCAGCTGGACATGGCTGCTTTGCTCCACAGGCCACCAGCCCAGAGCAGCAGGATATGAGCTAGTCCAGGTCTCTTCTTGCACACAAACACAATACACCCAGAACTGAATTCCAGACTTGGGCGTAAAGTCCAGACCCACAAAGTTTTTAGGGACCCAACTCCCAGTATCTGTTCTGAAACTAAATGACTTGATCTAAGACAAGAAGATAACAAAGCAAAGACCTAAACCAAAGACTCCTAGACTTCAAATGACCGTCTCAAGTGCTGGATCCTCTTTCATTTCTTTACTAGCCAAGGGGCTGTCTGTAAGGGATTTTACATAAATGAAAAGTGCATATCCCACACACATCACTGAACTGTCATAACACCAATCCCACTTTCAGCTGGAATTTTCAACTCTTGTGCTGAAGTTGTTTTCTCATAATTAGTCAGTAAGGGGATTTTAAAATATTTTTTACATTGAAAATATAAGGAAAAATACACTAACATTACTTTTCATCTGATTCTCTGCCATCAGAGCTAAGTATAGGGACAAAAATAGGCCAACTAAGAAGTAAACTACAACTGAAGAGAAACCCAGATCTGCAAATCAGTTATGTGAGTCCATACAAGAAATTTCAACTATTTCCTCAAATTTCACCACTGCTGTGTGGTAGGAAATAAAATTAACTTGCCTACCTCAATGTGATGTTGTGAGGATTAATTGGACAAAACTCATCAAGCAATGTAATACACAGTATCTTGCTGCAGCTTGTTTTCTTATCCTACTAAAAGCAAATCAAAGACCTTAGTCTTTGCTGGAATCTGTGATAGACTGTTTTAAAAATTTAAAGATAATTTCTTTCATAGTGACATTTTTTCTATCCCAAACTGTATCTAAAAAAAAACATTTTTTCACACCATTTTTTCTCAGCATATGCATCACTTAAAATACACGTATCAACAGGGCATATGGCACCTACTTGAATTAAATTTAAAATCTTCTCCTTTCAAAATATTTGCTTATTGATAATGACTATAAATCCATACTAGCAAAATGATACATACTTATTCCTTTTAAAGACTCAGAGACTTTTTTTCTTCAATGGAGAATGCAAGAAAGATCCTTACAACTGCAGTGTAGTTACTTTCCTAACTACATTACAGTGACTGATTTCCTGTGACAAAAACTTGCCTAAACTACTATTGAGTATCAAAATTATTTGTCCCCCATTTAAAAAAAAAATATCTTTCCTACATTTGCCAAATCCTTAAATTGTTTGGCATAATCAGCAATATTGTCATTCACAAACTGTTTGGCATAACCAGCAATATTGTCATTCACTCAAATCTTATCATTTTCCACAAAATCACTACTGAAGTATGCATCTGTTGTGTGTTTGCAGAACCTGCAGTTATCAAGGATTCCAAAGTGCACGTTATCAGCTGCTACAAAAGGGCTATGAAATCTGTCATCCTTTGTGCACCAAACGTGACACTAAATAACCTTCAGCAAATACACTAGTGGCAGCTAGGGTCACAGGAGTAGAGATTGTACCTTCTGATTAGCTCTCCATACAGAGTATCATACATTTAAACTGATACATGGAGAAAAAAGACAGCTCTTAGTTTCATTCTGTGAAGACAAAATTTCTCATACTTTCTGCCAGAAGATAGATGCCTTTGATATGTGTATATGTATGTGTATAAATATGTGTATATATATATTCTGGCATGAAATAAAAAGACTCAGTAATACAACTTCAAACAGAAGGTGGGATTTTAAACTTACAGAAGACAGAAAATGCAAAGTTACTATTCCTGCATGGTTTAGTTCCTATGGGTTCGCTCCTGCACAGCTCTGTACTGTGGTCATGCTCCAATAAGGAAGTGAAACATGCCAGCAATCTCACTCATTTCAAAGGATCTACTCATAAAATTTAATTTATGCAACTTGCTTAAGCATTTCACTTAATCAAAAGGAGATCACTAAGCACTCTGCAGATCTGGGACCCTTATGTCTAAGGACAGCACCAGTCATGTAGTGTTAAGGTCACAAAAAACTTTCCTTACCACCCATGCAGTCATTTTGAACTTTTTGGTATTACCAAATTTAGTGAAAACTCTTCCAAGTGCTCAGTTATTTGGAAAAAAATAATGTAGCCATATGGGGGTACAAGTAATGGTTAAAAAAAGGAAAAATCAACCAACACTCTTTCCTACTGCTTACAGTCCAAGAAGGTTTGAGTAGAAAAATGAAACTGTTTTCCATTAAAAATAAGAAGTGGGAATTTAGGAAACTAAGATTGTTCTGAAAACAGACTTCAGAAAAATCACTTGCTGTTCACATAAAACCTGTCTGACAGTGTTTTGACACATATCAGAGGTGAAGATTTTTCACCACTTCATAAACCCCAGCTAAAGTAGCTGCATAATAAAGGCTCACAGATTGAGAGAAAATGTCTGAAAACTGTCTGAACGATGAGCAGAACAGAAACTGCTCTGAGGCATGATCTCATCCTTACTGCCACAGAGATGTACTTGCCCAATTTCATTTCTGCACCTTGGCTGCTGCTGAAATTCAAAGGTAAGAAGGTCTCCTTCCCACAGAACTGCCAAGGGAAGACAAGCTGAAGGTGACACAGCACCATTCTCCTCCCTGAGTACTGGAGCTACCTATGGCACTGCCTGTCACCTGTCAGGGGACAGGGAACAACCATGCACCTTCCTTTCATCATGGTGGCAGAGAAAAATATAGAGAAAATATATGACCTTAATTTTCTGTTAATATAAGCTGTATTTAACTGCTTCACACCATACCTAAAAACTGTGTTGAGAAAGTTTTTCTCTGTCAAATTTCAGTTAATTTTTAAATAGCAAAACAATGTGAGAATATAATATTTCCTTGTTCAGCTGTTCTAGAATACAGATGTCAAGCTTTGCATAAAAGATACATAATCATTAATGGTAACTCATCCTAGAAAGCAAATCATTTTAGTATCTACCCTGTCTGCTCCTTTGAGATAGAAAAAATTGGAACAAAAAAACCAAACCAACCAAACAAACAAAAATAAAAACCAAAATAGGAAAGCCCCTCTGAGAAAACCTGGCAGGAGTTTTTGTTTTATCTAACTGAGCAATAAAACCAAATTCCAGAAAAAAGCTAAAAACTGAACCTCAATGGTGTATGTGTTCTCAAAAAAAGCCAGGAATCATGAACTAAGTTGCACCTGGCAAGGCTAATAATTGAAAACAAAATATTAACCTGTAGTTGTTGATGAAGTTATTCATACATGTAACTCACATCCAGCAGTTTTCAAGTGTGTCCCAAAATCTGCAGACACATTATAATGTGCTGTTGAGATGAGGCCAGAATTGCAGGACTCGTGCTTTTGAAATCACAACTCATACAGGAGAAGGTAAAGAATACACAGATAACTTGGCTTAAGCATGAATGCTGAAAATTTAACAGGATGACCATAATTTCTTCTTACAAAATGACCCCACCAAAACCACATGTACATATAGGATGTTTTAAGGAAAATCACCAGCTTATGGAAACTAGTATTATCTTTTACAGATTTTATTAATCTTCAGCTCAGCTGGTATTGCAAGTGAAGCATTTAATAAGACAAATCTGGATTTCAGGCAGCAGTAGCAGAATAATGTCCTCATATTTTTTTAAGAATATTTTCTATTGTGTTTATTTAATTTGGGGTTTTTTTCAACAGGTCGGCCAGTTAGAATTTAATCCCACAGCTTGAACTGGATGTATCACTAGAGCATACACCCCTTCCTCAGGCAATTACAAGGCAGAAAGTAAATCCAAAGTCAGTTATCAAGATTTTTATCTTCTCAGTTACAAACACCTGGAAATTAGAAATTACAACATAATGGTGGGGCAGTAGTAATTTTATGGTTATGTAGGGAGTGAAAATTACACTGTTTTGTGGTCTGCAACTTGGTGCGTTCATTCTTAGAGTAGTGCCAAGAGCTTTATTAAACTCAGAAATCAGTGCTAAAATGCATAAAGATGGAAAACAAATATATTAAGCCTTCAAGCTCTAATCCTAGGGAGTCTTAAGATACCAGATCTGAAATTCACCTTCTCAAGCACGTCCTATAAATCTCTATAGGGAAGCAATCCAAAGACCAGTGGGAAAATTCTTTCCACTGGTTTCTTTGGATTTTGGATAGGGCTTCAAAAAACACAGAATTCACGGAGAGCTAGAGGAGAGCACCCAGAATATCATTTTCCAATGGTATAAATCATTAATCTATGACTCCTGAAGTTCCTGAGATACCAGTTTATGTTGAAATCAAATTGTAAGATGGGAGGGAATAGGTACAGGGGTCAAGGGGTCAAGGGACAGCAAGCAGAATAATATGATTTCAGAACATAATCATGATTAGGGAAGAGCAACACAAACAGTGTCAGAGCCCATGAACTTTCCCAGCACCAGTAATCAGAGTAATATTTTAATGACTGCTATATGTGTGGGGCAATAAAAGTAGACAATTTTGTTGTGTTGCATAAATAACCAAACTGTTTACTCTTCAACTTTTTTGGTAATTTAAGCACAAATAACTTAAAATTCTAACACTTGAAAAATTCCATGAATTTGGAAAAAATGGATTTTAGTAATCTGCAGTGTTGGACAGTGCGTGCACAGAAGCTGTAAACCTGAGAACACGTACAGTAGGCATTTTCCAACAATACAGTTCTACCATTAAAGCAAAGGTCTTCTTAGTGTTGCAACACATCCTGTGTTGTGAAACAGGAGCAATTTGTTTAAGTGACAAATGAAAACAGCTTACCTAATCCTTTTAGGAGATCCTATCAGTTAAGAAAATAAATGCAAAAGGTCTTCAAATTAAAAAGCCCACCTTACAAAAAAAAAATGGTTTTCATGATATTTGTGTTCAAACACAGCAGGAGCTGTAGGAGTCTAAATAAAACTATCAAGGTAGCTACACTGGTTTTTTTTTCCACACAGATATCAATTTAAGTAAGTTTTAAAGTTTTTAAGAATACTCACCATCAGTTTGAGCCATAAGTGACAGTTCTGTATTTCAGGGCAGTTACTCAGATTTTACTACTTAGCATTCAAAGAATCATTTTCTTAAAACTCAGACTTACATTGTTTTTTCATCTCCTTAAGTTGATCCTTAAAATACATATATTTTTCATTCCTTTGTAAATCTGAGTCACTGTTCATGCTCTCCATTTCAAGGAATTTTTCTTGCGCCAAGTTTTCTAAATCTGGTAAATTTTCTGGTTTTTCTTGTTTTACCTGTAGGGAAGAAGAAATAGAATGTATTCATTATGATACATTTTAATACAAAGCAGAAGACATCAAGCAAAACTTCATTAGCATAATCTCAGTTTCTTTTGACTACAGTTAGGCTTCCTGCTCTGAAGCCATAACCTCCAAGTAACTCATTTCAGCAAAAGTAAGTATGAAATGTAGATATTAGATTCTCAGTGTCATTTAACTCATTTCTGGGTATTTCTCACAGTAGCAAAAGGGAAAACTGAACCTTGCAGTCAAATTTACCTCTGTGAGTGGCGAAGATAAACATGTTAACAGGAACCAGCGTAACACTTGATGAGAATGAAACCAAAGTCTACAACTCTGTCCAGAAAGCAAGAAGATAACAGAAATCTAAAATAACTTTTAAGAGTTTTGCAAAAACCTCCACTCTCATCACTTTGGAATCAGGTTTACAGAAGCCCATAATCTACATGCAAGATTAGTGTGATAACACCAGCAAGAACAGTACAGATAATGTGAAAGGAAACCACCTCAATTTATTTGTGCTATGTGAACAAGAAGCATTAAGCCACACAAGCAGGCAAAAACACATTTTCTTGAAAAGTACTTACTTACAGCAAATACATCTGGAATGATCTGAAGAATAAATACCCAGAAAAGGGAAGTCATCACATAGGCAATATTAAGATATTCTAAGAATGCAAAAATCACTTTGGGAACCCCCTAGAATCAATAATTGGAGTTCTATGTTTCTCAAGGCAACATTAAATTCTAGTGAAGTGTAACTTTGACAGTTCTTCATAAGAACTAGCTCAGGGACTGTGTTAGGGACTGTGCTGTGCAGTAAGGATCAGCAATAGCACCAAGTCAGAAAGAAGGTGGACATCTGTCAAATCCTTAATGCTAAGCATTTTCTGAATCAGAAAAAAGCTACTTCTATCCCAAAATCATGTCAAAATATGACAATCTGAAAAAAAAGGAGGTAAGCACAATTTCTGCTGAGCCACTCTTCCCCTACCACACATACTAAATTATGCCCTTCACCAGACCATGACACTATTCATTGTGAAAGACAGGAAAAAAAGGAACCTACTGAGAAAACAGTCCCACTTCATCAAATCATTTACAGGTTTAAAAGTTTACAGAGACCTTGGAAATCCTACAGAATATATTTTGTTTCAGGAGTCAAATAAATAAATGTTCACATAAAAATGGACTTAGCAGATACATAAAATGAAAAAGAGCCAAACTTTACTATTGCTTAAGCAAAGCAAAGTAATCCATAGAACTAGTACTTCTTCCAAGAGCAAATGCAGTTTGGCACATTTCCTTTCAGCAGACACAAGTTGTGGCAAGAAGAAAAATAAGAAAAAAACATGCACTGCCAGGTGGTAGCATGAAGTTTTCAAAGGCACCTGGAGATAAAAGATCACCTACCAAAACATCCAGCTGTAAAAGGGAAAGACTCGGTAACACTTTGGTACCAAAGGAATACAGTGAGGTTTTATTGATTTGTAGAAGTGTATTTCATGTAATTTTGATAATAATTTTAGAATGTGTGTTCTCAGAGGCGAAGGGTGGAATGTCGTGGTTTGACAGGTTTTCTGGGATATGCTGTGGTCAACAATAGGTGTCCAGATTTTAATATTGGCACCTGGTGTGGCCACTGGGGACAATGGATACACCTCTGAGAACACAGGGGTTAAAAAGCAGAGCACTCCCGAGGGAAGCTCTCTTGGGTTTCGGATCTCTCCCCCGTCCAGCTGCTGCTGCTGGGTGGGGGACGGGAGCCATGTGGCCGGGTGAGGTAGGCCGGGGCTTTGGACAGACATGGGAGGTGAAGAGGCCCTGGCATGGAAGGGTGGGAGAAGCACCAGGAGGTATCAGGCAGCCCCCCAGGAGAGAGAGAGAGAGCACAGCCTGTGCCTGTGACTGCTACCTTGGAACTTGATAACTTGTGCCGGCAGCACAGCCGAGAAGGAGAAGAAGGGGGGGTGCAGCGAGAAGGTGTCCGGCCGCTTGTGGGAGCTTTTAACCCTTTTTTGGTCAATGAAAACTTTGCAGAACATTAACCTTTCCTAGAAGAGAGATAGAGATGAAATGGAAGAAGGAAATGTGCAAGTGTGAAGGTCTGGGCAAGTGAAAGATGTCGGAAGAGTAAAGAAGAATCTTAGGTGGGAAGAGATGATGGAGTGGTTTTAACTGGACTCTTCTTGTTATAGCCATGGACAGAACCATGGTTTCTGTGACAGAGACTGCATCCAGGGGGAGGCAATGGCTCAGAGCCAAGAGG
Organism: Molothrus aeneus; assembly: GCF_037042795.1. Lineage (NCBI taxonomy): Eukaryota > Metazoa > Chordata > Aves > Passeriformes > Icteridae > Molothrus > Molothrus aeneus. Next base: position 142,503,842 of record NC_089646.1, on the reverse strand, counting down.
GTTCAGTGTTGAGACCCCTCGGCCCCAAGGGGTGAAATTTGGGGGGGACAGGTGTCCCAAAGGTGAGACTGTGCTCTTTTTGGAACGGGACAAAGCATCCTTAAAAGGACAACCCTAGAAGCAGCTCTGGTCCATGTGCAGTGGTGAGAGCACTGCACATGGAAGAGGTCACGATGGCAGATGTTCTCCGGGCAGTGCCATGTGTGACAGGAAACACATGAGGTTTCAACGGTGTTTCCGGGGAAAACCTATGGCACAAGAAGGACTCCTCTCCTCTTGATGAATTGAGAAGTGATTATCTAAAGGGTGGTGATGGACTGAGAGTTGAAATTTGGGGGATAGATGTATTGGAATTTGGTGGGGGGAGGAGGAAATGTTTTTGGAAGGTTTTTATTTTCCCTGTGTGTTTCTTTTTACTTAAGAGTTGTAGTTTAGTTAATAATGTTTTTTTTCTTTATTTCTAAGTGGGGGCCTGCTTTGCTTATTCCTGGTCACATCTCACAGCAGACACCAGGGAGAAGGTATCTTCATGGGGGCACTGGCATTGTGCCAGCATCAAACCGTGACACAAAGGAATACAGTGAGTATGAAAGACCAACAGCATGTCATCAGAGATGCTTAGACTGCTGCAGGAGCCAGGCAGGAATGTAGAGTCCTTATCCCGTGAAACCTGACCAAAGGAGCAAAGGAAAACAGCATCCTGTGCCCAGTGCAGTGAGGACAATCACTCACACTCAAGTGGTTTGCCTGTGCCAGCATCACAGCACACTGCTGCAAAAGAAGACCTATCACAACCCCAACCAGCATTGTTCAGTACTCAGCTGGAGAAGAAACTTGGCTATCAAGTGCATGCAAGAACAAAAAGGCACTTACTAAATCAAAATTCATTTAAAATGCAAGACATTATAAAAGAATGCTTTGATCTGGACTCATGTAGTGCAAACATATTCCTTTCTGCAACATCACGCTGATTTCACCGACATTCTCTCTTTAACATAAAAGTAACATGTAGACACACACAAGAATAGTCCAAATAACAACCCACCATTCAGATCTGCCCTCATGACAAATGAGAGCACTGTAGACATATAGAAGATCCAGCTGAGTATACTAAAAGTAACCCTGAAGTGCTTCTAAGTTGCTGAGACTGACACCCAGAGTAAAATAAATTATGGGGACATTCATCACAGGCATCCATCAGCAGTAACGATAATGTCAATAATCTTTTCCTCTCCACAGGGACCAGATTACACATTGATAGAGTTACATCAGGATCTCTTTATCTTGACTCATGGAAGATTTGAGTGCAGATATGCATCAACATAACATCTTCAATCATACCCTCAGACTGAGAGGTGAAAAGAAGGGCACAGTCAATGTTAGTTCCAACAGTGGTTCTCAACTCCAACTTCCAGAATTAAAAGACTTTACACATATGAGCAGAAATAAAGCCAGGAACTGTAACTTACAGCATTATGCTACCAAAAAGAACATATGTTTGAGAGGGTGCATTACATCACTCTGTGCTGGTGCTACCTCACCTCAAGTGCTGTGTGCAGTTTTGGGCACCACAATCTGTAAGAAAGATACAAATCTGTTAGCAAGCACCCAAAGGGGGGCCATGAAGATGGTCAACAGCTTAGAGGAGGAGCTGCATGAGAAATGGATGAGGTCAGCCCAGAGAAGAGGACACTAAGGAGAGAACCTCACTGCAGTCTGCAGCCTCCCCACGAGGGGAAGAGGAGGGGCAAGTACAGACCTCTGCTTTTTGGTGGCCAGCAACAGGACCCAAAGGAACAGCATAAAGCTGTGTCAGGGGGATTTAGGTTGGGTATTAGGAAAAGGTTCTTCATCCAGGGGCTGGCCAGGCACCAGAACAGGCTCCCAGGGAAGTGGTCACAGCGCCGAGCCTGACAGAGTTCAAGAAGCATTTGAACAATGCCCTCAGACACATGGTGGGATTCTTGGGGTGTCCTTGGCAGGGCCAGGAGCTGGACTCAATGGCCTTTGTGTCTCTCTTCTAGCTCAGGATACTTTTATGATTGTATGCACACAAATATTCTTTGTCTGTGCCACTGTGGAGCTACAAAAATTTGCATGAAGACATCTCACCAACCTCAAGAGAATGCTTATATAAAACTCTCCCTCAGCACCTAACTAATCACACAGCTTGCTGCCATAGGTCTATTCAAGGAAGAGTAGCCTGCTATTTGCTAAGGGCAACATGAACAATTCCACCAGCTATCGAGAGGAAAAAAAGTCATTCACACCAGCTAAATTCCCAATAGCAACACATTACTAGATTGTGAGGACAGCCCAGAAATGCAGCACATATGACAAAGGCTCAGACAACCACCTCATACAGAAACCTAGAGTCAGATGTGAGAGATGCTCAAAGAATGCACTTTCTTGTAGTTTAACTTCTTTCATGTTTACAATTTAAATTCAGTTTCTGTTCACTTCCACATGATTGCTTTCATTAAAATGATTAGTAGAGACACCATTCCTGACCACACTCAGTACAGTACCACACACATGCTATTACTGAAATGCCAGGTAGACCTTCTGGATAGTCAACACATCACAGGTGAATAATAAGGCATGTCCACCCACTATAATAACATGCAAATATTTTGCTCTGCACAAGCAATTTCTCTTTGGTGCTGCATATCCTATGCCTAAGAGAGGGTTAGAAGAGGGTTGAGAATGGTCTACACAACATAAATGAAAACAAATGAAAGAAAATGTCCCATCAGTCCTAGATCCTTACAGTGGGGCAGAATTACAACATCTTATACACTACATCAGCACAACACCTTTACAGGTTCATTACAGTTTTCTTTAGCTCTTGCCACCCACCCACTCCTACTCTACAGATTCTTGATGGATATAGGAATGATGAGATCAGCATAACAAAATGTCTGAGGGTAATACACATAGGGTATGGCTAAAGGGACAAGGCAAAATTATCAGTGTTTAGGGCACCAAGCTGGGGTCATGCTCCTTCTTGGTCTCAGCAGCATGTCAGATAAATGCTTACCAGCAGATCTGAAGTCACTGACATGTTCAATTCCTCAGAATAAGTTACTTCACATGAGAACCATGAAAGACACGTTAAGCAAACAACTGTTTAGCAGCACTGTCAGCCAAAACCAGCATGCTAAGTAACACCTTGCAGCCATTAGTCAATCCATTGAGAGCTACATTGATTTTGAAATGGGGTGGAGGCATACACACCCTACAAAGCATCCTGGAAATTACATGTAACGATGAACTGGGAGTGTTCAGGACATATGGTGGAAAGAAGTATCAGTCACAACATCTTGTTTACAGCAACAAAAAAAGCAAAAGCATCTGCTGTGCCATAGCAGCAAAGAACCACACGGGTTTTTACACAGGGTCAGCAACAAGGAAAACAGGTATGTTATATATAACAGACATATACATACATGATCTACCAGCAGTCCTGATAAGAAAACACATCTGCAAACACTAAACACATAATTGTTTAGAAAAACAGCTGTAGTTAAACTATCAAAAGATCCATTTACTCATGGCCTCACAGCACACCACCTGGTCAGAGCCATACATGCAAAAGGGTTTCTGTGTTTGACAGGCAGTGCTTATGGAATGAGCCACTTCATGACATGTCTTCTGCCAATATCTGTCTGTAAGGATACACCTTCCTCTCATGGATTCTTCCACCGGGAGTGTGTCTATTCTATGCCTAAACTATTAAAACTATGCCTTCAAAAATCAGGCTTTTTGAAAGGCCAGCTTGGAGAGCCTAAGGGAAGAGTAAATGCAGGGTATTCCAAGGGACAGTTGGGGTATTTTTATTTCATCAATTACCATAACCACCAAGTCAAAAATAAATTATTCTGTTCCAGACAAATCTCAGAATGAGTAAGGTCAAAGGTAGCATAGACTAAAACTGGACCAGTTTGCGGTATTAGTCTCCATAGAGCAAGGGATCAGTGTCTAAAAAGGACTAATTAGCATAACCCTGCATGCTGCACTGCAGCATTTAATAATTGTCCTGCCCAGTCCCAAAACACTTCGCAAACATTAAAGAATTTAGCCTCAAACACCCATTGTGACATGTACCATGTATTTTACAAATGGAGTGGCTGTGGCATTTGGAGATTAATAACTTGGCCTAAGGTTGCACAAGGAGACTGCGGCAGAACCCAGAATAAATAAATCCCAGTTCTGTGCTTTGAGCACAAAGCCATCCTTTTACCTTCTCCTTTAGCTGAGGGAAAGTTCAAATTAACATGTGCATTTGGTTTACTCTCTATAAAGAGACCTAAAACAGCTTGTGGCTGCTTGGCAAACCTTGTGATAAAAGAACAGCATTCTGCCTGTCACAGAAATGCTCCACTGGTCTTTGCATTGCAGTGGTTCAGCATGTGACACACCATGGTTATTTTTTAGCCTTTTTGTTCTTCTCTCTCTAGCACAGAAGTCCTTTAGCTGCATATTTTTGTCCTGTCACTGTTCCAAGGTACTCTTTCTCAGGGCTATCTTTTATGTCCCTGGTATTTGGAGGCTTGCCAGTACCATCCATTTTATCTCTCAGAAATTTCTTACCATACCTGAACTATGTTGCAGTTTCCTCAAATCTGTGACACAATCTACAAAAGAACTGTCTTTTCATAGAATACAGAATTCTCACCAGTCGTTCAAACCATGCATTTTTTGTTCCCTGTAATTTAATTCCTGCAAAATATGGACTTTTGAAGTTTAATTCATGGATATTACTGACATTTGAGTTTTGTGAGGTATAGAAACATTCCTGCTTGCTAATGAACTTTTAAGCGACTTTTAAAAGTCAGCTGACAGGGCAGAATTTCTTCATTTTCCAGATTCTTTGTTGTTTCATTTATGAAAGGGAGGGTGATTAGTCACTCAGTGCTATAAAGCTCAGAGGTATGCAGTTATTTAGATATTTATATTCTTTTGGGACAGTGTCTTGGTCCCTCTGGGAGCCTCTCAGGAACCCTGGGCCAGTCCCGAGTCGGCAGACACCGGGGGGCAGCCCCGACACGGCCACAGCGGGGAGACACTCTCTGTGTGTGCCCCGAGGGTGCTGAGGGCACCTGGGCTGGCAGGGAGACACTCTCTGTGTGTGCCCCAAGAGTACTGAGGGTACCTGGGCTGACAGAGACACTCTCTGTGTGTGCCCCGAGGGTGCTGAGGGCACCTGGGCTGGGGGGAGACACTCTCTGTGTGTGCCCCGAGGGTGCTGAGGGCACCTGGGCTGGGGGGAGACACTCTCTGTGTGTGCCCCGAGGGTGCTGAGGGCACCTGGGCTGGCAGGGAGACACTCTCTGTGTGTGCCCCGAGGGTGGTGAGGGCACCTGGGCTGGCAGGGAGACACTCTCTGTGTGTGCCCCGAGGGTACTGAGGGCACCTGGGCTGGGGGGAGACACTCTCTGTGCCCCGAGGGTACTGAGGGCACCTGGGCTGACAGCAGGGAGACACTCTCTGTGCCCCGAGGGTGCTGAGGGCACCCGGGCTGACAGCGGGGAGACACTCTCTGTGTGTGCCCTGAGGGTGCTGAGGGCACCTGGGCTGGCAGGGAGACACCCTCTGTGTGTGCCCCGAGGGTACTGAGGGCACCTGGGCTGGGGGCAGACACTCTCTGTGCCCCGAGGGTGCTGAGGGCACCTGGGCTGACAGCAGGGAGACACTCTCTGTGCCCAGCTGAGGGCACCTGGGCTGGGCACCTGTGCAGCACAAGAGACACCAGAGACATCGGTAGAAGAGAAAGGGCCGACTCTTAGCAGGGGTTAATCCAAGGTTTTATTAGGAGTCCCAAAGGAGCTGCTGCACTTCAGGGCCCTCCTGCCGAGAGCTCCGGGAGATGTGCCAAGGTCACATTTAAAGGGAGGTGGAAACCAAAAGTAGAGAACATTTTACCAGCCAATGAGTGACCCTAAGGGATGGATGCTGGGGGATGGACACATAGGACAGCGTATGGGGCAAGGCTTGGGGGGCTGACCCCTGGCCTCTGGCTGATCACTCAACGACCTGGACCGAAACTTCTGGATGGAGGGGATGGGATGCAGAGTGATTGACAGAGAGCCAGGATTTGGGGATGATCTCATCCCAGGAGAGGGATAACACAGGTAAAGGGAGGGGGGTACAGTCTGGGATAAACCATTTGGGAAAAATATGGGGATACAAAACAAAACTACTTCAAAGTACTACAAAGTATAAAAACGCACTACAACAGGACAGCACAAAAAAGGATATGGTGATACCTAACTCCAAACTCAAATTAATTTATAGTGTATTTACACAACAGCCATGTGCCTCTGCGTTTGGTTATCAAACACTGACAGCAGCTGCATCTTTTGAGGAAAAACTTCTTATAGTTCCTGCTGGGACCTAATTTCTTACCTTTGTGAATTTGATTTTGTGAAGGAAACCAATCAATTTTTCAGACAGCCAACTTAAGGTCACAGCCAACTCCAGGAACAGGTGTGCCAGCCTACCACATCCTACACAGAGCCAGTTCAGAACCTGGAAACTTCACATTTTCTGAACTGACATAACTTCAAAATGTCTGAACCAGACATGGACATATCTAAATCTGCTTATTTCAGAGAAAAATGCCAAGAATTGGCTGAAAATAATAGTAAGAATGTCAAAACAGCCTCTCTGAGCATCTCATATCATAGAGAAAGTAGCTATTCTTCCTTTATTTATCTCTGCTATGCAACAAAAGCAAAAGAAATGCATGTCACCTTTCTTTCTTGTCTAACAATTCCTACATCCCATTATTTCATCCTTACCTCACTAAATACTTTATTATTACAAATATGCAGCCTTTCAACACACGTATTTATTTTACCTCAGGGTAAGTCAAAGTTTGCTGTGATTATTTATTATAACCTTTTTTTTTTTTCACTGAGAGGGAAAATAACATGGGAGCTAAGTAAATTTGTGGGTTGAGTCACCCATACACTTTGTGAATCATGTGAGAACCAACTCTAAGTGAGTCACCACTGTAACTGAATCAGGCTGCAAAATTTCAGCTCAACCTAAACAGTCATTTGTTATTCTTCAATGGCTAGATACAAACCCTTAGCAAATATCAGATCATTTGTTGATGCACAAATAAAATACTGCACTTGAAAACATCTGCAAGGACAGTCAAAAAGTTTATCATCATTCAGCAGCAGGAGCTGCAGTATGAACACAGCTCAGGTGCAGCCAGGATTGCCTAAGGGCCCACATCTGATCAGGAGATTCAACACCTCTGTACATCATGGCTGCAGGGCTGGGACTCCAGTTGAGCAACACCTTTGCAGACTATTGTGAAATACCAAGAGAGGCAGATTTGTAAGGGCTGACCCACACTTATGACACATACTGCCTTAGTAAACCAGGCCAGCACAACAGAAAATCACTGTCAGCAGGATTCAAATATCCCAAATACTGCTAAAGGAACAGTATGAAGGTGAGGCAGGGTTGCTGTGGTTCCAAAACAGCACATCAATGAAGTGGTTGTAGCTAAGGTGTCCCCAAAATAAAATTGCCAGTACCTTCCACAGTTTCCTTTCCCTACTTTAAACACAGCTGCACACGTTCCACCCTTAAAAAGAAGATAAGCAGTGAGAGGCACACACTGCTTCCAGGGGTACTGGGGTGTATCCAAGCAAACTCTCTCAACTCCTGACAGTCATTTCAGTAAGGCTATTAATGGACTTGGGCCACCCTGGTTGCTTTCTGTCTCCTGTTTAGAAAGGAACTATATATATATGGGTGGGATTAATGTAAATGAGCACCAGGTGAAGAAACAAAACTGCCTGTGTGTGTGCAAAGTTTACAGTCTGAACAGCATCTCTTGGGGTTCCCATATGTTAGAAGTTTCACCTCAAGCAAAATGTTCTACTCCACATACATTAGAACAGAAAAAATCCACCTGTTTGTATTTACCCCAGTTACTGACTATGGCAGAGAGAAGATGGTGAACACCCCTTTGTTTTTCCCCAAGACCCTTTGTGCAATGCTTTTCAAAGTGCAAAGGGGTAAAAATAAGCAACGAAAGGGGATTTTATTGAAATACCAGTACTAAAACTACCTGTTACCAATAACGTAAAAATGGCTCACAAAACCAGCAGTAAATGTGAGTATTAAAGGTGTGGTTTTCCCAAGGTACCAAACTGAAGAAAGCTCAGGGATATTTAGTGCCTTAATCTTTTCAGCATTTCTGAAAGCCTGTCATTTGCTGTAAGGGTTGCACTAAATATTCTTAATGACTTTAACAAAACAGAAGTCTGTCTTCATCTTGTTTTCTGTATGTTTTATTCCACATATGAAGTATGAATATGACAAAGCAAAAACTTTGCTTTGGAAATAAGCTACACAGTTGGCATTAGTATCTGCATCTTGGTTCAAAGCCACCTTGCTTCATAGTCTCCACAATAAAGGAAACCTGAAAAACTGTGAGCAGTGTAAAAAACTGCAACTAAGCACAACAGTAGTAATAGCAATACCTAACTGTAAAGTGGACTGGATGAATTCTGGTAGCTGATTCTAGAACAGGAAGCACACAAGAAGAGTTTTTAAAAAGTCAGGGATATTTGTTTTGCAATCCTCTTGCAATTCATACACAATATTATGGTTCAAGACATGGTGAAGGAGCAAGGCTATCTTCTTCTCCTCATACCTAAAAGTTCTGACATAAATAGAATTTATATGAAAATTAATTTTGGTGCACTAGAGATACATAGCATTTTGTGCTAAGTAGTTCTGCCTGAGCACAGATGAAGGCATGTAACAGCAAAACCAACTTACAATTTTATTCTTATAAAAATGTTGCTTTGTTTCACCAGTGTTTTAGAAACTGTGAGGCAGATGGTGCATCTGTTTTGGCAAGGTTGATTCAGCAAATGCATCAGGCTGCTGAACCAGTTTACCAAGCTGCTGATTAATTCTCATATTTAGCAAATACATTAACATGGATATTAGAGCTATTTTTCTTTCTTTATTATCCCACTCAAACTGATGGGAATTTAGACATTGATTTCAGTGGGAGCAGAAGAAGGCCCTAAGGTGATCTTGGATTAACAACCTGTTTACTCTTGTATGGCTCTGCTTGTTTGACTACGATCACTAAAACCTATGTTTTCTACAGTATGGAAATAAAGGGCTAAATCCTAAAACAAGTACAGTTCAGTTTTATCTTCAGAAGCTCCAACAAAACACTGATTTATGCCAGATGTGTAGCTTATTCCTGTATAAATACAAAGTGGGACTTATCCTTCAAAGACCTTCATACAGCAACCATTGTTAAAATCTGCTATTTTTCCAGAGGGATGTTTTCCATATTCTCTGGGTGTACCTCCAGTGAAAGTCAGGCAAGCTTTTTCAATTTTTACCCCTCTTGGGTTTTTTTTTTCATTCATCTGATGAAATTCTTGTCCTCAAAAAGTTCTTCAGCCCTGACAGCATTTCTTCTTCATAGTCTCCAAAACAGCAATGTGAGTCATGTTGTCATTTTTCATCAGGAGTAAATGTAACCTTTATACTTTCAAGAAACAGCAGTAAGATATCTTAAGTACAGACTCATGCTTCATTCGAATTGACATTAGTTGAAAAACACAAATCCTGGTTGAAACTTGAAGCCTGGACCCATCAAATTAATATATCTTTATTAATATACAGATCAGGATGGCAATAATTCCATTAGAGTGAGCTCCACCTTTAACATAGAGCAGTGAATTCAGTGATAGCACAGGGCTGCACTAAGCAAAACAAGCAAAACACCCAACGAGTGCAATTTCCTTATAAACTGGGAATACCAACCTTCCTTATAGTCAGTAGATACAAAGACCTCACTTGTCCCAGTCTGGGTGATGGCAGAATTGCCTTTTTATTTTGCACTTTACTGCAAATGCTGGGGAGACAAGTCTCTCCTTTGAGCCTTTCTACATACCACATTCTTCCATCCATATTAGTGATGTTTACTTATCCAGCTTCCTATTGGGACAGCCCTCAATGGAGTTATTAGCCACTGAATCCCAGGCCTTACTTCCAGTCTTATCCTTCTTGATTTACCAGTTCTGGGTGACAGCTTGCACCTCTTCCCTTGTCTTGCCAAACACTATGTGCCCTCCTAGTTCATGGAGTGATTATTTCCCTTGCACTGCACACTCTGAAATGGTAACATACCCTTTCTGCTACATGGGTGTAGCAGGACATCCTCATTCCCTAATTTTTACAGGTTCCCTGCAGGCAGGCAGAGAAGGATGCTTTCAACTGCTGTTCTTTTCCTCCTCTTTGCTTATAGGTCCATCTTTGTAATTTAGCTTCAGAAAAAGAACTGGACCAGAAAATGAGGATTTCAACTTAGCCTTTGCTCCTAGTATGCTAGATAATGTTGCTGTTCCTCTGTAGTGACCAATTTTTGCAAAGAGAAGGTGTGCTGTGTGGCAGACTGGATTAATCTTGTTTACATAACCACCCTACGCACCCTTCCCATTGACCTTCCAAAATCCTTACACCTTCCCTGTTATCTATCACAGTATCAAGAGGCTGATTCCTGCCATCAGATAACTGATGATGCCAGTCTCTGTCACTCTACCTGTTTGATTTTCAAAACAAATGCATTTACTCTCTCTCTCTCCTGGTCCTCCTTCTGGAGGAAAGCTCCTAACATACATTTGGGAATATATCCTTAAAACCTTTACAAAATCCTGGTTTAGATCATTTTCCTTTATTATGACGCCAAGAAATGCTTTCACAACTGATTGTTTCTGTGCCAGCTGTGTGTCCTGCATGACTCAGCCCAACTTCCTGATTCCAGCACGTCCCTTTTGTACTGAGCCTCCAAACTGGGTCCTCAGAACTTTGACAAAACCTGAACACCTTTTTTGTTATAGGTCATTACATTAGTATCTGCATCTTGGTTCAAAGCCACCTTGCTTCATACTCTCTGCAATAAAGGGAACCTGAAAAACTGTGAGCAGTGTAAAAAACTGCAATTAAGCACTATAGTAGCAATAGCAATACCTAACTGTAAAGTGGACTGGATGAATTCTGGTAGCTGACTCTAGAATAGGAAGCACACAAGAAGAGTTTTTAAAAATTCAGGGATATTTGTTTTGCAACTCTCTTGCAATTCATACACAATGCCTTTTTAAAAAGCTACATGCAAATTATCAATCCAGGTTTAAAGTTACGACTAGAAATTAAATCATATTCCTGCTCTCTAGCATGTATAGGCTCCCCCATTACACACAAGCCCTTGATTTTGTTGTTGGAAGTAATTAAAATCCAATTAATTTCTAAATAGTTCATATTTAAAATAAGAATTTCTGTAAATGAGACTGTGTGATTGCAGTAGCAATTTACTCATGTCTTCAAAATGTGACAGCAGGGCAAGAAGAAACAGGAAGAAAAGAGTCCTCATCTGCAGTTCTAAGGCTGAAGGAAACAGTTCTGCCTGAGAGTCTGCAGGGCAATAGGAAAAGCAGGAGCACGAACCAGAACAATTCCTAAGTGGAGTACTCTTCAGATACGCTGTTAAAGTGCTGTTTGCAAAAGCAAAACAAATTAAAAAGCTTAGCCTTAAATTTAAATACACTTTTCTTAATATTGATCTGGCTGACAAGAAAAGGTGTTAAGAGTAGAAATCTTATTTGTCTCTCCAAGAACTTACTGACACAGGAAGCCACACCACTACAAGTTTGGACATAATACTGGAAAAAAAATCACTACTTTTTTGACTATCAAAAACATTCTCCTTATGCTGTCTGATGCTCACAGAAATTTTATGCTGCCTGATTAGAAACTGTCATTTACCATAAGATTTAAAAGCATAAAAAAGTAATTTTTTTCTAATCTTATCAGTCTGTGCCTGCAGGTATTTTCTTTCTGTTATTTTTAAATTCAATATATAGATTTTTTGTCTTATTTCTCAGTTTCTACAAGGCTATCACATTTGTCCTCCAAGTTCTCTCAGGCTGCTAGCACAAGCCCTATGCTAGCCAATTCTCTTAGTAACACCTCTCCTGCCATTTGAACTTCTCCCTACATCTTCCTGAATTTACAGCCTTCTTATATTTGGGTTTTGAACTCGTTCTTCCTCTTTCTCATATAACTTTGCTTTCCCTTTTTAGATTCTTTTGACGCTCATCTCATCACCATTCATCACAGTTTTTAGTACTGCACTTTCCTTATAACCCTATCAAACTTGCTTTTCCTTCGTTTCTCTGACTCACTGTCTATCACATGCTAAACTGATTCCTGTCTTATTACTAGCCCTAATTATGGGATGCCTCCATTCTTCCTTTTATATAATACATTCTCACTGAACACCTGCTGAGTCACTGGCAAAGGATTTCGGGAGCAGACACGGATGCAGGTTGCCTCCCCTGCACACAGGGGTCAGCAGTCTCGCAAGAACAGCAGTTTACACTGACCTCCTCACAGCATCTTGCAGTGCTTTCCCTCCCAAGTGCACCCACTGGTACCTAGGATTATTTTGTTCTGAGTGCTTCTGCTGCACAGTTTCCTCACTGTCAGTGACCTCTTTAAGTTCACCTCATTATAAAGTGAAAATACACCATCCAAAGTGGAACAGTATAACTCAGTGTAAGTAATTAACCTTGTAATTGCATCTCACACTTCAACAGGAATCTTCCTTATGAGCACATGTCACACTAAAATACTTAATCTGATTCTACCCAGTAGTTATTTCCAATCAGATGAAATTTCAGCTCTATCTCAGCCAATCACTTTATATTTTGGTCAGTGCCTGTAGTATAACTATTATCAATTCCCATCATAGAATCATTAAGGTTGAAAAAGATCTCCAAGATCAACTCCTGACAATCACCATGTCAAACTAGATCATGGCACTAAGTGTCACATCCAGTTGTTTCTTGAACACTTCCAGGGATGGTGAATCCACCACCTCCCCGGGCAGCCTGTTCCACGGCTTAACCACCCATCCAATGAAGAAATTCTTCCTAATATTCAACATGAACCTCCCCTGGCACAGTTTGAGGCCATGTCCTCGTGGACCATGTCTTTGGTTGCCTATGAGAAGAGGCCAACCACCACCTGGCTACAGCCTCCTTTCAGAGAGTTGTAGAGAGTGGTAAGGTCTCCTCTCAGCCTCCTTTTCTCCAGGCTCAACACTCCCACCTCCTTCAGCCACTCCTCATATGACTTCTAGACCCTCCACCAGCTCCCCTGTCCTTCTCTGGACTTGCTCCAGCACCTCAATGTCCTTCCTGAATTGCAAGACCTAGAACTGGAAACAGTACTTGAGATGTTGCCTCACCAGTGCAGGGGGACAATCCCATTCCCCTTCGTTTTTGTCTTCTGCCATGCCATATAGAGAGATTATAACATTTATTGCTTCAATAATTTCTCTTCTTCTCCAACCTCAGCAGCCCAGTCTATTGTTCAAGGGATTTTAGTTTTGACAGGAGACACAGCTCACCTCAGAAAAATACAGGGCAGTTGATATGTGACCTTGTTCGTCAAGTTCATGACATAATTCCTGTGATGAGCAATGAGGAATCTCATCTTGTTATATAAAATACTACATGCAAAAGAACCCAAGAAGAACAGGACAAACAACTCCCCGAGGAAGTTATGGATTGCAATCAGTAAACACATGCATCATTAACTGGTCAACCATTTCATTGTTTGTATGACAGAGTAAGACATGCCCACTGCAAACCTGGGTAACAAATCTGGGAAAAAAAAAAAAGAACACCCAACTCACTGACAGAAGAAAAAAAAAAAACACTCTTTTGCAGAGTCACTAACTCAAAATGGAATAATTAAAACTCCCACTTCAGAAGCTGCCACTTTGAAGTGGAACTGCAGATCTCTATTTGCATACTAGGAACGCTTGTGTCAATTTCCATGCTCCATCTGGGTGAGAGATTGCAGATGAGGATGACAAGGCTCTGAATTAGGACAAATCAAGTGGATGCGGACTCATGAAATCCTGCAGAGATAATTATCAGTCTCAAGATGATGTAATTAGTATATTAGCATGGTTTCCTCCTTTAGCAGTAAATACATTTTAACAATATGTAAGGTCTTTATGTCTGCTATTTAATATGTCAACCTTGCTTAAACTCTTTGCATCCTTCTGTTTGGTCTGTTGCACTATTATAACTCCCTATTTTGTCACAGATGGCTAACTAAATGCACAGAAAGACTATGTTGTAGCAAAGATGCAAACTGTAGTCTAAAGCTTAGAGATCTGGCTATCCAAAGAAATCCCCTCCCTAAATTAGACATTCAGACCTTGTATAAAACAGATGGAGAAAGTCAGTGTCAAAAAAACAGGAATCACAAAAGCCAGCTATTAAAGCAGACTGTCTAAGAGACAGGGAGTTCTACTCCTCTAATGGCAATGGGTGCCTCCTCCACAAATCCTTTCTTTTAGTCAGTTGCTTAAGCCAGACAAATCCTTCCTCATAAACAATGATGAGAGAAATCCACATACTATCAGATTTAATATCTCAGTGGTTAAAACAGTCATCAGTAAGGTGAGTGACCCGTTTTCAAATCTCTGCTCATCCCATATTAGCTGTCCTAGCCCATAGGCTATTGGGTATTCAGGGGTAAGACATCTCGATCTCTCCTGTTTGAAGTTGTTCCACTTTGTATAACTAATTAAAAGATAATTGCAGCAAGTATTTGAACCTGACTCTCCCACATCCCAGATTATTGCCTAACCATTCAGCTGTGGATTCAGTTTCTCATTTTGTTTCTTACATCATGTAAGCACTTTTGAAAATCCTGCTCTCTGTATTTTACATACAAATATTTACAGAGCAGAAAGTTATTTTCATGTCAGAATTACCCCTACAAATATCTCCCATTCTTCTCCTATACAGTCCCAACTCTCTTTCTCAGTGGTGAAAACTAGGTGGGTTTTTTGTTTGGTGGTGGTGGCAGGTGTTCTTTTTCAAACCCTTTCTCACCATACAACCCCGTTGTGCAAGTACAAAACCAACTTTTTCTGTCATTCTTAACTTTGATTCCTTGTCTGAAGAAGGCAACGAGAAGCCTCAAGCAGTATTCATAGATAGCTGAATAAAAGGATATTGATATTTCACAATGATTGATGATCACTCCTTGGAGTCTAAAAATATGGTATGCACTGCAGCAAGCACATGAGGTGATGAGCAGCTCTCTGCCCTAAAGAGCTCACAGAGTAAATGATGGAGCTGGCACAAAAGCAAAGACATGGTATCAACCACACATCAGGAGAAACACAGATTACAAATCCAGCATAATGATGCACAAGTGAAAGCTTGCAAGGTGTTTCAAAATAAGGAGAGCCTGGCAAAACAGGCATTTGTTCAAGGAATATAAGGGCATTGTAAGCTGATTAGAGAAAGACATCAGACTAGGGAAAAAGTACTTCAAGAAGTAGTGCACATGACAAAGTAATTCAAGGAAGGCTGTTCAACTGGTCTACACAAGCAATGCATGTGTACATTTATTTTACAGTTATCCCAGTATAAAACTTGCAGATTCTTTTTATTTCAGCTTACATGTCCTCTATGAGAATTTTTAAAAAACAAAATAAAGGAGAATCCTACCAAAATAAAAAAAAAAAAAACCAACAAAACCAAAGAACACAAACACTTACGAGAAAAGCAAGACTGCAGAGAACACTGATATAACTATTTCAATTCTGTTACTGGCAAAACCTCCCCCATAAACAAAGCCTGAGTTTCAAAATGTGAAGTAAATATAGTCCGAGATGAGGGAAAATTTTAGAAATGTTGTGTGAACATTGAGTTAGGAAAAACTAAGACTGCAACACCTATTATGAAATGTTAAATGCAACATTACACAGGAAGCAGACGAAGAACTGATTTAAAAAAAAAAAAAAAAAAAACACAACAAAATTTTGGCTGTGCAAAGACATACTGGCTCATGTATGCTTTCCCAAAATCTTTCTGCAATACAGCATCCTGTTAGTTTTCAGGTCAGAGGAATTCTTCCCCTTAGCAGAGGCTTATGGTGATACAGGCACAAACTCCTAGAACAAAATGTTAGTCTTTTACAATATTTAATTTTTGTAGAGACTTAAACATTTAAATATGCCATTACAAAATTAAATGACTCAGTATAGATGTAATTCAGATGTACCAAAATGTATTAGTCATTCAATAAAAGAGGCACTGAGGATTTACTAAAAATACTTTACAGAACAAAATAACAACATATATTTACTTTACTGAATGGTTGTTGTGAAAAGCACATAAAACTAAATCCTAGATAAACTGCCCTATTTTGCCTACCCTGAAACTAGGAGTTCTAGTTCTTGACCTGAACCAGCACAGCTAACTCACATCCATCTTCCAACCCATGTTTTGAACAGCAGAGTAAGAGAAGCAATGTGTGATGTGATCCCAAGGCAAACAAACTGGGCAGGAACTCAGTAACCAGCAGGGAGCTCCCTGCCAGGAGGGAGTCTCACCAGGGACAGAGTCAACCTCCATCAGCTTCCTATTCATCTAGAGGAGACGGTGTTCCTTAGGGAACACTACCAACAAGGAGCACTGCCATCAGGGCACAAAACCAGAAGCAATGCACTTTATATGCCAGAAGGATTGCAGGGAGTGGAAAAGAAATCCCAGAGATGTCACCAAGAAAAGCTGCTCCCAAACAGTGGTGAACACAACACACGTCACCAGTGGTCACCACTGCAGTCTTCCTGGTACTTTGACAACTCCTAGGAAGTGGTGAGGGTGCATTCTGCCATCCAGAGCTTTGACTGCTCAGCTGTCCAGTGCTCCTCCCAGAATAGGCAGCCATGGAGCCATGCTTAGGTCAAATCACTGCTCTGCTCAGTGAGGAGCAGCCAAGAGGAGTCAGTGGGCTTCACTTCAGGGGTGCTGCTCAGGAGAGCAGTAGGATCTTTAAAAAAATGTCTCCAAGGTATAACCTTAAGCTCCACTGGAGTAAGAATTACAGATATCTGCTAAAAATACTACACAGAAGAGAAGGAACAGTCCAGGAGGTTCTCAGAGGGTATGGAAGAGGACCGCCTGACAAAACTGTGAGGCAGCCAACAAGGGAAGGCACCTGCTGGACCTGCTGTTGTGAAGAGAGAGGACTTGTGGGTGATGTCACAGCTGGAGGCTATCACCATGACATGGTGACAAAGGATAAAGAAAAGGCAGAGATATTTAATAACATCTTTGCTTCAGTCTTCAATAATCAGACTGTTTATTCTCAGGGGACCCAGCCCCCTGAGCTGGAAGAGCTCAGTGAAGCTCAACGAGCACAATGAAGCCCCCATAATGCAAGGGCAATTGGTCAGTGACCTGCTACAGCACTTGGACACACACAAGTCCATGGGGCCAGATGGGATCCACCCAAGAGTACTGGGGGAGCTGCTGAAGAGCTGACCAAGCTACTCTCCATCAGTTGTTATCAGCAGTCCTGGCTCAATGGGGAGGTCTCAGTTGACTGGAAGGGAATCAATGTAACACCCATCTACAAGAAGAGCAAGAAAGAGGATCTGAGGAGCTACAGGCTTGTCAGCCAAACTTCAGTGCCACAGAAGGTTACAGAGCAGAGCACCTTGAGTGCCAACACATGGCACATACAGGACAACCAAGGGATCAGGCCCAGACAACATGGGTTTGTGGTGAATGGAGTTAAATCCAGCTGGCAGCTGTTCACAAGTGGTGTTCTCCAGGGCTTGGTATTGAGGCCAGACCCATTTAATATCTTTATCTAAATATCTTATATCTCGTATTTATACGAGTGAGGGGATCAAGGGTACCCTCAGTCAGTTTGCAAATGAATGTCAACACTGAAGTGCTGGTGCATGTCCAAAGAAGGGCAACAAAGCTGCTGGTGGGCTGGGGGTGTTTAGCTTGGAGGAAAGGAGGCTCAGAGGGGATCTTACTGCTCTCTACAACTCCCTGAAACAAGGCTGTAGCCAGATGGGGGTTGTTCTCTTCTCCCAAGTAACAAGGGACAGGAGAAGACAAAACAGCCTGAAGTTGCTCCAGGGAAGGTTTAGATTGGATATTAAGAAAAATTTCTTCATCAAAAACGTTATCAAGCACTGGAACAGGCTGCCCAGGGAAGTGGTTGAGTCACTGTTCCTGGAGGTATTTAGAAGACATGTAGATGTGGTACATATGAGTTAGGGGTGGAGTAAGCAGTGTGAGGTTGATGACGGGACTCCAAGTTCTTAAAGGTATTTTCCAACCTTAACGATTCTATGATTCTATTCTATGGTTCCAGGCAGAAAGTATGACTGAAGGACCAAGAAGCAGATAAAAACTTGCATTGTTCGGAAGCTGGAATCCCACGACTTCAGGTAACAGGAATACAGCTCTGCTTCCTTTTCCAACTGTGCCTAGCTAACAGTTTCAGAAGCAGCTGGAGTATTTGGGGATAAAATTCTGAGGGGGTGTCTCAAGTCTTTGGACTAGTATCAGTACCAAAGAAAGCACTGGTGTTAGTGGCTTATGATGCTTCTTGAGTGAAGCAAAAGAATCCATCCCTACTATCCATGAGTCTGCTGCTTGCCTACAATATCCCATTCAATGCAAATGGACCGTTAAGAAGATATTAAAGCCACCTGACAAAAATAGTTCTGTGATGAGATTACAGTTCTAGTGAGGATGACTTTAAACTAAATTCATTGAACAACGGGGCATTTGCCCAGAGGTAAAGAAACGAAGGATGAAGTCTGTGTAAGAAAAGGGCACTTTGGAGAGTAACATATTGGAGGGAGGGCATGCACAGCCTAACCTCGGGTGTCTGGGTACTCACACACTTAGCTTGGCCTACAAACAAGAACTGGAAGTCTACACAGTCAGAGTGCTCTGATGTCATCGGGATCATAAAGATTAAATGGGATAGAATCCATGACTGGAAGAGTGTCATGGAGGCTACTCATGGAGAAAATGGAGAAGAATGGCAGTTGCACTTTCTTACAAAGCATCTCCTTGTCTATGCTGAGGTCCAGTGTGAAACCAGAGACTTATCTGACAGGAAACTCCTGGTCAAAAGCAAAGCCATGTTCAAGGGGTCAATGAACTGGATAATGCTGTATACAAACAATGACCAAAAGCAATCCAATTACCAGGCTTGGTCCTCATTAGAGCCACATGACATTGTGTAAATCCAGAGTATTTCTAGACCGGATGGGTGATAACTTTTTTATGCAAATGCTAGAGAGGACAAACAAAGGTAATATCCTATGTGACCTCTGTACACAAACATGGAAGAAAAATGGCAAATGTGGTCACAGATAGCTTGGGAGCAGTGACCACAAGCTGATTGTATTCAGGATCCAGAAGACTGGGAAGATAAGGAGAAGAAGTAGGACTGAGGATTTTAGGCCAATGGCCTTTGGATTATACAGGACAGGGCTCCTGGGACACTGAAGCAAAAAGTGCCATTATCTTAGCTGATACATTTTTGCAGAAAACTTACTGCCAACTGAGGAACTAATAATAATCCTATTTTACACGATTGGCATTTCAGTAGAAGACTCACTGACTAAGCAAAGAGTTTCTTTATGAACTGCAAGGCAAAAGGACAGCATAGAGCAAATAAAAAAAAGAGTACAAAACCACTACTTTGGCACTTAGGAACAACACTGAGAAAATGAAAGGACATTCAGAATGAAAACAAGTAATGGATGTAAACAGTAGCAAGATAGAGTTGTGTAAATTCAGAGGCAATGTGAGGATGTTGCTGAATGAAGGACATAACCCCGTGGTTCTGCAGATGAAAAAGGCTGAGGTATTGAATTCATTTTTGCCTCCATCTTCACAGGCAAAGGTTACTCCTAGATTTCCAGATGTATCAGGATGGTTAGAGAAGAAACATTTTAGGGACAAGTTAGGAATGAGTTAGAACAGCTGATGTATCCAAATCTATGAGGACAGACACACAATCTGAAAGTGCTGAAAGAGTCAGCTGATGTGTCACTGGACCTGCCTCTCACCTCTAAAAAAACATGATCATTGAGGCAGACCCCTGAAAACTGGAGAAAGGCTAGCACTGTGCCTGGCTTTAGCAAAGACATAAGAAAGGCAACTACAGGCCACTTAGCCTACCCCCAGCTCCTGGAAGGATTACATACCACATCCTTCTGGAATCTACCTCCAAACATTCAGAGAACAAAAAGGTAATCACCCACAATCAGCACAGACTCACAAAGGGCAGTTAATGCTTGATGAAAGTGATGATTCCTTCCTGTGATGAACTGACCAAAAATGCAGATGTGGGGAGAGTGGTGGATGTAATCAAATGGTCTGTTGGGTATACTGAAAATTACTAGGCCAACCAGCTCAGAGGGTAATGCTCACAGCAAACACCAGTTTGCCATCCAACTGGTAGCCTGTACCAGTGTATTGTAGTGCTGAACAGAAGAGCTGAATATGTTCAATATCCTCACCAAAGGCCTGGATGATGAAACCAAATGCACTCTCAGCAATCTCCTAGGCATAACTAACCAGGCAGCATTTGACATATCAAGCAGTAGAGCTTTAATCAAGAAGGGCCTTGAGGAAAATCAGAACTGGTAATGCTGAGCTCAAGAAGGAGGGTTCTACAGCTTTTCTAGGGGCAGGATTAACCCCAGGCATCAATAGATGTTAGGGACTGACTGACTCTGTAGCAGCTCTGCTATGGTAGATGCCAAGTGACATTTCAGGAAACGTTTTCACTGCTAATTAGCAAATTGGATTTGGCTGCATGTGGAGCAGCATGGCCAGCAGAAGTTATTCTTCCCCTCTATGAAACACTGATTAGGCAACAGCTGAAATACTGCTCCCCATATCAGACTTCCCAGTTCAAGAGGCATTTGGAGAAACCCAAATCTGGGAATGGGCCATGGGCTCATGACTGACAGAAGCTGAAGAAGCTGGGTTTTTTATACCCATAAACATGAGGCTAAGAGAGGCAAAAAAACTATTTGAAGAAGAGTTACAAAAATGGTGGAGCCAAGCTTTCCTCAAGTAATGAAAACACACATAAAATTGTGGGGTTTTTTCTGACACTGCTATGAACCTAATGTTTTCTTTTTTAAGAAGCAAGACATGCTTTGTTGTCTTTTATCCAGTATCTCCGGTACTAAGCAGCCCACAATCACAACTTAGTTGACCAAATGTATATATCCCAGTTGGATCACATATTTATTTTATGACACTGCTGATGGGGATATAAAAGGCATTTTTATATTCACCAATCCAGAAATCTCAAGCACTGATCTTAAAATTTTCAGATTATGACCCATCAAAATAGTTTAAAAACCTACATTGTATTTTACTCAACCATACAGGAAAACATTTTATCCCATTTGGTGTGGTTGACACCAGAGCAGGTACTTCAGCTGAAATTTCATCAAGTTTACAAGAAGGAGTCCTAGCAGGTACTCACCCAGAGCTGTAGTTCACCTCCTCCCATTAGTACTACAAGATTTGTTATTTAGAACAAGTTATTAAGGGGGTTTTTTGGGCATTAAGGGAGAAAACTGGCTGCAAGACAAGGATCTAGCCGAAGATTCCTCCCTTTTTTGGTCCAAGTGGGTGTAGCTCTGCAAACTTCAAGTTGGATTTTATCTGCTACTACCTAATTATTAAATGGTTTATGTGGTTTTACATTATATGGATTTGAAATGAGCTTTCAGATTAAGAATTTTTCAATTATGTAACAATGCCCAGAGCAGGAGCTGTTCATTTACTTATTTTTTAAATCATCAACTATATAAGTAAGAACAGAGAGATAAATTATTAGATATCCTGAAAACTTTCCAAATATTTTAATTATGGAGGTGGAAGGTTGTTTTTAGATAGAATAATATTCCAAAATAGGTTTGAAACAGAGAATAAATGTAATTAATCTAAAGCTCCATAGCCATTTAACATAAATTTCAGGGTGCATTAGTGTTTGTGGAAACTGAGTTTTCTATGCAGTTTATTTTCTGCTTCTTTCAGATATGGTACTTCACATCAAAGACCCATCCAGCATATTCTCTTCACTTTAACAATGGCATAAGAAAAAAGCTGGAGTAGGAATCTAATGACCACCAAATATAAAGACCTTTTCCTGTTTCTCACCATATACTTTCCCTAAAACTAACAACTTGCAGTTTAGGGATTTACCAAGACAGTGACTGTATTTGAATCTTTGCATCTAACAGCTGTCAAGGATTTTTTTCTTCTATTAATTTGTCCAGTAGCTTTTGGAACTCATTAATGATTTGGTCTCCATAACATCCTGTGGCAACTCATTCCACAATGTAATTATTCACTGTGTAAAAAGTTACTTCCTTTTGTTGATTTAAAACCTGCTGCTGGATAATTTCATTAAATGGCTCTTTATGTGACACATAGTGAACAAACACTTCTGTTCCATCCCTGACTACACACTGCTATTATAGTCACCTCTAACCTGAATTAACTGACAGTTTCTCCTTGAGCATAAGCCACACCTGTAATCCTGTATAGGTGCTTTTTGCTTTAGCTGGATTTTCTACTTACCATAAAACAATCTCTCACTATTAAAAATTTACCAGGTAAATAACTGCTGAAAAGAGCTAGTAAAAGAAGGGACTAACAGAAGGAGTTTGGGTCTGAGTTTTGTGGGGCTTGGAAACGGCCAAGTGTAAACTCACGCTGAACTGTAGCGGCCATTACAACTACAGTGACCTGTGCTGTGCACATAAACCTGGTTGATAGGATTTGTCTGATATTTGTTTTTAAGCCTGACTGATGAAGGTGGCCAGGCACCAACCTAACTGATTGATTGAGGAGGATGGCTTGCTGAACTCAGGTCAAATTAGTCCACAGAGAGTTGCTAGAGACACACATAACTGATGGGCCAGCTCTGTGCAGATGCAACTGATGGGCCAGATTCTCCTAAAATACTGTTCAATGATATTTCCACATGCTCTGTCAGGTTATATTTGCCAAGAGATACAAAGCACTGCTGTCAGTAGGAGAAAAGGCAACAGCGCTGAGTCTTCTCCAAGGGCAGGTGACCAACCAACAACAGCCAACTGTGGGTTACGCCAAAAGAAGGTAAGAGAGATTCCAAAGTCTGAACAGGATGAAAGAGGGGAAGCAAGAGAAAAGGCAAAGAAGCTGCCCACCAATCTGAACACCAGCATTCCATTGAGAGGAGGTGGTGGTGAGGGCTATGGCTCATTGTTAGTGGAATTTAGCAGAGAGCAGCGGGGAAAGGTGGGGTTGTTTTGTGAGGACTAAGGGCATACAGTGGGGTTGTTAATAGCTTCTCCAGAAACTCCCTCTTTCAAGAGACAGTTTTACTGAACTGGACCAAACTGCCTCAAGCGCAGCCCAGCCTTTACCTGCATCCCTTGATCACCTCCAACTAAGCATAAAAATATCCATGGAGAAACATTTCATTTAGAGCCCACACTTTGTATTACAACAATTATCACACCCCACAAAACCACACCCTGTATGTTTTCCCTTACCAGAGCTGCCATCTTCCCAGCAACTCTTGTAAACTCACCACTGCATGCAAGCCCTCGCTATCCAATCTTCTCCCCACACAACAGAAGAAAAAAAAGCATCATAACAGCTTTGAACAGTGGATGAGTACCCAGTTGAGCAAACACGGTGAATTGTTCACACAGAAGCAGTGGCAATGCAGTGAGGCACTAACATTTGAAGAGTGCCAGCAGAGTTAAAAGTAGCAACATCACTGAGCTTTTAATTTCTCTGGTTTTGTAGAATTTATTAGGTGTGGTACGTGTGAGCACATGTAAACATGGGAACTTTACACTTTATGAGGAAGTCTGGAGTGCATTTGATGTACACACTTATTTTCTTAAGTCTTTTATAATATTTTTCATTTATTGTCAGTGTTAATACACAAGTCTAAGGACAAAAGAAATACTTCAGCTGGTGAAATCGGTGTGCTCAAGCTATGCACGTAGCTCAGATGAAAAACACGAGAGCCCAGAAATTAGCTCAACTTGCCAACCCTTATTATCAAGCACACTGTTTGTAACTCACAGTAGGTTAACACCAATGGGGCCACATTTGGGAGATTCTGTGACATCTGGTATTGATTTCTGGA
Source organism: Molothrus aeneus (assembly GCF_037042795.1). Lineage (NCBI taxonomy): Eukaryota > Metazoa > Chordata > Aves > Passeriformes > Icteridae > Molothrus > Molothrus aeneus. The sequence continues at coordinate 142,479,752 of NC_089646.1, read as the reverse complement.
AAGATTCAGGTATTTTTTGAATCCTCTTCTTCAAATTGGAAAGATAATAAAATGTATGCATACTACTAGGCATAATTTTTTAATTTTTTTAAATTTCAGTAGGCACTGGAATGGGCATAGTTACATACTCCAGCACATCACAAGCACAAAGAAGTCATGCTGCTGCTTTGAAATCACAGCACTAGCTTCCCTCAACAGGAGCAATGTAGAATTTGAGAAAGAAATACAATTTGACATTTGCAGCACAGGTTGAGCACATGTGTTAAAAACTGTGAGAAACCCATTATTCAATTTAATGAAATAAATATCAAAAAGCTACTCTTAAATCCCAGCATCAAAAAACAAAGTATTTATTTTAACAAATTTAAAACTCCATTTTAACAAAAGCTCTAAATACACAGTTCTGTAAAAGTGAAAATATTCACTATGAAACCATACTACAAAGTTGTATGACTTTGGTCTATTCTAAATGATATGCAATAAGTTGCTTGTACACTCCTATTTACACCCACTAATGAACAGCTCAACAAGAAAAAATCCCAAATAATATAATTCATGAGGAAGCTGGGAATGAGAGTCGCAGCTCCTACCACTAACTTCTTCTTAGCTGAAATTCTTTAACAAAAACAAATTCATGGAAGTAGGAGCCACCAAAAAAAAAGTGTGATCTAGTTAATGCTGTAAGCAACATATCTGTGATTCATTATAAATCTGCTAAGAATTTTGCTGAGGGAAAATCTGGGTAACTGAGTATTTTTATTGATAAGATCAGTTTAAAAAAATACTAGGAGAAAAAGTGAATGTTTTTAGACGAGTGACTTAACATTTAAAATTTTGGAGAAGGAATTTTAAAGTATCCAACATATACATATAACTTCTGGAAACAATTACAATAATTAAAACAATACTCAACCTTTGGAGGGAGACATTTTATGGATGGCATTCCAGAAACTGCCTCCCCACTGACACTGATCAACTTGGGTGTGTTCAATTAACAGCAGAAACTAATTTAAAGCAAAACTCCTGCTGCTGAGAATCATCCAGGATTTAACACTCAACCTTCAACCCCTGGCTCCAAGGATTTAAATCCTTGACTGTCAGCAGGAGCTTTCTAGATGAGATGATTAATTTGAAGTACTATTTTCACTACTGAGCAACTGAAACTACAACACCAGTGTTTCCAGTAATAAATTTCATCTACCAAAAAAAATTCCATTATTTGAGATTAAGATAGTTTTTTAATCTGGATATCTTACCTCAACACCTACTAGTTTCATTACATTTCAAAATTTTATCTTCTTTCTCTAGGCTTGGCTAAACCAGACAGAGTTAACTCACATTGACTCTGAAATGCAGACACTGCCTAGAAAAGTAAGGATACAAATCACAGAGACCTTTAGTTGCTCTATGTGTGACCTTCTGGAATTTCAGAAAAAGTTCAGACTGCCAATTGCAATCTTCAGTGTTAAAATAAAATCATTAAAAACTGAATTCAAATAGCTTTGAATTCTTCAAAAAAAAATATAAATCTCTTACAGACTCTCTTACAGACAGTGATATGAGATGCTGTCCATATGACTGAGATCGTGGTTGAGCGAGACGGTAAATTCAGTTTCAGGATGCCTCGTATGAGATCAAAACCACCACAGATGCATGACACACCAACTGAGTGTAACCCACACTGCCAATTCTAATTTTGCACAGTTAAGCTCCATCAGGTAGTGTCTGTCCTGCAGCCAGAATACAGCCAGCATAAACAGTATCATGTGATCTGGCTTAATTGATGAGCATGTGCTACCAGGTGATTTGGAACTGCACAAATGCAGTGTTAATAAATACAGGACCACAGCCCAAAGTACACAGTGAAACAATTTGTCAAGGTCAACCACACAAGCTGCTAGTAGACCTGAAAATAGCATCCAGTCCTCCTTAATCGCAGGCTAGTTTGCTACCTACTGGGCAGCACTGCTGCCCAACATAGCAGACACACTTTTCAAATTACCATGTGGTTCTCAGGACCTCTATGGCACATTTGTTCTTAATACTACCCCTGCTGCCAACATATCTACAGAGGTCCCAGTTCCATGTGATGGCCCTAGGTCCAGAACATTTTTTTTCACCCAAATCTTCACTGCTGTCTAGCTGCAGCCCCTGCTGCCCCACTCCTACCCACACAAGCCAAGGGCCATTTCAGCAACTTTAATGTCGACGCTGCAAATATTTAGGAAAATGTTTAGCTTGGCCAATGTAAGCAACCACAGTGAAGTCAAACAAACCTATGTCCATATGCAAGAGTTTCCAGGGTTTATTCTCCAAAAAGCAGGACACATTTTTATGCTTCCTAGGACACACTAAGACACACTGCTGAAGATGTGCTATATAACCCACATAAAATTAAGCACTATTTCTACTTCTTTATATGTTTATATTTTTTTAGTGCTACTCACGAAAAAAAATATTTTAATTGCAGCTCACCAAATGTTGACTCTAACATATTACTGTAGAGAACTACACACATAGATCACTAATTCTCAGAAAGTAAAAAGCGGCTTCAATCAAATGCTTAGCCCACACATACAGAGACACAGAAAAAAGTAAAGCAAATATTATAAAGTAAATATTAGAAAAGTGTTGAAATGCATCTTTGTCCCAGTTTCTGCAAGAAGCAGAGAACATGCCTACAACAGTGCTGTATTATTTGAATTACAGTTTGGAGATGGCAGTAGGACAGAGCAAGACAGATGGCAGTAAGACAGAGCAAGCATTATTGATTAGAAATTGTATCAAGGAGTATTGAAGAAACTTTAAAATATTAAAAAACTCCATAGCTAGCTAATGCTAGAAATAAGCTTCCCTGTAAAAGTTTCAGTAAGTCCTGTGGCATTATATATATATAGATACAGAGGCATAACTGTAGAGTCACATATTATTTTCCTCTACTATCCTGCCAAATTCATTATAAGGATTTACTCCAATGCCCACATTTTGCTTATTCTGTAAGATGAATGATCAGTCTCAAGTGGCTTCATTAGTGGAAAACAAGTAAACAAGAACTAAAGAGGAATTTCAATTAGAATTCAAGGTACCAAAATAAAAGCCAAGAGGAGATCCATTGTTACAAAAAAATGAGGTTTTAAAGATGAAGTAAGTTCCCCAAAAATCTCCAAAGACATTGGCATTGGTACAACATCTTTCACCAGGGTTTTGACTTGTTGCTGCTGATGGTGCACCTCAGTACACTCTGACTGAATTTCAAGATAGAATCACTTGCTTTTACAATTGGAGACTCAGGATAAATGCAGCAAAAGACTACAAGGGTTCTTTTATTCTCTCTGTCAGCCCAAGAAAAGATCTATCCATTCCACTAAACCCATTTTTCTGGTACTCCACAAAGACCTTCCTGAGCAATTTCAGTGCAGCAGAGAACCTTTCTGATAAAAAAGAAGGTCCCAAAATTGTCATGGCTAACAGACAATATTTCAGAATCAAGAAACACTGATGGCAGAGGAAATGCTCTGAGCTCAGCTGTACAGTGAAGGTCAGAGTTGCAGATATGGATATCATCAGTGGATTTTGCCCTAAAACATGTTGTCATGACAGTGTAGCAAGAGGGAAAACGAAGAGCAAAGTGCTTATTAAGAAAGTGTCAGCACCAAACATGAAACTAGAAAGTTCTATGTCAAGAATTGTTTCACTGACAACACTGTAATGTGTAATGAGTATCTCAGTGCCAGTCACTGTCAGAGAGTCCCGAATCAGCTAAAAGACGTGAATCCCTTGGGATTCACAGTCTTCCTGGTACTTATCCCCACAGAAAACTAAGTGACAATCTGATTTTTAAGTACAGCCCTGTCTGTAACAGGCAGCATTTGCCACATACACTGAACTCGGTCATCACATTCATTCTGCTGCCATAGCTGTGCCAATGAAGATGGGACCTGGCTGGAAGGAACCACATCCTCTGCTTGACCTTACAGTTCCTTCAAGGACCACTGCAAATGGAGTTACCACTGCAGAAGTGTTTTCTTGCTTTATTTTGCTTTTTCAAAAGAGACTACTTGGACATATTGGCAGAACCTTCTCCAGTAGGACTCCTGGCCTACAAAGTTATGCTGGCAGAGGCTGGTTAACAGAGGTGTTAAGTCCCTTTCATTTTTATGAGACCAAGGAAGACCATCCAAGTCATTACAATATTATACTACAAGTTTTAAATGAGGAAACTAGAATTTTGCTATACAGGTTGCAAATCAGAGACCATGAACTGCACAGTAGTTTTAAAACAGGATTCTTTACTTTTCTGCAGATCACTCACAAGCTGCTTAGATCACTCACAAGCTGCACACTTGGAATACGACCTACATCACTGAAGGGAATTATCCCTCTGCAGGATTACAACCTACACAGTTTGACACTAAGATAACAGACCCCCATACTAAGTAATCTGCTCTAAATTACTGACCCATTGGACAAACATCCCCTCTTATTCATACTCCAAGGACCTTGCTAGTCTAAAGGGAAGAACCATTTTCAAAAACACAAAACAATTTTAAGAGTAATTTCTATGTATCCTGTAGAGACAAAATCACTCTTGTAAAAGGAATATGGTGCACCCCTCACTTTTGCAAAGGAAGAATGAACACTTGACAAGGTGTGAAGTCACACAGGCATAAATGACCAACACATCCAGACTTCAAATCCTCTCAAGACATACACTTATGTCAGTTGTATGTAGTAGTTTTGCAGATAAAACCCAACAAAGAACATTTTAATTTCACTTCCTGGGTTCAAACTATAATTAACTTTGAATTAAATTACTATTATAATTGCTCAAATCAGTCTCCATGCAGGATAATCAGAAAACAAAGATGTCAGCAGCCACTGACAGTGATAGATATGATTCACCAACACCAGAAGTAGTGACAAAACCCAAGCACCAATGCAACATCTAGTATTTCCATCTTTTCTTCAGCTCAACACCACCTCCTTCCTAGCACTCTTTCAACCAGTCCCTTCCCCATATGTCTACATGATCTCAAGACTTTCCAAGCCCATGTCCTTTACCTTTTCATCTGCCTCTCCTCATTCTGAGTGCTTCCTTCTCTTGTTTTTTTTCTTAAATATGTCTCCTGTGTTTCTTCCACCTTGCTAAGGTTTGGATTTGATTCTGTCACAGTGATCAGGTTTAGCAAAAGGCAGACAAAGTGATGTTTGGCAAAGAAGTAACTTGCAAAAGGAAGCACTAAGCAGTCCTTGCCAGAGATATGATTACCACATTCAAAAATTTCCTGTCACCTGCAAAAGAAACAAAATAGCCCAGGTTCTCTTTCCCTAAAGGAGAAGAAAAGAGAGGTGGGAATAATGTGACTTGAGAAGTTAGTTTTGCCTTCCTTTTCTCTAGTTTGATCTACAATACACTGTAATTCATTTTATGTAGAGAAGTCTGGGGACTTCAGAAAATTTACCCCAGCTTTTACAGTCCCAAAGAAACCAAATGCTTGAAAAGCTGAGAGAGTGGTGAGTCCACCACCACCACCATCTCTGCTAAGCCATAGAGCAGAGTAGAAGTGAGGGAGCAGGCACAACTGTTGAAATGAAGCACCATGAGACAGTACAGGAAAACTAAACCTGCAGAACCAAGAGCCATGACCCAGGAAAAACAGGAGGACACAATAAATCAAACTACAATGCCAAGTACAACTTTGCTTGAACATTGTGCTCATTAAGTAAATTCAGTATAACACCTGTCTGTAGGGTACAACCATGTCCTGCTCACATAAGCCACTTCCTCAGAGAGCATGCACAGCAAAACAAATGTGCACTGGGTCTTACATGCAGACAAGAGAATGCAAAGCCAATGACTTCACAGTTAGGTTGTTACATATAAGGGAAATGCCAATTTTTTATTGTTCACAGTGTATAAAGAGGAGCCCCTGGCATATTGAAGATGTGTTAGCATTATGGATTTACCACCTAGAACCTGTTCTGTGCACAGACATGAAATAAAATCAAGAATATTGACTCTGTGTGTGGATTGTCTTCCTGAACACTGGGTGAAAGAATCCATATTTAGGATAACACAATATGTTGGCATTCTGGCCACTTGAGAATTCTGTCAGAGTAGGGAACATTTGAGCCTGGGCTCCAATCATTTGGGTCCATTTCAAGAGTATAAAAAATTTCTGCAAGAGGTACTGCAGCTCCATCAGTCTTTCATTGTTACACAAAAAATAAGAGTGCTGTCTGGACTTTGCATGGTAAGGACCTGAATATTGGCTCATTTCTTTTAAAAATACCCATTAAAAATGAAAGAAGAAGCAGGAACAGAAGTCCAGTCATTACACAGGTACAAGAAAATCCAGTGGCACAGGGAGTTTCCACAGACAAAGGATTTCCCACAGCCTATTGTCGGAAACACTGTGATTCAACTGCTCACTTCTTGCTCAATAGGCTGCTGATTCAACCAGAAGAGGATGCTGGTATGTCTCACCTTCTGCATTCCACCTACTGCAGACTAAATCAACAAAAAAACTGGCTTTGAGAAAACATGTGACTATATCTCATGCTAGTTTCAAGTTATTTACATTACAATCCTTTGGTTGTACAATATCACCTTTTTGTCAATGCCATTTAAAGATACGTATAATAATATATCAGGAATTGTAACTGCTGCTGTCTCTTATCTTGCTAAATTCCAGTGGGACATTTCACTAGAAGCAGCTGGTTAGAAGGAGAAACACAGACTATAAAATACTTTCAGATTCACTGCTGTATGAGGAAACTACAGACCAGAAAAATCATCAACATACAAGCTTATAAAATAATCAGATAAAATGTGTTTTACAGCTGGAGACAAATCCTGTCTATGAAGAACAGTCTGCTTGTGAAAATTAATGACCTGCTGCAACTCCCCAGAGAAAGCCCTCAGGTAAGGAATTCAGATGGAAGCAGGCAGAAAGTCAGTGGAGGCTATTTTAAACCCAAGCTATTCTACAGCTACTTCCAGGTGCAGCCCTAAATTCAGCAACAGTATCTGTTTCCCAGAAGCAGATTTTAAGCTGTCTCTGACAGGTAACTGGAGATGGGCAGTGCAGCTCCAGAGGCATGGCATGCAGCTAGCCTCCAAAATAAAGCATGAGCTGTTATTTTTCAGAGAACAGATTGTTCTACAGCACAAGTTATATGCATTTCTTTCTCATATTCACAGAGGCTTCTGGATGCTGGCAGGGGAAAGGACAAACAATTCCCTAGAGTGGAGTAGGAAGCAGAGACAGGAGAAGAGTGGCTAGAGGCTAACAGATTAGCCATTACCAAATTTATAATCCATGTAGACTCTAAAACATGTTAAATATCTTGGAGCTATATTTTTAGCACCTTAGGACTGAAATAACAGGAAATGAGCTTGTTTTAATAACACAAAGAAGCTGCATTAGAGAAAAAATGAGGGGAAAAGGAAAACTAACCCTTCCAGGTGTATTTTTTGCACACCAGCACAGATATGCACACAACAGATACTGCTGAATTCAATCCTAAAAATCACGAATGTATCACTGCTCTGCCGAAACCAACAAAAATACCTTCACTTCAGTGAAGCAGCTGCACCTGCGCTCCACTTAAAATATCATGAGTGATGCATCTGAAGTAAACAACACCTGAGTGTTTTGTTGGTGAAGGCACAGACTTGCTCCTTAAAGTCCTAAACTTGAAAAAAATGCTGATAAATTGAAATAATGAAAGAAGTTAAAAAGTCATTGTTTAAAATTACTTGAAATTCCTATTAGAACAATAACACATCAATTATTAATTGGCTTATAACCAAAATATAAACCAACTGTGTTTTGATCAAGTCTGGATACATCTCATTAGTCTCTAACAATGAGGACTGTGTTACAATTTACCAGGAAAGCTTTAAAAATCATGAATAGTCCAAATAAAAGAAAAAGGTTCTGAACCATCCAATATAAACTAGGAGGTCTGCAATTATGGTGACATCTGAAATGAAATGTATATTTAAGGACTACATGGGGAACAGTGCCTGTATCTACTGCTGTCCAACACTTGCTGAAGTAGACATAGTTTTGAACTCCTTTTAAACATGAATGTTTAATTATCTAAATGAAGATTTTTCAGTTAAGCATCTGATCAGATGATTTTAAAAAAAATTAAAGGAAAACCTTTCTAAAAAAGAAAAACCATGCACGCATCTCAACAGAACTAGTGGGAAATACATTGCTTTGCTCTCCTTGTACTGCTTTTAAAAGAACAAAAAGCAATAGCAAGATAATAGCAAGACAGGTTTAATTGAAAAGCTGCACTACCTTAACATTTTGAAACACTGACTTCCCACCTTGAAGGGAAATCAGGGATGTGCTTTTGCCTGTTCTAGAGAAACCCACAGAAAACCGACAGCGAGAAGTCTCTGTGCAGACACACACGGCAGGGAGCTGAGTTCTCCCGGCACCGCCGTGCCCTGAAACTGAGGATCGGCCGCGCCGGACCTGGACCTGCACCCGGACCTCCCCCGGACCGGCCCGGCTCAGCCGCGGAGCTACCGCGCGCTCCTGCCGGGCCGGGAACGCGCCGAGTCCCGGACGGGAACGCGCCGAGCCCCGGACGGGAACGCGCCGAGCCCGGGATGGGAACGCGCCGAGCCCGGGACGGGAACGCGCCGAGCCCGGGACGGGAACGCGCCAAGCCCGGCCCGGGAACGCGCCGAGCCCCGGACGGGAACGCGCCGAGCCCCGGACGGGAACGCGCCGAGCCCCGGACGGGAACGCGCCGAGCCCGGGCCGGACAGCGCGCGGGCCCGGCGCCCCCTGGCGGCCTCTGGCAGCGCCGCCACCGCGCCCGGAGTTTGTCCGTCCTTTGTCCGTCTGTCCGTGCTTTGTCCAGGGGCAGAGCGAGGCCCTGGTTCATAGAGCCAGTAAAGGGCTCACCCTCTACACGCAGCAGCCAGGTCAGGTGGCAGGAAGGCAGTGGGAAGCAGATTTAAAACCTCGGTTCTCTGCAGCCACAGCCATCAGTTTTGTTCCTCAATTCAACTGCCACACTACCCATCTTCCACAATACAGAGGTGGCATCACCTGAGAGTGGAGTGTCTAAACTACAGTGTCCTCAATCCTTCCCAAAGCACTACCCATATTCCCAACGCTGTGGGTTTGGTGGGAAGTTAAAAACTCAGCCACCCTGTAGGAAGCTGGGAAGAAAAGTTAAGAGAACTGGCAACTTCAATATTTTATACCTGCTGAAGAGATGTCTTTGCAATTGTGTATTGTTTAAATGTAGCATTTGTGTCTTTTGAAAGATAATATTTAAATAAGGGTATGTTTTAATCACTTAATGAAAAGAGATAATTTACCTGATTTATGGTTTCTTCAAATGCTTTTATATAATGATTAAGTTCTCTGTCCATTGTAGCATATTCTAACATGACTTTTTCCATATTGTTTACATCTTCTTCATCATCTGCAAGATAAAATATGTGGAACATGCATGACCAATTGTATTATTTTCAGGCAGCATTTTTTTTCACAGATGTTTTATTTACAAGTATTCATGCCATGAATATCTAATGCATTTGTAAGTCTCAGCAGGTGTTTTCAAGCTATTCAAACATACATTTTTTTTCTCATTTTGCAACTGGAATCTTTGACATTTCTTGGGTAACCTGATCAAACAGCTTATTCAGAAAGACACTTCCCTGGTTTCATGTGAACAAGAGAGAGTATGTGTAATTTCATCTACCAACACCTAGTCATTAGGCAATCAGGTTATTTTCTGCAGAAGTTGTATTTCATGACTCATCACATTGCCTCAGAAATAGAAGAAACTTAAATGCCCTTGCAGTACAGTATAGTTCACAGCTATAATTAGACCTCTTATCCCCAATAAACACAGCTACAGGAAAATCAAAACAAAGCTAGCATTTTATAACACAGGAAATGATGGAAGAATGGATAGCATTTGTGATTCAAGCAGTAAAATTCTAATTGCCAGGGAAAATCAATTAACACAGGTCATGTGATTAGTAATTCATTTCTACTTTTATTCTCTTCTGCACGCCTCCTAATTCCACTCCTTTCATCTCTACACCTCTGCTTTCCCATTCCCACGTTGCTGTGCATCTGCTTAGATAAGAACCCTGTCTAGATGCCACAAGGCTGAACAGCCACAGCTGTTTATTCCTGACACAGCTGCATGTACCACACCAAATGCTGCCAACTGCAGGAGGACAGCCAGCCACAAGCCCTGCATCCATGCAGGAAATCAGGAAGCTAGGAAACCTATGTTTCCACTTCTGCTACTCCCATTTATTCCTATCCTGCAGTTTCCAGGTATAGAGAAAGCAGCTGGAAGCAGCTGGACTGTGAAAGAGCCCCAAAGTCTGCCATGCAGCATCAGGGATTGTCATTTGATGAAGGATTCTTTAAAAGCACTTAAGTACCCAATCTGTGCTGCTCTTAGGAAGAAAATTGTAGTACAGCTTTTCAATTTACTTTTTTCTGTGAAGAAATGAAAATTGTCTTCTGATCTGGCAAGCTGGCACATTGCTTAAGTTGCTAATTATATTATTATGTCAGAACATAAAAACCTATCTCTGCAGAAAGCTGACACAATTGTATATGGCCATCAGTTTGGGAGCAAAATCTGGAACACATCGCTCAGAAACAGAAACATCACACCATATTAAAACAGTGATGGATCAGAGAGACAAAGGAAAAGTGCTAAGATATATTTACACAAAAGAAGTTACATAATAAGCTATGCTATTTTGTGAACACGACAATTACAGTCGTGACATTTCCCTTAATTATATATAGGCTTGGTATGTATCCATTTTTCATTAAGTAGATGAATGGATACTGCAGACAGAATCCTGGCATTCCTGCAATTTTCTTCTGAATAATCAGCATTTCCCTCTCCCCTTTCCCTTCCCTCCCACCCAGTTTCCATGTCCTATCTGGTAACTATGATCACACTATTTTTCCTTCCTGCTAGGAAGCATATGAAGTGCCTCCTTCAAGGCTGACACAAAGGACACTCCATGAATCACAGGAAAGGTTTGTGTAGCAAATAACTGTCATTCTCCTCCCATGGCCAAAATGAATCATATTCAAAGAAACTACAGTGGCCTAAATGTTTTAATTTTTTTTAGGGGAAAAGAAGTACATTGTTAAATGCCAAGAGAGTTGTACAAACGCTGTCTTTCCTAATAGTATAAAAATAACTTCAGGTGAAGTTGCATGCAACTTGAGAGATGGATTAAAATAAAGATCAAAGAGGTGGAACACATCTCAGCAAGAGGAACATTATCTCCAAATACATCCTGCTCTACATTTTTCCTGTACTGACCATTCCACTCATCCACCAGCCTGCTTTAAGTCTCAATACTGTTCACTGCTGTTTCCCTGATACTGTTCCTTCACACACGTTACACACATCCTGGGAAATTGCTGAACATGTCACTAACACACAATCATATCCTGCCCTTGGAGGCACTATGGACATACAAATAGATCTGAAGGACTGTGGACATGTCAGTTGTTGTCCATACCCTATTTCTGCTCATTGACAGATACTACAGTCCATTTTCTATCTGAGGTTCAATCCATAGGGTGCTGAGAGCTAAGACTAGATCTCTTATGTTTTACCCAGCCACTTACCTCCCCATCTCTTAAACAAGATTTAAAAGAAAACTTACATTACAAGCTATTCTATTTGCCTTTTAAAAACTCTCATTGTTCTACATTACACACAGAATAACCTCCTCTGCTTCCCCTTCCCCTGAAGAGCCAAGAGCATTTCTGCCCCTCCTTAGTAGGGAGCAGATGAAGGGCAGAGCTTGGGTGCACATGATAAGAAACTGAGTGACTGTATGGGGGTGTAAAGTTTATAGCTCACCAAGGCAGGGATCACAGCACCTTCAAGGTTCCTTTACAACAGACTCCACCATAGGTTAATCAGAACACACCATCTGACCTGATCTTACTAAGGAACAAGAAATTAGAAAAGACTTTTCTCTCCTCAACACCATCCCACAACTCATTCTCACAAATCCCACAGGTTTAGCAGCACTACAGTATCAAAAATAATTAAAATGTAATAATTGCATCAGGCTTTTGAAATATTCAAAAGGCGTTGTCTGTTATTCACTCTGCAAGCCCTGCTGCTGCTTTTGTTTCATATGTGAGGGTGACAGTGGAGATCCATGTAAAGGCACTGACCACTGATCCATGCAAGGCACTGACTCTCTTCCAGCAGACCATGGGAACACTGACTGCTGAATACCCTCCAGCCAGACTCCAGCTACAAAGCCAGACAACTCTCCAAAGTACTCAAACCTTGCACTCTGCAGACCAACAACCTAGCTTAATGCCAAAATCAAACACTTTGCAAGTGCTGGATGAGTGCCTTTCTATTATCTAATCAAAAGTTATCCTAATCTTATTTCTAATTCATATCTAAGGAATGCATTCCAAACTGTCTGCATATGCTTTTAGCTACTGGCACAAAATACCATTGAAGTGCATACTGTAGTCTCCTTGTTATCTAGGCTAAATATGTTGAGTTTAGTAAGCTTTTCTTCACAAGTCATTTCCCTCACCACTCAGAGATTACATATTTTGCAATATTACATTTTTTACTCATATAAAGCCCAGTTCAAGGCCATAATTTCATTTTCAAAGGCCCATGTGCATCATGTTAAAATTAGCTGGCTGAATATGCAGTTTGCAGTTATGAATTCCAGCTCGTACAACTTTATGATCTCTTATTATAATGGAAACAGGGATATTATTCTGAAAAGTCTCCCTAAATATTAAAGAAAAAAATTGCATAAAGTGACTAGCAAGTGTTCAATTTCTCACTTCTGAAGAGACCAATCACGCTTAGGTGCCTTAATGCTGATTTAAACCATAATCAGTCAGGACTAAGTTATGTTTCATGAACTCACAGTGTTAAAACAGAAGTTGCAACAACAGAGTCCAGTCAGCACTGATTTAATGCATCCTGTAGTAACGCTCATCTAAAATTTATACAAAACTTGCATTTCCTAACATCTGAGTTCATATTTACTTTAGTTTCCTGTGTACACCCACAAGTTAGCAGAATTTCTGAAGATTTTTCACAACTACCTCTTTCTGTGCAAAAGTTACCACATCAGTATTTGTTATTTAGGGTATTACAGCTGTGCTGCAGCCAGTACACACCAATCTAAATGAGCATTTGCTTTCACTGCAGACTATCTTAAACACAAAATAGCCTGGAATACCATGAAATTACAGGAAGCCTCCAAACTTACAAATACAAATGTACTTAAAATGAATGCTTAAGCACAGACAATGTGGATTAAGATGAATACATACATACTTTCATATCTTTATATTATTTGCTAACAAAAGTCAAAATTTCAATTTAAAGAAAGCAGGACAAGTCAGTTCTACCTCTGGCACAATGTATTAGTTTGTTTTGAAATTCAAGGCTACACGGTGGTTTTCCCATGATTCAAGGCAGAAGAGGAATGGTATACCATTGCCTGGAAATTTTGACTGTAGATTTCAGACTTTTAAAACCCAGCACTTGAGCCATTAGCAACAGTGGTAGTAGGCAGTTGTCTTCATATGCCCCAGCAGCAGATAAAATACACACTTTGCCAGCAGGTTTCAAGTTACTGCTGACAGCAGAGGAACACAAGCTCTCTGACTCCCTGATTTAGTTCCATCTTTTGGAGGAAAAAATACAGTCTCAATTCAAGATAAAACTAAGTATTTTTGCTGTCATTTATGGTAAGTCATTTACAGATCCAAAAGTGCTGACTACCCTCTGCACCTCCAGTTCTACTGGGTCTACTGAAAACTATTGATAATTCAAGTTGGACAGTAGATCTTGAAAAAACTCTTAACCAACCCACACTCTTTAAGAACAGATTGACAACACGCTTGGAGAAGACACTAGTGATGCTCAGCAGTGAGAGGACAGAAACCAACGTAGGAGAGCACTGTCTCATCTTCCCCCTCTGTCTACACAGGAGTGAAGCTTGCCACAGCACTTCAGACTATACAGACCAAGAGGAACTTAAGCAGGACACTGATTGCTTTTGCAGCACTGAGGGTACATGGTCACTTTTTCTCCTGCAAATACATGGACAGCTCCTCAGAAAACTTTCATCAAAGATTTCTTTCAAAATCTCATTTCCCTGACCTGCAACATACTGTACTTATTAGGCTGCAGAAAGAGCAGCCTACAGAAAATTCTAAACAGAAATACAGAAAATTCCAAACTAAAAGAAATGAGAAGCCCTACAAAGGAACAGCAAAAAACCAGAGAAAATCAAATTCATCTCCCAAATGCAGGTTTCTTAACATAGAGAAATGGTTGAACATAGAATACCCAAAAATCCGTGGAGCTGTCTGGATAGGGCACTAACCACTGCAATTCATAAGAGAAGAAAAATTACTGCTGATAAGAGGAGCAACAACCATGGGGATGGCAATTGGTGGAGTAAAGGGGAATGTGGGGCAGTAATTGCAAAATTTCCCTCCATGTATTAGTCAGAAGCTACTTACTGCTGAAGCTAGTCATAATGAAATCTCCAGCTTGTCAGGAAATGCCTTAACTAAGCTTTAGAGTATTTGAAGCTGTATTTCCCTCAGTGTCCCCTAACAAAGCCACTCTTTCTGCATAGAAAATTTTCACACACACAGAGTTAGAGACTGAGCATGCATGACTTGAGAGACCAACACTTCCACCTACATACCAGACTCACAAAATGAAATGACATGAGTGACAGAAAGAGAAACCTACACTAGATGGGTGGGCTGGCTCGAGCAGGGGATTGGGGAAGACGACCTCCAGAAGTCCCTTCCAAACTCAGCCATTCTGGGTTTCCATTACATTCTTCAATATTCGACAACCTCATCTCTAAGCCATTTTTCTGGAAGATGGTTTGAGTTCAAGTTCAAGTCCTCTCAAGGAAAGAAGGAATTGGAATGTGAGTTTCCAGTATTCTACCAAAGGAAAAAAATCTAAGTAGGAGGAGCAAAATTGAGAGGAGAGTGTGAAGCAGGACTAGCAGTACTTGTAAAGGAAAGACTAGCATAGAGAACAAAAACACAGGTAGCACCAGAACGATCACTTGTGAGTGATTTTTAGATTTCATCTTATTTTCTATTGGGCTTCTGTTGAGAAAGTGCAAATTAAACTGCAATACTTGAATTTAGGTCAAGCATCTTCCTGTTCCTAAGTCTTCTGAGGTTGTATTTTAGAAAAGAAAGGGCTGTGCTTTTTAGTCTGGATTTAAACATTTGCTTTATCCGCCAAGTAATGGGAAAAAAATCTTCAATTATCTGTTTCTCTTTGCTTAGGTTTTTGGTTTTTTTAAAGTCAGTTGAGCCAAGAGTATGTCTGTTAGATTACAAACTATGCCTGATGAAAAAACCCTTGTCTTGTATTACAAACCATTTCCCTGTAGGCTATGACTGTTTGAAATAGGAACAGAGTCAGTGACCCAGGAGACTCCTACCAATCCCATGGAAAAGAAACCCAAGTACATTACATTGTAGAGAACCAGAATTTCAATAGAAACAGACCATGAATGGTCTGAACACCCAGCTTGAAATATCTCAGTTGCTGAGTGCCCATTTGAAACATCTCAGGGGGCCAGTATTTCCAGTGAGTGGGTGTTGCACACACTCTGAAAGCAGTCAATTCAGAGTGGGC
This sequence comes from Molothrus aeneus, assembly GCF_037042795.1. Taxonomy (NCBI): domain Eukaryota; kingdom Metazoa; phylum Chordata; class Aves; order Passeriformes; family Icteridae; genus Molothrus; species Molothrus aeneus. The sequence continues at coordinate 142,464,038 of NC_089646.1, read as the reverse complement.
ACAGGGAAACTGAGGCACTTGGCATTACTAACCACTTTTCAAATTAACTGTGTTACTCTATAATAATCACAACACTTTTCCTCAACCTGAAACTCCCTTAAACTCTATTGTAGGCAGAACAAGGCCAACAGTGCTTTTGAAAGCAACTTCCTTACAGTACTTTTTTTTCCTCCAGTACTTTTTTTTCCTCCAGACTACCAGGGGAAGGCTAAAAAGCTATAAAGATCCCAGTTTAGACATGAGAGCAGTAGCAATGATCTATGTAACCAGGTATATCAACCATGGTACCCATACAGACTGCAATGTAAAGAATGGCATTATCTCTGAACAAATGATCCTATGCTGAGCTAATGAAATAAACAGGGTTCTCACACAGAATTTGATGTAGCAATACACTCCAACATGTGCTGACTTGCTTTGCTGTATAAAATCCAAAGTAAAATATTATTCAACACAAATGGAGATGGTTCAATTTAGGCTGAGACACACAAGCAATACAAAGACACAAACTAAACTCTTACAGAAGTAAACATTTGCTATGAACAAGAAAAATAGTTTTATAGATGTCTACATATTTTTTGCTATTGTAAGCTCTATACTTGATGCCACATGCAGCACCAAGGCATGAAGACAGGTAGTATGCACAAAATTTTCCCAAACAAAAATGGCATTTTGCTTGACTAAACACTAAGGCCTGTACCATTTCCAGACTATTTCCTGTCCTTCTGACAAGAGACCAGCCCTTGACCAGCATCTCTTTTCTCCTTACTAAATTCCAAGGTCATGGTGAGGATAATCTTTATTTTACCAATAAATGCCTACTTCATTTTACAGAAAGATCAATTTAAAGTTAACAAAGACAATATAACTAGTAAGCAGAAGCACTGAGAGGAGGATAAAGTATTTACAAGATGCAATAGTTTTGAGAAGCAACTCAAGCTCTACACTATCACAATTCAACTGGCATTACTGTGATATCCATCCAGAATTACAGTTCTCTCTTCAGCAAATGACTAAATCAGCATTCCTCAACACTAGCACAACACAAGCTCAAGAAGAACAGAAACACATGTTGACAGACAAGCAGCTAGAAAACACCAAGGCTGAGGTTGACATACATTTTCTTTGGCAACAAAGTGAGTTTCACAGGTCATTTCCCCAGGCACTCATCCCTGATGTTGCTCTTATGTTCCTCCTCTGCTGCCCATCAGCCAGAACAATATAGTCTTTAATAGGGTCACACTATAAATTGGATTAATGAAACAATTCAAGCTAAAAATAGCAATCTGTCCTCCAAACCCAAACCCGTGCCATTCCAGTAATGGAATCTGAAGTGAGGATATTCAAACAGTAGTATGGTGGAGATGGGGGGGGAAACTTCAGAAATCAACTTGTTTGCCAAGAAGAAGGTAAAGGAACCCCACCTGTGTATTTTCAATATGAGCAAAAGGCATATGTTATCTTCTCAAAGAAATCTGATCAATCTCTCATAAAGTAAATAAAAAACCTCGCCCATGTTTTGCTAAATATATATATATATATTTACAATATATATAAAATACATACTGTGCATAAATGCACACACACTCACATATCACTCTCTTCCCAGTGGATTTTAACATATGATGAAACTAAGGCTGAAAACAACATTTACAACTAATTTTAATGGAAAAGAATTTTCCTATGACTAACAAAATATTTCTTGCCTCTGGAAGCATGGGGATGTCTGCATCACACAACAGAGCCTGGTTCAGTGCCCTGAGCTGCTGCTGACCTTGCCTTCTTCAGAATGAGAGATGTGAGGGCTGGGAATATTTAAAAATAAGAGCTTTAGTGCTGTCCTTCTTCTACCCAATTTGTCCTCTCAGAACTTGATAAGGTAACACTGGAATTTGGGAAAAAATTTCTTGAAATATTTTCCCTTAAAAGGAGCAGCAAAATATTTGTTAAGACCTTGTAATTGCTATTATTTGATCTCTCAGAATACTTTGTAAAACCAGTATTTAAAATGAAGAATTTAATTTCAAGACTTTTAATGGGTCTTTACCATTCTATAAAAGATTCAGAGGCTGCTTTATGTATGATTTCCCCTGGAAATGAATCAACAAAATATTTTTTTTTATTGTTCCAACAAGTTCAAGTCCTAATTTCTGACTTGATAGATATTTTTTAAGCACAATTTCTTCTGTATTACTCAAGATCTCTACTGGCACATTATGAATTCTACAGAGATAATCCACGCAGTTTTTATTTACAAATCAACTGTATTAATGCTTTCTCTTGCCAAAACCCAATTCTTCTCATATTTTAAATTGCACTGACAGGTGAAAAACAAATATTTTAGTGTGAAGTGCAAGTCTGTCTCTAATAAAAGGCATGATTGTTATGAGCCAGCAGTAAATAATACCATTAGTTTTTTCTCAAGAAAAACATGCTTCTGTTAATGAACCAATTATATTTCTCATCTTAGAGAAGCTCATTCAAGAAGTACCTTCATTAAAGTAAATGCAGTAATTACTTAGAATTTCCTCTATTTAGGGGAAATGGGAAATGGGTTGGAAAGACTTTTCAGAAAAAAAAAATCAGTAACATAGGAAAACAAGCCCTTTTCACCCAAGATCTTTAAAATTCTCAGAAACATTACTTCTCTGTCCCAAAGTGCAGGCAGCCTAGCTCAGAGCTAACAAGCCCTCATCAGAGCTTATTTAATCACTGTAATGTTTCAGCAAATGTTGCTGTCTTGGTTCTGGGCTTAAGCTACCATAGTTTCTGAGTCTGGTGCAGCAGCTACATCCGAGCTGAAATCCAATTGCAGGGATGAGACTTGTGGCACTACAGGAAACAGGAGGCACATGGTGCATCAGCAGTGCGCTGGCTGGACATGAGGCTGTGACCTGCAACAGAGCATGGCACAGTCACTTCCCAAAGTGGCCAAGGGCTGTATCATGCACAGGTCTCACCTCAGACCCTCTCTGCACATGGGTCAGTCCTGCTGCTGTGCACAAAGTGCTCAGCAAAGCCAAGTGACCACTGAAGTGCCCAGCAAAGCCCAGGGACCTGCTCTCTGCAGTGCACGCAAAGCCCCACAAGCAGGCTGCAGTGTGCACAAGCCCTTGTACAGGGGAAAGCAACAGAACACACATCAAACAGGAAGGTAAGACCAAGATAATCCCCTCACTCCAAGAACAATCCATCACTGTCTTACTTCAGCACAGTTCAGTGGTCATAGCTACATTTACACACATTAAAAAATCCACAGAATCCAAGCTAAGCTTCCACAACCAGCTGCAACAGCTTCATGTAGACACAAACGAACACTCATCAAGCACTTAAATGTTAACATTACCAACCCAAAATGAAACAGATGGGGGAGGAAAAATGCCAAAATATGTCTGGTTTTTCAATGCCCAGTATTTTGATTAGATGCTTAAAAACATTTTTTTTTTCTCTGAGCCCACACAGCCTCCCAATCTAAATTTTGATATTTCTGCTTCTACAACCCTTGGCATTCCTGACTTCAGAATTTAGAGAAGGTTATCGGTAGCCCCAGACAGAGCACGGCTGCTCTTTTGCTAACCAGCTGGGGCACTGGCTGTGCTGCAGCTGAGCAGCAAGCTCAGGGTGGGAAAACAATCCAGTTTTATAGGCAGCTTTTGAGACAAATCTGGCTGGCAGCAACTCCACATTTTGCACCACTGTGAACAAAGCAGTGAAGTCTCTTAAAACAGAGCTGACACTGGTCCATACACATAAATGAATAAACAAAAGACAATTCAAATTCATTAGATACAGCTGACAAAAGAAAGGTTGATGTTTTAAAATCAGAAACACTGATCTGTAATATTCTCAGAAATGTGAAGGTTACTCGAAATTGATATGAGTATCATCTCCAAAGTTAATTTCTGCAAATGCAGATACTTCCATGTGCTTTGGATATTTTCCAGTTTCTGCTGAAGAGAAGTGAAAGACAGAAAAGAATCAAGGTTAAACTAAAGGAATCTAGAAAAGCAGTGTCTCATGTAAGCAAAGGTCAGGTGATGTTCCCCAAGCAAACATCCAGTTCATTATGAATCACATACTGATGCAGCACTTGAAGTGCTAACCATGCCACAGTACTAAAGCTACTGCTTTCAGAGCCCATAATTCCTCAAAATTACTGAAAAAACCCCAAAACCGTGACACAAAAAAACCCAACCCACATAATCCTCTTACACAGACAAGGCAAAGGCAAAGACTGCACACAAACTTAAGGTGTAATGAAAACCAGCATTTCTTTCTGCCTCTATCAGGCTTCCTTTGCATAAAACCTCTTCTGTGAATTGGCAGATCTCCTCTTTTTGGCATGGATTGCTGGTATGTAGCATTCATTCTGCTGCTTGAATGCTGGTAAGTGACAGAGCTAAATCTTTCCATTGCTGAAATTTCACTTCCCACAAAATTCATATAAAAAAATGTCATATTACAAGGAGCTGCTACTTTCTTATCATGTGGAAAATGCATATCTCTGTGTAAAAAAAAAAAAAAGCAATGCAAGTCTGTATTGCCTAGGTCTCATACAGACAGAAATATTTATGATTTTGAGAGGAAACAGGAATTCTTTGATGGCTTACAGTACAACACAGATGATGGTCTCTCAGCATGTTTTTTATATACTGCTGTTATCTTTGTCCATAGTAGGAAAGAAGGAGCTTTGAGGGGCCTCATGGCTTCTCAAAGGGTAGTTTTCAAAAAAAACAAGAATATAAATTGAAACTGAATGTGGAAATGTTCTGTAACCAGATAAGAAGTAAAAGGTTGCCTGTGTTTCAGCTTAACCAGAACTGGTAAACTATGACATAGCTATTAGTCATTGTGTTATTAAAATAAATTAAATTCAGAACCATAGGACTATGGTTGAGATTTGTGTGGCTAGCATGCACTATTTGAGAGAATTTTCTCTCCTTTAAACTAATATGTTTTTGAATTTTGTTCCATTTAAAATCTGTTTTTCTAGAAAAGTGATTGGGCCAAGTCTGTACACGAAACTATTCAGCAGAGAAGACTTGATTACCTTGAGACATCCGACCAGACTACACACCTCTAACAAAGCATGGATAAAATCTAAAAATATCAAGAAAATACAGAATTTGAATGAGTTATGGCATACCTAATTCTCTCAAAAACAGCTGTGAATTAGATCCACACCCACAAGTAATAAACTTCAAAAAATGAAGTCTTGTGAAAATGTCACATTAATCTACCCATGCAGTAAATGTCTACTCACCCACTGCTTACTAAGATGATTAGTAAGGAAATCACAAGTTAAACTTTATTCATCTGAAGAAAAATAGGAAAGAGGTTGCAAGGTTGATTTAAATCAGAAGATATTACTGTCACTTGACATTTACATGCAATGTATAATTCCATTCCCACTTACAGTCTGGGGAAAGCCTGTTAAAATTACTTCCTTAATGTGTGAACACTTCTTTGAATTGTGTTCTCTTCATCTGCCACCTTCTCCTTAAGCCAGCTGCCTCCTTTTGTTAAGTCTTTTTTAATAGGAAAGTTCATTATATGTAATTTAGGGAGCAGTTTGAGATTGTCACCTTCTGTTGAGTGCTACTGCAGATGCATGTTTCAGAAGCACTCTATAGTATCTACTGATAATGTCAAAAAGGCAAAAGGTTCACACACACAAATGTTTTAACAGCTTTAGCATGGGACTAATCAGAATGACCACATCTATCTTTTCCATTTTCATCCACATGGACCAGTCCTCCTTTCATTTATATGCCAGACTACTCTTCCCCTTTGTGAAAGCTAACACCTTTGTGGCAACTACAGAAGTTGCTTACATGGAAACACTATTAGGAAGGCATTCAATTAAGTTTTGTCTTCTAGAGACTGATCAGCATACTGTCCTGCTTAATCCTGTTGATGTGGCTTTCCTATTTCTTACTTTTCCTCATCCTTCATTACACATTTCTTTACCACTTACTCCCCTTCTATTCTTTCTCATCCAGCTCCCCCATTCCCGCTTTTTTTTTCTCCTGAGCATTTGCTAGCTGGCTTTTTGATTCTTTCTCTATGTCCAAGTGCTATCTTCCCAGTGATTACCATCTTTGGGGATCACCTCTCACTTTCTCCCATCCTTTTATGTAATAGCAGCTCCAACAGACTCATAACTATTGGGTTTTTTTATTGGCATAAAGGTCCATTAGCAAGCTAAAAAACCCCAAACTGAAACAATAAGAAAAAGGGCATAAGTTCCCCAGTCATTCGAGGTAACTGCAGTTTGGGAACTCACCAAACATAAACACTGCCTGAGGGTGGCTGGACAGCCTGAGTGACAGCAGTGACTTGGTTACTACATGCCCTACACACAAGGTTTGCTGTATGATGCTCATCAGTAATGTCAGACCCCTGTTCAATGCCTAAGAGGGGTACAGGGATTGTTCTGGCTTTTAGGTTTTTTAAGAAGAGGCTGACTGTGTGCTGATGATTTGGCAGATGCATCCCTATCTTTAACAGCACATAGTGTATAATTCAGGCAAAGACTAAATCCTGCTAATTGCACTGTCCTTCAATAAGCTCTCTCAGTATTTCAAAGAAAGAACAACACAAATTACTCATGCCTGGAAAGTGGGTCTTTCACCAAGACTGACTAAAGCAGCTCAACTTGTGAAGCTGAAGATGCTAAAGGTGACTTGTTCATGATCTACCACTAACATCTTGAAGATTTCTGAACATATTGGGCTCTTTGATTATCAGATAGAAATGTAAGATCCAGTGCCTGAAAACTGCAACACAAAAGAAAACACAAGGTTGAACAGTTTATTCAGAGATAGGATGGATTCTTCAGCCTACCTCTTGCTGAACTGTGGGTTTCACTGTAAATTTTCTTTCTGTAAGCAGTTCTAGTAGCACATTTTTTTGAATCAGTGTAAAATTTTCTCTTTTCACATAGTATTATCCCACTAATAAACACCAGACTACCCTCCTGTAGACATGGTTGTATCTCACTCGTAAACTTCATCTAAATGCAAATCTTCACTTAGTGCCCTGTGTGTATTTTAGTGGTTCAAACCATTTCATATCACCTGTAATTGTGGGATCACACCAACAGTTGTGACACTTCCTATTTGTCAATTCACTAAAAGGCAAGGATGATATCTTTGCTGGTCTGTTGTCTTCCGCTGCCTTTTATTTCCCCTGTACACATATTTTTCCTGGCTACCTATCTCCTACTTTTTCCAATCACCTACCACCATCACAGACAATTCACATTATTTTTAGACTCTTGTAACACAATTTCCCCAGGCACAGATATCATAAGCTAAACCAGAAGTGAATATCTACGCAGGAGTTTGAGATATTCATACATTCTCACAAAACACTCCTGACACCTTTTTTTTATAGAAGGCAAATTCATGTTTTGTGAACTCCAGTGACTTCCTCAAGGCCACAGTGTGATGCCAGTTTGAAAGCACAGTTAGTCCCAGCCTTGAGGACTCAGAAAAATTAGACTCAAGAGTACCTCAGTTATTTTATCTCATTCATATAATGTGTTCCTTGTTCTTCTTCAGAGAAAATGGTAAACAAAATGAGAAGGGAAACAAAATAATCTATGAAAATTATAATTAAAAGTATTTTAAATCTCCAATTCAGACCACCAATCCCTGCCTATCCTCCAAAGGATGGTATTTTACATCAGTTTCAGTGTCAGTAAGGAACACAAAAGTCTTACACACAATTCTAACTGAAAAAGCAAATATTCCCCTTTAAATTCCTGGAATTTAATCTGTACATATTACAATATTCATTCTTCACTGGAGCATCAATGCTATATAACATTGGTGTAAATTTCATAAAACACGTCACAAAACCTGGATTTGAGTCAGAGGGATTTTTTTAACTGAAAGTACTAAAAACCTCTAGTAATTAAGTCTCCGTTCGCTTACAAAAAAAAGTTATTTGAGTATCAAAAAAACAAGGTAAAAACCAGTACCAAGGTCTTGAATTCTTGAAGAAGCAAACAAAAAGACAGGAAAAGAAAGGAAAAATAAAATTTTGACCAGTGTCCTGTGTCTATTCGTAGGGCTCTGGATGAAGTTTCAAAATTATCACATCTACTTTCATGTGTTGACCAAACACCAAGAACTTGTCAGCACAATGCTTACTTTTTACCCAGATAAATCTTTTCCTAGTGGAAAGAATCAAGAAAAGAAATACAATTGCTTTATATTCCTAATCTGTCTGAATGCTGCCAACCCCAGCTTTTCTTCTACTTTTGTGGGTTCCTCCTCCTTCCCTAATTTTTTATGCACAGAATTAGATCACTGAAAGCTAAATTCTGATCTACTTAAATTGATAAAAATTAAAGCCTTCAGTGTGGGTTCTTCAAAGCCCACACTACTTTCTATATATACTGTATGCCTCTACATTTAAGCAGGAGTTAGTAGTATTTTCTTATTGCCACATTTCTGTAGCAGAAATATGATGATAAGAAAATGACAGATTTATATACTACAGAGAATATTTTCATACAGTAAATTACTCAGATAAAATATTCCTCTTTGGCTTTTGTTCAAAAAGGTTGATTTATCTTTGTGCTAAAGAGCCCACACAGGACCTCTGCAGTACTTCATGGTATTTCTAAGCTGCAACAGACCATCAGCATCATTCTGCTCTGATCTCATGCATAGCAGAGGCCAAAGAACCTCACCCAGCAATTTCAAGCCTATAACTCACAGCCGTAAGCTCACTCATTCTCTCAAGGTTAACATCACTAGTGCACAGAGGGTCTCCAAAAAGGTCTGTACAGCATTTAAATCCCACTTATGATCTATTTTGAAGACTACTGAGATTTTATGAGGTCTAGGACAGAGAAATTTATAGTAACTATGGGTACATGAGGTAACCCACCAGGTGGCTGCAAATCTCTCTGACTCACAATGACCTTTGGGGGAGAAAACTACCCACTGCCTTAGAAAGATACATAGGAAAATGGAATAAATATTCACACATACATATGCATGTATTTGACATCAGACACCATGTAAATACCACCTACCAAAAGCTGTGAAATAAAACTGTGCAGTTTTTATCTGAGCACTCGTAAAAGTTCTGATAAAATCCAGGTCTGTCCAGCTCTGACCTTCTGCTCAGGGGCACACTGTTAGTACATTTCCATGAGAACACACTAAGGACAGTTATTCTGTCCAGTTATTCAGCTAAGCTTTAAATCAAGCCTGGATTTCACTCTGGTTTGTACTCTCTACATCAACCACAACATAGCAGCTTCATGCAAGAATAAATGTATAAAATGCAATGATCTGTATTGATCTGATAATACAAATTCTCTTTCTATTCATCTGAATCCTCCATTTATATTCTCTTGTCACTAAATGCAAGAGCATGCAGCAACACCTCTAGATCCATCCTAGGAGTGAGTTCCAGAGTGCCACAGCCAGAGAAGCAAAAAGCAAAGCCTCTACTGCCACCTAAAGGGTTTCTCTGTCCTTGGAACTTCTGAAGTTGAGGAACAAAAATACTTGGATGCACCCAGCTTAATGAGCACCCAAACTGAAAAAGAGCTATCAGAACAAAAGCATGCTGCTTAAGAGAATAATACAGCTGCTTAATATAGCTTATTACAGCTTAATTTAGCTGCTTTCCCCTCACTTCACTGTGCTGTTCTTGCAGTCGAAATTACAGCTAGGAAATAGTAACAACACTACAATATTTGTTTCTTTCCACTTTTTAAGATTACAGACTACAGTCAGAGTGGATTTGGATAAATATAAAAGAACAAAAATCTTTCATTACAAGTCATATTTTTCCAGATTTTGAAACAAGGCACATTTCCAAACCCTCCTTTTTTGGACTGCTTTGAAGAACAGCTTCCAGAGCCAACCAGTGCCTTCCAGCAACGGGCTCATCAGTGCTGGATATAAACATTGCAAGTAAAGAGAGGTAGAAAAAAAAATTAATCCAATTCTCTCTTCTCAAAATGTTTATATTGACTGCAGAGCATAGTGCAAAAAATGTAATTTTTTAGTTTCAGAAAAGCATTTCACAAGAACTCAACCAGTCTTTCTTGTTTCAAAGAATAAAATTACTTGAAGAAGAAATACTCCAAGTGTAACACCATGTACTTATCTACTTCCAAAAACCATATCTTTCTCAATGTTAGTTGAAAGGTTAAATATCTGTAAAACAATACAAGAAGCACAGCACAATAGAAGCGTAAGTTAAGATTAAAAGCACATCTTCTCTAAAATGATTAATCTTAAGCAAGGGATTTGAAGGAAAGTAAAATTAGTATTTTTGAGAAAGGAATATGGAACATTTTATTTCCCATACCACAAAATACAAGCTTACTTTGGACAACAGGAAAAGAACTTCCCCAAGAAAGATGTAATTTTGGTGCCTACACTGAGTTTCTGCACATCACCAATCAACACCACAGACACTGGTGTAGCAACAAAGCAGATCAGTGAACAAACAGCTTCTGGCAGAGAAAAAACTGGGGTTAGAATAAAACTTCCTCTGAGAACAGCATGGTATCATGAGGGAATTCTTGCAACTTCACAGGAAGCATCTAGCAGAGTCTAACACAGAAAGATGAACTTCATGCATCATTGGCCTCTCTTCATTTTCTGCCTTCTCATAACTAGAAAACATTTCTGTATAGCAAGCGTCAGTGAAAAGTCACTTATCTCCAGGATGGACTTTGACATTCTACACTTATATTCTCCAACAAGAAAACAGAAAATCTACATTTTGGTTCTCCAATAAGAAAAATCCTGTATTCCTACAGAGCATATAAAACTGTTTGCTACTTTCTTCTCACAAGCACCTTCACAGATAGATGGGCCTAAGCGTGAAAACCAAGGTCTGATTTCTCATTAACTGTCCCTGCAGCACAGACCACAGCTTTGACCATTACGAGGCCACTGTGAGGTGGAGACTTGACCAAATCACATCTGTATGTGACAGAAGGCAGGATGTGCAAGAAAACATCTTGACATGGCTTATCTTGCCATGGACAAGGACAGGGCAGCAAAGCAAAGTTTATCCTGCTTATTTCCTCAGTCAGAGGACTTTCATGCTCACTCCTCTTACTCAAGCAAGTCATCACAAAGTGTCATTCCACCCTACTTGCTACAGCCTGTTCTCAGGACAAGTACCTTAGGTTTGGATTATTTTTATGAAGCACAATGATCTCTAACACCATGGAAACTAAGAGATCATAAACATTTTAGAAGCACAGGTGTCAGCAGGTTGATTTCTGGATCCCAGAAGAAGTACATCATAGTCATTTCATGCACAAGAACCTGATCAATGTCAAGATTCATATGATGGGATGATACTGCAGGAATCCTGCATTTGAATTTCCAAGGAAAAATAAGCTAGGAAAAAAAAGGAACAAAGAAACAAATTAACCAAATAATTTGATATTCCAGCACAGCTACAGAGTCCATTTTCATACTGCAGTTTATACCATTCCAAGTAGAAGTTTTAGGTCAATGACAGAGAAACTTGCATAGAAAGGGCCCCTCTCTCAGGGATGAACAAGCTTAGAATGTTCAAGTGTCACTGTTTTAGGCTGCTGCAATGGGTTTAGAAAGTCACTCCAAAGAATAGTGGATATTCCATATAAACACATCCAACTGTCTATCAAAATGCTGGCAATAACTTCATAAAACAAGGCTATCTGCCACATCTGTATGCTCCACTCTTCTTCCTATGTCAACAACCCTCAGCAACATTTAGAGCTGCTCTTGCTAAAACCATTCTAAGTGAGCAGTGATATAAGTCAAAGTAATGTGGATAATCTCACAGGGTTAGAAGATCCTACATTATCAACTACTGTTTAATTAGTACTGAACAGGCATGATGATACTGGATCTCAATCAACTGGAGATGAGAAAGCAGCCAGAAAAGGAGGGCATTGCACATATGAGATGAAGTGCTGCACACTGCTTGAAGAAAAGTGCAGAGGCAGCCCTGGGACAGGGAAACAGACACATAGAGTAAGCAGACAGAATTGAGGTAAACTCTGCTGGCAGAAGGAGCAGGTTATGTAATGACCAGACAAGAAAGAAAAGCCAGAGCTGTAACTCTAATTTAATCTGGGGAACATGCCAAAGAATTGTATCACTGACATTTTTAAGACCCCTGGGCCTGTTCTGTACACAGTGGTGAGCAGAAAAACCCTTCAAAGGATGGTAAGAAAACAGGAGGAATTCTCAAGCAGATCCTGATAGTGCTACAGGAAGATCACTGCTCTGAAATATAGGTGGCAAACAGCCATGGGCAACAGCTGACCATGACATTTTCAGCAAGTTTTTGAAGAAAAGGTAGCTCTTTCTTTTCCCTCAAGTAAGATTAGAATTTACCTGCAGTAACTGCTTCCCAAAAACAGCTATTCCACATTTAATGGCCTCTACACTTCACACTGGGAAAACAATGTGTGGTTGAAAGGATGTCCCAGACATCAAGGCAGCATCTTGCTTTCTACAGAAAACCCATTCAGCTAATTAGACAAAACCCTAACTGTCCATTCTTGAAAACACTTTTCAAAAGTTTAATGCTAAGAAATTCTTATCTTGTCTGTAGTTAGTATACTCTCCAGACCTCCAAGTTATTTCCCATTTGTACTGGACAATCATCCCAGTTTGGACTCCAACCCCATCTACAGAGCAGCTGTGGGACTGGAAGCCTGCAGATGACCATGAGTTAGATTTCTTCATTCTAATATCCACAGCTCTCCATACTTTACAATCCCATATTCTTGAGAAAGTTCTGTTGAAGAGTCACCTGAAACTGCCATCCTCAGCAAGCTGACCAAATTTACACCCAAAAATTTTGAGCAAAGCTAGGAATGGATGTCTGTCATGGATATGACAGATTTGTCCTGGGCCAGCATATTCTTACCATAATCAGCACATCAGTCAACATGGAATTGCAGGTTTCACCAATTCCAAAAACACAGAATAAACCTTATGGTTCAAGTATTTGACATGGATGTCCATCAGTGCTTTCTAAGTCTACAGAACTACTCCAAGTAGGTAAGTAAAGCAAGTTCAACCAAGAGAAGTTAAATTAGCAGTGCAAACAGCTGTTCCTCTGTGTGCAGAGGTGCCAACGAGGGCTCAAAGTTCAATACTCAGAGCATTACAATTCAGAGATGTTGCCAAACAAGTACTTGTGACAAGTGATTTAATGAATTCTCTTTCTGCAATCACACTACTAAAGCTCAAAACCAGAATGAGGCAATATTTAGGAAGATGCAAATTATAGCAGAACTGAGAGGATTTTACTTGCATTATAACTGATTTTGAACAGTGTCATCTTCAAATTCTCAAATCTATTAGGTCTCCAATCCAGCAAAGGACATAAGCATGTGCTTTAGCTTTAAAATATTCAGACCCTTGGAAGGCTGATGGACCAGTCACAAATATCAGTGTGTCCTTTCCTTCAGTATTTTACTAGCCTGGGCCACAGAATGTCCAAGAATATTCTGAGCACACGCAGACATACTGAAACCAAGTGTGCACAGTCTGGTTTTTTGCTTACATAATTTATTTATATAGTAACTTTCAAAATGCTTCTATACAACAAGAATGTTCTTTAAAGAAAAGAAAAATACAACTGTTAGACAATGTCAGTATCTAAAAGATAATCAGCAGAAAGACTGAGAAGGACAAAAGGTTTATCTTTCTTTTTCACTCATTAAATAAAATGAGCTTTTAAATTGGCTGTTTCCTTTTCACACTCAATTTGCTGAAACTAATTTTCACCTCTAGATCCTTAAGCCCTTCCAGGATCTTTAAAATTCTGTCTCTTTGTCAGCACATGTTCATAACACCAATGTTCAATGCTAAAAGTCAGCAGGTTTTCAACTGACAGGGAGATCTTAATCAACAATTTAACTTAATGGACATCAACAAAACCCCTTAAAAATAAGAGGTTTTCATGATCAGATACATTAAAATTATTCTGCACTCATTTAGCTATTATTAATAATAGCCTTATTAATAAGAAATAGCCTTATTTTTCTAGAGATTGTACAGGTTCATAAATGAGCAATGCCTGACCCAAATACTGAACACAAGCAATTTCTTTTCATAAATCTATACAGGAGTAGAACAAAATAAACATTTAATAAATACATTTAACAGTAAATGTCTTCAGGATTTTGTCTGTGGAGAATAGGAATTAAGAGAGAAAAAATCACTCACTGAACTAACCTTTCTGTCTTTTCAGTTATCTTAAGAGGCAAATGAACTGAGAGGATTTTACTTGCATTAAACTGATTTTGAACAGTGTCATCTTTAAATTCTCAAATCTATTTTTTCCCATGTACTATGCTATGTACTTGCTATGTACTTAATTACTATTCACAAAAAACAGCATTGTCCATTATGAAAGATTAAAGGAATAAAATAAACACACAGAAAAAGTGCTTGTAAACTAAAACAGTTGCAAAAGAATTCCTTGCTTCCACAAAGCCTAGCAATGAAACCTGTCAGAAGCTGGACAGTCAAATTTTGCAAAGGAAATTAAAGCAAATTAAAAACAAAACAGAAAGAAAAACACAGAAATGTATTATCTAACTCTGTCTCAAAATTAAATTATTTTGCCTCAGCACTTGAAGGCAAAGGAGGATAGATGAGCAACAGCTTTAGAAAAAGAAATTGCCACATATGAGCTGGAGGTGAGAGCTGAACAGTCAAAACCAGCAGATCAGATGATGCTAATTCTAAAATACTGAGAGTTTACCACACATGTCATGCCACAGAAATCTGGTATCCTTCCTGATGGCATTCTGCAAGGAGCACAAGAACTTGAAATCCAAGCAGAGTAGTCAGGGGAATGAAAACCAAACCTTACAGAAGTGAGGACCTTCACTATCTGTTCATTCCATGTAAATACATCTGCAAGGAAAGGTGTAGGAGTGAACAAGACAACTGTTGTAGGTGAAAATGTAATTTGGGAACACCAGACCAAAGAAGTATGACCTACAAATCCTACAAATCTGGAACACCTTCTCTGTAGTGCAATGGGATGTACTGTGGTAATAGATCATGCTTGATAATTCTGTAACCATGATTCAAAAGGAAAGTTGCCTCTGCTAGAATAAAATGTGTTATGGTCTAGGTAGGAGCTATTTTCCAGTCACAGGATGTAACTCAACTATAACCAGGTACTTCATCAGAAGTAATCTCCTCCTCCCAGGATAGAATGCTAAAAATGGTCCTTTTGGTCACTGAGTTAAGTGAACAAAATAATTTCAAGCTTTTAATTAAAGATTAATGTGTCAGAAGCAGATAAATGAGGAAGAGATATTTCCTAGGAGTACAAGGCACAGACTTGCAGCTGCAGACATGCACAGTTGAGCTTAAGTTGCCTTACACCCCTTCCCAGTAGGAATGAAACAGGGGCTTCTACTGAAAAGTGAAAAGAAACTTTTAACTTTTATATAAATAATTAATTTCTGTGGTCTTGGGGATGAAAGAATTCAATATATTCAATGTATTTCTATGCATTGCTTATGACAAAGTAGGAGAGATGGTGACTGCTAAAGCAGAGGGGAAATGGAACTGGTTACAAGAGTTTTACATCAAAGGGACTCCCCAGATGACTGTTCAGACAAGCTTTCCATTTCCTCTTCCTGCTAGAAATGGCATGTCAATTGTCTCTGACAGCAGTATGGATAAAAAGGTGAAAGGAGAGAGAACTATCACACCAGACAAAGAGAAAAACATGAATCTTGATTGTACATAATCCTTGGCTTAGTTGAGTGCAAGATTTATAATGAACAGTAGAGCTTTTCTTTCAGGAGAGTCTTGTTCTCCACCCTTTATTAAAACTATCAGGGGTTTGGAGCTTTAAAGTTTTTATTTTTCCCTAGTGAAAACATTAACACAGATCCAAGATAGGGAAATAGGTCAGCTAATGTTTGTCCTTGAAAAGTATCTTTGCAGTGCTCCTTTTCTTGTGAAATAGCAATGACAAGACTGTTGGCAGTAATTGGAGATTTAAAGTACCCCACTTTGGAAATGTCGAAATTGAAGCACCCTAAAAAAGGCCTGATTTTCAGGAGAGACAGCATTTAAAAACCTGCAGCCCCTAACAGGTGTCTCAAGCTTTGTATTCAAGATCTTTAGCATTATTTTAATATATTTTGCCCTGAATGTCAAATAAAACACACACAAAGAAGCAGTATGATAATGAAAACTCATTTTATTCAGCCATTTGAGGGACCTTCTCCATCTCATTCAGCAATGTTAAAGTTTCTACAAAGCTGTAGGGTAACAATCACTGGAACACAATTAGTCTTGGCTGTCACAAAAGCAAGGACAATGTTTGCCTGGTATTTATGCTTTCACTGAATCTATGATTTAAATGAAATTTTTCATTTAAGTGAAATGATTGTAATGAAAATACCCTGGCCAGGCCAGAAGAGCTATAATAAAGATTGATATTAATAGTAACTAAGTTAAAATACATAGGTCTGGAACTTATCTGCCCCAGATGATTCAGAATGCAATACAAGAGAGAATATACTTACTGAAACTTTCCACAAGGTCGAGGGCAACCTGAGTAGCCACATCCATTCCAGAGTTGATGTAGGACTGGCAGTTTTTCAAAGAAGAAAGAGCAGAATCAATTGCATTGAACGAGACTCTTGGACCACCTGACATCTTGAAATTGTCACTCTAGAAACAACAGGGAGAACAAATTAAAAGCAGTTTGCACACAATGAATTTGGGAGAGAAAACATAAGTTCTAATAGATAGCTAAATATAAAGCAGAGTCAACAGAATCACTGAAGCATTAGAGAGCAGGGATGAAAACTTCGCTCCCAAGATGTCAGTAATTTCAGGGAAGTGCAATTCATCACAGGTTTTCAATTCACCTCCTATTCAGTATTAAGCAAAACTACACCACTAAAAGCAACTGGCATTTTCCTCTGCTCATTTCTACCACTAAACCACAGTGAGGTTCAAAGTCCACAATTACATCTGCTTGAAAACTACTGCTCTATTTCAGATCCAAAAGATCCAAAAAAGCCCACATGCCCAAAAACTTGTCTGGGTTATCTAGGCATGTAATCAATTAGCCTAGGAAGAAATATGGTTTCTCACATTCTATTTAGTGTCACCAGCAGCTAGCCCTTGGAAAAAAATAATCTAACAAAGGGTCACTTTACTAAGAATGTACTTAAGAGTAAAACATCTAGCATAATTTTTAAATAAAAGCCCACCTTTAAAATGCTGCCTACCTCTGCCAAAGATGCTACAAACTTTTGGTACCTATCTTCCATTAGCACAAAACAAAGTCACCCAGGTACCACTGTTTATCTTCTTTACCACCCTCTGGCTCTGCAATACACACCCACAGCCTACACCCTTGTGGGGATTAGCTGCTCTGTCATTAGTAGAACCTTTAAGTGTTTTTGCTTATGCTGTGCCTATCCACACTGCTCACATCCTTGGATTTCTTCTCAAAAAATCCCCAATTTCTGCTCTTCCTTCTTCATGCTTTGCCATAACCCACTCAGTCACATAGCTACTCTGAGAAACAAGAACCTGGTGTGAAGAATTTTATACTTCAAGTTGCAGATTAGAAAAATTCTGCTTCAGCTTTAGATACACCAAAAAAACCCATTAAAATAGACACAGCAAAGGAGAACTCTTAGACAGACAGAAATACTGCATTAGTCTATGTAAAGAATAACTAGTATGTTCAAGGACTATACTGAGATGCCATTGGGGGCGATAGAGAGCAGAATCCACAAACGAATCTGGGGTTTACCAGAGGGAGAAGGCTATACTCCAACAGCAATCTGGAAAACATGTATAGAAAGTACAGTGCTTTTCCCAGGTTTGTATACCTAAGGCTGTATCTCTCTCTACTGCTTTTCCTGAGACTCCAGAATTACACCTTGTGCTCCCCCTAACATGAACATTGCCACACGCCTCACAAGTACCATGCAGACTATGAGACCTGAATACCTGCAGACTCCTAATGTTTATTTCCTATAATTTTCCTTTTTTTCCATTTATAAAATGTTCTTGGCCAGTCAATCCTATCTTTTAGTACACCATCTTTAGGTCATGTGGTTCCAGCAACATTTTAACAAGAGTTCAACCTCACCACAAATTGAACTTCTTAATTACATGCAAATTGTCTTCCTCTCTATCCCCTTCTAAAGGTGCATCTTTCCATAGATGCAGCAGGCTTCAACTACAGCTCTTGTTATGTCAGCTCATGTTCTCCCTGACAGAAGACTGTGACTGCTATCATTAAAGATCTTTAGAGCTGTCAAACTGACAACAGAAGACAAGGGAAAAGTTCCATATAGAACTCCCTGGAAGTAAAGAAAAAGGATGCTCTTGAATATTTAATTACAAATACCTTCAGCTAGTATATTATTGAACTTTTTTTAAGGTACTTGTTTGCTATCTTAGCAAGACTGTTTGTATAGAACCTCTGTGATCTAAACTTACACTACTGAATAGTCACATAAAATCATGTTAGCAGCTTTATCTTTCTGAGCCCATTCTGTGTACCAAAGCTAACAAAAAGAACATAATTCCCCTCTTGAATTTGATAAATCTCATTGAGAAAGCCTGTTGTTCTTTTGGAAATTTCACAGATACACACTGTGAAAGCAGGAATCTGAAAAAAAAAAAAAACAGTGAAAAGTTAAAAAGGCTCCTTCATTCTCATGAGCAAACTACACAGGAGCAGAAGTTATTGGTTATGACATTAAATCATATTATTGCAGTGGTAGGTTCACCTCAATCTGTCTTTTGGAAAGTAATTTCTTTTGGATTAATTTTCCTTTTTTTGTTTTTTAATAAAAGATTATTTTTCTCAGAAACTGGTTACAATCCTGTAATGCCCCAGCCTACCTGAGGGGTTCATAGGAAGGCAGTGGGATATACCCTGGGCAGTGCATGGGAAAAACAACCAAATTACCAGGAGACAACAACAACTTTTATTTGCAAGCTTTAGAACTTTCAAGTAGAATAAGGTACTTGGCAAATTTTAAAACATCCAGACAAAAATAAAGCACTTCCCAAACTTTAGCTCAGCAAACTCTTAAGTTCTCCAGACACAAGAAGACACTGGAAGTTTTTGGTCTGACTTACAACATATTTTGAGAAGAGTATGTAAGAAAATCAGAGAAAGAAAGCAAAAGAAAATGGGGAGAGAAAGGCAGATGGCCACCACCCCAGGATTCAGCTTTGTCTCAGCAGCTTCTAAACCCCTGGCAGTGGAGAGTGTTTGGCACATGTGTTGCTTTCCTTTTATCTCCTATGCTCTGCCACTTCTGGGCTTACAGGTCCTGTTCCCCCATCACTTCCCAGCCGGCTCTTTTGCGCCAGTCCGCTGTTCCTCAGCTCTCCTATAGATCCCAAGGAAAAGATTTCACTCTTGAACTTTCTAAGTGAGTTCTTCAACTTCAGCTTGGAGCTGTCCAATCTGCCTTCCAAGGGAGGGGCACATTCCTCCCTGGAACTGGTTTCACTGCAGTGTTTCCATCACACTCTTTTCTGCCAGGAAATGGAAGGAAACTTCAATGGGTGCCTCAAAGCACCCTTATGATGTGCAACCCCCAGCCCCTCACTTCTGGAAAACACAACCAGCAAACTCCGTGCTGAATGGGAGACTACTGAGGACATTTTTTTTTTCTTTCAGCAAGTGATAAAATGGTCCAGACAGGAAAAAGAACCAAAAAAACCTACAGTTTCTATTCTGTTCGCTATTTTAAATATTTGAGGACATTACCTAACTTTCTATGCTTCAGTATCTCAAACTATGAAGGAGAGGTAAGAAAAAAGTATTATTTGCTTCTGTAACAGCAGCCCTACAGGTGTCAAGTGCTCTCTGAGCACCAGGATCAGGGTCCAGCCCCAGGCACACTCGGTGATGAGCGGCCCCAGGGAGACCCTTCCCTGTACGGGCGTGGGGAGCAGCGCCCGCCGAGCCGGAGGCCCCGCGCTCCCAGGGCCGCCTCACCCGCTCCAGGGCAGGCCGGGCAGGCCGGGCAGTCCCGCACCGAGACACGGCCCCGCACCCGTCCCAACGCCGCTCCCGCGCCCTCGCCCGCGGAGGAGACGGGGTCGGCGGGGACAGCCAAGCTCGCCAGCGGCCGCTGCTCACCTCGTCCCCGCAGCCCGAGAGTGCGGCTGTCCCAGGAGCGGCCTCACGCCGCCCTCCCGGCGGTACAGGCAGGCGGGCGGTAGCGCCGGGCACCGGGGCAGGCGGAACCGCCTCATCAGCCGGCGCCGTCATGTGATAGGAGGGCTCGGCTACGTCGTAGGGAGCGCCGCCGCCTCCCTCCCATCCTTCCCACTCTCCCTCCATCCTTCTGTGCCCGCAGCCGCCGCCGTCCCTGCCTGCGGGCGCTGCCGGGGCAAGGTGAGCGCACCGGGCGGCGCGGGCGCCGGCGGGAGCCGCTGAGGGAGCGGGGCCGCCCGGGTGCAAACTGTGAGTTCTGGGGGATGGGAGCGGACCGGAGCGGAGCGGGTTCGGAGCCCGTCCGGCCGCTGCCGGTCCGGGGCCCGCTGTGCGCCCTGTGGAGCAGAGCTTGCAGCGGCACTGGGGACCTGGGAGGGCTCCGGGCGCTCGTTCTTGGTCGGAACTGTCTTGGGACAGCTCACTGTCATCTGAAATGTATCGCAGCGGTTCGGGAAGTGTTTGCTGAAAAGTCAAACCTGGTCATGACTTCCCGTAAATGTTTCTGAAGCGCAGACGCGTATTTTTGGTGCTGCACGTCGTGTCCCGCAGGAAACGTGGGAACGAATGAAACTGAGCAGGAAACGCGAGCACAGCATGGAAGCTCGTCCTTCAGCAATAAATGAAGGAACAGAGCTGTGTCATTTCCATCTGCTATGAAAGTTTTCCTTATTGCTAAAACTCGTTATGATCACTTTGGTTGTATTTTTAAAGGAGCTCTTAAAAACACATTTTGTGAAGTAGTTTTGCTTTCCTTGAGCCCAGTCTCCTCACCTGGTCATAATTGCTTCACTCTTTGTGACTGTTTCATTCTTCAGTAGTGTTCTTCAGCTGTTCTCCATAAGATCACACTTCCCCTGCCTGCTCACACAGGTCACTTCTCAAACTCAGTGTACATGCTGAAAATTAATTCTGTGTGTTTCTTTCATTTTACAAAGCTGTGGATAATTTAGATTTCATTATTTGAAAGATTGGAGAGTGTGCTTAAATATCCACAAATTAAACTATCAAAAACATGAATATAAACCACTCTGGATGTGTGTGTGTTTGTTTTTTCAGGTTATTAATGGCGCAGCTGGTTTCTTCATCAGGATTTCTACTTGCAGTAACCTAAAGAGTAAAGATAAGAATCAGACTGCAGGACTTCTGCTGCTCTGGCACATCCAGCTCCACGATGGTGGATTTTCTGGCTGAAAACAATCTCTGTGGTCAGGCAATTCTTCGGATTGTTTCCTGTGGAAATGCCATCATTGCAGAACTTCTGAGGCTTTCCGAATTTATTCCTGGTGTTTTCAGGCTAAAGGACAAGGCTGATCAGCAGAAGTATGGAGATATCATATTTGATTTCAGTTATTTCAAGGTAATCCTTTTATTGTTCAACTTCTTAAAGCATTGCTGTCCCACATGAGGATGTTTTGGGTTGTGAAACAGCCATTCCTGACTATTGTGTTTATTACTACTACATCTTGCAAAATGAGTCATCTGGCCTGTGAATTTTGATAGATACCAATTATATAAAATGTGAGTATTGGATTCTGGGGAGGCAGTAGTAGTAGTAATTCCTGCAGGAGCACTAAATTAAACTTCCTCCAGTAGGTTCTGAGCCTGCATGGTTGGTTGTTTTCCTTCAGAGCAGTACTGTGGGCAGTATGCCCATCTTTCTTCTGTTAATCTGTAGCTTATTCTTTGCAGCCATGAAAACTGCTTTCTGCTTTCCTGTCTGACAGTGCTGTGATTGTTCTTCCTCTGGACTTGTCACATGCACTGAATAAATAAATAAATAAGTCAAGGAGAAGTATCCATGGAAAGTCTTTATTTCCCTTTCAGAATTAGGCTTGCAGTACTAAGTTCCCTCTGTCATTTTCCAGCATGATTAAGAAGGAACAACAGAGACTCTAATCTGACTTTATTTGGACTGTACAATAAAAGAAATGGTAATAATAAAGCAAGGGAGGCACTTCTAAAATTTAATTCTATTTCATTGTAGTAAAAGTTGTAAATTTCAGGCACTGTGAGGCTTAGATACTGAAAATCCAGAGCACAAACGATTTCACAGTTACCTTTAGATCTAAGTGCTTGGTAGAAGTCTTTTTTTTTGTAACACAAATTACTTGCAAATTTAAAAGCAGATCGCTGTAATTGGTGAGAAGTACAGTAATCCTTAAAGCTTCAGTATTTTTGAATGTTAAGAAAGCATAAGTGCGCTGTTTAAACCAAATAAATCCACAGAAGTCATACTGATAAAGCAGAGATTAGAGAATTTAGATATTTTTACTGTAAATGCACCCCTTCTGTATACATGCCTTGGTTTGAAAAGACAGGTGTGTGCTAAGGAAGGCAAGAGCCTCCCCTAAAATAGAAAATGTAAACCTTCTCCCTCCAAATTGTTATAAATTTGAAATTAAGGGGGGCTCTCAGGCAATGTTATAGGAGCAGGAATAACAGTTCTTTATTAGGGAAGAAAATAAAAACAAAATAAATAATGCAGTAAAACAAAACAACACTGACAGAGTCAGAATATGACCTGACACCCTGTGGGTCAGGGTGTTGGTAGCAGTCCAGTTGGAATGGTAGCTGCAGCCCTCCTGGAGTGGCAGATGTGGTTCTGTTGGAGCAGTGATGCTGTAGAAGGGTGTAGTCTTCCTCTGACAAACCAGTGGAAGAGGCAGCTGCACCTCTGGGAATCCAATGGAAAGGCTGCCCTGGTGCCCCAGAATCTCAGATTATATCCAGGTAGGAATGCTTGGCTCCTCCCCCTGGGTGGAGCATCTCACAATGGGATGCTGTAGTTTGTAGCAGCCATGGGGAGACACTCACTGGCCCATTAACAGCAGATGCCTCCCTGAGGGAGGATTGGTGTGTGGAAGAGATAAAGAAAACTGCCCAATTAACAGAAAATAACCACCACACCTCTAACAGATGGCAAATAGAATACATATTGGCTTGCAATCTAGGACAATGCACAATTCTTAGAATTAATTAATGAGGATAGATTTGAGATTTGAAAAGTTGAAACTATTTACTTTGTCCATTTGAACTATAATGGCAGTTTGGCACCTGCTTTTATCCTTTGTTTTATGTAGATATTTTGCACACAAAGAGAAGCAGAAGAGTATTTGTTAAAACTCAAATTGTCAGTTGGGTATTTTCAATAACATTCTAATAATACTTCCAATGAAACTTTAGCATTATTTTAATTTAGTTGGTGATGGTAAGGTTGCATGGTGCTTATGAGAAATATCACAGTGGTAAAGGGTTAGGAAAGTTGTACTATTGCTTTAAGGAAGTCAGGTTCTTCATCCCAACTCCTTTTCCCCCATGATTGTTAATGAGAAAGTTTCTGCATTAATTCAGGAGACGAGTGCTGAGCTAGATGTAGAGTCTGTGGAAAAAACATGTCTAATATTTTCAAGCAGTTTGAATGTATGAGAAGGTACTAAGCTTTGTGACCCCTCAATGTTATAGTTTCTATCTGAGAAATCAACCAGAAGAAATGTGTAAAGGAAAAAATTCCATCAGGGAAATAGCACTACAGAAAGCACCCAGTGCTTTCAGATGTATTGGGGCTTTACTGAAAGCATTGGCTATTCTTTTCCATTGGTTATATTGGATAAATCATATTTAAAGTCATTACAGATTGTAACAAAGTGTAAAAATTTACAACTTTTATTCTTTATGGAATCAATATTTAACCATAAAGTAGGTTAGAAAACTACAGATCCTTGTTTTGGTAAGAAATGGTAAGTGTTTTGCACACAGGGATGGTTGTACATGGTCTGTGTCCTACTGTAGAGAAGTCAAGTGGAGATCAAAGTCAAGTATTGTCTCTAAAGGTGAGTTTCTGTTTTTCAGGGGCCTGAGACATGCGAAGGCAAACTGGAAGCCAAGCCTGAGTTACTGGATTTAGATGAAGAATTTCGCGAAAACAACATTGAAATTTTGACAAGATTTTATTTAGCTTTTCAGAGTGTACATAAATACATTGTAGATTTAAACAGGTATGGTGTCTTAAATACATATGGATTTTCAAAGACCAGATTACTGCTTTGTCTTATTGATGAGAAGCTTTTTCCTTAGAGACCCAGTATACTCCTTGTTGAAGCATATTCAGCTAACCTGGGTTGCTAGAGTGAACATAATGTTTACTCCCACAGTTCCCTACCAGGGAACTGTGGGAGTAATATATGACTTGAAAACATTTAACCTCTCTACCTCAATTCCTCAATTGTAAATTTGAGTTAGTTTTTCTTTATCTTAGAGATTGTCCTGAAGATTTTTTTTTAATAAAAGGAGAATCCATATTATTAAGCTAATTTTTTTTGGTCTTGCAAAACAGAATATCAGATAGTTTGAGGTTTTTTTAACTTTCATTGGCATTATTTTCTTGAACTTAATTTTTCAGTGAAGTTGCCATATTCTCAAGTTTGCCTCTCTGACATGTAAAAAACAAAATTAAACTTCATTAAATGCTGTAAGAAAAAGTTACTGAGAATCTTAAACATGAGAGTTGGTCTTATTATTGATGTTATATGAAAATATCAAATATTCGATATTACTTATTAAGTAATGTTACTGGAAAATCCTTTAATAGGAATAAATCTTCTGTTAATTCAGGTGAACATAATCTATTTCTGGCTCTACCTTCCAAATTGCCATTGAGATCAATTTATCGTATTTCCAGGAGGTATACTTAGGTAACTTGAAAATATGACAGTTTTACTACATTATTGCATGGCAGCCTTCCCAGGCTGTATCCACCCATAAGAGGATGGAGCTGTAAGCTGCCAGGTATCCTACAGTGTCTTTCACATACACCATCAGCATATGGAAGGAAACTTTTGCCAACTGGTTGGCACTAGCTAGGGGTTCCAGTCTCTCTTTTTTAGGAGAGCCTCTCTTCTTCTTTGTCTGAAAAATACCATGCTGCTTGTTCTAGGGAAATGTTCTGATGCATCTGTTGACTTTCAGAGAAAATGTCACTGATTGAGTTCTATTTTGAGAGCAAAACAGTCAATGACCAAAGTTTTTGTTGTGATTCCTAGATACTTAGATGACCTCAATGAAGGAATTTACATTCAGCAAACATTAGAAACCGTCCTCCTTAATGAAGATGGAAAACAGCTTCTAGTGAGTATTGACTAGTTTTGTACTAGTAGAAAATTAACACACTCAGTAAGAGCCAAACTAGACAAAAATTTAAGTTTACCAAATGTGTGGAAGTGCTGTGACTCACTTCAAGGAGGACAAAGAGCAAAAATCATCAGCCTTTTCATGTTGTGTTGAGTACATAGTTGACATTGGGTTAGTTTGCCAATACATGTTTTTCTTAAATATTGCTGCAAAATTGTGTTTATGTGATTTTCTTTCTTCATTCTTTCCCTTTCCAAACAGTGTGAAGCCCTGTATTTATATGGAGTCATGCTACTGGTCATTGACCAGAAGATTGAAGGAGAAGTCAGAGAAAGAATGTTGGTTTCCTACTACCGCTACAGGTCGTGTATACAGGTGTACAGGAGCACTCAAGGCTGAGATGTGTAACCTGCAGTATATTCAGTAACCTAGGTCATTGAATTAAGATAAATGGAAATATCGACACCTTTTTCATCAACTGACTTTATACAGATAATTTAGCAGAACTCTCTGAATATCAGCAGAACTCCTTGCTTTAGCTTTTAGCTGTGTTTGCAAGTTCAGCTGCAAAATGAGCAACAGATTTTTCATTCTGTTGCAACAGACATTTGAAGTCCACAAATAAACTTTTAGCTAAAGCTTTTAGGCTGCAAGGGCCAGCTGTGAAAGTGTCACAGGTTCCCAAACATGCAAGGAAACTTTCTGAAAAGTCCTGGCTACCTAGGTAACAAATGTGTTGCAAGTCAGACTTCTTGTAACACTTTATTAGGTAAATCAGTAACAAGTTTTATAGAGGAGGTTCTCAGCATCAGGGTATAACAGTTGGGGGCTTAAAGGGTATCAGTGCAAATCCTTCCACACATATAAAATGCTGCTTTGACTATGTTTATGCCTGCCAGTATATAATGAGAGATTCTTCAACTCTGGAATGCAGAAGTGAATTGACAAGGGGAATTCAGAAATAGGGAGAAAGAAAATGAAAATTTAAAAAATAAGGAGGAAAAAAAAGAAGGGAACAAATTCTTCTCTGAATATAAAGCTCCTTCTTTCTGTTTCTGAGTTTAATTTTCTGTTTGTGCTTTTTCTGCTTATCTGGAATTTCAGTATGGACATTCATCAGTGTCCTATAATATGATATTAATGGAATAAACAATCAAAAACCTCCTTTAGACTTCAGCATTTTTTAATTTTCTTGTGAGAAGGGTGTGGTCACAAGGGGTGGGAGAAAAGGAAATTACTAGGTCTTATAGCTCATACTCTTGTTCCTCTTTTTTTGTAAAACAGTGCAGCCCGATCTTCTGCTGACTCCAATTTAGATGACATTTGTAAATTGCTTCGAAGCACTGGATACTCAAGCCAGCCTGGAGCTAAAAGACCTCCAAACTACCCTGAGAGTTACTTCAGCAGGGTTCCTATAAGTGAAACATTCATTAGCATGGTTATCGGCCGCTTGCGGTCAGATGACATTTACAACCAGGTAAGCCATCCTGAGATAAAAGAGGGCTTTGAAGGGGAGCATCAGTTTGATTCTTAGGTCAATTACTCAGCCATGAAGTACAGAAAAAAATAAATGACAAAGGTTGTAGGGACTCTTGAGGTCAGCTGGTCCAACCTGCTCAAGCACAGTCAGTTGGAGCAGACTGTACTGGGCTATATCCAGCTGGATTTTGAGTATCTCCAGAGGTACAAACCACAGAACCTCTCTGGGCAATCTGCTGCAGTACTTGGCCAGCCTTGCAGTAAAAAGCACCATTTTTGTTTAATGTCTTATGATTGGACATATCTTACTTGACTCATTTACAGCATAGTAAAATCTTACTGTAGCCTGTTAAAAGTAGCACACATCTACATAGTCAACTTTTACACTCTGGAAATACATCTGGTAAATATGCTCTATGAGTAAGCATGTCTAGCTTACCTAAATAAATTTCTTGCCCCGTAGTATCTATACACTGCACTCTTTAATGTGTTCCATAATATTTTCAGGTGGTTTATGATGCACTGTATTATGTTCACTTTGTTTTGTTACTTTTTCCAGGTTTCAGCATATCCATTACCAGAACACCGCAGCACTGCCCTGGCTACTCAGGCTGCTATGCTCTATGTGATACTGTATTTTGACCCTTCTATTCTTCACACTCAACAAGCAAAAATGAGAGAGATTGTGGATAAATACTTTCCAGATAATTGGGTAAAAATTAATTCTGTTTTAAAACTGTTCCCTGTATTTAATGTTATAAGAGCAATAGAAATTATTGTTACATTATCTTTTACAGAAATGTAATAATAATCTAAAACTAGAACAGATTCTTCTCTGTGGAAATTTTACTTTGTTCAGACTGAAGCAGTCCAAGTCAAACACTCTGGATAAGCATGGAAGGCTGTCCTTTGAAAGTGTAATTTATTGTCTTAAATGCTTCAGTCAACTACACTCTAATACCATCAAGATAAAGTAAGTCCCAGGAAAATGTGTGATGGAATTTTAGGAATCTTGTAGTCCAGCCTTCTCCTCAAAGCAGGGTTGACCTCAAAGCTAAATCAAGCTACTCAGGCCTTGCCCAGTTAGCTTTGGAAATGTCTAAGGTGAAGACTCTGCAGCTTCTATGGACACCTGTGGCTGTGCTTCATCGCTCTCATGGTGAAGAATTTCTTCCTTCTGCACCACTGGAGTTTCCTTTGTTATAGCTTGTGGCTGTTGCTTGCCTTTTCACTGTGCACCTCTGAGATGGGTCTGGCTCTGTCTTAGTCATAACTTCCCTTTAGGTAGTGGAAGACCACAGTCAGATTCCTTTGACATCTTTCTTCCAGTTTAAGCAAACCCTGTTCTTGCATACTGGGTCCCCACAAGTGTCTTGGTGGTCTCCTGTTCACTTCATTCCAGTTTGTGCATGACTGTCTCATACTGAGCAGCCCAAATCTGGACCCATTTCTCTCAATGAGATTCCATGAGAGCAGACTAGAAGGAATGATTCACTTCCCCCAATCTGCTGGCTGCAGTCTGGCATAGCCCAGTATCTGATTATTCTTTGTTGTCATAAGGCTGCATGTCTGATTCATGTTTGGTTTGTCCAGCAGGACACTTAGGTCCTTTTCTGCAGAATTGTGACACAGGCAGCCAGTTGTGTTGTTGCAAGGGTTTGGGTTTGTCCCAAGTACAGGATTTTGTAATTTCTGACCTTCATGTGGCTTCTGCTGGTGAATTCTACCAGAGTGTCAAGAATGCTGTGGAGGACAATCCTGGTCCCAACAAATTATCCCACACTGATGTTCTTTGAAAACTTGTTTAAGGATTAGCTCTGTGCTATTGTCCAAATAACATAGAAGCTAAAGCTGTCACTGTGTGCTTCTATAGACCTTTTCAGGTGTAGTAATTAAAATGGAATTACTGTGTTTCAGTACTGAGATTTAGGATTTCCATCCAGAATCCCTAGTCTGCAAAAACTGCTGTTGAAATAGGCTGGCATATAAGAATGGAGTCCCTGGGTCATCTATATCAAAGGGAATCAGACTTAACAAAGAAACTGCACATTGATTGTGTATCTCTGTTGGTTTCAAGTTGTATTCTCCTGTACCTTAAATGGAGCAGTGAAGCAGGTAGGGAAGAAACTGCAATAGCTGGCTATTTCAGTAGACATTAGAATCCCTCTGTTTCTGGAGAACTACAAGCTTATTTTTAGAAACGAGAACTTGGACACTGCAAATTTTTGATTATGTCAGCGTTTTATTAACTTGAGTTCATAGTACAAATTGATCTTTTTAGACATTACCTATCTTCTTGTGGTCAGGTATGGATAAGTGAGCTGCATCATACAAAATACTCAACTCCTAAGCTGATTTCAAATTATTCTTAGCAGTTGAAGTGTAGCCTTTTGAGGAGCTGTCATCCACAGGAAATAATGAGCTTCACTTCAACAATATGTGAGAGATCCTCATATCAGCAGACCTGGGTCCCATTTGCCTTTACTTGACACTGCCAAAAGAGCTCAAAGGCTGACAGTGTCCCCTCAGTGTGATCATGCCTGTATGGAGGAATATTGTCATCACTATGACAAAACTCATAATCCCACAGCTCTGTACATCCTTCATCTGTCAGTAAACCAAGTCTTCTGTTTTTAATCAATTATCTTACAAATACTTGTTACTTACTCACTGTTCTGTATTTTTAATCATGCTTAAACTTGTGCAAGGAGTCTGACATCAGTTTCTCTTTGCTCCTCAAAAATCATACTGTTTAATCATAATTTCTTTCTGTTGTGTCACTGTGAAAAATGCATTACAGTTTAATTTGGTCCTTTGGGCATCCTCACAGTAAGATTAATTAATCTCATTTTGCCCTCCCTATCATAGTTTTTTTTCCCCAGTTGATTTTATCAATCTTCTTTAGAGCATCATGGAAATGAAAAATAAATCATGAGTTCATGGAGAGAAAAATTGAGTATCATATATAGTGAAAAAAAAAATTGAGTATCATATGTAGTGACTGAAAGAACTGTCATCTTGTTTTCAGAACTAAGCTTCTAAATAATTGTGTGCCTTTTGTTTCAAAGTCTTCTTCTTCTTGCTTTCCAAAGGTGGTACACCAAAAAGTACTGCTACCAAAAAAGTTCAGGTATCTCTTATTTATATCCACAGCATATCCCTTTTTGTCATATTGCTAAATGTAAACCTTGTATTTTTCTTAATAATAACATAAATACAACTTCTTGTTTTCTGCTTCCAATTTTAGGTCATTAGCATTTACATGGGAATCACTGTCAATCTGGCAGAAGCGTGGGAACCCTACAAAGCTGCTAAAACTGCCCTCAACTACACACTGGATCTTTCAAATGTCAAAGAGCAGGTACATAAGCCAGCATTAAGTATTTTTAGCAAGATGTGTGGGCATCTGAAGTATATGACATCAATAATGCATGGATCTTTTCTTCCTGCCTACAATGTATGTGCCATATTGTCTGGCAAACTTGGGGAATATGAGTAGAAATTTTTCCTTCATCTTTAGGGAAGAAGTTAACCAAGTCAAACTCAATTAATAGTAAGTGTGGAAGGGGCTCAAAGCTGGTCTGTGAGCCAGAAGGGGTTAGTGAAAGAGAGGAGCTGATAAGAGTTGCCTTTGCTCCTGAAAGGAGCTTTACCAAGGCTGTCAGCCTGGAAACAAAGGAGAGAGAGAGAGAGAGAGAGATAAACATAGGGCAGGCTGCCTTGCTCCAATGAATATTATGTTACTTTATTCTACTTTATATTATTTATACTTTATTCTGACTAATGAATAAGTATAAGCTTTGTGAAAGATTATAAAAAGACAGCATGCTATAAAATAAATCTAGAGAAGCCTTCTTAAATACAGTGTGTTCTTCAGTTTGTTATGACCAACAGTGACAAATAAGTATCTCCATTCTGTGATAGGTTTTTGTTGTTCTTTCCCATTAGGCAATAAAATATTAGTACCATTTTTTAGGAATAATTCCTAGAGAGTATTTAAGTGACTATATAAAAAGTCTACATTTTTGAAACATTATGCTTCCTGTGTAGCTTGGACTCTGGAACTGCTTTCTGTGGGAACATATGTGCTATGTGTGCAGGCTGTTTTCTGACATAGGAAAACTGCTTATCAAAGTCTTCTCTCAGCTCTGTGTGGCTGCTTTTAGCTTCTGGGTCTCTTTGGGTCATTCCAGTGTTTTATTCCTAAGGGTTTTCACCCTGACCACCTGTGAGAAATACTTGTGCAACATCAACTTCTTGTATTTCTTACTTTAATTTGAGGGCTATATAAATCCTAGACAAGTATTGCCTTGCTTTAAAGTTTATCTTGCATCCTTTGTCGTGCACTTGCAGTGTATAATACTGCCTACTAGTAATGATAATAATTTTTAGAGCACTTTTGTTAACTGTGTGCCCGCTAAGCTCTCAGGAGCATGGCGTATTCCATTGGAGGCAAGGATTCTGTTGATGCAGGCGTTGTGTGTTTCAAGGCCAGCAGGTACGCTGCAGTGACGGAGCGAGTGCACACGCAGGTGCAGCAGTTCCTCAAGGAGGGCTGTCTGAGGGAGGAGCTGGTGCTGGACAACATTCCCAAGCTGCTGAATTGCCTGCGAGACTGCAACGTGGCCATCCGCTGGCTGATGCTGCACACTGCAGACACCAGTAAGGCACTGCTGAGCTCTCAGTCCTGCTCCACTGCGGGGGGAAGTTCAGTTCTGCTGCTGTTGAAGTCAGCAGTTTCCTCTGCTGTTTGCAGGAGATTGTTGAGCTGTTGTTCTGCAAATAGTTTCCTAAAGCCTTGTCTGAAACGGCACATGCGTTTCCTCAGTTCTTGTGAGCTGAGCACGAATACAAAAATCAGCAGAAGTCATGATCTTGTTGAGTAATATTCTGCAGAAAAACATCATTCTGAAAATTTTACCTAGCTTCAAAAAGAAAGCAGTGGCCAGCTTCTTAAAATGTTAGTAATTAACAGGTTGAAACTAAGGTTTTTGTTCTGTTGAACTGAAATTCAGCTGAAACTGTTGAGTAATGTCTCTCATGTGAGTTTGGGTGTGTAAACTGACCTATTTAGACATTCCCTTATTTGAATGCTTGTGCTGTCTTTGAGGCTTCTTGATATGCAAGAGGGCTTCTGTTACACCTTCATACAATTTTTGTAATGGTTTTAGAAATACTGATCTTGGGGCTTCTTGATCAGAGGGACTAAATTTACATTTAGTTTCAGAAGCCTGCAGAAGTCTTAAGAAGGCTGAAGCACCACCAAAACCGTAATTATATTCTATTCAAAGGAATAGTTAGTCCATGTAAATGGAAAACAAGTGGGGGTTTACATACCAGAGCAAAATTTTTTTGCCTTCAAGCTCTTAAAAAGAATGTATTTACAAAGATTGAAAAGTTTGGCCAAATTCTGTGTAACAGTGGAGAAATGTTGTCTTTCCATTTTCAGCTTGTGATCCAAATAACAAACGTCTCCGCCAGATAAAGGATCAAATTTTAACAGACTCAAGGTACAATTCCAGGATCCTTTTCCAGCTTCTTCTGGATACAGCTCAATTTGAATTCATTTTAAAGGAGGTAATGTGCTGCAAACCAGAGTCTTCTAAGATCTCTAACCTGAAAAATTCACTAGGTATTTTTAAAAGTGGCTAAAAATAAAAAAATCTTCATTGTACTGTTCTATAAAATTCAGTACGCTTCTGTCACTGTATGTCCATCACACTGTCTTAATATTTTTAATTTTGTTTTTATATTCTGGCAAAATCTTGAAGTTACATAGTAATCACTTAGTCAGTTCCATCTGTTTTCAGTATTTTATTTCATCTATTGTGATATGCCTCCTTGCCAGTTTTGTAAACCAAATGCTTTGGGTTTCAGTAGATGTTCAAGCAGATGCTGTCAGAAAAACAAGCGAAATGGGAGAACTATAAAAAAGAGGGATCTGAAAGGATGACTGAGCTTGCTGATGTCTTCTCAGGAGTTAAACCTCTTACTAGAGTGGAGAAAAATGGTAATTATTAAAAATTATACTGTGAGGGGAAAAAGTTATTTCAACTTATGTTTCTAAAGTGACACCAAAATAAAATACATGAGTCTAATAGTAATAATATAGGAACAATTTTCATGTCCCTCAGCTGCCAAAGAGGTCTCTTTAGCTCTTGTCTTGTTTAGGTTTTCAGCACATATTTCATATGTAAACAATATTTAGGTACCTAATATTTAGATGGCCCTATTTTTAAAACTATTTTTCATTCCTTTATTTAGATATACCAGTTAAAATTATTAGTTCACTTCTGTATGTATAATGGAGCTCACATTACCATGTTCTATGTACAAAGGAGTGAGAAGACCATGCCCATTAAATTTAGGGATAGTTTAACGTCTTCCCTAATTCTTTCCCTGGCTGTAACCTGGATTTCAATTGTATCAGCATTTTTAAAAGAAGAAAACCTTCTTTTACTTGTTCTCTACACTGAGTGGTGTTCTACTAGTTCTCTAAGGACTTAAAAGTTGAATCTGTGCTTCTTTCCAAATTCCTTGCACTGTTTTTTGAAACACCTATTTTTTTTCTCTTGAACTGGTGAAAATAAGATTTTTTTTAATGCCCATTTATGTTGGTAGGTGTTTTTACTGTTGCAAAATTTACTGTTGTGAAATTTACCTGAGCATTTGCCACTTTACAAATGTACATGTTAAAAGACTATAAATGTACCAGTGAAATAAGAACTTGTAAAAATAATCTCGTGTATGTATAGCTTTTTGTTTCTTTTGACTAGCAAGTATTTTTGGTGCCTATCATATATGAAGAGATTTCATTATTTTTTTCTTAATTCTTTCATAGAAAATCTACAGGCTTGGTTCAGAGAAATCTCCAAGCAAATAATGTCTCTGAACTATGATGATTCCACTGCAGCAGGCAGAAAAACCGTGCAGCTAATACAGGCTTTGGAAGAGGTATGGCAAAGACATTTTGAGTTAAATGACCTTGTTCTTCTGGAACAACAGCATTTTTTACACATGTACTGACTTCTGATAGCAGAGATGCACAACAGATTTGAATTTTAACAACTGTTGAAATCTATTTGATCTTTGTTGTTACATATCTACAGTAAGCAGGAGTTTTGTATAAACCTTGGTGTTGTGAAATAAGGGATATAGTATAAAAGGTCATGCTACCTTTAGCTGAGGATTTGTAGGTTTTTTCAAAGAAATTAATTCAGTATTTAACATTATTTGGCAATATTACTCATTTTTTAGAAATGCTGAAAATAAATTAATTTGAAACTAAAAAGAGTGTTTTGAAAGGCAAAATAAAAAAAAATCTGTATTTTTCTGTGTGTGCTTCTTCTATTTCCAGTACATAAAAGAGTACTCAGAATGATGTTTCACAGTACACCTCCTTTAATAACTTTGTGAAATTTGTTGTTAATACACTCCATAACAGGCCAGGATTGAAGTGTCTTACTGCTGCTAGCATCCAGAAGTAATGTCAGTTTACTGATTATGTTTGTATTGCTGTCCTTAAAGATGAATAGAAAACAACAAAAAAAAGAGTCCTATTATGAGTTTTACTTGTTTGTTTTTTAAATATAGGTCCAAGAGTTTCACCAGCTGGAAAATAACCTGCAAGTTTGCCAGTTTCTGGCTGACACCCGCAAATTTCTCCATCAGATGATCCGAACTATCAACATTAAAGAAGAGGTCTTGATCACCATGCAGATAGTTGGTGATCTTTCCTATGCTTGGCAACTAATTGACAGGTATGTTAGCAGGAACTTTTTCTTCCAGTCAGTAACCATTTGTAAAACTTGTGGGGAATCACATGCATAAATGTTATTAAAGCTATCAACGTTCCAATTTAAAAACAGTCTTGAAGCATTGTTCTGTGAGTTGTTGAGTATACTGAATTATAATCAGCTTGAATAGGAATTAACATCCATCCTTCTCAGGTTGTTAACTGCAGGTTAAATTATAGTGTAACTTCTTACTGTCTATCCTGTTCTAACTATAACAGCTTTGTTAACTTCCTGTCTCCATCCTTTAGTCTTATTAAGTGTTCTCCAAAATACTGGAGTTCATTTTTCAACCAAAAACAAATGAGGAAAGACTAATGCTCAAAACTCTGTTTCCATGGTGGGATTTTGCTGACCTGCTGCTTCATCCCATGGCTGTTCACCCTCCCTGATGCCTCATCTTTCGTCCCACCTCTCCTTTCTCACATAGGGTTTTTCTAACCAGTATCTCTTCAGACCTAAATTCTCCTTTAGTGAAGTTTGTTAGTGATCTCCTGTGCCATTTACACGTTACACTGGTGCTGTTGACATACAATTAAACAGTTGAAAATAACAGTTCCAGGGGAAGAAGCTGATTTGTTTTGTTTGTTTCCTACCCCAGCTTTACATCTATTATGCAAGACAGCATAAGAGTCAGTCCATCTATGGTAACTAAACTCAGAGCCACTTTCCTAAAGGTAAGTAGGAACAACACTGAATGTACTTGAACACTGCAGCTCAATTCAAGCAGTTTGTTTAAAAGGCCTTAAGCTCTGAAATCAGTTAAGACTTCCTTGTACCAGATCTTCTATGTCCAGTTTTTTTAGACAGTATTAAATTAACTCAAGGTTAGTTTTAAGGAAAATAAAACCAAGTTATGCACATTTTTATAATGCAACAGTTGCATTCCTGCTGTTAAGCAAATAAGTCTCTTGTCCAGCCTCTACTCATTACAGTTGTTTTCTAGGGACATGGGTGCACAGATGGGATCTTCTGCATATGGATCAGAGCAGGCTGAAGGAATTTAAAAAGTTATGTTCTCTGTTCCCTTTGTCTGTTGATGAAGCTCTGGCTTCAGATGAAAATATCATGTGTAGAAATAAGAATAGGGATTAGTGTGAGTGAGGATATAAAATTACAACTGAAATGTCCCATGAAGCTATTTAGATTTTAACAATCTTAGGGAAGGTAGCCTGATGGACTGTTGGACTTCTTTGACTTTTAACATTTTTTTTTTCTCATGGAAAGCATGGTATAACACTGCTCCTTAGGAAGAATCTAGTACTCTGGGTTGTAGGATAAGAGCCTGAGCAAAAGAATTC
Organism: Molothrus aeneus; assembly: GCF_037042795.1. Lineage (NCBI taxonomy): Eukaryota > Metazoa > Chordata > Aves > Passeriformes > Icteridae > Molothrus > Molothrus aeneus. Next base: position 142,428,094 of record NC_089646.1, on the reverse strand, counting down.
AAGCATATAATTTTCCTGAGAAAAACAAACGTGGAGTTAAAATATTAACATCATTTCTAGCTTGCTTCTGCTCTTGATTTGCCACTTCTCCGCATCAATCAAGCGAACAGTCCCGACCTCCTCAGTGTGTCCCAGTATTACTCCGGAGAGCTGGTCTCCTATGTTAGAAAGGTGGGTGCTTATAAGGCATAATTGCTTTGTTCTCTCATTAATTTTTTCCTAATTGAGGATTATTTTCTTAATAAGAATATTCTGACTCTGGGTGTTTCTTCTCTCATTTACAAAGGTTCTACAGATAATTCCAGAAAGCATGTTTACATCTCTTCTCAAAATCATAAAGCTCCAGACTCACGATATTATTGAAGTGCCTACTCGCCTTGATAAGGACAAACTACGAGATTATGCTCAGCTGGGACCACGATATGAGGTGCAGTTAAAACAGGGAATTCTGAAAAAGCAAACCTTATAGGTGGCCAACTTTAACCTAAGTTTAAATCTACACAGCTCCATAGAGTTACAGTTTAACAGTGAAGTTAGATTTGTTGACTTAAAGTTAAACTGACAGGTGTTATTGTGAGCATTCCTTAAGTTTCACAAGGACAGATGAGTAACTTTTGAGCTTCTCTTTGTAGAAGTTTAAACTTTGAATCTTGTAGAGAAGGAGAGAAACAAAAGCTAAATAAATGTATAAATGAGCATAAATATATTTTTATTTATTGGAGGGGATGGAACCCTGAAAACCTGAGTCTGAAATGAAGCCCTCCACATTTGGCATTCTTGTTCCAAGAGGAGAAGGTCAAAGACTGAATAAGCCAGAAAGGTTAAGCTTTTTGCTGTTCTCAAATGAGGAGAGGATGAAGGCATGTTGATTTGACCAGATAAAGCTGCTGTTGCTCATTTAGTCTCTGGTTTTTCTTCTGCATTGTAACCAGTCTGGAAGAGTGAGCAAACATTAAAATTACGTGGTTTTATTTTCAGTAGAGGAAGATGCAACACAAAAACCTGAGCAGATCAGTAAGTCTTTCTCCCAGAGAATCTAATAATCAATTAAGATCCCAGCTTTTCCCTGGAGATTTTGCCAAAGTGCTCACTTGTTAGGTGCTTTCTGCCAACAAGCTGTGATCTCTGATTAAGCTGATGTTCAGTCCTGAACATTAGGTTTAGCTCCCCCATGAGACTTTTTAAAGTGAGTCTGGCTTGTGTGTGGGTGGGAGTGAAGGAGAAGGCAGTGTTCAGTAATGCTTTATTTTGAGACAGTAAAAGGAAAACAAATTATACTAAAGTTGTTTTCACTTCCAATTTCCGTTGAACTGTAGATCTGAAGGGTCTTCTCTATTCTGTATTGTAAACACCTGAAAGGCAAAAGACTGGCTTGTCTGAACTTTGAGCATAAAGATAATAATAACTGTAAATAATTGTAAAACTTCAAGTGAACGTGCTACCATATTAGATCAGTGGAAATACTGAGGTGGACTCATGGTAGCAGCAGGCTTTATTATAGAAGAACTACTGTGAGCTGTGTTCCCAGCCTGCTCAAAGGTACCAGCTCAGAGTTTTGTCCATAATATTTGTGCACACAAGATATGGCTGGTCTTCCCTTCTGTAAGCCCTCTGAAGCCTCTGAGAGATACCTGTTCTTTCCTACTGCTAATACACTTCTATTTATCTGACTAAAAGAAAGGTAACTTTATAAGTCAGTCTAGAACGAGATGTTGTTGAAAGTTGAAAGTATATCAGTGCAACTTATTTAAATCTAAAATAGGAAGCTACCACTGGGAAACACAGATTTTTGTTTTAGAGTAATTATTTACATCTATTGAATCCCTTCAGTGAATTTTTTTTTTTGTTACAGGTTGCCAAGCTAACCCATGCAATTTCAATCTTCACTGAAGGTATTCTCATGATGAAAACTACTTTAGTTGGTATCATCAAGGTAATGATCCATTATTTCAATAGGAAAAGGTTGTTTGGTGGCAATTAGTACTTTACCACAGATTTCAGCACAATATATGAGACCTCAAGGAAAAATAAAACAATAAGAAAATATAAGTTTGCATGCAGTTTTCCAACAGTGATGCCTAAATTGGCAGCCAGATAAGAACTATATTTTTTTCAGGTTCCTAGGAACCCACAGTCCCTATTATTAATAGATTCATCCACTGTACTTGGTGATCATTGGAGGTTTTTCCTGTTGGAAAACTTTTCTGAAGAGCTGTTTCTTCCATTGGTATAATCTGTCCTGCAGTTTTACATTAAGGCTGCATTGATACCTCTTTGAGAACTAGAAGCAAGTATTCTTGAAGAAACATACACTTCTTAATGCATACTGGCTTCTTAGAATTGTACAACATTCACAGCAGATCATGAACAAAATTTGAATATGGGAACTACAAACCTTTGCCTTTAAGTTAAAGAAATAATTTATTCACTAGTAGAAGTATGTAAATTGTTTATTCTTTGAGCAAGCTCTGGTGGTTAAGTGCATCTGTTAACAGCACTTTCCTGTTTATCAAAAGTATTTTATATCTTCCTAGGTACAAAATAAATCCTTTATATTTTTATACCCTTCTGACTTTAAAGGAAAAGTGTTTATTCTACTTAGGTGGACCCAAAACAGTTACTAGAGGATGGAATAAGGAAGGAGCTGGTAAAACGGGTGGCCCTGGCTCTTCACAGGGGCCTCATCTTTAATCCTAGAGCCAAGGTTGGTTCAATTTTTTATCTATCTTTTATTATACTGCCTTCTAAAAAATAATTTATGCTTTTACATGCAGATTTCCTTTTTGTAAAAATAGTTTTGGACTACTGAAGGTTATTTGGAATTCTTTATTTGATGTTCAAATGAGTTTATAAACTGCCAAGTGTACATAGAATTAAAAAACATCTTTTTATTCTATTCCAAAGTGTCCTGTCAATTCTGAATTCATAGTACTGCCTTTGTCTGTGATGATTGACAGGTTATATAAGCCAAGTAAACATAGATAGGCATTGATAAAATAAGGAGTCACTCCTTGTTTTGATCCTGTCCAGATTGTTGAATCTTCTAGATCAATCAATAGTACCACTGAAGGCAAAAATAAATACAAAAAGGTGGAGGAAAAAATATTTAGTAAGAATTAATTCAGATATCAAACTTTGATAAATTTCTCAACGCTTTTCAGATCCAGCTGGACCACATTGAAATGCTCTAGAGGTTGTTCTCTAAGGGTATTTAGAAGCCTTTTACATTTTCTTTGAATTCTACATGTTCACAGTTCTGGTTTTATCTTTTTGTTCTTGTTTGTCTCCAGCCAAGTGAACTCATGCCCAAACTGAAGGAAATGGCAGCTACAATGGATGGGTTCCATCGATCATTTGAATATATCCAGGATTATGTCAACATATATGGTTTAAAAATTTGGCAGGAGGAAGTGTCTCGTATTATTAACTACAACGTGGAGCAGGAGTGCAATAACTTCTTAAGAACAAAGGTGCTACTCAAACCCAAAAATAACAAAAAAGTTGATAAATGCCTTTAGAGTTGGCTGTTAGAGCCTGTGACTGATGGAGCATGTGTACCCATGGTTCATACCACTGTAACTTTAACTGAATGTGCTAACTACTGTGTAAAACTGCCCCCAGTTTATTCTGAAATGTTGCAGCATCTCCCCTGCGTTATTTGTACATAAAAGTACCCAAAATAGAATATTTTAGTATATTTTTGTAATAAGATTCATTCTTCTCTTTGCTTTATTCTGCTTTTATAGTGTTCTGCTATGTGTAATTTACAATATTGTGTTGCAGTGCGCCCCTTTTAAATCAAACAAAAGGAAAATTTCTAAATTAAAAAGGTGCAATGGGAACACTACAAATTACTGTAAAACTTATTTTTCAGATTCAAGACTGGCAAAGTATATACCAGTCTACTCATATTCCTATACCAAAATTCACACCTGTGGATGAATCTGTAACATTTATTGGTCGTCTTTGCAGAGAAATCCTGAGGATCACAGACCCAAAGTAAGTACTTTGTGTCACCATGCATGGGATAGCTCCAATTCCACCATACACAAACCAAAATACAAGAGATAGGTTTTCCTTAGCTGTCATATCTTTATCTAAAACCAGATTTACCCAGTCCATGCTGTACATTTTAAAGGTTAGTCTAGAAAAGTGGTGATTTTAGTCTAAGAAGGAAAACAGTGTGTTCAACAAATGGAGGAGAGAGAAATCAGGGACGAGTGACAGAGCCCTGGTGGAGAGAGGAATAGCTAAACATCACCGGAGATACTTGGGGAGTCTTTCTCATTTGTCTAAGAAAGGTAACTCATTACTGAGAGTATCACAGGAACTATCTGCAGCTTTTTCTGAAGTTGTTTGCTGATTTTTTCCCTCAGAATCACGTGTTACATCGATCAGATGAATACTTGGTATGATATCAAAACTCATCAGGAAGTAACCAATAGTCGTCTCTTCTCAGAGATCCAAGATACTTTGGGTACCTTTGGTCTCAATGGCTTAGACAGGCTGCTGTGTTTCATGATTGTAAAGGAACTGCAGGTAATTTTTGGAACTTCAGTTTCTCAAGGCCACGATGCTTTGTTGTTTAATAATGAAATTTTTAAAAAAATCTGTTCATTACTGAAATGGTAAAATTAAATCAAAAGCATTTGAAAAATGGTTGTTCAAGTGCAAAAGCGAGAATTTCAGTTACAGATAAAATTAGGGAAGTTGGTGCTCTTAAGTAAATGGTGCTGTGTAATTCCAGGTTGTGTGGGGATGCTTTCTGAAGGTGTGCACTGTGTGTGTACTTAAAAGTTGATTTCAGGTCATCTTCTGTTTTTCAGTCTAGAATACCAACAAAGATTGTTTGGGTCTACCATGATGCATAAGGTGTCAATTCTGTGAAATTACTGTTTCCCTAGTACCTGTTATGTGAAACCAAGTTTTTTTGTTTCCTGAGAAGAATCTAGTTCTAGCCTGGTTAGAGATTTTAGGGGAAATAAGTATCAACAAACACAGTTCTTCCTGAAAAATTGAATTACTACTTGTCCAGAGTGGATATTAGATACTGACAAAGGGGATCTTCTTAATGTCCTAACATTGATTAACATAACTCCAAAAAGCAAAAATTGTAACTACGCAATTCCTCAACTCTTCATCTATGGAAACAGTCGTTCTGCTGTTAAAAAATGTGGCTCCAGTGCCATCAAGATTAATCATAGAGTGCGTGTGGGATAATTTTACTTACTTATTTCTTTCTTTTATTTAGAATTTCCTGAGCATGTTTCAGAAAAATATATTGCGTGACAGGTCAGTACAAGATACCTTAAAAGCACTCATGAGTGCTGTCAGTCCCCTCAAAGGAATCATAGGTAAGTGCTTACTGGTTAACATGGAAGAAAGCAATTGTCTTTGTACTCTTGCATTTATTTCTCTTCTTACTTGGTTTTTTTTTTTTTTAATGCCTCACCCTTCTTCTTTTCTCAGCAAATTCAAACAAGGTTTATTCTGCAGCTATTGCAAAAACACAGAAGATCTGGACAGCTTATTTAGACTCCATAATGAAGGTAGGTTCATGTGACTTATTCAGCCAGAATTCATTCGAGGCTCTTTGGTTATATTGGCCCCTCAATTCAGGAGGGACATGGGGGTGCTGGAGCATGTCCAGAAAAGGGCAGCAGAGCTGGTGAGGCTCTAGAGGATAAGTCCTGTGAGGAGCAGCTAAGGGACTTGGGGGTGTTTAGTCTGGAGAAAAGGAGGCTCAGGGGGGACCTTACCACTCTCTACAACTCTCTGAAAGGAGGCTCTAGCCAGGTGAGGGTTGGCCTCTTCTCCCAGGTAACAGTGACAGGACAAGAGGACATGGCCTCAAACTGCACCAGGGAGGTTGAGGTTGGACATCAGGAGGAATTTCTTCATAGAAAAGGTTGTTAAACATTGAAACAGGCTGCCCAGGAAGTGTGGAGTCACTGTCAGGTGTTTGAGGACAGACTGGATGTGGCACTCAGTGCCAGGGTTTAGTTCACAAGGTGGTGTTTGGTCATAGGTTGGAATCAATGATTTCAGGGGTCTCTTCCAATCTTAAAGGTTCTGTGATATTTGAATCTGCTTATTTTACTATGTTGTATTATATTGACTTGGAATTATGTAGCATCACAAGTGAAGCAGTTTTGGGTTTGCAAGAGCTCCTGAGCTTCATTTGTGTGGGCACCTCATACTCCACAAAGTGCTTAGCACTGAGTTTCATAAGAAATCACTCACCAAAAGCAGAGTCTGGCACTAGAGATCTGATCTGGGCAGACAAGGTTAGTGTTTAGTGCCAGGAACTCTTGAGCCTCCTCGCAGTGCCTTGTGACCATGGTATGCCCAAGGATAAAGTTTGGAGCAGTAGCATTTCCCAGACTTGCCTTGCCACAGGAGGCATTGTACTGTGCTGAGGATTTAAACAAGCTGTCCCACTATCTTCCTCTTTATCTTGTCTCTGTAATGATATATGGGGAGCAGCATTTCTCAGAGTGCTGTGGATGTTTATGTTACTGGAGTGAAGAGGAAAGGGCAGGGAAGGAGAAGGTTGACTGCAACGAGCCTCTCTGATGCTTTCTTACCCCGCTGTGCTGACCTTAAGATGTACAGAGAGGTGGGAAGCAGAGTGCAGGCATTTTCACTGACCAATGAAAAGCATTTTCACTGACCAATGAAAGTAACTGGGGTTTTATACCTGGTACTTTTTTTGTGCCCATTCCCTTTGGCCTCTACCTGTGACCAGGAACTGTGTGTAAACTTCAAGCACTGTGACTGCATCTCTGCTCTGAGTGCACTGTGCAGTTGGGGTCAGTCTTTAGCTGACTCTTCCTTCATTGCATTCAGTATAACACACCACCCTTTTTGTGTTTTTGTCAACAGGTTGGTCAGATGCAGATTTTAAGGCGACAGATTACCAATCAATTAAATTATTCCTGCAGATTTGACTCCAAGCATTTGGCTGCTGCTTTGGAAAATCTCAATAAGTAAGAAGCAAAATGTGCTGAAGAGTTGCTTGTATCTCTGTGATGTAATTGTTATCAGCTCAGCAATCCTTAAAATCTAAAATTAGAAAAATCTATAATTACAAAATTTAAAATCTATAGCAAAATGTGGCATCTGATTTGTGTGCTGGTTTTTGTTGATCAGTATTTGAATTTTAACCCAGCAAAAACATTAAAAATAAATACTTGGCAAGTAAATAGTTTGAACATGCAGTTTCTCATAGCATTTGGTTATACCTGGTTCTGAACTCATATTTAGATGAGAAAAAGGAACAGAATATGTGTGGTGCTGATTTTGAATCAAATATGATGTTTGTAAAAAGGTACTCCAGAGAAGGTGTTTTACTCTTGATTGTGGCCATGTAGCGGTTTTTGTATCTTTGAAATTTTTATATTAATATGACATGTGGGCATCATGTAAGGTTTATTTGGGGATAATTTTTAAAATCATTTAATATAATCTGTTTTCCTTTTAGAGCAATACTGGCTGACATTGAAGCACATTATCAGAACCCATTACTACCTTATCCTAAAGAAGACAACACTCTTTTATATGAAATCACAGCTTATCTGGAAGCTGCTGGCATTCACAATCCATTAAATAAGGTCAGGCATACATTCTGGTGCTTGGTGCAGTTTGTTTTGTTCTATTTTTTTTCTTTCTATTTTTTTTAAGTGAGAAAAAAAATAATATGTAGAAGACCTGTACTACTCTTTTTTTTTCCCCCTCAGATCTACATAACAACAAAACGTCTGCCATATTTTCCCACCGTCAACTTCCTATTCCTCATTTCTCAGTTTCCCAAACTTCAGTACAACAGAAATTTAGGTAATGTGTAAGTTGCTGTTTGTCTAAATCTAATTAAAACCTATGTGAAATTATCTGTAGAGAAGATAGTAAAATTACCTGCATAGAAAATACACAGTTCCTGACTTTATCAGGTCAGAGAGTTTTGTTATACTATTTAAGCCAAATACAATAAGGTAGGAAACAGAATCCAGACTCCTGGGTTTCTCATTCTATCCTGTGCCTCAGTTAATATCATTAAGCCATTCACCATGGAAGACATGCAGTTGTTACATTAGTGTTGGACTTTTTTGTGTGAGCAAGCAGAAGGGGAGACAGCAAAAAAAAGCCATGAAGAGTACATTACCTAAGTTAGCCTGTGCTGTAAGAATATGTTCTGGTTTATAAACATAAACATATATGTATTGTTTTGGGCTTTTTCTGTGCAGGAGTGGTGTGCAAGCGGCCAGCTGATCAAATTGACTGGCTGCCTTTGGTTCTGGGGCTGCTTACCCTGTTGAAACAGTTCCACTCAAGATACACAGAACAATTTTTGGCTCTGATTGGTCAGTTTATTCGTTCAACGATGGAGCAGTGCACAAGGTACCCATGTTTTACTTTTTACCCAAGTATCACCTCTGTGAAGAGGACTTCTGCAGTGAAAAAGCACTGCATTTTCAGCATTTTTGCTAGCAGAGTATTGTTGACATTTGCAGTCGTTCAGTACTTGAAGGGATCTTATAAAAAAGGTAGAGAGGGTGTTTTTACATGGGCAGACAGGGACAGGAAAAGGGAGAATGATTTAAACTAAAAGAGGGGGGACATTAATCTCAATGTTAGGAGGAAATTCTTTCCCATGAGGGAAAGGCACTGGAATGGGTTTCACAGAGAAATGGTGGATGCTCCTCCGTACCTGGAGGTGTTCAAGGCCAGGTTGGATGGGGCCCCGAGAAAACTGGTCCACAGAAAATTGTCCCTGCCCATGGCAGGCCTCTTGTAAAATCATGATCTTTAAGGTTCCTTCCAGCCCAAACCATTCCATGATTGCATTAGACAATAACAACAATATATTTTACTAAATAGAAGATTAAAACACAATTTCTATTTGTAATGGAAACACATGACACCTAATAGAAATGATGTTATTTGAAGGCTGGCATTTTCAGGTAATTTAATCCAAGTAACTGGTTGATAAGTAAGAGTGTGATCTCCATGGTGGTTTAATTTTAGCCAGAAGATTCCAGAAATGCCTGCTGATGTAGTGGGTGCCCTCATGTTCCTGGAAGATTACATTCGATACACCAAGTTACCAAGAAAGGTAAGAAAGAATTCCATGTCTCTAAATATGCCCCTAAACACCCCAACCATTTTCCCTGGAAAAAGGAGAAAGAAATGTGTGCTCCCAGTCCACTTCAGCCAATTAAGGGATCTGGCCAGGGAGACACTGCCCACACCCTCCATTTGTACTACAAATGAGCCAACATAACAAATAACAGCTCAGGGTCCTGCTGATGCAGAAGCAGCCCTCGTTTGTAGAGTTCAGTCCCATTACTACAGGAATAAATAGATGAATACTGATAAATAAAGGATTTCACCTTTGTGCTAATTTCAAAGCAGTCTGTTAAATTTAATCTTCAGTGTATAATGCTGGGGGCTGTTGGGAAGGAAAGAAATAAAATAGAAGTTTCAAGGTATTTCCAAGTAATACTAAACTTAACAGTATTCTAAACACAGGGCAAAAAGCTAATTGGAAAGTCCAAATTTTGGTGAAACACTGTATCCAGTCTTTCCTTCACTTCCTGCCAAAGGCTGATTTCCCAGGCAGCTTCCTTGTCTCACATGCAAGGGAAATGCTAAAAATCTACCTGTAGAGAGACTTTGTTTCATGTTTAAATGCAACTTAACTACATTTGAAGATTATATATTCTTTATATATAGTATTCAAAATAAGTCATAATCCTGATTGCTATATATAGGCTGTACCTCTGTGGTTCTTGAGTAAACATTCAATGGCCATTTCCCAGCTTACATTCACAATGAGGAGAGTGAGTTTCTTCCAGTCTCCTCTTCCCAGCCCACAGTTCTGTGTGGTGGAAGGTCCCTGTGTCAGTCCTGCAGCTGCAGGTGATGCTGTGTGGAGCCCAGCAGAGAGGACAGCAGCATTCCTCCAGTCCTACTCTGTTCCTGTGCCCCTGGCATCTCCTCCCAGCCCTGACTGGGCTGTTCCTTCCTTCCTTTGAGCACATCCAGGAGCACATCCTGATGCCAGGGTGGCTCAGGTCAGTAGTGTGTGTGCTCCAGTCATGGATCTGGTATGCTTGTAATGGATGAATGGACAACAAATGGATAATGCAAATGCCCCACTGTGCCCTCCTGTGTCCCTCAGGTTGTTGAAGCACACGTGCCAAGCTTCATTTTTGATGAATTCAGAACTGTTCTATGAATATGGAGATGGACCAAGACTTTTCACCAAACCTGAAATGAGGCTTTTCTCCAAACCTGAAATGAGGAGTTGGGCCTGAGGGTGAGGCAAGTACAGCTGTTCAGAACTGTGTCTTTTCTTTGCTTCAAGGCAGTGCCTACAGCTGTCTCTGTGAAATGTAACCATCAGCACTAGTCTATATAACCCTTGTTTAAATCTTGGCATGATACACAGCGTGTATCTCCTCTAAACAGTGTACATTTTGTACTGCACATTATAAATGCTGCATGTAATTGTTTATGTAAAAATCATTTAGGTTTTTTGTTCTGAAGAACTATCTGTGGAAGTTTGACTTTTGTATCAGAAATGAGCAATGAAATTGAAAATAAAGGTGTTGGATAGTTTACCAGGACTGATGATTCCAAATACAGTTTTCTTTTTAAAAGAACCAGGAGTATGCATATACAGTGTAAAGAGGTTTGATGTCTGCCTATGTGCTACAAACAGTGTAATTCTATAGAGGACATAAAATAATTAATTATTTATTGCTGAAAAGTCCTGTTCGGCTAATTAAAGGCACAAATATTAGTGTAACTGTAACATTTCTAATGTTGGGGAACAAGATGTTTAGTCACATAATTTTCACTCATGGTACATGCAATGTCCCAGCCTTAAGGGGAAGGGAGCACCCAAGATTCACAGATGCGCATGGTCTAAAGGAATGACAGAAGAGGGTCCACGAAAACTCAGTTTTATTAGTAAATTACCCATTTGACATGGAAATTGATATGTTAGTCCCTGACCTCCTGCCTAAACACACAGCAGTGGGGTTTGGAAAAGGAGTGGGATCAAAGGCGGGGTGATGAGGGGGATAGAGGAGGAGAGATGGTTTAAAGAGGGGGAGAGAGAGAGAAAGAAAGGAAGAAAGAGAGAAAAAGAGATCACCAGTCCTGGCTCCAGCACAGATCCAGCTGATGGCATGTCCTGGGCTGCACACCCAGACTTTGTGGGGGTACTTTTTTATAGATAAGTTTTTCCCACCCTAGAGATAACTTTCTTGACTGTCTTGTGCTTATCTCCACGAGTCAGAACAAGGACATTTGTCTCTCACTTCCCTTCCTCCTATGCCTCCTTTTGCAGCCACAACAATCCTTGGCTGTTATTGCCATAATCCTTGACTGGCTCAGTTTTTGGAGTTTGCTAGATGCACAAGCCCCCTCATCTTCCAAGCTTCCACAGTATGGAACATTTTACACCTGGCTTGATTATCTAGCATGGGGCTGCTGTGCAATTGGCAGCAGGGGCTGTTACCCTATCAGAGGGACAGCCTGGTGATTATCAGACTGAAAAAGAGGAGGCAGAGGCCACAGCTCAAGGGAAAGTCCCATGTTGGGGGTCTGTCCAGCCCACACTCCTGCTTAGAGCAGGGCAGCTGGCACAGGGTGCTCAGGGCCACAGCCAGTTGAGTTTTGAGTATTCCTTGGATGGAGGCTCCACTGTCTCTCTGGGTGATCTGCCCAGGTGTTTGACCTCCTAAACAGAGAAAGAAGTTTTTTCTTATGTTCAAATGGAATTTCACATGTCTCAGTTCTTCCCCATTGGCTCCTGTCACTGTGCACCACTGACTGTAACTGACTGTCACTCTTCTTTTCTCCCTCTATCCATTGAATATTTGTCCACATGAGTAAGATCCCTTTTAGCCTCCTCTTCTCCAGACTGAGCAGTCCAAGCTCTCTCAGCCTCTCCTCATATGACAAGGGCTGCAAGCTGTTAATCATCTCCATGGCCCTTCAGTCTGTCCTTGTCTGTCACAGTGGGGAATCCAGCTCTAAACTCAGCACCCAGATGTCTCTTGCCAGGGCTGAGCCAACAGAAGGGTCATCTCCCTCACCTGCTAGCAGATGTGCCAGCAGCTCTACCTGATGCAGCCCAGGAGGCTGGTGGTCACTGCTGCAGGAGTGAACTGATTTTTCCCAGGATTCCAGGGAAACCCAGAGGGAAGCAACTTTTCCCAGGAACAACTTGTCTGCAAGTTGTCTTCCAGCAGTCTCTGAACTTCATCAACTTTGTGTTGGACCACTTCTCCAGCCTGCCCAGGTCTCCCTGCTCTGTAGCTGCTCCTTGTGGGTTTGTATCCCCTGCAAACTGCTGGGGGTCCATTGCCCTGGCCATAGCAAAGACATTGAACAGTACTGGCCCCAGTATCAACCCCTGGGAGCTCCACTAGGAACTGGCCTCTAGCTGGACATCGTGGTGCACATCACAACCCCTGGGCCCCACTGTGGAGCCAGTGCATTCAGTTTGGGTTTCCCTTAGTAAATCCATGCTGAGTACTCCCAAGCACCTTCCTGTTCTTTGTGTGTTTGGGAATGGTTTCCAGGCCTGTTTGTCTCATCGCCTTCTCAAGGTTTGTGGTGAGGCTGGCTGTCCTACAGCTTTCCTCATCTTCCTCCTTGCAGTCCCTGAAGACAGGAGTGATGTTTAGGCCTCAGGATCACCACCACCATTCACAGGACAGTGAGAGTAGCCTCTCTCTGACACCTGCCTGCTCTCCTCACATCCAGGAATGCATCCCAGCAGCTTCCATGGAGTCCTGAATGCCCACATTGTTTAAATATGTTCCCCAACCTGGTCCTTCTCTGCTGAAGGACTGAGTTCTGATCTGTGGGGTTCAGCACCACTGAGTGTTGTTTCACCTGTTACTAAATCAGCCTTTGCAAAAGCTGAACCCATGCTACAGTAACCTGGTTTTCAGGCTGGGGAAGGATTTTAACTCCTGCGTTCTGTCAGCACCTGTTTTGGGAGTACAGCCCTTCCCTCTCCAGCAGGCAGGGGCTTGCCCAGCACCAACTCCCTGCCCATCCACACAAGAGCTTTGATGCTGTCTGAGACACTGCAGCTTCCCCTGGCAGCCAGTGCCCTCCTGGCCTCCACATCTCCCTCCAGGTGTGCTCTAGGTGGATGAACAGCACAGTGGTTCAGGCAACTCTGACAAGAGCCCTGAGGTCAGCCCTGCTGTACAGATCTGGAGAGTTGTGCTGGTCACACATTTCCAGGAATGGAGGAGCCTGGGCTGCCTCTTCCCAGGAGTGAGGAGTACTGGCTGAGCTGGGGGTGGACGTGATTAACACAGCAATGGCTGCACTCCTGCACGTACACAGAGGTGGGGCAGGCTGTGAGTCAATCACTTCATAAAAATCTGTACAGCCCATTGCACAGCAGTGATTCCCCCTAAAGCACAGAATCACAGGATCAGTTGGGTTAGAGAAGATCTCCAAGATTACAGAATCCAGCCTGTGACTGAACATAACCATGTCAAATAGACCATATCACCAAGCTCCACATCTGGTCTTTTCTTGAACACCTGCAGGAAGTGACAGCTTTCCTTAGGCCCAGAGTTATACCATATTCTAGTGACATTATCCAGCTGTTGTTACATCACTGTGTGAATCATAATTTAAGTCATCCTCAAGTCACAAATTCAGCTATTGCCCTATGGTGGAGTTGACTTTGGCTGGAGGCCAGGTGTCCATCCAGCTTCTCTATCACTTCCTTCCTCAGCTGGAAAGGGAGAAAAAATAAGATGGAAAATTACTTATAGCTTGAGATAAGTCAGTTTACCAAAGCAAAACCAGAAGTTTGCACATGCACAAGCAAAGAAAAGAAAAAATAAAATTATTTTCTATTTCCCATCAGCTGCTTCCCACGAAGCCGGGCTTCAGCAACAGAGCAGTTGCTACAGAAGGCAAACATTGTAAAAAACAAATGCACCCTCTTGCTCCTCACTTTTGTAGCTGTTCTGATGCTGATGTGATGCAGTATGGAATACCCCCCTGGTCAGTCTGAGTCAGCTGTCCTAGCTTTGCCCCTCCCAGGATCTGGCCCACCTGCAGCCCCTCGGTGGGCAGGGGATGCTGGAGAGGCAGGGCTGGTGCTGTGCCAGCCTTGCTCAGCAAGAGCCAAAACTCTGGGGTGCTACCAACACCTTTCAGCTGCCAGTGCAGAGCACAGCCCTGTGAGGGCTGCTGTGGGCAAAATGAACTCCCTCTCAGCCAGAGCCAATATATACCCAATCACCCTCTGATTACCATTTGATTTTCATTCAGATATCAATTAATCACCATTTGTTCATCGTTTGATCACTTAGCCTTGTAGTTAATTCCATGCTGGTTGCTCTTCATGACTCAGCTTTGAAGCCAGATAAGCAAATGAAGCTGTAGAGCAGAAGAAAGCGAGCATCATGGTAAGACAGCACAAAAAAAAAAGACAAAGGAGAAGGTGAAATGGGTGAGGTGGGAAGTCAGGTGTCACCCAGCATTAACAACCTGAAGTCTTAAATGTTTAACCACACAAGAACTATGTATTTCTAGTTTAACAGGTAGGAAAGCAAAGAGTAACAGTGGGAAAATATGAATTGGTGTCACACTCTTTTTTCTCCATTTCAATTCAATTTAAAGCTTTTCCTTTAGAAAGCTCTGAACTTTCCCCAAATGACTGCAAATATCCTGTCGTCACAGTAGTACAGTTTCCTAAAGATGGCTGAATTAAAACACACAGAAAACTCTTAATGCATTAAGACTTACATTACTAATGCAATTATTTATGATGAAGCTTCAAATTTTAGGCAAGAACAGCTACAAGGGGCATTCACTGACAGTGCACATTCACTGGCAGTGTACATTACATTGCTGGAACTCAGCAAGCAGAAAAATCAATGATGATATTAATTAGGAAAACTAAGGTTCACAGACAGACCAGAAAAAAAAAATGGAAAAATAATTGTAATTGGTTTCTGCATCTGCAGTAGCCCATAAACATCAGCAGGAATCTTTCCTGTGCTCCAGATCATCACAATATTCTTCAGCAGAGATTATATCCCTGCATTTCTTATTCTGTATTACACCCACAGTCTTAGTAATGATTTATGAAACCCTGACTGAACTAATCTGCTTTGAGGTGTATCCACAATGCCTGGGTTAACTGGCTTTCCATCCCAGAAATGACCATATCTCCTGCCTCATCTGGGTAAAAACCACCAGTGCAGGGAATCCCTTTCACTCCAAGCAGGTACAAACAGATCAATGAATAGTGTGCCCCAGATGTTAACATGCAATTAATGCCAATTTTAATTATGGTGCTTAATTTTAACTCCTGTGGCTCTTCAGATAAAACTAGAAAAATTCATATTTAGAATAATTATATAGGTGTGACTCTAGCAGACATCAATTAATTATACTCATGATTGATGTCTCATCTGTCCATAATTAAAATAAGTAGAAATCCATGAAAACAGATCATTTCTGCATGCCTGTGTCTTTCAAACCTTGTACTTCTTTGAATGTCATGTCCATCTCTATTTTGCATTTAGAAAATAAGCACCTTCACCAAATACTGAGGTAATAAATAATCAAGATTATTTCCTTCTAGAGGTATGCCATTTCTTAAAATCAGATTATAGGGATATTTTGAAGCTGTGCAGCTCCCCACAGTATTGGAACCAAACAAATCTTCTCAGCAGCATTGAGCAGTGATGACTGGTGTTATAGTTGCCTCCTTGAGCCAGGTCTAATAAATTTTTGGAGGCCTATAACACACCCAAGATATCTCAGCTACCTTTGGAGGCATAAAAATCAGCAGGATGGCTTCTGTTGCAGTGTTGGAAACAAAAAGGTTTATTAAAAGGCAAAATAACAAAGAGAAAAAACAAACCAAGTGCCAGACGGTCTTGCTCCTAGTAAAACACTTTACAAAAGCAGTTAATTTCTTGTTCTCTTCTTTTTCTACTTAATTGCCTAAGTGAAACTTTTTAGCTTCCATCCAATTAGCTATCCTTAAGTTTGAAATAAAGTCCTTTAAGCCTATGAAGTAACTTGTTTTAGCTAATAAAAAAAAAGAAAATTTTAAGCTTCTTTCCTTTTTTAAAAAACAAATAGTTTTGTCACTCCATCAACAAAAAGCACATTCCTATAGACTGCTAACGCAGAAATTTGAGGAGAAATAGCTCCCTGTTCCAGGCTTTAATTTATCTGGCTATAAAGATGGTATGTGACAAATACAGTAGCTGATAGGTGAAAGGAAACAGCAAAGTGTGACGCTGCAGGAAATTCTTGGGAAGCAGAGAAGACCTTGAATTACCCACTATGTGAGAAGAGAAAAAGCATCCTGTTTCTTTGAAAGCCTGCAAAGCCTGAGGAAATTACCCAGCTGTCAGGCTGATGGATTGATTGCAGGCCTGCAGCCGGGATGTGTGCGAAGGATGAACAAAGATCCCACACAAAGTGCACAAGTACTGTCTTAACTCTGCAATAAACAAATTCATGTTGCTCTCAGCTGGTGAGTCTCATTTTCATACACTACAGACAGGTGCTGTGCAGGCACTGTGTGGGGTAGAGCGATGCTGGGTGATGCTGATGGGATCTGACACATGGAAACAAGAGAGCTCTGATTTCATTATCCCAAGCTGGGCTTGCACATAACATCTATATGCACTGCCTGCTTGCAGATGTCAAACTAGCCTGTATGGGATAGAAAAAAATCACCAAATGCATTATAGAGAGACAGAGCAGCTCCATGTATGTCCTGCAGCAGCCAGCAAGTGCCCTTTGTGTACAAAGGTGTGCTGGTTTTGGCTGCAGTAGAGGCAATTTTTTTCCCAGTGTTTTGGATTTGTGCTGAACACAGGGTTGATAATATAGAGATGTTTTCATTATTGCTGAGCAGGGCTTGCGCAGAGCCAAGGCCTTTTCTGCTTTTCCTACAGCCAGGCTGGTGAGGAAGCTGGGTGTACAGGGGAGGCTGGGAGCAAACACAGCCAGGACAGGTGACCCAAACTGACCAAAGGGATATTCCAAACCATATGACATCATGCTCAGGATATAAAGTGGGGGGAAGAAAGAGGAAGGAGGGGATGTTTGGACTGATGGTGTTTGTCTTCCCAAGTCACTGTTACATGTGATGGGGCACTACTCTCTTGGAGATGGCTGAACACCTGCCTGCCCATGGTAAACAGTGAATTAATTCTTTGTTTTGCTTTGCTTGTGTGCATGGCTTTTGCTTTCCCTATTAAGCTGTCTCTATCTCAACCCCTGAGTCTTCTGCCTTTTACCCTTCCAATCCTCTCCCTGATCTCACCGGTGGGGGAGTGAGTGAGTGAGCAGCTGCCTGGGGCTTGGCTGGGGTTAAACCACAATAGGAAACTGTAGTAAGTGAACACCCAGTTTCCACCCCCTGTAAATACCTGTGGTTGCCCAGTTACTGTATGACCAAACCTGAGCCACAGTGGTGCCACTTCAGAGCTCACCTTTGGCACAGAAAAACTTGAGTACTGGATCTGATTCCTGCCTGGTGATGTCAGTAGAAATGGAGACCTTGGAGCAGAAAGCTATATGGGCAGCCTTAGTCAGGAAAGTTTTCTAGCATCAGAAAAGACACCAGGGGCACAAGTGACTGCCAGCATCCCAAGAGAGCCTTTTGCAAAAGTTTCTCTCGCTTCCTGTTGATTCCAAGTTGAAAAAGAATACTTGCCTAGAAAAAGCAGTGTAAGGCTGAAGGTTAACAGAGTCACTTATTAAGGGCTCAAGAGCAGATGGAGGCAGGGGCTCTGGAGAAGGTTTCCTGTTGGTGACCCTATGTCATCTCAAATCTTGATGGATTTATGTGTCTGCAACAGCTTGTGCATCAAGATGGGATCCTTATCACCAAAATACATTTCAATCCACATTTTAAAAAGCAAAGCAAAAATTAGCTGAAATCTGTGTACATCCACCACATTCCCAAAACAGTGACCAATTTCTTGTTACCAATGACCTCCTCTGCAAGAGTTTCCTCCAGCAGACACAAGAGCAAAGCATTGTTCTGACTTAGGAAATGCAGAGGCAGCAAATAGATCCAGTCACAAGGAAGGTGGAAAAGCTTTGTAACTTAAAACCTTAATAGCAGGGTTTTTTTATGTTGAAATATAGGTGAAGGGTACATTTATGCCATACATAAAAAGTTTATGAACCAGAGCTCAGCACTGTGCCCAGCAGCCCCACATCAACCTTTGGGTCCAGGATCTTGATTCACAACTGCATAAAACATGTCAGGACCCATCCTGTGGTGCAGCATGGCCCACACCCAAAATACAGCAGTCTGGTTCACCCAGTGTTTGCAATGATCCCTCCTCCAGGCTATTCCCTTTTCCCTGAAGTCATTCCCAGGAGGAGCCTGTGCCAAGGCCATCACAGGCAGAGCACCACCAGTGAGGGGCAGGGACGTCCATTGTCCTTGGGTGTCTCCCAGGGTAGGTGAAGCCTTCAGGCTAACAAGCCACAGCAGAGATCATGGACCCTTATCCCTCTGCAAGCTTCCCCTGCCTGTCCTGCCCTTAAAGAATCCAGCCTCAGAGCCTAGAAGCAGCCATGTGGTCAAACTCACCCCACCAGTGCTGCCATGTGTGTACCAACACTCACAGTTAGAAGTCAATGCTTGTGCGTACAATTCTGTATACTTTTATACTGTGTATATATGTATATATACTGTATACTATACCCTTTTACTAGGCAAGACAAATTTTCAGGAACATATAAGTATCAGCCCCTACATCAGGGCTATCAGAAACCACACCAGGGAAGAGAGTGTTAAGATGCCCTTGCCTGAATGAAGGATGTAAATCTGGACCTGAAGGAAACCAGCTGCATCACAGAAACCCAAAAAAGCTGTAGTTGCATAAGAATGGCTCACAGGTAAACAAGGTGTTGAGCCAAAGAAAACTTGCATGTTCCTATGAAAAAACAAATTAACTACTTTAATAGCATAGGTGGAACCATCTAAAATTGGATGAGTATTCAACACACCCCACTGGGTGCTTCCCAAGAGCTGCTGACTACCCGTGTTCCTATAGCCTTAATGTTAACGAGTGTTTCAGCATTTGACCCACGGTTCTGCCATTTGTCATTGCTGGATTGGTAACCTGTGCTTGAAGAGGGTTTTAAGCTCTAAAACCTGGATGCAATACTAGAAATCACTTCTTCAACGGCCCTTCACTATCTCTACCTTCTGAAAATGATACCAGCAAAGGCCAAGCACTTCACTCTGCAGCTTCTCTTGACTCTGCCTGAAGCTCCTGCTCTGCCATACACCAGTCAGTGCAAAGGCCTATTTCAAGCAAAATTGTCATGTGCTCACCTTAGCCCTTCCATAGCAATTTCCAACATCCTGTTTACCTTTTTATCTGATGCTGCCAACTGGGTGGAAGCATGGAGAGGACTAGTCATGGTGATTCCAGGACACTCTCCATTGGGTTCTACCATCATCACTGGTATTGGACAGCAGCACAAACAACACATGTGTGACCAGGTGGATGATTTGCTCAGCCTGGTGGCACAGCTAAAGAGAGGAAGCAGGATGGTTCAGGAATATCAGGGAGTCTGTGAAGGAGACAGACTGGTAGAACCTGCCTCCCTGAGACAGGAACAACCACCAGAAAAAATATGTGATCAAGGGTCTCTGGTATCTTCCCCCCATCAGGCAGAAAACAGTAGCTCCAAAGAAAGGAGTAAATGGATAAAAAGTCCTTACCTGGGCAGCAGATGAAATCCCTCCCTGTCCACCTCACTCTCCCTCAAGTATGCTTGAGGTTCTGGAGGTGGAATGCCAATCAACATGTGATGACGATGAAGGTCCAGCTATACCAGAGGTATTGGCAGAGTCAGAAAGGCCTAAGCAAGACATCACAACCACCTCTGTGAGGAAGAAAAGGTGGGTTGTAGTTGTGGGTGATTCCTTTCTAAGGGGAACAGAGGGTCTAATGTGCTGGATAAATGCTCCTCTTGGGAAAGTCTGATGCCTCCCTGGGATCCAGGTTCAGGATAACTCCAGGAAACTTCCTAGCCTGACACAGCTCTATGACCCATTACTGGTCTTCCATGTGGGTGGCAGTGGAGCTGCAACATCCCAATCCAAGGGTCATCCAAAGAGACTTCAGCCCCTTGGCTTTGTTGGTAAGGGAAGTGGAGCACATAATTTTTCCCCCATCCTTCCAGTTGCTGGCAAAAACAAGAAGTAAGAAACAGATGGACCCAGCCCAGTTCATGGCTCTGTGGCTGGTGTCACTGCCAGAATTTTGGTTCCTCTGAAAATGGGATGGGCTACACAGCACCAGGCTTGCTGCCATCAGGTGAGATTCACTTTTCTCAAAAGGAGAAGGGGCTCTTTGCTCAGGAGCATGGGGGCTCATTGATAGAGCTTTAAACTAGACATGCCAGGGAAGAGGGATAATATGAGGCTTGCCCATGACAGGCTGTGGGAGGATGCACCAAGGTTTAAGGGACAGAGTGCTAGCGAGGGCCCTCAGACAAGTGGCTCTAGAGGTGTTGTCCTCATTGGAGAACATTGTAAATCTTACGGAGATGAGCCAGGGACACCTGGGGTAATAAAAGCAATCAGGGAAACACCAGTGAAATACCTCAAAGGAATTAAGGGGAGCCCCTCTAAGAAGGCGACACAGCTGACAGCCCAGCTGAAGGACCTCTACACCAATGAACACAATGGACATGAGCTGGAAGCCACTGAGCTGCTAGAAAGCTGTGACCTACTTGCCATTGCTGAAACTTGGTGGGACAGATCCCATGACTGGAGTGTGGCTATTGAGATGGGAATCTTGTGGTTGGTGTCACTACAGGCCACTGCAGAAGGGGAACCAACTGATGAAGCCTTCCTGCTCCAGCTGCAGGAGGCATCGCACTCTGTGGCATTCGCATTCTCTGAAAAATTCTTTCGCCCAGGGTTTTTCTCCTGGGAAGCTAAAAGGCAGCGAGAGGCCTCAGAGAAAAGAAAAACAATCCTTATCTTATTTGCTTCTCCTGTGTTATGCTCATTTGGAATGTGTTAGGAGATTGTTTACCCACGGGTGATTGTTTCATTGGATTCTGGTATGAGTTGTTTTGACTCATTGGCCAATTGGGGCCAAGCTGTGTTGGAACTCTGGAAAGAGTCACAAGTTTTCATTATTATCTTTTTAGCATTCCATAAGTATCTTTTCTGTATTCTTTAGTATAGTTTAGTATAGTATTCTTTAACATAATATAGTATAATAAAGTAATAAATTGACTTTCTGATAAGATGGAGTCAGATGCATCATTCTCTTCCCCTCATTGGTGAAGAGGGGAAGAGAACCTGCCTTTACAATAGCACTCACAGACTCTTGTCCTGCAGGGGGACTTCAACCACCCTGACATCTCCTGGGGAAGTAGCACAGCAAGCTGTAAGCAGTGCAGGAGAATCCTGGAATGCCTGGAGGGAAACTTCTTCAGCAAGGTAATAGCCAGTCCTGCCAGAGGGGATACAATGCTGGGCCTGATGGCCATGAACGCAGTGAGCTCATCTGGGACACCAAGACTGGAGGCAGCCTAGGCCACAGTGATCATGCAGTGGTGGAGTTCACAGTCCTGAGGAATATGGGTCAGGCAAAGAGTAAAATCTGGACCCCGAATTTTAGGACAATAGGACCCCCTGGAAACTGCCCTCTGGAACAAGGCAGCAGAACAGAGCTGCCAGATCTTTAAGGCTGCATTCCATAGAGTGTGAGAGCTCTTAATCCCCAGGAGCAAGAAATCAGGCAAGGAGGGCAAGAGACTGCTGTGGCTGAGTAGGGACCTGCTGGTCAAACTACAGGGCAAGAAGCAAATGAACAGGCAGTGGAAACAAGGACAGGTAACCTGGGGAAAGCATAAGGATGAGGTTTGGTTTTGTTGGCACGGGGTGAGGAAAGCCAAGGCACAGCTGGAACTGAACCTGGCAAGACTCAAAGAATAACAAGGACATTTACAGGTTTGTTAACTAGAAAAGGAGGGTGAAAGAAAGAAGCAAGTCCATGAAGCTGGTAACAAGAGATGAGGAAAGGCCTGAAGTACTCAACAAGTTTTGCCTCAGTCTTCAATGGAAAACTCTCTTCCACCCCTCTCAAGTGGATGGACAGCAGGATGGAAACTGAGGGAACAAAGTGATTCCCACTATAAGAATAGATCAGGTTTGTGAGGAATCTGAGTAGCCTGAACATACAAAAGTCTATGGGACCCAACAAGATACCTGCCTGTTGTCATTATATCACAAAAGTTCTATTATCATTACATTGCAAAGGTTCCACGTTGCTAGAATTTCATATCTCCTTGATGTTTCTTGTAGGCAGCTCCTCTAGGCACTGACTCTTCCCTATCCTCACAGCAGCCAACTGACTCCAGCTCCCCTCAACCAACCAATCCACTCTTTTATAACACTCTTCTTATTGGCTACAGCTGCGGCCTGATAACATCAGGCCTGCTCCTAATCTTTAATAATTAACCCAGCTGCAACTCTTTAGGGGGTAAGATTACTTTCTATACTACCTTTATTTACTCATATTCCATCCCCCTACACCTGCCAGAGTCCTGAGGGAATTAGCTGATGTAGTTGCCAAGCCACTCTCCATGATATCCAAAAAATCATGGCAGTCAGGTCCATACAACTGGAAAAGGGGAAATGTACCCATCTTTAAAAAGGGTTAAAAGGAGGAACCTGGGAACTTCTGACCTGTCAGCCTGGGAACACCATGGAGCAGATCCTCCTAGAAGCTGTGCCAAAGCACATGGAGAACAGGGAGGTGATTCAGGACAGCCAGAACAGCTTCACCAAGGACACCAAGGACTGTGATGGGGTGTGTTCATCTGTGGACAAGGGAAGGACTACAGATGTCAGCTCTCTGGACTTCTTAAGGCCTTTGACAAGGTCCCCCACTACCTCCTTTTTAAATTGGAGAGATATAGATTTGGTTCTGTGAATAAGGAATTCTGTGAATAAGGAATTAGTTCAATGGTCACATCCAGAGGGTAGTGGTCAATGGCTTAATGTTCAGACAGAGATAGTGATGAGTGGTGTCTCTCAGGGCTCTGTATTGGCACCAATACTGTTCAATATCTTTACCAATGACACAGACATGGGAATTGAGTGCACCCTCAACAAGTTTGTAGATGAAACCAAGCTGAGTGGTGCAGCTGACACACCTGAGGGACAGGATCCCATCCAGAGGGACCCTGACAGACTTGAAGACTGGGCCCATGGAAACCTCATGAGGTTCAACAAGGCCAAATGCAAGGTCCTGCATATGTATAGAGGAAACTCCTACATTTATAAAGGCTGGGGAACAAATGGCTCGAGAGCAGCCCTGCCAAGAAGGGCTTGGGGGTGTTGGTAGATGGGTCTGGCCATGACCCAGCAGTGTGCACCCACAGCCAGAAAGCCAATAGTATCCTGGGCTGCATCAAAAGCAGCAGGGCCTGAAGGGCAAAGGAGGTGAT
Source organism: Molothrus aeneus (assembly GCF_037042795.1). NCBI lineage: Eukaryota > Metazoa > Chordata > Aves > Passeriformes > Icteridae > Molothrus > Molothrus aeneus. The sequence continues at coordinate 142,404,568 of NC_089646.1, read as the reverse complement.
TGTCCCCCTTTGCTCTGCTCATGTGAGACCCTCCCTGGAGAACTGCATCCAGCTCTGGGGTGCCCAGCACAGGAAGAACCCAGACCTGTCAAAGCAGGGCCAGGGGAGGGCCTGGAAGGTGATTAAAGGATGAAGTCAGTCTCCAATGAAAACAGACTAAGAAAGTTGTTCAGCCTGGAAAAAAGGCTCCAGGGAGACCTTATTGAGGCGTTCCAGTACTTGACAGTGTTCTATAAGAAGGATGGGGTCAAACTTTTCAGCAGGACCTGTTGCAATACAACAAGGGACAATGGTTTTAAACTGAAAAAGGGCTGATTTATCCTAGCAATAGGAAGATGTTTTTACAATGAGGGTGTTGAAACACTGGAACAGGTTGCCCACGGAGATAGAAGGTAGACACTCAATCCTGCAAACTTTCAGGATCTGGCTTGATAGGGCTCTGGGCAACCTCATCTAGCTGAAAACGTCCTTGCTCATTTGCACTGGCATTGGAGTAGGTGAGATTTAAACATCCCTTCCGAAACAAATTATTCTATGATCAGGATTATTTTTCCTATTTATGTTACTTTGCTTATATTAACAGTGGATTTCAGTTACCATTTAAAATACCCTGCCAGCTTTTATTGGCAGTACCTTGAGTAATTTCATCTCAGCAAGCTTAGTCATGCCTTTGTTCACTCTGCACAGTACAGGAGCTGGTGCAGCTCTTTGGAGCTTCACAGGGAACTGTTTAGCAACTGCTGACACTATTTTCCATGTAGTACTGTGTCATGCTGAACAAGCTAGAATTTCAGGATGAATAATTTATCAACTGCCCATATTTATTCTGGATTGAATGGATTTCACTTTTCTGCAGAATACACAAGCTGGTTTCAGAGAGAGAGCACTATGTACAAGGACTATGACCCAACAGTAAATTAATGCCCTACTGACACAAAACAACCCATGAGCACCAACAGTATTGCAGCAAAGACCAACACAGGTTGGTAGGGATGTGAGCAGCCTTTGAAGTAGCAAAGGTCACAGATTACATGTGGAAAGCCAGTGCAGGCAGCATGCTCCACACCTTTCCCACCTACCCCTGTGGTGTTTGTGAGGTCCCCAGGACGAGGTAAGAGATGAGAATTTGACTCCATGTTCTCAGAAGGCTGGTTTATTATTTTATGATATTATATTAAAAGAAATTCTATACTAAAACTATACTAAACCATAGAGAAAAGATACATCAGAAGGCTAGAAAAGAATGAATAATAAAAACCCATGACTCCTCAGAGCCTCGATACAGCTGGACCATGACTGGTCATTAAATTGAAACAATTCACATGCTGGGTAAACAGTCTCCAAATCACATTCCAAAGCAGCAAAACAGGGAGAAGCTGAAGCTTCCCAGATTCCCAGGACAAGAAATCCTGGCAAAGGGATTTTTCAGAAAATATCATGGTGACATACCCCTTCTGCAGTGCAGCAGCCAAATCCTGTGTCCAGTCTCGGGCCCCTCATTACAAGGACACTGAGGGGCTGGATTGGGCCCAGAGAAGGCAATGGAGCTGGGAAAGGTCTGGAGCACAAATCTTGTGAGGAGCTGCTGAGGGAGCAGGGGTGTTTAGCCTGGAGAAAAGGAGGCTTAAGAGTGACCTTATCACTCTCTACAACTGCCTGAGAGGAGGGTGTAGCCAGGTCAGGGTCTGTCTCCTCTCCCAAGCAATCAGTGACAGGAGAAGAGGAAATGGCTTCAGGCTGTGCCAGGTGCAGTTCATGTTGTGCATCAGGAAGAGTTTCTTCACTGAAGGGGTGGTTATGCACTGGAATGGGCTGCTCAGGCAAGTGTGGACTCACCACCCCTGGAAGTGTTCAAGCAGCAGCTGGACATGGCATTTAGTGCTATACTTTAGCTGACATGGCGGTGTTCAGTCAAAGCTTGGACTTGATCTTGGCAGTCTATTCCAAAGTTTATGATTCTATGATTCCTTGATACTGTCAGTCTCCTCTTTCCACTACAAGCAAGTTTTCATACTCCTGCACCATGTGAACATCTACAAACTCACCACTATGTAGCTACTTTTCCTCTACCCTCTCCAGCAGCTGCAGCTGCACCAGTCCTGGAAGAGAGGGACAACCACATCCCACAACTCGTATCTCCTTGTGTCCACAACACTTACCTAACAGCCCATCATTGCCATTAAATGTTGCAGTGTAGAAATCCTGTGAACTAACCTCTTCAGAGTCAGAAAATAGACAACTCACAAGTTGCATCAAATATGCCTGCATTCTGCTCCTCTCAGATTCTGAATCGTGCCTGTGACAAAACCTTCCTCACATGCTGCTTTATTTGTGGCATATAGATGTAGAGAATGAAAATAAGGATTCTTACAGACCATCTGCTGCATGCTGTGGCTTAGCACTAGGTACTGTTGGATTCCATTTCTGGCTGTTTTACCTATGGACATGACTCACTGCCAGCTTTACTCCTCTTAGCTGACTCAAGAACTGCTTTTCTCATGACTTCTCCTCCACCAGCCAACATCCCTCTGCATCCATGAGAAAATAACTGCAGTCAGGGACCACGGAACACAGCTTGAAATTCTGCCCTGCAGCTCTTCTCTGGGGCAGAGCTAGTGGGCCACCACCAGCTGGAGTAGGCACCCAGCCAACATACCAAAGACCAGCTCATCAGCAATCTCAGCCTGAAGCCCCATCCTGTGTTGCTGTGTCCCAATGATCCCACTCTGTCTGGTAATTAAAAGTAAGCCTTTCCCCTTGCCCTGAGGGCAAGGCATGCAGCCATTTCATGGTCACAGTTTCAGGTTGATCCTTAAACACACACACACACACACACCCACACACACCATTTATCTCTCCCCCAGCAATTTCCAATAAGTGATTGCTACCCTGACCAAGACACTTAACCAGGCACTGAATTCAGGACAAGAAAGAAAAGTTCTTACATATATATGTACATTTAAGCAGAGACACACAACAAAAATAATCTACAGATATAATAACTTTTTATTTACGTAAGCTGAGGATGTGTATTTGGCTCAGGACTTTTTATCCATGATTTTAAAGAGACTGACTGCAAATAATATAAAAAAATAAAAAATGTAAAATTAATCAATATTTTCAAAATTGTCACAAATTTTGAAAACACTTGTATAAATCCTGCAAACTTTGTGTACCCTTAAAGGGGCATAATTTAGTTACCACATATAATGATATTTGAAAATATTAGTACTTTACCCAAAAGTTTCAACATAGACATATTCATGATGAGTGTAATTTCAGAGGGTATCAAAAGCGATCATGGTTAGAAAAATATACATACTTTTGCTTCTGGAAAAGAAAAAGTCATTTGAAATATCCATCAAATAAAATACTAAATAAAGTCTCTCCACAGATTTTTTTCACAGTCCAAGATAAAATGGATGTTTATACACAGCTTATGCAATCTGTCATTTTCAAGGTAGAGTCACAGTTTCACCAGTACAGAAGAATAAAAACCTGTTACTACTCTCCAGACTGCTGGCTGCACCCACGTGTGATTGTTTAGGCATGCCAAAAGAGCAGAGCCATACAGTGATATCCAAACAAATCATAAGAAAGGTAGAGAAAATGCAGATGCACAAGAGCAAAGGAAATCACACTGGTAACATCGAGAGGAATAGTGACCAATAGGAATAGACATGAACTCTTTAGTAGCATGCAGTAATTCCTACAGGAAAAATAATCCCACCACACTCCAAGTATTAAAAGGACACTTTCATGGTGCTTTTCATTAATTTTCAGAAGTAATATTAAAGATTACTGTCTACTGGAAATAGCCTGGACTTAATTTGTTTCAGTGGATACAGTTTGTTGCTGTGCTTCAGTTCATGGCAGTGTTAAACTTCAGTTGCACACACACCAAGCAGAACAACCCCAAACTTTCAAGATTTTGAAAGGAAATGAGAAGAAATTTTCAAAAACATGTGCTTTCACTACCTGAGTGCATTGCAGTAGCCAACAAAGCAAAGATTTGGTTATTACTTGTTAAAATGAATTCTGGTGTAAAGAAGGAATTCAGAAGAGCAACATGGCACTTGCAACAGTAACTGAAATTAAAGATATAGTGACACATCAAGATCTGACATCCTTTACAGCGTTCTTTTAAGTGTCAACAGACCAGTATCTTAGCTGCAACTGAAACAGAACAGATGCAAATACTAATGGAATAACCAGATCAAGAATATTATGCTATTTCACAGTAATAAAGTCTGTGGAACTACTGAACAGAAAAAAGCATGAAGGATAATAGCAGCATATGGTTTACAATTTTCACTTCTCAGTTTATTAATATTAGTGGTGCACTCAGCAATGCATAAAGCAAGGAAAGAAATTCTGTCAAAACTGGCAATTATCTACCACGTCAACACTTAATTATGGTCTTTGTAAACAGCTAACTCCTTTTTGAACTTAAATTGCAAAGAAAAAATATTTACATATAATATATATGTATAGAACCACAAAACCAAAATTAAGTTAAAACCTTATCAAGGAAATTGCATTTTGAGGAGAACATGATACAATATTAAATAATACACGTCCAAAGATTTTGAAGGCATTGTGATTTTCATGCTTTCTTCCTCCAGTCACTTTCCCCTGGATTTTAATAGACTAAATACTTCATTTCAGAGTAAATAAGTGGAAATATTATAGAGCAGCTCCGGTAAAGAATAGCTCCACTACTGAAAATTGCTCGAGGCGTGGTGATCCAGGACTCTGACTTAAAGCAAAAATAAACAGCATACAAGGCCACAGCAAAGAAGTGGCCAATCAGTACCATTGGTTTGGGAGATAACCTGCATTAAAAATAAACAGATAAAACTAGTAAATAAACAGCATCAGAAAGAACTGAAAAATTTCCATTTTACAAATAGAGATCACACACCCCCTTCTGATTTAGGCAGATCTGGTCCTGCCAACTCAACTGAAAAATACAAACTTGGTTTTCTTGGGCTGTCTGCATTCCCTTCTATGGCAAGGCCAACATACACTGCTGCTTTCTCTTCATTTCTAGTTCTCTTTGTCTACCTCTTACTCTTTGTCTTCCCCCAAAGGAATATTTTAAACAGGCTTTTCAGTTTTAGCTCTCAGTCCAAAAGGAGAGAAATATAAAAGCACACATTCTCCCATGTTCAGAGTAGTAGGGTTTACTGTGCATTGACAAATTTCTGAGAGGTCATTCAAACACCTTCCTAGCTAAAGATTTCCTTGTTCCTTACAGGTTTTCATGGGAGGCCTCACCCAACACTACTCCCAGCTTGTCAAGTAGGAAACATCTCCACCAGCTCCTCTGGACCCCTCTACCTTATTCAAATTCCTGAGCCACCTACACTAGGGGCTACCAGCTTTTTAGTGGCCTTTTTATGCATAAAAAAAAAGAATAAAAAAAACCAGCACTTAAAGACACAATTTCTAATATAGTTCCAACCTTCAGTATAATCTTAAAACCTAGGCTCATGTGGGCCATCCTCCCTGTGTTGAGCAGCCTGATGGCAGCAAAGCAGATCTCTCAGGGGCTCACAATAACCACTGCCAGCACAGTGAACTTACACTGAGAGCAATCCAACAGGACCTGCAACACATTCTCCTCCAAGTCTGAAGTAATGGAAACAGGCTTTCTTTAGCTGATGCAAGGAATCTACAAAATTAATTAAAATTAATAAAACAGATATAATCAACACATACTGAAACATTTTTCTGCATGTACAATACTGATATTAAATGCAGGACTTTGGTAGCTGTTGCTCTGTTCAATTCAGCTGGACTTTAGGCTACTTTTATTTATACAAAGCGTAGTCTTACAGAATACTACATATTTTCATATTAACAGACAATTGTTTTCTTTGGTTTGTTATTTAGTCCTAACTCCAGACTTGCCTTTACATTGCTAAAACTCTATCTAAAAATCTAGGCAGAGAACACAAGAAAACTAATTTAAATTCTTTGATTGATATATTTTCAATATATAACAATATATACACACACAGACATGGACATCCCCTTCCCAGTCATATTTATTTACCAAGTTGTAATTAATCAGAGGTTAACTTTAAGATATATTTACCATCTGTGGCAGCAAAGAGCTCATAAAGTGCCTGGGCAAGAACATTCACTACAAAAGAATGAGATTTTTTTCTTGACCAGTAAAATGTTCTTTTTGCCTGAAAAAAAAAAAAAAAGAAAAAGAAATATTTCTGTCAGTAAATACAAAGGAACATTCAAAAGATTCCCAAAGAGGCGAGGTGGCAAGAGTCATGCTCATGGATATGTAGAAGGGATTTAGTGATATGCTAGATTGATTCCAAGCTAGGTCATTAAGGAATTTCAAAAACTTGTTGAACCAGTTATCCAGGCTCCCCTTACCTTAAATATAGGAGGGAAAAGGTAGTTCCAGAGCATATTTCTCATCCTACAGGGGGTGTCTGGGATACAGCTGAAACTTGAAGGATAATGCTCAGCTAGTTCCCTCAATTTACTGGTAATAAATAGGAAATTACCAAGTCTGAGGTGACTAGCTGCCACAAAAGTGTCTGCATGTGGTGAGACAAGTTCAGGTAAGTCCTGAACTGTCCTGGCATACAGGGTTCCTCTAGGTGCCTCTCAATTTTCAAATGCACTTTGGGAATCATCTACTTGTAGTCTACAATACACTACCTGTAATTTAGCCAAGACAATATGCCTAGCCCTGTTAAAAACAGTAAACAAATAAATAAATCTTATTATCTACTCATTAGAATTCTGGGACTAAGTATCACAGAAAAAATAAACCTTTCATGAACACCGATGAAGCAGATCCTGGGAAAGAAGGATCCCTTCTAATTTACTACTCAGATTAATGCAGCAGGCAAGAGGCCAGTGGAGGCTGAGATGTCTCTTGAAAGACTGAGTACACAAGCTCATTATTGTCCAAGTTCCACTCACACAAGTGTAATGGTTCAAACCCACCACATTTAGGATCAATCTGGTTAAAAATGCCCTATGAAAATGGGAATATCAGGTTATCCCAGCAAGGCATCCTGACTAGACACAGCACACAAGTCTCCTTAAGAAAACACAGCAGGTCCATGTGCAGTCTTGAAACTGCCTCTGGTCGCACAGCACAGCAGTTAATTCACATCCACTGGTGAATGCCTGATATCTGATTATTCCAGCCAAAGCTTTGAAAACTGCTATGCCTCACCAGTAACTTACTTGTTCTGAGTTGCATAAAACTTAGAAGTGTGTCATTGAAGTGCAGCACAAGCTGTCTAAAATAAATCCAAAATAAATAATCACCTTAAGAACATCAGAATCTTCATAAAGGTCTGGGATATCCTGGAGCAAACTTCTCCATATTTTAACATCATTTAAAATAACACTCATTCCTCCACCAGTTAGAGGGTGTCTTATATTATATGCATCTCCTAAAAGAAGAACACCTAGGTAGAAGAGAAAAAACAATAGGATACTGCACATCTGCTATGGAATCTTAAAATTCAAATCCTCTATAAAAAACATCAAACTTACTAAGAATTCATTCCCACCAGAAAATAAGATGAATAGCAACTAGAAAATAAAAAGCAAAAACCACAAAGTATGTCTTTTAATTTAAAGGCTTAAAACAACTTTAAGATAATCAAGGTAAAACTATTTTTTCCCTATAGGTATGCGTGTTCATGTGTCAAAGAACACAATTTTTAAGTTAATTTCTTTAATTTTTTTATAATTTTTTTTCTTAGAAAGGCCACATTGTATAAGCTTGAGCAACTGAGTAAATTAAACTTACAGATGAAGCAGGCATTGACTTAATATCTGGTGTCAATGTAAACACTCCAGTTAAATGTTGCCCAAGGTACACATTTTCAAAACATTATTTTTTATAGAAGATTTATGAGACAGTTAAATTGAACAACAAATATACATCCAAGACAACAAAGTCTTATGCCCCAGAAGATGTTTATAATGCCTTTTTTCCTCCTTTTATTTCATAATACCCACCTTTCTTGTTTACAGCTGAGGGAGGCAAGAAGCTGGCTGGCATAGTCCTTAAACGATCATTCTGAACTGCTATTAAGAATGGCTCCTTTAAATGATCTGCAACAACCAAATATTTTAGTTACAGTAGTTAGACAAAGACACAAATAATTTATATACAATGCATTTTAATCTCTTTGGGATATCACAGAGTGAATGGTGTGGGTTGCAATGGGACCTTGAAGATCATGTAGTGCCAACCTCCCTGCCATGGGAGGCGAGACTTTCCCTCAACCAGACTGCTCAGAGCCCCATCCAACCTGTCCTTCAACATGTCCAGGGATGTGGCAACCACAACCTCCCTGAGCAACCTGTTTTAGTGCCCCACCACCCTCACAGTAAATAATTTGTTCCTAATATCTAATCTAAACCTACTCTCTATTTGAACTCATCCCCCTTGTCCTGTCACTGATGCCCTTGTCAATAGTTCTGCCCCATCTTTCTGGTAGAGTCCCTTCAGGTACTGGAAGGCCACAATTAGGTCCCCCCAAAGCCTCTCTTTTCCAGACTGAACAAATCCAACTCTCTCAACCTCTCCTATGGGAGGGGCCCTCCACCCCCCTGGTCAACTTGGTGGCCTCCTCTGGATCATGCCAACAAGTCAATGTCCTTCCTGTGCTGGGGACCCCAGAGCTTTATATAATCCTGAACTGCTGACCTCACAGATGTGAGCTGAACAAACTTCTGTGTCTTGTGTGGTGTGCAACCAAAGAAGGGTAAATGGCTCCTGAAACAGTGACTGTGCACACGGAAAAAGCCACACATTTCTATTAATTCAATGAAATGTGTCTCCTTTTTTTGACATAAATAAATGTGACAATTCTCTAGAAGCCCTTCCAGACTCACCAGGTAGTTGTGGATGAATGGTCTCAATCATGTACTCTTTTAAATTTTTTGGCATTTCCCCTCGAATATCAACAAGGACCCGAGTTTCAGTTGAAGAAATCTTATAGATTAGCACTGGACTTGTTTTAGCTAAAACAAGTTCAGCATAATTAGCTTTAAACTGTGATGCATCCTTAAAAAGGAAAGAAGGGGAAGAAAGATTGAGACTGATTAATGAAAGGGTATTAAAAATCAGACATACAAAATTAATTTTCTAAAACACTTTTAAATAAAATCCTCTATCATATTAAGCTTGTGTTATTATTCTCTTGAATGAAGAAATGTTTTCAAAAAGAAAGTTTTGAATTTCAGTCTAGCAACAATTCTTTTGCCAATACATATTAATATTTACTAGAATCAGTAACTTATCCATTTCATTTGAATGCCTCACCAAGATTTAATATATGCCATTAAAAACCTGTAACATAATCAATGTAGGAGTTTTCAGTAAGATAATTTCGTTTTCCTTTCATAAAGAAAGTGGTGGGAGGGAAAGAAATCCACTAGTCTAAATATAACTACTTGGAGACACAACTGAAGAAGAATCACAGGGCCTTATCTAAAGAGATCTTAAAGGAGATTCCAAAAGTAGACAAACTTGGGCAGTGCTAACTGGATTAGAGACCCAAAAGTACTGGAGTTCCTACCACTCAGTGTTCCCAGTCTAGTGAAAATTCTGTTAGCTTCAGTTCATGCTTAATTATTTTTGCTGTTAATGCATCAGTTAATGCAGCAGACACAGAGTGAAAGAACCAGACAGGATTTCTGCCTGGATTCTCCAACCACCCAGCTACCAACCCAGATTCCCAGTCCAAAACCAGGACACCACCTTCTCTCTTGAAGTTTGTAGGTCCTGAAGGCAAACCTGTTCATATAGGTTACAGGGTACCCCACCTTCAACAACAGCATAGTGGTTTATATAGTATTCTACTTAAAAGTTACCTTCAAAATGCAACCAACAAAATGGGACGAAACAGTAACTTTGCTGGATATCAAGTTTTTCCTGAATTTGGAGAAAAGTCCATCAGCTACAACTGTAAGTGGAGCATGAAGTTCCTGCAGCATAAATGAAAAATAAAGATAAGACACCATCAATTTTGCTACAGAACAATGAGAAGCAATTCGCAACATAGGTATTAAAAATACTGTGGGGTTTGCCTTCCTTGTATTCATACTTATCTATTTGCTACACAAGCTGATCTAACAATATACTCCAGCTTTTTTAGAAAATACAGCTATGGGAACTGTGTAGAAACTTGGATTAAAAAATACAATAAAGATAAGTATTTGCTCCCTTCAGGCTGTAACGCTCACAGAAGAAAAAAGAAAACAAAAAAGAATTTCAAATTAAAGAACTATGTATAAGCAGCTAAAGAAAACCAAACCAAAAGTATAACAAACTGACAAGCTGTAAGCATATAGGCTCTTTTTTAAAAGACCACAAAGGGAGCTCTGAGCAGTTCCAATACTTAGGAACTAGACAAATAGTATATATATGGACAAAATACAAATCTGAGTAAACTCACCAGGTTCAGCCTGAAGGTCTGTGCAAATTCTTAATGCTTAACACAAACATTCTTCTTGAACATAATTTGTTACTAAAATGTACTTTTATGCCTTTTACTTTTATGGTCATACAACAACATTATTATTCTAGGAAGCATTTAAAGGTAGGTGTTTCCTTCTATCTACAGCTTTCTCAGTGTCAATATATTCAGTGATTGAACTTCAAATGACAATAGATTTACAACAAGCATTAGTCCTCAGCTTTCAGTGATTTCATCTGCTTGGTATAAGCAGTAAGAAGTATTTCTCCTTTTAAGCTTTCAGTTTGTAAGTAAGGCAAAAAAAGCACACTGTGTTTCATTAGTACTCCTAGGAAATCTTTTACTATTGTATGGGTGAGTCACTCAGTGAGTTCCTCTATGAGCAGTTGCCACCAGTATTGGAGTGAATTCATAAAATCATAGAATATTCTGAGTTGGGGGGGACTTGCAAGGATCTTCAAGTCTGACTCCACTTGGTCACACAAACCTTAACATCTTTTGCTGTGTGAAGGGAAGTTGGACAAAATCAGATGACAGTAGATGTGAGTAAGGTAAAACATGTTTTATGCACCTGTGCTTATAGAAGTGAGCTCCTGAGTAGAGTTACCTCTACTATGAATTCACCTCTTTCCTATGGATTCCTAGCTTGGATGACTGCAAGCTCTAATTTTTCCTGCAATTAGACCAAAGTCACCTGTCCATATCAGTTTCCTGCTGTCTAATGAGTAGAACACTCATGCTACAATTCTTCCACAGTCAACACAATTAAATTTGAGCCTATTCAGTTGCCTAGTTTTGAAACACTGTATAAGTTTTAGCATACTGGCTAGTTTGAATCTCATTTAAGAGAATAAAAATCTCAGAAGTAATGTGGTGGAGACCGTAGGATGGAAAGAACAGAAAAACACATACACAACACAGGCACTTTTCTTTATAAAAGCAGGCTAAGGAATGCAAACAGGCTTGAGTTTGGGGTTTTTATTCAGCTAAGAGCTTCCTAGCTGTAAAAACTCACAGGTAGGGAAACACAGTAAATAGAAATGTTTAATGGAAATTTCTTGTATACCAGATTTCTAACATCAAAGGAGAGCTAAGCCAGCAAATGAAACAGCTCTTTCCAGCCACAGAACTTCAGCATTCAGTGCAAAACATGAATTTGTTCATCCCCAGTATAGAGAGAGGAAACTTAAGGCCTTTAGAACAACATCCAGACTTTCAGGAAAGATGCAGGCTAGAACACTGGTCACCCCGTGTTCAAATAAGTCACACTTAAAATTACAACAATAATATCCATAAGTGTGTGAAGCTTAAAAACAGAGCTCAAAACAAAACATGCATGTTCTCCTTCTACCCCTCAAACAAAATAAAACAAAAACACCCTTCTCTGTTCCTGGATGATAAAGCCAATTGAATTTGGGAAATAAATCCCAACAAATACCCTTCTCCCTGCAAAAAATCCTCCTCCTCTCGAATATCCCTGTCTTTCCCATACCTGTGATTCAGTGGCTTATTCTCTTTCCTAATACAGTTTCATTTATTTTACATGGCAGCTAAGACAGACCAAGGAACAGACTTGGAACTCACTCCTCCTCCAGCTCCCTCAAGAGGGGTCAAGGGTGTTGTTACTTCTCTGCTCTGTTGCAGCACTTAGTCATTGAGTGGCTGAAATGGCACTTGTCTGAGGACAGTCTAAAACCAGCTTGCTCCCCTAAGCTTTGGCAAGTACTTTTAAAAGGCTCTCTCCTATTTGGTTCTGTGCCACCAGTCCCATCTCTAAATGACTTAGAGATGGAAAGATGTCAGAGACGTCTGATCTTAGAGATCTGAGCAGGATCTTCCATCTACTCAGGGACTTTCTCCATCTAGTAAGGAGGGGAGCACAGCATGGGCAGATTCCTATCTTTCCCATCAGAGTGCATCTACATAACTTTAGGCAACAAAGTAACCTCAAAGTACACAAAGATGATCACAAATTTGGTTTTCCTGGAGAAAAACTGGTCTCTCCTAAGTTCACACAGTTTCATAGCATTTAGCCAGCAGTTTAGCACTAAAATATGCCAAAATTCTTTTTCTGTCATCCAAGAAATGACAAGACAGAACTTTCACTATCAAAAAGTAATTTCTTCATTTTCAGTCCCTCACTAGATGGTGGAAGTATATGTGGAAATGCAGACCACTACACACAGCTGAAGCACAAATCTTAATATATTGTTCTTTTCACCAGAAACTCCTGAAAGACTTTAAACTCCAGACTGTGGAAACCCAGAGCACCGGGAATATTTCACTGCCTGCTCTGGGGTGTCCTGACCCCCAGGGGAGCACTGACTTTGACACTCTTTCATGGAGAAAGTTTACTAGACTTCAAGATAGACTAGAATCCACAAAAGTGTGAAATAGATTATAGAGAATAGTATAGTAGAGAAATTTAGGTTTTGGGATTTTTAGTATGTTGTGGACAGAAACAAGATGGAGGGCACAGGGTGTCATCCGGGGTTTCTTCTTCATGCTTCTTCTTCCATCTTCTTTATGAGTTTGGGTGGCATTTTGTAATTGGAGAGAAAACTCCTCAATGTGGGCTCTTTGGGATCAGTTATTGGGTAAAAAGGGAAAATAATGTAGGTGTCAGTTCTTAATTGGATAGTTTAGTCTTAAAAGACCTTGTAACAAGAGATTGTTGGCCATTTTGTGCCTTGCTAATGAAATGCTGCTGAACTCACAGTAGGGAGACTGTTTTACTGATAAGAAATAATAAACACTTGAGTCTGAACATGAAATACCATCTCAAGTGCCTTCAATCCAGACCCAGAGAAACCCACAATGATACCACCACACCAGACATATGAATAATGAAACAAATAATGAACTGAATTCTCCAGAGAAACTGAAAGCAGAAGCTTCATAAGAAGTTATAACAAGAATTCCCATATTCCCAGACTGTATGCACGAGAAAATAATCTCCCTTTATTGAATCTTTGGCTTTCTTGATAACTACATTACTTCTGTACCAGTGGTCTGAAATAGAAGCTTTTAAAAAATTATATATCTAAAGCAACCCTCAATTTTCTCAACAGTTTAACAAAGATTATAACAGAAAGCTCTTACCTTAGTGTCACCAGTTTCTTTGTCCTTGTACTGAACACCCACAACACAGTCATCTTCCTCAAGTAACTGTAACACAGTCCCTTCAATGAATTTTGCACTGAAATGAAACAGAGGGGTTAAAACAGAGGAGGATTAATGATGCCAGCATTTCAAGGCACTAGACAAAGATAGAAAACCAAATTTTCAACAATGTTGTCTCTGCCAACATGATTAAAATTTTGCAAAAGAAGGGTTCTTGAACACTTTCTGAAGCCACATTAAATGTCAAAAAGTGTTGGTCATAAATTTCACTTTGACACTACCTTTGGTTTGATACCTGAATATTCAAAAGACCATACTGTTTATCATAAACATCCTGTCACTTAGAGTCTGCAGCTGTGCCCCAGGGCCCTGTGAGAGATGCTGAGAAGAGTTTCACACCTAATAATGGTCAGAAATCAGGGAGCTGCCTGAGTCATCCCTGCTAAAAGCTAGGAATCACTGACAATGCAGGTAAGAACTAACTGAGAAGAATTAAAGAGCAGGATCAGCAGCACTTAAACCCTTAACATGAATATTAGAGGAAAGTCAGGCACGTAATTCTCAGAGCAGTCCAAACTAACCTAACCTGCTTAGGACACAGATATCTAGTTTGTCACCTCAGGAATTTGGGAGAGTGTTCTGGATTTTTTCTATTTATGCTTTTAAGGTTCTGCTAACATGTTCAAGTGGAGCATCCCCTGCTTCCATCTCCCAATCAGAGCTATTTTGAGTTCAGAAATTAAATCTCTCTAAACTTATATTCTTTGTTGGGTCCAAGCTCTTAGACCTGCTCACAGCACTTCAGACTAAGCAGCTTGAAATGGGACACTCAATCTCCTGCAAATATTCCATATTCAGATGTAATTCCACAGCTTTAAGAACTGAGCTAAAGGTGCATGTGAGGATACAACAGCTTGCTATTTTAGGCTCTTAAAAGGAATACAAGCATCTCAACTAATGGTTTTTTTCCCCTGGCATGCAGCACAGACATTTCAGAGCAGCTCATGACTGGCTTAATTTGACAATAAACAGGCATGTTGGCTGTATCAAAATATGAATGGTTATGAGTGAGCACTCAACAGAAACCTCAACAGCAAGGCACTGCAGCAGCATGCCAGGGAATCAGAGTCCTGCAGATCCTATCAGCTCTAAGTTTCTATTATAGCTGTCATTTCAGTTACCTGAGTGCTCACTTTTTCATCTCATTCTCCTCCACTATAAATGAGTTTATAATTATATATAATTAGTTTATTATTATAAACCAATGATGCCCTACCTCCTTCTGCAGCAAAAATAACTTTACTTATCTGAAATACATTCATATTGCCTAGTGCTTATAAAGAGGATATACTAACCACTAATAATAATCCCCTATATCTTCAAAAGCTTTGTAATAAAAGCCAAAATCTCCTGGCACTATTAAGAGTTCTTGATCTTTCACTGCACATAAACATGCAGTTTTCTATGCCACAAATTAAATGGCAAGCAAGCATATGCAAAACAAACATCCAGGAGTGTGTGGAAAATGGGAAAGAATTTCATTCAAGTCACAAACATGATTTTTGCAAGTTTTTGTTTAAAAGACTGTGTACAGCTACGGGAGTTTTTCCCACAAGTTGAGCACTCAGATACCCAAATTTCATTGAACTTAGAGCCTCAAGAAGGCTTTAGCTTTCAGAGCTAGTGAACACAGTCACCATTAATTATAACTGTACTACAGAGCTGCTATCTTTAGTGCCACTTTTAGTAATTGATATGATATAACAAATATGAAAGGAGAAAGCAATTTTCCACCTCAGAATAAAGATGTTAGGTAAAAAATATGATAATGCCATCTGTCCCTTTACAAGGGACAGATGGCATTATTATATTCTTAGGGGAAAAAATTATTTAGGGGGAAAAAAGACAATACAAAAAAAAAAATACCACACAGAAAGCAGCACCTAGAATCTATTCTATTTCAATAGAAGTTTACTTCTCATCTCCTTTATAGAAGAAAGAAAACAGTTAAGAGAAAACACCAATTTTTTCTTTTAATTATGAAAAGAAATTGTCTTCAAGATTCTGAAACATACAAATTATTAACTAGAAAGAGCTACTTCCATTTAATGCTCCTTTTTAGTTACTTTGGCTTACTTCTTGCTGTCCAAAAAGAAAGCAAAACAACATACAAATGTAAACGCTTGCTTTCTATCATCACTGATAACATCAGTGTCAAAGCTACATGCTACTGCCCAGTGCAGGAGGGTTGGACCACCTGACCTTTAAAGGTCATCCCTTCTAAGCCAAACCATTCTGTGATCTAACAAATAGTGCCAGATTTGCCACTCATGCCTTGCCTAAAGAAGTTCTGTGCACTGCTCACCAAGAAGAGGTCACTACTTCTGGTAAAATGCCAAACCCAAGAATCAGCAGAAGAGAATCAACCCTTTGCCTGTGAACTTTTCTCTCACACAGATGGGCAAATATCTTGCCTAATATTTAAAGCCCATACTCCCTTAAAGATTAAGTTGTCCCAAAGTGTGATATATATATATGATGTGTATGTAACCTATGAACTTGTCTACAGAGATCAGAATGAGTAACTCTAGCTGCTACATTCTCTCACTCCTGCTCATCACAGCCCTCTGGGTTGGGAAATGGTTAAGCAATCTCATAGAATTGATGGGAACAATGCTTCTGAATATCTGGACCCCAACTGTGCTTTCACAACGTGACTCACTTGGGCTCTGCCATAGCTGCCCTTCGGAGGCCCATGATAAACTGGCCATGATGAAAAGATCTTCCACTGGCCACGCGTCCGTCTTCAGATGTTGGATAAGGAATCTCAACCTCCAATTTGCTCTCTAGATCATGAATTATGTAACCATTTACTATTTGTGAATCAATACCTTCTACTGTATCTGCAAGATAAAAGCCAACAGATGGATTAAAACAAGTCTTTAAGAAAGCCTAATTATTTATAAAAGGCATTTCTTTACACAGGGTCCAATTTTCTTAAACAAAATACACATATTGAAAGAGTTTTCAAAATAGCAAACTGGAAATACACAAGTGATTTTAATTAAAATGTTAAGTGCAGATAATGTTTTTCTTAATTTTTCCTGTAGGCATGCTTTTACTAAATACAGTGTTGAGCGTAGTAACTCTTGTGTTACAGATCTATTTACACTTTGAAATGTACCCACCTTCAAGACCCAAGTCTCGAAGAGCATTGAATCCTCCAGGCTGCAGCAATTCTCCAACTATCCTGTCAGGTTCTTTCAGATCCCTCTCTATCACAGTCACCTTCCTTCCATCTCTTGAAAGCACCGTGGCCAAGGAAGAACCAAGGACACCTGATCCCACAATGATAATTTCTGGATCATATTGGGGTGACAATGTTGTGTTTGGAGCGGTCTCTGTCAGATATACATCTGAGAAGTTCACTTCTCTTTTACCCTTTAGAAAACAAAGCCAAAGTTACACATGCCAATGGATATGTACCATAACCTTGTCAAGAGGGCTGACTTTGGAGCAGCTCTACTCTGAGGGAGGCTACTAAGGGTGCATTGGTAGTTGTAAGGCATCTTGCAGTTTAGTTTTGTCCAAAATTGAATGTGTCATACTCTACAAGGCAACAAAAGCACAACAAGCAGAGAAAAGAAAAAACAATACTGCTGCAAATCAAGACCCTGGCTAAACCTGCTATAAAAGGCAGTAAGAAAAGGCTGTCCCATATTCTTGTCCTATAAAGTAAGACTGATACCTTCATGCCAGTGAACCACTCCAGCATGGAGGCCTTAGCACTTTTAATGAAAAAGGTATTAGATTTGCTGGAAAATGTATTTCTCTGGAAAACATACTCCTTTTAAATTATACTCTAACTGAACCTACCTCACTAACTAAACAGCAACTTACGGTAATATTCAGAATGAAAAAGTGTCAGCAGAAGCAGCTGCCTGGGAAATGCTTTTAAGAAATAGTCCTGAAATGAAAACTCATGTAACGTCTAAAAGTATAAGCAAAATCACCATTCATCTACATTTAAAGCTGTTAAGAATTGACATATATTGGACTGGACATCAGTGAATACAGAACTGGTATCTTAAATCAGCTCTATTATAGAACCTTCCCCAACAGCACCTAATCACATACACTTCAAGGTGAAAAATAATTTTAAGGGCAACTCCAATGCAAAGCTGCAAATCATTTCTCCAGCTGATAGATGAGAGTTCAATTCAGTCTTTCACAAATGCCTCAGCACTTCAGCGCTGACATTGGTAAAATATGATTGCATCAGTGAAACACACTGACACCAGAATTTTTAGTGGCCTAGAGTCATGTTTGTATTTACAATACAGCAAGACAGTGCAAAACTATCTGAATTCAGGTAACACAAGAAATTGGAAAAGGCAGGCTTGAAGAGAAAAATTAAATAAAAATCAATAACCTTTGACTTGCAGCCAAAATGAGTTTCATGTATTTCTGTGTGAGGGGTCAGTGCTCATGTGAAATTGCCCAGAAGTACACAGGAAAGGAGCCAAATAGTGCTGACCAGAGATGTACTGGATATCTATGTCCAGTTCATAGTCTTGGATGGCAGGACTCCAGCTAAGCTCCAGGCACCACCTACAGCTCTCCACTTGTTCCACAGCAAGGGAACAGACTGACTATCTGAGCAAGTCCTACACCTATTGTACAAGCAATAGGTCAGCAATCATTTCCCAGTAACTCCATCTGCAGTTGCATAAACAAATGTGTTTTATCCATAAATATCATGAAGCTCATCAGAGAGTTACAGAATGGCAGAGGTTGGAAAGGGTTTCGGACATCATGGGGTCCAAAGCCCCCGTTCAAGCAGGGCCAGAGCAGACTGGCCTGGGCCCTGTTTGGGATACCTCCAAGGATGGAGACTCTTCCACCTCTCTGGGAACCTTGCAGTGCTTAGTCACCCTGACAGTAAATAGTGCCTCCTAATGCTCAGAGCAAACATCCTCTGCTTCCGTCTGTGCTCAGCACCTCTCATTCTGACACCAGGCACTGATGGAAAAAGCCTTGGCACAGCCTTCCTTGCACCCTCCCTGCAGGTATTTACACACAGCCTTCTGTTGGGGACAGTCACTCAGCCTCTCCTCATAGGAGAGATTCTCCAGTCCTTCAGCTCTAAAACAGACTGGCAACCGAAGATGTTCTTCTGCTACTACAATAAGCTTTTACTCCAAACCCTTCTTAAAACATATTTGTTTTGATGCTAGAAAACCCCTGGTCTACCACTTAAGTTTCACTCTTTCTTTTGCCATCCAAAACTGACACAAAATATGACAAATCAAACATCCAGCATCTAAAGACAAACCCTGTCCACCCCTTTCTTAGCTCTTTTCCCTCACCAGGGCAGAGGGTCAGTGGCCACAGAGGGAGGAGCAGCAGGACTTTCCACCTCACGTGCCGCGCCTGAATCCAATTTACCTTTCTGGATTTGGGCTGTTCAACTTGCTGAGACGCCGGGGTGGGTTTGGCCCAGAAGAAGCCAACCAGCGGCAAAGCTGAAAGCAGATCAGAGAGCATCCCCAGGTGCGACTTCTGCTTCTGCTGCTGCCGCTGCCTGGGCCCCCTGAAGTGGTACCTGTAGGACAGCACCAAGCCGAGCGAGAAAAACACCAGCACGGAGAGCAGCACCTCCTTGTTAGCGTAAGTCATGAGGTCTCCACACTTTTTATACACGTAAATGAAAGAGGCGATACCCAGAAAGGTCCACATCATGAGGGTCACTGATCTCGGTTGTTGCTCCAAAGCTTTGCCGCAGATGGATGCTGCCGAAAATAGGGTTTCGTGGAAGGGATGAAAAAATGTATCTATAGAAAAGCGACGATCTCCTTTTCACTGGAAGGTGGGGAGATTTCAATGGAAAAACACAGAGCCACAGAAGAGGAACAAGCCCCACCTCGCCAGGCTGCCACAGGAGCCTGGATAGAGATTCCGAAACCGGAAAAAAACAATGTATAAAACGTCTTCTCAAGAACCCCCTCCCGAACACGCGATGCCGGAGGAGCTGGAGCTCGTCTCACCGCCTCCGGTCACCCCTCGGCCGTGCCCAGCCCCGGCCGGTGCCGGGACTCTCCTCAGCTGGCGGCGGCGATGCTGCCGAGCACTCACGCCCGGGGATGAGGCAGCGGCGCCACGCGGGGCGGGGGGAGGACGGTGCACGCCCAGGGGGGCGCGGCTGCTCTACCTGCCCGCACCAGGGCACCCCGCAGCCGCCTCACGGAGAGAAGATGCGGTGCCGCTGCCTCCCTCCTTGACCCGGTCGCGGCGCCTCGCCGCAGGAATGAGGCTGTGGGAGGGAACCAGGGGCAATAGGCGCGAATGGCGAGGGCGGCCCGCGGGAGGGGCGGCCCCGCGGCCATGCTAATGAGTAACGGCCGCCGCCGCCCCGCGGGCACCGCGCGCCCGTGCCTCAGCAGCGCCGACCAATCGGCGGCGCTATGCCGAGATGGCGCTATGGCCAGCGACCAATCGGAGCGCCGGTGGGGCGGGGCTTGCGCCCGCCGGGCGATGTGACGCGAAGGGCGGGGCGGAGTTGCCGTAGTGACGGTGAGGGGCGGGGCCGCTGAGGGGCGCTGGTAGGCCGAGGGCAGCGGGCGGCCGTCGGGCTATGTCCCTGCTCGGGGAACCTGAAAGAAAGCAACACCCGTCGGAGAAATCCGAGAATCATGGAACGGTTGAGCCGGAAGCGAAATTGGAAGGTTGGACAGCGACACCTTCCACTAGACCAGGTTGCTCAAAGCCCTATTCAGCCCAACGTTGAACGCTTTCGGGAATGAGGGATCCAGAGCTTCCCTGGGCAGCCTGTTCCAGTGCCTCACAACTCTCACAGTAAAGAATTTCTTACTGATATCTGATCTAAATCTACTCCTCGTCAGTTTGAAGCCATCTCTCCTTGTCGTGTCACTCCATGCCCTTGTGAAAGGTCCCTCTCTGGCTCTGTCGTAGCTCCTTTACACTGGGATGTGCTGTCAGGTCTCCACAGAGGCTTCTCCGAGCTGAACAGCCCCATCACTCCTGGCCTTCTTCACAAGAGAGGTGCTGTATCTCCTCTGATCAGCTTTGTGGCCCTTGTCTGGGCTCATTGGAATGAATCCGTGTGTGTGCTGTGTTGGGCTCCCCATAGCACTCAGGTGAGGTCTCACCAGAGCAGAGCAGAGCCAAGGAGCAGAATCCCTTCCCTCATCCTGCAGCCACCCTGCTTTTGATGCAGCCCAGGATTAAGCTGAGTTTCCTCTTTTAGCCTTGAACTCCTTAAGGGCACTAACCTGTGGTCCTCCCATTTCTGCAAGAGTGACTTTTCTTGGGCTGTGTACTTGTTGCTATGCAACAATATCAAACATGTCTGTCTATCACAGCATAACAATATTTAAGTGAGGAATCTGTGAAACACGATAGCACTTCAGGAACTGGTGAAATAATAATCAAAACCAATCACACTCATATGGAGCTAAAGGAGATGAGATCTTTCCAGTGGTAAAATGGAGTAGATTTTGAAGAGGGGAGAAACATCTGGTAGCTTTTCAGTAAAATGAGGTTAAACCAGTTTGACACTTGAATAAATCCAGGTGAAATTGGAAGCCATTAAGAGGTGGGGCTTTGGTTCATTCATCTGATCTGTCAGTTCAGGCTAAAAGTAAAGATTCTGTGAGCTAGAGAGATCAAACTCAGATTTTTCTACTTGGTAATAACCTGGGTCTCATCCAACAATGATGGTTATTCCTCAAACAATGAAATGAATTCTGGTGCAGCAGTAGCATGCAAAATCATAGACATCTATCTGTAAAAACATGTTCACAGCAGGAGCTGCTTTTCCCCAGTTTGAACAGGGGTTATTACAGCTGTCAACAAGTTCTAAACCACTGGAGACTTAACTTAAATACATCTGCACTCGATTTCCTATATTCAGTTTATAAATATTTCTTGTGCTTGCTAAAAATGCCTTTTCCTTATGGTCCAATCTCCACAGATGGAGCTAAACTGTGTTTAACCCTTCTGGGTATTTTGTGCTAGAGACCAAACACAAGAAGTGCCATAGCCTTGAAGTTACTGGAACCAACACAAACCTTCCGAAGACTAAGAAATGTAAATTAATATACGTGAACCAACAATTGCTGAAAATTAATACCACACTGTCATGGTTTATTCTTCATGTTTATTTCCCAGTCCTGTGGGAAAGTGCAAGTGCATAGTCAGAACTGTACCAAGGAGCAGAACAAGCTGAAGTGGCTAATAGAAAGAAGGATGGTAGGCAAGGAGACAGATAGAAGCAGAATTCTGTGAATGAAGATACTGGAATGATGATTTTAAGACTAGAGTAGAATTTATTCATTCCCTTTAGTGCAAACTACATGAAACCCTTCATCCAATGAGGATCCTGCTTGATGAAGCTGTAAGGTGATTTTGGTCACAACAGGTATGTGTAACCCACTGCAGAACATGAACTTTTTGTCTTCTTTTGTCCAAGTCACCCTGTAGCCACTGTGCAGCAGTCCATGGAAGGTATGGGAATGAGTAAGTGTGGGTGTTTCTCTGGCTGCAGGCTATAATTAAATCTTACTAGGTGATCAACAAGATTTCATGATTATTCTCCTTCCACCCCAAGAAATTGCCTTCTCTATATGAGATACTCATGTAAAAATTCTTTCAAGATTATGTAATTTGTGAGTAGTTTTTCTTGGTACTTCTGTTTGGAGTGGTTAGTGCTGGGAATTAAAGCAATTACAGAATTCTGACAGATGCATCTGTTCGAGACTCAGATGCTATCAGAACATTTCTGTATTTCCAGCCAAGACTTTGGAAATGGGTGGCTCCCTGCTCCTACTTAATTTACTCTCAATCTCCTTGCTGTGGTGAAGAGCTTGGCATATTTGCATTTCTTGAAATGCAAGTTCAATGTAAGAGCTACCTTTTTTTGCTTATGTTGTTGTAACTAAGGTGGATACCTAGATAGAGCTACTGATTTTATTGTTGTTAAATGCCATGACCTTATTTTCCAAGTTTACAATTTATGTGCATTCCTGAACATTTTTTTTCCTAGAATGAGGAACTTCTTGTTTCATTTGCATTGCCCTGTTACAATTACTACTGTGAAACATCTTTTAATGATTTAAATCTCACAGTGGCAAATATGAAAAGGCTGAAGCAGGAATTTCTAAAATTTTGACAGCTTTTAACCAGGAAATAAAGGCTCCCAAGAAGAGCCTTGGAGGTTTTTCTTGCTTGGAGTTGAGCAGTCTTTTCTTTTAACCCTTCTCAAGATGCACCTTCCCTCAGCAAAATGCTGTTTTCAGACTTGGACAATCAGCAATTGGCAGGGCAGTGGTGTGATGTTGGAATAACCTGAAATGGTTGGCTGAACTCCAGGGTATAAAAACTAAATCACTTGATGAAGCCTGCCTCTTGTGCAGAAGCAGGCATTGTTCTGAGCCATCTTAAGCTGCAGAGCCTTAAAACACATGTCCCTGGTGGTTGCTGGTCACAACTGCCCCAGGAGCACAGTGTCAGTGACAGCATGTGCAGCATGACACTGACCCTTGCTGTCCATGGATGTGCTACAGGTGACAAAGAGCCTGGTCTCACTATGCATCCTGGTCATTAATTAATTAGTAATGGTCTTCTACCTGTACAGGTAGATAGATAGAGCAAGTCCGGTGTATAAACTGAAATTCAAAAGAAGATCTATTCTTGTGTTTCAGTCATCATCATGAGAAGCAGCAGAGCCTGGTAAAGGTTTGGACAAGGCATGGTAGGGATCCTGAAGAACTAGAAGAATAATTATATAAAACTGCAGTTACTCAGAATCAGAGATGCTTCAAGCTCTGAAGCAAGAGGCCACTGACATAAAAAGCCATAATCATTGTGTTTATATCACTGGGTGTGTGAAGGAATAAAAAACCCACTGTCCTTTATGTGGGCATTTTATTGAGAAGCTGGGCGGTTAAATCAATTTTTAAAAGAAGTAGGGCAGTGCAGCTAGATATTTTCTATACTGATTACAATGAACTCTGCAAATGTTTTCAGAATTATTTTAATGAATGTCAAAAAAACAGATTAATGACTGAACAACAGCAAAAACATTATCGAATATGTATGTAAAGCATGAACTGGAATTATATTAAGGTGTTAAAATATTATGTAACACATCATGAAAGTTCATCCTGATGACATATTTATTGTATTTTTAAAGTGTACCAAGGGATCTTTAGCAATATTTTCTCTCTATTCCGGCAGGAACATTGTGAAATAATTTGTGTCTTCTTAATGCATAATTAGGGAATTAAAGCCACTAGCTATTATGTTCTTTGCAGTTAGATAGTACAGAATATTTAAAAGGGTACCTATCTCGGGGCAAAGTTGTAATTCCTGGGGAATCCAGGCAGTAATTTAAAGTTGTTTGGGTTTGAGGGACACAGGCAACACACAGGCTGTGGTGTAGCCAGTGGCTACATATCCTGTGGCAGCCCCAACAGCTACATCCATAGGCATTTGTCCCTCCTGGGTTTTCTGTGCTTGAAATGACCCCCAAGGTATTAGAAAATCTCTTTTTCCCAGCCCTGTGACTGAAGAAGAAGTCAAGATTCATTGGTTCTGCTTTTCAAGGTTGTTTATTTTCTCTTATCTTTAACATTCTTTCTCTGACCTGCTGGGATCTCTCTGGCAGGTTGGTTCGTGGCACACTGACTGCCCTTGGGGTGGTGTTAGCTTTTAATACTAAGAACTACGTGTACTTTATTTACAATAAATTTCCAATGCCTATCACCTATGTTAGACAGTCTGTCTCTAAACCAATCCAAAAGTGTCACCATCACAGCAGAAGATGAAGGACAAAAAGATGAAGAAGGACAGGACACACCAGATTCCTCCATCTTGCCTCTTGAACCCCCTTTTTAAATCCCCAAAATTCTACTTTTTCACACTGTGACAAATCAACTATCATTCTACTCAAGCTCTTGTGGCTTGTAAATCTTCACACAAAGTTGGTAATTGTTTCCATGGGTTAAAGTTGAAGGCACAGGTGTCTTTGACTCTGTGCCAAGGTCTCTGAGCCCCTGCCAGGGTCTCGAGTCATCCAGGGCAGCCAGAGGAATGTCCTGGGTTCTGACAAGTCCCCTTCTTGGTTCTGTTTTCTCTGTAAGCCTGGGATTATGCTGTCCATTTTTATATAATTTTATCTCAGATTTCACATGGTGATTTTAAAATATACTATCAATATATTTACCTCTTTTTCTTACTCTATAGAAATTATATCCATATGATATCCATAATCGCAAGTCAGATAACTAGGATGGAAGGATGGAAAGGAGAGGCTAACTCATTATTTTAAAAATTATAATCCTTACACCAGTTTGTGACAGTGTTTTGTGTTTTTCTCTGACTTTGATTATGTGTTTCACAGACATTTCCTAGTTGTTTCTTGCTGAAGACAGCCAAATGTTTTCACGAGGCACTGCAATCTTCAGGCTTATTGTGAGAAGATGGTGATGTAGGAGTAGGGTTAATAGAGAGCAGATATGCTACAGATCATGAGAAAAGAAAAAAGGGTTGAAGAACTAGAAGGCAGAGTTAGGGTGGAGAATCATTTCAGCATTGCAGTGGCATTTTTAAAAAATATTTTCCTTTTGAGCAGTTACACAGCACTGAATAGAAATGCAGCCTCTGTACTGCTTTATTGCCACATGCAATCCAAACACATTCTCTTTATAGACCCCAGAGGCTGCTTCACTCCACTGTTTGCTTGGTGAGTAGTATGTTTCTACATAGCTGAAGCTCACCTTCACCCAGAAGACAGTCACATCTTCAAGTTCAATATGCAGCAATGCTGAAGCAAGAGGTGCACTAGCTCTGTGAACAGAAGAGCTGGGCGTATTTGTGAATTCCTATGAGGTGGAATTGCAAATTACACATTACAGTAATCCATCCATGCTCTAGAAATTGAGAACAGGTGAGCTCTGGAGGGCAGATAGGAAAGACAAGCCAGAAAAGAAGGGAACAGGAGAGAGAGCTTAGAAAATACTAAAAAAAAAAAAAAAAATCAAACAAACAGGAATTAATCCACATCAACTCTGCTTTGAGTAACTTTATCCTGCTGCTGAGCAAACTTATGGGCGTACAAGTCTGATGAGGGAGCTGGGGGAGTTTAGCCTGGAAAAAGGGAGGCTCAGGGGAGACCTTATGGCTCTCTGCAGCTCTCTGCAACTCCCTGGAAGGAGGTTTTAACTAGATGGGGGTTGGTCTCTTCTCCCAAGCAACAAGTTACAGGATGAAAGGAAATGGTCTCAGGTTGTACTAGGAGAGGTTTGGATTAGTTACTAGGAAAAAAAGTTTTCATGGAAAGGGTTGTCAGGCTGGAACAGGCTGCCCAGGGAAGTGATGGAGTTACCAAATGTGGAAGTATGTAAAAGAAGAGTAGATGTGGTGCCTAGAGACATGGCTTAGTGGTGGACTTGGCAGTGCTGTGTTAATGGTTGGATTTGATGAACTTAGAGGTATTTTCCAATATCAATGATTCTATTCTATGAATCTCAAGAAGATTAATTGCCACATACTAAATTCCACATGACTTCATAACAAAAAGTACTGCTTGCTAATAAAAGCCCGAATAATTTGGCATCTAAGATAGGTGGAATTTATGACTGAATAATATAGGTTGGAAATGTCAGTAAGAATGAGGACAGCCTGTAATTACAGACTGTAGAGCAGCATGTTACAGCAAGATGTCTGATCTACAAAAGAGTGAGAGGATCCACACAGCTAGCAAATTCCATTTAGCAGGGTTTTTTGGTTGCTTGCTTGCTTGCTTTGCAAACTAGAGATTGTCTCTTTAGACTGTAGGAACATGTGATAAAGCCTTCTGAAAATATATCATTTCAAGATGCAGATAAGTTCTTCCACTCAGTTCTGTATATTTTCTCGGTCATCCATCTTCCCTGTTTCCCTTCAGTCTCTTCTGCATCTACTCTAATTTCTCATTAGGGGGTGCAATTGCTTCTTAATCTTCAAAAACTGGAAAAAGTACTCCTAAACAGAATGCACTTTTGGATTGACCTCTAAACTCCAAGCCTAATTTAGTGGAATTTAACATCCCTTCTTTCATCTCCTTGAAGATACTGATCGCTACAGTGATTCACCCTGCCCAGATGAGGTGGTGAAACAAAGAAGCCACTTTGTTCAGGTAACTTTTATTTTCTAAGCAAGAACTCTTAAGGCAGGATAAACACTATTGAAGAGCCAACTGCCAAACCCGAAGATTTTTTAATGAAATACATAACAAATACAGAGCTGGAACTAATAATCTATGGGGCTCACTGGCCATGGTAAGATGTCCTACAGCTCTTTGCTTATCAGAAGAGAACATGAGTGAGATGGGGAGAGGCTGACTTCCTTTGCTTTGTGGAGCAGGGATGCCCTCAGTACTGCTGAGCTGCTCTCTTCTGATCTCCTGATTTTTTTGTCTTTCATATCAGAATTCTCCTCTAACCTTTATGCTCGTAAGTGTTAGAATTTCAACTGCTTCACTTACACTACTTATTTGTCTTATCTGGTGAGGCTTTCATGTATTTTTTCCCACCCTAATAATTTTCTCAATAAAAGTGACTGAAATTCACTCACCTATGTCAAATTTGAATGAGAGGCAGTGGAACCCCTGGATGAAAGGCTGCTCTGCCTTCTCACATGCTGTTCCTCCACCAGAGGAATATAACCTGTACCTCAGATGAAGCTCAGTCTCTTTACTCAGGTTGTCAGAACCATGGCTCAAGCTCACTCCACTCCTGCAATTATAGTCAGCTGCCTGTCTCCACCCTTCCTCTCTAGATGGTGACTGCTGAATGACCTTCTCTAGTTCTGCCCTAGCTCAAGCGTCTTCCACATGTTTTTGTCAGTGCCAAGTCCATGTCCCATGTCTTCTGCTTTCCCTAGCTTAGGGCAGGTCCCTGGCTCCCAATTTTGTTCTTTTGTGTATGAGATTGGGCTGGCTTTCAAGAATACTGATGAGCAGAATGAGGCTTACTGATGGTCATTCCTGGCTTCCTTTCTTCCTCTGGGGAACAGCTGGGTCCCTCACAAGGGATGTCCAGGACAGACAATGGACATCCTCTGTACAGCCATTAAAGAAGTCGGGCTTTGTAGAGCTGCTGCCTCCTACAACCAGCCACAAGCACCCATCCTGGTGGAAGGCCAAGAGGACTCACACTTAGGTTGGGTAATCTCCCTTCCCTTAGTCACTAAGAGTGAGGGAAAACCATGGAGTTTGGCAGGTACACAGCAAGGACAGGTGGGATAAGCATAGTCTCCAAGAGAGCTGTACCCATGGTAGAGTGTGGTCACTCTTTAGATGCTCCAGAGCCCTCTGTCAAAATGTAGATGAATATTCCTACATGAAACCCTTGTAGGAATTGCTTTAACAGTATTTACAGCCTCCTACAGGACTCTGTACCTGTGTGTAATGAGCTAATAGCCACCTCTAGTGGGAAAAGAGCCCATGTCCCTTTCCTCCAGACCTGGAGTTTCAGCTACAATTACTGCATTTCCATTGCACCCTCTTGTTATAGATCTAAGTTACAATAGCTGCCAGGTGCTCAAATCTCCAGGATGACGGCAGAAATAACCAGCAATCATCTACCTTTCAAAAGGAGAAAGGAGTGCATAATGAGTACAAATGCATTTCAGGGGAAATGTAAATGTCAAGAAACATATACACTGGGCTTACCTGAAATTACACACATTTACCTAAAGTTACCTAAGTTTTCTTAGCAAAAACTGATTTTCAAGAATGCTTGTTGCCTTCAGCTTTCATCAAGGCTGGAGAAGTTCATGCTGTATTGCTCAGAAATGTCAGGATCCTCAGGCTGAGCTTTTGATTCTTCAGGCAAACACCTATCATAGTGTCCTGATTACAGAAGTACTTCTCTACATAGCATTCAGCATTGAAAAAAAGATAATGGAGCTGCACTGAAAATCAACATCTAAAACATCTAAAATTTTTCAAGACTTGCACTTTAGACTTTTGTGTTTCAAGCTCTCAAGGTTGGGAAAAAACCCACACAAAGTATCTAGGGCCAAAATGTAAGAAAAGGGGTTAAATGGGGATTTAAGTACTGCTCTGTATGGTGCAGTCATACATGAGCAATGCTGGCCTAAGTGAGATCTGCAGTTTTGACTCAGTAACCTCCCCTATAAAAAAGGGATCTCGGGTTTTTACCTTTCCTATAAAGGCATGGAAACAAATTCTATTGTTAGGTGCTGCTGTATTTCTTTCTAGAACCAGACTTTGTTTCCTATTATCTCAAAAGTTGAAGTAACTGATAGGATATTTTCAACTGTTTACTTCAATACATGTTATTATCAACTGTTTTGTATGGAAACTATTTCAGTTATTTTAGAATCCTAAAAACAACCGAGGTCGGGCTGTCTAAGTAAAAAACACACTGGATCTGGGTGTCCATCTCCAGAGGGTCCCCAGAAGTGCTGCCATGTAAGTGAAACCTTACTGCAAAACCCTCTGCAGACCTACCCAGGCAGATCCTATTTTCAGAGCAGGCTTTGCTTGTGGCTGGTACCCCCCTCTTGTGGACTTTTGCTAAATTACACACCAGAACTCCTGTATTTTGTCTGTGAATCAGTCTCTCAGCCGTGCTTCTGCCCTGTCTGCTAGTTTGCAATAGAAATGGACCAAAGCTAGATGGGAGGATTTCGGTAGAGAAATTTAATTTATTTTTACCTTAATCCCTAATTTCGGTTTATTTGGATTTCTCAATCCATGCCTTCAGCTTTTTCAGCTTTTCCAGTTTTATTTTAACTGGTTGATGCAGCATTTTTTAAAAAACTTACTGGTACTTGAGGCTCAACTCACGCTTTACATATTTTTAGCATCACAGATCTTCAAAGCTCTCTTGGAACTTTAGTCAATACAAAATGAGGGACTGGTATGGAAAGTGGCACCTGTGAAATTCACTAAACGTGCATATCCATGAAAGTGATGTAGCAAGAGATATTAAAGCAGTAATTTTTGGATGTATAAATGAGCATAGCAAGTAGGAAGAGTAAAACTATTTCACTGTGGTATATGGTATTGCTGCTGATGATGCCAGAATGGTCTGTGGGAATTTGTGTCCTCAAGGACAAAAATCAACCTTAATAATTGAAAAAAAAAAGTGGGAAAAAGAGGTCTATACCTGATTTCTTAGACTTGAAAAAATGCATTTCACTACAATATTTAAAATATTGATTGTGTTGAATTTGTCAAATAAATGACGGAGAAGTAACTGGATGTAGCAAAGAACCACCTCTGGAAAAAAAGTTTTGTGTGGCAATGGGTTTCTTACTCAAACAGCAGTGGCTCAAAAGCAGTGGCTGCCAACAGATCCAGAGTCATTCAAATGAAGAATAAGGCCCAAATATTTAGTGCTGAGTGTGATTAATGCCCAGAACTGATCTCTGGTGAGATGATAGAGACATGGTTTTTTTATCTGTAAATCAGGTGTCATGTACATATTTTAGTCAACCACAAGCTATGCTTTTGTTCAGCACAAGTAATTGGGTTAAATGCAGAGGTAACTGGTTGACATAACATGATTTGTGTCACATGTGACAGTTTAAATTGCTGTGTCCCCTCCTGGAACTCAGTTCTATGATTTTGTATTCTCTCGTGGTTTCAAAACCATCTGTTTATCAGCTGGAAAATTGTGCTGGTGGAAGGAAGGAAAGTAGAGCTAATGAATGGAGTAGTTACCCTTGCACTCCTGAGATACCATGTGACCATCTATAAAATGCCAAGGGAAGCTAATTAAATGAAGTATTAGGAAAAATCCCAAATACAAAACCAAAGTACTTGACTGTAGCAGAGTCAACTGTAGATGTCAGATTTGATGGTAAAAGCAGTGAGTGTTACAACAGCCTGTTTGAAAGTGCTAGCTGAAAACCTTAAAGCAGCATGCAGCTTTGCCTTGCAAAGGGAAAAATTAGTTTGTTACTTCTTGATAGCTGACATAATGAAATTAAGATGAATATGACTCTAGTAGTGTAATGATTAGGAAAGGAGAGGGACTGCTTCCTCCATGAGCAAATACCTGAGCTGAGCTTGTAAAGAGAATTCCCAAAATTACAGTGACTGCAAGAAGATGGAAAAAAAATAGGCAAGTCTGAAGTGTCTGAAGTAAATGCATCAGTGTGGTGGTGCATCCCACTTTGACCCACAGTCTCACTGTGATCTGAGAAATGTTCCTTAGGCCTTGACCTTGATGAGCAGCACCTGGACTCAGCTCCTCTTGAGTTTGTCAGAAACACTGAGGGCTCCCAGGAACTAGTGCTGTGTAATGAGCTCCTGCTTTTTTAACAGCACTGGAAATTTATTTTTCTAGCCTGAATAACAACCCAAGTGAAATAATATTTTCATTTTCAAACTTTCAAAGAAAATTACTGATGCGAATTGCAGCCAGGATGAAAAATTACTCTGACTAAAGCCAGCTCTCTCACAACCCTACATAGAGCAGTCCAAAGTGAGACCCTTGGAGCTCTCCTGGACTGCAGCAGCTGCAAACAGCAAAATCCCTCTGGGTGGGGCCTCTAAGAGCCAGTAAACTCTGAAGTTTGCTAAACTGAAGTTTGCTAAACTTGGAGAACAGCTGAATGAGGTGGCTGATATCCCCAAACCTTAAGGCTCAACCCTTCTCCTGTTGAGAAGATGCAAAGGCAGACATGAATAATTCACTGAATTCAAGGGGAATTTTTCACAGATAACATTGTACAGACTCCTTTATGTCTGTGTGCATGCAAGTGTGAATATGCTATAGCAAATGTACCAGGAATGTTCCTCTCCTAGATTGTTAAGTACTTCAGATTTGTAAGCAAAAAGGCCTGTAAGTAAGTTACTGTTGTGGTATTGTAAATTTTATAATGAATTTTTAATAAATTTTACATGAATCCTTTGTCAAGTTGTTTAACTTAAGTCATTGTTTAAGTGCTGTTAAGTGCTGTTAAGGTTAAGTGCTAAGTGCTGTTAAGGTTAAGTGCTCATAAGATTAAGTGCTGTTGGGCCCTTAGGCATTACCTGTTGGTCACGTCCAAGCTCTGTTTAGTGAGGGGACAGGAAGGCTTTCCATATTCCTTTTTATCCTTACCCTTCCCTATCCTTTTCTCACCACCCTTTCCCTCAGCCTGTACATAGTTAGTTTTGGGTTTATTTGAGTTTGGATTGATTGATTTATTTTGGATTTTTGTTTGCTGTTTCTCTGTGTGCTTTAACCACCCGATAGGTAATAAAGTGAAAACTTGCCAGCAAACTTTGTCATGCTTTTGCTTTATATTAAATCTGGTTTTGCCAATAATACTCCTTTGAAGGTGATTCTTTCAGTGACCTTAAAACACAGAGGGACAAAGAGGAACCTAGAAAAGGAGGCCTCTTCTGTTTTATCATCTCCAGCAACCTTTCCATCTGTTCTCTATTTCGAGTCTGACAGGTGTGAAGAATCATAAAATCATAAAATGGTTTGGGTTGTAAGGGACTTTGAAAGATCATCTAATCCAATGTCTCATCTTGCACTGGGTCAGGTTGATCAAAGCCCCATCCAACCTGACTTTAAACACTTCAGTGATGGAGCATCCACAGCTTCTCTGGATAACTTGTTGTTCCAGCATCTCACCATCACTGTAAAATAACTTCTTCCTTATGCTAATCTAAATTTACCTTTTTTAGTTTAAAACCATTGCCTTTTGTCCTGTCACTACACTCCTAGTAAAAAGCCTACCTCCCTTTTTCATATGAGCCCCCTTTAAGTACGGAAATGCTGCAATGAGATCTCCTCAGAGTCAATTTTCTCAGCCTTTCTTCACAGCAGAGGTGCTCCAGCCCCCTGACTACCCTTGCTGCCCTCCTCCTGACCTGTTCCAAGAGTTTCATGTCTTTCTTGTTCTTTCTTGTACATCCAGAGCTGGATGCAGCTGAAGGTGGGACCTCACTAGAGTGGAGGTAGAAAAAATCCTCCTCTATCACAACCTGCAGGACACACTTCCTTTGATATAGACCAGGATACTGTTGGTTTTCTGGGCTGCAAGTGCATTGTGCTGATTCAGTCAGAACTTTTTGTCTACCAGTGTCCCCAGGTGCTTCTCCATGGGGCTGCTCTCAACCTCTTCACTGCCAGCCTATGTTGATGCTGGGGATTGCCCCAGCCCAGGTGAGGGACCTTGCTCTTGGCCTTGTTGAACTTCATGGGCCTACTTCTCAAGGAGCCAAAGTCAAGAAGATCTTGAGACTCAGTTGGACCAGATGATATATTCTATTTTTTGTTTTTAATGTTTTGTTACGCACGCCACCTCTATTCCTGTTGGCTGGTGCGTGGGATGGTTCAAGAGTGAAAGCAAATGGTGTGTTGTTGGATAACAGTTTCGTCAGTGATTATCAGTGACATGAGCCACATTCTTCACTTTTTACCAGTCAGCCAGACACAAGCATCAGGAGAGACTGAGAGATGAGCTCAGGGTGCTCTGACAGAAGAACCAGGTAGCAGGACTGGACAAATACCCTGCTTCTCAGGGAACTGGACACAGAATGCTCCCTGCTGCCCAAGAAGCCCTCCCTTTTCAGCCTACTGTACTGCTGACTGAGCTTTCCCTATAGTCTTGGTTGTTCCTTGTTCTTGCCAGACCTGGATAAGCCTGAACACAGACCTTGTTCTGGCATTTCAGGAATCCTGGTCTGTAATTACGTAATGGGCTGTAGCAATTCAAATGTTCCTGGGAGATCTGGTCTGAGAAAACAGTGCTGGGACTTTAGTGAGAGCAACAAAGACAAAACATGTTCGTTAGAATTGTGTCAAGTGAGGTCTGTCCATTAGTGGGATGCCAGAAGGCATTCTTGTTATTTGGAGCCAGATCCAAAGAGAAGATCCCTGAGAAGTCCCGATTTCACATTCAAAACCATGCAAGGATTGTTATGACAAGTAGACCGTGCAGGGAGCATTTGAATTAGTGGGCAATTCTGCTGTGAAAGAAGTCATTAGCTAAGGTCAGAGTGGTTTGGGGCATATTCATGCTACTGTGCTATAAAGAAAAAGAATTGGCTACATGAATAAGGATATTTTTTGTCTCCTCTACATCCTGTTCCCAAGGACAGTTGATGAGCTAAATATTTAAAGATCAGCTAATACCTTTAATAGAACTGATCTCACCCACAAAACTTCAGTTTCTCTGGCTTTCAGTATGGTTTTTTTCTCACAGATCAGACTGAACATTTTGCTGAAGTTTGTCTTGCCCAATGACATTTCTTGGCTAAAGCTTCCTCTTCTCTGGCAGCAGCAGAACTGTACTTAATGCTTAAACACAATGTGATGGCAGATGAAAATTGATGGCAGATTCAGCCCACCCCATATATGTGCCTCACCCTTCCATGGAATAAGTATTGTGATAAGGCAAGTGGTATTTAGGATCTATCCATTTTTGGATTTTTGACTTAAAGCACTCTGGCATTAGCTGTGCCTTAAGGGTTTGGTGGATTGCCAGAGTCAGAACAATTTCAGCCAACCAGATTTAATCTGTCACTGCATATGTGTCAAGGACCTAAAGGTGAATCTGCAGCTTCAGGAAAATTCTGTTTTAATCTGATTTATTGTCATCTATGAAAACATGGTATCACTCCTTTTTTCTGAAGTAAATAGTTTTATTTTGTTCTCACTTTTTGAAATTTTCCATCTAAAATAAACCATACAAATATATATTTTCCTCCAAAAAGAAATCTCTCATTATCTTACAAATGTCAAGTATTCCTATTTGTCAAGAATTCTGAAATTTTTTTTCCTAAGATTTTCTTTTGCATTTCCAACTAGCTCTATAGAAATTTCCATCATGTGAAGTCTTGCCTTTGCTGTAGCAGTACCAAACATGTTTGAGACTTCTGGTCCATTTCAGACTTTCTGCTGATTTGCATTTAGTTATTTTCCAAACCTTTTCAGTTTCCTTACTTGTCTGCTGTGTCCAGATTTGTCTGCTCTGAATATCAGTTTGAGCAATTCTCCTTTTAGTCTTGTTTTATACAACAGAATCACACATACTGTTCTCCAGTACTTGAGAAAAACTAGAAATGCAATGTGATGGTTTAGTTTACTTTGTAACCTACCCCAGAACAAAATGCTAATGAAAAGTAAACTCTTCAAAGCCTTTCAAGGTTCGTTGAAGAGTTTTGTATTTGAAATACTATTGACTAGTCTTACCCTTCCCACTCAAGTAGATCATCAAACTGCAAGGCCTTGCAAGGATTTTTTTTTCTACTGGAATAAAAATTGTTGGTACAAGTTTGATATACTCTTAGTATAATCTTGTTTATTTGCAAACAATGTACATAGATCCCATTTCTGTGCAGGCAGAAGGAGAAGCTCTGCTGGGAAGTTTCATTGCCTGTAAAAGAGGGTTTGCCTGACTCCAGGGCCTGGTCCCAGGAAGACCAACTTTCAGCTTCTCCTCAAAGTCACATCCATAAGTCTTTCCTCTGCCTTCCTGCTGTTCATATTCACAGCTTTCAGGCTACACCACAGCCTGTCTTTTTTCAACCACTTAAACCTTTCTGAGTTTATCTTCCTTAGTTCTGGGTATGCACATTCCTGTACATTTGAAAACAGGTCTGAACTGAGGGTCTATTGTGCTGATCTTCTCAGGGAGATAGTTGGGAATTTCTGATGATTTAAATTCAAAACAGCATAGAAAAAACACATTTTGAGCTTATCTTAGGAATTTTATAATCACAAATTAATATTATTCAGAAATTTTCTTTTGTACCCATTGTCTTTTGATAAAACTTAATTTGGAGAGGTCAAATTACCAAAATAATCGGTGTACACTTTGGTAAACATAACAGAAAGGTCAAAAAATTCAGTCTTGGGCTCTTACATAAATCCAAAAGCTACCACTGGAAAGATAACCTTTTAATAGGACTTTTACTTGCTTTTCTGACTAGCAGGAAAAAAAAATTAAAGCAAGTGTTATAGCACTTCATGAGACAATAGAATAGCTAGCGGATCCTAAAAATTTCATCACCAATGCATCAGACCCAAATAATGAAACATGCACAGTCAGTAAGGCTGTGGATCAAAAAAGAAAGCAAACATTAGGGAGAAAAATAAGAAGAAAATATAAGAAGAAATCTTACATTTACTTTGTGCATCCACAAAGTTTCACATGATTAAGTAAGACTCCTGTTTTTTTTAAATTTTGAGGCTTTCTGTACAGGTTATAGGGAAAAGTACAAGTTGTTCCATAAGAATCTTCATTATTTTTTTCACCAGCTATCAAACTATCCCAGTCTCAGCTGCAAAAATAGCAACATTCTCAGTGTGGAAATAGTAGAAGCCAAAATCCAATTTTAAAAGTTCCTGGAAGTATTGAGTACCTTTTTTTTCCCCCATCATAGACCTGAGGTTGCCTTTTTGCACTGTGAAGAGGCAACCTGAAAATTGTCTCAAGATGGCAGAGCCCTGCTGAACAAGGTCAGCTCCCACAGGAACTTGACTTGTCTTTGATTCTCACCCTCAACATGAGTCACATAAACAGCAGTGGGCAGAGCTGCAACAAGGTTGAATGTTTCCTGGATAAAATCCCTGGGTAATGACCCTTCCTAGGAGTGGGAATAATGTAATACTGCTGGCTTTAATAAATGTGATGGAGAGCAGTGTAAGTATGGGCCAGAAGGCAGGCAGGAAGTGCTGCACTTCCCTCCAGGGGCTGTTTGTGCCTGTGGTGCTGCTGCTCAGCCCAGCCAGCTCTCAGCACCACATCCCCACAGCCTGGCTGCTCTTCCTGCCTGTTTGTGCCTTGTCCCCAGCAGCCTGAGGCAGGTGTCTCCTGTGAGCCACTTCTGCAGTGGTCCATCAGTAAGGAGAGAAGATACATCATAAACAAATTGTCAGATAAGGCCTAGCTGCTACTTAGTACATTCATGGCTGTCCTGAATAACTGTCTTTTTTTTTTTTCTTTTTTTTTTTTTAAGAAAGTCTGAGGTTTGTTTTAGCAACACCTGGGAGACCTTCCCATATGATCAGAATGAAACCACTCATCTTAAATAGGGTTTCAGCATTTTATCTTGCTTACTTTTAGCACTGCCTGGCCAAACAGGACAGCTGGATGACTACAAAATCCATTTTCCCCTGGATGAAACTGCAAAGAACCACCCTTAACTTTCTCTTTTATACCTAATTACATCTACCTCCTTTGCTCAAGTATTTCCCATTTGGTGTTTTGTAAACACTGCAGTGTCCCTCCAGGCACTCGGGAAGGTAACTTTGAATTTGGCCCAGGTTTGTTGGGGGAATTGGACCAACCTACCTTCAGAGGTCCTTCCAAACTGAATTATCTATCACTTTAGATTTCTTAAAAGCTGAGAAATCACTGTTGCATCAGTTTTTCTTCAGCAGTTATTATCTCACCAGGATGATTATCCTCTTGCTTTTAACCTTGCACTTGCTCATTGACACAAATTTTAGTCAACAAGGTTAACTTAGGAAAAATATGTCAGTGTTTTCTCTGCTAATCAGCAAATAAGATCACTATGACTTTCCCAGCTAATTAGGTTCCTTATGAATATTAATATGTATTAATAATTAATGTCAAACAGTTTTCTCACACTGAAACTTTCCTGCTTGTATTTTTGCAGAGCTTTTAAAGCACCATGAGAAAAACTCTCCAGCTGAGTGACAGAGGCAACAACACAGTTCCCCCTCAATTTAATAGGCTTTTTATTATATTGTGAACAAAAACTATATAAGAAAAAGATGCAATACAGAACAAGCCATAGGTAGCTTCACAGATAAATACTACACTCAGGCTGATGCTGGAAGAACAAATGAATTTTTAATTCTGCCAAATTTACTTCTAAAATCAGTATAACTTGCATGTTTAAGTATGCCCCCCCTAAAGTCCTAGCTGGGTAGTTCTAAGGAGCTAAAAGGAGCAGGTCTTCTCTGCAGCTTAATGATAAGGGTTTCATGAACAAAAAAGGGCTAAGGGAAAAGTCAGAAGGGGAGATTTCTGCAGTTATCCATGAAAGATGATTATCTATTTACAAGATTTTATCCATGGGAGCTTTACTGTACTTCCTGCTTTCTAACCATTGGCATTTGGGATTCTGATTCTACAGTTACTGAGTTGTAATTGTCCTCTTAGGAAGAAAAGTAGGATGAAGGTCAACAGCCCTTTCAAAGGATAGCCAGGACTTGACCATTTATCTAAATGCTCAAGGCAATTATCTGGCTGCCCAGGCAAGGCACCCAGGATGTGGGAAACCAAAGTTCAAGTGCCAATACTCTGGAGAAGGTGTTAGTCCAGCTCCCTCCTCTTTGCTATCACTTTATCCATCTGCTACAGGATATTCTGGGAAGTTCTGCTTTGTATGACACACCTGAATATTCAGTAGGACAAAGAAAGCAAATAAGTATAGTACAGTGTGGTTGTTAGAGCATTCGAGAAGTGAGTGCTTTACCACTTCTTCCTGGTATTTAATAATTAAATGGAATGCCCACTTTAGACCTTCTCCCCTGAGCAACTGGGTGACTACAGCACTCACCTAGCCAATACCAGTGTTCTGAGATAAAACCTGGAGGTGTTTTAGGTCTAGGTGAATGCTTCACTTCTGAGCTATTATGGATGAAAAGCAGATGCCTCCAGCCATGACTGTATAGAATTACATATCAGCATATACATTGTATCAAATCCTGCAGATGAAATAGGATGGGCAAAAAAATTGTCCCCTGAATCTGGGGTTTCTGTCTAAATTCAAGGTATTTGGGTCCTGTAAAGATACAGATGTTAATATTGTCGGGTTATGGCAACATCTAAGTAACTCTCATGAATTTTCTCTTTTGAAACAATGTATTTACTGATTTATTACAGCTAATAGCACCTATATTTTGCTCAAAACCACATAAAATCACATAGAATCACTTGAATTCTAGTTTTGTAACTTCATTCTCTAATGCTTTAAAAATTTACAGATTTGAATACTAATAAACACAGTGCCCAGCAGTCCCTCTCAAAAGAGAAACTAGGAACCTCAGTGAAGAAGAATTCTTGAGTTCAGAAATACATAAAGCTAATTCTTGCACAACTCTGAAGTTTTGAAGTTTTCTGAGAAAAGCCATGAGCTAATATAGTTGAAGGATCCTTCTGAGTCTTTCTGCCAGGCAACTTATTTCCTTCTCTTGTTAAACCAAGACATTCAATGTGTGAAAAGCTCTAGTCTGGTCTGCACTGCCTTGCACAACTATGTCAAATCTGGGACCTAGAAGTACCACATTCTCAGTCAGATAATACATTTGCCTCTGATACCACATATCAGCATTGCAGCTCTATAGTAATACTGTACCATTACTAAACTACTTTTTTACTGCCTTGCAATTCTATTAAAAAACAAAACAAAACAAAACAAACTTGTAAAAACACAGATTATTTTTCCAAGAAACCTTAAGGTATGTCAAGAACAATTAAAGATATTCCTTGGCTAGAAGATTTGGTACAGCATACAAACATAGAGAGCAGAAAGAAGAGAATGAAAACAAGGAAATCATCCTGTTAGCCAATTAGATTAACATTGATAATTTACTCATTCCTACATATTTGTTATTTAAAAATGTGAATTCTTGGGAAGTTTTGAGTGTAGCACAGTGATGTCTGGTGCATAGCTCTGGGAATAATATTGTAAGCATACCTTCTGCCAAATGGTATCAGCAGCAAGAAGGAGCTAAATTTAAATATCAAAGACATTTAAATTGACACACACACACTGGCTGCTGGCCAGAGACCTAAGGAAAGCTGTGTTGCTGGGTTTGTTTTTTAATGAGTTCCTTTTTTGGATCTCAGGGAGCTTGGTAGCAAGCTGTCTGTCAGGATGTAGCACTAGGGAGGCAGTGAGATGTGAAACTGATGTGTGGAAGATCAACAGTAGATAAGTATTTTAAAGGTAGTTGGATAGAGGTAATAATTACATACACATCAACAGGAGAGGTCACCCAAGGACAGAGGACTGAGGATGGGGGGGCAGCAATACCTTTTGAGAAGGCTACACCATGAGGTGGGAGGAAAAGCTTTGGAGAAAGACACTTGAGGGAAAGTCTAGACTGAAACCTAAAGAGCATAAAAAAGTCCTTATGCCCAATGCTACAAGGTATCAGAGGACAGACATTTAACACTGGTGTCAAGGGCAACAAATACATCAGAGAGGGTGAGGATCATCCAAGATGTGCAGGTTTGAACCTTGGTTAGGAAGTAGAATTTCAGTGATTGTACACGGAGGATGTCTATGAAGAGGAGCCATCAGGAACACACTGAAACTGGTCTAAGACTCAGATCACAGCTATTTATTTCCTTATTGCCACCACAGTCACTGTTCATCTGCTTTGTTTTTTGTAACAGTTGTAAGCATCAAGAGCTGTAGAACCAAGTGTTCTGTCTCTAGTCATGTGGACAGCACCAAAGGTCAGAAGAGATGCATAATGGGCCAGGAAGATTTTGTTTCCCAGGAAAAAATAAATCAACAGGGCAACTGAAAGATTAATGCAGTGAACAGGGGAATAGGGAAGAAATAGCACAGTCAGCAAAACAAGAATGAAAATAACAAAAGCTGTTAATTATCATATTACATTGCGGTTAGTGGGTCAATTAACATTTGCTACCTTTGCTGTGTTTGTTTATGAAACCTGCAACTAGTACAGAAAGTTGCACGTTAATTTAAAAGAAATCAAGAAACACAGATAATATTGTTTATTGCTAAAATCAAAGCAGTCACTTAGTAGCTTATCTTGATGAGGCCTTGCTGAAATGGGGTGGCATCTTCTCAACAGACACTGAGCTGAAGAAACCTCTCTGGAACCACTTCCTTAAGCATACCTTCAGCTGCCGTATTTCATTTAGTTTGCATATCATTTTCTAAGCACTTCTTAATTGATTAACATATTTTTTAAGTACATTAGGATATAGCTAATACTGGCTATGCAAATTTGGTAAATTAAAGAACAACCCGCAGCTCATCTGCAGTACATTGAATTTGCATTGTGTTTTTCAGGCCTGCCTTTCCCTGCTTGCACTCTGCAAAGCTAAACTCAGCAGCAGGGAAGGACAGAGGGTGAAAAGATTTCCAAGGACTCCTCACATATCTTCTAGCAAGGTGCAGCAGATCTTATTTCCCAGTCTCTCCTTCCTTGGGGCCAGCATCTCAAGAAACATCAGCAAGTATCAAACTGTGCAGGCAGGAATGGTCAGACAAGGGCCCCTTCCAATGATGCTTCTGAGACCTGGAGCTTCACCTGGCTTCTCAGTACTCTCTGCTGCAAAATGGGTATAATTATACTCATCTGCCATGCAAAATTGCAATGTTTTCATTAGCTAAAATGTGCTAAGTGTCTGGAAGAAAGTTGGCTCACATAAAGTGATTAAAAGAGAACACAAAGGCAGTATAAGTTCTCAACAGATCTCTTCAGAACGAGAAGCTATGATCAGATTAAATAGGTGATATTTGTTTAAAAAGACATTGGTGGTATGAAATACTGGCACCCCACCTTCTCCTTATGCCTTGCAGGGGCTTGTGCATAACACTCAGGATGCAGGAATGGGCCAGCAGGTGGCTGTAGATGGCAGCGGCTGCCTGGAATGGGGCAGGTCCCAGGATGCCAGAGGAGACCCGGAGCAGGCTCACTGGAGTGATTAATACCGGTACCTTTACAAGCAGTCTTTGGGCAGGGTCCGGCCCTTGGTTATCCATGCCCCAAATAGGCTCAGCTAAAATCAATTTCTCCTGTTCCCAGTGTTTTGAAGTCAAACCACTAACACCAGGG
This sequence comes from Molothrus aeneus, assembly GCF_037042795.1. Classification (NCBI taxonomy): domain Eukaryota; kingdom Metazoa; phylum Chordata; class Aves; order Passeriformes; family Icteridae; genus Molothrus; species Molothrus aeneus. The sequence goes on along the minus strand of NC_089646.1, from coordinate 142,363,128 downwards.
AATTTGTACTTCAGAAGTGCCTACTATGGAATAAATGGTTGCATTGCACTATGTAAAAGGTAGTGACAAATCATAAATATGTTCATCAAAGTGTTTCCCAACTCGCCAAGCCAGTATACCTCAATTCTGAACTCACCTGAACACGTTCACTGACACCATTCCTTGATACTCTAATTTTGTCAGGCTCTTTATCAGAAATTTGGATCCTGCAGTCTATCAAACACACATCTCATTATGGCAAGTGGGACTTTAAGGAGAAGGAAAGTGGCTTGCAAAATATTCTCTCTAATTTCACCAAGAGGGTATCAAAAGACAAGAATCTTTCAGATTTTCCTTAGAAAGAGATTGGGAAAGATTTTGTATTGTTCTTCCTGCTGGACTCCCATGTTCTATGTTTTCAAAACACAGTAGTGCTTTTGGGGCTGTCTGTCAGAACATTCCCATGTCAAAGGATGAAGAAATCACCATGACCAGTGGAGGCATCAGAGAAGGGAACAGTCTGGAGCCTATCGTAGCTGCACTAAACCAAGAAAATTACACAAGCATTGCACAAGTGGGGAGTCACTGCAAGTGTTGCCTCTGGCTCGCATTCCTTTTAAGCTGTTATAAAACTTTAAATATAATTAATAAATAACCAGGCCTCTCAAGCAGAGCTGAGTCCCAGGCTCTGCCCCCTGCATGAACCGCGGTTGTTATTTCAGCTCTGGATATGAAAGTGCAGCGTATGGCGGCGGCCGCAGCGCTGCTCCAGCTGCGGGGCTGCCTGCGGGGCTCCGCCGGGCTGGCCCGGCTGCATTGCTGCTGCAAGGAAACAAACCACAAAAGGAGGGGCAGGCTAAATCACAGCCCTCATTCCAGGCCGGGATGGATGGAGGTAGCTCTTTCAAAGTGCCCTTGGGATGAAGGGCGAGGAAGGTTATCTGCTCCCTGACATCGGGGGATTTCCTGCTCCTCCTCCTCTCCCTTTCCCTTCCCCTGCAGCATCAGCAGTGGCCGGAGCCACCCCGATCTCAGGGCTGGGAGCCCAGGACTGCCTTTGCAGCCTTCGTTTCTGTGCCCCTTCAGGAAGGGGGCAGGAAAGGCGAGGGATCACTGGATTGAAGGAGGAGAGCTCTGCCTTTTGGCTGCCTGGCGGGAAGGAATCTTCCTCTCCCACTGTGCCCTCAAGGCGATTCTCTAAGGGAAAATTCTTTGACAATAGTCCTCCCCTCCTTTTTTTGTTTATCAGTCTTTGCAAAGCTAATGATCAGCTCTGGAATTAAAACACTCTCAAATTCTTTAAGTATGTAAAGACAAGTTTTTAGACCCATGTTACACTTTGTAATTTTTATCCACTCACGGTAATTTCAAAACTATCAGAAATCTGTTCTCTGAGACTCTGGTTGCAATTAATGTATTGATATCACCTGTACCCGTGTTCCTTTGTGCCACAGCAACTCTGTGAAACATTAATATCAAATTTAAGAACTACTTTTCTCATATAACAGGCTGTTTATTGGGAGTGTCTGGGCTAAAGAGGTAAAAGAGTGTGACTAGACACAAACACCTAAGAGTCAATATAGACTACTGCTAATTAGAAATTCTAATAATTACGGATTTTATTGGAGTTTTTATGTTTCCAAAAATCTGATCACTTTCATCTAAGGGTATAAAAAAGAGTGCAGCTTCTGACAGCTTTGAAAACATCAGCTGTGATTGCTGGTCTGAGACAACAGTAACTTGATTTCTAGAGCTGAGAAAATCTCTGTGCATGTCAGATACCACACAGAAGGTTTAAAAATGAATACTATAATCTCATGCTTTATATTGTAGTATTTGTCCTAGTAAGTGCAAATTCAATGCATGAAACAAAATAAGCACTGAGTACCAAATGCTCAGCAGCCAGATGCTTGTAGGTAGAGATGGAGAACAGGAATATTACTGCAGCTATATAAATATTCAATGTTCAGCTACTATGAAGCAATAATTAATATCAGGTCTTGTTTAGACTTTTAAATTAATGATGCATGACAAATTGCAGCTCAAAATTGACCTAAGGAGGGCATTAAAATTCACCATAAAGTATTTTCCAGGGTTGTCACAGAAGATAAAGCCCAGAGTACATTAGATGGCTAATTTGTCCCCTGGTTGATGATCCATGATTTCAAGACAAACTCTTGTTGCAATATATTCTTACAATGAATCAATTTAATATTTTACCATGTGTAAAATGGTGAAAGGCACCTTATAATCTGCTAAGGACCTACTCACAAACTCTGGCTTTGAATTTGGACACATGAGTGTACTAAAGGAATCCAGGAATTTTCAGATTTTATCTAAGAATAAAATACAGTAAAAGTAAAGAATATTAAAGTAAAGAAGAGCTAGGATCAACAAGCAGGTTTTATGCCAAGGATGACTGTGTATTCAGGTAATGCATTTACATACCATGGAACAATAGTCTTGCTGGTTGCTGCAGATTTCCCTTGTCTTCAAGTGTCATTCTTGACTCATATCCTGGGACATCCAAGAAGAACTGAAACAGAGGTTGGAAAAGGGACAAAGAGAGGATGCTGGTTTAGGAGCTTTTAGAAGCTTACAGACCAATTTTTAAAGTATTGTTTTATTGAAAATAGAGCACTTAAAAAAATCTGCTGTGTAGCTATGTCCTATGGATGATATGCAATTGCCTTCTCTGCTATTTTCTCTATGTAATAAGCAGCTCTATGAAGTTTGGATGACCCCAGGTTTTGTAACATGGTTGATAATCCCAATTGTGGTATTGTGCCCAGGAAACATGAAAAAATTAATGAGGGGAGGGGAAGGGAAGGGAAGGGAAGGGAAGGGAAGGGAAGGGAAGGGAAGGGAAGGGAAGGGAAGGGAAGGGAAAGACACAATGTACTTTAGGGGAGACAGGAAATGGTTGACCCCTTCTTCATGTGTGTTAGCAAGTCCTTGCTGTCCTACCATTGGAGCACCTAAGCTACAAGACAAGTTGTATGATCTCTGGGAGATTTCTCCTAGCCATGTTTCCAAATGTGGCAGTAGTCATAGGAGGAAAAGGATGTTATAGGTGTTCCCTGAGCACAACAATGGGATCAGAACCTTCAGGCAATGTGGGTGAGGGATGACCTGACTGTGGAGCTTGGCTGGTCCTTCTGAGTACTCCTAAAAGCAGAATTGTAGGTTGCTGGAAAAATTTATGAGGGGAAGTTTATATCTCTACAGACATCGTGTAGTGCTAAGTGAAATTTTTGAGATTTGCATATTTGAAAGTGAATACCTAAACACCACCAAAGCCTAACCTCAATAATTCATGGCCCTTCACAGATCCAACCCAGGGGGCTCATAGAGATATAGAGCAAAGATCATAAACCAAGTAAATTCAACATCTGTAATAAACAGATATTTTGTATGTGAAAGTATTCAAAAAACTCAATCTTTCCAATTCCAGATCAGTTCCCTCACATCATCACAACTGATTTTACTGTGGCTTACAATAAGGCAGGTGACTGACTATGGACTTTTTTACATTTTCATCCACTAAACTATCAGCTTCTGTTTAAAGGATCCATTGTAGGAAGAGAGTTTCATAGATAGAAAATAAATTAAAACAGTTATTCCAACATTTCTTAAAAAATTATTGTATAGAAGAAAAGATACATATTTTATACTTCTCAAAAACAGCAGAACATAATCCTGATAATTATTTTAAGGGGTTATATGCTGAAAAGTGTACTTTTTTCCCCACATATTATTTGAATATCATAAAACACTCTTGTCCCATGTGTTCTGGGAGTCTGAACTGGTGATATGGGAGGGTGTTGGGTTTCAGTGGACAAACTCCTGTTACAGCATTGTAATAATTTGAATGAACACTTAAGGTGGTTTTGGCTAGGATAGAGTCAATCTTCTCCATAGTAGCTGCATGGGGCTGTGTTTTGGATTTGTGCTGGAAACAGTGTGGTAATCCTGGGATGTTTCATTATCCTGAGCAGGGCTGACACAGACAAGGCCTTTTCTGCTCCTCACCCCAGCAGCGAGGAGGCTGGGAGTGCACCAGGAGCTGGGAGGGGACACAGGCAGGACAGCTGACCCCAGCTGACCCAAGGGACATCCCACAGCACATGGTGTCATGCTCAGCACATGAAGCTGGGAAGGAGGAGGAAGGGAGGACATTCCCAGTGATGGCATTTGTTTTCCAAAGTCACTGTTATGTGTGATGGAGCCCTGCTTTCCTGGGGGTGGCTGAACACCTGCTTGCCCATGCGAAGTGGTGAATGAATTCCTTGTTTCGCTTTGCGTGTGTACACAGATTTTGCTTTGCCTATTAAAGTGTCTCTATCTCAGCCCACAAGTTTTCTCACTTTTACCATTTCAGTTCCCACCATCCCACCACAGGGGAGTGAGTGAATGAGGGCTGAGTTGCCAGCTGGGGTTAAATTCCAACAATGGTTCACAAAGACTGTTTTTCTCTTGGTCTTTTGGCACACATCTTTATGATGCATATCTTAAAATAACACAACAGCAGTCTGCAAGGAAATGAGCCTGATCATGGAATAGAGAGACTAGGACTTTCTTCCCACTGTCCTCTTGGCTGGCAGAATTTGTGCCTCATTCACTCTGCCAGCTTCCCAATAGGTTTTCCTGTAGTATTGATTTCCCTTTAAGTATGCTTTACAACCTGAACCTACCAGCTAAAAACACTTCATAAGAGCAAGATCTTATCACTTGATGACTTGTGATATCAAGAATGTGTTTTAACTTTGGTGTCTATCCAAGCAGGTGTTTTATCTTTCTTATGAACAGCTTTCATGGTTAGAATTCATGCTCTATTTGCATGTCAGTAATAATAAAAAAAAGCCCCTTCTTCTACTTAATAGCTGGATACTGTTCACTGGAGAATGAATATTATAGATATCATTACCAAATCAAAGAAATTTTATTTTTCTTTTAAATCATCACAGACATCAACAGTGAGTTGTACTACAAGTATTCTATCTGCTCAGACACAGAAATGTATTGAATGACAAAATCTTCACCACGACCATAAAAAAAAAAAATCAAAATAATTAAATAGGACATGAAGTAATTTGTCCACCTTATGTTATACCTAGTGTCAGAAAAGCAGATGATGTAACCTCAGGCATTTTCACTCACACCTCAGCTGTCCATCACTGTTAAACATAGAAGACTGGCTTTAATACAGCAAGAAGCTGATCTAGCTGATCTAACACTGCAGCACCTAATCTCACTGGCTAATTAGAAACACTTGAAATTGATTCTTTCTGAGGCCAGCAACAGCTGGTATGGTGCATTCAAATTGGCAGAAGCTGCTGTGATATACTAACTAACTGCTGCAAGTGAGAACTGTCAACCCCCCCATGGAAAAAGTGAATCTCTAGGTGTTAGTTCTTTCTGAACTGCTGCAGTATTGTGCTGGTTTAGGGGAGCCTCTGAGTGTTACTGGGAAGAGTGAAAAAAGAATAATAGCAATTTATGCAGAAAATAACCATAGCTGCTACTCTGATGAGGCTTCACTGCTTAGAAGGGCATGTTTTGCTCAGCAGCTACTCAGCCAATCTATTTCTCTTCTGCTTTGCACTTGGGTTGGGGCAAATTGTCAGCCTGCCCTTCATACAACAGTGCCTTTAAGAAAAACAAAGGAAAAATATTTTTTCATTCCCTCCACCCTCCTTCAGTATTTGTTCTGCCTGTGCTGTGTTACTGCATAATCTTGCCTACTGCTGGTAATGTGGGTAATGTAGACATCTACAGTTTGTCATTACAGAGGTATAAGATTAGATATTGTAAAGACTTAACTTTTCTTATATTATCAAATACTGATTTGTAGCAGCCTTATTGCTTTCCATTGCTGATTAGCCTTTGATGAGGTCTGGTAGCAGTGCTGGCTTACATACCCTACCTGAACCCTCCTGCTTTTGCTTTGAGATTTGCCTGTTTGTTGACAGAAGAGTCAGGCCTGTCTGGCTTCTCTTCTCTTAGAACTGAAAGAAACAGCACAAGAAGATGTGACATGTCTAAATCGTTAGAATTCACTCAAAGGCCAAATTTAATTTAATTTTGGCTTGTATTTGGCTTGGGTTATTACTTCTGTTGTTTGTATCAGCCCAAAATACTGACTACTCCTATGATACCCTGTCTCTGTAAATGAAAAGGCAAAAACATTGACTAGCATAACTGTGCTTGTAGTGAAGGTAACATATTAAGTAATTTACCTCAAAATATCTTTTTTTTTTTAAATTTACATCTATCTTAAAATGCAGTTGTTTTAACTATTAAGACATATTTGAGTTCACAGTGAAAAACTGTGTGAAGAGTATTATCATCCTTAACCCAGATCCTAGCTCTAAGGGAAAAAAGAGTCTTATATAAGAAATAGAGGAACAAAAAAGACTGTTGGGTCTATTCTATTAAAGCTCACTCCATTCAGAAAACATTTCCCTGCGGTCAGAATCTAATTGCTTTCTGAATAACCATTATGTATTCGCCTTTGCCCACTGGGCCATTCCAAACGTGACATTCCTTAGAGGGGAAAAATGACATCCAGCTGTCGTGTTTGAATTACTTTTTTGCTAGCAAATATCAATATTTCATCCAAGAAGCTGTATTACGAAAAAAATTAATTATAAATGCAGTAAGTCTGATGATAAGTGCTAAAATTAACATTTGCCACATTCCTTAGTTTATTACCTGTCTGTGTTATGATACAGGTTTTCATTGCATCACTCTGTGCCATGTGCTCCAGAGGATGCTTGCTTTGCTTGGTGCTAAGGAGGGGTGACATGTTGAATGATCAGCTTCAAGAGTTTCACTGTGCAGCTTCAGACATTGAAATGTGTTCTGTTTAATACTGCACCCAAGTCACAAATGTTAATTTCCTCACAGCCTCCTCTGTGGTGCTTGGAACTATCATCAATATTGAATTCATTTTCATACCTTTCTGGAGATGAATATAATTCCTTGTTTTACTAAGGCAGAGCTGAAGCCTGGTTAAGCAAATATCAAAGATATCCACTTGTTTTGGATTTCCATTTTGGGGTCATGAGAATACTAAGCTTATTTGGAATACTTTTCATGTGCTTTAGATAACAACATATTATTACTATGGAGAGAAAACACAGATGAGCTGAAAAGCAGTAAATTGTCCATCCAGTACAGCCCCATCACAACTGCTTTTCTTTTCGTAGTCCCATTCTGTTGGAACCCTTCCATCCACTGTCTTGGTCACCTGTATACTATTTTATTTGACTGCCAAAGTCATACCACTGGTGTTCTGATCTTCCTTCTGCTCAGTCTCCTCTCATTCAACATCCCAGGATATGTCTGAAGTAATTGCCAGGAAAAGCTATGCTGCTAAGTGTGGGGAAGGGAAGTATCTATCAAGCCTGTAGTTGTGCCAGTCTTTTAAGATCTTGATGTTTTCATGGTTGCTAGTGTCATTTCTATGGGAGGCATGAGAGGGACATGCAGTTCCAGCAGAAATAGCAAATATAAAGTGAAGAGGTGACTGGTGGATGAGTCAGACCAGGAGTGGCACAGGAAGGGAGGAAGAGAGGGAGGGAGGGAGGACTGCAATGTTTGGTTTTATTTGGTTTTACACTAATGAAATAGCTGCAATGGAGGAGCACAGGCAGGTGATAGCAGCAATCCCAAAGGTAAGCAGATATGGCCAAGCCATCAGGAACTGTGCTGACAGCCATGAGCCACACGTGGATTTTCAGCAGTTCCTGTGTAACTCCTGTTCCCCAGCACCTCGGACCAGCACAGCCTTGCTGTGCTCAGACTTCACCCATGGGATCAAGCAAGCCTTCAGCTGCCAAGGCTGGTGTCATCAGATCTTCTGGAGGCCAGCTGGATACCTAAGACAGGTTTTACTGGCAAGGAAGGAATTACATCCTTGGAATCACTGATTTCCTGGCAAAATCTGTTGGAGTTTGCCATCAGTCATCTCTCTGCAGCAGCTTCATACTCTTGCTGGAGACAATTTCCCAAGAGATACCTCAACTGGAAGAGAGGCTGTGCTGGAGTTTTCTTAAAGGAGAGCTGATCTGTGTGTTCAGCTTGATTGATGTGTTCCAATGAATCCTGTGGTCTGGGACCTGTGAGATGAGGGGCCATCTTAGCATTTCTAGTCCTGAAAATCTGAGCACTGTATGCTCTCTGACAGCTGCTGATATCTCTGTTGGTTTTCATCTCCATGTTCCTCCTAAGGCTGTGGTTCCCCACTTGAAAGCAGAACCTGTGTCCTGTTGGATGAAATTAGTGGGTGGGCTGTGAGTGTGCTTTTGTTCAGCTTGCAGAGACTCCTGAGAAGAGGTTTATGCTGGTTTTGGTCAGCTACAGGAGAACAGACAGCATGCAACACAGCAATACAATCCTGGTTACCCTGCCTCGTCTACAAAAGTGGTTTTGGTAAAAAAGAACTGGCAAATGTAGAAGGTATTAATTGAACCTGTCCTTGTGTGCATGACATGTGAGATGCAGTACAAGGGCCTTGAACACAGACTTTAAGATCTCATCAAATTGTTGTCTGGGTTGTACTAGAGCAGTCCCACTGATCTAAGAAGTAAAGATAAATAAATAAAAGCCTACGTTTTATGACAGAATTTAGTGACCTCTTTTTCTTTCTCTTGAAACATATATTTCTTTATAACATACAGTTTTTTTCATCTTAAATATAGGCAGCTACAAAAGGTATGTTAAAATGTCAGCAGGAGATTGACCTTTTTGAAACTTCTAAATAGCCATTCTAACTTTTAGTCTATTTTTTTTCTGAAAATACAGGTCTAAGTTTAAATGCTGGCTCCAGGCAAACTGTTTGAATTGTTCAACTGTCTAAAAATATACTTAAAAGCTGCATGTGAGGAGACAAGATGCTGATGTAGAAGCAAAGGAAAAGACAGAAAGTCAGAGCCTTCAGGAAGCTGTAACACAAAGACTCCACAGAAGTTCCCTTCAAATTATCCCTCATCTGCCTGCTCATAGTGCAGATATTCATGTGGAAGGAGCATGCTGAATTCTTCCATGAAAGTTACATAAAAAGAAGTAATCTAAAAATAACATTTTTTGACCAGGAGACCTGGAGGCAATGAAGAACAGAAAGATTCAAAATATCAGAATTAAAGAAGGTAATTTGCTACAGACAATCTTTCTAGTAAGCAGCTAGAGACAAAAAAAAGTAATGCTGTTTGACATAGCCTCTAAACACAGAAAACCTTGCAAGCTCCTTAGATTTTTCCTTGCTAGCATGACATAGCAAGGCTTTTTTCTTGGGTACTGGGTCTGCCAGATCAGGAACTGTGGAATATAAAAGCAGAAGATTTCAACAGTGACCAAAGGGGCAAGGCTGATGAAATGGGCTCTTGGATTTTGTTCTCTGAGGCAAAGAAAATTTTGCAAGGCAGATCACCTGATTCCTTGCTTCATGCAATCTCTTTTCATTCAGTCACTAGAGGCTGGAGATAGTATGTTTCTTTATAAACAGCTTTGAAAGATTTCTGATCTGCCTTAATTGGGTTACCATCCTGTCTTTCCCTGCAGTTCTGCATGAAATGTTGCTTTGTGACATACATTTCCTCTTCCTTTCTGTACAAAAGAAAAAGATGAAGATCAAGTTATTTCTGAATAACAATGTCTAGACACTATTGCTGGACGCCATCCAAAAATGTTTAAACAGGTCATAGCTTAAGCTGGTGTAAACTGGCACAGCTGCAGTGGCTTTGTTCTCGTTATCCTGGCTAAGGCAGGTGGGGATGTAGCACAAGTTAACCATGCCCTTCTTGCTCCCAGTGCTCTGACAAAGACTTTTCTGAGCTTTACTCAGGCTTATTCATTTTTGGGTACTCTGAGTGATGGTTTAATGTAAGAAATTATGAATGAGATTTAAGTGCATGACCCAGTATCGAGACTACTACTGGCACTTAATCTTCCACCTTCCATGTAGACATTGCTTTTGTACATAGTTTAATATTTTACTGCTGTTCCTGCCTGTGTGTTGGACTGTGTGCTCTTTTGTGTGTGCAACTTCAGGATTGCAAAGAGATTGCTCTGAGTGCACTGTATTACTTCTTTGTCTCTTTCTTCCTCCTCTCATCATGCTCAACCTTTGGTTGACAACAACTTCAACAAGTAATTATGAATCATCCAATCTGAGAAGAAATGCTTCAATTGCTTTCATAATCACCTTTCTGTCATCACTAACTACAGAAAAAACAAAGTACTGTCAAGATTGACCTCCACACTCTTGTAAACAATCTGGTCTTGCTGTTTGCCTGCTGTTGAAACAATGAGGTAGACAATGGGCTGTAGAGAAATGGGCCCAACCCCTTTGCCCAGAGTTTTACAGTGACTCCTCTCATCTCAATACGTGTTCATTGCTGGCACTGTACAGGTCTCAGCACGCTGTGCTTCATGACAATCTTACTAACTCAGCTTCAGTCAGAGGAAGAAATCCTTTCCTTGTTAGCTTTGGAAAGATTTGGGTTCTGTTTCAATGCATTTAATATTAAAACAAGAAAAAAATAGAGAAGTGAGACAAAATTGTTGCCGACACAGAGTGGGAAATGAGTGGGAAATGTTATCTCACCTAGAGGCACTTTGTTCAGAGAGACTCAAAATGCAAATTTCGTAATCTTGGTCATGTTCCAGGTGATGGCCCTGGTTAAGCAAATGAGTATGTTTTAACTTTGCAAACTGCTGAAAATGCAGGAAATAGAGAAAACAGCATGAGCCAGCAGTTGCCTTGTTGCATGGGGTATGAAGCAGGAACGGCTCCCCGTGGCCTCACTGCTTGGGAGCTGGAAGCAGAGTGCAGTGCCTTGGCAGGTGCAGGGGTCACAGAAGTGGCTGTGCTGGCCTGGTGGCAGGGGGCTGCTGCTGCTGCTCAGCACAGGTGTGAGGCAGAGAAGGAGACAGCTGTGTTACCATTGTCTGGGCAATTTTAGTTTTGCACCTTTCTCTCTCATATTAGTGTCTAATTTAGCAAAACAGCTGAGGGTCAAGGCACCCCTTAAAAAGCTTGCTTCTATATTAATGGATTTCAGGGGTTTGCCATTTGACTACTTAACTCTTTTAATGGAGGGAAAATATTCTTTGGAGACTCAAGGATCATCTAGACAGATTGAGTTAATACTTGTGCTCACAGGCAAGCCTTGTGTAGGCAGGGAAATGATGGATCCCTCTCTGTGCTTCCTCATAGTCGAATAGATAATATGATGGAACTTGAGGGTATTTTTTTAAATGTCTATAAATGATAATGCCTGGGAAGAGGCATCTGAGACATGGCCTGTAGTTTAACTGCTGATACATTTATAGCAAGACATAGAAAAAGACCTCTAGTCTCCTTTGTTCCCCATCAGTGACCAGAGCTGCCAGATCACTTTCTTCTTGTCAAAGCACAAACTTTTACCATGTATTTGCTCTCATTTGATTTGGCTTTTCTCCCTCTGCTGCATCTCAGGAGGCCTCACTCTTCCCTGGTGCCACCTCACAGTGTATAGGAGACCAGAACCTGCATCTCTCAGTTCATCACCCTATTTGAACCTCACATCCCTACTGCAGCAAGGCCTGTCCTGTCTTTCTGCTGCCAGCCTCCTCACCTGGCCTTTGTTCCTGTCCTCCCCTCCCCTCTGTCTGAGCTGCCTTCTCCTGTCACACCTACACCCACTCAGGTGTGCTGGATGCCTCAATCTCTATTTTATAGTCAGGAGGTTGAGGCTTGGGTTTCTTCAGGCCTTTCCTGCCTCACAAGGGGGACAGGAAAAAAAGATTGCATGGGACTTCCTGGTGACATGGAAGGAGGAGGAAGAAGTGCCTGGACCTTCTCCAGCAGGCAGAAGCCCTCTGCATCCTGGCTTTCAGGGGAGGGCAACTCATGGGTCTGCAGTTCAGTGGCTGCTGCATGTCCTTTTGAGCCCAGCAGCTTGCAGATGGACAGGGAGGAAATGAACCAAAACTTTGAATTCTCTACTTCTCTTGCAGTCTCTAATTTTTCTTGATGGCACAGGTCACTTCTACATACACAGCACCCCCATGGCTCTTTGCATTAAAGGACCAGGGAGGGCTTTGCTGTGACTGGGATAAAAATCAAGCATTTGAGGGCACGTTTGGCATAATTCAAGCTATGACTCCTGCTAAAGATTTTACAGAGCAACTTCACTTCTTGTAAGTTGTTCATGAGTAGACTACATTTTTACACATTTAGTTTATTGGTTGTTTATTGTGGGGTTGGGGTTGTTTTGTTGGGTTTTTTTTTTTACATTTTGGTTTGCATATTTTCTGCCAATTCTCTCCTTGATGTTTGTGAAAGATTGATTTCAAACATTTAGCAGTTAACATTTGAGCTGCCCCTATTGAATATATAGACATACATGAGATTTAAATTTCACCTAGCCATGACTTAAGACATTTAATTTGACTCTTTATTAAGGCTGATCATGCGGCCTAAGAAGTTTAAGCAAAGCTTAAAATCAATTGATGGTTGAAAATGGAGGCATTAAGTTTCCTGGGAGCCTAGGTCAGTGCTCCTGTTCAATTCCAATTCCCAGAGGTATTGATAGGAAGCCAAATACATTCAAATTCTGTCTCATGAACCTGGGAAGCAGTGAAATCTAGAGAGAGGAGGAAGATTCTCCCCTTTAGCCTAATGGCAACCTCAGAGGGTATGAGACCATTCTTTCCACTTCCTCAGAGAGCATCTTAACTATCCCCATGTATCTGCAGAGAACCATTTTTGGTTTTCTGGTGTCTGCTTGGGCAGGATGCCGGCTTTTGGTTGTGTAGCATTCTGCAAAATATGCAGAAAATTTTTTGTGCACCTTCCTACAAACAAATCCATGAGCAAGAATATCCTTAGCAAGTAAGCTGCAGTTCTTTCTACTTTTCATGCAGGTCCTGGCGCGATGGGATGTGGGGCTGTAATCAATACTCCAAGTCAATACAACGCTAGGTGTGTACCAGTGATGTATTTTCTCATCATCCTGCAGCAGGAATTGCTGCACTGACATGCTGTGTCTGCTGAAGAAAGAGAGAGCTGCATCTTGGAAATGTTTTTTTTTGGATATTAAATTAAATTGTACAAGAATTTTATAGCAAGGTGTTTAAAGTATAGCAAAAAAAAAGGGCGCTGATAATTTGAATTGTATTCACAGTATTTTCATATGTTTTATATAGAATTTTGTATGGTAAGTTCAAAGTGTAATTACTTTTGCTTCAGTGTCTTAAGCTTTATTTCCCCCTGTACTGTCTCAGCAAATTAATTGCCTCAACACCCTTCTCCCACTGACAGGAAAGATGGTTTTATAGGCACTGTCCTTCAGTAACTAAGAGGCAGGGTATGAGGCAGTGGTGCTTAGTAGGATTTTTGAAAGGTGACTAACACAGCATTGCCATGGAAATCAGTGGGATTTAACCAACTGGAAATCTCTTCCCAAAATCTGTCTACCAATGCAGTGAGCTCAATGTTTTGGCTAAAACTTGGTCAGTCACCTCTGCTCATGCTGTCATATTCCTCTGTAAGGGTATTTCAGTTTGGGCACAGGACAGGTTTCTGGCTCATAGGTTCTCTACCTGGTCAGAGTGACCCTGAGATAGGTTAGAAAGTCTCTTTTCCCAGCCCAGCAGTCGAAGAAGGAGTCAGAACTCTTCAATTCTTGGACTCAAGGTTGTTTATTGTATCTTATCTATAAAATTCTTTCTCCTGTCCAGCCAAGGTCCGCTCAGCAAGACAGCGAGGGGCACTCTGCCTGCCCCCTGGTTGGTGTTATCTTTTTATACTAAAAACTACGTGTACAATATTTGCAATTACTTTCCAATACCTATCACCTATGTTAGACAGTGAGCTTCTACTCCAAATCAATCTAAAAGTGCCAACATCACAGCAGAAGATGGAGGCCAAGAAGGAGAGAGGCTGGACATGCTCAGATTCCTCCATCTTGCCCCCTGAACCCCCATTCTAAAAACCCCAAAAAAATATTTTTTTCACCCCGTGGTAAATTCACTATCATTCTACTTAAACTGTGGTGGCTTGCAGATCTTCATCTAAGGTTGGTAATTTGCTCCATGGGTCATAATCAAAACCACAGGTATCTTGGGCTCTGTGCCAGGGTCTCTGAGCCCCCTGGCAGGGTCTTGGCAGTCCAGGACAACCAGAGGGATGTCCTGAATTCCGACATCTGGCCACATCGGAAAAGCACTGCAGTGAGAGGGAGCTGCACTGGATTATGTTATTTCCAAGCTTCCAGCTAGGAGGCACCAGTGGGATGAGGGGCACAGAAGCCTCTCCCTGGCACTCACTCCCTGATTGTAAGGATAAGGTTTCAGATGGCGAGGGAAGCGGGATTGTTTCAGAGGGGGAAGCTGCCGTGCTCAATGTGCCTCCAACCCCTCTGCTCTCTGCAAGTTTGGGACTTCCTACAGTAGGAAGACGATGATCACATTCCCTCCAAGGTCAACCATCACAGTGGGCAGCAGGTGGGAGTAGGAGCTGTAGTTTTGGCTGGTGTCCTTTAGCTAGTCCCGCTAGGAGACCTCCCACTGCAGCAGGCAAAGGCTGCAAACAACCCATTAGCCTCTTGCTAATGCTGGAGTGCAAATTCCTTTTGCCCTGACCCAGGATAAACACACCTGCATTCTCTTCTTGCCTTGGCATTTGATTTTGCCCCAGTGAATAACAGCAAAACAGAAGAGAGAGCTTTGTGGTTCAGGAAGCTGACATTAAAAGTATTATTAAAAGTAAGTTTTACAAGAAGGCAAGACGGAGGAAGGGGAATTCTGACAAATCCCTGATATGTATGGAATGTTTTTTTTGCATGGGAATAAAGTAGAGTTCAGAGTTTCTTCAATTACATTTTGGGAGCTTAGTTATTTGAAAATAATTGTTTGCAGTTGCTTTATTTTTCCTGAGCCAGGGCAACTTTGATTGATGTAACTGGAACAAACAGGATTACATAAGTCTGCAGAGGTTTCCTGGTATGCTGGCCAGGCTTTGTAGTGATTTTTATCATAGCTGTGAAATTCTCACCTCACATGTGCACATCATGTCATTTGCAGTACTGCTAACATAAGGCATTCCCACAGAAGGGTCTCCAGCATGTCACTGTGGAGGGATGGAATGCAGATGCCATAAGTTTCTGCTGGACATGGACACAGCAGCAATAAAAATAACTCCCCTGATTTAGCAAAAGAAACCACAAAGGCCAGGTCAGCTTTGCATCTACTAAAAATGGTCCAATGTGATGACATTTTTTTATATCACTTCTGTATTTAATTCTAGAGTCTTGTCATCTGGAAGCAGCATGGGCAGGTGCAAGTGAATGAAATAACAGCTCCAGGGGGTTTTTGTAATTTATCTTTTTAAATATTGCCTGCCATTTGTATTTATAACTAATTCAAAAACTTCTGGTTTATGTCAATGCCTTTTGGATGTTTCTAGGATTTCAAATCAAAAGAACTCTTTGAAGGACAAAATGCAATATTCTGCTGGAGACAAGGTTATTACCTGAAATGTTTGTTTGCATTTGAGAGAAAAACAGGCTTATAGAAATACAAAATAAACTGACATCCTGAATGTCAGCAGTAAGAAGAGAAAGGACATCTGTGCTTCAGACATCCTGTGACTGTGGTGGCAATAATTCATTACAAACAATTGAGAGCTGCAGAAAATCACCTGAGGAGGACAGTCTGTGATGACCAAAATCTCCTGACATTGACATTGGAGTGATTCCCCTGCAGGTAATAGAAAGGTCCTTTGGGACACCAACTTGAATCTACAAGACAGATTCACAGAACCTAGAAGGCTGTTTTTCATCACCCATCTGATTATTTCTGCCTGCAGTGATACTGAGTCCTGGTCACACAGAAACAGAGAGGGGTGAGCCCCTGTGCAGCCTCTCCTCAGCCACGCCCTTCTGGCCTGAGGGGGGCATCCAGCCACCACAGTGATGCCCACATCATCTGCAGGGTGGAACTGACTGCAGATCTTCCTCAAGAATGGTTGGGCTTTTAAACAAGGTGGGCAAGTAGCATTGGGGTCAGGGTAAACTTTTCAAAAGAAGCAAAAGCCAGACAAAAATGTTCTTAATTGTTCTTTGGTCCTGCTGATGTGTTTCACAAGGCCATATTAGGACAGCTAAGGACTCCAAAAACCCAGCACTTTGGAGTCTTTGTTCCATTTCTTGTTTGTGAAACTCAAGCTCTTGGCACAGAGTCCCAAAAGTATTTGGGCATGTTGAATCCTAGGGATTCCTATGATCAGGTAACTCAGCTGCAGCTGCCTCGGAGACTCGAGCTCTAGGGCTTCCTATCACTTCTGAGAAGAAGATTTGCACTTTTAAGAATTTTACCCATTATTTATGGGAACAAAGAACCCTTTCAAAAGAGAAGCTTCTAATTCCATAGCACAAGGCCAGCTGTGCCATCATTCCCTGGGGTGAGGGCTGCTCTTGCTTTGCTGGGAGCAGCACCAAGCTCCATTCAGCAGGATGCTGAATTAAGGTTGGACTTTGGCACTAGAGTAGCCCTGTTGAAGGATATACCTGCCTGAGGTAACAACTGATGTTTTTGTTCCTCATTCCTGCTTATTTAGAAAGCAGGCAAATAGTGATAAAGCTTTAAAACAATTCCAAGAAGTTTGTAATCGCAAACAAGCTATGGGAACTCTGATTTAAATCCAATTTTTTGTTTTTCCACAGAACATACATCTTTTTACACCAGGAAACGAATAAACATAGTGTCAACAAGAGCCATCAGATTAATTCTTTAGGATTTGAAGGGCAGTTTGTTCATTGAGTGACTGGCTTCATTCCCTCTCCCTTCTGTGTTAATCTGAGAAACAAAGGGCTCTGAGAAACAGCAAGTGGGATCTGTGTCTGCATTTGGAGTCTTAGGGATTTTAATTTCATTCTTCTCCATGAGCTTTGTATAAGCCTGTCACTGGCCTTCAGTAGAGAATAAATAAGCAGCAATAGCTTGTGTGGTGCCAAAACTATAAAACAACTGATATTAGTGGGAGCTTCCAGTGCTTGTGAGATACTTAGAAATGTGAGCCCCAATATGAATGACTCAAGGAATGATATTTCATATTTTCCCTGCTAGTACAAAATTCTTAAGTTCATACATTATTTTTAAGAGGCTGTAGCTAAGTTAAAATTCTTGAGGAAAGTACAGGCAATGGTAGGACTGGATAATGACTTTGTGATCTGGACTCCTGCTGTGTAAGGAGATCTCACATAGGATGTCCTGTGATGTAGATGTTCCATTTTTCTGAGAATAACATTAAGGGGTTTTTTCCTATTTTAGAAGGTCCAAAGCCTTGCAATGCCCCTATAAAAAAAAATACAGAATTACTCATACACAGTAGAAATAATGTAGTCTGTGTTCCCCTTTATTTGAGTCCTATAACTGGACTTGCGTTGTCTAAGAAGGGTTGAGTTGTCCTGTCATGTGTCTGTCCATACACTCTGCTCCCCTCATGGAGACATTTTTCCATGAAAAATGTAGTAGGAACCTTGCATGTTTGAGATAGAAATTTCTCTTAAATCAACCAGAAGATTCAGAAGGGAGCTTCATGAGAAAGAGCAGTGGCAGTGCCTGTAGCTTAGCCTAGGGAGGGGTGATGAGCAAGCTGGGAGTTTATGGGTGGGGATTAAAGGGCAGACCAGTGTGAGCAACTGTGGTGGGTGTCAGCTACAGATCATCTGATTGGGAAGAAGCAGCAGACAACTGGGAGAAGTGTCATGTTTGCAGGTCTGGTTCTTGAACCACCCTGGTAGCTGCTGGGAGAAGAACACAGCAGGGCACAAGCAACCAAGGCTGTTGGTCTTTTCCAGACACAGGTGACAGAGAAGTCAGCAAAAAGAATCTGCTTTGCCTGATACTTAACAATGTGAAAAAACTGATCAGCAGTAGAAAAGTCAGGGGTAGCCTTGGTTGCAGTGATGATGAGATGAGAATGAGGCAGGGAAATTGGTGACAAAGGACATGGAAAAGGTCAAACTCAGTGCCTTCTTTCCCTTGTTTTTTTCATGTAATATTTGCCTACAGGAATCCCAGGCACCCGAAACCAGTAGGAAAGTTTGAAGCAAGGAAGACTTGCTCCTAATGGATAAGAATTAATTAAAGGAACATTTAGCCAGTCTAGATATCTACAAGTCCATGGAATCTGATGGGATGCACCCATTAGTAATGAGGGACCTGCTCAATGTCCTTGCAAGGCCACTCTCAGTTATCTTTGAAATACTGTGGTAACTTGAGGAAGTTCCTGAGGTCTGGTAGAAAGTCAACGTCACTTCTGTCTTCAACAGGAGAATTTGAGGAACTACAGGCTGATTAGTCTCACCACGATCCCTCAGAAATGGAGGAAATAATCCCAATTGCACAACTTTACAAAAGTCAAATCATACTTCACTAACCCAACAGCTTTTCACAATGAGATGACTGGCTCGGTGGATGAAAGGAGAGCAGTGGGTGCTGTTTATTTTGCAAGGCTCTTGACAGTGTCTCCTGTAACACCCTCAAGACAAAATGTTGAAGTACAGACTAGATAAGTGGACAGTGAGATGGACTGAAAACTGGCTGAACTGCTGGGCTCAGAGGGTGCAGATCAGCAGCTCAAAGTCCAGCTGGAGGCTGAAGTACCCCAGGGGTTGATACTGGGCCAGTACTGTTAATTCTCTTCATTAGTCACCTGGAAAATGGGGCCAAATGCAGCCTCAGTGTGTTTGCAGATGATAAAGAACTGGGAGGAGTGATGCAAGAGCCACAGAGTCCTTGTGGCAAAGGTGGCCAGCAGCCTCCAGGGCTGTGTCAGGCTGAGTGCTGCCAGCAGGTCAGGGCAGGTGACTCTGTCCCTCTGCTCAGCCCTGGGAGACACCTCTGGAACGCTGTGCTCAGCTCTGGGCTCCCCAGTGCAAGACAGACATGGACCTGCTGGAAGGAGCCCAAGAAAAAGGTCACAAAGATGGTTCAGGGCCGTGTAAGGAGAGGTTGAATTGTGATTATTCAGCCTGGGGAAGAAAAGGCTGCAGGGGGACTTTATCAATGTTTTTAAATATC
Organism: Molothrus aeneus; assembly: GCF_037042795.1. Taxonomy (NCBI): domain Eukaryota; kingdom Metazoa; phylum Chordata; class Aves; order Passeriformes; family Icteridae; genus Molothrus; species Molothrus aeneus. The sequence continues at coordinate 142,344,075 of NC_089646.1, read as the reverse complement.
TGACTGGAGAGGAGAGTGGAGTAAGGAAGATGGGCCAGACACTTTCCATGGTGGTGCCCAGTGACACCACCAGAGAAGCAATGTGCATAGAAAAATACAGGAAATTCTGTGTGAACCAAAGAAGTAAAATTTTACTGTTCAATGGTCAAACACTGGACTCAGTTGCCCAAAGAGGTTGTGGAGACTCCATCCTTGGAGATATTAAAAGCCTGACTGGATGGAGCCTTGAGCAAGCTGTTTTAATTGCCCCTGCTTTGACCAGGGTTCAGACCAGATGGTCCCCAAAAATGCTGAACTGTTTTGTGATTCTATGGGATGGGCACATCTGTACATTTACACATGTGTGAACACACAGTATGACTACAAAAACTCTTCAGAAAATCAGGCTTATGAGGATAACAGAAATTTTAAGAGGTTTCTTTCAAGGGGAGTTAGGAAGTTTGGTGCTCATATGCAGAGCACTGTTTTAATCAGTCTGTGTTTAGGTTTGGGTCTTTTATGCAATACAGGCCACAGACTTTTTAGCATATAATATCCAGAATATTATTTAATGTATTTTGATGCAAATACTTCAAATCTAGTGGAAAATGCACATTAAATGCAACACCTTGTGTGTCAGCTAAGCACATTGGTCCAGGTTTTGGTTGCCTTACAATGTCCCTCACCAAGTCATGGTGTTCTAGTTCTGTGGGGTCCCAGGCTGCCCAGTCTGCCTAGCCTGTGTTTATTCAGTTTAGGCAACCACACATCAATTTGGGACCACCCACAACTGCCACAGAAATATTGAGAAGGACCTTCCTGCTCAACATCTATCTAGTGCAATAATTAAAAACACCCAAACAACTTCCACATTTTATTCCTTCCTCAGGTGACCAGGCAACAGCATCTTGCTTCCATCACTTCTCTCCTGTGACAGTGTTTAGGCCCTTTTGAACAGCAGCCCATGGAAGGCAATAGGTGGGCACATTGTCTATTAAAACAAGTTATTTATTGTGCAGTAAATAATTCAGCACAAATCATAAAGTCTAGTTAGTCTGTTACTTTGAAAGTCTTTAAATCAACACATTCTATATTTTATTTTCCAATCAGCTGCAAAGATGATGCAGAACACAAACAAAGCAAGATCAAAGGCTGTGTATTATTACACTGTGTAAGTCTATAATGGGGATAGAAAGGAAAACAATTTCTCCTCTTCAGTCTATCATGTCACTGTATGTCAAGAATAGTAAATGAAGGCTCTTCCCTGATGCAGAGAAAAATATTTAACAGGAAATCCTTAAGCTGAGGACAAGGCAGAACAGTTCTGGGAAAGTGCTCTTACTCTCCATCACCTGCCAGAGTCTGCTGTCAATCTCCAGGAGGAGCTTGGATCTTGAATCCAGTCTTGTTTTGAACCAGTTAGTGCAGCTGAGCCAGATAAGCTTGGTCAGTCAGAGGAAACATGGATCTTATAATTGTTCTCTTGAGGAGTTCCTATTATGTGTAGTATGCTAGTTAGGGTCTGAGTCAAGGAAACATATGACCCTGAGCTTTGTTCACACAAATTCAGAAGGGCATTTTGGAGCTTTGTGCACTTAAACATTTTTCTGGAGCGTGGTGGCTTTCTGAGGTAATATCTGTAGCCATCCCAGTGGAGCTAATGGAGAAAGACACTATTGACTCTTGGAATCAGCTTTCTCTGTAGTAATGTTGACAATGCTGAAAAAACCCAGGGATCATCCATAGGATGTAGCCCTACAAGGGGACAGGTTGAGTTAAGCCACAGCCGTTGTTTTAACTTGGACTGTCCTGGAGCTTCAGGGATGCGACCATCTGAATGTTTCAGAGGACCAACAGTGAAGAGTCAATGACAGTTCAGACACTTGTGGAGGCTCTCTTTCTCTCTGCCCTCTAGCTGAGAGAGATCTAATATAACAGTGGTTTGGGTGACTTTATGTGACTGTGGAGACTAAACCAATGAGACTGGAAGAGATGAGACCCCCAGAACAGTAATTTATTCACCCCTGTTTCCCTGTAGCTGCCAGAGCATAACAGAGCAAGGTCTTTGCTGAGGAAAAGGGAATACCCTGGGCTAGAGGCCTGGAACCTACCCAAGGGGCAGTGCCAGCCCTCAGGCTCTTTGCAGAAACACCATCCCTGCTAAGAGGATGCCCTGCTTCTCAGAAAGCAGCAGTATAGATGGTCCACAGGAGTCCTGCCCTGCCTAGGAACAAGGCTTTCCATCCCCCCTGACACCACTCTGGCCTTTCTACACTGTCTGAGGTGGTGTCAGTTCCCATCTCTCCTGTGTGTGTATTGCTGCCCAAACCCAGAAACCCTGTTAGCAACACGCAGCCAGGCCCAGCCGTGGCAACAGCGGATGTACAGTGACCTACTTTGAACACAGCTTATGTAGCCTTTCTTGCTGCTTTATGCTTGAATGGCAGAATTTGCAACAAAAGGTCAATTTATGGCAGCCTTTTATTGCAAGGTTCTGTTTCTGTAGTCCAAAGTTATAATGACAAAATGCTCTGTTGAGTACAATGAGGACTGCAAAAATCAGCCCCACTTTTTATATAAGGCTTTCAACTTTATCTGTTTTAAACAGCTTTTGGTGCTAAGCTTTTTGTTTGTGTTTGCTTTCTTATGAAGAGATCTTTATTACTTGCATGGAGAGCAATAGAGGAATGTGTCTGAATATGAATAGAGAGGGTCAGAAATGTTGGGTTTAAGTAAAATCATAAAAAATACTTCTGAAGCTCAGCAACCCACCCCCCTGCATAGAGGGAAAAGAGCCTAAGCCACAGCAGCCCAGAAAAGGGAAAACTGCATGGCAAAAATGGAATGGGAACCTGTCCCCTGCCAAGGGAAGGCATGAAGTAAATCTGTTGTGACCCAACCACATAGGGTCATAAACAAGCTGAGAAAAATACAGGAGGAAGGACACAGTGACAATAGTTAGCCCGGAAGGCTGAGACACATGGCTGAGTTTCTACATGTCAGCTCTGCTGCAAGAGCTGACTGATTCACACACTTGGCCTAAGGCAGCCAGGAGGTGAAACACATTATGTTAAGCCTCAGTGGAAGAGGGTTGGATGAACGTGCTCTCCTTGATTCTTGTAAAGGAGTGATGAGCTTTATTTACAAAATGACCATGAGCTGTTCCTGCAGTTCAGCTAATGTGGGCACCCAACACTGCACTGAGCATCCATGGCTCCCGTCCATGACTCCAACCCCTTTCTAACGAGGCTTAGCCTGCTGCAAATAGGGGCTGTGGAGCATGTTAGCATAAACCCTTTCTACTGCCTGCTCAGGGTAAGCACATGATGGAGAAATAGTGCCTGATACCATGTGGGGCTCCTTAAAAACTCCCTTCCAGGTTTGAGCCTTTAGCAGGGCCATGCAGTTGGCAAATATTCCTCTTGGGGAGATGTCCTCTTGGGGAGATGGCTGTACAGAGCCTTGCTGGGCTGACAGGGTGATGGCAGCCTGTGTCACACTCTCCTAGCAGGATGCCAAGGACTGTGCCCCAATAGGGGCAGAGCCTTGTTTTCCTCTCTACTCAGCTTTCTTCCAGATAGCAAAAGCAGCTTTGCCAAGGTTGCTCTACAGCTTCTACTGCTGCCAGTAATCTGGGTAATCTCTTATCTCTTCTTACTTTGCTGTTTATAGCCATGACAGCTGAAGCCTAGACAATGTGTAATGGGTGAGTTATGTTAGACATTGTCGAGCCAACAGTGATCTGGAGCCAGGGCATTGCAAGCTGTGTACCAGAGCTCAAAGCACCAGGGGTAGAAATCACCAGTGGCAAGTGATTTGAGAAATTGCTGTGTCCTGGCTTCAGTTTACTCATTCAGTGCACAGTCTGCTCCTTGGGACTGATGGAGAGTTTTGCCTAGAGGCAGTTGAGTGTTTCTAGTTTTGAGACTCAGCCACAACTTCAAGCGAAAGGCTTGTTAGTCATCTTCCCTTTATCTCATGTATCATCACATGAGGTAATAACCCTCTCACAGCTGCCATTCAGGATGCTGGGAAGTTAGGCTCTCTCAGTTTGAGCCTTCACTATCTCTGTGTGTTCCCCGTGCTTTGTCTGTCTTTCTGCTGGTTAGGACTCTGACTGAAGTGAATCTCCAACAACAATTGGAAAATATACAAAGAAATCACATCTTTCTTAGCTGGAGTGACTCCTTGACTCCTGAGTTTTGGCAGGACTAAGGAACTTTTCAGTCAGTATTGAAGCTGCTAATATAATCAGTTACTCCACACAGAGCACCATCTTTTGCATATAAACATATTCATATAGTCCCTTTCTGAGTCTTAATGACTAGGTGGATCTAAAGATAAAGGGGATTTGAAAAATTCATCAGTCATGAACTGACATACTTCTTTCTGTTGAAGAAGTAGGTCCACATTTCTGTAACATTAAGAAACCTTAACACAAGCCATCACTATAGAATTGGTGATGCTAATTGGTCTTTCTTATAAAAAATAGGGAAAAAGAATTCTTTTTAAGACCTGATCTTAAGTTGACCTGCACATCTCATGAGTCCTTTCCTGGAAAGAGCTCAGTACATTTCTGAATTGGCTGGTTGAAAGAATGATGTACTATGAAGACAAGGGTTTGGATGTACGAATTTTCTCAGATACAGTCATAACCACATCCTGAGTTAGGGCACCATGCTTGCAGTCATCTTATCAAGCAGCCCTTGCTGTTATCACCCTATCAGTGACAGCAAGGCATGAGTGTTGAAGTAGAGAGACAGATAAGGAGAAAGGAAAATTCTCTGAGCAGCCAGCTGGGAAGACAAATAATGGGTCCCCCATAGTTGGGTGTTCTCTCTGTGTAGGAGGGTCCCCCCACCATAATGTCCCATAATAACCAAACAGTTTTAATCAGGAACTGTTTTGGGGGAATTTGTGCTTTATTTGTGCTCACCATGCTTTTGGGAGAACAGTTTGACCAGGGTGGGTATTGCAGGCCTGCTGGTTCTTAATCTGATTATTTTGGGGTATCTCATTGCAAGATACCCTCAAGAGGAAGAGAAAGGGCAGGCATGAATCTCACCCACTGGTACTTGCTCCCCTTGCTCACCTAAAGAAAAGTATAAGGTTGGCAGGTTCAAGGCCATAAGAGTAGCAGCATGGGAACAACAGTAATGAGAATAACTAACAGAGGAAACAACCACCCCAGAAGTGCTGGGAAACATTCCTGTGGCATCATAGGAGAAAGGGTACAAAGCTGTAGGTGAAAGGCAGGCTGTGGAATGGCAGCCAGAAGGGCCTGAGGATGACATGGGCTAAGGCACCTACAGCACTGCCACAATGAGGGGGCTGGCAGCCCAGAATGGGGCCCACACATCCAGGGTTCTGAGCAGGACATTGCTAAGAGAGACTGAAATGTGGAGAAGTCAATCCTGAAAATGCTGTCTTTGACTTAGGTATTTATGTGAAAGCTCAGATCAGGTGTCAGCTTGGGCCATGAGGCTGCAGAGCTCTGATGATGCACAGTTCACCCCACAGACCTCCATACAGACAAGCCAGGAACCAGCTGGGGTGGGCCAGGACTTCTAACCCACACACCCACATCTTCTTCCCATGAAATCCAAAGAGTGGAAGAGAATGGAAGGTTACTACACACCTTGGTGTCCCCATGGCACAGGGGGACAGGATGTGGCAAGGGCAAGCATCCAGGCCGGGGATTTGCAGAGCACTCCCATACATCACCATAATCCTCCCTTGGCTGGAGATTACCAGGTAGCTCTTTTTAAAAAAATTTTTCTTCCTGAATCTACCTGAAGCAGGTAATTCCTTCTTTTTGCATAAAAACCAGTTAATTCAAGCACTTGCCCAGAAATTGCAAGACCTGGGTTTCATCCTCAGACTGAGAGATTTCAGTCCCTCTGCTTCCCTTTCCACTTGAGCATCTGCACAGCTTTCCTGAAGGTCAGTGAGAGAAGGAAATGTTCTGTACATCCACATCCCTAATTGTAGCTGGTCTATTGTCTATCTTTGTGCAGGGTTCAGCTCCAACAGGAAAGGGTAAGGAAGAGTCCACCTTGTTGTTGGGGTGCTCCCAAAGTTGGCAGCTTTGGACTATCCATTATAGTCTTCACTCTTCAGTTGTAAATTTTTCTAGACAAAGCTCAGATTTTTTGTGATGTGTCTATAAATCAGCTAGAATACCACTGCCAAGGACCTTGTTATTACCTTGTTACTCTCATTAATTACCTAATTAAAGCCAGTCATGATATGTTAATGATAAACCTCAGCATGATTTCTGAAGAAAACAAAAAATTGGCTTAGTTTTCCTAGCTCTGGTCTCATTTAAGCCTCATGTCATTCTCATTATAATGGGATTTTCATGACTTAATCCATTATTTACTGCAGGGAGAATCTGAAATGCACAGAACATATTTACAATGCGAAAAGGCTACTTGAGTACTGGTCTTTGAACCAGTGGTTTTGTACAAGGAATTGCTTTACAAGTCTGTCTTGTGGCTACTTTTAAAAATAATACTATTTAAAATAGCTATTTAAAGGGTGAGTAACAAGTCCTGGCTTTGCAAATGCAGACATTAGATCACAGTGACCGTCTGCCTCCTGGGAACAGCTTCCTTCTCACTTCCAAGCCATCAGATAATGTGTGTTGAGTAAAGTGAACTTAGGTCAGAGAGCTGCTCACATACACTGCTAATTGGTGAACTCCTCATTTAGTCTTTTAAGGGATCTGGCACCATGTAATGTTTCAGCCTTACTCTCCAGATGGCTCCTTGATCCTGTTGAGCTTGTTCTTTATTATTTTTCATTTCAAATAGCAATGTTTCCTCCACAGAAGTCTTAGTATCCACAATCCAAGGTTTTTTTCTGTTTCATTCAGAAATGGTACCTTGAGAAGAACTATGTTTTCCCATCTCTGTGATGGGTTCAGTGGTGACTCAGAGTGACACGCAATGAACAGTCAGCGCCGCTCCCCACAGTGTCTGGCCTTTCAGAATTCCCTCACCATCATAAATCTTTGTGGTTTGAGAGGTCTGACAAGTCTGCCATCAAAAGTGGAAAGTTCGGGGAAGCCCAACTCTGTTTTCACATCAGCTGTTGGTTTAAAATGCCAAAGCACAGAGAAAGCAAACCCACAAAGATAAGGGAACTGCAGCACAACTGTTGTCAAGGTAAATCAAAAGCATGGGGTTTGCAAGCTCCATTTTTCCTTACAGTCTATCACAACATGAATTCATGAGGATGCTGGAGGGGAAATGGCACAAGAATTCCCTTCCTTGTTGTGCCCAGTGAATGGGCCACCAAGAGCCGTGTCTCTTGCTCTCAGGAGGAGATGAATCTATCACGCCCAAGAGAGATGGAAGGTGCAGGAACAATGTCAAGCTCTCTGTCAAGCAGGTCCTCAGGGGACAGATGAGCAGGCTTGAAGTCTTCTAACAGTCTTCATGAACATGCTTCCTCACAGCCAATGTGCCCTCTTCCCACCTGGCCTCTATGGTTAAATCTGTGGATGTTTGATATGCTCAGAACTGATCAGCAAGAGTTATAGAGTCTCATTTCTCCAAAGAAAACAAGAAGCCCTTTATCGTCAAGGCATCACATAGTTTCCAGTGCCTCCCTACTTGAATATCAACTCAGAAGATTTTTTTGGTCAGGTGCTTAGTGCCCCTCAACTTCACAGCTATAAAAAGTGTTATGAAGCACCATGGTGGTTCGGTGTTTGGGAAGAAGCAGATGCCTGGAGTTGAAACACACCATTTGAGGCAGTTCTTTGAAACACAGTGGAAAAGCAGTCTTCTGTTGTCCTTCAAAATGCAACACACCTCAAGATCTTGCTATCTGCTTTGTTTCCTCAAGGAAAATCTGCTTAATTTTATCTCCCTTAAAAATTAATATCATTAAGAGGAATGCACTTTGCCGTACTGGGTTGCAGTACACCAGGAGACAAAATGACCCCCAAGACCATATCCTTGACCAAATTTGCAATATCTTGGTGTGGGTGTTTAAAAGGTATCCACACCAAGTGATGAGTGTGCTGGAGCAGCAGTGCCAGAAAGCCACCTCTCTGTGCTGAAGGGTCATCTCTTTCAGGGGGCTGGTACTGTGCAGCTTGTAGTGCAGGAACATTAATAACCACACAAGGTTATATCTCCAGCCATTGCCTGTACTTGCATATCCTAAAGCTGCTGCGCCTTCATGAAGAGGAAGAGGGGATGACTTCTCTCCAGCCATGGAAATCCCACCAGGAACAGTTCCAGGTTATATGCTGAATGCCTGGATGTCCCCATCTGGCCACAGGTCTGCTGAAGGTTTTAAAGAGGCTGGAGCTCAGTGGTATTTGGGACAGGACCCACAGCATGAAGGATCCACAAGTGTAGGCTGGCAAGTGATGACCACACCTGTTTGGCTGAGGATTATTGGAATATGATCCCAATATTACCAGATGGAACGTGCCTGGGCTCGTCTGGCCCTTGCTGCTGGACCAAAGGCGGCAGCTGTGGTGTTTCACCTCAGAGACACCTTTGGCTGGCTGTACGTGGCAGCTGGCACTTGGAACAAGTCCAGGCAAGCAGGAACTCAGGTTTACCTCTGGCGGGAAGACCTTAGGTGATGGTGAAGAGGAAAAGGAGATGGATTCTGCCGGAGGGTTTAATCCAGAGTTTATTCCAGGGTCACAGATCTCCGAATCCTGGTAACAGCTCCAACAGAATGACCACTGCGTGGTCCCAGTGTCCTTTTAAGCCGGGGGAAAGGGGGAGGGGATGGGGTAGGTGTCCCAGCCAGGTGGGAGGGGGGGAGTCCCAGGGGACAATGACACCCAGACTGGCCAATGACCCCAGGGCTGAGAAGCATCTTTTGAACTTGACCAACCAGACGACGCCCTTGCTGGAATGTTAAGATTGACGGACAGCACTTAGCAAGGGGGCAAGGGGGAGGGGAAGGGAGAGGTTGGCACACCTGAGGGACTGGGATAGGTGAAACAGGATATTGCTTCACACCGCAACAGAGGATGACGTGAAATGGAGCATGGAAGCACGAGAAAAAGGAAAGCAAATGCCAATGTGGAAATAACCCTTCACCACCCCCTTCCTCACCCAAATTACCACACCAAGGAGATTTCTGGTAGAAAACAAACCACCTGCAGTGAGGGGGCTGAAAATATAAATTGAAACCACGGGGGAATGGGGAAAACCAGGATGGCACAGTCATAGTCAGATTTAGGCAAGCATATAGAGGTGTTTCTCAAGCTGCTGCTGAGGCAGGACACAGTGGTCAGCAAATTCTCAGGAACATGAGGACAGGGCTAAGATTTCAAGATGGATTTGAATCTCAGCTAAGTTTTTGTGGCAGAGATCATGGAGACATAATTTCATGCTGCAAGTGAACTAGAGAGAACTGAATTATTGCTATGTTATCATGCCAAATGTCCTGGACAGGACAAGAACATCCCCACTGCCAGCAGGATGAGGAACCACAGCAGTAAAGAGGTGATAAATTGCTCTACATCAGCCTCTGTGGAACTGAACTGGTATTTAGTGCAGTAAAATGCAATCAAATGTTAATCCAAATGGAACTTGGGTTTCTTTTTGTAGGGCCTGATCTCATACAGCTTAATACAAAAAAGGGAAGTAAAGAAAAAAACAGGAACAGTATTTGATTTCCTGATCAAAACTGAGCTCTATTTGTTTTGAATGAAAATTTTGTCTCTACAACAATGACTCACAAGCCACAAGTCAAGAAGAAAAGAAAAATTAATCACAAGGGAAGGGAAACACAAAAACAAAACCAAAAAAACCCCAGAAGTTCTTCAGCTCTATGGGGCTGAGGGAATGAGTGTGTATCTTGTGATGCACTTGGTTTTATGCAAGTGGTTTTCCTACTGCATTTTCATCTCAGTAAAATTAGAGGTTGGAGTATGGGGGATGTGAACTCAGCTTTTGATTCTCCACAGCTTCCTGTGAGGCATAGGATGAATTTTCAAATCTCTCTGGGTCTCACCTGTAAAACAGTAATAATATTCTTTGTCTATTTAAATTACTTGTTCTTCCTATGAGTTTCTACTAGGCTTAGAGTAACAGGGCCCTAATGTATCATTACAATCTCTAGCTGCCACTGTGCTATGAATAAAAATGTTTATTAGTCATAATAAACATGTCAGTGCTGTCAGAGCATGTGCATGGAGCAAGTAGAGCAGTGTCTGATAATCCCATCCTGCCATGTAAGGCTTGGGATGGAAAATAAGACTCATTTTGCAGGCAACACAAAACCCATGGATGGCCAAAGTCTTCCTGCAGGCAATGCTGGAGAAAAGAGAAAAGGCCATGTTTGTTCTAAAAAATAATGCAAGAATATCACAGTGTCCCTCTCTAAAGTGCCAAAATAGCTCCCCACATTTCCAGACTGCAGTAGTGAGGGATCCAAGTAGAATGCCTCCAATCCAAAATATATCTAACAGAAAACTCTAACTTACATATTTAAATTACTTAAATCTATTCCTTAAATCTTCCCCCCACTTGCTCTCCTCCTCTTCCTCCTTTATCCAAATCTCTATTTTGGTGAAGAGGCAATGAAAGGCAGAATTCAAATCATGCTATCTGATGATCTCAGTTACTAGTCCCTCCACCTGTGTGCCAGCAAGGGACAGACTTTATTTCTTATTTCTGACTCACCATACTGAGAGAAAGGGGGGATGGCAGCCCACCAAGGAGAACCTCATACTTTGCATGCTCAACAGATCTTATGGTAAGGCGCAACTCAAAGTGGGTCAGGTTACCTTGCTTGCCAGAGTGGTGTAAAAAACCAAGATCATTCCAAAACCAGCTGGGGTAGGATCCACCCTTGCCCATATGAAATCATTGCTGCTGCTGACAGCAGGAGGTCAGCTCAGATTTTGGATTATTTATATTAAAACAAGATACATAAAGCCTTTGATGCTCCTGGAGTTACTTGAGAATCCAGCTGGTGTAAAGGAGGTTAGAACCTGCTTCTAGGTCCTTTGGTTGCATCTCATTGCTTGATCTATGCTGGAGATACTTGCTGCAGGGTTAGTCATCCTTGTGTCCTGAAGAGACCTCACAGCACTTGTTATTACTCAGAAATACCTGCTGGGAGGAATTGTCTGGTGAACTACAGGACTGGAAAAAAAAGAAGGAAATTCTTTATATTGAGAAAGAATCAAACCAACAAAAGCTCTGTAAAAATTGTGTGCTGTGCAATGGGGAAACAGTCTCTGTCCTTGCTTGATTGCCTATGGATAATTACAGTGGCTGATTTATTCTCCCCCGGAGCACTCCTGGTCCCTTGCTCTGGTGTAATCCATCCCTGGCCACTCCTGCCAGCCCCACCACCTGGGAGCCAGACAGGTCACTGCCACCCTGCACCTACCAACATCAACCTTTGACTTTCAGTGACAGCATCTTCTCCACGCTGCAGCCCAAGCCAGGAATTATTGATCTGAATTAAGGAAAGAGCATAATTGCCCATTTTCATATGAAATTCAAGTATGAATTGTTTGTTATTTTAAATGCTGAAAGGTGCTGGTCACTCAAAACCCACTGAAAACTGTAGGATCTGAAGACCCAGCTCTCTCCTGTTCTTTCACAAATTTGAGCTCCAGAGGTGTCCTGGTCTGTGAACTCAGCCAACACTTCACGTGTGACTGCCTTTATAATTTTCTCATTGTGGTACTGCCAATACCTTTGTGCTTTTCAATCACTCCCTGTTTGTTTTGGAACAAAACAAACATTGTTTGCAAAGTGTGTCTGCTTAAAGCAATTCTCTGAACTGTTCACACTGTGGGCATCAGCCATGCCAGGAAAATGTGTGTCCCCATGTAAAAACCAACTGTGTACCCAACCTCTGCAAACTTCCCATGCTCAGATGAGGCCCAGCTCCTCCATTATGCCAGAGGACAGTGATGATGTGCTCACTGCTGTGTTCCTAGTGCTGACAGACAGCAACAAGCACAAGGAAACAAAAATAGCACTTTTACTTAACCTATGTCCTTGTAGAGAACAGTCCCTGGAATTTTCAGCAGTGGCCACATCATGCCAGGCTCTTGGGTCTTGCTAATTTTCCAGCATCAGCATTTCTGCAAGGCAGGAAATAGTGTTTGGTGCAGGCAGGAGAACCACAAGAAAAATAAAGTCTTGCCCTAAGCCACCATTTCAAATCAGTGGTGGAAACTAACAAATGCCAGGAGATTCTCAGTCCCTTGTTTCTGCCATGAGGCAAATCCTGGTTTTGCAGTGACATCAGTAGCTCACTAACACCTACTGACTGTGACATCCAATTCATTTTTACAAGTTTTGCGGCACTATGGTTTGCCAAGGAATCCAGAGTGAACAATAATTTTCATTTGAACCATTTTTTAGCTGTGGATATTAAAGTCATAGGTGAATGGAAATAACCCCACATGGAGCATCTGTCATTTTCCCACCTTTTTCATTGTCTTTGATGTGGGAGCTGCACCGCTGTGCCCTCCATGTCACGACATTATCTAATACATTGTTTAAAGGGTTGCTAAAATGTCTATACTAAAGACTGAAAACATGTCAGCTTGTTTTATTTAGATTAGGGCATGAATGTTTACCCTGCATTACCTTTGGGAGAAGTGGCCATGCCCAGGATCAAAGCCATGGTGCCACACAAACCTCCTGATCCTGAGATGTCACCCCTGGCATACAGGTTGGAGATGCTATTTCCCAAATGCAAATGTCAAAAGGGTGGCACTCATTCAAAAATCAGCCCCTTGCTTTTGCTGACTGCATGAAATAGCTGAGAATGTGTCTAGAAGCAGGCCAGGTCCCTTACAGCAGGCTGTAAAACAGAAAATCTGGGGTAGGGAGGAAGCAATTTAGAAAGAGATGAAGAGGACTGAGATAGGGAGAAGGGCCCTGGCAGCTGTGCCAGTGCCTGTGTGCCATTGTGGCATCACCATGAGATGAACTCTCTCCCTAAAGCTGCCTTATTTGAGGATGGGCTCTGGAACAGCATCACCTGTTCTCTATCCTTTCCAGCCTGGCTGAGCTGCCATTTGGCTCTGCTCTTTCCATGCTAAGGGTGGCTGGGAGCCAGGCAGATGGAGTGGGGGCACCAGCACTGGCACCACTTATAGACCATGCCATAGGGGGAGTCAGGGCCTGACAGCACATGGCAGCAGCCTGGGCCTCTTCCTCTCAGTTCTTCAGCACCATGTACCAAGAAAACACCAGACATCCCTGGCACCCTTCTAAACAGCATGGAGGGAGGGTCTGTTCCTGAAGCATTTCTAGATTCCAGCCCTCCAACCCAATGAACAACAAGCATGAAGCACTGGGTTAGCCCCCCTCCTCTTGGAAGCATCATCCCACTTGGCCAGCAGAATGGGAGGACACAATAAGATCAATTCTGGATGATCTGTGTGACAATATTAAGCATTTATTTTTTCTTTTTCTTTTTTTTTTTTCAGTTTGGTGCTGGATGAGATTGCTTCTAGGATGCTTCTGTAGCTTTTGGCTCTGGCTAAATAGCAGGAGAGCTCCCAATAGCAGGAGTCATATGACCATGCTCTTGTGCACTTGTGAATGGAAAATCATGTGTCTTCATAAATCACAGGAATATAAAGACCAGATGTGATGTTCAGAGCTCCCAAATATTCACATAAGAATGGGCCAATGCTAGGGAAGAAATATGAAAAGAGAATAATATGTGCTATGTGTTTTACTTTGCTTTAATACTGAATGTAAGTGGAGAAGTGAAAAAATACAAATAAAAGAGAATGTCAAGAATAATGAAAAAAATGTGTGTTCCAGGCTCAGAAAAATTATTTTGACACCATCTCTCACATTTTTTTATTATCACCCCTTTGGGCAAAGTCATTCAAAAGAACAAACAGAAAATCATACCTCAGACTAAGATACAGAACCTACCTCTCTCAGCAAACTGGATGTGACAGCAGAAATAAGACCCCAGGATCCAAGCATGGTGGAAAATGAAAAAGTTATTTTAAAATATTAAAAAGATTCCAGGATCCAAGCATGGTAGAAAATAAATTATTTTAGTAAGTGGGGAAGTGAGGAGTGAACCCTCTGTTATTAAGAAGGTGATTGCCTTACCATTACCTTACCCTATTTTTTCCCTAGTTTTAATACAGGCAGATTGAACCACCACAACCTGAATCTGATAAGCATCTGCCAGGATTTGCTCCAGGACTTACTGGGGCTGTTCCTAAAGAGACCTGATTTGCCCTTGAGTGTGTCTGTCCTCTGTGGATGCTGGGGAGGCACCCACAGTTGGTGCAGAGGGTGCTCCTGTGTCTGGAGCTACATGTGCTACTTCTCATCTTCACATGGAGTACCCACAAACCTACCACACTGGAGTCAGCAAACATCAGCTGGACTTCCCTTTGTAGCAGCTCTTTGCAGTCAATAGGGTGCACAGCTGGCCTTCCTTGCTCTTTTCCATTCATTCTTTCTGTTTTATAGTGGTTTTGGTTTTTTTCAGCCTTCTCCAGTATCACTGTCATGGGAGTTGTTTTACTCACCTTGAGTTGTAATATATGAATACACATACAACCAAGATCTTTGGACCATTGAATTAGCATTCTTCTGCCCTATGGGGCCCCTTCTTTTCCCTTGGGATTTGCTTTCTGACTACTTTTGGAGCTATGACTCTGGCCTGTATGAATTAAGTTTGCTCCTTAATTATGAATTCATTCATAATCCTCCTCCTCCATATAATTGCATGTATTTTTACAGAAGGAAAAGAAATTAAGGGACATAAACATGGAATAGTTTGGGTTGGAAGGAACTCCAAAGATCATCTAGTTCCAACTCCCCCAAATATGGGCAGAGACACCTTCCACTAGACCAGGTTGCTCTGAGCCCCATCCACCGTGGCCTTGAACACTGCCATGGATGGAATATCAACAGCTTCTCTGGGCAATATGGAGCAGTGCCTCACCACGCTCACAGTAAAGAATTTCTTACAAATACCTAATCTGGATCTACCCTCTTGCAGTTTAAAGCCATTCCCTCTTGCCCTGTGCCTTTGTGAAAATGTCCCTCTCCAGCCCTCTTGCAGCCCCTTTACATACTGGAAGATGCTGTAAGGTCTCCCTGGAGCCCTCACTTTTCCAGGCTGTACCAGCCCAACTCTCTCAGTCTATCTTCATACGAGAGGAGCTCAAGCCCACTGATCATCTTCATTATCCTCATCTGAAGCCATTGTAACAGGTCCATATCCTTCTTGTGCTGAGAGACCCAGAGCTGGATGCAGTACACCAGGTGGGATCTCATGAGGCCATCACCTCATGAGGTCCCATCACCTACTAAATTAGAGAAGAATGTGCTCCAGGGGCTGCTGTATTGGCTTGTCTCTTGGAAGAGCTGTTTCACATCTTTTTCAGACTTTCCTCATGACCTTTCGTGAGCTATTTAGGATCTGAACCTCCAGGGTCTTAAAACTTTGGAAGGTTTGGAGCACAGGATGTGTCTATCTTGCAGAAATACCAGCTAGGTGTGCAGCCTGGGATTCAGCAGGGATTTGTTTATCTTGCTGTAAATAAATAAGGGAAATTTGTGAACTATGATTTATGATTACTTTAAACCAGAGATTTCTGTTGTATCACTACAACACTGCTGCCACTTTTTTAATTGTAGTGAAGATACACACAAAGTGTTGTTGCAGATATGCCAAGAGACACATGCACTGAACACTGAGATACAATGAGAGGATTCACAGAAATTAACACCAATCAAACAGGGAAAAAATCCTTCATGTCTGGAAATAAGATATTGCTACACCACAAAGCAAATCAGCACGCATTTGGCATAGAGTACTGGAGAGCAGGGTCAAATACTGGAACATCAACACTGTGAAACTCTGGAGAGGTCTTGGCCATGACCATGGCCCAAGGTAACCAGCAGTCTCCTCAGCAGAGGTTCAGCACTTAGCCTGGACCAGGGACTAATAGTAATGGTAGGAAGTCTGCAAACTTGTTGGGGAACAAAGCTAAAAGAAGGGAGATGGGCAGATGATGCCAGCTGGCCCCAGGACCCAAGGGTGAGCACCAGTGCCAGCTCCTCAGCACAGGTGTAGCCAGGAGAGGCCAACAGGCCCCACAGCCATCAGTGAACTGGCACCCACCTGTGCTATTCATCAGCCACTTGGCCCTTTTCTGGGCTGTAATTTTTTTCTGCCCTAAAAAGCAGCTGGCACCTCCACAGAGCCAACAGGTTTCTGCTCCACCGAATATCTGTGAAGGTGTAAAGCAGATGTATCTGAGCCAAGGATGGAGGATGAGACACAGAAGGATACCACAAAGCTCTGAATGCTCAGTCTCAGTGCAGGCATATTTCAGGGTGTATAAAAAGTGATGGTGCACAAGCTGTGGGCAAAAACATGTAAACACAGCCCAGTGAACATAACAAGGAAGAATATGAAAGAATCTCAGTAAGTGTTTTTGCCAAGTCCATCGTGGTTTCAAAGTGACTGTACCTTGCACAGACTGAAGGGGTAAAAGAGGATTTTTAATCCATCTCATGACATGATCTGTGAGAAGACCAACCAGGTGAAGCTAGCTTTGCACATGAGTAGAAGAAAACCTCTGTGGAATCTGAGGAGGTTTAGACATGTGCTTGATGTCTACACAGGCATTTCTGGTTTCACCCCAAGTCCCCACCTCATGATGCAGGAAAGAATTGTGGTTCTAGGTCCTCTCCCCACCCTTTACCTCACTCCCTGTGTCCCCCCTTTATCACTATGTTACATCCCTCGCACAGAAGGTACCTAAAAACAGCAATACACTTGAATTTTCATAGATGAAGCCTAATACTTCAACTTAGATTAAAATATTCTTCACAAAGACAGCTAGTTTTTGCCTTATTTTCCAGTGGACATATTGTGAGATGTATCTTTTAGGCACACCGGTGGGTACAAGGGATCCATGTAAAAATCTGTGTAATAGAGGAGTTCTGAACTCACAGCTCTACCTTAGCATGGCCAGAAGTCTTCAGAATGAGGCCTCTGATCTGCATGTTGATGATTGCCCAGGGAAAACTGAATGGACTTTAAAACATTTGTCAAGGCTCACAGTAAAGATTCAAGGGAAAGGATGATTCATAGCAAGAGTAAATTTTCCCAAGCAAATCAACCCTTCCACCAAAAGACACTTTTTGGGAACATGGGATTGAAGTTAAAACAAAATATCTTGTTAAAAACAGTGATGAAAGAGCTCATGTAGTACTTGAAATAGCTGGCCTTGGTGTACTTTCAGCAATTGTTGGGCTATATCAGGTGCAGGTGGATGGTTTTGCTTGGTTGCATCAACATGATTGTCGTTGTAATGCTGGCCTCCATGGAAAGAAACTGTGAACAGGCCTACAGCTGAGCTGAGCTTTTGTGAACTGCAGATCTGAAGGGGGACAGGGAAATGGAAAAATATGAATTTGAGGATAAAAATGTCACGATAAGCTCATGTGGCTGTGTTCTTAGTTTGAGTCCCGTTTGGGGTTTGTCATTGTTAACTTGAGTCCTGATTTCCCTGTGTAGAAATATGATCCAGAAGAGAAATTCTGGTTTTGAAGTTCAGTCCCATGAGTAATGCATGAACTTTTCAACTTAGCACTGGTTTTCAAACACTAACTGCAAGTTTGCAGTTTTTCATCAGAACCAAAGGAAAAAAGCAAAACATAATTTGCACAAAAAGTGTATTAAGGCTGTCACAGCAGAGCACACTAGGATGGTGCTCCTTAGCACTCACAATGTGAATGATGCTCACATTACATTAATAGTGAAGAGAAATGAAGAAATAGGGAAAAAAATAATCTCTGCATCAGTGTGCAACTGTGCTGTATTTTATAGATGAATGATGATGCTTAATGGCTTAGAATAAAGCAAGGAGCTCAGGGTCTCCATTGGATGTCACCATTTAGGGCTGTAGTGCTATATTTTTGATGTAATTCGAATCTGTGAAGGTCTAATTCACCCATGCTTCAGCCCCTGAAGTGAGGAGGAGCAGGAGTGGGGTCACAGACAGAGTAAGAGCAAGTCAGTGAATTTAAAAGAAAAAACATCAGTAGATCAGAACACGTGGTTAGATCCTCATGAACCGTTCCCCTCTCTGCAGCACTCAGGCTCAATGGATTCATAGATGTAAACTGCTTTGAGATTTCATAGAAGAGGAAAACAGGTGTCAAACACTGTTATTTACACTAGGTAATTGCATAAAGAAAATCACAGAATCAGATCTTTGTTCTACATTCACAAATGTATTCTCTTAATGATTTCTTTTCAAGCATTTTGAGCTATAAATAGGTTTGTAAATTTAAGAGCTGGCAATAAGCCACCAGCAATAGTGACTGGGTATTGTGAGAAGGGTTTCTTATTTTTGTGTTGGGGGAAGGGGCTAGGCTAAATCAGAGTGGAACAGACATGCTGAAACCAGCCTATGCTTGTTGGGAAGGAGACCATGGGCTAGGATTCACTGAGGAGAGCGGGCAAGGAATGAAGGGAATAGGGAACAAAAGCAACACAAAATAATTGGGATTAATATGGTACCACATGTTAAAGTTTTTGAAAATAAGCAGAGGTAACAATGAAAAGTCCTTGCCTAGCTAAAAATAGTTATAGTTATGTAAACAGAGGAAAAACACAAGCACATAGAGTTATGCTGTAGGAATTTCTTGATGCAAGTGGCAAGGGATTCTGTTTCTCACAGCTAAAAAAATGTTTCACCACCAGACACTTTGCAGCAATGGGCCAGCGTGGCCAAGCAGGAGCAGCATGTGAGAAGTGAGTGGTTGTGATGGAAATTGGAGGAAGAGGGTCTGCTGAAGGATCTCTTCCTGCTGTCATTATATATTGCAAGAGTTCTATTGGCATTATATTACAAAGGTTCCACATTGCTAGAGTTTCATACCTCCTTGATATTTCTTGTAGGCAGCTCCTCTAGGCACTGACTCTTCCTTGTCCTCACAATAACCAACTAACTCCAGTTCCCACCAACCAATCCACTCTTATAACACTTTTCTTATTGGCTACAGCTGTGGCCTGATAACATCAGGCCTGCTCCTAATCCTTAATAATTGGCTCAGCTGCAACTCTTTAGGGGGTAAGATTACTTTCTATACTACCTTTATTTACTTATGTTCTATCCCCCTACATCTTCCCTCCCCAACAATTCGTGAGTGCTCTGCCTGCCTTGCCAACTCCACAGACTCCAGATACTAAACTTAGGACATCATCTGCTGGAGATCAGCTGGAGCAAGCCAGCACCTGCAAGGAACACAGCAGAATCCTGAAGCATGCAGCCCACTACTGGTGCTTCTCCCAGGAGTTAAAGCCAGGCTTTAGGCTTTGGAACATTTTACCCCTATTTGACAAAAGCTCCTCAAGGTCACAATTTTGGTGCTACTCATTGTGCATTTAGTAGAGAGTAATCAGCCTTTCCCTATGCAGGGAAATGTTTATTCTCATGTTATAACTCACAGAACAAAGTAACTGTGTCACCAAGGACATTTTTTAATGAACTGTGCTAGTGAAAATGACTCTAATAATCTCTAGCATCTTGGATATATACATTTCTCTGGTCTACAACTGCCTGAAAGGGACTTCAAAACCATCCTCCTCCAGCACTGGTCACAGCAGTGGAGGGCTGAGGTCTACAAAATGTCCCAGACTCCACACCCAGTGTGACTCCTATTAAAGACACCAAAGTAGGTTTAGTGATCAGTAGGAGCCCCTCTGTTCTAGCCTCTGGTTCACCATCCACCTCCTCTCTTTCAAAAGTATTTTTAATTAAATTTGCACTTAACTATCAGCTACATGATAGGGTTCCCTATGCATTGCACCAGGGTTTTGTCTCTCAGTAGAACAAACTAATTTGTTGCTTGTGCTAAGAGATATACAGGGACCCAGGGGGGCAGGTAGAGGTTGTGGGAATTAAGACAGCAGTGGATGAAACAAGTGAAAGAGTTAATTTCCCATTTTATTTTTTCTCTTCCTTTCTGGCAATGATCAGTTAATAAGACACAGACCAGGCTCTTGAGTTATTTTAATCTTGGTAGGTCAGAGCTGCATTTTAGCCTTTAAATAAGAGAACAGAGAAGACGCCTGCCCCTATAGCCTCATGCAGTGAGTCTACAGCAGAGGCGGGGACATCTCTGAGCATCCTGCTCCTGCACAGTCTGTTCCCAGTCCCTCTGTGGTCTTGTCCCACAGTACACAGCCAAACCAGCCTGAGGCTGGGCTTGGGGGTGACAAAGAAGTGCAGAGGGCAACCTCACTTCATCACATCTTTGAGTATAAAATGTATAAGACCTACAGTCCCATCTTCTCTCAGGGGCCTCCCAAAGTGCTGTTGTCCCCTAGTAGAGCTGAGGTCTGCAGAGTGACACAGGTGCCAGGCGAGCTGTGAGACAGGAAAGAGGCAGGGAGGGATCCCCAGCTGCAGGCTGGGAAAAGATTGCAAAGGGAGATCACTCTGCTGCTGGCTGCTGAGGATGGTGCTAGGTGGGCACACACAGAGCTGACACAGGAGGCAGATACTGTGTGAGGAGCAGCTGCCATCCCCTCTCGCCGTGTTTGCACACACGGGCTGCTTCCTCCCTCTCAGAGCTGCTGTGGGAGGCAGGTTTGGCTGAAAACCACTTCTCACTGCTGAGTCACCCCTTCCTGCTGATACACTCCCTGATCCCAGGGCTCTTCGAGGATGGTGAAGCAAATGTTCCAGAAGTGCTTTTGAAAGGTAGAGTGGAAGTGAAGAAATCAGTCTGAGTTCTTCTCGGAATGGGAACGGCAAACAGGGGGGAAAGGAAAGTGATAAAGTCATTGGACTTCACAAATTTGGGTGGTTCCTTCTTTGGATCTAGCTTTTGAATCAGCACTGTCTGGTCTCATTTGCTGAGAAGCTGAAGACCACCAGCTTAAGATCCTCAGATATTCAAGTACCTCGGAAAATCAGGCCAATTGGATCAAAATCACTGTGCATTTGTGGAAACATGGGTCTGCACATTACATTAGAAGCCTGTTGTGAATAGACCCAGACTTACACTTACCAAAAAGAAACTAAACGGCTTGTACTTTTTCAATCATCAGAATTATATTGTAGATTCAGAGCTACACTGCTCTTGGAAAGAGCATAGAGAGTGAAATATAGTGTACATCCCACTGGGTAACACATTCCCTAATGGCATTTTTAAAGCATTTCACACTGGCAATAAAATAGAGAGAGAGGGAGAAAAGAGCACAGCCTTCTCTGAACATAGAAGATGAAAAAATTAATAATCTCAAGAGCTTTCCACTGATGTGGGCTGTGGCACCATGCTATCTGCTGCTCAGAGCAGACAGTGTTTCCAAAATATACACAGCCCAAATCCAGCAGAGCGAAACTTGAATAACTAGTCATGATCCCCCAAATTTAAATATATTGCCAGCTCCCTATGGAAAGAGACACCAAAAATAACTAAATCTGGATTACTGGAATAGTTGTCCTTCAAATAAACAGTTGTCCTTCAAATAAACAACCTCTGTAGCAACATGTGATTTCCAACAGTTTCCCAGTGAAGCTACAAAGGTCTGTTCATGGTACCCAGTGATATATGACACTGCTGATCCCATTTCAGGATGAGTAGGGAGTATTTGTTTGTTGTTACCCCTTGAGAGAAGGATGTGCTTTATCACAAAAGAATGGTGAATTTCACAGGAGGGTACCAGGCTCCATTCAGCTGTGATAGAAAGGTCAGCATTGAGCAGACAGTGGTTTTTGTACAGGCCTGGAGATATTTTAGGACAGTATTACAACAAGGTGAAATTCAGGCACCATTGAAGTTGATTCCAAAACTCTTGTTGACTTCACCAGAGCCAAGATTTCCCCAAAAGAATCCCTATGCATATTTTAAGTCACTGGAGCTTTACTTTAATAACAATGTTTTCTCCATGGAACTAGAAATAAAGAGGAAAAAAACAGAAGTGAAGGCATGTTGGAGAAAGAGGAATCAAAGCTTCCTTCCCCCATTTCTTTCATAGGAAGATGCTCCTGATTACCCTCAGAAGTCCACATCTCTCTGCTCTCCCCTTTTGCTCCGAGAGGTCTCATCCCTTCAATGCAGAGGAGCCCATGGGCAGCCTGAACCTGATAGTGCTCCACTGCTGGCACTTCTTGCTCTGTGGGATCAGCCAACAGCTTAACAGCATCCTGCTTTCTTGTTCACCTTTATACTCAGTCATAAAAGGCTGACAAGGCAGAAATGTGATGGCTTCACTGCGCCCACAAGTGAAGAAAAGGCAATGACTTCTTCTTTCAAGAGAATCCTGCTGAAGATCCAGCTTACAAATGGCCTGAAGTGGGGCTTTAGCTGAGGTACCTAAGACTCATCACCAAATCCCTCAGTGTGTTGTAGGCAGTCAGTGCTGAAGAGGGAAGAAACATGACAAGCTGTATGTATGACAGTCTGTTTCTCATGAATGTCTTACCTTTAATTAGAGATAATCAGAGCCTGATTTAGTCCCCAAACAGGAAACTTCTTTCTCCTTTTCAAAATTGGTGACAAACTGTGATTAGATGGCCTTGCTACCTGTAGAATTGGCAAGGTCTCTGATTTGATTCTAAAGTCAACCTACAGCCAAGCTGTCCACAGCCAAAATGTATGTGAAATAAAAGCAATTTCCTTATTTTGGTGAAAGCTATTTGCTATTTCAGTCAGAGTGATAGTGCTTTGAGAGAATCTGGTGGCTGGAGTTTCAGAGGATGTTTTGCCAAGAAATCACCCATCAGAGAAGGCTGCTTGCAGCAGTACACCTTGCCTCTCCTCCCACTTTATATTTTTTAATCTATTTTTTTCCCGGGAAGTCATCATTCCCCCAGCCTGGGGAAGGAGAGAGTGCTGCATTCCTAAGACCAGCAAAGAGAGAAGAGAGCCACTGCTCCCAGTGAGCTCCTGCAGACACAGTGCAGCAGGTGAGCAGCAGCACTGCCTGTCACTGTGAGCAGATCCCAGCTGCCAGCTGATGGTGATTTCCTGCTTCTGGGACAGGCTGGAGCAATGGGTTTGTAATCCAATTGAATTTTGGCCAGAATGCAGCCTGGGAGACTCACTGCTGAACCATTTCACTCTGACAGCTGGCAGAGATTTGGGGAGCACAGGCAGGGCTGCTGAGCTCTCTGCTCAGAGGTGGATGCAGGCTTTCACAGAGCTTGCCCATGGGAGAGACACCTGCTCCTGCCTCCCAGCTCCCACCTGGAGATAAAACCCTCAGTGTCTCAAGAGACAGAAATTCTCCTGTCACTTGTGAAATGCAGGAGCCCCTGGCATATAAACCATCCCTTTTTCTTTTCTCTTTCTCTACTTTGGCCATTGCAGAAAATAATTTTAGAAAAGTCTGCTTTCATTTCAAGGACTACATTAAGTTCAGAGTCGTAATGCAGATCAAGGCATGGACATTAAATCAATTAAATAATGCAGTGCCATATCTACAAAATCCTCACTATCAGATTTCACATACAATATGCTGTTATCACAATAGACAGTTCCTCCTCCCAGCATTTCTAAGTGGGAGACTTGCCATCAGCACCAATACAAAGTGCATTGAATACTGAAGAAATAAAATAGCAACCTGGCAAAACACAGTTCAGGCATTACATAGACTGCAATGGTATAAATAAACACCCACATCTTGAAAAATTAATGCTCCAAAAGCTCTGTTTTGTTGGGA
Organism: Molothrus aeneus; assembly: GCF_037042795.1. NCBI lineage: Eukaryota > Metazoa > Chordata > Aves > Passeriformes > Icteridae > Molothrus > Molothrus aeneus. Next base: position 142,320,405 of record NC_089646.1, on the reverse strand, counting down.
TATCAGAGAGACAGGTGACACAGTGCTTCAAAGAGCTTCTGCTGCAGCAGCTGGGCACTTACTGTGCCTTCTGTGTTTGGTCCACGTGGGAGCAGGAGGAGCAGGTGTCACAACACAGACACAGACCATCGTTCCTCCTTGGCACACTCAGCTTCTTGCCTGTGATGGAGGCATGGGATGGAGGAGGAAAGCAAGCACAGTGAGTGATCACAGTGGGATACAGATAACAAAAGCTGGAAGCATATTTCCTGTTTGGTACCACTATCTCAGATTGCATTGGCAATCAATGAGTGATTAATGCAAGGAAATATTACTGTGCTCCTTTTAAAATTACTTCATCTAGCTGCATTAAATTCATAAATAAAAATGGGAAAATGGAACACATCTATTTTGCTAGCCCTGATAAATATTTTAAATGCAATGCTTGCCATCTTTGCATTTACTTTATTACTTGGAAAGCTCAGTATCTTTAAGAATAAAGTTGCTGAATTCAACTGAAAGTTAAACTCATGACAGGTGACAGACAAATCAGCTCACTGACTTCTCATATTACCTTATTTTTAATCCACTGGTGCCTCTGCAATGCTATGCAGTGGATTTTGTATGCAGAAAGAACCAAATCATCTACACTTTTCAATGAGGTACTCAATTCAACAATTTGAATAGAACAGCTTCTAATAACATCCTGCCCCTCAAAAAAACCCAACCAAGCAAAAACCAAAAACAAACAAAAAGCACAAAAACCCAAACAAAATAAAAACAAAATTAAAAAACCCAACCAAAAACAAAACCAAAAACCACCCACAAACCCCAAATATAGTCTATACTGCCAAATCATATATATCTGCTTAAAACAGCCTCCAGACCTACATCTCTTATCACATTACTCTGTCTGCCTTTGCAGCCTGGGGAAGATGGACCTTGCAATGTGCACTGAGAAGTGGGGAAGGCAAGTCAATTCCCAGCTTCAGGAACCCTTTCTGGGAAAGATGGGAACAAAAGATTCAGCTTGTTTGTCCTGGGGAAGCTTCACCTCAGTTTGGTTCTGCTCAGCTGAAATAAAGTTGTGTGGCTCTGGGCAACATGAAGCCTTTCCCCAGAGTAGTGGGGCACCAAACTTTAGGGTGTTGTGTCCTCTTTCACCTGACAATCTCCACAAAAGTCAGCTGGGCACTGGCTTTCAAGGCTGCCAGTCTTCCTTCCTTCCAGAGGGAGTCCATCCTCTGTCCCTAACCACACAAGTGCTCTGAAGTCTTCAGGGAGTGAGAAAACATCCTGTACACACTTGTTCCTTGGGGATCTATTCTCAAAACCCAATCCTGTTGCCACAAAGCTTCTCCATCACTCTCTCCTGCCACAGCTTTGTTACTCTGACTTCACTCTGTGTTAGAGGATTTGGCCCTGGCAAGACTGTGGATGTAGAATAAAGATCAGAGGTTAAACAGAGGTCAGCGAGGGAGGAAAAATAAGTGGCTTGAGTTAAAACTGAGGTTGACATTTCCTCAGACCAGTCCTTGTCACAGTCCCTCCATTGGCAAGAGCCCTTCAGGAAACACTGCTATTTTTATTATCTCAAGAAGAAAAGCAGCAGACAAAGATCGTAGGCCAGGGTTCTCAGAACTCATCTCCTTTTGGCTTCCCCCTTTTTTAGGAAAAGATGTCTCCTGAAGTCAGGGAATCCTTTAGTTCTCTTGAGTTGGTCATCTTTACAGCATTGGGTTTTTTAAATCCTAAGAAATGGTCAGGCTCCAAAGTTGTATTTTTATATATCTTGGAATAAGGCTGCATTGTTTCCCCTGGCTTCTGCATTATTCACTTACTGCCCTGCAAATCCTGCTGAGTGGATTACAGTGTTTATTGCTCTGCCTTGCAGTATTTTCTTCCCACTTATTTGAGCAATATTGTCTGCAAGATAACCTGTCAGTAGTGGTCTCTTCTGTCATATGTGGCTGAACACATGCTGCATGCCACCAAACACAAAGCCATAACCACATTGAGCATCCTGCTGGACAGACATCACCACAGCTCTGGTGCAGCACACAGGGGCAGCTGCTACCTCTGAGGCTGCAGCAGCAGTCTAATGAACATTGGAAACCAAGGGATGGAGTTTAAGCACTCTAGCCCAAATGATTCATTTCAGGAAACACAGAAGTGGCATGGAGGAGCAGAGAACCAAGCCTGTGGCCCCACATGGTTCAGAGCAGAAAGGCACACAGGGATTTTATTCAGAGCAGTCAGTAGTGCACCGGGTTCTATCAAAGAGTCTCCACGCCCAGGCAGCTCTTGTACTACCAAGGTGGCAAGGGAGCACACTGTGCTTCATCCTGCTGCAGGATGCTCTGACTTCTCAAGGCCTTGTGCTGTCACACCAAGCAAACCAGGAGGAGAAAGTTTGTCTTCTGGGATCTTCTGCTGGTGTTGCCTTGTAGTCCTCTACAGGAAGACTACAAAGATGAACATTCCCCTTTACTGGTGTTCCCATATATACCTTTACATCTGTTATTTTTTTAGAGAAAAAAAATAGATTTGACAATGTAATTTGATTCTAGTGAAATTTCAGAGGCAATTAAAGGTTTTGGCTTTTTTTCAATTCCTCTCTAGTGGACACTAGCAGCTATAAAGACACTTTAATATTATCCACTAAACTGCTTATATAGTCAGGAGCATTAAGGTTGGAAAAGACCTCCAAGGTCATCAAGTCCAGCATTTGACTAATCACCACCTTGTCAAATAAACCACAACACTGCCACATCCAGTCATTTGTTGAACACTTCTAGCACTGGTGCCTCCACCACTTCCCTTGGCAGCCCATTCCAATGCTTGACAACCCTTTCCATGAAGCTCTTCCTGCTGTCTAACCTGAATCTCCCCTGGCACATCTTGACACTATGTCCTCTTATCCTGCCACTCATTGCCTGGGAGAAGAGCCCAACCCCCACCTGGCCCCTCTTACAGGTAGCTGTGGCAATAAGGTTTCCCCTGAGCCTCCTTTTCCCCTGGCTAAACACCCCCAGCTCCCTCAGCTGCTCCTGGTGTGACTTGCTCTCCAGACCCCTCAGCCGCTCTGTTGTCCTTCTCTGGACACACTCCAGCACCTCAATGTCCTGAAGTGAGGGGCCCAGAACTAGACACAGGACTCAAGGTGCATCCTCATATGTGGATGGACTGGACTGAGTGCCCTGCCCTGTTAACAACACACCCCTGGAGTGCAACGGGAGCATCTCAGGCTGCTGTCAGGGGCCTGGGCTTGCCCTCGCTCTGGGCTCCCCTCTTTAGCTCATAAATTGCTCTCCCTACTCTCTGTTGACATACTATGGCACACATGGAGGAGATGCAAGGAAAGCACAGAGTGGAGATGGCACATTTCTCTTCTCTTAAGGACAGCGTATGTTAGAAATGTGTCAGGATTCCTGAGTTAAAGCAGCACAGTGAGATGTCAGGGAAGGTGAACAGAAGGGGAAAATTAAGGCAACAGATTTCCCTGGGAAACTCTGTTTTGCAGAAAAATCATTGGAGGAAAATGCTATTCTGATTAACATTAATTTGTCCCTCTTTTTTCTTTTTTTTTTTTTTTAATTTAATCTCCAGGCAGGATATAGGGCAGAACAGAGAGCAGGGAAATGGCAGCCCCTGGCTGAGCCAGCGCTGCAGCAGAGCTGATGGAGTATCTGGGTCAGCGTGCAGCAATTCTTTGCAGATGACTGAGACCAACAGAGCCGAAGGCCAGCCTTGGCAGTAGAGCCAAGGGCTCCTTTTGTGACTGAAGGGATGCAAAATCTGCTCCCCCTTTCCAGCAGCATTTGCAGGAGGGAACCCCATGCTGCAGCCTCTGTCAGCTGGAACTAAGCCATCGGCTCCGCTCACCCATCCCTGCTCAGCAGAGCACAGGCTGGGAAATCAGCGTTGCCATGGGATTCAGCTACAAAAGGCCAAAAGATGTGGATGTCAACCAAGTATCCAGATAGACAGGGAGGGTATTTTCTGCTCTAACTAAACCTGATGTGGAAGCTCTTCTCTAAGAAACAACATTTTGCTTTTTTTACTCACAAGAGCAATGTCAAAGGTTACCTGGAGAAATTTTTTTGTATTTTAAAGGTCCGGACTTAGCTTTGAAGATCTTTATGTTTCAGGCAGGCTTTAGGAAAAGCTCATTCATGCATTCAAACATTTGGCTTCTTTTCCCAAATATCCTGCTAGGCCTAATGAGAGACATTACCTTTGCTGACAGCTGTGGTGCCCTCAGAAGAGATACAGCTTTGGAGAGACCAGCACGCTGCCCACTGGGCATACACAGATCACATATCATGGGATCTTTGCCCTTTCTGCTTCTGTGCCTCAACCCACTGGGACAAGAGCATGAAAGGATCAGTGCTTTCCTTATCTATCATCCCTGATCATCAGTAAGACTGGCAGCTGTCTCTCAAGATTTGTGGTAAACCCTTTGTTAGAGGTTGATTCACACAGCCACAGCCTTCAAAGTCAAATGGCACAGTTAGATCATCCTGTCGGGTAGCACAGGCCATCAGGATTTGTGCTGATTTGTGTTTTGTTAAAAGATGTCCTTCAAAAAAGGGTAGTCCACCTTTGATTTGACAGCCACAGAAGAGGGAAGATCTGTCATTCCCCCATATAACCAAAGTTTAGAAAGTCATTCAGGATTTTTCCCCAGATGTTGAAAGCACCAGGAGAATTTTTCTGATGATCTTGACTCCTGGCAGAATACATCAAATTTAATGCTCAGGACCTAAACTGGTAAAATGTGATGCCAACCAGCTAACTAACCTGCCTTGCCACTCAATGTTTAAAGACACAATATAGAAGAAGTGCCTGATTTTCAGCAGTAATATTGAGGAAAGGTCAAGGCCAGAAGAAATGTTTGTGTTTCTAGAATAACAGCAGCTGCTTCTGCATATGCTTGAAAGGAGGGTGGATATTAACACAAGGATTTTGAGGAAGTAGCTATTTACTACTGGAATTTTTGACGACAGCTACCACATTATAGGTGTTTTTCTAATAATATTCACCCTAACACTGCTATGCCTTGTCTGAACTAGTCAGCCTAATGCAGATCACTCCTTTGTTTCTGCCATAGCAGAACTTGCTAGAACAGCGTTTTTTACTATGAACATTTCTGCTCAAATCCTTCATGTTCTGATTCTGGATAATTTCCTCTTCAAACTGATAATATAGGGCAAAAGACAAAAAGATCTGGATCAGAAAACCCTTAATTTAGTGAGTAAATAGTATTGTACTCTTTTTATGTGAACACATAGAGGTACAGCATTTGACAAGGCATAAGGATTCACACCAGTCTCAGACCTGTCCACGCACTTTTGCCCTGGTCCACAGAGATGACCTCATAAATTAGGTGCAGGGATGGTTGTTCACAGTCTGAGTGATACACAGACATGTTCTGAACAGCATATAATGCACATTTAATTGTATTTATTTAGTGGCCATGGTTACAGAGATGTGACTTTTGTACTTTGTTCACATTGTAGATATGTTACATTGAAAAACTCTCTGTCCATCACTATCTCCTGCATAGGTATATACCCATAGGGGTTAGCAGAAAATAAGAAGGCAGGGAGGACTTCCTGTAATCTCTGCATCCTGCTGAAGCTTCACACATCTGCTTACTAAGAAAATAAAGGCTATTATGTTCCCAGACATGTTAAGTCAGAGTCTTGTGGAGTCAGGAGTATGGCAATCCACATGGTAAAACTGGTACAAAATGTTGGTAATCAAAGGCTTGGAAAGAAGATGAAGGGAAGAGGGAATGAAGCTGTGACAACCCACTATTTTGACTGTTGAATCTGCACTATTCATAGTAACACACCAACTGTATCTATCCAACTGCAGTAATGAGTGATAGCTCACTACTCAACAATTAGGTGTTCCTTCCCCACCTCTGCAACTAAGGTCATAACCTTTTCTATTTACTTTTGGGATATGGTAAATTAGAGCTTCGGCTTCATTACAAAAATTAATTAAAACAGTCACACAATGGCACCATTCATGGCTGTGCTTGTCCTTCCCTGCAGTGTGTCCTCATGTCAGCTCTCATTGGTTTCAGTCCCAAATTCCAGTACGTGCTAGTCTGCCTGTATTATCTGGATCAGTAGACTAGATTTTTCTTTTTGTCCATCTTCTTTGATTCATTGGAAGGACTCCTCTTGTTTCTAATCCCTCTGTTTCTTTTTTTTTTCTTTTAAGAAAGTGTACACTAGCAGGCTGTCAGCATGATCTGATTGCCTCAAAATGCTTTCTGGCCACAGAGTTTGCAGCAGAACCTTAACTTGGTCTCACAGCAAAGACCTCTGCCTAACAATTTCTCCTTAGGGACATCCCAGGTGTCTAGATCTGGAAAAGAGGATTAGTACTCTTTTCCTCAGAATTTCAAAAACTAAACAGAACTACAGTGATAGGAGGATAAAAGCCTGACTATTCCCCAGTTACACAGAGTTGGGAGTCTGCCCATTGAAATAAGTTTGGGTTGTTGGTTTTTTTTTCTAAGCCATTTCTTTGTGAATGTAGTGCTTGTTTTAAAAGCTGGATTTATGAACTGGCAAAAAATAATATTTTCTTTTGTAAGAGAAAGTGTTGCATTATGTTTCACATGACCATGTCCTGAGGTGGTTCAACGTACTCAGTTCTGTGCATACCAATAAATACAGATCTCAGAGATTTCAGGAGTAGTGATTTACTAAAAATTATTGCTCTATGGGAAGTAGAGAAGAGCTCAGTTTCATTTATATAACACCTGAAAGGAGAAATGGCCAACAAAGGCTTGGACTAATATATGTGCTGGTGAGAGAGTCCAACAGGCAACTTTGATACATATGTGTAATTATCCTGAAGTCAAAGCTGATGTTGCTCTGGAGATGAGGATGTGAGATATTTGCAAAAGTGACATCTATTATAGCCTTTATTTCTTCAGAGCATTTAAGCATGTGTGTAACTGCAAGTATAAAAACCTGATTTTTTTTTTTTTAACTTACTGCTTGACTACACAGGTGCACTCAGGAAATTGTATCCAAGTTAATTTAGGGCATGACTTCAAGATGCTGAACAGCTGAACAGCTTTAAAATGTAAAAGGGAGGCTTGGTTTTGTGGAGTGAGTGTGTCCTCACCAAAACCTGATATAAGGTGATGAAGCCAGTTTGAACAAGGGTTCAGATCAACAGTTCCTAAACCTGTGTTGGCTACAGATGAGAAACAAGAAGGTATCTAGTGGAGAATGACCATGGGAAGGGTTATACAAGCTGCCCCTTCTTTGTGAAACACAAAGAGGCAGGGTCCTCCTCTGGGCCAAAATGACCTTTCCTTGTCGGCTGAGTTTTCTGCCAAATCAGCTCCCATGGGTGCCTGAGCTGGTGCTGGTGGCATGGAGGGGCAGGAAGGAGGCCATGGATGGGAGGTGACAGTGGCAATACTTCCATGGATGGGAGGTGACAGTGGCAATACACTGTCTGTGCTGCTGCAGACTTGCACAGGATGAAAGTGCCCACATCACCTTGGCCACAGGACCCCCTTGGGGGTCTGTGGTTACTGAGGTTGATCATGGGGGAGATTTAAAAGCAATGATGGGAACATTGCTTTGGAAGGATGTGACAGACCTGAGCTCCTTTTCTGAATCTGCCAACTTCAGATGGCACATGTGAGCAAAGTCATCCCACCTTCCCACTGCTACAAAATGTAGTCTCTCTCTAAAGCCCTTGATATAATACACAAACTCCAATTTTCAGATTTTGTGCTTTGCACAGTGATACCTGGGAGCAGGACTTTTTTTGCCTATTTGTTGGTGAGGGGGAAATGGAAGACAAGTTTAGTCCCTTAAAAATAAGCATCTTGTCCTCTATGTGCCCTGAATAAATGGCATCCCATGTTGAACTTTGCTGAAAATGCTTTTTTTTCCTTCTGAGAAAAGCTGAAAATGAGACCGCATTGATATTTTGCTGCAGAGTTGTTGCCTGTAGGTAGGCTTTAGATGGAGCTGTTCTATGGAAATCAATCCTGGTAAAGCAATAACAGCTGCTATTTTGCCAGCACACAGCAAGCAGAAACAATTGCACAGGTACCCCCACTACAGCAATGCTACTTGGTAATTTGAAAACAATGCATGACATAAAAAAACCCGGATAAGGCTGGAGAACCACAGTATTGTTATTCCTCCTGTTCTGAAACTGCAGACTGTAAACACACACTCTTGGAAAAAAGGGAATTCCTTCACCTCTATGTATGGCCAGTGAATAATATATTATTTATAATGCTGTTGGGACAGCTGTGTGAAATGGATTCTGTTTGGTTTGCTCAATTTTTCACCAATTCCTTTTGTCATCCTTCTGGCTGTGTTTCCTGGTATTCTACCTCTCTGTCCAATAGGGCACTGCAAAGCGAGCTCATCTGCTCCCATGGACAGAGCAGGATCATACCCTGTGAGCACTGTGAGGACTGGAGGGATGGGAAAGACTCCATTCTTGGAAGCTCTTGGGCTCTTTTTTCTTAATCTATAAATAGGAAAACACCATCATCCTTCAAAATATAAATCATTATTAGAAAGCTTCAAATGGGGACGGAATACACTGGTTTCAAAAAAAAATAAAGTATTCATTTGCTTCTCAAGTTTATTGATATATTTCATGAAGGCTCAAGGATGAAAGATTCTGAGGCAATATAATGGAGTATTATAATATTAATTTGCACCAATTTCTTAAAGAGATAATTCAATTAAATAGTTCAGCCTTTAGCAACCTATTCTTTTAAAATCATATCTCTTTTTGAACTGTCAACCACTTGGAGGAACAGCCCTTGATTCTTTCTTGATTGTAAGCTAGATGAGGCAATTTTTCCTTGGGGAATAACATTAGCTAAATTAGGAACACTGTAATTTAAAGGTGATTAAGTACCTTTTGTGATTATTGTTCTAAGACTTCAATCTGATAACACTTAAGTGCATGTGTAATGTAGTCTTCCACAGGGCTACTCTCATTCATAAGTGGGTTTAAATCCTCATAAGATCAGGACCTAAATAAGTACCACAGTTAAACCTTTTATGGCACATTGACAGAGCATGTATTTGTTCTGATTGCAACATTTCACACTTGGGCTTGGTGCATAAACAGTAGGAATGCTTTTTACAGAAGGAGAAAGCAAGGAACAGGAATGTGAATAGATACATTCTGGTCATAAGGCAAGTCTGCTGGAACACCTGGGAACATACTGTGGACTCCTGACCCTCATGAATTTGTGTCCAGCTTTGCTCCAGCTGTACTTTGTGCCTTGGTGCTCAGCATGGGAGAAGCAGCAGGAACCATCCAGGCCAGGCAAAGTGACCAAGTCATTGCTCAACCTGCTCACTTATGTCTGGAGAAATTCTTTCCTAACCATCCGTCTTCTTAGGGTTTCAGTAGAATTTTGTCAGCAGAGCACCCAACGTGTTGAAGGATGTCAGAACATGGGCTACTATTGCACCACGGACAAATTTAGGGCTGACATCTGTTGGGGGCTGCTGAGCAAGATGCACTCAGCTGACCCATTGTCAAGAAGTGCTGCTGGCATATGTCCATGCACAGGATATTTTACAGAATGTCATCACTTGGTAATGAAATGCTCCCCGGTAACGATGGCTCACAAACACAGAAATAGCCTTTGCCCATAATAAAGTTTTGCAAATAATGCTTGCAGGAAGTGATTTGCTATGAATCAATCAAGCAGAGCCCAGAAATAATGTGGCAGATGGTAACCCGACATTACTGCAACATCACCCAACTACTTCTTACTCGCACTTTAAACAACCATTTGGACTCAGGTCTTTAAAGAAAAATGTTCACTCTCACTCTACAGCTGGTTGAAGCTGAATTGTCACCCCACAGAAAATTCTATCCTTAGAATCAGTAAAAGACAGGATAAAATTAAGTCTGAAATGTCCTTCAATGTGAAAGAAAAAAATATTCTGTTATCAAGACTCTATTTTGATGCCTTCAGGCTATATGCCCTTTCTCTATTTTTAGCTATGTTAGGCTACAAACAAATAAAAATTTTAAATATAAAATTAACACAATCTTTGTTCTAAGTGATATATACAAAGAAAATGTAACAAAATAGATTTGAAAAAGAAAATGCTGGAAAGAACAAATACCTTCCTGTTGGCATTTTGATTTTTTGTCCTATGAATATAAAAGTTTGTTGAAATCATCATGTCTCCATTTTTCATGCCCTAGAACCTTCTGACAGAAAAAATATACCACCTGAACAGTTTTGATTAGGTCTCTCTAGGTCCTGCCTGGGTACACTCAAGTTACAGTGGTTTAAAAAGTTACTCATCGTAAGGTGCACTTTCTTATTTGCAAGGTAAGACCCATTATCTTACATTGTATGCCTAACTTACTTGTTATAACTGATTGAGATTTAAAATTATTAAGTTTTCTGTTTATGCCTGCATATTCTTTCAACACTGTATAAAGACTTGTTGCATGCCACAGAGCAGGCAGCCCTGATTTATTTACTACAGTATCAATATAGTCCTTAAACAACAGCTTTACTTGCAGATGGAGATTTTTCACCCTCCTCTCCCATGTGCATCATTGCACTCTGAAACCTTTCCAGAAATGAGGTTAGCCAAGGCACTGTTTGCACTAAAACAAGGAGCATCCCAGAAATGGGGTGGCTGAAGAAAGCAAAGTAGGCCACCAACTTTCCCCGCCGGATTGCTGGCTGTGAGCGTGTCCCACAGGAACGCTGTCACGCTGGTTGTGCGACAGCACCTGGAGCTCGGCCTGGGATGAGCAGTGTCATTATCACTGGGGACATTTGCTGGGCTCTCTGGGAATGAGGGTCATGCAGAGCTCCAAATGAATCGCCTGCTCGGACCCATGCAGGTCAAAGCAGAGGGAAATTACTGCGGCAGCCTGTGCTGCCATGGCCCTGCTGGAGACAGGGCACCTGCCCAGCATTTTCCCTCAGAGATCAGTAACAGAGGATGATTCCTCATGGGCATCTACCTAGGTACTGGCTGAAATGAAGCAAAATGCACTGGCACAGGCACTGGCTTTTCTCGGGCAGAGTTTGTAAAGTAAATTTCAATAACTCAAATTCCTAAATTTCCGTCTTAGCCGTGGTTGTTCATGCACCACTGTCAGTATGAAGGGAAAGACCCTTGAACCTCTCTCAAGATCTAAGGCTTATTCCTCTGTACATGCAGGTTCCTGGTTCTACAGCAGTTTCATAGTAAAACTCGTACACCACAGCCCGTGCTGTTCCCTTGGTGTGTGATTTCCCTGGGGGGAGCAGCAGCAGGACCTTTGGAGCTCTGCCCCTCAAACCATGCAGGCAATGCTCCATTCACACCACGGGAGAGTCCCGGACCCTCGGTGTGCTCGGTGTGAGCGCCATGTGCCAGTGTCACAATCGTGCACGGTGTGAGCCACCGCCTGTCTGCGTGCGGAAACAGGGGATTTTGACCACAATGTTTTGTAAAATCTGGCAGAGTTAATGTGCAAACTGAATTACTTCAAACCCCCACGTTTTACACAACCCACTCTCACAGTCTTGCCTATCGTCTGGCATTTGTGGGAGAGGATGAATGAGCAGCCTCATAGCTGCTGCCGGCTGCACTCCCCAGGCTGCAGCTTTGCGAGGCCTCTCAGCTCGCTGTCGGGGGGCTCAGGCGGCTTGTCACCAGAAACAGCCGAACTTGGGGCCATTTCGGCGAACGTCACCAGAATAAAACAGTTTCTTCGCCGAATGCTAAACATGCAAGTCAGTTTCTGCCCTGGAGAACGGGAACGGGACCGGGAACGAGACCGGGTCCAGCGGAGTCCTCGGGGCGGCCCCGTCCCTAGCGGGGCGCGAACCCGCGGCCTCCGGCCCACCGGCCGCGCGGGGCCAATCGGCGGCGGCGCTGGTGACGCGGCGGGGCGGGCGGGGCGCTGGGCGCGGGGCCGGGCGGGGGCGGGCGCTGCCGCCGCGGGAGCGGCACGGGCGGGCGGAGCGGCTGTTCCCGGAGAGAGCAGGCAGCGGGTCGGGTGCTTTGGCTGTAGTCTGGTCCGCTGGGGTTGACCGAGACCCCCTCCCCCCCCCCCCCTCCAGGCTACTCCACGAGCACCGGCTTGACGCTCGATCTCTTTTAATAGACACCGATCTTTTTCCCCCGCCTTGTTTTTTCGGGGTGCGCTTCACCCAGCGCCGCGGACGCCCGCTGCCCTGAGCGCTGCCGTGCCGGGAGGCGCGGGGGGCCGGGGCCGCGATGCGCGGAGATGGGGCCTGTGGCTGCTCCCGCATGGGCTCGTAGTGCCCGCTCGGTGCTGAGTGCCCGGGTGCCGGGGAGGTGCGTGTAGGAGAGAGGTGCCAGTAGCGCTGGATTTTATCCCCTTGTAGAGGTGCAGGCAGACAGGGGTTCAGGTGTGTTGGTGTGTATTATTTTTTTCCTCTCGTTGCCTACATCAGCTTGCTTGCCCCTTCTCCTTCTCCCCCTCCATTTTTTTTTTTTTTTTTTTTTTGGGGGGTGGTGAGGTGGGAGCCCGGGGTGGCTGGTTTTCCTCCAGCTGAGCAGTGCAGTTGCAGCGGTAGCGGTGAAATCCTGCTCCTCCTGTGAGCTCCAGCCAGGAAAATGGAGGCTGTGATAGAGAAGGAATGTAGTGCGCTCGGAGGGCTCTTCCAGACCATCATAAGCGACATGAAGGTAAGAGGCTGAGGTGTGTGGGGGAGCACAGGGGAGGGGAAGCGTCTTCCCACCTGGCCCGGTGAAACTTCGCCCCGGGCGGTGCAGCCGCATCGGGGGCTGCTGGCGGCGCGACCTCCCCGCGGCGCTGGGGGGACGCTGCCCCGGGGCTGGGTCCGCGTCCCCGCCGGCGGGACCGGCCTGGCAGAGGGATTCCTTGGCTTCACACCCAGGATTTGGGGCTTGCGAGTTGGTTGCAGGATACCGCCTCTCCCTCCCTCCTTCCCTCCCTCCTCCTTCCTTCTTTTCTCTTATTTGTCCTGCTCAAACATGCAAGCTGTTACCTTGCACCAGGGTCAGCGATTTGCCTCTTTATTTTACAAATATTTTTATTCTCCTTTTTTCTCGCCTGGTGTGGGCTGTCAGATCGGTAGCAGAATGAATGCAGCGGGGCGGGAGCGTGGTGCGGAGGAGCCGGGCACGGAGCATGTCAGCCGTGGGGTGGGGCTCGGAAGGGCAGTGTGAGCATTTCGGTGCCAGGCTGATGGGCGCGATGGAAAAAAAATCTCTGCCTGGAGATGCTCAGAAGTTGATGTGTGCCTGGATTAAAATTGCGGCTCAGGGTGATATTATTTTCACGCTGTATATGCTCGTGGAGGTGGCATTTCTTTTTTTCTGTGAATGGATGCAAAGGTTTCAAGTGCGGGGGTCTCTCCACCAGCCACCAGAAACCTGGGTGTGCTGATCCCGTCTCTGCCAAAGGGTCCCTTTGAGAGAGGCGCTCCCACTCTATCCTTGGCAGCCAAGGGCACTCCTGCAGGGTTTTCTTTGGGTGAGCGGGTGCCTCCCACCCTTCTCTCGTGGAAGTAAATAGCGTAAAAGCGTTGCTGTGTTTTGCCCGTCATGTCTCCCCCAAAGCCCGGGGCTGGAGGCGCCCAGCCTCCGGCACACGGCCGTACTGCAGAATACTGCAGTGTTCCCCTGGACAAGGGCAGCTTGTCTGCCTGCCAGGGCCGACTGGGAAGGATGCAGTTGTCGGGAGATGTTGAGGGACGTGTCAGATAATGGGGACTGCCGTAATTTAAAGGCGGCAACCGTGCACGCTGTGCTTTTCCCAGGCAGGGCATGGGATTTCTCTGGATGTTTTAATTCATGCGAGGCTGGTGAGCAGCGAGGGCTGCGGGAGAAAGAGCTGCCAGGTAGTATTGGAGGACAGGGTCTGCTCTAAGAGGGAGCCTGGCAGAGGTGAATGGCTTCTAGTGTATTTTTTGGGGAGGGTGGAGAAGCTGTTTGCACTAGAAGTTATTTTTTGGCAAATGTTCATATGCACGTTCTTCTCAACAGATCTTAGGAGACATTTAATTAAAAGCGTGGCTTGTCAAGAGCAGGCAGGTTGCAGAGAGGAGGGGGGAGTCTGTGTATATCTGTCAAGACAATGCTGCAGACCTGGCAGTGGTGGTCCTCAAGCTCTCAGCCTCCTTGGATTTTTAATAATGACTGCACTTTAAAATAAAAGAAACCCCCCCAAAAGCAGGAAACGATCACAAATTCTGGAATAATTTCAGTGGTCAGTGCAGGGAACAGGCAGGAGATGTTCTGTTCCAGATCAAGTGTGGTTTTGGGTTTCATTACAGAGGAACACAGAGTATGTTTATTCTTTCCTTCTTTTCATAAGTGATGCATTTGGTTTTTCTTGCTCTTAAACCAGTGGGCCTCTGTGTTGATTCATCTTTTTTCTTCTACACATTGCTACTTGCATGGGAATGCTGCTCATCAGAAAACATGTTGACATGAGTGTATGGAGATGGGTACAGGTGTGAATATTTTTTTCTTAATGCTCCATAGTAGTGGAACCTGTTTTGTGAAGTGGCAATTACTGAAGGGGGAGGTTTGGAAGGAATAGCTGCAGATCTTTAGCAGCATGGTGGTTGTTATGGTTAAAAAAAATCTGCTCATTATTTAGCATGAGTAGAACAAAGAATTTTTACCTGTAGTTCGATTTGATGCAGCTGATGCTGTACTACTGAGATGCACTAGGATTCTTTCTGAATTGTGCACAAAGGAGCACAACAATTTCTAAGGAAAAGTAGCTATTTTTTTGATAGTTAACCAGAACCTTTCAACTAATCATACCTTTAGTAGTAAAGTGAAAATTAGCATTTTAAGTGCTGTTTCACGTAGTCAGATCTGTGTGGGCAGGCTGCTGGCAGGATCTTGAAGATGTTGCGTAGGGGTCTGCCCACGCATCCCCAAGTGCTCTCTCCGTGCCTGTTTCTCATGGCAGGCTGTGATCAAGGCCCCACATGCCCTGCAGTGCTGAGGGATTTGATGCAGCATCTGCCTTTTTTTAACCAAATGGTTCACAGGTTCTTTTATGATATGTATTGCTCTACCTTAAACTTTGTTATAAAGATGGTAGGGTTAATCAACAGCTTCAATTACTCTGAAGTGTTGCCAGTGGATGCAGATGGGTGCTGCAGCTGAGGTGATGAAGATACAGTACATGAGGACTGATTTTTCTCTTTGTTCACAGTAACACAGAACTGGCTCAGGTGTACTTGTTGTTAATTTTGAGCTCTGCCTGGTTCTGCCAAGGTTACAGGAACTGGAATTACAATTCTGAGCAATGTGATTGTTTCCATTTATCTCTGTATACTCTGTTAGATCTGAAACTTCATATGGGCAATATATGTCAGTGTGACTTAACACATCACATTTTTTGACAGCAAGATTGTGTCTTGCTGGCTGAGGTCTCTTGAATGGCATTTAATGTTTTCTCATGTTTTCTCATGCTTTCTCCATAAACCCCAAATTTCTCTCCACCCTCTATCAAAAATATTTTTGTGTCTAATACTCAACAAAACCTGCTCCAAAAAAACTCAGCATAAAGCTAAGTGATTTGGAGAAATGTTACTGTGTAAATGTAAGAACAGTTAATAAACATCCCATTGTACTGCACATTATTGTACATCACAGTGTCACAGACTATTTTGAGTTGGAAGGGACTCACAAGGATCATTGAATCCAACTCTTAGCACTGCACAGGACACCCAAACAACCCCACTGTGTGCCTGAGTGATTTGTCCAAATGCTTCTTAAAATCTGTCAGGTTTGGTGCTGTGACCACTTCCCTGGGGAGCCTGTCCCAGTACCCAAACACCCCTTGGGTGAAGAAACTTTTCTTGATCTCCATCCTAAACCTCCCCTGACACAGCTTCATGCTGTTCCTCGGGTCCTGGCACTGGTCACCCGAGAGCAGAGATGCCCCTCCACTTCCCCTCGTGGGGAAGCTTTACACTGCAATGAGGTCACCCCTCAGTCTCCTCCAGTCTGAACAGAACATCTGGAACTTCAGTCCCCTGACAAAGGAAGTCCATTTTTTCCATGCCAAACAAGGGTCAGATTTGTTGAGTAATATGGTGGTGTACATGATGACAGGGTTGTTTGTGTAAAGTCCACAATGGGAACTGAACTTGGCCGTTGTGCTCTAGAATTGGATTTCTGTGCTTTGAGATTTCAGGACCTGATTAAACAATCATAAAGGTGGGAGCGTGTGTGCCCATCCCATCCTTATTTTGGTCCACTGTCACAGCCCTGATGTTTCCTACAATACATCACTGAGCATGTGGCACTTACAATTAGTTACACTCTTATACAAGATCTTTTTCAAAGCAATTACAGTTTATAAAAACAAAAATAAAATGTCCCCTCAGAGGAGGAGTCCTGTGTGCTATGTGCAGACGCTGTGTGACTTGTTTTTGAATGCGGCGAATTTTCTGTAGCTCCCTGTGGGAAGGGAGTATTTGATCTGAATGGTTTGTAACTCATTTCTTGCAATTGAGAAATGAGATGCTGCAATGTGCTGTTAATTTCAATATCTCTTTTAGTGCAAAGCAAATCATTGCAGTTAATTTTTGGGAGGGCCTGTTGCAGATGGGTTTCAAAAGAACTTGTCTTCTCATGCAGAGCAGATCTTTAATGCTTCTTTTCCTTCTGAGTTGATTTTACATTCCTTTTAATCATATTGTTCTCTGCTATCCTGAAGAAAAAAACCACCGCCTCTGAAAACATTGAAATTGGCTGTGTTTGTAGTTCATCACTTGCTTGATGGTGTTTCTTTGGCTTTTAGCATTCTCTTTATTTGTCTTGCCTCTTCTGCCAGCATGTGTTTTGACAGAGCAGGGGCTTTCTGTGTACGTACAGCACCTGACACCTGGGGGGTGGGCATGGGAGGAAGATGAGTAATGAGCAGTTGGTTGAACACAGGTTGTCTGTGACTTCATTTATACCAAGTCAGAGGATTTACTAAATTTTTATGGGTCAGGTGTGTATTACCAGTTAATCTCATTCATCTCCCTGCATGTGAGGGATGTGCAGGTATCGTCCTGAAACAGGGTTCCCAACAGCCATGTGAGTTTTTGGAACAATTATAAACTTTTATTATCTGTGTATGTGCCTTATTTTTATTTGTTTAGCTGAAAGCACAATAAAATCAGTACTAAATCATTAACCTCTACTATAATACTCCAGAGGAGCTGCTGGGACTCCTGGACTAGGCAGTGGCGCATGTTTCCTTTCAGCTATGCAAAACTCTTGGTTGATACAGAAGAGAGAGACATGAACATATGAGCATGAGAAACATTTATGTTTTTGCACCCTCTAACCTGCTTTTAGAAGGCGATCCGTGAGAGGCAGCATTTTAATTTGCTTTTGTAGAGGTTGGGACCAGGGGTGGCCACATCAAGGGTTGAGAGTTATTTGTTTGGTAGCCCTGTTTGCTTACAAGGGATGGCCTTGTGATATTCACACAAATAATATAAACTGAGGAAAAAATATTTGATGGAACAAATAGAACTGCTGAGACAGTTACTGCAGCAAGTACAGCTGCAAGTCCTCTGTGTGTGTTAGTCCAAGGAACAGCACGCATGTACCAGAGAACCTGGGCAAATTTATTTTCCCGTGACATGTCGTAGTGCAACAGCTCTTCCCCAGCTGTGCTTTATTTGAAGCTTGAGATCTCTGTGGAGATTAGGAATGTTCAGTTGGATGATTTTAAGGGTTAGTTTCAATCCAGCTGTTAAGGATGATAACTACTGTAAGGAAAAACAAATGTGTCATGCACTGGGACTGGCACTGTTTAACATCTTTGTTGGTGACATTGACAGTGGGATTGAGTGTTCCCTCAGCAGGTTTGATGATGTCTCCCAGCTGGGTGGTGCAGTCACCGTGCTGGAGGGGAGCAATGCCGTCCAGAGGGACTTTGACAGATTTAAGAGGTGGGGCTGTGTGAGCCAGGGAGACCTTATTGTACCTTGAGTACCAAAAGGGGTCTGCAAGAGAGTTAGAGAAGGACTTTTGACAAGGGCATGTAGTGACAGGACAAGAGAGAATGGCTTCAATCAAGAGGGCAGGGTTAGGTTAGGTACAAGAATTTTTTTACTGTGTGTTGAGAACAGATTTTCCAGAGAAGTTGTGGTTGCCTCTCCCTGGATCAGTTCAAGGGCAGGTTGGATGGAGCCCTGAGCAACCTGGTCTAGTGGATGGGGTTAGAGCAGATGATCTGTAAGGCCCTTCCAACCCAAAGCATTCTGTGATTTTCTGTGCAACAGACAGGTAGGTCCAGGCTTGGAGAGGAAGCACACCTGCCATGTATGCACTGGCATGTCCCTTATACAGCAGTCTTTAGGACAACTATCTCTTTCAAACCTAGCAAACTGGTGTTTCTTCCCCTTCACAAAAAGTCTGAAATGAGTTAATTTGGAACTTTTCTTCCCATATATTTTGTTCCTCTAGGTTTTACCACCAAGGCATTTGGAGCATAGCTGGCTGCTCTGATTTCTTATCCCTCTGCCTCCCAACAACCTGCTTGCTCAGGCAGTTGGTTTGTGTACACTGAAATTCTTGCCTTTTCCAAGCAGCTGCAGTATCTTTCTGTGAACATCTCAGAGGGGGAGGGGTTGACATGCAGCAAAGGCTGAAAGATGGTGCAAGAAGAGAGCCTCTGCATGCCTGCCCAGACACTGAGGTTCAAGCAACAGGGCAGAGCTGGGAACATACTTAATCACAAGTAGTTTATTTTTTAGGGACACATGCTTTCTTGATCCAAATACTCTTGTGTGAGTGTTAACAATTTATACAACTGTTGAACATTTGCTACATAAGTGTGTACTGGGCTGGCTTATCCTGTGACATACCCAGAACAAGGATTTTTAATATCTCTTGAGAGTTCTCCTTTCGGACCTGGCAGGATGCCAAGAGCTGCACAATAAGGTTTGTGAGGTTCTGAGTGTGGAAGGAGTTGTGCAGTGCTGCATGAAACACAATTGACTGAACAAATGTTGGAGAACAAGAAGTCTGTGTAATTACGGGCTTAGTGCTGGTTAATACCTAACAGAGGTGATATTCAGTGGAGGTTGCTGCTTCCTACCTGAGATCTGAGTGTGCATGAACTGAACCCAAATCTTTGTTATAAAATACCTGAGAAGCTAATTTTATTTTTTTAAGGACAGAAGTTGCAAGAGTTGATGGAGTATACTTGCGAATCTCTAAACAGCATTCTGAAGAACATTTTTAAGGTTCATAGTCTACCCAAAGACAGTTGATCTTGAAGATAAGCAGGGAGCAAAATAGGAACTATATCTAAAGAGGCTTTTTGGTCTACTTCAGATTGTGCAAAGATGAGTACAGAGAAGTTTGAGTCAGTATCATAAAGTCTACCCTTCAGAATAAGGTAGTCTCTTTAGGCTACGTATATAGAAATGCCTTTTCCTCTTCAAGGGTACATTTTCAATTTGAAAATTATTTCTGCCTTGATACTGTAAGGTGCAAAGCACTGCTTTGTTTGCTGGGATCTACGCTGACCTTTCAGGACATTGATTGACTTCTCCTGCTGGGCTGAGATACCTTGAATGCCAAGATGTTTGGAAGGATTGGAGACAAAATGTCTGGTAGCTTTGTGGCTAAGACCATAGCAGCTTTCATCTTCAAAGTGCTCTCTGGGTGACTTGGCTCCAAAGAATGGCTCCCATTTTACAGAAAGGCAAGCTATGGCTGCAGGTTTAGTGACTTCTACTCCCTCCCCCTAGGACAAGAAGAAATTGGGTGCATCTACAACATGGAGTTAACGAGGGAATGTTGTTTAAGCTCCCAGTGTAATAGGTTTCTATCTTCATGTACACACTACTTTGTTTTTACTGATTGAGACGTGTTGCTGCTCACCCCTGTGATAACCCGATGCTTGCAGGCAGAAGAGATGACATCTAAAGATGACTGATAAATTCTCAACAGAAGTGTCCTGAACTCCTCTCCTGGAACTGAAACTACAGGACCTCTCTCAATTTTTAGTGGGGAAGCCTGACTGAACATCTTAACCATAAGCTGGTTGATCATGAGGAATTTGTGTCTTGTGGGGTTTTCTGTGAGCTCTGTACTTTTTACTCTTCTGGTCAACAACCATAAGTGATATGTAGTTGATTTGAATTCTAGGATGCTAACTGGAGTACAGTCATCCTTTACAAACCATTCTTGCAGGAATGAGCTTGTGTTGTGTGTAAAATGCTGCTGATGAGTGTGTAACTAGAGACACTTGGTTGATAGTACAAAAAGATTCACATTTGTTCTCATTCTTTCTTCCACATAAACTGCCATCATACTTCTCACCCAAGCATGAGATATATATTTTTTTTTTGCCACAAAAGTCACGTGTGCTTTGTAATTTCTCTGAAGCCACCTGTATAGAGGCATAATTTCGAATTTTTTGTTAATAAAGCTTTATTTGGGATGTCTCCTAACAATACCATCCATGAGCAAACCAGATGGATGCTCGTTGTCCATGAGCAAACCAAGGGTCTAATTTGGAGCTTGAGAGGGATTATTTATCTTCTCATGAGTAAAATGGAAAGAGAGTAGCCTGCATTAAGCATATACCTGCACTTCACTGTCTGTCATGAGACAAAGGTCAATAAGCATTAAAAATGTGGGCACCTGGCTGCTGCCTTTCTCCCAGTAGGTACTTTCCTGGTCAACTCAAGTGCTTGTTAGTAGTTTGAGTCCTGGAGATTGTTATGACTGCTTGTGGGATGGAGATTGTGTTGAGTGGATGGTCAGAAATTAGGGTTTCTGCTTGCTTGGAAAGAAAGAAGTGATGAGACCCCAGTGGTGTTGGTGACATTACCAACACCGGACTGTTGGCTTGAGGCTGTCCTGTGTAGGTATTAACTTGACTGACTGCCTCCTGATATTTTAATTATCTTCATTTTGATCCAGCTGAAATATTGTGGGTTTAGAAAATAGCTGCTGAGTATGTAGAGTGGCCACTTAATGATTGAGTGGATGAAAGGCGGTATTGATGAGTCTCTGAGGAGAAATCTGCTATTCAGGCTTGCAGACTTGTTCAGACCTGCAGTGAAGATTGTGGAACTAAATGCTTCCTCTGGAAGACTACTTAATGTCCAGCTTTTTTCATGTGGCATGGGATAAAAGGTCTCTAGATGCTGTGGCTAGTTGTTTCCCACCGCCCCCTTGTCTTTTGAATAACTTCCTATGTTTAGAGAAGGAGAGACTGTATGTTTATGCCTGATGTATTTTCTCACAGTATGAGTCTAACTTTTGTTTGCTAATTACACAATCTTGGATTTAAACCATGAAGTAGCTGCTTTGGAGCTGAGTTTCTTCATGTTATAAACCATGAAACTGAACTGTGGACAGTACAGATTTGAGGTGGTCCCTGTTGACATAGAAGGAGGCTCATGAGTTGGATTTGTAAGCCAGGATAGGTTTTCACAGGTCCTTGCCGTACTACTACTAGATTGGAGTCACAGCCATAAGGCAACTGGTACCTGCACTGGGGATGTTTAAGCATGGGCTAATGCACTGCAGGCATTATTACAATACAAATTAAAGACTCCAGAGCTCTGACAACAGAATGGTACCAGACTTAGGTTCCCTCTCCCCCTTTAAATGGTTAGTGAGATCTAATATAAATGTGTGCTCTTGCAAAGTAGTGCTGCACTTCAATGCTTCTGCTAAGGGAATTGGGCATTCTTTAGAGTTCTTCAGGTGGTTTGAGAATGTAGAAAAAATGGGTATCTGTGGTGTTGCTGTTGTTTGGGTTTTTTACCCCAGTGGTGTGAATAGCCTTTTCTGGATTTTACTCACTGGATTTTAGTCTTGATTTTTTTCATGTCATTATCTGTTTTCTTCATTGTTCTAATTGTACTATTTAAACTAAAAACTAAACAGTTTTGAAAATACTTTTTGTGTGGTTCTGTGATATGTAGAAGAAGTACCCAGTTGACAGGTTTTTTTTAATAGTGTATGAGATGTTTTCAGCAGCATTTTGTTGCATAATTTTCAATGTTCTGATAATGTATGTCCTTGAAAAGCAAAGCTTGGCATGCCTGTTTATTCTATGCATGGTGAGGGAAACTAGTTTCTAATCCTGCCATTCCCTAAACAAGAGGCAGAAATAATGAAAGTAAAGGTATGGATACAAGACTGTGATTTACCCCTGCTTTCTTTCCTGAAGGGTAGTTACTGCTTAAATGACATCTTTCATGTGCTTTTACTTTCACCTGCATGCACTATAATCACTCAGACCCTGAGTCTGTACCTGCCTGCTCTGTTCAGTGATGTGTGTGTTTAGCTCTTGCTGTGAGATCCTGTGAAGTTCATGTCTTTTGCTGTTGGTGCCTTTTCACTCCTGGCCCAGCACAAGTTGAGAGTCCCTTTTGCTGATGGAGCTCAAACTTCCCCTATGCCTGGCAATACCTTCAGCTTAGAAAGACAGATGAGACTTTGAATTCAGCTGGTCCCTTTCCTTGTCTTGTGGCAGTATTTCTGCAAGACCTCTACACAAATATGTTACTCTTCCTGAAAGAGGTCTAGTGAAAGGAAGCTGCCTGACCTTTCAGAGTTGCATGTTACCTGGTCTTATAGTTGAATGGGTTGTGCAATCTGAAACTTCTCTGCTGAAGCCAAACTGATTGTTTCTTGTTCTGCACCACTGGAAAAGAGATGATGGACAGCATCAGGGATGCTCTTGAAATCAGTGTTGGGATTTGCTGCTGAGTTCTTGTTCTGAATATAAGAAATAGGCAGTAGATAGGTAGATTTAGATTGGACACAAATTGCTTTAATTTACAGTGAAGGTGGTGAGAGAGTGGAGAAGGTCACCCAGAAAAGTTGTGGATTCTCCACCATTGGAAGTGTTCATGTTCAGTCTGGATGTGGCTGAGAACAACCTTATCTAGTAAAAGATATTCCTGCTCCTGGCAGGGGGCTTGGACTAAATGGTCATTAAATGTCCCTTCTAACTTAAGCTGTTCTGTGAATGTGTGTGTTTGAAAATCTAAGGAGTAATGGAATAGATTTTGTGTACATCTCTATGTTATAAAGAATGAAGTTTCTCTTGCCAGCAAAATTCCTGTTTCAGTTTGTAGAAAGATTTGAGACTTTAGATGCAGCTTAGGAACATTGATGATACTCACTCTTGATGCTTTTCAGAGTAGAAAGAGGGAAAGCCACCAAGCAGAGTTTTTTGGATGGAGAAGAGCAATTCTGAACTTCAGGCAAGATGATGCTGATTCTGTTCACCCCTTTATGTTGCAAGACCTTTTGTGACTTGTTAAGGGTCTAGGCAGTCCTGTCCATGAGTCGTGGACTTGTTTAAATGAGTGGATTGTACAGAGGAGGATGTGCTAGTCTTTGGTAGCAATTTTTGACTTCTGCAGTTATGGCTGGCCAAGTGCTTTTTCACCCAATTGACTATTTATTCTTCTAGAAAAGAGGTAAAACTTCCAGTGCCAAATATTACCTGAGAAGGGAAACTGCCTCTCAAATGTTGTGTCTTCCAATGTGTTGAGACATCTGTGGCTGTAACCATTGTTTTTCCCTTTTTTTCCCTTTTTTTTTTAATTTATTTTTTCCCCCTCCTTCTTTTTCTTTCAGACTGTTATTGTTTTCCTGTGCTCTTCCCCTCCACTCTTTCCTGGTTTTGTCTGTTAAAGGACTCTGGAAAAGTGGTAGTGTCTATGTGCAAACCTTACTTGCTGATTGCCATTTGTTATGTGTAACATCTGTGACCTTGTGTGGTGTTTAGCACAATAAAGTCTCTTTGCTACTTGGAGGTAGTGTATTGAATGCCACAGAAATGAGACATTCATAATAATCCTTGTGATTCTGTTATCTGGTAAAATTATAAAAAGAAATCTTTTGTTTCCAGCATGATTTACTTTGGAGGGGTGGGAGGTCACATGCACAAGCCAAGTTAAAATTTTTGTTCCAAAACCAGATCTGTGGCATTTGGATGTATTACTAGGGCGTGGATCTCTGTAACACTGTTGTATGTTTGGGACTCAACTTTTTAGCTTATCATAGCTGAACAACAACACTGAGGTGAAGTTCTTACTCCTGTGGCCTGTGCAGTTGTTTTCTTTTCCATTTCATTGAAGTCTTGCAGTTAGTCATTGCTAGTACTTTCCTGGAAGGCATGCAGCTCCTGGTTTGATAACCCCTGAGATAAAACCAAGGCACTGCTGTCTCCTGGTTCCTCTCTGTTACCTCTCTAGCTGAAACAGCCAGAATTGGGTTCTGGATTTGCTTTACTGAAGAGCACCTCCCTGGCTCTTTCCCCCTGTCCCAGAAGTTTAGATGGGTTTTTGCTGTGAACAAGATTCCAAACTGTTACTGCTGCCTTTGTACTTGATGTGTCAGCAAGAGCTGGTAATAGGGCTGCAAAGCCTTTCTGATAAATGAAAGAAAGCACTTAAAACAACACTGTCAAGGGTTTTTTGAAGATGGAATGAGTCTTATATGTGGGAATTGGGGTGCAAGGAAATAAATTAATAAAGTAAGCATCTTTTTGCCTAATGGGAAAAAAAGAATCATAACTTCTTGGCAGAAAGAGTGAGAGAACATTTTAAAACTGTCAAGGCTGCTGATACTTAAGTTGTAATCTTAGATACAGCAATCTGGGTTCCTGTTCATGCCTTTAGATGTCATCAATAACAGTTTCAGTAAATATCCTTTGCTGCAAGTCTATCCTTCCTTTTTTGAGAAATCATTGAGTTTCTCATATGTGTCTCTTGTCATTCCTGGTGTGGGATCACTGGCCTGACAGGTAGGGAAAAAGTATCATCCAGAAATCTTTTGTTGAGTTGTGTTTATGTAGAGGGGTTGTGCTGGTTCACCAAAATATAAAAATTTCCCAAGGCTTAAATTCTTTTTCCCAAGCTGCATCTTGGTGATAATTTCCTGCTCTTCTGTGGTGTGGAGGGCTGATCTTGGCCAGCTACTTTTTATCTCTCCTTCCTCAGTGGGAGAGGGGAGAAAATCATACGAAAAAGCTCAATGATTGAGATAGAGGCAAAGAAATCACTTGCTAGTTATTGTCATGAGCAAACCAGACAGGGTGGAGAAGATGAAATTTATTGCCAGTTAAAATAGATGTGAATGGTGAGGAAGGTGGACAAAAATTGAGACATCTGCCCATGTCCATGGGATCTGGGTGTCAGATGGGATTTCACTGAATGAGGATGGGTCACCCTTTTCCCCCTGGCAGTGTGGGAGCTGTGGCTTTGGAGGGCTCTGCCCAGGTCTGGGTGTTTGTCTGGCACTCCCAGACGCACTCGCTGTCCCTGGGGGAAGTTGTTTCATGTCCCTGATTGCGGAGGGACAGGCACGGGGCGCCGGGTGTTTCTCAGCCCTGAGGCTGAAAGGTGTTTCCCGTGTTTGCCCTGCCTGTTTGGCTCAGATTAGCTGGAGCTGGGCTGTGGGATCAGGTGACTAATCACCTATAAGCCCACTAATTAAGCAATGGGGTAGGATAATGGCATGCTGCAGCTTTCTGGTGACATGCTGGGTGACATGCTGAGCTCTGCTGAGGAGCTCCAGGGGCCTTGGTGCCATGGAGTGTCATATGGCAGTGGGAAACACCCATGCCATGGAGGACAGGTCAAATTTCTTCCTTCAATGACTAAGATATTATTGGGCACAAAGTTATTTTGGGGGAAATAGTCCTTGGATTAATCCTTTAACAATTTAAAAGAAAATTATTTAAACAAACCCTCACTGTAATCGATCCTTGGCTTAATCCACGAGGAGCTAAATGGGAATTTGTGACCCAGGATCCTGCAGTGGCTCTTCCCTGAGCGTGGCTGCACCTGGGGGAGGCCTCCTGCTTTCACAGATAACACCAGGCCTGAGTAACCCTGACATTTAAAAAGGGAAAAATTAGTTTCTTTATCAGCCAGCTGAAATTGGAACTTGCAGAGGGAGCAGAGGAAGCTCTGGGAGAGGCAGCATAAAAATAGTGTGTTATTATTCTTCAGATGAGGCTTTATGTCGCAAAAGCGTGTCATGGACAAAGACATCAAATTCCACCTGCTGTTTCTTTGTGTTTAAATTGAGAAAGTAATACATGTTGAATCAAGGATGTGTATTTTTCACCACTGTTAACATTTCTCTTGACACTGCTTTGACAACAGTGAGAACAGTTGCTGGAGGGGAGACACAGCAGGGCTGCCGTGCTCAGGAAGAGGTCTTGGGGAAGGAGTTGCTGGCCTGGGCACTGACACTGTGTGGATTTACAGCATTTGATTCCTGCCATCTCCTTAGTTTGTCCCCACAGGCATCACTTACATGGCTTTCTTGCTTCCTAGCTGCTGGAGTTGGGATAAACCCCTGGTTATTTGGTCTTGTAAAGTGGTGGTAGGTGTTGAGCACTTTTACTGTAGGTAGGAATGAAGGGGGTTTCAGTTTCAGCAGGGATGTGGTGGTGGAAATGTTCTTTGGAAAAGCTGAAAGGAATGATGCAGTTTAGTGCGTGACTTCATGATCTGAGGGAGAGATGAGCTTGTGGATGTGGCTCCAGCAGGGAAAAGTGAGAGCAAATTATTCTGGAAGCCAGATGAAGTACATGCCTCTTACTTTCACCTGAATGTGAAACCAAGATATGGCAAGCTGAGCAAATAATATAGGACTTCATATCTCCAATGTAAAACTGCTGGAAGGTTTTCTTCAAAAATGCAAAAACAAGCAAAAAAAGAACTCCAACAAAATCCACCAGCGAAGGTATTAATTCAGTGACATTTAAAAGCCCCAAAAGCTCAATTTTTCTGCTGTCTGAAATGAGATCAGATGCTCATTGCCACTATATAGGGAGCCCTGGTAAACAAACTGCATTGATTTCAACCAAACAAATACAGCAAACAATTAAACAAAGTGGGCTCTTACCGGTTACTTGAGCAGCCTTGGTTTGAGGAAAACGGCATTTTTATAGGCAAGAACTAAATAGTTGTGGAAATGTTTGACTTCTCCAAATTTGCTTTCCAGACTAACCAAAAGTAAAAAAAAAAGGGGGGTTTTTTCCTGAGCTGTGTTTTGATAGGAACAAGCTTGCTTGGGAAGCAGCTAAACACAGGGCTGCTTGTGTCAATCTCCTCCATGCCATCAGGTGTGTTTAGCTGGATAATACACCAGGGAGATGGAAACATAATCGGGCTGCTTTGGTATCCTCTGCTTGCCGGCTTGCATTCTGCTGGAGAATCCTGTAAAGCCTTGGGCCGTGCTGGTGATTGTCAGGGTCCTGGCATGCACATGCATAATGCATGCACGGGGTGCAGGTGACACTGAGAGACGGGGTTCAGAGTAGGGATTGCAGGAAGACTAATAGGTTTAAGGAAATAGCATTTTTTGCCTCTTTTAAATAATTGGGTTTCTTTCATTTTTAAAATGTCTGACAGTTTTTTGCTTAGCACAAAGCACTTTATATTCTAGGTCTTGCCACCCAGACAACTGCTATTTTCTCTTCCACTTTCTGTATTTGCCATTGGCTCTGTCATGTGTAGGGTATAACAAGGTTTTATGAACACCTGCTTTGCATTGTTTGGGGTCTTTTCCCTTTCTGTTTTCCTCTTTGCAAAAACTCCACAAGCTTTGCTGAGAAATAGAGTACCAGTAGGCTTCCAAGCAGGTGTCTTGGGAAGGAAGCTGCCTTGCCAGGGTGTACTGAGGAGCTGGAATTTGTCTGACAGCTTTTGGGGAAGGACCTGTCTTTGCCCTGAAAACAAAACACTGTCTCTCACGGCAGTGGATTTTGGTTTACTTACAAAAATCAGACCAGTTTATAAGGGTGGATTGAGTTTGCTACAAGCAACTGCACTTTTCTTGCAACCTCTTCCAGTCAGAGCTGGGGTAATGTTAGCCTTGAGGATCTGCCTTATCTGGGTTTTATTGTGTTGTTGCTCTGGTAACAGCAAGTCTTATACCTTTATTAAAGGAAGCAGGGATATTTTATTTTACTCTCTAGACTCCAATCAAAGGGAAATGTTGAGGTTTCTTTCTACCACATTTTTGCTGTTAGCAGAAAATTTGTACTTGCTCTGCAGAGAGCAATTTCGTGGCAGAGAGCAATTTTTTGTTTTAAATTTGGCAAATAAAGATCAGGACTTGCAAGAATACTTTGTGTTCATATTCTAAGTAAAACTTTGGGTTTTAATCCAGTCTTTAAAAATGGGGGAAATTCTATAGGAGACTTGAAGTCAGGAAGAAATAAACCTTATTAAGCACTTTGTATACACTCAGTGCCATGCTCTTTTATCAGCTTCAATTCAGAAATTGTCTCCAAGGCTTTTGACTGTTTTGGAAACAGGTCTTGCAGTGACAAGGTAGCTGTTGGGAAAGCTGATTGTCTTGAGCTGTCACTATGCTTTTCTGTGTGCAATTACAGAGTTATATTGAGGCAGTGCTTGAAGTGGTGTCTTAGTCAAGTCACACTTTATTGTACAGGCTCTAAACCTGGAAAAAAACACAGATGATCACTTGGTAAAGAAGAACAATTCTGATGCTGCCTTTGGTTTTGTGAGCCTCTCTGTACATGCTGTTGCGGTATACTAGTGCCCTGCTTTGAATGGGATTGGTTTTTGCTCTATCCATCCAAAGGAAGGCTTTTCTTTTTGCTGCTTCAGTTGAAATCCCTCTTGCCCAGTGTTTCTATTCAGAAAAACTGTAAAGCCTCATCAGAGGACTACTGTTTCATCTGGATTTAGAAGCAGTTGATTTTGGTGTTCATGGATTTAGTACAGTTTTAGTTATTGTTTTACATCCAGTTTAATTTGATCTATAGTCTTAAAATCAGAATGGTCAAATCAAGTGTTCATTGTTGTGTTTTGTTTTTTGTTGCAGGGAAGTTATCCAGTATGGGAAGATTTTATAAATAAAGCTGGGAAACTGCAGTCTCAGCTTCGGTAAGTTTTATGTTACACAGTCAAGATCCCCTACAGTTCCTTGGATGTGCAAACATTAAGATTAAACACAGCTTTTGCAAGGATAATTTTCTAAGCATGTCCTAGTAAAATTGTGCATATTTCTTAGTCAACACCTGCATGTAATTTTTTAAATACTACTACTGGTGTTTTATCATATTTAGGAAAATTCAAAATATGCCACCAACTATACACAATAAATATAAAATGAACTAAATTCGATGGATATTGATGAAAAATTGGAAAGAGTTTACTGTTGTTTAGCAAATACACATTTGGAATTAGGTCTGTGTTACCCTTTTTATTAGTGTAGAGTACAAAGGGGTTATGTGGGAAGAGGGCTCAAAATATTAAAAAATCTTTGGTAGCCTTAACAGTATTTTCTTCTGACTTGAAAATGAAGATAATTGTTTTGCTGGATCATACATTGGTGATTATTAAAACCTAAGGATTTGGGGTATACTTTGAAAATGACATTCTGGATTTTTTGATATATGGCAGAAGTATCACACTCAGACCAATTCTACCTCTAGAATTCATTCATTTGTAAATTTGTTTCTGCTGATACAAATACAAGCTCCATTTCCTCACAACTCTCCCTAAACCACAATCTCCTCTCTGTTCTGCAGAGCACCAGTTTTTTTCCCCAGCAGCTGTGGTGGTAACAGGTTATTGGCAGTCTGGTTTGTGGTTCTGTGTTGCATTATGAACCATTTCCCAGAGAAGCTGGGGGTTTGCTTCATTTCCCCTAAACAGCTGGAATATGCTGTTCTGCTACACTGTGCCTAATGTGCCACACTTGCATGTATTTTTTTTTCCTTTTCCATCAATCATGTCACAGTGAGTATGGAAGATGTAGAGGAAGTAGAGAAGGAGGAAAAATGGAGAACTTTCCTAGCATTTTGTACTCTCCAAACACAGGCCTTCTGGGATGGCATGAGACACAGTTTTGTTTATTTCCCAGTCCTGTGGTGTTGCATTCTGTCAGTGCAGTGCTACAGGAACATGCAAGCAGGCAGCCTGAAAGCCTGTGTTCGAGGATTTGCTGTTTGTTTCTAGCAAATGTGAGCCTTTTACTGCTGTTTCATTTCTGTGTGCTCTGATAAAGGACAGCAGATGCCATTTGAGCTGGAGCCAGATCTTTCTGGATCTTGTTACTGGGGAAATGGAACTTTGTTATTAGCAATATAATTAATAATTAACAACATAGTACATGAATAACAGGGTGACCCACAAGTTTGGAAGATGAACATCACAAACAGTGTTAAGGAAAATTTTAGAAAATATTTTCTGGTTCCAGGGCCCAATATTGCTAGCTAGCTGTCAGGGTGGGGGGTTTGCCCTCCCTTTAATCTCCTGGGCATGTGGAGAGTCCTTATGCATTTGCTTGGTCCTGTCATGCCTGGGGTGGTTTTTTCTGTGTGTGTTCAAATCTTTTGTGCTGTCAGTAGGCCATTTACCACACTACCAGTTATGTCCTCTGTACCTTGAGCATATTTGGAGTGAGACTTGCATAAAATCTGACCTAATTAAGCAGTCCTATGGTCTTTCTGGCTGAGGATCAGCTTCCCTGCAGGTCTGCTGGGTTTTTTGAGGCTACCAAGGAACTCTTGAAACAAAGTGAATGTGATAGTCCCTGTTCTGGATTTTGCTTGAAAAGGCTGACTGACACCACCAGGAGAGAAAATCAGAGTTACTGTTAGAAAAGATGTGCAGAAACAGAACCATGAGGTAACTGTGGAGAGGGCACAATTGTAGAGCCCTGGCCTACTTTCTCTTTAATTGGGTCAACCAGACTATAAACCTTCAGAAATTGGGACTGACCTGAGGTGTTCAGGGCTCTGGGGCATGCTTATCTAGAACAAACGTGTCTGGAAATGGTAACTCACGTTTGCTGTCCCCTTGAACAGATCTGTCCAGCACAGGTCTGGGGGTGCTTTCCACACGTGGAGGGAGATTGGGCTAGGGAGGTTGACACTTTGGATTGTGAAGTCTGAGGTTGCTGCTGTACCTCTCAGGAAGGGTCCTGCTTGGAGGAACACTAGATCAGAAAGGGGTTTTGGTAATTTTGGGGGTTTGGGGGTTGGTGTTTTTTTGTGGGTTTGAGTTGTTTTGTTTTTTTTTTCTTGAAATGGAGGGGTTTTTTTTCTTCTTTTCCCACTTTTCCATTTGTCCAAGAACTCCAGACCAGTCTGATTTCCAAAAAATTTTCTGTTTCAAGGGATGCTCATGCTCCCCACATGAAAAATGCAGGCAATTGTTTGGCTAGGATCCTAGATAAAAAGAAGTTCCTGCATGTTTATTCTTAAAATATGCATGCACCCTGAAAATAGCAGTGGCTATAATTTGTTCACTAATGGGTGGAGTATAATGTGTGTTAGATTTGTTTTTCATGTTTGACTGCTTAATATTAGTTCTTCAGAGGAAATCAGCTAGAAGGAGGGTGGCTGTGCTCTTTTGAAACAGCACCTGTCCTGTGCAATTCTCAGCATGGAATTAGCGTGGCTGCCTCCAAGTCCATAGTGCTAACACAAAGCAAGGAAGGGATTAAGAAATGAAGGAGGGAAAAGGCTAAGTTCAGATATAAAAGAGCATACTTTTTGTGGCCTCTGCAAGTTCACAGTGTTATTCTTTATAAGCCTAAATGTTTTTGGCAGTAATTAAATAGGCATCAATGAGACACTGCTAATGTTTTGTTATCTGTATGCATTTCAGGACTACAGTAGTAGCAGCTGCTGCCTTTTTGGATGCCTTTCAGAAAGTGGCTGACATGGCTACTAATACACGTGGTAAGCAGATGTGTCAATATTGAGTTTAACAGAATGCTGTGTGGTTTATACCATTTGTAGTAATAAAAAGAAGTCTTGTTACGTTGACAAGCAGATCTGTGAGACATCTGTTAGATGGACTTGCACTTTGAAAAAGTGGCACGTGAAAAAGGAAGTTGTCTTTACTGAAAAAAAATGCTGGAAACCTGTAATTTAAATGTGTCATCAATCATGTGAACACTTCTTAATTACCATTTGAATTATACGTTGATGAATAATATTTTAGAAAGCAAGATTTACAGAAATCTGTATTCACTAACGCCTCTGTACCTTGTGGAAATGTAAAAGGCTTGATACTCAGCTGGAATAAATAACTGTGGGGCTGCTGGAGACAGAGCAGACACTGGCTGATGCTATGGCCTTCAGGGTCTGCCAGTAATGATGACAGTGACCTGTACTTAGATCTGTGAGCAAAGACTTTGTTTGTGATTCCCCTTTAAGTCTGATGTTCTTGGTCAAACTGAGTTTTCCTGGGCTGTGGGCTTCTCTGGGTAGCAGTCTCAGCTTATTGGTGAGTATGGAGAGCCAGAATAGTGCAGCTGGCATTCTTTCCAGCCTGCTGAGTTGGAAGGAGACAAAAGGCTGCTTCTCTCTGATGCTGGATGCCCAGTGACCAAGGCATCATGTGCAGATGTCCCTGCAGTGATGTAGGGCATTCCCCATGGTCACTGTCCTTGGACTGCTGCTGAAGAGTAAATCCAGAGTGCAGATAAATCACTGCTGAGGGAGCAGCTCTTGGTCACCTCTAACCCTAAAGGTTTTGTAGCATTTTTTAAAGTCCTAATGTGCTATTGGCATTTGACTTGGAGAGTAAAAAAGTAATATTGCTGACATGAAGGGTGTTCATTCCCATTAGCAGAGTGCAAGCTCAGTCAGACTTCCTTTACCTCTGGCTTACAGGAGGAGTGGCAGCTGCTGGAGTGAGTTCCAAGTCAGAATGACAAGAGGGAAAAATACTTCTTTTTCCTGTCTAAAGCTAATATTTACATTCTGATAAGAAGATCCTCATTATATGCATACCTACTGTAAATTAGAGGTAATCTACTCACATAAAATAATAAACATGACTGAAAGTGGAATAAACTAAGGAAGAACTTCACTTGGATTTCTAACATGTCCTTCCTTCAAGCATATTCTCTTTCTTCTGTTCTCCCCAAGGGGAAACAAAGTCAGTGACCAAAATCCTCGAGACTTGTCTTCTAGCTATGCTGGCAGGCTTATAGGACTTTCATTGAGATACCAGAATGACTGAAACTTTTCCCACTCTCAAACAAAAATGGCTTGTGTGGGTTCTTGAAGGCTATTTTGCACTTTCTGCTGTGTCGTGTCTTGTCTCTTATCTCTTCGAACACATCCTTTACAAAAGGAGCTCTGTGAATCCAGGCATGCCAAATTTGTATAGCTCCTCTGTTCTGTCTTCTGCCTTTTCTGACTGAAAGGATAGAAGGGAATTTTGGTTTTATTTTTAGGAAGTGATGTTCTGGGCAATGAATCAAAACTCCAAGTTAGCTGCTGGTTGTGATCTGCCACCCAACCCAAGTTCCATTTGTGCCCATTCAAGTTTATCTCTGAGGTTGCACCTTGCTCCTTTAACAAATACTGATCATTCTACCTTGCTGTGGACAAGGATAAACACCTGTCCCCATGGAAGGTGATGGCAAAAATCCCTGTGACTTATGAGGGCACAGTTCAATAAAAACATATTTTGCCATCAGTTTAAGGAATTCTATTCCAAAACTGAAACAGAAAAACTTAATATTTTTTTCTCTGATATGGGAATTTTAGCAGGTTCTCAGTTTTCCCTTTGAGTGGTTACCTAAAGTGAAAAATCCTTTCTTAAATTTTCCCTGTTACTTACCCAGTATGTAAAATTATGTATCTGATCGTCTAATCAAACATCTGGCTGTGTTCCACCCTGTTTAGAGGGTTAACAGATAAACCAAAGTTTACAGTTAACAGATTAACCAAAGTGAGACCAAGTCATGTTCAGCTGCTGGGGATAAATGAGACTTGAGTAGCACTTCCCATGACAAAGGAGGCAGGGAGGTTGGTATATTTTACATCATGAGGCTGGTTTATCATTGCATGAGCCAAATGCTTCTTCTGGGAACTAACTGTGTATGGAAATGCTGGAGCAGGTGCCTGCTCTGGAGGGACAGTGTTAGTTCCTTGTAGGATGACTGAAGTGTTGTGAAGCTGGTGCTGCCTTTAATTTGTAATTGCTTGTAGTTCTACAGAAAGTGGCCTGTTATTTTAAGACTCATTGATCTAGCCGATGAAAGTGTTTTATCAGTCAACAGAAGAACTCTGGCTACTCTTTAATCTGTTTGCAGCAGCATTAGCTTTGAAAGAAGAAAAAGTGTTTGCCTGGATATACATGTGCATACACATGCAAGGGGAGACACTCTCCTTTCAGTCACCAAGTGTTCAAGAATGAGAGCTTATTTCCATCATTGCCAGTCCCTGTTCCAGCTGGTAGCCTTACCTTGTGTGCCATTACTGCTGTTCCCAAGCACTGTCTTTGCTCTTCTGGTGCATTGTTCTCTCCAAGCCATTTACTTCCTTCTAATCCTGCAGTGGTAGCAATGTTAATCTTCACGTTCCCATCTGGAGCTCAGAAGGCATAACTGGAGCTCTGCCTGTGGTCAAACCTGATTGGATGAGTCAGATAACCTGTACTTTGCTGTATTTTTTTCTCTTGGTAGCTTCTGAAGTAGGAAAAGCCCTGAACGTGAAGTACCTGATGTTTTGTGGTGACTCAATACACAAATTAATTCCCAACCAGCTCCTTTCAGCTTTTGCTTCCCCCTTTGCTGTCTCTCCATTTTGATGTGCATCAACCCAAAGTTGTCTCTTTTTTCCTCAGTTTACTTTCCTTGGTTCAATGCTTTGATTTTAGCCTGACAAGGGAAAACACAGGGAAATTAATTCTGATGCATGTATCACCAAAATGTTAGATTTCTGTGGGTCTGGTCATCTGAGAATCATCATTTGAGTGGGGGAGATTGTTAAGTTATGTTGCTAATTTAAAGTAATGCTAGCTGTATAGCAGTGTGTGCTGTTTTTGCTGGCATCAGAGATTTTTGAAAACAAAATTCCTTCAGATGTTTTGATTTTTGAGCTCTGACAAAATAGAGACATCTATGTAGCAGTTTTTGTTGTTCAAGCTGCATCTGTTTGGCATACAGCCCAGCAGAACTTGGTAGTCTGCAGTGAATCTGTATTATCTCTCACTATGATTATTAAAGAGAATGCTTACAAAATATTAAATGAATGAGGTGCTTCAGGGTACCTTTAAATCCTTAATATTCCTTAAATAGTGTAATAATAACTCTTGAATACCTTAAAAGTGAAGTTTCCTTTTGGGGAGATGTGTGCTCATGAGTTTTGGTTCAGGCTTTTTTAACATGGCTTATTTCTTTCAATATTTGAGATTCTGAATGTTTTTACCTGCATCAATTCTAACTGAAGCATGGAAGACATTTAAATCTAATTTAATTTAATTTGTTTACCTGATTATTTGTGCAATAAAAATATATTCCCTTATGAAGACAAGAACTGTGCATCACAAATACTGTGTTTATATGTGATATATGTTCAAGTTGGCTTTCAACAGTTTGTAAAAGGGCGTATGTAAATTGCTTTGCTTTTTGTATGCTAGTCTTCTTCTGCCTCTGCTGCATTTGAATGTCCTTTGTAGATAAGTACTAGAGCTCAGGAACTTGAAAAAGTAGGTGTGAAAAGTGACTATCCTCCTTGTGTTATGAGGGAGATTAATGTGAAGATATGCACACTTCTTATATATCCACTTAATTCACCATCAGCAGCTTCCCAATAAAACCTTGCCCCAATCTTGCCTACCTGCACAGGTGTAAATTAAAATTTATGGAAAGATCATCAAAAAGCTTTGATTTACTCAAGCTTAAAATTGATCTTCAAAGTGAGATTGTTAATGAGGCAGCTGATACTCAAGTCTTGTGGTTTTTTGTTTTTCATTCATATTGAAGGGTTTTGCATATACATAGGTGTGCCTGATATTAGCAGATTAGTTAAATCACTTCAAGAGGGTGTCAGTGTATCACACAGCTTTCTCTGGCCAGCTGGATTCCATGCATTGTAATGCTGTTTGAAGTTCCCTCTTGGCAAGTGCTACTAGAGGTATGTTTTCCCTGCCTTTGGTAATTCTGACATCTAGTATGTTTTCCATCTCTTTCATTTTACAGATGTCTGAGAGGATTTTAAGGCAATGCAGTGTTGCAGGACATTCCACTTGAGCAGGAGACCCTTTCTGCTGGACTGAGGGTTTTGAGATCAGGGAGGACATTGTGGGTAGTCAGCCAGCTACCAAGGGGCACTGAGTAGATTTGGAAGCAAAACTCAGTCTGTGTCTGCATGGCATGCAGCAGCAGCAGGGACCAAAATCAGCACAGTAATTTTAATGTTACCCTTTCAAGGGGTCGGATATATCAGTGTGGAAGAAGTGCTACATTAAAGTGCCTGCACTTTTTTCAGGCCTCATTAAATTTCAACAGCACACAAAAATGTAAATATGGTTTAACACTTTTACTTATAAAATTAAATTTGATTAATATTTGTGAGTGTCTATGTCAGGTAGCTCTTCTGTGGCACTACTCAGTGACTGCTCTTCATGTTTAATAAGGCTGCTTAAAATAGTACCTTTGCTGCAGATTGGTGTTCCTGGACAGACTCTGCATCCATGTTGTTCCAGGTAGTGTGTAAGTACCCCTTCAGACACCCTTAGTCTGGGTGATCCATTGTTATTTTGGCCAGGATCTATATTGTATGTACTGAAGTGGTTTCCCAAGGTGCCAAGCTGCACAAAGTGTTGCAGGGCTGGAATTATCTGTGAGCTCCCAAGTGAGTGTGCTTAGGCATCCTGAACCAGGAGCTCACTGCAAATATGGCAGAGTGTGAGCCAAGGTAGGGTAGGGTCTTGGTGCTACAGCAAAATGTAATGGACAGTACTGAAGGGTGTTTTCTATTGATTTATTTATTTCCATGAGGGGAAAAAAAAAGATGGAACAGAAGTGAAGGCTGGGGAGGAGAAAGACATCACAATCTACAGCAATAGACATACAGCTGTATAACATTTCTGAAATGGACTGGTTTGCTCCTGGCTATGGACTGGGGAGATGTGATGGTGATCTGTGCCTAATTTCAGAGTGAAAACAAAGCTGGTCACAAGAGGAAAGGCATTCTCATTGTCCCATTCCTTCGTCTGACTCCTCTTTAATTTCAGATATTCATACTCAAATAGCAAAACCTTTGTTTGAGCTTCCTGTCAGATAAGATACGACTGTCATAAGTACTTATTCTCCTGTGGAGTCTTTGAAGAAAAATAATACAGTCCAGACTTTTCCTTTGTGGATTTTCATATATAAAATAATCAGGAAGAAAAGTATTAAAATGAGCCATTCAGTCTTCCATTATGTTTTCATGAAGGTGTTGCAAAATGCAGGACCAAAATCAGAATCACTGGCAGATAATTTTGAAGCTGGATGCATATTACATATCTGTTGTGTTTGGAGAAATGGGACTTGGATATTCTGCTTAACAACAGCTAAAACTACAAATCACAAGGCCATGTTGTGTTACTCACTGTTTCTGTGTTCTCACCTCTCTCTAGACCAGTAGCAAATGTCAGTCCGTGTTTGTCACCATGTGTGTCGTCCTGAGAACTCTGCTTCTGATGTGAGCCCCTTTGGCTGGAGCAGACAAAATGGGTTGAACATCTAAAATGGTCAAACACAAGAGAAATGGTTTGGTTATTAATGATTTTATACTTAGGGCTGGAAAGAGCTGCACTGCAGGTAAAACATTGCCATTGTCTTTTCTTTGGAGAAGTGCAGGCACTGCAGCTTAAAAAAATCTTACTTATTTATGCCTTATTTTTTTCCTTGAGGTCAAGACAAAATCTAGCTCAGGGTCATTGACAACATTTGTGCTGATTTATCCTTACCTAAGGAGTAATATTCAGGGCAAAAGTGAAAGATAATTGCTATAATAACTTACATAGTCAGATGTCCCTTTGTAAAGTGCAGAGAGTGACACAGGAGTGGAGTTTGCATTTGCCTTACAACCCAGTATTTTTTTGAGCTTGCTGAGGTGCTGAGAGACTGAAATGTTGTTAGGAAAGGGTGTAAAGCCACCAGGTGATTGTGTGTGCTAAACAGAAAATTTGAATCCAAGACCAGCTTCTATGAGTGGGGGAAAAAAAAGGGCGAGGGATGAAGAAGCAAACAAACTTCTTTAGTACCTTGTCCAAGAAGTGGGCTGGTGTGTTAAGATAGCAGTGGCTGGACTTTTTTCACATGACTGAATGTAAGTCTGCTCACTGTCATCTGAATTGGAAATCATTGGGAGTGTGGGGAGGGGGAACAGCTCAGAGTTAATTTTTCATACACTTGGTTGTGGTTCTTTCTCCTTACTTATACAGCTGTGTTGCTTTTAGGAGGGTAGAATATCAGATCCTGGTTTTTCTGCAGGCTTGGGATGGATGGATTGATTGTTGTTTCCAGCTACATTATGAATTTATATCTCTGTGGGCATCTTCACACAGAGCACCTACACTTCAGTAACTAAATACTGGTTTTGTAGCTGTAAAGAATTTTCTCAGTCTTGGCAACAGAACCAAACTTTTAATGTCTTAATCATCCAGTTTGGGAAGTAATGAGGATAAACTGTAAGTGGCTTTAGGATTTCCTTCAGATGATTTATTAGTTTAGATGCAAAAGCATCCTTTTGATGATGGGATGTGGATTTGAAAGTGGAGGCTGAGGTTTTGGTTGGTGGTTGATTTTCCCAGTGTAGCACGTTTCTGTGGTGGGAGATCCCCTTTCAGGCTAATTCAAGCAGCCTTTTGATGTGATAAATTACTAGTTGGCACATAGTTACAATCCTGTAGTAATCACAACAAGGGAGTTGTTGCAGCTCTTATTTATTTTTAATCTGTCACCAGCTGGGTAACAAAGGTAGCTGAAGATCTGCTCTCATAGAGTTTTATTTAGTATCTTTTTTTATTTGCCATACAAGAGAAAGGGAAGTTCTGTGTCATGGGAAGAGAATTAGAAAATCAGTTCAGACTAAGCAAGTTTTCTGTGAAGTAGGGTAGTGCTTCTTGCCTCATGTACCTTGCCCATAACAATCTGTGGAGGCTGTGGAGCAGTTGCTGAGCTTCTGTGCCCTTGTGCTTTGTCCCTCACAGCTGCCTGGAAATGCAGGTTTGGGGTTGTCCTTTTCTTGGTCACCTCAGTGGTGGCTTCCTAGAAGACATATGTTGGTGAAGTATCAGATTTGATGCTGTCAGCTGGCTTCTTGCAAACTCTCCAGACCTGGAGGTGTGAGTGTGACCAGAGTCCTGCAGTTCACCTCACTGCACCCCAGTCCACCTGTCCTAAAACCACTTGTGAAGTTCCTTTGTATCAGCAAGGCAGTTTGTGCAAAGGCTGTGACATAAAATGTGTGCTTTCACTTGGGGTGTCTTCTCCAATTCCCTCAGTCTATTCCTATCTTGGCTGTACAGAAACTGTGTTTGTTTCTAATGACATGAGGGAGCTATACAAAAAGTGAAATTACAAGCTGCAGCAGACTAATTGTGAGTGGAGCGTCCATAACAATGTACTCCATCTAATCATTAACAAAAGCAGTAACAAAAGTCATTTTCTGAAGCAGCAGTGACATTTGCATTGTCTAACAGGTTTTTTTTTGCTCTCCATAATTCAGGCTGCCTCCCAGAAGGATGCTCTTCCACACATTTTCGTAGGTGTCAGGCCCGTAGATCGTATGTGTTCACTCTGTGTGTGTCCATGCAAACGAGTGTGCTGCTGCCAGGTGATTTACTCTGTGATATGATTCATCTCATGTTTGCATACCTGCTGCTTCTTGGGAAGCAGTGCATGTTCATGGTAATAATGAGGTCTTGCTTAAAAATAGACCAGCTTCCTTCATTTTCTTGTCCTTCTGTTTGCTTGATGATTTGTCGGCTGTTGCCAGCACAAATGTTTGTCCCTGTTGCTGTGCAAGCTGTTCACCCCTTCCCTCCTCCCTTCATGTTAGTTTTTTTCACTGAAGCACTTCCCTGCTCTTTTCTTCCCTGGTTGATGTAGTAAAACCTGCCCTGTTCAGGCTTATAGGCTCATTTAGAAAGGTGAGGAAGAGTCCCCCCCACTGTTTGTTGAATTTCAGTAGAAAATTCAGTTCTGCCTGGGACAAGAAGTGAATTGTGCTGTGTGTCTTCCTCTTCCACCCCCACGCACGATGGAGTCCAACCTGTAGAACTACTTCTGAAAAGTTAGAATAATATTACCTCACTGTTTCATTTCAGGGCTCAGAGTCCTCCCTCTTGTCTTTGTGCTTTCTACAACAGTTTTTTTCTACAGATTTATCTGTGACCTGCCTTCTATTCAGGTTGTTTTTTTGGACAGGGTGGAGAAGGAAAGGAAGATGGGCTATTTCCAAAGAAGCCCTGGGTTGTGACCTGACAGTACTTCCTGTAAAACGTTTGGACTGTCTGTACTTGCATACATGCTTAAATCTTCCTACTGCTTTGCAATTGGTGCTTGTTTTATTGTTTTCAAGATGGGCTTCTTGCATGTAAAAATGAGTACGTTTTCCAGTCTAATGAAGCCACTGAAAAATGCTGCCACCTTTCCAGCATCCATCCCAACTCAAGCTTTGTGGAAACCACTTCAAAACTAGGAGCAGTGGCAATTGTGTGCGTGGGCACGTTCATCTGCAGTGTCGTGGGGTAGAAGAGGTCTGAGTTTGTACAATCAGCCCCTGCAATTGTTGTGAAATTCTCCTCTCCCGCAGCATTTATTACTATGTAAAATTGAAATCTGCATGATTTCCTGCTGTGAGCGCCTGTGCCGAGGGACTGGTTTCTATAGTAACTAATATCAAGGAGTTGGCTGGGACTTTAGTTTGGAGCAGTATTTGAGCCTGTTCTGCAGTTCAATGCAGCCCTGTGCGAGTACCTGATGGATGACAAGCAAGCAGGCAGGTTTGTGGCTGCCATTACTACAGCAGTGGTGCTGTGCACCTTGGTGTGTACACTGAGGGCTAAAAATAGGCATTTTGCAAAATGGAGCTGGAGGTGAGGAGGGGGGATGTCTTTTTCTCTAACACCACTCCCCTGCCTTGGCAGAGCTGCCAGATGGAAGCACTGAAGAATACATAAATGAGTGTTTGTCCTGGAGTCACTTCAGCCCACCCTGAAGTGAAAGATATGCCTGGGAACTGGGTTCATTTTCTCCCAAGAGTAACAGCCATTGGTATTGCCATTACTCTGTTTTGAAGCAGAGCTGGTGTTTGTTCTGCTGAGTATGATAAATAGCATTGTTAATGTGTTTTTGTCTGCAGGACCATCTTCTGCCCTTACTTAGTCCCAGACACACCTGCTTAATGTATTTGATTTCACAGGGTTAAGCAGCGGTGAGAGTGTTAAAGCTTGGCTTGTAGAGACTGTAGGCTTTCAGGGTGCCAGGCAATATGCAAAGTCTGATTTGCACCATTTACAGTTAGTCCAGAATTAGTCCAGGGGTCGGGTGCATGAAAATGAAACTGATTCTTCTATTTATTCTATCTTCACTTTTAAAATTTGAATAATGTGATGGAGGTGAGAAAGCAATACAGAGCAGTGCTTGCTATCCAGACAAGTCCTCTAAGTACAGAAACTGGACTTAGGCAGGCAGCAATGGTTTGGTCTCTTTTTTCCCAACCGCAGAAGTTCCCCAAATTGTGATGAGATCAAGCCTGATCTCTGAAGTAAACTTGGGGCATTGATGAAATAGTCTGAAGTGTGAAGATGTCATTTTTTATGATTGAAGGTTGTTTTTCCTGGCTGTGCTAGAAAAGGAGATATATTTTAGA
Source organism: Molothrus aeneus (assembly GCF_037042795.1). Lineage (NCBI taxonomy): Eukaryota > Metazoa > Chordata > Aves > Passeriformes > Icteridae > Molothrus > Molothrus aeneus. The sequence goes on along the minus strand of NC_089646.1, from coordinate 142,278,762 downwards.
TATGCTTGTCTTCCAAGCCGTCTTCCCGCAGAAGCATCTCTGAGGAGAGGGTGAAGTTGTATGTCCTGTGTACCTATGGACATGGCCGTGTGTACACACAAGAAGTGCCATTTGCTCAGCCAGCTCAAGGGGAGCCTTCATTTGGCCACCCTCAGAGCAGCCTCTTACTCATTTGGTATTTAGGGATGCTGAAAGTGAGTGTAGAGAGAAAGAACTGTATGGTGGACAAAGAGGAGCTGGCTGTGTTGTGCTGGGGATATTTAGGGGACATCCAGTACATATGCATGAAAAAGCAAGGGGTTTTTATCTTTAAAAAAAATCCTTTCAGACAGGTCATCTTTTATATTCACTGTTTACGTCTGCAAGTCCATAGTAAAAGTATTACAGTGATTTTGAAAACCCCAATAAATAACTGGATTAAACTATTTGCGTCAAGAGAGTAATGATGCATTCGAATAATCGGAGAGAATTTGGCACTGAGATATGACCAGATTACAGTTTGAGAACTAGGATTGGAAACTGTTATTTAAGACTATAATGACTCATGATGCTGGGAAATTGTCTTCACCTTTGTTCTTGTGTTGAAGTTAAAAAATCTCCCTTTCTTTCAAGCAGGTACTAAGCAGAGTGCTGAAATGAGAATCTTAGAGTAAGACTTGGTTACATTTATGCAATATCGTGATGGAAGTCCAGAACGTTGAGTTGTTATAAATAAATTAAATCCCAAGTAAATTTAGTAAATGCTTTAAGTGCATATTGTGATGGATTATCCGTTTTCAATGCTTGTTCATTTTTTGCTAGTTTGCAAAATCACTGGAGTCCAGCAGAGCACATTTCTGTTGGATGCTGTTGTGACTGTGTATCCATTTTAAATCTAGGTTGTGTTGCATGGAGAATAGCAGCTCTGTGTGAGCGTTAGTCACTTTGGTTCAAAGGTAAAGAGTTCATGTGTAACTTATGGAGCTGCTGCAGAGGCAGGAGCCTTGGTTATGAATGTAGTCAAGGGAATGTTTTAGCTATTAAGCTGAAATGTAGCTTGCTGCTGGGGAAATGAGTGTTGTACTGAGTGTGTACTGTAATGCAAAGCCCTCCCCAGACTGTTGGGTTCAAGTGCACAATGTGTGCTCAGGACGGATAATTGATTTAGACGAACAGATTTTAATCTTTCATTGTAAGCTTGAGGCTGGCTTCACTCAGAGCTATAAACTCCATTTTTCTCAAGCTGCACTTTCACAAGTGTTTTAGCTGTTCTGTCTGAAGTGGCTGCCTGCTTTCAGAGACTTTGTTCTTCACAACATGTTTTCTTTGTTGGCAACCTTACTAATTTAACATGGCTTTCAAAATTAGGAGTGGGAGAAAAAGCCTTGTTCATGTATATTCCCAGCTAGAGTGAAAGTACTAAACTTGTGTGCATCTCTAGAGACAATGAAGAAACTGGTTGAGATGTTATTTTAGGGTGACTTTATGCACAGTGTAATTAAGCTTGAAGTTTAGGTCTAAGTATTTTAAAGCAAATGTAGTTGTTAGAATGAAGCTTTCTTGTTAAGGCTTTATGTTTATGTAGGGTTAATGGGGTCTCTCACAGACAAAAAGCTAATGCCTTCAGAACAGCAAAGAACCACCCATCTGCTCATCGTGAATACTGCTAAGGGATTTTTGAGCCTAAGTGGCAAGAAGTCTGTCCTGTCCTCTTAGGCTGGTTAATGAAGGTTAAAGCTTGGTCAGTTTAAGAAATTCATCTATTCAACATCCTTTCCAAAGCTCCTTGTTTCCAATGTTTACTGTTGCCTAATCTGTTTAAATTGGTCCGAATTTCAGCCTCTCTAGAGTTCAGTTTTTTAGGTTGTGATCATCATGGATAAAGCAATGTATGTTTTCTTGTTAATGCTTAACTTTTGTTTACTTCAAGTTAGTCTGTTTGGTTTCAACTTATTTTCATGTGTGATTTTTTTTTTTGGTCAAAAAAGGAAGCTGGACTCAAAATTTGTGCCTTCTAGGTGTACCTATAAAGTGAAAGATGTATGAATAACTTTCTTTAAGAGAAAAGGTCTCTTAGGTGGAACATATTCAGCATATAAAAAGCTTCTTGTGACCAATGGGAGTAAACATTAAACATTGATGATGGAGCTTTAAGTTGCATGGAAACAAACTGGGGCAAGTCAGTTCATTTTACCTTTGATTCACTGCTTCCAGCCGTTAGGAAAGGTTGAAGGGACACAAGGCAAACAGGAATATCTTCCTTTAGCTTTGTCTTGTGATGACATATTTTGCCTCAAACAATAGTTTCAGTAACTAGATGCACAAAATTTATAATTTATAAAATTTAGGATTTTTTTTGTTTTTTAAAAGCAAGCAATATGATAACAGCAATTTACATAATTGCAATGATTCCTAGTTAAAGGGAGATCTAGTTCTGTTTAAAGGGAGAATAAAATAAAGACTTCCAAGAATAATCCTGGATTGTAGAGGTTTTGACATCCTCCTGGATGGAGGTATAAAGTGGTAGTGTGACCCCCAAGGCTTGGATGTCAGGCACATGTATTTTGTATGACCTGTCTATAGCAATGAGAATTTCTTTTGATGTTAAGATCTGCAAAGATTGTTCAGGTTACTTGGGGGGTGAGATGGTGCTTTGGAGATCTGGGTGAGATGCCATGTAATTCCTGCTGAGCGACTGCATTAAAAATGGAGGGTCTGTATTTCCTGGTACCTAATTCCTTCAGTAATGTTATTTAGGATCCTAGATATGCTGCTTTGCATGCCCAGAACTATCCCAAAGCATTACTGGGAATGCACAGGTGGATATAGGTGGATAACTGTTCACAGGATCCAGGGGGCAGCTAGAGTTTCACACTCCCCCCACTTTCTTTTTCTTTTCCTTTTTAAAAGGATGTCTGGGGTCACTTGTTTTCTGGTGTTTCGTGGCTCTGTCTGGATTTCCCTCTCTGGTACATTTAGTTGTGCTTTGCAGAGGGCATTGTTTGTTTTTATTGGAAAGAGGCTCACCTGTGGTTTTTTGTTTTCAGCTTCTGTGGGTTTCTGTGCATTTTCCTTTCTGACTGTGGCCCTGCATGTTCCCTGCAACATTTTCAGCATATTTGCATTAAGATGGATGATTGGGAAATATGTGTGTAGAACAGCCTCATTTTGCAAGAGGATTGGTAATAACAAGAGATGAGCAAGTTGCAGTATTGATTGGTTGAATGGGATTCGGTGTAACTGAAGTTATGCTATTCTTTTCTTGATCCCTGAAAACTTCCAGTGCTCTTCTTATAGCACATACAGACCTTTCTCAGTGGTTGCAGAGGAAGGATTAAGGCAGACAAACTTGTTTCTGCCATGTAAAGAAGGTGTCAAACTAGACAATCCTGTAAGCCTTGTTTTTAAGGCTCCACTTCCCTGGCCATATTAGTTCAGGGCTTAATTACACAATAATAAGATTTCTTACATGCAATATATTTGAACAAAGACTTCTCCATGCAGCAATGAACACTTTGTTTGAAATAACTTACTCTCTCTTTTGTTTTCTCTTAACTTGTTTTTGATTTCAATTCTGCAGGTAGAGCTGCAACTCCTTTTAGGATATTTAAAAAGGTTCTACAGGGAGTTTGCTTTGTAGGAATAGTTGTCAAAGTCTTCTCACTAGTTTAAGCTATAATGAAACCCATTTAAATATTCTTATAAGGCTATTTTTAAACTCATTTATGCTGATGGAAGAGTAGGAGTAGAGTTGCTTTGGCACAAACATGAGGAACAGCATCCTTAGATTTGATGGATATGTTCTCAATATAATTTATCAGCTAATTAATTCTGCTGGGGAAGCTTTCTGTGAAAGCACTAAACAGTGATGGCTTTGCACAATTTAAATATCGGTGAGCTGCTTTAGTATGGACAACTGGACAGGTCAATCTTGGAGAAAAAGCTTCTAAGCTTAGGAAACAGCCTCTTGGGTTGTCCTTGTTAATAGCCATCTACTGCACAATTCAGAGGTTTTTTTAAAACAATCTTGTATAAAGTATTAGGGTGAAGCAAGATCAGAGGATTATTCAGTTACCTGTACAAGAGACAAAACTATGTCCACCTGATGTGAGAACTGTTCTTTGGTGAGAATGATGGAGTGAATGAATAGTGGGGACCAGTGGCTGCCATTTTAGGATTTACTTATGGAAAGCATCTGGCCAGAAAGCCTCTCAGGCTCTCTGTCTCCCTACCCTTTTGTTTCTTAGCCAACTGAATGCCTCCCTGTCCTACAGAGAAGCCTGTCTGGCTTCATCTCTCTTCTCTGGTCATCTGCTTCACCTTGGTTTTGAAATATGTCTGTGCTGCTGACCACAGAAGTAAAACTTGGCTTTGATTTGAGTTTCATCTTGCAGTGGCTGGTCTCTGTCTGTGGGAGAAACTGGACCAGGGCTTCAAAGCATCAAAGTGATTCACCTCATTTTCTTTTTAAGGACCAGGAGGACTATTAGATCATCTAACCTGATTATCTCTGGAGGGCTGGTCAGGGCTAAGCCTGCTGCAAGCCTTGTGCTGGACACAGCGTGGCTGGGGCCCTGCAGCACAGAAGCCGTGGGAACAGGCAGCCTTTCTGCAGTGCAGGCGTGCTGGAAAATGCTCTAGGTGCATCTTCTTTGTATAAATATATATGTAGAAAAAAATTAAATCACACTGGTACCCATAAGAAGTCTTGCTTGGATTTCTGAAGGAAATACAGACTTTGGGTTTGGTTGTGTCTGTCATCTGTGGGTTTTGCATAAAATTGACAGACAGGGAGAGATGGTCTTGCCTCAACTCAGAGTGTGCAAGAAAACATACCACCTTCTATAACATGATTGTCCTGGTGCTCATGGACTGCATCAAGCCATGGCCTGGAGTGCAGTGTCATGGCCAGGAGACAGTAAAGTGCTGTGGAGATTCTGGTGACTCCCATTTGGGGGTGGCTAGCTGGAGAGGTCAAGTGAAACTGCTGTGAAGAGATCTGCCTTTGCCCTTGCAGGGCTCATGACCTGTTCAGCACAGGGCTCCTGTAGCTCACACTGATGCTAGTGGCTGAAATCCTCTTCAGAACTGTCACTTTTGTGTGCTTTTTCTTTCCTTCCTCTTGTGGATGGGAATTTCCCCGTGGCAAATGATTCTATGCCCAAACTGCCCGAAGGTTACCCCTTCCTGGGAAATAAGCAGAGCTGTGTTGGAGGGAGCAGAGCCAAGAGTAAAGGCTTGCATCTTGATTTCCTGTGGACTTAGTTTATTAATGAAATGGATGGTGGTAGTAGTGGGTCACTTAACACTTGTGGTTTTTGCAGTTTTTGTCAGTGAGAGGAGACAAAAAGCCCAGCTGCAGCAGCGGTCATGGAAGCTGCAGGTGTGAGCTTGGCTGGAGAATGCCAAACTGCCATCTGTGGTGAGGCTTTGTGGAGATTTTTTTTGCAGGCTATTTAACTAGAAATAAGAGCAAGAATACAAAATAACAGGAGATTAACTGGAGATAGCTTTCCTCCAGTTTCTGCCACCTTGCTGGTTAGCCAGAAGTCTGTGAAAGTGTAAGAGTTGAAATTGCATCAGGCTCAAGGGATGAATGTAAGTGCATTCAATTAGGTGCAGCATGTTCAATCTTTTTAGGTATTTCTTCCCATGTTGCTTTAAGCAGGTTTGTCCTCTGCTGTCTAGAAGATGTGGAAAAATAGCAGAAAAGTTGCAGGTGTTACTTGCATAAAATATATAAAGAGAAGAACATCATCAGCATATTGCATTGCTTGCTTATATGGTTAATATCCATTTTTTGTGCCTTTAAAGCTAGATAAGTACAGTAAGTAACAATAAGCATTTTAAAACAAGAAAAATAAAACGTGATAGTTGCCATAATTAACTCAGTCATGTCCTGTATGCATTTTAAATTCCTAGTCCCCCTATGCTGTTAAACTTTTTTCTCTGTTATGCAGCATGTCTGCTTGTTTACAGAATGCCTTGGAGCTGCATGGATTTCCTCTCACTGGGTGCAGAGTGGTTTATAGCAGCTAGGCATGTGTTGTTCTGACCAGGGAGATGTACTTGGAGCTGTGCTTTGGATTGCACAAATACCAGTTTCCAGGAATGGTCATGAGGATCAGCAGGAGGAGCTTTGAAGAGTGCGTGGGTGCAGCATGATCTTTGGCTGAGGAAAGCCCTTTGCTGGTGGCTGGGGGAGCTGATGCTGTTCTGAAATGCGCAGCCTGAGCAGTTATTTTCCCAAACAGCTTCCTGGAATAACAGAAAGAAGGAATCTAAGCATGCTGTCTCTCCTCCTTTTTCCTCCTGATTTGCACTACAAGAAGGAGTTAGGCAGTGAGGAAAGTGGGTTTCTTTTAAAGTTGAAAACATTTGCATAGGGCAAGTTACATTCACAGCTGCCTACTTTTGAGAGTCTTTTTTTGGAAGTAGAAGCTTTAAGCAGCTGTAAGACCAGAAATGCAGCACAATGCATTAGCGATTGTATTTGTCATTCTCATCTAGAGAGAAAATGTGCTGATTACATTCATTTCTTTTTTTAGCTGGAGAGAAATGAGATGCTGGTCTTTATTCAGCTAGCTTTGTGTATTTGCAAATTGCAATTTCAACTATCTGGGCAAAAGTGATGGGCACTTAACAGGATAAAGAAGTTAATATCTCACTATCTCTTCATAGAGTTGATTGACTAGTCTTTTCATAACAATGAAATTTACATATTTATGAGCTGGTCTTAGAGTTTGGGTAATTTTTTTATTGCATTAAATTTAATTATATCAACTACTGCTAGATGATTTTTCTTTTGGTAGAGGCCGAGAGATCTTCTATTTGACAAGACTTGAAAGAATTAACAGATGATTTTGCAACAGCTTGTTACTTGGAATGCTGATTTCCACTCTAAGCCACTTCAATTGGATGTGTCCACTATATTTGGAGTAAACAGTCTTGGCATTTTCAGATTTGCTAGTGCTTCTATGCAGCTGCCAGACTGGCAGGGAATACTTTTGTTATTTGCAATAACATCTTAAGGTTGCTTGTTCCTCCAGCATACCAGTCTCATAGTCATTCTCTTTAGAGCCTGTCTTTGAGTGGTAAGCATTGTATTTTTGGTGTTAAAGCAATAACAGCTTCCTTCAGAGGTGGATCTCTGGTTTGTATCCAATTCCTGTGACCTGGGTAGTTAGTCTGTACCATAGGCTGCAGCCTTCAAGTGTCTTCCATCATACATTCCCAATGGGTCATAAATCTACAGGTGGTATGACCTGGCACCTGCTGTAAAGGGACTGAAAATGAGCTCTTCAAGGCTTTGTTGAAAGGATGTATAGCTCCTGCAAGTTAGCTGATGGAAATGACCAGTGTGGGTGCCTTCCTGGATGTGCTGGATTAATTACTGTAATAAGCAGGAGAAGATGGTGGACCAAGACAGAATGTAAAATGGGGAGGATTGCATCATACCCATTATCCAACTGTTGTCTTTCTCTGTGTGCAAGGTTTGAGAAGACAAGGAGGAAGTATGATCCTGCTCCCATAATAAGCTGCTTCTGGCATGCAGGGACCTCTTTGTCAGTAAACTGTGGCCGTCCTAGTGGTTTGAGGAGCTGGTTGGTTAAAGATGGAATTGCACAGGTCTACAGAGGTTTATGTCTCAGGACTGAGGCTCAGTGTTTTACTTTAAGTGGGATGCTCTGCAGGAAGTGTTAATGCTAGACCCATACATCTGCCCTGCTTTAAGCCTTGTCAAGGCACTGATCTTGTCAATTGCTAAATGTCCTGAAAACAAGATGAGGCTTAGACTCTGTTCAGAGGATGAAGGGCATGGAAGCTGAGTGACAATGCAATTGCAGTCATTAGTTGGAAGTTACTAGTTAACAGTATGTTTAATGAATTTCTGATTGCAAGACCTGTGAAACATTGTGATTGCATCCTCAGCACTGTGTGTGGCTGGGCTTGCTTGAAGGAAGGAAAATTTATGTGCCTGGTACCATCAGAATAACAGCTTGAGAGCCCTTCACTCCTCCAATTCCTGAGACGTTTACACCACAGAAGTAATCAAAAGCATACAAATTTAGTCCAGAGCATGATTTCCTTTAATCCATTACATTTAAGGCATCACTGTTTTGTTTCTATTAATGCAATGCAAAACATGTGTCTTGCAGTTTTTGAGTAGTTCTTACTGGTATGAGCATCTCTAATAGCTCAGACAGATTTCATTGAAATGAAAATATACAGGGGCCTGTTTATGAACCTCCAGAGCCAGGTTTATGGCACAGACATTGGCTGAGGCTACTTGTTAATTGTGAGAGTGGACTGGTATTTCATTCTTAATTCCTGTGAATAGGGTTTTTCTTAGCTAACCTCATTTGAGTGGGAGACTGGGAGAGGAAAAAGAAATGGGAGTATGTTCACATTTTTTGGGCAAATGTTTTTCAAAAACCTTAAAGTTACATGCAGTAAATGATAGACTATAATGCACATATATAAGCTGCATTTTTCTAGTTGATGGAATACACACAGATGGCTGTGACCCTTTGAGATGAATATTGCAATCCTAAATTTAGCACTTCCTAATTAAGGAACCTCCCTTGCTAATTTGCACCACTGAGTGGAATAAGGGCTGTGCACTGAAAATATATTCCTTAAAATTGTGCAGATCTGTTTGTGACTCTGTGATGCTGTGTGATATTCTAGAGAAGACTCAAGTGAATCAGGAGGGTTCTGGGGCAGCGTCCTGGTGTTCAGGGACATCCCAATGCAAATTCTTGAATTCATCATACATTTGATCTTTGTCCTTGGATGTTGTATGTTTTTCATTTGGTGGCAAATAGAATTTTCATGTATGCAAAAGAGATATTAATGTGGTATGTAAATGAAAAATTATGGGAACAGAAACTTTATTGGTTGCTTTATGAAGTATTTTTCTCATAAACATTATTGGCAGAATGTATTGCAAATTTACAGCTACAATAAGGAATTTTACTACACCCCCTTTAGCATACTTGGAAGTTGTTTTATGGCACAGCAAGTCAATTTTCTGGACCTACTAATATCTTCATTTTTATAGAGGACAGAATCATACAATCATTTAAGCAGGAAAATACCTAGAATAATCTAATCTAACCATAATGTTCAGGTTTTGTTTAAATTTTTATCTCTCTTGAGTTCTGAAGACAGGATGTGTTGTTTAAAAGTGACACTGCTTGATTTAAATATAAAACAAGCCTTCAACAAAATGGCTACCATGCAGCTAACATACAAGTCAAAAGCAAGGCACTCTGCTAATTCAGACAGGATTTGTTCCTGCATATTAAACAAGCTGAGGACAGGGACAAAATAACTTGTTTTTCAGCTTGTGTACTAAAAATAGGTTTTTTATTGTTGTTGGCTTCAGAATCTCTTCAGACAAATGATGGTCAGACAAAATATAATGTAAGTATTTAAGTGAATAAGCAATCTGCCCCAGTAATAATATAGGACATCCTATCAGTTCCATGTTTGTATTGCTGCAGCTTCAGGTGCAAAATTGATTTTTTTCTGTACACTCATGCTACACATCTTTTTCCAAATCTATGAATTGATACAGCACATCTGTGCTACTTGAGAACAAAAAAGTATGAAGTCATAGTCCCATAAATAGCTTGTAGGATGAAAATGCTGAAGACAGCCTTCTTTTCATCTCCTGTGGGTCTCTTGTACAGGACTCTGGAATCTTGGCTTTGATTCTTCATGCAGAGTCTTCACAATATCCACATCTGGGCTATGAATGTAGCTGAGAACAGATCTGCTTTAGATCTTCGTGGCTAATAATAACTTCAAGAAACAAATGCTTCTAGCAGAAGAATGTTTGTGTGGTCTCTAAAACAGACCAAGTTAAGACAAAAAGGAGAATCCAGAGCATCCAAATAGTGCTGAACTGGTATCAGATGCCAGAGTTGTAAAAGGAGTTTTCTCTCAATTGACAAAGAATTTATTTTTTAGCTTTGCAATAAATCCTCTCTGTCACAGTGAAAATTCCTGTCTCATCTTTCTTTGGTGATATCTGCATATTCTCCCAGATAATCTGCATTGTATTCAGCACAGTGTCTATTTTAAAAAGGGCATTTTGCAGAGCTTATTGTTTCCATTGTTTCCCTTTTTGTAATAACATACTAGGTCCTTTTCACTAGCATACATTTTTAATCATATTTTCTTGGAAGCAGGATGTTATCTATTTAAATAGCGCTGTTCAGTGCTTCTTAATAACTGATAAAAGATCAATCTGTTTTTAACTGGTAATTACTTTGACTACACCTGCATCTTGTGAAAATACTAGCAATACCTTAAATAGGACTACATCAGGCACAGGCAAACCTCATAATTTAAATATTTGAGTAAACACATCAAGCACATTTTGGGTGGGAGGAAGAGAAAATTGATGGTTGGGCATTTTTATTTTTAAATGTCATGAGGGTTGTGCTTTGTTGTGAAATAGTGTCTAAAAAATGAGAGGAGGAAAAGAGATTGGCAGCATTTCCTCATTCTTCTGAGAGGAAGCAGCATTGCACAGCTGACCTGGGAGCGTGTGCCAGGAGATGACAGGAGTGTCTGGGGTTCATGCCAGAGGTGCTGTGCGCCTTGCAGGGGCTCAGGGGCTGGGAGAGGACCTCAGGATTTCCAGCGTTTGAACAGAATAGGAAACAGGATTCAAGTGGACTTTTGAATGAAAGTTGGAGGAAGTCAAGGTGACAGCAACCTCACTGCAGGTCTCAACACTGACTTGCCTTAGTGTGAAGTTTGTCCTCGGTGCCTGAAAGAAGAAGAAAAAAAACCTAGTTGGATTTGAATCTTTTGCACTTCTGGAGTTGTGGGGTTGGGGTTTTTTTTGTTTGGTTGGTTTTTTTTTTAATTGCAAGAAAGGAAACATTGGAATAGGCAATGCTTATAATGGTCTAAGGTATTTAACATCACACAGTCCCATCAGCACTGAAAACAGGCGAGTTTGACAGTAAATTCATCGCTTCAGATTCATGGAAGTTCACATGCATCGTTGGTGGCTTGAGAGCTGCTCAGCAGAACAGGACGTGGGGGTGCAGCTTGACAGCAGCTAAACATGAGCCAGTGTGTGCTCAGGTGGCCAAGAAGGCCAGTGGCACCCCAGGAATAGTGTCACCAGCAGGACCAGGGCAGGGATTGTTCCCCTGTACTCAGCAGTGGTGAGGCCATACCTGGAGTGCTGCATCCAGTTCTGGGCCCCTCAGCTCAGAAGGGATATGAGGGTGCTGCAGTGTGCCCAGAGAAGGGCAGTGGAGCTGGTGAAGAGCCTGGAGAACAAATCTTATGAGAAGAGCTGTCAGTGTTTAGTCTGGACAAAAGGAGGCTCAGGGGACCTCACTGTCTCTACAGCTGGAAGGAGGTTGTAGTGAGATGATGGTCGGCCTCTTCTGCCATGTCTCAAGTGAAAGGATAGGAGGAAATGGCCTTAAATTGTTCCAGGAAAGGCTCAGATTCTATATTAGAAGAAGTTGTTTCTCTGTAAGAGTGCTCGGATATTGGAATGAATTACCTAGGGAGGATGTGGAGTATCATCTCTGGAAGTGCTCAGGAGCCATCTGGGTGTGACACTTGGGATTGGTTTAGGGGGTGACTGTGGTGGTGCTGGTTGATGGCTGGAGCACATGATCTTGAAGGTCTCTCTAACTTTGATGATTCTGTGAAAATCAAGTCTGGCTCAATTGGTTCACATGTGTTTTTAAAAAGTTTATAAGTAAAGATTTAAAATTCAAGCCTTGACGTGCCTTTTCCTGGGTTGAGCATGAGCTGTTGCCAATGGATGTAATTCACTGCCCGTGAGATGTGGCCTTACTAAGTCCCCCTTTGAGAGCATGCCTTGGTGCTGCACCTGTGTTTGCTGGTGCCATTTTTAGCAGTAAATGACAATCCATAAAGCAGCATGAATGCCCGGTATAACATCCTTGATCTTTAGTCTTTGGAGGAAATGCTGTAATTTAGTCTTTGTGGAAGTAAAATGTAAATCTGTAACTGTGTAATTAAAACTAAATAAAAATTTTGATTTCTCATTCCCTACATCCACACAACAGTAAAAGCTCAAAACTATCAACATTTTAAACAGGAGAGAAAGAGGGATTGAAAAGTTTCACATAACCTCATGTGGGGATGGAAGAAGTAAGAGTTAAACAGATATGTGAATTTAGTTTTTAAAAGAATTAAATGGCTTGTTTGTTCTGCCTTACTCATTTAATTACAGCAGTGTATTAAACTTCTTATTTGCAGTGAAATAACCAGTAAGAGACATGTTTAGGTTACATTTTTTCCAGAGACAAGTCCCTGCAAAAAAGTGTATTTTCTATATTTGCACACCCACATAGGTATAATAGGTGTCTGCTTTTAGTTTGGAATACTTGTTGAACAACCAAAAATAAGTTTCTGAAAACCAGAGCTTGAAAGGGAGGCCAAGGTTCATATCAGTTATGCATGGTAGTGTATTTGTTATCATACTGTATGACAAAGAATAAAAATTTTAGGGATTACTTTGGAGGCTTCCCAGACACGTGAAAGGAATGTTCAATCCTTCTACTTTGATGTAAACTCAAATCAATTTACACATTCCCATGGAACTTGGTCTCTTCCCAGCCTCCCCCTCAATATTCTCTTGGATCAGGAATCCTCGATATTTCAGTGAAGGGGGACTTTGGCATTTGAGGTAGCTGATTTTCAGTTTCTATTCTTCATATACATTTTATCAGGTAATGCTGAGGTGGCACAGTTAGTATTAAGAAGTGAAGGATTAGGGTGCAGTTGAGATTTTGCTGTCATTATCCATTTTCACATGTTGCAACCAGAAATGCTTTTGCTTTCTCTGCCAAGAAGCAGATTAGTTTATGTTGCTCCAATTGTGGAATTATATTTTCCATTTTAAATACTGCATCAGAAAGTTCTGTTTCACAGTCAGGAAAACTTGCTTCCAAAGTATTTTGAATCTCTTTCCTACAGAAAGAGAATGGGAATCAAGTAGATATTAAAAAAAGCAGCATCTGAATACATAATTAGTCATCCAAGCCTCAAATAGAAAGCCGCTTGGAAGCTTACATTTTCTTGTTTAATTCTCAAGCCAAACAAGTGTCTACTAACAGCATTAATTCTGGAATTTGGAACTGTTTTTTCACCACCATAAAAAGGTACAGTTGATAACCATTGATACAGTTGTAACTATTCCAGTAGTAGTTTACTAAAAAAAAACACCCCCTCACCTTTTTTTTTTTTTACTGCCCAGTTAGTTAATTTGCGAAAGGAAAAGAGCTATTTTCAGAAACTGAAAGGGAGGGTTCAAATAGATCTCCTGTTTTATGAATTAACTGCTGAATACACCTTCAGTTTTGAAAGAGCAATTTATTTTCCTGTGACTATTTGCAAGAGGGAAATGAACTCCTGGGAAGGAAGCTGTGGAGAAACAATAGGACACACAGAATACATTAATCTAAATGTGAGTGCATAACTGGCATAAAACGTGTTCTGGAAGATATGCCTTGGAGAGAGGTAACCTGCACTAGCTAGCAGAAAGCTGCATCCTGTTGATGTCAACCAATTGTAAGGAAACACTGTTGGATTCTAAAAATAGGATTAAAATAAGCTGTATGGCTTCCATGAAAGTGTATCATCCTTGACTTGCTGGGACTGACCTCTTCATGCAGAATCCAGAGAAAATCCTTGCCTCTCTCCAAGAAGCTCAGCTTTGGTTCCCCCAGATGCATGAGTGGCTGATGGCAGCTGTCTGCAGCCTGACTTGTCCCCTCCTAGGAGAAGCTCTTAGCTGGTGAAACAGTTTCCAGCTCCTTTAAATATGGCCACACCATGAGTAGTGAAAGTGGAGAGAGTATGAACTCACAGTATTGTAGCAAGAGTAAAGCTTTGGTATCTAACCATCTTACTTGTTTCCTACAAACTGGCAGTGTTTGATTTACATGGATTAATGTATCCCAGTATTCTTTCTTACACTGCCTGACTTGCTGGCTGAAGATAATTGTCTGCTCTGTAGGGGGTGGTGGGTGGGTGTGCCTGGTGCATGCACTTACAGCAGTTAATTTCATTACCTTTAACTTTCAAAAAGATAGAAAAAGTAGCTGCACTTGGTTAAGGACACAGCTTTGGAAAAAATACCTGTGGAGTACCTGATTATAGATAAACAGATTTGGTGCCATGGCTTTATTGACAAGCCAGTTTTGTCAAAATGATTTGTGCTAGGTGCCTGTAACCTCACAGGGATAGGGAAAAGGCTTAGAAAGCTGGATAGCTCTCATGTGATTACATTATCAGGGGTGTATTTACATCCAAAATAGAGAAAGCACCAGAATAAATAGCACCAGTGTTTATTGCAGAACTTTGTGTTCTGTTTGTTGTGCTAACACAGCAAGTAGTGTGAAATAGTAGTGACAGGGAAGTGTTTATGTAATTAGGTGATTTCTACAATCACCTTGTGTACTTGCTGCATGAGAACACCACCTCATGCTAAACTATGTGTTTTCTTTCATTTATTTATTTATTTATTTATTTATTTGCATTCTGGCATTAATTTTGGGACTGAAAGTTGTGTTGTAGTCACACTTAGGAATGATGTAGTTTGTCTTGACCCGATTTAGCAAATGGTTTCTCTGTACCAGTGACTTTAAAATCTCCCATACAGTACCTGAAAAATAGGAGCTTGCTTATCTTCTTCCTGGGGAATCCCCATTTTGGCTTCTGTGGTCTTTGACATTGTGACTACAGCTTGTCCTGATATAGCCCAAAGAAATAAATGGATCTCTTCACAGAGGGGAAATCATTGGAATAAATGGGAGAATCCTGGCCAAACCCTACCCATTACACATGCCTTTTCCCATGGCCTCTTTCACAGGACCACTGCAGTACTGTTTACCATCCTTTTTTTTTTTTTTTTAATACAAGTTTTGGCCCACACACCAGAGTTTAAGTTAAGGTGGGGTGATAAACAGGGAAAACAGGCTTTCCACCTGGTCATTCAGGGTGCTTCTTTGCATGGTGTTTTATCCTTTAGATTTTCACTGCAGCTGAAGTTGGCATGTAAGGGAATGTCAGGATGGAGTTGCTTTACTTGGGTGTAAATCTCTGGTGTGATGTCCATTGCCCCTGCAAGCCTCTAACTCTGCTTCCCTGGGTTTCTTCTGTGCTCTCCATTTCTCAGCCCTGGTGGGGATGCTACTGGCTGGTGAGATCAGTATCTGCAGAGGTTACAAATGTGCTGCAGATTCTCTATATAAACATTTTGGTCTTGTTTTTGTACTAGTCCTGGTACTGTTGCCAAATACTATTATCATAATTGGCCAAAGGAAACAAGGGGCTCAGGCTTGTACCAGAAATAGCAGCTCTTGTTAATGTACAGTGGTTTGTGTTGTCTGTGTGTCTTGCTCCAGCTCTCTGGGAGGCAGCTGGTTGTGTTGCTTTTCTTTTTTTTAATGTTTGTGTCAGAACTGGTTTTGGAAGAAGCAGAGTTCACTCCTGGTCTGTGCTCCAGGGAAGGTGGTACTTGGTTAACTGGTAAGGGTTTGTACCAGAGGAGAGCATTTGTATGATTGCACTTAATGAGGAAAAGAGAGACTCTGGGAGTTTAAATAATTCATCCCTTTCTTTCAGTCACTTCTTTTCAGCTGTGGTGTGTATCTTCATTAAATCTTGCATGAGTGCTGTGATGAGAGAAATGAGTTCCTGGCATTAGAGGCAGAATGCAAACCATTTGGGATGGTCAGTGACCGCAGCTGGACAGAGGTGCTGTGGCAGCAGCTCGGTCTGCCCCATTCCAGCCCCATGGGAACAGCAAAGCTCAGGAAGTTCCTTCAACAAACAACAGCACATAAGCTGTCCTTGCAACAGGGTTGGAAGGATTTGAGAATTATTAAAGTTCACAGTTTAAAAACCACTTCAGGCTCCATTCTGCCCCTGTGTAACACTCCATACAGTGCTATAATTGTTTACCCAGTGGGTCAATCTGTCTCACCCCAGTCTGAGAGGATTCCCCCAAAATGGTTCTTTCCTTGTGCTTGTGGCTGACAGGAAGGCCAGGCTGAGACTGTGTTTTAGATTTTGTTGCAAAGCTGCAGTTTGTGGTTGCTCTCAACTCCTCTTGAGCAGCTTGTTTCCAAAAAGAGCTGCTGCCTTTGTGTGCCCCAGTCAGGAGATTGTTTCCACCAAAATGGAGTGTTGTTGATGGGAGGCAGAGGAAGGACATTGCCAGCCCCCCCAAAAGGAGAAAGGTGCCAAGCAAAACTCAAACCTCTGTAGGGGACTGGTAGCTGAGCCTGCAAGGCTCAGTTGTGGCTGTAAACATGCAGTGGAGCAGCAAGCTGCTGTGGGTTTGGAGCTGCTTCCTGCTGAGCAGTGATAGGCAGGAAGAAGTGTCTCTTGAATTTGAAGATGACTGTCACAATGCAGTGAAATGCACTTGAATTTGTTGGTCTGAAATAGCACTGAAGTGAGCAGCATTGCATCAGTGCCTTCACATGGCAAGTGGCATGGAGCAAGGGCTAATACTTTTGACTTCCCTTTGTCTTCAAAATAAAATATTAAGAAATTGAGAGACAGTGTTTTTCCCCTCTCATTCGCCTGCCCATACCCAAAGGGTGGAAGCAGTGATCCTGCAGACAGAGGCAGGGCTGTTGCTTTGGGCCTGTTTAACCCTTTGGAACCCACTGAGCACATGGCCAAACAGCTGCTGCCTATTTACATCCTACAGCAGCTGCCCTCAGCCCTCCCTTCCACGGCACCAGCTGGTGGGGAAGCCACAGAGAAAAGTCTCTGCACCCACACATTCCTGTTCCTCTGAACTGCCTGTGGGTTGCTGGCTGGCTGGGAGTCTTCATTGCAGGTTATTAAAAGCACCCAAGTCTGGTGTGCCTGAGAAGTGCACTGGTGTTTCTGTGAGTGGTTGCTTTAAAATTGAGGGGAAAATACAGATGCTTTATTTATTATAGCCAACTTTTCTGTCAGTGAGGAAAGGGTTTCATTTGCAGGTGACCATTCATAGTAGCAGAAAAGTTGTTTTTCACTCTGTGTATCAAATTCTCCATGTCTTAGATGCTTTACTTGCCCTTTAATCCTGGGACCCTGCCTGGCCCAGGAACTTGCAATATATTTTTTTAGTTCCTTTTAGCCCCTATCCATCTGAAACACTGCATTTTTTTTTTTTTGACCAGATGAGAATTAAGTAGCTGAATCCAGTTGATGAGGGCTGTTCCAAATAGCTCCTGGTATTCCCTATCTCAATGTTGAGGTTGTATGGCTTGGTTCCTGTGTCTGCAGGGAGCTTATTTCCATATTAAAGACTGAACAAATACTTTCCTCTGCAGAGTCTTCTGACAAACTGGTGAGAGGAAGCCTGGTTTCACTGAATCACAGGAGAATGACCCACGGTGGCAGAGCTTTGATGTGGTGGTGCACTGGCACAAGGAAGCTATTGAACATTAAATTATGCCATTGCTGATTGGGATCAGTGAGCTGCCTCTTAATACTCTGGTTTGGTCATGGGACAAAACTCAGCACTAGAGATCTGTGTTTCTTCACTGCCATTTAAAAATAACTCAAATGAAAGAGTTTGAGCTTACTTGATGTGCAGATCCCTTTGAGGCAGGAAAGCAGGGCTGTGGCTCAACTGAGCAGTGCCTGGTGCTCTCAGCAGGGCCACAGTCCTGTGACTAACGCAAGTCTGGGATATTTTTAGTGTTCTTCCTTGAGTTGTTTGCCTGGTCCTCTCTGCACTTGGTTAGTGCTGTGAAGGTCAAACAAAGATAATAGACAGTTGTAAAGAGTGCTGAGAGGCCCAGCTGGTCGGGATGGCACTCCACCAGCACTGCTCTGCTTTTGAGATAGAGGGATGGGGAAGGGCTGAGAAGTACTGGCATGCTGCTTTCAAGATATCAAACCCAGCTTTCTTCACACCTCTAAGCTAGGGAATAGGTATGTGCCAGGAAACAAATCCAGGCATCAGAAAAACAGTGACCTGGTCAGTTTGTCTGAAAGGATTAGGGAGTCATGTACAGCCTGCAACCCAATAGTCAGGATCTCTTATCTTGCATACTTCCATTCAGCAGGGAGTAGCAGCACATGCTGTGGAGGGGAGGGATCTGCCATCACTGAATATATTGACAAAGGGAAATGGCAGGAGACTCCCTTTACTGCTGGACTCTCCTGTAATCAGGTTCCCCCAAGTGTTTGTTTTTCTGCTTCTTACCTTTCATCTTGCATTGTGAGTATTAAAATTGCTGTTGGTGGAGGGTGAAATTAATCCATCCCAAGGACTGCTGCTGTCCTTACACAGTGCTGCTGCTCAGGTGACTGGGAACTTATCTGGCAATGTCTCATGAAGAGACCCTAAAACTCACTAAGGAGATCAGGGCTGAAGGGAAAGTATGCAGCTGAAGCCATCTAAGACTGTCTCTCAGGAAAAACCTCTGGGAAAAATGGGGAAGAAATGAATAAAATAAGTCACCAAAATAACACAGTGGTGTCTTATCACTCCCTTTCTAGCTACCAGTGCAAAGCATGACATAACTGGAAGGAAAGGATATTTTTGGGAGTAAATAAGAATACAAATAATAAATGTTTTTTTTTTCTGTGTGTATTAGATATTGAATGAAATATGTTGGACCGCCTTCAAAGCAAGAACCATGAGTGAATTGCTCTAATTTACCTTGCAAAGCAGAGTTGTTTTCCCTATATCCTCTGTCTGGAATTGCCTCATTCAAGGGATATTCAGCAGAAGCAAGCCTTGACTCCCAATTATTCCCTCTGCTCCTCCTCCTTGTTTGTTCTTCTCTCCATTTACCCAGGTTCTCTTGAGGGGATGAGAGATGCTTTTCATTTTTTGGAAACTTCTGGCTGTGCTGTTGTGTCTGTGGTTTCCTGAGGAATGGTTGTGTGGGGTTTCTGAACAGCTGCTCAGGGCAGACCCAGGCTGACAACACAGCAGCCTTGGAACTCTTTCCATTACACTATCAGCATTTCCCCTGAGGCAGGACAGCTATCTATCTAATGGAATGACACATTTTTTCAGCACTGTCAGTCCTTAAATATCAAGTAAGTGATTAAATAGGGAGCAGGTGAGTGTTTCTTCAGAAGAAAGTTTAATGTCATGTAGCTGTTTGATGCGTTGCCTCTGGTGCAACTGTCTTGTCATAAAACCTGACGTCATTTGTTCAGTTGTCTTTCAGAATTACTTGCTGCTTTTCAGGGTTGTTAATTATAAGTGACGTTACACGTAGTCTGATATGAGCTAGAATTACAACTTCCAGATTGACTGCACAGAAAGCAAGCACATTTCACTAGGAGACAGTGCAGCCTTCATCAGTGTACCCATCTGTTGATTGACAAATATCTGAAGGAATGACTTATTAGGACTGCTCTGGCTCCAGCATTCAGTACAAATAGGTCTTTTTGAGTAGCATGGCACTGCCACAGGAGCCTTTCATCAAACAATATCAATGGGCTTTCTGCTCTGTACTCACTGCCTTAATCCAGTGATGCAGGTGTGAAACCACACTGCAGACTGAGGAGGCTGATGGTGCTAAGCTGCTGTTGCTCACTCAGTTGTGGAGCATGAACTTGTAACCTTTATCTGGGCACTGCTTCTCCCAGTGAAGCTTTTCATTCCAAATCCAAAAAAAGGCAACAATGAAAGCCCCACACCTTTCCCCCAACAGTAACACACAGTTACACAGTTACTACTACTTGTAGTAGTGGTGTGAATCAGCTTTCATAAAGTATATCCCCAAAATGCTGTCAGTTGAACAGGAAAAAGTGGTTTAGAGAATCATATGTCCAGTAAATTAATCTCTAGACAGAAGCAGGGGCTCTTAGGAGCATATGCAGTGAGATAACTGCTGACTGCAGTTGAGGGTGAATGCAGATAAACCTTTCCTGCTGCAGCTTGCTGCAAGATAAATGGCTTATTAGGGCATAGATGCAACAGTGTGAAATGTGGGCTTGTGGAGTTCATGTGGTTGTCTGAGAAGGTACCATGGAAAAGGGAGTTCCAGCAATTTCTTCCTGTCTCCTCTACTCGTTAAGCCACAAACTTTGAAGAGGGCTCAAAAAAATCCAAAAGGGGATGTCTTGATCATTGAGCTGCCCCTGTTGGGAAAGTCTCAGTGTGTTGAGATAGCTTTTCATATATCACAGAGAACCTTTGTCCTGCTGCTTCTCCTCCAAGACTGCAAACATCAAGTAAATACATCAATATGGAATGGAGTCCTTTGCCTCCCACTGAGCCCAGTGTTCTTCCAGTATTGTGCATGTCCTTTGCCTTCAGCGTGCTTTATCTGAACTGCCTTAGTATTTATATGGTGATGCTCTATGCATTCTGTTTTCCAGAAAATAACTATCAAACACTTTTCCCTATCTTTAAGTAGGTCAACCGTTAATCTAATTGATTAACTTTGTAGGTGGTCAATTAAATTGATTTACTCATATATGGGGGGCATATTTATTCACTGTATTGGTGTAACTCACTGTGTAGTTTTATGTAGAGGAGTTGTGAAAAGCTTTGCTGGACAGAACCTCAAGGGGAAAACCCAAAACCTAATAGGGAAGGCATTGCAAAAAGTGGTTGAACACTGACGTATCTTTTAAAAACAAGTTCAGAGATGTTTTTGCCTGAAATTTCAGACTGTCAGCTCATGGGTGTCTTCATTGAGTGGTGAAAGTTTGAGGGTGTTACAAGGCAGTACTTTGCTGGAAACTACTAACCTGTGAAATGCCCCTCTGTTTTGACAAAGGAGTCACTGAAAGATAGTATTTTTAAAGATTGGTTCCTTTGGGGAGTTCAGCAGCCACTGCACTTTCATGCTGGAAGCCTGAAGTAGCTCTAACAGCTTGTTTGTGTTGTTGAGGAATGGACCATCATTCAAAAGCTGCCATGAATTATCCATGGAAAACAGCCCTTAGATAGGAGCCCCTTGGTGGTTGGTTAGTATAATTAATATAAGCATCTTGCTGCAGCTTTACATTTTGGTTTAGCAACTTCTCAATTTGAGAAGAGTCTTGGGACTGCCTAGATTTCAATTATCTCCCTGATGCTGGAGGTGGGTTTTTAACTTGATGTTAATTACATTCCTCAAGGGAACTGCAGACAGCAGGCAGTGGGTAGGGTTGTGCAGACAGCATAGCTCACACCAAACATCTGAACCCAAAGCAGATGTACCATTTAGGAGTTAAAAGTGCTATGCTACTTGCTTTCTATTTTAGAAAGCCTTTTTTTTTAAGCTGGCCTTTTTGGGATACAGCAAATATGGAGTGTTACTGGGCTTGTATTCAAATCATGTCTTCCACGATTTTTTGAGGTTTTTTGTGAATCTTACTAAAGACTTGATTAAAAGAATTCCAGTGCAGGAGAATGTGAAAACATGAACTGAATGTGCTGTAAACACTGAAAAGCTAGAAGACAGCTCAATTTCTTTACTTGCAGTACCTTTTACTGTTGATGTTGGCTGTGCTGCTGTCATGGTAGACAGGTAAGCCTTTGCTGTAAAAATGCAAAAATGATGTAAAAATGATGGATTAATCAAGGTTGGTCCTTCAGTTCAGTACTCTCTCTCTGGGCAGATGCAACATGCAGGAAATACTGTGGAACAAATCCCTTGGGCAATGTCTTAGGCATTGCTGTCCAAAAAGAATCGTGTTGGCTTTGCAGAACAATGAGCTAGAAGATGGAAGAGAATTTGAGAACAGGGCAGACAGAAGCCTTTCCTCTAATAAGCAGAGGCAGCAGCTTCAGCCAGACCCATGGTCACAGATGAAATTGTGAGGGTCCTGTTGAACTCTGTAGCATTCCCAGTCTCACAGGGCTCATTTGTCCAGCATATCCCAGTGTTCTATTTAATGATCTTGTGAATTGCTGCTATTTTCTGTTCTTGGGAAAGAAGTGATGCTGGGCCGATGTCCTGGAGGATACAAACACCCTTGGTACTGCTATGAGGGAGGCACAGAGGGATGGCTGCATGGGCTACTCTTTCATAGTGGGGAGGTTGTAAGGGTGGAAAAAGGGAGGCAAGCAGTGCTTGGCAATTGGGAGTTAATTCAAAGAATGCTCGGATTTTGTTTTCCCTTTTGTCTGACAACACAGCCTCCTCCCAGATTTCCCACACAATTTCACAATTAAAAACGTTTCAGCACTGGCTTCTTTATGCACTTCTGCATTTTCTGGAGGCACATGTGCTGAATTATGTTGCTGGTTTTTTCGTTTAACATGGCCCATGCTCCTTCATGCTGAATAGGTCTTCAGTATTCAAAACATGGGGAACTGGGATAAGGCTCAGCTCTCTTTATATGAACAGCAAAGCATACATCCTTCTGAGCAACATCTTTGTCTGTAAATGCCTTTGCTTCCACTACCTGTTAGAATATGGGTGGATATTGATACCTTTTTATAGATGGAGCAAGTCAGCTTAGTGTGCTGGCTTTATGGCTATTCTTTTGAGAGGGGAAATGGAGTTAGTGCTACCATGACCAGGCTTTCATGCAAAGCTTCCATTTGCAAAATTCTTTCTCACTTGTTTTATCAGCTGCACCAGATCTTATTAAAACCCAAACAGTAGCCAGCTCTGACTATTAGCTTAATGGTTTAATACCAGCTTCTCCATCAAGTAGAAGCAACAGGTTATTTAAAACATGTAGGTCAGATTGGTCTGATGTTTTCCAGTGAGATTATGTAAACACAAAACTCTCAAATGCTGCAGATGCACCTAGGGCAGGATGTTTTTTGTGCGTGTTCCTCTTTGCTTCCTGAAGTTCTATTGCAAAATATACTCTAAGGAGATTTTTTGTCTGTGCTTTCAAACTTGATATTAACACCAGAGTATTTCTGCTGACTCTTTTACAATGGTATTCTTAATGTAAATGTTCCACTACAAGTTTAGGCTCAGGTTAAAAATGAAAACGTTTTCCTGTGAGAAATCCTGTCCTACTTCTTCAAGAGGGCTGCAGTATAAAACAAAAAGTAAAATGAATGCTAGGTGGCCAGTCCATTCCTGGTTTTTGGTTATCAAAGCTAATAGCTGCAGAAAGTAAATTGTTTAAAAGATTTTTAATTCTGCTAGAGTATTGATTACAGTTAGAAGTCCTAGGGTTTTTTGTTGGTATAAGGACAGATAACTATGTAATATAACTTTCACATTATGGGAAAACTAGGCTGTGTTAAAAGTATAAATAGATGTTTATGAACCTTTAGGGCTATTTGCTATAAAACTCTGAAAGGATCTGTAAATATTTAGGGCAGCCTTTTTGCAGAGACAGTAAAATCCATAGGTGCCTTGTAGGAAGTGAGGAAAAGGGCAATATTTACATACAGAAAGGAGGCAGATGCTCATCTGCTGGAATCTCAGCACTGCAGAAAAGGTACCATTTACAATCTGTTGTAAACTCGGGTGTTCAAAGGGCAGCAATAAGACTCAGCACTGAAGCTCGAGCAAGTCTTTCTACAAATCTGTCCCTTTGCTTAGTTGTTGTTAATTGGTTTGGTAATTGTTGTGACAGCTTTCTGTGGAAGCAGCAAGCCACTGCATTCTGGAAACAGCTTGGTAAATTCTTGTCATTTTAACTGGCTGGCTTTAATATTACCAGTCCACAAAGAAAGGGTGGGGAAAATAGATTTTGGTGTTACTCTGAGAAGGTGGAGACAGGCAACCGTGAATTTTATCAATCGAGGCAAATGACATGCTGCACAGGCAGGTTCAGAATTCATAGCCCTTTTCAAAAATAATTCTTGCAAGTCACAGAAATAAAGACTTTTATGTGTGTGAGAGAGAGAGAGAGAGAGTAATCATGGAAAACTGCACCACCCTTGGAGGAAGGAAACAGATGGCAGGAAGAGCTTCCAGATACTTGACAGGCTGCAACAGACTTAAATGCAGGCAGTGATAAATGGGCATGAGATTGGGTTTTGCTGTAGCTATTGTTGTTTAGTCTTGTTAAAATGCCTGATGTGCTCTATGTTAGCAGTACCAAAGTTTTATGTTCTCTGCTTTGGTGGTCCTTTGTTTAGCTGCTGTGGCCACTGGGGTGCTGTGAATAGGAATGAAGATCCAGGCATTTCTATGAAAAATGAAGTTTTTGCAGAGCACTAATAGCAGGATTTAATGTTGAGTAACAGCAAGGGAGAAGTGAAACTGAATTTAATCCTGCATCTGGGTTATTCCAGTCTCTCTGGCAGAAATGGCCATGTCAGGCTAATAATGAAAAAAAAAAGAAGTTTTTGTATGTGTTTGAATGATTCATTCCTCCACCATCCTCAAGTGTAAAGTTACAGATGCTGTGATTTCTTATCTTGGGAGCCTTATCAGGGACAAAAATGGGTAGCAGTTATATTTTATACCTTGTGCAGGCTGCTGGGAATACTGGAGAGCAGCCTGCTGTCTGTCCTGTAAGCACAGTACCTGATTTCATGTGATTGATTATAACAGAGAATAGACAGTGTATACTGAGGAAAGCCTGTGGCTTCTGATAGGAGCTACCAGTGTGGACTTCTGTGAAGCTGTTTGGACGTGAGTGAGTAAACACAGCACCTCCTCCTTTCAGGTAGGGTAGAGCACAGCTGATTTTCCTTCCCAGGTTCAGCCTGCAGTTGTGCAAGAAGACAACTATGCTGCAATAAAGCTAAAACCATCAAGCCTCAGCATGAGGGTAAAACTCCACAGGGTTATTCAGGCATGTGACTTCTCATTGCTTAAATCCTCTAATACTTAACAAAAGTTTCCTCCTACGAGTTTGCAGAGTGGTTTTATAGGGCAGTTTAGCCTTTTTACCCTTCGTGCTCTTTTCCCCTCCTGTCTTGTGGCCTGTCAGACCTGTGTGAGTTTGTTTTCAGCCCTGAGCTGAAGTGTAATGTTCCCCAAACTCAGCAGAGAAGGAGCTGCTGTATTTGCAGGCAAGGCAGAGCGTGGGCAGGGAGCTGTGCGAGCTGTGTACGTGACTGAGGACAGCTCAGTGAGCAGGTACTTAACATGAGCAAGCAGTTGAAGGAATGCAGGCTGGGACAGATGGCTTTGGGGCAGTCTGAACAACAGGGAAGGCAATTAAGTTGAAAAGTGTCTGCCTGGGTTCTGGAGCCTGTGTGCTCTTCCAGCCTGGGTTTTCACTGCTGTCTGGATGGCTTCTCAGTGATGGTGCAGTGCTGCCTGGGGCAGTGGGCTGCACATCCACCACGGAGCTGTGTGCAACCAGAGCTTCTCAGCCAGTAGCATTCAGGCTGACACAAAGCCAGGGTATGTGTAAAGTTCTGAAAGTTAGTTCTAGAAAATATGGCCAGAAGGAACTGAAGGCAGTCTGTTGTGTACTGACTGTTAGAATGAAAACACCTGGGTGAGGTGCTGCTGGTTCCACGCTGAATACCCAGACCCTGCTCTGCACATGTAGTGTAGAATGGCCCATAGGGAATGTCTTTGAGACCACCTGGTCGTGGACCACTTAGGGCTCTAAGTGCTTCAGATAGTTAAGTGTGAATATGATGGCCTCCTTTGGGCAGGGAAAAAAAGCCCTAAGGAATTGCTTCTCTTTTGCAAAGTCTCAATTAAAGGAGAAAGTCAAATGTCTGTGTCCTCACTTGACTTGCTGATGTAATATTAGACTGGACTGTAGAAAGTATCTGATGGAGCAACCCTGATGATACCAATGATCTGCAACAGAGATAAGTTGCTATGTAGCATCTGATTGAAAAGGTCACGGAGTAAGATTTGGTTATTTGTGATCTGGATTATTGCTTGCTTCTCTATTTGCAGTGGTCAGGTTTAATGTTAGTCTGAAGTAATTGTGTCCTGTAGCAAAATAACTTGAAAAAATTAGCTGTTCTATTCAGCATGCTCTTAAAGCAGCCCCTTCTAGCAATGAAAGGCCTTACTTCAGCCTGAGCTTGCTGCTCTGCATGGGTTTTCTGAACTTTAATGACAATGCTTTGAGATTGAGGTGCTATGGGTGCTTTAGTTCTATTGGCTCGTGTTAGGTAACTCAAAGGGCTCCCTGCAGAGAGGGCTCCCTTCTCCCTGTGCCTGCATCAGCAAATGGAGATGCTTTTTAAGTGCCTGGCAGCAGTTCACTGGCAACTGAGGACTACAGAATGCCTTTTGTTGGGAGGAAAATACTAAGGATGCCCGATTTGCTTTTTATTAATTTTTTGATAGTTGGATTACTCTTTTTATTAATGCCTTGACAGTTATTTACTTCAGCATCTGTCCAAACAAGGGACAAAAAGTAACTGGCTGTTGTGAAATAAGGCCTAAATGTATTGCATATTACCTCCAGTCCAGTCTTTTGCTGGCCTGGAATACTGAAAGAAGTAGGGCTGTCCTTAAATTTTCCTTCATGGGCAATAAAGATGGCAAATAACATATTTAGTCACACCAGGATTATGGTTAATCCTGTAGGTCACATCAAAAGAAATCTCTGTCATTGAAGTTGCATCCCCAGGTTTTTGCCTCCAAGGCTTGCCCACTGATGCAGTCTGTGATCTCCTGGCACCACATTTACTAGGAAAAGCTACCTCCAGGAGCTGCCAGTCTGCCCGGTGTGAAACAATTAAAAAACTGAAAAGATCTGGCGAGTGTCTCCCTGGTGAGTCACTGGGCAGAGGGAAGCAGAGCTCTGCATCATCCTCCCCAGCCTTGCCAGGTGCTTCACTGCCTACCTCAGGGTACAGACACTTCATTTTTAAGAAGAGAAACGGTTCCTTCGTGATCCAGATACAAAACTGCTGTCACTTATGTAAAAATGGAATTCCTGCCTGGTTTTGTTTTGTCTCCTTGGGTGTTTGTATTGGCTTGGCATTTTCATATTTTGTATCCTGTGTCAGTATTTGTTTCTGGGAAGAAAGTTTTGCCTAACTTTAATTCCTGCAATTTGTTTGTTTAAACTTGTTGGCAACTTTGAAATGCTGCAGTCTGCTCCATATGCTAGTATCAGTGCTGCTATTAGTGACTGCCTTCCAAAGAAAAAAGCAGCAATTAGACAGGGAATGTTTTTATGAAATACTTGGGAGTATTCTCAGTTATAATAATATTTGGGAATATTTTTGAGCTATTTTGTGGCTAGTTTTTAATAAATGTAGGGTTACTTTGTGGCTGGTATTTAGTCAAGATTGTACAGAGCTGAACCCGATGAAAATTTTTTCCCCTCCGCAGACTTGCAGTGTATATGGTGGAAATAGTCCATGTATATAAAATATATATAATCATGATAACAGTATGGATATGATAGGTGACAGCTGACTTGAGCACAGCCAAAGCTGTGAGGACAGACAGACGTGTGTTTGTACATGACAGATGAATGGTGAGTTCATTGGAGAAAAATCATTTCAGTAGCTCTGTGTAGTCAGTCTGTGAAGATTGAAATAGCATGAGCCTGATGAAAGGAAAGAAGTTGAAAACCACAATGCAAGCAATGATTTTAAGAGTCATTGGTGGTACCAGACTAGTGGAAGGAAAGCCAGGTCTGAACAAAGCAACAGGACACATGTATCAAATACCAAAACCCAAACTTAGTTAGGAGTGTCAGTGCTCAGATGGATGGGAAGAGCCATCTTTGCTGCTTTCAGGAGGAAAGTTAGGATCAGGAGAAAGAGTTGAGAAGCAGAAAGCAGCCCCCCATGGCTAGGTCTGTCATTTGGGTGGCTGTGTCTCCAGTGATCAGGAAATGTGGCTAGAGGGGACTTTGTGACCTTTTTTCAGCTCTGGTTCTCTTAAAGTAATGCCTGAACCTCTTTAAAAAATGGAAGTGATCCAAGATGTAAGACAGGGAACCAAGACTGAAGAGCTAATTTGAGTCATCCACATGAAGTTGTTTATTTTATGTTTAAATTTGAGAATATTGAAAACACAGATACTTTATTCAGTGGTTGAGGATGCTTCACTCCAGCTGATCACAACAAAAGTATTTCAGTGAGAGTTTGGTTCCCCAGGAGGAAGCTGAGCAGAGTGCAGAGAGCAAAAAGCCTGGGGGATGGAGCCATGGATGACTCCTGGAAACAGCTGGAGTGGGAGGGATGAGGAGAAAAAATGGGAGAAGACTAAACCACAAGAAACAAATGAAAGGGTAATTAAAAGAAGGAGGATGACTGCTTGTTCTGAAGACAGCTGGCAGGCTGGGGAAGAAGGGAATGGGTTGCTGAATGTTGTCCAGAGAAGGTAATTATTTCTGGCTTTGAGTTCTGGCTCTGATTCATATAATATTTAAGGAATACATCTATATTTTTCATGATAAGCAGCCTGAAAGCAAATGCTGGAAATTTTCCATCTGTGGAGAAACTTCTTTGCTGTGGATATATACCATGAAAGTGAGTGGGACTGAAGCAAAGTCCGTTAAAAAATTCCTCTTTTCATGGGAGTAAGAGGTGAATGCTCTGGACCAGTTGAAATACCCAGTTAAAAAAAGTGCTTAACTGCTGAATTCCTTTCCTAAAAAATTAAATAACATACGCAGATTTTTCATTACCAAAGTCAGTGTCCAAATTAAAAAAAGGTGTTGGAAGAAGGCAGTACAGGGTGTATTTTGAAAGTTATAGTCTAGATGCAGGAAAAAGGGCAATCATACTTCATGTTGGATTGGCCTACTATTATAATAAATGAGGATGGTTGACCTTGCTGTGAGTATTAAATTTTACAATTTTACCCTTATCTGGGCTTACTCTGTGAGCTCAAGAGCAATCACTGGATGTATCCCTAGGTAGATATATTAACTTTTGCATCTATTCAGAGAGCATGTGTATTTTGGGGAGGTTTTTGAAAACACCCTGTCTCTTTATCTTGCCTGATCTCTTATTCAATTCAGACCCGAATTTCACATAGAAATTCCTGTAATGAGATCTCCTTGATTTGACTGGGAAGCTTTTGTGCCCAGAGCATTTGGGCAGGCTGTTCAAATCTCAGATTTGGAAGCCTGAGTGGGGATGAATTTATTGCTTTCTTTGGTACACTGGTAAATCTGACCCAACTCGCTTCTGCTGAAGAGAAGCAAGAAAGCAAGAATTCACAAAACAAACTCAGATATTTATTTACACAGTCATTTGGGAAGAACACCATTCTAACAAGCTATTTGAGCAAACTCAGAGGAGAGGGGGAGAGTTGGGGTGGATGTGTTCAGACTGCACTGCACAGTGGTGAGGACACACAAAGTCACACACACAGCACCTGCGTTAGCTGCTGTAGCTGCAGCTCTGAGCACAGGCTCTGCTGTGCAGGGAGACAGGGACTGCCAGCCCTGCAGTGCAGAACTCTGGAATACCCCTCTGGAGGGCTGTGCTGGTGTAGTTGCTGCTCTGATCATGACCCTTAATGTCTGGAGATAATTTTGGCCCAGCTGTTATAAATTAGAAACCACATTAGACTTTATTTCATCTGTCATGTAGTCAGTGATTAAATTTTACTTTTCTATATTAATAACTATCTGCAGGAGGCAGTTTATAACCCTACTTAACTGCTTCAGAATAAAAACCTACATGCTTTAAATTGCATGTTGTGTACAACCTGGGTAACAGGTTACAGGATTGTGCAGCTTCCTACAGACTGGAACTTCCAAATACTGAATATTAACTGTCTGAATATACAGTAGATTGTCTGAATATACAGTAGATTTGCAGTTTGTTGAAAATATCTGGGAGCAGTGTCTCATATTTAAGTGTATTTTTGTTTGTAGTGGGTTTCTGTGGTTGATTCTCTAGGATGCAGTCATCTTCTGCTAACCTGAAAGACAGCATCTGAAACATAACCCCCCCCCCAAAAAATAAAATTATCTTCTGTGAAGTATGACTGTCAGTTGGATTTTGTATATTAAGCTGGTTTGTCTCCATTTTTAAGTTTGGGCTTTGGATATGTATATATAACCTTGTCTAGGGAAAAGTCTTGAGCTATATGTTTGCATGGAGTTTCTTAGAAGAGCAGGGATAAAGCTGTGGTGGTACTTGCAGGTTGTGCAGAAAGCCCCTCTAAATCATTTATCTTTGAAGGTGCCACATGTGAGATGTGAAGGTGTTGGAAGCTACCCAGGAGAGCACAGCATGGAAGATAAAAAGAGAATATAAAGCCTTTCACTGGAGGCTGCTGGCTTTCATGTCTTTGTGCATGGGAGAGACCTCATCTGAAGACCCAACCAAGGGATGAGTGTCAGCAGCAAGGGGAGGGGACATTCAAGGGGCCACTGGAGATAAACTGCCACCACTCCCCCCCCTCCTTTCCCAGTCTGAGGTTACTATTCCAGGTTCTGATGGAAGAAACCATGGTGGGAGGGAATTCTGCTTTTGCTGTGTGGCATGTGAAGAGAGAACTTTCCTTTGTAAAGTTACTTTTCTGGATCCCATCTCATGTTTTCTAAATTCTGTGTATAAAATCATCTCCATGTGAAGAAATCTCTCTTGTTCCTTAGTAGCTTCAGGCAGGTTTTTGAACACTGAATTTCTACTTACACCAGATTTAAATGCGTTGCGGCAGATTAAGAAACAGTTACTATGTTATTGGCAGGGCAGCCTCTTTGCACATCAAATGCCTGTAGAGGGTGGCAGATTGTGTAGTTGGGAGCTGTGTAATAGGAACAAAGTCTTGTCACACTGAGCTCTGACATCTGGGGAGGTCTGGGTCCACACTGTGTGGTATGGAGCTGACTCCAGCAGGGAAGCTCAGCTTCCTCCCAGGCTTTGCCCTGACTTGCAGTGCTGCTGCAGCAAAGCTGGGGGGCCCACACAGGACTGGGGGATGGTTTGTGTGTGTGTTTGTTAACTTCACTGCACAGTCACCTACTTGAAAGGAAAAGATAATTAAAGAAAAATAAAGAGGGTGGGTAGGGAGTGGAGGAGACCTCTGGTTTTTCTGTGGCACTAGAATTGACAATTTTCATATTGTTTAGGCCTTGTCAAAAATGTTTTGTTCTGCCTTTGTTTTATATTGAATCCTCTGTGCTTGGTTAGCTTCTTTTCAAATTAAAAAAAAACCCTCCATACATGGATTGAAAGCTTTATCTGTTTATCTCCTCATTAAAAAGACTGTCTATGAAATGTGCTGACAGGGCTTTTACTCTCTTGCTTTCTATTCTCATCACATTTTCCACTGAAAGCCTCCCCTCTGGTATTTCTAGTTCCATAGTAAATGGAGCTTTCTGGTGGTGGAGGCTCTGGATGCTGTTCCTGGCTCCTCACACCCTGTGTCCATTGCTGTGTGTGAGAAGCCTCAAACAAGCAATTCAGGCAGCAAGGAGGCTGGTTTGGAGAATGGGCTTCCTCTCCTGAAAGGTACTTCTAACAGCCTGGAGGGGTCCCAGGGTCAGACCTGGTGGGAACACATCACCGTCATCTTCCAGCTGGATATTTAAGCCAGAGGCCCCATTCTGAGAAGTGTGTGTGGAGTGAGCTGCTGAGGGAGAGCCTCAGTGGATGCTGAGCTTCTCAGGAAATGGTGTCAGGATTTCTGGAGCCACTTTAAGAAATTGCTAAACAATTTGCTTGAGGGGAAAAAAATAGGTACAGCAAGCATTATACCATTTGAACCACTTAGAGATTTCTAGTGGCTGAGTGTCCTTGCAGCCAGAGCAAGTTCTGGTTACAGAAGAAATTGTGAAGAATAACTTTTGGTATAGGCTGTATTTTTACTAATGTAATTGAAATTCTCACAATAACAAGTGATAAAAATGGTGACTATTACCCCAGATGTGATAGCATAAGATCTGGTCTTGACACTGGACCAGTGATCTCCAGCCTTTGCTGATCTCCACCATTGATATTGAGCATTGAGCATTGTTGCTTTGCTATTGAGCATTGTTGTTTGCTCTGCTTTACCTGTAACTTCTGTTGCACCCAAGCACTTTTAGAGAACTTGGTGGTTTGTGAATGACCACATCATGCAATTAAAGAATACATGCATTTGTATATATGTCTCTATATCTGAGACTCTTTTGTTTCCATTTGCAGATCAAGAAGTTACTAGATAAAACCAAGTAATGTACTGTGTGTTTCACTCCTGTGCAATGGCATCCCTTGTTCTCAACTGTGACAAAAGAAGCTAAACAAAAAGAATAAAAGAAAAAATCTTTTCATTGCAATAAGCAGAAGTGCAGAATTTTTGCAAAAGATGCATCACAGTGTTCATGGGCCAAATCCTGGAAAAGGCACAGTTGCCTGTGAGGTGAAAGCACAGTCATGGATGAGTGGAGTAAACACTTTGTTCTGGTTTATGCGTTGCTTTCACCTGCTCATCCCTTGTAAAAAAAAAAATCCTGTGCAGCAACATGAACTTTGTGACATGTCATATGTAGAGCAGACAGCTGCAGGCTCAATTAATTCACCCCTCTGATTTTTTTCATAGTATTTTTTTTTCCCAGGAGGCTGTAGTGACTTCCAAAGCCTCCCAGGTGAGTGGTGTTTCTGGCTTGTTGACTCTGATGGAAGTGCAGTGCAGAGTGCTGCTCACACCCAGAGAGAGTTTGCATGTCAAAGTCTTCCCTGGATGCCTTTTTGGGTGGATGGC
This sequence comes from Molothrus aeneus, assembly GCF_037042795.1. Lineage (NCBI taxonomy): Eukaryota > Metazoa > Chordata > Aves > Passeriformes > Icteridae > Molothrus > Molothrus aeneus. Next base: position 142,246,294 of record NC_089646.1, on the reverse strand, counting down.
CCAAGCTGCTGGGTACCCACAGCTTCACTGGCATCCATCCCACCCAAAGCAAATGGAACTTTGGGTGCTGGGCACAGGAGGCTGAGGCTGCCTGGAGCTAAAGCAAGCCCTGGGAGGCAAAAGCAAGGAGCTGGCTATGGAAGCAGAGGGGAAAGCAAAGCATGGCAGGTTTGAGCCGTGTGTGCTGTGAACACACCGAGGAGAAGTTGGCAGCTGCCTCTCCTCCCCTCCACCCTCCTTTGCAGTCCCCTGTGCCTGCTCCGGGTGAGCAGGAGGAGCAGCTCCCCAGTGCTCCCTGCCAGGCCCACACCTGGAATTCAGACCTGGTGTCTGTGACAGCCCCTGGACAGGTGCTGTGTGTGAGAGAGGGGTGGTGAGGAGCAGAGTCAAGAGCAGAGCTGGGGGTTCTTGCTGTGGAGCTTCTGAATAAACATGCAGGAGGGGGCAGAGCAGGGGGCAGTGTGGCAGCTTTGGTGAGAGGGAGTGGGAATCCACCAGTGTCTGTCCATTTGTCTGCTTTAGAAGCTGCCATCCTTGAATATGCTTCATCCACATCCCTGCTAGTGGATCTGCATAGTTTTTGTAGTCAACAGGATTGTGTTATTTTTATTATATTGTTTTGTTGGTTTTTTTTTTACAATAAAAAGTGATTAAAGAACAGGCTGTGCTATACCAACTGACTGCTTTATTTTTATAGTTAATAGATTAGATTTTGTCTAAAGCACTCTTTCCCCTTCCCCAACAGTAAAGCAGCATGGTGCTGGATATGTGCCTGCTTCATAGTACCCTTTTTTAAAGCTTCTGGCTGCTGTTATAGGTGACTGTGGGATATTCTAGTAAAGCTGGAGTTATTAAAAAAAAAGAAATCTATTACATTTCAGGGATGTTTGGGCTTCACACTTCAATAGTGCTAATTAGATATGTGACCCATTTTCATTCTGCTTTAGCTCCTGGGGATGGTGGAGCCTCATTATAAATAGAAGGACAGAGAATGCCCATGTTCCTTACTCTAAATAGCTTCTTCAAAACATGCCCAAAGGGCTTTAGGGTGTTTTCTGTGTGGGCATTGGTTATGTTTTCTTTTTCTTTAAGTGAGGATGTGGGACAAGGGGAGATTTCTCTCTCCAGAAATAAATAATTGAATATTTTTTCTTTCATTTGGAAAACCTAGTGGCAAATCAAGGTCCTCTTGAATTCTAAGTTTGCCTTGTTTTTATTGACAAGGGAATAAACTTGAATTTTTTTTTCAGAATAAAAATGTGTTTAATATTGCAGTAGCTTCCCATTAACTGATATTTTTAGCTCACAAAATCTGTGCAGCTCATGTCTTCGTGGCATGCACTGAGTGGCTGGCTGGATGCTGACGAAAGGCAGCAGTCATAAGAGGTATTTGTTGGGAAACATCCTGACAAAGTGCACGGTGTGACACAAAACTGAGGCTGGAAGGAGCAAACAGCCCATTCCAGACTCTGGCCTTGGAAAGCCCTCCTATTCTGTGCTCTTCTTGGCAGGACTCACTTGTTTCCAGAAAATCTGTAGTGAAGAGACACCCCCAATGACTGAAAATGCTGAACTCTCTTTGGAGTGAACCCTGGGTGAGACCTGGGGATAAGTATAAGTGTATTAAAAATAATATAAATGAATAAAAGATAGCAGAGCATTGCCAGGCAACTGTCAAAGGAGCTGTGGCTCCTGCATCTCCGGGCTTTGCTGAAATGACCTCTTACATTTTGAGCATCTTGCCTGCCTGTGGATGAAATGATTGTTCTGAACTTTGCTGATAAACCTCACAGGCAGCAGTTGAGCTTGAGTGCTGCTGTATTTACTGTTACAGTTATGATGTTCCTGCCTTATAAAAAAAAAAAGTAATTAAAAAAATATAAATAATTAGCTGAACTGGATACAGCTCTTAGCAGAACAGCACTCATTTATCACTGAATAAGTACATTTTTGTGATTTAGCTATGTCAGTGGGGTTAATCTGAAAGCAGGCAGAGAAGGAACTCTCCTGTCACTACACTGTTAATGACTACACTAAACAAAAAGATAAGCTGGGTTTTACATCTGAATTTAACGGTCTGAGGACTTGTCCATCAACTGTAACTTGGAGGCTTGCTGTTAAAATGGAGTCTTGTAAAGAAGCAGGCTGTGTCAGAGGAATTTGAGGCAGGTATGTCTAGTCCTGGGGTGGTTTTCTGGGCATTTTGCTGGGATCCTCCAAGAGGTCCTTTGGTGCAGAGGAATCCAGGGCTGTGCTCTGCAGCTCCTTCCTTCGCATGATAGTTTGATGTGTGTGCAGCAGATGATGAAGTTAACCTTTTCTGTTTGCAGAGGAGGAGGGAAATAACCTTTTCAAAAGCTGTGTTTATCAGTATAAACATAACTTTTTACATCGTAAACATGAACAGCATGAGTAGGTTTTGGGTGGCTGCTTTATTGCTTGTATCACGTTCCCATTTGGAGTATGTTAGGTGCTGTCATCTGTCTCCACCACGAGAAAACTGCTGTCTAAAAATTCCCAGTGTACAACAGGATGAGAAAAATCACTCCTACAGGGAGTCTATGATGGAATCTTACAGTTATTTAAGCTTAATTCACTGTAGATATGTAGGACTAGACAGAGTGAGTAAAGGTTAATGCATTTATAAGGCTTTGAAGATCAGAAGAAAACTTGATTTAATTTCAAATTTGTGTTACATTGTGTGATGCCTCACTGCTAAGTATTTCTCAGAAGATGCTGGTGGCATGTTACATGGCTGTTTGCTTTGGTCATGGGTTATTTTGCAGTTTTTTTTCTCACAAATCTATTTCCACATTTTTCCTCATCTTCACCACTTGTTTTTCTTAATTCTGCTGTTTTAATTTCTCTCCTGTGTATGTTGTTTTCAGAAATTTTAGCTCAGTTGGCTCACTGAAGACTTTGAAAAAAAAATTATAACTAGAAATAAATTCTGAATATTTTCCCTGCACAGAAACATTGAATAGAAACCAGGTACTGCCAGGGCAGAGCCTTCGGCCTCGTTGAGCTAACAGCTGACCGTGTCCTGTTAATTACTGCTGTACTGCACAAATGTACAGTGCCCCACAGCTGTTGATAAGCAAGCTTTTCCTTGCAAAAAAAAAGTGGTCATGAGGTGGTGATTTGGCTGAATGTTTGGAGTGCATGTGCCCAAAGGCAGCTCCCTCCCCAGGAAAGCATCCGCGATAGGGCTGCGCTGGAGGCTGTGGAGGAATGCGGCTCCGTGCCGCCCGACGTGCCACGCTGCAGCTCTGCATTCCACTGCAGATAGCGCCCAGCACTTTCTCTTGAGAAGAAAACCAGAAAACACCTGTTACTGTTGGCAGCTGGTGCCTCAACAGCAAACAGACAGACAGACGGACCAGGGCTCCTGCATTCCTGCCTACCCCGTGCATAGGCTTGGAGAGTCCTGCTTGGGAATAAAGAAATGATGTCTTAAAGAAAAAACGAGTGGTGGTTTTTGAGTCTAAATGGATTAGACTCGCTGTGGATCTGTTATCTAGGAATTTTTAAGGAAGCTGATGGACACATCCTAGAGGTGGTTTTTTCTTTTCCTTTAAATTAACTCAGCAACTAAATACATTGAAATGCTGAATGTATAATTGATCAAAGCTTTCTTCTTTGGTGGGGCTGAAGTATAAGCAGATAAGGAAAGGGTTTTTATGAAATTAAGGGTAAGTATGCAGAATTTTGCTCTGAAGGTTGCAAGGTCCAGATATGTTCTCAGGCATAAAGACAAGTTACAAAAAAACCCCAAACAAATTAATTTATGTGTTTAGTCTTTCAAAATAGTATTTCAGGCTGGATGAAACAATTTTTAAATCTCCTGGATTGGACCCAGCAGTAAATAGCTATAAATAGCACGTTCCCCTGCAAGGACTGCATTTTACAACCAGGCATGCAGGGAAGGGATGCAGAATTTAAAGCATCTGACCCAGGTTTTGTTGTTCCACTGGTTGAAAAAGAGCTGAGGGACCACGATAAACACCTGGGGAAGCTACTGGTGCATGTTAACCAGTGTTTGTTTTTGAAGGCTTGGTGTTGTTAGAGAAGCAGCATTTGAAGAGGTTGCTCTGTAGAAGACGCTTTGTTCCGCTGTCTGGCTCCATGGCTGGGTGCTTTCCCCAGCATGGGGATCATGATGTGCCCGTAATTGCAGTTAAATGAACATGGCTGGCTCTCAGGCAAATGAAACCTAATTTGTCACAGCTGTCAGAATGATCATGTCATGTTTGTTGCCTTCAGGAGCAGTTTTAGCCTGCAAATCCTGTTAAGGTCACAGCTTTTTCTTGTTAAGTATTGCACAGCATGTTTGCTGACCCTAAGATTTATCTTGGTGGGGTTTTTTTAAAGGCAAACACACAAGTTCTGTCTCTTACATAAGCTGGGGTTGAACTTCTGTGAACCTTAGTCATGTGGGCTGGAGCTTATTAATTTGGTGGTCTTCAAGGACTTGAGCATAGCAGTAATTTGAGGGTTTGCATAGACCATTTGAGAGATTTGCTCACAGATTTGTATGACCAAGATTGTGGAAATCATGCTTCAGCTCAGCTTTTAAAGGGCAGCCTTGCCATGATTGAACACACAGTTACAGTGAACATCAGCAGCAGCAGTAGCAGACAAAAGCAGCACAGCAGCTTTGAATTTTGCATTTGTGCCGGCAGGAGATACAATGGAATAAATGTTAGAGTCTATTCTTAATATCTCAGGAAAACAGTGTAAAGTGTAGGCTTCTTGAAATCCCTCTTAGTCATAATTTCAGTATTTTTTATGCTTTTGTTTCTAGATTAACAGATTGTGTCTAAATTGAATAGAGCAAGTCCTGTTCTGTAAAACAGACAAATGCTAAAAATTTTGGGATGTCAAGCCTGAGGGAGCAGAGAGTTCTACTGCTCTATTCCTCTTCTAAAAAGTGGAAACAAGGTTTAATACAATTATTTGGATCCCTAAAATACCTGAGGCTAATTTCTTCTTCCTCTGTGCTGGTGGCTGTAATAGAACTTCAGAACGAGAGAGGTGAAGGATCTGTGCCTGTAGATTGTTGGAGTGCAAGGCTGGAAAATGTCAGTGGTGTTCATGGAGCTGCCCAGAGTGGGAAGAGCTGAGCTTTTAACAGAGAGATCATGCAGATGCATTGCTCTGGATGCAACACTGGCTGCCCCTTGTTGTGGTCGCTGCTGAGTCTTGGGGACATGGCCACATGTCCCCATGTCCCCTTGGGCTGCAGCTGCCCCTCTGTGTGCACCTGCCCCAGCCTGTGGGGGAGGACACTGGGGCACAGCTGTCTGCATCTGCCATCAGCTGGTGTCCCAGAGGGGTGTCTGCAGGGCCATCCTCCTCCTCCTCCAGTGCCCAGCCCTGGGCTTTCCATCTTTCCAGCTATTCTGGGGCTGGGGAGGGAGAGCAGAGCTGGCTGGGGGAGGACCAGTGCTGTGTGCAAGGGAGGGGGGTAGGAAAGCAACTGCTGACCCTGAAAAACCCCTTCTGCTCTTGAAATGAGTCTGCCTTCTTCCAGGCTTTCTGCCTGTCCTCCCCTCCCATGGCAGGAGTGCCACAGCTCACAGGACTTTCCTTCATTGCTGAGGAGCTTTAAACTGGCTCTGCTGCTGCCTTTGCCTTGTTGTATGTATCATATACTTGGAAGTGTAGGCATGGAGTGTAGAAGTCTAAATGAGGGAAGATGGAGCAGAACTGGTAAAAATAATCTCGCAGAGGTACCCTGTTAATGACATTTTGGGCACATCTAGCTGCTGGATCATCAGCAGAAGGTGAACAGCCTCACCCTCAAACCTTAATTTGCATATATTTTATCTCCCATTCCTTTTTCAAAATACAAATTGGCATTTAAGTATCCATCCCTTCCATGACAAGAAACTGCAGTCCTAATGCTCAGTGCTTTTAAAAAAAAAAAAAAAAAGCTTCAACCTTTTGTAATAGTTACCTGACAGTTTAGCAGTTAATAGAAGAAAAACAAAAAGTTATGCATCTGCTTTTGTAGATTGTGAGGACATGACATTGCAAATAAACATTATAAGCTTTAGCTTAATGATTTATTGAAACTCATTTTTTCATTTTATTGTAGCTTTCAGTCTCTTACTATGTAGCTGTCTGGTTTCCCCAGAGAACAGAAGACTAGCTCAGAGATATAAATCTCTGTTAATGATTTTAAATAGCTATCTATCTGTATATAATACAATTTTTTTTTCTTTTGCCCTGGGCATTCAATCATGGGATTAGGAGAGGATAATCAATAAACCTAAATGCACAGCAGAGCATGTTGGTGCTGAGGGCTCAGAGCTGCTGCAAAATCCCATTGCTGCCTTCCAGCCTCTCGCTGTGAGGCCCCTCTCCCTGCTGAAATTTCTGGCAAAAATGGTCTCTCCATGACCTGCACTGCCTGCCAGAAGAGATCACTGTTTTCCCAGACAGCTCATGTGAGCTGGTCACCTTAAGTCTCTTGTAGAACAAGAGAAATGAAGATCTGGGCTGTAGCTTGTTGGGAACACTCTGGGGTTCCATTAGGGTTTGTTTGTCCTCGGCCAATGGAGGTTGAGGCTTGCACAGATAGAAGAACCTGTTGTGAAATCAGAGATAGTGTAGGCAGCTCTACTAAGGACCATGCAGTGAATGTGAACAGACCCCTGGGCATTAGCCAGGACATTCCTCATCTCCTGTAGTTTGTGTCTGAACCAGCCCTGGAGGGACCCTTTTCATCATGGAGAAAACACGTAAACCTTGGAGCTAACATTTCCATCTATTTGTTTCCCAGTGATCCCAGGCAAGTTCCTGCAACTGGGATGCAGGAGCAGCAAATACTAGGAGTATTTAAAAGGGTAGGATTATTATGATTTCATATATTTTCTTTTGTTTTATTCACATTAATGATGTATCAGGAAAGTAGTGATTTAGGAGATGATGTGTGGCTGCAGGGCCATTTAGCTGTACTTTAACTTGGAGCAGAGTGGTTGTGTGAATATTGCTTCACCTTCAAAGCTCTCCAAAGGCTTGTGCAAATAAATTTGTTTACTGTCCTTTTTGCACTGGAGACATGCTCCCAGCAGAGAAGCCAGCACCAAAGTTAGTGTTAGATGGAAGTGTCTGCTGGAAGTGAACTGAAGGTGTCAATATAATTTTAGATCAAATGATGTGGTGGTGTTGATTTAGATGAGCAATACAGAGGCTTGTTGACCACAGCAAACAAGCTTGGGCTACTGCCTGTGTTTAGCCTTGAAGGCCAGGTTGTACAGCAGGATGTGGGTTGGTGGTTATGGGACCTCATTAGAGGGTCACTGTCCCCTGTACTGAATATACAGAGGCTCATATGGGCTCTGTAAGAAATGAAAATCTTATGTAGCCTTGAGATTGAGCCCTGCCATGCAGAGGAGTCTGGTTGTGATGGCAGATGTGTAGTCATTTTATGTGGAAAACAGGAGGAAGAGCAGACCTGCCATTGGTAGCTTTGTGCTCTGAAGACTTTTCATTCCTCTCTTTCACTTCCCCTTTTGCTCCATGTTGTTTCCTTTGGTCATTTATCACTGGTGGTAACAGTCCTGCCCTTCATCATCTCTGTAGGCTTCTCTGATGGCCCTTTAGGCACACCTGCAAACAGGACTGCCTGGAACAGCCCATGTTCCCCTCCAAGGTGCCTTGTCCAGCAGCATTTGCAGGCTAGCTGTAACAGCAACACCATTTCTGTAATACCTCAGTTTGTCAGGGTTCAGATCACAGGTTCCAAATAAGAAGGAGTCTGTCCTTGGAGGTAAGATTACCTGCTGTTAGTGTTCCTTCCCATGGTCATTGAGTAACTCACATGCCTAGTGTGCTTTCTGAGCTTACTGGTCATGGTACAGCCGTCCCAGCCTGCTGAATTGGTTGGCAGCCTTACACGCTCACCAGCTTGTAGACACTGCAGGACTTCTCCATTTTTTTCCATCAGTTTTTGGCTTAACACAAGTGAATTGGGAAGGGCTAGAAGTAAACCACTGCAGGTGAAAGTCCTCATGATGTGCTACTGTGCCAAGTGGACTTCTGTCATTGATTTAAAGGCAGACACAGATAGCAAATAGGGCACCATTAGGATTCATGGTGCTGTTACAGTGTGAGACCTAATAAATCTTATGTGTGCCTTGTACTTAGTTCATGTAGTTATTCTCACCACTGGGATCTATTCTTAGCCCTGCTTTTTTTTTCAGGAATTGCTGTTCCTTCATCAAATGGGAGCAGACTGTCTGCTGTGTCAGACTCAATTTTCTCAGCTAGGCACAGATAGAGATGGGAAATGCCTTGGAAAATGAGAGAGAGGGCAAAGTCAGTTTGGAAGTTGGAAAGGGCCAGATCTGATCTTTTACTTCTGGTGTTATTTCTCTTCTTGAACCACTTTTTACTTTCTGAGTTAATGCCCATTTGCCATTTTCAGAAAGTCAATAAATACCCCTGGCAAGAAGACCTGTCCACCTCCTACTTGATCTGTCCATAACTCCAGATTTAACTCTAGTATTAATCTGCTTGTGTTGTTTTACATATTGAACTCTAAGGAATATGAGTACTTTAACCATTTACATAAGGTAAATTTTTTTTCCTTAGTTTCTATGCTTTTGAGTTTGCAGTGGTTGTTTGTACTCTGGGACCCATGTTCACAAATTTAAATCCAGGAATAGGAACATATTAGGGGTAACCAGGAGTGGGAACATATTAGGGGTAACTGGAGGAGCATGTGTTGGAATGGACACTGTTAGTGCTGCTTTCTGTCTGTCACTGAAATGTCAGTAACAGGTTGTTACTGATTTGAAAAAAAGATGTGTAGCTCCTGCGAATGGAGAGAAGTACAAATAAACCAACCCTTCCTACAGAAACTTGTTTGACATGTTCTCTCTTTTCATATGAGAGGCACCAGATGAGTTTTGCTGCCGTGGCTCAGTTTTACATCAGGAGAACCCAGAAGGAGCTGCACCCTGGTGATTCCTGGCCCTCCTCTCACCTGAGGGTTCATAGTTGTATCTTTTTAACTTCTTATAGTGATCTCTCTATTTTGTTTTGATGCTGATGCAGTTCATCCGAGATGGAAACAGTGATGCTGACTTCTGTGAAAATGGTGGCTGGCGTTCCCTATGCTGGCTTTTTGTGGAAGTGGTTTAGAGGGTAGGGGGGTTAAATCCAGCTGGTACAACAGGAGCTCTTCCATCTGCTCTGCTCTGGTGTGCAGTTGCACAGTAACAAGCCTGATCAAGCTGGTGGTGTGTTTAAGTTAAGGCACTTGCTGACTCATTAGCAGAAATACAGTTGTAAGGAAATCCTCTGCCTGCCAACTGACCGTGTACTGTTACAGTCACTGTGGCAACACGGTGTGCTGCCTGTCAGGGATGCCCATGGCCTGCCCTATTTTATTTTTCTTTAACATAAAAAAAAAAAAAAAAAAAAAAAAAAAAAAAGCCCTGAAATGGGAAGGAGGAAATGTTGCAAAGCTGATTAAGGCTCCTCAAGGTGGTCTGTGGAAAGTAGTTTTAGAGTGCAGATTCCCTTTGTTTCATCCTTCTCTGCCTTTCTTCCATGAGCCGCCCAGACGTTTGGACAAGCCCCACCATGTTGACACAGACTAAATGTTTCTTCTCAATCGCTTCTCCACTGTCTCCTGTGCTAATTACTGCTCTGCAAATCTACTCTCTGGACTGATTTCTAAACTCATCCAGGAGGCTGAGCAGCTCTGAGGATCTGCTGTAAACATGACTTATCCGGCAGGCAGTAAAGCTGCTCTCAAGCCCTCCAAGGAGAATTAAGCCTGTCTGTTGGACAGCTGGTTTTATCAGTCTGTGTTGCAGATTAAAGCATGTTTCAATGTCTTTTCTATCAAATCAGGAAGAAAAAAAAAAAGTTCTTGTTACCAGGTCCCTGGCTGCATGTTAATAGAGAACTAATTGACCAAATGTCAATCACTTGTGCTCCTTGGAGGGAAGGACCATCTCCCCTGTGCTGAGCATACATGAGCACAACCTGTGCCTGTTCTCAGGCTGATGATGAGTTTTATGTTTTACCCACCAGAGATAGGAGCTGCTGAGGTTATAGTGTGTGGAGCCCAGACTGCCAGGCCATGGATATATCTGCTCCCACGCTCCTAGGACATGGATGTGTTGTAGAGGTTGCACTGCTTTTGAAATGGAAAGGTTTAGGGCCTCTCCTAGCCTAGCTGTCAAACATATGCTTTATTCAGACTTTTTCCCCCTTAAACCTCCATTTGCCTGTGGCATGCCTCTTTTCAGCAGAAAGCTTCCTAAGTCACCAGTTCAAGTTTTGAAGGCATTTATGCCATCTCAGAATTGGCCATTGTCTGGTGGGGAGATGAAATCTCATAGGTAGAAGAGCCTCACAGCTCTGTACAGGTCACAGGTATTTGGGCATTTTGGTTGTGTGGGGTAACTCACTAGGTTTTTCTTGTAGGAGTATTGAGGGGTTTAAGCTCTGAAGGTGATTTTAGTTGAAAGCAAAGGTTGTGGTGCCTACATACTGCACCCTTACAGTTACTGTGCAAACCAAGGTACAAGATTATAATGGCACATAAGAGACAGGGTTCAAGGCCTTCTTAGAAAGAAATATGAGGATTTGGATTAAAGTACAAGCCAAACAGATTGCATCTTTCTTGCTTTTTAGGCATGAGGTTGATACATGACTTCACTCTTCACCTGCTTTTTTTTGGCCGGCTTATCTTGCTGTGTGAGATGATTTTTTTTAAATCTTGATTCACTTTCTGTTACAGGGACAAAGTGTTAGTTTTTTACCCCAGTAAAACAAAATATCTCCCATTCAAATAGGTATAGATGTCTCAGACATAGATCTTCCTGTCATAACTGGTTCTGGAGCCCTTTTGCAATAGTGTGTTGCAAAACTCTCATTAGGGCTTCCCTGTGTCACAGTAATATTATGCCCATTAAGCCGTAACCCTGCTTTGACACCTCTGTGAATAGCAGTGCAATGCCTAATAAAAATGCAGTTTTACTGGCATGAAAGTGTTTATGTTAATGAAGCTGTGTTCATACATGCTGGAGCTTACAATACAGATATTTTTCTTGCAAACCCCTGAGTGATATGCCGATAAGTGTCTTGGTGAGTCTGATCTAGATTAAAAAATATATCATATTCAGTGTGGCTTTAAAATACAACCAGAGTAGGTATGAGGTAAAAATATTTAGTAACAGGCTTTGATCAAACTACCTGCTGTGGAACAAAAATGTTTCATTGCTCTCTGGGAAAGCTTGTAATTTGTTTTTTTCCTAGTTATTGCAACTGTACAACCCAAATGAACAGACCCAGCAGTGGAATTTGAACCCAGGATTTCTGGATCAAAACCCATGAGCAAATGTTTTGTAAGGTTAAGCACTTACCTATTAGCTTGCAGCCAGTAAGAGATTCCTAAGCCTTATGAAATGGCAAGTAACAGGTGACCAAAGGTAATTTTAAAGTAAAAACTTGACCTGTGTGCCTAATGGTGCAGGTTTGGAACAGGAGACACTGTGTGTAGTTCAGTTCTCAGTAAGCATGTTCGACAGTGGAGTGATGAAAGAAACATGTGCTCTGCCCACTAATTTATATTTGTGTTTTGGTAACCCTCTGGACTGTGAGCAGAAACAGGGGCTGGTCCTGCAAGCATGAGTGCAGCTTGAGTACACTGTGCTGTGCCTGGGCTTGGTGAACTCAAGTGCTCAGGGAAAGTGAAGCAATTCTAGGGGTCCAGAGGCCAGCAGGGTACAGGCATGCTTCAGGAATTTGCTGTTGCTGACTCAGCTATGGGGAAGAGGCAATGTATGTTTTTCGTTTTCAGAATTGCTTGTCAAGCTGTTGGGGAAAAAGAAACTACTCTGGAGAAGTGGAAAAAGCTTTGTCTGTCAAAAAGGCAGTTAAGTTAGAGTTTGCAGATCCTTTCCTGTATAACTTCTGAAATCCAGGTGTGGTTGAAAGACAATGAAGTTATGTGTTACATATTACATGGGAAACTTTTATTTAGTTTCTCCAGCAATTTCCTGATACCATAACAGCAGCTGAGGAATGGATCAGGCAGAAGGTGAGGATGGGTAGGTGTTCATACACTGCCACGCTGAAGCCATTTCTGGAGATTTGAGAGAGTTCCTTAAGAGTGTATTTGCAGCAGCTGCAGCAGAAAGTGAAGAACGGTGTGTCAGAGGTAGCTGAAGGATGGTGGACAGCCTGAGCAAGTGAAGTACCTGCATCCTGAGATCAGTGAGAAAGAGAGGTTGGGCTCTCCCTTGTAGCTTGCTGGAAGTTTGCAGCTTGTATCCAGACCCAAGCTCCAGACCTTCTCCCAGACCCCAGTGCCTGCTCCGGAAACAGGCCCATTTCTTGGAGCATCTGGGATTTTCTGTGAGGCATCTCCTTCAATCCAGCACTGATCTGGACTGACCCTGTGTAGCCCATGAGGCAAAACAAAATTGTAGCTAGGGGATGATGGCTCTAGTAAGCAGATCCCAAACAAAATTGAAGGCTGTTAAAATGTCTCATTGAATTATGGTGCTACAGGAGTGGAGTGACTCATAGTGAAGCTAATCACCTGCTGTTTTGTCTTGACTGCAAAGAATAGATTCCTAGTTAAACATTTAAAGGTCATAATCCTAGCTGTATTAGTGTTGCTTTCCTCCTTTCCTTCTCCAACCCCATTATTCCTGAAGTTACTAGGGGAAATCAAGTAGATACTCTGGAGGTCTGTGTTCTGAAGGTGAGACTCAGAATGTTTATCTTTCAGGCTCACATTGTGGATCTCTATGCGTTCATTTATGAGAGACCATGGTGAAAAACATTGCATTAGCTCTGCACAAATTTCCCCAAAACATCACCAGTATGACACTGGTGTTCTGTGCAGGGTCCAATTTGAAGTCATAGATATTTGGGAGTTCATTTTGTTCACAAGGAATTCCAGGAGTGAAACAGGAGCTCATGTCCCTATTCCCACAGCCAGGGAAGTTGAGTATTTTCAATTAATAGTGCTTTGTTCATTGGGCAAGAGCATCTTAAAGGAGACAGAGTTTTCTTAGTCCTGCCTAAAGGCGCTGTAGACCTGTCTAGTGGACTGGAGAAAGAAGAGACTTTCCTTCTGCCATTAACTTGTCTGTGTGAGTGCAGAGAGGAACTGTGTCACCTCGATGGAACAATCATTACTGTCCTGCAGTTGTTCCCAGCTGCAGCAGCCATTGTCAGGAAATCTCTGTAGAGAGAGGACGTGGCTCTTTGCCTGGTGGATCTTCCCATACTCTGCTGGAAAAGAGCCTTCTAGGCTGATGAAGGTGATGCACTTTTCTATCAAAATGCTGGTGTGGCTCTTCTAAGTGATTCGTGCTCCTTACATCCAGTTCACTGCTGTGAGTCACCAGGACAGGTGGTGTCTCCCTTGGTGGCTCTCCTGGAGAAGTATTCAGATGGTGGTGGAGGAAAACTTATAGATAAAATAACAGGAAGCCACGCTAAAACATCTAAACCTCGAGGTCACTTCAAAAGCAGTGAGTGCAGTGGATATCACCAGTGACATCAGCAGAGTGTTAGCACTCCAATTTAAATACAGATTTTGAAGGAAGTTTATAATATTTTCTGCATATGTATGTGTTATGGCAGGAAGCATATCCTGCTATAAATTACTCTGTTTGAGAGGCTGCATTAAAGACTGTGTGTGACTTAAGCCTGGAAGGTTTTCCTTTTGGAAGTGTTGGCTGTGCTAAACTGATAGACCAATGGAATGTTTTAAGCTTGACCATTGCCTTACTTTGGACTGGGCCAGAGAGAGCATGGTGTCAGGACAACATGTTTCCTATCAGCTGCCAAGTTCTTGTTGTAGAACGATCTGGACAAGCTGAATCAATGGGCCAAAGCCAGGTATGAGGTTCAACAAGGTGATGTTCTGGGTTTGTACTTTGGTCACAACACCTCCCTGCAAGCCTACAGGCTTGGGGAAGAGTGGCTGGAAAGCTGCCCAGCAGAAACAGACCTGGGATTTATGGACCAGGGCAGTGATTTTCCCCTTGTACTCAGCACTTGTGAGGCCACACCTTGAGTCCTGTATCCAATTTTGGTCCCCTCACTACAAGGAGAACTTTGAGGTGCTGGAACATGTCCAGAGAAAGGCAGCAGAGCTGGGGAATGGGCTGGGCACAAGTCCTAAAAGGAACAGCTGAGAGTGTTTAGTCTGGAGAAGAGGAAGCTCAGGGAGACTTCAGAGCTCTCTACAAGTCTGAAAGGCTGAAAGGTGGCTGTAGCCAGGTGGGGTTTGGTTTCTTCTCCCAGCAAACAAGTGAAAGGACAAGAGAAATTACCTCAAACTCTACCGGGGGAGGCTGAGGTTGGATATCAGGAAGATTTTCTTCACTGAAAGGTTGGTTAAGCATTGGTACAGGCTGCTCAGGAAGGTGGAGGAGTTTCCATCTCTGGAAATGTTCAAGAAATGACTGGATGTGCCATTTAGTGCTATGGTTTAGTTGACAAGTTGATGTTTTATCAAAGGTTGGACTTGATGATCTTGGAGGTTTTATCCAACCTAAGATTTTGTGATACCTTGGTGGCCAACAACCACGTGAAGCATTCTTGTGAAGTGAGGTAAGATGGACTTGGTCTCACGTGTGGTGAGGTGTTGAGGGATGCTCTGTGTTGGTTTCTGTCTCTGTGCCCATCTTTCTAGTGGTTGTCCTCATCTGTAGTGGTTCATATTTTAGGAGGGATCCTTGGATGCCCTAGTGGCCTTTTCCAGGGCTGCAGAACTGCTGTTGGGAGACACTGATGTAACATAGAGACAGGAGGGCCCAAAACTTCTAAAGGAATAGGGTGGATAGCAGCATCCTACTGTACATCCAGAGATCCCTGTTTGTGCCTGGCTTTGCAGTGTGCCTGAAGCTGTCCCTGGCCAGCCCTGCTCAAAGTGACCCACGTCACTTTGGCCAGAGAGCTGGCTTCAGTCCTGAGCCCATCAAAGGTGTGCTGCTGGCTGTAGGGAAAAGAGCCCCTCACTTGTGAGGGCTGCTGGCTTGTGCAGATTTTGGATTGACCTTTGACCTCACTAACAGATGGCAGAATAAATTGATGGTGGATGTATTTTTAAATGAGCAGATTGTACTTCCCATCTTTGCATGCTTGTCTCAGAATATTTTTTCCTTGAGGTGTGCCTTGGCAGAGAGATTACTGAGGTAGGTGCTTATCCTGTCTCAAGCATTTGAGGTACACCCAGTTTAGAAACAGGTCAGTGTTTCACCCTGACAAAGTCCGATAGCATTGAAATTTTTGGAAATGTGTCCAGTGCAACTCTGTTAACAACACCTTAAAGCAAAGGTACATTTTCAATAGTCAACAGCTACATTTGGCTGAGGAGCACCTGTCCATGTTACTCTGTGGAGATGATTCTAGACAGGGAACAGGTTGAAGGAAGGGGGTGCCCTCTTGGAAACCAGCTTCTGCTGAAAAGTCTCACCATTTTTTTGCAAGCTGATTTGTGTAGATGTTGTTTATTCTTCCTTTTGCAAAAGGCAGTCAAACTTCAAAGGAAGCTGTATCATACCATGTTCTCCATGCACTTTAAGTTTAAAGTGGAGTCTTCACACATTTGGTTATAGGTAGAAAAAGGTGTCCATGGGGACCTGCTCCCTCTTCCTGCCCATTGTGACTGCTGATTGGACTTGCAAGAGCTGCCTCTAGTAAGGGGCAGTCATTGGATGGGTAATTGCTAATGCTGATTTATATCTGTTTTCTCTTAAATCACACTCTTAAGTGCTTTAAAATAGTATTAGGTTTACTTTTGTTTGCATGGCAGATAACTTGCCATGTCTTTCTTTGTAGCTCAATACATTTTTTAATTGCTTCATGCCTAAATCTTCCCTTAGCTCACCTGCATTTTAGCAGTCCTGGTATAAAGCTTTGTTAATAGATTTACTGGAGCTCCTTCAATGTGATTCTGTTCTTACTAATGTTTACAATTCAGGAATCTGCCACAGGATTTTTTAGTGCTTCCCACCTCTACTTCCATAGGGTTTTGCTATATCTTCCACACAGGAAAATAATGCATGCCCTGTGAGTACTGGTGATTTATCCTGGGTTGACAACTAAGCTACCTCTTGCTTCTTTTATTATCATCTGACCTGCAAGCCATTCCTTTCATAGCCTTTTGATCCTGTTGGGAATGCCAGATTAATGAGACTAACTACTTTGGCCAGATTTTTTTCTTAAGCAGAGAAATACTCCTTACATCAAGACCCAATTATACCGTCCTTACTCCCGTTTCAAAAACCAGTTCTTTGGGGGCTACCTTTTTAATTGAATCATTTATTTTACCTACTTTAAACAAACTGTTCCAAAAATCTAGGCTAATGCCTTATAGCAAGCAGTTGTATCTGAAATGGATTGCAGCTGGACAGATTGAATGTGGCAGTGATTTCTGTGGATGACATGCCCTTGAGTTCACTCAGCATGAGTGGCAGTGCTGCTGCAGAAAGGAATCCAGAGATGCTCGTGGCCTGTGCAAGTGCTGCATTGCAGTTTCTGCCAGCTTACGTCACTCCAGACACTCCAGCAGCCCAAGGGCTCCTCAGGAGCCTGAGGAGAGCGTGGCTATAGTACCTTGGAACAGCAGATCTCATGGTCTGTGTTTTCTGTGCTTCCTGGTGCATATCTTGTGCCTTCTGTGCAGGGAAGCCTCTATCAGCAGCTCTCTGTTCTCCTTAATGCAGTGTAAAAAGCTGTGTGTGCTTATCCATTTACAGCATTTGGGTTGGAGGGCTTTTTAGCCTCATTTTTTAATTCGTGTTTAGAGACTTACACATGTCATACTGTGATTACAGCATTGCACCATTTGAACCTGTCTGTTTTAATTAGCAGTTGGCATTGCCCTATTTATAGATAGATGGAAAAAACACAAGCTAGCCAGTTTGCAGTGCAGAGTGTATTTTCTTCTGTTGGCAAGTAGTTTGTATCCATTTTTCCATAGCTAAACTGACTTGGCAACCTGCAGATGTTGCAGGCATTGGGTACTGATGCTTGAAATAGAAATGGACTCTGAAGAGGATGTGGGGTGGGGAGGAATAAATCAGAAACTGCTGTTGCATTGGAACTCCATTAAGACTGATGATACAACACGCTTACCAGAGTGTAACTGCAGAAGTTGACCACATGAAAAACGAGCACATTAAAAAAAAATATTTTATATCTTGCTTCTGTCACATTATTAAGGTTCCTTTTCACTTTGGCATGTTGTGGTAACAAAACTAGTTACCAGTACAAGTGTTTGGCTGTCCAGCATGGTTAAGTTGGTTGGTGGGTACTTGTACAAGCAGAAGAAACAGATTTCTATCTTTCTGGAGCAAGTTGTGTCTAGTCTATAAATAATGTGAAAAGTATATGTGTCTTTCTTTTTAACTGCAACTTTAAATTTGCAAAAGTGTTGGCTTGTGTTGACCCTGCAATGCCCAGGAGACTGTCAAGAAACCAGAACAGCATTGTGTTATTAATACTAGGTGTTAGCTGCTCCTCAGGAACTGTCTGCTGATGCACTTTACTCTGGGGAAAACAATTTGAGGCACCTTTGCCCCCTTCAAGAAGCTCTCCTTAAATAAAACCATAAATTACTTCTCAATGCAGATGCTAAATACAGGCACAGGAGTGTTGTTGAGCAGCTCACATGGAGGTTGCTGGGTACAAAGTGACAAATGCTTTGCTCTGTGGAGCATTTGGTTGCTCTGTGGAGCATTTGGTTGCAAGGATTTCAACACAGTTGTGTTGCTGCCTGGGCTTTGCAGAGCCTGTGGACTTCTGGTAGGGTACACACCATTGTCTTGAAAAACACTGCTCATGAGTCAGTGCCTTAAAGCATTACTGCCTAGCCATGAGGGGAAGGCAGGCAGTTCAGTAACTCCCTTTTCCCTGCACACCTTTTCAGAGCAGCTGCATCCTTATACTCCAGCCTGTATTTTCCATTGTCTTGCAAGATTTCAGCCTTTCAGTCTAGGACTGAGCTGACCACGCTAGTAGCAGCAGGTGGATTTGAGTCAAGCTTACACTTGGTGATTTGGGAATAAAGCCCAAGAGTGAAAGCTTCCAAAACCTGGGGGCTCTCACTTTGGTTAGCAGACTAAAATGTCGTCATCTCTGTTGGCTCTTCATATTACAAACTGTATTTGAGACCACATGGCAAGAGTTGAGTGATCCAAGACTTCTCTCAGCATGTCCAGCACAGTAACACAAAAGTGGGTTTCCTCAGACAGACTGTGACTGTGTGCACGTCTGTGTGTGTAATTTCTGAGTGACCTGTCCTCAGGCTGACTGTCTTTGGGAGAAGAGCTGGTAGAATTGATCCTGCTTCACATGGCTGAGCAGGATGCAAGTAAGGGGAAACCTTTCATGTAGCAATATCACAGTGAAATATTGGCATGTGGGTTACATGGTGCTAAATCAGGGTAGTCTCTGGGGGAACACAGTTCATAAATTCTGAATAGGAGGTGACCCTTTCTGAGCACTTTATCTACACTTGTAATTTATGTGCTAGTCCTGTGGATTGCAGTGCTTAAAGCCTAGGTCAGAAATCCTCCATGCAAATTTGGCACCTAGTCTTGTCTTTAATGGCCAAATGAATAGCCAGCTGTTCTGGAGGTGCAGGCTGATGAGGTCTGTTAGAAGAATGAGGGAGCACCAGAGCATGTAAGGAGTTGTGAGGTTTAGATGGATTTCCTGCATTACCAGAGATGTCAAATGACCAGATGAATGTTTCTCTGCTGAAATCAACTTAATTGTAAAGCACTGTTCATTATTTTTTCTTTTTTTGAGAAACCTGAAGAAATGAAGCGAGTTAGCAATTGGGATGGCTGCTTTTTGTAGGTAAACTTTAATTGGTTTTGTGTCATTTTCAAAATGCCACAGACTTCATTTTTTCATAGACTGGGTTGTGACAATGCTGGTTTGTGTACTTATGGTGGGTGTTCACATTCCTTTGATGTCAAAGCTTTTACTTGCATAAAACAAATAAACACTTTCCACATATATTTGCTGTGTTGTGTTGACAAAGCAGTGCCAGGGCTGCTTGGAAAACTGTATATTTGAGCTGCTGGGACAGTGGACTCTGGATTTTAGGTTAAGAAAATAATTTTCACAGTGGCACTAATCAGCAACTGGAAAAGAAGCCCAGGAATCTCCACCCCTAGAGACACTCAAAATTCGGACTGGACAGGCCCCAGGAGCCTGATGGAAGTTTGTCCTGCTTTTAGTGGGCAGTGAGCAGACCAGACAGCCTCCCAAGGTCACTCCCAGTCTTGTCTCTCTGGTGAGATACTGAAAGGAGGGACTAACAACCAAAAGTGTTATCTCAGTGTTTGGAGGGGAGCAGGGACTCGCTCCTCTGGAGAGAGGGGCATCCCCTAGGAAGAGTGTTAATTTAGGTTTACATGCTACTGCTAAAGCCTTAGCAGCACTCTGGATGTGGATTGCAGCCTTGTTCAAAGCTGCCCAGCCCCAGGTGGTCTGAGCATCAAGGACTGTGAGATGAGCAGGACTTGGCTAGAATAGTAATAGTGCTCTAAATGTTTGTGTAAGGTGTGAATACCCTCCTGCTCCTCTTCCCAGGGGCTGTTCAGTGAGAGGGGGTTCTAAAGGTGATCTGCATTGCAGTGAGAGAGTGGATAAAGCCATGGAGAAGGATAGCTTCTGCTCCTCTTTCAAGGTTTAAATTTGAAGATTTGTAAAGCCCTGTTCTTAATTAATCTTTGCTTTTTTTCTGCCTTTCGATTTCTAGTCTTTCTCATTGATTCAGGTCCTGGCTTTCTGAAGCAGTTGTCCTCACTACTAAGGGTGATGGAGTGACATTTCAAAGCTTGGCCTTCCTGCCCAGGTCTTACAGACTTGGTGTGTGGGTCACAGCAGGCAAGTCCAGCCAGCTCAGGTGCATCTGCTGTTCCAGGGGTCGAGGTGTGTTCACTGCAGTTCAGCAGAGCTTGTTTGCCAGAGGCAATGCAGTTATTGTGCCCTCACAGCAAGGGATAAGCACATCCCTGGTGTTGGTGTGCCAGTCAGTGCTGCTGAGTGTCTGCTCTACGCTGTGCTGGTCGTGCTGTACACCAGGGCAGCTTCCTTTCAGCTTTTCTGCAAGATGTGCCTTTTTGTGGCTCAGAGAATCAAAGCTTTTCTCCTGCTGCACTCTTCATGGTTTAAACAGGCACACTTTAAAGGCAGCCTGACAGCACAGATTATTTGGAAGGATTCACGGGATAAACAGGAGTTTGCCTGCAGAGCATGTGAATCTGTGCATTCAAAGCAGCCAAAGATCTGGTGAGCCCAGCCCTGTGCTTGTAAGATGTCTCACCTCTGCATGCAGCCTTCTGTGAACTTCACTTGCTGCTTACAAGGAGAAAATGTACTTTTTCTAAATTCAAAAGTTCAGAATTTGCTGTGTTTTTAAGAACATGTGTTTACTGAGTTTCAGGCCAAAAGCAGAAAGACCTCCAGTTCCTCTGCTTGGAGATGGCTGTCCTCATTTCACTTTCTGTAACAGGTGGAATATATCTTTTTTTTAAGCTGGGTTCACTGTTGTGTATCAAATTCCTTTGTACTGCAGGCTCAGGCAGCCAGCTGGTGTCAAACCCATGCAGTGACATTCTCCTTTGCCTTTGTGAAAATTCATTATATTTTAGTAAGGCTGAGGAAACTGAAGTGAGATGCAGCCAAATTTAAAATAAAAGCAGCCTATCAGTGAGGACAAAACTGGTTAACTGTTTGAGAGCTGACCTGATGAACAGCACAACTGTCTTTATACCAGGCAACAGGAGCTTTGAGGCAATCTGGATAACTAAACACCAGTCCCCTGGGTTCCTGATACCCTCTTGATATCTGCTACTTGATTAAAGAGGTGTACAGGTTCTCCACGTGCCTGCTGCAGAGTCTCCAGGGGTTTAGAGGAGAAATCTGCAAAGTCAGAGTGGTTTTAATCTCTTTTACCAAGCCATGTTGAAATGAGCTTGGAGTCATAGTAAATAAATCAGTGGGGTTGAAGTTGAATAATGGGTATTTCAATATATATATTTGAGATGATTTTTAAATGGTCTTTGGAACACACAGAGCAGCTGCCTTGAGAAAGTACCAGAAAGAGAATGTATGGCCTTTTGAAGCACCACCATACCCCATGTATGGATGAGCTGCAGTTAGAGATTATTAACCCTGAGCAAAAGCACAAGATTGCCCCAGGAGAGGAAACCATGTCCCTGAATACCTGGGGCAGGGACAGAGCTTTCCCTTGCACCCAGGGCCTGAGATGTTGCACTCAATGCTTAAGTGTGCATTGAGCCTTTTGATGGCTTGATGATGATTTATCTCTGTATAAATAACTGAAAAATAATAGACATTCTCCAAAATGTCTTGTACTGATAATTTCTTAAGGTGGTTTGAATGATTTTTACCTCCCTTTGTACCCTCATGATCTTTTCCTCAGTTCACTAAGGAAGTGTGCTCTGCTGGAAGAAGTGACAGCATGTAAAAATAGCACTGCCTTATTTTGCAGATCTGCTTGCTGTTAGATCTGCTGACTTGGATTTAAAAATAAACTTTTCTTCTGCTTTTTGCACCTGCTTGTCCTGGCGGTGCTTGATCTTGTGCTTCAGAGCAGCAGCCATTTGGTGGTAGCTGAAATCCTTGCTGGATTGGGATCAGCAGCACAGGTGGTTGGGAGACCTGAGTTAAGGGGCTTTTGAGGCCAGAGGTGTTTGTGAGGCCAGTAACTAAACATAAAGGGGAGAAAGACCTTGTAGGCTTTTTAGAGCCTCTGTGGGAGTTGTCAGTTCAAAATAAGCAGTGTGTGTTTTGCCATGTGTGCAGTGGAATTGCAGTTGGTGTTCCAAGCCATTTGCTGTAAGTGTATTATCCCTTCCCCTCACTGAATATTGCTCTACTCTAATCAGATTGCATCGCAGTTCATCGCTGGGCCCAGGCACAATGAAGAGCTGAACTTCAAAAGAACAGAAGTATCTTGAGTTCCTGCCTTCTTCACACGTTGGGCTGACATTAAGTGTTCATTTAGAGCCAGATGCATGGAGGTATGGAGATCAATGGGTCTGGCTCTCTAAATAGCCTGAACCAGATCTCCATCTTTGCACCATCTGGAGCATGCAGTGCAGTGTGGTCCTCAGTGCAGAGTGTTCCTGGCTGCTGGAGCTGCCTTTCCCTGCCCTTTGGCTGGCAGCTCAGCCTTGGGGTTCTGCACAGGTGAGGGGTTACTCCACGTTAGCACACAGGCTTGGCTTGTGTTCTTCAGCTTCAGCAATTGTTTTCCTTACAGAGTTCTTTGTCTTAGCCTGTTCTGGTTTTCACTGAGAACACCAGCTTGGTGACTCGTGTCACCTGCTTTCCTTGAGCCATTGATGGGTGTAGCAGCTGGAGCAAAGCAGTTGCATCTGCTCAGATTAAGACTGTAAGGTTTACTGAGCTATGCATAGACTGTTCCTGGAAATACATCTCTCTATAAATCTGAAAACAAATGGGGAAAAGGTATGGGCAATATTAGTGGACAGCTTGATTGTGAGTACAGATGTTTAGCAGATCCTGTATGTTTTCAGTACTGAAACTATTTGTGTTCTAAAGAAAAAAATGTAAATAATGGAAAACACTGTTGTGGCATTTGCTCTTTTAAACAAATCTGGTTTTAATTGCAGCTTGGTTTTGTGGGATTAAAAAGTTGATGCAGAATTCTAGGTTCATAGAAATGAACAACAGGCACCTGTTAGGAGGGATGGATATTAATTCTTGCAAGAAATCACCAGAAGCAAAATTCTGTCTGTGTGGCAACACCGTTTGTGAAAGGGAGAGGAGGAGGGAGCAAGCCAGCCTGCACTCCTGACACAAACACCTCAAACTTGAGCATTTTGTTCCTGGGAAACACTTCTGCCTGGACTTCTGCTCTCTGACAGGATGTCATGGTTCAGTGATGCATTTTGTGTCTCCTTACAAGTTAGTGAATCAATGACAGACTTACTTTCTCAGAAATTGAACTGATGCATCCTGTGATAACTTAAACCTTGCCAAAGCGCTTCTGTCCACCTTTGTGTGTGACATCCTCTTTCAAAGCAGAGGGCCACGGGTGAGCTTTGCATGCACTGAAGGCTGACTAAAGCCAAAGTGTCCAGAAATTATAGCAGGGCTGGTTCATGACCATGTTTATGTGCTGGATGGACTGTGCACTGACCTCTGTGTGCATGGGTGAACTTCTGACCCTGCTTCTGTAATGGCAGGGCTTGTGCTGGCTCCCATGGGGTGAGGATTTTGCCCAGTGCTAAGCTGGAACAGCTAAAGTAAGCAAAAATGTTGCTCACTGAAGGAATAAGCAAGCTCAGAAGAAGTCACAAGAGCTTTCTTGCATATTCTTTAACAAAGTGACTGGAACATGGCCACAGCCTGGTCATAGCCTGTTACAAGGACTTCTGAAAGCTGGTGGTCACCAGGGCAGGCTGTGGGCTAGGGGTGGCTCAGGTTTCCTGTTCCTTTGGCTTCTTTGCTGCTTTAACTAGCTGCCACTGCCACTCTTCTCAACTCCTTTGTCATCTAAGGTCAATGACAATGCAGTTTGAGGTCCTGCTAGTCCCATCCATGAACAAATGCTAGTTTCTTCTGCAAATGAGAAAATAAGCCATCCCCTCCTGCATTTTCCTCTCAGCTGGATTATGTGGGGCTCTGGCAAATGTGATGGAGAACTTCATAGCAGGCCTCTGTAAATATGTTTTCCAAGTAATTTGCCCAAAAGGGCATTGACCAAATATTGCAAGCAATCTGTTCCTTTGCAATGACAACTGCAGAGGTGCAGTATATGACAGTGGCCTGCCAGAGCTGTTTTATTAAATTTGGTAATCTAAAATTCATAGGTGAGTTTGACCTTGAATCTGCATTTGTTGATCCAGTCTTCACTGAGAGATATCTAAATTAATTTTTTTTTAAAAGCATCAGGAATTTTTTTTCTCACTTTGAGCAGCAGCTTTGAGAGACTTTACCAAGGGCTGCTCAGAAAGGCTCACAGCTGTAGGAATAAGGGTGTCCTGTTTTATTTTCCTGCCTTGTGGATGCTGAACAACATCTGTCTGTCTGCAGTTTTTGATGTGTTTTTCCAACTTGGAAGCCTTACCTGGAGACTGTTGACATCCTGAACACAGAGAGCTGCCATAGCTCCACTTTCAGCTTTCTATCCCAGTAGTAATACCTGTGCTTGTCAGTTTTAAGCAAAAGCTGTCCTTTTTTCTCTGTTTGCTGTAACACCCTGGAACTGATCCCATCATCCTTGAGTTTCATGGAAGCATCTGTATAAAAAGTTCAGCAAGATCAAGGTCTGTGCCCCATGTAATCAGTGGTAGAAACTGCTTGCTCTTCTAGCAGCGTGAGTTTGAATAAGGGTTGGGTAAATGGCCATTAGCTTAAAATGTCCTACTGTTAGTCATTTGTCATAGCCTCCATGTTCAGAACTGCATTTAATAATCCAGCCTCCATTCTGCTTCTGCTTTAATCTTTACTCAGAAATGGAAGCCTCTTCTGATAACTTGGAAATTACAAAAATATTACAGCCATTTTTTATTATTCTCTCCCTTTTGGGAAAGAGGGAAGTAGCTGACACATTTGGACTATGGCCTTGAAGATAAAGGTGAGCTCATTAGTAAGTTGGAACCTCAAAGGCACTTCCTGAAAGGCAGCATCTTCTGAGGCTGCTGGAATTGCTCACGAGTGAAGTGAGAAGAGGAAGATAAGAGGTTGATTGTAGCCAGTTGTTTGGAGTATATAGAGGCCATGCAGTTGTACAGCTGCACATTTCAGCAAATAATCATTTCCTTGATATATGATCATGATTAAATACAAACATAATGACTCCCACAAAACAATTGAGTCTCTTTCCTACAATCTCTCCCTGTTGTCTCTGTGATGTTGAATGACAATCAAGCATCGAAAGAAATCCATTTATGCCCTTCAGAGTAGACTCATTGTAGTGTTGTGGTCCACAGATTTTTGTTTAATTATCTCACATGAAAAAACTTTGTGGTCTTTTACAGGCTTAGGCTGGAAAGGGAAAAGGAGGGAAGGTGAGAGTGAAGGCACGTTTTGCCTTGCAGAATTGCCTTTTACTTATGAGAAGTAAGGCTGATGCTATCACCCACTTTCTAATCAAATTTGACAGGAGCATTTTGTTAAGCCACTTTCTCTGAGTGGGAATTCTGATGAATACAGCTCTCATCTCCGGTTTCCAAGTATTACTTTACACTGTTCCCAGGCATTGTTTGCCTTACTGGATGAATTATTATAGTATGTCAGAGAAGCAGATGATTCACGGCCTCATTTTATAAACTGAGAGCCCAAGGCACAGCAGTTTGACTTGCAGAGCTGCAGGGCAGTGAATGGAGCCCATGTTACCCACCCAACATATTGATGGTTTGGTAAAAGGTTTGCTAGTGTGGCCTCAGTATTTCTGTTTGGGAAATCACAGCTGCTGGAGGATGTCCTGATTTTCTTCCAGGGACCTGCTTATGAGTAGAGATGGACAGTGCATTTGGTGTGTTCCTGACACACTTCTCTGCCAGATGCTCTTTTTGCCACCACATCTGGGGCTTGGCAGCACTGAAAAAGAAGTTATCATCTCCACTGCATCTGTCTGCCTGGCTCATGGTTCCTTGAGTCAGTAGGCAATTGGTCACTTATGGAGCAGGTTTTGAAAAGATAAACCTTAAATTAATTTGGAAGGTGAAGCAGGTGTTGTGTGACTGTGGCATTGCCCAGTGCAATAACCTTGTTCCTAGACTTTGATTGCTCAGGTGCACAGCCAGTACCAGGACTTGCACACACATTAATGCTGCTTGTAGGGCCCATCCCTGTGTGCAGAGTGCACATCTTGGCTGCCTGCTCTGGCTGTGAGTGAACTACTCATCAAACTGTAATTTATATAAAGCATAGATGAGTCTTATTCACTCCAGCTGATATTGGATAAAAGAAACAAATCCAAATTGCCATCCCTTGTTACATTTGGATATTTTCAAACCACTGCAGTGGTATAAAATGGTTCCCTCTGCCAGTTTGTGTAGCCAGCTGATCCCAGACCTTTGGAGGCAGGAGCATCAGTGCAGTTCTGCTGTGGGAACCAGCCCTACAACAGCCTGCTGAAAGCTGAGATGAGCCCTTTGCACTGTGGGTGTTCCTGGAAGAACAGCTGAATGCATTGGTGATGGCCATGGTCCTCCAGCTCAATAAATCAAGGGGTGGTGAGAGGCTTGTATTTAATTTTTTTTTTTTTACTTTCTCGGGAAGCATTTGTATCCTTGACAGTTAATATAATTGAGAACAAGGAAGTAAAGCTCTTTTTAACTCCAGTGCTGTTAGAGTCAGTCATTGAGGAGGAGTGGTGGGATTCAGGTGTGGGACAAGATGGGCTGGCACTGTCCTTTGTTCAGTCTGGTGACCCTTGCCAGCCCTGACCCACTCCCTGGGTCCCTGCTGACCAAGCAGAGCTGGCTCAGCTCTCCCAAACTTCTTAACAGCCCCCCTCATTCTTCTTCCCAAGCAGAATCCTCAACCCATCTTCAGCAGCACCTTGTTTCCAGAATTGACATCAAAGATTTTTCAAAACCATTTCTTTTCCTTTCACCTTCACTTCATTAGAGTAGTTTTCATTCACAGAATAAAATTAACACCTCATTGTTTGATGTTCTTGTAAACACTTATGGATAACATGAAGTTTCAAAAGGTGGGAAGAACCAGTAGCCCACTCATCACCAACCAGTTGTGTTTGGTTTTTTTCCATGGAAAAACCTCCTTATTCCAGGCTTAATTTATTTTGTTGTATGTTTTGTTGGTTTTGGTTTTTTTTAACTCTGAACTTTGTTTTGCTGTTCTGACATTGCCCATCCAGCTGTACATGTGTTGAGGGGATATATTTATACTTTGGTTGATTGTGTTTCAGTTAAAATTCTGTTACCTTGGAATTTAATGTTAATAATAACTGACCCTTGTTTCCTAGTCTCCCCAAACACACAGTTTCCTTTTTATTGTTATGATACGACCCTTCTTTTTTTCATATAACAGACTTAGGGAAGCAGTGTCACTTAACCATTGATGGTCCTTAATATTCCAATATTCAGTGAGTTCTCAACCTTAAAAACCTACCTATTGCTTAAACTCAGTGCTGGTAGCCAAGGAAATTTTTGGTTCATTTCGTCTTCTCTGCCATTGCAGTTGTGTACCACATTAGCCTCTGAAATAAAATTACTTTTATTTGGCAGTGGATCCAGAGAAAAATGCCCATGGTTTGGGACAGAAATCCACTCTTTGTGTATACTGTCCCCTTTCTCCACTTGCTTTCTCTCTGATACACCTCTCCCCATCTTTGCTTTTTTGAGTTTCTGGAGTTGCTTTTTTGAGTTTCTGGAGTCTGTTTCAGCTTGTGCAAGTGCAGCATCACTGGAAGAGCTGGGTATAGATCCAGCCTGGAGTCTGTGTGCTTTTCCCACCTGTGTGCAACGAGGCTACAGCTCTTTGATGTTACCAAATAATATTATTTCAAAAGCTCATTATAAAAACATGATTAATCAGGCAAGTGACAAAGGACTTTGTGTTTATCTTTTTGAACAATACCAAAGAGCCACAATTTGTTCCAGTTATTTAGTGTCTTTGTTCCAGAGCCATTTTGTGGGCACAGAATTTAATTCTGCAAGAATGCAGGAAGATGGTGACTTGATTCCATGTTTAAAAAATTCAAAATTATCAAAAATGTTGAAGTTTCTCAGGAAGATTTTTGTTTAACTTGAGCAATACTGTTTTTAAGGCCTAGCAAAGATTTTGCTCCATGATACAAGTCTAAGGTTATTTTAATAATAAAATAAGACTTCTAAATAGATGCTGATACATTCACTATTCCAGAGGGTACTACAGCTGGGAAACAGTTCGTTAGAAGGCTGATGTTTGTATTCTGAAATAGTAGATTTGACGTGCAAATGGGAACTAAGCAAGTACCAAAACTGGCACTAACCAAAACAAAGTTCTGTGGAGATGGAATGGGCTGCTCGGGGCCGGTGTGGCCGGTGGCAGAGGGGAGGGAAGGGCTGTGCTGGGAGCAGGGAAGGGATGAGCTGGGGGCAGGGAAGGCTCTGTTGGGAGCGGAGAAAGCTCGGCAGGAGCAGGGAAGGGCTGTGTCGGGAGCAGGGAAGGCTGTGCTGGGAGCAGGGAAGGGCTGTGCTGGGCTGTGCTGGGAGCAGGGAAGGCTGTGCTGGGAGCAGGGAAGGCTGTGCTGGGAACAGGGAAGGGCTGTGCTGGGCTGTGCTGGGAGCAGGGAAGGCTGTGCTGGGCTCTGTCGGGAGCAGGGAAGGGCTGTGCTGGGCTCTCTCGGGAGCAGGGAAGGCTGTGCTGGGAACAGGGAAGGGCTGTGCTGGGCTGTGCTGGGCTCTGTCGGGAGCAGGGAAGGCTGTGCTGGGAGCAGGGAAGGGCTGTGCTGGGCTGTGCTGGGAGCAGGGAAGGCTGTGCTGGGAACAGGGAAGGGCTGTGCTGGGCTGTGCTGGGCTCTGTCGGGAGCAGGGAAGGCTCGGCGGGAGCGGGCGGAGCCCTCGGCCCGCGGGGTTTGGTCCCGCCCGGCGGCCAAGGGCGCCACCTGCTGGCCATGCCGGGATCGCGGCGGGGCCCGGGCCGGGCTCTGCGGCCGCCGAACCCCTCTGAGGCGCCGGGTCTAAAGAATCCGGGGACGGGAAAATTGCATCGAATCCCCTAGGTCTATTTCTAAAATGTGGAAATAATTTGTTCACAGATGCCCACTCCCTTGACAGCTGTGCTACTTGGGTTTTGACATCTCAAACCCTTTTCTTTCAAGTCTTGTGCTGCAGGGTTGAGGCTCATGGCACAGAAGGGGCCTGGAAGATCTGTGTTTTAATTGTGTTTGGTTGCTTGGTTCTGGTCTCTAGGTGAACAGGAATTAATCTCTTCCAGGGGTGGCAGATACCACTGAGATCTGCCCTGTTAATAGCCTAGTTGATTATACACATATTATTAATCTGTTTTACAATTGCTCTGGAAGACTTGGCACCCCCCTCCTGGTTGTTATGCCTCTACACCACAGGCAGGAATCTCATCAGGGGTCTCACCTGCCTTTTGGTTTTTGTTTTTCAGGTGGTACCAGAGAGATTGGGTCTGCTCTCACCAGGATGTGTATGAGGCACAGAAGTATAGAGTCCAAACTCAGGCAGTTCTCAAGGTGAGTGGCTCCATACCTGGCCCAGCACTGGAGGTTCCTCTTTCATGTGCTGCTGGGGAGCATCTAAAGCTGTTCGTCAGCATTGGCTTCTCAAATGACCTCTGCCCATGTCCCTGAGAGCAGCAATTGTTTTCTCCCTGCAGCACATTAGGTGCTGTGAACATGCTGGGTTTCACTGCACATTTACGGGGCTGGGCCAGTTCACCTCAAATCACCTCTGAATGCTGCAGATTCCCACTGTCAGTCCTGGTTGCTCAGTGCTGAGCAGGCGGCTGCTGATGTGACCAACTGACCTGCCTTTGTGTCAGGACTTTAGGCTTTGTCACTGGGTTTTAAACAAGCAGCAGCAGCAAGTGTTGTGCTGCTTCCTCAGCTTACTGCAGAGCCCAGATAGCTTATGGCCAAGAGAAAAACCTTCAGCAGAGCAGTATAGGAAATGCAAATTCTCTCATCCTGTTTTTGCAGTTGAATTTAGACTGCAGAGGTAATGTGAGAGCAGTAACTCATGTGCAACCTGGGCTGTACAAAAACAACCTACTTCAGTAGTTAGTAGTAGTTTGCATATGTGCCTTTTTTAACCAGACTTAAAAATGATGCATGACCATAGGTGAACAAAAATGATATTTCACCATTTACCTGATGACCTGCTATGTTTTTCCCTTTTTCCCCAATCATTGAAAGTGTTCAAAGCCAGGTTGGATGGTATAAGCAGCCTGGTCTAGTGGAAAGTGTCCTTGACCATGGCAGGGTGGTTGGAACCAGATGACCTTTGAGGTCCCTTCCAATCCAAGACATTCTATGATTATGCTGTGATTACTTTAAAATAAAGTTATTTATGAAATTGGCCATGAGGAGACAATTTTAGTTTCCAGTTACCACAGTTAGCTGTTTAAATGGTTTGATCCCAGTCTCATTAATTAGTGGAACATTACTAGTGCTGGACTCCACCAGTGTGAGGTGAGGCACATCAGTGGGCAAGATATTGTTCTTTTGTACAGCTGCTCTGTCTTCTTGTGTATATACATATGCTATTTCAGTTTATAATCTCCATGGCTGCATGAACCTTTCTGGTCTCCTGAGTTTCCATTTGAATTGTGTGACAGCTGAGTAGGATCTGTTTACTCTGAACTGTTTCGGGTCACTCCTCTGCTTTATTCTCTGTTCCTCTCTGTCTGGAGCTTTTGTAATTCTGGTTATCTTGTGATGTGGATTTTTGATTTTTTTTTTAATCTATTTTTTTCTTTTGCTTTCTCTAGTGTAAACATTTTTA
Organism: Molothrus aeneus; assembly: GCF_037042795.1. Classification (NCBI taxonomy): domain Eukaryota; kingdom Metazoa; phylum Chordata; class Aves; order Passeriformes; family Icteridae; genus Molothrus; species Molothrus aeneus. The sequence continues at coordinate 142,215,803 of NC_089646.1, read as the reverse complement.
TGTTCTGATATTTACATTGTGACACTGGTAGCTGTCACAGCAAAAAGTAAAAATACTCCAGTATTGACCTTGGCTCTCTCTGTAAGAATAAGGGCATCTGCAGGATTTGATTGCTCTTTGTGTTTTTTCAACAAAATTAGTGCTTTAATTGACTGTCTGATAAACCCACTTCAAGAACAGATGGAAGAGTGGAAGAAAGTGGCCAATCAGCTGGATAAAGACCATGCAAAAGGTAGTTACAGAGGAAGAATTCTTTAATAGGAGTAAGATTGTAATATCAGTTTTGCTTCCTCTTTTCATGTTTGTACTGGAGAACTGAATGACATGCTTAAATATGTATAGCAGTTTTTCTCTTCTGAAACACTCCTCTCCCAAAGTGCCTAACAAAAATTTAACCCTTGCTGTATGCATTTTGAAGGTTTAGTTTGCTGGACCCCGGGGGTGGGTTGTTTTCCTAGACTGATAAGCAGTAATTGGGTTTTACTCTGTTAGCCCACTCTCCCTGTATGAGCTGAGGATTGGAGATGCCACATGTATCCCTGCAAAGCTCTGGGGTGTTGTTAAAAGCAGCTTGTAAGATCATGTTATGCCTCAGCCAGAGCATCCCCAGAGAGTGCGCAGCCCTGTAGAGCACTGAGCATTGTTATTTTGTACCTGATGCCATACAGAGAGTGCTCCTGTGGAGCAGGAGAGCTCTGCTGTGGGACATGGGGTGCCCTGGGCTGCAGGGCTGATGATGGCTCCAGAGGCTTTCCAGGGGGACTGAGCTGCAGGCAGCCAAGTCTTGCACAGCAAGCACACGTTGGTAGATGCCTTTGTACTGGGAATGCTGGCCCTCTAACACAGGTGCTGAAAGCAGGTTGCAGTTCACCACTGACTGACCCTTGAAAATTTTAGACTTTTGTTATGTCTGAAAGAAGCAGCAGCACCATGAAAACTGATAGGAGGGAGTGGGCTTGACCTCCAAAAGAGGATTTCCTTATGGGGTCAAAGAGAAGCAGTTGAATCAGCAGCTCTTGAAAAACTTCCTGCCTTGTGCTGCAGAGTGCTAAGCATGTAGTGAGCAGGAGAGAGGAATTACATGGGGTCATTGCCAGTAGGGGTGACCCAGGCCAAAGTGGCAGTGAGATTTAGAGTTTAGTGGGCAGACTTGGGTGTTGGGAGTGCATCTGGCCTCAGTACAGTTCTTGTGCCTGCCATGAATCTGCTTCTGTTTTTCCATCTACAGAAGAGTACTAACACTGATCTCCTTTGTTAAAGTGTACGTGTACATGTATATACATGCATACGTGCCTTGTATCTTCTTTTTTTTTTTAAGTATCAGTTTTCATATGTGGTACCTTTAGTGTTCCTGCACTAGAGGTTGAATATTTTGTTCTGGGATTTTAATCCTCCTGGAATGTACAGCTCATCTGAAAATGAGGACAAGTGCAGTATGCTCCACTTCACCAGAAGGAGCTGGCAATGTGACCCTTCCTTGGGCAGAGTTATAGCAACCTCTTCCTCTGCCTGACTCTCATGCTGGAGAGGGATCACAGGATATTCTCTGCCTTGCCATTTCTGGATTGCTGTTTTTTGCACACAGATGTTTCGAGAAACCTGTCATCTCTGTTTTCCATTCCTGAGAGTGGATGAAATGAAAAGCACTCTAATTTTGTACTGTGTTCTCAGTTGTTATTTCTGTAAAGGCTTTGTTTATTTGCAAAAGATTTTGGTATGTGAATGTGCTCACACCCTAACATGTTACATTAAGCCAAATGTATAGGCTTTACAAAATGTGAGTTCTAAGCTGCTTTGTTTAATGGTAGCTGTTCTCAAAAAGTTTGTAGTCTAATGTCTTTAAATGTAGCCTTTTCTGTGAAAAACATTCATTTTGGCATTGATTATATTGATAATAGAGATTGTGTGTGTTTTTTAGAATACAAAAAAGCCCGCCAAGAGATCAAAAAGAAGTCATCTGATACACTGAAGCTACAGAAGAAAGCAAAGAAAGGTAACTTGCTTCCTACTGTTCTGTTTACAGCCTTCTGAGCTGTGCTCATTGACAGAGATTGAACAGTGATGGAACTTTTTACTGTAATAATCCTGCCCCTCTAATGTATTCCTGGTACCTACTTGGGTACCAGGATACAATTACTGTGTGTCATTTAAATCATGTTCTGAAGCTGCTGTCTAATGTTCTTATACAAAAGCCTTAAAACTGTTTATGCAAAGTCAATCATGTTTTAAAATAGATCCCTTACTGCTAACTTTTTCTTTTTAGGAACACTGACACTCTTAACATGACTTGGGCAGATACCTGTAAAATTTTCTAGACTCTTTTGGAATCATATAAAAAAAGCCATTATGTAAATGTTCCCTAACTATTAATGTTTCTCGCTGTTCTTCCTTTCTGGCACTTTTCCTCTTTTTTCTTTTTTTTTTAGCAGCCTGTAATCTCCTAAACCTTACTTTATTGATCAGACTGAGACAGTGGCATGGGTTGTTTTTGGGGGGGAAGGGCTCTTGGCAGTCACAGAAAACTAAAGATGAGTGAGAAGAAAAAGGGAATTTTCCTGAAAGACAGTTTGTCTTTTTAGCAGCTGTAGCTCATGTTGCTCTCCCACCTTCACCTTGTCATAGGGGTTTCATCACTGTTTTGATGGAAACATGCAGCACTGCTAGCTGCAGCACTGCCATCACTAAGGGTTTTACTTGGCCAAGTGCAAACCACCAGGCTTTGGAACAATACAGGGAGCTTGTACAGAAGACTTCCTGGTTCCCTTTCCTGGTTCCCTTTCCTGCACTGGGCTCTTCCCAGCTGGGTCAGAAGTGTGCTTTGAGCAGCTCTCAGTCTGCAGGTTGAAACTTGTCCTTCCCCTCCTGCTGAAAAACTGTGAAACCAGGGACAAGTAAAATAAATGCAGGGGGTGGGGAGTTTCTTGAAATTTTGAAATTGTGTTTTACCCAGAACAGGTAAGCTGTCTCTAGCTGTCCTTCCATATAGGTGAATCAATAATCACACTGGTGGAAAGCCAGGTGACTGGAAAACTGCTCTTGAATGTTAGCTGATTTTAGATAAGAGATGAGGAAAGGAGAGATGAAAGCCACCAAGAGGGAGCTTAGCTCAGTAGGTTCTGTGTGTCTGTCAGTTAGTTCAGTGTCCTAAATCAGATGGTGACTGTTACCATTTGAGATAAGACTTTTTGTGATAAGATTTATTTTTTGGATAATGTGTAAACATGTTTCTCATTTTGTGTGATGAAATGTCTGATTGTAGACCAACAGCTTTATAGAGTTTGTGGTATTCCTTCCATGTCTTCTCCTGTCTCTCCCCTATCTTTTCTAGTCTTATTTCTTCTTGTCTTTGTGTGATAGAAACAACCCATCAGTGCATGGTAGGTAAGCACTGACAAAAACATAAAAGCATGGAATCGTTTGGGTGGATGTCTGGGATCTGGGAGGAGGGAGCCACTTTTTGAATCTGTTTCTATGGATTGACAGCTGTCTGGCTCCATCTCCCCTTTATCCTGCTTCTGAGTGTTCAATAAATCATCCTGCAATATTGAAGGAGGAGACATCATCTTCTGTGAAGTGTGAAGAGGAAAGAGAAGTACTTAAAAGCTGCTGGAAAAAAACCCCACTGTTCTCATGCTGCAGATGCTACCTGCATCTGTTAGCAGTGGTTAAAGCAAGCAGGCTTGGTCCTTGGATTTTCTGCTTTCATATCCCCCTCCTCAAATGTGAGCCAAGTCTCATGATGAGAGTCAGGAAACTGGTGTTTTGTGCTCATTCAGGATTGAACATCTTTTAGTGAGGAGTGGAACAGGCCTCATTTTGCCATTGTTGTAGCAGCCATGATGTGATTGAAATTTTGTTTTCTTTTTTTTAATCCAATTCTCTTGCTTAATTTTGCCGTTATGATGTTCTTTTGGAGATGTGGTGAAGGGTGCTGTATTTCTGTGCTGTCCCTCTGGGAGCTGCTGTCAGACTCATGGTGTTTGCTCCAGAGCACAAAACCACAGGGAGTCAGGGGATGTTTGAGTGCATGGGGCAGGTGGAAGAGCTGAGGGCTCACAGGCAGCCAGTACAGGGAAAAGCAGGAGCTGCAATATTTCTGAGGAGCTGAGAGTTGTTCTCATGGCCCCTGGGAAGAGGAGGCCTTGGCTCCTAAGGCTGTGAATATGAATACCCAAAGCTGTTGGCCTCAGCAGGAGTAGAGAGGGGATGGGAGGAAGTTCTCTCTGCCTTCCTGCAAGTTATCAACAACGCTTAAGTTAGAAGAAAAAAACAGGAGTAGATGCCTTTTCTCCTCTTTGTTGTTTTGGTCCCTATCTTGAAGAAATAAAGCTTTGGTCTGAGTGCAGTGTCAAATGTTGTTGTGAAAATGTTTTTGTATGTACCCATCTTGACAGACCTGTTCAGTGTCCTGTGTGGTGAAGTATGTTGCTCTTGCATCTACCAAGGGATAAAAAAAATCAAGAAGGGGTTTATTTTGTAACATGATAAAGCTGCAGAAGTGATTCTGCTTTAGGACACAAATGTGATTTGAACTATGGAAAAACTGTGCTGGAGGCATGAATGTCTTCCCATGTCTTCAACTCTCCTGTTTCTCTGTTTTACAGACTTTTTTTGTTCTGTTCTTCCTCAATCAGGACCTGTCCCTTTGATTTTTCTGTAAAGTTACTGACTCACCTATGGGAAATCTAAAACAAGCAATTCATTCCCTTCCTAGCACTTGTAAGAATACTTTTGAATTAACTTTATGATCACCTGTGGGCAAGCAGGATGTGTGCTGAATTCTGGATTTGCTTCAACACCGTGCATGCTACTGTAAAGGTCCTTCAAGCTTATTCTGCTGTTTCCCATCTGACCTTATGGGAAAGTGTTTTCCTTCTGCTTTGGGCAGCTCCATGTGGAAGAGCTCACATATAAGCCTCTCCTTTCCTTGTTCCCATCCTGGCAGTGGTGGCCCCCAGCCCTGATGTGTCAGGCTGCAGGGCTCTGTCACAGCTGATGCTGCACAGCAGCTCCCTTGCTCCTTCTCTGCATCCCAAGGACGTTCAGGAAGGAGGATCATGGGCTGTGGGGCTTGTCCTGGTGGGAGTGCTGCAGGTTGGGTTCCCTGCCTTAGCTCTGGGGGTTGAATCCACAGGGGTTTGCCTGTTCCATGGCTTCTGTGGGGTCTCTTTGTTCCTGTTCCACATGGCCAAGGTCAGAGTTCAGGCTGGGCGTTTAAGATCACATGTTAGAAATTATGTTTGCAGAGTAAGTGTGTTCATTGCAATAAGGGTGTTTCCAAAGCTTGAAGTGATGGGGAAAACACTAAGCTTTCCAAAGAAAACAAAAGGAAGTTCAGGGTCCTTTCTGGAAGTTTGTTAGGTTATTTTTAGTAAAGTGACACAACTGTGAAATGAAAGTCTTGCATTTCAAAAGACCTCACAGAGAAAATTTTCACCCTATTTGTTGTCTTTAACTATTAAAAAAAATCCACATGAAGCTAAATCTATGTAGTCTTAAATAGGATGCTGGTGCACCTCCCAGATCCATGCAGTCCCTGAGGGTTTCATGGGGATCTTCAAGGTTCTTCTTCAAGGCCTCCTTGCACCCTTGTTCCCATGGGGAACAGGCCCCTAGGGCTTGTTGCCCACCCCAGCATTGACACTTAGCTCCTGAACAGATGCAGTTGTGTAGTGCATAGAATTGCAGACATCTCCTAAATTGCTCTTTGTTTTCAGACAAACATTGGCCACCAGAAGTCAGCCCAGCTAACCTGAGTCAGCAGAATAATTATGCATATACTTAAAATAAATTCCATATTTAGGTTTCTGCTGATTCAGGGCCTCATAAGTGGATCCATAGCTGCTAGAAGCTATTGATGCTATATCAAATCAGGAGAGAGGCAGCAGCTGTGGCTCTGCATGTAACCATTTGGGAAGGTTAACAAAATGCATTATTCTTGAAGAAAAAATGATCAAGTGATCAAATTAAAATATATCTGAATGCATGTGTAAAATCTGGAGTGCATGTTGGGTGTATTTTCTGTATTTCAGCTTGGCTATTAATGAATAAATAAACAGGTTCCCCTCCTACCTATAACATGACTGGTTGGTTTCATTTTCAGGTTCTTCACGTGACACTGAGCTTTGAGGAAAGTGTTTAAATCCAAGTGGATATGTAAGAAGTTGTTGGATGTAACACTCCCCATAATATAACACATATTAAGAAGAAAACTGAGTTTTATCTGTTAGACACCTAGAAGTTTCTGCAGAATTCCCTTAACATTCAGTACAACATTTCTTCTTGTGTTCCCATCAATGCTGAGTATCCAAAGTGGCAGTCTCTCCTTTTGAGTAAGCAGCAGTTTTGGAAAGTATTCGTGATTCTATTGAAATTCAGAGAATAGGACATGATTTTTAATTTACTGTAGAACATGATTATTAATTTACTGTAATACTGCCAAAAATGCTTTTTCTTCCTCTTCCTGGTTAGCAAAGATGACGTCTTTGTGTTTCAGAGCCTTTTTAGGATTTTTTTCCCTCTGGTCTTTGTAATATTGTTAGATTGCTCTCAAGGATGGTTGTGCAAAGCCCATGACTCTAAACTAAAAAGCATAAAGTTCTTCAATGCAATTATAAGTGAAGAATGTCTCATTCTTACAGCAAGTGCTGACCTTCTCATTCAAGTACTTTGCACTCTTTCTGTACATGGCACTTGCCCCATCTGGAGTGGCAGCCTGGAGAGGGAGAATCCCTGGCCAGAGCCTTCCTCCCCAGGAGGGAGCCTCATTCCTCTAACTTGATCAAGTGTGGCACCATGACTGAAGTGAGAGCCAAAACTCTGTGGAGTCAATAAGATGCAGCTCAGAAGGAGGGAAGCTAATGAGAAAATTATCCTTATCTTTTGCAGGAAAAAATCCTGTGTGAATGAGGCCATGGTGCCTGCAGGGCTTTTTGGTGTGTTTTGTTTTTTTAGGGTTTTTTTCCCTGCAAGCTTATAATGTGAACTCTCCTTTGCAAAAATGCAGTGAAGACATGTTGCTAAATCAGTGACTGAAGACATTTCTTCAATTTACTTTCGTTCCTTGAGTTTTGAAGGCCTCTTGATAGTTCCCCTCTTTTTGACAGCAAGCCAGTTTTATTGCAAAATTTTATTATATAAAGTTTTTAAATTAAAATACGCATATCATAGCTAATCTTTTTGATGTTCTTCCACATTGCATCAGCAATTAGGTTTTCATTTAATTAACAATCTGTTAATAATTGCAGTAGAGAACATCAAAAAATGCTGTGGTTTACTCACACAGCACCAGTCTAGAGTTCTGCAGGTTTGAGTTCCCTCTGCCCTGGTAAGGAATGATTTGTGCCACTTGACCAGGATCTGGTTATCTGTGTTGTGCACTTTCTCTGAAGCACAGGTTTACATCTTCTCACTGAGGAGTCGAAACTGGTTTAAGTCTCATTAAATAAAACTGTATGGTAAATAACCAGGGGTTTCATTTGCAACAGCTCTGCAGGATGCAAAACTAATGCGTTTGTCTTTATCAGCAATGGAAGAATTCAAAATCCTCTAGTCCAAACTGCTCACTCTCTTGTCTTGGCGCTGATGATAATGTCTAAATTCTAGGAATGCTGGAATACCAGTTTGACTTTTTTTATTTTCCTTTCTGTGTCAATTTTGTGTCCTGCAATTTCTCACCATGCGCACCTGCCTGCCAGCTGAGGCTCTAGGTAAGTCTGTGCCATGCTGTGACCCTGGTGGCTGGTTTATTGTAGCCCTTGCTGTGGCCTCTTTATGGTGTCTGGTCTCCACTAACTGCCTAGACTTTAATTTCTAATGCAACTAAAATATTGCCTAATCTTGATGAACAAACCATCTTTTGATTTATTTTCTTTTGGCATCTAATTGGAACGCTGTAAAAGAAGAAAACCAGTTTTGTGGATAAACCTCTGGTTTATTTTAGAAAGGGATAACATGTTCAGATAAATCTTGTCACAGCTGGGAGAGAAGTTAAATGGAATAGACATGTCATCAAGGTGATGTTCAAATAATTGAGTATCTTATTGTTAATATGACTTTTAAAGTCTAGAGCCTGAAGTCCTTAATGTTGGTCTTTGTAACCTGTGATCCAAATTCCCTTTTTTATGAAAATTGCATGCATCTTTCTTACCTGATAGATAAGGAATCACTCTATTTACTTCATGCTGGGGAAAGGGTTGGAATTCAGCATCACAGTTGTCTCCTGTTGCCTGATCACATCTCAAGTATGTTTAAATTGGGATGCTGTTTCAGCTATTTTGCAAATTTAAAGTAGCTGCCTTGGGATCCCGTTGTGAATGAAGCATGGTGTTTCTGAATCTGAGCAAAGGACTCATACCTGCACTTATAAATGTAGTGATGGAGGTGTTGCCTTTGGGAGAAGCCTGAATTGATTAAATCAGCAAGCTCTCAAACAAGGTGTCTCCACTGGGCTCCTGGAGCTGGGCCTTATTGAGGCTGCTGCTTGTCCCCATTTTTTGAAACCACATATTGTGGTTTTCCTGGTTTGTAATTCAATCTAGAAATGCCATTTGGCAACTTGTAGCTTTTCTGTTAAGGCAGAACTTGGCACTTTTGAACATGAGCAGCTGACTCAGATCTCCAGTAGCCAAAGGAAAGACTCGGATTTGATTTCTGAAGGAGTCTGAGGTTCATCCCAGTTATGAGGTTTATGGTGGCAGAATTCTTCTGTTCTCAGCACAGATCCATATTAGTTCATTTGTTTGGTTTACTGTGCAGAACTTAAAGGAGGTTGTTCATTCTGGCAGCTGGAGCAGGTGTGCTCTTGTAAAGAGGATGGTTTGGGAATGACTGCCATGGAGCCTACTTTGATTGTACAAGTAGAGGTGTACTCAGCATTGTCTCATGTAAATTCTGCCACTCTGTCAAGTGTCCAGTATTGAATATTCAAGTTCTGTGCAGATGCTTTAAAAAGTGTCTTTCTGTGAGGACATGGAAAACAGTAATTTCACCAATATTTGCTGCATTGCATTGTCAATAACAGCAGTAACTTTAGCAGTCCAACTTGCACAGAGAGAATTTAAAAATTATTTGGTGTTGCTGAGAGTTTTGCTAGTATGTCCTATAAAATATAGGCATGAAATTGGGTTGAAAATTGGATTTGCCTTTTCCTTTTTCCCTAATATTTTTCCTTCATCAAAGTTTTTTGAACAATAGTTATTTAAGAAATTGCATGAGGCTTTTAGCCAGGATTCACACAAAACACTGTAAAATGCAAGTTCTGTTGCATGGTGGTCCTTTAAAGCCCTTGCATGTCACAGTAATGATGTAAAGCACCTGCTGTGAGGATGACATTGAGACTGTCCTTGAAGAAGCAGCAGATCCATGTTACTTTTGATGAGCAATTCAGCTCCCTGCACTTGATGAGCTGTCACTTGCCTGTGTCCAGGTGCCGGTCACCAGGCTGTTGGAGCATGGTGTTGTTGGGGAATTCAGTCCACAACTTCTGGTCTTGCATTTGTGCTCCTCTCTGCATCACCAGAGCTCCTCTTTGAGAGGGGCTTTATTTGAATTCCTCCTCAGTGTTCAGGTTGTTGACTTGTTCTTCTGGGTGCAGCTGGACACGCTCTGCAGAGCCATCCCTACCTCCTGTTCATGTCAGGCTGGTTCAGACCAGTGACCTGTGACTACACTGGATGCTTTTGACCATTGCTGTTGCTGATTGCTGTGGTGGGTCACTCAAACCTGCCTGCAGCTGGGGTAGGAGTGTCCTTCCAGGTGCACTTCCACAGCTACTGCATGATAAGACTCTTCTGGAACTATCTTATGTCATTGTGGTAGTTGTGTTGGTTTGGAAGTGTTTTGGAATGCATAACCTAAAGGCCAGAGAATGTGGGCTGGAGGGAATAATCACTTGCTGATATTCTTCATGAAAGTGTGTCTTGTGACCACAGCAAAAATACTGCAATCAAAAATACTGCTTTGGCCATTAACCTTCTCCTTGTTGTTCAAGGGGGAAAAAAACTGCATTGCTCTCCAGTGGTCAATATTTCCTTCTGAGATAAGTAGCAGATTTAAATCAGTGAAGACCCAGGGAGTCTGAGGAGCAGAGGTGGTCAGCAGTTGGCCCTCACACCTTTGCTGTTCTCTGGGTGTAGGAGTGCTGCTGTGGGGATGTGCTCTGCTCTGCTTAGCGAAGGAAACTGCTTCAATTAGGCAGAGATCTCATCCCTCAGATTTCCTGAGCTGAGTGCAGCTGGCGATTCAGGGAGTGGGAAGAGCCATGCCTGCTTTCAGAAGACTTGCTAGATTGATGTCTGCATTGTGGAGCTTTCAAAGGATGTTGATAAAGCTTTCCTCCTCCTAAAAGATGATTTAGGAGAAGTCACCAGGAGAGAGCTGTATTCATCTGTAAACATCTGACTTCAGAGCTTCATCTAAATGATTCACCTAAGCTTGTTTCCTGCTCTGAATTGTACCTGAGACAGCTTCTTTGTTTTCATAGACTGTCCAAATGCCCCTGAGCATAAAAACGGGTCTGTGAAAATACTGGTGAGAAGCTGTGTGTCTGTTACTGTACTGACTCACTGGAAGAAATAAAATGGAAATTTTGTAGAGGTACAGAGGAAGTTGGAGAGTGGTACAGTTTTACACATGCTTTGACCAAAGAGTTAAAATACCAGCATTATTATGAACATATGAACATTATCCTCATAACTTTGTTGAATTGAGTGAATTACACAGGTGCAAATGGAGTTTATTCTTGCCCCAGGTTTAGGCTGCTCTTGTTTATCTGGTCCAAGATGTCCCACTCTAAGGTCCACAGAAAGTACCAAAGTTCACTGTAATTGAACCCACTTTGTCAATGATGTCCAGTTGCTTTTTAAGTGTGTGTGTTCTCACTGCATAGGTAAATGCATTTAAAAAGGATTTACTGCATTATGTGCATGATTGTGGTGGAGCAGCTGAATGTTTATAGCAGTTCTGCAGAGCCAAACTAATGAGTGTTTCATTTAGTTTGCAGCTAATGTATTTTGCACTTGGTACATCCATGGTAGTGAGCCAGTGTCTAGGCTTGAACAACAGGTAGTTTTTTTACCCACTGTAATTCCAGGCAGCACTCAGGACCTGACCAATGATGCAAGTTTCTGTTTCCTAAAGAATTTGAAAGAACATCTCCAGAGAAGTAGGAAATGTTTAACCACTGCATCTGATGGCAGAGTATGGGGAGGGCCTGAAATGTACAGAGTGGTCTTGAAGCAGAAGGCCCAGTTTGTCTCCTGAGGGTGACAGAGAAAAAGGCACAGGACCTTCAGGGAGGTACCCAAAGCTCTGCTATAACTTATTTCTGGTAGATGCTGATTTTGATGGAGGAAGCAGAGGACCTTCAGACTGTGTTCTTCTTAAAGTTTATTTACTTCCAAGTTAAGTAAGTTTTATGACCACATTAGAGCAGCCAGACTGATCTGCAGGATCAGACACTGCTGGAAGTTTGGTACTAGGTGCCCTTGGCAGTGGCCATGTCCATGTTGCACTGCATGTGATTCTTCCAGGATCCATTGCACAGCTCTGCATGTGGGTGTCAGTGCATTTTACCTGGACTATGTCTAACTCTGCAGAGATTTTGATATATCCAGCCTGTGATTCCACTAAGCCAGTGTGATTCTCTTTGCTTCCATCGCTGCTCCCTTTTCCTGCAGCTCTGGCTGTTTATCAGTGCAGGGAGGCTGATGGCTTTGCCTTGCTCTGGAGTATTAAGGAAATACATATGTAAGGCAAAGGTTTTTCCTTTTTAAGCCTGACATTGAGTCATCTGCATTGTGTACTACATACATAAAGAGACCTTTTTCCTCTTGCTCTTAGCTTTAAATCCTCTGTGCAGAAAGGTTATCATCCAAATAATTGATTTTGGGTAGCTGCTTGTAACTCACCCACGATTTTTTCAGTGTTATCTTCTGAGTAGTTAAATTGCATGTGATGGCATTTCTGGGAGATTTGCAACAAATTTATACAACTGAGGTCCTTTAAAATATTTATGGGTGTAAGCTGCATGAAAACATCTTGCAACTGCAACATTATTGGTTATAGTATATCTAAGCATCAGCTCTTAATTCCTAGAGGAATATTTTTTTGGCATGATGCAGCGTAAGCAGTCAGCACAGAATAAGGTACTGAGTTGTCACAGGAAGTTCTTGTATTATGAGTTGACTGTAATTAACACATTGAAGCTTTTCATTGCAAAACATTGGAATTTAATTGTATCCATTGACATATTTTGGACATATATCTATATATACATATGTGAAAAAAATAAATATATGTAATCTATGTTGAGAAATTTTGTTTAGTTTGGGCTCTGGAATGAAGAAAATGGTTTCAACAGTTGGTTTGTGCAGAGTACTTGAACCCAGTGGTCCAATGATCAGTAACATGTCCATAGTAACATTTTGTATAGGAGATTGATTCATTCATTTAGTGGCTCCACAAAATTCTCATTAGGACCTTGTTAGGCACAAATGCAAGAGGGCAGAGGAGTACACCTGGGCTAGTGATTTGTACTCTCCCAGTTAGTAAGATGTTGGTTTTCAGCAAGGATGATGTGAAGAGTTTCTACAGCTAATGCTCTGATAAAGTCCTTATTTAAAATGCTGTCTTTGGCTTGTTGAAACCTTTTGAATTGAGCTGGATTTCTGTTCTGTGCAAGAGGGGAAAAAAATAAGTGCTTTGAAGTGCTTGATTTAATTGAGGGGGGAAACATCCTTACTGATTTGAATTAAGGGAAAATGCTGCTTGAGACTCAAATTGCAAAAGCACAATCCAGCAGCAATGCTGGCTGAAAATAATGTCATCTTCTCTGGAGAGGCACAGTTTTGACAATATGTGCTCTTGATTGTTTCCTGCATACAGGACGGGGTGACATTCAGCCTCAGCTGGATAGTGCTTTACAAGATGTCAATGATAAGTACCTGCTGCTTGAAGAAACCGAGAAGCAAGCTGTCAGGAAAGCTCTGATCGAGGAGCGCGGTCGATTCTGCGCTTTCATCTCCATGCTGCGCCCTGTGATCGTAAGCGCTCTTCGTTTTCACTCAGTACAATGCACAGATTAGATAAGTGGCCAGAAGCCTCTGAAGAGAGTATCTCATTGTGTCTTAGGAATTAATTTCTAGAGCCAAAATACAGCCTGTATCTCTCTCTGTCTAGCAAGTGGTGAGAGTTGGGGCCTTTCTTGTAGGCGCTTGGAGTAATTCACCAATGGAAAACACTGAACACCTTCAAGGTGACTGATGTGTAAACAAAGACTGAAGTCAGTTTGTGTTCTTTCTGCATTCCAGCCTGAGACATTGCAAATGCAGTTTTTTCCACTGCTTTCCTTCTTAACATCACATTTTAATATAAATCCTCCTTATCCTACTCCAGTGCTAGGACTGATAAATGTTTCAAGACCTCCCCTGGGTATATAATGACATTATCTGACAAATTGCAGGCTGCTTCCATGCAGTTTTCTGATAGCTCCTTTTCTTCTACATGACAGTTTTTTAGTTCATTGGAAAGGTTTGGGTAAATTTTCATCATCTCAGGTAGTCTGAAGCCTGACAAAGAATTATTCATGGCTTTGTGCAAGTGAGGTGCATTTCTGAAGGGTCACCAACCTACTGGGAAAATGTTCCCAGTGCTTGTTTACAAAGAGCATCAGTCTCAACAGAAAACCATTGTTAGAGAATTAGAAAAGTCATGGCTGAGTCAGGAGGAGGTGAATTCCAGACTGAGAGGACCTGGAAGAAATGGTAGCTGAGGAATTACTGTGGTAGTTTACAGTGTGGGAATCATCATCTGAGTTAGCTGTCAAAGTAATTTCAGCCAGAATCAATCATAGATGTATTAATGCTCTGTATTTCTATAATGCCTTTAACTTAACTATCAAAAACTATGAGTTTAACCCCTGTTTACACTCAAGCTTAAAATTGTTAGGACACATTAATGAGTGTACTTAGAACAGTTAGGTAATTGTCAAGTGCAGCAAAACTGACACTCTCTCTAAAGATCACAAAAAGAAGGCTGAGACTTATTTATCTTGTTGATGAGATAAAAAATTTCTGGGGTTTGGAATTTACAGCAATCTTAAAGTAGTTACAAAACTCTAAATTAATATTTTCTACCTTTCATAGTTACTTAATGTAGAAAGAAAATACAGCTCCACTGGGCATCCCCACAATCATCAGCAAAATAATAAAGGTCATATATTGTGTTACAGGTGTGATTTTTAAAACCAAGGCTGTGGTTATCCTGGCTTGCTTTTCTTTTCAGGAAGAAGAAATATCAATGCTAGGAGAAATAACCCATTTGCAAACCATATCAGATGACCTGAAAAGTCTCACCATGGATCCACACAAATTGCCATCCTCGAGTGAACAGGTTAGATCTTGTTACCTGAAAAACATTTTATTTGTGGCTTGCATCACTTTTGTGTTGTGAAGAATATTGACTACTAGTGTTTAGTGGTTTAATGTGATGTTTTGTAGAAGCTTTTCAGCAGCAAGGTCATTTTTAACATGAGGAATTTAGAAAAAAAAACCAATCTAGTGAAAATTTGTTTTCAGGGGCTGAGTGCCCCTAAAATATTTGGTGAGAACAGAGTGAAGTGGTAGCAGTAACACTTTGAGGGGTATGAAGATGCCCAATTTCTGTGGAGAGTGTTTGAGAAATGAGTGTCATCTCCTTGCCCTACCTTTGAGCATCCCTGTATTTTTGTAGTCACAAAGTTGCTGGGGTTGTGTAACTTGGTGGAGTCTAACATTTGAGCATTTTTCCATGCTGTCCTTAAAATGCATAGGAAAATGTGTGTCATTAAATGAATCCATATAGGACATTTGTCTGCAGCCCTGCTGTGTGAACTCAGTTTTTTTGTCATACTTTATAATCACCTTATCACTGACATAGAAGTGTAAAGCTGTGTTGTGGTTGAATACTGAATCTTCAGTTAATTGTTTAAAATGTTAAAGTACTTCAGCTCAAAGGCTGTAATAATTTTTAAGTCAAAACAAACAAAAGAAACAAAACCCAGAAAAGCTTCCTTAATGCAAAAAATAAATCTCCAATTTACTTCCTAAAAGTTTTTTTTCCATTCAGATCTGAACTTTCTTTCTGTGGTGGCAGCCTTAGTGTTGAAGTATGCTGATATACCAGGAAAGCCAAGGATGAAACTGACTCACCTGTGTGATACAGCATAATTTTGGAAAAGAACTGAGACTCAATTGGCACTGAAAGTTTGTGGCAGCTATGAATGCTGTATGACAAGCAGATGCTTTCTTTTAATAGGGTGAATTTTTTCCACATCCTTGATGCTATTGATTATCTTTCATCAGGTAATTTTAGATTTGAAAGGTTCTGATTACAGCTGGTCTTACCAGACTCCTCCATCCTCTCCCAGTACTACAATGTCCAGAAAATCTAGTGTTTGCAGGTAAGTCAATTGGTAATACTTATTTTTAATCTGTTTGGGGGCAAAAGGAGGCAAGTTCAGACTGTGAAATGGATTTGTATACATTCTTAAATCTTAAATAGCAAGTCTTAGTACAACAGTACCTCATGGTCTTTACTCATTTCAGTATGTGCTGGGGATATTAAAAAGGATGGGCAGGACTGAACAACTTTTGAATTCAACACAACTTGGAGATACTTTCAATTCAGTTCTCTTGAATCCATTTTGGATCAAAGAGCAGATTGTACTGATCTAAACTCTTGAGATTGTCCATTCATAATTTCCTTTTCTGTTTTTCATGTGATGACTTTTTAGATTATTCTAAGTAGCTGTTACTAATCAGTAAGTTAAACTATTTGAAAAGGGGAAAAACATCCTTGACAATTGCCCTATCAATCTGGTAGATGGAAATGCTTTTTGATACAAGTTTTTTTGACTATTTAATGCTGTCTAATGCTGTCCTGAAATATGTTGAAACACTGGATTCTGTCTATGCTTTCTCTGTAAAAACTGTTTTCTCTCATAAAACAGTTTATTAGCATGTTGCCCCCATATCCTGGTGTCCACATTTACTCTTTCCTTTTACTGAAAAGGAAGATACCCTGTTGTGTATTCTGCTCAACACCTCTCTAGCTGCTCTCAAATGATTACCTTTCAGTTTGCTTTATGAGCTATGTTCTGCAGGTTCCCTGTGTATGAGCAAAGTTACCTACAGCATGTCAGAGCAAGTGAACACAACTTCTATGCACCTACTTGTCTCTGCATGCAGATATATATAAAAAAGTCAGTATTTTATATATATATATGTGAAAATGTGTATATTTAGAGCAATGAGCACAGGCTTAAAGATGCAATATCCTGAAGCTATAAAAGAAAATGGCAAAAAAACCCCCAAAAATTCATCATCTCTTCCTAATCAAATTCATCTTCTTGTATGGTAAAACCTGTATGGTACAGTATGGTACAGACTGATGTGTGTGGGTAAAACAAAGCAGAGCTCCTCTTGCTCTGCTCCCTGCTGACTTGCAGGGTGTGTGTAGGTGGTGTTGGTGCACAGGAGGTGCAGCCTCACCTGTGCATCTTTTAGAGCCATCCTCAGGCCAGGCTGCTGCCAGTGCAGCAGGGAGCTGCCATCAGATTGGTACATCCTGCTAGTCCTGCTCAGCCACCCCAGCAGGAAATTCCCAAGCTCCCACATTGTGGCTGGCATGTATGGATTCTGAGGATTAAAAATCAGTCTCTTCCTTTGAAAAATCACTGTGGTTTGTTTTAATGGATACTAATTTTGGGGTTTCATTCTCTGGTTGTCCTTGTTACTGACTAAAGCTCCATACCCAGTGGCTTGGCTTCACTCCATGTGCTGTCCTGTGTTTTATCTGGTAGGAAGCCTTCAAGTGAGCAAAACGTGTCCCAGGTACTCTGAAGTGTGGGGGGTTGGTGGTGCTTTCAGAAGTCTCACACACTGTCCTGCTGGCTGTCTGCAGCAGCATGCCCAGGGGCAGACTTTTAGATGAACTCCAGTGTCTTTGGTCCCCCTGCTAGAAATCCCATTGACAATCTGGTCCAGCTGTGAGTCAGAAATAGGAGAGAACCATCAGCAGACACGTTCTGAGCAAGTGCCATGCTCAGGGAGGACATGTAGCAATTCCTTCATCCCTAACCTGAGTTTGAAGTCTGAGTGGTTAAGATTTGATCATTTGAATGACACTCAAGATAAAATGCCATTTTCTCTCTGGTCACCAGGGATACTGCAGCTGCTTATGGTTCTTCACTGATATATATGTGCATATATATATATATATATATATTTAATTTGTCAACATTTTTCTTTTCCGGTTTATGCTGCCTGTTGCTAGAGACATGTGGAATGTTAATTGTACTGTATATGGGTCTCTCCCCACCCCACCCTTGTGTCTTTTCCTCTCCCCTTTCCTTTCTGTGTTCCTTTTGTCTCTCACAGCAGTCTGAACAGCGTTAACAGTAGTGATTCCCGCTCCAGTGGCTCGCACTCGCACTCACCTAGTTCACACTATCGCTATCGCAGCTCCAATCTGCCTCAGCAGGCACCCATGAGGCTGTCCAGTGTGTCCTCCCATGATTCTGGATTCATGTCCCAGGATGCTTTCCAGTCCAAATCGCCATCCCCCATGCCACCAGAAGCACCTAACCAGGTACGTGCAAGCATGAGAACACAAACCTGAGTGTGAGCTGGACTCTCTAACTTGGCTCACCTTTCAGAAAAAGGAGCTGGTGTGGTTTTGGGGTACCTGGAGTCAGTTTAAACATTGAGGGTAAGGGTTGTCTCAGTGCATTTCGTTTATCTAAAAGTTGGGCCTCTAGCTGGAGTGATTTAAGCTGCTTTGGCATAAAAGGGATGAGTTGCTCTTGGGCTGTACAGTTTTCCCTCTGGTCCTGGAGGGAGCCTAGATGCCTAACTTTGAGATAAATACAGACAACCAAGAGCAAGAAGACCCACGTTATATGAGGGAATAATATTCACTTTACCCACTGAATTTACCAGTTAATATCCTGCACAGGTTGCAAGTGGTTAATATCTGGTGGCGCTTTGTTGTTTAATGGGCAAATATTGATGCCAGAACATCCTTTTGACAGCCATAGTACTGATGCTGGTGCCTTTGGCATTAGAGAGACTTCTTTAATTCCTCCTCCGCAATGGGTCTGGGATACTCTAAATGCTACCAGCATTATCATATGGAATTTGTTTTGCCATTTTTTATGACACCTATTTCTGTGGATAGACTTGAATTTTGGACTCTCAGTTGAGAACCTTGCAGAAATAAGGTTTCTGCATGAAAATGGGAGGTATTATTAATTCTTCATGGAACTCATAAGAAATGAGTTTTTGTGTAGTCACATATTATAACTTCATATTATCCTGAAGCCAGACACATGGAGAGGATTTCCCTACAAATATAAGCAAACTGAGCATTTTTGGGTCTGCAGAAGGAAGCTGCTACTCTGTTCATGGCATCCTTCCTCTAAAAACTCACTGGCCATCTGCAGGCAGAGATTTGCAATGCTCTGTGGCCTGTATCTTTCAGCACCTGAATTTTATTTGCTGTTTTTTGAGGATTTTTTTTAAGAAACCCCATAGCAACTGTAATATTTTTAATCAAGGCTGAATTGCCTTCTCACATTATAAATCCCATTGAAAATTTACCTACAAACTGAAAAGGACCTAGTATCCTGTTGTTGAGTATTACTTTAATGCACCCTGAGGTCACTGGAGAAAAACTGTCTTGTACTTCAAAAATGTAGTTGCACTCCTTTTTACATGTTGAGGAGCAGGTAGTTATAGGCATGGTTGGGGAGTGTTAATCCTCATAGTCAGCAAATGTTAGTGGTTATCAAGTGTCACCTGCCCATGGAAACCACCCTAGACCACCTTTGATAGCACACAGACCCTTGCCTTTTGCAGAACATTTACTAAGTAGTACCCTTAGAGAAATTTTTAAAGTATCATCCAAAACAACACTGGTTCTTTTAGGCTTGGAACACATTCTCAAGGGAAACTCAATGGTTTTAAAATTTATTTCCTTCTTTCATTTTAATAGAAATGCTTTCTTTTCAAATGATACCTCTTCTGTCCTGAGTCTGGACACAGCAGCTTTTTTTTATAGATGACATCCTGAAGAACTTTGTGCACACTAATAAAATGAATGTTTTGTTTAGATTGGCTATGGCTAACCTAAGTGAAATGCAAAAAAGTAAATGAGCAATAATAAAGTAAACTGGAATAGTAACAAGGTAAGGAAGTTGACTTTTAAGATACATACATCAGTTACACATGCTAGCATCATCTTTGGTTTTCATAGTATCCACTGCACCTGCATAAAAGGGCAGTAATCCACATGATGATGCTGTGTTTGCAGACAAGGATGTAAATCTGCAATTGCTCTTAGCATGAAAAAAACCAACACCTCTCTTTGCAAATTCCCCTGTTAAACAGAGGAGAGAACTTAGGCTGGTGTTAGGTGGCAGAACATCCTGAAAGTCGATGGGAGTCACGCTGATTTACACCAGCTAAGTTCATATGCTTTCACTTCATTTTAGAAACTCTCCATAAGGTTGCAAACTGATCCAAGCAACCCTTGAGCTTTTCATGAGCTGTAGAAGGCTGCAGCAGTGTCACAAGTGTAGTGTGTTGGTATAACAAATAGGTATGTGCTCTGTATGTCTCTGGTTCTGTTTACCTTTACACAGAGGAAAAGGTAACAGATCATTGCCTGGCTGCTTCATCTTTGCTTAAGTGTCTTGCTTTGTATGTTCAGCACTAAGTAAATTGTGTGTGTTGTGCTGACAGGTGACTGTGAGCTGAGCAGGAGCTGTTCAGTGGGCAACATCACCCGTGTTGTGTGTCTCTAACCAACTGACAGATCTCCCTGGGGCTGTGCTTGGTGCTGGGTGGGAGGAGGCTGCTGCTCTGTCTCAAGCACTGATGACATTGTTTCTAGTAGTGACACTGAGAGGCAGAAAAGCAAGCTCTGGAACCAGCAAAGGAGAATAAAAGCTGTATATTTCATGCAGGTGGACACTTTGATGGTGTTTGCTAGGTACATGCTGTGGCATATGTTGGATCAACAAAGCCCTTTTTCATTTGATAATGAGTTTTAGAAAAAAAAGTAGAAGGGGGCCATGTATAATTCCATATTATAGGAATGTGAATATATGAGTTCTGTGAAGCTATTATGTATATAAGCTCACCTATATTTTAGGCAAGCAAGTGTCACTGAAAACTAAATTGAATTTCCTCAAAATCACAGATGGGGGGTGGGGAGTTGCTGGGAATCTCAAAGAAAGAGTAACTGGAGATTGAAAGAAGATACAGACCATACCAGAGGAGAGAAGTCTGACAAAATGAAGATTGCTTTCCAGCCTGTAGTTGTTAGTAAGAGTAGTAAGTGTTTATTGTTATCACACTTAGCATAGAGGATAAGAAAAAGAGCAATTACAAAACCAGACTGCTCTTTCACTGGTTTGTGAGGAGCACCTCTCTGCAGTTGCTGGGAGTAAAAGTGTTAGCCTGTAGCACATGGCTGTACATGAGGGAAGGTCACTGTAAAAGGCTTTAATCCTAATTGAAAGGGTACATTTGGGTGTAGCTGAACAGCTGGAAAAGCATCAAAGGTCTCTTTCTGGAGTGGAACAGTTTCTTTAAATGCCAGGTGTAAGGTCAGGCATGGCCAGCATTGCCCATGACACACAGTGACCTCATACAAAGCCCTTCTAGCAGAGCTGCTGGAAGCACAGAGTGGCTCCTGGCTGGGCATTGGATGTGGCTGCTGCTGCTAAACCCACACCTTGCCCTGTGTGGTAGACAAACTGAGGCCTGGGAGTGTCTGTGATCACATGGTGTGATAGGAGTATAGTGATGTTTGATCCAGGGCATGATAGTAGTAGGATCCACTGGATTTGAAGTGAACATGTAGGGAAGCACTTACACAGTTGGATTTTACAGGCTCCTTGTGACTTCATGGAGGTGAAAGCAAAAGGAGAGAAAGAAGCAAATGATGATAAAAATGTTGATATTCTGTCAGACAGCAGAGAGATAAGTCTTTACTCTTAGAATGATCTGGAAAGCACTTTCCCTAAACAGTGGAGGGAAACTGAATGTGAAGTTGCTTCTGCATGTACAGGTTACAAAGCTAGAAAGATCCTGCTTTTGAGTAGATTCTATTGCTTGAAATAGCTGCAAGTTAGAACAGGGGAAATATATTGTTACAGCTGTTCAGTTTTCCATTTAAATTAGGAAATGCTTCCAAATCAGACCTTAAAAGAAATCCCAAAACAGAATAAAAAAACCCATCAAAAGCAAACAAACAAAACAAAACCCAAAAATCAAGTTGAAACTGAAACACATCTGTAACTTATCACCAGATACTTGTTTCTTCTAAAATTCCTTTTCTAAGTTACTTCACAATAGTTTGTCCCTGAGTAGAAAGATAAATACAGAGATATTTATCTAGAATCAGTAGAGGCAGATTCCTGGAAATTAGACAAATTC
Organism: Molothrus aeneus; assembly: GCF_037042795.1. Classification (NCBI taxonomy): domain Eukaryota; kingdom Metazoa; phylum Chordata; class Aves; order Passeriformes; family Icteridae; genus Molothrus; species Molothrus aeneus. Next base: position 142,194,321 of record NC_089646.1, on the reverse strand, counting down.
AGGAGGTGACCTTGAGTCAGTATCCAGAGCTTTTCTAAAAGTAGCTGAGCCCATCTTCCACTGGCTCTAGAGGGACATTGGACCACGCTCATCATTAGGATTTGGTCTCCTGGGAAACCCTTGTCCAGGAATCTCTGTCTCTGTTTGAGAACGGGAGAGGGTTAAGAAAGCAATGCCATGTCTGAGTGGAAAACATAGCAAACAAAGGATGCAAGTAATCCAAGATAACCATGGTCCTTTTATAGGTTAGTAGGACAGCAGATGGAAAATATAATTGTACAGTCCAGTAGCTCAGAAAATCTTTTTTTTATATCCCTGCTGGCACTTACACATACCACACCAAGCAGTGGGACACTATCCATGGCTCGTCTGAGAAACCAGAGACCAAGCTACACTTGTCCAAATGTACATTTGGGGCACTGCTTGTCACTGCAGAGCATAAAGCTTTAGCTTTATACTGTTAATTTTAAGCTTTTTCTCAGAAGAGATAATTTTAGAACAGAGCAGAACTACCATTATGCAGCTGTGGGAAAAAAACCAGCTAAAATGGAAGAACTGATTTTAAAAATTATTCAAACAAAACAGTCATTTTAAAAAAGGAGTCTACTAAAGCAAGGTGAAAAAGGTCTGATAGTCAAATTTCTCACACCATGGGCTGGGAAGTAGAAATTGGTCTGCCCTGTGTGCGTGCTCCCAGGAGAGGGTGTGCCAAGGCTTGTGCATCTAGAACAAGCACTCCAAAGCCTGGGACTCTTTGCCCAAGCAGCAGTTGTGCAGTTTCTCTTTTCAGTCCCTCATGTACTTCATGGTAAGAAGGGAAGTCTGTCCTTCCCACACCTGGGTGGAGCCATTCAGGACTGGCTCTCCAGTCTGACCCGAGCATCCTTTGACCTGCTGCCAGTCATGTTTTCCTTGTGCTTTTCCTTTAGGAGTTCAGTATTCTTCTGCCTCCCTCTCCATTGCTGGAATCCTTTTTTAGCAAGACCAGAGATTCCCTTTCTCTGTGCCTTGCACGTTTCTGAAGATGAGGAGACCCTGTTTCTGTAGCACCACCTCTTGCATTTCCATCAGCTTCCGGGATGTTTTCCCCATGGCACCTTGGTTCAGCCTCTGTCCAGCTTTTCTTGCTGAAAACAGACACACTGAATTAGTGGGAGAGTCCTTTTTGTCATCTTTTTTTCATTTTGGAGGAGTCATTTTATTAAAAAAATAAGTTCACCAATTCCAGTCTTTTCCCCCCATACTTTGCATCTTCAGAATCTGCATTTTTGACCTTATTTAATGCATCTTTTTTGGTAATAAACCTAATTTATTAGTTCCCTCTACTATTACATGACAAAACCTTGTGAAATTTCTGTCTTGTGAACACAAATAGTGTATTAAATGTAAATTCCCAAGTTCTTACTTGTCACCCCTGGGGCATCTGTAGAAAACAAGGTAGCATGGGAGATGCTGTGCTTGGCATTCAGACCCTTCCTATCTCTCCTGCCATGTGCAGAGCATGCAGACCCTGGAGGGTCATTCAGACCATAAGTAGGAGGTTTCAGAAAGTATTTTCTGTAATTGCATTTTTCTATCTTCTTTTTTTTTTTTCCTGGCTAAACCATAACAGTGGTGTGAGTATTCTCCTGAGAGCTTCTTTTGCTGAGGTACCTGGAATGTCAGGCAGAACTCTGGAGTTTAGTGTAAAAGCTAGTTTTCTATAATGTATTTTTCTCTAGGGACAGAGGCAATAGTCTCATGTCCATGGTTATGACTGATGGCAGAGTCAACTGCAGCTCATCTTCATCAGTATTCTTATTTTCAGAGGCTTTTTTCCTGTAAAAGGAGTTGCATTAAATCAAGAATGTGACAAGTTCCACTAAATATCATGCCACTGCATCATCAGGTACACCACTTCACTGCTGTCCTTAACAGCAATGTGTCATTTGTTGCTGTTCCCTCTGATTGTACCTTCACCTCAACTCTTCCTGCCCTTTGAATACAAGCCTTGTTAGCTGAGCAGAGTTGCAACCTAAGCACATTTGACAGGTCACCTTCAGATCATCTCATGTCAGCATAGGGTGGCATGAGTGTTATTTCTATAAAATACTCCATCACTCTACATGCTTTTGAAAATTTTAGCAGCCTTTGCAAACTTTCACTTAAATCACAGTTTACGAGTAAGCTCAAGATCCTGATACTGTGTTGACTTATCAGCTGCCCCAGCAGCCTTCACCAAAATCCTTATGGTGACCGTGTTCCATCCTGGGACACCTACATTTCCTTCTACCCAGGTGCTGGCTGTAATTACCCATCTGTAGCTCCTGGTGAGCAGTGAGACAACTTGTGGGTTTTAGGAGAAGTTACTCCCCTACACTGCCTCATACCCAGCTGTCCTTCTATTCAAACTCACCCCAGATCTTATCTAAGTTTAACTGGGGAATTTTACTTCAGGTGACATTTCCCTTCCTCTGCAACATGTCATTCCTTGAAATCGCTGTCTTTTCTACACAAACTGGATACAGCAGCACATTCTCTCTGCTGTCATAAAACACCTTTTATAGACTTGTTTCACAGGTCCTTGGCTACTAAAGGATGAATAGGTCCTGCTAGTGTTGGATTTCTGAGAGTGAACAGAGCTCAGTACTGCCCTGACAACTCTGCCAGTGTTCCTGACCATGTCCAAGTTCTCAGTTGGACCTGGACACACATCCCCGCAGAGCAGGATGCCACTTCCGAGGGGGGGATGTGGAAGAGCATTGTAGTTGGTAAAATGGTTCATGTGGTTATTCACCTTGGCCTTTGTGCAGTTGAATTAGATGCTGTTGTAGAGGTCTGACAGCAGCAAAGGTACATAAAGGTGTGCACTGAAAACTGGAGAAGTTCCTAGGTAGGAGCAAAATGTTTGATGTGTTCAGTGGACATTTTGTGTCCTGCATTTTCCTTTACTCTCCATCCAAGTCCCTGGTATTTTCTGCCTCAGCAGTTGGGAGAAGGCAGGTGGCACGCACATGCCAGCACTTGTGCCCTCAGCAGAGTGCATGTACCTTCCTGCTGGCTGCTGGGCAGGAGGGTTTGAGTCAGAGTGCTCTTGGTGTATGCATCCTACCTGCAGAGGCACATGCATACAGGTCATGCACTTTGGAAACCTCCAGTTTTGGTAAGTATCACTTCTTTCTCTGTTCCATAATACTTGAACTCAGGTGAGCTTTTCACAAGCACTTTTGCAGATCAGAATGTATGAGAACTTGTGAATCTAAGTGATGTTCGCTACTCCATGTTTTAAATCTAAACTTTGTGTCTTTGAATTACTGATGATCTGCTTTTCTGTATAAATCAGTTGTCTCAGTATATTGCATGTTTGGACCACAGGTGCCCTCAGGTCCCTCAGCTTCTTGCTCTGAGACAGCAGCAGAATTGAGATGCTGAAATTGCAATGAGGAGTTGAGGTCTCTGCCTCAATCCCTCATTCCAAAGCAGTGTGGCAAGTTCTCGCATTAAGCAAATAGCTTCTTTTTTTTCATAGATTTCATGAACATTAGCAATAGTTTTGAGCAGTTTCTAATTGATCTTTAAAATCCTAACCCTTTGCTTCTCTCATCCTTCCCTCTCCTGTGTGTCTCTGTGTATGTGCTTTTTGTCTTTTTGTTTGTGATTTTTTTCTTTTCTGGTGGCTTGTGTATCCTTTCCCTGCATTGCGGTGCTGTTTTATGCTGCAGAACTCGTCCAGCTCTGCCTCTTCAGAAGCCTCTGAAACCTGCCAGTCAGTGAGCGAGTGCAGTTCCCCCACCTCAGTCAGCTCAGGCTCCACCATGGGGGCTTGGGCCTCCACAGATAAGGTGAAAAACTTCATCTCCAAGACATACAAACCTACTAGCTCATTATCCAAACCCTGCAACATTTTGACAAAACCTCCATGCATGGGATGCAGCCAGGATTCCTCTTTGTGGGGATGAGACCAGGAACTGCTGCACGCTCCCTTAGATGTCAGTATGTTTGAATAAAAACCACAATTGCCTTTGAACTAGCTACTGGGAGAAGCTACAAATTGGGCATTTTACAGAGGTCGTTTTCTAAGAGAAGGTCATTTTCCAGCTTTTCTACTCAAAGAGATTGTGGAATGCTGTCCAAATCCAGCTGGTTGCCTGACCAAAAGCACCTTGCCCAGGTTGTGCTGTTTGTGGCTTCTCCCATCTCTCCCATTAGGTAGCATACTTTACACTGATTATTGGTTGTTTTTTTATTTTACCAAAAAGGCAAGCAAAATAGACATGGTTGGAATAAATTACATGGGATACACTCTAAATTGGGGGAGGAAGTGATAGCAGTCTCCTTTCTCATCTGGTAAATCCTTGCTGTTGGTTTTTGTTGTTTTGTTCTTCCATATCATCACACAGCCAGAACGTGTCATGTTTGAAGGCTTTATGCTTTTCCTCTCTGTCCAGCTACACTACAGACTAAATACCACCAATGCAAATGCCTTCAGGATTGGAAAAGTTCTTTTTCTATGTCCAGAGTCTGCAGGGTACCTAAATTGCAAAGGCTTTTTCACAGTGTGCTGCTTTCATGGACAGAAGGAAAAGCTGCTCAGCCTGGAGACAATGACCGCTAGATTGATGCCTGAAATTTGTTATAGATAACAGTTTTCAGGTGATCTCACTTTTCACAAGCATTGTATCAATTTTCTGGTTTTTATTTGCAGCAAATTGAAGAATTTCCTTTCTTTTGTTTTAAGATACAGAGATTTTCTCCCTAGAACATCAGTCACAGTGTATTTTCGTGTTCATCCTGTTTATATTAATTTCTCTGTTTTTGTTTTTTTTATTTGTTTCATTTCCAGTTGTCTAATGGGTTTTATCACTGTAGTTTATCAAGTGACCCATCCGTAGCTTCAGTTGGTGCAGGTCCTTTCCCTCATTTCCCGCCTGTCTCCCGCGCGTGGACTCGGGCTCCCTCAGCCCTCCTTCCAGACTACGTTCATTATTACACCATTGGGCCAGGCATGTTGCCATCATCTAAGATCCCTAGCTGGAAGGTTTGTGTTCCTTTTGTTGTGGCAGTCCTCACCTCCTCATACCAACAGCATGCACACAGCAGTTGTTGCTCCCTTTCGGTCCATGTAATTCCTGGGTGATTTGCTCTGTTTGGTATCACTCTGAATGGGCACTGCATGGTGAAAATCACACCTAAAATCCGGTTGTGGGTATTTCTGAATTACCTTGTGCATTCTGGCACCAACTGAAACATACCAAAGCTGACAACATCTAGGTAGGAAGGAATAATTTAGCTCTGAAACATTGGTGAAAACACCTGGGCTCTATTTAGGGGGGAAAAAAGTTTATTTATCATGGTCAAAATGCTCACTTGAGCAGGGAAGGGCATGCAGTTGTTTCAGTGGCACCATACATGGGACAGCCTGATGTTCTCCCTGTGGCTGTAGGCAGGCCCACTCTCCTAGATACAGCTGGAGTGGTTTAAGAAGGTGCTCAGCACCAGGTAAACCCAAGTGGTGACTGAAGCTTTATTGTCACAGTCTGGATGTGCTCACCCAGCTAGCTCATTTTGCTCTCTTGGGGAGACCACCAAAAAAGAGTGCAGTATCTTCTCTCAGTTGCTCCAGCTGGATCTGCAGGTATTTTACTTGGCATCAAAACATGTCTGCTCTGCTAGAGCCTGTAAGTTCATCCCTGCCAGGTGGTTCCCCTGGGAGACTCTGCCCTAGAGCAAAGGGGGAAGGTCTCTTGTCTGTTGCTCTGGATCTTCAGCAGGGCTGATGTGCAGTCATCAGTCGCTGTGCAGATTTTAAGTGCCTGTGGATGGTTGTGTAATACTGCATAGGCACCACAGGACCTATGTATATACATCTAAATTGACATAGCTTGTTACAGATGCCCCTACTCTCTCTCCAGCAGCTGGAGACTGTTGGGATACATCCAGGGTGGCCACAGTGGTCCTGGGGCTTCAGGGTCATTTGTTGTGTCTCTGCTAGAAGCTCTTTGCCAATCTCTTTCACAACAAAACACTATGAGAGCAGAGACACAGCTGTGAAGGCAAAGCAGAGTTTCACATGAGTTAACAAAACCAATACCTGTCTGTCCAAGGGGGTCTGTCAGTTCAGCAGCCTTGCACTTCTGGTTTCTTGGACTGAGACACCTCAAAAAGCCTGCAGTGTGGTCTTGGTCCATCATTAATTGTCCATCAGAAGGCTGTGGGAGGCTGCCCGGCAGGCAGCTGGGAGGGTTTGGGGCCCATTCTCATGCACTAGTTGTTCCTTCCATTTTTAAAGCAGCCTTTGTCTCAGTGAAGGAAAACTTTTAGGATTGGGATTGCCCCTGGAGCAGCTGGTGTTGGAGGTGCTGCTGCTTAGCACTGGTTCTGCATGCCAGCACAGGGCCTGGATCAGTCAAGCTCTTTGTGTGCAGCGTGTGGGTTCTGGACACCCTCAGGACTTTGCTTAATAGAGCCCCAAGTGAATACAGACCTCATGGCCTGAGGAATTTCTGTTTCAAATTTAGCACCAGTAATTCAGAGTGAGGTTAGTCTTTGTTCAGTACAGACTATCGTTATAAACTAGATTTCAGTTAGTAAGTAAAGTGAGAGATAACTCACAGTAACTTGCTCCACTAATGTGTATGAAAAATCTGTTCAAGCCTAATTTTTCAGAACTGAAGACATCTGTAACAGCATGTAATACTAGAACCTGTGTATACCTGGAACAGTTTCATCATTGATTGGACATTTATCTGTATCTTCTGCTGTGTGACAGTGATTTTTGTGCTCGAAATTCTGAAAATGTAGGCTTTGACACCATGGAATTGCATTTAGATAAAACTACAGTATCAAAATGTTAAATACCTTCACAGAAGAACATTTAGGTAGAATGGGAAATTTAGATTCCTTTTAATAAAGGAAATAGGTTTAATAAACGAGGATTTTTAATATCCTCAAAATTAATTCCTCACCTTATTCAGAAAGGCATATCCAGTTTGACACACAATTTGTTGCATTAAGATTGCCCTGTTGCATAGTTTTGCCTGTGATTTAGCACAGTTCCTGATGGAGGCTGTCCCTAACGAGCTGCTTTCCCCAGGACTGGGCCAAGCCGGGCCCGTACGATCAGCCCGTGGTGAACACGCTGCAGCGCCGCAAGGACAAGCGCGAGCCCGACGCCAACGGAGCCGCTCCCAGCGGAGCGCCCGCCGCCCCCGAGGAGCCACAGAGACCTCGGAGCATGACGGTGTCAGCTGCCACAAGGGTGAAGCTCTCATTTCACATACCCTCTTTGGTGTAAAGGAAATGGCCATGCTGGCTTTATGTTGTGTTTGTCTGGGAAGCGGTGCCGGTGTAGTCGGTGGGAACCATGCAGGCAGGAGGGAATGCGCTGTTGGGCACTGACTTTCATAGAGCAATGTACTCCAAAGAAGCATCTGTTCCCATGGCCAAGCTAATGGCTGGGCTCCGTCCTGCTGGATTATGATGGTGACAAGCTCCAGTGGGGAGGAGAGCTAGCTAAAAGTGGGTGAAGGTGACTGACCCTTCCAGGTGTAATGAGTCTCTCTCCTGTGTGTAAGCAGCAGGGTGAGGAGATGGAGGCCTGTGAGGAACTGGCACTTGCTCTGTCCAGGGGGCTGCAGTTGGACACCCAGAGGAGCAGTCGGGATTCCTTGCAGTGCTCCAGTGGCTACAGCACCCAGACAACAACTCCGTGCTGTTCAGAGGACACGATCCCATCTCAAGGTACCCATTCAGGAGATGTTCCTTTCTAGAGCATTCCCACCCTGGCCATCACACACTCACCCCCTGGTGCAAGGAGCAGCTATCCCTTGCTGGCTTTGTAGGCAGCTGGGGAAGAAGGCTGGCATTGCTGTTAGGAAGATTTTTCCAGCTTGGAATGCAGCCTGGATTTATTAACTATACAGAAACCTGCACTACTGCATAGTGTACTGAACAATTGTATTTTCTTGTGCACCGCTTCAGTGAGTTACAGCCTAAGGATGCCACCATTTTAAAGAGGCTTCTGGAATTGTAAATGACACTGGTATTGCATCCAATACTTCTTAGGTCCTTTCTGAGCTATTGTCTCAGCAAATGCACACTCATGAGCTTTGCTGTCCTCCATCAGCACTCTCAATCTGCTCTTGGTTTCCCTTAGTGACCTTTTATTTTCCTGCCTAGGCAGAAATGTTGTAATTGGAAAAAGACTCCATTGGAGACTTAGGCATAGCTAGAAAGCTGCAGTAAGTTGTTGGCCTTTGTACCCTGTTTCAGAGCAACAGCAAGCTGAGAGAGACCAGACTTGGTGTTTGCCAAGCCCTGTTTCCTCAGCACTTATGTGGAGAGGAAGGAACCCAGTGCAATTATTAAAGCTGAGGCTGAGTTTTCAGAGCTGACAGCTGGGATTTACTTTGTTCGCAAAATAAACAAATTTGCTGCTAAAATCACTGGTACACAGTCCCCTGAACCAACTTGCTTAATCTAAAGTACATTTTTCAAGTATTTCTATCTACAAGTGGTGGCACATGGCTTGTAGGTTTTGGTGTCTTCATGTTGGTGACAAATATGGAGCTCGTTCTCTTTCACAAGAGCCATGGGGCCCCTGCAGCTGTAGGACTGATCTGCTGTGATGCCTTCAGGCATCAAATCTTGGTCACAGAACCTTGGACTTTCTTCCTTCTAAAGGTGGAAACTCCTTTCATTCTTACTGACTCCAGGCTTTTTTAGCTACCTGTCCGTACTTCAGACTTACTGACGCGACTCAGCTGTCTGCTCCAGCTTGATCCTAACTCTGTCTTTTGGCATCAGTTTCAGATTATGATTATTTCTCTGTGAGTGGTGACCAGGAGGCAGAACAACAGGAGTTTGACAAATCTTCCACCATCCCAAGAAACAGTGACATTAGCCAGTCCTATCGCAGAATGTTTCAAACCAAGCGTCCTGCTTCCACCGCAGGTCTGCCAACCACGCTGGGACCGGTCATGGCCACCCCCGGCGTCGCCACCATCCGACGGACGCCCTCCACCAAGCCCTCGGTCCGGCGCGGCACCATCGGCGGAGGCCCCATTCCCATCAAGACACCGGTGATCCCCGTCAAAACGCCAACCGTCCCCGATATCCCGGGGGGGCTGCCCGGTGCCCTCGCTGGGACAGAAGAGTGCCCCGAGCAAAGCCTGGAGTCTCCAGCAGTGGGAGAGGGCGGGCAGGCTGTCACCAGCGTGCCCTCGTGGAGCGGGCAGGCAGCTGTCAACCCTCCGGCATCGGGCCAGAGAGCGGGCGCCGCCGAGGAGCAGAGGCAGGCAGTGCCCGAGGGCGAGGAGGGCGAGCGCGATGGGGTCGGCAGCCTGGCGCCCGCGGGGCCCGCGGAGCTGGAGCCCAGCGAGCTGAGCCCCGGCGATGCCCCGCAGGGGGAGGATATGCTCAACGCCATCCGGCGCGGCGTCAAGCTGAAGAAGACGACCACGAATGATCGCTCGGCGCCTCGTATTTCCTAGGAGAGGAGAAGCTGCCAGACTACTGAACGCCGAGGAGGAACTGTGAGAAAACGAATCTGTCTCTATCCATTCCAATCTGTAATCAGTGATTTTTTTAAGATACTCGGTAACAGACGGTCTGAAAGTACTCTAAAAGAGAAAACAAATGAAAGAGCGTAGTAAGACATAATCTTCAGTGGTGTTTTAATTTGTAAATATCAATGATTTTGTTTCTGCATTTTTTTGATCTAAGTTACACTTTTAATTTTTTCTGAAGGTGCCAAATCCCATTTACCTTTTTTATAACTCTCTTTGTAAAGTTTTAAATCATAGAAGAAAAAAAAAATTGTCGAGTAGTTAACTTCAGCAAATGAATTTAATGAAAATTTGGCTTTTTTGCAAGCTTTTGTAGAGCGCCTTGTAATAGTGAGGTTAAAAAATAGAACAATGGGACTTATTACAGTTTAAGTCAAACTATATGGAATGGATCGTCATTTAAGTATTTAAAAAAGTTTGAAAAGCAGGAATAAAAATTGACAATAAAGCAATATATAATGCAAGGAAGAAACCTGCAGTTGGTAGAGTTATTGGGGGGTAGTGGGGGAGGGAGATGCCATCAAAATAGCAGATGCTGTTGCACAAAAGTAGCCTAGTAGGATGAATTACTAGTAGCTTCATGGTAAATGCATCAGAATAAGCCATATTGGATTGCAGTGTTTTGTTTCTGTAGGGTGTTTTAAAAACTGAGTTTTTCCACATTTCTTTTTTTGACTGCACAGCAGCAACTCTCAGTCACATGCATGCAGCCTTAACTGTGTAGGCTTGGTTCTTCCACCTTCACGTTTTGTTCCACTCATCCTTCCGCTGAATACAAACAAGGACAACAGGCTTAAGGCAGTTAAAAATGTGAAAACATTTGTAAAATGCAAGCAGGGAGTTCTTAAATGTTATCAAAATGCCTTTTTCTGACTGTGCCCAGCAGGCTGGGCACCTAAGAAAGCCCAACTATTTTGAGAAAACACTTAAAAATTTGACAGGTGAAACCAGCTTGTGATCTAATAAACTGCGAATGTTTCTTTCCAATACAGGGGCTTGTTTTTCTTAACTTCTTTTAAATGGCAGTTGATTGGCTTTTCTTAAATACCGAAAAGAAAAGGGGTGGGGGGTGGGGGGTGATACTGGCTTTTTGATAATACCGGGAGTCTGACCACTGTAATCTCTTTTTTTGTACTTTTAAGTAATGTTTTTTGGAACGCTATTGATAGAATCATTAAGAGTTGGATTTTTTCCTTAAAATAAAAGTAAGTTATTGCTGTAATACCAGTCTCCTAAAGCTGACAGAAATGTGCAGACCCCTTGGCATGACACATGTTCCAGTCAAGACAATCCAGAAGGATGTTGTCTGCCCACCCACGTGTGGAGGGACACCAGACTTGCGGATTCGGGATTGTTCCAAAATGCACCAAATAACACACGTGAGGGGCTGGTTTCCACCACACACTGCAGATTTCTGTTGGCTCTAGACTTGCCTACATGACCTCTTATGCTTTAATACATAACTGCATTGGATGTGAAACTTCTAGTAACTGTGTAGTCACTGTGTTCTATATGACATTTTACACTGCTGTGCTTGCTGAACTTTTTTTTTTGTTATGGCTTAAAAGCAAAAAAAAAAAAAGCATGATTCTTAGAAAATATTAAACCTTCCTTTCTTTGAAAAACAAGCTCCTTATTACAGAATATAATAAACAGTAGTGCCTGTGGTGTAGCCCACCAATCTTGATACAGTAGCTGATGCATTGTGCAAATGAGGCTTTGAGATGGTTTTTGCGTAAACAAAAACTGTTAGGAGATAATCTCAATAGTTAAAAGTGTTATTTAAACCTTTGAAATAAATGGATGTAACTGTACCCAAGTACAGCTTTTCACTTGTTTAGTTCTTAAACGTTAGTATAATCAGTAAAATTTAATATAAAATGTTGCCAAATTCAATGTAGAAAGAATGTGACAAAACACTTTGGATAGTTCTATTGTTTGTGTTTTTGCATATTGTAAAAGCAGTGTCACAGCTGAAAAATAAATTGTTTCTAATGGTAAATTATTGTGGTTTAGTTGCTAGTTTGTACTGAGAGTTGACCTCTCCCTGTGCAGTTTTTTGTTCTAAACTGGTATAAATAATTGCTGTAAGTGTGTCTCCCTTCTACATTGTAATGATTGCTTAAGCCTACATTATAAATAAAGAACTGCTGAAAAACTCCTGTATTTTGCTTCTTAAAGACTTTTTGCTTCCAGAGCATTGGACATCAGTGGTGGCCTTCAAGATCATGCAGGTTCCATCTGCGTGTAATTGAAGCAAGAGAGAATTAAAAACCAAGTAAATAAAATTGCATAAAGCTGTGTTTTACTGATGGGCACCAGCAGGGTAGCAGTGGAGCAGAAGTGCAGTGCTAACGATAGAAATTCCTGTTAAACAGTAACAGATGACATTTCCCTGCACTTCACTGTTGTTACCTGGCCAGGAAGCACAGATGACTTTGCATTTTTGTGCATCCATCTCAGTGCTGGACCACAGTTCCTTAGGCCAGAGGAGGAAAATTGCTGCTGACGATACTGCCTGTGCTACAGCCAGAATTTATCAAGCACAACACTAGCACCATCTCCCACAGCTCCCCGTGAAAACTATTTTGTTCAGCTTTCTCAGCACTGAAGGCAGAAAGGGGAGGATGTTGTTCCCTCTTGGAGTTGCCACACAATAGCCTGGTTTCTTTGCTACTGCAATGATTTCATTTTTATCTAAAGGTATCCATTTGTTGCTGCACTGGGCTTATAAGGCCAGGTTTAAGTAGCAGGGGGCTACAGGAGTGGCTTCTGTGAGAAGCTGCCAGAAGCTTCCCACATGTCTGCAAGAGACAATGCCAGTTCCAGGATGGACCCACCACTGGCCACGGCCGAGCCCAACAGTGACAGTGGTAATGCCTCTGGGATAAAAGATTTAAGGAGAAAAAAGTTGCTGTGGGACAGCAATAGCAGGTGGGGAGAGGAGTGAGAATATGTGGGGTAAACAGCCCTGCATACACCTAGGTTGTAAGGAAGGAGGGGCAGGAGCTACTCCAGGTGCTAGAGCAGAGATTCCCCTGCAGGAGATGCAGCTGTGCCCCTGCAGCCCATGGAGGCCCAAGGGGGAGCACAGATCCACCTGCAGGCCATGCTGGAACAGGTGGATGCTCGAAGGAGGCTGAGAGCCTATGGAAGCCTGTGCTGGAGTAGGCTCCTGGCAGAACCTCTGGAGCCCTGCAGAGAGGAGCTCAGGCCCTTAGGTCAGTTTGGGTCAGCTGTCCTGAGTTCTGACTGTCCCTCCCAAGATCTTTCCCACCCCCAGTCCACTGGTGAGGGGGATGCCAAGTGGCCACGCTGGATGTTGTGGAGCACTGGTGTGCTCTTCACACCTTCCCAGGACAATGAAGGTTGCTCTGTATAAAGTTGACCCATCCCATCCCAATACAGTCAGGAAGATGTTAAAGGAAAAACCAATGTGGTTTGGATGGAAATGTCTCCAAAAGGATCATAGTTTGATTCCCCCTTCTCTCTATGGCTGTAGAGCATCTTGTCTCACTCTGGTGTCAGTGCTTTGCTCAGCTGTTTCAATACTGAAGGCACTTGTTCCAAGTGACAGCTCCAGCCTGAGGTGTGGCATGTGCTGAACAGCTGTGCTGGAAGAGGGCACACCTCAATTCCATCACTACTTTTAACTAACTGAGCACAGAGAACAGATCCTGCTTCTTGGCAGGAATGGAAATTTCAGCTGTGGAATATGTAAAGCTGCTGTTCTGGAGTTTTATTTTCAAAATTCATACCTATTTTAGCACACAGACTTACTGTAAAGGAGCAGATTGAAAGTTTCTAAAAATCAACCAGATTAAAGCCTTATTCCTGAGCTACGTATCTTTGGTTCTTAGAAGAGCTGAAGCTTTGTCATCTTTTGTTCAATTGGGGTTCAGAGAAATATTAATCTTTAGGCTTAAACATGGGCACAGTCAAGTAACTACTGTAGAATGGAAGTCAGATTAGGCACCCTACATCTCCTAGCCCTAAAAACAGGAAAACAGCTGAAGGACCAGGTTTTCCTGTGAGCTTTTGCTCAGTGGCTGTATTGCATCTGTTCTCTCACAGGGCAGTTACTGTAAGTGTTAGCAGAACTTCCCCTGTGTTGTACCAGTGCTTTGGGAACGTGGCCAGAAGCAAACAGCTTTTTGTCCCCACTTCATTGTGTCACACTGCCAGAACCATTTGTGACCCAGGAATGGGCACACAACAGCCACAATCCTCAGCAGCCCACGCAGGTTAACTGATACAGCTCAGTGGTTATCTGGGCTTCAGTTTATGTGGGGATCAATTTTCCTTTGGTTTCTACAGCACTGGTATCCATGCCATGAGGAAAGCACCATATTGTAAATGAAGTTTGTGTCTTGTGAGATTTGATACAAAAGTGAAAAATGCAGCCAAGAGCCTAAGGAGGAGGGAAGGGAGAGAAAGATGTCTTTATCCTGCAGCAAGGTCAGAAATACCCTCATTACAAGAGAACCTAAAGCCCATGTCTGCTGCTGCATCTTTAACTCCAGCTTTAACACTCTGCCTGTCTTTAGTACCACATTCCAAGTTATGGGGCTGATCTGAACTGCCTGCACAAGCTGACAGTGAAGCATCAGTGTGTCAGAGGAGAGCAGTGTGCCAGAAAAACACCTTTTCTGTTACTTTATTTGGCTTTATTTTATTACTCTGAGGAGCAAGTGGTCACTGAGGTGCCACCTGCCTGCAGCACAGACTGCTGCCATCCACACCCAAGGTGCTCTCACATGGGCTGTTCACGAGGTCGAGTGACATGATGCCACCACATGGGGGGCAGATGCCCTTCCTTACGAGCTGGAGGCAAAGCTTCAGTTTTTGGACCATCAGATGGAGTTTCTTCTTGTAACTGCTTAACCTAGAAGACAAGACACAGAACTGCTTTAGCAATTAACACACACTTCCATTTCCAGTGCCCAGGCAATGAGCAAAACGAAGAACCACTGGTTCTTCTCTACTTCCACAAAGAATCAATGGTAACACCTTTGGCTGACAGGTTTCATGTTCCCCAACTTTAACTTCCACTCAGTAATCACTGTAGGCTCATACTACCTAATTAAGAAGGAATTTCTAGGAGCAAGAAGTGATTTACAAGAGAAATTTCACTTAAAAGGTCATTATTTCCATGTAGTTCACATCCATCATGACTCTCTCAAACAGGCTGAATTGTGCTGCTCAGGAAGCTGACAGATAATTCTAAGTCTGGACCAAGTTTCCCTGCAGTCAGTAAATAGGAGACTTCTGTTCCTGCATGCCATCAGCAGCCCCTCACAGGCTTTCAATACCTGTTTCTTGAAGCAGCACAAGTGCCACATTCCATACAATCCAATTGAATCAAAGGACTGTTCTAAGAACACCAACTTCTTCCAACCAAATCTCAGTTCAGGATGGCCCAGAAATTGGTCTCAATGCCCAACTGATGACCACTGCAGCACATCACGTTCAAAGGTGTAATCAGAAAGTGTCAGAGCTCCACAGCAGAAGAAGAGGAATTCTCTGGTTAGTCTCCTTTCATCCAACTTTGGATTTCCCCCCACCACAAAACTGCTGTAACAGCTCTTACTAACTGACACAAGGCTGCAGGTTCAGCTTTAACTTCAAATTCCCTCCACAATCCTCCAGAAGCTGTAACAAATGTGTAGGCATTTTAGGTTGTTTCACACTGACAAAGGCTCCAGCACTGAAGAGTCTAACTGAGGCTGCAGTAGGCATTCAGTAATTTTTCCAAGAACACATCTGTGCCACACAGGATACCTGTGTGCTAAAGAGACTTTCCTTTGCATAGAGCAAGCACTGACCTCTCTTTCCCAGCTTTCCCTCTGCAGCTTCTTCCACTGCTCTCGTTTGGCAAAGTAATCAGGATACATTGCCTTCTCAGAAGGGTGCCAGAAATCCAAGCACCATTCAGGAATCTGTTGAAGAAAATTATCATTTAAAATACTATTTTTTATATATGAAATCACATTTGTACACACATGCAGAAGAACGAAACACAAAGGCTGAAGCCAGTCTTACCCCTAGGGGGTTTTTCCCATTCTGAAGTACTACATAAAAACACCATTTAAGAGCTGCCTGACTATCTCAAGGCACGTGGCAGAGGGCAGAACTTCACACATTATCCTGATCCACAGGAAATCACCACAGTGACTTGCTTAAATCACACCATTCTAAAACAAGTCCCAGGTCATCTCAGTTTACTCTAAACTTCTTAAAATAATTCCATCTGGTGGAGGAGAAGATCTGATTTCTTCCCTTCCTTCTCTCAAAGGCAGCAGGTTAGAGGAATCCTTCTCTCCAACTGCTGATTTATTTTACTTGACAAAGACAGAACATTACAGCTCATTTCTGCTTATCTACAACTACTAAGAAATGAGCAGTTTCTTAGGCCTTTAAGATCTTGAGAATGTTCTGACCTCTAAGATCTTGTGACAAGGGAAAAAAGCAAAATTTATAATTTTGCAGTGATTTAAAAAATATCAAATTGTTTACATTTTAAAGAGAAGAACATTGATTAAAAAACAAAATCCCACCAAAACACCCAATTAAAAAAAAAAAGAAAGAATTTGCTCCAGTACCATCATACATTTAGTGACATTCACACTTTTTTCTTCCTGCTGTGATTCTCATCACAGAACAAATGTTTGACTGAATGCAAATAGCACAGCTGCTGAAGTAAATATCCACCCACAGTAAGCTCCAATTAAAACCACCAATCAGCCTGAGTTCTAAAACCTACATTTTGGAGCAGCATCCACAATGGACAGTCACTGATACACAAACCAGCCAAACCTTGTGACAGTCATTTTGTTAAGACAGTTTTAGCCCATTAAACTGGGAAAAGAAAGCATAACCCAGTCTGTGTTTCTGTATGAAGACTAATATTGATCATTTATTGCTCAGCTGCCTTTTTTTCTGTCCATACTCTCTGTCACTATTATCTCTACTACTGTTCAGGCCCTTGACCTTGGCACCAGTTTAAGTAAGTTCTTCTCTTTTCACTCATATATTCTTTATTCTACCCCTGATAAATCTATGTCATACTTTTCTTTTTCCATGGCTTAATATGCAAAAAGATCTGACCAGATCCAGTCTTGTGCCAGCACTTTTTTCAAATTTGGGAGGAAACGGGTGCAAGCAGTCCCAGTATTAACTTCTAATGCATTAAAAAGATGATACCAAAAAAGCAAAGTCCCTGTGTTTTTCTATGGAACTTTTGCTCCTAAATAAAACAACCTTGATGATCAATACCTGTAGAAGTGCCTTTAACAGTCTAAACATAAGGCTTCTATTTCCAGGCAGTGCTGCTCTCACACAGCAGCACACAAACTGCTCAATCTGGCACTGCAGCACATGAAGGGAAATGGTAACTTGTACCACTACTCAAATGCTGGAAGAACCATAGGACTGAGTGAAGGGAAGTCCCCACAGCCAAGGTGACACCTGAGCCGAGCAGAGGAACCCAGGCTGTGCTCGGGAGGCAGCAGAGCTCCCTGGGCACTGCTCACGTCCCCAGCTCAGCTCCCTTCCCTTTCCCTTGGCAAAAGGGCAGATGGTTATCCCCAGGACAAAATCCCAAAAGAACAAGTAGCGGTGCTCAAACTGATCAAGAAACTCCATTTTCAAGGACCAGAACAGCTCATCCCACACAAGCAGCGAGGTGTTCATGGAGCGGTGAAGTGACCCTGCCGAGCCGAGCTGCGGCCCTGCCCACGACAAGCGACACAAAACAGGAGCAAAGCCAGAGCAGGAGCGCCCAGCAGGAGCGGCTGGGAGTCCCCTGTCCCCTTGTCCCTTGCCTCACCTTGTACATCTCGTACCGCTCGTACGCAACGCCCCCGGGGGAGTCGGCGAAGACGTACGGCTGTGGGTGCTGGCTGGCCCAGAACTCCTCCTCGCCGGCCTTCAGCAGCTCGGTGGCTTTCACCATGTCCTTCACATCCTTGTTCTTATCGAAGCGGTCCCTCAGGAGGCAGGCGAAGTAGCGGTACTTGTCTCTACGGACAGAGGTCACGCACAGTGAGGAGGAAAACAACCACCCCCACCCCGGGCCCAGCCAACGCGGGGCTGAGCGCCCCGATGTGAGGGCGGCCAGCGCTCCCGGCTCCCCTCGCCCTCACCGATGGATGCACCAGGACTCGAGGTGCCGCAGGGATTTCTTGTACAGCCGCAGCACCTTCTGCTGGTGCGTCAGGTAGGCGGCCATGGCGCCCGGCTCCGCGGGCCTCCCTCCGCGCGGGGGATGCCGGGAGAGGGCGCGGCCCCGCCTTCCCTGCCCGCGCTGCCGCTGCCGCAGCCGCTGCCGCCGCCGCCGCCGGGCGCGCCCGGAGCCGCCATGAGCCGCGCCAAGTTCATCGGTGAGGGGATGATGGGGAGGGCGGAGGGACCATGAGCCGCGCCAGGTTCATCGGTGAGGGGGCGGTGGGGAGGGAGGGGGTTTCTGCCCAAGCCCAAGCCCAAGCCCAAGCCCCCGCTCCTCGCCCGGTGCCGGGCCGAGGCGGCCGCCGCTACCCCACTGCGTGAGGGGCCGCGCTCAGCGGACGGGGCTTCGGGCTGAGCTGTGGCAGTGGCAGGGCTTGTCCCAGCCCTTCATCCAGTGCTTGTCGCCTCCTCTCCAACCCCTTACCCAAGGTTTATCGCAGTCTCTCAAGCTTATTACAGTCTCATAGGTTTGTCCCAGCCCCTCTGCCAGGGCTTGTCACTTCCCGCCCCAGTCCCTGCGGTCCCTCCAGGTGTCCCGAGGTTCGGCGGCCTTGGAGCCCCTGGAAGTGTTTGGGAATGTTTGTGCTGTGTCCGGCACCTGGGGCTGCTGCTCCTCCGTTACCCCCAGCTCCGGGGGCTCGGCCGCCCTTCGCTCCCTGTCCCGCCTTGGTGCATTAGTCGTGGTTGTTTCTGATTGTATGCAACTGGCTTGGGTGAAAATGTAAGTATTTTTAGGAAATTCGACGGAAAGCATGTAAATAACTTCAAAAGGCCCTACGTGTTGCAGAGCAGCCTAGTATTTCCTTGGAAAATTCCCCTTTCCGCTAGAATCCGCGCTGGAAGCGCTGGCAGCTGCAGAGGTGGCTGCTCTGGAGCCGGTGTTGGCCGAGGCTGCTGGGCCGGGCCGGGCCGGGCAGGGCAGCTCCAGCCGGTACCTGCATTGCAGGTGTCCCATCAGTGCTGCCGGGTGGCTGGGATGGCCCAGGGACGGCACTAGGAGGGAGAACAGGCAGCCCTTAGGAGGCATTCCTCTGCTGCTGCTCCCACCCGTGAAAGTGAAAGGCTGTAAGGGAGATGCTGCATTTTCCCTTCTTTAATGGTTGTTTGCATACATTTGTGTTTTCGTGTGAGAAGCAGATGTGTTTGCAATAAAAACATATGCATGTTCACTTTGGTGGTTATGAGGACGTGTGTAATAAACTCACAAAAAGTCTAAAGTTGTACCGAGGGAAAAGTTTAATTTTTCTGTCACTTCTAGTAAGGTGTAAGTTTTCAAGTTATGCAAGTAAACATATGCTTAAACATTTTATGACTTACCAATGTGCTGGTTCAGGGTTTAGATAGGGTTTCTGTTGTCTTCCCTAGCTTATTAATACTCAGAGTAAAATACAAAACAGCTATAACTTCTAATTTCTATTTTTGGTTTTCCATAGATATTGGTATTAACCTGACAGATCCTATGTTTAGAGGAATCTACAGGGGAACACAGAAACATCAAGGTAAATATTTCTTTATCTCTGCTGGAAGACAGGATTCCTTTTGCTGAATTAGAAGCCTCTTGCATGTCAGAACATGATGTTAGGGTTTCTTTCTTCTCCTCCTTAAGTACTTGGGCTTAAAAAAGAAAGCCTGACTAACTAAGTTGGATACCCTAACCAAAATGCATTGTCTTGATTGCTTTTTACATGCAGGTAACTGCTTCTGGAGCAAAATGGACAATTGCTAATCTACTTAGGATTGCATCGATAAACTGATACGAGAGTTATGAACAGTGCTCTGTCAATCTATAGCATTGCTGAATCACAGTTACTAATTATAGTTTGGGGCTTTTTGCTCTTGTGAACTTTAGATATGGATGTAAAAGCAGAGAGCCTTCTAAAGTATGTGGAGAAACTTCCACTGACTTCATGGATTTAAATTGGATATCCAGTTATTGCACTTTGTTATTGTCTTATAAAGATTAATTAAGTATGTTTTAAAGATTTAATTATAAGAATTTTGACTGCATGAAAATTGAAAAGTAGTTAAACTATGCTGTGAAACCTCAAGTTCAATTTATGACATTTTTATGAACTTTTGCAGATGACTTTCTGGATGTAATAGAGAGAGCAGTCAAAGTTGGCATTAAAAAGGTAATTTCTTATAATGAAGTGGTGTTAAAATTTTAAGCTGTTTTCTAATGTTTGGTTTTTTAGTGCTCTCCCACCAAAACAATGTTTGTGGGACTGAAATAGAGGATGCAGTAACTTCCTTCAGTAGCACAAAACAAAAGTGTTCTGTGCAGAGCGTGGTTTTCCCGTTTGCACAGATCATTATTGAAGCTGATTGTTGGAGTTCAGTGATATTATAGGTGATGTGGAGGTAGAAGTTGTACAGTTTCAACAGAAAGATATTCTCCTCTGACCTGCTGCCATGAAGTGGTAAATAATTTTCCATGTTGCATTATAGGCAACCATTCCTTTTTTCTTATATTCTGTATGGCTCTTAGAGAGTAAATCCAATGTGGAGCAGCTGTCGGAGCTGGGAATTGTTTAACCTGGAGAAAAGAAGGCTCAGAGGAGACCTCATCACGTACAACTCCTGGAAGGAGGCTGTAGCCAGGTGGGGGTCAGTCTCTTTTCCCAGGCAAGAAGTGACAGAAGAAGACGAAATGACCTCAGGCTCTGTTCAGGTTGGACATCAAGGAGGAATTTCTTCCTGGAAAGTGTGGTCAGGCACTGCAACAGGCTGCTCAGGGAAGTGCTGATCATCTTCCCGTGGAAATGGTCAAGAAATGACTGGATGTGGCACTGAGTGCTCTGGTTTAGTTGACAAGGTGGCAGTGATTAGTCAGAGATGGAACTCAGTTGTCTTGGAGGTCTTTTCCAACCTTAATGATTCTATGATTCTATGATTCTTAATCAACAATTACTGCTGAAGATCAAACTCTTCTGATTGAGGTTTTCAGATATTTCTATATGTAAAGGAAATTGGAAACTGCAGAAGACCTGGGAGTGCCCACACAGTTGAGACATCTTACTCATTGCTTGTAAATATTGGCTTACATGTATTAAAACAACATCCTTATGAGAGAATTTGTAACTCAGAACATGAAATTGGTATTTCCAGCAGTGCATCACATCCCATAGTTTAGCCTGTCTCCCTTTCTCTCAAAACTGAATAAAATTTTGACAAAAAAATGAATTACCATAGAATACAGTGCATACTGTCACAAACTGTTCTACTGCACTACCAGATTAGAAATAAAGAAGCAAATGCTCCTATAGCAGGAACAGGCATCTTGGGAGTTTGTTGAAAAATTCTCATCTGAAAAGAATGGGAAATGCACTGGGAAGCAAAAGAAGAAAACTAGTGATGGAGAACTTACCTCACTGCAGCAAATACAGGAGTGAGGTCACATTTTTATGTGCTAAGTGCTATTTAATTTTTATACCACCCTCTGAAAATAAGTGTAATTTTAAAAAAATTATCATCAAAAATAGATTATCTGCGTAACTTTCTCAAGCTGCACAGTGGATTGAGAAATGTTGTGCAGGAGTTCCTGCCCTTAGCTGCTCTCAGTCTTGCTAGTGGCCTGCACAGTGTCAGAAGCCTTTTCAATCACAGATTGTTCCTGCTTGCCTAGAACCTTAATCTGCTGATTGGAAAGTACTTTTATTTTTCTGTATAGCTGCTGCTTTATGGTAATGTTTTGTGAAATTTTGCTCTATGTCATGTATGCACTGAGCCATTTTCAGCTTAACATTTCTCAGTGATGTCGTTGGGATGTGTCCGTCTGTCATGAGTGCCCTGGGAGTGTGGGAATGTCTGAGCTGGTGCTGACAGAGCCTGCTGGATAGCACCTGCAGGGGAAGAGTTGTCCAAAACCAGTGTAGACATGGCTGTTACAACCTAGGGTGAAATATTCTGCAAGTGGTGGTTCAAAAAGTACATTGTAGGCAACAATTCTCATATGATAATGTTAAGGTAAAAATAAAAGATCAGAGATGGAAATTCTTAAATTTATAATCCCAGCTCTGGTACAGACTCAATTTTTGGTTTAACTATTTACTCATGACTTGTTTTGGGTCTTTCCCCAGCTGTAAGACAGGGAGAATATTTCTAAGTATCAATTCTTGATAAATGCAGTCTTCAGTCATTGTGTGAGGAAGCTAATATTGCTGCAAATTGAAGTATTTTATTCCTTTAGTGATTTAAATGCTTAACATACAAGATACTTGAATAAGAGGGAAAAAAAATAGTTTGCAGCCTACTGTATTTACTAGCTCCTGAGGACCATTGAGGTTTATTGCTGATTTATGAAATCTTGTTTTATGTATGTTAGTAATTGTATTCTGATGTTCTCTGTTGAGATCTTTCCTTGTATCTGTGTGTTTTCTAAAGCATTCTGTTTAAAGTTCAAAGAACATCCACACTGACAGTATTTCTCTTGTTTCAAGTTTTTGATTACAGGTGGGAGTCTAGAAGATAGTAAAGATGCATTGCAGCTGGCCCAGACAAATGGTATTTTCACTTTAAATTTACATTGTCGGTCAAAAATATAACCTCTGCTCTCAGAATTGAGTTCAAGAGGACCTGCCTCAGAGGTGTTTACAGACTCTCAGATTAAAATGAGAAATTACATTTGCAGTGGGATGAATGCATTGTGTATGAGTTTGTGTGTTGCTCTTTAGATCCCTGATGCTGGAAGGAATCACTCTTTTCCTGCATGTTTTATTTCTAAATAAAAACAGAAATTATAGAAAATTTCTGGAATAAAAATATTGATACAAGTTTCTGTTCTAGAAATAAGATAAAGTGCTTACATGTTGTGAAATATATGGGATTTGTTGGCTTTTTGTTTGTTTTTTAATCATCAGTCTGTTATGACCAGCTTGATCAAGAGAGGTATCTTTCTTTTGATCATTCCTCTGGCTTTTCCTTTCTTTCTGTGAAAGGAGAATGGCTCTTCTTTTTTCTTTAGGCAGATTTCATTCCACTAATTACTTAAATATGTATTTGAACTAAAACACATGATAAAGTACTGTTACTAACAGAAAGATAAAGTAATTTTGGTTTGAATGAACTCAAGGAGATAATTTGGTCCAAGCCAGTCCACATCCCCAGTTCCCATCAGGAAGGCAGGACTGGCTTGAACATTAGGGCCAGTTGCTCAGGGCCTTACCTGTTTTTTCCCTTCCCCAGTGCTTTTACACTTAGCAGAAATGTTGGTATTGGTATGGTAATCTAGATCAGATACTTGGGTAAATCAGGAGATGTGAGCTCTGAAATTCTCTAACAGCTTATGCAGGGGACACAAGGGAAATGCTCTCTGCATTCTTACAGCTGGGATAAGCTGATGCATTTTGAACAAGATGTATTTCTAAATAATCTCAAGAGGTCTCATCCAGTCTCAACAATTATATGATTTATTGGGGGCTGCTCCACCAGAACAGTTCAGCTCTAAGCTGCACTTTTGGAGTACACCAAATAATGTGTACTAAAAGAAGACATGTGCACATACCCCCACTGGAGATACTGTCTGACATTTTTAAGACAGAAAATGTCTGTCTAATGAAATTATCGCTAAAATATGGTCAAAGGGAGTTTTCTTTTAAAATTGTGACCAATAAAAAAATCTCCAGAGGTGATGTTGTCTATACCTTAAATAAATTTTCTTTTTTGTTTTTTTTTTCCTTAAAACCTCCTAATACTCTCTTGCTTTAGACATGTTTTTCAGTACAGTCGGCTGTCATCCTACTCGCTGTGGAGAATTTGAGCAGAGTAGCCCTGAACAGTATTTATCTGAATTAAAAAATCTGATTGAAAAAAACAGGACAAAGGTAGTAGCAGTTGGAGAATGTGGCTTAGGTAAGTGTTCTCTTACTACTTCAATATTTATTTTTTCTGGACATATCCTAAAAGAAATCCTAAAATAATAAATGGGGTTTTTGTTCTTTGTGTTTGTAGATTTCGATAGATTAGAATTTTGCCCAAAGGACATCCAACTCAAGTAAGAAACTTTTGATGACTGTGAATTGACTTGTAGCAATTTACAGTAGTGTTTTCTATCTTGTGTTCTGCCATGTAACTTACTGTCACATCTAGTCCTGAAATTTGTAAGGTTGGGCCCAGAGCTTTTTGGCAGAAATGGGAATTTAAAGAAATATGCCTACATTCAAATAGTGCAATGTGCTCATTGACATATGCCAACATGTCTTTTTCTGTAAAATAGACCAGAAATTGTGGATTTCTGGGTGTGACAGATGTTAATTCTTGCTAATAGTAAGAGCTCTAAGGGAATTATGGGGAAAAACCCTCATAAATGTAGTGTGTGAAAGAGTTGGGTTGTTGAGTAAAAGGGATGAGGAAAGGAGCAGAACTATCAAAAGCAGTGGTAAAAGTAGTGGGTAAAGAAGAGCTTTTAGTAAGGAAGGTGTTAGCTGGGAGCCAGTAATGGGGCACTGATAGTAAAGGTTGTCTCAGGAGGTGCAGCATAGATGCTGAATGGAAGGAAGCTACCACAGACCCTACAATCAGCCTGTATTCTTCATTTGAGAACTTCTCTCTGCAGAGGGAACTGATTGAAAGATATAGGTGATAAATTCACATGAGTGATTAATGAATTACATTTGCATGTTACTGTTTTGAGTAATTTAGTCACTGGGGGGCAGTGGTTGGTTTTGTTTTTTCTCATTGCTGCATATTAGCAGTAGGAGGATTCTTCATAATGCTACAGACCTACAGTGAAATACTCAGCAAAGGGGACAGGACTTTTTGTCCTGGTAGAATTCAGTGTATGTGAAGTTCAGCAAAGCACACCTTAGAGTATAATCTGTTTCTTTTCTGTGGCAAACTAAAATACTGATGGAGTATCAGATTTTAGCATCCTTAACTGCCTTGATGTTAGAGAAAATATATATGTCTGATTTCTTTGTCCAATGTACTGCAGCTGAAGAGCAGCTAATTGGGTGCACTGAAATTGAGTTGTAAAGAAAGAGATGACAGGCTGATCAGTGGACCAAGCAGAGGAAGGCAGAGTGAAATACATGGGGACAGTTCACTGGTTTGCAGCTGCTCAGGAGTTCAGGTGCAGCAGTCACGGGGAGCGCTGGCACGCAGCTGCACACTTTCCCCACAGAGGAGCAGTAGGTTTGTTTCCCAGCAAATATCAGAGCATGACCTCTGTTTCATTTAGTACTTAATCAACATTTTTCTGGCTAGTTATGCTGTGTTTTCTTTTGTATAATTTTCACCTGTACATTATTTTTGATGCTTTTTTTCAGTTTAAAAGTTAATAAGAATCTAATAAAGATGAAATTTCTTTGCTGTAGTGTTCCTAAGAACTTTTTATTTCAGAAATCTTCCCATTCTCAGAACTTTTCCAGCAGAAAGTGGTGATTTGAATGGTAGTAAGATGAAGGTACTGCCTTCATATTAAAGTGAAAGATGTGTTATAAATGCCCTGGTAAGCATATAGAAGTTTGACATCTGCTGTACTACTGTGAGGGGTCTGTATAATCACAATATCACATGCACCATTACTCAAATTAAATCAGAAGTGTTTGTCTGGAGATCTGCCTCAGCAAGGTCAGTTTGCTTTAGTTCCTTTAGTGTCTTGATCCTGTAGCATTTGAACGTGATGGTCAAAACTAAGCTTGCTCAAAGGAACAGGTTGTTCCTTAAGCACTGGAACTCATCATGGTTAGTTTCCTACTGAGTTATTTTATTATCATTCCAGTCACTGTATGTCTGGTTTCTTCATGCTTTTCCGGGGGTTGGGCTTTAAAATTTTTTTTTAATTATTATTTTTGTCTCTTCAATAACTGCCCCATCCACCTCCCCTTTCAACATGAGTTGGGCTTTGTTGTTGCTAGGAATGGAAAAAGCTTGAGTTACATTTCCATTTGCAGGGACACTAAACTTTGTACTTTCAAGGGCTCTATCATTCTCCAAATTAGATGGAAATTGGCCAGTAGGTTACTTAGAGAGCTTACTTGCAGTTCTGTCTCTAAAACCTCTTTCCCATATGAAACAAGTATTCTGTTAAAAGAAAACTGACACCAAAAATCAAACAATTGTAGCTATTTAACCACAAGAGCAATCATGAATTGCAATTAATTTTATTTAGTCAAACAAGCTAAACTAAGCATGATATCTAGACAAAGAAGATTCAAAGTAGGTGTAATGCATTGTCATGAATTTTCATGTCAGTTTTCAAGGTTACAGCTAATTTGTTTAACCTCTTTTATCTCAAAGATTTGCACTGATTAACAGGGAAGGTAACTTTGATCTGAGAAATATCAATTTGTAATATACAGAAAACAGTGACAATGACATTAAATTAAATAACCAATTGCACATTAGTTTAGGATCGTTTTTTTTGGTTGGTTTTTTTAGGAAAATGTAAATCAAACTAATGGTTTGCTGCCACTTAACCCTCATTGATAAGTGACTGATACACAGCAGCATACACAGATCACTCAAGTTTCCCTTTGAAATGGCTGTGATAACTGGTGGTGGGAATTTCCCAGTGCCTTGGACTGTTTTAACAGCAACACCTCAAGAAATCCAGTATGTGCCTGGAGCCCCAGCTTGCTGGGATGGGCTGTGTTGTTCTCCTGCTTCACCCAAGTAACATCATCTTTCAAATGGCATGAGGACACTGAGTCACCCATGCACTGCTGGCCTTCTGCCATGCTCAAGTTCCCCTGCTGTGTTCCTGAGCATGGGTGGTTTCCCTGCCTGGGTGGAGCAGGGCAGCAGAGATGTGGGATGGTAATTGCAGAGCTCCTGCTAATGACAAGCACAGGTTAGTTCAGTGCTGAGTAGTTTCCTTTGGCAATTGCATTGGGGAACCTGGCTGCCTCCTTACCTTCCTTCTGCCAACATTCCAGTGTCTCTTCACAGGGTGGGGCTTCCCTGTTACCCCCCCATCAAGAGCAGCTCTGAGGAGTACAGAGTTGGAGAGGGATAAAAAGGAGTGAAAAGGAAAGGATGCAGAAACACAGAGGAAGGGAGGGAAAACAGGTAAAGACAATAGGCAGAAGTATGGTGTCTAATCTGATATTTGTTCCACCCCAAGAGAGTGGATTGTTGCTCACAGGTCAGCAGCTCTGATGCACTTTGGCCACTGGAGGCTGGAGAAGCCTGCACAGTGTCCCCCTGCTCACCCTCATTGTGTTTATGAGTGCTTCTTGAAATAGTGGCCTCTGTCATCCTCAGTCTCCCATTCCTGACATTTCAGAACTTTGTGGAAAGAACAGTCAGTTCCTCTTCAATGAAAAATAAATAAATAAATAAATAAAAATGAACTCCAGCACCCACACTACACCAGAGTATATGCTCAGCATGTATACATACATACATTCTGCAGTACTGAGGCTCTTGGCCACTTACCTGTCTTCAAGCATAGATCACAGCTGTGGCAATACACATAGGAAAGAGGTTCTTTTAAATCCTTGCACAAATAAGAACTTTTACATGGCAAATCCATTAATTCTGTCTTTAGCGCTGGAGGACAGAAGCTTGGGTAAAATTTTTTTACTGTCTTTATTTGTTATTGCACTCAGTTTCTCTTTAAAGGTGAATTTTATTTTACAGGTATTTTGAAAAACAATTTGACTTGTCAGAGCAGATTCAGCTGCCCATGTTTCTGCACTGTAGAAACTCACATGCTGAATTTTTAGGTGGGTTTTGTTTGAGAATTTCATATTAAGAGCAAATTCTGAATATAAAAATCTTCTATATTCATCTGTTATAAAGCTGTTTTATATTTTTATTTCATTTCCTAGACATAATGAGAAGAAACAGAGATAGAGTAGTAGGAGGGGTGGTAAGTATGGACTTCAGTGTAGCATTTATTTTTCCATGCATGTGTGTGAATATTGTTGCTTAATACGCAATTTCTTGTTTGTCATAGAATCTGTGTAGGCTTCCTGTTACATCATTTAAGCTGTTATTAATTAGTAAATTTTCCAGTCCCTTTTGCTATTTTTATTTTCATTGCTTATTCAACAGGATTTTTGCAAGGTAAGAAGATAGCCTGAGAAAAAGCTCTGCAGCTGATGTGAACAGTTTTTCTTGGCCTGCCAGCAGGACAGTCTGAGCACCTCATAATTGACATTGGCCTTTTCCCAACTCCTCAGTGTCTGTAACTGCAGTGCATTCAGACCACAGATCATTTAGATGCTTGTTCCCAGTGGAAGCCATAACCTCAGACATTTGCTTCTGACGTTGGACATAGTTTTCAAATTAGATCCAGATGGAACTTTTGATTACTTTATGTCTTTAGATATTCAGATCACGTTTTTTAATTCAAGTCTAACAGGAAAAGCTTTGGGTGAAATGGGAAGTCCAGCAATGCTTTTTCAGGTTTCCATTATGACTGAATTTTTCAAAAGTAATAAATGCTCGTGATTCTGGCATGACACCGCACCTGCTACAAGAATATTGCAGTCCCCAGGTTTGTCCTTTGTTTCCACAAAACCCTTCCCCACACTCAGTGCTTTGCATGTGTAATGAAGTCTCTCCTTCCTTCCTTTCTTTTTGCCTGCACAGCCAGGAAAGAGGGGAGAAACGAGCATGCATCTTCTTCAACTGCCTGTCCCTGTCACAGCACAGGGAAACAGAGCAGTCTCTTTGCTCCACTTAGGCTGAGAAGATGCAGTTCCCATCTGCATTACACTGTGTAACTTGTGACCCTCCACTTTCCCCTCTGGAATGACCAATGGACTGTCTTGCTAGTTCCAGTGGACTAGCTGACACCTGTGGAGAACAGAATGCTGCTCTTATGGTGGCCCTGACAGTGCCTTGAAGGGAGTACTGAGGAAAGAATCTAAAAATTCAGCATGCACAGGATTACTTCTTGAGTATGATCTCCCAGTTACAGGGAGTTCCAGGGCCAAAAGAGTATCACTGGATAGGCCTTTATACACATCTCCATCACTGTTTTAAGTGTAGTAACCACTTCTAGTGCAGCATTCAGATGACTTCAGCCTGAACTTTGCTCAAATTCAGAATCAACTGAGCCATGTCCCATTTTGATGTTTGTAATGAAGTGTAATGCATACTGCTGAAGATATTTGATGCTAATAAAAGGTAATACATACTTTTGAATGACTGGAGTTTTAATAGAAGTACATTAGTATTTTTATATGTCTGTGTATCTATATTTATATGTTCTAGGTACATTCTTTTGATGGCACAAAGGAACAAGCAGCAGCTCTAATAGATTTGGATCTTTATATCGGAATAAATGGCTGGTAAGTTCTTTACAAGAAATACAACTGCTTTAAAATGGCAGCTGTAGTGAACTCATTGCTTTGTTTTAAACAGTGAGGTCAAGTTTTCAAAGCTTACTAGACCCTTAATCATCTGACAGATTTAGAATTGCTCACATTAGTCTGTTAGCCATCAAAGCTCTTGCTGTGCAGCTCAGTGAGCTAATCCACGTCCACTCCATTACCTTCAGGACAGTCCTTGTTTGTAATTAAATAAGGTTGTTGAACATGGGAAGATTGCTTCTGAGGAGCATTTAAAAAACAGCCTGACTTTAAGGTGCCTGTCAAATGCTGGAGTAATGCAAATGTAACGTGAGTGCCTCATCTCCTGGTTATGCAGTCTGGATTCTCAGCAGTCACCTGGCCAAATGCCAGCCAGCACCACTTTGTAAGGCACAGAGGCTGTCACAGGCAAGCAAGGGCAGCCAAAGGGGTTCTGCAGCTTACTGGGGTGAGATGGCTTCTCCACTAACTCTAAATTTGCTGTTTTCTGCACAGTTTTAGTTTACAGGCAGTATTGTTAAAAAAGGAAGCAAATTTCATTAATGAACAAAATTATTTAGGGAGCTGTCTTTGCCACAAAACACTCTAATAGGCACAGTAATTACTTTAATATGCTTTTTATGGGTTTTTTTAACCAAACTCTAAATTTTCTAGTTCACTGAAAACAGAAGCCAACCTGGAAACACTGAAATCAATTCCTAGTGAACGATTAATGATAGAGACTGGTAAGATTTTGTATCTTGGTCAGTTTGTGACAATGGGCAATGAGATATACTGGTGTAGCAATCATAAAGCAGAATCAAGACCTAAAGAATTCAGAACACTGGCTGTTTTCTTTACTTGAGAAAGCAGTTTACAGAACTACTCCTTTCCAGCCTTCTGCTGGAAGGAATAAGCTGCTGTGTCAGTTCCTGACGTTGCAGGGGAAGATGAAAAGGACAAATTGACAACTTGGATTTTTAAATGTACCAGAATCCTGCTTAAGTATATTTTAAAATGTAGCTTGCTGGAGATGTGCCAGGCATAGGGCAATGGCTATGCAGTAATGGCATTTGGAAAGAACTGCTCTTTAAGTGGAATAGGTGGAAGAATGCTTGAATTCCCCTTAGCCCACTGAGCAGTCATTTTAAGGGACTGATTAGGGATGTCGTGTTCTCTTTTTTCATGTTCAGTTATCAATAACTGACAGTACAAATACAGTATTTATTTTAATTTCTCACTCTTGAGAAAGGAAAATGCAAACTGCTAAATCCTTAAATGTATTTGCAATGTAGCAATGTATTTGAAGTACAGACCTGTTATACAGGAAGTTTCTGTGGAATGCATGCAATGTATCTGGCTCTCTTTATCATGTCAGAGGAAATTAGTGTTATGTATTATTATTGCTGATCTTTTCAAGTGTAAAATCCTGAAGATAGTCATATAAAAATCCAGGATGTTAAATTGCTCCTAAATTTCCTTTTGAGCTGGAGGTCGTTGCTGGAAGGAGATTGCAGGAGCTTTTGTCTGTAGAAGTAGTCAATCAAACTATCTCATGCTATTCTGAAACAATTGCACTCCTAATTCTTTCATTCAAATTAAACTAGATGCACCTTGGTGTGGAGTGAAAAATACTCATGCTGGATCAAAATACATTAAAACTACATTTCCTACAAAAAAGAAATGGGAAAAAGGGCACTGCTTGAAGGACAGAAATGAACCCTGCCATATAATGTAAGTGTACCACTGCACTCTTAAATTCTTCAACTCTGATGTGAAAAAAAATAGAAAAATCCCAGTTCACTAGTAATGTAGAAAATATAAATTAATTCTAAATATACTGAACCTTGTGCAAGGTTTTGCTTTATAAGCTGTGGAAAAAATTAGAAATCCTAATTTTCCTACTTCGGCTATTCTGGATGTACAGTGCTCCAGTACCATTTTTATTTTTTCACTTGATGCAGTGTAGAAGAGGTTAAACCCTCTGAAGTAACCTGACTTGGATATTCATTGCACTCAGTTTTTCTTCAAGTAATTTTAAAAACTGATCCAGCCCTGGGGATCAGGGGACAGTCCCACAGGTGGGACAGTGCTGAGGCACCAGCAGTGCCTGTGACACTGCTGCTGTCACAGGCCTGTGACACGAACTGCCACAACATGCATTTTGTCAGGGATGTTTCTTACTTCTGCTGTTGTGCTTCAAAGAATCCTGTGAAATTTAGATATGAATGACAGCAGCCAAGATACAGAGTAGTGAAAGAAAACTCCAGGGGCTTATGAACAGAATTGGTAAGCACAGACACTGTTTTCTGCCTCCTTTCCACACAGTTCCTCACAGAAGTGTGAAAAACAGGAAAATTTGTAATTGTTTTAGTGAAATGTTTAGCTATCTGCATTAAATACTATTAAATAGATGAAATACTATATTTTCAGAATCCCCTGTCTAGATTTTGAAATACTGCTCAGGATAATACTAAAGATCCAGGTATGCAGTTAAGGTGTCTAAACAAGAATTTGAGAAGTGAAGGGAAACGTGATGCTTTTCGAGACATGAAGGAACTTGGAAAACCACTGATGATGTAAAAGCACAGTTTAAGCTTACATGGTGACATCTCCTAGTGTTCGATATAATCAATGCAATTAGGTCAATTGTAATATTTGTTAATTTTTGTTTTTAATTTTAAAAGTGAAGAGGACACATTAGCACAGAAGGGTTACTTCAGTATTTTAAGACTTTCTAGGGTCAGTCCATGATTTTGGAGTTGTGGAAGAGATCAATAGAAAACACTCTTCTGATCACAAGTGAAGGGCCTCCACTGTTACTATTTCAACCAGCCCATATGTCAACGACACCCCCCACATATTTGTCTGCTGCCTTACTTGTAGTTTACAGAAATGTTTCAGAAACCCCCAAACTCGAAATGCACAGTGTGTTCTGCATAGATGCAGAGTGCACAAATGCACTCAAGATTATTACACAAATGCTGTGCTTTGGCTTTTGCCTTCTTTTATGAAAAAAATACTGTTTGGCTCAACCCAATAATGTTCATTATAAGCAATTGAATTTAAAGAACTTTTTAAACCTTAAGAAAAATGAAGAATGGTAACTGATAATTGGTATTTTGTGACTTCTCAAGTAGCAAAATCTGGTGTGAGGGAATGTTACTCAGTCCACAAAGCATCTTTAATATTTCAGGTATATATACAGTTTAATACAGCTCAGTTGGCAGGAGGAAATTACCATTTGTCTGCTTTTGGTAGTGCTTTTTGGACACCTTTCAGTTTTGATAGTGATATTTCTGCTTCATATATATATATATTTAGAACTACTCCCCTTCGAAGCTAATTTTTAAAAAGTTTAGCCACAAGAGACTTGTCTTTTCTCCTTCTGCAGTTTCACATACACAGTGTTACAGTAACTTACAGTTTTCTACTGCATCCAAGTGAGGAGAGATAAGTAAACCCTAAGTCTTCTTGGGTGAAATTCTTTGATACTTGTTACTTATTTCTGTGTAGGCCTGATCTCACTCAATCTCACTGCTAATTCTGCATCTAGAAAAATATTTTCAATAATGTAATTATTAGGAGCAACTTCTCCTATGCTATCTTTCAAAAAAAGTTTAGCTATTGCCTCAGCTTAGAGGCAGAATTCAAAGCCCACCAAACCTTATTACCAAGCTTAAGTTTCTTACTTTTCAAATTGGAGTTTAAAGGCTTTTTGCTGCTACTGGAAAAAATCAAAGTATGACACATCTCTGGAAGGGTACAGAATATTACTTTTTTTTTTTTTTTTTTTAAGAATGACTGATACAAAATCAAGAAAGCAATTGCAGAGAAAAGATTGTGGCTTGGTTTTAATCATGTTCATCCCATTTCTTTTGCCTCCTCTTCCTGGCTTATATCGAGGCCCTGAGCCTTTTGAAATTGCTCATTTAATATTTACTGCAAATACCTGGGCACATTAATCACAATTAAGCTAAAGAATGGGGAAGTAGGAGTAAGTTACTTTGGCAGCACTGTGCTCTGATAAAGCTGTGTCTGGAATTTAAGATTTCCCATAGACCAGTCTATTCATAGTGCAGCTTTAGCCTTGACAGGCTAATGAATTTTTGTTTGAAAAATGAAGATCATTGATAAAGACACCCACAAAATGACACTTCCTTCAAAACAGAGAGCTGTTTAATTACCTCCAAACAAGAGTCAAAAGACCAAAGATGAGTCTGTACCAGTAAGCAAACCAGTGTTCAGTGTAAAGAAAATGGCAGTTAGTAACTTAAGAGTGAAGCTATTTGCATATCTGAGCACCCTGCCCTATTGCTCTTAGTGTAGGTTTTTATTCCAGCTTAATCTCAGTGAGTTGTACATACACATGCAGCAATCTGAAGTACATTCTGAAGTACTGGGTTTCAGTCTTCTAATATAAATCTTTCTTTTTTAGTCAAATACTGGAAATAATGGCGGCAGTAAGAGAAGACGACCCACTTGAGTTGGCCAATACTCTATATAACAACACCATTAAAGTCTTCTTTCCAAATATGTAAAATTGTTTTTCTTACATTTGTTCAGCATAACTTCAGTAAAGATATTGCAAAAATTTAAAAATCATCATTCCTGCAAGTTCTAATCAATGGAAGCCAATCTGTAGTGGGTTTGGGGTTTATGGTACAAGATTAAAGCTGCTTTTGAAAAGGTGGTCTGCATTTGTGCAGTTTCTCAGCCCTGCTCCCCTTTCGTCAAGATTCAGGATTGACTTCAAGGCCAGGCCATGCCTGTAACTCCAGCTAGCAGTGGAGGCACAGGCTGAGCACCAGGCTGCTGCAGTCACATGTGAAGCACTTCAAGCCTCTGCTGGCAGTTCAGGAGGGTCAGACACGTCCATGGCATGCGCTTTGCTGCTGCACCAGAAAGCTGAGCAGTGTCACCTTTTGTTCCACATATGCAAATGCTATAGCATTAAGTCTACCAACCTAAATTTTTAAATTTTTTTTTAAAAACACAATTCACTAGTTTTTTTGCAATAAAGCTCTGCTAATACTGAATTTTAAGTAAAGCTGCTTTGGCTCAGGCTTTCATTTTCTGAGTTGACCGGCTGAACAGTCTATTTTCACCAGTATTTTTCATTTGCATCCAGAAGACATTGATTGGGGATTACTGGTATACAGTCTTTGGCACAGCATTATCACTACCTCAATTAAAGAGTGTTTTTTCCAACCATCTTAAAAACGTGAAAACATTTTATTCCATGTACAATAATGTACATAATTTTAAGGTGGTCATGAAAGAGACCAGCAAAAATTAGAGGTATATTTACAGTAGCACACACCACAGTAAACAACCACCATTCACAGACTCAACATTGAGATACTGCTGTTGTGCTTAAGTACAATAACTACAAAGTGATACTTTTATTCTGTTGGAGTCAATCTTGAACAAATACCTCACGGCTTAGTAAAGAACATCCTAATCACCAAGAGAGTTAGAGTCAACATTGAGAGTCTCATTCAAGTGCTGTGCCACACAGTCACCATCTTCCTCATCACTATCAGAACTGTCATTATCTTCATTTAATTCATTTTCAGCATCAGCAGCTTCTTCTGCAACCCGTACAGGATTTTCATTTGGTGCTACAAACCCGTTGTTGTTAGAGATATTGGCATTTTCTTTGTCCTCAATATACACTTTCTGATGGCACATCGGGCACGTGTCCTGAATGTACAGCCACTTCCGAAGACAAAGTGCGTGGAAATAATGGTTGCACGGAGTAATGCGCGCAGAGGTGGTGAACTCGTGGTAGCAGATTGCACAGACGTCATCAATTTCCTGTAACCGAGCTCCTTTCACCTCTGGAAGCGAGTTGATTTTCTTCACAGCAGTGCGGCGGTTTATAAAAGTCTTCCAGCCATTCTTGGCTTGCAGGTAGATGTTGAAGTACGCGTGCAGACACATCATGCAAGCACGAATCTTGCTTCCCGATTCAAAAACCATCGTGTAAGCTCCATTTCCAAACATGATTACTCCAAATATAAACTCAATAATATTGCCAGTTGAGCGAACATAATAGACATAATCATCAAGTTTTTCCCATAGCACATTATAGTAGCCATCAATCATAAACAATATATAAACAGTGATAGAAACTATTACTTTTAGGCAAAGCTCTACACAGAACGCTGTGACTGCAAAAAGCCAAGTATTTAGTGCATAGTGGTGCCAGAGGATGTAACTGAGCAGAACTGGAAGAATGAAAAGGCAAGCGGAGACAAACAGTACAGGAAAGTGTCTGCGGAACGATGACACGTGAGAGGCACTGAGAGACATCAGCACAGGGTCTGTCATTCCATGGATAAAATGCAGGACTGCGGTCAACAAAAGGCACATGTTTCGACTCAGGCGAACTAATCGTTCCTCTGGTTTCAGCCCACTTAATCCAGTTTGCAGAGCCAAAATGAAAAACAAGACGGGGGCTACAAACCCAAGCCTTTTGTCATCCTCATCAGTTGATCCAATGAAGGCCAGGATACCAAGTCCCAAATAATGCGCTATTGAGGAA
This sequence comes from Molothrus aeneus, assembly GCF_037042795.1. Taxonomy (NCBI): domain Eukaryota; kingdom Metazoa; phylum Chordata; class Aves; order Passeriformes; family Icteridae; genus Molothrus; species Molothrus aeneus. The sequence goes on along the minus strand of NC_089646.1, from coordinate 142,158,757 downwards.
ATGACGGCACTCATGCCCAATACAGTTAAAGTAGAGTCACACCCACTTATGATCAGGCTGCAGATCAGTTCCCAACAGTTATCCCATGATATCAAGAAGAATTTTTCTTCTGTGTTGTTTTCAGCCATCTTTACTACATAAGTTAATACCACAGCTTGTGCTGTAAGTCTTGTTAGCCAAAAGACACGGAGTACAGCTGGAAACCGAATCCTTTTCCATGTGTCTTCCATCAATAGCTGTAATCCATAAATACGATACATGTGCCTCACCAGCAGATAAACGTATCGTACCGAATAATAGAACCACTTAATTTTTGTAGCTAAAATGGCTGTGGTATTTAATGTCAGAACTAGGCCTGAAATAAAAACAAGTACTTGCCGGACATTTAAAGGTAATTCAACAACCAAGCCAATTACAGGAATCAGTATATCCAGGATGATGAGTTGAGAGTATATGGACTGCATGTTTAGCAAGGTAACATATCCAATTCCAAAGGTAAGCTGAAGGATGGAAAGTGCCATCCATAGCGAAGGTCCTTTATGTGGGAAAATCTGAATTCCGAATGCAGCTGTGTTGTAGGCACTGTAGAAGTTTATGTGCAAAGCAGCATAGTAATTCACCAACACTGAAGTTGCAGCCAGCAGAAACGCTGAGGCGATCATGTAGAACTTGAAAAGTGCTCGCTGTTGTAAGACCAGAACAACGCTGGATACAAAGACACCTAAAACCAGATTGAAATCATTTAGTTCTCAGTAGAAGTTCAACAACAGATTTTAACCAACTAACTCTGGAGCTACATTTATGTAATGTATCACTTCCCCATTAGTCACGTGTAACTTTCCATTACCAGTGGTGCCCTTTTCAGAGAACAGGCAAGAGGACCAGTTAATCTCTGCATTTAACATCTGTGCACTACAGCAGTGATGCAAAGCCACTGCAAGCCCTAAATCACAATTACTATGAAGTTTGTTGCAGTTTTAGACTAGAATAGTGAAAACTCCCAGCCTTTCAGCCTTAGTCCTGAAATCCAAGGGTAGACAAGTTCTAAAAATAAACCAAAAAAACTCCAACAGATAAAGCATCACCTTTATAAGGAAAACTCATAAAAAAAAAATGAGTAAGGTTTACTAAGTCCCCTAATTCACTTGAGCAAGGCACTCAACTACAGCTGTCTAAGTTGGAGTACTGAAGATAAGTAACCAAAACCCTTTAGTTAAACTCTTTAATGGGAAATAGTGAAAAATTGCTGTACTTTGCTGTAGGGAAGGCACTTCCATTTCCTTTCAGTTTGCTTTTATTTCTGGTGAGTGGTGACAAAGGTCACATGAGGAACACCTTCCACAGTATATAGCTTTTGTGCACAGAATCCAAAACTGCACCAATTGCCTCTTTGCCAATGCCAGAACAAACTTGTCTGTCTTGTTATAAGCCAGACTTAGGCCTAGAAATTCCTGTTTGCTAACCTCTCCCTCATACTGACCACGACCACATCTTGACCATGCCTGGGAAGTCTGCACCTTCCTATGAGAAATCCCATCAGAGCAATTGCAGCTTTGGGAGTTTGGGGTTACATGTCCCTGTAGTAAACTTCTGTAGTGTAATTTATGAATTCCATCACTGTGCACCACATAGGTGAGAGCTCTGCCCTAAGAGGTGTTAAATTAAAAAGCGCTTAGCACTAGATAAATTTCCTTAAACAGTTTCTTTTTCAGGAAACACACTGCCTTTGTTTTGGACTTCTCAATCAGCTTCCACCCTATGCAATTGCTTTCTCATCCAAACCAGTTTGGAGAGATTTCTATCTCTACAACTTATATTTGATTCTAAGTTGCTTTCAATCTCTGCATTAAAAGCAATGAAATCAAGAGTAATCCTCTTTCTGCTGGAGGGCAGCATCGGTCTTCTCTGACAGTTTAGGCTGTTCTAAATCCACCATTAACAAGTGTTTAAAAAAAATTAAGCCATAGCCTCTTGATCAAGAAAATAAAATCTTTGAAATAGCATTTGATTAAAAAAAAAAAAAAACCAAAAAAAAAACAACAACCAAACACACAAAAATATACAAAAAAACCTCAAACCACCTTCAGATCCTGGAGGATTGAGAAGAAGGGAGAGGACCAACATGAATCAACTGCAAAAGGCAGGCTACAAATAAAGTTATGAATTTGCCTGAACAATATTCCTTGCCAGTAGCACTGGCTGATATTAATACATTCTCCTTAATCAATCATTAACCTGGTAACTGTGTGAAGTGGACTGAGGAAAAGCCTCTATCAGTTTTCAGAAAGCCCCTTGCATCGTAGCTCAGTTCTTCCAGGAAAAGCTGAATATTGGTTCCATGCAGCACTTTCTACAAAAGACGCTTGACAGCTACCTTGTCATATTAACCACCACAAACATCTTTAGGAAAGCCAATACCGCTGACAAGTTTGTAGCCTTTGTCTTTTCTCAGGAGTCACAGAAAAGGCTCACATGCCTGTGCAAGGTCATTATTTATGTAATTCTGATCATTTGAGCCAAAGGAGATGCATTTTGCAGTAAGCAGGCTGCTCTGAAACACGCCTTAACAAAACCTATTTTTGTGCCTTGCAGTGGCAGTAACAGGCCTGTATTTAGATACTGCAGGTCATCCTAAAACACTGACGTTTCACATGCAAGACACATCTCTAAAAACAGTACAACAGTGAGTCAATAGAGCTTGTCCTACTGGTTCCTCTGAAGAGGCACTAACAAAAAGTACAGCATGTCTCTGTTAATCCATATAGGAAAAGTCAAGACTCACTGAAGGAGACTCAAAAGACCCTAAGAGGTAACAGATCTCAGAAGGGACAGTGAGCACTCCTTTCCCCCATCTCCATTTATGTCACTTGGTCCATCTCAACATGAGAAGACTTGCCCTGCCCTGTGCCCTTCAAAGCAGTAAGTCTTTTTCCATTTTCCCTCCGCTAGGAAATGCTGCAGTTCCTCCTTTGATAAGGTTTGTCTCTCTACTCATCTTTACTATTTCTACTTGTGCCACCCCATTGCCAACTGTCCCAGTATGGCTTCCAAACACAGCACTGAACCAAACCACGCTGTGCTTACTTTTAAAAACTTTTTTGTGTTACAATGAATGTCTCTGTCTCATTCTTTTTCCTTTAAATCCTGAAATTTGTCAGTATCTTTATAGCAGCCCAGCACTTAGGATTCAACTTTCAGTCATGTGCAGGGGACAATCACTTTTACACATCAGCACTTCGTTCATGTGGACCTGCCAAACTATTTTTCCCTAGCTCCAGTCATTCTATTTACTTCCACATCTTTCTGCAGACTCAAGTATTTATAGAACCCTTCTCAAAACTCAGTGTCCTCACTAAGAAGGGACTGCTGTCTGAGGTGACAGTCACACACTCCTGGAGGTGGTGGCTCTGCTGGAATTGAGATACTTAAACCCAGTGCAAAGATACAAAAGGTAAACATTGCATTGGGGACAAAGCAAGGTTAACCAAAAACAGGAAAGGAAACGTGCTCCAGCTGTGGAAGTTGGTTCTGTGCCATGTATAACTCTATTTACTTGTGTAGAGAGTGATGGAAGAATCAGACCAAGGAATCCTGCTGTAAAACTTTGTAACACCCACGCAGATCTCTATTAGCATTCCTGAAGAGCTGTACTCCCAGAATATTTCAGAACTGTTTAACATCACCTCCAAAAATCATCCATCTCTCCAGAGCTTCAATCTTTGTGTCTGGTGGACAGATTGCCCATTTATCCTCTGCTATTATGCTACAGGGAAAGTTTGGATCAGTACTTCAAAGTCTGCAAATGGTAAGTAAAAGGACATTTTCCCATTATTTAATACAGAATGATCCAAAATAACTATATCACTTTCCTAACAGCAGCAAAACCCCAACCCTGTAATCCTTAAATTCAGATGAGAAAAAAACATGCAAAAGCATTTTATTGTCTGAACCACGTGGAAGGTGTTTAAGATCATCTTTAGGTGCCTACATTTTAATCTTCAATTTTGGAATGCCAAGAACCACAGATCCTTTCCTAAATGTTCGGGAGAAGTTTCTTGGCATAAAACATTTCCAAAGCTTTTTTGCAGAAGGCAAAAATTACCCACTTCTTGCCCAACCCCTTCCAGAAAAGTGCTCATATAAATGCAAACCTCAATCCCAATACCACACACTTAAGGGACATCACTGAACAACATATCCACCACTCATTTACACAGGTGGGATTAATTTTGATGCTCTTCTTACAGCATCTGGATCATATGATGAAGGGCTCCTAAAATTAAGTTGGTGAGGCACTGCAATGCAATTTTTTAAAAAAGGAATTATCACGCCTAGCAATTCCATAAGTGTTGAACAAAAGGTCAAGAAAATGGGAAGCAGGGGGGAAAGAACCCCTGCTCCCCATCCCAGACACATCATACTCATGGCACAGCAGGCACAGGAGGCAACTTAGGTCCTCCTCAGCATCGCTTCTCATGTGAGCATGGACTTCCCCTGGCACTCTTAACCAAAGCAATAATAATAAACATAAAGCATATAATAAATGTAAAAAATCAAAATAAAACACCTGCTGTGTTTTGTTACCTCCTTCCTTTGCTCTCCTCTCCTGCTGCCTTGCTATAGGTTATTGTTTACTTTTTCCCCCTCTGCTCCTCGACTTGTGTGATGCAGTCACACCACACTTCTCACTGTGCACATTTCCTTTAACCCTCTCTTCTCTGCTTCCTGCCCCAAAAGCTGTATTGCCTATTTCCTTCCTGTTTTTCTTCTACTATAAACGTCAAATAAAATCCATCTCTCTCGAGCCTGCAAAAAAAAACCCAAATAAAACCGAAACAATAACTTGATTTGTGTTCTCCTTTCTGCCTCAGGGTCGCCAGCTCCAAAACATGATCCGCAGCACGGTATCACCTGTACAGCAGCTCACTGAACGGGACTCCACCGAGCCGAGGCTGTGGAAGAACCCAAGCTAACGACATTGGAAACAGTATCACCTAGTTATACCACTGACTTTCATCCATCATGGGAAGAAAAAAACAAAAGCTTGAAAATAACCATTGGCAAGTTTCAAGAGGCTTCTCTTTCCTCTGGGAACCAAATTCCCGGCACTTCTGAACTGCTGTTTCCAAAATAAGGCTTTAACAGAGTATTTCAGGAAGACATCACGCTATCCAAAGGGTTTTTTAAAAAACCACATGAAAACCCTATACCCACTAAGTCACACGTCTTCCGCCCTCAAAGCCCCCAGAGCAGGAGGGGGGGTCACAGCCCCGAGCCCTCGCCGGATCCTTGCACCGCTACGGGAGCAGGAGGAGGCGGAAGGAGCCGGGGAGACAGACTGGGGGGGGTGAACGGGGCCCGGAGCGGGCACGAGGGGCCGAGGTGATGATCCAGCCCAGGCGGCCGAGCAGGGGCTCGGCGGTGGCAATAGGAGCCGGTGGGGACGGGAATCGGGGACGGGGGAAGGGGAGAGCCGGGCCGCGGCACTAGCAGCAGCAGCCAGGCGCGGGTGAGGGGCGGGGAGCAGCGGCGGCCGCGCCGTGCCCGCCGAGTGAGCGGGGCCGGCGGGGCACGGTCCGTGTCTCTCGGGAGGGGAAGAAGGGAAAGCGTCTCACCCAGCAGCCGCAGCAGCGCGCCCAGCAGCGCGGCGCTCACGGAGCCGCCCGGCAGCGGGGCCGAGTTGAAGATGGCGTCGATGAGGAACAGGCTCGGCACCCGCAGCGCGACCTCCAGCCCGGCCCGCAGCCGCGGGCCCAGCCGCAGCTGGGGCAGCCGCGGAGGGCCCGGGGCCGCCATGCCCTGCGCGGGGGGGCAGGCGGGCCGCCTCTCTCCGCCGCTGGAGGAGCGGAGGGGGCGGGAGCGAAGGAAGGGAGGGCTGAAGGGAGGGAGGGAGGGAGGGCGGCCGGGAGCCGCTACCGCCCCGCGCCCGCCGCCCGGCGCGCCCGGCTCGCCCGCGCCGCCACCTCCATGTTCCTGCGCGCGCCCGCGGCAGCGCCGCCCGCCGGCTCGGGGGCGGGGCCGCGCCGAGGGGGCGCATGCGCAGCCCCGCCCCCGGGACTGCCGGGGTCGGTTGGGTTGGGGAAGGGCACGGAGCGGCCGGGGCGGGGCCGTGACCTGCGCAGCGCCCTGAGGGCTTTCCTCAAACACCTCCAGGGACCGTGACCCCACCGCTTCCCGGGGCAGCCCATTCTACCGTCTGAGCAGTCTTTCTCTGAAAAACTTCTGATGTCCAACCTACACCTTCTCTGGCGCAGCTTAAGGCCATTTTCTCTCATCCTATCGCTCCTTTCGTGGGACCCGCACCTGGCTACAGCCTCCTTTCAGGGAGTTCTAGAAAGCTCTAAGATCCCCCTTGCATCTCCTTTTCTCCACGCTGAACGCCTCCAGCAACCTCAGCTGCTCCTGGTGCTCCAGCCCCTTCCCCAACTCTGCTGCCCCTCTCTGGACACACTCCAGCCCCTCAGTGTCCTTCTGGAACTGAGGGGCCCAGAACTGGCCCCAGCACTGGACACAGCGGCGGGGCTGTGACCGCAGCACGGAGTGCCAGAGGACAGTCACTGCCCGGTCCTGCCGGTCACGCTGTTCCTGATACAATCCCGGGTGCCGCTGGCCTCCCTGCCCGTGAGGGCACGCCCTGGCTCAAATGACGGCATGGCAGCGGGCCTGGTCCCATGAACGCTTCGGCTCCTTGTGTCCCTAAAGTGCCCCTAAAGCCCAGCCTCACGGCAGGAATCCCCTGCTAGCCGTAAAGAGGCGGGTTCGTGCTGCAGCCCCTCGGGACGGGTCAGCCCCGCATCCCCATCCCGCAGCGCTTCTCACGGCTGCTGCTTTGCCCCGCGCTGTCCGGGAATGTTGGAGCTCGGTACCGCCCAGGGCTGTCAGGGAGCTGTGCAGCCTGATGAAATGGGCTTTAATCAGAATTCCCATTTCTCTTGAGTGGGATGCACAAGACCTGTCCTAGCCAATGCATAACCATAGAGAAGGGTCGGAGGAAGAAAGGCATTTTCCTTTCAAATCCTCTCTCCTTCCTCATGCATTTTCACAGAAGCCACAGATTACAAGGGCAATTGGAAACTTCAAGCTGCCTTGATATTTCATCAAGAGCTGTAGTGATAGGACAAGGAGTAATGGATACGAATTAAAAGAGGAAAAATTTAGGGTAAACATAAAGAAGAAATTTTCCACTGTGAGGATGGTGAGACACTGGAACAGGTTCCTCAGGGAGTTTGTGGCGTCCCCAACTCTGTCAGTGCTCAGAGCCAGGTTGGATGGGGCTCTGAGCAACCTGGTCTAAAGGTAGGTGTCCCTACCAGGTTGGGACTAGATGATCTTTAAGGTCCATTCCAACCCTTTAACCCTGTGATTGTACCATTTTTACTAAATAAAGAAATTATTACTAAATTGAAAGCAATGTGTAACAGTGTTAGCCCATCTGAAACTGGGACATTTCCCACCCCAGCCCTTGTGGGAATTAAAAGTTCCAGGACACAACTGAGATGAGCTTGTGAGCCTGTTGGCATCTGCCATGCTGCAATTTCCCAGCAGTGTCTGCCTGCTGCTTCACCTGCTGGGGCTCAGCCTTTGCATGAACCTCATTTGTCTATGGCTTAAGCCCTTGGAAGCCTTTCTATTGTTTCCAAAGGGGTTTGGATCAGACCACAACAGTATTGCACAGGAATTTTCCTAAGCAATGCCCCAGCTAACAAAGCCAGAAATGTTGCCAGATTGCTAAAGGATTGTATTACAAAATCCATGGACGTGGACAAAGTGCATGTTTTAATCACATACTGAGAGGCATTACTCTGACCTAGTAAGTCTCCCCACAGCAAATAAAAGAGGTCAGGGTTTAAAATGTGAAAACGTTTGAAGATGGCTGAATCACAGTGATTCGGACTTGCCTGAATAATTTTGCTCCTCAACTAAGTATAAATCTGCTGAATGTAAATAACAGTATTTGATCTGAAATTAAAAACAATGTAAATCAAGCACATTAGAGTACTTGATAAATCCCAGTAATATATATGAAGATATTAATTTCAAGAAATGAACAACTCAAAGCACTATTTATGGAAATGAAATTACCTGACCTCCCAAAGCCCTTTCAACTTCATTTAATTTAACCCTATTCTCATCTGTAAAGAGGATCTTAAATCTATTTTTGCAGTACAGGCTTCAGGATCAGAGGTGATGCTGTAAAGCAATATTTATATTGCTTTAAGGACATGTGGATTAAATGGAACCCATTAAATGGATTTTCAGGTTTAAATACATGTATTTACTGACATATTTTACAGATGTTATTTGGGCATGTAAGTGCAGTCACGGATGTCTGCAAATTACTTTGTGCAAGAACACTTCCAGGTTGTAAATATTCCAGAAATCTTAGTGTTAGTAAGGTGCATCACATCAAATGAGTATGTTTTACACAATTTTTTCAGAAAACTTATTTCTGTTAGGACTCCTGCTTTTGATTTCAGTTCAATTAAAAAAAGGTAAATCTAAACTGGATTATCAGGCACATGGATGCAGGATGATGACATCTACTGGATATATTTCATTTTGCAATTTGCACCACCGCGCCTCAAATAGAATAATAAACCAAATTCAGTGTTGTTTCACAAGCACACCTCTGCTGAAATCACTTCAGTCATAGACACAAGTGCAGGAAAATCTGGCATATAGTTTTGAGAGTTAAATGCAGTCTCAACTTCTTTGTATATTTGAGGGTTAAATACTCTTCCCAGTACATTTCTATTAATGCATCAAAAAAAGTTTCCTTGGTTGAGGAATTCTTCAATTTCTCATTCATAACTAACATACAAATTAAGAAGAAAGCTGCTTTATTTGTCTGTATAGATGAATTGTTAAGGGGAAATAGTGCTGGCTCAGGATGAAGGTTGTTCCCTGGAGTGTCACTGGGACAGGGTGTACCTGTCCTGGTTTGGTGTCAGGTGTCAGGCCCACACCCAGGACACAGCAGCACAAAAGAACAAGCCCTAGGGAGCTGTTTCATAATAAATAAGAACGTAATATTCAAAAATAGTTTCAGAATAACTTAATACACCTCATGTAAGAGGCTGAGTCAGACAGATGCAGATCAGTCTATTTCAATAACAAGTCACTGGAATTCTTTGATGTTCTTTATGGTATGTGGCAGAAGGCTGGGGTTTACTCTGTCATGTAAAAATGATTGTTGAGGTATTTTTGATAGTTTGGAGTGGTCAAAATTAATATGTTTTTTTACAAAAACTGTTAGCATTTTTTTCATCTGAGATTTTTAGAACAAGAGGAACTGCATAAATGCAAATTATCAGCTGTATAAGTCACATGCCTTGAATTAACTGGACATAAGAGAATTTTAATTATCTTCTGGAATGGTAGAACAGCCTATTTTCTATGTCAGTCTGCTGAGACCCTGCTTAGAGGCTGTGCCTATATAATATGACCAAATCTAAACCCACTTTTTAGCAAAACAACTTTAGATTTCTTGAAACTCCCCCATTTGCTTAAATGCTTTCATGATCCCTTTGAGCCAAAGGCTTTCTTGGATTAATACAAATGCTCACATTGGATAGTGAAAAATCACATGGTCTTACAAAAATCACATTTTGATAATTAAAAAGAATAAAAATGCAGGGAGGGTTTTAAGAGGCTTAGCTTTTTTTTTTTTTTTTCCCTAATGACAAGATCCTGAAAAAGTAAATGCACATAATACCTTTGCCTTGAAACACACTGTGTAAATTTAGCCTGATTCAGTAACAGTAATTTTTGTAAGAATGAAAACAGTTGTCTCCTAGGAAAAACAGTGCAAATGTGCATGTCAACTGTGTTTTAGTTTGCAATGTGTGTAGCAATCCATTAACTATTCCCAAATTTCATTTCTCCTTTCCAGAGACCTTTCACAGTGAATTCTCTGATATTGTATTGCATTCCTCGTATAAGAATAAAGCTCTGTACAATCTATCTTTCTTTTTGTTAAGTTTTTCATTATGATCACTAAGGATATCTGTATTTTGGACTGAAACAAAAACCAAAGGCTCATGAAAGGAACCTAATGTGGATTTTCTTCTCCTAAGATGATCTTCTTGCATTAAATAGAGTGATCTGCATTTTTAAAAAGCCAAATATCAATGTTTTATTAATGTGGGCTTTGGCGGACTGAGCTGCAGCTGTGCCTCGGTGAGCAGCTCTGTGGCTCCTGCAGAGAACAGCCTGTGCCCCAGCTCTGCCTGGTGCTGTTGGTGTGAGCGCTGCTGGGACGGCAAAGTGCCTGCCCAGGCACGAAGATGCACAGCTCTCCTACATCTCTGGTGTTCAGGGTAGACAGACCTGCATAGAGGGCACTGCCAATGCAGTAATGGCAAAATATTGAAAGATGAGTGAACATATTGCTGCCTAAAGTTCAATAGAAATTATTTACACTCATGTGAGTATTTCTAATATTATTATTATTAACAACATCACTAGTCTTTACCCAGGAGCAGTTTATATCTGTGTCTTCTTCTGAAGAGAAAAAGGCAAATCAAAGTAATATTTTAAAAGCTGAGATAAAACCTGTAAATATAGTTATTGACCCAGGGATCTTCTGAACATATTAAGGATTTCCCTACAAAAATCCATGTGGTTAAGATTAGTTATTAAGTTTAGGTTTTACTCCTTCTCTACAGCTAAATGCCATGGGCTTAGATAGCATGTCTTAAAAGATGCTAACAAAGCAGAAAGAGATTTACTTATAGTTAGCATGTAGCAAACCAAATTGTAATAACTTGTTTGTGTGAAGGATTGATTTTGATTTCTTATCTGCACAATGTATGTAACATATGGCTTTGCAAATTTCTACAGAACAAAACTGTGCACATAAAAGACCTTTGGCCTTTGCCTTCTGTGAAAATAAAAAGAGGCTAAGAGAACAACTCTATGAACAGTTGCTCATTGGCACATTTGTCTCATTTCCTAACTCTGACCAGCATTCTTAGCAAGGAGACAAGAGGGACACAAGGAATGTGTCTCAGGAGTGCAGCCCCCTTGCTGCGTGTCTCCTGCTCCAGCAGGGATGCTCTGGAGGACAGCGTGGGCCCTGCCCAGCCCCTGCCCGAGGCACCGTGCCCCGGCAGCGCTCCCCGCCGGCCTCCTCGGCTCCCCATCCCCTCTCGGCCAGGCTCTGGGAAATGCAGCCCTTTAGATCGCTCCTCCCAGATCCCTCCTGATCCTTGTTGTGTTGTTTTGTTTTCCAAGCACCACACGGAGAAATATCTGCCTTTCCTAAGTCTCCACATACACATTGCAGCTCCTGCTACAGAGATTTACCTTCTTTCCCAGAGCTGCTGACTCTGTATTACAGGCCTGATTTGAAGATATAACTAAGCAAGCAGAAACCAAAAGAATGAAGATCCATTTTTTCCTCATTTTTGCCATGTGTTCTTTTGTCTCCTGCCATTGTTTTCGAGTGTTTGAGTGCATCTTGCTTGAGAGAGGCAGTATTATGAGCTTGCCTGTTGCGTATCATCCCCTTTCTTAGTGGTTTTCCCAACTCCCTAATCCTGTTATTGATCCATAGAAAAAAACCAGCATGCTTTCCTACAAATTGCATACTCAGTAAAAGCAGGTCTAGAATGTTCAAGAAGTAAAATATTTTAAAAGTATCTCAGACCAGATGCTAGAAAATTTTCCTAGGAATTAATATTCATTATATTTCTAATATTTCTGTATTTTAATATTAGTTTCTGTTTTGTAGCTGTTACTGACTATTACTTCCTGTAATGGAAGTTCAGGATCTATTTGTTCAAAGAAAAATGTATCTGCTAAAACAGCCAGGAAGCTGGAACACCCTGACAGCTGGTGCAGCACATTTTTTCAATTGCCAGACAGCAGCTCAGAAATGGTGTGCCTGAGAGGGAGGAATGGAAATGATTGTGTTATTGTGTGGAGCACATGGAAAAGCACATGCTGCCATCATAGCAGTTTTTCTGGCCTCAGCTATGCTTTGTGTTAGGCAGTTGTAAATGTAAGAAATAAAATGCAGATCTCGTGTTAATTTTTAAACTCATTAATGAAAATTTTCCCTTTGAAGCAACAAATAAAGTAACAGCTGTACCTTGCACTATACATTGTTTTTTGCAGCTAAGGAGATTAATTATACATTACACTCAACATTTTTTCCCCTTACAAGGTGATGCATGGCTGTATGTGGGGAGTTTGTATCACTGAAATGCAAGATCTGCTTATTCTAATTCAGTATTTGCTCAGATATTTAGTAACAGCTGGAATGCAGTTATAGAACTGCTGATTTACAAAGTGAAATAACAGAGGGCAAGGCAAGTTCCTTTAGTGTGGAACTTGACATTCATTTTACTATTTGTGCTACTTGTTTTGTGGAAGACAGAAGTGGAGAGAATCAGGATTTTACTGGGAACTGGCCATGGCACAGCAGAAAATGTGGTCTTCCTGCAAACCCTGCCTTGCAGAGGAAATGTCATCTGTGATACTCCTGTCACCCTGAGCTGAGCCTGCCTGCCAGCCTTGCCTCTGCCTTGAGCTTCACGCTGCCATTCCCAGTCTCACTGAACTCCGCGGTCAGTACAGAGCTTTGGTGGAAAAAATCACAGTGGAAAACCTCTGCTCTACTTTCTGAAGTCACACACAGGACAAGCCTGCCCCTAGTTCCCCTGTCCTCTGCCCACACAGCCCCAAACAGGAACTGTTTGCTGATCTGTGGGCTGCTAAATTTAGCTGGCTCTTGATAGCTGAAAACAGCTCACAGACCAGATTGTACTGCTGGTCACCAGCACCTGCAGCCAGATAACACCAGCTAGCTGATACAAAGCTAGGTGCAAACAACTGACTGTGTCAGCTGCTCTCTATAGTAGCATTAAAATAATAGTAATAGTATTAATAACACTAATAACTGTTATTATTGTTATTGTTATTACATACTGGAAAGAATAATTTTTATACTTTTGGTCTGAAGTGATTCAACTCTCAGGATGATTTCAGTCTTCAGAAGAGTTGATCTGGGGGATATGTGTTCATAGAGAACATGAGAGAGACAAAAGTAGAGAGAATGCAGAATTATACAGGAGACTAGATTTGCCATGGCAGAAGATGTGATCTTCCTGAAAGATCCTCCCTGTTTGAGGAGGATATCAAGGTGAATATCAAACTATAGCACTGGCTTTAATTTCAGCCACATCAAATATTTGTGTTGGAACCTGATACCACATGAACTTTGTTCAGCCTCACCACCTTCCACTGCAAGGTTAGTGTTCAATAACTATTAATGAAAACTGTAACTCCAGTTTTGATCAACACTGGTTTCCTACAAAAGCCAATAAAACTTGTGGTTTAAATGTAAAATTAGCATAATAATACAGGCTTTAGTCCAATTGTTTTCTTTAAGCTTTGAATAAATAACCTGAAACTCAGGATATTTGCAGGTATGAATACAGAAGCTGAAACTCATGCAAATCTTTATGAATCAAGAAAGACAAACTTTGCATGGCTTGAAAGCTTAATTCTTCTTGATAGGGAACTTCCCAAAGCAAAATTTCACTTCAAGCTGCTTGCTTGGGTGGTTGTGTAAACAGCTGGGAAAGCCTGTGTGGTACAGACAGTTGAGAGTGCATTTCCAGCCAGCCCCGTGATGCTTGGTGGCCTGGCCAGAAGATGGCAAGCGTGTTTTGTGGGAGAACAGAGCTGTGCCAGGCAGGCAGGTGCTCTGCTGCTGTAAGAATCAAACAATTCACAGTCAAGACTAGGAATGTTAACAATACTTACATGCCTTACGTTGTAAAGGCTTGAACTGTGAGAAAAGAAAAGAGACAAAAGCTGTGATTTACACCTGTATATGCACAGGGGGAGGGAGGAAGCACTCGGGGAGGCAAATCCCTCTAACCCCACAGACATGGGACATGCTCCTGAGGGATGGAGCAGGTGCCAGTCTTGCACCTCTGCTGCCCACATTTAGTGTCTGTCTCTGTAAGAGCAGTTCTGAAATAGCTATGGATGAATCCCACACAGGTCACAAATAGTACCCAGCATCTCCTCCCAGCTCTGGCCTTTCTGACCCAGCATCCACCCTCACAATGAGCAGGAGATGTTTCTTGCCTTATGAAGTGACAGTGAATTACAATCTTCAGTTAATTATTTGCTTTCTTCTGCTATTTCTTTCTTTCCTTCCATACCTTTGGCATGGGGAGGGGCAAGGACAGGCATGCAGTGAATTTAGATACTGCTTTATAGCCTGGCATTTCTCTCTCTCAGCTATCAAAGACTTGCCGTTCCTGAATCCTTTCCAGAATGCTACACAGTCCTTTTACTTCCTTAGAAGTAGAATAATTCTGTCTAGTGTTCCAGCCACTGGTAACTGGATAAAGCTCTTTGTTTATCAACTCATTTTTGAGTTGGCTGGAAGTGCAAATTGGAGAAAGCAAAATACCTGCTTCCCAGTAGAGGCTGAACATTCAGATTCTACAAAGCTCCTATTCACTGACCTGGCATTCTCCACTGTGGGAATAGTCTCTGTAGGGAAGACTAAATTGAAGGGATACATTTACCACTTAGGGCAAAATGTTATGATGCTCATAATGCCTCTGAACTTAATGGAAATCATGTCAGAGTTTTGGATCAGGACTGCAAGAAGCGTGACTTTCTAGACCAGGGAGCTTTAGTGTAGTTGTAAGATAATCTGCTCTAGTAGAGAGCTGAATTGCTGACACTGATTTTCATTTGTAGCCCTTAGCTGATCTATCAGATACCCTGGGCACAGGCCACTGGTTACCCTAAGGGTCAGGACAGAGGTCTTGAACTTAATTACACTTTGTAATATGAACTGTCATAGGGACCCAAAGGTTGGGTTGTGAAGAGATAGGGCAATATTACAAAGACATTCGTCAAAGGTTTTAGACCGGACGTGTTGTATCGCTGTGATGCAGCTGATTCAAAGGCACAGGATGTTTCCCACAGCTGCAGACTGTTTTAGGGGAGCTATTGGGGGCCTCAGACAACATTTTAGCCACAGAAGTGGCTGAACATGATGGCTCAGACAGGTGGGGTTTGAGTATTGATAATGCTTGAACTGGATTCCTCTGACCAGGCCATGAGGGGCTGCATTCACTCATGGACCAGAGAGAAAATGGATCCTCTGTAAAATGTTCCATTTTCTGTCATTTCACAGGGTGAGAAGTTCCATTTTCTGGTTCCATTTTCTGTCATTGCACACTCAAACACTAATGCTGTCCAAACACTCCAGTCACTTTGGACACAGAAGGACTCAATGATCCAACCTTTACAATTCTATGATTCTATGACTTGTGGTGGAGCTAAGGAGTGGAAAAGAATTTTTGGGAAAGAAGGCTGATGCAAACAAAATAGAACATACCACAAAGAGGGGAAAGGCTTTTTTTCCATGCATTTCCATTACGGTTGACTTTTGCTAAGCTGATTTTCATATGCACATTCTGAGCAATGTGCACATGTGCATATGTGCAATGAGCAGAAATTTTAGATGTCTCAGTAGTCAAAAGTGTGCATGGAAATGATACAGGAAGGATAGATTTCTTCTGCTTATTGAAAACACTGCAGCTTTGCCAGAAATTTCAAATATTCCTAAAAAGGATGATGTTATATATGAGGCTGAGGAAGAAGGAGTTACCCTCTCATCTCAATTTTTTCATTTAAGATAAGATGCATTTTTTCTAGTTAAAAGCATTGCAGCCTTCAAACGAAAACATATCCATACTCCAGTTGATTTTTTGAGGACAAAATGACCAGTGGTGATAACATTCTCTGCATTCCTTTTGAGGGCAGGAAAAAAGTGGATGGCATAATATGCACCAAAAGATTATTCAATTAAGTATTACAGAAAGCTTTCCATCTCCAAAGGCAGCTCAGCACAGTGATGAGCTTCCTAGGGAGCTGTGGAAATTCTACTATTGATGGTTTTTATAACAGGAGGGCAGGGAGGTAGCTATGACGATTTATTTTTATGCCTCCTATCAGTGTATTGATTTACATAACATTCATAATTAATTTCTATACAGTAAATGATGGAGTGTTTCTAACATTTGTATTGTGTCACTGTGATGTGCTCTATTCTGTTCTATTCTATTCTACTCTATTCTATTCTGTTCTGTTCTATTTAGCTGCACAGCATCTCTTCAAGGTGAAGTGAACTTTAAAAGGCCTCCCTCTGGGAAAAAAAATCTGGAAGGAAAAAATACTTCTCTTCTACTGGCTTGGAAGTTCCTGTGTCCAGCTTAGTGTTTCCACATAAGCCATGTGCCAGGAATGCTTTTGAAGAAATGTTCCTGGAATTGCACCTTTAGTCGTGTCTGGCATGACAATTCTTACAAAAGGATTTATTTGCACTGTCAGCAAAAAAATTATGGTGTATTCTCCTTTCTGAGAGCCAAATTCTTGGTCCCTACACAGGATCTTATTAAAGAGGATTCACTCCCTACAGCTCAGTGCTGTGAGAAACCGTTGCAAAGTTGCAGTGGATGATCCCCAGATGTTCTGGCCAGGGTGTCCACACTGCTGCTATGAGTCTCTCTCTCTGCTCACCCATCCCTGAAATCCTTCCAAGAGGAGATAAAGTGGAGGGCTCACAGTGGCTTTAGCAGGATTTGGATCAGACCATCTGGCTAAACTTTCTTGATCTGTTTGAACCAATGGACTTCTGTGTCACTGGTGAAATGGGTGGTCCTTGGTTTAATCCTTGTCCTCCCTTCATCCCAGCAGGGAGCTCTATGTGGCTTCACAATGAACCAGACTATGGACTGAGCATCCTTTCTCCCAGCCCCAGATTAGTTCCCTGATTTGCATTATCCCATGAACACACCATTGCAATTCTGGCCTGAGGAAGCAGATGGGATCACACACAAAAAAAAGGGATAAGGACAGATCCACCTGTGCCAGATCCTCCTCACTTAATATGGGTGAACAACCTTTGAAAACCAGTTTGTAGTTTTTCCTTATCAGTGTCCCAAAACCTTGCAGTTCACATATGGTAAAGATTGTAACTACAGGAACTAAGAGCTTTAGCAGCTTTTCCATTATCTTTCCTTGATATTCCTGGATGGAATATCTTTTGAGAGTCAGAATTGGCCTTTAAAAAAAAAGAAACTATCGAAATAAATTTAAAACAAACAAACAAAAAACCCCAAACCAAACCAAAAAAAAAAAAAAAACCAAAGCAAACAACCCTGAAAACTCCCAGTAATCCCTTTTGGTGAGGCTCTTCACAGGAAGAAAATAAATGTCATATGGTCAGACTGGCTCAAACAAACTCCTAACCAAACAGGCTTGTGGTAATTGTGGGAGGGAGGAGAAAGCCATGCAAAGATCTTAGTACATTAGACCTCAGAGTAATGCTTCTGACTATCCAGGGCTGAGTGGCCCAGCCCTTTATTATTCTCTCTCTTGCTGCAGATTTTTGTAGCACTTTGTTTGGGCTTTTTTTTTTTTCCCTAAGCCATTTTAAAAATAGAAACAGTCATAACTGGAATGCTTTTCTTCTTGTGTTGGAAGACAACAAATTACAAATGTGCCACTGGAAAATGATGCATAGGTATGTGTGTTTATGAACTTTGCACTTTTCCAAGGCAAATTAATATCTAGAAAATACGAAAGAATTGTGGCTGTTGCCCAAAGTCTGTTATACAGGGACCACCTATAGTGTTGATATTGTTACATCTTTGTTACACATTCTTAGAGACATTTTGAACTACCCATTCCTGTCTGTTCCCACCAAGTTATGTTGCTAGATTTAATTAATATTTCATTTCTGTCAACATTTTTATGTCAGCAACCAACCTCATACACTACTTTTACCTTTTCTTCTTTTTGATTTTGTGTATTGGAATAACATCCAGGATTTATATAATGGAATAACATTTAGCCATAAGGACAAATTGTCAGCTATTCTCAGATTATTGAGCTCAGTGGAATGAAAGAAACCAGCTAAGTCTATGACAAATGGGGAAAGTTTCTCTAGAATTGGCATTATTTCTGTTTAATGACACAAAAATCAATCAGAGGTGTCTAAATCTAAATGTTTTTCTTCAGCTCTCAAGAGAAAATTATTAGAACTACAGCTGTTTACCTTGTTTCTTCTACTGTAGCAGCAGGCATTGCATTAATAACAGTGATTTGTATAAATTCCAGCAATACTGTGGCATGCATTTCATGGTCTGCAATCAGTGCATATTCAACTAATTTCAGATGGAAGGTACCTGGGGGTGATTTCACCTTAGTTGATGAAAATTGACTGATCTGAGGGATAGAATTTGAAACTCTTTTATTTGAAATGAAGCCTGACAGGACTTTATGTTTCTAATATAAACATTATAGAGACAGGTGACAAGCATTACTTAAGCAAGACACAAATATGTGCATAACAGAAGCTGTTTTCTTACCTGTGGCAGTTCTGAGCCCTCAATGCTTGTGCTGTCCAGTGGAAACTCCCCAGCTTTCAATAGAATTCTTTGTTTTCTGAAAAATCTCCTACTACAAGCCCTCCTTCTCTTGTGTTCATCATTCCAGTCACTATCAAATCTTAACAGCTCTTTTAAAGGAAGGATTCAAAAATATACATGTATTATACCATATAAAATAATCAGATTTGAAAGCATTTTCTTCTGTAGCTCCCATATTTCGCTGTGCTCTTTCTCATTATACTTACTATAACTATACTTTTAAAATATATTGTGTGCAGCTTGTCTTTCTGGGAGATCCAAGATGCACATTGGGAGCTCTCTGATGGTTACCAAAGGCAGCAGAGTGGGGAATTACAGGTCATCTAAACCTGGCTGGGATAAAAGTGTTAACCCGTAGCACATAGAGAACATTCCTGGGTTGGACTAGGGGGATTAAACAACATGAGCTGATTATGCTAATTTTCTTCATCTCCTAATGTCTTTGGATTTCTTCACTGAAGTTGAAAGAAAAATTCCCAGTGATTTATGTGTAGAGATATTTCAACCTTCATTTCCCAGAAAGATATCTGCTTTATATGATAAATACAAGATTAAGTATGAATTTGTTCTCTACTCAGCCAAACACTTTGCAAGAATTCAGAATCCAACAGTAAATGCTGGGTTACACAGACCTGGTTTTAGTGCTAGTCATCCACTGTGACAAAGCTTAATACACTGTTACTTTTGCTAGCACCAAATACCTGGTAGCTTTTCACTATGATGTGAGAGCAGCAGAGTAATTTACTTTCATTGGCTGCACTTTTTCTCATTCAGTCTGTTTTCAAACTCACGTAGTTTTCACATTACTTAAGCAATTAACCACATGAAACCTCTTGTTCTCACTTCTCTGTCCCCAAAATGTAACATTCCACCAGACAAGCACATTAAGCCCCCATTCTGGGACACATTATCACCTCTGCTGCCATGTACACAGAGGTGGTTGGAGCAAGGACCAATTTGCTGTTTTCTAAATGTTCCTCACTTCCATATGTGCTTAGACATCAATAGAGATGGCAAATAAGGAATGAAATAAGCTGAACTGTAACTGGGAAGAGATAGAAAGCCTTCCTTCCTTTCCTATTGGTGCTTTTTACCATAGTCTTCAATGTAATGCTGAAGATCAGCTAAAGCAAGCAGTTACAGCAAGATATGGGAGCCAGCAGATTTTTAGGATTAATTTATCCCATAATGGGCTATCCAAAGGAAATGTTGAGCCTCTCCTAATCACTTTAGGAAGACATGGTCCCCTACCCAAGTGCAATGTATGACATCTTAGTCCCTTGAAGTAATGAGAATTTTGCAACTGAATTCACTGGGGCAGGTTCTTGTGTTACTGCCTCCATTCCTAGGACTTGTTTTCCCTGCTGGAGCCAGTTCCAGGATGGCATGTACTTTCTGGGCAGGTGGTTCTCCTGCAGCTCTGACTCTTGGTGCAATGTGGTTCCATGTCCCTTGATGGATGTGAGCCTTCAGAGCCCTGCTCCTCTCATCCACAGAATAATGGCTGCACACAGATCTGTGTCAGGGGATGTTTGGGTTGGATATCAGGAAGGCTCTTCACCCAGAGGGTGGCTGGGCACTGGAACAGGCTCCCTTGGTCACAACATCAAGCTTGTCTGAGTTCAAGAAGCCTTTGGACAATACCCTTGGGCATATGGTGGGACTCCTCAGGTTGTCCTATGCAGGGCCAGGAGCTGGACACAATGATCCTTGTGTGTTCTTTCCAACTCAGGATAATCTATGATTCAAATGCCTGGCATCCATTGTCTTTGTCAACTTGTCAGGTGTTGCAAAAACTGTGATGGCTGAGGGTTGTTAACTTGGGAGAAAACCAAGCTCCTCCTGAGGCTTTACTTGCTTTTAAAGTAAAGCAAAGATATGGAAACATGCCCATGGCTCCCAAGTGGGGGTACTGAGGCTGCAAGGTGCTGTCCCAGCTGCTAGTGGGTGCAGGTTCAGGCACAGTGCTCTGCAGCTGCACCAGCTCTGTGGGCTCTGGAGGCTGGGGAGAGAAGCACAGGTGAGAGTTGTGTCATGAGCTGTGTCCTCACTGGCCTGCTGGATGGCTTCTGAAGAGCAGAGCCACCTGCCTGCACTGGGCACCTTTAGGTTTGTCCCACACAAGCTTCTGCATCTTCTTAGTCCTGGCCCAGCCTCTTTGTCTCAGCTGCGGCAGGCTTGGACTGGGATCTGAAAGGCTCCAGCTGGAATGCTCCTTGAACTAGGATCTGAAAGGCTCCAGCTGGAATGCTCCTTGGACTGGGATCTGAAAGGCTCCAGCTGGAATGCTCCTTGAACTAGGATCTGAAAGGCTCCAGCTCCTTGCTCCTGTTTCCCCAGTGCCCACCCAGGGTCAGAACTGAAGTAATTGTACACAACAGCCTCAGCCTCCTGAGATGGCTGAACAGAGGAGGTTGGTATTTCTCCCCTGTAACACATAGCTGACCTTAACACTGTGGATAAAATTATTACAGAAAATCACCTGACGGCTTCACCTGTGCCTCTTTATTATCCTCTTTAATGTAACATATTTCAGTTCCTCTGTTGCTTTCCCAGAAACAAGTGGAAACCTCTTTAAGCAGTAAGAATAAATTTGTATAAAATCCCATGTTTTCAGATTGCTTTTAAACCATCTGAGTTGCTAATATGATATGGACATGACTTGGACACAAACTTCATTGCTGACAATAGATAAGAAATTTGTAGTGAACTAATTTAGTATGGGATATTTCTGTAGTAAACAAGCAGGAGAACATTCCACCAATTTCTAATTTGTAAAACTGAATGTCTACAGCAAAGGCTGAGAAAAATGCTTTCTTCTTTTCCTCCCAAGGGTGTACTAAAAACTAACAGAACTATGCTGAAAAGTAACAGTCTCATTTTTATATACAACCAAAATTCCTCTTCTGGGATTGAATTCAGCTGAGGCACCAACGAATTCCTCCAAAACATCAAAAATTAAGTCTGAACAAAAAAATCTGACTTTAGTGGGATGTTTCTGACTCTGATGAGAGAGCACCAAAAAAAAAAAAAAAATCAGTAGTGTCAGTCCAAGCTTAGAATATGTTCCAGGGCAAGGAAATTTAGAAAGTAGCAAGTCTGAATCCACCAGCCGGTACAAAAACTTCACAGATTCATAATAACTAATCAAATATGCATAAAGGTATATGATCATTTCAGCCCACTATGCACAGTAAAATGATCATTTTAAAATTAAGAATATTTTAAGACAGTTAATGGTAAAGATACAATGTATCTTCACAGGAAAGATACTGACAGTACGTTTCACTACCCCTCATTTTCCCTCCTCCAGAACTGGCAAAAATAACATGAAATGTCAAGCACAACATCAAAATAATTCAAGGGTGATTTGCTGTTCCTAAAGCATTTGTAGCCGCATAAACCATCAATTTACATATTAGTGCCCACACATGTGTCTGGCTGACTGTGAGTGCAAACCAGAGCATGTTCCTAAATCCAGCTGTTTCTCTTGCTGCTGCTGGCCAGAAGTGTGAGTGGAGGGGGTCATCAGAGAAAGGCCCTGGTGTGCTGGTGGAGTTGCTTCATTAAGATTCAGTCCTGAGGCTCGAATTGTGAGAATGAAAAGACACAAAATAATTGGCAAAGTCAATGAATGCAGGAAGAAGGGGGAAAGGAAGTTAATGGGGCTTCCTGCAAGGTTGTGAAGCTGAGAATGAGAAATGTTATATTAATGAAGTTGATGGTGAAAAGGAAGTGCTCAAAAAGGAAGAAACAAATGACACCCAGTTTAGAAAGTGTGGGTGGCAGGAAGAACA
The DNA here is from genome assembly GCF_037042795.1 of Molothrus aeneus. Classification (NCBI taxonomy): domain Eukaryota; kingdom Metazoa; phylum Chordata; class Aves; order Passeriformes; family Icteridae; genus Molothrus; species Molothrus aeneus. Next base: position 142,136,487 of record NC_089646.1, on the reverse strand, counting down.
GTGACACCGTTAGTCACAGATAAAAGAAGCGAGGGGACAGGAATATTAAGAAAGATGCAGAGTTCAAAGACTACTGCACTGCCACTATGCAGTTGTGTAAAAACCAGTCAGTGGAAGGATCTTCTTGTATGTCAAGGAGAGAGAACTGTCTTCATTCACAAACTTCAGAGGTTTGGAAAAAGGTTTCCCTATTGCTTACCCATGCAAGATGGAGTTATACAGCAGGAACAGATGAATCTGGGATAAGGTCAAAGAAAAGGGAGTATGAGTAAATATTACATTATATTGTATTGAAGAATAGAGTAGAATAGAGCAGAGTAATATAGGGTAGAATAGACAGTTTTTGTTAGAAGGGACCTACAGTGCTCATCTAGTCCAACTGCCTGACCACCTCAGGGCTGACCAAGAGTTAAGGCCTGTAGACAGGCTTGGGGCATTGGCTGCCTCCCCAGGAAGCCTGTTCCAGTGTTTGACCTCTTTCTTGGTACAGCAGTGCTTCCTATTATCCAGTCTATTCCTACCATGGGGCAGCTTTGAACCGCTCCCTGCACCCTGGCACTGGATCCCAGGGCGAGGAGCTCAGCCCCTCCCTCACCCCTTCCCCTCCCCAGGAAGCTGTCAGGGAGCAATGGGGTCAGTCCTCAGCCTCCCCCTCCCCAAACCAGACAAACCCAGAGCCCTCAGCTGCTCATCACAGGACCTGCCCTCCAGCCCTTCCACCAGCTTTGTTGCCATCCCCTGGAAGCATTCAAGGACCTTCACATCTTTCTTCACTGGTGGGTGCCAGCACTGCACACAGAGCTCCAGCTGAGGCTGCTCCAAGGCTGAACAGGGCAGGATAATTGTCAGAACTCCTCTGGCTGCCCTGGAGAGCTCGAGCCCCTGCCCAGGGGGCTCAGAGACCTTGGCACAGAGCCCAAGACCCCTGTGCCTTTGATTTAGCCCTTGGAAAGAACAATTACCAACCTTATATGAAGAATTACAAGCCACGAAAGTTTAAGTAGAATGATAGTGAATTTATCATGGGGTGAAAAATTGATTTTTTGGGGTTTTTAGAGTGGGGGTTCAGGGGGCAAGATGGAGGAATCTGGGCATGTCCAGCCTTTCTCCTTCTTGGCCTCCATCTTCTGCTGTGATGTTGGCACTTTTGGATTGGTTTAAAGTAGAAGCTCACTGTCTAACATAGGTGATAGGTATTGGAAAGTAATTGTAAATATTGTACATGTAGTTTTTAGTATAAAAAGATAACACTCTCCCTGGGGCAGGCAGAAAGCCTCTGACTGTCTTGCTGAGCGGACCTTGGCTGGACAGGAGAAAGAATTTTATAGATAAGATACAATAAACAACCTTGAGACCGAGAAAGGAAGAGCTCTGACTCCTCCTTTGACTGCTGGGCTGGGAAAAGAGACTTTCTAACCTATCTCAGGGTCACTCTGACCAGCAGAGATCCCAAGAGATAATCACCTCTTTCTCCTGGCTGGTATGCTGTGTTTGTGACAGGATGGGGTTTGCCCTCTTGGCAGCCAGGGCACACTGCTGGCTCCTTTTGAGCTGCTGCTGAACAGCATCCCTGGATCCCTTTCTTCAGAGCTGATCTCCCAGTCTATACTTGTGCCTGGTGTTATTCCATCCTAGGCACAGAATCTTGCATTTGGATTTGTTAATTTCCATCCCACTGCAATTATAGTATATTATATGATATCAATAGATTTTTGCTGGACAATATAATCAAGTATCTGGCTGGTATAGACTAATTTGTTATGATAATTCTCTTGGGATCTAGAAGAAATTTTTTAAATTAATGTAACTGATTTTTCATTGAAATTACTTCTATTTTTTTGCAAGTTTATCAAGTAATGCAAACTTTCAAGTTTGCTATTTTGAATGATTGCATGAAGGTCCAGGTGTTTAATGGTCAAATATTGCTTTAATTTGAAATTAAAGAGGAATACAGAGGCAGGCTACTTTGGAAATAAGATTTGACAAACGGTTTTGAGCTTGTGCTTCTTCAGCTGTAGTGAAATGCCAGGATCAATGTGTAGAAACATTTCCTCCTTGTAAATAATATCCTCATTTGTTGAGGATATCATCTTCCGAGCTTCATGGTCTACAAATAACATCACATGACTACAGAATAATAACCCAGTGGAAAAATCACTGAAGAGTTAAGAACACATGTTCTTTGTCCCAAAATCTCCCTCATATGACAGATAAAGATATAACATATGACAGATAAAGAAAAGTTTTTTAAAGTAAATGGGGAAAAGAAGAGGGGATTTTCCAAACTTTCATCAAAAGGCCTGGCTGTGCATGTCACTGTTAGGCATGCTGCCCCCTTTCTGTTTGTGAACACGTGTTTTATTTGGACTGGGCTGACAGCTTTTCTGTGCTGAAAAAAAGTCTGTATTTATCTCACATGGGATTCATTTTGTGTACTCCACAATGGAAACCATAAGGACTCCAAAAATGAATGAAATCCCTAAAACACATTCTTCTCTGTCCCCCCTTCCCCTGAACTCAGCTTTCCCCTGCTGGGCTCTGCATGAGCGCTGCCCTTTATCGCCTCCAGAAGGAGCTGCGCTGTAACCTGCCACACTTCTGAGGAAAGCCCCACTGAGCTGGAGTGGGGTGGCTGCCTGAAGATGGGCTTTTGAACTAAATTTGCTACAGGATTCTGAGTAAGCTGGTGAGAGGGGTGATTTCTGCAAAGAGGTAGAGATCACATTGCTAATGAGACCACTCAGCATGCACAGAGAATGTCTGCATGACCAGAACAATTTCACCCTCTCTAAGGGTGGTAAAAACACTTCACGTGAGTTGATCATTGTCTTGGGAAGTAGTTTAATTGTAAATATATAAAATATATAATTTAATATACATAAATAAGAAATAATAAGATATGCATGGTGTAGCAATATTCATTACTAACCTACATAATTTATATTGGTACATAATTTCAAGCACACTTAAATAATGGAAATATTTTGAAATCTACCCAAAAGAAGATACTGTATGTTTGTTGCTCAGCATCTTTATTTGCTATTACAGAGAGATGATGGTCTCTAGTGAACTCTGTATAGGACTACAGCAAATCTGAGGCTTCAGGATAGATTTAATTGCTACTATTAGCTTTTTAAAACCCACTGCACACTGGGGAGTTGCTTTGTCAATTTTAAACTCAGTTGGGGCTATTGGATGGACAAGGCTTTAGTGCCTTGGACTCTTTTTACTGAATTTTAACAGCCATTTTTAGAAGGCTTTAGAGCCAATTCAGGCTGCTTGGCATATGACCTACAGTGGGACTTCAATGGCTTTGAAAGCAGGATTAACTTGTCCCAGTGCTGTGTGCCGTGTCCCTGCGTGTCAGATCACACAACGAGGTAAGCCTGCATCACAGATCACGGTGCAAATCTGCAGCCGCGGGCTGTGGCTCCTGGAAGGGCTGGATGGCCTCGGGCCCTGCAGGGCACAGCCCCCAGCTGCAGAGGGCAGCTCCCAGAGCTGCTCACAGGCCCCAGCTGCAGAGAGCAGCTCACCTGCCCCTCGCAGCGGCTGCGGCTGGGAAAGGGCTCTGGGATGCCCTGGCAAACAGACCACAGCACCCAGCTGCAGAGCAGGAGCCAGCAATGGGGCTGCACAGCCAGCTCCTGACTCGGGACTGCCACAGCAGAGGATGATGAGAGGGTATCAAATGAGTCAAGTCTCACATGCAGTGGATACACCTGGGCAGGTCTTAAATCACTGATTCACTGTGAAGTGTTTTTACTGCTTGTAAAATAAAGTGGAAGTGCCTTCCTCCAGAGAGAATTAATGTACTGGTGTTTATCTGCCTCTTCAGAAGTATAAAGTGCTATACAAACATGTTACCAGAATGGCAGGAAGAAAATTTACCTGTGACTCCTTGATTGCTGTGTATTCTTGTCACTACCATTTCATAAAGATTTGGTATCAAGGTTATTGATAGGATGGTCAGTGCCAGACTCCTGCGGCACAAAGCTCTCCAGGTCAGGGCCCTATTCTCCTATTTCCTCACAATATTTGCAGCAGCTGCAGTAAGGAGGCCTCTGTGGAGACTTTGAACTAGTAAAACAAACAAAAAAATGCATCTTATCATTTAATCCACACAGATGATTATGTATTAAATATTCATGAATATGTGTATGTTCTCCCATATTTCAGCCTACAGAATTTTACCTATTTGGCATTAATTCTATGTGTAATTGGATCCTTACAGAACATCTTTCTATATACTGAGCCAAGTTCTTCCTTTTTCATTTTATGATTATAAAGGAATTCTACACAGGTTGTAATTTTTTTTTTTTTTTGTTAAGTCTTCTATTGAGCAATTCCCTTCCTGATTATTTACTGAGATCAGGATGGAAAAGGAGAAGTTTCAGTCAGATCTTCCAAAACAAGACAGAACACGCCCAGAGGTAAAGTGCATGCTCAAGTAGAATTTGAAACAAGTTCTGTAACATACTTTAGGCATAATTTCATATTCTATATAAGAAATGCAGATTTCTAGATAATCTTGGCTGCTTGTGCTTCAGTTGCACAGAGCTCTTGTAAGAGTTCATGGAGATTTCATTAGCTCTGTCGTAGATTTGTATTTTAGATTAAACATACCCAGAAATCCATTAACATGGAAAATTCCATTATATAGACAGTTTGGAAGTCTGGCACAGTTTTTTTCAAAACCCTCTTAAAAATCTTAATTCATTCATTTGACTACAAACAATATTCATAAATAGAGCTGTAAAGTCAAAATTGACACATGGCACCAGGCTACTCTTTAAGTACCTCTGACCTTCAAATTAGAGTACACATAGCCCTAAATTTCCAGTGTCTCACTTTCTGTCTGATCTTAGATGTGCTGATGATTGCCCTAATGTCATTTAATTTGCTGAGGTAAGCAAACCTAAAAGCTATGTGCAAGCAGTTTCACCCTTCCATGGAGTAAAACTCTGATCGGGGCAATCATTAACAGTTTTAATGATGCTCATGGTAACAGGTGGGGCTTTTGAGACCTCAAGTCTAAAGTTTACACAATAGCTCCTTTTGGTTCTTGTTTCTTCATGGAAATTTCTTGTCATTGTGACTATAATAAAAACCTCTAGAACAGTGACAGAATGTACTTTAAAAGCCCCAAACTCCCCAAGAATTATAAAAGTGAGAGCATGACCTGAATGGTGTTTTGTAAAGATGAAGCAGTACAACTTTGTAAGGGAACTTCTGACTCAGGTGCCTGAGCTGACCTGGGTCCCAGGACTGCCCACCACACCACCACATGACAGTCATCCTATGGTGGCCTGGGCTCAGGTCCTTGGGCAGGACAAACCTAGAATTACGTTACAACTTTCAAAAACTTCTTAAAGGTCTTTTGGACACAGGGGCAGACGTGACAATCGTTCCTTCTCGGGAATGGCCGTCACATTGGGAATTGCAAGACATGGCTGGTAACACCCGTGGTGTCGGGGGTTTGCAATTGGCCAAACAATCCAGGAGCATTGTGCAAATTAAGGGGCCGGATGGGCAATTGGCGTCTATACGTCCATTCGTTTTAGACTATACGGAACCCCTGTGGGGGAGGGACCTCCTTGCCCAGTGGCCTTCCAGCAGCTCCTCAGGTTTTTCGGGCAGAGGTCACTGAAGAGCGCCTTACCTGGAAACTGAATCGGAAATCAGATAAACCAGTACAGGTAATGCAGCGGCCGCTCAACAGACAAAAATTGAAAGCGCTCAATGAGCTCGTCAAGGAGCAGCTGCTTAAAGGCAACCTGGTGGAGACCATGTCAGAATGGAACTCCCCAGCATTTGTCATCAAGAAACCAAACAAAGATAAGTGGCGGCTCCTTCACAACCTCCGCCAAATTAATAACATCATTCAAGATATGGGTCCCCTTCAACCAGGGATGCCGTCCCTGACGATGCTCCCCCGAGACTGGAATCTGGTGGTTATTGATATAAAAGACTGTTTTTTCCAAATTCCCCTTCACCTGGATGATGCCCCGCGTTTTGCCTTCACGGTTCCTAACATCAACCGTGGAGCCCCAAGCAAGCGCTACCATTGGTGTGTTCTTCCAGAGGGAATGAAGAACAGCTCTTATCTGCCAATGGTATGTCGCTTCCTTGCTGTCCCCAATACGTACAGCTGCCGAGGATGCCATCATTTACCACTACATGGATGACATCCTCGTTTGTGCTCCAACTGACGACATGCTTACCCACGCGCTTGACCTGACAATCAATGCATTGGTTGCTGCAGGGTTCGAGCTTCAGCAGGATAAGATTCAATGGATGCCACCCTGGAAGTACCTGGGTCTGGAAATAACTAGGCGGACCACTGTTCCACAAAAATTGGCTATCAAAACTAATATTAAGACCTTGGCAGATGTCCATCAGCTGTGTGGGTCTTTGAACTGGGTAAGGCCTTGGCTGGGAATTCCGACCTATGACCTAGCCCCCCTTTTCAATTTATTGAAAGGGGGAGAGGAGGTCAGTTCTCCTAGGTCACTTACCCCAGAGGCTCAGGCAGCACTGGAAAAAATCCAGGAGTCCATTTTGGCCAGACAGGCCCACAGATACCAACCGGGCCTGCTGTTCAGATTTGTCATTGTGGGAAAGTTGCCTCACCTTCATGGGGTGATTTTTCAATGGGACGAGACCATCAAGGGTAAGGACCAAGGTTTGGGGGACCCTCTCTTGATCATAGAGTGGGTCTTTCTCCACCATCATAGGTCCAAAAGAATGACACAGCCATCAGAGCTGGTGGCAGAATTGATCCGTAAAGCAAGATCGCGGATCAGGGAGCTTGCAGGTTGTGACTTTGACTGCATCCACATCCCCGTCAAATTAGAATCGGGCCAGTTCAAAAAGAAAACCTTTGATGAACTGCTGGAGATCAATGAAATGCTACAATTTGCTCTGGACAGTTACACTGGCCAAATTGCTGTTGATCGGCTGGCCCACCCACAAATTATTTAATCAAGATGTGGAGTTCTCTCTATCACTAAAAAAGGTTCAGAGCCAAACTCCCTTGAATGCACTGACTGTTTTCACTAATGCGTCTGGAGCATCCCATGAGTCAGTAATGACTTGGAAGGATCCTCAAACTCAGTGGTGGGAGGCTGATGTCACTAAGGTGGAGGGCTCTCCACAAGTAGCTGAGTTGGACGCAGTCGTCAGGGCTTTAGAGAGGTTCTCTGAACCATTCAATTTGGTCACAAATTCGGCATATGTCACAAGTGTAGTGTCCAGGGCAGAAAATGCAGTTCTTCAAGAGGTGTCTAACATCCCATTGTTTAACTTGCTCTCCAAATTGGTTACATTAGTCTCCCGCCAAGAGCAACCTTTCTTCGTGATGCATGTCAGGTCACACAGCGACCTGCTGGGGTTCATTGCGGAGGGTAATCAAAGAGCCGATGCCCTTGCCGCTCCTGTTCAAATGTCCCCGCTCCCTGATCTGTTTGGTTAAGCTAAGATCAGCCACCAGCAATTCCATCAGAACGCCCCTGGTCTGGTTCAACAATTCCAACTTACGCGTGAACAGGCCAAGGTGATTGTGGCTACATGTCCCCAATGTCAGTCCCAGCAGCTCCCCGTACTCAGTTCCGGAGCTAACCCCAGAGGTCTTTCCAGCTGTGAGGTGTGGCAAATGGACGTAACGCACGCCCCTTCTTTTGGCCGATTGAGTTATGTACACGTATCTGTGGACGCTTTCTCCAGTGCCATCTATGCTTCTGCCCACACAGGTGAAAGGGCAGTTGACACCGAAAGACATCTCATACAGGCTTTCGCTGTCCTGGGCATCCCCAAGGTCATCAAAACTGATAATGGCCCAGCATATAAGTCTAGGGAACTAAGAAGCTTCCTACAGCAAGGGGGAATAGAGCACAAGACTGGCATCCCCTATTCCCCGACAGGCCAAGCCGTGATGGAGAGGACCCACCAGAGCCTAAAGAGGGTTCTTGAGCAACAACGAACGGCTGTGAAGGTGGAGTCCCCCCATATCCGTCTCACCAAAGCACTTTTTACCATCAATTTCTTAAATTGTTCATCTGATAAACTGAACCCTCCAATCGTGTGACACTTCGGGCAACATGAGCAGCTGCAGCTGAAAGCCAGGCCTCCGGTCCTTGTTAAGGATCCGGAGACCTGGAAGATGGAAGGGCCATTCGACCTGGTCACCTGGGGGAGGGGATACGCCTGCGCGTCCACTCCCTTGGGTCTCAGGTGGGTTCCATCCAAGTGGGCCCGGCCCTTCCTCCCAAAAAAAGGCACCTAAGGTTGGAGTGGTGGCACAGGTTGAGGAGGCCTGTTGGCGAAGGGGGCAGAAACCCTTCACCCTTGATCTCGACCTCCTTTAGGTCTTCCTCAGGGCAGAACCCAATTTTTCCGAACAATTCCTTAACTATATTTCTTTTTTGTTTTAGTGACCCACACCCGGATGGCCCCTTTCCCAATCAACATCATCCTGCTGATGGTAGCGCTCGCGTCCTTCGTTCCACCTTCGGACCCCTGGGTCGTCCCTCAGCCGAAGACAAACATCTGGCAGACTCTTGCCAAAGCCCTTGGCCAGGATCACATATGCCTCAACACCGGCTCAGCAGAGGACCTGATGTCGTAGTGCCTTGTGGGGATCCCTTTCCATCCAAATGATTTTCCCTCCTCTCTTGCCACCTCTTTCGCTCCTTTAACTTCAAAGAGGGTCACCAGTCCATTCGGCTTTGACCCGGGGTGACTTGGAGGAATGGGATCAAAGGGCTGGTCCCTTTAGATACCAAACCCTTTGAATTCTAACTACTCGGCTCCGCCAATGCTTCCCTTTGTTTTCAGTTTCTTCCACCCTTCACCCCAGCCCCCACGGGTAACAGCTTCCAGGTGGTGTGGCAGTTTAAAAAGGAATAGACCAGCGGTGCAGGTCTGTCACCAAAATAAATGCACCATCCACCCCTGGAGGCAAACCCTTGGCTTTACCCTGGGGTGTGTTTTTTTCATTTGCGGAGACCGAGCGTGGGCAGGCATCCCCTCTTGGAGGTCCCTGCACCGTCGGGCGGCTGTCGCTCTTTATGCCCAATGTGACCCAAATTAGAGATTGGAAAGCGAAAAATGTCACACTGAATTCAGCCGGATCCAAAAGAGACATTACAGATCTTGACCCCGAGTGTGATTCAGAAATTACTCATTAGTCAAAACCAAAAACAGTTGCAGTTACCTTGTTTTTGCCCTGGGTATCTGCAGCTAAGTCCCTAGGTGAATTGGCCCGCCTAGAGTGTTGGGTTGCTAAGCAAGCCAATTTTACATCAGCCGCTCTCTCAGACCGCTTATCAGATGAGGAAATAACAAGGAAGGCGACTCTCCAGAACAGAGCAGCGATAGACTCTCTGCTCCTCCTCCACCATCATTGGTGTGAGGAGTTCGAGGGCCTCTGCTGCTTGAAATTGTCATCCAAGGCCGAGGACGCAAGAGCTTCTATCAAAAAGATTCAAGACCTAGTGCATGACATCAAGCAAGAGACGTCAGACTGGCTGGGGGACATCTTTTCAGGATGGGGCCTTTCCGGTTGGGTGGGGTGGATTTTAAAGACTATACTTTTGGTTATTGTCATTTTAGTTGTAGCTTCAATAGCGTGTTCTATCATTTGGAAATTAATCAAGCGGTTGTTGGGTAGGATGGTTCCTACCCCGGACATTAACCAGGTGGTGGCTTCTGAGGATGGACAGACGGAGGAAGCAGAAGCCTCAGAAGAAGATCAATGGGGCTCTGCCACCCCGAGCCACCCCTGGTTTGGAGATGAATACTCGGACTTTGAGCATGACAACCAAGTTCAGTTTACTTCTGTTTAGACCTTAGACCGTCAGTTGTTTTTCTTTTTAAACAAAAAGGGGGAGATGTTGTATTGTGTTGGTTTGTTCCATTCCCCCTCTAGGTTAAAATGGTTCTGCCCTGGTTCTCCCTCCCCTCCCAGGTACTGCCTGTCACCCCAGTTGTTATAGCGACTATTGTATCTTTTTACACTCCACCCCAGTTTCCCTAGTAACTGAATGTATCCTTTCCTCAACCCCACCCCAGTGCCCTGCCAGTCACTCCCTGCCACCACCTTCTTCTCCAGAAACTTCTGTCTAGGGTTTGGAGTGATTGGATCAGGGGCCGGGGACCCTCCCTCAAGTTACTTTCATTGGTCTTTTCTGTATGTCAATTCTGTGTACCCCACTCCCCCCTGGATTCCTATTTGCTCCCGACCTGGTTCCACCCCTGCCTCCCACACCCTTTATAACCTCGTGTAATCCTTCCTCCCGTCTCTTCGGTTGCTGGCCTCCCTAGGACCTTCAAACAACCTCGGCTTTGCCCCGACTGGAGAGCGCCCTCTTCTTTCCCTGCTGACCGCAGCCATTCATCAGCCTCGTCCTGCATCTGGCAGCGTCTTCAGCTGTAACGCTGGGCATTTTCCTGAGGCGCTGGCCCGAAGCACGGCTGTCGGTTTAAGTGCCCGCCTGTGCTGCTCGCTGTGCTGGCGAGCCAGCTGGGACGCTTTTCTCTGGCTGGACAGCTGCAGGGAAAGTAACATCCTTCTGTTCTGAAACTCTTTCACATGCATTTTGTGGTGTCTGAATATACACTGGCAATTTAACAAAAAATGACCTTTTCTATTGCTAGAGCTCCGATCGCATTTTCTAAAAAAATCATCTCATATCTTGGTTTTATGGGTTATGTGCAATGTTAAACTGCAAAGCTTCAAATCACAAGTTCATTTGTTTCTGTGCCTTGGGAAGTATTTACTTAAAAGTGAGTACAGTACGCTCGTAGAACTACAAAGAGGAAGAGGTAAAATACACAAAGAACACAAGTAAGGACACAATGCATTTTTTGTCATACATTTTGAAGAGTTTGGTTTTGTTTTTTTTTAATATAATCACGCAACTATCTTGCATTGGGAGGGACAGAAATCAGGAAAATTGTGTTGCAATGACTGGTATATGTAAGTAATCCTTTACTTGGCTTGTAGCAATGCCAAGAGCAAAACTTCTGGTCATGATTCCACTTGTACTTTTAAGTGGCATTGCAATCTGCATTGGAGGCTGCTTCTCTGGAGAACGCCATATCCCCAGTACATCTACAGAGGAACATTTGCCTCCAGTCCTTAACACTGTGTCTAATTACCACCTATATTTGTCAAACACAATGTGCTTTGGAGCCCTGCACAGCAATAATTTTGTAAACCACTTAAAAATCACATTTGTGAGTGGCAATACAACAGAAAATAGCAATGCTTGATATCAACAAATTGCTCCTCTGGTGCATCATCACTAGAAACTTCTAGAAAAGTGGTTGCTTCTCCCTCAGTTGCAGTTCATGTGCAGAGACTATTTGTTTCCTTTTCTTTCCAAAATACATAGTTTTGAGAAAATACCAGTTGTTGTTCAGATGATAATTTGTACTGGCAAGACCAGTTTATATTCCAGAATAATTTGAGAGTAGAGGGTGTAAAAGAATGGGATAAATATGGATGAAATTATTCTGGACTGTGGGATTTACCTTCTGACACATCTCATAGAAGATTCAGGTTTCCTTGTTCTGCACAAATCAGCCAACCAGCTGAGAGTCCATGCATTGAGCTCATGTCCTCTTGTCCTTTGGTTTTATTTCCTGAAGAGCAAGCACTCTGCTGAGCAGGTTTAAAATCCTATCCAGGATCTGCAGTAGAAAAAGCAGAGTCAATAAAAGTAAAGTAGCATGTGAGGACAGGTAGTAGCTGTGCTTTAAAGGTGTTTCTGAGTAAGCCTTCCTGCTAAAGCTTATGCATCTGGAAGTTAAGCATTTAAGTCGTAGTCACTCCCAGTTCCCCTTGCAGTCTGTGCAGATACCCAGGCACCAGTAGAGGGTGGTTAAGCTCCTCACTGGACAAGCCTCTAAGCTAAATCGAGTGAATTGTCTTCCACAGGTGTCTGCATCCCTCCCTGCCAATACTGGGAGGTCAGACACCTCTGCACAGACACCTGCACTTAGATGCTACCATGGTTAACTGCAAAGCTAGGTGTGCAAATATGAGCTGATTGCTCTACTCTCTCTTTATAGTCCATGGAAACCTGAAGTTCAGGCAGTAAAGCCCAGAAGGAAAACTGCAGATGAGCCAGACTAAGGAGACTGATAGAAAATATACAAGCATGCCACAGGGTCAAAACTGTAAACATTTGTGCTGCTGCTCCAGATCACGTAGGCTGCAGGGTGTAAGAGGTGAGGCAGTGCAGAGCTGAAATGCAAGAGACACATGCCTGGCAGAGATCACTGAGGTGAGGCAGTACTGAAGCAGAGTAATAAAATAAAATCAATAGCTTCTTGGATTACACAGTTGTGTAGAAAGCAGGCAGGACAGACTCTGTCCTTCCTATGAGCAAGCAGTCTTAGATATTGAGAAGCATTGGTGGGGGAAAAGTTTTTTTAACATAAGATCTTTATTTCTTGTAGTTGTACAGGCATATAAAAAGACAGCGGGATAAGGCAAATAAATCAAAATAGAAATATAAACTTGCAGTTCACTTTGTTGTTAAAACTAGACTATAAACTGAATGGTTATGGAGCATTATACTGGGTGGTAGAAGTGTCATAGCTCCACTGAGCCTCTTTACCTCCAGGCACCTAAAAGTTTGGTGTTGCACTTAAAATCCTCTGTTTATCAAATACAAATATCTACATAATACACAAATCCCCAAAAAGGCAATTTATTCCCTCCCCATCTGTTATTTCTTTCAGATGAAAAATAATCTTGAAAAGAATTCCTCTATAGCATTAAAGTATCTGAGGAAACAGGTCAATAAATCAATAAATATATTTTCAGTTGTTGCAGCACCTTTAAAGCCCAAATGCAAATTTTGTACATTTATTCATCCCCTATATGTAAAGACAGTAATTCTAGGACACTTTCCTATGGACTGAGAGCAAAAGAGAAAAACAAAAGTGCAATAGTGGCCTGCTGTGTTAGTAATGAATGGATGCAAGACTGATCTGTCCTTTGTTTTATTTAAAAAGATCAGAGCAATGAACAATTCAGCCACTCTTAACAGTGGCACTGCTCTGAGAGAACATGGGTCAAAGTATTTCAGCACTACATTCCTCCATGGGTTCTGAAGGTGCTGAAAAATCCAAGTTTATAATAAGCAGTTTAAAAGCAAGGTAAATCCCTGGATTTCACAAGTGAGAATCAGTGGCAGCAAGCATTCTCCTATATGAACAGGACTGTTTGTTTGTTATCCACTCTAACATCTTCCAAAGAAATGGCTAAGGGTGTGAGAGAATCCAGAAGCATTGGTTCTGACATTGTTCATGCAGCCTGTTGTCCCTCTAGTTCACAAATCTGACCTCTGACAGTGATTGCTACCTGACCTTTGAACAAATGCAAGAAACCCACAGCAGGTAGGTATGGAATAACCTGCTTTCCACAGAAAGTGGCTCATAACTAGAGTTTGCTTCACTCCTGACTCATAATGTTCATTCTCTTTTCCAACCTTTTCACATTTAATTTTGATAACCATTCTCCTAAACTTCTCATCTTGTTCTGATTCTTCTTTAGCTTCACAACAATTTCTTACGGGCTTTCAAAAGGACAAATTTCATGCCTTACATCTTGTTTTATAAAAATTCTCCCAGAAATAGCCCAGAAAACAAGGGGTGAGGACATCAAGAGAACACAGGGAATGGAGCCAAGATACAGTTCCCAGAATCTCATATTTTGTTGCAATGAATATTGACAGTTTTCTGCCCCTGCCTGTGAGATTGGGAGAATTCCTTCTGTCAGCTGCTTGTCCAGGTCTCCTGGATAAGGCTGTGCATTCAAAATTTGGGAAGGAAATCGGGTTCTTTCTTCAGGATGCTTTAAAAATATACTAAAATGTATCACAATTATCATCTAAAGTACTAAAACATCACATATACACAGAATACATGCTAATATTGTAATATACATGTAATAGTCATTCCTTACCTGTAACAGCTGGGGATGGGCTTCACTGGGCCATTTGGAATTTAATGCCAAGGCAAGACCTCTTTCCACGTGCTACTGCTCTGTTCACCCCCCTGGTACAGCAAGCACTCCCAGGGGCTGCCAGCAGTGAACCCTCAGTGACAGTGAAGCAGAACATCAGGCTGTGCCTTGTACCCAGCCAGCTGCCCCTGACAATTCAGGTTGTTTCTAGTTTGACACAAAATGCTGCTGTTCAGGAAGGAGCTCAGGGTGTTGTGCTGCCCCAGACACTGCAAAGCAGTGGCTTCTGGCCATTACTGATCTATTTCACAGTTGCATCTGGTTTTCTGGGGTGAAGTTTCTCTTTATGAACAAATTCTTTGCCTCCTCTCATATCCAATTTGATATTAGGTTGAATACAATACTAGGAACAGTTGGCTGGAGTAACTCATCATTATTTACCTGCACAGGAGTCAGTCATGCAGGCATAACATGCATATTCCAATTCTTTGCTGTGAGTGGCCAGTTACTGTAAAAGTTCTCTACCTTGTAACTCATATCCTTAGGAAGTTACTTTCATTTTGCTAAAGGATATGGCAAACAAGACTTCAAAATTTTGATCTTTATTAATCCATACAGAAATAAAGTGGATATTAAAAACAAAACCGCCATGACATAAAACAAGTTAAAACACTATTTGATTTAATGGTGGATTTAGCATCTGACAGTCACTTGCACATTTAGAGATTATTATATCTCTGTAGTTATTATGAACTGCCTATAGCTTTTTCTTCCCATTTCTGAATGAAATATTAGTGCAAACTATCATCATGATCTTACACACCACCTGTTTCTGCTAATTTTCTCATCTTTCTGTCATCATGTATCTCCTTATTTTACACAGATTTATCTGTCCTCTACAAACAATTAAATAAATCTTGTAGGCAATAGAACTTTTGATGATCTCGCTGAAACAGTGGAAGTTGTCTGAGATTTAAACAGACAGTAATTAAATATTCATTGCCACTCTCAGAATGAATTAATCCAGCAGTTAAATCTGCACAGCAGCTATTTAACAGGAAAGATCTAAATGTGGATTCTAATATATTCTGAGTATTAGTATTTTTTTTTATTTGAGGGGTTATGCACATGTGACCTTGTTCAGGAAAGAGTTAATTCACTGATTTTAGATGACCCTCAAGCTTCCAGACAGTGAGGATACAAAGAATTATACAGTAAGACATTGGATTTTTTGGTACCTCACTCCTGTTTATTTCCTTCTTTAAAACCATCTAGGTGATACAATCAGTTAATTAATTGGCATCCTAACTTGTATTCATAGAACTCATGTGATTTTTAAAATTGAATTTTCATAAAAGAGTTTAGGCTATGAAATTTTACAATTATTGACAGGGGCCATCACATTATCACTGTGTATAATCATATTTGCTTTTGTATAACAAGGCAGCTTCAAACAACAACATAATTACCAAGAAATTAGGGAATGGAGATTGAAAATTGCACTGAAGGTTTCAACACAAGTTGTCATGGTTACTTCTGGAAAAAGAGGGGACCAGCAAGTAGCAACTGGACCAGGGAAAGCCTCTAAAAAGTAGCCATGGGCCCTTCTAAAGTAATGGATCAGGCACAGCCAGGCTGAGTATGGTAACAGGGTAGTGTGGGTGGAAGACTTCTAGAGTAGAAGGTGAGAGAGCCAAAGAAAGTAAGAGGCTCATGTAAAGGAAAAGCAAGGAAAACAGAGAAATGTGTGATGTCAAACTGCCTGAAAATCTCTGGGGGGTGTAGCAAAGCTTTTGTTCATGACCTCTTTCATTGAATGTGTAAATAGGCTGAACAGCAGCTTGGGCTGCCCTTTTGGTGGTATTTAATTCTCATCTCCTGTGACTAATTAGCTTTGTTCATTAGAAGTAAACAGGATCAAGGGGCAATGTGGATAATGGTGACGGTGATGTTCTATAAAGCACGAGGGAGCAGCAGCCTCAGACACAGCAAAACATTACCAAGATGGGTCACTACAGGTCATCTCATCCATTTTACCCTGCAAAGTGGTGGATGACCCTAACCCAGCTTGTTGTAAGGCCTTGAGACCTTTATCTTCCTTTCATGTTTCAGAGGAAGGCAATGGTGTCGTATCCTTGGTGTGACACACCCCCCCAGGACTCAGCAGCCAGATGCAGGTGCTGGGCAAAGCTGCTCTGCAGAATCCACGTGTTCAGCTGGCAGAGCAGGGCAGGAGCTGCTCACTCCTCACAGCACATCAGCCACCCCACGCCCTGCTCAGCATTTTTATACACCCAAAAATCAATCTTGCACACCTGCAAGTACCCCCTGATGACAGTCACAGCTTTACACTGGTGTTGGAGAACCTCTGTACAGCAGAAATTACCAGAGAACATTTTGGACCACCCAGTCCTTTTTTGGGAGAGATGTAATAGAAAACAGCTAAGTTGGCTCAATAAATGTAAGCTATATGTGTTGCTTTCCTCTGACATTCCTGACCCTCTTTTGGAAGATTTCTCTTCTTTCATACATTCCCCAACACATTTTAATGCAGTTAACTAACTCAAACAGTTCAGTGCTCTCACCTTAACCAATTTATAAACACAATCTTTTTTTTTTTATCTCAAAGGATGTACTGATCTTTTTTCCAAGTAGAACAAAAATACTGGAGAACAAAGGGCAAAATTTTCCATTAGTGTGAAAAGATCCAGGACTCATTTGAAGAAATGTTGTGAACCATATATTTTAATTGTGGGAGGAATTACATTAAACACCTATATTTGGCTCTTCAAAGTCAAAAGAAGAACTAAGAGATTTTCTAAACACAACTAAGAGCTTGACTAAGATAAGACAATTATTATATGAAGCAGATCCCATCCTGTAGAAAATTACCCTTCAGAAAGTTGTTCCAGTTGTTATTATTTTAACTGCTTAAATAAAACTCTAATTCTAATTAGTGCTGGTTCCAAGATTTGCCATACATCAATATACATGGGTGGCTGTGACTGTACTGTGTAATTTTATTGCATGATGAAAATGCTGTTTTATAAAGCAAGTGTCCTAGAGATTATGTTTATGTTAAACTTACAAACTTCCAATTAATAAAGTGAATAAATTGATCTTTGAAGTGTCTTATCAACCAACATTTTTCCACACCTTTACTAATTTTCCCAATATTTTTTAACTGTATGCAATTTATCCCAGACTGAGGACACTATAGCTGAATACAGTATTCTGAAAACATTTACCCTGAAAGGCAGACTAGACAGAATATGTGTAACTTCACATCTTGTATTTGAAAACCCCATGTTTATAATTCAGAAAAACTCACTATCCCTTTTAGGCACAGCGTTCCAGAGGGAGCTTACTTCAGTGATTGTCTACCATGATCTTCAGGTTTGTTCAAACCTCACATTGTGCCTTCTGCTTCCTGAACATTAAAAGCATGGAATAATTTACATGAGAAAGATGAAGAGCAAAAAAGATCTTGACCCTGTGCAAGCACTGTTCAGCAGTAACTAAAACATCCCTGTGTTATCAACAGTTTTCAGCACAAATCCCAAACACAGCCCCAGACCAGTTACTGCAAAGAATTTTAACTCTCTCCCTGACAAAGCCAGTAGAGTCTAAGCCAAAAATTGTCTTCAAATCATTTATAAGTGTTTATCAATATTATAATGCACATGATTGTACAAAGCTCTACAAGGAGGGAAGTGGTGATGGTGAGAAAGATCCTCTGGCTGCACTCGATCTCCTTTAAGTTCTTACGCTGGGAGAGCAACTTTTTACAGGCAGATCATGATAGGAAAAGGGGCAATGGTTTTAAACTCTTAAAAGAAGAAAGATTTAGATCAGATGTCAGGAAGGAGCTCTTTACTCAGAGAGTGGTGGGGCACTGGAATAAGTTGCCCAGAGAAATTATGGATGCCCTGTCCCTGGAAGTGTTCAGTGCCAGGTTGGAAGGGGCCTTGAGCAGCCTGGTGTAGTAAATGACATCCCTGCTCACGACATGGGACTGGGACATGAGATGTCTTTCAGGTCCCTTCAACCCAAGACATTCTGTGATTCTATGATTATTATTCTAAGACTACTACAAATTCTTCTTTTATTCCTACATGATAAGATCTTACTATTTTTTTTTTGCACTATTACAGTAATCAATGGTAATTTAATGCTATATTTGTCTTACATTAATATTTTAGACTGCAGATAGAATTTTTAATTTTAGCAAATGGTGAATATATTTCAGAGCTCCTTTTTTGAGTGAGCAGCTGTGTTTCACACTCTGTGGATTCTTCCACCTGCCAGCACACAAAGGACTACAGGGTCAGCCCCTAGCTGTGCTAGCAGGACCAGAGGAGCCACTTGTTTTTCAGAAATGTGAGGCAAAATAAAAGTAGCTTGTACTCTCTGGGGCTATTTATCTGCAAGTTACTAGGAATTTTGACCTGCATAGGTCAAAATACAGTACTTTAGATAAAAATATAGTACTTAACTAGTAAAACACAAACTATGTGTAGTTGCAATTTATGTTATCAATTATCAACCTTTAAATCTTGGTCTCACCTTAGCTAACAATATTCACCTTTACACTGGGAAGGGAAATCATCCTTAATAGAAAGTTCCTTCATTAATATTCTATTACTTGACCACATAAGAATATAATTATATCATATTATACACCCATTATTTATATAGGATGAGGGCTGCAAAATATTTCCTGCCACTATCCACAAAAAGACTTGTGTGTCAGCTCTGCAGTCCCTAGAAGCCCATGCAGAATTCTCTTAAAGATGGTTGGCATTTTTCTGCTGCTTTCTACATAAACTGCCTTCCAGTTTTTAAGGCTGAACTTATCTAACTTTCTGTGTAATATTTTTAACAATTTCCTTCTAGTTCTGTCAGTTGGTGTATAAGCCATCTCTATTAATTTGGTCACTCATAACATAAATCATATTAGGAGAAAATTAGGCTGCCAGCAAAAACCCTAAAAAAATACAGGGAAACGTCTGCATTTTTCAAACAGTGTGAGAAATATGAATTTCAGCAGGTTCTCAAGCTCTGCTGGAGTGGCAGGGACTAATGAAAGTTACTGTACACCACCCACTGAACATAGTTAAGTAGACAGTCTGATTAATTAAAGTGTCAGTTCAGCCAATGGTTTCAATTTCTCTTTTTCACAAAATAAAAGCTCCAATAAAAAAATATGGAAAAAACTTATTAGGTTATTTAGGTAATTTCCTGTCCTTGCAGAATAGTCCCTCCAATGCCATTTTTTTTCCAATTTGTTCAATGCAGTTTAAAGGCTTGGAAAGGTGTAAACCACAGCTGATGGCCACAGAAGAATTTACTGTCTGCTAAACCCTGATATCTGTCCTGACACACAAGTAATTACTTTTATTTTCATAACAGTATATTGTCTACTTAAATAATGTCCTTGCACAGCTCTATAGAGTGAATATTCCTATCTTGCAAATACCTAAAGGCTACACTAGAAACTCCCTGCTCATTGTCCTTCAGTGTCTGAAAAGACCTGCAGTGTTTTGAGTCTTGTCAAAACACTTGACAAATAATCCAGATGCAATCCCTTTTTGTAATACCTAAGCAGTGTGACAAGGGCTGCAGTGGTGGGAAAGAGATAAAGTCTCTTGTCTTGCCAGAGGCCAGTGTTCCTGATTTGCTCTGTCTGTAGTGTGGTGCAATCCAGCTGTGTGAATGTAAAATCATATATAATATATAACAAAATCAGAAATACGTCAAATTGAAGTAGCAAAGGCTTGGCCTCTGGAAAGTTTGGTTTTTCCTTATTTTCATGTGACATTTTTTCAGGTGTTTGTAGCCCCATTGCATGTCCTGCCTTTCCATGTGGAAGCATGCATTTTTACTGTAAAAGTGATCTGGTTACCAAAATTTTAACAGCATTTTTGAACAGAATTATGAATATTGCTGTTACAGTTCTCTGGGATTGAAAACTATTACTGATTTCCATATTTCCCCCAAAGAGTAGCAGAAGATTCCACTTTTACAATGAAACAATTGGGAAGATAAGCACAGGTCTGAATACCAGCAAAGGCTTAGTGGCTCTGGGTCAGGAGTATATAGAGAGACATAATTGAATAAAATCTGTCCTCTCAGAGGCAGGCTCTATTAGATGCATGGGGAAAATGCACTTAAATGAAAATAGTAGCCTATACTCATCTATCTCTGCTATTTCACTGACAGGGTGAGAATTAAAATATTATATTCCAGGCCTTTACAACTTATTTTCTACATTTCTGCACTCACTTTCTCCTCCCTCTGTACTGTACACGTAGTATATGTAAACACCCATAGTTTTGAATGCATATTCTAAGTAAGACACCTCTGTTTATCATGAGATCTTTGTCCTTATACCACATGTTAACTCTGCAGCCATGGAAATGGAAAGAAAATGCTGCTTTTTCATACAAAGTTAAAACTTTCTTTTTGCCTTCCTCCAAGTAGGCAGCAGATCCCCCTGGCTGAAGAAACCACCTGGATGGACATCAATGGTCTGCTACCTTTGGTGTTAAAGAGCTGGAGATACAGCAGTAAATTCTGAGTGCCTTCTGAAGTCACCTTCCTATTAAATGAACGAGGCATAAAATATGTGAGTCACTTGTGGTTGTCTAGGTTCTTTGCAGTTTAATTACAATATCTAACACCATTTGAATACAGTGTTTTGACAAAACAGTGAACAATTGTGGATTAACCCACATGGATGTTATTTGTAGCAGCGAAACAAAGAGAGGTTTAAAACCAAACCTGATTTCAAAGCAACCTCTGCTCCCTCAAGATACAAATTCCGTCCTTAATGTGTTTGGTTTGGGTTTGTTTGGGTTTTTTTTAATAACTGTTCCGGGTGTGTCAGGTAGAATACCTGCCAATTAATTTAAAAGATTACAACCGCTATATGCAAGCGAAGTGGACTTCACCTAAAACTGGATGATGCAACACCCCGGTACTCTAAGGCAAGGGCCTGGAAAACGGGAAAGACAAGCGAAACCTCATTTGTGTTGCCCTGCTAAGCTGCTGGAGCCCGGCTCTGCGAGAAGCCCTGTGAGCTCCGGGCACTCAGCCGTGGGTGTGAGGGAAGCCTTTGGAAGCAAGGAGCGCTGCCCCGGCCGGCGCTCGGAGGTCCCCGGGCGCTGCCGCCCCGCTCCCCTCAGCGCGGCCGGGCGGGCGCCTGCGCGGGGCCGCCCCTCGGGCCCCTCCGCCCCGCCCTGCGGCCGAGGCTCCCCGAGCGGAGGGAGCGGGGCTGGGGCTGGGGCTGGGGTCGGTCCGGGGCGGGGCGGGGCGGGGCGGCGCTGCCGCCGCCGCTGCTGGCGGGAGCTCGGCGGGGCGGTGCCTGGCGCGGACCGCCCGGCCCCACCGGCGGAGCAGCCGCGGGAGCGCGGCCCGGGCGACTCGGCCGCGGGCGGTTCTGGCGGCCCGAGCGCCGCGCCCTTCCCCGGCTCCATGTCGGCGTGGCTCGGCCGGGCGGCGCTGCTGCTGGGGCGGCCGGGGGGCCCCGCCGCCGTCCCCTCGTCCTGCCTGGGCTCGCTGCGGGGCCCGCGGTGCTGCTGCCGCCGCCGCCTGAGCTGCCTGCGGGGCGGCGCCGAGGGGCTGCTCCTCCCGCGGGGGTCGCGGGCGCTCGGCACTCACCCCAAGAAGGAGCCGATGGAGGCGCTGAACACAGCGCAGGGGGCCCGCGACTTCATCTACAGCCTGCACTCCACCGAGCGGAGCTGCCTGCTGCGGGAGCTCCACCGCTTCGAGTCCATCGCCATCGCCCAAGGTGAGCCGCGACCCACCCGAGCCCGGCTGGGGTGGGAGGGCCGGGCCGGAGCGGGGGCTGAGCCTCTGAAGTTTGGGGGTGCTCCCGCCCTCGCCCAAGCGACTCCTTCGGGCGGGTAGGAAACTCCAGCAGAAGGAGGCATCGAGAAGCGCTCACTCCTGTGTGTTCGCGTAATTGGGTGTAAATGAGGCACACGACCTGAAATTTAGTTTCCAGAAGCATCCGCAGCACCTTTGGAACTTGGCTAAATCGGCCCAATGTGCCAAATCCTCGGTGGGTCTGTCATTCTCACCGGGTGTTTCAGAGAGCCACGGGTGGCCATTTTTCGGAATGGGAGTAGCAAAGTGTGTCTCATAAAATCCCCCTGACACCAGGGCAGCAGTAAATTGATTTCAGACCTCTTAAGAGACGCCGGGCTGCTGCTGCTCTGGGAGCTCATTCATGAGTTACACTTCCCTGCCCGGAGAGCTGCCGGCGCTCTTGGAAGTGTCGGTTCTCATTCGGGAGGGTGTGTATGTGCTGGGAAGGTTTACTGATGTACCTCTGAATACAGGGCTATGCAACGCCAATTAAAGAAATTTACAGTGATTTTTCTCTGATCCAACTGTTCATGCCAACTTGACACTGTTCCTTAAACAAATCAAAACCTGACAAAACCAAATCCTCTTAATTACAGCCTCCTTACTTCTAGTTCTGATCCTCAGCTGTAATTTACAATCCCTATTGCAGCGAAGATGACAGCGGGTACTTAAGAGATCAGTGTGCATTTGATCTAGGCCTCTTTGTGACTATGATAGTAGCGTGCCCTTGGAAAGGGCATTTCTGTGTCTTGTGGCTCCTCTGTAGATATCTGGAAGAAAATTTGGGTGGGCAGAGTGCAGGTCTGAGGGTCAGCTGTAAAAGTGTTGCTTTTGTGAAGAGACAGAACCCTTCCAGGTATCACTTTGGTTTTGTTTGTAGCATACTTGCATATAAACACTAGTGTTTCTAGTCAGAGTGGGAGTAGTTCGCTTAAACGCCTGATCTTGGGAGCAGCAGCGCTTCTGTTTTGCAGACAGTGAATCAGTTTTGTTTTACAACGCAGAGGGTAGAATGCTTTGAACTGTAAGTTGACACTAACTTTTGAATACTAACAACTAATGCTCTTCCCAAATAAATCCTTCTAAGCGTCTGAAGGATTCTTGCCATGAGGTTTTTGTGTGAGTTTCTGTCTCCTCAGTTACTGCTCCGGTTAAATAGAACGGAACTGTGTACCTGGAGGATCGTGTGGTGGATATCAAAAGGAGACTAAAATTTCAGTATAGTGTCTCAACTTTTATACAGATGAAAATCAACAGATGGTCGTATTTAATATCTTGATGCTCAGATGCTGTTAGTTACAATGTGAAAGTCTGTTCTGTAAAATACTGTGACTTTCTGATGATTCAGGATGTAGAAGCAAAGTAACAATAGCATCACTTTGCATTTAGACATTTTACTGCATGGGAGTTTATTAGTTGGTTTTAAGTTTAGTCCAGTAGTGGAAATTGCAGTTCACTTGTGCCTGAAACAGTAATCACTAATCAGTAATCAGTAATCTTGCTGGAGAGATTATTTCAGCAAAATCTCAGTTGTGGGCTTAGTAGTCTCGTAAGAGCTGCATAAAGTGTTGTAGTGCCATCGGACCTCATCCTTGGAGTCAGATTCTTGATCTGCACATCTGGTTTGATAAGACATTTTTTGTAGATAACCTTTTCCTTTAGGCAGCTCTCTTCATGGGATATTTTTACCAGACTGCCGCATGGTAACAGCTGTCAGCTTTTACCTATAAGAAATTCTGTTTCTTCATGTGTTATGAAAAAAGAAAAATGGTAACTGTAAAGGGCTTCTAGTAAGTCTGTTAAATAGAAATTGGAGAAAAACCCTATCTTGAATTTATTGCCCATAGCTGTTTTTGTAGAGAATTATTGAAAGAATTCATATTTTGTGTGAAGAAGGGCAGAGAGGTGTTGGATATGTATAATCACTGTCAATGCTGTGGAGTGCCAGAAGAAGACAAGGTGGATAGAAGGGCTACACTTGAAAGACAATTAGAGACTTTTCTGAGCTAGGTGTTTGTATTCTGTATTTAAAATGCTTCATTATTTTTATAAATATTTTGTATGATTGCTCTTTCCTGCTGTTGAAATGGTGACTGTGAAGCAATGACCTGAATAGGTATACAGGTTGTGAGTAGCAGATGAGGGGAGAGCTATTTGTGCCTTGCTTTCTAGGTACTTTCTCTGATTGACTTGTGTCACTTTTGATCTTTACAAATCATGAGTTCAGTCAAGACAATACTGTTTTAGCGATGTTATCAATTGTCTCATTTGCTGGCAGCATGCTGTAGCTCCCAGCAGCTGATTCTTTAGCCGAGGTCCCTGGTTGTACTTTTGTGTTGATTTCCAATGAAAGTGATCAAACGCAGCCTTCAAATTCTCTTCTTTACTGCTTGCATAAATTCCCATGTTCTGATTGAGTCTGAAAAATCAGTCTCTCCTTGATCATGAAATGCCTGTGTAGTTTTGCTACTCTGCTTAAGCTTATTTTGTGCCTGTGATCTTTTCATAATTCTTTATGGAAAGGGAGGTGTTAGTCCATACCCTTCTTAACACAGTCCTTATTGGGTTAAGTTTTGACCTTCTTCCTTCACTACCTCTTCTGTGCCCTAACAGACCCCATATCAGCTAGGGGAGGCTGTCAGCAATATGGGGAGACCTGGGCACATCAAGAACCAAATGGGGCAAGTTCCTCAACCCGTTCCCAGGCCTACCACCAGAAGGAAGCAGTTCCAGCAGCTAATTGCCCTAGCAGGAAATATGACAGGACACACTATCTGTGGCCTCCGCTAATGGCAGAGGCTGCGGGGAAACCCATCCTTTGCTGCGGCTGCTACGCTCAAGGACAGTCCTCAGGTAGGTGAGCCGTAGCTGGTACCTGTAAGTTAGGTGAGTCTCTGAAGCGTTTTTGAAACTTAAAACATCTGTTTATGCTGTAGTCACGAAAACTGCAGGTGGGGAGAGGTTTGTGAGTATGTTCCTGCCTGCCATCACCTTGTCACCTGTATTACCGGCATGGTCATGGAGCTTCCAGACACTGGGCACTAGAGGTCGGCTAAGCAGCCTAGCTTATGAATAAACACTGACTGAAATTCTGCTGTTTGTTGTAGTGCTTCAGAAGACAGAGCTCTGTGAGAATGTGATGGCTGAGAGCTGAATTTTGAATTCATAGATGTGTTTTGCATAGTAGAAGCTGGGGGGAAGACTGTGAAACTGAACCTTGATAGAATAGTTCTCAGAAAACATTTTGAAAACTCTCCCAATTTAGACTATAATCTGTATCTTACTATCTTAAAATTTAGTCAAAACATCACTGAGCTGTTCTTTCTGAAGACAGCTGCAGATCCTTTCTCATCTGGATTTAGTTTTCCTTCTGCATTGAAGTGTTTAAGTGTTGGGTTTTTTTTGTTTTTTTTTTCCTCTTTTGAGCCTTGGAAACATGAATAAAGGGTCCCATTTTCCCAGGAAGAGCTTTGAAACAAAGATTTTAAATTTTAGCTTGTGTTTCTTGTAAGAATGTCAGCCACACCCAATAGAGATGATAGATGTGGAATTGAATACAAGTAATTTGTATATTTCTATTTTCATGGTTACAGGAACACTGAAGTAGCAAGTAGGCTGGTTGATTTCAAATGTAATAGTCCTGCTTTCTGTTACTAGAAGTAGTGTCCCATAAACAAGGCTTAGTTTTGTTGGCTTCAGATAATCAGATTTCTCTTGTTTCTTTCTTGCATGATGGAGATGAAAGTGTAAAATCTTTCAGAAAATACGGAGAATGATTTCATGCTTCTGACCTTGTATAGCAATATTTCATTGACAAAAGTGGTGTTAGGAAGAAGATGGAACTTCTTTCTTAAGGAGCTTGTAGTATTTAGGGTTTCTACCTTTGGTTTCCAGTGTATGATATCAGATGATTCGTGGAAGATGCACTTGTAAGCAAGCAGAGCAGCAAGCCTGGTAATGAGGCAGGGAAATACTAAAGGGTTTGACTTTAAGTAAGAAATACTAAACTTGGCGTTTCTGCTGTGTCTTTATTGCTTCCTAGGGTACTGTTGGTCTTTTTTGTGTTGCTTTGCAATATTCTTGAGCCCAGATCTAACTACTTTTCATTAATATTACTAACACAGCGATTATCTAGGGCCTCTAAGAAATCTCAGGTCCTGACAGTGAAAGAATCCTTTATTTTCCCATCTTTTGTTGCAAAGGTGGGAAAACAATTCCTGTTTTTCTATCTTTCTGTAAATACACATAAAATACATATGTATGTGTGTATATAATACATAAAATAGATGCTTTTAGTATATAATGTATGTACATTGTTAGTATATAATGTCTGTACATTGTTATTGAACACAATTCCTTGAAAGCACCCAGTTGCATTTTATATTTTAAGTGGAAGACTTTTGTGAAATGATCACTAAATGAAAGGTCTTTTGAAGTGGAATTTCTTCTTCCTCTGCCTGGTGAGGTTGTGTATTACCTGGAAAACATGCAAAAACACCATAGCAATAAGTCTTGACAACTGGTTTTGTAATTTAATTTGCAGGTTTTGGAGAATGCAGTTTCTAGCTAGATTCTCTTTGAAGGCATGGGATGTCATACCATTCATAATAATGATACGTAAATAATCTGACCAAAATGGCACTTCTGATAGAAAACTGTTCATAAGTTCAAGTTACTGCACCTTGGTTTTGTTAAAAAAAAAAAACAAAAACAAACAAAAACAAAACCGTAGCTTGCAGATAAAGGGCTCCACCTCCTTGCATTCAGCTGGGCTGAATGCAATCTCAGGGAATTCACAAGGTTTTAGGTATTGTTGGGTGAAATCTCATTTGGTGTCAGAAGAAACCTTACTGGCTTATGTTCTGGTGTTAAATTTATGAGCTCCCCAGTTTACTAGAATAGCTTAGGAAGTGTTACAGCCTATGTGCCTCTACTTCCACAGCTTTACAAAGAAAAGTTAATTCAAAAGATGCACTGTCATCAAAGATGAGTGGATTTCAGTGAGGCTTTTAGACACTCTAAACAAGTCTCCTGTGAAAAAGATTCCCTCTGTTGCATGCATCAGATGATTCTTGCTGGTATGAGCACACTGGTTCATCTGCCGTGGTGGTTTAGGGCTGCTTGGATTTTAGTGCCTCTTTTTGTTAGAACTGAATCTGTGCTTACACGACAGAGCATAATTCCATCCTTCTGGAAGTACTTGTCTTGTTTGAAGAGTGATTTCACAGTGCAGGTGTGAGGTTTGTGGTAAGCACTGCCCTCAGCCCCTGAGCTGGGAGAACAGGAGCTGTTCGTGCTGTTGAGCTGTGCCAGGTACCGTGGCACCTGGTGGGGACAATTCTCTCTTCCTCCCTCCCTCACGCCCAGCACATGCAGGTCAATGCCACGCTGTGTGGAGCAATGTCATCTACTTCCCTCTCCCTTGCTGTGACCTAGGTCAATACATTTTTTTAACTCTAGTGTTTGATTGCTATTCTAGGAAAAGGTCTTCTGGCAGTGTCTAATTCACAAGTTTGAAGTGCCCTGTCAAGCTGGTAAAATGACAAACTCTTGCAGGCCTGCCTGTGCAAGTTCCTTTATGCTTTCTGACCATCGCAGCCTACACCAGGACTGTTACCAATCTCACTGCTGTGTCAAAAAATGCTAGCTGGTGAAAGAAATATTATGTTTCAGATGGAAGGATGTGCTACATTTTGCTTTTGAAACTTTTTTTTTTAAATATACCCCCTACCTCCTGCCCCGAGTCTTGAAGCTCTCTCATGAAGGCAGAGTGCAGAAGGAAAAGTGTTACTGAGGCTCTGCTAGTCATTTTCATTAATATCTGAACCTCATGCATCACAGAATCATAGAATATCTGAGTTTAAAGGGAGCCACAAGATTCATCGAGTCCAGGTCCTGGCCTTGCACAGGAGACCCCCAAGAATCACACCATGTGCCTGAGAGCATTGTCCAAGCGCTTCTTGAGCTCTGTGAGGATTGATGCTGTGACCACTTCCCCAGGGAGCCTGTTCCAGTGCCCAGCCACCTTCTGGGTGTGGAACCTTTTCCTAATATCCAACCTTCCCTGACACAACTTCAGGCCTTTCCTTTGTGTCTGCCACAGACAAGAGATCAGTGTCTGCCCCTCTGCTACTCTGGGCTGAGTTAGTTTGGGCTGTTCAGCCTGAAAAAGAGAAGACTCTGGGGATACCTTGTAGCACATTCCACCACATAAGTGGGGTTTGCAAGTGTCCCAGAGAAGACTTTTCACAAAGATATCTAGTGATAGGACTAGAAGGAATAGCTTTGAAGTGGAGCAGGGTAGGTTTAAATGAGCTGTTAGGAAGAAATTCTTTACTATGGGGGTGGTGAGACACTGGCATAAGTTGTCCAGAGGAGCTCTGAGTACCCCTTTCCTACAAGTGGAGGTTGGATGGGGCTTGAAGCAACCAGGTGTAGTGGAACATGTCCTGTGGGGTTGGAACTAGATGATTTAATGATCTTCAAATCCAGACTGTTAGGCAATTTAGGAGCTGAAGTTTAATGTCATAAACAAGAAAATTGGTGCGTGGTCACTCATGGTAAAACTATTCTGAAAATGTCAGCTGTAACTGTCCACCTTTTAACTACCTGCAGCAAGGTAATGTTTTCTGAAGTTCATGATTTTTCTGTTGTGCTTTGGTTTGCTTCTATATTCTGAAATTTTACTTGCTCACATAACTTAAAGCAGGTTCTAGTCTGCTTAAATGCAGAAACTTTGTCTTATTTTTTTGCAGAGAAAGCCCTGCAAACAATCAAGTGGAATTGATGTAAAACCCACAGAAATCCAGTCTTAATATTTATAAAGGATCTTTTCTTGTTGGCGGATGCTCCAGTATTGATTGGAAGATTTTAAATAATGACTGATTGCTGTTTTGCTTTTGAAAACTCATTTAGGCTTAAGGTATCCTAAACCACTGGTACCACTGGAGAAACCAGCAGAGGAGGTAGAGTCACCAGAGACGACCAGTGAAT
Source organism: Molothrus aeneus (assembly GCF_037042795.1). Taxonomy (NCBI): domain Eukaryota; kingdom Metazoa; phylum Chordata; class Aves; order Passeriformes; family Icteridae; genus Molothrus; species Molothrus aeneus. The sequence goes on along the minus strand of NC_089646.1, from coordinate 142,107,641 downwards.
TTGGTACAGTAGAAAAAACCCAAATGGAAAAGTGTGTTTGCTGACATGTGCATTGCATAAGGCCAGCAGGCTGCTGGTTTGACAGACTTCTTGCATGCCTGTTTTGATGCATTTGGCATGTATTGCTGCAAGAAATAAAAAGTACACAGTTTTTGTTCGTGTTCATATAAAGCCTTCAGTCTCAAGAATTTCAGCGATCCACATCTTCAGGTACCTACGCTTAACTTGACCAAGGTGTTTCAAGCACAGGTCTTTTGGAAACTGCTGCACTATACAAGAGTTTCTAGTTAACACCTGACCAGATGAAAATCTTCATTTTTTTGAAGCAGCTCAGTATCGGCTACCTTAGACTTTTTTCTTGGAAAGTGATGTGTGTTAAATTACAATGTCCAAATATAATGCAGGAATGATACTATAATTAAAAAATTTTATTTAGTTAGCTGCCTTTGCCCTTTCCTGCCAGAGGTAAAATAAGATTGCTTCAATTAAAATTTGTTTTGTCTTTTGCATGTGTTTAAGCATGTGATGAATACAAAATAGGTGTCATGCGCAAATATCTTTTATATCACAAATCAGAAAAAAAAATCTGATTCTTAAGCCATTGTTCTTCAGCTGTGTCTTTTGTAAAATAGTACATTTTAGAGGTAAAAGGAAAATCTGTCTCCCAATAACTCTCTTGTCTAGTACAAAAGCTGCTTTTGATTCAGGGCTTTTTACAGAAGATCACTTGCAATGCAGCTTTTACTTAGAGTGCAACTTAAACTCTTGAGAGTGATAGATTGAAAACATTTAGATCTCCCTGCAACAGGCACGAATGAAATAGATCATGTTTATTCTGTGAACACAGAGGTTCCAGTGTGTAACCTCAATTAAAAGAAAAGGAAGTCTGCCAGTTTCTCTAAGAAAGAAATTATTTAAAGCTGACTCATTCAACTGAAAACTCTTAGCTTAAGTCAACCTCATTTATTATTTAATCAATCCAAATATGAAACTACAGAGGCATCTGTTATCTCCAGAAAAAAAAAATCCTTTCTAAAAACAACAAGTAAATGGAAAAATAAATATATCAGGCAAGCAGAGTACTTAAAGAAGCTGTCTTGGGTCCCTGTGCTGTTGCTGAGACTTTTTTACGAAAATGGCTCATTTTGGGGAAAGTTAGACACGAATATGTGAGCTGCCTTTTGCCTCCCTTCTACTTTATCCTTAAATTAGCATAGTGATATTTCAAATATTCTGAAAGCATGCCTTTTTGTTTCTGTTTTGTTGCTGTGTGTGAGAACTTCCTTTAACAGTGAATGAACATGGAATTTTTGGGATGTGACTAACTCATGCCTGAAACACATGCATCCTCTGAAACATGGGGAGTATTTTCAGGCAAAGCCCACAAAATACTTTGTTCAACCCAGCAGAGTGCATGTTTCATTCAAAACTATGGAATATAAAACCATAGCTGTTTTTTTCCAGTGTTCATTTACTTAGGATTCTTAGATATTTATATGCTAATTGTTAATAAAATACCCTCCCTAGCAGCCATAATATATAGTGATTCTTGCTACTTGCTCTACTTTTCTCCTGCATCAGTTGCCAGTTTCATTTTGTATGTGATGGGCTCATAATATTAATTCATTTTTGGGTATCTTTTGAGTTTTTATTAAATTCTATTTAGACTGAGATACTTTCGGCAAATATTAACAAGTCATTTTTTTTAAAATCACGTTATTTTTTCTAGATAATAGAAAGGGGAAATAGAAACATATTTAAGACTCTGTATTTTGAGATCGATCATATTCTGTATTAACTCTCCTATTGGCTTAAAGCAGCCATAAGAAGAAGGTGGTTTATTTTATTATCTCCTACTGCTTGTGTGTAGGGATAAAACCTTTCCTTAATGCTGTTAAAATACTTCATGGCTTTTAGGCATTTCTAGCATTAAAACATGCCTTAACTGTTTGGCAGTGATCCTGGTGAAAGGCTCCTGCATGACCTGGGGGAAGGACACAGCTTTGAAAAATCTTTCTAATTTCAGGAAAAAAGGAAAAGTTTGAGACAAAAAGGTTTTTACAGTGAGACCAACTTCAACTGAGAGGTGCCAGATACAGTGTCCGGAGTGGCCTGGCCTTAGGTTCCCAAAGCTCACTTCTTGGAGATAGTCTGGGACCTGTTGTCTGGGCTTCCCAAAACATTCTGGGAATGTTGGGGGAGGGTTAGGAGACAGTCCCTGCTATGTGATTCTGTCCATGCCATGGACAGAGGTCTGTGCTTTGGGTTGTGTTGTTGTATGTAAACTTGTACTGCCACATAGCTCAGGTCCAGATGCTTACTGGGAGCCAACAATTGCTGCACTTTGACCTGCTACATTTTTCTTGTAGGTATTATCAGTTTCTGGTTATTGTACTGTTACAGTAACTTTTTTAATTATTTGCACTTGATAGTGTTTGACTTTGTGCAGTGATCTATCTTTTAGTGCTGGCTGGTTTGCTGTAACTTACCTTACACTAAGGGTGTGAATCATCAGTCTCCATGAGGATATTATCTCATCATTCATAACAATCTGAAACTGTAGTTTTTCTGCTTTATTTAATTTTGTGGAAGACTGGAGAAAATGTGCATGGAACAAACCAATTTCTTTAGCCAGCTGCCCTTTCAAATACTATCAGCTTGTATTTTCAGATTACAGATAACCTCTTGATCCAGTTGTTTCTTTGCTTCAGTTCTGGCAACAGGCTGATTTTCACAAAGTTCAAGTAATGCTTCGATGTTACAAATACAAAATTAACTGTTTTGCTCATGAGTGAGATTTAACAATTTCCAGCTAGATTTCCAGCCCTCTTGTCTAATAAAGGTTTTTGCCATAAAGAAGAGCTTGAGATCACCACTCCTTCTGCAATTTCATTATTTATTTATATTATTTTATGGAGTAAAGTAAATCGAGTAAATTGGTAGCTGCAAAAGTGACAGTGCTGTTATAAATAATCAGCCTGGTGACCTTTTCCTCTTGCAAATATTCAGCAGACTTCTTCTGATTCAGTGTCCCTTTACCTGAACAGAAGAAATGTACCAATGTGCAGTTGAGTTCTGATAAATCATAGATGGCCCAGGATGAAAAAGACTCTTCTTATTGGGAATTATATGTGCCCTCTATAAGTTTTTTACATGTTTATTTGATCTGGTTTACCAAAACATAAAAAAGTCTTTAGATTCATAAAGCTTTCACTGTTGGATTACATCTCAGGGTTGGGTGCTAGGAACCTATTGTGTCTATCTCTTTTCCATGCTTACATCAGTTTTTGCAGTTGCACATTACTATGGCTGAGTTTTACTGTGATTTATATCTGATCCTGTGTTATAAGTTCAGTTTAAAAAAACGTTCACTTTAATTACTTTTTCCCAGCCATAGAGGAAAAGCATTCTCCTGGGTTTCCCACAGTGGGTAAGAGCAGGCCTGGATGAGCTGTGGATGAGGTGATGTGTAGCAGATGTGACTTGGCCATCTGGGTGTGGATTTACTGCTGGCTTTACCTGTGGTGTTGTACAGAGTGTTCTGTTCTTTCCCTGTGCCAAAGACCTCTGTGTATGGAAGTATCAATTCTGCTTCCCATCCTAGCACTGCTGTTCTCCTCTGGGCCTGGCTGTGTACCTGGCTAAGAGCAAGTGCCAGAATTAAGAAGTCTCAAATACATGATCAGGAGGGAGTTTAGAAACAGGAGGAAAATATCAAATCACGCCTTGCAGTAACAACCTGACTTCAGATCACTTCAGGGTGCAGTTTTGTATTTGACCTAAGGTTCTGCCTTTCTGTTTTCCCATGGGAAGGGCCAGGAAGGTTCCTGTGCCTCAGGCAGGAGTCTGTTCTGGGATCTCTGTGTTGCTAACAGCACATGGTGACTTGCACTAGTGAGCAATGCTGGTTTCATCTCCCAGTTCACCTTTGCAGTTTTAGCAACTACTTGCAGTTATATTTTTTACCTTAACATTTGTCTTGTGCCTAGGAAGGGAGCTGTCTCTCCTCTTCCTTCCTCTGGCTCTCTGTTCAGGATTATTCATCGTCTGAGTGGCTGCCCGCCACATCACACAGTACTTTGCTTCAGCACTGCAAAAAGCAACCTCAGCTTGAATCCATCCCCTTCTTTGCTGCTGGAAAAGGGGCTGTGTAAACATTGCACAGATTTTGGAGAAGCAGAGGGAGAAGAGAATGAGGCAGGGAAGGATGCTGGAGGCACACTGTGATCAGTCTCCATTGCACACTTTGAAAAACTACAGGGGTGCATATTTCATTAAGATCTCCAGAAAATAGTGGCATTGCAGTATGTCACTGCTGTAAATAGTGGCCACAGTATGTCACTATGTGAATAGTGGCAGTGCCACAGCATACTTTCCATTGCCATGAAGAGAACTGTTAAATACATTAGATTCCATGTTTCCTCTCCTGTGGAAAACAAAACAGGCTTCTGTATGCAGCAAACTCTGAGCTGAGGATTTGTGCTTGTACTTCACTAATTCTCAAGCTGATTAGCAGAACTGGAGGTGAAGAGTGTAATTTCAGCACCCACAGGATTCTGCCTGCCTGCTTACAGTGAAGCTGTGACAAAAGAACAGGTTAAAAACCCTGTCAGTGGAAACGGGGAAATGTGTAAAGTTGAAAAACAAAAACTGTCCTAAGTAGCAGAACCATGTGTTTCATAAACTGACACTGGGTACTTCCTGGGAAAGTTAAGAAGCATTGGGATTAAATAGATGCAGCAGATGTGCAGCTCTCCATAGAGCAGAGGTCCTGAAGCAGCTTTAGAGGGAGTGTGTGCAGAGCTGGCTCTTGCAGGGATGTGATGGGAGCTGAAGCTTGCATTGGCTCTGCAGCTGGAAGCTGCGGGGATGCACTTGCAATTGAATCCTCCTGAGAGAGGCCTCATGCTTGCTAGAGGCTGGAGAAACACTGACCAGGAGAAGGATGTTCCTTTTTTGCTTTGCAGAATAAAGGCAATTGGTTGAAAGAATAAAAAGTGAGCTTAGAACTCAGAACTGTTCACTTCTAGGAAGAGTAGAGCACAGTAGCATTTGTCTTTTGCTTCTTCCTTCCGTATGACTTAATTTACAAAACCAGCAATCTTAATAGTTCAGACAATTTTTGTGAATAGACTGAGTTTTTTAATAGAACTTAAAATTCATGTGCAGAATAAATTATTACTTAATGCAGCTGCATAACAACTCAGTAGATATTTCATACTCTTATAAAAGCTGAAAGAAAATATTTTAAGGTGGAGTTCAAGTGGAGTGATTTTATCTGTTTTTTATTATAATCATTCCTTCAGCTCTGTTTGCCAGAGGAAGCTGTCATTGCACTTTGACTCTGCACAGAATCAGATGGGGGTGTCAGACTAGTTTCACAATTGAGGCTCTGCTAAGTTACATGGGGAAGGGAGGGGGGTATCAAAGGGATGAATCTGCTGCACTACCTTTAGCAACAGGTAAAGAGTTAAGAATAACTTCATTGCTACTGCATTCTGTATTCATTAGGCGTTTATATAGAGACACACAAATTACTTGAGTGTAATTTATGGCTGGAATTTAAATTGTCAGTGGTTTCTTATTGTGTTCCTTTTGCTGACAGGAATGAACAGATTCTTATGGACTTCAAGGCAGCTTGTACTTCTGTCTTTAATGCCCCAATGCAATGAAAAATTAGGAGGAATGTCATTACACTTAATATGAGTCTGTAACAAAATGTTTGACAATCATTCAGTTTCTCTGTCCTCTCTGTCTCTCTTATTTTGGGTTGCTTTATTAAGTCTGAGACAGATGAAAATCAATAAACTGTACATGCATTTAAAGTTATTTCAGACAGAAGCTTATTTCTGCAGTTGTACTTGCTCCCAAGGTCATTCTCAGTAGGGAATGGAACTTTCTACTTACAAGAGGGCTGGTACTTAGTGGTATGTGATTTAATAGCAGTTTGTCTTCAGCTCTCTGTAAAGATTGTAGTTGAGTTTTCTCAAAGGAAAAGATTAATCCCACGAAACATATTTAATAGCCAGCCCCCCCTGCCTGGTGCTGCTGTGCTGCTGCAGTTGCCTGCAGGTGGTGGTGGCTGTGGGAGGGTTTGTGCTGTCTGAGTGCAGGTGCTGCTGGTGCCAGGGGCTGTGGAAGCCCAGCTGTGGCTGAGGCACAAGCCCTTGTGTCACTGCACTCTCTCAGTTTTGTGCCAGGCCAGGGGAGGGAGTGCCTGGTTCCCCTGCATTCTGCACAGGCTCTTGTCAGTGAGCTGTCTCCTCTAAGGGGTTCTGCTGCTGGCTGCAGGTACCAGACCTGGCCTTGAAAGCCAAAGCTGCTCCCTGTTTTTAAAAACATTCTCCCACTGGCTTTCTTTCCTGGGGAAAGGAGTATAGTTTTGTGCAGGATGGGAAAGGGCATAAGGGAGAGGAGGGGCAGGAATAAAAAGCTTGTTTCTTGCCAGCTTTTCAGACTTCTTGTTCAAGCAGGGCCTGGGGGGAACATAAATGAATAAAGGATATTGTACATATAACTCCCTAGATATTTCATGAGCTCTCATGTTTAGATATCAGTGTTGCCTAACACAGACCTATTTAAAGGTGATGAAAGTTCTCTAGTAGATCAGATCTCTGATTGTACACAGAGTGCTGATAATTTTTGTTAGCAAATCTTCCACAGTGTCCCACAGAATTGCTTTGCTTGTCCTTTTATGGGAATATATTGCACTCTGATAATGCAGATACCATGGTCTTGTTTCCAGTTCAGCACTGTTGCTGTGCTGCTGCTCTGCTCAACTGCAGACCCATGAAATGATGGATAAATCCCTGCCTTGAATGAGAGGGGGCCCAAGAAAAAACCTTGCTGACAGAGAAATGCCAAAACCTCACCTTACTGAAACAGCTAAATTAATATATTTGGATGCCATTAATTCCACTCTGTTAGTCAGAAGGACTCATCCAGTCCTTTTCCAAATCTAGTGGAGAGGTTGTTAATAATCCCAGGCAAAGATTCATTCATCCAGAATGCTGTGCCACTGGGAGATGTCTGTCCTCTGGCACCCAAGAACTCCTTGCAGTCCTCAAGAGGATGAGAGGGGGAAGGCAGAGCCAGCCTCCTCTTGGTAGGATGAGTATTTGGTTTTTTGAGGCAGAGAGTTTTAACTCTGAAGATGGTTCTTTCCAGTCAGGGAATCACTATAGCAAGTTTGTTTCTTGGCAGCTCTTAAGAACCTTCTTATGTTTATTTTTTTCCCCATTAAATAATAATATAACCCTTTACTTCTGGAGCAGAGATGTCATTGTTGTTCCTGTTTGCTCTCCTATGAGTTTTACTACATTGCTGACACTTTTATGCAAACACATCAGCTGCTTTTCTGACATTTTCTATTTCTCTCTGAAGGAGATAGCTCAAACTCTCTATTTCTATCCTTATGCTGCATCTCTATTACAAGCTGCAAGTCCTTTCTGTGTTGCCATCACTTTAGTTGATTAACCCCCTTGAATTCCAAGGCAAGCATTTTAAGTCTTTTTTTTTTTTCCAGCTGTGGTTTGAGATCTTTTTTAAGCAAACCACTGCAAATACTACTTTGGCATTAACCTGTTTGAGTGGAAATGCTGACCTTCACATTTATAAGGCACTGATGAAGGAGGGGATTAGGTCAAGGATAAAACCCTCTTAATGATGAGGACAGTGATTTGAGGCTCTGGATACCTGTTTGCATTTCATGCTTTCTCCTACATTTCCAGTTGGAGTTTCCATCTTAGGTCTCTCTGTTTTGTCAAGCATCTTTAAAAGGATATGAATGCTGTGCCATATTTTTGGAAGAGATAATAGGATAAGTGTATTTTATACTCACTACGGGGGATCACAGGAATGAACTATGCTTGAAGTCACTACTGGGGTTTGTTCTGAAGGGAGTTGATTGGCCAGGGAGCACACTGCACCTGCAAAGCTTGTTCAGCTCTTTGTTCAGTAGGTGTAACAAAGGTTTCAAATAAAGGTGATAATCTCCTGCTTTATTTTTTCAAATAAAGGTGATAATCTCCTGTTTTTTCAGGAAGGGTAATGCAACATGATCACTGTGTAATTCTCTACAATGTTACAGGGAGTATTAAAAAAACACTATCTTATTTGTATTTATGCAGAATATTTGTTTGGACATAGTTTCCTTCTCCAGAGTAGTAATGAAATTTTCTGTCACCTCCTCTATTTGTACCAGAGCTTCGCCCAGCTTTCCCTCTGCTGGGCATGTGACTGAGGGGGCTGACAGCCAGGTTTATATTTAGCACTGCACAAGTCAGCCTCCTTTCATGCCTTAATTGCTGTAGTAACAGGAAACCACTTGTGAGTTATAACAAATGATGCAGAATTTTTCTTTACTGTCAACTCAGGAATTGTTGTTTCCCCATCTGGAATACTAAGGGAACCCAACTGAAGATCAATGGGACAAGATTTTTTCAATTTTGCTCGATTGCAGTTCTGGTGAAAACACTGAGGAAGAGCAGAGGAAGGAAAAAGGATGATAAAGAGGTGCCTTATGATCTTATTCCATGAATGAATTCATACATAGAGTCAGAAATTGCTTTTGAGGATCCACCTCTGAACAAAGCAATAACACATCTCATTTTTAAGCTCCAATCCAGAATTTTGGTTGTATCGATCCTCTCATGAACTCATGTGCAAAGGAGTGCCTCTTTTTAGTAGACACAATAATTGCTCTGATTTCTTGTTCTGTGTAAGTGATGTTTTTGTTGTTTCAGTGATGTGTATCTGAATGATTAGCTGAAATTATCTGGACAGGCTTTTTGGAGGAAACAGATTGATGAATTCAAGGCAAAACCCTCTGTAACTTCTAGATTACATGCCTTTAGAGCCTAAAATGATGTTATAATAGATCTAGATTATTAATATTTATTGTATTCCTCTTCTTAATACTCATTGGTTAATAATTAATTTAAACAATTCAGCCACTATTTAAAAATCTCTAAAACACTGCTCATATTTTTGTCTCAGATATAGCAATAGTCAGCAGAAGTATTTTCCAAAGGTAGCTCTGGCAGTAGTACCTGCAGTCAGTGTTAGTGTTTCCTGTCCCTGGGTCACAGTAACAGATTCAGCTGTAAAATTTTATGGTGGTGTTAGCTGCAATTTGAATAAAACATAATACATGCCTTTAGGCTTGCAAGTTCTCTTGTATGTCAGTTCTTAAAAAATTGATAATTCGGAAACTGGTGATGACAACTTGCTGGGTTTAGGTTAGGGTTTTTTTTTTTTTTAATAAAAGCACTCGCATTACCTGTTAGTTGTGGTTAGTTTGTCAGCTAAGAATAATAATTCTAAAACTAAATTGCAAGTACTTGTCTACAGTTGGCAGAGTGACTTTAACTTGCTGGGTTTGGACCAAGTTGTGGATGATGGTATTGTTTATGTTGATGGTTTTATGTTTCACTCCTTCACCCCCATGCTCCCCCCCAGGTTCTAGCTATTTTGTAAAATAGGGAAAAAGATGGTTGTATACATTTTAAAAATATCAAGAACAGATTTAAGAAGCATTAAATGTTTTTCTGCTTCCCACTTTGCTAATTCAGGGCTCATGACATGTATTGCACTTGAGCCTTGGTTTTTAACCTCATTTATGATAATGAATGTCAGTTAGAAAATAGCAATTCCTCACTCCACCATTTCATTTTATTCCCTCTGCAGTAACATGAATTCTGTGTCATACTGAGTGCTGTGACGCAGGATGAGCTGGTGAATGGCCAGCATGAAATGCAATTCTGGAGTACTTTAGAGTTGTTTTCTTTTTCCTCCAGACATTTAAACTCTCAATTGTTTGATTCTGACTGAATCGAGCTCTTTAAAGAGGGTTTTGCAATTTAGGTTTTGTTTTCCCTCTGGGAAAATAAACAAAAGACACGTTTCCTTTGCTGTACTCTCTGAATATTTTTATTCTCGTTTTTTGCTGAGTCTTGAAAATAGTCAGAACAACTTCCTATGTATAAATACCCTATACTGAAATATATTTTGCTATCTAGAGTTTTTTAAAATTGGTTTAAAGAATTTTTTGGCTCTCAGTGCTTTTATGTCTTGCAGTACTTTTATGTATGCTTTAAAAAGGTGATATTGGAAGTGATTCCATAGAAAGGTTTTTGGCTTTCATGCCACAGTGGTTGGAGGGTTTTTTCTGCTTTAATTTTTTTTTCCTTCTCCATGTCCCAGCTTTAGACCAGTCTTTGGCCTCTGCAAGTAGAGCTGAGCTGGAGCAGCCCTTTCCTGCAGCAGGCAATGCTCTGTACCTGGCAGAGGCAGAGCATCAGTTCTCAGGGAAGTTGTCTTTGTGCTTTAAAGCTTTGTTTTAGTGCTCCAGAGGGGACAGCTTTTCCCATGAGCCTGGTCCTGCAGGTAGCCTGTGACAAGGTCCTGAGCCCCCTGGTCTCACTTGGCCCTGCTCTGTGCTGGGGGGAATGAGAGGCTCTCTCAGGCTCTGTCCTGGCTCAGGCTGAGAGGGAGCTGCCCTGTCCAGCCCATGAGCAGGGCTCACCAGCACCAGTTACTGAACTTCATCTGGCAGACTTCTCCTATCTCATTAATATGTGTAATCACCGATTTTTTTCACAGATTAAATTTTATCTTGATGATGAGGGAAGCTGTAAGCTAGGCACACTTCCACAGGAGTTTACAGGACTCCCTTTTATAAAATAAAGTTCTTGCATGTGCGGTAGGAAGATGCCATTGCTGGCAGGAGCTCCCTGTGGCCGATCAGGAGCCGTCTGGTCTCCAGAGCATGGTGCCACCATGCTGTCCCCAGTGACCTCTCTGGCAGCTTCTGCCCTGATAGTGTTGAAGAACTGCTTGATAAAATGCCTACTTAGCAGGAATCCCATGCTACTGAAACAGATTATGTCAATGATCAAGTAATTTTTGTTTATATTTGATCCCCTGGTATTTCCCTCTAGCTTGCACTAACTTGTGTTCCGTCTAACCTCAAAGTAGTGTCCCCCAGCCTCCCTTCTTTTAGAAACATCCCAGGGTAGCCCTTGATGTATGTTCAGAAGGAGGAGCTGATGTTCTTTTTAGTTATTATAACTTGGAACTCCCATTATGCCTAGATGTAAGACATTTTTATTTTTGTCCTTCTACCAAATACCCTTAATTCTTCCTTTTGGTAGTAAGTTTCTGAAATCAAATATTCACTGGGTTTTTTTTAGCTTTTTTGAATTGCTGTCTAGCTAGACTGAGTAGAATGTAATTTTGTAGACTGACAGGTGCTATCAAACTCAGTTGTAGTTCAATCCAGAGAACTGACGTTCTAGAGCTTTGTAGTATTTTGTGACAAGCTGAATAGTCTTTTGTATTCTGTATTGATACCCAAAATAGATTGAAATTATCTAATCTAACTGGCTGTCATAATTAGGGAAAACTGAAAAGATGCCTTTCTCAGAGGTAGAGTGTTTCCTGGAAATTTGTTTATGTTGATACAGTTTCTTATCACAAAATCCTTTATATGGAGACCTAGATCTAAAAACCAGATGGGCACTGCAGCAGGGGTGGTTTCAGTGGCAGTGCCACAGGAAGCCCAGGAACCACAGTGGCTGGTGTGGGAGCTTCCCATCAGAGCAGAAAGCCGTGGAGGGCAGCACTGTGTGACCTCCTGTGCTTGTGTTCAGTTTGGGGTTTTTATTCTCTCCCTGGCATTCAGCAGGATGGAGCAAATGAGTTTAGGGAAGCCTCATCAGGAATGTGACAGTGTTGACTTAGGTTTCCTGGCCACCCTCAGGGCATCTGGAGCTTTGGGAGCCAGTGGCCTCAGCTGATAATCTCTTTATTTCAAGGTGGCTCAGATTTTTCCCCAGTGTTGTGGAAATTGTCTCTGAGGAAAGCTGCCCAAAGGGCAGTACTGGTGTGTATAGACAGGTCTTTCTTTCTTTGTCCATGCTTCTGTAAAAGATTTGCTTAACCTGTGAAAAACAGAAGGAAGTGAGACCACTATGAAGGTGGGTCCCATCCCCAATCCCATTCACCCTGAACGCAAGCTGAAAATTTTGGTCTGATGTTTCCTTGCCATCTATACTCGAGGCTTCAGAAGATTGACTCTCAAAGGGGCCCCCTCTGTTTACCATGTTCCTCTTCCAGCCTAAGCTTTGAATCTGTAGATTCCTTGGCATTTTATAGAGGAGAGCAAAGTAATCTTTATTTCTGTAGTATTTGGACTATACTTGTCCCATTTGCATGGTGGGTGCATCTGGTGTTTGTAGAGCTTAGGTAGTGTTTATATTGGGCAGAGGGAGAAGCACCTCTTCAGTAACTGCTAGGGCTTGAAAGTGTTAGTCCTTCAGTTAGTGAAATTATTTTGGAAGTCAGTGTCCTGGTTGGCTAAATACTGGCATTATGATCTAATTTTTTTTCCTCAAAGGTACTTTGAGTGAATATTTCTGTTTCTTCCTTAAAATGGCTTTGAGTCTAAGAGTGACTAGGATGCAGGAATACTCGCTCCAGTCTGCAGTGCTCAGACATAGGCTCAAATCAATCACACTCTGTATTTGCAGCATTGTCTTTCCATGTACTTGTCTGCCCAAGTAAAATTTGAATACTTGAGTGTTGTAGGTTCCATGTTTTACCATTTTTAACCTTTGTCTGTAGAAGTTACCTCAGCAGAAGTATGGAAGCAACTTGTCATAATTTCAGGGTTCATAATATTGGAAAATATTTGGGGAATGATTTTTTTCTGTTTTAAAAAGGAGATCTTATGTTCAATATCTACTATAAAAAATGCACAAGAGAAACCTAAAAAAGTAGCTAGGTTTTTTAAACCCTTGCTGCTGTTAAACGAGTAACTTGCTGCTGCATTCTGCACAGCATCTCTGATCACAACTGTGTTGGTTTCCTGTAGACAAAGTACTCTGTCAGGTTCAGGAGTAATGCCCTGGTCCTTGCAAACTCTCTCTTGATTTGAGTCCAGGATACCTGAAACATCCATTAAATGACCAAACTTAATCTGCTGTTACCAAAATCAGTGGTCTCCATTTTTGTTTTATTCTTACATTGGCGTGAAAAATACCTTTTGTGAGAATATAAATGCTAGTATTTATATTGCAGACTCTCTGGGGGAAAGAAGGTTGTCTGCTGCATGTTTAGAGGACCTCTAAAAAAAACCATACAATTTTCTGTAGAAGATGTGATATTTTCTAATTTTGGTGTGGTTTTGTAATTTTCAAATGAAGATGGCTGTTGGACTGCTTCTGAAGTATGCTGTTACTGTGCATAATCACTTATACTGGTGTAAGCTTGTAATATTCTAATACATTTTGGCTTTTAATACCATGTTATCTTTTGTAAAAATAATAAAAATGGAGGTGTGAAGTATTTTTCTTTCCCATTTGATAGCTGTTAAATAACATAACTGCTTTTTTTGCCTGCTAGAAATTTGGTAAAGACTTGATAATAAACTGAATCTATGATGAAGCAGCTAACTTTCTCATTTCATTTTGACTTCTCTAGAGAAGTTGGAGGTTGCACCACCATCTCCAGGACAACTGAGACATGGTAAAAGAAGAATGTTTGTTGAATGTGGTTCAGTATTGGTGCAGTCTCTCTTTGAATTGGCTTCATCTTTGTTCCACAAGTGCTGGTCTGTCCTCATCCCTGTTGTATGGAGTAAAAGAAAACCAAAGCAAGCCCCAACACTCACCCTGCTGCCTTTGTTTCATAACACCTCGGCTGGAGAATGAGCAACACTTACTGAAAGTAGGACAGAAAGCCCAAATGAGAGCACACTGTTCAAAGCCAGCAGCAAACATTGTTTTTCTAAGCCAAGCAGTGTTGGTGCTGCAGTGCCTTGTGCAGGTTTTGTGTTTTAAAAGGACTGAAAAGTGGTATAAAATTGCAGAGAAATTGGAAACAGATTGTGCATTTATGATTCATGATTCAAATTCTGATTTAGTTTCCAAATTAGTGTATTTTTGTGTTTTTGTCCTCTGCAGTGAGCAAATTTATTTAGGCAAACATTTTCCTTTTCTGATTATCTACATTTTTTTCCTAATTTGTTCCCCCCCCTCCTTTGTCCCTGGGGTTCTGTTTACTCCATGAATTCCAAAATTCTGTGCATTTCAACAAGAATTTGAGGTCCCAGTTTAGCTCCAGTACACACATTTTGAAAATACTGGGCATATCTGTGTCCTTGTTTTGTTATTTATGTTTTGGTGGGTTTGTCCTATGATAGTTTAAAAATAATTGGAACGTTTCATAGGTTTTGTGCTGTAGTCTATTATCTGTGCAGTTTAGAAAATAGGTGTATTCTCACAAAATAGTTACAGATGACCATTCATGTTCTAGTACCTAAGCATGAAAGATCTTGAATGTGGCTTTGGTTTTTTTGTGTGGTCATGGAATTCATACTGTCTGCAGAAAGGAAACCCAAAAGGTACTGGATATCAGTTTCTTTCCACATGACTCTGAGGTTCATGCACTCTTCTTTCATCCCTCTTCCTAGGTTTGCATCTCTTTTAAGTTTATAAAATGTAGGAATTATAGTCCAACATGAAGTGAAAAAAAAAACCCAAACTCTGCTGCATTTTAAATGTTAAAAAAACCGAAAAAAATGCAACTTTCAGCTGTATTGTTGTCATGTAGTCTGTTCTCATGCTGTATTTAGTCTTATGAAGTGAGCACCTTGAAACTGAGCTGGAGGCAATGCTGTGCAAATTCAGTCCCACCCCCATCAAAAACTTACAAGCTAAAACCTGAGAGAGAAAATTAACCAAGACAAAAAGGAATGAAACAGTAGCACTGTGCTCATTCTGAGAAATTACTCAGACCAGCATGTTCCAAGCTTCTGCAACAGAAAATATTTTCAGAAAGGATTTAATTGGTTTTAAAAGTAAAAAAGATAATGCGTGAAACAAAAGATGGTGTTTGGTTTCTTAAGCAATGTATTAAAAAGCAGCTACAAGTCTAACTTGCACTGAGGATAGTGCACAAACAAAGTCAAGATACAATTCACAATTGAAATTGTGAGATAATTAAGAGTATATGACACCCTAGTGAAACCCACCTTAGCATTTGCAGATTTGGCTGAAGGAGTTTTGACAAGAATTGAAATACAAAATGTTAGGAATGTGTGAAGAAGATGGAGCTCTTGCACAGAAATACTGAGGGACTTGCAGAAAGGGGGCCTTTATTTCAAGAAGTCTGGTGAGACAGTTGGGTGATTTTCAGTGATACTGCAACATCGCTGTAAGGTCTGTAAATAATACCAGAGTTCGTGTAGTTTTAAGTATTTCTCTTATGCACTAGTAGGTATAAGTGGTTTCCACCTGAAATTGTAAAAGTACTTGCAAAGCAGATTTTTAAGCTGGTTCTTTACAAGCCATTAGTAACATTTCTGTGTAGCAAAGGGTTTTACCACACCTGCCAGCAACAAAATGGTGACCAGGAGGAAAGGAATTTTGTGTACTCTGCCTTTGTTTCTCTTAAAACCAGTATTAGACATTTCAGTTGTTCCTGTGCACTAGTGAACTTATAAAAATTAATTTTTTTCTTTGTTACTTCTTTTAGTGTTCTTCCACAATGCATTACCTTTTGTAGGGTTTGGATTTTTGGATAACGCAATAATGATTGCTGCGGTAAGTTCACTGTTTAATTCCTTGAACAAGTCTGTAAGATGCATATTTTTCAAGAGAACAGAATAGAATGGCCTGTGAGGTCTAGTCTTGAAAGTCCCTCTGCTCAGGACCATCTCGGGGTCTCTAGTCCAACCTCCTGCACAAAGCAGATCCAGCTGTAAGATGAGACCAAGTTGCTCATGGTTTTATCCTGAGGAACTTGAGAAATCCAAGGGCAGCCTGTCTGAGCAACCTGTTCCAATGCTCAGCTGTCCTCAGGATGGAAAATGATTTGCTCTATCCAACTGGAACGTGTCTTGTTTTAGTTCATGAACTTTGTCTCTCATCTTTTGACCATGTACTGGTGTTTCATAATGTAGACCATGTGGTTTTGTTTCTTCAGCTGAAAACATAAGGAGCTGTGATACTGTGTTTTATTTGTTTGCTTGGTATTTGTAGAAGTTTTTGTTCAGAGCTCTACATTCAGCTAAGAATTGCAGTGGGGAAGATGCTATGCAGGGATAGGGGTTGCAGGTTTGTCCCCCAGCTGCCTGAGAGAGTACATACAAAATATTAAAAGACTTTCAGAAGTAGACCCTTGCCTTAGGGGGAATATATGCCAGGAAGATAAGATCTCTGTGATCTAATAGAAGAAATGTCCATTTATTCTTTCACTTTTAATGTAGACAAGCAATAAACAATACTTTTGTCAGTTGTATCAATATAATTTATTTTAACTCCAAATCCCTCAAATAATGAGAAAACTGTTTATTTTTCAGGGAACCCAGATAGAATTGTCAATTGGAGTTGTCTTAGGAATTTCAACTATGGCAGGCAAGTATTAAAATTGCAGCACATTGAGACTAATATGGCACATTCCTATATTTTAAGCTGAAAGTAGCACACAGGGCTAGAAATGGCTCTTCCTCAGTCTTGCAGCTGCATTTCCTAATAAAGAAACAATCTCTGGGTGAAGCTAGGATGTTAGAAATGATCAAATCGGTAGCCAAATTTATAAAAAAATTTAACAAAGATTTATTAGATCGATAACAAAAAAACCCAGAATTTCAAAAGACCACCACAGCCAAGACAGCGTCAGCCCCGGGTGCAGGCGCTGGGTGAACCCAGATCCGACTGACAAAGTGCCAGCGTTTCCCCGTGGTTCACCCCGAGTGCTTCAAGCAGCCAGCTTATATACAGTTTATTCTGCCTGAGGCAGGGATGAACGTTTCTTTGTGTCTTTTCACATGTAGAACTGGGGCCATACATGTGCTGGAATAGACAAAGGTAGGTCCAGGGGTCCAGACGGATGTCTGAGCACCTTGGCAGAGTCTGTATTTGTATGTAGCAGAGTGACCGCAGGTTCTTGATTACACCTTCTTGATTACACCGGTTCTTGAGAAGGGTAGATGCAATCTTCCCAGGTGCAGGTCCTGTGAGTGATTCAGACGTTCCACAGAAACTTATCAATCATGGCCCAGGGAGGTTTCTTTCATATGTTAACAGACTTGATATTATCTTAACGTTGTCAGGGAACTAATTGAATAAAAATGAGACTCTGCTCCCAGCCAGGGTGATCACAGACATACCTTAGACTCTACAATATATTATACACATATATAGCATGAATTATCTCTACCATATACTACGTAGGACATATTCCATTTGTAGAAAAGGAATTTCAGTTCAAATAGCTTTTGAAGTGCTTGTTGTTGATTTCAGCCTAATAACTCAAATCCTGGGTCAGTTGGGAAAGTGTATTTGCATTTCTGTGATGGAACTGCTCTAAATTCCCCAGGGCCCAGTGTCAATGTATGTGGATATATGTGTTTGTACGTTGCTGTTGGCTTGCAGTACTAAGGGGAGATCAGTGTTGGTGTCTTTGTACTGCACTTCCTGGTGGCTCCTCTGCCTTGGTGAGATACCACAGGAAGGCCAAGCAGCCACCCTGCCCCTGCCCTGGGCCAAGACTGATAAGCTCTGCTCAGCAGCTCTGGTGCCTCTGCAGTGGCAGAGGGTGCTCATGGATCCACCAGCTGCAGGTGTAGCATTGCTCAAAAGCACGAGGAGGGAGAGCTGAGCTGAAAATGTTACAGCAGGGCAAGTTCAGGATTTGGAAATTTGCAGGCCTTGGTTCAATGTGAGACAGTCACAGGGAAGCTTATCTTAGTAAGGTCTGCTGTGAAATCTGTATTTTGTGTGTAACTTTGTTCACTTGTGTTACATTATTTCTTCTTGAATTGACGCAGTTCATGGATATAATGACATGCGTATCAAAGCTGCATACCTGAGTGGCAGCTCCTTCTATTTACACTGCTCCTGTGCCTCTTCAGGCACTGGAAGGCTTTTCTTGGTGTCCAGCATTAGCTGCATGGAGCTGACAATCATGCACAGCTGTTCTTAACTCTAATCTCAAAAGTTATGTTGATTTCCAAGTGTTAGTGCTGTCTTTTTTGTATTTGTCAAGTTTTCTCCATGTAAATTGAGAAAAATAGTTGCACCTCTTACTAATTCTAATCTGCTGCTGTTATTTAATTGTAATAAGGTCAGAATAAAAACCACTAAAATATAAGGAACTTAGGTCTAGTCTTTAATTCTGTATAAAATGAGAGTATGCGAAGGTCACTGGAGGGTGGGAGCTGGGTTTGTTTGTAGCGTTGGAGGGTTGATTTTGTTTGTAGCTAAAATAATACCCTTTTCTCTTCCTCCCTCCAGCTGCAGCTTTGGGAAACCTTGTTTCAGATTTAGCTGGACTGGGGTATGTATGAACTTGTGTTAAGAATATTAAGTATATTCATTGAGATGCAAAGTGGAAAAATATTTCTTTTTGTAACGTAATATAGTTCTGCCTAATACACTTTCTCAGCTTGTTATCCCCAAATTTGAAGAGATTTCCTTCTCCTCAGCTGAAACAATATCTCTGCAATGTCTTCAGGTCTAGGCAAACCTATTTCTGATAAAAACAGATCCAGCTTATTTTAGTTTTTACAGGAAGTTCCTGCATAACTGCTGAAACTAAAGCTGTTTGTTATGCCTGTTTTTCCCACTTTCCTTCTGTTTTGTTTTCTGCAAATTACAAGGCTTGCCACTAACTAGTCTGTGGGTGACCTTTCCTCCAGTAAAGGTTACTTAAAAAGCTCTGTAAAAATGCATTAACATTCACACTAGTTGTGTTGTACTGCATAAGGTTTTTTAGAAATACTGTGTCTTCAATCAGTGAGATAATTTAATTACATTGCAAAATGTGACCTTTAGAAGTCTGAACTCTGTCTCATAATTTTCTCTCAATCACTTTATTGGTATGCTGAAGGAAAAACTCTTGTCTTTAAGTTCAAGTATTTCAAAACCCTCACTAAAAGATACTGTGAGATTCAAAATCAATTGTTCTTGTTTTCTTGTTCTTCAGTCTTGCAGGTTATGTGGAAGCTTTGGCTTCCCGGCTGGGTCTGTCAATCCCTGACCTGACACCCAAACAAGCTGACATGTGGCAGACCCGGCTCAGTGCACACTTGGTGAGTATCCTGTGGGCAGTGCTGCTGGTGTGGAGCTTTTTGTGTTTAAACCAGCTGATAAATGCTTTTTGTCACTTTTTCCATTTATTCCTTAATGACCACCAACTTTGTGCATGTTCCCCAGAGGGTTTAGTCTTAAGCCCATATCAGGGAGAATCAAGAGATGGGAATTTTTTGAGCTTGAGTGTTTTTTTTGTATGCAGCAAGCCCAAGTGACAAGTGACATGGATAGTCTCTGCAATGACTTTGTGTACACTGTGCAGATACCTGGGCTGAGCTCTGACTGTGGTGATAAGATAATTTACTTGGAAGTTATGACCACTTAGTAGTTTACTCCTCTACATTCTTTGTCAAGTGCTTGCTATTCATATACCTGTGCTGGTTTGTACTAATTTCTAATGATCTATAATTAGCTTGGATATGAAATCAGCTTTTCTCTGGCCAAACTTTCAGCATTTGAGTAGTATGCACTGCCTGTGTTTACAGTTACAGGACACTCACCTTGCAGATGCCTTTCAGCGTGATTACTTACTTAACATTTAAATATTTGAAGTGGTACCACTTCAGCAATGAGCAATGATTAAAGAAACAGATTATCAGAAACTGAGTAAAGAAACAGATACTTTGTCAGAATGAGCCTTCATTGGGAAAAATACTTTTGCAGATTTAAGGGAGAAGAAATAGCACTTACTGAGGAAAAGTTATGGTAGAAAAAGTCAGTGATAGATCAAAGCACAGAGCAGTGAAGAGTTGGCATGCTGTCAGGGGGCTGCCCCATAGTCTAAGAGTCTTCTCAGTAAAAGCTGAGCCTGTGGCAAAACCTGTCATTGCACTCAGTTTGTTTATATTCTTTTTCTGTGAAAAAACTTCTGTGTGCTTTTGCCTGTATGGTAGCATTTTGTCTTTTTTATCTGCTGTCTCAAGTTTTTCAACACTATCCACCTACTGCTATTGATGTGGTTTGGAGGGTGCTTGTCTTACTTTATTTCCTCTCCTCTTGACTTATACATTCAGGTCAACTGAAATGTTTTCCAGTTTTTGTTGGTTTTGCCTTGTGCCTTTGAAAGCCATCATGTTTGCAAGGAGCCACTCATTCCTTTGATGATTTGTAGTACCAGATACAAGCAGATGCATTTATAATTGCACCTAAAATGTGTGTAGGTGTTGTTTGGTGGCTTGGTGTTTTGGTTATTTTTTTTTCCTTTTCTGTCTTCCTGGCCACTCTGCTTGTCCTTTGAATGTCCATTTCCTCTCTTACCACTTGTGCAACTCTTCACGATCATTGCCCTCCTCCTTCTTCAGAATTGTCTTTTGTCATAGCAAACACTGTTTCTAACCCTGTCATATCTGTCTCTCTCTCATAGACTGTGTTTCTAGTCTGCATGCTAAGAAAAATGTGATTCCAAGCTGAAAACTAGAACAAGGGTTGTGTGTCCCTGGTTGTGGTGGTACATGGGTAATGAGTAATAACTGATCGGTGAAAAACTTAATTTTTTCCCCTCTTTCTTTAGGGTAAAGCTATTGGAGTGACCATTGGCTGCATTTTAGGAATGTTTCCTTTGTTGTTCTTTGGCGAGGAGGAAGAAAAACTGGAAGAAAAATAATAATCTTTTTACAAGACATATACAAATGTAAACTACTGTACCTCAATTATTCAATTATGCTGTCAATATTTAGGAATTAACAGACAGTAAAAAAATGTATAGACTTGGGAACAAAACCTTCAGCATGTCATTTTATGGAAACACTAATTTATTGTGGCCTTGTTGTGTTCAGTACTTCTTTTTATAAGATATCATCTAACTTTTTATTTAATTGTAAATTTTTGAAATGTTTTCACTTATGGCAAGATGTTTACCACTTTCCCCTTTGAACTTACTCTTTAATGGATTATTATTTCAATAATCCACCATGGATGACAGTATCACTCTTGAGTTGCATATTGGTTGCTTAACAGTTGTAATTGCATGACAGAAATATCACTGGTGTTCATCAGGTCCTTCAATGCAGATTACCAAGAAGATCAGGGATGAGTAATTTGAAGTCCCTCACTTTGCAAGGAGACTGGTTGCCCCTCACCAGCCATCATTTTGCACTGCCTTAGATTAGATATTTCAGTGATCTTTGACAGTATAGTTTCATTTTTTCACAATTCTGACTTAAGTGTCTCTGAATTGTCTTCTGATGATCATGTTGATGCTTTGACAAGGTAAGTGTTTCCAGTGTAGGCTCTCTACCAAGTCCATTTTTAAAGTGGTGATTTAACAACCTTCTGTACTTCCATATTCATGCCTCTTTTTTCCCCTTTCTAAACAATGTTTTGTGAATTGAGTTGAAATATCCTTAATTTGTCTTCCTCTGTTTTGAGTGTGGTATTAAAGAATTCAGACCAACTGTTTCAAAACCACAAACAACTTTTTAAATTGTTCTGCTTAATATAAGGTGTGAATAATTGATTGGGTAGATGAGGCCAGGGAACAGTTCAGGGTATGAATGAATGCTGGCATTGCAAGTTTGTTATGAGTGCTTCAGTTGAAATGATAAGTGTACCATCAGTCTGGATTAGAGGACCTGATTTGATGATAATACCTTTGTGTTTAAGATTAAGTCTTTGCTACTTTTTTTTTTTCCTGACACAATTAGTTAAAAAAACCAAGCAACAAAAATAGGAGAATTGAGGCCTTTTTACTTTTTTTTTTTTACTTTTATTTTTGTAGTCTTACTTGGCGTATTATAGACCTGTGCAGTATCATGTAACTGTGCTTTTATATGGTTATGAATAGAATTATGACAACTATTGAATATTTATAATATTTCAGGATCTTACTTGCCAATAGCATAATGCTAAACTGCAAATTGTCCCTTAGAGGAGAAGTTTTCTTACTTGTTTGAATACCACTTGGAAAAGCCACTAAAAAGTGGCACAGCCAGGGCACTTTGAAAGTTTTGTTGCTGAAATTGCTAGCACTTCTGAAACCTAGAAAGAAAAGTTAAAAAAAAAATCAAGTCCCCTGATGATTTTTATTTGCTGTAGGAAAAGTCTTATTGTTATGTGTGTGTTTTACAAAACTCATTGCTTAGCTCATTGTTATAAATCTGACTTCCCTGTTCTGATTTCTAGAAGCCCTTTAACAGCAATACTGAAACTGACTTTAATCAAGGTGGCACTTGGATCTGTTTCTTAAAAAGCAGATGTTGAAAGCTTGGAGTGAGTAGTCCTAGTAGTATGTGCTGTACTTTGCACATTAAACCAGGAAAATCTGGACCAAGCTGTAAAACTGAATGAAAGCTCAGCCAAGCAGCAAGCACAAATGCAGAGGAGTTTCAGCTTGTGCTTCAAAGGTGGAAGCTTTATTAAAATAAATTAAAATCCAAATAACAACAACCCCCACAACACTAACACAAAAAAAAACACCAAAAAACCCCAACCCACAAAAACAGCCCAGAAAGGCAATTATGCACTCTTTCACCAACAGATTGCTGCTGGTTTACAGTATTTCAGTGTTCAGAGGTTTTTTTTACTCATCCACACATTTGTCTTCCCTTGAACTTTTAACTTTTCTGCCTCTGCATGCACTTTTGTTTCTATACAAAGCTGTATGTATTTTTCACGTTTTTCTTAAACTGAATTACAAGTCAGAGCAATTTTGCATAGCTTCTTTTGTTGCTGTTTTTACAATTACTTCAACACTGTTTCCCATTACAATACTGGCAGCTTGATTGAAATCTTCCAGCAGTGGCCAAATCTCTGTTCTTTGGCATTGTACCATTGCAACACCGTTTTCATCACTCTGTTACAGCTTGTGAGAACAATTGGAAGGTTGTGCCAGCTGTCACAGTAGTATTTGTTTCATAATGGCAATAGGAACGACTGTGTACTATTGTTATATAGCTTGTGCATGTAAATTGAGTACCTTTTGTTGCTGTATGTCAAACTATTGTACTGCAACCAGTGCTTTTATTGAGAATCAATGAACTAAAGTATCTTGAAAGAAGTTAATCATGTGTCGTCTTGTTAAACTGTTTAGATGACCACAAAAATGTGGAGGGCAAGTGACACATGGTGAGAAATATTGGGTATTTCAGTCTGATACCATGATGATGAAGGTGACTTCTGGGGTTTCGGTATTTGATAAAGGTGAGGAATAACTTGTGATGTGAGAGTATTAGTGGTGCTGTTGGAGGCTCAGAGAAGGTGTTTGTTGGGGCCAAGCTGCCCCCCTGAGAACCAGGTAGTTCAGGATCCACACTTGTGTGCGCATGGCATTGTGGAAGAGATCTGTGCCCTGTCTCTCCACAAGGAGAATGGGTTTTTCTGGGGTACATGGATGAAAGTAATCCCTGATGCTCTGATCACACTTACTAAAAACCTGACTGAGAAGACACAGTCCCTTTTACTTTCTGGTATCTTCTCCCTCCTTGATAAAAGGAAAAACAAAACACTGCAGGCTTGTTAAGTGACTTCAGTATTGCTCTTTTTTTTTCTATTCTATCCATTTTTCCTGTGTTAACAGGAATTTCTTTTGCCTTCGTCTGCCTGGCTGGCAGACCCGAAATTGTATTTGAAATACTGTCTTCTATTGTAATTTAAATTATAAATGTATTTTTGACTGTATGTTATCTCTAGGAAAAAGAACGTGCATCCGATAATAGGGTTACCCAAATCTTCTTGCCAGTATTTTCTCATGCATGTACTTTTACATAAATTATTTGAATTCAGACAGCATATTTTGTATTGTCTTTAATTAAATTGTTGAACTTTCTGTAAACTTTTTATTACAGCAAAGCTGTTCTGTGTTTCTTTATTAGACCAGATGCTGGAGGGGAAATATTAATAATATCCTGTGGGTATTCAGCCTCAGTTATACAAAATGGGAATTTATTATATTTAAGTTATAAGCAAGCGGTCCTTTGTCACTGTCATAGGAAAGACCACCATGGAGTGGTACTTCTGTCTCTTCATGCTCAGAAGAGAGCAATTTAAATAATTAAAATATTTGCATGGTAAACTGGTGGTGTTTGTGATTAATATTAATCAGAAGTTCACTTGCACTTGAACTGTTGGAATTAATTGAGGGTTCTTTTTGGTAAACTAAACTTTTTTGAACTTTCCTGGACTTTAGAGCTCTTCAGTTTTGTTTTTTTTACTTGTTGGTCAGTCCTTTTGTGGATGTCTGTGCAAGAAGAAGCGCTGTGAGTAGAACATCTGTACTGTAAGGATGGTCTCATTTAATTTTGAGAACCGGTACAGGCTGGCTGTTGTTTGACTCCATTGTGATTGTGTTGTGTAGTTGAACTTCATTCATGCTGTTCAGAGAGCCTGTCACACTTCTACCTGACATTTCCCTCTTCTTGGTCTGATGTTTTACATGGTCTAATGACAAGCTAACAGAGCAGCAGTATATAAACTGAAGGTCTTAATAAACTATGGAGGAATTATCACCCTGCTCTGAGAGTCTTATGCCTCTGGAATTTTTCAATCTAAAATATTAAGAAAATAGCTAGACCTCATAACACAAATTCAAGCTTCCATTTTAAAGTTTGTATTAGGTGTTTGTTAAGGTTTTTTCCTTGCCTCAGTATTGAGGACCCTTGGCATCCAAAGTGTTGCTTCAAAATAGCATTGGGGCAGGGCAGGGGCTGTGGGCTGAGGGTTTGGGCAAACTTGAGATTCTGAAGCCAGGCAAGATAAATGCAGAAGGGATTTTTTTATTTTGTGTTGGAAGACAGCTGTGTGCATTAGAGTGCTGATGTAGTACTTCTCCTGTAAGGAGATGATGCCAAGGTAAGGCCTTTTGCCGGCACGAAACACTTCTGACTTAACAGTCTTCAACTTAGCAGTGGACAGTATGTGAGCAAATGGCTTAAAGAACTAAATGCTGCTTCACAGTCATGAGTTACTCCTTCTGTGTATGTGTGCAAAGATTAAGTTGCTGTAAAATACCAAAAGTATTTGAGACCTTAAATTAATGCATTTTGTGTCCATTTTGTGTTCTGTTCTTGATACTGTGCTTATCAGAGTGTCTTGTTTTTGTCTGTTGGTATGAAAAGGACCTTATCTTGGAGACCTTAAGCACTTCCAAACATGTGAGTATTGATTTATCTGTTAGAAACTAGAGTATCTTGTTATGGAATATGAAGTGTCCTGAGTAGGACCATTCACTGTTTAGAAAACTTGGATCCAAGGGGTAAGACGTGCCATGTGGGACCTACTGCTGCCATTCCTGTTGAGAAGAGGTTTCCACTGAGCAGTACCATGGATTGGTAGAACAATAACAGGGATTGCTGCCTTGTCCTTGCACAGCACTGCCACTTGGGTTTTGCAGGGTGGTCTGTTTGCTCTCTGGTGTTTCTTTATAGATTTGTGAAAATGACTTGTCTCTTACTTCAAGCTAGTAACAAGGAAAGTGAGGAGAATGAGATTCTTCTCAGTCATTTTCCCTACATGGGGATGCATAGGGGTCTTATTAAAGGAGGAAAAAAACCTATGATTTTTATTCATGGTACTTTCCTGCTGTTCTCTGTGCTTTGAGAGTGCTTTTAACATGCTGGAACACTGGAAGATTCCAAAGGGCTGGTGAGGTTTCCCTCCCCTAGGCTGGCTTCTCTGCTCATCTCGGCCATTGAATCATAGAAGGACCCATCAAAGGAAGGGGGATACAAAAGGACAGGGGTCCTTGAACAGGAAGAGAAGAATGTTTACAGGTGATTTACCTTTGCAATACAAGTGGCAAGCTACCAAAGACCACACCAAAAGCCAGTTGGATATTAAAAGGGGATCAAACTCTTTTGGTGAAGTTTCAGGTAGGCTTTCATGAAGATCTCTGACGGTTTTTTTTCTCTGCATGGTTTCTGCTATTAGTTACTTGCCCCTTTTTGTGTAAGAACACTGGAGGGGGTCATCATTTTCCTTCTACACACTTTGCTCCCTGAGAGCTCCACAATGTTCTAAGAGATGTCAGGACTGGAGAAGAGTCTGCAACCAGAGCCATTGTTTCTAGGAAAACATCCCAAGAAAAGCCCATGCTGTGATAGGTGGTCTTATCTTCATTTGTAGTCCTCATTTGCATTGTAAAGGGAAGCAGACACTGGAATAGTTTCTCTGGGAAATAAAATGTTTTTCTTGTATTGTATTCATTTGTGGCAAGGGTTATTGTGCTGACATGCTGAGGAGCAGGGCAGTCCTTCATGTGGCTATTAAAAAAATAAGAGGTTCTTCCTGACCCCCATTGGAAACCTTAACATCTCATAAGATAGTCCTCTGCTAATCTCTGCAGTGGATGAATGGCCTGGCTTTATGATTTGGCAGATTATAAAGTCCTAGGAAAGCCAAAGGCAGTTGCATGTCTTTTTTCTACAAGTCACCAAGATGATGTGTGAGAGGTTTGGGCACTTGTGAACTCAATCACATGTGGATATCCTTCAGGCTTCAAGGCTCAGTTTTCATATGTTGGGGGGATTCTTCAGATGGGATTTCCCCACCTAAATGTAGGTTTTCCATGTTGCAATTGGGCTACTCCATCTGTGTTACATCGCTCATGATAGCTCATGACCCCTTTGTGTGTGGCAGAACCAGTCCTGCAGAGTGTATTTTGTCTGATGTAGGTGTTGCAGTTCAGGGTGGGATTTCTCACGTGCTGCAGGCAGGAGGGTACTGGCTTACAGCCTCTGCACCAAAAATACAGTGCTGATGTTAATTCCTACAGTCTTCTATTATTCTTTAAGCCATGCTGAATATTTGGAATGTCATGGAGTTTGAGCCCTGTCTTTTGCTCAGAGTTTGCACAGGTTTTGATTGACCTGCCCTGTGCCATGTTGCTTTTGGTCAATGAAATTATGAATTGTGCAAGACAGCTTGTTCCATTAAAAGGAAGGGTTTATTTCTCCATGAAATAACTGGTTCATTGGATGGAAACTGCTGACTGTTGTAAAGCAAACTGACCTTTTGAGTGGAGCAGCCTGGTAGCAAACAGGGTTGACAGGGAAACAAATGACTTCTTTAAAACTTTCCAGCAGGGAAGAGCTGCTCCTTTCTTGATGGTTGTTCTCTCTGACACTCTGTGTCAGCAGCAAATTACAATGTTTTTTTGCTTTTGGTTTTCATTTCAGCTGCTGTGACAAGTGATGCCAATGTTATGTATTGCTCAGCAGTGGGGATCTCTGTTGTAAATTACTTTGCATGAAAAAGTCTGCTAAATTAAACAGATAATCCAACAAAAAGGAACTTAAAGCATACACAAGGCAGTGCCCAAACTTTGTGCCGATAAAAGCAGAGACCAGAGGGCAAGGACAGCAACTCACTGGCTGGAAAGCTCCTGCTGCTAAAGCACCTGCTTAAGAAAGAAACAGTCTGCTGCAGGACAAAGTCATAGGTGTCTCCTGACATACCAGGAGTGTCCTCTGATAAATTCTGAGTATGCACTGTGGTTTTTGCAGATCTTATCTCACATCCTCGTCTAATTTTATTCTGGGTAAAGTTTGCAGAAAGAGTCCTTTAGTTTGTGATGTGGTTATTTCTTTTATTTCCTCTACATTATAAGAAAGTGCAGAAGAAGTGGTAGTGCCACAGCTGGTTAGAACAAAAGCTGGGGAGTTGCTGCATTTCCTCAATATGCTTTTTTCTTTGCATCGATGCTCTGGAGATGTGTAAATGGAGATGTGAAAAAATTAGGGATCCATAGCTGTTGCTGTCCATAAATAACTGTTCTGTTTGCACTTGGCAGCATTGTGTCAGATTTGCAGGTGTGGTGATGCTGTAGCTTTTTTACAAACTGTGGCCTACAGCTTTGATATATTTTGCTTTCAGTTGTTTGGAAGTTTCTTCCTAACCTTCATTTTTTAACTGCTCTCAGTTTGCAGCTTTGAATTAGTACTCCTCAGTGTGTCACACTGAGTAATTCCTCCCCATGGTAAGTGTATATGCATATTGAAAAATATTCATCTATTGGAAATATGTCCATTCTTTTAACTACACTTAGTCACTCTTGGAACATAACCACTCTTTTCTGTATATCCCATTAATCCCCTGTAGCACTGCTATTTCTGCAAGTAAATAAGCTCCATTTTCTAGTGCTTTAAAACACAGCATGAAGTAGTTCAGGGACTGTCACAAGATAGCTGTAACAAGTAGGAAAATCTGAGTTACTTTCCCTTCTTCTTGATACTCTTGTCTGTGCAGTCAAAACTCTGTCAGCCTTTATGACTGCACAAAGGGAGTGTCCTTCATTTTCACTCACCTTTGGCTTTCCAACCCCGCTGCCTCCTAACACTCACTGGTTGTTCCAAATTTCTGCCTGTGCAATTAGATTTTATTTTGTATTTAAAATATTTGAATTTTCTCCTAACCTCCTTGAATCTTTCTGACAGTATCCTGCCACTGGCAGAGTGTAAGCAGTAGTTAAGGGGAAAGTGTATTTAGTTATATATTAACATTAATATTTTGCTTCCTGTCTTCTAAATGCCAGTTCTGTCAAACTGTGCTTATTGTCAGCATTACTTACCACCCATGCAAAACCAATTTTTTGCTGGTTTTCTCCACAATATGTGTCTCTCTCTTTTTTTTTTTTTCTCCCATAATTTTGAAGAATTATTAAATGTTCAACCCACAGGAGCAGAGTCTTGTTTTGCTGATCTTAGTGAATCAATTTATAGAAACTGGCAGTTTTGTCACTTAATAATACTGCTGGAGGAGTCTACAGCATGTCAGCTTGTCATTCTCTTTGCAGGGTAGTATTTGTCTCACTTAACTGTGGCTGTCTAGAAGTTACACATCTGTCTGAGCCATGCAGGGAGTCAGAGAGGCACCTCTGGAGGATGGTGCATCCCCCTGCTTCCAAAGAGGAAGAAGAGCTGACTAAGTTATGCCCCAAACTTTAGGCTACTGGGAAAGCTGGGGTAAATCCAGTGTTAGCACTTTCTGGCTTCTGAGCTGTGTGCAGTTTCTGGCTCCTCAGGACCAGGTCCTGTGCTCATGGCATATCAGATGGTGGGGCTCAGTTTGAAGATTTGCTGCCCAGTCTGGATCCTGGGAGAAGATGAGCCAGCAAAATCTATTGCACAGCTGAAACACAGGGGTGACCCAGCCCAGTGAAATGGGCATTTGCAGATGTGATGGATACCTCCTGGGGCTGTCCCACATTAATTTCCCTGACTCCTGGGACTCTTGGCTGTATGACAATTTTGATACATGGCTTGTAGGGTCTAGAAGATGAGTGACTTTTGCAATCAGTATGAGTATAGAGAAGAATAATAATGGTGGATGAGAATTGATTTTAAAATGACTGTGCTCCAAACTTGGAGTAAACTCAAAGCTACAATAAAGTCTTTCTTCTTCAGGACTAAACACTACTAAATTAAAAATAAAGGCACTGGTTTTGGTTGTGGTGTGGGATTGGCAGAGTGGCATTTCTCTTGGCAGACAATAAAAGGGCTGCTGTCCTTCACTGGGAGGCTGTTACATTCTTGGCCTGAAAGAAATACCAGTGCCTCATCCCTATTAGAGACTTGCCTTAATGTCTTAAGTGACTTTTGGAAAAGCAGGTCAGGTTCTTTGCTAAACTGCATTCACCGCCTCTAGTTCCCTATTCAGCTCTGGAAACTTGGCAGAGCAGATTCTGGCAGTGGTATACCAGGTCTTCTAGGCAGTTTGAAGCAGATTTGACAGGGCTGTATCCAGAACACAATAGTGAATGGAAATTGTGCAAAGACTTCTGTGAAATTCAGTGAACAGACAGCAGGGCTTCTATCCAGTGACTGCTAGTCTGATTCTCCACCAGGTGAGATGCACAGATCACCATGGGCATTGTCTGTCTGTATAAGGTGCATGAGGGTTGTCTGGGAAATTGGGAAGCTCCTTTTCCAGGAGCATAAGCTCCAGTTGAATTTGAGCAGCTGCCACAGGATGAGCACCGGTAGTGTGCACAGCACTGGGGGTAAACTCCTGCTGTGCTGAGGCTACTCCAGTTTCCTTCTTGTGATGAGCCCTTTGACCAAAGTTTAGTTGGGCCTGTAAGATCTGTGCATGGTACAGAGCATCTAACCATAGATGTGGTGCATTCCTGCCCTCTGTAATGCTGTAGGTGTATTATTTGTCAATTTACTTGGGCTTTTAACACCAAAGTACATATGTAACTACTAAGGATCCAGTCTGGTGAAGCTGGAGTCACTCAGGTGTGGAAAGTTACAGCTCAGTGTCTCCCTGCAGACTGTTCTGGGTAAAAGGTTCATAGTATCTGAGGTACAGCACCAACAGCAAGAAAGATGTGAATGTCCCTTCAGTCTAGAGGATGAGGACTAACTGTGGGCAAAGGATTTTTTGACCAAGTGATAATAAAGATTTTTCCTTAGAATGTGGAAAAAATGTGGTTTTTTTGGTCACAAGTGTGGTGGATTTTGTCATGACACTGAGAGAGGTTTTCCATCCCCGTTGCCTCAGTTTGCCCTCTCCCTGAGACACTCACTCATCCTGTCATAGCTTCAGCCCCCCGTGCTGACCTGATGTTTGGCCTCTAGTCATGTGGGTGGAGAAATCTGCTGATGAAACTCATTCATTGAGGAGCTGCTGGCAGGCAGCATCAGTGACAGCAAAGGGTTCCAGCCAAGTCTGGCACCAGGAGAGACTGGGTTTGTACCAGCAACAGGGAGATGTTAATGCATTTAAAAGACAATTTGGCACTGGACACAAAACCCAACTGTCACAGCAGCTCAGTGTTAAGTTCAGCTGCTCATACTGAATGCTTGGTGCTGTGGATGAGGCCTAAAAGATTGTTAGAAGCTCACAACTGGGAAAAAAACAAACGTGGAGTCAGTGAGGAAGGAGAGACAGGAGGAGAAGAGGAAAAGTAGCACTGAACTCATGGTAGTTTAAATGGGATGTAGGCTTATTCAAACAAGGATGTGACATATATGTGAGGGATGCCTGCTGCTGTGGAGCTTTAGAGGGCACAGAATGGATGGGTCAAATAGGGAGGTGTGAGAGAAAACAGTACTTGGGTGTTAAAAACCGGGCTGGTGGGGAGGCGGAAGAGATGAGTCAGTAGGACAGAGACAAGTGAAAGAGGGATGAGAATTCACTTCTAAGAAATTGTTAGAAATAAGGAAAAAATGCATCAAAACGTTATCAAATTAACCAACATATTAAAACCTCATGGGGATGTGTGGACTGTTAGGGATATAAAGGCAGGCAGCAGGAATACACCTTGCCAGCCCATTCTTTGGGCTCAGGTAGTGGGTGTTGAAAATCAGAAATGCTTTGGTTGAAGCGATTGAGAGACTGCATTTTGTTGCTCTGACTAACCTGCTTGAAAAGTTTGGCCTCTGCAGGGTTTTCCTTGTGATCTCAGGGTTCTTTCAGAAATGTGTGGCATTTTGTTGCAATTTGGCAGAGATGTGCAGCATTTCAAAATGGAAATTGAGTAAATTGATGGGGGGGGGGTGGTAATTGTGTAGCTCAATAGCAGATAGAGGTCAAGATATTTCCCTCTCAGCTGGCTTCAAATGAAGCCATCTTCATTAGCATGCATATTTCAGAGCACATACTTAGTCTTTCTCATTAATCTTAATATAGATCATGAATTTGAGTCAAGAGGCAACAAGAACAAGTCAGCATATGAATGGCTGTGGCATATTCTTTTCACTCAAGAACACATTTTTCTTGAAGACATCTCTGCTGGAGCTCTAGCAAGTGTGCTTTTCCAGGAGAGATATAGGAGGAAATAGCTGCTTACCTGACTGACTAATACAAACATCACTCTGATGTTATAAACTGGTTATTCTTAAACAAAGCAGGAGTGTCTTGTTCTAGATGAGCATAAAACTGAATCACAATTCAAGGATCATCATTATTTAAACTTTAATATAAGGTGTCCTGAGTGTCACTTCTCTCTAGTTCTGTCTGAATTTGGGTACCCTCCTACAGGGATGATGGGCAGAATGGTCAAGCAGAGAGTGGTGGATGTTGTTTATCCTGCCTTTAGCACATGGACAGTGAACTGAAAACTGCCTGAATGTCTGGGCACAGAGCCATGTCCAGCCAGAGGACAGCCACTACTGGTGGCTCAGGGGTTGATACTGGGGCCAGAGCTGTTTAACCTCATTGTTAATGAACCTGGTTGATTGTGCTGCTGTGCCAGCACATTTGCAGTGATGTGAAACTGGGAGGAGTGGCTGATGCACCAGAGTTGTGCTGCCATCCAGAGGGACCTGGACAGGCTGGAGGAATGTGACAGGATCCTCATGATGTCCAACCAAGGGATATGGCCAGTGCTGGCCCTGGGCAGGAGCAGCCCCATACATTGCTACAGGCTGGGGCTGACCCCAGAAAGGCTCTTGGGGTCCTGGTGGACCCCAAGATGACCAAAAGCCATCAATTGCCCTTGAGGCAGAGGCAGCCACCCACATCTGGGACGTGTGCCAACAGGGGGGTTCCTTGTTACAGAAGAGACTTGGACATACTGGAGCAAATCCAGTAAAGGGCCACAAAGATGGTTAAGGAATGGAGCATGTGTCATATGAGAAGGCTTCAGAGAGCTGGGATTATTTAGTCTGGAGAAGGGGAGGTTCAAGGGGACCTTACCCGTGTGTGAATATTTGACTGGGGGGGAGAGTAAAGAAGTGAGATGTAGTTTCTCTGTATTAGGAAAGGAAATTCTATTTAAGCATAACAGAACACCCAACATTTTATTGTGAGAGTGATGGAACACTGGATTGGGTTGTCCAGAGAGATTGTGGAGTCTTCATCCTTGGAGATACTGAAAACCTTACAACACAGTACTGAGCAACATGCTGTAGGTGACCCTGTTCTGAGAAAGAGGTTGGACTAAGCCATCTATAGAGGTCTCTTCCCACCCCAGTCATGATGTGATTCTGTGGGTAGGATGTCTTTTTGTAATTATGTGGGGGAAAAACAGTCTTCTCTGGAATGAAACTGTAATTGTTCAGATGGTTTCAGGAAAAAATAGGAGTAAAAAGGACTGTGTAGCTAAAAGTTCAGTGGTAGTTAAAACTTGAAAACATTGCTATGTTCAAGTCCATGTTTTACCTTTTACAGGGTTGTCAGTTCTTGTCAGAGGATCACAGAATCATAGAATGGTTTGGGTTGGAAGGAATGCTAAAATTCTGCTAATTCCACTCCTGCCACCATAGGCAGGAGATGCCACCCACTAAGTTAGGTTACCCAGGACCTTGTCCAGCCTGGCCTTGGAAGAGAATGATGTGCACTTATTTTCAAATATACTAAGAGAGTTTGGGTGGTGGAAGCCTGGCTTGGAAAAAGTGATTTTGAATTTCCTAGCAGGATCAGCTCCTGCAAGCAGTGTATCATGCACAGGGTGTTACCTTTGTGGGTGATGTGGGGAGAACTCCTAGAAGAGCTTGTCTGCTTCTGTGCCTCCCTGCCAGCAGTAAACAGAACCAGGATCTCTACTGCTTTTTAAATGCATCCGATTTGATGCTCACCTCCCTTTTTGTGTGTTTGGCTTTCTAATTTGGTTGGCTCTGAGAAGGCTGGGAGTATAACAGCTGCAGGGTCTGATCTCCCTGGAATGAGTTTCTTGGAACACATGTGAGAAATGCAGTCTAAACCTTCAGTAGCTTGCAGGGCTTGGCATGAAATTGCTCTTGTGGGTCCCTTCCAACCTGAGGTACTCCGTGATTCTCTTGTGGGCCAAGTTTATCTCCATGCAACCACTGAGCATTATCTGTACCCTCTGGGCTTTCCTCTTGAAAGCTATTATTGTGTAATCAAGCCTGGAGACTATTGATCACTGGAAGAGAATAACTTGGCAGGTTTTGAGGGCTCTGTTTGAACTGGAGGTGGCAGCAGTGGGAGTGGGCATTTCTTTTTCTCTGTAGGGGAGAGAACAAAACTGAAGAATTTTATTCTAAACCATCTTTGGTATTAATGTGTGGTTTAAACAGTGGCTGGGGAGGGGATATAATCTGCAGCTGACTGGTGGTGGGCATGAGGGAAAGACTGGTTGTAGTGCAGGTGAAAAAGATGTTAGCAACAAGAGCTTCTGAAATGCTATCTGCTGAATAGTAATCCTGGTCACAGGCAGCCCCAGTGTAATTAGTGTGTGAGTGGGCTGTGGGGCTGCAGCTGGAGTAGAGAATTTTCTTCTAAATGTATTTATCATTGTGAATTTAAAAAGTAGAGAGGAGGTGGGTTTTTTATTAATAAAAACTGTTGCACATCATCAGCTTTATGCAAATATTAAATAAGAGATATATCTGTGCACAATGAGATGTAAAAGCTGCTGGAATAAAACTTGGAAAATGTAAAGGCTGTTATTTAATTTCAAATCAACACCTGTTTTCCCCATTTCATTTCTTTTCTGCTTTATGTTTTTGTCCAGTGTGGGGAAGCTGTTCAGACAGTTGTGCTGACAAATTCTGGTTATACTGTTGTACCCTGAGCCACAGGGTGACCTTGGGCAATGCATGAGCCTGACATGATGAAAACATGTTTCTTCCAGCTGTCTGTGCTAGACTCCTGGATCTCAAGTTTCTTTTACAGTCAAGACTTTTTGGCCTGTCTGGAAGTAGTGTGAATTCACTATACCAAAGCCTGCATCCAGACAGACAGAGATCCTGCAGTAACCCTGTACCTTGGAATTATGAAATGAAATTATGCTGGTTCTGCAGGACTTTCTGGGTAAGCCAGAGGAACTTCATGCTGATCCTTGTCCCTGGCGATGCAGGGTTGGATTTGTCCATCAAGAAGGAAATCCTGCTACTCCTGCATGGACGAGAAGTAGGTAGAACTTTTCTTCTTTACCCTTTCTTCCCTGACTTTCACAGCAGTCATGGCAGGGTCAGGCCCTTGGCCTTTCCCTGCCCAGTAGCTCTAGGGGTGAGTGATGAGGAATCATTTCCAGTGGGACAGAAAACAGTTCAGGATGGGCTGATTTCCCTGTTTCCTCAGAGTGTGCTGATGCTCAGCCCTATGGCACCATCTCAGTACTCAGATAACACTGAGGCTGGTGCAGAGTTGTTGTCTCTGGACTCAGGCTGGACACTGGAGGAGGCTTTCACCAAGCACTGGGGCAGCAGGCAGGGAAGAGTCAGGGTTGAAAATGCACAAGAAGAGAGGATGATGAGACAGTCAGTGATTGTTGACTGTGAATCATAGCTGGCCTGTGGAAGGCCCACTTAGGATGGGTCAGGGTTGGATCTGGAATACTTACGGATACCTGCAAGGACCTAAGCTTAAAATGTAGAGGAAAACTGAAGATTTTCAGAAATTCTGAAACTCAGAGGAACTGCAGCTAACAAATCCTTCTGTGTTTATCCTTGGAGTATTCCAGGGCCCAGCTGCATCAGTGTGAGCCTCCTTCAGCAGCCACAGCAAGAGCTGATACTTGCTGTTGGTGAGTTCAATCCCACTTTATGGGAGCTGAACTGCTGGAGAGTGCTCCATTCCCTTGGTGTCTCAGGGTGCCTTGGACTCTGAACACTTGAAATTCAGCATGAAATGAGCCTGGTCTTTTTAAATGCAGGAAAGTTCTTGCTGACAAGTGTTTGCAACAATGTGTAAACAAACAAGAGATGATAGGGAGAAAGGAACACGTCTGTGGTTATTAAAGTAAATGTAAATATTAGGCTTAGAGAGAGCCAGAATTGTGTTGCAATCAGTTCTCCAGGCTGTTGGTGCCTACCATTTCATGAGGCTTTCCCATTTGGGTAATTATTTCTTGTGCCTTTGTACAGAGGCTTTTCAGGTTGAACCTGACCCTCATGCTGGTCAAGACAAAGAAAATGCAAAGAGCAGAGATGAGCAGATCACCAGAAGTAAGCCTATGAAACCAGCAGCATTACAGAGAAACCACAAGCAGGATTCACCCATTCGGACCCTCTCTGTCTGATAAGGATGCTGATAGAAAATGTATTTAACTCTCTGTAGTAATTAGAAAAGCAAATGTTGAGGCTGAGTTGCCATTTGAGAGAAGATGGGCAGCCAGTGCAGGGAAGTGTGCAGGGACCTGTCTGCTGGGGCTTGGGTACAGCCTGGGCTTGAAATCTGAGAGGAGGAAGAGGAGCCAGGTCAAGGTGGACTTTCAGAGATTGCTTCAGAGCAGCCTGTTTTGGGCAGAGAACGTTTTCAGTGCAGTGTAAGACCCAGCACAGACCTGCTGCTGAGGTAAACCTGCAGCAGAGGTGCCCATGATGTCATTTGCCTTTTACATAACATGGACATGAGATCAAATATAACTTGGAAGCAGGATGAGGACTATGCAGCTTGGTGAGCAATTAAATTTTATTTCTGTTTTTTGAAACCTCTGTAAGGACTGTTGTAAAATCTTGGGTATCACCTTGGATTTCTTGGTATAAATATGAGTAAATGAATAGCAAAGAAGAGGGCAAAATGAAAATCTGTGTACTATTATTACAGCTTTGGAGGAGAGAGCTGTCTCTTGGGTCTTACTAGCAGGTTCTCCTGGAGTACAAGGCTATTGGCACCTGTGCTGCTGTGCAGCTGAGCTCTCAGGACAGACCCACAGACACCACAGTGCACCTGCATATCTGATGTGCAGAGTCTCTTCCATGGTTTTGAGAATAACGGGCTGGTTGCATTGATATGATCCAGGTGTTTCCTGTATTTGTGATGCAAATCAATCATTCCTCACAGGTGAATGACCAGAACTAAATGGTCATCACATGCATGCAGGCATTTAAAATGTTTTATATTTTGCAGTATTTCACATGAGCTAGAATAAATTCAATCTTCAGGTGGAATATTTTCCCAGTGAAGAGTGTAATTTCTTCAAAATGGAAATGATTCCCTGATACCTGCTGATTTTTATGGGTCTCTGACTGGAAGATTTCTTCCACTGAAATGCCTAAGAGTTTCTTTTAGACTTAGATCTGCAAAGAGGTTATTGTATTCCCTTTGGTGTAATACAATATTCAAACTTGAGTGAGTGGAAAAGATGCAAATGAAAAGCACCAGAAGGAACAGAGACTTTGTTATGTAAGAAAGGTGCTGAAGTTTCTTGTCAGAGGCACTACTGGCAATGTTTATTTATTATAAATAAAAATGTATTTATAATTTAGAAATTTAGAATTTATTATAAATAAAATGTACCTCAGCTGTGATAATGTTTGATCTTAAGCTATGGTGTATTTAGGGGCTTTATCAGTAAGGATTTGGAGCAGTTGTGAGATTACTTAGTCTGATCTCGTAGACTTTTTACTTTTTACATATGAAATTTACTTTAGTGTTCTTTTCTAAATTCTATATCTTATCCCTTAAACTGATCCTTGGTGCATTGTGTTGGAGCTTGAATAGAGGTGGATTATAATGTCAGATAAACCCTGGGCACATAGGAAGAGAATGAATGAATGAATGCAAAGTGGGCCATTTGGAGGCTGGTGCTTTTCTAAGGCAGGGGGAAGGAATCTGGCACACATCCCAGACTCCATCCACCTCCCTCCTCCTTTCCATGGTGTTCAGGGGATGAGTGGAGGGCCCCAGAGCTCCTGCCATGGAGCTGTGGTGCAGAAGGTGCCCTTGCTGTGACTCACCTCCCACAGGCTCCAGCTCTGAGGCCAGGCAGCATTTCTCTGCACCACCAGCAGCCATGGCCTGGGTGCATGGGATTGGCCCTGCCAAAGCACAATATTCTGCAGTCAGCCCCAAGCAGTGAGTTTTGAAAAGATGCTGTTGTTTTGTAAAGATGCCAGGCTCTGGATGGAGTCGGGATGTGGATTTATTTATTCAAATTAATTCACTTGCTGGCAAGCAGGAGAATTCCCTTTCTGGGTGCTGCTGCAGGCACTGACTGTGGTGCCACTGCTCAGCACTAAGGCAAACCAAACCCTTCAGGGTTTGTGTAAGGCCCCAGAAATCTCCCTCAATAAACACTTAAAAGGACTGAGTTGTTCATGTACTCTGAGTCAGACATGGGAGAAATACTGGTCATATTCTCAAGAGATCAAAACAACAAAAAGAACTTCACTGGCAACGTTAGAAAATCAAAGAACTTTGACAAAAGATTTAGAGTAGCATTCAATCAACGTAAAGCTCTTCTCAAAGCATTAACTTAGCCCATTCAAGTAGCAAATGCTAAGCCTGTCTGATTTTAAGTTTCTCAAAATCCCAAGAGGGAATTCGACAAAGAGGAAAGTGAGAAAGAAAGAAAAGATATAAAAAAGAACAAACATAACTACCACTCCTGGTTCCAGCAGTGTTCAGCTGATAGAAATTCTAAGAGAAGGCAGGGCCAAGACATGTGCTTGCCTCGTGTCTCAGGTTAAATAACCTTTGGCTTTCCTGGGCCCTTCCCCTAGGTGGAATTCCCAGTTATTTGGCCTCTCAGGAGCTGGCTAGGGGCTCCAGAGATGGGTGTGGAATGTTGCCTCTGGTGTGCCAGGGGTTGGCAGCCACTGCAGAGCTGGGGTCCAGGCTTGGGGTGTGGCTGTGCAGGGCAGGGCATCACCTCACCAGAGCCAAGGCCAGACCTGCCCCTTCCCCAAACCTTTCAAGCCTGAAATGTTTTGAGCCAGCAGCACTTCCAAGCTCCCACAGGCTGAGGTGCTGCCCTCCCCTTGCAGGCACACATGGACACCTGTGCAGAGTGGGGTTGCAGAGAGGTGGCCCTGCCACCTGGTCCCACCATGGCATGGCACAACAAGGGCTGCATGTGGGATATCCCAGTTGGACAGTGTAAGGCTGGGACAAAAGCTGCCTCCTTTCCCAGCTGTATATATTTGCATGCAATCTTCTTTCTGCTCCTAATTTTTTCTACACCTTGACTTATCAATTTTTGTCTTTCATCTTTCTCCAAAATTCAATTCTTTTGACTTGAATGGAGCAGAGGAATGAATAACCTGAGGAAGGATGGAATGATTTTATGGCCAAGGCACTGAGTGCTTTGTTCAATATATTCATAGTGAGCTTCTGTGGGCAGTAAAAAATCAGACCATGTGTGAAGAATTCAAGAAGGATCTTCAGAGACATAGTGACTGGGCAGAAAACCATGAGATTCCACTATTTGTAATTGTACAGGGATATATATGGTGAAAATCAGTCCTAACATCATATACAAAATGTTTGGCTCTGAGCTGACCATTGCCATTCAGGAGTGGTTTACCTGGGCTGTGATAGCTTGTGTGGTGAATACATTGTCTTGGTTGCTCAGCAGGGGTCAAAAAAGTAAGTTAAGGTGCCCAGGAATTAGTAGGAAGAGGACAGAGCAGCAAATTCTGTGACTCTTGTGCAGTCTCAGGCAATCAGGCTAACCACCACCTCAGGATATGGAGGACTCCAGCCAAATGTGTCATGGGGGCATTTAAGTAATGGTAAGGAGGTGTTATTCATAAGGGTATGGCTATACTGGAGTACAGGCAAAACAAATTTGTACCTTAAACCATTAGACATTTATCTGTAAGGATCACTGCTGCTGTTGTGCCTAGCAGAAAATTCAGTGATGCAATGTAAGTTTTTACTGGCTCAGATTCAGGACTGAGTACATTATTCATAAGAAGCAAAGGTACCACTGAATTATTCAGGGCTTGTTGAACAAGTGTTGAAAACCAACAACACCACACAAACTTAAAGTGTTTTTTATTTAATTATACCACAGATTGCAAAGTCAGGGCCCTCTAGCTGTTGCAGTTCTTTCTCTACAGGCTTGGTAGGGTACAACAAATATTTGATGCATAAAAATATGCATATGAGACATCAATGGCTTTTCCTGTTCAATGGTTTCATAATAAAGTATTGCAGATTATTTGCACATTTCCAGCAGCTTGGAGAGGATGTCTTAAAGAGCTGTGGCAGGTGCTGGTACCTTAGATGGCAGCAGGACCACCCTGCTCTGGCTGTTCAGTGTATTTGTGGAGGAAAAAATGTCTGAATCCTCTCCTGAGCTGGCTGAGAGACCAAGACAATCTTCCTGCTCACACACAGGGTGCTCCCTCCTCTGCATCCTGGGCAGAGTGAGTCCAGTGGCTGCTGCCAGCAGGTGGGGGCTGCTGCAGAGCAGTTAGAAATTCTCATTTCCAGAGATTGTAAGATTTGTCTGGTGTTTGTTAAAGGCTGAACATTATTTACCCTGCAAAAGAGATTTGTAGAATTTTAAAGAGACACTCTATGCCTTTGGGGAAAAAAAGAGATTTTATGTGTAATTTTCAAGGTTACTGAATTTTTAAGGCTTTCCTTAGAGAGTGGGTCACATTTTCATCTGGAATAAATATTGTGCAATTAATGTGAAGCATATACTGGCCTTTTTCCAGGTATGCATCTGACTTTTTATTAATTTCCTAAAACCCATTGTAAAAAT
Organism: Molothrus aeneus; assembly: GCF_037042795.1. NCBI lineage: Eukaryota > Metazoa > Chordata > Aves > Passeriformes > Icteridae > Molothrus > Molothrus aeneus. The sequence goes on along the minus strand of NC_089646.1, from coordinate 142,067,264 downwards.
GTTTTCTTGTTTTTCTCAATGCAGGGATTTTCTTGCAAGGGGGGAAGGTAACTGGCCAGTTATGCACAGAACATTGGCTAAAAGACAACATAAATAATGAAAACAGGTTAAAATGTATATCTGTTTTCTCAGAAGCCTTGGCATGTTCTCTAACTGCATAAATACACAACTTTGGGTCAGGTTTCTGGCTGCTTGAGCTGGTGGTTGATGTAGGAGGTATTGCCTTTCCCAATATTTAGAGGCATTAGAGTGTAAGCTGTCAAACTTGGAAACGGAGCTGGAGGGAAGAGAGGTATGAGATGGTCAGATGTAAATGGTTTATTTGGGAAAATCACTGCTGCCTGAAAAAATATCACTTGTAGAACAAGACAAAACATTGTATCTTAATAATTTCACTGAACAGGGAAATAAAAGTGCCCTTTTGATGTTTTTGCTTTTCCTTTCAGTGTGATACAGTGATAGCACTACAGACTTCTGGCTCTGCTAGTTCTGTTTCCCAGAGCGAAGCTCCCCTGCTATTAATGGGTGCCATCCAGCTTGCTGAAAAAAACCACAGCAAAAGTCTGAATAAATTCTGAATAAACTGATTTCATTAAAGACCTTTGCCAACCTGCAGTGTCCTCTTCCTGCTAGGTGAAGCCATCATGCAGGAGGACTCCTGTACCAGCAGAAGCCCCCAGGAAGTTCTGGGTCACTGTCAGCTGGGCTGAGGCCAGCACAGGAAATTGGCCCTTCTCCTGCTGATAAGGTGCTGCACTTATCTCTGGCATGGTCTGAATGAGCAGTGCTAAGACTGTGCTTTTTAACCGAATCTGCAATGACTCTGTCAACAGCTGTCTTTGAAGGCTCCTCAGCATGTTGCTCACATCCCCCTGACAGCTCTTAGACATTCACTTAAAGATCTCATTGCTCAGCTTTTCAGAGTCCTCTTTCCCAATGGACCTTGGTCATTTTGGGAAGATATTCTCAAAAGGGCCTGTAATTTCATAATTTTATTTTCTCTCTGGTGAAGGTGACCTTAAATGCCCTTATATTCATTGATTCAAATCTTCAACTCTGGGCTAAGTGCATTATACCCTAAAACTATTCCAAATAGCCAAAATAATTTTCTTTATTTCATGATAAGTTTCCCTGGCTAGCTTTGTCACATGGGTTCTAAACTGGTTGTTAAACAGCAAAGCAAAAACTATTTTTATGCCTGTAGGTTAAATATGGGTTAAACACATCTCCAAATTAAGCATGGATATACCTAATCTATTGTGATCTGGCTTTTCTGTGGTTACCCATACAGATAAGAATTCCTATTAAGTAGTCAGATTTATCTCTCTTTCCAACCCTTTCAGATTAAATAATATTTTTCTATTATGAATTATTATGCCATTAAAAATTATGAGCAAACATTAGATTTAATCACCTCAATGTTTCAAAGGCAAAGTTTGCTGGATGGACTCCCAGGACAGCTTCTCAAAATGCCAAGTTCTTCATCTATCTTAGCATAGCATATTGTCATGACACATTTTTATTAGGCAGGTAGCAGTTATTTGAAACAAAAGAAAGTGCTCTTGAACATCTTAGCTTTAATTTCTAGGTCTGAGTCTGGATGTCCAGCATTTTACTTCTTGAAGCAAGTAAGTCTCTCATCCTGAAAGATCGCATTTGCTTTGGTTTAGCCTTTTGCTTTTGGTAGTTCAGTCTGCATAACTTCTATAAGTAGAAGCCATCCTTCTTGTTGGTGATCTAATCAACTGATTTAGTACTTGAACCATGTCTGTTATAAATTATTTCCTTAAATTTTACATTTTAATTCCCTAGCCTGTTAAATAAAAGTCATCTGGTTGGTTGAGATGAACGGTAGCGAATCAGAATGTCTTTTGGGCATGAATCATCATTACATCAGTAATAATGACAGCAAAATAATACTGCCTATAATTTAAAACTTGAGAACAATTGTAATTGCTGCTATTTTACACTGGAAGCCACACTGACCTATTAAATTTGTCAAAGCTGCAAGACTGGCAGAGACAGACAAAGCAGTAAATGAGTCAATAACACCTTTGATCAATGCTTTGTGCTTCTTCAAGGAAGATACTTCTCAAGCTCATTTTGCTGTTACTAAAAAATGTTTGCCTTTCTGTTGTCAGATTTTTAAAAATTGAGGGTAGAATTAGTGTCATGGTGTCTAGCCACATCAAAACCCCTGACTCCCCTATTTAATGGAGGAAGAGAGACCTCTCTAGAGACGAGCTATTACAGCTACACAAATCCCTGTGTTAGGATGGGCTCGTGCTTGTCTTTTGGAACAGCTAAATGTTTAGAATCACATAGAAAAGCATTTTACTGATGTCCTCTTCAAATGGATTCAGTTATCATTTGAATTTTGTTAAATTTAAGAAGTCTAGATTTTCTCTTTCAGGTGTGTATCTGGCATACATATTTTATTGACTACAATCGTATGTGCTCCCTTTAAAAAATATCTCCATTTTGTTTCTGTCAGATTTTCACAGGAAAATGGATGGACTTTAAGACTCCATACCAGTACTTTCTCTTGAATATTTTTGCTGTGAAGTGAGTTGGCTTAGTAACATAAATCCAGCTGCTCAGGTTGGGAAAAATATATCGATGGGTCCTTCTAGGAGGCTCTAAAAGTATTAAAACTAATACTTAACTCCCTAATGATCTGCTTTAGGATCTGATTTACTGAACAAGGATGTAAATTCTGTATCTCTCTGGGTAAGTTGGAAATGCTTACCCTGGATGGAGGATAGAGCCTTTGTCTTTTCATTAATATCGTCTGCCAGAACTTGTCAGTTCAGCACCAGGAACCAGCCATCAGTACAACTGGGGCAGGTGAAGGAGACTGATTAATGTATGGCTCCCCTGATTGCTCACTTGATGAAAAATCATCAATGAACCTTATTAATGTGATGGTGACAACTCACATCTGTAACTTAAATGGGTTTGTGGCCGGTGGCAGAGGGATGTTTGCTCTGCTTGAAATAGGAATAGCAGAAGGCAAGGATTGTCATCTGTACAGAGGGGATGTGACACAGTGAGGGGGCCCAAGCACAACACAGATCTGAACAAGCACCTGGTGCCTCAGGTGCTGTCCTTCCTAGGGGACCTCTTCCACTCTCTCCTTGTGCAGAGCATTAACATCTTAATGCAGGTGGTGAAGCATCACAGCAGGAAGAGGTTTAGGAAGGAACTGAGGTGCCTGTAAATATAGGTGAGTGTTTTTCTGTGGGTAGATGGACAGAAAAATGGAATGGGCTTCTGATGGGGCAGTCACCAAGTATCATAGGGCATCATTCCGTCCTAGTATAAGAAAGAATTTTTTTACAGTGAGAACAATCAATGGATCACTGGAACAACCTCCTCAGGGATGTGGTGAGGCCCTCATCTATGGAGGTTTTCAAGGTGTGAGAGGATATGGTGCCAGGTAATTTAATCCAGGCTCCCCCTTCCACAAAAGGTTGCATCAGGTGACCTTTCAAAGTTCCTTCCTGACCTGGTCTCTGATTCTGAAAGTGACATGGGCCTGGATGTGGCTATGTAAGAGCCATGAATTTGTTCTTGGGATCCAACTGCATGTTATACTGGTAAAACCTATCTGAAGAATTGGCACTAAACTTTCTTAGGGCAGAGTTGCTGCTGAAGGGTGCTAGCAAGAGACATTCTGCTTCAGCATTTGATTGCCCATACCAGAATGTGCCAAAGCAGCTCTACTTGGGCAGGACAAAGTGAGTCAAGAGTAAATACACTGCTGTTGCTCCTGTGCAGGAGTAATTTATACCTTCTTTGATAGAAAGCCAAGCAGCACAAATCTTACCTGCTTCTATCACTTTCCACACTTCAGTTTTGCACTCTTGAAATTCCATGTTCCTTTGGTTGCTTCACACCACCAGGTTAACACATCATTAATGAAATCAGAAGCATTTTTCCCTCTGAAGCCTTCATGCACCGATTAGCTGGGAGGTGGCAGAAGAAGAAACAAATGTTTGTAAATCCCATTCCAAACAGCCAAAGCACTGTGCAGGTTGCTGATTTTCATTCCAAACACGTCCTAGTGATGCATCCCACACCAGGAATAGCACAGCATGAAGGAGAGGTGCTCAGGATAAAGATCAGCAGTGCTGTTCATCAATTTTGCGTTTGTGAGCTAGTGAGACTGCAGAGTCATAACTACAACTTGGTGCACCAGTATCACTGAACATGTGTTACTGCTACTTGGGGAAGTGGAAAACAGCAGGAGGGGCTTTAACCAGCCCCAGGGTGTTGTGATTCTCCTTGCTGAGCCCTTCCTCACCGGGTCTCACAGCAGCCACTGTAAGTTCTCTGCAGCACCAGGGCACTGCTAGGAAAGGGCCAGGGGAAGGTCAAGAGCTCACTGGAGACCTAAGTGTAGAGTGATTTCCTGAGCTCACCCAGACAAGAGATGCTTCTGAGCACAGCCAGGCCTAGGAATATCCTCATTCCCCTAAACAGGATTTACAGAATTTACCCAACACTTCACCTGATGTCAAAGCTGCATCCTTCATGATTTTCCACCATTTTGACTCCTTTCTTTCCTCTCTTTATATTTTCCATTCCTTGTAATGTACTCAGCTCCTTTTGATACCCACTATCTTTCTTCTAAACCTAGAACACAAGCTAGGATGCAGATATTTTTCCTTTTGTCAATAAAGATCCAGACAATCCCAAACCATTTTGGGGCTAACTCATTTGATGGACTGCCAGGTATCCATAGCACCCAACTTCTATTGTTGAGTTTGTAAGCATGTTTACTGTGGAAAACCTGCCAGGTCCAGACTGCTAACAGACCTCAAGGGTACATGGGTCATGCTTTGAAACTACTGCAATGCAAAATAAGACCGGTAACTGTGACACTTTAGCAGATGGTGACATTGTCATTCAGTTGTTGCAGAGAGATGGAGCCTGCCATATTCAATACTGTCCTGTTGCAGGTTGGCTGTGATAGGGAAAGAAGTGGACTTGCCTGTGCAAGTGTTTCTTCTCTGTGCACACTGAGAGTGTGCAGTTACCCTCCTCTGAACACAAACAGTATGTCCTAGTGACCCCAATACTGTGTTCCACCAAGAAAACTGGAGATACCTGCTTTAAAAGCAAGGAAAGTTTTCCCAAGACTTATCCCACTGAAACCTCCTGCAACTCTGGAGCAGGCTGGGCAAGGATGCCCACTTTCCCCCAGAACAGAAGGATTTGGTCTAATCTAGGAAAGGGGAAAACATGTCCTCCATTCCTTCATCAGGCTTTGTGGGTGACTTTCAGCAGCCATTTCAGCTCTGTGCCTCAAGTGCCCATGTCTAAAAAGAGGCAATGGCACAAATCCACTTGTCTCACATGGGTCAGAAATATCCAGAGGCTGGATAAGCACCAACAGTGCTTGTGGGTGGGAAAGCTGCCAGTCACTGGTTTCTGGTGGCCTCTGTGCCAAATCCAGTAGCAGAGGGACAGCTCTTGTGTGTGTGTGTCTGATGTAGAATTGAAATTCTGTCTAATGGAGAATAACGGCCACTTCTGACAGCTCTGTTCAAAATCATGCTGAGAGCAAATGATCTGGTTTATCATTACTTGTATGGGCTTGGTTAAGAGTGATGAGAGCTATGGCTTCATCTTCTCCTTTACAGAGCAGTGACAAAGCATCAAATGACTGTGAGAAATGTCAGTGCAGGCTGGAAGTAATGAGCTGCATCAGGAAGGGGCAGGGGCCAAGAAACCTTTGCAGGGTGAGCAGATGAGTAGCAGTTGTCTTCATATAGGTGCTGCTGTTTTTCTTACAAAAAAGCCCAAGATGCTTAAGAGGTTAAGCAGAAATTTGTGAAGGGATGCATGGTAGCTGGCCTATGCTTTATGAAAGACAACTGCTTCCTTAAAATAAATGAGGCTGTTAACTACCTCTTGGCATAGAGGTATCAACGTGCATAGGCAAATCAACAAATGAATAATTTCATTAACTTATTCACAGTGGTTTATGCCCCATGAATGCTAATTTAGGTGTCAGTAAAACGTGAGGTTAATTCTGGCATTTCTAATTACAACATAAGTAGGTTTTACTTCTCACTATTGAGATACTCAGTTAAAATCTTAAGTGAATAAATCCATGACTGTGGATTTACAGGATTAAGCTTCCAGTACCCTGTAGAGTCTGCAGAAGAAACCTCACCCTTGCCCATGGACTCATACTTGAGGCTGAGGGCACTGTTTTATGCCCCACAGGGGCAAGCAGAGGCAGGCATGTGGTGGGAGGTGAGCTGGCAGCTCTTGGCAGTGAAGTTTCTTCCCTGGCTGGCAGCAGGGATTTGGTGCCGCTGCAGCTCCGTGAGCGGTGCTGGCACAGGATGGAAACACCAATGTGGAGGTGCAGCTGCTGAGTTCCAAGTGTGAGTAAGTGGGATAGGAGGAGGAATGGAAAGCTGCTGATATTTCCAGGCTACAAATGAGATGTGAAGAGGGATAAAATTGCTTTGCATAAGTCACGCAAGGCAGTACCACTGAAGCACTCTCAGCTTCTGCCCCCTGCACCCCAGCCCAGCATTTCACGTGGCTCCTGCCTCTTAACTTCCTTCCCCTGGCTTGCTCCCATGGCAGGGGAAGTCCTTTTTCTTCCTCTTTTTTCCTTTTCTTTATATGGGGTATTTTTATATGGGCATATTTCCCCATATGATTGCATCCAAACGTAGTGGTGGATGGTTGGTTTTTTCTCTTTCCCTGTGGTTACTCATGAATAAAGAGCTGCAGAAAACTAATTACAGTAAATAAATGCTGATTGCAGTGTCAGAGTGAAATGATGACTTGTGAGGGTAACAGTTAACTCTCTGATTCATCTGCTTTATTTTTGCTTTGTGGATATTTTTAAAAATCCATAGCTCATCAGGAATCTGTGAGTCAGGACCCAAGGCTTTTCCACAGAACTTGATACAGTGAAGAACTTACAGGCAGAGGTCAGTGGGTGAAACTCTTCACCGTCTCTAGTCCCATGGGGATCCTCAGAGGCTCTGCTGGATGGGGTCCATGCCACATGTGAGCAATGCTGCAGGCCTACAGCCTCTTATTTGAAATAAGTCTCTAGCTGGACTTCAAGAATTTTTCAATAATGTGTAACTTCTCTTTTGGGTTCATATTAGAGACAAAAGGAGCATAAGCACATAGGGGCTGTCCTTAAGGAACAGCCTGCTTGAGAAACTTAGTTTGCAGATGCATTTACTGAAATCTGCCTCTGCCTTCCCCATAGAAATCAGGATTTCAGCCTTTCTGGATTGACTTCAGCTTCTAAATGTGAGTCAGTATTGCAAGAGCACCATAAAGAGTTTAGCCCTAAACAGCAAATATCACAAATTAAACTCTCAGTTTTATGCCAAAAATCTCCATAAATGAAGAAGTGTTCCAGGATTGACTGGAAATAAATAAAAGCAGCAAATAGTAAAACAGCAGTCTCCACAGCAAACAGTAGAACACAAAAATGTTTTGTCAGCTTTGTGCAGAAGCCAAGATATTGCTGAAGAAAGATGAGCACAAAAACAATAGATGATTATACTGTTTATTCTTTTACCATAACAGGTGCCTGTGAGGAAGTGATATGAAGAAAATGCTTTTTGCAAACCCACTATCTGAAACATCAAATCAATCAACGTTGTTAAGAGAAAAAAATGGACTTGAATGTTTGAAAGGCAGCAAATGTCTGAGTGTGAAAGGACAGAGGCAGCCAGTCTGTTTATCAGAATCTCTGAGGCAACAGTGATTTTACAATTGGATGTTTCTTTTGATTTGTGTTTGTGCTTTTGATTTGTGTTCTCAGATTAGTCATATCATGGTTATCTATTCTCTTTGCTGTGTTTTATGGTAGTTGCCTTTTCCTTAACTCTGAGACACAGATTTACTGAACCTTTTACAAGCAATGCCTCCTAAATCTGGAAGAAGATGAGCAAAATCTGTCAGGTAGAGATTGGAAAAATAATTGAATTTTACCAAGTTGAAATGAGCCTCTCTGGAGCTGATATTTGGCATTTATTGAGCTAACTCTGATTTCTTTGAACTCAATAGGAGTACAAAGCCTGTGTAGGGCACTTTTGAGAGCCTCACTGACTTAATTTCATAGTTATCCTGAGAATACTGCTGTAGTCAGATGCCTCTGGCCTGAATTAATGTTTTTTCAAATGCTTCTATGTGGCTCAAGGTAAGGGGGCTGGCATTTTCTGTTGGAGAGGAGGTGTGAGCTGGCAGATGTCATTTCTTTGCAGACTGTGGTGCCAGAGGCCTTGGGGTGGGGAACAGAACCTAGCAGAACCTAGCAGAGAGCAAGGGAAAAGCTGCCATCAGCAGAAAACTTTAAGCAGCAGAAGTATTCCAGAGTGTTGGATGTCCTGTGGCATTCACCCAGCCATTAATCAGCACCCCAGAAATGCACACACCTACTTAGGTGCTTGCTGGCAAAGCTGAATTTGCTTATTGTGATTCAGCCTCTTCTTAGGGCACAGAAACCACTTGAAAGCCAAATGAAAAGATCTTGTTTGCACCTTAGTTCTAAAAATATTGTATACATACATAAACTGTCCCCTGTTTTGCTGCCTACACTTCACTCATGTATAGCTCCATCCTCTACTTTCTGCTCCCTAAAATAACTCCATAGGATCCCAAAAGCTAGATTTTTTCTATACATTCACTCAACACATCACTGGAAACCTCTCTCTGACTGCAGTGTGTTTTGATTTGGGTTGTAGGCAAGTGATAGAGAAGATGCAAAGTCAGGTTATTAGGAAAAAACCTGCAAATCTTGTATCTTTGCTACTGTGCAGTTGTATGGGATTTCTTTCAAGTCAGCAATGAAAACACAAATTTTCAGAGCAGTTTCAGGGAAGAGTGATCTCTCACAGCTGATCTGTTACTTTTTGTTTCAGAACAGTAAAGTAGCCAAATTCTTCAAGGGACACTTCCATATAAATTCTAATTTATCACAGGTCTGCTAGTGATCTCAAAAATGAAATAATATGCAGTGCCTGCCTCTACTGAGAGGGGAAAGATATGTCTGATATTTGCAGTAAATCAGTCATCTTCTTTCTATCTCTCTATTTTTGTTTATTCAACTGTAAAGCAATTTAAAAATTCTTGCCCAGTGAGCCTATTTTAAGCATAGCTTCAGAAATGTATTTTGAACTCTGAGCAGAAAGTATTTCTTATGCTAAGTATTTCTTTATTATACTAAAATTCAAGTTCAGGTTTCATTTTTTCAGCAGTTCACCACAGTAGCAAAATTTGACAGTCTTACATAAACAAATTTTCTATTTGGATTTAAATAATTCTGATTACTCCAAGAAAATAATTGCTAAAGGAACCAATAAACAATTGCTACACTGTTTCCTTGCACTATATAGAAAATGTTGAGTAAAATTGTGATGGCAGAAATTGCTTTGCTAGTGGCAAGGTGTTAATAAGAACACACATTCTTAATGAGAAAGGCAAGTGGGGGAGATGGGTGTGCTGTTCCTCTGTGCAGAGCACATGGCTGATGTTGGTTTCAGAGCTGGCTGGTGCGTGGTGCTGTTGTGCCCCCTGTAACTTTGTGGGGGTTGTGATTAGACCCCATTCCTGCAATTCATGCCACCAACTTCAGGTCTGTATCTGAGCAAGTCATCCAGACACCCTTTACAGTCCCAGAATTTCATTCATGTCATTCTGTAGTTTTAGATGGAAACTACATTTAGAAATACTTAGAACAAAGCATATTTAAAATATATTGTTTAGATAAAAGTGCCTGTTTCCCTCCATTTAATGTAAAGACAGTCCGTGCTAACCAGCTAAGAAAGAGAAAAAAATCTCAGTGAAGTGATTCTCATGTTGTGCTGATTTTGGCTGGGTAATTTTCTCCATGGTAGCTGTAGGGGCTGTGTTTTGGGTTTGTGCTGGAGACAGCTGACAAAGCCCTGATGTTTCCATTGTTGCTGAGCAGGGCTGACAGAGCCAAGGCCTTTCCTGCTCCTCACCCAGCAGAGAGGAGGCTGGGGCTGCCCCAGGAGCTGGGAGGGGACACAGCCAGGACAGTGACCCCAGCACTGGTGCCTCCCTTCTGCCATGCACCTCCAGGCAGGGCATGGGCTCATGGGGCTGGTGCCACAGGGAGGCCAATGTGTGTTTGTTAAACTGAGATGAAAGAAAATTGTATCCTGAAGGCTTGCCCTCCATTCTCACCATGGATTCATGGATGGGGGATTCAGCAGTTAGGAAAAACAGAAAGTTGTGATGTTCACTGCCAATAACTCATTCAGAAAGGGCATATGCTTCCTTGAAACACATATTTTAAAATACTGCCTGGAAGTTTATTTTTTTCCCAGTCATTTACCTACAAGATAAATATTAATGATGATTGCATGTTATTGATGATATCATTTGCTGATGCAGGCTACATCATCAGTCTTGGGAGACTTCCCTTCCATTAGGAAGAGAAAGAATAAATAGGTTTAAAATGTTGCTGGTTTAAGACCTTTCTTGTCAGTTTAATGTCATTCCTTTGAGACCTTTGCAAATCAAAATATTGATATACTCTCTGAATAGTCAGAATATCTTTTCTGACTGGCATGTGCACTTTTACTCTTCTGACATCTCTTATTCTTTCAATTCTCTACCTTACTCAATCATGTCTGTAAAAAACTCCCCAGCAATCTTTTGGTGTGGTGTCTGTCCAAGGCACGTCTGTCCTGGCAGTGCTGGGGCAGTTCTGCGGGTGAGAGCTGAGGTGGGCACTGTGCTCTGCTGTGCCTGTCCTGGCAGTGCCAGGGGGGCTGTGCAGTGCAGCAGCTGCCTCTGCAGACCAAAGTTTACAGCATGCTGAGGAGTATTTCTAACAGCTGTAACTTTTGTTCTCTGCCATCCAACAGGTGTCAGCACATTTTAATGCTTTGGTGTCAAAGAACCATTGATCTCACTATGCCCTTCTCAGAAATGTGCTTTCTTTATCCAGTATAAAGAGACTGGTTTTTTATTGACGTTTCCCATATTCAAATGCATTCTTTTAAATTTTGGCCATTTTACCAAGTAGTCCAGATCACTTTGCAAAGTAAGACATTCTCTTGCTTGCTTTCTAGTTGCCTGATCTTGTAATCTGCTGCATATTTCTACAGCACAAAGGTTTGTCACAGTCAAAACATTTATTTAATGCTGGCTGAGAGTCTCATCTCTGGAGGAGCCTGCACCAAACAAGTCTCCTGTGGCACTGTTGATGCCTGGGCACGCTTGAAGACTTAGATGTGACCCAGCCTTGAATGTATCTAATCATTCATAATCCTAGAATATGCTGAGTTGGAGGGTGTGGCATTCACATTCTTGGAACAGAGACATAATTCTCTCCCTCAGGGCTTTTTCCTGGAGAAGCACAGAGAGAAGAAGAGAAAAATAATTCTTATTTCTATTCTCTGCGTCTATTGTTTTGCACATGTGGAATGTGTTAGGAAGATTGTTTACCTGAAGTGATTTGTCAATTGGATTCTGCTGAGGATTGTTTTGTTCCCTTGGCCAATTGGAAGAAGCTGTGTCCTGTCTGTTGGGAGACAGTCATGCGTTTTCTTTAGTATTTTTTAGTATTCTTTGTAGAATAGCATCTCTTTTATATAGTACAATGTAATATAATGTAGTTTTGATAAAGCAAGTGTTCAGCATTCTGAAGCCTTGGAGTCAGATGCCAATCACATTTCCCACGATGGGGGCACCCAACAACTTCAATAGGAAGGGACCCATTAGGATCATTGAGACCAACTCCAGGCCCTGTGCAGGACACCCCAAAAATCACACCATGTGCCTGAAAGCATTGTCTAAGTGCTTCATGAACTTGGACAGGCTTGGTGCTGTGACCACTTCCCCGATGTGTACACCTCTGTCATGGATGTTGATTGATGAACACACTCATTGTGGTTTAACCCCAGCCAGAAACTCTGCCCCACACAGCTGCTACTCACTCCCCCAGTGAGGTGGGGAGGGAACAAGAAGAGTAAAAATGAGAAAACGTGTGGGTTCAGGTAAGGACAGTTTAACAGGTAAAGCAAAATCCACATGCTCAAGCAAACCAAGGAATTCATTCACCACATCCCATGGGCAGTCAGATGTTCAGCCATCCCCTGCAAAGCAGGGCTCCATCACACATAGCTGTGACTTAAGAAAACCAATGCCATCTCTCCAAACATGTCCCCCTCTTCCTCTTTCCCAGCTTTATGTGCTGAGCATGACACCATGTGCTGTGGGATGTCCCTTGGGTCAGCTGGGGTTAGCTGTCCTGCCTGTGTCCCCTCCCAGCTCCTGGTGCACTCCCAGCCTCCTCGCTGCTGGGGTGAGGAGCAGAAAAGGCCTTGACTGTGTCAGCCCTGCTCAGGATAATGAAACATCCCAGGATTACCACACTGTTTCCAGCACAAATCCAAAACACAGCCCCATGCAGCTACTATGGAGAAGATTGACTCTATCCCAGCCACAACCAGCACAGTATTGCATACCACTCAAGTGTCTCAGGGATATCTGAGAATATAAATATAGTGTATAGATCTGTAATCTTGTTGGGAAAATGCCCAGGCCTTCCTTTTCCACAAGCCTATGCTGAATTACAGCGTGGTATCTAGACCCTAAATTAAATGCTTGTTTTACTGCTCTGGGATAGCTTTTCTTCAGTGTACATTATCTAGGGCTACTGTGTTTTTCTTTGGGAGCTTCAGCAGTATTTCAGCCCCATGGTGCTTCCTCTAGTTTCCCTAGAAATGTTGAAACATCTCTGCTTCCTCCTTCTATGCATCTTGTCTGCAAATTTTAGCAATGGCACCTCACCTCCTCCTCTGTTCCTCCTGTGGGTTGAACACCACCAACATCATATGGATTAAATCTATTCCTGTGCTTCAGTCTCAGCTTGGCACGGGCAAGTCAAAGCCCAGAGGGGGCTCCATGAGAGGCTCAGGGGGTCTGCTCCAGCAGCAGCAGTGCCTGGAATGCAGCTGCCAGCCCAGGCAGCAGGAAGCCTTGCCCTGCCACAGCCAGTCAGGACAGTGAGCACAAGTAGCACAGCACAGTCTGTACCTGCATGGCATAAACTGGTACTACCAGGGACTCAGTATTTCACATACTGAAAAGCTAAACAGTTACACAACAAGCTTGCCAACTGTCTAAACCTACACATCTAAACCTGATGAGGGCTGAAGATTTTCACATTAAAATGTTGCCAAAATCAGCATGTTTGTGCAAAATTTGCAGTATGGCTGTACACAGGATTTTCTCCCTGTCAACATGACTCTGACTGTAGGCACAGCCCAAGGCAGCTTGTGGTAAGGACACAGTTGGCCCTTTTGGCTGCCAGCTCATGCTCCTGACTCAATTCAACTTACCATCAGCCCAAACCAAATTTAGAATGCTTGCCTGTCTAAGTGGGCAGTTTAGTCAGAAAAGCTCTCTGTGAGTCAGCTGGTGTTTCTAGGATCACCCCTGGTGTCAGTGTGGGATAAGCACAAGGAAGGTGGTGGCTCCTCTGCTGCAGAGTGCCACGTGTGAGCCACCAGCAGAGCCAGGACACTGTCCCAGGCAGTGACCAGAGCTGGTGCCACACAGGCAGGACAGACCCTGACTGGTGCAGGCTGGTGCTTATGCTGGCTCTGGATTTTGTACAACACATGGACTGACAATTGGGACTATTGTATTTGCAGGGATGCCCCGACAAAGGCAGGAATGATGCATCTGACTCCATGTTCTCAGAAGGCTGATTTATTACTTTATTATACTATTTTATATTAAAGAATACTATACTATACTATACTATACTATACTATACTATACTATACTATACTATACAATATAGAAAAGATACTCACTGAATGCTAAAAGATAATGAAAACCCATGACTCTTTCCAGAGTCCCAACAAAACTTGGCCCCAGTTGGCCAATGAGTCAAAACAACTCACACCAGAATCCAATGAAACAATCACCTTTGGGTAAACAATCTCCAAACACATTCCACATGAGCAAAACACAGCAGAAGCAAATGAGATAAGAATTGTTTTCCTTGTCTCTGAGGTCTCTCAGCTTCCCAGGAGAAAAATCCTGGGCGAAGGGATTTTTTTCAGAGAATGTGAAAAAACACATGGGACCTTCTCATTTCAAGACTGTTTCATCCAGGCTTCATGGAGAAGGGGCTGTATGAGGAGCTCAGTCATCAGGCCCTGCTACAGATCAGACTTGAGTTACAACCTGAAATCAAAGACAACAAGGTTACAGAGGATGACATTCAAGGTTTTCCTTATTGCTTCTGTCTCTTGCTTCTCTCAGGCAATCACATAGGAAAAGGCAGTAAGAAAGCATGAATTTTGCAGGGTGCCTCTTTGGAAATGTTTTGGCAATGTTTTGACACACTTGCAAAATAAGTTATAGTGAGTTTTTGTCCATTCATTTCTCTTAGACAAATATCTTGGAAATCCGAGGCACTTTTCAGATTCAGCAAAGATGATGGGTCAGATTTGGGTCTGCTTTTTAGTGCAGATCTACTTGTTTTCTTTGTACAGAAGAGGGACTTCAGGCAACAGCCATGACTTCAGAGAAATTAGGGCAAAAATTTCAGGGGAGGTTCCAAGATGCTGCCTACTTGGTACCTGACCTAGAAAACATCCTTTTAAGCAAAAGCATTACACTCAGAAAAGGAATTTTTGTGGTCTGAGCTGTACCACAGCCTGCTGCCTATAGCTGAGCACAGATATAACTCCCTGCATGTAAACCTTCTCTGTGCTTTGGGTTACTCCTGGAAATGTCCCTGGAAGAGGAGATGATGGGTGTCCTGTGCTACCATGAAGTTTCTGTATACTGGAATGAGTTTCCTTTAATATGATTACTTATTTGAGGTGTGAAGGACACCAATAACTCTCACCAATTTGATGGGAGTTGTAAGCACTCAGCCCATAAAATATGGAGAATGCTGTGTAGAGGTGGGTAAACACACATCACCTCATAAATATGATAGGAAACTGCAGTGCATTTTCCCCTGGACTGACACACACATCAAATCCTATGCACATGTTTTTCAGCAGCATTTCATATTTTATAAGGCAATCACATTGCTGGGAAATTAAAATTAGCCATAGACAGACAGATCCTGCAAGTTCTTTGCAGTGGGGGGAGAGCAAATGGACAGAGTTTTATCAGGAAATGAAAATGAGGCCAGCTTTATTGCCACATCAGGTGTTATTTACTGCAGCGGGCTTGTTTTAACTCCTGCACTCAGTTAAAGAAAAGCCCCAAACCAGCCATTTGTCCTGAAGGAACAAATTGATTTCCTGATGCAAAGCCATTCACAGAGTGTGCAGCAGAGTTTGCTCAGTAGATCAGTTTGTGCTGCAGGATGAATGGGAAGATTTTGCCAAGAAGTTTGCCAGTCTTTTGCCGTTATTACAAGCAGTGGCACTGATAGGAATGTATCTGTATCCATGAATCTCCATCCTACCTTTTTTCCTAAGGTGGCTGTGGACACACTGTCCCCAAGATGCTGGGGGGTGTGTGTGTGTGTGTACCTGCAAAATGACCATACTGTACCAGTTTGTGCCTGTCTACTGGCCCCATTTTCTTCACTTTGCAGCTGAACACTGAGCATTGTTGATTCTCCCCACTTTTCCTTTGGTAAAACATATGGGATAGTCTTAAATCCAAACCTGAACCCATTTTTTTACCATGCTTGAAAGTAGTTCACCCATAAAATTATTCCTTCTACAGTCAGCTTTGATTATTAATAATGAGATGCTAATCAAAAAATAACATGTTATATAAACAGACTGCTACCACCTCCAGCCTCAAAAATTACTTTTTGAAAGATATTTTTGCATAGAGTTAAAATACTCCTGTTGATAGATTTTCACTTTGCCTCCTCTACACTTCACAGATATCAGTGGAGTTATATAAAGTGATGGAGTCTGGCAGCAGGGAGGAAGTATTTCCCAAGGAGTCTGTTGCTGGTGTGTGTTAGGTAAGAGCTGCAGGCACAATCCTGCCCCTCCAGCATGGGCAGTGAGAGTCTCAGTGGCCTGGGAACACCGTGACAGTGTGCACCTTTATCTGTCTGCATTGCCTAAGACAAACTGGACAACACTCAAATGGGAGAGAAGTCATCATTTCCTGTGGGTGGGAGCACTGCAGTCAAGGCAAGAGGCACAAATTGTTGCCAATTCTGTCATTTTCTATAGGATCACAGGTATATAAATATTGAGCAGACAGTCAATTGCTGTGAGCTTTTAGGAGCAAGGGAGATTTAACATGGTTTACAAATTGTCAATCAGAGTGGGAGTATCAGCTTGACAGGGAGATATACAAGGTGAAGTCTTTATATTATAGCACAACCACAGTGGACCAGGGAGAAAAGATGGGCAAGAACAGAGCCTCAGTGTTAATTCAGGGCTCTTGTTCCTCCAGGCCAGCATGTGGTAGAAGGAGATGGGGGAGTGAAATCCCACTGAGGGCAAATAAGAAAACAGAGGATGAAAGCTGGAGCAAAATGGTGAGACAATGGTCAGAGAGGTCATCATCATGGGAGCCACAGGGGGTTGTGAAGAGACAGTTCCCATCAAACTGATACCATCTGTTGTCACATTACATTGCATTTCAGCTGCCCAAAGGCACCCTGAACCCAAACTGAGCCCCTGCTCAGGGCAAAGGGGTCCCCCACATGTATTGTGTTCCATCTGCAGAAGAGAAAGTGCATTTACAAAGCCTTTTGACTCTTCCTAATAATGAGGTTATAAATAAGGCAGTGAAGTATCTGCCTTTTCATCTGTGCTTGATTAGGGCTTACTCAGCTTCTACTTTGGAATGGCAGCAAAACTTTAGTGTTAAACAATCCTGCTGAAGCTCTGGGTGAACTGAGAACTGGAGGTTCTGCTGGTACCTACTGGGGTACCACACAGGTCTGGCTCTGGCTCCATGATGGCAAGAAATGTCTGCAGCAAGGGCCCCAGATATAACATTTCCTCCCCTGCCACAGATTTCTGTGGCCCTGGGTAGTTGCTTAATGCCCATGCCCATGCCTGGATGAAGATAAAGGCACCTGCCTGTGCTTGCTCCCTGATGCTGAACCCAGCAGCTGAGGGGTGGCCCATGTCTTCCAGGCAAACTTCAGATGGTGAAGTAGGCCTGTAAGCCTGCCCACATCCAGTTTGTGTGTTGACAATGGTGTCAGCTCCAGCCTGTGCCATGTCTGGGCATTGTCAGAGATGGTGTTTGCCAGCACTATGGTAACAGTTTAACAACCTGGAAAATTGGGAACCTTGCCAGGGAATGTTTCCTTGGGGTTTCTAGGCTGAGGCACATCTTTACATCACCAGAGGTGAAATTGCAAAGGTGCACACACATGTATATGCGTATATAAGTTATATATAAGGCATAGTTATGAAATTAAATATAGGACAATTTTTAGGTGCTTGGATTTATAACAAAGATATTTAGGCTCTAATGGTCAAATAAATGTCAGTGGGAATTCAATATATCTGTGTATTTGCAGATCTAGGCCACATTCCCTGTCCCAGAGGGATTTTAGTCCCACTAGATACTTCTCTGCTATCAGGAATGAAGGACCAGCATAAATGATGATGTGCATTTTCCTTTGATCCTTCCCCTGCTTGGCATTCTCTTCCTTTGATAAGGTGCCAATTACTCCCATCCCCCTCCCCTGTACCTTTTTTTTCAGACCACACAGAGGAAGTACAAGAGGTACTTGCAGTGATTAGAGTGGGCTGATTAACCTTCACAGCCCACAGTGCCCCAGGTACAGAGCTGAAGGCCATAAATCTCATTCAAATTGCCATCTTAATGTGGTTCCTTGAGGCTCTTTAGGCTGGGATTTGGATGGAGCTGCTCACTGAGCTCATTCATTTTTCTTACTTGTTGCAGATTTCACCAGCTTACTGATCTATATCTAGGTCAGCTTCATAAAGCATCATTTCTCTTCAAGGGCTTCATAAAGTAACATTTCTGTTCCAGTCTTCAGCTGGGAAGACAGTTGGAGGGGGCTGGCTGACAAATGGTGAGACTGCATGGATCTCCAAGTGAGTGTCAGTCTGTGGATTTTACTTAGTGCCTTATATAGTGCCTATATATTTGCAAAGACTTGTGAATTGAAGTAAGCTGTGTGTAAGAGACTGAAATTGTTGATGGCTTAAACCTTCTAAAATCATTGAAGGACTTTTTGCCCACCATAGCAAACTGCAAAGAGAGCTGAATATCTGGGAGCACTCAAGGCCACCCCTCCCCAAATATGCCTAATACCTGGAATTTGGATTGTGACAGGAACCTGAGGTAAGATGGAGGGGGTATTATTGTCCAATTGTCCAATTGTCCCAGGTCTAGGGAGGAGAATGGATTCACAGGTGATACAGGAAGAGAGACTGGAATGCTGATGGTTCAAATATTCAGGAGGAAGCTGCAGCTGTGCAGAGGCACAGAGGGTGAGCACAGCCCTCCTCAGGCTCCAGCTGGTGTTGAATGAGGTAAGGAAAGAGGCAAACCCTGTGTGGTGGGGAATTAATCTGTCCTTACTCCAGGGAACTCAGCTGTGTTAACTCCCCTGCCAGGGAAGTTCCAGAACCCTCCCAGGTAGCCTGGAGGTGTCTGTCTCTGCTGATGGGCCACCATGGCCACAATGGACTCAGCTGCACTGGTGTCATAGGCAGCTGTATCTCCTTGGAAGGTGCCAAAGACTCTCCAAATGTCCTGAGATCCACAACATTACATCACCCAGGGGAAACTCCCTCCTCCAGGGGAGCTATCTGGGCATTCCTATTTGAGCCTGAGTGCATATAAACCAAACAGAGTTTGTATTCTGGGGGTTCCTTCACCACTTGATGGATCCAGTCTGTGACTGTCACTTTGACCAAGACTGTGACCATCACTTTGACCAGCAAACATTGAAATCGCAGCAGCTGAGCCTCTTCATGAGGCCTGTTGGTGGTGAGATTTTTCTACTCGATAGGTGTTTTGCCATTGCATTTTTTGTGTATTTTGGACTTTATCTTTTTCTGACTCCCATTCTAATTTTCTCCCTCTGCAAGTTCCCCCTCTGCAAGGCCATTTTCTTGTTCTTGGCTCTGCTGGGATGAGAGACAGGTCAAGTACAGGGTCTGGCCTTCCCATGCTGTGTCTGGTCTGTCCATGTGCAGCAGCCCCATTGCAGAGGGAATCCCTCTGCCAGGAGCCTGGAGCTTGTGCAGGATCCCTGGGGAGAGCTTCTGCTTCCTTCCCCACATTGCTACCTGCTTGCTCAATTCCCTGAGCTGTAAGGCTAGACAGGAAAACAAGCACAGTGTTTGGAGCTAGAGCCCTGCTCTCATTTAGGAGCTGTGAAGATATTTTAGGAACTCAGGATGTTTGAGATGGTTTGCCTCTCTGAAATGTGAATGTTCAGGGCCTTGTTGCCTCATTAAATAATAAAGTTACTGACTGTCAAGTGCATTGAAGACCTGGGATGAAAACTGTCTCCTCTTAAGCAACCTCTGGTTTTATTGTGATGGTGGTAGGTTGCTGGCTAATTACATGGCTGTCTTGAAATTGGTAACTCAGCTCCCCATGGAGGCCTGCTGTGACTCCAGACACGTGGCCCCTTAATTTTCTGAGAGCAGCAAACGGATCAGTCAACAGCTTGCAGATGAGAGGACAGTGCTGCAGCAAGCAGGAGCTGGGACTTCAGGATATTGTTCAATAAGAAACAAACCCAGCTAACTGGTTTTCTGTCCAGTAAACAGCCTGGTTCCTAATGATTTACTTATTCTGCAGCGACAGTGTGGGGTTTGGGTTTGCTTCTGAAGAGGAGCTGAGTGCTACAAGGTCAGGTCATGGCAAAGAAGCACCTGCAGTGCCAGGGGAAGGCTACAGGGATATAGAAGCATTTGAGTCTAAAACACCTTCTTTTGGTAGAGTACAATTTCCTTTTTGAATCTATTTCCAGAAAGCAAAAGCTGTTGGACATTGCCCCAAAAGCTTCCTGCTGGAGGAGGGAGTTATCTAAACAGAAGGAATGCTCAAAGAGAACTGTGAGGACCAAACCAGGGTACTGGTACTGGTTTGTCTGAGCTCCCACAACAAAGCTGAAAGATCCCACCTTCAGATGCCAGCCTGTGCTTTTCCCCAGGCTCCCTCTTTCGGGTGTCTGCTCATGCTTCATCTGTCACCCCTGGGCAGATGAAAGAAAAATGCTGCTGGTAAAGTTTTTCTCTCCACTGCTGCTGACAAGCAACCTGTCTGTTCCTTATCTTTAACACTGTGCTGGAAAGCCCTGCTTGTACTGCTAAAGGTCTTGCAGCTGATATGGAAATGTCTGACGTGTTTGCATTCCCTGGACCTCACATTACAGTGGGGATTGACATTTCCTTTGGACTTAAGGTCAAAAGCCTTATAAAAATAAAAACCCTTCTTAAGATGATATAGATGAACTTGCTCTGTAGCTGGCCTGAACCTCCTTAGTCTCCACAGCAATCAAGTCATTAATATTTTATAAGATAATAAGGTTCCAGAATAAAAGCTTCTCTGTTCCCAGAGCCCTGCTGGAAAATAAAAGCATCCCCTTTTATCCATCAAAGATCCAGTGCTTTGTTCCTGCCCTGTGAGCAGTACTAGCATCTTCTCCACAGGTCAGTCCAGCTTTGAGATCCTGATTAGTGTTACACTACAGATTTGTTGGCACTTAGCACTGTCGGTGTTCCAGGCTCTGTTGTCTGTTTTAGGTGGCAAAATCCGACCCAAGGGTGTTGAGAACACCTGGAGGAACTCAGGATAAAAGCTAGATGGAACAGCCTTGTCCCAGTAGTAGCCTACCTGCCAAAGACTCTTCTCCCAAAGCTTTCTCAGTGTGCTGTTGTCTGTAGTCATCATTATCATCACAATTATTAATAATTTGAAGCACTGAACTGCTTTGAGTACATGTCTGTTCTGGGAAGAGGATCTCCCTGAAGCAGACAGAGTGCACCTGTCTGTAGCAGGAGATGGTCCATGCAATAGAGAGCTCACAACACAAAAATGTGGGATCAGAGGCTGGGAGAAAGCAGGTGGCAGATCCTCCACTCAAGGCTCCTCTCCCTATATTAAGCTCTACCCTAGTTATGAAACCCAAAAAGCTTTGGTGTCCATATGCTGTTCGTAGGAACGCTCAATTGTCCTTAAATCCTTACAGGATGTTATCTGCCCCTGTTGCTCAGCTGGTGGGAGTGAATCCATCCATCCCCAGTTATATAACAGTTAGCCATCTCCTCTAAACTAGTTTTCCATGGTCCCGGTATAGCTTTGAGATAGAGATAGGAACATATGGACTCTGCATTCCCTGGCTACTCTCTTCAAAGTGTAATGACTGCTTTCTTTGGGAGTGCCCCCAGCTCATAGAAGGTGCTTAGGTAGGTCTCTCAGACTAGAACTTGACATCCATAATCAGAATAATTGAGATTATAAACAAGCTTGTATAATAAGTAACAGAGGAAAATGCTGAGCTGCTGATAAGCAAATAATTGCTGAGAAATTTCAGAAACTCTGGCTGTATCATTTTAGGATGGCATTAGATGAGTGAATTGCACATGCTATGGAAAAAGGGGTGTTTTTTCCCCTGTCTTTATGGAGGTTGTCAGTCTCACCCAGCAGCAGATGTAACTGGAGCTTTGGACCTCTTCCCCAGGACAAAGCCTGAAGGTTTAAATTGCCTAAAGAGCCCCACTGATGAGTGGTGAGTGGTGGTGGCAACAGACAACATTAAAAGCCTCCAAGAAAAAAGATGAGAAAATCTGCAAAAAGGGGCAAGAGCAAATATTAAAATAACCCCAACACTTTAATCCCCATCCCATTTTAATCTAGTACTGCACTCTATTAGCATAAAAATACCAATTACATTTATTTTGTTAAGGCTTTGCTGAGTAAACTGACCCCTGGCCTAATGCAGTTACCAGGTATATTTGTGTTCTACAGAGAGGTGAACAGATGGCTTTTTTGTGTGTGACTGTGTAAGAAAACCATTTCTGCAAACAGGGGATGTCAGGTGAGTTAGAGGAACAAACTTCTACTTCAGTAATAAGTTAATTGTGCAGCAAAACAGAGCTTAGTGTCAGGTTGGTTTCCACTCAGCTCAGGTGGATTAATGAACTTTCCAATGTGTTACTGGAAAGCTGGAGGATTTGCTTGTGTTTCTGGATGTGCAGGGCATCAGAACACACACTGCAAGTGGAACCAGGAGCTTTTTCCTCCTTGCTGATGCCAACAGGAGCTGGTTTGATCCAGCCCATGGCAACCTCTATCCTACCTCAGTCTGGTTTGGATGGCAAAGAATCAATGATGAATACTTAAAAAAGATAGCTGTGGAATCCCATTCAAGAGTAAAATATTTGAGGCTAGGAAAAGCCATTAATGACCGTCTCAGTAAGGCAAAGATTTTCTGTTGATTCACATGCATTGCATTATATCTGATTATACTGCTAAAATAATGAAATGCAATTTTGTTGTTGATTGCTATTAAAATATATATTTGTATAAAAACCTTTAATCTCATTAGCTAGAATTAAAATACCTATATCTATGTGTTTTAAATGGATATGTGCTGCTGAATATGAGCAAAGATATTGTGATTACTCCCATTTGGCTGCACGCATCTTTGATGAAGACTGTCTAAGCTTTAGAGAGAAACAAAAACTTCAAGGGCTCATCCAGCTGATTTTAGGCATTTGCATTATGTTGAGATGGCCAGCATCCCGAAAGACTCTATACCTGTGTGCTGATTGAAATGAGGAGGTAATGATTAACACAGAGATAAAAATCTGCATTGAAGGCATCCATATTTCCTAAATAAATCTGACTGGAATTTTACTGGAACATTTTTGGTATTAAAAAAAAAGGCATTCCTTAGAAAAACCAACTAATGGCATAATAGAAGAGCAAAAACCCAGTTCATGAAAACTGTCCTGGAAGAGTTTATAAATTGGCCAGGTCATTAAGGTGAAATTCCCAGGCTCATTTGCCATGCATCAGAAATTACAATGGGAAAAAACTCAACTTGGAGTGCTCTGTGCTCCTGGGATTTACTAAACAAGGGCATGCAACTGCCATGTGAAGACTGCCATACAAGCTGCATTTGAACTACACTTCATAGCAATTAACATTTTATTGAGTTAGTCAGAATCAATATAAATTTGGGTTGCTTTTTTCAGATGTGGAAGGGGTTGTGAGCAGAGTGAAAGCAGTAGAGGCTATGAATAATGGTAAATATACATTACATGTCCTTGTTATTGTAAATAGGATTATTTCTGCCAAAATCAGTGCTCTGTCTTAAGTTGAATAGTCAGCCAGGCCTATTATTATACTGCACAAAATTATATTATTATACTGCACAAAAAAAACTTTTCATTTGTTTGATGCCTCTCTTAAAGGGCAGGAAAATTCAGTGAGAGAGTGGCATGAACCACAAGCAGAAGATCTTTTCCTCTGACTCAAGATAGCCTTGCATCACCAGTGTTCCCAAATCAGCTTATTAATCTTCAGTGTGCAAAGATATTTTTTAAAGGGTTGAAGAGGAAAAAAAGAAATAAAAATTAAAGAGTTGGTGAGATGCTGAAATGCAACATTTTCAAGATACTGCTTAGAACACTTCACACACAGAAGGAATTTTGATAAAATAGAGCTTTGTCCAGTGCTGCTTGCTCAGGCAAAGCAGAATGGCCTCTTTGTGATGAGAAGGTTTCAGTCTCTTCAGCAGTGCTGAGGCTTTGTCCTCCCTCCATGGGGGCTTCAGGAGCTCCTGGGGCTCATTGCACAGCACGAGGTCAGGAATATCCCCTGTCCTGCCATGAGTCCAGTGGGCTGACCCCAGGGGAGCTGGGGTGCTGACAGCTGGAAAAGAGATACCCAAACTTGACCTGGTCACTGCCTACAGGCTGTGGGTATGAACACAGAGATACCCAAACCTGACCTGGTCACTGCCTACAGGCTGTGGGTATGAACAGAACACAGAGATACCCAAACCTGACCTGATCCCTGCCTACAGGCTGTGGGAATGAACAGAACACAGAGATACCCAAACCTGACCTGGTCACTGCCTACAGGCTGTGGGAATGAACACAGAGATACCCAAACCTGACCTGATCCCTGCCTACAGGCTGTGGGTATGAACACAGAGATACCCAAACCTGACCTGGTCACTCCTTACAGGCTGTGGGTATGAACAGAACACAGAGATACCCAAACCTGACCTGATCCCTGCCCACAGGCTGTGGGTATGAACACAGAGATACCCAAACCTGACCTGATCACTGCCCACAGGCTGTGGGTATGAACACAGAGATACCCAAACCTGACCTGGTCACTCCTTACAGGCTGTGGGAATGAACACAGAGATACCCAAACCTGACCTGGTCACTGCCTACAGGCTGTGGGAATGAACACAGAGATACCCAAACCTGACCTGGTCACTGCCTACAGGCTGTGGGTATGAACAGAACACAGAGATACCCAAACCTGACCTGGTCACTCCTTACAGGCTGTGGGTATGAACACAGAGATACCCAAACCTGACCTGGTCACTGCCTACAGGCTGTGGGTATGAACAGAACACAGAGATACCCAAACCTGACCTGGTCACTCCTTACAGGCTGTGGGAATGAACACAGAGATACCCAAACCTGACCTGGTCACTGCCTACAGGCTGTGGGTATGAACAGAACACAGAGATACCCAAACCTGACCTGATCCCTGCCCACAGGCTGTGGGTATGAACACAGAGATACCCAAACCTGACCTGATCCCTGCTCACAGGCTGTGGGTATGAACTTACAGGAGTCTTCTCGTTGGTGGCAGCCTCAAGAGATGTCCCATGGACCCCAGAGCCAGGAGAGGAGGAGAGCTAGGCATGGCTTATCCTGGACTCCACAGCTCAGTGTGGAGCTGGCTCTTGAGGACACAGGCCTCTTTCACCCTGTTGGCTGTCCCCTATCCTTCCCTCCCCTGGGCTGGGGGTGCTGTGTGGGCAGCATCCCTGCAGAACACCTTAGAGATCCTTCCCAGCTGGAGTCATTCCCCCTGCTCTGCAGATCAAGGATGCTTCTCCTCATCTCCTCCTGCTGCACAGGAAGGGTAATGATGCCAAGTAACTTGTGAAACTTCATATCCAACACATTTTGGCTTCTTTCTGCTTTCATAAAAAGCCAAGTCTGTCTGACCATTTTCTCTGTTTATAGGCAGAACATGGAAACAAAATCAGGGCTATGTGTTGTGTTTGTTCCAGCAGCTGTGCAGCTCACATTGCAGAATAAACCATATTTATTTATTTATCACTGGCACACAGAGCTACATATGGCAAAGGTCCAGAGCCCCACACAGTAAGGCCTGTATGATATAATGATGCCAAGTCCTATAGATCCCTCTGGAAGCTTTGGGTCTGTCTTTCTGGGCACCCAGGAGTGCTTGACCTCATATGCTTCTCCTTTGTGCCTTTTTCTTCTACTTACTGCTGCTGATGAATTGCTGTCTGACATCGAGAAATAACTGGGCCAAAGTACACTCAGGCAGGAGGGAGCAAAGGAAAATGTGTGTTATAGTTCTGTACATTTTATAGCTGCTACAGAAGCACAAGCTTTGATGTGCAGTATTCAGGAGTTCAAACCCTAGTAATAATTGTGACATGAGTGGTATTTACCATGTTTTCCTTAAGGGAGATAGTGTGGAGTCATCAGTGCCATCCAGACTGGCATTTTTGGAAAAGGGCACCCTCTGTCACACAAAATCCCTTGTGCCTTTTGTACCCCTCCCTTGTGCTGGTGGCAGCAGCCCAGCAATGTACCAAAGGTGCTGCTGAGTCACTGAACAAAAGCATCCAAACACTGTCTTACTTGAGAGTTACTTGCTAGGAGTGGTGATTCACTATTTGAGGTCTCTTCAATATGAATTTGAGGGAAATTTAATTACCCTTATTTCCTGAAAGATTTTTTTTTCCCATTTCACACTTTTCCAGGAACAGGAGCAGCAGAACAGCCAAACAATGCTGGATGCTCATCTTGGCAAAGTGCTGGGAGCAGAGTATTCCAGGAATCTTGTTCCTAAACAACCACTCAAGGTCTTCTGCCTCTGTTAAAGCTTCCAGGCCCCTTATTCTGAAAGCTAGAAAGCTTTTCCTGCGCATAAATACATATAACCTCCCTGTCCAAACTTGGGCTCTTTGACATATCTGAGGAAGCTGCCCTAGCACTTCCTTGAACTGAATCTGCTTTTCCCTGCTCTTGCTCCAGACACCTTCAATCACCAAGTCAGTCATCCTGCCTGCTGTTAAAGGTTGAACTTCATCCCCTACTTGTTATTTTGGCAGCATCCTCATTGAGCAGTGTCCTTTCTGACAGGTCTTTCAGCTGGGAGAGGATCAGCTTTATCTGAGCTGAGAACTGCCTGGAGGAACTCAATGTGAGCTCTCAGAGTATTCACACACAGTGGATGAGCATGGCTGAGAAGCATGGCTTGGTAACTCACAGGTGACTGAGTAATTTAGTGGAAGAAGCAGAAACAGAACTGCAACTTCCTAATTAGCACAACTTGATAGGACTTGGCAGAGAGCAAAATTCTGCTTATTGGTTTACCCAGGCCCAGATGCACTGTGCAGTGAAAGGTAATTATTGGGGCATGATTGTTTACAGGCTGTGACAACAGTGTCTCCAAGGTCTTGGGGTTCAGACTCATTTTTTCATTTCATATCTGTCTGGTACCTAGCACACTTGTTTTGTCTTATCAAAGTGATTCCAGTGATAACAACATCATCATAATTCATGGCAGCCCCTGCATTTTCTGACATGTATTTCTCTTACAGATTAAATATCTAACCACACAAAAAATGTATAAATACATAGTCTCGTGGAGTAAAGGTGCAGTCAGGGCTATCAGCCTGGGATGGAAGAAGAGAATTATGCCCTACTCTTTTGGTTTTCTGAATTGCAATCCTGCTGAGCACAGCTGGGAATTGCAGGAAATCCAAACATTGAGGATAGAGCTGATGATTTCAATGTGCACTTTGTCAAACACTGCTTCACATGAGAGAAAGTTTCCCTGACTTGGTTGGAAGAAATAGTATCCTGACTGTATCTTTTAACTCAGACAGGGAAATGTAAATAGCCCAGGCCAGGGGTGCCATGTATCTGGAGCTACAGAGCAAATGAATGAACTGTAACAAAAGCAGAGAAAGAAGATATTTCTTGCAGCATCAGATTGGATGTTACAGACTATAGATTTTGTGTCTAATAGAGGTGAGGAGTGCCTGCAGATATGTTGAGCAGGATCTGACTGATCCTGAATCACCAGAATTCCCTGACATGGGCTCAGGGAGCTATTTTCCCTTATATTCAACCAAGAGAAACAGTGACTTCTACACAGGGCCCCTAATATAGATCTCCACATTGACTACAAAGGGATTTATGGGTGACCAACATGACTGTACCTGCATCTATAATTAGATCATGTATTTAATTTGTGATTTCATAGCTGCTCATACTCAAGAGTCCAAAATCCCTCAGCTTTGCCCTCCAGGTGGTCACTCAGGGTGGCTTTCCAAGGAGAGTCCTGGCCAGCTGGTTTGTCAGTACAGACCCTGCTTCACACTTGCCTTGGCTGCATAAACTGTCTGACAGATCAAGAGGTGCTATCCTGATGTGGAAATTCTGTCTGTATTCCTTTTATGATTTTGATTCTATTTTCTGAGCTTGCTCCATGCATTGAATTAGACTGAATGTGTCCAGGCTAACAAGAGAGATTACTACATGAAGATTTGGACAGGGAACAAACTATCTTTGTAAATAGGGTAAATACATGCTTCCCATGCAAGACACAAGCAATTAAGGGGGGAAAAAAGGAGAAAAAAACCAGTTTTTAATCTACTTTCTCTTTCATCTTCATGAAAGTAGCTAGCAAGACTTGTCACCACTATTTATGAATTGAACTTGATTTAGTGATTTAGCAATCAATTGCCTCCACATCCTTGCCTCCACTTGGAATGAAAGTGGTTAGAAATTAATCCAGGTGGTTTATGCTTCTGGAACTGGCAACCCATCTTAAACAAGTTTCCAAACACTGGAATCTTCTTGTGTTATTGGCCACTCAGAAATGAAGAATTATTCTGGAAATAATCTCATAAAACAGAACTGAATTTTCTGCATTAACTCCGTTGTTGAGGTCCTTATCAGCCTGTGGCAGCTTGAGTCAAATATAATCTACAGCAGTCTGAAACTTCAGAGCATCTGACACTCTGTGCCTGATGGGAGGTATTTTGGAGCTGTGAATTGATGTGAGCTTGGACTCCTTGAACTCACTGAACTGAGTAGAGGAGAGTGTGATGGAAACAATGCCAATGCCCTTGCTGCCCAGAGGCTGCAACTGAGCATCAGGAGGGCCTGAGGAAAGAGCTTTCTGGTGCTTTTAGGTGTGGCTGAGAAGGGATTTTCCTGATAAGAAAAGTAAATCTGTGCAGTGATCAGCCAGACCTACTATCACAGTTTTTAGTCTCTTAGCAGCTGCTGCCATGGTGGCACAAACCCCAGTGCAGCAATGGAGCAATTCTGTCTCTGCCTTACAGGAGAGACAGCCTGGATTCTCCATCAGCCAGATAAACCTGCTGGCCTTTTGTGGGGGATTGCATTCTTTCAAACAATAATAGGGGAGCCACAGCAGTCCTTACTGCTCTCAGTGAGACACCAGATGTAATATTTAACACTTTAAATGTACTATTGCTACTCCTTTTTGTTGTATAGCTTGGTAATGAGAACCTTTTTTGCTAAAATCCCTACAAAACCACTTTTTGCTAGCTTGCCCTGACCTTGCTGTTTCTCCTCTGAATATCATGCTGAGAAGTAGGAGAGCTGTTAGAGGGCAGGGAAAAATAAACAAGCAGCACTTTTCTGTTGTCTGGATTGCTGTGATAATTTATGCACAGGGTTATCTGCTGGAGCTTAAGGGAGCAGCAATTACAGATCTCAGGTCATCAGATTAGCTCTCAAGGGGCCAAAGCTCCCCTTAGGAGCGGTGACAGACTCAGCTACCAAGCGCTGCCTGTCATGGAGTGTATGCAGTCACTTCAAAAGGCCAAAGGTTTTACTGCAAATGGGATTATTTTTTTAATCTGCTGCAGAGCAAAGCACCAGAAAGAGCAGAACTTGCCCCAGGGAGTGTCCATTGCTGGGAGGGGATGAAGGAACTATGCTGCTGCAGAGTCAGAGGGGCTGGTCCCAGCTCCCCCAGCCCTGCCCAGCCAAGTACTGGTGCCTGCCCTGCCAGGGGGTGTTTGCAGGAGTGCAGCAGGATCCAGTCTCTGCCCTGCCATGCTCTGTGCTGGGCCACTTCCAGCTGGCACATCTTCAAGGACCCTGAGGAGCTGTGCTGCATAGCATGGGGAATAAGCAGAGCTTTACATCTGAGTGTGCTCAGAGCTCGTGGGCTTGCCCAGCACCAGTGCAGCCAAGATTCATCCCATGTACAGGACAAGACCTCTCTGCTGTGCCTTTGCTGTTTGGAAAGTAAGAGAGTGCAGCTTTGTCTGTGTGACCCTATTGTGTAACTGATTGAAAGGGCAGCAAGAGGCTGATAGAAATTATTATTTACACACGTGAAATGAATGAGTTAAACCTGACAGCAATGATGCTGTGAGCAATAATGGGCAGCATTTTCCTTGCAATTGCGTTGAAGTTTTACCACTGCTGCTGTTGAGTTCATATTCTTGAGAGACCAATTCAAGCAATGGGCTGGCTGGTAAATGGGAGCCACCATGGCCCAAAGCTGGTCCCATCAATGACACTGCAGACATCAGTGCAAAGCAGCACTGTGTTTTTACAGCAAGGAAATGGAGCATTTTATTTGAAATAACCAGCTAAAGTAAAAAAACATCGCTTCATAATAATTGGTTGTTTAGTAGGCAATTAAAGAGAAAAGCTGTTCATTAGATAATATCATTAAAAGCCAAGGAAATCAAGCAATTTACTGGCACCTATGCACGCTATTAGTTTGCTAATTTCCATTGATTTGTCTCCTTTCACATTTCTGGAATGATGATTGCCATCCCTTACCTTGAAGTCTTTAAATTATGGTATGCACAGCGCAAGCTCTATCAGAGAGTCTCTAACACACAAAATATTCTCTTACTTCATTAAAGAATCTAACATTGCCCTAAGCAAACACAATACTCTATGATCTTCTCCTTCATGAAGTCAGGAAAAGTTTTGTAGTACATATGGAATTTCCATAGGCCAAGGAAGATGAAAAGCTGGCTCTGATTTTGGAATAAAGTAAATTATTTTCTTTATTAAGCAGGATTACTTGGGTATTGACTGGGCAATGACCATGTCCTGTAAAAGTTTTCAAAGAGAATTAGAACTGATTTCACAGAGGAATCCCACTGGGAATGCCATCTTAGTCTGTCCTGGTCTAACTATTGGTGCTTTTGCAGCTGAGGTTGAGGCTCCTCAGGTCGTTGCAGATTCATTGCCACCATTCAAATGTGGCATCTGAAGGTGACAAAAGCCACAATGTGTGGACCCAGGGCCATTATGAAAGTTCCCAGCTGCTCCAAACTGTCCTGATTGATGCAGAATAAGCATCCTTTATAAGTTTACCAACAGGAAAAGACATTCCTGTGCTTTTCTCTGTATGTCTCTCTGCTCTGAATTCTCTCTCAGACATTGCCTTTAGTAGCCCAAAGCCAAAGAAACACCTTTTCTATTTAAGTATTACTCTGTAGTGACTCTAACAGATGATATGTTTTATACCTGCTTTAAACTCTCAAAGTACTTTGGATGCATTAATTCTGTTTTCTATTTTTCCCTCTCAGTGGATAAATTGCAGTTGTCCTGCTTGGTAAAACACAGAATTTAGATGGTTTTTCTCTTCATTCAGGCTTGTGATGAGTAACTCCACAATCCCATTTTCCATATTGACTTGAGTCATTTATATCCTAACATGGTGAAATATCTCTTGCAATGTGGATCTAACTAATTTGATGAAGGATGTATGATAAGTTACTCTAATGACTAAGTTCTAAATTCAGAAATACCTTGAATCTTGTCTTGATCTTGCCAAGATTGTGATCTAGAAGAGGTTTATGGTGACTGGCAGTACTGTGGGAATAATCATTAGCAACACCTTAGGGCTTCCTAGGACTAAAAGAATTATCTTGAGTAATTCAATTTCACAGCACAACTGAGGAGGTGAGTTATGATTTGCCAGTCTCTGAGACAAGGAAAAACTAAGCTGTGCTAGTTTACCTCATGCCTAATTTTCAGAGCCCAAACACAGCCCCAGTTTTGTTTGCTAACCTCTCGGGGCACTTTTCACTTACAAGTGGAGTCCATTCATTTAGCTGGCCATGTGAACAGTATAGTTGTTGGCTTATATTTTTGTTTGTTTGTTTGTTTGTTTGTTTGGGGGGTTTTGTTTTGGTTTTTTGTTTGGTTTTTTTTGGTCAGCTATCTGATCAGAAGCAATTTCCTGCATTAAATGTAAAACTCTGGCATTCAGAACCAAACTCTCTGACCTACCTTCCCAGCACTGCCTGCAGGAGATTGGCAGGGAGTTCAGTGGAAACAGAATAACACTGATATTTCAGCTACTGTAGATTTGCAATAAATAGCCAAAGTATGTTAAAAAAGTAGTTTAAATACAAATGAAGCTCTGCCTCAATACAGTTATGCATCTTAAGATGCCAAACTTCTCTGCTCTAGCCATGAAATAACAATAGAACATTTGTAGCGTTACACACTTGCCTTGCAGTCCCAAAATGTCTGTGGAAGTCAAGGAAGAGCTGGAGAGAAATATGTATCCTTTCTGAATGCCTTATGAGCCAGAATGAAACCTAACACCTCTGACTACAAAAATATCAGTTGTCATATTGGCCTTTTTAAAGGCAGTGGTTTGCTCAGAGCTTCTGATCCTAACCAGGGATGCTGCTCTGTGGTGTGAATACCCCTATAAACCAACGAGCTTATTTCCCCTAATCCTTGAGTGGAAACTAATTAATCTTTATAAAGTGAACATAAACTGGATAGAAATAGAAATACTGGCTGCTGGGACTTTTAGAAAATGCACTATATTTCACTTTTGAAAGCATTGACTAAAATGCAATTGATCATAATGTACAACCACATTATGAAGATAAATGTCTGTGCTGTTTGTGCACATTAAATATCTCCAAGCACATATTGCAAATGCAGTAAAACAGCTTTTGTTCTGAAATGTTCCCCAGATCGCTTCCATACGTGCTCTGTTCCTATGTCTGAAGAATCTCACAATTCTTTGGTGAAGGTCATTATTCATTTACAGAAGATGTATATATTTAGAATTTGAATAAATAAACAGCTAAATAAATTAATACTCATCAACACTGAAGTTCTTCCCAGAAGAACATTGCCTTGGCAGGTGTTTCAATTTTAAAAGATCTAGTGATATTTTTAACCCAAAATTATGATATTTATGGTTCAATATGGCTTTTAATTATTTGAACTAATATTTTTGGTGAATGCAATATGACATCAAACCAAACTACTTTCCACTGTCATTGAACTTTTTTTGACATACAGTTTCAAGCTTCCAAGATTTTCAATTATTGCCTTTGTCTAAAAATTACTTTTTTATCCCCAAGATGAAAATGAAACTTCATATTTGTTGATCATGAAAGCATGGCTTGGGGGTTCATTTCTCCTCCAGGATAATCCCTCCTGGGAATAGTTAAATCTGTTATATGAATATCCTCAGATGCCCAGCAGTGGCTGTGGTGCTTGGCCTTGATAGCGTTGTGTGGTTTGTGGTTGTTCAGTGTTTTATCATCCCTCCACACTGCTCCTGGAAGCCCCTGGATTCAGCCTGCCAATGACACAAAATAGGTGTTTTCTAGCAGTGTTTAATGTGGAAAACAGAGCAGCTGAATTAGGCAAAGCAGTGTAATGAGGCAGTAAATCTTATCAGGTGTTGTCTCAATAGGCAGTGGAAGGTAATTACCTCCAGAGGGATCCCCAGCTAATTCATTTTTAGCCAGGCAATTCAGCTCAGGGGCTTTTCAGAGAACCCCAAATGGTGTCATACCCTCCTATGGGCTAACTCAAAGAAACATGCTGCTATCAGAGAAAGAATTGTGAACAGCCAATGGCTGGGCATCCAGACAACCAGAGTTTGTAGAAAATAGAGTTGCAAAGCTCTTGGACACAAGTTTTTGTACTACACTATCTGGGTGTTGCACTTTGATTCTGAAAACAGCCAAAACAGCACACACTTGGTTTGCTGAAGGGGTGTAACTTGGCCAGGATTACAGCTTTTTGTCTTTTGTAAAGGTTGTGGCTTTTAGCTCTGCTTTGACAATTTTCATCTCCTTTGGAAAAAGTCTCCTGAGCTTTTCACCCAGCTGATGTTTGCTCACAGCCTGGATGTACACACACAGAGCTGCCCTGCTCCTGTTGTGGCTCAAGGGACTTTTCCTGCACAAACCTCAAGAGATCTTGGAGAGAAAGGGTTGTTGAGGGACAGAAATTACAACATGGTGGTGGTGGGCAGCCACAGGCTGTCTCCCATACCTGTCTGCCAGGCTGTGTACCCTTAAGGCATTTATCCATTGTACTCTCCATTGCACACCAGAAGATCCATAACAGCTCTGTGTTTCTCTGAGGTCACTCAGCCCATTCTGGCAGAGCCCAGCAGCTGTGCTGGTCTGTGTTCTGCAGGCTGTTCTGGTACCCCCAGCACCTCTGCTGGTTCCTGCCTGCCCCTCAGCTGGGGGTCAGCAGGTGGCTCATGCTCACGTCCCCAGCAATGGCACATCTCCCTTGGCTGCTCAAAAGGCATGTAAAACACAGTGTTCATTGATAACAGAAATGTTTGCTGGGCAGTTTCCATCAGTTTGTACAACCTTTCTGTTGGTCATTTAGATTGCCAGAGGCTCACACTGTGATCACTCAGCATCTGGTCCTTTAATAACATATTCTTTCCCTGCTGTAGGGCAGTTGTTATATTTGATAGATTTCCTCATTTTCCAAGGAAGGGACAGTATGGAAGATTTTATGAAACACATGGAGCACAGCAACACTGCCAGGATGAGTATGTCAGCTTGCCCCAAGCTTTCAAAAACATTTTGTTGTACCTGTGGTCACTAGGACATAGACATCACTGGTGTCAATGTCACATCCCTGATTATCTGTGCCTCTGCTGGGTTGTGTGGCAGAAGTCTAAAATCATCAGTCAAACAGAGGAGGTAAACAAGAAACTGAAGGTGAGTTGTCTTCACAGCACAAACAAGGAGAATTACATAGAGGGTTCAAAAGAAACAAGAGAGATTATTGTTTGCAACACACAGCTGAATGGTGGAGCTCTGCAGAGGATTATCTCTGGGACTGGACAAGTGTTTCATTGCAGATGGGAGAAATGGGAATTACAAGCCTTACTCTCAGCTCCTAGAGACCCTGAGCAGCATTTCCCTGGAGTTCTCCAGCAGTGTTACATTCTGCTTGCCTGACCTTTATCTTACAGCACCTGCTGGCTTTTATCAGAGATAGAATAACAAGGTTCTTAGGGTTTAGCTTCACACACTGTGCTTTTTCTCACCTGTCAGTGCTGCACTGCCATGGCAGTGTGCACTGGGAGCCAGAGAGGGAGGAGGAGGCAGGGCTGGGAGATATTTCACCTTTTACTCTGCAATGAAAAGAGAAATCCAATTCTTGGGCCTAGTCTGTTATCTCTGCCCAAAATGATGATGCAGTGCAGCCAGGCACACCACGTGGCTCTGCCTGCCTGGTGATGGCTGCACTCACTGGGAAGTTGTCAAGGCCCTAAATCAGCAACTGTGGCTGAGTTCTGGGGCAGAACTGTGTCATTTGTTTGTCTGGAGGCCTGTGGGGTGAGCTGGGCACACTGGGTATCAGCATGGCCTCTGCAGCATGGAGACCAAAGGAATCACACATTTCCTTCAGCATTCCAGGAGACCCCTCACCCTGGGAATTCCCACTGCAGTCATGTCCCAGGAGGGTGGGCTGCCCATACAAAAGGGAATCAAGTGGAAAACATGCCATCAGAAAAAAGCATGTTGAAAACCCTCTGTTGGCAGCATTTCACCAGTTTAGTGCAGACAAGCTCTTGGGTTTGATGCTGCCCACTGCTCTTGATACCAGCTGGGGGGCCATGCCTGAGTTTGGCTGGCTGAGCCCATTTTGCTTCTGAGCTTGCTGGGCCTTGTAGAATGGTACTTGGCATTTTTCCTCCATGTCTCACTGAGAGTGGCTGGATTGTGTGGTTATTATTAGCACACATTCAGGCTCTCAGCAGCTGTAGGACACAAGCAGTAGCACATGTAAGCAGATTGGGTAATATGACCTTTTGTTTGTGCCAGGGTATGGGCATGAGTTCAGATATATAGAAATTACCTTGGACCTTTCTTCCCTCCCTTGTTCTATTTACAACCTTAGTGTATTTATGGTAGAGGGAAATGAATCAAAACTGACTTAGACTTTATTTAGCACTGTAGTTGCAGTTCTTACTTTGACCTCCTTAAATATTTTCTTGGAAGATTGATTTCCTTTGGCTCATTTGTTGATCATTTCACATAAGAAGTATCCAGGAACTTTACTGATTTTATTTTACTGCTTTGCCTCTACAGTTAATTTTATAAACTGGTTCTTCAAAGCAGTAGGTGGACAGTCAGTATTTCAACATAGCTGATGCATAAAGGTGTATACCTGGTGTTATCATGAAATGTTATGAGGAGTGACTCAACCAGTATCTGCCATGTGTGAGCTCAACATGCTCATTAAACAGCATTTTCATATGTTTTCTTTCATAGGAAATGATGATGTAAAAGATGGAATAAGAAAGTAAACAAAGCAGTAATATATTTAGGAAATGTTTATCACCTTACACCTCAAGATTTACAAGTGTTTTATAAACTATTAAGACTCAAACCTAGCAGGGTGTTATTGTAATGAGTATTGAGACATCCTATTCACCCTGGGCTGAAAATAGTCCTGAGCATGCTAATAAGTTTCTATGATAGATTTCCCTGTGGTGATTGTTAATTGGGGTTGAGATATTATAAACAGGATGGGCAGTCCAATATTAAGGTCAAAGTAAAAATTGTTATGGTTTACAAAGAAAACAAAAGTAGTTTTTTTCTAAATGTCTCTGAGGAAAATAAGATTTTTGGGGTTTTTGTTATTAATACAAATGTTTATTTACTTAGCAAGGGAAAGGATCCTCTTCTTAAAATTCCAATTGTAACTCAAATTCCAAAGCCCATCATATGAATGTTTTCATTGTTTAATTTGCTTAAATTTGTGGGGGAGAAGCTTTTTTTTTTTTTAAAGCAGAAGTGTTCACATCATTGTGTGATTTCAGAAGGTTTAGTTCTAAGTAAAACACCAGATATTAAGACTTTTATGGTAAAATGATAAGAAGTAGCAAAAATCACAAAAAGAAATATTTATTGAACCTAAACCAAGTCTTGTTCATTGTTTTCTTCATGGATCAATAGGAGTTTTAAAGGAATATGAATTGTTATAAAACAACATCAGTGGAGGAGTAGGGAAGGTGATACAAAATTCTTGCATAGAAAAGAATGAAACCAGGAACATTTTAAATTTCTGGATGGGATGTGACACTAACTAAAGGTGTTGTGGGTAAGTTTTAAGGAAAGTTTGCATTTCTAGTCTCACTGTAGGCAAGACTTTAGTATGTCTAACTTTGCTATAAATATCTCATCCTAATGAGAATTGAACTTCAACAGCTGAAAATATGAATAAGGTCACAGAATGATGTTTCTGTCAGTATTTGTTGGTAAAATCAGAAGCAGCATGGAACTCTGTCATAAAAGGGTTTTAAAGTGCCTTTAATAATCACATGGCATCCTTCAGGATTTTATCCAGGCCCAGGTCATTACAGCCCACTACTTGCTGGATTCATCACAAATTAAACTAGTGATAACCCATCAAACACACTAATGGTTTTTGTTAATGGGTTTAGTACAGAATTAGTGGATACTGTTCTCATACACATGATGGGCTATTCTCATACACATGATGGGCTTTTCATCCACTTAGATGAGGATATATTTTCTTTTGGAATTTGCTGTATAAAAACTATAGCTCTTCTACCCATATAAGCCCTTGAGGTTTCTAGCTAGCCAAGGGCTTTTTGTATTCTAGTTTGATGTATTTTTCTGGCTTGGTCTATCTAATCATGACACAGCAGAAAGATCAAGGAATAAGTTTCAAAACAATAAAAGGTCCCTTCTGTCTCTTGATTCAACAACAGAAGTAGACAGCTTGAAAAACCTGGAGGCTTATGCCTGTTATTTTATTTTTTGCTTTTTGTTCAGCTGGGAACATTTTTTTTATGCTACTTGACCAAACAAGGATGGTCCCTCCAGTTTTCAGTATTTGCCTATTTTATGTGCAGTCATAAAGGCAGTAGCTTTGAAGCACACAGTTTATTGCCCATTTCTTGGCAAGTTTATTGCCCATTTCTTGGCAAGACATGACTCATCCTCAAAGATTACAAAAACCCTGCTCACTGAAATGATTTGTGCCACCTTTCCTCTTTCTGTAGCATTGCTGGGACAAGTCTTGTGCCCACAACCATTGCCATCACCAGAGCAGTCAGGTGTGCAGCACTGACCATAGCTCTGACTGATGAAATGAACTGTTTAAACCTGCACTGAGGCTTTCAAGTTTGTTAGGAATCTTTAATATCTGTATGAGATGGCACAGACAGAAAAATATTTTTCTCGAGAAGAGGCCTCCATTCAACAGTTCTTTCCATCTAACTTGGTGGCAGATCTTCATAGTGCTGGGTGATAGAGATGTGGCACAACCTTCTCCCTGTCATAGACAGGTGATAGAACTCTTGATTCAGCTCTGAAATGCCTGTATTTTTCATATGGAAATGAATGAACCCAACCACAGCATTCTTGTTTGTTTGGCTGAACCTTTTTACCTGTGTGGTGGTTTGACAGGAAATGTGTTTTTTGGGATGCTGTGGTTGGGCCAATGGATATTCAGATTTTAATATTGGCATCTAATATGGCCATTAGGACATGGATCTGCCTCTGAGAACATGGGGTTAAAAGCAGAGCTCTCCCCTGGGAGGCTCTCTTGGGTTCCGCTGAGGAAAGAGTTCGGGTCTCTCCCCCGGCCCAGCTGCTGCTGCTGGGCGGGGTAGGGCAGCCATGTGGCCGGGAGAGGTAGGCCGAGGCTTGGACCGAGAGGGGAGGTGAAGAGGCCCCGAGGATGGAAGGGTGGGAGAAGCACCAGGAGGCACCGGGCAGCCTCCCCCAAGAGAGAGAGAGAGTACAGGCTGTGCTTGGGACTGTGTTACCTTGAAACTTGATAACATGTGCCGGCAGCACGGCTGAGAAGGAGAAGTGGAGGGAGGGGGAGGATGCAGCGAGAAGGTGTCCAGCCGCCTGTGGGAGTTCCTGAGAAGGCAGAGTCTGAGTTTTTAACCCTTTTTTTTGGACAATGAAAACTTTACAGATCATTGACCTTTCCTAGAAGAGAGATAGAGTGGAAGATGAGGAAGGAAATGGGCAAGTGTGAGAGAGGTCTGGGCGAGCAAGAGATAGTGGAAGAATAGAGAAGAATCCTAGTAGGAAGAGATGATGGAGTAGCTTTTGCTGGACTCTTTTTGTACAGCCATGGACAGACCCATGTTCCTTGTGATACAGAGACTGCATTTAGGGGGAGGCAATGGCCACAGAACCAAGAGGGTTCAGTGTTGGTGCCCCTCAGCCCCAGGGGGTGAAAAAATATGGGAGGGACAGGTGTCCCAAAGGAGAGACTGTGGGGACAGGTGTCCCAAAGGAGAGACTGTGCCTTTTTTGGATTGGGACAAAGAATCCTTAAAAAAGGACAACCCTAGAAGCAGCTCTGGTCCATGTTCAGTGGTGAGAGCACTGGACATGAAAGGAAGAAGTCACGATGGCAGATGTACTCCGGGCGGTGCCACGAGTGACACGGAAACACACGAGGCTTCGACTGTGTTTCCAGGGAAGCGCATGGTACAAGAAGGACTCCTCTCCTCTTGATGAACTGAGGATTGATTGTCTGAAGAGTGGTGCTGGACCAAGAATTGGTGATTTGGGGAATAGATGTGTTGTACTGGAAATTTGGTGGGGGGAGGAGGAAATGTATTTGTAAGGTTTTCATTTTCCTGTGTGTGTTCCTTTTATATATAGTTGTAGTGTAGTTAATAAAGTTTTGTTTTCTTTTCTTTCCTAAGTAGGAGCCTGCTTTGCTTATTCCTGGTCACATCTCACAGCAGAAACCAGGGAGAAGGTATCCTCATGGGGGCACTGGCATTGTGCCAGTGTCAAACCATGACAACCTGTAAAGAACAATGCTGGTAGCCAGTGATACAGGGAGTAGCTGAAGAGATCCAGTGGTTGGATACCATGCAAGAGGCAGTCCCAGTGCACTGCCCTACAAGCAAATTCTATCTTTAGAATTACTGCAGAATCATATTCATTTCTTAAAATGCTTCTCTTGGCACATGCTTGTGTTCCAGCTTGGGAATCCACCAGGTCTATGGTACTGTCCTGATGGATTTAGCTTTGCCTGTAGCGTGGGGAAGGTTCACCATGGGTAGCACAAGAAGCTTGAAGGAGCACACCAGGAATAACCCTTCTTAGTCACAGCCACCCAGCTTGAAGGAGTGGGAGTCTATCCTGAGAGGGATGGAGGACAGAAGGGCTTCATGCAGCCTCCCATTATGAGCTGTGGGTTAGCATTATTTCTGGAACAGTTGCAATTTAATCTTCTTTCAGTTGATACATGGACATTTGCTTTCTGCTTCAGTCAGGCATATTCCTCAGGAAGATATAGAGAGCTATTTTTCTAAAGCCACTTGGTCACTTTTCCTTGCACAGACAAAACAGTCAGGAACAAAATATGCTTGGATGTTTTGGTGGATAAATTTTTGAGGAATGCTGTGGAAACTTAAGGTAGCTGGCAGGAAAACACACCATCTCTGGGCTGTCTACAAAATCCCTGCATTTTTGACTCTTTTATTGATGTCTCTGTTTTTTTACCACACATGTTGATTCAGTCAATTCTGATTTCAACCAGGTTGCATGTGGGAGAAAAGTGAGGTCTGAGCAGATGACTGACATGAAATGGACAGCAAAGAACTGCACAGCTGTAGGAAGTCCAGCACATTCTGCAGTGCTCTAAGTCTACATGCAATACGGATGCCAAAGCAATCCGACTTGAGGGACACTCAAACATTTAGGAATAGATGTAAAGTATACAGCCTAGAGACTGAAATCCTTGATCCTATGAATAGAAATGCTTTATCAAAATTTCTATAGATTGGGCTTCTTGTTCCTCTCATAATAAAGCAATATTGACAGCATATGGTGGGGGAATATGTAGAAATCCAAATTTTACTTGTTTCTGCAGTGAAGCTTTTTGTAGATGAATAGACCAGATCTCCCAAGGCACAGGGCTTGATTATTTTAAATAACTGAACAGGAGCTAGGAAAAGATGAGACAATTGTCTTGATAACAGCAGTATCTGCAACCAGAATAGACTGAGTGAAAGCAGTTGTGCAATAGATTTCTAGTTTATAGTTTCAGGTCACAGGTTAATCAATACCTAAAAGGATGTCGAAGGAAACAATTTTTCAGGGCAAATCATTCATGAAAACCCTGGGGACAGCTCTTCAACTTCTGTATCCTCTAGAGATGGCTTTTCTCAGAGATGGAGTACCAGGCTTCAAGCACTGCATGGGGTGAAGCTGACCTGGTAGTCCCTTGCTTGCTGTATGTCCTACCTAAATGCCTGATGAAAAAAAGTATTAAAAATTGTGTGTGCTCACCATGAGAATGTGTTGTGGCTGGCATCTAACTTGAGTGGTTCCATCCCACCAGTGCAGTACCCCTCTGTGCTTCTGGGTAGGAAGAGAGAGAACAGAGTTTATGGTATCCTGCTTTTATGTTGCTATACAACACACTGCCTGATTTCAGTCATCAGTGAAGTGTTCCCTTCACTGAGCCCAAGTTATCCCAGCAGTTCCTGACTTTGCAAAATATTTTGAAACCAGAAAGTTGAAACGTACCAAATGAGTGCAGAATTTTCCTATTAAGTTGAAAATAAAGTATTTCTTGGATGCTCTGGCAGTGCTAAATCCTAACAGTAATTTTTCTGGCCTGAAATGTTTCTTCCCCAGTTTATCTAGGTCACACAAAAAGCTAATTCAAATTGCAGGCATGAGTACTCTGCCTGGGTGGATTAATGGACTGAACTGAGCTTCCACCTCTTCCCCCATGATACTGTGTTGAAGACCTTAGTCAGTAATTATTAATACTATTGGCCTACATTCCTGTCTCCGTGTGTGTGTGTGTGTGTGTGTGTGTGTGTGTGTGTGTGTGTGTGTGTATATATATATGTATAAATTATTTTTTTTACTATAAAATTAGCTTCTTTTTAGCTGGTGAAAGGGGTTGTTTGATGTTTTCATTCACAGGCAGACAGCTGGATTACAGGCTGTATCACGTAGAACTAAGGCTCCTGGGTTGAACACAGCACTGCCTGTCTCTTCTAAATTTCAGCCTGATAAGCAGCAAGCATTTCCTCCATGCCAAGCTTCTAAAAGGCAGGCAGAGAGATTTGGGCCTGAAAATCTGGATGGCAGCTTTAACACCCTTTAGGTTCTGCAGTCCTAGGGGCTGGCACAGCGTTACGCCTGTTGGCCTAGGGAGAGCTGGGGAACTGGAATGTTTCAGTGCTGACCACAAGTAAAATCAGTGAGGCCTTCTCTGTCCTTTCCTTCCAGTGCTGTTTTCCACCACTATTTTTGCCTTTTTCCTACAGAAAAATGGGCTGATCTGCTTTGCTTGCCAAAGCAGTTGTCAGAGTGTTCCAGGACATGAGCTTATGCCATATGAGTATTTCAAACAGCTACACTGGATGGGATAGAGGATTCCTTAGGATGGAACAAGTCTTCAAAACAGTCGCACAGTTAATATTGAATTTTCATTTTCATTAGTGCTGTAACGTCCAGTGCTCTGTAGGGAAACAATGGCCAAACTTTGCCATTTAGTAACAATGAAGAAGGAGATCAACTTACTAAGTGCTGATCTTTGTGACAGTTCACCTTCTCACACACTGCAGCCTCAACAATGGAGAAGGCGTGGGACCAATTTCCATGTTTCCTTGACTACAAAATACAATTATTTTCCTTCTGGAGGGCCTACATATACCATGAAGTTTTCTATAGGGACTGGGGAGAAGATAACAGAGGAATTTGGCTAATACTGGAGGTTTTAGCAGGGTGTCAAATTGCTTGATTTTTGGGTCATTCACTTTGGAAGATATTTACACTAGTTTATGTATTTTAAGGGACTGAAAAATTCAGTGCAGTCCTTGTGACGCAGAAATAAAATCAAGTTTAATTTGATGAGGAAACAGGTGCTTTCTAGCACTCTTATGCACCAGGGACATTGTGTAGGTACATTGAAAGTATGTTGAAGTGTAGCATTCATGACTGCTGTGGCTCACAATTAACTTCATAAATAAACACTCAAATGTCTGTAAATAGGAAGAGGATTTATTGTGAGATCAAAATGCCTATGAAGAGCTTTGATATAATTTTTGTATGAAAGAATCACCATTATCAAATGCATGTTTGGCTCCTACTGTTTTGGGCAACTAAATTTTCACAATCTGGATGGAGAGTTGATGCATTTTTCAATGTTACTCACAGTTTTCATCACCAGACAGAACCATGCTTTTTCTGCTCTTGGGAGTGCAGCCTAAATGTCCTAATAAATACATTTTCTTGTAAACTGGACAGATTTTGGTCACTTGAACTACAGAGGGAAAATCTAACATAACTTCTTCAGACTCTTTTGCTTTATCTTTATTTTTGATCTTGTTTTGGAGTGACCTTGATAATAACAAGAAAGTTATGAGATAGGATTTTTTATGCCTTTTGTCAAATATGGCAAACTTTATGGAACTGCATTTCTGTCTGTTTGTCAGTGAGTTATTTCCTCCAAATACTTCTAAAATCTACCTTTTTCATCAGCTTTGACAAAGATAAGGAGCCTGAAATTTAGTGCAGAGTAAGTTTCAGAGAGGTAGAGAAGAGAGAAATCAGTCAGTCTCACCTCAGCAATGAAGTTGTCTGTGAGAGCTCCTTGGTTACGTGCTTGGTTTGCCTCACCAGCTTTCTGCAAGAGCAAGGACATGGGGCAGCAGGAGTGCCTAGCAAGCTGCCTAGGGCTTCTCCTCTGGTAATTTTGGTTTTCTTCAACCCTGGAGAAAATTGAAAAATGATGTTTCTATCTGTATTCTGGATATGCACAGCCAGTTTCAAAGAAGTTCCTTGTGCATGGAGGGCTCTGTTAAGGTGGGATACATCAAGCTTTTACAGCGCCCAACTAAGAGGTAACTTGTCCAACAAGCAAGAAGTGATGTGCCAGAATAATTCCCTGGTAACACAGGTTGGTTTTGTTGACTATCCCAAGCTTTTATTGGCATCATTCTGCTCACAGGCTGACAAGTCAGTATGACTTGAACAGCAACATGAGTGAGCTGGACTGCTACACATCTGTGACAGCCCTGCCTCCCTGATCACAAATGGGGTCATCACCCTTAGTCTGTGAGATACTGGCTCCACTGAGCACCCTGCTTTCTCCCCATTCACCTTTCTAGGCCTTTCTTCCATAAGCACATGGGCCCCCCTTTATTCCAGGATGCTGACAGACCTAAAAAGGTCACAAACAACAAGAAAAGTCTCCAAAAGGACCAAGAAATAGTGTTTAAGTATCTCCAAAGTGTTTTAATATCTATTTTGTCCATATTTTTCTCCCTAAAGTTTGCAGGCTCTCAGGTGTCCAAAATGTGTTTGTGCAAAGGAGTTTGTGTGCCACAGCTGCTGTTGTCACCATGTAATTCAGCTGAGTCTGGTTACTGGAGGAGGGTACCAGAGCTCATACCCCAATGTAACTTGTAGAAAAGGAGCTCTGTGTTCCCTTGCTCCCTTGATCATCCTCCAGCCCCAGATGTCTCTCTCCAAAAACTAAGGGAAGTCAGAA
This sequence comes from Molothrus aeneus, assembly GCF_037042795.1. Lineage (NCBI taxonomy): Eukaryota > Metazoa > Chordata > Aves > Passeriformes > Icteridae > Molothrus > Molothrus aeneus. The sequence continues at coordinate 142,023,207 of NC_089646.1, read as the reverse complement.
AAAAAGTCCTCTATTTTCCAGATCTGCACTGGAAAAGAGCAGCCTTTTCCTCCCTGTTTATTCTCAGCCTTATGTGTTCAGACACAGAGCATAAGTTCACAGGAAAAGCTCATGTTTTTTCCCTAGGAGAACAGGGAGGAAGGATCAAACAGCTCTTCCATGACACTGGGCTCTCTCTCTCTCCTTTGCTGTAGTCTGAGTCAGCTGCTCTTCCAGATTTTCTGTCCCAGTATCATGGCACAGTGGCTAAAGCAAAACCCCATTAAAATGGTTGTGTTAGGTCTGGCCAGGGCACACAGCTCAGATGGGGATCTGCAGCAGTGTTATGAAGCTGAAGCATTTTGATTTCACTTATAATGCCTTTCCAAGGGTGAGTTTAGCAAAGCTTTATTCCTTCCCTGCCTTCATATTTCCTAATGGGATGTGCAACCTGCAATTAGGACCCACCATAATTGTGGCTCATATCCATCAGGCCCATGGATATGCTGCAATAACACCACCAGCATGAGGAAGATGCAAGTCAGCAAAGCTATCTCCAGGAAAAGAAATTTCCCCTTGCTCTTCTGCCCTCTCAAACTGTTCTCCCAGAGCTCCTTTGAGTGGGGTGGCAGAGCCCTGGGGCAGGCAGCCAGAAATGCTGTCAGCTCTGCAGCTCTGCCCTCTGCCAAAAACAAATCAGGAAACCTGCAGTGAGTTCAGGAGCTCAGAGCCGACATGGAGAGCTGAAAGGACTTTGTAAAGCAGAGATTAATTTCTGGCAAAGGATGTCTGACATTCATGAGCTATTAAAGCTTTTGGATATAAAAAGCACTGGCCTGTTTTATTAAGGGTGAGCCCAGCTAGATGGCTTTCTTTGCTGTAGGAACTGAAATGCTGCTGCTTTCTGAACCCATGAGTCAGTTTTATAACTCTGCTTGATTGCCATTTCTTTGCTTGCCCTCTTCACTGCATGTGCTTGGGTCAGAGCTGAGTGACATAAACTGGCATTTGTTCCACATCTGGATCCTGTCACTAGAAATGAAGATATTTTTAGCCTGAGTTGAATCATTGCTATTCTTAGATTTTTGGCTGGTGCTGTATTCTTCCTTCTTCTCCATCTTATATCTCCTGAAGGTTTTTTTGCTTTGTTTCTCCCAAAGCTCGCTAATGAGGATATTGGGAATATATCACAGCTAATAGAGGAGGATGTCTTGGAATTGCTCTGAATTTTAAAAGAAGAATAATTTGCAAGCCTTTCTGTAAGAAACCATCATCACTGAATTACTGGGGAGGTGTGTGTGTGTGTGAGGGGGTGTTACTCTTAAAATCTGTCCCCAGTTTTTTTTTCTTACAGGTAGGGTCTAGTCTTGACTTGCTTGGAGTAGGAAAAGCATAAAGGTAAGATAGATATAGATCCTGACCTCTTAAATGGTGAAAAATGAAAGCACAGGAGAAGTGAAATTATCAGAGATCCCTGAATGCATCTGCACCCCCACCAAACCCAGCTCTTCTCAGCTGGGAGTGAGATTGTCTTTGCCCTGTGTCTACAATTATTCTTGCTCCTATTTTGCCCACCATTGTGCAACCTTCTGAGAGAGCTGGTAGTTTGAGACTGTGCTGTAGGGGAAAACAAGTAAACTGATAACATCTTTTATTTCCCATTTTTTTAGAAGTAGATAAATTAATGCCAAAATTGTTATTTAAAGTCTTTTTTTGATGATAAGGTGTTAAGCATCCTCTAAATTGTCTATTTAAATTAGTTGGGGGGGGAGATAATTTTACTGTAACTGGTTTTAATGATATGTAATAATAAAGTTGATAACAATAATAAACACTGCTCAGGCATTACCAGAACAGGATTTTTCTTGAGATATTGCCATGCCATGAAGCTGCCAGCTGGGGTCCATCCCTGGGCTTTCTGGCAGCCAAACACTAACAAGGAAGCACCTGGGTGCTATACAGTTTTCAGTGCAGAGGCACAACAGCTCCTTCCTTTCAGCAGCTCAGCTCAGGGGCTGTCTCTGAGCTGGTGGTCACTGCGGCTGGAAGGCAAGGAGAGGGTTCAGGCTTGCCACTCCCTCCTCCCGCAGGGCATTTGGAGCCTGCTGGGTAATTATGGAGATCCCCATAAGAAAGGGATTGGGCAGCACGGGGACCCTCAGAGCTGCCTGTTTCCTACACTCTGTCCCTTCATCAGGAGATTCACCTGCCCTTACCAGGAGCTCTGGGCAGCTTGCATTAGCAGCTACAGCTGCAGGAATAGCAACACACCCAAATAAACATCTCCTTTCTCTGGCTTCCCCAGTTTATGTTCAGCTGAGATGCACTGGAGTTCAGTCCTTCCCTGTGCCTAGGATAGGATTTCCCACAAAATCCTCAGGAGAAAAATGGGGAAATTATCCTTAATTAATTTTTCTTCAGAAATTGGGAACCAAAGAGTTTGCTGAAGACACAGGTGTGTGCAAGTATGTTGGTCTATGTAGAAGAAGAGTTTTCAGAGCATTATAAAGAATCAGAACATTGAAGATGAGAGGTCTTTCTTGGCCTCACAGAGGCCCTTATGGCTTCTTCAGCCTCTGCAGCTGCAGGCCCATGTCTGTCAAGGCTGCAGATGGCACAGACCAGCAGAGCTGCTTCGCTGTGCACTGCCTGCAACAGTCTGTAGGGCTTTATCCTGCTCCTCACAAGCAGCTCTGTGGCAGCTGCCTCCAACTCAATGAACCTCCATGCAAAATCTCCAGGGCGTGCTGGATGTGGGTCACTCCAGCTTCAGCAGCACCCCAATACATCACCCATCCTCTCAGAGCATCCACTGCTCTGAGCACAGGGCTCTGGTCTCCCCTTGACTTGTTTCAATCTGACAGATTGAAATTGCTCTTCACAGGGAAGTGATGAAAAATGACACCCCAAAAGCAGTCTAAGATACCAGTCTTCCTTTCCAAAAGGCTGTTACAAGCAGAAAAAGTGAGAAGAGACCTGTTACTGACAGTCATGTGCTTTTGAATCTCTGTGTTTGCAAAATTCATTAACTAGATTAACAAGGACATCATTTTAAGCAGTGTGCCTGCCTGTGTGTATATGTTGCTGTGTGCATGCTTGTTTTCAAGTTTCTAAAATGCAAAAGTAGCAGAAAAGAAGAAAAATCTTGCAAGTTTTTGGGTTTACAACATGGCAAATACAGATACTTTTCTTTACATTTCTGCTTCTTTTGTTATCCTAAATAGACTTTTATTCCTTTATACTGTAATAGAAGTCTATAATCTTACCAGCTACCTGGACCAGAGAGGAAAGCACATTAGCTGCCATTCCTCATCAAATCCCAGTGGCAGAGTATGGAAGTAGGCTGTTCCTTGTGCCACAGCAGTCCTTTCAAACAAACTCTTTCAGAAGGAGAACACAACAGTGCATTACATGAAATTGCTTTCAAGGTAGGAAGAGCAAGATGTGCAGCTAAACCAAAGTGTGCTGCTAAACATAATAATAGATTGGATGCTGTTGGGTCACCTGACATACCACTGCAATAGAATAACAGTGCATCACTGCTTCCCTAACTGGCCAGCCTGAAAGACAGATGTAGCTGTAAGACAGCTAGCTGCTCTGTAAGACAGCTACACAAAAATAGATCACTTAATTCATTTTCATGCATCTAAAATTATAAAGAGCTGGGCTTCAGGAGGGAGGCTTCAGTTCTGTTTCTCTATATTGGAGATGATCAGATTTCTGTATTTCTGAAGGTTTGCTGCCCACTTATGACCCTTAGCAATTTCTCACACCCTACCCCAATCAGCTGTAGTATTTCTATGTGTGAAGATTCATGAAAGCTTGGGATTTTCAGCTGGTGTTTGATTATTCAGCCACTTACTCAAGAAAGCAGCTGGAGAGTTGAGAGTAGCCTGAGGGCATTTGGGACTGAGCTGTGACCTGACAGATTTCAGATGCTTACACACAAATGCATCATCTTAATGTGGGCCCTGGTTTGATGGGCAGGGAGAGCAGGCTTCTCCCAGAGCTGCAGCATGGGAATAAAAGGAGAGGCAGTTTCCATGCTGAGTTAGTGCTGAGCTAACCCTGCACACAGCTGGAGAAAGCAGGTTTCATTAGTTCTCTCAAAAACTCCGTTTCCACATAGAAAAACAACAGAAAAAATTCAGCCAGTGTTGAAGAGAAAATGCATCTTTACAGTGCTATTGTCTATCCTCTGTCCTCCCACAGAACCCACTGGGAAAGAAACACTTCTGTAGGTATCACACATCTCAGTACAAGGAGCCTTGGGTGGCCCTGGGTGGCCTCTGAAATCTCCAGTGATCTGATGACCACATTAAACACCAGCAGGGACACACCAGCTCCTGGTCCTTCTCCAGTCACACAGCAAGCCCTGGCTGGTGGCCCTGAAAGGTCACCTGGTCCAGCCAGGGAGCCTCCATGCCATTATGTACCCCTGGCCTCATCAGAGCCTGAAACCCTTCAGTGCTGGGGCCCCACCACAGCCCCGCAGAGGCTGTTACTGTGTGTGATCATTGTCACTGTAAAAAATGGCTTTGTCACATGGAGATGAGACCTCTTCTTGTGCAGCTTGTACCTGCTGACCTCCTCTCCTTGGGGTGCCTTTGTGAAGACACTCTTTGCAGCTTCCCTTTAACCATTCAAATAGTCTGATGAGTCTCCCTCTGAAGACTGAGCCATCTCTTCTTCAGGGTGAAAAGAGCTATTTCCTTCCACCTTCCTTCACAGGGCAGGTTCTCCAGCCCTTTGAACATCTCTGTGGCCCTCCTTTGGACCCTATCCAGACTGTTCATGTCTTTTTTGACCTGTAGGAACCAGAACTGGACATAGTACACGATCTCCAAGCACAGGTTCATCTTTAACTATTGTCCTTGCTTTTGTTGTTATCCCTTTTATGACATTATCATCCATGCACAGCTTTTCATACACAAGATCTTCAAATGAAGATGAGAATTTGAAAAATGGTCCACTTGAAGGAGTTTTCAAAGTTTGCAGAATCTGGGAAATATTCAGTACATAATCCCTCAGAAAGTTTAGGTGAAAGGTTATTCTTCTTAGCTGTGAAATAACACTTCAGAATTAGAGCTGTAATGGCTGCAATTTTACTCTTAATGTGCTTTAAAAGATGCACATAAACATTTGCTTATAGTCAGTGTCAAGTAGTAACTTCTGAAGCAGCTTCAGGGTGGTCTTGATAATGCTTAAAAATACACTCATCTCCATTGCAGAATAAGAAGGGTGAGTTACTTGTGACAAAGCAGGAGAAAGCACAGAAATGCATTTTGAACTTGTCAAATAACTGAATTATAAACATCTTTTTCAGAAGAAGTTAGGATTTGAAAATATTCTTGAGAAAATATTTTTAACTGATGTGTTCTGAATATATTGGCAAAGATCCTGTTTACTATAAAAAGGCAGAATCATGCACTTAATGAAAATACATGAATTTGGAAAAGATAATTTCTCTCCTCGAGTCAGTTCCATAATATTTTTGCAGCTGTAGCTTCTTGTTGTAAAGCATTTCAGTAAGGTTGAATGTCAGGTTCAGTGCTTGTCTCTTTCTTTAATATATAATTTGGTGTTTCAGTGCTGAGAATTTCTCTAATTAAAAGTTATTTCTGTTGCATAGAAAGCTTGTTCACCAGAATTTTTTAATAGATAAATTAATTCAATCACTTGCAACTTTGGCAATTAGTTAGCATGCAAATTGAGATGATCCTCGGGCTACAAATTCACCACTTTGCCTTCCAACTCTTCTCTGGCTTTCCCCAGATCTTTTAATCATCAGGTTGTGCAGACAATCCTCTTGTGCTTGTGCCTTTGCCTCTTTCTTATTTCAGGCTTTGAGGGTTTTTTCCCTGGTATTCTCTTGAAATCCAATGTCACAGTGCTGTGGTGCTGCCAGAGATACCAGGGCAGCAAATAAACACCAAGTGAGGTTTTTCCAGCAATACAGACTTAATAAACATATTTGCCTCTAATACATCAATATGTGGGATAGTGTGTGTGGATCAGGCCACCCTCTCTCCCAAAGAAGAGAGCACAGCTTGAAACAGAACTGAGAAAGGCAACAAGGACCATCACACTGCTTTAGGAGGAAAGGCTTTAAAACAGACTTCAGTCTGGAATGAAAACAAGAGTGGATGTGACAAAAGAGGAAAGGATTAATTCCTTCTCACAATCTGTGCCACAGGTAGGACCCAGCTAAATTACTAGAGATAGGTTTAAAACAATGAAGAGACCATACTGGTTAATAGGAAGTGCATCTTCCCAGTTGGGCTTCTTAAAGGAGGTCAAAAGTAAAACCAGGCTCTGAAAGGGAATAGATAAACTGGCACAGCAATGAGCTATGAGCAGGTTTTAGACATGGTTATCTGGGTGAAGCTTCTTCTAGGACATCATCAAAGCACTGCTTAAAAACATTAACATTATTTCAGGATGGTTAATTTGGACTTGCTCCACTCTGGCTCTGAAGACTGAACACCCACCAGCAGTGAGAGTGCTTGGGGTGCTGCAGGAGCACAACTCAGATTTTATTTCAACTGGAAAGCTCAGATCCTGTCCAGCAACACGTGGGGGCACAGACTGAAGCAGAATAAGACAATCAAGATTTTTTTTTCTGAAGTGCTTAAATGTGAACTGCAACACATGTGAAGGCTCACCATTATACAGTTTTGGAGAAAGCACCATGACTTCAGTGGATTCACTTTCTTCAGGAGAGGATGATGAAAGAAAAATAGTCTCCTCCCATCCCCAGTATTGAGATGGATAAATGCATGAAATGCACTAAGTGCCCCTAAATATAGGAAATGGCCTAAACATACAGTACCACTGTGGAGCACCCATAGAAGTGCTCATAATGACCATGTGGAAAATGGCCTTTGAGTGAAAAATTATTTTCACTCTTATGGGTGAAAAATGGATTTGGCTTTTAAGGCTGTCACCAAAGTTTCAAATTTTGTACCTGCAGGGACCAGGTTTCATGGTATCTGTCTCTCTCTCTTCCTCATCCAACAGCAGAAATTTGAAGGGTCACATACAAAAATTAACAATTAACAATTGACTGAGGATTAGTTCCAGGCTTAGAAATTCCCTTCTTTTAAAACAACATGGCACATAAGAGCTTCCTTGCTTTGATACACCAGAAAAGGAGAAAGAAAACAAAGGAATTTTGAAATTCTGAAATTTGCTCCTCTTTGATATGAAGATATTGCTGCTGTTCACAGTTAGTTTACCCCACATGTTCTTGGAGCAGATAAAAAATGTGTTTGAATTTCAAAATTCAGAATGTATGTAGGAAAACATGTTTTCCTCAGTTGACTGGCTCCTAATGCCATAGTGACAGTGTAGGAAAAAAGCTGGACATTTTTCCTGCTTTGTGAATATTGTTTTTCTGGGTTTTTAGTGGGCTGCAGTGACATTAGTTGATGAACAGTTATTTCTCTCTGAGCATCACTCTTTTTCTAGTGAGAGTAAATTGCAGTTTGAGATATCAATAATCTGTTGATGGTGTTGATCCTGGTTTCCAGTTGATGTTATTTAGGACATTTTATTTCTTGTGTATTTATAATAATATCACCCTTTATTCTGTTTATAAAAGTCTCTCCTCCATGATAGGAGAAACTGAAAATACAGCCAGAACACAATGTACAGGCTCAAGCAGCAGAAAGCAAGCAAAGAGATGTTAAAATATTTATATGAAGTCTTGGAAGAATTATATCAGGGACTGACTTTTTTTTTTTTTCTGGAACAAAGATTTTTTTTTAAATGCAGCCATTCACTTCCACCTCACCTGGGGATGTTCCTGGCAATGTCCATTTCTAAGAAACATGAATCCTTACAGGAGTCTCACTGGATTTGCTCTTAATTTGCTGATCAGTTAACATGAAAATGATATGCAAGTAGCAAGCTAACATTATTCAGTTGATTACTAGACATAATTTTACATTAAATTGATAGTGTTTCTATAGAAATGTTAGGAAGTGGAAACAACATATGAACAGCTAGATTAAAAATAATCAAAAACCATCTTAAGCTTCAGAACTATAATTTAAGCACCCAGCTTCTTGTAATAAAATGGTAAATAAAAGCAAATGAGAACAGACCACAAGGCAGACTTGCAAGACTCCAGTCTGCTTCTTAGTGAGCAATCAGTCAAAAAAGCATATTAAAGATTGCTGATGAGAAGCAGTGTTCAGAATAACTGGTTTGCCAAAATTATTTCTGTTCTGTACTCTTGTCAAAACTAATCACAAATGTTATTGCAGCCAGGAAGGATGGAGAGAATCAGCATTAATTTCATGGACACAGAACTGTTTAGATCCACAGGTCATGTCAGTTCACTTCAGTCTTTGGGAGTGAGTAAATCTATTTAGTTTTTTCAGCTTTTTCACAGAGACAGATCAATTCAAAGCTTAGCACATATCCCAGCTGAATTCTGTAACAGCTCCCTCAAAGCATCAGGTACTTCTGCAGGTTCTTATTATATTGTTTAATAAGCACTGCCAGGGAAACAACTATTCTCACTGCTGTTCTGCAGGTGGGTGGCAGTGCCACAGGCAGGGGAAGGACTCAGACACACAGTCCAGTCACTGTATCAGCAGATCCATGGTCCTTTTTCTCACTTTGGAGACTGTGCCAAATGTGATTCAACTGGGTTTTCCTTGATCCTGACTCAGACACCAACCCCTTTGGGACTGTTTCACCAGAATAGCTATCTTGCAAAGATGTATCATTACACATAATGAAACTAAGGCAAAATTGTTCAGCAGCCTATTAATGCTGGAAAGAACTCTTCAGGTAAATTCAGCAACTGGTCACAACAGTAATGCTCTTTTCAGTCTGCCTGGTAGGACACTGATGGAACAGCAGCCAATATTTTTGCAAGCCCTTTTCTGCACCTTTTGGTACTGCTGGATGGGAAAGGCCAGAGGTAGCAGCCCAGCCTTGCAGGAGTTTCACTGTTCTTGGCAGTCTTGTAGACATCAGTGAACGCTGCACACCTTAGATCCTTGAAAATGTGGGTCCTGGCTTTTTGCAGCAAGAATCTATAGTTTCAGTTAAATTAAATTAAAAATGCAGACCTAATTATATCCCTTCTTTTCTCTGTCTGTTTTCCCATCTGTGCAAGTCACATACACACCTTTTAATGCCTTTTGGGTTGTGAAGTCCTGTGTCTAAGTCAAGTAGATTGATTCCACCACTGGAGAGATGGAGGGAGGAATCCAGCCTGACCTGTCTGGCCTCTGTGCTGCCCCTTAGCTGCTCATCCATCCTCCATCCTCATCCTGTAAGCCTGCTCAGAAGTGCAAATGATAAATATGGTCAGGAAAAACAGGACATGTTTTCATGGGTGATTGATAGAACTGCTTTGCCTAAACAATGCATTCAGAAGAGTTGGGTGTTTTCTGAGTCATGCTAGCTTCTGAGAGGCATAAAGAACTTCAAGCTATTAATTACTGAAGAATCAATCAAACTGAGAATTGAAGTTCCCACAAGAGAGACAGCAAAGAGAATATAATAAAAGAGCTGCATGTCCCCTGTTGGTACATGTGTTTGAAAGGAAGATGTAAATGGGTTTTATATTAAGAATAACACAAAATTTCCATCACTTCATGTCTGATCAGAAGGACTGCTCCAGCTCTTGGAAATTTGATTCTTCTGTCACCTGAGTACATTCAGCCCTACAAATACACAAAATTGGCCCAAACAGAGGCAACATGCAGAGTGACCCTGTCTTTCTATCATTTTGGCTTTAGGAGAAAGGGCCTTTTTCTAAACTGTCAGCATGATATTGTAATTCACTGTCTGAATGAATATATCCTCTGCTGGACATTCAGTATTTCTAAGGAGGAACTGAGGGAAATAATTTTCCCATGATTAAAGTATTCTGAGATGATGTTGAACATCCACTCCCACAGTGTAACTTGTCAGGCAGATTGTAAACAAAGACTTAATTGTTGTTGACTAACTCCAAGTTTTTTGAACATCCATATGGGATGAACTTTTTCCATGCTGAAAAAGTGACTGTAAAAACCAGCAAAAAGGAGTCAACCCCATCATTCAAAATCCAGTCTATGTGATTCATCCATGTAAAACCATGTGCCTCTGCCAATGAATCCAGCATCCTGCACCCTGCACCTCTGACCTGAAGCACAGGCCTGCTTTTGAGCTCTGTGGAACATTTCTGTGTATCTGCTTCTAAAATACCACAAGGATTGACCATGAAGGTTTATGTGACAGTTTTATCTGTCTCAGTAAGAGGTTTTGTGGAACCTCATTGCCTATAAGTCTCTTGCTCTTGCTAGTACAGGGTAGCTGGGAATGTAGTGTACCCACCACAGGCCATTAATTTAATAAGTTTCTCCCAAACAGAACCCAATAGAATTTTTTTTTAAATAAAGCAATAACATTGTTGAAATCATCATTCCATATGCCATTTCATAGCAGCTATAAAACATAGTGCTAAAGTTTAAAACTCTGGTTATAGTTTTGCATTTCTTGGGAAATGTATATCATCACATCCTCGGTTGATAAAACTCTAATCCTTGCTGTTGATGAGTTTTGGATTGCCATAAACCTTTAATTTCCTGATAGTCTACAACTGGATGTTGTCATGATTTATGTAATGTGGGTAAAATGCAGGAAGAAAGGGATGTAATATTAGCATATTTAAATTAATTTACCTTTTGTTTCCACTCATATTTTTATCTCTGGTGAATGGTATATAATAGTCCAAAACAGCTCTCACTGTGTTGATCTGGGTCCTGAACAGACAAATGATAACAAAGAGGCTGAAAACATTAGAAAAAGCCAAAGGAGAGCTTTGTTTCAAAACTAAGTGCAAAATTTTCAGTTTGTTTTCAGTTATTATTCAGAAAGATGTCTGAAATGATTGACTAGTTCTACATCCCATCTTCTGGTGGCTGTATTCACATATCCCTAGTTCCTGACTTGGATGGTCGTATTGGACACAGACCAAGCTCTTGGACTTTTCTGCTCACAGTAAAACTTAAAAATTAATGTAATTACTCAAATATCAGACAGAATGTAAATTAAAAGGACATTTTATTCCTAGATGCAATAGCCAAAAGACGTTGTTTGTGCATATGGTTCTTGGGGTTTCTTTGGTTTTGTTTGGTTCTTTTTTTAACTTTTGGGACTAGCATTCAGAAAGATGGTCCCAAAGCCTTAATATGGAAGCCATTTGGATGAGACCTCTTTATCCAGAGACCAGCGTATGCAGTGGTTATAAGCTCTGATCAATTTTTCATTCTATGAAAATTCATCTTGCTGCCTAGAAAGGACCACAGAGTGCAGTGCAGGTGGTGCCAATCCTCTCCTCCCAGTCTTGGGGCAGCTCTGGGGGGCTGCTGCAGACAGCCTAGGGGGTGACACTGTCACTGAGCTGTTCTGCAATCTGTCTGTGATCACACATCCTGCTGCATCCCAGCTGAGGAGGATTCATACACAGGCAGACAGGAGGGATATACCAGGGCTGGGAAGACACTTGTTCCTTTTTTCTTACCTAAGATTTTGGCAGGAGAAGAGGTTTGTGTCAATTTACAGCCTGGTTTGCTTCCAAAGTGAAATCTAACCCCTTCAAAACAATGAAACCACCTGTTTGTCCAAAGGCTGACTGGGACATTTTTGTGTAAATGGCAGCCTTTTAGTGAAATAAGGCAGGGGACTAGCAACATGAGGGGCTGCAAAGCCCCCCATAATGATGACAATGAGGAGGTGATTTGCTCCTGACTCTGGCATGGCACACATGAGCTCAGTGCAGCCCTTTTTAGAGCCTGTGGAAGCACAAATGTTTGTGGAAGATATCTACTTGGGGAGCCTGGAGTAACACAACCAATAGAGACTGGGGACACAGGGGACCAGGTGGAAACTCATCAGAATTTCACCTCTTCTGCTGCCACCACACAGCACAGAGGGAAAAACCTCAGCACCAAAAAATCTGATCTTCCAAATTGCTTGCTACTGCAGTGGTTGGTAATATGGGCCAATAAATGGCCTCAAATGTCTTTAAAACCACATCAGCTCCCAGCTGTATGTAAGACTCAATGACCATAATGATTTTAGTACCTTCTTAGTACCTTTTTTCCCATCTGTAAACCAAAATTAGTAACACTAAGCCTAACAGAAGATGTTGTGAGGCTAAATGAACTGGTTCTCATCAAAGGATACAGTTTAGGGCCACTGCCTTTGATAATGCTGTGCTTATATTCTTCACTAGATTTATCCCACTGGCTGTTTTATCTGATCTCTTTGCATTGTAGGTGTTAGATAGAAAATAAATGGAAAAATATTTGCAGGCTGAAGAGTAAAGCCATTATCAATTTTGCCAACCATTTAATAAACAAGAAAGTGATAAACCCCCAAAAGATTATTTAGAAAACAATAACAAAATCTAATGGGATTATTTTCATTTGCCACCTAGTTTTTATTCTTTTAATGCATAAATATTAAAACCAGAAAAGACTGCTAAATAATTTGTTATGCCAGTCTGAATGGATGAAGCTTAGACTTCCTCTTTTGGACTCTTGGATGAGACCTAACAGCATGTGTTTGAGTAAAACAAGCCTTTCAGAAATACATCTTGTTCTGTGGAGATTTCCAGAGAGGCAGAAGAGTCTCAGGTCCACACTAAGATTTAGAATGGTAACAGCTTACAGGTAAATATGAGATTTTTTCATTGCTAAATATGAGCCACCTCAGCATCAGGGACTTTCAGAAAAATACATTGTGAAGCCACAAGAGTTGTCAGCTAGAGGAATTTTAAACAACTGATGCTCACTTCTGTGTTGCTTGTGAACTATTAAGCAGATGTTTGCACCTCTAGTCTCATGAAGACTTTCCGCTTTTGCTCCTGACAATTCACACAAATGCTCTCTCTGACAGGGAGTGCACAACTCAGACATTTTGTTTGGAGTAATACCAAGAATTCATCCCCTGCCAATTTCAAGCCCTGTGTCAGAGCAGGTTGGTTTTATTTTTTTCCTTTTTTAATGAAAATAATTGTCTTCAACAAGGGATGTGTATGACAGATGAATAAAACAGGTTTTGAGACCACATGAAAGATATATCCTAACAGAAATGAAAAATGCACCCATAAATTATCTAACTTGTGATGTTTTGGTACAGATGGAAAAGGTAATGGGCCATGACTCTTCTGCCTCATTCCCATCTCTGGTACAGCTGCAGTGTAAGGACAGTGGGACCATCTAGCTTGCAAGAAGGGCTTTGCCACAGAAAGGCTCCCTTCAAATCAGAGCTCTCCTGATTTGGAGGCAAGGTCATGACTCCTGTTTCTAATTCTCAGCTCTGGTCTGTTTTTCAAAGCTAACCAAGTATCACTTCATGGTTTACTGTGGCTGGTTGGAGACAGCTGTGTGAGCGGGACACCTTCTTGAGCTATTGCATGGCAGGCCCTGCTCCAGCCCTCGAGAGCAGAGAAGGCAGGAAGCACCTGGGCAGTTTATCCCTCTGGACTGGATGACTGCATGATTTTGGTGTCAGATTTGGGGCATGGACCAGAATGGCCCATGACAGATATTAGGTGCTGTGCAAACAGAATGAAAAGACAGCATTGGGTGGAGAGGGCATTGTTAATACATAATAATGTCTTATTTTGCTCTTTGTGGTCAGTGCTGCAGACTGCAAACACATCTGTGTGAGAAACTCACTTCAGCTGCTGCTGAAACCACATTTTCTGTTCTTTTCATATTTAGTGGTCTGGCTTAGACCACACACAGACTACGAAGTGTGTTATGACACATGGCTGTTGCTGCTGATTGATCTTTGGTTTACCAATACCACAAAATTTGTCCCCAACTTCCTTCAGCTGATTTATAGTGCGTAAGAACAAGTTGAAGGACTATTCTCATTGGGAAATGAATTCTCATCTCATTGTTGAAGCAGATTTTCAAGATGACAGTCCTGTGCTTCCTCCACATCCTGCAAGGACAGGAATAGCTCTTTTTTTCAAATATGTGTATTTGTCTCTTGCCAAGCCATCCATTGAGGATCCACATGGCCCTGCAATCAATCATAACCTGTGCTAGAAGTAGATTTTTTAATGGGTCTTCTATGTTAAGCTATATAATTGATAATATGGTGATGAGACAGAAAAACAAGGAAAAATCAATATAAGCCTGTTTAGGAATCTATGTTCCTTAGAGACTTTGCCTAATTTTCTGAATGCAGAGTAAATTGCAGAAAAAAATTCTGTCTGTACATACAGAAAAGAATTGCCACATATGCAAATGATTGTTGTAGGTGAAGACTGGATTTTTTCAGAATGACTGTCTGGCTCAGTTAGCAGCCAAACAGTGGAGATGGAAGAACAAGTCACCAAGTAACTAAGTTGCTGCACTACAAAGGAAAGCCCCAAAGTGGAGGTAGTGGGTCAAGATTCAGTGGAAGACAATACAGACCAACTTTAGGCACAGATAAAAAAGCTTGTCCCATTACTTTCTGACTGATAACACACAGTTATTAGTGGGCAAGTTTACTAAGGTTTGTCAAAATCACTTTGGATGCCCACAGAACATTCTTGAATATTGATCTGGTAGTCAATGAAGACAGAGCTGTGGGGAGTAATTCTGCTTATTTAAACACCTTTGCAAACAGAAAACAAACTGAATATTAAATCTTTCTAGTCTACTTTGCAGACTTCTGTGGGTTTCTAGATGATGCAGTCCAGTGGAGACATGGATGCATAGAAGCCAGTATTTAGTCAGAAGAATCCTGGCTGTTAATCCTCCCAGTTAAAGCTCCTTAACACACTATGTATCTGGACCATGAGTTGCTTAGAATCATTTCAGATCATCTGATCCACATAAAATAAGAAAAGACTGAGTGATTTTTCAAATACCTGTCTAAAGACTGGAGACATGAACGCAGGTGTGCACCAGAAATCCCACAACCTCAAAATTCTAGAGTTAAGTCTGTGGAACTATTACCACAAATTGATGCTGATTTTCATCAGTACCATTTATTGTGTTGGAAAGTATTTAGAGGCTAAAAGTAATTTAGCAGTAATCATGCTCTGAAATGAAACTAAATTACTTGAGGATTTTAAAGCTTTTCTTTAAGTTGAACTCTTCTTCCAGATTATGCACATCATTTTTCCTTTTGGAAACATGCACAACAACACAGCCCTGACTTCAATGCACAGCCAAAACAGTCACATGCATGGGCTGTAAATTTCCTTGTGAGAGTGGGGTCTGATCTTGTAACCACTGAATGTGAACAAAAGCATTTATTAACTCTGGTGTGCAGGACCATGACCATGGGTACCTCTGAATGGGACTTTAGATTTTTCCCTCCCACTATCACTCAGCTTTTAAAACTTGCAGGACATAACTACACCAATTTACCCACTGTAGAAGTTCCAGTCAATTGGTGTGAAAGATATTCCTTTCATCAATGGAATAATGTGGCAAGAAAACAGACTATCCATTGTAGTTTAGGTTTTTGAATCATGTCAGGAGAATTCACACAGTCTGGACACACTGCTATAAATCTCTGTTGCCTTCCCCTCCCAACCTGACAGGTCAGACAGAGACAGGTATTTAAAAGATTTGAGGAAACTGTTATAATCAAAAGATTAAATAGAGAGCATTTCCCCATCCTCCTTGCCCCCATGCTGCTCCTCCTGTCTCTGGGACTGTGAGAGGTAGCAAACACCAGCCCTTTCCTCACTCAGGCAGCATGGTTCAGAGAGGCTCCTGGTATCTGCAGGCTTCAGGCACTTCCATCTGACATGGGAAAAAAGGACTTAAACAACTGACATCAGTGGAGGATGGAGTCCCACAGGGCTTGCCTGACTCTGTTTGTGCTCCTCCTGCTGCTCCTGTAGGATTTGGCCCTTGCACTCCTCTCTGTTGTGCCAGCAGAAAGCAGAGAGTGCCCAATGTCCTTGAGCAGCTCCCAGCACATGGCCCGGCCCTGTGTCCCTGTGAGCTGGGGGTACGTGACCTCCACACGTCTTGGGAGAACATTTGATACTGCCCACACAACCTCACTGGCATGGCAAGTGCTGCCAGCTCGTGATCAAAGGGTACTCTGAGCTTCCTGGGAGCAGTGGGGTGAGGAGGAGTGCCAAGGGGCTTGTCCTTCTCCACCCACCTTGGTGCAGACCCAAGGGAACCACACAGCTGATGTGTGACAGCCTCCAGAAAATCCTTTGAGGATGGGGAAGTCCAATCACAGAGGCTAGGCCATTGTTCATTGGCCTCTAAGAAAATCCAAATCAGACAATTATACAGTAAATACAAGTCATCTTCCAGATGGACATGTCATCTTCCAGATGGACATGTCATCTTCCTGTGGGCTCTGGGGCTGGGTTTGGCTTGCCATGAATACTAGGATGCCCAATGCTTTTGTGAAGCCAAGACCCTTGCACACAAATTGGAGGCATTAGAGCTTTTTCCAAGATATATTAGGTCTTTAAAATGCAAAACATAAACAATGTCTCAGATGATGAAATGGGCTGAGCAGCTGGTAAGAAAGTCTTCTCTTAAGTGCTAGTAAGGCGGGAACATTAAGATACATAAAGGCCATTGAGTAAAGGCCAGCAAAAGCTCATCCCTGACAAGCTGCTGCCTAATTCTGCTACAATTTTTGTCTCTCTGAGCCATGATCCTAGATTCTGAGCATTGCTCATGCACTGAACACTAGAGACTTGATGTCTTATTTTACTGTTGCAAAGTCAGAGTGACTTGGTACTAAAATACCTGGGGTGGTTGTGGACCTGCACAGCAACTGGACCCTGCAGGAGTGTGGGACAAGGCCATGCGTATTCTGGGGACACTGACAGCCAGCATAGGTGCCCAGGTGGCCAAGAAGGCTGATGGCACCTGGCCTGTATCAGCAATATTGTGGCCAGCAGGACCAGGGCAGTCCCCTGTCCTTGGCACTGCTGAGGTAACGCCTCAAATCCTGTGGTCAGTTCTGGGCACCTCGCTGTAAGGAGGACATTGAGGTGCTGGAGCATGTCCAAAAAGGGCAACAAAGCTGGGGAAGGATTTAGGGGAAGTCTGATGAGGAACAGCTGAGGGATCTGGGCTTTTTGGCCTGGAGAAAAGGAGGCTCAGGGAGACCTTATCAATCTCTTCAACTACCTGAAAGGAGGCTGTATGGAAGT
The DNA here is from genome assembly GCF_037042795.1 of Molothrus aeneus. Taxonomy (NCBI): domain Eukaryota; kingdom Metazoa; phylum Chordata; class Aves; order Passeriformes; family Icteridae; genus Molothrus; species Molothrus aeneus. The sequence continues at coordinate 142,006,070 of NC_089646.1, read as the reverse complement.
GGAGGTTGGCCTCTTCTCCCAGGTAACAGGTGACAAGACTAGAGAAAATGCACACAGGTTGTGCCAGGGGAGTTTTAGGTTGGACATTTAAAAAATTCCTTCACTGAAAGGGTTGTCAAGCATTGTACAGGGTGCCCAGGGAGGTGGCTGAGTCACCATCCCTTGAATTGTTAAAAAAAGTGGATGTAGCACTTGGGCACATGGTTTAGTGGTGAGCAAGACAGTTTTAGGCTAATGTTTGGATTTGATGATCTTAAAGGTCTTTTCCAATCTAAATGATTTCAATGTTGAAACAGGTCAGAAAATACTTTTATCAATCCAATGTTATACTTTTATCAATCCTATCTTTAGGCGTATTCTTGCTTTCACAGGGTGACATGCTTCTGTGTCTAATGGTATAGAATTGTGCAGGACACATGATAATTTTTTTTACCCTTATAATTGCCTAAAAGACTAAACTATCAGTAGGGTAGAGCAAATTTCCTTTAAGCAGAGACTGAGCAGTAATGAGAGACTGAAAAGGATTTGAATGCTGTGGTGAACATTAGGTTCCTTCTTCTGTTCTTTATTTAGATTATAGGTAAGCATGTAGCCAGGTAGACGATTTAAGATACAGAAATCATAGACTTTGGGGAAATGAAGGATTAGGGTTTGGCTTGAACTGAACTCATGTGACAAATTCCCTTTCAACATTTATTATTGTCTTGAACACTGGGATTAGGCTGTGCTAAACACTGAGGAAAAAACCCCAAACCAAACAACACAAAACTAAACAAAATCCCTACTGGTATGACTTTACCATCTGGATGCAAATGACACTGTGCACAGACCACATGCAGGCTCTCTCCTGCCTGTGTTCAGAGCTGAGGTTTTGGTCCTGACCTATCTACCCTCAGATTTTCACCTGGATTCCCAAAGCTATTGTTTCTCATCGCATTTGTAGAATCATAGGAAAATTCAGTGTCAGGGGTTCTTGATTCTGTAAAGTGGGCCACAAATGTGTGATTGTATGGGATGCATTAGAAATTAGTTATAAAAAAACAGGCTTAAAATGTCTTAAACAAAAGAGGAGGTCTTAAAATGTCTTTAATGTCTTAAAAGAGGAGGTAGTGTTTCCAAAGAGATATGTACACTGCAAATTATACATAGCACTTGAAATCTCATTACACTCCACATTTTGTGTGCTGTGTGAGGAGATCTGCAGCAGAGCATGGTGTCCTGTCCTGGCTGAATGCTCAGTCTGATCCTGACTGTCTGAACCCTCACTCACTCAGAGGAAACATCCATGATAATTATGAAAAAGCAAATTACTAAAACATTTCAGATGTGAAACAAACCAGTTGTTGACTTGTGCTAAAAATACTTTCATGGTTAACACAAAGGACCACGAGATCCTGGATCATGCACGTGCCCCACAGGGCCTAGGGTCATGTGAATGAATGAGCAATAATGCTCAAATGACCTTTTTCCAGTGTATTAGGGGAGTGTGGCTGGAGGTATAAACCACTGTGAAAGCAACCAGCATTTTCAAGATAACACAATGAACAGCTGTGGTTTTTTCCACTATTAAGTTAAGCACAATTACAAACTACAGTAATCAAATATGAAGATAATGTTTAAAATAAGAGCAGCGGTAGGAAGTGGAAAGAAAATAGGAAACAGAAAAATCCAGTGTGCCTGGAGGAAGGCAAAAGGAATTGGGACATATTTCTGGATTTTATTCTTTTATGTCAGTCAGTTCCACGCAGCATGTGCTGTGGAGGAACCAGAGAAACAGACATAAAATAGCAACAAGACCACAAGGTATGAGGAAACGTAATCCACAGTCCAGAGCAGGGTAGAACTGGGAGGTGTGACTGGGAGGGGTGTCAGTGGCTGTGGCAATTCCTTACAGAGAGGAATTCAGCCAGTTTAAAAATAGAAGTTGTCAGGCAAAACAGAAAGTCCTGGAGACAAGCAGGTGGCTGCAACAGATTTTTGTTTGAAATGATAAGGTGGAGGAAAACTACCATCCTCATCCAATCTTTCCATTTCTTGAGATTGAGAAGAAGCCAGGAAAGCCCTTGGAAATCTCTTGCCTTCCCACTGAGCACCCCTTTTCATGGAAAAATTAAGATAATGTGCAATATGAACTATTGCCTCTTCTCCATTAGTATATTGGGGTTCTCTTGGCTCCCACAGTTTGCAAGGTCACTTAGAGGCCAGATACACTTCCAAATGTAAAATGTAATTTACTGCCTGTCTCAAAGGTTTTTTTAGTTTCTCCAGGGCTCTGAAGCACTCATCCTCATCCCTGCTAGCACTTGGAGACAGTTGCCTCTGGCAAGGAAGGAAGGGATCTATTCCTGAAGTAACCAGATTATGTCAGGAATGGGAACAGGCAGAAACAGACGTACAGCAGCCAGAGCAATCTATCAGTGATTCCCAGGGGCTCTTGGCACACAGCTTTGACACACTCTGTGCAGGAATTTACCATCAGTGTAACCAAATAAAGATCCGTGCGCTGCAAGAACAAAACATTTTCATTGATTAGATGCTACCTGCCAACCAATAAACATATTGTCAAATTACCTGCTTTTGCAGATAATTCATTTTAAAAAGAGTGGACATAATTTTTTGTGTCAAAAGTACCTCTGCTGTACAGGGAAAGATACATCATTCCTAAGTTTGGATGACAATAGTAGTTGTTTCCCTATCTGAGCTCCTGACACTGCCAATGGAAAGAAAAAATAGTTTTAAATATGATTTATAGAGTGTGTTTTAGACTTTAGAGTGACATAATGGACAGTTATAACCACTGTTAGGAAAAGCCAGGTGAATGTCTCTGACATACTGCTCTCCACATCTGTCCCATGGAAAGGAGCAGTTTAACCCAAGAGACCTTGGCCTGTGTGGACCAGCACTGCCCAGTGACTTTAACCTCCTGCCCATGTGGATATGCTGGTTTGTTTAACCTGCAATGTTCTACAGTCATCTGGGGCAGCATCCCTGAGCTGATTGAGCTGGCAATGTGAGGAAAATGACCCCTGCCTTTGGGGCAGCAGTGCCTGAACCAGGTCTCTTTTCTGGACTGTTGTATTTTTGTATTTAAGGGATGCCTGAACACTCCACATTTCACTCCCCAAACAGCAATAGGGACTGCTAGATCTGTACTTTGCAGTGTATCACCAGGAGGACAAACAGTCTAGTCTTTTCCTGTTCCTTTTCCTGTTCCACTGAAAAAGGTATTGACAGCAGTATAGGAGCCTACAAAGTTCTGAGGCATAGATAAGTTCCCCCCAAGTCTTTTGGCTTTCAGCTGCACACCCTGATATTCTCTGGTATGTAGGTGACTAATTTCCACTTGGTTTCTTCTGTAGATCTACCCTGCTCTCTTTATCTTTCTCCTGTGATTTATTTTTACACAAAATGTGTTCATTTTGCAAATTTATATTCAAGGGGGGATGGAAGGCATGCAGTAGGCCTGAAATCAGAGTCTGGATAGGTAATTTCTAATTAATTTCCATCCTTTGAGTTCCTCAGAAATGGTAGTTTCCACCATTGGGAAACTCTAGAATTTCTGACCTTGTATTCCAAACTGAAAAAATCCAAACCAACCAGGAAATCTGAAATCTTATAGCAGTACAGGCATTTTCACCTGTGGCTGTGTGATAAGAAATTAAGAGAGAAATCTGAATTCTGCAAAACAAATATTTTTCAAAGGAAAAATGTTAGTCATGATATTTTCAGCCACAGCTAAATGAAGTCTATCCCTTTATTCAGATCTAAATTTCTTCACTAAATTCACTTGGCAGGATACTGGTTTAAGAGAGATTATTTTGCCAGCATGCTGTTTTGCAGCATTTTCCAATTTTGCTCAAATAGCTTTTCCCCAGATAGCCCATGGACAGGTGGTCTAAACAGGACCATATATATTGTGATTACCTTTCCAGTTTCAAAGAAAGTTCAAGTTAATTTGCTACTGCAGTGTCTATCTGGCAAATGATTCTAGTCATAATCTATGATTCTACCTTCTGTGTTTGTGCAATTAAAAGGAGACGATCAATCTTAAAAATGTCACACTGTAATTCAGGGGGGATGAACACTTTTCCTGTGTTTCCTCTCATGATAAAGAAGTGTCTTTGCTCTTGTGATTGACTTTTCTGTGGCAAAGGCAGGAAATGTTAGCTACATCTCTGGTGTAAACCAATGCACCTTATAAAGAGACAATTTGATTAAGGGATTTTGAAGAGGTTTTCTCCAACTAATAGAAAATATGAATATGAAGCCTCAAAAGTGCAAGACAGGATACAAAGGGATTTTGCTCACTACATCTGCTAAAGAAAGCAATATGTGTGCACATATTTCCCTGCTCAGGATGCAGAAGGGAGGGGGTGTAAAGATCCAGTTATTAAAATTGTTAGAGAGATGCTTCTGTCCTGATCAAGGTGCAAATGAGACCATATGCCCAAGTCAATGGTATGGATTGTATTTAACAGTAAATGTGAGAGAGAGAGGAAGAAATAGAAAAAGGGAGTGGGGGAAAAACAGAGAGTGATGGAAAGACAGATTAAGTAGAAAATATCACCACTCCTTGGATCCCAACAGTGTCCTGTTGATCCTCTTCTGGTCTTCTGGGTGCTGGGTGCCCTGCTAAACACAGAGTTCAGTGGATTAATCTATGTTCAGACTGGGTGGGAATATCCAGGTACCTCACCTTTTAGGGTGGAATTTGGAGCTGTCTTTTGCAACAGACTCCGGATCTGTTGCATCATTTTGCATCACATGCAGCCCTCTGGATTGAGTCTGGGGGTGCTTTGGGTGTCTTTGATTGTTTATGACACCTCCTCAGCTGCCTCTCACATAAATGTCCTGTGTGAATGTGGCCTTCCCATGGTGGAGGGTTTTACAACAAAGAGTTTGTGTAAGGCAGGATGGGTGTTCACTCCCTCTGACCAGAGGTTACACCACACACCAAAAAACTTTCCTTGTCTGCAAACCTGGCACCAGCAAATGAGTCTGTGGGCTATGGCCCCTCCCACCCAGAACCCAGCCAGGGCTGATGGTCAGGACAGCTGCTGGGTTTGGCTTTCCTTGTGGATAAATTCTTCTCCTTAGACCTGGGGTGGCTTGATTCACATTCCAGTTCCTGTCAGGAGGTGTATCTGAGTGGGGAGTGAGTTTGGTGGTCACAGCTTCTTTAGCAATGTTTAAGATGATTTCCATAACATTTCAGTCTCCCACAGGGGGCTTTATATTGTGGGCACTAGAACAAGAACTTCTTCAGTATCTTCTGGGTCCTACCAGAGGCAGAGCACTGCCAAGCAAGCCAGTCCCATGGGGACTGTTCAGCCATCACCTCACTTCACCTCTGTCCTGGCCTTCTAATATTTCCTCTGTGAGCAGCAGCTGCATGTCAGGGTAAGCTCTGTTCAGGACAAGGCTTGACTGGCATCTTCCTCCCACACCATCCTGCAGAGGGATTTCACTGGTGAAAGATCTTTGACCTCTGCTCCTTTTCCCTTACTTCTTTCTCAGTCTGCTTACTGTAGTTCAGTCCTAAGGGGAGAAAAATGTCATTGTGACAGCTGTAAGTGAAATGAATAATGGTAACTCCTTTTATCTGAGATTTTTGTGCTTCTCAAGACACTTCAGTGAAGTCTGTAAGTTGGCATCTCATTTTTCTTTGGCAGGGGTCTCTGAAGCAGAAGGGCAGAACAAGGACTGCAGGGCAGTGTCTGTGCCAGTCTTTAGACACTGGCTAGGAAAGGAATAGAATAGCAAGAACAGAACAGGATGGAACAGAGTATTTTAGTTGGAACGGACCTACAAGAATCATCTAGTCCAACTGCCTAACCAATCCCCGGGCTGACCAAGTTAAACATTTTGTTAAGGGCATTATCCAAATGTCTCTTAAACACTGACAGACTTGAGGTATTTACCACCCCTCTAGGAAGCCTTTTCCAGCGTTTGGCCACTCTCTTGGTACAGAAATGCTTCCCAGTATCCAGTCTAAACCTCTCCTGGTGCCCCCTTGAGCTATTGCCACATGCTCTCACTGGATCTCAGGGTGAGGAGTTCAGCCCTCTCCTCCTGCCCTCCTCAGGAAGCTCTAGCAATGATGTTGGTACTCAGCTGCCTCTTCAAACTACACAAGCCCAGAGTCCATTGCCACTCCTCACAGGACATGTCACAGGATGTGCTTTCCAGCCTTGTTACCAGCTTTGTTGTCCTTCTCTTAGCACACTGAAGAATGTTGACTTTCTTCCTAATTGTTGGGGCCAAGAACTGCACAGAGTGCTGAGGATGAGGCCACACGAAGAGCCTCAACAGCGGGATAATCTCCACTTTAGATGTCTCCATTTGAACTTGACACCTTAGCTTCCCTTTCCAGGTGGCAGGCAGAAGCAGACTGATTCTGGGTGCCTGTGGTAGATGAGATGAACAGCTCCCATTCCTCCTTGTGATCACAAAGGCAATGCAGTGATGACAAGCTTGGCAGCAGATGTCAATGCTTTAGAAACTGATGTGCAGTGAGCTGCATTTTCTTCATTGTGATAAATGTCACATTCTCTAGCATTACTTTTGATACACCACCAAGACTACCAGCTGCCCTGTGATAAATGTCATGTTCAGACTCAGCTCGGATGAGACTGATGCTGCTTGGTCTGGGGTGTTTGGTCTGGTGGACTTTTAGGTCTTATCTAATGTCTTTGGCAAACTTTGTAATTGAAAAGTTCCCCAGGGCAGTTGACTGCAAAGGACATTTGCCAACCATAACTCGTGTAAAAGAGTGAGAAAACAAGATGAAAGGAGTATTTTTTGGTCTTGATATCACTCAGAGTTAGAGAGCTTTAGAACCAGTTAGCCTTGATTAAGGTGGATAAACAGAAAACAGAACAAGCGATCAGGAAACAACTTTGTAGAGTGTTGCAACTTCTGACAGCTCAATCCTTTCTACCCACCATATTCCAGTGTACATCTCTCAAGAGAAACAGTTTTTCCAAGTGTGGGCCATTGCCAATCCCAGATAAAAAATGCCCTGTTCTGAGTTATCACAGATTATCAAATTTACTCAGTTTTAGCTGCTTCACCAGAATGTTTTGGAAAACAGCATTTGTAGAACTGGAATTTTGCAGAGCCGAGATCTCTAGGTAGTAAGAAAATGTAATATTTCTTTTCACTTTATTTTCAGTTTTACAGTCTCGCATGATAAACATAAAACAAATCACTTCTCACTCATTAATCTTCCAGTAGAGAAGACCCAACCCATATCTCCAGGGTAAACAGTGTAAAAAGAGTCTCCTAAGATGGTGAGACACCTTGTCTCATCACAGCCAGCTGTCTTTGGCTGGGAGAAATTACAGCCATTCTGTCTTTGCCTGGCCAGCCACTGGGATATACATCTTCTTGAAGCAGAAACTCATAAACCCCATTTGAGTCCCTCATGATAGTCATAGTACCACAGAAACCATTTATCAATGCCTTAGATTTAACTAGGGGAAGCAGGGAGATAAATTATTATCTTTTTCTTCCTGATTAAAGAAATCCCAAACCTCAGATTTAATTTTAATGGAGGGGGAGGGAGGGGTGTGTTTAAGGAATCATATCCATTTGGCTAAATTAATTATTGACATTAAAAGCTCTGACATAAGCAGGAAAGATGATATCATACTGGGAAGCAAATAATGTATTTGGAAATCAAGACACTTATTTGCATATATGCCATGAGAGAAAGATTAAGGACAGATGGCTTCTTGATCATCAATTCAGTTTTCCTCTTGTCAAGTCTTACAGAAATGCCAGCTTTGCAGGCCAGGTCAAAAAACCCTAAAACAGTGAACTGAAGTGTAAAGAAGGATTATGTTTGGTTTTCATATCATTTTTGTGATTCTCTGTACAGGACAGAATCAGCTCTCCCTGAGGTGTGCTGGGTTTGAAATCAGTTAATTGTGTAAGACCAATTTCTGGCTATTCCAATGCCAACTTCAGATGAACTCATACTTAAATTCATATCTTAATGGGAAAGCAAACAAACATACAAGCAAAAACATAACAACAACAACAAAAAAAGCTGAGAGGAATTGCAAAGCCCAGAGGAAAAGGATTTTTATGTCTTCTGTTCAGTCAAGTCTGAAAGTCCATGTGCTGAGTGTTCCAGTGGACCAACATTATCTTACAAGGCACATAAGCCTCTCTTAGCAGGAGCAGCTCAGATCTGATAGAGCTGCTCTCTCATCTCACAGTGCTCATGAACTGGCTCAGCTGCATTACAGGATCATGCTTGCTCTTCATAAAAACACAGGCAGAACAAGCAGTTTTAGAGTTTTAGAGGCTCTGCTTGTTATCTAAAGGTCAGCTAGCTGATTGATGGAATGGATTCCTTTGTTAGCCAGAGAGGTGCTTCTCTAGACCTTACCTGCTGGCCAAATGTGGAACAAAGACTGAGCATGAACCTGGAAATAACTGAGATAACTGTATTGGCTATTTTCAGAAACAGGTTTCTGGAAAGATGGACATGCCTTAAAGTTCTGGGGAGTGAGTTAAGTCTTACAGAGGAGTCTTTGGGGACACATGTGCTGACTTCAGTAGCAGCTGAACTGTGCCTAATTTTCCCAATGAATTATGATGGAGTATCCAACTTAACTGCTGTCTAATTTTATATATATAGGCCTGTAATAATTTAAAATGGATATGATGAGAATATGAAAGAAAACAGAGATGTCCTGTGCTGTTATAGTCAACTCCTATGTCCCTGTACAGAGGGGAGGTTGCCTAGACAAACCAGAGTGTGTGGGCATGTTGGTCAGGCAGCACAGGAATAGGTACCCAGACTTTCAGAGGACTCTTCCAAGATAAAAGCACCCAAATGAGGAGACTGTATAAAACTGCTGAGAAGTTTGAAAATGCAGTAGGAATAGAAGAACCCTACCTGATGTTCTGAAAAGAAACAAAGAGGGGCAAGTTAAAACCCAAAAACTACAAACCTACCATCCTTCTTTCGAATTCTTCTATTGCCCCTTTAATAATTGAAATCAGTCATCTTTTCCTCTCATTCTGTGCCTTACTCCTACAGTAGAGAACAGATTTTCCTTTTTGCAGCTCTACAGTTTCCTGGTTTGCTCTTGTGTCCCACCCTTATACATCTTTGTAGTATCTGTTCACTACTGTGGAAAAACACACTGCAAGAAGTTGCATCTATTGCCACTCTCTGAAGTCCCTGAGTTTCATGAATTTGAATTCTTAATGCTTCTACAATGCACATTTTCCAAACATACAACTTTCACTTTTTCCTAGGATAATCCACCTTTTTTTTCTGCTCTCTTCTTGAACATTTCATTGCCTTTCACTTAAACTTTTGAACATTTGTGGATTTCCTTCCTCCTATCCTCAAAAGCAAGGGAAAAGAAGAAAAAAAAAATAGGTTGACATTTTTAATAGCTGAATTTTCTGGCTGAAGACTGCAATGCTGCAAACTCAGAGTAAAAAGTAAATTTCCCAAATTTCAGCATCTCAAAGAATACCAGATATTGCTCACTGGAAAAAATTACATATAAGAATCTTGGTGCTGTGAAGGAGGTCTTTATTGGCATTCTATCCCACCTAAATCTTCATTGCTGGAGAATTCTGAGCTCTTTTGTCCATGGTGACACATGAGGGATTCATTTGGTCTTTCCTGCTACTTTATGATGCTGTGGGCAGTGGGGGCTGTGTGACTCAGCCTGAAGCACACAATGGGTTGGAGCTGTGGCTCATTGCCTGTCCCACAGGGTGGCCCCTCCTGCCCACCTGCAGGGAAGGACCACAGCCTCCTCTTTGCCCACAGCACAAGGGCACAAAGATATCAGCATTGAAACTCCAGGAAATGGGCTGTAAGAGGAGCAAGGGGGAAGAGGAACGAGGGAAGAGGTTAATGCTCCAGAGTTGAGCATTTCTCCAAGCAGTGCCTGAGAAAACACAAGGTGTTCTTATTTACACCTGTGGCATTTGTGAATATGATTCATGGGTCACACTGAGAGTTGAGGGTTGAGCTCAGGACTAGAGCTGGAGAGATGGGGCCAGTGCTGGAGTCCCAGTTCTGGGATAGTGAGTGCCACCAGCTCCCTTCATGGACTTCACTCAGTCATCTATTAGCTCTTCCATGGTGGGTCACTCCCAGGGCTTGCTTAATGCAATATCACACATTTTTCTTAAAAATCCTTTGTGTCTAACCCTTTAAATGTGAATCAATCTGTAGTTATATCCATTTAATATCCACTTACAATTACCCTCTAGAAAACATAACATCAATTTCACAACCAGTATATTAATTAATATAATTAATTTCTTCCACTAGTAGAAACCAGTTTCTCTTACACATGTCCTTTGTTCCAGCCTTGGAATATTTTCATGCTGCATTGACACAGATAAAAAACCTGTAGCATTCTGTAGAAAATGTGGGAAAATATTAATCTTATTAAACCAAAGAATACATTAAAACAGAAACAGTTAAAAAAGCTCCACTGGCTATGGTTAGTCAAGGTGCAACCTCTCACGGTGGAATCCTGCTATCATTTTACTGACTTAAATAGAAACAAAAAGAACTGAGTGAAATTTTAAATGGGTTCAAAAATCTTTCACCGATGAACTCCTACTCCAGAATTGCACTTAATTAAGTCCTTAATTTTTTTTTCATTCACCACTCTCTGGATAGCTGAATCACTGCCTTTTATTGCATCAGAGGAGGGATCATGCAATCATTTATAACAATAATCAATCTTTTGCTCAGCCTGTCACAGGTAATCCAGTGCCAACAGAAGTGGGAGATTGAGTTTGCACTGGAGACAGTCTTTGGGGGATACTGTAATTTGGTACAATTTTTGTCTGATCTACAAAGTTCACTTAATAATTGCTATCTGACCTGAGGTCAGGATAAGACATAGAATTTAGATGACATGCAAATAAGACATGCAAATGTCTGCCCCTTTATTGGTCTTTGAAGCTCTCTCTGAGTGAAGTTTTTTTCCTTACTATCTCCTCTGCTCAGATTCTGCATATAATAGTCCAAAATGTCACTCTACATATAATGATGTGTTAAAGTAAAAAAGATGTTTTAGTGTCCTGATGCAATAAGACATGTTCCACTCTTCAGTGTATTGTGCACTCCCAAAGTACCTTTCAACTGAAAAGCTTCAAGAGCAGCCCTATAGATCCACTGGGATTAACGATGGAGAAAATAAACTCATTTTTTGACCATTTTATTCCTTCTCCACGGCTGGCTGCAGTGCATGGCCAAGAAACAGGGACAAGAGAGCAAGTGACTGGATCTGCCTGACTCCCCCACCTTTCCCCAGGCAATTCAGCTCAGCAGGTCACACCAGAATAATTATTAAGGTGACTTTTGCAGTTAGACTTCACGGCCCCTGAGGTCACCCTGCTGCTGCCATGTCAGCAGGAATGAGGTCTCAGCTCATTTGGATACATTTAGAATCAATGACTCAGAAACAATAAAAGAGTCTTGAAATATGTCAGGTTTCTATGAGGAAGAAAGGAGTAATACCCACTTCCCTCCCAGGCTGGCAGAAAACACTTTCTGTGAGAACAACAGATGTTCTACTACCTACTCACTTAATCTGAAGACAAGATCCTTCTAATCCAAAAATTTAAAATTTGCTTTATAAGCACTTGTAAATTTGCTTAATTGTAACTGTTTGAGATAAAATTTTCCACCCTGGGAAATCTCCCTGGACCTGAGCTTTAATAAAATTTTCAGCTCAAGTTGGTGAAAAACAAAATTTTATGTTCTACCACTTCTCTTGGCTCCATTGCTAAGTTGGACTGGAAGGATTTGGGTTGGGAAAACTGCAGTCTTTGCTCTTCCCAGTCATCCAATCCAAACTGCAGGAGCTACTATAAAAAACCCCCAAACCTCAGTACATACCCAACAGAATTTGTATTTTGTGATTATCAACAAAAGAAATTGCATTCAGTGGCTCGAGCCCAGCCCCTAATAGCTCTTCAAATAAGTGATGTTTCAGCAGGGGCTGAAGAAGTTCCTTCTATTGGTACTTTAAACAGAGTGTGAAAGGCTCACAAGTCTTTAATGACTCACATGTGGTTTTCTTCCCTTGTAAACAAAGTGAAAAAATTATGCAAGTGTGGCTACATCTCCAATAATTGGTATAGAGCCTATCTCAGGCCCTTATCTCTGCTAACTTCAAACACTCTTCTTGAATGTGGAAACTGAGATGAAGCACAAACCTTTGCCATTGATTTGATGTCAGTCTGCCAGGATCACTAAAGCAGCTGCTCCTATTGCCAGAGTGCTGTAGAGAGATTCTGCACCTTCCCCTGTCTGAGGGGAGAGGCTCATTCAGATCCTGCCAGCCTTTCTGCACAGGATCTGCTCCCTGCTGCTATTCATGGAACCAGCATATGGCTTCTGGGCTGGATTCATGATGAAAGGGGCTTTTTTTCAATCAAACACCTATTTGCAACACAGTTTAATTATTCAGCTAGCTAGCTTTAATAATAGTAATTAGCAGACTGGAAGAGCCTACTCAACCTCTGAAGTCTCTGCAATGAAATTCCTGCTACTGAAGAACAGCAATGCCCTCAACCCCCCATAGGAATGCAGGAAATATCTGCATCAGAACAGCTGTGAAAATGTGACAATGATGTCACCATTTGAAGAGAAATGAACAGATATCTGATATTGTCCAAAAGAGACTGATGGAAAAGTGCTGTGATGATAGCAGGGTAATGCTATTTTTCCTTGGTGAAATAGAGAGGTGAGATAATTCCTACTTTCTTTGTGTTATCTCAGATAGGTCACGCCCAAGCATGGCTGGGATGAAGCAGTGCAACCCATGTGGGGGGAGAGAGAGAGAGAGAGAGAGAGATATCTGCTGGGGCAGCTGTGCTGGGCCTGGGCACTGACCTCACAGATCAAAACACAGAAAATACATTCTGTAGGAGGAAAAACATGGGTGCTTTGAGGAGTGCCTTGCATGAAACTTTTCATTCCCTCAGAGAAGGGAGGCATGTGCCAAGAGCAGACAGTGAGAGAAGGGTGCTGGAGCTGGAAGCTGTCCCCCAGGTGCTGGAGAGGGACTTCTGTCTGAGAACTGCCCAGTGAGCTGCCTCTGGAGCTGTGCAGGAGGCACAGCCTCTCTCATCCTGGCTGGCAGGTCCCAGTGGTGCTGCTGTGCACTTCTCCAGCTCCCCTGGTGCACAGGCTTCTCACTTTCCCAAGAATTCTCACAAGGTGGGAGAACATGACAGGTTTAGTTCAACCAAACCAAATTAAGGTAGCTGCACTTCAAGTAGGGGAAAAGATTACAGAAGAGAAAGGCAGAAAAAATGAACCCAAACTCAGTTAAATGGGCCCACCCTCAGATCCTATCTGTGCAGAAACCTCCCTCCCTGGAAGCTGCTGAGATGCCCTGAGGCTCAGAGCAGAAAGGAGTTCAGGCATTGGCACTTCCTGAGTGCTGCTGTTTAGGGTTGAACCCTAAAGGGGTTTGAGCTCTGAGGTCTTAGCCCTGACCAGACACCTTCTGTCCCTGCTGTGGTGGCTGTGGCTCAACTCTCTCTTGCTCTTTTTATGTGTGATGGGCCCCCTTTCCAGCTGCATTTGAATTCTGCTTGCTGGTTCTTCCCTGTGGAAGGAGGGCAGCACTGATGGCTCAGATTGTTGATATATTGGACCATCTGTTCTAACAAAAAACAGGCTCCAAAATACAGTCTTGGAGGGATAATGTTCAATTGTATCAGGAGCTCTCTTGTCCTCCTAGGCAGCCCCTCAGTTCTAGAGTTTTCTAGGCTGAGGCTTTCCTTTTGATTTCCTGACTCACACATTGTAGGATGAATTTATTGTACTGACACCATGGGAAACCCATGGCCCTGCTGAGCTTTGTATCTCTGCAGGGACTGAGAGCTACATCACTACTGCAGACACTGGAGTTGGCCAAAGTGCTCATTCCCACACCTGCCCACACACAGAGGGCCTGCTGGGAAGTCAATATCTCTTTATTTATTGTGTTGTGGGGTACAGAGGAAGCAGCTGGAAGGTTTTTCATTACCTTGGTCACTACCAGAGACCAAACTTTTTCTTTGATTTAAATAACTATGAGAGCACATTTTCTGAGTGCCTCAAACTCTTTGAAGGGTTTTACCACCTCCCTGTCTGTGACAGTGTGCTTCCCTCTCCCCCTTTTCCTGCTTATGCAGTAGCCACTGGTGGTGGTCATGAAGGCCATGTCTGGCTTAGAGGGAAAAACAAAATAATTGAGGGCCATAAATTTGTTCAACAGCCAAGGACTAGTTGAGCATGTGCCAACCTAAAATAGAGCAGGTGTGTAAATCTGACTAAGTCAATCACCCTAGTCCATAAATAGCAGGCAGCCCAGGGTCCATTGGGTTCTCCTGCAGGGCAGCAGGATGTGTGACATGATCTCCCCTTGTGTAGGGATGCATCCTTGATTTAGATGTTACACCTTGAGGCTGACAGAGGCTTGCATGCTAAACTCTGAAATCTTACCTAAGGGACATAAAGAATTCATTGTGTCATATAACCCTCTAAATATAAATGGTTGACTGAGTCTGGGACTAAACCTGGATCTGCACCTATATCCCTGTCTCCTAACCACAGAGGGTTGATTGGCAGGGGTATTGAAACAGCTTGTTCTGGGTCAGTGCTGCTGCACAGTCTGAAATCAGGAGCTCTCTCTCCACTGGCACTCTGAATTACTCTGCTGGGTACTGTTTGTTCCTTCTTCCAGCACTGAAATGCTCTTGACTAGGAAGGTTCAATTCTGCAGCCCCTGACTGCTAAAATGCTTTGTGGCATCTCCTGCCCCATCTCAGTGTGTCCCATAAGGTGTTGTGGGCAGCCAGAGTTTACATCCAGGCTTGGATAAGCATCTGCAGGTCTCCTGGTGAGGAGGGGCTGGTGAGGTCCTTGCAGCCAGTGCTGCAGGAGGGGTGGTGGGGTGAGCACAGGCTGTGACTGTGCTGCTCTGCTCCAGTGCTGCCCCACCTTACCTGGGCCAAAGGGGCATCTCCTGGGAGCCCTGCCCTCGTGTCCCCAGGGTGATGCCTCTCCATGCCACCTCTGCTTCAGACCTGCACCATGAGAGCCTGATGGGAGGAATGCATCTCCAGGGCTGCAGCCACACTGCAGGAGTTTAGAGAAGATGTTGCTTGATTTTTTTTTTTCCAGAGAGGTTTTTGAGGGCTTTTTTTTTTCCCCAGCCCTCATGTTGAGTCCTGCACTACAAAAGTCTGGAGATGCAGAATACTGGAGCTACTTACAGGGTTTTTATAGCAGAGCATTTGATCACAGTGGCTCTCTCTGTGCATTCTGTTTTCTCTGACATATAAAACTGTGAGAAGCACATATATTTGATGAGAACCAACAGAGGATTTTTTCCAAAGCCTTCAACAGCAAAGTCACTCACTCTCAGCCTGCTGACTATTTGAAATCCAGCAGTCTCAAGCCCCACACACACCAGAAACACAACTCCCACTGTGCTCAGCAAGAGCAGCACTGCTTTCCTGTGTGATGCTTTGGCACAGAGTCATTTCAGTTTAATATTTAAGCTGTGCCAGGGATGATTGACCACACAAGCCATATTGTCTGTTAATTAGTTAATTGAGCATGAATGCTGTGGCATCCCAATGTTTCAGGGGCTCTTTTTTGGTGGTGGATCTCATTATCAGGGCTTTGCAAGGTGTCAGCAGGATGCACTGCAGCTACACACAGCTCAGCAGATGCCTTGCAAATGCACACACGCCCCACTTGGTTTGCTTCCTTTTCAGTGAAGTAAGTGAAGTAAAACCAACTCACAAGGATTCTTGAATAAAGGACCTCATTGCCCTGTGATGACAGGTATTTTGGTAGATTAAAAAAAAGGAGATCATAGTCATGCACATTCATATATCAAGAGCCTGGTAAAAGCTCTGAGTTAATGTAATTACAATCAGTGCAATCAAAGAGCTGTCCCATATGAAGGACTTGCCAGCCGCCCCAGGTTAAAAGAACATTTTTTGTTGACAAATTTGCCTTGCTCTCTCAAAAGCACTGAAAAAAACACCCCATACTGCCTGCTTTTCTGATACAGGGATCATAATTTATTTAATTCAGTTACAAGGGAAACTTCCAGTGGTTTTGAATCAACCATAGCCTTTAAAAACTTGTAAAATATACTGAACTGTCTACAGACTCATAGAGCTGAGACGAGACCAGGTCATGTAGGATTGAGCTATTGCTGTCAGACACTGACCCTGATCAGGGCTGAGGAGCCCTGGCATCATCAGAGCCTGTCCTCAACCACACATCCCACAGGGCAGCCTGCTCCAGTTGATCAGCCTGCTCCTGTTGGGATGAAGCTGCTCTGAAACCTGGAGGTAGCAGGATCAGCTGGGAAGTTTGGAGCTGGTTCCTCCTTTTTGCTTCTACTGTGGGTTGGAATGCACAGGAGCTGGGTTCCAGGTCTGGGTTGCCAAACCTGCTCATAAAATGCATTTTCTGAAACTAAATTTCACTTTTCCCCAATCAGGCAGGTGTCCCAGTCCCAAGGACAGCAGAGATGTGAACCCCCTGATTTTATATTTTAATTTACAGACAACACCTGAAGAAAGTTAATAATGCAGGCTCAGTAATTAACATGCTGTGGGTACTTGGCCTCACAAGAAGCAATGATGAGCACAGATAAACCAAGCGTGTGTCTGCTTTTCATTGCTTGTGGAAGAAAAGCCTGTTCCATCAGAATTTAAAATCAAAGAAGAACCCAAGAGGTTGCTTTCTTCCAAAGAGGGAATGACTTATCTGCTCTTGCAGCAGTGGGAACAGGTGGCACAGGGGAGAAGAAACAGGAGTTTCAGAAGGCCACTTGGCAATGGTGAGTGATTAATTTTAGTAGTGAGTGAGAGCTGATTTGGAAACCTTGTCTTGTGATCAGGGACTGAAGTAAAAAACTTTGTGCCCCTGAAGGATGCAGAGGAGAGGTCTGAAGGCAAGGAGTCACCCAAAGGTAATGAGCAGGTAGGATTCATATCACTTGCTCAGTTTGTCCTTCAGCCCCATTGGATGGGTTCAATTAACAAAGCAGGGTGAGATCAGCAGGGCTTGTTAAAGATTGCAGCCATTACAAGACCAGACTCCCACACAGAACTGACATTTCTCTCACAAGGTGTCAGTCCCTCAGACTGCCTGGGAGTCCTCAGGATGCTCATGGGGACTTCTTATGAGGAACTTCCTTGCAGGGTAGCAAAATGAATGGGAGTAAATTCAAAGGCAAACCTGTCACTTTTTTTGTGAAGCTAATGAAATGTAAGTGATTGCAGGAACCAGGGTTTAGTTTTGTGTGCAGCAAGATCATTTTCTTCCCACGAATAAATTAGCATATCTGAATAGTAACCAAGCAGAACAACCTTTTAGGCACTTATCAGACCTCTTTTATTCTGTGCCTAAAAAAGGTTTTATGTGTGGCATAAGCAATGGACTACCTGGGGTCTGACACAGACTGAGATGCCACAGGGAATTAAATCAGCACCCCAGTGACCACAGGAGCAGGAGATCTATAGGTGCAACTTTCCTCTTTGGCTCCAATGGGAAGAGCACCATGGAAAACCTGACATCTGCTAGGAAACAATTTGCCCAACATTGTAATGAAAGGCTTTGGCAAGGGGGAGCTCAGCTACACAAGATCTCACACTCTGGGGTTGTTTATGATACAGACACCCAAAGATTGATGGAAAAACTCAGCTGCTGCTGGGTGGGCAAAGGACTTTGATGGCTCACAGTCCAGACAGAGACACTAAAACCAAGTTTTCATCAGTCTCTGCTTCCCTTTCCATAAATCCAGATGACTTCTCAAACCACTAAATGGAAACAGAACCACTAAAGGTGATCTATAAAATTTCAGCTCCCAAACTAGAGATATTGTGTGGGAAAGTGAGGTTTTTGGAGAAAAAGATGCCTTGGCTCTTGACCTGAGGGTCTGTAGGGGCTCTACAGACACTTGAATTTTAGAGGACAGTAATAGAATTTAAGCTACAAATATAGTTCTTCCCAAACTTTCCCTTTTTATCTGCCTGCACAGCTTTAACAAACTGAAAAGGCCCTGACCAGAACCTGTGGAGACAGTAGAAAGCATTAAGCCTTTCCATCTCTGCTCTCCCCATCACAGATGTTATTAAAAAAGAAACAAGTACTCTGACAAAGCATCCCAGCTTTACTTTCCAGTCTGAAAAGTCTTTCCTGTCCAAAACTCCAACACTATTTTTACAGCACATGTGTTGGCTCCACGCTGCAGAGGTCTGTGGTGGGCATGTCCTTCAAGGGCACCTCTATCACCAGTGGTAGATGTTGAGCCAGGATCACACGGAGAGCACTGGTTATTCAACTCTCTATCACTACCCTGGGAGGGAGAATCAGAATGCCTGGCTTTGAAACCCATCCTCCATAGTCACATTTTAAATACCCAGTCCATCAGTGCTTCTCACAAATAGCTGCTGCAGCTTCTTGTGCCAAGAACAGGAAGACCTGGCCATGGTACATCAAAATCCATTTCCCAGAGCCATGTGCAAATCCACTTTATGGTCATAGATGCTGATGGAATATCTGTGTGAGTTGCATACCATCAGCATTCAGTCAAAGCAGAGCTTGGGGCATGCAAACCATTTCCAAATAAAGATAACAAAGAGGAAGAAATGCACTAACTGAGCAGAACAAATCATCCTAAAGTGTTGCTCTTATTATCACTCTTTTCTTAATATATTGACTTTTCTGTACTGTATTCACCACAGTTGTGTTCCACACACTACAACAGCCTTTGAAGCACTGTGGTGTAGCACATTTGCACAAGTTGTGTACATCCATCTGCATCCATCTGATGGAGAGCCATCAGTCAAAGGCAAAGCTGCTTTCTTGGGTGAAACTATTCCCACACCAAGAGCCAAGAGCATATTGACAGTGTCAAGAGGCTTTTGAAAAGTGTTTTGTTAAGTGCTTTTGTGAGGTTTTATTGCTATGGCTAATTAAAAGTTCATCACAAGCACTAAATGCAGCCAATGTTTATTTGCTGTACAGCCATATTGACAGGCCAGTGCTTTGTCAGTATATTAGAACTGTGTGCTGGCTTCTGGGGAGGATCAACTATTGCTTATAGGGGAAAGAAACATCACTAACAAATAAGTAAACAAACAAATAAATCCTTTCTTGGGTCTTATGTTGTATGAGCCTTTGCATTTGGCTCTTTTCCTAATATTTTTCTAAAATCTGGCATTAAGCAGCAGTGCAAAGCTAAACAGTATGTGTCAGCATGCTTTGGGCACAAGAAACCTATCTGGATTCTCTTGTGCCTGAAATATGTCCCTTGACCCAGCAGGAGCCTGCAGCTGCAAGCACTGCTCATGTGGGCAAGATGCCTTGATCCAGGATGAAGAGTGGAGAAGAAGGGAGGCTGCAGGACCAGCTGCAGCCACTTAGGCTGGAGGTAGAAAAGTGGGTGAAGGAGGCCTCTGAGGTATGGTGTCCCAGGGTAGCTGACTGCTCTGGTTCAGGGATTTAGGACACACAGAGACCCTCAATGGATGAGAACTTCAGAGAATGACAAAGAACTAAAGGAAAAGGAATCCACTGGAAGAGGGTGATGGCAGTACAGCTATCCTGTTTGACCATCCCACCTAGAAGTGTAGACATCTGACAGGTTTTCTAGTCTGTATTTGTTATATGATTTTGTATATATCTTACTGTATTTCCCAGTCTCCAGGGATTCTCAATTTTGGCCCCAAGTGGATACCAAATTTCTGTATGTGCCTGTCTTGAGAGACACTTAGGTCGGAAATCTTACAGTACCTGTTGATCTCACCTAGAGATCTACTGTGTTTTCAGTATCTGAATGGTGAGGGAAAATGCAGGCTGCACATGATGTAAATGGGAGGTGATTTCCCTGCCCCCTGTCAGCCTCCCCTTCACTCCAATTTCTGAGGCAGCAGCTGCCTGCAGTGCCCTTGCAGCTTTCCAGGAGCTCCCTGGCAGGAGCCAGCTGCTTGGCAAAGAGCTCCAGCCACCCCTGCAGCAAAAGGAGGAGGCGCTGCTGGGAGCAGTGGATCAAGCACAGCCCTCTTGAGGACCTGACCTGTGATGGGCAGGTCACTCTGGAATGCCAGGGTGCTGGAATTAGCCAGGTAATGAACTGGCAGTGCCATCTCAGAGAGTTCAGCCAGGGCCACTCTCCAGTCAGAGGGAGGGAAGGAACATCCAGAAATCTTTCTGGCTTGTTCCTAATGAAGGAGGCCTCTGTTCCTGATGTGGAGTCCTGGAGCCACAGCAGAGGCATCCAGGAAGCAGACACAGATTTCTGCTAATCAGTGGAGCTCTGATTAGTCTTCATAGCTGCTTACAGAAGTGCTTGAAAGAGAGGCTGTCTGGAAGAGTTTTATAAATTATCCTTTCTCCATAGAAAATACATGAAAATTAATTTGTTTGCTTTTGAGACAGATTAATTAGAGAATGGAAAGAAGAGGTGGCTGTCATATTCCAAATGTCTGGGAGGCTGGAACCAGATCTTGGGTTAAGCTCTTCCCCAGTCACAAATAGCTGATAAAAGAAGTATAAATTAGTCTGGAAGTAGACAGTGCTCTGCACTTTGGAGCTGATGGCAAGCAGGATATTCAGCCAAGATGATAAAAATCCCTTTGGAGCTGGCAGCTGGCACACAGAGCAATGAGGAGCTCTGCCTGGCAACCAAAAACCTTTCTGTGGCTAAAATATGAAGAAAGAAAATTCTTATATCACCTTGTCAGGGGCTTTATTTCTTCCAAATATAAAAGTAATTTTAACATAGTCATTAGTCACTGTGAGACCAATCTGCTGGGTCCAGTGCAGTTTGCAGACTGGGAGCAAGGCACAAAACATTCTGCAAAAATCAGGACAGAGCAGACCACAGTGCTTCACACAGTCCAAGGCAGCAAGAACAAACAAGCAGAGTAAGGACAGATGAACACAACAGCTGCCATGCAGCATCAGAATCTCTGACCTGACACAAAGGAAAAAATTCAGATTCATTGCTTTTTGGCTGTGACAACATACTCCAGTCATTAATAATTATCTCTCATTTTTGCACCAGAAGAGTTTTGTTTACTCATACTTGAGCTTTTAAATTGCATTTCCAAAATTCATGGTATGATGAAATATATTAGGAGAAACAACATTTTCTTTTCTGTTTCATACAGGTTCAGTTGCAAAATAGCACAAAATTGAAAAATGTGGTTTCAGAGGAATATGTCACACATGGTGTGTTAGCAGAGACTGCACCAGACAACAGCCTGGTGCAGAGGGATATGAGATGAAGAGGGACTCAAGGGTGATCAGCACCTTTTCACATCATTGTCTTGCTACATTCAACTGGGGCAGACTTAACTATGTTATTGTGTTTTAATTTCTAGGTCAAAAGAATAGTTTCTAAAGGAAAATAGAACAGAAAAACTCACCCACTGCAGTCCTTTGCCACATGTCTGGTTGCAATATACTCACTAACATATCTGGATAATTTAGTTATATTTATTATATATTTAAAAGATGAAATTTAGAAGGAAAGCAGAGTCAGGATCTGCTGTATGGAGTAGGGATGGGATGCTTTCAGCTTGCCTTTAGCCACCTGCCTCTGTCATCAGTGGGATGGGGAAGAGGCACTTTAGAGCAAGTTGTCCCATCCAAAATAAGCCTCTAAAATGTTTTTCAAAGGTGAGATGTCTTGTCTGGGGAAGTTTCACTGATATCCATTTTCCAGACTAATGCAATTACCTGTGGTTTAGGCCAGAGGAGAACAGAGGCTGATTGCACAGCCTTGGCAGGCCAGGTACAAGCAGTACCAAACACGCTTCCCTTATAAGTGGCTTCTGAGAATTATCAAGCTGTCTGCTTTTCTATTCCTGCCCCCTGAGCTTGGCAGAATTACCAGCATTTATAGGATCTCTTTGTGTTGCCTTTTGATGCTTTGAAATGTGCAAAGGGTGCTCATACTTTGTGTGAGGGGTGCATGGTGCACAGCATTTTCACAAAGGTTGTTTTTACAACAAATCTAACTGTGGGTGGCACTGGAGGAGATTTGATGGCTATTCCAAATTCATAGCCACTCATCTGAAGGCCAAGTGGAATCACTGAGTTATCAAGCCTTGCCTTGTGCATGACACAGGTGGCAACATTTTATGTATTCTTAAGTAGGATGAGGATTTTCACATTGACAACAGTCTAAGGTTTATTTCTTGTTTTCTTTAATACTCCATGGTTTGTTCTCTTCTGCAGAACAGAAAATCTCTTTTCCATTGCTCTTTGCCTTTGCTTTTCAAGCAGCAGGATTTCCCCTGTTCCCTGTCCTCTGCAAGGATCATTTGTTACCACAATGCCCGTGGACAAGTCTTCATCTTCTTGATCCCTCTTCCCCAGAGATCACCAGCACATTCAATTTGCAGCTGGAAAAAATTCTTTCAATCTCTGCTACTGCATCCCTGTCATTGGCACTTAGCTGGTTCATGAGTGTGTGAGATGTTTTTGTAGATAACAGCATTTTTATTGAAAGGTGCAGGATAAATTCTACATGACACCATATGAGACAATTTAACCTTAGAGTTCTTTTAATAATACCTTTTATCTAAAAATAATCATGCCATTATAAGGTTATTGAAAAACAGTTAAAATAATTAATTACAAAACTATGCAAAGACTGTATTATACATTTATCTTTGTGTAAAGATTTTGACCTTCACATTTAATCATATATCTGTAATAATAAACACTTGACTGAGAAATTAATTTCTGCACAGCATTAAAGAATTTACTCTTAAATTCAATTTTAGGTGCATAACAACACTTTCAATGATAATGTCAATAAAGCTGCAGTAGTAATGATGTACATCATTAATATACACCATTAATGTACATGAATGTACATGAATGGTAATGTACCTTAAGGATGGGTCTGAATGAGCATTCAAAGAAGACATTCCAATACTCTGAGAGCTCCAGTTTCTCATGTGAATAGGTACTTTACTTTTTACAAGGAATGAGATGTGTTTAAGGTCAATTAATTATTTTTGCCTGACTTATTTTTAGCAGAAGTTTCCTTATTTGATTGAGAGCCATGATCTACCCTTTTCCTGTGACTAACCTTTCACTAATTGCACCTGGCAGTGTGTAGATAAAGAGAACCAGGAAGATAACGAGAATAAGCAGAATTATGCCAATGATGATGTACTTCTTGTAATTCCTCCAGATCAGGTGATACAAACACTTGAAAGGGTTTACAAACCAAGAGAAGGATGTGTCTGGTCGGCTAAAGGGGAAGAAAGAAAAAGAAAATCTTTTGTTAAGGCGGATCCATCTCTTTCCAAAGTTATCACACTGCAAAATATGTATTTGAAGTTAAAAAGGACCTTTAACTCCTTGGAACCCACTACAGGGATTAGAGGGAATGTCCACCCATGTTCACAACCTGTTGGGTCATTTTTCTTCCACCCATTCCCACCTCAAGCTCCACACACAACTTGTAAAGAAATTCCAGCTCACACATCATAAATACTTCAATTTATGTAATGATATAGGGTTTGAAATTGAAAACAAGATCATGATGAACCCTAAAGAAGAAATGCAGGCATCATAAACTTGCGTACAAAAGCTTTCTAGTAACTTCAAGGAATTTAGCATCACAAAAGCCACTACAAAATGAGCCACTACAAAAAGTCTGATTGCACAGTGATAGACAAGGTGTCATAATAATCAGAGCCAGCTCAGGTAGGGCATGTGGCCCAAAATGGTGTATTTTCAGAAGAAAATTTAACACAGGCCTCGTGAATACAGGATATGATGAAATGTAACCCAGATGGTTTGCCTGTGTATATAAAGAAGAGCCACCTTCTTCCAGTGGAAAATATCTGCATCCCACAATCCAAGTTTTTCCAAATGCTGCCCCATATTGGGTTCTCCTCCATACCCAGAAGTTTCTTCCCACTGCACACAGAGAGGAAAACTGTGTTCTATTTAGGAAAAATGTTGGCCTGGTGTCTCCTCTGGCATGACACCTGGACTGGGAGGGCACTGTGCTGCTGCTCCAGCAGCCCTCCCCAAGGCAGCATCTGCCAGCTTTTCAATGGGATGACCTGATGAATGCAGTGGTGTTGGGCAAATTTAACACCTGCAAAACCTGGGCAGGTTGTCTTTCTTATCCAATGTCACTGTAATTGTGCAGATGGTGCAGCAATAAGGAGAATGAAATTAACTGAGGGTCACAAAAAGCTGTGGCCATGTCTCACTCCAGAAAGGTGTTCCAAAATTTAAGCAATGTCTTAATTATCTAGTGATCTCAACATTAAGCCAGTGGAAGTGAATGCCAATGTCACAGAAAGTCTGTGAATGTAAAAGGCCAACTGAATATCTTTTTATGAAAGACTGGGCTTTTTATTGAGGTGGAAATTATTCAGAAATAAATAATCAAATCAGCCCTCCAGGTTAAAAGGACACCCTGAAGATTAAAACTACTTGAGAAACAAGAAAGACCCTCAGTCTGCATGTACCAACTGCTTGAGTACTTTTCATAACCTTTAAAGGCTGGAAAAAAAAAAAAAGAAAGTCAGAGTCTTGCTTATTTAATTTGTTTCCTTTGCAACGTGGGCAATAGAGCTCATTACCAGTTATAGCAGTGCATTTATTATCATAGACTGCATCCGGAAAGGCATCGTGGCTTGATCAGCAGAATTGAAGAGATGAATAACCTCATAGTGCTTCGGCCAGCAGGAAATTACACTCATTGAACCTTATTCTTTGTTTGCATGCTCCTCCCTGTAGTTCACAGACATTTCATCTTTGTCCACCTTTGCTCTGGCACATTATTGAGTCTGCTACTGTCTACAGCTCCTAGAAATTCTATTTTTGTTTTGTTTTGAACTTATTTTGTTTCTTAATTAAAAAGAATAATTTCACAAAAAAAATCTGAAAATGTCTCTGCTTCTCTGGGTGTTCCTACATGATGAGCAAAAAAAATTGAGTGAATCTGCAGTACTGGCATAGAGATCTGGAGGTCCTGAGAAAAGAGGTCCTTGAGATCCACTCCTTCCTGAAGGGTAGAATAAACTATTTTTCATCTCCCAGCTGATTGTGCCTGCTCTGCATGTATGAACCACCTATTGCATGATCTGGGGGCACTGAGCTGGTAAACTTTACTATTTTTAAACTTTAATGAAGCTGAGGCATGCTATGTCTTCAACTGTTTATTTTCTTTCCAGTGAGTGAGTGTCTAGCTAAAATAAATTTTACTATTCACATGCTGATATTGCTTTAGTAACCTTAGGATTTATTCTGCCTAACTTTAAAGCCTGGGTGCTCAGTCTGGTCCTTCATGGGCTGTCTGCATGGGGACAGGAAGGACCTTCAGGAGGCCAAGTCATCTCTTTCCCCAGCTCATGTCTCAGGATATGTGTGCTTAGGAAATGGGAGACTCCTCCACCTGTACCATGAGCAGCTACAAAAGGAGCCTGAATGTTTTGCTTCTGAGATGGGAAGTGTCAATGACACTATCCCCATCCTACTTTTGATTTTATCGAGGCATACATCTCAGTTGTGAGTAGAATTATGTTGAGCCATATGTTGGCTGTGTATTCATACCACAAAAATCACTGATTACTCAGTGCAAGATCTGGAGGAAGATTCTGGTTTTGTGGCTTCTGGGTCAAAACACCTCCAGGCTGTGCAGCAGAGAAGAGGCCACCAGGCTGGTGACAACTTTTTGGCCCAGCAGCACATTTGCAGATAAAATGCCCTTGAGCTGAAAACACAGGGAGCCCAAGGCAGCCAGGAGTGCATGGGCTGAGTCTCAAAAAATGAGAGGAAAATAAGACAGTGCCTTGTGCATCCTGTTGACAACTCTCTAGACATGCAATGCTTCTATTCCACTTGACACTCTCTCTTAAAACTCCCTAGGCTGATTGCTTTCTACCACATGTATTTCAGAGCTATCCCAGTCCTCTCTCCTCTGAAAGAGGTGCTTTAGTTTCCATTACTGGGAATCTTTCAAGCAGACACCTGTCAGGCAAAGCTCATCCCACCTTTGGGTAAAGGGATTGGGTGCAGTGATGGATTAAAGTTTTTCCAAGGCTAGTTTTAAACAATGCTCTGATACGTCTGATCTGATAATTCCTTTATGCTGCTTCCTCTTTTCTCATGTTTATCCTGAGATGTATCTCAAACCAACAAAATTAAACAGAATGTGTAATCATTACCATTATGATTATCAATTGAATTTAGAAGCTTTTGTAGCAGGAAATATAACATCAATTTCTCACACTCTTTTTTTAATCTAGCTCATAAAAAAACTGCTCAAGTGTTTTGGTAGAAGAAAGCACTTGAGCCAAAATAGATTAAAAATTCATTTTTTCCTTAATGCAAAAAACTCAGCTGATACTTTTTAGATGTGACAAATACTGAAAGATATATTGCTCCTTCTAGATAATTTGCCTTTGTTAAAACACTTACAATGCCCTCATTAAAAAGTCTTATGATGGAAAATAAGCATTTTCATTCATTGAGTATGAAGAACAATAAAATTAGAGATGGAAGTCACATCCTTTGTGTGTCTAAAGAAGGGCAATGATGCTGGTAAAAGGTCTGAGCATGAGTCTTGTGAGAAGCAGCTGAGGGAACCAGAGTTGTTCATCCTGGAGAAAAGAAGGCTTCAGAGGAGACCTTATTGCTTTTTACACCACCTGAAAGGAGGCTGTAGCCAGGTGGGAATTGGTCTCTTCTTCCAAGTAACAAATGACACGATGAGAGGAAATAACATCAAGTTGCTTCAAGGAGGGTTTGATTGTGTATTGGTGAAAAATTTACTGACCAAAAGGGCTGTCAAGCATTGGAACAGGCTTCCCAGGGCAGTGGTGGAGTCACCATTCCTGGAGGTATTTAAAAGATGTGTAGATGTCATGCTTAGAAACATGAGTTAGTAATGGACTTGGAAGAGCTGGATTAATGGTTGGACTCAATAATTTTAAAGATCATTTCCAACCTAAATTATTCTATTGTTAATATAATAAATATAATCCAACTGATCTTTATAGGTAACCAAAGTGAGATGTTGTCAGTATGTGTAAGCTATGATGATTTAAGATGTTATTATGTGCCAGGTCAGCTACGGAATGAGCTCATGTGAATTCCAGGACAAATGCTCAGCGGTGCAATTTATTTGGGCTTCCACAGGAAGACATTTCAGCAAACCTGAAGGTGCTGTCAGCAGCAGTGCCAGGCACCAGGCCAGGTACAAGCTGCACAATTTCTTGCTGAAGGTTGCAGCAGGAAAGAGAACAAAATCCAGGCGACCAGCAAGAAGGTGTCCTGCAAGGTGGCCCTTCCCTGTCTCCTGCTGAATGCCCCTGCCCCAGCATGTTTAATGAGTTTAATGAGCTCCTACTCACTTGGGTTTTTCCAAGGGCTCAGGCTCCTTTCGAGCTTTGCCTACTGGATTCTTCTCAGCTTCTTCTGCTGTGACCAAGTGAAACTCAGCTTCCACCTTGCCCTGGATCAGAGAGAATATGTAAGCATCCAGCCCAGGGCTATTATCACTAATTCACAGCAGGATTTGTCTTGTGGAGAAATGATGGAACCAATTGAGGGCAAAGGAAATTGATTAAGGAAAATAAGGTAGTCTTTGCAGCTGAGGAGAAAGCACAAAGGAAAACCCAGGCACAAATTCCTGACTTATGCTCAATGACTGTAGGAAAGAGAGGTCAGATATTTTCTTCCAGACCTACAAATACATTTTCTGCTTCTTAAATTATCAAGTAATTCATCTGAAAAACACGTTTTCTATCTATCACACATCCTGGCAGAGCTGAATGTCTGATCTGGAAGCTGTGCTGCTGACATGGACCAGATGTAATCCATCAGCAGGGGGAAATTCAGCCAGTCACAAGCGCTGGAGCCATTGACCTGTGAGGTCTCAGCTCTCCAAAGGAAGATGGGATTTAAAGAGTCCAGTTAAAATTCAGAGTGGATAAATCAAATCAGCTTTATAGAATTTGTGATGGATAAAAAACAGGCAAATGACTTTACATATATTTGCAATTTTCCTACCCTATACCTTTGTGGATGGTATTGATTTGAAGTGTCGATCTATGCCCCCTGGCTATAGATCAACACAGCCTGTTCAGCACAGAACAGGGCTGAAAGAAGGATGCCAGTAAAAGTCATAATTGTGGAAGCAAGGGAGAGATCAAAGTGGACTGGGAGAAAGGGAATCAATTGTGCTAGAGTGTAGAATAGGGAAGTAAATCTGGGATTTGGAAGTGGGGTTCATTCACTAAATCCATGGAAAGTACACAGTCAACTTCAAGCTGAATAAGGCAATGAACTTGAAGATGGCATGTTTCATTAAAAAATTCTTTTTGCTGGAATAGACAAAAATGTGAAGGGATGGTGAGCTTTAGGAACATTCTTGGACAATCAATGAAAGTCTAGAGACAGGGAAAGAAACCCCTAAAAAAGGACCAAAGCAGGTGAATTTATAGAGGGCTAAACTACTGGAAATGAGTAGCTGGTAGCTCTTAGTGTGTGTCCCCCTAGGGAACTGAATGCAGCTGAAAAGGCACTTTAGTACTCAGTTACCTGGGCTCTTCTGAACCAAATAGATGGAGAACCACTAAAGCATTTGGAAGACTCTTACAGGTTGCCAGTGGTGGTTTTTCCAAATCCAAAATTATCATATTAGTCCCAGAGCAAAGCTGTTCATCTGTAGTGAGCTGCTTACCGTGAGCTCCCCAGCCTTGATGAAAGGCCACCAGCCTCTGATGCGCTTCTGCTGAAATATGGAGATCTTGTTTTCCTCACTTGCTGCCACAACTGTGCCTAAGTCACAGCTCTTGGCTGTCTTTGCTGCCCGAGGGAACCCATTCAGGTCCAACTCAAGAGTGCCTGGAGAAAGAAATAATTTGACAACACTCAGGGACCAGACAGACACAAAGACATTCAAATAGCAGCTTCCAGATGAGATCCATGGAGGAATTTAGCAGCTGAGAATCTCTCTGTACTGTCAGTCATTCACCCTAATTATTGGCTTTACAAGAAATGTGCAAGTTTGCAAAGTGGTGCTTCAGAAAGAGAAAAGCAAAAGTTGTGGCTCAGACACCACTCTGTGCATTCCTCTGCAAAACACGGCTCTGGTGAGACCTCAGATGGAGCTCAGGCAGATCCATTGTGTACTTACCCAAGAAATCATCTGAAGAGAGTCTTTCAAAATCCCACACCTGAAGCACCAGCTCAGCAGGTATTTTGCGTTCTGTCTTTTCTAAGGAAAATATGTTTTCTCTTTTGGTAACCACCATCTGTTTCTCTGCTGGGAGGTAGTGGAAGGGGAACACAAAGCGCCAGTTGAAGTTGCCCTCTCCTGTCAAGGAATTGTAATGTACATCTGTCTCCTGTTTGTCCTCTTCCAAGCCCTTTATCCACCTACAGCAAGCACACAGTGGAAAGCATTGCTGTCACCAGGGGATCTTGAAATGTAATTGTTATTTGGTTTCAGGCCTGACCATTTTCTAATTCCTCCCTAACCAGTAAGAGATGGCACAGTGTCAGCATGGTGACATGCAACAACAGCCCTGGCTTGGGGGATCCTGGGACACAGGCTGCTGTAATGGCCAGTGGTGATCAAAAGCTGAGAATGAGAACATGGTTTTTATTCCAATCAGACCCCAAAGTACCACTTGGCCAGTACCAGTTTGCTATTGGCCAGGACAGCTCTCTTTGGGACAGGCAGTGGTGACAGCATCAGTCATTTACCCAGCACTAATCACTCTGTATTGATGTTTTGCCACACTAATAAATTCTGGGTCACTGTCTCAAGACTGATATCAGTGCTCGGTATTAGAGCCTAAATTTTTTGCAATTCCTTTTTGCAGCTATAAACATTGTGTTTGTAAGGCTGGAGATGTCTCTGTTGGTTTTTTTGTGATTTCCTCTTGGTTTCTGCTACAGTGTGCACAATATCAGATGTGCTGTGGTACAAAGGACAACCTTTCTTAAACATAATTTTCTCATCTGAAGAGAGGTAATGACCCAGCTAGGTGTGTTTTAGCTCTGTAGATGATTTATCACACCTTGAATAAAGATTAGTGGTTTTGTGCTGTATCCAAAGAGCAGTTTTTCCCCGGCAACCCCAATATTTCAAAAAGAAATCGTGAAAAATGGTAACAACCTGAAACATGGCACTGCCCCAAGTGCAAATCCATGCCTGGTGACAGATACAGTGCCACGTGCACTGTTTGAACATAATGAGATTTGTGTCTTCATCATTAAGGCACAGAAGCAAAAAGTGTCCCACTCCTGGCTTCTCGGTCAGACCACTCTGGCACTGATGGTGATGCTCTCATCACACAGCTCAGCACAAAGGCTGGCTCCCTATTTAATTCCTCAAATTTGTGTTCTCAAAGCTACTCTGCTACTGCTCTGAACACACAATTCATATTGGCATATTAAACTTACTCTCTAGGAGAGGAAAAGTGGCCAGAAATCTAAGACCAGTCTGGCACCTGAGATTTTCAGTACTTTGTACTACCACTTACACCCATCATTTCCTCCAAGCCCTCCCTGTATCTGCATTCAAATCCTGCTTAGAAGCAGAAAGTAGTATTCCAAAGCTGGCAAGGAATTAAAAATAACCTGCTACAATTTCAGGAAAGGAAGGAAATGAAGAGCAGAAAGTCCCCATGTGATGTTCTCCTCAGCATGACCATGGTCATTCACCCACACACACTCCCCACCTGAGGTTAGAAAATATTTCCAACAGAAATAGCTTGGCAAACACGTCCTTTCTTATTTCTAATGCAGCTATAATGCTCTTTTCTCTGATTATGTCAAAACTCTCTACATCCATGTAAGCTCTTACAGTTCAAGTTCTGTAAGTATTTGATCTCTGTACTAAACTGTGAGTTTGGTGCTCGTTGTGTGCCATCTCTGCCTGAACAGGAACTAACTCTTAGTGGCATTTCAGTTACTTGATTTTCAGAAGAAATAAAACAGGGCAAAAAGGGAGCAGTATCCCATGGGGGTGAGTAATTTTGGCAGGCATTTAGTGCAAAG
Organism: Molothrus aeneus; assembly: GCF_037042795.1. Taxonomy (NCBI): domain Eukaryota; kingdom Metazoa; phylum Chordata; class Aves; order Passeriformes; family Icteridae; genus Molothrus; species Molothrus aeneus. The sequence continues at coordinate 141,974,986 of NC_089646.1, read as the reverse complement.
GTCACTGAACAGTTCATCAAATATTCTCACAACACAATTTTTTCCTCTGATTTGTGAATGAAATCTTGCACGTTATTTTGAAGTGTGACGAACTTACCCTTTTACATAGATATCACTTGATTTTTGCCCCGTAAAGATGTTTTCATCTTCTAGAATGACATCCTCTGTATTCCAGATTATTACCCTCAGTTCATATCTGAAAAAGAAAAAGGATTTTGTGTCAAGCTCTGGTCAAGCACTAATGCCAACCTCTATCAAATAATGTTTTTTATAAAGTAAGAAATATTGTGTTTGTGTATCAGTCTCAGGCCTCTTTTGTTTACAAGAGTCTGGTGATAGAGTTGGGATGTTTGTTCCTCTCAGCTCATGGACTATAATGCACAACAACAGGGTCACTGCCAGCTTCAGAGGGATGGAAAATTCCTTGCTTTTTATATATCTGTTCATTTTCAACTTTTTTTCCACAAAAATACTGCAGTGGAACAAGACAAAGTTGATCTGAAAAACTTCGTCAGAGCTGTCTCCAAAACAGTGATCAGCTTGCTAATAAAGAATAGAGCTCCCTGAGAGGTGCTTTTTAGAAGAAATGCCTAAAAACATTGCATTTAGTGCAATCTAGGGCATTAAAAGGGATGAGGACTGCTTGGAGATATTTCATTTAAGCAGGTATAATCATCTTTAGAAACAACAGTAAAAGGAATTAAAGTTTCTCTATCCGTTCCACTCCCTATATGCAAACATTTATGGTGGCCATCCAAAGCTCTCAAAACTTGAGCTGATACACAGGTATTGCAGGTGACATAAAAAATTAATACTGAAAAATTTAGGTATTCCTTAAGTTATTGTATGAACTGCAAAATACATAAAAAAGACCAACTCTGTTTGATAACACCAACATACAGTTTCCCTGATATGACATGTTTTGTCTTGGAAATAGCCTCAATCTCAGGGTGTGGAACAATTTGCTTCAGAAGTTACCAGACACTCTACATCATGGAGCTCTTAAGGAGCTCCATGCAAACCAAGCCCCTGCAATAGCCAAAGATATTCGAATCTGCAGTGTCCCACCTGAGTCTTGTTCAGTCAAAGATCATCAATAAGAGATGTTTTCACAAAGTGTTTGAAGTTTTATAGAGGCTGGAGCCTGTTTTGATGCAGCAAAGATGCATTTGTCAGCAAGATGTGTAACTTGTGTCTACATGTACTGGGTTTTTCCTCGTAATTTATGTTAACTCTTAGATGAGTGAGAACTAATGTTCAACAGTATTTTCCCCTGCTACAGTATACTACAAAAATGGCAGCAACAATTTAGTTTTGTGGGCTTGATTAATTTTAAGTCTTTTTGGATTGGAAAATGCTTGTTGTTAAGGAGTTTTATAGAAGGTGCTGGTCTGAAAGAAGTAATTGCTACATGGACTGTTTGTTTGTCAAATCAAGTAACACAGGAATAGTACCTGATGATGTTTCAGACATGAAATTCTCAGGAAAGGCCTTGCTAAAATACAGGATGGGCTGAGAATTCTGTTTCTCATTTTAGTGTTTTCTTTACAATATTCAATTAGCTTGAACAACTATGTGCAGTACTGCATGTAAAGAAGCATAAGGAAATGGGAGAAGGCTATTCCAAACAGATCTCTTCTATCTGTTGCTGCTTTTGTGTTTCTTGATCTTATCCTTGGACAAATTGCTGGAAATCCAATACATGTAGTGCTATTGCAGCAGTTTAAAGAGCTCAACCAGGGTCAAGGAAGTTATCTCAGTGAAAAAGCTAGTGAAATCAGAATTAATTCTTGCAGCTCAACAAGCAGATGATAGCATCAGAATTACTTGCTCTAGTCACTGGCAATCTCTTTATTATAAAGGATAAAAAAGGATATCTTTGTAAGAGGTGTGTGATAGCTCTTGCTGAAAAATCACCAACAGTTTTTTGAGTTGTTTAATGGAGGAAAGCAAACTAGATGCTCTCTTTGATTTGAAGTCATGTGAACCTGAGAAAACTTTCCTCAAGACTGGAGAGGTTTGTTTTAGTAGTTCATTTTCTATTTATTTCCAGACACTTAAGAAAGACTCAATCTTTGAAGAGTTACTGCCACTGTGAGGGGAGGAAAGCACAGAGTATTACCCTTTGGGTTTTCTTGGTGAAATGTCCACAGGAGGTCCTGGCAGAGGCATATCATTAGGAAACATGTCAACCCACATCTGTACACGACCCTTGAAAACAAAGAGATAAACATCCCTGTAACCTTACTTCACAGAGGATTTAAAAGGCTTTCAATGCAGCTCTGACATCCAAAATCACCTCTTCCTCTACAAGCACCAACCAGCTCAATATCCTGTAACTATGGTTTAATCTAGGAACTTTCTATACAATATCTTTTTTGTGCACGTATTCTTTCAATCTTCCAGGTATTTGGTGAAGTTGAAATAGAGCTCAAACACTGTCAGCTTCAGGGTAAAATCCATGAAAAACAGTATGTGATGAACAGAAAAAAAAAAAAGAGAACCAAGGTTTAGATACAAGCAGAGGTTTTGTTAACCTAATAAAGTAAAGCATTGAAAAGAATGAAAATTTGCGGTTGCACTTTGTGTGATTACTGTGGATTTGGGTAAGTGGCTGTGTACACACATGGCTGACAATTTCCAGGTTAACACTGTGCAAAGTCTCACATTTGGTGCAGCACTGGAGTGCTGACTCTATAGGTTTGCAGTTACAAATAGAAACCACAATAACTGGAGGGAGTGAAAACTGCTCCTGGGTCTACCATCACCAACACCTCTGAGCTGCTCTACCTGCTCCATGCCTGGCTTATCCTTATGGTAGAGGGGCCGAGTCTCAATGTGCTCTGGGACCAGTTTGTAGCCAGCTCCAGGGATTTCTTCCCAAGCACGTAAAACCTTTAAGGAGAGATGTTCGTATGATTCAACTGGCTCCTCTAAAGGAAAGAGTAAAACAAAAAGAACAATGAGAGCTGAATTACAATATTGAGCTCCTTGGTAATATGTTTCATTAGTTATTAGAGGTACTCATTAAAAACTTGCTTAAGAGGAAGGTTTTATGCATTCCAGCTAAATAAAGAAGGGCCTTGAAATAGTTCTAATTTGCATAAATAAGGGGATCCATTGGGCTAATTAGAAGATTAGCACTCAGGCAGCAGATTTCCTCTAAAATACAGCAAATCATTCCACTGCTACAGCATCAGTTTTTAACAGGAGGATAGAAGAAACATGTCAGTTATTCTTTTGGCAGAATTTTTAAAGCCTGTGAAAGACAAGGAGACTTGGATTTGACAAAGCCGACAGTAAATAGGCACTAGAAGTTAGCTATGCCTCCTTTTACTTTGTAATGGCAACAGCAAAGACCTCAGAGAATTGAATCACACCTCAGAGGAAGAGAGTTGAAGTCCATGGGCAAGAACATTTCACCTCCTGACCCTCTCACCTTGGCCACTGGAAGGGATAACCAGAGAATCCCAGAGAATCACACCTCAAGGAGGGATCAGTGCTAATAGTGAAAGTAGTGTGGATGTTAGAAAGCAGAGAAAACCCTTTGAGCCCTTGAGCTTCTCTTTCCTCCCTTTTTGTGTGGGCTCCGCACAAAAGAAGCCCAGACTTTTGACAAGTGATATCTTCTAGATTAGAAGTCCCTAAGTGAGAAGAAGGTTAAAATTTGTGTCAACCAATTGTTATCACTTTTAATACACGTGTTGCTGTATCTGAATTACTGATCGTTGGCAGAAGACTCATTTGGAATTTAAATAGTAGATATTAAACCCTCCCTAATGGCTCAGAGATGGAGGAAGGATGATCTTGTGTTTATGAATCTTGGTTCCCTCTTGTGCACAAACATCTAATTTTAGCCAGCTAAAAGCAATGTCTCTAGCTGCTATTCGGTCAGGCAGCCTCAGTAACAGTGACACATTATGCTACAATATCCTGTATCCTCTCAAAGAAACTTTTCTAAAGATTTTTTTTTCTACTTCTGAAGATGCATATTTCTTCCCATTGGCTATAGATAATCCTAGACTACCTGAGAGTAGTGGACAGGCAGTTGGACTAGATGATTGTTGTAGGTCTGTTCCAACCACACTATTCTTATCCTATCCTATCCTATCCTATCCTATCCTATCCTATCCTATCCTATCCAACTTCTTTGTTCCTAGAGCAAAGTTAAATTTTTCCTTCCCTTGCAAGTTAAAGCCGGCTGGATAATTATAATTTTCTCCATCTGTAAAGTGGAAATAGGACTGCTTTCCCTTTTCAGTATGCCTCTAGAGCTCAAATCTGTGGCCTTTGTTAGTTTTACAGTTCCAAATGATGGCCACCCCTGTAATCCATCAGGAAATAAGGACCCAGATGTACTTGTCAGAACAGCAATCTGGATAGAAATTATGTTAAGTCTACATGCGATAAACTATTTCTGTACAAAATTGAAAAACTTTTGTACATAAGTCTTTTGACCTTTGTCATCTGGTTCTATATTTCCTTGCTTCTGATTTACATCATCTGACATTGGTTTGTCTGTAGCTCATTTTAGTGAACCAGAATTTTGATTGAGACATCTTCTTGCTGTTAGTACACTCAGTTTTCTGCTAGTGAGGAAAACAAACAGCAATACTGGAGTAAAAAATCTCTTTCAGGCCAAGAAACCAAAAATGGATCAACTCTTCTCCCTTCAACAGTGCTTCCTTGGCAGCCTTCCACTCGAGGTGTGAGCTGTATTTTGTAGTTGCTAAGAAGAATTGTGTCAAAGAAAACCAACACTGAAAAGGGACTGGAGGTTTTCTTACACTGCCGCAGTGTCCACTACTGTCTCTGAGACCAGCTCCTTTCACTCCCCTTGAAAGGCTCCATCCTCACATCTGTTTTCCTTATTCTAAGTACAAAACTGAGTCATAGAATGCTTTGGGTTTGAAGGAATGTTCAAAGGCCATTTTGTTTATCCCCCCTGCCATGGGCAGGGGCGCCTTTCACTGATGACTCTGTCCCACTCCTCCCCAATGTGATGGGGACACTGGAGGTCCCCATTGCTTTGACCTCTTTCTAACCAGGGAGCTCTGACAGTAGGTTACATCCTGCCATCTGGATCCATGGACCCCACAGATACCTGTATTTACAGAGTGCTGTGTCAGAAGGGGAATCAGAGTGTCAGTAACCAAGAGGAAGAAAAAATCAACAGAGAGGAAAGACAAGTAGGTAAGGTAGGAGTGGCTGGCAAGTGGCCTGGAATATAACTGTGGTCAGAAATTTGTCTGACCTTGAGTAACTCCCTTTAAAACAGTATTTCCCTTCCCTCTACTTCTCATGTCTTGGGTCTGTCTATTCCAGTGTTTTAATTTAGACAGAGAATACATTCTTTGAAAGACCCTTCCTGACTTCCCATGCTTTGATATTCTGTGGGGAAGGATTTCAGAGCATGCACAGACCAACATTAAGCCAGAAGGGCTTAGTTCCAAGAGGATCCCCCACACTCCAACCAATCTTGGACATCCCATCCTTGGGATCAGGTAAGAGCTAGTCCAAGGTATTCCCCAACAGCCACCATGAGGATGTCAAGTCATCAGCAGCAGCTGTTTCACCCAACAGATTCTTTGCAATTTAGCTACAGCAAAAGCAAATACAGACACAGCCTTCATTGCCAGAGTTACAGGAGTGTTTAAGAGCAGACACAGGCTCCAGCAATCCATCTTGGCAGTTCATAGCACAACAGGGCTCCAGATATATCTTGGTAGGCTCCTGGTACTGCTACAAGGCAAAGGGAGGATGTTGAACTACTTTGTTACCGTTCTCATCTTCTGTGAAGACTGTCTGTCCCTTGAAAATTTTTGTTCCTACTTGTATCTCTCCTGGCCTCATGAAGGGTCCACTTATTCTGTAGTCCTTGCACAGCTTAGTGAGGATCTCACTTGGCTTGGTTGCATCTCGCCATGCATTGTACCCTTCTCTGCAAGAGGGGACAGAGTGAAAAATTGGTGAGGTTTTCCTTCAGAATAGTGCACTGACAGATCAGGAATTTCAATGCAGAGATTCACTTTGTGGTCAGTGGCCCTGATACCAGCTCAGTCAAATTTTCCTTTGTCCAGCACTGCTACTTACTAGAGACACTGCCTCTTTCTGCTCAGGTCCTTGGAGATCAACCACTCCTTTCTCTTAAAACACAGGAGAAGCTGGGGCAGCCTTGCCTACAGCTTAGATAAAGTAATAGCATGGACAGGCTTCCCATGAGGAAAAGGAACAGAGCTTGTTCCCTGTTGTACCTAAAAGATTTGAGATTACATGTGCTGCATCCATTCAAGGAGAATTATTCTGCAGCTCCCATATGCAAAGGACAAGCTCAGGTTATCTGGGACATGTAACAAGCACATGAAGGAATATCTCACACTGGAGATTGAGCTGGCAAGGAAAGCTTGGGGTTTGGTCTATGTTCCTGATTGCTTTTTGACATTGTTCACCCTTGGTTTGTAGAAAAAATGAGAAACAATCATAGAAGAGCCCCAAACACACATCTCCCAGGTTAGCGCCTCACCCCAGGGCAGCTGAGTTATTTTAGCTTGACTTTCTCTGCATTAATTATTTTTTATGTGCAAGGTCCTTGAGAGTGCAGCTGTCTGGCAGGGACCAGGAGCTCAGGCTCACTGCCCCATGGCTCACCCCATCACAGAGGTCGTGTCAGCAGCCTCTGCTCCTGCTCCCTCAGTGCCACCCCAGTCCCAGCAGCCCTGCTGCAATCACTGCAGCTGAATAGCAGAGAGCAAAGTAGAGCCCTGGCATAATTTCTCTGAGAGATTTTTCCCATTTGCCCTTTATGCCTGTCCAAAGGCAGTTTATCAAGCAGGTATGTTGTAAACATCAGCTGTTTACTATCTAAAATACTTCTTGAACCAACAGTGCTGTTAATTTAAAAATATCCATTCCCCACTGAGGCTGGCAGCTACCCAAAGCCACCACTAAGGTCTTTGGTGAGTTTTAATTAAAATACTCTCTGTGACACTTCTGTGCTGGAGAAAGCACAATATCTGGAACACATCTGTAATTTCTCCTTTGAGTCAAGTCACTGACTGTGAGCTCTGCTGCTGCCTGAAGAAATACTTACATTTCCTATAGAAGTACTTACATTTCATATTGACTCTGTAACCCACAGGTAGCTCGATGTCTGCTGTAGAAACGATTTTCCAAATCAATTTTAGTCTCTCCAATAAGATCATCTGTCCCAATGAAGTCATGGTCATAGATCAAGACTGTGAGCAAGGAATCCTTGGGGAATGTAGCCTGGATTTCAAATGATCTGCAGGAAAAATTGAGACCAACATGAAGGCAAATCACTTTTGAAACCTCACAGGCTAGTCTAATTAATGCCATGCAAACAGTGTGTGAGTGGTGTCTCTTCTTATACACAGTGGGATTTTTTGGTAGCGCTTTTTGCTTCAATTAAATACATGAACATGCTGGAAACATACAGTGCAAAAGTGTATTCTTTCCCCTGCTTCCCTATCACCCTGTGAACAGTCCTAAGATTTTTCCCACAATCCTGAATCCAGTAATGCTGATACAGCTGAATGTAAGGGATATCACACATTTTTCCCCCAAAACAGACATCTAAGTATTTTTTGTTTTCTTGCAAAAGCTGCAAGTTAATAATGAATATAGAAATTTGGGGGCACCCAACAAAATGATCAGGCAAAAGTTTTAAATAAATCTCAAAAAAGCAAAGATAAGAACTCCCTTTCCACTTGGTGCATTTTTCAGCAATCAGTATAGTTGAGATGTGATGGGAAGTTGAAAATATAAACGTGATTGTAAAAGAGATTTGACAAATTAGTGAGAGACAGAACATCCTGATCACAACACTGACTCCAGATTTCTCCAAAGCACTGAAAAAACTGAGCTTTGTCTCCTGAGGGATGAGTTTTCTACTTTTCCCTCTGTTCTAGGATTCTTTCAGTCCAAAATAGTATAGTCTTAATGTTCTTCTACCTTGATTTAAAATATTCTCAACCTTCTGAAAATAGGGAAATTTACTGGGAAAAAAAATAACACAGCAATTAGCATTAAAACTATAAATAACTATAAAGCATTGATAATACAAACTGGATCTTTGCTGACAGCTTGCCCCTGGCTGTCTGAATTAAAAAAACTCAGATGTCCTAGAATTATGAGATTTATTTAGCACTATTCAACCTGAAACAACAACAAAGATTGTGTAATCACACTTTACTGTTCCGATATTTATTTTGCTTTAAACTTAATGATTGTATTAATTTTCACAGACAATTATCATTTGTTGCCTCACTTCCTCTCACACATCATTTTGCAAAACCTCTCACAGATTGCATTACTTGGTATGTTTTGATGGGTATGAAAATGAAATATTTTATTATCATACAGTGTGACACCAATAACCAACGCTTTAACCATCAGAATTACAAAACATCCAAACAGGCAGAAATCAGCATATAGCAAACACTTAGTAACAGCAGCAGTGGTAACAAGAGATAAAGCAAAAATTACACTGAATACAAAAATAAGTCATCACTGACCTTCCAAATATGGGGTTGAGCTGCTTGGGGATGTAGTTCTCCCTGTCTTTAATTTCTGTGTTGCCCAGCCTCAGCACAATGTAGGGATCTGACTTCCCGTCTGGATCAGCTGGGCTGAGGTTAAATGCCTGTTAAGAAGGAAAATTGCCTGTCCTCAAGGAGTTTGCTTGACTATAGCAGGGTCCCTACACAGGACTGTGGTTTTCCTGCCTGGTCCTGGGTGTTTTGGAAGTTCAGGGACTTTGCCTGCTTCATGTAATGTAAAATTTGGCCTGTGGCTTTGTAGGCTACTACGAAGAGATGATCTGGAGAGTTTGCAAAGCTGGAAATGTTGTCCCATCACTAAGATAGAAAAAGCTAAGCAGGAAAGGCAAGAAAGGCAATGCTAGAAGAAGCTGGGTGCATGAGTGCAGGTAGGATTCAGGAAAGATTAACCCACAAATATTGCTCCAGATCCTTGAACAGTGCAAACCAACTCTTTATAGAATCACAGAATTGTTAAGGTGGGAAAAGACCTCTAGGTCCTTATATTCATTCAGGAAGTAAAACTATCTCTTCATATTTTGTTGCCACAATCTCTCTGCATGCCATCTTTCTGTCTTAGATTACCTGCAACTCTCTTGTTTCTCTGAAACACCAGTTTCTTCTAAGCATTTTACCTCTCACACCATTCTCTCTCATCTTGTGCTCTGTATTTCTATCTTTGCTGACCCCAAAATTTATTTACTTGTAGAACTTTCATAGTATGCTATTCATGGGCCCTCAAAAATACTCTACCGTTTCCCCCTTACTGAGGTTTTGTTTAAATGTGTGTCATTTTTAACAACTCTACTCATTAAAACTGGCTGTATTTGCATATTGTGGATGGAACAGGTTATCCATACTATGTTAGTTATGTATCCAGAGCTTTTAGTTTCAACAAGTGAAGTGATTCTCCAGTCCTGGAGAAATCTCCAGATTGATTGTGAGGAATATATATAACATTTTCTACTCTGAACACACATTTCTACAGTATGAAACTTTGTCTGATATATGACCAGGAAAAAGCCCAAACCTCATGGATGAGGATTTTCAGAAGCTTAAACAAGGACATTTAAAGTAAACTGAGTTGAGAAGAAAAATCCAAGTTATTTCAAGGTTAAAAGAGCATCTACTTACAGCCACGATATAAACCCTGATGAGCACTTTGACAGGGTGGTTTGGGGGGATCCCTTGCAGGATGCGGGGCTGCCCTCCATCCAGAAAGCTGCCATCCTCAGCACTTGGGTATATGCAGAAGGAGCCCTGGAAATACATGGACTTTTATCTCCCTTGAAACCAGATCAAGTGCAATAAAAACCCAACCCTTTGAATGGAAAAACCATCACTCATGAAACTCATTTTGTGGTAGCCCTCACAGGGAACCCAAACTGCATTGCACCAAACATCACCTTTTAAAATGTCTGCTCTCTACAACATGGTACTGTCATATCTAGATATTTACAAGGACTATCTCTGTGCCTATTTTGAACTAATACCTGTAGGTCTTCCAAATCTAGTTTTCTTATCATTAATATCTTAAAGATAATATTTTGACCTTAACTGTATATTGGCAAATTAATAATTCCATTGAGTAAGTTTCATAAGAGTGTGAGAGGAATCCAGCTGTATTTTTGCAGCTCATATGAATCAATATTGACTCATGTTGCTGAGTAGCTCACACTGCCTGAAAGCAACTAACAAGTCATTTGGACAGAAATCTGCATTGCAAGCTAATTGAGACATCAATGAGCTTAATCAAACAAATCCTAATAATATTACTCAGGCTTTGAACTTTTCAGATTGCCTGATGGAGACCTGGATGAAGCTGTAGCTGTGAGGGCCTACACTTAAATTACACAAAATTACATGTAAGGTTCTGTAACTGAAATTGTAGAAACCAAGTTGCATTAGTGAAATCTGGACTACAAAATATGTCTTCTTCCTCTTCTGTAATTTCAAATTCCTTGTGATTCCTTATCTCAAAACAAAAGTGAACACCTGGTGCTGGATGATGCTTTTTTCTATCAGATAATGGGAAAGGGAAAAACTTGACTCTAGATATAATAAAACTAATTCTATTTACAACAGACTAGCAATATTTATTTCTTTCATCCCTGGCATACCTGAAATATGTATTAAAACCTAAAATCTCTAAATTATTACCCATTTAATTAACATTAAAGCTTACCTTAAATTTTCCTATTATTCTGTCTTCAGCATCAGCATGAACTTCATCATTAGATTTTCCTCTTAAGAGCTGGAAAGTTTTCACCCAGTCCTCAAAGTTATTAAATTCACTCTCCAAGTCTCCTTCATAAATCTTTGAAAATAGAAGAATGCTAAAATTTTGTGGTGCAGTGAATATATTTATAGCAACTTTTTTATTAGAGAATGAATAGAAATTCATTTTGACACAAAATGCAAACTTTAATAAAAACCAAGGTTATGCAAAATCCTTGAGGAAAAAAGTTAATTCCCCGTTTAAAACAGGACCAATTTTGTCCTCAACCAAAGGCTTTCTCCAACTACTGAAATAACACATTAATGCAGCAGGTGGAAATGGATCTGAAGGGGCAAAATGAACATTTGTAGCCACTGGTGTGAGTGAAAAATTGTGGATGTGCTGCTCTTTGCTTCTGTTTCCTTGCTGCATTGTGCCTTTGTTGAACTGACCCATTCTATTGTGTTAATGCATCAAAACTTGAGAGCAAAGCAGACAATAATAAAGTGCTGTGGGGACAGAGCTTTAGGGTACCTCAAAAGACAAAAAAATTTTCAAAGTATATGTTTTTTCAATGCTCTCCTCCAGTAATTTATCAAGCATTAAATGGAAGGGCCTATACTACTGCCATCTCTCAAAAAATGGAAACAGCAGTTTCAAATTCCCACTTATTCAGGCACAATCTAATCCAAACTGTTCTAATCTTTTCAAGCATCTCATCTTTCCAGGCATTTTGCACAGCACATATAGTTTGCACATATAGTTTTCTTTGAATTCCTTCTATCATTACCCAACCAAATCTAATGTGAGCTGAGTATTATTTCCCATCAGGAAGGGTGCACTAGACATCACAGTAATGCTTTCCACTTCTTTTTAAGGACATTCTTAATAGGCTGCAATATTTCTAACATGAAATTTGGGATTTCCAACTACAGTATTTTATATACAAACAACAAAACTGAATTTCACTGAAGTTTCTCTGGGTTTGTCTACACCAATAAATTCTATGTCTAAGACTAAGTGGGCCACACCATGGTCTCCTCTGTGTCCCTTGTGCTGAAGGGCATTATCACTATAATTTAGTGTGTTTTATTCATTTTAAAGTATCTGAAATATGTGTAAGGAGGGTTTGCCAAACTCAGCTGTGATGTCAAACTTTGGAGAGACAGTGAATAACAACAGCCTCACCTCAGCCTTACTTTTCTCTCACCTGTAGTGTTGCTAGGTTTGGAGTTTCTTTCTGTATCCTTTTCAATGTCTTATCCTTCTTTTTGTCTGGCTCATCCTCTATGATCAATGCTATGTGGTCAGAAGTCTGCTTATCTGCAGAAATTTAATGACATCATGCATGTCTTAGTAAGCAAAGTACATAAAATGCTTCACAGAGGGATGCAAAATACATTTTTTAAAGAGTCCCTCTTGCTCTTTCTCTATTTATTCCTCTACTGCCAGACATAGGAATCCTCTCTTTTACCACTGGTCCTCCCAGGCAGGGAGGTGGCAATTTATGCTCTCTGTGGCTGCCAGTGCTCATAAAGAGCTTGCTGGACCAAGTGTGATGGTGTCCTGTATGGCCCCTCCCCAATGGCCTTCCTCCCAGACCACCCTTCTCCTCTCTCTCGGACTCCTCCCCAATGCAAATAAACAGATTTTATCAGCTTTCACATAAAATTCAAGGTTTATTTAAAACTGAAAGCTGTTGTTTAGGCTGACAGCTACTTCAGATATCAGCATGACCTAAGTCCTTCTCTGCTTAAAGATATCCCAAAATAGGTGTATTTCACCTGGTGAAAGCCTGGAAGTGTGAGAAATGGAAGGAGGTACAGCAGACTAAAGTCAGATTCCAAACACTGAGAGGGGATTTCTCAACAAAAAGAGGGTGAGCCCTCAAAAGTTACACTGAGGTGGTTCAGTTCTTTGAAATCTGGACTTTGAGTTCACTTTACTTTCATTTTTTTGAGTAGTTCCTGTGTGTTTAACAGTACTAAATATTTAGAGATAGATATTTAATGTCAGAGATGTATATGTATAATGCTTATCATCACAGGTTAAAATTTGCAACAAAAATGATCAGAAGAGAATTTACAATTTACTTGAATGACAGGAAATTCATGTTAACCCAACCCTGACTGTGAAGTTTTAACCTATCCATCATCTGATCAGTTGTAGAGGAAAGAGCCCAGTACAACAACAGTACTCTCTTACCAGACATTAATTGTTGCCAGCAAAATGGTAGAGAAGTGGCACTAGAGACAGTATTGGTGCAAAATATTAGAAAAATGCAAATAATTTACTTACTGTCTTCAGGTTTTCCTTCACTGGAAAAAATTCCTTTTGCCTTTCAAAAGAAAAACATGATGGACAAACTCTTCATTATGAGTGTAATACCAAAAAGGAATCATTCAGCAGTAAATCTGCTTTTACAACATTGCTCATCTGTGAGAGTTTTGGGCATGCTGGGTGACTCACCTTTTGCATTTTGAGCACAGAAGCATAATATTTTGACCACCAGTCAATGACATTTTCAGCTGATTCATCTGCAATGGTTCTTTTTCTCCTCTTTGTTGACCGTCGGATGGATTTTTTAATCTCCTACCAAATGATGGCAAAAGCACTAGAACTGATTAAAACTAATCACCTGACTCATGGCATTAAGCATGAACAGCTGTATACACAGAAAATTTCAACCTCCAAGAGTTAAACAAAATGCAATATGAATTCCTGTCTCTGTCTTTTATTCCAAGACATTTCATTGTGATCATTGTATTATTAAAGGTATCTCTGTATTTTCTACTGACTATGCCATGACTTTAAACATTGGAGACATTGGAGACACTGCCACAGGAGCAGCCCATACAACAGGCAAATCTACGCACATAATAAATAATGATGTTTCAAGGGAAGCAAACATTCAGATACAAATTGGTTTCTCCAACTTGAATCTGCAAGTATTTTACAAACCTATCAGTGGAAGTAATGGAATTCTGTGGTGTCAAAGCTGTATTGTTAATTAGTTCTTTTGAGCGTCAGCAAGATAGTGTGGGTGTCAACATAACACCCAAAATCTCTATACCTGCGGTCAACAGGTTGTCACTTCTTAAGGAAGGGCTGAAGTCTGCAAGACTGCAGGAGGGAGTTAGCTGGTACCTTCAGCTGTACCCACCTTCTGCTTCTTCTCTTTCCCTGGCTCAGAGGCAGAGTGCTCTGCTTCAGTGGCAGGAGGTGCTGTGAGGGATGGGTCTGGCTCTACCACTGTCCATTTACCCTGCTCCACCTCAGCATAGATGTCATCAGCTAAAAATGGATCTTCCTGGGATAGCTCAGCAGGCTGGGATGATTCAGGGGAAGCTGAAATTGAAACTTTGCAAATTAGGTAAGATTTTGCAGAAATACTGTCATTGCATTTCATGATCATCAAATAATCATGTGATTAAGGGTTTGATCCTACGCTCAACACAATAAAGCACACTTCTAAGTGTAAACCTCTAAGAAGGTCTTTTGTCTTTTTATTTGGGGTCAGTATTGAGCACTTACCTTTCTCAGTTTCTGCAATGTCTACTCTGTTAGGTTCAGCTTGAAGACCTAATGGGGTTTTACATAGGAATTGCTTAAGACAGTTGATGGTATGTGTTCCAACAAGAGTACTCCTCCCAAATGCTCTCCAGTCAACTACACAGATGCTTAGTGGTGGATGCAAGAGTTCATTTTCAGGCAGCTCCTAGTGCAGGGAACAGTCAGCAGCATGAGAGAATTGCTAGAGAACATAGAACATGTCTAGAATATTTCTCATGCACAGCAATAAGGCTTCTACTCTTCCCTCCTTCCCTCCCTCCCTTCTCCCCCTTATTCATAATGCAAAATGCATTCAGCATAGGCAATATGATTTTTGTCTTCTGCAAAATCTAGAGAAAGTTCTGTTCTTTTAAGTACAGAGTGAACTGTACAGATTGTGCTGCTGGGATGAATCCCATGCTCTCATATTGAAGCATCTTTTGTTAGAATAAACTGGGAGAATCAGGAGCATTCAGAAGGATGAAATGCAGTGTTGGAAGTTGTGAGTAATTCCACTGGTGCTTTGTTGAAGGCTATCTGCCCTATCTGCCTCAGTTTACCCAACAACAAGATGTGGGCCCTAAGTGGTTACATGCCTTATAGGATGAACTACCAAGAGGAAAACAGCTCTTAGCATAGTACAATAGGAGCTAAAAATACTGTAGGAACTGTACTTCAGTACCCATGTTATTGTTTTGATATACTTTTCTCAAGAGCAAATTGAACAGTTTTATTCTGCTGGTGACTGACTCTGAAAGTGCCAGCTCTTATAACCCAACCAACATTACTTTGCAGTTCATAAAAGCTGGTGTGACAATGTAAGAAGGTACTGAGCTCAAAAGCCAGAAATGATCAATCCCCTTAATAACCCAGTAACACACAAAAGAAAGTTGCAAGAATGGAAAGAAAACAAAGGAAATCAAGCACTACCCAGCAAAATTAGAAAGGAGGAGGAAAAATAATAAATATATTTCTGTTAGCTGCCCACATGTTCCAACCTATCAGTAAAAATCTGATTGCAACACATTTTCTAATCTACTTGGGACTTAACATCTTCTTTTTTCATATGGTTGTATTATTTATTTATCCTATTTATCATATGATTGTAGCAGAAGTCTTTTAAAGCATTTTCAAATCAGCTTTTGCACAAGAACTGACATCCTTTAGTATTTAATCAAGACACAGAACAAATTACTTGACAAGAAAGGAGGGATAATGGTAATTAACACCTTGTCTGAGCAGAGAACAGACAGGCAAGGGGCAGCATGCTGTACACACCACTTCAAACCAGTCTGCCAGGCCAGTGAAATTGGGATTTTTCTTGTAGCTCTGTATGACAGAGGATTTGACTCCTTTCCCTGCACACTCGATGAGAACCTGGGGCCGATCCACCGAGAGGAGCTGGACTTTCTTCAGCTCTCGAACGCCCCAGAACAGCACCTGTGGTGTGCAGAGAGAAGCAAACACTGTTAGCCTGCAGAAACCCTGGCTTGCCATGGGCAAACAGGCTGATAGCAGCTGGTGTGAAGAATGCAGAATGAGTGGCAGTGAACAGTGAGGCTGGGCAGCATCAGGCATTGCAGTGATAGGAAAAGCTGATGCGTTTCCCAGCTTTCTAATATCAGGCTACTTTGGACACACAAGAGAGAAGGGCAGGGAAGGTGGAGACATTTGTACACAGGCAGAAGGCATTGTTTGGCTGAAGTCAGGGATCCAGAAAAAGCCTGTGAGGTAGATGATGCCAAACTGCAGCTCCAGGGGTGTCATTTGCAAGGGGAAGATCTCCATCTCCTGTGGACACTTCCTTGGCTGCACAGAGTGTGGATCCACCAGCCTTGCTTTGCCACAAGAGAAGTCCCAGCAGGTAAGGATTGAGACACAGCCCCACTGTTCCCCTCAGTGGAAGCACAGCCCTGCATGACCTCATATGCTATTTCCATGTGAATCATATTGATCAATATTGTAAAATCATCAGTTACTGTTACAAGAGAATAAAAGGAGATGAGGTTAGGAAAGGGAAATAGTCAAAGTATCTCACCTCCACTCTGTATTTGCTTAAAACAGGCCGTATGTTAGCTGGGACTGGGTAAATCTGGCCAATATCTGGTGGATCCAGTGGGGGAAGTCTGTCTGGATCTGACTCAGGAATCTGAAAAATGAAGCAGTTGTAACTCAGG
Organism: Molothrus aeneus; assembly: GCF_037042795.1. Taxonomy (NCBI): domain Eukaryota; kingdom Metazoa; phylum Chordata; class Aves; order Passeriformes; family Icteridae; genus Molothrus; species Molothrus aeneus. The sequence goes on along the minus strand of NC_089646.1, from coordinate 141,958,481 downwards.
CTCGTTTTTGGATGAATAAAACCAGTATTGGAAGTATCAGTTGATAATGGCACATAGAACACACCAATTCAATCCATTTTATATGACAAGCTGCAGAGCAGAACTGTTGTGCTGTGAAAAGAATGTGACTTGAAATTCTCCCTCTCATGCTGTGATGTTAAAACATATGGCAGAAAAAGTATTCAATAGATTGAGTTTATGTGCCTTTCTGAAAAAAGGCTCCTTTTACCTAGTAGGACATAGTTTGCCCCAAAGACATGCATGTACTGAAGCATGGTAATTCTACCTACTAAAAATGGAAAGCATGGTAATTCCATTTGACAAAAATCCTGAGCAAAACTGCTTAGAAGACTTCCACAGGAAGATTCTAGATGTGATCCTTTCTGCACCTTGTGACTCAGCAGGAAGGCTTCTCTAATGAACTTTGTCTGAAGCTCTCACTCTCTCCTGTGACACCACCATAATGAGGAAATATTCCATGTGCTGTAATATTTCTGGCTTTCACCAAAGACATAAATAACTATCATTATTAAAAGCCTGTTTTATCAGTAAGACATGTTATGACATTCCACATTTTCCCCATTTCAGATTTCAGAATAAACTATTGTAGGTTTTCAGCAGATGGAATTTACCTTTAACTGATGGCTCTGCAAATTTCAGTGAAATTGCCTGAAATCCTGGCATGATAGACTCCAGTCCTGCATCTACCAGGACTGAATTTTCCTTTTGTCTTGCAGCTGGAAACCATGTAATATTTCTTTTAATATAGTTGGGGTATCTAAAACCTCAACCTCCCTAATCCAATCCTCATTATTCACCATTTCATTTCCCTAAGAGTGAAAGAAATATTGGGAGCTTCAAGGCTGGTATTCAGGGCCATGTGCTACAAACAGCATCTCATTGCAATGGCAGTGGGATTTTCACAGTTTCTCAGGCCAGAGCAGAGTTTAGGGCAGGGCAAGTGACAGGCAAAGGAGGCTTACAGCCTGTGAAGGCTGGCAGTGGTGTGTGTGTGGGCAGTGGCCCCTGACAAGGGGGAAGGAGTGACAGGAATTGCATGGGGACTATGAGGCCAAATGGCTCATAGTTCTTATTATTTCAAGTTGGTCATGGAGCTTTTGGGAGCCCCAGGGTGTCAAAGAGTAATTGTTGAGAAAGTCAAATTTACCTCCAGAAGCTCAAATGTGGCAAGAAGGTCTCCTCCTGAAAGACTTCCACAGTGCACTGGGTGGTAACAAAGTTTTGGTGGTTCATAGTTTTGATGAGCAAGTCTCACCACAGGGGCAGCCACTGTAGACCCAATATATTCTGCCTTACCCTAAATAAAGGAGAATACAGGGGTCAAATGCATTTGGATTTCACAATAGTTATAGGAGCTGAGATGATGCAGATCTTAGTATTTATGAAAAAAACCCTCTGAAGGAAGGTCCAAGGTAAGATGCAAGGCAGCTATGAAGAGGAAGAGCTGAGTACTTATTAACTCTTCAGTGTATCCAAAATTTCTGAGGTCTATATTTAGTCATTGAGACTGCATCAGAGTCTGCATGGTCTTGACCCAGACTTAGTTACAATATTTACAGCAGTGTTCAAGGGGCCTGGGGATTCAAGATGAGCTCAAGATGCTTCTGATTTCAGTAAGCTAGTGTTTGGGAGCAAGATTCCCTTGGGGAAAATAAAATGGGAAGGCCACACCTTTGCAAGGCCATGTAGTGAATCTCAGGGCTGTTCTCAGATGTTAAACTGCAAACCACAGTAGCACTGAGCTCTATTCAGGTGATCCATTTAAAGCCTATTCAGTGACTCAGCTTTGCTTTCATGCTTGCATGCTTTTCATGTAAAAGCCCAGGTTTTTAGTGAGAAGAACTCTGAGTTTACCACTGCATCATCATCGTAGAGCTCGATGACAATCTCCGGTGGGAACTGGGCGATCTCCTCTTTGTCACCATGAAGCACAATGCTCTTGAAAAGCAGTGTCTGGTTCCAGGTGGGGGACAATGTCTGAGAAATGATCTAATGGAAGAGAGGGATTGTTTAATGAGCTGTTTGGTTGAGTACCCTTCAGCAGGATGTGCTCATCTCCTGGTGACCTCCTTTTCCACAGCCTGAGCAATGCCATGGCTGAGACACCACATTTTTCAGCAGCTCCTCCCAGCCAGGAGAATATGAACCTTTCACTGTGAGGCTGGTATCTCCAATTTCTCCATTCCCCTGTTTGCCTCACAAATCTCTAAAAGCATATCAATACATGACAACCAGTCTGTGTAGACAAACTTCAGTATTGAAGTTAGAGGAAAGCTGTTGGTTTAGGAGAGCAGGCTCATGCCAAGTGCTATTAAAATAAAGCTTTTGCCCCAACTGAGGCTGGTTTTCACTTCTCCAGGGCGCATTTTTTTAATCTTATTTTTAGTTCTGTGTGACGACACTTAACACTTTATGAAAAAGAAAGAAGATATTTTCATTAATCACTCATAAGAAATCAGAATATTTTAATTTGTTGTAATTTGAATTACATGGTTGCTTATAGCATTTCATCACAGAGAATGTTTTAACTGTCTATGCAGAAAATACATTCAACAAAGAAAACAGTTAAAAAGGAAAATTGTGCCAACTGCAAAATTACTCATAACTTGCTATCATTCTTCTGAATGGAAATAAGGTTCTTTAAGAGCCATTTATTGGCTCTTAGCTGAAACTCTTATGAAAACATGCAAGTTATCAGCTGCAATATTTTATTCAGGCAGTGAATAAACTTAACACTTCTGTTGCTATTAACACCTATTTTTCTGGGGCCAAATTCTACTTTCCAGAATCTGGTGCATCTAGACATTAATTTAATTGGATTCATTCACCATCTTCTATTACAAGCTAAAATCGCATTACAGGAAAAAAATCAATTAATAACCCCAAGGCAGAAGTAGCACAAGCAGGCATTTACAATTTAGAGAAAGGTTTTTATTTTTTCTCCCTTTGGCATATGCAAAAGAACTTGCCTTGTAACAGAATAAAATGTCAGAGGAATATTAGAATCAATTGAATTGAAACAGTCTTCTGTGAAGTTTTATGAGGAGGGGCTGGATGGGAGTGTTAAATATTTTTTCTGAAGCAAGGCTGTCATTTGGTGTGCAGCAAGACCACATTTGGCTCAGCAAATTCTGTTTGTGGCATGATTGTCAGAATTCCTGCCCAATTTTAACTCCAGGGTAGTTGTAAAGGGCTCAGGACCTTTGAAAGGCTCCATGTTCTGTGAGGGACCATCCTCCTGCTCACTTGCCCAGGCTGTACCTCAACCCTTCTTGCTGAAACTCTGTAGAAGTTTCCATTTCTCTCTAGAGGCCCCACAGGAGCCCATTTGATCCCTAGAATTTTCTGAAGGAGATGAGAGATACCCACTCCCTACTGGGAATATTTTTGCAGCCTTTAAGTCTCCCACCTCTCTGTTTTCAGCTCATTCCCATTTTGAGGCTCTACAGCCACCAGTGTTCTTTGCCACATTCCATCACCAAGGGCTGTGCTGGCTCACATGGCTACAGGAGCCAGGGAAAGTTCTTCACTCTGCTCAGTGACTGAATGCGCAGGCTGGAGGAAAAGAGAACCGTGAGGGTTCATCCTCATACCCACATTTGTACCTAGCAATGACAACAGTCCAAATTCAAAACACAGAAATAAAGATGTGAAGAAAGGTACACTTCCTACAAAGTCCCAGTAGTCCCAGAGAATCTGGTATCTGAGCTAAAACTTGAAATGCTGCATCTCTTATTAGCGTAGTGGGTAACACGTAAACTTTTGCCTGTTTGCAGTGCAGTTTCAGAATCTGCTCTTAAACAGCAGGCATCTAACTTTTCCTGCTAGGTACCTCCTTGCAAAACAAAGATTTTCCCTTTTCATTCCTTAATTGTTAAAAAAAAAAAAAAAATGAAAGGGAAAAAAAAGAGTTTTCAGTCACCGAAAGAGGCTTTGGAACTTACCTTTGTGGTCTGGCTGTGTGATGTGAAAGTAACTTTTGCAAAAGGATCAGAAAGTCCAGTGCTGTCAGCAGCAATGAGCCCCCTGGCCTGGTACATGTGGGCTCTCAGCTGGAAGAGGTGCAGGGCTGCATCAAGGCAGAGAAAACAGCAGCATCAGCTCCATGGAAACTGTGCAGCACATGGGCAGGGGGGAAGAGTCACCAGCTGCTCTCCAACCAGGATCTGATAAGGGAAACTGTTGCTGGTGCTGTCTCACTAAAGAAACACCTGAGACACTCAGAAGTTGTGCAAGACATCTGAATCCACTTGAAATCAATTATGTAGGTCTCTACTGCAGGGCTATTAAGTGCCAATTTTTATTGGCCAATTTTTATTATCTGCCATCACTCTTATCTACTATATGTTCTATGCATCATCAGGAGAACTGAGGGATGCTTCCTCTACAAGGAGATTCATGGGACAGGGAACAGAAATTGCAAGTGAACAAGTTCCTTCCTTCCCTGACATCTACAAAGTATCAGTGGCAGAACTGAAGACTTGGCAATGAAGCCAGCCTTTTCTGATAAAGAAGCAAAGCCATTATCACCTTAGAGCAGTTACTTTTTACAGGGGTTGTGCCACACTGAACAAGAGCTTTTGGGACCATTTCTCTTAATTGTTAATAGGGAGAAGAAAGAGTGCCTTACTTTTATACAGCAGGCAAGCAGATGAGGGCAGCACACTGTGCCCTGAGTTGGTGCTAGATGATAACTCAATCTCATATCCTACAGGCAGATTCTCCATGGCACTGTGGGCATAACTGCTGGGTCCAAGCCACAGGTAGATGTCCACCTTTGCTTGCACAGTCCAGCCCAGAGGGCGCTTGCCTGGGAGCTGAAGAAAAAATCCAATGTTACCAACAAGCTCAAGAGAGGTGGCTGGGTCCTGAGTCTTACCAAGTCAGAGTAAAATTAAGAAGCATTCTCTGAGCTGATATACTGATAAATGGCATTTCTTCACAGTGAGTGACCCTGAAACTCATTTAGCACGAGAAACTTCTGGGATTCTTAGGGAAGGAATTAGTAGTTTGCTCAACTAACAGTCTATGTAAACTGCATACTGCCTAATATGCACAGGTTTGTGCAGGCTATCTTACAGCTGCACACATGTAAGTGCTATTTTATCCCCTACTTTGCCCAGACTTCAGCCCACTTTCCATTTCATGCATATCCAATAGTTAGTCCCATGTATTACTAAAAGTATTATGCCATTGGGCAGGTCAGAAAACAAAATGTTACTAGTCTTGACTTATTATTTCCTTTTTCTTCCTTCCCACTTCATCTTGATCTGCGAAGTTCAGAGTTTAGTATTGTCTGTTCCTAAGGTAATTCTTGATACTGAAGGGGTTGGATAGTTAATTGCAGAACATTTTATTTCATGCAGGCAAATAGTACTTTGATTAGCAAGAACCTATGGCAAGTATCTCAGGATCTTGGATGTTTTTATCTGTTCTTTAGCTGTCCCTTATGGGAGTATTCTCAGAAGTCCAAGGTGAAAAACCACTAAAAAGTCATTATATGAAGTTACTGTTGTCTGGAGTATTTGGGTTTTTCCTGATGGTCACAGTAACAATCACATTGCACAATATTCCACTCTAGGAGCTACTGGTCACACTGCCTTTGTAGGCTTATATCCATTAGGGCTTTCCTTTGTCATGAATAATCCCATAACAGTGTTTTGGACATATATTGTGCAAACTTAAGCATGTTTTAAATAGAAAGTATAAATAATTCCTGTATTACCCCTGAATACCTAGGTTTCCTCACTGAGTTGCTGAGTGCTGATCTCTCATCAGTTTCCTCCAAGGCTTTCATGTGCTGCATTCTGATGTTTTTGTCAGCAAAAAGGCTGTACCTTTTCTATTTGTTCATGTATACAGCCACTGAAGAACAATGTTTTATACTTGCCATAAGAAGTAGTGAGGGAATTAATTACTCATACATAAAAAGCCTGGTAATGATAGAGTGATTAAAGAATGAGAAGCATAAATGTAAGAAGCAAATATTAATAAATGGTGGATACAAATCTGTACGTATTTTTACATTACAAAGATTAATCTGTAAAATACTATCCCTGGAAGAAATCTGAACACCAAATGCTCCCCAGGCATTACCTGTGTTTGCAGTGTGCCACAGACTTACCTTCAGGAAATGAGTTTTAATCTTCCCACAGTCCTTGCCTCTCTGCTCTTTTGCTGGGGAGTAGAGGATGTTTTTTGCTGGGACTCTGGCATATGCAACTCTTTTGTTGTTGCTGATCATCCAGATGAACACATCAGGCACTGTATTCTGAGGCTGTTAAATGAGGCATATTGAACTAAAACTGAATTCTTTCTGTGAGCCACCACCATCATATTTTTGTTGAAACACTCTTACTAAGAGTAAGAGCTGATGCCCTCATGGCTCCTGTGGAGTGGCAGATATGCCTCTGAATTAAATGAGGCTGTCACTTCATGCTTTGCAGTGCATACCTCAATTTCTAACTACAGCTGAAGGTAAAGAGCTTTATAGAGTGATTAAGGATTACTTCATAAGTAATTTCAGGAGATACTAAAATTAAGAATCTGGGTATGGCTCTGTCCCAGGAAATAACCACAGACCATGTAAGTAACTACCATGGAAATACCACCAATTTCATCTATACCAGCAAACCAAAAAGGACCAGGACTAAGATCAAACACTGGCATGTGATCATCTTTTCTGCTTGTGACAATGCTCAGAGACTGCCTTGCCCTGTCTCAGATAATGTTTCCCAAACAAAGCTGAAAAAAGGACCAACCAGGGGGCTGTTCCCTGAAGGAGCTGTAAGCAGGGTCACTCTGCTTTAGGAAGGAAGAGAATTTGTGTGTAGGAAGCTAACCATGCCACTGTGCCACCTGCTCTTGGAGCCAGGGAATAGCCACAGCCCTCTTTGGTTTGCTAGCACAGGCAGCTCTCAGAGGCACAGATTTCCAGTGGCTGGATTTTGGCCCAACCAAATATGTCAATTTTTCTGTTATTCTCAGGCTAATTGATATAGGCATCCCAAGCTCTTATCAGTCCAAATCCATACAGGTGGTGACATTTCATATCACAAAGCTGGCTTCTTCAAGCCACCAGGTATGGGATGACCTTATTAAAAAAAATATCTGTGGTGCATCCTCTCCATACCACACAGCCCAATATTTCCCATCCTGGTTTGATAACAGCTCCATTTAATGCAAAAGAGAATAAGGCCCTGATACCTGAAGGAGAACTCTTTGGATAACCAAGCCAGAAGTTACTATTCACATGGGATTATGAAAAGAAAATTTTTCTGAATTCTGTGTGGATTACCTCATCAGCCAAGAATCTAATTTTGTCTATAAAGCTCTGAGTCTCATGGATCATTTCATCTACTGGCATCTTCTTTTTCTGCTGCTGAATGATTCCCTTAGCATCGTTGGACATTGCTTCCTGCAGTGAGGAAAGACAATATATACTTTTCATCTATTATCAAGTAGTTTGAAGTGGAAGAGAAACAGTCTTTGATTCAAGTTAAAAAGAGAAGATGGGAGACACTTTGTTCAATGCTTCTTTGTCACAACAGAAACTGACCAACTCTTTGGAGCTGGACAACATAAAAATTGAGTGTCCCCCATTTTGTCTTTGTTTGTCTGTATACTGCATGTCTGGAAGTCCCAAAATACATGTGATTGCCACCTGGACATACTGGGCTTTGATCCAGAGAGAAGGCACAGTCTTTTGTGCTACAAACAGTAAAAAAAGGTTACAAATATTCAGATGACCTCCACACAGTTTTGTTTCTTCTCACTGGTTCCCTGGAGATGACTATTAGGTCCAGTACGGTCCTCCTCCTAAGGTGCTTACAAAGGTCACATTTTACTAGTCTTGAAGTTCAGCATCACCACAGCAGTAAATTTGTAAAATTGTAAATTTGGTGCATTTCCACTGAACTCAGCATTATTCCATTTTAAGATGCTTGGACGAGAAAAATAATCTGATTATTATAATGCCTTATTGATATTTAAAAACAACACCTTCTGATTGATTTTAGTGTAGCTGACAGCTCTTTATAAAGCACAGTGGGATTTATTAAAAGAAATGCTCATGGATACTATATTCATATGAATTACAAAGCATTCCCATATAGTGCAATCAAATAGAAAATAAAATAGAAAAAAAAACCCAAGCAGTGTGCTTTCAGTAATCATCATTGCATCAATGCTTATAGGAAAAGAACAGCACATACCAGCTCTTGCTTGAACAGCATGAGCCTCTTTTTGTCCAAAGCAGTGCAGTTCAACCCTTTGGGCTTCTTTTCAGCAATGACCATGAACGCCCTAGGACACAGGAATAACAGGGGTTTTAAATCTGTTATTTTTTTAATATGAGAATGCCAATGTGCTAAAATACATTGGAATGTTCTGTGTCTGCTGCAGTACATGAACCAGAAGACAAAAGGGCTGAAAATCTCTAAAATATTATGTACCTATAAGATTAAAGGAATAGAGTCCAAAACCTTGGCACCACACTTCCCAGAAATGGATTAATAATATCTAGACATAAGAGCTTAGAAATAAGGGCTTTTGAGCCCAATCATGTAATTTGATACAGAGCCCACTGGATCTATATCAATATGTGGCATCCTTTGTTTTTATATTAACTATGGTTGGGATTTTTTTACAGTGTATCTATCATACACTTTATTAAATTTTACTTATCACCTATACGACATATTCTTAGAGTTCTGAAAGCCAAAATAATATGACAATGATTGGCAGTCTTCTATTGTCAATTCTGAATATGTAAAATAACAATAAATATTTTCTCTGTCTAAATAGAAACTGCAATTTGGGAAGGTCTTTGCTTTTACAGCAAAATAAATAAAATATCTAGCTCAGTAAGTTTACTGTACTTTTTTTAAATTATCATCAGTTTCCTTGTCTAGCCTTGAATTTGTAGCCAACATTAAATTTAATTTTCCGTATGCATCTAGTAAACGTTATTACCTGCTTTGATTGATAAAACCATTTAGGGTCTTCTTCATTTTCTCCTCAGCTGCAGTCTCTGAAACCTTGATCAAGTCCTTTACTTGCTCTAATGATTCTTCCTATGAAAACCACATGGGAAAGCCATTATGCACAGGAGGGCACTTTGTCATTGTGTCGGTGTTACAGTGCCATTTATGACTAGCAAGAATGAGGGAGGCGATTTTGTGGCCTGACAGAAAGAACTTTTGATATATCACTATACTTGAAGTGCACAGAGAAAAAACTCCAGCAGCATGATATATTTTGACCTTTTCCCAGTCTTTCCAATTACTTGTCCAAGTTATTACTGCTTGGAGCAGCTTTGTGTTCTTAGTTCTTTGAGGAAGATCAATAATTTGGAAACATTATCTGCTAGGTAGGAGAAAAAATAGTTCTTCTTGGTTCTGTTTCTAATCCTGCTGCTTAACTTTAGCAAGTTGCTGGAGTTAACATCTTAAAATTCAGTGGTCAATTGAATCCATATGTAAAGTCCATCACAAAACCTACTGTTATCCATGAGGAATGGAGTCTATTCTTAAAAGCTAAAATAAATTTCTGGATTTTCAGCAAGGCCTGGGGTGCACTGACAAACATTATCTCTCCACATTTGTTTAATATTCAAATACTTGAGTTCAAAATGTTTGGTTATAAGTCATTGTCTTCTCCTGATACAACCTTGCATAAGTGTGACTTCAGTGTTGTTCCTCATGAGATATATATGGATAAATGAGGGATGAATCAGACTCTTAATCTGAGTGCCCCACATTAAAATATTCAACATTAGGAGTCACTTAAAATACCCCAACAAACAACAAAACCTACTTTCTTGAGACTGTTGATACTCAACTTTAAATAAAGGTAGAATAAAACCATCATTATGGGAAAACACAGTGACTAGGACATCAGAGTGACTGCCCATGAGATGCCTTTCTGTCTCTGTCAATGTTTTAGGAAAACTAAAGCAAATATTGTCCTTTAATGAGGGCCCAGTATAAATATAAGGCAAGAAGACATTTGAGAAAGAGCCATAGGAGACAAAATTACTCTGTATCTCATAATTTAATTGTTTGAATGTTATTACAAAGAATAAAACATTGCTGAGGAAGGAAAGCAGACCTATGACCAAAAATAATTGTGGTCAGGAATACTCGAGCAGCTCTAACAGTTCAAAGCAATTTGGGGGAAATAAAAAGGAAAGTGTTTATATCAACTGCTTTCTCACAAAATGAACAACAGGAAATGCAGCTGGGGGAACTTTTGAAGGTCTGATTTGGGAAGTGTGGCCTCTCACTGCTATACTTTGCTGAATGCATGAGCCTGGGAGGACGGCTGCCACTTACCAGGTGATCTGCCATTTTCTCAAGAGTGTTGGAAGAGTACAGCCGGAAGGTCTGGCTGCCCCAGTAGCTCCTTACACAGACACAGGGCTTCCTCTCCTCATATGGCAGGTACTGGTAGTTCCTATGGAAACAAGGTGGGGAGCAGATCAGGAAGGGGACAGAGCAGGTCAAGGGGATGCAGAGCAAAGAGAAGTTGTTTGGTGCTCTCACAGCACAGAAGGTGTAGGCACAACAGGATGTGTTCTCACATGCTAACAAGTAAACCCTGGGAAGGGCAAACACAAACATCATTTTGTGCTACCAGTGAGATCCTTGAAGAGAAACAATTTGGAGTCAATGGATCTAATTTCAGTGCTTTCCAGGGTGGGAGAAAAGCCAAACAAAAGGCATGCAGGGAAGCTCTGAAATACTATTAGTGCTGGGAAACTACAAAGGAAAAAGGAGCAAAGATTAATATCCGATCACATCTTCAAAAGCAATGGTTCCACACACTGCACAGTGGGAGAGCCATGTCAGAGTCTCAACACCACATTCTTTTCACAAGATGCTCTTTTTCAGAGTTTGCGGAGACTGACATTCCCTGTCGGAAACTGATCTGCTAGGGCTGCTTAGTAAAAGTCATACCAAGCTCATAATAACTCAGTGATACAATGCCTCCACTGCACTCTCTTCTCACACTTTTGATCTTAAGTCCAAGGTGTCATACTGACCCTTGTATCTCTGCTTTCTTTGTGTGTTCAGCTGCAGGAGTGACTTGAACTGAAAAAAAATGAGTGGGAGGCCAGCATACCCAGAGTCCCTGCAACCTGCTACAAAACTGATGCTTTGATTAATGATCTGCAGTAGGTACCATGCCAAGTCTATGTACCCAATAAGCACATTGTCCTCCTTTATATAAATACTAGAGCCTTATGAAACTTCATTGCCTCAACCACACTAGATTTAGCAATAGAGGTCTCCTCATTTTCCATACCAATGGTGGGACAGTGGAGACCTTTTCAATGTGTATGAACATTTGCAAACCACTTCACGTTCCTCTGGCTATGGCTCAAATGGCCTCAGATAGTCTCAGTGATTTCAGATAGAACTGGCCACATGTCAGATCACCAAGCCAAGACCGTGGAAACCAAATCACTTTTTGCTCTTGAGTGTCATATCAATGACTCCAAACTTCCACACATCCCAAAGAGGTTTATGTGTGAATTTTTTCTGTTTAAAAAGACTAGTATCTTCCCTGTAACATTATTTTACTGCCCTATGTGATATCAAAAGAGAATTTTCCACTTACTTTCTCCTCAATAACCTACAACAAGATGAGGATTACCCATTGAATTTGGTGCACAGCAGAGCTAAATAGGCCTTAGATCTCATTAATTCTGGTGGTTTCAGAAGGAAGAAAATCAATTCAAACATCTCTCAGGGCCTCAACTTCTTAACCTGAAATTCATAGAACTTATGACCCTTTTTATTGGCTTTACTAAGAGTATGTAGCCATGAAAAAATTCAAATGGAAAACTGAAAATTCAGGTCTATTATTCCCACTATTACAATTTTGAGGAATTGCTTTTTCAGTTTTAGCTTATACTTAGCTTAAGTTTTAACATAAGTGTGGAAAACTCCTGGGAGTTTCATGGTGTCTGCTTTAGAAGTCTTATTGCTCTGCCTGTTCCTTTAATTAGTTCATGGTTTTAATCTCCAAAATATACTTTTCTTTTTGTTTTCCATTGTTCATTTATGAATCTAAAATGTAGTTTTTCTAAAGTACTGGATAGCCTATTAAGTACTTATTAATACTAAAAATATCCAGTGGTGAGACCACCAAGACATAATTATGAGAAGACAGTGAAAAACTCATTAATTGGTATCTGTGGCTGACCAAACTGTTTTAAATACCACAGGAGGGAATAAAAGATGCAGCATTCTACATAAATTTGAGGAAAAGGGATCTTTAATGAGAGAAAACTTTATTAATACTGGAGCAAGTCAAGAAGCAAATAGCTGATTTGAAGAGTGATTCATTCTTTTACAATGGTTTTTAAATCTAAATTCTTGTTAAGGGAAAACTAAAAAATCCCAGCTTCTCTCAGGGAAGATAATAAACCTCTGCATGTACCCACATTTGCAGTTCTGTTAACAAGGAAAAGCAATTGTCTTTCCACCAAGTACTGATAGAAAGTGCTTTTCCCCTCTCTTTTTTTACTTGCTGCAAAACCAGATTTTTTTACCATGATATTTTCATTCTTGTTTTCTTTCACTAACTCCTATTTCATCTAAGTGAGCCATTGATTGCAGAAAAGAATGAAAGTGCTTTTTAAATTTAGAGACATCCAGAAACCAAACATATCCAGGTTGATATTTTCCTCCTGGCCCTTATATCTGTAAACTGCTTGGCCTTCTAAAGGAAGAAGTGCCATTGGCAGTCACCAACACTGGGGATTGTTCTACCTACCAAAACAACAAAGAAAATATTTCTTTTTATTAGCATCTTTTAAATGAATTAAACCTTTACAATTCTTTTTATAAACAAGGTAATTTGGAAGAACTCTTCTGCATTTTTTCATCCATTGCTCCATTCCTTTTCTCAAAGCCTATTTCCTCCTACCTCTGTTACTAATTGCTATTTAAATCTGTATCTGTAATTATTAGCTCTAGAAAGTGTTCTGGGAAGGTGACTTAGCCTTGACCAGATTTCAAATTTCACATGTGACATTGTGCTTCTGGAGCTGGACACTGGCTGGGTCTCAGTTGTGACCACAGTGTGGAACCCTAAACCAGGGATGCACTGAAGAAATTGCATTTTGCTGTAGCTTTCCAATGTACAGCTGGTGTAACACACAAGACTTTCAGAAAGGATTCAAGAGCCAATGAGGCCAACATTAGATGCATATAAAATAGCTCAGAGCCTGCTCACTTCAGTGAAGCCAAGGAAATTTACTGTTGTGAAAGATGCAATTGAGGACCTGAAAGCCTCCATTTCACACAAACTTTTTCATGCTGCCTGGGTTCATCCATGAGTCCCACACGATAATAAAATAAGAACCAGAGTCCTACATGATGAGGTTTTGCCACACAGATCCTCACCTGTTCCCACCTGTGATCAGTGGCTTCTCAGGGGGTGTGGTAGATACCAGGGGTATTCCAAGGTCATGGGAAATGTCATCTTCCCCCTCATACAGAAGGCTTTCTTCTGCTTCTCCATTATGTGTCTTCTTTTTCCCTCCAGCTCCTGCTGCCACTCCATCAGTAGTATTTCCAAAGTTACCTAGAGACCCAGGGTTACAGGAGATGTCTAAATTGGAGGTGGTAAACATGAATGAGGTTTTTAAAAAAGAAAATGGCCAGTCATACCACTGGAAAATCTTTGTCCTCTCCTGTTCATTCAGCTGTTTTAACCACACCACAGTTTATTAAGGTTGTGACAGGTTATGTTTGTCCCTGGAATGTCAGGTTCTAGAACAGTGCTTCCTTGCCTGTCCCCTGTGACATATACCTAACACATCACTTAGTGATGTGATCCTCTGACTGCTGGCCCCCAGGACCTTCAGCTTTTGCTAAAGAAATTCAGAAACCAAAACAATACTGCTGTTGATAGTTCTATACTGAGGGGCTCTGATATGGGATTGATTCACACAGAAAATGTATGTCTTCCTTATAACATATGGATGATTATTTCAAAGTTTGATCTCAGAAGTGATAAACTCTTTTGCAGACAAGTAAATTTTGCACATTAGAGTTGCAGAGTTAGTAATAACAACTCTTTGAGGCCTCAGCTTCAAGCCTAATGCCAGACAACTCTGCTAATAATACAATCATCTTCCCTAAAAGGATTTTGCCCTAAAGGGTAATTATCAGCACTGGGAAAGAGGTACATCCATCAAACTGATAATTACAGATTTTAAGAGAGACAGAAAACATTCCCTGCAGGAAAATAATGTGCTGAATCACCCCATATGACATCCTGATCTGGATTTTTGGTTCAGCCTTTCATGTGAATAATGACAACTGGCTGAGTTTGGGTCCAAATTTCAGCAACACAGGTGGTTAAGAGATGTTCAGGTCCAGAATTCAGGGCTAGATTCATCTTTAGTATTAAGTCTGACAAGCATCACTATAATTCCTTGCCCAACTATTTAAATGAGTTTCTTGTCATTCTCAGCTCAGCTTCCTGCTAAGTTTCAGCAGGAATCAGTATCCCTCATTGGATTCCCCTGTTTTTCACAGCATCTCTCCCTGCACACACAGCCCTGTAGCTGAGCACAGTCACGGACATGAGCACAGAGACTGGAAGTGCCATTTGGTGGGTCTGGTACAGAGAGAATCAAATCCCTGCAAGGGAAATGAGACCAAGTCAAGCTTCTCTCTTAAGAGGAAGTTCTTCTGCTTTGAAAGTATTAATGAAAATGTCTTCATTTTCTCTTCCATTTGCTTCAAGGGATAATTTAGCTCCATGATGAAGAGCTCATGGAGTTTGGTCCTGATTTCCCCTGAAAGAAGAAAGGACTTTCCAGGAGGATATTAGGACAAGGTGGTGCCTGCAACTTGAGTCTTGGCTGTGCCTCATTCCCCTGCCACACTCACAGACCCACAGGAAACTCACTGGGGTTGGCCAAGACAGTGGACAGGGATCATCCCCACAAAGGGCTCCCTCACAGCCAGGAACTGCTCAAATGGACATCACAGAATGAGCTCTGCCTGAAGTAAATTATCTGAGTTTGATCTCCCAAGTGATGAAAAGGATAAATACTGGCTAAGATGCTGTATATATTGGGGGAGAGGATTTGCATTAATACAGGGGATTTGTGGAGTAAGACAGATAGGCATCAGGATGTTTGGCTTGACTTTTATCCAGAGAAATGATAATCAGGATTAACTCAAATGTAGGCTCTACTCTGAAGCTGACTGCTGAGCCCTGAGACACATCAGTCAGTAACACCTATCATCCCCTTGCTCCTGAGGCTGCCCCTCTCCTTTGGATAAGACCTTAACACACTTACCAACAGAAACCTCAAAGGTTATTGGCTTGTCCCCAAACTTCCTATCAATCATTGTGGCTTCAAAAAATGTCCCAAAGAGAAGGAATTCTTCAAATTTCTCTTCATAGATCTATTGGAGAAGAAGGAGCAAAATGTTGGCAATTGTTCTACTATTCTGCAAACCTTCTACTATTTTTTACAGCATAAAGGAAAAGTGCAATGGTCTTTTGTTGAATGCTAGGCTCTGTTTACATCTATTGGAGACCCAGCATCTGGTTGTGCCTGGCATGGACTCCCAGTCAAGGAGGGCCAGCTAACACTTCTGATGCTCTTGGGTCATTAATAAAAACAGCTATTAACCCCAAGCCAAGCCTAAGCTCAAAGGAGATATAATTTATGGTTTGAGTTCTCTCCAAATTTACACCCCAACTGTCGTGCCCTTCCCATCCAAACCTTTCTCATTTCACAACACCTGCAAACTGAGGCCCATTAGGCAAGATCAGCCCTAATTCATCTGCAGTTTGAGTGAGGCAATGAATAAAACATCAGCTCTACATGAATATTTGTTTCCCTGACTTCTGCAAAGCAGAAACAGTTTTTGACACAACCCATGATCTCTTCATTTTGAAAAAAAAAATTTTGCTGCTATACACAGCAAAATATCATAGGTCTTCAGTGAAAGGATTAGCAGCATCATATATCAGAGTCAACAGCTCAGATTGCAGCTCTAGAGTAACTTTAGCTTTTTATACTTGTCCAGTATGAAACCCTAATAAAGCCAAGGCTCAGAGACTATGACACACGCATCTATCTCCCATTACAAAGAAAACAAATTTTAATATCTTCTTGCAGTCAGAATAGGTCGATAAAGTTGTGCTGTGGGGTTGGAAAATTTGCTTCCGTTGTCTCAGAGGCTCTATGAGACATTTTTTGCATTATTGGTAATGTCTCCAGTTCCTGCTTTTCCTTTCAGAGAGTGGTAATACAATTACTGCCTACTGGAGCACGAAGTATTGCTGAATGTCAAAACTAAAAGAATATCAAGCATCACTGTATCATGCCTTTTATGTATTCTCTATTTGAAACTGAGAAACAGCAGCTGGAAATAAATCCTTATTATTACTATTAATTTTTGTTGGTGGGTGTTACAGCAGGGTTTGTTTCTCTGCCTGGGGTATTTGACCAGGCCCAAGACCCAGTAGTGTCTGAGCTATTCATAATAATGGATTTCTTGCATATAAAGGAAAATTATTTGGAAATAAGTGTCTTTGAATGTCATCTCTATTAGTCTTCAGAGAAGAACTGAGAGACAGAGATAATTTACAACTATATGAGTAAATAAAGTAACAGCAGAGCACAAGTTCACATAACTGGTTTGCAATTACCCATGCCAGTTTTCTGCTCACACACTCCTTGACCCACTCTAGCCAGCCCTCAGGCCAGAAATTCCAAGGCCAAGGAAGTGAACTTCTCAAGGCAAGGCCTCAAGACCAAAGAACAATTACTCCTCTCCTAGTTACTTGTAGAGATGGAATGGAAAGACTGAGGATCAGAACTAATAAAGGACACAAATATCTTAAGTGAGCTGGAACTCCCACTACAAAAAACAAAGTTTTGATCAATGACAGAGAATTACAGAATCATCAAGGCTGGAAAAGACCTCTGAGATCATCAAGTCCAAATTTGACTGAACATGCCCACTAAACTATGTCACAAAGCACCACATCTATTAATTTTTTGATCACTTCCTGTAATCTGACTCCATCACTTCCCTGAGGAACCTGTTCCAAAGCTTAACCACTCTCTTTGTGAAGACATTTTTCCGAATATCCAACCTGAACGTCCCCTGGCACAACTCATGGCCATTTCCCCTTGTCCAATTGTTAGTTGACTTGGAGGTGAGGCCAACCCCCCTCACCACAATCTCCTGCCGGGTAGTTGTAGTAGATATAGTGAAGTGGGAGGAAAATTGGTTATGAGAATTTTTTTTTCCTATTTATTGGGTAAAAAAAATGAGGTTGCATATGCAGCAATTGCTGTTGCTCCCAGAGAGTGACGTGGTGGAGCTGAGAATTAAAGCTCAAACATTGGCTCAGCTCCAAAGCCCACACACCCTGCCACACCTGCCCAGCCTTCTCAAAGCCCCATAGTGCAGATTTTCCCCTGATGTAATCCTATACAACAGGTGGAATTAGGCAAACAACATCAGTTACAACTGGTTGGGGGAAACTGAGCACATAATTTTCAGCTCTTCCTCTAAAGGTATTATCAGCCTAACACTAGCACCACATTGGCAATGCAGTAGTAAAGGAAGACACTAAATCAGGCTAGACTGTATCTGTCTCTCTGCATTTGCACAGATTTTATGTCAATGATTCTCTATTGACTTCAATTAACAACTCTGGATTTTCTTAAGTGAATGCAAGAAGTCAGGCTTTGTAATTCCCAGCTGTCCACACTGGTTCTCTGTCCATTAGCAGATATTATGTCAGATAAGTTTCCAGCAGTAATATGTGGATGCAGCCAGAGCAAAAGGGATTATATGAGAGGAGACTATGTTTTATGAACACCAAATCCTACTTGAGAGTTTTTTCATTTACAGGTACACATTGGTGCTCCATTTGTGCTGTATTATTGTGGGGAGGTCCCAAGACTGTGAAAGCATGGAGAAACTGTAGGGAGGACAAAAAGGAGTTTTATATGGCTTGACCCCAAAAACACACACCAGTGCCATTTTTGGAGGTTTAGAGACACATAACAACCAATCTCTTAATATCATACTGACCTCTAAAGGTACATCAAATGGCTCAACTTCCACTTCAGTTGAGTTCATCTTGTCTGAAGGAGAAGCTGACTTTCGGTCCTCTCCTGCTTTGTCAGTTTTGTCTTTTCCTTTCAGTGCTTTATCTTTAGCAGACAGTTTGATATCCTTGATAATGCTTGTAAACTTGGACTCACGGGCTCCTCCTGAAAGTATCTCCACAGCAATCTCAAGGAAGAGACGTCCCCTGAAGGAGACCCCTTCTCCAAAACCTTCATTAAGCTCCTGGTGGTCATCAATGAGGCTGTGGTTCCTGGGTGAGCCATAGAGATTGATCCAGGCAGGCCCAAAGGTAGGCAAAAATCCTGGAGATAAAGGACGTTGTGTGACTTTTCTGTTGGGTATTGGTGTGCTTTCCTCATTGTCTGCTCAAAAAATCTTGCCTCTAATGCCCCAAAAGCCAAACCTGGACCTATTTCTGGGCAGGGGGGAATCACTTCACACAGAGCACTGCTTTGCAGGGCAATGCTTAGACACCAAGAAACCTCTGTCAATACCCAGCCAGCTCTGCTGGGCTGGAGCTCTTTCTCAGCAGGTGATGGTACTACACCTACTGGGCAGGAGGTCTATTGCATCTCTTGGAAAAAGAGCTTGCTGCTGCAGACTAAAGACTGGGACATGATGGGAGAGGATGGAGGCTTTCTCCTTTAGGTCAAACTGTTTCAAGTCTGTGTCACTCAATTTATACACATTTTTATTTTATTTTCTGGTTAAGGACTGAGATACACATTTGAATTGGCAGGTTTAAGGAGTTACTGTGCTTTCACTGAGCTGTGATAATTGACCATGTTCCACATATAGGTCACACAACATAAACAAGGCTATGCAGGTAGACTCAAACATCAGTGAAAAGACTCCAAGTAGAGAGTCTCTCCTCAAATAGAGCAGAACACACTAGTCCAAGGTGCCTCCCTGGGCTGTGATAGCACCCAGCTGAGCCTTACCTAAACAATTTGCTCCAGTGGGTAGATCCAAAATACAAGCCTGCTCTGCCTTTGATTTTTAGTGATTTTCAGTTTGTGGCTTCATTGCTTAATAGAAACTCACATGAACTATAAACTTACATCTGTCATCCCCAATGGATTAGAGCAGACTATTGCCACAGCCACACAGATGGTAACAAATTATGCAGCAGCCCTTTAAGAACAACAATGTCAGACCCTCCATGTGCCAAGTACAATGTAATATAATGTGAAATTAAGCAACAGAAGGTGTCTCAGAACCAACACTTGAACTCTGGAGAATCCTAAATTAGGATTAGCCAGTGCCAAGATCCCATGTAAGTAGATTTTACCTCAAAGGTATATCCTGGAACAGATATTTTCCCCTTTACCTTTGTCACCATCTTGTTCATTTGATATTTTCTTCAAATCAATGAAGTGGGTGGCCAAGGCCACATCATTCATGCTGCCTTCATCCCAGACCTGGACTTTGACTCTCCGACAGAGTGGAGGGAACATTTCTTTGAAGATAATCTGCTCGTGCCACACAGGATCTGCACAGTTCTTTTGCACTGTTGTCCGGCCCTGGAATGGAAGTCCAGCAAATTTAATTCCAGAGGGGTTGAACTCTGGAGAATGGCAATGAGTACAGCAGAAATTGCACTTATCAGCATCTCTCTGGCCATTTTTAAAGCACAAATATGCTCTCTTGAAAGTACTTTGGCTTTTCTATTAGCTTCTTCATTTTGCACTCCATATCTAATAAGAAACCACATTATGGCTGAAGAATTCTCACATGCACACAGCAGAGCCTGGAATAAAATCTAATACTGCAGGACCCTTATTAACAAAATGTATCTGTAAAGCCAGACTTTGGCATTTCTTCTACAAACTGCACACCTTCAAATGTCTTTTGAAATATCTGGGTAGTGATGATGCAGTGCAGTTTTTTTCATAAAAGACTAAATTCATTACAGATTCCAGGCTGTGTGTACCAATGGGGTTACCTTAAATGAGGCAATTTATCTAGCATAAACCGTGATTATTGTGGTTCATGTTCTGGACATATGCCTGTGTGCAAGAGGGGTAGGTCCTGGAGCTGTTCCTCCAAACCTAAGGAGATGGCAGGACTGTGTCACAGTCTGTACAGTCACTGGTTGTGGCAGCATTTACACTCTCACATTAAATGGAGAGAACTGAGTCAGAAAACCCACCAAGCCTCTCTATAAAACCCTAATTTGCACACCAGTATGCAAACTCACATCAGTGACCCATTCCTGTCTTCTTCAGCCCTCTATTGAACCTGAGGGTACTGCACGTCTTTGCCTGGTTTAACCCACAGTAGTACTTTGCAATTTGGATTCATGACAAAACATACAATCAGCACCAAGATCCTTGTTCTCATGCCTGAAACATCTGAAAAGGACTGACTGGAGCTGTCCCTAAGGCTTCCTTGCACACAGAAAGCATTGCTGGCTTAAAATAGCCTCCATGTTGATTCTTTGTTTATTTGCGCCAGTAATCTAGACAGGCTCTCTGACACAGGGTTTCATGGTTACCCCAGGGGAACCAGGCCCTGGACCTCCTCTGCATTCCTCTTCCACCAGAGTCAGAAGCCTTTCTAAGCAGTAATCTGTCTCACCATGTTTGATGCTGAAGTTGCTTTAGGAGCAATGAAGCCAGGCAGCACTGCCAGTCTGCTAAAATGCTTACTCTACACAGGAAAGATAAGAGGGTCCTGAATTTCAGCAGAGTAATTCAGAAATCAATACATAGCCCTAAAAGCCTGATTGAACCACATTCACTGATTTCAGCCCTGCTGCCTTATTTCACTCGAGGGAGACCAGAACATAGCTCTTACCTAATCCCATGCTGTGTAAATCACTGTCTTGTGACTCAGTGTTTTAGTAACAGTGCTACAGAATTCTCTTTCCCCTCCTGCTGCCTGCCTGTAACCTACTGCTGTGAGCCTGATATTAGATCTGCTGGCATTAAATGTCTCCATTATTTTATTTCTGCATAATATAAGAACTGAACATTTTCTGATGACCAAGATACAAGTTTTACCTAATTTATGTAACTGTAAGTTAAAGGACATTAACATAATCACCTGCCTGTAGCACAGGTAATAGGAAATAAGGCCTACTTTTGTGATCAAGAGGATCCCAATTACCATTTGACCTGCAAACATGACCACCACATAGGGATCCACAAGGTCCTTACTGTCGCCTATGAATGCTTTGGTGACATTGGCCATGATGCTAGAGTTCATCTTTGGAAGTCCTTCTGCTTTGTAAATTCTCACATAAAACCTGGCCCATGGTCTTTCAGACGGAAAGCCTTTGGGGATCAAGAGATTCCTGAAAGGAAAAGAGAAGCTGTTGTCTTAAAATTGAAAACTTGGACAATGAAGTGATATTTTTTCCATGAGCACTGTGATCTTGGTTTAGCATGCACCTGAGAAGACACAAAAAGGTGTATGAATTTGCTTTTTCATCTAAACCAAAAACATCTTTTACCACAATAAAATTATATGGCATTACTCAGCAAACATTTCTATGTGATATAGAATCAGGTCCAGTCAGATAAGGTTCTCTGGACCTTGTTCAGTAAATTCTGAATATCTTCAAGGGCAGAGATTTGCCACTCTCTTTGGGCCCCTGTTTTGTTTGATCATGTCCATGGTAAAACACAATCTGTTCTGAAATTTCATTGTTCTTACCTGCCTCCAAAGCCTCTCATCCTTCCACTGAAAAGAGCCACTCATCTGAAAAGAACCTGTCTCTGCCCTCTTCATGTATGATGAAGCCCCTTTGAGTGCTCTCCTTTAGGCTCAAAAAGCCAACACCCACCACCTTTCCTCATAGACCATGCGCTCCCTCCGCTTGGTGACTTTCCACAGACTTGGTCCAGGATGCCAGTGGTGACCAGAAACATTGCTTCAGTAAAATTTAAAGTATGCTGGTAGCATATTTACCGCCTTGAACTTCTGTATTTTACAAGGAGAATGACAACACTCTTGAGTTTACCTAAGGATATGGAAATATCCATACACTCACATCTGAGGGTGGAGAAGGAACAGGTTTTCCTCATATTTTTTCTTCCTGCTTCACTGCTTTAAGAAATCATTAATTGGTTTCAGATCAATGAACATTCTGTCACGGGTAATTTGGAACTTAGCCAACAGGACTTGCTCAATTCTATCAGCTGCAGAGAAGCAGCCCTAATGTGCCCTTCAATTTAGATGAGAGGATTGTAAAAACTCTCTTTGAGCATGTGAGAACAAACAGGTGTACAATGTTATCCTGCTATTAACCCTGAGTTAACAAGGAAAGGACTGAAATGAGGGCAGAGACTTATTGAGGCACCTAGTAAGGAAGAAAGCAGTAAAACAAAACAAAACAAAACAAAACAAATTATTGCAGTACTTTTCAATCTGTTCCTCAGTATCAGCTGTTTTCTGTGTGGCTTGTATTGCATCACCTTTCCCCGTCACACTGAGGTCACACTTCAGGTACCCTTTGGCTCCTGTCCTAATGTCAGCAGGGTCTGTGAGAAGTGCCCACTTGTCACAAAACTGATGACCTGTAAGAAGGACAAGCTTAAACAGTCAAATAGAGGATATAAAAACATCCAAGTATTTTCCTCTTCACTCCCAGAAAAGGTAAATCCATGTTTGTGCTGTCAGAATTGTGTTGAAATGTATTTGTTTACCAGACACTTCTAGAGGGTCCAAAATACTTTGTGATCAAAAAGGCAAGCAAAGGATTGATCCAGAGCTTGTCAGAAACAAGCTCATTTTCATTATTTTTAACTTAGATCAATGACTAAAGACCAGTGGAAGCCTGGGTGAGATTTCAGCAGCTGAACTAAGGCTGAACCCTTATGAGGAAGGGACACCTCTTTGATGAGAACTGTCTGAAGATCTCAGAACTCCAGCAGCAAAACCCTTGCTGGCTACTGTAAGGCTGGCAGACAGCTGAGAAAGGGAAGGAGAGTGGACAGCCATCAGAGGAAGACGAATGAGCTAGAAGCATCTTCAGCTTCATCTTTCAAGAAGGAAAATGTTCAAGACAATTCACCCACAGCAGCCCTTGCGGTAGCCCTGTTTCAACAACCCCATCAAGAAAGGTCCTAAGTTACCATATTAAATCTTTGGACATCACCTTGGGTGGGTAAAGGAGTGGGAAGGAGAGACCACAGAGTACCAGGGATATGAGCTCAAGATCAACCCTCAGCCACCACCCTCCTGTTAAAGTGTGAGCAGGAGATACAGGACACAATTCAAGACTGACACAGCCTGAGCATGGACATGGAGTGCTCATTGCAGATAGGCCATTCCTCTCTGACTCTTACAGGAACCTTGCAGAGAGAGTGGCCCAAATGACTCTACACTCTTGCTATAACTGTGTGACATCTACAGCAAGTGGCTTAAATATGTTCTTTCCCAAAGAGAAGAAGAGACCATATCCTTGAGTAATTTTGGAAGAGAAAAAGGTACATGTTTCGTGGATGGTTGTAAAAACTCCAAGGAAGAAGTAGGTGATCTTTTCTTAGGTTCAAATGTCAGAAATCACTGAACAGCTCTGAAGATGACAAGTCAAGTGGACCCATGGTCACCTCTTTGTCATCTTCTCTCTCCCGTTGTGGCCTGCTTCTCCTCTTGTCTTGTGCTCTCCTCACCATTCCTTCCACTCTCCATCCTTGTCTCCCTCCCTCTGCTCCTTCTACCCCAGCACAGGTGAAAGAGCTTTGGATGTTCTGTAGCAAATGAGTGCAGCTGGATTTTGTAGAATATTCAGCTGTCCACTCTGACCACTTAAAGAAATTCCATCCTTGAAAAGTGTTACCCAACAATGTGCAGATTGCCAAGGTGCTTTCAGCGTTGAACTTCTCTCCAACAGTTTGGCTGGTACTCTGCTATACAAATAGGAAAACAACTCTCCCAAAAGCTTTAAGTTGGTGTAAACCACAACCATCTGAGTGGATAAGCAGCACATCTCCCTCACCACACCCCCCCTCCCCCCCGTCTCAAATCTCTCTTAGCAGACAAAAAGGGCAGAAAATGCACCACTCACCTGGCTGAATGTACACCGTCCCCAGATCCACCTTAAAGGAGCCTATCAGCACACTCCCAATCAGTTTATTGTGCATAACCTGTTAGAAAAAGCTGATTAAAGAATGTCACTATCTCTCTTCACAGTCAGCCTAAGAAAGAACTTCCAAAGATCACATTTAGTTCAGAGGCAATAAGCATCAACACCCAGCACCACCCAAAACTGGGGGCACATAGCCACAGCAGATACACCAGTATTTGAAATATGTCTTTTACCCAACATTGTGCCAATTTAGAAAACAATATAATTGCATCTGAGTGGAATCACACAGGTTCATCCCAGGTCCCTGGGATAGAGTGCAGGAATTAGAACAAGATTAGAGCACCTGCTCCTTCAGAGCAGGTGCAGTTATATTACTTACCCTGGCAGTTTTAGCTAAATCATAATGAATATAAACACATGGGATGTAACTGGTTTCAGAAGAAGCTGCAGAAATCCTATCACGGTGCAATAGCTGAATTGCCATAAAAACAGAGCACGCTCAGAGGAGAAAGAATGTGTTTCTTGGCAACATTCTAATGAACACATAAACCAAGAGAGTCATTTCTAATCTACCCCCCCACGATATTAATGAAATCAGAGAAGTGATATAGATGTAAATTAGATGGCAAGCAGACCCCAGTGAGTCTGTCTCTGTATTCTTCCTGCCAAGTGATGAATTTAATTTAATTTAATTCAAATTTAATTAATAATTTTCAATTGCCATGATTCCCAGACCTATATATTTCCGTTTCTTGTTTTCAAATACTTGCATGGGGCTCACTTTACAGACAAGGCAGAAGCTTCTTCTAATGGAAGATTTGCTCTAGAGCTGTATTTCTCAAAAAATGTGTCTCACCTGGTTTCAGAATAGCTTAAAAGTTGAAACCTATTCCTTGGTTTGGAAAAGCTTCTGAAAGAGGCCAAATTTTCTGGAACACCTTGCCCAAATTGCAAAGAGAAATTAAGCTCTTTCAAGTCTACAGAAGTTAAATCTAAATATTGGAAGTAAACAATCAAGCCTGCAACAGCATTTCAGGAGTCTGGGACACATCACTTTCTCTCTTTGGACCTACACATTGTAGGTAAGGATATTTCTGGAATAGGAAGACTTCTGCAATTTTGCATTGGATTGGTCATGTGACTTTATTTTCTACACTTTTCAAGAGCAGGAGACATACATTTCCAAATAAATATCACTGACACCTTCATCAAGATTCACCAGAAAATTCAGGAAGTTTCTCATTGCAATATAATGTCCTTCCCTGTTAAGGGCCTATGGCCACTGTGCCACTGTGACCTGGGGAACACACTCAGCTGTCCTTGGTAATTCCTCACTTCAACAGAGAAGCAGTTTCTAGAGCTGAAAAGTCAAGAGTGGACAAAGGAACAGTTTTACTTTACTATTAAGCTGAAAAATTAAACAACATTCATGTGGAAGAGGAGTTAGTGTGAAGTTAGTGCTGCATGCACAAGAACTGCTTTTCCTCAATCCCTGATGCTGTCAGGTCCCATCATAGCACTGGCCCCTCCCTCCTATGAGGTTGGACTAGAGCACACACAGGGTTGGGAAGAAGCCTTGAAATCTGTTGGGGTTCTCCCTGAAGCCCGGCAATATTACAGCTTTGGAGGAAGTGCATGGGAATGCCCAAATCAACAGATCCAACTAGGATAGATTAAAGGGGGAAGAAGGCTGTAGCCCTTTCTGTAGGGAAAAAACCCCACAAGCTTCTTTAAGACTCAAAACCAAGATGAGGGTATGTGGTGAGTCCAAAGTGGTGCTGTTTCATTGCTCTTTGCTCATTTCCTCTCCATGACAGCCTGTCCAGAGAGTGTTAAATGTTAAATGTGTGAAACTCACTTCTCTGTCCTTGAGGTTTGCTTTGTGAAAAGTAAATGCCCCTGTTCCACTGAAATTATGCAGGTTTCCACTCCCTGCAGTGCATGTTGCTTTTAATGCTGAGGAAATAACTCACTGCTTCTATTAAACACTCTACATCTTTCCTCATCCCTTTTTTTCCAAGTGTATTTTCTTCTAATGCAACAAAGCAAGTGAGCATGAAGTTTTATAGCAGATCCCTCTTGTCTTCTCTGAGGGGAACATCACATCCACACCACATCTAATTAAAGATTTGTGTCTTTTCACACTTGACTGTAGATGACGGAAGGATTTGCTTCAGATTTTCTGAATAAGCACAAACATACATAGTGTTACACTGAGGAATAGTTCAGTAAGGGAGATACAGGTTTAGCACACAAGGGTCACCTTATTTTACTATGTTATTACTACAAGTTTGCTGAAATGTACAGGAAGATAATAATGAAGAAAAAATCTAATTATTAGCAGGTTCTGTGAAATTGAGTGTCTCATTTTTCTCTCAAATGCAGGGTTTGAATACAGCTAAACTACTAAACTGATGGACAAGGGCACTAAACTATTTTGTTTTCCTTAAGCTTCCATATGCAAATAAGTTCATAATGGAGGCTACTAATCTTTGTTTCTTCTTAAGATTCATGCTAAGCAAGTGCTGTGAAACTTTCCATCCCTCAGGGTTTCCTTCACTCCAACCACACATATTTTCTCTCTTTGTTTCTATTCCCCTGATAGTTTGCATTCTCCAGAACTATGTTGCAAGGTAATGAATCTCTGTTTTCAATAGCATACATGAGCACTGCCCAAGGTTAGTTCATTGTTGTTACTGAGCTTCTTCCTAAAGTCATTTTTACCTAGAAGACCTTTAATTTCTTAGTGTTGCACCTTCATCAGCTATAAATAAAATAAGTTTGCTGAGCCTGATGAAACTGTGCAGATATACAGCAGGTAATGGTGACATGTTTTCCCACACCCCCACTGCAGTCAGAAAAAAGCTGGCACTTCCCCCTCCACTACTGGATATATGGAATCTATATCAAAAGAATGTGAGATTGGAAAGACTGGCCACATGTCAGAGAAAAATAGCTACACATCCCCAACAGCACCAGCAGCACACAGGAGCCAGTGTCTTGGTAGTGTGCTGCTACATGAACCATGTCTGAAACATCTCTGGGGCCACAGGCTGTGATATGTCACAGCTGTGAGGTGATATCTGCTCCCATGCCATTGTCAGCCTGTAGTAAATTCTGTCCTCACAGATGAGATCAGAGCTGCAGATACCTTATGTAGTTATGAACTTCATATGTTTGAGCTCTGAGTGTGATACAGTGGATGTTAATGGAACTTTAGGATTCCAACTGTCAGTGTACTCCCTGCACTGAAAACCTACTTGTCCAGTTGTCCCTGTGTAATGAACACATTTTATTCTGTAGCTGGGAAAGTCACTCTATTGGCAGCTCAGAAAAGGAAGTAGACAGTGATGTGTCCTATAGCTCCTGAGCACTGCTTGTTTCTGTCAAGCTCAACCAGCACAGATCTTTTCCTGGTGTACATCGTTGAAATGGACAAAGCACTCCAGAGAAAAAGAGCATTTCCTGGAGCAACAACTGTTGCACTGTTTATTGCCAGAGAAATCTCTGACAAAATGGATGATGGACTTCTAACAAAAACAAGAGTTCATGAAGGGCACAGCTTTTGAAGTTTCCAAATAATACAAATACAGTGCTGTCCAGAGTCTCATGAGATCTTTAATTCCTTAGCAGCTTTGCTACACATGGTGATGAGTTTTGGACAAGATAATTAACATGGCTCCATAGACCTGGCCTTCCAAAATGCACATCATTATCCAATGTCCAAGCCCAAGAGCATGTGTGTCTCCATCAGGATTGTTCTGAGATGTCACAGAAACATGGAATCATTTAGGTTGGAAAAGATCTTTAGGATGGAGCCCAATCATTAACCCAGCATTGCCAAGTCCACCACTGAACCATGTCCCCAGCTGCTACATCCACATGCCTTTTAAATCCCTCTGGGGATGGTGATTCCACCGCTTCTCTGGGCAGTCTATTCCAACCCCTTCAGTGAAGAAATTTTCCTAATATCCAGTCTAAATTTCTCCTGGCCAGCTTGGGGCCATTTCCTTGTGGAATGCCCTGTCACCTGTTACTTGGGAGAAGAGACCAAGCCACACCTGTCTCTAACCTTGTTTCAGGTTTTTGTAGAGAGCAATAAGGTCCCCCTTGTAGTTTTGCTGGGACTTGAGTTGCACTGAGCAGTGGAAGCAGCCCTGAACTCTTGGAGAGCACTTCCATGCTTATAGCAACCAACCAGTGACACTCAGGCAGCCCAAGAGCCCCTGCTGAGGAAAAGTGTCTGCATTACTTTAGTTTCATTTAGTTAGAAACAGTTATATCTGAGGAACCGATGTAAACAAGAAGTTTCAATTCAGTCATTTGAATCAAGTGGCAGGCTGAAAATTAGATGGATGAAGGCAGTGAGAAGAGAGAGCTAAGCTGAATTTTCTCATTCTTCCTTGCAGTTTGCCACACAGCAATGAGTGTCCCTAAAAATGCAGACTAAATCTTCCTTTTGGGTATGTTCCTTCAAATCTCTGCCAGCTGACTCCTCCTCCTTATCCTCTCTTCTATCCTCTTTCCTATACTTCATGGTGACTTTCTAGCACTCTTGGTACTAAAATTGTTTATTTTTAACTACATTAAGAATAATTTAGATTTGAAGTGACACAAAAACAATGACCTTTACTTACTGTGTTAAGCTTTCCTGGATACTTACAGAGATGTTGATTATTTTGTCAAACAGCAACACCTGCGGTCCAACGAAATCGAACACAAAGTACTGTGGGAAGAGGGGGCAGCAGATGAGAACCATCCCTGGGCAGGCAGGCAGTGCTGTCAGCTGCATGGCTCAGCATTTTATGTTCCTGCACAGAGCCCAGGTGAGATGCTGGGGATGCAGGGGGGCAGTGGTGGACAAAGCAAAATTCTTTCCTTGTCCCTGATGTGTTACTGCCATGGCCCAGACTTATTTTCTACTCTATTCCTTGCATAGCTGCACAAGACTTGCTTCACAAATGCCCATGGGCCTCAGTCTGCATCAGAAGGTATTGTCAAAAGGGACAGGAGGCACAAGGAAATTGCTTTTGGGGGTCGTTTTCTGTCATTTGTCAGCAATTGGAACAAACATATGTCAAGGAAAGGCTGAAAGCATGAAATAGTAGAAAAGGGAGTGGAGATGTGGAGGGGTGTAGTATAGACAAAGCTCCTAAATGGATGATTTAAAAAACTGCAGTAGCAGTGGTGGTAAGGCAGAATGTGCTGGAGAGGTTAGGGAACAGTTTGGACAGACCTTGAGAAGAGAAAGAGCAAACAGATCTGAAACCCAAGGGAGCTATTCCTGGTGCTTTGTCTCCTGGAGAGACATCCCTGCTCAGACATGGAAGTGCTGCAACTTAATTCATCCCCTTATGAGCTACCAAATGGCAGAGTCCACCCAGAACCATTGAAGAAAGTGTCTTTTTAAAGAGAAAGCACTTACTTCATTGTAGAAAGGGGCATTTGTGCCTTCCTTTACTGTTGTTTGCTTCTTCTCATCACCTATCTCGATGATCACCACGGGGTCGATGTTCTCGCCCACCAGCTGCCTGGCCTCGATGATGGTGATGGCAATCTGTGGGGCACAAGGACACCATGGACACTCCTGGGCTCAGGTCCAGCCTGCCTGGGGAATTCACAGTCACAGAAGGGCTGTCACCCCCTGCTCACCTGGTAGTTCTGGGATTTCATCTCCTCTTCATGAATTCTGGTCACCAGCTTTGCCCTGTTTAAATGTCAGAAGAAGTCATTAGACATCTCTAGGCAAGAGCTGGTACTTGGACACACACTGGAAAGACTTCTCAACAGTAAACAAGTATTATTTATGGCAGACAGCTTTGTTGTGAACTGTTAGGCTGTCATCAGCAGAGACCATCTCTGTCTTTCTTATATACTTTTTGATAGGGAAATATTTTGCATCCACACAAACCAGTGCAGCTACCTATCATGGCAATGATTTCACTTGTTGATCCCATCAAGCTTGACTCCATTCCTCCCCAGACTACATTCCTCTTCTGTATGAAAAGCACAACTACACAAGCTCTTCACTATCAACATCACTGTTCCCTTTGGCTTATTTTGTTTAGCAGAGCTCCTTAACACAGCTGTGGCACACTCAGGATCCATTTCATCTTCTCCCTGCACTGGATAGCACCTGGTGATACCTCTGAGCTAAGTGCATTCCACTCTGTCATGTGGGAGAGCAGGAGTGAAGGGATCACTGCTGTCAGCAAAGGGATTTTCTGTCAGAGGTTTTGTGGAAGGGTAATGCCCTTCCTGGGAAACAGGAATCTGGAAAAGATGTTTAGGGGGATGCTAGGTAAGACACATGAAGAAGCACCTTTTCCTATTTGGGCTTAAGGATCCAAAAGCACTGGACAGAGCATCACTGTTCATTAGGTCTTCCTCTGACTCTTCCTGTCTTCCAAGAGTGTCATGGAGAAAACTTGCAATCTCACCATGATCACCTGATGAAGAAAACAGACAAGGAAATAAAACCTACATCTGATTTCTAGTAGCAAAAAGCTCACTTGGAGAAGAGCAGTGAATTCATCATCATGAACTGAATCTTTTATTTATTTGGGTGTCCCAATTAGAAATACTCCTGTGGTCTGTATCGAGCAGCATTGATTATAGCAGCAGCTCCCCTCCTGTGCAAAACCATTTCCCACATCCATTTGGCTGTAGCCACTCTCCTCACCCTGTGTGCACTCACAACAGACACACACACACTACTGAGTAAATCTGCCAGCTTCATTGAGCCAGCCCATCCAGCCATCACAGCAGGCTGTGTATTTATGGTTTCTAAAACAAGCAGAACTTCTGGAGGAATTACACACTTGTAGTAAATTACCTACCTGTAAAGTAGGAAAAAACCTCTCAAAAATGTGCCATCTCTCTATGGAAAGAGACAGGCTGACATTTTTAGTTTAATGTACCAGATAGAGCAGTGTGAACTCACAGAATGTGGATGTGAACTTCATGAAACAGTTGATGCAAAAAGAATTACCTCTCTGTTTATTTGGGAGTGATAAGGAGTTTACTGCCTGTTTTATCAATGCTAAGCCTTGAGACACAATTCAAATGAGTTCACATGAAATCAGATCTAATATAATCCCCCACCACCTGCTCATGCCTGTTGAAATATTGATTTATGAGGCTTACCCAATGCGTCTTTGTTTGCAATCGTCAGCCCTTTCTCGCCTTTTTTCTTCTTCTTCAGCTTCATGCCAGCAAACAGCCCCTTTCTGAAAAAATAAAGAAAACTGATCAGTGCAGTATTTTCAAACTTTTCTCTGTACTGGATTCTAATTTAACTCAAGGAGTTGTTAGGAGGGAGTTTTGATTTCCTAACAAGATCATTATATTCTGAATTTCCTTTTATCGACAGCAAAGGAGAGAAATGAGAGAAAGCTGTGACTTCTTGCTTCATGAAATATAGTTGTTTTTTTTTTAAATTTGGCCATGTACAGGCAAACATAATGAGCCAAAACTTCTGTTCAAACCAAGATGGCAAGACGCAAAGAAAGGAAATCAAAGCTAAGTTTCTAATCTACTGACTTCCCACACATGTAGCTCATTCCTTATGCCTGTGACAAGGCCAGAGATAAAAGGCAGAGTAGAGGATCCAGAACAAAAGCAGTTTTCCACTGAATTGAGATAAAGTCATTTGTGTAAATACCTTTTGTGTAAATACCCACTACACCCACGGTATCAGTGGCACATACACCACACAATTTAGGTAGTTCTCACTCCCCTTCAACAGCAAAGCAATGAACAAGCCTGAACAAGGGTTACTCCTCAAGCTGTGTTAGAGAGGTGTTTCTGCCTAGCATCAGTTCTTCCAAGAAAATAAATATGTCACATGTTCCAGAGAGAGAAACAATCTATGCTGCTTGAGAACTTTGTGCTGTTAACTGTACTGGCAAACAAACCAAGTAATGACAGGAAACACAAAGGATTTCATATAATAGGAGCATTTTTCAGGTTCTTTGTTGGCCACAAACATGCAGTGACAAATATTCAGGAAATTTTCTTCCTCCTATCATCAGAGGATTTGTTTGCCTAAATTATTGTAGGTATAAAAATTTACCTGCAGAAGCACACAGTCCAATGAGCCAAAACAAGCAGGCACCTACAAGCTGAGTAAATCTGATAGTGACCAGTGCTCAAACATCTGAAATCAACTGCAAACTCAAACTGTGGAGGAAAAGATAGTGCAAACTGGAAGGGGAAGTTGGTAATGTTTAAAGGTTGTATTCAGAGCAAGCAAATTAGGTTTACTGGCCAGCCCAAGAGGAATGTCAGCAATGTAGGGTACAATTGCAGAAAATGTAAAACTTTGTGCCAAAGGATCCTAAAATCTGATCAGTATGAGTGGAAATATAGCACCCAGACAAAAACAGGCCTCAAGCAAAGCAAGAGTCAGAGGGTGACTGCAGGAAATGGCAATTAATAAAGCCTGATGTGTTAACTGGGCCGATTTCCATGATTCTTATGTTTACATAACACTTGAAACTGCCTAAAGACAGAACTGCAGAAGGTGCCACAGGGTAACAGAAAGAGAACTGGCCAAGCTTTGAATAACTGCATGATGCCAAGAGCAAAATCCATGTTTGAAGTAAACCAGATTTCAGTCTCAGGTTTTTATTCTGTCAGAGGTTTGGGCACAAATGGCATCAGGCTGCATCTGAGCTCTCCTGCACCCCTGACCCAGAGGTTTCCTTAGCCAGGATAACCATGCAGAGATGTGTCCCTCGACAGCACCAGAGAGGCAGCAAGCACAGGTCTCCAGCAAGGCTCAGCTATGGGAACAAAGAGTGTGGGTGTGTTCAGCAGGAGAGCAGGGTGGCATCCTCTGTACATGGGATTGCCAGAGAGAATCTTCTGTGGAAGGGTCTAAACCAAGTAAATAAAGTATTCAGGGAACTGAATGAATCAATCCTTCTCAACAGGCTCCATCACTTTGATATGTAAACCACTTGCCAGCCAGTGTCAGTGTGCACACCTGTAGGAATGTGCCCTCTGTTGACAAAGTAACCAAATTATCCTTTGTCTCCTTAAAAAGGAAAAAAGCCCAGAAGTTTCTCTCCTCAATTTGGTAAAAAGACACCTCATAAGACCTTTAGGACTTCACCTCAAACCTAGGGCTGCCAATTAGACAGAAGCCAAAAAAGTCCCACTTGGGTAATTCACTAGAAAGAGAACAAAGGAAATCATTGGTTTTGTGAAGTGTTTTAGCAAGAGCAAAAACCTCTTGCCCCTAGCTTGAGTTTTCTCTGTAAGACCTTTGTTATTTTGCCTTTTATTAAAACTTTTCTGTTTCCAACACTACCTCAGAAGCCATCCTGCTGATTTGATGCCATTCCAGGTAGCACAGCTATCTTGGGTGTGATAGGTTTCTCTGAGAGCTCAGAAGACCTGGCTTGAGGAGAAAACCCATCAAACACCCTAATACTGTGCACATGGGTAGCATCCACACTGCTTAATACAACCAGCTAGGCTTCCTGAAAGTGTTCTGTGGATATGCTTTTGTGGTAGACAGTTTGTTCTCATGGAAGGAATAAAAAACGTAAACTTTCTTCAGATTTCCACAAAATATTTTTCCCAGCAGTTTTGACATAAATTCTGAAACTGCTGAAAACTTGAAAATTATTCCATCCCTTCTTCCTCAAGATGGTGTAAATTTTAACAAGAGAAAGTTTGGACCTTCTATGCAGTTATACCGGATTTGAGAATGACCCCAAAGTTATCCATACCCATCTGTATCCCTAAACCTGGCATAAAACTTTGTGCCACCTCTAGGTAAACCCCAAAGATATAGTGAAGAAATGTCTCCCATGTTCCCCCAGGACCTCCTGGCTACCAGTGAGGCACAAACATGGGAAATCAGGAGAGCCTTTTGTGCAGAAAATCTCATTCACCTGTCATGGACCTGAGGGGAGATTGGAGGTTGTTAGTGTTGAGGAATTACTCACAAACTTCAGTGAAGATTTAACCCCTATGTGTCACACAATGCACAAATAGAGGCTTTGCTCCTTACTCAATCCTACAAGCTAATCTGAGATAGAATAAAGCAATTTCACACCCAAAGAGAAGGCAGATGAAAGAATTCTTACGGGCTACAAAGAGGTTTCCTGTTTCAAGTGCTTTGATTAGAAGCAATTAAAAATCAGCCATCTCAGCTAATCAAGAACATTTCTTAGTTAAAAAGGACTGAGTGTCCCAGCTCCTTTCACATGGGGATTGCAAAAACATCTGAAGTTATGAGAATTTTTTTCTTTTCTGCATATTCACAGTACAATGTAGAGATGTGTCTACATGTTGCAGACATCTTTTCACTAAAAATCCTTTCTTTAGGATTTTTCCTTCTGAGAAGCTAAGAGGCCTCAGAGACAGAATGTAAACAATGGGTATCTGCTGCTGTGGAATGCAACAGGTCCATCTGTGATTGGCCCATCTTGGATGTTTATAATTAATGGCCAATCAAGGACCGAGCTATCTCGGACAGAGGCCGAGAGAGCTGCCTTTGTTACCATTCTTCTTTTCTATTCTTAGCTTAGCCAGCTTCTGAGTAAACCTTTTCCTTTCCTATTTCTTTTTAGTATAGTTATAATGTAATATATATATATATTATAAAATAATAAATCAAGCCTTCTGATCATGGAGTCAACATTCTCGTCTCTTCCTTCACCTGAAAACCCCTGTGATCATGGTCACATTTACATTTTTTGTTTATGACTGTGATTCATTGAGGCTTCCCTGATATAAATAGTAAATAAGAGTGGGACAGCAACCAAAGCACAGCATTTGCCTATACTCAGACCATGTTGAATTTGCACCTCTGTGAACACTTGTGCTCATTTCCTCTTATCAGTGCCACAGGTCCACTGGGTCTCTGAATTAATTTTCATACCTTGAAAAAAAGACTCACAAATTTCATTCCCCTCTTGTCAAGGTTCATCCATGGCAGCGTCCAGCTTTCAAAAAATTGCTTTCATGCTCTTTCTTTTCATCTAAGCTGTCCCATCATCACAGAGGCTTTGTGATCACTTCTTGCACAGCATAATGTTCTCTTAGATATCCAATAATTGCAATTTGCAGTCTAATTTAAAGGAAAGTTGGCAAAAAAAATCCACTTCAGAGCTGTCAGCATGAGAGCTGAAATGACCTTACTAATACTGAACCTCAGAGTCCCTCCACATTTTTTAAACGTAGTATTTTCTTCCAGCAAAATCTTTTCAGAAGTCTGTGTGCTTGAAGAGTTTTAAGAGGAGACTGGCTTCCTGCTGTGGGAATGGTGACAAGCCATCCAGAGGCAAACAGGCCCTTGTAGGGTGCAGGTTATCTGCCTCACTCTGGGCACTCACTGAGGGGTGGCAGAAAACACTTCTCCATCACTTATGAAGTTGGAAGAACAAACTGAGCCATTTAAACACAGGCATGTGTAGTTCCAGGAGGGCTCTTCTGTCCCTCCCTCAGAGCCCCTCTCTGTGCAGTTTTCCAGAACTCAGTCAAGAAAAACCCAGACTTGGGCTTAGCTACAATAGACCAAGACATTTGTCAAGTTCCATTTCTGTAGCCTTGAGATGCCCTTCCCTTGTGCTGGTGTGTGAGCTGTGCACCTCATGGGCACAGAGGAACGAAACCAGGGAGTGAGATCTGCACACCAGAGCAGACACAGATACAAAGCCTCTTTTATCCAGCACATCTCCTGACATCATCCAGTTCTCACATCTCCCAAGACCATCCAGCTCTCCCATGGAAGGCTGGGTGAGCTGCCAGCGTGCTCTTGGCAGCAGAAAGTCCTTGTTGGAATAGCTGCCCTGCTTTTTCTCCTGAGTCCCTTCCTCCCTGGAAGCAGAAGCCTTTGCAAACCTTTTGGAACCATCAAAATTATTTAGTTCAGGGATGATCAAAGGTTTGTGCACCTCAGCTCTGAGCCAGCACCAGTGCCTCAAGACTGTAAGCCATGGGCACAGTGGTTGCCTTGGCTGAGGAAGCAGAAACTGAAGAAAGAGGAAAAAATACTTCTGCCTTCCTATACATGAACATAAAATTTGATAGGTGAGGTTTTATCTTTGGATTTTGTTGTTTACATTTTCTAAGATGTCTTGGTGGGGTTTTTATTAGCTCCTAAAAATTCCACTTCTTTCAATGTAAGTTCTTTTTCAAAAGAGTCATTCAGTATATCAGACAGTACTGCACCAGGTGAATAATTATCTACATGAGTAGTTCTAATTTCCATGAAATAAACACCAGTTCTCTAAGTTATAAAAATGTTACTTCATTTCAAATGAGAAAAAAAAAAAGAAACAACAAACCTGAAATGTAAGGATGACTCTTGGCTCATTTTAACACTCCCACAATATGCACTAGTCAAGGAAATTATCTCATAACTTAAATCCCTTTTTCCAAAGACTGAAATATAATTACAATACAAAGATGTGGCTTCAAAATGAAAAGTCTACTAAATCTAAAACAGTCACATAAAATCACAGTTGGTTAATTCACAACCATTTTTTATTAAGACAGTATGTCATTTGTGATAATAAGTGAAGTTCCAGAGAAGAAATTTTTTGCATTACATTTAATTATTAAGGAGGGCTGAATAAAATAAATTCTGTGATCTTGGGCATATGGAAAACAAAAAAATCTTAATGAGTGGTTAAAACGTATTCATTTCATGCCTTCTTTTCTCAGGATTATAGAAGTTAAGGGAAGACTTCACCAATTAATTCATTTCATTCACTGTTTCCCAGCGCAGGGATGCTTTGTTTAGTATATTGTCAGATCCTTCATCCTGCTTCAGCAAAGAACCTCCCTTTATCCCCAGATCCATTATTTCTGATGTGGTTCTTTCAAAGCTTGGAGCTTTTACAAGCTGCCTTAACTTGTTTACACTTTTCCTGATTTCCCTCGGTTCTGCTGTTTTGACAGGTCCAAGGATTTGCAATAGGAAAGCTTCAGCTCTTCAAGAAGGTGAATTCAGGATCCTGTATGACAAGCTGCAATTTAAAAAACAGCTGTGGCAGCCACAGGTATCAGTTCTGAATCTTGGGGTTTTTCATATCTATGTGACACTGTGACTTTACATGTCTTGACTCAACTATTAATATCTCCTCCATAAGAAAACAAAATTGCAAGTTGACAATAAAGTGGTCAGGATTAGTTACACACTGGCTCTGTGCATTCAAGAAAAAGCTCTAAAATAGCTATTCAGGAGAAATTCTGCTGTCTTTGGGGGTATTTCTGTGTAAAACTTCTGTTTATTGCACTTCAGCAGTCAAAACCTGAAATCAGCCACTAGATAGCATAAGAAATTAAATTAAAATATGAAAGGGAACTTCTTATTCCTTTAAATTACTGCATTCTGGCTACAGCTTGCTGCTTTGTATTCCCATCTCAAAAGGAACCTAAAACTCAGCAATTCAGAGAAAACACAGTGAAGTGTGATCAAAAGAGGGTTCTGGCAGAGTCTGTTTAGCCTGAGAAAGAGATGATAGCTTGTGCTTTTTAGGTGGTGCAGTGAGGTAAAAATAATGAAGCAGGTCTGAGAAATGCTGAACTGGCTGCCAAACACTAGAAGATGGTCCTGGAGTCACCCCTGGTGGTCTCTGAATTAGCAGCTCAGTGTGCAGCATCAGTGAAAGCATCCACACTCTGCTGGGTACTGTCA
This sequence comes from Molothrus aeneus, assembly GCF_037042795.1. Classification (NCBI taxonomy): domain Eukaryota; kingdom Metazoa; phylum Chordata; class Aves; order Passeriformes; family Icteridae; genus Molothrus; species Molothrus aeneus. Next base: position 141,920,632 of record NC_089646.1, on the reverse strand, counting down.
GGATGGGTGTCAGCAAGAAAGGAGTGAGTGCCAGCTTGCCTCTAAAGCACTGGTGAACCTACACAAGGTCATTACACAGGATCACAGAATAAATCCGTTTAACATCTCGCATTCTGTGTGCAGCTTTGGTCTCCACGTCTCAAATAAGGCAACAGGGTTAGAGAAGGCACAGAAAAAGGGTGGGAAAAGTCAGTTTATGACAGACTGAAACAGCTATAACTCTTCATTTGGAGAGGAGATGACTGAGTGGGAATAGGATGAAATTTTTTAAATTTAAACTGGCAAATAGGGTGAAAGCAGAGCATAACACACAACACTAGAATGAGGATGCACCTGATGAAACAAGACTGAAAATGCTAAAAGGATTGGATGGGGATGTACCCATTAACCCTCATGATAAAAACGTTCTGGATGCTAAGGAGAATGGACACAGAAAGTGCCCAGGCTCATGTGCTCTCCCTGAATATCCCATCCTTTTGCCATTGCTGGAGAAGAGCACAGTTCCAGATGGATATGGGATCTGACCTCATAGGATGTTTCTCCTGTTCAGGTCATTCCCTGATCATAAATACCAAATCCATGCACGGCTGGGTCACCTGGCATGGATTTGAATCAGGTATGGGTTCATTATCATGTTTCTGTCTGAATGATCAAAGCATGCATACATAAGGTTTTGCCAAAATTACACCTAATCCAGCATAAGCCTGATAGGGAAAAAACGAATCCATTCTTGGAGCACACTTGAGCAGGAAGGTGAATTCATTCCCAATTATCAGAGTCTCATGTGATCCCCGTGTCTTTGAGAGGCATCTGGGTTCACTATATTGTTTAGCCACACCTGAAGTGTTCTTTGGAAGTGAGCTATAAAATAATGAGTGACATGGAAAGATGGATAGAGAAGGAGTGTCTCAGTTTCACTCCCCAGATCACAAAACCACAGTGCTCAATGACATTATCAGGCAACAAGTTTAAAACAAATGAGGGTGTGAACAAATGAGGTATTCTTCAGCGAGGCACAAAAATCAGACATTGCAAAGGTCGTTGAGTTAGAGAATTCAAGGAGATTTCAGGCACATTTATGGAGTTTGTGGGCAGAGGGTCTGATATCCATCCAGCTCATAAACTTCCTAAGCGTATGAAACTGCTGGAGGCCTTGCTCATACCTGTTTCATAAACTCTATTTCCAATTTTCCACCTTTAGCCCTTCTTGGGAGGCAGAAACTGGTTTGACACAGTTGCTTCCATGCTTTTCAGCATTTTAATTTAAAAAAAAAATATTTCCCTAGATGCAGAAGAAGAAATACCAGGTATACTGATATGTACTCTGAGCAACCTCTAATTTGAGCTTTTGAATTGTGCACAGTTCTGCCACAAATGATCTAAAACTCCAAACTCTGAGAAGGCTTCAGGAAGAGCAGCACCAGAGCTGCAGCTCCACAGTATCTCTGCAAGCACTGGCCATCCACTGTGGCACATACAGCCTTGGCTCTTCCAAACCCTGTCCCTCCTGCAGAAAACCAATGACTTTGCATTGACATTTAGCATCCTTATGCATCATGAGTCATGACAACAAGGAAGCCACATCCTGAACAGATGCAAATTAGTGGTCATATTCAATGACATTTCTCATGTCAATACACAAGAGCTGGGTAACAGATCTACTAAATACTAACACAGGCCTACAAAATAAAGAATGCAGTTGTTACATGCAGAGAGGTCCTTTCTTGTGCTCCTGCACCTCTTAGAGGTTTTTACTCCCTCTACAGGGATCTTGACCCCTCATCTGCTGAACTTTGAAAGACTTCCCATGATTTTGTGCAGTTAGAAATTATTAAAGACAGCACAAGGCATTATAGACTAGCTCTTACCAGGAATAATAATCACATCCCCCAGGAGCAGCCAAAACAAGCATTAAAGGACTTGTTGATTTTCTTTTCCTTCAAGAAAAAAGTCTTCAGCTATAATTAGCTGAATTTAATTTAAACCTTGGAAGAATTTCCAGAGGGTATTAGACATACCTGCGGGCCTGAGGTACCACTGTTGAGGGCTCCATCCTGCTGCTTTTCTTCCAGTCTCCACCTTTTACATTGTGAATGGGCTTTCCAAGCTGATAAAACCAATAGGCTGGAGAAGAGCTCTAAGACCATCAAGTCCAACCATTAACCTGAGACTGCCAGGTTCACCACTAAACCACGTCCCTGAGTGCCACATCTACACTCTTTTAAATACCTCCAGGGATGGTGACTCAGCCACTTTCCTGGGCAGCCTGTTTCATTGCTTGATAACCCTTTCAGTGAAGAAATTTTTTAAATATCCAATCTAAAACCTCCCTGGTCACATTTGAGGCTGTGTCCTCTTGTTCTATTTGCATTTAAGTTTGCTTCTTGATGGTAGCAAATGTGGTGCCTGGTTAGTCAATCTGGTAAACACTGAACAAGAACAAAGATTTATCTCAGTGCAAACATTAACTCCTCTTGCTCTGCAGAGATCTGCAGGAGCCAGTCTGTTGTGAAAGCCGTGTCCTACACTTGAACAACAGCTCCAGCTAAGAGGCCAGCAGGAATACCACACCCACCAAGACAGTCTTAGCAGCCACTCTCTGAAAAACAGGCCTATCTAAAGTATTCTTGCATTTGCATTCTTCTTTTTTAATAAGGACACAATTTCTTTTTCTCTATTTTCTTTTTCCACCTATAGCTTGCCTAACTTCTCTCTATAGCAGCTCAATGTACAAGACTCTGGATTGTGGTTTCCCCTTCTACTCCTCTAACCTCCCCAGTTCAAAGGCTTGGTATCTGTTATTCTTGGTTAATAAACCCTCATATTAGTCACAGCTCTTGTCTCCAGTCTTGTAAGTACATCTGATTCCTTGACATTTCCTCTTGGACATACTTCAGTCCTTGCTGAGAACAAATTACAGAGGCACAAGACCACTTTTGTTCTGCACTTCCCAAAGACAGTTTTCACATTGTTCTTAACCTTGTCTGATGGGAGCTGGCCTTTAAAGAGGACACTGCATTACTGTGAGCTGAACATCTCTTTAAGGACACCTTTGGAATGAAACATTTGAACCCCAGAAGAAGGATTCATTAATCCCAAAATACATCATTAAGTATGTGATGAAGTGGTGAAGTGCAGTGATGAAGCACCCATAGCACATGAGGTTTCAGTAATTTTGCTGATGTGAAAAATGCAAAGAAATTAAACTACAATAGGCAGGTTAACCCAAGTGATCAACCAGGATGAAAATTCTCTATCTTTTTGTTTTTTCTCAGTGGAATGTGGGGAGATGGCTGCCTCTGAAGGTCAGGCTTATTTGCTCTTCTTCTGTTCAAGAAGATTCCAGCCTAGCTGTCCAGAAGCTGCCCTGCCCTTCACCAGCATCCATCCCACTCTTGTTTGACTGAAGTGATTTCTCTACTCAAAGAGAAATGGTAATTAATTCAGATATCTCATATGCTCCTGTATCTTTAAAAAGCATATGCAAAATTCCCTTTTCTCCACTGGAGCAGAAAATTAATGCTTTTCTTTTTCATTTATCCTTCGGAATTTTGCAATTAGCCCTGAGTTCTTGTGCTGGCTTTTACTGGGAATACTCTTCAGTTTCTTTTCTTACTTTTTCTCATCTATCTTGTCTTTCCCAGTTTTGGGTAATGGTGTGCCTATGCCACAGGCAGACACTGTTGCTTTTCCCATCTACTTCCTTTAAAAGGCTCAATAAGTTTCTCATTAGAAAGTATGAGCTCCACTAAGGAAGGAATTAGAACATGGATAATAGCAGGAACATGGGTAATAGCAGATGACAGCACACCCAGTGCAGGCAGGCTGGGCTGACAGCAGAATGCTGTGGTCCCCTGGACACCCCACACAGCACAGCCATTCCAAAGCACTTTCACCAAAGTGAGGTTTTAAAGCACCCTGTTCCTAGATGGAATCCTAAACACCAGGAGAGATCAGGGAGCCCTTTCAGTGGAGGAGTTGCTCACAGTCTGCTAAAATAAAAAAAATAAAGAAATTCTCTCGCAGGGCTGAACTGAGAAATGATTTGTGACCTGCACAGAATGGTTTCCCTACCCTGTCCTAGGTTCTGCAGCCAAGTATGCAGAACTGGCAGCTCTGCAGGAGAAAGCTGTCAGGGAGAGTCCTCGGCACCCAATACACTCAGTGGATGATCAGTTTTGTTCACCAACATCCTGTCAGGCAGCCAAAATCAGCTTACCTCTGCAGAGAGCTTCTCTGGCAGGCTGCAAGCCCCCTACACCATCCAGGTCTCAAACAGCTTCTTTTCTGACTGGGCAAAGCTTCCCAAAATCCCTGAAACAATCCAATAGCATCCCCTTTGCTAAGCTGGACATGGTGGCTCTGCATTGAGGACTTAATTAGCATTTGAGTGGCAAAAGCTGAGGTGACCATTCAGCAGCTGCCCTGACCTAATTATTTTCTTTTTCTTTTTTTTTCTTTTCTCACACTTTGTTGAAGGAGAAAGTAGAGAGTAAGAATGTCTTCACTGCTTCATTTTCCATAGGAAATGTTTTCAGGCTTATGAAGTTTAACAGTTAAGATTCAGTGTGTAAAGAGGTGTAAATCAGCCTTCAGGCCATATGGGATGCCTGCCTTGAGCTGCCAACAGGGCTTTTTTGAGTGGCTGTAAACATGTACACTGCTCCTCAGTCTGTGTGCCTCCAGACTGGCAAGGCTGGCAAGAACTCTCACAGATTGTTTTATAACTGAGCACTGTAACAGCAAGGAAAGGCTGGGAGGGTGGTACCTCCTGTTCTTGTTGCTGTAAGGACCATGTTCCAGGTGCAACTTCAGCCCATGTTTTCTGAAGTTTATGTTTCCAGAACTGCTGTGCAACAAGTCAGGCAGAAGCAGGCTCCATGTGTGTATCTGTACCCACTCTGAAATCAAGCCATGTTTGCAGAGAACATGGTGCAATGGAGATTCTTCTTCCAGAAACTACCCTTTCCATTTATTACTACTCACTAGAAAAGCCATGGGTGCCATGTAGAAGCTGGACATTAAATTAGAGAAATCAGACCATGTGATCCTTCCTATCTGTACGAGCACAATACTGACAATTCCATTCCACACCCTTTGCTAGTGAAACTAAAAGCTCTTCAAGGCTTCCTCAGAGACTTTCAGAGACTCTGTGAGACTCTATGAGAGTTTCTGTGACCATTCCCTGACCCCAACACAGTGGGGTACTGGTCTTTACCTGCCATTGTATCACAGACAGTGAAATTTGTCACCATAATAATCCTGGTGGTTGCTGTGGCACACAGGAAGTGCTGGATGAAGGGCACTGTCCCTGTGTTTGGGAGAACAGGCTTCAGGGTGGTGGTAGCCAAAAGTGAAATGTCACCAGGGGGTTAACAGCATCCTATTAAAATTGGTGGAAGATAAAGGGGGCAGTTTCCAGCTGTGGTGTTCATACAGGAAAGCAGCAGCAAAGAGCCCCACAGGAGCCCTGCCTTCACCAGCTGCCCATCCCAGATCACAAAGCACATCAGAATTCACTGCCTGAGGGGGAGCACTTTCCTGACTCTTGCATCTTTTCTCCCCTCCTTAGTAAATCCAACCTCAGCAATACTTGTTAAAATGATATTTTCCCCACCATGCTCAAAGTCCAGCTTTGCATCTCCCACTCTCACCCAGCAGGAACAGCCCTGCACCAGCTGTGAGCCTCAACTCACCAGCCAGGCACCACAGGACAGCAGTCCCTGTGCCTGATGGATTGCTCTGTGCCACAGGAACAGAAGGACAGAAAGTTCTGGCATGTTCATTTTATGAATCTGAGGCTGAACAGAAACTCCCTTGTATTTACAGAGTGGGTGTTTCTCTGAGCTGCCTGATAATTCAAGGTGGGGGCTGTGCCCAGCACCAAGTTCTAGGATACTTGGCAAGTCAGGAGTGTCAAGAAATAGAAAGCTTACATAAGGGGAGGTTTTCAATAAGTCAATATGTTAAAAAACTGACTCAGCCCCTCTCCTGTCATAAAAAAAAGTAGACCAGACCTGGGCTAAGTCCAGCCTCCAGTGGAAGGAGGGTTGAGAAGGGATGAGAAGAAAGTCAAGATACAAAGTCTATTTCCAGCCTCATTCCTGCCATATCAATAATGCTGTATAGCTTTGAGTGGTCTCTTTAGCTGATGGATTTAAAAGATTTACCTGTCCCATGGGAAGGGTGTCCGCCTTCAGTGGTTTGAAAAGTGCTCTGATCAAACCATGGCATTTCTAGAGATGGGCTGCTGCATCTGAGGACAAAGTGGTTCCTCCCAACTACCCTGGGCACTTAGTGATCCACATGTTTACATGTTTTGTGTTTGGTTGCAGAATATTGCTCTCAATCACCTTTGAGACCCTGAGGGACCTGGTGCCACCCTTTGTTCCACTGAGACAGGAGGTAGAGGCCCCATCTCTACATTCAAAGAGAGAGACCCCATCTCTACATTCAAGGACAGGCTGGAGAGGTGCCTGAGCAACCAGATCTAGCTGAAGGTGTCCCTGCTATGGCAGGACATGGGAGCAGATGACCATTAAAGATCTCTTTCAACCCAAACCATTCTATGGCTCCAGATGGGACCAAACTGGGCGTGTTGCTGCCAAATGCAAGCAGCTATAAACAGGGACTGCATCTTGTGGCAAGTCAGAGAACAAGAAGCACAAATTGTCTGCTGACAGGGAGTCCTCAAAGCATTGGAGCAACCTCTTTTGGAGGAAGTGATACTTGGTTAGAAAAAGACATTAAATAGGCTGCCCACTCAGCAGGTATAAATTGCTGTGTTCTCTCAGTGACTGGGTAGCCCTATAAATGGGATTTCTCTAATTTTTCAGGGAAGAATGCATATGTCAAAAACAATACAGAATCATCTAACTAATAATCCAGCTGAAAAGAAATAAAGAGGTTTAATAGAGCCAAGTATAAAGAGTAGAATTTGGCTTTTGTAAGTGATGCTGCAAAGCTGGCCAAGGGCCAGGAGTGCAGATATGGAAGAGGCTGTACAGGGCCACAGCATTTCCCCAATGCTTCCTACAGCTTTGGGGAGCAGGTTGCAAGGTGGCCACACAGGGATGGAGAGTCAGAACCTGCCAACCTCTGCAAGACCTGGCTGGTGTGGGACAATACTCAGTGAATGTATTTCTTCCTGAATATTGAACAGATGGATGCTTTGATGTAAAGGAAAACATTTCAAATTTGAGAAATATAATTTGTCCTTGTGGAAGTGAAGTATCACATTCAGTGCCCTGCCCAGGGGGAGCTCAGTGTTCTGATACCATCCTCAACTCAATCTTTTAGCACTTGCTTTACTAAAAAAATTTATTTCAGGGAGATAAAGGCATACAAAAGGGTGGAGGGAGTGCTACTCAAGAGCCCTGAATTGTAATTCCAGCTTCACTCAAGGCAAGTGAGCAGCTGCCTGCAGGTTTCTGTGCCCCTGCTTCCCCTTCCATCTCCCTGCTTGTACAGCAGGTGTTGCAGTGTGGCTCAGGCAGCACAAAGTGGCTCAGACCCTGCTAATGCCCTTGGTTCTGCTCCTGCAGCCATCAAAACTTCAGCATCTGCAGAAGTAATGAAGCATCAGTGACAGAGTCAGGGCTGTGCTGGTCTGCAAAAGAAACCTGTTCAGCAGCCAAGTCCCAGAGCAGTCTCAGTGCCAGCTCAGCCAGGAGGGGTCTGTGATCTGCCCATAGTCAGTGTTGATACCTGATTTAGAGCCCTGTGAGTGTTAAACAAGCCTGGGGCAGGAACTGCTCCTGAGCAAGCCTTGTTCTGTGAAGCCTGGCAGACAAGCATCCCTTGCTGAGCCATTTCTCACAGGCACTGGCTCAACCCTTCCCAGGCCAGGCCAGATCTCAGTATTCAGCCCAGGCTTTGCAGCTCAGCTCTGCAATCTACCTCTCTCCAGAGGGCTTGTTATTTTACAGTACTCACAATATACCAAGTCTTTGACTTTCCAAAGTCCATTAGCAAGATTTGTCAGCAAATTATTGCGGAGCTAGAAAAGGAGAGGAATCATAAATCCCACCTGGGTGCACTTGGCCCACAATATTATGTATGCTTTGGATGTGGTTGTCAATCCCAAGTCAGAGGTCAGTCTCTTGTCAAGGTATGAGTTAAATCACAGGGGTTTGACTCCTCTCCCTCCCTTGCATTCCTGGTTATAGAAGGCTGCCTGGGCCATGGATATGAAACACACTTAGGGCTGCCCTATTTTGTACCAAACCCTGTCAGTGCCAGCAGCAGCTCTGTGAACTCTCACATGCTCTGATGGGGAAACAAGGCTCTGCCCTGTGCCCAGTACAGCTATCAGGACTCATGACCAAAAAATACAGCCCACCAATACAGCCCCAAGATTTCTTCTGGGTCATCACTCTCCAGTAATGACACAAGATATACTGAGAATGTCAATTAGACAGTGACATCTGCAAAGATGCTTCTGCTTTATCAGTAGATTGTCTGCACTAGAATATAATCACTGACTAGTGGGCAGGGAAGTATTAATCCCAAATAAATCCTTTTTGACACAGGAACAAAACCAAACTGCTGAGGGAAGTGCTCAGCATCCCAGTGTATCCCCCAGACTCAGTGGGATTCTCTACTAAGCAGACATGAAGTTCAAACACTGCTCAGGAAGACAAGCAGCTTGGTTTCCATAAACAAAAAGCTGTGAGCACAAAGCAGCTCTGAAGTCACTGCACCTGGCACAGAGCAGCTCCTTTATTGCAGCCTCAGAAAGGTTACCTCAGTAAGGTAGCTCACCTTACCAAGTCCAGACACCCAGTAGCAGGGGTCCTGGTGGGCAAATGTGGAGGGTAAGGAATGTACATTGCCCTCCCAGAGTTTTACCAAAAGCTACTGACAATTCTGCACTTAATACAGTTCTCTATTTACAAACGCCTATGTGTGAGATTAAAGTTAGGATTTTTGCACTGCCCACAGCCTGACAACACTTTTTCATTTCCTATGTCCCTGTGATCCCACACTGCCAGCATTAGATCTCTTCTTTTTAGACCTCTTCTTCCATTATAAATCTATTCTTATTGTTCCTACTTCGGTTCCAGTCCAAATAAGAGAAAAGACCATCAGTGACCAATGTAAAAGATGCTCCTAGATAAAGAGGCAAGCAGCTTGTTATTCTGACATTTCTTGAAACAGGATGAGTATCTCACTTATCTTAAAATGCAAAGGACTCTTATTTCTGGCTCAGTGGAGCTGTAAAATGCAAGAGTTTACCAGTCACATATTCCAGAATGACCTCCTGTTCTGCAAAACTTTCAAATTAATCTTCAGCATGATTTTAGAGGATTATCTTCACAACAGACATATCTTTTGAAAACCAGAAGAGTGAATGCTGCCTTCAGCATTTCTATAGATATAAAATTTAAAGGGAGTATTTTATGGAATAGCTGCTGCAGTAATTGTGCTCTGGTCCAGATAGCAATCATTGCAAGGTGACTTGATTTGCACTATGGACAGCCTGTGCCCTGCCAGGCCAATTGAACTCCTTTATTCTCCAGCCCTGAACCAGTCATAAGACAGAAAAACAATAACACCTTGAACAATTACTTACAGAGTGTGAGGATAATTGCCTGTGGAAATCCCAGGGAGCCTCCAAAGGCTCTGAGTGGGACACAGGGCTGCTGCCACCCAGCAGCAACCTCTGGCAGTGCTGATCAGTGCCACACTACACTGGGGTCTGGGTCACCCTGGCAGGCAGCTGAGCACCACACAGCCATTCACTCACTGCCCCTCAGTGGAGTGGGGAGAGAACAGGGGAAAAAAGGGAAAATTCTTTTGTTGAGATAAAGAAGTTAAATAGGACAAAAATGAAGGGGAAGAAATAATAATAATAATAATAATAATAATAATAATAATAATAATAATAATAATAATAATAATAATAATAATAATATATTACTATTACATACAGAATGCAGTTTGCTCACCACTCACTGACTGCTGCCCAGCCAGTCCCTGAGCATCAGGTCACCACCTGCAGTCAATTCCCCCAGGCATGACGCCATATGCTATGGAATATCCCTTGGATACATATGGTATATGGAATATCCCTTGCATCAGCTGGGGTCAACTGTCCCAGTGTGTCCATTCACAAGTTTTTGTGCACCTCCAGACTCTTCACTGGCAGGGCAGTGTGAGAAGCTGAAAAGTCCTTGACAGAGTGTAAATACTTCTGAAGAGCAACTAAATCAGTGTGTTACCATCATTATTCTCAATCCTAAATCCTAATCTTGCAACACTGTCCCAGCTACTAACTGTATCCCAGCTGAAACCAGGACTATGTGCCTTGCAGTGATGCTGCAAAATGCCTTTAAACTGGACTAGAAATGTGTCTCCTCTGGTGCTGCAGCAACTCAGGTTCCATTTGCTACCAGAAAATCCAAACTTGTAAAAAGAAAGTGTGTGACCAGTCCAAATTTTCTACAGAATCACCCTTTAATTCAAAGACAGGATTTTTTAATTCAAAAATTTATCTTCCAAAAGAGAGGTCCTGAAAGTTCTGGACAAATATCTTCTCTCTCACCTTTTAGCACAGCCATCAATATAACATTGTTTATCGGTATTACTCCTTTGTTTCTCTGTTGCTAGAGGGAAGCTGCTCAAATAAAGGCTGTATAAAATGTCTAGAACACTGCTAATGCCTACAGTAACATCCTTATGTCAATATTCCCATCTCATCAATGTCCTTGAGAGCATCCTCCCTTCACAGGGTGGAACTCAAAGGAGTTTGCTGTTTGGGGTATGAGTCACACCTTATCAAAAATAAGCACATTGGGTTGAACCAAGTTCTTTTGGTTACTGCAATATTTCTCAAGATGTTTGGAAGCAGCCAGGTTACTGCAATTGTCACAAGCCTTTTAGTGTCAGAGATGGAAATGGCTGGTCAAAAATACCTGTCCATGCAGTCCAGCAAGGAGCCTCTCTCCACATAAAAATTGATCCTCCTGTGAGGAATCAGGTCTGCATCAAATTTCATTCATATTTTACCAGGACTATTTAATAAAGAAGAAAAGCAAACAAACATGAAAGAAGATACAGATTATTATATGAAGAAAGATTGCTGGAGGAATTATTAATATGCCTCTTTGTATATAAACATACAGAGGAATAATTAATCTTCTATTCACAGAATCACAGAACAGTAGATTGGTTTGGGTTGAAAGGGAACTTTGAATATTGTTCAGCCCAACTCCTCCACCACAGACAGGGACATTTTTCTCCCAACCAGGTTTCTCCAAGCCCTATCCAACCTGGTCTTGAGCACTTCCCAGGCTGAGGTATCCACAGCTCCTCTGGACAACCTGCTCCAGTGTATCACTGCCCTCATCCAAAGAATTCTTCCTTATGTCCAACTTAAACCTACTGACTTCCAGTTTAAAACCATTGCCCCTTGTCCAGCCACTACAGGCCCTGGTAAAAAGTCTTTCTCTGTTTTTCTGTAAATGCTCTCTGTATAATGAGAGGCTGCAATAAGGTCTGCCTTGACCTTTCTCTTCTGCAGGCTGAATAACCTCAACTCTCTCAGCTTTTCCTCACAGGGGAGGTGCTCCAGCCACCATCCCTGTCATGGCCTCCTCTGGGCCCTCTCCAAGAGCCTTTCTTATGTTGAAGATTCAGAGCTGGGCACAGTGGGGGCAGGAGCTCCAGGTGGGCTCTCATGAGAGCACAGCAGAGGAGGGAATCACCTGCTGGCCATGTTTCCTTTGATGCAGCCCAGGACATGCTTGGCTTTCTGGACATTGCCAGCTCATGTCTCATATTTCACCAACCAGGATCTCTAAGTCTTTCTCCTCAAGGCTGCTCTCAACCCACTCATTCTGCAATTCTGATATTGGGGATTGCCCCAACCCATGCACAGGACCTTGCACTTGGCTTTGCTGAACTTCATGAAGCTCACACAGACCCACTCCCCAAGCCTGCCCCTCTGGATGACATCCCTCCCCTCAGGTGACACAGCTGCAGCTCTGTCTTGGCTGCAAACTTTCTGAGGGTAATTGTGTGACTCAAAGAGGAAAGCAATATACCCCTGAAGTAATTTTCCATATCCACTATTTCAAAACCTTTTCATGCCTAGCACAACTGCTTTGCTTTTCCTTGTGCTGCAGTCCCTAACAGAGCTGCTGAGCTGTAGTGAACAGAAATAAAGCTCCAAACTTGAAATAAAGGCCCCCACTATGTTCACCCTTGCTGGGAATGAGGGAGGGAGCCAGGGTTTGGTCCCACTGCATATTAGCAGGCAGGATCCTTCTAGCAGACCAGTGGAGACAGACAAGCTTTTCCAGAGAGCATTTAGCCACAAGGGTTTGTGAATTGTTTTAAGGAGGAATACTTCCCTCAAAGACATCAAGCAACCTGCATAAAAAATAATACCTAAAATTAATCCAAATAATGCCACCCAGCCTCCTCTTGCCTTTCTTCTGTGACAAGCCCTTTTGTTAACTTTAAAGCTATTCCACAGTAATGCAGAAGAAATATCTATGTGATAATAAATAGAAATTCTTTCTTCTCTGATGGAGATATCCCTTTTCTGCAGGATCAGTCCTACAGAATATTAAATGACTTGGACTCCAAAATCACATATATACATCTCAGCAGAACAAATACATTTCAGCAGAAGAAATTGAAAAATTGATATAAATCTTACCAGAGCTAATGCTAGTTTAGTTTTAGGTAGATATTCTTAGACTGTTTCAACAAAGGAAGCAAACCATTAAAGCAAAACATGACTTTCTCTTTACACACAAAAAAACCCTTGTGTAGTTGTCTTAGAATTTAAGGTGAGGCAGAAATTAAAGTTTGTCACTGTGTTAAATTTATTTAATCATTACCATTTATTTGCTATTTATATAAACTATATAAAATTCTCTAAGAATTCTCTAAGGCAAATTCTCTAAGAATTTTGGCCAAGATTTGGTCTCAGTTCCACATCTCTGACTCCATAGAAATGCTAAAAAATCCATGAAAAATTCTGGGTTTGTTCTCCTACAGCCAAGGCAAAATTTGTTTTCTAGATCCACATTCAGCTCTACTGCAAAAGAAGGTAGAAACAAGAATATATGCTACAAGCAGGATATCCTATTTAAATAATCTTACTGTTAACAGAAATATAGAAACATATGAATGAACATGGTAGATGCATATATATATTTGCATATTCTCAAAGACACAAACACCCACATATTCCTCTGTTCTCTCTCAGCAAAAAGCCAGTAACCTTTCCTCATGAAAAAGAAGGACTTAAAAACTAGAGCTAATCCCCAGCTCATGAATTAGATCAATTTCACTAAAGTAAGATTATTTCCAGCTGCTGCACCTGAGTATTGAAAGATTTAGGTGTCATATTTTGCCTTTAGATGCATCCTATTGCAATGAAAAGCAATGAAAAGTTATGAAAAGTTTATCTCAATGGATAAACTGATGCATACATGTATACATGATACATACCTATATATCCACCTATGAAACACAGAAATGCTGTTTCTGAGTACTTCTTCAGTGCAGAATCCCAAAACTACAGGGGGAGATGCCAGCTATGTTAAGCCAGCTGATGCAGACACAGACACCACTCTTACACAATCAAGCCCCACATCCCTGGACCAGAGTGCTCCAAGGGATTTCTGTTCTTTTGCACTGCTGGTCAATGCACACCAAGTGTCAACCAGAGTGATCCTGAGGACACTAAAATTCTAGAAAACTGTGGACAAGAAATAAAAGACCTAAAGACGCAAGAAATTATGCTTGCCAGAGACATTCATCTCCCATCTCTAGTTCAGTAGAATTCATGGTCTTCCCTTGAAGACTTTCAAACCAAAGAAATAATAATAAAAAACTTGCTGACTTAAATGAAACCCCCATGCAAGCACCTTAATGTTGAAATTCTAGGTCTCTAGGTATTCCTAAATCTTATTTTTTCTAACTGCAGATGTCTGACATTTTCACTGCCAAGAAAAGACATTACCTGGGCTTTTTTCCTTCCATCTCCTACACCTTCCTGTTGTCTGCTGTCAAGCTGACCTTCAGCAACTCATCCCACACATGCTAGACACTCCAGCCTTCATCCTTTGGCTGCCATAGGGATTCTGCCTGTGTTTATGATTAACCCACCCAGAGATCCGCCAGGGCAGGGTGAGGCTGTTTACACACTGAATTATACTCAGGATGGTTATTGTAGATAAGCTTTCCCAAAGCACTGAAGTGTAAAAGTGCTCTTAGCTGCTTACTGAAGCCTAGCAAAAGTCTGTGCTTTTGGCTCATAGTGCTCCTTTACAGAGACATTTTTTCCTCCTCCTACCATGCTGCTGCCGTTGGGTGGGATCAGCTCCCGGCTCAGCCAGTGTTCAGGCTCATAAAACAACTCCAGAGGCACAACAGCCTGATGTTCTGGGGTGCAACAATGCCAAAATGGGGTTTTTTTGGGGGGTTATGAGGTATATATCCTTTCACAGGGCTTCATGTGGTCCAGGTATTTGCTGCACTAACACAACTTCTGCTCCTTCTCTGCATGCAGAGACCCTCTCTCCAGATTTACCAGCCCAGACTTTTCTCCCCAGTGTACAAATATTCCAACAAAATCAACAGAATCTTGGGAGTTTTAACTCTGGATATCAGAGACTGGTAGAGTGTATAGGTACAAGAAATATTTTGTTTAGTTTAGGTCTTCACAGGGTTCAGATTTATTGCCCCCTGTATGTCTCAGACATTAAAAAAAAAAAATTTAAAAAATCTCAATTATGAGGACAGCCCAGCATTAGAACAACCTGCTCAGAGAGTCTGTGTGATCTCTGTCCTGGCAGATTTTCAAAGCCTGGCTAGACCAAGCCCTGAGCAACCTGGTCTGCACTCATGGATCATTCTCCTCTGAGCAGGAGGTTGAACTGGAGCCCACCCAGAGGCCCTTGCTCAGTTCTCCTGTGATCCCATCCTGTGATCCTGTATTCTGGGGATGGTGTGTGCAGGCATATCAGGATTTACAGCATGGGTTGAGGACAAAATCTACACCCTGTAGAGATATTGGTCATACACCTTCTCTGAATTACAGTTTACGTAGCTGCTGTATGGGAATCATTCTGGTTTCCTATTTCCCTGGGGCATTTGCAGACATACTATAACATTTTAAAATTATTCATATGGCAAATGATGTTCTACAGTCTCACAGCACTGCAACCAATGCAATATTTCCATTAGTCCTTGAAGTGATACAAGTGTAGACTTTGGGACAAAGCACAGACATAGTTTAGGCAATGTATTGCTTAACCTAATTAAACAAACTGAACATCAACCTGCTGCCCAAATACACAGGGTGTTACCTAGCTCATCATTTCACATCTCATATAAAAACATATATATACACACTGTGCTCCATGGTTCTGCAAAAGTAAACATCTCCCATGGATTTAAAAATGCATGAAAGGAATAAAGATAAAGAAACTGCTGTAATAAATAAAATTAGCAGAAAAAGAGATGACCAGTCTCACTGAGCAGTCCATTGCATGTGTAGTCATTTTGCTACTCAGTGCAGTAGCTTGGCAATTCATGTCTAAGTGTTGCCAAAGAGTGCTATTAAGGAGTAGATGAGGAAGAGAAGAAAAGCCTGATCATCTGGCAAGAGGAATGTCTTACACCATGAAGGTTAATTCATGTCTCTCCAAACAGGACCTCTTCTCTATCTTAGTTAAAAACAGATTATGATAGAGGGAAGCACTAAGTGTTTCAACCTTTGTTAATATTTTCTTAATTGATTTTTTTAGGGCTTATGGCTGTTTTAGCACTTGGCTATTCACAAAGATGCTCTGAGTGCTAAGGAAAACTCACAGGGACACATTCATACCCCCTGGTGTGGACATTTATCATTGATGGGTTTTCATATGGCAGTCTGAGTCAATTTAACAGCTCTTTGCTGCTGGGATGGATGAGGGCAGTATTCCCATTTACCAGTCCCCTTTTTGCTCTCAACCATCTTTCTGATGCATATGTTACACCAACCATAGCAACACTTCCCCCACCCAAGACAGTTTATCCACCAGAAAGGAGAGAAAGGAGTGGACAATTTGGAACTGTCTTCCAGGAGGAACCAGAGAGTCTGGAGCCAGGAGGAAAGGAGGGAGAGCCATCGTGCAGTTGGAAACAGGAGAAAGGACAGCAGGGAAGAGCGAGCTGTCAGGGTGGCTCAGAACCAGATGAAACCACAGCTCAAGCACTTTTTCTCCACTCACATGTTCCCTTGTGTGGCCTGTGAAGGTGTCAGGTGAGCAGTTTCTTCATTTCTTTACCCAATTATTTGTTTATCCTGACAAAGTAGCTCCAGCAGCTTTCTGAGGAAGGCCCCAGGTATGTTTAGGTGGATGCTCATCAGGACAGTAACTGGAAACAGGTTGAAATAAGGATGCAAAGGAAGCAGAGCAGCTCAACGGGGGCAACCAGTGCCACCTGTGGTGCTTCAGGACATCCTGTTTGGTCTCCCTTCCCAGCTCCAGAAACAGGTAGGTGTCATGGATCCTGTGTTACACTAACCAGCCCTTGAGGGTGGCTGCCCTCCATGGCATCTCTAATGCCTGTGCTTATAGAGTTCCAGTTTGGTTGTGATTCAGCACTTCAGGAGGACTGAGTGTGACCCACTAGTTTTTGGTAGGCAATGAATACTGCAGGTCTCAGTTCTGAAAACTGAATGAAATAAATCAAAAGATGGATTTCAAAATTTTTTTGAAAGTCGTTCCAAGCTAGTCTGGGTAATCTCAACCAGTCCAGCTCCCACATTCAAGAAAATTTGTCTTTCATGGTGCAGAGCTCTCTCAAGCTCTCTCACTTCATAATTATTTTGGGAATTTTTCTGGCTCGCAGTTAGTTCAGTGGACATTACAGCTGCCACTGATCATTACCTTACAGAATTGATGTTGTTTCCTTCACATTTAGGATACTGACCTATCTTTAGGTGGGAGAATCATCTCTCATGTTGACAGACACCCATCAGGTATCAGCTGTCCCCAGTTCAGCACTCCAGCAGGTTTTCTAGCAGAGCTGTGCCTCATTGCTCAGCATGAACTGGAGAGGGCCTTTTTGAGGTTAAATGACCTTAATTTCATTCTAGGTATTTTTATTTCTCTAATTTCCTGAAAGATGCCAGTCTCTTGGCTCTGTGAGAGATACTGATGGCTCTACTGCACAGGGGGCACAGGGGGAGTTACTCTGAATTAATATTTAAAGTGGACAAATTCTACTGCATTCATCTCTGTGTAGAGACCATGTTCAGAACTACCATGACAGTAATTTGATTTTGTTGCTTTATGTTTGGAAATTAAATAAATGAAAATGAAGTGAGGCACACTTCAGTGCCCTGGAGGGGGTCACACAGGGGCCCAGTGAGGTCTGCGTGATCTGCTTGGACACCATGTGGGCAGAGGAGGCTGAAGAACACAACTGTGACCTGAAAAGCAGTGGCTGTACTGAAGGTCTGTTGTCTGCAGGAAGAAAGAGAAAAATTGTGTCAAAACCAGGCTTTTAGTCTGCTGATATCTTAGGGATAATACACCCTCACAGAAATAACAGGGAATTTTGCATCACAGTCTTTGCAATGAGAAATAACGATTGACACCATTGGAAATCCACAGTGGGGCTCCTGCTGTCCTCAGACAGTGGGATTTGGGTTGGGGTTAATGGACACTAATAACTCAATAAGAACACATTAACTTTTTTTCCCCCAACATCTACCCAATGGTTAAACATGGAAAACTTTGCTGTGTTTCAGTAGTGGGGGAAAGATGAAAGCTGAAAGGAAGTCTGTCTGGATCCATCTCCAGCAATGCACAGCTCTTTGGAGGGACCTCCCTGGCTGAGGGATTACATAAAGCTGGGCACCTTCCTGCTTCCCAGGCAGCTGTCCTCCAGAAACACTGTGACTCAGAAATGTTTACCCACCAATAGCCCAAACCTCTGAGAAGGCAATTGGGTTGAGAGTTTAGCTGAGAGCAGCCACAAGGTGTGGCTGGTTCTCATGACATGGTTATCATGCTTAGTTTGAACAGTGCCATTATACCTGCAAGGGAGGGTTTGGCTAATGCAATGTAGTGCACTAAAATGCTGAGGAGAATAAGCCTGGGTAGAGCACAGGACAGAAATGGGAAAACAGGCAATGAGGAAAAGGGCTCCACCCAGGCAGATGCAAAGATGGCAGAGTTTCTTCAGAAAGAAAGGGGAAAGAAAGAAAGAAAAATTAAGAGGTTCATTGAAAATATTCACTCAGGGATTTAATTACAAGGAAATTTTATTCATGCAGTGGCCATGTCCGAGAGTTTTGGTGGTTTTTTTGTGGATGAAGCATCCATCATTTCTTCATTTTGTGACAAAAAGGATTATGCCACTCCAAGCACCTAGTTTTACACTCTGAGTCTAACATTCTGTGCAGTTTTCCCAAAAGAAGACTATAGAAATTGTCAGGGGACAGAGGAAAGTGACTGAGGTCCCCAAGAGCATGGGGTGCCTACCAAGTTACAGCTTGGACACTGATGCTTGAAAAAGACAAATGAGGGGGATACAGCCTTGGCCTCTAAAATCCTTAGTGGAATGGCAAAGATGAGCAGGAAACACTTGCTCACAGTTTCTCACTGAAGGAGTGTTTTGCATAAGACACACAGCTACAGTGTGGAACAGATGCAGCCATTCAGCTGCTGCTACTTAGCACATGACCATGTAACATTGAGATTCCAGAAGAAATTAAGGGCAAAACAACCTCATTCAGAGCACAGAGCACAAGGTTCTCAAATAGTTGTTTTTTAAAGAACAGAGTTTTTTAAATTCATAATTAATAGATCATCTTTGGCTTCTCCAGCAGTTCATGCCTCTTGGAAAAATTTGCTGAGTTTTCATGAATAAATTCAGTCCTGAAAAGATGGTTATTGATGTAGAAGAATTGGAATAGACATCATGCACAGCTACTATAAAAACATTTTCCATGCTCTGAAATGGAAGAAGAGTTCTCATTTAAAACAACTACACCCTGCCATAAAAGTTTGATAGCCCCTTTTTCTCTGCTTTCAGAACAGGAACCCCCTGAGGCACACAGATAAAATGTTATGCTGCCTAACCAAAGCTGGTGTGAAGTCTGGAGCATACCAGGGAGGCTGCAGCCCATCCCTGGCCAGCCACAGCCTGGGCGAAGCATCAGCCTCTGACATCCTCTCCTGAAACTGTTTGTGCTGGAAGTCACTCAGGCATGAGATCTCCTGGAGATCCAAGCCTTCCCTGCTTTTCTCTGAATTAGTTAGTAGAGACAGCAGCAAGAGGAGTATCTGCTGGGAAATGGAGGCAGGGCACACTTCTGAGAAACCCTGACGAGGGGGCCACACCTCCCCAGAGATGGATTTTCTTTGTAGCAGCTGAATTGGGAGGAGGCTCTCTTTCATTTTACTTCATTTATCAACTTACCCCATTTTAAACAATCCATTTCCCTCTTCCCCACTAACCTAATAAAAAAGCTGCAAAGCTAAGACAGTCAGGCACAAGCCAACTCTAACATAAAAGGAGGAACTTGAACCTGCTGTCAGATTCCTTACTTTTCTTCTGCTGCTTCCTCTCCTCTTTCCTCTGAAAAGGGAGTTGTGCTGGAAGTCACAGTTTTCTAGGTCATAATCCACCTGCTGTGGATGACAGAGATGAGATTCATCTCTCCTAACTCCATGTGTCTGCAGACCAAATGCTGATGTGTGAAATAGTCACCGAGAACCTCTTGATCAGTGTAAGTAAGAAACGTTTTGAGACTTAGCTGACCTAACACATTCTAGGGAGCTCATGCAGGTGTGGACATGGATACATCCCTGGAGAGCAAGGGAGCCCCCTGAGTTCTCCTGTCAGGTTCAGATTTAATATTTGCAGCCTTGGCCCAGCATGGAGGGTGGAATAAAAGACCCAAAAGTCCTTCCCAGTGATGTGGTACTAAGATTACACTCAAAGGCATAGAAGACATAGCTAATAATTAACATGAAAGGTGTAGCTCCTGTTCAATACCCTCCTCAAGCTCAAAACATCAGGCCACCCTTGTCTGACTACCAACGAGGTCCCCACACCACATTAGCTGGTCCCCACACCACTTCCCATCACACAAATCCACACCAGACTGGCCTGTCCTGCAGTGTGACCACTGACACCTTATCCTGCTGCACAGGCAAAGCTTCAGCCATGTCCTTCACTTAGTCTTACATAGCAAAATCAAAAGCAGCTTAAAAAGGCTGGTACCTGGATTCCCCAATGCTTTAAATGAGCACTTCCTACTGAAGGTAACATACAAAGAGAAATCTCTGCTTCATTTGCATCCATTTCTCACTTTTACATATAGTATGAAAAGACTGGAATTTCTTTTGCCCATGTGAATCCAATAAAATTCTCCTCGTTTATACACTTACAACTTCCCCTGCAGCCAAGTTATAGATGTTTTGGGTTCCCTCTGTGAAACAATTCTGTATAAACCATTCAAACTCTTGTGTGTTCATAACTGTAATTAAAAACATGGTAAAGCTGGTTTGCTTCCTTCCTCAGATATATTGCACTAGAAAAGGGAAAGAAAAAATTTTAATATGTGCACTTCTCAGTATTTCATACAGATATGCTCTGTTGGTTTATTTAATCCACAACGAGCTTATTCATTTAAATTGAATCTGAAATCCTGTGGGTGACATTTTCATGCCCATATGTCAGCAGAAGTCTGTTTGGGGTTTGGTTTTTTTTCACTTCAACAGAAACAACTTTATCCAGAATTTTTTCAGCAGTGTCCATAACTCAAATCCCACCTCTAGGCAAGCTTCCAAGCCTCAGTGGCTTGGTCATAGGCATGAGGATGTGTTCTGTGCTTTAAAACCTCACACAGCACTACCCACAGTAATCTTCCATTCCCCTTTCCAATATTTATCATGTTACTCTCCTCTGTTGATCCTGAACCTAATTTTCTACAAGTTACTTTAAAGCTAACGTTGTCCAATGTAATTATCTGTATACTTTCTCCCCTTCTCAAGACAAGGTAATTACTGCATCTGTAACATCACATGCTTCTTTATTTGTTTAGCTTAATTCTATGGCACAGGCTTGATAAGGCAAAGACAGCCATACCTTTGAAATGCTTTTCACTTGGGTGTGATTCAGACCAAGCCTCTGATAAAATCCCATGATTTCTTTTTTTATTTCCCAATTTATGCATTAAACAGATTTAATTTCTTCTACAGGCATTTGTGAGACATTCACTTCTCCTTGTCAAGTTAGATTAACATTAATTCTGATTTTAACAACTTTGTATTTTTTTGCTCTTTGTGTATAGCTATGGAGAATAGTTATTGCTGATGCCTTGCACAGCTTCCCCATTACTCTTCCAGCCTCAGCTTTGTGAGCATTGCTTAGAGAATGCACTTTTATCAATTTATGGACACCTGCCCACATATTTCCATAATAGGCATGGGGTTTCTAAGCACATCCACTGCTAATGGATTTGGAATTGCTCCGTGTATTTTATCTGCATTGCTTTGCCTTCAAAATACTAGTGGTATAATTTGTAAAGCAGTTCTCATATTATGTCCTTATTAAATTTTCTTCTGTGATGTCTCAAGCCAGGATGAGACCAGAATGGTGATGTTTTCATGTGGCTCTAATTCAAAGCTGCCTGCAGGTCCTAAACAAGAGTTCACAGCAGCAGTAGGTATCAGTTCTCTCCTCCTGAATCCTTGCAGACCAGCTCCAGAACCCAAAATACGCAGAGGGCCAGCTGCAGAGAGGGACTGTCTGAAGAGCAGCCTCAAGTACAAACACTACAGTCCCTAATATGCCCAGTCACCCAAACACTATCATTTAGAACCCCAAAAATATTTCCCAATACTGTTGAGAAAGACTTTTCATGTGTGGCCACACTTACCACTGTGTGCCACTGTCCCCCTCATTTGATTTTCTAAGGAGGCAAAGACCCCACCATGAAGAGCTCTGCCCAGGTACTGACTGTCCTGGGCCAGGAAACACCAACTTTGCCTCGAGCATCTCTCCAAACAAGCTTTCCAAATGATTGTGTTGTCTTTGGGGCATGGCAAACACCTTCACAAATAGCCACACTGGCACTTCTCAATATCTGATAACCTGGCCCTGATTTAGGTATCCCAGGTGGTGTTCAGCCCTCATTTGGTCTTGCAAACCACTTGGTCAATACTAGCATAATTCAGTTAAAGAGAATTATGAACAAATGTCACAGTTTATGATATCAAAGTTGGAAGCATTTTTTTACCTAGTGGGTAGGGTACAAGGTCATTACATGGACAGGATCAATACTACCATTTTTCACAAGTATTTCCATAACTGGGTTTATCTTAACTTTGTAATTATTTTCTCATTGTAGTCTCCTTTTACACTTTCTGTTGGGTTTGGGTTTGGATTTGGGGTCTTTTTTACATAGCCTGAGCTGTTGGAATAATATCACCCAAGAATCTCAGCCTTTTCTTAAATATTCCTCTCCACCTCTAGTAAAATTTGGCTGCAAAGCAAAACCCATCCACATGTCTAAATCACCAAAATCACCTACAGGCAATAGTAGGTGGTTCAAAATCAAATAAATCAAGTAATAACTCCAAATCTTATCCATTGGGGGACTCCATTCCAGGTTATCTGCAGTTCTCACATGTCATGCAAATCAGTCCTAAGACTGATCAGAGACTATGACACAATTATCATAAAATTTTCAGGCATAGTATGTATAAAAAGGTAGACCAGGTAGAAATATAAATTTGGGCTATAACATGGAATTCTGCCAAGTTTGGTGTGTCAACACCCCTGTACACTGTGTGTTGTGACACAGGTGAGTCAATATTGAACAAGAAGCTAAATTTGAGGAAGTATCTTGTTATTTCAGTGCCATTGTTATGAGAATTTTCCTTGTGCTTTTGTCAAATGTATATTTACACAGCCAGGATTTCAGGTGCAAATTCAGAATTGAATATGCAAAACCAGGATGGGGGTTTCTCTGACTCTGAGAATCCACTTTCTTTATCAGGGCACAGAGGAGATGGCAAGGCTGGCAAACACCACCCAGCAGAGTTATCCTTGTGGATCTCACCAGCCTTGCCCCTGGTGTGTAACTCCTGGCTCCATGTTTGCGCTTCATACCCTTTTCCTTGGTCATACAAACCTCTTTCTCAGAAAGATGCTGCTGTTGGCCAAACACAAGCATTTTAAATCTCCCTGAAAGTCTCAGCAACTGCTAAGTGCTTGAGTGTCTGAGTTTTAGCAAGAGTGACAACTCCTTAAAGACCCCACTCAAAATTGGGATGCCAGCATCGTAACACCAATTCAGACCTAAAGAGAGGAATAGTTCCTGCCCCAAAAAATCAAAAACCTGAGCAAACAGGGCCTGCTTCAGTAAGTGCACTGCCATATACAGTGCCCTAAGGCATGGCCTTCTCTTCATTGACTTTGCTTTTCATATCACTCAAGTATGAAACTGATGGACAAAATGACAACCTGGGAAAGAAATGACCTCAATAGAACAGGAGGTGGGTATGGTCACACAGATTGAGCTCTGAGCACCCAACTCCCCCTTTAGAGAACAAATGAGGCAGCCCAGAGCTCCATAGTGAGGTGCTGAAGAGAGCAGAAGCATTAGAAATGCCAGAAGCACCAGTGTGCCCCCAGGCAGGAACCTCAGCAGGGCCCTGCTGAAGCCCTTGAGGTGCCAGCAAGGGCCAGAGAACCCAGGCTGTGATCCATGGACAGTGGGACCAAAGGGACAGAGACTGCCCCTCTGCTTGGCATCACCCAAAACCCGCCCCAAGGGACCCTGAGCCTCAACAGGGATAATTGCAATAACCAGGCTCTGTTCATTCACACCCTGCACGGTTTTGTTCTCTCAGCTGGTGATGGTGATCTTTAATTGCCTGAACAGAGCTGGCTGAAATGTGGGCCCAAGTTCTCTTTGTGGCAGCATCTTCTCCCTACCGAGAGTTCAAAGAATGGACAGGAGCATTTTGGTCTTAGGACCTTAATTAAGAGTTTTAAAGTCCCAGGGCTTTAATTAAGAGTTTTAAACCCAAACCAAGGGTTAGAAGGAGCTTGACTATGGATACACGTCCCTCACCAAACACCACATAGACAATCTTACTGCAGGATGAGTGATCTCACAGTGCAAGTTTGGCATCTTCATTAAGATGCCAAACTTGCATTCACTGCCACATACTATATTAAAAATACAGTAAAAATAAAAAGTAAAGGTAAAAGTAGATTATGCTTTTTATACAAACCACTTCTATGCTCATTTTATATCATTCTATGAGATGTTCAAGCCAACATTTCACTGAGCTCCATCTGACAGAGACAGGAAAATGTGACTGCTGCCTCAAATCACCCATGACCCAGCAAAGAAAAAATTATATGAGAGATGAGGTATCTCCCTAAGCTGCCTGTGATTTGACTCATTGTTTTTTGGGAGGGTTTGATTTGTAAATGGGAGGAAATATGTCTCCATTAAATTGTCTTCCCACACCAAACACATGCTGCAAAAATTATAGCCCTGGTTAAACAAGGAGGCACACAAAAAGCTGCATTGCTTCATGACAGTTATTCTGCAGAAAATTCAGTTAGGGATAATATTTGATATTCTGAAGTGCCATAAGTCATAGCAGAAATGCCCAGTTCCTGAACACAGTAACACTGCCAGGATCAACACAAAACCAGCCCAACCTCCTCACAGCACCAGCTCTGGTGAGTAAGGCACAAAAGCCAAATACTTATCTTTCTCATTTGGAAAAACATTTGTTTGCCTGTAAAGGGATAGCTCTATTTTAAACAGGAAAAATCCACTACACTGGGGACCTGAAGGCCAGATAAAATAAGCATCTAGGAATATAAATAAGAAAAACCAGAGAGAGAGAAGAGATAAGCTCTTTTGTCATTCATCTCAATAAATGTGAATTAAATTTTTTTTTCAAGATATTTAATTCAGTTTTGTGAAGGGTACTGTGTAGGCTGATAAACCACACTTTCCAATATGAATTTAAATATTATTATAATTAAAAGATAACAGAAATTTCAGATGTAATAAAATTTAATTAGTATAAAACAAATCCAAGCAGCACTGTGAAACTGAAAATTGGAAATGCAACTCTGTCACCTGCAATATAAATTACACCAGATTTGAGCACATACAGACTTTGCTTTTTTGCAAAATCTCTGTAAAATACAGAGATGTATTGTTCTCATGCAGGGTTCTATATCCAGGAGTAGTTTATCAAACCACTTATACCCAGGAAATTGGAATATTTAAGAAATTTATAGCTGTACACAAAAGCCTGCTCCTTCTCTGTGTGGTTCTTTTTAAAATAACTTGCTGATCCTTCATAAAAAGAACTGTGTACCTAAAAATGTTTACATATACACAGACACAAAAAATCCGCATTTTTTTAAAGATGGAGAAAATTTAACAAAATGAACTTCAGATGGAACTGGTTTGGGTGAAAATTACTGCAGATGGAATAGAGGAAAATTCAGGATCTGTGAGATTTCTCTGAAAAGAGCCACTTGCAGGAATTTCTGAGTGCAAAAATGAACAACTGCATTTCGGAGTTTTAGACTTGCAGACCTTGGTATCTGTAGGAATCTCTGCAAGAAAGTCTGCAGGGAAAACACTGGAGTTTATTTTAACTCCTCTGCTTTCTCCACAGCTAGCATGGTTTATGAAAGATTTAGCAAAGCTCATTTAACTGCCACTACATTTTCACCCAAAACAGAACAGAAGTGGAGGGAAGAAAGCTTGATTTTTTTTTTTTTTGCAAAGGATAACCAAAATCCTTTGTCATTTAATTTCTCTCTTTCCTGGTAAAGAACCCTTGGCAAGCAGAGCCCAAAGGCCTCCTGCTCTGTCCCTTTCCCCTCAAAAGCTGCAGCAGCAGAACTCCCATCCCATTTCTTCGAGATCCATTTCCACCACAGCTACAGAAACTCAGCTGCAGCATCAGGGACACACAGAGCTCTGACCACAAACTGCAAATCATGTCATATCTAAATCTGTTCATTTTATATAGAGAGAGAGTCAGGAGCCAAATATTCACTTCTCAGAGGCTGGAAAAGCCAGTTACCAGTTATAGAATTGTTTGGGTTGGAAGGGAACTTAGAGGTCATCTAGTCTCAGCTCCCTTCCATTGATAGTGGTACCTTCCACTAGAGGAGGTGGCTCAAAGCCCCATCCAGCCTGGCCCTGAACACTTCCAGGGGTGGGGCAGCCACAATCTTTTCCAGAGCTTCACAGTAAACACTAAATATGAGTTTTGATCTCTCCTGACCTTGTTCTTCTGCATTTTATCAAGAATCTCCTGTCCTGCTGTGGCACAGGGAGAGGCTCTGTGAGCCAGGGCACCCATGGTAGAACCTGCAGCTGCTCCCTGCCCTCGGCTGAGCTGAGTCTGGGTGGGGTCTCGGGGCCAGCAGACAAACACCTTCTCCAAATGGACCAAAATATAAAATAAACAGATCCTGGATCTCTGCCAAACCCTTCCCTCAGGTGCTGGGCTGCCACAGGATCACCCCAGGGCCCAGGGAGGCACAATGGCAGCAGAGCACACGATGGCAGCCAGGGGCTGAGGGCAGAGCAAATCAGAGACTTTGAGGGATGGTGTCAGTGTTTTCTATTTTAGTTTCAAGTCAGCTACCCTCAAAACCAGTTTGCCTGTAAGAATGATAAAACCATCTTTATTTTTCCTGATAGCAGCTCCCACATTGCTGGAGCTTTTCCACTGCACAGTTCAATTCCCCCTTTACCAGCACAATTCTGAAGATGTCTTTAACTACAGGCTGTTCCCATAGAGCAAACTCCTGGCTTGGAAAACCTTGAGCCACTGCCTGCCCAGTTCTCTTTCCAGATTTACTTCAGCCTCTGTTACCTGCTCTCTTGTGGTTTTAAAAGCTCCAACAGATTTATAAGAAAAATTCATGCTTGAATCTTGGCAGCAGATGCCTGAGTAACTCAGGACTACAAAAGTCCCTATAAATACAGGTCAGAGGAGCTGAAGCCAGACCTTGTATTTCTATTATCTATCTGGTTATACTGCAATGACTGCAGCAGCAAATGAAACAATATTTGTGGGGGGGCTTACCCTAATTCAAGAATACAGAGGGAATAAAATTCCTATTTTGGCTGACAGTGGGATAAAACTACTTCAGCCAGCACTACAGACAGGCATGTGGATCTTGTAGTGTCCCTACCTGTGGCAGAGGTCTGGAACTGGGTGATCTTTAAGGTCCCTTCCAACCCAAACCTCTCTGTGATCTGACAATTTCAAACCTTCCCATCATTTTGTCCTCTGACTTGCAATGACAAATCCTTAATGTCAACAACAGCAGTACAGGGCACATTCCCAAAAACATCCAATTTAACCAAATATTTGCCAGAAAGGCAGGACATTATGCATTTTGTGAGTGTGTTTAGAAATACTCTCTGCCAAAGAGACATTCCAAGGCACACTAAGCCAGCTGTGTTGAAACTACCCAATGCAGGAATTTGTGTGGCATTTTCAGAACTAATCTGGTCCTTTGAAAGCCAAGACAATTTGGACGCTTCACCTCTTTTACTGTCACAGATCAGATTAGGTGGGTTGCTCCTGGTGAACTATTGTGGTAACCATACTGGCTTTGGAGGAATTAGGAAATAACCAAGTTTACACTTAGCAATTGAACACTTAGCAATTAGGAAATAAACAAGTTTTTCACTTCACTCCATTTTAATGGTATAGATCTCTGATCTTTTCCTCTGAACAAAAGGAACTTTTGGCCACCACAATGTCATCCATAATATGATGTGATGGTGAAGCTGATGACTCAGTCCTGAGAGGCTCGTGGGGACCACTGTAATTAGGACATCCCTTCACTTCTGTCCTATTTTTATCCAGCTCTTCACTTCTTCTTCTGAAGTACTATTGTTTCAGGCATCAGCCACACAGACACAGCACTGCTGCTCAGCAAGCCAAGAAAACTGAGGCATTAAACAGAGTTAAAACCTCCTTGCCCTCTACATCTGTCCAACAGATAAACCTATTGACTTAGTTAAGCCTCAGTGCAGCACTTTGCCATCCCCAGGGTACACAAAGCAGCCTCCAGCTGTATCCTCTTGTGCTGTTGACCAAAAGGAGAGGAGCAGTTTGGTTCTGCTGGTGAAGTGGAGAATATTACCTTGGTTAATTTGGCATTGAATCAAACACCTGTTTTAGCATGGTTTTGCTGGTTTTGGGTTTTTTCCCCCAAAATTTAAACATAGGCAAAATATCTCACAATGGCATCCATTTAATCTGCAGATAGTTCAGCAAATGAAGCCTGTTTCATTTGATTTTTTTCAACAGGGAAATTATTTGTCAAATAAAGTCATTTAAATAGAGAGTCTCAGCTCTAGTCTGCAGTTTTAACTGGCTTGTTTGCATCAGGAAAGAAATGGGGTGACCCTTCAGCCTGAAGTTTTTAAAACTATGATGATTCTTTCAGGGATGATCATAAACCATAACATCCCTCTGTAAATACATACTTTGATATTAATGTAAGCTTTTTTTTTTTTCCTTTCTTAGATAAAAATTTTTCATCATTTTTCTGTTTACTTTTGGTTTATACCTGATGCAGGAAAAGATCAAATCCATTTCTCTAGAAAACACCACTTATCTCTATTCTTTGAAGCGAGTGATAAAAACAAATTAGAGCTTGGTGCAGGCATGAATCTCTCTGCCATCCTATTCCTTGCCCAGAACTGCAGATTGGTTTGCAAATTTTTTAATCAAGTGAGTGTGAAATCTCAAGATAAATTTGAACAGCAGAACACAGACAATTAATTTTTTGTCCTACTGTCTCTGTTCATACCAGGGAAGAGCTGCCAAAAGCCAGGCCTGTGGAGGACACCAGGGAGAGCTATGCAGCCCAGCAGAAAATATGTAGGGCATGGCTGCTGGATCTCTTCCTCAATATCTGGCCAAGAAGCTGCAAAAACTATTCCAGTCTTCAGAGTTTGAGATGACAGGCTGCAGAAGTAGAATTCTACCTATTTCCGAATAAATAAAATATGATCAAAGGAAGACCTTCAAGTGATTTTTGTTTCCCAGGGCTCACAGCACACACATTCAAAAATGAAACTTCTGACACTCCTAAGCACAAACTGTCTACTGAATTTTTCCTAACATTTTTTTTTCAGCCATAAATCCCAAGGCAGGGAGTTTTGCAGGGAGGAATCACAGTTAAGACATAAACCAGATAATGCATGTATGTGATGCTGTCCCCTCCACTGCTCTTTCTCACCTGAGGATGCTAAAAAACCCCAAGGGCATCAAAGACAACACTAGCAAGAGGCCACAAATGTCTTGGCTAATAAAATATTTCTGTGTTTTGCTCCAAAACCCACCAAAGAAGTTGTTTCCCCCTTGGCTTTGCCCAAGGCAGGCTCACTGCAGATTTGCTGCTGTTTGTGGCAGGTGAGGGCTGAACTGAGCTCAGAGCAAGAGCCAGAAAAAGCACATGGCATCCCCCCGAGGGGAATACCCCAAACTGGACATTTTAGCTCACAGAGGAGCAGACTCAGTCCCTGCCTGCACAGGGGAAGGGAAAGAGCAGCCCCATCCCAGCAGGAAATCCTCCTGGCTGCCTCCTGTGCTCCCTGCCAGACACCCCCTGCCATCCCCTCCCTGCTGATGGCACCTGAGCCCTGGAGAGCGGCGTGCTTTCCTCTCTGGCCATGGCATGAGACCCCCTGAACCAGCCTGGCAGCCCAGGAGGGGATGTTTTAGCTGCACTTTCCCAAGGCTGAGCTCTCAGTGACAGCCCAGCACAGCCTCAGCTCAGCAGCTTTAGCAGAGCCATCGTGGTGAATTTCCTTCCAACATCACCACTCAAAACACCACCTGCACGTAGTTAAATACACACAGAAAACCTGGAAATGGCCTTTCTCACCTCAGCACTCAGGAGCAGCAAATATAAAAGTATCACTATTGCCAATAGACCATCGACTACAACTCAGGTTCACAAACATATTTCTGGGTTTTCAACACTCAGTATCTGTTTCAAACACATAACAAAGCATAAGTTTGCAATCACAAATCAATAAATTTCTAAAGATTGAAAAATCTGTGTCTAACTTAAAGATATTATTTGGATTTTTTATATTTTAAATTATCTTTGTTCAAAATACAAAAACTGCATTATTCTCTTAATATTCATCTCAGGTACCTTCCTTTTTGGAAAAAGTGAGTGTCATGCTCAAATGATCTGCAAAACTAAGAACAGCTCTTCCAGAGTTTAATTCAGTGCCTTTTCAACCTCTTCAGAACAGATAACTGAAATCCATTTACAGAAATCCCAGCACCCTCTACAAATCTTGAATACTTTGTTGAGAACTACAACACCAGCATCAGGGCAGCAGGAGTTAGGCAGGGATTAAGTGCCAGGGAAGACAGTCACTTAAATAAAACTCTTTTAGCAGGCAGAGACTGAACCCTCCAGTCCTTTCTGCAGTGCCTTCTCAGAGGTGCAACTCCATCCAGAGCTGCTAAAACAACTAATACCAGTTAATGTTCCTGTGCATAAAATAAACATACAAGCCATACAAAGTCCCTGTCTACAACAGTCTAATAGGTTTTAAATATATAAATTGTTATAATATGACTATGCTTCATACATATTTGGGTGAGTTTTATTTCCCATTATTCTCTCACCGGGATGGTCTGATAAAAATATCAAGTTGAGTGCAGGGCAGCTGGTTCACAAAATCACACTAGGAAGTTTAAAAAATTATGGTAAAAAAGTAAATATTAAATATGACAGCAAAATGCCATGAAGCTCAGCTGACATCTGCAGACACTGTGGTAAACTTTCAAAATACAATGACAAAATTCACTGTCATTGTAGCCTCAGCTCATCAATGCAGCCTCAGTCCATGTTCAGACAAGTGCTCCAGACCTGCTCTGTGCTTCGGGCATTCACACAGCTCTTCACCCTGGAGAGCCCCAGGTCAGTTTTGGTAATCTCCTTGCTCCCTTCCTGAGTGCTTCCAACCAAATCCATTCAAAAGCTCAAAGGGTTAACCTGCTATTTTAGGAATATCAAACAGACATATTTGCAAATTTTCACTTGTTTCTTCCAAGCATAATGGCACATTTCATGCCATTACAGTCCCACTTGGTCAAATGTCCACTTGTGTTTTGCTGCTGAACCATAATAAATTGTTATAATAATAATAATTTTAATTGACTGTGCTAAGTATTTAAAGAATTTGTGAGAGAAAGTTCTGAGGGATGTGGGGAAGAAAAGGTTACCTTCAAAAGTCAGTTCTCCTTTTCTTAAAATAATTTGTATCTTTGAAGTTAAGAAAAGAAGGATCTGGACTGTGAATTGGTGTTTTATAGTCTTTGCCATTTGTAATACAATTACCTGTTTTTTATTGCTGAAAATTTTAGAAAGTTGTCTTGCAGCATAATTGGTGCCACAGATAAAAAGGACTTTGGTGTTTCCTCCTGGAAACCATGTAACTATGCTTGATTCTCATCTTTGTGTTTTAGAAAACCTACTTGCTGCCCATGGTGTGAGCATATACTGGGCTGATTTTACAGTCAAAGACAAAAATCCCTTAACATCAAGAGGTTTTTTAATATTTTAAACTTTTTCCAGGTTGGGGAGGTTCATGCTGGCTGGATATACAAATGCTGCATGTCTGATAACATGTGGAACAATGACAACTTTGGACAATTTTAGTCACTTCATGAGAATCATCTGCCTTGAAATGAGGCAGAACCTAGAACAGAAAGTTGTGCTTTTTCCACAGTGTTACCAGATTTAGATTTTAATTAGCTTCAACCAAATTTTAATTAGCTCTATTCATTAACACCTCTTTTTTCTTTGCATTTCAATGTAGGAGTTTTAATCAGCTTATCAAGTGGGACAAAGATGATTTTTTGCTGTGAATTTACATACTTGAGATCTCTCTCTTAACAGCACCAGACAGAAAGAGACAATGTGGGTCCCTTGGGAGGGTCTCTGGCAGGGTGAGGAGGTCAGAGGCTTTTCTGCATTTTCACACACAGACTCACCTGGGAGCATTTCCTCCTGAGGCGCATGGCAGGGGGGCACATCAGGGAAGGGAAGAAGGCACAGAAGACAGGAACACATGTGTGGCACTGTACACACAGTGCACAGATACACACACAGCTTCCCTACCAGCTTTCCAGAACTATCCACTGGGCTGCCAGGCTTCAGTAGCAGCAGGCATCATTACATGGGACCTCTTCACACCAAAGACAAGGCTGTGTCTGCACTGCAGGATGCAGAATAACCTTCCAGCAGCTTTCTGGACAATTAAAGTTAAAAGTTCAGCCAAGTCTGCAAATCTACAACAAATTCATTCCTTTGAGGCTTGGTGCTTTTTAGACACAGCCCAGCAGAGAGGCAGGGCAAAGCCTGATCACCTCCTGACTCATCTCCCTCCATTCACCCACAGCTGACCTCCTGCTGACCCCAGCCCTGGCAAGAGCTCTGGCAGCAGCCCAGGGAAGGGGTAAATCAAGGGGAAAAGGTCTCCATCAGTTCTAGAACAACAACACACTTCTGCAGGTACCATGCAAACATCACACTATCAGCTGGAAGATCTCTCTGACCTTGTTATAACTCCTTAAAAATTCTACCTTTGTGGACGAAACTTTTTTTTTAAATTATTAATACGAAGGTATATGTTGCTTATAGCAAAGTCATTGGTGGCCTAACTATTTTTATTTAAAAATAAAAAGGCACAATGCAGTCACAGTCATTGTCTTCTGTTCCACTTAGAGCAAAGATAAGCCTGCAGCAAAATTACTTGATACACAGCATTGTTCTGTAACTTTTAGAGCTAGGAGCTCTATTTCTAAATATTAATAAGATATCCCAAACCACAGAAGACCTTCATCCGTTTTCATTTGGTTTAAGTATCCTTTCCTTCCCTCCAAACTGTAATCCCTGTGCTGAGCTTGCTCCCCACACCACAGATTTACCACTTATCACTGGCCTTATCACTCAGCCCCACTGAGCCCTGAGGCCCCAAGCCCAGGTGTGACACACCAGTACAATGAGTGACCAGGGGATGTCTGTGCTGTTGCAATAACATAGCCCAGAACTGCTAACATGACTAAATACAGTGAAATTAATTCTTCCCAAGCCTGACCTGTGCCTCAGCAACACAGAGGAACTGTTGGCAGACAGGGACAACCTTTTCCCACAGCTGTAATTAGCATGATGGCTTCATAATTACATGGGAATTTAGATGTGTTTGGAGAAGGAGATAAAAAGCCTGCTGGGATCCTGGTGACTGTACTCATTACCTGCAGAAATGTTAGCATCCAGATCAGGGCTGGGCACAGACAGCTACAGGCAGTGCTGTGAAATTCCAGAACATGCTTCCTGCTCTGTACATGTGAGACTGGGGGCATCCCAGGGACAGACAGTAACAAACTTCTCCAATTTCTAAATATCCAAAGCCAACTATTTGCTTCTTTTCTTTCATGCCACTGTAGCTCACCATTAACATGATAGAGATGCAGAAAAATGAGGATAATGAATGGTGGCTGGAGCACCAAGGCTTCTGCATGCCCTCCCACAATCATAACTGGGTGTGCAGGACACTGGCAGAGCCCTGCAGCTCAGAGTGGCACAATGAGGCAGCACCTGCAAAGGGCTGTGCTTGCTTGTGCCCCAGAGTGTTGGGATGGTTTATCAGGCAGGCAGCACAGGAGCAGCTCAACAACAGGATACAAGGTCACTGCAGTCACAGGCTGGCTGTCCCCAGGGGAATCACTGGGCTGGAAGAAACCTTCAAGGTCATTGAGTCCAGCCCATGTCCTAACACCTCAACTAAACCATGGCACCAAGTGCCACATCCAGTCTTTTTAAACACATCCAGGAACGGTGACTCCACCACCTCCCCAGGCAGGCCATTCCAGAACTTTATCACTCCTGCTGTAAAAAACATTTTCCTAATATCCAACCTATATTTCCCTTGGTACAGCTTAAGACTGTGTCCTCTGGTTCTCTCAGTGCTACCTGGAGAAAAATACCAAACCTCACCTGACTACATCCACATTTCAGGAAATTGTAGAGAGTGACACAGTCACCTCTGAGTCTCCTTTTCTCCAGGTTGATGTTTCCAAAGGCAGCACCACAACCTCCCCCTACCCACTGCATGAAAAAGTAAATCCACTCTGGGGACAACATTTTCATTTTTCTGCAGAGCAATAAGTCAGTAAAGAAATCTAATTCACCCCCAGTATAAAACACCAGTGCCAGTCATCCATATCAGGGCAGATTAAAATTGCATAACATTCCCCAAATGCACATTTTGACCATTTTGTGAAGGTAAAATGTGCTAAGGCTATAATTGCTTTATAGTGCCAGATAATTTAAGCACTTTCTGGGACTGACTTTTGAAGCCAGGAGACCATCAGGTATCTGGTTACAGGATCATGGCAAGGAGATGATAGATATGTATCCTCACAGTGAACATTTTAAATATATACCACAACCATGCTCAGAATGGGGGTACACAAATTCCTCTGGGAGTTCAATGAAACCCCAAAGGAAACCTTTCCATCTCCCTGCTGTGAGCACGTCTTGGGTGTCAGAGAGGTGAAGACATCAAACTGGCTCACTGGAGCTGCTAGAAAAAGCCAAAACCCTCAGGAAATATTCCCAAGCTGGACATGATCTCCAGTATTACTTCAGTGTCATGCACCATTCACTCTCTCCTCTATTAAACAATTTTAGGAGAAAAGACTATAAAAACTGAAGGAACAGGAACACAAACATGCTACATCTCAATCTTTGCACGTCTCAACCCCAAAAGTCACCTGTGACCATGCTATCCATGACGCCCTTTCCTCCAAACTCTGGATGGTTTCCATTTCAGGCTCTCCATTGCTTTCACTCACAACCAGGTGAGCCCAGAAGCTGAAGCCTCTTTAGGGGATGATGATTATGATCATTATGATTTAGGGGATCATAATGATCCCCTAAATCAGACTGAGTTCAGCTGAGCTGGGCCAGTCTCTGCATAGAGAGGGGTCTCCATGGAGCAGCTTTGCACAGTGAGCAAACTGCAGGGTGTCCAACCTCTGCAGAGCTCCCTGGGGCAGACATTTACTGGGGAACACAGGATGGGAGACAGGAAGAGGTGGTTGTATCCCATGTGTCAATACATTTCAATATGTTTACTTGCCAAAGTCCAAACTAGTTTGGAGGTATGAGCCTGGTTCTGCAAAATCTTTTTTCCTTTTTTTCCTAAGCCAAGCCTCACCCTGCAGGATAGCTACAGTCTTTACCAGACACGTAGGAGATTAAAAACACCCTTGATAGGTAAGCTCATCTGATGACTTCTTTGAAGCACTTGAACATTTTCTGTCATTTTTCCCTTCATTTGCATGTAAAGTTGGATAGGCAGTTTGACAAAGCAAAATTTAAGCATTTGAGACCTGTAAGAAGACAAGAGGACAGAGGAAGGGGCAAGCAGTGCTCCAGTAGAGTGACCACTGTCTCAGGTATGGCAGTGTAACACCCCATGGGGACACCTAATCCCAGGTTAAAAATAACCCTATTTCAGAATGATGTCTCCTCTTTCAGGAATAATTACCCTTTTCCTGAGATGCCACCTAACTCCCTGCTCCAGAAAAATTAAAACTTTGTAGTGATTATGATTGGAAAGATTTATTTCAGAGACACAAATACAACAATTAAAAAGGGTCCACAGAATTAAAAATAAGCTTGCTGCATTTTTTCCATGCATATAACCCCCCTTCTAATGCTTTGCAAAGCTTCTGACAGCATCAATCTTTTAATTTTTTAGTTCACAGAGCACTCTTTTGAAATGTAATGGCTACATAAGCTCTGCAGCTCTGAAAGCCTCTGCTCTCAGTGCTCACCTTTAGGAGACACCACTTCTTACCGAGACACTGCAATTCTGTGAGTCCTCTCTGCTGGCTGTTGAACACCCCGGGGACCAGCTGTCCCTTCCAGCCCTGGCTCCTGCACAGACCTTTCTGAGGTGCTCAGGAGCAGGCTGGGACACATTTCATCTCCTTCTCCTCCTGTCAAGCATGGAGAAGGTCCTGTGAGTGGGACAGGGAGGGGAGAAGTGAAGCACAGGCAGGAGCCTCAGCTGACAGACACAGCACAGCTCTGCTGTGGGGAAAAGCCCTTCCCAAAGAGCTGTTATGTGCTGGAACACCAGCACAGAGCAAGGCATGGGTTTGACAGCAGGGACAGATGAAATGGAGTGGAAAGATCTGCAAAAGCAGTGCTGTCCTACAGTCCCAGCACAGAATGCAGCAGCAGCAGCAGCAATACGGTTCCTGTGGGTCTCCTCAGTTGCATTGTACCATCTATTTCTATGCTTCCTTTCCTGCAACCCTGCTAAGAGCCCAGAGGTACCCCAGGGTTAGGCTCCTTTTCTTGAATCATCTCACCAGTGCTGCTAATTGATCTCAGTACAGAATAATTGATCTCAGAAGGGGAGATTTTTTCCATCATGGCAAAGCTGCAGCAGATCACATAGCATTTAATCAAACTAGACTTACTGTCACAGACATGTTTTATGAAAAATCCTTTCCTTAGGATTTTTTCTCCTGAGAAGCTGAGAGGCCTCATGAACAAAATGTAAGCAATGATTGTCTGCTGCTGGGGAATGCAACAGGTGCATCTGGGATTGGTCTCATGTGCTTGTTTCTAACTAATGGCCAATCACAGCCCAGCTGTCTGGACTGTCTCAGTCAGTCACAAGCCTTTGTTATCATTATTTCTTTTTCTATTCTTAGCTAGCCTTCTGATGAAATCCTTTCTTCTATTCTTTTAGTATAGTTTTAATATAATATATATCATAAAATAAACCAAGCCTTCTGAAACATGGAGCCAACATTCTCATCTCTTCCCTCATCCTGGGACCCCTGTGAACATCACCACAACTTATCATCTAAATATTTTAAGAAATCCACCTGAGCTGTTCTCTACTCAAGCAAATGGAAATCTATGAGGAGCAGCAAAAATTCTTGGGTTTTTTTTCCTAATAAGATCCATGCACTAAGAATCATTCCTTCCCATCTCTCTCCTTCCCTTCTCCCACAAAATACTACCTGACTGTTAGCCCACAAGAAAGCAAAGCATAACCAAGGGACACCTGTCTGCAAATTACTTCAGGCAATCCCTGAGGCTGTGGCCCCAGCTTGGGTCTGTGAGCCAGCCAAGCCCCACCCCACTGCCACAGGCAGCAGGGAAGCCAGCCCTGGGAATCCTGCTGTGGGATGGTCCAAAGGGGTGGGACACTGCCTACATGGTCCAGGGGTCCCTTTTAGCACGCAGGCAGTGATGGTGTCCCCCCGTGGGGGCACAGGCACACGCAGCTGCTGGCAGCAGGACTCTGAACACCATGGCCTTGCCATTGCTGACAGAGGGCATTTGGCCAGGGGGGGACCCAGCTCAGGCTGCCAGGCACAGCCCCCAGCCCCTGCCAGGGTCCTGGGGGCAGTGAGGGACCTCTGCTGCAGGCACACACCCAGCAGGGGCCACCTCAGCCCTGGGACACTTGTAAAAGTGAAGGAAAAGCAAGATGAATCAAAGCCAAGCCAGGAGCTGCAGTCAGAAGTTTCAACTTCCACACCAAGCTCATCCACTCTCTGCAGATGGAGATTCAGTCATGAATAGAGAGATAGGAAAGTAGAAGTTGCGTTTAGAGGAAAAAAAATATTTTTCTAAAAATCAGGAGCTCTGGATAGCTGCTCTTGACTTTTACCCTAGGAGAATCAGACACAACAACACTTCTCTAAAAGATTAGTCTTATTTTTTAAATGCAAGGGTGCTCTCTGTAGGACTGGAGAAGTCCTGCCTGCTGTTTGCAACCTTTTAAAGCCCTATCAGGCAGCAATTGGTGCTCTTCCAGTATCAGCAGCACACTTGTCCCACTTGCTGGGAGTTAAAAATCAGTTTATGAAAAAAGTAAGTTTGTTCTGCATCCTAAGAAAGTAGTAGCTAGATTTTCCCCTTGATAAACAAAGCAGCTGTTTTGCCCAACTCAGAGCCAGGACTATAATCAACCTCCTATGTGGCATGCTGATTTGTTTAATAATTTCTAGCTTCAGAGTTTTATTCCATAATATGCAACTATTTATATGAATTATAATAGTTACAGCAAAGAAGATGATATCACTTAAGAGTAATGGCACACCTGATTCAGAGCAGGGACTAAGTCTGATCATCTGTGGATGATCATCAATCAAAAGGATCCATTGCACACATCCAGGCATCTCAGGCCCAAATAGTTCTTCCCTTTTAGCAAATCAGCATTTTCTGTGCTGCACTGCTTGTAAAAGTTGGCTTGGGCACTTCATGTATTTATGTAGCCCCATGGGGTTTATTTTGTAGCCAAGACCAAGCTCTCCCTGCTGCTGGCTTTGCAAAGGGCTGGTTGCCTTTGCCCAATTCAGCTCACTGAAAACAGGTTACTGACCTCCTCAGGAGCTGCTGGCTTCACCAACTCAATCTGCAGGCTTGACACAGATAAATTAATTATTTCAATGCATAAGCTCAAGAAAAAGATAATCTCCAGACCATCTTGTCCAGAGGAACTGGCTCTATTTTATCTGGCTTCACTCACACCCCATGGCACCTTCACCTCCTGTACAGGCATCCTGGAGACAAGGGCACTGAATGCTTGAATTACAGATCCTGCCATCTGTTCAGTGATTGATCTCAGATGCATCTGTGCTGAAGATTAGAGATGAAAATGCAGGATAATTCCCCCTTCTGAAATATTATCACATGTGCTACCATGGATAAACCTTCAATTTTGTCACTGACATCCCCTCAGTTCTCTCAGAACATATTCTGCATAGTTGTGACATCAGCTCTCCAGGAAGAGGACAAGTGTTGGTCTCATGAAGAATATGAGCCAACAAAATCACACTCCTTAGCCAAAGAAACCAGTATTTAGAAACACCCATATGGAAATTCAGCTATTAATACTCTCTTGGACTGCCTTGGAAACAAGTGTCAGTAAAAAGAGCTCTTTAGTAATTCATGAGGTCAGAAATACAGAGACAACCTAGACAAATTGCTAACCAGGCTCAAGTAGAGCAAGCATGGAATGCTACAAAACTGAACTTCAGCAGTCTTCTGAACACAAATCCCAAATCTCTTTCTGAATCAAATGGCTGTGCTAATATCACACTTGCCAGGCTGCTGAGAGTTCCAAGTCCAAGAGAGAGGGTGCTCCATGCCTATTTTCTTCCTATGCATTAAAAAGATGGTTTAAATTAACTCTTCCATCCTCCCAACCAAATCTTCTGTGAACAGCACTGGGCTAAACCATGTTTCTCCTCCTGCTTCCAAGGTGTCTCAGACCCCAGTTCCCCATGGTGCTCAGACACTTGAGTCACACACACTCACTCACTGCTGAGTCACCCTTCAGAGCTGGGCTCCAGTGCCCCTGGAAGGCTGGGTTGGTGCAAGCCTGCCCTTGTTGGATTTACAGCAGATGAACAAACATGAATGTGAACCAGCTGCATGTAAGTCCTGTGTCTCATTCCATGTTCATGACTGCTTCAGAAGTCAGAACTCTGCCAACCTGGAGCTAATGCTTAACCTCAGAGATGCTGTCACATATGGCAGAGCACATTACAACTGGTGAGTGTCATTTGTTTCAATATTTACCAAAGGCTTAGTCCTATTATTTAGACAGTTTTATAAACTATATCATAAGCTATATGACATTTTGCAAGTAGCATTTTAACCAAGTCAATTTTCTGAAGCTTCTTTATCCAGTAAGGAGAGCTCTGCCTGTTAGTTCCTGTTAATTGTATAAAACTTTGCTTCAATAGCGTTCACTAGCAAAGAATATCCACTTGAATCCTTTTAATTTAAAAAAAACAACCAAACAAAAAAAACCAATCCACTGTTTTTTCCTGCTACTTCTGTTGCTGCAAATCAGTAAAATAGCAAGAGAAATGCTGACACCTACAGGACATTTGTGTGTCTAGAAACCCGTTCTGGTTGTCCTACATCACTCACACTGCGCTACAGCTAAACAAGCAGATGGCTTCAGAGTACAACAGCTACTCAATCAGAATTAATTTACAAATGACTGGAGTAACACTTGATACACTTTTTCAACACTTTTTTTTAATACATCTCGTGAACATCCAATCCAGGCCTATTAATGCTGATTGTTTGAAGCTCAGAAAGCTGAAAAAATAAGCTATCAAGAGTACTTTCCAGTCCCATTTTTACTCCCTACTTTCCACTCTGCTCACAACCTTGGCACTTCTCATTTCTGCCTCTAGCTTCTTTCCCTTCTTTTTTTAGGCAGGGAAGGGTCCCTGAACACTGGTAATTAAGAGATGCACTTCCACCTCATTCTGTTAAGAGCAAGCTCTAGGACATAAATCAGAAAGATGTTTCCCCCTTCTCCCAACACTTTTTCTAGACTATTCTTCTTTCCCCCTTATCACCATTAGTTTCTTCTCATTTCCATTTTTTCCCAGTTGAATATAATAATATATTAAATTGTCACAAACCAATGCCACCATGTATCAGGGTGATTTTTTGATTCACTTCTGTGCAGCTCTGCAGGATCAAGGACAAGGGTGTGCCCAGGAGGAGGGATGTGCTGCCCCAAGCCCTAACGCCTGTGCAGCTGAGGGCAGAGACTCGGGCACAGCCCAGGGCCATTGTGCCACCTCACTCACTCAGCTCTGTGCGTACCTGGAAGAACCCTGAGCTCAGCACCTCACTGCAGACCCTCAAGGACTTCATGTCTCCAGGCCATTCCCACACCCTGCCCAGCCCCAGCCTGCTCTCACCAGGAGGACCATTTCCAAAAGGCATTTTTTGTACCAAGTAGCTCCTAAGAAAGCAATTTTGTTTATCAAAGTCCCCCAAAGCCATTTCCAAGAAACATTAAGAAGCTTGGCTTTGTTCCAGGGAATTGAGGGAAGGATTAACATTAGCTTCAAGTGCTGCACAATAAAACCAGATGCATTTCTTTGTGGTCCAAAAGGAGCCTTGAGGTCTATCACAAAGACAAAGCTAGAGACACACATTGGGAGTGATCAAGTGGAACAAATGGTGAAGAGGAAAAACATATAAAAAGGTAGTTACATACACATTCTCAAGAAAATCCAGGCTAGAATAAAGGAAGGTTTAAACACAGGAGATTATTTGATGTCTTTCATCATCTATGTCTGTATTTTTCACACTGACATCAGATTCATTGCAGTTATACTGCTAAAATTAATCCTTGGCCTGCATTACCTCACATAAACAATTTTTGTCTCATTTTTTTCAAGTTCCTAGTCAAAAATGTCTTTAGCCAATGCAAACAGGCCAGGCACCACATGCACAAGTGCCTTCAAATACCCAAAAATCCAAAACTACAGGTTTAGGTGTGGCTGAGGGCAGCATGCACAATGCTCTCAGCCTCTGAAGAGAAGGGGAAGGACAAGTACCTGGCTGGGAAAGATGACACCAGAACAGAGACTTTGCACTGGGGAAACTGCATCTCTGCAGAACTGCAGGTGTACTGGGGAAAAATGCTAAATGACATTTGGTGGGCTTGAGCACTGCAGTGACAGAGGGACATGACTCTGTGCCCAAGAATAAAACTGCTGCATGAGAAGGATTCTGCACATGGTTTGACCTACACCACAGTTTATTTGTAAACATTTGTTACATGTGTCAATAATTTAATTGAACACAGACTTTGTACAATTCAATGTATAATATTAACAATGACACACTAGAAAAGCACAACTGTATTCAGTTACAGTTGTACTTAAAACTTCCAAAATACAAACCATTTGAAACACTGAACAAGAAAGTAAGGGAAAATCTGAAAACAATGAAGGAAAAAAGTGCAATAAACCATGATCAAAAAAAACCTGAAAACAAACGTAACACACTTCTTAGCTGGCTCCTGAACATCTTCAGGTATATCCATCTAGCTTCAATACTACTTGGGTTGTGCCAGAGCACAAAGCCAAACTGTCTTCAAGCTAAAAATCTTGCTGAAACAGAAACTTAAAACAGCTTTACAATGTGTAATGCATGTGATTTTTTCCCCCAGTCAATAAAACTACCTGAAGAAAAGAAATTGATTTAATTTGTCTTTATTTGCAATACAATATAAAATAGATTCTTTTGGTATGAAGATCTTTGAGACCTGTTGGGTTTTTACACCATATTTAAAACAAAAGTCACATAAGTTTGAAGCCTCTTGACCATCCCAATCACTGTTGCTGTAATAGAGTTTCAGGAATTTCAATAGACTTCTTTGGTTACAATTTATTCAGTAAACTTCAGATATGCAGATTTGAATATTTAAGCTCCTAAACTAGTGTTGAAGCCCCTAAGTAAGAGTGGCTTGAGTTCTAACAAACTGCAACACATCTGGAATTCTCACCATTAACTGTAAGATTTATGGGTATTAACCAACTCTGAGGAGCAGACTACTTTTATTGAGAAACTTTACTTTAGACAACCTAGTAACAAAGGATAATATCCTTCACTTAGCAACACTGAAGAATATGCAGTGAGAACAGTAAGTTTTCATCTATTTTCAAACTTTCATACAACTTGCACTATCTTCACTTTACATACATGGATAGTGCATGGCAAAATTTAATACAATACAGCAAACTAGCTCACCCACTGCAGCTCACAGTAGCACTTAAAGTAACACCTATAGCCCTGGAAGTGTAAGCCATCACTACTGCTGAATTCCTCTACAGTGCCAGGTCTTGGCTTCATCTCCATGTAACAGTTCTCACAGTAAAGGTTTTCTCAGCCATTTATAGCAGATTGACATCCAATTCCTCTTCAATTTACTTTGGAGGAAATAAGGCAACTTAAAAACCGCTATAGAGAGTATGTATGTCCAGTACAAAAAGTCACAGTAGTGTAAATTATCAA
Organism: Molothrus aeneus; assembly: GCF_037042795.1. Lineage (NCBI taxonomy): Eukaryota > Metazoa > Chordata > Aves > Passeriformes > Icteridae > Molothrus > Molothrus aeneus. Next base: position 141,877,672 of record NC_089646.1, on the reverse strand, counting down.
CTTCATATGGGTGATGTAACTGTGATATATGCAGAATGCTAAGTTCAGCTATTGCTGGTAAAATTCCAGAACAAAACTGATGTAAGAAAGCAGCACTGAGCAAACTGAAGCACTACAGATTTCCAGTTTCTTAGAGGACAAGTCCTATGCTTACACTTCAGGAATGTACACAAAGCCAGTGAAAAAGAATGGGATCTTCACAGTTTTAAATTAAGTCACTGCATTATCCTATACATTTGTACTTTTGTCCTCTTCAAGCTTTTGACATGCTTTTTTAATGCAGGACAAGATACAAACCCAAATGTTGCCCTTTTCACCTTGCTGCTGTTCAGCACCACCTGTGCCACAGATCCTTGACCCACTGTGTATTGCAGGACAGTAATGGCAGGATGATTAAGTCTCATTTTTAGTTATGACTATTTAAAACAAGGCAGTTCTAGTAAAGAAGGGAGCTAGCAGAGAAGTCTTCACAAACTACATTGCTTGTCCTCCTTGTGTGCTTGATGGAACAGAATTTTTTAAGCTGGCAAAAAGTTGTTAATACCTAATATAAACAAAGTCATGCTACATAAAGTCATCCCCTACAAACAGAGCCAGAACATGATTTTAGATGAAAAAGCTTACTGTTAATTTTTTTTCATGATCAACAGCTAATAGTTCAAGGAACACAGATTCACTGGATTTTCTGTCTTCACATCCTCTGCTCTTATCTTCCTTTGCTAACAACTGATGTGAAAAATCAAGAGCTCTGTTCTTTCAAACATTAATCAACAGGACAGAACTAGTTATCTACTTTAAACTCACTTTATGACAACAGGAATTTCCCACAGGAATCATCACCAGCTTCAAATTACAGCCAAAGTCTCCCAGTGGGATCAAATTTCAGACACTCCTGGTTTCACACCAAGAGGAGGATGAATCCATTATCTTTAAGAACTCTGCAAACAGAGATAACCACCTCAGATCTTCCACAATTCCATACCTCCACCAAATACTGACAGAGATGGAAGTGCACCACTCATCTTCAAAGTGGCCTTAGGTCATCAGCAGGACACTGAGTCTGCACTAACTCAGCCTCTTCCTTCCACTGTATGATTTGTCAAGGCCCCACCGTTAAGCTGAACTACAGAATTCAACAATCCTTAATGCCCCATATCATCATGATATTTTTATTTAATCAGTTGGTATCACTGAGCTCTCAGAGGAAGAGCTAAGTCTCTTACCTTTATACAGAAAAAATTTCAGTAATACAGTACAAAACTAAACAGAATTTATGTCTGAGTAACGAACATAGAAAACTACTATTGCAATTTTGTGGTGACAGCATAGAAATTTAACAATCATCAGAAAGCCTAGAAAGGGCATGTTTAGTTATAAAAGAAAGATTGTCTCAAGATAAAAATAGTGCTGACAGCTAAAAAGCTCTCTGTTGCAGCAAGATATGCAGTAATGAGTAACAAGTTCTAGACAGTTTAAGTACTTCTCCAGTACTGCAACACAACACATTTTGTAACACTATTTTTACACGGGTTATGCTGCAGCAGCAGCATACACTTCTTAGTGGTTGGCACTAGGAATTAACCATAATAGAAGAAAGGCATTTAGTGATCAATACACAAGAACCTCTATTTGACCTGTTCCCTAGGTGTGGTTGAAAAGAACTGAGGAAGAGGCCCATCCATTCCATTCAGATAAAACACCTTCTTTGAACATGAGATTCTTGGCAGGAAGAGGAACACCCATGTCTGCAGAAATTGGCTGCAGAAGTGAACTTGAAGAACCAGCATCATGGAGCTGATCCAGCGTTGAGATTCCTTCCTAAAAGCAAAACAAAAAACTGTGTCTTACAAACAAAGAATATGACAGGTTAATCTAATCTGCAAATACACTCTGAGTTTCCAAAGTGTGTTACTATAATTCAGTGAATATCAAATATTTATCAAAGTAAAAACAGAATAAACAAAATAAAGTAAGTATACAGATGCCTCAGCTGCATCTTTCCATGTAAGATTTGGTTTTCAAGAAACCTTCCGAGAAGCTTGAGACTTAAAACTGAAGACCTAGAAAAAATGAATGGAAAACTCTAAAATCTTCAGGACATCTATCAGACTGCTATTTACCATGCTAAGATGGATACACATATTGGGAGGAAATTACTTGACCTTATGCTGAGGGGTATCATTTCCCAGAAGTTTGGTTTTCTCATCCTAAAACGCACAGCAGCACCTTTTTTTTCCCTTTCTATGGCCATCATCTAGAAAGTGTATCTCAGAGATAACATCTAACACATTAGGACAGGAGCCACTTGAGACTGACAGTTGGTTTCAGGGCTTCAAACCTACTGGGAATCTCTAACATTCTCATCAGGAAACAGTTTCAGGATGACACCATCCATAACACTAACTGGTTCAGTAACCTGCAAATTCATTATCTTATTGAAAACAGAGTTTTAGAGAAAAAGTATCATAATACAGAGCACCTAAGCAGATTCCATGTTACACATGGCTTGCTTCCATGCAGAATTAGAGCAGGCTGCAGACCTGACATTCCTCTTTGCTTACTACAAAAGATCCCTCTTTCCTACCTACACTCCTAAAAAATCCTTCCACAGTCTGTAGTTTTACATATTTACACTCATTGAACACTAAGGTCTAGAGGATCTTAGGACAAGTACAAAAGTAACTGGCACGCAATCCATGTTAATATATTTTGTTTTTTAATATGGAAACATTGATTTGAGAGGCAGATACATTTAGCATCTCCCTGCTTTTCAGTAAATCTCTCCAACATATCCAAGCAGCCACCACATAACCACCAGAGTAGGCTCTGTTACAACAGAGGAATGAAGGACAACTTTGCTGAGCAAGTGCCATAAAAAACAATTAAAATAATTATGCAGTGGAAGCAGCCACAGAGTTGAGTCAAGTTTTAAATGAGGCTAAAAAAGGGATAGGGAAGTACTTCCTTTGTCTTTCAAATAGTTCTTGAGTGCTTAATACAGTCACCATTTAAAGAAAAGGCAAATAAAACAAACCATGTATGTTTTCATACACCCAAGAAAGGCAAGTAAGAGGGCAGAAAGGATGATAGGTCATACAGAACAATTAACATAATCTAACATCTGGATTATTGCTCCTTACCTGGAATGAATGAACAAAATTAAGGACCTGAAGAGACAGCTTTCTACTGGAATGTAGGAGTTTTTGAAGGCTGTAAAAAACAAAAGAAAATAAGCCATGGTCAAGGTACACAATTTTTTACCAGTGAAATACCCCTGTAATAACTTGCTCACAAATAACTCCAGCAGTTTCTAACATCATGTGACAAAAGCTTTCTCACATAAAGCTTGATAATATTGTCATCACTGAATAGGTGCTTGACTCATCTGCTTTGAGTCTAGTCAGGTAAAAGCTATTTTCCATACCATTTACACTGAATAAAATGAAACTACTGCAATTGAAAAATATTATTTTATGTAAAATAAGTAATATACTAGACTCATTCTTATCCAGGACAGTCTGCTAACATGACTTTTAAGAAGTTTATTAGTGACACCCTGCTAAAAACAGGTCAACTACTATAATAATAGCCTTAAGCCTTCTTTTCAAGCAGCCTTACTTTTGATTTCCAGAACTGTGCCTTAGGGGAAAAAAAAACCCACAAAAAAATCCACAAAAAGCCCCACCAACCCCCTCACAAAACAAACAAAGCCCAAAATCCCATTGTTGAAAGAATAATCTTTCATAAAGAAAAGCTGCAGTAAAAAGCATTAGATAGCTGGATCCTAAGCAATGACTAAGCCATGATACCAACTGTAAAGAAAATTTCCCTAAGAGCTAAATGCATTTTATATCAAAGCATTACCAGCAAGCTCTCGTCCCCCATTCTAGAACAGTTAGGAGGAGGAAAAAAAGCCTGTGCTAGGCTAGGAGAGGAATATGAGTAGGAAGGCACCCCAATTTACTCTTTTCCTGATCTGCCTACAGACAGTTTGCAACAAAGAATTAATTTTTGCTTTACAGAAACTATAAAAAAAAGCCTAATCTTAGTCTTATCACAAGTGAAGACTAGTTGTACACATGTATGAGCCAAAAAAACCTCCCTTACACATCAGAATTAGCTACTCTATAAACATAGCTCAGTTCTGGTTTATAGTCATTGAGTTGTAGGTATCTCTTTTTGCAGAAGCTCCAGACACACCATCTGTTAAACCTGCAACCAATAAATTACAGCTCACCTTTCTTTTCTACATAATCCGTGAGTGGCAATTTTTCTGCAGACTTTCTGATTCAATTCAGAACTGAAAAGTGGAATGCCAAAGCATAATTCCAGGGGAACCCATTCCAGTTCAGTTGTGGGTACTACAGAAAGAACAAGAGATAACCAAAGTGTAAGAAAAAGAAAGCAAGAAAGCTCATTCTGGGGTCAAAAATGTTAGATTTGGTTCCCTAGACAGCTCATGCTTTTTAAAGACAGCTCATTTACTGAACTGCTCAAATATTTAAGGGAATCTGAGGAGAAATTTCGCATTGGACTTGTCCCAGAGAATAATCAAACAATGAATTCACATCCTTAAAAACAAGGTAATATTTAGCACAAGCCATTTGTCATGTTTTTACCTTCAAGGCTTTGCCTGACTGCAGAATCCATTGAGGGTTCTTCTATTACCATCTCAAATGATTCTGTGCTCCCATTTACATCTGATCCTGATGCCAGTTCAGTCTCTCCTAAAGGCAAAGTAATTCTTACATAAACATGCACATGAATAGAAGCTTAGTTACCTTTACCCAAGGCCTATAAAGCTATAAAACTGGAAGAAGGGATAGGGAGAAACATAGGGATGGACTCATTTTAGGACTGAAGAGTTATTTAGGGATCCTCAGCACTTATGAAAGTTTAAGCTCTGGCATATAAAAATGTTACAATTTATTTTTTTATAATTAAAAGAGTATTTCTTCCCTTTATTGACTGTTATAGTTCAGTTATTTATCAATCTCTATTTGGTATTTCTGAGCCAGTCTTAAAGAAGAATTAGGAAGTAAGCCTACTGCCAATAGATTTACACTCAAAATTAGTTCCTATCTGTGTTGGATAGTATATTGTAAAGTTACAAATCAAAGAATTTAATCCTTTGCTCAAGTGACTGTATGTGAAATTAAGGGGACACAGATAAAAAAGACAATTACTGGTAACCAACCTCTTCCATCAGAAGCATCACTCAGCTTTCTGTTAGCATGTTGACTTGAAGGATTCAACATTGTGACATAGCCACAAAAATGCTGCAAGTCCACTTTGTTTCTCAGTATTTTTAAAGCTGTATGAATGCCCATGTTCACACGAGAGAAGTCTAAGGAGGAAACAAAACATATTCCAGTGTACTTTAAAAGAGGCCTCCCCACAACCATGTGGTTCTTCTCTAGGCCAGGGTAAGTTTTTTATTTGGATTTTTCCTGCTTGTTTTCCTGCTTTTTCCTGCTCCATCTTAGTGATCACATTATTAGATATGGGATAACACCAAGCATGAGGTGGTATTTTATAGTATAGTAAGAGAGCCAAGGAGAAAGAAAAATACAAACAAAGATAATCTCTCTCCTACACAGACAGCAGAAATGGCAAGGTTCAGCTAGGAATCAGGGGTCCAGCTCTTTCAGTGTCAGAGTCTTTTATGGCAGATGCAATGCAAGATACATGCCTCACATAGCTGGAATTCTGAAGAATCAGAATACAGCATTAGAGCTTAACAAGAAATTTCAACACCGAGTTGTTCATGTCAAAACTTGAGAGATTCTAACTTCAGGGTTTCTTCCAACTTCATACTAGATGAAAAACCAGACATATCAGAGACAGGAAATATAATAGTAACAAATTTTGAACCTAGTAAAAACTAAATTAGGAAGTTAGTTTTAGTTCTACTTGGCCCAGACTTTTCTAAGTGGTGGCCTAAATAATTTTAGATTTTGTACCTGGAAATTCATATTTTATGACTACTCTCACTTGGAGAGGTTATAGCCTCAACCTCAAAAAGCTTCTCTCCTTTTCACCAAGGAGTAATAAGAACTTATTAATTCCTGCCTTTCAAAATCAGTTGAGCTAGGCAGACTTTGAAGGAATAGATTTTGCTAGCAAAACTTTTCCTGAGGAAAAAACCATGATAGTAGGTTTCTGGTGCTAATAATCAAGGTAAGTTTGTTCAGTTTTGGCCTCACCTGTCTTACAGTTAAGAAATGCTCAATATAATATTACTTATAAAAGATTTACTTATGCAGTTAATAAATATGCTAGTTAATAATTCTTTACATCTGTGTTAGGAAATAAGTGAGGCCAAAAAACACATTCTAATGAGGTCAGAGAAGATAGAAAGGGGAAGGTCATATGTCTAAGATCAGAACAGACTTGTCAACCATTTAAAACTTTCCGTTTTCTCATATGACTCATAAGATCAACAAAATTGTTTGAAAAGGATTATTGCAACCTTATTGAAAGAAGGTGATGTGCAACAGATGTACAATGTAATGCAGAAATTACACAGAAGATGATCCATTACCTCCCTGTTGCTCAGCTTCATCAAAAGGGAAAGGTATGTGCATTGTTTCTCCCATTCCATGCATGCCATGACCCTGAACATCAAGAAATTAAATTAGGAACAGAAAAATTACTCATCAGCTTAGCTCAGTCCTAATTGTGCTCCTTTTTAAGGAGTAGCACCCAAGCTCATGAAACAAACTAATAGAGGTATTTTTGCATTGAACATCTTGCTCAGCTGAAATAATTGAAGTACCCCACCTTTGCTCTTAAAATGCATGTGGTAAACACAGTGAGGTTAAGTTTCATTGAAGAGGAATAATTTTTCTCTCCAATTACTGGCTATAAAAATATTTTCAAAAGGCTGAGCACTTCTGGAGCAAAGGGGACTTCCCACTCCTGCATACAGAACATTTTTCAGCAGTCACAGGCTGCTTACAAGCTGGCCTTTGAGAACATGTAATTTTATGTTTGCTACAATATTAAACATCTATTTATTTAAATTATTAATTCTGAGAGTTCAACTGAACCAAAGAAATTGATAAGGAAACAATTTTAATTCTTCCAAACAGAAAAACCCAACTTATTCTGCTTGTAATAAACAGCATGTTTTGTTCATAATTTACTGTAAGAGCCAAATACCAAGCAGTCTGAAAAGCTGTATTTGTTAAATAACAGTTCATAATACCAGTCACTGCTCTCTAAAACCCTTGTGGACCCTTCACTTTCATCCCAGTTTACTATCTCCCCTACTTTAGCTACCAAAACTCATTATGCTTACCCATTATACAATAACACATACATAGTGTGAATTCAGTTCAAAACCTGTGTCTTAACCACCACTGAATCACAGCAGCACTGCCTACAAAGTTAAATGTATTTTTTGGCTCTTGGCAAAAGTGTAGCCCTTCTACATTGTTAATATCCTCTACCACAGAACAGGTTAACTCAAAAAATTATGCAGGTTTTCATCATTTATACAGAGCACTCTGTACCTGAATCAGAACAGCAGAATGAGTTAAAGCATCATTCAACATTGTGAGCACATTTGAAGTAGGAACTACTCCTGGGTCGTGACCCCAAGACGTTACTAGTAAGCGATCATAACCCTGGAAGAGAGAAATTAAGAGTGTGTGTAGTAGCAATGAATTATCCAAGCATATAAAGTGAAATATGAGAGCTAGGCATTAGCATATCATTACAACTAGGAGGTTGTTATAGGTAATTACAGCTCTACAGTGCTCTACTTGTAACCAATAATCACTCATGTTTGTATTCTTGGTAAAGACCTTTGAGATCCTGAGGTTTTCCAACCTCAAAGTTAAAATGCTCTTTTGGACAGGAAGTATCTGTCACCAAATCCTGTAAAAGTATGTGGCCATTGCAGCAGCCTTCTAGCAAAGAGGAGATGAATATAATCCCACATAAATTTAAAAGCAAAATATAAGCTGGATAAACTAACACTATCAGCAAAGAACAAAGATAAATCAATACCCAAAATATCTATCAAGGACAGAGTGGGGAACAGGAAGACAAAACCACAAATAACTTCCTAGTTTCTCAGTTTTCAGGATTGAGTTCCACTGCATCTCCATAAGATTTCCAGAAATATCCTGACAATTCCCTAAGAAAATGAGGTTACAGAACAGCAGCAGGAGAGAAGCACTCATATTCCCATAGAGGAAAAAAATATCCAGACTGGGAGATCATTTAGATGAAGAAAATCTGTCCTGTCAGCACACTGAAATTCATGCAGTATTTTGAAGTTTTCCAAGGCTACCATGCTGAATGCTTCTTTACTAACAAAAGTGCACAGTCCATACATGTACAAGTGGTTTAAACTAATGACAAACCAGGGTTTGAATCAAGGTCATCACCAATGGCCTTAGAAAATGCTTTCTGCTCTAGAAGACTCGATTCACTTAATCCTATGTGATCCTACAGTAAATCTTAGAAATACAGGTAATCTACAAAACTTTTGAAATCATAAAGGGAAGGGACACATGAAAGGTTTGAGAGCAATCTACAAATCCTAATGCTAGAGAGGACTGCTGATATAGGTACACCAAAGAATGCACTCCCTCTCTGAATGTCTCCACACCTTTCTAAAACATTTAATTCCTCACGTATCTACAGGATGAAAAAAGTGAGATGAAAACTTTAGAGGCCTCTCTGCACTTATAAAATTAAACAATACTATTTTACAAATTCCACTGTGAACAGCAATACCCAAACACTGCTAAATGCCCCCAGCATTCCAAAGCAAAGTCAATAGACGCAAAGATTTTTTGGTTCAGGCAAGATTAGAAGCTGTCATGGCCACTTCCACCAACATTTGTCTAGTATAGAGAACACCCAGCAGTGCTCCTTTGTGCTACATTTGTCTTTACTAGTATCTCAGAATGAGAGAAGGCAGCATCTGAGATCTTTCAGGCAGAAGTTGATCACCTGTGCTGTTTTGTGGGACTCCTTGCCAAAGCACTCTATGGATGATAAAAAGTTAGGCAGATTCCAGGCTGGAAGGAATTGAGGAAATCAACACATCAGTGCAGAGCCAACAATTCCAGTCACAATCTCTGTGTACAGAGAATCACATGCAGCCAGGGAGATCAAGACCAGAACATGCAGGAGAGTGGAAATGTCTTAAAAGGAAGTATTACATAATGTGCTGCTTCTCCCTGCTGCCAGACACTGCTACAAGTCAGGTTATGGGGCTAGGAAGACCTTTTGTCCAACCTAATGCAACCTTTATTAAATTATTCTGTCATTTAAATTGTAGGAACAATTACACCCAATAACTCCAAAGTCTCCAGCACAGATTTGGACAAACTGAAAGTGATCATGTTAGCCATCTTCTAAACCAGGAAGAATTGTATGTAGAAGTGATGTTTCTTGCACGATGCTAGGAAAAAAGCACAATATGCTAGGTCTCCATCTTTCCACACAGCTCTTCTACATTTTTCTAACACCCTCTATGGATGGGTTAACAAACCTCAATTATTAAGACAGCAGTGCCACATTTTACACTTAACTTGAAAGGGGTGGCATTAAATATACTGGAGTCACATTCTGACAAAGGGAGAGATAGAAGCAGCATTCCTTTATCAGAACTTCAAAAGAAAACAAATCAAGATGCTGCACAAAACTTGCTTCTAGAAAAGGAACATCTACAATGAACTGTACCTCTGACTTCACCTGTTTTCTCTAAATAGCATACAGGATATCTTTGAAACACTTGGAGAAGGAAGGGAGAGTAAATCCACACACAGACTACCTGAAAAACGTCTGGGAGTTTTCGAAGACGTGTTCCTTTAGAGAGCAACAGGGAGGGTGGTCCTTGTCCAGTTATATGGTATATATACAGCTTGAACCAAACTGAACTGACTTCTGGTATTGCAGGCCCAATATGCTGAAGAGAGATCATTCAAGAAATTATAAATAACTTCAGATTGCAACCATCACTCATACAGATTTAATTTAAGAAGAAACAGTTTAAAAGAAATACAAATCTAGCTTTTGAGCACTGAAATACAAAGGTATTACTCTCCACTAACTATATTCTAGGTACTCAGTCCAGTGACACAAGAGTATTCACAGAAAGCTGACAGTAACGTATTTTCTGTAATTCTAAATTCAAGAACAAAATATCTGTCACTGACTCTAAATTGAACAGGAAAACTCTTACTAAGTTAAACAGAGTTAATTTACCTAATATTCACATTTTTACTCAACTCAATTTTTCTTTTATTAGATTAATTACAGTGATATACTACATATTAATGATTTTGTCACTTTAAAAGGGACATCTGACAGATTTTTTCACCTGGGGTGTACAGCTGCTAATAGGTCGAATTTCATTGGTGAGTGGTGCCATGGAAACCAGCAGAGTGTAATTTTTGTTGAGAACTCTGCTGCAGGTAGCTGGATCCAAACCAAGCAAACTCTCACATCGTAGCAGGTCCAAGGGGAACCCTATGTTCAAAACACAAGATTCTTAAATTATAATTTAAAATGGAACACACAAACAGAAACTATGATTTCAGATTTTCTATTCTCTGCTAAGCCATGAATACAGCATTTCCCACAATGAAGTTTTAAACAATTGGGCTAATTTTAATAAATCTGTACAAAATTTTAGCAATTCTAGGTATGAGGGCTGACACTGAACTAATTCCTCACCAACTAACTGAACACAGGAAATAAACACAGAGATACTGAGAAAATTAACTTAGTTTTAAAAGAAAAACCTAAAAAATTGTTCCCGTTAGAAGAATACATTCCTTTTCATGGCTTGAAAAATGTTTATTTGACAGAACACCTGACTCTTCTATATGGTTTTCAGAAGCATGTGATTTGAAACAATCTCTCTTTCAAGTTCAGCTTGTCTTGCCTTTATTATGCTTTAATCTGTTGCTCTGGATCTTCAGTGCAAGCCCTGGCAATCAAATCTGTCATTCAACAAGCAAACCCAGTAACACAGGCTCAAAGGATGATGAAAAATATTCCAAAATACTTAAACAAGTAGGATACTGACTGCTACAAGAGCAGCAAGGGCAGAAAGCTGTGTCCATAGCAGGTAAGTAAACCAATTTAGGATTTGCAGATGTGCTGACAGTACCATTGTTTGGCTGATCAGGCTGCACAGCCTGCGCGCCCAGGTCTTTATTGTGCCGCAGGAACAGGATCGTGTTCCTCAGTGTAAGGGCGTGGTCAAAGTATCGCTGTGCTTCCCCCTCCCCTGTGCTCTGAACCTGAACAAGAAACAAAACAAATGCAGCTGGCAGGTTGTTCACAAAAGAACCAATCACAGGAAGGAAAGATGAACAAATTAGCATTCTAAATTTTTGTAACTGAGTAATAACCCTGCAGGTTTTATGCAAAGGTGATCTACAGCAAGTATTAAATGAAAAGCAGGTCTTGGCCATGCTAGTGGAATAGTCAAAAAGTAGACAAAGACAGATCAGAACCATGACTCACTCTTTAGGTAAAGGACAGAAGTATCCAGTCATCCTGACTGGTATGAAATGATACAGCAATTAATAGCACTTCTACATGATTCTACAGTTGTCCTTCTAGAATTATCTTTAGAAGGTGAAGTTGGCCCCTTTAACACTTTAAGTGCTGAAAAAGCATTTTGTCAAACATGTAACAATTTACCTTTTCTAGCTCCACCAAGAAGCTGTCAAGACTCTCATCTGATAGTTTCCCAACTTCAAACATAGTGACTGCATGACTTTTCAAGTTCTGAAACAACAAAACAAAACTGTCTTCTTTGAGAACAGAATGGGCAAGAAGTTGTGCTAAACAAAATCACCCCTTAACAAATAATACAGAAGATTTTTTTAGTATTTATTTTTTAAAATAAAGCAGTATTATATTGATGTCAAAGTAATTTAAAGCTTTGCATATTTATTCTTGGCATAATACATCAAATAATTTGGACATACTGGTGAGAGATTTCCCATCATTAAAAAGGCAGTGAGAGTAGAATCAAACAGGAAGGCAATGCGCTTTGTGTGTCCACTGGACAGGTTCAGGCTGCTCACACTGGCTGTTTCAGCTAATAGAAAACAAAAAGGAAGTAGATTATCACACTTGTTTTATTTAAAAATAGCACCATTAAGGAAAAAAAAAGGAAAAATATACAAAGTAAACGAAAATTCCCTTATTACTACTAAACTACTGATTAGCTTAATTCAGAAGTTGGTATCTTTGTGTCAAGTTTATATCCACAATACAGATCAGTCTCATCTTCAAAAAGAAGTTATTTAGCTGAAAACTCTTAAACCAAGAAGTAGACACCACCTCCCCCACTGAGCAGTCCATGTGACAAAAGGATCTACATAATCTGTGTTTCTCTTGTTTCTAGACCTGTTTACAGCCTACACCACTCTATAAACACAAAATAATTGATCCTAATGTATTAAGATTTACTGTTAGTGCTAACCTGGATCATCTTGACTGTTGGTATCTGTATCTGTGGCTGATGACCCAGCTTCCTGTATAGGACTTCTGTTTTCCCCACTGTCCCATGAAAGCAGCATCTTTTGAGGATCCAAAGTACTCCTATTAATGTGAATTAAAATCCACATCTATCGGTCACTGCAGCACCAGAGAAGTATCTCTGCCTTCCAGTGCTAGTAGTCCATGCACAGGCATACCCAACACATGCCTTTCCATGTCCAAGCCCTAAATCAGTCAAGTTTAGTATCCCTCAAGGTCCTGCTTTAGCTTCAGCACAAAGGTTTATTTGGGGAGCTGGAAATATCAGACTGTGAAAAAATCTTAAAAATCAAACCACCATCATTGAAAAATCCAATGGAAAAAAATCTAATCCACTCAGTTCTCACAGTCTGAAAAAGCATTAAAAACAGGCATAGCAGTAATTTCAAATGGCTTAGCAGATATTGAACTAAAAGCACCTAACAATTCTTAATGAATGCAACTTGGCATTTCAACTTGGAGAACTCTGTTGACTGGTACTAACAGCACTTTCCTGGGAAGTGATATAGATGCACACTTAGGTGAGAGTGTCACTGACAGAATTGCAATGGGTCCTGACAGCAAACAAGCAAACTCTATGCACATATTTACTGCCAGCAGTGCCAAGAACCACAGCCTCTATAATAGCACACTGACAGCTGTTATTTCTGGTCCCAGGAGTCTAAAACAAATACATTCTCTGCTGGCATCTGAGTAGCTAGGTACCTAAAGGTCAAAAAGCCAGCACTAAGTAACAGCACCAAATGGAGCACTCTGAACTTACAGGCTGAATTGCCATTCCTCATCCTCAGATTAACATGAGGATCATGTATTCTTGTCTTTATACACATTAGAAAGACAAGTGAGACTTGTTATTCCAGAAGTCTTAGAAAGCAACCAACAGCTTTAAAAACAGATGTTCTAAGTTTTCCCTTCAATGAGAAAATAAGCCTAAGAAAAAGTAAAGATACTTACTTCAGTCTGTTTACAGAAGGAACATTCTTCCATGATGGATGAAGATTATCCAGGTTTATTACTTGGCCTTTTTTATGAGCAAAGCCTAACCGACAATACATGGACACAGCATTCTGCAGAACACACACACACACAGAATAAGGAGCTGCTCTAGGAAACCAAGGCTGCAAGACAGTGAACTTTCTGTATCCAGTTAAACAAATGCATTGTACATACATACCTTTACTAAAGATAAGTCAATCTCTAACACGTTTGCCAACTTAAAAATATAAAAAGACAAGAAGACCAGTCAGCAATACAGTATTGACAGGGCAGGAAATCACTATTTGTCAGATTTAGCATCTTTTTATTGGTCTTACTTCTAAACCCAGCCTATACTGGTAGAAACAATTTTGTCTGCATCAAAGATTATAAAAAAAGAGCATGAAGCCTCATAACTGTCCCACTTGAAAGCATGCAGAAGAAATATGAGGCTATCTTCCACTTAGTAATTTCTAGGCTAACCTTGTATATATCATTTTAGGTTAGTCACGTATGTCAGAAGACAGGCAATGAGGAAAACAAATCCTGGATATATTTAATGGGTATTTTTCAGGTATGTATTCAGCAAGTTTTGAGAAGATCTTATGAAAACATATTTCTCATACTCAAACTATGCTTATGCAAAAGCTACATTCCTATTTTAAGCCAACACCCTGTGTGCTTTCACTGCCAAAGAAAAAATTACTTGAACTTTTCTCACATTAGGAAAACAGACTTTGTTCCAGTTCTAACTTACATAAAAGCCTACTTTAGTCAACTCTGAATAAATTCATTCCAGCTAATGCAATTGTTTCTCTGAACTGAAGGTACTCCTTCAAGATCAAAAGCACTATAGAAGCTACAGGTTTCATCTTAAGCCTGGCAGTATGTGTAAATGAAATCACTGTATATCAACCAGTATCTCTCAGTATTTTTAGCAGCATGTTTTGGGCCATTGTCAAGTATTCCTATCTCCCAGACACAGGTCAAGTTTTACTTACCTCTGCCACATTAGTATGTTCATCTATTGAAACAAATATCTTGTACAGTAGTGTTTCAAAGTAATCACCTTGCACTCTGTTCATCACAAAACCTTCGAGTGGTGGCACTGAAATAAGATTTATCATCAAAATTACAAACTCGTAACTCAGTTTATTGAACTGAAACTGTACTAAAACAGAAAAATTAGTTTACACTTTAGTTTTCATGGCATTTGCAATTTTGAGAATTTCTCAGGCACAAAGAATAAAAATCTGAAGACAGCATATGACGTATTTAAAATTCCCCCACTCCTTAAGAAAGTAATGCTTGTCAACATGTTTTCTTACAGAAACTAAGGCCACACTACCTTCCATCATAGCCTTGCACTTTCCAGCTCATCAACTACAGATAATTTCCAGTGTCCAGCCCATAAAATTATTTTATAATGTGGATGGAGATTAAATCACAACTGTGATTGGAGTAGGACAAAAAGTATGGGTGGTGTGGGTTTTTTTCTGAAAAATCCCACACCACCCACATACTCCAGAACTGAGACTTCCAGAGCAATTATTTAAGCAGTGAGTCTCTTGTATTTAGAGGACTTTCAGTTAAATGATCTCTATACAGCAATGTCAGGTACTGGTGCATGACCAAGCTCCAAACAACTTATGCCTTTGCAGATTATAGTGAATTCAGAAACCCCTGAGACCTCTCACAGCACAACAAGCTGCTCAAAGGGCAGCCCACATGCTGTGATAGTCTGAACTCCTACACAGTCCCCAGGCACAGTCTGTGACTAATTGAGGTGACAATATCCATGAATAATAGAACTGGTATCTCTTAAACCTTACATCTGTCTGGAAAGAAGTCAAAAACCCATGCATGTTTGGTAAGGTAACTACCATTCTCTATGCTATTCTTCCTTTTCATCACAAACTTATAGGAGGATACTTATTAATTCATTCCATGACTCCCATAAAAGAATCTCATCTTGCCTAAATATGCATTCAATACAACCTAAGAATTCAAGTTGAAATAAATCCTATATACAATAAAAACAATGTTTTAATAGAATTGAAAACATTTAGTCAGTGAAGAGCTTCATAGCTCAAATGTTTTGTTTGGGCACAAACATGTATACAGACAAGCAGTTTCCAAGACAGAGAATTACAGAATGATTGAAAGGAACTGAGAAAACATAGGTATAATAACATGAAATATTTACTTACCTGCAATACAGCTGTCATCAGATATTGGTACATCAAGGTAAATAAATCCTTTGTTATACAAACCTTTTTAAATAAAAGGACAACATTTTAGAAAAAAAGAAAAAAGCATTTTTCAAAATACTGAAGATATAATGCAGACTTCCCCACCAGCCAATTCCAATTTTAAAGTAATTTTTCCTATTAGCCTCCCCAGTAGAATATTTATTTGCAATGCACAGATCAATAAACCACACCTAATACCAACCAGGTGTCACCCTAAACCAGAGTTCCTCACTTGCAGCCTGATGCAGCACACTTGGAACTCTGCAAGTACTTCCAGGACAGCACAGCAAAATGACCAGAGCTTAAAGAAGTTCAATTTAAAAAACATAAGCAAATCTTTGCCTAAATGTTAACTTAGTTTTCACCATCATCACTGTATTGTCAAGAAGTGGGGTTTTTACATTCAATTAGTTTTGCCAGCTGAAGATGCTGGCTTTGTTTGGCTACTCAGACCAGAAGTCACACACCTGGTAGCAAGGATACAAATTAAAACACATAAATTCTCCTATTTTCCAGACACTACTAGAATTTACTAAGCAAGATCTAAAATCAGAAATGTTCATTAAAACTTACTGTGAACAACATTGAAGTCTAAGGAACCAGCAAGTTGAGGACCTGAATCAATTATCTTATCAATAGCAGATTTCTCTGATGTAGTACAAATCTAGGTTAAAAAACATCATATTAGTTTCTTGTAGGAATGAGTCTATGCAACTTAATGCCACTCAAAATACTCCCAAACACTAAAGGCTCAAACCAGTCATAAGTAATTTAAGAGTACAGGGAGTAACCCACATTCCTAGCCAAAATATTTGCACTGAAGAATTTACTGCAGTTCCTGTTCAAAGTCTCTACATTTTTTAGCTTGTTCCCACACAAAATTATGTATGCTCTAGGAAAGGAAATTAATTGCACAAGAATTTGGCAAGTAAACTCCACAGTATAAAAGATTTGCTCTTTAAAACTTCCAAACAGTGTTCAGCCACACAATTGGAATCATTCTAGAAAGAGGCCCATTACAATATCAAAGTAATTGGCTTCAAAAACTACCCTGGGCTGCTGGGATGTCTGAATATGAGTAGCCTAAGATATTTCAAAAAAGAGATTCCATCAATGCTTTAAATAAGTTCTAATCTAAACAAAAAACTTCTAGAGAAGAGAATAAATCCAGATGAAATGGCTGTAAAAAAAACCACCTGTGAGAAATGAAAGCAGAATGAGGATGAAACAGTAATTCATCTCACAAGCTTTTTACGGGCAAACAATGAAAAACTAAGCAGACACAAAGAACAGAAACAAAGAAAATATGTATCAAATCCACTGCCATTCTGATAGTTAATACAGTGAAGCTGAAGATTCAGTCAAAGCTGACCTGTCAGGGCTTCAACATGAAATCTAAGAAAACATACTTTGTTGCTTGTTCCCTACAAATCATATGATCATGCACATAAGTTACAACTGGTTGATACAAAATCACCTCTACACTGTACATAGTGCAGAAAGTACAAAGGGGAGAGACAGCAGAACATGTCAAAGGAAACATAACAATTTCCATTAGTTACAATCTCAAAGATACTCATAAGAGAGTTGCTGCAAATTTGTAACACAATCATTGTGTATTTCACATGAAGGCAAGCCCCTGCTTTCAGGGGGACTATCAGTATTCACCCAGATTTAGAGATGCAATCCATCCTACACTACCTTGATGTCATCCTCAGTGATGTACCCCGCCTGCACGACCCACCACGCTTCTATAGCGATCTCCACCGGCTTCACAGGCAACAGATCGTGGGCAGTTTTCCTTCTGAAAAATTTCTGCAGTGGTACAGTCCATTTGAGAGAGTAATAAAGAGCACTTCACATGCACAGACATTTATTTACCTTTATAACAATTGATCTGTATAAACATCCATTTTTAAGTACAATATATTCACAGACTGGAGACACACATGCTATTAGCGCTGTCACTTAGTAAAAGTTTCTCTCTTCTCTCAGATCACATGGAAATAGAAAGGAAAAAAAAATTCCATCTGATATTGTTAAATCTTCCCATAAGCTCATCCATACTGTAGGTATTGCTAATTAAAATCCACATTATTCCATCGTAGTAGGATCAAGTACAAATTTAAACTCTTTGTGACATTTCTAATTTGAACAGTTAAGAGAGCACAAGTATAAAAACAGGTTATTTCAAAGAAGTTCAGTGATTCCAAAAAACACATTTTAGGAATATATTTAATTTACTTTAAGGAACAAAGCACAACATTCTTAATAAGCACAGAACTAAAAAAAATACAGTGAATGGCAATCCATGAAAGAAAAAAACTGCAGGATAGAGTTTATTTATAGAGCTAAATAGCTTCTCTTTCATTGCACAGTCATTACTTTTTGGTTCACTATCAGCTGCATATTTTGGTAAGCTTACTTTCAGTTAAAGGACTATGGAGCTACTGCAAGAGCACTTCTGAGTTCCCTGAAGAAAGGAAGGAACTGTTGCAAACTAAAGGCTCTACTTCTATCAACCATCAGAGTGCTTTCCACCTGTGCTGTTCACATCCAAGGATGTCTGTGCACTCATTACATTGCCTTAGAGAAAAACACACTGTAAGAATTCACACCTAGATGGATCACTGTTCCAAAATAAACTGGGATCTCAATGACACACATAGAAACATGGAATAATTCTTTCAGAACCAGTAGCTGTCCCTGCTTATAGTGGCCTGGAGACATTAGTTATCTGGTACTATAAAGTACAGCTCCAAAACTGTAAGATTAACAAAAATTGAAAAGTTGTAATTAATACCTTTTCCTTTACTGCACTTTAATTTTAAACAAAAAATCTCTTTATTAACTCAAGGAAACATAATAAAATTAACAATACACTACATCACATTCAATTAGCCACACTATTAAACTGACCAGGGCCCGAAAATTATTCCATTCTTCATTTCCTATGAAATAATATGGGGTAGAGGGACAGAAGGGTAAAGAAAAGGGAGGGAAAATTAAAGACAAACTTACTTTTGAAGATCTGCATTGGTTCATTAGATCAATATACTGGTTTCTTCCTATGCCAAGAAGTCTTAGACCTGAAAAATAAGTAAGGTTTTATCTATCTTAAGACAGGTTTAAGCTGAAGATATATTAAACATTCTTCAAAGAATCAGACCTTCTTCTTAAATTACTTTTTTATTTACTCTTATCCAAAATAAAAGGACACTTATAGGAGCTAAATTCATTCCATAGTCCATCTCCATTCTTTCACTGTGTACAGGTTAAGGGGGGAAAAAAAAAGAGATACCCTACCACTCAAGTCACAGGGTAGCAGGTAACAACCCAACTCCTTTCCTCCTATACTCCCACCAACAACTTCAGATTAATAGCGATAGTTTTTCTTTCCTTTAACAAAGCCCATGCCATGCACTGAATTAGAACTCTAAGAACTAGAGACACAAAAGGCCACTTAATCTTCTAAGGAATATGATTAAGATATAGTTGAGTTAAACTGAATCAAAATTTAATTCCATAATCTCTAGCCTTCGATCATTAAGGAACCATGAACAGATAGAAAAAATCTATTCATTAGTTTTAAGCCATATTCTGTCTCAGCTTTGACTCCAACTTCTAGTTCAACACTAGCATTTATGAAAAAATCTAATTAAGGAAGTTTAAGTCAATTACACTGCAGTCACTAATCTGCAGCTGTGCTAAGATAATAGAATTGTTGGGGGGCAGCAGAAATCAAACAAAAACAGGAAAACCTCCTCTTTCTTCAAACTCCTGACTAACACTAGATTCCCAACAAGCAAAATGGTGCTGAGGAAAGTTCTTCATCTGTTTCCCTGCTGTGAACATTACACAAAGGCTAACCAGCAGTTAACTGAGAATATCCTTCTAAAACTAAAACTGTTTCCAAAATCTGCAGGCTACTCCTCATCTGACTACATACTATCCTTAAAAAAAAACTTGATGAATACATACCAAAGGCAAGGAATTATGTGTTAACTATAGAAAACATTTCAGTGGCAGGTTAATAACGTCCCTGTGCCATCAGTTTACATTTTGCTCTGTAAGACTTCTGAGTATGCTATTGATCTTACGCTGTTCTCCTCCAGAGGTTGAAGGTTTTTGCTTTCCTAAGCTACTCATCCCATACCCAGATGTAATAGATAAAATATCTGGCACATCCAGAGTGTCATAAAACACCAGATCCTCTTGCCTCTCTTTTCTGGTACATCATCCCTCAATCCACACTGATGCCAATTCACAGGAGCATCACCTCTCAGTGTCCTGCTAAAGCCTTCAGCCCAACACATGCCAAGAAAAGCACACTAGGAAAGGACCAGTAGCTCAGTTTACTGATATACATCAACAGGAAATGCAGGCAAGTAGGAATGGACAAGCAAGGACACAGGCAAGGTTTTGCACCATGCCTATCTGCATTCAAACCAGCCCAATTCCAGTCCTGCCTGTACTGACAGATTTTATATGAAGGGCACACTTAATATCATTATTTAAATGTTTTTACACCTTCATTCACATGCTCATATTTAAGCAAACAGATGCCTGCAAATCCATCTTCAGAAGCTCCTTATTTCTAACTCACTGAAAGCAGTAATTCATCTGGGTAATACTTACAGTCAGCAGCAGTGAAGTTGGGTAAAGAATCATAGCTTTTTTCACTGTTCATTATATCCTTAAAAAGAAAATAAAACATCTAACTTGCAAGAAGAAAGTCATCATTTCAGAGAAGTAGGTCCAAAATTCTGCCTGTCATTTTTACTTTAAGAATGAAATAAAATTTAAACAGATCTATTAAAGTCAGCTACCTTATCAAACTTGACAATTACTTGATTAATCATTACACAGTAAGTTGAATACATTAAATGTGAGATTCCTGTTTAATGTAAGCTTTGCAAAGAAAAATGTTGGCTTGAAAGACTAACAAACAAAATCCTGTATCTCTTTACACAAAAACAAACCAGCACACAGAATTGCCAACAGTAATAACAGAATAAACAAACAACTAATCCATTACGTCTGCAATCACTATATACAAAATAAAATAAAAGCACTTCAACTATCCAACAAAAATAAATGGTTGCCAGAGTGCTGACAGAAAACAGAACCATCCTTGTTCTCATAAAAACAGATCTGCTTCAGGCTTCTCAAAAAGTTTCCAATATGGTCGAAATGAGGTATTTTATTTCCAGTTTTAAGTGAAGACTCACAAATCTCAGACATCAAAAGAGAAAGTCTGGTCTCAGAATGAGTCCCACACCAGCTCAATATGACAAAAGTCCAGCTCTTGAAAGGCTAATGGGGCAGAAGGGAAAACACTGCAGGTAAAACCAGTTCTCTACAAACTTTCCTTACTGTTTCTTTACTTCTTGGCAGACATAAACAAAACCAAAAAAACTACCTGATACTGCCTCGTATGCATTACTGGGCCATTATCAACACCTTCAGAAGGAGAACAACACCCTCCCACTGCACTCACCTCCATTATCCCTGTGTAATAGGAAAACGGTGTTACCCTCAGACCTTTCACCATGATGTCAGACAAATGATACGGATACAACATGAGATGATCTCGACTGTATTTTAACAGATCTTCATAATATTTACGTTCATCTTTCTTGACATGCTTAACTACAGGGGGAGAAAAAGTTACAATGTTCTATGATGTTCAACTTTTTAAAGAAGTGTCACAACAAAGGGTTAAAAATAGCATAATGGCAATGGACAGAAAACTACAAGTAAAATAAAGTAGTGGTGCAAGGAATTCAGCATTCAAGGATTTCTACACATGATACAAGTAGCCTCAGAGACTTTAAGGAGCAGATTTATTTAAAAGGTCACCAGGAAGTGGCCCATTGAGATAAAACTCATGCAGCTTGTCAAAAATTATCTTTTAATTATTGAAATTATTATCTGCTTTGGGAAGAAAAATGGATTCAGTCAATGTGAACTAAATTGAAAGTCTGTAAACAAGTCATAGCCAAAAGCTCCTGTGAGTCAGGATAACTGTCTGCATCTAACCTAGTGACAGGCTTAACTAGACAAACCTTCTCTTAATTTCTAGGAAAATAGCAGCAGAACTACAGCAGGAATTCAGTTCCACCTGCCAACTCCGTAACCTTCAAGAGTGCTTAGCTAGAGAAGTTGTCAAATGGACTCAAAAGTCAGGATTTTTCATGCTTTTATTATTTAGAAGCATTTGTTTTCAGGGAAGGAAGGACCTTTGAACTGGATTTGCTCTTGCAGTTTTACAGCAGAGACAAGCTTCCACACAGAAGAGTGGGGCAGGACTCAGAAGTTACTTGGCTTCTTTACTCACCTAAGTTATTCCGGTAGCGCAGCTGATTGCGGATGCTGTAGAGCACAACTTGCCTCTCATATTCCCTCTGGGAGTTCCCAAGACCCTTGAAAACATAAAGGCCTTTTAACTGACTTGCACAACCCCCACCTTGCAGTTAAACCACTGCAAAGTGTCTTATGAGGAAACATATGCAGGCAGTTGCCATTGCTCAGGGAGCCCCCCCAGTTCAACACGACAGTATGTTTAGTGTCTCTATGAGTTCAAAAACACCTTTAAATAAGTCTCTACACAGGATGCATATTTAAGCAATCATTTTTTCCTAGTACCACTCTGATAAAAAGCGAGCATCTGATTTTCATATCAGACATGATGCATCAAACATTTACCAAGCAGTCAGTGTCATTCAGCCTTGAGAAATTACCCAGAATTAGTGTAGCACAAACAAGCATGGTGAATGATGTGAAGCTTTATTTACTGCACCTAAGAAACTTTTAACACCAAAAAAAACCACACCGTGAAACAGCTCAAGTTGCAGCTTTGCGGAAGTTAAACTATCAAGTGATCCTGGGTCACGAGATTAAGGAACAAGCACAGCACGTTACTTGACTATCATGAAAGAAGATAAAAAGAGAACTTTGGTTCATGCTTCAGATGCCTTATTTCAAGAACTATCCCCTCAATATTCCCCAAATTACTCTTCTACTCTGCATCTTCAACAAGTGATCTGGGTTGTTTGGTTTTTTTCTTGCCTCTCCTGATTCCTTCATTGATGCTTATATTAAAAGAGATCCTTTAACAAAAAGGTACTTTACTGCACATGTGGGATAAACAAGAAAGCTGCACACAAACTGCAGAATCAGGTATTAGAAAAGCAACACCTGATATCAGAGACAAGGTCTGGAATTGATTAAATATCCAAAGAGGGAGCCAAGTGTTTCCTCAAAGGACAAAAATATTAAGGACTATACTAACAATAAAGCAGACAAAACAGTATTCCAGAAGGTACATTAAAGTAAATAATGCGATAAATACTAGTATATTTTCTATCCTGAATCACAAAGCCAACAATATGGCACTCAGCTGGACAGGTAAAGAAAATCATCATTTATTCTCCTCTTACGGCTCCTGGAATCTCAAACTCAAGAAATTGCATTACTCGTGGCCTGCAGCAACTACTCATCCTCTCCACCCTTCCTCTGTGCAAGAGCAGGCATTGTTCAACAGCATTTGCTTTAAAGCAGTGTAAGACTTCGGAACGAGAACCTCCTCTCAACTCGAAACAGTACCTCCTCTTTGCTATCAGAGGCCCATTAAATCCAGGCCATCAAAATTTCATGAGGTTTTCTTTTCCATGAGCCACTTGCAGCAAACAATTCTCTGCCTACTGAAACGCGGGGCTGCACAAGGCTCCGAGGGCGCCTGTCCTGGTCCGGCTGCCCAACTCGGGGGTGACATAAGGGACACCTGACCCGGCTGTTTGACACCTGCACAAGCCAAGCGAGGACCCCACATCTCCCTCTGGGAGGCCACGGCACCCCGATGTCCCCCTCTCCTCACTGAGGCCACACACACACACACACACACGCACACGCTCCCCGCCTCTCATACACAGCACACACCGTTGTCTCACCCCCTTTTCCCCACAGACATCTCGCATACACTCAGAGCCCCCTTTCCCCACAGAGGGGCCGTGCACAGCCCAAACCCCCTGGCCCCATAGAGAGCTCCACACGCCCCGCGGGCCCGCCCGCCCTGTCCCGGGGCAGGCAGGGCCGAGTGCCCCGTGTCCCCCCGCCGCTCCCCGGGCCGGCAGCCGGGCACCCGCACCTGCCTGACGCTGGCGGGCAGCCGGGCCCAGGGGTAGTTGTGGCGGATGTGGAACTCCACGTCGATGTTCATGGCGAGCAGGCCGGGCCGTGGGCCCCGCCGCCGGGAGGCGCTCCGACCCGGGAAGGAGCCGCTCCCGGCCCGGGAAGGAGCCGCTACGGCCGGGGCCGCCCTGCGCTGCCCTGCCCTGCCCTCCGCCCGGCGCCTCCCGCCCGGCGCCGCTGCCCCGAACCGCCCCGGAAGCGCCGCGCACGCAGTTCCGCGGGCGGGGCGGGCGCTCCTCGCGGCCGGGACGGGACGGGAGCCTGGGGAAGGCGATCGCTCACCTTCTTGCGACCCCCCGACCGCGGGCTGGCACTAACCGGGAACAGAGCCAAGCCCGAAATGCCTCTGCCGCCTGCTTGGTTGGGTTTAACAACAGCGTCCGCCTAGTGCCGCTCGGGATGCGCCCGGGCAGACGCGAGGGGCCGCTCAGTGCGGGGCGGCTGCAGCGGCACAAGCGAGCATTCATTCCCCGGCGGGGAATGACAGGATCAGCTCGGTTGGAAAAGACCGCCAGGATCATCGAGTCCAACCTGTCCGAACGCCACGATGTCAAATAGATCATGGCACTGAGTACCACATCCAGACTTTCTTTAAACGCCTCCAGGGACGGTGACTCCACCACCTCCCTTGGGCAGACTGTCCCAGTATGGGATGGGATGGGATGGGATGGGATGGGATGGAATGGAATGCAGTGGAATGGACGATGGAGATTTCTACGTTGAGCCATGGCCCTGGGCTCCCGCAGCTGTGCACAGCAGGCACTGCAGCGTGCAGCCCTGAGTGCCCAGAGCATCCCATCCTGTGTGTGCCCGGGATGTGTACACAGTGTGCCCCCTGTGCGGGACCCCGAGCAGGTGGAGTGTCACCAAAGACACTGCTTCAAATAAAGCAGCAGCAGGTGCCCCTCCTGATCTTAGGATCTGGGTGCTTCTGAGTCATTCAGAATTTTACCTGTGTCAAAATCAGTGCCAAGCATTTTCTTACTGTTGGAGAATTACTGATGTGGGAAGGGGTCTCTATTTTTAACACTATGCAACATTTTAGTGAATAATTATGTGTATAAGAAGAAAAAAAAAAAGGCATGTGAGGCCCTGATCCCTGGTGCTGTTTATTTTTCAAGGCTGTTAGCTGCATTCTCAGTAATGACCTTGGAGCAGTGGTGACAGCTGAAAAGGGACCAGTAGCAGCAGAAGGAAACTCAGTTCTCTGTTATATTTGAGTAAATTATGTTATGAGTATATTAAGTTTGAGTAAATCCATAGAGAACTACAGACCCAGATCTCCTTCTTCAGCATCACTGGCAGCTTCAGGATCCCACTGGCATGTAACTGCTGAGACAAAAGGCCTCAGCCCATGGACGTGCCCCACGGTGCCAGCACAGGGTTCCCTGCAGTGAGGAGCAGCTCACACGACCTCCAGAATCTACAATAAGGCCTCCCTGCTCATGTCACTGATGGGATTCAGTCCAGGAACAGCCACAGCCTGCAAATCTGACCTCATCCCTCAATTCTTTGTAACGCCAGTTGTTGGGTTTCTTAAGAGCCCTTCTCTGTCACACCCCACAATGGTTTATAAATAAGCTGTGAAAAGACATTAATAAAAAACATGGTTTACCTTGCCCATTGCCACATAAACCAGATGGTACGAGTCCTTGGCTGGTACTGTCTGTTTGCTTTTGATACCAGCAGTTAAGATACACCTCTAAGTAGGGCAGGGCAATTTTTTTCTTGGATGGTTCTCAGGTAATTTTTCTTGTTAGAGACACCAGCACCTGAATAATATTTTCAGTAAGACACAGATGTGAGAATCCACAAGCTAAAAATTCAGATGCTCAAAATAACAGTAATTTAGGAAGTATTCCTAGTCTATTAATAGAATTAATATTATATAATAATATTGCTATCATCTGCCTCAGACTTTTCAGTTACAGGACTGGCAAAGAGAAGAAAAAGCAAGACAATTACAAAGAAATTATTGATACAGAGTAGATCTTCAAAAGGGCAGCATAACTGAGCAGACCTGTGATTAGAAGTGAACAGTGAAAGTACTTGACTTTTAACAGGATTTTAATTTAGTACCAGAAAGGGTACCATACAGCAAAATTGTTCTGTGTTTATTAATGAGTTTGAGAATTTGCTGACCATTGATTCAAATTCACTTTATAAATGAAGGTCATAGATAAAAGTCTGAACTCCTGCAACTTCAGTGGGGGTCATCATAGTTATAATCACATTGGTGTAAATCATGTATGTAAAATAAAGTGAGCATTGAGGATCACACTGCTGATAATTTTTTTCAAACCTTAGCCTATATTGCAACCACATGCACTCCCTTCCAGCTCTGCTTCTCAGGATGGAGATAGATAGATAGATAGATAGATAGATAGATAGATAGATAGATAGATAGATAGATAAGATGTTGTGTTAGATAGTGTAGGATGTTTTGCAGTTTACAGTTTCTCCAGCTGACTCTTCAGGCAGTTCTGCTCATTGCAACAATGAACAGATTTATCCTGGAACATGGGCACTATGTGTAGCCTTCTCCAGTTGTTTATGACCTATGTTTCCTTGACCTGAATTAGTGCTCGTATGAAATCAACCCTGGTTCAGAGATTTCTGCACCTAGTTTGATCTTAATAGACCTCTGTCACTGACTGTATATAACAACTATTCTCTTTTTTGTTTTTTTTAATCCTAGTCAGATTGGTGCACACAACTGCTTACTTAAAGGCATTCATTTCTGGTAGGAATAATCTTATTGATAAGCATTTTTCATACTATACTTCTTCTCTTTTCTTCCTATAGAGAAAATTTGCTTTTTGAGATTTAATACATTTGCTTCCAGTTATTGTCAGCAGCCTTCATTCTCAAGATTACCATCTCAAAAGACATTACCTTTTTGTTCACTGACTTTTCTAAAGTCTGCTTTTTTCCTCATTGCAAGTCTTTCATTCTTTTTTCTTGCAACAAGATAACTCCATTTCACTTTCTGGATTTTCAACCAGTTCTTCCTTGTTTAAAAACAGAAGTAACATTTTGGCATCCTCTAGTTACTTCCTGTTTTTCCTGAGACAGAAATTGATTTCCAGTGTGCTCAGCAAACTTGATGGGCTGGTGGGGACCTGCCAGTAAAATGAGGGAGCTGAGCTGCATCAGTGCAGCTCCCTCTGAACTGAGCAGCTGCTCTGAGATCTCCTGCTCACATTCCTTCTGGTCCTGGCTGGCCTGACCAGCTCATGGTCAACATGTGAACCTTCACCAACATGTGAAGAACATTTGCTGTCCAAGATGATTTCTGTCTCTTTCTCATGAGTGATTTGTGCAGTACCCCTGATCCACTTACTCAAATTGGCAACTGTTGATCAGATCTTAAGATTAAATAGTTCCCAGGGAATTTTCCCTTGGAAATGTCTATCTAGTGGCTTCCTTTAAGGACACTGGAGACAATTTCATTGGAAATGTCTAGTTTTAGCCAAATTTGTTGATTTGTCTGAATTTTTTATTTAGGACTTTGACTGCAGTTTTCAAGCCCTTAAATACCTCTTCAGAGGGAACATATGAAAGCATCCGTTCTCCCAGCAGCTTTTCCCTTTTACTGAATGTCTTGGTAAGCATTTGAGAATCTCTTTGTCCCTAATAGTGCATGATCAGTCTCTGGTCAACCCTGTGCCCATTTTGACTTAACTGAATAAATCTCTAAATACTGTTCAGAATTCTTGTGCATGTCTTTCTTTCTGAAAATTCTCAGTCTCACACAGGTTCCCCAGAGTTCTGCAGAGTTGAACAAGAGTGCCAGGCACCAGTACCACTGGTGAAAAGCCATTTCACAGCTCATACCAACACTGTGGTCAAGGCTGGTGATGGTTTCCATTCTGTTGGTGTAGTCCACAAGCTGTGTTTCTCTGTCACACAGAAATCCAGGTACCTTCTCCAGGGAAATGTCTGCATCTTCTTGCAGACAAAGCACCCACTGCCATCCATGAGGGCACACTGCTACCACAAATCCTCTACAAAAAGCTCAGCTTCACTTAGTTCTTACCTGTTACCTCTTCAGTGCTTCACTATTTCACTTGCTTCAGTAGACTGAAGATTTTCATTGCCTCTTCCATTTAGCCTCAGTTAAGACCCATCAGCTGTAAACAGTTCTGTGGTTACCTTTAGAGCAAAGACTAGCTTGGGGGTCACCAGCAATGATCTCCAGAGTAGCAGTGTTACCAGTCCAGTTCCACACTGCAATGTGGTGTTTCCTGCCTGGAATAATATTTCATCTCCTGTTCACCTTTCTGAATTCTCAGTGCCCCTGTGTCATAGCCTGGGGTGTGTCACCCGCAGGAGTATGGTCCTCTGGTCTTCTGCAGGGAGTCAGTCCTGTTACTAACAAAGCTAAGAATTATCATACAATCCTTAATTCTTTTTAACTGCACAAACTTTTAAACCCCCATAACATAAGCTAAATCAACCAAATTGATCAGTGAGAGTAACATAGTTTTGCTACTGATAACCTATTTACATGTTCAGATAGAGCATTTGCCTGCACAGCATGGCATAGTAGGGCTCAATCAGCTGCCTGTTCTAAATCCTTCATTAGTTGCACCTTCTGCACTGCATTTTACTCACAACCAGTGAAAGCAGTAGGAATGCCAGTCTGTGTTTGAGCTTATGAGTGCCCCCTGACCTCATGCTCAGTTTCCAGACAAACTCTGCAGCTGCTTTCCCTCTAACTATAGTATTTTCTTTCCTATCAGTTGGGATGCCTTTATTCCCATAAATATTCTGAAAGAAGTGAGTAGTTCCCAAATCATTAAAGGCCTTGATGATGCATTTGAGATGGTATGTTACCATAAATCATTGAATTCTGGATAAATTTTTTCATACTCACATTTGATTTTTGCATTACTTGTGTTTGAGCACCATGATCAAAGCTGATTTTTTTTTCAGTGTGTTTGAATGGTAGTACAGTCTTTGCACTTATCAATCTACTTAAAGTCTAGAATCATTACTGCATTTTCAGTAACAATGATTTTCTTATGCCTTTTACAGAATGACATAGATTTTTTTCCCCCTTGAACGGCTATAAATCCAAATATATTTGGTTTGGTTTCTTATTTTTCTCTGGGTATCTTGCCTAAGGTATAAAGGATGACCTTGGCTAGCTGTCAGAGGTTCACCAAGCTACCCTCCCACTCCCCATCTCAAAAGAACAAGGGGAAAGAATAGGGCAAAAAAAGCTCGTGGGCTGAGATGAAGACAGTGGCATATCCACCAATTACTGTCATGGGCAAAACAGGCTTAACTTTGGGAAATTAGTTTACTTTATTGCCAATCTAAAATAGAGTAGGATAGTGAGAAGCAAACACAAAACTAAAAACATCTTCTTGACCCCACCCTTCTTCTTAGGC
This sequence comes from Molothrus aeneus, assembly GCF_037042795.1. NCBI lineage: Eukaryota > Metazoa > Chordata > Aves > Passeriformes > Icteridae > Molothrus > Molothrus aeneus. The sequence continues at coordinate 141,848,328 of NC_089646.1, read as the reverse complement.
TCAACCTCACTCCTTCACTCCCCGCTGGTGAACTCCTTTCCCTGAGTGGTGCAGGGAATGAGCAGTGGTGGTTTCAGTCAGTCCATAATCCTTTGTCTCTGCTGCTCCTTCCTCCTCAGGATCTCAGGTCCTGCAGGAAACCTGTGTCTGCATGGGCTCCACTCCACAGGCTGTCATTCCTGCCAGGAGCCTGCTCCAGCTCCCTAACTGCAGCTTCCTCCAGGGCACATCCACCTGCTCCCATGTGGGGTCCCCCACGGGCTGCAGGAGCATCTCTGCTCCCCCATGGACCTCCATGGGCTGCAGGAGCATCTCTGCTCCCCCATGGACCTCCACAGGCTGCAGGAGCATCTCTGCTCCTCCATGACCTCCACAGGCTGCAGGAGCATCTCTGCTCCCCCATGGACCTCCATGGGCTGCAGGAGCATCTCTGCTCCCCCGTGGACCTCCATGGGCTGCAGGAGCATCTCTGCTCCTCCATGACCTCCATGGGCTGCAGGAGCATCTCTGCTCCTCCATGACCTCCACAGGCTGCAGGAGCATCTCTGCTCCTCCATGGACCTCCATGGGCTGCAGGAGCATCTCTGCTCCCCCATGGACCTCCATGGGCTGCAGGAGCATCTCTGCTCCTCCATGACCTCCATGGGCTGCAGGAGCATCTCTGCTCCTCCATGACCTCCACAGGCTGCAGGAGCATCTCTGCTCCCCCATGGACCTCCATGGGCTGCAGGAGCATCTCTGCTCCTCCATGACCTCCACAGGCTGCAGGAGCATCTCTGCTCCTCCATGGACCTCCACAGGCTGCAGGAGCATCTCTGCTCCTCCATGACCTCCATGGGCTGCAGGAGCATCTCTGCTCCTCCATGGACCTCCACAGGCTGCAGGAGCATCTCTGCTCCTCCATGACCTCCACAGGCTGCAGGAGCATCTCTGCTCCTCCATGACCTCCATGGGCTGCAGGAGCATCTCTGCTCCTCCATGACCTCCGTGCTCTCAGGGGCACAGCTGCCTCACCATGGGCTGCACCACGGGCTGCAGGGGAATCTCTGCAAGAGCACCTGGAGCACCTCCTGCTCCTCCTTCTCCTCTCACCTGGGTGTCTGCAGGGCTGTTTCCTTCTCAGTTTTCTCATTCCACTCTCACAGCTTCTGCCCAGTAATTTTTGCCATTTGTTAAATATCACAGAGGCACCACCAGCATCATTGGTGGGGCTCAATGTTGGTCTGGGGAAGGTTCATTTTAGAGTCAGCTGGCCCTGGCTCTGTCCAGCATGGGGCAACCCCTGGTCTCTTTTCACAAAGGACACTCCTGAAATCCCCTGACTACCAAAACCTGATCACATAAACCAAATTAAAGCAGTGAGATTCTGTTCAAAATGTTTCGTAGGAGCTGAGGGTGCTCAGTGGCATATTGAACACTATTAAATTCCATAAGATCTGATATAAACCCTTCAAAGGAGGCATCTTTCTCTCTGTTTGGAAAGTTCATGTTGGGTGCTAGAAAATTTTTATGTTTTAAATCATTGTAATAACAATTAGATCAATCAGTATGTATAATATTGAGGCTTACATGTGAAATCCTGATTTTCCTTAGAGAAAGCAGTCAGCTCCATGACACAACAGGATGTGATATTAGATAGGAGGGATAATAAAGCCACCATGTAATGATGAATACACCCCACCTTGCAATGACTAGAATTTAAATAATGTCTGAAGTTATTGATTAACCCAGGTTTAAGTAGTATTTATCTTTTCCAACTGCATGCTTGTTTTATTGAAGAGCAGAAGAGTTGCACCTTCCACATTCAGGCTAAGCAAAAATGGGCAGTTCACATGTAAGTAGTTACTTAATTTGGATTGTCAAGAATGTAATGATTTCCTGGTTTTATTTTTGTCAATTTTCACTTTATATGCCATTAATACAGCTGCAAGTGAAGATTTAAACTCAAAATCTACTTTGTGGGGGAAACTTGTATGCAGCTGGTAACATTGCTTCATAACAGTACATGAATAATGAAATTATTACTGCCACACACAAGTCCTGAGTGCTTTAAAGCTCCTTGTGTCTTAAAAAGGGCAGCACTTTCATTTGAGAAAAAGAAATGATGCACAGGATGTCATGGAAAAACTAATTTTAGTTAGTTTAGCAAATTTGTGTTGGAACATTCTGAACACTAAAATAATTCCCTAAAGAAATATGAAAAACTTCCTGTCTCAAAGGCCAATACTTTCAAAATTTGGGTGTTTCTCACAGAACAATAGGGACAGGAGTAGTCTTAAAGTGTAGTATTTACAGAAGGTCCCTATTAAAATCCAGGTGTCAGGCATCAAATTACTGTATGAGGTTTGACTGGGACAATTTTTGGTAACATTTGTCTGCATGAAGATATTTACCATCAAAATGACCTGACTGTCCAAAACTTCTGTGTGACAGCTCTGAATAATTAGTTCCTCTGCAAGTTAAGTAGCTTGTGCTGAGGAAGATGGGAGTCTTAGCTCCAATTTTGAAACTAGTGGATAAAAGCAATAATTATTCAGCAATGCATTTTCTCCTTGAATGCAGAATTCATGCAGTTTTGCAGTAGGTATCAATAGAAGGCAGCCTGCTTGCTGATACAGGCTAAAGTGAGTTTCTGTAAGGTTTATATTATCCTGTAACTATTTTTTAAATCCAAATCCAGCAAGGCCTGGAGACATGTCAAGGTTCTGATCCTTTTGGACCAGCTCCCCAGGACGTTTTCTTTGGCAGAGTGAGCGAGACACCCCATACCACCCATACACCACCCCATTTGCATAAAGCTCCAGCTACAGATCCAAGGAGCTTTTTGTCTCCCTGTGAGTGGGATGATGGTCCCATCTCCACACATCTTTTTGCAGTCCAGCTGTTTGCTAAGGGGAGAGGAGTGAGCAGATCAGCAGCACTGCCTGTGTCCTGCAGTTCCACCTGTGCCCAGGAGACACAGCCAAGGAGGCTCCTGCTGCCCAGGACACACACATGTCATAGGGCTGTCAGCAGGCATCTCCTGAGGGTCCTGGAGGGCCTTTCAGTGGACAGCACATGGAATGCAGTGCAGAGCAAACATATTCCATTCACGTTTAAACTGTCCAGAGGGGGTGTATCCATGGCAGGGGTGATCACAGCACTGCAGCTCAGGCAGCTTCAGCAGGTGTGTGAGCTCCATGCTGGATTAGGTGGTTTGGATGTGGGTGCAGGACACCACAGTTGTGCTGCAGGCTACAGTGGGAACAGGGGTGATCCCATGCTGGAAGAGAATCCTGTCATTCAGTCCAGACTCATCTGGGAATTGCATCTCTTTGTTGCTCCCAGAAAGTTACAAGTAACCTTGGAGAAATGGCTGCATCTGTGTCAGAGAACTGCTTCTGGAAGAGCAGAAAATAAAATAGAAGTTCTTGCCAGAGCTTTCCAGCTGCAGTTTGCTGTTTCTCCTAATGTCATGTTTTGTAACCAGAGGCTCATGAGTGTCTCATACATTGTGTTTTCTAAACCTCCAGAGCCAGACTTACAAACTCGCAGAGGATAGACGGAAACCAGCCGTAGGGGCTGCCAGTTTGTCAGCAGATGAGCCAGTAAGAACTTCTTTTGTGGAGGATGGAAGGGGCACTGTGGTGCTGCAGCACCCGTTGCTGTGGTTTATGGTGGCTTTGGGAGGCTCTGCAATGCACAGAGGCAGCTTCTCTTTTGTGGTCAATACTGGTGCTAGAAAGCTGGGTAAAAATGGCTTTTTTTCATTCTGTTGAATAATACAACAACAGAATTTTATCCACTTTGAAATTTCAGAAGTTAAATTTTTATTTAATAGCTTCTGCTGGGAGAAATATAAAATGAATCATCTGTGTCAAATGAGGTATTTTATTTGGCTAAATGAGTTTAGGTTTTAAAACTTTTTTTAAACTATCATTTTTAAATGGAGTTCTCATTGAAAGCTAACCATTCTTCAGTGAAAAGCTTCCATTATGTAGATGTTAAAATTGAACTTTTCAGCTCTGTCAGAATGTCTCATTTTAAAATGGAGCTTTCATCAAAATTCATGTCTTCCTGAACATGTTACTTTGAACAAAAGTATCAAATGTTATTGAAAAAAATGCTTTCAGAAAAATTTTCCAACTAACCCCAAAGTGTACCTTTCTCTCAGAAACTGAGCTGCACCTGATGAACATTACAGCTCCAAATCTGCATATTTTCATCTGCTTTTTGCTCTCTGAATTCGATCCAGAACTTTTTTCCTCCAATCAATTTTTTTTGCTGCACATCCTTTGCAATTTAAAGTCTCTTAATTATTTTCTGTGTTTGCAGTCTTATATCAAGCTTATCTGTGCATCTGATGTCCTTAATATTAACAAATAGAGTCAATCCACCTGGAAATCTAGATAGCTGCTCTGCTATAAGGAAGATGCTTTGGGGACAATTTGGGAATAGCAACAATGCTTTTCATTCTATGATTTGAGAAGTTTGATTGATTTTTACTTATGTTAAATTGTGTAAATTTTTTTAAATCTTCTGTCTCTCAAAAATCCATGAAGACTGCATATGCACAATTCCATGGTGTTTGTGAGTTTAATTAACCTTGGGGTTGGGTGATTTCTTTGGTTTTAATTCAAATTTGTTGAGATTCTCTGCAACACCCTTGGCTTTCATCTTGTCATTGCAAAGCAGATGAAACCTTCTTCCAGGGAGGACTCTATAGTGTCAGGGGATGGCAGGTTGTTGTGGGCCATATGGTTTGGCAACTTGAAGGTCAAAAAAAGTAAGTATTACCTGGAGAACATATCTGCCCCAGGAGCCCTCTGGGGCATAAGCTCACAAAACTCACAAGGACTTCTCTGTTGCCTATAAACATTACTGTCCTTGTAGAAATGTTTCCCTAGTACAAGTATTACCATAGCATGATTTTATTATCTCATCACAAAGCTCCACAATTGCTCTTTGTTGCTTCCCCTGGCAGAGCAGTGCTCAGGGACAGGCGATTCTTGTTCAGCCCCTGGCCATTAGCCCACAGTCAGCAGAAGACAGAAATAACTTCTTGTTTAGCTACCCCCCACTGACCACTGGGGAAGATCTGTGGCAGATTCTTTTCATTTCCATGGTCTCTTATCATCCAGGATATTTGCTGTTCCTTTTACATCTGAGACTGTCCTGTGAGTGCTGCTGTAGTAGATGTTAACAAGTGGCTGTAGTAGATCATCCTGTAGTAGTAACATCCTGTAGTAGATGTTAACAAGTGGCTACCCATGAAAAAATTACTATGCATTTGTGGCAAAAAAAAATAGAACCCGTCTGAAATATCAGAGTTGCTACATTTATGTTTTACATTATGTAAATAGGTCAAGCGGTTATGTTTTACAAAAACATTTAAAAAATCCAAAGTATCTGGACTCTAATTTTAGAGTTTAGAGTTTTAGAGTTTAGCTCTCTAGTTTTTATATACCCTACTAAGTTCTGTTGTTACTATTAAAGAAGTTTTTTTCACTAGACTGTCATCTCCATTAGGTGGGGTATTGGCACAAATCAGTTATGATATCTGGTAGCTCAAGCTTAGGTGCCTCAAAAGAGGGGCCCTGAACAAAGAAACCCCTTGGCAACTAAACCCTCTCAATCCAAACTCCCCATTCCTCATGCAACACTCCAGACCAAGGATAATATTAGGGGTCTTCTCCCTCAATATTGGTTCACTGTTTTGTTGCCAGATGGTTGCTATGTGGTCATCTTCACATGCCCTGAGGTCAGTTTGGGGGGGTTTTGGTCAGTTCTGTATCCCACTTTGGAGTATGGTTGTCACAGTTCATTACTACCATCAATGGGCTGTTCACTCTAGCCACTAATTTTTAAGTAATATTTAAGCTGCTAACTTTGTCTATTCTATGTCTATTCTATTACTAATGTTCTGGTTGTTCACATTTCACTACAATCTATCTTTACTGTTCTTAATTATGAGATTATTAGCTCTGGATTTCTCTGTAATCCATCTTTGACTTACACAACATAGCCATATGGTTCAGATAAAGTTCAATTTGTAGCCCCACAACTCTAACTACTTATGTCAAACAAGAAATTTGCTACTTTCAAATAATATAAAATTTTCAACAGTTGCTATCCAGAAAATGACTCTTTCTTTATTGCTGACTATGACTAGTGGCTGAAGCAATGGACAGCCCATTGATTGTGGTATATGAACTGCTGCTTTAGGTGACTCAGCTGATCTGGGAGTATCTTGAAACTTCCTCCACCTCCTTCCTGTGAGGTAAAAAGGTGTTAGACACACAGACCTCCAAGTTCTGTAGGCACAGTTGGTTTGTTGGACACTAAACATGCATGTCTGTACAGTAACAGCACTTCTGTGTGTCTGTGAATGTACAGATGGTGTTTAGATAGTGTCTTGCAGAGATGTATTTTAGAAGCAATGAAGGGGCCAAAGGGTGAAGCATGTCCTCTTGGGGCTTCCCTGCTGGGGTGCAACATCCTTCAAGTTCTTTTCCCTTTAAATAACTGAGCTTTAAAATACATGCAAGGGTGAGCATGATGTTCCCAAGGATTGTGCCCATGGATTTCAGGCTTGTGTAGATGTTCTTAAGTCATGTTCACTTTCATGCTGTTATACACAAGAATTTACATCAGTTCCATCAAGGTTAGCTCATCATAAGTCATCATAAATGAGGTGTCAAATTTTTAATAAGACATAAGAACACTTGAGTTAAAAATCTGGTATCTCAGCTAAAAAAAGATGCAAAATATATTGTTATCCAGTCAGTAAAATATGGTCAATAAAATAAAAGGAGTCTGCCCCCATCATAACAAAGAATTATTGCCAACTTGAAAAACTTGATTTATCTGTGGTGAATGAAGCCATTTGTTTGCATTTTGTATGGCTTCTATTTGCAAGATAAGTAATCAAGGGAAGTGATGTGAGGCATGACTCATGTCTAACCACAGGCATGGTGTCTGAAGATTTCCTGCATCCTTTCCTGCCTTGGCTTCAGCAGCCCCACCAGGTGAGTCAGGTCCTTGTCAGCCCCATGCCCCCTCTGCCAGCCCCATGCAGGTGTTGGGGCTCTCACACATCTCACAGGTGTCTCTATTTAAGCATCTGGATTGAGCCTTCTAAAAATAAAAGCTGCAGTTTTGCAGCTTTGGCATTCCCACTGCATGCTGCCCTGGTAGTTAACAGATTTTAAAAGTACTCTGTTAGCGTGTTCCATCAGCCACAAAAAGTTTTGAAAACATTAAAACTGGACAATATCAAATTCAGCTATGAGAGAACCACCCCAAACTTACGTTTTTCTCTTAATTGTGGGTTTCTCTGTCATGGTGATGAGCATGAATAAATTGGATAAAAAAGCAATCATAGATGATATATTAACAGCTACTAGAAACAGTAGGGATTTTGTAGGAGAATGAGGGTTTTAATTTTGCAGTTTAAATAACTGTCAGGGAAATTATCTTCACTATTGCCACTTGTTTGTAATAGGAGAAAGTAACTGTGACTGTTTCTATTAGGATCTTGTTGTCACTGCAGGTTTAGTCCCAGATATAGAAAATAAGGTTTGCACCTCTCAGTTTGGAAAGAGTAACAGAGTCATGGCAAAGGCTGTTGACTAATTCATAAAAGTTACACATATTTTATTATCCAGTATAGAATTCATATAGAAATTGTTTTGATCCTGATAGCACCAAACCATCAGGAAGAAGCAAGCTGACAGTGTGTGTGGCTGTCATGCAGCTGTTAGACACAGAACAGCCACAAGGATTTGGGAGAATGACAGCCTGGCTGGCTGATAGCAGATGGCATTTGGAGACACTGATACCATTCTCTGAGCAGGCAAGGAGACAGTTGGCAATTTTTCAGCTGCATATTGTGGTTGACAGAGAAAAAAATGCTAAACAAACAAAAATGAGAGGTACGTTTTACAAAATAGGTGAAGAAGGAACCTTGCAGACAAAAGGACACTTCTTAAGGTTGAACTTTGCCAATTCATTTGTCAAAAATGTGTTTGTCAACCCCACCTCTTTATTACCACAGCACAAACCCCAGTGCTTGCTGATACAGCCCTGCTGCCAACACACCATAGCTGTTTGCCTTTAGATGTTAGTGCCTGTTTTAGCCTTTACATTTCAGAGAAGTTTCTATCTGAATGATTGAGCCCCAGAACTTGAACTTTACTGAAGAAGAGCTTGCAGAAGAATTCCTTACTTTGGTGGAAGGATGATAGGAGATAGTGAACACATCATCTGCTAATGATGAGATATCTGAGTGACCTTTCCCAGTTAGATGAGACTTGACCTTGCCTACCAGTAATTGCTCTTTGTTTCTTTTGCTTAGCTATTATATTAAAGAGCTGTAATATTTGGAAGTTTTTCTCATGGGAGTACTCACACACTACAGTGAAATGGGCTTTATCTGCTTTTTTGCCCTTTCTAATTGGTGGTCTTGAGCTTTCTCAGCAGGTCAACCTTTTGTGACTGGGAATGTTTGTTTTAGTAAATCAGACTATGGAAGAAGTACAAATGTAGCATCATGTTTTCAGTCTGTGGAAGTAGATCAGGATCAAAATGCAGCAGCCTACTTCTATGTTTGTTCTTGTGTTTTATTTTTCTCCAAGGATGGAAATGCTTGAGATGAGTGATGAGGCTTGGGTTGTCTTAAAGACTCCTCTGGGTGGGAGTTCAGAGTTTCTTCTGATAACAGGATGTTATCCTGATAACATGTGATGCACTAGAAGGGTTTAACCACAAGATCTAAGAACACATATCCTTTTCTTTTTTCCCTAGTCATTATTGTTAGTCTAGTTAAACCTGGATTCCAGTTGCATTATAGCTCATTAAAGACTTCTGCCAAGATAAATAATTAATCTTAAGTATATGTGTGTTTATAAAAAATTAATCATGTAGGTGCTGATTTGCCAAAAGCTGTCTTCTGTGACCCAAGTGTATTAGATACAGTTTAACCAATGAGATGCACACCCTGGTGTTTGTTACACTAACAGGGTGACTACATGGTTTGGAATATTTCCTTGTACATAGAGAAAATAAATTTCCTTCTCCACACAAAAGATAAAGACAGGAATCACAGAACTGGAAGGCACCTTGAGATGTCAACTCACTTAACCATTGCCTAGAGCAATAATTAAATGTCTGTGAAGAATAAGAAGCTCTGCCCAGAGCAGTCCTAGCAGCTCTCACAGCACTGAGCTGGAGAGATGGTTCATTAGCTGGAGACTCCCCAGAGCTCTTTGAACTGATGGCTCAGTGTTTGTGCATGGTGAGAACTGAGAAACCTCCACAGTTTCTGTAGCTTCCAATCTAGGCTGGGTTTCCAATTGTTTTGACTTGTTTTTCTGGTATTCCTGTCCTCACCTTTAGGACATTATGGCTTGTTTGGGACTTGGCTTCCCAAAGAAACAGGATGGAAGAGGATCCAAGATGCTGCAATATGGATATATCTGTTACCCTAGCTAAAAACGTTGGAACTCACCAGACAACCTTAGATTAATTTACTAGCAAGGTGCTAATCTCAAAATTAGTAGTGCCTGTTATGTGTCTTGTAAATCTTAAGAACAGAGCAACTGTATTAGAAATCCCCTGAACAAAAGACTGAGGCATGAACTCAACCCTTCTAAGACACCAGAGAATCCACACAGTGTTGGGCCATTGTGCTTGTACCCATCACAGGAATTGTTTCAGCTGCAGTGAGCAGCTGAACCAAAATCAGGCAAACAGGAGCTCTAAGTCTCTGGGAAATCAGGCAGAGAGGTTGAGGGTGCTCACGTGCTTGATAGAAAGGAAAGCTCAGGTTGATGCACATGGAACTAGTTTATGCCATTCTTTCTAAAACCTCATTTTTCTCCAATGCATTTTTTGAACATAATTAAATATATTTGAAGAAGAAAAAAATGGGTGGAAAAACTCTGGCATGTTTGTGTAGCCCACCCCCAGTGCCCACCGGTGACGCTCTCAGGTATGTGAGAAAATTCACACCAGGTTGATGGGTGCAGACCCATAGGAGGCCACTGATGTCTGACAGGCAGCAGGCAGCTTACCCTGGGACATCTCAAAAGCACCAGAGACCTATGTTTAGACAACTAAATACTGCCCTAAATTTTATTCCTGATCCCACTCAAGTGTATGAGTTAATGCTCTAAAGACCATGGCTGGGTCAATCTGCCCTTTCTGTCTGCTGCCACTTTTAGATTTAATTTTTATTTCTTTTAAATAGCAGCCAAAGAGAAGCTTGAAGTTAGACATCTACTAAATAAAGCACATAAATTGTACCTGGCAAAAATGAAGACTGGGGCAGGCACTCAGCATAACTGCATCAATCCAGCTCTTTTTAGAGCTTTGTCTACAGCTACTGGAGCTGATCTCATCTGCTCTGGTCAGCAGCCATGCTCCTCCTGGTTCTTCCCAGTGATCTTCTTTAAGGGTCTGTGCCTGCATTTATCCATGAACTTCATCAGCATCAATCTCTTAGAGCTGCAGCAGGTGACCAGCACCCCGAGCAGCTGCTCCTTTCATTGTTCTGACAGAACTCCTCCCTAAACCTGTTCCTGAGCAGCCTTGTGGCATCTGCATGAGATCATGGAAATGGAAAAATAGCTGTGATTGCTCAAGCTGTATTATCAACTGTTTTCAGAGAGCTGTTTTTGCTCTCTTTTGCAATACAGGAAACTACCTGACATGTTCATGGCAGCACTTCTGTTCTTGTCTACTGACAGATGAGCACTTTGTACCTACTGCAAGCTTAATTGTCTGTAACCTGAGGAAAGCTCTAGATTTTAGGAGTGTCTGCAATGTATTGCAGCAACCTACCAGTGCCTCTCCTGATGCCTTGAATCCATCAGAGCTCTTGTTCCTCCTCCCCCACCATGTCCTTTTGGGTTTGCTGACCTTTGCTAAACGGTTTATTTGTGCTCCATAAGGGCTCCACATGTTGAAACATCAAAGAAAAATCTACAAAGCCTCTCTAAGCATTGCAGATCATCTTCAACTATAAACTCATCTTACAGCTCCCTAAAGTCAGATGTAAATTATAGTAGCAAAAACTACTTGTTGTGCTTTAAAACAAGTTAGAACAAAGCAAGTTAGTTTTAGATCTTTTATAAACTGTCCAGTTTAATATAAATAAATCTGTGGCAATTGTAGCCAAAGCTGCAGGGAAACAGGTTATTGTCTAAAACATGCTTGAGTGAGACATAAAACTATTCAGGATAAGAGAAAACAAGTTGACACAGGCCATAAATACAGCTATGCTGGAAGTGAAAAGAATATTTTTTTTACCATCAGAACCCTGGTTACATTAATTAATATAGAACTATAGGAGAGGAATGAGAAGAAAATTAAATAAATGAGTGGATGGAACTGGACCAGTTTGTGAAAGCAAGTTCCCTTACACCCTAGCTTCAAAGTTGTTTGCAGTCTGTCCACCTGAAATATCAGACTCCACATCATGCTCCCACCAAATTTGCTAGAATACTTCTAAATCAGTGACTAATCTAATCTAATCTAATCTAATCTAGTGTTCTAACTCTAAAAAATAACTGTGTTAAAGTGGTTCTGCCCATATTTTTAGAAGAAAAATTACTACAGGTTACAAATGGTATTAAACATCAATTGATTTTGCCATGTATCCCTTACAGGAAAATCCACCTGTGAAAATCCACAGGGTTAGGAGTACAGCTCTGAAACAGCTCTCCCTCTCCTGCATTGGGAAGCTGTGTCAGTGGGAAGGTCAAGGATGGGACTCAGCAAGTAGTGAATTTTAGCCAGTGCTTCTCAGCTGACCTTTGACAGTCACCACAGTGTCAGATTTCCCTCTATAAAGATGATGCTGGTATTTCACACAGTACTAACAGAATGCTGTCCCCCAGGTGCATCATTTAATGATTTGCAGTGACTTTTTTAAAGACAGAGGCTTTAGCAGACTCAATAAATTCCTCTGGTGCTTTAAAACAAACCATGTCCTGAACATTGAAACAGGCCTTCCTTCCTGCATGATTTTTGCCTTGAAAAGAAATGTTTCTGTGTTTATGTCTTTATGAATAATCATAAACCTACAATGTTATTTCAGTTTCTGGTGGTGCCATTTTCCTGCCTGCTGCACCTGTGCTCCACACAAACACAACACCTACAGTACCAGTTGTACCTAGGAGTGAGGGGCTCACTAAAGCTGAGGATAACTGACCAGCCATCAAGGCACGAGAGAGCCAACCACTCTCTCCCAGTCCTGCCATGAGCTGGCCATGACCAGCTGCACCTGCAGTGGGTTAGGGCAGTGGGAGCTGCAGAGGCAGCACCAGCACAAGAAGGGCAATTCCCACAGCCCAGCACTTCTGGTGGGCAAGGCAAGGCAAGGCACAGGACAAACCAGCTCCTGCCTGTGTGTGGTTGTGCAGGTGTTTCTGTGCAGGCTCAATGTCTGAGAAGTGGGAGACAATCCCAAATGAAGCCTTTTTCTTCTCACCACTGCACCTTCTGTCCCAGGTCACAAGGCAGTGAATGTGAAGCAATAGTTCTCAACTCCTATTGTTGCAGGGAATCTGAGAGTTTATAAATTAGAATAGCACTTGGATAACTACAAAGTAGTAAAATATCTACATTTGATATGTTAGCACTTTCCTCTGTATTTTGTGCTACAGAAATTTCCCCTTTTTTCTGCATTTTCAGCTGCTTCTTTAGTCCTTTTGGTTTGCTTTGCAAACAACTCTAGAGCAACTTCAGTACTGGCTGCCTAACACAGACAGCAAGATCTACCATAAGCACACTAACACTACAGAGCCAAAGGGTATTTCCCTGGAGCCTTCTCTTCTCCATGCTGAACAAGCCCAGCTCTCTCAGCCCATCAGTCATTTCCTTTGTGCATGATGCCATTGAAGAAGCACCTACACTCTGCCAGAATAGAAAACTGTGACTGGAATTCATTTTGAATAGTTATCAGTGCATCTGCTTTCTAACTTTGTGGTTTTCCCTTTCCATTTTGACCCAAACTCCTGGGAAATTTGAAGACCATTAAATAAAATCTCCACTAGAAAATATTAGTTATGCATATGCAACTATTTCCATCTTGTTTGAAAGGTTTAGGAAAATTTGTGTGAGCATACAGTAGGATACATCTTTAAAAGCCAGATTTGTCATAATGATGGGACAATCAAAGTGTTACCTTGTGCTGTAGGGATGAAATTATTACATTGTTATTGTACCTTACTAGTTGTTATAGTTGTAAAAATAACTTTGTGTTTCAGCTACCATTAGCAGTAGGTCCTATCCTAGCTGCTAACTGCATTGGAAAAGCCAGGTACCTAAATGGCTTCAGTCAATCACAAAGGCACATTGGTAAAGCAGTGTAGGGACTGGATTTGAGCTTTCCTCCTTGAGAGCTGACCCTTTGCCTTTTGATAGAGGACCCCTTTAGCCAGAGTGGTAGCTCTTTCACCAGAACTAGTAGATGACAGCCTGAAACTTTTGAAGCATACTAACAAACAGACTTCCAGACTGTATCTATACTTGTAAATAATACTTGTTGTTCTCTGGCTTGATGGGCATGTGGCAGAGCATGGCCCACAGCCATGTGCCTAAATTATCTTTATTCCACAAGCAGAATGATGTTGTGCCAAATGTCTTTCAGGAATGGCCTCTGCCCTGTGCTATCCCCAGAGACAAGGAGGTTAATCAGCCATTTAACCTCTTCTGCTCCTCAGCAGGCTGGTGGCATTTTCAGAAGGGCTTAAAAGCAGACTGCCATGCCCTGCAGTATCACAACTCTTAATTAACAGTGGTGTGCCAGTGGCTGGCAGCCCTGCAAAGCAAGCAGCCAGATCCACATGTTGCTCTTTAAATGGAAATGCCAAAGCACTGCCAGTGCCCACCTAGACCCTGAGTCTGTGGTGTGCATACTGGCTTGTGCTGCTTGACTTAGGGGCCCAGAACCTCTGTTCTACTACTGTTTCAGTTTGGGCATTTAAAATATTTGAGTAATCGTGTTAGAGGAGCTGAAATTGTTGTTGTCATTATAGTCTCAGATAATTCTACTCTTTACTGAGAAATAGCAGAGCTGAGGGTGTACCAGCATTGCAGCCCCTGTGACTCACAGCTTGGGAGATTAACAGCTAACTCAGATCACAAGGAGCAGGCATGGTTTTCTGTTTACATTGATATGTCAGGCTGTAAACTGCTGCAATGGCTGTGGACTTTGAGTTATTATCTGTCCCTGTAAATTTAGCTTGAGGTAGCCACATGTATTATTTTTCCAAAATAAAAAAAAATAAACAAAAATCACTTTCTCAGCAACAACAAAAAACCCCAGCTTTATCACAGTATGTATCTCCAATTATCTTGTTGGCATGAATGTATCAATACAAGAAAGGTTTTCGGGAGCAGTTTTTATCCAGATGGTTGGGAGTGTTCACAGTACTTAAAAATGTACTACAGAGATAGGTCCTGATTCTGCTAAGGTGTTTGTATTGGCCTGCTGTTAAAGTGGTACAAACCAATAATATTTGATCTGGCATAAAGATGCTAGTATGAAGTTATTATCCTTAAATTCTTTGAATAAGACGTAACTGGCAGAACAAAGTTCTATAGGTCATATGTGTCATATGGTGACATGTTATGTAGGGTACATACATATATATATATATATATATATATATATATATATATATTTATATTTATATGGTGACAAAGTTATATAGACCACTGTGGTTTTTATGTGGTGACAGCAATTTGTGGATCCATTCCAGGAACCTTAGGGATAGATACAGTATTTCAGCAAAGCCCAGCCTGAACTTCAAGGTTTTGATGGTGTGAACAAAGATCAAGCAAGGACCTGGCCCCATGCTTTTCCCATGTGTTTCCCATGTTTCTGCTGTGTCTCTGTCTCTTCCCAGTCAGCCCACAAGCACCACCATCACAGCTCTGATGCAGAGAAAGATGCCAAGAAAATTCACAGTGCCTGCAAAGGAGCAGGTAAGAAAGACTTTTGTAGATTTTTGGACTTTGTGCCAAGGGCAGATCAATATTATAGAAAGCATATACATGAACTTAGGCAAACCAACTGTTCCAACCAGTTTTAGGTAATCTTTATGCTCTCTGTCAAATACTGACTCAAAGAGCATTCACACCCATGAAGATAAATGGGAAGGGAAGCCAGCCTGTTCCTCAAAGACTGGTAAGATCTAGCTTGATAATTGCATGTCTTCAGAGCATTAGGGTAAACATGGTATTTGTTCCCTGTGGCAGGAACATCAAGCTGCCAAGATTAATTTGATAGTCACAGGGTCCAGCTAGTCAGGTTAGATTAAGGTCATGGTTAGATATCCTTTCTCAGGCCTCCAGGGACCAGTAAAGAACATCATCATCTCCATATTTCATCAGAGCCCACTGCAGCTCCATCAGCTGAAAGGAATTTACAGTGATTTCAACCTTCACCAGTGATTTTTAACTGAAAATAACTGTCCCTCACAATCTTCTGTGAGGGAGTTTGAAGTAAGCCTGACTGCACTGATGTGAATGAGGAATGCATAGTGTTTCACAGGATCCTAAGGTCCATGGAGGTGACAATGTTCAGTAAAGGAAGAACATCCAGGCAGCACACAAGATCAATAAGTTATTAATTCACTCCAGTTATTTGCACAGTTAATATGTATTTAAGCATTTCTTCCTGGTATAGCACTGACATGCAGAATCAGCTAGTGAAGTGTTGAGTTTTAGGAACTGTTCCTGTCTTACAACTGAGCCCTCTCATGACAATTGCCAGAGGACTCTCCTGAGAGTTTAACCCAATGTTATCAAATAGGAATACAATTCCTTCTAAAATTGGACCATGCCTTCTGCCTTGGATCTAAGCAGGAAGAACTGGGCAAGATGCCCTAAAGTTGTCCTCCATGTACCTGGTGGTAATAGAGGCATGAAAACCTATCAGCTGTTGCTGAATACCAGTATAATTTGTGTCTTTATCCTTTGTGCTGGTTGCTACTCAGAAACCCTTGTTGGTTCCTGCTCCTAAAAGCCTGAGATGAGGCACAGCACAAAGCCCAGAGATGGCCACACAAAGGCATCAGATGGCAGAGCTCAAGGAGAGTGTGGGGCAGTGACCACCGGCAGGATGTGTGGGCATCAGCAGACCTGGCAAATGTCTTGATGCCTTTGGTCTGCCATCCTGTGGGCATCTGGGCAGTTTCCATCACAAGCTGGGTCATGTGTCTGTCCTGGCTCACATTCTCAATTTCTTATCATGAAGAAATAATGCCCGAGTCCATCTGCTGGTCCTCAGATGGAAGTGCACAGGATCCCTGTGCTAGTGCCACAGCTGCCCTGTTGTGTCCTTTGTACATCCAGGTAACACCAGGAGCCCTGTGCTAGTGCCACAGCTGCCCTGTTGTGTCCTTTGTACATCCAGGTAACACCAGGAGCCCTGTGCTAGTGCCACAGCTGCCCTGTTGTGTCCTTTGTACATCCAGGTATCATCACTGTGGTCCTGTCTCTTTTTAGCTGTAACAAATGCCTTCCAGCAGCTCTGTTTAGTGCAAACTTCTGTTTATATGGCAAGGGCAGCAGAAGTGCAAGAGCAAGGTTACTGCCTTTAGGAAGCTTTTTCAATCCATTGCATAAGTCAGAGCTCAAAGCTGAGTGAGGGCTTTTCCCCTGGAGGGTGGCTGCATGTCAGCTCCCCTCTGTGATGGGCAGCACAGCAGCTGCATCTCTTTGGGCATCCCACACTCCCACTTCACTCTGATTTTTGCCAAGCAAAACAGCATTGGCAGAGACCGAGACCATTCAGGCTGGTTTCAGGTCCTTTTTCCTGACTCCATTCAGCAAAATTAAAACCAATTTTTTACAGGCTGTACATCCAGGCTTCAGGTTAATGAGCTGATTCAAACACATCCTTGCCTGCCTGGCCTCTTGCCCCACTGCCCTCACTCTGTTGTGCCAGCACAGCATTCATGCCATAACAAACTGGATCTGTGGCTGATCCCTTGGGACTGCTCAAACAAGCATTGTCACCAAAAACATGCATATCAGCCTGTGGGCACTGGCATAAACCTGATTGTAGGAGCAGTGTCTGCCCTTCTCAAACAGAAGACTCAATTTCTTTGCTATTAACTGCATGAGATGGTGAAATTTTATTTTATTGAACATCATAGCTGACTACAGTTTAAATTATCCTCAAAAGAATCTTAAATGCTACAAATCCTAAAGGTGGAACCACTGGGGATACATGTACAGGATTTTTTTTCTCTTTAGAGGCCACATTTTCTTTCCTCTGTATTAGATTCCTGATTATAAAATCCCTATGCACAACTTCTTTTTCAGGAACCAATGAAAAAAAAATTATTGAAGTCTTATCAAGTCGAACATCGGAGCAGAGACAACAAATAAAGCAGAAGTACAAGGATTTGTATAGCAAGGTATTTTGAAATAAGTGGCCTTTCTGTTTGAAACCACTGCCTCTGAAAATACAGCCTACAGGCCTCTGCTTTTGAAAATATCAAGGGCATAGTGCATTTAAGGAGGACACCAGTTACTTTCTGATTCAGCAATTTATTTTATCTCCTCAAATACTGATTATACTTCTAATTTTAGGCCTCAGAATCTTCTTGAAGTCAGCCTTAACCAGATCAGAGCATTTTAATCAAAGCTGGGAGAGCTAGAAAATAATTCATAACTGAAATAGAAAATATTTCAGCTTGTGTTCATCTTCAGCACATTCAGAAAAATAAGTTAATGTAAAAGGGAAATTATAAGTCAGAGTCCCACTTAGACCAGATGCAAATTCATACAAACTATTTGATTTCACACAACTTTATATTTATTGAGTTTAATAGAAGAATTTAATAGAAGTTTAATTGATTTCTTCCAGTCATGAAGTAGAACATGTTGCAAAACTAAGAAGTTTCATTGGGCACTTGATTTCTGCAGGAGGCATAAACTGCCTTAATGATTTTGTGTGTATGAAAAATAAAGCTTCTAAAATATTGTTTCAGTAAACACCTGAATCCTGCAGACTTTTTTATTAAACTGGTATTTTCTTAGTGTCTGCTTGCTCATTAATAATTGTCAATAAGAGAGTCAGCACAGAAGATGAATGAAAGCCTTCCATATGTAAAATTTACAGCAAGCATGATACAGATTTTGGTTACATAAATACTATAGATGTTGTTCTATAATGAGAGTTAATACATATAGGCATTAGAAATTATCAAATGCCATGAAACATCACAGTGGCATCAGCTCATAGCAACCCTTCTGCTCTCCTGGGCAGCCTGAATCTCCTGGGAAGGAGGCACAAGTGGTACCATCTCCCTCCTGCTGCTCCAGGAACTTGCAGCATTTGTGGGGTGTGTGCTGAAAGTGCTCCAGCACAGATGGCAGCCTCTGACTTGAGCAGTTGAGTGTTCACGTGCAGTTGTGCAAGCAGGAACTTGAGAATAATAGAGCTGGATTTCTCATTCAGTGTTCTGACCTTGTCAAGCTTCCCATAGTGCAGGAGATGTTAACTGCAGACAGGAGTTCCAATGCACCCTCAGCTGGCATCCTCAGCATGCACTAGCCAGCTCTCCTCCAGGGTCTTACTGAATTTTGATTTAAGGTTGATGTGGGTATGTGTGTGTAAAAATGCTCTCGCTTGGCACAAAAGCACCTTGCAGAAACCTGCTGCTTTTTCCAGTAAGTCAGTTTTAACCAAAACTGACAGAAAGGTTTTTGGTTTTATCCCCTGTGTGGCAGCTCTTTCAAAGGAGGAAGCTTCTGTATTTTATTTGAGAGTAAACTCCTGTAAAGTTTTTCAAAACACTATTTTGCATTTATTTACACAAGTAAGAGTCATAACTGGACTGATATTGGCTGGTATTTGAAGATGGGACAATCATTTCAGTCAATCTGAAGCCAAAATTTTTAGGGATTTTATTTTGAAAAAAAAAAAAGTCTGTATTTTAAGGCCTTTAAAAAATTGTTTTGTCCCTTTTTGGCAGAGAAGGAGCTTTTAAGTCATTAGATTCCCTGAAACAAATTAAGAAATCCTCTAATCTCACCTCAGCTTTTGCACTAACCCTCCTGACTCCCCACAGGAGATGGAAGAGGACCTGAAAGCAGACCTGAGTGGGAATTTTGAGAAGGCTGTGCTGGCTTTGCTGGACTTGCCCTGCGAGTACGAGGCCCGAGAGCTTCGGAGGGCGATGAAGGGAGCTGGGACAGACGAGTCGCTGCTGATTGAGATCCTCTGCACTCGGAGCAACAAGGTCAGGGCACCACCTTGTGGGACCTGCCTTGGGCAGCAGGGCAAGGAGCTCACCAACAGGATTCCTGCAAGGAGGAACGGGGATCAGTCCAGCTCCTGTGGCTGAAATGCCTCTTGCCAGTGTTTGCAGCAGTAAGATTGCCATACTAGAGCTGAAACTCCAAAAGGAGTTAAGACCAATAAAATTCACATTCCTTCCTTTATCCTACTCCTACCTGCCTTGGATGGCACGGGGGCGGCACCGG
This sequence comes from Molothrus aeneus, assembly GCF_037042795.1. Classification (NCBI taxonomy): domain Eukaryota; kingdom Metazoa; phylum Chordata; class Aves; order Passeriformes; family Icteridae; genus Molothrus; species Molothrus aeneus. The sequence continues at coordinate 141,828,840 of NC_089646.1, read as the reverse complement.
TGAGAATAATCCCTGGATACATGTTAAAGGGCAGCCTTGGCACTGCTCTGGTGGTTCAGAGGCACAGGAACATGAGCCTTGTGAAAAAAAGAAATAGTTAACTCTTGCCTAAATGCAGGGAAAACCAGAGGGACACCTGCATGAATCAGGCACCTCTCAAAGCACTGTCCTCAACGGGAACTGGGAATTCACAGCTTCTCCCTCCCCCGTGGTTGCTGCACTTCACACTCTGGTATTTTCTGGGTCCCTTAGGGCAGGAAGGAAATGATGAATCTGACTCTATGTTCTTAGAAGGCTAATTTACTATATTATGATTTTATATCAAAGAATACTATATTAAAACTATACTAAAGAATAGAGAAAAGATACAGACAGAAGGCTAAAAGATAATAATGAAAAACTTGTGACTCCTTCTAGAGTACTGACACAGCTTGACTGTGATTGGTCATTAAGTTAAAACAATTCACATTCTGGATAAAGAATCTCCAACTACATTCCAAAGCAGCAAAACACAGGAGAAGCAAATGAGATAATATTGTTTTCCTTTTTCTGTGAGACTTCTCAGCTTCCCAGGAGAAGAGTCCTGGGTAAGGGGATTTTTCAGAAAATGTGACAGTGACATCACACACTACAGGCATGGTGCTGACTTGCTGGTGTTTTGTTTGCTCATTTACTTATTAATTAGTAACACGTTATTTATTTATTTATTTATTTATTTATTTATTTATTTATTTATTTGATTTTTACTTTATTTATTTTTTTGTTTTCCTAGGAAATCGTAAACATAAAGGAGGCCTACAAGCGTTGTAAGTAGTTTTATCTTTCAAACGCCTTCATTTAAATCCTTTCTCACTGGTTTAACTCTCATAGATTTTGTTTCTTCCCAGTGTTTGACAGGGATCTGGAGTCTGATGTTAAAAGTGACACCAGTGGCTCCCTACAGAAGATATTAGTCATGGTGCTAGAGGTGAGGCTGGGGACTTTCCTCTTATGCAGCTGCCTGACAGAGATATTTCCTTTTTTCACTGAGTAACCATAAAAAGTATTGTCTGGCAGTTATAATAATGCAGTTATGATATGTAATATATTAATGAGGTAATTACAGTAAACAAAGGCATTCTTCAGTATAAGAGCCTTTCATATCTATGGCTTTTTAATATGTACCATTTTTGTTTATGAAACCACAGATAATTTTATCAATATTGATACTTTGAAAATAACAGGATTGTTTTACTGTTATTTATACCATGGTAAAGGCTAGAATACTCATTCGAGGTCATGGCCCCATTATTCTGAATTTTTGCCCTAAACCACTAAATCTTATTTCCATCTCATCTAAGGATTCCAGAATTCAGATGCAGAACAACTAAGAAAGAGATTGCTGTTCTGTTAGTTTTTCATTCATCAAAAAAGAGCTTATTTTCCATTAGAATACATTTTATTTTAAACACTTTTCATGAAATAAAGCAAAAAATCAACACCTTCATAAAGACACATTATAACTAAGAAAAATAGGAGCACATTGAGAAATGCAATGTGGTGGTCAGTCTGATCTGACAGCCCTGGGAAATGAAAAGACTGAATAAATAAAAGAAGCTTTAAAGACATAACAGTCACATCACTAAATACACCACTGTTTAGATTCTCATTCTGGGAAGCATTGGTGTAGCTCTTTCCAACCTCCTGTATACTTTCAGGAGTGGCAAATACATTTATTGCTTTTTTTTTTCATCGATAATTTCTCGCAGGGATGGCAGTGCTGGTGAATGCTCAGAGTACATAGGTCAGTCAGGAAAACATTTCACAGTCACCAGGGCATATCCAGCCCTGTGAAAAGCATCAGCACTTCACTGCAGGTACTGGGCACCTTCCTGCTCCAGGGGCAGCAGCGTTGCCATCTCGTTAGGGCTCAGCACACAGCACATAAAGCTGGGGACAAACCCTACACGAAGGGTTCAGCAAACCGGGGGGGTCCCACCGTGCCCATCCCCGGGCTCGTGTCAGCAGATGGCAGCAAAACCCCAACCCAAAAATCTGTCAGGGCCAGAGATACACAAATATCTGTGAGCTGAAAGGAAACCAGCGCTTGGTTGGGTGTTTTTTTACAGTTATCTCCTTTTCTGCAGGCAACCCGAGATGAGACCCAGCAGGTCAATGCAGAGCTTGCTGAGCAAGATGCCTCAGATCTGTACAAAGTAAGTGCAGTTGTGCAAAAATCCCTTTTTATCCCGTGCTGCACAGCAAGGGCTACCTCAGGGGGACTGAACAAACCAAGCACACGGGCAATGGCAACACAAAGAGAGGAGCAAGGGGAGCATGGGCTGGAGCTGGATGGATCCAGGGTTGTGGCTGACTTCATGTCTCTACTGTGTGTGAACAAGTGCTTCCAGAAAATAACATGTGCTTTTGAAGGCAGGAGAAGGCCGCTGGGGAACAGAGGAGCTGGCTTTCAATGTGGTCCTAGCAAAGAGAAGCTATAGCCAGCTGAGAGCTACTTTTCAAGCCTATGAAAAGGTGAGTTTATCTTCTGCAATGGGGGTTGCATAGGGCCCTGACATATAGGTGCAGACCCTACAATGACATGTAATGATCTGAAGAGCCTTTTCCAACCTAAATTATTCTATGTAGAGTGGACAATCCTTTATCTGCCATTTTATAACTTCTTGAATGCTTTAAGAATGTTGGAAAACATATTTATACAACTGTGTCCTGAGCATACAGAAATAGGTGATTTACAGGAGAAGCTTTATCTTCTGCCAGTGAAGATCCCATTCCCCTTCATACACAATACTCAGCCAAATAAATGTCACCAATGTCTGCTCCTTCCCACAGCTGCAGGACAGTGTACCCCCCCTCCTGCAGCAAAAGGACAGGTTCACAAACTCCTGCCCTGAAGGAAGGATTTGCTTTTCTGGTGTTTTCTTCTCCTTCTCCTAAACAGAGCCTGTCATGGTGTCTCCTCCTGTTCCACCACTTCAACACACTCATATTGGCTGAGGAGAAGTTTATCTCCAGCCTTTTCCTCTCTGCCCACACTGGACAGATGGCCTGTGCAGGTGCTTTGCTGTGCTTTCCCCTGTCTCCAAGCATAAGGCAAAGGAGGCAGCAGGATCCTGACTATTTAGTACTTTTCCCTGTGTCACCCAGCAGGAACATTTTACTCATGCCTGGGCCTGAACCTGACCTGATATGGAGATATCTTGCTAGGAAATTACCTCTGAAAGTCAAAGCAATGGGAGATCCAAGTTCCTTCTCCTAGCAGCAAGGTGGAAGCTCAGCAGTGACATCTCAGGAAAGAGTCTCCCTCCAGCCTCTGGCTCACAGTCCTGAACTTCCCTGGGAAGACTCTGAGTTCATCAGAAAACTGTAGCCTCAGGCACTGAAGATGGAAAGAGCTCAAGTCAAAGCCATGTTTCAATGTCAACATAATAAGGAACCAATAGCTACAAAAACGTTTGCAGCTTAATCCAAGTTTGGGGCTGCTGCTGGCAGAAGAACAAACCCAGTCACAAACTGATACTCTCTCCCTTGGAGTGGCCCAAACCCTGGGGATTCAGTTAAGTGCTCAATAGCCAAACTACCTTGGCCTTTGATTCCTAAAGCCAAGCAGATCTGTTTGCCCAAACCAATCCACCACATCCTGCCTGGCTGCACTCAAAGTAGGCCAAGATTAGAGCCAAAATCTTGCGAACATGCCCTTCTCTTCAGCTGGAGAGATACATAGGGTAAGATCTAAACCAGGTTGGTGCTTTGCAGAGCTTAAGCCCTAAAGCCTGATGTGGTGCCCTTGCTGCCTTGTACACACAGTCTCCCAGCTCTGACCTAAAAGTCAGAGTCTTGAAACTTGCAGGGACATCCTGACGCTCAAAGTAGAGCAAAGTAAAAGTCTTTGAGGTTCCTGAAGTTCACAAAAGTCAGGGTAAACTCTGTTTTGAAGAGACAGTCTGCTTCTCCAATTCCCTACAGAATAATACAAAAACTCTGAGACAACCGTGGTGCTTGTAAACTTAGCCTGGGAAGCCAAAGACAATAAGTAAGAGAACTTCAGAGAGTTGGTAAAGCTCCAAAAATTATCTTATTTATGTGGGAGCCATCCAGAGCCTTTGATAGAGAGTCTAGAGAAAGCTTGAACAGTTTCTGCTGACCAGGGGTCACTCAAGAAGAAGCTGCAGCTTCTTTGTCCTAGAGGCTGTCAGATACCTGGGACTGCCTGATGGAGATTATCCATCCCTTAACCACTGGGCCTTACCTGGCTGCACAGACCTTCTCTTGTGGATCACAGTGGATCTGTGAGAACTTATGCCAGAGGAGAACTTCATTTACCTCGAATTACTCCTTTGGAAAGGCTCTAAAGGATCTGGAATGACCTTTTGCCATTTGGGTCCTGAATCTGATGCTGTTTTGGCAGTGGGAAGACATGTACAGAGAGAAGCTCTTATGGCTCCTTTTTCTTCTCATAGGTGTGTGGGAAGGACATAGAAGAATCCATTAAAAGTGAAACCTCTGGAGATCTGGAGAAGGCTTATCTGACTCTAGGTAAAAAGCAAGAGTTTCAAGACCTTTCTTTTCTAGTTCTTGCTGTCACCTGACATTGATTGTTGGGGGTCTGTGTACAGCCTGGCAACAGCCATTGAGCTACCCCTAAACTGAGCTAACATATCTGCCAGGGAAAAAGTAGACAATTTCCAGTAGTGATTGGGACTCCTTGGTTTTAAAACTAAAACTTGCCAGACACAGCTCCTTTCCACAGGAAAAGCTGAATTTTTTTCCCTCTAACACAGGGTAGCCACCTCCAAGCTGCCCCTGGGACAATGGCTGGTGATAACTTCCAGCAGATGCTTGGGCACCATGAGAAGTGCACTAGCCAGCCACCACAAAAATGTACAGGGTCCTAGACAGCAAGTTAGCACTAGGGTTGACCAGTATTTAAACCCGTGTCCTGTCCCACTGTATTGCTGTTACCCATCTGGATTTAGGCTCTCACAGATTTCCTCCTGTGATCTGCAGAGTGAGCAGCTGTAAATGGCTAAATAAACTATTTAGTGCAATACAACAGGCATCTACCCCAAGAATGGGTGGGCAAGAGGAACCCCATGAGGGCATGGGGTTTCTCATTTATGTAATTTTCACTGTGGAATGGCTGAGTACTCAGTGCTGGTAATCTCTTGTGGAAAAATGGACATCCCCATTCATACTCCAAGATTTCTCCTTGCATACTGATAGGGGATCAGTCTCAGAATAAAAGCCCTGCCAGCTCATGTGTCTAAGCATAAACACATAGAGTTTCCTTTTCTTACTTATTTAATTCTGCTTGAAGTTGTATCACAAACTGTAAATGTACAAATATAATGAGGCCTCTTACTGTTTTCTTTAGTCAGCTGTGCCAAAGACTGCCCAGGTTACTTTGCCACACTTTTGCACAAGTCGATGAAAGGAGCTGGGACTGATGAAGAGACCTTGATTCGCATCCTTGTGACCAGGGCTGAGGTAGGGTACCCTGTGTCCTGTAACTGCTCACATCAGCTCTAGGAGAACACAAATGTAGAGGGTATGGAGTGAGTCCTGGTAGATCATGTGCTCAGCAAACCCTTTTCAGCCCAGTGACATCAGTGGTCACACTCTGCTTCTGTACCCAGGCACCTCTAATTTTGATATTGCATCTATTTCTGTTTTCAAAGGAACTAAACCAGGAAGCATGTAGGCAATTTCAAGTGTAGTCAACTGTACCTGGTTAAAACCAGCCCATGGGGAGGTCTGGCCCCAGTAGGATGTGTAGAAATAATTCCTAGTTAATTAATGATAAAGCAGCAGTTTCCAATTTGAGAATTGCTTATAAACATATGTTGCCAATTTTCTCTGATTCCAGCTGGGAAAAACAGATGGGGAGGAGGGAAGAGAAATAAAAAGCCAAAGGAGTTAACTGTCATTTTAAGAAGCACAAAACCTCATGAGACATTTGAGATATTTAAGCACAATCTTTAAGTATTCCTTGTAAGCTGTGTAGGTTGTAACCCCAGGGCTGTTTCAATCAACACAGAGGAGGAGCCTCTCACAGGCATGAGGAAAGCATATTTCTCAATGATCCACAGTGAGAAAAATTAGGCTCCAGCACATTGTCTCCATTAAGACACAGTCCAGTCGTTATAACATTTAAAACCCACTGCAATAAAGATCAGACCTGTGCTGTAGGTGCCTTTTTACAGGACAGCTCCAGATAAGGAGTTTGTTTCTCCCCCAGCAGTAACCAGAAAATTACTTCTCTGGGTGGAACAACACTCTTTTTTAGCCATACTCCTGGGACATCCCTCTTTCCCTGTTTGCCACCAGGGGATGACCTCAGGAGCTCACATCATTCCTGTGTGAGTTTCTCCAGTACTAAGGCTGTGCTGGCACAGCACCATTGGGCAGAGATTGTCCCAGCCTTGGCATAACTTTCCATGCAGGCCTTCTTCACAGTTAGCATCCCCTCACCACCATCTGACATGGACTTACCTTGAATTCAAATGTTAAGCTCGAAGTCCTCCAAGAGTTTTAGACCTCCTGCATTCTCCTCTCCTACTCCCACTTGGTGTGGTGGGCCTTGAATCAGACCCCAGGGGTGCTGGCAGGGGCAGGGCAGGTTACTCAAAGCATTCACCACTCTTCTAAAGAGGTTTTTGGTGTCTCCTCAGAGCGACCTGCCAGCAATAAAGGAGAAGTTCCAGCAGATGTACAAGAAGCCGTTAGCTGAAGCTGTCCACTCTGACACCTCTGGGGACTTCAGAAAGTTGCTGCTGGCAATTTTGCACTAAAAGCCCATCAAGAATGAAGAGGCATGCTGAGCAGCCATCTCTTGATTAGCTTCCAAAAAACCATCCAAAAATGTGGCATTAGCACAAAGAAAAAAATCCAATTTATTTTCTTCCCTGCTGGGAAATATGTTGCCAAGTAATGTTGGACGTGAAGTTTATGTTATGGCTGTCTTGCCAAATACCCTTGAGGAATAAAGACATGTTGAAAAAACTAGATATAAATTGACCTCTTTGTGTTTGCATATGTGGAGGAATCTCCTGTCATTGTTTCTTCTGGGTAGATTTTCTCTTTCTCTCATTCTGAAGATTATCTCTGCTCTTTCAATGAATGTCATGTCATGCCATTACAGTCCTGCCAAGAGACAATGAATAGTAATTTCTTCTCAGCTCATTATCACAGCTCTTTAAACAACCGGAGGGCTGTGAATTAATGATTTAAGTCAGACCCTGATTAAAATCCTGCTGTCAACAGGGAAGGCCAGAGTGATTTCCCTATCTGTGAGTTGCCCTCTCAGCAGTCACCCCCTAAATTATCCCATGAAGGAGAGAAAGGCTTGCAGTCCTCACCAGCACCACATCCTGGGATATGGTGCAGGAGCATCACAGGGGAAGAGGAGGGTCCTTTGTGAGGTAGATGTCAGGCAGGAAATTCTGTTCCCAAAGAGGAAGACATTGGCCTCTGGACAGCTGCACCGTCTTCATCCTGGGATATTTCCTGGTCTGATCTCATGGCTCACCCTGCTTTAAGCAAGAGCTTGAATTAGAGACCGCTGGAGTTCCCCTCCTCCCTGAATTACCCTAAGATCTTATAATCATATTAGAGAAGATGTACATGAAAAAAAATAGAACCTGAGGACTAAGAAGAAGAGAGTGAAGAATTTAGCTCAAGGAGATGGGTTCATGAGTGTTTGTCTTTGTCTGGCCCCTTCTGCCTCTGAAGTGTACCACCACTCTGCATGATGAAGGGTCTTTCAGGCCCTCTGAGGTGGGATGACTGCTGCCATCCTATTCCCATTGAAAACAGTATTTCTGAAGCACTGGGCCTGTTTCTCCCCTCTTGGGTCAATGTCACAGCAGCAGCACCTGGCCATCTGGTTATAACATGGGGCAGTATAAATGAGATGGGAAAGATGTGTGGCTTTTAAGAACAATGATTGGTGTCTCACACAGGTGTAATAGGATGTTGTGGCATTTTAAAGGCCTGATCCTTCTTTGGGAACATTTCTAGCTACCTAAAAATATCAAGGGCAGATCCTGAATACCTGAATGCCTTTATCACAGGCATTTTAATGTTCAGACCCAGCAAGAACAGAGCAATGTAGGATCTAAGTATCTTCTTGTTGCTGTTGCCATGGGTCTGTAACCAGAGACTATAGAAAAGATAGATGAAGATACTTTGGTGTCCAATGATAGGGTGATATTTTATCCTCCAGAACACTGTATGCTCACACCAAGATAAGGTACCCATTCTCAAATGATGTAGTTTGAAGAAAAAGCCAGTGGGTGTCTGAAATACACATGAAGTAGCTGGTTTAGGCAAAGGATTTGTTTTAAAATATTCCAACAAAAGTGCCCAAAGCTGTATGAGTGGTTTCTGTGAAACCTCTAGAAGCTCAGCACTCTTTAAACCAGCTACGTCCTTATTTAATGTGCAGCACATAACTTTGGCAGCCAAATTTATTTTTGCCTGAAGACTGTTTTAATTAACACTAGTAGGTCATTCTGACTAAAGAAGAGTGCAATTGCTTTCATCTTAATCTTTCACTCTTTAATTAGAGATTGGCCTGAAACCAAGCCAGGAGCCCACACATCTTTACACCCACGTATACTGGGCCAAAGTCATTATTGAATTACATGCTGTATCTCTCTATCTGTACACAATGCAAACAGTGACTCTTGGGAAGTTGCTCTGTGACTCCAATGCTGTAAAACTTGTCCCCATGCCTTTATAAGTTTAGGTCAGGGGTTCAAGGCCAGTATCTATAGATGTAGCCTATTGCCCTTGCCTACAAAATCAGAACCAAGCCCAGATTCTTCAAATAAGCCTTAATTCAGCATTAAGTATCATATCAATGTGAATGGCAGCTGTGGCAATAGGACTCATGGAAAACATGTTTGCTGAGCTGCTAAATAGAAAATTAATCACATAATAGTTACAGAAGAATAAGAGAGAAAGACCATAAGGATATCTGGACTTAAAAGAATAGGAAGGAGATCAGATAGCTGGCAAGTAGCAGCAGCAGAAGAAAGTTAGCAGATTTTTCTGTGGGCAAGAGACAGCAAATTGCAAATTGCAAGCAAAAGAAGTTGCAGCAAAAGAAATTCCTATCAGACATATGGAAGCAGGTTGTCCAGAGAGGTTGTGAAATTTGCATCCTTCAAGATTTCAAAAGTTCATCTGAGCAAGTCCCTGAGCAATCTGATGTTCTCCCAGCCTAGGCTGAGCTGTCACCCCAGCCAGCCACCACTGCTGCTTGAGGTATCTTCCCATCTTCTCCATGGCATCTGATTAATTATGATCCCTGTAACTGTCTATACAATGAGAAATGTTAATCCTGGGTTTTCTTCCCTCTCCCAGTTTTATTAAGACCATAATAAGGAATATTGTTGCTTGTCCCCTGTCAGTTTAGATGGAAATTTTGGGTAAAGGGATGCTCTGTCTCTTGATTACTGTGGGGGCTGTGGTCATTGAGACCCTGCACATAATGCTGAATAAGCTCAGTGAAGTCTCTGTCTTGAGCAGTCCTTTTTCTTTATCCATATTTGTTCATTTTCACCTGAATTGTAATAGGATCAGTATATGAGTTTTAGAAGTTGTCTGACATCACCAGTCTCTGTGCACCTGTCTGCTGGCTGGTCAGATTACAGCTTTTTTTCCGCTCTGTTGCTTAGTGCATGACATTTCATCATCCCATTGCATTAAAACATAAGAAGAGCTGCTCTGGGTCAGATCAAAGGTTCAATCACCACAATTCCAAAACTGAATGATGCCAAACAATTAAGGAGAAAGAGCAGAAGGAGCAGGATGAGTATACAGCATTACAACATGTTTGTTCTTTGGTAGACACTTCTATTTTCTAGAAATTGGCCACAGATGGAGTTTGTACAGCAGCAATTGTAGAGGGTCACAGTTTTTAACAGCCCCCAATAGCTTCAGCCCATCAAGGGCTATGGGGCACCTGAAGCATCACATCTCAAGGTGCTGCTGGGTCACACACCCTGTGAATGAGGCCACTTTCCCATTTGTGTTCAGACAAGACCATTATCTGTGCAGGATCTCACTCTCATGGTAATGCACTAATTTTGTCTTCCCAAAAGAAAAACCACTCACTGGTTCACTCAATAGCATACCTGCCCAGAAAACTTGCCTCAAGAGCTCATTTAGAAACTGATTTTATCTGACAATTTAAACTGTCCCACAGCAGAAACAGCTCTACCCTCTCAGCAGGGCTCATAACCCACCTCCCCTCCCACCCCACCATAGAATGGGGGGCATACAGGACATATTGTCTTTGGCATGAAAAGTGATTTCTAGTGTATTTATAAGAAAACTCTAACTAAGCAGTGCTGATGTGCCCACTTGGTTGTAGATGTGTCTGAAACCATAATCTCCGGGGAAAAAAAATGAAGAGAGTTGTAAGGCAGGCAGCAGGAGCTTTATTGCTCAGAAGCCCTGGCTCTAAATTGGCAGGGACCTGTGTGGGGATTCAGCAAGGAGCATCACCACCCTCCCCAAAGCAATAATCTATTTAAACAGCACACTCTGTACTCTGGGCTAGCAGGAGTTTGCGTAACTGTGCAAAGCCATCGAGCCTGGGATCTTCTAAATAAATGTCACATTTATCAATGTCTGAAGCACAAGAACATCCCACCTAGCCTTCCCCAACCCCATAAACCAGTGTCATTAATGAAGTCAGAGAGCATTATTTTTTTCTTAAAGGGTTAAGAGAGTAATCCACAGCCACTGCCAGGAAGAGGCAGAACTAAACAGAGCAGCAAGGAGTTAGAGCCAGAAGAGAGATATAAAGCTACATCAATCATCAGAATGGACTGCAACAAGAGCAAATGCATACAGAGCAAGAAAGAAAGCGAGAGGGCGTTTTGTTTGGGTAGCTAATGTTCCCTGGACAAGGAGAGAGAAAAATTCTCCTTTGGGTTTTTAATGCCACTCTAAATATTTATAGCAAGATCATGTCCAGCTGGCGAGTTAGTGGCGGCAGGGAGTAGGGAGGGAGGGTACATTTTCCCCAGCACCCCAACATCATTCTGAGGCCATTTCTTTACTTGAGAAGAGGGAAAAGGCTGTAGATTGCCACGTTTACCCTCAAAGTGACTCATCTGCAAGAGTCAAGTCCAGTGGCTCCTGCTCTTGCCCTCCCTCACCTCTCTGCAAACACACACCCAGACCATGTGGGCAGCCTCCAAAAATCTACACCAGCCTGACTCCACCCTGCCTTTAACATGGGGCTGGGCCTTCAGGGGTTTGATTGCCCTCAGGTATTTCACCAGTCAGAAGGGCCATGTACAGCATGCCCATGATGCAAAGCTGCCATTTTTAGAGCAAGAGGTTGCCCACATCTCTGTGATCTGCTGCACCATGGACACAAGGGCAGAAATATGTGGAGGACTGCAAACACCAGCCTGGCACAAGAATTGACATGAGGGCACTGTGACTCCCAAGGATTTTTGCTCATCTGCCTCGCTGTGACTAAATGCAGGCATGACTCATCCGTAAGCTTGAAAATATGAGAAGGACTTTTGCTTTAACCTTGTGTTTCCCTGTTGTAGGGATGCTTAGAAACTGCATTTTGGATTCAACCCCACCCTAGAACAAAGGGAGAAGTCTCAGCAGAGATGAGGAGCCCAATTCAGTTACCCAGGCAAGGGCAGCCAATTTGATTTCTCTTGAAGCACACAGGAATTTGGTATAGAGCTGGGACACATCACACTTGACCTGCTGAAGACCCTGACAGGGCACCAGCTGGGATTCTGGAGGATCCTCCCCTGGCACAAGGCATTTGAATGATCCCAGTCCTGAGGATGGATTTAGGCTCATCATCATAGATGCCTACCATGGGAGTGTTAAATATGGGCACCTACATGTGACTGAGGCAGCTGAGCACCTGTGGACACCCAGCAGTGCCTGGAGAGCTGTTGCCCTGCCCAAGTACAGGTTGCACGTACTGGTGACCTGAATTACTTGGCAGATTCAGTTGAATTGGCTAGACCTCACTGCCTGCAAAAGGAGCTTAGCTTGTCCATGTGCAGCCATCTGCAGTGAGGGACCCTATCAAGGTGTGTGCCCTGGGGAGCCCTGTGCCACCCTGGGAATTGCCACTCTGGAATCTTGGTTTCCAGCTTGCTACTCACTGCAGCAACCTGCTCCAGTCCTCCCATCTGCAACACTGAGCTTCCTCAAGCCATCTGATTGAGAAGTTCTTTGCTAGGGGTTCCAGAGAGCTGAAGTCCTCAGACAAAAGGCCACAACCTGGTGTTTTCTATATGAAATATCAAGCAGCATCATAAACTTCTCCAAGAGTGAACTTCACTTTCTACTTGGTGAAGGTAGTTGGGCTTCCCCTGCCCACCTTGGAGCGGTGCTGGATGCAGGGGTCCCAGCGCATCAGCATCTCCCACCACACTGCAACAGGCTGATGCTCCCCAGATCTCTCCATAGGGTGGAGACACGGTCCATGCCACGGAGTCCCTGGAAGCCCTTCCCTCTCCGCCTTTCCCCGTGGAACGCCGGTGACAGCGTAGTGCGAGGCATTGCAGACTGTTTACAGGCTTCTCCAGTTCCCAGGCACTTCAGGACAGCGCCCTGCCACTGTTTCCAAACGGACAGCCAGGACTTTTATAAGTGAACTTTCCTCTCCGTGTCTATTTATTATATGTAAACATTTGCCAGAAAAACACCACCCGGGCATGCTCAGAAGCAGCCAGGTCATTGCAAAAGGCAGCGGCGGCGTCACATGCGATAAGAGCGCGGAGCGCTGCGCGCTATTCTTAGCGCAGGAATGTACACAATGCCCGCGCCCGCCGCTCCTGCGCACCGGCAGCGGCACAAACACGGCCAGAAACCACCCTCTATGAATCACCTACCTACCGAAAGAAACCTCCCGTGGGTTTGTAGGTTTTTGCCCAGGCTCTAGCTGTGGAAAAACTCAGCAGAGAATAAACTACAGAGAGTAAGTGCATGCAGTGAAGGACAGCAGAAGGTAAACATTTCTACCCTTCGGTTCCACTGCAGGTTGAGCAGTTAAGCCATGACCGTAGATATTCATCATATTGTTCTGCCTGGCACTTAATTTAGTCATTGTGTGTCTGATTAACATATAAAAAACCACAGCTAAGCAGAGTTAATAAATAACTTTTCATGCAGATTCCCAGCCTCTAGGGTTCTGTTCGTCCTGCTGCAGAGTTCAGCTCTGCCAGATTTGCATTCTTTGGGAGTGACTAACTCTAGAGGAAAGAGGCACAAGCTACTAAACTGCTAATACTTTAAAATTGTGAATAAATGTCTAAGTGCGTTTATTCAACATGATGGAAATGAACAAACCAATTGCTTCAGCCCTCCAGCTTTAATCCAAAATCAGTGAGATAACTTCAGTGCTTTTGCTTCTTGCCAACGACACAGGCAGTGCTGACCTCAGACTTGCAACCTATCTGATAGCTTTATGAAAGTTTTAAAGGGTCTTAGCGACATTTTGGCTTCTTTATTATTTTCCCACTGTGCTTAAACCATGTTCCATTTTTATGTGTAGTAGTGAACAGATATTTACAGCAACATCAAAGTCCTGATTTGTTCCCTTGCAGCTGGATTTTTCAATAAAAGCTGCTAAGAATTTGGGGTTTTTTTCTGCCGACTCCAGAATTCATCTCTCTCATATTTTGGTATGGAAGAGGGATCCACTGAAGGGTTTCTCTTCAAAGACCAGGACTTCTCCTCTGAACTGCTGAGGCAGCTGAATGTTCTGAGGCAGAGCAGGATGCTGACCGATGTTACCCTCTGCTCCGGGGGCTTTGAAATCCCCTGTCACCGAAATGTGCTGGCTTCCAGCAGCCCATACTTCAAGGCAATGTTCTGTAACAACTTCAGGGAGAGTCACCAGCCGAAAGTAATTCTAAAGGGCATCGACGCTGATATTTTGGATCAGATTATCCTTTATGTTTACACTGGGGAGATTCTCATATCCACTGAGAATGTCTTGTGCCTCTTGGAGACTGCATCCATGCTGCAGTACACTAAGCTGTTTGAGGCCTGCTCTACCTACCTCCAAGACAAGCTGACCCCTGACAACTGTCTGAGCATGATCAGACTGGCAAAAATCTTGAACTGCCAAAGCCTGAATAAGAAAGCCAAGACTATGGCTTTGAAATGTTTTCCTCTGGTGGCCTCTTCTGAGGACCTGAAGGACCTCTGTCCCACAGAGCTCATTGATTACCTTGGGGATGATGAACTCTGTGGGGAGGAGGAGCAGGTCTTTGAGGCACTGATGGTCTGGATCCGGCACGACCTCCAGGCACGACAAGGCTACATCCAAGAGTTGTTCAAGAAGGTCCGACTTCAGTACGTCCATCCAACCTTCCTCTTCCATTTCATTGCTAACGACTCCCTCGTTCAGGCCTCACCCACTTGCAGGAGCATCCTGGAGTCAGCCCGGAGACAGATGTTCTCCTTGTACAGCACCAGCATGCCTGACATCAAACCCATGGTGCATGTTCCTCGCAGGTACTCCAATCAGGAGTTCCTCATCATCATAGGTGGCAGGAAGGACAGCCAGCAGACCACGAGGGATGTCCTGCTGTATGATGACAAGACAAACCAATGGCTGAGCCTGGCCAAACTTCCCATACGCCTCTACAAAGCCTCTGCAGTGAGTTTACACAGCAATGTTTTTGTGCTCGGAGGGATGCCTGTTAGCAATAAGAAAAGTCTGGTCAGTGGCAATATTTACATTTACTCCCTCAAACTCAATCAGTGGAGGTTGATCGAGCACATGCTAGTTCCACGTTACTCCCACAGAAGCCTGGCATATAAAAATTATATTTTATCATTCGGTGGAATTGGTGAAAACCAGGAAATCCTGAATTCTGTGGAAAGATATGATAGTGTCTACAACACCTGTGAGAGCATGGCAAACATGCCTGTTGCCGTCCTTCACCCTGCTGTTGCTGCCAAAGATCAGAGGGTTTACCTCTTTGGGGGAGAAGATGTAATGCAAAACCCTGTTCGGCTTATCCAGGTAATGGTCAGTCCTGCTTGTTGTAGGCAACTTCTTCTAAGGTATTCAGCAGTCCATCACCTTCATGAGGAAATCAAAGCACTCAAAACACGTCACTGTGTGTTGCAGGAAGAGGCAGGATGGGTTGATCCATGGCCTCAAGGAGCATTGCAGCTCTTCCATTTTCCCCTTCTGAAAGTTTTCCCAGCAGCATCCCCAGAGGTGCTGCTTTGGGTGTCAGTCAGCCTTGCCATTGGTGGGTCCCAGGGCCAGGGCTGCCACAGGTGATGCCATGGCAGGCAGCAGCAGCTCCCCCTGCCTGGCTCCATGCCAATCTCACCAAAATCAGTGCTTTCACTTGGCACTGAGCGGGGTCTCAGCCTGCACCTGCTCTCGCAGCAAACGCAAACACTCGCGATCGTTAGAGCGATTAGATACTCACTCATCAAAGGGCCAGAACTTAAACTGACAGTCATTTGGGATAAACAGCTGTGTTAAAAATGGGGCTCCTGCCACATGTTGCTGGCTCTCTGCCTGCTTGCAGCCGTTACACTCTATCAGGAGGAAAAAATACATTACATTTTTACTTATCTGATTTGAAGCTTTAGCAACATTGAAATGTTTCTTTCCCATGAGTGTTTCTCACTGTTCAAGGTGCTTTAACTAAGAAGGATCATTAAGCTAAGATGGCAACGAGGGCATGAGTAATGCTTTATAACAGTACCTCATTATCAGAGGGAAGGAAATGTATTTATCAGTTAGTGGGGAGATGCCCTGGTGATATTTGCTATATTAAGAAGCAGATAACACTATATAAAAGTTTGTGTTGCCCAGATGCAGATGATTGAATGATCATCATCTGGCAACAGCTGTTTTTCTCACACAAATCAATGACTTAGATACCACTCTAAGTCCCTTTGCCAGTCTCAGTGCATACCAGTCACTAGCATATATATAGTAACTGGGCAAACACAGTGGCTGCCAGCAGAGCTAGCTGAAGCTGAGGTTTGTTTGCCCAGGAAATTGCTAAGGCTAATAAGGAATACACAGGATAACTGGAAAATGAAATGAATCAGCTTGCCCTTTGGGAGAACTAGTTACAGTGATTTAACAGCCATGCAAGAAGCTTTCATATGGCAGATACACTGCTTCAGTGCATGTGCTAGCATCTCCTCAGCAGACAATCTTGGGGATCCAGAATGGTTTCCAAGGGGACATATTAGGAAAAAAAGTGGGTACATTCTCAGATTTCCAGCAGTTTGAGCCAGAGGATTGTATTTATTAGAGCAAAATAAAGCCCAGAAGTTCCTCTGTCATTACAGATGTTAGGTAAAATGAAACATAAACAGCTGTGTGAATATCTTTATTTTTTTGCCAGGTTTACCATGTCTCCAGGAATACATGGTTTCGTATGGAGACCAGAGTAGTGAAGAATGTCTGTGCACCAGCTGTTGTGATTGGAGACCAGATTATCATCGTAGGTGGTAAGGGCTCTGTTTCACCTTCCTTCTCCCTCCCCCTGTCCAGATCCTGTGGGTTTTTGCAGCTTTCCTGTTTGAGGTGCTCCCTCAAAAAGCACTTGGATTTTGGGAAGGAAAGGAGGAGTGTGCCCACCCTTCAAACACTTCTCTTCTGGAGCCTCATGGCAATTGAAATGGAGATAAGTTCTCCATGAGGCACTTTCTTACCCCAAGCAGCAGTATCTGGGTGGAGAAAACTGAGGAAAAGCCAATGGAAGTTACTGCTCTTGGGAGGAAGCCAGGAGCATGGGGGTGCTCACCCTCCCCTCCTGAATCACAGCCTGGTCCTCCCTGCCTGCTCCACTTGGAAGAATGGAAAGCAGGGTTACCACAAGGCCATGGATGGCTTGTCAGGATGAGTGGGCTGTAGGTCTATGAGGTGTTGGTTGGTCTTTTAGCTGCCTCCTGGGGGTAATTGTGAAATATCCCAAAAGGATTGTGAAACACTTGGAAAGAGGAAACTTCTCTGTGTCTTTTTCAACCTGAGGACCAATCTCTACCTGTGGCAGTCAGGTGGATCATGTCATTGATAACTGGGCCCTCTACAGTCCTTAATGCCTCTTCCCTGACCACAGACTGCCAGGACAAAGCATGTGTTGAATTATTTAAGGAAAAATGAGAGTATATCTCATTTTAGTATCTTTAGCAAAGCAGAGGATTGAACCCAAACTGCCCAGGACTTCAAGGTGGTGTCACCCCTCAGGGAGAGGCCACTGCTGTCCTTTGCAGTGAGAAGAGGGAAGGGCTGAGTCCAAAGGCCCAAGACTATCAGGATCCTATAAGGCAGACTGCCCTCACCTCAGACCACACTCATGTTTTTCTACATGGGCAAGGTCCTGCTGGGTACCAGGCTTCCACACCTCCACTGCTCCAAGGCAGTGGCCCTCTTACCAGCACGGGCCTCTCAGCTGATATGAGGTTATATCACCCCTCAGAGGAAGAGCTGTCCAGTGGGTCACTGGCATGGTGGCAGCACAGATGTGGTGCTGAGGGCATCAGGGGTGGAGTGAGCACCATGCTGTTACATACACAGCTCCAGTCAGCAGACAGCTACAACTCCAACACAACAAGGCTCATCCCATGTGCCACTAGTTTCTGTATTTCCAAGTGAAGCTCTAAGAGTCTGTTTGGTAAAAGGAAATGTTTTCAGATGTTTGAAGGTATGTGCAGGTAACTGCAAGCCCCAACTGTGTTTGACAAATTGGTTACCTGATGGATGGGCTCATGGTGCTCATCAAGCCTTGTCTGCCAAGGTGCTACGAGACAGGATGAGGACAGACAGAAAAGGAAGATAGCCAGGCATTCCTGGAACACATCATCCCTTCTTAGTTTAGATATCTTAATTCTGCCAAATTATGTACTACTATAATATGTTTTATTGAAGACCAGCATGAAATATATCATTATTGTTCCTTCTTCTGGCCATAAGTGCTTAATTCCCATCTGTCTCTTCCACCTCTGGCTTTGCATTCAGGGTACACCCGGAGAATAATTGCTTATGATACAAAAGGCAACAAGTTTGTTAAATGTGCAGACATGAAGGACAGACGAATGCATCATGGGGCCACTGTCATCAGGAACAAGCTGTATGTCACAGGAGGACGATGTCTCACCTCAGACAATGCTATCAAGGACCTGGATTCCTTGGACTGCTATGATCCAGAGACTGACACATGGACACCAAAGGGAAAACTGCCGCACAAACTCTTTGACCATGGGTGCCTGACACTCCAGTGTGTCCCCTGTTCTAACCTTCTCTAAACAACTCTTGGTACTTCCTTGATATTTTGTGCTTTTCTTCCCAGAAAGAACCCACCTCACTCTGCAGAGAGCACATGGGGAATCTTCATGGGGTCACAAAAGTCCTGACCTTGAAGGCAACAGTGGCGTTAGTCCTCCCAGACCCTGTGCCCAGAAAGGCCATGAGCTTTGCTCACACTGTGTTCACCTGGCTGATATTGCATGTGGTGCTGCTGAGTCCAGTCTGGAGGCCTTACCAAGCATCTCAAGAGGAAATAGGAGAAAGATATTGGCTAAGAACCCAGTGTTGGATTTGTCCTTGTATGGGCTTTAGAAGTGAAGGGGGATGCTGCTATCTCCAGGGAAAGTAAGGTCTTTGCTGTCATGCAAACTCAGCTGCCTGCCACAGCCCTGTGCTGCTCATTGCTGACCAAGCTTTGCTTTCCAGTGGTGGCAGTGTTTAGAATAGGAAGCCCCAAGCTGCAGTCTTGTAGCCAGCCCAGGAGCAGATGCCTGAGTTTGCTGTGGTAGTCAGCTCATAAGAAATAAAATTTTAATGTTCCTATCAGCTAATTAGAAATTGGCAGAAGACTGATGCTTTGATCTGAACTCTCATATTGCAACAAGAAACAAATTTGACTTTTCTGAGCTAACACTCTTCCACAGTGCAGGGAAGAATTTGGTTCCATCTGCCTAGCCTCTGAAGAATCAGGAGAAGACGGGATAGAAATTAAAATTGTCTGCACCTTCTTTTTCAAGGGATCTTATTTTGCAGGAAACTTTCTTCTCCTTTGGCATGAGGAGTAGCAGTGGAGTTAGGATGACTTTGGCTGATGGAGTTCCTGAAACATAGAATAGCAGAGAGGACACATAGAGGAAAGGGGATGTAAAAGAGAAGAGGTATTTGGGAGGAACAATTCCTTTTTCCCTTTCTCTTCTCTCCAAACCACTGGAAAAAAGCCCATGAGACCAAGCCAGTGACAGGAAGCCAGCTTTCCAAGAAGAGCAAGTCTAAATCTGCCACTTGGCAAAACAGCTCCGCTCCACCAATATTTTCATGGGGTTCTGCCACTAAGTGCATACTTTGAAAGGGAGGGGATTAATCATCAGACACTGAACAGGCTGTGAACTGCTGTTAGGTCACCAGGCTTGGTAAGATTGCTGAGATAGCAAGGAGCTTTACAGATGACCACTATCCAGAGAAAGGCTGGCAGAAACAACACCCCTTTTTCTTCATATTTGTAAAAAAAGTGGAACTTTTCAAAGGCTACAGGATGGCATGAGGGAAACCATGCTCAATCTTCCTCTTCACAAAAGGCTGCACAGCCATGTGGTCACCACCACGTTGCAGAAAACCAGCTCCAGACACTAAGATCCCCTCCCATAAATTGAGCAGAATAGTGACAGAAATAGTTAACAAAGTAGGGGGCTGGAAGGAAGTATTTAGTATCAACTGCTGGTTTAACAATGAAAAATAAAAGGGCTATTATTATTTGCATGAGCTTTGTGTTCAGGAGTCCCCATTGTTCCCTCTCTTTGTTGATAAAGGGAATTGTTTTTGCACCAGTGGGTATTGCCAGGGTTTCCTTCTAAGGGCCTGAATAAACCTGTGAAAAATGAGTGGGAACTCAAACTCCTCTCCCAGCTCAGAAGCCTTTGGCTAGATTTCTCTTCTTGTCTTTCAGTCTATATCATCATCTCCTCCCTGTGCAGAGCAGAACGAAATCATGGCATTTGCCAAATTGAGCTGGAGCAGTGATTCATCCTGTTTCCTCACAGACCAGCTCCAGCTCTCTGGAGAAAGCGGCCTTGTCATGGCCAATTATGGAAAGTCTGCCCCAGGGAGATGTTTATTCCTAACCCTGCAGTGCTGCCTTCCCAAACTCCATCCTGTTGTGACCCCACTCAGCTCCAAACTCCAGGAGACGCCAGTTGCTGCCATGCATTTTAGCTGACACATATTCCTGCCAGGCTCGTGACTGTACCCAAAACTGAGGGGGAAAAAAGTTGACTTGGGGCCATAATTCCATGTTTGCAAACTATTGCCTCAGTCATAGGTTTATGCTTAGAAGCAAACAGATTTTTTTAAAATTCCCATATCATATAACTAGTGATTTTCTCTGTGTTCATGTGGGACGAAGCAGTACCTTGCAGAGCTGGGCAGGAAATGGGGAGTGCCAAAAAGATGCAGGGTTGTGTCAGGATTGAGCACAGCATCTTCCTCCCATCTCTTGGGGAGCCCCCACTTGACCCCCAGGTGCTTGGAGATGCCGAGGGATATGATCAGCTCTGCTCTGGCTGCAGCCTTGTGCTCCTTTTCTTCACAAACCTCTCACCTCATGCCCATGATTCAAGGAATTTGGGATTGCTGGGCATTAAATTCAAAACCTGGTTTCTAATAGGCTTTTGTCTTGTGGTGAGTTTTGATGCAAACTCTGACAAAACTTTTGGGGCCCTTTGAAGAAGAGGGGTTGAAATCAGAAAACAGTGTTGAGCTTTTCCAAGACAGATGAGGGACAGCAAAGTTGTTCAGTCATAGGTAGGGAGCAGCACACACAGCTCCAGGATGGGATACTCACCTCTGAGTGGGCACAAGAGGGAGAAGGGATGCTGCCTTTCTAATCAGGTGCTGAGCACCACCTGGACCAGTACCTAATACCATCCTCTCTGCTCTACAGTTGTAAAAGCACTCCTAGCAAGGGTTGGCCAAGGTGCCTCGTTCCCCATTGTCAGGAGGGGAATTTTTAGAGCAGGATCTGCAAGGCTGTCACCACCTGATGCACTTTTACATGCTTTTTCAGAGGTCTGATCATCTAAATATTCAAGCATTTGAGTACTCAGCTAGATGGGAATCCCCCATGGGAGAGCAGCAAGGTTCTTCACAATGCTATGATGGCCCTATGAAAAGGTGGGCATTTGTTGCTCTTCATTTAATAACCATGGAAGCCATGGAAAAGAGGCTTTTAAAAAAGATTTCTTCTTGCAACTTCTATAAAGATTGAGCACCTGACACATTTTTTCAAATCAGGGAGTGCTCTAAAAGTTCATCACCTCCAAGGCCTTGTCCTCAGAAGCCCTGACACAGTCTTTAGATCAAGGAAACCATAGGACCACATGGCTGAAACCTGTCTGTTCCATGGGACAGTGATTTACCCAGTCCCTCATGGTACTTGTCCAAAACACTGAAAATCTGCCACAAGATGCTCTGATCACTCCCCAAGTAACATACCTGAGGTGTTTTGGCCTCAGAGCTTTTAACACTATCTTCTTTGTGAGGTACCCTCTGCCACAGAGATAAAGGGCAATCGATTACCCCTTTTAGATGCTGTATATTTTTTACATCTTTAGCGTTTATTGGGATTTTTCAAAGTCTGTAGACTAAACAAACCAAGCCCTTTCAATCTTTCCTCATAAGTCATGTTTTCTAGACCTCTGATCATTTTTGTTGCTCTCCTCTGGACAATTTTCAGTTTGTCTGTTGGTGGTTTTTATATTTATTTAAGTGCAGGGCTGTGGCTCAGCCTTGCAGCGCTGAGAAGGGCAATAAACCCTTTCTGCATCTTACCTACAGCATTCCTGGTCTCAGAGCCCAGGATTTTGCTTTTCACAGCAGCAGCACAATACTGACTGGGGTTCAGCTGTTAAGGAATGTTTGCAAGTTTGGGCAAGGTCACATGGAAAGACTGCAGGACGTCCAGAATCTCCCAGGGTTATTCCCTAACTTCATCTTTGCTTTGGCTCATCAGGATCCCAAGTCAGAACCTGTCGAAAACAATGTTTCTCCATGGCTTCAACAAGGGGCTTTGGACATGACCCTAGTTATTGTGTTCACAGCTGGGTTCTTCACTAATTCTATTAATTTTAACAGCAAATATTTAATGGTTGAGTCATTTTTATTCTTTTTTTTTTTTTTTAACTAGGGGAAAAGTTTCAGGCAAAAAAGAAAAGGAAGGGAGGAGATTGCATTTTCTTTTCAACTTTCTTCCCCTTGCCTTGCTGCAAACCCAGAGCTGAGTCCTGCTGCACAGGGAGCCTGTGGCAGCAACTTTGCTTTGATCTCAGCAAAGAGGCGTAGGTTAAGCCTGTGTTTTTTCACTGTAACCATTTATCAAACAATGCAATCCTTTCCAAGGGCAGCCTTTTTCTTCTGCAGTAATATGTTTATAATTATAATGTATTTCCTGCTTCTTTCTGATTAAACACACCTGACAAAGTAGGAAAGATGTCAATGCATAAACAAATGGGCACACCAAGTTCATTGCTTTGTCAGTCCTCTTTTTCCAAATGCCAAGGAGTTCATTGTGAGGTGAATCCTCCAGTTGAGAAGGAAACAATTGGTAGAGCATATATGAATAGCATACAGGGTAATTTATCCCTGGCATTGTTCCTCAGCCTGACCTGAGAGCCATTAATAATTGACAGCAGCAAAAACAATCCCTTTTTAAAAACATAAACATCCATACTTTTTTCCAGCAGCTTGAATGCTCCCGCAGCAGAAGTTGAAGTCATATTCTCCATGGCACAATGAACACGAATTCTCAGTGCAACGTTGCACCTGCAAAGGAGCTGAGATCTGCTAAT
Organism: Molothrus aeneus; assembly: GCF_037042795.1. Lineage (NCBI taxonomy): Eukaryota > Metazoa > Chordata > Aves > Passeriformes > Icteridae > Molothrus > Molothrus aeneus. Next base: position 141,805,983 of record NC_089646.1, on the reverse strand, counting down.
TAGTGGACTGTTAATGATGTTTGCAGTGGCTAAATTCAATGAGTTTTCCCACAGCCCAAATGAAGCAGAGTTCCTATGGACAAGCTGATGTCTCAGGCTGCTGGTGCTACCAGTGTCCACAGGCCTCCTCAGGGTTCATGTTGGAGCCCTGAGAGATTGATCTGGCCTTTTCTGTTTATTGATGTTTCCAAAATAGTAGCAGGGTAGCAAGGAGCCCAACTGCTCTGTCACTCTGCAAGTCACCCACTGGCTCCAGCTGCTGCCTGTCACTTCTCTCCCCAGAGCTCTTTGTTTGCCTGCACTTCTTTCATGTAGCAAGAACCCTTTCCCAGAAAAGCAAGCAGCAGCACATCTCGAGCAGCCCTGGCCCAACAGGCACATGTCTCATGGCTGCTTTAAACACAAGGCATCTCCACAGCTGCTGGAGAATTCTCCCTTGAGAGTCAGGGGTGAGCCACAAGGTAAAACCCTGCTGGAGGTGGGAAAAGGCAGAATAATGTGGTCCACTTCTTCATCTGGTCAGGAAGATGCCTGTAACCATCCTCCTATATCTAACCTTCCCATGTCCAGTTCTCTGACATTTGTTTCTTGACCAGGCTGTGCCTTCTGATGAATAAGCCATGTCCCACCACCCCTCCCTAAAGCAAGCATGCTGGGACAAGGACAAAGGCATGTCTGCCTCCTCAGATCCCCAGTGCCACATCTGTAATGACATGCCCTGAGTTTTGTCCCGGTCTTGGCACATTGTTGAGTTTTCTCTCTGTTCTTGGATGCCTTCCTAGGCTCTGCAGTTGCTCTGAACAAATATTTGGATGTGGCAATGACTGCCCAGAGCACCAGGAAGTGACACCAAGGACTCTCAAGTCCAAATTTTCAAACTGATGGGATGCTTCTGGTCTGGAAAATCAGCCCAAATCAATCTGAGCCTTAGAGCTGAACCCTGGCACTTCTCTGTAAGACCTGGGAGACTCTAGGGGGATGTGTTCAGCCCCAAGGAGCAGAGAACAAACTTAATACAGAATGCTGCAATGTGAAACTTGGCTACAAAGCTTCAGTGCTGGGAAAGGGCAGTGTTTTATCCAGATCAGCAGCAAGCCCTGGAATTAATAGGCTTGATTAAACTATTTTGATGTGCATGGTATGTGGAGATAAGGGCCCAGTTCCCTAGGGTTTCCAGTGAAAATCAGATGTTAACATAACAGTACGTGACATTCCCTGACAGGAGTAAGGAACACTGCTGGAAGACAAGAGACAAGTACAGACCAAGGGGCAAAAGAGGCACTTCAGAAAGCAAAGTTACCATGATCTTGCTGGATCTGTTTCAATGCTGAAATGACGTGGACCCTGGCACCAGGCAGATTGAAAGCAAGGGAACTATGCCTGCTTTGTGTTGTTATGACACATATATTTCCCTGAAAATGACATTAAAATGTACCAGAGGCTCAAACATTGTTCTGTTTATCTATTCCCTGGGTAGGATCTTAGAGACAGCCTGAGCACTGCAGAATATAGCCTCTGTGAAGTAAACTTGGCCTCTGGCAAGAGGACCATCAGTAAATGTGAAATGGGAAGCCAGCGTGTCAGGGCATACATGACTGTGTCCCACAGCCTGTCAGGGCTGTGTCCCTTGGAGACACACAGGGGGGTGAGCCACGGGAGGACACTCCCTGCCATGCACTGAGGTTTGCCAGAGAGGGAGCAGATGGCACAGAATGATTCCTCCCCATCCCACTGACCCTGGGTTCATCCTGTGCAGAAACACGGAAAGGCTCCTCATCACCCAGGCTGTGTCAACAATGCCTCAGTGTGCTTCAGGCCACATTTCAGCCCTGGCAGTCCCTTGCAGTGGAACTTGCAGCTGAATTAATTCATTAACTAATGAATTAATTCACAGTGTGGACTAACCCATGTGTGTGCACGCAGGGCCATGGCATCCAACGGAGAAGACTCACAGTGATTTAACTGAGTGCCAGCTCAAACCTTGACCAAGGAGGAAAGCAGAGAGGTCCTATGGATGTTCTTCAAGATGCTCTGATATTTAATGGCTAATTCAGACCTTTTTAAATGAAGGAAGTCTTTGGGCTTGGTAGGTTCTGACTGAAACCTCTGGCTGAGAGATGCTGTTTACAGCCTACAAGAGTTGTCTGCTCATAATAACTTGGAACAAATGTCAGTAAATAGAGCCCGTTTCTTTTTCCAGGGGCTCTGGAAATTTTTTCAGGGGTAAAGTAGCAACACACAATGAAAGAAGGGTTGCAGGCAAACTGAACTACAACTGGCAGAGAAGCCAAAAACATGTTTGCTCTTCCAACCTTGTGCACATGTTTTTTATGGCATGAAATGTGACATGCACAGTCGACCACGGATATCAAGCTGAGAGTCTGTTATTTGTGATGGCAGCATAAAACACACAGGCCCTCACTCCAAAGAGCTTATGAGAAACTGGGAGCTGAGGACACAGATGGCCCTCAGAGCACCATCAGCTGGACTTCCAAAGCATCCAGCTCATTCATTAGGCAAGAGCAACACCTTATGCTATAACCTGCATAACTGAAGTAGAAGTGAAATGAAATGAAATGAAATGAAATGAAATAAAATAAAATGAAATAAAATGAAATAAAATAAAATTCAGCTCTTCCATGTGTCTCCCTGGTCCACAGATCAGTGCGCAAATATGATCAAATAAGTGCCAAGGCCCAGGACTTTCTGGAAACTTGGACAAAACTGGCTGCACCAACCTTTCTATCCCCAGGTATCTCATAGCTGGAAGAAGAGTTTTTTCCCCTGATTTTCCATGTCAAGATTTTTCCCTTCTCCAGGAAAAGTAGCAGAAGGGGTGGGACAACTCTAGGAATGGGCACACACCTGGGAAATTGGATCCCTTCTGCTTCTAAAAACAAGTGATTTATAGAGTAAGGACCAAACATTCAGACAGCTCAGGGAACTATGATTTCCAGGAACAAGCTATAAAAGCCATTTAGATTTTCTGAAAATACTTTCCCTTTCATATTTCCAAAGCAATTTCAAGGCTAAGGTAATAGGTAGTGCAGATCAATCTTCCTAGGACTGCCACTGGTGAAGGAAAATGCAGCTGGGAAAATGATTACATGGATCAATAGGATTTTGCCTTTATCATATTTGTTTGACTCTAGAACACATTTTCATTTACTGATTTGTGGCTGAACTATTGCAAATGCATGGATTTTCATGTAAGTACAACGCACTGATTTGTGGCTGCAGTATGTTGGTGAGCTCAGCTTGATGAGGAGAAAATCCCTGCCCAGTTTTTAGTAGAAGCCTTCAGCCACACAGATACTGCCAGGCTTAGTGGGATAGGCACTTGCAAACAGCATGAGTCATTTTCCCTGGAGCTGTAGGAGCAGAAAAGATCTGGAGATCTAGATCAAATTGGTGAATCTGCAGCATCTGACACAGTTTAAGAGGTTAAGCCTATTTATAGACAAATGAGGGTAATTTTCATAGCTGAAGGGATTGTATTTTTTTAAAATAAATTCATGATAAACTCTAGGGAGGAGAATACTGAGATCTGTACTCAGATAACTCTTTGGAGATGAGAGGAAGTTTGTCCAAGACAAGGATGAAGGAGCCAGTAACTCAAGAGTGCATTATCCTCTCCCTGGATTAAGTTTTGCTTTCAGGACAGTACAAAGCATCCCTGTGGAGCCAGATCTTGATCTCCCTGCCTGGTGCATAGGTGGGACCCACGCAAGTGCATTTGAACAGGGAAACAGGGAGAGACAGAATAGATTTGCATCTGCCAGGAAAAAAATAGCTTATTTTGAGAGGCATTTCTGTTATCACTTCTTATCTTACTTCTTCTTTAGTGAAATATAATGTTTATTATTAAAAGGGGACAGCATTTTGCTCTTTTAGTGGCATGAAATGAACTAAATATTCTTGAACAGACAAATTATGAACTATTAGCCTTACAGTCCTGTGGTAGATCGCACCCCTTCTCATTCTGGTCATGTCATTTGCCTGTGGATGATGTCTCACCACAGAATCAGCTCAAAGCCTACTTCGAATTTTGTCTAAAGTCTAACTTGAGGAAACCCTCTTGGTTATCACTAATGGTGAAATGAGAGTTAGTTTGCTAGTGGGTATCAGCAGTGCAGTTATGTGGCATCACCAGTAAGTGAGAAAGGATGTGACTTGCTGAGTGATTGTGGGTAAAACATTGTTTCTTTCATGTCTCCAATGCCACATCATTAAAATAACAATTAATACAAAGGCCATAAGGGCATTTCAAATGAATTTGCAAAAGCCTAAAAAAACTCTGCCTTTTGTGAATTGTCAGAGATTGCTTTTGCACAATCCTACTGCAGCTACTTGCTCTTTAAGAACTAACTACACCTGTAGAAACAGTGCTCTTAATTAATATAATTATGATCTTACATTAATTCATCTGGATAAGCATAAAGACTTATGAAAAGAATATGGGACTGATTTTGACTGAGGCTACCCACCCCCCCAGGAAAAAAAAAAAAAGGAAAGGTAACAGGGCTGGAGTGCTGAAGTTAGCCCCCATCTCCTTTTCCTAAGATGTAGCAGGTTTTAACACTGCTTTCCAAAGAAGTCAAGGATGTATTGACTATGGACTTGTAGACCCATGGGGAAAACAGGACCTTATCAAAAGGACACAAACACTAGCAGGATATGCAGGTGGATTGGGCCCATGGGCTAGTGATGCTTTCACTTAAGGAAAGGCTTTCTTGCTTGGAGGCAATCTCCAAGTAAGTTTGAAGATTTGAAAATCAACCCTCTGAGGTCATCTGAAACTTTTTTCCAAATTCAGCATAATGATGTATGGATGTATGGAGCACTCCACACACTCAATTAATTCCCAAGTCTGCAATTTCAGATCATACCAAAACACAGCATTTCCATAACATCCATTTCTACATCCTAGGTCTGGAGAACCAGGTCCCTGCTTGTCTTCCTGGAAAAAATCAAGTTTCTCTGTTCTTTCAATGTTTTTACACCAGCCTTTCTCTGTTTTATTTTATAAGGATAAAAATGCATTGAAGTCTCACACATTCTTGCTGCTTTCAAGCTTCTCTAATTACGTTATTTAGATTAATTCATTCCCTTTTTTTGTTAGGATTTTTTTTTTTTTTAGTTTAAATTTCATATACTCAGTGGCAAAGACAGAGACCTGCAGGGTGTGTTGTTTTAAAAACCATTTTATTTTGTCTGCTCTGTGATGAAAACATCTCTGCAAATGTAGGATTGCAAAGATGTTTGGGCACCTGCCATCACTCTATTAACTTTAAGCTGATCCTAGGAACTGGCAGTACTCGACTATCCGGTTCCCAAGTAGCATTTGTGAACTGCAGGAGTCCTTCAATCTTGTCTTCCAAGTATGATTCCTTGGGTGCCTGCACTCACCACCTGTCTTGGTAAGCTCAACTCAGCCTGAAATCTTACAGTTAACATGAGACAGCTTCATTCTTTGGCCTCTGCATGTGTGTCTCAGTCACAAAAGGGTGAAGATGCCAAAGCTGGAAACCCAGGAGGCTCAACAGCATAAACTTCATCAGCACTTGTGCAAGCCAGAATTCCTACTTTTTGCCCTGCAGCTTGACCTGACAATAGATAGGCCAAAGGCTTCAAAGCAGCCTTGTGGCCTTGACTAAGTTTCCCAGAATTAGCACAGGGGTCCCTGGATCTCCCCATTTTTCACAACTTCCCAAAAGCAGCTCCAGTCAGTGTGCTTCAAGAGGGGCTAGCAAATCAAGCAACTGCCTTTGAAAACTCCGGCCTTGGTCTTTGTGACCAGATCCCCTTGATAACAGCACTGCCTGGAGTGAGCAAAGAGCTTTCCTTGTTTTCCTCAGTCAGAATTCAAGCAAACTTTTGCTGACCTCTTCATTTCGGCCATTTGATTTCAATGGGAAATGGACTACACAGGGAACTTGGACCTCAAGCCTTGTATATTTTCTCTAATATTCTTTTATCTTCACTAAAAAACAATTACTAATATATTAAGCTAATGTTTCTCTTCAGAGGGTCACACACAGTTCAGCATGCATCTTGCATCCAAGGATTTCTCCAGGTCTCCAGTGTTAAGTTTTTCTAAACAGGTCGGCTATTTACTTGCTGTTACAGAAGGGAACAAGCAGAACCCTTCTAGCTGACATCTAAAATAATGAAAGGAAAACCATATGTAAATCATACTTTCTGGAAATAAACTAACCCTTCTACATTTACGGGGTCAGGGGAGTACGAGTGACCCCACATATCCCCATGTGACTGCCCAAGTTTCTACATAGCAGGAGAAAACAGGTCACACAGATGTAGTTACAGAAGTTGAAATGGGGATGCAGGGAAGATGAGGAAACACTGCCAGATTTAGAGTAACAGGTGGTTCCTCTGTGGCATCCACAAGGAACGAGTGGTGCAGGGTGCTGAGAGCAACCTCTGCTGAGACGCCTGCACAACACGGGGTGGAAAAGTGTCTGCAGGGATGGGGCACCATGGAAAATAAACAGAGGAACCTGCACATGTAGCATCAGCCCTTTCCTATAATTGGTCCTGCAAGGAACTTGGGAGAAATCTGACCCAGTGATAAAGACTGTACCTTAGGACTTTGGAAAAACATGATTTAGGCACCTGCTGCCCAGTCTATGTCTTACTATCAACAAACAGCTTGGCCACAATGCATGGATCCCAGCAAGTGCTTAAATACCTTCACAGACGTGGGTGTTGCTGTCTCAGTTCTCCTGTTTCCTTTCCATGCTGAGCAGAAAATAGCTGGTCTCTAGTTTGCATGTTGGAGAAGACAAATGCACTCAGCTGTGTTAAATGGTATTTGAAATGAGATTCGTATTTTAGGGGCCCACTCAACTCAGAAGAAACAGCCCATCCCCACTTCCAGCCCAGCAGAGGCGCCTCATGTGACCCTGCAAGTTTCTGCCCAGCAGAGGACAGGTCACACAGAAACTGTGATAGAAACCCAAGCAGAGATTATCAAGCCCTGGCAGCTATGGGAGTGAACTCAGAGCAGTCAAGAAGAAAACAATTAGCACAAGGTTTGAAACAGTCTCTGGGGAAGCTCAGAAAGACTTCCCATAGGCATTTCAGTGTCTCATATGGACACTGAGCTGGGTTCTCCACCATTCCACCCCTCATGTGAGCACTGGCACGTAAAGTAACCACAAAATACTACAGTCATCATTTACCTCCAATTCATGTTCTGAAGGCTGCCCAAGAGAAGGAAGAGCTGTATTTTAACATACTAAGCTTACAAGATTACACTGCTGCCATGTGCCCAGGGCTTTCAAAATGTGCAGCCAGACCCTCCCTAGTCCCACTGACCTTTTCCTATTGATGACTAACATCAGACCTGCCTGTAGGAGCAGAGACCAAACCAGTCCAGAGTGGAGTTCCTTGGCAGGAACTTTGTTCACCTTTCGGTGCCACATTTAATAACTCTGGGTTGCTCTTATTGGAATACATTTTCCAGCAAGTGGCATGCCAAAGCCTTGATGAAATCAGGCCTTCTGTCTGATGTCAATCACCTACCCTTTGCCAGTTCAAAAGTGCTATCCATGCTGGAAAGGCAAGTCCCAAGGAGTGCTTCAGCCCAGAGCATGCAGATAAACCTGGCCTAGCAATATGCTGTAGTAGAAAGAAGTCATAATCCAAAGCCTTCAACCTGTTTTCCTACACTTTGTGTTGAACTACAGACTCACCAAACTACTGGAGGTACTTCCAAGTGTCTTCCTATCTGTTTTATGTGAAATCTTTCATGGACACTGGAGCTGGAATGTGCACAGGCATGGGTAAGGGGCATCAAGCTGGAAGTGCATCCACCACCTTATTTTGCAGACATTACATGGTCTTTACAATAGATTGATCCAAACAGCTGATTACAAAAATATGAAAGATAAATTATGGTGTGGGCAAAGTTAAGCCTCAGGTCATGGCCCAAGGCTATCCCTGCTAAATATGCAAAAGTAGACATTGTTCTCACCCTAGATTAGGTTATACTTTCAGTTCTTGTTGTTCCCTGCTGTCAATAGGAAGTATGTTCTCTGGCATCTGCATCAGGCCTGTTTGCACCAGTCCCCGATGGCTGCAGAGCTGCAAATTCTGCTTGTGGGTGGTGACTTTGCCTCCTGATCCTTTGTTTTCAAAATGCAGCTGCAGAGGAGAGGAACATGGCATCATTATTGCTATGAAAGGTCTTTTCATCCCCTGTGGTTTCCGGGTTAGAGCTGTGTTGGCTGAGGATTCCTCCCCCAGGGTGGAGGAGTAATGGAAACGCAGCCTAAAACAGGATCAGGAGGAAGATGTGAAAATGAGCACAAATTTACAGTGTATGAGTCAGTGCCACAAGGAATCTCTATCCCCTAAGTCAAGATCACACCTCCTCTTGGTACAGCAGAGCTGTTCCCACACAAGGAGAGGGCATCCTGTGGTGTTCAGCATCTTAAAAAAGACTTATGTCCTGACTGAAAGTTTAATAGTGAGAAAATACTTTCAGGTCAGTAAAACTGCAATTTCCGAGAAGGGTAAGAAAAGCAAGCATGGCATGCTGCATTCATTATCTGCTGTAAAATAATATAGACCAGGCACTGGGGCCAAATCCTCTGCATCTGCAAATCAACAAAGCCTTACTGATGCTAAATTGATGCTGCACTGATTAATTCTGCTGATGAGCTGGCCTTTGTCATCGAAACCAGTTCTTGTACTGTAAGGAGTCCCTTATGGCAAATTATATTTTAAAATTTTTATTAACAGCCTCACTTTAGATTGTTCAGCGGAATCAAACTGTAGCTCTAGAACAAGGAGTAGACAACATGGCCTGAGAAATACCCAAGACAACAGGTCCACTGCTGAGTGTCTCTGGACTTCCTGGCCCTATAAATTCTGCAGTCCTTGGCAGACTGGGGCTGCCAGTGGCTGGAGCTCCAACCTGAGCCTGTGGGTTCTCCAAAGGAGATACCAAGTCCTCAGAGCAGGAAGAATTTGTCTTCCAAGGAAAGAGCCATGGCCCAACAAAGACCTTCTCTTTTTAGGTCTTTCAAAGCAGAGTGAAGCTCAAAGAGCAGGGCCAGGATTGAGCCAGGCAGGATTAGGAGGTTGACACTCAAGGCAGCCACAAGGCTGACCAGACAAGCTGCAGTCTGCTCTGAACTAAAGGTCCAAGGGACTGGCACAATTGTGGTAAAGAAGCAATGGAAAAAGAGTTATTTTTATTCCTGTATTTGTCTTGAGAACCAAACACTTAACTAAAGCAGAAATGTGATGTAAGAGGGCAGGTCAGAGCAGAGCAACAGGGGGTGGGACAAATGGTGGGATTGCTACAAGGACCTGACCACTGGGCTGTCCATCCTGACATCCTGCTTGGCGGCAGCAGCCCATGGCTGCTCCAATGGGCCACACCAGTGGCAGAGAGCAACCTCATGCCACACTGCCTGCTCACCTGTCACATGCAGGCAGAGCAATGCACTGGCAGTGCAGCAGCAGTGCTGAGCCTGCCCAGCAACCTGCCAGCCCAGGGAGGAGCCTCACATTCCTCTGCATTCCTCTGCTGTGAGTGCCGCTCTTCCGGCCGCACCCAGCTCCTGCCAAGGCACTCATGTCCCAGTGCCAGCCCTCCCACCAGCAGCTCTCCTGCTGGGCAATGTAGGAGGGGCTCCTCTAGGAGAGAAGGTGCTCACAGAGGTGGTGGACAGGTGGTGTCGCTCCCCATCTGTGGACAGATGGTTTTGGGACAGCTGCTTCCAAGGAATTGCAAGATGAGGATGACTCATGCTCGAGCATCTACCAGCCTGGGAGACACCCCCAAAAACCCAGGACAGGGGAGGCCCAGGACTCAGCCCAGGACAGCAGCCTGGACCATACCTGTGCCCTTGGCACCCACTTCCCAACCAGGTTCCCAAAGGTGTCCGTGCCGATGTGCACATGCACAGGCAGAGGGGACACTTGTCACCCCCTGGATCAGCAGGACATGGCCAAAGGCAGGCCCTGAGCCACAGAGGGTCCATTCTCCACATCCCCTGTTTTGGGGGGGCTGTGGCACTGTGTTATGAAAGTCTGTGTGTAATTTCTCAAGTAGCTCAAGGTCTATGCTGCTCTCAGTTTATAGGTGCAATGCCTTTTTCCCTAATGCTAGACTGAGAAAATGCTGCTGGCATCCAAGGTTCAGGATGTTCCCAAATAAAAAATCCTGTTTCCAAGGGCATATGAACATCTTCCATGAATTTGAATGGCTAGAGCCTGGTGAACTGCTGACAATGCACTAGGAAGAGCAGGATCAGGTCATCCTCTGGAATACATCTGGGCTTATTTGGAAGCAGACATTGTTTCAAATACAAAAAGCTGAGTAGAAAATGCCATTTGTCACTCTTGGGAGCAGATTTTCATTGTAGAGGCCCCAGTCTTATTTACACTAGATTGCCTCATAATGTGCAGGTGATTTATGCCATTCTTCAACTATAAATTATATTTACATCCACTCCATGGTCTCTTTATATTGCTAAAGTGTAGTAATGTGACCGTAGGGTAAATGAAAGGGACAATTTGTCTACAAGAAGAAATTAATCAGAACAAATGTTTGCATGAAGAAGAATCTTTTTCATCTTGGAAAATATTCTGCCTGGTTTCCTCATGTGAAAAAAACCATTCACAACAGAGATTTGATCTGCAGGCATTGTTTCCTGTGACCCAAACACCACAGATATGTGCTACATCTTCCTCTGAAATGGGGTCAGAAATTATGAATACCTTCTGTAACTAGTGCAATTTTTATTCACAGTATTTATCCAATGATACCAAGCAGAGAGTAAAAAGCAACCTAAATTGTGAATGAGGATAAATTTGTCATGCTTGCTTTTTTTTCATTCAAAATTCTTTTCCAGCATCCGGAAAACATATCTCTTCCTATTCTAAGCTATTTTTCCAGGGTGATTTTACTTACAGTCAAAAATGAGCATTGTGAAACCAAATGTTAAATTTAGATCTTCAGGCTGTTTTCATCAGAACAAAAACACAGGGATTTGTAGCTGTCAGCTTCCCTAGAACTGATTCACACAGAAAGACCAAATCCTGAGCTCAATTAACTTAAGGTGGTTTCCAGTGACACCGGAGACACAGGCATGAAACCAAGGTGCCTTTGGACCTTAGGATAAGGGATATTTGAGCATTTCAGGCAATGCCCAGACTGGGAGAGGTAGTTGGGAGAGAGCCATTTTAGTGGTTTCTCACTGCTAGCTTCCTGCTGAAACTTTTGAAAGAGGAAAATAACATTTCTGCTTTCTCATTTTTCTGTCTATTTTAGGATATTATTTTGGCTACAGTTGGAGCTTTCTAGCTTTGAGAGCCAAATTCTACCATTAGATCAGCAGGGCATTTTATCTGAGAGGGAATGAAAAATGTCTGGAACATATAATGGAGGACCAGCAGGATTCTTCTCCAAATACTAAATACTGAGACAATTGGTCTCAGAAAATTGATGCCAATTTTGTATTGGGCACAATATCATCTCTTTGAGAGGGGGCAGTTCTAGTGCTACCTGCACCACTAAAACACACACCATGTTTGCCTGTAATAGGGGCTAAGTCCTCCGTCCTCTGATGGCTTTTAAGACCAGATAGCTTAATATGCTAAATTGCAGACAATTACCTTATTATTCTGGATAGAGTATTTTTGTCCAACATGTCAGAGAGATGAGCACTGGATATAACACAATGTCTCTAAAGTTCACAGCAGTGTTTTCTGAGAGAAGATGTCCTTCTGGTTCACTGGTAAAAGCAATGTCTTTCCAGAAGAACATACCAACCTGTTACTGGATAAGCTCCTGCCTTTGACACTGTACTTTAGTCTTTGAATTTAGTCCAAGAAGTACATTCTAGGCCACAAATGTGGTATCTGCCACTTGAGTTTTTATCTCACTCTGTTAGTCCAGCAAACCAGAATAATGGTCTGACTGATACAGTTTATTTGCAGGAATCAGTTGCATCCTATAAAACTTTTATGTGCAGGCTCATTTTTTTGTTCTTTTGAATGTCTTTTGCATCAGGTTAGTTTGTTCCAGTCCTGTATGTAATCTCTGTCTGGCTTTTTTTAGGGAAAAAACCTACAGCTTGCTACCAGACTGACTGCTGCTGATAGCATGTGCAGGATGAAGTAAATTAAAACCATGAAGGTAGTTAGTCAGAAAATTAGATTTCCATGTGAAGAGGCATAATTCCAGGGCTACCTTTCAGTATCCCCAGTAAACATTATGGAACCTGTTGTTAATGCATTTTATGCTGCCAGTTGTATGAACCATTTCACTGGTTAGGAACAAAATCCCCAGGAAGCACTGGAGTTGTCCTCCCAGAGAAAAAAGATGGTGTATTATGAGAGTCGTTGATGCTGGTGCATCACAGAAGACTTTAAGTGTCTCATAAGGACAGCCCATAGAAAAGGACAGAAAGGCAGAGAAATAAAAAAACCTGTCTCCTGGGGCACACTGAGGTAACATCACAATTGTAGCAACCTCTTAATGTTTCTAACCCCAGAGTTTCCCTGGAAAGCAGGAACTTCATGAAAAAAGTCATACAGTTGAATTTAACCTTTTCCTGGTGGAAATATTGCAGCCAGGCATTTTGCCTGCTGAGAGAATACCCCTTTTTCCTTTCTGTTGTCAATGATGGAAATATTTAGGCACATGGTATAGACAACACATAGGCTACAGATGGAGGAAAGAGAAAGTCTGGGAGACGATGTCCTCTTCTGCCCTTTGTGATATCCGTGCCTGAGAAACAGGGGGATATTTTTGGAATATTATTTTAAAAAGCAGGGAGGGGCTATCAGGTTTCGTTTCATCTGTTGGTTCTGATCTGTGGTGCCAATTACAATTTCTACAATTTTAAATTATAAAATGAAGTCCTATGTGGTGAGGAGCAATAAGAAGAGACAATGCCCTTTTCCACAGCTGGGGTGTACCTGTGGCAATCCGTGCTTTCACCACTAAGCCCATGTTACTGCAATTACTGTCTGCCTCTGATGTGGGCTTAGATAGATCAGGCAGGATCCTCTGCTCTCCATACCTCAGCCCCTGCCAGGACAGAAAATGGGCTCCCCTTTCTAGAGGCACTGTGGCTTTCCTAACAGTGTGCAGTGGCTCACAAATTCACAGCACAATTGATATCATCAAAATCCTCAAGTCTTTACCCAAGGCTCTCTCAGGAAGGTCCATCCAGACCCCATACACCTCAGTAAAGAAGGATCAACACAGAGCACAAATTCCCCCCCAGGCACTCCGTTCCTCTCTGGGAATAGTATCCATCTGTGCTTTGCATTTTGTCCCTCTTTACAGCCTACAAATCTTTCAGCCATTTTGGTTTTACACTGACTTCTGCTGAAACAGCTGATGATGGTACAGTGTGACCATGTGGGGAAGATGGCCCAGAGATGCACTGAGCATATCTGTTTATATCCAGATAAGGCTGAGTATTGGGATGGAAAATGGCTTTGAAGGTCCATCAAGATAAGGGAGTTGAGTGGAATCCCCAGTTGACTTTTCCTGAGAAATACATTTGACTGTGATCTTGCACAAATCCCAGCACTGGGGAAGGCTGAATAGGGATCAAATGTTCTCATGGTATCAGTCATTCTTTAAGCATTCAGCTACAGTGAAACCACACCAGAAGATAAGGTGGTTTCCTACTCTGATGACATGAATGCTTTAGGGCTAATCTTGGGACTGAAGATTTTAAGTTGAACTTACCTTCTCTTTCTTTCTTCAACTTAAATGGTCTGTATCAAAGACAGTAAGGATGCTTGCTCCAAAGACATTATTAAATTAGTTTTATGGGAAAATTAATAAATTTATGTTCTGGCTTGCAGGGTTGTATATGGTCTACACTGCTACAATGATCTAATTTAGCTGGAAGATATGATGAGAAAGGCTGTTTCTGCACAGACTAAACAGTAACAGCTTTGTACAAGGTAAAAGGCAGTGCCTGGGAAAAGGGGGGGGGGGGAAACTGGTATCAGGCAGCTTAAGGTAGCTGTCTTATGATGTATCTTTGCATATCAAATAGCTCAGAGAGATCTAAAACTTCAGCTGTTTAATCAGCTGTCACCTCTTCAAGGTTTCCTAATTCTCCTACGTTACACACTGCCTTGGATGATACGTATTTTCCACAGATACATGACAGGAGCTCTGTCAGGGCCCATGTGTCTGTCATTACCCTCCCACACCAGAGCTAATGTCCTTCCCATAATGGATATAGATATAAAGATACATGCAACATATCCCCTTCCAGAAAAGTCTTCCAGGCTTTTTCTTCATTAAGTTAACCACAGTTGTATTATCTGAAATTAATTCTGCTGAAATTCTTGCCAGATATTCAACCAAAAGATGAATGCTATAAGAACTCACAGGAGTTTCATGTTCAATGGAATAGCTGATCACTAAACTTGGATCCAGAAGTGTTTCCCTTCCCTGTGCTCCAGCTGGTGAACTTTACAGTGGTCACGCTTTAAAAGTCAGCACACACTGCACAGTGCTCAGCACCCTCCAATACATAGCACAATATCTTCTGGGAAATCTTTTTTCTTGACCACCAGCTCTGCCCTAGGCAGCAGGGTTGGAGGAAGGGGACTGCGGCCATCAGCAAAAAGCCTCATTTGAACCACCACAGAGTTTCAAGCTGGAGTATTCTTTAGGGAGACACAGAGCAAATTTAAGATCAAAACCTGCTGCACTGATATCAGTGGGAAAGTTGCCAACAGCAGCTGCAGATGCCACATTAGCTGTACTGGCAGCTGAAGAGGAGAGTGTTTTGAACTCTCAGATAGATACAGATATTGTGTCCCACCTAGCCTGGGCAAATGCCTCATGAGTTAGAGCAGGAGAACCATAAAATTAAATGCAAACTTATGAGAACTCACCTTTTTTTTTGATACAATATGAGTGGGAAATCCAATTAGAGAATATAGCTCTGAAAAAAAAGCTACCCCTGCTCCCAGGAACCTGTAACCTAAAGAGAAGGCTGGGACAGACTCAGCTGATAATTTTTTTCTTGGAGTTAGTTAGTGAAATGTAAGAATCTCCATCCTGTGAGCTGATTCAGGATAAATGTCCTAAGAGCAGACTTCTGACTCCAGGAACCAAGGTGCTCTGATTGAGTGGGAGGCTCATTCCATCACTCTACAGCTGGTGCACACAAGACGCATGGAGCCACAGCATCTCCTGTGCCCAGGGACTAGTTAAACCCAGGCCATTTTGCACCTTGGCTTTCATAAAACAGCAGAAAAGTCCTCTTCTAGGCCAGGTGATGCATTTTGGATCAGAGGAACAAAATTTTCTCCTCAACTGGCTTTTAATTGTAATGTGGCAGCTCACATATCTTACCATGAGCCAACAAAGAATGACATGTAACTTTTTTTCCCCTTTAAGATCGGTTTGCAATGGCTGGGTAAAGCGCCTAACTGCTTCTGCAGAGCTCAGGGGCTCTTAGTGGGCAGCAGCTCTTGCCAAAATAAAAAGCCAAAATTGATGTTCCAGCTATGCAGGTGGCCTGTTTGGACATCTGACTTACAAACCCACTGAATTTGCTGAGTTATTCAGAGTCCTGCAGTCCTGTATCACAATTTTCTTATGGCCCAGATTAATAATTTTTTCCATCAACTTCAACCATCTGAACCACTGCAGAATATAAAGGGGCCTTTTTGTGACCTTGAGGTATTATCATGGCTTGTTCCTTGATCTTTGTGAAAGGAACCTGTGATATTCTCTAAAAAGAGCTTCTGCCCATCACTCAAGTGTTGAGATGAGCACAAGTCTGTATAATTCTTGTCTCCTGAATGGGAAGACCTTCAAAGCAGCAGAGGTTTTTTTAATTTCCTGCAGTTTTAGTGATATTTTCAAATTTAAAAAACCAAGCCACTAGATATGTATTTATAAAGATATATCTGGTACTAAAATCTTCCTTCTATTTTACAAGAAGACTTCCTCTTTCTTAGCTAAGTCTTGGAAAAGATTTTGCAGCCAAAGAAATACTTACTCTGATTTCATTCCTCCTTTTGCAGGTATCAGTATTGTGCCCTTTCTTTGCAGCTACCAGCTGTGGACTGATGAAAAACGTGCAGAGTATCTCTCTTGGGTTATCTCTGGACTGCCTCCCCCTTGCCAGTGTCTTCTAGAAATTGAGTTCCCATTGCATGCAGAAAATCAAAGAGCTCTCAAAAATGCAGTAGCCACCCATCGTCACTTCAGCACAGCGTGTGCTGAAAAATCCATCCTTGTAGTAACAGTGACACTGCTGTGACTACTTGGCACTTTTCTCTGCAAATCCACTTGCTTTGTGGAAAAATCAGGCATGCTCAACTCTGTGCCTGGCCAAGAAAGTCCAGATGCTTTATTGCTTCATTCTCATGCTGCGTTGAGATTTTTAATGCTTTCATAGGAAGACACATGGGAACCCTAAGCTGATATTCTATTTATTTCTTCTGTAAAGCCCCTTCATGTTGTGAGAGTTAAAGGTTACAAGGAGTGAATGGCTGTTGACTCCAGGGGTTGCTCCTAAAAAGCAAACGAACACTGATTTTTATTTCTGTTTGTTTGATGCTTGCAGAACACTGCACACCATG
This sequence comes from Molothrus aeneus, assembly GCF_037042795.1. Classification (NCBI taxonomy): domain Eukaryota; kingdom Metazoa; phylum Chordata; class Aves; order Passeriformes; family Icteridae; genus Molothrus; species Molothrus aeneus. The sequence goes on along the minus strand of NC_089646.1, from coordinate 141,789,369 downwards.
TAAACATCACAAGGCACTAAAGGGGAAGTTGAAAGCAGGGGTTGACCACTGTGGTTATGTCTGCACACAGCACAGAGAAGCACAAAATAAGTATTTAAAACTGTTGCTGCTGAGCCCTAAAGTCTTTGCCTGCACTGGAGCAATACCAAGTCTGAGAGAGATGAAGCCAAAGCCCATAACTAATGTCTTCAGTACCTACTGGAAGGGGAAAACTCACATGTGCAGTGGGCCTTCAGCAGGAGCTCTGGTAAGAAAAAGCTCAGTTTTCATGAAAATTCCTCATAAAAAAAGAAAAGTATTACAAAAATATCTTACTTGTATATATTCAGATTAAGAGTGCTGGCATTAAGGTTGTCTGTGGGCAGTGATAAGCAGAGCAAGAGAAAGGACCCAGACTAGTATGCTGCCTCCTACCTGCTCCTCTGAAAGGTCCTGGGCATGAGAGGTAGCCCACTGAGCAGCTGTGCCCTGCTAAGCATGGCCTAGTAGTGAAAGGAAGAGTTTGTCACCTGTTCCAGGACACCTAAATCCCTGTGGTCCTGGGTCTCAAAATTATGCCAGAACTTCTCCATAACAAAAAAAGCCTGATACACTGGCATCTTTCCCTGAGATTGCCAGTGCCAAATACTCTAGGATCACTGTGCAGCCTTAAAAAACATAGTATTCCTTCTTGATTGTCTTCTTAACCAAAATACGGGGTAATTTGCATTTTCTGAGTCATGGGAGCATGCTTGGAAGTTGCTTTGTATCTTCTCTGCAATTGTCAGGGCTCCAAATGTGCATTCTGGATTTAACTGAAAGCTGAGCTTCTCACCCCAAAACTATGCTCCAGATATTGGTGCTGTCAAGAGAAAGCCAGCTATCACAGGGCTTATGATAAAAATCAGAGAGCCAGCAACTCTCCTTCCAGGAAAGCATTCTTTGTGGCTACGAACAGCCAACTGAATCTCAGCTATGTGGCTTCAGAGACAGAAATTAGTACCTCTGGCTGCACAACAACAAGCCTTAACTATATGAACTCAAGAAGGTGACTCCACCAGTGTCCCTGGTCACTGGCACCCATGCTGCCCAAGGGGCAGCCGAAAATAGGGCAGTGATACAGAAAACAAAGCTGAAATAGTGGTGCTTATAAGTCATAGATGTGAGAGATAAAAAATAGATGGCCTTGGGTAGGAAATGGCAAGAAGACCAGTAATTACAATACTGGTCCTGGTCTGAGTTCAAGCACATGGGCCAAGTGGCCCCATTCAATTAAAGATGTATTTGGGAGAGGTCCCACATGAAGCTGCAGTGCTATTCCTGGACACACTCTGGGTGAGCTTTGCTGGCAAGGAATGTGTTCTTCAGGAATGTGGCTGGACAGGCTGTGTTTAGGAAAAGTTGTGTATCCTACCAACAACGTGGAGGATCGGAACTCTCTAATAACCACAGGGTTTTTACACAGCAAATCACCCTGCTGCTCCTTGCAACCAGCTCCTGAGGCTGCACCGGGCACTGGCCACCCATGAGATGCAACTACTTCAGAGCAGCTTTATTCAGAGCTCCTCTCTCAGGCAGGGATGCTCACTGTGTCCCACTGACACTGCCCAGGTGGTGTTGAGGCAAGCAAAATGTAGAGCAATCCAGGCTGGAACTTTCTGCCAAAATGGAGGTGAGCATCCAAACTCCTGCGGGGTCTTCATTGAGACTTAGCAGTTACACTCTGGCTTTCATGGAAGCACCTGCTGGTGCAGGAGAGGGCTTTCTCACACATGGAAAATGACCTGGTCTGTAAAACAGGTAGTTCTGGGTTAGAAACATCTAAGGGGCAAGAGGGTCAGCTAAGGGGCACCTTCAAAGCCAGCCAGGAACAGCTTCTTGGGCTGCTTCCCCCACACCGCTTTCTGTAGCATGACCACGAAATGTGCACTTGCACAGTGAGAGAAACAGCTCTTTCCAGAGCCTGTGAGGGAGGGTAAATGTGCTGTGTGGTCTAAAAGAAAGGGGATTTTGGATTTTCTCCCTCATGATGTTAAATGGAGAACTGGAACAGGCAGCATGCCTGTAATGCCCTGGCACTTTCCCAGGTCTCGCCTGGGGCCACCTCTCACCTTCAGAAACTGCCCTGCCCAGGGATGCATCTTCCCACGATGGAAACAGCTGCTTTCTGCAAGCTGCTGGAGGGACAGAAGGGTGGAAATTTCACACTCCATTCCCTCCATCTGTGTTCCTACCTTCCCTTCCAGGGACATCTGTCCTCTCTAGCAGGCTTGCCCTTGGTTTGCACCATCTTTCTACCTGAGAAATCTCCAAATCACTTTAAGAGACAGGAAAATGAAGATGCAACAAGGCTGCAAAAGGGAGTGCTTGACATTAACCACCTCCCTGCAACAGGCATCCAGAGAATAGAAGCAGTTGGGGTAAAAAATTGAGAATTTGGGTGCACCAAAATTGGGTGCACTGAGGCTGTGGCCAACTAGGCAGCAATGCTTGTTACACAGGGGCCACAAAAGCCACAGAAAACACTGCAACACCAAGAGCAAACTTCAGACTTATTGTAAGAGCCACAGCCCTGATCTGCCACAGAGAGGACAGAAGAGATAAAAGGCATGGCCACTGTTTGATGTCCCCAGGATAATTACATTGTTTATTCTAGGAGATCAACCCTCACCTGCACTACAAAGCCTGGCCAAGCCAACTCCCCTGCTGACTTGATCTCTGCAGGTGTGATAGCCTCAAGCTTAGTGCCTTTCAGTGCCTTCTGCTTTTCCCACCACTGGCAGTGCACCACACACACTGCTGTGGACCTTGAGGAGGCCCTGATGCTGATCCAGCTCTTGGCTTGCTTTGTGGCTGTCCCACAGAGAAACCTGCATCCTGCAGGACTGTTGCCACACTGGTTCAGATGCCACTGGCCTCTTGCCTGCTGGAGCTCTGTACTCCATATCCTCTGCATTGTGGAACTGAATGTCCGCTACTAACAGCTCCTGACTGCAAAATTCTGGACTTAATACAGTGAACAGGGGGTGGAGACACTCTTTCACATGGAAAAATATATATTTTCTATGAAATCATATCCCAAAGCCTGTTGTCAGCTACATCATGCACAGTTTACTATAAGCAAGGAATAATTCCCAGATTGACAAGATACAAGTCCCTCAGGCTGCTCCTCTTCTCAGTTGGTTTGGTGACATTAATTTGCTGCCAGCCTCCTGCCTCCTTCAGGTCTACCTACAGCACGGGGAAAAGGGAGGATGGGCTGGCCCGTTGCATACAACAAACAGAGAAGTTGGCTCTCAGACAACACCCCACTGTTTGTCTTTTGTGCATGGGGAACTGCCAGTACTATTGTGGCTTTCTCCTCTCTATTGTCTATCCTAAGCACATCACCGTGTGTTTAGGAGTACATTCCTGTGAACCGAGGTTCAGAGAAGCATCATTTTACTTCTCCTAAATGTTCTTTATTTTCACACCAAACCCTCTTACAAGTATTTGCCCAGGAAACTGTATTCCTTCCTCTCCCTCCGGTTCCCAAGGAGCTGCTGCTCAGCACTGCTCCCATTTCAGTGTGGAGCAGGCTTCTCCCCCTGAGATCAGGTAACTCACTCAAGGTACAGCAGCAGCAGGCTGCCCTTGGGGCCAGTGTCCTGGCTTAGGTTCCCACTAGTGACTAACACAAATGGCCCTCTCACCCCAATATCAGCGGCCTAGATCCCACCCAGAGAGTTAAAATTTTAAGCTCAGACTTTCAAAGGCAACAAAGAAAAGGTTTGGCATTCTCACCTTGCCCAGAGCTGCCTCCCTCAGCCCTTCAGCATCCTTTACTGGATGTCTTTGTACTGCCAGACCCTTGGAGTGAGTCACTGGAGGATGCACTCAGCGACTCCTCGACCTCATCTAACACTGGAACCTGCTTTCAAAGGTGAGTCATGGCCCAGCCCCTCCCTGCAGGCTGTGCAACTTGCTTGGAGAGGAGAGGCTGGCTTCTGCACATCCTTGCATGCTAGCTACCTCCTGGATGAGTACATAAGGGCTAATGGTCACAGGATGGGCAGGCAGGAACTGCTGTGATTTCATCGCAGCTGTGACCTGATTCACCCTTCATCACATCATTTACTCTGCCTCTCTGTGGAGCGAGAGTCATGAGACTTGCCTGCCTGGTATGAGGATTAATTCCCGGCAGAAAATGCTTTGAAGATGAGAAGAAGAGCAGACATCGCCGGGTGCCGCTGTTGCTGTTAGACCTGTGCTCAGTCCAGGCCTGGGTAATGCTCACATCAGGATTCCATGGTGAGAGGCATTTGTGCCATTGGTGTCTGTGTGACATCCCTCTTCCAAAAGGATCCCAAAGGAATTCACTGTTGGGTACCTCAAAGGACCCAGATCTACCAGGAAGTCTCCGGGAGGCTACTGGGCAGGGGCATGAGAGTTCCCTCCCATGCCTAAGGACAAAGGAAGGCCTGATCCAGGGTAGAGCTACTGAATTTTTTGAAAGATGAGGCTCCACAGGACACCTCCAAGCATCCAGAGAGTCCCAGGGTAAAACCAGTTCCCCTAAGTCATCCCTGGAATACACAGGCCAGCGAGCCAAGCTTATTTCTGGCATTTGCTCTCAGTCAGTGAGTTGCTACTTTCAGGGACAAGAGGTGTAGTACAATAAAGCTTGGGCTCTACCATGACTCACTGACCTCAAGGTGAGATGCCATTCATCATCACTGCATGGCTTTCCCAAATGGCAAAACCTCCCACAGCACTGTGAGCCACAGCACACTGGGAATGTCAGGGGCATGGAGGCCACCAGATCTGCCTCTTTCAGGAAGTATCTGTCACCTGGATCACTTTTTAGGTAAGAGGAATGGGTATGTTTCTGAGGTTTGAGAGCACAGGCTGCCACAGCCAAACATGGGTTCCCTACCTCTCCCACCTCAGATGGTGGGAGCACACCTGGAATGGCCGGAGTCCTGCATGGGCAGGATCCTTTGAGGTGTGGCAAATGAGGGTTTGCTGACCAGAGTTTGCTCTGAATAAAGGTTTCTGTCTTTATTCTCATATGGGAAATGCATCCTTTAATGCATACATTGATATTGTATTGTATTGATATTGTATAGATATGAATTATTGATGACCACGTCAATAATTCTGCCGATGTCCACTTACCTGTGGGAACCCACGTCACAGCATCACCCATGGCCCTTCTGCAAACCAGTGCTGCCAGGTTTTGTTCTGCACTGCCCAGTGCAGCACCCTTCACCCCCAGCCTCAGTGCCCATTTTTGCAACCAGAGCTGATTTGCATGGTTAGATTTCCCCTGTGGTATCTGTATGTGCTGAGCATGAGTCTAAAAGGTTGATGTTGACATACTGCTGGAATAAAGCCCTCAGCACCCTCCCATGCAGAGTGACAGCACCAGGACTGGGTGCACCACCACAGCTGCAACCTGTGGCAACTTTGCAATGCCACCCTGCATCAGCTTGGCCCAAAAAACAGGGGTTTGGGGGTTTTTTGAAACTGTGGTGTGGTGAATTCCCCCTGGCTTCAACCAGCACTAGGCAATGGCAGAGCCACCCTGAGCTGTTCCATGTGCCCTGAGATAAAACTCATTCCTTGGCAAGAGGAGCCCAGCCTTGAAGGGGTTCAAGGTGGAGGAGGTGGGTTGTGTGCTGGACTCCAGGAGGGCAAGTAAAGGGCTGCTTTGATGTCTGTGCAACACTTGATGTCTGCACACACACATGCACAGCAGGCAGCTCATGCAGCTGGCTTCCGCAGTTGCCAGCTGTGACGGACATGCTGCAGCAAGGGACCCACACAAGCCACCACATTGGTGTAGGGTGGGGATGTTCTTTCACAGCTAAACATGCTGCTTTTAATCCCTCTGCTGCTGATTCCCAGATCTGTAAACACAGAGCCATGATTGGATACAGGTGTACCAGCTTTGGGCAAAAACTGAGGGTGATGCCTCCACCAGTTCCTTTACAAATCCCTGCACCTTCCCAGGCCAGCACATGGGTTTGGCCCTGCTCACTAACCCCTGCATACCAATGGTCTGTGGAGGACTGAGGGCAGTGTTCAAGCACCTGTGGTAGCTGCTAAGTAAAGGCTGAAGTAAATAAAGGTGGCTGCTGCCCTGCAACACACCAGTGTGGAAGCACGCTGTTCGAGATGCCCTCAAGAAAGCCACCCCTCATTGACCTGCTCCTTGCAGACCATTGCTACTGTGCCCAGCAGGAGGAGGAGCTCAGCCATGACAGGATCTATTTTGGCCTGCAGGAAAAGGGTCTGTGCTCTGGAGCAGTATCTCCAATTTCTTTCTCTGACACCATTTCTACAACATCAGTACCTGCAGTGGGTCCAGCCTGGCCAACTCTGACTCTGCACCTGTATGCCTGCACAGTGAGCTTCACTCTGGGCTTTTTTGTTGGGTTTTTTCAGTCATAAAATTTTTTACCATTGAGTCAGGCTGCACTGCAGTGCCAGTGGTGGCAGCTCTCCTGCCACAGCATGTTCAAATCTCTAAAGGTTTTAACACACCACCTGCTCTGTTGAACCTGTAGCTCTCACTGAGTCCTGGTCTGACACAGTGCTCTCAGTCAGCATCTGACTGCCTGTTGCAGCTCCCTGGCTGCTCACAAGGGCTGATGGTGTTTGTGGGTTATTGTGACAGATCACAATGGCTTTTTAAGAAACAGGAGAAATTAAACTTTGCATCTGCCTTCCCTAGCACTCATTTCTCTCTTCATCCCCTTCTGCAGACCAGACCCTACTGCACTTCAGAGTTTCCAAGTGATCCACATTTTTTATGATGTGTATTTTCAGTGACAGTGACATGTGACAATATTTTCAGTAACATGGATCTGCCTGGCTGAACCCACTGTCATGGTTTCACCCCAGACAGCAACCAAGCCCCAGGCACCTGCTCACTACTCCCCCACCAGCAGCATGAGGGAGAGGATTAGAAGGGTAAAAGCCAGAAAACTTGTGGATTGAGACAGAGACAATTTTAAATGGAAAGCAAAAGCCAATTACACAAGCAAAGTAAAACCAAGAATTAATTCACTGTTTCCAATAGGCAGCCAGGTGTTCAGCCATCTCCAGGAGAGCAGGAACATGGTTCCATCACACAAAACAGTTACTTGGAAAAACAAACACCATCACTCTAAACATCTCCCCCTTCCTCCTTCTTCCCTCCACTTTATTTATTGAGCATGAGCATATGGTTTGGAATATCCCTTTGGTCAGTTTGGGTCACCTGTCCTGGCTGTGTTTCCTCCCAGCCTCCCCTGTACACCCAGCTTCCTCACCAGCATGGCCATAGGAAAAGCTGGAATGGCCTCAGATATGTGTAAGTCCTGCTCAGCAATAACAAAAACATCACTACATGATCAACCCTGTGTTCAGCACAAATCCAGAACACAGCCCCAGACCAGCTACTGTGAAGAAAATTAACTCTAGCCGAGCCAAAACCAGCACATCCACTCCACAGGGCAGGACGTGGTGACAGATGACCACAGACATTCAGGACACAAGAGGTGGTCTCACCCCAAGCACCTCCTGTTGCAGATCTGGTCTCCTCTGGAGTCTCCTGATGTGTAGAGGGTGGTGTGACCTGCAGTGATACTGTTGAAAGATGCTTAGGACATTTGAATTGCAGAAGAAAAAAGCCAGAGATGATTTTTGCAGCTCAAAGTGCTCTTGCAGCTCAGGTATCTCCTGACACTCAAGAAATAGCTGACACTGCCTGAAAGAGAAGGTGAGACCACTTCCCATAGGAGTGGATTAGCTGGGCAGAAGGAAGAGACCTCAGTCCCAGGGCCCTCATATCTGGATTTTAACTTCCACATGCACTGTGGCTCACCCCTGCTCTCAAACAGCCTCTGTACCACGGGCAGCCAGAACCCTTCAGATCCTTCAGACATGGCTGCTTTCAGCTGCTTTTCCCTCGTCCTCTACTGACCTCTTTAACACCCACACAGGTGAGCCACAGCAGGATGGGACATGGCGTGGCCAGGGCAGCCAACACCCTGGGGTGAAGCTCCCGGCATCAGTGGATTCAGCCTTCCCCACACCACCAGAGCCTGTTTTTATTGGTGTTTTTCTGGTTTTTTGAGGGTAAATATGTAACACTGTCACTTGTGAGCAGCAGATGTTGCCGAAGGCCCCGCGGCGGCAGCAGCACAGCCGGAGCAGCCACAGCAGGACAGGATTAGCAGAGCTTATCCCCCCAGCCCTGCTGCCCTCAGCCTCAGCCTCAGCCCTCAGCCTCAGCCCTCAGCCTCAGCCCTCAGCCTCAGCCCTCAACCTCAGCCCTCAGCCCTCAGCCTTAGCCCTCAGCCCTCAGCCTTAGCCCTCAGCCCTCAGCCTCAGCCCTCAGCCTCAGCCCTGAGCCCTCAGCCCTCAGCCCTCAACCTCAGCCCTCAGCCCTCAGCCTTAGCCCTCAGCCCTCAGCCTTAGCCCTCAGCCCTCAGCCTCAGCCCTCAGCCTCAGCCCTCAGCCCTCAACCTCAGCCTCAGCCCTCAGCCCTCAACCTCAGCCTCAGCCCTCAGCCTTAGCCCTCAGCCCTCAGCCTCAGCCCTGAGCCCTCAGCCTCAGCCCTCAGCCCTCAACCTCAGCCCTCAACCTCAGCCTCAGCCCTCAGCCTTAGCCCTCAGCCCTCAGCCCTCAGCCCTCAGCCCTCAGCCTTAGCCCTCAGCCCTCAGCCTCAGCCCTCAGCCCTCAACCTCAGCCCTCAGCCCTCAACCTCAGCCCTCAGCCCTCAGCCCTCAACCTCAGCCTCAGCCCTCAGCCTTAGCCCTCAGCCCTCAGCCTTAGCCCTCAGCCTTAGCCCTCAGCCCTCAGCCTCAGCCCTCAGCCCTCAACCTCAGCCCTCAGCCCTCAGCCCTCAGCCTCAGCCCTCAGCCCTCAGCCTCAGCCTCAGCCCTCAGCCTTAGCCCTCAGCCCTCAGCCTCAGCCCTCAGCCCTCAGCCTCAGCCCTCAGCCCTCAGCCTTAGCCCTCAGCCCTCAGCCCTCAGCCTCAGCCCTGAGCCCTCAGCCTCAGCCCTCAGCCCTCAACCTCAGCCTCAGCCCTCAGCCCTCAGCCTTAGCCCTCAGCCCTCAGCCTTAGCCCTCAGCCCTCAGCCCTCAGCCCTCAGCCCTGAGCCCTCAGCCTCAGCCCTCAGCCTTAGCCCTCAGCCCTCAGCCTCAGCCCTGAGCCCTCAGCCCTCAGCCCTCAACCTCAGCCTCAGCCCTCAGCCTTAGCCCTCAGCCCTCAGCCTCAGCCCTCAGCCTCAGCCCTCAGCCCTCAACCTCAGCCTCAGCCCTCAGCCCTCAACCTCAGCCTCAGCCCTCAGCCTTAGCCCTCAGCCCTCAGCCTCAGCCCTGAGCCCTCAGCCTCAGCCCTCAGCCCTCAACCTCAGCCTCAGCCCTCAACCTCAGCCTCAGCCCTCAGCCTTAGCCCTCAGCCCTCAGCCCTCAGCCCTCAGCCTCAGCCCTCAGCCCTCAGCCTTAGCCCTCAGCCCTCAGCCTCAGCCCTCAGCCCTCAACCTCAGCCCTCAGCCCTCAACCTCAGCCCTCAGCCCTCAGCCCTCAACCTCAGCCTCAGCCCTCAGCCTTAGCCCTCAGCCCTCAGCCTTAGCCCTCAGCCTTAGCCCTCAGCCCTCAGCCTCAGCCCTCAGCCCTCAACCTCAGCCCTCAGCCCTCAGCCCTCAGCCTCAGCCCTCAGCCCTCAGCCTCAGCCTCAGCCCTCAGCCTTAGCCCTCAGCCCTCAGCCTCAGCCCTCAGCCCTCAGCCTTAGCCCTCAGCCCTCAGCCCTCAGCCTCAGCCCTGAGCCCTCAGCCTCAGCCCTCAGCCCTCAACCTCAGCCTCAGCCCTCAGCCCTCAGCCTTAGCCCTCAGCCCTCAGCCTTAGCCCTCAGCCCTCAGCCCTCAGCCTCAGCCCTGAGCCCTCAGCCTCAGCCCTCAGCCCTCAACCTCAGCCTCAGCCCTCAGCCTCAGCCCTGAGCCCTCAGCCCTCAGCCCTCAACCTCAGCCTCAGCCCTCAGCCTTAGCCCTCAGCCCTCAGCCTTAGCCCTCAGCCCTCAGCCTTAGCCCTCAGCCCTCAGCCCTGAGCCTCAGCCCTGAGCCCTCAGCCTCAGTCCAAGCCAGGCCAGGCCTGTCCCCACAGCCACCCAGCCCTTCCCGGGGACTGGAGCTGCTCCAGCCACCCAGAACACCCCATGCACACTGTCCCCGAGTAACACTGACTTGGCAAAACCAAAATATATGTATTGAGACACATGTTCCATAGCAAATAGGTCATAATCCTAATACAAAGTGTCCTATATTTATGGACTGTGCCATAGCACATTCTTAGCTGGGAAGGTACTCCCTCAGCCTGGACTTGGATGCAAAAAACTCTGTGTTTTTAACATTCAATAAATAACAGCTTTACTAAAAAGTGCTGGTACATGCACCAAATACACTATGTGTAAACAGCATGTATATTTCACATATAACACTGTCATATATATTTATTTAGCTTTTAGTCATACATAATTATCTATGAAATATGAAAATAAATAGCACTGAATGTAAAATAGTACACATAAGCCCACATGAATATATAAAACAGATACATAAAATATATCTGTTCATATACAGATAATGTATATGAACCATTACAAGTATAATATAAATACATATAAAGCATACATTATATGCTTTCAAATATACTTAGAAAATATTCCCTATTTTTTAAATATAGTGCTCTCTATATAGAACCAATATGTAACATTATATTTATTCTGTTTGTTTTCACAAGGTTCTAAATTGATGTCTTTTAAAAGAGACAGAAGAAATTCTGTGTCTGTCTTCCCTAGCATTTCTGTCTCTCTTTATCTGCTCCTGTAGATCGAACCCAACTGTGCTGCAGAGCTGCCGAGTGATCCTCATTAAAAGGATGACGGTATTTCCAGTGACATGGATCTGCCTGGCTTAACCCCCTTTGCAGAGCAGGATTTCGATTCCGTGTGCTTCTATAAAGATAACTTTGCAATACTTATATTACATATTACATTAATATATACCATTATATGGTGCAATATTACAAGACGTAAATACCTAAAGCATATTTATGAGCCTATGAAAACATGCCTGCATAAATATTTATATCTTTTGCACCAATAACTCGAATATGGGAGCCATATATGGCATTCAGATACACATAAAACACGGTTTTATCGTTTGTTTGTATTTCGCACTCGACGCTTTCCACGCAACGCTGACAGCGCGAAGGCGCCGCGCACGCGCGCGGGGCTCGGGGACGCGCTCAACCGGGGACGCGCTCAACCGGGGACGCGCTCAACCGGGGACGCGCTCAACCGGGGACGCGCTCAACCGGGGACGCGCTCAACCGGGGACGCGCTCAACCGGGGACGCGCAGCGCCGCTGGCCCCGCCCCCACCCCGCGGGCGGGGCCTGCCCCGATAAACACGGCCACGTGCGGGGGGGGTGGGGCCTGCCCGCGCTTCCGGCAACACGCGCCCGCCGCCGCCACATAAATAGCGCGGAGCGCGCCCGCAGCCACCGCATCGCTCCAGCCGCCGCTCCGGGTTCTGATCCGCCCCGCACCGGTCTGCCCCACACCGCTCCGGGTACTGTTCTGCTCTGCCCCGCAGCGAGCTCTGCCCAGGTCTGCCACGCACCGCTCCAGTCGCCGCCGCCGCTCCCAGTCCCGGCGTTGGTCCCGCTCCGTGCCGTCGCCATGCCGTTCCTGGGGCAGGACTGGCGCTCCCCCGGGCAGAGCTGGGTGAAGACGGCCGACGGCTGGACGCGCTTCCTGGACGAGAAGAGCGGCGGCTTCGTGGGCGACATCAGCAGGTAGCGGCGGCGGCGCGGTCCGGCCCCGCTGCCGGGCGGTGCCGCCAGGGGGCGCGGTGCCGGGGCGGGGGGGCTGTGGGGGCGGACGGGGCCCCTCGCCCCGGGCCGGCTCAGGGGCCGCCCCGGTGTCGGCGGAGCGGGATCGTTGTCTGGGTGACCCCGGCCCTGCCGGCCGAAGGGCTCGGCGGCCCCTCCGGGCCTATAGGAAGCTCCGAGTGGGGGTCCCTCAGCCCTCGGCGGGGTCCCCACTTCCCTATGGAGGCTGTTCCTCCTCAGGCGGCCGGGCTGTCCTTATGGCTGTGGAGAGTGGCGAAAAATCGAGGAGAAGATGAAACCTTCACCTGCCCCGCGGCCACAGGGCTGTGGGAGCCCTGGCGAGCATCGCCGGGCGTCTCCTGGGGGCCCTGGGGGTGGCTGCCCACCCTCCCCTCCCCCCCAAAACAACCTTGCTTGGGGCTTCCCGGGCTCGGAAGGATGATGTGTCTGAAGCCATAAATCCTCCCCAGGCCATGAGTAATGTACCTTACGTGCCGCTTGACTAATCTGGCTGCAAAACATCAACAAACCCCCAAGATGGTGCGGGCAGGAAGCTTTGCAGAGCGTGGGTGTCGTGGGCTCCAGCAAGATCGCTCCTGTCAAAAGCAAACTTTTCTCACAGAGCTCCATCTTGTCCTCAGCTGTGTGCTGCCAGGGTTGGGGTTGCTGCCACCTTCCCACTGCTAGGGAAGGGTCAGGAATGTCCATGACAAAGGGACTTGAAGTAAGAGGACATTTGCTGTGAGCCACTCCTGAGATGTTATCATGCAAGGAGGCTTTTGTAGCAGGTATCTCCTGCTCTCTTTCATGTCAGCTGTAAGTAAAAATCAAGTTTAGGTTTGCAATTTGTAAGTAGGTAGAAAAATGTCTGGGTTTATACATCCCTTTTCTCATTTAAAAGCAAAGAGGTGACATATTGACCCCGGGCTGAGGTCCTTGCTCAGGTCCAGCTGCCCAACTACTCAACCTGTCAAGATGCTGTGAAGAATTGTGTGGAAACCTGGCAGTACATAAACAGGGTAATAATCTTCCTCCTATGCTGGAGCTCGTCCACTGCTGCTGTTATGGTGGTTTCAAATTACAGAGTCATTCAGTAGGAAGTCAACAGGCAAGCGTGTGCTGTTGACATGTGAGATTGAAAGCAGATCCATCTTGGGCTCAGATTCTGCCACTGCATGGGGCGTGTTAACCTGACCCCCTATTGATTTTGTGCAACCATGATAAAACATGAGCTTGGATATTCCAAAACAACTTCTTCCTTGCTGCCAAATTCTGTTCTCAGGTATTGCTCTCCACAGCAGGAAGCAGCATGGATGAGCAGCTGAGATGTTCTGCTCTCAGGTTTAGGTGGTTCTGAGCAAGCTGCAGTTGGCAGAAGTGTCTGGTTCCCCAAATGGTTGTTTCTGTGAATATTGTTCACCTTCAATGCTGCTGCTTTTCCCCTTCTGCCGTGCTGTGGTGGAGCCCATGGCAGTGGTGCCTTCCCAGAGCTCGGATGCCCTGCAAGGGGGATACAGAGTAGGAAGGGGGAACCAAGGGTCAGGGTGTTCTGAAACTGGGAGAGGTTTCTTCTACCTCTGGGCCCATGTGTAGGTGCCAAACCAGAACATCCAGCTGGATCATGCCACAGGGGGACCTGGATCCCTCCTGGGGCTGAAACTCTGACTTGGTCACTTGACTTTTGCATATGCTGGTGGTGTGGCCATGCAGACAGCCAGTGAACAGGGGAAACAAGAAGTCTTGTCCCACAGGTTTCATTCCTTTGCAGGAGGTTGTGCTGAATAGCTGTCAGAGGTGTGTTTCGTATGGTGCTTGTGTTTGGGTTTTGTTTGAGATTAAGCAGTGTAAACGCATGGTCTGTACGGGAAGCTTCCTGGCTGTGTAAGGGTCCTTGTGGCTGTCTCAGAGGAAGCTTGCCCAGGGCTGAAGCAGCAGCAGCATGTTTTGGCACCTGTCAGAGCTCAGGGGCTGTCTGTGCCACAGTGACTGAGAGGTGCAGTGAGGTGCCTGGGGTCCTTCTTCAAGTTTAGGTCTGCACACAGCCATGGTTCATCCCTTGCGAGCTGCTAGAGCAGTGGAGATGGCTCTGATTTGTTCTCCTGTCTTCTCCTTGGCAGCTGAGGGGCACCCAGTAGCCCTGGGCAGCAGGCTGTGCTGGACCTCTGCTGAGAGCCCCTGGTGCTGCCCTCCCCTGCCACCCCAGGGATCTCTGCAGCAGTGCCATGGCTGCCCAGGGGCTTCTTAGTTTCGAGTTGTGGCTTGGATCTGCTGATTTGCAGGTGTGCAGTATGTGGGGATGTTGATGCACAGCCTCTTTACAGCTAGCCTTTCATTGCCCTTGAAGGAAATAAGGGGTTATAGCTCCCTTCACTAATAATACAGTTACAGCAGAGCTCGAGCAGAAGCAGGCAATGGGCAGTCTTGGACAAGAGATCCTAGCTGTTAACTTGTGTAGTCACTACTGTGTGGGGTCTGGAAAACCATCAGATGAGTCTGAACTTCAGCTAAGCTTTTCCTGTAAGTTTGAAATAGTATTTTGTGGGAACTCTTTTGTTAATAAATATTTTGAGTACATATATATGTCTTCAGGGATGTCTAAATATGTCCTTCTGTAGCAGTCTGACTGGCTCAGAGCAATCTGCTACCTACACTGGGAGGATATGGTGTTACTTAAGGATAGAAATAGGTTAAAGAGTGGAAAAGAACATTGCTCAGCAGCGTCCCAGCATGAACTGTGTAATCTGTTACCTGCTCCTGTCATGGGTATCTTGGCTGGCCCAGAATTGAGGCACCAGAGGTTCCTTTAAAAATACCAATACTGGATGCTGAAACTGTGTGCAGACTACTTCTCAGAGGCAGCCTGCAAGAAGGCAGCTTTGGAGGCCACAATAAAAACATATCTGTTTTTTTCTCCATGCAGGAAACAGTGTTCAACAAAATGCAGAACTAAACAGAATCCTTGCTTTGTGTCATTCACAGCTTTTGTAAAAAAGATGATCACAACAAAGAGAATCTCTTCAACAGCATAAACTATGATGTTGCTGCCAAGAAGAGAAAAAAAGATCTGCTGAATAACAAAGCCAAGACTCAATGTAAGGCATCTTTTTGGACTTCTTTTTAAACAAAAGTTGCTGCAGAAGAATGGAAAATGCTCTATATCTATGTTTTTTGCGCAGTGCATGAAGAGCCTTCTAGAGCCTTGAAGGGCTTTGCGCCCATGTTTGACCTAAGTAGAGAACTTGGATACAGTTTAACGTGAAGATTTATGCCCCTGTTAGTAATCCCTGTTCTGAGGAGTTGTGCTTGTTGTGTTCAGATTTTTGTCATTTGTTTGTCAGGAGGGTAATTTTTTCCTATGGTACATTCAAATGAACCAGTTCCAGTATTTTCCCCCTGTAGACTTCCTTGTGCACAGCAGGCTAAATTTATTCTTCCTTCCATATGCATGTTGAGCACTAATCTACATTACTGGAGGCTACAAGCCTGAATGTAAGCTTTGATCCTATCTCTGTGTGCGGAGTGCATGAAAAATGAAATAAGATTTCAGCTCACTCAAAACAATAGAAGGCTTGAAATCTTTCTGTGTGCACAGCGAGCAGCCGGGGTCTCAGATGGGGCCCTGGGGCAGCACCCGCGGGAGCCTGCAGGGACAGCACGGCCTGTGCTGGACTGACTGCAAGATAGGTACTGGAGTTACATGTGAGGGCTACAAATGTAAACATAGCCAGAGGAAATGAGTTACAATTCCCACACTGCTATTAACTCATTGTGCATCCCCCAGGATTTTGGAAACTGTTGCCAAAAGTTGGCCCCTCAGTGTATTCAGTTCTCAGAACAAACAAATGTTACCATGACAGTTTTTGGCTGGATTCTGCTGTGACCTACCATTGAAAAGGGCTTGATGCAGGGTCAGCATGCCTGTAACTGAGACTGGGTCTGTCCTTGGACTTACAGTACCAGGCAGGAGTACATTCCATAGCTTCAGATTAATTTACAGGTTGCTTTAGGAGTTCAATATTTTCTTTATGGAAAGGAGTCTAGCAGGGTGGAGAGGAGATTTTTTTTTTTTGTACTAGCAGTTAAATTGCCAGTGTGTGGTAGAAGTAGGGTCAAAAGCCCATGTGAAAATGGAGTGGGAGAAGGACTGAGCAGCATAACTGCTTATAGTACAGGCTCTTCTGCAAACAGAGTTAGCAGTGTGTGCTGGGTATTGGGAAGTTATTTTGGGGAATGGATGGGACAACTCCCATTCTGAGGGAAGGGAGGGGCAATTAGAAATAGGAAAATTTAGGTCCCACATAGTTTTTTCTTTTTTAGCAAGTTAGCTGCAAGCATAAGCATGCTCCTCTGAGCCTGACCTCACTGCTGAAAGCTCTCTCTTACATGCCTGGTGTCTCGTGACATTTTTGCTCAACTTCAAATTTGACATACAATCCCAAGCCTGTAACCAAGGTAATAAATAGTTAATAAAATCAATAACAACAAAACCTGGCTGTCAGCCACACTTACTGTCTGGGACCAAAGAGGAGGTGCTATGGTATATCTGTGGCTGGCAGATTAAACATTTAAAGTCTTGAGCTGTGTCAATGAAACAGAAGCCTTTTCTGAGGCTTAGGGCTACAGTCTCAAATGAAGCTGTATAGAAACAAAGCAGCTCAGCAAGTTGCTAGATTTGGTTTCAAGTGTGGTGGTGTAAACAAAATAATTTAATTTATAGTAAAAGATAGTGGATGTTATGAGCAGAACAGGGATACAGCTCTCTGAGGTGGAAGATTAACTGAGTGAAATGTCTTTGTCCAAACAGATTTCCACCAGGAGAAGTGGATCTATGTTCACAAGGGAAGCACAAAAGAGGTGAGTGCCTCTACAGGTTCTTTGTTCTCTTTTCTACTGATTTTTACAAGCAGTGGAAGATCCTGTGCTGATATAAATCAGCAGAAGCTCTTAAGAGATAAGTGGAAGATCTGGCTTGTGGCTGGAATTTCAGTAATGATTTTAAGCCCCTATCAGGGATCCAGAGCTTGATGTACAAGGCTTTGTACATGTGTTTAAAATATGACTTGTTTGCTTCCCTCATTTAAAAAAAACCAGCCATTTGCAGGCCAAGCCATAATACTGTTCTTGGCTTTCACCCAGTACAGTCCTAACATGGAAAATCATTGGAATTTATCACAAGGGCTCGCTTGCATTCATGGAGAGAAGCTGCTGTAGGAGACTGCTCTGAACTCACACTGTGTATTGAACCCCAGGAATGTGTGTCTCATTCTCACACGTAAATTCATGGGTCATGAGCAGAGCATGGGTCTCTCTTGGGAAACTACCATAATCTACACTGGGCCATGCCCACTCTTGATGTCAGTAAGTGCAGCTCAGCAGGAGCCAGGCCTGCCTCCTCTGGCTGTGAGCTGCTCCCATGGTTTGTACCCATCAGCTTGCTAAATTGAGTTGCTCTGGGTCAGGTCTACCTAGTGCTGGCTGGACTCAAGTCTGCCAAAACATGACCCAGAGTGTTTTTTCTTCTCAGCGCCATGGTTACTGCACCCTGGGAGAAGCCTTCAACCGCCTTGACTTCTCCAGTGCTATCCTGGACTCCAGGAGATTCAACTACGTTGTCAGGGTGAGTCCAAGCCCAGGGTCTATTGTGATGTGATGGTGCTGGAGGCTCTGAACTGAGCACCAGTTGGGTAACGGGAAGCACTGGCAAAGAAGAGCTGTCTGAGCATGCAAGTGTGTTAGGCTTTTCTGCATGAAGTAATTAATGGAAGTTGTGTGTGTGGATAGATGCCCAAATCTTGTCTTTAGTTTATTAAAATGGAAAGAAAGTAAAGTGGTGATAATGTCGAAGATGAGCTGTCCTTACCCTAGAATTCCTACTACTTTTCAATTGTGTCATTCACTTTTGAAACCCAAAAGGCTTGGCTTCTAATTCTTGAGTTTTCAGTTCAGCTTCTGAAAAAGAGCATGGGCTGTCTGCAGATGCCACAGGGCACTGAAGACCTCTTTGCTCCAGAAGCTCCAGTCTGAGGTCTGTGGAGCCTTGTCTCCATTGATGTGATACAGGAGAGACTCAGGAGAGCTGAGCATTTTTGGAATGAGGGGATGGGCTGAACCTCTTGGTGGCACTGATCTTCTCTGTTAAGGTTAACAGTTGCTCTTAATCCTTTGTGACTGGGAGTGGTTTCAGTGGGTGAAACATTTGTTTAGTCCTGACAACATTAGTTAAAAAAGGAGTCATCAGCTTCAAGTTTCCCATGCTCTGGCTTTGCAGAGTAGGTCAGGGCTTGGTGTGGCCAAGGAGGTGGTAGTGGTTGGGGGACCTACTGTCCTGAGAGCTGGTGGATGCTTGTATGTTTATCTGCATGTGATCTGCAAATTGATCTTGAGTTTCAGAATGCTTAGCAAGATTTGGAATTCAGTAAGGTTTAAAAAAAGTTATTTACTTGAGGCTGTTTATGAACAGCTCCTTTTCATGCCTTGTGAGCAGTTGATCACTGGTGAGGCAACAGCTGCTCAGGTGTTAGGTTCTGGAGCAAGCAGCAGTGGTATTGCTTTCCCTTTGAGTCAAGTGTCATGAAAAGTGTCTAAGGAAGAAATTACCTGAGCAGACTCACCTTGATTTGTCCACCTAGGTTGTCCAGGTGACAAGTCACCTGTGGAAACTTCTGTCACCCTGGGAAGGGTACAGGCATTAGGGATGATGACCCTCTGGCTGTATAGGAAGGGCAGTCACTTGGATGTCCCACAACAGGAGTGGTGGCAGGGAATGGGGACTCTGGGGGAGGCAAAGCAGGATCCAAGTCATGTAAACTCAGGCTCTCCTAGCTCTGCTGATTTTGGGACGACTTGTTTTCCTGCCTGTGCAGAAGTGATCACCAGTGCTGAGGTAGTTGGAGTTTCCTGATATTGGAGAGATATATATACACACACACAGCCGTGTCATCTTCAGGGGGATTACTGGAGAAGGAACAGTTCATGCCAAGGCCATAACCCTTTAGTCAAATATAAAGAAGGAATGTAAAATAAAACTTGTTTAGTGCTGCAGATATCCCTTTGGCAGACTATGTTAGGACAGTGAAGAACTCCAAAGACCTCTGCTAAGCATGACCTCAGGTCATGCTGTGCCACATGATGGGCTTCTGCTGCTTGGCCCAATGTGATAGATGTCTCATATGGGACTGCAAAGGTGGAGCAGAAGTCCCACTAAATTTTTTGAAGAGCAAATTTAAATTTCAGTTAAGTCAGTGCAGTCTGGTGAGGGCCACCTTCTCTCTTTTTCTCATGAGGACTTCATACACAGCACATTTGGGATGCTTTTATCAAAAACAACAGTTTTGAAAGCTATGGAAGCTGACATGTGTCCTTGTTTCTACAAATTACCTCTCTTCTGAGCTTTTAAGAGTAGCTTTCCCCCAGTAGTTTTGCAGATATAGTACTACTGAGAAGTATGAAGGTTTCTAATTGAGGTTGACTTGTGGTTTGGCAGTTTAAAGAAGATATTAAACCTGGTACCATGGATCAAACTGTAAAATTGACTTCTTAAAATGAAAGGCTTGTATCAGCCAAGTCTCCAGTGGATAGTAGCTCATAAAATGCCTTAAATGCCAGATTTACTCATGAAAAGCTCTGCCTAGATGTGGATCATGTTTATGGTCCTTTGCAAGTCACAGGCCTCTTAAAGCACATGGATGGGCAATCTGTCACATGGAAAATGCCTTGAATATTGGCAGAAAAAAATTTTCCCTTCCTTCCCTCTCCTTGTTCTCTCTAGTTCCACTCCTTGCTCAGGGTACCTGATACTAATGTCATGCTACTTAATTCATCAAGCAAATGCTTTTCAAGGAGGGGCGTTTGGAATTGGAGGCTGGAAAAGAATATGACAATGTCTGTAGGGGAAGAAAGGAGAAAAACAGCTGCAGGTTTGAGGTTCTGCTGGCTACACCCAAGCTTGCCCTATAGAGACATAGGCTGCATCACTTGCTGGTAGCAAAATGGGCTCTCAGGCTTAACATGAGCTCACCTTTCTGAATTTCTCCAAACTTAAGTTGAACAGTCCTTAAGTGTCTTCAGTGCTTGCTTTCTTGTCACAGGAGTTTCTACTTTAGATACACCCAAACTAAGTTCTTGGAGTTTCTAATGGTGCACAGGTGAAATGGGCACCTCCTTCAAGTGGGGTGGAGGTATGAGCTGCAAGAAACTTGGCAGGTATTTTTCATGGGCAAATACCATCAGCTGGAGCCAGTAAGTCTATGTAAGTGAAGCAGAAAAAATTTTTTTCTAACATCATTCTTATCTTGATGATCTGCTGGTGCAGCTCTGGAAGTGCCAAGTTATAGGTACTGGTGTTGTGACTTGGTCCTTGCTAATCCTTCAAATTAGTGCATCTGCTTACATGTTAGAGAACAGTCAGTGTTCCCTTTTCAGGGCTTATAAGGAAGTATGTGATTGACCCAAAGGACCCAAACTGTTTTTGGTCTGAAGCAGCCCTGGTTTCTCTGGTCTTAAGAGATTTAATGAAAAGACTGGAAGCATTCTGTAGGCATAATTAGTGGGAGCAGAGACAAAGGTGCCTGCAGCCCAGGAGTTGGTTTTCCTTCAGGAACACTATGTTCAAAGACAGGTTTAGCAGCGTGCTTCTTCAGAAAGGGATTTCTCATATGATGGTTGTGTAGTCCCAAGGGAAGGTGCTGTTTCTGGTCATAAAAGCTTAGGTCATGTTAAGCAGCCTGGGGACAACTCTTGTAAAATAACACTATCTAGGTTGTGTGCAGCCTTCTAAAATAGTCTCTTAAATTTGCTTCTTAAGTTTTAATAGAAGTTAGCTCCAGGAGTCCTGGATTTATGCTGTCCTGAAAGAATAGCAGCTGGATGTTGTCTCATGGAGATCTGTCAGCACCTGTACTGTAAATCATTGTAACTCGCCTTGCCCTGGCTCCACCTGTCAGCTGACAGCCAATGTGACATTTCAGCCACCAAAAGTGAAGGACTGTGAGAGCAAGATGGGGCTAGAGGAGGAATTTTTTATTTTTTTGAAGCAGTCCAGATGTGAGGAGTTGCATCCCCAACCATCAGGAACTTATGGATCCCCACAAGGTGCAGTCCAGCTTTCATATGGCTGGCTTGAGGTATTCAGTGGGGAATTTACACTTCAGTAGTTTGAGACTTGTGAGACTTTTAATCACTACAAAGCCTTTTTTTGAGTCAAGGTTGTACTGTCCTGCTCAGCACAGCAGGATTTTTTGGCTCTTTGTGCTGTGAGCCCTAGCAGTGGTTATTTGGGGTGTGGATTGCCTGCACACCCCTGGGTTGAACCAAGACTGTGGCCAAAGTGCCATCTGGCTGTAGCAGGTCTAAGCAATGCTGCACACAGTAGTCATGGGTGCACAGCGGCGTTTTCATGGCCCTGAAGCAGGAGCCCTAGTCCCCTGCCACATGGCACTGTTCTGTTTGCTTTTTTTTATCTTGTGCTTATGGGAGGAGAAGGATCTGCTCTGCTGCTGAAGCTGAGAGACTTTTTTTGTGCTGCAGCTCCAGATGGATGGCTGGTGGGTTTGAGCAGGAGCTCTACTGCACTCAGGGGAAGTGAGCAGGTTACTACCATGCTGGGTAGGCTCTGGGATAGCCTACTGCATCTCTTGCCTTTTCCCTACAGCTCTGGCAAACTTCTAATAGCAAATAAAATAGGGAAGGATTTTTTTTGTGGAGCTACCAGGTCAGCTTTCTCAAATTGAGGAGCTGGAAGAGTGAATTTGGATCTAATGCCAGAGGTGTTGCAGACTTCCCAGCTCCAGTTAAAACTGGCTGGAATGCAATTACTTAGTGTATTTGAAAAGCAGACCTTTTAAAATTGCTCTTAACCTTTCCCTGTGCACTCTCTCCTACCATCTGTCCCTCTCAGTTGAGCGTGGGCTGGACTTAATGCAGCCACATCATAACACAGGCTTGCAGTTCTCTCTCTGGTCTTTTTACCCTACTCAGCATTAATCTGAATTCATCTGTCTGCTTTAGTTGTTATTATGCAAGTGGCAATTTAATTTATTTTTTTATACTGCTGTAGACCCCAATTTGGCAATCCATTAACTGAGGTCATACTTGGAGACTGTGCCAACACTAAAAGATCCCCAATGCACTGGAGCATGTGGGGCACAGATGAACTGTACTGCTTACCTGGTTTCTGTGTATTATATGAGCACAGAAGAATAAAATAACTTTTGATTTGGAGGACTAGCTAGTTGCTTCAGTCAGTGCTTCCTGGGGAGTGGAGTAGCCCTAGAAGTATTCACAACATAGTTTTCATATGGAATTTCATCCTGTGTTTATTGCTGTAGGAGAAGGGAAGGTGACACATGATATCTGAGCTAGTTCATGGAACATAAATTGAACCTTGGTAAACACAGACAGGGCAAATTTGAATCTGTTCCTTTAGCTAAATTAATTTTGTACCAATTTAGTGTTCCTCAAGGAACTGAGATTTTTATCCTCATTGTTCTAAAAGAATGGCCCTGGTGTCCAACTCCTCTGCTATTACATTACATGATTCTTATTGCTGCATGCATTTTGGTGTTTTTGGTAAGGGGCACAATATTGCTAACTCCCAGCCTGGAGGAAACTGTCTCTCTGCCAGCTCCAGAACAGTGCAATCTGGAGACAGCAGTTGTTTGTGCACAGACAAGCTGATCTGGGTGCATGTGTGGCCAGTGTACAGATGGAGTCTGGCAAATTCATCACTATAATCAAAGGTCTGAAGGCTAAACAGTTTAGGATAACAGAGTATTACAGACTACTGTGGGACATTGATTGGGGTTTTTTCCCACTTATTCATCCATATTTCAAAAAATAAGACCTTTTATTAACTTTTCAAACATCTTGCAAGCTGCCTTGTATTTAGTTATTGTGGTCTCATTTAGCTGATACAGCCAGAAAATCCACTGATGCTTGTGCACCAAATATTACCCAACTCTCCTGCATCTCTCATTTCCTCCAAACAAGCCAAGAAAACAAGCAGCCTTCCCTTGACAGGACTTAGTGCAGGTCTTTTTTCATCTTGGGGTTTTTTTTGGTCATGTGAGGTGCAAGATATTAATAGAATGTAAACTCAAAGCCATCTGATGGTGGTGTTGGCCTGGATATTAAACAGAAGAAGAGATTGGTCACTGAGGCAACTTCACTGCTCCTAAGTGGCAGTCACATGCCAGTGCCCCAGATGAGCAGAGCAGGCTGCAGTAATACCTCTCCCTCAGCTCCTGCTTCATGGCAAACTGCCGGTGACTTTTTGGATGCATTTCTGTCATTCTTCTAGCAGGGCAAACAGTTCAGCTCATGACTTATCAAGTCTAGTCAAAAGCCATCTTAGTTACTTGACACAAGTAGTTGCACCTTCTCTGGACTCTCTGTGGTGCCAGCAACGGGATACTGGAGCTGCAGATGATAAAGGATTAATAAGCTGGTCATGTGGCAATGTGTTGATTGATTTGTAGCATAAAAGGTTTTTCCTTTCCTTTCTAAATTAAAACAGAAGTCTATGTACATCCAAAACAAATGGACTGACACGTGGGCAGGCTGTGCATTTATATAATGTTGGGGGAAGGGAGAAAGGCTTGTAAGATCACAGGCCGCATGTTCTGCAGAGCGTGTTCCATAGGAAATTTCCCCAGCTGTTCTTGTGGCACAGAGATGGGGAAGAGAGAGTGTGTCCTTCCCTATGGGAAATGCTTCCGTTAACAACTGCAGCCCAAATTCAATGCTCAGCTTGCTCAAGAGTCAGGAGGTCAATGATGGGAAGTAAATTCTAATTGAAAGTAAAAGCAAGATTTTCATTAGGGGAGATTAACAAGTAAACAGGGCAGACAGGGAAAGGTGGTTTGTTACTGTAGTTGTTAGAGCTAAACAGGGAAGGAAACTTTGGGAGGGAAGGGGTTTGTTGTGGGCAGGATTTTTGTTCTTTCTACAGTACTTAACCTTTCTGTTGTGGCAACAGCACTGACAAAACCCATGCAACCCAGGAGGTGACGTAAATTGTGGAGTCTGATTCTCATTAATGGTCTGTCAATAATGTCCCCATGCACACAGGCATTTGCTCGTGCTCCCTTATGACACTGCTTGTTTGTGCCCTGGTGTGGGATGGTGACGCTGGCCGAGGCTGTTCCCTTGGTGTGAATAGTGGCTGCCAGTCCAAGCACCACTGTGGTTTCTCTGCATCTCTGAACCATGAAATCAAATTCCCTCTCCCCCCACAGTAAAGATAATTAAAATGCCTTTTTTTCCCCCTACCTCTTTTGATGTGAGTTTAATTATTTGGCCTCTGCTCTCCTTCCCTTTTTGTGTTACTTTGCTCTGTTGTTCTGTCTCCTTTTTATTTTCAAGCAGCAAACAAGTCTCTGGACTGTTTTGCTGTGTCATGTGACTAGGAGTCAAGATTAGAAAGGTATCTCTGTGCTCTAAGGCTTGCAACTTCTATTTTTATCCACAGCTGTTGGAGCTGATAGCAAAGTCTCAGCTGACGTCACTGAGTGGCATTGCCCAGAAAAACTACATGAACATTTTGGAAAAAGTGGTTCAGAAAGGTAAGAAACGGAAATGGTGAGGGGGAGTCTGATTTAATCTGATGTACTTTAGTGAACCACATCCTTAACAACAGTCAGGCAATGCTAAATGGGTGAAGAGGGGCTCCACTGTTTATTTCTGTAGTGCAGTTCTGCTTTCTTTTCCCTCAGTGAAGGACTTGGTGGGAGGGGAAGGAATGGGAAGGAATTTCTGTAGTCTGGTAGGTATCTGAGAGGTGACTCCTCCTTTCCCAGCTTTGCTCACTGCCACCCCTTCTGCATCCTACTGAGTCCTATTTCTGACTGCAGAAGATCTGGCAGCTCATGCCCTTGGCCAGGCATATCTGCAGTCCCTGCTGCTGCCTTGCTGGCATTGTGCTGTACCTACTGCTCCCACTGCTCTGGAGGGGTGTCTTCACCTGTTCAGGGGAATGAATTGTGGTTGAGATGTGGTACTTCCTTTGTGGATGTTTAGCTGTCCCTAAAGCCTGGGAAAGGACAGCAGCCTGTTATTATACATAATGAGAAATGTGCATTAGATGGGGAAAAGGTGCACATAGATAACTTCTTGCACAGTATCAGAGGGGAAAACTGGCTGGTTGCCAGAGGCTGGAAAGGGAAGTGCAGCAGATCTCATCTGCTTATCCTGGGAGGCTCTCTTTCCATCTGCTGTCTAACCTGCTGTGACTGGCTAATGTTTAAGTGCTTTCCTCTAAAAAGAAAAGCACAGGCTGGCTCTCTTGGCCTGTGAAATTACAGCAAATAACTTGCCTGAGAAACATGTAGATTCAGAGAAGGATTTTGACAATTCCTATTTTTAACATTTCCTGTTCTTCCAAAGTCCTTGAAGATCAGCAGAACATCAGGCTAATAAGGGAATTACTGCAGACCCTCTACACATCCCTGTGCACATTAGTTCAACGCGTCGGCAAGTCTGTCCTGGTTGGAAACATCAACATGTGGGTGCACAGGATGGAGAGCATTCTTCACTGGCAGCAGCAACTGAACAACATTCAGATCACCAGGGTAAGCACAAATCCTGAAAGCTAAAAATATTTTCTCCATCATGAAACCTTTGTTTTTATTGTCAACGGCTCTCATTTGGGTGACTGCTTCCCACTCTACTCCCAGTAAAAGCACAGACTTGGAAGGACCTGGAGTTGCCAAAATAACTGGATGCTTTCCTAGCATTACTTGACTCCCTTAATTCAAACTCAATGTACATAACCCAGGATCATGCTTGAGGTTACTGGTCACAGACTTTGGCTTGAGTCCATAATGGCTGTGAAGTGCTGTGTGAACAGAGCTGGACAAAAAATGATCTCCCCCTCTTCAGTCCTCAGAGGCCAGGCCTCAGTGTGAAAAGTCAACTTAGGCTTTCTCAAATTGAGCATTTGCCTTCAAAACTTGTTTACCAGACAGCTGAGGTTTTTAGATTTGTTTAATCTATAAATTAAATGCAAATTTTCAAATAGCTGCATAACTTCATGCTTCCTGGCTGAAAATACCAATGATTCTTCCAGTAGTCTGGAGTTACCTGTTCCAGCTGGATGAGTCCTGCTTTTACAACATCTGTTTTTCCAACAGCATCTGTGGGGATGGGAACGATGTGTTAGATGATAAATTTCTAGACTGGCTTTACATGGGAATCAAATCTGAACTTGTTTCATGTCACACAATCACAGCAGCTTTGATGTTGGACTAGACCTCTGGAAGTCATCTGGTCAAACCCCTCTGCTCAGGCAGGGATACAAACAATAAGTTGCCCAGGACTATATATACATTTTCTGACTCAAATGGATACTTACTCCACTGAAATGCTGAAGCTTTCCCCCCATGCTGATATGGGTTGGTGTTCTCCTTGTAATCTTGAAGAACTCTGCCTATTCAGGCAAAAATGATCAGAATATTGCTTGTGAAAGGAACTGCCTTTTATATGTACTTGTGTAGGTTTGCAGACATTTTTTCTAAAGTAAAGAAAATACATGTTGAGCATGCAAAAAAAAAATTCATACCACTGAGGATAACTTCAGTTCAAGCTGGAACAAAACCAGGTGAATTCAGAGAAAGGAAGAAGCTGAGCTCTGTGTAGCCAGTTACTTATGGTGCAGTGAACTTGTGGTGTTTCTGAAAGGGGAAATGTCTTGCAACACCCAAGACCTTAATTTTTTAAAAAACCCAGAAAATGTAAAACCGACCTTGAAAAATGTTGTATGTGCTATAGCTGCTTCAAAAAAAAAGACAAACTTCTGCCCAGAAAATGACAACTTACTGATCTGTTCTGGTCTGTGTTCTTTTTGCAAAAAAAAAAAAAAAGTAATGCTTGAAAAGTTCTGGAAAAGAGTACTGAGGGAAATCTAGTAGCAGATAAGCTTTTGGCCTGATCCAGAAAACCTGTAAGGATTTGCTTGAGTCACACAAATTGTTTTGGTTTTTTTTTCCCAGAAGAAGATATACAAGTGTGAGCTTTGTTTGGGATTTTTTTCTTGACCCAAGAGTCTATGAGCTTACTCTTGCCTGTTGTGCCCTAGCAAAGCTTATGTGCAGTCATAGTTCAGAAGAATGCAAAATACAGCCTGGCAAGGAAGGGCAGTGGGACATGATCCAGGGATCCAGTGCGTTCGTCCTCCCTCAAAAAATGTGCCAGGCTGTCATGGAAAGGAATGTCCTCCAGACACTGTAGGGACATTTGACTCCTCCTGGAGTGATTGTGTCAGGTCTGCCTGGCAGGTGATGATGCAGAAATGGATGTTTTGGTTGAGGAGCTCAGGTCCTTGCAGGTCCAGGCAGTGTCGCTGCTCTGGGCAGGCCGGCACTGAGGGAAGGCAGGAGCTGCTGCTGTGCAGACATACTTATTGTTCCTTGGAGTCTCCCATGCCGTGGGATGGCTGGGGATGGGACCACATGATTAAAAGCAGCCTCATGCAGTGTTTCCCTGCTGCTGGTGGGCTGTGTGCTGCTTGTTTGAAACAGTTAATAGCTCTGTCAAAGATGAGGTGGGTGCTGTGACTCTGCAACTTAAAATAGCAACAGCTCTGTGCAGGATGAACTTGGCACATCTGTCTAACATTGTTTCTTTGTTGGAGCCCAATCCTAGAAGCTGCTGTTTGCCTTAATAAGGCTGGGGCTGGTTTTGAAGCTGCAGCTGGTGCCCAGGTTGTGGTCCTTGCTGATGCCTTGCTCCTGTGTATAGCTTGGATTTCCCCTGACTGCAGAACATGCAGATCTCCTGTGGTCAATTTGCCCTGGAGCTGTACCCCAGGTGGACTTGCAAAATAATCCTGGACCCTGTGGAGGCTAAGCAAAGGTGGATGGGGGTGCCTTTTGTCTCTTTAGGCTAGGATCTGCTTTTGTGAGGCTGAACAGCCTGGAAAACCAGAGCTGTGGGAAAGGGGCAGGTCCTTCAAATGTTCCTAGAGGAAAAGCTAACCCTGCCAGCAGTGACCTGGGAACCGATGCTGTGAGTACTCACCAGCCACTGCTGTGGTTGCAGCAAGACTCTGTGATGATATAAGCTAAAACATGTCAGAAGAGCATGGGATTCCCAGCAGTGTAACCAGAGCTGAACTTGAGAAGTAATCCCCATCTGCCTGGTGATGGAAAGACCTGGGTGGACAATAGCTGATACCACAATACAGCCAATGTCCTGCTGTACTGAAAGCTGATGGTGATACTTCAGGGAGCAGAGTCTCACAAGTATGGATGTAGGGTGGACAAAAAGGAGAGAAGGAGGCTTGGATTGCAACTCTCCTAATTATTGTACTACAGATACATGTCCTCTTCCTTGAGGTTATCTCAAACAGTTATGGGGCAGAAGGTCCAATATTTCCATGTAAAATGTCTCCTTTATGTAGAAGAGGGAACTGCTGCTTTGTTCTCTGTGTGAAGAAGTTTTAAAAAAGCAGTAGCTATGCTGCAAGCTAGGATTTCTTAGGTTTCCAGCTTCCTGGGAGCTCAGTTCTGTGTGTCTCTTGCAGCCTGCCTTTAAAGGAACCACTCTCACGGACCTGCCGTTGTGTTTACAACTGAACATCATGCAGCGGCTGAGCGATGGGAGGGACCTGGTCAGCCTGGGCCAGGTGGCTCCTGACCTCCAAGTGCTCAGTGAGGACAGGCTGCTGTGGAAGAAACTGTGCCAATACCACTTCACAGACAGACAGGTATGAGGAGAGGTGCAAAATACCTTCAGTTTTTGGTGTACCCCCTCCCCAGAAAGAGTGTCTGCCCTGCCTGTTCTCTTACTTGGCTGTCTCTTGGATCTGAGGACTGTGCAGCAAGCTGATAATATAAGCTGGCATGGAAATGGCTGTGAAGATGATTTATATAGAGGGTTTTACATGCCTCAGCAATGATTCCTGAAATAGGATCTTGAGGAATTAATCATACACTGAATTTCAATCCTAATCCAGGTGGGAACAACTGCATGACTTGCAGTTGCTCCTTGCCCCACGTGTGCGGGGAAAACGTGCAGGCAAGCTCCAGCAATCACCCTGATGTCCCAGGGACTGACACCCTTGCAGAGAGTCTTTGTGGATGTGGTCTATGAGCTACACTCCCTTGCCCTTTAGAGCAAGAAATCCCCTCTGAGCTGTTCTGTGAGTGATGGGATGATATGTAGAAAACAGCCCTGCTGCTTCCCACTGTACCTGTGTAAACATCTCTGGCAGGCTGGGAATCATCTGGGATCATCTAAACTTAAAAGCAAACAAACAAAAATCACTCTCTGTTTATGGGTGAATGTCTGGGATGTTTATACTAGACCTCTGCACTTCAGGAACCATGTGCCAGATTTCTCTGCTGACCTGGCTTTATTTACTCTGCATCTGACTTGGGAAGTGACTCTGGAGGAGTTATTTCTTCTATTAAGTAAATTCAAATCCGGTCTCCGCAACTAATGAACCCTAAAAGAGAAATGGGTGAGAAAGAGAAATCATCTCCCAAGCTAATATGATAAATTACTGTCTCTTAGACAAAAATACCCCAACTTTTACAATTATTAAATGCAACTCTATTTGCTGTGCTGCTTGCCAGAAACAGTGGTCAGAGTAGCATGAAAGAGCTCCCAGGGTTTCAGGCTTTCTATGGTGAGGTTGATGAAGGCAGAACAGACCCTCACAATGGTACTGAGTGAGGCTTTGCCATCAGGAAAATGCTTATAGCTTTTTCAGCTATAAGTAGAAAGTAAGAGCTTCTTAGCTCAAAGAAGCTGGGAGTCTTCAATGTAAGAGCTTTCTCAGTGTTGCAAGGCAACTGTTATGGGGCTGGCAGGGTTGACATGTGAGGGAGAGAACATCATGAGCTGAACAGAACAAATCAGTTTTTTGACCTGCTATAATTGGGTGCATCTGTTCTTTAAGATTCGCAAACGTCTGATCTTATCTGACAAAGGACAGCTGGATTGGAAAAAGATGTACTTCAAGCTCATAAGGTGTTACCCACGGAAGGAGCAGTATGGTGACACACTGCAACTGTGCAGACACTGCCACATCCTTTCCTGGAAGGTATGAGGTGCTGGTGGGACAGACTTGATTGGGGCAGGAGCCACGGGGCATCCAGTGCTTCCTCTGAGTGCAGCTGGCTTAGGGTGTTGCAGTTCATTTGCCTGCATAGCCTAGTGAATCCCTGATCTTAATTCTCCCTCAGCTATTGAGACCCTTGCTTCTCTGTGCTTCAGAGATCCCAGCTTTGTCGTGAACATGAGTAGTGTCCATTGGGGCCAGAGGGTTGGAAAATCGGGGGAATGTTTTAGGGCTGCCTGCAAGAAATCATTTTAGCACTGCCAGCAGCTTCCTCTACCCATTATATGCAAATGGAGGTCTTGGCAACAGGATTAGCTGGAATGAAAGCTGATGGCTGCAAAACAGCTCGGGACAAAAATCTGCTGACCACTGTGGTGATATGCAAGGCATGTCTCTGGAGTTAAACTCCAGTAGCTGATGGTAGGCTCTAGCCTCTCTTCCCTCAGAAGAGGGGAACAGAATTAATTGGATCCCTGCTGCTGCTTTTTTTGATGACTTGCCCCTAAGATATTAATTCCAGTTCTGAGCTGTCTACTATTCTGGGCTCTGCTCTACCTATTTGCACGTGGGATGTCTGGCAGAGGGGCAGTGCTAAGTTGGCTGATGCTTTGGCAGCCTTTCTGCAGCCTCTCTAAATAGAATTGTTTTCTCTTTCCCAGGGTACTGATCACCCCTGCACAGCCAACAACCCAGAGACTTGCTCCACCTCTCTTTCACCACAAGAGTTTATCAACTTGTTCAGGTTCTGAACTTGGGTCAGCGCAGCCTATGCAATTCCTACAGGACACTGTCACAGAGCTTGGACACTCCATTTGTAAATAGTGTAAATATTCATGTTTGCTTGAAGCTCCTGAGTCAAGGAACAAGAGGATCTCGGAGAAGAAAGGTGAAGTTGCTCACTGACAAGCAGCACTTAAGGAATACAGACTTCCATAGGAATGGTGTATAAATACAGCATGTTGTACAGAGTCCCTTTTTTATCATCAGAGTACAAGATACAGGGCAAAAAGACCTTCATTCTTTGTTTTTAGAAGTTAAAAATGAATTTGCCCCGCATCCATTTGAGAACTCTTTTGGTTTGTTTCTAATAGAGAGAAAGCAATATGAGGCTAGGACTGTTGAACTGTTCCTCCATCTGGTTTTATTTAGCATACATATTTATAAGTATGACATTTTAGAAATATTTATGAAAAATATCCCTGTGACAAGTTTAATAATACTTTTGTGTTTTTAAAAGGACACATTCTAAAATACTTAGGATAGAAATCTAGCCTACTTGCAGGACAGAATCGCAACATACCACTTTCTACCTCCAACAGATTGAGTACCTTTCAAACAAAACTCCAGTGTACAATGTGAACTTTTGTATTTTGTACAATGATTTAAAGGGAAATGTTTGTGATAGTAAGCATCTTTTCCTGTATTAATGCTTACCTCTTTACATTAGTTTTCTTGCTCTACTCAGTGCTTGAATGCCTAGACAATAGGCACCATACGAATACCTAAGAATTTACTCCATCCTCTTTTGATTTGTTGGTTTCATGAAAGACCATGCAAATGTGACAAGAGAAGACAAAAGGATGAGCATTATCTCTAAGGGAGGAAGTTCTATGATAGGGAAACAAAGGACTGGATTTAATCTCACAAGGTAAATTCTTATCTGCTTCATTAGGTTAATTGCACTAGTTAAAATCCTAAGTGAGGTTAGAATCTGTTTTTTCGAGCCCATGTTTTCCAAGATATACACTGCTCTGTATTCCCACTGCTGTCAAGTGAATTCAGTCATCTTGGAGCTGGTAAAATATAGGGGGAACTGGGCCACTGAATCTCATTAAATGATGCGGTTTTTATTCACTGGAAGACTGGCAGCAAATGTTTTGTTTCAGAGCCCTGGAGTTTAGGGAGTGATTGGTATTTAGCAGTCAGGGCTTGGGTAAGCAAGGGATTTCCAACAATACTGATATCTTTGGTTCTTTGTCCATGCCAGGGGTAAAGACCCAAGGACCCTGGTCCCTTCTGCTTCCAGTGCTGAGCTGCTTTGTGGGATCTTCTGACCCTAACCCAGAGCTAAATTTTCAGTCCTACAGAGTAAGTGGCCACTTCACCATGGTTGTGATCTGGTTCACTGTCTCCTCTTTTGCATGCAATGCTTCACTTTTCTCCACAGTGGAGCTTGAAGAATCCAGCTCATTCCTAGCAGTCTGAAAACCTGCAGTGGAAAGTTTTTGCTGTTTGCTAGTAGATTTCCTGTATAGCACTTTCTCTGTGTATGATGTAAGCAGGATACCTCATAAGGGTAAATATTTAGTGGGTTGTGTGTGACTTTGTACAAAAATTTTGAGGAGAAGGAGTACTCAGGACAATTCAGGAAGAACTACTTGAGTTAATTATTGTTAAATATGCTGTTCCTTTTTTTACATTTTTATAACTGACTTTGAACACTTTTCTGCAGCTGTTTGTATTTTAAAATGACAGTATTTGCATTTTTGCAAACTAAGTCACTTTGCATATTCTTGGAAGAGATGTGAAAAGGGAAAAAAGCTGCCTCTAGATGGAGCAGTGGGAAGAGGGGAAGAAAACGTGGAAAATGCTGTCAAGAACTGCCCTTCTCCAGCCACCTAACAGCAAATCCCGAGTTTTTGCTCTTCCAGAGAGTTCTGTGAGCCTGCACCACCCTTAGCCCAGAGCTTGTCACTCTCCAGAGAGGAGGGGAAAACACATGCAGGATAACAAGCTTTATCTTGGTGTTGATGCCCCATTCATCAGTTTGACTGCTGGTGGAAAGTATAAGCCTCCTGATCATACCCATGTCAACTGAAAGTGATTTAAAAACTGCTACCTTGGAAAAACACTTGTGCTTGTTTGGGGGGGGATGTTTGTGAGTAAAGGAGGCCAGTTTCTGTTTTCCTTCCTGCGTTGATGGCAGCGGGTAGACAAGGCTGAAATCTGGCTTCAGTGAGTGAGGACATTAAGGAGTGAAACTTGCAAGTGAAGTGAGTGAAGCATTGCCACTGAATTTGGAGAGTCCTATAGCTCCTTTTTCCAGCAGTGAGAAGACCTGTCCCTTTGGCATCTTTTGTTTCCAGCTCTGACTTGGGGTTGGTTTGTTTTGTAGTTTTGCCTCTGCCACCCGTGGTGAGCCAGCCTGTTGTGATGGGAAGGCAACAGTATTTTGGTATGAAAGGCTGCAGCATTCTGCCTACTCTGCATCTGTGCTTAGCACTTACCCTCTGGGAGATTGTGACACTGAGTGCATTTTAAGCTCAGATTTGAATCTGGCCTACTGCATTCCTTGTGTAAGAAGATGGGAATTCTCAACATTGAGCTGTGATTTGGGAAGGTCTTGGCTCCAGCCATTGCCTCTATCAACCCTTCACTGGCCTCCTCTACCTAGAGACCATGGGTCATACTGACAACAGATTTAATGTGCAACTGAGGCTCCTATTTTTAAAACTTATTTCACTTATTTCTTAGCACTGTAAGGGTCAAAGTGCTGAAGATGATTTGTTATACATGGACACTTGTCTGTTGCTTGTGTGAGGTCTTGGGATATTGCTGTCAGTGTCCAAACTAGCAGCAAACCAAGCAACTACTGTACAGAACAAAACAGACTAAACAAAAAGAAACAGAATAAGCCTTATTCAGTTACTGCCTCAGTCATTACCCTCCTGCTGCAGCAATTGTCAAAGATGGCCTTGCTCACTTTGGGGACCCATTGTTTCTTGAGTGGCTGGTACAAGGAGATGTTGCAGTGAATTCAAGACTCTTGGTTTGTATTTAAAGCAAAATGCTGTTGCATCCAAATACCTTACTCATTTACAAAGCCATCAGTATTTTAGGGGTGCAAAGGCATCTGCCTGGCTGAGGGTGGCAGGGTTACAGAACTGACAGTGATGTCAGGGGCTTCCAGGTGGGATGGTTTAAGGCTGCTCTCAGGCAAAAAGGACTCCTTCATTTTAAGACAATTGTGGCAAAGCTGTGGTGAAGGGAAAAACAGACTTTTGCTTGTATTTTGGAAATGGGATGTTCTTTTCAAATGGCATTTCACTTTCCAGTTAGTTGATGCATTTCCATTAGATATGCATCAGTTCTTATACTAGAAAAGGAGAGCTTTTCCTCTCTTTGGGGTTTTCTCTTGCCAACATCTCCAGGGAAATCTCATTGTCTTTAGAGGATGTATTAACTAGTGCAAAAGCATAGAACATGGTGCTCTGAAGAGGAAAAATAGATCCATGCAAGGGAAGGAGGCTTAGGAAGGGAGAGATCCTGGAGATCTCTGTTTCAGCTTTCCAGAAGAGGCCAGTTTTTGATGTGGTGGCCATTTCAAGAGGCACGATTTCAGCTGTACATACCTTAAGCCATTTACACTAACTATGGTATGCTGAAGTTTGATCATAAAGCGTGTGTACCTCCTCTTAAGTTTTTTGGGTTTCTTTTTTTTTAACTGTGGGAGTTGCTAGATCCTTAATTATGTAAAGTGATTAGGAAAATGCGTATTGCTCTGAAGACATTGCTTTGTATGTAAACATTTAATTGCACCCTGCCACTTTCTGTATATGGGAATATATTTTATATTGTTTTTCTTTGCCCCAGGTTTAAACTGTTTGTATTCCCATTTCTGTTTGACTTCAATTACTTTTGGGAAGTTGTCACCTTTTAGAACATACACAGGTACTAAACCAGCTTTTCTTGCCCAGAAAATTCCTTGGCCCTTAGTTGCTAGAATTTCATTTAGAGCAGGAGCATTTCAAATCCTATTGTGTAGCAAACAAACCAGATGTGCTTTTCACACTGATCTCCTGCTTGGTACAGCAAAGCAGCGTTGTTCTCTGCGGTTGTCCTTACAAATGTGTTGCACATCTTCTCTGTAGATCAGCACCTTGCCAGAAAGACATAGCTTTAAATTAAAATGTCCCTCTTGTAGCTGGCCTGTTTGCACAAGCACAGGCCCTGTGGAGCTGATGGCTGATCAGGCTGGTACAGACTCACTCCCTCCTTCAAGAGTTGGGACTCTGGTGTTCTGCTTGTGCTGCTTTCTCAGCTCTTTGGTTGTGGTGATGCTGGTTCCAGGCTCTGAAGCTGTGGTCAGCCCTTCCACACAGCTGTCAGTCTGTGGCTGCTGGCTCTGAGTCTTTACCAGCACCTAATTTCTATCCAGTGTCTTCCTCCAGTGATTTTGTTAGTAGCAAATCAGCTTTGCAGGAGAACAAATCCATCTTGTCCTTGATACATGCAGTCTGAAGTATATAGATACTCTTGACACCAGAGAAATTCCCTCTCTATTGACCAAGTGTTGTGGTTCTCCTCCTGGGAGGGCAACTGAGGGTGGAATTTGCCTTTCTTTAGCCATCCTGTGCTGCACAGAATGCTAACATGTCAGCTACCAAGAGAGCATTTTAATTTGAAATAGAAAATATGCTCATCTTTAGGAACTAATCTACAGTAATTATAAATACTTATATATGGAAGAGAGCGTGTGTTCTGTTTTATTTTTCCTTGAAGTTTTAACTAGAGATGATATGAAGTGAAAGGCATCCCTTATATTAGACTTCTGTTTAATATTATTGTGTGGTTAAAATCCTTCCATTATAAATTTGCACACTTTTTTCCTCTTTCCTTGCATGTTCAACTGATTTTTATAGCTGTTCTGTGCAGACAGTATTTTTGTAAGACATTTTTGACACTGAATTGCAATAAATGTTCAAACAATGTGAACCACAGAGTTGGTTGTCTCATTGCTTCCAAGGTGGTGACCTTATCAGCCTTGAGCTCCTGATGACTGTAAGCAAAGACTGTTCTGCAGGAACATCCAGAACTTGGCTCGTTGTCACAGTAGAAGATCCCAGATAGAGCTATTGCTTCATCCTGTCTCAAAGGGAAATGAGCCTTGGCATCCAACAGAACCCGTGCTCCCAGGGAGCCTTGTGCTCATGATTCTGTGCCCACAGCGCAGGAGAGATTCCTGCCCCAAAAGAGATCAGCAGTGCTCACACTGATCTGAGACCTTCAGCTCCACCTTATGGCTTATAAAGTACTAGGGTTTTTCCAGTCATATCACTTGAGTGATTATTTTTAAATCTTTTTTGGGGTGTGGGGAATGATTGCATCTTGTTAGTGTCAGGACTGCAAACAGCCTGGCCCAGGCTCTTGCTCAGAGGGAATGTGAGTAGGAGCCCACTGAAGTGACTCCTAATGAATTGGGGAAAAGCAGTTGAGAAGGCAAATGAAATGTGCCTCTGGTTGGAACAGAAGTTATGATAAAACAGGATTACTTGTGTCATGAAAGCTCGGCCAGCTATGGAAATAAGCACAAAATGCAGATGTTTTGTTTTCAGTGTCATTTGCACTGTCATATAAGGTATGTTTGAGTGGTTTCCTAAGTCTCTGTAGTGAGGCTGTGGCTCAGATCTGCAGTTAGAGGGTTGCACCCCCCAGACACAAGTCCCTGGAAACCCAGTATGGGACAAGATCACAAAGCCTTTTAAACAAGAGAAAGCTCTTGTTAAGACATAGTTCTGATTCAATTTTTTTTTAATAGCCAGCTCTACTTATTTTAATAGACTAAATGTGCAAAGACTAAGTCCTTTAAGGGGAATACTAGACCTTTTTAGGAGTATGTTGGGCCCTGTTTTTATGTTATTGCTGCTACCACCTCCACTCTTTTAGGTGCAGTCAGGGATAGAGGGAGAGGCATCCTGAAACCTGAATGAGGGTTTGTTACTTGTTACCTTGATCAATGGTAACAAGTCACCCTGTACACTTCCTTGGAGTGCCCTCACTGCCTGTCTTAGAGCCTAATAAAAGAAGTTCAGCCAAAAAACATTTTGAAAACCTCTTATACAATGAATATTAAAATTGTGACTCTGCTTTGCCCCAGCTTTCCCTAATCCTCATTTCTACTTCTTTGCTTTACAGGGGTGAACCCCAGTGAGCCATGTAGGGGATTGCTTTGACAAAACCTGAGCTGTTCTTATGATCAAAATTGCAGAACTTTGAAAGAGCTGTTTTCTAAAAGGCTCTATAAATAACTCATGTTGGTTCAAAGGCCTTCCCTAGGCTGGAAGGACACTAGTTCACTCCTCACCATTCTTGATGCACAGCATACTGCACTTTTTAGTTGAAAACAAGCAAATGTCTTTTTAATATGTTTTCCTCGGATAATTTCAGTTCTGGTCAGTATAGACCTTGAACACAGACAGCAGCACACACAGGTTGCAGGTGAGGTGCCAGGTCCAGTCCAGAGCTCCTGATGGTGCTGCTGCTTTCATGCAGAGGCTGGAGGTGGGTGGTGGGACAGGAAAGACACCCACTCCCAGCTTCACAGGACAAATAAACAAACCACCCCATGGGACTTGTGTTTGTAGACAGAGAAACGCAGTCAGTGCAGGAAATGCGAGTTTCTCCTTGTCACAACACACCAGGAATTTTGACTTATTTTAGCAGGGCTTTTAAGCATTGAGTTAAGCTAATTCTTACCAGCATTTATTTTTATTCTTAAAGTTCATAAAATATGATGTCTGTGGGTAATCTTTGATGTGAAAGGTGTGTGTAATAAGCTGTCAGCCAAGAAGCTGCCTCACTCCCTGTCTGCACCCTGTGCCAAGCTGGGGTGGGCTACAGTTTTGCTTTTTCTTGCTTTCCCTCCACAAGCAAAACTCACTTTTGTGAGGGATTTAGCTCATGCTCCAAGCCAGAAACCTCTTTCTCTCCTTCCTCCCACTCCAGTGTGGCAGCCCAGCTGGTGGGAAATGTCAGAGGAGGCTGCACACCCACAGGGGGGCAATTGCCTGGCTCAGCCTGGGGCCAGCCTCCAGCCCAAACATGATCCAGTCTAAGCTGCTGGAGCCCCTCTGGCCCTGGTCGTGGCTGCAGGAATTCCAGTGCTGTGCCAGCCTGGGACCCAGCACTCTGTGGCCTTGCTTTCTCAGTATGAGCTGTCTCTTGGTACCAGACCCATCATTTTTTCCCCTGGAGTTTGGGACACATTTTGCCTATGGGTCTCCCACCAGAAGCTGACCAA
Source organism: Molothrus aeneus (assembly GCF_037042795.1). Lineage (NCBI taxonomy): Eukaryota > Metazoa > Chordata > Aves > Passeriformes > Icteridae > Molothrus > Molothrus aeneus. Next base: position 141,751,448 of record NC_089646.1, on the reverse strand, counting down.
GGTTTTCAATATTGGTCCTCTCTTAAATTACTTTCTCCCAATCTTTTTATAGCTCTCCAACTGAAGTGGAATTTATTCTTTCTTTTTTTAATATAGCTGGAGGTGTAAATCCAGACAAATATAACTCCTGAGGGGGAATCAACCTGTCCATGCCACAGCTCAGCAGGGCCTGTGTTACTGCTGGTATATATAAAGCAACCAGGAGCCTTTTTAAACCTCTGAAACTGAAGTAATTTTTTTTTGTTACTTATAGCTAATTAAATGGTTCTCATTCAAAAACGTTGTCTCCTGGTGGTAGGTAGAAACCTACAATCTTACTTTTACCACACACTTTTTATATTTAAAGCCTCTATTTTTAACCCAATGGTGGGATTCAGGGTTAATGCTCGTTAGATCTGTGTCTAGACAGTTGTGAAAAACAGGAAATGAATTACATTATAGTAGGAAAGGAGAATTTAACCTTTTCTCTCCTCACTGACACATGTGACTGAGGAAAATATGTTACAGCAGAGTATTTTGGAAAGTTTAAGGAAGTAGAAAAATGAGAAGAAAAAAAAAAAGCTGGGTTTCCACAGGGCCTTGTGGGAATTGTTACACAGAAAATAATGCACCAGACTCTGCCCTCAGCTACACCCGGGCAGTAATTTGTTTCCTCTGGTCCCTGTGGAAAAATTGCATTTTATTATTCCCTGCTTATGCTGAACATTCAGAAGAAGGAAAAGCCAAGTTAGCCCATTTCACACACATGCACCAGCACATGTGCAGCTGCAAGAGAGCAGCCACTACACAACATCCTGCAGCACCCTGAGCCAGGCAGAGAGCTCTGTAACACCCCTGGGTATAACAGCACCTTGCACCCCTTCTCCTCAGGCAGCCCAAGGCCTCATGGTATTTTTGAAGATTTACAAAGTTATTTTTTGGTTTTTTTGATTAGACGCCGAAAAAATGCAAAATTCCCTTGCTTGGCCCTTGAGGAAAGTAAGAGCCCAAAGTCTCATTGGCCCCGAGCAGCAGCACAGGGATATTGCAGTGGCTGAGCATGTAAGGGTAAGGCTTTAAAAATTTGCTGTAATGAACCCAGAGCATGAATTATGGCTGAACCAGTGTGGACAGCTGGCCGGGGTGCTCCTTACCCCCTTATTGCCCCCATTCCCTGCAAATTTGCCGCTGTCCGATGCAAAACACACGGCGGTCAAGAGCGGTGCTGCCAGCGTCTTCCAGAGGCTCTGAGCGCTTTCCCCGGCCCCCTCATGTGGTTTCTTAACCCTCCCTGGACCCGGGAGGCTGCAGAAGCATCGAGCAAGTGCCTGCTCTGCTGCAGGAGCGCTGTCCCTCCCCAATGGCATCTCCCTGTGCCCCTGTCCGTGCCCGCTCTGCTGCAGGAGCGCTGTCCCTCCCCAATGGCATCTCCCTGTGCCCCTGTCCGTGCCCGCTCTGCTGCAGGAGCGCTGTCCCTCCTGGATGGCATCTCACTGTGCCCCTGCCTGCTCTGCTGCAGGAGCACTGTCCCTCCCCAATGGCATCTCACTGTGCCCCTGCCTGCTCTGCTGCAGGAGCACTGTCCCTCTTGGATGGCATCTCCCTGTGCCCCTGCCCGTGCCCGCTCTGCTGCAGAACTGCTGTCCCTCCTGGATGGCATCTCCCTGTGCCCCTGCCTGCTCTGCTGCAGAACTGCTGTCCCTCCTGGATGGCATCTCCCCGTGTCCCTGCCCCTGCCCGCTCCTCCCTGCGGGCTGTGAGCAGCCGGAGCTGCCGCAGGGACCCTTCTCATGGTGTGCACAGCACAGCTTTGCCTCCCTCGTCCATGGCTCTGCTGGAGCCAGATGTTTACGTTCGCTGACATGCTGTCAGCTGGCCAGGAACATGAATATCCCTAGAGCAGTGCAACAAAGCCTTTCCAAGGATCCTCTGCGCCGCTCAGCCCGGGCTCTGCCATTCCTGCCCTCCTGGGATCCCGCTGTCTTTGGTGGCTGCTGAGAGCATGGAGGAAAGGGATTAGTCCTCTCCAGACTATTTATTTGCTTAGTTTTATCATGATTCCTTTTAATTTTGAAGGCACATGAACGTGCTGTGTACAAATCACTGGAATAATAGTGTAGTTAATTTTATGGCGTCTTTAGCACCGTCCAAAGTGGAAAAAAAAATACCAACCCAACCAGCAAACAACTGTCCCCGCAATGGAGTAGTCTAAATAAAGTTCTTTAAGCAATACAATATTTCCCTGTATAGCTGTCAATGTTTCCACTGCCAGTTTGTCTTCATAGAGGAACCAAGCTTTGGCACAGCTTATATCAGAAAAAAAATCTTTAAGTGTTTCCAAGGGGCTGTGGGGTAAGGGGGATTATGGAAGTTAAACTCACTAGAAGAGCTGTAGAATGTTGGCCTAAGGGTCTCAGCAAGGAAAGAGCCTCCATTTATCCAGATTTACTTGCCCAGGCTTGTGCCAGAGAGGGAGGGAGTGGAGCAGGAGGCCTTGCAGCACTTGCACCTGACCGGGCAGCAGCAGCCAAGGTGTGGATCCTCCCCAGGAAGAGCCAGCTGCTAAGGGGAGTGGTGAGGAAATAATTCAATGTTGCCCATTGCTAATGCCAAAGCATTAGCAGGAGCCAGCACCCACTGCCAAATGAGCTGCTGTGGAAGGAGCTGTCTGTACCTCTGTGTGCCTGGGGAGGCCCAGGGGCACGTGCATGCAGATGGACACACAGAGTAAAAGCTGCCTTTCAGAAGTCTCGCTCTGCAGGGTAAGGAAGGTCAATAACTTCTTGTCAGCAGTAGCTTTGCTTGAAGGAGAGGCTTTAGGACATGGCTCATCCTGGAGTGGGGGCTGGGAGGGAGTTTCTGCATTAATCACTCATGTCTTTTCTGGTTTTTTTCATTAGTATCTTCTGCTTGATGTCAGTGTAACCTGCTTGACAGTCTACTGCTGCCAGAAATGGTGTTTGATTTACAGAAGAGGTGGAAAGCTAAATAGAAGAGGATACAGGTATTCCAAGGATCCTCATTTTGGTGTCTCTCCATGGCCACACCGGTCTCCCCTGAGGTCTGCTGGCTCTAGAGACTGATGGACAAACCCCAAAGCTCCTCTTGCTGGCCAGGATGCGTTGCTGTAGTATCCTCTCAGGCATCTAGGAATCCACATTTACCTCAGCCCATCCTCAGGTTACCACATGAACTGCATGCACTGAGATCCTGCATCCCACTTAATATTTAATCACCCTTTGCCCTCATTTTCTTAAGTGGGCAGTGAAACCCTAGCTAGGCTGTGTGCCCCAGCAGCATGGTATTATATTACAGAAAACTCAAAACAAAGCTTCCACTTGCTAATCCAGCCATGTGCCAGGGCCATAGCCCTGGAGCTCCCAATGGCATTAAGCAGCAGCAAGGAGCAGCTCTAACAGTGTTTGGGAGCAGGCTCTCCTCCAGTGTGCAGGCCAGGCAGATGACCTTACTGTGAGACACAACAATTCCAGCTCAGAGGAGAACCAAGTGAAGTTGGTGACACCTCTGTTGGACCCACACATGTACTTCTGTCACGTGTCAGACTTCAGAGCTCCTCAGCACTGGGCAGTCTCCACATGTGATGTTTTGGACTCCACGTGCTAAGCCAGGGCATTTACTTTTTGAATGACCACAAATAATCCCCATTTCTGAAGATGTCTGTAAGCCCAGCAAGCATCCTTGCCAGGTTGGATGGGGGTCTGAGCAACCTGGTCTAGTGGAATGTGTCTCTCCCACAGCAGGGGGGTAGGAATTAGATGATTTAAGGTCCCTTCCAACCCAAACCATTCTATGATTCTGTGATCATTAGTATGGTAGTAATGTCTTGCAACCTCCACTGTCTGCATTGCCCCTGCAGGCAGTGAGCAGAGGGGACCCCGTGGTCCCTGGCAAGGGCTGGGACCTGCACCCATGTGGCCAGGACCAGGCTGAGCCATTCCACAGCCCTGGATGTCCACAGCAGTTCAAGGCAATAGGGCCACAGAGAACACTGGCAGAAAGGTTCCATCAGGCTCTGTGTCTTGGAAGGGTGCCCCTGCTCACACAGCACCAGCTCAGAGGAGGCTGCAGCTTTGCCTCTGTGCGTGGATCTGACCTCCATGCACCATGAGAGCATGGAAAGGCTGGCAAGCAGGAGAGGCTGGGAATGTGAGTGAGTCTTCCTTGCTGGCAACAGTCCCTAACTTAGTCTTTCAGATCTCAAAAGCACCTAACCTGGGGTGTTCTATTTAATAATTATCAAATAAGTTAAGTGAGAATGACAAGTAAACAATCTACCCTGCAAAGGATCTCTGACAAATATGGCAGGCAGGGCACTGGAAATCTCAGCCTCCTGCTGGGAGCAAGGCAGGGGGAGCACCCTGCTGGTGACACCAGCAAGGAGAACAGCTGGGCCCCACAGCATTGGTTATTTTGCATCTCAAGACCGAGCATATTGATCTCTGTTTACTTTATGGGAACTCCATGGACAATGCATTTGAAAACAACTCTGGCCAGACTCACACTGTAGCATATTAAAAGGTATTTTTAGTACTTCTGGCAAAGCAGATTGAACTCTGCTTTTAGCTGTACTAACACAACTCCACGGAGTTTGCTGGCATCCCTGCATATTCATACCGAGGTAGCAACTGGTAGAGGTTACATGACTAAATAGTTGCATTTCCTGCATTTCCTTCAAGACAAAAACACAAGTGCAGATGGTGTGCTGGTGGGCTCCTGACTTACAGTGGGCTGTATTTTCTTCCCATTTTTTGCCTGAAAGAAGTTTGAATTGCCAAAGAAACATTGTCACACAGCAAGGAAAAATTACTCTAAATGTCGCCGCCTCGATTTGTGACGCCTTTGTTTTTGTACTGGTATAAATATAACTGTGACCATTTCATACAGCAAAGTGCTCTGTGATGAGTACAGTATAAATAGTGGAACTGATTACACTTGCTGTAAACAAGGACTGGCAAGCCTTGCTTCACCCCAGCAGTTAGAATAGTGGAAGCAGCAGGAGCTTTACAGCTTAATGGTTAAAAGCCACAGCAGAACATTTTCTCGGGACGGCTCCAAGCATGGAGCTGGTGTGCTGCCATTTCAGCACCCAGGCTGAGACAGGGGGAAGCACGCCACCACAATTGCATACTAAAAAGAAGGGAAGGCTGAGATAACTACCATCTTCTTACTGTGTAGGCTGTTTGAAAAAAAATAACATATAATGATTCCTGCCTTATTGCAGTGTTTGGGTTCCAGACATAGCCTTGCATGGGAAGGCTGGTATGATGCTGAACCAAGCAAAATGAGCATTTCCTGCTTTTAAGTAATATAATGTCAGGAATCCAGCTCACTGGAAACATCCTGCTCATCTTCCAGAGCAGGAAGCAGACATTCGTCACAAGTATCAGGTGAATAATGTCACTTCAGTTGGACATTGTGAGTGGCAGTTCACAGCCCAGGTCCTTAATGCTTATTTTTATGACTATAAAATGAAGCTTGGTACACCTCATGCCTAGGAAGTGGCTTAGCTCGCTCAGAAACTCAGGGACTTGCCAGAGGCCTTAGATAACCAAGTAAGATTTGTTTTAACTGCCCTCAGTATCCAAGGTATTTCCTACTGTAAGTATAAGGAAACATTGAGGATACTTAAACAACCATATTTGTTTATCTTAGGTCAAACTGAAGAGATTTTCCAGAACTACTGCAGCTGCATTTAACTGGCTGAAAAGCTGCATTTGTATAGAGTGCTTCACTTCTGACTCCATGATCATAAAGAAAAAGAGGTGAGCTTCACAGGGAAGTGCACACAAACCTGGGCAGATGTCTCCAGACATTCCCTCCTCGGGTGTGCTCCATTAACCTTGGCCTCAGCTGGGCTAAGTCCTGCATAAGGAGGAAGCCAGAAGGCAGAAGAAAATCACCAGCATTCTCTCCCTCAAATTTCTGAGAAGGTAATTACTGAAGAGAGACAGATGTCCGGGCAGGTTTCACCTCGAGAGGAGATGAGATTCTCCAAGCCTGAGAATCCAAAGTGTCATAGGAGGGCAAGCCCACCAAAGCTGGATCCATCTGCTCTGCTGGGTGACATGTGAAGTGAAGCTCTGCAGGTCCTCCCCTCCAGCACTGTGGCTCATGCCAGGTGTGGGGGACAGCCACCACCTGGGTCAGGGACAGTATCTCAGTAATGGTTCTGCAAGACACCCAGTGCAAGGTAACTGGGACTATTGAAGGGACATGGTGGTATTTTCACACCTCATTCTTACTCCCTGGTACAGTTTTCTCAAGTCATTTAGTCTACAATCCTTGTTTCCTAAAAAGGTAGGGGAAAAAATGTGAAAAATGAGAAAATTTGCATCAAACTTGTTGTAACAAGGAAAACCTGACCTGTAAAATGTCCAAAAGCAGAGATGGACATTTTACAGTAGAAGCTTGGAGAGCAATGGTGCTTCAGAGCATGCATGAGGCTCTGGCTGGACAATGAGGGTAGGAGGAGAGGAGGCCACACATGTCAAAATGCCCTGCCCAAGGCTCTCATCCTGGAATTTGATTCATACAAATGCACCCCATTGCCCCTTTGCTTCCTGAATAGCCCAGGTCAGATTGCAGCATCCCCAGGTATCTAAATATAAACTGACAGCTAATCAATTGATCTGACATCCTAAGGTGTTACAGGCCTGTTTTGGTAGAAGTATGACCAGATATATTTGGGGATCTGCTGACTGGGTCCCCCAAACTGGCACGTGGTGTGACAATGGTGCCATATAGCCCCTGGTGTGCAGGATGGGCTTGCACTGCCATGACAGGCTCAGGCAGTTGAGGGCAATACCTCAGCCTTCAGCCACAACCTTGCAAGTGCAGATCACCTCTGCAATGCTGTCAGAATGATTCATTTCTAACTGTAACAGCTACTGGCAGGGCTGAGTGTGCAGGGGACCACCTCTGTCAGTGTCCCAACCTGCACTTCCACTGAAGGCTGACTGCTCTCTCTGCTGGCCAACCAAGAAATGGGATTTTCTCAAGACAGACCTGGTCACATACAAGTTTGCAAAAATGCAATGACCAAACAAATGCGTGCCAGAAAAAAGTGTCTATTTTTCTAAAAGCCACAAACAGCTGAATAAAAGAGGTTATTTATCAAATAAACTATATTCTTAGGTAAAAAGCAGCAGCAAAGAACAGAAAAAGGCAGGAAAGATGTGGGTGTTCCATCTTGTGCTGCTGCAATAGCCTGATGGAGATGGGAGGAACAACCTGGGAGATGGGATATGCCCCCATTATAAGGCTATCAGAGTCTCACCCTATGATGTCTAGAAATAAAAGGCTTAGAGAATTTCCAGTGATCAACAGAATACAGAAGTTGGGAGACCATGGGATTGTGAGTAACTGACCTGAGAGCAGGAGGTTTTCCCCTTGCTTTCTTCAATGCCTTACTCAAGGATCATCCAGTTCAAAAAGCCACCACTTACAGCTCTAAGCTCATAAAAACTGTAATAACTGGACAAAAGAAAGACATCACTATGGAAAAGGACAAAGTAAAGAAGGCTGAAAGGGAATGGGAAGGTAAGATGCACTAGGAAATCACTGTACTGAAAGTGCATAAGCAGCACATCTTTGTCCTGGACATAGTGGGAAAGCATCTGGACACAGTAAAGATTCAAAGTCTCAAGGGCTATGGACAGCATGGAGTGTAAGTGAGCACAGGCTGATCCTGTTGTGCCAGTGCACCCCAGACAATCAGCCACCAATGCTTTCCTGTTATTTCCTGTCTCTCAGTGGCACGAGCCCAGTTCCCCTGCATCAAGGAGTGAGGCCCTCCCTCAGCACCACCTCAGCTGGGTGGCTGCACTGGCCAGCCTGGAGCTGCACCTGAGGAGCAGCAGCTGTGCTCTGCCATACAGTGTACCCCACACATGAACCTATCACTGCGGCATGAACTGTTTAGATACATCACCGGTCACAGAGCTGACAATTAGTGATGTCTGGCAATGAAGTTGCCTCCTTGCCATCAGATTTACACTGGAAGGTCTTTGCTTGTACTTCTGCAGGTACATGGCAAAGTGGCTCTCAGCAAACTTTGCTTTTCTGTCTGCAACTTACTGTAGTGTTCAGTGGGGAAGCCACACTGGTGGGGCCACCTCATTCATCAAATATGTGTTGAAAGGAGAGGTTAAACACAGCAAATTCCACAAAATAGTCAGAACTATTTGACTAACTCCAGTCAGGGTTACCTGGAGAAAGGACCAAAGAGGGGAGGAAAGTCACTTAGTCCCTCTGATGGGACACTAGGACTAAACAACACCAGAAAAGAGCTGGTTTCTGATAATTACAGTGAAGTGAGAAGCTTTTCTTTGTATTTTGGGCTCTAAATGAGCACTTGATATATTCCCAAATTCTTTCCTTCTGATATTATGCCCACCTGAAAGGTGATGAAATGCCCTCAGACTTGATGGGCTAGAGAGACAGCACCACACTATCACCATCCTCAGCACTGAATTAAATAATTCTCTGGCTTCTACTGATCCCTCTGGAATGACAACTTTTTACAAGAGCCATGGTTAATTATAGAAAAGCTATAATCACACACACCCAGCCTGCTACATGTAAAATTAAGCACCTGTTCAGAATGATTACAGAGAAAAAGGACTATCTCTTCACACTTTTTTTTAAAACTTGCATAGTCTGAATAATGGTTGTGATTGTTCTTCTTTACAGCCTTGATGCTGAAACTAGATTAAACCAGGCAGGCTCTTGTGTCTTGACCCCCACTAAAGGGAGCGTGTCACAGATTTCATGCACCGGAAACCAGCTGAGGTTAAATCAAATGACACACTCAAGTAGGGAGGGATGAGAACCTCATGTTCTGTAACAACTTAAAGGGCCTGTTGAGCAATGCACAGGAACTCTGTGTCTATGAGACTCAACCACTTGAAGGGAAAGAAGTGCTTAACACAACCTGTTCATCTGAAACGAGGATCTTGGCATTCTCACCTCTGCTGTGTCTAACCCAGTGCACCAGCAGCTACAGGGAGCTGAGCAGGCAAACTGCTGCTGCTCTGCAGTGGCACAACCAGCCTTAGCATCACTCAGAACCAGTCAGCACCATCATCTGCATTCCCCCAGTGTGCCTGCTACATCAGCATCAAGAGCTGCCATTTCATCCAAACATGGATACATCAGACCTTTTACAAAGGAGTATATATAAATCCAGCTGTTCCCACTCAGGAGGGTTCATGCACCAGTTTATCAGGAATCCCAAGTTTCATCTCAGTTTCTTCTGGTGATGCTGATTCAGAGTGACAGAAACTGCAGATGAACTGTCCCACTCCAGAGGGGAGTGTCACAACAACTGGCCTCCTAACTAGCCCGTGTAATACACTATGTATGTAACAATAAACCTAGGTAATGCATACAAGATTCTTACAAGTTTTGATATTTTTCTTTACTTACAAATAAAATGACCCTTAATACTTAAAATCTTTATTGTGCTTTTCTTCACAGGAATGAAATATATCACAAATGTTTACTGTAGTCTCAATCCCAGTAGGTTTTCAAGGCCTGACTGGCTAAAGCCCTGCAACCTGGTCTGAGCTGATCTGAACAGGAGATTGGACCAGGGACTGCCTGACCCTTCTAACCAGTATTCTTCTACCTGTGAGTCTGTGATGTGCTAGAGTATAAAGTAGAATAGGTCCAAAGCTGAGAATTAAAGACCTCATTTTAGCCTGTTTCTGCAATTCCATGTTTAGTGCACTCTTCTAAGAAGTGTGAGAAACCCTCAGTCAGCACGATGGCTTTCCTGGGATGCCTGCAGGGATGCAGCTTGGTATCACCTCTGAGGATATTCAGCAGCAGACAGCCCTGAACAGGGAGGCTTTCTCACTCCCTTCCCCCCAGCCATATGGCCCTGCTGATTTCCTTACACCAGCAGGAGCAGCTGTCTGACCTCAAGGCAGGCCAGCTCAAGGAACCAAGAAGCAAAAAAAAAAAAACCCTCAACAAAACTTCCTTCTTTCTGTCAGAATTACCCTGAATTACCACAAGGCCAAACAAACACCAAATGCAAGAAGATGGGAGCAGGTGAGAATGCACAGCCAGCAGGACAAGCAAAAAATAGCAACTGCATCTTCCAGGAACTGTCAGCACTAGAACATTTCACTGAAATGGAAGGATTTAATTCTCCTCTGGCACAGCACAGAAACCTGGATATTTACCTGGTTTTACATAGTGCATGGGAGTTCACAACTGAACTACTAAATCAATTTTCCCTTTACACTTCTACTAAACATGGACTAATCAGTAAAGCTAGTGAGGAAACTGAGCTGCACTGTCTGTCTATAACTGACAGCAATCACAACATGAAGAAAACCATATCTCACTTTTAAAATGTGACAACATGTAGCAATTTAGGCTACAATATTCAGTATTTTATGCACATATTTTTCCCAAAAGCTTTTTTTGCAGCTCTTTTCAGTTTCGGCACAGTAGCTGGAAAAGCAATATGCTTATGGTGGCTTGTCTGCCTTTGATTTGACATTAAAAACTAAGTGCATTCTTACATAATTAAAATAAAGGTTTTTATTCAGTTCATGATATTTTTGTCTGGGTGTTCTATTTTTCCAAATACCTATTGCATGTACAGAAATGTAAACCATAAATACAATGTAAGAGCAGCAAAACAAAACATATCCACTCAGAACCAGAGGAACTTTGCTCACTTTACTGTCCTTCCAAGGAATAGCTGTAATCAGTCTGACTGCCAAATCGATGCACGAAGTCTGAAAGGGAGAACACTGAGCCCCATCCCACTTCGGGATTCATACTGATGAAATCATCCAAGTTCATCTTGGAATCTAAAAAAGGACCAGAAAATGGAAATATTTGAGTTCCACATGCAGGTTCTGTAGCACAGGTACACATCTTTCAAGAAAACATTCCAAAACCCTCTTCAACAGTTCTGTTCACTCCAGCAAGATTCTGCAAATTGTATGGTGGTACAGAAACATCAATTTCCAGTCTCTGAAACATCACTTTTGCCCCCATTCCCCTCTCTGCCCAAGGCAATAATCACATTACAGGATCAGTAAGCATCCAGGAAGTCACTAGAAACTAGCATGTGTGGGTAAGATTTTTCCCTACAACAGCAGCCGAGAAGGGTCGAGTAGTGTTAGAGAACTGGAGTGCAAACAACAACCAACACAGGGAAGTGCAATGCAGTCTTCCTGCATTCACACAAATGGGTTGACTCAAAAGCAAGGGAGATATTATTCACCCATTTAAGTTCTGAACCAAAGTCAATGGAGTCACTTTTTGCACTGAGCACGGAGGAACGAGCTGACAGCAGCAGTCAGAACTGCAAGTTGCTCATTGTCTCTCAGAAGTGATTGGTCCCTTGGCAAACCTGCAGTTTGTTACTCTCCAGATTACAGCATTTATCTTCCCTCCAGCCCTGAACTTTTTCCTCACTGAACACGGGCCCACTGCAGGGCCAGAATATGCAGAGAGGAGGAGATGGATGACCTAAGCCAGTCCCAGCCTAGAGGGATGCTCAGGTGAAGAGGAGCACAAACTAGGCTGGAAGCAAATACTTATTTTTTTTGAATCCTGAATGACAGAATTAAGTCAGGGGGAAAAGTTTAACTGGCAGGATTTCAAGAGAAAAGTAATCATGACTGCTCTTTGCCAGGATTTAATCTGCTCTGTTTCCTGCAGGAGGGGTGGAAACCATTCTGTCCCATTCATGGATCCCAGAGAGCTCACTGGAAAAGTGCTGGTGTGCAGTTTTGGGTTTAGGTGCCTTATACATCCTTTTTCCAGAGTTGGCCTGGTACAAGCTTTGCTGACTCAGAACCATGCTGATCAGAGGTTCAGTTCTGATAACAAACATCTGTGGGCTTGTTGTTTTGACTTCTTACCAATGATGTGCACAAATAATCTTTTAAAATGACCATTAAAGAAAACTGGCTGAGAATGAGTTTAAGGAACAGAATGGTAAAGCCACTGTTACACTTTTACTTTACAGATTTACTGTTAACAGCTCTCCCACTGTATTAAGTATTTACTTTACCAGGGATGATTAATGTATGCATTTAAGAATAAAGAATCAACCAAGAGGAGGCTCTAATGAATAGATTATAAAATCCAAAGGATGGAATTTGCTTCAGCTGCAAAATACTTTGTGTAATTGCCTGTGTAACTAGGCTTACCATTATGGACAGTGTAAGCAAGGAAAGGAAGATGATATTCAGGAACCCCAGACCCAGGAGTGCCAGGCATAATCCAGCCCCTGAAGGCCTCTGTTTGCACCACATCTACACTAAAGCACAGCTTTGTGATTTGCCTAATCCCAGCTCTCACCCTTTCTGAGGTATGGCCCCTAAATCTTTTCTTGTTAACCTGTTTGAACTCTGTATACAGAAAATCCTTATGTCCAGCCAAGCATGCTCCTACTGCTGAAGTGAGTCTGGCAGAACAGGGATCATTTCTGCCTCTGTGGGAATTTAAAATAGCACAAGCTCAGCAATTTGCTGTCATAGCTCAAGAACAAATTAGTAGTGGGTAACAGCTCTTGCTTGCTGGAGCTGTTACCCACTGTTAAATCTGTTAAATCTGTTACCCACTGTTAAATCTGTTTTCCAGTTTCAAGCTGCTCTTTTCCTCCCAGATGCTTTTGCAAAATTAATGTGATTCTTCATATATGTTAAGATTAAATAAATAAATAAATAATTCTCTGCTTTATGTGAATTGAGCATACTAAAATAATTCATAAAACTGTTCTGTGAATGGGAAAGCAGTCCAAAGGAGATTGTTCCAGTAGTTACAAACACAGCTGCTGTTCGCAACTTGGAAGTTGCTGCCACAATGCCTGCAGGAAATGAAATTTTCTCTAACTTCGGACGGATTGTGGCAGATTGTTTTACCAAAGCAAACAAATCCATTCCTGTGAAGAGCGACGGCCTAAGAACCTGTCGGTAGATGGCACTGGAGCAGCACGGGAGGTGTCCGTAGGGAAAACCTTAGTGAGACCTCTCCCGTTTTATTCGTGTAATAACAGCCCCCCTATGCTGCTCTTTCCTATCTGAACGCCGTGCATGCCGTGTTAGACCTTATAGCGTTAGGAAACAGCTCGGCAAAAATGCATGAGAATACCACAAAGTCCTCTTCCCGAAGCAGGTAAGAATGACAAACATCAGAATTTTAAAAAGATACACCTGGATGCTACAGCTGGCAAACCAAGATGGAGATGGTCTCTCCACAAAAGCACAGAGCATGTATCCTACAACATTTTTACAAGACCAACGGCAACAGAATTATTTTAAGATTTACATTACCCTTGCAGTCCCCCTCAGGTGCTGTGACTGCTATACTAGCTTGCATTTGTGCAATGTCTACAGCTCCATCTTCCTCTTTGACCAAACTTTGTTACACACAACCCCCCCCAAATGAGACCAGTCTGGCCCATTTTGGGATTCCTGCATAACTTTATTTTTGTTTAAATCACGTCTGCCACTTTTACCCCAAGCAAATAAAAGGCCACTCACTATCTCAGGCATTGTTAGCCATGATACTTGTGGCTTCTGCCAACAATAGTTAGAAAGCAGCGTTTAAGCCAAGCCTCAGCTTGGCTCACAGACCTTGGACTAACTCAGTGTAACAACAGCTGCCCAAGGGCTGCTGGAAGCAGGGAAGTCTGGAACAAAGCCTCCAAGATCAGTTCTCCTGATGCCTAAAACCTTGGGGGCAACTAAACGAAAGCTGGACTCTTCACACACTTGTGTAGGTGTTTACAACTCTCTTCAGATCCTCCTCCCTCGTCTGAGCTGGGAGATAAGTCAGAAGGACTCTTCCCACTCTCAGCTGGGGGGCTGCTGTCTCCACCCCTAAGATAAAACTGACTGTGCAAACCATCCTGGCTGTAAAACACAACTTACCACTTTATATTTTGCAGAAAGTGGTGTAACTTCAACAAGCCACTCTGGCAATTTAAATGCTTCTTGCTAGTTGTGTCTTTATTGTATCTATCTTACTTGATTCATTACTTCCACAAAAGCTTACGAAGTGAGGACCTAACTTTACACAGACTGGAGTCTTATTCTCAAATGAGAGCAGCAGAAGGTTCCCATGAAGTGCATAGGAGCTGCTGGTATCCCTATCAGTGCCTTTTCACTTTCACTAGGATCCTGCTGCCATTTCAGAGAGGAGATACAGAAAGCAACTGCAGACATCTGCTGGGTCTGAGAGACTTCCTGTTACATGTATGTTTGATACACAGTGTCTCCAGAATTCCTCAGCTGTCCTATTCATGCTCTTCAAAATAAATTTTAAAACCAAGTAAAATCTCATCATTATTGACTACCAGGAATTTTATTAATAATAAAAAGAACAAAAAGCTTTTACAAATCAATCCAGCAAGTGTGTTACTGAACACCTTGGGAGAACTGAAATTCAAACCAGTGCTTTTCAGTGTTAGAGCTGCTGCTAACACTTGCACATAAGCCACACAACCATCTGTCTGGAGTAATTTTGAAATGCACTGTGCAAGCTGCATTTTGCACAGGCTTGCAGTAAGGAGGGCTGATCTCATCCTAAGTCATAAACTAAACAGAATCAGAACTCGTTAATTTGTGGAAAGAAGATTTAAAAGAAAACCAAAGGTTGGGCTCACCAGCTCTAGAATAATGAATCTGTTCACCAAATCTCGTTTTTTTATTATTTTAACAAAATATCCTGTTTTTTTCAACAGGAGGTCACTGGCAAACAGGTGGGACCAGGGGAATGCTCTGCAGCTCAGGTATGTTTATTCCAGCAGAGCAGCTTTGAGGACAGGGCAGGGTGAGAAAGCTGGTGCAGCCAATTAGGCTGGCCAGCCCCTCCTGCAATCCATGGCAGCAGAGCAGAACGGAGGCCAGAGCAATGCCAGTAAAAGACACAGAGGCCTAACTCTGGGAAACAGCTAGAGAAGAGCCAGATCCAAGAGGCTAATGCTTAGCATGTGAGTTCTGAGGAGATACTGAGGAGTCTGAGAGGGTTTGGGGGTTTTTTTTATTGTTGTTTTATTGGTTGGACTGCAGCTGTTTGTCTTTTAGAGAAATGCTTTTAAAAATCACCTTATGCCAGCTTCAATTTTTTTAGGCATAGACTGGAATTTATGACTCCGTGTAAGCTTATTTTTGATGATTTATTTTGCAACCCCATGAGCAGGACAAATACAGTTTAAGATTTATTCCCTTTGAGATACTAGTAGGAGAAAAATGCTTCATTTGTTAATGATCAAGATGGCTCAATTCAACTACAAAAGGTTTTGGTAGCAGGGGAGGGCTGTAGGACTGGCTCCTCTAGAAGCTTCCCCCATGTCCAACAGAGCCAGTGCCAGCCAGCTCCAGGATGGACCCACCTCTGGCAAAGGCTGAACCCATCATTGATTGCTGTAGTACCTCTTCCTTTAAGAAATTTTAAAAACCTATTGCACAGAAGTAATTGTGGCCAGAGAGGAGTGAGAATATGTGGGAGAAACAACTCTGCAGACACCAAGGTCAGTGAAGGATAAGGGGCAGGAGGTGCTCCAGGCACCAGAGCAGGTATTCCCCTGCAGCCCGTGGTGAAGATGATGGTGAGGCAGCTGTGCCCCTGCAGCACATAGAGGAGCCTCAGGCTGGAGCAGGTGGGTGCCCAAAGGAGGCTGTGACCCCTGTGGGAAGCCCATGCTGGAGGAGGCTGCTGGCAGGAACCTGCAGACCTGTGGAGAGAGGAGTCCAGGCTGGAGCAGGTTTGGTGGCAGGAACCTGCAGACCTATGGAGAGAGGAGCCCAGGCTGGAGCAGGTTTGGTGGCAGGAACCTGCAGACCTATGGAGAGAGGAGCCCAGGCTGGAGCAGGTTTGGTGGCAGGAACCTGCAGACCTATAGAGAGAGGAGCCCAGGCTGGAGCAGGTTTGGTGGCAGGAACCTGCAGACCTATAGAGAGAGGAGCCCAGGCTGGAGCAGGTTTGGTGGCAGGAACCTGCAGACCTATGGAGAGAGGAGCCCAGGCTTGGAGCAGGTTTGGTGGAAGGACTTGTGACCCTGTGGGGGACCCATGCAGGAGCAGCCTGCTCCTGAAGGACTGCATCCTGTGGAAAGGGAGCCACACTGCAGCAGTTCATGAAGATCTGCAGCCCATGGGATGGACTCACATTGGAGAAGTTCATGAAGAACTGCATGAAAGGAACCCCACACTGGAGCAAGGGAAGGACTCCTGTCCCTGAGCAGCAGTGGCAGAAACAACCTGTGATGAACTGTGACCACCATTCCCCACTGAGGGGGGAGGGAGGAGGTAGAGAATTGGGAATAAAGCTAAGACTGGTAAAGAGGGAGGGGTGAAGGAAAGGTGTTTTTAGGATATGTTCTGCTCCTCATTATCCTGCTCTGATTTTGACTGGTTTGGTGGCAGGAACCTGCAGACCTATGGAGAGAGGAGCCCAGGCTGGAGCAGGTTTGGTGGCAGGAACCTGCAGACCTATGGAGAGAGGAGCCCAGGCTGGAGCAGGTTTGGTGGCAGGAACCTGCAGACCTATGGAGAGAGGAGCCCAGGCTTGGAGCAGGTTTGGTGGAAGGACTTGTGACCCTGTGGGGGACCCATGCAGGAGCAGCCTGCTCCTGAAGGACTGCATCCTGTGGAAAGGGAGCCACACTGCAGCAGTTCATGAAGATCTGCAGCCCATGGGATGGACTCACATTGGAGAAGTTCATGAAGAACTGCATGAAAGGAACCCCACACTGGAGCAAGGGAAGGACTCCTGTCCCTGAGCAGCAGTGGCAGAAACAACCTGTGATGAACTGTGACCACCATTCCCCACTGAGGGGGGAGGGAGGAGGTAGAGAATTGGGAATAAAGCTAAGACTGGTAAAGAGGGAGGGGTGAAGGAAAGGTGTTTTTAGGATATGTTCTGCTCCTCATTATCCTGCTCTGATTTTGACTGGTAATAAATTGAACTAATTTCCCTAAGTTGAGTCTGTTTTGCCCATGACAGTAATTGGTGAGTGATGTCTCCCCATCCTTATCTCAGCTCACAAGTTTTCATTGCATTTTCTCTCCTCTGTACAGCTGTGGGTGAGAGTGACTGAGCAACTTTGGTGGGCACTTGGCATCCAGGCAGGGTAAACTGCCACGAACATCAAAGAACACAAATAAGAAACAAAAGGAATATAAAAACCTTGCATATTCTCAAAAGCTTAGGAATTTGGTTATACTAAAAACCAGCAAAAAAAACCCAAAAAACAAAACAAACCCACTCTGATAGAAATGTGCCTCACAAATAAATTGGTATTAAAACAATATGGGGTCAGTTCTGTCAGCCATTATATTGCAGTCACCTCTAACATGAAATATATAAGTAATTTAATCTTATGCAAACACAAATCAACATGGAAAGCAGACTGTTCTATCAAAGTGAAACGGCAGGGAGAAAAAAGTTATCTGCAATGGAATTTGGCATGGACACAAACATTAATACCCCAGGCTCTTTTATGATAACAAAAGGTCTGCCACCCAGTTTCACATCAAGTTAAAAATAAGGCAGCTTTATGCCTGATAAAACTGTGCTGAGACATTACAGTTGGACCCAGACTCCTCACAGACTCACAGCACTGTGCACATTGAAGCACACATCATTACAAAGTATCTCAGTGAATACAAAGGGAAGACAAAGAGTAAAGCTGGAGGAACTGGTACTAAATGAACCAAAACTTGAACTGGACGTCCTAGATCTGAGACAATCTAGTCCTGTTCTGACTCAGACCTTGAAGCTCCCTAGTGAATGACTTTTCACCTTCAGTGGATGCAGGGTAACAAGTTTCTTTCAGCCAACTGAACAGGAGACCAGAGCACATCAGCACAGTGCTGTGTCCATTTGGAGCTCAGCCCAAAAAAAACCCTCCAAAATATGGACACACTGGAGTAGGCCCAGAAAAGGAAAATCAAGTTGTTTGGGGCAGGACAACATTTATTCAAGGAGAGGCTCAGACAACTGGGTCTCCTCAGTCTTAAAAAGAGAAAACGAAGGGGAGACATTACTACTCCCTACATCTACCTGATCAGATGTAGGAGAGTGAAGCCAGAGTCTTCTTGGAGGAGCCTGGCAACAGGACAAGAAATGAAAAATGCAAGTGGGAACATCTGAAATTCAGATTATATACTAGGATTTTTTATTCATTGGTTGTTTACCAGTGGTCAAACATTGGAACGCTGTCCACAAAGTGGTGGAATCACCATCTCTGTAGGTGCTCAAGACCAGACTGGACAGAGCCCTGAGGAATACCTCTTTTGGGCAGATGTTGGACTGGATAACTAACAGACATTTCATTCAGCATGGCAAAGTATAGAGCAAAGAATGAAAGCATAGGAGGAAGTAAGAGGTACATATCCTTCACTATCTACCAGCACCACTGAGAATCTGGAGGCTGGCTGAGACCTGTGGCTGCTGCTCACCAGTGAGGTAAAGCTCAGCCAGACACAACAGGCAAGGGGAGAGTTACAGGGTTTGCAGCTATAGAGTCATGTATTCCAGCTAGAGATACGTGAACACATCTGCAACTGAGTCATTATGTAACCTACTACCCACAAGTAATGGTTTTTTTACTCTTTTGATTTGAATAGAATTTTTTGCTTTCCTGGTCTGACCTCATCTATACTTCTCATACTTCTCACTTTCATTAGCTCTCAGCTATCAAAACAACAAGGTTTCCACAGACAAAAAAGGTCTCAGCACCTACAAGGCTCCAGCTAACAGAGAACCATTCACTGTAGTTCAGGAATCCTACACTCTCTACAATACCTGTGCATAAAACTGCTGAAAATAATAACCAAGAGCTAGAACTCAAGGTGCTTCATAACCTGGATTGTCTAGAAAATACCTAAAGCCTCATAACAAAGACTACATCTGTGTTCCTGCTCACTCCCATAATTCATTTCTACTCTCATGTGAAACACCAAGCTTCCTTAGAAGCCAAAGCAAAGACTGAGAATTAATTTGCCAGCAACTTAAAACCATCTGGACCTAAAGACAGAGCTATGTTTCATTGACCCTCCCTTCTCTAACATAAACACATAGGAGTACTGCATTATTAAAAATCAACAAAACCAAACATGCAGAGCAGTAACATGAAAACTCTTTCAAACTCTTTCAAAGCAAAATGTCACCATGCTTTCCTTGGAAGAAAATGAGAGTACAAACACACACACATGGCAAATATTACTCAGCTTGCAAAACAGATGATTAGAATAAGCTGAAGTGCTGTGTGATAAGAATGCTTTAAGCAGCTCTACAGAATAGGTGGCAAGTCAGCCTCTGGGCCAGGCAGAGAGAGGTAATCACTTACACAAGGCTTAAGGCTTAGGAAGAACTTGCCAGTGACTTAAAATATCCTGGGGTCCATTCACCGGGTACAGAAACTTCAATGCAGGCAAACCCACCACACTGAGCAGAGTGAAAACTTCCTCCTGCCAACACTACTTTGCCAGAATGGGATCTGTGTGCTAGAGTGTGGTATAATCACTGTGTGAAATCACTGAAAAATTATGTGATCCCTAAGCAAGTTATCTGGCCTGTCTGCTTCAGTTCCCTGCTGTAACAGTATTACTTACCTCCACCCTCTGCTCAGTTTGTGAATATTAGTAACTAATGTTTGATACCAGTAAAGGCCAGAAGGCATGTTAGACTATGTGTTCAAAAAAGAGAGTGCCAAATGCTTCATAGCCCTATTTTTTTCCCATATGAATTGATAAGCTGGCTGGACAAATGTTATAGAAGATATTTATCTCCCATGTGGATCCAAGACTACTTCATTCAGCACTGTAAGCAGGAAGGAGTCCTGGGAGCTCACCTGCAGTTTCAATGCAAGGGTATGGAGGAGGAGGTTTCTGCCATTTCCCATTTGCATCCTTCATGTGAGATCTGTCTGAAGCAAATGTCTTCAAGTACAAATCTGCTCGAATCATTCTGATTTTCCTAAAAACAAAATGCAAAATTGTATTAAAAGATGCATGTACACAATACTGCAATAATCACTCAGAATAAGAGTACTTTCCTCTCATCAAGGAGCACTAATGTTTTTAAATACACAAACCAGCAACGTTGGGCCAAGTTGTTAACATGAAGCTACAGTAGGAAAGAAAAGGGCTTTTGATGACTCAAGTAAAGAGCTTTAGAAAAGTAACACAATGCATTTATTTTACTGAAGTATAGTAAAGAAACCTCTGTCACTATGCATACACAAAGAGAACTTCAACTTTGATTTCATGAAATAACATCCATAATCTTTATATTTCATGTCATCATCACCTGTGAAACTCTGGCCGAAGGCTGTCATCCAACCTGAAGGCCTCCACACTGTACACATCAAAAGGACAGGGAAATGGCAACACTGTGTCAAGATCATAAATGAAGTTCTGCTCCCGGCTGGAAAGATGAAGTAGAATAACATGGTAGTCCTGGGAAGAAGGGGAATTGCCATTAGTTCAACAGCAATTAATAAGAAATTGGCAAAGAGAATGAAAAAAAAAAAAAGATCTTTCTAAAAGCATAAGTTCAGATCCAGTTTTTAAAGCCTGCTTGCTGTCCTTGAATATTAAGCCTGTAACATTTCTGGCAACAGGAGAGAGATTTCCTAATGTCTATCTTGCCCATCTGCTCTTCCAGAAACCTTGCTCTTCTCCCCATTTCTTTGCAGCCTCCTTTGATTTAAGCCAAGACAGCAAACTAAAGTTTACACTACTCCTAAGAAAACAGAAAATCTCTCTCATGTTCCACATCAAAACACAAAAGTTGTTCGGTTATCACTTTTTATTAGACTCAGTCATAAATAAACTCACAAGATAAAATGATAGGTTAACATTAAATTTACCTAGTGATCTCTTCTAATAAGAGATTTTGTACCTGTTGCAGTAACACGGTCTGTGAATTTGAGTGTCGAGTGTTCAGCTGCCAGAAGCACCTGAAAAACCAGCACACCACTGAAAAACCAGCAAACAGCTCAGATCAGGAGGACCACAGGAGTGAGACAATTTCCTCTAGCAGCTCTTGAAGCTGGCAAAGATATCTACATCACACTTTTTCAAGGCAACTATTTTTTTTATCAAGGGGTTATTCAGTGCAGTTTTACTCCTTACCTTGTAAGAAACACAGGAGGAGATTTGAGGACACTGCAATTACTGACATTATATGTCAGGTATGTGCACTGCTGTTTTCCAAAATTAAATTGAAGGTAGCCCTTAACAAATTACTTAAATTTATATTGAATCCACTCACAAAAAGGGTTGAGCAATGTCTTTTGACACTTTCAATATTAAAACCACAAAGAAATTTGTATGAAAAAGATTTGGGCAATCTACTTCACCAGACCAATATACATACACAACTGGATTCAACAATATTTAGAAAAACCTATTAGAGAGCATAAGAAAAATTAGTTTACAAACTTTATACAGCCTATGATCCATTAAAATATCAAAGTTAAAAGACCTTTGAATCCATGAATTTTTAGCAGAAATCCACATTCTGCCATGGCGTTTCCTGACTCTGCTATTCCCTTTTAGGTCTTCTCTGTAGCACTTGGATCTCTTTTTAAACCAAACTTTTTTTTTTTTGCACCATAAAGCTACCAATATTTTGGAAGAAAGTGAATGATTCAGAAATCAGAAAACTTCACAAGTTTGCAGATTACTCTGCAGAATTTCAGAAACAGAAACTGCCACAAGAAATAGTTTTTTCTGTGCCAGATAACTGAAAGGACCCTATAATGATACCAAGGAATTCTGCATCAGCAATTACTAAACTACATTAACTGAGGAAATGACATTTCAAAGCCACTGTTTATGGGTCAGTTTAACTGCTGACACCTGAATACACACATAACTAACACTCTTCTATCCTCTGGCATAAATATGTTCATCCATCTACTTCTTACAAGTACAGTCATCTACCTAGAACACTACAGAGCTGGCAGCCTCAATACCCAGATAACAATTTTCACAAATCTATTATGCATTCTTACTGTAATTAAGACTTATCACCTATAGGTTTTACTGACTGTCCTGCTATTAATTTATGAGGGATGGTGCAAATAAGCACTAGATTTAGGCTATTTATAAATGTGTTGTAAAAGAATTATAAATATTAATGCAATACTATGCAATGTGTGGAGTTGGAAGGGACTTTAAAAGGTCATCTGGTCCAACCTGTTGCTCAATGAGACTACCCTAAAGCCAACTGCCCAAGACTGTGTCTGGATAGCTTCTAAAAATCTCCAAGGATGGAGATTCCACAACCCCTCTGAGCAACCTGCTCCAGTGCTCCGTCACCCTCAGAGTAGAAAGTGTTCCTTTATATTCAGATGGAACAGATTGTTACATGTCCATGTGTGATCCTGCAGCTATCAACTACAGAGGCACACACTCAAAATTATTGAGAGTAATGAATGCCTTACCCAGACAACAGGCTCATCTCCATGTCCAGATTTCTGCTTCCAGAGTGGAATCTGAAAGTTAAATATGAACCTGAATTGAATAAAATCTTTCAGATTAATACAGATTAATTGCAGGTAAACTGGTTAGTTTTTTTTTGCTAACCCATCAGTTTCCTCAGCTTACATCTGTGCTGCAGTAAGAAAGTTTTTTCTAGTTTATCTCTCAGGAGGATGAAATTGGAGATACTATTCTGGGCCACATTAAAAAGAATTGTGATGGAATCACCATCCCTGGAATGATCCAAAAGACTTGAGGATATGGTTTAGTAGTGAACATAGTAGTGTCAGGTTAGCAGTTGGACTTGACAGTCTTAGAGATCTTCTCCAGCCTTACAGTTATTAATGGTTCTATGATTTTATAAAGACAACTATTCTCCTAAATTGACAGATTACAGACAGAATTACTCCCACAGCTCACAGGGACACCATGTCTCATTTATGCAGTGCATAATTAAAAGAGCCCACGTGGTGTGGCTGGCACACCTCTGAGCCAAAGCGAGCTACAGGACGGGTTTGGACTGAATCTCACCTACAGGCTGGGCTAAAGGCTCACTCCCCAACACTGGGCCGGGACCATTCTCACCTACACTGGGCTGCGGTCTGAAGGCCCGAGCCTTTCCACAGCTGTCTCTGATCATATCCCATTGACTCACCATCCTCTTATCATTGGATATGAAAACAGCATAAAATTCTTCTAAAGGGTACCGATCCTGACTCCTGATGTAGTCACAAAGCTTCCAAACATTTTCTTCGCTGCAAAACACAAAATCGGTTATTTATTTTGTTTTCCTCCAACTTCATTTCTCGAGCCCAAGAGTGTGACCAGCCCGCAGCCGCGCCATTCCCGCGGTGGCCCCGGCTGTCCCGGCGCCTCACGGCGGTGCGAGGGGCACCGGCCCGCCCGTCCCCGTCTCCCTTACCAGTAGCAGCTGGTGTAGGTGCAGGCGGGGCGGGGCGGCACCGCCGCCTCATAACCAGCCTCGGGCCGCGCCATGGCCGGTCTGAGCGGGGCTGAGGGCGGCGCAGGAAGCGCTGGGCCCGGCGGGAGCAGCCGCTACGCCGTCCCCGAGGAAGCCGCGGCCATCCCGGCTGGGCGCGGGCACTGCGCGGGTACGGCCGGGGCGGCGGCGGGAGGCGCAGGGACCCCTCGGGCGGGCGGGCGGGACAGGACGGGGCGGAGCCGCGAGCCAACCCAGCCCCGCCCCGCGCCGCCGGCGCAGCGCTCCGAGTTTTGGGCGCCAAACGTCTGCGGCGCGCGGAGCCGCAGTGCGCCGTGTGCCCTTCCGCAGCGCGCGCGGGCTGGGAGTAGCGGCCGCAGGGGCGAGCGGAGCGCGAGGGAGGGAACGCGGCGGAGGGATCCGGCCGGCGGGCGCGGGGCCGCGTCCCCCTCGCCATGGTGGTCCTGCGGAGCAGCGCTGCCCGCCCGCCCCGTATGGCTGCCCGCGACAGCCGCTGCCGGCGGCCCCCCTTCGACCTCCTGGACTCCAGCTCCGAGTTCATCTCCCTGGAGTCCCCCGCGCTCAGAAGCCACCGCGTATGGACGCGCTCCGGGTCCGCCAAGGCCGCGGTGTCCAGGGGCGCCAGGAGAGCCGAGGAGGCCGTGAGTGGCGGGTGGGGGTGGGGTGAGCACGGCCTGGCGGGCAGCGCTGGGCTGCGGGCCCGGAGAGGCGGCGGGGGGAGCCGGGGCTGGCCGGGAGCCGCTGGGAGGAGCGCAGAAAGCGCTGCCGAGTGGTGTTCCGTGGAGGAGAAAAAGAGGGGAGAATCGAGGTTTTGGGGCAGGCGGCGGCGGTTGGGGGTGTGTGAGGAAGCAGCCGGTCCGCCCTCCGTTCCCGGCCGCCCCCCGCTAAAGGGGGCTCGGCACAAGCCCTGGTCCTGGAGCCGTGGCAGCGACCTGAGAGCCGGCCTTTGGGAATACAAACCTGCATAGCCTCATGGTTTGGTGTGTTGTATGACATTACCCATCCCCGTTTATTTTGGTTCAGTTCCTTATCTGAAAAAGTTACCTTGAGGAGGTCTTAGACAGCTCTTTGCTTTAGTTGCAGTAATGCTTATGGAGCGCTCTCTGTTTAGATGACAGAAATGCATCAAAACCGGCGCGACACCAAATATATGGGACCTCTGAAGGCGTTCTGGTTGCTCCGAAGGGCCTGCTAAATACTCCTTAGTCAAGTGTATCCAAATAGTATTTTGCATGCTCTAAAAAAGAAAATGTGTAGAAATCAGGGTTCATTTGTACTTAATTAAAGTGGATAACCTAAACCGGTGAAAATGTAACTTGAGCTTTCTATAATCTTGATCTGCCCTAATAGAAGAGAGAGAACTTGGACGATGGTAAAGGATAAATACCAAGTGGTCTGTGCTCTGCATCTCAGCATTGCAGCTGTAATAACGGAATCATTACACTTTCCATTGTTTTTAACATAGCTTTCGAAAAACTAAAACTTTGCTCTGCTATTTCCAAGTCAGGCTCTACTCTGCAGGCTGTCTTGCATTTCTGTGACAAATAAAGGCAGACCAGGTCCCACTCAGAAGTGGTCTGTTCTTCAGGGGCGCCCTGCCCTGAAGTGATGCTTCTCAAAGACTCTGTTTCCTTCCAGCAGAAGTCTTTCACGAGTCTCAGTTGTATTAATTAATTTTATATTTTTATATTTTGTGCCATTATATTCAAGACTACTGAACTGAAAAGTGAGAAGTCCTTGCAGTGGTGGGTTTTTTACCCCCCTTACAAAGAGTCATGGAATCTTCTTAAAGATCACTGCTTTGTTTTTGCAGTCTCCACTAGAAATGGTTGTTGGGGGCTAGTTCAGCCTTTGCTCAGGAGGGAAGGCTGTGAAGCATTAGGCAGATAATCCTGCTGGCATGTGTTCTCCGTGTGGAAAACAGGAATGAGGAAGCTAAATGTAAAGTCATTCCTGAAACCAAAGCAGAATCATTGTTATGAAACTGGTTGCAAGGTTATTCTTTGGTTTGGGTTTGTTTGTTTTTTGGGGGTTTTTTCCCCTTCCTTTTTCCTGTCCATTGAGCATGAACTCATCACCTCATTTGTAGGATGTTGGGCTCTCCTGGGGGTTTTATCTGTAGAGATAATGTAGAAGTGCTCCATCTGACAGAGATCATGAGAGCTGGTGCAAGCTTCATGTTCAAGTCCTGATGCCTCTTTCCTGTCTTGTTATATGCAAGGACGTGGTGGTGGCAGCTTTTGCTTTTTTTTTCTGATATCAGCATATGCTTTATCTTTAGTTATACAGCTCATTTCATCCATAGACTGTAAGAACCATACAACAGGAGATCTAAGGTAAACAAACATCTGCTGGGTTTATTCTCTTCCAGGTTTCCAGTCCCAGTAAGTTTCATGAGTGAGGGTCCCAGTGAGATCCAAATTGGCTGCTGTCCCTTTGGAAGCTGTGTATCTCCAGGTCTATAACCGTAGTTATAGGGTTATGATTCCCAAAGCTGAACAATTTTGTTCTTGTGACCTGTATTTGAGGGCAGTGTGCCCCAGAGTTCCCTTTTTTGTCTGGGCATTCTGACCTGTATCAGAAACAATGGGGCCAGCAGGACCAGGGCAGTGATTGCTGTGCTCAGCAATGGTGAGGCCACACCTTGAATCCTGTGTCTAGTGCTGGCCTCTCATGACAAGAAAGATATTGAGGTGTTAGGATGTGTCCTGATAAAGACAGCAGAGCTAGGAAAGGTCTAGAAAATGAGTAATGTGAGGAGAAGATGAGAGAGCTGGGGGTTGTTTAACCTGGAGAAAAGGAGACTCAGGGAAGACCTTATCACCCTCAACAACTACCTGAAAGGAGGTTGTAGGTGATCATCCTCTTGTCTCAGGTAACCTGTGACAGGCCAAGAGGACATAGCCTCTGGCTGCATCAGGGAAGGTTCAGGCTGGACATCAGGAAGAAATTTTTCACAAAAAGAGTGGTTAAGTCTTGGAACAGGCTGCACAGGGAAGTTTGGAGTCACCACCCTGGAAGTGTTCAAGAAATAACTGGATGTGGCACTTGGTGCTGTGGTTTTCTTCACAAAGTGATGATCATTCAAAGGTTGGACTCGATCTTGGAGTTCTTTTCCAGCCTTAATGGTTCTATGAAATTGAGTTGGCAAGCTCCTCTGCCAGTTCCCTCTGTACCTTTGAGTGGGATCCCGTTGGGGTCTGTAGAAGTGTGGGTGTCCAAGTGGTGTAGCAGGTCACTGGCTGTTTCCTCTTGGGTTATGGGGGCTTCATTCTGCTCTCTGTCCCTCTCTGGGTACCGTGAGGACTGCTGGTTTCACTGTTGAAGACTGAGGCAAAGTACTTCTGCCTTTTCCTCATCCATTGTCATATATTTGCCTGTGCATCAAGTGAAGGATGGTGATTCTCTTTAGTCTTCCTTTTCTTGCTGAGATATTTGTAAAAATATTTTGTGTCATCTTTTATGGCAGTAGTCACATTAAATTCTGTTTGGGCTGTAGCCCTTGTAATTTTCTCCCTGCATAACCTCTCGACATCCTTGTGGTCCTTCTTCACTCATCATCTCCATCAATCAGTGGAGTTACCTCTTGGTAACATCAGTGTGAGAAGTAGAATAATCCAGTCTGGTTTCTGCCCTTCTTAGTATGAGATTTAGTTTGGCATACTTGCAGTGAGGCCTTGGGTTGTAAACGGAACAAGTGCTTCCCATGGTCATTGCAGCTTTCCTCACACAGTAAAAGTCAATAGCATCCTCCTTGCAGAAACACCAATGTGAACAAGATGAACATCCATGAAGAACTGTGTCCTGAGTTCCCTTTGGTTTTCTGTGGATAAATGCTGCCCTCTGGAAGGAAGTCTTTTTATATCCCTCTGAATGTCATTATAAATGGAACAGAGACAGGAGGAAAACTCTTCCAAAAAGATTTTAATCCCAGTACTAGGAATTTTTCTGTTGCATTAAGTATATAGAAATCTAGCAGAAAATGAACCCCCTTAGGTTCCAGCTGCTCCTCAGAGATCAGAAGAGCTGGGTGCAGCTGGGCCTAAGTTCTGTCTATAGCCCATTGGACACTGCCTGCCTGGCTGAGTTCTGTAGGAACTTAGAGGATTCAGATTCACAAATAGTGCAGGTAATTGAAGTGAAAGGACAGTAGATTCTCAATTGCTGGTGGTAAATGCACCAGCTACAGGGTGTTAATATGTGCTGTTACCAAAGGAATAGTGACAGAGATCTATTAGCAATAGATCTAAGTAAATATTCCCAGGTCTGTTCCAAGACAGTTGGGAGGCACAGACCTCGCCTAAAGGTCTTCCTTCAGGGACAAGGAGTGACACAGTCCATCAGCTGATCCAAAGCAAGCAGAGGGGCTTTCCTCTCTATTGTTTTGCTTATTTGTTTGGTTGTTGTTGGTTTTTGTCCCAAACCCCCAAAGTAGTGTAATTTTTGGCTCTTCCCAAAGGGGTGGAACAATTGCACATTACAGGTGAGATTTTGGTTATTGGGGTCACTGAACCCATTTTGAAATAAAAGATTTCAGGTTTTTTCTTTGAAGTCTGGTGTGTTTTTTTTTCATCAGAGCTGCTTCTTGGTGCAGAAGTGGTTCGAGGCTTCCCTGCCATTGGTTGCAACTCTATTGAATCAGGAGTGTAACAGACTAAACTTGATCAAATGAGGAATAGGTGGTTCAGATAAATACATCCTTCCTTCTTTTCCTAGAAATTTTCCTCTGGCAACATTGAATGTTTCAATGGACACTGTTTAAGATCGATGAGAAAAAACATGCAACGCTGCTCAGAGTCGAGCTTTGACAAAAGCATGGAAATCTTAAGTGAA
Source organism: Molothrus aeneus (assembly GCF_037042795.1). Lineage (NCBI taxonomy): Eukaryota > Metazoa > Chordata > Aves > Passeriformes > Icteridae > Molothrus > Molothrus aeneus. The sequence continues at coordinate 141,723,182 of NC_089646.1, read as the reverse complement.
AATGTCAATCGACACTTTTCAAGGTATTGTATTTCTAGGTGTTCAATCTCTGTTGAAGTCATAGAATGAAAAGGAAAAGTGAAAGCATGCACAGTGAGTCACATCATGATAAATGTACAGCTAAAAACCCACAGGGGAATGTGACTGTGTTAATAATGTGCCAGTGTCTTAGAACTAGAAGCACTCTTCTTAGTGAAAGTGTTCTACTTCTACAGAAGGCATGTATCTCCTCCCAGGTCCTTTGAGATCTCTCCTTCACTTTGGTTACTGAGATATTACCTGCCCTGTTGAGACATCAAGATGAGCATGCTGGGAGATAATCTGTCCTTAGAGAGCTGTGTGCATATGGTACACAGCAGACTCAGGATCCAAATCTTCCCTGGAGTCTACAGGCTTTTCTTTGCATGACATGGAGCACCAGATTAAAGTTCCCCAGTGCTGTGGGGGAAATGTGCAATGCAATGTGATTCAATACTTTTGTACAATACTTCTAATATAATTCTGTTCTCCTTTCTTCTCTTCTCTTTCTTAATGTAGACAGTTGCCAAAGCCAAAATCAGGCCCAAAAAAGGAAGACTATAAAGAAGGTAAGTAGTGATAATCCCTTAGGATTCCTTTTTAGCCAGATTTCTGAGAAGGATTGCATTTGTCACTTTGTCCATTTAACTTGGCCCCAAAAAGTTCTGAACTCATCAGCCAAAATCACCTGAAATTGTGAGAATAGATATAACAAAGAAAGGAATTTCCAGTGAGTTTTATGAAAAGAAGTGGGTGAAAATAGGAGGAGATGTTATTCATTCCTTTCAGGCTTGGGAAGAATGCACTGTGAATTCCTGAATTTTTAGGCCTTAAAGAGTCTGTTCCTTAGCTCATGTTTCTTTGTGTCTGATTTTCTGGGATCTGCAGAACTGGTTACCTTTACAGGAGGGGATGTTGCAGTACTGTACACAAGTCTGTTATAAAGTAATTCAGTCATGAGATGCACACTGGCATGGAGAAGGTGTCCCTGAAGTTGAGCATTTCACCTTTGAACCAACTTGCCATGTTGAGTACACAAGCAGGCTTGGTGCTGTGAGGCCACTTTGTGGCAGCCAGGAAAATCCTTTAGCTCCAGGCAGCATTGTGCCAGCTACAGGCTGAACGTGGGAAGGGACCCAAAATGCACTTTGTGTATAGCAACTCAAGTTCCTCTTGGGCAATGTAAATTATTATTTACAGAGCTCAAAATTAGTTTTATAGTTGGTGGTGATGAGATCAAACCAACCTGTGTTTAAAATGACGTGGTGGTACATCTGTTACTCTCTCACTGACCTTTCTTAACAGTTATAATGAACTCATAGCAGAGGATGCTATCTGGTAAATATTGGGCAGATCTCTTTCAAAGCAAGCAAAGTTCTTGCTGTAGTTTGTGTAGTTTTGAGTTCTTTATATTCAGGAGTTTATCCTGAGGCATTTCTTGTCTTCTAGGGTTTTTGTGTCATGGTGCAGAAAATGAAAATGATGCATGCTTAGTGTACCAAAACCAGGCATCTTTGGAACAGACCTCTCACATAAGCAATTTTTAGAAAGAAACTATCAGATAGAATTTTACATGAATAGAGGGAAAACACCTTGGAGGAAGGCATTTGTTGTTTTCACTTTCCCAGAGAGAGCTAACTGGAATAAATTTGCCTCCTACATGGAACAAAAGCTGGGTGTTTGTTTTCATTAGCTCGGCTTTCCAGTCTACTAAAAAGCTGCTCTACAAATCAGATTTTTAAATATGTAGTTTAAGCAGAAGTACTTTAAGTTGAATGCTGTGATCACAAAAATATCTTTCAATTCAGTGTTTAAATGTTTAAAATAAAAGGTGGGGCTTTTATATTTTCCTAGAGCAAGAGTGAAATAAAGGGGCTGACATATTTTCCACCACAGAAAGTTTTATGTATTATTGCATTTTAGTGTCCAGAACACTGAAGACCAGAGCTGATGCAAAAGCTGCAGAGCAAGTCCATGAGGAAAATGGGGATCTGGAGGTTCGCCGCAGCTGCAGGCTTCGGCAAAGCCGTTATACCACTACAAATGAATCTGTTCTGTTTGACAAACTTATAACAAAGTAAGGAGGTTTTTCTCACCATCTTGCAAAGCTACTACCATGAGCCTTATTAGCAACCCTTTGTACTATGGCAAAATATTGGCTAGGGACTCTCTCCTAGTGACAGCAGGAAAAGGTATTGTTTTTCCTGGCAGCAAGAGCTATTTGCATTCACTGGTCAGGCTGAAACTTCCTATGAGCTGCTATGTATGTGCTATATCTGAGTGATCAGATGTTAGGAAGAAATTATTTACTGTGAGGGTGCTGAGGCACTTTAATAGGTTGCCTGGAGTAGCTGTCAATGCCCCCTCCCTGGAAGCTTCAAGGTCAGGTTGGGGCTTTGAGCCACCTGGTCTGATATGTATGGGCTGGGTAGGTTTGTATGTTGTGATCCAAAACAATCAGTTTACATTGTGACTTTTAGTAGATTTAACTTAAGATACTAAGAAAAGTTGGTTACTGGCAAAGTGAGGCAATCCAAGTGTTTCTGCCTGTCTGTGGCTTAATTCCCTTTGTGAAGCCCAAACTCAAATTTGTTTTCTGAAAGGTTTGCAAAGTGTAACAGCAGTAAGATGTTGTGTCTAGCATAAGTAGTCATTGAAAATCAATGTGAAATTTAAATAGCAGTGTAGAGAAGCAATCTGTTGTCTGAAGAAGGCTGTGAACTAAGTGACTCAGTGCTATCATGCAGAGCAACCTAAGTGCTATGAAAAACTGCCATAATTTCTTTGTTACTTTACTGTGATATTCAGAATTCTTTTTTCCAACTACTGAAATAATTGGGGTTTTTTTACTGTGTTCATCAAGAGGGGAGAAATAAGCCTGAAAACAATGTTTGTTTGCATATACTCATACATTTGTTAAGTTTCTCTATAAAAATGTAAACATTTGACCTAATTTTTAAGTAGCATTGAAAAATTTGGCTGTCAGTGCCTTGCATTGTGCACACTGTATTAAAATATGATGGTTATGTGTGCAGTTCTAAATGGGCTTTTTCTGTACTTGCCTATTTTTGCTTTCATATGTCAACTTTGTATTTTAGTACTGCAGAAGCAGTCTTGCAAAAAATGGATGACATGGAGAAGATGCGTAGACGGCGAAGGATGGGAGACCTGGAGGAATTCCACGACACAGAAGAAGTAGATACTAATTATTTTGCTGGTTTTGTATAAGTAGGGTATTTAACATAGGGAGATGATTTCCCTTCCCCAAGAGGAACTCATGGTTAAATGATAGCAATCATATTTCTTCTCTTTTAGTTTTGCTTTATTAAATTAAGTCAGTCTGCTGTCATTTTGAATGGCAGTCACTTTGTTTTCTAAACGTTGTCATAGCCTGCTTTCATGGATTTTTTTTGTTTAGATCTGCATTCCTATTTTGGAGTGGAAACCCCTATTATTAATCTTATTAATCCTGGGTTCCAGAATGATGTTCCTGGTCTCTCTTGCTGTACAATAATTAAATCTTCTGTGTATATGGAATGCCTTGATAATGATACTGTATAGGCACCAAATATGCCCACAGGTTTTGTGCTTATTTGTGATTTGTTTTACATGGTTTTGGTTTTTGCTTGTTTTTTTTTTTTAAGGAAAGCCTTGATATGGAAAGGACTGATGAAGAAATAGCTGATAATCAAGGTAGCATTGTTGGATAAGTCTGTTTTAAGTTTTCTTGACTATGCTCTAGCCAAAACTTTGTCTTAAATAATTGAGATGGGATGAACTACTGGGTATTTTTCATCTATTGAAAAGAATTTGTGCTGCTACTGACATTACAAGCCACAGGCACAGACTCTAAGGCTGTACTAGAGTGAGCTCAAAATAGGTTTTCAGAGGAAAAGAAAAGTTGTTTGTCCAAAGCTCTTACAGCAGGAAAGGTTGTGGGCATAGTGCATTTTGAATTTAATATAGTTTGCAACAGTACTTAAGCAGTGCAATGTCATGTTGATGTGCAGGGGGCTCCTCAGAGGAAAGTGAAGCCAAAGAAGACGATGGTGAAGACAATCGAAAGCGTTACTCCTTTCGGCAGAGGAAAACTGTCGAGCGCTATCAAGCTCCATTGCAAAGTAGGTTATAGGCACAACTTCTCTTAAGAATTAATTTCTTGCATGGAAGTGAGAGTGTTATGGGGTTTATTAAGAATGAAAGTATGTACACACCTATTCAAATATCTTACCTGCAATTTTGTTAAATGCATATATCCTCGGCACATTCTATTTCTTTGCTTTTTGGCATCCTTACTGTTATTTTTCAATAAAAATTCTACCTATGTATCCTTGAAAGAATAGCAAGCAAACAGACTTGATGACCTTACTCTTGTGGTTTTCAGTTCTTAGAACTCAGGTGTGTGTGTTTTTGCTTTTATTGTGCACTGATTTTAAAAAACAACCTCTTCCTCCCCACCCTTGAAACTTCCGTAGAACTTAGAGATGGGTGATACACATCCCATTCTCTGCCTCTTTTAGTATCCTGCTTTCTCTTAAACTTGTTTGTAACATTGTCCCAATTTTTTTAATTTGAACAGAACCAAGACAACGTAAGATGTATTTTTCAGACAGGTCTTCACCTGTCAGACAGAGACATTCATGCAAGGGAACTAACAGGTATGAGTTTGGTTAGTGATAATTCTTTCTCAGTAGTGCTGTCAGTCACATGACTGAATACTACTTTCAAGGGTTTTTGGACTCTTGGTAATTAGATATTAACAGTATGGTTATTGCTGTGGTAGTCTGAGGGAATAAAGAAAGCAAATATTGGAGGAAAACCCATCTGTTTCATTGGCCATTAGATTTTATTAGAAAATGCAGTTTTTGTGGTGATGAGAGTTATGGCTGAGATTGTATAACTGAATTAATTTGTTCTGGAATTGAAGCCAAAATCTCCCTCTGAAAATCTCAGACTGTTTTATCTTGAAGGTTGCAAATAATTTTCTTAAAACTAAAACCAATTTAATTAGAGAGAGGATGGAAGTTTTAATGAATTTTTTTTAATCACTCAGGTACTGATTCTGGTTTCTCTCTGGAATCAGTTCCAGTTTCTGTATGAAACTATACTTAAAGCAAGAAAAATGATAAGTGAAATTCTAAAGTACAAATTTCAATAGTAATGACAAATAGGTTTAGCATCCCGCAAGTGTTGAATGCCATTCCTTGCTAGATAGGAGTGCTTTATTTAGCATCCTTGAAATTAGGCAGTTATGGAAGGAGGGAGTTATGAAACCATATTTTGTAATTAAGAGGTTGGTGTTTCACAGAGTAGATACAAAGTGCTAAGTGACACTTGATTGTGGGTGAGAGCATGTGGACAAAAAGAGTACCTTGCTTAAGAAATTTCTTTGCACACTGGTTCAACATTTTACCTTCCTAATAAAAATGAAATTTTGCTGTCACTAGGGAAATCACATAATGTAGTTTGGAATCAGATTCATAAGAAATACAATAATCTGGAAATTTACTATATCTCAAAGTAAACAGTGTTCATTTCAATTTTGATATTACTTACTGTTTATTTTAATTTTTTTATTGTTTGTTTGAATGTTTGCAGACGGAGACACACAGTCCCTAGCAGTGATTCCTCTTCCTCATCTGATGATGAAGAGGATTTTGAGAGGCAGAGGAAGAACAGAAATATAAGAAGGTTAATGCAATTGGAGATCTGGGGAGGAAGGAGACTACTTGGGAGGACTTTACGTCTTCCTAACTGTGTAGTGTTACCATCTTCATCTTGTTCAGTTTCTGAATTCTGGCGATCCTGTCTGTTGATGCAACTGTAACTGGACTCTGTACAACTGGATTTTTAGAATGGATTTTAATAAGAAATTTGATTTCTAGGTGGGATGGGGAGGTAGCAACACTGATGAAATTTCTCAATGTAAAATTCTGCTGCTCCTGTGGCTTTACAGTAGCTGATTCAGAGAGAAACCCACTATAACAGGGGATGTTATAAATAGAGGAAATGATGGGGATTTGGTTTCTTAAGAAATGCTCTAGAAAAACTATTTTAGTAACAGTCTAACAGCTATGTTTTCAGCCTGATGTCTCAGATGTCTTTCAGAGTAGTCTATTGGCACACAGGTTCCAGGGCCTTGGGAAGGACTGGCAGTGATAGGCAGCCTTTATAATGTTAAAACCAACTGAAATAAGTATTGGCTTGGGCTGTAACTTCTTGAATATAGGAATTAAAAGTATTTGAAAAGTATCAGTGTGTCTGGGGGTCAGGAGGAGCAGTTTTCTTCCTCACATGAATCACTGTCAGCCCAAGGCCTGCAAACAAGGAATATCTTGTTTTAAGCTTGTATTCCTACATAGGATCTGTTGACTGGCATGTGTATTTATAAGTACTGAGAGCTGTTAAAATAATTAACTCAGTTTAATATCTGGTGTGACCATTGTCCTTTCTTTACTCACAGACATTAAACATAAAACAGCTGAAATGAATATTTAATAATTCAGGAAGTTTATACTCGTTTATAAGATCTTCTGCATTCACTTGCTATTATTAGAAAATCAAAAATCCACATTGTAAGTTAGAAAGCACCTTTCTTTTGCTCCTTAATTCAAATCAGGTCTCTTCCTGTCAACTTTCGGAAAAGTGACTTAAAGGGAGTTCACAAAGATCGCATGAAAGTTGGAGCGAGTCTGGCTGATGTTGATCCAGTGCAAATAGATTGTTCAGTAAGTGTTCTTACTTCATTGTCTCACTGAGACATCTTCAGTAATTATGAAACCTTATAGACAGCACAGTAATGAGCTGTTTGTAACTTCCTTGGCTTACAGTTTTGTTTCAAGCAGTTTGAAAATTGGCATGAATGTTTCCTTTGTGCTGACATCTAATTTCTGATGGAACTTTATCGAGGTTGCAGCTTTAACATCTAAAATGTGTTCTGTTGTCTCCATCTTTAGGTACGATTTGATGGTGTTGGTGGTCTTGCTGACCACATTTCTGCTTTAAAAGAGATGGTTGTTTTTCCATTGCTGTATCCAGAAGTCTTTGAGAGGTTCAAAATTCAACCTCCAAGGTAAGGGTTGCCATTTAAAACTGTAAATTCTAATTCACCTGTTTTCAGGAAAATATTCAACTCTGAAGTATTGTTATGTTTCCATGCTTCAGAATTTTAAGTGTTTATGCTTTTGGGTTCTTTTAGCAGTAGAAAAAAATAATTTTATAAAAAAGGATAGAATCCAGCATACACGTAGGTTCAAAGATTTGCAGTGTAGTGAGACTGTCTTAAAAGTGTCTTGCCTTCAAAAAGGGGATGGTGGAGACGTTTTGAGTTCTACATGTAAGTGGACTTGATCAGTCTGTAAGTGGTAGTCAACTGCAGTTTTGTTTGGGGGAAGTCCAATTGTCTGTCCCACCAACTCTTTTTTCAAGAGTTCCAGTATCAGCTTTACAGTTGTGTGGACTTGTAACTAGAACCTTGCAGTGCTGGCTGTGCTTGGGCTGAAAATGCACCTGTCCACTTTTTACACAGCTGAATGGGTTCTGTGTTATGAAATGAAACTATTAGAGATTTAATTGTTAGATTTATTTATTCTAGGCCATGAACACTCAGTCATGTTATATTGAAATAGGACTTAAGGTTCTTTGTCTTCAGTAACTTTAAAAGTTACTGGTATAAAAGTATAACAAACAATGAAGAGAGCTTTGTTTAAGAGAGAACACTTGTGTGCTTCAGGGATGAGGGTGGTCACAGGTACTTTTCTATGATATTTTTCTTATGTCAATTTTTTTTTTAATTGCAGAGGCTGTCTTTTCTATGGCCCACCAGGGACTGGAAAGACATTGGTTGCTCGTGCACTTGCTAATGAATGTAGCCAAGGTGACAGGAGAGTAGCCTTTTTTATGAGAAAAGGTGCTGACTGCCTCAGTAAATGGGTTGGGGAATCAGAACGACAGCTTCGTTTGTTATTTGATCAGGTACAGTTGAAACGTGCATTATGTTCTGTGTGAGTTGTAACTCATTTTCTGTGGTCGAGCAATTCTTTTTTTTTTTTTTTTCTCAACTCCTTCCATTGAAGGGGGATTGTCAGTGTTTCATTTTTTAGTAACATTTTTAGAGGCTGGAAGTCTTGAGAGCAATTAGGAAAAGTTAGTTAGTAAAGCAGTCAAGAGAACCTTGCAAAGAAACACACAACCCCAACTTCTTGCCTCAGGAAAGAAAAATCCAAACAGCTGCAAAAAACGTTTCAAGAAGTGTGGTGACTTTTAATCAGAAGGAAACAAATGTGGGCTGAAAGCATGGTTATTTTGAAATTGGTAACAAAGGTTGCTTCCAGAGCCTGTAATACAATTAAGTCCAGGCTCTGTTCTTGATGGTTGCCAATTAGCTGTAAAAACCAGTGGTGTTATTTGTTTCCTGTCACCCGTCTCAGTGGGTTGACCTATGTTCCTGCCTTCTGTTACTCACAACACTTCACTAATTTAGATCAATGAGTAGAAATCCCTGATGCTGGTCTGAAAAATCTGCTTCCAGTGACTTTGCAGCCACAGTGTTGTTTGTGCATTTCTCCTCCAAACAGTGCTGTTTTCCTGATGTCAATATTCCTGTGTTTTCTCTGTAGGCCTACCAGATGCGACCTTCAATTATTTTCTTTGATGAGATTGATGGTCTTGCTCCTGTACGCTCCAGTAAACAAGACCAAGTTCATAGGTAGGGCATGTTTTCTATCAACATGGAAGCTGCTTGATCTCTGTGAAAAGAACACCACAACCTATTTAACTTGATGTGACACATTCATTTATCCTGAAAATTAGTAATTCAGTACTACTTAATTTCAGATAATCTTTAAATAGTAATTAAAAGCAATTCACTAAACTTGGTACCACCACAAGGTCTGTGCTACCTTATCTATTTTGTTATATCTTAAAATGATTTGTCTTTTTCTAGTCAGCATTTTATCAAAAAGAGCTTGTCCTTTGAGTGAGCATTGGTGATGATGTGGAACTGAAGAAAATTAACTGCTGAGTAAAAACTGTATTCTTCTCTTAGCTCTGTTGTATCAACACTTCTGGCACTTATGGATGGCTTAGACAGCAGAGGAGAGGTTGTGGTAATTGGAGCCACCAACAGGCTGGATTCTATAGATCCTGCTTTACGCAGACCGGGACGCTTTGATCGAGAGTTTCTCTTCAGCTTGCCAAACAAAGAGGTCAGAACTTCAACTTCACCTCAACCTCAGTGCTTAATGTGGCAGAGTCCATCTTTGTAACAAACCCCTGCAACACAGCAGGATTGTGGAGCAGTGAAAGTCTCCTCAGTATTGTACTGCTTGGACAAAAGAGGGCTCACTGGAGAGACTGTGCTGTACTGTGGAGGGCAGACCTAGCATTGAATATATCATTAAGATGATTGTAATAGGTAGTTAGTCCTCTAATAATTAGTTTTGGTTTCTCTGCAACCACTGAAGAAGATGGGGTGCTGCTACTCACGGAAATGTTTAAAAATTACTTTATGAATTAGTTAAGAAGAACTGCTGTAGCATTGTGAAGTTGAAAGAAATGGTGTGCAGACAAGAATTCTTTTTTAGTAACAAAAGCTTTTATCCAGGCTGGTGCTGGAACCAATTAAGTATGTTAGGAACTGGTGTTCTTACTCAGTAATAGGGACTCAGTAATAGGGACTTGGACAAAAATGTGAAGTCACTGCACAGGTGCAGGGCTAGGGAAGCTTCTAGTTCAATGACAAAGACAATGAAAAATATATTGTGGGTGGAGGTAGCAAGCAAAACTGGAATGCGTTTTTTGTTTTCTTTCTGGCTGTCACTGTTCTTTTTCTTAGCACTTTCTGGAAAGTGCTGAATTGAATGCTGATAAAAGTGCACTAAACAGTGCATTTAACACAAACATTTTTCTCCAGTTTTTATCTGCTGTTAGGAACAGGAGAGGAGGTGCCATAAAACAGATCTAATACACTCTTCCCCACTGTGGAAGAATTTTAGAAATCTGCCATAGTTAGTCCATGTGCCACAAAATAATTCAATGAAAATCCTGCTAAGATCAGAGATTGGGATAGGCAACATTTTACATTTTCTGAATGAGTGACAGTAATTTCAGTCATAATTATTGTTCTACTTGATAGTAACAGCAGCAACTGGGAATGGAGTGCTAGAACTGTTTTCCTTGCAGGAGCTGTCAGAAGAGCAAAAAAAATCTGTTTACAAAGTCAAGTTGGGTGTTTTTTACTACAGTCTTTTCTTCTGGATCTCACACTTGTGAAAACTCACTTTTTTATGGAAGATGTAAATTGCCTTACTTCATTGTAGCCCCCCAGCAAGATTTTAGTATAGCAAATTTAGAACTAGGAAATTTCCTGCTTGAAAAAACAGCATATTAACTGACCCTTAAAATAGAGTTTAGCAGATAAGAAAAGTATTTGTATTAGTGTGAGAGTTTTGGGGTTTTGTGTTGTGGTTGTTTTAAGAGAAAATTTAGGGCAAACTGAAATGCAAGTGTTTTGTTTTCAGGCGAGAAAAGAGATTTTCAAAATTCACACACGAGACTGGACCCTGAAGCCATTGGACAAGTTTCTTGAAGAGCTGGCTGAGAAATGTGTTGGTGAGTTTGAAAACACTGTAGGCTCTGCATGGCTGAGTCCAGAGCTTGTTCCAGGCAGTACTTGACTCTTGTGCCTTGCTGTAGAGCGAGGCAGTGATGCATCTGGCATGTCTTGGGAGCAAACCAAGACAGATGCTGCTTTCAGTTTTCTTTTTTCTCAGAACACTGAATGGGTTTAGGCCCTCTTTCCCAGGAGTAAAGTTTTGACTAGGGGGCTGCTTCCTTAGTGCAAGCTATCAGGCTGTGAGGCACATATCAAAACTTCTCTGCAGTGCAGTAATTCTTTAAATTATCTCTTACCCTGTTAATTTTTGGCTGCATGCAAAGTCTTTCATTGTTGCACTTTAGTATTCTTGGCCTTGACTTTGGTGTTTCCTGATCCTGACAACATTTGATTCTTGTTTTGTTCATAGGGTACTGTGGTGCTGATATTAAAGCCTTATGTGCTGAAGCTGCTCTCTGCGCTTTGCGGCGCCGCTATCCTCAGATCTATGAAAGGAGTGAGAAGCTGCAGTTGGACATTGCTTCCATTAAAATAACAGCAAAGGATTTTGTCATGGCCATGCAGAAGACTGTTCCAGCTTCACAGAGGGCTGTGGCTTCACCTGGACGAGCACTATCACCTATTTTAAAACCACTGTTAAAAAACACATTGGAAAGAATTTTACAAGCCTTACAGAGAGTATTTCCCCACGCAGAGCTTGCACTGAAGAAACACCAACAGCAAGGTATAACAACATCCACGTGTTTAAAATTCTGCCAATGCAAAAGCTCCTGATACATGCAATAACATACATAAACCCCTTAGCCATAATGGCAGTTCAGTTTTATAGCCTGGATGTGCAGAGTGCTGGATGGCAGCTGTGAGTGACTTGAAATACACAGCGTTTTAGTTGTATTTTAGGGCTTGTCTTCGATAGAACAGGTGAGCTCATGCTCCTCACTGCATCAGCCTTAATCAGATTTAGTCAGTTGGTGAGAGCAAATCAATATTGATACACTCTCTCTTGATTAATGGAGGACTGTGAATAGTTAGTTAGTGTGCTAATCTCTGGAGAATGTTCTCCCAGTATCACTCCTGGTAGAGTTGGGATTGTTTGTGCTGATGAAACAGAGGCAGAGACCCACCAACACAGTGAAAGCACTGGGGCTGGGAGATGGATAATTGCACCCCCTCTCTGTTGCCCACCTCCCATTATCGACCTTTTGTGATCTTCAAGAAGCCTTACTTAGAAGTTGTGTGGGTCTTTATACTCTGACTAGTTCTGGACAAATGGAAGTCTATGGTCATTACATTCACTACATTCCTCACATCTGGTGGGAGAACCTGTTTCAAAAAGCAGTGGCCTAATTGGGTTTTTCAGGTGTCTAGGAAGTACAGACATTGCTCCTAATCAAATTTTTTCCAAGGGGAAAAAAAACTCCCAAGTTTTTGTCAACAGGGAAACCTGATGCAAATTGTGGGACATAGGACAGCTTTGTAGAAGCTGTGCAATCTCCTTACATCTGTGGTAGAATTAACCCTTCAGAAAATAGCATTCAGTGTATGTCCTCAAACAAAATAGAAGAGAATAATTTCCTGCACTGATTTCAAAGATGTATTAATGCAAGAGTGAGATTTGAACTATTCAGGAAAGTCAACAAAGTTCTCATCTTTAAATCCTATTTTAGGAAATGATGTGATTGACAGTGAAGAGGAATCACCATCAATCTTTGAAGAGAATCCAACTCAAAAAGTACCTGATCGTGGAAAGGCAGAATTCCTCACTTTAAACAGGTTTTGTTTGTCCCCTTTATGTTTACATTTTTAAGATGGCTGGGTCTGTAAACTGTTTTCTTGTGAGGAGTGCTGGATGAGGGAGTGATGGGTGTGTGGGGGTTGGTCACTATTTGCAAGAAGGAAATGTGAAATCCGCCTGGATACAAATGTTCTAACTGAATAAACTGCCCTGGCCCATCAAACTGACTGGCCCTGCCCTATTTGCCTAAGTCAGTGGTCCACAGATTATCAGAACATGTTGATTTAATCCAAAGGTTCAAGACCCAAAAAATGTGCTGTCTGCTCTTTTAGCTTAAAAGAACCCTAAAGATTTGTGTAGCCATCTTCTTCCTTCCTGCCTTCCAAGATTGTTAAATGAGAAATCAAATTGAGAAATAAGTTGTTAAAACTGAGAAAAATAACGTCTGCATTTTGTACCTTTAACCTACAGAGTTTGTTAATCTTTTAACAAGATGTTTTATTGTGGAAGTTGTGTAAATGAACAGCTGAAGCAGTAGATTATTGTTGTCACTGTTGGATCAGTTATTCTTCTAAAATCTTTGGCTTCAGCAAGTAAAGGTACAACAGTCTTGAGGTAGAAAAACCCACAAACTTCTTCACAAGTGTTTCATGCTTCATAAAACAAGATGATTAGTAAATTAATAGACAATTCAGAGAGGAAACCATAGAAGTAATTTAACCAATCCAATTGTGTGCTTCTTCAGATACAGCTAATGTGTTTCAGTGCCCACATTAATTCTTTTTCCTGGAAATGTTGGTATGCTTCTTCCTTACCACCATCTCCAGGCACTACAGCCAAATTTTAGCTAAACTTGGCAGGTGTAGAGATCTCAGTTACCTAAAGTCAAGACCCATTGAAAATAGTAGTGTACATGGAGTGAAGAGACACAGATTGGTTTGTGCTTGGAAAAGAGAGAGTTATTGTTCTGCCCGTATCAGGTCACTGACCAGTTTGGTGTGTATATTTTGCTGGGCAGCTTCCCTGAAGGATTTAAGAGCTCCTACTTAGCCCAGCTAAAGGAATGGCAGACATGCTGGGGCCTGGCAGGATTTCTTAGTGGAGGCATGGTACCAGTTCCTGAGAAAATAGGCTTTGATAGTCTTCCTGATCAGTCCAGCTTATTATTTCATGGAACAGGGAGTGTAATTACAAAAAAAAAAAAAAAAAAAACCTTCAACATCTGTGTGCCTATTTATCACTTGTTTTTAAACTTGTTTTCTTCTTACTGTTGTAGAAATCCTCGTTGCCAGCCAACATCTTTCAGGCCACGGTTCTTATTAGTTGAAGATCCAGGGTGTGGGCAGGCTTTTCATCTGGCACCTGCAGTAATCCATGCCCTGGAGAAGTTTCCTGTTTATACACTAGACCTGCCTGCTTTGTTTGTTAGTATCACATCCCCAGAAGAAACATGTGCACAGGTATCTTATTTCTCATTAATCTGGTATGACTCATAAACTGAATATAAACTGTATGTAAACTTGTGAAATAAGCAAAATTTATTGTTAATGGAGGAGGATTGGTTGGAATAGGCTTTTATGTTTACTTCTGTCTGGAAATCCACTTTTTTTTTAGATGGAATGGTACTTTATAAGGCTGGTATACATAGTCATGTTTTCCTTTTCAAAGGAAGCAGTGAGAGTGTTGCTAGCAGCTCTGGAAGATGGGAGGTGCTGCTAATAACGCACTCTCTGTGGCAAAAAATCCTGCTGGTCTCTGTTGGATCCTGGAAATTTTCATTGCTTCTTAAGCCTCTGTGCTCTCAGTAGATGGCTCTGCATCAGCCTGATGGCATCATGCACTTTCTGAAGCCCTGTTTATTATTATATTCATAGGACAGTCAAGGTTTGGGGGAAAAGGGTTTCTTCTTTTACATATACAGCTTGCAGCACTGCAGTACATGCAGTAAAGAAGTTAAAATTCATGATACTAAGATTGTTACACTGGTGTGCTTTCCTTTACTAAGAAAACTAAATATAACCAGATTAGTGCTGGTTTCCTTCTTCTTTAGTTTTAGGCAGGGAATACATGTTGTTTGGCATTTCTGTATTAAAATATTTTTTCCTTCACAGAATTCACAATTCACAGAATTTAGTAGCAGCATTGGAGAGCTGTAGGAGTAAGGACAGACACATTCCATGGCTCATTTGTCACACAGGAGGAGCAATTTTCCTTTTGTTATGTGATGGTTGCATCTGTGGATGAGTAACTACCCTGTGTAGTGACTGCCTGGATGTACCATGTGTGCTTCCCCACCTTTTGACAGGAACTCTCTGAATATTGTTAATCTGAGAGGGCACATAGAGAAATTTGTCACTTCCCTCTGGCAGTAGATGCATTTTGTCTCCTGTGATTGAGGTGCCATCTGTAAGCAGTGGCTCGTGCTCTTCCAAAGCATATCATCTGCTCTGATGGATCCTTTGGTAGTAAGAAGTTGTGATTTAGCTCTTCAGGCAGACAAAAGAATGGTCACCTCTTATAAAATGTGCTTGAAATTATGCATCATAAGCAGGCTTCTCACATAGGTCTTTGAGTCTGTGTGTGTGCTCTGAACTGAAATTGGTGTAGTTGCACTTGTATGGTAATTTCTCCAGGCTAATACATCTTGCTGAAGGGCTGGTTGTGGTTTTTTTGGGTGCACCACCAGATTGGCTGAGTGCTGAGGCTCTTGAAGAGTTCTCTTACACATAAGAAGTTTTGAAATTGGGCAGAGATTCAAGTCTGTTTCTGTCTGTGTAGCCATGTCTGTGTTTGAATCAAAGTGAAAATTTTACCTTATTGTTAAGGGGTAGTGAATTTATTGATTTATCCTGATGCTTTAGCTTCATGTACTCCTATTTCATAAGACAGTTTGTGTAGTTTTTTAGTATCCTGTTCTACAGGATGTTGTTTTCTTACCTGAGCTTTCATTTTGCCAGTTGATGCGAGAAGCTCAAAGAACAGCACCAAGCATCATTTATGTGCCACAAATCCCTTTGTGGTGGGACACTGTTGGACCTACAGTGAAAGCTGTTTTTACAACACTACTGCAGAACATTCCAACGTTTGCTCCAGTTCTGCTCCTTGCAACAACTGATGTGAAACATGGAGATCTCCCAGAAGAGGTATTTATCAATACTTCTTTTACTCTTCCTTTTTTGTTTGTTTAGTTTATAACTCCTTTAAGCATGGGAGTACTGTACCACTCTAAAGCAAGTTCATGCTGTTACTATTCAGGCACCCAAACACTCTTAAAAGTATCTTAAAATTTGCTTAGACAAAGCAATGGTGTGAAAGCATTTGTCTGAAGTGTTTTCTGATTAAAAAGATTGACTTTAACCCAAATGTTTCACCCTTCTCATACACTGATGCTTATTAGACAGATGTATAAATTTGCTTCAGGCAGTCATTTTGGTGACTGCAAGATGGTGAGGTGTGTGCTTAGTGAAGCATATACAGTGCCTGAGATAGGAAAAAGATTGTTTTACTGAAAAGTGAAAGCTATTTTTACTGAAAAAGTACAGTGGTCACACTGTTACTGATGGAATGTAATTTCAAATTTCAATAATTTCATTATTATTTCAGTTTCTTTTTACATCTGGTAGGTGAAAACTTGACATACTGGAAAGATAAAGTCCAACTTCCATTTAAGTAACTTCAAAATCAATTTTTAGTTGTATTCCTTAACAAAATTTAGTATGACTACCTGCTGAGCTTTCTGGACACTTGTGGTGGTAAAATTACCTCCCCAGTCCCCACAAGCTGCACTGGGATTTCAGAAAAACATCAGAGAGTGTTAAAGGAAGGTGTTCAAAATGCAAATATGATGCTCTGATTATTTTGCCTTGGTAGCAAAACTTACTGTGATGTTGTTAAATGCTTTCTAAAATAAGGAATGAAATTATTTCCATGCCCTTTGGTAATAGAGATGGAAAAACAGAGTACAACCTGGAAATATGCAACTTTAGACACTTCATTTAAATTAATTGAAAACAGAATTTTAAAAGCCAGCTTAACAAAAAGCTGGCACTTACATGTTGAACCTTGCCCATTCCCTCCATAGCTGCCATAAAGATTTGAGCTAAAGAACAGGAAGGCAGGTAAATACAAAATAACCAACCTTGGAAGTGGTGACTGTCCACTCTGTGGTTTATCATGTCTTTTTTTCATGGAGCCTAAACTCTAGTTGGTTTTATTCCTCAGAGCAGGTGTTTTAATTTGCCATTCTATGAAAATTAAACTTTTTAAAGCCAAGAAGACAACTTTACATAGCTTATCTTACTCAGATGAGTACTCAGTTTAGTTTAGAAAGGTACTCAGCTTTTTGGAATAGAATATTAAAAAATACAAAAAATGTGCGTGGCCTTATCTGAAATATCTTTTCTCCTCATGCTTTAGATAAAAGCTTTATTTAATAATGATTGTGAAGAAGTCTTCAAAATCCAGTGGCCTACCTCTGCTGAAAGAAGAAGTTTTTTTGAGGACTTAGTTATGAAGCAAGCTGCTGAACTTCCTGCATCAAAAAACAACCCAGGTGAGGATATTCAAAACATAAAACTTTGCTAGCAGTAAGTTAACAGCTAATACAATACAGTGTTTCCTTTGGGGTAATTTTCTATCAATTATTTTTGATGTGCTTGTATTTGAGTACCATTAATTGACTAAAGTTTTCCATTTAAGCTCGGCAGCCACTGGAAGTGCTGCCTGTAGCGCCGCCCCCAAAGCCTCGCCAGCTGTCAGAGGAAGAACTGAAACAGCTGGAGGAGCAGGAGGAGGACACGCTGCGGGAACTGAGGATTTACCTGCGGGATGTGACTCACAGACTTGTCATTGACAGACGTTTCAGGGCATTCACAAAGCCTGTTGACCCACAGGAGGTAAATTTAGTGTTGATCTGCAATATTCACAATTTCTCTGTGTGTCTGTGTTCCTCAGTGTTTGTGTGTTCTTTCTAGGAAGGTTTATCTTTGTCTTTAGGATCATAGTATTATGAATCTCCAGGATACGGGAAGTGAAGTTTTGTTTTGCTTTTACTTTTTTTGACTCTGGGTCACTCAAATGTCTGTTATTTGAGTGTTTGCTGAAGTCCCTGTGTTTCTTCTAAAACCTCTTTAAAACTTGAGATTATTTCCATTAGAAGGGTCTTCCAACAAGGATCATCTAGTCCAAGTGCCAATTATATCAAATGCCAACACAGTTTGCTTGTGAAAAGGCTTTGGTATGTAGGTGTATTACAGCACTAAAAAGGAGAGATCTCTCTTTTTCTCTGTAATTATAAACAGTACTTCCAGGGTTGTTTTAATAAATTGTAAAGCTCTTTCATTGTCTATAGTTTCTGCAAGAACAGGAGTAAAAGCAGCAATTTGTCAGATTTTCAGATTCCATTCTCGGGACTTTACTTGCTATAAGACCAACCATAAAGGCTGTGTGATTTTTTTTTTTCTTCCTCCCATATGCTTCTCATTTAGTTCATTAAATAAGTGTAGGCTGGGGCACATACTTTCAAGTCAACTGGAAATTTGAGATAGCTTTGCATTTCCACAAGGTCCTGTTTCCCCACATGTCCCCTGACTTCTTTCCTTTCCTTGTAATTTCCAGATCGGAATAATCTAAACAAACATAGATGTCCTCATCTGCACTAGTCATTAGGCTCCTTCTATTGTCAGAATACAGAAATTGGCACCTCTGGGTCCAGCTATTCTCATTCTAGGTGCCCAGGACAGGTTCTTCAAAGGTGCAATTCCTACATCCTTTTCCTTGCTGCCAAAACCAAAGAATTTCTGGTGACTTTACAGAGAAATGGTTTTTTGCTGTTATTTTCTGAAAGGAAGTGAAACAAGTTCCACTCTGCATGCTGGTTCCCTTCTCTGCCCCACACATTCTTCTCACCTCCCTGCTTCTTTGTTTTCCCCTCTTCTAGCCTGTCTCTTCAAAACCAGCTGAAATAGCCTTTCTGTTTTCAAGAAGCTAATTGGGTAATTTCCACATCTTTGGATGCATCATACTGGAATTTTTAAGAAGTCCTTTATTTGACTTTATGAAAATAATTATTTTTGGTGGCTGCTGTGTTAAATGTCTGAGCATGTATATTTCCTTTGTAGGTACCTGATTACAATGCTGTTATTAAACAACCCATGGACCTCTCCACAGTTCTCTCCAAGATTGACATGCACCAGTACCCAACTGCAAGAGACTTTCTAAAAGACATTGATCTAATCTGTAGCAATGCTTTAGAGTACAACCCAGCTAAAGATCCCGGAGGTGAGGATGTGGTTTTATCACTAATTGATAAAAATTTTAAATGTACAAGTTGGTAAGTATCATTTGTGCACAGTAGATGTGGGATTAGATCATTTAAAAGATCCCCAGAGAGCATTTCTGGCCAGGTTGTGAATGTTGCAGTATCAACAATAAACTTATTTGGGCATGAAATTGTGATAGATATGTTGATTGGAAGCTACTGCTTTTGCTTTAAAAATTAATTTATCAGTTGTCATGCTGAAAAGATTGGCTGAGATAACCTTTCAGAACCTACCTATGACAAGAGAAAAAACTTTCTAAGTAAACAAAATAAAGGGGTTCATTGGCTGGTAGAAAGCACTCAATTGTGACTGTAAAATTTCAGATCGCCTCCTCAGGCACAGAGCCTGTGCTTTGAGAGACACTGCCTATTCCATAGTGAGGGAGGAAATGGATGAGGATTTCGAACAACGCTGCCAAGAAATCAAAGAATCTCGTAAGCAGAGAGGTAAGTTTTTGGCACTGAGGAATTAAAGACTTAGCTCAGTATTTGTAACCAGCCATGCAAGACCTTCTTTGCTCTCTCTTCTTTATTGCAAGGTTCAGACTGTGCTGCTTCTTCCTTCTGTGTAATGCCAAAGGAGGACTCTGTTCCTGGGTGTAAGAAAACAGATCCAAAGTGTAATGAAAAACTGAAGATCTCAGCAGTGCCTGTGGATGTCAGTACCCCCTGCTCTAAAGGCAAGTTGTGTTTTACTCAGGCTTTCCTGGAGAAGGTGCTGAAGCCTCTGTTCTTGTGACTTAACAGGTTCCTGTGATGCCTGGTTCTTCATGCCAGAGGCATTACATTTTCTAATATGCTGCAAAACACGGGATAAATCCAGAGGTCATTCATTCAGTATGCTTGTAAAGTCCAAGTACAATGGCTGGTTGACATTGTAAGGCACTGCCCTTGGTGGCCCAACTGCTATTTAATGGCTCCTACATTCATACCTCTTAAAGTCAAAAAAGTTGTACATGGCAGTTTCTGAATGCTTACCTAGTTTTTAGTTATATGCAACACTGTTTTCCCCTTCCCTGCCCTCAAACATTAAACTATTCCTTTGATTTCCAATTGAGGGGAAAGGGTTAAAAAAAAGGGTAGCAATAATCATAGACACATAAGCAATAATCATAGACACGTAAAGGAAAGATCATTATTTTCTTCAGTTTTACCATGAATAGGACATGGGGGAAAAAAGGGCTTAAAACACATGACATGATGTGACATTTCCTGGTCTTGCTGGCATATCTGGGAATTTTGCCACTGACTTGACCCATAGGCCTGGTGTGGTACTCTGTGAGTACAAAGGATGGTGGGGTTTTGTGGAAGGGAAAATGACAAGTTTGTATTGAACAAGGGTAACTGAATCACAAAGCTTATGAGCTGTAAATCTCTATGGAGGATTTTTTTCTCCAGCAAATATTCCCTTTAAAGTGCCTCTTCAGCTCTTCCCAATGTGTCTCTAACTTTTGTGAAGGTTACAGATTCTGAAGGTTCATCTCCAAATACGTTTCTATGTTCACATATATTAGATGACTAAGTCACTTAATAATCTTGCTTAGCAGTAAGACTTCTGTCTAAAGTAAGACTTCTGTTTTGATAACTTCTTGAAGCTGTTGGTTTTGTGAATTAAATTCTGTTGCTGGATCTTTTAAAATCTAGTAGCTAACTGACTCAAATACCAATTTTTTTTTCTAGACACATGTCTGGGGAGATGGGCAGTGGTATTTAAGCTCCCTTGGTCATTTTCCTTGTCAGACAAGTAAGATGAGCATGCTTCTTGTTTTGGTATTGTTTTGGATTACTTTTGCTTGTATCTCTTCATAGAGAGGTCAAAAAGAAAACGCAAAAGGAATAGGGAGTCTTCAAGTATTGCAGCAAAGAGGAATGTTCAGTTCAATAAAGAGAATAAAATTCCTGAAGACCAAAATGAAGTGGAGAGCAATGAAGAGTCTGGCACAGATTGCACTGAATTTGCATCCTCTCAGGATACTCCTATCGAGGAGCATGAAAATGTACTTCAAGAACGACAGAAAAATGGGACAGAAAATGAAAGAGAGAGAGTTCCCCTTGTGGGCAAATCTCCTTCTGGAAAAAGGAGAGAACATTCGGACCTAAGAGAGCAGAGTGAGATGCCAGATTGTCAAAAAGCCGGAACTTCTGAAGATGGACGTTCAGATGGTAAGTGAGAGATCAAACAGGTCATTCACCCTCTTATTCCTTCCAGGAGGGTTACACTACCTGCCAGGTTTTAGCCTTCCTGATTTCTGTTCTCAGTTGTCTCTCAAATTGGTGCACAGTGTTTCTTGCATAGTGGTGCTGCCCCTTGAGTTGTGCCAGCCAAACTCGTGTATTTCTGCAGGTGCTGAGTTTCTGATTCTGCAGTTTATTTTTCAAATAGTACCTAACTGAAAAACTAACATAGGCTTTCTTTTACTGCATGAGGATCTTTCCAGCAATAAGAAGCGTAAGTTAAAAAGCTGTATTTCAAACAGTGTGCACCCAGGGTCATGTGTGGAATAGAAGAGTTATGTCCTAGTGTTTGCAGTGTAAGATGTGTTTTCTAACTTAACTTACTTTGGAGTTTTACAGCACAGTGCTGTAATGGCAACAGATTTTTTCCCTGGTTTATTTTCCCCTGCCTTTTTGTCTAGTGTTGGGGGTTTTTTGTGTTCAAGTCTCTAGTTTTCATGGAGCAGAGATTTTTGCTAGAAAGGAGGTAAAAGTGTCAAGCATTTATCAGTGGAAAATGGTAACAGTTGTCTCTGTTGTTGCAGAGAGGTTCCCTTCTCCAAGTACAGGGTACTTCACTCTTACTGTGTTTCAGAGAAATCCTGACTTGAGAAATTTGTGTCGTTCCAGATTTGTGGGTACACCGTATGACTCGTGCAAGATCTTCTCAGGTGGAAGAGAAACAGCTGGGATGTGTTGGGAAGGCAGTGAAAATTGGCACACAGAGAGTGTTTGTGGATTACTGTGAGCTCAAAGTAAGTTTAAATTTTAATTTTGTTAATACCAAAGTAGGACATTTTCTTGCTACATACAGAGTTGTAAATTAAGTCAGTTGTTAACCAGTGCCAATTCAAACAAAGTATGGAAGGGATCTATAGCTGGTGAAATAATTCAGCCCATGATGGACTATGACTGTTGTTTTCACAGCTAATGTAGGTTGCTGTTCTTGCTTTTGGTGAACTAAAATTTTAGGAGACTGGATTATCTCCTATTGTTAATGTAAGGGCTTGATAGATTTTAAAATAGCCCACTGACAAACTGGTAGTGCTGTTGGTTATTAGTGTCTTGGCAGTTTTTATGATGGACTAGGAGGTTGTTTTGGCTTGCTGTTTGCATGTTTTCATTTAGTAGGAACTGAAAGAGTACATTGATTTTTAGCAGAGATGACTTTAAGACTTTGAAGTTAGCAGGTTGACTTAAAGGTCATTCTGGATAAATACTAATATCTTCTCAAACACTTTCAAAATCCAGTGACAGAATTTTACATTCATATAGGTGCTGTGTTACAAGGTTTTTCCAGTCCCCTAGAGAAGTCGTTACCCTACAATACAGTTCGTGAAAGGGTCAAAATTGTGCCTAGCTGCAGGGGGTCAAAGAAGTTCCTTTGCATGAATTGGAGAGGACCTGGCCTTTTTCTGCAGATGTTGCAGTGAGGGGAATTCAGGAAATTGCCAGGTTAAGGTCCTGGAGATGGATCAAACCAGAGGGGGCTGCTGCTTACCTGCCATGATAGGAAATGAAATGAGAAGAGAGAAATTAACTTTTCAAGACAGGCTTCCTAAGCAAGCAAATTTTATGGGTTTGTGTTCATAGAATGATAGGATATCCTGAGTTGGAAGGGACCTAGAAGGATAGAGTCCAACTCCTGGCCCTGCACAGGGCATCCCCAACAATCCTGCCATGAGCTTGAGAACATTGTCTAAATGTTTCTTGAGATCTGTTAAGCTTGGTGCTGTAGCCACTTTCCTGAGGAGCCTGTCCACCCTCTGGGTGAAGAACTTCTTCCTTATATCCAGCCTAAATTGCCCCTGACCCAGCTCCATGCTGTTCCCTAGGGTCCTGTCAGTGGTCACCAAAGAGCAGAGATGGATCAGTGCCTGCCCCTCCACTCCCTTGTGAGGAAGGTGTTGTTCATGTCTGTGTAGGCAATGCACATGGGTTTCTCTGGAGTCAGGGTGCCAGCAGTGTGTGCTCTGAAGGTACTGCCCACTGCAGAGATGGTACCACAGAGCCCTTACAGAGGTCTCAGCTGTGAGGACAGAGCTACAGTCATCAAATGGATCTTTTAGAAAACTTGACTCCTTAACAGGGGTGGCACTGGAACTTGCTGTTTGTGTTAGAGAGCCTCTTTGGAATTCACTTGCAGACAATAAGCTGGGTGACCTTCCAAACTGTAGCTGCTTGTTTTTGTTTGGGCTGTTTTTTATCGTTTGGGGTTTTGAGTTTTTTCATTTATTTGCTTGATATTAGGCCTAGAACTCAATGAACATGTACAAGAGCATGCAGTCACTTCTTTGGCAGCATTTAAAAAGTTTCACATGGGAAGTTGGCCATACACCTGTCCTACCTTTTCTGTTTGCAGCTTATCTTGTGCTATTCTGAACTCTGCTTTCCATTTTTTTCTTCAGCAAGTGCTGCATTCTATTGCCGTGGTAACTGAGAACGTCAGTATATTTCGCATGGAGAAACTGTATGCTGTCCTTAGCCAGTGCATTTACCAGCACCGGGAAGATGGTAACAAAAACGAATTAGTGAAGGTATTTTTTTTGTCTTGTAGCACTTTCTGTCATTATTACAGCTCTGTGTGTTATGCATGTGTACGTGTGCCCTGAATGTCATGGTTATTTAGTATTACTCATTGCTGCTTAGTTGCCTGTGTTAAAAGATTTGTTCATTAGAGTCTGGAAGACATTTCTCCATATTGCAAAACTATTGTTGCATTTGGCTTAGCTGCTGGCAGTTTGAGCAGGAAAAGGTTTGAAGACGATGGGTCCCCCCAGAGCCCTCTCAAGGCAGTTCAGCTCAGTCTGTCACCACTCCTGCTCCAGTACCTTTTCAGTCCTGGGGGGGCTGTGAAAGGAGGGGGCTTTTCTCAGTCTGTCACTTCCTCGTTCTCCTCTTGTGGGCACTCACACATGGTAACACTTGTATAGCAGTCATTCTATTCCTGAAAAGAAACTAAGTATGAGGCATAACAAGAAGAGACTTCCTTTTTAGCTAGAATGGCTCAAGCATCTTTCATTTCATATATTGGAGCTTCCTGGCTATGAAGGTTTAATGCTAACAAGTCAAATTCTGTAATGTCTTCCTTTAAGAGAGGATTTGCACGTTGTCAGAACTTGGCAGAAATACTCCACAGTAACCCATGGTCCCAGTCTGACATTCCCAATGTTGAGTTGATTTAGATAGGTTGGATATTCAGTCTTCAGCTTCAAAGTCCTTGAATCCATTTGTCTTCCAGGTGATCATGCATAAGAATAGATAAAAATTTTTTATGCATCTCAGTTTTCCTTAAAAAAGCCAGGAAGCCTCTTCTCTTGGATCCTGGTCATCTTGATCTCTCCTTCCACATCTGATAGAGAGTTAGATTCTCTTGCTCTGATTGTGCAACAGTGAGGGTTACTTGGATGCATGGATGCCATTCCTGAAAAATGCACCCTTCTCCTATCCATCATAAATTACATGATTTAGCATGATTGTTATCCTGGTGCTTGTGAGCTTTTGTGACAGAACTTGATTTCTTTGTTTTCTGCTTCTTTGACCAAAGAATATTTCCTATTCAGAGAGATTGCACAAGTCAGTCCAGGAGTAAGTTCTACTGTATGAAAACAGAGACTTTAACAATTATTTATTCAGAGTGCAGAAAAGAACAGTTCAGCTTTTAGCTGTGGCTCTTTGGGAACTGTCTCCTCTCTAATTGCTGAAAGCACCATTGATCCATAGTCCCTTGATACAGATCCCTGCAGTTTTCCTAGCCTACTCTCTATTTTGGGTGCATAAGGATGTGCTGGAGCCACTGAGTACAGAACAGTGATGGTGGTAGCACATGCATTGGCTAAGTCATTGCTAACAATTGTGTGCACACATTCTTGCTTCTTTTGATGAATTAGCAAACAAGGGTTCTTAAGTTTGTCTCCTGACTCCTCATTTGTCTTTTTTTCGTCTTAGGCAATGAAGAAAGAAATTACAGCCTTCAGTTATCCATGATACTTGATTTCAGCATACTTGACACACTCTAATGTTTTCTTTTTATTGCATGCTGTTTTTTCTTTGCATTGTTCAATAAATACTAGGTCTACATATATATTTATACAGATATATCTTAAAATTTATTAAGAAAGTTCAAATAAAGTCATTCAATGACTTTGATATTTCCCTTCCAGATATGTATATTTTAATGTGACATACTGCTGTGATTGCCTTTTGAACTCAGCAGATCTGAATAGATAATTTCAGTACCTCTCTTTAAAAGGAAACCTAACTTGAAACAAAGCAAGATTTACTACTGTAACTTTCTAAGGTAAAGTTTAATCATGCTTGTAATAATGACAATCTTAATACTGGAGAAAATAATTTTAACACAAATTGTTAGTTCATCAGATGGCTTGTAGTTGAATTCAGTTGTAAATAGTTTTCTAGTCACCTGGGAAGAATCATATCTGTTTATTACATAAAAGTGAATATATTGTTCGTGATAAATATATTGAAGTAAAGCAAAGCAGTACCCTGTTTTGAAGAAGTATTTCTCTTCAAACCAGCAGAGAAAATTTATCTGTTAATTTGATAGTTATTTAAAAATTAAGACAAAGTTTAACTATATGAAAATAAAATTTTATATAAATCATGATAAAATATGTGGCATGACCGTTCACTCTTTTCTTCTGTCACTTCATGTACACAATGTGTGGCAATACTGAATGCCAAGCTGTGCAATCCTTTGTGTTTGGTTTCTTACCTCTGTCAGTAGTGGTCTCTTTTTGTGTCCTTCTACTGTGTTTGTTCAAACATTCATGTGCTATGTAGATTTTTTTCTCTGTATTGTTTGGTGGGTATTAATAAAAAATTCATCTCTTTTTAGTGGTGGGTTGTCTGCTCTGTTTTAATCACAGAACAATTTTGATCATTGATAATCTTGCATTTAAGACACAAGGACAAATATTATGGTTTTAAAATAAGAACTGCATGTGATCAGCTTCCTCTCCACTCAGTGTATGGATTATACAGCAAAGACAAGATCAGGAGAAGAAAAAAAAAAGAAAATTTACATTTTAATGCAGTTTATGACATTGGCAATGTAATAAATGAACTAATGTCCTTAACTTGATCTCCTTCTTGGCTGCCATTGCCAATTTCAATGTGACTCGGGGCAGGCAGCCTGTTGAGTGCATCTCCTAAGAGCACTGTTTTGAAAACTGACAGTGTGGAATTGAGGAACCAGAAACATTCCTGGGATCAAAACTTCTGTTTTGAGCACGTCTTCCTGTCACTAGGCTCGACAGGGTCTTGTACCTAGGCAGATTTTTAAAAAGCTTCCCAATTGTGTAAATCTTCCATCTTTTGTGTCCAGCTGTGAACACTTAAGCGTTCCCCATATATTTCTTTTTTCTTTCTTAAGGAAAGTGTCACGTTTTAGTGTCTGACCCAAAATAGCACACAGTGATGAGAAAAATAGTGTAGGGAAACAACATTTTTGAGAACTGGGCAGTGAGAGTTAAACCCAAATATTGATTAAAAGATTTTGTACGTAGTAAAGGGAGAGAGGTCTCCTTTCTCCAAGTTCTTTAACTAACAAAAAAACCCCAACAACCCAAGGTGTGGGAAGTGTCTTTTTCGTTAAAACCGCTCCTTCTGTCTTCACCTGCGGCCGTGCCCTCCCTCGGCGGCAGCTCCGGGCGGGAGTGGCGGCAAAGCCCTTCCCGGGCTGGGGGCGACGCTGTCCCTCAGCCTGTCCCGGGCGCGGCGGGAGGGCCGAGCGCGGAGCCGAAGTTTGCCAGCGGGGGCGCGGCTGCTGCCCGGAGCTCCCACCCCGCCACCCCCGCTCCTGCCCGGGCCGCCCAGGAGCCGCCGGTGTCCCCGGGCTGCGGCGCTGCGGTGCCGGGGCAGCCCCCGCGCCCGGTGTCCGCCGCCCGACGGGCGGGGCGGCGGGAGCGGCTCCGCCCCCGCTCGCTGCCAGGGCGGCTGAGGCAGCGGCCGCGCTGTCCGCGCTCGCCGCGCTCCCGCCCCGGGGCAGCGTCGCGCCGGGAGGATGCGAGTGGGCGCCGCGGGGCGAGGCGAGGGCGCGGGCGGCCGCGGCGTTGGGAGCTCCCGGCCCATCCGCCGCCCCCCCGCCCCGAAAGAAGTGCAGTAGTTTGTGAAGCGCAAGATGGCGGCGCGGCCGTGAGCGCAGGCGGCGGGCGGGCGGCGGCGCGGGCTGAGGGGGCGAGGCGGAGCGGTGCCGGCAGGTAGGGACTCGCTCGGGGGGGCTCTCGGCGCCGGGAGGCGGGAGGGTGACCCCGCTGCCCGGGGAGGCGCGCCCTGCGCACGCCCCCGCTCCCCCGGGAGCGGGCCGGACGCTGCTCCGGTAGGGACGGGACAGCGCTGCCGCCCCGGGGCGGGGGCGGCTCCCGGCCGGCGGGGGCGGGCCGGGCCCCGCGGGGACGGAGCCCGCGGGGTGGGCGCGGTGGGGCGGCCGCGCCCTCCCGCCTCCCTCCCCATTGTCTGGCGGAGGCGCTACCCCGCGGCCAGGGGTCATCGCCCGTCGAGGGCGGCGGGCTGCGGGAGGCAGAGCCCTGGCATCCCGTGCAGGCGGACTGTGCGCGCCCCTCGACCCGACCCGACCCGACCCGCAGTGGGGTCAAACCCCGCCGAGGACGAGCTCCTCTCCCCTTTCTTCCTTCCTCCACCCCGTACCGGGAGCCTGCACGGGGCTTTGCTCGCCTCAGGGCGGAGGAAAATCCGTCTGACTCGTCAGTCAGAAAGGAGAATCAAGAAGTTCAATCCCGGAGGAGCCGGCGAGTTCCTGCCCGCTGTCACCGCTGGCGTTCCGGAGGACGGACGGACTGACAGACTGACAGACTGACGGCAGGCAGCGAGCCATGAAGTTCTGGCTCCAGAGTTATCTTGCATCCCGTGGCGTTGCGGTGCGGGGGCGAGCATGAAGGAGCAGTGCAGTGTATGTGCAGGCAAAGTTGGGGACGATGTCTGGTTTACTCCTCTGGGGGTGCCTGGGTTTTGGGGTGCGTTCTGATGCTCAGCTCTGCCCTATACCAGGAAGTGCAGCACTGGAAACCAACACCAACTTCAATAAACCATGTAATGGAGGCAGTTCTGGATCTCTGAAAGGGGTCAGAGTATCTGCAGTAGAGATTATTATCTGGTAGGTACTTGCACTTTATTTCTGAGCTGCTTGGTAGGTTAAATAGTTAAATAGAAAGATGGGGAAGTTTACTGTGTAGAAAGTGTCATGTAAAATAGCAAAGGCTGAGATGTCTTGGTCTGCAAGCTGGCATAGGTGCCACTTACTCTTAAAATAAGACATATACAGAGAGTATATTAAGCATTTCAAAGTGCATATAAGCATTGTGTAAATAAAAAGTGGATTTTGTTATGAAACTTGGTACAAGAAAACAAATATTCCCTCAAACATAGGAATGAGAGGGGAATTTTAAAAGCTTTGCTGTTGGTTTTCACCAGCGGTCTGTTTTTTGTTTTGATTCAGAAGGATTTCATGCCAAAAAAAAGAACGCTTGTGAGTACTTACAGAAACCCTGTTTAAAACAACCTGTGTGATGTAGACTAGAGGACTGCCCTAAATTAAGACCTCTTGGAGCCAAGATGCATAATTTAGAAACCCTTTTGTTACTTTCTTTAAACATTGCCAGCAAGGCAGTCAATTCCGCTGGTGCTGTTAAATGAATTCCCCTGAGCGGATTAGAAGTAGATGCCATTTTGTATAACTGAAATTATTTGCTTTTAAATGTAGGCTAGTGGTTCTTGTATCTTGGCTAGACAGAACAGCCCTCTCTCTGCTCTGATATTTGGATAACATTTACTATGATTGTCCCCAAACTTGGCTTGGGGAAACACAGTACTTTGAGGTAGAGGTTTCGTTTGTGAGGCTTACTTTTCTACTTTCCTAATGTTTCTTATGGCTCTGTTCTGGATTATTTCGTCTCTTGCAACACCTTTCTTGATGTGAGTGCTTTAGCTGGATCCAGTGTCCTGATATCTAGCCTTAACTGCTGTTTATAACTGTTGTTTATTACAGGAATAGACAATATTTATCACGAAGTTTGTCACGATACTTACCTTTGGAGACTTAGAGCTATGTGCTGAACGGTTCTCTCTTTTATAGATTCTCCACACTGAAGAATTTCTGTCAAATAATGGACTTGGTAATAGTGCTAGGATTCCTTTTGTTCCTCATGTACCCAGAAGGCTGTTTCTTGTGTCTTGCTTCACTGGGCCCTCTGTAGCATTTCAGTTAAGCTTATTGCTGTGGCTGAGATTTTCCCCTGGGTTTCCCACGATTTGTTTATAAGTAGTCTGAGGGAAAGGTTTAAATTTTGGGTTAACTTTCTCATCTAGTTTTGATTGGTGACCTGTTTGTTTGTATGTAACTTTAGAAGAGTCTTATTTGAAAAACAGTCGTTCATCTTTGAAGTCAGATTCTTTCCTTAAGTCTGAGTTCAGGATTTTTTGCAGCCTTATAAAGCTGGAATTCTTAAAGAACCAAGTACACATTACCTGTGGATTTTTTTTGTTTGTGAATAATAAATACAACTGAGGGACAATCACATGCAGCTAGGCTATGGCTAACCTTTATTTTGGGGATCAGTTTCTCTTTACCATCAAGCTGAGGTCTAGTAAAGATTTCACGGTATCAAATTCAGAATTTTTATGTTTTCTAATTTTTATAAATCCTGAGCTTGCTGTAAATTGTTCAGAATGATCAGTTAAAATCCTGTGTGATAACAGTTGTGGAGTCATGGCATGAGGGAGTGTTCTGAATGTTTTTATCTGAGTGCATGGACATGCTGTTCTCTTCTGTATGTAAATGGCCAATATTCCCTCTCCTTGTGCTTTGGATGCAGGGTCATTGATCCATAAATGTCCAAGGTGGTTTGCTTCTGAGTTGTCAGGGACTTGTAAACAAGTGATGCAATTTTCAGTTTAGTCCCATTTTCCCTTTTGTTTGCTTCCTATTTCCTAAATAGGCAGCAGTAGTGAGTGTAGTGTTCTACTTGTGTAGCTCCCCACTACCTGTCAGTCCTGTCACCTTTGCTGAATATACACCTCTAAGAATACAATTTTCTGTTATTATTTAAGTTTCTAATATTGTCAAATTAGGCATTAAAGGCATGTGACTACTTATGTTTTCAGCATTATTAGTTCTATTAATTCAAATTTACTATCTTTTATTCTTTTATTCCAATTCATCTTTTCTGTTTTTTCTCTTGTTTTTTTTAATTTTCATGGCTTGTTGAGGACTTTCCCAAATAGTCAAACCATTTTGCTGCATAAACAGTTCTTTATTTTTCTGTGGAGGTGGAAGCCACCAAAATGATACATTTCCTTATCCTGTACCAACCAGATGGCATTTCATAATTCTATGCCTTGCACCACTTTCACTGATGGTTCATTTCCAGTTCTGTGGTCTTTCTGTCAAGGAACTGGATGGCACTTCAGGGGGTCCACTCAGGTCTTTATCATACCCTTCAGAGTTCAGTGAACTGTAATGTATTTCTTAGAACAGTGCCTGTACTACCAGTGGATTCTTTCTAACCAGCTTCAGAGATCAGCCCAAACTGAGCAAAAGTTGGCTATTGTCACTTGTTAGAAGGTGTGTACCACTCTTTTATCCTTAAGAGCTTTGAGATCATAGGAAATGTTACAGTTCAGTATAATTCACTGTAAAAGAGTATAATCTGAAGGGGCAGAACATAGCCTAAATTTATTGTACCATTAAGATTATTAGACACATTGTCGTGCTAAAGCACAGAAGACAGGAAAATTGCTGACGACCAAAGCGTGATTGGAGAGCCTTCAGGAAAAAATTGTGAAGAACTTTCAATATTGCTGCTGTTTGCACTTCTTAAAAGATCTGAAAGGTAGCAAAGAACTTAATGTTGCAAACATTCTTTAGCATAATCTCTGCTTGTGCCTGACAGGTCTAAAGGAACTTTATGTATTCTACTTCAAAAGAACAGCTTCTGCATCGTGTTTGGAGCCACTTAAGAAAGTGACTTTGGTATTCTGGGCTCACTGCATGCACCTTGGTTTTCTCTGGTGGCTTTTGCAGTGTGCTGCTCACCTTCCTTGTCTAATGGTGTCTCTAGGATTTGGAGGAACTTCACATGCCTTGAGGGGACCCCCAGTGTGAAAGCATTGCTCAAGGCTTGAAGGCTGACAGTTGTGTTTAGGGAGGGGGCAGACAGAGCTGTGTAATGAGGAGTGTGTAACGCCAGCCCTGCTGCTTGGCAGAGCCGGCGTCGGTCTGCGAGCACCAAATGCACCTCACCAGACACAAGGACACAAATGAGCTTTTGAACTTTCTGATGGTTATGGTAAAAGCTCCACCATCTTCAAACCATGTTTGTTAGATGGAAAATAGCTGTTAGCTCACAGTGAATTCTGTGAATGGGTAATCATAGAGATTTTATGGCTTGAATCATTGTTTATGGGTTAGGACTGGGATTATTTTAACATTGTTTTAGCTTAGAAAGGTGCTAGGAACTTCATAGATGGAAGTGCATGTTTGTATAGTCCAAGGCAATCTTAGTAGAGGTCTCTGAGCTTGCCTTTCTTAAAGCTATGAAATAGATTAACGTACACAAAATATGGTACTAATGTGATTACTTTCCTCCCTGTGTTAAAATGGAAGAACTTGGTTTATACCTCAAAATACTGTTGATTTTAAAACTCTCTTACTGGCTCTGAGCATGGGTGTAAGGCTCTGTCTTGGTAATTATGTTAGTTGAGATCTAGGAATGTTGTATGTCTGAAAAAGAGTAAAGGGGAAACAGTGGGGAAGGAGTCAGGAGAGAACAGTTATTAACTACTGAGTGTAGAAGACTGGAAGTAAAATGTTAGTTACAACTGTGTGCTTCCTCAGAGACTCCAGATTTCTAGTCAATCTTTAGAATACCTTCAAAGTAGAAAGATACTGCCTTTTTATACATGGATCAGATGCCCTCAGCAAATCAGTGGAAGCTGAGAGTGCTCTGCAAATCCAAGTTGTATGAAGAGGAGTTGGGCACTTGGCAGCAGTTGCCAAGTGAATTAGATGGAGCAGGCATGAAAGCTCAGGAGTTTCTGTTTCTCAGCAGGATTTTCAGCAAGGTAAAATGCATGTGTGGATGCAGTGGAATTTTTGGAGGGTTCAGCACTGCACAATGTTCAGCCTTGTCTGCTCTGTTGAATACTTAATGCTTCTGTGTCCTCCACACTTCTCAGGGGGACCTGGTCTGACAAAAGGCTCACCACTCTTAGAGTGTCATGTGAGTTTGGGTTTTTGTTCATGGGTCAGTTTGAGGGATTGGTGCCCATACAAGGTCCCTGCTGGTATTTAGGTATCTGCTTAAATATGATGCAAACACACACAGCTTCACTACTTGTACCTTATGAGTGTTTTTCAAATTTGACTTACTAATACATTTTACTTAAATTTTTTGGAGGAATTAGTTGGTGAATAGAGAACTAATTTTTTATTGCATTAAAAGCAGTAATTTAGCATGAAAGAGACTACTTTTGGTGAGGATTTTTGTGAGATGCCTACAACTTTGGGTATTTATCAGTCCAAAACCATTCATTTTAACTCTGATTCTTGACAAGTAGCTTTTTTTTTTTTTTTAAGCTCTCTATTTCCTTGATTCCTCCATAGGAAATATAAGGCCTTGCTAATATCAGCTGTTTGTTTCTTCAGGGGGAGAGGAGGGAAGATATGGGAGAAAAGAGTGGTTTGGAAGAGTAAGTTTACTCTTTCTACACGTAGTAAAGAATTAATCACAAGCACACACCCTTAGAAAGATATTAATCATTGTACATAAAGTCCAGAGAGGGAAAAGTTTTACATTACTCTGTATACTGAAATTCAGATTCCTTTGTGTTGAAAGCTTTCCAGTATTGATATTTGCATGGATGATGACAGTGTGAGCACCATACCCTGATGCCACACTCACTGTCAAAGAGTGGGGAATACTTTGACTGCAGTTTAAGCCAGATGCATATGGGCACAAGGTAGTTCTAAGTTTAGGATTTGCAGCTATGTGCTGCTTTATATGAGTGACTATCCTATTTCCAGATGTAATGCTCAATTACAGATACTAATTACTAGCTGTGAATTACTGAACAGGAGCCCTCTCCTTCGCCAGGCAATGTTTAAGCCCTGTTGCTGCAGAGAGCAGGCGAGAGACAGAGGCTGAGGGTGAGAGCTCACTGGAGGGTTAGGGCTGAACATTGCTTTGCACCAGAGCAGCTTCTTCAGCACTACTTTGTGTGCAAAGATTCAGTCATTTCCATCCAAAGCAATGAAATAAAAAGCTCAGTCAGCCATTTCATCTTGAGATACCCCGCCCTCCGAAACAAATATTAAAAAGAAAATGTAGGTTTTGGTCCATGCATATCCCAGTGATTTCCACTGATTTGAGTTGATGCTTGTAATTGGAGTCTAGACAGGCTGTGTTTTGCAAAATATATTTTTTAAATTTCTATAGAGACAGTTCCAAGATTTATGTAATCTCTTTGATATTATATTTAACCCAATTACAACTTGAAAAGGAGTCTGATTAGCTTACCTTTGTCCTAGATTCAGTTTTAATATCTAATGTTTAAATGGACGGGGGATTGATCTTTATTCTTAGTGATTCGTGCAGCCTCAAAGCACAGTGGTTTCTAGTTGTGTGCTGCCGTTCCCACTGGGGGATGCAAACAAAAGAACAATAATTTCAGACTCCTCCTTCAGTTTCCAAGAGAACCTTAGCTGCTCAGGGATAGCTTTGAATTTTAAAAGCATCTTTCTTCCAAATTATGTATTGATTGCACACAAAATAGCAGTGCTCTAATATGCAATTTAAAACAAATGCATGATGGTGCTCATTTGTTTTTAATGCTGCTTTTTCCAGCAGAAAAACAAAAAGAGGGTTCTATTCCCATAAACCAGTCTTGCAAAATCCTTACAAACATTTATTAGTCTAGACACAAAATATTCTCACCCAGCCTCAGCTTGACGATGACAAAAAAAAAAAAAGGCAAGCTAATATTGTACTTGGCTGTCAAAAACGGAAAATAGGGAGAAAAGAAAAAACTTGCCCCAGGCTAGTGAACCAGTAACATTTTTCTGGGGCTGCTTACAACAACAGATGCATCTTATTCCCATGGGGTTTCTGGGCCTGCCTATTTTCTATGCTAAACTTGGACACTCTTATAAACATTCTCTTTGAGTACCACACCCCAGTTGTATCCTGGGCTCTTCTGATTTGGTTGATTTAACAATGATACCAGACATGTTCATCTTACCTCTTCTGACCTGTCTTTGTATTTCCCTGTCTTACTCAGGTATTATTTAACTAATGCATTAATTCAAAACCCGTTCTAATGTATGGAACCCAGAATAATGGAATAGGTGATTTGATCATACCTTGAATCTGAATGTAGGGAACCCTGATATAAACAGTTTCTCCTAATTTTGAGTTGAATTTATGCTTTCAATAACTTTGTAAATGACAAGTGATTCTCATTGTTTGATACTGTGGTTGTGTGCAGAGATTTTTTTGTAAAGGGTTAATTTATATCAGGGATTGTTACTTTATCTCAACATACATACACTCAGATTATTAAGTTTTACTTCTGTCCTTTTCCTAGAAAACAGTGAATTATGCATATCTTGTTTTTCGGGTAATGATTAGTTCCTGTTTTCCTAAATTTATGTCTAAAATACATTTGATTTTGAAATTAAAATTATATATTAACTTAATATGCACCTAAATGGCATAACATCAGTATTACTAAACTACTGTAAATATGTAGCATATCTAAGAGTACATTTATTTAAGCATGACTTTTTTTTTAAACCTACTGATTTGTGAGACAAATTATGATACTTTTTTAGTACTCCCTAGAGTAAATTTATTGTTTCTATGATGATGTATCCATGTCTGTTAAGACTTTAGCCCTGGCAGAGTTTATCCTTAAGCCTGAATTGGAGATCTTCTATAGAAAAAAAAGCTGTCCTGCTTTTTAAAGTTTGAGGCAGGAACTTCTGTCATTCAGGAAATAATTTCTACCTTCACTCAGTGCAGATGTCTACAAAGTGAACTTTTGTGTATAAGGTTAGTTGTTAACGGCCAATAATTCAGTGTTTTCACTGAGAATTTCCACCTTAGTTAAGTAAAAAAGTAATGACATGAACTAAAACTACCCATTATACTACTGATTTTTTTTATTCCATTAGTAAAAACTTAGCTGTTTGCAATTAGAACAGAACTTCCAACAGTAACTGGTGCTTTTAATGATTATGTCTGGTTTAGTGTCAGTAAATAAGATAGGTGTTTCTCCTATGAGGGAATGTGTTCAGTGTGTTCTTGAAACATTAATGTAAATTAACAAAATCTTTCTGTTTAAAACTTACAGTCTAAATAATAGGTGTTTTAAACATAATACTGATTCTTCTCTTCCTTTCCCCCCATCTGTCATGCTGTTTTGTGCTGTGTAATGTTTTTTAGGCTTTTCTGTTACCTCTTACATGTGTTATGAACACATACAGTATTCCTTTAAAAAATTTACTGCTCATTCTCATTTAAATCAGTGAGAGTATGATTTTGACCCTAGGATATTTATGCAGCTTTAAGCTACCTGTATTTTTTTAAACAGAACTAATCTGTTTTTCTTATGGTGTTTAAATCTAATGCAAAAAAGAACAAAGCAGCTCCACAGCTACTAAAGTACAGTGTTTTAGTTAATTCCATATTTACCACTTAAATCATGTTGTGCTAATTTTCCACCATTATACTTGAGAGACACAAAGTGAAAGAGGGCAGTCCATTTGGGGTGACCCTGTCTCGTACCTCCATGCCAGGACTGAACATGGGAGGTTTGTGTTTCTCCTGCAGGGGTGGTTCACATGGCAGGCAGCTCCAGCAGAGCAGGGCAGAAGGTGCAGCCTCCAGCTTTCCTCAGCCAGTGCCTCCCAAACCGGGGATTGTCCTCTCCAGGGCGCTGGGAGTGACGAGAGGGGTCACGTGTCGGGCACAGAGTAAGTCACAGAGGTCAGGTTCACAGTCAGAGTTTAGGAAATTAGCCTGGGAAACGGTGGAACAGGGAGCCAGGCTGGTGAATGACTTGTTGGTTTCTGCTGCTCATTGAAGGCCTTTGTTCAGGTGAGCTGGGAGCAGCGTGGGACTGCCGGGCGCCAGGTCCAGCGGTGCCTGGGAAATGCTGGAACTGCAGACCTCCTGTTCCTGTGCCACAGGCTGAGATCCTTGTTCTGATCTGCTGACTCTTCATTACCCCGTGGTAACCTGAGTACACAGTCACCTCTCAGACTTCTGCAGGGACTGTACTTCAGATTCATCTTTCCAATCCACATATTGTACTTGAAAGCCTCTGTAGTCCCCTGTCTTTTACCTTTCTTGTCACTGGGCTGATAGGCAGTAAACAATGTTTATAACTCTCTGGATGAATGATAGGGGCATGGGGTGGGGGTGAAGGAATTGGTCTTGTCACACAGAATAAGACATTATCTCCCACAGAAATCAGCAGGAGTATCTAAGGAGTATAGTACAGTACTCAGCAGGGGCGTGGAGTCACATCAGTGTTGCAAATGAAAATGCTTTGCTTTTCATAAAGGTTAACTTGGTACACAGTGGTATTTTGCTAGATAATTGAGACCTGCCAAGAGTGTTTATGCAGGCAGCTTGGACTATCCTCTTTTTTTTTGTTATATGATTGAACACCTCA
Source organism: Molothrus aeneus (assembly GCF_037042795.1). Lineage (NCBI taxonomy): Eukaryota > Metazoa > Chordata > Aves > Passeriformes > Icteridae > Molothrus > Molothrus aeneus. The sequence continues at coordinate 141,686,567 of NC_089646.1, read as the reverse complement.
AAATCCTGAGGGGAAGCATTAGAGTAGAAGGAACTTTTGAAGATTATCTAGTTAGGCATCCTGCTCAAAGCAAAGTTATCTGTGATGGTAGGTAGGGTTGTTCAGGGTCTTGCCAAGTTTTAAAACTTGCAAGGATGGAAATTCCTTAAAAATCCCAAGGAGATTTTTACAAACTCTCCAGACAACTGGTTACAGTTCCTCACCAGTGCTGAAGTGCTGTTGCTCCACCATCACTATGCCTCTAAAGGCATTGCAGCAGTCACAGAGTATGTTGGTGTTGCGAGGAAAGACAGGCCTGAGTGAGCTTGATAGTCTCACCCTGGTCCTGGCAGTAATTTAGTGCTGCACTGAGAATACTTGCACTTAAACCAAGTACTCTGAATACAGAGACAGGAACTTACCTGTTGTGTTTTGACTTCCGAATGTGTTGTTCCACGACCAGCATTGCTTGGATCAGGTCAGAGGATGGCATCCGGGAGAACTTCTATAAGATCAGCTGTACTTGCAAGCATGGACATCAAATTCTTCTGCATTTTTCCACTATGGAGGAGTCTGCCAGTAGGGAGTGGGTCAATTCTTTGTTGTGTCGGTTCTTGTGTGATTTGGTTTACAATTGTAAAGCTGTTGTATTATACTGGAAACATTCTGGAGCACCTTAAAAAGAACCTTATAAAATACCAGACCTGAAGTAAAAATTTTTGCATCCAAAGTGGAGATGCAAATCACATGCCATTGAACATAAAGGAGTTTTCATGCACTCTGCACTCCTTGGCCTTCTCACAAAGTGGAAGCAGACCTGCAAGGCTGGGGGGGCTTTAAGGAGGACATGGGGTAGGAAGCAAGCAGGTGGATCCAAAGCACGCAGGAAAGGTTCTGAGCAAGCACATTTGAGCAAAAGCTCATAGTGGACCAAGTGGTAGAGAAGATTCTAAAGAGCAGTTGAAACCTTGAAAATGTGCCTTGCAGTCTTCACCTTGACATGGGATTACATAGGTTCACGCAGTAGAATTGATCTTTTTTGCTTTTCAATTGACACTCCCAAGTCCTTGTTTTTTCCTCATTCATAAAACACTGGTTCATACAAACACTGTGTTTATACATTTGTTTCAAGTATTTTGGGATCCTTTACAAGTTATTTAAATTATGGGTCTGTGTTCTGGTGTATGCATGTGTGGAGCATGTAGCAGTGTGTATTAGTGTCACCTGGTCAGTTCACTCTAGTCCCTGTTTTCAGTTTCTTACAATAGATGGAATGAGAAATTTTCACATTGTTTCTGTCTTGAGGCTGCTTTTATTCCCTGATCATTGAGTTTTGGGGGAACATTAGCTGGTTCTAGAGTAAAATTAACAGAGTGAGGAGGGAAGCAGGGAGAGGAAGAAAGGCAATCTCCATGTAAAAGCCATATTATCTTTCTTTTTCTGAACTGCTCTGTGCCTCAGGGATTTGACATAGGAACTTGAAATTTGGCATGGATCTGGCCTTGAGGTCTGAGAAGCGCATTCCACTGTTAAAAAAAAAAAGGCAGAATTATTAGTCATAATGTATCACTACCTTTTTGTATCCAAGGTAGAATTTGCAGGATGTTTTATCACCTGCTCTTGATCATGCTTTTATTCCTGTCCTACACATCTGCAGACTGCTTTGAACCACCTATATTTAATGGATCCTCCTTCTCTATCTAGGTTCTTGTATGGACATGCATCAGGGTCATCCTTAACCTGCTGCTGCTCCTTGGGCTTCTGCAAATGCCCCTGGCCTAGCAGAAGGTACAAAAGCATTGGGAGCTGTAAGCCCTGAGACCCAGTCCTACTTTTTAAGGGTAGAGTACTACTAATACTCCATTTTGAGTGGTGACAGCCAAATATTAATGAAAGCAGAAAGCAGCCAGTGTGAAATCTGGTTTCCAGTGTGACGAAGGCTCGTGCAGTTGGTTGGAATCGGTGGAGAGGGGAGAGGAGAGCGAGACAATCTGTGCTGGGCTGTGAAATCACCTCAAAATCGTGGGGGCTCCTGCTCAGCACCAGCCATGACTCAGGAATGAGCTGGGCTGTCTGTGAGGAGACATCTGCAGGGCTGCAGCTTGGGTCTGTGGAGGAGCTGAGGGTGTCAGGGGACACAAACTCCAGGAAGTCGAAGGAAAGGCTTGTACTTGCAGCACTGGACTAGGGCCTGGGAAAAGGAATGGCTCTAAAAATTTTTCATCTGGAAGAAAAAAAAAAAGGCAGAATGAAGTTGAAAGGAGCATTTTGTGAAGTTGTATGTGTGCTAGATTGTTTGATTTTAAAGAAGGAAATCCCATTATAATAAAACCTTTTGTTTTGGTGTTTTAAGGAGAAACTTTTTTGTTAAACAGTTTTTTAAATTTATAATTTCTTACTGTTCTATTTTTTAAAAGCCAACATGAAACATTTGGAGGGTCGAATTAAATGTTTATTCGATGCAGAACACATTAAAATTTGTCTTCATGTCAGTAATTTATTTCTTCATCCTTTCTGTTTTGTATGTAACAGCACAGCAATTAAAATAAAATAGAGCTGTAACTATGGAAAGAAAAAAAAATCCCTGACTCTGCTGCCATTTTATTGGGTATGATAAGCATTTACACAAATCTGATACTCACTTTCAAAAACAGTCGTACAGAGATGTCTGACATTAGAAGTACTGAGTGCTCACAGTTTGAATTGGGCACTTCAGTCTATAAAATCAAGGTCTGCCTGTATGAGTGTAGCTGCCAAGGGGTCTGTGTCACACAGAAAATACCTCTCTGTGTCATACAGAAAATACCTGTCTGTGTGACTGAGGAGCAGAGACATGCACCATTCCTGCTAAAGGTGCCCCTTGGTCAGTGTACCCTGGTTTCTGAGATGTTTGGTCATTACCTTTATATAGTCAGACACAGAACCTGGTTATGGCTTTCTGTATCAAAAGCAGGGGCACAGGTTCCTGTGCTCTGTGCAGGGGTACCTGCAGAATGTGCTGCAACAGAGAAAGGGAATGTTGGTCATGGAGCGGTCGCTTCTGGCATGGAATTCTGACATTTACTGTGATGGAGCTGTTTGTTACCCATTGAAACCAGCACTGAGAGGAGGTAACTGGGAAAGCCCAGTCACATGTCCTGTGGCAGGCTCCCTTCAGCCTCTGCTGGGCTTTGTGTCAGCTTCCCAGTGCTCCATCCCGGCTCTGGCTTTGGCACCGCCTGCAGCTCTGCGTGGGCACTACAGTAGCCTTTGGAACTTGCCTCCCTCATTGCCAGTCTAATGCAGCAAGGACCTAAGTGGGCCTTATCTTTGTAATACGTGAGGACTTCTGCTGAAATCAGTTTGATAAGTTTCACTCCCATGTTGGATTAGTACCAGCCCTTATTTTAAAAGAGGAATTAAATGTAAATATCGCATGATTAACAGAGATCTGGCTTTATTTTGGAGTCATAAGCAGTAAGGCTCTTGGAACTTTGCAGATAAGGAACAAGTGAAGAAAATGGCACTGCAACAAAGTCCTTCACCCTTCTCCCTGAGAGGCAGCACAGATCAGAGTGTATTAGCCTACACTGAGCTCTGCAGAATAGTTTCTTACATAGATTCATCTACTCTGAGTAAAGGGTAGTAGAAGGAGGCTAAACAAAGGATCAACAACTGCATATTGTCATGGGTTCTTAGAAGGCAGCATTTTCTGTTTGAAGTGGCAGGCAATTTGTAATCTAGGTGGATTTAAAAGTTAGAAGCAGGTTCTGTTACTTCATCTTCTGAGCCACTCTCTGCATATCCTTAAAATCACATTACATGGGGCTGGATTTTTTTGGCATGCTTTTCCTGTACACTGGATGGAAGTGTCATACAGCAGAAAGCATACACCCTGAACACACAGTGAACGTTTTATGTCAACTCATTTCTTTTTCTTGCTGCATCAGGTACTCCTGTTTGGGGGAGGGAGGGAGAAAGTGAGTAAAAATTTTTTTCTGGAAGCAAGTTTTTTCATGTGTGTCTTCTGTGGTCAGTTCTATGTCTTTTCCTTCTCAAACTGTAATCAAATGGGTAGAAGGTTTCTGCCTCCATTTAGAAAATCTTTATATAAGTCTTCATACAAATCTGCTATCAAGACAACTTTAAATGTTGAATTCCATTCTGGAATGAATCTGTCTTAATATAATTATTCATTAATTGGGATTGCTAACTGTTTCTGAAGAACAGTGTCCTGAGGAATTGCCTGCTGAAAGATAAAGTATCAGATTGTGGACTTTCAAAAAGTATGCCTGCACTTCCTGCTTTATGTTCCTAGACAAACATCTGTTTTGTGGGCTGATTTGCTAGGAATGTCAATTCTGTGAAAATCTGAGGTGAAATTACAGAAGGGGATGCAGTGTAAATAAAGTTTTTCTTCAGATTCCTTTATTAAAAAATGCTGCTTTTGACATAAAATAAACACCTGGATTATTTAATTGCAAACCAAATTACACAATACAATGTCAGTTTTCACAAGGAGGGATAAAAAGATAAAATCTTTTGCAATATTTTGTCATATATTTGACTTTAAGGTATGTAAGGGACAAGCAGAATCTTTCACTGAAGTGATGACCTTCAGGAATTCATGGAACATGAGGGAGGAGGTCTCAGTGGCCTAGAGACAGGCAAGCACAGGACTGCCCAGTCTTAACCAGGGGAAATGTTTGAGCAGAGGAGAACACAGAGTGAGTCTCAGGTCAGTTAGAGGGATCTTCATTCCCAGCTCAACACAGGAAGAACTTAATAAAAACCAGTCTGTAAGAGCCTCAAAATTGTAACAAGGTCCCTAGAAAGGTGGATTTGGCAAGACCACTCTGTTACTTCATTTTGTTGGAGTTGTGGTGCAGAATGTTGCAGACCTTATTGAAGTTGAGCTATGTGGCAAGGTCCCACACATTCCTGTAAGCAGAACCGGAGAGGAATTTTAGAGGAAATGAAGAGTCCAAGGATGATGCATAATTGGTTGGATAAACTGCTCAAATGTGAGTTTTCATAATCCCCTGTTAAATCGAGAGAACATGTCAAGCAGGGTGCTACAGGTGGAATAATCACATATAGCTTCAGGGAGGAGGGAATGGAGGTTTCTGTAAAGTCAGTAGAGGGAAGAAGGCTGGGAAGGGCTGCAGGCATCTCACTTTCTTCAGCATCTCACAGCTCTTCATAGCCAGCCATGAGTTAAACAGGGTTTTGACATCACAACATCCTTTAAAAAAAAAATTACACAGTGTAGTCAGAAGAACAGAGATGGAGCTTTCGTTTTCTGAGACCTGTTTGCATCAAAGAAAAGTGTTGCTATCTTGGTAAACAGAGGAGGGACACAATAATCTCCTTATGCACCATAAGCAAAACTGCAGCACAGCAGAGATGGGATAGAGATTTAGCTAAAAGCCTGCAGGTGCTGCAGTTGCACATAGACCCCTTGGCTTACAGGCACGGTGAACACCATTGGGTACACAAGGAGACTGGAGAAGAACATTTATTGATTTGTTGAACAGGTTTTCCATTTTATTCCTTGTCTCCAGCCTTTCCTTCAGCATGCTTCAATATTGCATGTCAGATCAAATGTTGCTTTCACTTGCACTCCAGGCCATCCCAGAATGGGACTCTTGGCAAGCACCTAAGCTCACTCAGACTGCCCTGTGCAGAGATCCTATGTGCTGTGCTAGGGATGAGGTACTACAGAATACCACAATCACTCCTCAAAACACAACTTCAGCCAGCAAAACTAGCTGTTAAGTTGCTTTTTAAAATAGGCATTTCTGGCATTTCTGAAATTTTACTCAAAATTGCAGAAACATTAGGTAATACCACCCAGCTCTTCCCCCAGAGCATTGCTCAACGTTGTCTTGGCAGTTGTCTTCCCTTTTGTCAAGAGCCCTCCAGCCCCACAGAGAAGCAGCACAGTTAATAATGCTCTACCTCCTGTCCCTTGAGACACTGAGACAAATGGATCTGTTCAGCTTTGCTTCACAGTTCTCTCTCTGCAAAGACAAATGAGGTGGCCTGCAATAGGTACTTTGTACATACATGAAAATAAATATCTTTTGCACTTCTGTGCTCAGTTTTACAGACTGCCACTATTAACTTGTGGAAGAAGGATATCTTTCTACTCCAATACCATTAAATAATTGTCATCCTGGAATGATGATTACCCAAGGTTAATTGAGCATTTTCAGTGTCCCTAATGCCATGTAACCATATCCTTGGCATAAAAAGTATATCATGTGAGGCTCTGCACTTTGGATGTAGTCACAGATGTAGTGCAGAGGGTGGCTGTTAAAAACATTCAAGGAGGATATTTATGAAGCAGTAAGGTGACACACAGTTTCAAAACCAGAGCTTACAGAGCAGCACTGGGTGAACTGGGATGATCACTTTGGTCTTCTGCCTGAAGAAAAAATGTGAAGCTAAGGCTTCTGCTTGGGATATCAGTCTTTAATGCTTTTTCTCTCTCTGTTACAGCTGACACAATTGGTCACGTCTCTGTTCATGCATAGAGGCATGAAAACAGATTTTAGTTGATTGCCAAGTGCTACTAATCAACTTTTATTGGTTTGGGATTGGTCTTCAATTGGAGAATGACATTTGGGAAACTAGGAAGAAAGGATGGTTGTCTTTTGTCTGTCAGAGTGCCTTAAAAAGGCATTGTTTTGCCTGTTTTCAGACATAGAAGAAAGGTCTTGCACATGATTGTGCTTGCATGTATAATGCAATAGAGAAATACTCTAAACCTGCCTTTTCTGGGACACTTCACAGCCTGTGACATGAAAGACATGACAGAGCCAGTAGTGGATATGTCATACTGGGCTCAAGATAGTGATGGGAAGGACTTGAGCTCACAGAACAGCTGAGAGACGTTGTCATAGCTTAGGCAAAGCAGTCCAAGGGCAAGAGTGACCTCAGCACTGTGCCAGATAAAAAGGCTTCTGAAGCAAGGGAAACAATCAGGAAGTTACCTGTTTTATACCACCCTGTTGTTTAGGTCTGTCACTGTATTAACATGAACTGAGACAAATTTCAGTCTGTAATAAGTGGATTGGATTTTGCCTTTCTTATCATAGCTTCAGTTATCTCTTGGAATGGGTCTGCTGGTTTCAGGGGATGAGCAGTGGCACACTAAACCCCAAAGGACTGAATTACCTTAAACTGTAATATGTAGCAAAACAGAAATTATTATTTAAATTAAACTAATTCCACTGTCTCTTCTTTACTACAGGTGGTGGATGTGGACTTTAAAACAGTGTCTCAACATCTCATCCTCAACTATTTTTAATCTGATTGCACTACGAAAGAAAAGCTGCTAATGGGAGAAATGTTGAGACTTTACAAGAACTGACTTGAAGTACCGAAAGCCATTATTATTATTATTTTATTATTGCTATTATTAATCAAGAAGAGCTTGAAGCTAATCTGTATCTGACCAGTCGTTATCATTTTCACAGTAACAGTCATGGCAAGTAAACGAAAATCAACAACACCCTGCATGGTCTTAGCCAATGAGCAGGATCCAGATCTAGAAACGGTGTCAGACTTGGAGGAAGGACCACCTGTGCTCACACCAGCAGATAACCCTACAGCAGAGAGTGTGACAAGTGATGAGGATGCTCATGAGTATGTGGATTCAGACAATAAGAAAAATACAAATAAAGTAGAAGGTGGTTATGAGTGTAAATACTGTACTTTTCAGACTCCAGATCTCAATATGTTTACCTTTCATGTGGATTCAGAACACCCCAACGTAGTGTTAAATTCATCCTACGTTTGTTTAGAATGTAATTTCCTTACCAAAAGATATGATGCCCTCTCAGAGCATAATTTGAAGCACCACCCTGGAGAGGAGAATTTTAAATTGACTATGGTGAAACGTAATAACCAGACAATCTTTGAACAGACAGTAAATGATCTCACTTTTGATGGGAGTTTTGTTAGAGAAGAAAATGCTGGACAGGCTGACTCTTCTGAGGTCCCCTCATCAGGGATCTCCATTAGCAAAACTCCTATCATGAAAATGATGAAAAGCAAACCCGAGGCTAAACGTATTGCTGTTTTCCACAATGTAGTTGATGACATTCCTGGTGAAGAAAAGGGAACTGAAAATGAGCCAAACTCTGAAGAAGTAGTAGAAAACCCCCCAGCGGCAGTTTCTGAACCCAAACCAAGCCATTCAGTTGTGTGCAGTGCAGCAGATGTGGCCGGGGCAGTAGTGACCCCAGCACCAGTGCTTCAGCCTGGGGTGGCACAGGTTATAACAGCTGTCACAGCTCCACAGAACTCCAACCTGATTCCCAAAGTCCTAATACCTGTGAATAGCATTCCAGCCTATAACACTGCTTTGGATAACAATCCTCTTCTGCTTAACACCTACAACAAATTCCCGTATCCAACCATGTCAGAAATCACTGTTCTTTCCTCTCAAGCTAAGTACACAGAAGAGCAGATTAAAATCTGGTTTTCTGCTCAGCGTCTGAAACATGGAGTGAGCTGGACGCCAGAGGAGGTGGAGGAAGCAAGGAGGAAACAATTTAATGGCACAGTGCATACTGTGCCACAGACCATTACTGTTATTCCAGCACACATTTCGGCCGCTAGCAATGGTTTACCTTCCATTTTACAGACATGCCAAATAGTTGGTCAGCCAGGACTTGTTCTCACTCAAGTTGCAGGTACAAATACATTACCAGTAACAGCCCCAATAGCTTTGACTGTAGCAGGAGTCCCAAACCAAACACAGTTACAGAAGAGTCAGATTCACAGTGCTCAGCCTATTGCAGAAACCAAACAAGTAGCTGCCATTCCAGCCCCTCAGCTAATCAAAAATGAATCCACGCTGATGAATCCCGACTCCTTTGGCATCCGAGCAAAAAAAACTAAGGAACAACTGGCAGAATTGAAAGTCAGCTACCTTAAAAACCAGTTTCCTCAAGACTCAGAAATTGTTAGACTTATGAAAATAACAGGCCTCACTAAAGGAGAGATCAAAAAGTGGTTCAGTGATACACGCTACAATCAGAGAAACTCAAAGAATAATCATGGGATTCATCTTAACAGTGATTCATGTGCCACCATTGTTATTGATTCAAGTGATGAAATGAATGAATCTCCAACAGGAGTCACTCCACAGAGCAAGCCATCTTGGGGTACTTTTCCTGATTTCACCCCACAGAAATTCAAAGAGAAGACTTCTGAACAGTTGCAAGTCCTCCAAGCAAGTTTTCTTAATAACCCTGTCCTTACTGAAGAAGAGATGAATAGATTAAGAGCCCAAACAAAACTGACCAGGAGAGAGATTGATGCCTGGTTTGCAGAAAAACGGAAATCAAATGTCTTGAAGGAAGAGGGAGCTGACATGAATGAAAGCAATGCTGGCAGCTCAAAAGAGGAATCTGGAGAAACATCTGTGGGAGATGGAGCAGCAGGAACAAAATCAGGGTGTTCTACTTCAAGCAAAATAGGCAAAAAATCACCAGAGCAGTTGCACATGCTCAAAAGTTCCTTTGTCCGTACTCAGTGGCCATCTCCACAAGAATACAACAAGCTGGCAGAAGAAACTGGGCTTCCAAGATCAGAAATTGTGAGCTGGTTTGGAGATACTCGCTATGCCTGGAAAAATGGTGGATTGAAATGGTATTACTATTACCAGAGTGCCAGTGCAAACAGCCTGAATGGCCAAGGCTTTGCAAGGAAGAGAGGGAGAGGAAGACCAAAAGGGAGGGGGAGAGGGAGGCCTCGGGGGAGGCCTCGGGGAAGCAAGAGGTTAAATTGCTGGGACAGAGGTGTATCTGTCATAAAATTTAAAACTGGAACAGCAATCCTGAAGGACTATTACATGAAGCACAAATTCCTTAATGAGCAAGACCTTGATGAACTGGTAGCCAAATCTCACATGGGATATGAGCAGGTCAGAGAATGGTTTGCAGAAAGACAAAGAAGATTAGAACTTGGAATAGAGCTGTTTGATGAGAATGAGGAGGAAGATGAAATGCTGGATGATCAGGAGGATGAGGAAGAAACAGATGATAGTGATACTTGGGAACCCCCCAGACATGTTAAACGTAAACTTTCGAAAACAGACTGATGTACAATTTGGAATTTGGGGGCCAAAAACCTATGAATTAGGTTTGATGTTATGGTGAAGAGCCAAATGATTTTTCATGGCCTTCAGTTTAGCAAGCAGCTGCTCAGCATCTTCCTTCCACCTACATGGAAGAGTACATGGGCAAGATGCTACCTGTGCAGGCAAGAACTGTTTGCTTTGTTGCTACAAGAGATGAACATCCTCAGGCCTGGCCTGGGACAGGGGGTTACAAACCAGATCAAGTTCAGCTCCTTTTCCACACTACCAATGGGAAGGTTCATGTTCATCATACACCTGACTGCTTCTCAATATTTAATTGCCTTATGTTGTTTAATTCCAAAAAAAACAGAGACACTTTTTTTGTTGTTGTTGTTGCTGTAAGAGAACATTGCCTGCTTGTGAAGGAGGAAAACATAAAAACATTAGATGTCTTTTTGCAAACATCACTTCATCTGAAGGGTTTCAAGGCCTGGATTTATTTCTTAAGGAAAGAGTTGAAAACAAAAGAGAAGGGGGAAAGTGTGACAAAAGGAACCAATGAACCTAGGGGTGAAGATTGATTGGTTTCAGAACATAAGGTGATATCTGCACCTTTTGCATATCTTTAGAGTGTTTTGGGTTTACAGAACTTGGACTGAAGTGTTCCTTGTTGATAATTGTGAGCTAACTGAATGAGTCTGATGCTAGAAGATGCTTTTTGTCAGTGTAATCAGTGTATCCCCACATCAGTCTAATTTAAATGCCTGACAGACTTGATGCAGTTAATAGTAACACTCAGTTCTACCTTGTGCATTCTTTCCTTTGTTGGAAATGGTAAAATAAGTACCTATATTTAAAAAAAAAAAGAGGAATTTCTTGAAATCTGACACTGAGTCTAAGGTTAACAAAAGACAAAAACTGCCTGAAAGTTGTTCAGAGGTGCCTAGGGGTTTGTAAGAATACACAGATACAGAGATGAAAAACATCTCTTGCTACTAGTAAGAAAGGTTTTCAAGTAAGTTGTGGCAATGACATGGTGTTTAATTCACAAACAAAATGAAGCTATATGGCTTTTAGATGCTTAGTAATTACAAACACGTTAGTGTTGAATTGTTCTTCACTGGTAGCCCAGTTGAATGATGTGTGTGCAGGTTTAACTGTAAGACATCCTAACTGAACTCACACTGTGCTGATTGCTGGGTGAACACACCTATTTCTGGATGTGCTTTGATCCACCTGAACTGAACTCCAGAAGTAGTTTAATCTGATATAAAACATTCCCATCTTAAATAAGTGTATATAAAATAATTTTTAAAAAAAGCTATTTAGTCTCAATACTGTGAAGTTATACTGCAGTTTGAATTAGCAACTTAAAACAATGGGCCAAATTCACACAGGTTTAGTTTAGGCAGATGTTTGGCATTCTAGAGGACTGTTGCTCTGAGGAAGAGTAGTTTGTATTTTTGCTACTGCCAGCCTGCATTTTTAGGGATAAGTTACTTTATATTTAGATGTCAAAAGATGGTGATGAATTGGTGCTGCTGTCACCAGCATTGTCTGCTTTTACATTGGCACTAATGGATACTAGCAATCTCCTTTTGCACATCTGACAGCATCTTCTCTGTAGGCTTCTGCATCTGATGACTAATGAGGACAGATTAGTGCAGAGAAAATGAGACCTAATGTCTCCCCATCTCCAAGAACCTATGCTAGAATTTTAGAATTAGTCTTTCTTCTGGACTGTTATAACTCAAAAAAAACCAAGAAAGCCCTTTTAGTCATGATATTGTGAAGCAGAGGAGTCCATGTTGGATCTGGTTTTCATATCTGATTGTGGGTGAAGCCCAGGCTAAAGTAAGAAAGGGAGTAATGTCTGACAAAAAATGTTGTTAACCTCCCAGACCTTCCTCTCTGGACTCTTGTAGCTGCCCTTCTGCTCACAGATTGAATAAGCTCCCTGAGCTCCAGGAGGATGTTTCTTAGGAAAGCCATTTACTGGGTTACCTCTTCTTACTGTTTTAAGATTACTGGGGAGAAAAAGGCAATAGCTTATGATATATGTCATGAATTTGATGATGAAACTATTCCCTGGCTTCCAAGGCTCAGGTTGGTGAGACACAAAGTGGCCAGCCTTGCCAGAGAGGAATAGCCAAGAATCCTCATTTTAACTTTGGAGTGGGGCAGAAGCCACCCCATGTTGTCAGCAGATTTCACAGGAGTGTTTATGACTCTGCATGTGAGGTGGTACAGAAGAGATCAAGATCTGGCCTTTTCAGCATGGGGTTGGGAGGGACTCTCCCCATTTGTGTGGTAATAGTGTGCATGATGGTAATAGTGTGCTGTTGTAGATGCCAGCAGATACAAGAAAGACTCATGCTAGCTTCAAGCTCTGTTGGGAATACAGGGTCAAAAATCTGTGCTTGCTGAGTAGGAAAGAACAAAGCTAGAAGGAAAAGATGCTATTTTTAAGTTTCCAAAAATATTAAACCAAATCCTTGGGAATATGACTCTAGCAAGCAAAATCTGGAGTTGCCTTAATCCTTGAAGTTGACCCAGAATTAATTTTCTTTAAAAAAACCCAAAACAACCAAGCAGCTTGTCCAAATAAATATCTCCATTTTTGTTAGCAGAGACTTATTTAGGTTAGCTAGGAATTCAGTATTTAAAAAATGGGGGAAAATACAAAGATCCAAGTTAATTATGTGATTGAACTGGGATATTTTCCACTTTGGCAGTGTTCTATTAAATAACACTCAGCTACAAAGGTAGGCCTTAGCACATCTGGTCTGAAAAACACAGGAAGAGGAAATACATTGTTTATCAGACTAAATATAGTTGGATTGGAGGTCTTCTTTCAGTTGAATGGTCAGAGACAGTGGCTGATGCACACTGGGCCGGATTTTTGGTTGTTGTAAATATTAAAGTTCCATGTACTCCACTGGTTATACCAGTATTTACAGCCCAGTGAGAAAATTATCTCTTTGCAGAACATAAAATGTAAATTAAACCATGTGCTGTGGATCAGCTAATGAGAGATGCAGAGTCTACACATAGCATGTTGGGCTACGTGCACATTTTAAGCCCTTCAGTTGTGCCAAGGATGAGGAAAATCTGGGTGGGTTCAGCCTGAAGACAGAAGTTGTGTGCATTCATTATTGCCCATAGTCTGACAGTTATCTCTGTCTGAAGAGTCCATTAATTACCAGTGTGTTTCATGTTTACAGCATGTGTATATTTGCACTGGCAGAAAGGCAAACTTCTTCCAGAGGCCTCCTGTGTCAGGAATGACAGGGGAAGTGTTGGAAAGTGCTGTGGTCAGCTGTACCTGTGATTTGTGGTTGTGGCTGGTGGGAACTCAAAGCTGCTGGTAACAGTGGTTTAGCCCAGATTCATCTCAGCCACCCTTAGGCTGCTGTGGGCACTGTACAGTCACCAAGAGAAACAGAGATGGCCTGGTGGGTGCAAAGGATGTGGCACCTTCTCATTCTGCCAGTCACACCCAGGAAACTCCCTGAACTTAAACACATCAGCAAGTGTCCTAATTTATTATGATTCTGATCACCTCTGTGCTCATCCTCAGTGCACCCCTGCAAGCCTGGCTCCCTCCTATAGTTCATGCACACTTCCAAGGTGTTTTGGAAGCTGTTTGGACTGAGTTATGCTGGCAGTGGGAAAGGAGAGGGAAAGAAAGTACATCTGCCCAGGAGTGAGTGTCCACATGACTTTACTCATTTTCCTGCATGGTAAGGACTGTGGCTAGATGAACCTGTGGATTGTTTTCTGTATTTCTGTGGAGCTTCACCTCTTAGGTTTGAGCTCATTATGAGCCAGGCTTCAGTGATTGTCACTGACACTGAGACAGAGGAACTCTGATCTTGCTTAGATCTTACCTCTGGGTGGCTGATTTCTCAGTCTTCATTGGGAACCACTACATCAGAATTCAGTTGTGAACATCAGTTCCTTTAGAGCTAAGCTAGTGCATGTCTCTTCATCTGCTGTTTCTGCCAGGACTACCTGCTCTCATGATGCCAGTTGTGCTGTCTCTGGAATTCAGCTAAAGAGAGAATACAGATAATTCTGTGCCAGAATGGAGAGGGGAAAGAGCTGAAAGACAGAAAGCAGTGTTACAGCCAGGGAGGACAGCCACCATGACAGTATCATCCTGCTTCATGGCATGTTTCACCCTCCCTTCCTAGTGCACTGAAGGACCACAGTTCCATCTTAAACAGTGCTCTCTTCCCAGCATCACCTCTCAATGGCCCCAAATTAGTGTTGGAAAAAGGAAAGTCAGGCCTGTATTCCCCTGGAGGTTTGAATGAACTAACAGTGCTGGCTTGTAAGAAGTGAACAGAAGGGAAAACACAAAAGCTTGAAGGCTCTGAGTTTTGCTTGCCCTGCAGAATTTACTTTTCTAGAAGTTGATAAGCAAAACAAGTTTAACTCCTTCTGTTCTGACAGGAGTAAATTATTACAGTCACTCCTTTTTCGCACATAGAAATCACTTTGTCTGAAAGCAAAGAAAAGGAAAGATACCTAGTACCTGATTATTAGACTTTAGTATATTATCTCTAATACACTGTAGTAAGTGAGGCCATGCCTTTTTTAACCTTGTCTGGTACCATGTTGAAAACTGCTTTTTCATTGCATTATGAACTGTAATTCATAATTCAGAGTTACTGACGGTAACTTTGATTATTGGGAAACTCATGCAGTGTCCACACATGACGTGAAATAATTTTCTAATGGACGATTTGCTCACCTTGAACAAAAGCAGATTTTATTTTTCTCTCCAAGAAATGCTTGAGGCAGGCAAATGCACTCCCTTCCCCTCTCCAGAGCAAAGGAAGGATTTCTGGATCCTGTACCAAGTGATTCATGGCTGTATACGGTCCCCATAGGCCAGAAAGCCCAAAGATGCAGACATTCTCCTCCTCCGTTTTCCTCTGAAATGAGAGCACAGCAGTAACTCTGACAACTGATCTCTGGCTGCTGAGTAACCAGGCTGTGGTTTAAGGTGGGGAGTGTTTTCCCTTTTGCACTTAATGGAGTACTGTGTATTCAGGCTGGATGTCAGTATGTGCTTCTGTAAATATGGTCGTACCAATTTGCATCCTCCACCTGAGTCCAATACCTGTCTATATTCATATCTCCCAAGGAGAGAAGATAATCTTTAAGCTTCTGTAGTGTTAAATATCCCTGCCCTAACCTGAAGGCACAAAACTGGAGTGCAATTAAATATAGCTATTTTCTTTAATTTATTTTTTTGCTTTGAAAACAATTTTGCTTGCATTTAGTAGTAATAGAGAGATAGTGTCAATGACCAGAGAACAGCAGAACTTTAAGAATTGTTTATAATACCTGGAAGGATGGTGTAAATTAAAGATGGAAAGGGCTAGTAGAGGATTCAGTTCCCTACACTGAACAGTGCAGGGTTAAATCTGTATTCTCCATCCAGTTTGTGATATCCTAGGATAAGTAGATTTACCAAGAAGCATGACACAAACTTATCAGGTCAAGTTACTTGAGGTTTGCTGATGTGTTAAATTTCTGTAGGAAAATATTTTGAAATAAGAATTTCAACAGAAAGTGAAAAATCCCCTTAATGGCTACTAACACACAATAACTCGAATTTCTGCATTTTTTCCCCACTTCTAAAAAGGGATATTTTGAAGCACAGGTGGGTTATAGCCAGTATTTCCAAGTTTAATGGTTGGAGTTCTTGGGGATTTTTCTCTTTCTGTGGTGAAGAGCATCTGCACCTTTTAAGTGAACAGTTGTTGCAAAACCAACTCACACAACATAGAGGGATATAAAATACAGAGGAATAACTGAGCATTCTGTAGCACTTTTCATGAATTAAGGTGGGATTTGTCTGATGCATGTTGATGTCTGCACTGGGGCAAGACACTGTAGGTAGTCAGCACAGCAAGGAATGCAAACCTGCTCATCCTGCATGCCTGGAGTGGCTCAGAGGAACTGCACCCCAGCTCCACTGACTTACCCTGACTTGCAGGCAGCTGCTGGCACTGCAGACATCTGACATTACAGAGAGGGATCTTCTGGCTGGATTGCAGCACTGATCTTTGTGTTGTGCTCAGCAGTGGTACTGACCTCTGCTTCCAACTTGATGCTTGTTGGGAAATGAGGCTTTTTTTTTTTTTTTCTTTTATTTAGAGCAGGTAGCACAACAGTGGTGGCTAAAGTAACTGATCCTTGGTTATAATACTGTGGCATAAAAATGCTTTGGGTTTTCTCAAGTATTTTAGAGATAAGGTTACTGTGTGAGCATTGGACTGTGCATAACCTAGAATGTGTTGGGACACATAATATTTGTGTCCCAGTTGATGAAAGTATTTCCTTATGTGTATTCAGTACTAGATACCTGTCATGAAACCGTCCCAAAAGAATCTGCTAGAATGACAGAAGAGTCAAGTCCTCATCTATGCTATGAAATGATCAACCACAAGAGCTCTGCTGTGATTTCAGAATGTTCCCCCATCTTCCAGTTTCCGCTTACAAAAGTATTTCCAACCCTGCATAGTTGGCTATCTGCATGTATGCTTACAGTCTGTACAGAAATGCACTAAAATGAGTTGCCCTACCTGGGAAGGCTTTATATTGTACAGAAAATGTGGCACTAGGTACTGCTCTTCATGTGCACAGGAGAGTTAACAGGTGTCAGTCTCGTTTACAGAAATGATGGCGCTTTGCAATTTTCTATAATATATTGCAATATATTTAAATGTCCTGTTTGACATGTGAAATGAAATTAAGTTAATGCATTGTTATGTATTTGAAGTATGAGGAAGATGATTCACTAACGACCAGCAAGGTTTTTAGAAAGGTGTCCAGTATGTAGCTGTCTGTGTGATCTGTCTGGTGTATGTGATATTAAAGGAAGCAACAATACTGTCACTGTTTAGAATGAAGAGTTTCTTTTGAATGATGCAATAGCTTACAATGTCTTTCCTTTGTAGCTGCCCAGTGTGGTGAAGGGGAAGCAATTCTTGAAAAATTTCAAGATAACTGGTTAACTGTGAATGGGCCTAATCTTTCGTGAAACCAAGAAAATTTTTGGACACACACAGGACTTGAATACTCAAAAGGATTGGAACTTAGTGTTGTGCCAAAGTTAAACTACTGCAGTTGGCAGTTCTGCACTGTAAATAGAAGACTGATTAAAAGACAGCTTGTAATTAAAAAAAAAAAAATCAAATTTTAATACAGTACGTTTTTATTCCGATACATGATGGAAACATTCTGTTTTAAACCTTTTTTGAAGAGGCTTCAGTGACCACTAGATTTTGTCCTCTTATATTTTGTTTGGCCTAATACTATATGTTTTAGTAAGATGGGCTCTATTGCCTGTGTTCTTTGATATGTGATTAAGCTTATAGCTTTGAGTGACCAAACATTTTACAGAGTAAAAGTTCTTAGAAACAGTATAATGTAACTGATATTTCTGTGTCTTATTTATCAGGCTCTGCACAAACTTGGAAAGTTGTGCTGGACTTGTACAACTCGTATATGGGAACGCAGCATACTTCTGGATATTACAAACCTAAGCCTTTGTGGCTGTATGGATCTTGTCTTTGGATTTATTTTTGTTATTTTTTTGAGGCAAAGAAACGAATGGATGCTGCTGTAAAATATTTGTAATACTGCCATTATTTCTTTCTGTAGCAATTATTGCTTTTGCTTCAACAGATAAAGAAAATAAATCAGAGATAGAAAAATCCTAAAGACGCTGGTAGAAGAAAGGATCATGTGAGAACTTCTGAAAATAAACTTTGTACCAAAAACTTGAAAACAGAAATAATGGAATAAATGTCTCCTTACTGAGTGTGTGTGGTTTTAAGAGGTGGTGTGGAAAGCAGGAATCACGTCTGTATGAAAATGTCACAAACCAGACCTTCTCAAATATCATTTTTCCTGTGACACAAAACGGAATTTCACCAATTCCTCAGATGCACTGAATTTGGAGAACTGGCTTGGCGGAGCAGCCAGTGTGAGGTCAGCTTCAGTGTGAGTCAGTTCAGCTGCTGCTGCTGAGCTGTTCTGCCGTGTCAGCCGCCCAGGGATGTTCACGTGATTTCTCTCATTAGGGCAGATGCTTTTTACTGCGGCATTTTAAATATTCAGGGTGGGAAGAGCAGGGGTGAGTAGGAACCACCTCCTTACTGAAGTCCCTGTCAGTTGGACAGGCTGCTGTAACACTTGTCTTTTCCTGAGATGGGGAAAGAGCTGCTGTTGAGCTCTGTCCTTCTCCCGGGAGCCCAAGGTGCCGTCAGCCACAGCCGCTCCCTGCTGGAGGCAGTGCCACTGTCTCGCTTTGCTGTGATCCATCCATCACACCTCTATTCCAGCTGTTGAGCTGCAGCTGGAGGAACTCGAGCCTGAGATTTTCCTGCAGGACCTGGCATTGTGCTTACACATGTACCCCCAGCAAAGAAAAGGGTGTTTAAAGTGAGAGAGTTGGTCCTGTGCTGTAGCTAACGTTAGTCTGAAAAATGACATCTCCAGTTGAAGTAGTGACCTAAGCACACGACCAGAGATGATGGGCACGAGTTGTCACCACAGCTTGGTGTTTGGCCAAATAGTTTTACTTGTTTGGGTAAAAAAGAATGCTTTTTCAAGAATCCATCAGCTAATGAGGGAGTTAGAAGAAACACCAGATTATGCATGCAGTCACCTTTTTCTGAAGGTATTTTTTTTGTTTACAGTGTTATCAGCAATTCCAAAATGCTGCAATTCAGTAGATACTTTCACAAGAGATCAGCTGGCCTTGTGAGTTGTTTCCCCTTTCCAAGCCCCTTCTTCCCAGCATCTTTCAGCTTACATTTGTTTTCACAATAATATAGTCAACCACTATTTTTGCAAATTTAAAATACCAAGCCACTTAGGGTGCTGCATTTTTTCCTTTGTATGCCAGAAAGTCCCCTCTATAAATTGTTCCCTGTGGGCTTGGTGTTACTTTGAAATTCTGCTGGTGGAGGTCCCTAGTATCAGATAGAGAGTGGTTTATAACATTTTTGGTGGTTAAATGACTTGTTGCACTTCAAATACTCTAAAATGAAATATTTGAATATATGTTTCTACTGCTATTATTGGAACTACTAGCATTGTGACTAATTTCTCCCCCGTGTGTGTTTCTTTACAGGTTCAGTGCTGAGCTGATCTTCATTACTTTAAAATATTTGGTAGAAGAAAGAAAAGATGGAAAAAGGGAATGAAAGTGTGTGAAACACCTAGTTGATTTGTGTCTTTGGGTGAAAATAAAGGTCAGTGTTGGCAGTAATTCTCCTATTAGTGATCTTCAGTTTTCCTAAATGAGAGCCAAAGAGGAAAAGCCATAACTTCAGCAAAGCCTGTCCTAAGGGACTGACAAGGAAGAGAGCCCACAAAACAGCCTGTAATAATGACGTGTTCTGAACCAGAGATGGTACAAATAGCATTGCAATTGTAACTGCTCTCAGTTCTGGAGTTTCCAGCAGCTGGCCAGAGCTTCTAGGTGAAGTCCAACTGCAAGAATTTCTGTGCAGTTTCTGGGCACCCACAACGTGCAGAACTGGAGCCCCACAGATGCCCTGTTATGGAAGGGGTTCATCATTTTTCCTGGAGATACCACAAAGGGATGACACAAAGTTAAAAGCTGCATCACTGATGGCGATTTTACACTTCTTTGCTCTAAATGCATTTCATGTGCAATTACTGGGGGAGGGGAGCAATTGTGGGCAAAGTCCATCCTGGATTTCTGCATTTTGTTTGCATGTGTTCATTGAGCAGTGCTTTCCCTCTGCTGTGACTCACTTTCTTCAGGCACTGGTACTTGTCTAAGGCAATAAGGAGACATAGAAGCTAAATTTAATAGCAATTTCCACTAGTCCTCTCCAGCAGTGCAACAGCTGTATGGGAAACGAGGCACTACAGAATCAACAGTTTGGTTGTTTCCCATGTGGAGGCAGCATCCATATGGAAAAACAGAGCAACGCCAGAAAAAAACTGTGAGTTGTGAGGGTCACTGAAGGGCAGGCCTGAAGCCCTGGGTGCCTGGCTGTATCTCCTCAGTATAGCTTTTTTTTTTTTTTTCTAATTCTTTTGATTTGTTTCTCTTTGTTCTTGCTAGGCATCAATATTGTAGTAAGTCAGCTCATTTTATTCAGTGTTGTTACCAAAAAGGTCTTAAATGGTGTCCTAGAGGGGTTGCCACCAGTGTTGCTTGGTCCTGCCCAGTCCTGAAAACTGCACTAGGAAAGTTTTAACCTAGAGAAGTAACAAATCCACTGTGGTCTCTGTGGCCTGGTTTCATCATAAGTAGCAATTAAGCAACAAGCATAACAGTGGCCAGGGCAAGTTAATGAGTTCTCAGAAAAACTGATAAAACTGAAAAAAAGGGTGTAGAAGGAGGCATAGGAACCTTACCATGCCCAACCTGGGACTCTGCTGGCTGTTTTTCCAGTCAGAGCAGTAGACTGGTGATACCACCCTTTGCCATGGGTTTGTATTCACAGAGCAGCAAGGTCCAACCTCAGTGCTTGTACTCCATGGCTGAGTGAAGCAGTTCAGACACGTGATCACATCACTACTGGAAACGTGTCGGGTTGCTTGGGAAGTTCACTGCTTTAGGATTCTTTCTAGCACTTGATCCACACTTTCTTCCTTCTGTCTTTCCAGAAAGCTTTTTTTCCTCTTTTGTTTTTAGCAGCTTTCTGGTCAAACCCAAGGGCGTACTCATTCTGCTCATCATTTATCCTACTAGACAGAAAATAATTGCAAAACCCATTAATAGCTGAACACATCTGTGTGCAGTGCACCCTTTTGGCAATAACAACTTTATTGGGTTTTGTGAGGCCTGAGGAGGATGGATTATGGCCTAGTTAATATGTCTTGCCAGGGGCTTGAAAGGTTGCACTGTCTTAAGGTAGAGCAGGCAAATGAACCCTCTTTTGGGGGATGCATCTTCTCCTGTCTGTCCTAAGAACCACTAAGAAGCTTTTGACTTCTATTAACAATGAACAGTTCACTCTCTTTGATTTCCACAATGCATCCCTCACCTCCCCACTCAATTTTTGTTGTGTCAAACTAGAACTAAAACTTACTGTCATCATTGTAAGTTATGCTAGAGTTCATCTGAGCTCATCAGAGCTTTTTTTGTTTGCAGTTCATAGTGATAACCTCTGTTGCCCCAAACCATGAAATTCTATTTGTACTACCCTCCCAGTTGTCATGGACAATATCCCCTTGCAGCAATATCCCCTTATGTGTGACATCATGCAAAGAAGATGAAAGATGGTTTCTTCTGTAAAGACCTTTTTATCTAAATAAAAGGTAAGAGACAAGGACACAGTGAGACAATGTCAGCAAATAAAGAGCTGCTCTTCTTCTCCTTTCATGAGTGTGTTTAGGGAAGAGCATATGTTATGACTATCCAACAAGAAAACTAATCTTTCCTCAAGGTATGAATATTTCACAGTGTCTGGAAGAATCCACTTAATTCAGGAGCCACCCCATCCTTTGAGGAATGCTGCCTGTGGGTCTTACTTGGCCTCTTCATTACAGGCGTCTCTTTTGCTTTGAGGAGAGAACTACTCTCTCTTCTGCTTTTTTCCAAAGGCAGCTGCTTTCCAGTACATTTTAATAAAGCCATGTGAGCTGCATTATTCCTGGCCAATGTGTGTGGGTAGTGCCTATCTTGTTAGGGCTGTAGTTGCTGACTGAGGTTTCTTGTTTCTGCTGTGAGTGCTTGATGGTCTCTGAAGCCTTTGTGGTGTGTCTGTGCTGGCATAAGACCCATGTGGCCAGGACCCATGGAGGCTATCACAATACAAATAACATCAGTAATTAAAGAAACACTGGAGGAGGATTCTTCTGAATTAATTTTGCTTCAGAGTAGACAGAGAAATGGGGAAAAGAAGGGCATTAGACAAACTCTGTCTTCCATGCTGCATTTTCTTTTCCTGCCCAGAAGATCCAGGCAATAGGATAGTGTGGAAAAAACCTGCCTGTCACTGGAGTTGTGTTCACAGCCTGGGCTGTCTCTGGGCATCCTGACTGCAAGATGAAGCACTGGCCTGCCCAGTGTGCCCCTGCTCACCCAGGGTGAAGCTGGGTCACAGCCCCTCACACTGGCACGCTCGTGTGAGCAGCCACAATGGCTTTGCTGATGCACAGAACTCGCCTGGAGGCCACAACTCACTGGAGCTACTTTCATTGGTGCAGGGTTCATGTGCCGAGCTGCTGGCTGGCAGTGGAGTAAGACCTTGGCTGCCTTTAGGGAGAGATTAATCTAGAGCTTCTTTTTATCCCTGAGGCTGCCTACATAGAGCAGCTGCAGCAGCAGCACAGGCTCTTGTAGGGCTCCTATACCTGAGCTCCCTCAAAGCTGCCTCTTCCAGGGATGGTATTTTCTCCTCTGTAAAGCCAGGGCTAACAGCATCAAGGCAAATCATCCCATGCAAACTCGGCAAACAGCTTTACTTAAGTATGGTGAGAATTTGTATTCTGGCAGCTACGCTGATGGCTTGGATTTTGGGGGAGAAATTGAGCAAACCGCCGGTGCTGACAAGGCAGAGGGATTTCTTGAAGTTGCATTTTTTCATTTCTGGAACTAATATATGAGGAGCCTTTTAAATGTCTTGAGGGGAGGTGGGGAAGAGCCAGGGAAAGAAGAAATGAAGAAGAGAGGCAAAACTTTGCCCATGACTTACTGAAAACACAAGTCAGCTGCTAGGCCCCCTGTGTGGCACTTGGGAATTGTGGCTCTCCTATCACTGATTCACCAGACAAAGGCATTGCAACACAGAGCCTTTTGTAGACCACGTTGGTACCCTCAGAAGAAACGATGGTCAAAACCCCCAGCCCTGGAGGACTCTGCAATCCAAGCTGGCAGCCAACCAGCTGCTGTGGGATTTGCCCCTGGGAATGCCTTGCTTTTTGTATTTTCCTTTGAGCTGTGGCCACATTTCACTTTGATTACTCATGTTCCTTTTTTTAGATTTTCTTCTTTTTGATTTGTGCTTATTTGTCTTTCTGGATTATTGTGCCTTGTTCATCAGATGGGTGTGTTCCAGCATGACCTCCACTCCTGGAGTAGGGGGAAAGGGAACGTGTGTGCCCAGTGTATGTGAGGAGCACTACAGGTGCTGAAACTGTTCAGACACTTGTGCCAGCCTCCACAGTGTGACCCCCATGCCTGCCTCTCTGCAGGCAGGAGGAAGTCAGATGGTTTTGATGTGCATATACTGTCTTCACCTACCTTGATACTTTTAACAGAAAGACTGAAGCATGTCAAGTAAACTCCTGATTCTCTCAAGACTTAATTGCTGAACAGTTTCCCCTGTGCTGGAGGGCTTATTTGCCAAACTGCAAGTTTACAAGCAAAAGAAACGTCAATCTGCTTTTATTTTTCTGATCAAATTCAACTACCAAAGTTGAGTTTCTACCCTGACATTTATGCCAGGTCATTCTACATCCAGTCACAGCTGGTATGGAAGAGTATTTTAAGAACATAAAAAGAAAAAAACCCTAACAAAAGCAAACCACATGTTTTACATGTCTTCTAGAAGGAAACCTTTAAAATAATTTATACCAGCACTGCTTTGGCCTCAAGAGGTGTTTTGGTATAGACAAATTCATTAGTCCATTTTGCAGGCTAAGGAAGTACTTTTCAGCTCACCTTCTCCAAACCTCAGTGGTGCTTAAATTGGACAAAATGGACCTTCCTGGATGGACAGACCAGAGAGAGGAAACAGCCCAGCACAGTGGTACCCCTAAAACACAGTACACTGTGCACAGCAGCACCCCTAAAACACAGCACTGTGCACAGCAGCAGCCCTCAAACACAGCCCAGCAGTACCCCTGAAACACAGCCCTCTGTGCACAGCAGTACCCCTCAAACACAGCCCTCTGTGCACAGCAGTACCCCTCAAACACAGTACACTGGACAGCACACTGGGACAGCAGCACCAGGAGCAGGGCAGGCAGCCGGGGCACACAGAACTCTCAGCCGGTGCCTGAGTCTTGGCACAGTGTAGGGTCTTCTGGGAAAGCCTGTCGTGGAAAGCCTGAAATTTCACAGAATCACAGACTTTTTAGGGTTGGAAAGGACCTCTGGAGACCATCTAGTCCAACCCCCCGCCAAGGCAGGGTCACCCAGAGTAGGTTCTTCTGTTTTGAGACAGAAGTGAAACTAAATGGGAAAGTTACCAAAGCACATTTCCCTCACTCTATGCACAGCCACCAGGACGAGATGCTGACAGAGTACCGCCACAACACGCGGTTAATGTACCAAGGCGCGGGACTGCAGCTGAGCTCGTTGCTGGAAGCGCTTCCCTTTCGGCGAGCGGTAACCGAGCTCCTCCCCCTGCGCCGAGCGGGGCCGGCGGCAGCGGCGGCGATGGAGCCGGCGCTGGGCCCGGAGTTCGAGGATTCCCTGTTCGCGCCCAGACGGGAGCGGCGGGAGGGCGGCGGGGACGGGGCTGCGTGCGGGGCCAGGCACTGCGAGCCCTGCGTGAGGAGACGGGGCGGCGGGAGGGAGGGCCCTGACGGGCGGTTCTGTGTGTGCTCTGCGTGCCTGGGTTCCGCGGCCCCTGATGGGTCTGTGTGTGTGTGCTCTGTGTGCCCGCAGTGGTTCGGTGGCCCCGAACGGGTCCCTGACACCCCCTCAAGGCTCTGTATGTGCTCTCTGTGTGCCCGCAGTGGTTCCGTGGCCCCTCATGGCTCTGTGTCTGTGTGCTCTGTGTGCCCGCAGCCGTTCCGTGGCCCCTCACGGCTCTCTGTGTGCTCTCTGTGTGCCCGCAGTGGTTCCGTGGCCCCTCATGGCTCTGTGTGTGTGTGTGCTCTGTGTGCCCGCAGTGGTTCCGTGGCCCCTCATGGCTCTGTGTCTGTGTGCTCTCTGTGTGCCCGCAGCGGTTCCGTGGTCCCTCACAGCTCTGTGTGTGCTCTGTTTGTGCCCGCAGTGGTTCCACAGCGCGGCTGACGCCGGGGAAGGCGCCGGCGGGATCACGAGCAGCAAGTTCCGGGCGGACTGGGCGTTCCGGCAGCGGGACTTCGAGGTATTTCCAGGGCTCGCAGGGGCCGGGGAAGTTGTGGGGACACAGAGTGGGGCGGTCCTGCAGTCCCTGATGCGCTGCGCCAGGGTGAACGTACATTAAGTACCGCGGCCTGCGGGTCTGGCGGCCGTGCCGCGGTTAATCCCGCTCCAGGTTCGTGCTGACCGGGCAGGGCCGGGCCGCGGAGCGGATCTGCGTTCTGCCACGAGCCATCCGGGAGTCCGCCTGCAGCGAACCGGGCAGGAGCGCGGCGCTGCCCCGGAACTGATCCCAGGCAGGCGGGCGCACCGCAGCAGCTCCGCCGGAGCAGAGCGGCGGTCTGAGGCCGTGCTCGGAGTCCGGCGTGTGGGTGTCTGAGCGCCGGCGATAATGGCGTGACCCACGAAGGCGTGGCTGCGGCTCACCTTCCTCAGAGCTCCCCCCGCTGTCAGAGCAAAGCTGCGGTGGCCCTCAGGTTCCTGCCGGTCGCGGAGCTGCCTCTGCGTGCCCCGTGCCAGGTCCTGTGCCAGGTCCCTGCCGCCCCCGCTCCCCCTGGAGGGCCCCTGTACCTCTGCCCGCGTCAGTCCCTCTGCCCGCTCCCCCCGGAGGGCCGCTGTACCTCTGCCCTTGTCCTTACCTCTGCCCGCTCCCCCCGGAGGGCCGCTGTACCTCTGCCCGTGTCTGTCCCTTTCTTTGCTCGCTCCCCCCAGAGGGCCGCTGTACCTCTGCCCTTGTCCTTACCTCTGCCCGCTCCCCCTGGAGGGCCCCTGTACCTCTGCCCGCGTTTGTCCCTTTGCTCGCTCCCCCCCCGAGGGCCGCTCTAGCTCTGCCCGTTCTGTTCCTGCCCGCAGTGGTCCCGGACCTCTCCTCTTTGTACGTCCTGAGCCGCATTCCTCACCAGCGGTGCTCTCCTGCCTTCTGCAGTCCTAGTCTTTCACTACCTTGTTTCCTGGTTGAAATCAGCATCTCCAGCCCTTGTTTCAGGTGTTGTTTCTTCTTCCAGCCTGTGGTTTGCATTCCAGGCTCCCTGATTTCAAAGCCCTCCAGCTGACTTCTGACTCTACTCCTTTTGCCCCACCCATTGGATCTGTAGATCTTTTTGTACCTCATTTGGCACTGATCCTGATGTCATTTCAGCACTACGCAGCCCTGTGTATACCTGACATGTATTTTCTAGTCTCAACTGAGATGCCCTAAAGGGATTCATAAAAGGGTGCTGATAGCAGAGCTGCCTCAGGCTGTGGTCAGACTAGCTGCTAAACAGAACAGACCATTGCTTCCTAACTCTTTTCTGTTGCAGTGATTCATGTTAGAAATATTTTCAGTTTTATTGCTAACCTAGATCACTGGTAGAACAAGAACCAGAGCTTGGCTACACATAAAATTAGTGATTTGGAAGCATTGATCTTAGAAAGGGGGCTGGAAATACGTAAATAGGGATAGTAATCTCTTTTCTCATCATCAGTTTTTTACTTCAGGATAGGCCACTTGATAGGAAATGTCAAGGACAGCAGTGATCTAAACTGTGCCCATTTTTAGGATATAGATGACTGTAGAATCTGCTTAGGATTCATAATGCCTGAACCTTAGCAGGTTATATCCCTTTGTCACATAGCAAGGCAAACAGGGCTGTCCTCAGCCCTGTGATCCATTTTCAACAGTGGCTGCTGCATGCACTGGGCAGAGGGGAGCTCCCTCTTTTGCTTAAGAATGAATGTGAGCTCAGCATCAGGAAAGCAAAATATTCCAGCCGTTTTGCTAGGAAGTATTTAGGGTATTTAGAAGCTCTTTCTGTTAGAACCATTAAAGTTTGCAAGGAATAATTAAATACTCATTTTGAGAGATGGGAGAATGAGCACTGCTCTCTAGTCTTCTCTCTAAGCACTTACACAAAGGGAGAGAAATCAAGATTCCAGACTTAGCTTCACTGAATACTTAATTTAATGTATTTAAATGTTAATTGGAGTCCTGGTGAGTGCCCTGAGCATTAAGCTGCAGAAGTATTGCTCATTCTTGCCTTTTTCCTTAGCCCAATTAATATTTATTTCAAGTACATTAAAACCAGCCTACAGGAACAATGGAGATTCACCTTCCTTGTGGTATTCTCGGACTTACTGATTATTTGAGGTGAGCTACTTGCAGGTTCAGACCTTCCCATGGAGAATATCCTGGTGTTGAAAGAAGGCCCCACAGATTTAGGATGAGCACTCAGATCACTGAGCTGAGGGAAAGGATGCCTTGTGTCACTTATTAGCCAGGGCAGTAGATGATCCCCTCTGGATCAGGGGTGGTGGGAGAGAGGTGGAAAAGAGGATTCACAGCTGTGTGGTGAATCCTGCCTGGCCTGAGTTAGGATTGAGGCTGCTCATCACCATCTGGGCTTGGCTGCGTGGTGCTGGGGCCTTGTCTCTGGCTCTCACAGGTGGTGGCTGAGTCTGAAGAAATGCAAATGTGGACTTCAGGTTCTGAGTTCCCTTTGTGACTGTAGTCTTAAAGAAAATGTGCTGTCAGGCTTGCTTTTAAATGCAAATCTCTCCCTGTTTTGTTGGCTTTTCTTCCTGTCACGCTTCTAGAAAGCCCTGTGTGAATACTCAGACTGCCTGCTACTCTTACCTGCCAGCAACATTGCAATGAGGCGTGATGTCCAGGAGGGCCAGGCTCGCTGTTTATCTCGCCTGGGGAGGCACAAGGAGGCTCTGGATATTGCAGAAAAAATGGTAAATAGTGCAGTCTTTCTTTTAGGCTTTGAACATGAAAACATTGCCAGTACCTCTTTTATACAGACCATTTTCTGGAAAAATAATTTTCATGTGTATAATCCTTCAGGATGTTCAGTGCTCAGAGTATTTGGTAAACAGAGGGTAACTGTCACTGCAGATATAATCACTCTTTAGAAACTGGAACACCCTGTACCACAATGAGCTCCCTGTGCAGGGAAACTGGTAGTCCTGGAAGGGACTAAATATCATGCTCTGCCAGGCAGAATTAATGCAATGTAATAGGAATTATAAAAAAGGGAATAAATGAGTGCTTAAATCTTTCCACTATACAAGTGACAGTTCAAAACTCCCTTTTATTTCCATATAGTTGCTGCCAAACTGCCACCAAGAAGAGTATCCAACCACAAATTGAGTTTTTCCCATAAAGGAAAAAGTCCAGAGGCTCTGAAGTCTGCTAGAATAATATTGATGATTTTTATTTTATATAAAAGATATTTATGCTGCAAAGAAGGGCAGCTGTAGAAGACTCTGAAGGCACATAAACAAATGACAGCATTTAGGACCTTGCTGCCTCTCAGACTGGGACAAGGCACCTAGAGGGAATGCTGTCAGCTTGACAGTGCAAGATCTGTATCCCATTGTATCATTATAAATTAAAAGCACCATTTTGTACAGTTTAAAAATTACCTTGTGATATTTGTATGTCATTATTTAGGGAGACATTTTCTTAGGCTCTGAAGCATGATTCTGTTCTACTCCTGGTTTTAATCTGTTATCTTTTGTTTCTAGAGAAACAGTGCCACTAACACAGATCACTTAACGACGGTTCTCAACCTGCAGTTTTCCATTTACCAGGGGCTGGAAAACGTAGAAAAAAAGATAATGTGTCTGCAGCAACTGATCTGCTTACATCCTTTCAATCCCTGGTTCTGGAAGTTACTTGCTGAAGCTTATATGAGCCTTCTGCAGAATTTGTCTCCATTGGTCATTCCAGAAGCAAATCTAAATCAGTCTGAAGAGGTTTGTGTAAGTAATAGCAGTTTCCAGACATCCACTGGCAGAGAGATTAATCTGCAGCCTCACAGATCAGAGGCCCAGAAGGAAGGCCCTTGGTTCAGCCTCGCTGCAGAAACAAAGGGGGAGAATGCAGTGACTCGTCCCAGCAGCCAAGTAGTGAAAGAATTCCTCTGCACTTCAGGAGAACTGGAACGGACAGACAAAGAGAAATGTGCAGGCTCCAAGGCCTGGAAGCAGAGCATGTTAAAGAAAGTTGGGATAAAAGCATGTGCCTCGTTTATCAGAGCAAGGTAATCAATGTATCCTTAGAATAATGATAAGTTCTCTCAGTCAAGAACAATGTAAAGCATCTTTTTCCCGGTTTTTGTTTTCAGTTTGCATTTTCAATTTAAGTGTTTGTTTCAACACTAACTTAGAAGCACCCTACTGTTGCTTCAGATCTAAAATGCAAAATCTGCTTAGTGTGGTGGCTGTGAAGAGGCTGAATCTGAGTGGAAAGAGTAAACCAGTGTCATGCACAGCTGACAAGTAAAGAGTTTTTTAATAAGCTTATAAATCTTTTCAAGTAATTATATACAAAAGGGTCTGTTCTTCAACAAATGCTCCTGCTAGACCATTGCTGTTCCCTGGTCTGGTGTTAAAGATGCAGAAGCAGAAGTGCCCAAAGGGAAGGCATAGCCAGTCTTCCTTCTGTGAGTGCCACCTGTCTTATTTGCTTGAAGACTCATGCTTGAGTGAAAATGTATTTTATAATGATACCCCAATCTGCATAATGGATGAGGCTGGAAAATGAACTCTGTGACAACTGATTGACAGGGCTGCATTAAAATGTTCTTTCCTTTTCTTTTCCCTCTTCCTAAAACTCTTGCGTGCAGCAAAAATCCCCAAAACATAATCTTTCAAAGAGATAATTAGGAACTGGTTTTGTTAAAATAATCTTGGATGTTTTTCCCCCCCTCTTGCCTCACAGTAATGTATCAGTCATTGAATGTTTTTAAAGGCATCTTATGAATGTCCAGAAATGTTTACAGAGAACACTTTATAACCGCCCTGCTGGGGTAAGACTTAAGCAATGAAAAAAGCCCAAATAGCAGCTTTTAACTGTACTCCAGACTAAGAGATGAAGACTTTAATTGCTACTTGGAAGAAGTTCATTGATTTAGTACTGATATTGAATATTGAAGGTACATTTATATTAATAATTTGTGTAGCTTGTTTCAGTGTGTATGGTTCAGAATGAGGTAGTTCTAAAGGGTGGCATTTCCTTGCTTGGCTGCACAGTTTCACAGAGTGTTACTGTGGTTGATATTTGCAGATACACTTGTCCAGGATAGGCTTCTCCCCTGCCCAAGGCTTATGCAGGTTGTCTAATATTTTCAGGTCTGTTGGATTTTAAGTGGGATCTAGATGTTGTACAAATGCATGTGCAGGATAAATTGCACCTGGAAAAGGGATGTTAGCACTGCTTTTTGTAGGCAATAAGGTTCTCTGTTGATGCATCATGAATAATTGACTCTCTTAGTTTTGAAAAAAAACTGGAGTATTTTTTGTTTAATTTTCATTGAAACTTTTTTTTAATACTATGTTGATGCAAATTTTGAAACAAAATTACTTTATAAATTAAAAATAATTTCCATTTTTGCTTGGAACCAACGCACCATCTGAAAATTCAGTGAAGTTTTTAACTGAGAAAATCACATTTGTAAATTTTGATGTTTATAGTGTTCAAATGAAAGTTTTCATCTCAGTTCTTGAGTCTTTTCCTTAAAAATGCACACCATTATTATAATATCAGCTTCACTTAACTTCAGTAAATGGGATAAAAAAGTTTGTTGTTTTTTCTTTTTGCATAAAGCTTGAATTAAACACATTTTCAGCAACAACACTGCTAAGTTCTAACGGTCCTTTGGTTAAGTATTGTAGAATGATGGAATTCCAGGTTGGAAGGAACCTCAAGGGTCATCCTTTCTTGGCAAAAGCATGATCTAGGCAAGATGGCCCAGCACCCAGTCTAGCTGAATCTTAAAAATGTCCAACACAGGGAAATGCACAACTTTCTTGAGGAGATTATTCCAATGACTGATCTCATTGTAAAATACTTGCCTCTTGTGTCCAGTTGGAATCTGCCTAGAATTAACATTTTTACCTACTGTCCTTCATCTTTTCCATGTGGTTCCCTGTATAAAGGGAGTCTCCATCTTTTTTGTAGCTGCCCTTTAAATACTGAAACATGGTGAGGAGGTCTTCCCTAAGCCTTCTTTTCTCAAGTCTGGCCAAACCCAGTTCTCTCAGCCTGTTCCAAATGGCAGGCTTCCCGGGCCTTTGATCACCTTTGTGGCCCTTCTCTAGACCCTCATAAATTCTCTAAAACTGATATTTATCTCTGCAATAATGCCCATTGTGAATTTCAGTGAGTTCACAGGAGATAGTGCAATATGTCTCTCAAGTTCCTAGAAGTGTAAAATAAGCATAATACCCTTAATCTGTCTGACAGTGGATTTGAGACAAATGCAGAGATACCTGGGTATTTCCTCTGCTGCCCAGTTTTGCAGTCCTTGTCTGAGGAGGGCTCTGGAACTGCCACTGTTCTTGCTGGTCCAGCAGTTGGTGACAGGACCCTGGGTGACATAAACCCCTGCTGTGGGCAGGGTGTGTAACCTTCAGCAGGTCAGGGTTGTGACTTCTGGGGCACTGCCTGGAACATAAAACTGGTGAATGCTTTTAGAAAGTAATCCCGGATTGGCCTGGGTGGGAGGATGTTTGATATTTGCCCAAACCCTCACATTTGTAGCTTTTCAGGTTCCATAGGCACAAATGTGCTGCTGTCTTGTTAGGCCATAGTAAGGACATGATGCCTCACAGCTCCCATGCTCACTTTTGAATGGTGTGATGAATATATGGGGACAGAAATGTTTGCATAGAGCAACCAGAGCTACTGGCACATTGTTTTTCAAAAATACTTCTCAGTAGTTCTATAGCACAGATACACAATATCCATGGTAGATTGATACACATGTATTGACTTCTTTGCAGTAGGCAAAAGTCAGGAAGAAGAGCTGTTTTAAAGTATTTAATTAATTAAAGAATTAACCGTTTTGGTTGTTTTTAGGTCTGCTGACTTACTCTTTTTCCAGCTGTGCCAATTTTTAACTGTCTTTCTCATTGCAGGCTTTTACTTCAGCTTACCCAGTCACAACAGTTGTCCTTTGTGCTAGAGAATAACAGAAAATGTCAGAAAGAAATTGATGACAAAGTGGCTCTACTTGGTTTCGATGAAAACTCCTTGCTGTTGATGACCAAAGTAAGAGGATATTTCATTGTGTGCAGGGTCTGAGTTCTCTGTGTGGGCTGGTTGTGCTCAAAGCATGACACTCCCCTGAGCTCACTAAGTGTGCCAGGAAGCACAGGAATGAGCTGGGGCAGCTGCAGGCAGGGTGTTACCTGAACTGACAGAGGTGCCTGTGCTTCCCTGGCCTGTGTCACACAGGTGGATCTCTGATCTGCTGAGAGTCTCCTTTCTGGAATGTGCAGTGTTGCTCAGTTTCTCACTGGACTTGTATTTGCAGATGCATCAGCACTGTGCATTTCCTGGGAGTTACATTTTATCTCAGGAGTTTTAGATGCCCCAGAGTGAATCACTAGTTTGAAATGGCCGTGCAGATTATTTTTGATGGCCACAACAGTATTAAACTCTTACATAAAAAGTACTGAGTATTTCCAGAAAAATCCAGAGACTTTCTTTTGCATTTCTTTGTTTAACGTACTAGTTTTAAAAAAATAACAGAGGAGAGAAAGATTGCATTTAATCTCTTCACAGAGATTTAACATTTTTAGTGCTATTTAAAGAGCTTCTGACTTTTATTGTAAGGATCAAAACAAAGCCAGCTAGATTCTACCTTTGCTGTCAGCATTACAGCTTTAAGCTGGTGACAGCCAAGCCACCGCTGGGCTGCAGGCAGTCAGAGGCATGGCATCCATGAGAGGGCAGTAGCACACAGGCTAGCTCAGGGTTGGGAAAGGCTGGAAAAAGAAACTCTCCTTGCTTCCCTTGCTCGGACATGCCCCAGGAACAGTTCAGTGTTGATGCTGATGCAAGGTGAGCACTGAATGCAGAGCTGCTTGAGATTTCTGCTGGTGTTCAGAGTGAAACCCCTCTGTGCAAGTGCAGCCTGAAGCTGGAGGGGTTGTGCAGCGCTGAGCTTTGGTCTCAGCTCTCCCTGAGCACAGAATGCCAAGGCAGGCAACTTCATCATGGCTTGGAAACTTCTCCAGGACGGTGTGTGGTTCATGTGACAAGGGCTTTGCTCGTAAAGATCTGTTATTAATGCCATGTTTGATGGGTTTTTCTCTGCAAGTTATTTCCTTGATTCCCTTCTTTCTTACTCTTTTTGCAGGCTATGGGACAGGATCTTATACCAGAAAAACTAAAAGAGGAGTTTCAGGGTGAGGTAAAATGCATAGGCCCTTCAGCACTATCATCACTGGTAACTGCTTCAGTCGTGGAATTTGAAATCAAATGGTTTGGTAATCTCCAAGATGATTTATGTCACTTTGATGGACAATTTTATTCAGACATTTATCTCACACCTTCGGTAACATAGACATTTGGTTGTATTTATTCTTGTATCTCCAGATTATTATGGCATGATACATGCAATAAAGTTCATTTTACTTTTTTTAAGAATTCTTACTGTATTTCTTTTAAGAGTAGATATAAATCTCTGTATTTAAACTCTTAACCTTGCATCCTTTTCTTTGTTCATTGATTTGTTTGTATTTAAAATTATGAGGAACACAGGGTAAAATCAAGCTTTCAGCTTTCAGAGGTGGCTTTCCATCATAATCCTCACCAATTTGTGCTTGAAGTGTGTGTGATTTTTTTGGAGGCCTGCAATGCTGGTGGGATGGAAGCTTCCTTTCTCATGTCCAATTTGAAAGTTTCTTGATATCAAATTTGATGTTGTTGCATTTAGAGCCATGCAATCAGCCATTTTCTTAAGTAATTATTTTAATATTTTTTTATTAATGTTATAGTGATTTCCTGTTCAGAGACAGATTGCTAGAAATCTCAAATATATTTATGCTGAGCAATTGTCAATAACATTAATTCCATATCTTTTAGGAAAGAAATCTAAGTCATAAATATTTAACTTAAAACTAGGAGATTTTCTCCTTTTGAAGCCAAGTGTTTGTTGCAGGCGTCAAACACGCCATAGTCTTGTGTTCAGTGCTTAGAGGAGGAGAAAAACTGACAAGGTTGTTTATATGTACTGAGGAGTGTTTAGTCAGATCATATCCTTTGTAAAAAGCCTGCAAGGAAGATCTTTGCTATGAAAACTGGCAGTGTTGTTTCTGCCTCATCCAGCTCCGTCTGTTGTGCTTTCAGTTGTCAGTGACAACACTTTGCTTTGCTTTCTCAAGCACTGGTGCTGTGTGCTTTGGGCATCTAGGAGAGGGCAAAGATCCTCCTGTAGTTTCTTTCACTTGAAACAGTTTACATTTCAGACATACACAGTGTGCTCTTCCTCCATCTTCTCTTAAACTTCTCTTAAACTTAATTTTTCCGTAGTTTTCTGTAAAAGTGTTCTATAATGGATGTAGTTTGAAACTAGGAGTCTCTTAGACATACATTGCTGTCCCTTTGCTTCCTGTGCTTTCTTTCTGGAGTACTAAGGAGTGCCAAAATCTTAAATAATTCACAATTGAATGATGATTCACCATGTGTGAATTCTATCTGCTAGTTTTGGATGAATTTCAAAGCTTTAAGATACTGATTAGGGAACCTATCACGAGTTGTAGAATGGTTTGGATTGGAAGGACATTAAAGATCATCTAGTTCCAACCCCACTGCCACAGGCAGGAACACCTTCCACTAGACCTCTCTGGTCATCCTGTTCTAGTGTCTCACTATTCTCACAGCAAAGAATTTCTTTCTAATATCTAAACTAAATCTGCCCTCCTTAAGTTTGAATCCATTCCCCCTTGCCCTGTGACTACAGGCCCTTGTAAAAAGTCCCTCTCCAGCTCTCTTGTATCCTCCTTCAAGTACAGGAAAGCCCCAGTGAGACCTCCCCAGAGCCTCCTCCAGGCTGCAGAGCACCACTTGTCTCAGCCTTTCCTCATAGGAGAGGGGCTCCATCCCTCTGAACATCTTGGTGGCCTCCTCTGGCCTCACTTCAGCAGGGCCATGTCCTTCCTGTGCTGGGGACCCCCGAGCTGGGTGCAGCACTGCAGGTAGGGTCTCAGCAGAGCAGAGCAGAGAGGCAGAATCCCCTCCCTCAGCCTGCTGCCCACAGGGCTTTAGGTGCAGCCCAAGACAGGTTTGGCTCTCTGGACTGCAGGGCTGGGTCCCGCCCAGCTCTCATCCACAGCACCCCCAGGTCTCAGCACAGCTGCTCTGGGTCTGTTCCTGCCCAGCCTGGATTGGTACAGGGGTCACCCTGACCCAGGTGCAGCATCTTGCACTTGGTCTGGTTAAACCTCATGAGATTGTTAGGGTTGTGCAGGGCCCTCTGGATGGCATCCCATCCTCCAGGTGTGTCAGCTGCACCACTCAGCTCGGTGTCATCTGCAAGCTTGCTGAGGCTGCACTCCATCCCTTCATGTGCGTGACTGATGAAGAGATTGAACCCTTGGTGTGGTTTAGCCCTCTGCTAAGCTGACTGAAACTTCTCCAGAAAAATGGAATATTGCCTTCAGCCATGTCAAATTGCATGTGATAGTTTGGTGAGTTAGTGTGACGGAAGCACATCCTGGGCAGCTGGTGACGAAAGAGGATGGCTTGGAGGTGCCTTGGGTGAGCGCTGCTGCTCTCATCCTGTACCACAGCTGGGTTTAGTCACGCGCGGGCTCCGCTGGGCGGAACGTTGGTGTGCGTCTGTGCAGCGCTGTACTCAGCGGCCGTGCAGCCCGCTGGGAGGGCTGGCGATGCTTTCAAGACTCAGAGGTGTCGTAATTCTTCAGAAGAGACTGCCCACAATGTGTTGTAAATTAATTACAATGTTGGCATCAACAGGAGAATCTTACAGCAAAGACAGCAAATGTGGAAAGCTTAATGCTAAATATGTCAGCAAAAAAATGAAACGTGGACATCTCCCACTTTCTTCTTGAACTGGAGGTCATGAGTAGCCACATAAAAAGGCTGTAATTTGTTTTGTCTCAGCTGTTAGGACATCAGAACACAGCTTATATGGGACCAGGTCTGTACAGACATTTAATGGAAACTCACCAAATTATTTGGCTTCACAAACAGCATCGGAACTGTTTTAGCAGCAAATTAAATACTTGCCAAATGTTGTCATTTTGCGACTGAGATGTCCAAAATACACAGACGCTAGCCAAAGTGATTTGGAAACTTTTTGTTGTCTGTCCAGATTGTTTGACTTGACATTGTCACTTAAGCTGGGAACACAAAGGTTAACTCCCCACTGGTTCCAGGAATTAAAGACAAGTGGTAGCTCTAAAGAGCAGGCAGTATTTTCTAAAACATAATAATAAAGCAAAAATGTTGATTTTAACTACTGCAAAGAAAAGAAGATGAATGCTGTTCTGAGTGTGTCACACAGTTACTGTTCCAAATAACCAGTGTTTATTGCACTGGGGCTATAAAATGTTCCTTTGTCCCATTTTTGCCTGGCTATCTCTCATCTCAGCTACTTCAGCTCTTCCTTTTTTGGCCTGCCTCTCCCTTTTTTGTGCCTCTTCTAACTCCAGTTTTCTGTTTCTGATTGTGTCTCTAGAGGGGCATTGCCTTTCTATTTTGCATTGAATGCTTCATTGTTGCCTCTACCTTCTGCATAATTTTACATCTGCCTGTAATAGATTTCCTCATGATTTGGCTTTTATATTATTGTTGGTATTAGTACATGCATCACTACTCCATTCTGAGTTAAACAGCAAATTTTAGTATTGCAAATTGCAAGTAAGAATCCCCTAACAGTTACTGAGGTTTGATTTTGTTATTTAAACACTTGTTTGTGGTACAGGTGCTTTGGGAAGGACCCTGTGCTGGTTCTGATGCTCCTGGAATGATTGCTGTGTGCAAACACCATTCTGTGTCTTGCTATTGAGTCCCTCTGAGGTGAGGGACTGCTTTAGCACTGTAATTAGTAACGTTAACACAGTTTTCATCACAGAATCACCCAATGATTTGGGTTGGAAGGGAACTTCAGAGGTCATCCAGTTCCAACCTTCCTGCCCGGGGGGTTGGCAGGGAACTTGGACCAGGTTGCTCAAAGCCCCATCCAACCTGACCTTGAACACTGCCAGTGATGGGGCATCCATAACTTCTCTGAGCAACCTGTTCCAGTGCCTCACCACACTAATCATAAAAAAATTCTTCCTTGTATCCAGTCTAAATCTACCCTCTTTCAAATTAAAACCTGTCATCCTGTCACTGGGTGAGGGGTTGACCTTGGCCTCCTGTCAGATGCCCACTCCAATGTTCTATCACCCCCTGCCCCCCAGCACCACAGGGAAGGAGAAAATAAGAGGGTTAGAAAAAAAAACTATGGTTCACAATAAAGGCAGTTTAATAGAGAAAAAATAGGATTGTGACATGGAGCCCTGCTTGTGCTCCCAGCTTAGAGGCACCCTAGCAGTAGCAGAGGGGTTTTAGGTAGTGCCAACTTCTCCTGCCTTCCTTCTGGTCCACATACACAAAATAGATGAAAAATGCAAGCAAACCCATTTTGAGAGTAATCTGGGGGGCCCAGGTGGACCCTGTGGGCTCCCAACCTGGTGAGTGAGGTGATGGCATTTGACCCAGGCAGTACTGGGTGAGTTCCCCCTATTGTCCTTGCAGGATCCACACTCCCTGGGAAGATCCTGAAACTGGGGACAGCATCAGTCATTGGGGGTTCAGTAGGTAGGGTAAAATGGGGTTCACTGGTGACAGAAATTCAGGAAAAACTGAAGAAAATGAACAGTAGTTCAGGACTGCCATCAAGCTGGATGGAATTCTGTGTCAGGATGAGTGGCTGGAATGCTGGAGGGGAGACCTTCTGAGCACTGGCCCTGGGGAGGTTCCTCTGATATGACCCTCCTGCCTCTTGTGTGATACATTGAAAGGCAGAATTGCTTCATACCTGCTCACTATTCCCCATCACCTTCTTGTCCATCACAGGACAAACTGGAAATAATTTCCAAGATCTGTTGCTCTATCACCTCCCCAGGAATGGAGGTGCAGTTGGCACCTCATCCTAGTGAGGGTCCTGGAAAAGGAGGAGTGTGGTGTGCAATGGTTGAGGGAGGAGTAACACCTGGATGGTCTTTGTTTTCTAGGAGGAATAACAGGGAAAGACCAGGGAACTGTCTGTGTCACAAAGAAAAAAAAAAAGGCAGCCTGTGGAAGAACTGGCAAACTGGTAACAATGGGCATGGAGAAGGCTGAGGTACTCAGTGAATTTTATGCCTCAGTTTTCACTGGCAACCTCTTCTCTTATGCCTCTTGAGTCAATGGCTCTCAAGGCAGGGATTGGGGAAACAAAGACCCTCCTACTGTGAGAGAAGATCAGGTTCGAGAGCACCTGAGGAACCTGAACATACCTGAGTCTGTGGTGAGATGTGTCTGAGAGTCCTGAGGGAATGGCTGGTGGAGTTGCCAAGCCATTCTCCATGATACTGGTAGTCACGGAAGTCAGGTGAAGTCCCAGGTGACTGGAAGCAGCCTGTGGAGAAAACAATCAGTGAAATGCTCCCAAGTTCACAGGCAGCAAGCACAGGGAGTGCCCTGGAGCACCGGCTCCTCTGGGTGCCTCCAGTGTGAGCAGCAGTTGCTGGTGGGATCTGGTGGGAGTTGTATGTCTGGGCACCAGGATGCACATTCCAAACCACCTTAATGGGCAGCACTTGCTCACAGGACACCAGCTGAAAGACCTGCAGGGCTAGTTCTGGCTGGGGAGGGGATACGGGGACACTTTGGAAAACCCTGGCCAAGCCCAGCCTATTCATCCAGCTTAGTGCCAGGGTGTGAATGCTGGAGCAGCTCTGGGTTCCTGGTGCCCTGCTAAACCTCCTTTCCTGGTGCATGACAGTCCCTTGGGCAGTGGCACTTGCCTGCTCTCTGCTTCCCATGGTGAGGACATGCACAGAACCAGCCCTGACAGGAGTGTCCTCGTTGCTGTCACCACCAGTGCTGCTCTGACATGGCAGAGTTGCCCTCCAGAAAGCCCTGGGGCTTTTCTCAGGCCCACATGGGGACTTAGTTGACCTCCAGACTGCTCTGAGGCCTCACCTGGGCCTTGCTGGGACTCATTGGAGGCCCTTGCTGCCCTCCACAGGTCCTCCCACTCTAAAAAGGTCTAAACATCCCCAAAAAAATCACTTTTAATTAGAGATTCACTTCTGTAGATAATCTGGAGGTTGGTATAGGCTACATTTATTGAAGCTTTTTAGTCCCACCTAGATCATCTTCCTCCAAAATAGGACAAAACAGGACAAAATAGGAGGGCAGCAGGGGAATCCAGTGGGCCTCAGCAAAGCCCAGATGAGATCCTGAGTCACTACAGAGAGTGACCAAAGCAGAGGGGCAGAATCCCCTCCCTGGCCCTGCTGCCCGTGGGGCTTTGGATGCTGCCCAGGGCATGTTTGGCCTTCTGGGCTGTGTGTGCACAGTGACAGCTCATGTCCAATAAACCTTCCACTATTCCCAGCTTCTCCTCTAGGCTGCTCTCAATCCATTCACCCCCTGCTCTGCACTGTGGATTGCCCCAGCCCAGGTGCAGGACCTTGCACTTGGCCTTGTTGAACTTCATGGGGTTTACGTGGGCCTCCAGCCTGTCCAGTTCTCCCTGGACAACCTCCCTTCCCTCAAGTGACTCCCCTGCAGCACTCAGCTTGCTGTCATCAACCTCCCTTCCCTCAAGTGACTCCCCTGCAGCACTCAGCTTGCTGTCATCAACCTCCCTTCCCTCAAGTACTCCCCTGCAGCACTCAGCTTGCTGTCATCCTCAGACCTGGGGAGGGTGCACGGTGTGCACCGAGTTTATCAGAGCCCTTCCCTTTGCACAGATGGACAGGGCAGGTCAGCACCTGCCATGGCCCTCCTGACAGTTCCTGCAGCTGCCCAGGAACGTTGTCCTTTATCACTAACTTGTAGGGGCCTGTTGGGATTTTTAGCATAACTCATTGCTGACATTGTAAACTGACTGTTTTCCATCAAAACTGAAATTTCATTCACTTGATGTTCAAGTTCAGATGTTGTCTGAACCAACACAAGCTGTTTTCCTGATCCAGCTGAAATTTACTCACAGTGGTCCTTCTGGATTATTAGCTTGACCCTTACCTACTTTTCATTAGCTACATTCTCCAAAACTTCTTTTGTAGGCAAACTGTCTTGCCCCACAGAGGTGAAAAGAGCTCCTCCATGGACTTCACAGGTCATGGCCTGAGGAAATCAAGGTCTACAAACTTCTACCCACATTCCCCACTGTACCACCCCAGGCCACAACAGGATCAGTGAAATGAACCACTTTTAGAAGGAAAATCTTAATTAGTCTCTTTGGACACTTAATTCTGTTCCTGTTGATTTCTTCTTCTTTCTGTTTCTTCTTCATCTGGGCTTTGACTGCACGTGACTCATTCAGCTTTTGAAAGAGAATAGAATAAGGTGTACAGGGCAATAGGATATGAAGAAAAAAGTATTCTCTTTTATTTAAATTGTTGCTCTATTCAGATAATTAAGTAGAATTATCATAGGAATGAAAATCAAATTTCCCTTCTCCCCAAGGAATCCAAAAAATGTTGCTATGTACAGAATTTACATTTGTATGCAATAGTTGATTATTATTATGGACTCCAGAATTTGGTATTACCAGTTAAAACACCCATACTGAAGCTAGAGCAGGATATGTCCATCCTATACATTTCATAATGTTCTTTAAACTTTATAGGTATGCTTCCAAAATTATTGCTCTTCCAAGGATGAAAAACCTTCTTCACCTTCTTCACATACAGTTATCATCATCCACAGTCTGCATAATTAAATTGTATTCCTTTTTAAGCAGGTGAGAAGTCAGGAAAAACAGGCCAGAAGTGCAAATGTGTTTAGGGTTCTCTTTTCTGTGGGAGGCATATGAAAAACGATACAAAGCAGGTGTGGAACAAAAAAAAATCTGCTGATAAATCAACAGCTGTTAGGCATCTTGGTAACTTTGGATGGAAATCCTTAGTTTCATGAATTTTCTTACTTTTGCTTACAGAAGCTTCCTTAGTTTTCATGGATTATTTGGCAGAAAGTTTTTCAGGTTTGGTTCAAACTGCTGAATCTCTGTAACTCCCTTTGTAACTCTAGTCCATGGGCACTTCAGACACCCAGTTTATCTTTAAAAATTAGAGGCCATGAAGAACTTGGCAGAATCTCTAACTTCACCTTCAATCAGATGACCACAGAAAGGATTTCAAAGATCCATGTGCAATTAAAAGAACTGGAACTCAGTCCTGGTGTGTTACTAATAGGACTTTGCTTCTTTAACTCAGCTTCATTTTCCAGTCTGAACCTTCACAGCTGTTCTGCATAAGGAAAGTTGCTCTGAGCTGGTAGGATTGAAGGTTTGTAACCAGGTGTGCTGGGACACACCCGTGTTGCTGATGAGTGGAACTGAACACGGGGTGAATGCGTCTTCCACAACCGGAACTGTCAGTCTCAGTCTGTGTCAAGGGTACCAGGCCCCTTCCTAAGAATCCTTGGGAACAGCCATCCCTGCTGTGCAGCTCAAGCAGAGAGCTCTAAGTGCTCTGGCAGGACCTGTGCTTCCCTGCCAGCCCAAAAACAGTCCCCCATAAATCAAGATCAATGTTTGATGAGAGCATAAATGTATCCTGCTGCTGCCAGCTTTGTCTCTGTATGCCACGGAAATAGCAGCCTTCAGTCTCCTTATTCAAGTGTATAAAATGCATAGTAGTAAACTGTGCATTGCCCCCTTTCAATTGCCTGGACATAAGAAACAGTTACTGTCCTTCTGGTACACAAATATTCCGCCAGGAGCAGGTGACAGGCAGCAGCAGTGTGTGAGCAGCACTATTCAGATGTGTTCTTCCTGGGATCCTGATGCGCCTGAGGTTCACACATTAGCAGCCCTGGCTTTTTAATCAGGGAAATGAAGCATCCATAAGCAACAAAACAAGAGGCTTGAAATCATCCTCATTTGTATTATACAGAATTTCTATATTCATCAGTACACAAGTGATTGCTAAACAGGTCCTCACTACATTTACTTGGATTTCCAAACAAGGTGGTTATTATGCAAACAGGTTAGCTTTGTGGAGGCATCTCCAGGATGAGCTTAACCCTGTCCTGTTCGGTTCCTCTTGCCTGAGCCTTATAGGTCTGTAAATGTTCATGTTCATGTTGTTGTAGGGAACGGTGGCGTTTTCGGCCGTGT
Source organism: Molothrus aeneus (assembly GCF_037042795.1). Taxonomy (NCBI): domain Eukaryota; kingdom Metazoa; phylum Chordata; class Aves; order Passeriformes; family Icteridae; genus Molothrus; species Molothrus aeneus. The sequence goes on along the minus strand of NC_089646.1, from coordinate 141,644,365 downwards.
AGTGCGGCTGGTAGTAGTTAGGCTGGATGGCCTGCTGTGCAGGCGGGGGGGTGAAGGACACATAGCTGTGGAAGGAATTGACTCGCTGCAGAGGTGACTGCGGGCTGAAGTTGCTGTTGAACATGAGCGTTCTGGGGGTCTGCTTGCTCTGGTGGGTGCTGCCGGCGGAGAGGCTGCTGAAGTCGGACAGGGTGTTGGCGCTGCCCTGCTCGCTGTAGGGGAGGCTGCGCGGGGGCGCCCAGCTCCGGCTGAACAGGAAGGGGAGGCTGCGCGGCGGCGTCTTGGGGCCCCGCACGGGCTTGGACAGCGCGTACAGGTGCCGGAACTCCTCGTCAAACAGCTCCACAACCTGGCCCGTGAACTTGGAGAGGAGGTTGCGGTGAACCTGGCCGCAGAGCCACGTGAAGCTGGAAGAAGAGACAAGGTAAGGGTTAGAGTTAACGCCGGCCATCAGGAACTGCAGATCCCCGCAGGGGTGATGCGATAGGCAAATGTGTTTTACCGCTGAAGCTTCTTGTCTAAACACACGATGAAGATGGTGTCGAAGTTGAATTTCAGGTCAGTTCACATCAGTGCTCTTTAACTTGGATCAATCTTTGTTATTGCAGCTGCCTCTAAAACCTTCAAGAAACCTTGCAACGTTATGCAACCTCGTGAAGGGAGTGGTGATCCAGATCCACTGCACGGATAAATGTCAGATACAATGCCCAAGTTATGGGTGTCTGTTCCATGGAAAGGAGTTTAGACCCCTCTTTTGGGGACCTCTCTTCCATGCACAATGCTTAAATTCAGGTCTCGCCATGTCTTATCTGCACACACATAAATTGTACCTTTTACCCTGCAGCATGCCATTCCACTGGGTGACTCTCAGTCACTCCAAGCGACATCATAAAGACTAGGAAAAAAGAACCATCCTTTGTTTCCATTTTTCCATAATCTTTCTGCATTGGTCAAGAGAAACACTTAAAAACCCAACCTTCCTGTCATGTCCATACCACAAAGGAAGCTGCCACACCTGACAAATGCTTGTTTTCTTCACTAGAGAAAATGAAATTACAAATATTTCCTACAGCATTTCCAAAAATAAATGTAATACTTTGCTATAAAGTAAGGGAGAAACACCACAATAGTTTTAATTCTGGTAGTTCAGAGACACACCTTAGGATAACCCACAGCTTTTAAATGATTTTTCTTTTATGTGCTTCCCTAATCCACTCAACAAACATAAATTTATAAAACCACAAGCCAGCTTGATTGTGTTGTGCAGGCTGCTGTGTCTGAGCAGCAGCAGCACCAATAAAATGAGCATAGTTGAGAGAATGAATTATAATTACTCCCTGGACTGACCAGGGCTTGAGCTGTGCAGCAGAGGATACGGAGCAGCGGTGGATTTCAACCTGACATTATTCTGTGTTGGCAAAACTCTGCCATGGTTATTCCTGCGTGACTTTATTAGCTATGCTGGATTTGCACAAGGGCTGCCGAGAGCCAGATTTGGCTGTAGGTGTGTGCACTTAAAATCTTGTCATGTTTTGATAAAACTCCTGTGAAGCTCAATGGGACTGACAGCCTGAGCTGATACTGAGGCAGCAAGACACTCAATTTACATCTGCTTGTCCAGAGCATTCCTAAGGAGGGTTGGGTTTGAGGTATACAGTGATTTTATACTGTTGCTTCAGGAGCAGGAGGAGGAGTGAAGAAATCAGTAGGTCAATGCCACTGGGCACCCATACAATTTATGCTGTACATTTTATGATTGGACATGAAAACACATAGTAAGTTACTAAAACTCAGGTACTTCTCATCCACTGTGTTCAAATCATTCTAAATTTGGACAAACCTTGGGAGCCAAGGTAGAGAGCCAGCTAACTCCCTGCTGGGTGTGTAACATCTGCTGTGCCACCTCAACATTGCCTTTATTCAATGAGCAGTGCTCTCTAAACCTTGGCATGTCCTTATCTAACTGTTAAAGACACAATAGGTCAGGAATAAATTTAAAAATGCACACAATTTTTCTAGGATATCTATATTGAAGGTTACAAACTCATGAAAAGGCTGAGGTCTAAAGTATCATGTTTATACTTTATGTGCTAGAGATAGACCTAGTTTATAAAATAAAATTTAGACAAAAATCAATTACACTTGTAAATGGCTGTTAAAAGCCCAACAAAATCAGAGGAAGAAACCTATTCTGCCCAATTTTGATAATTTACTCCCACATGTATCTTCCTGGAGTACCTGACAGACAGATACTATTTTGTGGGTCATTGATTTCACCTGTAATCCTTGTAAACAGAGAAAGATCAAATGAACAACCCAGAGATGCTCCAAGAACCAATAGCAAATGGGTCAGCTCAAAGTTACAAGGTAAGATCTTTGTGATTATAGACAAATGCTTGTGGACTGGTTGTGTAGTGAGTCACAGCAATTTACAGCCTGTGTACTTTGCTGGAGAACAAAACAGAACTTGGCATAAAAGACTTAACAGGTTTTCATTGGCTTAATGCTAAGAGAAGATGCATTGTTTAGGTTTTAGGCTTTGTTTTGCTCCTTAGTTTACAATTGTGAGTGCTCTTTTGGGACAGGCTCAGAGAAGTCTGAGCCATCATGTTATTGTCACCATCCCAGAGGGAGCTCTTTTCTCCCAGTTTTTTTTGGGTGAGGCCCATCAAAAGAAGAAAAAGCACACAGAAATGATGCCTGGCTTGGGGCCAACACAGACAGATACTGCTCAGCCATCTTTCCAGGGCTTTGTCCTATCTCCTGTTACAGACCCTCTCATTTATGGTGTTCTCGGTCAAATCCCACCTCTTCTGTTCAGCACTGGACTTGTTTTATACTGAGTGTCCTCTGCACTGCTGGAGCTGCAGTTCAGTAGGGATGTTCTCATCCCTGTGTTCACAGTGCTGCAGCAACGTGCAGCACAACACCCATGGAATCTGAAATGGAAGGAAGGATGGACTGGGGTTTTCAGCTGGGCTCAGGTCTGGGTTACCCCAGATGTTTGTGTTGCCTGCTGGTAACAGGATAACCTGTGTGGGACAAACCTGCCCCACCTGAAGTGATGCTCCTGGCCAAGCTTGTCCGTGTGAGCTGTCAGGTGCTGACTCTGAAGAGGCCAGTGGCTTTCAGAGTGGCAGCCAGGGAGATACTCAGCTGCCCCTGGGGATCAAGGTCTGTGCTTTCTGCTGTTTTCATTCTGCCTTCTTTAGGAATGCTAAGTTCATGCACTATCTAATTTCAAAGTCATTAAAAAATGGAATAACAGTTACCATAGGATAAGGTAGAGTGACAGAGACAGCAAAAAGAAATACTGCATTCTAACCCCTCACCACAGACACTGGCAACAAAAATTTAGAGTATGTCCTGAAGGCCCATTTTATTTCCTCAGCCTGTCCCCCCCTCCCACTATTACAACTGTCATGCAGAGCTCAGAACTTGGGTGAAATTTGGTGTTGTGTTTTAAAATCTTTGTATCAGTTTTAAGATCTACTCCAATGTGATTTCCAACAAATGCATAGCAGAAGAGTTTGAGTCTGTTTCACTCAACATCATTCTTGTTTATACCTGAAGAGGTTGGTGGATAAGATTTAGGCATAACAAAAATCTTTCAGGTTAATAAAGTGAGAGCTAGCAAGAAATGCCACATACTGGTAGCCAGCTATAACCCATGTGAATTGCAAACTGGTGCTGAATGTGCTGAAGTTAAACAGTCTTTTATAATTTTAAATACATTTGTTCCTCATCACCCTCTCTGTGTGCTAGATATGGAATTACATAGTTTGACAAGGTACTTGAGATTAGAAGATATTCAACAGCAGTAGAGAGAGACAGAAGTGACTGCACAGGACTTCAGGTGTTTTTAATGTTTTTGGTATCGAAAGAGAACCCAAAAGGAAGCTTCTTGGTCAAAGAAAATAGATCTTGTTCTGTCCTTCTCCCACACATCCTTCACTTCTACTCTATACAAGTCTTCTGTTGGACTTTAATACATCTTTGGCAGTGGATTAAAAAATAACCCAAAATAACAAGAAAACAAAACAGTCAGTAAAAAAGCCCCAACCCTGAGTGTCCACTGAGTTTGTCTGGTGGTTCATTTGGAAATGTAATGAAAAGTGGGTGCCCGTGTTAGTGTACATCTGAGCTCCAGCAGCCCATCCCCACAAATTCACTTTTTCCTTTGTTACTGTAGTTCTGTAAACTTCCTGGTGGCACAGCTTTATCAGACCAGAGGCATTTAAGCTTCTAAACTGTAAACTGGGATTAAGAAAAATAATCACATCCTTTAAATTAAATAATCACCTCTTGTATTTTTGTACCTGGATTTCTAGGATACACTTGGTCATTTGTGAAACATATCTATGTAGCCATGGTGCTCAGAAACTTCATTTATTTGATGCAAGCTCAGTCTCCTGAAATTCCCTGACCAGAGGATCTAGGATCTTACTTAAAAATCCAGTTGTTGAGATGCTATATCCACTACCTGAAATAATTACAGCAGCACAAACAAAACAAACAAACAAACAAAGAAAAATTTTAAAAAGGGAAAAAACAAAGTTACTGCAATTATGTAGGTATATACTGCCTACCTGTTAATGAAACACATGGAGAAACAGTAAGTCTCTGAAGTATTTCTGTTTTACCTTTAATCACTAAATTTGTCATATGAAGAACAAATCCTCAGATAAGCTGAGTGACATATGCTAATTAAGGGATCTCGAGGGAGACAGAAATGTATCATGTCTCATGATCACAACACTTGAGAACCCTAACAATGAGGAAAGCATAATATTAAGCTGTACACATTTCTAGCTTTGCCCCAGGGCTGCACTGGCAAAGTTGTTTACATTAGTTTCTGAGCATTTAAATTAAAACCCATGCTCCATAAAGAATTAAGAGCACCTTTAAAGCAAGTTAAGTAGATTTTGGAAAAATGGCACAAATTTGAAAACATGAGGTGTTTTTTGTTAAACAAAAGCTTCTTACCTTACAAAGATTTCCATGGCACTTTTTTTGGGAAGAAGTATTAAAAATCATAGAGGAGTACCTAGAGATGAAGTGCAATGGCTTATCTCACCTGTAAGATCCAGAGAGCACATATCTCCAGTCAGAGATAAGAAATTTTTCTTGAATTTTTCCTGAAAATTTCCTGCCTGACTTGGCACAGTAAACCTCTCCAGTAACACTGCGGACTGAAATATTCTGTAAATAAAAATAAAATTGAGCAAATTACATATCTTTTTAATTAAAAATCAGACAGGGAGGACCCCCTTCCCCCACTGCCTTTAGCTCTTCACTGCCCCAAAGTCAGATTTCTTTATGGACTCTCTGATGGGATATTTGAAGGTTTGTGTCAGGAAGAAACCTAGCCAAGGTCTCTCACGTGCCAGTTCATTGTGGGTATAAACCTGCAGGAAGCTCATGCAGGTGGAACTGAGCTGTGTGACAGTAACTGACCCTACCCCAGCCAGAAGGAGCACAGATGTGTCCATAGCTGGGAGCAGCCTGTTACCTTCCACTGACACCCCAGGCACAATCTGCTGTGGCTATATACTCCTTTGATTTACACTGCCTGTGCCATGACACAGCAGGGCAAAACCTCTGCTCCTCCAGTCCATGTGGGCCTGCAAGGACACACTCTCCTTAGGAGTGAGGGTTTAAATGCATGCAAACACCTATGAACTTACATTATTAATTTCAGCTTCTTTATATATTTGGGATGGAATTCAGCTGTTGAAAACCAGGTGTCTGGTGTATGTGTAAGATGCCCTCAGGTCTCCTGTGTGCCCACAGCTGCCATTCCAGAAGTCTGTGGCCTTGCAGTATCATCCATCCCCAGGCAGATGCCATAGGAGCTCTACAGCATCTCAAGCAACAACTGAAATAATCCCTAGGAGGGGTTCTTTTAAAGCCAGCTCCTTCTGACAGAGATGAAGACAGATTAAACTAACAGCCACCTAAATTTGAGAGCTTTTAACATATTTTATCAGAAATATGTTAAAATTTTGAAGGAGCTTTAACACATTTTATCAGAAACCACACAGTGCAACCAAGCTATGGCTATGCAAAAGAGTTTTGTGCACCTTCTCCCTGTGGCTGCCAGACCACAGCTGCTGCAGAGCTATTAAACAGAAGCAGCTCTAATGCCTATGTTAGATAACTCTACTAGGGAAATCTAAGTCCTGTTTTAAGACTTCAGGGCCAAGATTACTTTCATCTGAGGACCTAATGGAAATGCCTTACCTTTCTATAATATCCATGGGAAAACGTAGGCATCTTCAAAGAGGAATTGGGTGTGCTAACACTACCCCAGGAAATCTCTTGCACCCTTTTAATTAGAAGGTGGATTGACCCCAGCATAACCATGCTTTAGCTCAGAGTGCCTGCAGTTAGGCAGACAGCTCTCAGCCCAGGAGCTTCACAGAGCCACAGTACCTTGAAGAGATCCTCAGAAATCTGCAGCTTGTCGCACATCTCCGAGAAAAGATCTACACTGCTGTGATCCAGCAGCAGGTAAACAAAGACCATGCGCTTGTTAGCTGCCTCCAGGAGGTCACAGAGAATCTCAGTGTCTGTGAACACATCCATCACAATGGCCAACACCTTCAGGAAAAGAGCAGAGCCATTAGCAGAGTCAATTTACATCACTTAAGGTTGCTATGAGGACACTGTGATGTAGTTCATTTGTTTAAAAAACATTCCAATAAACACAAATATTTAGTTATCTGTGGATATTTTTTCTGGTTTTCTCCCTGTAAGTGCCTGAATCATTAAACTGATTAAACATATTGTCTCATTGTTTTATTCCTCATATAAAGCCAATATAACACACAACATATGACAAGATGACACATGAATTTTTAGGTGAGATTTCAGCACTAGGAAATATATTGAAATACTTATCAGAGAATGATAAGGATGTGGCTAAATAAAAGACCATGGCCCTTTCCACAAGGCTCACTAGGTGTCATAAGCCACACACATTCAGCAAGAATCCCTGGATGATGCTTTCTCTTTTATGATTTACACCTGGACAGCCCTGGCTTTAAAAAGCCTCACCCTGTTTTTGTTGGTGGGGTGATAGACTCCAACAGCTCCATATTTTTTAAAACACTGATTTATGAACTAACTGTTAGAATTTGACCACACATCCATGCTCCCCAATTCACAACTGGCAAAAATACTGTAAAAGTCTCAGGACTGGGCATAAAAGCCCTGACAACTATTTAAATGCACAGCCTGCAGCCATTGTGGATCAAGGGAACTGTAACTGTGATACAAAAACAGCTCCATACTAGAAAGTGCTGGTCTTGTCTGGTGTCTGCTGTTGCCCATGGAAAGGGTCAATTCAGCCCAGCGATTACCTGACATCTTCAGGAGGTTCTTGTTTCTCCACTGAGAAGAGGGAACCTTTGATAACTGCTCATGGGATATCACCTTCAATCAAAACAAACTTTACAGCATCTCTGTAGATCTCTCTTATTAACTGCTTCCAGCTTGCTCTGAATCTCACTCCAAAGCCTGTGCCCACACCTAACAGCAAGCTTATTCCTCTTGCCACCATGAGGATATCCTACAAGACCAGGCACATCCTGTGCAGCCATCATCCTCTTCAGGCAGCCAAACTATTTGAAGAGCAGTGAGGATCCCACACCTTCCTCCTGCTGCCAAAGCCTGGTGCTTCAGAAAGAGCTTTGCCATGGCTAGGTAAGCACAATTATGTCAAATATCTCACACCCACACTTCCTGTTAATGCCCCAGCTCCAGACTATTCTCTCTGGTACTGCTCTTTACCACTTGTTCCAAATTTATATTTCTGCACCTGACATTCCTCTCTTACTTGCAGTACTCTTTATTTCTTATGCCCAAATTTCATTTCGTGATTTGCATCAATTCCACAAATGTGTTAAAATTGTAGTGTCCCTTGGCAATCCTTTGCAGTTTGAGATCATCCATAAACACAGTTTTATTCTATTATTTAATTGTGTAATGCATATATCAAATACCAGGCTATCCAGGATGGACCCTTACCAGATGATAGTTAACAACTGCTGCCATTGGAAAACTGTGCTCAAAAAGCAGTTCACAAATTTATGCTGTTAGTGTCACTTCAGCACACTCTCGTCATGTAAATTAGATTATGAAGAAGGTCATGTGAACCATGGGTTTATATGAAATTTGCCAATTTTCCACCTACAAGTTTTCTCTTCTTGGGACAGAAAATTGGTCTGGGTGATATTTTACCTGATGCCTATTTTATTATTCCAGTTTCTGCATCTTTCTGATGCCTCCAACTTAACAGGACTGATCTATAATTCTGCTGGTGTGGTAAGCACTTGTAGGCTTTGAGAGCAGTTGCCATCGGGGATCCTTCTCCCCTGCCATTACACTCTGTGTTATCAGGGCCAGCACCTGCCCTTGCAGGGGAAAAACAAAGTGGAAGGAATGCAGAGGACTGGGAAGTCTGTGCTGGGCAGCACAACTGCATCCTGGCTTGGCTCCTGACCATGCTGGGTGAAACTGCTGCCGCTCTTTTGAATTTATATAAGGGCAAAACTTCTGCATGATGGTAAACACAGCCCTGAAGTATTTTTTTTTTTCCAGGGAAACAAGAGAGCTGCTAGAACACACATGACATCAGTTTTCTGTCCCACTCCAGCTGCTCAGTTCCTGGTTTCCCAGAGTGTGGGCAGCCTGGCTTTGGCTTGTGGCTGGCACCTCTGTGGCCTCCACCCACCTGTACATAGTCAGAGGTATCTGCACCTTTCCCACATGCCAGGTTACACTGCAGAGTCTCTCTATGGAGCCCACATGACATTTTAACTGATACAGGCAACATTTTAGGGATGAAAGGTTTATTTTCTGGATAATTTCCTTCCTCTGGGGATGGCTGCTGACATACCAGACATACTTGCCTTTCTTTGGCCTCCCCTTCACCACATCTCCCACAAATCCTCTCGAACAATTCCTAATGGCTGAGAGCTCACTTAGGCTTAATTCTCATTAATGGTGCAGTGGTCTGAACAGATAAAACCATCCTGCTGGGGTGGTGCATGAGAAGGGACAGAGCCAAGCTGCCCTTTCTGCAGCACATTTAACCCACTGGGTGAAGGGGAAGTTACAAGAGAGAAGAGGGAATCTTTTTTTTTAAGCCACCAACATAAAAAAATCTTGGAGTCAAAAAAAAAAAAAAAATTAAAAAGCACTGCCTGTGTTCAACAACAAGCTCTTCACAGGCACTTTCTAGAGCAAAGCTACACTGCAATGCACAGGGCTGCCTTGGATTAAACACCATGTTCACCTGAGTTTGTAAGAGCAAGAAAGAACTGAGTGCAGAGGGAAAGACAATTCTCTCCTCATACCTGAGTGGTCTTGTGGATGTACCGGCGTATGATGTCTCTAATGTTGCTGTTCTTCTCTGTTTGGAAATACACAGTGGCTGTAGATTTTTCCTTTAAATAGGGTTTCTCTGCAGTAATCCATGTGTGGAGCAGAGCCGGCTCACTGCTGTCAGAAATGGTGGGGAAGTAGGTCCCCGAAGGCAGCGACCCGGCGTCGTTCTGCTTTGGCGCGGCTGCCCCGTCGGCACCCGGGCACTCCTGTGCATAGTAAGACTCCCGGGCGTTATCCTTGATGTACTGAGCTTCCACCGAGGAGAGGAAATCCACCTCACCCTCTTTGCTTAGAGTTTCCAGGTAAGAGTCTGTCCCACCATCCAAGAAGGCGTCGGTGGCCAATCTGATGCTTTCGTTGTGGCTGAAGTCCACTTTTGTCAACTTCAGGGACTGGTTCTTGATATCCTCCAGCCTCTTCCTTATCTTGCCCATATGTCTGGGGTGGTTCATGGCTCTTTGTCGCAGCAGCCGATCTGCCGGGCAGGCACCATGCATATGCGTGCCATAGGCAGGGCAATCGTCCTTCTTGTTTGAGGACTGCATTCTGGCATGAAATCGCCTCGGCTGAATGAATTAACTATGAATAAAAATAAAGAGATCTTATTACCACGGGCAAAGTCACACTCCCTGAATTTGTCTCTACAATTATCTTCAAAACGAACCTGAAGCTTGCTTCTCAGGTGCTGGTGTACTCCGGCAATAATCTGTTTCCAGATGGGACACAAATGCAAAGCTGATTAGATTGCTTATCTGAGAGGCACCCACCTCAGCCCCAGGGCATACGAAGAATTCGAGTCAAATTTACCACGGCCGTCGGATTCGATTGTATTTCCCTTCCTGTCGCATCCTGTGAAATATGAGTGAGGAAAGCACTCAAGCAAAAGCAGGTAGGCTCCCAAGCATCATTACACAATCTTCAAAACAGCTTGAGGCTTCCCTGTCTTCCCATAGTATTCGTTAGGGAGAAAAAACAGCTCTGATGGTGAACTGGAACAGAGACAGCAGCCATGTCCATGGCTGCAGAACAGCAAAAAGGGTCATGGGCTCTGTTCTGCACCTACATGCTGCCAGGCAGGCTTAAAAATAGATGTGAACTTCGTCACTGTGCCCCGTCCGGAGTATGGTGCTATTACCATAGACGATTCACTCACTTATTTCTTTAAAGCTTTGTGACTACGCCATCCTATTAAAAGAAAAATACCCCTTCCCAAACATCCTGAATATTACGTGGAGGGAGGGTTGTGAGCTGGCCTCAAAGCATCAGAAATACAAACACTCATCACTTGATTGTGCACATTTAGGGCTTTTTTTTTTTTGGTGGTGGTGGTTGATTTTTTTTTTCTTTCTTTTTTTTTTTTTTTTTTTCCCAGGCTGCAGCTTCTGGCGTCACGTTGCCCCCGTGGCAGCTCTCTGCTGTGTCATTAGGTGGATGGAGCGCAGGTGACAGGCCAGAGCCCGGGGGCAGCCGGGCCGGCCGGTCTGACCGAGGGAGGCGGGGCGGCAGCACCTGCCCGAGGTGTCCATACCTGCGTGCGTGCCTGGCTGCAGCGCCACGTGTGACACACTTCCCGCACCCGGGTGGGCTGGCCTCGCCCCTGTGGCAGCCCTGTGTCCGTGCCCTGGCTCCAGAGGGGTGCGGGATCCGGGGATGTGCCGGCCCGGGCTCTTGTGAGGGCTGCTGAGGCCGTGCGGGGCAGGGAGAGGGTCCCGCCGCCCTGGCCTCGGGAGCACGGCTGTCTTCAGGGACAGTTTTTCAGGGCAGCTTCACAGATTCTGGGGCTATGTCAGGTGCCCTATGGGGTGGGAAAAAAAAATCACACATAAAGATGAGACAAAAATGTACGAAACACAGAAGGGTACGAAATGGCTCGGATATTAATCCCGGAGCGACCACGTGGGGCCGAGGAGGGGCGGTGGCAGGGCCGGCCTGAGCTTCTGGGGTGGTTTTAAAAACTACCCCGACCCTCCCTCCGCCCCCAACATCCGCCCGCAGCTGCCAGACGCGGCCGAAAGTCACTAATTATCTCCTGACCTGTTCTGCGCAATTAGGCCGAAAATGATGCCATCTAATTACCCTGACATGCAGGACTGTGCCCTGCCAACGCCGATCGGGGCGAGGACAGCCCTCCCCTCCTCGGCCACGATCTCTCCTGGTCACCCCGGTGTCCCTCAGAGTCACCCTGGTCCCCCACATGGGCACGGCGGGGCTCCTCACGGGTTATACTCTGCGGCCTCACAATGTCACCCTAGCGCAGCCCCGCTGTCACGCTGCGGTCCCACATGATCACCCCGAGCCCCCGCACGGCCAGCACAGGACCCCGCCCGCTGTGGGCGGAGGAGGGGCCGGGCCGGGCCGGGCCGTGTCCTCCCGTGGCCCTGGCGGGGAGCGAGGCCGCCGGCAGGAACAAGACCCCTCACGGAGGCCGTCCTTTCAGCCGCCTCGTTAGCGCAGTAGGTAGCGCGTCAGTCTCATAATCTGAAGGTCGTGAGTTCGATCCTCACACGGGGCAAAGGCGGGCAGCGCTTTTGCTCTCGGCCGCCTCCCCCGCGCTTTTAGCGGTGACAAACTCGCCCGACCGGTGGGTGACTCCCAAGCCGTGCTTGTCGCGATTTTCCGAAGCGGCGGTTCCAGGTCAAGGGCCCGTCTCTGCCCGTGCTGGGCTCCCGGGAATAACTCCTGCAATTGTTCCAGCTTTTGGCAGCCGCTTTGCAGACCCTGGGCTGTCTGCGAGCCCTGCAGGGCTCTGGGGAGGGGGAATGGCTCCTGCGGTGGGCAGCGGGCACACCCGGGGTCAGGCTAAGGGCAGGGCCCAGCAGCTGTTGTGGGGACAGGGCGGGACACCAGCCCTGCCTGCGAGAAACACTCCAGTTTCATTCATGCACATTTATAGCTTTACCCTTTTACAAACCATAAGCACATACACATACAGCCCATGGTGCAGGCCAAAACCTCAGTGGATTTATTATTTCCTTTTAAATAGAGAAATAATTATATGTAAACTCCAAGACAATCATCAGAAAAAGACAAATTTTCTCATCTACTCCCTCTGTCTCTAAGATGATCCTGGCTTGTTGCATTTTTCTCCCTTTCAAAAGCAATGATGCCTCTTCTCCACACTCTGCTGAGGGCTGCAACGAGATTTCTATGGATCCTGGTTGCTGCTAATGTGACTCTTTCTACTTTCAGAGGACGTTAAGGCAAGGAAAACCAAGTACCTTTGTGGTTTTAGGTTTTCATGTAATTTAACGAGCAGCAGAGAGGCTGTTCCGCGCCCCAGGTGACAAAAAGCTGCAGGTCACAGGTATCATCCTGGGTCTGCCCTGTGCCTCAGCCCCAGGGCCAGCACGAGCATCCTGCTCCCATACTACTGCCCCAAAGAGCATCAGCAAAACCCCAGGGGAAGCAGAACAAATTAAGATCCCAGTCCTCATATTTTTACAGGGCCAAGTCTACCCCTGTATCAGCACTGTGTGTAGCAATTATGGATGATTCACTTTAATTTACTTTGCCCTATTCCCTTTTACTGTAACACCACATAATGTTCTTGACTTGGGTCAAAAGCATTAGCCATCAGTACCACAAGCACTACGAAGAGCAAGGTATTTGTTTAGATCCTCTCTCCCATTCTTTCTCATGAAATGAACTTGCTAATATGTGTAACAACTACATGCATCTCCAGCAGCAGGTGCTCCACACCCTCTCTGGGTCTTGGTTTCAGTGTTTGGCTCTCGCTGGAAAGGATTCTTTTCTCTGATTGCAAATTTCCCTGCTGCAACCTGTAGAATCCACTTCCGCATCACTGACAAAACCAACATTTTTAACAGTGGTTTGCTTCTTCAAGTCAGGGCAGCCATCAAAAAAAATGAAGTACACAAATACTGCACATTCAGTAACTTAATGGTAAAAAATGAGTTTATTTTAGAAGGAAAAAATAACAAGAAGGTTACAAACAAATACATATTTTCTAGCTAGGATTTTATTCTTATATAAAAATATCTCCAAAAGCCTTTAATAAGTCTATGATCCATCCTGAATCACACTATACATATTTAGCTTTTCACTGATTAATAAATTGAAAGTGCAGCTAAAGGTCCAGTGCAAATCACCTCAAGGTGAGCACGCTGTAGCTGGGGAAGGAGCTGGAGGCAGCCTGGCTCGGGCCCGTGAGGTGATCCTTCGTCTGAGCCGCCGCACCTCGGCCATCAGCTCCCGTTCCCGGCGTGCCAGCTCTGCCCGGCTTCTGTCTAAACACAACCAAGTACAAGAAACTTAACATTGCAACTAGTGGCTTTCCATGAGCACTACAAATACCTGCTGGAAAACAGGTAGAGAAATGCTGGTTTTCAGTACCACTGGATGTGAGGCAGCCCTCAGACTGCTGAGAGCAAGTTCTTTGAAAGCGGTGCCTCTGCTGGCTATCAGGTCAGATGCTAATGGGGGCTGCAGCAGGTCCAGAGGTTCCCATTGCCTGCAGACTTTTGTACATAAGGTGCATTGGAATTGAAACTGCTTTTACTGCCAGAGTAACTAGGACAGACCAGAGGAAATTAGACTAATTCTTGACTATAACTCTGAGTCAGATTTTGATGAAAGACAGCTCTACAGCCTCTCAACATTCCCAAATCATAAACAGCTATGAAGACAGGAAAAGCATGGGCAAGATGATCAGGTCAGAATGCAACTACACTAGGCTGAGGTTTACTAGGACCACTCTCATAACATGACACACTTCAGGCACTTCTTACCTGCGCCATCCCTGGGAGCAAAGACATTTTCTGCAGGTGTGAAAGAGAACATAACAATAAACTGGTTTACTATCCACTAAACACCTACACAACTAATGGCTCAATCACACAGCTGGGTGTTCCAGCAATGCTCTGAAACTAAATGTGAAACAGACTCCTAACTTAAACACTTACTGTGTAGTGATGATGCTAATGTAGACAGATCATTGAGAGAGATGTTTCCAGACCCTGGCACCTGCTGGACTTCCACCCCTCTCTCTGTACACCTGGCCTTTAAATCGCACAGTCTCTCTGTGGGAAATGGAAAAAAGGGTTCTTTGTAAATTAAAAATTTTGAAGTTTCTAGTGAATTTTTCTAGCTGGAGGTAAAACAGTTTTTCTCCAGGAAGCAAAGCTAGAACAATCACCCACTGCAGTTAATGGCAAGTACAATTTGCTCAGAATTAGAAGTCAATGTTTCTACTCTTCGGGTCAAAGCTATGCATCACAGCATTTCATTTTAAGGAATTACACCTCTGTAATTTCATTAATTTCTTAAAATTCCCTTCAAGAAATTACAGCTCTTTAAGAAATTACATGTGCTGTTTCTTCCTATATAATTAATCTTCTGACAAACAGGCCACTAAGATCATATGGAATATGGCTACTCATGCCTGTAGTTTTAGGAGCCACCCATTTTAATTATGCACAGTTGCAAAATACTCCATACTAAAACATTAGGTGAATAAGGACAAAGGCTGAAAAAGTTTGCCCAAAGCAATACTAATCACCTAACCCTAATATTAATCACTAATTTTATGTAAGCCTTGGAAGCATGGTGGGGGTAGGAGAAATACCTGCAAAAACACACAAATGCAGCACTTGAGAAGGATGTACTGACCAATTCTGGAAGCACATAAATGTGTTGGGGTTTGTTTGGGTTTTTTTTTTTTTTAACAAACACTTAGAAAAAGCATTTACTGGTATAACACTGTATGTCAGTATTATACTACTTCTTGGTATAATATTGTATGTCATAGGACAACATTATTTGACAGAAAATTTCTAATGGATGTGATTTTACAATTGTTTTAAGATGAGCTAGACGAGCGCTCCTACCAAAAATGCCATTTATATTGCGGCATTTGATAGGTATCAAACTGAGATTTCTTTCTAAGTCTGGCCTTGGAAAACAGATACATCTGTTTCATGAAACAATATTGCCAATAAGCACTTATGGAGTGCTTAGTAAAGGAGTTGTGCTTAAGTTTATTCCCAATAATGAACAGTTCATTTGTGTTCAGTTGTTGAATCCTTCATGCCAACATCCACACAGAACTGTGTTATCTACATGCTCACCAAAACAGCCATCTTCCCTCTGCATCTTCTCAGCCAGTTCTAACTCATCATTCATTCTGTCATCTAAGAACTGCTTCCTGTGCCCATCTGCAGCAGCAGCCACCTTCTGCTCTTCCTCCAGTTGGGCTTTATGCTGTACAACATCTTCCTGCTGTGCAACAGAGATATTAAATGTCTTCAACAGATGTGTTGCAAGGAAAAAGCAACAAATAGAACCATCTGGATTATTACAGATTACACTTCACCCTATAATCAAAATATGGTAGTCAGCTGTGTGAAGGTTTCATTTTGAAAAACGTCTCGTTCAAACATCTGGAGAAAGGTAAAAGTCTTGGGTCAGAGAATAAAAATGAGAGGAACTTACAGAAATAGGAATATGCTTTCCTAAGACTAAAACACCCTTACCAATTCACTCTTGTGCTTCCAGAAACTCCCAGTCAAAATAGAAAAGGAGAATTCTAACAAAATATTTCTCTAATACATTTCAGCTTTCTGCACTCCCTATTATAGGTATAGGCAGTTACGTTTTTGCCAGGCCCACTTAAAAAAAGAAATTATGCAAATACCTTTTTTTCTTCTGCCTCCCTCATGGCCTTGAGCAGTTCAGCTTCTCTCACCCTGTTGTCATGCAGGAGCGTGGCAATCTCTCTGTAGCACTTCTCCTGGTCCTGCTCATCATGCCTGGGTCTCCAGTCAGTGTCAGTGTGCTTCTGCGCAGCTCTGGCTAAATTTTCTTCAGCCACCTAATAAAACACCTTTCTTACCAGAAATTCAGTCTATTCCAACTGCACAGCCTTACCTACAGACCAGGCAGGACAAACTGAGGTGTTCTCCAGGATCCCTGTCAGATGTCCCTGCTAGAGCCACTAGCTGCACTAACAGGTGCAGCTGACATAAGATTGATACCTGAATGCCAATACTTTCACCCACATCCATCTGCTTCCAAAAATCAAATGCTGTTTACAAAAATTCAGACCCATATGTTTATTTCTAGACAATACACAAATGCAGATGCCAAGCATATGGGCAGTGGGATAGCTGCAACTATTTTTCCAACTGTGCAGTTACAAGTTCTGAGCTTGAAAATCTGAGCAATTCCTAATGTCAAGCTACACACATTCATTACTGAGATCTAGAAGACAGCTTCTACAGCTGAATTTCCTGCCAAGTACTACCAACTGAAATCTCCTTTGAGGCTGTCTTTTATTTTGTTATGGTTACAAACAAAACATGTTCCTTATCAGGAGGATGACTTGTTTTGAAAAGAACTTTTGAGTCTTACATGCTTTCTAAGTTTTGAGAAGTAAAAAAATAAAAGCTAGTATTTCTGGCAGGTCCAGAGAATTTCAATATTATACAGATGTTTTGACACTTCAGTCAGATTTTTGGAAATCTCAAAACTTTAAACATAGAATCTTAATCTATTAATATAGCTATCTAGAAATTAGATTTCTTTAGAAAGTATTTCCATATGAACTTGAACTAGTTAATTACAGTCAAAATGCTATTAACCAGTAACTATGAACTACTTGTTTAAGTTAGCATATTGACTCCCCAGAACACATGTTAAGATCCAATCATCTTACTGTCTGAGCTTTCTGTATTTCTTCTTGATCTATTTCCATCAATCTCTGAACACGTTGGTCTTCCAGATCCATCTTTCTTTGATGAGCTTCCACCTCTTCTTTCATTTCCTTTGTAACTGCCTCTTGGTCTTGGATTAGATGCTGCCAAGCACACAAAACAAAAATTATTGTTGCTAAGCTACTAGCTCACATTGGTAATTCCATCTCTTTAACATTTATTAAAATTTCATTAAACTAGTATTTGAATATATTCACACATCTCATCCCCCTGCATATCATAACTGTCCAAAAAAGTCATAGATCCTGCTGTTTTATCCACTTGGAATTAGATGAAGCATGAGTCATAACAGTGGCCTGAGTCATGACAAGGGATGTAATTCCATTCTCCAGATTACTGTGGAGAATAAAAGCAAAATTCCAACCTAAATGAACTAGATTCATCATGAAAATATTCTGCAATTTATGGCAAATTTTAGCCAAAACCCCAAAATGTTTCATAACTATGAAGTGTGTTTCATGGCACTGGGGTTTGTAATAAACACATCTGCAGCCTGAATGCAGAGATGATTTCCAAAGTAGTACAACCAACTAGCAGACCTAGAAACAGCATTTTAGCTTATCACCTTTTCTTCACATTCACCAGGGCACATCTACACAATTTCCTGCAAAAGTTAAAGCCCCTTCCCAGGCCTGTAGGAATCTACTGAGCAACTGAGTCAAAGTCAACATCCTTTGAAGCTGGAGCGGGGACCCTCGCTGACAGCAGTGAAACAGTGCAGGGAAAGCCTGTCTGCACAGACTCTTGTGGGCAAACAGAGATCCTCAGCTAGTTGAATAATTGCTACCTTTCTAGCCTAGAGAGGATGATCACTGTAGAATTAGTTCCTTAGAGAGCTGACTTTACATGTACTGGAATACAAATGAGCCTAGCCTGGTTTGTGTTATGTAGCCACAATACAGTTGGCTGTGTATTGAATAAATAAATGCTAACAGAAATTTAGCCCAGTCATGCTCAGTATGGATTATAACAAGTTTAAGACCAAAAGCTTTAAAAAACCCAAATATAAACTGACATGTTTCAAAATGAGGGTCAGAGAATTGGATGTCTACTTCTCCTTTATTCCATTGGATCTACACATACTCAAGATGGGTACATGTAGCTTTGACTTCTAAACACTTAACTGAGTATTTTTAATCAAAATTAACATTTCTAAAGCCTTCCACTGGCATTCTTGCTTTGCAGTAATTTATAATAATTATTTATAATAACTAACTAAAATTTAACTTTAAACAGAATTACTGATTAAAGCCATTTATTACTGAATAGCCATATTTCTGAATAAATCAGTCATTTCAGAAAGGAACTGCACATTCCTGATGAACCATCCACTCCTTTTTGCTTAATGATGTTGTTGGCAACTAGACATTTTTTCATCACCTACATCAATCTGCTATACTGTTCTCTCCAGAAAATGCAGATATGTCTGGATATCACAGATGAAAAGGTGGGAGTTTCTGGATGAGGAACACATTGTTATACACTTATTTCTTATTTACATGTTACTCACTTCCCTCAAGCAGCTGAGCCCATAACTAAACCCTGTAGCAACCAAATCATACCTCAGCAGAGGAAAAGAATAAAATGGGGAGGATATGACTATTTTCACCCAAAACTCCCCAAGATAACAGTGAATTGTGTTAATGGTTTTATCAACAGAGGATTTACTCTAAAAAAAATCATTAAAGAGAAAAAAGAGAAAAATACCAGGCCCCCATTTCTCCTCACAAGGTGTGGTTGCATGAACACAATCAAATCCAAGAACTTCAAATGAACAACCATTAAATATTTGTATTTAGCATAGTTCCCCAATAATTACCTGTTCAAAAAGCTGTTTCTGTGATTCAGGTTCTGTATCTTGGACAGCATTTGTTTCCTGCTGTCTCATAGATGCCTTGTGGAGAAGAGAAACACATGAAAATACAGTAAAGAAATTCTTCTGCTTTAGAAAAACATTATCAAAAAGAATGTCCAAACCCCAAGCCCCTAAGTTCTGGTTAGTTTTCTGTCATATGAAGAATGGAAAATACTGCATAACAAAAGCACAGGGCAAGGTGGAGAAGAGGCATAGAAGAGTTTTGCATCCAGCCAAGCTATGTTAGGGAAATACCAGTCTTGAATTAATGTTAAAAACCTACCACATGCAGCTCTGAATTGAGAAAGGAGTCTCTGAAGGCAGAATTCTGTGGAGGACAGTGGGCAGAAGGGCAAGTGGCTGCTTTGCACCTGGCAGAACCTGAGCTGAGCTGGAGCTGAGGAGCGTTACAGTGCCCTGACTGCAGAAACAGCCACCCAGCTGCACTGTGCTCTGTGAAGTGTGTTGCTGAGACACAAGGAACAGCCCTGCAAAGGCTCAGTAAGTGCCCATGAGCTGCAAACCCTTCCATTCTCAGCACCATTTTCATGGCACAGCTGCATGCCATGGTGCCTGGGTTAGTGATTCAGAGCAGAGCCAGGCCTGGCCAGAGGCCACTGTGGAGCCTCTTCATCAATGGCAGAGTTAATTTGCAATCTGGACATGCAGCCCACAGACAGCTGAGAATTCACTAGTCCTTCAAGGAGCTCATTACATTTTTCAACACTGCCACTAACTGTTAAATAATGCATTTACCACTTGAAGCAGTCTGCCTCATGCTAAATACACCTCTGGGCTCACAAATCATAGTATATCAACTAAAATTTTAGTTATGCCTTTTTTCCTTGTTTATTTTTCCCTATTAACCCTTGCAGAAAAGAATTACTTGAGCAATACTCAACCTTTCTTGCAATTTCATCATCGAGATGTTTCAGTTCCATTTGAAGCTGATCTTGGTGGTAGTTCAGAAAACGCCTTCTTGAAGCATCTAAAAGTTGCAGTTCCTTTACTTTCAGTTCTCTTTTCACCACAGCAAGCCTTCAAGGCCAAAATAAACAGAAATAAACAAATAACAGAAATGATACTGTATATGTAAAAGGTGAGTACCAAAGAGCACAAACACACAATGCAGTTAGCCCTTAATTACTATGAGCTCGTCTCCAGCTTAACAAAGCTTAGGATGGCTGCTGTCTTTCCTGTAAAATGTCCAGTTTTCATTTAAGAGACAAAATTAAATTCACAGACACACATCTTCTAATGGCAATATCTCCAGTTAAGCTTTGAAGTCCTGTGCCCTGTTTCTGCTCCACTTTAATAAGTACTAGTTTAATGTTGCGAGGATCCAAAACTGGAAACTACTCCATAGAATAACTGCCAGTGTCCTGGTACCTCTTCCTGCACAAAATTAGTCCCAAGTTTATTTGGTAAATATCAAACTCTTTCAAGGAACAAAACTGCAAACTCAAGGATTAGTTTATAAATAAAGGCCTGCTGTCCTCTTAAAAAACAAACAAACAAACAAACAAACAAACAAAACAGCTCTGTAGGTTACAGAGATTTAAAAGATGTGCTCAAAAATGTGGTGGTTAGGGACATGGTTTAGTGGTGAACTTGGCAGTACTGGGTTAACTGTTAGACTTGATGATCTTAAAGGTAATTTCCAACTTAAATGATTCCATGATTACCTGTAGTTTATCTAAGAAATTATGGAGATATTGAAATTCTCTTAAACCTTCACAACTGCAAAATGTACAAACTTACAGTTCAGCTTCA
This sequence comes from Molothrus aeneus, assembly GCF_037042795.1. NCBI lineage: Eukaryota > Metazoa > Chordata > Aves > Passeriformes > Icteridae > Molothrus > Molothrus aeneus. Next base: position 141,623,614 of record NC_089646.1, on the reverse strand, counting down.
TTGCTATCACAACTCTTTGCTTATAAACTGATACACAAAGCAGTTGTTTGTCTAGATCCACTAGAAGTCCAAGACTGTGCACAGTCACTGATCCTGTAAGTGACTCTTGTATCTGCAGTGTGGCTCTGCCCACAATGCAAGTCTGAAGTCTCAGAGTGCAGACACACAGCAGTTGACTGTTTAAGAGACTTCCCAATCTGAAGGAACCAGAAAAATGGCTGGGAGCTGAGACAAGAATATGAAGTGACTTGACCTCTAATCTGTTGTATTCCCTCCAGGGAGTAAGAGGTGAGGTAGTAATACAACCCAGATCACTTAATTCCCAACCAAAATATGACCCACCAGACCACAGTTATCCCACATTACAATTTATACAAATTAGTGGTTATTTCTCCTTTACTCATGGTTAAAAATGTAATAGCAGGCTATAGTAGCCAGACCCCTAATGCTTCCTATATTCTAATACCTCTGCCTCTGTTCTGCCAACTTCTCTTCTTCCAGTAGGATTTTTTGTCTCTGTTCTTCAGCTTCTTGAAGTAATTTCTGCCTTTGATACCAGGCTTCATCTTCTGCTTTCTGTTCCTGTGCTTTGGCTTCTGATTCATGTGCTAATTGTCTACATGGAAGGAAGTCACGTTAATCATTCAAACCAAATATCAAGAAATTACTCGATTACTTTGAAATTGATGACAGCACTAGCAAAGAACTGGTGAAATGAGATGACATGAAAGAATATGGCATCCCCTCCACAGTGACAAAGTACATGAGGAAGAGCTACCATACTGACTGTTAGAGACAACAGGGCATTACAAATGAGTGCAGGTACTCTCTTCCTCACATTCTTAATAAAACCTGGTTTCTAAGGGTGCCTTGGCATCATGGTACCCACTGATTTCAATAGCAAGCTAAGAACTCCTGGCCCTTCAAAAGTTGGGCCCCACAAGGTCAACAGAGCTTTAGGCTCTAGCTATGAGCTTCCAAGTTCAGTGACTTGTAGCCCAATATCTTCTGCTAATTAGCAGACATTTTTTATTTAAGATAAGACTAATGATGTAATGTAAAAACATGTCAAACCAAGTAACTCTCAAGCTTTAGCAGCTATTTCAAGTCCTTTTCCTGAATTTTCTTATCTCTCAAGACTACACATTACAACATACAAAGGCAATTATGTCCACCTGTCCTTCCCAGACTGAGTCTTCAATTTCTCACTAGTACCTCTCTCGCAAGTATTCAATTTCATCTTGTCTGATCTTCTCCCATTTCTGAGCTTGATAATTCACAATGAACATGGGATACTTATTAAACACAGGGTACTGTCCTTTTGTAAGTGGTGTGAAGTCATCAAGCATTTGCTGTGGATGGATATCCAGAGGTGTAGCCTCCATAAGATGATAGGCTTCCTTAATCACAACATTAATGTCCACGTTGTTACGATGATGAAAGAAATACTGTAAGAGACATGCTGCCATTTACATTCTACACAAGATTATGCACTTTTATGTATTTTTACACAAATATATATTTATTTTTAATACACATATCTGGGAATTATCATGAAAAATAGCAATATATATATTTCAACAGTTAATTTAAAAAGTTTTTAAAGTTTTCCCTACCAATTCTTAAAACATCACCAGCTCAATTGACTTGAGCCAAACTTCTTCAAGGTGGGAAAGGATGCTGTGGTTCTTTTCCTTCTCTTCAAATGGCAGCTGTGTAAGGGATTTGGGAAGCTGGGTGTCAATTTAGAGTGTCCAACAGTGACTCCTACTACTGGATAAACCTGCCTTGACTTTGAGTGTTCAGCCATGAAGCTCAGAAGTTTCTCCTCTTGCAGGACTATTCTTCCTGTCAAAGATCTTATCTACCAAGAAAATCTCTAAATGGTCATTATTAAACATAGCAGTAATGCTATCTGCTTGACGTCAGTCAAATTGCTCATAAGCACATTTTAGAGGTGGAACCCTTTGTCTGCCTATAGAGATTTTTTGTAAGAAAAAGAATCCTCTTCCCATGGAATATTAAACATAAGAAAACATTTTAATTTAGCTTCAGAGAACATCCAATAATACTGACTAATTTTGAAAATCTGACAGGAGGATAATGATACAACATCACAGAATTATTGTGTATGGTCTCCAGAGGCAGAAGTCCATACTAGATCCTCAAAAAAGACACAGAATTATTTTGGGCTTGATGAACTATTGAAATTTTAAAAATGGCCTTTAGGGACATTAGAAAGCCTATGAAAGCTTTTAAAGTTCTCCTTGCATGAAACTGCAGGAAACTGCTCAGTGTTTTACTCATTTATTGTGTGTTTGTTAAGTACACAGATATTAATTTGGAAATGGATCTCCTTGTAACCTAACAACAGATACAATGTTTTATACATCTTTTCCACATGATTAACTTAAATATGAAAATGTTTACCTCAAAATCTGCTGCTTGATTACAGTGGAGCAAGGGAGCTCTGGAACATATAACATAGGCAATGACAATCATTAGAAAGTATGAAGGATGGTTGGAGAAAATATTGTCGAAGGCTTTCAGCCATTCTTCTCTTGTAAGAACCTCAGATAATAGTGTTTCTAGGAGAGGCCAAGCATAAACCTAAATTATTTGGGAAAATTGACAAAATAATCCATTAGTACAATTTTACCATTCCTTTTAAAGAAACAATATGATTTTTCTTGCCTTATACCAAGAATCTACTAATTTATGAAAAAGGAAATAAACAGAACATTTCAAGATAAGTTTCACCACCTACTCTAAACATTCAAAGTTAATCTGGGGTGATTACAAATACATTTCTTATTTCACTGGATGTCTAAAAGTTCTGTTTAGATTTGTGAAGCTGAAATCGTCCCTAATGATAAACAGGGATTAGAAAATTAATTAATCACACTTATGTCCATGTTAAAAAAAGGTACATTTATAATTTGATGAATAGATTTTTAAGCAATGTGGACTAGAAAGCAAAGAACTTCTAAAGAACTAAAGTAGCATACATATGATCATGGACAAGGAAAAACAGCAGGAAATCAATGATATATTCTTTACACTCCCACATAATTCACTGGTATTTAATGAAAACTCCCCCAAACTAGAAATTCATTGAAATAAAAGAACAGTGCACTACTATTCACTGCAGTAAATTTTTGTTTACAAAAACTGTCCAGACTATTACCTGTGAAGTCACATGGTATTTTATTAAATGCTGAAGTAGTTCTTTGTCATGATGTGCCAAAACATTTTCCATCATACCAAGGACATTAATTGGAGGATTGGGAAAGTACTCAAACCAGTGTTGGCAAAAATTAACTGAAAGAGAACAAGAAGCTGAACAGAATCCACTGTAATCCCGAGCAAAAGACTCATGACAACCTTGAAGTTGGGTTACTAAGCTGATGCATTTAAGATTTTGTTTCAGGCAGCAAAACCTATTTAAGATACTCCCATCTTTTCTGTTTCCAAGTGTTCCTAAACCATTCCCACAGTACACTGCTCCTCCAGCTGCACTGGCATGGGTTTTTGTGTCAGTACACTGTGAACAAAACAGAAGAACTGATCTGGCTCAAATACAAAGTGAAAAAAAATCTATGAGCTGTGGGACTAAGGCATGAGAGGCAGATGGGAATACTTAAATCAGTATTTAAAAAAACTACAAAACTACAAAACTACAGCCTGGATCAAGTAATTTTTAACGTACTAAGAATAATTTCTGTAAACTTGGATACTTATTCACCAACAGCATGTGGCTGCAAAGTGGGTATGTATGCTTGGCAGCATCTATCTTCTGTAGATTTAGTAGCAGCTGCAACAACTAATTTAAGTGTAAGGCACTTTAATTTAGAATGTTTCTTCAGAAGACTGCCACAGCTAGTGTTCAGACAAATGTCTAGTTTTGAGTTACCACATGCTAAAGACAACTAAACAGAGTTTAGTTGAGAGAGATTCAAACCTTGAAAAAGATCATTCCCTGTTGGCTGGGAGCAGGTGACAGGTGGGGTGGATGGCTGTGACTACTTTTCCCATGTCTCAGAGACTTAATTATTGTGATATAATTACACTAGATACATATGGGTTTGCAAATGTTAGATACATTTCAATTAGACTTTACAAACACTGTTAAAACTGCTAACTAATTGCTAGAAACACTGCAAAAGGAAGTATCATATTTTGAGGTTTTTGTTTTAAGCTCCCTATTAATTCCTGGTAACCCAATGGTGACCTATAAATAAGGAAATAACTTACTCATTTCAGCAGGAAAAGCTCTTTTGCTTTGGAAAGCTTAAACATGTTGAAGCATATCTGAGTTTTTAAAATCATTGCTTACCTACTACTGTAGCAACAACTTCAAAGCAGATCAGCTGGTTGTTCTGGAATAATTTTACAAATGGGAATGCTAGCAAAGGCATGTAAGGTGTCTCAGCAAAGATAGCAGACCAGTGAGCTAGAGCTGACAAGGTCCTGTACACAGAGACAAACAAAAAAATGTTGTGTAGGAAACACTGATCCAAAACCAAATAAAAATATAGCATGTATTTTACAACCACAACATAGAAAAATTGTGAACTTCAAGACAGATGCAGGATTGTAGGAGTTACCAAAACAAAACAGCATGAGGGCACTACCATGTCATTTTAGAAATTTTCTTACAGCTGTTTCCAGCTACTGGATACATTTCGGATGACTATTTGAAAATAAAAATCAGTACTATTTTAAATAAATACAAATATATATTTTACCTCTGTAGAACTCTCAGCAGTTTCCCACTTTTGATAGGATACTCTTTCTGAATATTTACAAATGCACTGTGGATTCCCCTATCTATCAGGCTGCTGAATGCCAAGTGGTTTTCAGGAAGTTGTAATAAGGAACGCCAAACAAACATCCTGCAATTAAAATGCAGCCTTAGTCAAGGAAATTCTTTTTCATAGGCCAGTAACCACAAGCAATTTTATTTTGTGCAAGCATGAACATGCACATAAAAAACACCTGTACTTAGCTGGATATTCTCCAAATCCTTTCAATAAGGCCTGCAGACGTTTCTTGTTTAATCCACCTGGTAATTCATTCTACAAAACAGGAGATCAACAATAAATGTAACCATTTTCTCTTTCTTTTCACTCTAATCAATGAGAGTGGCTAAATATTGAAGTTTATCACATAGTTTCAAAGAAAAAAATCAAACATGTATTGCTGTCTGCTACATAGTCCCAGGAACTTCAACAACAACAAAAAGGTAATTCCATCATCATTTATTGTCTCCTGAACTCAAAGAACAGCTGCCATTGATTTCAGTCACAAGCAGATCAGACCCAAACTGGCTGAACTGTGTACAAATAAATGATGCATATAGCAAACCATAAAGAATACTAACATAAGAAATAGATCATATGATGACACATAAGCAGGAATATATATACATATATATATATATATATATATATATATATACACACACACACACAAAAGGCACAAGGTAAAGACAGAGAGAGAAAATGGCACTGTGATGACAGAGGGAAATAAATGTAACTCATCTTCTAAATAATTAAGAAAAAAAGGAAATGGATTCTAGGCAGACATTTTAGATGTGCCAGTTGGCTTTCTGCAGGAAGGCAGATCAGATCTAGCAAATACCATATGTGTCACAAGTTGCTTGAACAACTGCAGAGGTACCCCAGACTGGAGGCAGCTATGACTGTGTCACATCCTGTAGGAGTATAGGCTAAGTAGAGAGAGAAAACGGTACTAAAATTTCCTTAATCCCTGCTCTGCTCAAATATCCAAGTGTTTCAGTGCCTGAATTTATTTTTAAAGCAAATGGCAATGAAATATAAACACTGCAGACTGAAGGACAAAATATTTGCAATTTCTTCCTACCTCTTTATTTTCAAGTGATGTATTTGCTTGCAGTTTCAGCAATCTGCTTTGAATTTTGCTTTGCTTGGATTTCCATGGCCCCTTTGACCTTTCTGAAGTCACTTTTGTGATCAGTTTATTTGCCTCTGATGTGTACTTGGGCCCATCTTCTACAACTTTGAACGTGAATGGTGGAGGCTAGTATTAGGTGCAAATACCTTGGTTAAAATCTTGTAAAACAGATTACACAGAAATATAATTTGTTGTTTTATTTTTGAGTTTACATTTTTGTTTACATTTTTGAGTATGATGACCATAAAAAGAAGACTAGAACCACATTTATACTATAAATAAACAGATATAGATTGTATGCTCCTGGAAAAGGATGTCACAAATAAAACTGCTTTAACTATGGGAACGTTTATGTAGCTTCCAAGCTAACTCAAACATCATGTTATTCCCTTGCTTGGCAAACAGTAAAAATATAATTGGGATACTACAGATGTGTATCATGCACTGTTAAGGTTATTTACTTTAATGTGTTTCTCAATGTCATTAAAATATTTTGCATTTCTATAGTACCAGTTAAAAGAATACAGAACACCTTTACAAACTTTAATTAGTCTTCAGTGTCAGGCAGGTATTAATTAATTCAATGCTGGAGATTGTGAAAGCAAGTGACAAAGTGGATATCCCAGTTCATGTCAAACCATCAGCAAAAGTGCAAATGGAATGCGTGTGACATATTTACACATCCTTCCTCAGCTCCAGCTCCATCATTATCCAGAGCTGCTTACTGTTTACTTCAAAGACGTGGTGATTAAAGATATATGGAATTCTGTATTAGAAACCTGACTCCCATTAATAAATTAATGTAACAAAATAAGGACTGGTATTTAGAATGTTTGTTATTTAGGGAGGATTAGGAGTGTATGATTGTGCCATAAATGATGGGTGCTGGTATCCAATAACACAGTAAGAAGAATAAAATCACAGTAACAAAAACACCATTTGTGCCCACAGTTTAAGAGAGCGTTAGCTGCAAAGTATTTCCTGTAGGAAATGGAACAGAAGAGGCACAATTATTCTGTTTCCATCTCCTCCAAAACACCATTACAAAAAGAAATTGATGCACACAAATTGCTATAGAAAGAAATACCATCTCCCCCTTCCAACACTATATATACCTCAAAAACACCAGGTTACCTGACAGGCTGGAGGAACTATGAAGGAAACTGTACAAATCACTTTTTCTTTATTTGTATTGTTAAATATGATACCTCTGCAAACTACTGCTGCTGCAGTCTGCTTATGCAGCCAAAGATCATCTCTAAGAGGACTTACTATTGTTTTAAGAAATGTAAAATACTCTACCTTATTTCCTTCTTGAGTCAAAGCTTGGACACTGTATAAGTTAAGGCTCCCATTTTCCATTACTGAAGCAATATACCGTCCATTTGGGCTAATCACAGCTGTACTAATTCCCTCTTCAGGACTCCCAATGTCAAAAAGAAGTTTGCATGTTTCTATATTGATAAATCTCATAATATTATCTTGACTTAACACTCCAAGGACCTACAAGTTAAAAGGATTCAACCATTAATACTGCCAATGTAAAACAAAGTGGAATACCTGGAATACCCAATTCAGCAACAACATTCCATGAAGCTAAAGGAGCAAAGATTCAGTACAGTAACTTTCCTTTTGTATCGTATACCTCCATATCCCCAGAGCCCCCCAAAAGCCCTCCAAGTACAGGTGTTGAATCCACTATCCAAATACTCCTGTCTTGAACTTTATAAAAAAACTGACCTGATTGGAGCCCCCATCAAAACTGTCAGGGAGGAATTCCAGGTGACGGACAGCTCGCACCTTCTCTGGCATCTGGATTATTTTTATCAATTGCTTTAATTCCAAACACCACAAGTGAAGATGATTTGATTTCCCACCAGCTACCAAAGTCCGACCATCCCTGCATCACAGGGAAAGCTTCCATCAGCACACTATAATTTCAATTACTGTTAGCTAAAAAGAGAGATTGTTCATTTTGTTCTATGCCCTCAAATCGCTTTTGAATTTGCCATTATTCCTGTGATACTCCCCTGAAAGAACAAAATAGCTCCTAAATAATAGAATTTGCTTTAGTAAAGGATAGGATATTATCCTTAAAGGATATTATAAAATAAAGTTTAAACATTATTTTAGTGGTCATTAAAAATCAACCTAATTTATTTCAACTGTTATGGGATGATAAAAAAAACTGCTACTGATCTTTGCTGAAAGTATCAGTCACAGCAGAGTTCAAAAGCTTATCATAGTAGATAGCTCAATACTTCCACAAAGTATTACAAATAAAGAAAGAGAATCTGCTTAAAACCATATTTTTAATAGTCTGCCTTTAGAATGTTTAAAATAGCAATTTACCTGGTAACAGCAAACACCTTATAAAATAATACAGAACCTTCTACAGGAGGTGACAACTGGTATTTACAGTGAAGAGTATCAAATTCCCATGCAAAAACAGAATTATCTTTGAAACAGCTGAGAATGGTGTTATTCAGTGGAAGAAAAAAAACCTGGAAGAATATGGAAAAGAAAAAAAAATGGGATGTTGTCAAGAAAGTACATTTAAAATTACCAAAGTGCATGGCAAAATAAAACATGGCAGGTGTGGCTATTACTGTGACAGCCTAGAGAAGAGTAGGGTTGCTCTCCTTGCACTGGTTAAAATGTGTTATACCCTTTGCTAAGCCAGTTTAACTCACTGAAATAACTGTTAAATTTGATCTGTCTTGTTTTTATGACTGTTAAACTTTATTGTTCCCAATGAGTGCAACAAGGACGCAATATAAACGCTGGGGATATCAGTGGCTGAGATTAAGTCAGTGCTACAAAGTTCGTAGTTTTGGTCTGAATGATCTCTTGGGGCCTTGAAAATCTGGAAATGTGGATATGTGGGCTGGGTTTCATCTTAGTAACTGAAAATTGGACATTCAGGCCAAATGAGTCACTTGACAGTGAGCAAAAGTAACCTGTGGGGAAGAGTCATTTCAGCTACCAGAGTAATTTATGTTCAGACAGACTGAGCTGTCTGTCCTCCTTCAGGGTCCCTGAGGAAGACCAGACAAAGAATTGAGAGCAGATGAATTTTGGTAAACTGGAATACTGAACAGTTGGTAATTTTCTGCTTTGCCATAGAAAAATACCACAGGATGGTCACAAGCAGCTGTTGAATCAACAGTGATGCTTTGGAAATGATCATTGTAGATGTGCTGTATTCTCATCTGTCTCACCTGCTGTCTGTTCACTCTGCATCTCAGTCTCTACATTTTTAAATTAGCTTTTCCCCATGCCAACCTAACAGAAGGTGTATGTTGGAGTGCAACTGGGCTCAAGAGGCACCAAAAAGCACACAAGATGGGTGTGACACTGCTACAGTGGCTCAGAGAGCAAGCAACAATCCAGCTTTGCACACTGAGTGTCAGGCCTGCAGTCTAATAATAAATCTGAACTTCAGTAAAGCACATATCTACCTGTATGTCTTAGACTATGGGATGAGAACAAATACCATTATTCTAAAGACAGGAAAATGAAATCTAGATCATTTGCATAATGTCCTATAGGAAATGGTAGCACCAAAGAGAGCAGGCTCCTGATTCCCAAATGTGATCTATTAATTCAATCATAATCTCTACTGTTTGGCTTTAAAAGTTTTTTCCATACTGCAACATGCTCATCCTACCAAATTCCAAGAGCCACTTACCAATAAGAAGTCCCTACACATAGCCTACACAAAGAAAGAAAGTTACTGAGCACTAGAAAAATCTCCACGAGAGAAATGCATCCATCTTTGGAGGAAAGGTGTTACAATTATTTTAGCAACATGTGCTACACAACAGTTTTAATAAAACAGACAAACAAAAATTTATGGATGATCTTTCCCAGTAATTGCTAGGTGACTATTTTAAGCTGACAGAATTTCTGCCTGATCCAGAAGTGGGTGAGGACACTCAAATGAATAGCCTGGTTCTCTGCAAAAGCAGCATGGCTTTTTAGTGGCCAGCCTGACGAGAGGCTTGGTTTGAAGTGGTGTTTGTCAGACTATTCACTGCAGGGCAGCACGTGTGCAAACCATGCTCAGGCACTGGGTCAGGACTTTCTGTAGTACCTAGACCAAAGTGTGACATTTGGTGGCGCAGGCAGACCTGTTTAAAATAGTGTAATGCTAAGGGAGACCTACTTAAACCACTCCCTGACACAAACATGTCATCCTTCTCATCCCGTGCTGCTCCAGTGTGTCTGTGCAGCAAACAGAACCAAAGAAACCACTAGGCTGAGAAGCGGTGATTTGTTTTTGCTGAGTTCCTTTGCAGCCTCGTTTGTTCCCACATTCAGAGCTTTGCCTGCACAGACAGAAGAGCTTTGGAATAAGAAGCTGAATGAGGCAGGTGGTGGTGACTGTCTGAAGTTACCATTATGACACCAAAACTGTTTTTTAACAACACGCTTAAATCCTACTACCATGCAGGTTGGAATCAATCCACACAGGTCCTCTGAGCCCACCCTAGGCTGATGCAAGGTCAACCTAGAAGATGGTTCCAACTTCCAAGTTAAACTGGGTTAGTCAAGGTCATGTCCAAACAAATTTTGGTTATCTCTAAATTTGGAAGTTCCTTAAAAGTTCCCAGGAGATCTTTGCAACTACTGAGTCATTATTTCAGTGTCTGGGTGACGTGATGGGATAAAAGTTGAGATGTCAAAAGATGATAAAAAAGATTCATCTGTATTTTAAAGACTATTTACAAGTAATGTGATTTTAATATGTGATGTTGTACCTACTGTGGTGTGCTTGTTCACCTTTAGCAGTTGCTCTTTACTCACCTTTTGTATACCCACAGACTGATGAACATTCAGCTTCCTTATTCTTTGAAAGGTGTCCAAGTCCCACAGTTGAGCTGTATCAGTGGAAGTGGTGATGGCATACTTCCCTGAGCCATGGACAGAGATGGAAGACACAGAAGATTCATGGCCTCTCATCCAACTAACTAGCTCCTGGGTTCCTGCAGAAGTTGATGAAAAAGATATGAAAGCCATTCAAAGTGGAACAACTACTACTTTAGTCTTTATTGTCAACACTATGCTGTGAGAGACTTTTAAGCATAACTAGTATATAACCATTTGCCATCACAGCCCAAAACACAAGAAACAAAGGTATCAGTCTTCATATAGGTATTATACCTTAGAGGAACAACCTTTTCCTCATCTCTAAATAACATTTTACAAGTTATGCTCAGTTCTGCACAGAAAGCCAGCTTGCACAGACTTGATTCATTTAGCCTAAAAATCAAACTTAAAAAGCCATGAACAATGTGATCAGTTAATTTCAGCATGCCTCACAGAATATCTGATGTGAACACCCACAGAAGCTGAGACTGAATGTTCTGGTTAGAATTCTGCACTTGTTTTTACTTGTGGACAGCATGTGTGAATGATTACACAACTATTTACAGGTGCAAAGAAAAAAGGTTTAATGACAACAGGCTATGACTACAGAAAGGCAGAGTCAGAAAGCAACAGCTCATTAATTCTTTTAGAACCTTAAACCTTTTTATGCTGTGCACTGCATTCTAAGGAAATGGTTCCTCTGACTACGACGTCTCCCACTTGTGACTGCATGACCACTAATCTTCCCTCAGCAACCAAACTGCACTGGTGGCAATTACACTGTTTACATTGGGTGGTTTGCCTGGCAGCCCATGGAGTGGTTCCAGCCACTGCTGTGGCATCAAAGATAGGAAATGGCTATAAAGCAGCTCATAAAGACCAACAGTCAAACTTTCTGCTGTGCTTACAGACAATGGAGTGCTTAAAGCTGTCATCACCTGAGAGGTGACACGGGATTGGAGAGTGTCTTCTAAAGAAGGGGATGGAGCCCAACAGGTAAGAAGTGTCTAATACCCTAAGGAACTGCACTGATTTGGGTGAGTACCATTCATATTTTAGAACATTATTCAGTATGACTTGATATCTGGAAACAGCACTACATGAACATGCAGTACTCTCCGGAATAATAAAGATTTCTCTAAGTGCATCCAAATATCTAATTTTGGTCTTGCTGTTGTTGAAAGGAAGAGAAAGAGTGCAAGAGATTTCAGACCTTAACTGTGACTCTTCCTCTATTTTGAGGAACATTGTGCTACATTAAAATCTTTACAGATAATCTCAAGCCCTAAAACTGCAGATGATTCCTACAGCTTTTTAAAAATATTTAATTCCAGAGAATAATTGGATATAATGGAGACATTACAAATGCATTTTCTGATAGGTAAAGAATATTTTATGAAGAATGAATTGTGACTGCCCTTCACCATTTTACTTCTAATCAAGACAGAGATACACAGCTGTAATGTTAATTTTTAATATTTCTTTTCAATAAGGATATAGAATTCCTTGAATACTCAAAAGTATTGACATTTATTTTAGCGTACATTGTCACTTTGTTCAAATATTTTACTGTAAATTTAGTCAAGAACTTGTTCAGTCACAAACTAACATAATGGTTTTGGCTTTATTTTAATACAGTACCTCATTCTAAGTAAACATATAAAAAACTGCTTAAAAAAAAAGGTAACATACCTAACTGCAATCCTGTGGTGGACTTCAGTTAAACAAATGCCTGTGTGACTCAGTGAGAATAAAGAACTTTGGCAAAGCAAGGGGTTCATTTAGGTTCATTTACCCAAGGACTACAACCAACACAGGGCCAAACTTTTCAGACAGATGGCAGGAAATACATAGTATAATTTCCAGAAAACAAATTATTGAAAAATGTAAGATCAAAACTAAAATTATGTAAGTTTTCATGCCAATACAGATAGCATTTAAGCCTTGAAATTTCTCCTTACCTGTATCAAAGCACTTAACAGAAAAATCTGCCAAAGCCACGAGGAACTCTGTCTTTCTGCGAAGATTAAATGCCAAAGCAGTGCAAGCCTGCATTGTTCTCTGAACAAGGTTGAACCTATTTAAAAATACACATTTTCATTGTGTTAGGAAGCTTAGGTTCATTTAATGTCAAGTGAAGTAATAATTGGTTTCAATATATTTTACAGAGAGAAAAAAATAAACTCAGAAGAAGGGAGTAAGGAAATAATATCCAATTATAATAGATCTAAAAATCAGTGCTAGTATTTTAAAACTCAGTATTAAAATGCTGAAAGACTGGTTGATGTATTTCTGCAAATGAAAGCGCTTGGTCTAGTCTACTGTAATTTGTGGCTCACTCATTGATCTGTACTGGCCCAAGAGTAACTTCTGGTGCTAGCCCTTAAGTTCTATGGCATTGCTGTTCTTTTTCCAATTGCAAGCCTCTGATCTTTTTGAGCAGCTAAACCAATGAAATAACATTTAGGGAGCCTACACGAGACACTGGGTTGAAGTTTCAGCCCTGAGCAAATGATTACCTATTTAAAACTATCTAGTTAAAACCTGACCTGTGGGATCCTGTCCAGGCAAGTTCCACAGCCCTGAATGCTACAGATGCCTCAGACAATTAAAAAGTCTTGATAGAAATATTCTTACCTGTTCGCATTCAAGTCAAAAACATATATATTCCCTTGGCGGTCTCCAGCCAGGAGAGAATCCCCAGAACTGTCAAAAGCCACGTTCAGAAAATGTATTGTCTTGGAATGGTACCCTTGGACACTGTGAATGATGTTCACCATAACTCTGTGAAGAAAGCCAGCAAAACAACCATGCTTAGAATAATTTTATTACCATTTATAACTGCAAGACATAGGATTAAAATATTTCTATCTTATGATTTAACAATCTATGTTGTATGTTCTATGAAAAATTTCCCATGAGACTAATGTATTTCTTATGTTAAAAATATACTACAAAGGAAGTAATTCACTGGGTTGGCAGGTGGGTGGGAGACATGTAAGGCAGATGGGGGAAATTCACCATTCACAATCCTTTTGTGTGTTTCCTGGTTACCTGATTTCCATTATTAATAAATAACACTAATTTATACTGATGTATCTGAAAGCCTAATTCAACACTGAGCAAGGAACCTGGCTCATCATTACCACTGCAAAGAAATGTTCTAGAAAACTGAGAAGCTGTGCATTACTGTAAGAAACCAGTCTGTTTAGATGTGGGGAAAACCAGTTTTAATATCACTTCACAGTCTTCAAAAGTATTGGGATTGTTAAGCTTGGAAAAGAGAAGGCTCTGAGGTGACTAATTGTGGCCTTCCAGCACCTGAAAGGAGCCTACAAGGTGGAGAGAGACTTTTGACAATGGCCTGGAATGACAGGACAAGGATGAATGGCTTCAAACTGAAAGAGAGTAGGTTTACATTACATATTAGGAAAAAATCTTTACTGTGAGGGTGGTGAGACAACCCAGGCTCCCTAGAGAAGCTCTGGATGCTCCATCCCTGGAAGTGTTCAAGGCCAGGATGGATGGTGCCCTGAGCAGCCTGGTCCAGTGGAAGGCCCATGGCAGGGGGGATGGAACTAGGTGATCTTTGAGGCCCCTTCCATTCCAAACCATTCTATGATTCTATGAAGAAAGCTTTATTTATTACTATTCATCTGAGCTATTATAGAACAAAAGTTTCCAGTTTGCCCCTTCTATCCTTGTATGGTGCTGTCCACATAAAACAGAGCCAGATGCAGAAATATGCAGAATAAACTGTAAGAGGAGGAAGGGTTTTCCAGGAAGCAGGAGACTGAGATTTGGAAGATCTGCAATTCCTGGATTTATTGCCTAACACTGAACAAGCCAATAATTTTGTATTATCACTTGGACATGAATTCAGTTAAGCTAAACACCAAAGCTGTGCCAGATATTGGCAGGCTGATTAAAGACTGCAGAGCAGTTGCAGAATGCTCTGACCATGGTTATATGAGATGCTGCTAGCTCTGAGACACAGAATATGCTACCCAGCACCTTCATGGGGCTGGGGGGTTTGTTACAAGGTCTGAGTGAGCACATACAGCTATGGTACAGACTAGAGATAAAACTAATTGCACCTCACTGTTAAGCCCCTTCTTTTCTTCAATAAAAGGGCCATAAAAATGAAATTAGAAAGATAAAATATTTTAAAGTGTAACTGAAATCTAGTGATGTTTGTGTGGGATTATGATATTAAAGACCCTAACAAATGAAGTATGACTTCTGCTTCTAAAACCACCCTGACACACAAGTACCTATCGCTGCCGCTACAGCACCTCCCAAGACCTTTCCAACGTCACTCTCTGCCTTTCAAGTTTCCCTGCAACTGAACTAAGCCAGGAGAACAGAGTTAGGAGTTCACGGGGCTGCCTCCAGAGTCCCCCAGGACAGAGGCCCCCAAAGCAGCATTTCAGCTGCTGCTCTTCAGCTTAGACCAGGCAGTATTTACACAGCACACCACACTGCGATTAATCTGCTGGAATTCCCCCATGGCATTTTATTCAATACACCTAAAGCAGGGTAAGTGCCCGGCCGAGCTGAGCAGCCTGAGCGCGGGGGTGTCACCACCTCCTTGAGGACCTGCTCCACCTTCAGGAGCGAATCTCATTAATGCATATAAATATCTCAGGGGCGGGTGCCAAGAGGATCGGTGCCAGACCCTTTTCGGTGTGCCCAGCGACAGGACGAGCAGCAATGGCCTCGAACTAAAACACGAAAGTTTCACCTCAACAGGAGGAATAACTTCTTCACGTTGAGGATGGCAGGGCACCAGACAGGCTGCCCAAGGAGTGGTGGAGTGTCTCTCTCTGGAAACATTCCAAGCCCACCTGGACCGTGCTCTAGGTGGCCCTGCCTTGGCAGGGCTTGGACTGGATGACCTCCAGAGGCCCCTTCCAACCGCAGCGAGCCTGTGACCCGAGGGGAACGCGCTCCTTTCGTTATCTGACCGGCTATCCCAGGGCTGCCCCTTCAACCACTCTGCAGAGGCTCAGGTGGGCCCGGGCCGGCCCCGCCCCGTCCTCCCGCTCCTCTCGGGCAGCCTCTCCCCCCGGCCCGGCCCCGTTACCCCCGCGGTGCGGCCGCCCCCGCCCTGCGGCTCCAGATGGGCCCGCGCCGCCGCTCGCCCAAATCGCAGCGCTCCATCCCCGCCCGGCGCCGCCGCTCCCGCGCTGCCCTCAGGGCTCCACCCACGCTCCGCGCCGGGGGACGCCGCTCGCGTGGTACAGCCCGCTCCCGCTTCACCAATGGGGAGGAGCCGCAAGGGTGGCGAGCGCTCCCCCCCAGATATCGGGGAATGGAAGCGCTCCAACTGCGGCCTCGCGGGCTGCTGGGAGTTGTAGTTTCCCTCGCGGGTGTCGCGCGGCGACCTGGGCGGGGACGGCGAGCGGAGCGCGGCCAGCGCCGGGCAATGAAGTAAAAACGAGTGAAAACGTCGCGTCCTCATAGGCAAGTGTGTTTATAACGCAGTGCAGTAGGTCACTCAGAACGTGGCTTCTGCAGCCTGTCGCAGGCACAGGACTTGCTTCCCTCCTGTTGCCCGCGCGCCCGCATTACAAGAGCCTCTCAGGAAGGCAATCCCTGCCTGACCCGACCGCCCCGTCGCCCAGAGGCGGTGGCTCGCTCCTCGCTCCGCCCCCGGGGCGGGACTCCCGGCGGCCGGGGCGGGGCCGGAAGCAGCGGCGGCGGCTCGGCCGAATTCGGTGGCGCCACGTCTGGCTCGGGGCCCCCTCCGTGACTGGGCGGCGGGAGTGGCTGAGCCCTCGTCTCGTCTCTTCTTCAGTGGCCGGTTCACGGCGAGGCCTGGGCGGCGGCCAGGCACGGCTGCATCATGTCGGACCTGGGGGACTGGTTCCGAAGCATCCCTCTGATCACGCGCTACTGGTTCGCCGGCTCCATCGCGGTTCCGCTCGTGGGCAAGCTGGGCCTCGTCAGCCCCGTCAACCTTTTCCTCTGGCCTGACGCCTTCATCCACCGCTTCCAGGTACGGGCCGCACTACCGCTCCCGGCGTGTCCCGCGGCGCCTCTACAGTAGCTGACTGTGACTCGCTGCGCGCGCGGCCTTCTGGGAGTTGTAGTGCGCGGCAGCGCTGCAGGGCCTCGCTGGGGCTACGCGCCGGTCGCTTCCCCGGCTCCGCGGCCGCGCTGGAGGCGCCGTGCACCGACACAGCGCCCAGGGATGACCGGGGGGGAGCAGAGCCCCTCCGGGGGGAGTGGAGCCGCTTTCCCGCTCAACCTGTACAGGGCCTGCGGGCAGAGCACCGCGTAAATCCGGGCCCAGCTTGCAGGCCCAAGGGCCCCCACCGCGGTGACGGGCTGCGCGTCCCTGCCAGGGTGACAGGAGGAGGGCTGTTGCCCCTGACAGCTCTGTAATTCTTATTGTGCCTCAACCTGGTGTGTTTTTTCCTACATTTTTTTTTGTGGGAGTTGTTCTGGTGGGCACTGGTTGTTGTGCCAAGGAGTTCTGTGGCTGTGGCTACAGGTGACTTGCCCAGCTCTGTGTCATCGTGTGGCCGTGGCTTTGGGAGCTGTAACTCTGGGCCCAGGCTGCAGCTGGCCCGGGAGCTTTTGAGGCAGAGCTACAAGAGAGACATGGAGCTCCTGGGGTGGGTACAGCGGGGGCAGCAAAGGTGATCAAGGAACTGGAGCATCTCTGATGAGGAATGGCTGAGGGAGCTGAGCCTGCTCAGCCTCGAGGGGAACCTCAGCAGTTTCTATAAGTATCACAAGGGAGGTGACAAAAGAAGATGGACAAATGCAAACGGGCAGAAACTGATGGATGGGAAGTTCCACCTGACCTGGGTGACCATGCACGCTAACAGACTGACCAGGGAGGCTGTGGAATCTCCCTTGCTGGAGTTATCCAAGAACTGTCTGAGTGCAGTCCTGGGTTATGTGCTCTAGAATGACTGAGAATGCTTGAGCAGGGAGGTTGGCCCAGATCACCCAGGTCCCATTTAATGTGACATATTCTGTGATTCTGTAATGGAGTGCATTTGCACCTTCTGGTTTGGAATTTGAAAAACCTTCTCTTTGGGATTGTCAACTTCTGTGCTTAGATATGCTCCATGTAAACCAACAGCTGATGCCTTGAGGTGTCAGACATGCAGTGTTTCTGGGTACAATAGCAATATCAAAAGTGGTCTCAAACTGGACATATTTTTCCTTGCACTGTGAGGTTACAGATTCAGTGCTGGGGGAGAGCACTCATTGGAGGAGCTCAAAACTAAGGAAGAGAAGAGATTTCAATTTTTAAATTTTTGTTATCTTGTTATATCTTCACTGAAGAAGATATAATGAGATGACATAAAGAAATATAAGAAGAAATTGAAGAAAGGAGAAGAAAGAAAAAAAATTAAAGCCATGACTCTTTCTGTACCTTGATTCATGTATTGTTCACAAAATTTAGTAGCATAAATGACTGTTTTTTCCTCTAGTTCTGTTATTCCTTCTTGAACTGTGATGTTCAGGATCCTAATACTCAGCTTGGAAATGTTAAAGAAACGTTTGGAAATGTTAAAGCTACTTAAAGAGCTCATTCATGAATGACCATTTTCTGTCCTTGCTATGTGCTGCCATGCAGTTGGCTGTGCCCAATATTCATAGCTGGGAGGCTGTCCCAGAGCAGATCCCAAATGCTCAGAGCAGAACGTGCTGGCTGGAATGGTAAACTAAAGGCTGTGGAGCCTTTGGCCTCTGTTCAACAGAGAAGAATGGGTTTTGTATGGCTGGTTTTTAAACGGGGTAGCATCCTTGCCCAGTGAATCTCTTTTGCACTGCATTAAAGACTCACTGCTGCAAAGATGTGATGGAAAGCAGTTTGCAAAGTTGTGTGTTATTTCTGGTGTAGTCTTAATAGCTTTGCTTACCAGATTGAAAGAAAACACCACAACTGAAAAGCTGCTGAAGCTGGAACAATCGATACTGGGGCTATTTTTAATCTTCTTCTTGATGTTCCAAGTTTTCATTCATTATCAAGTAATGAATGTAAATAAAAAGCCTGTGCACATGCGTTCATTCTGCAGTTTATAAATAAATCTTTCTCTTTTGATCTGGACAGATCTGGCGGCCAATAACGGCAACTTTCTTCTTCCCAGTGGGACCTGGAACGGGATTTCTCTACTTGGTGAATTTGTATTTCTTGTATCAATATTCCTCACGACTAGAAACAGGTATGTTGTCCATTAAATTGTATGCACCTGCTGAACCCTGCCTGGAGCTGATAAGAGATGGCTTATCTCTGTGCCAGCTTATGTTGGTCAGCGTGAAACCACTCTGGAAACTGATTTTCTGTGGCTGGCTCCTTCCCTTTGGCCATTTAGGATCTGAACTCAATACTTGTTTCAGTAGGAGGGCCTAGAGCTTTTAGATGCTGGATTTAAGGAAATGAGTGAGACAGATTAAAAGGTGATGTTTAACTCTGATTTTTTGTACCTGATGTTTTTAATCAGAGAAGGATGATAGAGCATAATGTAATAATGGGCTTATCCATTGGGAGAAAATAACATCAATTTTTTCTTGTTTTAATAGGGATGCTTATTGTGTTATTCTGTTGTCTGTGTTGAATTGAGAGATACCTCCTTCAAAGGAAGTCTACCCTTCTGCCTAACAGATATGTAGAAAAGTTAAGAGATTAGAAGGATTTTCAGTTAAGGGGGAAAATTAAGTGAAAAAAAGGAGATCAGATAATAGATAATTTCTCTCAAAAATGGGATTGTTGGTACAAGGTAGCTTTGAAACTGGTTTCCTTTTGCGCTGCCCAGTTCATTAAACCTAGACAAAAATTGGTTCAATTGACATAAATAATTAAAATATTTGCAAAGCCAGACTCTTCCTGAAAGCCTTTGTGAACAAGAGTTTCAGTATCATTCTAATGGAGTCTAGAACTGATGGTGTAAAGGGGAATGCATTGGAAGGTGATGCTGGGAAGTCCCATGGAGAGGAGATCCCTGGTAGACCTGCCCTCCAGAGAGTATTGTGGAATCACATTTAAGACTTAAGAAGAGTGGTAGGGAAAGGCACGAGTGGTGCCAAATTGTATTTGGTTGTTTTCTTAGTGGAAGGTAAATACTGGTTTAATAGCTAGAAATGGTTCCTGCTTCCTTTTGAGCCTGTCTGCAGTGCTTTATGAGCACATGAGAGTGCTCACAGTTCTGACTGGGCGAAGGTCGGTGTAGTAAGAGTTTCTGGTTAATTATGCAAATTAAGAGACCTCACTGCTTGTAGATATACTTACAAAATGCTCTAGTTGTTTGTGCTGTGGCACAGATCTCATGAAAGGGAGTAAATTTCTGCTGTACAACAGATCTGGATTTTGAAATTGGGAAGTCATCTGTGTTGTTTGAACCAATGTATTTCTTTTATATTCCAGTCATTTTTCTGGGTATAAATGAAATTCTTGGTTAGGTTGGCTGTTACTCTGAAAAAGGCCTGAATCCTTCTGTAGTTGGAAAACAGATAAGTTGCTGATAGTGTTTACAAGTGGAAGTTTGCATTGGTCTGTGCCTCCTTTTGTCTGTGAAACTGAGAAAGTGAAACTGCTATTTTCAGCATTGTGCATGGTTTTTGAGCATACACTGCTGCTGCCTGCCAGCTTCAAATTTAGCTGTCAGAAATACCAGTGTGGTTTTGTGCTGTGCTTGTGCTTTCCTAACAGCCTGACCTGTGACTTCCAAAGGAAAGGGGGATTGGTGTGGTTTTGTTTTGCTTTGGTTGGAGAAGAGCATAACAAATATCAACCGAGTAAGCAGAAAATGCAGAGTTCACCCCCCAGCTGTGTGAATGATGAGATTTATGTAAATTATGAGTCTGCAGCTCTTCCCAGATGACTGCATTATACCCTGGGCCTCATGGAAGGACCCGTGGGGTAGAGCTCACCCCATACCTGTGCTGAGCTCTCTGGCAGTTTGTACTCCAATTCCCTTAGATGTTCATGGAAAAGTCAAATGGTTTGTCTAATACTCTCATTAGCAATCTTGTAGATAATGAGAAGTAAAAAAATTTATAATAATAATAGCTTTTATTTCTTCCAGTTTTGGAAGGATTCCTGAGCTGGCCTTTCTACAGCCTTAGTCAGCTTCTTCTCTTTGTTTGTTTTTATTTGTTGTATGGCAACAGTAAGGAAAAAACCTTCAGTTTATGTAGTTTTACAACATTAAAACTTTCTGATATATTTTTCAAAGCATGTTTTTTTTTTCCTGTTACGCATTTTGCATGGCTGACCTTAAACAATAAAACTGGTATTTTAGTAATTTTGTTTTACATAGGCTATTCTAAAAAGCTAATGCTTAAAAGAAGATTTTCTTCATTTAAGAATACTTCTATGAAGCTGAGCAGTGCTCACATTAAGCAGTGGCATTCTTTCTAGGCATTTTGATGTTTAATTAGGAGCATGTAATTCAGGTTGTCCATGAGGTGCCATGTGTGTCACTGTCATTCCCACTGTCACTATGTTTCACCCCCAATGGTCTGGGTCTTTTTCAGCAATATTCTCAGGCTCTTTCCTTTCCTGCCTGGGTTTATATGAAAGTTGGTGGAAGTCTTGCATAGATGCTGAGGTCTCTGTCAGCCTTTTGCCACAGTTAGTGGGACTGAGAGCCTCAGCTTTTCATGTTTGCAAGGAATTGCTACAGGGTTGTTTTTTAGTACTTGTCTCTGTCAGGTCTCAAACTCAACTGAGCATCTAAAGATAATTTCATTTTATATGACTTGCAGGGAATGTTATTCTATTATTTTTGTTTCCAATGTCCTGAAAAAATTGACACATATTTGGAATGGTGAATTAGACAAGCAGCACAGCTTAGAATGAACAGAATGTGCTGCACGTGCGTACCCTCCTTGTCATGTGTGCTGATTTTTTCTGGAGTGTAAAACTCTTGAGTCTGATGAGATGATGCAAAAAGGATGCAATTTGCCTAAGTAAGGGCTGGTTTTCACATGACTCACTCATTAAACTTGGTATTTCTGCTTTTGCTGTGCATGTGCATTTGCTAATTCTGTGCTTCTAACCCACAGTTTCATATGAACGATGGGGTCCAACTCCATTTTTGAAGTCTTATGTAGTTAAAACTACTTATCTCCAGAGTCAGTGTGTTCTTTTTTAAGTATAGACACTGCTTGTGCTCTAATGCAGTAGGCTGAATGTCTTATTTTTCAGCCTGTAGGTTGTTCTATTTTAAGGCTTTTTAAAATTTAAAAAATACTCATAGACCACAGAGTGCGTGCAAAGCAGCTGTTATTAACTGAGCTTTCTTAGACTCTGAAAAATAAAAGTTGTCCTAATTTTTAATCAAAATTGTAGTGCCTTTGATGATTCAAAATTATTCTTTTTATTTTCAGGGGCTTTTGATGGAAGGCCAGCAGATTACATGTTCATGCTCCTGTTTAACTGGATCTGCATTGTTGTATCCTTCTCATCATCAAACTTTGAGAAATATTTTGGTTCTTCTGTTTCCACCTGAAGTATGTTCAAAGACCAGGTTTTATCAAGGAACAGTTTTAAAATGTAGCAAATGTTCCCTGGGAAGTTTGTAGAGTTTGTAAGTGTATAACTTTACAGGAAAGATGATGAAGAGTGTGCAGTGGGGACTTGAGCTCTGCCTCCGAAGAGCTGAGCACATGCTGGGGGAGTGTCCCTGGTGCTGCCTGGGTTGCTTTGTTGAGCTGCTCTTGGGTTAGCACTGAGTTTAGTGTGTTCAAGCTGCCATGTGCAAAAAGGGGCTGATGATCACTGCCATTCCCTGAAATTCTCTCCCTGAAAAGGAGAGATCCTTTACCTGCTGGGTACCATCTGAGTCTGTGAAAGCAGTGTTGTGATATCTTCACTGAGACAACTTCCTGAAAAAGCTGGGCTTGTTAGTTTGGGAATGCTGGGAAACATTTCTGTGGGCTGTGCTTTACCAGCTGAATTTTCTTTTAGAGCTTGAATACAAAACTGGGAGGATTTGTTGATGAACCAGAGGGTTGTGCCACCATTCAGAGGGATCTTTAGAGGCTGGA
Organism: Molothrus aeneus; assembly: GCF_037042795.1. Classification (NCBI taxonomy): domain Eukaryota; kingdom Metazoa; phylum Chordata; class Aves; order Passeriformes; family Icteridae; genus Molothrus; species Molothrus aeneus. Next base: position 141,600,790 of record NC_089646.1, on the reverse strand, counting down.
TCAATGGGCTGACCAGGAATGAAGCTCAGCAAAGGGTAGTACAGAGTCCTGCTCTTGGCAAGGAACAGCCTCAGGCACCAGGACAGACCAGGGACTGACAAAGCAAAGCATCTTCCAAAAAAAGCAAAGCATCTTCATCTTCCAAGAAAGGCCCTGGGTGTCCTGCTGGACACAAAGTTGACCACAAGCCAGCAATGTGCCATTTTGGCCAAAGTGGCCACCAGCCCCCTGGGCTGCCCTAGGCCAAGGATTCCCTGCAGGTTGAGGCAGGGATTGCTCCTCTCTGCTCAGCCTTTGAGAGATGTGTGGGGGCTGCACCCAGCTCTGGGTTCCCAAGTACAAGGGAGACATGGACATACTGGAGAGAGTCCAGTGAAGGGTCACAGAGATGATTAAAGGATTGAAGCATCTGTCCCATGAGAAGCTGGGATTGTGCAGCCTGGGGTGTTGTCATAGAATCATAAAGTAGTTTGAATTGGCAGGGACCTTGAAAAGTTATCAAGCTCCCTGCAATAAGCAGGGACACCTTCAACTAAATCAGGTTGCTCAGAGCCCCGTTCAGCCTGACCTTGAATGTTTCTAGAGGTGGAGCATCCACCATCTCTCCAGGTAACCTGTGCCAGTGTTTCCCCACCCTCATAGTGAAAAATTTCTTTGTTACACCTAGTCTGAATCAACCTTTCTTTTTTAGTTTAAACCATTACCACTTGTCCTATTGCAAAAGGCCCTGGTAAACATTTTTGTCCCCCAACTCTTTCAGCCTTTTCCTCAAAGAGAGGTGTTCCATTCCTCCAGTAACTTGTGTGGCCTTCCTTTGGTCCCACTCCAACAGCTCCATGTCTTTTCTGTGCTGAGGGGTCTGGAGCTGAACACCCAATTCCACAAAATGAAGCACAGGAAATTCCATTGAAATGTGAGAAAGATTCACTGTAAGGGCAGTGAAGCACTGGCAGATTGGCAGGAGAGGGTGTGGAGCTTCCATCCTTTGGGATGCTCCCTTTCTGTCTGTGCTCTTGCTGCCTCCTTGTAGCAATTTGCAGTGGCACAGCAGGTGGAAAAAAGGGAGGGGTGACATCGGTGTGAACCGGATCCCAGGGGAGTTGGTGTGCAGAAATGCTTTATCAATCCATTATCTCTAGTTGCATTCCACTATGTGGAGGGAATTGCTGTTCCTGCCAGTCCTGTGGAGCCACAGCTGTAACAAGGTGTATTTAGTTACATTGTTAGGAAGATGAAGGTTGCCTTTATGATTGCAGGCTCCTGGCTGTGAGCATTTAATTAATGTAATTGTGACCTGACTTTCAAACTGGTAATTTAAAAGCTTCTAGTTGCTTGTTCCCTGTGTGATGTAAGGAGCAGCCTGGATGCATGATCTGGGAAAATGCTGGGTGTCATTTTATATGTATTTATGATCTGTTAAAAGCATCCTGATCATATTAAAATCATTCAGTGATTTTTTCTACTCAGCAGTTACTACAACAGTGTCTTTGAGCTCCAAGGTGGGAGAAGAGTATTAAAAGCCTGCATTGATGCACTTAAGAAATTGCTTCTTTTCTGTGACTCATTGGCAATATATTGGTATTTTTTAATGATCTGGTATTTCTTCAGCTAGAAAACCAAAATGTCAGTGTTAAACTAATGAAAGAATCCAGTTGTTAAACTTAAATGTGCCTTTATGCAAGGACTGATGGAGTCTGTAGCTAGCCAGTTTCATCAGGGAGATAAAGCCAGTGCACCCATCAGCCCTTAGGGTAATGACTTGAGGTGGGCACCTGAAAGGCTGCCAAAAAGCAGTTATTGAAACAAAGTTTGTACATCTCTAGATCATTGGAAATTTTAACCTATAACAGTGTAGTATTAATTCTGAATAATAAAGATCTTTGCACATGTGTTCTGTGTGTCTGAAGCTTTTTATTGCTGTAGTCTGTCAGGTTTTTCTGCATTTTCCTTCATGGTGCAATGACAGATAACTGGCTTGGTAATGGACATGCAGGTAAGTGTGGTGCAGTTTCTTAGATAATAATTTTACACAACTTTATGACTACTTGATTACTTTATAGAGAACATTATTGACTTAACTGCAGAACATAGTTAAGCTAGGCTGTTCAGATTCTATCAGAATGGACTGCTGTGTGTGTATTGTTAATTTTTCAGATTGGGTTAGCCTCAGCTGAAGGCACAAGCTTGGATCTAACCTAATAAGGGAGCCAAGAAGTAAAAAATGGTGTCTTTGTGCAGTCAGGAAGTGCTTAGACTTCTACTAAAATGGACATAAGATGTCAGCTATGCACTATTTCTTTTAATGAATGTGGATCTTCTTTCTTATTTTTCTATTTAAAAATGATTATTTGGTTTATTAATCTTCTCAAGTTTAGTTCAGTATGCCTTTTACTTGCCAACAGAAGATTTTCTTTGGTGAAAAATACAGCTTCAGTTTGAGATCAGAACTGTGAAGTACAAAATCTTCACAGGAATGATTAAGATAGTGGTCTTAAGAACTGGTTTCAGTGAAATAATTCTTTTCTCTCCAAATACTAAAGGTGAAAATTGGGAAGTGTGTTTTGGACACAACAGAGTGTCAGATAACTGCATGTCTTCAGTCTGCCTCTGCTGTTCTCATCTTTGTCTTTCTCCAGCACCTAAAGACTGCACCAATATCTGTAGTGTTCCATATAGAATTATTATTAGCATTTATTAGATCACTTCTCTGGCTTCCTGGTAGACAAAACCAGTGATCATACATCTCTGGTCTGGAGTGAATTGTGTCAAAGCCTGTCCATAACTTTGTACTTAAACTTTTCTGTGGGGAAAATAACCACAAATTTTGAAAAGGATGCTGGACTTACCCACACATTATACAAATTTTATACTGTTTGTGTTGATTTGTATATTTTTAAAGAGGTACTTAATTTTTTTAATCTGCATACAAAGTATTGATTGAAGAAGAATCAGTTTTTTGACTTGAAAGTGTGGTTTTTCTTAAAAATAAGAGGGTTTTTACTTGTTTTGAGTGGCCTTTGTTGAAATTCAGAAGATAGAGTAGGATAGCTAGGCCTCTATTCCTAAGTCAAATGTGTTCAGATATTAGATATTACTTTTTTTTTTAAGTAAAATAAAAAGGGTTTTAATATAAGCTTTAAATAAAGTTCTCATGTGGGGAGTCAGAGTGCACCGTGGGGCTTGTGAAAAGCTGGATTGATGAATAATAGCAGCACCCCTGAAGGGCTGAGTTTTAACCTCTTTTCCAAACCCAGCAGCTGGTTACAGCATTCAGCCAGTTCCTGGCAATGTTGCTGGTGCAGCCTGCCCTCAGCTCAGAAATCACAGATGGCAAAAGCAGTGCTCTGTGTTTTTTCACTAGAAACAGTCCAGTCAGCTAATGCAGAGTCAATGTAAAGAAGGGTTTGAAACAACCCCCTCAGCTCCTGGCGTGGAGCACAGGTCACTGCAAGCTCTCCCAAGGCAGTTGATGCCCTGCAGTGGGGATTGAGGGCAGCACCTTCCCTGTGGTGCTCTCAGGAGGATGGGAGCAGAGGTGGCAGCTGGAGGGTGACACTGCATCTGGCACATGAGCCTGGCCCCAGATGAGGGTGTTTGGGCTGGTGCCCTGAAAGGATTGTGGCACAGGGCTCACTGCTGGAGGTGTGGGTAGAGCAGAGCTCCCTGCAGCTGCTCTTTCACTTGGAGCCCTTTGCTTTGGCATGGTCCTGCAAAGGAGAATCAGCAAGTAGGTTCTCCTCCTTCACTTTCTCAATAGTTTTTGAACAGATCCAGGGCATGTATTGGATAAGATTCTGGGGCAATCTGAAAGGACTTCAGTGATGTACCATGCTTACAAACCACTTCTGAAACACAGCACCTCCTGCCTGAGTTTCTTGTGCTTCTTTGACAATAATGGTAACTTTGTCTTTTTTAAACATTGCAGTTGCTGATGATTCCACTCATCATGTCAGTACTTTATGTGTGGGCCCAGCTGAACAGAGACATGATTGTATCATTTTGGTTTGGAACAAGATTTAAGGTATGTCAGACAGTGTATTGGAAAGATTTCCGCCCATAAGGCGCTCGTGTAGTGAGTGAGAGGCAAAATAGAAACATTTTCTCTTAGAAAAAGTGTCTTGTACTGTCACATAGAATACTCCTTGAGATGTAGCAAAGACAAAGGTCATAGTCTTCCATGTGGTATCACTCAGTGTGCCTCTACTGAAAAGATGTCCTGACAATTCATTGTTCTGAAGAAATGAAAAAATTCCTGATAAACTTTAGCCTGGATAAAAGCTGAATGTAGTGACAAAATGTTGGTATTTTAAATTGTTTTTTTTTCTGTGTGCCCTTGGCTGTTTCTCTCAGATCTTGTAGAGAAGACTCTTTTGATAATTTCTAAACCTTTTCAAAATCAAAAACTTTAGGACTTTGTTTCAGATGCAAACTTGCTGTGGAACATAGGGTTCAAAAGGCACATTTGCTTATAATGTTTGAATGAGTATGTTTTGTCTAAAAATGTTAGTGGTTGCTCAGTTTGGACCTTTTTAGGTTGAATCTGCTTAAGTTAATAGATCAGGACCTGTGTAATGAGCATTGAGATTATGATCATGCTTATTAGTGCAGTGGGAAGTTGAGAACAGGTTTGCATCCTTAACTTGTACTTACCCTCTCCACTGCATTCTTTTCCAGGCCTGTTACCTTCCATGGGTTATTCTGGGATTCAACTACATCATTGGTGGATCGTATGTATTTACTTCTATGGCCAATGTGAAGTTATAAAAGCTTTTACTGCTATTTAACTTGCTGCTGAATTTAGGAGTAATATTAAAATAAGAAGGTTAAAGCTGTGTAATCTGACTGATAATGCTCAGTGTCACATGGTGGTCATTTAACATAAAAGCAAAGAGGAGATGTGCATGTGAGAACTAGAGAATAGAATGGAGGTGAGGGGAGAGCAATGAGAGTTTGGTGTATTTTCTAGTAACTCCCTGCATTAGGCCTTCTCCATACTAAGGAAGTAACACACACTAAAGAAAGTGTCATCCCCTGGATGGTAACACACACTAAAGAAAGATGTCATCCCCAGCCATTATTACTGGTTTTAGAAACAAGTTTAGCTTGACTCTGATAGTGCTGTTAATTCTTTCCCTCACAGACTTGTCCAACCTGGTCTTTTTTTTTTTTTTCTTTCAGTTTCTTAAACAAGGGAAAATAGCAATGAGCCCACAGTGTGCCATATTAGCACTTGTTGAATTTTTTGGTCTCTCTTGTTTGGTTTTTTTTTTTCTTGACTAAACCCCTTGATGCAGAAATCCCCTCCGTGCACAGTGTGGGCCCCCTCAGTGGGGCCCTGCATTGACTGGGGCCTCTTGGTGCCGCTGTAACATAATTAGTGACAACAACAAGTTTGTGGTTGAGTTATAAAAGGAGGAGATAGTACAGCAAAACCAAATTCCCTTTTCTGGCTGTGCCTCCTACTGACTCATCTGTCACTTGTGAAAACTGCCTGCTCTTAGCTACCTGCTGTTTCTATGCATGACAGAAGATACTCAAGGGCCTCCAGTCAGCAGTGCTTTCACAAAACTGGGAACAAAACAGTTCAGTACAGCAGGAGACAGGTTGTCCAGTGAGAGCAGCAGCAACTGCTCTGGCACTGCAGATGATTATTTTGGGCACTAATCGCTATACGGTCCAATTCCCCAATGTAAACAAGTATTTAATTGTGTTTTCAATGCAGAATGTAGAGAAGGCTGGGAAGGGAGGGTGGAACAGACTTATTGATATGTTGGCACAGGAGGTTGGCCCTTCTAAAGAAGTGGCTGCAAAATGCTGAGGGAGGGGAAATTTTCTGTGTGTCACAACCCTGGCAAAGCCTGGTGGCAGGTGAACAGAAGATTGTCACTCATTTATTTTCAGAGAAGACAGCATGTGAAACCATTCTTTCTTTTGCTTTACAGAGTCATCAATGAGCTGATAGGAAATCTGGTTGGACACCTGTATTTCTTCTTAATGTTTAAATATCCAATGGATTTGGGAGGAAGGAATTTTCTGTCCACACCTCAGTTCCTGTAAGCTGGCTTGATTCTTTACATCACTATTTGTTTAGTCCAATTTTTTGTATGGTTCATCAGACATCTATATGGTGGGATCATAAAGTGTAAAATACTTTGCCAAGCCAACCTTCTACAGACTCTCATACTGACAGAGCTGGTGAGTCATAAAAAATGTTGAGTTTCTTGTAAAAGGCCCATGTGAGAGTTCTTTGTTGCCCCTTGGGATGGCTTATGCCTTTACCCACTCTTAAGAGTGAGAATAAATGTCATACTTCTGCTGTTGAATTGAGCTGCAGTAAAGAGAACTCCCTAACAATTATCAGATGGTATATAAATGAAGTTTTATCCTGTAAATTATCTGTTTTCTGTATCCCCATGTTATGGTAGCTACCAATTCAGAATGTTTAACAATAATAGTTGTAGGCTTGTGCAGGGCTATAAATGATTCTGCTTTGCAGTCTGTATCAGTCACCCTCACTGGGACTGCAAGTCTTGGTTTTTGAAGTGCTTTTTCTTGAGATATGTTCACTGTTTTAGCATTGAAATACTATGAGAATACTATCAGAAGCCAAAGTTTGTAGTTCAGTTGCCTTTGTCCACATAGTTTTGGGCTGCAAATACTCCTCCTCTATCAAACTTTAGTTAGCAACTCAGTTAACCCTTTTTGTAGCATAAAGTGTTGAATTACAGTTATACTTTCTGTACAAGTTTCAATGGATAGGGAATCTTTATATTCTAATTCTGTGCCCATCTGGTAAACCTAATTTTCCATAAAGATTAGGAGACAAGGTTGTTTTTAAAAGTCTTTAAAGGTGGTAACAGCTCTGAAACTGCCCTCAATATTGTTGGTTCTGTGCAATTCTTTTGTTACCACACACATCCCAGAGATGGAAGTTTCCCAGTATTTCCATTTGTCAGTGTGCTGAGAGCTTAGATTTGGAAAGAATTCTCTGAAATTCTACTGGGAAAGGCCAGTTTTATTACAAAGTCTATCAGTTAAGAGGAAGTGCATGGAAAAGTAGAAAGCACAGCCTTGGCATTTCCCTGCAAGGTCCTGCTGTTTCTCTCTAACTCCTCCTCCCTGCTTTGTCCTAGTTACCGCTGGCTGCCAAACAGGAGGGGAGGAGTGTCGGGCTTTGGTGTCCCTCCTGCCAGCATGAGAAGGGCTGCAGAAGATCAGCAGGGTGGTGGAAGACACAACTGGGGCCAAGGTTTCCGGCTGGGGGACCAGTGAAGAGTTCCTGCCCTTGGAAAACAGCAACTCCTCGGTGTCAATTGGACATGGAACCGACCGCTCCTGGTGCAGAGCATGCTTAAGAACTGAGCTCTCTGCAGTACTCTTGGATTTAACTGATTAGAAAGAATGTTTCTGGTTCAAGAGCAAATTAAAAACTCCAGAAGGAAAAAATGTAGATCTTGCTCCAGGTTAGCCAGTAGTGTCCAGTGTGATTCTGCCATTAAAAATAAGCCTTCTTTATACAGTATTGTCTGTCACAACAGGATCCATTGGCTGTCCTGTTCCATGATGTGATGGAACAAGCTAGTGGTATTCTATCTTGCCTGGTGTGTTAAAAGCTTTGTTGACCACAGTAAAGTAAGAATCTAGTGTGAGGCAGATGTCTCAAGCAAGCCCCCAAGTTTAGGAAGCTGACTTTTTCCATAGCTGTGCTTAAGTCCCAGGGTCTTTGGAAACATTATTTAAGTGATATCTCTCTGATGCATTCACATAAAGCAAATTGCAAATGTTGCATTTCTGTTATTAAGCTGTGTTTTGAGCAGAGCTGTTTCTTACCATGCAGCATTTGTCCTACCTGCTACATCATGGGCTGGGCAAGGCTAAGGATTAGAGGGCTTTTGTTTGAAATGGCAATAACAGATACTCACAGAACTGAAATCTCTGAACTCTTCATGGCATGTTACAAAGCTTCTTCTGGTGAAACTGAAGTCTGGTATGTTTTTTTCCCCCCCAGATCTGTGAATTCTTGGCTTCAAGGTTTTTCTTTTGATTGCCAAATTGGGTAGCATAAATACTGCTTAAACTAGAAAATGTAACATTGTTGTGGTTAAGGGTACTGACTGCAGCATTGTTTAACTGAATCTTCAGCTTTATCCTAAAAGCTTTAAGATGTCTAAGAATCAAAGCTGGAAATAATCTTTTGCAGGGTGAAGATACAATATAACAGGTTACTGCAGGACTCTTTCATTGTCAAATAAGAAATTGCATACACTGTTTATTAGCATCTGTACTATTTTTGGTAAAAATGTTTGACATGGAAAAGGGAAAGATTCTGTACAGTAGTTTTCCTTGCACTGGGTTCCCATGGGCAGAGCATGTGGCTAAGATCCAGGAAGCTGTAATGCCAGCTTGTTACTGACTCACTGCATGCTCTTGAGCAAACTTCTTACTTATCTTAGTTTTCCCAGCTGTAAGGAGGACTCATGCATGTCTCACAGCATTCTTACAAGACAGCTGTCCCTGACTTCCTAGCTGGGAGCTGCTAGTGAGCAAGTAAGGCTTAGGTTTACATAAATAAATCCAAAACTTCAGCTAGGAACAATTACTCTAACCTTAACCAAGACTAAGTCAGAATGTAGTTGCTCACTTTTTGTTTTGTAGTCAGAGAAGGAAGAGCATTGTCCCTAGGATAAGTTTCAAGTCTGATGAATTGTCCTTTAGCATTTGTTGGTTTTTTTTACTGAGTAGGTGGGGCACAGAAAGCTGTTCTGCCCCAACTTGGGTATCTCAGGTAACTGTAAGTAAGTGAAGTGAATCTGGGCTGATACATTTTTATTACTACTTTGTTTCTTCACTAAACTTGGGTTCTGAAGGTGTAAAAACTTGTAAATACTAAGTGATGCAAAGCTGAGTGGGAAATAAGCCGTTAGACTGGAAATTAAAAAAATGCATGTTCCATGTCTTCACTGCAACTCGGTTATATTGATTTGGCTTGTGGAGAAATGTAGAAAACTGGTAAGGATTATACTGTGTGCTTAAGTTTTACAGGAACTTGGAGTTTAGAAATCACCTGCCATTTTTGTCTGTTTGGTAATGAGTTTTAAAGATGCTCTGGTCTCTTTCTCTGTGTGAAATGGTAGGTAGAAAAGAGGAGTGCAGTGTTGTAAATAGAGATTTATCCTTGACGAACAGCTGTTATTTGATGTGGACTTGAATAGTCTGAGAATCATCATTTTGATAGGAGTCATTTTAGTCATAGGAATTTCACAGTCTCCAAAGCATTTGTCATCATTTTGAGTCAGGACCCAACTTTTAAGTGAAGATGCAGTAGTTTGTGACTCAGTTAAACCCCTGGCACACTCAAACTGCAGAGTATCTCTGTACAGAGGGCCCAAAGGAAGGCTTCAGTGAGAGAAAGCTCAGCAAAAGGCATTGTCCTGGCCCACTGCACTGCATGGGTCTTGCTTTCTAGTATGTTCTCCTTCTCTAAAATAAGAGGAAAAGGTTTGCGAGGAAAATGGACTTCTTATAAACCTTGATTAGCTTCTGAGCTGCTTCAGGTCAATTTACTTTGTTTATGGAAATTTCACTTCAGAATTCCATATTACAAGTTCAGTTTGTTTGTTTCTCAGTTTGTTACTTGACCTGAACTGCTGTTTGTCCTCCCACATACATTAATAATGGCAGTCTCTTGTTAAAATGAGTACCTCCTTTCTTATTTTGTACAGATAATTTCCCTTTTTGTAATCAATTTTTGTTGGCAAAGTTTTAAATTAAAATTTTAATCTCTGTTATTGTCTTTGTTTTGCTAAATCATATTTCAGCTTAAGACAAGCCTTGTGATCTGCAGGTCTGTGGGTATTGTCTGAGAGCTGCACTGTGACACCATCTCCTGCTGTTGATAAAAGTACTCAAAAATGACCTTCTTTTAGGTGGGAGTCTTGTCTTCTCTGATCAGTAGCAAAATCATAAAGGCATTTTCTTTGTCTCTGTCTACACCATGAGTTTTGACAGACTGTGTCCTTCTGGGCTATTACCATTTTACAGCTGTTTTTTATATACTTGATTATCAATTCTTTGTCATCTGGGAGAAAGCATCCTTCTACATACCCTCAAACTTTGTGGGACTGATACAGATCACTTACTTTTCCAGAGGTAAGCTTGGAATTCTGCAGTACCCTCTCTGTCCAGACTGATGTGCACAGCTGCCAAAACTCCTTTTGAGGCTCTTACTGTAGCTGATTTGGTGATGGACACATTGGGCATCCTCTGACTCTTCAGCCCTCAGCGTTCATCTGACTGCACTTTTCCTGTTTGTTACCATAGTGGCTTCAAAGAAAATTATGGACTTGGTACATAAAGGACTGTAAGAATTAGTTGTGCTCCTTGTACTGGACAGGCTGGGTCCATACTAAGTAGAAGAGCATGACAAGTGTGTGCCTTTTGATTTTGCTCCAGCTGCATAAAGAGTCAGCAGAAGAGCCAAGAATATGAAATCAAATGTTTCATGTGTCATTCCTGTCACTTCATCTTGGCAACAGCTCCTCTCTCAGCACAGATCAGTGATGTGGTGTTCCAGTGACTTAATAAGAAATTACCTGTTGTCATTCAATGGTTGCACTAGGAAAACTGAGAGCCTTTCATTTTCAGGGGAACATGTTGTTTGCACTGCAACATGAGATTCTTTCTGTGTTTATGTATTGCTGTGTACCTTACCAGGGAGGAAGATTGCTTTGCCTTGGTGCTTCAGGTTGTGAGCTGGAGAGATACACTCCAGTTTACAGTTTGAAGCTCCTTATACAACAAGTCACTTTGTAATGGCTTTGTTATCCTGTTCTGCATCCATAAATTAAGATGATTCCTACTCTTCCTTGTTCTGTGCTAGACTTAGGATGATGGATCCATCTGTACTTGTATAGTATGACAGAGCACTAATTTTGGTAAAGATGTTCTTAGAATTGCTATTGCCTGCACTAGTAAATGGATTTTCTTGTTCTAAGCATCCCTAGATACTTATTTTGCCATGTTGATAGTAACAGTGTGAAGTTCAGAATTGAGTCTGTTGTCATGATTTGATTAATTAAGCTAAATACTGTAATATGTGCATATTAAGCAGAAGTACTTACATCTAAAAGGTGATGATGTACTGTTCTCTAGAATTGAAAAGATGAGAACACTTCAGCTGCTTGTGTTTTTCAAGCACACTGTTCAGGTGATGAAAGGAATTCCATTTGCAGCCATGGCTCACCCTTTCATCATCTGGAACAGGATCCAGGAGTGATTACACTCCTTGGGAGCACAAGTGCATGAAGGAGCTGTAGCTGTGGTATGCTGGCAAGGCCTGTGCAGAATCTTGGTGATGTTGGGCCTGGGGGGAGGGGGAAAGTGATGATGAAACCCTAATTCTGGTGCTTCATTTTTTTAAAATTTTGCTCCTTCTCCAAAGAGCAAAGCACTTCCAAAATGCCATTAGAATCAAATCAGATTTTAAGGACACGTTTCTCTGACTGCCAGACTAATCCTAGCCCTTTGTGATGAGGGTCATGGCCACTGGGGGTAATGTTCAACATCAAAACCACTGAAGTTGTCCTCTTGCATCTGAATTTTTAGAAGTATTTCTTGAGAGGATGTGTGTATTTAGTCCTTGGACTGGGTGTGGATTAAAGGACAGCAGGTGGATCTGTCTATTATTGGTTTCATTGACTTGTCTTTGCCCCCACAGGTGTGAAGATGCCTGTGCCAACCCTTGGGCCTGTCAAGCTGCTTGGCCTCTTCACACTACAGAGTTCAGGTCACCTTGTGGCATTGAGTTAAATGGAGGAAGTTTCTTTGCAGTTTGTTTCCCTTTGGTTTCAAGTTGGTGTACCAGTTTGCCCTCCCCAATGAACCCAGGCTAGTTTGTAGTTAACCCTAACAGACCCCTCAGTCTCTTTTAAAATCAGAGCTCCCTCACCTGCTCCATCTGGAAAGGCTTTTTTAAGCACTTGTCTTCCTTAAGACTGACTGCCCTGGCTGTGCTCAGTGCTGGTGCTGTGAGAGCTCCCCTGGCCCTGGGGTGTGGAGAGGGCACGTGAAGGGTTGGGCTGCAGGGCTGCTGCCTCCTCCTGCAGCCCATGGAGTGCCCCTCCTGGACAGTGTGGTTCCTGTGGAACAGAGGGTCTTGGAGCAGTGCAATCCAAACTGCTTCAGCTCCTGCTGCTGCTGCAGGGGTGCTCATAGCCCCAGGCTGAGGGGAACAGCTACTCTGATGGAGAAATGCAATTTGGGTCACATGGTGGCCTCTTTTTAATTTTTGGGAAAGTGGTGTGGTGTTGGTGTATGAATGAGATAAAGAAGCCTAAGGTACTGTTTTTCAGGTGAAAAAATATTTTTAATCAGTCAGGAAGGGATCTAAAGTTGCTGAGAAGTTGTGTTTTTAACTGGACTTGAAAATGGGAGAGAAAACATTAATTAGGGATTGTATTCATTGATCAAAGAATGTTTTTCAAAGTGCTTTTTTATCTGCCATATGGGCTCAGAAAGTGGCAGTCTCCATTCAGACTGCAAAGAAAAGCAACACCTGTCTCTGTCCTCCTCTACTGCATCCTTAACCCCACAGAAGGAGGAGGGCAAAGGGAGACACTGCTCAGTATTTATTGGTACCCCCAGCTGGTCTCAGGGATGTGCCTTTGGCTGGAAGGGAGCCTTGATCATGTGCCTATTACACCCCTTACCTGTCTTTTTAAGCAGTTGTCCATTGCCTCTGAACTGCCTGTGCTTACTGCTATAAGAATTTAAGCAACTGCAAAGAGGAAATGGCACGTGTGTGCCTTGGGCATTGGCCTTACTTGTTTTAGGGGTTTAAGCTAAGGAGTTAACTTTAACTAATGTTAATGTTTTGGTATTTTCACTCTGGAGCTTTTACATACCGAATAATTTTCTTAAAATCTGATTCAAAGCTCAGCTGCTAGAGGGTTTGGGGTTTTGAATGTATAAATGTCTAGGAAAGTTAATCTTGTCATGTTTTCTGTGCTGTCTTGCTTTTCTTCCCCAAGGTATGTAAGATCAAAATCCAATTAATGTTGGAAAAGGAAGGCAAAGATTCTGAGGCAGCTTCAAGAAGCCTGAAGACCCCAAAGCTTTATGCAACTTATGGCATAAAGAGCTTTTATTTTTCTTTTGGCCTTTGTGTGGTGTAAATTCAGAAACCAGACTACATCTTTAGGGATTGATGTTCTTAGAAGAACCTGGTTGGGATCTACAAGCAGGAGTGCAAAAGTTTTATGAAAGTTCAAGCCTCTGCTGTAATTAGAAGTGCTTTGATTCATCCAGCACAGCAATATTTGGGGTTTTTTCTACTCTACAGCTCTGTCTTAGCAATATTCAAACTGAAGTGCAGCCCTTGCTCATTCCCAGGGACAATTCCTCTCTAGCTGTATCAACATCTGCTTTGGCTTTGGTAGTCCAAGATGAGCACAGCCAGGGCAGGGGCTCCCCAGGGAGACCAGCACACCTCAGTGTGCCAAAAACATCCATGGGGGCCAAGAGGAAGGGGAAGAGTGGCAGGTGTGAGCCTGCAGTAAGCTTGATTTATTTGACTTTCCTTAACTGGTGGGGCTGTGCAACCCAGGAGGGAATAGGACAGACAAGGATGAGGAAATGGCCATATCATTTTGAGGAGGCTCTGGTTTGGCACCTCTTGGGTACAGCCTTTCCCAGGGTATGTCAGGGAAGCCTCTTGAGATGAAAACTGCTGTTCCTGAAGGCTGTGGAAGGGAAGGCTCCTAATGTGAAAATAAAGGGGCAAAGCCTTGGTGTGTGCAGCAGGGAGGTTCTTATCTGGAGATCAGACCTGTGTGTGCCTGCAACATGTACAGGCCTCACTGGAACAGGATTGCAAAGCAATTGTGGAGGGGGGAGGTGGGGTTGCAACATGAGTGTATTTTATTTGGGTGATACTGATGAGAATGAAATGTTTCAGGTTTTTATTTCTAAAATGACATTTCAGTTATCTTAGGAAGTATAATGGATTTTCTTTTAAAGTTCAAGTCAACCCTTAAAAGCTGAAATCAGAGCCTGCTTTTTTGATTGGGGCAAAACATTTCTGCAGCCTTTGTTCCCAGAACTGTTATGGTGGTGGTGGCTTTTCACTGCAACAAAATTAAAAAAAAAAAAAATAAAAGGCTCTTGTCTGAGATGAGACTTGTATGTTGGAAAAAAGGCCTCACTTGAACCATTGGGTCAGTGGGTTTCTATCTCTTTTGCTCCCTGAGCAGGGAGTACCTGAAGGGGTTTAAGAACCTGGAGCTTCTGGGCAGTTTCTGCATTCATGGTGAAAGCTTCCTAGCATGTCTGTAGCTCTCACTGGCATAGTTACAACCTGATTTTTTGTTTTCCTGTATGTTTTAGTTAGACCAGTATTATTTCATTTAAATCTACATTCCTTCTTTTTCATATGAAACTGCATTCAAAGCATTAGGGCCAATTTTAATGTTTCACAATAGCACAGGAGGAGGGATATTCTCAGCTCTACTGCACTGGACCCACACCCACTGCCTGCATTTTGCAGAGGCAGACAAGAGTTAGAGAGAGTTTAGAGAGCCTGGGCAGCCTGTAACAGGGATCTTCACCCATTGCCTGCTGTGACTGCCATCATATATAAAGTGCTCCAAACCATTTTCAGAAGTTGAGCCTTGCTACTTGAAATCATGTATTTCAAGTGCCCAGTAGCAATACTGGGTTTATAGCAATTTATAATCTTTCTTGCCTCTTCTGCTGTCATGCAGGCAGGAAATTACCAATCTCTATTTTTTCACCCCTTTAGGTGATAACCAGTCTAATACCCCTTCCCTTGCTTACATCCATCTCTGTTTTCCAGCTATCAGCTACTTGTTCTCTCAGATGATCTGATGAATGTAACTAGTTTAACTCAAGAATTCTTGTCCTTAAATGCCACTTGAGTTTTTGGAGTTGCTGCTTCAGAGGAAGAGTTTTTGTGCTGTCTTACCCAGTCTTTTTCTAGGTGTTGTAACTGAGCATCTAGTGCTTTCTCCAAACCTTCTCTTTGTTTCTGTACTTCAGAGCCACCCCATGGGGATGTGCATGGACTGTTTTGGGAGCAGAGGGGAGTGTGCAGTCATTGCTGTGTCACTGCAGACATGTCACTCTTCCCAAACACAAGGGAGGCTATGATTACCCAAATAGTGAGCTCTGCTTGCTTCTCTCCTGGACTGTCTGACACTGGTCAGGTGTAAGTAAGAGGGACACAGGTCTCACCAGGCTGTAGGTCCTTGGATGAACCATTGCCTTCACAAGAGATGGATTCGTGGGGTTCACAGATCCACCCATTTAGAAATTACTTGTCTCATCTCTAAGAAAGCATTTCCCCCACCTTGCACCCATTATTCTGTCATTTTCAAATAGCAAATTCCTCTGTGTAATGAATCTTTCAAGAAAAAAAGAAAATAGTAAGAGCCATTGATATAAGTTGATGTCATTTAACCTTCCTGGGCAAGGTGGTAGTAGAATTAGAGGAGAAAATCCTGTATTGGAGGTGTAGGTGTGGTGATACTGCCCCTTGAAGGTCTGGTAAATCTCTAGGAACTGTATCAGTCTAATTTCTTGAAAGCAGGCAACAGGCCCTAGGGCAGTATTATCTGGTTAAGTAGCTAAGTGGGCAGGGGGATGTTTTAGCTGGATGCAGTTTCTGTGCTGAAGGATCTCAGCTCTGTAGCTGCTGTTAGAGCACAGCTTATCAGGCCCAAATATTTACTGTATAATTTAATACAAACAACACAAGCTAATGTGTCTGCCCCCCTATAGAAAGTCTTTGTCTTCTAAATCTGCTCTTGCCAGTTCCTCAGAGTTCTGCTAGGCCTTTCTGTGTCCCCTTGTGCATCTTGAATGAGATCAGAGACTTCCAAGGCTGCCTCTAGTGGGGTGGCTCTTTCCACAGAGCTGCCCTCTGAAGCCACAAGGAAACCCCGCTGAGGAAGGAGTTTCTGTTAACGTGTTATCAAGTCATGATACGACCAGCTAATAAAGATAAGGTTCCTAACAAGTGGTGGGACAATGAGCAGGGAAATGGAGTATGGAAAACTGATTAATCATGACCCCTGGCTGCATTGTTTAGAGGAAAATCCCTGCTGAAGAGGATGCATGGGCATGGTGCAGAAGGGGAGGGAAAGCAGGAGGAATCCAGGGAAAAGAGTAGGAAGCAGGAAAGTGATTGATTGTTCCTCTGTGACCATGAAGGCAGCACTCTGACCCTGGGGAGGGCTGTCTCAGAGTAGTTTAGTCCTAATGCCCTCATGGCTGCAAAGCCAGAGGGAATTCAGTCGCTCTCCATGGGGTGAGCTGGTTTTTAATGCATGGGGAAGGGCTCGTTCCTGCTCGCTCTCAGGGGATTTGGTGGCACACCCTGCCCTGGCAGTGCCAGTTGGGCAGCAGGGTGTGGGACACTGGGGCAGGGCTGTGTGTCCCCAGCAGCCAGGGGAGGGGCAGCACAGCACATGGCATCTCCCTCACATTTGGTGTTCTGTAACTCAGCACTGTTGTCACTGCCAAGATCATTTACACTGGATATGTACCTTGCTGTATCACTGCTTTGCTTTTCTTTGATCTGAGGTGAAAATAATCTATGGGCCAAATCACTCACTCTCTGAATTATGAAAATTTAATCTTTTTCCCTTTCAGAGTAGTATCTTAAAATTGCAAGCTTTGAGTATATGCCAACAGGTGAGCTTGCTCTTAGGTGCTTCTGGGCAGGGAGCAATTGCAAAGCCAATAAACAAGAGCAATTTTGTAGACTTGCATTTTTTTCTGAGTATTCCACTGTGTGTCAGGCTTTGCTATGTGTTTGCCAGAAAAACAGCCACTGACTGGCACTGCAGCCCTGGTAAAGAGCTGGGGAATAAGGGT
Source organism: Molothrus aeneus (assembly GCF_037042795.1). Classification (NCBI taxonomy): domain Eukaryota; kingdom Metazoa; phylum Chordata; class Aves; order Passeriformes; family Icteridae; genus Molothrus; species Molothrus aeneus. Next base: position 141,583,897 of record NC_089646.1, on the reverse strand, counting down.
GGGAAGGGACTTCAAATAAAAATTATATTGGTGCCTTAGACCTGCACTCCCTCTTTTTGAATAGCAGTTACAACAGAGACCATTTGGGCATAACTATGTTTTCCCTACCCTTGTACATCTGTCTTGCAACCTGAATGGTGATGGGTTTAAGAAGCTCTTAGCCTGGGGTCATATTTGAAGGACTGATCTAGTGTTGAACAAGCATGGGTGTCAATTAAGAAATGGTTACCTGCATAAGATAATTCAGGGAGAATATGATTGAAATGTCATATCCTGATCCTTGACTTGCTTAGGTGCTGGTGACTGTGTTTCAGTAGTATCAAATTAATACAAGTTGTGCCAGGCATGGAAATCAGGCAGTTCTAGCTGGCATCAAGAAATGGGTGATAAAACCTGATAAGCTCCAAGTAGCTTTTTTATGTAGTCTTATGTTTGGCATATTGGATTATTTTAAAAAATTATTAATGCTGTGGCTGTGAAGATGAGTTAAGAACTTCAGTGTGCAGGATGCAGAGGAGATACCAGTTTTGGCTCTAAAGACAACTGGGATGAACTTTACTGAATATTGCTGGAAGAGTCTGTTTAAAACAGGCCAGCAGGAGCTCTTCATTTAAAAACTGCCCCATGCCTGTGTCCTGAGGTTCTTTTGCAACTGCTTAGGTAAATCAACAGCTTTTGCCAAAAAGCTGGGTTGAGGAGGAGCACTGGGAGTCATGACTCTGGCAAGCTGAAGTTGCAGGTGGCCACAAGCAGTGGCTTTGGGAGAGGTGGGAACTGCTCCTTTTCAGAAGGGGTGTCAACACTACAGTGAAAATTTGAACACTGTAATTTTGCCTGATGAAGGTCAGTGCAGCAGCATCTGCAGATGCCCTGAATTAATGGGTTGTGCTTTTACTGAGCAAAACCATTTCTCTCCTGCTAAGGGCCACCTGGAAGTTATTTGTAAGTAAAGCAGGAAATTTTCATCAACCTATATGACTTCTGTTCCCAAGTCACTTGTATAAAAAAAAAAAATCACCTTCTAAATGAATAAGTAGGAGTGGGAGGTATAAGAGACTCACCAAAATAGGCCAAAAGGCCACGCACATTATCAATAAGCCTATTCTGCTGCTGCCTAGTTGAGGTCAAAGTGCTGAAGACATTGTTCAGTGCCACCCTTGCTCCCTCAGAGAGAGGTGTATCTCACTTTTGTTTAGATGTTGAAATGCCCTTGAAACTCAGGCACAGGGTGTGATTCTTGGGTATCCCATGCAGGGCCAGGAATTGGACTCAATGATCCTGATGGGTCCCTTCCAGCTCAGCATGTGCTGTGATTCTACAAAAGCAGAATCCTCTGACAGGAGGCGATCTGGAGATAAGTTCATGTTTGGCAAAGCCTTGTCTGGGCCCTGGGGCTGTGCTGTGCCAGGGTGGCAGCAGCCCCACTCTGGGACAGGGCTGAGCACAGTGACACCAGGGCACTTTGTGGCCAGCCCAGTGCTCAGTCCAGTGTCCCTTCCTGGGATGGCACAAAACTGCTCAATGTGAGTCTGAAAAGAGAATGGTGATGTCCAGGTTCAAGTGCAGGCCAAGTATGAAGAAAACAAAACAAAGCCTCAGCAGCCTCCTGTGATTTAGATGGGCAAAACTCCCACGCTGGAGGACAAAACTGCACTCTTTGGATAAGTGCTTATCATTCTTGAAGCTGGCACAGCAGAGCAGAGCAGTCCATGCTTCAAAAAGCAAAGTAATTAATTCTCCTTGCTCTCAGCCTCAGCAGTCTCCGATGTGCAATGCTGCACTGCAACCAGGCATGGAGAAACTTTCTTCCCAATCAAAAGAAGTATTCATTTTTTTACTCTGATACAGCAGGGTTGGTCTTCCTTTCAATATTAATGGAGGCAATGTCTTCCTTGCCTTTCCATGACCTTCAGTTTTTGTGCTTTGTGTTAAAATTTCCATTCCCCCTCCCTATTCAAATGCTGGCATTAAAAAGAAAAAAAAAAAAGATTAAAATTCCTTTTGTTTAAATCCCTAATACGGGAGCCTTAGAGCATGCCAGCCATCAGATGCAGGGGTAGGTCTAGGCTTGCACTCCTGGCTCTGGGCTCTTCACCTGGGCCATGCTGGGTCAAACCTCTGGACCCTCACCCCAACCCAAGTGCTCTTTGCCGGCTGTTGGCTCAGTTGTGGTTAAAGTATGGTGATAGCTCAGTCTGGGCTGGAGGAGAGGTTTGGAGCTGTGCTTCTCAACCTGGGGTATTCCTACTCACCCTCTCTACAATGGGGCTGACAGTGCCAAAACCTCTGGCATCCTGTTTCTGTTGCAGATGCTCCAGTGGTGTCCCCTTGCTCTTAGCATGTGCAGTGGCTGTCTCCAAATGTGTCACAAACAATAATGAATAAATATACCAATCAATCAAAAATAGTGCTGATTTAAATTCCTGCCCTGGCACAGAGATGACCGGGACTGCTGGGGTTATGGGAGGACTTAAAAAGCAAAGTATGTCAAATTGGAACATACAGGTACACATACATGTTATGTGCCACTGTGTGGCAGAATGCCTTTTGGTATTAAGGATTTGGTGTGAGGGGTTCAGGGAGGCCAAAGAGGCTGAATGGTTCCAAGCTTCTTGGTCTGAGGAGATAACAACACTCCTTAAACCATGAGGGGTTCAATTGCAGGTGCTGATGTGTTTATAAAGTTGGCATGCTGTGACCTCCTGCTGTAATGGAAAGGGAAATTCCCTCTGTGTGGGAATAAAACAGCAGCTGCAGATGGCCAGAAATGTTACCTAGGCTGGGGGGAGCACCTGGCACCTCCCCCTGGGGTGCTGGTTTTGGTTGTGGTAGAGTTAATTTTCTTTACAGTAGCTGGTTTGGGGTAGTGTTTTGGATTTGTGCTTTATTCAGTTGAATATGGCAAGGTCCCTTCCAGCTCAAACTATTCTGTGATTCTGTAATATCCCAAACCACTGGTCATCCTCAGCAATAACAGCTGGGGAAGAAGGAAGGAGGAGTGGGATGGCCAGAGCAATGGTGTTTGTTTTCCCAAGTCACTGTTACACGTGGTGGGGCCCTGTTCTCCTGGAGAAGGCTGAACACCTGCCTGCCATGGGATGTTAATGAATTCCTTGTTTACAGTGCTTGTGTACATGGCTTTATCTTTACCTATTAAACTGGCTTTATCTCAACCCACGAGTTTTCCCACTTTTACCCTCCCAATTCTCCTCCCCATCCAGCTGAGGGGGAGTCAGTGAGCAGCTGTGTAGGGCAGAGGTGCCAGCTGGGGTTAAACCACAACACTGCCCAAAACGGGTCCCTGGGAAAGGAAGATGGATGGAGGACGTTCAGGAAGAGACTTAAAGGTGGAAGGAATTAAGGCAGGAAGGTGAAAGCTTTACCTGGAGGCCTGGGCAGGAGAAAACCCATGTCCTGGCAGGACTGTGTGGGATGAGGGTCTCTGAAACTCCCCAGTCCCAGGCTGCTCATTTCTGCCCTTGTGCCTTTGCCCCTTGTAGAGTGAAAGGCTCAGAAATGCCAATGAAAGAGCAATGACTTGATACCAATATAAAATGAAGCTTCCTTGTTGGGAAGCCAAGACTAGGCCAAGCTGAACTCAGCTCTTACCTTTAACACATTTATTCAGCAGTCTTATGAATACCTGCATACATATCAGTTTCTCTGTCCATAAACTTGGGTTAATGCTTTTATTCCTTTAGCTGTCTTATAGATGTTTGCAAAATTAATTATTTTTTAGAGTAAAATTGCTGCACACTAAATTTGACACAATATATTGCACTGGGATGATCCAGACTTTTAAAAAAGATTTTTTAAAAAGAGGAAGGTAAGGGTGAGTTTGTGTACTGAGGAAACTACAAAGATGTCCCATTTACTGTGCCTGAGCCAGCTTGCTGGATGTGTTAGGTACATGTAAATGATGAAAATTTTAATATAATTGTAACTACCATTTTGGTGCATCAGTTGGAGGGAAATAAGAAAACCAAAGACCCCTCTGCTTTTGCTTGCTGTGCTCAGGGCATGTTGTGTGATTTGCTCTGACATTTACCCGGTCACTCAGCTCTTACCTCTGTCCTAGCCAGAGCTTGCAATAATCTGATTGGGATAATTCAACTGCATAACACCCCAGAAACCCTGCCTGGTGCTTTTTATGCTGCTTTTCCATTCCTTCACTGTGTAGCTGACATTCTCTTGCTTTCACTGAATGCATTCACTTTTCCTGCTGTATTATGAATATTTTTGGAGTTAGGCCCCATTCATAGCTGCTTTCCATTAGTCTAGCAGAAGATTTCCTGCTCAGGTTTCTCTTTTTACCCAGCAGACAGTAAAAAAGTTCCTTTCCATTGTTGGTGTGCTCTCTCCTTGCTAACAAGATGTCAAATGAACTTCCTACAATGTTGTCTTGTGTGCTTCTGAAATTTATTCTTTTCCTCCTTCTGTAAACTGGTAAGATTTCAGGATGCATCTTTTTGCTGCCTAAGAATATCTGAGGGTTACAAGATGAAGAATGTTTAAGTGGTTAAATTTCTGCTGATGGCAAATATAATGCATAAATATTACTTATCTTGGTTGCCATTTTACCTGTGTATTTCTCTAGGTTATCATCACATAATTATCATTATGCTCATAATCACTCAGATTTCTTGTATAACCCAGCACTTTCCTTCCAGTTTTTACTAGTCCACATGGTGCTGGGACACTCCTTCTTCCTAGAATGATCCCTGCAACTGCTGAGTTTCACCCTGCAGGTGCAGGTTTCTTGCCCCAATCACTGGCTGAATTTCAGAGTGACACTTTAAATGAAATTCCCAAAGGTCAGAATTGGAGATTTGAGGTAAGAAATGATGCTACTGCACAATTGTGATTGAAAAGTGAAGAGCTTTTTTTATTTTTCTTCCTTAAAAAAATAGTATTTGAGAAAACTGAACTGAATAATTTGGACTGCAGGGAGTTTATGGTTGCTTAAGTTGCTGCCCCAGAAGTTCCCAAGGCTTGGTTAAATGGGGCTTTGAGCCACCTGATCTATTGAAAGATGTTCCTGCCCAGTGCAGTGGTGATGAATGAGATGATCTTTACATGTTCCTTGTGATCCAAACCATTCTGTGATGCCCTTCTGTGTTGTCTGAGTGCTCTCTCACTGTTCACATTTAATAAGGCTTTTGACATGTCTAAATTGGGTGTTATGATGTACTGGGAGCCCCCAGATCTCTAACACCAGTACAGAGCTTCCCAGCATCTTATGGACCAAGCAGAAGAATGAAAATCCTTGTCAGTAAAAATCAGACAAAATTTAAAAAGTAGAGGCCACCAAATTCAAGGCGTTACTGACTTCCTAGTGACAGATTTTTCTACAAGCCACATTTTAATCTTGTACAAGTTTAAAAATCTGATTTATTTTTATTTTGTGTTTAACTAGATTTCTTCTGATTAGAAACTTCAACACTTAGGTTACAATGCCTTGTGGGAGGCATCAATCAACACCTGAGCCCCAGGGACTGCTGCTGCTGGGGCAAAGGCTGGAAAGGCTGGAAAGGCTGGAAAGGCTGTCCTGAGCTGGCCCCTCGCTGCAGGGCTCTGCCAGGACAGGCCCTGCTGGCCGTGCTCCTGCAGCAGCTCTGGGGCTGCAGGGCTGTGGGAGGAAGGAATTAAGGTGGAAACTCGGTGTCAGCAGCGTTTTCATGGTGTGCAGTGAAACCCCAGGGCCCTGTCCCCAATGGCTGCCGTGCACAAACAATGTCCCCTTTGTCCCTTGCTCTGGCACTCTCCTAGAAACGCAGTCACTGTGCTGTGTTAATTAAACACAAAGCCTGCTGCCACTGCCCAGCTCTGCCAGCCACACTCAGGCAGCCTCTGGGGCACCTGGGCTGCTTCAAGCTCAGCCTAAAGGGGTCCCAGGCTTGGCTCTGTGGGCTCTGAAGGTTTGGTACCACACCATGACCTGCCTGCACAGAGCCCCTCAGTGCCACCAGGCTGCCACCCTGGCCAAGATGTGTCAGCCTGCTTGCTGGGGACAGCCTCAGATGTATTATCTGTGTGATGAGAGACTGCAGGGCCACTGCCATTGTTTCATTCGAATTGCAGAGATCTCCGAGAGCCCCAGTCCTGTGCCCTAATCCACTGTATCTGGGATGCACAAATACAGAAAAACCCAGGTGGGTCTTGTTCTTCCTAAGCTCCCCAGGAGCACTGCTAGTTAAGTAGGTCAGTGCTCCAAACACACAGATGTATAGCTCATGTCAGACAGGAGAGATGCAAACTGCAAGACTAAGCCATCAAGTGGCTGTTAAAAACTTCACAAGGGCAATTAAATTATTACCATCCTTTCATACAAGCAGTAGAAAGAGAAGTGGCAATTAGTTTCAGTTACAGCTTTGGAGTTCTGGACAAGCATCTCCAGATGCATTTTCTTTTTGGTCACCTGCTCTGTGCATCCATGACTGCACAGGCATCTGCCCCCACCCTGCAGATGAGCACCTGAGCTGTGTGTGATGGGACATGTGCATGCTCCCTGTCTGGCAGCCTCTGCCCAGGGAGCTGCTGCTGTCACTTCCCCACCTTTTGCACACAAATGCAGCAAACAAAGTGCTGCCCCATCCAGTCACTCCTCTTCAGCAAGGAACCAGACACCTTTACTGCAAGGGAATTCACTTGTTGCCACCCACTGCAAACCTCCCTCTACAGTTATATGTTGTGCTGATTAATAAAAATAACTCCATATGGGTGAATCACAGGGCTGGTTTCATTCATTCGTTCAGTTTGTGAATCCGCAATCAAAATAAAAGGTGTTCCCCAAAGGCTCGTTCCCAGGCACTGTCTGCATCCTTCCTGCAGGAAACAGCTCACTGACAGGGGGGAATCAACATTAGTATTCATGGAGTTCACTTTAATACAGTTAGTATTTGCCACATTCTGCAAAACCAGTAAAACCCTCATTGAAGCTCTAAAGACATCAAACTCCTGTGCACAAAGTTTGGGCTGAGGTCGGGTGGGGTTTGGTTTTCTTGGGTTTTATTTATTTTAGAGTAAAACAAAAGAGTTGAGAAAAAAGTTTCCAAAATTTTTAGCCTTTGTTTTATTGAGTTACAACAAATGAGCAACAAGTTAGAAAAGTTGGATTTATTCAAACTCCCTACATCCTGTTTGTGCAGCACACTGAAAGGTGGGCAAGTTCTCCAACCCCAGCTCCTCAGAGGAACTCACTGGGCAGCTCTTGCACCCAGGCTCCTGCTCCCCTCTGCTCCCTCCTCACACATGCACAGACAGACATCCCCACACAAATCCAAATTAGCAGTATTTGAAAAAAAGTGCACTCAGGAACCTAAGAGTGATCTAAAAATTTAGTGGCAAGGGTTAATAAGAAACTTCTGTTGTGCGCTACAACGTCTAAAGCTGGAGGGCAGCTGCTGGTTATGGTGTCCATCACTGTACCAGCCAAAGAAACACAAATAAATTTGGATTATGAAGCATCTTCATTTCCTCATTCCAACCCCTCTGGGAGTTGTAATGCATGTTTAAACAAAAAGTGCTAAAAAAACCCCAAAACCAAACCAACGACCAAAAAAAGGCATTCTAGCCAAATCTTCAGAGACCCACAGCTGGGGCTGGCTGGTGAAAAGTGAAGTACAGGAGATGGAGAAGACTTGCCTTGTAGGAGCATGGAAAAGCAGAGATTTAAATATTTCAATCAGTAGCAGGTGGCCATAGAACAAAACAAAAAAGTCAAAACAACAAGAGAAAAAAACAAAAAAACAAACCCCACTGCTCCAGAACATGTTTAACTGGTCTGAAATGTAAACTGGAGTGGGGATCTGGGCTCAGGTGTTGATCTGCACCAAGACAACTCCAAAAGATTGCAACTCTTTCTTAAAACACTTCAGGAAAAAAAAAATCTCCCTCCTCCACAAAAGACACTTCCCTCCCCCCAACCAACCCCCAAATTTCTCAATTGCATTATATGCAAGAATAACTTGCACCTATTAAAAAAATTAACAAAATTTTTATGTTGTACAAATCTGTTCCAGTAGAGGAAGAGGCAGGGCAGGAAAGTGGGTGGGAGAGAAACTAAGAGAAAACTATGTACAAGGACCCTTTCCTCTTTCTTTCTTCTCTTTTGTAATGCAGTAGTAGGACTTTGGCACTATCAACAATTCCATGGTGATGCTCCATGAGAATATTTCTTCCCACTGTGCCTCCACAAGCGCGGTTTGAGACTTGGAGTCACAGCACACTCTCTCACCCAGGCAGGAAAATAGAGTTGTCTTCTATTTTCAGAGAGCATTTCTCCTTCAACATCAGGACAGTGCAGCTGAGAAGTACCCCTGCAAAAATTACAACAGCAGCATATTATTTTTTAAGGCACTATGAACTGTTTGAGCTGTTAACTATGCTGAGACCTGGTTTACATCCCTGCACACGCGGTAACACTGTTTTGTGTTAACTGCACCCTGAGGCCTATCCTTATCACAGCCTCATCTGGTAGGGTGCTGCATTTTTGCTACATGTAACACCCAGCTAACAACCCCCTGTAGACTTCCAACAGGGATATATGGTCCAGCCTTGGCTCAGGCAGATTCTCACACTGACTCAAAATGATGCCTGCACGTGTTTGGGGCAGCCACTTTGCAACCACAGGACAGACAGTGCTAAAACCAAGAAGACTTCAGGTCTTTCTCCCCCAGTAAATCCCCTTGTAATACTTCCTATTTCACATGATTTTAGAAAATGATACAAACTAAAAGACAACGGAAAAAGTTGGATGTGCCTGTGCTCTGCAAAGCAGCTTCCTGGTTCTGCTGTCACTCCTGCACCATCATAAAGGCTGCACAATTGGACCAGGGATTAAGAAATGACCCCTCAAAACCCAGCCTTCAAACAGGCACCAATTCACACCTATCCCCAGCTCCCAGCAAAAAGCAAGGGCTCTATGACAGGGATTATGCTCAGTTTTTCCACACTGAGGTGTGAAAGTGCAAGAAGTGCAAACATCCTCTTCAGCCACCCTGCAGCAGTGTTCACTGAAACCTGAGCCGACCCCTTATTTCACACCTCTCAGGGATGTTGCTGCCTGCTCTGTTATTGCCCACAAAAGCAGTGGGCTCTCTCTATCTGGCATCTGCAATGCAGTCAAGCCCAGGGAAAGGCCACAGGCTTGCACCAACATCAAGGGGAAAAGTCCTCCCCCCACCCTTGAGACCTTCCCACACAGGCCCCTGTTCATCCTGACTCACTGGAGAATTTTAATTGCTGCACTGGGTTTTGCTTCTCCTTCTGAAATCCTTCATTGTATTAGAGCTTGAGTCTCTAATGCACCTCACTCATTTCAGGGGAAAAAGCGTGTCCTCCCTACTTCAGCCTCATTCCCTGAGAAGTTTTAGGGTGACCTGAATTCTGCAAAAACCTCAAAAGTTTCAGGATGACCTGAATACTGCACTAGTCAATCCCTTGCTGAGGTACTTCAGGATGCTGACTTGGAGCCCAGCACCAGTGGCAGACACTACTGAGAGCTTTCTAAATGAAACCCTAAGTCTCAAGAAAAGTGAGAACTTGGGCAGAAAGTGAGAAACCCAGTGATGTTCACTACTGGTGGTTTTGGACACTAAGGAATGCACTGGGTCCCTGGCAAGCAGGTCATGTGAGCTCCTGCAGCACTGCAGAGGGGGCTGGAGATGCCAGGAGGACCCAGACCAGCTCTGATGCTCACTCTCATGCATTCAGCACATGCAATGGATGATTGCCTTCAGGCTTTCTTTTTTTTTTTTTTCCTACAGTGCAACCTTCACACGTGGTTTGACTCTGGCAAATCTCCACAGAGCAGTGGTCACAGCCTGCAAGATCTGGGGTGTTCATGTTCCCACCATGAGCCACAGACTTTGGTGCCTACATCTTGCAGGGTTCATGCTTAAAAAAGGAGGTCATGAAATAACTCCAAAAAGAGACAGTTTACTGTGGAAAGGTGGTGATGGGGGAAAAAACCAGATCATTCTGAGAAAAAACAAAAGCTCTGGTCTTGGGAAAACCCCAGAGGGAGACAACACCAAAGAAAGCCAGCAGAACTGGCACCCTCTGGTCCTGCTCTCCTGTCTGAGCTGTAGTTTGCTGTGTTTAATTCAGAACCAGTTCCTGTTTGTCAGTTTGTGCACAGGAGGAGGACAAGGGACCCAGTTCTGACCTGTGCTGTGGGAAGGCAAGAACCTCTCTGCTGATGGAAAGGGAGCTACAGCTCTCTCTTGACAGAGCAGCTGGGCCTCACTACAGGAGGGACACAAAGCTTCATGACAGTCTCAGGACACTTCCAGAGAGGGCTTTAGTGCACCCTACAGCAGCCACTCAGCATCTGGAAGGCCTGGTACCCTATGGGGACAGGTCTCCCAGCCTCACTGTTCAAGAAAACTGACCTGCTCCATGGAATAAATCCAATTTTGCCAACAGCTTCAGATACAGACTTAGTAACAGAGCCTCTCCTTAGTCCTGGGATGGCATTGCAGAGCCTGGCATGAATCCTGCTCTCACAGAGGCCCAGTCCTTTGTGAAATTCCCTCTAGCTGCAGCAGCAGAAGAATCTACCAAACATGGATCAGTTTGGGAAAAACTCGTTTTTTTTAAGGCACAAGGTCTGTGGAGGCTATGACACAAATGCTCTCTCATAGTTCCAAAATCTCCTAAAGCTACACACTGGAGAAGAGTGACTGAGATGGTCTGGAAGAACTGAGGTTTTACAAAAGCCACACACAAATTCAGTCGAGCAGGGTATGGAGGTCAATCATCAAAAACCATTCATTTTAGACTATGTAGATCAAGCTGGCAAAACAGCAACACCAGGAATATGCAAGGAGCAGCTCCTGCCTGGTGTGTGGCTCAGCAGTGAGAGACTCACCCAGCAAGTGTGGCTGTGTGAGAGACAAGAGGAATCCCTTGTCAGCTCTCCAGTCCACCTCTTACATGTGGTACCTGAGGAGCATGTTAGGAAAAATCCAGCTTTTATGACAACTGACAGAAACAAGTTCCTTGTCAGGTCATACAAAAGTCTCTGCTTTTGAGTCATACCCTGGATGTCACTTGGGATAACACCTTGTTAATTTAACAACAAAGTTTTAGCTGAAAATTTCTAAGATTGGCTGTCCAATGAAAACTTAGAAAAAGTAGTTGAGATTATTCCCTGAGTCCCATCAGATTGGGATATCAAGATTCCAAATTTTGTGTCACAATGACTGTGGCAATGCCTCCATGTGTGCACCACAGAGCAGCACTTGCATTCCTCAGCTGAGACTTACAGGCAGAATATAGGAAAATTAAGAAGACTTTTTTAGGTCCCCAGACCAGCACACTGAGAAACTGGCAAGGAGCAGAGGACAAAAAGGCCCTCTGACCATTACTGCACACTCCTTGCAGCAGAAGTCCTGCTCCAGTGCACCTTTTCTCAGCAGGTATTTTACACAGAACCACCTGAAAGCTCCTCATGAAAATGATCACTCAGCAACCGCTGAACTGAGATCAAAGTTCTTATAAAAATTCCTCTCTGGTAACAGTTGAGCATCTCCAGAGCCCTGAAGCTTTATGGCCAACACCTGCACAGAGGCAGGAGGGTCACTCCACACCTGACACTGCTCACAAGCACAAAAACCCAGGCACCAAACCCAGGCTGCTGCAAGGAGCTGGTGCCGATCTTGGTTTCCTAATACAAGAGGTTTGTAAGGAACAGGGGTTTCAGGCAGCTCCCCCTGCTCCTGCCTTCTTCTCCACTGCCCCTCTGAGCCCCTGATCTGCTCCCTCTCCTTGGAATCAATATGTGTAGCTGGAAGGGGGAAATGTTCTGGAATAACAACCCAGCGAAAAAGAATCCCACAATGCATTTATTCCTCACACATTTGACTTTAAAAGGCAGATCAGATCCTGGCTCTCCCTTCTTATGTGGCTGCACAACAGTGGCACCCCAGTGTGCCTCTGGCTGATGTTCCCACATCCTTCTTCCTTTAATCCCTGCCTTTGACACACAGGTAACACCTGCTCCTCACATCCCTAATTACCAACTTTTCCAAGAGTAATGGAAGACAGTGCCTTGCAATGCAGTCTGAGTCTGTAAGATTTTGTTATAAAGGTGCTGTCATAACATTTCTCAAGATTAGCTAAAAGAATTCAAAAATAATACCACTTCAGGGTTGGTTTTTTTCTCAACTCAGAGAATGTCCAGGAGGCTTTGGGACAAGTACTGCACATGGAGAAAGTGGAGTGCTAGCCAGCAGGGCTCACTGCCAAAAACTGCACCTCTGCAACAGGTGGTTCAATCCAAGTACTGGTATGTATAATAGAAGAAGTCTTAAATACAAGTGTGGAGGCACTTCTATCAGTCCTGGCTATTTTTTTTTTAATTTTTAAAGAAATGCTAAAGTATATTTTACTTATTAGATGCCAGAAAATCACCAATTTTCTCAAACAGGTGTTCTCTCACTACGGTTTTTAATGCAGGATGCTGAGTTTTCTGTAGGATAAGCTCTAAAGTTGTGGTTTAAGGAAACTCCAGATTCAGGAATACTGAGCACAAAATGTTACAGGTTCCAGTGAACTCGATTCAACATGCAAGAATTACTGACAGTGCTTGTTCCAGATTTACACCTGTGCAGTTGTGATCAGAAACAGGTTTCAGCTCTCCAAATATCAAGTCCTTTTGCACTGAGAAAGATCATATAACCCCCCACCCCCCTTAAAGCCAGGCCCTGCAGCTTGCTTTTAAATTCAAGATCCTGTGAAGAAGAGCTGCTAAACACCCACACAGCTTAGTCTGGGGCATTTCCTAAGCCTCAAGTGAGAGCAAGCAGAACAAAGCTAGACTGAAAAGAATTCTCACTTGCAAGAGGAAGAAAACACATTTGCATGAGCCACTTCAGTCCCACTTTTTTTTTTTTTTTTGCTCGCTTTTGCATAAAGAGGCATCTGTGTCCTAGGCCCTTCCCCCAGTGACCTTTTGTTTTCAACATGGCAGGATGCTGCAAAGGAAGGACCTGAGATGCAAAAACAGGCACAGCCTCTAGTCAGTGATCTCTCAGCAAAGGGGATATTATCAGCTAGTATTACTTACTATTTCTTCGTGTGGTTCACCCAGCATGTTTTATGTAAAGTACATATAGGTTGTTTAAAGACAGAAAGTTTTAAGGTTTAATCACTTATTGCAAAAAAAAAAATTATGAAAACCTCCCTTACCCAGGACTTGATCCACAAGGAGACAAAAACCAAGGCAAATGGCACTAACCCCTCCTCTATCATGCAGTTGGCTTTAATTTACAAACAGAATGGGTTCCCTTTTGTTCAGGCATCCAGCAGGCACAAAGCATCCAGCAGGGATGGGCTCCAGGGATTTACACTGAAGGGCTACAGAATGCTGGAAGCACACCCTGCCAAAGGCAGGCTCAGAGAACCAGGGCACCCTCAGCATTACCTGTCTATACGTGGGAATTGCCTCCAGATATACTTTCAGAGTCCAAGTCTGGCAGCTCTGTGTGGCCCTCTGTGGGGGCTGTTTGGCTCCAGCTGTCCGTACAGTCCGAGGCAGCGTCGTCCTCGCCCACTGTCACCTCCACCCAGTTCACCTCTGCTGGCTCCTGGTTCTCCTCACTGCCGTGACCATCGTGGCTGTTGCTGCACTCCAGCCTGTCCACCCCCTCTGCCTGATTCCCCAACAAAGAGTCCTTCAGTGGCTCACAGTCTCTTTTTGCTCTCACCACTGGTTTCCCCCCATTCTCTTCATTCAGTTTTTTATGCTCCTGGTAATGCTGCCGAGACACCTCATTACCATTCTTTGGACTCTCAATGTGTTTTGAGGTCTTTTTCTGGCTTTGCTTGTTATGACCATCACCAGCACACTGCTGCTGGTACTGGTCAATCCATTTAAGTGACCCAGTTCTCAGTGAAGATCGGTTTTCCTTGAACCAGCGAACTATTTCAGTTCTTGTGAGCCCAGTCTGAGATGCCAGCTGGTCATACTCCTGGGGTGACGGCCACTGGGTCCTTGCAAATGTGCTTTTCAACAGATGAATTTGCTCTTGTGTTTTCTTCAGTGTGGTGGAGGACCCAGATAAAGCACCAGGGAGCTGAGAGCCTGTCAGAAGTTCTGCCTGGCTTATTGCACCATTGGGAGTTCCTTGATCCTTAATTTTTCTGTATGATCCCATCGAGTCCAGGACAGCTTGCTCCATGCTGTCCCTTATCTTTCTCCGTTCAGAGAACCATGAATCTATCTCCCTCCTACTCAGCTTAGTCTCCACTCGAAGCCTGTCCAATTCTCCCTGGGTAGGAAAGGAGCATTTTAGGAAACTCTCCTCAAGGGCCCTAAGCTGCTCTTGAGTTTTCTCTTTGAATCTCTGGGGAGTAAGATCTGTGTATGGGTGAAATGACCGGCCATGTCGACCAGCTGAAGGTGCTATTTGATCTTTCCCTAAAGCATCACCAGGAATTTGCACAATGCCCCTCTGACTTCTGTACCTGTGGTCGCTGAACCACTTTTTGATCTCGCTCCTGGAAAGACCAGTTGCCTCTATAAGCCGGTAGACTTCTGCATCATCAGGAAACTGGCTTGCCATGAAACTGGCCTTCAGCTCTGCTATCTGCTCCTTGGTCTTTTTCCTCTCACTGGCTGGGGTCACAGGAACAGCAGTCACCTTGGCAGGAATCTCAGGCACCTGGACTACGTGAGGACGCTTGGCCTCTGGGGCACTTGATAAGGTCTGTATTGTCCTCTTTTGGCCCTGGTTTGGGGCAACAGCAAGGGTAATTGGTGAACAGGAAACAGTTGAACCATTTGACACAGGAGTCAAAACCAGGCCAGTCTGGCCCAGGATCTGACAAGGCAAAGCTGTCTGGATGATGGGCTGTGGCATTTTTGCAGTTGCCAAAGGAGCTGGCAGGACGGTGATGGTCTGGGGAACTGCCTGGATAGTACCATTGAACATCTTCTTCCTTGCTTCCTCCACTTCTTCAGGAGACCAACTTATACCATGCTTCAAGCGCTGCGTAGCAAACCAGATTCGGATTTGTTCTTCGGGATGTTTCGATGCTGCTGTCAACCACGACAGCTCTGCTTGCGTTGGGTAAGGAAACTTATTAAAGGAGTTGATCATGGTTGCGTTAGTGTCCAGTGCAGAGTTGTATTTGGTACTGTTCAGAGGGACCGGGACCTTGGGGACAAGGTTGATATTTGGTGGCAGCTGTACAGAGGGCATTACATGGGCTAACACATCATGGAGGAGGTCTCCATTTATACAGGCAATCGCTTCAGTGGCTTCAGTGATGATGCGGGGCAGAGCACCATCCACGTGGTTTTCTGTAACTCCCTCCTCTGGCTTTTTAGATCCCTTCTTGGCTTCCCCTTTAGGCTTTCCCAGCTTCATCACTGGTGCTTTATTTGCACTGATTGCCCCATGAAGTGAATCGTCACACTCTGGGTTCTCCAGCCCACTGCTTGTGACAGTGACATCGTTAGTGGCAGCCTCGATAGACTGCTCTAGGACAGTCTGATTATTGCGTTTAATTAACTTCAGTTTAAAGTTAGTCTCTCCCGGGTGGTATTTTGTGTTGTGGTCAGATAAAGAATCGTATTTTTTGGTTGTGAAGTTGCATTCAGCACAGACATACAGGGGGTTGAGAATGACATTTGGATGCTGAGTGTCAACGTGCTCTGTAAATTCATTTAGGTTTTGTGTCGAGTAAGGGCAGTACTTACACTCATAACCACCCTGGGGTTTCTTAGACTGATTTTCACCCGCGGGCTTCGCCTCCACCACCTCGCAGTCTTTGACTGAGTTTTCTGAAGGCCAGGTGTTTTTGGAGTCCTGCTGTGTTCCCCCACTCCCCTTGTCTTTAGGAGTCTCTGCGCCCTCGGCACCCTCCTGCTCCACGACTTCAGAGGTTCGCACCATACAGGGAGTTGTGGACTTTCTCTTGCTGGCCATGGCAGCTGCTGGCAGTATGCTGCTGTCCCAGATGGTGGCTTCTTTTGACAGGGTGAGCAACCAGCTCAGTAGATCTTGCAAACAGCTCCAAACTTCCCTGATTATTTGACTCTGTTTCGTTTAAAGACTTTCTGCCCTGGCTGTGACCCTCAGCTTCGCCAGCAGACCCATCAGCTGCATGACACCTGTGAAACAAAGCACACGTTGTTAGCCACTGATCAATAAAACACAGATTTAGCAGAAAGCCACAGCTCAAGGTGTGTGCATTTGCAAGGCATGTGCATATTTTGGATATTGCCAAACTCTTCTTCCTCCACGTCATCACTTTAAGAGTCAACAATCTCCCCAAAAAGAAAAATGTCATGGGTAATTTGCAATGAAGTGCACCACAAGAAGAAAATTACTGGAATAAATAAGATGAACAGACAGAGAATTTTAATTTCCACTAGACTCAATGTGTTTAATTAGGAAAAGAAGAAGATAGTGCTATAAATACTGCAACTTTTTATAGAAGCTGCAATTCTATTAATTACTATTTTGAAGTCTGCAGATTTGAAATTGAGTGTGATTTATATTAAACTTAATTACTTCCCACTGTCACTTACCTTGTAAATATGACTACTAAATGATTATGGTTACTAATGATGGGTGATTTCTAAATAAAGCTATAGGATCTGCCTTGGTTGTAAAAGTAATGGTAGAAAGAAGAGTTAATGTAAACCAACACTTCCAAAGGTCTGTGTTTTGAGAAAAGGTGGGCTCAAAGAAACTGCAGCAGGAAACTCCAGCAGATTTGTGGAGGCCTATCAAGTCTTTTCCAGATGAGAAGTTTCCTTAAAACACTACTTTCTCACTCAGTATTGACAGAAACAGCTACCAAAGGCCACAAGATTCCTTTTAAACAGGGACCCTTTCTGTGACCCCACTGATAATGTCCCAACTTGTGCATGTCACCCCCTGAGGATTAAAAAAAGCCAAACCAAAACATTTCAAAGCTTTATTTTTAATGCTCAAGCACCTTTGAAAGTTCCCAAATGCAGAATTCTGTAACATGTATTTTCTGAAGGATAGGAGGCAAACATCAGTCAGAACAAGCATAAAGAAAAATTACATTCGCTTTTTTAGGATCTACAAACACTCATCGGGACTGGATGGAGGGAAAAAGAGCAATTTAGTTGTCAGAAGAACTTAATTAATAAAAAAACAAAGATAAAAAAGGTCATTTCCCTATTTGACAAGATGCTTTTTAAAATTTATCACTGATTCAAATTTGTTGTTCTTCCTGGTCAGATGATCTCTGGTTTCATAATACTTCTACAGTCTTGATGGAAAACTCAGATTTAACAATCAAGAAGTTCTTGGTATTGAGTGGGAGGTACACTGGTGTTCACAAACTGGAGGAGGATGGAAAGGGGAGATTTGCAGAGTGGGTCAGGCCTGCACTGAGTTCTGCAGAAGTGTTCTAAATGGAGAATTTGAACTAGAGATCCAATGGAAGATACCCTTACCCCTCGCAGGGGGGACAGACTGGATGATCTTTAAAGATAATTTCCAAGCCAAACCACGACCTCATGTCTAACCAAATGCACATTTGCTTATTGTGAGTATAGTAAATGAAAAATGATCCAGAACTGGAGACATGAAAATTTAACAAAATAAAATATCACTGCAGTCACGTCTGGACACATCCAACATCAGCAGAGACTTTATAGCCACCTGAGTGCTGTCCCTGTATCTGCTCCTCTCTCTGGAGCCTTGGCTCCATGAGAGAACCTGTGAAAGCAGCTGCAGCTCCTCGCTTGTGTTTGCAGCTCAGGAACACTCTGCAGGTCTCCAGTGCTGCTGCTCTGCCTGTCACAGAGCATCCCATTCCTGTACACATGGAAACTCAAACCATACACTCCAGCTGGGGATAAGAGCAGGGATGGCAGCTCCCAGCTCTCACACAAAACCCAGCAGGAAGCAATTCCCCATCCATGGAACTCACCACGCAGCGCCTTTGGGTAAGGCTCTGGTGACACTCAGGCTGTGAAACACCAAACACACCCTGGAGAAGATCCCATGCATATTTACTATGGTGCAGGTGCCTCTGCATACCTGCCCAGTGCTTTGTGTACAGCCACTGCCACCCCCGCACCTCCTGGCCCTGCCACAGCCCAGGCACGCTCCTGCACCCTTGGTGAAGCACCAGAGCAGCTGGCTGACCTTCAAGGGTGCATTTGAGCTCCAGGTGCTTCCCTGGGAAACAGAGCACATCAGCTGAACTCTGTGAAACAGGCATGGCTCTGCCTTGGTCAGGGTGACCCAGTGCTATTCCCTCTAACCTAGGACCACCAACATTGTCACCACCATTCCTCAAATCATTCGCCTCTGAGCCAACATTTCCTTTTCTGTTTCCTTTTTTTTTCCTTCTGCCTTTTAATGATAAACAAACAACAACAGTGAAAGCAATGATGCCTGGTTTTCTGTACATTTGTGCAGATTTACCATTGAAGTGGATCACAGTGAACATTCTCTATCATTTCCACATATTCCTTCAAAATTCCCCTCCTACTTCACCTCACAATTGTCCTTCCACAGATATTTTGGCTGTGATCTGTGACTTGCTGTGTCCCACTGCAGGTGGGATCCCAAGCTAGAGACAAACACACAACTGTCCCAGTGCCCATCTTCCTGATCACCCATTTTCAACTGTGCTTACAGAAAATTAATTTGCTTTGAGGCTTCTTCCCTTATACCAAATTTGGTTTAAACAGGGCAAAAGATAGGGGCAGAATGGGCTCTGTAAGCCCAGCTGGTGCTGTGAACAGGGTCAAAGTGATCAGGTCATCTCACTCTCCCCTGTAGATCCCACAACATTTGTGATACTGACTTTCTTAGATGAGGGAAGGGAGGTGCAAGGCAGTGTCCTGGCCAGAGTAATGAAGATGGAGCCATGGCTCCTGAGATGCTCCTCTGAGTCTTGCTCTCCCTCCCAGGCCACAGCTGCACCTAATGGTCTGCTCCTGTTTTTATGTATGACCTTGTGCAAAATTCATGTGGCAACATCAGCAAAAGGAAGAAAATTCAAAGGACATCAAAGACAGAGCAAGGCTTATTTATATTTCACTGAACTTCCCCCCATCTCCACAGGAAGAAAAAGCTAGGAACATAAAGGAATGTGATGGAAGAGAAAGAGTGGAGAAGGAGAAACATCTAGGTTACAGCTTTGAATCAATCAAAGGTTTCTTAAAAGTCAGACTAAATGTTTTGAATTCCCCAGTCTCTGGGAGCTCAGCAAGCTCTCTGCTGCACCAAGCTCCCAACTCTCATGAGGACCAGCCTCAAACAAGGATGCTCTGATACAGAGGAAGGACCAAGGTCCCTTCAAAACATATCTAAGTGTGTGGAAAGATGAAAAAATCTGTCTGCTACTGTTTTCCCAGAAAATTGTACAGACTGTTTCTTCTCTTCCTTCTTCCTCTCCACAGAGTGGTTTGCTGCATGTCTAATTGCTGGCTTTCTAACCCTACACTTTGAGTAGTTTTTTCTGCCACATGAGAATCATGCTGCACCACAGAAATCAAGCACAAGTCAAAGGCTTCTTTTTAGAGGTCAATAAAAGAAACAAATTACTTTTAGTCTATGATGTGTAGTGTTGGGCACTCATAACTAACTACAGACTGTCTTTGTCCCTTTGACCCACACCCTGAATGATGGGGAGGAGGAGAAGCTCAACACTTTCATGAGCAAGGAGAGTTCATTGGGATCTCCAAGCAGTAGCCCCTGCAGGACCTCAGTCAGGATGTCATTTGGGATAAAGCAAGAGAAAGCTCCAAAAGAGGATTGGACCCCCACACCCCAAAACACATCCAGCTTTTGGGAGGTGCATCATGTACATTTGCAGGGACTGCCACAGCTCATCCCAGAACATTAGAGAAAGCATCAAGAGCATCTCAGAGCTTCCAAACATGAGCCACTTGCCAGAAAAGCAAAGGCCCAGCAGACAGCTTTAAATATGCAGTGTTGCTCCTGACAAAACTGATAAAGGGTGCCACCTCAGCTCCTCCAGTGCAAGGCTTAGCCACTGGCCCATCCTGATGGCAACCTGAGCTGCACCTCCCCACCTGAGCCCTGTCCACACAAATGCATTCCTTCCAGGGCCAAACCCACATCTGATATTCAGTGCAGGGCTGCACCATGGCCAGGTCAACTTCCATCCCCAAAGCTGGCCCTGTTCTCCTTATATTTTGTTATGGACAGGACTGTGGACAAATAATCTCTATTTTTGGGCTGCTGCCACTGTGGAGTGCCCACAGGAGTGAGGTGCAGGGTGATGCCAGCAGCTGCCTTGAGAGCTCACTGTGTCCTCACTAGGCATGGGGAGGGAACAGAGCTCTCATCCCTCCAGCTCACCTGCCACATCTCGTCTCCCCATACTGCAGGGGGTTGAAAGAAAAGAAAATCTCATTTTTTGAATTTCCTTTTTAAATGAACAAATGCACAAAGCAGCAAAAGGCAACCAGGTGAAAAACAGAAGTGCTTGGCTGCAAGCAGAATCTGTCATTGTGAATGAGGTTTAAACCAAACCACAGAGAACCTGTGTGCAGGAACAAAAACTTTCCATCTGCTCTGCTTCAGCAAAGCCATCCAGGACAGGAGCACACAAGTCAGAAGCAATGCCCTCTTTTAAATTTATCTCTCCACAAGTGTGTCACAGCACTTATGAGTGAGGGCCTAACCTGTCTTCTTTTAATTTCTGAAATTTGTTTAAATAATGAAATAATCCAACCAGTATCCTCTGCTCAATGGAACTCCTGTTAAAACAGCTACAGAGCATCTGACAGGAGAATGAAGTGGGATCTTAATGGGAACTCTGTGCTTGACTGAGGAAATGCCAGATTTCCTATCCTGGCCCCAGACTGGGGAAACTGCAGAGAATCACACAGGAAAAACAAATAGGGTTTTTAGGCCTGGCTGGCACTGTTTTCGAAAATGCTTGCCTGTGTAGCAATGCCACCTTCCATCAGCATAAGGGAACTGTACACTGCAAGCTAAGGGATGATAAAAACAAATCCAAAAGGTTTCTCTTGCTGAATATTTAAATCTTTTCACTCTCTTGCATCTTTACCTCGTGCACATAGCTAAATTTTACACCCTACCTCCACCAGAACAAAAGGCAAATATCTGGGTAGAAACTGAACTCCTTTTCTGCATTGCTGTTCCCACAGGCCCCTCCAAGGTGGTGGCAGAGCAGGAATTTTCCGTGGCACCTGGACACAGCTCAGTTTCACAAAGCATCATTTAAAAACCTGTGAGCTGGGGAAGTGGTAGGGCAGGGGGGAGATAGTGAAAACAAGCAGCATCTCTCCCTCATGCCACAAAACATGAATGAATCTGGAAAAGGCTGTCTAAAGATAACCAAACTTGAGGGTATGTCTAATTCAAAAGCATGGAAAACTTTAATTTTAGCAGAAAGGAAAAAGTGCATCAGAACTATCACTGCTTTGTGCTGCACCTTGCCTTCAGCCAAGGGCTGGAGTAAAGAAAGAGCTTGAACCTCCCAGGCAATGCAAATGTATCTTTACTTTTCACAGATAAACCTCACTTTTAAGAACAAACAGAAAAAAACCCAAACACTTTAGGGACACTTGTGTCATTTGCCAATCAAATATTTCTTTATTTTTTCATCTTACTGCATTGTTTGCTCTGCCCTGTGCTGGCAGAGAGGTCCCAACACCTGGCTTCATTTGAAAATGAACAGTGGGGAAACCACCAGCATGAGGATAACTGCAAATAAGCACATAAATATCTAGCAGTGTTCATTTGCAAGGGCTGGCTGATGTTTGAAGAGGGTGGAAACATTTTATTTTACTGCTTAGGAGCTCAGTCTCCATAATCAGCATCCTCTCAGCTGCACAGGACAAGCAATAGCAAATTACACCCTTGTAATTTAACACCCACTCCCCCCTTGTCTGAAGATGACATTTAATATCACAAAGGTAAAAACTCCTCCTTGGAGCTTTCCCACACCCCTTCCCCAGCTTGAGGACACAGCAGCAGTAACAGAGGAGGAGCACAGAGCTCACCAGCAAGGACTTGTTGGGCACAAACTGTTCAGTCCCTGGCTTCTGGAATACCATCCCACTTCATTTCACAGCAAGTGGATCTCAGCAAAGCTCAACAGAGGTGCCAAGCTGTGCCCTGGGACAGCAGGCAGTGTCCACCTGCTGATCTCCACCTTGCAAACACTGCAGGCTGCTTTTAAGGCACAGACACCACCTTTTCCCTTGTCCTGAGCTGAAGAATTTGCCACACCTTCCAGGATGTGTGACCAACCACACCATGAGGGACCCCAGTGACTCTGCTCATTCCTGGATACCTTCAGCCATCTCCTCTCACAAGCCTGGGGGTCCCTGGATGCAAATGCTGTGTCCCTCTGTGTCTCAGATTTTAACACTGTGTGGCTGCCCACAAGTCACGCTCAAGTTCAGAGCAGAGCAGAAACTCTGCTATCAGAAACTAACTGATATTACCTGACAGCATCATAAACCTGCCTTGACCACCTGCTCTTTGTCCAGGAAGGCTGCAGCAATGCAAACAGAAGCAGCACAGGGCAGAGCTGTCATCCTGCTCCCCCCCAGAGATGCTGAACTCACGCTCATTAAAGCTGTGGTAACGTTTTTCTCCTACAAGCACAAGGATGAGAGGGGAGATTCACATTTCACAGTGCAAAAAAAGAAACATGCCTAGGGTGATGTTCCTCCTTCCTTACAACTGCTTTCAGCATGCAGCTGCTACAGTAATATCAAAAAGCACATCAGCAAGCACAGCAAAAAACATGCTGTTGCTCTCCTCTGTGATAAAACACTTAAGAACATTGCTTAATTACATACAGAAGAATAAGTGGAAGCAAACCAGGGCAAATAATTCCTGCATGATTGTGACTGTAATGATTCACAAAGAAACCCAACAAACCCACACAGAAAGAAAGGCAGGTTTTGTGAATTAGGGCAGAGCTTTTAAAACAGCATTTAAGTCAGACCAGCAGAGAGCTCCAACATCTCTACAGTTTTTTGTAAGCTGAATAAATCCCCATTAAAGGGGAGGTATACCGACTGTTATAGTAATAATTTTTGCAGACATGAAAAAATAAAATTGAAAGTTTGCATATGTTGGTGTAGACATCTCTAATTATAATAAAAATCCCACATGGATATCTGTGGGATGCTGTGACCACGAATATTTTTCTACAGGAAAGCAACAACTGATAATTTTTGTTTCTTTAAAGGATCAGAGACTCACACCTTCCAAAGGTGATCAGCAAACCAAAGTGCCTCTGGGACTCCTGACTTCCCCAGCAACAAGTTCTATGAAACTGGATGTCAGCACATGAATGGGGGCAGGAGCAAACCCAGTGCACATCCCACCTCTGCCCTGCACCCCCCTACATCACAGTCACTGAGAGACTCTAAAAACACAAAGATAAAACAAGAATCAAGTTTTGTTGGGCTGAGGGTGGAATGAAAGGGTTTTTAAAAGGCACCAACAGCTGCAGAAAATCCCAGAGAACTGCATGATGAAGTTAATCACACAAAAGCTGCCTCTTAACATTAACAGCTCAGCTGTGATGTGACCACTGTGTAGAGATAGAAAAACTTACTCTGAAAAACACAGGTATTTTGGGGAAAAAAACCCCTTTGTAGGCTTCACCAGAATAGGCTGTGTGGCAGCACCAGGCAATAGGCTTATTTCAGAGTACACTGCTAACAGGCTGTTCTTTTGAACTAAAATGTTCTCATTCAAGCTGCTGTTAAGCCAAAGATGTGGGGAAAATGGTGGTATGAAGACAAGAGGCCAAACCCTCCCCAGAAAAGGGGAAGTTGAATATTGCATGCTGTGAATTTTCTATTATAAGTACCAATCTGCAATCACTGGCTTGTACTTTTTTTGCCTTTTTTTGCCTTTTTTTAAATGCAGGCTTAATTCAGTTGCTAAAAACTAGATTAGGCCTGACTACTTTTTTGTTTTCTGAAAAAAAATCTACTCATGATTAGAAACTGCACTTTACAAACTGGTTCATGCCCTGAAAAAATATTTATATTGTAGCAACAGTCACTAATTCCACCCAAGACATGGTCATAATCTTGGTAAAGGCAGGAGATGGTCCTTCTCCAGGAGAGCACACACCAGAGCAGGAGGGAGAAGAACACTGAAGTGCCAAGGTGGGGACAAAATCCATGTTTCCTTGCTTCCCAGGCACTGCTTTCTCCTCCAGAAAAAGGGCTGGCAACCCACAGCTTGCTCACAAAAGGGACATGTGGGTGAGTGTGGTCACTGCAGCTCCCACTGGTTTGTGAAGTTGGTGCAGTCTGGGCAAAGCTTTTTTTCCTTGCAGGGTGAGCTCCTGCACCCAGAGGCACCCAGACCTGCAGGACACCTGACTGGGAAAAGCTTTTATTCCTTGCAGTGTGAGCTCCTGCCAGAGGCACCCACGTCCTGCTGGACCCCTGACTTGGCTGCTGCCCTGCTCTGGAGTCACAGATGCTCAGGGACACAAAAGGAGCCCAAATCCCAGCGGCACCTGGCTGTGCACTCCAAACCCACAGGGTGATGGTGGCTGCCCTGCTGAGGCCTTGCTCTCTCCTTTGGGAAGGAGGAATACAAACTGAGCTCTTCCAAGCAAGATGATGCACGAACAACCCATGCCAGGTACAGTCAGGTCCATCAGCAAATGTTCTCAACACCCACAGAGGGGCTGGGCTGATCCTCTGTCCAACACCCTCCACTGGTGGCTTCCAGGGGCAGCAAGCACCAAAACAGCAATCATGTACCCTGTCCAAATTCTCTCCTTTAATTAGTGGTGTGTTCAGTGTTTACTCCTAGGGTGGGTACTTGCATGTTCAGAAGAGAGAAATAAAGACTAACAGACTTCTAACAAGAGAAACAGAAAAGCTATAAAAACATTCATTCTAATAAGTTTAATTACGTGTCTGTGCAACTCATTGAGTTCTCATCATTGGACTAAATTAAAGTCACTGGATATAAATAATTTTTCATATTGAGTTTTCATCTAGCATGATGTGGTAGGAGGACACAGACTTACAGACATAAAGTAAAAATTATCTGTTCTGCTTAGTGGGTTAATGTATCTGGATGTATCTGTTTTTTATGCAGAAAAAAATAGTTTATCCTGTTAGAATGCTCAGCTTAACTTCTTTTCAGATACACTTGAAAGAGCAGTATTTTTCTAGGAAATAGTGGATATGTTAAAATAAGTATTCTTTGCTTAGAACAGTTTTTAGTAATAATTTCTTATTAGTTTAGATCAAATATCTAAACAGCAACATCTGGTCCACTTTCTCCTTCATGTCATCTGTCCTTCCATAACACTGCCACCTAGACAAGGAACAGCTGTATACATTTCCAGTGTAACTATATATTTTATATATTATCATGTATTTTTTCTCCTCAGGTTTTATTGTTACTATAGAGACATTCTAAGTTAAATTCTTCCAAAGCAGAAAGAACATGAGCTGTGACAGAATCAAGACATTCAATTTTTTTACTTTGCTTACAAAACTTAATCAACAGTGCAGAAGTTTTCCTGCTTTAATACTTCTTACACTACTTGGCTCCCTTCTCAAATTCTTCTGCTCTGGGAACCACAGCACCCTGCCTTTAGTCAGCTGAGTGTCCACTACTTCCAAAATAAAATTATCAAGGCACTCAAACACTTTTGCAGGTGAATTGCAATGGGGAAAACAAAATAAAAATCATATAAACAGCCCTCTTGCAAGGCTGCAAGGTAGAAATGAGCTCTAAATTTCTCAAAAAAACCCCAAGAGCTCTCACTTCTCAAGAAGTAGCCCCTAGAGCCCTGCATGCCTTGGCTCTGACAAGTACATGGCACACACCACAGCAGAAAATGGGAAAAAGCCCCCAGAGGACCTGATGGAGGGAAGGAGAGAAGGCTAAGGCCACAAGGCTGTTTTGGTGACCACTCCTAAGAAGTGTTTAGATTTGAGGGTAAAAGAGAAGAAACTTCTGTCACCAGCATGTCATGTCTCAGCGAGACAAGCAGCACACACACCTGTGGGAGGTTTGGGCCAACTCTATTTGTCCAATGTGGGAAGCAGCCTTTCCATCAGCCTCATTCACCACAACTGCAGCACTGAAATAGTCTATGGAACTCCCAGGACAGAGGAAGGAGCTCAGTAATTAACAGAAAACATTAGTAACCTGTGTGTCTATAGCTGCACAGCTCCCTGTTTGACTCACTCACCCTGTATTAGAAAAGGCAGATGGTTTGTGATTTGTGCAGCTGATGAATCACTGCACCTCTTTCCTCCCTCCCAGTGGCTTCTCTCTGTATCTTCACATTCCCCAGTGAGACCTACAGATTGGAGGATAACACACTACAAGCAGAGCAGCATAATGTCTCCTGCCACAGGATGGTTTTACCTGTGGCCCACAAGCACTGCTGTTCTCTCCTGTTCCATTTCCCCACCCACTTGCCTACACATGGGTGAACTCAACAGCTATTGCTTGAAGTTGTCTTCACTGACACTGCTTACACAGTCTGAACCTCTGCACTACTGGGAAAAATTTCAGTACATGGTAATTTTGCCTTTTAAAACATCAAGTCTGGCTTATAAACTGTAAAAACCAAAAATAATAATTTCCTGAATGGAAACTCTTGAGCTACAGTACCAGATGCTATTGAAGGAAGAAGCCCCAAAGCTGGGTTTGGGGTACAAAGATGTGTCTTTAAAGCCCACCACACTGAGCACTTGCACAGCAATGAAAGGGAAATGTTTCACCTCAACACTTCCATTAACAGTTTAGACACATTTCTTTCAAAACAGGACCACTCCTGGAAACTGCCACACGGCTTTTCACAGGACCTGAGCACCCAGTGACCTCCAAACTCAGCCAGGGGGTACCGAACAAATCTGATGTCCAAGGCACTTCAGGGCAGCTCCAATTTTAAGCACACAGAGTCAGCTGCTGGCCTAACTCACACAGTTTAGTGACCTGCTCTATTAGGAGACTCCTGTGGTACAGATGAACCCCAATATTTCTAGGAAGACATTTCCTTTCTCAAACCTGACTCAATTTTGTCACCACTATAGCCAGAACCTGACCTCCTAGCCATGACAGAGACAAAAATCAGCACATGGGAAAGTTGGCTGCTGCTGGTTAAGAGGAGTGAGATGCTTGGGAAAATTCCATAGGCAGTGCTTTGCATCAGTCTGATCTCCTCAGCTTCCTGGTGATGAGCAGATTTGGTTCAAATGAGGGGCACTGCAAATATCTTGCTGTAAGTAATTTTCACTCACTCTCATCTTGTCGTGTACATTACCTTTTGTTGTGCTCTGCTTGCTTAAAGAAAAGGCTCTTTTAAAAGTGGCCTGGTGATAAAAGTAAGTTCCACATTTAGAGCATCTAAAAGCAGTGACATGACTTCCACCCACCATGTAAAACAAATATTTTTTTAGGTCCTTTCCCCTCGTGTAGGAGCCTGCCTTAGATAAGTTAATGACCCATGGTGATCAGAGGATCCCACAGGTCCAATATTTGGAGGTTTTACAGCTGTTAAGATACCTATCCTCACAGCAGGACTGTGAGTTAAGGCACTGCTATTATTCCCATTGCTCAAATGGGCAATTAAGGCATGAAGAGAACATGGCAGAGGCTTTGCTAAATGGCCAAATCAATTTACAGCTTGCTGCCACCCAAACTGGATATCAGAGTGCAAAAATCATGCCTTACCCAAGGTCTTCAGCAGGGCTGGAAACTGCATTGAGGTTTTTGGTTACTGCTCCAATCTCCAGTAAATTCAGTTTACCCTCCCAGCTCACAAGTGGAAAACATTTAACAGCCCCTGTAAAAGCAGCAGGTACTCTTAGATTTGGTGCTTTTTTGCTGGGACCTAAGTCACAAAACCACCACAACTTTCATCAGGAGGCTCATGGGAGGAAGCAAAAGTCTAAAGATAAAAGGTCTGAACTCTTCTGTTTTCTCTCAGAAATCACTCATTGGGCCAGGTGCACATATACAAGAGAGAAGCTTCTCAGCCAAGGTTGCTAAACCTCCCCGTCCTTACACAAAAGAAAAGCTCCCTTCCTCTGCAGCTGCTGCACAGCAGATCATTAGCAAACCACACCAACTCCTCCTGTCCTTCCTCTGCTTGAATCATAAAGTTCAAGAACGCTTCCCCTTTACACTTTTTGCCAAAATTCTGGAAAAAACAAGTATTTTAGAGAGGGTTCCCATGTAACAGAGATCTTCTTGTGACAATTCCATCTCACACAAAGTCTGTGGGCACCATCCATACACTTGTTCCCTTCTCTCTGGAGGCCCTGCATGGGTTGACCCACACCATTTGCAGTCAAGAGCACACATTTTTTTCTGCTTGTTGGTGATACAAGCTCAGCATTCCTAGCACGAATCATATTATTCTTTGGTCAGTTCCTCAGCCAGCTGTGAGGTCAAATGCTGAAAAAGTGACCATCTAAAAAAAGCTTAGTTACACTGCTTTCTCTCATTTGAATCACATGCTGTGCTTGTGTTTGTTGAAGTTGTTTTACTACATCTGCTGTACTTCATCCCTTGCAATTCCCACTCAGACCAACCCTACACATAATTTCCTCCTTATTACCTTCAAGTTTTATCTCAGCACTTTGTTTTCAAAGTGTATTTCATTATTTCTCCTTCTCTTAGTAAGCACCCAGTCCTCATACACATACAAAGCACTTTGTTTTAGTGTAACCCTAGTGTAATTGTGTGACAGAGAACCTACCACATGTTCCACAGAAGAGGCTGAGAGACAATAAATTAGGAGTCCAGCAAGATCCTTCTGAAACATTTGCATGCTTTCCTTTCACTGCAGATTACATAACACCTTCCTTACTGGCCATTTGAGGCATCTAAGACAAGACCAAGACACCACCTCCTGTCTGCCATCAGAAACCAGAAACCAGCTGAAGCAGCACTGATGTTCCAGACATTCTACACCCTATGAAATGAGAAATCAAAAGCTGTTTAAGTTATTCACCAAGTGACACTATTCTAATTTCTTCAGTCGTCCAAATACGCTCCCAATCAAATATTTATTTTCCTTGGGAAAATCCCTGACTATAAATAGAACTTTTAATCAAACCCCCCCAAAAGCCAACAAAACCCCCAGAGTTAGAAAGCCTTTCAAAACTGTGCTTACTTATGGGGAAAAGGCCTGTCTGGCCCCACAGGACGCTGAGGTTTCGGGTGGCTATGAACATTTCAGTGTCCCTACAGGCACCTGGCAGGCAGGCAGGCAGGCACACAAACGCCATTTTCCCCAGAGATCACGGGGCCAAACGAGCTTCCTCTTCCTCCCTGCACACCCTGGCTGCTGCAGTTTGTCACAGGGCAGAGCCACTGCCCTCTGAGCACAGTAACAGCTCTGCTGCCGGGAGGATTTGGCAGGGCCACAAAGGACCTTTGTCCGTGCCAGAAGTTGAGCGCACAATGCAATCCTTCCCCCTTGTCACACAGAGCTGGGCTTCCCTGCCTGGGCTGGAAACACTCCCCCAGTGACTGCACCCCACAGACCCAAACCTGTCCCCCTCCCCAGCATGGGATCCTTCTTCCCCTATCCAGTGCTGCAGGCCAGTGGGGAGCAGTGGCTGCTTTTGGGAGCCTTTAATTTTGGCGAATTCTACCCAGACCTGCTGCAAGGATGAGTCTGAGTGAGTGCCAGAGCTCTGCCCTCAGTCTCTCTACACAACTTTTTCCACCTAGATACTACAAGACCACCTGGGGTCTTGTGTAATATAAGGGTCTCCAATTCCCAGGTATATTCTTGTCTTCAAGAGGCCAGAAACTTGGCAGACTGATCTCATTTCACCCAACAGTATGTGATTCCATTGTGCCACATTCCTCTGTTTGTGTTTGATCTGCCAGCCTGTGTGTGCACGTATATACAACTTTTTTTTTTCAATGCAGCAGCTCTAAATTCAGCCTGTCCCATCTTTCCCTCAACTGGCCCTTGAAATGAGGGTCCCTAGGCCAGGACAGGAGCTGCCAGCACCTTGGAGCTCTGGGAAAAGATGCCAACATGGGATGTAGGGGACAGAGGATGAGCACACCCCAACATTATGCTGCTGGAAAAAAGTGGGATTTAGCAGGATGTAAATGTCTCTGCATTTTCATTTCACTCCAGAAATACAAAGAGGAAATGATTACTGAATCATTCACTAACTATTTAATATCCCAATTCAAAAGAACCAGGGATTCTTCTGGAACTATACAGCAAAAGAGCAAAAAGAATCTTTGCAAGTAAGACCTGATATGTATTAAAAAATAGTGGGAATCGACATAATTGTAAATACAGTGAGATTAGCACAATCCAAGCCTTTGGAGACTTTTTCCACAGCACATGATACAAAGCAGGACATGTTTAGATTCTTCTACTTTTCATCTGAAGCATCAAGGGATACTGATCAAACCAGTTCCTACTTTCATAACTGAGCTTGACCTGGACCATCCATAGCCTAGATACTTTGGCACAAAACACCCCTTATAATCCCAAACCCAAAAGGAACCATGTTTCACATGGAGAAATTATTACTATATTGAGGAATAAAATGCCAAGGAAAACAACAAGAGAAGAACTGGCTAAATCTCCCATTCATTTATTTCTAACCAGCATTTGCCATCAGAACACCTAAGTGTGACCAAGCACTTGGCTCCTCCCATCTCCTCCCACAGGTTTCAATCCCAGAGTGCTCACTGTTCCCAGCTGTGGCATCACCTCTCTGTCTCCCTGGAGCTTGGATTTCCCCAAGGGCCACTTCATACTCCTCCAGATGAAGAAACTGTAACAATGATGCTTGAGCAATACTTGAGAAATGCAGCAAAGGAGGAGAACTGCTCCATAAAACAGTTTCTCACTGAAGAGTATTTGTTTAAACTTTTTTAAAAGAATTTTTTAAAACTCGGTTTCTTTTCCTCCTGTTCCTGGGATGCCAGGACGAGGCCTGCAGCAGTGTGCCCAGGGCTTATGCTCACCCCCACCATCTGTAGCAAACCCTCCTCCTTCCTGCTCTCTCCTCCGAGCTGCAAAACAGGCTCCAACCATCCAGTCACCAAAATCCAGTGTGACACTATTATTCAGTATTTGTTGGCCAAAACACATGTGTGCTCCTTCCAAGGGAAGGAACAAAAACAAACAAAAAACCCCCTCTTAATGATATAATTTCAAAAGACACTGATTCTGTCACCAGCTTGTGTTAATTTAGATGGTCACCTGGTTTTATAATGTTTGTGAAAATTCTTCTCTCAAAAAGAAACAGCCACCAAACACTCCAGTATGAACTCTGTGCAACGTGGCAGCTCTTTCCATGGCAACCCACCAGCACCAAGCCTCCTTTTCTCCACAGACTTTGCTGCACAGAAAAGGAGGGCAGAGAAAGAGCTGCTGCAAAGCTCTGGCTGTTGCTGCCACCCTGGCAATCCTGCCACCCCTGGGAACCAAAACTTTGGGGAAAGGCAGCACTTCCACAGCCTCACTGCTGAAACGTGGCTTAGCCCCAGCTGCTAACCAGCTGCTGGGTCATTTGCAGGTTGCTTGGTTTGCTGGGTTTGTAAAGCCCAATCAATTTTTTTTGTTTCCTAAACAGCATGAAATATTACCTTGGTAGTTCCCAAATCATTCTCCACACAGAAGGGAGTGGAATTAAGGCAACTAGGCCAAGCTCTCAGATGGTCTCCACATGCAACAGCAGGATGGTCGCTGAGGGCACCTCCTTCTGGAGGACAGACAGACAGACCTGCCACTGCCCTGGGCAGCCTGGCCAGCGTGGAGCCAGGAGCACCCACAAGCTCCCTGATGTTCTGCTGGGACCAACTGGAAAACAGCAAGGCTCCCAAGCTTGTCTCTGCCACTACACATTTTCCATCTAAACACAGCCCCTGCCCAGGCTCTTTGATGAAAACTTGAGCAATTCAGCACCCCCACGCACGTGGGAGCTAGGATCTTCTCTTTGGCTAGTCTGAAGTTAGCCATGTAGCCAAACCTCTTGTGTCACTACAGGCAACCCAAAACTGAGCCACAAGCTCCCCAGACTTCCTCCCCTGGACCTCCTCTCACAGGCACTCCCTCCCTGCCTCATCACCTGCAAGGGTGCCTCAAGCACTGGGACAGCCCACACTGGAGTGGTCCTGGGTTATTTCTCCTGAAGCTTTATGTGAAGATTTAATTACATAGAAGTTTCTGAAGTTTAGGAAAAGCCATGTTCCACAGCAATAGGTGATGCTATTATTTGAAGTGACCTGACCCCAAAATCCAAATAAGAAGCAGGGATGGGGACAAACAATAGTGCCATCAGTAAGGCTGGAGATGGCAGAGACTTGAAACCAGATCTCAGAGGAGCATTCATCAGCCATGACCTCTCATATCTACTGTGGATTTTAGACATTTTTCCCAACAAAAGCATTGACAAAACAGACACTTATGTGGAGAGCTCATTTCCAGCAGATCAGCTGCCTTCTGGCAGGGAAACACTCACCCATGAACATTTCCTGAAGCAATTCCTACCTCAACACTTCTGTGATATTCAGGGAACTAGGTCAAGACTTACTGCAGGCTTCTCACCTGAAAGAAGAGCCCAAGGAAAAACAAATTACTGAATTACTTTTGTGTTTTCTCCCCAAAGTTCCTTTTCTCTTCATGATTTCTTTGCCTTGTGGAAGTGATCTGCTTCTCCTCCAACACCTTTTGTCTTCTCTACCCTCACCAAAATGTTCACAGGGCAAAGGAAGCTTAGGCAGAAGAAACCAAACAAACTGTTCACACAGTTCCTGGCTTGTGTGGTCTCCAGAAATGCTCCAGAGAGGGAGTCCCTGTAGAGCAGGGCTGCTTTGGGCTTGGAGGGGAATTGGGCTGTATGTGATCCAGCTCATTCTGTTTCCCTGGTATGTACTGTAGACTCACAACACTAAATTAAAGGATAAAATCAGAGGGGAGAGAAAGGGAACAAACAAGAAATCCTTAAAATCCCACCCTGCTCATGCAGGCCATGGGCCTCTGCCTTTTTGAAAAAAAAATATAATTTCTAAAGCAAAGTTATCCCATGTGTGGTACTGCAAGAGGAGAAAAGAGAGACAGGAAGCAGGAACAGACTGCAGAGCCTGCAATGGAAAATCCTCACTCTGTCCCTGAGCAGTCCTCTTGTAACACTTATTTTAATAAAGTGAATATGATGAAACACAGCCCAATTGTACACAAAACTGCTGAGAAATTGGATCCAGCTGCTGAAATCAGCTCTGGAACCCCTCCTCTCCTAGTCCTGCCAGTTCACATCAGTTAATTCCATCCAAACCACCCCCAGCCAAGAAGGGACAGGAGAAATGAGACAGGATGGGTCAACCCCACATTTGATTCATCTTCAGAGCAGGGCCAGTGTGTGAATCTTTATTGGTCTCTTTTGTCACTCGCCAAGGTTCAACCATGGCATCTCTGGCTGTCCCCTAATGATGAAAGGTGACACTGACTAACAGACTTCAAGGGCAATGTCCATGCAACTTGGCCTTAGCTCTTGCATGAGCAAGTGAGAAAATAGCCTTAATATTAGGTATAAGAAAGCAAATTTTAAAAGGGCCTGTTTTTTTTCTCATCATTTGCTTTTAATTCTAGATCTTATTCTTTTAAAACTGAATTCAAACAGGAATAGACAGATTTTCCTGCTTTTGTGGAATAAATCAGCCCAGCTCCTGAGGTCAGTGTTTTCAGACCAACACATGAAAGCAGAAGATGGGTCTGAGGAAATTCAGTGCTGGCTGATTCATCCTTTAGAAAGGATGAAGAACAACCATCCTGGACGTCAGGTTTGTTCCTTTGAAGGCAAAACAATTTAGTGTTGGTATCAAGTTGGCAGGAACTGGAGGGAAAAAAAAAGGCAACCCTGTCCAGACTGCCCTGAAATATCTTTTCAGGCTTTAGATGCTGAACAATGAAAGAGCCTCCATGGTCCATTAGGTTTGCACTGAACAGAAGTGAGGTGAAGGGCATCATTCCTCGTTCACTACTTGCATGGTGGCTGAGCACTGCTGCCCTTCTCATGTCCCCTGGCACAGACATGCACACAGAGACAGGGCAGCAAAGGAAGAGAACCACAAGTTATATGACCCACTGAAATGTTCCCAGATGGAATCTACACTTCATGTTTCACAGGAAACAAAGCATAGCCTGAAACTTGTGAAAACAAAACTGCACAGCAAAAATTCACCAAAAGCACAGTATGAGAGAAAGAGTGAAGACAAAAAGTGCACTCAGATTTAATTCAGATTTGGAGAAATCAAGAGTGTTGGTGGAGAAAAAAAAAAAGTCTTTTCTCCTTGGACAGCCCCATTTCAAGATGCAGGTACACACTCACACAATGTGTATCCAGCTATATAAAACCAGCACATGCCATCACTGTTTGCTTAGAGTGTAAATAGCATCAGGAAAGAAACACCTTTCAACCTGTCCCTCTGCTTGCTTTCAGTCCCAAGTGACTTGTAAGAAGGGCCATCTGAAGATGCTCAGTAGCAGGTCAATCTTTCCCAGCAGGTAGAAGAGCAATAAATCAATTGCTTTAAAAGAAAAAAAAAAAAAAAAAGGAAAAAAAAAACCCAAACCAAAAAAACCCCTGAGGCTTGCTGGGAAGAAGTAAAATTGGGGGAAAAAAGAGGTAAGATGAAAAGAACCTGTAATCCCTTTAATGCAGCACTGAACTTCTTCTGAAGAGAAAGCACAGTAATGATAAGAAAAGGAAAGGAAAGTGAAAGAAGAAAGTAGCCCATTGACACTAGGTACAGATATTATTTTTAATGGGCATTAGGTCAGCAGGGCATTTTCCATCTGCCCTGCTTAAACCAGAGCTTGATGATGTTACATATGTGATTTTAATACAGCATTTATCCTGGTGGGACTGTAAGTTTGTTGTGTGTGTGCATGTGTACATGGGTATTTTGATGGGTTTTCCTGAGGGGAAGGGCAAATTTGTAAGCAGATGATGAAAACAGCAGATGTTGGGCTGCACTTCTACTGATTTTGGGGTTGCTTAGAAGGGAGAGAGAAAGAAATCATCAGCAACAAAGGGCTGTGAGGACTTGGAGAGGAAGGGAAGAGGAGAATGAAGGAGAAACAGCTTTTCTCTCAGCCTCCTGCAGTCCTTCTGGATTCAGCTCAAATGGCCAAAGGGAAGCCCTGCTGCTCTGGAATCCCACAGCCCTGCTGCTCTGGAATCCCACTGGGCAGGGGCAGCTCCCCTTTACCAGCAGGGCCCTGGACAGGACTCCAGGCTCTTCTCCCCTGCCAAATGCACAGGAACTGCCATGACCCTCACTCCTGCCCAGTTCTTAGCCCAACCTCCAGGCCTGCCCATCTCAGCTCAGAATCCGGGACAAGGCAGCAACGATAAAATACATTTTTCCTGTATTTTTGTTAGTCATCTGATGATTCACATAGACAAAGAGATCACAGTCTTCCTCCTTCAAAAAGTCTACATAAAAAGGAAAGATCACGATTCCACATTTTGCTTTTTTTTTTCAAATTCCACAGTGCTTTTCTAATCTAATTCAATAAGAACTATGCAAACTAACTGGAGCCTGCCAGAGTTCCCAGTTAGCTGCTTGACTAACACAGTGCAAGCTAAGGAAGATTAGTTGGAAGCTGAAGTCAATGTTTAAAACACAGATTAGAGACAGGTTTGGAAGTTAACTCAGAAAACCATACCCTACAACCTCAGCAATCTCTTCAGTTTAATTACCACAGCTTTAGGATACTCTGCCATAATTAGATCATACATCTCTAAAGGTGTAAAAGATCCCTGGAGAACACCACCATTAGTGCCAGCACCAGTTCCTTACATCCTTAACTACAGGCAGTGCCTTCTAGTTGAACATATCCTAAATAAACCCAAAACAAGCCCAGACTCTTTTTCTGCCCATTGATAGGCAGCAGTGGTAGAACCCAAAATGGTCACTGTTTCAGGAAACTTGAAGACTTGAAAACATCTGTTAGACCTGAAGAACAAAGCAGAAAACATCCACATCTCTATGGGGAACCTCCATCATGTGCACTACAAGTGTGTGCTGCCATGGATGGTGCAGGGATTCACTTTCTCCTTGGCATGTGAAACTGGAGTAGGAAAAAGAGACCCAACAAGAAGTTTAATATTCACAAGCTGCTGTAAGAACCACCAAGGAGTTAACAATTTCCACTGGTTGTACTTTACAAGGGGCAAGATAGAAATAGGGATACATTTTTAAATTTAATTTTACAATCCCTGAGGATTATATTCCAGGAAATTACTCTCTTATGTGACTGTGGTTACTGCATGACATTTTGGTCACATTATCTCAGACTCCTTTTTGGCACATCTGTCAGATGGGATTCACCATATATTTAATGGCATGCAACACTGGTTCAAATATAATTTACTAAAAATATAATTTACTACAGCAAGTTAAGAAAACCTTTTTCTTATGCTTCAGGTTACAGCTTAACTCAGAAATGCCTTCACACAATACTCATCCAATTTTAAGATCTCCCATGTAGATTTCTGGAACTTTAAACAAGAAAAGAACACCCCCCCCCCAAGACAGATAAAACTGCTTTAACTGCTTTACATCAATTAGAGAAATACAAGATACTGTTTGACTGCACTGAACTATCTCAATCCTAATACCTTCTCCAGCATTTTTGAGTTATTCATGTAAAGTCATTTCTCTGCATGATTCCTAGGCAGGATTTCTATGGCAAGAAGGTTTACCCAGATCAACAGTTTTTCTCCAATCACAATGTCACTGCTACAAACTCAAACAAGCCCCACTCCTTGTCCCAAAGAGTTTACACACTATGTCCCTGCTAATATGGGAGTCAGGAGGACTATTAGATGTAAATTGCTTTGAAGGTAGAATAAAAAGGGTGTTAAATATTGCTGTCTTCACCAGTCAATATACTTCAAAACTCTCTGCTAACACTATGGTAAAAATAGCAATTTTGAGCAACAAGCTACATGCTCCACAATTGGTGGCTCAGGAGCAACAAGCTACACCCAGCATTACTGTCTCTGACAATAGCCCCACACAGGCAAATTTGTTTTAGGGATAAACTGAACAAATTTCAACATATGCAGCCAGACAGATTTTGCTCAAACCCTTCAGGCAATGAGCTGGGTGTGCTTGTACCCTGCAGAGGGCAAGGAGCAAGAGGGATCCAGCAGAATGGCACCAACCTTGCAAAGGGAGGAGCACCCCCTGGGAAAGGGTGGCTCACTTGGGGTCAACTGCTGCTGTGCTGAAGGTGCACAGAGCAATGTGACACCCAGCCATGATGAGGAGGGTCTTGGAGAAGGGGATAAGGAGCAGCAGAGGAGCACCAGGCACCTCCAGTAACCCACCCAGGGAAGGATGCACAGACTGGCAGCATGTGTGGATCTAGCCATGCTGTCAGCCACCTTTTGATCAAGTAAAAAAACCCAACAAATCAACAAAAAAGCAATTCACCAGATTCATCCACAGGAATACAAAGCTCTCCCACCTTCCAATTGTCTGGAATAAAATCCAGCCTTTGTAGAGCAGACACAACCTAATTTTCCTTTGTGTTCCGTACTTGAATCTCCAGCGTTCTGGGTCTGTGTTGCCATCCCAGCTGAGGCTCCCACCAGCAGGAAGCACCAGGGAAAGCCCCAGGACACACAATGAGATCTTTGCAGAATGCTCTGGCCAGCAAACAGGACAGCTGGCTCCTTGGCTCAAGCAGATTTGGGAGTATCTAAGAAGGAAAGTGCAGCTAATTACATGAACTCCTTGAACATCTCAGTTTCCTGTGAGGTGACCCAGGGCTGTCCCACCTTTCAGAGCTCTCAAGGCTGAGTGTTTGAGGAAGAGCAGAGGCACAGAGTGCTGCCAAGGTTAATCCTCTGAGAGTTCTCTGGAAAGCAAACCAACAGCAACCAAGGAGGCTGCACAGAAGAGGGTGGCTCCTCCTGGAAAGAGACCTGGTGTTCCACAGTTGTGGAGGTGACACAAAATGTGAGCAACTCAGTAAACAGCCCAGGAGCCTCCACCTCAGCAGGCACTACACCAGGACCAGCTGAGGCCACAAACCTGCACTGCATGGGGCAAGAGCTGATGCATTTGAAATTTCATTTCTTGCAAAATTCCTAGCATTAGAAAGCAATACAAAAGCAGCACATGTTAAAGGAGAGGTTCAGTCAGCAGCCAGTTTGTGTAAAGTCACCTCAGTGCTCAGGGTGTTGAGAAGGGGTTCTGTAAGGAACAACCTGTGGAAAGTTGCAGAGTTGTGCTGTTGATGTTCATTATGATGATGTTGCCACCACTAAATTTACTGGTGTGTTTCAGCAGCCAGGGAAGAGCACAGAACACCTGAGCCCAGTGCTCCATTCCCCTGACACATCCCAGAGCACAGCACACAGACTGAGCAGGAGAAGCCACAGTTAACAGGTATCTACCCATGACCAGCCTCAGACACCTGATGGGCACAGCTCTGTGTTTGCTGGCAGGCAAGTGATGTGTGGCAGAAGCAGGGACTGTGATTTGCAGGGGTAATTCACCAGCTATACCTTCCAGTTACTTTGTTGCATGTTGTTTTAATTTTTTCTTTCATATTTGCCAAGTGGGAAGCCCCAGTCACTGGCAGTGGCACAATAAGGCTCCTCTCACAGACCCAGCACTTTTGAGCAAGGAGAGCATGGATGCACAAGAAGAGGGAGGTGCTAGACAGGTTTGAAACCAAGCCTGCATGAGCCTGAAGCAAACTAAGATACTGGAATGATCACATGGCTCTCCCAACCCTGGGAGGCTGCTGAGAGATGCAGCCTTGAAACTATCAACCCTTATAAATGAGATTTTTTCAAGTTTATTACTTTTGCAACCAGCTTATGAAACCCTCTAAATACCTTCGACTTGTTTTGCTATTTAAATGCTCTCTGGAGTCCCTTACTCTTCTACCAAGTGGAGCTGAATCACTGCTTCCTTCCCCCTCTGCCACCACTGCAGCTTTTTGGAGGTCACCATCACCCTTCTTTCCATTTATCCTGTCCCTGAGTGCACAGCTTGGTGTGTACCAGATATATCACAACTGCACAGGGGCTGAGCACAGGGCTGGGTTTGTTTCTTTCCTGGTTAGCTTCAGGCTTAAAGGACACCCTGAAGCTGTTCTCTGCTGGGAAAGGAGATTGATGAGCACCATCATCCCCTGGTGCTTGCCAATGCCCCCACCATGGTGGCATATCACATCACGTGCCAGGGGATGCAAACCTGACCCCCAGCCTACCCTATCTCCTTCCTGTGCTCAAACCCACTCTTAGGAATCCCCAAAGGTGATGGAGGTTATGGCAGGCTCTGAAAGCTTTACACTGCTTTTAACACACAGGGTGTACCTCTGATTTCACTGCCACCTCTGGCAGTCAGGGCTAGCATGAGCCTAATGTATGCATCAGGAGTTTGACCAAATGACACCATTACTCATCCAGACTCAGCTGGAAAGAGATTCTCAGAGATCCTCATGACATGCACAAAATGCACCCTTCAGATTTTCACACACAGCAAAGGAAGGTGCTTCTGGATCTTCTCTTACAAAAAACAGGCAGAATTTGTACAGTAACAGATAAAAACCTACTGCTGCCACAGCCCTACATGTTACACTACCACTGCAAAGATTTCTTTCTTTATGAAACATTCATAAAGAAGCAACACTTACTAATAAGGGTGTGCTCCCTTCCACCCCATAGGCACATAAGGGCTGCTTCTCACCTACTCACAAGTGCTTTCCCCAGTGCTTTGGGAGTATTTTTAGAGGGCTGATCCTGGCTCATTGAAGTCCTCTGAAATTTTGCTACTGACTCCAGCAGTAGCAAGATCAAAGAAGAAAGCTGCTTCTTCTCTGCACTCCTCCAGTATCAGAGGGATGGCCTGTCCATGGCCACTCAGAGGGCTCTTTTTTACTGAAGGTAAAACCACTGGAGATGTTGAGGAATACATTCAGTGGAGCTACAGATTTGAGCTCCGGGTGGAGGGAGCCTGAGGCAAGAGCTGGCAGTGACCCTTTGCACAACAAAAGGCACAGAGGACCCCTGTGCAGGCGCCAAAAACTCAGCAGGAAGAGCCCAGACTTTCATGCACATAGATTGTGGGGATGTAAAAGCCCAAGGATTCCTTTGTTTGATGTCCCACCTCCAGAGGCACCAGTTCAAGCTGTTATTCTGTTATTGCACCATGATTATTTTAAGAATCCAGACATCTGAGACTCTGCTGTGGGAAATCCTGGGTTGAGCTGGTAAGGAAGCCTGGTGTGACTGTCTGAGTGTGGGGAGGCAAGGGGGGCACCCCTCTGCCACTGGAACCACCTGTGGTGAAAGGGCTTCGGTGCTGTGAGTGCAGCTGCCAAAGCAAATCCTGCATGGTCAGACAGGAAAACTTCCTCAACAGGACAGCAAGGTCACATCAAGTTGGGAATCTACTGAATGCTTTATGGAAGAGCTAAAAAAACCCCAACCAGCTCCTCTTTGCATTCACATAGTCTATAATAGCTAATACACACTTACTAGATAAAATTACATACATAATGTAAGTAACATAAACCACATTTTAATCCTATATTAATAACAAAGACAATAAATGCAAGGCCATTCCCTGTCCAGCTAGAGGTCGAGTCTCCTCCTGTAGCAGGTGCTCTTTCCAAGCATTGCACCCCCTTGTCCTTCCCCACACACACTCAGAGCAGCATCTGAAATGCAGCTGCCCCAAGCACAGCAGGGTTTGATTCATCTGCTGCAAGCCTGGCTGGGTTTCAGAGCGTGGCAAACACAGATATCTGGTTTGAGGCATGCAAGGAAGAGGGTACTTGGAGAATGCAGACAGGAAACGTTCCAGATTGTTTATACCTGAGTCATAACTAATGCCGACAATGAAAACTGAGTCAGCTCAGAGACCACCACTGTGCTCAGTGCCTATGGGATGCTCCAGCCTGATGCCACTAACAGGGAAATTGGGACTAAGCACAAATTACCCATATAAACATCACAGTTGTTTCTGTGAAACTGTTGGTGATGTGATACCCCCACTGTATTTGCTGTGTTAGGAGACAGGAGCACATTCTCCAAACCACAGCAGACTCACAGGTCCAAGTGCTCCTGCTATCAAGACCTTGGGCTCCTGATTTCCAAGAAACATCTCCATGAGTGAGCAGCCACTAAGAAAACAACACTACCAAAAACTACTGATGGTAGCAAAAAGAAGGAAATGTCTGGAACAGGTGGAGATGGAAAGCTCCAGGAAAGTTCATTGCAATTTTTGTCACTTCCAATCTCTCTCCTTTCAATTCACTGAACTCTATTCTATCCCTTGATATTCTTGCTTATCAGGCAGACATGGAAACAGCAGTGCACCTTTGAAATCCACTGGGAGCAGTGAAGAGGAAAGCTAGCAAAGCCTGGTTTAGCTTTAAGGGGAGGGGATGAGGGTTCAAGTGAGGGGAGAAGATCCCAGGCTTGGTTAGATGGGGATTTGTGACAGACCACAGACTTGCAATGCAAAGTGTGTACATGGATCCCAAATCACAAAAAAAAAAAAAAAAAAACAAACCCAAAACAAAAACCCCACAAGCCTTGGGCTTCATTTTGGTGGAGTCCTTGTTACTGCAGTATCTATGAGCACTCACTTGGGCAAGATGTGCCCCCTGCTCCCACACAGGGCTTTCTGCCACCTTGGATTCACCTTTATCCTCAAGGGAGGGAAAGTCAGACATGCCTTAGTGCCTGTCACACCTCTCCAGACTACATGCAAGTCCCAAATTACTGTAAATTGAAAATCTGTATAGCACATTGCACCTATACAGGGAGGCTGAGTAGATGATGCTGAGCTGAGGACCTGACAGGTAAACTCTCTCACAGCAGTCTGTGTTCACTGTAGAGCATTTATTTCCCCTCATAAATCACATTTCAGCTTTTCCAATCCAACTCCTTTGCACATCTACCCAGACAGAAATACAGGCTCCCACCTTCTACTTTTTTCCCCTCCTGGGGAACAGCTTTCCAGACCTGCCACCCATCCCAGCACTTGAGAGCATTATCCACCAAGGACTCCCCCAAATCTCTCAGCACCAGTCCTGCTCCACCACACAGACTCCTGGCAGAGCCATCCCTCCCCAACAGCCCACAGCTCCCCTCTGCTCAGGGACAGGGACAGCAGAGCTGGCCTGACCTTCCTGGCTCCCCCATCTGCTGCCCTGTCAGTATTTTCACTATCAGCCACACATAACCTGGGGCCATTTCTCTTAGCATGTAGCCCAAGCAGGATTGCTATTCTGCAGCACTTGTCTCTGTATCCTTTGCAAAATTGGGCCATTTGATGAAAATTTCAGGTAGAAATGTTATTTTTGTACCTTCTTGCAACAACTCCTATTTCAGCTACTCACCCCACTGCCTTTTGACATTTATAAGCATCACTGCTCAGACCTCTACCCTTGCCAGTCACCTTCAACCAAACCCTTCCCACCTCCTCCCAAGGAACAGCTCCACAAGTTCCCTTTGGTCAGGGCATTTGGTTCAAAGCTCTCAGCCCCCCTGTCCCCCTGAGGTAGCCTGATCACATCTGCTAACAGAGCAGTATTCACCTCCTCCACTCCCCTGGTAATGCCAGTTTCATCCATCTGCTTGTCAGCTTCCCCCACAACAGCCACTGCCTGTCCCCACCCATGCGGCCCCTCCAGCATGGCAGGAGCTCCCACCATCCCACTGCAAGCCCAATGGAGACCCACACTTGCTATGAAAACATGAAAATTTGGGTTTTGCAGCGTCAGGTGCTTGGTGGTAGAAAACAAAAAGGATTTCTTCCCAGACCTCTCAGGAAGCAGCAGCTGAAACAGGTGGCTGCAAGCATGTGCTGCTCTGTGGCTGTCACCATCCACCAGAGACCCTGCCTCCATCACAGCTCCTGCCATATCCTGGGATCACCTTTGGATTAGATGAGGTTGCCATCAGTTAGGAGAGGGATTCAAAAAGACATGCAAGAACTTAGCAAGAAGTATGGGATGCAACTCAGAAGGATTTTTTAAAGAACTGCCTAACACACCCATAGTACTTGCTGTATTACTGCAGCAATAATATTATCACTCTAGTTTTGGTCATGACAACACACCTCCAGTGTAAACAGGAAGGAAAGCCTTAATTCTGTTCCTGGCTTG
Source organism: Molothrus aeneus (assembly GCF_037042795.1). NCBI lineage: Eukaryota > Metazoa > Chordata > Aves > Passeriformes > Icteridae > Molothrus > Molothrus aeneus. The sequence continues at coordinate 141,540,742 of NC_089646.1, read as the reverse complement.
CTGGAACAGTTTAGACAAATCTTTAGCACCTTAGTTTACATGCCTGGGGACTGGTTTTGTATATCCTGAGCTGTTAAATCCCAGATGCCCAGCTGTGAGCAATGTGTAGCAGAGATTTGCTGTGCTGCTTTGGAAGGGCCACCTGACACTGTGTGACCAGAGCAGTGTGACGAGCAAGGACCTTCTGCAGCCTGGAACACTGTTATGGACCACTACAGAAATTGTACAGGTCATCTTTGGTCAGGGTGGCATTCCCCCTGTCCACTTTTCCCCCATCTAGTTTATGGCTCAGAGTCAAATGGGAGAGACAGACAATTCTGAGGGCTATGCTTGTGATCTGCCTCAAACATCTGTCCAAAAGCAGGGTGAAACATCTCTGCAAATGGTGCAGTCTTCCAACTGATGCTGGAAGTGGTTAGACAGCTACTATAGAATAAACACTTAGCTTATAGGCAGCTGGGGTAAAACACATCCTAATCCATCTCTCCAGGTTTACTTTCACTCATTTATAAAATGGGGTAACAGCAGCATCCCAGAATCTCAGAGTGAGAGGCTGAGCTCATGGATCCCTGGGTCTGGGCCAGCCACCACATATGGTACATGATGGAGGTACAAACAGCCTCAGACCCACCTGCACAAGTCACAACCCTCAACACCCTGCCCTTGCCCTCAGGAAATAAAGGTGTTACCTTCCAAATAAGGTTTCAGTACAATATTAAGGAATGTGATGTGAATAGAGACAAAGTGTGCAATACTGAAGTTAATTCCTATTTCACAGGAAATAGGGGCTGGAAGGGAATCCCATGAGAGCAACACATTTATTTCATTATTATATCACAGACGACATTAAGCATCCACTGAGTCCCTCAAGGCAGAATTCTTGCATAAAAAGCATCCTCATTTACCAAGTATGATAGAACCTGCAACTGTTCTATAAATAAAGGTTATTTACAAAGAGCTGTTAAATATTTATTTTTCTCTGGAGACTGAGTTCTCTGTTCATTTGTCTCCGCTGAAGAATCATTTGGTATCAGGGAGCAGAGGAGCTCACCTAAAAAAAGACTAGGAATCTGTCCAGAGCCTGATCCGGACACAGCACCAGCCTCCTCCACAAGCTGGCAAGGAAAAGCATCCAACCTGACACAGAGGGAACACGAAGCAAACAAAACAGGAATGAGCTCATTGGGGAGGCAGAGGTAGAAGAAGGAACACCAGTGATACAGCAGTGATTAATAAATGCTATCACACTGCTTTGTCCTTACAGGGCTGCCTTGGCACTGCACATTGAAAGAAGTGACAACCTTCAATTGTGAAGAGTAACTGCAGATTTGCATTACATTTGCTTTGTGTCTTAGGAACAAGAATACATCTCTCACAACCAATAAATTAGTGATTTTTTACTTGGGTGTTTTTATTTTTTAATTTTCTGAAGCTGACAGATCAGGGTGGGGGACACATGACACAGGCTCAACCAAAAAAACCCATGGCTCTGGAATAGACTTCACTGCTAACCCTTTGTAGTAGTAACTGTAATAGTTCTTACTCCAGCTTGCCAAAAGCTGTTTTAATTAAATATTAAAAAGCTATTTGTTAAAATAACGTTTCCATAGCAACTAGAGAAAGCTAAAATACCCTGGTGCTTCTGACTCACAGCATATTAATCAACCAGCAGCTATTATATAATGAGCACCTCCCTGCAAGCACCAGCAGGAGCCACGGCACCGAGTGCCTGAATGCAGAGCTGGACTCTGCTCTGTGTTTGCTGCCTGCTCCCAGCACAGACCTGGGGAGTTACCTGGGCTCAGCCCAGCAATCACATGCCCAAACATTCTGGGGAAGCCATGCTGGAGTCCCCAGGGTCAGTATGTCCCTGTGGGGCACAGAGGGGGTGGCACTGGGCAAGGGGAAGCTCTGGTGAGGGTCACACAGACAGTGGCCCCCACGGGCCTGCAGCAGTGAGGGGCTGAGGTGGCTCCTTCCCAGCAAGCCCCAACCACCTACCTCCAGTGCTTGTCTTGCAAATGCAGCGCTCATACCACATCTATTTCTCTAATTTATTTAAAGTTTTTAAACATTATTTGAATTATTTTTTGTAGCAAGCACCTTCCTACTATTAGGCCAACTGTGCAAAACTGAGGAGGTGATTAAATCTTGCAGGGACAAACAAGCTCTGCTGCTCAACCAGAAAAGCTTATTTCACAGATTCAAGAAACAAAACAAAACAAAGAACAGCAAACAACCACTCCCCCCTCACATCTAATGCCCCCAAAAGATGAAAAAACCCTTCTATTCTCTATCCATGCAGCACAACAATGGCAGCCTCAGCCACCCAGCAGGTAAAGCTGCCCGACCTGGCTGCTGCTGGCCCTTGCTGCCAGCCTTTGGGAGGCTTTGCCCCAGGACACAGCTTGTGTTAGAGCAGGGCAGTGTCCCCCAGTGCCTTGTCCATAGGAGCATCACCACATGGTCTGAAGGGATGGGAACAACTGCAAAGGGAGTTGAGCAGTTGAGGCCAGAGCAATATTACCTCAGGGGAAGAGTACTGGGATGGAGAAGTGCAGGTACACTAGTCAGATGGAGTTGGAAACCACTTTCCTCCTCCTCAGTGACTCAATTTTTTGCTTTTAAGCCCCCTTCCTCCTTTCTTTCCAATGGAAGAGAAATATCTAACCACGCAGTTATTAGCCAAAAGGAATGTAATGAATATTACAGCATCTGTATGCCAGCTTTGGTTTCCTGCTGCTTTGTTTGGATGTCACAGACTGTGGCTATGACAACCACAAGCAGTTATTGGACTGATGTCATTTGTGACATCATACTTAATGGAAAAGAAAAGGAAGAAGAGACAGTATCAAAAATAAGAAGAATAGAGCAAGATCCCAAAGGACCACCACACTGGGGCTGCTGGAGAGCCAGGGAGAAGCAATCCCATCCTTACCAAAGCCCAGGCAGCACTCAGCTCTGGGGAAAACCTGCCCTGGGCTGTGATAGAACTGCAGATTTGCAGTTACATGAATGAAATCCTCTCACCCCTTCTCATCTTGGAGCTGTAATGGAGGCTTTTGGCTGAGCCTCATCTCCCCTGACTAAATTTCTCCTGCTCTCCAACCAACTTCTCCTCCACATCTTCCTCCTTCAGTTACAACAGTATTCCTCTCCTTTTAAAAAATAAAACAATCTGTCCAAAATTTCCAGACAGTCGCCTGATCAAGCACTGGTGGGAGAATGAGCGTTGGTTTTGTGAGGAGTGCACTGTCTGGAGAGGTGGCTTTGCTGGTGACAAGTACAAGTGACAATTTCAGGGCTGCTACACCTACAGCCCCATCTCTTGCCCCGTGTAAGAGCAAGGAGGTAGCACCACTGTTGCATTTGGCAAAGCAGTTTCTGTACACAGTTCTGGCATCCCTTACATACTGTTGTAATTTTATCTGCAGAAAATGCTTCCAAATTCACTGCTCAAGCTCCAAGAAACAAAAATAACCCCAAATTCATCTAAATCTCATCTGATAAGAGAACAGTTTACAGCAACAAGTATATTTTTTTGAAGTCATACATCCAGAAGCCTTGACATTAAGTGAGTTAATTATTCCAAGCTACTACTGCCCAAAGGACACTTTCTCTGTCCTCCTGCTCCCCCACCAGACCTGCTGTGCCTTTGTAGTCCAACACTGCAGCCTGCCCTGGGCATCCTGTGATCTGCAGGATCTCACCAACCTGTCCTGACACAGGCCATCCTGGGGAGGGAGAGCAGCCACAGAACCACCTGAGGATGCTTCTCCCCAAGCACCTACAGCCTGGAGGGACCCTCCCCTGCATCCTCCCAGGGCTTGGTTCCCCACCAAGAGATGGCTCTGCCATCTCTGCAGAGAACAAAAGTTCATCAGCTGAATTCTGCCCATAATAAAGTGGGTATTGCTTTTAAACAGCAGGACAGAGATGCTGCCTTACAAAGGGATGGTGAATTAAAGCCTCATGGGTGAAGCAACCACCACTCACAGCTTGCTCCTAACTGTCCCCAGGCACACTGGAAGTGTCAGGAGCTTCCCAAACCTTACCTAACAGCTCATAACACATCTCTTGGTCAAGGCCCCTCTGCAAGGATGTCAGTCAGAGCCACCCCAAGCCCCTGTTGACACCCACACTGCCACCCCTCACCGGACACAGGCACCTCTGGGAGCAGCTACTGGCAAGATTCAGCTCCAGCTGCTGGCAGTCAAACAGAGAAAGGGAAATGACAAGAAAGCCTCTTTTTCCTTCTCTCCATCAGTTCTCTCATAGAACAACTGAAAGATTTTGCAGGGCAATACTGCAAGAGGATAGAGAGAGCAGACACAGAAGAGCCAAATTCTTCTAGCCCTGGGTTTTCCTGAGCTTCTGAGCAGGAGGGAAGTTTCTCAGTCAGCACTGTCCCACTGCAGCCACCTCATGCTCCCCAGCTCCTGTCATGCAGCCACAAGAGAAGACAGGCAAATGGGAACTTCCAGTCTCCTTTCACTGCTGAGCTGTGACTGGGTCTTGCTGCAGTAATTTCACAGCCATCTGAGATCCTACACCAGCTGCCTGGGGAGCTTCCAAGGCGGCCACTCTTGGCTTTATCTCTCATCCTCTTAACACAGCTATAATGTATCAGAGGCACCTGTGGATTACATGCCTGTATCAGCACTGCTGTTTTACTTTGATTTAATGACACAGACAACATCTATGTGGCACCAGCAAGTCCTTCTCTGAGGAGCAGGTCCCCATGCTCAACCCCTTTGTGGAACCAACCACCACAGGGGTGCATTGGGATGAAGATTCATAAGGAACTGAGAAAATGATTCCCAGATTTCAACACTCCCTACCTAACAGAAAAACAATTGAGCTTTGGTTCTGAGATGAGCAAAGGGCTTTTCTAAGCTGTGGAGATACTTTGGATATATACAAAGCACACTTCTGCTGATTTTTTTTTTTCACTTAAATTAGTATCTATTCATCACTATGAAGCCAACACAGCTGTAAAGAAACAGAGGCCAGAGCCCACCCTGTGCAATGCTTTGTAAGTGACTCACAAAAAATAAGCCCCACAGCTCAATTAGCAGGTCTTGTGTGGCAGTCTAAACACCAAGGAGTTAGAAGAAAACATGTGTGATTCAAAGAAAGAATATGAACCGTGGACCTTACTGAGGGAGATCAATACAAAACACTGTCATCATTTCACATCCCCTTTTTCTCCAGTTACTGCACTCATTGCCAGTAACCTTGATAAAGGGCTGAAAGAAGGATTAAATTTTTTTGCTTACCAGTTTCTGAATGCTTGATAGGTGTTTATTAGGGAATTTTCACCACATCTTTACCAAACAGAGATGGACTCAGTTTTTCTCCTTTAACAAAACTAGCCCTTTCTTTTTCAAACTGATTTCAATTTGGGGTTTTATTCTGCTCTAGCCCAAATAGATTTTTGTTGTTGTAACAGAAAACAGGCTTAAGCCACTGAAATTAAAATAGAAACAAAACTCTGCTGATGTCCAAGTAACCACAGATTGCCATCACCACAGAACAGGGTAAAAACAGGAGTTGAGCTGATTATAAAAGCCTCAAAAAAAACCCCAAAAAAATCCTTATTCTACCCTCTACTAATAAAATTTACTTACAGAAAGCAAAGAAGTCCAGAACAACAGCATCCAAATTTGAGCCCTGTTATCAAACCTCAGAGCAGCTGCCTCAGGAGCCCACACTGTGCCAGGCACACAGCCAAAAGCTCCAACCAGGCTTTCCTGAGGTTCCTTTAGAACAGCACTGGCTGGCCCACCTGGAGAGCTGCAGAGTAGCCACAGCTGCTGGAAATCCCAGCCCACACCCTCCAGCAATGCATAGGGAAAGGTTGTAGGGCAGCTGCTCTTCAAATATACATTTTCAATTGGTTTTTTTTAAAATATATATAGAAGCTCCTGGCTAAGGTGCTTTGAAGCAAGTGTGCAGGTGCCTCTTGTGATATAAAACTTCCTTCAAAGCTATTTTATCACATCAGGGAACACCCAAATATTGGATAGTTTCCTGTTTTGATGACAAGGCTGTGGTGCTGTCCATACACACAAAAACAACATCATAGCCAATCTGTGCTCTTTTTCCATTGCAAATGATGCAAGCTTACTTCCCAAGGAATGCCTCAACTCTTCAGCAAGATTCTGTCTTTCCATAGCTGGTAAAGCTTGAAAACAACAAACAAGCTTCAGATGGTGCTAATGGTCCATTCTGCTAACCATATTCTGAATTAAATGCATTCATGTGGTTTATATCTGTAGTGAGATAATTATTCAGCCTATGTGGTAATGCAATGCTGACTTTATTTTGTGGGCTGCAAAGAGGTGCCAAAGGCACTCAACTAGTTCCAAAAGACTGGATTTGCTTGCTGTAAACATTTCTTGAAATGTCTTTAAAAGAAAAAAAAATGAGAAGATTCTCCTTCTCTTTGGGCAAGCTTGGATTTCTCATGTAAAGGAAAATGGAAAGAAAAACCTACTCACTCACAGCACTTGATTTCTTACATCCTGGGAATCCCTCTGAAGATGAACAGTACGTCTGATACCTACAAAAGTAGAAAAAAACATGTAAGTCAGGGAGAAAAAGAAAAGAGAATAGCAGCCATCCCTTCTCCTTTACAACTGGTAATTTAATTTTTTCACCAGCACCAGGAATGCCAGCAGGAATTCCAGCAATTCCCTTTTCCACTGACCACCACTGACAAGCAATTTGAAAGATTTGGTCCTCCAGCCCCTTTACAGTAACATAATGAACCTTGGGAGCCTGTCAGGAGAAAAAAAATCCACATTTCTTAGGCCAAGCAGACAGTGGAGAGTGCTCACACTGATATCCTGAGATACCACCACTGTGGTTTGCACTGGAAATACCCACAAAACATCTGCTGCAGCTGCCATGCTCCAAACAAACTCTTTGGCTACTGGGAACTTCTACAAAATGCCATCAAAATCGTCCTTCTCCTCCTTAAAGGGACTCACCTGCTGTCTCCCAAAGCTAAAGTAGGCTTTCCTCATTTTTGCTTTATTTTTTTTCCTCCTAAGAAAACAGGAGAGGAAGGTTTCGCTTCAGCAGCTGCAAGAGCAGAACTGAATAGAAAAATATTCCCCTTTGGCAGTGGCTGTACACACACCTAAGAAACACAGTGCCTGCAGGTCTGCAAGAATGGTTAAAGAGATAATAAACAGCCAAGGGACTGCTCTGAGTAAAAGAAATACAAACAGAAAACCACCTCACAAGCCCCCCAGGAAAAGAGGCAGAAGCTTATTGATTGCCTCAGTAGGACTGTGAGCACAAGCTGCACTTTCAGCTCAAGCTGAAATATTTGGGTTTGAAACTCCAGCCTCCTGTTATCTGGCCCGAGGAAGGTCGGCTGACAAACCCAAAAGAAACCACCTGGAGTCTTTTGCTGCTTCCCAGCAGGTTAGGTTGGTATTTTTTTGGATCTTTTCAAAGGAAGATATGACTTGATTTCCTGAAAGAGCATGCTGGCTACTGGAGGAGCTGGGAAGCCAGAAGCTATTACACAACCATAACCATATTTTAGGAGCTTAGGCTAGAAAAAGCTGCATGTTTATTCACAGATAAAAGGGAAACTGCTTCCCGCTTCGCTCCATCTAGGAGTAAGGCAAAAACTGCTAGTTTCACTGAATTGTAAAAGAGAAATAAAACACATGGGATAGCTGCAGATTTTGTGCAGCTATTTATACCTCCAACACTTTGGGACCCAGCAGGCCACCTTCTGCTGCTCTTCCTCCCTCTTTTGGGTCAAATTCTCCATTCTCATATGGTAGGCTTACGATGAAGATGTTTCTGTATTTAATGGGTTTCGTCCAGTCGTATTTTACTAAAACTGCTATCTGAAATTCTGCTTTTTCAGTGCTCTGTCCAACACACAAAAGTGACCCTACAGCTTCCCAACAGAACTAAATCTAAACCTGTGAATAAAACACTTCTAAAGAACAAGGAAATCACCTACAGTCCAACACAGCCCTGTCCTTCCCCGATCTCAAACCTCTGCCTAGAATGTTAAGTAAGATAAATATGTCTGTGTATGGTGCTGTTGCTTGTTGGGACTGTATACTGACCCTCACAATTTTTGGTACTTCTCCTAAAGACCCAGCTGGTGAAGCTTCTGCAAGGATCTTCTCCACTTTTGGAAGCATAAAGCAGAAAGAAATCTTCATCCAATCCCTTGCTGTTGTAATCATCCTGCACAATCCTCTTCAGAAAGTATACAAAAAGTTTCTGTCCCTCGTGGCTATGAGAATATGATTTTGGTTTAATATAACAGCCCAGAAACAAGTTGGTAATATGTGTGTGTATATATATACACACGCACACATACATATTTCAGATCTAACTATTTCACACTTCTGGGAGATCTGCTACTGCTTTTGAATGTTTGGAGTTAGGCAACAGTGAAATGAAGGAGTCACAAACTTGTTTGATATACAAACACCAACTTTTTCAACAGGTAGGTAATTACTATTGAAAACTCTTGCCTGAGTTTGCTTGTCTTGAGCATCCCTGCTGTGGGCAGCTCTTGAGCAGCCTGCCTTGGGGACATGCTTACTCCAAGGCAGCACAAGGCAGGAGAAGCAGCTTTCCTTGCCATGAAAACACCACTTTGCTGGAATGCATCACAATGCTGGGATCAGGCAAATTCAGACCAGACCTCCCCTCTGCACAGGAGGCATTCATACAGCCATCACCATTTCACCCACGTGAGCTGTGCCACACCAACACCCACAGAGCAATGGACAAGAGCTGGGGAGATCTGTATCTGCTGGCTCCCATGTGCTGTCATGGTGAGTACATGTACAGAACAGTCAATGGTGCTTTCTGAGTTACCACACACACTCCTGGTTGACAGGAATTGCCTGTTTGGGTGTTTACGTGGCCCACAGCATGCAGTGAGTAACTCCAGCTACCCCAGCCAATCTTCATTCTCTGCACACTGAGCAGGAGACTCAGCCACCAGCTGCTTCATCATTCTAGACTCTTTCCAAAAAAACATCTCATGGCAAAACAAAAGAAAATAAACAAAACAGCTTTTACATACTTTATAAACAGCAGCACTCCACATGGTTTCTGCAACCCAAACACTACAGCACAAACTGCCTGAAAATGGGATTATTTTGCTTTATTCACCATGGAGTTTTTTACAAAAAAAGAGATTGTCGAGATATCTTCAGAGAGCTAAAAGGCAAATCTTGAGCTGCTGTTAGACAGGGAAGAGAAATAATGGTACTTTTTAGATGCTTGACAGAAAAGTTCCTTTGAGACTCTCTCAACCTACAGAAACTATCAATTTTGCAAAAGCGTATTTTACAGAGAGAAACTGAATTGGAAGCCCTGAAAGCACCTGCTTTCCCAAGCTGTTCTTGAGATGAAGGAAAATAAACCCCACATTCCTCTCGATTTCTGTTCCTGAAGATGCAATTGGGTGGTTTAAATCCTGGGGTCAGCCCAAAGCATCCCCATGGAACAGGTCGTGCCAACTCTCCACAGCTCCAGCAGCTCAGGTGTTCCCCCCACAGCACTGCTGATCCATCAAATGCCCTGACTGCCCCAAAGCCCCAAACTGGTGGTACAGGCAATAGGTCAGGAAAAACCTCCTTCACTAAGCTAAGTGCCCAGGATGCTGCTTTCCTTTGCTGCTGGCTCAGCAAGGCAGGAATACAGCAAGGATGCATTCCCAGGATGCAGGGTGGGGCACTGGGAGCCACCCACCATGTCCCTGCTCCTCACTCCCTGGTGTTTGTATCATACTAGGCATTTATTAACTTTTCAGTGTAGCTTACACCTCTATTTCCCTAAAAAACACCATGATCAAAATTACCACCTTAGCAATGTGAATTACTCCTAACAGCAGACTAGCAATGCTGCTATGGAATTAAGCATGCACAGCTGTGCTGGAAATGGGGGGTTTGCAGCCTCTTGACTGCAGACTGTTATTACAGCATGATTAGCAGATACAAATGTTCTTGAAAGTCATCTCTCTCCACACACTGAAAATCACAGTTATCCCAGCAGATCCCAAGAGCCCCAACAGCTCCTGGCTGCTGGTTCAGTCCTTGTTAAGCATTCACCAAACCTGGCAGAGTGCAGCACCATGGACTAACATGCTCATGAGCCTCCTTGCCTTCAACACCTTTTCCTAAAGCTACTAAACTAAACCCATCCCTGCCCCATCCCTACAACAGACAAAATACAACTAAAAGTCTACATCAAAACTTTAAATATGCAGTGAAAAAACCACTAAAAACCCCCAAAGTGCTCTGAGGTCTCTGAGTAAGTGCACACACAGTGCAGACAGTGATGCTTGGACAAACCACAGGTATCTCCCACAGCACTCCATCCCCAGAGGTCTTGTTCCTGTCCCACTTGGCACTCAGCTGTCCTTCTCCAGCCTTTTGAATAAAGTTTAAGAAGAGAGGGGTATTTCCACCCCACAGCAGCTGCTGCTGGCAGCCCCTGAGCTTCCCTGGAAAACCACCAGAGCTGACCTGGAAAACACAGAGCAGGAGGCCCCTCCCAGGAGTCATCTTCTCCACCTCATTGGTGTGATGACCACTCACACAAAGTCCTTATCCACGCTGCACAATTTTCAGGGATCTGTGAGCAGAAGCTGTCCCAGTTAGTCAATCCAAGGCTGCACCATGCTGCAGTTCTCCAGCCTTAGGTTCCTCCAGGTGAATTTCTATAAGCTACAGGAACAGACCAAACCCCTCTTTGTAATGCCTTCTGATATTACTAGCTGCTTTTGAAAAGATTACAAAGCATAAAAATAAACAAAGAGAAAACAACAGCAAAATAAAGAGTAAATAAGATCAAAAACCAAATTAGCTGTCTTAAAAAAAAAAAAAAGGGAAAATTTCATAGTTTTAGGCACATTTTCACTGTGCAGCACTGTCCCAAAAACTATTCCTCCCCTCTCTCTGAGAGATTTAGTAGATTTCAGAAAACATGTTCTTCTCTGCCAGGTTGAAACTGATCTCACATTCCTCTAGGGAGAAGCAGATGGCTGAGCCAGGCAGCCTGGGCAGCCACGGAGGCCACCTTTGCCTGACTGCCCCCCCAGGGGACTGCCCAGTCCCTGGGATCCAGGCTGCTCGGGGCCAGGCTGTGCCATGCACAGTTCTGCTGAAGCTGGTGGGAAGCGCTGTGCCTGCTGGCACCAGCTGCAGCTGGCCTTGCTACAAGGTGAGACAGGGGCTGGCAAGGGTCCTGGCCTGGCTTCCCTGGCACTGAATGGACAGACAGACAGTCATCCTGCCACTTCTCATCTCAGTGCCCTCTTGAAAAATTTGCACATGAACAACAACATTAACCCCACAGCCCCAGCATGGGCAGGTGACCACACATTTCCTCCCGAGCTCCTACAGCCTTTCTGCAACTCCCTTTCCAATGCTAAGTCTGGTTCATGGGGAACCAGGCCCTGAACCAGAATGAAAGAGAATGGGAAAGCACTGCTCAAAGCTGATTATATTTGCTTTAAAACACATCCCCCAGTTGCAGATGTCAGCACAGAGAAAGGTAGAAAGAAAGAAGGGCTTTCTTTCCTATCTCCTTAACTGTTCCTAACTTCCTTCAACAAATCAAAGTGTTTTCTTGAAGGGTGAGAAATTTCAGTCTCATACTATTTTAAATTGGCAGCAAGGGGTTTAGAGCAAGGAGAAGAATGTTTGATTGCATAAGAAAATTCAGCCAGAGAGAGAAAGTGATGTCCTGTAGGGTTCTGGCTATGAAAAAGTTCATTATTGGTTTATTTGGCTTTTAGTAAGGCTAAACTATTTCACATTATTCCTCTTAACCCTTGCATTTCAGACTGTCACCCCCTGGTTAGTTACCTGCATGCCCATAGTAATGAAGGTGTTGGAATGTTGGAAATCAGTTGTCAGACCCCTCCTCTGCCAGGGCCATGACTGAGAACTGTTTTCCAACACAGTGGTTGCTGGACTGTTGTTGGACACTTTTTCTGCCCAACATATGTACAGCAATAACTTTTTATTTTTAAACAACCAAGCTGTGGACTGTTAACCTGCTAATTAATTTTCAACACCATGGGATGTCCCTTTATATAGTCACAGAATCGTTTATGTTGGAAAGAACCTTTATGCCAAGTCAACCACTAAACCACGTCCCTAAGTACCCATCTACATGTCTTTTAAATACCTCCAGGCATGGTGACTTCCCTGGATAGCCTCTTTCAGTGCCTGACCACCCTTTCTGTGAAAAACTGTTTTTTAATATCCAATCTAAATCTCCCCTCAAGTGCAGCTTGCGGCCACTTCCTCTCATCCTGTCACTGTTACCTGGGAGAAGAGACCAACCCCAGCTGGCTGCAGCCTCCTTTCAGGGAGTTGTAGGCAGTGACAAGGTCTCCCTGAGCCTCCTTTCTCCAGGCTAAACACCCCCAGCTCCCTCAGCTGCTCCTCACCTGACTTGGGCTCCAGCCCCTTCCCCAGCTCCACTGTCCTTCTCTGGACAATCTCCAGCACCCTCAATGTCTTTCTTCAAGCTGAGGGGCTCAGAACTGGACACAGCACTCGAGGTGTGGCCTCACCAGTGCTGAGTACAGGGGGACAATCCCTGCCCTGGTCCTGCTGGCCACACTATCTGATCCAGGCCAGGATGCCATTGGCCTTTTTGGCCACCTGGGAACACACTGGCTCATGTTCAGCCACTGTCAGCCTGCACCCCCAGGTCCTTTTCCTCTGGGCAACCTTCCAGCCACTCTTCCCCATGCCTGCAATGTTGCAGTCCCTGTGTTCAGATCCATCCAGGTGCCATACATGGAGATATTTCCATTTGATGGAGATACATGGTGTAAGTTGTACCCTGGGGACAGAGCCAAAAATCACAGACTCCTTCCACTACCCACCAAATACCCAAGCTCATAACAACAGCAGTGTTCAGAGCAGGAAAAACCAAAGAGAGAACTGAAGCGAACACAACAGAAAAACATGCTACCCCACATCAGTTCCCATGATCTAAATGGATGTGCCACTTTGGGAAAGACAGGGGTCATCATCTGAGGCTGCCTGGAAGAGCAGGCAGGTGGGGAAAGCGTTGTGAGCAGCAAAACATCAGCACAACTTCACATATGGCTAATGCTAGACTGCAGCCAGAAACATCACCAGCTATTGTCACTGCTCAGATCCACTGTCAGAGTGACACAATTCAAGGCCTCCCAGTATGACTGTTAGGTCTGGCCTGGTCTCTCCAGTTTCAGCCTGATTTCCTCACCACATGACAGAGCCCAGCAGCAATCAGTCTTTTCCCTTGCTCTTTATTCATTCCCTCTTTTGTTTCCCTCAACCCTCAAGCTGAAAAGAAAAAAAAAAGGGGAAAAACCAAGACTGATCAAGACCAGACAGTGACTAGATTTTGTTGCCATAAAAATAAATGCAAGAGGAAGGGGTTTCCCTTTTTCCAGCTGTTTAGACCATTCCTACTTTTGGCTGTAAAGCACCGATGTATTTGCAAATTCCTGCCAAACATAGCACTCATTGGTGCAAAAGTGGTGCAAGAAACTAAATGAGCACAGGATATAAACATAAAGCAAAATATCACTTTGCTCCTCTCAAATAATTGTGTTTGTGCTTCATTTGCTCATGAAGACCAGCACTGTTAGGTGTTATTGAGTATCTTCTTCTCAGTAAGAGCATCCGGGTCCCTCTGCCTGGAAAGTTCAGTGAGAGGTACCTGGGTCAGCTACAAGTAATCACAGAGCCACAAACAGACCATAGGAAAGGCTGCCCAGGGTCCCTTATATTCCTTCTAGGAATAGAGGTTCCTGCTAGGTCCTGAGCTTCAGCTGCTCTCCTCACTGCAAACTCCTGGAGGTCCTGTTTGATGGGAGCATCTCGCAGGGCATGTTCCTGCCTGCTGCACTTCTCCCAGCTGCCCAGCCCCAGCCCTGTCTCTTCAGTATCCCCATGCTCCAGTAAATAGAGCCACAAGGGAAAAGTCTGCATACACTGACACATTAAAAAAAGTGACTGATCCCAAGGACTGGGAAGGATTGTGGAAATCCCCACAAAGCAGCTGCTTTTGTGGCCTTTTCTCCCTATCCTGGGGATAGGCAACACAGCCTGGGCAATGTGTCTGCTTATTCTGTTAAGAATCAGTAACTCTGGGCCCATCCTTCCCCTCCAGCTAGACTTTAACTTTTAAGGCCAAGAATACAAAGGGATAGAATGAAAGTCTCCTACAGCCTGTCAGTCTTGCTGTCCCACAAATTTATCCTATCAATTTATCACCTTCATTGCTCTGATGTCTGTATTGAACATTAATTTGTTATGTGTCTGGGTACACAGCCCTGAACAGCCTGGGATGTTTTTGGAAACCAAAGCAACAGAGGTTCACTGAACGTGTGATTCCTCCAGATCTGTGCTCCATTGGAGTAAAATGAAGGTCTAGATATGCCTTTGTTTGAGGACTGGGCCCATAGGAATCTCACGAGGTTTAACCAGACCAAGTGCAAGATGCTGCACCTGGGTCAGGGTGACCCCTGGTATCAATCCAGGCTGGGGAGGAACAGACCCAGAGCAGCTGTGCTGAGACCTGGGGGTGCTGGGCATGACCCAGCAATGTAGCCCAGAAAGACAAATACCCTGGGTTGCATCAAAACCTCATGGGCAGCAGGTTGAGGGAAGGGATTCTGCCACTCTGCTCTGCTCTGGTGAGACCCCACCTGCAGGGCTGTGTCCAGCTCTGGGGCCCTCAACACAAGAAGGACATTAGCTTGTTGGAGCAAGTCCAGAGGATGTCACAAAGATGATTAGAAGGATGGAGCACCTCCCCTATGAGGAAAGGATGAGTGAATTGGGATTGTTCAGCCTGGAGAAGAGAAGGCTTCAGGGTGACCTAATTGCAGCCTTCCAGTACCTGAAGAGAACTTACAGGAAAGATGGGTCAAGAATATTTACAAGGGCATACAGTGCCATGACAAGGGATAACGGGTTCAAATTGAAGGAGAATAGGTTTAGGTTAGATATAATGAAGAAATTCTTTACTGTGAGGGTGGTGAGACACTGTCACAGGTTGCTGTGGTTGCCCTGTCCTGGGAAGCGTTCAAGGTCAGGCTGCACAGGGCAGCCTGCTCTACTGGGAGCTGACCCTGCCCATGGCAGGGGAGCTGGAATGAGACAAGTCCCTTCCAACCCAAACCATTCTCTGATTCTACTGGAATACATCTGGAGCACCAGATATTTTTTACAGCTTTCTACCCCACTCAGGATAGAGGATATATTCACATTTCTGAGAGGGAACCCTGCTACTACTTGGATACAACTTCCCCACTCACTCCAGCAGAAGCAGGTTTGAACCAAGGAGATAAAGTGCAATTCACATCCTGCTGTGAAGACTGTTCAGGAAAAATGCACTTTCATCTTTTAAAAATCAGACAAAATCAGATTTAATACAAAATGTATCTTATCCTTCCACATAACCAGCAACATGACATTAAATTTCTTCTGTCTCATGATATATTTAATGAGGGGGAGAAAACCAGACAAGTGCACTCCCCCTTCTCCAGTACTCCTTGTTATTCTTCCAGAACAATTCTTCAAAGGTACTGAGATCACTGTATGTTACCTCCTTTTTGAAGGATCAGATACATTGCATCAAAAAGCATGCAGGAAAAGTTCTAGGGCATGAAACCAATTTTTGCACACTTTTATCTGGGTCAGCTTTTCTATTGATTCTGCAAATACTGTATCATTTTTTTAAAGTTAAGGGTTTTTTTAGTTTAAAAAGAAGAAAAAGAGAACATCAGAACTCAAGTCAAACATCCATCTCAGCCAAGGACTGGTTTTGTTGGGTGACTCCAAATCAAAAAGGTAGATTTTTTAATAATAAAATCCATCTAACAGTGAAAGGGACCTGGATCGACTTCTAAATTCAGTAAATGCCCTCTTCCCATACTGGGTCTATTTTCATTATTACCATTAATACCATCTTTGCTGTTAGGTGTACAAAACTTAGCAACAGCTGACAACATCTAAGAAAGCTAACATGAAACAAACACATCAAAACCACTCAGACACATGTTTTAGCATTAATTCCTCCCTTCCTTTCTCTGCTCCTCTGCCAAGTTTTCCTCCATGGTTATGAACCATTTGGCTCAGCCTCCAGCTTTGCTTTATGTTGTTTCATCAACCAATGTGTGTCTTGAGGTGCTCTGAAATAGAAATAATAAGTAAGAACTGGCCTCGGGTGATATTCTGTATTAGGAGGAGATGAACTTATTGCACACACCCTGAAGATCTGTACCAACTTCATCTGTACACACACATGGTAGATGGAGGAAGGACCCTTCCCAGAGGACTCCTACTAATAGGTGACAGTTCCTAGTATGGACAACTCAGAAAATTTGCTTACAATTTCAGATGACAGCAGAATATAATAAATAAAGTAGTGGGGAATTTCAATTAGGTTGGTGAAAATAAAGAGCTAATGAACTGTCTCTCAAGTGCTTTTCCAGAATGGAATGCTTTTACTTCTGAGAGATACTTTTTGCATATTTTCATGGTGGTGTGATGCTGGGAACTCCACCACACTGTCCAAGAGCCTGATTATCAAATGTGCTTCTGCTGAAATTTGGGTGCCTGCTTTGACAAAACCTTGTTTCACAGGGATCTGGGCACATGTGAAGAGAGCCTGTACACTTTCAAGTCAGAGCTCAAGAGGGGTCTGACTAAGATAAGCATTTATTCCCTGGCTCTGGGACTCTTGTCTGGCATGCTCAAGGTCCAGAGGATTGTCTGAACAGATACATCAACTTTTTTATACTCACTTTTCCCAGTCTGGAGAGCTCAGATGGAAAGATGAGTAATCATTTCCATCACACCCACAAGTGTGACCCATAAAAACCCCCAGCCTAACTGACACACAAATTATTAAAACCCCAACACTTTCTTGCCATGATTTTACCCCATTAAGCCTTGTCCTCATTAGGAATCTTGCCAGTCCTGCATGGGCTGCTGGATGCTGCCTCCAGCACTGCACATCAACAACCAAAGAGCTGCAGACAAGTGAGCTGCCCTCTCTGCAGCAGGGCTGGAGGTGCCTTTGCCCAAGGATGGCCCTGCTATACTCCATCCATAGCCCAAGTGCAGTTATTAATATAGTTCTAATTGCAGGAATTATTGCTCTGTTACACTATGTCTTCTCTCTTCCCCCATGCATTAACTGGTTGCTTGGAGCTTTGCAATCCTTCAAAGAAAATGCTTTGAAAAATAAGACTGAGGAGGCTCACGTTAAATTGGGAAATGAGCACGCCTTGCTGGCTACCCTGAGAAACTAGGACAGGCTTCTCTCCACCAAATCTCCAGGTATCTCTGAGGCAGCAACAGTCAGCACAATTCTTAAAATACGCACAGGCTGATTAAAGGCTGGCTTGCAGCACTCACCAGACCTGCAGCATTAGTGCAGGCTTTTAAAATCAGACAGGACAATTTATGAAAGAAACCTTCTCCAAATGCAGGACTGCTTGCTGGACCCCCTCCCTTGCTCTCCCACCTCACAACACACCTAAAGCTCCTCTTGGGAAAGCCTGAGGTACCAAAGTGGGCACGAGCAGAGGTATCCACACCTGGGATGCCAGTCCAATTCAAACCAGCAGCTGCTTCAGTGTTAAAGTTGGGTTGTAATCCACACTTTTCCAGGGTTCCTGACAACCAGCCTCCATCCTGCTTCATCCCTTGCTGGGAGATGCAGTGCAGACATCTGAGGGGAAAGCGGAGGGCTGAGCCGGGGCAGCTGGCCAATGGATCTCCAAAATGTCAGAGGAATCAGCTGCAGAGCAGACTTTAAAACAAATATCCCTTCCAACAGGCCCCTTTCCCTGGGGGAAAGGTTTCCCCCTGTGTGTCACACCCCAGGCCCTCTCATTCATGTGCTTGCCTCACACTGCAGAGGCTTCATTAGCGGAGAGGAGCCGAGCGCTGCCGGGCCCTGCGCTCCCCTCAGGGATGGATGAAAGCCAGACTGAGTAGCCAGCAACATCCCCCCTCTCTCACAACAGGGGGAACAAGGGCTCCTGCCCTTCCACTGCCTTCCCCACCTTCCTCTCACGTATCAGAGCACCCCCAGGCCAAAATGAATTTCATATGGTGTTGTCATCCTGTCACTATGGATGAAGCAAAGCAATACTAATAGTTTGGATTTATTTATGTCAGTTTAAATTCAGGCAAGGTTGCAAATTTGGCTTTGACTGAGCCCAGCACACCCCAGCAGTGCAAAGTGCAGACCCCAGCTGTGGCAGAAGCTGCCCTGGCAGGTGTCACCCTGGCCATCACTGCTGGCTGCCATTCTGTGCCAGGCTCAGGCTGTGGCACTGCAATGCCCATGGGAGGGGGTGGGCTCCAGCTTCCCTCAACACCATCACCCTGCACTGACACTCACCCCACAACCTCAACCATGCAATCCAGCCAGCTCAGCTTACTAACACCTCCTCATTTAAACATTTAGGGCACTTTGCCACAAATGCAGATGCTTTTGTTCCTCTGCTCTTTCACGGTGGACTTCAATAAAGAGCTTTTGGCCACCTGTCCCACAGGGGACAGTTTAGCATCTTGAACAGAGCTATCAGGCACACAGGTTAATGGATGAATGTTAATGTACAAATATGCTGAACCTAAATGGACTCTCTCAAATGAGATTCAAAATATAGTCAGAGGTCACCAGAGAAACCTACTAGTAATGCTCAAATTTATACAGAATCATAGAATAGTTTGGGTTGAAAAGGACCTTTAATTATGTATTAATTACAATTAAAATGTATTTTACTCCAATCCTCTGCATATACACAACTTCTCAGTGAAGGAAAGATTGGTTCTAAAGGATCTCCTATAAAGCAAATTAAGTAAACACCTTTAAACAAAGCTCAGCAACTCTCCAAATCCAGGCAAGGTAGTCACAGCTCTCTTTAGCCTGTACTTCATGGATCTTCACAGCAATCTGTGGAATCAGTCATAACTTTCCCATTTGTCCTTTGCAACATTATGACAACTTCTGAATAACTGTGAAGCAGCACAGCTTCCTCAGCTGGAACATCCTCCACTGTCCCAAGGCAAACTGCACTGTTTGGATTTAATCTCTATTTATATGGCTGTGTTTTCCAGATGAAATGTGTGGTCTAAGCAAAAAACATACCCAGAGTCTTCACTGCCTTCATCCAAACTCAGGCATATGCTCTCACATGTTCCACTGAAACAACCAGGGCCCCACCTGGTACCTCAAAATCCCTTAGAGCACTCTGCCCTTCAGGAAGCTCTGTAGTGCTCTGTTGAAAGATGAACAGCGCTCAAAAATTTTATTCTTCATGGAAGCTGTATTTAAAAAGATTTTCTACTGTTCTCACTGGAGTTTCACATTTTGGATATGTGACAAAGCAGACATTGTGTGCAAGGAAATATAAATTCTGACTGCACAAAACTACCCTAAAGCTAGAACTTCAGGATTGGATACAGCTTGAATTTGAACCCTTGAATCAAATTGCTCGGATCTTCTCTGCTGCTAAAATAAAGGCAGAATTTTGTCCTGAAAGATTCCTGTCACTCCTCAGTTTAAAGCAGAGTTTAACTAGAGACTTGTCAAGTTTCTAGTCCCCACCTCAAATAGCCTTGTCAAGTCACACAAGCAGCAAGAAGCAGCCAGGGCAGGGTTTTATTGTCAGGGAATGTAAACAAGTAACAGGCAGTGCTGTTTGTCTATCTCAGGTTGGCGCATATAATTTTAATTAAAGCATTTATGTAAATACAGATGCAAATCAGGTTCAGCATAGCATCTGACAAATTACTATCAAAGACCTGAGGCTACTGGCAAATTATCAGCATGAGCTCTCATGATGTGAAGGTATGAAATCCAATCTTGGTCCAAACACTGTATATTTTATTTGGCTTAAATTGGCAGTAAAACACCATACTGAGGCATACGAAAGAAGTTAAATAGTCTTCAATTTGAAAAAAGAGCACTGAGGAGGTAAACCAACATCCTTGTAATTTGTACTTTAGACAGCTTGTGTCTAGCAAGAAAAAACCCTTTCTGCAACACCTACCAAAGAAACTCAAAGCATCTCTGAAATGTTAATTAATCCATACTCTCCCCAAGGGATATCTATTTTAAAGATGGTTATATGGAGCCTGCATTCATCTCTCATTTGCCAAGGGCTCCCAGGGGAAAAGCCACAGAGATCAAATCTGGACCTTGGCTGTGCTCCTCCACATTCTCATCACAAGACTTCCCCTTCACAAAAATCACAAGAACTCACTCACACCACTGAGGTGTGAACCTCTCTGGCCTAGATATCACTGCCTCAAAGTAGTGTTAACTTCAAAACCTTGTTTAACTTCCAAAGATGATTACAAGACAAGAAAAATAAAGGAAAACAAATCACAAGAGAAAAAACACCCACTCCCAACATTTGAAAATTGAAGGAATCTTTAGATCATACTGAAAGAATCTTATCTTTGGAAAATGAAAAGGTATGACCAAGGTAATCTTCACAGCAGTATCAGCAGCAACTTCTGCTATTTCTTCCCTCCAGGTTCAATTCCATCGTTAGGGCCTTGCAAGGGAAGAGCAATTCTCCTTCATTCAGAACCACCCAGAAAGACAATGCTTGGAAAGAGGCAATAGCTCCTAAGGTTTTAAAGCAGACTTAACCTGATCAACATAAATGAAGTTTAAGTACATGCTTAACATTTTGCCTGCAATACCCTCACACATTTCCCAGGGTATGAAATTCCCACTGGCACTGACAGAAATGAAATCACATTTCCAATTTATTTGGAACAGATGCAACAAGTTCCTTGGAAACAATTGTTATTACTGGTGATAAAGAAGGAGAAGGAAACACAGTAAGGTTTGGAGTTACAAAGGTACATTCACAGCGTGACAAAATGTGACATATACATGTCATAGCATTACTATGACAACAGTGTTTGGAAGATGTGTAACCAGCATTTTGTAAGCATATGGTCATATACTGGCCCCTTCCTGTGCTCAAAATGAAAAACAAAACAGAGGGACAGAAGCTAAAGGCATGAAGCCACAGACTGGCCAGTTTGCATTCCTTTGTCCTGATATCAGTTACAACGACTGCACAGTCATTCAAATGCTTTGCTTATACATGTGCTTATTTGTCTTCAGCATCTTACTTCCAAAACACCTAAAAAACCTCCAAGAAACATATAGAAATAGCAAGTGCTGGTTTTGAACATTGGGACACCAGTGTGAATTCCTACAGTAACTGTGATTTCGTGGCTGCAGGGAGTGTGTGGAAGAGGGGAACAAGAAACGCTGATGTAATTAAGGAAATGATACTGAGGTTGCACCTCCTGTTATCTGTTGGAACAGGCCAAATGTGAGAGCTTTATGCTCCTGGACATTGGGCATCCCTGCTTTCCATGGCTATTAGGAGAACTGGTGCACACACACATATATATATGTACATATATATATATATATGTGTGTGTGTGTGTATGTATATGAAACTTGCTGGAGAGCATTTAACATTGCAAGCTCTGCTTCTCCATAGCACATCTGCATCTTTAATGGAGTACCTGCTCCAGCAAAATCATTTTCTGGGTCCCCTTTTCAAGAAGAAAAAGTGGCAAGTTTCACTGAAGGGGGAGGAGGGGTCAAGACTGTTACAAAGGATGAGACACTCCCCATACTTATTTTGGGAGAAAGCCAAGCCAAAACCACAGCCTTACCACATACTGGTTCCAAGTAAGAGCCCGAACACCTAAAAGAGGCCAAGTTTGACATCTTGATGATTTCTTGTTGATAATCACATCTCAGTAGACTTTTTCTTATCTGATGACTTAATCAGACAATTTCAACAGATTGAATGATTGCACTAGTTTTGCCAAAAGCAGTAAGTGACTTGCAACATACAAGCAAACAGATAAATAAGAGACTTGCAGGTCTGATGCGGCCCCAGCTGGCACATCCTTAGGGAATTGTTTGGAAATCAGTGGTCCTATACTATACTGAGAAGCTGAGCCACTCAGGCAGCAACTCATTACCAAGGGACATGGGTGCACCAGAGGAAAAGGAGAGGACAGGAGGATATAACTCCAGCCAGGCTGTGGGAGAGATTTTAATTCCCTGCCTCACCTTGTGTAAACCATTTTTACTCTCCAGAGCTTCTTCACTTAATTCTTTTAACAAAACTTTTCCATATCACAAATACTGGTATGGTAAATACCCAAGAGGATACAAGGTGCTTGTATTTTAAAAATATGAGATCAAATAAGCACCAATAAACCACTCTCTCATCTGCTTCTCCAGTGAGGCTTGGAATAACCCTGAAGACCCGAATAACCCTGTTCTTCTTGAGCAAAGAAATGTGTAACTCTAAAATGCTGGGGAGGAAGAGAAGAGCAGTATTTCACCAAAGGACCTGTACTAGCAGTCTAACAAAATAATCTCTTGAAGGGAGCCAAGGATTAAAAGTTGGTGTGGAAAGACACAGTAGGTAGTAAAAATACAACAGTATCCATCTTTCAAAACTCAAGGGGTCTTGAAAAAGGGTGCTAGGAAGCGGGAAGGGAATTGCTCTGCCCAAGAGGTAAAGTTGTGCCTTGTTTCCTCTATCTGCATATTTTTCCACCTTTTATTTTTGGATCTCGCAACACTATTCAGCACTAGATGGCACATAGCTGGAATAACAGCCACTGTACCCTGCTCCAGAGCACAGCAGCAACACTGGAACCACCCTGCAAAGAAGGAAGGTAAGAGAGAACATGGAACATTCAAATGCATCTCTCACCTCTGTTTTACTTGAACACCCTTAGGAATTTACAGGAACTGATTTCTCAGAAGTGCTGCAGCAGCAGAAGAGCCCCTGTGTGACCCCAAAGGCTGTGCAATGGGCAGGGCAGTGGTGCAGAGCCCGGCTGTGCAGGAGCCCAGCACGAGTCCCTGCGGGCTGCAGAGGGCAGCTTCCCCAGCACAGGCACGCCTGCCTCACTCAGGAATCCCACCTCTCTGGGCTTAGCCAGGACAGCTCTGCTGGCAGGAGTCTGTAGTGTAGGCACGGCTTAACCCCGAGCTATTTTCAGCAGGAGGCGGGATGGGATGCGAGATAACTTCCCAATATACAGTACAGCCTGTGTCATAATACAAAATCCAGCCTTTGTGCCTTGCAACACAGAGCTGCTCAGGGCACTGCGGGTGGGGACCATCAGATGCTGTCAAGTAAGAGCCAAGATGCTGATGCCATGAAATAAATGGTTTTTAAACCCCCCAACAGGACAGTTTTCATTGATACACAAACTCTAGATTAGCGCTGTTGTGGGCTCCACCACATCAGGTCAGTGCAGAAAGACACAGCTATACAAGCAGGGAAGTCAAAAGGCCAATTTAGAGTCCTTAAGCCCAGGCAAGCACAATGCATAAACAGCATCACTGGAAAAAATGTGGAACTAACACATCTCAAAAGAGATTAAACTCTTCTGAAAAGGCCAGGTTTAGCAGATGTCCCAGGACAGCCTTATCAGACTCAACCAGGAGCCATTTTATTTGGCTGGCTGACCTGTTCCCCTATTTCTGCCCATGAATTGGTTTTGCCCTTTTGTCTCTTTATTTTAGGCCTAGATAATATTTTCCTGTGTCAGAATTTACTGTGACCCAAAGCAGCTACTGACTGGAGTAGCCACCAATCTAAACACACATGAAAACTTCAAGTAACACTTCCAACCCTGTGTATCACCCCTGAGGAAACAGGCAAACACCGTTACAGCTAATCAACAGCTGGTTTCTGCTAAAAATGCTAGAGACCTGCAAGTCCCAATGAACTCCCAGTACCCCATGGACCACTTAGATGCCATGATATCACTTCAAAGACTAGACTTGAGAAACCACTTTTCATAAATCTGTACAATCATTTTTAGCTCGACATGACTACATTGCCAGAAACAGAAAAGGAATTATGATTTGTAGCATCTTCTAAAGCACAGTCCAGTTCTCAGCCTGAAAGTGCTGAAATGAGGAATTTGCCCAAGACTGAAATACATGCTTTCTCCTTGGAAACATAGCTCACAGGCAGAAGATACATCTGGAATTCCTCTGCTGCCAGCCACTGGTTTAGTTCATGTTATGATACCAAGAACTGAAAGTTGTTTCTGCTGAGAACCCCTCCTTCTTCCAGTTGTTTCATAGGACTGAGTGAGTTTCTACGTTAATGGAGTGTTAATTATCACTGTGTTTTCCCACATAATCGATACCTGATAACCGATGCCTATGGCAGTGGTAAGACATGGCCCCCAACATTTTGAATTACATTGATCTTTCCTCTCCTCAGGAAAAGAGATTTTATATCTCTTACCTGTGATTCAGCCTCAAACTCAGAGTTGGAGGAATCGTGTCTGTTTTGGATGGCAGACTCCTCCTAATTACCAAGGAAAGGGTGAGGAAAAGGCTCCCAAAACTCCGGTTAATAAAACCTTTAACCTTTGTGCTCATGCTGAGAGGCATACCTTTGTTGAGGAGAGATAATGGCACCCACTGGTAACTAAAAACCAACAATGATCTGCTCTGCAGTCTCCACTGCAGCTTTCTCTAGAAGAGCTGCACCAGCCAACAGCCAGGGACTCAATTCTCGCATCCACCCATTTTCCAGGTTTTGCAGGAATTACCTCAGTAAAGAGTCACAAAAGAAGCTCAAGATCTGGGTGTTATTCTTGTAGCAGGAGGATCCCAGAAGTCTTCCCCAAAGACATTTATGCTACTTTTGAGGGCAAAAGCAGATGGCATTCAGTATGCTGCTGGAATATTCCTGGAGATCAGCATGACAAGGGAGTCCCACCAGTGCCTACTGAAATCATACAGGGCACAGCACGATCACCAAGTTGTGTCCACCACGTTCACCTTGCCAGAGCTGTGTGAAATAAATATTAACTTAAACATTGTTTCAGTGAAGGGCTTTGAATTTCTACCCTGGGTCTGCCCTAACTTTGCTCCAGCAATTGAAAGGAATGGCTCCAGGAGAGAAACCAAGCATCTGTTGAAACTTGATATGATGTGGGATGAAATATTCACACTCTGTAAGAAATAACAAGAAAGTTGTACCAGAGAATGTTTCTGATATGGATTTATTTTGTCACCTGGTTCCACTTCAGCACTACCTGCAACCCCAGAAGCTCAAGGAGTATTAAAGGTCATTCCTGACACAGTCTGCATCTTCCAGACACAGAGGATCTTTTTCACTCTGAAGGCCAGCTGCATGTGGGAAAGATGTTAAACATTGTACAAACTGGTCCTCATTCCTGGAGTCATACCTGTTCTCTTTAAAGCATATCTCCCTACTTTACCAAAAAATGCCTCCCACATGTATTTACAGCAGTGTTCACTCTGCAGATGGCTGTGGGAAAGAAATAGAGATTTTAATCTGTCTGGTGCATGACCAGCTGCACTTGGATTCAGTGGACAGACTCTTTATTGCTGGTAGACTTATGCGATGAGATGAACACAGTTTTATCTCCAAGATCTGGATGGAGGGGTAAAATAGCTTCCCTGCTGTTTCTTGGTACCAGAGAACTAAAACAACTGGCTCCTTCCCAGGGAATTCACTACTCACTGCTCATCTCTGTGATGATGCAGGAGCTCTGTTTGGAAGGGACAGGAATGACTTGTAGGAATGGCTTCCGATGAGGCTCAGTGAGTGTCCCCCTCGTCCACACTAACCAAACTTCAATTCAAGTATCATTACAGTCTTGGACAACACGTTTCCATCCTCTGCTGGCTTTTTACTGCTTGGCAAAATGTTCAACTTTTGTGCCACAGTTTCCCCACCACTTAAGAGTAATAAAACCTCCCGTGGAGGTGTGAATTACAACTTGGTGCTTGTATAGGAGGAGGGTGCAAAGGAAAGCACAAGAACCAGAGATCATCAATAAAGCATCCAACGCTGCCACTGATGCTTCAGCAAACCACGAGCCCACTCGACTCCTAGAGCCAGATGTGCAGCACTAGCTCAGAAAGCCAAAACACAGGAAGAAGCTGCCAGGTTCTTCATATTCATAAGCTTTTTAATAAACCTCAACAAAACTTGGAGGCATGTTCTCTGCTGCTGCTCTTGCCCTTTTGCACAGTGAGCAAGTCATAAATATTTCAGGGGAAGAGTCCAGAAAATTTGCAAGACTGGTCCTAGCCTTTTACAGCATTAATGAGCAGACCATTAATAGTTAATGAAGCAGCTGCTGGTGATCTCAGAGGTAAAGGCAAGACGAGAACAGTAGCATTTGCCCATTCACTACAATGCGATCATGTGAAGGAATGGCTTGATCCTTCTATCAAATTCTCCCCATCACAGCAAGACCCAGAAGCTGATCACAGGACTTCCAGCAGAACCACACACAACCCACTGCCCCATTGCTGTCACCCAGCATGGATGGGGGCTGCTGGAAGTGGTCTGAACCAAGTGTCCTGATGCTCTGTGCACACCGGAGGGACTGCAAAGCCTTCAATGCTGTGTCTTAAATACAAGACTAATGTTCTGAACAATCAGGTAGGACCATGCAATGCCTATGTGCAGGTGTGTGTGTGCACCTCATAGCCAAACATATGTAAAAATGCCAATAAAAAGAGTGGGTGTTGAGGCCTTTTAAAAGTCTCAACTGTTTGTTCAAAGCTGCACTTTGAAAACCAAACTCACAATACAATTGGGCAGCCAATTTCAAAGAACAATTTCTGCGATTTCAGCCTCAGATTCAGCAGCGAGGACTTTGGTGAAAAGGTATTCTTGCTGTACTTACTCTTTTGTATACCTGAACTGACATCCCCTGGCTGTATCTCTGCAGACAGGAAAGCACCTTGCAGACAAGAAGTCACCTTCTGGCAACTCTGCTTGCCAGGAGCTTTACCAAGGAAGGGCACCACTGGCCAGGCTGCTGGGTGCAACTGCAGCCCTGCAGCCCTTTTGTTTTGAGAAAAATTGGGTAAAAGTTTGGACACTGCCAAACTCAAATTTCCTTCATTTTATCCCTGCCAGTATCACTGACTTTTAAAGGATTCTTCAGGTTTGTTTCCATCTTCCTCCACATTCATGTGTATGTGGGTCCATCAATCCCAGCACAGTAATTTCCTACTGCTCTAATGAAAACAGGGAAGCTGTGGAGAGACCCCCCACCACCTGTGCTCTGGAGAGTGGCCAGTGTGACCCAGTGCACACAGGAACTCAGCACCACAAATCAAACACACTAAAAGCAGTTTGCGTCAGTCCTTGGCCCCAGGAATAATCAGTCTCCTGGATTTCAGCTCACATCACATCTAGCTTGTCACAGATTAAGCCTTTTCTGGGGTTTTCTAATAGGGGCCTGCACAGAAAGCAAGGATTGATAGCAGAGAGGCTCCCTGAAGACCCCCAGATGGATAGGGACAGCCAGACCCACCTCCTTCGACAGCAAGCTGAGCTGGGTTTGGATGCAATCTGAGTATCTCCCTTTTATGTAAGTGTCCTTAGCACAGAGTGCAAAAGTTCATCTGTTCCAGCCGTTCAGGACTGGCAGTCAAGAGCTTTGCATTCAAAGGGAAGAGAAAAAGGAAAAGAAAAGCTTAATCTCAAAGTTACAGTCTTAATTCCACCCTCCAAACTAGAGATATTTTAGTAGTGCAGGAGTCAAAGGCAACTGCAGCACTGGCCCTTTGTTAAATAATTAACTACGATTTGCCTAATCCATCCATCCCAGGTTCTCAATGAAGAGACACAAAACATCCCCATCAACACCCCACTCTCGCCTAAGCAATGAGCTTCCTACAGCACCTCCTGGATAATCCTCTAGTTTTTAACAAAACTGCTCCTTGACTTTTCTCACCTTCAAACATGATTCTGCCTGCTGCTCTCAATGCAGATCAAAGGTGACCTTAGTAGATCGTTACTGTGCTAAGACATAAATTTATTAAGTTAAATTTCAAGTAATTATGTTATTCTGTAATTTTATTAAAAACTATCATTTGCCAAACATGCTCTGGAAAATAATTACTACTCAGACTTAATAATAAAGTACATAATTAGCAATGAATGTATACTGCCTCTTTTTAAAATCCATAGCATGTAATGCTCCTTCATGCTTTGAGTGGGGAGTGTCTTAAAGTGATCAAAAACAATTATTTAAAGACTGTATACTGCCTCTTTTATACTGTATACTACTACTGTATCATGAGTGTATACTGCCTCTTTTCAAAATCCATAGCATGTAAGGCTCCCTCATGCTTTGAGTGGAGAGTGTCTTAAAGTGATCATAAACATTGGTTTAAAGACTTCAATACCTTAAACTAATTTAAATCACATTAAGGATGAAACGTTACATAGGAAGAACCCTGCCAGGTTCAGATGTGTGTTGGGCTGTTCGTCACTCACTACATCTATTTTGCATAATTTAAGAACAAATATTTTAAAATAGCAGACAAGTAAAAAAGATCTTTAATGACCAGAAAAACCTACCCAACCTCACGTTTCTTAATCAACTTCCTACTAGCTGCCTCTTTCATTTAAAAAAGAAGGAAAAAAAAGTTGACATTTTACCTTCTCCTCCAGCAAAACTTTGATGCTAAGTGTGTGTCACATTTTCTGTTTCCAACTCTTTGAGAATTATTTTTTACTGATTTTACAAGACAGCAAAGGGACATGGGCCATTCATGTACAAGCCAAAAATTTATTAAGCTACAACCCCAAACAAACCAAGTGGCCACATCAGAAGCTGAAGAATGTTCCAATATGAGTATCTGTCAGCTGCAAAGATCAATACTAAAGGGTTGCAAATCACAGTCCCTTTCCACTACTGTGCAGAGCAGCAATCAGGAATTTGAGCAGGAGAAGGGTGTCTCAGCCAATCTGTGCCAGAAGCTCAGCATGGAACACATCTGGGAGATGCTGCAGCAGGGCCCAGATGCACAAACCAAGCACTGACCTTGCAACACACAGTAGCAGCCTCCACCCTGAGACTCAGTAAAAGGATCAGGACAAGAGAGAAGGAACAAATAAAACCCCTACTTACACAGGGATGAACAAAATATAGGCAGATTAAAAAAAAATAAAATAACTAAAGCATGTTAGATGAAAACATGAACCAGTGTAAGTGGTCCTACTGCTTGTGCCAGTGAGAGGCAAACAGGAAAGGATGCCTTGAGTGCAAGGCAGGTAACTGAAAAATACAATCAAATTCCTACCTTGGCTGCAGAAATCAATACAGAGAGGAAACTCAGGTATGAATTCAGGTTTTTTCCTGTGCAAATACACCATTCAAAATGCATCAAAGTACAACTCACACCACTCCACACAACATATCACAAAGCTAAAAGCATGGCAGAGCCGAGGTGATAATTCCCATCCCTCTTGCTGTCTGCTACCATCTGTAAGTAAAGCAGCCACAAATCCTCTGCCACACAGTACTGCATACCATTTACACCACCACCAATTTGGGGATGCAGCTTGTGTTAAATACCCAGAATCTCCTCACACACTTTTCCCATTCAACAGCACAGTTCAAAGCAGATCCCTGTCTCCATCAAGCACCACAACAGGCTTTGCCCACCAATGGAAAGGTGCTCTCCTTGTCCTGTGAGCACCCTGCCACAGCAAGCTCCTTTTTGGGATGTAAATTGAGCCCTCCAAAAAAATGTCAGGGTGGGAACAGACTGGTAGGGGAAGAGGTGAAGGAAGAGGATACCACCAAGAAAATAAAAATGCAAACCATGTGCTCAACAATGATCTTCCTCCTGAACTGAGCACGGGGTGCAGACAGGGATTTGTGTACATTTTTTTATTTAGAAGAACCTTATATTTAAATCCCCCAGAATTTTTGTGGGAGAGTGGCAGAGGGCTCAGCACAGAACTGGAGCCAGTTGGCAAAGGGTGTCTGGTGCCTGCTCACCCCTTGCACCCGAGGGCAGTAAACCCTGAAGTTGAACACCTGCACTCACCCTTGAGAAATTTGTGGTGAGAACAAGACCATTCACTACTCACCAAGAGGCAAGAACAGAACAAGGAAAAAGCAGTTCATGTTTCAAGAGATTAAATCCACCAACTCAGTGCTCTGATTTGCTTCTGGAGAAGAGATGGGGCTGGAGCTAAGATCATTCCTATGTACAAGCTCTTTTCAGCATAAATAATATATTGTGACACTCCTCTCCTGACTTGGACACGTACCGAGTGCTCGCACGCTCTCCTGGACCACCACACAGAGGGTAAACACATAAAAAGAAGGTTGATAAGGCTAAGATTCAGGATAACAGGATAAACAACAGAATCTAAGGCACTCAAGTATATTTATGGTTGAAAGCAAAATCCTTCAGAGAGCTAAGATTTTTTTTCCTTTATCTGATTAAGTGTGGATCTTGAAACTTGTGTTTGCCTTGAGCAGTATTTCCCAAACCACATTACCCCCCTGACATCACCAAGGTACATAGACAAGATGCCAAGAGACACACAGAGGAGGGATATCCTGTGAAAACTATTTTAGCAATAGTGAAATTATAAGGATGCTTTCAAGAGATGCCAATATAAAAGTAGTAAAGAAAACAGTTCACTCCAAACACATCATTCTTTCTTGTCACTCCAATTGTTTTAAAACACATGTAGAGCCAACTCCTCTCTTATGCTGAAGAATCCCAGACAGGCAAAGAGAAGTAGAGTCTTCTTTAGGCAGCACTTTACTCTGAATTTATTTATTACCATTTACACCTTGAAGCTTCCTACCTGCTGTAGTTGGACAAAATCCTGCAGGTCCTCAGTGGCCACCAGCCCCTGTCCTTGGCAGCCTGGCATGGGCACCATGCATCTGCCAGCTCTTCCATACAGCAACCCCTGGCACTTTCTCTGGTTTGAAAATCCCACGTGAAGATTTTCAACATCATCAGCCAGCTTTTTCAGCTGGTTTCTCAAAGAAAACTAAACCTAGTTCTCAAAAAGGTCCCACAGTGGAGCTGGTAGCTTCCTGGCAAGATACTTTACCTGAGCACAGGTTGGAAGGACCTGTGCCTTAGGTTAAAGTCCAGGTAAAAGGCCTAATGTCTCTCTCTCAAAAAAAAACCCAAACAAACAACAAAAGGATGTAAAGCCCTGAGATATGAGAAAGAGGTCCCAAAAATCTGCAACTGCAAGGTCATGACTCCTGGTACTGAATATCACTTGATGGTGATGAAAAGCAGCGTCATAATGGCGACAGGCTGGAAGAAAGGACATTGGGATGTCAGATAGTAAATGTATGAGTGATAAAGGACTCTGTAACTACCTTTGGCTGAGCAAAAGGAGAGCACTGGAGTACTGGTCCCAGGGGTGGGAGCAGTGACAGTCATGTGGACTCCCAGCCAGGCAGCCAAGTGCTCTCCCTGGGAGGGAGCTGAGCACTCAAACAACTTCCTCGCCTTTCAATCACATGGAAATGAACAACACTCTCCACAGAGGGCCAGGAAGGGGAATCTCTTTGGAAAAATGCAGAAAAAAACAGCTTCGGGGGAAACTAGGATTCTTTGGGATAGCCCCATCTTCCACAATTTTCAAGAAAGCTGTAGCAAAGCCTGGAAGACAACAAGCACCAAAGCCTTTAACAGCAGTGTGCTCCCAGCATATCATTTAAATTAATCAGTTTCTGGAGAGACAAAAGACAAGGAAAAACTGCCTGTGGTGCCTGACAGTTTGTGCTCAAGAGGATGCTGGAAAAAAAAACCCCACAACAAGACATATTTGCTTTTGAGGTGGGTGGTAGGAGGAGGGGAGGGGAAGGAATATCCCCAGAAACACTTGAGGCCAGAACCATCAGGACTTTCCTTCATTTTGTGTGAAAGTGAATCAGCAGTGCTCTGCCAGCCTGGCAGCAAAGCTTGGAGATGCTGCTGCTGTCTGCTTCATACTGGCTTTCACTGGCATGAGAGGAGGCAAAAACCTCCCTGCACCAATTCCCAGGCCACCACCCAGCACACTTTGAAACCCTACAAAACTTAACTGCTTCCAACTGGTATATCCTCTTGGATTTTTGTCTTGCTAGTAGGATTTTAGAAAAAGAACAAGAATTTTCCCACTTCTGCTATCTAAGTGAAGTGCAACATAAAGTAACTTAAACTAATAAGCATGAAATTAGGTTGAGAAATGTAAAAAATAAAATAAACTTAGAGTGAGAAAAGTGAATATACACAAGAAAGGCATCAGGAGGAGTACAGAGACCTTGAGACATACTGATATTTTATTAAATTTCTCTGAGAGTGCCTTCAGCAGCAGCAGCTCAGAACCTGCTTTTTTTTGTTGGTATTCAAAAAAACAAAAAAACAAAAAAAAACCAAACAAACCAAAAACCAAAAAAACAAACCAAACAAACCACAAATAACAAGATTCTGCTTAAAAAGAAAGGATCCACATTCTTCCCTATACAGTTTTGCTCACAGGACTTCTTCCTCCACTTCCTCCATCAAACTGGACAAGAGGTTAAGCAACACTGAATCTGAGCCTTCCTTAGTTATGGTCACTGACTCAAAAGAAGCAAGAAAACATCTCTATTTCTTTGTTGGTGGAGGGTTTTTTGTTTGTTTTAAGCTCCAGTGAATAAAATATGCAGTTTTAACACTTATTAAAAATTGTGGGAACAACATACAATCAACTACAAAAGAGAAGCCAAAATAAACAGATAATTTGAGGTAGCAATTTTAAAAAAACATTTAGTATTTAAGAGGGGAAATAAGGTCAGGACAGGATGAATGGGGGTGGGGGGAAGAGAAGGAAAATCCAAGATTTCAGGCCTCTTATAGGCTCAATAAATAAATGAAAAGTAGTGCAAGACATTCCCATCCTACCCAACCCACTGCTCACATGAAATTAATCGTTCCCTCCATCAGTGCCAACTGAGACCACACTGCAGATCACAGCATCAAAATGCTACAGATTAAAAGCTAACACTAAAGATTTATACCTCTACATGTCACTTCATAAAGGAGGGAGAGAAGCAGAGGGCTGGTTTCTCTGCAAAGCCAAAGCTACGAGTTTTCTAAGTGGCAAGGCAAGTAGCTTTGCTTTTCATCTTGCAACATTTTTCCAGGAAAGAAGATGAATTTCAAGCTGTGGAAGAATTTACCAAGTGAACTGAAAGCCACAGTGGGCAGGTAATACTGCTCTTGAGGAAACTCTGTGACTTGCACAGAGCTATTTGCATTTACCAGGATGCCCATCCCTGTGGTCCAGAGCCTCCACTGCCTGCAGCTGCAGGAGGGGCTGCACCCCAGCAGTGAGGCTGGAGGTTTCCCAGAGCAGAGGGTGGATGTGCAGACACACACCAAGAGCTGAACAAGCCCATGACAGCAGGCATGTCTGCATGGGCACATCTCACACCAGGTCTGTACCACCAACACTTGCCATGCATTGTACCAGCCCAGGGCAGGACATGCCACTGAAGCAGCTGTGCTGGCAAACCGAGGAGTGACAGGGCTGCTACACCAGCAAAGTGACATTACTGCCAATGTCACCTACTGAGACAGGGCTGGGATGAAAAACCCACTATCAGCACATTCACCCAAGGAGAAAGTCCTCAATGTGCTTGTGGGATGGTGACCAGACCAGAGCACCTGGTACCCTGCCTAATGAGATATTCAACATACACAGTCTCACTTTGTACCAAAGCCTGTAGAGATGGGACAAGGAGCAATGGTTTTGAACTGTAAGAGTGTAGGTTTAGATTGGACATCAGGAAACAATGTAAAGATCCCTTTCAACCCTCAGGCTGGACAATCCGTGGCAAAGGCAGCACGAGGCAGAGGCCACAGGACTTCAGAGCTTTTGAACCATGCAGACACAAAGTGCATCCAAGGCTGAGCCTGGACCATGGTACTGTTTACCCTGTAGTCTGTGTGGGTGGGAGTTGTGGAGATCTGCAAATTCCTCCCAGTGAGCCTGTAATAGTTAGTTTGAGAGGCAGGCAAGTGCTGAGCAGGCTCCAGTTTGCTACATCAGGTCCCCACTGGACAACAGTGTGGAGAAGACACAAACTGCAGCTGGTGCTGGGGAGGCTTGTTCTCAGAGCAAAGCTGAATTCCCTGCCCCTGCCCTGCTTTCAGCACCCAGCATGTGCCCTTGCCCTCAGCCAATTTGCCCAAGGTTGTCAAAACTCACTGCAAGCTCACACCCTCCACTCCTGATGTGTGATTTCTAACCATGCAGGTGTTCTAGATCCCCTTCTTTCCCATTTGCTTCCCAACCCTTCCTCCCCTGTCTCCCCTCCAGATGGCAAATGCTCCCCTCTGTCCAGCACTGACATGAGCCTTCCCACCAGAGCCCCACTGGGGCACTGCCCACTGGAGGCCATGTGCACGCTCATCCAAGAATTCAAGGAGATGTTGCACCATAATCCACCTCCTCAGCTAGCAGAATCTCCCAGGATGACTTTTTTGAAGTCCCCTCCTAGCTGCCAACACCTAAACCTTCTCTCCTTGCCTGTGTTGTTCTCTCTCTGCTCACTAACAAAACCAAGAGCCTTCTGCAGTGCTAAATACACAAAATCATTTCACACCTCTCCCTCAGTTTCACCAGCAGACTCACAATACTGGTCATTCTACATAAACTCAGCTTATGGAAATTCAGTTTTCACTGTAGGAACTGGTTTGGGGTCCCACGATTCCGAAAAGAGCTTGCCAAATGCACTGTCTTATTTTCAGACTCACAATATTTTTACAACAATTCCAAGTGCTAATTTTTAAAACCAAAACAGCCAACCAAACAACCCCTCTGCCTTGTAAAGGCATGGTGGTTTTGGGGAGAGGCCTGGCTTGGTGATTTCTGAACTGTCTCTGGAAGGCAAGGCTGGAATTGAACACTGTTCCCTTCATCTTCTAAGCACCCAATTTATTTTATTTCTATTTTGCTACACCTTCACAAACCAAACTCTCAAATATTACTCCATATGAAAAGTATTTGAATCCTTCTGGAAATCAACAGCTCTTTCAGCTTTTCAGAAAAAACCGAACTGCTACCCTGGGACTGAACTGTATCATTACATCCCATAAACTTCAGATCTATTTTTGCAGGGTTGATAAAATAAACTAACCACAAATATTAGTTCTAGCTGATGTGACACATGTAAATACACCCTGACAGAAGACCAGCAGTAATCATAATGGCTTTAAGTTAAAGCCTTTATAGATTATTTTAGTGCTAACTTTTGTTTATTACTTACTCTCAGTATGAACAAATAGCATCATGTAGATGTGCAGTAACCTTTAGGGAAAGAACACACTTGCTGAATTACCCTTACACCTGAAAGAAAGTCAAACTACAATTACACTCCATGCGAAATGTAAATGCAGCTTTACCTGACAGCCATGCTGAAATCTCAGGGAATTCAGCTGAGACACTGCATGTTTCTGAACAAATTCTAATTAAAATACTTTTCCTATTTATTTTCAGTGGATGTTTCCATTCCTTAAGTGGACACAAAGAAAAATAATTTAGACATGGATCAAAACATCCCAAACAGAAGACACTCCAAATAGCATTTCTGAGAACCATCCAAGTTAGGGCAAAACAAAAAGAAATAAAACCTGAAGATGTCACACATGCAAATACAGTGATGTCACGTCTGGTATTAAAATCTTTGTCTTTTATGAGGATCAGCAAAAACCTGCTGTGTTCTCATTCCAACCTGGAGCAGTTTGAAACTGATTTGAAAATGCAAAAAGAAGCCAGTAACTTTACTGTATTTAATGTTGGCTCTTTTTGACTTTTAATAAAAGCACAATAAAACTTTCCCCTCCCCACAAGAAAAAACACTACAAACTTGGGCTGTTTCATATAATGGATTATTCACTTTACAGATATTGACTAGAAATTGATGATTGTAACTAGAGTAAAAAGGAAAAAAGCGAGTAGAATTCTGAGAGAAAGCGATTGGAAGGAGTGTGCTACTTTCAGACACTGACAGCAAGAAATGTCCTGTGTGAAAAACTCTGACAGCTGAACTCTTGGGGTGGACAGGCAGAAAAAAGTCATTTTACAAAGGAGAGCAATCAAAAGGTCTTTGGGCTGATGACTGAGCTATAAACACCTATCCATGCTTTTTGGCACTGAGTTTATCACGGATACAAGAGAGGACAAACACGGGACAGCTCTTGGCCATTGCTTTCTGTAGAAGTTTGAGGGGATAAACATGCATATGGGGCAAAGTAAAATAAGGACCAGCCAATTCTTAGCATTTATATTCTTCCCAATTGCTGGCCAGTACCTTGCTTTTCCTGATCCAGAAATCAGTCTACAATTCTGTTTCGAAGAGCTGCTGAGTTCATACAACATACTGAAGCCACATCTACATTAGAAAGGCTTCACAGCTACAGAAATGTATTACCCTGGCAAAGCACTCTGGTCACAGATACCTCTTAAACAATAATATTGCTCGTCTACTGCTCTAATAAAACCACGGC
The DNA here is from genome assembly GCF_037042795.1 of Molothrus aeneus. Taxonomy (NCBI): domain Eukaryota; kingdom Metazoa; phylum Chordata; class Aves; order Passeriformes; family Icteridae; genus Molothrus; species Molothrus aeneus. Next base: position 141,504,313 of record NC_089646.1, on the reverse strand, counting down.
AGCTCACACCACTCCTAATACACATGCCATTTCCCAGTAAGGCTGCATGAATGAGGCTTCTGCTAGAGACATCAGACCTCCTCTAGTTACATCCGTGCCTCCACGACCCAGCCGCGGCCAGGAGGGAGAAACCGCGCACGAAGTTTCATCTGTAGTTTAAAAATAAAAGGCACCTCACTGACAGCCTTGTGCTGTGACCCTGTGCTGTCAGACGTGCAGCTTCTCAGGGCAATGCGCACTGTGCCACTCTGCCCGCTGCTCCCCGCGCTGCTGCTGCGGGACCCGCAGGCAGGAGCGGCTGATGCCCAGCGATCCTCATCACCCTTCCCACCCAGCCAGGAGTCCTACTCTTCCCTCCCATTCCTACTTCTGCGATGTTTTCTCCCCTTTTGCTCTCCACCTTCCAATCCAAAACTTTTTCTGTGTTCCCCTGCGCGGCAGGACGCTCGCAAGTTCACAGGGTTTCCAAGGAGCACGGGCCCCAAGAAAGGATGGGGAGCCGCCAGCGGAGAGAGGTGCTCGGGCAGCCAAGGGGGAGGAAATCAGAGCCATGCCCCGCCTCCCCTGCCGTCTCCCTCAGGAGGGATTCCCAGGCTCTGAACTAACCAGAGTGCTCAGAAAAGAGCTGGGTATAGGGATCCCCCAAAGTCAGACAGGTACTTCCCTGGGTCGTTTCCAAGTTATATTCCTAGCAAAGAGGGGGGGAAATCAGTATCCTTCCCTGTCGCCTTCATCGCGGAGGAGGGAGAGAGAGAAGGGGGGAAAAAAGAAGACGGTTCTGTGATGTCTTTGGAAACCGGCTAAAACAAACGGGAAAGTCACCTCTCGTTTAAAAAAAAAAAAAAAAAAAAAGTGGATATAACGTGCCAAAGCCTGCATTTCCCCAAATCTCCCTATTCCGGAGAAAATAAAATGCCACGGGAAGGCAGAGCCTTTCGCTGGGTGGAGGAGGGATGGAGCGGGGCGCCCGGCTCTGCCCCGCCGCGGTCCCGGCTCGGTGCCGCCGCTCCCCGCAGTTACCGGCAACGAGACCCGCGCCACGACCACGGCGTCACGGGTGGGAGGGGGGCTGCCAAAGAGGGGAGGGAGGGCAGGAGGAAGGAAAAACATCAAAAATTAATCCAGAAGAAATCGCTGCCAAGTGCGGCCGCGGGCGCGGAGCCACGCGCGGCGGCGGCGCCGGGCCCCTCCCGCGCCCCGGGGCCGCTCTGCCCCCCCGGCCCGGGAGCCCGCGGCTCCTCGTCAGGGACCGCGCTGACAAAATCCCCTGCTCGCCTCTACGTAACGCCCTGTCGAAAGCGGACGCCATATTTTGTGTTGCTGATGTCGACATAGACAAACGTAGACATGTTTCCCCCCCACTCCTGCTTTTCCCCCTTCGCCCAAACTTGCGATCGGGAGGCGGCGGGGAGCGGAAAAAGGGCGAGGGGAGGGAGGCTGCACGGCCGAAAATGAAAAACGTAGCTAAAATAATTAACAGCCCACCCCGAACAGCCCTCCCGGCTCCCACCCCCGGCGGTCTCCCCCGCCCTTCCCCCCACCTCCCGGCCCCCGCCGAAGTCCAGGGAACCGGACAGTTTCTTGCAGGAGGAAAAGTTGGGTGCGAGCGGTCGGGGCGGGAGCGCCGGCGAGCGTCCGTGCGCAGGGAGGGGGCGGCTGGGGAGCGCCGCGCACCGGGGGAGGGGGCCCCGCCTGGGAAGTTTCCTACCTGTGCCCAGGGCGGCGGCACCGACTGTCCCGGGCGGAGCGGCACCGGGGCTCCGCTCCGCGCCGCTCCGCTCCGTGCGCCGCCCGCGGCCGCGGGACCCCGCGCCCCCCGCCCCCGCCGCGCCGGCCCGCGGGGAACACGCGCGCCCCGCCACGCGCGCACGCACCGGCCCTGCCCCGCCGCGGAAAAAAAAAAAAAAAAAAAAAAAAAAAAAAGGGGGAGAAAAAAAAAAAGGAAAAAAAAAAGGAGAAAAAAAAAAAAGAGCCCTCGATCGGCGGGGATCTACGCCAAACCCCACATGATCTCTGACGTCAGCCTGCGTATTTGCATACGATACCACCGCCGGCGCGGCCGCCGGGGTCCCTCGGCGCGGCGGAAAGTTGCGCGCGGGGCCGCGCCCCCCCCATGGCCCGCCCGGCCCGGCCGCGCCTCCCGCGGCTCAGCCCCACCAACCCTGCACGCACCCCCTGCCCGAGCGGGGGCTCCGCCGGGCGCTCCGGTCCCCGCGGTGACACCGCCGGCCCGTGCCCGGCCCGGCCGGTGGCATCGCCGGTCCCCTCCGCGCTCCCCTGCCCGCTCCGCGGACGGAACCACGCGGACCCTCACGTCCAGGTTGAGCCGGGGTCGCAGCGGGGGACCCGGGCCCCGGGTTGTTCGAGCGGTGTTGACGCCGAGGGGGATATGGACCCTTGGTAGAAGGGCTGGGAGTGAGGAGCCTCGGACCAGCATCCCGTGGGCTGGACCTCCCCGTGTGGGGAGGGCAGCGGCTGGACGCTCGTTCTAGGACGTGGGGACGGGACCAGCATCTCTGCATCGCATCCCTGCTGTAGAGGCGGCGGGGGCTGACCCCGCGGTGGGCACGGCGACGGCATCCCCAGGGTCTGGACAAGGCTGTGCCATTGCCGTGGGACTGCCCCTCGGAAGCGGGGCAGGTTACCTGGGGAGGTGGGAGGCACTTCATCTTCGGCTTGTGATACAGGCTTTCCAAGCCACGGTCTTTTGGGTGGGCTTCAGGCGGTGGTGGTTTTTTTTTGTTGCTTTGAAAAAGGTGGTGTGTATTTCCAAGGGATGCTACCGCAATCTCTGCTCCTCTGCTGCAACGCAGGAATCCTTTCCACAATTTAAAACTGCCGTTGAACTCTTTGCCTTTCTTCCAAAGATATGCAGACAGATAGGATTCAGGCTATTTTCTGTTTACTTCGATGAATTAATTAAAAGAAATAATTTACCGATTGTATCTTGCTACTAGTTAGCAGATCTTCCAACAAGTCCTGGCTAATAAGACTTAAGAGTAGCATAATCTCGCTGTAACTTCAGGGATGTGCTATCTAGACGTGGTATCTTTGATTAGATCGCATTAGATTAATCTTTTAATTCTATTCTTTGTGCTCTACAGGCTTTAAATCTCGGCTTGCTTTGGCTCTCACCCTGCCCCATGTCACCAGCAGGTCGGCCCGGCTGCAGCCCTTAGCCCAGCTGAGGGACTTCGCTGGGCATGGTTTTGTTTCCCTTCCCCGTGTCGGGCTGGGGACTGGCTCGTGTTCGAGTGTCAGACGAGGAGCTCTAAGTTATTGCAACTGAATAATCGCAGAAGAACGTAAATATGTCAAAGCAGTGTCAAGAGATTTCTTTGCAGGGATACCCTTATCTGAGTAGGCGTGTTTCTGACTGCCTGACTGAGTATAGTTTCTCTCTGTAAGTATTTGATAACAGGATGGATTCCTTCCTTGCTGCCACCAGCCCCGAGATTCCTGCTAACTTGGCTTTCCAGAGGGAGGCTGTTAGGCAGGGACGAGCTTGGGTATAATCTCTGCACTTGGGGGCATGGAAGATGCCCCTTAAATCTTGCTGATGCTCATCAAACTCTGGTGTTCGTCCCGAAAGCTGTCGGTGGTTTTGATATTTTTTAATGGAAATTTCTTTCTCTTTTAAATATTTCTGAATATACTGTGTTTAATTCTTCAGTAGCTGTCCACCCCTGAAAATGTTTCTGAATTTTGAATACTCGGGTGAAAAAAAAAAAGTTATTTTAGGGCACAGAGATTTTCCTCCAGGATACACAGTTTTTTTACTGTCTTAAATTACTTTTCTACGATCTAAAAAAGAGACAAGCCTAAGTGTTTTAGTAAAACTACTATACTTTTGATTATAAAATGTTCTTGAAAGGGTAGATCAATAGAAAAGCAGGTGAAAAATCATCTGCTTGCTGTTGTCCTAATTGACACGTACTTTAAGGCCTGTTTAGCTTTTCTTGCATTTCCAAATGCAGAAGGCTCTTTCACCGATTAGGTGATATGGCAGCTAATGCTGCTTTTCAAGTGCAAAAAAGGGCTGTCAGTGGGAGCCAGATGTGGGATTTCAGACCTTAAGCCCGGGTTGTAACAAAGGCAGTTTTAACCTGTGGCCAAAGAGATCCCTGCACCAAGTAAGGCCTGCAGTGAGGCTTAGCCACCTTCCCCAAAATCGTGGATGGTGCCACACAAATTAGGAACTGGAAGATCATTAAAAATGAGGCATAATTCACTGTATTTAAGATGAAGAGGATGTGGGTTTAAAATTGGAGCAGTTGTTATTACTATCCTATATGAATAAACTACTGACAACTATTTGAGCAGGTGTATGTTCAATGTTCCTGCTAGAGGAGCTGCTCACACTGTGTCATCTAACTCCAAGAATACCTGCTTGTGTCTGACTTGGCTTTTCCCACACGGAGGCACAAAATACAGTGCACAGAGATTGGTTTTGTGAATGTTTTTGACTTGGTCATCACATTCCTCCTCTGAATCTTGAGCAGTGGGACAAGCAGGCTGTGTGGCATCTCTACCTGGATGCTGTCGTTCAGGAGCCTTGTAGTTGGTCGGTTAGCTCTGATTCTGTCAAATTTATTTGAAGTTAAGTGAAATGATCGAAGATTTACTGCGAGATGGCAGAACGGTGTTTAAGATTAGAGTTTATAATTACAAAAGCCTTGATTCCTTGGGAAGTCATGCAATTAAAAAAGTATCAGTGATGAATGCAATTGGAATACTCTTACAAAGTCTCAGCATTCATTTATAAATGAACCTAACATTAACGTGACGCAGGGTAACATAGCAAAATGGAAATTGCTTTGCAGAATATGCAAAAGGAAATTTGCAATTTTAAATTTCTTTTGCATAAGGCTTCTCTTTTTAATTAATAGCACAATGAAAGCCACACTGATTACAAAGCACAGTGAACATGCATGCACAATTTCCCAGCAAAGTGAGAGCAGAGTACTTGCTTGCTTTAAATCTAGTGCCTCTCTGTTCCTTCTGTGCACCGTCTCTGGGTTTAAAGTGACATCTGCTCCACAAAGCCCTCAGATGAAGTTGCAGTCTTGTCTGTGAAATAATGCCTTGGTCAGACAAAATGAACTGTGTACTGATGTGTAGTTTTCTTACAGTGTGGATATGAGTGTCTGACATATGTATTGTCACATACATTTCAGTCTTTTTCTGTTTAATGTTTTTTTTCTGACTGTTTAATCCTGTGGAATTCCTGCAGGTTGAGTCAGCATTACAGATCTAATTCCTTGTCTTGGAGGTACAGCTCTGACTTTTGCTCTGAAGGTACTGCATAAATACCCTAAAAAGGAATATACATCCTCTAAGAGACACAACAGAGGCATGCAAATAAAAGAAATCTTTTCTGTTGAGTGCATGGCTACATGTTTCTCATTTTTATGCTGGCCTAACTCTGTGAAATAAGTGGAGTTTTGCCTACAAGATGTAGCAGCAAACAGGTAGGCTGTGAGCTTTGGAATGGATGTGTTTGCTTCTCCCAGGGCAGGTGAACCAGCCCTTGGCTGCTGGGCCAAGCTACTGCCTTGGAGCTGGTTTTGGGAAGAACCAAGCTCAGCTTCTGTTGCTAATTTTACACCTTGCTCCCATCTCCTCTTCCACCCCGTTCTTCTAACCCTGCATGGGCATAGAGATTTGCTGGCTCTGTTTTTAATGCCAGCTCAGTAAAGGAATCAGGCTTCTTATACCATCAGAAGGAGAAATTAAGGTAAAAACAAATAAAAAAAAGTCAGCAGACGAACACTGCTACCGTTTTTCCCTGTCTTGTGGAGACCTTGATCCTGCTGAGGGCAGGAAGTGGTGCTTGACTGGTGGTGTGCACATCAATGGCTGAGAAACAAAGCTCTTTAGCCTGGTGGGGTTTTTTCACCACCCCAGCAAAACAGCTTCCCAAAGCAAGCTTTCTCCTTTGCTAAAATGCTTTGTCGCTCCTATCAGTGCTCTCAATCACCGGCGTGTGCAAATGCAAGCTGAAGTAGTAAGCACCGATCAGATGTGCTGTCTGCAAAATGAGATGTTAATATGAATGCACAGAAAAGGAAAACAATATCAAGGTCTGATCCAATTATAAGGGCTGCTCTTATGATTTGTAGTGCCCTTAAGCTGGGGGAAGCTGTCACAAGGCAAGATGCCTCCCCTCCTGGAAGAAGGGCTGATGGGGAAGATTAGTTGCTAAGCCTGGATGGAGAGAATCCCCTGAACACAACCTCCCTAAGCATTTGCACTCATTGCCTGAGCTTAAGATGGGTCCTGGCAAGAGGCACACAGGCATCTGTCTTTTTCTGTTTCAAAAACTCCAGGAGAGCTGATCACTTATCACGGGAACCATCTGGCTTATTCTTACAGAGATCAACAGTTAGTCACTGAATGAACAAGGAACAAGCTGCATTGAAGTCTGCTCTCCCCATTAAATATGAGGACTCAGCCCAAGGTCTCTGAAGCACCACGTGCTTTGCCTGCTGCAGGCAGAAGGGAGAGAGATTTAATTTTGCCTTGAGGTTGCTGAGCTGCTGTCATGTGGAAGAGAGCTAGAGAGCTTCTGTGGCGAGCTGGGGACGTCGGCGTCTCTGCAGTGAGCTGTGGTGGCCGTGGGGATGGGACCTGAGGCTTTCCTGCCTCAAGGTCACCTCTGCCAGGGATGGAGAAGCCCGAGGAGGGAGCAGGGCTGCACCATGGCTGTCTGGAAAGCTTGACACCATCTGCTCTGCCTCCCATGTTCACTGTTGATCTCAGTTCCCAAGTGCCAGGGCAAGAGTGGGAATGGGTTATTGTTCTGGGACAGTTGCTGAGGATGCAGGACCAGGCCAGCGTAGGCTGCTGTGGGTCAGTGCTGCTGGGTTGTGAAACTTAGGGAGCCAAGGTGTTTCACTCTTACCTTTGAGGAGTAAAACTCCACCTTGTCCCTGAAAGGATGCAAGCACATTTGTGTGCTCTTCGTGCTTCATTAAGAAGGTCCATAGAAATAACAGAGGCAGCTCCTTGCTAAAAACTTCTGAAGTCAGGCTGTCACTGCACTGACTTGTGTTGGGCAGTCAGTGTTTTAATAGAGCCTTTGGCAGCCTCTGCCTGCCCTCTGCCATTCCTGTCAGGTCCCTGTGAGGGGTGGCTGCCTTTGATATGCACTGATGCACCAGGGGGGCTTTGCTCACCCACCGCTGCTCTGGCCCTCCTGTAGCCAAGCAGGCTCCAGACTTTTTTGGACTTATCAGTGACCTGACAAGCTCAGTGAACTTGGAGCAGCAGCTTGGCCTTTCTTGTGGATGGCCTGCAGATCTCACGTGAATGCTATAACCTTTGCTGAGAGTGACAGTTTGGGGATTTTTCTTCTCTTTTCAATGTTTTTAAAATTTTTTTCTATTGCTCTTGCTAATTACTAAAGCAATTTTTAAAATTTAAATGAGGGCTTCCTCCCTCACAGCCCATCTGCTGTGAAATCACAGCGCACATCCTTTGTGACAGTTCAAGCATTGCCATGGCAACGTGCTGTGATGTGATCAGCCCTGAGTTATGACCTCACTGCGGGACCAGGCAGGCCAGGTTGCTTTGGCAGAAGGAATAAAAACCAACTTCTGTATTACCAAAAGTGATATCTCAGCTACAAGCTGGTGGGATTTGTCCTGGACTAAAAGCCAGGCTAAATCCCTTTCTGGAGCTTTTTACAGGACTTCAGTGCTAGGGCTTGGCAGGGGCATCCACTTGAGAAATCATCTATTTGTTTCCATAGAGAGAGTTACTTTCTTTGAGAAGTCTTTCCCACCAGTTTATGGCACTATTTCAGTAGAAATTCTTTGAATTTTTAAGACTTTTTTGTATTTTTTTTCCTCCCTGTTTATCCATAGTGCTGGAGACCAAACTCTCTTTTTCCTATTTGGAGGCAGGTGCTGCCACGGCCAGTGGCAATGCATACTTCACCCGTGCTCCCATGTGGCTTTGCCCTGACCCCATCCAGAAGATAACAGGGCTGGGGTGAGTATTTTGACTTTGTGAGGCATTCATCTCTCACCTCCCTGCTGAGCCTGGCGTGAAGGGTGACAAGGCTGCAAGCCTTTGTGGACAACTGGAGTGGATTAGTGACCAAAGACTGCCCAGCAGGTGTCATATCCAGTGTTATCCATTTCCAATTAACCAAGGACCTGGTTCAGAGCCCCTGGTTCAAAGTAGGGGATTATTTAAATTTTTTTTTTCTTGTGTGACTCCTGCTGATTTTGGATCAGATTTTAACTGTCAAACTGAGCCTGCTCTTCAGGAAGCTATTTACACATGTAACTAATTCACCAAGACGGCTTGTATATTTATCTCTACTGTAGAATGTGTTTCAGAATGTGTCTTTATCTGTCCATTATATAGAATACAGCATCTTTAGACCGATGGTGCAAACAGAATTGATGGGGTTCTTTGGCAATTCTAGAGGGACTGGTGATACAATTTTCCACCTCTCTGGAGACCTGGATGCTTTGCAGGCAGCCTAGTTTCTCTATTTTATTTCATGCTGTTTATGAGGATTTAAACAATACATGGCTATTAAATTACATGTATTAGCTGAGGAAAGGGAGGGAGGGACTCTGGGGAAAACGATGTAGTTCCAAGTGGCACACTCTGCAGAGAAGTATTTCATAGTATTAGACTTTTGAGTGTTAAGACTTTGTGGGCAGTTTTTCTGATGGTATTAGCTAGGGGCCCACAGTGGGTCTGCCATGCCAAGGTCTGTGGGGTGATGGAAGAGCACACAGCCCTTGGTTGCTGTAGGTCCCCTGTCCCTTAGGGCAGAGCTGGTACATAAGGCTTGCAGTCCTCACACATCTGTTCCTCCCCTGTCCCTTTCTGAACAAATGCAATCAATATAGCCCCAGTGCATTATTGATCAGGCCATTTAACTTTGCACTGATGACTCTGCTTTACCTGTTGAGTCAGAGAGCTTGCAAATGGTTGCTGTAGTTTTGTCTTTAAGCCATTTTGGAAAGACAGCCTTGAAGATCTCCATAATTTTTAGGCTCACAACTGAACGGGAAACAGAGGGGGAAGGCCTCAAGTGTAATAATTGTCTCCCTCCAAAATTGTCTTTAAAAATACTCCCTGGTTTAGCCTCTTTATGCCATTTTACAGCCTCCAGCAAATTTTTACAGCTGAGCTACTTTCCAGCCCCAGAAATTGTGGTACAGCCCCTGAACTATTGAAGTGCAAATGACTTGACCGTAATCTAGGAAGATTCAAGAGAAACAGGTCAGATGTAACACTAAACACTTATGGCAACATATTTCAACAGCAGGAGGACAGAAGCAAGTTTTACCCTGGTCAGGTTTAATGTGAGAAGATAAAAATCTATTTTCTGAAGGTGAATTTCATCAGGTCTTAGGCTGTGCTGGCTCAAAAATAACAATCCTTCTGTAACTCTGTGTAAACCAGAGCCTTAAGGTACTTATAATATTAACTTCCTAAGCTTCACAGCACACTCATAGTATCAGCCCCTATGGTTATCCCAATTTATTGGTGGGAAAGCAGAGCTTGAGAAAACTGGAGACAAGGTCTCCAGCAGCTTTGGCTGTGGCCAAGCATTCATAAAAATCAGTGCCAACATTGGGGCTCCTGGGACTTTTGGCAACCCCATGCAAGGGACTCATGGCACAGCCAGATCCCTGGAGGCTAAACCCACTGGCTTGCCTGTGCTGCACATTGTTCACCCCATGGCTGACACCAGGAGGAAGGCTTAGCTGGGCTTGCTGCAGGTTGAGGTAAATATTTATGAGATTGACCTGGATCTCAGCAGTGGCAGCAGGAATTTTCCTGCTTTCACAGAAAAGTGCATCTATACCACTCTGAGAAATATAAAGCAGTATCACAGTGCTACAGAAACAATTTGGAGTCTTTATCCTACTGGGGCTCAGCCAAGAGTTTGTATCATTTTCTTAGTTAGACACCTGCCCTTAGGTCCTCAGCACACAGATTTTCCCTGCATGCTGGGTTAGCTCCAGGATTTTATTTTGCTGCAAGGCCATGCTAGTAAAAGCTTCTCAAAGTTTTGGAAAGCTGGATTTGCAAAGCTCCTGGATAACATGGTAAATTGCAGGTTAGGCTATGTGTATTTACTGCAACTAAAGGGAAGTGGTTTTTTCTGATCTTGAAAATCCCAGAAAGGCAGCTTTCTCAGTGAAAAATATTTTGTCACAGTAGCCACCTTAAATGTCACCTTAGACCAGTGACAAATTTATGGTGACATTTTTCAACAGAGATGGTTAACTCATCTGCTCCCTGTAAAATACCGATTTTCCTGCACTTTGAGAGTGTCTGGAGGAAAAAAGACACTGTATGTAAAACCTGATTTATAAAAACAATGTGTCTATTGCTTCAGTCTCTGGGTGCATTTACATTAAAATTTAACACAAATTAAATTTAACGTGATGCTGCCAACAACTGTGTTTTTTCCAGGACTGAGCAGACAGGACAGGATTTAGCTTTTCAATAAATGGGTGGCATTTTAGGGGGAAGCTTGGAAAAGGTTGGGCGGACACACTAACAGAGTAAGAGATAAATGTGTATATCTTTATGAAGGCATGGACATGCATTTTGCTGCCTATGAACTGTAAATTACTGTCTGGTTTCAGAAAGAATATTTCCAATATTCTTTCCAATATTAGGAGATGAAGATAAGAGAACTCTTTGTTCCAATACAGTGAATTTATTTGCAGGAGTTTTTGTAATTCAGTAATAGAAGGAAAAATAAATGTAGATTTTCTATATGTTTTCCTTAATGCTCTAATATTGGTACAGATGTTTTAGAGAAATGATGGGATCTGTTGTCTGGAGGGGAGGTGGGAGAGGGATTAATTCCTGTCCAGGTCCTATTCACTGCTTTTACTTTTGTCTTAACACATTAATGAAATACATTTAAAAATAATTAGTATCCTAAGGATGGCGTGATGGATACCAAATTTGATGCATAGTGGTACAAATGAAGATTAATATTAGTCATATCTGTATGATTTAATGAAGGATATAATGCCACCTGCTGTGTGGTGGAATCAAATTACTGGTTTTTTGGTTGTTTTTGACTAGTTCTGGAAAGAAAATTAATTTGAACTAAGCTAATTTCCCTTTAATGTCTTAGATTTGTAATTAAAGATTCACGTGTTGCAGTTAAGCATAAATAGTGTGTAAAATCACACATAGGAGAGGGCTATGATGTTAACCCACCATTCCCCAGAGGTTACAGCACCCAGCATCTTCTAGCAGAGATTAGTAGTAGCTTCATTTTCTTCTTCCCTGCGGACTTGCAAGACATCCCCATGCATTTCTGTGATTTTTTACAGGTACAAAAGAACACCACTTGGAGGCCAAGTCTTGGGCTGTTATTCACAGAGCAGTGCCAGAAGGAGGTGTACATTCATACATTTAGTGTGTGGCCCTTGCTGGAGCCTCTCCAGGGCCAGGCTGGGCTGGGGCACCTCTTTGGTGGCTGCTGCCCCAGCATCTCTCAAGCCAGGGGTGGCATGTGAATCCCAAGAGGAGCAATGATGCTTGGAGAGGAGTCTTTGCTGGAAGCAGACCACAAGTAGCATTAGTAGAAGCCATTAAAACCCAAGCTGTGGCTTTGATCTGTTGCCCCTGTGGACCTGTCTGAGGACCTGGAGTTTTTGGCTGATGGGTTGCTTTGCAGCTCAGGATGGCCAGTGTAGCCAGGAGTGTGCTCTGCCTCCTTGCTGTGTCTAAAAGCTGCATGGCCTAACTGCTGGATGGCATATTGTACATGGCAGACTGGCAAGCAGTGGTAACAACATGATTTTGTCCCCCAACAAAGTTAATTGAATGAGATTTAGTGTTGCTAAGAGATTTGGACTGCATCCCTCGAACTTCAGGAGATTAGGCTGCCAAGCAGGAGGCACTGCAGAGGGGCTGGCCCCATGCCAGTAAACAAAGCTTTATCAGGATGATATGTTAATATTTGTGTGTACTGTAAAATTAAAAAAAAATTTTAAAAGGGAGGGGCAGAGTGGTGGACTGCCTCATCTGCTACTCTGGCATAGAAATTCCCATTGAAGCTGATGGTAACACGCTAATGCTTCTGCAAAAAATGTAAGTGATTTCAAAACAGCTTGGTTGCAATGGAAAACAGATGCCTAATGCAGTCCACCTTCATCTGTGGTTCAGCAGATCTTACATGGGAAAATATTTGTCTTGTGAGAAGGCCCAGAGGCCCCAGTTGACATCAGAGTTGAGTTTGGTGAGGGGCTTCTTTGGGATGCAGCAATGCTGACTCAGCAGGGTGTGGATGGATACAGCATTCCACTGCCTGGGCACCAAGCTGGCCAGGCCTGGGTTCAACATCATTGGAAAACTGTGTGACCATGTGAGTGTAAGACTGCACTTGAGGTGGCAAACCATGATAAAAAGCTCAGCCTACAGGAAAAAAATGTGAACAAACTGATAAGAAATGCAGGCAGTGGTGAGACTCTTGGTTTCTTTCACCTGACACAATATGGACAGGGAAAATGGCAGGAGCACCGCAGTGGATCTTGCAGGCTGAGAAGGTGCTCCTGAATTTCACCTGAACTTTGGGCAATTAAAACATCAAAGCTGGTGCCAAAATGTATTTTTCTGAATTAATTGCTGGAAAGAAGTTAATGGGAGAAGACAATGGAGTAGATGCTGAAGGTAAGAAACAACAGGATGGTCAGGAGGGAGTTCCCCGTTGGCTTAGCTAGTGATGTGTGCCATGGTTAGAAGAAATGTTTTCTGGATGTGGATGCGTGTGAGATGTGTGAGATGTTTGAGAAGGCCCCTGGCAGTACTCCTGCCTAGTTCTGACTTGCTTACTAACAGGTTTTCACCCTGGGGATTTGGGGGAAGTGGATGTGAGTGTGCTGGGTGCTGGAAGCACACATGGATGGGTGTGGAGTGTCACCACTTCAGTGACAGCTGACCTGAGTCTTACCAGAATCTGCAGTGATATTTTCATCTCAGGCCCACTGCAAATGTGGTACATCTGGTGACCACAGCATCAAAGTGTAGCATGGACTTCTTTCACCATATGAATCTGCAGGACCTACATAGATGCTGGGAGAAAGGGGAAGACCTTGTGGTTTGATGAGATAAAGGACAGCACAGCCCACAGGGTTTAACAGTTTTAGCTGCAGCTGTGACACAGGAGCTGCAGCTTTCCTTTTTTGCCAATAGACAGGTAAAGCCTGGGCTGTCCAGATCACACTTTTCCTTCTCTTCCAACTTACTGCCTGCTTTCTTAAGCACTTTGCCTAAAATCCTGGTCCCAGTGAGGCAGAATGGCAAATATCCCATTGGCTCCAGTGGGACAGGTGCTATTTCTCAGCTACAATGACACACTTGCCCTTTTCACTGGCTGAAGTCTGAACCTACACATCCACAAGTCACATAAAGACAACACTGAGGTCACAGGAAATCCTCATTTTTGGTATAAAGAACAATCTATAGGCTGACTCAGCTAATCTTTAGATCACTGAGAGGAAGAGTAAGGCTTGGGAGCCTCAGCCCAGAGACAAGTTCAAGTCCAGCCTGATTAAATGCTGTCCTCTGTCTCTACAACACAGATCAGGTGTGTCTGCATGGGTTTTAGTAGACAAGTTTTACACCTACAAGATGTTTCCTCTTTGCCACCCCCCACCTGCCAGCACTGGGGTGAGGTACAAGTGTGACATCTGTGCTGTTTCTATAGCCTGCAAGCCTGCCCAGTCCCTGAAAGACTCAGACTCCAGGAGAGGGGATGAGGAATGCATCAAGCATTTATTGGCTTGGCAGCTGATAGCTGGGTGAAGATAGGTACTTGTGTATGTCCCATTATCTGGCTCTGGGAAAAAGGTGATGATTCACTCCAAGTGCTTTATCATAGCTCCACATCAGAAGGGAACTATAGAGAAAACATAGAACTGTCTTGACTTTTTCAGATTTGAATAATTATGTGAATCTAATTAGTATTAAGTTTTACATTCCTTTAATGAGGCTTTTCCATCTCAATAGTCAGTTGTTTGCACAGAAAAACTCCCACTTCATATTATTTTTTATTGCCCTAGGCTGTGTGTGTCTAATTTTTCCTGTATCCCAGAAACACTCCAGCATTTTGGGAGGATTCAGCTTGAGTGCTGCCCTGCCTTCTTGAGTGCTCAGGAAACACAGAGCCTTGCACAGAGCAGCACTCTGTGCTGGCATACAACAACAGGAGCTAGGAAGCCTAAAGCTAAACTCACATTCATCCTGGTGGAAACTTTATTTTAGTGGATGAACTATATCACTGAAGAAAAGTTGGATTTATCTCCAAACACCACATCTCCCAACTCCATAGGAGTTCAAATGAGCTAATCCTAGCAACTTTAAATGATGTAAGGCGACTTTCAGTCCCAAAGCCTTTTCTCCTGTCAATTTTCTCCTGTGACTTTTCTCCATTTGTGTGTCTTTCCATGCTCAACTGGCATCAGCAGCAGAGAGGGAGGAAAATAATAACTACAGCAGTCACTGCCAGAGCAAAGAGGGAGGTGTGCAACTTTTTTTGTAATGTCCAGAGAGGAAAAAACCATGAGCACAAAATTTGTGTGCTGAGTTTAATCTTAACATTCCTTCTAGTAAGGACTGATGTTGTATTTAAAAAGTTAATTGTTGAAAACAGACCTTATATTAAAAGTATTAAAATAATATTGAAATTAGTTTCTCTGGCTTAAGAAACACCAGCAGAAGGTTCTTTGTTCATATTTTTCTTTTTCTCTGGGTTGCAAGGACTAATTTATCTGTTCCAGTAAAATGCTGGTACTGAGACCATCACCAGGGCTGGCCCCTTGAAATAACAGCTCTTCATTTCTCTCCTCTGTATTTAGCTGGAAAGGGGCTCCTTGGCTGCACAGGGAGCTCCTCACTGACAGCCTCCTTCTGCTGGGGCTTCAGGAGCTGATGGAACGAGGGGGAATGGAGAAGTTAAACCTCCTTCTCCTCTGGTTTTAATGTCATTTACCAAGAAAGTATCGGAAGTTCTTAGTTTCACATTTTGATCTCATTTCCCATTCGGCAGCTCAGTACAGATGTGGATTTTCCAAGCCATCTGATATGTTTGGATAATAAAAGCCTGTTAGGTCTTTTGGGAAAAAGCTGATATACATTTGCCAACATTTTTGTAGATGTTTTCCAAGCACAGTTTTCCAGCTGAACCCCAGAGGATGGGCAGGCTGGGGGCTGCTGGAGGGCTGTGTGCTTATTTTCATCCATTTTTAATGTGCTTAAAAAAAGAAAGAAAACAATGCCCTTTCTTTGTGACCAACATCTCTAAAATGATACAGTTCTGGGTGTTTTTGTACTGAAGACTTTCTAATAAAATCTTAATTCATGTATTTTAAACTAGTTTTCTGTTTTTCTGCCAAAACATTGAAAAAGTTGCACTCTCTTCCCCATGCATTAAATGATTTTCACATGCTCTGAATCAGGAAAAGCAAATTAAAATCCTATATAAGCCCTATATATAAGGGCTTTTTGGAAAGCCCTTAGAGCTGTCAGTTCCCATGGGGAACACCCAGGACATGAACTACAGTGCATTTTGGGCCACCTTGCAGACCTATTGTGAGATGGGTATTTCTCCAAGGAGATGTACCCTGGTCCTCTGTGCTGCATGTTTGCTTCCCACCCCCTTCTGCCATTCTACTCTTTCTCAGAGAAATATCCTTTCCTTCTGAAATTGATCCTTGTCCTTTCAAGTTTCTTCTCTTCCTTTGTTGTCAGTAGTTCTACAGAATAAAATAGAGGAATGTAAATTCCTCCTTCATCTTTTCTACCTTCTTTCTTATGGTATGTTCTCCCAATGAAAGAGGAAACACAGTTTTTAGAACTGTTCTTCATGAGCTGGAGAACTTGCACTCCAGGCTTTGCATGGATCCAGTGCATGTGGATCTAGAAATCAGCGTGTCCAAGTGAATCCAGGGCTCAGCACACACTGATTTTTCAAGACTGAAGACACCATTTCTTTATAAAAGTGTGTGCAGTGAAACCCTCTAGAAGACTCTCCTTGGCCTCAGATGTCAAATGTAAACTTCAGCCTCATCACAGTAGAGAAAATGACATAAAAGGAGTTATCTGTTCCCCAAAAAGTGGCTTTGTTTTGCTGTTATGTGTGAGCTGAAAAGCCTCCTGTGCCTACAGGAGGAAGGAAGATTTTTTTTTCTTAGAACTCTTATATCATTAGAAGATTATTCTCTTAGAACCTAAAAACAACAAAGAAAGTTCAAACACTAGGCAAGAAGACTGTTACAGGTGACATAGCTGTAATTTGCTGACATTTTAATCAGCACAATAACACTGAAGATCATGATGCTCTGGCCCGTTTATTCTTTCTTCAGCTGTTCAGTTAATGGATGGATTAATTGGTAGCTGTCAAGCTTGAGCTGAATGTACTGAAGGCTTTTGCAACATGGCTCTGTCCACTTGAAGGCAAGTAGTATGGTTCAGAAAAATGTCAATTAGAAAGCAATTTCCATGCATTCACAGCTTACTCAAAGTGTTATAATTCCACCCAATGCTTTCTATGCTGCTTGCTCTTTCAATGCTCATCTATTTATTTCTGTTATCTACTTTATTGTAAAGTCCCAGAGATCAGACTGTCTCCTTTATTGTATCCATGCAAAGTGCCCACTGCAGTCTGGCTTTCCATCTTGCAGGAGCTCACTGCAAGGTGCTGCTGCGATTAATGTGAGCATGGAAAGTTTGAATAACCTCCTTGTAGCTGCTCTGAGGGATGAATGTGTGTGAGGAAGTCTCTGAGGATTTTTCCTATAATAAAGTATTATTTTTCACATTAACAATTCTAAAATAACTGAACTTTGACTTGGACTTTTCAGTCCATGTTTCCCAGCGTTTGTGTTCACTAAGCTGCTCTGCTGCAGAGAGTGAAAATCTGGCCCCTGTAAGTCTTGCACAGTCCCAGGAAACAGTGGCCAACCCAAGCTGGCTTTTGCTGCTAGATTTTGAGGAGCAGATTTTTTTTTGTTTGCACCTCTATAAACTTCCAGATCACACTATAGCTTGAGCACATCTATTCAGAAAGCATGTAAAAATATTTCAAATAAATGAAGATGCATTTTACAAATAGATATTTTTAGCTGGTCAAGGAAAAACTGCTTATTAAAGGACAATACTCCTTTTACAGGTGTATCACAGTTGTGGGGGTAGGCATGGATGTGGCAAAGGTTAGTGGCCTTTTTTCTTAATTTGCAGTCTAACACTTAAGATAAAGTGTTGGGACAGGACCTCTGAGAATTGGACCCTGAAAAGAATAACCCTACTCCATATTGGTTTTGGTAATTCACTCATAGTCTCTTGCTACATGAGAACCTTGTCTGTGAAGTGAGGACTGCAGGCAGGAGTGGGAGAGGTCTGTGCCATCCTGACTGCCACTGCTGCTTCTGGAACTGCTGTGCCACCCTGCCCTGGGTGCTCCCTGTCAGGAGGAGGGAGAGCTTCTGAACATCTCTCAGGCAGTTTCTAAGGCTGAGCTCTTTATCTGGTGGGCAGGGCTATGTCCTGTATCTGACAAGGTCTCTGCTAACTCTCTTGTTGTGCAACTTACCTTACCTGCACAGTGAAGCAGCTGATTTCAGCAGGTTTTGATGCTTCATTAAAACATTAATAGTGCAGTGTCACCATGCAATATGTTGGATGACTCTTGCAATGATTATTCTCTCAGAACTTCTCTCTGAAAGCATTCAGCAAGGGCTGAAGAGCTTGGTGGAAAAGCAGTGACATTTGAGAGCTGTGGTTGTCTGTAGGATTTGGTCTTGGCACCCCTTTAATGTCCCTAAACTGTGCCTGGATCATTCTATATGACCATTGTAAATTATTGGTGATATTTCTACCCAATGTCCAGGAGGAATGATGCATCTGACTCCATGGATACCAGAAGGCTAATTAATTACTTTATTATACTATATTATTCTACATTATATTACACTATATTACATTCCATCTAAACTGAATCTGCCCAAGCACCCAACTCAACTCAGCTGCCCAGAATCTCGTGGCTGTCTGCTGACAGACAGTTTGGACACGTGCTTGGCCCTGATAGGCCAAGGAAACAAAACACCATCACTTTGGGTAAACAGTCTCCATATTGCATTCTACTTTGGCACAACATAGGAGCAGCAAATGAGATAAGAATTGTTTTGATCATTCTTTCTTTTCACTGCTTCTCTCAGGTTCAGAGAATCTGAATCCCACAGTAAGGGATGCAGCTAATCTGCAGAACCACATCACTTTTAGCCATTTCTCATTGAAAGGCTGAGACAAGCTGAGATGAGAAAGCCCATGGTGGTGCAAGCAGTGGGTGTGGTTGAGTGAAGCCGACTTGGATGTCCAGTAGTGCAGAAAGTTTGAGAAACTTTGGATTAGGCCATCACAAGGATATGGCCTAAATCACCAGATGTGAGGAATCCCAAGTGATATGTAATGAGTGCTTCCTTGGTGTTTGACTTACCCCACAGAATTTCAGAGCTGGGGATGGTCATGCAAACTGTATGTGTAGCAGAGAAGACAAATCTGAGTTACTGGAGAAAGGGATTAGCTGTTCCTGGGGCCTAGGGCCAGGGATCTTCATCCAGATTAGCCCAGAGAGGTTTTTTTTTTGGGTCTAGAATAAAGATTATACTATAAAAAAATCCAACAGATGCTTAACTGTCATGTTGTGAATGGCATCACTGTAATTAAATGCCTCAGCATCTTGCCTTAAACAAGTAATTTCTATGAAAGTTCATAATTGAAAAAAAAATTCAAAAACCCAAATGGTGTGATATGGAAAGGGCAAAGAGGAAGACTGTGCTTTTCTTCCTCCTAATCTTGATTTAGCACCTAAAACTCCCCCTAGCAGGACCTGCTGCCTCGTATGTGGTGATGATGTAGGCAGCTTTCCCTGGTCTCAAGCCCCAAGTTCTCTCAGGAGCTTTATGGTGGGGTGTGAATACCTTAGCATGGCTTTGCAGATGGATGCATCAAGGCAGAAACCTTAAACTTCAATGCCATGACTCAAGTGCTGCATCACTGTGTACCTGTGAGCCTTGTGTTTAGGTGACCTGCTGTCCTGTGAACTCAGACCTCCCTTGGGAATTCACAGTAGGGGTGGGAGCCTAAGCCTGGGATTTGCAGGAATCTGCCCAGGCAGAGGGAAATGCCCAGGTGTCAAGTCATGTTCTTGTGTGAAGCCTCTTTCTTCTAGTAGTTCCTAGCTTTGAGTGGGGAAAGGCTCAGCTCTTTCTTCTGACACGCATAAGGTGCTCTTTGAAGGCACAAAGACTCTGGTCCCTGTTTATTCTTGTGTGCCCAAGCACATGTCCAAGGCAGGCACTGATCCGTGGGTCTTCAGGGCAGCCTTGGTTTCCCTGCTGAAGCTGGATGTCCCCAAGCCCTCCATCTGCTTGCACATGGTGTTTTGTCTCTTGCTTAAACACACCTTGAAAGTACAAAAAGTGTGGACAACTTCTGGTCTGAAAGTCCCCTATGGAGCTACATCCCCATTTTGGGACAATAAAAGGGCTGAGTGTTACAGTTGAGGCAAAATATAAGTGCCAGGAATACCTGGATGTTAGATACTGCTGTTAGAAAAAGTAGGTTAGAAGCTCTCATTTCCTGCAAATCTGTATCTAAAATGACTTTCCAAGGTGAGGAACAAAACCAATCAGGCTCAGTTTCTTGTAGGCACAGAACAGCCTCTTGATTTCCTTCTTCACAGTGTTTTTTTCTCTCCTTTCTTTCTGTCACTATTCAATCAGATCCAAATCCTTCCAGCTTCCCCAGAGAGGCTATCCCAGGTCTAACACTCATGCCTCCCATGGTTCAGTTAAAACCAAAGGGCCTCAGGCCAAGCATCTCAGCTTGAGACCCTCAAAGTTGTTTGGGTTCCCAGTGTCCAAGATGAAGGATGGCTTCCTATCAGTGACACCTTCCTATCAGTGACACCTTCCTATCAGTGCTTAGGGGGGAAGGGCTTTGGCACACAAAACAGTTAAAACATTGGGTGAGATGTGTTTAAACACTTGGGCAGGATCTTTGGGATCACATGCAAACTTGCAAATTGGGGAAAGGCCCCTGACCTGTAAATCCCAAACTTCAGCCCAATTTCCAGCCTCTCCTGGTCTTTCTGAACACCAGCCTACCCTCCAGTGTATCACTGTGCTGGTTTGGTGACTGCATCCTTGCAGAGAATGCCCCCAGTCCCATCAGTCAACCCTTTAGGGGAGACAAGAAGCAATACTGGTCCCACCACTGGTCTGAGGGATGTGTCCAGTTCCTGGCTGCCAGCTGGACTTTGCAGTGCTGCTTACACCTCTCTCAGCCTGGTGGCACAGCCCATTTTCCACCCACCTTATTGTTCTCTTATCCAACCCACATTCCACAACTCTGATGAAGAAGACACAATGGGAGACTGTGTCAAAAGTTCAGGGGTGCAGCAACACTGCCTTCTCCTTCTCCTTCTCCTTCTCCTTCTCCTTCTCCTTCTCCTTCTCCTTCTCCTTCTCCTTCTCCTTCTCCTTCTCCTTCTCCTTCTCCTTCTCCTTCTCCTTCTCCTTCTCCTTCTCCTTCTCCTTCTCCTTCTCCTTCTCCTTCTCCTTCTCCTTCTCCTTCTCCTTCTCCTTCTCCTTCTCCTCCTCCTTCTCCTTCTCCTTCTTCTCTTCTCCTTCTCCTTCTTTCTCCTTCTCCTTCTCCTTCTCCTTCTCCTTCTCCTTCTCCTTCTCCTTCTCCTTCTCCTTCTCCTTCTCCTTCTCCTTCTCCTTCTCCTTCTCCTTCTCCTTCTCCTTCTCCTTCTCCTTCTCCTTCTCCTTCTCCTTCTCCTTCTCCTTCTCTTCTCCTTCTCCTTCTCCTTCTCCTTCTCCTTCTCCTTCTCCTTCTCCTTCTCCTTCTCCTTCTCCTTCTCCTTCTCCTTCTCCTTCTCCTTCTCCTTCTCCTTCTCCTTCTCCTTCTCTTCTCCTTCTCCTCCTTCTTCTCCAGCTGCTCATTGCCTCATCACAGAAAGCAGATCTCTACTAGCTTAGGCATCGTTTGGCTTATACCTGAATTCAGTCAGCTTTGCACCACACTCCCTCCACCTTCCAGGATGTGGTTCCATCTCCTTGCCTCCCCTGGAGCTGACATCCCTCCAACATCTCCTCATGCTGCTGTAAAAGTAATTTAACCTGGTACTGAGCAACTGACTCTGAGACATTCCCTACAATTATCCAAACCACTTGTATTCTGGAGAAATACAGATGATGACATTCAAGATGGAATAATTACGTAATGGAGTCTTGCAATATTTATGTGAAAGATTATTACAGCAGAGCTCCAAATGTTAGCAAAATCACCTCAGGAAAACAGCATGCAGGGTTTGCATGTCGGTCTCCTGCTCTCATAATGCTCACTCATGTTTATGTGCAGACTTATATGGGTTTTTATTGCTAATATCCCTCTCATTATTAGCCCTTTTGAGTTTTATGGTATATCTTTTTGGCACAGAATCAATTGAGAGTCTCCAATTACATTTGCAGAGAGAAGATGCTGTTTACATGTTGCTGTGTAAATATTGGACAGAGAGATCTATGTGGGAGCATCAGGCATGGTGCTGGGTCAGAGACACCAGAGGGTCATTTGCAGGACTCCTATGGCCAAGAGGACAGAGTTTGCTGCCAGCTACATCATCTTCTCTCAACTGGATGCAATAGCAGGACTGTAGCTGTGGGAGGGACAGGAACTTCAAACACAGTTTTCCCTGAAGCACTTCGGGCTGGGAGATGCAGGAACTCATATTCAATATTTAGCTGAAGAAGGGCAGGAGCAGAACAGGCAGTGCTGTGGGTCTGGCCCTTGGTGAGGTGGGACAGCCCTTGTGCAGAGCTCTCCCTGTGCACTTGTGAGACCTCGTAAGGGCACACAGTGCAGTGTTAGGCAACGTGCCACATGAATCACTGTGCAGAGGCTGGAAAAATGTAACAACATATGGAGCTGAGTTTGAGGAAGGAATTGAAAACAAACATCATAACTTGAGCATTTTCCTCCCATTACAGCTATTCACATGTGCCACTGATGTTTGATATGGGCCTCCCTGCTCACTGGGGAGATATCTGGAAGTTGTCACTGGAGCACTTGCTCTCCAGAAGCCTTTCACCAACTCTGTCTGCAGCTGCTTTGGATGAGGAGTGAATTCTGTGCTGACCTGAGTAAAACACAGTATCTGCTTCCCTTCACAAGCTTCATGAACTTCTCTCACATCTCCATAGCCTCTGAGCTGATTACATCTAATCCCAGCAGCTGTTAAATAATCTTCACTGAGGGTGTTCAGCATGACTTGACAAAGAACTTTATAACCAGGCACAGACCCTCTAGAAACCAGGTTCTGATGGGCACAACATAGACACATGCACATCTGGTTAAAACACCATCATGACTCCAATGTAGTCCAAGCAAGCAACACAGCTCCAACCAGGAGATTCCATTCTTTCCCCCAGGAAACACAAAACCTTGCAAGCCAAGCAGAAACCAAGTGGGTGGCAGTACTTGCTCTGGTTGGGATACTAGAGGACACAGCTCAGGGGGAGTATGTTGTGCCTGCTGGTACAGACTTCACATGTGGCACTGGCACTGGTCTCTTTGGGCCCTGGGTCTCCAGCTGCAAGAGGAGGGAGGAATAGTGCCCTCTGCCTTAGCTGTTTGCACTTTGACTTCTGCAATGGGCATGTTACTGTACCTGAGAAGATTCAAGATTTAGTCTCGGAACAGAAGCTGCAAGCAAATTAAAACATCTTAGAAAAAACTAACTTCAATACAGAAAGGTAAACCACAAGAGTTAGAATAGAATAAATTCACCTGAAAGCAGGAACTCAGCAAGATGTTGGATGGACAAAACCCACAGCATTGCCAGAATTACAGATATGTCTGTCAAACAATTCCTGTTGGGGTGTCTCCATTGGTCAAGCTGCCACCCAAGCTGTGAACAGGCACATCTGGCTCTCTTGTCTCCAGCCTGGAGCCCTGGCAATCACAGAAGCAATCATTGTGATGTAGGAAGACCATGGCTAAACTCTTCATTTCCTGGCTGTTTTTTGCATCCTCTCTCAGGGCATTCATTGCATTCAGCATTGCATTCCACTAATGAATGGGGCTGGCAGGAAGGGGGTGGGTTCATTGACCTCTTTCAGGGGTTGGTTTTAGGTGTGGGACTCCTTGGGAGTAATTTCATCAATAAAATTTCATCATCACTAATTTCATCATTAAAATTGTGCTCAGTGCTCTTGTGACGGCCATTCTCTGTCTCCTGAATGTGAAGCCGGTTATACAAAGCCAGCCAAGCACCTTCTCAGGATGTGAACCTCAAAATGCAGCTCTGTGCCACATGGTGACATCATTTAATAAGTGTCTGTCAGATGGGACTAGTGGACTAGACAGTTTCTGGGACTGCCACGGGGCCCAGGGCTGGGGAAGGAAGCGGGAGGGGATTGCCAGCTTGGCACTGGGTGGGCAGTGCAGGGGCAGAGGTGTTTCCCAGGCTCTGCTGGTGCCTGGGGCCCTCTTGTGGAGCTGTTGCCTCGCTCATCCAGGGTCAGGATTAGCTCCTATTTGGAATAGGGCTCACTGGCTTCTTATGAGTTTCAGAGTGGCTTTTTTTGAGAGACAGAGATTTTTGCCTAGGTTGCTCCCCAGAAGATGGTGTGGCAGCTCCAGTTTTACTGGGCCAGGCTAGGTTTCCTCACTGACCCTCACACCTGGGCTGGGTCTCAGCTCCTCTGAAGGACCTGGAGGGATGGACAGTCCCTGCCTTTTTGCAGATAGGTGGAAGGATTCATTCTCTAAAGAGAACTTATCTGTCTGAAGCTGGCCCTTTTATAAATGCTACTCAACAGGTGTAAGGTGAATCCCCCAGAGAGATCCTACAGTGATCAGATGAGGAACAAAACCACATTATTTCTCTCCACTTCCTATAATAGGAGTTGGAGGTGATGAGGTGATGTCAACACCTATGTTGGAACTATCTGCCATTGCGTGAACTGAATCCCACCATTGTGCCTGAGAGCTTGGTGGGATCTGAGCAAACTCTGCACCTCATCTCACTCTGAAGAAGAGCCCTTCATGCTGGAGGCCCTGCTGCAAAGAATTAGGTGTTGTTCTTTCAACTATTGCTGTATCCATGAGTATTCTTACTTACTATGGGCTCTGAGCCAGCATAACTTGAGTGTTAGTTTAATGCCTAAATGGGAGTGGGATGTACTTAAAGTTATTTAGTAAATGCTCTGATGGAGCAAGAGGTGCACAAGAATTAGCTGCAAAGTTGGTTGCAGTAAATAGAAGCCAAGGTGGAATCTGGCCAAGGATTCTCTCACTCATTTCCTTATCCCAGAGCACTTCACTGAGCTTAATGGGCAAAATGTGGCCAAGACTATTCTTTCCATAGTCTAAGTTTTCAACTAAAAATATCTGTAATCCAAGCTCATTTTCCTTTAACACAGATAGGCTTTGGCTTCTGCCATCTGGGACATGTACAGACCTGGTAACTCTGATCATGGTTGTTGCATATTTTCCTTTGTTTCCCAATATAAATCTCTGATATTTTTTTTCCCTCAATCACCTTCTGTGTCACCTTGTGCAGGGAGATGTACGGCCTTGGCTTTTTGGAATTGGGCAATATTGACTCTTCTGGTGTCCAGCTTATTTTCAAACAGTTGGAAAGACTCCCAACACTTTTTGCAGAGATGGCTCAGCCATCCGTGCAGCAGCAGCTGAACTGCCATGAATTATGGACTGATACACTAAAGATTCCTGAAACTGAAGCCATTTTACTCCAGTACCCTGTGTTGCAAACGATGGTAATTCATGCTCAACATCTTGCGAAGCAGCTGCTGGAGTTTGACGTTTGGGCTGTGGTTTGCCAGCAGGAGAGGTGGTCCTGCTTCTTCCCCACCTCCCCAGTGCAGCTGCCTGCAAGTGCCATAGCTGCAGGAGGGAAAAAGCTGGCTGGCACAGAGAGCCCTGGCCCACCAGAGCTGCAGGGATCATTTTCCTGATGAGTGGGCAAACATCTCATATAGAACAGAGGGATCCTGTCTGATAAACGGAGGGCTCTGGTTTAAATCTTGTGAGAGCAAACCTGGCTTTCACAGAGCTGTCTCTGCTCCTTGCAGGGCTATGCTGGCCTCAGGTGTCAAGGCTCTGCTGGTATAAAATGAATGGTTATTGCACCAGAGGCCTTCAATCTGCAAGTGCAAATGTGACATAAATGGGTCTAATGAGCATGGGGCTTGTAATGGGTGACAGCTTAAGAGCTGCACTATGAAAATATGGTCCTCTGTGTCCCATTTTCTTTACTTGGCTTTCATTTACTTTCTCATACATGTGGGGGAGATTAAGAACAGAGCACTTACTACTCTCCAGCATTTGTGCATGGCTGATGCCTTCCCTTTCTACACTATAAAAGAAGCAGGGGCTACCTCAGAGCTCTACTGTGGATTAGCCAGTAGGCTGCAAGAATAGCAAGGAGATTCCTGGTTTTCTGCAGTGCTGCAAATCAGATCAGATGATTTTTATTGTCATCTGAAGTCTCAAATCTGTGCATCTGCAAAATAACCAGGGCAGACTGTGAACAGTTTTGAATGGTACTCTGTATATACAGTGTGTCTCCCTTCCCAATGGCTTGTGAGCATCAGTGAAGAGAGCACTGACTCAAAAGGGCCAAATACCAAAATGTAAGATTTTCTGAACGCTGGAAACAGTCTTTGCTCTCTGCTCCACATCTTGCATCAGGCACATGAGAATGTTGTGCTTTAATGTGCATCTGGAGACATTTCACATAGGGAAGGAGAAAGAGTGAAATGTATTTCACTGAGCACTTTGCAGGTGTGAATGAGGCAAGAACACTGTTTAATTGCTCTCATGCCACATACTTGCAGTTACTTTTCCCTTTCAAAGACATAATTTCAAGCTGCCACTAGGTACTCTTTCCTAGAAGGGCTAAATTGGTGAAAAGAGTGAAGCTATGTGGTGCCTTCCCACCAATGCCAGAGCAGCTGTTCCTCTGATTGCCAGTCATTCCCCTGCCTTTTCCTCCAGAGAAACACTAACACAAATATTACAAGCTCATATTACTTGCAACTGTTCAGACAAATGCCTTAAGAGGAGTGGTATTGCTTTTACCTCTGTGTATGCTAGTTTAGGGAGGCTGTTGATGCAAAAAGTTGCTACCATCTTTTCCAATAATGAGGGAAACCTGGATCTATCCATGGAGGTTTTTCTTTCAGATACTAGCCCTGCTCCCATCCATCCCTGTGGGCCCCAGTCAGCCTGTGAGCTGGGCAGAGGATCAGACTGGAAGAATGGTCTGGCTGTGCAGGGCATCCCAGCAAATGTGATGGCATGAAGTTCTGGAAGTCTGAAGCCCAAGCTCCTGCTCAAAGCAGGACAACTTTAGTCCAGGTCTGCTGTGATTTTGCCTGAGTATTGAAAACATCCAAGTACAAAACCTTTCTGTGCAGTATTCTCCACTCTGCCCACACAGTCCAGCCTGAGCCTCCCATAGCTGTCCCCCTTGTAACTCCCCAGTCACGCTGATCTCTGTTAGATCGTCCCTTAGACTCCTTTGGATCAAAATGAACAAGCTCATCTCTTCCTGGAGTTTTCTTTACCATTATAAGTCTTCATCTTTCTGGTTTAGAAGTTTGTAAAAAATCCCTCTCTCTGTATTTTGTTGCTATTCTCCTCATTAATGTTAATGTTATTAATTAAGTTTAAACAATGGTTAACTTGTCATTCTTGTTGGTAATTTTGGTAATTATGTCATGACCCCTAGTAGTACATTAAAATACACACTTGCAGTATATAAAGGCCCTTGCCAAATTTACAAGGCAAGCAAGAGAAGCATAGTATGAACTGCTTTTGTGATCCCCTTAATGACCACAAGGCTTTTCCTCTTGAAACACCTCCCACTTGCAAAAACATTAAAAGTGGGGTTTCCAATAGGTGTTAGATATTTATGTTGAATTCACCTCCGGGAATGTAGAACTTGTTAAAATGTCTTAAATTTTTTCTTTACAGATTTCAGTTCAACATTGAGATGCCCATTTTAATGACTTAGTAATGAGATGTCATTAGTTGATCCACTGCCAACCTTCCATTCAATAATTAGCCCCCCCCCACTCATAACATTTTTGCTTGATCCTATTAAGCTTGTATTCACTTTGATTGGATAGAATGTTCATTGGCAGACGCTAAGAGGAGGCCCATAATTCTATTTATGTTCATCCCTTAAACTATTTTTGCCATTTAAGGGATCTAATAATTTCAGTTCTCTTTCACCCATGATTCTAGCTTAATTTAGTAAATTCTTGTGCTGTATTTTTTGAAAAAATTGAAGACCTTCACTCCTGAAATGAGCTGCTCTATTTTTACTGGTAAGAAAACATTCTGCAGATTGAAAGGTATTCACAACTTTTTTATGATTAAGAATATTAAAGTTTGAACCAGCCATGCAAAAATAACCATTTTTTGTTTTATAGAGTAAGAACAAAATCTCCCAGGAAACCCCTGCAATATGAGGAGCTGTGCTTCTTGAAGTGCTTCTCATCTAATCAGGTGAAGATGTGCATTGCAGTAATATCTGTATCTGAGCTCATCAGACCCTCTTCATACCCAACAAATAGCAACATACATGTCCGTGATGCAATTCTTGTCATCACAAAGAACCTGTCTAAAGTAGCTGGTGTGAGCTGTTATCTTCTCTCCAGTGACATAAAGGGATATCATTTGTCCCCATACCTGCACCAAGTGCCATTTGAGATGCTGTGCTGCGTTTGACAACACCTGCAGGGGTTGGCAGATATGGTGTAGGACCCAAAGGAAACCTGCAGACTTCTGGAACAGCAGCTGGAGATTGGCACCAGGTGTTAGGGGACTGGATCAGCACAGCCTGCATCCATCAGTGTGGTCCACAGTGCTCTGGGGTATCAGCCTTGGAGATCATGCTTGACCTCTGACACTGCTCCTGGAAGAACTGGACATCTCATGGGTGCAGTGTCATGTCATCCAGCCCTGTGCAGATCTCCTGGGTGTCCTGGAGCACATCAAACATGGCACAGTTACATTTGCTCAATAAAATCAAGTCCTGGAGCAGACTGCTAGGTGAGTGCAGTACTAATGCACATATGGACAGCTAAACTTCTGCCAATGAATCTGGAGGTGAATTCCACTCAAAAAGTCAGATACCTCTAATTTCCAATCTTTGTCACTGATGGTTATTATTTAGGGTCAGGTAGGATTGACATCCTCACACTGGTTCTTGCTACAGAAGGTGTCTGTTTGCTGGTGGAGCTCAGTGCAATGCAGCAGTGCTGACATATCCATTCCACTGGAGAGATGCCTGCAGTCATTCTTGGGTGGTGACTCACTGAAAAACTCCCACAGTCGAGACTATTTGTCCGTTCTAAATTAAACATCTTACAGTAAGAGCAGAAATCCTCCCTTAGGATCTGCTGGAGGCTCTTACATGGAAAGGTATGTATGACTAGTCAGCTTCATACCTGGGAAGGGCTCTCAGTGAAGACAGAGGGACTATTTGTAGCCCTGGTTGAGAGGAGTGTTGGACTGATGACCCTTCCAACCTCAGCTGTCCTGTGATTCTGGGATCCAGTTGTTATACAGAACTGGACTCTGCCAGCCTGCAGCAGGGTCAGTACAGCTGAGGTTTAAAATTGGGTACCCACATGAATAGTCTCTGAATCAGCATTCATAAAAGCCCAAGTGGAACATAAGGCTTCCATGAACTGGTATAGAAGGAGAAAGACTGTGCTGGCTTCCACTTGGGTACTGAGATCCTGCTGATTTCACTGAGTCTTCCATCTCTACAGAGCAGTTAATAATGCAAATGCTTGTTTGGATCTGGATCTGAAATCAGAAAAGATGACAGCTGGAGCCTACCTATCTCTTGCTAATACTGTTTTATCCATCACTACTAAATTAGTTTCTACATTAAAGATGTTTTTACCTTTTTTTCTCTCTCAGATTTTAGCGGTTTATTACTAAATCTTGCTCTTTTGGGATAATCCAGTCATTAAAATTAGGTTTAAAACTGAGATTTAGCACAGAGCTTAGTGCAATCCATGTCTGACTATTGTGTGATATTTAAAAAGGTTTCTTCTGAAGTGCATGGGACTTGCTGTGCTAAAAAAGCCAGGAGAGTGAGTGTAGAAGCCTAGAAGATAAGGGAGCTAATGTGCATGTCTCACACACTGATAGCTGAATGGCTGTGGGCCCAGCCAAGGGCTGCTGGTATTAACAAACAGGGGGTGTAGGTAATACCACACTCTGAGAAAGAACAGGATGTGGCTGGAGATAGGGCAGCACTTTTCTGGGACAAAAGTCCTTGATCTGGCTCCTGGAGATAAGCACAACACAGTACAGCACAAGTGCAGGAATGAGGCTGAGAAGAGGGCATGGACTGTAGGGGGATGGAGACCACCAAAGACTC
Source organism: Molothrus aeneus (assembly GCF_037042795.1). NCBI lineage: Eukaryota > Metazoa > Chordata > Aves > Passeriformes > Icteridae > Molothrus > Molothrus aeneus. The sequence continues at coordinate 141,474,819 of NC_089646.1, read as the reverse complement.
CAAAGCCTGCCAACCCATTTCCAGAAAGGTCTGGAAAAACAGACTGCACATGGTAACTATTTTGCATAGAGAGTGAAAAACTTATTTCCAGGGTGGGGAAAACTTGTGTCTACAAGGGTGCTCCCAGAAAGCCCAGTGCACTTGCTCCATGTGTGTGCCCCAGGACCCTGGACAACCCAGCTGGATCGAGCTGGAGCCACATCTGGTGATTTCTTTTCCCTCTTTCTTTTCTTTATCTCTCCCCCTTTTTAATCCCCCTTTTTTCTCTCTCTCTCTTTCTCTCTTTTCCCTTTCATCTTACCCCATTTTTCAAAGCCTACTGCTGTGTGCTTAGATAGGAGATCACAGACTAACACATCCATGCCAAGTGTGTCATCTACTAATGGAACTTTGTAAATTTATGTGGATCCTCTGAGTTTTGGTGCTTATTTTGACCACATATGAGCATCTATGAATCTTGCATGCTCCCTTTCCCTTAAAAGTGGGATGTCACAGTGAGCAAAAGGACCACTGCTCTGAGCCAGGATAGCAGTCCTAGGACAATTTTTGACCAGCTCACTGAGATCCTTTGTATATACAATTATAGCTTAATATAAAAATGGGATTTGTGTGTGGCCCTGTAGTCTGTTTGCCACTTTGGCTTGCACACTGCAGACAGAAAAGACCAATATCATCTGCATTTGATCCACAGCAGATTGCCTGGGCTCTTACATGGTCTGGAACCCTGGAAGTAAGGTGTGGTTTAGTGGAGAGACTCCAATGAAACAGACGCTGCAGACACAGAAGTAACAAAGCAAGTTAATAAATTAATTCTGATAAATTAATAAATTAATTCTCTCCAGACAAACATTCGAAATTAACAGGTACCAGTATTGATACACAAATAAACAATGACTTCTTAAATAAAAGGATGTGGAAAACAAAACAAATACAATTGGAATATTGACACAATTTCACCTGATAAGTTTTTCATGTTAACTTTTATAACATTAATAATAAAATCTCTAGCCAAAATTCATGTTTAACCAAGTCATGACACACTGCAACTGATGTGGGGTGCTGCAAAGCTGCAGTATCAGTTGGTTTGGATGAAACACCCCTGCATGAGCAGTGAAACTGTCTGTCTGGGGAGCTTCCTTCATTGGGGAATTTCTCAAATAGGTCAGAGAAAGATGAGCTGGGAGGCTTCTTATGCAGAATTGCTTCTACTTCAGTGTTGAATCTCCTGGGTTCCTGAAGCCTCTCTGGGAAAGTCACTCTCTGCAGTCTGCAAGAGTTTTTGAGCTGTGGTATTTCTTTGAATTGAGGTATTCAGTGGTGCTGGAGGCCCCAGACTGATAACCCAGTGAAGGCCAACACAGTTGGTTTCTAAGTCTTGTCACAGTCTTGATATGTAAGGAATAATAATTGAGTTAAACATTAAATTTTCTTTAATTTTACTGCCATTAGACCTGAAGATTTACAGTAGCATGCTGTTTTCATCATTTTTTCCAGTAGTTGCTTTTATACTTCAGTACACTTTTCCAGATCTCCTTTCTTACACCACTTTCTCCATATTATAGTTCTGTAATCATAATACCACACTGATGAGCTTGGTTTTGATTAGTCAGATTAGGATGTGAGCATGCAACATGCAGGAGAGCTGTGAGCAAGGGTACAAATGTGAGCAGTGCAATGGAATTCAGCAGGGCTCTTTAACATTAAGTACCCTGGAAGCTGTCAGGAGTCTAATGCTGAGCCTGAAAACACTTTGACCCCATGGTCTGAGCTTTTCCTAAGGATTCTACAGCCTCAGGGGTCACATTGGATTCAGGGACCTGCCTGGACATGGGGATCTCCCGGCAGTGGCAGTGGGCTCTCCTGAAGAGGAGGAACTGAGGAAGGAGCGTAATTCTCCTCTCAGACAGGGCTACTTCTAAGTAACATGCAAAATCCATTTTGTCTGAGCTTGGTGTGCTTATGGCAAGGGGGTTGCAGCTAGATGATCTTTAAGGTTCCTCCCAAGCCATTCTATGGTTCATTCTGATTCATTTTATGATTCTGTGATTCGATGACAAGCATCTCTGACTTGTTCTGCAAGCTGTGTACCCTTTCCCTGGCACTTCTGCTTTCTCTTTTACCTTGTCATGCTGGTGATGTTTTTTCAAGTTGCATCCATTGCATTTCTGTTTCCTTTGATCTCTCTTTTTGTTGCTTAAATATGCACATTTACAGAAGAATAGCAAGTAAAACTCTTTTGCCTTTTGTATGTGCTTCTCTTTTGGGTGATGGCATGTGCTTTTATTGGGCTGGCAGTGGCTATTATTTCAGCTATCCTGCCATATAGAAGAGTCTAGCTTTTTTCTTACAACTCCTAGAAGATCACAAAATTGTTTCCACAGACTTTTCATCTAACACATAATACCAAGGTTAAAATAATCAATATTGGCTGTTTTATTGAAATATAGAACAATATAAGAATTTATTAAGTTCTTCCTTTTGTAAATTCTTTACTGGATTACAGCTCTTATGGAAGTTAATATACCTAACAGGCCTATTACAGCTTATAAATTCTAAAGCTTGTATAAGTAGTATAATAAAATATAATAATACTGATAATATCTTGGAATTTGCAAAAAAAGTCCCTTCAACACATTCAGTTTAAGAAGTGGTCACAATTCTTAGATTTATTGTAGGTGTTTATATCTCTTTGTGAATTTCTGTGGAGGGAAGGATGGTTATTCCTGCTTTGCTGATAATACAAAATGCAAAAGTTTCTTGGGGTTTTTTTAGAGGTTCCACTTAACTTTTTTTACATAATTCCCAATTTGTGCCGGATGTAAATCTGAATATTTTGTTTTATTTCATTATTGCTTGGGACTCTCAGTTTGCTCTGATTGATATTGCTGGAATTTCTAAAGTCCAAATTACAGAGTAGAGAGAAATATTCATAGTGTTGAAGGGATGATGGATTTTACTCTGACTCATTTGAAACAATTTTCTTTGCCCTGAAATCTTAGACAGATTAAAAATGGTGATCTAGCTAATTCTCCTAAGGAACTGAAATCAGTGAGTTGTCCTGATTTATGCTTGTGAAAGATTTATGCTTCCTTGAGCCCTTGCAATGAGCAAGAGGAAAGTCCCACCATCCAGGATTAGGTCAAAAGCAGACTGCAGTAGTGAGGGGATTTGTCATCATGTAGTTCCAGAGACCTTTTGCAGGTCTTCCCAGGTACAATAATTTTAATCTATTAAAGTTCTGGGATAGGGAAATTATTCTTGAAATTATCCAGAGAGAAAGTCACTGTCCCTCCAGTCTAATAAGAGAAATCACCAACTGCAGAGGGAAGATCCAGCAGTCAGTGATAGCACAGATAGATCCGAGAGAAATCCTAGAGATCTTCCACCTTTTCCTCATCAGCATAGCATGACTGATTTTCTTGCCCTGGACTTACCATGTGGTGGTTTCTGTCTTGTGTTGCCTCCTGTCCCCATGAACTGCAGGAAAGGAGAGAGCTGGAGGCTGCTGCTCCTGGTTCCTTTCTGGACCCAATTCGAGTGATGGAGTCCAGAGAAACTGGAAGAGAACTTTGATGTGGCAGTTTTCTGCTGCTTGGTAGTTTGTCTGCTGCTGGAAAAGATTAATGAAGGCAAAGCAGATTTGAATTGTGTGCAGCACTACCTAGGCTGTGCATGTGGAAACAGAACAGCTCAGCTGGGCATGGCAGCACACAGTCTGCCATCAGCTGGGACAGATTTTGGAGTCTGGGGAAGGTGAAGATCTGTCCCCAGGGGACCTCAGGAGGCTGTGTCTGCATCATGGCTTGGCAGTGGGACAGCAGGTCCTGGCTTAGTGCTACCCTGCATGGTCTGGGTGGCCTAAACCCCTCTGTCAATGACAGGCTGCAATAGGAGCTGCTGGGATGGGGTCTTGAGGTCTTGTCTCTGAGGGATTCCCAACCCAGCTCCATTTCACCCACCAGGGAGCTGAAGGATGTCAGATGATTTGTGTGAGCTAAAAAATGAGTGTCAGCTTACTGCATGGCCAGTGGTTAAGTTTTCACATGTCCCTGCAGGGAAAGAGCTATTAAGTAGTTGAAAGGAGACTCTTTCATGGGATGTCTGTGTATCCATCTACATTGCTTCTCTCTGGTTTTGTTGGCAAACTGCTTTCTCTTCAGTGCTAGTTCTACTCCTCCATTTATAATTTTATGCTTGACTCAATATATATTGTTCTTTCAGAATGAACACTATCTTTTTGTTCCTCATTTTTCTTTCAAAATGCAGTTGGAGGCCTGAGGGACAGTCACAAAGTGCTTGTAAAGCTCTGGAGTAGAAACAGTCCCAAGCCAAGGAAATGGCTGCTGCAGAGACCCCTCAAGTCCTTGTGGGAATAAAAACTGCTCCATCTCACTGGAGCTACCAAGGGAGAATTACTGTGCTCCTGCTTCAGTGAAAAGCTGGCACACTTCAGTATTTCTATGTACATCAAGTCACAAGTGGTTCTGTTTGGTCTGTATTTTTAATTGCTGGAGTAGAAGTAAGCTTCCCTCTGATTTAGGAGGATCCCCAGCTGGATAGAAGCCCCACTCTCCCAGGAAAAGAAGCCACCAAAGGCCTTTCCTCACTGAGCCACTCTACCAGGGTTGGGAGCAGGCATAAGCCTGCAAAAATCTCCTTTTATCCAGGCTGCTGTATAGTTTTGTTAGTCCTGGGCTTGGCTGTCTGCAGTGATGCATTATTGATCTTCCCCATGCATGCAGTTTGAATTTATTATTGCAACTGCTACCTTGCTGACTTGTCCATTTGTAGTGTCACACATGGCAAGGATTTTGAAGGACAGCAACAGCCCAGCTGGGAACACATGAGAGCTGCATTCACAGCAGTACAGCTGACATAGCAGGAGTGACACAGCCAAAATTAAATCACCACTCCAGGAATACTTGGCAGCCCAAGCCCAGATTGGAAATACCCAACAAGTTTGCTGACATCACAGGTACCTTTTGTTGTCCTAAAAAAACTCCAGAATGATGTAGTACCTCATGTCATAAAATGTGACATTCTTCAAAGTGTTGTTCCATGATTCATTTGTTTTGGATGTGGTAGCATTCCTCTCAGTACACTACACACTCATTAATTTTCTCCCAGTGCAGAATTTCTGTCTTCTTTGTCATTATTTGGGGATGGAAAAAAGAATTCCAGTTATGTCATTTAGTAGGGCAACTATTAGGGAAGACAGAGACCACAGGGTTTTAGCACTGTGTGATCTGAAGGCCATAAGTGTCAGTGAGTTCATTGGCTTATTTGTGCAACAATTCAACCTTCTGTCTATTTAGTTTTAGAAGTGATATCACTAGTAAATAAACTTCCAGGACTATGGTAAAAGTGACTTTCAGAAGTGTGTCCTTCTGAGACAGGTTAAAGTTTCATCACATAAAAGCTCCCTATTTGCAAAAGCTGCTACCCTCTTCTGCCAGTGCTGGGTGTGATCAATCTTTCCATGCCTAACTCTCTGAAAGCTGGGTGTTACTTTCTGACATGTTGCTTATCCTTGGAGTCTTCTAATGGGCCAAGGCACCAGGAGAGAGCTGGCACTGGGATCCACGTGCTCCTCTGTGGGACTCTGCCTGTCACAGTGACCACAGCGCTGTTTCCTCTGCGTAACACAAGTGAACTTCTGAGCATTTAAAGTTGGTTTTTGTAATTTGAAAATCCTTTCCCAGCATTTATAAGCATATTTGATGGCAAGTAGTATGGGTGGAGATTAGGTCTTGTGTTACAAGGAAACTCTGATTTTCCTTTCTGAACTGGGAAGGAAAAACTACCCTTCCCAAGTGAAATTCCAGGAAAGCAGATAAATGAGAAAAAGTGGTTGGTCTGAATTTAAATATTTTGTAACTTTTGTAACTGATTTTTGTTCAAAAGTCCATTTCAGGAGAAAGAAAATAAAAACTGCCATTCCAAAAGGACCAAATAGAATAAATGAACTTCACAATGTGTTCAATTTCTTTCTAGAGCAAATGCTATCAGAATAAACAGATTTTTGAAAATGCATAAATTATGACAAACCTTGATTTTTTGGCCCCCAAAATTCTTTAATTTTTAATTACAGCTAGTAGTGTCAGTGTACCTTGGGCTGAATATCCTGGCAGATCTTCTTGAATGTGGTGGCCAAATGCACCTGTAGAGCCTAATCCTGAAGTCAAAGCAAGAAAACAGCAGCAGAGTTATATCAGACTGGGACACTTTGAAAAAAACCCTGTTTACTGTTTTAAAGGTGGGTTTAAAGCTGTTTTCAGCTGCTATGAAGGCTGGATCCTCCTTTTCAATTTTTTTTTTTGGGACTGTTATTCTCCAGTTCCCTCTTTTAACTTCCTGAACCAACTTAAATGGCTGCAGTAGAGCAGGGATTCTGTAACAATTTCATTTTTATTGAAGAACAGAGATGGAAAATTTAAGTCAGAGAATGAATAATTCCGTTTCTAGTAGAGTATGCTGTGTCTGTTATTGTGGTGTTGCATGTGATACATGATGCCCTCTGTGTAACTTCTTATTGGGATTTTAGTACAGGTACCTCAGCCTGCCTGTCAGAAGCCAGTATGAGTCTGAGAGACAGGAAAATGGGGTTTAAGTCATCTGGATAAACATGGTCAGGACTCTGTCATGTCTGCTGCTTTGGGTAGGTTGAAGTTGTGGGATGGAAACTGCAACTTGACTGCTTCTTTTTGTGAACAGACTGGATCTCTACTGCAAGTATGCACATAGCCTTAGGAGTATGTAAAATTCAACAGTATTTAATTCTGAAATCCCATTTGTATCTTAGGGTTCGGTGTTTGTATCTTAGTGTCAAACTTTTCCTACTTTTCTTAATGTTTTGTGCATGTGTGTATGTGAACTACAAGTAGAATGTCAGCAGCAGCAAGCCCAGATTTTAGCTTTGGTAATCAATTTTGAAAATGATTATTTATTTTGTAGCATCTGAAAATAAATTAGGTTCTTGAAAAGAAATTGTATGGAAAAGGAGATTACAGTGCAATGAAGGATTTGACAGTTCAACGAGAAGAGAGGGGAAGAAAATGGGTTATGGAAATTGGAATATGTGGTTACTGAAGCTAGTGTGGGTGGCTAGAAATAATTTTGCATGTGAAGTGCATGTACAACCCTTTTCTGAAAAGCATGTGAAAAGAGTGAATTTTTATTTTAAGTGTAAATGCTTCTCTCAGAAATGGTATTTGAGATCTGTAGATGAACAAGAATCAGAATTATTTACTGAGGAAAAGATTTTTGGAAAAAGTGAAGCAAAATGCACTTTTCATGATCAGTCCTCTTGGTCTGACTCTGGAGGTTTTGTGTCTTGAAGTGACATTTCTCCTTTTCTTTATTGGACAAATATGTGAGTTGCTGAAGCCAGTTGGAATATTCCTTTGGAAATACTGCTTGAAAAGAAATCACTTCATTTTCAAAATAAAAAATGAGGAGAAAAATTTCTGGTTTTAGTCAAACAAATAAACAAACAAACCCATGTAAAGGCCAAATAATTATTTCTCTTTGGTTTATGATAAGTGTAGGCCTGAATGCTTTTGTCTGTGAATTGGGTTGAGAGCCAAAGATTTCTCTTGCTTCAGTGGATGAAATCTGGATCTTATTGTGTAAAACAACAACAACAAAAAAAAATCTTTCTCTGGACTATTTTTGAGAGTACAAATATTTGGATTTCCTGATAATGCAAATTCTTATACATTCTCTACAGAAATGGGTGGACATGGTCATGAAAACAACCTAGCAACAACTGTGAGTTCAGAGTTTGCCTGACATCATTAATTGCTAATCAGACAAATTCCTTTCCTTTACTGCGAGATGTGACTTGGATGCCATAAAGACCATAAAGCCTGGTGCAAAACCTCTCAGCTGTTTCTTTTTCTTTTTGGACATGTTGAGATGGGTTTTGAATGTCAGTGGGCTGAAGTAAAAGAGAATTTTATGTGCAGAGCTCTTGGGTGTCTCTGGTCTGCCTAAGCCAGGCAATATTAATTGTATGGGAGGAAATTGAGATTCTTTGCCCATTTAGAGATCATCCATCATTTTCAGAATTAAGCATCCCAGCAGTTCTCACATGAAAGTTGAGCAAGGGAAGGAGACTCATCTTAATAGTATGTGATTGCAAGATAATGAAAGGTGCTGGGGCTTACTTAATTACCAGAGGTTTATCTGCCTGCCTGGGAAGGAGATGTCTGCAAAGCAAAGTGCTGAGATGGATGGCCCAGCAGTCTGCTGGGAGTGCAGTGCCATTCCCCTGGGAATGCTGGGCTGATGGAGCTCACTAATGCAAGGAGCAGGGCTGTGTGTGCCTGGGGATGGGCTTGGCAGGTCTGGGCAGGGGTTTAGCTGTGCATGTCCTTGGAAGAGATGGAGCTCCTGAGCCCTGGGAGCACGGCTGTAGTGCATTCCAGTGCATCCAGAGCAGGAGGCAGGAGCAGATGCAGGCTCACCAGCCCCACTGTGGGGCTGAGGTGCAGATAACCAGGCTATCTCAGCTTGCAGAGGTGCACCTCACTTATTGGGTACCCCTCTGCTCAGACTGAGGGGTCAGTCCAAGGCTGAGCTCACCCCACGCCCTTGGGGCAGTGCCTGTGATTCAGATGCCCTGGAAGAATAAAAATTTTATTTCTATGACTATTATACTTCAACACATATATAGCTGAAACGTTGAAGCTTCTGTTTCAGATGTTTGTTCTTCTCTTGATTAATTATACAGCCTTGTAATGACTGATTAAGCAAAAGAGCCATTTGAACATCTGGCCAAACTTGCTGAGGTGCAGCTCTTAGCTGTGTCCCCAGTACAGCTGTCCCATGTTTGAAGGTGCAAGGGCCACATTTTCTCTTAGGAGACTTCCAGAACTTTGGGACCAGACTTCACCTGTGTGCTCTGGGCATGCAGAGCAGCCAGCCTACTCCAGTAGTGGAGGCTGTGGTCAAAATGCCTTTCCAGGGTCCTCTGTTTTGAGCTCTCCTGCTTGACAGTGTGAGCTCTGCATTGTCCCTTACAATCAGGCTCGTACCCATTAAATTTTGGTGGCAATCAGTGTCCTTTCTATCACTTAGTAAATGTTGTTTTGAGGATGGGTGCAAGGAATCTGTACACAGAGTCCAAAATAGTGTGCTGAGTGTTGCACTTTGGGAAAGGGCAATGCCAAGATGAAACCAAATCAGAACCTTTTTTGTCATTGTTATCCACAGTGAAGAGGTTTTTGCTACTTGACACATGTTGCTGACAATGGTTTACCAGGTGTGATCCACCCCCATTTGGCTGGATTTGAAAAGTGCACATTGGCACTGCAGGTAGTGGGTGTAAATCTTAGATGGTGATGGTACCTGTATTGCAGAGCTGGGTCAGGCTCTGGAAAGAACTAGTGACCAATTTTATAGCTTTTTAATCTCTATCAACACACAACTGGCTAGCTCTTGGGGGGAAAAGATTTTGAATTATAGAAAAAAGTGTCTTAAACTTCATAATATCTAGACATAAAGGATCTTGATCAGTGCTGAAACCTCCCAGTAACTGTAAAAGGCACTACTGCTCCCCATGTTGGCTATAACTGAGGTATCTGAAGAAATAAAATTACAATGAACAGCAATTATTGAAAGATAATAAGAATCACAGCTGCTGTCATTCAAGAGCTGTGTGGTTCTTGAAAGTTACAGTCTCCCCCCACCACCTCATCTGGAGATTCACAGCTCATATCAGGGTGAATCCTCCTAGCCCTTTGCAATATGCAAAACACAGATTTCTACAGCCAGCTGCTGGAAGGAACAGAAAGGTGCACCCCACATCTGGGTGAGGTAAGGCCTCTGTTCTGGAGCCTGGGAACTGCTTTTCTTCCTGACTGATGCTTCAATAACCAGGATATCCCATCTGTTAAAACATCTTGATGGATGCAAAGGGACTAAATTAAGTATTTCAAATTTTCAGGCCTAGACGAGTGAAATTATTTCTGCAGGCAATGTAGAACTAACAGGGGCAAGTAAGAAGTCCTGAGTTCTTAAATTTTTACACTGTGCTTAATCCTTCATATGACAAACCCATCCATTCTTTTTAATCCAAACAAGAGCAAATTTTATAAACAGGTAGCCATGAACCTAATCTCTGTGTTGGAAACAAGTTGTGCCTATTCACTGTGCCTGTTCATTGTGAGCCACAGTTTTATTACTGACTTGGGACTGATACTACTGGCATTTGACATGACCACATAGCAATACTGGGTGCCAGGCCCTCTTCTGATTGGCTTTTGCAGCACATATTCAGCTTCACTCTGGTTAGCTCAGGCCCAGTTTGTGGCAGTTTCCAGTCCTGTGGTCCTGTCAAGGTATTAAAACATCACTGCAAGAAACAGCTTCTCACTGGTGCTTAGCAGCGGAGCACATGCCCGAGATTCATGTGAATCGTGAGGAAATGGTTCCCACTACTGAGTATATTAAGTTAAAGGAGAAAGTGATTTCCATAGTAACCACATATGGTAGGTCAGATGGTGACTTTCCAGATTTACCACCAGTGGTTTTGATCCTGAATTATTTATACAGTGAATTTAGCTTCTTCAGTCTTCTTGGCACGTTGCCTGTGGATCTCCATGTTAACATGTGGGAGAAAATGCAACTGTTGTATGTGGTGCCAGAAAGGCTTAGACTTGATGTTTTTATTCACAGATGAAACATTGCTATTCTCATGGTAAGCATCAATGCAAATAATAGTGGAAAGTCTCTAATCTACTTTTTACTAGGGACTCTGCAGTACACACTAATTTGAACATGTTATAGGTGGAGCTGGTAGCAGTTGTATGCCTGTATTGCCAAACAGTTTTCCACCCTAGGGCCTGCTTTTCTTACTGAAACTCCTTGAAACTTAAAACCCTTTGGCTGAAATTCATCAGTTCTCCTGTTTCTGTGGACTCTGATTTTTGGAAGGAAGTTTCATTCAGTTGCAGTCTAAATTTGGGGGTTAAATATTGCTTTATTCACATCAAAGTTTTTATAAAATTGTTTTCCTGAAACTTGGCTACTTCTAACATGGGGAACAAGCACACAAAAGCACAATAAAGTGATTTTAGGATCATGATTTACGTAATTTGTTCTCAGAAATTATAGCCAAATTTGGTGAAACAGTAATTTTTTTTTCTTAATTTAATTATTTATTGCTTTACCAGCCCTCTGAGGTTGTTATGTAGCCCAGCCTTTCAACTTTTACTGAAAGCAGACCTGTAGTTATGAGGGATATATATTTTATAACCTTGTGGACACCCCTTGTAGAACCTGGTTTAAGACAGTCCTGAAACCCTTATTGTCAGTAATTATTTCCAAAACTCAGTAGACAGCTCTGCATGGAACAGTTTCCTGCTAATGTGGTTGAAGTCCTAGCCAAACTAAGGCATTTCTACAGCTCCTCAGTGTGGCATTTTGGTTTTTACTGGCTGGGAGGTGGTGTTTTGGTCAGTAAGGGGTAGCTGAGAGCAGTTCAAGGTGCTTAGCACACCCTGGCCTGAGAGTTCCTTTGGCAGAATTTGGCACGGTTAATTGTGAATCTCCTGTATCATATTTATTTATCATACTTTGTCATATCAGATACCATCCCTGGGCCACAAGGACTCGCTGCACAGCTCCAGCATGCCAGTTGTCTCCTTTGCCCAGGATTTTTCTGCCAGGAACACTCCCAGCCAGGCTCTTGTACCCAGGGAAGAGTGGGTAAGTAATTCCCTCGAAGGAGCAGAGGCTGCTGAGCATTTCTGGACCACTCACCACCACAGGAAAAAGCAGTGCCACCATGGAGATCCCACAGGGATGGGCAGTAACAGAGGTTGAGGGATGGACTTGTTCCTGCCAGACAGCAAAGCCTTGGGCTGGGGAATCCTGCCAAGGAAGGTTCCCAGGATGAGAATGCAAAGTTGTCCTGGCCACTGTGAGCCTGATGCATGTCAGCTGTGGGCTGGAGGTAAGCAAGAGGACAGCCACTGTGGAGCAGGTGAGCTGGGACCCTGTCGGAACCCAGGACATTCCTCTGGCTGCCCTGGATGACTCGAGACCCTGGCAGGGGCTCAGAGACCTTGGCAGAGTCAAAGACACCTGTGCCTTCAACTTTAACCCATGGAAACAATTACCAACTTTGTGCGAAGATTTACAAGCCACAAGGGTTTGAATGGAATGATACTGAATTTATCACAGAGTGAAAAAGTAGAATTTTGGGGTTTTTAGCATGGGAGTTCAAGAGGCAAGATGGAGGAATCTGGGCATGTCCTATCTTTCTCCTTATTTTTCTTGTCCTCCATCTTCTGCTGTGATGGTGGCACTTTTGGATTGGCTTAGAGTAGAGACAGACTGTCTAACATAGGTGATAGGTATTGGAAAATTATTGTAAATAAGTACACGTAGTTCTTAGTATTAAAAGACAACACTGCCCTTAGGGTGGTCAGTGTGCCTCAACATGACCTGCTGGACAGATCTCAGCAGATCTGAAAAAGGATATATTAGATAAGAGAAAATAAACAACCTTGAAAACCAGAGCTGAGGAATCCCGACTTCTTCAAGTGCGGGGCTGGGAAAAAAGACTTTTAATACCTCGGGAGCCATTCCAACAACAAGAAACCCGAGAGGACCCAACTGTGGGGAACTCTCACAAGGGCAAACAGCTGCTGAGAAATCAGGGATGGACACCATCTAATTGTGTTTCTCTCCTTAACTGAGGTTCACAACAATGTTTGAAGCCAATAACCATATTGGAACCAAAAACCAGCAAAGTCCATATACTGCCTTCCACCCCTTACCATGAAGCTGAAGGAATCAGAGCCACATGACACGTTTTCAGTGTGCAGAATTAGCTTAAAACACAAATTAGATGATCTTTAAGGTTTCTCCATATCCAATCCATTCTATGTATCTGTAGAGTGGTGTGCTTTGATTTGAAGCACATAAGAATTGTTCTCCAGAGCTGCTGAATTGCTGATGAAAATGTGTCACTGAATTCTTCTGTGCTTCAGCTTCTTTCTTCAGTGATGGACAGATAGAAGGTTGATCCAGGGGGAGAGAGATCCAATGGGTTGAGAGAGGATGACCATACTCCTAATGCAGGTATCTGAAGCTAGGCAGGATGGATGCAGACTGACACTTGTTTATCAGATACCCTTTCTGTTCCACAGTCTCATGTGTTGGGTTACTCTATTTGGCTATTTTCTCTTATAGTCACTACTCCTTTTCAAAATTATCTCCACCAAAGCCAGGGTCCAGATGAGTTATTCAGTGGGAGGAATACAAACCAGAATAATTTGGATCGGGAGAAACCTGTAGACTTCACCTGGCCCAATCTCTTCTTCCAAGCAGAGTTGAATTTGAAATCAGAGCATGTTGCTCAGGGCCTTGTCCAACCAAGTCTTGAATATCCCCAGTGCTGGAGATTCCCCATCCTCTCTGGATACTTTCTCCACTGCTGAACTGGGCTCACAGTGAAATATTTTTCCCATGTGTCTCTTTAGAATTTCCCTTGTTCTGGCTCGAGCCTTGTGTCTCTTGCCTTGTGTCTTTTTACTGTCCACCTCTGTGGAGAGATGGACTTCACCTTCTGTCCATTAGACAGCTGTGAACAGCAGTAACATCTTCCCTGAGCTGCTGCTTCTGGCTGAGCAGGGCTGTCTCACTCAGTTTCTCCTCCTGTGAGGAGGGGCAGTGTGCCACAGTCCCCAACCATCTTGGTGACCCACTGTGGGACTTCACCTGCTCTGTCAACATCTGCATTGTGTTTGGAAGCCCAAAGCTGGCCACTGTTTTCCAGCTGTGGCTACAGCAAGGCTGAAGAGAGGGGAAGGATCTCCCTTAGCCTGCAGGCTCCAGCCTCGCAGCAGCTCTGGATGAAGCTGGGGAGGTGCCCTGCTGACTCAGGGTCACCTGGTGTTCACCTGCTCCTGCGTCCTTTCCTCCAGAGCTGCTCCCGAGCCAGCTGTGCCCCAGTCTGCACAGCTGCGTGTGCTGCACCAGCACACCTGAATGCTCTAAGAGAAGTGGAATAAATATCCTGCCATGTCCTGGAGGCTGGGAGCAGAAACGCCCCCCGTCCCGAGCATGGAGGGCGGATATTTGGCTTCTGCCACCACAACAGCTTAATGTGCACGAAGGCTCGGTGTGACCTTGTGTTAAATGCTGAAGCAAAGGTGCAGAATCGCTGCTGGTCGCAGATGGGGAGGTTCTGTAATGCAGCACGTCCCGTCCAAGTTCTGCAGCCGTCCTCGGGCTTCTTCCTTTTTCCACTAGAGGGACCCAAATGCAAATAAAAGCTCCAATTTATCAGCTGGGGAAAAGTGTCTGGGGTCAAGGATGCCAGCATTGAATGAAAAACAGTGTTTTCTCCTTTCTAGTATTTGTATTAAGGACTTGAGTAACCATTCATTGTATTAAGGACTTGAGTAACCATTCATTCATTCTCACAGAGAATTCCATCTAACACCTGGGATCCCATTCCAAAACCGGTTTTTTAGGCTTGAATATTTCAAAAATAATAGCTAAAGTAGCTGCAGGCCAAAGAAAAACCTTGGCCATTGCTCAGAGTGTGTCCTTTTCTGGGCAGTGCATATTTCATTTTCCAGGTGCATTTTATCAGTGACCTCTCTGCTGTGGCTCCCTGACACTGCTCCTTTCTGCCAGATGACAGCAGAACATGGTTTCTGATTCAGCTGACTGAGGGCATGGGAATGAAAAATCATTGCTCTTCACTGAGTGTTTGCAACCTATTAGAAAAACGCTCAGAGGGATGGGATGTGGATATTCTATCCCAGACCTTTGCAAAAAAGGCAAAAGGGAAAAAAAAAGCTGAAAGGAAAAAGACAGCATCTGATGTTTTTTGGTCTCATAATGGAAAAAGCTTAGGATTAACTCTTCCTCCCCCCCAAACAAGACTGACTAACAAAAGCTGCTTTAACTTCAAAACACTGCTGATTAGCTTCAAGTCAACTGAATAAATTTTCTTCCTGGGGAACTACATACTAAGGAAGGATGAGACAAAACCTATATTAAAAAGCTGAGTTTCTCTTTTTCCCCCCCTAACTTAGGGGAAAAAAATGCTAAGCACATGAGTGTGGTTTAACTTTATGCACCACTGGCTCTACAAAAGCCCAGTCTTAAACATCTTCTAACTACACATGTATTTAGTAGAGGGTCAAAGTTTTATCACTGCCTGGGCTGCACAACCAGTTTGGCTGCAGAGAGCTGTGACCATTTGTCCTGGTCCTGCAGGACTGCTCAGAGCTTTCCCTTAGCACATGGTCGTGTTTGGAAACAGTTTCACTGAAGGAGGCTCGGAACAAAACACTCTGGGTTTAATGAGCGTCCACCTGAGCAAGCAGGATGGGAGGGGAGCAGGCAGCTGGACTTTAAAGCAGCAGCTGTTTGTGCTGGTGTTTGTTGTGTCCCTCTTGATGTGCTTTTCTGAATTGCCAGGCTCATATCTGTCCCTTTCTCACTCTTTTGTCACTGGCAAGTTTCCTCCTGCACTCCTTCAGCAAAGGCTTCTCTGCACAGCCACTTACTCCTCTTGTTCTCCCTCTTACCCAGGTTAAAAGGGGAAGGTGTCAAAGGTTGCCAGAAATGCATCCTTTGGGCAATGTCCTTCCTGTCTGCCACGGTATTGAAACCAAACCTCCTTTCTGTCCATCCTGGCAAGTCAGAGAAATGATCTCAGCTGGGAACTACAACTGAAGAAGAGGAGGGTGCTCTGGGCAGTGGCACCGAGGCTGTGAAGGGACAGAGGGAGGGAGGCTCCAGCACATCCACCCTGTGCTCAGGCACAGATCCACCACAGCCATTCTCACCTGCCAGGCCCTCAGCCACAGACAAACCCAGACTGAAAATGCTGGAGCATTCTGAGGGGAGGACTTTGGGCAGTGCCTTCACACAGGTCCTGCTCTCCTCCCTGCTGGCGTTCAGACCCCATCACTGCAGCAGGGAAGGACTGGTGGGGTGGCTGATTTAGTATCCTCTTGATTTAGAGGCAAATTCAATCAACAAAACAGGCATTTAGGGTTTGTGCAGTTTTTCTAAGTTTCTGGAGCACATAAAAATATATTTTGATGCCAGTGAGATCGTTTTTGCCAAAAGAAAAGTGCTGTAAAAGTGTGATATGCAGTTATGTGATTAAGCTGGCAAAAATGCCAGGCCTCAGTACCCAGGCTCACTGCTTCTTCTTTTGTTTTCCTGCAGGTCTTTGTATTTCTCTTCTGCCTTATCATTACCTGTCCCACACACTTCTCATAATCTGCTGCTGACAGTTTTCTATTAGATATAATTTCCTGACCATCTTGTGTATAACTTAGACATGCTGTAAATTTTGAGATTTATGTGGAGTTGTATGAACTGTGCTCTTGAGACACTTGAAAGGAAAACATTGAAACGAACAAACTTGGCAGAAGAAGTGCAGTTGGAGAGCTGTGAGGTCAATGCATACGAGGTAGTTAAAGCCAGTCACTGTGAGCTGGTTAAGATGAAACAGGCCCTGAGCTCTGTCACTGCTTGGGACTGAGCCATTAGTGACTCTAAGTGCTATGAGGTGGATTTGGGTGGATGCTTGATAAGAAAACTCCCTGATTTGCAGCATTCTTGCTTGAAATTCACCAGTGTCTGGAGGCCAGGTGAGCTTGGAGAATCTTTAGCAGCCAGTACTTTGCAAAAAAACTGGCAGAGCTAAAACATTTTCAAGCAACAAGAATAAACTCTCCTTTGGAAGCATGCCTGCCTTAAAACTGGTTCCTGTCTCTGTTCAGTTTTGGTTTTTTGGGGGATCTTCCTTCCTTCCTTCCTTCCTTCCTTCCTTCCTTCCTTCCTTCCTTCCTTCCTTCCTTCCTTCCTTCCTTCCTTCCTTCCTTCCTTCCTTCCTTCCTTCCTTCCTTCCTTCCTTCCTTCCTTCCTTCCTTCCTTCCTTCCTTCCTTCCTTCCTTCCTTCCTTCCTTCCTTCCTTCCTTCCTTCCTTCCTTCCTTCCTTCCTTCCTTCCTTCCTTCCTTCCTTCCTTCCTTCCTTCCTTCCTTCCTTCCTTCCTTCCTTCCTTCCTTCCTTCCTTCCTTCCTTTCCTTCCTTTCCTTCCTTTCCTTCCTTTCCTTCCTTTCCTTCCTTTCCTTCCTTTCCTTCCTTTCCTTCCTTTCCTTCCTTTCCTTCCTTTCCTTCCTTTCCTTCCTTTCCTTCCTTTCCTTCCTTTCCTTCCTTTCCTTCCTTTCCTTCCTTTCCTTCCTTTCCTTCCTTTCCTTCCTTTCCTTCCTTTCCTTCCTTTCCTTCCTTTCCTTCCTTTCCTTCCTTTCCTTCCTTTCCTTCCTTTCTTTTCTGGAATTGTGCTGAGTTTAGGACTTAGCAGTCAGAGATGTATGGACAGACTGATTCTTCACCAGTAAAAACAAGCAAGTCATTCGTGGTTTTGGGATGGGGCTCGTAATCCCAACAGCCCCCCAGACCTGCAGAGCCTCTTGGCATTGGTCCAGGTTGGTACTGACACAGTCCTAGCTCGTGTGCTAGGACCGGTCTTGCTTACAGCAAAACACTTCCCTTGCAGTTGGACTGTCTCAGTTCTCTCCTCACTGGGGGGTCCCTGCTGCTGACTTTGCTGACCTGGGCAGGAGAGAGTGAAAGAATTGATGGTGCTGGTGACTGTCTTTGTCTGTGGAGCCTTTTTAGATGCTAAAATGGGAGGGTCTTTGGTCTCTAATAGGGAAGGGTTAAAAATCATCCATTTTAAAAGAAGAAAAATTGTTAAAATCAGGGTCTTCTCAAGAGCCATGGCCATGCTGAAGCCTTGGTTTCAGGTAGATGAACTTGTGTTCATGTACATCTCTGTGCATCTCTGCCCTTGCTGGGTCAGCAGAAACTCAGGGGGATTGTGGAAAGAGTCTGCACTTAAATAATTGATCATCCATCACAGATCCTTGCTAAAACAGCTGACAGACCTGTAAGAAAGACAATGTGAAGAACTCTCTTGGTGTGTCCTGTGGGTCAGTTCTTATCCATGCAAGTGTGGTTGGAGGCTGATGGAGGCACTGGGTGTAGGGTGAAAGCTGAGGCTGTGGCCTTCTGTGCAATGCAGTGTAATTTGACAAGGCAGGGCTCTCTCTCACTTTCCTGGGGCCTACCCTCCACCCTGCACATAATATCTGAGGCACTAAATTTCTTGTCTTCTGTAGCATCTCAGAAGTGGAGCTGAAAATATTTATCACTGATCCATTCAAAGGTTTCTGCTGAAAGAAGAATGTATTGAGATGTTTAAAGACTTGGAAGGCTTGAGATGAGTTATTCCTACGTAGGTTCATGCCATGAGTTAAATCTTTGGAGCAATTTGCATGGTGGAATAGTCATGCTGCTTTTTTATTTGCAGGCTGCAGTGTGAGGTTTTCCAAGATTTTAGGGTAGTTTGCCTTTGTCTCAAAACTCTAGATCTGTGAAGGTTTAGTACAGAAACTTCAACATACCTGTGACTGGTTTATCACTATGAAGTGCTTTTGTCATGGCCAGGGGTTTAGCTGTTTTTTTTGGAAAAAATTTAGCATGCATCAGACATCTCCTTATGTCAGGAAAGATTCAAAACAATCAGACCATGGAAAGAGCAGCAACTCAAGACACTCTCATGACAAAGACTTCAACACTAAAATGGCCAGTTTAGAAACACAAGGTCTGTTGTCAAGTGGTTTTATTTCTAAAACTGTATATCCAGTGATAAATATCACTATTTCACAATGGATGATATCTCACAGAGAACAGCTAGATTGCTTCTTGGGGGGAGATAGACAAACTCAAAGGAAGGAAGCAAGCAAGAATCATTCTGTTTAGATTTTCTAATGTTCATCAAAATGAAATATATTTATCATGTTGTTGATTGCCAAGTAGTTATGTTGGCTTTCATTTAATGTGGTTACTAGGATTGTCTCCTTTTCAAGGGTCAACAAATGAGAAAGGAATCTTTAATTTCTCCTTTGCTGTAATCAATTTAGAGCTTTCTCTTGATCTTACTGAGAATAGGGTGAGGCCAATATTAATTCCATGTGATAAATAAGTAAAAGAAGAGTTATTTGAAAATGAATTTTGAGCTGGCATTGTTCTGAAGCTCTGATAGAAAATAGTCAATGGTGACTGATGTGCTGAGGCCAGAAGCATTGTATGTGCTGTACATTATATTCCTTCTTGCCAGGTGAAAGCACAATAGTATTCCTGGTTTTGAGATCCTTTTTACCTACTGCTATTCACAGACAAAGAAAAATCATTGCAGCTTCTCATAACTAAATGCCAGGAGAGATATCAAAAATGTTCATTTTGTTGCTGCTTTAGATTACAGAATGAAATTAGTTGCATATGTAATAAGGCTACTGGTGCCATGAGAAAATGATTTGTGATTCATGAGAAAACTTCTTAGCCAAAAATATACAAAGATAATTGGGAAATTATTTTTTCCCCCTATGTGGCAAGACATGTCAGCCATATATTTCTCACCACATAACTGGCAGGAAAATAAAGCAGTTTTATAATCTTGTATTGTGCTAGAGTATGTTGGTTACTGTAAACCTTTGCAATCACTCAATTACAAGGTTCCAAAAAGAAATGAGATTCAACAATAATAGTTCAGAACTTTACTCAGCTCCTAAGTACCTCCAAAGTTCTGAAAGTATCCCAGTTTTCATATCCACTCATCTATTACTTTTCCCCTGGTAATGGTGGGGCTAAAAGCAGTTGGCTCAACCCAAATGTTTAGGTCTGTGTACTTAGATCAATTAAGCATTATACATACATTGCCTGTTTGTCCAGAAATTTCCACAGATTAAACCATGGTCATTAAATAATTTTAAAAGTACTAATCTTCCAACTCAGACATTGCCAGAAGCATTTCCCATCTTTTAGTTGAGTAAGAACAGTCTAATCTCCTTGACAGAGCCAGCCTCTTAATGTGTAGGAAGTTCCAGCTCAGTGCTAATATTGCCAGCCTTTGGATGATGCAGGAGGCATTCTCCTAGGAAGGATGTTTGGACTGACAGAGTTTTGTTTGGCATTGCAATGCTTTGTTACCTGGAATAATAGCATGTGCCTTCATCAGGAGGACATTCTCATGATTAGCCCATAGATATGTGATTAACAAGTAAATAAGATCTGTAAAATGCATGTGGCACAGTGAAAGCTCAGAACTTAATGAGATTTTAGTAATTTAGATTTATAATAAAACTAGTCAGCTTGAGAATTATGGCCAACTGCAGCAACATAGGCTTGAAGTCCACAAGATCATCTGTTACAAAATAGAAATCACACTTTCCCTTACTAGGATAGACATACATAGTTATTTAAACTCACAGTAATACAGCAATCATTTGCTGGGTTGGCTGACAAGGGACCAATAATAAAGGAGAACTAATCCATCTTGGGATAGGGATAGTTAGCAGAAAAAGATTATACCCTGTTGTATATTATTTCTTTCACTGAGTGCTTGGTCTATGCAGTGTGTAAGTTGAAAAATATTAATTGAAATAGTGAGGGACTAAGATTATTTTGTGTAGGGTCCCAGCCTCATTAGCTGCAAAATTTGGAAGGTGTGGAGGGAGAAAATAAAGGGATTTCAGAGGCAGAAAATGTTCAATGCACTCAAGTATCACCCTGAGGATTTGGACCCTTGCCCAGCATCCCGCCCATGCAGCACCGAGCTGAGCCCTCTGCAGGGGAGGATGGGCCCTGCTGCTGGAGCCCATTGCTTGCCAGGGGCTGGGATCCTGGGGATCAGATCTTCCTGCTGCTTGAGAAAACTGAAAACTCTGCTTCCCTGGGCCAGGACTGGGATGCAGGAGGGAAGAAGGGAGCACTGGGGCCACTTTCTGGTGTTATCCAAAGTGTCAGAGCAGTGTCCAAGCCTGCCTGGATCAGTGCCATGGGTCCAGAGAGCATCCATGCTGCTGGCCCTGCATCAGGCAAGGACTAAAAGATCCAGAGCAGTGTTTAGATAGGGCTAATGTTTCCTGATGCCCAAATCTGGCCAAATTTTTCTAGGCACTTTAGCCTATGAACATGTGCAGGTGAAGATGAGGTGAGTTGATTTGCTGGAAAATTTATGAACAGCAGCTCAATTCCACGTGGTGGATCAGAGGTGGGAATAGAAGCCAGGTTCCCAGATTCTTATATGCCTATGCTTGGACAGTGAATCCATAATTAAAAAAAAAAAAAAAATTTATGTCTGTGTCCATGCAGCATCTTGCAATGGACTCAGAAGTGCTGGTACTTTACCCCCTCCATTAACTACTGATAGATGAGCAATCTCTCACCTGAGATAGCAGGATTTGCACATTTGAAGATCCATCTCTGAATAAATAAGAAAAGCCCTCTTTTCTCTGATTTCTGCTTCATTTTTTTTGAGTAGGTGGAAAGCGAACTCCTCAGATTGAATATTAATTAGGCCAAATAAAGGCAAACCAGAAGGTGAAAAAAAAAGAACTGCTAGTAAGGATCATCTACCAGTCAGTGGTTGGATACTACATTTGGAGATCGTTTCTGTCTCAAAAGAGTCAAGGAAAGATACCAAGACAGAACTAATGACTGTGGATGTGTACTGAGCAGTCAGCAAGCCCTGACTCTGATTTACTGAGGAAAATCCATGGGAGCCTTGGAGAAAGGGAAAAAGAAAGAACAACTTAAATTTCTGCTGTCAGAGCTTTTATGCCTTTATATGAGCTCCAGGAGATTTTTGGTTGCCACTGGTAAAATTTTTTGATATCTCCTGATGTTTCTTCCCCCTCATCTCAGCATCATCGGTGTTGCACCCACTGGTTTTACCATGTCCTACTTCTGCCTTCATGCTGCCTCTCTTCTGACCTCCACCCATGTCTGTTATATATCAGGCCTCCTTAAATGGAATGACATGCATTTTCTTTTGCTAAACACTTTTTCCTGTGCTTGTTCAGCTGTGCTCAGGTGTCACCACATTCTGGCTCCCAGGGGTCATTCCTTCTCCAAGAACCAATGATTCTGTATACTTTAAATTAGGCACTCTGTTCAACTGAGTCACTCAAGTGAGTATGCTGTCAGGATCTCCCTTCAGGAGCCCATTCACAGCTCCTGAGAGGCACCTGAGAGGCACCTGGTACTACAGGGAATTGCTCCTGGTCTTCATCTGCCTTTTCACTCTTGGTCCTCTATCACATCCACTAGCAGTTTGCAGATGTCTCATGTGTTCCATGGCAGCTCCCTTATCCAAGATCCTGTGTGTAGGCAGCTGAACTGAGGTCCAGATAGGGACTGGTCCTACCTCAGTGCTGGAGGATGCTGATCTGCACCTCTGCAACAGCCCTGCCCTACCCTGCCCAGCCATGGACCCCATTCCCAAACTGTTGGATTTGCGGGGTTCCCAGAGGAAGGAAGGAATGATGAACTTGACTCCATGTTCTTAGAAGGCTAATTTATTATTTTAATATATTATATTACATAAAAGAATATGATACTAAACTATACTAAAGAATACAGAAAGGATACTTACAGAAGGTTAGAAGACACTAATGAAAACTCGTGACTCTTTCCAGAGCCCTGACACAGCCTGGCCCTGATTGGCCATTAAGTAAAAACAATTCACATGAAACCAATGAAACAATCACCTGTTGGTAAACAATGTCTAAACACATTCTAAAGCAGCAAAACGCAGAAGAAGCAAATCGGATAATTATTGTTTTCATTTTTCTCTGAGGTTTCTCAGCTTCCCAGGAGAAAATCCTGGGAAAAGAGATTTTTCAGAAAATATGACAGTGACACCTGTGAAACCCTGGTTTGCCTCACTGGTCCTGCTTCTGTCCTCATCCCAGGCTGTGCCCTGAAATCCCAATATGGCCTGGACCCACCCTGCTCCCCCAGTCAGTCTTTGCTGTTTGGTTTAAGCCAATGTTGGGCTCCATGTGTCAATGAAAATAAGCTGTACTGGAAATGGCCACACCAGAAGTGTTGGCCTGCAGACAAGTACCACAAGAAGCTTTAATCACAAATCACACTCAATGGGGCAGCACAGCAGCCAAAATGGAGATAAACTGAGCAACTTTGGAAAAACATTTGAGCAGATACAGCAGCTGATTTATTATTACTCATTTTCTATGCACTTCATTGAACAGATTTTTCTGTTTATGAATTCTGTCTTTAATATTTGTATAATACTGGGAAACAGACCTGGCCCAATCCTTGTATCCCAACATTCCCACAATTTTAGCTGTATTATGAATCTACATCTAATTTCTGGTTTTCCAAAAGACCCCATCTTTCAATGGAGTGAGGCAGCATTCCAGAGCCATACAGACTTCAGTCTTGAAGAGTTCCAAATGTTGAGTCAGCGCCGAATGTGACCAGCTTACAGCATAAGCTTCTTCCTTTTTTCTCCTTCTCTCTCTCTTTCTCATGTGTGTGCATGTATATGAGCACAATCCCGTGAGGTTTAATGAATCTGACACTTTGCTGCAAGGAAAATGGGCATTGCCAGGTGCAGTTTGGATACATTTTCTTGCTGAAAAGCTCTGATCCTCTGTGCTTCTGCATGGGATTAAGTCAAGGTGAAGGGCAAGGCTTGGTTTCATAACACCTGAGGCATGTTCAAATACTCAGGTGTTTGGGTGGATCTGCAAAACATGGTCCTAGGAGAGAGGTGGTGCCTGAAAGTCATGTGGGATCTCCTAGAGTATTTCTGATGGCAACAAAGTCAGCCCTAGATCATTCCTGACTGGAGATGCCTAGTGTACATGTAGCCACATGGGGACATTTATCTTTAGGTGTTCCAGTTTGGAGCTGAATCTCCTCCTTTGTGCTAGATGAAGTGGATTTGCAGGGCACAGACTGGATCACCTTGGGGTGATGCTGCACAGGGATGTCCAAGGGAACAGCCCAGCTGTGGAGGGGAGGGTGTGGGAGTACCATGCTTGGCACGAGAGACTTGGCAGGCCTGTAATTCATTGTCATCTGGTACAAAACTCTGTTTCAATATGGGCTCTTGAAACTACTTAGGGAAACTGTAATGTGAGTGCAGGCCAAGCAGAAAAGTCAAGTGATGTTCCGATTAAACTGAGAAGCCATTGAGTTGTCTCTTCCTGCATCTTGAATGAATGGAGCTTAACAAATAATTTCTTAATGGGAAACAAATCCATGCATTGCATACAGTTCTGAAAATTGTCAGGCTAGAAGCCAAACAAAATAAGTTTTAGGATTTTCTCAGTTTCACAATTGTGTTATTACATTGTACGATAGAAATTGGGCTGTGGCATTAATTCTGCTCTCCGGCATTAAAAAGAAGAGGAAGTATTTCTTCCTTAATTGACAGATAACATTTCATTCATGGGGCATTAGCAGAATTAGATTTTTGCCTACTGAAATCTTTTTTCTGTGTTCCTGATTTTATATGATTTAACTTTGGTAATAAGGAACTCTTTTATTTGTGAAACACTAATCTGTATCAAGCAGAGAAGAAAAAAAAATCACTTATAGGAGACAGGGAAGAACTGCAAACTTTTAAACTGAAGATTCAAATCTGATATTTAAATGCACTGCAATGAATATTTGGAATCACCCCTAAATGTCCTTTTAAAGGCTACTCACATTTTATGGTCTCCTTGCCACTGGGTTCAGCTCTTTGCAGGTTGTTTTCAGGTTCAAGTCTGGGATGCTGTGCAGCAGGGAGCTTCCCTGAAATCCTTGTCTGGACATCACTGCTGGATTGGTGCATTAATCTTATCAGCAAGAAACACTTTCCCTTCTGTGCTCAGTATAGTGTATCCATTTACTATTATTATTATTATAATTACTCTTTTCACCTGGACACAAAAGTCTGTGTTTGCTGTTTTGCTTTTTTCAAGGAGGAGGAAAAAGCCAAATGGCTGCTATATATGAGAGTAAGGTGGAGTTTCTGGGAGACACCACATGGATCTTTGTTCTTTAGGAAAGTGGATAATTTTGGCAAAGATTTTTGTGAACATTTCACACCACTTCAGTCGTGGCAGGAGGGTCAAAGCATCTTGAATAAGCATGGGTAGGTCTCATCTCCCAGGCACAAGAGTTTTGGGGGGACCTGACTTTTGCATCACTCTGTTGCTTTAATCAATGGCCCAGCCTTCTGAGGGTTGGCCAGAGCATTCCTCTGGCCATGGAGCATGGAGATTCTCTCTCACAGTCAGTGTGGTGTGAGTTTGGTGGGGAAAATGGGTTCACTCTTGAAAGATATTGGCAATGTGCTGACATTATTGCATTATTTATTAAGTGCTGCAAATTGCTCTGAAGACAAAATTGTCTCTTCCACCCTTGGGGAGAAATTAACCTGAAATGTCAAAGCACAATCACTGAAGACTCTCTGCTCATCCTGTCACCAGGCTAATTCTTTGTGCTATTTATATATGTTCATTGTTTCAATTTCTTGCTCTGCCTCATTGTGATAAATTGTCCATAAAATCAAAAAAACCCATCCAAATCTGTTACACTGATTTCCTCTTCCAGCACACTGTCTAGGGATGGTAGAGATAGGCACTGATGAGTTGTAGAACATTTTTTCTTGTCTAAGTGCTTAACAGCAGCTGAATACCTTGCCAGAAAATATGAGCTATAATCTGTGGAATTAAACAGTCCTAGGGGGGGAAAAAAACTCTTTGTTGTTGTAACTTATCCAGACAATGTGAATGTGAAACAGAGCTTGAGGTTTGTTTACCATTTGCTGGACCTGTTCTTTTCCTTTAGCAGAGGCTGAGATAACTTAGCAAGCACTGGAAAGTCATGTTTGCAAGACGAGAATTTGAACACCCTCTGGAGCAGAGAACAGCACTTGCTGCTGATGGGTCATTAGCAGGTTAAAACATTTTAGCTCTGACCATGTCCAGGGAGTGTGACTGCTTTTGAAGTGGTGCAGGGCTGTGTTCTTCATCACTCCTGGCCAATGAAGATATCCTGAGATACATTGCAAGGGACATTGTGTCAGACCCCAATTCAAGAAGCAGGCTGTGCTTCACTGTATTTTGATTTGTCATGTAGCCCCTGTTTAGTTTAGTGAAGTGATGTGTCAAAGATCAGAACTTTAAATAGAATAAAGACAGTTTTTAATTACAGGAACTATCTATGAGGTCTCTAAATGCAGATTTCATCAACTAAAAGCCATTTTTCTGCTTTCCAATCACATTGAGAAACCAAGAGTTTCTAGTAGCATCACTTGAAGTTGCTGAGCTGTGCTATTTAGGTGTACTGGAATGAATCAGGAGTTTCTTTCCAGGCAACCTTTTCTGACAAAGACGCTGACGATGACTCTTCCGAGTGGAATATCAATGCAGAAGAAAAGCCACATTCCTGCAGTGCTTCCCATGTCTTATCCTGAACTGCTTTTCCATTATTTTCTGCTTGTGCTTCAACAGCTGCCAGGCTTCACCAAAGAAACAACCACTGGTTAGTGCAGGGTTATTTGATATATGTTCAAGTGTGTGAGGGATCTATTCTGCTGTAAGGAACATTTAAATGCAAGATATCATATCTGGTTATAGAATAGCTCTGAATGTATTTTAGTTGTTCCCCAAGACATTAAACAAGCAACAGCTGGTGTACTTTTGAGATGAGCTAACAGATTTATCTACCCTTTAAGTTTTGAGGGCAAAGCTGAGTGAAAAGCCCTGCATTGTTCTGTAATATTAATACTTAAAAATAGCACATATATATTTTTTGATTAAATAAACTCTGAAGTTGAAACACTGAGGTTCTGACTTGAATAAGACAAAAATATTTTCAGTATGAAGCCAATTGGACATGGGAGGGAGCAGTCTTCCCAGAGAGGCTGTGCCATCTCCAAACTGGATAAAACACTGAACAACCTTGTCTGGTCTCATGAGTGTCCCCCCTTTGAGCAGGAATTTGGGCTATAAACCTGCTAAAGTGCCTTCCAACATGAATTCTCCTAGGAGTCTGAGATTCTATATACTTTGATGGTGCATTAAGATTTCAGTTAAGCAAGTTTATTTGTGCTGGCGTTGTAAAATGCTCTCCACAGAGGTTTTCCCAGATAAAAGATGACTCACAATAGCTGGATCAAGAAGATTATCTGGCCTGGGGTTTGGGACACAAATATTTAGGTAAGTATGAAAGGATGCACAGAACTCTCACTGCTTTAATAGGAGTTTTGTTCCACAGCTCTGCTCACCTGCTTGCCTGGTTAAAGGCTGCTGGGTGCATGTTGGAGGGGTGGTTGGGGGTTACATTGCACATTTTTATAGCAAACTTTCCCTGCTTGTTAATGGCAGGGTGGGAGAGTATGCAAGACAGGGAGTTTGTGGCCCAAGTGGCCACAGAGTTATTTTAATGCCCTGCACAGAAATAGCACCATTAGGGGTAGTGGTTCTGAACATCTCAGTGTACTGGTGCACTAAAGGGCTTCCTGGAGAAAAGGGGATGGGGCTGTTGCAATTGGCAAGCCTGGATTTTAGCTGATCTTGTGGTAATGGACTTGGCTCATAGGACAGGACAGTGCTCTGGAGGACTTTCAGAGCAAGGAGACAAAAATAGAACAAATCTCCACAGGTAGATGTGCTTGATGAGGGAACAAGGAATACCCATGGAGATTTCTACTAGAACAATAGGATGAACAAGAGAAATGCCTATTGTTTTAAATGGACTCACAGAAATAAACAAATGTAGCAGAATACTACTGGACTCCTTTTAACTTATGCAGCTTGTATTTTTATTGCTCATCCTGAGTGACTCTTTGGTAAAGTCAGTGAGGGTACCAGCATTGATCTCACAAGAAATCCCAATCAAATAAAAAAATCTTAGTTTTGAAATATTTCAGACCACTCTCCAATAACAATTTTCATATTTCAAGTTCCCATCCCAGCTTTGGGATGGATCATGGGAAAGCTGGGTGAAATGGCTGGCTCCAAAAGGATGCCTAAGCTCCCCTGAAGAGACCCAGATGGTTGTAACAGTGGATTTCCTTCTGACCCTACTTTAATATTCATTTATTTTTAGCAGTTTTGACCACTTGCTTGGGAAATTTCACCTCTGAAGTTCTTAGGCTGCTTTCAGACCCACCATCATCCCAGTCAGGAACATTCCAGGAATGGAATGTCTTACCAGGAATGGCTCACACTGTCCTGGCCCTAAAGTATCTGACCTGTGATAAAAATACAAATGCAGTAAGGGAATGCTGCTACAGTGGACTTTTTTTTTTTTTTGTGAGGGTGTCATTTAGGGGGTGATATGATGCCCAAAGTGTCTCAGTTGAATTGGCTCAGCAGCTGCACAGTCTTTGTGCAGTTAATGCTGCTCTTAAGTACCTGCTGACAGTACTGAATTGATTTTCTTCATTTGCTTCTGCAGAATATGTTTAACCTTAAAAATACATTCCTATATGAGACTATTCCTTTTCTCCAGCTACCCTTGTTTGAATTCACTACTGCTCTTGGACACAAGTAATGCATACAGTTCTTAGATTTCATTCCAGATTCTGGTCATTTACATGGACCAACTTCAGAAGAAGTTCCTGCTAAAAATGAAGGTCACCAAATCAAAACCACGTCTGTGCAGATGAAAATCCCTCAAGCACAGTGTTGAGTGCCAGGCTGGGGGAGCAGCACTGCTCCATGCAGTTCACTGGACAGCTTCTTTTCAAGGAGGGTATTGGCACAATGGAATGTGTGTTGCTGAAATACATAAACACCGAGCTCCAGATGCAACAAGGTTGCCTGATTTTTCTCTTTCCCAATGTGCCCTGATGAGTTTGGGGTGGGATCCAGTAATTTAATTTGTGATATCTTTTAGATCACTACAACTACTCAAAAGCTGCAGACAGAGGCATATAACATTTTGTAATATATTTATTGAATGGTAATGTAAACCAGAGAAATCTATAAAGAAGGGAGGAAATCATATTCCCTGTCTGGGGGGTACTGAATTGAATTTTAAACCAGAGAACCAGACATGGCTGAGGCTGAGAAGGGAAGAGTTCAGCTAACTTTCCCCATAAGAACTAAATTACTGGTGAGACCATATGATATTTTTCTCATTTTCTGTACTTCTGACCTCCCTTTACAAATAGACATGCTCACATTTTGACAGTCTGCCCTGTTTTTGGAAGTATTTCCCTTGATAATGAGTTGTTCTTGCGGCTGGAGTCCCTTGCCAGAAAGTTCTACCATCTGATTGCTTCTCATGTGTGAAGAGTAATAGGGCATGGAGACAGTGAAGCTGTTTTTACTGTGTAAGGCAGCAGTTTCCCTTTTCATCCCACCATGGCAGCTGAACAGCATGGATGAGAAAAGGCTCAGTCTCTGTAATGAAGTCAATATCTCCTCATCTCTGAAGAATAAGAGGAATTTCAACCAAGAAAGCAGACTGGATTACTTTATCTTAATTTCTCATTTTGGTTTCTACTTTGTGTTTCTCAACATGTACAGTACCTGCCTTTTTTTGCAGTCACTGGGGGATAAATTAGCTCAAGATCCTACTTACTACTTCAGCATTTATACAATTTCTGATCAACCTATACTTGACATGTAACCTACACTCCTTCTGAATTTGTTGTAAAGATTTCCATGGGACTTGTGTTCTCCAGACCAGATCCTGTTTAGTTATTTCAGTTTAAACCACAGCACTTGCACTGAAACCTTGACATTTTATAACTCCATCCACATCTATGAAATTTGTGATTCACTTGGAGTATTTTGGATTTGCACTGGATAAGTTGAATATGACTGTAAAGAAATTTATTGTGTAGATTTACTCCACCAAATAACCACAGTGGTTATAAATATTTCAAAACTCAGATTAAATGAATTTATAGTCTGATGCTGATATTTTAAGGCACAAATTCTGGAAGCTGTTTTTTAATAGACCTCAGGGTTACTATTATGTAGATTTTGCTCATTTTTCCTTGACTGTAATAGGCAGACTTAATTTGTGTCTTCTGAATTTTATGTCATAAATGTAATTGTATAGAAACTACAATTGAACAGAGTGGGACCTTTGACTAAGAGGAAGCATAGGTTACATGCAGTGAAAGACAAGGGCATTCAGATAGTTCCTACCACTGTCATTCCTCAAAAGATAAAATTATCTGATCAAATATTTAAACCTTCCTGAAATGTCCAACAAAACTCTATTAGAGAAAATGGCAGTTGACTTCTGATTAACTTTGTAATTTTATAAAAGTTTGCCCCATTAATTCTTCACATAAAAACACTTAGCAAAAGGCTAAGTTAGACTAATTCAGGCAGGCATATTTTAAGGTAACACCTATAATTTAAAAGTTTATAATTTTCTCAACAATGTGAAAAAAGCCTTTCGACAACATAATAAACACTCTAAGTCTAATTAACAGTCTAAGACACCACAAATGATTTCTGTTAAAGATGATGGGCTGACAGCCCTCTTTGATGCCAGCCCTCTGTGAGGAGCATGGTTTCAGTGTCCCTTGGTCTTATTCTGGAGACTTTGTCCCCAGGTTTTGACCTTGACCCTGCCATCATGCTGTGCTTTCTGTTTTTTGCTGTAAGGTGTGTCTGTAGCTTTGGGAACAAGGCTGTGCTATGTAAAACCTGATCCTCCAAAGCACAAACACCCTGCCCTTGGTGAGGTACATGCACAACATTTAACTTGCACAACAGTTTTTGTCCCATAAAGTCTACATGAATAAAATGTATACATGCTTTTTACCATTCTCCTGGATCCTGCCCACAATGCTCAGACTTAGAAAGTCTGAACCCATGTTCTATCATTAATGAATCACCATGCATATTGTTGATACCACTTTAGCTGTGATGAATCTCAGCTTCTGGCATGAGTCACTCAGGACAGGTCAGAGAGGATGATGTGGACTTTGGAAAGGACAGACCCACTTCACCCCTCCACCTGTACCACACTGATAATTTTGAGACCGCACATGGGTTTTACACAGGCTGCAGAAGAGTCAGAAAAATGCAGTGGTCAGGGCTGAAATTCACCCATCTGTGCCCTGATGTTGTGTTGAATGGTGTGGTGTCCTGCTGCCATTCCCAGAGCTGCCCAGAGGAAAAGGCAGTAAATCTCAATCCACAGTGTGGAGACAGCCCTTCACTTGGCATTGGATCTCTTGGGAATGGAGTGTTCTTACTGAGGAGAAAAGGTCTGGATGATCCTGAGACTGACATGAGATAAATATTTGAAACATCTTGGTATTTATTTGCCTGTTATTTTATGGTAGAAAGGCCAAAGATCTAAGAATACATTTTTTTCAAGTCCAGACATAATCTGTAAATACAACTGAAAAGATTTGGGCAACCTCGACTTCCCTGCACCTACCAACAATAACTCCTTCCACTTGCACTAGGAAATATCCCTGATTGTAGTAAGGTGGCTTGTGGGATCTCAGCACATCGTTCCTGATGTCCAGAGATGCCAGGAGAACCCTTGGGGGTCTTGAAAATCCTGGAATGTTGCCAGAAGTGTCTGGTGGCTTGATTTTGATCCATCCACAGAAATAACAAGAGTTTGAGGACAAGAGAATCACTTTAGAGTAAAAGGTGTAAAAGGGACACATTTAGAGGGTGAAATATAGACTTTAAGGTTTTTGGTACAGGGGGGTTATGGAGACAAGATGGAGGGATCAGGGCGTGTCTTGTCCTTCTTCTTTCTTCTTCTTGTCCTCCATCTCCTGTGGTGATGTTGGCACTTGGGGATTGGTTTATGGTGAAGATGCACTTGCTAACATGGGTGAAAAGCATTGGGAAATAAAGGTAAATATTATGTACGTAGATATTAGTATAAAAAGACATGACCGCCCCGTGGGTGGTCAGAGAGTGCCTGTGACTGCTTGCAGATCAGACCTCTGTTGGGCAGACAGAAAATTTTGTAGATAAGAAATAATAAACAATCCAAAGATCGAAAAGCTGAAGAGTCCAGACTCGTCCTTTGAAACGCGTGCCACCCAAGAACCACTCTACCCGTGTCGGGGCAGAGACAGACAGCCGAACCCGACAGTGGCTGGAACTCAAAATCTTTTCCTAAAGCTTCCCATCCCTTACAGCTTCTGATTCTCAGTTGCAGATGGAATATTCTGGTCGCACCAAACCCAGGCCATGTAAGCATGACATTTAAATCCTCATGTCCTGCTTGATTTCTCTATGGTGTTAGAGGTTCCTGTGCTAAACTGAAAGAGTTACATTACTTTGACATCTAGGCTAAAACCACCAGTCCACAGGCTATGAAGGGATTTATATCCAAACTTCCGTTTTTGAATATCTGTGTATTTCAGGACAAAATGGGCCCTGATATGAATGAAGGCAATAAGCACCATAACTGAATAAAAACCCTTTGAAAACTGTCAAGGAGATGTCCTAGAAAACTGTTAAGGAAGTTCAAAGTTTACCATTTGCTTGTTAGCAGAAGTTTCTTGAGAGCACAATGTGAGTACAGTTCCCAAAGTAGTTAAACTGCTTTTTGAAGCTCCCACCTCTGGCATAGCTCAGAAGGAGCAGTAAAACTGCACTCCTGGAAAAGAGGAGGTGACCTGTGTTAAGCTTGCTTTGATAATAAGGTGCAATAGGAGTTCAGTTCCTGAGAATATATTTCAAACAGATCCTATCCCTAAAATTTTGTTTCCTGATAGAAAATGCTGGCAGAATTGATTCAGATTTATAGTGAAGTTGTCTGTTTATATGGTTGCAGTGCCTGAGGGCAAAATTATCTTTGTATGTGCTGTTCTGTAGAAACAACTTTTTAGTGCTTTATTGTTATCATTAAAGTGTGCTTGCCCTTTATGTGGTTAAAAATGTTTCAAGAAGGTACAATAACCGTGGAGATTAGCAGACAAGAAAGAAATAGTTGTATGTTTGCTTGTGCATGAAAATGCTCCTTTCCAAAAACCTTGTAACAAATCTTTTTAGCCATGGCAGGAATAGGCAGAACTGTAGCCTTGAATCAATACCTGTGGGAGATGATGACTAACAGACCCAACAGAGTTTTTTGTTTGGAGGGGAGCGCTTAAACTTCTGGAGTTGGTACCAGCTGTTCCTTTGAACAATGCTGTACTTATGATTCAGACCAGGGCAATTGTGTTGTAAGCAAGCAAAACTGATTATTTCCCTTCATATGCTTTTTAAAAAAACATTTTTTAAAATGGAAAGAAACTTTAGGTGGGTCTGAAAGATAGAGGAGCCTCTAAAGTACTTGTGAATCAGTTTTCTGGTGTAACTACATCCACATGTGAAGTTATTGAAAACACATGTGACTTGGATAAAAGATTACATTTAAAGAAGGGACTAGAACTGAGCTACAGACAACAGAGTCCTGTGTTTCATCAAACACTGAGCTACACATTTTCAAATGTTTCATGTTAAGAGAAAATGTTTAGATGATTTTAAACAGGGCACTTCTCCATTTCCATTCACTTGCTTATCACAGACCCCTTATGAGTGTTTCTGTTACAGAATAATCCACCAAGGCCATTCATCTGGTTGCTTGCTTGGGGGAAGAAAATCGAGTTACAGTATGTTTACTCTAAGGAATGGTATTATGTATTTGTAAGGTTTTGAGCCGGGTGAGCCAGCTGGGGAGAAGAAACAGCAAACACAAAAACTTGCCTGAGATTCATTATCATCATTATCTTGCTCTGCATTTTCAGTTTACACGCTGATAATAACGAGTATGTGGTGCAAATCACATTAACCAAATCTCTAAGAGAAGCTGATATGAATTCAGACAATTAGGTATTTAAAAAAGGCTGAGATACTTTAAAGTAATTAACAGGCAATGCAGAACATAATCCAGTTCCATCTGAAAAAAGATGTTTCATATATACAAAACTCAGATCATGGTAACTGCACTGTAAATTGTTCATTAGGATATAAGCTGCACTGTATTTTAAACAAAAGTAGTTTGGGGCTGGATTCATCTTTCCCTGTGTATAGGAAGTGCTTTTAGCATATTATATATAGTTAGATTCTTCATGAAGTGGATCCTCTGTGAATTTCTAGTCTCTCTCCAGCTATTCTAAGTTTCCTAATGAAGCATAAAGACAAAGTCTACCAAAGAAATTTGGCATATTATTGGTCCAGACAGGCCTGGTTCTGTAAGTAATAGCTACAGGAATAAAGCTTGAAATGCATCTTTGCCTTTCACTTCTGCATCCCAGTCATGAAGTGTTTTTTGCAGGAGGCAGTGGTGTTACATAGCCTGAAACACGGCCTGCACTCCTGACTTTAGTAATGAAGTTTTTCTACTGAGCCCTACTGGTAGAGATGTGTAACATACTGGTCCAGAATTACCAAATTATTTTAGATTCACGATGAACAGTGAATATGCATCAAGATCAATAGGAAATATAATTATTTTCACTACTGTGTTTGGCAATTTATTCTGTCTCAAGCAACTAATAACAATCTCAAAAAGCTCCAGTGATTGTAGGATGCAGCAGTAGCACCTCAGTGTCTCAGCCACCTGCTCCTGTTTAATAGATGTGAACAGTCTTCCAAAGGTCCCTAAATACAGAAGTGACATTTGAGACATGAAAAGCTAGAATATGACTGGACCTTTTTTTTATTGTATTTTGTATTTTATAAGGAGACAAAACCTGACCAAGCTATTTTTCAAAATGAAGGAGATAAGCAGTGAGGACCAGCTGTGTCCTTACAGATTTGGAAGAAATCAAATCCAGCTGTGAAAGTATCATGCCAGCCTCTCAGCTGAGCTCTGGACTGCCAGGGAGCCAAGCTGATCTCATTCAACTCCTCTTGTGTTTTCACAGAGTTGCTCTCCTACCTTGTGAAGAAGGCTGAGGTGCAATGAACACCAATGGGAATTTTAAAGGAGACAGCAAGTGTTCAAAGGGAATTCACAAGATGGGGACATGGCCTGCTATACAAGAGACTGTAAAAGAGATAAATCTCATCCACTGCTCTAACCCCCAGAGTCAAACACCTATTTATGTCACCTGACACAGTAATATCAAGCACAGGCTGCTCCCTGTGGTTATCTGGTGGCAGTGGGACAAGTGACACCAGTGTGGGGGCATGCCTGTCTAGTCCCACAAATATTGTAGGAATGGAACACTTTTGAGATTTCTTTCCTTTTGTACAATTTGGCTTTTAGACTCAAAAGTTATGAAGGAGAATAGATAATACCATAGTATAAATCAGTCTAAAATAACCATTGCCTAAATTAGATGAAATACAATGAACAATATTGCAATGCCAATTTGTGAAGGTTTGGTTTCCAATAAGAGCTATGACACAAATGTAGACAGATTTGCAACAAGAAGAAAGTAAACTTCAAGTTCTGAATTTCAGCTTTCCTCTGAATTGGAGGAAGAAACCATCCACGTATGCAGCACTTGATAAATTACTCCCTTCTGTTTATTATCAGCATTATTTTAAAAAAAATCTGGTTTATGATTATTTGTTTTGGATAGCACAGTAATCCCTGATTCTTCAAGGCCTCCAAGGTGTCTATCATTAGCAAACATAACATTCATTAGAGATCATTCTTCAAATCCAGAATGAATATTGCTGTTTTCCTTTGCCAAATGAAGATTCAGCTGTCAGAGCCCCAGTTTCTGCCACAGTCTTCTTCCTTGGTCTGGTGGGGCTGGGGGAGTTAATTTTTATACCTAAATAAATAATGTATGTATAATAACAGGTATTCCTAAAAGGAATAGGAACAATTAAAGCTTTATTAAACATTATCCACCCACCCTTCTTCATAAAGCATGGAAACAAAGGAAGGACTTGCATGTCCTTTACATTATCCTTGTCTGTACTGTCATAATGTTCTCTAGTCCTGATTTCTGCCAAATATCAGGTCTCACATATCTCTTCTGCCCAACAGAGGAGCTTTCTACTGGCAGTGGTGCTGTCCCAGGGGTACTTTTTGATGTTGAGTGTCCCGTTAACATAACTCAGTGTTTGCATGTTAGACACCATGAGATTCAGCTGTGCAGCATCCAGCATAGCCATGGCCACACTGAATTGTTGCATATGTGGGGACATGTTTGTTTGACCAGGACAGAGTGGAAAAAAAAGAAACATCACACTTTTGTGTGGTCTCTGAGGAGTCCCAGGGGTGCTCTTCAGAGGCTGACAGGGCTGTGCCTGCCTGGAGCTCATGGTGTGGAGGGCATTGACTGCACGGCTGGGCAGCTCTGGACAGGTAGGAGCAGGGCAGAGAGACGTGCTGTGTCATTGCCTGCTTTCTCCCTGCCAGGACATGCTGCTCCTGCTACTTCTCAGTTTCAACCAGTCCTCCCAGTGTCTGTTGCTAGGGGATGTTAAAGATCCTGTAAATAATGTGGTCTACAAACAAAGGCTGAGTTGAATTTTTCAGCTTTTGAGTTTAGGGAAAATCATTGCCTTATATTCTGGCCATTTGGTCTGTGTCTGTACCAGTAACTAAACTACACAAGGCTGGGGCATAGGGTGAGGACTGTCCTTCAATAGCCTATATTGTGTATTTGTTGGCATGCTTGTTTGTATGGTGTTGGCCCATGCAAGCTAATATTCTCCCAGACAGAACCCTGGTGTGGTTCAGAACAGGTCAGGCACTGTTTGTAATAGGAAATTTAGATTAATTTCTCTCTCTTTTTTTTTTTTCCTTTGGGAGGGGGAACACTGTAGCCATATGGATGCAAACTGTGTTATGATGCTGCATGCAATGCCAGAAAACAGCCCTTGTGCATTGTTTTAATCTGTTTAGATGTAGCTTTTGATGCCTAAGAAGCAGAAAGTTGCAATCTGTGGAGCGCGGACCAGGGTCTTTTTTGACTTCCTCAGTCCCAGTGTTCTGTGGTACTAAATTAAACTAGGTGGAATACCACATTTTTTGTCAAACAAACCTGGGACAGTTTCTGTTGCTGGGATATTCCCACATGCAATGAGCAGTCTGGTATTACCAAACTTGTACCTAAAGCAGAACTCCATCACTAATTGCACATGATCTATGTTTTACTAACAGATCAGCATAATTAGTATTGTGCTGCCCACGTGTCTTATGATGGTTAGGACTAACTAAACTATCACTGTAATACCCTTTTACATTGCTCTCCTGAGGAGGTAAATGGAATAGGAGAGTTATCTGATTTGCATCAATCCAACAAGTGTAAAAAGTCACAGGTTAATGAAGATGCAAGCTAGAATGACAATTTCCAGTACTTTTGCATAGGGGAATAAGATAAATCTCATGTAAATTGGGTCACCCAAGTGGTAGGTGCAACTTTCCAGACCAGTTATCACCTCTAGAGGGTGATTCATGCCATGTCCAGAGAGGCAGGAGAAATGTATTGTGCTCTGCTGAACCCAGATTTTTGGGTTGCTGTTATCCAGGCCTCATTTATTCATCATTTATTTGCTCTTTTCTCAGCACTTTATATATTTCCTCTTCTGTCACAACCCCGGGTATTTCCTTCTCACCTTTCATTCTACTTACCTTGCATGGCTTTGTCTTACTCTCTGACAGCTCAAGAATTTGTTTCAGGACTCGTCAGTCAATAGAGAGTGCCTGAGCCTCCCCCAGCAGGGAGCTCCTCTTTACAAGGAACCATCATTTTGTCCTCCTAGTCTTGCCTGGTTTAGGGTTAGGTGGATTGGGTCCTGCTGGTTCACCTCACCCTAAACTTTGACAAGCAAAAGAAATGCAGATAGATTGGTGGCTGCTGTCTGGATCCCATACCACTGTTAAGCCATTTTCTTGTTAAAGGCTTTTCCCTGCCTTCTATCTTGCTACAAACAACTGTGGGGTGTGAGACAATATAATGAAAATAAAAGCTTATTTTAGAGCCAGCATTAAAAAGTCTTTCTCAATTAGAGAGGTCTTTCTCAATTAGTCCTTGGATTTAGAGATTATTGTTGATTAAAAATATCATTCCATAGGCAGAGCTGTGCTAAGAAATGGGTGTAAAAGAAAAGGCAGTATTTTCATTCATGAGCTTCCATGGAGAAGATAGGATAACAGGAACCTTCCAGCACATGGAAAAAGTCAGTCTGAAATCTTGAAATTAAAACAGAAGCATCTAAGCCATTGTTAGAAATAAAATCCATCAGAGAAAATGAGCACTGTAAACCAGAGTAAAGGAAAAAAACCCCATATTATAATCCAATTTTTCCATAGTAATGAGGCAGGACAGTGAATGAGAAAAGGCCACAGGACAGTTGAATAAATGGCTAGGACAAGTGCTACAGCAAATTCATAAGGGAACTCTGCAAAGTGAAACTAAAGAGGGTCCCACCTTGGCCTTTTGTTTGCTGGTTGCCTGCATTTGTTGTTAATTTCAAAATACTCTTTGAAGAGAAATCAAGAAAAAATCCAAACAAACAAAGCAAACACTGCTTTTTATTCCAGCTAATATATAGAAACTCAGCAGAAGATTTAGGAACATTATGAATGCCAAGTAAGACATTATATTTGTAGTTTAGTTGGCTTTAGTGTTTTGAAGATGACATTTAAATGTCATATTGCTTCAATTCAGGAGTGGGAGCATATATTTACAAGAAGACCTTAAACTGAGCATTCATTTTAGGTTTGTTTAAATTTCTTGCTCTCTATTTTTTGAAGGAAACAAAACAAAGCAAAGCACAGACTATAAATTTCCATTGAATATGTTCTGTTATTTTGTATTGCTAATGCTCACTTCAAATACTGCTTATTTCTACAGCTGTTTTTGGAAAAGAAAAAATAAAAGGCAAAGATTTAATTCCTCAAAAGGCAATGGCTTTAATTCCATCTTTCTTACCAGAGCAGAATGTTTGAAGCAAAAGGCTGCTGACAGTCCTCAAGTTTATGGTCTCCTTCTGAAGCCCTGGGAGACATTGCTTTATTTTGTTTTGCTTACTCAGGTGAGTAAACTCTTGCCATGTGCTCTTGGCAAGACCCAGCAGTGACAAGCAAAGGGTTAAGGTGTTGTGAGAAATGGTATGGCTGAAGTCCCAGCACACTGAAATCCACCCCCCTAATGGCAGGCTTTTGCTTTCATGTTAGCTTTACCTTAAAATCATTATCTAAAGGGTGAGAAAACCCCTTCAGCCTGTAGAGCAAAAGGATTGGCTGGAAATGAAATCCAAGCCACTTTGGTAGGCCTGATTCCTGGCTCTGATTCATCAAGTGCAAACAAGCCATTTGCCATCTGGTAATTACCTTGGGGATAGAGGTGTAAATCCCAGTTCCCTAATCTTCCCCTCTTTAAGAAAACATTTTCTTCTAGGTGGTCCAGATGGCCAGGGGCCTTCAGACAATGCAGAGAGGTGACCAGTGATGGGCTGCTCCAGCAGCAGGAGGTCCTGGGGCTGGGAAGGCAGGGGAGGGAGAGAGGGAGGGAGGGAGGGAGAGCTCTCCTTTGCAAATGGATTGTCAGATGGCTCACAAGTGCCACACAAGTCTGTGTGAGAAAGCTCCTCGTGGGATCCCACACAGCCCTGCATGAAGCACCCCCATCCCTAGGCTGGTGGAGACAGTTGTCAAGGATGAGTCTAGGTGCAGGCAGAACCAGCCAGCATGGTTGCTTTTTCTCTCTCTCTCTATTTATTTATGCATCTAAACTACAGCTGGAATGTCTCTTTCCAGTCATACTGATCAAATGGCAGCTGTGTCGATCCTTACCTTCTTGGTTCAAAGAGAGTTGCCTTGTTTTCTTTAGAAATCTAAGCTGAAGGGAAGAGAACTCAACCAGGCATCTGAGCTGGCCCTCACAAGAAAGAAGAAACAACATTATTTTGGAGGCTGTTTAGTAATGATATCTGCTTCCTTTTGAGAGGGAGACTTCTCCCCCATCTGTGACTTTTAAAGTAGCCAGAAGCTAAATTAGGCCACTTGAAGATGAAGGCTTCTGCTCCTCAGATTCTGACCTGGTTGCTCACTTAG
This sequence comes from Molothrus aeneus, assembly GCF_037042795.1. Lineage (NCBI taxonomy): Eukaryota > Metazoa > Chordata > Aves > Passeriformes > Icteridae > Molothrus > Molothrus aeneus. Next base: position 141,435,005 of record NC_089646.1, on the reverse strand, counting down.
TCCTTGGCAGATGTCAAAGAGCTCACTGTAGGTTTTAAGACTCCTTTTAATGACAGCTTCCTCTGGGGTGCAGGGCTGCACCAAGGGCTGCCTCCTGCTCTACCACTGCCCTGGCTAGTGGAGTATTCATTGGCTCTGGAAAAGAACCAAGGAAGCAGTGGAGCAGGGACCACTTTTTTTATCCCCCTATGCTCATATCCCTTGTAAAGTCCCTTGGCTTTAATTCCAAAATCCCATGTTTTCCCACCTGGAAGCAGTCACTGGGCATGCATCAAAGACGCATCATTGGCATGAACTAAACTGAACTACCAGGGAGGCAGATAAAAGTGGAGCTGCAGCTGTCAGATAGGAAACCAAAGGTCCTTGACTTCACCAGGGTGTGGATCAGAAATTGCAAATGACCCAGCTTTCAGATTATTCCCCCTCTTCTAAAGGGCCTACAATTGTAAAGAAGTGATCACATAACCTGCACCCACAGAGAACCTTTGGAGAACCTCCACACCTCCAGAGCTGCTGCACAAAATCACAGGTGGAAGCAGCAAAGCGCCCCTGGGCCAGGAGAGCTCCATGGGAGCTACCAGCAGAACCTGGGAAAAAGATACTGAATTTAGAATCATCTAAAAACAAAAGCTATTTTATTAGATGTAGCACTGGGAGGCAAATTTAAAACTTTTTAAAACTGTGCTTTCAGCTTCCTGATTCTGCAATAGTTCCCTTTTTCCTTTCAATTTCAGCAATTTGATGTAATGGCTGAGGGATTTTGATGTGTTTTGGGTTCATTTTGTTTTGTTTCCTGTTTTTGTTGATTTTGATTTTTGTTTTTGGGTTTTTGTTTTTTTTTTTCCTCTGCTGTGATGTACCTGGAAGGAATGGAATATTCCCAACCTGTATTAATTGAAATGGATTGTACCTTTGCTAAAATCCGTACTTAAAAGCACCGAAGGAACTCAATTTTCTAAACCTAATTATATTTTCTAAATATTTTGTCTTTTAAAGAAAAATTCTTCACTATGTGTACAATGCTAAAGATTGAGTAATCCCAATTAAAATTACTTAGCACCACTGTTATGCTTCTGGTTAGGCATTAACATCTGAGTTGGGATGAACTAAGCCCCTAAGCGATAATCTTGCTATTGACTGAAATGTGTAAATTTTGACTATATTTTTAAAATCTTGTTGCTATGCCCATATCTTTTTAGATTAAAAAAAAAATAAATGGAATATGGCAAATATGAAGTATGTGAGAAAACCTCCTGGTTTTTCCCTTCTTCAAAAACCTGTGAAAAAAATTTAGGCTATTGCTGGAATTAGAACAATATTCAGCAGTAAAGGGTTAAGAAAGACTAATCAGAAAATGCTGAAAGAAACTGTTAGAATTACTCAGAATTTTTTCCAATTGTTTTTGCCAAAAAAAATTATATCTTGAGTTTAGCTGCAAAACCCTATGCTTCAATACTTGGCAAGTATGTTAGATGTCTTTAAAATTTGCCATAAATTCACTGTTGACATGACAGCCTATTACAATAGCACATGCCAAAATGGATTTTCCCCAGGGAAAATCAGCCACTAATTTGGTTTCAGCACTAGGTATTGTTCTTCTCTCACAGTGTCTTTGGTTTTTACCTCTTCCAACATGATTATTGGTGTAACAATGGGTACTTGGTGGGTTTACAGAAGGTGAATTTTAAACCACCGCATCAGGAGATGTTTCAACTTTACAGAACTCCAGTTTTGCTAGTGGGAAGAGGTTATTTCCCCACTCTAGGCTGTAAAGCTCTGATATACTATATTGTTATTTTCTGCTCAATTCAACCCAGTTTCCACATGCTGTTTGAGGGCACAACTTTCTCTTTTGCAGTTTTTTACAGAATTCACATATATGAATTTTAGGTCAAATATATTCTCCCTAACCTCACCATCTAGAATGTGATAATTACTAACAAAGCTAATGGATTTTCATGAGAACTTTCAAACTTCAAGTACAAACACTTTCCATTTATATTTTACCAACCCTACAACCCAGTTTCCAGCAGTCAGCTATGAACTCAGTGGTTCATGGGTCATAGTTCTAGACCCATGACCCATGAACTTCTTTTTCCCATTCAGTTTAATACTTTACAAAACCCTTGCCTTTGGAAGTCCAAGAAGGCACATTTGCATTTAGGAAACAATGAATATGCATTACAGACAGTTAGTAATGCCATGATTATCACTTGGTTTGTGAACAATCTTAATTTCTCTACATGATTTTTGCAACTCATTTACCCCTCTCAGAAGGATCACACAGTCTGAACTGAAAGGGGGGAACATGATCTTAACCTGCAGGCTTGTTAAACTGCACTGGGGTTATATGTTTTGTGGAATTCCTTTGTATTTACAGTAACTGTCAAAACAGATTTAATCCTTTAAGGCTTCAAGATGTACATTTCTTGGCTTGTGTGCTGGGACATTTTAATACTGGAAAATGATGTATATTTTCCATATACACCGAGGACTTCTTAAAAGTGGGTAAAATCTTAATGGGCAAAACTCTACTTATATGGGGGATACTGTAAAGACTGAGAAGGCAGGAAAGAGAATGGGAATTCAGTGGTATGACAGATTCATGGCCCAGACATTGGGATATGGATTGAAATAAATATGGACACTGAGAGTTAACAACTGAGTGTATTTGAGGCTTTCCCTGAGCTCAGAAGATTTTCTACTTTCCCTACATGTAGCTACAGCAGACTAACAGAATCAGTGTGGGGATGACTGCATGGCTTCCAGAATGCTCATACCTGTCCAGATTAGTTTGGGACTTGCTTGTGATAGCAAATGCCAAGGCATCTTCTAGAGCACAGAAGAAGTGAAACAAGCCTCATGCAGAAATTGAAATGCAGAAGGAAAATGTTATTGTGGTAAAAGGAATCTGTTGTTTTTTAACATTGGTACTATTTGTGGATTAAGAACTATAGGATTGATTATACATTAAAAATCTTTTACTTTGCAAGGAAACATAGAAAGGATTTACAAGTTTTCACTTAAATGAAAAGAAACACAAATGTGTAACTATTTTTGTGATTTCATTCTGAAGATGATGCTGGATCTTGTGGGAGTCAGTGGGACTTTTGCCATTGACTCACACAATGTAGGTTCAGGATATACAGTACATTTGCATTGTAAGTCCAGGCTGTTATAATTAGAAGTGAGTTTAAAAGCTGGTATTTAACTCTGCATTGCAAATTTCCAAAATTCTCATGTTGTCTGAAGCTGAGATTTTGGTTTGGGCCCACCTCCAGGGCAGGGAGAGTCTGATTAGCTGTAGAGTCTCTCTGAGATCTTGGTCAGCGATATTTTCATATTTTTGTGGTTTAGATGATGTATGATGTAGTATGAAAGCAATACTTTTCACTCATTAATCATATTTCAGAAAATGGGAATCATATGACAAGTAGAAAACCAAAGTATGAAAATGAAGACAGGAATTATGGTAAGTGAGCCAGTACAAAAACTTTTATTGGATCAAGAAATGCAATCAGAAAAAAAAAACTTGTGATGAAAATTTTCACAGACCTTTTTGTTCCTGTTTGATATTATTTTTTTAATCAGAGATTTATATAAGTTATTAGTCTAATAAACTAAGTAAAGTATTAGGTAATACTAAGAAAAGAACATTTTGGTTCTAAAATCTTTGCAAAAAAACCATATGCATACATAAATAAATTTCTTAAACTGGTGTTGATAAATTTTTCTCTTGAAGATTACTATTATGTGGGATTTTTTAAAGAGAATTGAGAACTGAAGTAAAATACATTCTATTGAAGAACTTTAAAGCTAAGTAACTGAAACTGTGCCTCTACTTACCAGGCATAACTTGATTTTAAAGTTTTGGGATTTTTCTGGAAATGAAAGGATTAAAAATAACACCCCACCACCACTGATGACAGAAGCAGCTGCTAGTGAAATTAAGTTCTTGACTATTCTTTTATTGTCTATTTCTGCAGTTTATCCTCCCCACTTCTCCTGAGTAGGAGTTCAGAGATTCCCCCATGCAGGAAAGGATGGATTTTAGCAGCCATAGATAGACTGAGGAAGTTTGAAGGGTTTCTCTTTGGGGTCCAGTTGATGCTTTTAGGCTCCACAGTGCTCCTTGGTAGTAATCCCACACTCTGCTTGTGCTCAAGGTAAAACTTGCTTTCTTTGGGTTTGTTTTAAGTCTGGTGCTTGCTGGGTTCCTTAGGCACCCTGAAGTGATTGCACTGTGACAAATGAACAGTATTTTCTTCCACTTGGACATTATAGACCCTTATTGATAGTCTAGTCTGCTGTCAGACAAGTCTTAGCTCAGAATCCAGCTCTTCTGTGATGCTTGGGAAGGGAAAATCTCCACAGATCTGCAGGGAGATGGGGCTGTGACTGGGGCTGTGATGCTCAAGTTTCAAAGCCTGTGGGGAAAGAAACCTGCAGGTATGTGTGGGGATTTACTTTGGGAAACTTGGGAGCTTATTGTCATTTTTCTAGGTAAAATATGCAGCTTTGGAAGAGCCAAGTTTAGGAAAATGGGCCTAAACTGACACGTTGAATATGAGCATAATGACAGGTTTTGTGTTGTTTTGTAATGACAGCAAAAGCTGCATTTTTCAATGGTGGATGTTGCCTTTCTTCAATTTTCTTCTCATTACTTGTCTTCGATTGTGAACAATAAAAACCCCACTAAACCTACTAGGAAATAACAGAAGGAGTCACTGTTTGTGAGGCTCCTGAAGGTTGAGAGAAAACAACTTCTGGTGATGTAGTGGCTGGAAAGCCTGGGTAGGAACTGAAATACTGCACTCCCTGAGAAATGATGGAGGACAAAGAAAGCCTGAGATGGAAGGAGGAACTGTGGGTGTATGCAAAGCAAAGCTCTGAGCTCCAGGGTGATTTATTTATTTGCAAACACTGCTCATTAGGAGAGCCTCCTGAGATGCCCATCTCATCTTCTCGGGGGTCTCCACCCTGCTTGTAAAATGAAGAATGATGCATAAAGGCTGTAAAATGAGGAAATAAATTTCTTTGCAAAAGAAAGCCTAGCCAGGATGCCTCATTGCAAGACATGCTCCTGGCACAATCACAAGGCCTGTAGTCCCCAGGAGTGTGGACAACTTGTTAGGAAATAGAAGGAATCATGCAGTGGTACATGACATTTGCTTAATAAGCACTTGAGGTGTAACAATTATGACTTTCCTACAGAAAATTAAGTCTTAAATTCTGTGTGTTTGTCACTTGATGGATCAATGGTCAAAGTGAATTTAAGTTTCAGGGATGCACATATTAACACACATGTACAGCTGTGCTCAAGCTAAAAACTTGTATGTTAATCTTTGCTGTATTGTAGCAATGGAGCATTGTTGCTGTGAGTTCCATAAGAGAAATCAATTAATTTTAGAATTTGATTTTACTGATCCAAACATCTGGGTAGAGTGATCAATCATCAGGTTTCATCATAACATTTCTGTTTTTAAAATATAATTGCCAAACTCACTTTTACAATGATTGCATGCTGGGCAGTTTTGCCTTGCAAAATTAAGGCTATCCTCATCCCTTAGGATAGGCAAGCACTTACAACACTTCATAAAGCTGTGCCATGAAATACTGCCAAACATCAAAATTGGGCCCCAATTTTTTTTTCGTGCAAGGGAAACTGCATTCAAGTATAATTTGGCTAGCTATGCAAAAAAAAAAAAAAAAAAAAAAATTTGCAGCGCATATCCTTTGGATTTTATGGGTCTGAAATCCCATTATTCCACAAGGTAGGCTATTGCAGTGATGTGTTTATATAAAAACATGCAGTTATTCTTTTACAAGGATGCTTACTACATTTTTTTCAGTGATGCCTTTCCAAAATAATTTCAACAGTTATGAATATCTGGCCTGAAGTTGTCTTCATGTAACAGCTGTATTTTGCACTACTACAGACTGGCTCCAGGGAAACCACTGTGGTCTCTCATTCCCAAGGCTTTAAGGCTCAGTTGATATGATAGACCACAATGATTTGGAATGAGGATTATGGTCTGTCAGTAAATAGCATGGTATTATGCATGTACCATAATACAGTTACTATGATTTTGAAAGACATATTCCTGGAAGCCTCAGTCATTTGTGTAATAACAACTCACCCCATGATAATTTATGGCTACAAAAGAGTAGGATTATGCTTTGGGAATGCAAACAGGAATTGCAGGTTGGAGATACAGAACATCAGGAAGTAGAGACTGCATGAATCTTAATGGTTTCCTATGCATTTTATTCTGAGCCTGCCTCTGTGTTCTTAACAGCACACTTCTGTAGCCCCCCAGATATTCAGGTTATGTATAAATAAGGGCAGGGTGCATGCAAAAATGAATTGCCAAAGCTTCTTTTCCTCTCAATTTTCCTTTACCCTTGAGAAAAAGGTGACTAAAGGACTTTTAATCTTATCTTACTCATAGTTCTATTGCTTTTCTTTGGCTTTTATGCTTTTATGCTGAACATAAGAAGGAACTTCTATATTTCCAGGTGATTTTTCCCCAAATTTCCACTTAGAGAAGTCAGAAACAAAACTGTATGTGGCAGATGGTGGCTTAGTAAGATTTAACCACAGTAGAGGGAAGGTTAAGATTCTTACAACAAGCAGAAGCTCTGGGACATTATGTTTCATTTTTAACATCCATATATATTGCTGATATATTTTTGAGAGTGATCTCATGGCTCATTGACACCAGTAATTTTCTAACTTTAGTTTTTAAGGATGCTTTCCTCCATAAGATGGGAAATGTCTATTGATGTACCACAAGGGTGCTTTACAGAGAGGATATAAAGCAATAGAAGAAATGTTAGGGAAAAGGAAACTTCAGCCATTCTTTTCTCTGTTCAAAGAAGGAATGAACAGGAGGTCTGACTTGTTTACGGGAAAAAAAAGAAAAGAAGGAAGGAGAATTCAAAATAGAAAATAATTGTGGTTGTGGATGAAAGCGGGATTTTGGCTGGAGCCATAATCAGAAGGCAAGTTCACTACCAAGCCTTAGCAAGGGAACCTTTCTTACTTTCTTAAGCACACTGGCTCTTACTTCCTTCTATGGTTGGAAAGCAACAGTGTTTGCAGAGTCTTGGTGCTGAGTTTCCATAAACAGAAAGAAGAAATAATTATTTTCAACCTACATAAATTTTTGTGTAGGAAGAAACAAATCTAGAAAATAGGGCATGATGTGCAAATGAGAGCTGAGCATTTAACTGTGTCTTGTCTGCAACCCTCTGCCCAGCACTGGGTGAAAATATGGCTGTTTCTGCCCTCAGTAGAGATCTGTATAGAAAAGAGGTCAGCCTCACATCTCAGCTCTTAACAGGCTCTTAGGCATGCAAACAGTCTTAAGGACTAGAAAGCTAAACTCACTGCACTCAGCTACAGTTCAGCCAGAGAGAATCGTGCTCCACGTGATTTATGAGACATTGTGTGTGGTAAGTGAGTGTGCTAATGTATTTTTTCACTCCATATTTATTGCCTGGCTAGGCTTCCCTTGTTCTGACCACGTGCTCTTTTCTGACAGATCAGGAAAATCATAATAAGCAACTGCTCCTTTTCTACAAACACTCTTGCATTTGGAGCCTTGCAAGGTCAATCTTCCCTCTATTTCTCTTCCCATGGAACAATGCCATGGAAGAGGCGAGGCTGAGACAGGCAGAAATTGTGGCCCATTTTAGAGATGATGGAGCATAGAGTGAAATGTTCACCCTCTTTGATAGAAAACTCTTATTTGTTTTCCACAGCAGAAAATGGATGTAAAACAAAAGCTAGTGCTGTGTTAGGCTAAGTTGTTTCTCTGTGGAGAAGCAGCTAATGGAAGCAGAGAAGTGCAAAAAATTATCAGAACAGCTGAGCCTTCAGTGACTTCAGTGACAGCCACAGTCAATGCAATCAACAGAAAAGAACAAGCCTGTAAAGAATGACAATCTTTGCTAAACCAATCACCCTCTGAAATAATTCTTATGGTAAAGGCTGGGCCTTGGATTGTGTATTATGGATTGAGGCTTGATCTCCTATGATAGATTGTGGCACTAAATCTTCTGAGGTTATCTTGAAATATTTGGCTGTGCCTAAATTGCGTTTAACCTGAGACCAGAGCTGCTGTGCAGTGGTTCCTTACTGCCATAGCATCAGCACAGTCAAAAATAAAGATGCAGTAAACTCAATGCAATCAGTCAAACTGATCAAACTCTATTGATAAATATGCACCCATTCTTCTATATGCATGGAAATCTGCTCACATGTAGGCGTTATTTCCTCCCCAAAGCTCCAGTGCCCCATCTCATCAATCATTTGATGCTACCAATGTAAGGTGCCTTTGTGAGATGGAGGCAGTGTTTCTTGTCTGTAATCACCACACTTAAAATACATTGTGAGGACACATGTTCCATTTGGGAGCAGCAGAGGTGAGCTCATCGAGGCCTGTGGGTCACAGTTGCTGTTTCTTTGGCTGTACATTCATCACCAAGAAAGAGCTCTGAGGGCAGGTTTCTTCTCAGTATGAAAGTATATAGACTTTGGTGTGTCTTTGCAAGTGAAGTGTCCAACTACTGTTATAGGGGACTGAAATCAGGAGTCAGATGCTTCTTCTAGGGGCTCTTAGCATACCTGAGATGTCCAGGGTACTCCTGGTGTATGGCTGGTGCTCTGGATAGACAGTTATCTGTTCATCAGCCCTGTGTGGATGTCTCAGACACTCTGGACAATTCCAGTGGCACCAGAAACTTCTGCTTGGGCAACTGAATCACCAACTGACTCAGTTCTGTCATTAAACTTCCAGGCACCCTTCAGCTATCAGCCAGCAGCTGTCTCTTACTGCTAAGGTGAGCTGTTCTCTAAACTGACTCAGTTGTTTCAGGAATTCAGTACCATTGAATGTGACCTCAGGCATCCTGAATTTTTCTGGCTGTATCTGTTGCTTCAAACAAGTAGGGGTTTCCTATAAACTTTGTGTTGACTCTCCAAGCCCACATGGGCCCAGATTTAGGTGCCTTTGATGGCAGAAACCCCCAGTGTTTAGGCAACTGAACTGATTATTTCTCTCTGTAATGGAATTGCTGGCTCACAAGTAGGTGTCTGTACTCAGATATCTGGGGTCTTATTCTTGAACTGCAACTTGCCTAGGGGTCAGTTTCTGAGTCTCATCCTCCCAGGATATGCTGTTTTTCACTGAGGCACATGGTAATCTGTAGATTGTTCCTGACAGGTGTGCAAAAGATGACTTAATAAAACAGGTACATGAATGCCAGAAAGCTGAGCAGGTATGTGAAATTTTGAAATTCTCTGCATCAACACTGGAGATTCAGTAGGGCTCCACATGTTGAAGTGCTTGCAAAACTTGTATTGAAATTTTAGACACCAGAGAGTGTGGGTGTGCATGCTGTAGCCCTTCCCTTAACAAACTCTTGAAGACAGAGTTTTTGGCAGCATGGAACTGTTTTGCTAGGCTTAACTAACCACAAATAGTTATAAATGATAACATCAGAAACACCATACTGCACCATACTGTTTAGGCCAATGGTCAGTCTAGTCAAGTGTTTAATCACCAGCAGTGGCAAAGAAGATGGTTTATGAGGAGAGCATTTAAGTCTAGACCTTTTAATGTCCTGTTTGGTTTTTTTAGCTTCATTTTATGGACCTGATTTCTATAAATTTGTCTAAGGCCTTTGTGAAGTTTGTGTATTACAGTCTGTACCAAAATGACTGAAATCCATTTATTAGCAGACTGTAGTCAGCTGGCACCTTAACAAACATGTGTGTGGGTATTATTTACTAGTATTTAAAATTCATATTTCAAGTGTGTCTTCTGACCTCTAGATGGTCACAGACTTAGGGTGCCAGGCTCTGTAAGAAGCTGAACTGCCCATAATCTATCTGTTGGGCAAGGGTTTGCTGTTTTTCATGTTCCAGGAAAAGAATAACATTTCAAGGGAATGTTATCTTTGTGATTTGGAATAGCTTTTTTCACATGATAAAAGGAAAAACATGAATGCTTTTATTTTAAAAATGTTTGAGTGGAACCTCTGTTAATGTTGTGAAACAGTGGTAACTCTGAGTCACAAAGCACTTAGTTGAGATACTATGCACTTGCAATTTGTATCAAGTCCCTCCTTCTGTTTTCTTTTTTGTCTGCCCCCATTTTTCATGTTGACTTGACAGGGTCAGGATGTAGTCTCAGAAATGGAGCATTTATCTTGCAGTGATAAACTTTATGCCTTTAATGTTACCTTTCAAATGTAACAGAAGTTGGACAAATTGTCTGGGTTGTTTCAGGGTTTATTTGTTGTAGTGCTTGCTGGTTATGAGCATTCCCTGTTTATTTCACACAGCTACTGAATTCCAATTCCTTAAAGCTATTTAGTCAGCTATTTATTTCAACAGGACCAGACACCTGCTGAGAGTTATGCACATGCTCAGATGTTCTTCTGAATCAGTCTTTGCTTGGAGAACTGTCAGGAGCAAACTTTATTGGTTGGACAACCTTTATTTAGGGGGTAACTGAAAATGACTTATGATTATATCTAAGTCAGATCCCTATGTATTTATGTACTACACCGTGTAAGGCAATTTGTCCTAACTCTGGCTGTCTGCATCCTTGGTATTTGGCCATACAAACATATTCAAAGCAGAGTCCTCTCTACCCTTATCTTTTTTAAGTTACCTCTACCTGCTGCATTTTTTGAGTTTTCTTTTCTTGGTCTAGGAGGTCAAGGCTAGCAAAATCTCACAACATCCAACCAAAACCCATGGTAAATTTTGGGAGCAAACTGATGTGTTCTCCTTTTTCTCATTTCAGCTTAATAAAATCTTCTCTTGTGCAGATTCTCAGTGAACGAGAATTTGACATTTTCCGGATGATGCAGGGATAAAAACTGGGGATCTGTTTCTTCTTTTTAAGTAAAAAAACTCACTTAAAGCCAGCTTGAAACTTTGCCAGCAGGAGCTGGACTCACACAGATTTGTCTGAGTGAAATGGGCAGTGGGAGGAGAAATGGAACCATGCTCCAGAGAGGCAACCTGAAGGGGCAAATTTGAAAGAAGAAGAGCCTGTTCCTCTAGTCAAAACTCAGAGGTGGTGAGTGTGGTTTCACAAACTCTGCATGCAGCAGAGCATCTGAAGGGCCTGCTCAGGTATCTTGCTGAACTGGTACCTGCACTGTTGTCTTTGAAGGAAGAGCTGGTGATCAACAAAATTCTATGGTGTTGAAATATGACTCTTCAGGAGGCAGGAGTCAATGTGCCTCCTGCCTCCAAGTGTCCATGTGGATCTGTACACAAGGCTCATGGGGTGATAACTCCCAGATGAAGCTGCTGTATCAGTCTTAACTTGAACACAGCCTTTTCTCTCCTTTTTCTTGCAGAGGATAGAGGATGTGGCCTTATCTTGGGCACTCCCTGACTCCTGTCAGTTGGTGTCACAGTTGGAATGTTATTTCAATCCAATTTCTTTTATCTGAAAGTATTTATGTGAGCAGATAAAGCATTAAGCATTTATCCTAAAGTGCCCTGCTCCACTTTAGTGCTCCAGATAACATTGACTTGTGCTGGAGCTGCCACTCAGTGGACAGGAAATAAATTCTCTCCCCCATTCTCTGCTTGATCTTTCATGGTGGATAATGGGGATGTGTGTGTGATGCTACTGACAGACCTCAGGATGCACTCCATTAAGAGGTTAAAGGGAATCTCATCTTAAAACTGTAGGAATCTGCTTTTTCCCCCCTGCTATAGCTGTATTTATTTGAGGTGGGGAGAAGAGTGGGACAGTTCAGACCTGTGTTTACTGTTTTTCTCTGACTTGAAGTCTGAGTTTAAAAGCCAGCAGGTCTCCTCTCACTCTTCTCACCTCTCATGAAGAGGTTACTCAAACAGGCCTGTCAACGTAGCTAAGAGAAAGTACTGTTCAGCAGGTTCTATCAAGACACTTCTACCAAGAACTGTCTTGAAGTGGAATACATGACATTTATGGATTTGAAAAGCAAAAACCATGAACTGAAATGCAGTCAAGTGCTTTCTAATACTGACAGAACCATTTTTAGGAGGAAGCAGAAGAGCTGGAAATGAAGGAATGAAGCTGAGGCTGGAAGAAGGGGAGCAAGGAGAAAGATGTTTTTAGTTTTGCTTTTGTTTCTCACTATTCTACCCTATTTTTAAATTGACAGTGTATCAAACTATTTTTCCCCAAACTGAGCCAGGGTTGTTTTCTTTTTTAAATTTTATTTTTTTTAATGTGACAATAATTAGTAAATTATCTCCTTGTTCTTATCTCAAGCCATGGGATTTCTAATCTTTAAATCTTCCCCTGTCCTGCTGAGGAGGGGGAGTGAGACAGAGCTGTGGGCTGGGTGGCCCCTGGAAGTCAGCTGTAGCTGAACCACCACAGCCATCCATGCACTCCCTGAGGTTAGTGCTAGCAATCTCCATAAGAAGTTCTGGAAAGTTAATTCAGATTTGTGGACTGAGAGATGGAGATTAAATTAGATTAAATTGTCATATGCAATAAAACTTCTGGACACAGAGGTTCTTATGGCTGCACTTTGTTTTATGTCCCTGATACAGGAAGAAGGACATGATTCGTGTAAGCTCTGGTGGAAACACAAAGAGGAAAACATGTCTCCCTACACAGGTCTGTACATATATATGTAGGAATCTTTGACTTTGAGTTATAACTAATAATTAAAGAGAAACAATTAAAAATATTGTTGTATGCAATCACAAGCTTAAGGAATATCTTTAAGAAGTGAACACTGATTCACCTTCCTCAATCATCTGAATGATGCCTGTAAGTGCCCTTTCAGGTCAGTGGAGAGAAAGGAATACTTCCAGCATTTAATAAATCTGATCTACCTCTTGGAAAAAAAATAGGGAGGCAAATTTTATATGCTGCCATTGGAGGGCACACAGTGTCTGCAAGCAGAGTAAAGGCTTAGATGAATTTATGGACAAAAATGTTGCAGGGAATGGTTGGGGTTGTCTCTTCCATTGTCCCTAATCCAGAGACCTCGGACACTGTAGAGTACAAGGGCAGTGGCCTGCAGAAAATGCCCAGAGCTTTTCCTAGCAGCATCCTCTGATGCTGCTGCTGCAATCAAAGAGCTGCACTCTAAAGGATGTTTCCTGCCTGTGGCCCCAGGCATTAGTCCTCCATTTCCAGCTGGCTCTGGGTACTGCTCCCTCTCTGGCTCACCCTCCCAGGTCCAACTCTCCCGTACATGTCACAGGGAAAACATAGAGACTGGGACATGAAGACAGGTGAGAACTGAAGAACAGACCTTACTAAAGAATAGACACTGTATTTTTTTTTTGTCTTTTACTCCTAAGATACTCTCTGAGGTTGCTGTGCTTGGAGAAACATCTAGATGTTGTTTTAATCAGTTATAAAGAATGATATTTTGTCGTACTGACAACTGGGAAAGTTTCCTACTTGCCAGCCTTGAATATTATACTCAGTCTTGAATATCTCAGCCTTGAATTTTTCTTCCAAAGAGTTAATAAGCACAGCTCTTATTACTAATGCTGTGTAAAGAACAAAGAGCCACTTAAGGGACACTCCTGCTTTATGGCCAAAACTAGAATAACTAGAGCTGAACTAAAGAGGTTTATTCAGTTGGAGTGGAAATAAATCTGGAATCATCCAGACCACAAAGGCCATACATGTCAGCCATTGCTCAAAGGTGCTGCAGTGCAGCTGGACAAATCCTCTTGGTGCAGAAACACAAATTCTGTAGTAAGGGCAGGTTAGAGGGGTGGTATTTAGCTCACCTGCCTTGAAACCCTGGTATGTTGGAAGGAGCCATCTGAGCTAGTTGCTTAGAGGCCTTTTATAGTCAGTGGGAGAAATAGGTTCTTCTGAGGTGTAATTTGTCCAAGGTACTTCTCACTTTTCTGCTGGGTTGAGCCTTGTGGAGATGGAGGAGTCTGCCTGAGAGGTGTCTATGGTTTGGCCAGAGAAATCCCTGCTCTGAGGACTGAGTCAACAGTGTGCACTGGATACAGCAAAAGTAGGGGGAGATAAGATAAAATGGTCATGGAAAATGGCACCAAGATTCCTTTCCACGTGTTGAAAAATTAATTTTTGGGCTTGCCATTTTAGGCAGTATTTCTGTTTCAAAATAAACATATATAGAAAGAAGTTCATAAAAGGAGTAAAATAGCCTGAAAAGAAAATAAGGTTCTAATTAAAGCTGAGTAATTCTTTCTATTTGGCCCAAAGATCACTTTTCTAATTTTATTTCTCCTAATAACAATAAAATAGTATTTGGGCTGAGCCCCACTGAGGTGATTGTTTGGGCTTAATCACCACACCAAACAGAAAGAAATGTCCCAAACTTTTACTTGCTTTTAGACATTAATTTTCCTGCTGCAGTGGGAAATAGCTGTTATTAAAATGGTAATATCTTCTTTTCTGCTCCTGCTTCTCATGGTAAATAGATTGCTATATTGGGGACTCAATCTTCATGCAATATCCTTGATGCTTCCTTTTTGCCCTAATTCTTTTGTAGATGTTTTAATTGCTACACAGGAGCCCCTAAAGTGCACAATTGAGAGAAAAGGGTGAAGCTCTGGTAGGATTTTTAAGAGTTGAGATCATGACAACAACTTTTGCCTGGATTTTCCTATGGCATGGAAATAGAGATGTAGTGTGAACAGTTGTCCTTGACATATTTTGAATCCTGCTGGCTTTTAACACAAAAAGTAATATTTTGGTGGTATAAGTAAAATAAATTTTGCCCAAAATTTGTTTTGCTGATGTCTTATGAAATTGAACTGAAGAATCCTTCATCTAGAATTTTTAGAGTAAAGAAATTAAGCCCTGATATGAAGACGGGGTTTATCTTTGGATTTTTTTAATACGGTTTTTTAGAGTTGTGTTTTCTGAAAAAACATTTTTTTCATAAATTCCACTTCCTGGAGTAAAAAAAAATAGTTTTGGGTTATTTCTGAACCCAGAAATAAATGGATTTAGGAATGCTGCTTTGTTGTCTTGTCAGATTTTGTAGCTGAAATGTAGCTGTAGTTTTTCCTTTCTTTTTGAGCTGAGCTCCCCTGCTGGGCTCTCTCTTTGCTCACCACTCCCTGAAAGGTCTGTGGCATTGCCTCCCTGAATCTGAAGAAGGGAGGGGAGGAAGCAGGTCACTGTGAGTGATGGAGGCTGTTGTGCATGTAGAAAAATGTGTTATTAGAAGAAATTCATAGGATGAGGATCAAGCTGCATCAAGATTGCTTACGTAAATAAATATTTGTTCTTCACCAAAGTATTTACTTTTTTAATCACTATGTCAGAAGTATGTATTTTTCCCTTTTTCTCTAGCTCCATTTTTAGGTCATCATTCATAACAGGGACTTCTACACTTTCAGTAGTGGGGAAGGCAGCACAGCTCTCTCTGGGGCTGAGCAGGAGCCTGTGTAAAATATTATTCCTGTCACACCTCAACAATGGCTCCTTCTGCAGTAATGAAGTGGTGAACCTCCTTCCTTTTTCCGTGAAGAAATGTGGAATAACAGCAGTTCTTAAAACTCCACAGACCTTTTGAGGTTTCTATTGGACTCTGGTGAGTCAGCCAGGGCAGCTTTATCTGCATCAATCATTGATATCTCTCAGAAACATATTTTGTAGGAAACAGGCCAGGGCCAATCCAGTGCAGTTTGTGATGGCCAGCCAGAATTCATCTCAACGCTGAGAAGCCCAAGGAGCATCTTAGTGCCAGATCTCAGTTCCTTAGAAACACCAGATGTTTTGCATTGACATGGAAGAAATTCTATGATTCAGAAAACTCACTTTTAAAATCCAAGTAGTTTGTGAATTAGTTAAAACTGTGAATTTATCTGCACTTCATTTTTGTTAATTTAGGAAGTCTTTGGGAGAGAAGGATAGTTTTCTTCAAGTCCTTCTGACTCCTAAATCCAGGTAGAGGGATCAAGAATCAGCTCCTTATCACAGTCCCAGTTGTTCTACAATTAATAAATGTCCTTAGCAAACACTATAATTTTTTCATTGAGAAACTAGTTATATTTGTTGATAACCAAAGAGGTTTGCCAAGAACTTCTATGCTTTGCTCTTCTCTAATTAAGAAAATTAGGGTGTGCTGTTTCTACATGACTGAAATCAAGACCATTCAATACATTATGTACCTACTTTCCTGTTTCTCACTAGAAGGATTCTTATAGATGCTTTTGACTGTATTATTCTCTATCTACCAGTTGCTTTTCCAGCATTTTATTACAGTTTGACAGACCAAACAGCTGTTTAAGTACAAGTATATGTTTTTCTTGGTCTTTGTTCAGAGTTGCTTTAGCTCTTGTGAAGAACTGATTTCCAGCTGGGAGCCAAAGCAGTTTGAAATGTCTGCAGCAGACAGCTGAGGATACAGTTTAATTAGCCTACTTTGATCTCCTCTATGGTGGCTGATGATTTACTACAGCTTGCAGCATGGTGAGCCAATTATATTCATGGTCATTATGACAGCATCCTTCGAGCCAGAGCTATTGTAGAAGTAAAATTAATTATAATGGGATTTTGTGGGGCCCAGAAGCCAAGATAAAGTAATGTTATATTCAGAATACTGCAATAAAGGAGGACTTCATAATCAAAACATTGGGTAAAACTTTGGCCTGGATGAGGTTAATAGCAAATCTCTTTGTTACTTTACAGAGGAATTCACTTGGAGGCTGTGCCAGACATGGAGTAACTTGGGCAATTTTTTGGAAGATTTTAACTATGTTCTCTTGCTTGGGCTGACACCACTTTCAGCCCAGGATATGGTAGCAGTGCTGCTCTTCATTGCCTTCAGAATTATATTCTTTCTTATGGAAACACAGAGGAAAATCTTACAGAACATGGGTACATTGATAACTTGAGCATTTTTCTTTCTTTGATCCTTGTTTTTTACTGAGAGCACTTCTAAATTATTGTCACCTCGTGCTGTACCAGACTTTAGGGGAGGACCTCTCCTGACAGCTGTTGTCCCACCCCACCTGCCAGGGACCACCTCTCCATGATCTGGTGCAGTCTCACTGTTTCACAGGCATTTTGGGTCCATGAAGCCCAGCAGTGTTCAGTTTACAGTGGCAGCAAGTTCAGGGGAAGCCAATGTCAAACTGCAAGACATCAAGCAAATTTCAGATGTTGAAGTGCTGAAAAAGTGCAAACTTATCCTCTAAAGTCCAGCTTTGGGGAAATTACTGAAATGAATGGGCTAGATAAGCCCATAAAGAGGACCAATACCGTAATTTTTCTCTTGATGTTTATATATATTCATATAAAAATAATATTATTTTTGCAAGTAATCAAATACTATGCCTTCTGTGGGAAAGGAGAAATGAGCAAGGGAGGCTGAAGTAGGAGCTGGCTCTGCAGCTCACATGTAGGTGAGTACTCACCTTTGCCACCCAAGGAAAACAAGAGGATGTGATTTAGTGCAATTCCTGGCTTTGGTTTGTTTCTTGTTTCATCCAGCCTTTCTACAGCTTTCCCCACTAAAAGAGGTTGTTTCTGGTGAGTGCAGACCTTGCCTTGGTGGCTGTGGTTTGGCCTGCTGTGTGCTCTCTGCCTGGGCATTGGTGTGCTAACACAAACCTCAGTGTCCTGCAGCCTTTTCTGCAGCTGCACATGGCTATTTCTGCCCCTGTCCCCACAAGCTCTGCCAGCAGCTCTCAGCAGAAGTGTTGGGCATGGAGGGGGGGTTTGCTCTCCTCCTGCCTCCCACCTGCTGCTTATCAGCTGTCAGCTGCCCAAGATGAACCATTGCCTCTTCCACTTCGGAAGGGAGCTGCCCTCACTGACCACCCTGTTTTCCCAGGAGCTGCTCTGTTTTATTGTTTCTCATGCTACTCTCTCCTCTTAGTTGCTGATAGCAGGTGGCTTAGCAGGGTTTAAGGCCAAAGATGAAAGGGCCATAAGGACTGAAATGCAGGAGTCCCCCTGACTCACTGCTCAGGCAGTGGGGGGGCAAGTTTTCCTCTCCCACAGTCTGGACTGGACAGCTATATTGCAATTTTTTTGGCTTTGCCCATTCATACTACTTCATTCAGAACAAGTGAAAATATCAAAGCTTCTGTCTTTGACTGCTTTCAATTAAATGCCTGAAAGGAATCCTTTGTCTTCAGCATTTCAGAGCACATGAGCAGTCATGGGTTAAAAGCTCCCCGGGCAGACAGGAGCTCCGAGAGCCGCCCCAGTCAGTGACCCTCGGATAATGGGGTCACTGGGAGATTTCAGAGCCATATGTTTGTCTCTGCCCAGGTGCTTTGAGGATGTGTAGACATGTGTCAAGGATATGTCAAAGCTCATGGACACTTCTGCAAAGCTCAAGCCTTTCCAAGGTGATCCACTTACGGGACACTGCCCTTCCATCTGTGTGAGCGGGGCTCAGTGTGGCAGCTCAGACCGGGCTCCTGAAATGATTTTATTTACAGCTTGTATCTTTCTTGATGAGTGTTAAAGAGAAATATTACTGCATTCCTTCCATGGCTCTTGTCCTTTAAAGGATATAATTAAAAATTATTTTTATTACTATTGTTGTTGTTATTGGAGTTTTTTTACTGTTGTTTTTCTTTTCTTGTCGTTTCTGGTAACCCCTGATGTCTGTGGCCAACATTTATCTTTTTTCCTATCAGCTGTTGGTACAGATGAGTCGCTGTTGCAGTACAGCTATACTGTGCTTTGCTTTGTGGGATTGCCCTCTTGTTTTCTTTGGGTTTTACTTTTGCCAGACTTCAAGATAAGAGGAGTCCTCTGTGCACAAGGGCTGGCATTCCTGTTTTGAGGGTACTAGATACAATTTAAATGAATCTTCTGATGTGGAAAAAGGAGCTCAGTGCACTCTGAAAAGTTGCTGCCTGCTAGTGTCAGATTCACCTAAATGTCTCCATCCCTTTGGGCTGAGCACCTAAATAGACAGGATTTCCAAATGTACCCAAAACCTGACTCCTACTGCTTATAACACATCTTGTGAAACCAGATCTATGGTGCTTCAGTTCTTAGTCAGGATTCAAGTCCTGTGCTCCATAAAGGAGTGGAGCATTGCCCTTAATTTAATGTCTCCTATCAGCTTTTGACATGCCTAGATATCCAGCCTTGTAGGGGCTGCCTGAGTGCTCAGCACTGATTTTGGGTGTCACTCTGGGGATTGTCCTCTGGCAGTGTGTCAAAAGGACAAGACAGCTTGCCCAGCCTGGACTCAGGATCAGTGGTTCTTAACTGGGTTTGAAGCCCTTCCTCTCTACAAACAGAAAAATCTGATGGAGCTTTAGCAGGATGTAACTGCAGTTTTACAAAGTTAGCAAGTATTTTGCCAGCCTTGCCTGGAGGCGGAATAAGGACTATCACCATTTCCATAAACACCCCCTGCTCCTGCCCTGCTCCAGTGACAGCTCTCATTTTTCATGTTCCTTGGAGACAGGGTGTCCCTCAATGTCCTCCACATACTATGTGAAAGCCAGAGATCTCCCTCCTTCTGCTCTGTCTCTTTAGCAGCTGGTAACTTTTGCAAGACCCTTGCAGATCCCCACCTCTGAACCTACTGCCAAACATTGGTTGGAGGCTGAAACTCCTCATGCTGGTCCCAGTGAGGGAACACGGTCTCACAATATAATGATAATAATTATTCTTCAAATTAGACTTTGCACTCTGCAGATTTCCCCATTGCTTTTCCTACTCTCTGTTGGCTGAGTGCCTGAAATAACAAAGCCAGAGACTGTCTGGAAGACAGTACTACATCTTATTTTAATCACCATAACTCATTGCTTTCTTCCTTTTTTCTTTTTCTTTCTTTTTTTTTTCAGAGAAAACTTCTGAAGAACCCCCTGGTTTTGACCATATTTTGTAGACCTATTGGATTGTAAAAGAACAAATGAAAAACATTCACAGGAAGGTGTTGTGAGAATGGGTAACTATTACATGCCTGCAAGGTGACAAATTCTGGCTACTGTGTGCACATGAAAGGAGCAGAAAAAGGAGTCTGGAGAGCTGTCCAAGAGCATGAACTGGTATGGAGCCAGGTGGTTTTGCTCGCTGCATGGGTAGCTCTGCAATGGGAAGAAAATTGTTCCTTTTGGCCCCTGCTTGGTGATTTGAATTAGTTTGATATTTTCAGGTGCCAAAGCCTGCTGGAGGGGGCACCATTGTAAATGTAGAAGGGATGGGGAGAGAGGTACTCCATAAGATGCTTCCAGTCAGGAATACCTGGTTTTGTGGGATGAATGTACTATCCATTAGGACAGTGCTGCCGGTGGTTTTTTTATTTTATTTCATTGGTATTTTTTATTTCATGGGGGTCAGTGTTGAAGCAGAACTAGCTCTAACCAGTACCTGGTATGCACCTGAATGCTGTAGGCTCCACATTTCTCTTCACAGAGGATTAATGCTATGGCTGAAGCATAAAGCAGCCTTTTGGGTACAACATCTTGAAATCTCCCACAGTTAGGCACAGTTTACAGAAAATTTGCTAAATCGCCAAAATCTTTGTAGATCTAGCATGCAATCACCTTTATGCCAGATCCTTGCATCTTTTCCATCCACACACAATTTGGGAGTAAGCTACAGGCTGTCTGATTATCCCAGGGGATTTTTTGAGATCAAAGGTTATTTTTGTTTTGTTAAAGTGTTCTGTGCAAGTTGTTATTATCATTTCCAACAAGGAAAAGGCTGTGTAATTGTACTGTCTGTCTGTAATTCCTGAAGTCACCAGCTGATTTGTTCCAGATAAAATCTGAGGGCCTCAGTCATGGTCTTTTTGCTTGGCAGCACCTGGGTAGCAAAGTGGCAGGTATGGACTGGAGAGTGTCAGAGCACTGGAAGCAGATGCTGCTTCTGCCTGAAGAGTTGTTACAGAACAAAAGGACATGGATTTAGGGTGGAAATACAGTCAGTAAGCTCTTTAGCACATCAGTGAATGTGAACAGGTGAAATTAAGTACCTTAAGGCCACTTTTACTCAAAATAAATGTAGAAATACCAGAAAGGACATGATAAGGGCAAGATAAGATATGGAGAACAACTAATTATTCTCTTTTTCTCTCTTCCTTGTGTTATATCATAGCATCTCTTCCATAATAGGATAAATATTTTCCTGCATCTGGTACAGAGATTCTGTTTTTTTCCAAGATATTATAAAACCAATATCATATAATGACTTTTGCAGTCTGGGCTATTTCAGACAATGAACACTTGTCAGTTTAATGGAGGTGCCAGGGCTGTAACAATCAGTGAGTGAATTCCAGCAATGTTTTGGACAGGTTCCTGCTTCCAGTTGGCATTCTCTCTCCTGTCTAATTCTCTGCTTGAAGTCTTGCATAGGAGTAAGGCATCAAGCCGTTACTGATTTTTAAAGCTGGTTCCCTTTGGCACCAGTTGCACTTCAGCTGACTTCTACAAACAAGACATTTTTCAAAGTTTTGTGGAAATTTGGAAGGAGTGCCCCATTCCTCCCTGCCTGTACTTTGAAAATAAATACACTGCTGTATTTTCCTCTACCTGAACATGCAGTCTTTGCCTGTTCTGGAGCTGACAGTGGCTTCCTACACATGATCCTGGGTGCAGGTTTCCTTTCAAACTGTTTTTCTCTGTTACCTGATGGTATCCCAATTCTGAAACAAGCAGAAACTTGAGTTGTCAGACTGATTTATTTCTTTGTGGAGATAATAATGAAATGAAACAGGCACAAGCCAAAAGTTTCCATAATTAGGAAATTAATATTTGGCTCTGACATTTTTATTTAGGCTAATAAATAACTAGGTATGAAAAAATGCTGAATGGCTCCCAGCAGCTGTGTTTAGGGTTGATGGTTTTGAGTGCCTAAAAAGAGAGAGAATTTTACCTACATGTGTAGGTCTAAAGCAAGATGTGTGTGCTGAGTGTCTATATTTAAAATCCTGGCCATTGTTTTATTTCACACATCTAATAGGTAGGCATATTCCAGCTGCCAGTGTAATGAATCTGATGCTAAGATCATGCTAAAATCATGGCCTAGAACTGATTAATTCCAGTTCTGTTCCAATAAGGAAATCAGAAGGTTGAGGTCGCTTTCAGATCTTCGGCTTTCTGCTCAGTTTTCCTTATCACCTTCTTTCAGCTGCCCAAGTGCTTTACATTTTCCTGTAACCATCATCATAACAATTTTCATCAGGGTGAAAAAAAGCACAATATGTCTGCAGCACAAACTAGAAACCTGTTTTACCCCACTTAGCAGACAATCCAAACCTACCCAAAACTTTATGGGCTGCCTCAATTCCTTCATGGACAGAGCTAATGGGGGGATTGGTGTAGCTGGAAAGGGTTGTGCCATGGTGCAAACGGGATGCATGTGGTAAAGTTTTTGAAATCATATAAAAAATTTTAATAAGATTTCTCTGGAAAATATTTGATAGAAGAAAGCTAGAGCATTGATTCAGAAAGGCTGAGATTGTAAGGTGCCAGAACAATCCGCAGTGCTGTGAGATTTCCATGGAAGACTTCCAAAACCTATGATCCAATCAGTAACATGTGACTGCCTCCTGCCTGAAGACAGAAACTACTGATTTGGGGTCCAGCTTTTCTTCCTGATTTCCAATAAGCCAGGAAGTGATGTGGGCCAAATGGTCAAGGGCTGAGGAGTTATTTTAATGAGGATCACAAGCTGATGCCAAGCCAGCATAGGGATTCCCAAGAAGTGGTGTGTCAGATGGAAATGTGCATATCCTGAAGGAGTTACTGCAAATATGTGGTGGCTTTGGAAGATATAGGTTCTAGAGAAACTCTGGGTTTTCCATCCTCTGGAGATAATCAGAACTTGACTGGAGAGTTCTCTGAATCCAAATTTGAATTTAGCCCTGTTTTTCTGCCAGGTATGGGACTAAATGATCTGCAGATGTCCCTTCCAAAATTTATTATATTAATCTTCTTTTATTTTGTGTGTGTGTGTATGTGTAATTTCCTGGGTTGTCTAAGTTGTAGCCTTGTCATCGTGGTCAGTAGCAAAGTGCCACAAAGCCACCTATAAGAAAGTCACAAAAATATTTCTCCATAGTGGGTTTCAGATAAAAATATGTTAAAATGGGAAGGGGAAGATTACAAAAGGTTTTGTAAGTAGTCAGTTTGACAGTTGGGTGAAGGAGAAAAGGTAACTGAAGGGGACATTGGGAGTTAGGTCACCATGTTCAGTCTCTGAATTTTTCCTATCACATCTCTACTGTAGTCACCTTTATACAGAGCACACATGATGTAATCCAACCAGGGCCTTGGGAGAATGGATGAGCTCAGTGCTTTTCCAGTTGTATTTTCTCTGGCATTGGTCAGAGTGGGGCATTTCTACAGCTGATATCTCCACTGGACCTCCACAGAGCAAAACAAAACAGCTTCAGGTCACTAGGGCTCTTTGTTGCACAAACAAATAACAGCTTAATGAACATTTCCAGGGCAGAAAGGAACAACTGGATCTGTTTGTTTGGAAATGTTGATAACTATGTTTTTCAGAAAGTCAGTGATTGTTGAGAGTGTCTTGTCTTTTTAAACTTTTTCCTTGAGATTCATAGGTTACAAGTTTGGAAGGCAAAATAATGCTGATCTAGAACAATGCCCCATGTAACACAGCTTGCAGGACTTCCCTGAATTCATTCTCATTTTCCCTCAACTCTTTTGGGAAAGACAAATCATGATGGAAATGTTCCCAGTGAAAAAATCCAGTGAACTGTGTTTTGTTTTTCAATAGCTACTTGCTTTTCTGGTGAAAAATCTGTATATTTGTTTTCTAGTTTGTCTAGTAAGCTTTAAGCTATCAGAACTTTGTTAAACATCTTAGGAAGTTTCATCATCTGCTCTTGTTCCTCATGGAAGTTGTTATTAATGCAATTAAATTATCACTTTGATGAACTGAAGAGCTGAACTCTATCCTGCATGATCCCAGGACTACTTCAAAGTTGCACCTGGTAGGGGTAGATGTCTACATTTTATGACTTTGGGTATATTAGATAGTGCAAGGTTCCTGCATCACTCAGATGATATTCACTCTGTACCAAAAGATTCTCCTACCCACCTCCTTTTTTTTTTTCCCCCAAACTTGTGTACTTGGTACATGTTTTTTAAGGTGTTTCCTTGATTGATTAAGATGCTTGTAACAACCAGAGCTTACAGAAATGGGCACATGCTGTGGCTGCTCTTATTCTTGCTGGATTTGGCAGTTGTGGCGTATAAAGAAGGGCAAGGGGGCTGACAGGAGTGAACCCTGCACTAATTTCAGGGCTGTCTTTGAAGGTGAAAGTCTTGCCAAATTTCTTAAACATTCAGGCCTTGTTGAAGATCTACTCAGACCTCATGACCAAAAATGGCCATTGTTCCAGGGCAGGAAGTCCAAAATCTTTGGGAATCGCTGTTGTAGCTCAGGGTGCTCATACAAAGGTGTCTGGGAGCAGGAAGCTGTGTGAGCTTCTCTCTTACCCAGGTCTGCGTCTGAAGAGTTTTTTCCAATGCTTCAGCCAGTTTCCCAGATCTATTCTTGGAGATGTTATCCCAGTAGTAAGAATAATACATTTACAATTATTTTAATTTATTTTTTCAGAAGAATTATTGCAGCTGTACTTTATTATTTCCATGCAATTCCTTAAAGTTTGCCTTCGGGTCTTGCTTAGATTTGCTTCTCAGCTTGTAGGAGATGAAGGGCACTTACCTTTGCTCTAGAGAGAAACACAAGGAAGGAGGAAAACTCAGGCAGGGTGAGGAGCTCTTCCTTCTTGGCCAGAGGAAAATCTCCTTTGGGATGCCAAGGGCAGGGCTGGTGGGTGGCTGTTGTTGGGGTTCATTCCTGCCTGAACAAATCTGGGTGAGAGGTAGGAAGGTGCCCAGCAGCAGAAAGAGCAGTGCCTGGAGGCACAGGCAGCTTCTGGGGAAATGGGCACCCTTCAAAGCACTGCTTATAACTTCTGGGTTACCTGTAGGGCTATGGAAATAATAAAGTTTAGATGAGAAACCTTTCCTACAGGGAAAACTATAGAAGACAATGAAAAAAAATAAAGTATATTTGCTTGAGAAATCTTAGAGTTCTTTATACCGATGTCTCCCACTCCCGATTCTTTTTTAATTTGAGTTTTTTCACATAAGAGTTGATTAAAAAACCACAGCCAGATGGTGAAATCAGCATTGTGAAGAGGTGTCAATTGAAGAAAAATGAAAGAAGGAGGGGAGATTCAATGTTAATTTACCCAGGGAATATGACTGAGATTATTTCTGTGTCTTTAAAAATATGATGTAATTTTCATATGTTTTCCTTTTTTTTTTCAGTTCCTCATGTTCTCAGCTGCAGCTATAGGAATTGAAGGATGAAACTATTGTTCTGATCAAAATTACTCTGGTAACTTCGGAATTGGGCTGCTTTGTTGAGAGTTTAGTAAAAATACAGTGGCAGTTCGTGTATTGGAGAAGGGTTTCTTGTTTTGGGAAGAGTAATTGGCATATTATGGAAATTACATTTCTCATATGAGTTTAGGCTTGTGTTCCATAGTGACAATATTTTTTTGTTGTCTCAGTGAAATAACCATGTTTTAAATTTGCTTTGTTACAGAATTAAAATACTGTCTTATTATTTCTTTAGATGATAGAATGGAATGGAAACATGATGAGAAAGCCTGGCATATGGTCATTCAAAATCAAATCCCCGTTTCCAGAGAGGATTCTGTTCATGTGCATGTGAATGCTGTGCCTAAGTGTGCTGAGCATTGTCAGATGTTCCTGAATTTCCTATACTGGAGTAGCACAGGAAAGGCTGCAGGGAAAGGAAGTGAAACAACTGCAGAGACAATACAGAAGATGTATGGACAACACAGAAAAAAAAGAAGTGTCAGAGGAGGGAGGTACCAGAGCAAGTACTAAACTGGAGCAGAAGCAAACAGAGAACAAACCCTGCCTTTGAAAGCAGCTTGAGTTTAGGATTCCTAAATATCAATAATGATTGACAGGGATCTTTAATTAGCCTTACCCCTGAACCTTAAGGGTGAGAGAAGGGTATCAGGCACAGCAAGAGGTATGTGTAGATATTGGAACAGTGTTAAGGAGATGCAGATTACTGGGGATTGTGTTGAGCATTATGAGATACCCTAATTCATCTGGAGTAGACTGAAGGACAAGTGGTACTGATGACAGCAGCACCCAGGTATTCCAGGGTGTGAGTGGCCACAAATTCTTCTGTTGAAGTGACAAAATTCTCCATTCCAACCACGAGGAAAATCTTACAGAGAAACTCTCCAGGTTCAGAAAGATAAATAACTGCCTTAAATAGAAGAGAGAGGGATTTCAAAGTGTGGAAAAAAAGGGCCATCAGGAGTCATAGAGGTCAAAAGGGGGTGGGATGAAGTGCAAACTGCCAAACACACCTAACTGAGACACACCAGAAAAGGATATTAAAAAAATACAGACAGTTCTTTAGTGGTATAGGAAGAGAAATGACTCTGCTATGCAGGTGGAATTTTACAATTGTTAAGTATATAAAATGTAACACCAAAATTAAATGATTACTTGGATTAAGTTTTCAATAGCAGCTATGGCACTGATGAGGAGGCAAAGTATAACAGCCAATGGGAAAGAAAACAGGAGAAGTTTTACTGCTAAAAACCTACAGCTCTGATAATACAGAGGATGGGAGAAAATGCAGTAGCAGCTGTGTAAATGGATTTGCCAGGGTGTGTAGATGTGTGAATGGATAGGCTCCTGTTTTAAAAAGAAGAAATGCAGTATGTCCCAGATTTCAGGTTTCTTAGGGATCTATGTGAGAAACACAGGCATGCTGCAGGATGGAGGGATGAACAGGGAGTTTTTGGGGTGGGTGAGCACTCAGGCAGGCAAGAGAGGAGGAGCACTCACAGAAAGGGCAATGTCCAGGCAGTGACACTGTGCGCTGTATTGGTATTAATGACAAGAGGATAAAAAGTAAGGAAGTCCTGGTGACATTTTGTAGTTTCTTGAAGCTGAGAGATTTGTCCAGTGCTGCAGGGCACATTGTTACCTTTGAGAAGAGCTGGGTGCCCTGGCAGACTGGAGTTACAGAAAAAGTGACACACAACTACTCAACTAGGCAAAATTCAAATCTTTGTCCTTGCAAACTAAGTGAAACTTCTGCTAATAAACTGGGAATTTGTTACAGGTGTGGGCTCATATATCACTTATAGGATGCTCACATACAGATAATCTGTTAAACTAAACAAACAAACAAAATGGAAACTTGTCCTAAAAGGCATTAGGGGAAATATTTTCAACTGACTTGTTATACACACAGAATCACAACGTAAGATGATAAAGAGACCTTTAGGTGGGATGCTCACTTCTGGCCATGGACATTCAAAGCTGAGCTGTAGAGGAAGATTGCTAAAGATAATTGGGTAAAGGGGAATCTGATTCAAAAAAATCTAAAAGAAATTGTCCTGTTTAGTATAAAACATTGAAAGATTGGGAGAGGTCAATCCATAAGAGAGATTGAAAAAAACCCTAAACAGCTTTGCTATGAAAATGGGGGTCAAGTAAGTATAATGAGTATCTTTTTCCTGGAAAATGGAAATTAATTCCTAACCCTAAGAGATGCTGAACTCTGAGAAATCATTAAAAACCCATATGATTCTTAGGATGGAGATGGCAGTTTCTGAAATGGTTTATACAATGCTGCTACCTACACCAGCAAAGGGTTGGATAAAGGACTGTCAGATGAAAATAGAAACATAAGAAAAGTTGAGAACATTTTTTTATTATATCTCTGAAAGCTGCCAAATCAATCAGAACAATAATGAACACAATTAATTCCTACGGTTTGAGGCATTTATGAAGACTGTGTCAACAGTTATGGCAATTCAATTTTCAACAATTTAGTTGAAAAGTGAACTGTGTGACACAAGGAAAGAATGATGGATAACATTTCCTTTATCCAAAAATAAAAACCAAAATAATCTGCAATACTGCTGGCCATCATTACCAGCAATAAATCTCTACTTGTGCTTAATTATGCACTGACATTAGATGGCATCTTGTACACACCCTGCCAGCATAGGATTGCTTTTCACTTGGCTTCTGCCCCTGACAGTGCTCTCACCATGAGTGGGAATGAGTGCTGTGTATCAATTGCAGCATTGTATACTGGCTTCTCCTCCTCATAGAAAAAAACCTGATGGGATAAATTTGTGTACTGAATGCGAACCTCATCTGATGTAAAAAATAGAAATCCTCACAATTTTAGGTGAAAAACAAAATTAATGAAGGAAATATCAACATGTATCCACAAGCAGAATTCTTCAGGCAACTGAAATGCTGCTCTGCAGATTTGCTATCTACTTAAACAAGATTTCTCTATAACTTGTAGTTTCCAAAAAGGGCTAATCTGTCCATAACATATTACATCTTCTAAACACTTTGTATAGCATTAGCAAGTGGAGCATTCTCTACTTATATTTTTTCCCCTTTCTAACAATGCTTAGTGCACATTTTGTGTTCATAATGTCTAGGTCTTGTTAAGCCAGGAAAAAAGAGAAGTTTTTTCCCCTTCTTTGACTCCGGTGATATGACTTGCTCATAGCTTTTCCTTCTTCACAAAGTTCAGCATGGATTCCTCCCTTTTGAATTGATAAAACACAGCTGGTTATACTGCAAATATCAATTCAAGCTGGCTAATGGGTGAACTTTAAACTGAAAAAGGAAGACATTCAGAGAAATGTGCATTTCAAAATGTAGATTATACCTGGACATTCTCTTTGTATTCTTTGTTCAGAACTTCAGCTTTTACATTTTTGTTCATTCCTATATGCAGGATCATAAACACACACAGATTCTCTCTGCATGCAGCAGGTAGAGAGACATGTGCTTATATTTTCATTAATACCTCATCTCCTTTTGGGACTGCTCTCTTGTCATGTGCTTTCTATTATGCACTTTCCCCCTCATCTGAAGACTTGTGTAACCTTTCCTGCTGCTGCTCTCAGACTCTTCTGTTCTCTCTTTAGTCCAGCCATCCTGGCTCTGATCTTTCTTCAAGGCAAAATTTCTTTCCCCTCAATCA
The DNA here is from genome assembly GCF_037042795.1 of Molothrus aeneus. Taxonomy (NCBI): domain Eukaryota; kingdom Metazoa; phylum Chordata; class Aves; order Passeriformes; family Icteridae; genus Molothrus; species Molothrus aeneus. Next base: position 141,405,984 of record NC_089646.1, on the reverse strand, counting down.
AAGTCACATTTTACTTGACTCTTCTCTTGTAAATTTGTGTTTTGGCATCAGGTACTGCTCACCAGGGTTGTCTCCAGGATATTGGCTGCCTTCTGCTTCTTCAAACATGCTGCCTCACAAGCAGTTGAGTCTTAGAAATTGCTGTTCTTTCTGTCCTGAGTTTCTAAAATTTCTTCTTTCCCTTTTCTTCTATTTTTTCTTCCTAAATCTTTTTTGGCATATTCCCTGCATTTTCTTCTGTGGTTTCACTTGGACAAAAAAAAAGAAAGGATGCATGTTACTGACTGCAAAGATGTCATTATTGACAAAATTAATTGCACTTTCAATGTCTCATCCAACTTCAAAGGTCTAAAAGGTAGCTGTCTTTTCTAAGGTGAGATGAATCCACCCTGGTTGTGAAAAAGCTATACTAGAAGGAGAAAAAACTGTTCACAACATTATGTTCCTTCCTTTCTTGTACAGAATTGCTATAATTCAGGTCATAAGGATTATGTTATTTAAAAATATATTAATGAATTTATCCCAGAAACTCTGGGATTTCCAGCAGCTCTTGGTAAAACTCAGGACACATAATTGTTTAATGGGCTGTCCCAACTGTAAGATAAGCTCTGTGAGCACAGATGACCATCAAATCCCTTACCAGGCCATGTTCCAAGCATAAAGTTCTACAGTTTTGTCTTTCCTGTATATAAAAGGAAAAACATGCATTTGGAAAATGAGCAAACCATTTTAAACTATTTAATTAATGATAAAATATAATATAAAATTAAGTAACTCCCTTTTGCATACTTCTTTGCTTTAGCTCAGTTGTATAAACTTCTTTCCTAATATTTTTGTCCATAATCTGCCTGCTACTATTCAAAAATTTCTGTTGGAAGAGGAATTTCCACACAAAATTATTTTAAATTCAGATACTTCATTCTCTTCCCTTTTGTTGCAAGTTAGGCTTTGCTGCATGCCTCAGATGAATTTTTACTTATTTTTATCTGCCAGATCATTTTGTAGTAATTTTCCTATGTCAAGAAAGGTTATTTTACCTCTGCTCATATTTTTTTTTTCCAGACAGCTGTGATAGAAAGGCTGAGATTGGTGTGGATGCAGAGTGCCTGGGTGTGCTGCCCCTCAGCTGAGAGGGCCTCCCAGAGTGGTGTTAATGGCATCCAGATCAGTAGTTCCTCAAGACCCCATGACATCCACCTGCAGTTTCATGATGTGCTCGGAAAATCCAGCTTGTAGAAAGGAGCTCACTGCTATACAGTTCTGGGATGTTATGTTTAGCCATTGTTTCCTTTGCTTTCTAGACCTGATGAGATAGTTCTGGGAGCAGTTCCAAAACAAAAGCTTTGTTGGGGTTCAGCAAGAAAGGCTCTGTGTTTCACAATGCGGTTTTGTTCCCTCGTAAAAACCTAAGAAACTCACAGTAACAGCCTCAGGTCATGCTGCACACTGCATGATTTTCAGAGCTCCCTCTGGGAAGCCCTCTGCATCATTTTCCTGTGGCAGCCAGGCATCAGTGAAGAGCCCATGCAGTGAGTGCTTCTGCAGACTGACACCACTCACAAGAGCAGATCTGTCTGCTTACCTGTGAAAGCTGCATAGAGGCTGGAAAACCTTCAAGCAACACAGTGTGATAAGTCTTTGCTGTAAAATACCCAGGTGAGGAAGTTATTATTAGTGAATACACAGTGAAAACTTGCCTTTTAAAAAAAAGTGTAGCTTTTGCAAAATTTTGTTTCAACACAGGCCTCTCAGGATGGTTAATAAGCCTTACAAATAGTTGGAAGGTAAGTTAAGTGAGACTCAAGTGGGTGCTTTTTTCATACTTACAGGCTAAAATGAGTCCTGACTGACATTCAGCTATCCAGAAATACCAGTGGCCCTGCTGGCTTTCCTTCTCTGGGAACAGGTGAGCTCACTTGGAGCTGGCAAGAACCAGGTGTCCACCAGAGGAAAACAGGGCAGTTGTATAAAGAACTTGGCTGACACTGAGAGGAAAAGGGTGAACAAGGAGCTCTGGAGCCTGTTCTGTACTCCTTGGAGAAGATTTAATTAATGCCACCAATGACAGCATTTCCAGGCAGCAGCAAGCTGAAATCAGTATAACCTTTACTTTGTCTTACCACCAGTGGTGGTCTCAAATGCCTCTAGTGTGAGATAACCAAAGGTTCTGGGAAGGCAGCTGTTGGGAGGTCAGGCAGTAAAATATGAGTAATACAGGTTGAAAACTGTCTGCACATAGCCCAGAGACAGCAGCAACTGGCTGTAGGATTCTGAATCTAACAATGCATTTCTAATTGTCACTTTGAGAAAATCATGCTGCTTCTTTTGGGGGGATTTCATCATGTTTTCTGCGTCATGACATGCAAACATTTGGTTTGCATGGCCTGTCTGGGTTCTTTTTGGGGAGGGGGGCACACAGAGATAGTTTTTGTGAGAAGGTGCAGGAAGCACCTTGTCCAGCAGAGCCAATCCCTGATGGCTCCAAAGGTGGATGTGCCACTGGCCAAGGCTGGTCCAACCAGAAATGGTGGTAATGCCTCTGTGACAGGTAATGCCTCTTGATTGGTATCTAGGCCAGTTACCTGTCTATCTTCAGTACTGGTAAAAACAAAAAGAAGAAATGATTGTTGTTGGACTCCCCTGGGACACCTAGTTTGGCTATGACACTGTGATAGTCAAACCTTTTTTTTTATTTTTGCATGTTCTCTTGCAGAGTCCTACAGACATTTGTCCTGACTGACACTTTCCTACAGAAAACAACCAGAACTACCACTTGGGCAGAGCTGGGGCACACTGGTAGCATCTGGGGGACACACTGACATCTGGGGAAGGCTCTTTCCTGCATTGTGTTATCAGCCTGGCACTGGGTCACTGATGCCAAATTATTTTCATTAAAAAAGGTAATTTTTCATACCAGTATCAACCATCAAGAGAGTAAACTCTCTGCTTGTCATTTTGTGCTGAGTGAGCCAATAAAAACATCACCAGCTTTCTGTTGCCCTTGTGGTGCCCCCCCTTCAGCAAACAGCAGAGCAATGTCCAAACACAAGTCAGTGTTGTGAAGAAAAAGGAAAGCTGATTTGAGTGTAATGGTCTGTGATTTTTTTTTCTGGAGAGTTGCAATCCCTGGAAAGATTAAAAATGATTATGTCTCTACTACAGGACTGCAGAAGGGTTTAAGGGAATTACAAACCAATTTTTTTTTAAAGTAGGCCCTTTTACAAAAGATTTAACAAGCCTGTGATTTTTCTATTATTTTATTCTTATCATATGGTGAAATACTTTTCTGTTAGAGTGGAAATAAGATCTTCTTGTTACCATTTTTGTACTAACTCTCAAGTGGGCTGTGAGTTCAAACAGCAGGGCAAACAAAAGCACAGTGCTGCCTCTGGGAGGTCCCTCATCTGAGAGATATCTGAGGGATTATGGATCAAGTGATCAGATTTACAGAACAAATCAAATTATTTCTCTCAGGAAAATTTCTGTCATAATCTTTAAAGTCTCTTTCACACAGTGGGAGATCAGGTAGGATTGTAAGAATTGTACATTCTCTCAGTTTTGGCATCTCTTTTTAACACTAATTTCATTTCATATTACAAGAACTTTTCTTTGCACAGCTGATCTCAAATGTCAACAAAGTCTCCTCTGCTGACAGCTCTGTGCTGCCATAAATCACATGGTTATTGCACTTTGGGGGTGTTTGAAGCTCAGTGCCTATGAAGACACATTTCTATATGAAAAACTCCACCATTTTCACAGGTAATCTGACAGATGGATTCTGTCTCCATAGGTATCAAGTAACCACTCCACCACTTAATCATTTACTATAACAATATACACCATGAAAATTTCCCAAAGGGGGGCTTTGATTTTTCTCTTCTGAAGCCACACCAGAGGAATTGAATCTGATTTTAGTGTTCATGTCTTCTCATGAACTGTTCTCTGTATCTTTGTGCTCACAGATAGGCATGAATGAAAATTAAATGAATGAGTACTTCTAGAAAACAGACTGTAATAATGTACTGGAGGAGGAGGAAAGGAAATTAAATGAGAGAAAACTCTGAGTGACTTCTGGTGGCCTGGGAAAGAACTGTGGGATTCATCACTGAATGCATTTTCATTGTACCTAGGTTATTTATCTGAAGAGAGATCATGCATAAAATGTTTTCTTGGTTTTAATATTTCATATCTGTGAGCTTCTACTACTGTCCAGACATGTGCAATGCAATGTTGACCAACAAAGACAATCTGGACTGGGCTGTTACCTGCAGGTCACAAGTTAATGTGGTGCCATTTGCTGGTCCAGGTATTATTTGACATGATTTTACATGCCTGTGCATATTGTGAGTGCCCAGCATGGGATGCAGGGTGCTTGGGGACCCACAGTTTGGCTCAGAATTGTGGCACCTCATGATGGTCCTGGGCCCCTCCACAGCTGCTGCCTTTGGGAGCTCTGGTCCATGTGAGCACAGGGGATGCTCAGCCACTGACTGCAGAAGGGTGAGGGTTCCTCCCTCCCCAATCCCACAGGTCAGTGAAGTCACCTGCAGGGTCCACAAGTCCTGTGGGAAGTGGAAATTTCTCTTTCTCATGTGGAAGGTTAGCATCCAGACCCTTAAATAAATTGTCTGGGGTTTTTTGAAATTCTTTTATAATACCTGGATATTAATTTAATATTTTTAGTATCTATGGTGTGTCAAGGCCACCTAACTATCATGGGGTGAGTTCAATGTCCTTTGTCATTGCAGAGAAAGACAAGGGTTCTGAATTTGATCTTTTTGCTTTGGTGACTCATGTCCTCTAAGACTAACTGCCTTTTTTGATTTTTGAAAGCTTGTTTGTGTGAGCAGAAGGTACAAAGTCTCATTCTCTTGACTCATTTATTCTCACCTTGATGGTGGCTGTGGGAGAGATCCAGTGCTGGTTCCTGGTGCTGTCCACTGTGTTTTAGCCTTCAGGGGTTCACATCTTGTCAGTTCTCACTGGAACCAGATCTATGCCCAGTCATTTAAATTGTAAAATACTTGGCTTCAGCAGGAGCACATTTCAACAATTTGTTTGAGAAGAGATTACAAGAATACCTTTCTCCCTTTCCCTTGCTTCCCTTGTGTGTCATCTGATTCACAAGACATCATCAAAACCCCTACCTTACCTGCACACATAGAGCTCATTTCCTGAGAATTTAAAAGCCACTAAAGAACAGTCACACACTGTTATTTTATTTTTGTGTTTTGTGCAGTAGAGATTGAAATGCTTGGCTTTTCCCCTAGAAGTTTATTATTCCATTGTAAAAGTAGAGTGAACAGAGCTATTAGTTCAAAATGAGGGGCAAAGATTTCAACAATGAAATCAGAAAATTGCTCAACTGAAGGGAGATAAAGCCAGCTCTCCCTGGAAGCCAGCTGGAAGCCAGTTTTGCTCTGTAACGGAGTGGAGGGTCTCTGACAGGATCCTGCCTGTCACCTCCTCCAAGAGGTTTGACTTCTGCCAGGCTGTGTATGGTGCTTTGTGCCTGATGGCTTGGAGCCATATGGAGCTGCTGTTGTGTAGCCTGTGGGAGCAGGGGGATTGGCTCTTCTCAGTCTCTGTGCTGCCAACTCCCTCCTCTCTGTGCAATGCAAAAGATGTTTCCTAGCTTTACTCAAACCAAGACAATCTCAGTGGATGCAACTTGATATAGTGAAAAAGGCATCAGTTTTCACCATGCTCTTATCTTTAAATCTTTTCAATTCTGGGCTTATGGAACTTATAGTAATTTTGACTAAAATGAATAGTATCACATTACTAAAATTTGTTTTTTGCACCACCTGAAAGAAGATTTGCAGAGAGAATGGAACAGAGGGAAAACAGGATCTACCTGTTTCCAGCTGGGAAAATGGACTGTTGGATGGGTGAAAACATGATGGATCACCAGGCTCACTGGGTCTTAGTCAAAGTCCATTTGGTTAATAAGGCATGAAGCATAGACATGATTAATAAGACATGAAGCACTTCACACAAGCAAATTGGGGATTCACACTGACCCTGATGCTGGTCATATTTTCTTAGCTCAGCATGAGGAAAAGAGTGCAATTTTAGAAAGTATGGAGACAGCACAAAGTTAGAAGGAGGGATTGATTTACTTAATGGAAAAGATTCAAGAAGAATGGAAATTATTGCGATGTTTAAAAAAGTTCACCAGAAGGGTAGAACCTCTGCACATGATGATCCCCTGCACCAGTTGACCTGACTGTCTGAAAGCCACCCTGCGAGAAAGGACACAGGGCTGTGATGGACACCACATGGAATATACCAGGCAAAATGACACGCAGGAACAAGGCAATCTGCCCACTTGGCTCCATCAGTGGTAGTGTGGCCAGAAGATCAAGGAGAATCCCTGCTCCCATTTGTTTAGCCCTGGACAAGAGCTGTGGGCTCCCCTGCTCAAGAGGGATTTGGATGAACTGGAGAGGCTCCAGAGCAGAGCTCCCAGGGTGGTCAGAAGCTTTGAGGAGAGGCTGGGACCTATGGACTGAGTTTATTTGATGCAGTGGTGGCTTCAGGGTGACCAGCCAGCAGACCACAGCTGCCCCAGGAAGAGTTACAGGCATGACAGAGCCAAACTGCTCGCTGATACAGCATGAGGAATGCCCAACACAGCCTTTGTGGGAATTCACAGTGGTCATGAGCCAAGCACTGCTTCAGCAGTGCAGCAGAGACCCAGGGAGGGAGCCCCACCCTTGGAGGTTTTGCAGCTGTAGCACACCTGACCTGGCATTAGCAGTAGCTGTGCTTTGACAGGAAAGCTGGGTTAGGAACCTGCTTTGGAGCTGGGTTTTGATCTTGCACATACTGAAGCCAGCAGTAAGGCCCTGCTAATGGAAGGACTGGAAACTTTTCCAGCTTCACCTTTTAGCCCAAATGAAGTTTTTGCTGTTCCTTTTGCTCATGTGTAAAATGACTCTAAAATTATTTTATTGTGGTTGTACAGAGTGGTATACCTGTCTTAAACTTTGCAAATCATGGCAACAGATTGTCAGGTTGGGACACTAAGGTTTATCAAGTGCTAATGGCTTTGGAAGCAGAGAGAAGAGCCTGCATAAGGTGGGAGAGGCAATGAGGTGGAGGGGGTAAGACCTGGCCAGGGGAAGGGATTGAGAAGTATATAAAAGAGGCATAACTATAAAGAGGTGGGGTGTGCATAAAGCATAAATTGGAAAACCATTACTCTGAAACAATCATGTGAGAAAATGGAAGGGTTTAAGTTGTGTGTAAAAGGCTTTCCAACCTCACACTAGTATTTATGGCAATTGGGAAGAAGGACTTTTGTTCTTTTACATATCAGTTTTTTAGTAATTATTGATGTTCCTCTAAATTTGCCAGAACGATTCATATGTAATGACATGTTGCAGAGTTTCACAGGGATCTTGTGAAATATATTATCAGATTATACACATTAAAAGTCAGTGTTTAATGCTGGCTCGAGGAACTTATCCTAGAAATTTGCTTGTGGTTACTGAACACGAGACTCATTGAGGTTTCTGAGTGCTGTGGCTCTGCTCTGGAAGGGCCAATGAACTCTGGGAGCTTTGCAAGGCTGTCAGATAGGGAGAGACAGAAGGGCTGAGGCTGCCTGGGAAAGGCAGTGGCCCAGGGCTGTGCCCATGGCTGGAGCTGGCACGGCTGTGGCTGTGGCTATTGTGTGCCATGAATGGCTGCTTCATGCTAACCACTCTGCAATGGCTATTTTTAATCCCAAATTCTGACATGTGGGTTTTAGAACAGTGCTTGTCTTACATGTGAAAGAAACCACAGAGCAAGGGACTAAAGGGCTGTTTTGAAAATGTCTGGAAGGGAAGCCACGCAGACTGGAAAGGTGCCCTGATAAAACCCAGATTTAAGGAAAAAAAAAAAGAGGGACATCTCCCAAAGAAAAGGGAATAATCCTTTTTAAGGCTGCTGGCCAAAGTCATAGATTCAAGGCTGGGTCAGATGCTGTGGTTGACTTTAATTATGTATAATGATGTTACAATTTTAATTATAAAGTTGTTAACCCAACACTGCCTTGACCTAGATGAATAAGGAATATAGCTTAAAGAGTAGTTAATATGAAGTTAGGGATAGCTAACCAACACTTTCAGAGCTGAGAGAGAGAGCTGTAGCCTGTGTGTAACTTGTGAGTAAGAGCCATTCTGGAGTAGGTATATAAATGACTGTGGTCCTGTCTAAGTTGCATTTTGGAAGGGAATCCCTTACTCCATCCTGCTGGCTGAGAAGCAGGCTGCAGGCACCTCCCTCTCATTACAATTTGTTAAAAATTAGTGACTTCTTCACACCCTTGCAGAAGTCTTCGTGAAATTCCAGCCCTGACTGAAAGGACCAGGACTGCAGCGAAATGAATCTGAACAGAGAAGTGTGGTGGTAGCATCCAGTACTGCTCAATTACAAATTCAGTAGCTCATTTCCAAATTCAAGGACATATGTCCTAATGTTGTGGGGTTTTCTTTCTCACACATTTACGCACCTCATTCCTTTTAGAAATGGTGTTCACAAAAAGAGATTTTTTTAATGTATAGGCTGTCTGAAAAGTTATATTTGTCTATTCAAGTAGCTTAGCTGAGGCATATCTGAAAAATATCTGTGGGACATCTTGGACTGCTGCACAACTTTCCTATTTACAGTAAGGGAAGCTTTGCCCCCAAGTGCTTACTAACAGCTTTAACAATGGGTATAAACAACAATTACTTGGATAACTCAGTAGGACCTGACTGTACTCTTGAGCCTTTAATGTTTCTTTTTTAATTCTGTGGAATTTTTTTTTGTTATGTGACATCCCAAAAGAAGGTAAAAATGTCCTATGCTTAATAATATGTGAACATTACTGATTGGAAGAGAATTTTGTCATTAAGATAAAGACTCTTCCTTCCAGGCCTTGGGTAATCTTTACCTCCCACAGATTTGGATCTGATTTTTTTCCCTAAGACCCCTTGGTGATGCTAGTACAGCATTTTGAAGCCCAGAGTTAAGATATTACTGCATTTTACATTAAGACGAAAGTAGAAATCAATCATTTTTTATTTTTTTGCTTCTTACTCTAAAGTACACTGTGGCAAATGGGACTGCTTCAAAGAGAGGTGAACATAAGTGCTATAAAGAAAAGATCTTTCCTCACTGCTAAATGGAAAGGTCTCTTGAAGAAAAACTGAAAGCAGCATGATTGAAAGTGTGTGTGTAAGCCACAGAACTCCTTCCATTGCCCTCACTGGGTTTTGATTTAGGCTCACCAGAGTGTCCATTACATTTTATTACCCTTTCTGGGCACATAAAATGTTACTTTTGTTGTTTAAGAAAAAGAAATCATGAATGACTTCAGCATTCACTGGAGTGATTCATTGACTTGAGCCAACTGTAGCGTGACTCAGGGGTTCAAAGCGAATCCCCACGGGCCTGTGCTCCACTCCACTTTATGGAGCCTCCTGAGCAATTGCTGTGCCAGTCCTGGTCCACAAGCAGAGACCTGCAGCACAGGCAGAATTGCCTCTTGCTGTGTGCTCACACTGGGGTGTGATGTGGATGAGACAACACTTTCCTGAAAATCATTTCTGTTGGTGGCACACAAAGCCTTTTCTCTGGTCACTTCAGCAATCATGACTGCATCTCACAGCAAGCACACAGAATCCAGGAGTGAAATGCTGTCCCAGCCAAGTGGCTGCTGCTGGATGATGTGAGCATGGGATTTTCTCTTGGACTGGACTTGCTGGAGTCAGACAATTGAGCCCAGAATCAGAGCAGGTGTACAAGGGTCTTGCCACGTGCATTGCCAGTGGGCACTCTTGGTCCTCACCACATCATCTGCTGACTCTTACTTGGCCATGCTCCTTGATAGAGGTTTGCTGGACTCAGCAAAACTGATGGGGCTGACCTGAAAGAGTCATTCCAAGTTGTCCCTGCCCCAGAAAATGAGGAGAGCTAAAGGAATCAATCCTCTCAAATGTCTACTTTCTCATGGCAGTGCACATATTTGATGTGCTGTGCCTTGGGATAGGGCAGCAGTATGGGGAGATCTGAGAGCTGTGGGATCTATGCCCACCACAAAAAGCTGTTGATTGCCCTTTACCTTCCACAGAAGGCACAGCCAGATCTGTGAGTTACCACGGTGCTCTAGGGTTTAGCACATTTTCCCCTTGCCCCAGTAAAGGGATGCTTCAGTCAGGGTTTGATGGAAAGCCAATGCACACCTTGTAAAAAGCCCCATTCTGCTTCATGAAACACCATAAAACTACCTCTGGTGACAGCTGGGACAGGAATGACCTTAAACTAAATACCCTACCAATAAACCTTCCAGGCTACTCTGGTGGGTTGTGTCTTTGGGTGTGACAATAACCAAAAGTAGAATGCTTTTGACAAAGCATTTTGAAAAAGAAAAACTCAAGGAGAAACTGAAATTAGTGGACAAATCTGCCCCTGGATGCACAGACCCTAATGGGTAGAAATTGTCAAAGCAACTTGTGGGGCAGAGTAGAATCATTGCTGTTATAAGTCCCTCTTTCTTCAAATGGTGGAGTTTTCTTTAAGTTGTCAGTGCTTTCTTGTAAAGCATTGCATCTACACAACTTGGTATTCTGGGGATATTTAGAGTCTGAGTGGTGCTCACCCATCTTTTTACTTGGAACCTATTCTTATTCACTTTATTTTTGGTCAGTAATTCTAGATAGCCTCAGGAAATAGTGGCTAATTCTGGCCTGTGGAGAAATCCTGAGGTTATTTGCTGGAAATAAGCATTCTCTTGAAAGGTATTAATTTCCTTTGAAAAAGAGAGAGAAGTGAAGGAAAGTCACTGTGCTGTGTGCATAGCTGACTCTGGGATTCATTCTAGAGTGTTTCCATTGTAGTTCACCCTCCCTGTCACTGCTGCCTGGGTTTGTCACATCCCTTCCTGTGCCATGTTTGGCTACCAGTTTCTCATGATATTTTTTATATTTTTTCACCTAGTGTCCACTCTGTGCTTTGTCTATCAAAGCCACTCTCTTAAAGTCCCAAACTCCTGCTCTTATCTGAAGAAAGAGTAACTAGATAAGAAGCTGTTCACAGGATGGCTATGGCTGGTTGCCAGTACACAAAAATGCACTGTAAAAACACATAATTGATTTTTGCTGTGGTAGAAGTACATCACAACAAAGTATGCACCGGAGTAAACACTGCTGTGGTGGCTGTTGTCCCCACTCCTGATCAGCAGGCCTTGTTGTGGTTTCTGTGATGTATGATGGCATCTTGGATCCCTCCCTGTCATGGTCACACCCACTCCTGCACATGCCCAAGGGAATGTTGGGCTGGAGTTTGGTAAACCAGGGTCTTGTGGCAGCCTTAGGCTTTGATCCATCCTGCAGAGTCTCACTGCCAGCCCAGCTTTGCTTTCATTGGGCAGGTTGGCTCAGCTGTTGCAGAGTGATTTATGATCATGGGAGAGACCTGCAGTGTCACAAGGCCTGATGCATCCTCATGCATAAGGTCCCTTAAATAAGTGCCTCTTACCTATCACCCTTATACAAATATGTGTTTACATTAACATTTATGATTTCAGTCTGGAAGTGCTGCCAGACCATTGTGCTTATTTTTGGAAAATGACCATACGATTCCAAAGATTCATTGGTGCAACAGTGCAAGTAAATCAAACATTGTCATCTTGTTTTGTTTGTCTGGTGGACAGTGCCTGGGAGCATTAAGGTGGTGTCTCTAACAGCTGCATTTTTGAATTAAGAAATGCTTTTGCTTTTACTCCCTCACTCTATTTTTTACAGTTATACAAGTGTTTGTTGAGTTTTTCTAAAGAGTTAGCTGGATTGTACATTTGTTTTATGTGGTCTTTTTTTTTTTCCCTCCCTATTTTAGAGTTTTAGATATTTATCATATTTACAAGTGTCTCAGTGAGCCTGGTGCACGTGTTCAGTTGACTATGCATGGGGCTTTGCTGACCCATTTATGTGCTTTTTGAACATATAGGTCCAGGCTTTGTTGTGCTTCTTTTCAAAACTTTTGGCATTTTCATTCCAAGTCTGTTCCCCATCTGGGGGCCAGTGCTTGTAGTGTGGAGGAGCCAGAGCATGGTGGAAAGCTTTACATGTGGATAGAGTTGTGAAATAATGAGCACACGGATTATGCAAACGCAGACAAAGGCCCTTTAATAGTCCCGTCATACTTCATTTGGACAAACTGAACTGGAGCTAGTACTGATTCTGGCTCTGAATGAACATTTGAGGGGCTTGCAGGTAGCTTTGCCTCAAGTCCTCTGCAAGGGGCAGTCTGTAATTGCCCAGCTCTGAGAGCAGGATTTTTCATGGTGTGATCAAAGCAGTCTCCTAATCATGCAGTTCCCCAACACTTTGACTGAAAATAACAAACCTATTCAACCTGGGAGGAGTGAATGCGTGAGAGATTTTCACCTGCTTATGCAGGCTTGGAAAAAAGCACTTGGTTGTATGCATTATGGTTCAAAGCTGGCTTAAAGTTTTGTCCTTTGTTTGGGTGGTGGAGGTGCCTCATCCTGCCTTTTGATGGCTTTTGTGTTTAGCTCTTCCCATTATTTCACTAAGACATATGAGCTTGGTTGCCCTGCTTTTATCTGTGCTAAATATAAATGGAAAAACAAACTGAACACAGCAAGGTAAATAAAGAACAGGAAGTGTAAGACAGACCTCTTGAGACCTTCAGTATTCCCACATGTTCTACGTTATAAACCAGCGGGTGAGCACTGGTCTGCCACACAGGTGGAAGTGTGTGTGTGGAGGCCACTGAACACAGAATATTTACCCTGTATCAAATGACAGGAAAGGGTGAGTGAAATAGCATTGTGCTGAACTGCTGTGAAAGGCTGTGACTTTTCCAATACGCCCCAAATTTCTCTAGGGTGGGCTGGTGTTTGCATAGTTGCTTGCAGTATAAAAACATAGGGGCAGTGACTCAAGCTACCAAGAAAAAGATGTTCTTTACATTGCTGGTAATTAGATGTGCTGCTGAAATCTTGTGAACTTTTATTGCTGGGTAAGAAATTCGAGTAAAAATCTGGAGCCAATTATTAAAATTAATTCTATTTTATGATGAATAGCTCTCTTTCAACTGCAAGGACAGGCAATATCTGATATTAGACCAACTGATGCAACTGGATGAGGAAAAAAAGAGTACTCTTCATTTTGTGGAAAGGGCTATCCAAATTGTGTCAGTAGCTGGCTGTTAAATTTTTAAGGGCTGTCTGCTAAAGCCAGACACAGCCCACAGAAAATTGGTTACTCTGCTAGGAGCAGAGGAAGGTTATTGGGGGCTGACCAACGATGCAGGTGTTGAAAAGAGGCAAGGGTGAGGCAGTGGGGGGGTATTTCATGGTACCACTGTAAGTTTTAGCCATTTCTCAAAGTATGACCCGCTGTCAGTGAGATGTGAAGGCCATCAGCATTTGGCAGGTTTGGGCCTTTAGTGAATATTTCTGTCTTTTCACAATGGCAAGATATGATGATGACAACTTGATGCTGGAGTATTTTTATAAGCCTGCCTTTTCTAGAAGAGGTCTGGAAGTGGGATGGTGTGCTAGGGTAGAGGTAGCAGTTTTCCTATTTTCATAAATGGAGAGTGAAGATGTAAAATACTTCAAGACTTTATCAGATGTCTCTGGCTGTTCTTATAAGCTCCGATGTAATTAATGAATTAATCAGTGAATTAATGGAGGATATTTAGTGTCCACAAGTTAACATCTACAAATACAAAGCTCAGGCTTTGTCAAACCTATAATCTTACATGACACTTGCAAGTTCACTCATGCTAACCAGCTGCATTGAAGGGCTGTGACTAAAGCCTGAAAGTTAAGAGCAAGCCCATGCTTATTAATTTTCTGACTGTGGTACATGTCCACCCCATCTCTATGGGTGCCTCTCTATCTGTGTGTGTGCTGAAGACCTTTCTGGCTGCCACTAAGTTTATAATCAGCTAGAAAAGATAAAAGGAGGATGATTCTTCACCCAGGAGAGATGCAGAATGGATGTGTAAGGTGATATTCACCTCACCTTTTTGTAGATAGCCACAAACGGGGTGGCCTACCATATGATCATAGAATCATAAAATAGTTTGGGTTGGAGGGGAGCTTTAAGAGCCATCTAGTCCAACCTCCCTCCAATAAGCAGGATGTCTTTAGCCAGATAATGTTGCTCAGAGTCCTATCCAGCCTGACCCTGGATATTTTCAGGGATGAGGCACTCACCACCTTCTTGGGCAATCTGTTCCAATGTTTTACGACCTTCACAAAAAAACAACTTTCTTCCTGATATCTAATCTAAATTGACCCTTTTTATTTTAAAATTACCTCTTGTCCTATTGCAACAGGTCCTGCTAAAAAGTCTGTCCCTGACTTACTTACAAACCATGCAGTAAGGTCCTTTAGGAGCCTTCTCTTCTCCAGGCTGAGCAGCCCTAACTCAGCCTTTCCTCGCAGGAGAGATGTTCCATCCTTCAGTCCTCTTCAATCCTGGCTGTGTGGGTTGTCCCAGCAGCCAGTGGTGAGAAGAGGCAGGTTCACTTTGTACACCACCATGGGCATCACCATTTCAGCTTTGAGCCTACCAGGAAGATGCGTGGCTCTCCTCCACAAGGGCAGAAAAATGCCACCCTCAGTGACTTGTCCAGCTTAATGCACTTGTAGGAGAGCTGGGGGCTGAGCTGTCCCTTCAGGAGCAAAGGCAGAATCTCCAGCAGCTGTCCTCTGTTGTGTTAGCCATCCTCTCTGACCATCAGTTGTGGTAGAAAGTTCCAGCAACAGGTTTCTGTGAACCTTAGCAAGTTCTGCTACAGATCTGAACTCCCTGAATGTGGCAGGAAGCAAAGTCTATGGCTTCAGAGTTCAGTCTGCAAACACAGCTTGGGAGAAGGGGAAGGACACATCACTGCACAGACAGCCAATTGTTAGACTAGTAGATAAAAATTATCATATTAGAGATCTTGGTATTGGCATAAAATTCTTCGCATCAGACAGCTGAAACTGTTCATGCCACTTCACATCTGGCTTGTTCCCCCTGGATCAGTGGTAGGAACATGAAGGGAGAGTTTCAGGAAATGTCCATAAGGATTTTCTCTTTTGTTTGTCATTGCTCATCTTTCTCTGCGGTGCATTTCCCCCTGTTCTCTCAGGAACTGTGTGTAGTACAAACCAATCACCTTATGTTAAACATAGTTTGCTGGGATCATAGCTGGCTGAAATGTTCCTAGGGAGATGACTACATACTGTGGGTAGCTGTCAATGCTCCTGTTATATGTTGCTGAGGAGCTCACACAGAGCACTAAGCTGTGCCTCAGAGATTATTTTCCACAAATGGATTGTCTGCAAAGAGCATCTATTGCCTTGCACTTATAGTGACTGGAAAAAGATGGAATTATGCCAATTTTCTGTGAAATTCAGGGAAAGGCCTGAATATTTTGAATGGTTGTTCACTCCTTTTCATAGTTTTGAGGCTGGTGTTTCTGTTTGTGTTTCTTTTATGGGAAAATGTCTGTAGTTTATTGCAAAGTTTCTTACTTTGACAGCTATGTCAAGGGTGTGAACCTGAGCTGACCAGGCAAGCTCATTCTTTGTATGCTGGAGTGTCTGAGGCCTGTTCTCCATTCCACCCTGCATGCAGGCAGGTGGCTGTCCTTGGGTTAGAGAGTGACTTTGCACCCAGACAGGGCCAGCAGAGGGGCAGGAGGCTGGTGGGGATGTTGCTGGGTGTGTGTGTGGGTGCGTGTGCCCTACAGAGCTGGCTGCATTCATACTCATGCCGGGAATGTGCAGGGACACGGTGCCAGAAGGTGGCACTCCAGGTCCTCTAACGTGTGTCCAGGGCTCTGTTGATCCCCTCAGCACATCCCAAAGGCGCCAGAGCTGCTGGATGTGCTGGTGCAGACACGCCTGGGCGGGCTGGGAGCGCCTGATCTGCACAGGCTTAGAGCCCTGGTTTGTTCCTCTTGCTGGGAAGCAAAGGTGCATCCCAGAGCCCAGGAGTGCATCCCTGTGCCTCTCCTAGGCTGGGGTGTGAGCTCTCATTGGGATCATCCTTTCTGCCTGCTCACATTCCCCCCAGGAGAGCTCTAGCTGGTGCCTTTAGCATTGCCCAAGCAATGCCCAGGAAGGGTTGGAGGCAGTGCCCTGTCCAGACACTCTCCTTATGCAGGCCTTAAGGATGAGGCCGCCTTGGTTTAGGAAGGGAGTTTCCCACTGTAGGAGGAAGTCATGCTGTGATGCTTGTCCTCTGAGCCAATGAACCAGCCTTGCTCTTTTTAAATTTTGTCTCACAGAGGGAACTGATAAAACTGCTGATCTTGTTTGTGTGCTGGGGAGAGTGGCCCTGGCAGGTTGGTCTTGCTCTAATAGGCAGAGAAGCATAGAGATTTTAAAAGTAATTACAAAGCAGGCTGCAGACTCAAAAGAATTAGTGAGCTATTAAAGATTTGAACTTAATAACAAGCTTGACTACATCCCTACCAAAACACTGTTCCCATCCTCATGGCCAATTAGTGCTGCCACCTTTACACTCAAGGGCAATGGCCCCTGTCTATCCCTCCCATGCTCTTCCTGACAGTGCTTTCTCAGCTAACACAGACATCTCAGTATTTCATCATCCTGCAGCCTTGCAGCACGTGGAATGACTGGCCAGTTGGTGTAAATTGTCCCTCATCTGTTGGTCTGGTGTGTCAGTGCAAGGATCTCCTCTGCCATGCAGAGAGCTTTGCTGCTTAAGGTTACAGAGTGTCCCTGACTTTCTTACTCAGTGTGGTTATTTGCCAGGTCATTGGACTGACTGTGTTACAGAAGAGAATATTTTTACAGCTGAAGTTCAGCAGTTCCCAGTTATGCATGTTCCTTGAGAACTAGAATGAATTGTACCTATTCAGCACCTTGTTGTCTCTGAATTTTTCAATTGGTCTAGGACTTACAAGGTGCACATAAAGCTCATATAAATATTTTCATAATTTCCTGTTAGGGGTATAATGCAGGTACTTCATTGTCAAAAAGTCTTTAACAACAGCCTGATAATGGTTTAAATTATAATTTAACCCACACCCTTCCACTTGTCAAAGATGAATGACTGAGCCTGGCTTACTGGAATGTGATTAAATGAGGTATCTGATAAATCTCTACACATTTCCCTGGAAAGCAATTTTCACTTTGTTATATTACAGTAGCCGGTGCCTTATGAAGTAAAGGAAAATATTTGTCCAGTAGGACATCATAAATTTCATGACAGACTTTAAATTTTCTTGGATGAAATGTTTAAAGTGGAGCAGACTGATCTAAAAACACACTGGCCTTTCCTGAGCTCAGGAGAAGCTGCTTTGTCTCCTCCATTCAAAAGCATATGAAATTCCCTCTGCAGAGGAAGCCTGGTGGTAGACGGAAGCAATATAGGTGTTGGCTGGGTTTCAAACCCCAGGAAAACCAACACCATCTGAAAGCCAGTATTATAAATAATTAGTTAGGATCATTTTTGATAAGTTGATTGTGCCCCATAAAAGAGTGATTGTGGAACCCACCATAGCCCCAGCAACTTGGACGTAATCCAATTTTTACAGTGGAGCAAGATTAAGTTAAATCACTTTTCCAAATAACCATCATTTGTTTGATTTGCTTTCATGAGGGCTTTTGGTTGTGTCAGTAGTTGTCAGATGCAGACTGACGCTTGTGACGTCTCAGGCCTTTCAAGTTGAGAAAGTCACATAAACTCTGCTGCCCTCCAGTTAGACGGAGCAATGTTCTTTTAAAAATGAATGAAATCCTTTAGCCCTCAGCCCTGAAATGTGATGCTTGGGTCAACCTTCAGTGTTGCAGGAAGTCTGTATGGTGATGTTTTATGCTGTAAACCTACCTTCCTTCTATTAAAGGCATACTGAGAGTGGTGCTTAAATAAAAAATGACTGAGAGCCTTTATGTGCAGCTGCTGACTTGCTGAGGAAAATTTTTATAAAAGACAGGTTTATATACAAACATCTTCTAGTGGTACTGGGAAGCAAAAAAGTTGGCTTTTGGTGCTAAAAGGTGAGAGGGTTTTGGTTTGAGAGCTGCAAGATAAATCTCCTAGTCAAATTTTAGTCATAGGTTTCAGTGCATGAGCATTTTCTCTGCACAAATTACCATGGTCCAAAGATTTTTCTTATAAAGGATGAGTACTGTGGCATGCCACTACCTTGGAGGAATGTGACTAAAATAAAAATAAAAAAGAAAGAAAAATAAAAACTCATATGAAATGAAAAGTTGAAATCTCAACAGCATTAACAAAATAAAGCCACCACTTCATATTAAATAGAAACCAGAATAAAACACAGTCTTCCTCATAAAGAAATCTTTCACTTCAGGACAATACATTTTATTTTTAATAAACTAAAGGAAATTGGGAGATTTTATGAAGAATAATTTTCAGTAAAGGAGCAAGGATTTTTATTTATTTTTCAGCAGCCGACAGCTAATGCAGGCCCCTGAGCCCACCTGGGTCCTTTTGTCACTACTGAAAAACAACTAATCCTTCATTATGATAAAAAGGTACAGAGTATATGCTGTAAAATTTCATATTATTCAAAGTGTCCAAGATTTGTCCAGTTTTGCTTGAGCTTAAGCAAAACCAGTAAGTTTTTCCTTATAGCCCCTCTGTCAGAACTGCCTTTTTATTTTAAAAAATGAAAATGAAAAAGAAGAAAAAAAAGAGAAAAAGAAAAACAAAGAACCAGATTTTTTTTCTGCAGAGAAGCACTGAGATTTCCAAATCAGCAAATTTGTGTCTTGAGGCTCTTGAAATGTGGCAGTTCCAAGTAAAATTTTACTCCAAATGCTGTCTGGGGACTGTACATGGATGACTGCAACACATTCGTTTTGCCTTTATTATTCTTGCACTGTAACCTGACTTTGGTTCAGGAAGAGGAAATCCATGGCCTTAATTGAAGCCAATCAGTGAAAGGTCATGGGGTAATACTTAACAGACTGGGATGGGGGAAAGGAAAAACAAGGAAAAGGTAAGGTCTCCGCTTGCTTCAAAGACTTGATTGGATCCTGGAGACAGAGCACACCTGGAAGGAGAATGAGCTTGAACTCCAAATATACACATCCACTGGGAGTCATAAAATTAAATGGAGTTTGTTTATGTTATTTGCTTCCTGTTTCTCCAGTGACCTGTGCAGCAGGAACCCCTGGGTGGGAGGCATGGGTGCCTACTGCAAATGTTGAGGTGTTTATTACCATGGTGTGGCCAGAGGAGCCTCAGAGTGACTGCTAAGGACCAGATGTGGGGTTCTGCAGTTTCAGGTAGCCCAGAGGTTGGATTTAAATGAAATATTGACAGACACTATTTCAGAGTGTGATCAGTTGCCTGTGGAGCTGTATTTTTGTTGTTGCCATTTTCAGTGAGGCCCACTAATATCACAACTTGTCCTGCATTGTATAGTTGAGCCTCTAGCTTATTCTAGGACTTGAGTAGCCCTGAAGTCAGAACATACTTTGTGATACCTAGACTATATTTCCTTGTATTTTTGAAATCTACGTTTCCTTATGTTAGCTACAGTGGACACAGAAAAAAAAATAGTTTTATGTTTTACATTTTGGAGCTGGTCTAAAGCTAAGCAAGTCATGGTCACAAGTTTTTCTCATCTAAGATGTACATGGTCATGATCCTTTTTGGTTTAAAATGGACATGGTCTCTAAAGTATTCATGGTCTAAGGTTGCTCTCTGTGTAGTCCAGCATTAACTTTTTCAAGCTCCAGGTTTATTTAAAAACATCCAAGTCAATTAGGTGCTTGCTTAGGTTAGAAAGAAGTGCATGCTTGATTTAGCACAAATTCACAGGCTGAAGCAGTTAAGCCAGATTGATTCTTCATAATCTACTGGGCTGTTTATTTTGTGTTAAGCATTTCATGACATCACTCATGACATCTTTTTATGATCTGAAGTGGGTTCTGATCATCTGCTGATCTACGTGTACCTAACTGAGATGTTGCATCTCCCCAGGCCAGGAGAATAATGAAAGGTCCTGACCAACCTTTGTCCAGAGCCAAACTTTGCTTCAGGACTTGCCTCACCCAGGCCTGCAGGGAGCAGTGCAGGCATGCTTCACGACAAATAAAAGCTGAAAGCCATTTTTGGGGAACATGTATTTTTTGGTACAAATATCTGTGATTCAAATCCTTAGACCTGACTAGATTGTTGTATTCATGTTGTGAAAGAAGAATCTTTCACAAACTGCTCTGGAGGATAAGTCTTCATCCTGGCTAAACCATGAACACCAGTCATAAAGAGTGTTGGGGGCAGAATTTCTGCCTTTGTGCAGACAGATACTTTTAGAGAGAAAGTCAAAGTACAATGATTTTCATAAATAGGTCTTGCTTCAGTCTGTGTAAAGAAGCATCTGTTTTAAAATAGCAAACATGGAGAGATTCTGTGAGTCCTAGAAAGCTACTTTTAAATGGTTGCGATGGATAAAAAAAGGAAATGTACCACAGCAAGAATAACTAACTTTATTTTAAGTCCAAGCCCACATCCCCAGTATGGCAAAGTTCATGTATTTCCCCACATATTCTGGAGTTCGCCCCATGTGATGCAACCTCTGTGGCCTCCTTAGCTAAACTGCACAGCAGGATTAAGAGTACAATGTGTGGGTAGAACTAGGAGATCATCCAAATGAAAAAAAAATTGAGGAACATTTTTCTGGTTCAGACACCTACAGAAAATAATTTTGCCTTTCTAAACTATTTGGCATTTGGGATACCACAGAAAACCCTGCTTTTAGAGCTAGACTGTGAGACTACCCTTGATTTTTGCAAATTTAAGTATTTTGCAAAGTTACATTTTCTTTTCCAGGCATACAAAGGTACATCTATAATTGCTATAGTCCTTATTACTGCTGTTCTTGATACAATCTTTGTGCATGGAGAAAATTCCCCATGCTGACTGTAAGTTTTGTCATATTACAGGATTTATACTATATGTGACAGAATTCTTTGTGCATGTGATCTCATTATATATCTGGTGTGTGTATCAGATATTTTAAGCACAAATGTATCATTGAGAATGCATCTTTAGACTTTAATGTCTGATTTGTGAAATTAAGAGAATAGCTATTCTCTCTCTTCTGAAAGAGAGTCTAGGAAAAAAGCTTGGTACAAATTTGTATCTGCTCTTGCTCCATATCATGGTAAACTCAAACCATGCCTATTTAGGATAAAAAGCAGTGCTTTGATCTGCTCTTGTTTCCGCTGCTGCCACACCACTGCACTCACAGAGCCTTAGCAGAGAAGTCTTGAATCACACTTGTGTAAGTAGATAAAAAGTTTGATGCATAGTCTTCCTTTTTGAGGATTATTTTTTGTGACTTCCAGTGCATATGTGACTTCTATATGAAACCTGTGTAAAAAATTTGGAGACAGGTCCATCTGAGATAGTTTTTGGTTCTTTGATTACAGATTAATTGGATTTTTTGTTCCTAGACTTGTTATTTGTAGATATTCCTTCAGGTCTCACAAGTTTCACATAATGTTTAAACTTCTAGCCTATCTTTCCTTGTATTCAATTGATATCAATGGATGTAATTTTGAAAAACAACTTAACATTCTCAATATTTAAATAACTGACTAGCCTTTTATTTCTCTGTATGAGCCATTACATGCTGCTATTCCCAAATGTGAAGGAGAGCTGAAATGTTATCCCCCTGAAGTGTTATGGCTTTTTGCTGCAAATTTTCTACAAATATTAATGTTGCTGCTACAGATGGTAAAAAATTAAGATGGTCAATAAGTTCCATTTCAAAGCCAGAAGAATTCATTACCCAGGTATCACTGGAAGAAAAAAGAGTGGAAAACGCTTTTGCAATCCTACACAACTAGAAACACTCTTCTGCAAAATGCCTGTGCTCTAATAGGAATGAACCCTAATGCTGCTCCCATATTACAGTGTGCAGTGTACCTATGCCTTAGACGTCCCCTTAAGTTGTGCAGTGGATAGATGTGTTCACAGGGCTTTAGTGAATGACAGGGATTTAGTGAAGAAGTATATAGAAGTGGAAAAACTCAAAATAACTGAAACATTAAGTAATGACAACAGTAGCCTCTAGGGATATATTAAGTGTGGAAAGTGCTTACCACAGAAAATTTGTATGGACATTTGCTTTCCTGGCATTGGCTGGGCCTTATGGTTGTCATTTTGAATATTTATTAGAACAATGCCACATGTTGATTGCTTACAGCCTTTGAATTGATTCTCACCCAATGTAATGAGATGAAGCTCTGAGTCTTTTCAACAGTTATGTATCATGGTTTCACTTACCACTGGCATGATTATGGGATACTGCACTTTGGTGATAAATTGTCTGGCCATGAGACCCTCATATACCCATGGAGTGATTCCCAGGAGGGAAAGCAGAATAAACTGGTTGTTTGGAGTAGAGTCTGCTAATGCAATGCACAGCATGAGCTGGAAATCACAGAGCAATGTTTTAGCAAACCTGCTGAAACCAGAGCAAGTAGGGCTCAGTGTGAGCTGCACAGGGGGAGCTGGAGGAAGTGACAATGCATGCCTGCAGCCCAGAAAGGCAACTGCACCCTGGGCTGCATAGGAAGATTAATAGTCAGCAATCATGGTTGAAGGAGGTGGTTCTCCCCCTCTACTCTGCTCTTGTGATATCCCACCTGTAATACTGTGTCCAACCCTGCGACCCCCACACAAGAAAGATGTGGAGAGTCCATGTTGATGACCAACTTGCAGGTGAGATGTGGAAGACCAAACTTGTTTTCCTTACTCCGAAGGCAGTGGAAGCTGTGATCTCCATCAGCATATGGAGATCTCCATACGTCCTCTTGATGGGCCCAAAGTCCAAAAGAGTTGCACATTCTGTAGCTGTGGTTCCTATGTGATATCGACCACAAGTGATCGGTTTTGGAGAGTTGTAGTGGGTTGACACTGGTTTAACTATGATGGCAGGTTCCTAATGAAATGGTCATGAATATTTCTTCACTTTGACAGCTATTTAGCACCTTTTAGTGGTCTAAGGACAGTTCTTTCTTCTGAATTCATCATCTTAAGTGTCTACAGTAGCCTACCTGGCCCTCCTGTTCTGCTTTTGACCATCTAACTTGAAATATCTGTTGTAATGCCCCAGTAAACATACTAAATTGACATATAAGTAAAGGGAGAATGACAATAGTCTTTGGTGATTGCTATTATATGACTTCCCTTCTGAAGGTGCCTCGTTTCCTGTAACTACAGAGGGAATCTACCACAGAATCTAAAAATTGTTGTGGGTTGGAAGGGACCACAAAGATCTTCTAGTTCTAAGCCCTCTGCCACCATCAGAGACACCTTCCAGTATACCAGGTTTTTCAGAACCCCATCCAATCTGGCTTTGAAAACTTCCAGGGATAGGGCATCCACAGCTACTCTGGGTGATGCATTCCAGTGCCTCACGGTTCTAAGGGTGAAGATATTTCTTCCTAATATCTAACCTAAGCCTACTCTATTCCAGAGTAAAGTCATTCCCTGCTGTCCTGTGACTGCATGCCCTTACAAACAGTCTCTCTCCATGTTTTTTGTAAGTACTGGAAGGTTGCAATTAGGTCACCCCAGAGCCTTCTCTTTTCCAGGCTGACATAAACACCACGGTTGTGTGCCTAATGTTCATTGCAGGAACTGTGGGCTCCATGATACATGGATAAGCATGGAAATGGCCCCAAAAGGCTCTTGCTGAGTTACTATGTTGTGCTGCCTCTGTTGTAATCTGCTGTGTCTGTGTGACACAGAAGTTTCAACCCATGGTATTGATGCTCCTTACCAAGATTTCCTGTTCCCACAGGAAAGTTTGTCACATGTGTTCAAAGTTTATAATCTGCTTTTTATTTTAAATTGGTATTCTCCCAAAAAACAAATTTCCCCATATTCTTTCATTTCCTGCAATGTTCATTAGGGACACTGATGGGGACTCTGCTCATTGGGTGGAATGACATCCTTTCTGGGTCAGGCCAGAGTAACCAGATATTGGGTTTTAGTGCTGCTAGACAACTCAGCCCCACAGAGTTTCTTGCTCACTCTTCCCTCAGTGCACTGGGGGAGAGAATTGAGAGGGTAAAAGTAAGAAGATTAATGGGTTAAGATAAAGAAATCTAATAAGTAAAGCAAAAGCTGTGCACCTAAGTAAGGAATGCAAAGTAAACCAAGGAATTCTTTTGCCCCTTCCCACCTGAAGAATGATGTTTAGCCATTTCCAGGAATGCAGGTCTTCATCATGTGCAATGGTTACTTGGGAAGACAAAATACCATACCTTTAAGCATTGCCTTTTTCCTCCCTCTTTCCCCTGGTTTATATGCTGAGCACTGTGTGGTAGGGAATATGCTTTGGTCAGTTGGGTCAGCTGTCTTGGCTGTGCTCCCTCCCAGCTCCTGGTGCTCCCTCCCAGCTCCTGTTCTACCCTCAGCCTCCTCACTGTCAGGGCAGCATGAGAAGCAGAAAAGGCCTTGATGCTGTGTAAGCCCTGCTCAGCAATAACAAAAGGTGTATCAACACTGCTTTCAAGCACAAATCTAAAACACAGAACCATATGAGCTACTATGAAGAAAAATAACTATTCCATCCTCTACCAGTGCACCAGCAATGGGGAATGTGCTGCTAGGGTGCCAGAGTTGGCTTGAGATGGGCTGGAAAAGGTTGTGAGGCTTCAGTGTGCCAGCATGGCATCTTAGCTAATGAGTCAATGGTGTGTGCACATGGTAATAAGGGAACTGCAGGGCTTCTCAGAGCCCACCCCTCTAAGCAGCAGCAAAGGGGCAGCAGCAGATTGTCACCTCTGTGCTCTAAGGTGGTGTGCCGGGAAGGCAAATTCTTGAAACTGGCCTCCAAAATTAGAGGTGACAGCAGTCCTTGGAGAAGATGTGTGTTTCTCTTGAGGGACCGTCCTGGAGATGGGTTATATATAAATAACCAGATCACAAAAGTTGTAAAGCACCCCTTCAGACCACTTACCCCATTGAGAAGACTGTTTGCAGCATATTGGCAAATTTCTTGTCTAATCTGGTTCTTAATACTTAGGGACATTTTTAGTTTAGAGACATTTAGACTCTCTAGTTTAGGGAGGATATTTAACAGTCTGACACATACTATTTCATATTTTGATTTTTTGTTTTCCTCAGAGATTTAGTCTAATTTTTTTTGACTTTGGTTTTACCCTGTTGCATCTTGCTATATCAATGGAACAGCCATAAGCAACATTTTTTTATTCCTCAAAGCTTCAGCCTTGGTAATGTTTCTCATCCTTGCTAGTAAGAAAACTGTGCAGATGTAATTTATGGGGCACATACAGAGCAGAGCTCACTACACAAAGGAGCACCAGTTCAGAGTGGAGCCACAGGCCTTTGTTTCTGGATGATGACTGTCAGCTTTGGATCAGACCCATGGGGAGCCACAGTTAAAATAATCACTTAAATAGCAGAGTTAATGTATCATTCTTTCAAATCCCAACAGTTTTTAGAAGCTAGCTTACTACTGTCTTGGCTGTTTTATTCATTGCTGGTTGTTTTCTCTCCATTTGGAGATGATCTGATATTCTGAAGATCTCATTTTAAAAAGGCTGAGCACAATTAATCAATGCTGTTGAGCTGGTTTTCTGGAGTGCTCATTACATTTCAGCTGTGCTTAGTGCCTTTCTATAATGTTGCCTAAATGCATTCCAGATTTAACTTTGTCTCCTCTGTGGGCTCTGTTTCACTTCACAGACTAGGCCAGATGAGGTAAGTTCATGGAGCACCACTGGGGTGAGTGCTGCCATGGAGGACATCACCAGGTGGGTATTGGGCATTCTATTTTTCTTTACTGGACAGATCAAATGTGTGCTGTTTGTGGAGAGGAAATCTCCTCTCCTTGGTCCTCCACTGGTGTTCAAGAATAGAAATACTGAAATAATTTGAACCTAGGAGCACGTAGGCACTCCCCCCTCTCACGTGCAAGGCACCATACAGAAAGAGAAGAAAATGGACAATATATTAAATAACTTAGCATTTCTCAAAATGGTCAATTTCAGATAAACAAAAGCAGTAGCAAATGGAAATTCAGAGGCAGGACCAGTCAGTCTGACTTGCAACAACTTTCTCATATCACCTGACCTGGCTGTTGTCAAGATACTTTTTGGGAATTCACCATTCTTCTAGTGTGGAAAACTCCATATGTTCTTCTCCACTTACATCTGCAATCCTTCTGGATGAAGAGAAAATTCAAACTCCTGACCCAAGGTTTGTAGCTTGGCTATGTATTCATCACTGTTTTAATAAGCAAGTCAGGAGTTTCATGAGACAAAGTTTCCTCAAAGGGAAGGAGCCATGGTTAGCATAACATCTGGCAGTGTTGACGTAATCTACTGTTTAATTCACATCATCTGTTGCCAGTCAGAGACACTCAGAGATGCAGCATTGTGAAATGCAATTATTCTAAACTCTGGGCACAAAACTTCACACTGAAGATTTGGGGAAAGTTCCTTTTCCTGCTGTGCACATGTGACACATCATCCTTCTGGCTCCAACTGAATGTCAGTGTTGTATGGTTTGGCTGAACATCATATCATGTTCCCAGATAGACATCTGTGACTTTTCATCCAGGGAGATAAATGGAAGAAGGTGAAAGTATCTTGACTGATTTTAGCAGGTCATTAAAACACTCATGAGATGTAGAAGTCTTTCCATTGATGCCTTGGAGTGGATACCTAGAAAAGAGTCTAGACAAAGTTAAGATAATAAAGTGGGTATTTATTAAAGGCCTTCAATAGATACACCTTGGGCAGCCAAAAGCCTCCCAGAGGCTACACCCAAGATAGACAACAGTTACAAATTTTTCAGACAGATGTCAGTTTGGTCTACTTGTATATCAGGGGTTAATTCTCCAATTACAGGTTCAGGTTGTGAAGCCATATTCCCCCAGTTCACTCCCCCATAATTCACTTTTTTTAATACTTTTTGGAGCCTGAGGCTGTAGGTTGTCCTTGGGTTCCAGGCCCAGAGGAATTGTTTTGTCTGACCAAAGTGTGAAGACAGTAGTTAACACTTTATATGAAGTTTAGAGTTATGCACTAATGCAGAACAGGATTTGAAAAATATACAGGCTAAAATCTTAAGGCATCATCACGAGTTGTTTTCCTGCATTCACCAGCCTGATGATTTGCATACATATTTTGTCGCAAATTTGTTCTTCCACCATGTTTAGGGAGACAGAAGGAATCACTGTCTTGGGGGGAACTGACATAGCATATTATATGTTTCTGAAACATTTTGTGTTCCCTTCATTATG
The DNA here is from genome assembly GCF_037042795.1 of Molothrus aeneus. NCBI lineage: Eukaryota > Metazoa > Chordata > Aves > Passeriformes > Icteridae > Molothrus > Molothrus aeneus. Next base: position 141,378,693 of record NC_089646.1, on the reverse strand, counting down.
AAAACCAGGGTTTTAAGATCATATGCACTTAGGGAACATTTGAAAGCAGTAAAATACTTAGAGAAGGCTCAATGAGACAAACTATATGCAAGGAAACATGATGCTCATGTGGAGGAATGGTCTGTGAATAGAGATAGTAGGGAGGTGCTGAATCCCAACCTTTCAATCAACCTCATGTCCAACACTGAACACTGCTTAATTTAATGAGAATTATTTAATCTTTAGTGAAGGTTAGCTCACAAATACCAAATATTTTTGAGAACATAGCATTACACTGTCTCTCTTTGAAATTGAATCCTCCAATCTTTCTCAGTGCTTCATTTTCCTTTGTGCTCAGTTTGGAGTCATAAATCTTGTTTTTCCAGGAAGGAGTAGATAAAGGGTATCTAGACTGAGGGGCTCTATCTTATTTTTTCTTGAAAATCTTCAGTGCTTTGCTTAATGTAATAAAAGGTTGTGGGCATTGTGTAGCTTCAGCCTCAGAAAGACAGCTTTTGCATTGGAGTCTGCTTTTAAAATCCTGCCATGGCAGACTTTTAAATAACTGATGGTCTTGCAATTGTAACTTCTAAAGAGAGCAGATAGAGTACATCTGAAGAGAGGAAGAGAAATATTACCTAGACTGGAGATCAAAGTACACTTCCACTGGGACCAAATCCAGTTAATGCTATATTTACTTTAATAACCTCCAAGGAAGGGTACCTATCCATTTCAGTCTCACTATCATTTATGAAAGCTACCAAGGAGGAAATTAGAGATTCGAAAAGTCAGCTGCAGGAATTCATCTCATGCCTATTCAAATAATGACTTGCTGATTACTGAAGCTTTCATTTCTGAAGCAGAAAAGATAATCTGCATTTTGAATGCCACACGGAGGCGTATGAGATACAGAAGAGCACTCATGTGTTCAACACTGATTTAGCAGACTTTAAATGGGCAAGATCTACTTCCCCCTCCTTGTCAGCTTCTCAGTGGACTCCTGACTGCAACATCCAAGTGTCCCAGCTGTGGCTGCTAGTGAGGCAGTGTGAGTTCACATCTGGTGTTGGTGGACATGCAAGTGTGCTGGGGAGTGCCTGGGCTCTCAAGGGAACAAAGGATGCCAATGCAGCAACTGAATCTGACTGTCTAGTGCTCCTGCAAAAAGCTTTTAATCCCAAATACCCTTCCAGAATGGATTTGAAGGCAATTTAGTTTAATGTGTTTTTATGGTGTGCTCTGTGAAGAGCAAGAGATGCAGTAATTCAAATACATTTTAGATGCAGGCTACAAGAAAAATAGAGATAGGAATGCAGTGTTCTCACCCTTTGGCCACACCTATGCTACTAAAGACAATAAGTCAGGACTGTTCTCTGACCTGGGCATATCCTCACAATATGACTCACGAGTGTATGTCTAAACCCTTCCCTTTAAATGAGGTGGCTCAAAGATGCATACTAGGATGAATTCTCCATTGTGGGCAGCACTGTTGTCTGGAGTTGATGGTAGAGGTGGTCATGAGATACCACTCAAACCTGTTCCCTGCCTGGTTTAAGTTTACTACTGCACGTGCAGCCATAAGGCCAGGGATAGGCTTCACCAACTAGTGTTGGTTGGAAGGAATTTGACTCTGCTGACTGGATCCTCCCCTCTCCTTGCTTATCCTTGGCTTTTCCTGTCTCTCTGCACTGTTGACAATTAGGGTGATGACTTCTGTCCAGCTCTGAGACACCCCCGTGCACCATCCCACAAGGAGAGTGAGCTGCCAACACCATAATGTGGAGTAGACACTTTCCATTTGAAGACACAGTGGAGAGGCTTCAAGGTCCACAGGAGGCCAGTGGGATGTAGTCAGAGGGTTGCAAAACCTGTTGCCCAGGTTGTGTGGAGGACTCTGGGTCTGGCAGAAACTGAAATCTTGTGTGGGGTACCAGCTCCTCACTCCTCACTTCTGGTGATGGGAGCAGTAGATGGCTGCTATATACCTTTTGGACTTCTAGCATAACTGACCAAATATTCCACTGAAATGGTGTCTGTTTGTTACAGTTTCCTCCCTTCCTTGGAACTGTCAAGGCACAGAAGAAGGGAGAATTCTGAAACAGAGCAGATTTTAAATATGTTTGTCATGAAGTGCACAAAGTCCATACTGAGGGTTGAACTCAGGTCTCAAGCTGTTCATCACAGGCAAGGGAACCTTATTAAGGACTCTCTGACCTGGACAATTGAAATCAAACATTTGATTAAATGAGGACTCTTGATATTTTCTCTTTTCCTTTCCTAGTAATAAAAAAGTAAGTATATAAAAATACTTCTATCAGTAATCTTCTCCAATTAGTGGTGTGAGTTAAAATCATACAGCTGTGTGCAGAGGAGAAATAGGGCAAAAGGTATTATACATACATATGGAGAGACAATGAGTGAAGTTACACACAAAGCATTTGTGGAAATAGACAAAAATGTTGAGTTCTTACATGTTTTAACTTTATTGTGTGGTCCCAGCTGGAACATGTGCACAAGAAGGGTCACTCTTCTATAAACAGCTGGTTCTTCACTCCATTCTCACACACTAACAAAATGTTGTCATGCAGATTTGGTGAGGAATACCTGCTGTTCTTGCCACTGCAATTAATCATGCTACTTATGGCTGGAGATTAGAGAGAATCCAGCAATACTTTAGGATACATGGGTTATGGGAACTGAAATATTTGCTATTTTTACTCCTCCCTGTCAAGAAGGAGTTGGCAAGTATCCCACTTAAAAATCTTTGAGTGGATTAATTTTCTTATGCCAAGCTGAGAGGTCTCAAATCTCTTTCTCAGGTCAGGAAGTGATAAGAGGACTTCACTTCAAGTGGCATTGACTATTGCTCTTGGTGCTAGCAACAGAAAAGAAAAACCAGCCCTTTTCCAGAAATTCACACTAAGGCTGGGCTTTAGAATTTAAAAAGCAGTAAACAGCACGACCCTATTGAAAGGTGGAAAAGGCTTTAGTATGGAACTTGGAAGATCTATATTTTATTCTTGGCTCTTGGGAAAATGACTACAACTACTGAGTTGTTTTTCCTTTCTCACTCCTTATTCTGCCTGTCCTGTTCATGGGAGCTTTGCAGTGTGTTTGCATGTCTGGAGCTTTGCTGGGGTTTACTATGATAGTATTTGCAGCAGCTCTTCCCATAACTACACCTGTAGCCACCTATGTGACATGTCTGGGAATGGAGGCTTTCCCCGGTGCTGATTAGCTGCCATCTGACAGTTTATTGTTCCATTGTTATTTATTCAGAGTCTGGTAATTGTAAGCCTATTTGGAACAGCATTTTTCTCTGTGGCACTGGCTTCAAATTTTGACACTTAGAGTGTGTATCTAGTCATAAGTAAAAATTTACCCTGGTTATTTTATCTGGGAAAAGGTTTTTGCTTGCTTTCAGCATTTGAACATGAGTAACAGTGATCAGGGTGGAACCAAGAGCACATTACCTGAGAAACAATGAATTCCAATTTTTCAAACATCCCTGAGCTTTAGCCAATTGTGTGATTGTGGGGGGACTCAAGGCACTACATTGAAGTCTGTCACTCAAATAATTGACAGAGTTTAATTTGAAGACCATGCTGTTCAGCACAGGCTTTAGGTCTAGTCTGCTGCCTGCTCAGAATCTGGGAAAGGAAGTTTGTAGGGCAAAAAACCTCTGGTTGATAATGGTATGGATGTGGGTGAACAGAAAAACGGCCATCAAAGCTAGGATGCATTTAAATGCAATCCCAGGAATGAAGTTGGTGTGCATAATATTTGAAGTATTTCCCCTTAGTCATACGACAAACCAGGAACAGTGGTTTGTTTGCTTAAGTACTTAAAAAATCTACTTAGGAAAGAGTATAGACTAGGAGTTCATCTGCTGGCAGGGATTCTTCTGATGCTCCCACTAATCACAGTGCTGCTTGTGGTGAGCAGAAACTTCTTGTTTCCCATGGAATATTATCTGTCTGCTCAGTGGTGCTCTGTGGTGTGTGGTGGGAGGGTTTGTGTGTGTGGGATGCTGGCAGTGCTGGCTGGTCTTAGCTCTCCTCACTTTCTTTGATCACTAAGGATGATGCCGTTGCAGTGTGATGCCATTTCCTGTTTCACCCATCCCAATCCCAGGTGTGCCAACCTCTCCTTTCCCCTCCTCCTGTCCCCAGACTTAAAAGGAGATGGGACCATGCGGTCTGGATTCTGTTGGGAGCTGCTACAAGATTCAGAGGTCTGTCATCCTGGAATAAAACTCTGGGTTAAAACTCTATGGCAGAATCCTCTCCTTTTTCTCTTCAGGGTCACCTGAACCTTTTCCACCAGAGGTAAACTGAGTTTCTACTATGCCTGGATTTGTTCCAAGTGCCCAGCTGCAGCATCCAGCCAGCCAAAGGTATCTCTGAGGTGAAACACCACAGCTGCCGCCTTTGGCCCAGCAGCGAGGGTCAGACGAGCTCAGACACGTCCCACCTGGAAATATTGGGATTAATATTCCATATGATGCAGTGTGCTGAACTCCTCGAGGGTGATTCAGCAGCACTTACATTGGTTCAGCACCGGTTCTTCACTTTCTCAGCATGTTCACAGACTACAGTTTTGTGTCACTGGGTCATAAGTATCTCAGCCATACTAGAGTAATGAGTTAATATGCTGGGACATGTTTATCCATCTAACTTTGTATTCTATTGTGTTTACTGATCTGTCACAATCAAGATTTCAAGAAAAATTACTTGAATCTTACACTTGGAGAATGGTGTAGCTGAGTGACTTGCACAAGCACTGTGCAATATTGTGTGAAAGCCACTTTCAAGCCTCTTACCTGCAGTCTAACCGGGCATTGGGATATCAGAAAAGGCTCAGAAAAAAAATTTGTAAGTCTCTGAGACTGGGAAAAATTACTAAGAGTGCACTTTGAAGCAATATGTCCTATTGTCACTGGGCTAGAAGACCTTTTGGTCTGCCTTCATGGGAAATGTCTTAAATTCTGAATTAAAAGATGCTTGCTGAAGAAGATTGGGAAGGGAAATTTGGGAAGATGACTAGAGAGGATGATTGAGAGGGAGCTCACATGACCCAGCCTTGCTGAATGTCCTGGATAAAAATCCTTGCTAAGCCTTTAAGTGCACACAATGTGTGCATTGATCAAGTACAGAAATCTGTGACAGATTGCCCAAATATGTTAACACTAAAGACAATAAATGTCAGCTAGATTAAACAGTAGCTGGGCAATTACAAGGACTTTGATTACTTTTTGAACAAAGAAGGAATCAGCTTGAAAATAAAGAAAGGAGAAAAAACATTTGTGATGTGGGGAAGGAGCCCGAAGAGGAAAGTGCTGTAGCACCAGCAGCAGCCTGATTGTACTGCCATGGGTCACCCTGTGGGTGGTGACTTGCTGCCCCTGCCAGACCCAGCACTCTGCTTTGTCCTTTAGTTGGTAGGGAGGCACATGGGCTCCTTAACATCTCCTTGAGGAGCAGCAGCTGAAAGTTTAGTCCCTAGTTTACAACAAATCGTTCTATAGGCAAAACCACCAAATGTGTTTCCCTGGAGATGTGGGGTGAGAAAAAGCCCTTTTCCAGCAGTCCCGCTTAGATCAGTTTTAGGGTAGGATGAACAGTCCCCTGAGAGTGTCAAAATCTCCCTGCTGGGATATAGCACTCTTTTTTAAACTAGTGGCAATGTAGAGCAAACCTGAGGTTCCCCTCTCACCTCTCTGCCCACTACAGGCTGCTTTCTCTCCATGTCAGGGTTTACTCAGTGCACCAGGTAGGCACAGACTTGCTGACCTGGGTCTCTGAAAGAGTTTCACAAACAGCCTCTCTCTGTGTGGTTCCTGTGTTAAACAAAAAGGCATGAAAAGGTGCAGTATCAAACTTTTTTCCTTTCTCTGCTTTATCTGTACTATAGCATGTGAGACAGATTAATTTAGCTGAAAGTAAGGTTATAAATGCATAGAAATTTTCACCTTGACTATATTATACTTTAAATGAACTGCAGAAAATGGTTTAGTGTTTACATTTCATACTGAACATTTATCTATTTCTGATACTTATCTATGTAAGATCTGATGGTACTTAATAGTAAAATGTAATTCCACACATGATTTTAGGGGATAGAAAAATATGCATGTTATAGTGTGTTTTTGTATGTATGCAGGGAAGCAAAATAGAAAACCCCAGAAACCTTAAATCATTGAGTATCTGGAGACCATATGGAACTGATTGTTAGCATATTACACAGTAAAACACACAGACACAAAAAAAAATCAACCCCACAAGTAATGTTTTTCAGACAAATTATTTAGCTATAAAATTATTGTTTCAAGAAAATACATTTGAGGCAAAACATCTTATACCAGGGATTTATTAAAAATCTTTCTCCCACCACAGTTTTGTAGCTAGGGGATCTTGTTTAGAAATAGATTATTTTTTCCTCAATGGAAGAACCACTTCTATGTTAGTGTAGTGGGTTTCCCAGCGCAGAAGTGGATTAAACTTCTGCATTTATGCATCCATAAATTCTTTCCCAACTATAGTGTAACTGTAGAGTTGCACTAGTTCTAGAGTGCTTTGATTTTTTAGAATTAATACAAACCATCTTGAATCTATGTGTCCTAAACTTAGATGCCCATGTATATTATTTATTTGTTTATTGTTTTAAAATTATACTTGATATATTAATTTAATTAAAAAAAGATAACTTCAGTCTCTCTAGAACAATTCCTCTGACAAAAAAGTGCAGGATTGGTGCTATATAATTACCTCAGGGCTGGGTGCAACCTGGAGAAGGTGTGAGAAGCACTGACACAGTTCCACCCCAGGGAAGGGAAAGAGGAGGGCTTAGGCCATTGGGTCCCCTCGTGTCATTGGACCACAGTGACATGTGGGGACACCATTTAATGAAGTTCTTAGAGATAATTTCTATGATGAAAAGAATGAGATGTTCAACAGAGGCATCCTGAGAAGCAGCAGGAAGGAAGGGGGAAGGGAGGCAAGCAAAGTTTAAATGCTCTTAATCTGCTGCATGTACTTTATTCTTGGATATACCAAATGTATCAGAATTACCACTGCCATATATCCAGCAGTGTTGAGTTACTGAATTGATATTGGTGATATGCAGGAAGCCTGATAAAGAACAGGTCCAGGTAAAGGGGAAGAAGTTGTCAGAAAGGCAAATAACTTCCCATGACTAAACTCCTACATGTGACAGAAATGTGTAGAAAGAAATAGCAACTCAAGTGAGCCAGATCTTACTTAGATTGTGTTCTCTTGTCCTGGCAAACGCTCAGGGGTGATGACAATAATACCATCACTTGTAAGCTCTGCTTTGTACTGGGATGATACAGCTGTGATGGTAAGACATGGCAAAACAATAATTCCCTGCCAATTTTGTACTAAGTTGTGTCAGAGGAGCTACATGCTGTGTCACTGAACCTCTGTTTTATAGTGGATAAAAGAGGATTAGGCATCTGTGCCAGTTCTTGCTTTAACCCTAATATTGTTTTAATAATACTCTTATTATCAGGGGATTTTATTGGATGCAATTTATTAGGAAACATAGTTCATATTATGGTTTTAATAACACTGACATGTAATACCTCTGTGGTAGTGGATGTTTGTTGTCTTCTTTAACATAATCCTAATGGGCATAAATAACAATCAGGATTTTATGGTCATGTGTTTTAGTATTGTGATTAGATATTTTCACTAATCATGCAAGCATATTTGACTCAATTATAGATGTTACTCCAAGTATTCATATTACAACACAACCTTTATTTCAATGCTAAGTCAAGAAGTGTTGCTATGTTATGCAGCTGAGATGGGCCTAAAATATTGGTTCTAAATAGGATTGTTTCAAAAATTTTGGTACCTGATGCTCATTGACACTGAGTCAAAGAGAAACTGAGAAGTCTTAATTCTGTTGTCAGAGCTTTGAAAAGATGATAGTGCTTCCACCCAAGATTTTGTGGGTTTTTTACCTCTGTAATATTCTGAGGCTTAGAAGGAATAGATGCTAAGATGCTGAAAATTTAAGCTGTTATGGAAACATAGAGCAGACAGCCCTTCTCATGCATACCTTGTTTTCTCTAAAGCCAGTTCACTCATGATTTTAGATAAAAACTACAGAGAGAAATGAACTGCTGTTCTGTGAAAACTTGGCCAGGTGACAATGATAATATTCTTGCTGCCCTAGAGGTCCTTGTCAGACTGAGCCTTTGCCACCACAGTCTACAGGCACTTTTGTCCACACATGTTATTTGATAGTAAAATCACTGCAATACCTCTTGTAACATAGATCAATCTTCTGTCACAGGGAGCCCAAGACAATGAACAAAAAGGGCTCCTGTGAGGACTGGAGCTGACTGGCTAACTTAGAATGTATCAACTTTTACTTGTATTTGGCTTGGAAACAATTTACTTGTAAGCCTGCTAATAGCTTCTTCAATGTCTGTATTGTATGAGTTTTTTTCCTTGTAGATATTCACACTGCAATTTGGGTTGTCAGCTATTTTGACTGTTCTTCCTGACACTGTGTATGATCTGGCAAAATGCTCTATTTTTGATTAACAAGGGATTTGTAATATAGTTATTTTTATGCAGCTAAGAGGAACTGAAGAAACTTAAGGGATTCATTAAAAATATTGTTTGTTTCAATATCCGGACCTTGCAAATTATGGACAAGATTTTCTTTAATTTGATTTAATAAATCAGAATGGTTATAGCTCCCCAGCCAGGAAAAGGAGTGATAGGGAGGAAGGGTGGAAATCTCTTGAGTCATTTTGAGAGCCTATATGTGGAGAGGCTGTGTAATCTATACACCATCTCCCACTCTTTGTGGCTCATACACTGGGTGAAAGCAGAGGAGCCTTGCGGCTCAAAGAGCCTGACTGGAAAGGAACAGCTGATTAACAGCCTTTAATAACAAACCCAGATCCCATTCAAGGCCAAAGTTTTGCTTCTTATAAGTTCCACACAGCATCCAGCAGCAGTTGGACCCTTAATGGAGACCATGGCAGCCTGGATGGGGAGGCAGAGTTGCTTTTTTTTCTACTGACTTGTCACAAGAAAAGATAGAGCCTATTCCACCTATTTTTTTCCATATAGAGCTACTCAGTTGTGTCAGATTTTAATATGAGTGTGTGTGCATATACATATCTATTCGTCACAGCATATATATTGCATATATCCTGAAAACTACACTTCTAATCACATTATATATTGCATAATGTGGTAAGAATGGCTGCTTTAGCTGCCTCTCAAAACCTAATTTTTGCTTCAAGAAGCAAAGTTTCATGATGGAGCTGCATTTGCCAAAATGCCAATGAAACCATCTCTTTCTTTTTCCTGTGACACCACAGAGCTTTGTTCCTAAAAGTGTCATTTTGCCTTTAAACCACTGCATTCTTTACCTGCTGCTAGTTGCCAAATCTCTGTTTAGAACACAGTGAGATCAAGAGTTGTTCCTTCAGATGGGTAATTGGCTGTTCAATGCCAATACACACACCTAAAGAGAATAGGTCTTATGAGGAGTGGCTGAATGTCCTGAGGTTGTTTAGCCTGAAGAAAAGGAGGCTCAGGGGACACCTTATTGCTTTCTACAGCTACTTGAAGGGAGGTTGTAGCAAGGTTTAGGCTGGATAGTAAGAAAAATTTCTTCACTGTAAGGATGTGTAGGTGTTGCACCTAGGGACTTGGTTTTGTGATGAACTTGGCAGTGTTGGGTTAAAGGTGGGACTCAAAAATCTTAAGGCTTTTTTCCAACCTAAATAATTCTGTGATTCTAAAAGGAAATGTGATCAAAGAAAGGCATGTTGAGACTCTGATGTGGAAATCTGAATTTAAAAGCCTTATTTCACATGCTTGATTTGAAAAGTTTGGCCTGTTGATTCTATAATACCCTTTTACATACTGTATGTCTGCCTTCAGAAACCTGACTCCTTCATTGTACATTTTTTTATGTCTGTAGCATTCAATTAAAAACAAAACATCTGATGAGTAAATCCTGAGTATTTCAAATTATGTGATCTCCAGCATTAGAAATGAATAAAAGGCTGAATCAGCAGACCTTAAAGAGTCCCTGGAATGAATCTGTTCAGGAATACTTTTTTTTGCTGTGTATGAGTGTTTGAAAGGGGGTAGGAGTGAATTAAGTCCTTCCTGGTCTTTTGTTATGCCCCAAAGACTGTCAGGTCTACTTCACAGATTGAAAGCCCAGTGAGAAACATTTTTGGGGGGGGGGGCTGTAAAGATTTGTTCTAGCTCCTTTTCATCCAATTAGTAGTATATTATTGTGAAGAGTAGAACAATTTCAGGCACTGAGAACAAATATAGCATATGGGAGCCATCCCGGGGTAAAGGATGGAGATGCCCTTGGGCAGTACAAGGGAGATGTTTCTCATTCTGTGTTTTGTACTGAGGCTGGAGCCCTCATCTTCTCAGGGCTAGCCTTGAATGTTTGATGCCCTGAAAGTACTGTGAGAAAACCAACACTGAGTGCTGGATGCACAACTGGGAGGGGAATGTCTGCTCTGTAGATGTGGGAATAATTCAGGCTCAGCAGGCAAGCCAAGATGCTCAGTGCTGCCAAGACAGAGATGCTTTTGGTCTTGGAAACCTCAGTGCCTAGATACTAAAGATGTATCTATGAAGAGAGGGCTCCTGAGTGACATTTTTGATGCTCTGACAGGACTAAATATCTAACCTTGTGTCAGGGACACAAGAGAGAAACAGATGCTTGTAGTCTAAACACAGGTGCTGCTCTCCAGCAGTGAATTTTCTAACCATGGACTACAGAGGGAATGCAAGTGCTGAGTCAGGTGTGAGACCCACACTGTCAATAGTTACAGATGGACCCTGTGCCTTATTTCCTTCTTTGCTCTACAAGACTGAAATCAAGATTCTGAACATCACCTTGAGGGATCCCACCTGATCTATCCTTTTTACATTGCTTGATTTATTTCTTCAATTCCTCCTTTTTTTCGCTTTGGGATCCATTTCTTTTATGGAAGGAAAATCTGAGTGCTCATGCACTTATGGTAGCAGGTTCTCTGGAAATACCCATAAAGGAAGAGATCAACAGATGACTTTTACCAACCTTTCAGAAAACTGCCAGCATGAAAGGGAGGCACAAGCCACCATTGTATTAATTTTCATAGGTCAGTACTGCTGTGAATTCTTGAGGTGTTTGCATTTCTTCACTCTCATTTACAAAGAAGTGTTAACTTGCAATCTCAGAGGAACATAGGCAATTTCCTTAATCCCAGAAGAGAAGTGTGCTAACTACAGTAATATATGGGAAGTTCAACAACAGATCTTCCTGCTTGATGAAAACTGACTGACAGAAAAACAATTTCTATGGATCATTTCCAGAAACTGCTGAAGAAAGAAAAGCAGGGCAAATGTAGTGGCACAAAAGTACTTCAGGGTGAAACTGGAAACCCCAAAGCTCATTTAAACACTTTTGTCCAGCTTGTTCAGTTATATACTGCTGCTACTGATTCAATTCTTTTGGAAGTCAGTGTTGTTACCCCTGGGTACTTCAGTAGAAAGCACTGAGCTCGTGGAGTCAGGGAATTGACTGTCTAACCCAATTTTAAGTTCCTCAAAGCTCCAAGTCACTCATGAATCACACTGCTATTATTTCAGAAACCACACAGGACAAGCTGTTTTCAGTTTCCTTTCACCTTCAATTCAGTAATGAAAAATAATACTAAAAGAGCTAGAATCTGGCTATTTTCCTTATCTGTGTAAAGGATCTGGCAAACCACAGGGTCTCAGGGCAGGTTTCAGGGTTTACTCAATTGAAAGAGGAGCCCATATCAGGAGCCCTCATGAATATTTGAAGTCTGTTTCTGCAGACAACATCTTTTTTATTTTTACCTGCTTCCTGCCCCATTCCTTACTTAGTGAGGCTGAATATAGCTCCCTAAAGCAGTGCTGATTTAAGGCCAGAAGGAATCTGGTTTGACACATGTCACCTGTTCAGTGGACTAGGCAGGTGAGTGAATGGCACTTTATAAGACTGAATGTTGGGGTTCAGCAGGATGAAGGCTTTGGCTTAAGGCTGAGGGAGAAATCCCCAAAGTTATGGTGAGCAAAAGCTCATCCCCCCCCCCACTCCCTGGGAGTTCTTATGTTAATGATTGCCAGAAAGTTCTTTGTTCCCTATTCCATTATTGGTCCAATTCAATAAGTTGAATTTAATATTCCTAACCCCAGCTTATGACTGGATCCCTTCCCTCAGACTCTGCCCCTTTCCAGCTCTATATAAATTACTGTTTCTAGCCCAGCCCTCCCCTTTTCTAGTGCACCCTATACATCGGTCAGCTTCTGCTGTTTTATTGTTTTGACTATGAAAGCCTCTTTTGTTTTGGGTCACTCACTTGTGCCCATCTCTTTATTTAGTGGCCACACAGACTTTGTGCTGATAGCACTGATGTGACTGCCAGGTACCATCCAGGCCAGTGCCACAGGGTTCAGTGGAAAGCACACGGTGTGGGAAGGAATCAGATCTCACCAGCTGAGCTGGCTTTGCCTGGGGCAGTAACTGGGATGGAGACACACAGGAAGCATTCTGTGCTCCAAAAAGCATTCTGTGCTCCAAGATAGGCAGGGCTGTAAGGCAGTGGCTGACCCAAGGTGTGCTTGGCATTGCCCACAAGGTGACTCGGAGTTAAAAGGTGTCATCAAAGTAGTTATTTAGCAGCTCAAGTTAAATAAAAAGGCAATAATTGCTAGGAACCTTTCTGACTATGTAGCAGTTATGTGCTTGCAGAGGATCTGAATGGAGAAATAGTGTGTAACAAAGGACTGTACCATAGTGATTGCATAATTTGCTGCTTAATGTGACAGCGTCTCAGTGGCAACGATACAAAGTCAGCTCCATATTTTCAGTGCATGTTCAACTGCAACCCTGCTGAGCATTTAATTTCCTTTGATTTTGGCAAAATAAATTGTAAGGTTCTACTCTTCTGCATAGGGCTGGACTGCAAAATTCAGGGAGTAATTTAGAAGACCTGCATTGATGTGCTTGGTTTCAGCAATATTTATGTGAAATAAAAAAATTGCAAAAGAGTTTACAGAAGTTAAATGGCTGCCTTCTAATGAACTTGAATGGTATCTTGGGCCAGTGGTCCTTAGACTGTTTTCATAACCTCAGTGTCAGCATTTCAGAGAGGATGAAATCCAGGATTCTTCGCCTTGCTGCTTGGGCAGCACTGAAAGACCAATGTAGGACCAGTTGTTCTTGTAAGAGAAACTGAAACACTGATATTACTTTGGAAAGTATTGTAATCAGAAAGAATTACAAGAAAAGCACAGAGTCTCATGACTTAATATTGTGAAGCACTAGCTTAACATGTTAAATGAGAAAGAACCTTTAAAAGCCAAGTTCATAAAACAAAAAAGAAAAAATACTTCCTTTAAAAAGAAGAGCTATCAAAGAAATTAGTTGTCTAGGGACCAAGAAGGAGTTTGGGAAACAGATGTTCTTACATTTAGGACAGATGTTTTATGATAACAGCGCTTTGATAGCAGTTGCAACAAGAACCTACTCTAATTGAAAAATGTTGTGGTATTTCACAAGAGGAAAGAAGAGGAAAAAAAAATCAGCAAGTTTCAAACAGACATAGGAAGACAGATTTTCACACTATTGTGTTGCTGTGATTATGTCTCCAAAAGGGCAGAGAACAGGGAAAGTCCTGTAACTGTGCTGAAGAGTGGAAAGATAAAGTAAGCACTCGTAAAGTAGGAGAATGAGCTAGGCTCCCAGAAAGGGACTTCAAAGGGTTAGGTGAGAGTTGAGAAAGTAGATTGAGACTTATGGTGATAGTAATTATTGACCATGTTGTCAAAAGATTGACAACAGTGATAGGCACGTGGTGCCTATAAAATACTTTAAGGGTTATGAGGATAAGGAGTGAGTGCTGCTCCAAGTGAGGCAGACAGCATCCCTTCCATCCCAGACATTTGAAATGGAGAGACTGTTGGCTTTGAATCTGGCTCAGCTGCTTAAAAGTTTGAGCTTGTGAATGTGATCAAACAGAGAGATGTCATTATCATTGATTAATCTTTACTTGATCTTCCTACCTGTTTAACATTCATTAAAGGCAGATTTAACATTCATTAAAGTCTAAGTGTGTAGGGGGTGGTCCTTATCTCTCCTTTAGCTCCTTGAAAGCTAATGCAACATAAAAGAGAGACCTTTGACTGGCTTGCAGTTTCACTGGGAAAGCCTATACAGCCCCTGGAGAAAACTGACATTTTAACAAGTGGATCCCTAGATCACCTACAAAGTCAAACAGGAGATTGGTTTCTTCTCAGACAATGTGTCTTGGAGAAGAGCTTTTATTATAGGAAAGCAGGACAAATAGATGCCAGACTCTGTTACTAGGTCAACATCTCTGCTCTCTTCAATCAGCAAGAGAGATTTCATGGTTTGGGTGCAACCGAAAATGAAGACTCACAAAATTTTGAAGTAATTTTATACAAAATCTGGGGGTTTGTTTGCGTATGTTAGAATGTATAATTCTTTTTATTCCAGGCTATTGTGTTAGAACTGGTCAAATAAAGACAGAGTTTTAGTTTTGTTTTCTGGAAGCAAAAACAACAGCCATGAGTGCAGCAGTGCAGATGACTTTTAAAACTTCCTTTGCAGGTGTCTATTTTTTTTAGTGTCCATTCCTGTAACCAGACACCCTGTAAATACAGTCTAGGGACACTTTAAGTTCAAGTGGCAAGGCTCAGTTAGGGATTATTTCTCAATTTTTGGAGAGATATCTCTTTTGGACTTGTCTGCCAATTACTAGGCAAAGTGCCTGCAACTATCAATTCCAGGCAGTTCATTTTTTCTGAGGAAAATAGAATATTTCCGGCAATAGCCAACAGCATCCATCCCTAAATGGAGAAATCCCCTCTTACTTTTCTTCCTCAAAGCCTGGCATGTCATAGTGAAAATTGACCTGGACTGAACCTCATTCACAGGATGTAACTGCATAGAATCTATTCACTGTTTTCTCTGCATGGTTGGTACCAAAGTCTCAGAATCTCTTATTTCTCATATGACATTTTTGCTATTGTATATTTCAGTTTTGTCATCCACAACATCCACTTTTTTCCAACGTGCTGGCTAGTGAAGATTTGTCATTGAAAGCTTTCCTCATGTTTGGGGAGGTGTGAACACAGAGTGCAGGAATTAGCTTTGCTCCACACAGTGATCAAGACCCACAGCACCAAACTGGCCAAAGATTTTAAGGCACCTGTATAGTACAGTAATAGTAATTTACTGCTAGAATAGTCCAGCAGCAGGTGACAGCTACCATGGGGTTATCATGGGCTTTCTGATGAGCTTTAAGGTACTCCAAGCATTTATCTTGCTTGACTTTGACAATTGGGTCTGCTTTTCAGAAAGCAGCCCTCTAGATTTACACCTAGCACAAGGCAGAATAAGGCATCTTAATTTTACAATATACATTTAATTGGATGAGCTATAAAAGCATTGATAAAAAACTAATGATGCAAAGAAATTGTCTACTAAATGAAATACCTTTTCTCACTGAAGCATTAGATTAAATGTACATATTAGAAGAGCTTTTTACTCCTTGGCTGTCACAATATGGTGAACCATTTAACAGAGTAATGGAGCAGGGGGCTATTGTAAAGCAGAGACATTAGAAATTTAGGGACATTAAAAAACCTGGATTCTGAAGACATAACCTTTTAAATTTGTTGGTTTTTTTTTTTTTTTTTTTTTTTTTTTTTATGTAGCTCTTTATAATCATTTCCAGGATCTCCCTGTTAGACTATTCTTGTTAGTGACTAATTTTTGTATGCTCTTTGGCCAAAATGTAATGGGATTGGAGACAGAAAGTTATTGATTCAAACTTGTCTACATTTAGCTCTAAATTAATTACTTTCTCTCCTTACCTGGACTGATTTTCTGTAGGCAAAACAGAAGACTATGGGAACATGAAGGCCAATTCAGATTTACTAACACAAACATACATCTCCTAATTGATTCACATTTACTGTAAAATGTCCCCATTAGCAAAGAGTAGCTAAAACTAAAAGAAAGAGTTGAAGTAGTCAGTGTTTTGCAACATATTGAGGTCTTTAGAACATGGGTTACATTATTTTAATAGTCAAGAACCTACTTTTTGATTCTAGAGAATGCTTTTGCATTTTGTTTCTTTTTAAAAAAAATAAAAGGAAAAGGAAAAGAAAAATGAAAGATGCCTGTCTGGACTGAGAAAGAGTTTATCCAAACCAAAGTTCCCTTAAGCAAAGCAGCAATATGTGGAGGTGCATACTAATCTCCAAGCTCTTGTTTATTGTGGTGTGAATCTACAGAAATCTTTTGGGTCAAGTAGAAATGAGAAAAACTTGGCTTATATATAAGAAAATGTTGTCATGCCTCTGGATTACTAACTCACAGATTCTGATCTGTGTCCGTGAACAGGAAGGGTGACATCCTGCACCACTGAAGTCGGTGGCAAAATTCCCACAAATTAATTGGGTCAGGATTTCTCTTCAAAAGCCTGGAACAAAGTCCATTAAATAAGTGGAAACACTCCCCAAAGGAAAGACTCTACATTTCTCTGTGTTTCTGTCTCTGATCTTGTTTCTTTGTCTTTCCCAGCAATAGAATTATTCCTAGATTATTAAGAAGTACTCATGGACTTCTTTGAAGGGCAGGGACTTCAATAAAATTGTCAGCATGGGTTCCAGGTACTGCAAAGGCATTGATGACTTGTAAGAAGGCACAGACTTGAGTATTTACATACTTCAGTCCATTTGCAAACTATCAAGCCATTGTGTGGAATCATTATTTTATTTCTATTTTCTCTTCTGCAGCTGGGTTTGAAAATTAAATTGATCCAATTTGTTTTATCCTGTTACTGTTTTATCCTGTACTTTGTTTTATCCTGTTACTGCTAAACACTGCTAATAACCACATAATTTAAACAAAATATTAATATTTTTAATTCAAAGAGTTCTTTTGACTGTGGAAATGTTTCCTTTAATAAAAGGCGGATGAAAAATGACTAAGAAACAAGCTGGGGGTGATTTACGTGTTTAATTGAGGAAGAGAAGTATTTATGAAAAAATAAGCTGAGTTTTCCTCTGCCAATCAGGAAGAATGGGGCAGATTTTAAAGTAATAAATCCAAGGTATGCATCCACCAAGGGGACTACATAACAAGGTGGTGTAATAAACAATTTCTGACAGAGGTTAGAAAGGTTACCAAGAGTTTGTGTGACTTGAGAATTTGGATAACAAGATTTAGTTTTTACAGGATAAACTATATATTGTCTGAGAAGAGGTGAGCACGTGCACAGGATTGGAAGATAATGCAAAATCAGTAAGATCAGCAAAAGGGTTACTTTGGATCTTATGGTGTAGAAAGAAAAGTTGTGGAGGTGTAACAGACCATGAAAAAAAGACTGAAGGTATCCCAAACCAGTAGGTTGTAGAGGAAAGAAGTAAATCTAAGGTTATGTCAGTGACTGAATTACAGTGGATATTATAGTAGTACTAATGGACAATGACAGAAAGGTCATATCATGTTATTCTGGTGAAAGACCTTGAGAGGCTAGCAGGTATAACAGATGTCCTTAATTCAGAATAAATGTAAGAAATAAGTCTACTCTTTAGGGAATTAGATAGCTGCAATGATGGGCAGCATCCAAAACTAAGGTTTATGCAAGACTAGTGAGTAATCCAACCTGGGTGGAGGGTTTTACTCGTCCCCACGTGGGAAAGGGCACTTCTCCTCTCCTACTTGGTCTATGCAGTCCCTGGGGGCTAAGGCCTCGAGCTAGCTGGACTTATATAAAGCCCAGAGAGCCATGGATTTCTGCAGGTTTTCAGTCTGAATTGAATTCAGACACAGAGGACAGGCTTTTTCTTCCATGAATCGATGAAGATGTGAGTAGACAAGGCAAAAATACAAAGATGTTTACAAAAAAATTATCTGAATGCCAAGAACATAAAAAGACTGGGTACTGGGATTATAAACATGAGAAGAACTATACTTGTTTCCTTGTAGTAGCTGAAAAGTGCTTGAAACTGGCTCCCCACAGTGTTGCAGAATCATCTCAGGGCTCCAGGTGGAGACCTTGGCTGCTGGTGGACACAGCCCTCTGCCCTGGAGGCACCAGTGTGGAGCAGCCTGCACATCCCCTGCTCTGGAGCTCCTCTGTGAGCTGTGGGCACTGCTGGGCTGCTTAGCTGTCCCTCTGTGCTCTGCTCTCCCTCCAGTGCCCTCTCAGCCCATTTTGAGCTCTCAGCTCCCACAAAGCTTTCCTTTCTTTGTGCTTTGTCACCTGTCAGCAGTACTTTGCCCTCTGTATTCTCTTCCAGGTTCATCCCAGGCTGGCAGTTTGGTTTGGACTTGGCCAGTGCCTGGTCCTTGAGGAGGGTGTCAGAATACATCACCTGGCTTGTAGGGAGCACTGCTCCTGGGCCAGATGTCACATGCCTCTTAGAGACAGCCTTATGAAACTTACTGCCTTTGTTCCATTGTTTTGTAACTTGGAACACATTATTTGTATTTTGTCTGATGTGTTCAGGAGAAATTTTGGATAATTTTTGGTAAAAATTTCCTGCTGTAAGATTTCAATTCTTGACATTGATACTGTATTCCTCCTTGGGTAGGAGAAATTGGCTCCTCTGGAGTTCCACCAGGGTTGTAACAAAACAGACAAGACCCAGCATCTTGCTGGTCTGTAAAATGAACAGGGAAAGTGTCTTTCCCTAAATTAGTAAAGAAATATGACCTAAAGAACACACTGTTTCCCTAGACCCTGAACAACCTTGGCCCTGTGGGTGATTAGGTCAGTGAACTTTTACAAACCAAGCTTATACAAAATCCTGGGCTAGTTTGTGAAACTGGAGGCTTGCAAACACTCCAGTGCACTGAGGGGTGTATTTGGCACACAGTTGTTTTCCTGTGTTTCAGTTTCCCTGTTCAGAGAATCACGGCTCTGTAACAAATTGTTGAACAGCTTGTATAACCTTTAATTTAAGACTGGTTATATGTTTATATATTTTAAAAGTAATAAGTCACCAGGTATGGAGAATGGCCAGAGAGCCACACTTCAATTTATGTATCAATTCTTTGTATATCTTGCTAAAAACCATGGAAAATTTCTGCTGAAAGTGTTCAGATGTGCCCAAGAATTTACTAGGAATCTTGTTTTAATTATACACCCTCAAATGTCTATGATTTTAATTCAGCTCCCAGACATAAACCTTTTCTCCAAGTCTGTGGGTGCAATGCCAGCTAACAGAGAATGCTATTGCTTTCTTGATCATGTGAGGCTGTGCTGATATAAATTGGTCAAGAATTTAGCATATTAAGCACTAGAATATGTGACTTTGTTGTGCAACTTCAAAACTACTGTGAACAAACGAGGAATCAATACCATGGGAATGCTGGTGGCTGCATGCTTGAGATTTTGGTGAGTACTTCTTGAAAAATACTGTTAGAGAAAGGACTAGAAAGCCTGCAATTAAGATAGTATTACAGAAAATCCCACAAAGTGAATACAGTGAAAGGGAAACCACAGTAAAAGTGGGAGTATGTGGCTGCAATTCAATAAATAGGAAGAGAATCTTGTTTAAAGCATTTTGTTTATAATCATGAAGTCCTTGGGCAATTTCATCATGTTGAGAGCAGACACTCACTGTCTATCAAATTCAGCCTAAATTCAGTTTGTAGAATAAACACAAAATGGCAGAGTAAGTGAGCCAACAAGACCTTTTACGTGTTGGAGAGAGGCAGTAGAAGACCACACACACAATCTGCAAGTGCAGTCCTTTCAAAAGAGTTTCCAGGCCTTTTTCTGTGGCTCTTACTCCTGAAATAATTAAAATTTGGAAGAGATGAAGATGATCAGTATCATTATATATGCTGTTTCAGAGAAAAACATCTTGTGATGATTTAATTTCCTGGTCCCTTTCAGTGGTCCTCACTGTAGTCTTCTTGCATAGATTTTTTTTCCCCCTATCATCTTGACTTCATGAATGTGGCCCTTCAAATTTGGCAAAATCAAAGTTGCAGCTCTACCACAGTTATTTTGTAAGTGACAGCAAAACTTTTCCAGCTGGTAAAAATGTGTTGTATATTGCCTAAGGCTGAGAAAATAGCATCCTCTCACACTGTATCCTTTTTCTTTCATCCATGGTAAATCCATTTTCACTTTCCCAAGAGGATTTCTCCCTGAGTCTCAGTGCAGGAGGATGTGGTATTCCCTCTGCCTTACTTCAGTGTTTATTATTGCTGGGACATGCCATTTTTATTTCTATGGAATATAGTATTTAATAGTGTTTAGTAAAATCTGTTTAAAGAACCTAGTTATTAGTAGATTCTACTCACAGAGTTTCTCCAAAATGTTCATCTGGAGTAAATTAACCACAGGAGGAAAATGGTTTGCAATGTAAAAGTAGCAACAGGCATTTTGTCATCACTGCTAACAAACAGAATACTGTCTGGACAACCACTGGAATTTGAAATGCAGGTCATCCCAGCTTCCTTTCCATACTTACTGCTGTGAGAACTGTTGCATTTCAAATGTAATATCACCAGTAATGTACGTCAGCAATGCTGCTAAAAAATATCTTCTTTACTCTTTCATTAGAACTAGATCTGGTGAAGGAAATTGCTGTAGACTTTCACAAACTGGTAAACTACTAAAACTTCATCTAAATAGAGGATAATGCAATGCAAACAACTGTAAATAGAAGTGAACAGGAAATTCTTTTCCAGATATTAAAAATGCATCTGCCTCTTACTAACATTAGGTTCTGCCAAAATAAAATTAATAGAAGTGTTTGAATTTGGGGCTGGAAGTAAAATGTTGCTAATCATAGACCAGTGGCTCTAAATTAAGCTGGCTGAAAGAGCCAGGAGCTGCTTAGGAAAGGTACTTTACTTCTTTCTTTGCCATCACTGATGTTTTTTTCAATGAAGTCATCATATCACTGCATTCCTGCATCTGTTCTGTCATCTAGAGTGTTTTCCCAGTGTGATCCTCAGGGAAAGTGTGCTGATACACTTGGTGGCATCTATGTGTACATTTTCTGAATAATAGTTTGTATAAGATCAATGCCTGTGTAGGCAACTACAGAAAAAGAAAAGGCAGAATTGATGCTTAAGACTCAAAACTAAAATAAAATTCATTTTTTTATTTTTAACAGAGCCAGGATTTTGTTTTCCTTTGTGCTGCACAAACTGTCTGGTTAAATTCAATTGCCTATTATGTATAAAAGGATACTGCTGAATCCTGTAAGCTCAGTTTGGAGCCATTCTGTGACAACACCACAATTTCCAGGCAGTGATTACTCAACAGTAATAGTTTCCCCCTCCTTCTAGCAGAATACTGTTAATGCTCAGGATCAAGAAATGCTTCACAGTATTCTATTAAGAAACAGTAAGGAATATTAGTTTCATTTCATCTTGTAGTAGTGCAAATCAACACATCCTTAAGGACATCACAGATGTGTGTCCTTGTGTGTCCATCCACAGATGTTTGCATGGCTGCAGTTTCAATGGATTTCATACATTCCCAGTTCCAAGTATCTGTCCATTTGCAAAACCTTAAGAACAAATATATATCCAGCAATGAAAGCACACACATTTATATCCAGTACCAGCCAGACTAGCTCTCTGCACTTTTGGTATTAAATACACAAACCATCTCATGAGTATGTGAGAATGGAGACCTTGTTTCTGTGGGTCTCTGTGCTGCTTCTTGCACAGTCTGCACTCAGAACACAGTATATTCCCTCAGATTATTTTATATTGTGAATAGTTTTAGCTTACCTATTTATAGAAGCAGCTGGATCTTTACTACTCCCCAGGCTGGAAGCCACAGTAAGAGCTGACTCTTCACATTTGAAGGACCCACTCAGCCTGGAACATCACCTGGAGATGTGATTTTTGTAGAATTACACATGGTTTGAAGTGAAAGCTGTGGACAAAGGCAAATCTCAAATCCTATGACAAATAGTAGGGTCTATTACCCTTAACTGAGTAGATTGGCACTGCCCATCCTGAGCAGTTATGAGCAGAGCAGAGCAGAGATGTTCACAGCTTTGCTGGCTGAATCAGAGAATGTAAAGCCCACTGTATTTGTGAAAAGCCAGCAAGGAATAAAAAGGCCACAAGCAGTGAAAGCCTTTTTTTTCCCAACTGGACTGTTTTTATGGCATTTTTTTAAAAGTGACAAGCTCTGTCTCTGGGTACCTAAAAGGAAAATCTTTTGACTCCTGGGAATGGGAAACAAAGTTGACAGTCAGCCAAGCTGGCTGGCTGCACAGATAGCAGGGCCAGTCACAGAAACACTGAATTGTGGAGTGGTTTGGGCTGGAAGGGACCTTAAATATCACCCAGCTCCAACCCCTGGCCTTGGGTAGGGGTGCCACCCATTGGACCAGGTTGTTCAGGGGCCCATCCAACCTGTTCTTGAACACTTCCAGGAATGCACTATTCACAGCTTTTCTGGGTAGCCCTTTTCAGTGCCTCACTATCCTCACAGTGAAGAATTTCTTCCTAATAACTGATATAAAACTCCCCTTTTTCACTTTGAAGCCATTCCCCCTTGTTCTGTCATTACATACCCTTGTCAAAAGTCCCTCTCCAGGTCTCTTGTGGGTCCTCTTTAGGTACTGAAAGGCTGCTGTTGGGTTTCTCCAGAGCCACCTTATCTTCAGGCTGAGCCATCCCAACTTTCTCAACCTCTCTTAATGGCAGAGATGCTCCTGCCATCCCCTCCCTCTTCCTGAGATGTTTGGCTTCAAGGCTGGCTTGCTGCAATGGAAGTTTTTGATGGTGGAACTGGGCTACCAGCACAGCAGCCTTGCTGGCTCCCAAGGGGGAACCAGTAATGCATATGTTACAAACTGGAGACCCAGCTATAGTTTCAAAGTAGCCCTAGCTCCATATGAGTAGAAAATCTGGTAGTCCCTATGAGCCAGCAAAATGGTTGTGGATCAGCCTGCTACTTTATAACAAAGAAGTGGAGAAAATCACTGAAAATCCCTCCAAACTTGCATGTGGCCTGAGATTTGAAATTATATGTCCTAGCTCAGACCTTAGAACAAATAATCTCACTGTTTTTGTTCTTTTTAATTTAATGAGTTTTTCCCACTATGCTAACATGATTTAATTTTATTTTACTTGGCAGTAAGTAGACAGTCCTTACTATGTTAATGTTATTAATAATATTTGGCACACAGCTAATTCCTTCCATCAGACTCTCATGGCCCTTGGTGAATGAAAGTCTAAAATACTTCCCTGTAAAGGCAGGCTTTAGCTCACTGCTGCACAGAGATGCTCTGTGGGTTCTGGGAACATAGCTCTTATCACTGATTGCCATAACTTACAGCTAGACTGCAAATTGGATTAAATGCTCATGCAAAAGAGAAGAGGTAGGAATACCCTCTGTGTCTCTGTCTGCACAATGGTCACTGCATGGTGGGTAATGATTTACTGCTTTTTTGGGACTTTAGTAAATTAATATCCTTCATCTGGCATGAGAAGGGAGAAGCAGAAAAGAGGTGAGAAGCTTGTAAACTGGCATACAATACTATTTCTGGCCTGAAAATCAGACTCTGACTCTGAAACCATGGCCCTCCCAATTCATAGCTCTGCCATGTATTTAATTATGTATATATTATCCACAGTATATAAATAAAGTAATAAATATATAGAATGGAATCTAATAATAAAACCCAAATGCTATTTAAATCCTTCTGACTAGGCCAGGAGGACACACAGACACATGGACAATTACCACATGCCACCTGATCCACAGCAACTCTGTGCACGTGTCTCCCAGCCATGCTGACTCAGATTCTGTAGCTCAGTGCTGGAAGTGAGCAAGCCTGGGTCAAGTTGTATCTTTGGCTTTCCAGAAGCTGCATCCAGGTCACTGAGGCAAGTGGCTTAATGAACTGAACTGGAACATAAGACTAATGCTGCTCCTGGTAGTCTGAGGAAAATGTAAATGATTTTTTTTTTATAAGACTACTTTTTCATGAAACCTGTAATTGTATCTCACATTTTCACCAAATGAACTTATTCCAAATAAGAGTTAGAATGATCTTTTTATCTGTGTGGGTAAGGTTTGACACTATCAAAAACTGGGTCAGAGCCACAAGTACATCTACATCCATAGCTTGTGCAGCCTCATGGCTATAACCATGTCTCTCATGACTTGTTTAAAATCAGACAGTTGTCTCAATCTATTTCTAAAGGAACAAGTGTCTACCCTGAGTAAATAAATAGCAGTGTAATTACAACTGACAGATGCATTTTGCTTTGCTGTCGTCAGAGCATTTCCTCTCTAGGGCTTTGATACAGGAGCTTTTGAGCCAGACAAACTCTTGATCACACCCTCTGCAAATAGGTCAGCACAGCACAGAACGGCTGTGTGTGCATGTGGTTCAGGAATTAAATTTAGTCTCTACATTTACCCAGTGATTTGACAATAGCTTGTTTTTTCTAGGAATCAAATCTGGTTAATTAATGTATAATTTAGAAAGAAGACTAGAGAGATTCATACCACAAGGTGGCTTCAAGATAGACATTGTATATATCTAGAGTCTAAATAAAATTGTATGTTTTTTAATGAAGACATAAAAAGGCATAACTATTTTAAATACCCATTCTAGGAACTAGAGGACGTTTCAGTCCTTTTCATATAAGCACCTTTATTTTATGTTGCATCTCCAAAACAGCATCTTTAACCAGAAATCTTCTGTGTGAGGTCCTCAGACTCCTACCCCTGTGAAATGGAGAAATGGCTGCAGTGAATGCAGTGAATGGCATTTTAGCATACATATAACACATCATCCTCCTTATATCTTGTGAGCTGAGAACAAAAAAGAATATCACAAATCTTCAGAATTCATCACAAGTCAGGAATAAGGTAGAGATACCTTTAAGTTTAGGTGTCTTTGGTGTGGGTATTGCAGCCCTGTAAGATCTGTAGATCTGCAGTGGGTGCAGAATCAGTCAGCTGAGCTGACAGAGTTCTGGCTGTGATTCATGTCCATCAAATATTGAAAACTAATTTAAGATAAGAAGAATTCCTCCAAAACCACCACTGACTTCCCTGTCTGGCTCTGCATTGACAGCAGTGGAGAGTTGGGTGACCTGTTCATGCACAGGTGTCTGGATAAAGTCAGAAAGATCCCACTACTACAGGCTAGGAGATTTAGTTTTGAGGCCACTCTTTCTTGAGTTATTGTTAGACACCAGTACTACTGCTTTAAATTATTCATTGTGAAAATACAGAAATCAGGCTTTTAAGATTTCTAAAGTTTTCATGCATATACGTGCTAAAGTCTGTTTAGACTCATTGAAGGAAATGCTCTACACTCTTATGGTTTACTGAAAATGTAAAATTATTTGCTGTTACAAATATTATCCCACCATAAAATCCAAACTGAAAAAACCCATGAAAAAGCAAATTAAAAACCCACAGCAAAGCCCCCTTAAAACAACAACAACCTCCCCTTCCGTTCCCAACCAAACAAAACTAAACAAAATTCCCCAAAACCAACAAAAAAAGAACTGGTAATTTTTCTATAGATCTGTCCTGTCCTTCTAGGGCTTGATCTGTGACATTCAAAGTCACAGAGGTTGCATTACACTAATCACTGATGAAACATGACTGACTGAGGATCTCAGTTTCTTATTTTCTGAGCTTGTGTTTCAGATTTCATCCAAGGTTTCTCTGTGTGGTCTATTTATTCATAAAATATAAGGAGAGTTTGTGGGAAAACATCTCGAAGTGGAAAAAAGATATTTAAAACATAAGAGTGTATGATGATGTCTGAAAATATCTCTTTTCCCTTATGGTCAGTATTTTCTTATTCATCTCAGAGACCAAGCTCTCAAAGAGCCCTCTGTGCCTGTGTCAGTGGAGTATGTGGGGACCAGGACAGTCACCTGGCTTTGTTCCTGCAAGACCCTGCCTTAATGGAAACCCCCAAAAACAATGCTGGGCTTGGTTTTTCTATTTAATTTTTATTTCAGAGATAACAGATTACAACCTTTGCTCACATAAATGCAAAATGATGTATCTGAATAGACTTAAAGACAATGAAGAAAATGCAAAGTTAAACAAAAATGTTATATCTTTCATTTGTTTAGAGAAGACACAGTCATGGACTTGTTATTTCTATGACATGGTTATAAAATGCAGCTGGTGCCTCAGTATTTTATAAGGCTTCTCATTACTTTCCATTGACCCCATCTAAAAAGCTAGTTTTCACAGTGTTTTGATATCCATTTGACACAAATGTTTGTTATTTTCACATAATTTTTATGTGAACTCTTTTCTTTTTATTTGAAATTAACAATGCAGTGTTTTGGCATATATGGTCTTTGAAATCACATCATTAAAATGACAGTAAAATTTCTGTGATGGGGTATATTACTGTTCAATAACCATATTGATGTCACAGTTCAGGAGAATCACATATACACATCCTCAGCAATCAAATACCTGTAAGACAACACTCCCAAGGGCACAGTGGTCTTCATTAGTAATGCCCATGCCTTACGCAGGGGTAATGAGACACTGCAGCACTTCCCCATTATTAGAGAAGAAAACAATACCATAATTCACTGGAAACAATGCAAAAATAATGGCTTTGATTTGTTAATTCTAGTCTGCAAAACTTGCTCTGATGAGTACAATGAGGTAGCCAGCTGTTGCTAATAAGGCTGCAAAGTTTAATGTAAAGATAGAGGTGATATGTTAATGTGTGTTGTCATTCTGGCTCACCTTATCTGATGATTTTGACATTGTCTGGAAAAAGCAGCAGAGGTAATTTACTTTCCCAAACTGGCAAGGATTATTCAGTACAGAGGCTGAATATCATCACCATTTCTTCATGGGCTTGTCTTGGGTCTGATCCAATGTATTGAAATCTGCAGATTTTTAAAAAATGTTTTAATGGGATCTGAATGAGGCTTCTCATTTAGGGAAAAATCAGGCAACCTATTTAAATCTTACAGAATGACTCTTGTAACTCAGATGGTATTAAAAAATGAGAAATGGGTTTCTGGTGTCTATACTGGTGTCTAAATAGAAGAATCCAGAAAATTAATTCTTATATTTGTATAAGACAATGGTTAGGCAAGGATTAGGAAAATTCTCAACTCATATCATAGCTTCACAATAAAGTTTTTATGGAATGGGAGGTGAATGTCTTGCTCGACCAAAGCATCTTAAACATATAATTAAATTTTAGGTACATTCATGGTTTTACTGACATCAGTGAAGCATGGCTTCAATTTCAGTAGAAGGAAAGAAAGACAAATATACAGTCTTTGGGCTAAATGTAGCAACTATTTATTTGCTTGTTCTTGGTGGCCACTGATTGTCTTAATACCATCACTGCATAATTGTATTTTGTGTGCTTGTGTATGGCCTGTCAAGGGTGGAAGGAAGATTTTAATGCTCCTTGTCAGAGAGACAGAGTCTCCCCAGATGATGTGTCAGGTGACTTTCTTTGAGGACATGGATGGCAAGTAGATTTCTACACTAGGGATGCTCTTTCTGCATTGAAAGACTGACCTAGTCTTTATGCACATGATGAGAGGCTAAAAGCAATTATCAAAATGCTGATATGTGAAAGGACAAAGTACAAGGTCTGTGCCTTGTACCCCGTTCAAATCACACAAAGTGCTCTGGAACTGCCAGAAAACCCCATGCTGATAGCTTTATATTATTGCCTGAGTGTGACTGAATAAAATCACATAGTTAGAAGGTCTATAAACTGGCTTAGCTGCATGTTTTGTCACTAGATGGCAGAAAAAGATGAGTTATCTTGTATGATTAAACTAGTATTTTAACAAATGATCTGGATGAACTTAATTTGTTTATTGTAGAAACAATGTAAAACCCACTCACTAAACCCTGACTTCCTTCTGCCATATTTAAAAAATACATTCTAACATCATGTTGGTAACTTGGGATTATGGTGCCCTCTTCTAAACATGCTTCCCAGATATGATCATTAATGCTAAACCAAAACTATGGAGATCCTTTAATGTAAAAAGTGGCAGAGAATAGAGGAAGAATATTTAATTACTAAGTGTGGGAAAGCCCATTGCCTGTATTTACTTTGGTGGTTAATATTGACACTGAGTAACTGAAGGACCAGCGGCTCCTTCCTTGCACATCCAGACACCCTGCTGAGTTCAATGGGAATGTGAAGTGTGGAAGATTGTGTCTCTACCCAAAGCATCCTCGAGTCAAGGGGAAGATTCCCATTGGCTTCTTCAGGGCTGGGATTCGCCCTAGCAAGGAGCCATCCTTTGAATAATAAGCATTCAGCACTGAGTGGCCAGCCCAGGGTGCTGGGGGTCTGCAAAGAACTAAACAAATAAATGACACACATTCCATTTCTTATTTGCCCCAGAGTTACACACACGTGCTGTACTAGGAAAAGATCAGAGCTTTTCCCTGGGAGGCCAGCCACACAGATTGAGGGAGCCACACTAGATAATCTCTGCTTGCCCTTCCATCAAAAGAGCTCAGCTGTAAAAGCTTCTTCACATGTGCAATAGATGAAACAACATTGTGGGGACAGGCTTTGTTTGTGCCCATCATCAGACATGTTTGATCCTCCACATCAGCCTGCCAAGGTCAGCTCCCAGCAGACTGTCTGATACAGTAAAGCTCACCCTGACTGGCACGCACACAAACCAGCACCAGGCATTGTGGTGTTGTGTGCCTGCTTCAGTCATCCAAAGAGATGTATTTTCCACATATTCCTAGAAGACTTTTGTAGGACCAAGGGTTCATAGCAGTTCTCTTACTCCATGGACTGGTCTGTTTTGTCTGGCTTCAGTTGCAAGCATCATTCAGATAATTTTGTTAGTTTAGCTCCTAACAAGCTTTCAGTCATGTTCAAAGGATCTGGCAGGATAGCCTGATTTGGTGGATGGCAAGTTGTGTGGGTCAGGGAGCTGCAGAGAAAAAAGAAAGTGACATCCCATGAAACTTCAGGTGCAACAAAAGTACAGGAATTTTTCCCTGTATTGGCTGATAAATGGCTGGCCCTAACTAGATTCACAACAAAGCCAAGAATATAACGCACCTAGCTTTTTAAAATTATTATAATTGTTATTGTATATTGGAAGAAATGAGCTTGTAATAAATGAGGAAGTTCACAATGTTAGTCAGCATATGCTATGACTGTTTTTTTCTTTTGCCATGGTACTTGGGACATTTGGGTTCAGGTTAGTACAAAACCAAACAAAAAGCTTGCTTATAATCTTTGACTACAATAAGGGTGAAATTAGTACTTCAGGGAATGTGATGAACTTCCAGCTGTGGAGCCCTACAAAAAGAGCCTGTTTGTAATGCCAAGCAATCCAACTCAGTCCCTGGTTTTTAGTGCAGTGTTTTATAAAGGACTTTAAAAACATTGAATACAATTCTCTGAAAGAAAGAACCGAAAAGTGGTAATGAAGGGAAGACAAATCAAATTTTAGACAAGAATTTAGCATTTCTGGTCTACAGTTAGGGTAAACACAGTTTTCTGGTTTCATACTTAAACTCTATTGCTTTATTTTTGCCATCTGGTTCAGCAGCTGCAATAATCAAGCAAATGAAACAAAAAAAGCAGACAGTTCCCAGGGCTTAGATGTGGAAGGGCATAAGAGAAGCTCATGGCTGGTAGTGAAATTCTGGTTGCTGCTGAGAATCACAGTTTCTGGAAATCTGCACTGTCATTAGGTAGGGATGCTGTAGGTGTCTTAGAACTGGTATTACTGCATCTCACTGGAAAAAGAGAACTATTTCATAGTTTATAATTCCTGTGGTGCTTAAACCTGGCAAATGCTAGTACAGAGAAAAATCAAAGTCTTACTACTGTTTGCACCCACTGTGTCCTAAAACATTCAAACAGTTCAAAATTGACTGAATTCTATCCTTTAAATGTCTCCTCTGTAGAAGTGTTTTAGAAGAGTGGTTAGAAACAATTTGCTGATGCAGACAACCTGATATGTTGCCCACAAATTAATGCTGGTGTAGTTTTATAAACTTAAAGAAAGATTTGGTGGAGATGCTTTTGCCTGCCATGGAAAAGAAAAAAAAAGGTTAATTTAACAGGGTGGCTACACTGTT
Source organism: Molothrus aeneus (assembly GCF_037042795.1). NCBI lineage: Eukaryota > Metazoa > Chordata > Aves > Passeriformes > Icteridae > Molothrus > Molothrus aeneus. The sequence goes on along the minus strand of NC_089646.1, from coordinate 141,348,554 downwards.
CTTTAGAAACTGAGTAGGATCCAACTGGAGGTGCTGGATGCTGGCATGGTTCTGTGAAGGGAACAGAAGCTGAAACTCCTGTGGTGCATCTGCAGTGCACACTGCCTGTTGTCTCCATTCATGAGTTTCTTTGCTCTTTCCCAGTGTGGATTCATTTTGGAAATGACAGTCACAAACCACTTAAGTACCTTCTCCTAACTGCAAGGACACCTTTTGGAGCTTTTCCAAGCAGAATGGGACATACCTTACAAATAATGGATTTAAGGAAAACCTCTAGTCCTCCTCCAAGGCAGATCCTTCTTTTTAGTACTGTTCTGCCATTGTCCTAAGCAGAGAGCAGTCACAGTGTGTGACAGGCTGGCAGCTTTGAGCTTTTTGAAGCATCCCTAGAGCAAAACACAGATGGGAGAGGTGACACTGCTCAGGTGATCACAGCAATGAATATCACACTTGTGAAATTTGCCATTGTGAAAAATGAGAAATAGATCACTGTCCACCAGCTTAGTGAGTTTTGGTAACAATATGGTCTTCCAGGCAGTGATTGGAAATCACTAATCCCTGGGTCACTGCTAAAGACAATTTTTTGACCTGTCATTTTGGTGAGGGTAGATATACATAACTGAGATGAAGATAAAAAGCCTTTTTTAATACTTGCTAAAGGTCTGTTAAGATGGAGTAATAAGAAGCAGCAGTGAAAAATCTTGTTTTGTTTCTGGATTCAAGTGTTATTCTGGTCTGCTCTCTCAAGGTGTTTGAAGCTGAAGTAGAGATTTCTCCTCTGAAAGGGTGGGAGAGCAAATGCAGCTTTACTGCTCTCAACACAGATGTTAACAATTAGTTTATTCTTATTGGCATTAATTGCTGTTGTAGATGCAAGGAGAGGGTACATTATCTGCTTTATGGGATCCTGTATATAGATTTTGCAATTGCTTTAGTCATACTCAAGCTGCTCTGTCCAAAGGCCTGGAATCCCTGGTGGAAGGCAACTTCTCCTCTGTCAGTGCTCAGAAGCATGTTACAGGGCAATGCACATTATGTCTCTTCAGCTAGTTAAAAAAAGATGACTTTTACTCAGATTATTACATTTGATAGAAATCATGTGATTTTATTCTTGCTTGTTAGAAAGACATGCACGTAAAGGAGTATTCTGCTTTCTTGTGGGCTGTTATGCTTCTGATTGTCACATGCTGGCAGTTCAAAGTGATATCTTCTCTAAATAATTTATTGATTTATAAAGCAGGAGGAAATTTCACCACTAATTGCTCCAGAGGGTGTAGAAATAATGGGAAGGTCAGAATATAGTCACAACAGTAATTTAGATAAATAACTTTTGTTTTAGAACAAACTCCAATTACTGAGAGACAAACTCAGAGCCAGACAAAAGAAATAATAAGTTTTGCAGACATTTCATGAAAGGACTTGCTTGTGTCAGGCTTCATAAGGGTTGAACCTTGACTCTGTTTGTAGTGAGACTTCCTAAGAAACATATACATGACCAAAAGCATTGCTATTGATTTAGAAAATTATGTTTTTCTTATTGAATCCTAGTATATCCCCAGCTTGAGCCTGGTAAGCTGTGAGAAGGGCATCTGCTCAGTGATGAAATCAGAGTACTTCTGGATGTGTAAAGGTCTGCAGTCCCTTTGTCACATTCCTGTCTTCTTTGGCCACATACTATCACAGGCAGTTTACTGACTCCCTCTTCTTTCCTCCAGACTTTTGCTTTCAAGCTTCTGTGCCATCTCTCATTGTGTACAATCTTTTTTCCTGAGAAGTCATCTCTTGTGTATGGCAAAGCCAGGGTATACACTCAGCCAGCAGGTCCAGATAATTTTATTTTCAAATACAGCTGTTCTCTGCTTTTGTCTTTGGTTTTCTTTAGTTTTGGTTTCCCTAATGGGATATTTCCAAATAATGACATAACTGATTATTTACCATGTTTCTAATTCTTTTTTACATATGGTCATTAGAAAATGCAGCTATGAGTCGACTGTTGGTGGCTCTCACACTGCCTGACACCGCCCATGGTTTCTTCACACTCTCCAAACTCTTTTATCTGAATTTAGGATAAATCTGTTAACACTTTAAAGTAGGCTCTAACTTTCAGTTCTTTATTTTTATTTGCAATAAGGCAGGAAGGTTTCCCACCCTTGAACTAGATATTGGAAGAAATTCACAAACCTAATTAACTGAATGCCAACCCACAAGAATGAAAATGTTTTATACAAGAAATAGGATTTAAATGGCCCATGCATCTACTTAAATATGAAATGGAAAGAAGTTCTTACAATTTGAGCAGATAGACTCTGGAAGAGCTTTCAGTTCAGGAAATGAGTTAAAAGAGGAAGATGTATATTTTTACAATGGTGATTCTGATGCTTTCAATGAAAGTGTCTGATCTCAGCAGTCTCTTCTGGGTATATCTTCCTACTCCTTGACTAGCACATGTCTTAGAAACCTACATATATATATATAAACACACACACAAATATATATATATACACATATATATAAAATCACATCTGCTCGTTTTCTTTCTCTTGCTTGCAGGCAGTGGATGTGTCTGAAGGCAGACCTGAGCTCCTGCACTCATGTGAGAGTTGTGTAGCTGGAGCTGCATGTGAGCTAGAAAGCCAGAGAGGCAGGATACACTGCCCAGAGAAGAGACTCCATAGGAAATCTTCTATAAAGCTTCTAGGCTGGCTTTGGTTTTCATCTGACCACTTGGGTCAGGGGCAGGGTAGCTCATGTCTGCCTGTCTTCACCCATTCCCATATTTAAATTGCAAATACACACACAGCATCCCTTTCTGGTGTGCTGCCAACAGGGCACCTGCCTTTGTGAATACTGGCATAGATCAGGTCCAATCTCTCTTTTCCATCAGTTCATGTTACAGTGCTTGGCCACCAACCAGATCTTGCTTTATTGTCTCACTGAGGCCCTGTGTATAAACAAACTGCATTAGGAGAGGGACTCGCTGCAGGATTTTATTTTCTGCCTATTGGAAACCATCAAAGCAAAAATGCTCATAAGCATATTTCTGTTCAAAAGAACAAATTGCTCTTAATGTTTTTCAGCTTTTGATCAATTTATGAGGCATTGTTCAAATTAACCCCTGGTAGATATTCAGAGCAGATCTCTTGCTCTCTGGTGTGTTTTCTGAGTGCAGCTGACATGGGACAGTCAGGAGTCACAGGTGGACTGCACTGAGACTTTCCAGATGTTTTGGAATGACTTCCCTCCTGAGAAATGAAGAAGCAACATAAGTTCACAGCTTATCAGAGGATCATTAGAATGAGACCTACATATATGGAATACCTTATGAACTCTTCATGTGACAGAGCAGAAGAGGGTAATCCAGCACACAATTATTTCCAGTTCTTCAGTGGTTCTGAAAACGACTATTAAGCCTTTTCAATAACTTTGTTTAATTAGGACAGTTTTCTTTTGCCTGGCAGGTAAATAACGTCACACAGAAGATCATCTTAGGACAAACTATAATGATTAGTGTCTTCTTTCTGTAGAAGAAAATGTTTACTAAACCAATGAAGTAGAGAAAGTCTACACCACAGAGGCATTATAAGGAAATACTTCTCTCGGTCAAAAGCATTTGTTCCCAATCTACTTTGGCCAATAAGGAAAAGCTTGTTTTTCATTCTCTTGTGAAAGATCAATGTAGTATGTCTGAAATAAAAGAAAAAAAGTATGAACTTGGAATGAATGCAGAACAAGGAAACCACTGACTTAACAGTCTCACCAGGGTCTGCCTTTGCACCACAGCATCTGTTGCTCCTGCGTGGGTTGTTCTGGAGACAGTGATTTTCCTACAAAATGCCTGCAGAACAACACATGGCATTTCCTCTGTGGGTTCACCTGTTTGCCAACTTGCTGGAGATGACTTTGGTGGCACAAGTGCCATGTACCTTGACTGAAATGGAAATCACCATGTGTAAAATGTGTAAGGAGCAGGTCAGAAAGAAGTCCTCCATGCTTGTATTCAGGAATGCATACATGCCTGTTGATGCCCTCACTCCAAGTCCTGGGCTACGTCCTAACTTCCTTTGCAGGAATTGCTGCACTGCAAACAGGAGGCAAAATTGTGTCATAGTTCTAATAGCTTACACATGCTGGACTCCTTCACACATACAGAGCCTTTTTTTGAGCCTCATGTAAGGAAATGTGAGAAGGCAAGAGTTGACAAAAGCCCCAGATCTACGAGGCTTAAATTACTTGTACTTCCTCTAAAACTGTCTCTTAACTCATTTAAATAAGGCTTCAGAGAGATCTCATTGAGATGTGTGATCAGCCAGGTTTATTTTAATTTCTATTTTTAACACTATATCAACCTTTAATTATGGCTTTTCCTACATGTGTAATATTTTAGTTCAGAAATATCTGGAATACTGTTCTCTTATATTGCTATTTTCTTTGAACAACAGTGTATTCATTACTAATTTATAAATGTCTCATTCTCTCTGTGCATGCATCTAGAAAAGAGGATTACTCTGCATTATTACATACATAACCCATGACAAAATAGCCTCAAGCTTTTAAAAAAGTATCAGAGCATTTAGTACCAGCAATTATATTGCACAATTTTGCTGAGAGGATATAAAGGACTCAGATGACCTCTCTGGATTTGCAAAGACTCCAACCAGCCAATGAAGAGGAAAATTAATTCCTCCTTATTAAGCAGAGTCATAGGAACATCACAATTTCCAAGAAAGAGTACTTGTAACTGAGGAAGCTAAAATGCTCAAATTGTATTGAATGGAATAGGAATTTATTCCATGTTATTCCAGGAAATTAAGAGTGGTTTTTGATTTTTGTAAGTTTCAGTCATCGTACTTCAAAGAAGGACATGGCAACCTGGTAATCATTAACATCAGTGTTTATGGGTTAAACTTGATCATTCAGTTATGGATCGTTACATTTTTTTTCCATATGGTGTCTAAGCTAATATAATGCTTGAGAGTCAACAATGACGTGATAGGAAGAGATTTTGATTAGACAAAGAATTGGATATTATCCAGCTCTGAAGCTATATGATCAATAAGCTAACTGATGAATGAAGCTTATGAACTCTACAAATCGTAATGAGTATTTATACTTGATAAATGCTGTAAGATACAAACAGCTTTACTACAGAGTTGGTCTTATTATATAGTGCCACTGCATTAAAAATTTCATACTGGTATTGTCACAATTACCTGTGAGCATGCACTGATCATTCCTGAAGTGCTGGCAGAGCACAGGAAGCTCCAGAATACTCTTTGTGAAGAGCAGTTTGTGGAGGAGAGAATGTGAACTGTGGTACTGCCACAAAAACCACATTATGAAGTGAAGAGCATTATGAGCTCATGATAAGCCTGCAAATGAAAGAAATAATGCAAGAAAAAGAAGAAACGGGAAGATTGTCTCTCTCAGAATAAAAATGAGTTCTCAGTGCAGTTCTTAGTCAACTAGATCTTATCCAGAAAAGTTAATCTCTTTGTTTTTCTTACCCACTCTGTGTTTCCAGTGGGGTCAGAACCTCAACCCTCTGAGTAAATAGTACCACATGTGTGCTGATTATCAGCCTTCAGCGCTCTTGGGTTCAGTGTATCTCAGGCTGCAGCATTCACCTTTGCCTTTGTGACCCAGTACTGTGCTTGAGATGTCCTAAAAGGAAAGAGAAGGTGTGTGTTTTTCCAGAGTTTTAACACATCCAAGTCAGAAGCCCACCATGCCATACCTCACTCTGCACGGCAGCAAGGTGATGATTGGAGCACAGTGGCTTTCACAGGCAGTGAATGCATTGCATGTAAACAGTGAAAGGGAAGTTAAATTTGTAGTGGCCCCCTTGTAGAAGCCTTTACAATCTTTGCTCTTTACAACAGAAATAGCCCCTCCATAGGATGGTGTACAATTTTCTCTTCTGGGAAACATTGGAAATTAATTTTCCCTCAGCAAAAGTGAAGTCTGAGAAGCTCTGGAGATGCAACCAGCCAAGAGCTGATGGAGACTCCAGAGTCAATACCGTAATTCCTCTGATTTCTGGCTGATTAGATTTACCCACTCTTCATCTTATCTTACTAACTCTGCAGTGCCATGAAAGCAAAAAGCTAATTTCCAAACTTTCTGTGGATCTGTGTGATTTTCTTTTGCTGAATGAGAAACCAACTCAAAGTTCAATCAATATCCAGTCATTATCCTAGGGTAAGGTGCTGCTCAGTCTTTATACCAGGTTACAACCACTCAAAGACCAAACTTTATTTCCATCTGAAGTTTTTAGTTGCTGCCAAAGCCTGTTTAGATCAAGTTAGGGCTGACATGGCATATCACTCTCAGTTTCTTTTGAATTCTCAACATAGATCCTGCTATTCTTATCCTTAAGATTTCATTTTTATTTTTAATCAAGACAGAGAACATAGTATATTAAGACAAGGTAAAAATCTTCCAGAAGAAATGTTAGATAGATGTTGGAAGATCTGAATAAAGCCTCGGGCAGCCACAGGGTTTACTTTGACCCAGGAACCTCTATGAAAGCTATAAACTACTTTGTCTTCATTAGGGCTAAACAGTGTGGTAGCTAAATGAAGTTAAAAATATATCTTTTTTCCTAGGGAAGATACAACCTTTACATTGCTGACTTGCTGTTGATTTATAACTCCTCTGCCATCCAAGACTCTGCTGCTTGCCTGCCTGCAGGGGATCACAATTAATATAGTGCTCAGTGCACACTTCAAATAACTTGTTTTTTCTGTGTTATTAATTGTTTGAAGCAACAGTTTGGATCTCAGCATAGCTGAGTTCCTGGGTTTTGTTTCAGTCCCTTTGTGTCGGCAGGTTTTCTGTTTGCATCTCAGTGGTAGATGCAACAGAACACACAGAGGAAAATTAAATAGAGATTTTGGCAAGAGTGAAGGAATAATGTATTTTTAATAAGAATTTAAGGATTTGTAATTTTAATCACTGGACAATAGACAATCCAAACCCTTTAGCAATCTGTCTTCCTTATCACATGTTTTGGGGTTTTTTAATGTTTGATGTCCTCTAAAGCCAACATTTGCTACACTGAAAGAGAGATGTATAACACACCAAAAAACAATGGATTTTTTAATATAAGTTTTAAATTCAAGTAATTATGATGAATTCTAGTAAAGAAGTCATTGACCAGTTGCTAGCACAGAAAGGGTATAACTTAATATCCAGCCTTCCCCAAAATACAGTAGCAAAAATGCCTTCAAGGAAGAAAGTGAGCATAAATCTTATGTATAATTTAAATCTTGGGTATAATTTAAATCTCAGTTTAGCCCAAATTCAACCATTTAAGAGAGATTAAGTAAGCCACTGGCAGTTGGCTATCCATTTGCCAGGGATGAGCATTGTGTCCTGCCAGGAGCAAGGTGAACATGTAACATTTCTTTTTCATAACTTATCAAATCCTGTTTATTGCCTCTAATTTTGCATTAGAAACATCCAGCAGCCTGGCAGCCCACTAATTCTAATAACAGGTGATGCTGGTATTAGTCAGAGGTCATGGGGTCTGTATCAGAGGTTTCCTTCTCTTGGACCATTTAGGAAGCAACCCATTCAGTATTGTGTATTATTATAATTTATCAGATTTTCTACTTTTTCTGTTTCTCCACAGTGGCATTTCACAACTCAATTACAGCTCAGTTGTTAGAGTCACCAATAGAACATTGCCTTGTGTTTATATATCCAGGGAAAAACTGTTCTCCAGGATTAGAAGGAAGCAGAGATGGTTGTGTGACCTTTCAAGTCCTTCGTTGCTTTTAAGCAGAGAAGTTAAATAAGTGGATTTATTAAAAGAATTCCTCATCCCCCCCCCAAAAAAAAAAGTGTGAGGCTGGGACCATGAGTCAAGAGTGTTTGGCTGTTTATTTGTCAGAGACCTGCCTGTTCATAAATCCAGTGACCACCCGGAACTCCTCTTGCACCATGTGTGCAGCTTTCCCACAGGATGCAGAACTTCCCCCTGTGCTTCTGAGGGGTGAGGTGAACACTCAAGTGGCAGCAGGCTGGCTACAAACTCACTTCTCCTCTAGTGGGACATATGTAGGTTGTAGATTTCTTTATGATAAACTTTTGTGTCATCTATATACATAGCTTTATTTGAAATGCCTACAATAAAGAGGAAAGGAACTTTGACAGGCTGTCTTGTACCTGGTGATGATTTAGGGCTCTGGTCCATGACATCCTGGCAAATGGGAGCATAAATTACTTTTATGTGGCCTGTGAAAAGCCAGATGGCATCATTCTCATTGGGCCTAAACTTGCTCTATATGAGGTACACTTCTTTGGCTGTTTGCTCACAAATCTGTTAACACATAAAAGTGGAAAACAGGTTGTTTAGTCCTTTCTCCTGCTCTGAGGTAGGTTAGGCTCTATAAGAATAATTCCTGACAGATTTATCAAATTCAGAACAAGCTTGTTGTACACCTGAACAGTCACATGTTTAGGGATGCACTGTGTCTTTTTATTTCTTACTGGGTCATAAAGGTAGACAGGAACTGTTTTCAAAATGTTAATTTCATGTAGTAAGAAATTCTGGCACTGACAAATATAAGAAAAATGAGTATAAACTGTACCAACAATAAACTTGACATGCCTGTACTTGTATTTGCACAGGAAGGGCAGTGTGACTGCACTGAGTGAAGCTGGAGTATTTGCCTTGTCCCATGGACCAGGAACTCAGAGCAGGGACTGACTCACTGAGATGTGCTTGTGGGGGCCTGGAGCAAAGCCCAGCCTTATGGCAGTTTTTGTTTAGGCAGCAATCAGAGTCATTAATTAACATGGCAAGACACAGGATAAGGGCAAAACACATCTCCTTATCTCAGGGGCTCCTGTATTTGCTGCGGCTTCTCTGAACAAATAGATTTCTTCTTTCCATTGTGTCAGCTGAGGCTGGAGACTCCTGACTGCAATCAGTGCATGGTTCTTGTCTGATGCTGGAGCTTGTATGGTCTAATATTAATTAGAGACCTGTGCACAAGAGACCTGACAATTATTTCCAGCTTGTGGAGTAACTTTGTGGCATCTATTTTACCTCTCCCTGTATCAGCTGAAGGGAAACCCACTCTTGTTACAAAGGGGTTTTTTTCATCTACTCTAAATTGTAGCTAGAACTCAGTGTCATCACATACAGACTCTCACTTATAGTAAGCAGGATTTTTGCTAATTGAACCCTTGTTCAATAATAATTTTCAACTTGTGTCTGAAAAATATGGTTCATTTCTTTCTCACTGTTTAGAGAAGGGTAAACCTTCCTGTTCCCTAGCACAGGAAAACAAACAAAACTTCCAGTGTGATTGATTAGAGAAACACAATTGGCTGTCATGGCTATAATTACAACATAAACACAGTGCTGGGGTAGAGAACAAGTGTGCTGGAGATCCCTTCATGAGATCCCAGTAAACTGAGGTAACCTCTACAGCCTACTCAGTGAGTGATAAATGGTGAAGTGGTAATGCATGGGTGCCCCTTTCTGTGAGGTCTCCAGGCCCTGTTACACAGTGTGAGTTCCTTAACAGAGGTTTTGATTCACTGCTTGAAAAATCCCAAAGGGCAAAATGTAAAAATGGTTGTAATAATTTCTTCAATCAGTTCTTACTTTTTCCCCCTGAAAAAATCCCTCCATCCTTTGGATCTCAGCCCTCTTCTTGAAGCAGACTTTATTTTCCTCAGCATACTAGAAAGCACAGGTTAGGCTTCCAAGTACAAATTCGACATTTGAAGGGAGCTGGTTGCTTTTGTAGTGTTCAATACTAAGTATAAACCACAGTTTTGGAATGAACCTTCCTTCCTTCCTTCCTTCCTTCCTTCCTTCCTTCCTTCCTTCCTTCCTTCCTTCCTTCCTTCCTTCCTTCCTTCCTTCCTTCCTTCCTTCCTTCCTTCCTTCCTTCCTTCCTTCCTTCCTTCCTTCCTTCCTTCCTTCCTTCCTTCCTTCCTTCCTTCCTTCCTTCCTTCCTTCCTTCCTTCCTTCCGCCACTTCTACCACTTCCTTCCGCCGCTTCCTTCCGCCACTTCCTTCCGCCACTTCCGCCACTTCCACCACTTCCGCTACTTCCCTTCCTTCTGCCACCTCCTTCCACCACTTCCTTCCTTCCTGAAGCCCCTCTCTTCTGAGTGCTACCCCTTCCCTGAATTTAGCAGCCTTAGAGCAGGCCCTAAATAGCATGAGGCACCTAAAAGCAATTGTAAGATGCATGGCAGAGAGTCTCAACTCTATTTCAGGAACATATTGTCCAGTAGGATACAATTAGCAGGGTGCTGGCACACGTTAAGGGGGGTGGGCTGTGCTAGGGCATGCCTGTGGCAGAGGGGCTGCAGCTCAGGTTTGCAGGTAGCACCCAGTGAAGAGCCTGCTGAGGTCAGAGTGGTGTGACCCACAATTGCCCTGCAAGCATTTGCAGGACACAGCCATCAGCATTTGATGCTGAGGTTGTGGAATTTCTCAGGTTGGCAGCTCTGTGATGCACCACAAATAACAAGCATTCATTGCCCTGAGTGATGTAACAGAGGGCTGACTTCCCTGTAACTGGGCTGTAACTGATTGTAGTGTATCAGAAAGCATTGAAAGTAAAGCACAGCTGCTCTCAAGACAACTCTTTCCAAGGTTACATGAAACCACTGTTGATTTTGTTTATTTTTCAGTTCAGACTCTCCAAATGCAGGTTAGCTTTGAATTTCCAGATGTGTAATGTGGAAAAAAATGCCACATGTTTTCACCTAGCATGCAGCTGTGCAGTGAGCACAGACATGATGTTAGAAATGTTGGTCACTGATGTGATCACTGATGACAAAAGACACCATTTAAGTATTTGACCATCTACTGGTCTGTTCACTGGTGAGTTCACCAGCTAAAGGCTCATCATCCTTTGTGATTCAGAAAGCTAGAATGAGTCACAACAAATCCAAACTGAACTCTGGACTCCAAATCTCATTAACCCTGAAAAAACCCTGCTTTAGCTCTGTACCTGGACAATATAACTTTTTAATGTCAATATGCTTGAAGAACCCTGGGAAGATCTGTAGCAGCACAACAGTCATGTGTGATCTGCTCAGCATGTCTGCTTTGTGGGTTGTTTTAGGATGCAGGAATGGTGCCTGACTCCCTCTAGGCTTCCCAGGGGGTCAGGGTGCACCTGAGGCCACAGGAACTGGGCAGCCCATCCAGGAGCTACAGCTGAACTCAAGTTAGATAAAGACAGTCTGCGGGGCTTTTTGTGGCTGTTGCCTCACTTTTCCCAGTGAGCACTTTGCAACTTGAATTTTAAGATGTTATGGATATACTGAACAGTAGGCTGACTGTCATGGTAGCAGTCCTTTCTTGGGATGGTCACTGCATTCTTTATGTGGCTCAAATAAAATCACCTACTGTTTTAATATTGACTGATTTATAATCAGGCATTTTGTCCCAAAGGGCAGACTCCCATCTCCTTCCCCTCCTGAAGATACTCTTTGCACTCCAGAATCCTCCCTAAATTTTCCACTTCAGGTTTCACATTTGGGAACTGTACAGTCACACTACATTTAAGCAGAGAAATTATCACAACAGTTGAGAGTTATTAACACAGGGAATTCACAACCTCTTGCAAATGCTGAGGGCGGGAGGGAATAAACACAGCCTTTCCAGCTTTCATAAAGAACAAACAGCTCACATGTGCAAAAAACTGTGTCTCTACGGCTGTGTTGGCTGAACTAATCACATCTATTCCTTTCTTTGCCATCCCTGAGAATACTACAGTTGTTTAGGTGATGTCGGAAAGACTATTTGTTTTTGCTGCTTATTTAGTTTATTTGCACTATGGTCACCAGTTAAAGTAAACTGAAACAGGAAAGGGAGGGGAGTTTCTCTTTCCTATTTCTTTTTTTTAAGTCTCCAACCTATTAACATACTTTTTACTTTTTTAACTTGTTACAGTTTCTTGGTATCAAGAGTTTAAGGCAGAACATGAAGGTTTGATTCTTCTTCCACCACAACTGATATGACAAATCAGTTTGGATGAGACATTTAGTAGTGTGAACTGGAGTCTGCTGAAAAATAATCAGTCATTAGGGTCACTGTTTTCAAAAATGTCTAGTAATTTTAGGTGGTGCCATTTTTCATGCTCAACTCATAACACTTGAAAGTGTCCAGACTTCGGGTATGTGCTGTAACCTCTGTTTCTGATGTCTGCATTTGAGCATTGATGCTGCAAAATTGGACAAGATTCCTGTGAAGAGTTTAATATGGAAAGCAAACTCATGCATACAAGCAAAGCAAAACAAGGAATTCATTAATCCCTTCCCATTGGCATGTAGGTTTTCATACATCTCCAGTAAAGCAGGGCTCTGTGATGTTTAATGGTGATTTGGGAAGACAAACACCATCACTCTGAATGCCCTCCACTTCTCTTCCTCTTTCCCCATATTTATGGGCTGAGCATGATGCCATATATTGTGGGATATTCCTTGGATCAGTCAAGGTCAGCTGTTACGGCTGTGTCCCCTCCCAAGTCCTTCTGCATCCTCAAACTCCTCACTGGTGGGGTGGTATGAGGAAAGCTTTGACTCTGTGTCAGCACTGCTCAGCAATGACTAAGAAGTCCTTGAATTATCAGCACTGTTTCCAGAAAAAAATGCAAAACACTGCTCCATACCACCTACTATGAAGAAAATGAAATTTATCCCAGCCCAGAGCAGGACAGTTCAAAGGGACTCTACTTTTGGGAATCAAGTCAAAACTACTGGAAAAACTCAGCAGGGTGAAGTGTGTTTTAAATAACCAGAGCTATCTGGTGTTTCTCTATGGGATACACATTAGTACATTTATACCTATGGGATCTGAAGTGGATTAGGAAAGGTACTCAAGAGGTGAGACAAAGCACATAGCATTGCAAGCTCATATCCTTCTTTTCTCATCATAACTGGTTCATTATTTTTCTTATCTTTTTGAGCTTAGAAGCTGAAGAATGTCATTCAGTTGAATTAGAGTTTTAATTACATCAGTGAGAAGCTAACTACTCTGGGATTTGGCTGTGGTTTATTATTTACATAGGTAAAAGTCTTCAAGTGCTGAATTTCTGGAATGACAATTCTGAATGGCAAAACCACATAAAAGCACTAGGAGTAGTTTGTGACTTGAAGGGAAAGATGTAATCAGCAATTTTCCAGGCTAGATTCCCCCAGTGGAATTGCTAATGTTGCAAACGAGCATTTATCCAAATCCAACTAAAACACCTTGGCAGTTGCAGAGGGTAAACAAAATTTTTATCACCCTTAGAAAATGGATGTTATTTAAGTAATTATTAGCAAATTTTTTATGATCTGTAGTGGGACAGCAGGAAACAGAAAAGAGCTAAGTTAACTTTGCATGAATGATCAGAATGAAGAACACTGTGTGACTTTGTAAGCCCAGCAGGGAGGCTTCACTAGATTCTTCATCTTTGGCTAGTAACAAAAATTGAGCATTTTTTTACTAGCAGGTGTCCTTGACCTCAGTGAGCCCTAATTTGTAAACATCCTTTCTACAGCTGTGTGAGCTTTGAAGTATCCAACTTCTCATCACTATCCAATATTTGACTTCAGAGCTTTCTCCTGTTCATCTTTGGACTCATCCCGGAGCCCCAAAGTGCCAGTCAAATTCTGTGTTCTTGACTTGACATCTTCATCATTATATTTGTGTTACAAAAATGAGTGATTTTTCAGGGATTTCAGATTCCAGAAGGCAGAGATGATATGAGATTCTTAGATTTGCTGCAGTGTGTAATGTGAAAGTGGTTTCCAAATTGTTGTGTTTAGTGTGTGCCATTCAGACCAATGATTGCCTTCACTTCTAATTCATCTAATTCATCACTTCTAATTCATGTCTATCTCTCTTTCATGCCTTTTCTACCACAGAGAGCAGCACCAATGCATTCCAAATTCTTCTGCTTGCTCTGAGCCACTTTTATTCTCAAATTCCATTATGAATTAAGAGTGAGGAGTGCCTGATGAGGAAGATATATTCAATGCCAGCAACTAGATAGCTGAAAGAGTACTACATTAATATCTGCTTCATAGGTGCACTTCCTTGAGTTTGGGAACAAAGATTTTCTTCTGTAATGCAGGTATTGTGTTGAGAGTCATGCATAGCCAGATCAGGAAGATATTGAGTCCATTTTTCCTGCACCAGTCTTTTCTTTTCCACTTTCTTCAGGATTGGTGATATAGAGAAAACAATGTGAGCCTCATCACTGTTTGTGTCACCAGTGTATTCTTCCATGAGGTGAAATGTATTTTCAGGAACATATTTTTCTATACAATGTTTTTTGGCTGTTCAAGACTGGTTTAGCACTAGTGCAATCAAAGTCAAAGTAAAAATGGTTCTGCCAGTGTAATGGACTGCTACAACTATAGGTTTAATTTCTCAGCAAGAACATATTGTAGCAGGTCCAAAAGTGACTACTGAAGCAAAAACAGACTTTTAGTTTATACAGTTGTATTTTTGTCCAACTTTATGAGCAGCAGAACTTATTGTGCATCCAGAAGCCAGCTGCTGTAGAGCTAGTAGTTCCTCTCATTCCTCCAGAACACAAAGTAGCTTTTGAGCCCCTTTGGGGGTTTGAATAGCTGTTGATTTTGAAATGTGATGGCCCTCCAACCTCACTTCTATTTGCCAATCTAAAGTGAGAGCCATGGAAGTTGAAACATGGAGTCATTGGGATTGCTTTTATCACCTGTCTCAGATCCTGCTGTCCAACTATTCTCCACATTGTCTTTAAGAAGCATAATCTCAGTGGAAATCAGTATTGCATAGGATATAGTAAATTTGCAGCTTTTCCATGTGCTAATTTTCCCACTCTTTTCTTTTTAACCTGTCTTGGTAATAGATAATAAAATCCTCATTTTTTGGTTTGCCAGCTGATCAGCAAGAAAACAGCGCAGGATCACAGAGTCATTCAGATTAGAAGAGGCATTCAAGATCATCCAGTCCAATGTCAACCCAGCACCACCATAATCACCCCAAACCACATCCCCAGGTGCCACATCCAGATGCCTTTTGAACACTTCAAGAGATGGTGACTCCACCACTTCCCTGGTACCTAATTAGTCTTGTATTGAGAATGCCTAACTCACCAATGCCAAAACAGTCTGAAGTGAAAAGATTTTTCATAATATCTAATCTGAACCTCCGTGGCTGGACTGTCCAGCTTGGTTCAGATAGTTTGGAATGCCTAAGTGTGTCAGATTAGATAATACCTATAGGATATCAGTTTATGTCATATCACAACTGGAAGAGATTTAGCCTGTATCAGCAGAATTGCCTCATAAAATCATGAGCAGTTATGAAATCACTTGGTGGAAACTGCTGCCAGAAAATTCATCTATTACCAGTGCTGGACCACAACCACATGTACCCTGGCAGAGGTTTCCTCTTTCTGCCTCCCTCTCTGCCTAGTCACAGATTGAGAGGCCTGGACTGTGATCAGGAAATCTCTGTATGTGCTGATCCTGTTCTGAGATTGCGTTTTCTGGCCTCTGATCCCAGGCCTGGTTGACATCTGCTGGACTGCACAACTCTGAATTTGATTGAGATTATTCTGATGGAAAACAAAGAAATCTATTGAGGGGTTTCATACCTGGAGTTCTTGGGAAGGAAATTTTAGAATTAAAATTTGTGGGATGAGTTTTTGAAAAGGATAAATTAATCTCACTTTTTTTCCCAGTTATGTTATTTCACATTCTTGCTAATTCAACATACAATAAATCAAACTGGTGGACACTCACTTATATTTCAAATCAGTTAAATTTATAAAATGTCTATAGACATATATTTCTGTGCAGCAAGTCAAGTGTGAATCTAAATGATACAATACACTTTGCATTATGAACTTCATAAAGAAATCTATGTGAATCACTCCTGTGGGACTGTCTGGTATTGCAGCAGGATGTTCCACCTGGAATGTGGTTGTGCAACTCAGGTAATGCCCTATTTCCAAGGCTGTAAGTGGTAGACTGAGGGGGTGTCTCATGCTGTTTTGGTGCTGAATTATGCTAAAACCAGTCTGGCTCCTTAATTGTGGCAGGTATGGCAAAGTACCCTTGTGTAAAAATGCTGAGCTGTCTGGAGATATATGACTGCCAGTCAACCACTTTATACAATAGAAGTCCAGTTCCACTTTCAAATGGACTGTTATATCTCTTGGAGTGTGTGTGAGGATCCTCCCTTGAGTGGGGATGCCTCAAAGTTACACCCTGAGTTTGGATGAAAGAGATTTTGCTCATAGTCATTGATAATGGTGACTTACATCAATCTCTAATAATTGTTTCTCTTTGCTAGCTTTAATATAACTGCTTTGCCCTATCCTGTCTTATACTATGCTATACTCATAGTTTTGGCTTCTGTACTCTAGCAAATAATTCTGATAAAGATTTTTTGTCTAATCATTTATCATAATAAATCATCCATTTTTATGTAAATATATCTGGTTTGCTATCCTTAAACCTGCTGGGGAAAGTTGTACAAGGCTCAATCACACCTCTGTAATTCCTTAAACCAGTCTGGGTCTAAGATTGGATCCAGCTGCCCCCATGCTCCCCTCTGAGCAGGAGTTTAGAAAGCAAGGGACTCCCTTCTGCACCTTGTGACTCAACAGGAGGGCTTCCCTGATAAACTTTGACTGAAGCTCCCACCTCACCCTTGAAAGGTGTGTAGATGTGAGGTTGTAGTAGTCTGTTAAATGTTTGAGATAAAAAATGTTTAAATGAAATTGCTCTGTTGATTTGTCTATCCAAATTTTGAGTAATTCTTTAATGCATTTCAGATGTAATGTCAGAAAATACAGAGAATATTAACATGGAGATTTGAGAGGTTTTAACAATACTGTGAAATAAAGAAAAGCTGTAGGCTACTACAGTGGAATGAGGGTTCATCTTTCAGTTCATGAAGTTCTGTGAGAAAATGAGTCTGTGAGTACATAGACCATGTATCTCTAAGTCCATGTTTCAGAAAACACATATTGGTATTAGCAATTCTGAGAGAAATCATTCTTGCAGGGCAAAGCAATATTTGTAACCTCCTCACACAGACTCTCCTTGGAGATTCAATTTTCTTCATTGCTTAATTTCAACAAAATACATTATACCAAGTTAATTTTTTTTTTGGTTGTTCTTCTTCTGGGATCAGATGGTGTTTCCCCTTGTGAGATATCTAGTGAACACCATTTAGCAAATAAGACAGAAAAATTTTCAGGACTTTCCATGAACCTTCTATATAGTCACTAGTAATTAACATGATTTTCCACTATAATATCTTTATTGAAACTGAGTACTCTGTTTCATGATATTCATCTTTCAGCTGGGCTGAATTTTGCATTCACTTTCTACTGAACAAGAATCACTGAAGTTTTGTCTGTATTATAGCCCCATCTGCCCCTGGTTCTGCATGACTGGAAATTTGGAAATGCTGGTAACAAGTTTTCCCAGTGGATACAACTCATTATGTATTTCATCCTGACTAATTTCATCCATATAAAAAGTTTGTTATCTAATTGAAGTTTCTGCTACAACCAGTGAAGACTCTGAGGCTCCTTTAGAGAACAATTTAACCTATCATAATGTTGAAATATCTGAAATAAGCTGGGTGCTGACTGTATTTCTCTACATTCACTCAGTGTGAAGGACATCCAAAGGGCTGGTTTTATCTGAGTATCCCCATTTAAATGACTGAAATTCAGTTGGAAGTTCTGAGGGTTTGAAGGCCAGACTGCACGACTTCCTCAATACCAATATTATATATTTCTAAGACACATTCATTACTTCTACCTATTTAAGCCACCTTCTGTTCTGTGGTTCCTGTTTGTAACTGATTTCCCCCAAATGAGTTGAAGACAAGCTGCTAGGAATGCTCTGTCTGTCTGTCTGTCTGTCCCACAGGATCCCTGCTCTCTCCCTGATCCTCCTCACACTTTCTCCTCTGTCTGTCAGTGTGGATGTGGCCAGGATGGGAGCACAGCGAGGTGCCATCCTTTGCCATCCTCTGCCATCCTTTGATGGTGGTACAGGAACCCTGCACGTGCAGCCCAGCTTGCCCCACGGCTGACCAAGAGCACCGTGCTGTTTTATTGTGTGGGCTCTGACATGTGCAGCAATACAGGGTATAAATGTAAAAGTGCACTCAGCTTCCAGGCAAACCCTTAGATGGTGCATCACGGCTGATTAGTGTGAGCCTTGCCTTTACATCTTCTTGACAACATGTTCTTGCTTACTACTCTGGAATGAAAGGGTAGACCCAGCCTTCACATATGGGGTGCATATGCTGTAAAAAGGGCAACTTTGCTGAATCGGCTCAGTTGAGTAAATTGCAAAGGCATGACGCTGATTATCTAAATGGGAACACTGGCCTGAAAATTAATAATGTAACTTTACAGGCTCATTTGCTGCCCAGGTGAATTTCACTAGAGGGGCTTCAAGCAGTGAAAGTGCACGTGCATGTGATATATAAAATGCACCTGTTCAAATAATGTTTCTTTTTCTAGATGTTATATTACTGGGGCATGGAATAATTTCACTTTTAAAAAATCCTACCCCAATTTAAATGCCTCCCCCCTGCCCCCTGCTCTCCTGTTGATCTTAATAAAAATGTCTTCATTGAAGGAACAGGTTATTAGGGAAACAAATAAACTGCCCATAGTCAGGAGTACATATAAAGCATTTTTCATCCATACATCTCAAAGCAATTTGCAGTAAGAGGGCATGTATCATATTTTGCACATGGTGAAAATAGAAATTTGGAGACTCAAGAAGAAAGTCATCACAGAAAACTTAAAGTGCTGCATTTTCCCCTAGCATTTATTTTCCATAGTGCATATAATGTCTGTGAACAAATGCAATTGTGTAAAGAGTCCCTTTAATGCGTACAGTCAATACTGGGAGGGGTAAGTAACACAGGAAAGGGGGTTTTTGTTCAAGTTTTGATTACTGTGAGTTCAGTGACACAATCTGTCCCTTCCTCCTTCAATTCCTCTTTATGATCCTCACACAAAATTAGTAAGAACAAATATATTGCTGTAAGCAGCCCATAGGAATGAAAGAGAAGGAGAACAAATTATTATTTCTCTTGATCTTCAAAAATAATGAATGCTAAAATTTTATTGCTGTATTTGTTCTTGTATCAATCTTTTTTTGGAAATTGGAATATATCACATACAGTTTGAATGACAGATGCTCATTTATTGCATTAACATTTTTATTGTTTTCCTTCTCAAGGATGACACCTCACATTTCTGAAAGTGGAAGGATCATCTCTGCATGCTGAAAAGGCCCTATCTTATTGCCTATCCCAGGCTGGTAAAGCAGCAGGCATATGTTAGTGAATCTATCTGTGGGAGGACAGGTGGAGCAAAATGGAAGTCTCTGCTTATTCTTGTACAATGATTTGTTTCAGTTGCCAAGATCTGTTAAATAAACTTCCAGCTTACCAAGCAGGAATTTCACTTGTACAAGAAGGCTTTTCTTTGAACCTTTCCAAGTGGGAATGTTTTCTAGTACAAGGCTCTTATTTAATGTTCACATTGCCCAAAGGCCTCAGTCAGCACCTCTGTACAAACTTCATAAGGCTTAAACACCTCATGGTCTAAACACACAGCAGTGCTGGACATGGAGTGAGCCAATGGACGTCACCCAGGTGACAGGTGCCTGTCTTAATAGGTCCAGTCACTTCTTTCATTAATTCAGTGATCTTATGTACTTAGTTTTGGTCTCTGGTGTCTGACAAGGAAAGGGCAGGAGGCTGGAAATATCAAGAATGAGGACATGGAACAGGAGACCACTGCCAGTGGGAGGCAGAAAATGAGGAACAACATGGGAGAGAACAGAAGCCATTCTGCCAGGAAAATAAAATCCCTATTAATTTTCAGGTTTCCACCACTTGTTTTCAGAGGCAACGACATCCACTGGAATAGAGAACAAAGGAGGCAGATGTCTTGAGTTCTTACTGGTTATAATTTTTCTGTTTCTTTCTTATGGATGGTCTGAGGTCTAAAATGTCTTATGGGAAAGTTGTGAAGAGCTAAGAGAGAATCCAGAAGGGCAAAATGGTTATAGTCTTGTAATACTACAGGAATCAGAATATCTTCAGAGACCTTATGACCTAGAGCTAGTGAGGTTAATTTTAAGCTTAGGGTCTCTGGGACATGCAAACAACTTTATATTTATATTTACTCATTAACACATTATCATCCCTTGCTTTACTACCTCATCAGAAATTTTTTCTTCTGGCTGTAATGCCACCTCTCTCTTGCACATCTTCCATGAGGAATGCCATTGAGAGGTTTGGCCACATGATAGAACAAAGAGAGGTAAAGAGAGCTGAGATGGTGACATAATTCACACCAACCTGAACCTGGAGGCCACTGCCTAGCCCTGATTCCTCTGCTGAAGAGACAACACACCTGTAGATATTGTCTCCAGAGCTGTCTGGGGCACACATATGCAGCTGGTTAGGGAACAGGCACAGACATCTGGATGGAGGGGAGGCTGCCAGCCCAGCCCAGCCCAGCCCAGCCCAGCCCAGCCCAGCCCAGCCCAGCCCAGCCCAGCCCAGCCCAGCTCAGCTCAGCCCAGCCCAGCCCAGCCCAGCCCAGCTCAGCTCAGCCCAACTCAGCCCAGCCCAGCCCAGCTCAGCTCAGCCCAGCCCAGCCCAGCCCAGCCCAGTCCAGCTCAGCCCAGCTCAGCATTAGCTCTCAGCTTTACACTGAGACAAGTTAAGGTGGCCCATGCCAATGTTCCCAGATGATGTTCATGCCTTGAGGGTGATCTTTGCCTGCCTCTGCACTTCTACTGCACAGCAGAGCACAGCTTGGAATCATCTGCTTCAGTCCCTAATGGGAAGCCAGATTAAGTGGGATTTGGCCTGGGAAAACGGTTCCCCTCTTGGCTTTCTCTTTTTTTTCCTTTTTCACTCTCCCTAGGCAGGGATTTTATTGGAGGCAAGTAAGGGGTGAGGGAAAATAGTGAGGGCAGTGTAGTGGCTCACATAAGGAGCTCCTTCATTATGGTATTGCTGAAAAATGTTACTGAAGTGGTGCACTCCAGGGGATATACAAGGATAAGGATCTTAGCTGGAAGTCTGCTTCCTTACTGCTTCCCAGAAATTAACAGAATTTATGCAGCAATCAAGTACATTCAGTACCATATGTCAGAGCCTATCGTAGCACACAGAAAAGGGGGCCTTGTTATCCTCATGCTGCAGTGGCTGAGGCATTTCAGTTCAACACCTTTCTTTGCTTATTCACATCACATCAGAGAACAGGCAAAATGCTACGGTCAGCCTGGGGCCAAAAGTTACTGGCATTGCTTTCTGTACAGCTCTTTCATGTGGGGAGGGTGTGGAAACACCCTGACAAACCTTGAAGAAATGAGTTCAGCCTTGGGCACAGATTCCATTTCTCCCTCCCCTTTCCCCTGTGCATGACTCAAGGGTAAGAGAGTACCTGGACACTGAGGGGTAAGGTGGTGGCTGCCTCTGAACTTTCCCTGTACAGTGTAGGCTTCTGAAACTGCCTTGGGTTCCCTGACAGTCTGTCTGGGCTCTGTTAAACCTTTGACTGTCATGTTGTCCAGCCCATTTTTTAGAAAGTGCTTTGTAGTCTCCAACAGCCAGGAGTGCCTTTAGCTTCTCTGATATTTTTATAGTTATTAGAGGAGTTGCTTTGTCAGGAAACTCCAAACATCCAATGCAAAAGGAACTATAATTAGGCTCTTCTTTGCTGGAAGCAGTTCTGGATGTTAGGGTCATATCTGGGTTATGCCATAGTGAGACACTGTAAGCTGGTTTTATGGGGTTTATATGCTGTTAATCTGTAAGAGCATATCTCTGTGCTACACAACCCACAAACCACCAGAGAATCTGTGCAGAACTGGTTTATGCTGCATCACAGAGACTGAGCTCATTGTGGCCAGGAAGAAGAGGCTGAAGGTAATGATGGTCAAAAGATCATCCAGCTTCTGAATGATCCTTCTACTTCTACTCGGCATATAATTTTTTGAAGTGAAAAAAATTATTTGTGTCTTTGTTGGAAATAAGGACTATCTACTTAAATTCTGCTAAATAGTTCCCCTCTGTGATATTATCTGTGGTCCTTAGGCCAAGTTGTTTGTGCTGAGACTGCTCTGGCCATTTGATTCTTCCAGAGCACTTTCCCCTCTGCTTTGCATTTGACACTGCATTTCCTGTGGGCTGAAGGACAAAATCATGATTTTGCTTTCTTCTTTTTTTTATATTCCTGCTCCCCGTGTGAAGTTTCCATGACAGTAAGACATGTGCTGCAGCTTACCAGAAATGTGTTATGGGATGCAAATGAGAGGCTGCAGTGTATGCCCCAGGATGTGACATGAAGGTGCCCAGCCAACTGAAGAGCTCTGCAAGATCTTGTAAGGCACAGAGAAATGAACCTGCTGCAGCCTCATCCACTGCAGGGCCAGGATTCCAAGGGATCCTCAGTTTCAACTGTGTCTGTATCTACAAGCTCCATGCTTGTTTCCCTGGCTGGTTAATTGTGAAAGAGTAATCCAGCATTTAGGCATTTTGTATGATTGGCAGTTTGAAATCCAAAAAGGAACTGAGGAGTTCTTAGTTACTTGAAGAGCAATGTAGGGTGATATGGGTACATCTATCCTGTTCAAGGTCTCACATATTCTACAGGCTGGCCTGAGCTGCTGCATCCCCAGTGCAGCAATGCCTGGAAATCCCCTTGAAAGTCACATGTGAGTGGCAGGATCCCTTAGCTCAGCCCCTGGTTTCTGCACTCAGTGGCAGCTCTGGGTTCGCATTGTCACAGGTGTTCCCTGTGGATGGTGCCCAGCATAACTTGGGTGTTCAGGCTCAAGATAAAGATATGAAACCAAATATATTGGGCCAGAGCAAATAGCATTCTAGCCTGGTATTTTGTCTTGAATTTTGCCAAATGGATACACCTAGGAAACTACAAAATATGACCAAAATTGAGAGATAATTTCTCAAATGTCATTCCAATCTTCTGCAATTTGCTCACTATCTCTATAATTAATTGCCCCAAAAGATTTCTTTTCTGTAAGTCTCTGCAGCCTTCTTTTAAAAAGCTGTCTTCTGGCTCCTGTGAGGAGGATGGTGAGGAGCTCCACAGGGTAAACAGATTTTGGTGTGAGTAAAAATGTCTTTTGCTTGGTCTGAACCTGCTTCCAGCTAATTGCATTTTAGATCCTATGTGTCTTGTCTGTGTTCAACAGTGGATGTATATTCAACCTGCCTTCATCCTCTCCCTGATTTTGTAGAGCCCCATCAAATCCCCTTCTGACTATTTCCAGAATGAGGACTATTGCCTCCTAGGCATTGCTTGTACAGAAACTCTACTGTACAGCTTGAATGCCTTTTATTATCCTTTTAATCTTTTTCTGAACATTTCCCAGTCTATTATACCTTTCTGTGGCTGGAGACCACATGACACAACTTTCAAAAAACTGATGCATAAATACATATGGTGCCAGATTGATGATGTACTTTCCTTTTCCTTAATAATTCTGAAAACCTGATTTTCTTTACAACAGACCATGGCACTGAGTACTTCCATGGAACTATCCAGTTATAAAGCAAGCTGCTGTTTGCTCCTAAGAATTGTGGATTTCTGCCGCCAATTCTAATTATTTTAAAGTGTTAATTACAAAAAAAAAATAGACATAGGAAATATGGGGTAGTTCTCTAATAAATTCACATTTCTTGTAGAATAGAACAAGGTAATTCAGGTAGAAAAGAAAATGACTGAGTCTGATCAGCCACCAGTGAAAAACTACAAATTGTTGGAGTGCAGATACCGCAACCAAGGTTAATCAGGCAGCAGCTAATCAAAATGGATTTTCCTAATCATATTTCTGTCTTCTTTTTCTAGGAATATAAACTTTTGAAATGATTTGACTTGAAAAGGGGTGGTCTCCATGGTGTTAAGATGTCAACTTATGACACATGGTTTTCCAACAAAGGCTCTTTATTTTAAACAGATGTACAGAAAGTAGAAAAAAATAAACTCCCAGACATTGGTCATAGAAATGGGTAAAATATCTCTTCAGAGCTGTTTGTCAGAAATCCTGAACTCACAAGTCTTACTTCTGCTATTACTGCCTTTCCTACTCCAGCCACGTTAGGCCATATGAGGATACTTGATGGTGGGCTATGTTTCCCTGGATTTTAAAGAAACTTTCATTTCATGGTGATGGGAATATCTACCCTGCATATTTTATAACAAGAAACTTGTCTTCAAAGGTGGCTGTGCTGCCCTATTTGTCACAAGTGACAACAGAAATTGTTTTGGACCTAACCACGATCCAGCAGTGATTATTTGTGCTCAGAGGGACAGAAGTACCAGAGCTAGATTTCACTCAGTGAGCTGAAGACCACTTAAAAGCCTCTGGAGGTTCAAGATTCCCTGGGAGCTGCACAAGATAGTTCAGGATGTTTCTCAGGATGAAGTTTGCTGGAGTTGCTTGGGGTGTCAGGGGCTAGGTGCTGCCTGCAGTCCTCAGGTCTGCCATGGGGACACCCTGGTACCCTCTGGAGTAAATCCATCCCCTCCTGCAGGCTCAGCCTGCTCTGCCCCTGCTCTCTGCCAGCTGGGGACAGTGCAGGAAGCTGAGCAGCCACATTAACAGCATGCTGAACCTGGAGCAATGACGCCCTGCTGAGAAATGAAGTATAATAACCATGAGCCAGCACCAAGATAATGCAGCCATGGGGCCTCGGGTGCAGCTGGCTCACAGCACGCACGGGCAGACACAGCTGCCGCCATTCTTTGCACGTCACTTGTATGAAAGGATCTCCAAAGAGCTCAAAATTAGCTAAAGCTCATTGTGAGTGCTCTAATCACAGCTAGTTATGGTCTGGCTTTGAAAAAGCCCTGCTAGTTTTAGCTCAGAATCTCTGGACACTGGGACTCCATCTGTTCAGACAATTTTAACCTTTACTAGGGATACAGGGTCCTGTTATCTTTTACTCACTGGACAAAGCTCTACTGAGGAGTTATGGGTCAGGTCTGTATGTAGTTTAAGTCCATAGGTATCTGTTTCACAGCATCAGTTTGTGCCATAAGAGCTTTGCTCTCTTCCCTGTTAGACACTATTTCCAGTGCAAGAACAGGTAAACTGAGGCAGGAAAAAGTAGCTGGAATAGGGAATTATTCTGACAAAAGGTGAATTTATCTTGGATAACCCTGAATTTTCTCTTATTTTTCAAGGCTGTTAAATGGAGTACTTGAAAGTCTACTTTGGTAGATACAGTATTATTAATATTGCTGTTAATGCACAATAGTATCCCAGGGGTCCTCTCAGTATCTCAGGATCTGTTTATTGTGACAAGCCAAGTCCCTTGAAAGACATCTCACAATCTCAGCCCCAGTTCTGCCCAAGAATCTGCACAGAGGCAGGCAGTGCAGTAAATGCAGCCTAGGGAGCTGCATTTACCTGGGAACTGGGCACACGTAGGCTCAGAGAAGAACCAGTTGATGGTTTCAGCCCCATCAGGAAGATCTTGGAAGACAGGAGCTGAGAAGAGGCAAAGACTGTCTGTGAATAGAAATAAGTAGGAAATGTGTGGGCAAGTGAGGAGCATCTGCACATCTAACACAGCTACAGCAGCCTGCTCTGTTGCTCCTCAGTGCTCTTTGTGCAGCATTTTCTGAGCAGTTTGGAACCTCTCTAGGTGCTAAATTGGTCAACTGATGTTCTACAGATAAGCATGCAATCTATAAAGTGTTGTGTGGTTTCCTGGGTGTTTTGAAAAAGGAATTGGTATGTTTAAACATTTATAAAAAGTTCTTTGATTCAAGATGTGGCTTTCTAGTGGCTTTCTACAGAGAACTCATGTTGAGAGCCCAAAAATGGCTATGGTAGTACCCAAAATTATCACCATATTTGAAATGATGGCTTAGGAAGTTCTGGTTATGGTTACATAGCAAGTCAGTGGCCAGGGATGGAACCTGTCTTTGGTGTAAGTGGCAAACTGACTTTGGATATGGGACATATTCTGCAAAGAGCAATTGCCATTTTGCTTCCCTACTTGGAAGCTGGATTCTTAGGGGAAAAGGGACTGTTTCTTCTGCCCTTTTTTTACCCAAGTATCAACCAGCCCCAAGTGCCTCTTCCCATTTTTGTGATGTGATGTGATTGCATTGGCCAACTTCTCCCCACTCCTGAGGGGAGGGTCGCATCACACCACTGCTCTTTGCACACCTGAGGGACTTTTATCCCAGCTGCTGAAACTTGAGGCCAGGCTTTTGTGCATGTGGGTCCAGCCTCATATCTCTCACCTTTGAGATCGTATCTCTCCCTGTATATCTCTCTCTTTGTGCAAAACTTTGATGAGGCAGAGAAATGAGAAATGTGGCACACAGGAGATAGGAAGAGTGAGGATGACATGCCCAGGATGTGACCCTCCTGCTAGCAAGTCCCAGCCAGGTGTGTCACACCTTCCTGGAGATAAGGAAAAGTCCAGCTGGAGTCTAGGTTGGTCAGATTGTCCCCAAGCAAATGTGTATGACTGAGAGGGATCATGTAGAGCAGATTTGTAATTGGTTCAGTACTGTTGTGTGACAAAACACAATAGCTTTGTATGAGGCTTTAATATAAATCTCTTGCACTAGCAGAGCCTAGTAATTGAATCAATATACAAGCCAGGCTGGAGAAGCATGATGAAAAAGTTTGGTTCCAGGTTAAATGTGAAACAGATGTTCCTCAGCCCTCTCCCCTTCCCTCCCTGCTGCCTCCCCTTTGTCACTGCCAACTGCAGGCATGAAGTTCTCCTAGTTTAAAATGAGAAAGAAGTAGAAAAAAAAGAAAATCCAGAAAGAGATTGCATGATACTTTGACAGTGTTCGCAACAAGTTGTTGGTTTTGAGAGCAAGTCATTGCATTTATCAGGGAAATGGCAGTGATTTAAAAAGTATTGGGATGTTGTAGTGTGTTTTTATACTTTGTAGTACTTTGAAGTAGTTTTGGTTTGTATCCCCATATTTTTCCCAAATGGTTTATCCCAGACTGTACCCCCCTCCCTTTACCTGTGTTATCCCTCTCCTGGGATGAGATCATCCCCAAACCCCCACCCTGGCTCTCTGTCAATCACTCTGCATCCCATCCCCTCCATCCAGAAGTTTCGGTCCAGGTCGTTGAGTGATGAGCCAGAGGCCAGGGGTCAGCCCCCCAAGCCTTGCCCCATACGCTGTCCTATGTGTCCATCCCCCAGCATCCATCCCTTAGGGTCACTCATTGGTTGCTAAAATGTTCTCTACTTTTGGTTTCCACCTCCCTTTAAATGTGACCTTGGCACATCTCCTGGGGCTCTCGGCAGGAGGGCCCTGAGGTGCAGCAGCTCCTTTGGGACTCCTAATAAAACCTTGGATTAACCCCTGCTAAGAGTCGGCCCTTTCTCTTCTACCGATGTCTCTGGTGTCTCTTGTGCTGCACAGGTGCCCAGCCCAGGTGCCCTCAGCTGGGCACAGAGAGTGTCTGCCCCCAGCCCAGGTGCCCTCAGCACCCTCGGGGCACAGAGAGTGTCTCCCTGCCAGCCCAGGTGCCCTCAGCACCCTCGGGGCACAGAGAGTGTCTCCCCCCAGCCCAGGTGCCCTCAGTACCCTCGGGGCACACACAGAGAGTGTCTCCTCACCAGCCCAGGTGCCCTCAGCACCCTTGGGGCACACACAGAGAGTGTCTCCCTGCCAGCCCAGGTGCCCCCAGTACCCTCGGGGCACACACAGAGAGTGTCTCCTCACCAGCCCAGGTGCCCTCAGCACCCTCGGGGCACACACAGTGAGTGTCTCCCCGCTGTGGCCGTGTCGGGGCTGCCCCCCGGTGTCTGCCAACTCGGGACTGGCCCAGGGCTCCTGAGAGGCTCCCAGAGGGACCGAGACACTGGGAGGAGGTGGGTGTCCCTGAATGTGAGGTGATGAAGGAGGCAGGCACAGCTCCCCAGGAGTTGTTCCCTCTACCCAAAGTTTCAGAAGGGGCTTGAGGAACCCCCTTCTGTGTGTCCTGCATCACAGCAGCAACACGAAGAGACCAGGCTCTACAGGTCCTGCAGACCTCCCCAGGAGTTCAGGATAGCACCAGCTCATGGAAGAGGAGCAAAAGTGGAGTCTTCTGGCATGAAGATCTCCTGTTCTACTGGTGTGAACCAGTTAAGTCATGAACCACAGTTTCTAAAAGCCAAGGACACAGAAAAATCCAATTCAAAGTATTTCAGATACAATTTGAAAACCACAGCACATCTCAAATCGGAGTTCATAATAATCCCATGAAAATCACACATGTACTTCAAGTATATACTGCAATAGCTTCACAGTTGCAGTATGTCTAAACAGAGTGTTTCCCCATATGATCAATGAATGTTGATCTTATAACCCAAATAAATCCATAAATAATCCTTTTTATCCTTAGGGATATTTAGATGAACATCAAGTCTCAAATTCAAAATATCTATTTCCCTTTTCTGCCTCGTTTTCTAGGGGAGAGCAGAATTTGCTGCCACCAGAGGTGGTCTTGAGTTAGAGAAATATTTCATTTGAACTGTCTTGAATTATTTCTAATGATTTTTTCTATACCATAATGCAATTACAGATGAGCCATGTACTCTGTGAGAATCAGTGATTACATAGGGCTCAGTATGTGCATTTTGTGAACAAACACTCTCCAGAAAGCTTCATTAATGTAATGTTAGGGCACTGTAATTTTGAAAGCCATGAAAATTAGAAGTCTATTATGACAGGACCAGCAGCTCCAGGCCATCAGTATGTACAGTTTGATAACAAGCTCCAACTCTGCCTTAATAGGTGCAGCAAGATCTGTTTGAACAACTTTTTAAGTGCCTTCCCTTTGCTTGTGCTGACAGAATGGACTCACTGTTTGTAAAATGATTGTATAATCAAAAAAAAACTGTGGTCTTTTCTGCCTCCTGGAGAAAAGTTCAGTATCAGCTTTCAATCAATCAAATGGCCAATACCAAACCAAATTAGCTATCAAAAGGCATCCTGCAACAGTTGGTTGCCATCATAGAGAAGGTCTCAGCAGATGTGTCATTTTAGAAAGAGCTGGAAATAAGGAACTCTAATACCATATTCCTTCTGAACCTCCATTAGAGTCAACATGTTCCAATGTATGAAACTCAAAATTATTTTACTTTTCCATTATTTACTTCCCAGCTGGCTTTAAAACATCTGCACAATCTATCCAGGGCTTGCTTATCTATAAACATGAAAGCACTGTCCTATAAGATTTGTTGATATACACATGTATTCATACACACATACAAAAACATTGAATCAGAGTTGTTAGGTTGGAAAAGACCCTTAAGATCCCTGAGCCCAACCATAAACCCAGCATTGCCAAGTCCACCACTAAACCACGTCCCCACGTGCCACATCTACATGGCTTTTGAAAGTTCAGGGATGGTGGTCCAATCACTTCCCTGGGAAGCCTGTTCAGCTTGACAACCTTTTCCAAGAAGAAATTTTTACTAATATCCAATCTAAACCTCTCTTGGCACAATTTGAGGCCATTTTCACCTGTTCTGTTACTTGGAAGAAGAGGCCAACCCCACCTGGCAAGAGCCTCCTCTCAGGGAGTGTAGAGAGTGACAGGGTCTCCCCTGAGCCTCCTTTTCTCCAGGCTAAACACTCCCAGCTCCTTCAGCTGCTCCTCATCAGACTTGTGCTACAGACCCTTCCTAATCTCCACTCCCCTTCTCTGGACACACTCCAGCCTCTCAATGTCCTTCTTGTAGTGAGAGGCCCAGAACTGGACACAGCACTCGAGATGTGGCCTCACCAGTGCTGAGTACAGGGGGACAATCCCTGCCCTGCTCCTGCTGGCCACACTGTTTCTGATAACAGCTAGGATGCCTGCTTGGACACCAAGTTCGTCCCCTTGTTTTTAGCATCAAACAAAACCTCTTTCATTTAGATGTCTAAAATTTAAACCCTAAAATTCTGATCAGTACCTGCTACCACTTTTCAGACATCTTCAGAGAATATAACATAATTTCTTAGTAAACAGATATTTAACATGTACAAAATCTGATGCAAACACCATTGATATATGTGACATTTGAAATACTCTGAGTAACTTTCAGGCAAAAGCTGTTAATTAGAAACCCAGCTGCTGTTCCTAATATGATCTCATGAGGTTCCTTATAACAACTACATGGCTCAGCTTTAGCACAGAGTACTGCATTTTTTTTTTCTCAGAGATGAATTTTTAGACTGAACCATGCTGCCCTAATATTTTCTGACAGTCTGGGCTCTACAGAGCTAAGGAAAATGACACTCTCC
This sequence comes from Molothrus aeneus, assembly GCF_037042795.1. Lineage (NCBI taxonomy): Eukaryota > Metazoa > Chordata > Aves > Passeriformes > Icteridae > Molothrus > Molothrus aeneus. The sequence continues at coordinate 141,318,240 of NC_089646.1, read as the reverse complement.
AAAACATTTGCATTTCCATCAGTGATCAAGGGATATGGAGGACCCTTCATCCAGTCCCTTTCCAGCCTTTGTCTGGCACCAGGCACATTGTCAGCAGTTGTGGAAGTAGAAATCTCTACCCCATATCAAGACTAACTTGTTCTTCCCAACAAGCACGTCTTGCTCTTGTGTGTGGTGTGTTTAGCCTCCACATTCTTTTAACATCCTCTGTCCCATCCTCTGACCCTTACTCTAGTTTTTGTGCTTGTGGGAGGGCAGGCACTTCAGTATCACGTGTGTGTGTTGCAAGCAACAGGCAAAGGTTTCATATTTCCAGGCTGTTACTGGAAAACACTCTAGGAATTGACCCAGATTGTAAAATAAATGGAGGAGGTTTCCCATGGTGCCACTTCTGGAGGACCCTTAGTTCTCACTTATGTCCTGAGAAAGGCACATTACTGGGTATATTCTCCATCTCAACCTCTTTACTTGCCTTAACTTTCAGCCTGGCTAACAGAGCACAGCAAATGAGCTTTATATGATTCACACAGTGCTTTTCTAAGCATAAGCATCTGCTGTAAATTACTTACCTGAGAGTCTGAGACATGGCTCAAAGAGATAAGGTAGCAGTCAGAATTACATTTCACTAATTAATTGGCTCAAAGCTCAGGGGCGGATGTGAAGTCATTCACATGCAGCATTTTCCAGAGCTTTTATGTCTGAGTGTTCTCCAGACTTGACCTAAAAGGATCAACAGGAAAAGCAAATGCAGCAAACACCACTCTCAGCACAACCCCACCCAGCTCTCCATGGTAGTACTGACCCAGAGAGAGAATCTCTGCTGGACACTGAGTTGTCCTGAGCTATTGGAAAAGAAGATCATTGCCAAGAGATGTGAAAAACAGCAGTTTTTTGTCACCACCAAGCAGGCATGGAGTAGGAACAACTGAGAAATCTTTGTATCTAGTGTTTCCCAAGTAAAGCTGGTATTCCTGTTTCAGATTGTTAACTTTGCCACCAAACTGGGACAAGGAAACCCCCTTGGTATCAGCCTCAGAACTGACCTATCAACCACAGGAATCCCAGGACCTCTGGTCTTCTTTCCCTTGATCTGTCACCACTGCAGCACTAGGATTCCTCATAACTATTAAGGAAACTTTCAGCGCTTTTTCCTGTGAAATGTTTCATTGTTGTAATCTCTAGAACTCAAGCTAGATAGCAGCTGAAGTGCCTTCCTATACATGTAGTCTGAAAACTTCCACCAGATGACCATAAGGATTTTCAAAATCTTATGTTACATGTGTGGATTCAAGTAAAGACGATAAATATATTTATTTTCAATGGCATGATACAGCAACTGGGAAAAATATTTAAATTAATAGTGTTTGTATAATTTTAAAACCTCTGCTCCTCTTTCAGGAAATGAGAGCACCTGTATAAACATTTGATCTAGAGAAGTTAAAGGTCACATTACCACAACGTAGTCCATGGCCTCTGAAGGTTAAAATATCATTTTACAAAAAAAATATCCTTGCCTTGAAGAGATTGGGCAGGTATTCCCTTGGCTGCTGTTTCAACCTTTGGCCTCAGTCCTACAGGCACTTACACACATGTTCAATTATGAGCATGCAAGTGTCTCTACTGTACAGCTCAGGGGGGTGTTATGAGGTTCCACTTACTGGTGTTGTGGGGTGGTCTGATGTCATGTTGGACACTTGATGCTTCCCTGTTTTATTGGAATAACAATTTATTGGGATTGCTGTAGACCCAGAAACAGCCAACACAATCCACAGACTCCCTGTAACCCAAAGAACCCCCAGGTGGTTCTGAGATGGTGCTTCAATGCAATTGACTCTTTCAGCACCTAGTTCTCATAGGAGATTTTTTTCTTATGGTTATCAAGGGTATCAGCTCTTTAAATGAAACATAAAGTACTGTAAAATTGTCATTTTGTGATTAGGTAATAAATACTCTCTTTTCTCATTTTTGTTTGATATTTTTATGTTCTTTCTTACTATGTTAATCTTGAGGTGTTGATTTTAGCTTCTAGCTGCATAGAAGCACCTTTGCAATGGTTCTTCCTCCTAGGAGTGATACATTACAAATGCCAGAGTGAGTTTAGGAGTCCAGCTTCCAAGTGGCTTGGGTGCTACTGCACCCAAGATCCTTGGGTGTGAATTTTCAAACCTTATTTGAAATCAAATGATTGAGAATATCTTCAGATCTCATCTACAGTTTATTGTATATTGTTTTCCTCTAAAACCATCATATATAACCCTTCTGGATATATTTCAGATACCTTATACCATCTTATACCTTCTCTTACAATTTTATTTCCTCTTACACATAGCAATAATAGAACTGATGTCCTACCACATTACTGAGTTCCTAGAATCTAAGTGTTTGTGGTACCTACACTGAAGTTCATATCATTGCACTCAGCATGAGTTGAGCTTTCTAACCTTAGCAGTCAAGTTTATCTCGTGGCACACAGTGGCTCCATGGTTCTAGCCAAGCTGTGTGGTCAAATATAGGCCAGAAAAAATGTGCTTCAATTTCATGGAGAGAAAAAGCTCACAGATGAGGTCATTCCCCCAATATTTGTAAGAGTCTGCTCTGATGCCTGAGAACTCACCACTGACATATTTTCTGTCTTTGACAAGGGGATATCACCATCTGCAATAGGTTCCAGGTGGGTGCCTACATTGGTGCTATCTCCAGTAAAGTTATGTGCCATCAAAAGATTCCAGATTTGACAAACAAGAATATAACAAAATAAACATTTCTTGTAAAATTCCTGAGTATTGTTTGTCAGATTTAGTCACACAGGTGAAATGAACTAGATCCTGTTGGCAGATTATAATGTTGCTGGCTTGGCTGGAGTGTCTCCATACAGCAGTTGCTGAAGCAGCAGGGCTATCAAGAGTTGGATGCTGCAGTTTTTGGGCTGTCAGTGCTGAATGCTGCAGTTGCACTGTTGGAGTGTGGAAGTGACAGTCATAAATGTGTAATGAAATGCTTCTGTGTGGGAAGGAGACAAAAGGCAGCTGCTCTTAGCTCTGCTGGTAGCCTGCTCCTGGCTATTGCTCTCCCTGCTCCTTCTGCCATTAACATCTGCATAATTTCTAAAGGATTCATATATCTGCAGTATAAAATGTACTGGTGGTGTGAATTCACCTTGTGCTGGGACTCTTTGCACCCGTTACTCACTTCAGGAATGATCTTGCTATCTCTTTTGTGGTGTCTCTGCCACCTCATATTCATTGCCAAAAAAGTAATTGCTGACTGCAAACATCTGCCTATTCAGTGTTTCATTGAGGCAGTTGACCTTTACAGCTTCACATTCAGTGTATTGCTGCAGCAAGAATCATGCTGGTTTCTTCTTTGATATCTGGAAGGGGTAAAATCGATTTTTTTACCCTTTGGTTATAGTTACAATATTTGCATGGTGATTTCCTTCAGCAAGTGGAACAGTATGTCCCCAAAGAAGTCATCAGTTACTGATGACTGAGTTTTCAGCATGAGCTGAGTTTTCTGGTTTGTAGGAATCTGGCAATGAAGATTTCCTGTAATGCTACAATTTTCATCTCAGATGATGTCAGATTTAACTGCTATGTGCATATCTGAGTTTGGAAGGCACAGGCATTCCACAATGTGTAACATAGAGAAGTATGATTTTTAGTCATCAGTATACATATTTGTCACATTTTTCTGAGTTTCAGACGTGAACTAATAAGATTCACATTCTTAGAAGACAACTGTCCTCCCCTGGATATGCTGGTTTAGAAAGGATCCTCAAATATCTATTTTACGTCTTGAAAACCCTCAGTTGTTTGATTTGTTAGCATTTTAACTGTCTTACAGAGATTTTTGCTTTCTTTTAGATGGGCAGAATTAAAGAATGGAATTAAGCTGATAATTTCATGAGAGTATGAGTCATTTTTAAAAATATGTATAAGAAAATATTAAGGGAAAAAAGGCAATTTTTAAACCTTTAGGTTTAGTACAACCAGCAAAAAATACATGAACTTCTGAATCTTAAAAAACCTTGGTCAGACTTCAGAAGTTCAGTATTAGCAGATCTACTGGTGTTTTTCATCTTCTGCAGAATTTAACCAGTGTATTTGTCATTGTGGAACCACTGAACCATTGAGCATCAGTTTTCAACAGTACTGAGACAAAAAAAGGAGAAAATAAGTACAAGATTGTACTTGCAACTTTCTGTCTGTTAACATTTATCTCAGTGGTGACAGATCTTCTCTTCTTTTTGTGAGGAATTGATAACAATCTTGGGGTTGATTATAATCAGACAGATCAGGCTGTTAAGCATTATGGAAACCTGCTGGGTTTTTTTATTCACAGTAGTCTCTCATTTGGCGACTGTCATTTGGTGGACAGGACCACAGGGAGTAATTTCTGTCACATAGTAATTGAGGAGAAAAACCTGCTCTTCATTAAAGTGATGTGGAATGAATTTTGTGGGCAATAATATTTTTTTTTTGGTAGCTTCAGCAGCTTTTCTGCCATGTAATAACAGTAGTGCCTTGAATAGTTCTCTGAGCCACAAAGCCCTTGATTCAACCCACAGCAGCACCTGCTGCTCCAGAACATCTTTCCAGGTACACTGAATCCCTCTCACTAATAGCTGGGCACTGCAGCACTTTATTTTCCTAATTATGTTATCTGTGTATTATTTTCTCACAGAGGTCAGGGTAAAATTTTTTCCATGTTGTTGAAGCACAGTCACTGAGCTTGAAATGCTGGTTAAGAAGGGATGGTGTACTTGGTTTTCATGGGCTTTCTGCTTTTGTAAAAGGGAGCAAGTTTTCACAAATGCTAAGCATAAATTGTCTTGTAAACTGAGCCTTGCAGAAGGTCCTTGCTCTTGAAACTCTCAACTCATTCCTGTTTTTGAAAATCAAAATCAGCCTTTGGCTCCGTGCTTTTGAATCTTGGACATCTGCTATCAAAAATTAGGTGCCTGATGCCAACTATCATGTGAGATTACCATGACCTGGAAACCCAGGTAACTTCAGGCACACCAGAGCTAAAGACCATCCAGTTGGCCAAATGTCACACCTGTGCAGAGGCCAAGCTCTCACACATTCATGGATAATCCACAGGACCAGGCACACAATTCCATGGCTCACAAAGCTTCCCTTTGAGATTCTGTGTGGTAGCAGATCTGGGCTTGCACATGAGACTGCCCCAAAGGGTACAAATAAAGTGGAAACTGGATTTAAAACAAACACTTCCAAATGATGCATTTGTCATATCCCAGATGGCTGGAACCATGCATTTGTCTCAGTAGCATATTGGAACCTATCTAGCAAAGGACAATGACAGACTAACAAAACTAATGAAAAGCACATGCCCTAAGAGGTGACAATAGATTAAAGATAATTTTGCAGATGTCTGAGAAAGTTAAAACTTTAACTCAGTTTTAGCGTAAGAAAGGAGTAATTCTTCCAGTTACATGATTCCACATGAATGCATCTGGAGAAATATTTCTTGATGTCCAGAAGAGCAGATTCTTTGGTGCATCTCCAGCCCAGCTCCATTCAAGGGAGATAAGCCAATTCACAGCACACTTGCAGTGCTGAGCAGGCAGTCAGAAGTTAACAGCAGATAAATCACTGCTGGTAATTATCAGTTTGTATTCTCAATTGCTGGCTGCAGGTGGTTTGCCTAACCCCACTTCCATTCACATCAGGGAGAACAGATTTGATCCTTTTACTTCCAGTGGAACTGCAATTTACTGGGGCTGGAGGGCACTCAGCACTTCTCAGCAGGGCCTCCCTCCTTCATCACAGCAGTACCTTTGTCTGCATCCTCTCTTCCAGGAAGCATAAAAGGCTCAGCTAACCTTGCTGGCAGCACTTGCAGGATGAACTGTGTGGCTCTAGGGTTTGTCAGACATGTACTGAAGTGTTGCAAAATGTGGAGCTTTGAAAAATGTTTTCCTAAATATGCAGTTGTAGTGGTGACAGCTTCCTAGAGACATATTTTACAATGTTATGATGTCTTAGTGCTTTGTACCCATTTTTTATGTGTAGCTAAGCAAATTGTGATGAAAGAGGTTTAAATATTCATTGGAGAATAAGGCGTTTTAAGTACATCCATATTTATGATCAAGATGTATAGAACTGCATTGTTTCTGACTGCATAGCTATTATTTGTCTATAATTGCCAAAATACAGCCTGACAGTTTTTCATTTCAGTTATAAACTTTAATCGAGCAACTAGTCTGATTTACCTTTTAACAGCTAAGAACTCAGGATTAAATGCTTTCTGTTGATTGCTTTTCTATTGGAAAAACATTCAACAGAATTGTTTTTTCAAGACAGTGACTTTTCTGTAGATCTCTGACAGAATATGAAATTTGAACAGTTTTTTCAAATACTAAATTATGCTCACTTCTGGAGTTCTTTATTAAAATTTGATTGAATGCATAAATAAATGGCCTATATGAACAGAAAAAAATCTCTCATTATGTGTAGCCTGAAAACCTGTATATTATTCAAAATGCATCAGTAGTTAAGCTACAAATAAAGTACAAATACAAATATTATTTTAATTTCCTTAATCATAATCTACTTCTGTTTGGTCCAGGTGCGTAGTACATGTAGCCTTAGACTGTGCTTTTTCTGAGTCCTGGAGAGATCTATCAAGCCAAGCTAGAGGATGTTTAGCAGCTAATTTTGACATTAGGAGGATGTACTCTCAACTAGTTTGGAACAGACAAGTTGGTGTTTTATGAGGATTCAAACTGATTGAACTTTCTATTTTAAATGTCAGATATAAATCTGAAGGGAACTGATAAATGTAATATAAAAGCCTTATCTTTATGATCAACCCTTTCCTTGACATTAAATTATTAGATATAACAGAGCCATGTGCCTCTTAGAGCCACCCACTGCTGTTCATCCAGAAAGCTGCCGAACCTGGGCCACATATGACATATCTGCTGCTTATTTTATGTGCCATGTACCACAGGAGGGGTGAAATAAATGACATGCTTCCATAGATATTTACATATATAGGCTATTTATATATGTGTGTGTGTGTGTGTGTGTGTGTGTGTGTGTGTGTATTGATATTAATTGTCATTAAACTTAAATAGTATTTCAGCTGTTAGTAATTGCTAATGTTAACTAAAGGCCACCTTTATGACACTGGGCTGTAGATCATGTGGTGCTTTTTAAGATCCATGAGTGCAACCAATCACAGTATGTGCATGTGGTGCATGTGCTGTTAAATCTGTGGAGGTGACAAAAGCTAAACTTGCAAGGACATTGTTGAAAACTTCCACATTTAATGGGTGGAGTAATCAATTTCTAGTTAAGAGATTATGACACTTCCCAACAGACTAGAAACATCCAAATATTTAATTTGGAAGTGCTGTAAAATAGAGCAGAGGGTTATTCTATATTGGCTGCTTTGTGGCTACTAATCTTTTAGGCAATATATTGAACCTTTGAAATCATCTAATGTAGACAGTGGGATTGAGAGGAAATTACAAGCAGCTCCCCAAAGTCTATCATCTTAGGTTAAATTTCATCTGCCATCCACTTAATGAAGAATTTCTTTGGGCTACTGAGCTTGTGAAATAAGCACTGACACTTGGAATCAGTCAGGAAATGTCAGCAGTATCCTAGAAGATGTGGGAGATGACTGGTTTCAAGTGGTATCAAACCACTCTGAACCCCTTTTGAAATCTTGCAAGATACACTTGCAAAACTGTTCTGTTTAGAGTAACTGTGCTGTACCATGAATAAAATCCAGAAAAAAAGGGAAATCACAGCAGTCTCATATTCCCTCTGAGACACAAATTCCTAGGAGAGGGACTTCTGTAACTCATACAAAAGAAATTTCCATAGAAAGAGGGAAAATCTAAAAATTGTCTTCAAGTTTGAGCAACACTGTTTGGAAGCTCCCACAGGGTGTGCAATAAAGAACCCTGAGAAAAAGACCCTTAAGGCTAGAGCCAGAGGAATTCCTCATTTTGGAAAAAAATTGCATGGAAAGTCCCTTCAGTGATGGGACAGGAATGACAAATCTTTAGTGGAGAACTGTGACTGAATTTCACTGCAATTGTAAAATCCTTCCCTTTTATTCAAATTCAAACGTTTCCAGCTGGAGTCCATCAAATTGGAAAATGGATACAGTTCAGAAGAAGGTGAGGAATTATGGGACTTATAATTTTCTTTCCTGAAACTTCTAAAAACTTTTTTCCCCCCGAGAACTCATTTGCTTCCTTTTGTTAGATGATAAAGTTTGAAACAAGAAATACATAAGAGAAAAATAAAGGGAGAAGGGTAAATTGGAAAAAAGTAATCTCAAGTTAAACTACATCTGCTGTTTTCCATTTATTTTCAGGTTTCCAGACTGGTATTGGGAAATTTTGAATTTGCTCATTCTGCCAAAGGGATCACTTGCATATCTTTGAAAAGAGATTTACACATGTACTTAGAGGAGACATTTCGCAAAAGAGGAATGAACATGGAATTGTTGTTGCGTGTGCATGCACACACAGCACGCAGCTCCTGAGTCATTTGTAGTGTCCATCTGTTTGGGAGATGATTATCTGCCACTTTGGTACTCTCTACTTGTGTACTTTGCTCTGTGTTTGTGCTTATGGAAAATGCACAGTATTGACAAACATATTGTTCTGTTTATCTGCATGACATAACACAAGATAAGAAGATGGGATTCCTCATTGTGTCCTGGTAAAACAGAGGAAAAACTAGGAAAAACTGACCTAATATAGAGATTAATTCTCAAGTAGATGAGCAGTCTGGAAGCTCCTGTAATGGCTCAGGGCAATGCCAGCTGCAGTGGAGTGTGCACACTGTTATAAAAGGGGTGTGGGTGTCTGTGTGTGCAAACAGAGGTGGTGTGTGCAACCATTCATCTACTACTAGGGATTATATTTTGGATACCAGGATTGAGGTTTGCCTTAGCAAACCTTTATGCCTTAGCATAGGCATTTATTCTAATCTGAAATACTCCACAATGTCCTGACATCTGGATGTGATTGGCAGAAGGAAAAGTGTCCTCTGACACTCAACTTCCTTCTGGGCCAGCAGGTGGAAGTCAGATTGGAAACCTGAGGCCATATAAGTCAACATGTTTGGCTGACTGAATTATTCAGAATATGATTGTAAAAAAGATACAGATCTGATTTTGACATTACTGTGTTAACCTGCAAAAATCAGTGATGCTTCTCTAGCAAGTACAGATTATTGTCTTCCACCTTCCACTTCATGGTATTACATTCTCTGTCACTCAATTGTACGTTTGATAGAACAAATGCATGAACTTTTATTTAAATACTATTTCTGCCAAAATCCCTATTGAGGACTGAGAGGAAAAATGTAGGCTTATCCCAGTTCCAAACAAGAGAGAAGGAAAGAGAATAATACTAGGAGAAATTCCTTAGGACAAAAGTTTTTAATAATTTGCCAACAATAAAATGCACAGGTAAAGAAATGCAAGAATTTAGACCAAAGTATTTTCAAATAAGTATTCAGTGTCAGACCTGCACATTACTGGTAAGTTACCATATCCATGAACATTGGGGTAGCTTGGAGACTTCTAATTTTACAATTGTGCCTTGGAAGCACATCAGACTGAGGGAAATGTGTTTGCTGCTACTGAGTATGAAGGGCCAATGTGTCATCTCAGACCTGGTAGCTGCCAGCTTTGCTCCAGCAAGGCAGCTATTGAGAATTCTTTCTGACTGTGCTATGTGAAGCTGAGGAACTCCCTCTGTGACTTATCCACTTACCAATTATTACTTAGCAAATTCTAATCAAGGCTTTGTGACCTGAGATTTACTCAGAAGTGCCTAGCGAAGGAAATAAGACCCCAGTGAGGATGAGAGTTGAGCTATGACTGTGGTGACAGCTGTGTAACTCAAGAAGTTCTTTATTCTGCCATTGATGTGCAGACACTTCTATTCACACAGCTACTGTCATTGTAAGGCAATAGAAGGTGAAAAAGCAAATGGAGCTTTAAAGGTGTTTCAAAGTCTGAAGAATTGCCCAGGAGAACTGAGTTGTAATTCTGTATTTCTGAGAAGAATTTGCCTCCCTCTATTTTTTTCAGAGTGGTTGCAGGAGCCACAGCATCTGCCACTCCAAAATCTGCAGTGTTCATGGAGTCCAAATGTCTGCTCAAAACTTTCATAGGCTTGTGTTGGTGATACCAGGGAAGTGGGCAGTGCTGATCAGTCACTCCAGATGAACACCCACAGGTTTTGTCATCTCTCATGCAAATTGTGGCAGTGGGGAGTGAGGAGGGGATACCAAGCGTGGTCTTATGATACTGCTCATATCTTTGAAAGTTATTGTAGCTGTGATGGGAAACCCTGGAAGAAGTACAACATGTCATCAGAGAGGAGGAGTCACTGTAAGTGCTGCATGCCAGACAATTTGACATTTCCTCTCCAGCTGTTCAAGCCATGGATGTTTCCATGGAGAATAGCAAAATTTACTGGCAGTCTGTGGTCACATCACCCAAGAATTTAATCTCTGAAAAAATCCCCTGTGGAAGTTCTAGGCAATCTAAATTCCCAGATATTTCTTTTCCTGGAGCATTATAAAAGTATATCTGAAGATTTCTGACTTTTCAGACAGAAGATAAAAGGGGATTCCAGAAGAACTTCAACATCATCTGCTTAAACGCAGGAGCAGTGGACTCAAATAGATTAATCATGATAGTTAACTCCAGAGCCTCCCATGAGGGTAACATATTTTCAGAATTCCCAAACATTAACTCTGATGGAATTCTAAGAGAATTTTATTTTTTCTTTATTGAAATATCTTTACATTTGACCTTCTTTTAAGGCCAAGTGTAACAGGACGTGGTGCTGAGTGATGCCAGGAGCTGACCACCTGCTCCCCAGCTCTCTGTGTGGGAACTGGAGTCAAAAAAATTGACTCTGTCTGCCAGACCTGTAGGATATGATAAACTGGACACATCAAGGAGAAGTGCTTTTGCTTTCAGCTCTGAGTAACAAAAGGATGCTTAAAATTAAGATTCAAAGCCTGTACTTAAGGTCTACAGAGATTGTGAGATTGCAGAACTAGGTGCTACTGCATCTTTACAGTGTATGAAGATCAAAGGCAAATACTTCAGCAACCTAACAGGGATTTAGAAATCCTCCTTTTAGCATGTACTTCTGAAAATCTTGGCCTGTGTTAAGTATAACTGAAAGGAATGCAGCTTTGCAAAACAGAAGTCCTTGTACATGGGAATATTGCTTTCCACATGCAAACAATGTGTGTACACAGACTGGTGTGTAAGTCACTTTATCAATGCAGGGCTTTTTTTGGTTGGTTGGTTGGTTGGTTGGTTGGTTGGTTGGTTGGTTGGTTGGTTGGTTGGGTTTTTTTGGTCAGAGCATCAGTAAATTTCATCATGTATTATCCTACATATTGTGTCTTAGACACCAGGGGTAATTATTTTTCACTCTTTTTGCCTTTATTCATCTCTCAATTGAAGTTCTACATCCAATTTCCAAGCCCACATTTCTATGAAGTGGACAAATTTTAGATAGTCCAGATAAGGGGAGCAAGAATGACAAGAGTCTTGAAAAACATGACCTTTGAAGGAAGGTTTAAGGGACCCAGTTTGTTTAGTCTAGAGAAGCAGAGCCTACATGATAAAAGCTCTCTGATATATTTAAAGCTATTAGGAAGAGGCCAGTGAGAAATTGTTCTATGAAATTTGGAAGCTGGACAAGAAACAATTCAACTTTCAGCAAAGATGATTCAGGTGATATTTTAGGAGAAAAAAATTTATAATCACAATTAAGCATTGCAACATGCTACTGAAAGAGGCAGTGAAATCTGTAGATTTCATGACAAACATCTGTCAGAAATGGTCTTGGCAAGTGGGAGATTTGGCATCCAAGTGAGGGGATTTCTAAAGCCCCTTTGAAGTCCTGTTCCGGTTTACTTTCCTGTGCCTATAAATTTTCTTTGTGCATGTCTTTTGCTTGCACACTGAAAGAAATATGATGGTCTAAAAGCTGGTAATTGGTGCCTTTGGATAGCTTCAATATTCATGTGTTGAACTCCTGATGTGTTTCCTCATCTGGTATTGAAGTCCTCAGTGGACAAAGTGACAGGGCAGGAGCCTCCTGGTGTCTTAACAAGCCCTGGACCATTTTGTGTAACCCCTGAGCCACCAGAGCCCTTAAGGCTGGGTGCCAACAGGTCCCTTAAGGCAGTTTAAAACAGTTTTTAAAAACCATCCTGCTTTCATGTGTGCTTCCCACAGCCCAGTGTAACAGAATGAGTCTCTGGAGTATGAGAAACAGAGCTACTGCAGATTTTACTGTACTGAAAGAAAGCCAAAAGGTTTCATTTCTTCTTGTAGGAGAGTGTGATTTGAGAAGATGGAGATGGAGGGGACTCAGATATATAATGCTAAAGATGTGTGGGGCTTTTTTACCTCCATTCAGTTTCAGTGGCTCTGTGACTTGCTAACAACAAAATGCCAATGCAAACTGCTTTTTTGCTTGCTGTGGGGTGGGAATAATAGGGGAAGATCAGTACTTATGTTGCTTTGACACTCCAGATGATTCTTTGAGGCTCTGAAAAGGTCAATGACAAACAAATGCAGCTGGTTTGGTTTCACTTGAAGCTTCTGCACAATTTGAACACTGTAAGTCAACAAAACAACATATGTTTTACATGAAAAATCTGTTCTCATAATAGTTTCTTTTTAATAAGGAAAATGACCCATTCAGGAAAAATTTCTGACATTGTCATGTCTTCTAAAATTTTACTTTAAAAATTCTAATTTTTTAAATTTTTTTTTAAATGAATATTACTGTATCATTCCCTCCCCCAGCTTCCCTTTTCCTTCATATTGTATCTCTGAAAAGCAGGGGCTTTTCAGACCCTGCAGTACCCTGGCAATGGTTGGTGTGAAAGCACATGTGCACATAGATGGTGCTTATAGGGGTGCCACCTAATCCCCTTGGTCCTTTAACTGGTGGGGTTTGGACAGGTTTTTAACTTTTCAACTCCTCTCTTATATCTTGTTTCTATTATTATTCCTGATGTAGAGCCAGATCAAATGCTTTTTTTTTTCTGTTTTTGTTCTGTTGGAGGATGACTGGCCAAGGAAAATGTATGTTTTGCTCCAGTGGATTTTATTTTCTTTGATGACAGCACCTCTGTGTCATTTGGTCTGATCAGCCTGAAGAGGAGGAGTCTGAGAGGAGATCTCATTGCAGTGTGCAGTTGCTTCATGAGAGAAAGAGGAGGGGCAAGCACAGATCTCTTTGTGCTTACCAGGGACAGGGCCAGAGGCAATGGCCTGAAGCTGTGTCAGGAGAGGTTTAGGTTGAATATTAGGAAAAGGTTCCTCACCCAGAGCATGTTTGGGCATTAGAACAGACTTCTCAGGAAGTGGCAAGGGACACCAAACCTACCAGAGCTCAAGCTGGAAAATGTTCTCAGGCACACAGTGTCTTTCTCTGATTCTTCAAGAGATGTGTTCAGATTTACCTCTATTAAAAGGGCAGTTACCCTGAATGACCCATGACAGTGGCACCTCACCATTTCTCTGTAGCTGTATGAGACAGGAGTCAGAAGCACAGCCTGTGTGTTGGCCTCACACCTGAGTCACCTACATTATCCCATCATCCCAAATTTCGATATGTGCTGTCAGCCATGGTGCTTTAAAACCACACTGTCAGGTACTTGGGGGACTACACAGCAGAACAAAACCGTTTTGTGGAGTTTTTTTGTTTGTTTTGTTTTTGGAGTTTTTTCTGTGTTTTGTCTTTGCAGTCAGATTTTTTAAACTATGCCTTCTTCTTTCCAATAGCTTTGTTAGCCTTGTTTTGTGCTAAAATTCCCACTTGGCAGTAGTGGGTTTGGTTTTTTCTGTGTTCTGTGGCCTCTTGCTGTTACAAAATAAGGTTACAAAACTTGCTCTCAGTTTCCTGGCCATAGCTGATTTCTGCAGGCTGCCAGCAGACCACTTTTCCCAACCAGAGCTGTAATTTGCTGCAGCAGAATTGCTTCCTAACACACAGAGATAGTATTCCAATTCTGATATTTTCTCACAATATCTGAGATTTCAGAAATCTGTCAAATCTTTGCTTTTACTGCAAAACCTCTTTGTTAATGCATGACGTGTGTGTGGTTTGCTTTAAGCTGAGTATTCAGGACTACTGAGTACACACATTCCTCTATTTTATGATGCCAAATCTTAAATTTGGTGAGATTACTGCTAAGCCACCAAGGAATGAAATCCTGTCTTGCACATACCTCCTGGCACCATTTACATGAGGTAAAATATAATGTCTTAGAGTAGGTTTTCTTGTAAGATGGCCAGGCTTAGACTTTGAATTGTTTCAGTTTGTAGAACCTTGTTCTGGACAGAGCCTTATTGGTTGCCCTAAAGCTCTCAGCAGCAGCAGCTCTCAAAGGCACAAACCTCAGTTCCTCTCTTGGCCCCATGTAAAATGTGTTTGCATAAAATGTGTTTGCCTGAACATGCTTGTGGTTGACTTTTATACAGTATTTTATAAAACTTATGCCATTCACCCAAGGTAAGTAGAAGGAATCCCTCCATTCTAAATATGACCATGGATATCCTTATCCCAATATGTCTCTGAGTGTACTTCCTTTAGCTCTTGGTGGATGCCACAGCCTGACTTTATTTAGCTCCTTATCCTACACTTCATGTTCATTCAAGCTGTTCTGTAAGGCTGTGATGTTTTATGTGGTGTTTTATGCTTTCCTTTTGCTCAGTTTTACTCTTCCAAGTATCTGTTCTGTGGTCTATGACTTTCCCCATATTTCTTCACTTTGCTTTAACTGTGTGAAGGCACCTGCACTTTTGGTAAATGTGCACACAGTCCATACAATCACCAGCTGCTCCTGCTGGTTGCCTGACTTGTTTCACAGTTTCTCATCCAGGTACTTGCCAATTGCTTGTATCTTTCAGAATTTCCTCAATCTTGAACATTGCTTACCTCAGTCCTTGGTGACCTTAGTCCTGGTGGACTCTGGGTCCTTGGTCTTTATCCTGCCTTTTGCTCTCTGGCAGCTGGTGTGGGTTTGCCAGCCTGGTCTCTCCTTGCCACATCATTCATCACAGGCCAGCTGCGAAATCTGACTGACTCCCACAATCTGTGCAATGTTTTCTCATTCTTTCACTCTTCTTCTGGAACAGCCCTTGATGGAATCTGGATTTCCAGTGTCACTCTCCTTCAATGGGGATTGCTTGCCTGAAGTCTGTGCCTGACCCTTTACTGTCAATGTTAAGTCCCTTGGTTTATTTTGGATTACAGGACCTTACAGCCTAGTTCTGCTTGCTTTCCCAGTCTCTCCAGTAAAATAGATTGTGTCCTGTCTCTTTAAAGTGAGAGGCTTAAAACTAATTTTTATAACATTTCACTAGGTATACCATAGCAAATATTTCCTCTTTTAAGCAAAAATAAGTCTCTAATTCTGTTCTGCTCGGTCTCAGGGCCAAAGTTTAACAATGAGCTTTACTTACTGAAGTGCTGCAACCTTGATGGGCTTTGTTCCCATATGCACACAGAATCCTAGTGTTTCTCCACACTCCCTCTTCCTCCAACACCTACACCTTTTCCCAGTTTCCATGCAGGGGCCTAACCTGTCCTGTTCACTTTCTGCCTATGACTTCTATGGTGGATGTAAATGAAACCTTTCCTAAAGAATACTCTGTGTTTGTTTCATGAAAAATAAAATCCGTAATAACCTATTGCACCAGGAATACAGGAGCCTCCTGTGGGAACTGAAGAATCAAAGTTGCACTGAGCTCTGAATTGTCACTTCATTTGAACATGATAATGCCCAGCTTCTCAACCTTTCCTTCTGAATTCAGTGTATCCTCCCACACATTCTCTTGTCCCTCAAAAGATGTCCCTGTGCCATTTATTTCCTCTTTCTTTTTATTTCCCTTTCAAATGTCAGTGGTGAGAATGAAAACAAAGGCTTTAAAAAAAAAATAGAATGTATTCCAACAGTTGCACTTGGGCTTGAGTTTGTTTCATTTAATTTGCATTTCAAGCCCAGAAAACTCCTGTGACTTCAGATGTCACTTGTGATTTTGCTTAAATCTGAGCACATATTTAAGTGCCTTCTCAGAAAAATCCAGTTTTAAATGAGACATGTGTGCATTGACTGCATAGAAGAGACACAAGTTCAAGAAAAATACTCAGGGATGCAGACATGCCTCTGAAGGGACTTTTTGCAGCAGGTCTCAGAGCCCAAGTGAGGAACTCTTGTAGTCAGTAGGACACTGTTTAAGTGGGGGGTTTTCCCACAAAACATTTTATGCAGGATTAGGGCCTACATAAACAGCAGAATTTTTTTTTCTGCATTTATGTTTCATGATAATGTGTTCCCAGCAATGGTTTCAGAGAGTCAACAGAGCCAAGGAATGAGACAAAGTATGCACTTGATGCCTCTTTGCTGATTGGAGATGTAGGAATGGATGTTGATGTCTGGGAGACTGTCAAGCATGCTTCCAACCTGAGGTGCTCCCTGATTCCTGTGTGAGCAGAAACAACTATGAGATCTTTGCTGGTGCTCCAGTTGCACTTAAATTATTGAAACTGCACAGGATGGTTTAAATTATCTCTGAACAATAGAGCCTATTCAGGCTTTTGGTGAATCCCCTAAATCCTCTTAGTCTGGTTAGAAGGAGGCTATATTTGTAAATGAGTTGATTTTCCTGCTGTTTTTGAAATGTTAATAACTGAAAATACTTTATAAATCTTTATTTTACTACAGGATTGTGAGGGGTTTGTTCCAATTACCAACTCTCCATTAAATATTTTTCCAAAAATTGCTTGCCTAATTTTGCATTCATGCTAATGAAATAAAATCTCCAAAGTACCATCTGCTAAAGCAGCTGGATATACATCAGTGGAACAAAGTCTGACATTATGCTGGACAGAATATGAATTCCTGACTGGACTCTGTGCACTTCTGTTGCTCTGTAGGCTGCAGAGTGAGTGACTGCCTGTTCTGACTTAGTGGTATGAAAGGTGAGAAGCCTCTCTTCTAGCTGAAGTGTAAGGAAATGTATCCATGTTAGAAGAAAGTGGGATCCTGTTGTTCAGCACGAGTACTGTCACACTGATAATGCCAACATCTTATTGAAGAAAACTGACCAGTGAAAGGCAGTGGCTGTGTGACCATGTAACACAGGAAGTCTTAGAAGTCAAGAACACACAGAGAAGTGAAGGATACTTACATACAATGAATAATTCCTCATGCAAATTGCCAGTTTGTCATTTGAATAATTGCTTTTATGTGTAATTATTTGAGTAATTTTAGCTGAATTGAAAATAAAATGTTTTTAAAGATATTTTTTCCCAGATCTTTTTGTCCTGTGCCTAAAAATGTGGACAGCTGTTCAGTTGTCCTTTGCCCCAAAGTTGACTGTATTTCTGCTATTGTTGTTTATATTTGGATAATGCAGAACCTGAAGGATATCAGATTTGTACTTTGGACAGATAGTTGGTAAAGCAGTGAAAAAGACTAACAACAATTGTCCTCCTTTTAAGTCTTTTTTTAGAGAAACTTATTGTGTCTGGTGTGAGCAGGAAAATGAAGGAAATGGAGGTTGCAGTGGATATGAAATAGAGGCCCAGAAGATTTGGGAGAGCCAACCATAGTCAAAGGTTTTTTAAATCATTTGTAATTTCACTGAGTGAAATACAGAAATATATTTTAGACCACTAGAGCACCCATTGCTTTCTGCCATGCTTTGAGCATGACCTGAAAATTATTACCTAAAATGTGAGGGACTCTCAGATGCTTCTGAGGAAGTTCCACTTTCTCTTTTACCCTTCCTTCATTTGCTGTTGCTGCTCTGAGAGGACAATCTTTCAAACTGCGGGTTTCATCACTCCTATTGTAACCACAGTGGGAGATTGTCAGTGGTTGATGCTGCTGAAATCTTCAGTCTCTTTGAGAAGACCTTGGAGCTCTTTGCAGCTGTGACCAAAGGCACAGCAGAGAGTGGGGATGAGATGCTCCTGCCCAGCAGCAGCTGATACTGCTGTAAATTCTTACTCTGCCAGCAAAACCTTCTTCTGGAGACATGGCTTGTGTTAGCAAAATTTGTTCTGAGATGTGCTTGTCACCTCCATAAATACATTTGCTATGCTACTATAATGACATAGATTTGGGAAGAGGGAGGGATTATATTTACAGGTGAGGGTTTGCTGGTGTAAATATATTGGGTTGAAGTGGTGAATGTCTTTGCACTAAGTGAGGGAATTAAGCTGACAAAAGCACAATGTCATTGTCAGAAGCAGAAGACAGTGGTAGCGCAGGAGCTTTGATTTCAGGACTGGAAATAGATATACATACATATGTACACATAGATACATACATGTAGATATGTTTTATAATACTGATATGTGTATAAACATTTTATGTAACATATATATATGTATGTGTTCTAAACAATATCTACACCAAAGTTCATCTTTTGCTGTGACTTCCTTGAAACTATCCAGAAATACCAACCTATCATGAAACAGAGAAATGGCATACAACATTAATTTAAATTACATATACATGTACAGCTTCACATTGTGTCTAAATCCTGCAGTTAAGCACTGTGGTCATGCTCTGCAGGTCAAGCAGAAACACAAGACTGTTGTGTGCAAGAGCAAATGCTGAACCTAGCCCCATTCTTGATAGAAAGGATATGTAACAAGGACAGTTAATTTTTTTTCTTAGTTAGAGAACTGTGTGAATTCATATTCAGACACCAAAGAAAGGGAAAACAAATCAGAATAGTTTGGGAAACCTATTTATATGCACTATAGTTGGAGTCTGGCTTGGAGCTTTTGGGACTCTATCCTTAATTTAGGTTGACTTTCTACATAGTGTGGTCTTCTGGGATTCTGAATGACCATGAGAAATATGTATTTTCTAGTGACCCCTTATGATCCAAAAGACCATGTCATGTCACATTTTGACATGACATGCCTTGTTAAAGAGCCCAGGAATGAAGGGGATTTTTGCCTTAGAGAGGACGGGGTGAGATTTTAAATGCTGCTGCAATTAGTTCTTGTTTGTTGCGTGCTCTGGCTGGGAACATTTACAGTTGTGCTGAGCTGCAGTGTCACTCAGTGAGACTATGAGATGTTTTATCTTCCCACCATCCCCAGTTCTTTGACATTGACTGACATCCTGAAACAAGGAGCAGAATGGCCAGACAAGAAAGTTGCTTATTGAAACAATGAGTTTCCTGAAATAAACAGAGCAGTTTTGAATCAGCAGGCCTGTTCCCTCCCTGGAACAATGCTGGGCATTTGCATCAGCTAAATGAGGTTTGTGTTTTGCAAAGTCTTATGGAAGTCTGTGTGTCACTATGGGCACTGGCAGATAAAGCCAACATGATAATAACTGAGGTCATGGAGAAGAAAGGGGAAGGAAAGGGAGATCTGAGCCAGATATTTAAACTGCTGAGATAGTTATTAAAATGATGTAATTGCTCCAATATTAATTTCCCTTTCCTTTGCCCTGATATTTACCTCAAAACAACTTTTTGTTATCTAGTGCTTTTTCTCACTTTCTCATACCAACAGAGCAGCTGCACTAACATCCTGAAGCTGCTCCAAGTGTCCTCAGAGTGGAGACAAATATATTCAGTTTTTGAAATGAAACCCAAAGGCATGGCAGGGAGAAAAAGGGACAAACTGAGAGAACCTTGTTGGGTTCCTTCCAAAGATAATCCCCAAACTGAAATTGTTTTATGAAACAAAGTGTGGCAGAGACCTGATAAAGCTTTTTAATTTTGTTTCATGGCTGAGTTGCTCCTTGATGACTTCTGGGAGACAGCCTTGAGTTACTTTCAAGAAAGAATAAATTCAATTTAATTTTCTTCATTTGTCAAATAATAATGAGATTTGGTCTGCCTTTTCTTCCATTGTCTTTATTGTTGATGGCTGCTGAACAGTGGTACCTGTGCATGTGAAAAAGTATATATGTACTCTTTGCAATTGGTCACAGATATCCCAGACTAATGGTGCTCCAGCAGAGTCCTTTGGTGGCACAAGTTTCCATTCATGCCCTGCTCCTCCTGGCCTGTGTACACAAGCACAGACAGCAACATCTTGATGCAAACTGGTGCTCCTCTGAACAATCACACAAGCCAAGGCATTCTCCCCTCATACATTTGAGCAGGAGAAGTAAGAAAAAGCCCTGTGACATATCTCCCCGAAGCTGAGAAGGGATTGTTGGCAGGTTTGTTTTTTGAACACTTCTATCTCACTCATTTCCATGATGTGAGCAAACCTATCAGATGACAGATTTGGTGTTTGGGCTCTGGCTTGTCTTTTCCAAAGGCCAAGCACCTCTGGCATTGCATCCTCAGCTGCAATGTCCCTCCACTGTGCCAAAGCTGGAAAGCTGGTGGCATTGGGTAATGTGTAAACTGTGTTAGCCTAGAGAAGTCAGCACATACAGTATACAAACACAGTTTAAATAGTTTGGTAAATCTCTGGGAATTTTTGTTTGTTGGTTTGTTTTTTAATGTAAAAGCTGGATGTGAGAGTCGAGAAAGTGCAACAGTGTCAGGAATTAATTTGCTGTCTTCAAGAGACAATTGGCATTAATTACCAGATCCAAAGAAATGAAGTTAATGTGATGCAACAAGGAAATGCCATGCTCCATTAGCAAAAGATGTTTTCAGTTAAATCAATGTTGTGGTGGCACAGTTGCGTGGGCTTACATGAATAAGCCCTGCTCTGGAAGAAAAACCTGCTTAAAAAAAATCTCAGTCCTGAAATCCTTGCTGGAACAAATGATGTTACACTGGTCTAAAGTGTTCCTGAGGGCAACTGTTCCTCTTTGTGCAAGTATCTGTGACTCAGAGGTGGTATTTGGGTAGTCTGATGGAGTTCTGATGGAATTCAGGTAGTAGTGACAACTTTTAGCCCTGATTTTCATCAGTACTTCATCATTTTTAAGCAGAGCATTTTGGCAAATGGTTCTCTTCACATACACATGTAGAATATCTTGAAGTGATTGCATGATAAAACACAAAGCTCTTGTGTTTCATAACATAAACTCTCTTGCAGGCTGGATAAGTATTGTTCAAAGTATACTTAAATGCTTTTTAATAAATAAATAAATAAATAAATAGTGGTAATTAATATTTTATATATTATATAAGAGTGGACATGATCACTATATACTTTTATATGGGTAAATATAAATATTATTGATACTTATATAAGTATTTTAAAATGTGGGAAGTTCATATTTCTTTTTTGATGGAAATACCAATGAGTGATATAAATGAATCATGTTTTTCCAAGCCATTGAGTTATGTAAATGATTCCAATTTAGTTATCTTAATCTTTTGTTCTGAGACACAGGAAGTTAATAAACACAAAATAATGGCCATCATCAGGCTATGAATTAGAGTAGGCAATATATTCTATTAATTGCGTATCTTTTCTTCCTATTTAGCTGTACAGCATAGTGATTGCAAAACTGGTGCCTTCCAAACATATTGGAATAGTCTATAAAAAGGATATGGAAACTTTAGGCCAGTCAGCCTCACCTCTTTCCCTTGGAAAGTGATGGAGCAAATTATTCTGGAAACCATTTCTAAACCTATGAAAAGCAAGATGGCTGGGAGTGGTCACTGGGGGTTACTGACTAGGAGGAGGAATCCTGCTCGATAGATCTGATAACCTATGTGAGATCACTCTTCCACTGGGTGAGGGGAGAGCAGGGGATGTTGTTTAAATTGAGATTATCCAGACTTTTCATGTCTCCCATAACATCCTCCTAGGCAAGCTGATGAGGCACAGGGTAGGTAGCTGCACAGTGAGGTGCTTGAAAAACCAGCTGAGTTTCCAGGATCAAAGGGTTGTGATCAGCAGCCAAGTACAGATGGAGGCCAGACACAGAGAGGTACCCCAGGGGCCAGCACTGCCAGTGCTCTGTAACTTTTTCACTAATGGCCTGGGTGATAGGACAGTACACACCCTCAGCAAAATCACACATAACACAAAAGGGCTCTCCCTTTTGAGGCTGCCACACCAGAGACCTGTGCTGCAATTCAAAGGGTGTTCAGCATTCTACAGAAATGGGCTGTCAGGAAACACAGGAGGTTCAACAAAGGAAAAAGCCATGTCGTGTCCCTGGAGAGGAAAAAGCCTCCTCAGACCAGCTGGAAAGCAGCTCTGCAGAGTAGGTCTGAGGATCTTGGTGCACAACAAGTTGAGCAGTAATGTGTCCTTGTGCCTAAAGTTGCCAACAAACATAGATGGCCTGGAGGGGCTATGGATTCCCCATTTGGGATTCTCCAATGGATTCTCACTGGAGATATTTAAAACCTGACTGGACACAGCCCTGAGCAGTGAGCTGTAGCTGACTCTGCTTTGAGCAGAGGGTTGGACTGGTTGATATGCAGAGGTGCCTTCCAATCTCAGAGATCCTGTGATTTTTAGTGTGGGAAGAAAAGCTGTGAAGTTGAACACTGAAAATACACAAAAATGCTCCATAATTGTGGTGGAACAGTGAGGATAGGAAACCTCACTTTTCATCTGACCACTAAGAAAATTCCCCTTCAAGGTGGGTATTGAGCAGAATCCTTGAGCTGATATGACAGCATTGTGCAGGATAGATTTTATGTCTCTTAAAGCATGGGCATTACAAACTTTGTTGGAGTCCAAACCACCTGAACCTCTACATGTGGAGAGCAGCAGTTAATGTGAAGCTTCTGTATTTGTCCTTCCTTTTCTTGCATAAGCTGTATAGAAAATAGGTGTATGTCCTGGCTTTCACTGGGATAGAGTTAATTTTCTTTTTAGTGGCTGGTACAGTGTTGTGGTTTAGATAATGTAAGAATAATGTTGATAGCACTCTGATATTTACCTGCTGCTGAGCAGTTCTTACACTGCAAAGGTTCTCACACCACCCCACCAGAGAGGAGACTGAGGGTGCATGAGAAGCTGGGGGATTACAGCCAGGACAGCTGACCCCAGCTGACCAATGGGATATTCCATACCGTGCTGTAGAATAAAATGGGGAAATTGGCTGGAGAGTGGTGATCTGCTGCTTGGGGATTGGCTGGGCACTAGTCAGGGATGGTAAACAATTGTTCTGTGTTTCACTTGTTTTGTATATTTATTATTATTATTATTATTATTATTATTATTATTATTATTATTATTATTATTATTATTATTATTATTATTATTATTATTATTATTATTATTATTCCCCATTTATTTTCTGTCCTATTAAATTGTAAAAACCCAAGAGTTTTACTGTTTTTTATTCACTCCCCCATCTCACTGGGGGAGTGAGCAAAGGGCTGTGGGGTGTTTAGTTGCCTGCCAGGTTAAACCACAACAGCATCATCCCTCATGTTCCAGTCTGGTCTTTAAGAAAGAAGGGTTTATCACACTAAGGTATAAATATACTGCCCTGAGTGTACAGTCTATACACTGAAGCTGGTGTTGTAATATAAAAACCACAGAGTTTACCTTTCCTCTAAGGACCTACTCTGCTCAACTGTCTGGTCACACCAGAGTAATGTTCACTGTTTACTTCATTGCTTGCCTAATGCATCAGGTCAAGTAGAAGCCTGAGAAGGTAATAGGTTAAATTCCCCTTTCCAATGAAAGCAATGAGACTTTTCATAGTCACTTCAGTAAAGGCAAGATTTTATTCTGTCTATAGCATAACAATCTACAGGACCTTTAAAAGGATTCTCTCTAAAACAGCAGTGATATCAACAGGAGTCCAAATATTAGAAGAGATTCAGAGTCTAATTTATGCAAACAGTATTTTACTATAATTCTATAATGCCAGTGACAGAGCTCTTTCATAACCACAATAACTTGGTCATCTCATTTTTTCCCCTTTGCTTATTTTGTGCATGTTTATAGATGTGGGCAGTTAGGGAAAAAAAAAATTAGACTATAACAAAGCTGTTTTCAGTTAGTGAAACAGCAAAAAGTTACACTTCTGAAAAGGGCACTGTAGTGTCTTATTTATTTTTTCCCTGGCTAAAATGTGGCCCCATCACTCTTTTTTTTCTGGTGGGATTTTTTTTTTTTGGTATCCATTTTGTGAAATAAAGTTGGTTGCATGCTGAGAATACACACATTAATTTCAAACCAAAGTGATTTTTTTCAGGCTATCTATAAACCTGTCAGGATCAAAAACTATAGAGAAAAAGTTATTTATCTGATGCTACGTTATCATATAGCTTTAGGCAAAACAGAACCTGTAGGATTGGTTTGGGGAGGAGGTGTGCTGTGTCCTTGGATTTCCTTCTTCCCATTGAACTTCCCTGCAAGTAGATATTTATCCTTTTTAAAGAGAGTCCCTGCCACAATCTGCAGCTTAGCTGTAACTCTATCTCTTTGTAGACTCTTCAAGGGTCTCAAAGGAGCCTTGGGTTTTTGGCTGCTTCCCTACAGCTTTCTTCCTTCAGACCTGTTTCTTAGGCTGTCTCCTTTGACCAATTGGAATTGCTGCAGAGGATTTAAATTTATCTTAACAGCTGCAGCTCTCTTTTCCAAGATCAAATGAGGGCTAACCAATTCATTTTAGATTGGGAATCATGAACGCAGAAGGAAAGCATTTGAGAGAAAACGTGGATCAAAGAGCAGGCGATAAGCACAGTTGGCTCCCCCAGGTACTTGCCCAGCTCTGTCCAAACAAGCAACCATGTGCAGCCAAGTGTTTGCCAGCAATCCTCCAGAATTTCTCGGATCAGCAGCATTTGGGGTAATTTATGTATGACTGCCTGTGTGAAAAAATACAGTTCTCTATGCTTTGGGGAAGTATTCAGTGGCAGGTAAAGAACCCTGTAGCAGAAATGAGTTAAGAGTTTCCACACTCTTTGTTCCGTGCTCTCAGCCTCGGTGCAGGTTCTGCCTTCACGGGACACCTTTATCTTGTGTCACCACTCGGTTCCGGCCCGAGCTGGCCCCTGGTGGCACAGGGAGGAGGGAGCCTGATGTGTCACAGTGATCCCTCACCTCCATATCACTGAGCACTCTGCCTCCAGCTTTGCTCTCGCCAGCCTAGAGATATCATTACATGTTTCCATTCATTCCTGCTCCCACTCACTTTTGTAGCACTGCTGAGCACTTCAGTTTCTGTAATGCATCCTCTTGAGACGACACAAAGGGTCTTTTCCTAGACATGTTTTGCTACATTTTGCCAAAGGACGTATAAAATGTAACATCACAAACAGGAAATACTGGGCATGTAAAAGTAATGTATCTGTGCAATACCAAGATAAATGTTTTCACAACAAATGTAAGTTCTGTTGCTTAGTTTTTGCTTATTTCACATGACACAGGGTTTCTTTGCATGTTGGAATCTTTTGCAGTGCAGCATTGCAGAAGCAGAGGCTTCTGCAGTTGTTCAGTTGCCATTGGCACCTCTGCCCTGGCTTTGCTGCAGATTTTCCAGGCAGGTTCACATGGATGATGCTGAACACTCACATGAGTAACACCCTTGGGTTTTTGTCAGGGCTTTTTTAGACCTTATTGATCAAATGGGGGCTCTGTTGGACTTAGGTTTGGAGCTAGGTTTCCTTTTGGATTGGAGAATCCAAATATCCCTAAACTTGTTCAATCTGGAAAGTCAACACATTCTCCGTCATCATTAAGATAGAGGCAGCATTTATTTTCCATTAAATTAGGACTATACTGGAATATATAGTTATATATTTTTATTATGTTTAAAGCACTTAAAATTTTGTGTGAAGTCCTTGAGAGGTTCCAGACGGCACATGATACCGGAGAATAATTATTGTGCCAAAATCCAGGATTGTTGTGTTGCAATCAGGAAATTGGTGTTTCTCCTATTTTTGGGTGGCCTCAGAGGGGGTCTCCTGGAGAACTGGGAGCACAAGGGAGCTGGCAGCATCCCTGACCAGCCTGAGCTGCAGCACTGCCCCTGCAGTGCTCAGCAGTTTGAGAGCAGTGGGGATGTGTGAGCTGCCAGAAGCTCCATTCCAAAGGGACTCTTACAGCTGTAAGAGAGTTACCAGGGGTACCCTTGGTCACCCCTTGACCCTAATTTTTGGGATTTTAGAAAAGGTGCTGTCAAGGACAATAGAGCCTCTGCAAGATATCTAGGGATTTTCTTGAAACTGAACCTGTGAGAGATCCATCAGCTGGTTTGTTCCTGCTTTGTGCATATGTGGAGGACACCCCAGCAGCAGCAGGAGCAGCCACCTGCTGCTGAAAGTATTTGCAGTATGCCATGCTGGTAGTTCAACCCTGAGATTCCGTCAGGATGCACAGGAATTTTCCCCAGATGAGAACTGCTGAATGGAGATCTCTGAGGTGTCATGTGATCCAGACACTTTAAATTTCTTCCACTTTGCATCATTATTGCCCTTCCCACAAAATGTTTGATTCTGTGATATTGGAGACATCATGCATTAATCATTTGGGCCTGTTCATATTTCATTTATGTGATTACCAGTAGGATCTTACCTGAAGCATGGATAATTGAATATTCCAGATACAGAAAATCTGGAAAATTAAGATTTTGTGGAGTGTTTACCTGAGTGTCATTAGTTTGTTGTGATGTGTTTTGATTACAAGAAGCACAGCTGTGATACTTCTTTCTGTATAAATGCATAAATCTGTATATATTGGTAGCTATCTGGCATGTTGAAAAGTTTTTTTTAATGACAAGGTTTTAAAGACATGTATAAACAGAATTTTTAAACATGTTTGTTTTTCCTTCTACAGTTGCCTCATGACAGTGTTTGCATTGGCTTAACTGGTTCTGTTCATACAGTCTGTGTAAGGTAATACCACTAAAATACTCCTGTGAGCAGGCAGCTGGGAAATGGCCCCACATAGCTAGAGGAGCAGTAAAATGCATCCTTTAAAAGTACCAGAGTTTGCAGGTTGTTTGTGGGATATGTGAACAATGACATAAAGAAACTGCTTGAAACCTGTGAGTTCAGATATCAGACTGGAGTCAGATCTAAGAATTTCCAGTCTGCTGATCCAGTCTTTGAATCTGTTTTGCTTCCCTGTGGCTGGGAAGCAGATGCAGAGGGCATGTTCCCACTATCAGATCACAGTCTCTGCCTGCTTTACACCTGGTCTCCTGCCTAAATGTTAATGCATTCCTGAGCTTCCTTTTCCTGTCAACCAGCCTTCTTCAAAACAAAATGTAGATTTGCTTCCGGGGACTTTCTCCTGGTTTCTCCTATTTTCAACAGATTCTGAAGGTCATGCCTGGGCTCCCTTGGCATGGCACAAACCTCCAGCACTCCCCACAGGTTTTGTACCCAAATCTGCTCCTCTGAGGTTCCATGAGGGTACTCTCACATTACTGTCCCACACTGTTTTAGACACTTTGAGATGATTTCTTCTCCTACTCCATTGTGACTTGGTGTCCAAAGGAGATGCTCAGAAAGCTAGATTTAATGCAATGTGGACACAGTCAGTATTGGCTTGACAGGCAAAAATTGTTCTCAGGGATGGGGTATATAAAGAAGTGTTGACACAGCCAATTACCTGTGTCCACAAGTGTTATTGAGGGTTATTTCAATCATATTCACATCTAAGCAGTGCTGTCCTAAACATCATCCATCTTGAAAAATATGGCAGAAAATATCCACAATATTTCTTGGACGGTGAACAGTGTGGATCAGCTGGACTGAGAATTGGCAGTGAATTTCAAAGTTTTGTGGCAGCACTCTGCAGTCTGCATAAGTAACTAGATAGAAGCTGGAGGGGAGGCTGTTACTCAGACTGGATTCAAATCAGACACTGTATCCCAAGCTTTTTACTCTTTGCAGTCTCTCTTTGCAAGCTTTTCCTTTCTGTTTTCTGACAACACCTCCATTCTTACTCTGGCCCTCCTGTCAGTGCTGCTCTGCTCATTCCTGTGTCTCCCTGATTGCTGGCAGCAAAGTGAGGCTCAGTGGAATGGCAGTCTTGGTGCTGCCTGTGTGGTCAGCACTTGGATCATCCCTCTGGTACTCTCTGCTTTGCCTAGAAGCACACTCCTCTCCACTACGGGCTGAGCTGGAGGGGTGCAGGAAGGGAATGTGGAAACAGCAAATCACCCTAGCAGATGGCAGAGCACCACTCAGCTGACAGAGAGATTCTGAACTATTGAGGATTATAACTCTCTTCATTGTTAATTGCCATATTTGTGCTGCTCCTATTTTTTTTGGTCAAATATGCAGAGTTTGTGATTAAACTACCCCAAACACTGGTTGGACATTCAGATATGGCTGTTGTTCATTTGTTCACTGGTTGCTTTATCATACATGCAACAGAAAGTACACACATGCAGAGATGGCAAAATGTTGTGTGTACGCATGTACATGTGTAGATAGACACAGCTAAGGATATATCTGTATTTATGTGCATATATACATAAAGATATAAAAGGAGAAAAACAAGAAAGAGAAATAAGATGACCATAAATATTTCTTGCTTTGATTCTGAAGTATTAATGTTTTCACTTCTTGTTTCATGATTTGAGACTGTTATACAACTTGGGCTGTATCTTTTGGCAACATTTTTCCCAATGAAGACCAGGCTGAAAAAATAAAGTAAAAGATAATTCTGCCTAACAGGAAGCAATAATTCACACTGATGTGAAGTTAAAGAAACTTCAGCCAAACTTGCTTCTACAAAATCTTACTTTCAACTTTATTCCTGGCAATCAAAGAGATTTGGTTAGCAAGTAACAATATCTTGTTAAATGTTTAGTGCTTAACTTCTGAAAGCAACAAATGTGAATTTCCTGTCGGTAAAAAGATAGATGAAGAGCTGTCCCATGAACCCACTTATACTGACACGGGCATGTGTTGTAAGATTCTGTGCAATGATTTTCCAGGGGATTTCCCTAATCTTTTTCTACAGTTAATCCCAAGAGAACTCTCTTCAACATATTTAGAATAAGACAAAACCTGCATAATTAAGATTGCGAAGTCAAAAACTGAGAATAAGACAGAATTTATGTTGCTGTCACTAATTAAGTTCTGTTCCATTGAATTGGGCAATTATTTTTTTTTTCACTTTTGGGAAGTCTTCCATCCATGAAAGACTCAGCTTTGCAGAGGCTGGAAGGCTTGAGAATTCACCCAAGCTGAGTAATTCCATGTCTGAAGCAACATCCGAAGGAAAAAAATCAACACACTTCATTAAAGCATTTGGAAAAGGCTTGTTGGGGCAGGAGGGGTTCAAAGTAGGCACCACTTCCTAAATCAGGCACAGAAATGATAGTTTCCTCTTCTGTTTCTTCATTCTGGTGTTCTGGTGTGTAGGAAAACCATAGTCCAAAATGCTGTTAGGGCCCAGGAATGAGGAACTAGCCACACCAGGAGCCTGGGGAAGCCAAAGAGTGAGGTGACTTTCTGGTGGTTTTATAGCTCCCCTCAGGAAGACAGGAGCTCCTTTCCCACTTGGAGAATTGTGTAGGAGTCTCCTTGCAAAGGTAGACCTGAATATTATGATTCACCTTACAGCAAGGAAAATGCCTGGAAACAAATAATATAACCTCTGATTTAGGAAAAATATTTCAAATAGTCTAAACTTTTCTTAACTCTTCTTATTAAATACCCAATTCTTTCCTAATTAATTTTTGAGTATTCCAGAATGTATTTAAACTGAAGCTTTCAGGACTTGGGCTGTTGTGTTTGTTTTTGTTTTTGTTTTGTTTGGTTTTGTTTTTGTTTTGGGTTTGTTTATTTGTAGAATCTTTCCCTGATTGCTAGAAAATGTGGTGGATAGCCAAACAAGAGAATGTGAATCCTCATGGGATAAGGAACAAATATCTCCCCAGCCTAAGCAGACAGAAAGCACAACTGAGGAGAATCTGCAAGGGTTTGTCCTTAAACATCTCTTTTGAATAGACCCAAGCTCCCTGGAAACATCCCAAGAGAATGTAAAAAATTATAAATGTGCTAAAGACAGGACATAGAGGTGTGGGCTAAATCCTCAGCCTGACCTTGGTGATGTAGGGATGTCCAGTGTTGCCCTTTTGACAGTAGGTAGAGTTGCACAGTGACCTTGTTTGGTTCCCATAGGAACAGCAAACTATAAGCAAAAGCAGCTCTATTGTTTGCTTGAGCTTTATGTTTGTTACCCCTTCCCATAATGAAAGTCTCCCAGCTTAGGAAAACCTTCCTCTCCTATGTAGAAGCCTTGGTACTTTTCCGTCTTCACGGCTCTGGCCAGTGTGCTCCGTCCTCATCTCCTGTGCACACAGAGCCCATTCAGGAGACAGCTGTGCTCGAGATAACCACTGTGCTCTGGATGCTCAGCTCCTCCTCCCTCTGCACTGCTCTGTGAGGGGAGATGGGCCCCTTGCAGAGCCTGGATTTTCCCTTTAATTCCTCCTGTCTGTGGAGGGGAAGGGAGATGGACTTCTAGGGACATATTCCCTATTGCCAGAAATGACCTGACACAGTGCGTGTGTGTGTTATCTTCTTGTAACCATGGAAATACACAAAAATTAGTCACTTGGCTACAGCCAGATTGTTTCAAGTTTCTGGAAAGGCAAAAGGCTCCCTTTAATCCTTGGTCTGGAATTGGCAATCCTGCCACTGGAACTAGAGTCTAAAATTTACCTAACTTCAGTAAAGTTTGCCACTCTTGCCTTGGGAATTTCCTTTTTTTTTTTTTACAACACCACATATTTAGCCCTTCTGAGTAATGTATTAGCCTTTTTAAAATCACAAACTGGCTATGATATCATTGTAGCATGGATATGGGAGCATTTTGAATATACTCCAGGAAGCCTGGAGTGCAATACATTGGAATCACTTTGTAAATTTTTGCATTTTATATTAATTTTATATTAATTTTATATTGTTGTAAATAAACATATGTAACATAAATGATAAGCCTTGTGCAAATTGTGCTAGTGACTTATAAATGTATTTGCTTGTAAGTGTATTCACTTGTAAGAGTTCAGATCATGAATCAGTCTGTACTGTACAGCTGACAATGTGAGTTCTGACAACTGAAATTTCCATCTACATAACTGGGTATGCTTTATGGTATATGTACAACTTTTCTTTTTGGGTTCTGATCTTGGGATAATGCTACTTTAAAAAGTACAGAGAAATCAATGTCCATCACAGCAAGGTTCTGGTCTGTTGTGTAATGTCAAAAATTCCATAAAATCATTTTGAAACCCCCACTGGGTGACGTATCCAAGCAGATGCAAGATTCAAGGAAATTTACTCTTTTCCTGCAAGAGTTTCAGAGCTGCAGATAAGCCTCAGCTGTATCACAGCCAAACTGAAACAAACTTCAGTTTCTGTAATTCATGGATTTAAAACCAGGACTTCCTGTGGCCTCCACTTCAGCACATGGATAAAAAGCTAAACTCTCTGCATCCCTGTGCTCTTGATAACACGCTGGGACAGGACAGACACTGAGCCCTCTATGCTTTGGTTTTGGACACTGATCTTTGTTCAAACACGAGGTCTACAAGGGACCTTGCATTCATCATTCATTTATTAATTTATTTATCCATCAACTAACTCTGTGACAATTATTCCTGAACAGGGACTGTCTTAGATATTGAAAGGTTTTTGAAATTCCCCAGAATAGTTAACACTGCAATACTTTGTGGCTTCTGCCTTTTTAACAACCATCCAACATGTTTCAGGCTTAGTATATAGTGAATTATTTTTGTAAGAAAAATGTGATTCTAATACATTTTAACTGAAGCTAGAAGAATACTGGCTGAGGTACATTGAAAAATAGCATTACATGACATCAAATGAAGTGGGAATAAAAATTTGTCTGCTTTTTCATGCTTAAATGACTTCTGAAATAACTGAAAACTGTGACTTGTTAAAAGGCAAGGGCCATGTGCCATAGTGACTCTTGATCACTTGAATTTAACAGTCAGGTGGAAAATCTTTCCTCTTCCCATATTAAATTTTATTAGGAGTATTAGAGTTAATAATACTTACTGCAGGTTTTGCCCCTCATGACAAGAATCACTTCCAAATCCAATTTGACTGTGAAGAGTGCAGTATCATAGAAATGGATGGGAATACAGGTAAATCTGGCTATATGTTGTTAAGTCATAAATATTTAACCAGGAAAAAGCCTGATGATTCTGAATAAGGTATCTGGAATCACCACAGAATCAGCTAGGAAGAATCCACTACAAAATACAGAAATACAAAGTTTGAATCTATTCAGAACACATCCAGATAGTGCTCTAACTCTCTGAGCTAGAGAAATTAATCTATTAGGTCAACATGAACAATTTTTTACCTTATTTGACAGAAATATTTTCTGTCTACAGTCAAATCTGTAATTTTAAGTGTTATCCAGGGTATTTCCAATGTAGTGCTAGTGCTGCGAGAATGGAAATATGCTTACTTTGAGGCCTTTTAGTGGTGTGGAAATCTGATGATGTATTTCTTAAAATAAAAGTCTACATTTACAGTCACCTGTTCTAGGTGAGCTTGTTTTAGCAGGGGGGTTTGACTTGGTGATCTTCAGATGTCCCTGCCAACCCCAACCATTCTGTGATTCTGTGGGATTCTGGCACCACTTACAGCTAATCAAGGGCCTTGGGTTATTTGCTCTGGGTGTGACTGATATTAGAGCTCATCCGGTCCAATATATTCAGTAAGGACCTGAAAAGTGACAAGTTGTTGATAAAGGCAGCTACAGAGTTACAGAAGGACCTCATGGTGCTAAATTACTGGATGATGAAATGACAGATGAAATTCCATGTAATGTAAAATGATGCACAAGAGAAAAACAATTTTGTATTTATGCATCCAGAGATGAACTTTGAACTGCTATTGCCATGCAAAAAAAAGATTCTGGAGTTATTACCACCAATTTTATATACTCTTAGCAGAAATAAAACAAGAAAATCAAGTCTAAGGATTATTTTGCATGGATAAAGAAGCAAAGCCCACATTGTTATGTCTCTGTACAAATCCATGATGTGCACTTATCTTGTAAACAAAGTATAATTTCTTATTCCTTCACCCTATTTCACTGGATGAAACAAAAGGGTACAAAAAGGGTGTCAGAAATCATCAAAGATAGTCAAAGACAGGAATATTCTGCTCTAAAAGAAACAAATAAGCAGACTAAGATTCATCAGCCTGGAAACTTCCCAGAGGAATCTATAGAATCATGAAATGTGAAGAACAGCAATATGAAATAGCCTCCCATGAGACAACCAATGGAAGGTATCAAATGAAACTTGTAGAAGTCTGGTCCAAAATAAGGCATTCAAAAACTATGGAAGTGTCCCCAAAACATGCAGATAATGGCACCTGAAGACATATTTTAATGGTGAGCCCAGGGGTGGTACTCACTGTGTTGATGGATAGACTTGATGATCTTAAAGGTCTTTCCTGACCTTAATGATTCTATGATTGATAAAAAAAAGAAATGTATTTCTCTAAATAATGTGATGTTAAGACTGTGCTGCAGAACAGTAGGAAAAAATACATGTGTTCAAAAGGTGGGTGAAAAAACTCATGGCAGAAAAATCCAAGGCAGTACAGAGATGCTGCCTTTGACTCAGAGAGTTCATGAACCATAAATAATTGAAGTCTGATGGATATTTTGGGGTGATATCATTATATCCTTACATTCTCTTTCTAATGTGTGCAAGACATCCAATACTGGCAACTGATGGAGACACATGCTGGGCCTTCATGTCTTTTCTTGGCTGTTGAAAAGCCTTTATGATTTATCAAGACCTGTAAGGTGACCATGAGGATGAGAAGCCAGGAATATTTGATAACAGCTGTGCCAGCATCTGGGCTTCATCCATGTGTCATTCAGTACCTGCCTCACCTCTAATATTGATCTAAAGGTGTGTGCATCGTCATATGAGTCAGGTGAAGAGAACGAGCATCAGGTATCCAGCACTGCTTCTTTACAGTTTGTGTAAACAAACTTGCCTGAATTTCCCCAGACAACAGGGTGTTTCAGCATACTCCCTCACCCCCTGATTCAGTCTTGTTTCAGCCTTCCATACCTCTTCACCAATCTTTTTAAATATCTTAGTATTTTTTTTCACCTTTTACTCTTTCCACAGTGATAATGGTGACAAGCAAGACCTGCATAGTCCCATGGGAAAAATGTTTTTCATGTGAATTCCCATTTCCATTCAGAAAGATCCCTCAGGACCTTCATGGCCAAGTGAAGACCTTAACATCTGTCTCTTGAGATCTAGGATTTGAAACCAGGTCTGCCATATCTCAGCCAAGTACAGAAAAATGGGCTGAAATCTACCTTCTACTGGGAACTGTTCTTTTGTGTAACCCTACAGCCAGTGATTACCCTACTCATGTAAATTGATCGTTCTGTTATCATCTGGCCAGCAACGTTGTTAAAGCTGACTCATCCACATGAAAGGTTATGTGATATCTTTATGTTCAGTCTTTTGTTTAATTCATATTTATATTGTTCCATATCCTACTCCTGCAGAAGAAAAACATCTGTGCTTTTCCAGTCCTTCTCTTCATACAGCTTACTCATTCAGGACTATATTTTACTATCAGGTCTTCAAGAAGGGATTTTAACAAGGCTTTATCATAGGGCCCTTATTTTGGTTCCAATGCTTGTTGTCTGTGATAACCAGCCAAAACCATGATTGAATCACACTGTGAAGGCATTTATCCTTTGGTATATATGACTTTATTCTTTCCTTTTCAACTTACACCTCATTGTTAGATGTGATCTCTCACTGTGCTCTGTATAAGCTTGAATTTTAAACTCTTTGAAGTAGGGACTGCTTACAAAATTTCCCTCTTTCCAGACACAAAGGAACAGTTCTGGGAACAAATAAACAAGACTTTAAAAGTGTAAGTCACAGTAGGAATGTCCCTAGAAATAGAAAAGAGAGGAATGTTGCCCTTTTTTGGCAGTGCTCCTACAGGTAGAGTAATGATGAGTAAAAAGAAGGCTTCAGTATCCAGAGCAGTCATTTTACCTGCTCAGCAGAAGCCATTCACTTAACATGTAAATTGTCTTTTTAAACCAGGAATTCCTTGTCCCTGTGTGGCTGCTTTTTTTAGCGGTATCTCCTTTTCCTGCTGCCTAACAGCAGCTAATGGAGCTGCAAATTGTTATCAGCTTGATATTACCATAGAGCCAGCTTACA
Organism: Molothrus aeneus; assembly: GCF_037042795.1. NCBI lineage: Eukaryota > Metazoa > Chordata > Aves > Passeriformes > Icteridae > Molothrus > Molothrus aeneus. The sequence goes on along the minus strand of NC_089646.1, from coordinate 141,283,105 downwards.
CAAATACCTGATAAGCACTGTAACACATTTCAGTGGATAAAAATTCATTGTACAGCATTGTTTCCTTTTACTTTAATGTGTTCCAGACCACTTGGACAGCCCACTTAATGAATCCCATTTTGCAGAGGACAGCCACGTTTGAGGGACTGCCAGCCTGAGATGCTGGTGCCTGCATATTGAAGACTCAACTGATATCGTTTGGCATCTGACATGTCTGTGCTGACTGCCTTGTAATGAAAGGAAAACAGACACTGGAGGGATGATGGTTTTGACAGGGATGAGGCATTTCAGAGTTGTCTCTTGACTATGTTTTGTCAGGCTCCTGTGCACATTGTGGTAAGCAGCAACATTGCAGAAAATGTTTCTACAGCAGCTGCAGGGGCTGCTGATCTTCTGTTTGGACCATTATTTGTATGTCTGACCCTGCATCGGCCCAGTCACATAGCAACATAGCTTCCACTATATTATGTGCTGCAGCATTGCATTATGTGAACAGAGTTTTCTTCACATATCCCATATCCTATCTACCCATCCCTGGATAGAAGGTTATCTCTATTTTACTGGTGGGGAGCTGAGATGGAGGCACCTTAATTGGATCCAGACACCTGAAAATCAGTCTTCAAAGCTTAGCACTTTTTCCAGCCTATTCATGGAAGTTCACAGGCTTTTCTTCATGATAATGTAAATATTCATGATAATGTAAATACTTGGATGGGATGTTGTCTTCTAGCTGTGCTTCTCTCCCTATTGATTAGAGCTGAAGTCAGTTGGGGTGAACACAGGGACACTTAGAGATCTAATTACTTTCTGAAGGCATTTAGCTATCCAGACATGCAGACCAGGTGCTTAGGAAAGGTTTGAAAGTGTCTTCTGCAAGTCCAGCTTCCAGGAAAATGCGTGCTCCAGGAAGGCCCAGAGGAGCTGTAGATTCCTCCGCTCTGGGATGAGTCCAGGATGCCCATCCTCTGTCACCCATGGAAATGGCCTGAGGGACTTAGGAAAACATTGCTGCCCTGCTGGATCCTGTGCACATTTGTCCTAATTTCATGAAATGGTCTCTGAGGAAAAAGGGTGAGGGATCTCCCTCCTACGAAAGAAGGCAAGTCCACAAGACTTTTCTCCAAAGGTGGGAAGACATTCTTGAGATTGAGGCAGACATTGTTAAAGGATGTAGGAAGCAATCCTAAAATTTGTGGTAATCTTGAGCAGGTTTTAGGGTTTCTGAAAAGAACTAAAAGTTCTGATAATTTAGAGCTCTTGAAAGTAGCCTGGACAAATTGCTGTGTAAATAAAATTTGGGAAAACAGCCAGCATTGGCAGAGAAAAGAAGTGCTGTTTCCAACATGTGACTCTAAGTTTAATTCTTTTCTGCCAATTTAAATCTTTTTGTAGTTTTAATTGCCTTCTATTGCTAACTTTTTGTTCATGCATAATGTGTATGATGGCTCAAGTGCTAAATGGTATCAACATTTCACTTCAGATGTGGCAGTTCTCCTGGGGAAGCAGAGTAACTCCTGGAGAGCTGTGGGGGAAAATTTTTGAAGATAAGAAAGAAATTTGGCACATGACTTACATAGGCTTTCCTCCGTGGCAGGATTTCTACCTGACCTTTTTGCCTTTGAAACTATTCCTTCACTGTTGCTGAAATTAGTCTGTAAATAACTAAAATAGATATGCATGGTTCTACTGTTAGAATAATATTATTAGTTTATTTTCTCTTTTTAGGAACTGTACAGAACGTCAGATTCTGATGCCATTCCTGAGCTGTAGGCTCTTCCTTGGACCACCCTTCACTTTTATTTGTACAGGACCTAGCACTAAAAGGACTCACTTTCCCTTTAGCCCTCATACCATATAAATACATGTAAACAGTAATAACTGGCCACCAATGCACTTCAAAGTGGACCACAGAGATCAACAGAGGTCAGATCCTCTTTACCTCCATGAAAACAGCAGCAATACCCTTGAAAATTAGTAATGGTGGAAAGAGATAGATATTTATTCCTGAGAACCAACTGTCTGTTTCCAGAGTAGAAATCAACTCATACTTTGTAAGAGAAATACACTACCTCTCTAAACTTAGATTTAAAAGTGTCAGCCTCTCTACTCATGAAAGTGTGCATTCATTGCTAAGGTACACAGTGGCCATATGAAAATTTTCCTACCCTTAAGCTGGTATTTAATTTACCTCTCTCTTGCAAGTCACTTGAAATTAACATTCAGTAAATTGTTTTTAGGGGAGATGCGGTAGGGACAAACTGAGTATCTAAGTAAACCCTGCTTGTCCCTTGCCTGAATAAATTAGAACTATTAAAAAATACAGTGTCCTGTGATGGTGGATGTGTAATAAAAATAATAAATAGTATCTAGCATTTTAAACATTTCACCCATTTGTTCTTCATGGAATATCAACATGCTATTCACTTGCTGAGATTTGACTCAACTGTTTTTTTAATAACCTTTGTGTCTAGAGCTGGAAGCACACAGGATCAAAAGGGAGACAGACAGGAGAGACCTCACCACAGTTTATCAGTGCTGACATTGGAGAAGAACTGTGGATTGATTGCCTGCTGCTCAGTCCATTAGATAAAATTATAATGTCATAGGAAGTTAGTTCTAGAAAGTTCATAGCTGTTCAAGACCTGTTTAACAGTATGGCTGTTTAGTCAGTGGAGTTGATGAAGTTTTTCTAAAAGAATGAGCTATATCACCAGGTCAAGGAGCGACAGGAGGAAGTGAACAGAAAATTCAAGAAAATTAGCATGAGATTGACAGGTTGTTCTCAGACACTCTACAGACTCAAGAGTCCCAAACTTGCACTGTAGTGGAGAGCAAGGTGGACCTGGGATCCTGTCAAGTAGCTGGTCAAGGTTCTGTTGAACAGGGGTTGGAAGCTGGTCACCATCTCTACCAGGAGAAGGCCAGGCTGAGCCAGTGGATAGACCTACCCACTGCAGATCACCTAGCCACAATATTGGCACAGATTAATTATTTGAGGAGCTAAGGGACACCTCCAAATTAACCGCCCATGCTCTTATGGGACACTTCAACTTGCCAGATGTTAACTGGGAACCTCATACTGCTGGCACAAACAGGGCCAGAAGATTCCTAAAACACCTGATGAATTCTTCATGATACAGGTAATATGAGTGCCAGCTAGGAAAGCTGGGTTCCTTGATTTGCTGCTTGTTAACAGAGAGGGTCTAGTGAATAAAAGAGGAGGTTGGTGGCCATCATGGCCATGGTGACCACAAAGCAATTGAATTTAAATTTTAGTTGACAGGAGGAAAAATGCCAACAAAACTTCCATCCTGAACATGAGGAGAGCAGACTTCAGGCTGCTCAGGAAACAAGTGAGTGAGGTCCCTTGGGAAAATACTTTTGAAGAGGTATGAGGTCCATCAGTGCTGGTCACTTTTTAAATAGTGCCTCCTAAAGGCCTAGGAACAGGCAATTCCTAGATGTTGGAATTCAAGAGGATGAGACAGAAGAACAGCTTGGCTAAACAGGAATTTTCTCTTGGAAATAATACAAAAACCACTTCTATAAATGACACAAAAATACACTTCTTCTGTGTATGTCCAGAAGAAGCAAGGTCAGGTGACATGGGAGGAACATAGAGATGCTCCTGGTATTGGTACAAGAATGAACTTAGTACTGTTTCATTTCCTCTTCTCTTTCCTGGCTTTCCACTGAATTGTTCTTCCCACATGTGCTCTCTTCCCCATGTTCACTGACTTTGGGAAAGATTTATGGGTAGAAATGCCCTTCTTTCACATATTGGGAAAATCTACTCTTCCTATCCCACTTATCTATATAGAGGTTGTGTGAAAGCACAAAACAGGTATTAAGTTTTCCAGTAGTCTAAAGCTAGAAGTGCACTAGAAGTGCAGCTGTGCTTGAATTAATTAATGGTGTATTTCACAGTGATTGCAATTAAATTTGAATGAAGCATTTCATAAATCACTGGTTTTTACTTTTTTAGATCATAAGTGTTAGACAAGTTAATCTGTTGTAAATTCTTCCAGAATTAGGCATGGGACATGGCCAAATATGCACCACCTGTGACAGACTGAATCAGTGTCATGGCTTTTGTAAAATCATGTGTAATGACTAACATGCACAACTCAGCTACACTATCCATCAAGCACAATTTAAACAGGAAATTTTTCAATTCAGAGGTGAAGATGGCAGCATTTTGTTTGAAGACTCTTTTGTGTGATAATGTGTGGATGTCATGGGACAGAGAGAGAGAAATGGCAAGCATTTCTCACAGTGGCTTGTGAGAACTTTTAGGGAGCTGGAAAGATGTGATAACTTGATTATAAACAATTTGAAGGTGGTGTTTTTCTACTTTATTTTTCTGTTCTTCTCAAGGACAGTGTGTGAGAAAGATGTTTCTGTTAGTTAGCCAGTAGAATAGAATCTATCATACCATTCTATAAAAACTGTGCAGTTCTTTTGAATAAAGCCTTCTTTGCCTTTTCTATGATTCTGCCTCTCACCTGTTCCTGCCCTGACCCTGGTGCAAGAGTGACAATAATTTCTTCTATTCCATCTTCTTCAGACTGTAACAGGAGCAGGGAGGAGATCACTCTTTATTAGAGATTCTGATACACAGATGTAAGCCATGACCTCAAAATGTGCAGCTCCCCACCATACCCTGCTGCTGAGATCTGAGCCTGTATCTATGTAACAATTTCATAGATTGTCTGACCTCCATATTTGGGCTCTATTTCAGGGTTGTACTTTTCTCTCTTTACATTACAGCAGTTTGTTGCAGGGGTTAATGCAGTAGTTTTCATAAGCTTTGTAGAAACAAAGAAATCAGAGATGAAAAAGCCCTCCTAAGTTATTTGTCTAACTCTCTCTCTTATTTTGTGACAGTTAATTTATTCCCTACCACATTGTCTTGTCTTGTAAATGACTTGAAAGAAACCTTCCATCAATTTACGTAGCAGACTGCTCCTCATTGCTAGCTTGCAGATATTTCTCCTACTTTTACAAAAGGAATCTTAAGGAATTTTTTGTTTCATGACTTTCTTTTAAAATAGAATGGGTCAAATCTTTATATTCTTTTTGAGATGATTCAGTATCTTTTAGAGGTGTGAGTTAAAACTGGCCCCATTTTGTGGGTTTGATTTTTTCTTTTTCAACCCTAGCAAAGCCCAGCAGGTATTTCCACTTAGTGCCTCATCGTGCCTGTAGAGTTTCTGCAAACTCCGCCTGCTGTGGATGGTCTCATCTATGGACTCAGATGTCCTTTCCAAAAGACAGATTATACAATTCTCCCCTTAGACTGTTTTGATACCTCCTGCTATACCCTCTGGGCTTACCTAGGATATGTAACTGCTTTGCTAAAATTTCATTCTTCCCTTCAATCATACAAACTTGTAATTCATCTGCAGGCCCACACATTAGGAATTTCTCATCTGGAAGATGGGATTCTCCCAACTACCTGAGTTAATTGTCGGGTTTTGTCCTTTGATTGTTCACTGTCAGATGTTAAGAGTTTTGGCAGCAGTGTCATGTCTGGGAGGACAGCATTCCTCTCTTTTCAAAGTGAACATTCTCACCACAGATCCACATGGTGTGAAACCTTCCACTTCCTTTCCCTGAATCTTCTGCATGCTACTTTTGTCTGAAAAGTGATATTGCTTTGGTGGGAACACTACACATGGGTGTCAGATATCTGAATACTCTGAGCATAGCCTGGCTCCACAGGCTGAATACATGATCTACATGTGTATGTACACACACACACAGACACACAGACACAGACACAGACACAGACACAGACACACACACACATCTAGAGATTTAGGACTTTAAATCCAGTGTTTTGTAGGAATAAAAATCAGACTGAAAAGGGATCAGTCTGGAACTGTCACAGTGTTCTGTGTTCACACTACCAGTGTTCTTGCAAATAAGTAAGTTTCTGAGGCTCTCCTTTTTATCTGACTGATGTAAGCTCATTTGAAATGGAAGTAAGTGCAGTACACCCTGTGGAAATCTAAATTGTGGTTATACAGTTAAGGAGACACAGTCTAGAAACAAGTGTGTTCCATTAACTATGTGCCATGCCTTTGCCAGCTAGTCCTGTGAGGCTCTTACAGAGATACCATGCCAACCAAGTTTGTATTGAAGCAAAAAGTCAATCAGCCACACAGGTCCTTGCTTATATTGTATAATATCTCATATGTAATATAATTATAGAATTGCTAAGGTTGGAAAAGACCTTTAAAGTCATCAAATCCAACCATACACCCAGCCTCACCACCATGTTCATAGTTAAACCATCAGATGAGAAAATCTTTTAAGTAGGAGCAGATTTGTCTGAAGTTGACCTTAGTGAAATGTAAGAAGTTACACGGTTGGTGCAGTGGCCACAGCCATACATGGCTCTGCCATATGCACACTATACACTGCAGGATGAAGGTTCCTTCTCTGGGATGCTTTTGAAAAAACTTATCTAAACTTTCTGCCTATCTGTGGAGTTGTATCCAACCAGGCTGAGCACTGGTCTGCTTTGAGTGGAAGTAGCCATTCACAAAGGATGCCTCTGTCCCTGAGGTCTAACTCAGCATTATGAGTTCTTGCAGGTGGGTACTGGAAAGTCAGGAATGGCAGTGTTAAGAGCCATTGCACCCAAGTGTGCAGTTTGCTTTCAGTCTGGCCTTCAGTGTTACGTGATGCGACCAAGGAGATGTGAGGCAGAACCAGCACCACCAGGTTCTGCTGCACAGCATTCCAAATTGCTGCTGTAACCACTGGAGTATCCTTCGTCTTTACACCAGAACTTTGGGAAATGCAGTCTGCTGGATGAGGTGCCTGACCACTTACTCATTACCTTGGTACTGATTCCACACTCAATCTGAAGCAAAGACAACCTCTTTTGTACTTTGATATACAGAGAATGGGAATGGAGAAACTGAGCATTGAATTGTAATGCCTGCTTGACATCTTGTTTCCCTAATACTTGGAACTAGAATTGTTAAGTAAAAAACAAATCATGTTTATAGTGTGAGTAGAATTCACATTCCAGCTCACAGCAATCCCTTCTGGTATTATGAATTTATCACATGAAATGAAAATTTTCAACCAACAGAGGCTAGAGCAATTGCAACAAACTTGTTTAATATTTGACTTACTTTAGGAGTTTTCCAGAGCTCAATCTCTGAGTTTGTGTTTTCTAGGAAGAGTTTGGATTACTTGCTATTATCATATTTTGATATCATCTTGACTGGAGTTAAGAATGAAATGCTGTACAGCTCATCTAATTACTTGTTTCAAAAATGATGCCTGTATCTGTGGTGAGTATAATAAAGCCTGTGTGTGTAGTTGCAAAATGTATAATATGTTTTCATCCACCTATTGCTTTGGCTATGTGTTATAAACTTTGTCAGGCTATTCACAGCAAACAAATACTACCACTGACATACTGAATTTGAAGTAGTTTACCCATCTTTCACAGGGGTGGATTAAATGGAAATATCAGTGTCTCACCATCCTGCCACAGATACAGCAAATCTTTAGATAAAAAAAAGAAGCACAGAAGCATTTTTATGCTAAGTAGAAAATAGAAAACATGACATTGACTGTAAGAAGCTGGCTGCAAAATTAATTTAATCAGATTTTTTTTAATATATAAAGAGTTACACTGGATCTGACTAAAACAAACACTACAGTTTTTGAAACATTCCTAGGGTGAAAAAAATAATGTTGATTTCTGTATATCCAACCTGATTTGCTCCCAGAACGACTTGATTTTGGGTTGGTATCAAATTGTGCAGTTCTCATGGAAACTATTACAAGCTCCAGAATTTTATGATGGGTGGGTTAAGATTTCCATCTCATCCAACAGAAGCCTTGCCTCTTTAAAAGTTTATGCTCTCAGCTAAAGGAATTTTATGTTGAGAAAAACTTTAATGATGGAACAAATAAAATATTTTATCTTAATATAGCTTTAATTTTCATGGTTTGCCATCTTCTGGGCCTTTCTGATATTTTCTGCAGCAAGTGTTCAGAAGTAGCACAGAAGCTTGAATATGCAAACACATCTCCCAGTTTCATGTCCTTTCCTGCCTCTCTTTCTTGTAGTTGAAAATCAGCCTGAAAGGAAAGAAAAAATGGGTGCCTTAGAAGGCCCTGAGTAAAGAATAAGGGCTCCAGCATAACTGAGCTGGTTTTAGAATCCATTTCTAAACTCAGACACCTTCCATGGCTTGTGCAGGATGATTCTCAAAGTCCAAATTAAGGTACATGATTTTCTGAGCTCCTCCCTGAGTGCAACATAGACATCACTGCAGAGTTCAGCTTGAATGAGAAGAGAAGACAGAGAATGGGGGGTGCTATAAGACAGCAAAGATAACATCCAGTGATAGGAATGTAGGAATTTGTAACAGAATTTCCAGAGTTCAAAATTTCGATTAGTGATGAATAAAGTTTGAGTTTCTATAAAGAATTATTTTAGGAATGTTTTATGGGACTACAGATAGACTTCTTCTATTCTTTTGTAATCAACATCTATGTCACCAAGAGAAAGTTGACATGATATACCTGTAATGATATCCTATTCCATAATTTACATGTGGTGAAAATTTCATCTTTTCAATTTCCTGTGCTGAGCTATCTTTAAGTTGGTGAATTTGGATATTTAATGGAAAGAGATGCTGACTAACATTTCGCAGTACTTGCATTTTGAATGGCTCAGTATTCCCAAAACCTCCTTGTTTTTATTTCAAACATGACTGCCACCATGAAGCTTAGAAACTGTGACACATTTTTAACGAGAGTTAAATATTCCTTGAGAGCTTTTAGAGGAAAATGGAAACTCCTTATTTAGTCTAAACAAACCTTAAAGATCAATCCTGACCACATATGGTTTGAGAAGTCCCTGTGACAGAGCTTAACTAACATCTTGTTTTTCTTATTTTTGGCATCTTCTTGTTCATGTTCTGGAGATTGTTGCAGTACCTATAACACAAGGGGTGTTTTACGGGGAAATTTTGCAGTGTGACATGCCTTGTGCCTCTGCATATGGTAGTTTTTTTTTCCAAGGGACAAGTTCAGTCTTTCCTCAAGCATGAGAAACTCTTTGTGAAAGTTGCCAAAAAATCCTCTCTAACCAACACTTTATTACATTTCATGAGCCTCATTAGTCTTTGTTTGACCATCCCTTTATGCATTAACATCTGGTATCAATAAATAATACAAGTGTTCACAGTTCATGCCATCCTGTGAAGCACACACAAAAGGATGTAAATTACATTGAGATAAAACTGCATGAATTATCTGTATGGATAACCAGAATCATCATCATTTAACCAGCTGCTGACAGTTTTCAACTCTAAATGAGTTTTGACTCTGTTTGGTGCTATTCAGCTGGGGACAAGGACATGTATTCAAGCACAGAGGTTTTTGGGTTGATCTGTGGCAGTTAAAGGCACTTCAGTCTTAGCCTGCTACTATTTTGTGGCTGTATAAGACTCTGGCTAAGTCATTATTTTTTATTTTCATATAAAACATTCAAATCACAGTGCTGAGGCAGTGTTTAATCTTGGGGTGCTGCTGATACCACATGTGGTTGTTACCTCACCAATAGAGTTCTGAGTTAGGCTAGCACTGTCAAAAAGACAACCTTGAACTGACAGGGCATTTGGATCATGAGGTCTGCTGGAGGTGGGCAGAAAATCTCCATCCAGAAGTGAGCAGAGAAAACAAGGGGCTCTTGCTTGGCCTGTGTGAGCTGTTGGTTCTTAAAGAAGCTGAAGACTGAGTGAAACTCAAAGTGAAAATCAACCATTGTATCATGTCTGTCCCCTTGTCCAAATGTGTAATATATTATCAGGACAGCTTGGGGAAGAGGAAATAAATGGCCAGGCTGTGTCCATTCTGTACAGCTTTAGGTGATTACACCCTGAACCACTCATGCTTGCCCATACTAATGTTACTGACTTCAGTGCAGAAACAACAACCTACCTCAAAACTGATGCTGGTACTGCCTTTCATGAAGTAGTTTGGAGCAATCAGATCGATGATGGCAGGAACTTGGATATGTCTGTTAGGTGAGTGCCCAAGTCAGTATGTTATTGCACAGGATATTCAGACCAACATAAAGGAAGTAGGCAACTAATTTTTGGAGAAGGTTTTAGGTTATTAGTCCACATTTTACTCATTTTACTTAGACCCTGTATTTCAAAGATGTAAGAAATAAGACTTGGAGAAATATTACCTTTCATATAGTAAAAGTATCAGGAATGTTCTTTAGTAGAAATTATCAATTTTCATAATGAAAATAGTCTCTTCAGAGGAAAACTGACTACCTCTTATTTCAAAAGTGGTACTATTCAGCATTTCTGATAGCTGTCTGCCTTGTATATGCCTTTTTTATCTTTGCTTTTTTGGGAGAGGGAGGACATTAAATGTGAATTCATGGAGACTCAAGCAGTTACCCAAGTGACATTTTTCTGCAAGTACTTGATTTTACCCTCTACTTCCTCTACTAGGCTGCTCTACTAGAACTCAAACTTTATTACAAATTAGTATGTCTTTAGATAAGAAGATGTTATGGGACTAATGATAAAGGTAGCCAGTGCTACACTAAGCTTTATGGATAGGTTTTTCCTGAGGTAAATACAAGGGTCAGCAAATGTGTGTTTTGGGGAGGCGGCCAGAATATGTTCCACATTTCTCACAAAAACTCTTAAGAAAACAATATTTTACTTTTTTTTTTACTTATCCTCATTACAATTTGAGCAGTCTTTAGACAAGAGGTTGGAAATTTCCCCTAGTATTTATGAACAGATTGCAAGATTTTACAAACTGCGGGGGCCTCACCAGAGCAGCATAAATGAGCTGCAATAAAGTGACCCAAGGCTTAACCGTTCTTGCATGCAGTTTTTCTTTGCCTAGTTTCATTTCTTGGACAAATTTTCTATGGATATTCATGTTTTGAATATCCAAACTTTGAACTTTGGCCAAAATAATCAAACCTGTTGGGATATTCCAGTAAGATTCAAAGGGTGCTTAAAGCACTGCAGTGTTGGAGCATTGGGGTCTGATGTCTCAAGTGTATACTCTTGTGTCATGTGCAGTGAACCAAGAGCTACAGGCTTCCAAGAATGGGATTTACAACAGGCAGGGAGCTAAAGGGGTATAGCTTTTCCAGTTGGTAGGAAATGATGCAGAAATTGCCCTGAAATTGCTCTGCCTGCCTGAAATAGGGATGAAGGAGACAGGAATACTCTTCTGGCCTTTGTATAAAATACATGGAATTTAGAAGGTGTATAAAGCTGCAGCTTAGTGTGCATGAGAAAGGAGAAAATTAATTTCTGAGCATTCCTTATTCCTCCTGGGCTGTTTATGCTTTTTTGTTTGTTTTTTTTTTTTGGTAGGCTTTTTTTTTCTTTTGTGGGTTTTTTGGTGTTTTTGTTTTGTTTTGATTTATTTTTTACATAAAGATTCATACAATAAAAAAAAAAAGAGTAGAAGCATTTCAAAGACAAAAACTCAAAGATAAAAGAGAAACTCAACTCAATGATAAAAAATAAAAAATAATTCGTTGACTTCTCTGACCAAAAAAAAAAAAAAAAAAAAAAAAAAAAAAAAAAAAAAAAAATCAGATTCATCCCTATCTTCAAGTTGTGTCTTGTGTCCTTATTTTTTTAGCCTAGTCTAGTTTGGGAGCAAGATTTCAACACTTTGATTCACAATGCAAAGCAATCTTCGAGACCATAGCCCAGACGCTTTTAACTGAAGTGGCACCGAGCAGGTTTAGAGCAGTCAGGACAGGAGATACTTGAGTAGTGAGGGGGTTGCTGCTGGTGCAAGACTGACAGTGTTATTGCTGGTTATTGAGTGCAATGGTAGCAGCAAATGATTGCTGCTTTCTTTAAGAGTTTTTATCATGCTCTCAGCCTAACAGCCTACAGAGGAGGAAAGGCCATCTTGGCCCAATCCAGTAGGTCACAGTAAAACCATATGAGAGAATTTGAAAAAGTCATCAAACCTGAAGGTCAGGAACAAAAAGCCAGACAGAGTTTAGTTTTTTTACACAGACCTAATATCATCAAAAAACAAACAAACAAACAAACAACAAAGAAACAAAACAAAAACTACCAGTTCATGTTACAAGAATATTTAATCCACTCTGATCTACTGAGCTAATATAAGATTCCAGGAGAGAAGAGTAAGAAGGACAGAGAAATTCAAGTATCTAATGTATCCAGAGAAAGGAACAAGTCACTGGAGAGAAGTGAGAAGGGACGGATCACCCTGCAGAGGTGCCTCTCTCTCCTGACTGTGATGGGAACAAATTGAGAATGGATTCCTGCCTTTGGAACATCAGTGCAGTAAATAAAATTCAGAAAAAGCTGGTTCAGACATACACTCATTTCCAGGCAATGAAGGAGGTAATAAACAGAATTAGCACAAACAGTGCAAGATAAGATTATTACACTTACCTTACAAAGATGTGTTGATATATTCTGTATCCTGTCTTAAGGTAGAGGGACAGCTTTAAAAAGATGCCTTCCTGGCTCACAAACTGAATTCTACATGGTCCAAGTTTTCTTGGAGGCCCCAGTGTTCTTGCAGGTCTAGGCTGGAGAGGAAGGGGACTGCTGGTGTACCCATAGTGCCAGGTCAGATATTGGTTTAAAGCATTTTCTTTGTGGGGAGCAGTTCCTGTATAACTCACACCACGTGCCCGAGTGCTCATCTCTGACCATGCCAAAACCAGGTATCCAAGGAACAATGTAAGAACTGGAGAATGTATGCTGTTCTCTTCTCATGGTGCTTTCTCAGGCTTTGACAATTTCAGGCTCAGGGACTTTCTGAGCCTGACATCATATTTAATATTGTTCAAAATACCTTTGTTCTATTTAATTATCTAGATCCATGCAAACTTGTAGCACCCACAGTGTCTTGTTTCAAATCTTTAACTGGCTGGTTTGATGTGAGGTCATCTAGTCCATGTATTAGGATGAAAAGCAAATAGCTGTTCTCTACTGATTCATCCCTCAAAAGATAAAAGTCATGGATATTTTTTTGGGATTTCCATACTGGAAAAGGCAATATTGGCATCACAATGTTATTAGATTTTGACCTTTGAGATTATCCAGTATATCCCCAAACCTGAGAAATTAAAGTAGAGTGGTTATGGTACCTAATATGCCTTCAGTATAATATGAAAATTTAATTTTAGATTTTTCAAGGACTTAAAAGTTAACTTACATTTAATTTTACACACTGAATTTCTGAAAACTTTTCAGCTTAGCTCTTTTAACCAGGCTGCACAAAGAGGGGAAATGGTTAAATTGTTTACTCCAGATGTCAAAGGGTACATTTTATATGATCAAAAAAAGGAAGACATTTGTAAAATATACTACATCTGGTAATATGAAAAAGAATTAGTAAATTTTTTTGGTGTAATTTTTCTGTAAAGTTGTGGACTTTGTGTTTAAGTCATATAAAGCTTTGATGTGTTTGGGGTCTTACTGTCATACAGTATGAGTTTAAGAAAGAGTGGTTCCATTTCAGTGACAATGAAGTGAGTTCATATATGAAAGCAGTTGCTACTCCAATGGATTTTGACTGACACATTCTCTCAAATCACTTCCAGATACATACATCTTTCTGAAGTTAAATAGCTTAGCATCTCATGGTCAGATTTACTACACTTTGCAGATTCTGGACTGGATCCTAAACAAGGATGACATTGGCTGGGTTCAGGAACTCAGGGGGCCAAGCTTTCTTTTTTTTCATTTAGAAAATAGGCACAGTGGAAAAGGTGAAGAAAACTCCCCTGAGGTAAAATATAAGAACATTCTGTCACAGAATTTGTATATGCAAACAAATTTATTGTTATAGGTTCCTTAAAAGGTAATGTCAGGCAGAGACATTAAAATAAGATTTAATGGAAATTTTTGGCCTTGGTTTCTAAGCTTTCTTTCATTTTATTATCAAACAGAATATCCTGCTGTATACTGTGAGCCTGGAAAATATTTCAGATTTAAAGTGTTACAAGGACAACTTTTTTTGGAGACTTGCATTCTCATGAAAACATCCCTATTTTATCCTGGCTTCATAAAAAAGAAAATTTTCTTCCAAATATGTATATTTGGGTTTTGAATAAAAGCCATTACTCTCCATAGGGAACATTTTGTGTGGCGTGGAGTAAACATTATCCAAAGTTTGAATAAGTGATAATGGTGGTTTTGTGATTGCTGTGCATTGTCTGCTCCTGTCCATTTTGGTAACATTTCAAGTTGTCAATGGCAGAGAAAGAATTCAAATTCTTACCCAATGCAAGCTATGACTGCTCAGTCTGGGTGTTAATCTGTCAGTGCTACAAGATTTTACTTTGACTGAAGTAAAATCTTGTGTTTTGAGGTCTATTATGCAACTGTTTGGATGTTGGGGATCTGGATATGCATACATGGACAGTGAAGGGAGGAGATAAATACTGGATACCCACTTGGGGGAAATTACTCTATGAACACTTTTCTGTCAGGCTATGCTGAAGCACTAAAATAAGAAAAATAAAGATTTAACATTTCTCATATTACAAAATACCAGGAAAGGCTGACATTAGGCCATTAGACACATTAATTTGAGCTGCATGACCATAGTAGTGCATATAAACTTATCTTCCTTTCTATCTTTATTTAAAAAATGGGTTCAGGGTTACAGTAGGAGTGAATGAACAACATAAGAAAAAGAGACACCTCTCTAAGCCCTATAAACTTTAATTCTCATTTGAAAATGAGATCTTTTTTGCAAAAGCTTAAACATTTTTTTAGCTACCAGAAGAATGACTGCTAAAATATTCCAATAAAGCTGATTTCAATGGCATTTCTTCATTTGTGGAACAAATCAATTATAAATTTGTAGCCTCAAAACAAAAAAAAACTACTTTGAATCAGTATTTTTATCAAGTTTAACATCCAAAATAATTGTAACTTTATTCAGCATGATTTTGCTAAAACATACTGATTAGTGATTATTTTTGATTTATCTCATGTCATAACAATTTAATATTTCATCAAAGAGTAGATGTTTGATGGTATGTTTAAACCAGAGAGCTGAAGTGAACAGTGTCAAAGGTATCTGACTACAGCTGAAGTTGATGGTTATTTCCATCTCAGAAGCAATATTTCAGGGAGACCTTTAAATCTGCAAATTTCTGTGGTCTCAAAGTTTATGGAGTATTTTTCTATTCAATGAGAATGTAAATGAAGGAGGATAAGAGGGATTAAGGAAAATGCAACTCAAACATTGATGTGGCCAGGACAGATATTGCATGGAGTTAAAAATGACCTTGGAGATGAATGAGAATATATGGAAATCATATGTGAAATTACAATGAGATTTTCCTGAAAATAGCAGATGTTTTTTATTTTACTTTTTTTTTTTAATCTCAAACCCTAGTGAAGAGAAAGAATAATGGTGAAATAATTTGGTAAGCATTACCCAACAAAGATGTGGGTAAAACAAAACTTGAGAGAATGTATACTTGCAAAAGCATAGGTTTCTGAGCTCAAATAAAGTAAGTCAAAAGTGATGGTTCATAATGAAATTCTGCAAAGAAAATACTCCTTCAGGAGCTGCTGATTTTCTCTTTACTACCTTCAGTATGTTTATTCAAATAAAATCAATTCTACCTTCTGGGCTCTTGATTGGGGGATTTATCCAACTGCCATTATGCAAAACTCCAACTACTAGTACTACTTTAACTCAGTAAAAGCTGTAAGAGTTAGACACGATCTGAATATATTAATTAAATCATGCTCTTTCAAAGATTTTCATAGAAAAATATCCAATTCTAAATAGTTTTTATCAGGAGACTGGGGTAGTCATTTCAGAAAAGACCAGAATTTCATTACATATTATTAATATATCTCTATTAAACCTTTAACTACCTGAGGAATGTTTTGCCTAAAATGTTATACATGTAATTTCAGGAATATAAACCTGTACTTTCCTATATTTTAGTTCCTAATTTTGGCTTGCATAATAATGATAATCTGGCTATCCAAATGGTTTCTTGGAAAGCCTGTTCATTCAGTCAGCATGAATACAATCTATTCACTGATTTTACATGGAATCAGGCATTTTTAGAGCACCATTTTCAATCATCTCTCTCAGGACAGAATGTTCTTGAGATTCCCACTGGTGGATCTTGGGGAACTCTGAATCCATGGACTATAGCAGCTGCCCTTGGCTTGCTCGTGGCTGCTGCTCTTGGAAGGTAACGTGCTGGCCAGGGTCAGGAGGATGCTTGCAGTCCCAGGGCTGTCAACACAGCTCACTTTACTGTTTGGTAGCACATTTTGGGGAATGGTTTTATTTCAGAATCTGTAATTTCCATTAAAAAAAAACAATGTATAAAGCAATTAAAGAAATTATACTTCTCTTGAATGTGAAAAACTTTCACTATTTTATATCTTCAAATAATAAACTTTTTGATTTAATTCTTCTTTTGATATTTATGAGAGACTGATGATGAATATACAAGAATGTAACTGTTAGATTTTGTTATTTCTTCTCTCCTTTTTTTTCTTTTTCTTTTTTTAAAATAATTTTTGTGTCTCATTGTTCTAATGACAAGGTAATGGTGAGTTCTAGGTTTTTTATCTCAGAAGGGTTTTTTGTTTTGTGATTTAATCTTTTTCTGAACTGGGAATAAAGAAGATAAGGATTTTTTTTTTATGTGTAGAGGTTTATTGAAGTCTTTAGAAACAAAACTAGAAATTGAGCCTTTCTCAGACCTTTTTCAAGTGCACTTAGACATGCTGAAGATATCAAATGAAATACCTGATATCCATCCAGGTATTTTGGATTTGTATTGACAGAAGTTAACTATAAGACAAAATCTGTTTATCCTAAATAGAGGTAGTGTAGCAAAGCATCAGGCACACACAGAGAGACTCAAATTGCTTTTCTAAGTAAATAAAATTTTCTAGCTTTATAAATTGTTCAGATAAAATTCCCAAATCCAATGTCCCCACAAAAGTTAGCTGTTCTTGCCAAGAAGAACATGGTTTTTTTCACACAATATTTCTTGTTAGTATGAATATGTTGCAACCTGTCCTGTCTTATATACATGTCCTAACCAATTTTTAATGTTCTATTGGTTATCCAGAAGAAAACACTTATTTTTAGAAAATGACATGGAGATCTGTAATTTAAAAACCATCATTATGAAGAATGTGTGTGCTCTATACAGGCCTGGCATATAAGGCATTGGAGAAGTCATCAGAATTCACTATTCAGATAGGGTGAGATTTTCTAGAAAAATAAAAAGAAAAAAGGGAAAAAAAATCCAAGAGCTTCAAATTGCAAATATGTACAAATACGAGCAAAATAATAATGTTTTTAACATACATTCTACTGCCTGTATTGCTGCCAAAATAATTTGTAATTCTAATTAATTTCACATAACAAAGTTTCTAGTCTTCAATTGGAACTATACTGGGCTTTCCTTGGAGTGAGACAGATTTTAGCTGTGTTTCCATGTTGCTTATAGGTAATTATCATATTTATAATTATCAAGACTCATTAGTTGACCACACTTTCCCAAAACACAGAATTTACTTACATCAATTAAAACCGAAGCTCTTGCCAAAGTATAACACTCAAAAAGGTACATGAAAGCAGATAGGATGTTGTGCAACTTCCAGAATTTTGGTTCCTACCCAAGAGAACTTTACAAGGACATACTTTGTGATTTTTTATTGTCTAGTCCAAGAACTGAGTCCAGAAAGACTTTGAACTGACTGATGAAGTCTCCTATAGTAAGGTCTGCGCCAGATGCAGAGCAGCTGAAGGAGCCTTAAGAGACTGAGAATTTTGGAGAGACAGCAAGAACTCAGAGTTGAAATAATTTGGAAGGAAAAATACTTTTGCAATGGATGAGCTTCTGAAAAGCTCAAGTTGCAATTGTGTAAAAGTGTAAGATTTACATGATTACTGTGTAGACCAGTAATCCCTGTTGGCTGTCAAATGGACAAAGGAAGCAAAAGCTGTGCTGATTTTCAATGGAAGTGTCCCAAAAGGTGCTTTTAGAAGGGTGGGCATTCACAAAAAGACCAGGATAATATGGACCCTCCCTCAGCTTAGTCTTGTCGCTTTGTTTCCTTGTAAATCCTCTTCAATTTAAATAATTTCCCGTTGTTCTGAATAAAATGATTTTCAAATACTAGTGCTCATGGATTCATTTGTGTGAATTTCATTGCATTTTATATTTGTACCCATTTTATTTGCTTAAATCTAAATAGACCTGTTCTCCAATAAGTTACTTGCTGTACATCCATGAATCTTTCCTGTAATTAATACAGTTTGCAGTTGTTTCACACCCCTATGTGCTTTGAGCTGATTTTCCTCTTTTATCACATGTAATACATTTTTTTTTACTTACAGGTAAGATATAAGTAAGGTAATTCCATCAGTGTCATAACTTAATTTGCCTACACACAGCTCTTTCTGTGTAACTCACATCATTTCAGCTCATTCAATCCACATTTTTGGCCTTTTTACCATATTCTTGTCTTATCTCAACCATGCTCTAAGCTCTTTCTCAGCATCCCTCCAGAAACATCTCCTCCACCCTGACATACACCTGCCCAGAAGGTGAGGCCCATTTCTCCTTTCTCCTTCCCAGTAAATCTGTGGCTGGAAATGTCCCTTTCTAGCCCACCTTCCTGCTGTTTCTCTTTTCTACTGCTCCAAGGGCAACTGTCTGTAGTGGTGTCCTAGGTAAATTGCATGTAGAATAATCTGCTTTTATTTGCAAGCAGGGCAGCTTGTAATGTCTCCAACAGTGCCCCTGGTTTGAGTGCAGAGAGGATGGGAGCTGCCTTCATTGAGCAGAGCATGAAAGCTCCCAGCAAGTGCTCAACAAGAAGGAGCCTCTTCCAAGGCTCAGACCTGGGAAGGAAAAGAGTTCACAAATAAATAACAATTGCTAAAAGGAGGCTAATGAGGGTTAGGTTGAAAACATGTAAAAAGAAAAGTGTTCAGCGTTCAGTTGTTCTGCTTCTGTTTAGGACTTCCCAAAGTTACCATCTCATTTCCAAAGTGTAGCTGAGTTCTGTCAGATAAATTTTTCAAGCCTCAAACCCCTTTCCATCTGGCACTGGCCTCAAAATAAATCCTAAGTAAAATTATTAGCCAAGCTGAAAAGTTCCAGCCCAACCCCTCTCCTAGTTTTCTGTAGCCTGCAGGCACTGAGGGATATCCAAGATCTGGGTTTTCTTCCCTTTTGCACATAAAATAAATTAGCTCTTTTTACTAGATTTGATTGAAATATTACTGAATTAACATTAATTGAATATATGAAATTAAAAAATGAATAAAAAAAAAGAAAAAAGAAAAGGGTGTGTAGATTTTTAAAAGTTTTGATGAAAATGCTGGGATTTTTTCCAACCTGGCTTGAAAACAAACCGATCCAACAACAAATTGCAAAGTGTGAATTTTGCCTTCTCTCTTTCTTTGTTGACTTTTTCCTGCTTTGTCCTCACAACCCTTATTTGCTTGCACTAAAAAGGGAGTGGGTTATTCAAGCAGGTAGATTTTAAAAGTCCCATGCAGAGCCAAGAGTTGGACCCAAAGATCCTTTTGGGTCCCTTCCAACTCAGCTTGTTCTGTAATTCTGTGACTCTTCCCTCTGGAGGATAAAAAGTTTTCTGATTGATAACCAGCACAGGTTGATGTAGGGCACATTAGATGATCCAGACTGGAAATAGAGATATTTAGATTTTATTGAAGCTTTCTGGATGCTTGTAAACTTAGTACCATGAAAACCTGTATTTTAGCTCTGATTTTTGCAGGAGAGTCTAGTTCTCACAGTCATTCCTAGCTGCAATAGTAATAGCAGGGGTTTAAGAATTTACGATTCTTAGTTAAGATTCTTAGTTAAGAATCTTAGTTAAGATCTTAATTAAGATGACATCCTTAAGTTGAAAAGAAAAGGAGGCACTTCAATGTCTTCTTTCTGTATTCTTTGTAATTTCACACTCCTCCTTCCTGTCCGAACTACTTTCACATCATCAGTGAAAAGGTTGTTTAGCCAGTATTACAAGTAAATTACCAAAACAGGCAGTAAAAAGTTTCAGGTGAGCTGGTAAATGACACAACAAGGTGCTGGACAGAGTTTTAGGTATTTAAACTAAAGCATTTTCCTGAAGGTATTTTAATATTACCAAGGTTTGTCAGTAATGTACATAAAGCCTCATTTCAGCCTGAGAGACTGTCTCTGTTAAGTAGCCATTTAATACCCTTCCAATCACAGTTCAGGATCACAAAGAGCTTGACGTTATTACCAACTGGAAAGTGGTTATTGACTGCCCGTGGGTCAGACGTGTTGGTGGTCTCCTGCTCCTCACAGAGAAGAGTGCACATCACACGTGTTCTCTGGGTCACGCACACACCCCACCCCCTCTGCTACCTCTGACTATCACAGCAGACACTTAACAGCTTCTTCCTGATGGCCTTACAGGAGAGACAGGGATTGAGGTTTATCAGGGAGCTCTTGCAAGAAAACTGCAGCTCTGAATACGAGGGTGTTACAAAAGAAATGACCCTTGTGCAAAGGAAGGAAAGAGTATATTCTTTGTTCCTGTGTCAGCTGCCCTACTTGGTCATTGCTAGCATTTCACTTGCACCCTGAAGAGCAGCTAATTGTTTATGAAATGGCCTTGTTATTCCTGCCCTAGTAACCTTGTCTGGAAGGCCACCACATGCCTTTATTATTCTCCAAAGAAAAATGTGCTTTCTGACATCTGTTCTGCATTTGTTTTCCTTTAATTTCCTCTAGTTTCCATCACCCCCTCCCCAGATTGCTCATCTGTGCTGCTCTGCACAAGGTGGCATGAGCTCTGCTAGTCCTACAACCCTGCCTGTCCTCAGCTTAATCTTTCTGTGGTTCTTCAGTCCTGCACAGTAATCAGGCACGAAAGGACAGGGAAGGACAGTGGGAAATTTCCTTCCCCTTGATCCCCCTCCTGAGACTTTACCTCCAGGCTTTTACATCAGGCTTTACATCCCCTAAAGTATGTATTCCAGTTTAAGTTTGTAAGGGTTAATAATGAGAGCATTTTGAGGACAAAGGCTCCTTCTCTCCTAACCTACCCTGGGGATTCATTCTCCTCTTACACCTAATGCCAGAGAGTGCAAAAGCCCTGGCAAACCACAGCCTCTTTCCATGTCATTTTTTCAGCCAGCAATAATGAGCATCTACAGCATCATTTACTGAGGTTCGAAAAGCATAAAAAGGTTTTGTAAGAAGTGTAAGTGACCCAAATGTCCTTCTCAGTAAAGGAACTTAAATGTTGGTCATGATCTTTTCCAGCCCTTTCATGTTTCATCTAATAAGCAGTCTAAGAGAATGGCCTGGCTGTTCCCCAAGGAGGATTTGGACATCTATTAAGTGACATTTCTTCAACAATACTGGTTAAGTGACTGACACCATTGCCTGCCCTCTCCCAGCAGTGTGAGCTTGAGCCCTGGCCATCCCCTGCCCTGAGCTAGTGTAAGTGTTTGATATCATATTCATATCATGAATCTGATTTTGGAGGGTTTTTTGGGACAGGAAGAAGAGGCAGGAAAAAGGTTTTACAAAAGGTCTGTGTCAATAAGTGGTGACACAAACTCCCATGCTGGCATTTGGAAGAGGGTGGTGGGTAAATGGGAACACACACCACAGCATGACAACAGTTTCTACCAGTGTGAGCAGGACCTTCTAGCACTACAGGCTTAATTCTGGGTTTATCTGGGCATAAAAACAAAGGTAGAGATTTAAGATGAAAGGAAAATTACCTTTATCTCTCAGTCTTTCTACAAGAGAGAAATAATGGTGGGTAAAAGGAGAGGAAGATTTATACACATTGTGTCTGTCTATTTCACGAGATTGCCCACAGCCTCATGAATCCAGGTTATTGCCATGAGACTGTGGTCACACCTACAGAAATCTTGACTCTTGACTCTAGCCTGTAAGTCTGCCTAACCTTCCAAACATGTCTTTTGGGTTCAGCCAACCCAAGGTCACTCAAGGTGCATATCCATGAAGCTGAGGGAAGGTGACCATTTCTCCTGTCTAACTCACACCTTGTCTGGTGATGGGAGCTGTTTTGGGTTCTTAAATTAGCCTGTCTGTGCCTCTATTCTCATAGGCTTTGGCAACAAAGGTTTTATCAACAAAGACCATGTTCTCAAGAAGTGGATAGCCTTTCTTCTTTGACACAGTCAATGAGGCAGGTTAAAGTCAATAGTTTTACTTCAGAACATGTGCACTCAAAATCTGCCTGCCCTCAGGCAATAACACAGAGTCTTCCAAATGGTTTCAGAATTGTTTCATAATCTTTTATTAATGAAAGAACTATACATCTGGCCTTTCATGGGGATAGTTGTAAAAATGCCACTGCACTTTTGTGATGGTTTAAGCTGGTACAATTGTATACAATGGCAATAATTTTTCTTTTCTTGTTTGTTTTGGCCGAGATCTATTGTTGGTTTCTGTGGAACAGCTACAGGACTTGGCAATGCAGGGTCAATTGATGTCCCAAATATATTAAATAATAAGATACAGCATGAATTGATTTTATGCTTTTTTATGGTGCTCTGTTGACAAATAAAGGGGGTGACATGGAGAAAAATATATCATTCCAGCTTTCCAGACAGGTTCCTTACTGGCAGGATACACAAAGTTTCAAAGGAAAAGTTCTCTGCATACATCACTTTTTTTTTTTTGAGACAAATCCTGTATCTTCCTGAGATCCCCTCCAAGTTCTTTGGCTTTTTCTTGTTTTGCTTCATTTCACCTTCTGGGCACTTTGCTGCTGCATATCACGTGTCCTCAATTATGTTTGTCAATGCTGAATTTTATTTACTTCATAGCAGTCTGATTTCAGTGGAAACCCAGTTCCTTTTTCTGCTCACCCACTTGATATAATCAGTGAATTCATCTTGTACAGTGTTTTCCATCTGTCTCTGTCTTTTATATAGATTAAAACCAGCAGAGGTCCAACTAATGGCTTTGTGGGGAGGATTCTCCACAGTAGGGTGGCTTGCTTTACAAGCTCTTGGATTTCACTTGGTTTGTTTACTCTTTCTGGTCTGTACACTCACCACTTGCATTGCATGTTAATAGTTTTGAAGAATATTCCTCTCCAGCATCCTCAAAGCCTCATCTGAAACATCAGACAATGCTGTTTGCTTATTCTCTTTTAAAACTCAGCAATTTGTGTTTCATGGAAAACCATTACTCTTACTTCTTTTCTTAGAGAGAAATTTTCTTATAGGATTATAATAAATTGATCTCAATGAATTCCTAATGCACACCTCTAAAGCTATTTTGCTGTTATAATATTTGGAGATTATGAGTATTACTGTTAAAATCTCATAAACATTTAACCTCTTTCAAAGCATTGCAGCTGTACAATTGTCATTTCAGGAACAATTCCATCACATCAGTGAATACACTTTGCAATGTCATTTCTTCAAGTTCTTGGTGTCAGAGGCTTTGGGCTGTATTTTCACACATTTGCCTAGCCTTTATGTTTCAAGTGTCTACCTTACCATTTTGCATTAAATATTATATAAAAATTGATTTGAAAGAGCAGGTGAATTATTAATCCAAGTCTTTTCACTATCAGAGGTACTACTCCTCTCTCCATTAGCTCGTCAATAAGAAGAAATGGCTTAATCTAAATTAAAATTGAACATTTTGTCCCATTCCTAAACTGGCAAAACTGTGTATGATTTCAGAAAATCATGTCATGAAAATGACAGATTTCAGAAAACTTGTTACAAAAGAAAAATACTGTGTCCTACCTCTGTGGCAAATGCTTACAGTAGCTAGAGGTGTAGGTATACAGATTGAAGAATCTGCCTTTGATCTGATGATCATTCTTCTCTTTTTCACTATTTCATTTTTATTAAATTGAAAGTGTTAACACATTTTTCATGTGAAACTTAAATATAGTTGTGGCCCTTAAGGCAGTAAGGTGACAATATTTGATGGTTGACAAATACTGGCAAGCTGAGTAGTGCCTGGAACCACAGAGTTGCGAAGAAAGAGAGAAATTAGATTGTAGCAAGTTGGATGGTGTTGGGGTTGTGTGTGTGTAAGAAACTTCAGTTCCCAGAACAGCAGTGAAGATGAAGAGGAGCAGTGAGCTCCTCTCTAGCTCCTCCACTGCAGAGGAGAAATATTTCCATTCATAGTCCCTTTTTTGCTTTGCCCAAACAAATGTTTGGGGCAAATGTTCGGAACAGGGCCAGAAGATGTCTGAAACATATTTGGGATAAAATGAGGCTAAATATCAAAATTATAACCTTACCACATGAAATAGCTAGGTCTGTCTCCATTCAAGACCTAAAATCATAGATTCTTTAAGGCTGGAAAACACCTTCAAGACCCAGCTGTCAATCCAGCACTGACAAGTCCACCACTAAACCATGTCCCAGAGTGTCACATCTACATATCTTCTAAATACCTCCTGGGAGGGTCACTCCCCAGCTTTCCTGGGAATTCTCTTTCAGTGCTTAATAATCCTTTAAGCAAAGAAATTACTCCTAATGTCCAATCAAAACCTCCCCTGGTGCAACCTAGGGCCATTTCCTCTGATCCTCTCACTGTTACCTGGGAGAAGAGACCAACCCCCACCTGGCTACACTCTCTACAGGAGTTGTAGAGAGTGACAAAGGTCTCCCCTGAGCCTCCTTTTCTCCTGGCTAAACACTCCCAGCTCCCTCAGCTGCTCCTCACCTGAGTTGTGCTCCAGACCCTTCCCCAGCTCTGTTGCCCTTCTCTGGACACACTCCAGCCTCTCAATGTCCTTCTTGTACTGAGTGGCCCAGAACTGGGCACAGCACTCAAGGTGTGGCCTCACCAGTGCTGAGTACAGGGGGACAATCCCTGCCCTGCTCCTGCTGGCCACACTGTTTCTGATCCAGGCCAGGATGCCATTGGCCTTCTTGGCCACCTGGGCACACACTGGCTCTTCCAAGCTTCTCTTCCAAGGGCAACTTTCCAGCCACTGTTCCCCCAGGCTGCAGCATTGCATGGGAGTATTGTGACCCAAGCTCAGGACCTGACACTTCACCTTGTTGAACCTTATACAATTGTCCTCAGCCCATTGATCCAGCCTGCCCAGATCCCTCTGCAGAGCCTTCCTACCCTCCAGCAGATCAACTCTCCCACACAGCCTGGTGTTGGCAGTGAACTTGCTGAATGCACCTCAGGCATCCGAGTCCTTGGACAGTAAAAAAGGCATTAAAACAGGGCCGCTTCAGACACTTGCTGGCTTTGGTAGAATATTTCTGGAATCCACGTGTGTAAATTTGAGTACAGCTTCAAGGTTTATTACTGGACCTAAATATTGTTGTGGCAAAAACCACAACAAAAAGATGGAATTTCATGTGTATTATAGAGGTATTATTATTATTCTCTTATTCATGTGTATTATAGAGGTATTATTCCAAAAGATGGAATAATACCTCTATAATACACATAAATAAGAGATTCTACGTCCATTGTTGCCTTAGGAGTTTCCCAAGGCCCTTTACAAAAGCAAAACACCAGTTTTTGACCATTTCCAGGCTATCTGGCTTCCAACAGGAGTTACTACAAAGTAAAAATTGCTTTTAGCATGTGAAAAACCTGGTAGTGTTTGCCTGAAATGGATCATCCTAATTTATTGCTCTTGGTTAGATCAACCCTTAAAGCATTTCAGTAGATCAAGGAAAGGTCTTTCAGTCAATTATCACTCTTTGAAGGCCTGTTACAGTGTCTATAAATCTGTTTCTTAGTTCCTCAGTTAGAGCTGGAATCAGTTACCATGGCAGATGAACTCTGAAATCAGAAGATCAATTGCACATTCCCAAGAGGATTTTTTCTGCCTTATCTTTTCTATTTCTCTGAAAGACATATAAGATTTCATATATTCCAAACTTATATTAATCTCAGCACCTACTGTATCAAATAAAAAAGCTAGGGAAGATAATAAAGCATAGTTTGGTTTATACTTATCAATCTGGCTTTTCCATGCCTGAAATCAACTCTCTGTGGAAGAAAAGCCTTGTTTCTCTTCAGTAAAGAGATTTTTACTATTATGGACAATGTGTTTTGTCCCAGAGAATACCAGGAAATGCTGCCATATCAGTGTGTTTCATTCATTCTCCATTGCAATGAATCTCATTCAGAAGTATTAACCTGCAGAAGCAGCATAAAAATAGTGTGGAAGACTCTTGAGCACAAAAGAGATATCAAGGAGTGTGTGGATAATATGTAATAACCTAAAAACCTATGTTTCATGATTTTTAACAAGAACATTGCTGAAACTGTCAATGCAACTATGGCACTATTCTACTAATTCTGTCTGGCCTTGTGTGTAAGTGGAGGATAACCTTATAAAGACACAAAGCAGTGAACACCTAAGAATTTCCATAATCTCTTCAAAGAATTGAAATAAATGCCTAGACTGTGCAATGTTAGCTTCACAAGATCCAACAATTCAAATAACAAACAAGGAATAATCACAATACTTTCAACAGAATGATGTTGCTGAAATATTAAGGAATTGCAGCTCCTTGTAGCTTAGACACCAGATCCTGTCCAAACCCCTCAGCATGTTTCAGATGACACCAGTCACAGGAAGGCAGCTGACATGCAGGAGGGCAGATCTGCTCCTCAGATGGATCTAGGGAGGCTGGAGAAATGGGCTAATGGAAAACTCATGAAGTTCTTCAAAGACATGAAGGAAGGCCTGCAAATGGTAGGCAATAAAGCCATGTGATAAAACAGCCTAGGACAGGAGCTTTGCAAGAAAGGATCTGGGGATTCTGATGGACAGTGACTTGAACTTGAGCTGGATAAGTGGACAGTGGGGTGGATTGAGAACTGACTGAATGGCAGATCCCAGAGGGCTGTAATCAGGCTTGAGTTGGAGGCCTCTCATTAGTGACGTCCTTGAAGCTTCAATACTGGGCCCGTCATTGTTTAACTTACTCAGTGACTTGGATGAAGGGGCAGATGCCTCCTCGGCAAGATTCCTGAGGAGTCAAAGATGGGATTAGTGGTTGATACTCCAGAGTGCTGTGAAGCCCTTCAGAAGGGCCTCAGCAGATTGGAAAAATGACCAGAGAAGAACTGTGTGAAATTTGAGAAGGCAAATGCAGAGTCTTGTGGTCTTGAACCGGGGGAAGAATGTGCAGCAAAGTTGGTGGGTGCCAACCAGCCAGAAAGAAGCTCTCTGGAGAAGGACCTGGGAGACCTGGGGACAGCATCTGCCCACGAGCCAGCAATGTGCTCAAGAAGGCCAATGCTATCCTGGGGTGCATTAGGAAAAGCATTGCCAGCAGGTCAATCCTGCCTCTCTACTCTGCCCTGGTGAGGCACTTCTGGAGTGCTGTGTCCAGTTCTGGGCACCTCAGTACAAGAGAGACATGGAGCTCCTGGAGTGGGTCCAGTGGAGGGCAACAAAAATGATTAAAGGACTGAAGCATCCCTCTTATGAGGAAAGACTGAGGGAGCCTCACAAAGAGACAACTGAGAGGTGAACTCATCAATGTCTGTCAGTTCCAAAAAGGTGGATCAGGCTCTTCCCAGTGATTGCAAGCAATAGGACAAAAGGCAAATGGCAGAAACTTATGTACAAAAAGTTCCACCTTTACCCAAGGGAGGACTTCTTTACTGTGTAGGTGACCATGCACTAGAACAGATTGACCAGAGAGGCTGTGGAATCTCTCTTACTTGGAATATTCAAGAACTGTCTGGGCACAATCCTGTGCAATGTGCTCTGTGCCTGAGCAGGGAGGTTGGATCAGATGACCCAGTGTGGTCTCTTTCAATCTGACCTGTTCTGTGATTCTGTGAGATTGAAGCAGCAGTGCACCCCTGCTGCAGGGATGAACAGCCACAAGAAAGAACGCAGCCAGCAAGTCAGGTTAATGTTCCCTAGCTTGGGCACATGTGAGACTACACCTCTAGTACTGCATCCAGTTTTGGGTTCTTCAGGACAAGAATGACAATGATGAGCTGGATTGGATCCCATGGACAGCCCCCAAGAGCATCATGAAGCCAGAATGCAAGATGTATGAAGGAAAGCTGAAAGAACTGGACTAGTTTAGGATGGAGGAGACACAGCTCAGGTGGATCTTAGTGCTGTCTGCAACTCCCTAATGGGAGACTATAGGGAAGATGAAGTTTTTCTCTTCTCAGAGGCAAACAGTGAAAATATATGAAGCAAGGGAACTCAAGTTGAAGTGAAGAATATTGTGACTGCATATTAGAAACAACATTCTTCACAACAAGGGCAACAAAACATTGGAACAGGTGCCCAGAGGGGCTGTGGCATCCCCATCCTTAGGTATATTCAGGCTGAACTATGCCTCTGAACAGTGCACCCCATGGTTTTCTTTGAAGCTTATCCCTTCTGTGATTTTGTGTTTCTCAGAAGAGCTGTACTGGCCTCACTTGTGAGAGAGGCCTTCCATTATTGCATGTACTTGTAACTTCTGTTGGAGGTGGAGTCTTTGAAGGATTCCCCAGATTGTTGTATTACAATTGGGTAGGTGTCATACAAAAGAAACATTTTTGAATTTGTTTAATTTTATGTTCCTAGTCAGTCTTTGGAAATCTACACTCTGGGCAAAATACAGAGAAGAGACCTTCATAATCCTGGGCTACAAGACAATCTTACTTCTAATTCAGACTGCTTGTGTGATGCTGGGATAGTTAATGTGACTTTCAAGTGATGAGTAATTTTAGGCTACTTTTATGGAAAAATAATGATCAGTCCTGATTTTTAACTAACTGAAACATTTGGATTCTCTCAGCTGTTAAAAGCTGGGCTCCCCAAAATCCCAAACCTTCCAAAAAAACATTGGTCAGTTTGAAAAATCCTTCTTTAATCTCCTCTTGGCTTCTTCTGCATAATATAAAAGATGGAGAGGGATTTTTTTGTTGTTTTCATTCTTTTTTTTTTTCCTTGTGTTATCCTTTTGTTATCCTTTGTAAGCCATAAAATCTTGGATTTCTACACTAGGTTCCAATTGCAAATTTGGACTACATCAGTAGTGGATCAATTCCAGAGAGGCAATGAGAGAAAAATCAGCATGGGAAAATCTCTTCTCCTTCCCATTCTCCAGGGATAGGTTCCAAAAGCACATGGCTTCTGGCTGTCAGCTCTCTTTTGGCATCTGTATTCCAGCTGAGAGCTTGTTTGGCCTTGCATGCTTTGATGCAGTAACAGCACAGCCCACATTTCTGCTGGTTAATCATTTGGTCATTCTGTATTTTAACCAGCTGTGATCATGAGCTGTTTTACTCTGCAAAGATTAGAGATGTCACTGTTCATCATCTTCATATTCTTTGTATAAGGGTAAGGGTTCCCATCCTAGCAGGTGCTGAGGGTTCACATCCCCACTGAAGACAGGGAGGGGTGCAGATGTCTGGCTACACTCAAAATCAAATATTACCCCCTCACCCTTTCAAAGATCATAATAAGCATTTTTTAAAATTCAGTTCATGAGGAATTATGCTCTCAATCCAATTTTATCTTAGGAGTAGGAATCCCCATGTCTCTAATTGTGCTTCAGTTTTGGCATTTGGGGGCTGTACCCCACTGCAGGCAGATGGCAAATATCAGCCAAATGGCATTCCCTGTGTGACTCATGCACTCCCTGGAGCATGTCACCAGTAAACCCTCTGGATAAACTGTGCTCATAAACTGCTGCAGCTTTTTTGATTTCTTCAGAACTATCTCAGCAATTCTCACTACTTGTTTTAGTCACTAGGGTGGAAGCTGCTAGCAGTGTTATGTTAAAACAGAGAAGTTCAAGCTTCCTCCATGGAAATACCAGTATGGTCTTCAAGCAACTCCCCCTGCAGCCAAATGAATGTTGAATGCAAGATGAAGTTCTTCTAATCTAATATCTCATTCAGCTGAAATTGCCTAATAATGAGTGAATTCTGATGTAAGCAATAGTATTTTTCTCAATAAAAACACATATTAAGTGTCATCTTGTTGATTCTTTATTCACAACAACAATAATCTTTTCTCTTCAGGAGTACACAGGTTAATTTTTTATCTTCTATTTTTTTCAAAGTGACTGGTTTGGCTCTTGAAAACTGAGCTAATTAAATTATTTTTCTAAAGAGAAACAGAGCCTGTAAATCTGTAAATAATATAAAAAGCCACTTAGTATATTCTGTGTGCAAAGTAGAAAAGCATGTATGAAAATACTCTGTCTCTCCCAGAGCATCTATAAAGAATCATCTGTCATGAGAACAAGATTTTCCCCTTGAGAAGAACAAAAAAATGTCCATCATGAAATGTCATTCACTTGGAGCTTTTGTTGAATACTTTGGCTAGTTTTAGCTGCAATAAAAATCGCTTCTTTGGACTATGTTTCTTTTTCTTTCTATTTTTTTTTTTTTTCACAATCAGACCTCCTTTCTAAACTGAAGGAGCAATGATAGAGGGGGATAGCTGTAAATGTAATCTAAGCCATCTGAAGAGCTTGATGAAACCGTATTGTCAGGTTGATAGGTAAGGAAGGAGTGAACATGGCCTGGAGAGGAGATGCAGGGGAGGATGTTGAGAACTGCAGATTCCATTCTCTTTGCACGTGCATTTACACAGGATTTATGCTTTGCAACAATCAGTCATCATGCCACAAGGGATGGCAATTGCTGGCCACCTGTTCAAGAGCCAACTTGATGGTGCCTCAACTCTGATGAACAAAACACCTCCAAGAGGGCTGCTGAGTATTGACACTGCCAATTTCTCTAAATCAGAGGTATTTCTGTGCTGAGCAGGAAGCACTTCTTGCCTGCTAAACCCGTGGTAGGAGAAGGTGCTGGAAGAGACACACCATGTTGCCCTCTCTAAGAATGAGCAATAAAAAGCTAAATTATGAGCCTTGCCTCTTCAGTCATTCTTTAGTGATTTGTAAGAAACCCAAACCATTTTGGAAGGCATAGCCATGGCTATAAAGACCTTGGCAATGGTTTGGAAAGATATTTAGTCCTTTCATCTCCCTGAGAGAAAATAAATCTGCCAGGGACAATAAAGCACCAGCTTTGATTTTAGTCAATATTCTCATGTTTTCTGTCCATCATATCAGTGAAACAGCAGGAAAAAGAATGTTTTTTACATAGATGTTTTTGGAGAACCTCCCTCAGAGAGCTCCTAAGAGATCAAAGTCAGCATTTTGGGATTTTGTTGTACCATGGACCAAAATAAAGAAGCTGAACAACAGACCTGCCTGGACAGGCTGAGGACAGGAGAGGAGGAGAACAGACTGTTACTCATCTTGAGACATCCTCGTTTTGCCTCCCATGATTTCTTTGCTGTTATATTTGAAGAAAGGAAGGGGCAAAAAAAGTAGCACAAGAGAAGGCACCTAAAGGAGCCTGCAAAAGGAAAGATCAGTGAGCAATGTACACCTTAATATAATAATGAACTTCATTACTTGTCAAAGAAGCTTGTGTTTGCCTCTAATAGTATTCAGAAGTGTTTCTTCTCTCCATTTCAAAGAAGCTGTACATCATTATACATATTTAAAACACTGATTTCAACACTTGTGGTTTATATATTTTGATTGATTTGTAAGCACTGGTCTGCCTATTTAGCTGTTTATGGCAGTGTTGAGAGTGCATGTTCTAAGTCAGGGTAACAATATCTGGAATTAACTACTCTCTTTAAAAAATAAAGGGGTGTTGAAGAAGGCTTTGAGTATACTTTTGACAAAGATCAATATAAACTTCTATATTATTTGAATGATTTTATACATTATACTTTGATATAATGGTGTCACATTCCTGTTCAATCTATCTGGAATGTAGATCAGTAAAACAACATTTTATATACATATAAATTATTTTTATCGGTGAACAGAATATAGTTTGGAAGCAAAGGACTAGTTCTGGAACATTATGATGAAAACTGGACCTTCTCAGATCTAGTGTATGAGTTCACAACATTTACCTGGAAAATCTGGTGGATGTGCATGCTGCTAGCTTTAAACAAAGGGATTGCTTCAGTCTATTGTATCAAGAAACCAAACTAATGATTTGAGCCCACTGCACTTGATAAAAAGAGAAAGAGCCTGAGTTTATCATTGCAGTAGCTTCTAGGGATGTACAGCAGTTGCTACTCTAACTGGAATTACTTAACAATTTGAAGTAATTGCAGGTGATTATGATATAAGGAGCAGTGAACAATCTAAACCACCTCACCTGAGCTGTGCCTCAGCCTGCTGTCTCCTTGCACACCCTGAGACTAGAGTGCAGGTAGGGATAGGAATGTTTCTTTCATTCTCTTCATAGGAATTTTTAATGACTGAGAAGTTTGTTTCCATAAAAAAAGACTGGTTTACTGTAATTTCCTCTGACATAAAATATAATCCAAAAAGTCCAAAACTATTTAGTTTTGATATTTGCAAAATAACACCTGTCTTTCTTTGCTTCAAGGCCAAGGCTCTGTGAGTATCCTTCAGTGCTCTGAGTCCTTCATTCACTGTGCCATGGTGCCAAGACACTGCATTAAACCAGCTGATCTCATTGCATTAAAACAATGGCTTGCTGATCTCTCAATTACCTTCTGAAAGAGAGGTTGTGCGTAGGTTGAGGAATAACAAAAATGGCCCAGGACAGTAGTGCCTGGGTGAAGGCCTGCTTGCAAAGGAGAAGATGAGACTTGTTTTCTTATGACTGAATATACCTGGTTCTGTCAGCCACATCTCATACATTCTGTCTCCACTGATGACTCTGCAATCACCTTGCTCTAGTGTGTCATTATCTGTCTTGTGCAGGGGACCCCAAAATTGGATGCGCTCCTCTGGATTTGATAAGTTTTTCCATGGAGGACAATGCCTCTTAGATGGCCATGGCTCTCACCTAGCCAGCTTGAAGTGCAGAGAGGTTGAACTCATGTCAGCTCAAATTCACTTTGCCCTCTCCTGAATACCCCTAAGAGTTTTTCTTTTTTCTCCTCTGCATGAATGCAGATAATCCAACCATTGTTATACGTCTGTAGAGGGTTGGCTTTTCACCTAAACACATAAGGTGATTCTGGTGATTCTGCTGGTAGCAGCAAGCCCTGGCTGCAGAACTCTTGCAACTCTGGGCATGGAAGGTGCAGGGAGAAGAAAGACTAAAACAGAGCTTCCATTAATAAAGTTTTGAGAAGAAAAATAGGCAGATCTGAGCTAGTTTGTTTTGGAATAGAGGAGATGGAAGAAGGATGTGCAACAGCTTTGCAGTATGTATAAGACTTCTGTAAAATGAACTATGATCATTTGCTTTCCTTTCCTCTGCAGGGAAGACCAAGAAGTCAGTGCCTGTGATTTTTAGCCGAGAATATTTCTGGAAACATGGTACTGAAAAAACATAATACTAAAGAAAGTAATGCATAGGAACATGTTTCTCAGGAAATCTTTAGATATTTCTTTCATGGAAAAAAATTAAGAGCAATCTGGAGTACTGCTGCTCAGTGGTGCTCCAAAAACCACACATGGAATTTCAGATCCAGGCTGGTTTTACCTTGCAAAGATTCACTGAAGGAAGATATTTATCTCAGCACAGAAACATGGAGTTGATTTTTTTTTTTTTTTTTGCCTAATAGCAAGTTATGGAACTGTGCTTTGAAATATATCCTAGGGTGTACATGTGCTTTATCAGAAACATTTTTTTCCTAGCCCTAGGGAAAACATCTACTTTGTTGTTGTGAAAGTCTGTGGTGGCTTGGAGGAGAGATGGACAATCATCCTCCATTTTAGAGGAGCATGTGAAGTCTCCACAGTATTTTCAGCTACAGAGTATGACAGAATTAATTGTTGGGGATTTTTATATTATTTCATACTCTAGGTAGAATAAACAATATAAATCTTCATTGTAATACTATATGACTTTGTCGGTCTTTCCTACTCATTTCATGATAACTTTTCCAATCATAACTTCAGTATCCCATTAGAGAGTAAATAAAGATTAATGAAATAGAAAGGGAATTATAAAAACAAGCAGAAAATAGATAATACTATAAAGAAAAAAGATACTCCTATTGGACTCTCATAAGGAATGAAGAAAAACAAAAAACCTTCCCTGAGGGGAAACTTTATTTTCCCATTTCAATCCCAGTCAATAACCATTATGTGTAGAATTCAAAGATCACAGACTTGGCTGTGGTTAGTTCTATGTCCTCCTCTTCTACCATCAGGGGACACCTGTGTTCCTATAAGAACTAAAAGCTTTTTCTGCAAGAAGCTTGATGTGACTTCAGCACTTTGGCACTTTGTTCTCTGCTTCTCGTTATTTGTTATTTCTTTTTTGAAATTATCTCACTGTTTTGCTTGACAGGGAAAGTCCTCCAATTAAGGACAAAAACTAAGCAGTCAGAAGCATCCTCAAGAGGACCTTGAGAGGATTGGCTTTAAAACACCACAAAGATTGCCCAGTTTGGAAGCATACATCCCTAGATTGTCAGTAAAATTTTCAGTGTTTTATTGGAAGTAAGAGGGCTGAAAAGGAGTAAGTATTTTACAGATTTCACAGAAGTGGAACAGAGTGAGAAACTTATAGCAGGTAGCCAGAGCATTTTAACATCTCTATCCAGTCAATAGTTCTCAGGGATTTGGCAGTATCCTTGAATTGCTGCTAACAGCCCATACATATCCAAAGTAAACAGAGCTTAGGAGAAGCACAGGAACTGAACAGAGAGAAGACAATGTAGTAACTACTGGCATATTGCTAGAATTTACAAACTCTCAAAGAGGCCCAGTTAAAAGTGGCTTTTCTATTGTGTCATGAACCATGCAGTTGTCTAGATCAAGGGCAGCAAAATAATCTAATACAATGGGTGTGATTTTATTGAGATTTCTTTGTATGTGTATTTACAAAGACCTCTGTTTTTCTTTAGGAACTGAGGCCCATGAGGTCTCTGCAGTTAGCTTATTATAAAATGTACAAGGAATTGTGTTTATTAAGGCAACCTCACAGTCAAAAGTTGTTTTAGCAATTCCACAACAATCCTCCGTTTTCACAAGTAGTCTGAGTATTTGAAGCATAGCCAAACTGCTTCTATGTCTTAGTTTTTCTGATGATTTGTGTGTGTTAACAGTGTGTACTTCCACTGTTACAAAGTGTGAATACCCCAAGCTTTACTCACTGAGTTGAAGAGCCATTTTTAATTACATAGCTGGGTCTAGGCACCAGTTCATGGCATGTGGATTTCTTCCTCCTCATTCATATGATCCTCTACTAGTGTCCAAACATACTCTCTGTTGGTGAGATAGCTTCAATATGAATGCTGGTCTTACCAAAAGTGCTTAATTCCATATGATCTCCTGGACCTGGGAATACAGATTGCCTCTGTCCCCCTGAAGGATTCATTATTCACCATCCATTGTAACTGTGGCTGCAAAATTTAGAGCTCATGCATCTCTTAAAGGAGGACCCTAGACATAGCTGTAGGATGCTGGGGTTTTTTGAGTGGTGAATGAAATTTTCCAGGGTACAACGTTGTTAAGAATGAACTCTTGACAATTACTTTCAGGAGTTCTTACATCTTGATTGAAATATCTTCTTCATCTCTTTATAATGATGAATAGACACTCAAGCAAATTAAGGAGATTTGCTAAAATTTCCACTAGGAGGAAACAAAGATAGAAATGGTAAGTGCATACAGCCTTTGTTTTAGGGTAGAAGAGATGAGTTTGCTCACCTGTATAAGCTCCTTCAGTTAGATGAGCAGTCTGAGCTCTCCATCCAGGATCTCATCATACTTACTGGAGGACATAAATGATTTCAGGAGGTGAAGCATCTTATTCTAAGGAAAATGTTTGTTGGGGAAGATGAAACAGGAAAGCCTTACAAATATGATTGCCTGGCAAAAGATTTTGAGAATATAGAAACTATAAGCGAGATTGAAATGAAAGCAAGCTTTGAGATCCTTTAGTTACTGAACAACGGGAAAACAGTGGTGTAGCCGGACTGAAGGTAATCCTCTCTTGATGAAAAAACACCCTCTGCTTGCAGGCAGGTCCAAGGGTCCAAGCAGACCCTGCCAGCTTGGCAGAAGGGGTCCAAAGAGTAGTTTTTAGGGTTTAAAATGTAGCACAGTATGGTAATGTAGTGATTCTTATAGGCTGTAT
The DNA here is from genome assembly GCF_037042795.1 of Molothrus aeneus. Taxonomy (NCBI): domain Eukaryota; kingdom Metazoa; phylum Chordata; class Aves; order Passeriformes; family Icteridae; genus Molothrus; species Molothrus aeneus. The sequence goes on along the minus strand of NC_089646.1, from coordinate 141,246,949 downwards.
GGAAATGCTATAGGATTTGTATACTGTACTAGATTGGTTAGTGAGAATCAGAATATTCAACACAGAAGATGATTTATTGTATTGTAATGGAAACTTCACTCTCTTAGCTTTTGCCCCTCTTACTCTCTTACCCCTTTTACTCTCTTATGCTCTTGCTCTCTTACCCTCCAATCCTCTCTACCCCTCTCTTCTCTCGGGCCTGCCCCGAGCTGCAGCTGGCAGTTCCAAGCAGGGCCCTGCACCCAGGCCCTTTGCAATAAACCCCAAGTTCCACGACCTGGTTTCAGAGATCTCTTGTCTCCGTCTGTCCCGACCGTGCAAGCCCCCGATGCTCCGACAAATGTTTAAGTTGGTAGACACAATGTAAAATAAACAAATGATTTTACAAGATATGTCAACTCTTGTTACAACACCTTGTTGTAACCTTGATACAACATCAGAAAATCTCCCAAGACATTGTCTTGGAGCAGGAACAAAAGTATGCCAAATACATCAATTTTAAAGAACATTGATTAAGAATATTTTCCTGGAAAGAAGACATACCTGAAATCAATTTTCACATAGTCCAGGGATACTATTTATGTGCTCATGTGTTCTTCATTCATTAAAGCTATCCTGAGATTGAATAGACAAGAATGGTCTTATGCAAGATAATCTTTGTTCACTGAATGTGCAGGGCTTTGATATATTCAGCTAATCTTATGCACACAGAACATGTAACATACAGTGATTTCTCCATGCCAAGACTTTTTGTCTATTAAAGGTGATGGCTGGACTTTAAATCCTTAATAGTGATCGAAATAGTTTGTGACCATTTCAAGATGTCTTGCACCTTGAGCCCTGCGTGCTAATGAGTTGGAGGTCTTACTCCAGAGTGAAAAACACATCTGGAAATATTGGTCTGATTATCTGGATGACTAGACAGTTCTCACCATCATGTCATCTCTTCCTTTACAATGGCAATATCATCCTTCTTCCTACCTCGTAATTTTATCACAGGATTTGAATATAGAGCTTTTAAAGCCTGTTTGTCTTGGGAAAGGAAATGAATGCTTTCATGAGGTCTCTTTGTGTGCTTCTTAGTCAATTCTCTCTCCAAAGTATGCTTGAGCCTGTTGGGCACTTCAATCCTCGTTGAAAGGTGGTTAGAAGTCAAAGAACTTAATCACCTGTATTTTGTGAGAAAATATGTCTGGCTAGAGGGAAATAAACACTCAAATAGAAGCTTAATTTGGTTCTAGCAAGGACAAATTTAAGGTACTACAGGCCAAATTGTGAGATGCCCTTTAGTAGCAGTTACAGGCCATCTCATTGAAACAGTAGGAAAGGTCACAGACTTTCCTCCTTGCAGCAGATAGTTTCCTGTTTTCCTTTAGCATAGGTCACACTGCCTGTTATTGTTGGCTGTGATCCCTCACTGACTGCCTGATACACACTGAAAGCTGCCTTTTAGCCCACAATGCTCAGCCACTAAGCAATTGTCTGAGCATAAACTTAGACCCACACAGCATCGTATTACAGGAGCTGTGCAGTACACTTGGCATCATCAGGGCTGTACTGTTGAGGCAATGTAGACAAAAGTCAATTCAAATCTCAGTTTTGCAGTCAGATGTTTCTCCTTTTGACCCACATCCTAATTTTGTGCTTTCATATTTGACTCAAAAGATGACATGTTGTTTTGGAAGGCTGCCCACAGAATAAGTAACAGAGACCTCTTTGAATATCTGCACCTTCTCCCTGAGCTAGTTTTAGTTAATATGGGAATTACCAGAAAATGCTATTTTGAAATAAAAACATTCATAAATGCAGAGGCAATTTGTAAATAGCTTTGAGAAGAAATAAAATGTAAAAGGGAGAAAACATTAAGAAATATTTTGTAATTTTCAAAATGGAACATTTTAACTTCTCATGATGAAAAGATGTTTTCTTTTATGGCATTACCTTAAGAAAAATTGGTAATTTTAGATATCCAGAAAGCAAAGCAGGCATTTATTTTTCAGCTAAACATTTTGCTTTAGAATAATTTTTGTATTATTGTATCTTCATAGTTTTACACAGAAATGGAGCTTAAAATTTCACTATGCCGATGGCTCTACTATTCTGCTTAGAGGTATTTACTCAAGGTAGAAGCCAATTTAGAAAATCTGTATGGACATTTTTTAATGAATAAAGAACAACATGCACGAAATAGAAATGGGATGATGAAATTTTCACATCCTAACAAATCAGGCTCTTCAAGGAAAAACTTGCTAGAGTAAACAGAAAACATTAAGTACTAGTATACATATTTTAAAATCCCTTGTGCCCCTCAGAATGTAGTGGTTAGCAGCACGTTAATGCCAGTGGCCACATTGCCTGGCTGACTACAGATGTGAAGTATTTTAATTAAGCTGTTACAAGGTAAACAGCTTAGTTATGCATTTAACAATCTGTAGTTGGATTTTTGTTTTATTGCATGAGGTATATGCAACTGAAATTAAAACATTACTTTTGAAGGAAAACACATGAACTAGGTAGGGACTGTTTGCAGTGAATTAATGAAGGTGAACTTATAACTTCTGCAAGCAGCATACCAAATATGGGTGAAGGTGAAGGGAAGAAAATAACCTTTCTTTAATGAAGGGTACATATTAATCATATTAAATCATATTCTGATGTACTCATCTTCTAGGGATGAAATAATGCAGCTTGGCTACAAGACATTCTAACAATTACTGACTGCATTTTTCATTTTAAATGCTCTCATTGGAATTAGGTTCAAGCTGTGAAGTGTTGAGCAAAGTTGTCACCCACTGGGGATTGTAGTGAGAGGGTAATGCCTCCATTGAGCTTACACACATTGGGGCAAACTACATCCTGAGAGTTTTGAAAGGGGAAATAAGAGGCTTGGGGATGGCTGCAGAGCTTGAGTACATCATCTCATGTGCTGTGCCACACACCAGTGTGGTGGCTGGATCCCTTCTACTGCTCTGTCATAGTGTTATACCAATCTCTTCTGCTAAGGAATGAAATGGTGCCAAAGCGGGAGCACTGGCACGGGAGCCAGCCCAGTTAGAAGGATCCCTGGCACTGGAACAGGTTTGATCAGATTTGGCCTGCACTAGTCAGCACTCACCTGGCTCTTGTGGGTAGGAATTAGCAAGAAACAGAGACATTCCAAGCAGATATTCTGGATGTAGTTCACCTGTTTTGAAGGACAGCAGACTAATAATATAAGGAACTTTTGTGTAAGCTGGCCTCATTTCTAGAGAAGTGTTTTGAAAATGTTAGCTTTATCTGCATGGGTGTATCCAGACTGAGGAGATCTTTTTCATGAGTAATACGTGACAGAAAACTTCAAGTGTTGTGAGAATAATATCTACAATGTTTCACAGATCATGATTACTCATATAAACATATCCCAGATAGCCCTCCAGGGAGATTATCTTCTGTACTGAAGCAATATGGATGTCTTTTCCAAACCCCTTAATTTTTTTAGTAGATTAATAAACTTTAGTACCATGATTTTGGTTAAACTCATAATCCACATAAGTGTCCCCTTCTGCTTTGGCCTTTCCAAATTTGTTGCCTTGATGTAATAGCAGAATGCCTTAATCCTGTGGCAATGATTTTCAGACTGATCATGAAAATGGTTGACAGTGTCAGACAATTTAGGAGATACGGGAACAAAACATTTGCTTGTAAAGGTTGTGCCTTCCATATCAGAATGGAAGTAGTCTGTTGTCTTCACTTTTTTAGCATTTTTATTTTATCCTTCTATTGCTGTCATTCACTTGCTTCTCCCTTGGAATTAAAAGAAACCTACCCATGAACATAACTGTTTCCTAAAGTGCATTGTCCTCCCAATCTCGTTATTTACCCTGCAATATTGCTTTTTAGTTCTCACTGGTTGGCTGTGAGAAACTTCAGTTATCTCCAGGGCAGTAAATCAACAAAGCCAGTTCAGTGTGAAAACTCAAAACTCTCTGCTTTTCTGAGTGCTAAAAAAAAAAAAAAAAAAAAAAAGAATTCAGGGGCAGGGGGAGATGCAAATATTTTTTGCAACAGCTGCCAGCAAACAGCTGGGTTTGCAATGTAATGCTCCACTGAAGATCCCAAATTATTTTTGTGTCACTGTGTGGTTCTACACCATGGTTTTATATTACAGGTTTTCATCTCTGTTTTCAGTTTCAAGAGATTTTGATTCTGAGTGTCAGAGGAGTCCTGCTCTTGGAGAGGGGCAGTCCTGCAGTTGTGTCTGATGGAAGAGCAGTGATTTGCCCATGGATGTAACATGTAAGGTGTCTTTGCCACTTTTCCTCAGAAAAGTGGCAAAGACACCTTGCAACTCCAAGCCTACTACACATGACTGTGCTGAATCCTTTGCTATCATTAAAGCAGGTGGCAGGTTGTGCCAGGTGCCATAGATTGACTTGGGATTCTGCACATCCTGAGTGCTGCCTGGGAGGATTGGGGTTTTTTTTTGAAATAAACATTTCAAAACCCAAAAAACATTTCTACCTTTTCTTAACGTGGCTCTGGTTATCACAATAAATAACCAGTTTTGGAGTTCTTAGCAAGAAAGATTCTTCAGTTAATAAATTAAAAGTCAGCTGAGTGTCAACACCATGAATGTTAAAAACAGTAGATGAAAATGAAATTTCCTATAAAAATAGTAATGTTTCTAGGAAAACTGCTCTTCTTGTTGACTTTGTTATTTGAAATACTTTTTTCTGAGAGTATGTAAGCATCTCCCTGTCTCCTCTCTCTCTGTTTCATAGAGACTCATCTATGAAATATATTGACTCATCTATGAAATATATTTAGAGTTTAAACCTAGGGAAAAAACTAAAGGAAAAAAAAAGGTTAAAAATTAGGAAAGAAGCAGATGGAAAGAGGAAACTCTCTACTTGAAGATCTTATCCTCCTGGTGAAGGATTTCAGGTGCTGACTCCTCTCTGCAACATCCCACTACAGCCAACATCACTGTGAAACCCCTTGCCCTAGCACGCAGAGAAACAGAAGGGAAAGTTTAGCAGCAGGAAAAGTTGTGCTCTAATCAGCTGACTTCAGATTCCCAGGGTTTATTTAGGGTTGATTTTTATTTTTTTGTATGTAATTATGTTCAAAGTAAGTCACAGAAATCTGAGTAGAGAGGTTGCTTGCATCAAAATCACATAAGTGCCTAGTGGCTATCTTGATCTCCTGTGATTAAATGAAAGGAAAGCCAAACAAACAACCAGCAGACATCTTGGCTTTATTTGTGTGAAGAAGAGATAACAAATCTTAGACAAATATGTTGCCTATTATTACCAATAATGAAGGGTGTCATATTATACACTAAACAGACTTAGTGCTGATTTAAAATCCAATATTCTTAAGAAATTCTGCTCCAGTGACTATGGTGACAGCTGAATGTAAATTACTAATTTATGGATGGTGTGTATGAAGAAAATGGACAACAACTATATCTCTGATTTTATAGTTATAGGTGAATGAAAGAAAAAGAGAAAACAGTTTGTAGCTTTCTTATTGTGTCAAGTCATCTGTGTATTTGATATGATAAAAGGCAGATAAGAACAGCACACCTTAGTGTTTGCATTGTTTGAACATGAGGTCTGAGTGCTACTTGAGACTTAAAATCACCACAGAATCATAGAATACTCTGAGCTGTAAATAACTCACAAAGATCATCAAACCCAGCTTCTGGATCTGCATGGGCCAACCCCTTCTCATCTGTCGTGATGGTAGAAACAATATTTACCTTGTGCCAGTCCTCAGGAACCTCCCCAGCTGCCATGACCTTGCAAAGATAAAGGACAGTGGCCTTGCAATATCATTAGCCAGCTTCCTCAGCACTGTTTAGCAGCATGCCCACTTTTTCTCTTGTCTCTCTTCTGCTGCTAAGGTACTGTAGAAACCCTTCTTGTTGCCCGACATGTTCTTCACCAGACTGAACTCCAGGTGAGCTTGTAACTCCTTATCCCATCCCTGCATGTTCAGACAGTGTCCTGTATTCCTCCTTAGCAACATGATTCTCCTTCTGCCTTCTGTAGGCTTCCCTTTTAATGTCCAAATTTTGTCATGGGCTTGTTTTTCATCCTTGCTGGCATCCTGCCACCTTTGCCAGACTTCCTGTAGAACCACATGGACTTTTGCTGAGCTCAGAGGAGGTAATCGCTGAAAATCAAACTGGTTTCCTCTATCCCCAAGATCCTGCTAAGCAGGGTCACAAATGAGTTTAAATTCTCTCTTCAGAGTCATGGTCCTTTCTTTTTTCTTGCTTTGCTCCCTTCTTCTGGGATTCTTAGCTCTGCCATTACAATGTCACTGTAGCCTACCTCTAGTCTTTGTTTTGAAAAGCAAAACCCACTAGTAAGTAAAATGCCTCATAGTGTGATAAGGATACTGGAAGGCAATTTCTTGTCACAAAAATAATCTTTGTGGTTGTGACCATTCCTTTGTCAAAATGTTGCACAAATCAGCATTTTTGAGGCTATGCTTGTAAAAGGCAAAACATTACACTAAAAGCTGGCTGGTGGGTGTTTTGCTTAGCCAGAGACAAGATAATGACTAACGTTTCAAACAGATATGAAATACTGCTTTTCATTTTTCTGCTGAGTAGTTAGTTCATCCCAACGAGTGCTATGAAGCCATCAAAAGGCTCTTAGAAGTCATGTAGCAGTGCTTGAACCAGAGTAGAAATTTCAACAATCTTGTTGGTAAACTCTTATATCATGGAGTGAAACTACATCTGATAGTTACATAAAGAAAGATACACAAGGCTGTCATTCTTTTTTACTTTTTTTCCTACTCAGTATATAAATAAAATATGGAAGCATGAATAGGATGTTGGAGACAGCGTTGGAGACAAATAACATTGGAGACATTAGTTTAAAAGCAGTCCTTGAGGCCATTAACATTAATAGCCTAATTGAAATATTTGGCTTAGGGTGCCCAAAAGCCTCTAATTTCTGGGAGCTGAAAGAGTCTTCCAAAAGATTTGTGATTTTTTAACTTGTACTGTCCCTTTTGTTTTGGCCACTGTAGGGAGCAAGATAACAATCTAGGAGGACCTTTGGTATGGCACAGTTGGACTATTACAGTAATGTTTGGTGTTGCAAGCAGTCCTTTTCTAACAGACCATCAAGTCCTCCAAATACTGGCAGAACCACTAATAACAGGGCAAAATTGTTCTTCAGTGTGTAATTCTCACCAGCACTCCAACAGCAGAGTACTGAATAGTGCTATTGTAAAAAAGAGACTAACTGTAAAATCTTCACTAGGAACTGTAGCTCTGTCCCACGTGCTTCTCTCCCCTCGTCTCCCTGGAGTAATTGGAAAGAAAACATTGCAAATGATACGTGAGAAGTGCTCCTGGCACGGTCACCAGCTGTGGCTGAAGTGATGAGATATTGTGAAATCCAAATACATGTTTTATTATAAGGAAAAACTTTGTTCAACTATTATGCAGTGCTGAGGAATCCACACTTCATTTGCAGGGGAAGAAAATGTTCTATTTCAATTCCTTGAAGAGAGGTTACCCACTTCTTGTGGGCAATCACTGCAGAGTTACAGCTTGCTTCTAGGTTCCAGCTATGTAAAAAATGTTGCCCATATCAAATTTGCTGACTGCTGTACTACATGGGCAAATGTTCTCTACAAGGACGAGAATTCTGAGGAACAGTTAAGGATCTCTGGATCTCTTTATCTAATTACCCAAGACTTGTTATATCTGAACATTCTGTTACTGCAAACATGCATCAAAAAAGTGGTAAATCTCTTTAGTAAGGGCATTGTTGTGAGAAATGTGTAGATGCCATAAACTACCTATTGTCATTTTCCTTGGAGTAGAAATTGAGAGTTGAGCTGTTCCTTTTCCAGGGCCTGAGCTGTCCAGACTAATAGCTGAGTCTAACTCTTGTCTTTCTATTAGGTAACCTGTATCCAAAGAGGTTACAGAAGTATAACTTTTTCCCACAAGGAAAGTAAAATATGCAGAACTAGTACACAGTATTAAAGTACAGTGTAATGGATCTATGGTACTTTTCCAAATGGCTCAGTTATGGATTGGCTTTGTCTCACTTAACTTTGATTACTTCTGGACTGTTTAAACCAGAGCAAACTCCTAGTGTAACTCAACCCAGCCTGAGATTGCTTTCTGGGACAGCATTGAGTTTACCTCTAGAGCTGCCTTACTCTGTTCATTGACCACGGGATGATCTGGAAATGGGATCTATCCAATTGGTCTTAAAGTTAATCATCAGCATATGACAAAGTTGATAAAACTTATACCTCATATCTCCTGAAAATAGGTACTTTTTTCTGGGGAGCAACCAGGTTGAACAGGAAATGCAGATGTCAAAAAACTGAGAAAGAAATTAAAGAAATTAAGCCATGATTTGCCACTGACTGTAGTGGGGTCAAAACTGTGCCTCTGATGTGCAAATTATGCCAAAATCTACATTTAGTCTTTTTCACCTGGAACATGATATAAAGGATGTTGATTAAGCAACAATTCTATAACAAATATTCAGACTGGACAGCTGTATATCAGTGATACCAGAAGTTACTCAAATTAGTGTGATGGACTCTGCTGTGGCTGTGTTGGGAATGTTTGTGGATAGTCTCTGATGAAGTCACCAGCAGGTTTGGAAAGGTAGCTGGTAAAAGCAGTGCTGCATTCCCACTGAATTCACACCTCCTGAGCTCAGACAGACCTCATGTCATTCCTCTACTGCACTGAATTATTGATGACCTTCAGCCATAAGCTTCACACAGACATGCTCATTTTGATCTCCCCCTATATAATTTGCTAGGCAGTGTGTTATTAAAAGAAAAAGGGATAAAATTTATATTTTTCCTCTATCCTCAGATGAATCTCAGCCCAAAACTCAGAGGCTCTGTCCCTTTTGTCACACATCTCATTTGACCCATATCCTTTCTCCAGACACCATATTTCAATTTTTATAGTCTCCATTGGGCTTCTAACTTGTGAATGTTTTGTCGCCTATATATCTAATCTAATGCCTATGTTGTGTCATATTTAACAATTCATGCCTTGGAGATCACTGGGCTACATTTCTCACTGTGCAGAGCCTGGAAAAGGTTCTCTTGAAAAAAGGAAGTACCAGAAGGAGGCAACTAGGAGTGAAAAGATCTTGCTACACCTGGGATCTTGGGGAAGATTTCATATGCCTTCAAACTTTAGAGTTCAAGTCCATCGACACAGAGAAGTCTAAGAAGCTTTTGTATTTTTTCTGTTTCTCTGTAAACTGACAGCAGTTTTCACTCTAAAGATATACAAAGATAGCAGTGAAAAAAACTTCTATTTTTCAGTCAGATCAACTCCAATAGCTAAATATTTGACATCTATTATAATAAAATTAAATATAGCTGAATTTTCAGAGGCAAAAGGAATATGCTATTATTGAATGTAGCTTATAACCCTTAGTTTTGCAAACATTTTTGTTCGTAATTATGATAAACATTGTTAAATTCATAATTAGTCCATTTTATCCTAGGGGAAAATAAAAGATGGAACAATATATGTATTTAAGTGTGGCTGGTTTAAATGAAAATTTTTTCTTCTTAGTTCCTTACTTCTAATGTTTATATCCCCGGGACAGGACAGGTCAAGATGCGATCTGTGGTACTTGCAAGAGTCAATGAATATAAAAGCCTATTATTTTAAGGGGCTCTTCAGGGTTTTAACACTTTTAACTAGCCTCTCAGGGCTAACATTTAACACGTGTGCCCTGTACAAGCCTTTAATTTACCACGTGCCATCAATTTCATATAGTCCAATATATGGCTGTCAACCAGGTGCAGCTCTGCCTGCTCCCTAAGAGTTCAAGGGCTCTAGTGCAGCCCATGATGGCTTAAGTGTGCTGAATAGCTGGCTGCTCTCCTGCTTTGTTAAGGTTACATGCTGAGACCAAAGCTGGTAATGCCTGAAAATGATTTCTCACAATTTTCACTCCCTCTTTCCTTGGACATGCAAAACAATGCTGACACAAAAGCTAGCGGTCCTGCATGCTGAAAAGAACATGTGGCTGCCATTATTATTGTTATTATTATCGTTATTGTCATTGTTATTGTTATTATTGTTATTATTGTTATGTGGAGTCCAACATATTACTGAAATCTCATCATCTAAAATCCCACCTTTAAAATTTGTTGAGCATAAGAAATCTGGACTCTATGGATTGGATTTTTTGAAAATTATTACATTGGAGAATATTTTCATAATAAGCAGATAGCAGAAGTCTAGTGCAGCCACCACATTAGGATGACAAATGAGCAGTAGCACAAGCTTGTTTAAGTTGTGAGAAGAAAATATGCCTGAAAGTGTCCATGCTCTTGTATTTGGCATCCTTAAAGAAAGTGAACAAGTTTTGGGGTGTTTGTGTCCTAAAAACATTTTGTGTAATAATATCCAGCTTCTTCATTCTCTAATGAATAATTGGGAATTAAATTGGCTGAAGTTGAAGAGGGAGGAAAACCACAACTGGCAGAGATTATAGACTTAATTAGCTTTTCTTTGAGTGAATAGTGAAAACATGGAGGCTTTATAAAGAGAAAAATAACTAGCCAAGGCATTAACATTTTTTAGACAAGAGAGTGATAAAAGAACAGCTGGTCTTCACCTCTGTTATGTTTTCAAGGGCACTTTGAAATCCTGTTAGTGTTGTATATATCTTAAGTTGCCTTTTATGATCCTCTTGGTGTTGTACAGACATCTTATACAGTTTATTTTTGGGAAACATTCCATGTTAGTTTACATAAAGCACACCCTGATTACTGTTGTATTCACTAGTTGTTTATATAAAAAATTGCCTCTGAGCCTTAGTGGTTTGATTTGGGTATTTAATTGCTTTGATTTGTTTATTGTATATGATGAACTAGTGTTTATTGGTTTAAACTCAACCAGGGTGCACTTTATGAAAATGCTGGTTTAATTTCTAAAATACAAAGAGATTTAATTTGTGTTAGATGCTAAGATGGCATACAGTGAGTTGGTACATATGGGTGCTGTTCTTTCTGTGACACTGCATGACTCAGTGGACTCCTAAGGTCACTTCTGAAGCCATTTAAAGAATTACCTGGGGATTTCTTGCTGAAGTCTACTTGGCCCAAGTAGAACTATATATTGTATATGATGAAATCATTTAAATATTTTAAATGGCTAAATAGAGCACATTTGGATTGGTTGAGACAAGCCGTCAGTTCCTGTTGAGTCAAACAGATTACTTTGTCAAAGAAGAAATGGTCAAAGAAAATAAGTTATGAGAAAAAAAATATAATGAAACTTTCCTGGCTAACCTTTTTGGCCTTTTTTAAAATTTTGAATCTGATTTTTTCTTTTTAGAGCTCTAAAAAGTAAAAGGATATATCCAAAATGTGATGAAAATATTAATTCTAATATTGATATTGTAGGTCAAATAATGTAGGGTTACATATAAATGGAGCTCCTTTAGACCAAGAAGCATTCAATTTGGTTTGATCAAAATTGGCTTTCTCTAATCAATAGGTGACTTCAAAGCTATTTAATATAAAATCAACTTTCTTTATAATTGTCAGTCTTTGGCTTACTTTTTAGAGGGAACTCTGCAAGTGCCCTTTAAGTCATTGATGACTACCTCAATCTTAGGGGTAACATGAATGCTGTATTGCATATCCCTAATATGGGATATATTCTACCTTTAAAAGTAGAATTTCACCCAGTGTGCTACGAAGTAGTACGTGTGATGTCACATCACTGTGATCAAACCCGATTTTTTAAAAAGCAAAAAGGGATTGGACAAAGTAGAAATTAGTGAGATAATAAAACTGCATTTAGCCTGCAATTGCTGTATATTTTCACTGCACTGTTTTTAGCTAGTATGAAATATGGGTCTGTACATAGTACCAAAAGTCTTGACCACAGATGTATTGTTTCACAAATAAAGGCTTGTACGTGGAGGGAAATGTATTGTGCTGAAACTGATGTGAAGTTCATATACATAATTTATTTTCCTGACTTGATGTGTAATTCAGATGTTGGATCATTGGGGCTTTTTTCCCAGAAATCACTGGTGGGAACTAAAAGTGGATTGAGGACATGCTAGCAGCTTTATAATGTTTGATAGAAATGTAAGTTTATCAAGTCTTCTCATACAAAATGTGATTCACCTTTTTTGCCTGAAACAGCTGTTTTTCCAGAAAAAAAAAATAGTGGTTTTGTCCCAGGAAAAGCATATTGTGTTAATTTTTCTTCAAAGTTGTTCACATTGTGTTTAGGAAAACTTGATGTACAGCTGCTTACCCTGGAAAAGAGGGTGGAGAAGGTCTCTGTGTACATTTCTGGTTAAATGAAGATTTCTCAGAATGCTCTTTCTTCAAATGACAGATCTATAAATAATGGCTGACCATGAAAATGCTGAATTGTTACAACAGTGATATTTTTATAGAGTCCTTCTGGCTTCTGTTTCACTTAAAACATTCATATCCTCTAAAAATCACAGAAGGAAAAAACCATAATTTATGAGAAAGCAAAAAATCATTGGCCAATTCATATTAGGAATATGAGATAAAGGAAAATTATGTGGTATAACATTTAATATTGATTGAACACTTTTCTAACACAGTTGTCTTCCTTTGGACTCATCCTGTAGAAGAGTTGCAATGAAGCTGAAATGTTAATTCTTCCTCATGACAGCTCAAGGGTAGCTAAGTGTTAGCTTTATAGATGGACACAAGCAAATTATGTTGATTGCATGAGTTGAATTTGGGTTCCTTATTATGCATATTTATTTTTAATTGAGTTTGTTTAGCAGAAAAATGAAGGAAGCGTTCATCCCAGAATGTTGAATGAAATTTCATTATGTACTGGGATATATTGTAAAGACTTGTTACCTGTACATCTCCTCCTGGTGTGTGCTAGAAGCAGATCTCCTTTTAGGTAGGACAGACTGGAATGGTAAGAGACTGCAAGAATGCAGTAACTTTTAGCACTTTACAGTCTTTCTCATGGCTTTAGGAGGAGGTATTCTTTAGAAAAGAGCTCCTTCGAGGGCAAAGTACATTTCCTACCCCAGTGACTGTAGTTCTTCACAATTCCCCAGGGATTTGCCTGCTTTGTATTTCCTTCATACTCAGGAATAATAAAAAGGAATAAATCATTATGTGCTATTTATTATTCATTACAAGTATTTTAACACTGATGAGATAATCAGGGAGTTAGGCTGAGAACTTTGCACCTTTGAAAATCTAATCAATAGAATGCCTAGGGAAAGAAGACAGCTATTTGAAAACTACTTTAGAATAGCTCATTTTTTACAGCAACGTTTTGAAGCCATTGTTAAAGTCTGTCACTACCTTATGATTATCTTTTATATTTGCAAGATTTCTTTTAGTTTAGACTTGTAGTTGGGGTGTTTTGCACAAAAACCCCATCTTGAACTGGACAAATTAACTGGTCCACTACTGGGTGCAGAAACACAGAATGCATGAGGCATGTAGGTATTTAAAAACAAAGAGGATGTTTAAGTTTGGCAACAGAGAACAACTGAATTCACTTAATTATACAGAAAAAAATTACTAAAATGTTCCTTGGAAAAGAAATGGAGGTTGAAGGCTCTAGACTAAAAGTCTTATGAGGAGCAGCTGAGGGAGCTGGGGATGTTTAGCCCGGAGAGAAGAAGGCTGAAGGGAGACCTTATCACCCTCTACAAGCCCCTGAAAGGATCTTTTAACCAGGTGGAGATCAGCTTTTCTCCCAGCTAACAGGAGATAAAACAAGAAGCAATGGCCCCACATTGTGCTAGGGGAGGTTTAGAGTTGACACCAGGAACAATTTCTTCACTGAAACAAAGCTTTGGAAAAAGCTTCCCAGAGAAGTGGTGGAGTCACCATCCCTGGAGGTATTAAGAAAACATGGGCATGTGGCACTTGGGAATAGGGTTTAGTGAGGAACATGTCAGTGCTAGTTAATGGTTTGATCAGTGATCTTAGAGGTTTTTCTCAGCCTTAATGATTCTATGTTTTTGTGACATATTGGTATTAGTTGCTCCACTTTAGGGTTGGGACTCTGACCCCCACTCCTGAATAGGCAAAGCTATTTCCTATCAGCTACCATTAAGTGGACATTCCTCTTGGCCACATCCACCTGCTCAGGACTTCCTACTAAGTGGGTCAGATTTATCCCAGGTTAGTGTCTTCATTTTCCTGGGTCCTGTACTCAGTTTTCTTTTTTCCAAGTTCTGCCTGAGAAGTCATACCTCCTGATTTAGGATTGCAAATCCATCAAGCCACAGGGTGCCATTCATACCAGCACTCTGGCATTGCACTTGCAAGTAATTCTTACCCTGAACTTTGTCAGGAAGGCCCAATTCACTTTTGAAATACCAGAAAATGCTATCAGATATAATCAAGAATAAAATACTTGACATATACAAGCCTTTTAAATCTGCTAAAAATTTTCTTGTTAAGGGCTTTGTCATTGCTAAACATAGGAAAATTGTCTTGTGTGATGGAGCAGTGTAGAATGAAGCAAAAATTTCTCTATTCTGGGCATCATAATCCAAAATACCTGGCCTTGACTGTCATGGAAGCTGGAATTTCAAGGGAAAATGGCCACAAGGTGTTGTGGCTAGTTTATGCTTCTGGAGTGCTATGGTCATTTGCAGGTAATCTGGGTACCATTTTATCCCTCAGAGATGGAAGAAATTGGATGGAATTAATTTTGCCTCAGAAATTAAAAACTCCCTTTACAAGCCCTGAACTTGTTGTTGACTCTGCTGGGTCTTGCATTTAGACAGCTACCATACCAATTTATCTGATATTTTTCAGTCAATTTGGCAGTCATGTTTTGAGTGCTGGTAAAATAAAGATAACTCTGTCTCATACTGTGCAAGTGCTGCTGGATTCCTCAGAACAATCACAACCCAGATTATTTTTATAGTGTGGTTTTTATAGTGATATGCTTCACCATTCTACAAGGCTGAGTAAACATCCACTCATGCTAGACAATGTTTTTCTGTTTGTTTATGTCAATTAAAGAGCTTGAATATACAGACAGGGAATCCTACATTGCTTCCCTTAAACCAATAGAATATGAAATCAGCTGGGCTCAATGCCGAGGAGCTGATTTCTGGTGATAAACTGAAGAAAAATAAAATCTGCTCCATATGGTTCAATTGTAAACTTTGCAACTACAAACAAAAACTGTGCTGTGTGACTAAATATTGCAGTACAAAAGCAGCCATAATGTGCTATCCCTTAAGGCATACCCAGAGTCAGTCTGGCCACTTTCAAATGTACTCTTGAATTAAAAGGGAGTGTGGGAGACCAGGTGATGCTTGGTGTGTGTATTGCTGGGGGAAGGGTGTGGTGGTTCAGGTTTCTGAGCCCAGGTCATGAGCTGGGACATACCTTGCATCTGGAAACAGCTGCCCCTGCCTTTCTGCAGGAGCTAACCTGCAGAACTCACACAAAGGTAACCAAACTCACGTCAGGAATGAAACTCCCTCTGTTTCTATCTACTGCATGATTGCCATTGTATGCTTTTATTCTCAAAGGGCATGGAAATGGAGCAAGGCTAAATGCATGATTCTTCAACTTCCTGAAATCCTGCATAACTTCTACATACCATAAATCCTATGTATGTCTATTTGTTTCCAAGGAGGGTGAGCAAGAAGGCAGGTTGAGGTGTTCAGCAGACACAAAGACATATAAATGATCCCACATGCATTAACCAACCATTTCCAGACCTGCTCCAAGCCAGTGCCTGATCATGTCTTAGAAAGGCAAAAAGTAAATAGGAGTTTGAAGAGGTCCCTGGTCTATCAAAGGGAATGTGTTTTGTTCAAACCTGCCAACCAAGGCCTGGTTTAGAACGCACTGCTGATAGATCTCTGAGCATCTGCTGCTCAAATACAGCATTTTTGGATTACACATCACAGCAGAAACCAGATACCCCCATGAGAAACTTTTGAATGTTTCACCTGACTTTTAGAAGATTTTGATAGGAGCACATTCAGAACACTTTGGTGCAGAAACACAAAAACGTTCCTGAAGCTCAGATAGTTTAGCTGTGTCACAGATTGGAGGGGATTAAACCACTTTTCTCTGCACCATGTTCAATGGTCTCTTGGGTTTAGAATTGTGGGAGAAAAAAAGGGAAACACTTTGCCATTCTGAATTAACAGCAGACCCTGTAAACAGTCTTGCTAAAGGAAGGAGCAGCATGCAACCTTTTTGCAATGTTTGAAAGAAATTATGGGAAAGAGGCCAAAAAAACATTACCCCCAGCTTCAAACTGTAAAAGTGTTTAAAGTTGTTTAAGGACCCCATGCACTCTCCTTGTACTGTAAAACCAGAACCTTCAGGGAACAGAACATAAGGAACTGGAAAGAAAGAACTGAAGATTTATTGGTGTTTTCAGCATAAACACTCATCAGTCCCATTTGCAGAAAAGGAAACAAGCTTGCTTTTCTCTTTCAGCTAAATGGAGGTTTTCTAAACTGTCTCCTTGCTATGTAAGTACGAAATAACACACTCAAGGAAAACTATATCATATTACTAACTGCAATATGTATAGACAAATATTTTTTAAACTAAAAACAAACAGAAAGTGCCCCACTGTTTGATTTCAACAGGACAGCCATGCCTTTGGGTTTAGATCAGAAAGTGCTCCCAACTCTATTGTTGCAGGCATGCCTGAAGCACCAGAAAAGGAAAGCTTCCAATTTTTAATAGAAATTCTCAATAAGGCAGAGATTTTTTAAAAATTTATTTATTTTGCTTTTGTTTTGATCATGCAACGTTTGGAGGTGGCCTGGGGTAAAGCTGTAGCTGAACAGACTTTGCTATTGGTTTCCAAAATGTAACAAAACTTCAGTTCTCTTCTGAAAGGGGATGTGTGTGCTGACTGCCTTGTTCAGGGTTAGGAGTTGAGCTTTCCTGGTCCCCTTGAGCCTCGTTTGACATCTGTTTCTGCTTACTTATCCAACAAGAAGCAAAGGTACTTGGCAACACTGAAAAAGGAAGGAGGAGGAGAAGGTAAACGAACCAGGACAAACTGAAAAATACAAAGAATCTGAAAGCTTTAATAGAAAGTGCAGCTATTTCTAGTAATCTTGGGAAAGGTACCAATAATAAAGTTTCCTCTTTAGAAAGTCCTGTAAAACTGAATCAGAGTGCAGAACACATGAGCAAAGTTCAGACCCAAACCTGACAAAGGGATGGCCACAGCAGCACTGATGGCTGGCTTCCCCTGTGGGGGTGGCCAGCAGCCAGTCTGCAGTGCCACTGCCAGAAGCATTTAACACAGTTGTTCACAAGGCTATAGATGGAGGAGTATGCGGAGCTTTCTTTTTGAGTGAACAGAGAGGGGGAATTGTGGGAATCCATAAAATTAGAGGATTTTGGGAAATCTGCAAAAGGCAGGCCTCAGATACAGCAGAATTGTGAGTAGAGCTAAAGCAACAGTCATGAGACAGGTCAGCAGAAAAATTATTTAAACTGTAGAAAAAGCGAGGGCAAATAGAACAATAGCCTATGTATTAATGCTTGTCTCAATAGCTCTCTAAGCTGCAAAAAATTTATCTAGCAAGATATTAGGAAGGTTAAAGCTTAATAATGAAGCTCTGTGCATTGTGTTTTAAGGCTTACAAGTAGGTATTGTATTCCAAATAAGCAAACATTGTTTTAACCAAAGGTACATGTGCTTATGGTGATTGGATAGAACTACTGTCAATATGCTTTTGCTTGTGTGATTGGTCAAGAAGCTTATAAAGTATGTTGTAACATTAAGTTTTTTGGCCTGCTGCCTGGATTATGAGCTGTTAACATCTTCCCATTGTCATAATAATGTAATGAGACAGATGCTGAAAAATAAACAGCTCAAAGCACTTTCCCTGCAGCCCCGTCTTGTTCATAGTCTGTGAATAGCCCCCTTGCCAGCATCAGAGTAGAAGCCTTTGGACGGTGAAATGGATACAGAAAGATCTGATGGTGTCTTCTGTCCACCCTTAGTGTTAAGGTCTTGCTGACTGTGCCCTTCCCTCTCTGTTCTGTTGGGTCTCACTCCACTCTCACTCCTATCTATGTAGGACATCCAAGTTGCTCCTGGATTTCAGAAGACCTTAGTTCAGTTTACCTCCCAAAGCAGGTTTTGCCTTCTTGAATGTAAGACTGCCATCCTTGGCCCTGAAACCTGTGTGTTCCCCAAATTTAAATGCCTTTAATTTAAACTTCCACTTTTGAAATTCACCCATAAGGTGATTTCTATCCTTAAAGCATCAGCCTTCCTGATTGCAGTGCATAATTGAAATATAAAGCACACATAGATGTCTGTCCTGAGAAGTTTTAATCACACAGAACTGAGGGGCATGCATTTCTCTGAGCTGGTTTATTCAGCTCTCTGAAACATTCTTTGGTTGGAGTCTGGTCCTCTGGCATTGCTTTTCTGCCCCATGGTATGTTCTGTCTCTTCCCTTGCTTCAGACTTTTCATCCCTCATAAGCAATTTCTGCTTTCTCTGAACCCTGCAGTTGCAGATGGATAAGAAAAAGAGCTCCTTGCATTCTTCCCATTTCAAGTATTCAAATAGAAACATTGAAGTTAAGTACTATTCACTGCACTTTGATTATACACATGCAGGAGCAGCTACATGCTGGTCACCACAATTTCTAGACTGTAAATACAGACATTCTCCAGAGCCTTGATCTTTGTTATGTTCCATTATGTGAAAAACTACTTCTGTGCTCATGACTCACTGAAACAGCCATGTGTTTCTACAGTGCTTCTGTAAACAAGGCCCACAACATCTGTCAGATTATGTATTAATTCATTACAATTAGGAGTATTTTGAACTGACCTCCTATAAATCCTTATGGCAACAATCTTCCTTGAAAAAATCAAGTTGACTTGAAAAGCCCTCGCTAAAAACACTCCACCAAAACTCATGAAAAAATAATTATCCTTTTTCATTTACTTGGAAACTTTCATAAAGAACATGAGAGTTAAATGCTAACACCTGAATTACAAATGACCTGATCAATGCACTCAGACTGCTATTGCATATTGCAACATATTCTTTTCCTAGAAAAATAGCAGTACAGTCTTCTGAGCAGCACACGATGCAAGTGGAGAAGCAATTTAGGTTAGTCAATAACTTCCATCTGTTCTGAAGCAGTGAGCATGAAAAGAATTTCTTTATTCTGGCATTTATTCATGGCAACGCCTCCTCAGTTTTATTTGTGCCAAGGTATGCCATTAGTGTATTCTGCAGCTATTGCTTGTCCTGTACATTTTTCTGAGTGACAGCCATACAAAGAGGTGGACTATTAAATGGGATGCTCTATCAATTCTTGTAAGATGTATTTATTTCTTTTCTGAGACCTGACTGAATAACATAATTCTCCTTCAGCTTCCCTATGAGTTCCTTGAAAAGTATATGTTCCCCTGTTTTATCATAATTTTAGAGTTGACTATCTTCAATTAATGTATCTTCATGAGAAAAACATGAAAATACTTTCTTAAAGTGTTTCCTGATCTTTACTCTGTCTTATATTTGAATGAAACTTTTTTTCTCCCTTGATTACTTAAAAACATACACTATTTGTTTTTAAACTTTTATTCAACCAAGGGCTGTAACATACTTGCTGAAAGAGGTTGGGATTTTTAAAACATAGAAATTGTGACCCTTAGGCCAAATGTTTGGAGAAGTACCTATTAATTCAGGGTTCTCAACTTTAATATGAAATATTTTGGATGCCAATTTTGAGACATCAAATAGTGTCTCAGTCTGAGCTTTCATTGGAGACAATAACCTCAGCAGGTGTTCGTTATGTCCAGAAAAATAAGCTTCACTTCACAATGACAAGATGAGGCAAGAGAGGGACATTTTTGAATCCTGCACATTTCAGAGCTCCAGATTTTCTTGCTCAGTTCTGCCCTTGCAGCCTGGAACAAATGAAGAGGTAACAGGTCACAGGACCTAAGAGGTCACATTGTCATGTGAGTGCTTTGAAATGGGCCTTAAGGATTTCATTTTCTTGGCTCCCTTTCTGCCTGAGAAGCTATACACTTTTGGTCATTATAGCTACACAAAAAAAATAAGATTTCTGGGCTCTTTTCTCTTTTGCAGAGGGACGAGGCATTTGACCTCCTCAGACACTCCAACCCTTTTGCTATACCACCATCAAGAAGCCCATTTGTCTGATCATAGATGCTGAAATTTTAGTCTCAATTTAACTATTAGACAGAGATTTTTTTTCCATATGCAAATGGTACATGTTGTTTGGAATGATCTTAGGGCATTGCTTTCATAGAAACTTCCCAGTTTTTCTGTCTAAATATATAAATACCCAAAATGTATTTCTTTCTTCCCATTTGGTTATTTCGCATATTCTCTGCTTTAAAAACTGAGATATAAAGTTTGCTATCTTACGCATGGTGAAGGATTTCAAATAATTTTGCCTATTGCAGGATCCTGCCTGTTCATCCCCACTGGAACTGCATATGAAGAAAACTCCTTATTCCCTGTCAAGTCTATCTAGAGCATTCCTTAGGGCTGCAGCCATCTGGAGGGAGCCATATCAGGTGGCTCCACACATGATGGAACAATCTGGGACGGGGAAGGAAGAAATGTACCTCACTTGTTTTTAGTTTCAACTCCTCTGAGGCTCTAAACTCTGTGTTGAACCTCTTAGAGTCACAGCACAAAAACACAAATTAAGTGAAACAAAAATTCAATTAATTGATTACAGGAAGTTCACAAGTTTGGGAAATGACTATATAAACATACAAGAACAATGAGCTTATATGTTGCCCATGCAAACACAATGAGCTAAATCATTATCCCAGAGATGTCTAGGGTGACAGGAGCCCTGGGAGTCCCAGGCCAAGGCAGGGTTGTGTCTGGCTCTGGGCTGGCTGCCTTGAGCTGCAGAAGAACAGAGGACTACGGGCTAAGTCACGAATGTGCAACTACAGTCCCAGGAGGAAGCATCTGCCTCCAGGATTTACCAGGTTGTGACCACAATACAGACACACTTCTTTGTGTCTGGGAAGATTTTTTACCCAATTTCTTGAAAGAGAACAAAACTATTGAGCTACTCGAGTAATTGTTGCATGCTGCCAACTACACTTTTATGGAAACAGTTTTAGGAGAACTGGTTAAAATGTCAATGCTAGAGATATTTTGAACATCCCTGTTTAAGAAGTGAAATCAAGTTTGAAGAATAAATCCTGGCAACCATAAAGTATTTGTTCCTAGATATGACTTGCCCCCAGGGTAATTAGCTTGTGGACTAACCTTGAGTTGTAGACTCCTGAAAGGGTTAGGGTACAGATGGTCTTGCATATTCAGAGCAACAGCAAGTAGACAGAGATAGGCTCAGAGCTGGGCTTTTTGTACAAAAAAGACTGGGAAAGAAAGTATACTCAGTCCTTTTAAACTTTTAAGAAGGTAGAAATAAGAGCTGCAGTTCTTAATGGCTGCAAAATGAACATGAGAACTTTTTTACAGAGGTCCTATGTTTGCAGAGAGTCTTTCATGTATCTGAGTATTTGTCTTCTTTCATGACAATGGCATCATTCCTAAATTTTCTGCTTTCCTGTTCTTAAGTTTTGTGTCATTCTGTTGTGGGCAGTCTAAAAGCAGATTTTGAAATGTGTCCCTGAATTTGTGCAGATGCACTTAACCACGGAGGAAGTCTCAGTATATTGAAAAAAAAGGTGGAAAAGAGTTGTCCAAAATCATATGCAACTTACAGCTTTTCTTTTCTATTTTGCAGTTATTCACTGGACAGTTGAAAAGTAAACAAAATCATTTTTTCCACTTTTCCCTCACTCCAGTTTTCTGCTCTTTTCCTTGACTCCTTGTTATTATATTTTGTTGGCTCCAATAGCACTCAAGGTGTACATTTTGTTTAGTATGTGTAAGAGGATTGGCAGGCATGGAGGAACTTTCCCTTCAGCAGCCATGTAGTGCTTTGCTTTGTAGCTGTAGCCAGACTGGTGTTGAGAACACACAAGTGTTTTAGTTCCTGCTCAGCATTGGTCCCACAGCATCCAGGCTTTCTCCACCCCCATTCCATTCCCAAAGGAGAGTAGGCTCAGTGTGGGCCAAAGGCTGGAAGGAGAAACAGCCACGAGAGCTGAGCCAAACTGACCAAAGGGATATTCCATACCATATGATGTCATGGTCAGCAAGAAAAAAATCTAAGAGAAAGGAGGAGGTGAGAACATTCATTATTTATGTGATTGTCTTCCAAGACAATCACTATAAGTACTGAAGCCCTACTCCCCAGGAAATGGATGACCATCTCCTGCTGATGACAAGTAAAAAATAAAACTTTTTCCTTTGTCTTGCTTCTGTGCACAACACTTGCTTTTATTTCTCAAACTGCACTTATCTCAACCCATGAGTTTTTAATCTTATTTTATCCACCTGCCCTCCACAGGAGGAGGAGTGAAAATGGCTTGGTGGGTCCTGGTATCCAGCCAAGGCCAACCCACCATTGTGTGATCTAATGGACAAAGATTTTACAATGAATCTTGGGATTTATTTGCAGCTTCCAAGAGATGTTGGATAAGTCACCTATCTCCTGTGCTTCTGTTTCATCTTTACCTTTTACCTTTGTTTGTGTATTTACTTTAAAAAAACTGTCATCTCCCATTTGAGCAAAGGACTATGATCATATATCTATGGAGCACTTATCCCCCTTCAGTGGGGAGGACAAAGCACAGGAGCTCATCATAACAATGAAATGAACTTGTGGCTCAGTTGTTGTTGCTGTTCTTTAGGAACCTCTTTGACATATTGAGAGATTAAGATGCAAGACTGAAAAAGTCTGCTAATTCCTTATTTTCTCCAGCCTTCTTTCTTGAAGGGGTCTGCAGCTGTTCGGGGTGTGACATAACACCCATATCTGGTGCATGGTGTTCTCTCACTGCCACTGAAGGGGTAAAACCTGGGACTTATGGCCATATGATAAATAAAAGGTAATGAGGGAAGGATATCTAAAGAAGGCTGTCCAGTGCATTCGTAAATATTAAACACTCCCAGTTTTGAGGGTTAGGATTTTCCTTACTTATTTTTCCCTTGATAACAGCTTTCAGTTCTGGTCAGCCAATGGGATTTGTAACTCTTTTTCATTACAATGGTCTTGCCAACTCATTTCCAGCAGTCAGGTGAGTGCAGAATTTATGAATACAGCATGCAAATAAATATTTAAAATAAAACCACAGATAAGTAAAAGCAACGTAAATATTATGAAATAATATTTATTAATATATATTGAATATATATGAAAATATTTTCTTAAATGTTACAAAAATCAGTTACATTTGGCCTATCATGTTAACTGATATTGTTAGTTCAATAACTGATATTGCTTGTTCAGTTTTCTAGTAAGTACAGTCAAGGGAAAATGCAGGCCTTGGTCTTTCCTACTGAACAGCCCTACTGAACTACTCCTCTTCAATGTTCAGTTACAAAGGAACTGTTAATTTATTTTATATTTGTGCCTGGAAATAGAAATAGAGCTTGACAGAGAGAAAGGTTTTATGCATGATTTTTTCTGCATCTATCTTCCTGACAATAAATCTGCTAAAGTAATTGGAATGAAATGAAAGACATGATAACCAGCAGGGACTGTTGAAATCTCTGCCTTCAATCTTCCCATTAGGGATAAAGATTTAACATAAAGAAGCTATAACCAATAAGAGCACCAAATTTAATAACAAACCCAACAACTGTGAATATTCTTCTAAAGGAAGAAGCCCTCATTTTCCAAAGTATACACATCCAGCAAGATTAATTTGCTCATCACTGTTATTCTCAGACGTGAATTTAATCTATTTATAAGTATCTTAAAGCAAAAAAAATCAAGAGAGAAAATATTTTTCCAGTGAAACTTAGTTTTCCTGCAATAGAATACCCTTTCCCTGAAGACTGCTAGCCTGCTTTACAATTGTCATTGAGAGACAGAGATGGATATATATTCAAATGTTATGATTTTATCAGCTTGTTTTTATTTTTGTGCATGAAATCTGGTGAGAGAAGCTACTCTTTGTTAGCAACACCCTTGTAAGTACCTAACAATCTACTTTAAAGCAGAATAGGGCTATGTGTTTACTGCTGTTTCCCCTGTTCTGCCTGTTTTCAGAATTTTTGATATCCTCATATTCCCCTGGGAGAAAGAAGCCAAGAATCTGTCTGGTTGAAATGCTATAAAGTATATTTTACACACAATTACCTCCGACAGTTGAATAAAACATCAACTCAGTCTTTTCCCAGTACTCATAAAGCATCATTTCTACTCAGAACATCTTTTGGCACAATCCAGTTTACTAACCAGTCCTATTATGTGTCAGGCCAGATGTTGGCTGTCAAAGTAATCATCAGCTGAGTACAGATATTCTTGAAAGATTTTGACTGACACATTTATCTCCCTGCCAGGTGGTGAGCCCACCTCAAAAACCAATGAAGAAGCAGGATCTGATTCAAGAACCGGAGAACTTAACATAACTTAAGCATTTAGGATCCATAGTAGGCTTTTTTTCTCTTCTGTCCTTTTTCATTTTAGGGTCTGTAGTCTTCCAAGGCACTAAGCATCTCTGTGTATCACAAGTAGAAAAGGTGTTTAAATCTCAGTAACACCCTCAGTGTCTGAATAGAAACTGGTAAAGATGCTCCTCTCCCTGAACATACTGGTATTCTCTTGGGAAAATACAGGTTCAAATATGGCTGGTGGCTGTAGTGAGGGTTGATCCCATATCCCATATCCCATATCCCATATCCCATATCCCATATCCCACTATTTTTCATAGCTGAAAAATGCTTTTATGAAATAATCAGGTGCATGGGAGATAATGCCTGTTTGTGTTCCCCAGACCTTTCACAAGATAAGAATAGTCAATCTTTCAATGGTTCAGGATGTCTCAGAATTTCTTTAGTTTCATTTTTGTTGGAAGATTGATGAATTCTTTTCCCCAAAGAACTAAAAAGATTTCATAGAAAATTCAACACCTACTTGTATGACCTAGAAATGTGTGAAGAATTTGGCAGAGAATAAGAACAGAAAGTTAAATTGTTTTTCGTATAAGTTTCAGCATGTTTTCCTAGTAATACTTGAGTAAAGCTGTAGGATGAAATCCAGCAAATAGAAAGTATGTTGAGTGGGTTTCAAAATATGACATTATATCTGAAATAATCACACAGTGGCTACTTGTTTGCTGTGCTTATGCAATATTGCAAAATGAAAGGGTAAGTGCTCACACAGTGACAGTGTATGATACACTGTCTTCTTCGATAGCAGACTTTCCTACTAGTCCCTCAGGAATCTGAGTGATTTGTTACTGTAAGGCATTTTTTCCAGTGGCAAATGCTGTTTTTTGGTAGCATATTACTGAATGGAGCGTGAACAGACAGCTCATTCCTGACATTCCCTATGGTCACACAGCGTTCCTGGCAGGGGAGCGATGCACGCTCGCATGAGTGAGGCTGTGGGTGTGAACTGCATCGAGGAAACAGGGAATCAAAGGCAGGATCCACCCAGCAGTACACCCAGATACAGACACTGAATTTCCACCTCACTTCCCAGTAAAGTCCTTCTAGGGTTTTTTTGTAGGAAACAAATTTGGAAAATGTGAACCTTAATGACTAGTGCTTCACCCATTCCTTCAACACCAATAATAATAATAGAAATAAAAGTGTATTTATTAAGAGATGCTTGCAGTAGATGTCATTGGAAGCATGATTCAAATATCAAATTTAAGTAACTCTGCACTAAGTATTATATAAAATAATGATATAAAATAATGACACTGCCTAAAAATGAAACCTGTTTTATTATGCAGTTACTCTCCAAGGGAAGCAAAGAAAGTGTTTGGGGTTTTCATCAATGACCTGGTGAAACATTGCAAGTACCAATCCTGTGTAACAGAGATATAAATGCACTGTATATTTTTCATTTTAAAACTCTGTGCTTGAAGTTCACAGTGTGGCAGCTCACAACAGCTGTTCATAAAAAATCCTTTGACTCAAGGTGAGGAAGAAGCAGCTGCCCTCAGCCTTGGAGTTAGACACAGTAGATTAAATGAGGTTCTTGATCTCTCAGAGTAAGATATTTCAAAACAAGGGCTCTCATTTTTCAATGAGAAGTGCCTTTATTTCCCAGACTATAATTAGACTCCCAGTCTAGGGGGCAATTCCCCTCTTACTTCAGACAGGATATGTGCATCCAAGAATATCAGGTTTACGTCCATGAAGAGGAGAGGCAAGAGTATATCCTGGACACTGCAAAGGTGAGGATGTGGGTGGAAGAGGGGTTTAGGAACCTACTGTGGTTTACACATTTTATTTGGTGATTTTTTTCACTCTTTCTGAAGGTATATAGGTGAAAAAGGTGAAATGAAGCAGCACACAGTGGGACTGGGGGTAAACTGGTGGTGTGATTAAGGGTGGGACAAAGCACAGGAGTATTCCCTGCTGTTGACTCCAAGTCTTTTCAAGTTTTTTCAACATTTCTTCTTTTCCCCAATTATACTGCTTGTTTTCAGTCTTGGGACACCGTGTCTGCCTGCAGGGAAATGTTTTTTATCCTCATGCATCTGGAGAGCATAACTTATTGTTCTGTACTGCCAGATAAGAGCACAAGCTGGAGTAACTTCAGTTTTCAGTAGGAACCCCAAAACCTGAACTTGTTACATTTCACTGTAAAATAGAGCACAATATCAGGACTATGGAACTCCTGTGTGACTTCCTTTGTTTTCCTTTCCTTGTGGTGCCTCATTTTAATGAGTTTGTGTTTTGCTGCTTCTCAGTTTTCGCGGTGCAATATGGGGGATTCTAACACGTTTGGCCCAGATGAAGAAAATGAAGCTGAGCTCTTCATTAGCCCAAAGCCAGCAGTTCCTCACATTCTTTAACTGCATAGTCTAACACTTGAGCACCTCTATTTTATGGCCCTAGCCATTACCTGCTTAGCATCCCCAAACTGTCATACTCAACTGTTCCACCTTTAATTTTGCTTCAGTTCTCATTTCTCATTATCTTTAGAAACATGTATTGTTCTCCATGGTAGTGTCTGTATGTGAAGTAAAAGCAGATAATCAAATACACATATGGAAGAAGTGTTGCATGAAAGTATTGGATTGCATTAATCTCTTGGAGACCAAAAGGCTAACAAAAATTGGTAAACAGCCACAGTAGACATACAGAAAACAAGAGCTGTCTAACTTAAACTCACCAATATTTGTCAGCTACCTAAAAATTACAGCAGATTTTTCTTCACTTATCCTCAGCCCATGTGGAATGCTTACAAAACACAGAGGTCCCATGGACAAATGATATTTAGTCAATAAAAATAACTTTGCAGTCAATTAATTGCAGACATTATCACTTTCAGCTAGGACGTCAAAGCCTACAGCTGTCATTACATCTTTTATATTCTTTGAATTTGCTTCTGTGACAGTGGATTCATTTCTAGCTTCTGCAGTCCCACACAGCAAATCCCTGCTATCCTGGCACAGTCTCATCCAAGAGTATTCACCCTTAGTTCTTCAGAGATTCCACCACGGCATCCCCTTGTCCTCATTCTAACAAAAGTTCACTGTAATAAAATCTTGTAACTATAATGCCTGTGAGTTGTTTTCCACATCCAGAGTGGTCATGGTGTGACTCAGGGCTCTGTAGGGGTAAGTAGATGGAGTAGAACACTCTGTTTCAGTTGGAAGGAACCAACAACTATCATCTAGGCCAACTGCCTGACCAATTCATGGTGGACCAAGTTAAAACAGTTTATTAAGTGCATTGTCCAAATGTCTCTTAAATACTGACAGACTTGGGACACCAACTGCCTCTCTAGGAAGCCTGTTCCAGTATTTCTCCATCCTCTTGGAAAATAAATCCTTCCAAGTATCCAGTCTGAGCCTCCTCTGGCTCATATCCATGCTTCCTGTCAGTGGATACCAGGGAGAAGAGCTTAGCACTTTCCCCTCTGCTTTCCCTCCACTTCTGCAATGCAATGAGGATCGGACAAATGCAATTGGTTCCTTTTTAATGACAATAATAACAGAAAAGGATAAGGTACTAGGCTGTCCGCATAGTTAAACACTGGACTTCTGTTATATTTTGGCATCCTGAAGTTTCTTTACTTCTTCTGGACTCTTTTGCACAAAAAATATAGACCCCAAATTGGCCATGGACCTTTTCAGAGTTATGCAAGCTGATTTGCCTGTGCTAGCTGTTTCATTTTGGAGTGACCCATCTCCATTTCTTTTCCATAAAACAGTCACACCACCAGTTGCATCTATGCATCTTCTATGTACCTATCACCCACATTCAGCCCTCACCCCTCGCTGGAAAAGCATTCCCTCAGATATTTGTTCTGCAGCAGAAATGTGTGTACTGTACATGTGTGTCAGTGGTTAGAGGGGCTCTGTTGTGCTCCTCTAGTTTTCTGGGATACATGGCTGTAAGTCCTAGGGCCAAACCAATGTATTGGGAATAACCATGTAACAGAGCTTCAAACTCTTAAACCCAGGCAAGAAAGGATGTTAACTGTGAACATCCTCTGGCTCAGTCTTGCACTAATATAGCATAGGCACATTCTTAGTTTTATTAGAATCTTCTGTTAACTTCAGATGAGGATATTTGGTTGGCTTGAGGGCTAGCTGGAGGGAGATGATGAGAGGAAGTGGGTATAGTTGCAACATATTGTTTAGATGTGGTAAACTGAGCTTATTTCACCCCAAGTCCTAACGGAATACAGACGTGCATTTCGTGCATTTGGCAGAATTGTTTCACAGAAATGATACTCGAAAATTCACTCTGTAGATACCATGGGTAACTTACACTGCCTGAATCCAGCTAAGTAAACAAAGAGTTATTGTTTAGTTGAATGACAATGAAACCCATACTTCAAGGTAAACAATTCAACATGATCCACCAAAGGCTGATATTTGCTAGAAAACAGCTGCCAGGATTAATCTATAGACCAAAGAATAATCTAATGCAGGCAGCCTTTGTTATATATCACAGGATAGGCATTAGGATATTCTATATTTCATCACTTTAAGTGGTTCCCTTATAAAGCAATTCTTGCAAAGCAAAGCCAAAACCTGGAACATAAGGGCTAAACAGAAGGCATTAAGTACATATTGTCCTTATAGCCACTGGATTTCACTCACAAATTAGAATTGTCATAAAAAGTGAAATTCCTTATTTTTTGGCATGTTCTAATGTTTTTTGGAGTAGGTTTTTCTTCTCTGGATTACTGCTTTTTCTCTTACATATCCTTATTTCATCAGTAATATGCACTGAATGTGATTCCAGTTTTTTTCTCCCATGTTTGTTGGAGCAGTGAACCACGGTAAATGAAGGCACATGGCCAACCATATGGTAACAATAACATGAGTGCTGCAGTAGAGGAAGATCAAGAGTTGCATATACATAAGGTAATATGGAATATATTTATACAGTTTTGAAGAACAGCGCTAGTCTGTTTTCTTCAGTAATATTTATGTTCTTTGGAGTGACAGAATGAGGTCAAATCCAAGATGCACTACAATGAAAGCAGCAGTCAAAAAGAACTTGTCTCTTTCATCTGTTCTAGAATTTGATCTTTCATATAACTTTGTGGAAATTGTAATATATCAAGTACTATTGGAATTTGCTTAGAAAAGATGCAATTTTCTTTTCAGAAAATTGATGTAATTAAAAAAATTATAACAGAATGACTTCTGTTTCAAACAGTAGAGCTAAAATTTACATCCTGTACCACTTCCCATTATTTTCAGAATGCCCTGTTTATTGGAACTATTTCTTACATCAACTGGGATAACTGAAATGCCCAGAAAAGTGGAGTGCAAACACCTAAGCCTAGTTAAAATTATTAATTACAATTTTCAGCTTAACTATAAAATGGTGTGAAAAGTCATTAATAAAAACCTTATCATCATTTAAACAAATCTAATCTCAGTCAATCACCAGCAGCAGCTCTGAAAGCTGCTCATTTATGCTTAACCATCAATCTCAGTTTAGTTTTTGATCTGTAATCTGAAATTGGTTTATTGCTTCTCAGTCATGTTAATAGGTGAACAGAAAAGATGGCCAAAAGTAATAAATGGAATTTATCTTACCAGAATTGGGTGGGATTGCAGTGCTTTAAAATGCTTTTTTGATGAAGTAGAAGCCCCTGAGCTTTCATGAGAAATGGGAGACAGCATTGTTTGAAACTGTACTAACTTCAGTAAAGAAGGAATAGGTTAATTCCTTTTAAATATTTGCTGAGTCTGTTTTAGATACTAAGCTAAAATATAAGTTGTGTTCAAACTCAAGTAAACAGAGACTTCTGTTCAAATAATGGGCAGTATTTTTCACTTTCCCATGCCATTATAGCTGTCATTAACAACTTGATTATGTACAAAACTGTTCATCAGAATATATCTTAATGGCAATTACAATATATAATCTCAGATTATCTGATAATAGGTGGGTGTGTATTCATAAAGGTCGGTACCTAATGTTAAATTAGGAGCATTTACCTTTTCCAGAAATTTTACTTTTTGTCCTGGATTTCTTGAGAGATTTATAAGAAAAGAGTCTTTTGAAGTTGGATTACAATGAAATATTAGTTTAAATGAAGATCTATAAATATTCTGTGATGTTCTTAAAGGCCACATTCAGGCTGAACAGCTCTGTGTTACCTGAGCTGTTACCAAACACAGATCTGGATAGCAGAGTCAGCATGAATCTGTAGGGTAAAAAGCTGCTGGAGCCTGGCTTAGTTTCTTTAGGGCTTCAGGTCACTCTGCAGGGTGATCTAGCATGCTATTTGCTTTAAGTATTTCCTTGTGTGAAATATTCTCCTCTCTTCTTTGGTGAGATATTTTACGTCATACCAAGATTTGCAGACTCGTATATTCAGAT
Organism: Molothrus aeneus; assembly: GCF_037042795.1. Taxonomy (NCBI): domain Eukaryota; kingdom Metazoa; phylum Chordata; class Aves; order Passeriformes; family Icteridae; genus Molothrus; species Molothrus aeneus. Next base: position 141,216,042 of record NC_089646.1, on the reverse strand, counting down.
TTACTTCTTGAGATTGAATGATATCTCTTTTCTTTCTGTTTTTTAAATCCAGGCAAAATTTCCACCATGCTGTGGTACCAGTAGAGTTCAGTGAAACCATCATAGCAAAAATAAAAGACTATAGGAATGACTTTTGGATAGTTTAGGGTAACTCATTTCATTCCATGCTCATCCCCATAAAGTACCATAGTTTCACCAAAATGTCACAGAATCTTAGACAGCAAATAAAGATCAGATACATTCTTATGATTGAGCAAAGATTTGACAGAAGTTTAAAATTGTACTGGATATACATGTAGCGTCTCAAATACAAACTTCCACTCAGTCTGTACCTGTTTCTGTGGGTAAAGCACTGATACTAAACCATAATTTCTATGTGATTGTTCAGGAAGAGAAAATTCTTCTGGACTAACTCTGATTTAAGAAATTAGTTTTCAGTTTACAGGATGGGGATACAATCAGCTGCAACTTAATGTGCTGATTTGGCAGGGCAGCAGAGCCACCATAGCTGGCTGCACATATGTTCTTAGCTCACCTAGACATAAGGTTAAATTGTGCTGTTTTAAGGTAACACATTTATTTTGCTGTTAGGACAGGTGGTAGACATACGAATAATGTTACTCATTAAATTAATGCCTGTTTAAATAGTTCCAATGTTATGTGTAGCAGGAGTTAACCTCAAGAAGAGATTTGATACCAAGGTTGAAGACAGTCCTTGCCTTTGAACATGACACTGAGGCATAGGAGGTATACTTCCCATGAAGGTAAGAAGACTTCCTGGATATGGGAGGGACTGAGAAATAAAAAAGAAAAGCAGTAGAGAAATATTAAGATATCAGGCATGGAAGGTATGACCTTCCTTTCCAAATATATTTTGCTCCCTTAGTAGAGATGGCCAATAAGTAAATCTTTCCTTTTTTCACTCCCAAATGAAAAGCATGTTTCATGCAGCTATTTTTTTTTCTTTTGCTGCCACAGTGAGTCTTGATACATTGAAAAGAAGTTATTTTATAGAGCTTTTTCCTTCCCAGGTGACCCTGGGGTTATATAAAAATATATAAAAATGTCACCCATGGAGTTTCTGAGGAATACATCTCCTGATTTCAGGCCCATAGATATACATATTACTTCAAGGAAAATTGATGTAGCATTCTGTCTTAATAGACCGGTTCATGAAACAGACATGAAACCAAAATTTTCAAAAGTTTTTGTGGTAAGCCTCCTGTATCATGTGCTGTACACAGTATGAGCCATCTCTCAACTTCACTAAGACAGAGACAATTTTCCACACCAGAGTTGGCAGTGTGACCTCTGTGGGCTGGTTTCAACAGGCTAAAGTTCAGGTTACTGCTCTGTGCTGAAAAAAAAGGTATATTGAAGTTCTAACCTCATGGTCTGCAGTCACCAGACCCCATGTCAGTGTCAAACACTGCACAGACAGACAGCAATACCACTGAACCTATGTGAACTTCCACTGCTGTGACCTCCTGCTAAGTGTGAAAAACACTCTGAAGTTTTCAACCTCTTAAAGAGCTCATCTGTCATTTAGAATAAAAAATATTCCTTGTTTGACTTCTCTCCTGCCACATGAGGGGCTGGGTGATTTTCAGGGACAGCAGCAGCAATAAACTCGTGGGATTTTCCTGGTTTGTGCAGGAGCAGGGCACCTTCGCTTTACAGCAGCAACTGACAATCTCCAGGAAAAGAGGGCACTCAGCAGTAGCTACTTTCTCCTCTCCCATTCCCAGAGAATGCTGCAAACAGGGGAGAGTGGAGTATCCCTCTGCAGTCCCAAAAGTTGTGACATTCCTCCATTACACAAAATCCATGGCTGGTGACTACACTGCGCACGGCACAGCACAGTGTCCAACTGCAGGGGTTGGGGAAGAAAGGAAGAGCACTGCAATTCACACCCCCTCTGGAACAGGACAATCTGTCTTTCCAAGCTGAAACGTTTTCAGGATGAGGTTTGCAAACTCTGGACACTTTTCAGCTTCAGGAGAATCCTATCAACTAATATTAGAAAGTAATAGTCAACTTTTGAAATTACTTCTATTTGTTAAATAGTCTCTAGTTTGCTGAAACTGTTGAGGTAAATCCTTGTCCTTCTAGGGAAAAAAATTGCACAAATTGCACAAATTTCAGTGTTTTATTTATTTTCAAAGCATTTTATTGATAGTAAAATGCCTTCAAACCACTTTTAGAGAGTAGGTAAGTGATGCCAGTTTCACAGATGGGGTAGTGGGGAAACAAGCTGAGCGCAGCTTAGCCTTGGAATGTGCTGTTACAGAGAGGTTTCAAGAGCTAAAGGAACTTCATGAGTCTCCAGCCCTAGCCATGAGTAGTATGAACAAACTGCTGTCAACTCACCAATGTGTGAAATATAGTGGGCTAGATTTTATGAGTTTGGGTTGACTGATTTAAACAGCAGTAGCTGGGAGAACACTTTAATATTAGCTCTTCTGTATAGGATTTAGGTAGGATTCTGCAGGCTGCCCTAGGTAGTCATTGGCTGAAGTACATAACTATGAAATGAACCTTTTACACACTAAATTCTTGTCATGCTGGCTCATGCAGGAGTCATCGCTTGCTGCTGTCACAAAAAAACTGGCGTAAGAAAGTGATGAATCAAGGAGGGGATTTTCCCTTCCCTCCCTAGAAGGCTTCTCTGGATTCTGTGGGAGTCTTCCTCTCTGCTTACAGATCATGAACCACACAGTGCTGCCGGGAAACCACAGAAAGGCAGCAGAGTCATGCAAAACTTTTTTATGCAATCCCAGTGTCTATCCTTTAATGACCCAGTGCAGCAGAAGTCATTCCAAACCACCGGAACTGCTTTTGTATTGCACATGGGGAGGCTCCCAGCTTCAGATCCCCAGAGAATCTGCACATGACTGTAAGAGATACATCCAATGTACGTGGCACAGACTTCTCATCATTTGTCCTATGAAGATAAGTTCTTGGAGATAATATTTTTCTTGTCTCTTGCACATTTTCCCCTTAATTTAAACTGAAAAAGAGGCCAGAAATCAAGCTTTCTTCCATTTAAAAAATATTTTCCCATTATTTTATGTTTTTTCAAAGAATTTCAAATTTCTCTTCCTAGAAAATAACTTGGCATCCCCTTGTATAAAATAAGTTCTCCTATAGCTACATTGCATGATAAAGGAAAATTAATATGGTAAATCCTGCTTTTATAAGAAAAGCACAGGAACTGTAAAAGTAAAGTCACTTCCAAAGTGCTACAAAGAAAGAAGTTGATAATATGGGTAGGGTTGCAAAGCCCTTAATAATTGTCAGAAGACTGGAACATCAAGCTTTTTATGTACATCATCTGTTGTGCATCATGAAAAATGCCAGTCAAAATGCTGATGAAAGATCTACAGCTGATGGAAATTCAGCCTTGGGGTTTGTGAGTTCCTGCTCAGCCAGAGAGTTTGCTGATGAGGGTGATGTGGTGTTTCACATCACAGTCCTTGGTAAATTTTGCCCTGACTGCCTGGCTCACAATGTTTTCTCTCCTAGACTAGGAAGGGGTGAGTGTCAATAGGGTATCTTCCACCACCACAGACAGCAGAGCTTCCCACCCCACACTTTGTACAGGAACAGGAGTGAGGAAGCAGCTTCAGAAACTGTGGGGACACAGTCACAATTGATTTTGTGTTCCAGTCTTACATTACATGCCAGCACAAAGTACTGGACTTCAGATATAAATAACTGCCTTGATTCATGTTTCACACTGGCTGCAGGCAACACAGTGATGCATCTCACTTTCTACCTGACCTGTGGATGTGTAGGCTACACAAAGACTGACTCAGTCATTAAATCATGTGTGGAATCTACAGCCCCACCATGGGCTCAAAAATACATTCAAGCCACCTGTGAGGGATATATTTAGAGGAAGGAGGGTAGAGATGGCTTTTGGCACAAACTCAAAACCTATCTTTTCAGCTAACATTTGGCTTACTAGATTTCATTGTATGGCTATATTAAGCTTCCCTGTAATGCTTTTTATTTCTCATTTGTAACTTGCAGGGCCTTTCACAAAAGATCATGTGTTCCTCACCTTTTGCAGTTGTATAATTTGGGGGTTATATCAAGGCCAGGGCAATCTGGTTTCCAGCCAAGTCAACTTCTTGAGGCCTGAGCAAAAGTTTATTTTAATAAAATTACATAAATCATGTCAGTCATTCTCTTGCCTGGTTTGGGAATAATTTTCTTGCACTTATGAAATACACTTATGCAGCTTCCGTCAGCTTTGGTTGTTCCTTGTAGCAGGGAAGTTTGGCTGGTGGGTTGCCTGTTGCCCTGAAAGCAGTCTCTATGCTATTGGTTATTTCAGTCTCAATTTCCTATTTGGTGACAGATCAAATAGTCTGCATAAAGGGCAGAAGGAATGGCAGAGACTTACTTTCTTCAGGTGGAAAACAATGTCCCATATGTGACCTCAGCAATACCACTCCATGTGGCACTTTACTAGTTTGCCTTAAAGAACTGGATTGTGTCCAGGCCCTGGTGTGGTGCTAATTATCACAGCTTTTGGCTAAGAATGAACGATAAATCTTTAAACACCAACAAGTCTGATTAGGCTTGATTTTCTTTGGCACTGTTGTGGTACCTCTGAACAGAAAAATGTTTTTGCAGAACAGGTTCAGTACATGTGATACTTCCTTGCACACAACACTTATCACACTCAGGTTTATTGATGCAGGAAGTTAGTTCCCAGTTCTATTCTTTAAAAAATTGAGGTAAGGCCAGATCTTCAATTGATATAAATCAGCATAACACTGTTGTCCTTAGTAATGTTTTCAATAGTTCAGGATACAGATCTTGGATTTCAGTCCTCAAGTCTAGTGATAGAAAAGGTCTATCAGGTCATGCTGTCTATGTCCTTATCTGTGAAAAATTGTTCCCTTGTGTACAGAAATAGGAAGCAGCCCAACATTGTTTTTAAACATTTCATTTCCACAAATGGTGTCTTTACCACTTTCCCTTGGGAGTCTGCTCCATTCAGATGGGGATTTTCCTGGCTCTAAGCTCTACAGTTTTCATTTCATATTCAGATCCATAACTTCTGTACCCAGGTAATAATTTTCCCTCTGGCTATTTACATTCTTCAAATATCTGTAGACCATTATCATGCTCCAGCCTTTTGATTTTTAGACAATTTGCAAATACCTAACTCTTAAAACTTAACTGGTTAAATTAAAACTCAACTCTTAACTGGTTAAAAACCAGTTTCACTTTAAAACCGTAATTGTTCCTAAAGTGTCTCTTTCTGTCTTTTTCTTTCTCTTAAGTGTCTCCTGTTTGTCAGGAACCACCTGCTGTGCAGCAATGAATGCAGCCTGCAGTTGCAGACCACTAGAATGGAGCAGAGGCAGACTTTGTCTGGGGTGAGGGGGGAAGGTGATGCAGCCTCCACATGGATGGAGATGCTCGACTGAGCAGTGGGTGCCAAGCAAGTTTCTACATGGTAGCACTCAAAGTTCCTGTTTGCCTTCCAGAGCAGAGCAGGGGAAACACATTTCAGGTCTTAAAGCATGCAATTTAGAGTAAAACCCCAAATCCTACTCAAGATTGCAGCCCTGCAGGGGTCAGTTGAAATGATCATACCAAGGAAAGTGACCAGGGTGTTACCCTGTATTTGGGATTTTCAGTAATTTCTAGATGTTTTCCAGTGACTGTGATTACTCCTGTGTAGTGAGTGTATGCCTAGCAACACAGATGCTGAGACTCTCTAAAACCCAGAAGGAGGAAGGACTGTCAGGAAGAATGCAAGTGTCACAGGGTTCCTCTTGCATTCCACATGTGACACGTGTGGCTGACAGTGCTTGTGTCTACCCAGTTCATGACGAGAGTTGTTTGACCAAAAGGAGATTTAAAGAAGTTTGCCCCAATGTGAGTAGCCTAAGCTTGTGATCAGAAACCATCACAAAGGATTTGCAGTCTTTCTTTCATAAACTGAAGGAAGAAATGCCTCCCTTTCTAGCCTTTAGCTGTGTCTTTCCTAGAAATACCTTTTCTTTTAAGACTAGAAGATGATTTTGTCCTTTCTTTTAAGGAAAGAAGTGATACTGTTGTATTCCTTCCACACTGATGCAAACTAATAGATCACATACATATTTCTTACCTAACCTTTTGCTATTTGATACTATCTGAATGTGGCTGCTGTGAGTGCATAGCTACAGAAGGGGCAATAGCTGAAGGATTTCTGTGAGGCAGGGTGTCATGGTTTGACACTGGCACAATGCCAGTGCCCCCATGAGAATACCCTCTCCCTGGTTTCTGCTGTGAGATGTGACCAGGAATAAGCAAAGCAGGCTCCCACTTAGGAAAAAAAAAATTATTAACTAAACTACAAAAGAAAGGGAGAAAAAAAAAAAACACATAAGGAAAATGAAAACTTCACAAATACATTTCCTCCTCCCCACCAAATTCCCAATACAATACATCCCCCAAATCATCGACTCTCGGTCCGGCACCACCCTTCAGAATACTCAATCCTCAGTTCATCAAGAGGAGAAGGAGTCCTTCTTGTGCCAATGGTGACCTCTTCCTTTCATGTCCAGCGCTCTCACCACTGAACACGGACCAGAGCTGCTTCTTGGGTCGACTTTTAAGGATGCTTCGTCCCACTCCAAAAAGGCACAGTCTCTCCTTTGGGACACCTGTCCCCCCCATATTTTTCACCCCCTGGGGCCAAGGGGTACCCACACCGAACCCTCTTGGTCCAGAGGCATTGCCTCCCCCTAGAATGCAGTCTCTGTATCACAAGGAACATGGTTCTGTCCATGGCTACACAAAAAGAGTCCAGCATAAGCTACTCCATCATCTCTTCCACCTGAGTTCTTCTCTATTTCTCTCGTGGCCCATTTCCTCTTATCTCATCTCTAGCTCTCTTCTCATTCAGCTCCAGGAGGATTAGCATTTGTAAGACTTCCATCATCCAAGAAAAGGGTTAAAAATCTGAGGCTCTGTCTGTCCAGAACTCCCATGGCTGCCCAGCCGGGCACCTTCTCACTGCCCCCCTTCTCCTTCTCAGCCAGCCAAGCCCAGGCACAGGCTCTCTCTCTGTCTCTCCTGAGGTGGGGCAGTGGCTGCCTGATGTCTCTCAGTGCTCCTCCACCCTTCCATCCTGCAGGGGCCTTCCCCTCCCTCCTGTCCAGGCCCCGGCCTACCCCACCCGGCCGCATGGCTGCCCCTGCCCCGCCCAGCCCGCAGCCAGGCAGGGGAGATCTGAACCTTTCATGGACCAGAACCCAAGAGAGCCTCCCAGGGGAGAGCCCTGCTTTAACCCCGTGTGCTCAGAGGCGGATCCAATGTCCCAATGGCCACATTAGGTGCCAATATTAAAATCTGAGGACCCATTGGCCTGACCACAGCATCCCAGAACACACATTTCCTGTCAAACCACCACCCAGGGTTAGCCATGGGCATCTCCACAGGAGGGTAAGGAGTGCCCTCATGCCCCTTGGAGGTCTGCCTCATACTTTACAGTGAAAATGCTGAACCTGGAAGCTCCCTGTTATGGAATGATAGCAAAACTAACAATTCTGTTAGAATGTGTGACTGCCACAGGCAGAATGTGTGAAGGCCAATTTGGTACCACCCTCCAGTTCTTACAGCACCACTTCATGAGACACTCAGAAAGATGAAGGTGTTGTAGTAGATCTCTTACTTTAAGAGTGAAATACAGAGACAGAAACATTCCCATCACCACTATTGATGTGGCCACAACCTGGTAAAGTACTTTCATATTGAAACAAATGAATAATACAATCAGTCCACAGGAATGTTCTGATAATAGTTTGCAGACTAAAACAGTGCCATTGAATATTCTATACCTTTCTTGCATATTTATGCTGACATGGATAACAGATAATTTTTTCCTCATTTTGCATGAGGAAATAATATTAGTTTATTACAAATAAATTAGAAAAGTGGACCTGGGGACTGGTAGATCATTTAAAATTTGAAAAAAAATATACCATGAAATTATAGGAAACAGCTTTCCATACTGTCTTTTATCAGTAATATTGAGTAAATGTGACATTATATGGTTTATCCCAAATGATTACTATTATTTCTACATTGATTTGGCTGGAAACAGCCTTGGAAAATATAAAATTACTTGTAAACCCATTAACTACCAGATGGTTGGGAAAGGTCATGAATGAGATGGGAAAAAAGTGGCCTGTTACATGATCCAAACCATAAATATGGGACCTCTCAACAGACACCCTCATAAGTAGTTGAAAAGAGGAGAAGACAGTATTATGGAGCTAAAGAAAAAAAACTTTATTAATGTTGAAATAATTCCTGAATATGTATCCATATCTTTCATTCTAAAATAAAAGAAAATACTGCCACAAAACTGTAGCTAGATCTTTGTTTTATACTTATCCAAGCTTATATAAACAAAATGTTCCCACATTTTTTATATTAATGTCTCTTTTGAATAAATTCACAGAGGCAATATTTTAAGTAATTATAGCAATAATTTTTTCATTCTTTGTTTCCAGGGTACTCAGGCACAACACACAACTTGAGCTCTTTGTTTTGTTTAAGCTCAGTCTCTGCATTCACTTTGTCACTGTTAAAACACTGATAAAAAAGACAATAGATTTATTCAATGAGACCAGGTGGTGTTTCAGATCAGACACAATCCTGTGCCCCAGAAATGTCCTCATTCCACTGAAGCCTTGCTGGACAGACTTGTAATTCCTTAATTGGTAAAATGGACAACAGCCCTCATGAGTCATGCAGGGCAATAACCTCCAAGCACTGTATTTGAATCTGAGGGAAGCACTGCAGGGTTTTCCAGCTGCTGGAAAACATGTGAACATAAATGTGTGTAAGCTGATGGCAATAATGTAATGTATTTGGTCACATATATAGGCTGAAAGGTCAGTTCCTAAGTGTTGTGAGATTTAATGTCCTGTTAAAATGGAAGTGATGGGGCCCACTCCTTTGTTTTGATTATGGGATTTTTGGTCCACAGCATGTATGTGCTCTTTGAAGAGTAGACAGTCAAAATATACCACAGGGCTGATGGATCCTTCAACCTCTTCTTATTCAGACACTGATTCTGTTCTCCAAGATTTCCTCCAGCCCTGGGAGTGCCAGAGTACTACTTCCATTCAATAATAATTGTGTAAGAACTTACCTATATGCAGAAGTCTTTTCTACAACATTGACCCAAATATTCTGTGTTGCTGCTGCTATGTTCCATTGCTTGTTCTTTCTCTTTAGCAGTAACCAAAAGTCAAATCACAGTCTGATACCTGTGTGCTTTAGGAATCACATTTGCTAAAAAATTCCCAAACTATTAGAAGAGAAAAAAAAATCAAAACATGAGGAAATGAGTATTTCTTACAAGTCTTTGAATTGTCTGCAAATGTTAAGTTGTGGGTCTTCTGTAAAAGCATCTGTGACTGATTAGAGGAAAGGGCTCTTCACACAAATGCTGGAAGACTACAATGTCTAGTTTTGAGTCTCCTGTGTTGTGTCCATACTCAAAGAAAGTAGAAGTTTCTTGAAGTTGTGATTTGCCATTTTTTATGTTGCATCCCACTGCTTGATATCCCAGATAAGAAGTGGGCCCAACTGGAAGTAAAAATCAAAGCTATCTAAACAGTTCTGACAATTTGCCCAGCATTCATCATTCATATCTACACAGAAATTTGAAACAAGCTTGAATATCTAAAGGCTTTGTGTTTAATAAAACTGTAGATTAAAGGCTGCAGCACTACCAGAGGCTGCAGCCTCTTGCCTGTTTCCAGCAGGCAGTGTGCCATAATGTTTGAAAATGCTATGGAGGCATATTACATTATCACAGTGATGTTGCAAGATTCTGTATTATTTGTCTGGCAGTAAGAGAGCTACTATGAGCTGATAACACAAAATCCAGCACTCTAAGCCATCTGTGTGGCTATGTACAAACCAACTTTTGGTTTGTACATAGCCACACAGCTAGCTACAGATTCAGCTAACATTGCAGCCTGGCATTCTAAGTGTGGCATACCCACTGTACCACTGTCAGGAGAACATCTCAGCAATTACCTCAGCTTTTCTGTGCTCTGGGCACAAAGGTGGTTTGATAAAACCACAAATCTGAGCTGAAAACCACTTTTGTATTTTACAAATGCATGGCCAATCTCACTTGAGATTCTCCTGGAGTCCTGTCAGCTGGTCTGGCCTACAGAGACAGAGGTGGTTTGCAATTCTTTATGGACAAGGGCAATGGCATATTCACCCATTCACCTCCATGGGTGAATTCCAGCTCTGTATTTGTACCACCCCCCTGACTCTTCACCTGAGCATCACATTATTACCTGCCATGAGTGAGTGGGGTTTCTCCAACAGCTGTGACATCAGGGCAGAAATGTTATCTGTATCTTATGTATGGGCACTGGGGACACTGTTTTGCACCATGTCTAACTCAGATTTTTTGCCATCTGTGTGTTGATCACAGGAATATTCTTTCAGATATTAAGAAATATAAATGAGCAGTGCCTACATCTACAAAGCTACTTAAACTGCTCAGCTTTTTTTAATCAATACAGATGATTTATTGTAGCAAACAGTATCATATCAACTTCCACTGTTTCTCTCAGTTTATTTCACAGGAAAAATAATACCATGGCTATTTTGTGTTAACTGGGGAACATTTTTTGGAAGAAGCACATTCAAATCACCAGTAATGTCAGTGGTGATTAAGCAGAGCACTACACTATACCCTTTAATGACATTAGCTGCCTCTTCCTAGATTAGTAAGCTTTTCTTTAAAGAGATTATTCTTCTTTATGAGAAAGCATTGCAAGATGCACCTTACCTTGCAGATTACCATCCCTTGAATCAAAGTTTTTTCAATACTGTTTCATTTGGACTGCAGATATAGCCATTGAGTATTCACTCTGTCTTGGCATATCACACTATATGAAGGAAAAAACAAAATGTGAAACTGAAAAATTAATGAAAATTAAAGGTAAGCTCTCTATAGAGGGTAAAACTCTTGTGACTTAAAAGAATAAAGATAAAATGTATTTAGCAGCATATTTCCACTCCTTTTTACAATCCACTGAGAGCAGAGTAGATATGCTTCATGCACCAAGAAAGCACTGCAAATAATAATAAAAACCCCACCATTTCCTTATGCTCGTAAATGTTCCCTCTGAAGTGTAATAATATGTGTTGTTAATATATGTTGTAATTCCTTGCCTGTAGTTTTTCCTAATGATGATCTTAATGAAAACTGAGTAGTTTATTTAGCAGACAAACATCAAATATTAGTTCAGAAGAATTCTCTAGGCCCTGTGTGTACACCAGCATGGACTTAATCTTTGTCTTCAAACAATATTTTTCTGTGTGTTTGGCTCAGTTAATCAGGTTTCTGTCCTAGTGTGCATTAGGGTTACCAATCTCAATTTAATGAGAAAATGCTAAAAAATTCTCTGGTGTAGCAAACTGAAATTATTAGAAAATTAGAAAAAACCAAGTTGGCTTATCTTACTTTTTGTCCCTGTTTTGTTTACTTCAAGAAACAGGACACATTTGGTAAGTGTTTCAGTGCCTGGAGGGCTCTTTCATCTTGTGGTTCAGGTGAAGGCAGTGTTTTCTACCTCCAGGTCTACACCTAATGGGAAACAAATGAGGGTGCCCATTAGGCCCTGCAATTGAGGCTAGAAGCTCAGGAAAACTTTATAGGCAAAGATAATCTCCCTCATCGTTCTCTGCCATGTACCTAATCCTGTGCCAACTATTTCACCTTTCCTGGATCATGGGACAAAGGTGTAAGTGACCTCCTAGGTGACCTGTTCTTCTGCGGATGGACAAGCACTGCTTGCTGTGCACACGGTTTGGACTTAAATGGAGCTTTGAGGCTTCCTATAAAACTTTTTCCTGATGCCCTATACCTCTTTCCTACAGTATAACTGATGAAATAACTTGAAAACATGTAAATGGAAATTGCAGACTCCTGTCTCTGCAACCTTCTGCATTTCTGCATACCAATTCATTATTTTTTATCATTCTTTTTCCATTTTTTCCAAATCAGACATCCCTGTATGACTCCTCTGAAGTCAGACCCTACTGTAGAAGTTTATACAGCCTCACAGTGAGGAATGTTCCAGCAGTACCAAGGGGAGTCTTCTCCTGCTACTTGCAACAGAAAAGAAGTGGGAACAAAGAAATAGGGCCCCTAGTAAGCCCCTTGATAATGACAGATGAGTGTAGGAGAGTTGTCAGAACATGCTGATGGTGAATATATACATATAAATATAAATATATGTGTTTATCCAGTCTACAAGACACTCCAGGCAGATTCCTGTTTCATCATAAAACTATTTTCATAACCCTAACTGTTGACAGTTACAGTCTTCATAACTTAAAATCCATAACTCTGCTTAGGCTTCAACACCTGTGACACTACCAAGCAATCCAGATTTCCAGAAATTTCCAGAGTTATTTGGAGTTTTCTGGAATTTTCATGAGTTATGTGATGCTGATTACCTTCTGTTGGAAAACATTTTCCTGGATTACAGCTTAAAATCCACTATCAAGGATCTAAAGGTTTTCCTTCATCATGTCTTGTGCAGATATGAGGGACTTGTCACTGGGGAGATTCACTGATCAGATGTACATTACAGCTCTGAGGCACTGCTTCCCTTAGCATTTTTATTACAGAGTGGGCTTACAATACAGCTGGGGTAAAATGGATGTTTAAAAACAATCTTAGCTCCTAGCTGCAATTTTTGTGATTTCAAGACCTCACTCAAAATGTCATGAGAAAACTCCAGCAAAAGGGTCAGAAATGCCAAGCAGTAGCAACAGAGAGGTGTGAAATCAGAACTGTGGAGAAAGGGCTCAAGTACCCTTTAATAGGAATGCAGAGCCCCAATGCCCTGTGCCACTTTTAATCATGTTCAGTTGTGCTCTCACTGCCTCAGTTTGTGGTGCTGTTGCAGTTTCCTTGAATGTGCTGTTCAGATGGACCTTAGAGTTCAGCTCAAAAATGAAATGAAAAATGAAGGAGGCAATGGCAGAAAGCAGCTGAGCACCATGTCTGTGCATGAGACAAACAGGAGATGGGAGAGATGATACATTTCTGACCATTGAACTCTACAGTTACATTTCTCACCATTTCTCAGCCTTTGAACATTATCAGAAGCCTCAGCAAAAGTCATCTGCCCAATTTTTAAATGTTTATTTCTTCCCTATTAAAGCTGGCCAAATGGCTTAAGAAAGGATTTGCGAATAGGTTAGAAATTTACCATTATTCACAGGTCTGTTTGATACTCAAACCCATCTGACATTGACACTGTGGAGGCATTTATAGGTACAAACTCTTCTTGAAGTTTACTGTGAGTGATTGTAATGAGAATTCATAGTGGACAACTTCAGTTTGAGGAGTAGAAATACCATCATGATTCCCATGTGAACAATTGCACAGCATGCAAAAAGAGTGTCCCAAAAATGAAAGGAAAAGTTTTCAACTATTTGGTCAGTACTTTTAAGTCCCATATTGGGTTCAAAAATGAGGATGAAATAAGCAAAATGAAATCACTTTCAAAAAGAAAATAAATATTTCCAAAATTTCAAGGAATTTCCTTATTATATTATAGTTCCCAGAATGATATTTTAGACCAACACTCCGAGTAAAAGGAATGTAACAAATACAAGTTGTTGTTCCATTTTTAAAGAAAAAGTTACATGGACTTTCTATTTTATTCCACATGTAGGTCCCTAAATGACATTATTTTCAGAGATACAGAGCATTGCAAAACTCATGAGAGATCAATTCACTTCAATTTGGTCAGAATGCAATCCCCACTGTCTTTTTCTCATTCATTCTCCAATTCTCAACTAGTTGAGTTGATGTTTTATACCAGTATGAAATGCTGAAATGCTAGAAATAATTTCAGATGGAAATATCTATGGAGAGAATAGACTGGAGTCATAATAAAAATCTGCAGGAAAACAGGAACTAAATACTTCTTTAAAAATACTTGAGAACAAGATCTTAATCTTAAGTTTTCACGTATGTGAGTTTACATGTACTGAATGTTATGAATCAGTTTAAAAACATTTTCCCCTTGGTTCTGACCCTAAGGCTGAATGATTCTGCCTACAGTAATTTACATTTCACTGTCAAAGGCAGAAAAACTGAAGATGGCTCTTCCTTTCCTTGTTAACTCACATTTTACATATTTTAGTTTGCCTTTGAAGTAACTATTCTTGGAGACCATTCATTCCTCTGTCCTTTTTCATACCAGAGTTGTCAGAAGGACTGTAAAATAATTCACATAATGAACCCAGTTAAAATAACTCGTGGTTACAAAGTGCTGCTGGAGAGAAAGCCTTCACTTTCTGACTCCTGGTCCTCACTGTGGAGGTTTTCTCTCACCACCCCTTCTCTGTGCTCCTGCTCAGGGTTGTTATTGGAAATCTTTTGCTGGGGTCCATGCCTCACCCATTAACATTGCCACAGCTCTGCAAGGCAAGCCTGGTGGCCCCTCTCTCTGCCTGCTGTGGAGAGCAGGTGTTGGCAGCTCAGCCCCCAAACCTCTGCAGAGACCTTGCTTCATTTTCTGACTTTATATGAGAAGAGTTTAGACTAACAAGCCACTTTACAGGGGCCTGGACAAATCCTTTTTCTAAAGGCTCACTAATGTCTGGTTCATAAACACTAATCTATACCAGTCCTGCTCTTTATTCATTGTTATAAAGGAGAAATGGGGAAAAAACCCAACCCTTTTTCAGTCATTGCCCTCCCTCTATGGTCCCACTGACTTGTCCCACCCGTGTTATTCATCAGCTTTGGACTGTTGGCAATGGAGATCTGAGGCACTGGCAACATCCTCACTGCTTGCAATTTTCAGCCCAAATCCTTTCTTCTCTGTCCTTTAATCCTTTCTTTTGTGTCCTTTACTAACATGAAGTGCTATAAATTTTCACATGGGAGCAAGTGGAATTGTTTCTGAGCATGATGGGATGAGCAGTGCCATTGCTGCAGAAAGAGAAATGCAAACCCCTTCTTGAACCTGTCCAGCCACAGCCAACAGTGACAGGCTATTGACTGTAGCTGCAATTTCATGTGTTTGTAAGACTGGGCCAATAGTTAAGGCTCCAGCCTACAGACTGAAGCAAACACAGAGCCCAGCTGGCAGACCCTTCTAATGGTCTCACTAGGAGGCTGAAGGTGGGATCATAGAGTCACTTTCCATACAGAGGTTGTGCCCCAGGATGGATGAAATCCAAGTGCTGTCAGGAGCTTCAAGTGGATAAATCACAGCAGCTGCTTCCCCACGATGTTACAGCTCATGTGCCAGCTCCTTTGCAGTGCTTTTTGAAAGGGTTAAATGAACCCTATTCTTTGCAGCAAAGCAGCTCATAGATACAGATATGGATATACGTATACCTGTTCTCTGTGATCTGTGACAAAAACCTGTGTTCCCTATGGAGCATAAGGAGCCCCTTTTCCTTCTCCTGGAGCTGTGTGCCCAGGGCACCAGGAGAGCCGAGGGTTTCGGTCTGGGCCCCTTTTGCTCTCTGCTGGCAGCCTGCGGGAACAGCAGCATCTCAGCGAAAAAGACCTTCCCACTGATGAGAAACAATGACAGTTTGTATTCCTGACACAGTTAAGGAACATGCTAACACGTTTTATGTATTCTGTGTGTATGAACTCATGCTGATAGGCTACATTTACAGAAAAATAAAAGTTAATGTGTGGTGAAAAAGGACCATCTTTGAGTGGCTATGCACATGTGTGTCTGCCTTGTAATTGAATGAAAAATTTAGGTTAATGAATTGCAAGGGAAGAAAGTACTTTGGAAAATGCTGCCTGCATTAGAAATAGTCAGTTAGGAATGATCTTGAAATCAGGTGTATCTCTTAACTTATGACCACCCAAATGCAAAGATTAAAAAGGAAAAATTCCTTTTAATCATGAAAGTAAAAGCCTAAATTTTTGTTAATGGATGAACAGGACCAGATGAAGCAATTACCTTTCCCACAGCAGTGGTTGAACACCTGGTAATGGGGTGTGTGAACACAGCTACAACCTCCACCCCACAGTCCAGCTGCAGCTTCTGTGCAGGGCTGTAACTCCCAAACACCAGGCAAGCATAAGGGGTGATTGAGTTTAACTTGGAAAGAAAATTGCAAGCAGAGGCATTAAGTCATAAAGGAAATGAATCCTTGGGGTAAGGGGGGAAAAAAAAAGATGGGTCTTAGGAAGGGATATAGCCACATAAAAAACATTTGCTTGGCAGAAAAACCCTAACCATACTAGACCTTCAAACAAGAAGGGTAAAGAGGTATTTCCCTGAATTCACCTGGAGGCTGTCCTCTATCTTCAACAGCTTCACTGGCTACCACACACTGGCTCCTGGTCAGATGATGCATCCAACGCTGTGTGGCTTCTTGGTCACCTCCACCCTGTGTCAGCCTCTGTTGGCTGCCAGGAGGGGATGGGTCTGTGGTATTTGAAGTGGCTTTATTACCCAAAGTGAAACATTGCTGGACATCAAAGTGGGTGGCAGGACAAAATTAGTTTCCAGTGGATTCCTAATTTCGAATTCTGGAAGACAGCATTAGACAGGACATGTAGAGCACACGGTATTGACTGTCACCTCCCTGTAAGGCAGACACCCCTGCCATATATCAGAGGCAGAGACAGCTGATAAAATCTTTTTTCCCTTTCATATGAAAATACATGTATCAATTTTCTTCAGCAGAAAGTCATACATTTGTGCCTCTCTTCTTGCTGATAAAATATTTCAGTTAGCCGACATGAAATCAGCTACACCACAGTAAGACAAGGAAATGAGGAAAGAGAAAAGGGCTGACTGCTGGAGTGGGGAAGATTGCTTTTTCCCCAGTAAGGCAGGAAAAGACTCAGGAGAGAACTTTGATTGATCTCACCCTCCTCTATTTTTCAACATGCTGAGTTGCAACACAGGACATAGACACTAGGTAAGCAAATCCAGTGCTCTGTGGTAGTTTTCTAGGGATTTCAGAGGGTCTTGTATATCTTACCCAGTCTCTGGCTGCTAGTCCCAAAGTCCCTGGAGATGCTATGTCAGAGTGGACAGCTTCCAAGCAAATGTTCTGGGTACCCTCACAGTCATAGTGATGCTCATATCTGGACATCTGGCTATCAACTTAGGCATGAACCAGAGGTTTTGTGTCCAGAATCAAACATCCTGAGGTAGTTGGTATTGTGCTGAAGATCTTCCTTAGGCCAAAGATATCATGGATCATTGCACACAAAATCTGATTTAGTGAGAACTTCTAAGGACAGGGAAACTGAACTTTTGGGAGAATTAGATGCTGAACATGGATGTTTTCTGTGTGCAGAGACATCAACACACTATTACCCATCATGTCCTCACCTGCAGTCATGTTTTAAACATCTGTGGCTTGTTTGAACATCTGAACATCATTGTACACCAAACTCTATACCTCAAAATTGAGGGAATTTTCTTCCTCTGTGGTTCCGAACATCCTCCTTTCATTTAATTTCACTGCTTCTCTGAAGTGATTAAAATAAGCTTCAAGGAAAACTGTAGTAAAGTTTTCCCTTTATAGCACCTGATTAACAAGAAAACAGGTAACTTTCTCCTTCAAACACAGAAACATGGGCTTGTTCTTGAAAAGCAGACAGGATTTTTTGCAGTCCTGCCTGGCACACTGTCAAAGGCTTGTGCTTTCTGACAGTTAGTGCACACAATATTGTGAATAATAGTGACTGGGCATCATATCCTGAGTATCCACCAGGAAAAGCCCTGAAAATACTTTTATATATGTCCCCACTATTGCTGTAACAAAACTCCATGAAACTAAACCTGAAAGCAAATAAAACAGACATCAACTTCCAGAATAAGCTGAAAACCACACACTGAACATGCTAATTGATACAAGTTTTTTGACAATATTTCTGTATTTCTAGTATGTGGGAATTATCTTCTTAAGGACGTTGTGTTGGTCAAAGATTGTGAAACATCAGAAAACAGAGTCATTGCTGGAGCACATGCAGAAAGCTGGCACCATCAGTACTGTTAGATATATTCTTTAGGGCAAATTAGATTAATATTCCCCATTCTAGTAAGTAGGTGAATTTGACAATGGGTCTCCAGTTATTTTCTATGGGTGCCCTTCCCTGTCTTTAAGATGGTGAACTAAGTTGTCTGTGCCTATTTCTTCTTTCACTTCCATTGGAGTTAAATCCTTCATGACAGTGTGAAGTATCATAACTTTCCTCTGCTTCTTAGCCCAGGACACCCCTGAGGTACCATCAAGGTGCCAGCTCCAACTGAAGGAGTTGTTGGCATCCTTTATTGAATAAAAGCACTGAAATAGCAATAGGAATGGAGAAAAGGGAAATGGACACAGTTATCACAGTAATATTTTTGAGGACCTGAATCTCATGTTATTCTGCTATACACTAGAATAACAAGCCCTTCGATAAGGAAAATGGGGGAACTCTGACATGAGCATAGGGCTGAACCTCTCACTCATGCAAGGAATTGCTGCAATTTCCTACAGCTGAAGTATTTGCCAGTAGCACACTCATTACAGCATGTTGTTTGAAAAGAGTCTTTTCACTGGAAAATTCAGCCTCAAGTTGTCAAATGGGTCTCACTTGAAAAGAAAGAGGAGAAGCAAAGAGGAAAGAACCAAGCAATTGCAAACCCCTTTGTGTCAGAAGTGCTGAATTTTTGCATTTGACACTTCATCTTAGCAAAACTGAGCCGATTTGATACTTCATCTAAGCAACATTAATCCAATCTTTAAAAAAGCCCACAAAAACAAACATACAAAAAACCTCAACCAAAATTAAGCAAAAGAGTTAAACAATCTGACAATGAGAGAAAACTTAACATTCCAGATTACAAGAAACACTAAAGCTTGAGCCAAAACATATTTTTTCACTTTGTTCATTTCCTTGTAAATCTTGGACAAATTTAGTTTTGGTTTGTCCAAAACCAAATATCTTTTGTCTCTAAAAAACCCATTACTTATTGACCTAACTAATCACATTAGTTTCCTTTTAACAGAAGGGCCAAATCTTATATTTTTGGGTCAGTTCACAAATGATGGTAGGTGATGGCAGAGAGAGAAGGAGAGGGTCCTGCAGGAGATTTTGAACCAATTCATCTATGTTTGTAATATAATCCAAGGTGCCTTTAGGCCACCCACAAGCAGATAAAAGCAATATTTTAGAGGAACAATTGAACAGGACTTTTATATTGAATAACATGGTTATATCGCACACAGCTTTCTTTGATTATATTAGTTTTAAATTTCTGTTTTCTTCTGTTACTAAATATTGCATTGTTGGTTCTCTGAATAATAATGATAATGATAATAATAATAATAATAATAATAATAATAATAATGACAGTCCCTACAGAAGAGATTACTCTGTACCTATTTTGGGGGAAGATATACTTTCAGCCACCTAGATATGGTTGTTCATGTCTAAAGCTTAAAGTTCCTCTCCCTGCCAGTCTTCAACTCTGTAACAAATAAACAAAGTTTCTGTAGTTGACTCTTTGAATTCCTACTGGCAAATGTGCAACTGAGAGAACGACGATTTCATTAGAGGTCCAGGGGCCTGACACTTTCTGTTCAAGTTGGAATGATGATGGAAACTGCCATAATCATCCTGGAAATTGATGGAAATTTGGATACAGATTGAACAAAAAGCTGTTTTCAGTGCACCAAATAGGTGTAAAATTTGTGTGAAATGTTGGGATGCTTCCTATCTTACTGGACTCTCTTAGCCCCTTGCCACTGCAGAGCAAGTAGAAATCTAACAAATCTTTACACTGTGGCTGACTTACAGAATGCAGAAAGGACTGTGCCAGGGCAGCTTGGTAATACTTAATTAAAAGAAGATGTGGCAGCATTTTAACATGCATAATTATTTCTACATCTGATCTCCCCTCTTCAGGTAAGCATTTAATTTTCACAATCAGTATTTTCTGAAAAATGGTCCAAAGCCTTTGTTAATATCCATGAAGCAGGGTTGAAACCTCTCTTTATCTAAACTATGCATCATGTAGAGGCATTGTTTTAACCTGCCTATTATTATGTTAACACCATAAGCATCTTGGGGTATCTTACAGCTTTTTTACTTTGGTTTTGTAGAAAAAAAAAAACCAAAGGAAGAAATCAGGAAATTCTACAAAATGCTTGGGAGCAAGTGTGTGATGGGCATAGCAGGGGCCCCTCTGAGGCTGCCTTGGGAGCTTTCTGTATTCATAATCACTTCCTACTGTGCCTGCGGCCACTCTGTCAGCCAGCACCGGGCAGCTGGTGGGCGAGCAGGCCGTGACTCCACTTCCTCTGGCATCCCCCTGGGATGGAGGGGTGTTCCTGGGATGCTCCAGGGCAGAGCAGAGGGTGGGGCACCCGCCCTGCACAAACCACTGCTTGCCTCATTCGCTCGTGTCTCGTCAGCAGCAGCCTTTCCTTTCGTCACTCCTGCTTTTTCAGCCTCCTGCAACCAATTTGTGGATAGTGCTCAGGGTAACGGGAGATGGAGAGGTTTTCTCCTTCAAAACAGAGTGCTCAATGGTGCTCTCTAGCTGACACTCTATCTCTTTGATCTCCTGGAGAGGATCTGCCCAGTGAAGTGGCTTATCTTATTTACAGAATGAGTGATCTTTAAATGCCAGTCTTCCACACAAGTATCTCAGTGAGCTCAGACTTGCAGGCACATTGCAAAAAGTATCAGTATCAGAAGCAATTTTAAATGGGGTACTCAGCTGATACCTATGCGGATGATAACCAGCACCTCTTTCTTACTGGTATCTTGCCTATCTGATTTTAAAATATCTCATCAAAACTACACTTCATTGACTTTGTATTCTTGGTCTACCAGCACTCTCTCTACCATTAACTGGGCACCACTCTTCTGTAGTTTTGTAGCTTTCCATTTATGTTATAAACCACTCATGTATGGAAGTATTTACAATATCTTGGTCCATAAATTATAGGAATGCGTTTGTTTGCAACAAACATCAACCATGTTTCCATGAAAAGCAATGAGTTTTCCAGATATTGGCCAGTTCCTTCCAGAGGACTTTGCTTTCTGAGGAGAAAAAAAGTGGAGGAAATTCATCTAAATTGTGGATGCTGTTAGTGATGGTCTTTATTTCTGATTTAACCACCTCAGATTCCCATTGTATCCAGTGGAAATCATCAATACAGTCACCATAATTTGTGCTCAGGAGGTTCATCTAGTCCTGAAACGACCATCAGCCTTTGCAAAGTTCTTCAGGCTGGATTGATGGACCACAACCAATAAAACAAGGTTCAACAAGGCCAAGTGTCAGGTCCTGCACTTGAGCCACAACAATCCCCTGCAGTGCTATGGGCTAGGGAAAAGCTGCTCACTGGCAAAGGACCTGGGGGTCATTTTCCTGTTCAGTCAACAGCTGCTGAACATGAGCCAGTGTGTTCCCAGGTGGGCAAGAAGGCCAATGGCATCCTGGGCTGGATCAGAAACAGTGTGGCCAGCAGGACCAGGGCAGGGATTGTCCCCCTGTACTCAGCACTGGTGAGGCCACACCTCGAGTGCTGTGTCCAGTTCTGGGCCTCTCACTACAAGAAGGACATTGAGGGGCTGGAGTGTGTCCAGAGAAGGGCAACAGAGCTGGGGAAGGGTCTGGAGCACAACTCAGGTGAGGAGCTGCTGAGAGAGCTGGGGGTGTTTAGCCTGGGGAAAAGGAGGTTAGCTCAGGGATGATATTATTGCTGTCTGCAACTCCCTGGAAGGAGGTTGTAGCCAGGTGGGGATCAGTTCTCTCAGGCTACCAGTGATGGGACAACAAGGAAGTGGCCCATGGATGTGCCATGGGAGGTTCATTTTAGATATCAGGAAGAATTTCGTTACTGAAAGAATTATCACGTACTGGAATGGACTGCCCAGGGAGGTGATGGAGTCACCATTCCTGGAGGTGCTCACGAAATGACTGGACAGGGCATTTAGTGGTCTGATCTAGCTGACAAGTTGGTGATTGTTCAAATGTTGGCTTCAGTCTTGGGGGCCTTTTCCAACCTAAATGCTTCCATGCTTCTGTGATTCTGTGATCTTACTGGGTGGACCTATATTGTCTGGAGAGTGAGTCATGACAACTAGTTCATGAGCAGACACCCAAAATTGAGCAACATGGTTCCCATTTCTAATTCCTGCCTAAAAGCTTACTTAGCATTGAGATCAGCATAATTAAACATGAGGTACTTGCTGTACTGTTCTATGCGTGTCTGAGGAACTGAAATTTTATTTTTGACTTCAGTCACAGGATGGGCTCCACCATGAGACTGACTCACATATGCATATAAAAGTGAGGCATATGTGTAAAAGCAGGTACAGGGTAAAATTCTTAATAAACAATGATTGCCTTTTGGTTTTGAGACAACCAGTATGAATGGGTGAAGGCTGAGATTTTTAGATCATGTGACTGTATCAGCTCTGTCTTATGCACTACAGATCTTGGTTAAGAAATGAGAAGAGTGGCTTTATTCTGCTAATTTCTCAAGCATTTGTTACAAGGTTGTCAAAATCATTAAACACCATCATAGCTGGAGAAGGGAATCAGTTTTCACTCCATATTATCAGTATAAAAATGCTAGAGGGCCTGTTCTCTTCTTCCTGCATACTCAGAAGAAGTAATCTATTGGTTTTGATTAGAATATCCAAATGAAGACAATATTAAGGAAAGCAAGAAAAAACATGAAATAAATTGCAGCTGGTACCAATTTCAGAAACAGAGAAAATGTACATCTGAAATTTAGGGAGCAATTCATCTTGAAACAAAACTTGCCCCGTAACTTTTCTAACCTTCTTCTAAATATCTTGCAATCCTTATAGAAATGCTTTATTTACCTGCTGAACAAACTGCAATATATATTTCATTTTTACCTGTGCCTGGTATGGTCTGTCCTGTCTTACAGCTTGGGGATGATCAAGAGATGTAAAACACTCCTTTGAGGCTCAGTATCTTGAGATAGAGCTTCAAATTGGACAACTTTGACTTCTTAATGAACTTTTCAATTTACCTTACAAATGTCAGGGTGTATACTGTTCCTTTGTTTTGAGAGCATTAGAGTAGGTGCAAGGTATTTCTTTGGCATCTGATCCTTGCTTCTTCTTATTTCTATAGATGTTGTTTTTCTCCTGACCTTTGTGATATGCAAATATCACATATGCACCAGAGAAAATAAGAGCAGCAAGACTGGGATGTAATGGAGTCCTTGTGGATGCTCCTATCCAGAGACTGAGCAGTTTTCACCTCTCCCAGGTTAGCAGCAGTTGGATTTGAGTGGCAGCCTTGCTCTCAGACTCTCCTGTGGCTGGGAAGCTAACTCTCTCCATATGTTCAGGCATTTCCTGAGATGGAGCTAGTCAGTGCTTGATCATGGATGAGAGTCTGGCATCCAGCTCAATGAAGCTCTTTGTTTAAACCCTATTTATTGACAGAGAACACCAAGCACCCCTTCCTCCTTATCAATGGAGTGATTTAAATACTCCAAACATTGAGCATGAGGTATTGCCTTCCCCTACCCCCTTTGGCATTAAATGGCTGTTAAAGTACAAATGGGAAAGCAACAGAAGTTATTGGTCTCAATAGTGTTAAGGCAAGATATGGTTCCCCGCACAGGAAATGTCACATTTAATACAAAACAAGTTTCAGACTCACAGAGTTGCCAAATTATTTGAAATTATTTGTGTTTCACATATTCAACTACTACCCTAAATCAGTGCCAGACAGATAAAGGAGGCATAATTCTAAATGCAGATGAGCTGTAAACAGACACCAAGTCTTGAAGGAGTGTTACGCTGAGCTGCGATAACTTTGATGGTTTCCTACATGTTACCAGAATTCAATATTAAAGAAGACATAAAAATAGTAACCTTGCTTACTCCCCTTGGACAGAGTTATGGGGTAGAGAGAGACATCCATTGATCCACCCTACTGTAACGTCTGACACAGTATAGGCTAGAAATAATTTGCATCCCACCCATAAGACTAATAAAAAAAAGAAGGAAATCTGACTCAGAGATGTGTCACTGTGTCAACAAACCTCAGTAATAATGTATCTCATGTATGTCCTGTTTGTGACTTGAGCTGCAACTCCATCCAAAGACATCCTTAAGGTGATTTGGAAGGTTTGGGAAATTTACAGAAGTTGCTGTAAGCCAGTAAAGATTGAAAATTCACAATCACAGTGATAGAAGAGCAATGTGGTTCAAATAATAAAAGCAAAAAAATTGGCAGTTCACTTCAAAAATGAATATTTAAAATTATTCTTTCAGTAAATTCTTTTAATTCTTTCTTTCTGGTTAACTATTCTCCCTTTCTGAGGTACAGGAAAGGTATTAAGGGACTTCTGGTTAACACAGGAATAAAATAGCTTTCTTTCATGACTATGGCAGATATGAAGTAATATTGCAGTCTGAAATGCTATCAGTCGCTAGAATCACAGAATCACAGAATGGTTGAGGCTGAAAATGACCTCTGAAAATCTTCTGGTTCAGCACCCCTGTTCCAGAAGAGCCACCTAGAGCCAGTCATTCAGCATCATGTCTACACAGCTTTTGAGTATCTCCAAGGATGGAAACTCCTGAAATTGTCTGGGCAATGTGCTCCAGTGCTCCATCACGCTCACAATGAAAGTCATATATTTTGATTTGAGAAGAAATACACTTAAAGGAGCTAAGAAGAGTTAGAAGGAGTTATCCAGGAACTGTAGCAGTCCCCCCCAACCCCCAAAATTAAAAAATTATCTCACATCTATAAAGAATATGTTGCAATGCAAGAAAACCATTGTGACCGGTGGACTCACATTTCAATGGTTATACAAGTCACACTTCAACAATTTATACCAGTTTCCCTGCCTGTGAAAACTCAAATGAACAAACAGACAAACATTTTCAAGTTCCCTCAAGAGTCTCAATGCAATATTTTAAGAAAGACTTTTTGTCAGACTTTGACAGTTTGAATGGAGACCTGGTATGGCATGATTTTTATCATTAAGGCACAAGGCAGGAAAGACAATCATGCAGAAACTGTGTGAACTGAAGCTTGCAGAAGCTGATAACAAGACCTTTTCACCAAGCCAGCTAGCTGGTGTCAAGTCTCATTGGCTCACATTCAAGCAATCACAGTTGGAGTTGCTTCCCCCCATTTGTAGTTTGCAAAATGTATCTCTTAATACTGGCAACTCTGTTCTTGCATATGGGAGGATAAAATTTTTATCCTAGATTCAACTGCTATAATTGTTTTGGATAGAAATCATAGGACTCCTCTGAAGGCTCAAATGGATCTTTCCAAATTATTGTGCACAAGGAGAGCTGTCAGGATTTCCAACAGTTGCTTGGGAATTTGGTCAGAGCCTCTCCAGTGCTGAGACAGTACAGCACAGGTCCTGTCAGCTGCAGGAGTTACAGCAGCACAGGTCTGGCCTCAGGTCCCCATTTCAGGAGAACAGAAAATCCTTAGCAGCAGGACATAGTGGAAGCAAGATGGGCACAGGTCCAGTTTTCCTTGACAGCTGGGCAGCAGCTCTCTCACAAAGGCAGTGACACGCCCCAGGGTCCAGCATGAAGGAGATGGACAATGCATCAACCTTAACCTTTAGTCCATGTCAAGATGAAAATGTTTTCAGCCATGATTCAATTTGCAGGTTTGCATCCTCTGAGTGCTCAGACTTTAGCCTGTGGGAACCTTCCAGGCAAAGGATATTTCACTCATTTTTCTGGCACCACTGTTAAGGCAAACTTAACCAATATTATACAAGTCATATAGTACCAAAAGGATCCGCCTTCAAAAAATGGCCCCAGCTCCCCTGTGATTGATATGACAGGAGGGAAACAGGGTAATTAACAGTGTGGGGATTATGAAGGCCTTTCACTGACAAACAGATGCTGTGGGTGATGTTAAGGAAAATGAATTATTTAGGATTAGGAAACTGGGAAAACATGAACAGATCCTGTATCAAATTCAGCTTTCATAAAGTGGCTTTTGTGGTTAAATGTAGTTACTCCATTTGTCTTTTTGACCAGAAGCTGCTTTCTAAACTTTCTAGTTTCTGTGCTCACACAATGCCAGTCACTCTCTACATCTACCATGGGGGCCAGGAGTACTTTGCCTCTGGGCTGCTGCTCTGTGGGGTGATGACACACTATCTCTCCTCACAGCTTGGTTTTTGGTACCTATGGTGACTTGGGCAGTGAGTTCTCATGTCAGCAATAGAGCAGGGAGGCCCATCTGTGCAGGATGCACACCCAAGTGCATCTGATACTGGTTTTGTGACTCAGTCCAAACTGGGACCTTTAGGCAATACCAAAACATAAACAGAAAACAAGATCTGAGCTCTGATGTGATGCACCCTGGCTATAACTACCCTGGGTGATTTGTTAGCTATTTCTGAGATTTTCCTGGAGTTTGTTCTTTCAGACTGAAGCTTCAAGCTTGTAAACCCCCACCAGCTTCACTTTACACTCCTGAGCCTGCCCACTGCTCTCAGCAGACCATCTTACTGTACAATGCCAAACACTAGGACAGCAGTCCACAGGATCATGGTAAAAGTAGGAATGCAAGCAGATCTTCTGAACCCAGCACCTTGTGTATGGATGAAAAAGCAATTTGACTAATCCCTCACTGGTTCTTTGCCTTTTGCTTGAACTGCTCCTGTGCAAAATCTTTCCTCTTCTGCCTGAAAAAATATTTCATTAAAGGTGTCAAGTCCAAGTGAAGAAAAGATGCATTCTGAAAGCAAAGGACTTAAGGATGAATTTTGTGAACATTTCTTTTTGCTTTTTCTGCGTGAACAGTTTAAGGGAAAGAAAAGCTCCTTCCTTCCTTCCTTCCTTCCTTCCTTCCTTCCTTCCTTCCTTCCTTCCTTCCTTCCTTCCTTCCTTCCTTCCTTCCTTCCTTCCTTCCTTCCTTCCTTCCTTCCTTCCTTCCTTCCTTCCTTCCTTCCTTCCTTCCTTCCTTCCTTCCTTCCTTCCTTCCTTCCTTCCTTCCTTCCTTCCTTCCTTCCTTCCTTCCTTCCTTCCTTCCTTCCTTCCTTCCTTCCTTCCTTCCTTCCTTCCTTCCTTCCTTCCTTCCTTCCTTCCTTCCTTCCTTCCTTCCTTCCTTCCTTCCCACTCCCCCTTTATCACCCCATTCCCACCCTTCTCCCCAAATTTGCACTTTCTAGAGGGAATCTGAAAACTTAAGTTTTCCAAAAGGGGAGAACTAAGAAAACCAGTGTGTCATGTTTCTCTGATAGCTGGAATGTCTTGGTTTACATCTGTTTCCTGTACAAGGAAGCCCAAGGAGCAATGAACTCACCAGGAATAGAAATGTATGTGCTTTCTTTTTATCTTTAAACAGAAACAGCATGGTTACGCCTGCAATCTGAGTCCACGCAACGAGTAATTTCTCATTAAAAATACAATTGGAAAATAATTAAAATGTTCTTGTGAGCATGATTGCGTCTGTGTTAAATAGGAAGAGTTTAAATCACATCGCTACTGAATCAAGATATGGGTGGGAGCTTTTTTTGGAGTTCCCAGAAACTAAATGTCATAAGGCATGTCTGCTGGCTAGTCCATCCCTGGGACCACATGGCTGTCATGAACTCACATGAATCAGAGTCTACATATGTTGCTGAGGGTGACAAAGCATCTGAAATTACCAAAGCAACTGAGGGAGTTGCAAATTACTTAGAATAAAATATTTTCCACTGCTCTAAAGAAAATAATTAATTCATTTGAGGATTGCTATAGCAGAGTAGAGAAATAGCTTTCAGGAAGTTCACCTTGCTGAAGAAAATGTTCTTTTTGTACAAGTAAAAAGATAATAGGAATAGCAAGACCTCCTGATTAACATGATCTCTAGCATTAGGGGAAATCAGTGAAGTGCTTTATTAGTGGAACAAGAATGGTTTTGTTTTCTCTTTGTTCTGAGCTCTGGTATAGATAAATGAATGAAATGGGTACAATCTGTAAAGGGTCTTTTGCTCTCTGCTTTTTATTCTATCCCGTCACCATGGAACCGACATACACATTTGTCAGTGCAGCACTGAGCCCTAACATCAAAACACCTTGTGTTTTTGACATCTGGCAAGACTCTTTATAAGCTAATGGAGAAACTTTCTCTTTTTTCCCTGTTTACAATGTATGTAGAGACAGCAATCACAATGAACATAGTGGCATTTTTTGCCTAAACTATCCATGGGGAATAATGTGGTTATGGGTTGTTTTTATTCTGCCACATGAGACAAAACCACACTACTATAAAATGGATGTCTTAGTTTTAGCAGATAAGGAGAGTGGTCAAGTTGTTCACAAGCAGCTACAAATTTTCAATGGTCTGAACTGAAATACTTTGTAAATGCCCAGTTTGCAGAAGGCATGTGCTCTACCCTGTCCCAGCTTGGGCTGTTTCAAAAAGTTACAGACATATATTCAACTGCATTTGAAAATCTCATCTGAACACGTCTCAGAGTCTGAGGGTATCCGCTGAAGAGCAGAAGGAAGCATCTATGCGTAACCATGTTAATTCTATCTGCCAGTATGTATAAGGTGGTTACATTGAAGCTGCCCACACTCTGCTGTGTCACTTCTCAGTCTGAGCTTGGTGTAGCAGAGGGCAAGTACCAGACACTTCTGAGGATGCTGACATTGTGTAGCAAACCCAAGGTAGAAAGGGAAACCTTTTCTTCTCCCTTTGCTTAAAGTGCAGCTGCTGGCGGCAGAACTGTCCTTATCCAGTCTCCTAGGGGTGATCGTTTCATTTTTGTGAGAGATTTACTTTTCGCCTCTCACCAAGACAAGAACACTAGAATGGCTCAGAATACAGATACAAACACTGGTTAAACTTTGATAGAAATGCCTTGTAATATTTGTAATTATTTGGGATTTATTTTAACAGTATGAACATTGTTTATTCACCACTATCTAATGTGTAGAATTAAGGCACTTAAGGCTTCAGAGAAGAGAAATTTATCTCTAACCTAAGTGGTTATAATTGTACTGTTGTGTCTCTGCTGACTTGTTTCAGCAGCAAATTCAGCACACCCGATGTATGAAGTGTAGCGGCTGAACATCAAATCCAGTCCAGGCTTCTCCTGTGTTCATCAGACTCCAGGGTTCACTTTGATGTCCTGTCATTAGAATGCTGGTGTGATAGCTCAAGTGCCATTACCTTCAGCTCACCTTTGTTCTGCAGGATAACTTGTATTCTCAGTTAAATCCCTTCCTGTACCAATCTTTATG
This sequence comes from Molothrus aeneus, assembly GCF_037042795.1. Classification (NCBI taxonomy): domain Eukaryota; kingdom Metazoa; phylum Chordata; class Aves; order Passeriformes; family Icteridae; genus Molothrus; species Molothrus aeneus. The sequence continues at coordinate 141,186,761 of NC_089646.1, read as the reverse complement.
ATAATATATGCAGGACTGCAATGTCATCTGGTTAAGTAGATGCACTGCCTTTTGGGATCACACATATCCTGTTACAAGGGTCACTTGTTCCTCAAATGTTTCTGTCTGAACAGAGAGCTTCACAGCTTCTATGTATACAAAATATTGGACAGCTTTTCCCTGCCCCAAAATTGCTACATGGGAAATTTCTATGAACAAAGGGCTGGAAGACATGGGTTGTTTAAGGCCATGTGCAAGTTAGATTGGACACTTTGCAAGCTTTTGTCTTAGGTCCTGAGACTGCTTAACCTGCTTAGAGAGTTCGCATTGCTTAGTTTTTTCCCAGAAGTAAAATACATCCACTGAATGTTGGCGTTGTCTTTCATTTTCAATGAAGACCAAAAGCAGTTGGCAAAGAGATTCCTTAACTGGCAGGAGGATGCCAGCAGCAATAGTGGAAAGACAAGGCTGGGAATAAGAAGACCACTATCACAGACATGCTAAGAACAGCACCCTGGTAGGTAGACAAAGCAGCTCTCTGTTTCAGGCCCATGACTGAGGATTTCACTGCAATAATCTGTGTGTTCACAAACACCCTCGCAATCTCACCAGTCTGTTTGCAAGCTGGAATTTTCAGATAGCTTTCTGCAGGAGGAGGCATCAAAAGTACAAATCATACATGGTATTTCCTCTCGAACACAGGAGAGGAAATAAAGTGAAGGCAGCCAACATTTTTGAAAGGATGACTAGAGGGAGTACATACATTTCAAGGTAAATAGTGAAGATACTATAGGTGAGATTGTTGCACATATAAAGTGCAAATTTTAAGAGAAACAAGAAAAAGGAGAGAGAGCAAACCAGAAGTACCTTTGGAGATATACGATCAAGAAAACCAAAGTGGAGGTTTTTAATACAAAACACACTTCTTCTAAGGAAACAAGTCTGTTCCTCAAAAATACCAAGCTTGTGCTGCTCATAAGCACAGATGAGAAGATGAATCTGGTGGTAATTAGAGTTTCTAAGATGACAACAAAGCATGTTATTAGGACTGTAAATGGGTTAGGAATTGTCAAAAATCGAAAAGGTGTAAAAGGAAAAAAAATTAGTAAAGTTGATATGTGAAACTTTGTGTTTTCAGGTATTGAAAAAGTATTATGATATCAAACATACTCCATTTTCAGGGTTTGTCTTTGACCATCCTGTTATGATTGTTAGGCTTTTAAAAATGGAAGAAGATGCAAAAAGATCATATCTTATTTGCCAGCTGGTGAGAACTATATTGAACCTGAAAATGGCTGGCCAGAACAGCCAGGTAAAGAAGGTCATCTTTCAAGTGATTTGCTTAACCACATGTCCTCCAGCACACTGATTTAATCTGTGTATCTCTGTGAACATGTATAGAGCCACTGAAGTATCTAGCCTTTGTAAAGCTAGATGAAAGAATCTAAAGCAGCTACAAATCCTGTCTGGATTCCAGACTTCATTTTTTCCTTTCCTGATATCTGACATGCTGCCTCAGAAACCAAATAATTAATGGACATAACCAAATTTGGCAGCAACCCCTGCCAATAACTCAAATTCCAAGAAACTTTTCTTCTTCTAATAGTAAGTGTAATATAATAAACCCTTATGCTGCATCCATAATCACAGCACTTGACATTTTTCTTCAGTAATTTAAGTCAGTACAGGCTAATAACATGCCTGTTTAGGTTTTTGTTTAAGACAACGAATCCTGAAGAAAACATACAGAAGTGCAAATTTTAGCTCTATGACAAAAGAGCAATTGCTGCTGAACAGTGATTTGGAAGTCATAAAAATGCAATATTCAGAATCTCTGCATCCATTAGTTTGACAGATGTTCTTAAAAACATTCCCCTGGTTCTCAAATTGGTATAATTACACTGTCAGTGCTGTGTGTCCCTGACAAACATTCAGAAACTCTTATGACTTTTTTGATTGCCCTTATGTTTTCAGAATCCAATAGTCATATGTTTATTGCTTGCTCAATTTTAGCCAATATGTGTAATTCTCACCACAGATTAGCCTGGGTGTAGCTGGAGATGCAGACTTGCTTTGGTAGCCATTACTCGTCCATTTGTGCTCTGTGACTCTTTCTCCTGGCAAAAACCCAAAGGGATTCTGAGAGTTACACCCTGGGCAAGATGGTAGGTCATGTTCTTGGGTCCCAGTGAAGATACTCCTTAAGCGGAGACATGCTGGGTGAAGATGTCTGGGCTGTATTGTGCCTGTGTCTGATGGAGACAGCCTGCACCGAGCGTCCCTTCAGCCTGTCAGTCAGGGGTTTCTCACCTTTTGGCTGCTACCCAGAAGTTGCAAGCTGGACTAGCTGGTGGCTTTGTGAAGCATCCTCTGTAAGGAGAGCACCAGGTCTGCAGGCAGGATGCCTGATGGATTTTGCATTTGCCCATGGAAGAAAGCAATCACCCCTTGGTGGCAGGGCACCTAAAGACTTCATCCAGGCAAGCTGCAGGTTGGAAAGAAGAGAAAAAACCTTTAAGGCTTTTTATTTTAGGAGCTTATTGAGCTAGCACAATCTGGACTAATTATTGTCCAAACAAGTAATTCTATCCTAAGAATGCCTGGATGTGCTCTGTGTGTTCATGCACAAGCACACCCTTGTGTACGAGAGAGAAAGACACAACCGCCATAACAATCATAACCCAAGAAGCCGCAGGATTGGCACAAAAGGGACTTTTTTGACAATGAATCCATTTTTGTTAAATATTGTGGATTATCTCCTGGGTTCTTTTGGGAATATACAGAAGATTCCTGTGCAGACCTGAGGGAAAATCATTGTACTGATCTGTTAGCACCTCTGCAGTTAATATAAATATTGGCAACAGTTATATAAATACTGGTGGATTCCGGAGGGGCTGTGAGCAATTTAACAGCAAGAAGCTCCCTTTTAAATACAGGAAAATAAAATGCTTAATATGTCCCAGGATATGCTGTGTGTATGTGAGTGATTACATACAAATACCAAATAATGAGCAACCTGAGAAGATGCTAGTTGCAAATTAATTATTCCTCAATTAAAGCCACAGTAGTGTGCTTGCTCTGGTTGGGATTAAAGTTCCTGCTCTGACATTATTCACCTGCTGCTATGGAAACAAACACATTTAACATTAGAATCAGTAAGCCTGTTTTTCTAAAGTTATTGTTTTCTTGGGTAAATTAGGCCCAGATCCTCCATTTAGCTCTCCTGTGGCAGCTCTGTGAGCTCAGTGGAATTGATTGTGGGTCACTTCACAGCAGACCAGCAGCCAGGAGGATGATACACGTCACCTTCTTCACTACGCATATTTTCTGGTTTTTACTGAATCTACTAAAGCTTGCCAAGAGCATGTAGAGTCTATCCCAGGCCTCCCCACCCCTGTTATCCCTCTGTCTGTGTTTATCATTTACACTGCATGGAGATTCCTCATCTTAATTTAGAACTGCCTGTGCTTTTTTAAGCAGTTCCTTAATAAGGAAAGTGGGTCACACCATGAACTTAGGGAGGTGAAAATGCCCTGTCCTCTGGGGCTCTCAGAGGTGGGGATTTGGGGTGATGTGCAAGAGCCCTTTTCAGAAATGAAATGTGCAGGTGAGCCACTGTTCTCACCTAGTGCTGTGGCCATTGTGTGGGGCACAGGGAGCCCTGACCCTGCCACCTCACTTCTCAGGGAGCAATGTCATGGCAGCTGCCTGGACTGGACACATATTGGCCTTGCTTTTTTTTAGTTGGTTGGTTGGTGTTTGGTGGGTTTTGTTTGTTTGGTTGGTTGCTTTTTTGTGGGGTTTTTGTTTTTTTTTCAGTGATAGGCTGCCCAAACTCTTGACAAAACAAGAGTTTACATCTACCAAGTGCATGGAGGTGGGCCAGGTCCTGGGATTGCTTTTGTTGGGCTACATGGAGGAAAGGAGCGAGCTGAAATTCTCCTGGTGGACCACCTGGTTACTGCAGTACGCAGTGTGAAAATCAGAACTGAGAGGTGTAACCCTGGTAAGCCAATTTCACAGATACATGAGCTAAAGAGAGGTTCTGAATATTTGCTGACTATCACCCTCTTCACTCTGTCTCAAAATCTTCCCCTTGAATCACCCCTGATTTTGCAGTGGACATTTGCCCTGTGTGTGGTTGATCTAATGTTCCCTCAGGCTCTATTTTACAATGGGTGGGACTGCAGAGGAAGGGGCAAAGCCTGTGTTATTTTCCTCTTTGGTTCCTCTTCTGGTAAAATATTACAGGACCTTACCTTACTGTTCCTGTTATGCTTTCTATTTTGTTAAAATGCCCAGAGTTTTTCGGCATTTTCTGCCAAAAAATATCTCTATTAGTCTCCTTCCATTTCCTCTCCCACACTCCTCCAGCGTCAAAACCCTTCATTTACCAGGGGCTTCCCACTCTCCTCATTGCCCAAAAAAAGTAAAGAGTGGAGAAAAGAACTATTGTTATTTAACAACTTTGAACAAGAGAAATAAATCACAGCTACTTTAAAAACAGGCAATTAAAGCAATATTTTCTCTGAAAAGAATAATCTGAAAACACAGACATTGTATCACCAGAAGGCTTGGAAATGCAAAGAAATTAAATACCAGTATACTTTCTGCAATAGTGTCAGCTGCAAGACAGCTTTTGCAAAACCTTTTGTTAATATAACTGCCACAGGATTGCTTTCCTGGGCCTACAGACAGCCTGAAAGGCTAGTTTGGGATTAATTTAGCTTAATTAGACATCAATTTTAACACCAAAACATCATCTAAAATTATGGGACTTAAAGTAGAATGGTGAAATACCAAACTAGCTAAACCAAAGGGTTAGTGGAGGGTGAGCTCTGCATGTGTAGAAACTATGCCAAGTTGAAATTCAGTTTACTGGTTAATCCTGCATGAATAGCTTTAATATAAAAACAGCTCTTATCTCAAGGATGGAGTAATGAAGTATTTCTTTGGTTCATGGTGGAAACTGGTAGCTATTACAGAGAAGGAAATACAGAAAGAGGAAGAGATAAGTGGGAGGAAGGAGAGAAGAGAACAGGGATGGAGGAGATGAGGGGCAGAGCACAAAGATCTGGAAGCGGAGCATGTCTTACTCAGCAACACTGACCGTAAGAAGGCTTTAAGCAGATAAACATCAATTTACTACTTAAAAGTGACATTCTACCCTTGAAGTATGTGCAGACCTCCCCATGAGGTCAGTGGGTGTGCCAGTCTGAGCTGTCAAAAAATACGTTGTCTGAAATTTATATCCTGGCCTTGTGGGAGCAGCTGGATGCAGGATTTGGCGCTGGCTGTGGAACAAGTTTGATGTTACTGTTCAGAGTCACTGACGCTGCTGGACGCCCGTCTGAGGTGTGATGGTGCAAGGACACGTTTTTCACCCTCAGCTCACTGGAAAGCTGCTTAGCATGAATAGGTTGAAGTTGTCTATTAATTCGTGGCCATGGACTATTTCTGTGATTCCTGTGTACTCACTCTCACACTTTCCTGAAGGTGATAATTCCTCCTTGAAGTAAGGAAGGAATTTACCTCTTGCAACAGGTGCAGTGACCTGAATGTCCTGGTAGACTAATGGGGGCTCTTTCTGGTGATGCAGAGAGTTCACAGAGGAAAAAGGAATGATCCATGGCAAAGGATTGCCCCTTTCTTTGGTGTAGCTGTTTACATGGACTTCAGTAGGCACAAAATTCACTTCTGTCCAATGTTTTGAGACGTTGTTACTTAATTACTAATAAAAAAATTCTGATAATTAAATACCCAACAGAGTTAATGCTTAGGTTACTAGGTAGCTCTTAGCACTGGTTTTGATGCTGTGGCAGCAATGTGTTCCAAATGGGAGAGCTTGTACACAACAGGAAAACCAAGGAGGCAGCTATCCATTGAGCAGCACCCTTTGGGGTCAGGGGATATTTCCAGGCTTGATGATGGCAACTGCTGGAATTGTCAGAAATGGAATGGAATAGGACAAGTTCAATTTTTTGTATGCCTGGAATCTAGGTTAACACAAACCTCTTTCAGAAGGGTTGACAGGAGGTGAACTTAAGAGCAATATAACGTTCCTGAAAGCCTGGCTAGTCAGTGGTTCTCTCTGAGAATTATCAAGACCAGTTTTATCTGATCAGTTATCAACAGTCCCCTTCAGATATCATCTGAAACCTACAAAATCTCCCAATCCTGAAGAGAAATTAGATAAAATCTTGAGCCCCAGGGTTTCTGTTCTTCCCAAAATATTCCTGTCATTAACTTTCAACATCTGCATATTTATGTCTTCTTCCAAATATATTGCCAAGTCTAACCCTGTTTTAAATCTTTCCTTAGTCTCAGTTTTCTTGATGATGTGTCAAGGTCTGTATCACTATAGGTGCCAAAATATGGAGAAATATTTTCTTGTTTCCACTTTGGACCTGCTATCTTTGACTTTCTTTTACTGTCTCCTCCTTCTTATGCTACAGGACAGAAGAATTAACAAACAGAACAGAAACAAACAGAACAGCCCTCTGACCTGCTCCACTTTGGGTAAATGAGATATAGGAGAAGAAAGTCACCATCTTCTAAACTGTTGCAACAAACATGAGAATGGCCACTAGCAAGCTGTGCTGGAAGAAAGATATGTGCTAGGTAGAAGCCCAAAGAAAATCTGGAATGTAGGCAACAACTGCAAGTCAAGCCTTTACAGGTCTAAGCATCCCACAACTCCCTTTTCCTGCAGTACAGATGCTGTCTTGCAAGCATCAAACTTCTCTCCACAAAAGATGATAGCTGTCCTCATCTGGTGTATATATTAAATATGTTTTAGAATCTGTCTGGGCTGGAATTTTTTCACTCCCTTCATTCTGAATTTACATCCCAGTGGGGCATTTAAACTGGAGGTGACAGTGTGTCTGTCTCTACCCCAGCCCTGTCAATCCTATTCCTGACAAGGAGAAAAAGCAAATTAGAGAGTCATGCTGCTTCAGTTCAGCTTCTCTCTCAAAAATAGATATCAATGTGAAGTAGCCATGAAAGGACTTTTTGTGTGTGGCTTTATCCTGTCATAGCAGGGGTTGCTGTAATGAACTGAGGAAATGTGAGATGAAGTGGGAATACAGGCATAGATGAAAAAACTGACAAAATGTCAGGAATCCTTTTTTTAAAATCTATATGTAGCACTGAAACCAGAGCTGAAATGTATTAAATAACTGTCAAGTGGGGAATTACAGGGAGCTGCCTTCCAATCTGTGTAGAAGATGCTTTTCAAAATACATAAGTAGCATCATCTTCATCTGATGTTTCACACAATGGTATAGAGTAATGCCAAACTGGGATTAGATGCACAGCCTGGGTAGAATGACAATTCTACTACAGGCTTTGGTGAACAGCACTGATTAACACCCAGTGGAAACCTGCCTCCTGCATAGAAGAGCTGTGGAGATGCAGAAATGTTCAATACCTCCTCTGTTATGGCCTTGCACTGGGACCTTATGAAAGGGAAAATCCTGATAAAAGCTGTCAAGATCTTGGCATGCAGGGACACCTTCTTTGACATTTCAGGTGCTATCACAAAAGAAAGAAGGAACTATGCACAAAAGGAGGTGACTGAGTAATGGAAAACATTGGGAGACCAGGCCAGTCAGACACTTTGTCAATGACCTCATGGATTGTCATCACCAGCTGGTCTGTTTTATCATCCTCTCTGCCCTGCCACCAACAGTGAGAGCTCCCCACCATGAGTTCTACAGACAAAATGTAAGATTGGAGGTGGAAGTCTGCAGCTCTGCTGTGCCTGGGTCACAGGTTTTGGTGTGTTGTGCTCAAAGACACTCACACCTGGGTCATGGTGGTGGCCACAGGAGGAACTGACATTGGGAAAAGAAAGATGTGAGGAAACTTTGATACCGTATACATATTCTTACAGAAATCTGTACCAAAAGGTAGAGGACACCAGAGAAATCAAGGAAAATGTTTGAATTTTCTGCTCCACCTTCCCTGGTGGATAGCTGAAGTGAAGGTGTGTCTCTTACACGTCTCTTACACAGGTGTGTCTCTTACACAGGTGTGTCTCTTTCTTCTCGGTCAATCACCCAGCCTGTGAGGGCACTGCGCTCTGAGGCAGGTGCCTGTGAATGTCAATCTGACTTTGCACTGCATGAAACTGCTTCATAAATAATTAATTTATGTCTCCAAACAAGTTTTAATGGCACTATCATACACCCTCCCTACCCACTGATGCCAAGTGAACTCCTCCGTTCAGCAGGGGAACACCACTGGTGCTTGGCTTTTCTGAGCTTGGTTAGATCAGAAAAGTCTAAAAACTGTGCCAGATCTTGCTGATGGTGTTGTCCTGTGCTGACCCAAGGTGGGACAATTGCAAAAACCTCTCTCCCTCATTTTGGCAAGGCATCTCTCAAATGCCCAAGCTCATTAAGCTTATTACTCTACTTGAAGTAAGAGATATAAAAACTTTCTGCTACACCAACTAATCCCCCTGATAAACGTGAGCCAGGCTCCAGCTTAGGCTCTCTCAAAGAGTGTGACATTGAATTGCAAAGCTCTGTCTCCTCACAGGGAGCTCAGCTGTTGTGCTGCTGGAATCTGGCCGCAGGGATCGCGTTCAGACGCGGCGCTTGCGAACCAGACGTGTGGCACCACTCACCCCAAGGCATGTGCTTCAGAATGCCCATCCTTGTCTCTAGACCACTCTAGGGCTGTGGGATGATTTCTGAAACAAATCAAGGGCAAAGCAGTGAATGCTAACTGTGTTTGCATAAAGGCAGTGGTTCCAGCCACCATCCCCATGGACCAAACCTAGGAAGGATGCTGAAAAGCTCCAAGCTGGCTGTGGGACATATCCTATCTTCTGGGCATTGCATAATTAAGCTATCCTTTACTTAATTTTGTTTTGTTGTACTTTGTCTAAAATGCAAAAACTAAGAAAAGAAGTGAGAGGGTGAAGACAGACTGAGACAATCTTGCAAGCACTCTGCTTTCACCTTTGATGGTAGGCATTGTTTCATTTAGCCTACATTATGGCTTTGACTACCATTTGATCTCAGACTCACTACTTGAACAGATTTGCTATTAAAAAAATACTGCTTTTAAATGATGTTTGCTTTAAGTAAGTCTTAGTGTGATTATTGTGACTGGATAAAATAACAGACTGTTTGTTTTCTTTTAACAGAATTCATAACATATGTTTGTAATAAATGGACTTGGGCAGTTGTTCTGATGATAAATGGGCCAAAATTTGAAATTAGTGCAGCCTTGATGAAATTTCATCGCTGCAAAATCCAAAAAAGAAGGGAAAAAATCATCTATGAAAATTAACAACTGAGCAGAGTGGGGGACCTTGGGGGGCAGGATTTATGGCTGCACAGTACACTGGGGGACAGGGAGCAGTGGAAATGTGCGCTCAGAGGCAAGAAGGAGTTTCTGAGGCCCCCAGCAAGTCTGTGCCCATTGCTGTTTGCAGGGCTGCAGACCGAGCTCAGCCGTCAGCCACCTGTACTTCTCCTCGGGAGCAGCAGCTCCCCCTCAGACCACCTACTTTGAAAGCAAAGCCAGTTAAGGCAGCATTTAACTGCTCTGGTTCAAGACAGTGATGCAAGCTGCCTGTTACCCAGAGAGCCTGAGCTGAAGGACTTCGGCTGGCTGTGCCTCCAGCTTTGTCTGGCAAGTTCACAGAGTACCCCTAAATGCAGTGTGCTGGTTACGGGCTGAGCTGCTGGGCTGAATTTCACTGGGCAAGTTTCATCTCTCAGCTTCCACCACCTCCTCATTTGATGACAGAAAGTCTAGGATGGACAGTGAGAGCAGTGACCTCTCACTACAGAAACTGGTTTTTTGCAATGGATTTCTTAAAGCCAAAGACAAGTTTGTTTATTACACTTGCTTTACAGTGCATGTGCTATGCTTCTGCCTCCTTTGACTTAAAAAATAAGAGAAATTATCACCCTGTTCTCTTCACATTTGGAGGGTATACAGAGTCTCTAAGTCCTGTGGATTCCCCAGGTTGATCTCCCTGGCTCAGCAGCCATCACAGCTGAAATGGGACAGTTGTCTCCATTTCTTTATTGTGAGTTCCTTAAAAAAACTAGACTAAGCCTTGGACTTAAATCCCAGCGCAGTAAGCAGTGATTGAAGGAGTCAACAAAACCTTGAGGGATAACCCGACAAGAAAGTTTCAGAACGAAAACTTCTAAAAGAAACTAAAATTATAAAATAAAGTCAACAACAAAAGGGCCTCACCCTTCAGCTTATCTTTTTGGAAGTTGTGCTTGCAAAGTGCATCCTTGGAATTACTGCTTTGTTTCTTCCTTTGTGAAAAAGGACTTTTAGTATTTTAACTCTCTTCTGATCTCTTTATTTGAGGGATATGCATGGACAAAACAACTCTAGTATTTCAGCCTGTGGTCAGGAAATATGCAGCTGTTCTGAAATTACTCTCTGATTCAATGTAATGAAGTTTTTCCCATTGATACATTATATTACTTCCCAGATTGTTTTTCCAACTAAGCAAGTGAAAACATTTGTACAGAGAATAATTCTTTATTTTACAGAAAATTATTTTTCTGTCAGTTCAAGTCCAATTTTTGGTGCTGTTACACACAATGAGCCAGGTACAGTCTTGGGGATGGGGAGCAGGGGCCAGGAGAGGCGAGGGGTGAGTTAATGTGACCAGCCACAGTCCCACTTGCACATGTAGCAGCTCTGTGAACACCTCATTTAATCTATGAGAGGTTGCCACTGCTTGGGCTGTTGGCCATGGCCCTGCTAAACCCCTCCATACCTACCACACTGATAGGACAAAGACAAAATCTCTCAGGAAATTTATTTATTGGGTTGGACACATGAGGTCTGCCAGCATTTGAAACTGCAGACAGGGGTAATGGGTTTTTTCTTGCACTCACTTCTGGGTAGCACATCAGACTCTATTCCTGCTGCATGACAAGGATGTCCCAAGCCTTTAATTTACATTCCTATTGACTACTGTGCAAAGAAATTATGCAACTGTTCTTATAGACCAATATTAGGAAGACCTTTCCAGCTTCAGCCTAAAGTGTCATTACTGGTACTGCTTCCCATCTTTACAGTTTTGCTTAGAAATGGCATTATTTTAATATATTTTTACTCTCTTCTATTTATGAGTCTCTTACAAAGAAATCATGATGCAACTACAGACAACTATTATGTTGCAGTGGGAAGAGCTGTACTTTTCCATACATCACAACCCAAATGGGGTCAGGTTATACTTCTAACATATGCCACAGGATGCAGTACTATTGGGAGGATATCTTCAGCAGAAAACACAGAAGATCTTAGTAACTGCACATGGAAGAGGCTGCAAAAAGAATAGGAAAAGGATTGCCCATCCTAAGGCTGTTACCTGTACTGAGTTGAAGGTTATGGGGGCAGACTGCATGCTGCAATGCTGTGCTGTGCTCAGCCAGGAGCAGAGCTTTGCTGTGTGCTGTTCTCAGGATACACTGTAAGGCAGGCAGCACAGACTGTGTGCTGGGTGGGCAGAGGATTTATCCTTCATTGTTACCACACCAGCACATCAGAGCCAGGTACTATATCTTAAGGCAAACTCCTTTGATGACTTCCAGTTACATTTCCAGTTGACATTTCTTTTGAATCATGATTGTAACAAAATCCTCTAAAGGCCTATGGAAAAGGTAAACCCTTTCTGCAGTATCTGAGGGCCCTGAAGTTGCACAACATACTGAGAGACTATGCAGCCTTTGTTTGATTATACAAGTAATTAAATTTAAAATTTTATTAAACTTGTTAATGAAGACATAAAAGATACAGCTTCATACTTTACTTTGATTTGTTACAGGTTTTCACTAAATCCACAATATCCTGGTACATGTATACACTGTGTTTAAGGCTTCTCTGGTTTAACCAAGTAAATGCAAAGTAGTGCTGAGAGAGCTGTGAAGATCATTTCTGGAGACTATTATGATCTGTTTCAAAGTTGAAAGGGAGTCAGAAAGGGGAATAGCTATGAGAGACAAACTTCTCAAAGACAATCCAGAGGGGTCTCTCAGTCCTTTGACTCCTGGGAAATATTCTGGATCCAGCCCACCATTACTTCTTATTGCCTCATTCCTTCAGGTTTTAATTCTCAGAGGGTACTCCCTGAAATGTAGGCTCAGGTCCTTATTTTAAACTTATTTCAGTTTTTATAACACCATGAAAAATAGAATTCAACTTAAAGTCTCCTCTTGTGAGCTTCCCTGTCTATTTAGAGGAAAGATGGGTTTCAAATACTGAGCTCTTTCTCTCTTGCTTTCTCCAGGAGCAAGAGTCAAAGACCCACAACCAATATGGCAACTGGAACATTGCTGTGATGCCAGCAGTAAAAAAAAATGTGCAAAAAGGTCAGTGATGCTCACCTTACAAATGAGGCCTTACAACTTTTCTCTATAATGACATCCTTTACATGATTGGCTTCAGAGAGATTAACTTGCAGAGGTCTGCATGTCAGGAAAGACATGCAGAAAATTTTATTCTCCTTTCAAATAAGAACTATAATACACTCACTCTTGTGCTGTTAAAAGCACAGATCATAAAACACAAGCACTACAAGGTGGCCTCCCTGGCTCTGCTATTCTATAGCTTACTCATTTTTAAACATTTACATTTGTTCCTCAGACATTAACATACCTTTTGCTCTGCCATGCACCGTGAATAAATTTGTGTTCCTAGAACAGGCCAATGAAGTAAAACTTCATAAAACTACTCAGATTCACAGCTGTAACTTGAAGAAATTTTGACCTTTCACAGGAGGAAAGAAAACAGAGAGGAAGAAGGGTATGTGTATAGTCATTACAGGCCCTAAAGTTTACAGAAACACAGGTTCCCAAGAGCCTTCTCAATAATGGCTTTAGTCAAATATTTATATTTCTATAACTTTATATGTTTAATGATTTTCCCCATTAAGGTTTTTGTGGTTTACCAAGGAAAATCCAAATATTCTTGATGATGATTGGTGAGTTAAAGTTCTTGTAGCAAGACAGTGTATAAAAACCTCTCCAAATAACTGCCTTTTTCACACATCTGGAAAGACTCCATTTTTTTATCTGTTAGAACCTTACAAGGGCAGCTTATTACAAAAATAAACAGAAGAATACATGCAGTCACAGAATGACTGAATTGAGTATAATCTTACCAAAACAAACCCTGTCTCAATACTCCTTTGTTTGTTGCTTTTTGGCAGTATTATTTACTCTCCTGTGTGTATTGTATAATCATTACTGCCCCCACTTTCTCCCTGATGTGAAACATGTCCAGGTGGTCAGCAACAACAAGGCCAAGGCTTGCCTAGCACTGAAACCTCCTGGAGCTGAGTGCATCCTGGGAATGGGATCTCTGATTCTCACTTGCTCTCCAAGTGGGTAAGAGCACCATCACTCTTCAAGGACTCATTGAGGAGGTATATAACAAATCTGACCTGCTGGACCACAAGTTATTTCTCCTGAGACACTCTACAATGCAGGTAAGGGACCTGAATCATGGTGTCATGGTTTTGACACTGGCACAATGCCAGTGCCCCCATGAAGATACATTCTCCCTGGTAGCTGCTGTGAGATGTGACCAGGAATAAGCAAAGCAGGCTCCTACTTAGGAAAGAAAAGAAAACAGAACTTTATTAACTACTCTACAACTACAGATAAAAAGGAACACACACACACACACAGGGAAAATGAAAACCTCACAAATGCATTTCCTCCTCCCCCCACCAAATTTCCAACACAATACATTTGTTCCTCAAATCACCGACTCTCGGTCCAGCACCACTCTTCAGACAATCAATCCTCAGTTCATCAAGAGGAGAGGAGTCCTTCTTGTACCATGGGCTTCCCCTGGAAACACAGTCGAAGCCTCGTGTGTTTCCGTGTCACTCGTGGCACCGCCCGGAGTACATCTGCAGTCGTGACCTCTTCCTTTCATGTCCAGTGCTCTCACCACTGAACACGGACCAGAGCTGCTTCTAGGGTTGTCTTTTAAGGATGCTCTGTCCCGATCCAAAAAAAGGCACAGTCTCTCCTTTGGGACACCTGTCCCCACAATCTCTCCTTTGGGACACCTGTCCCCCCCATATTTTTTCACCCCCTGGGGCCGAGGGGCATCAACACTGAGCAGTCTCTGTATCACAAGGAACATGGGTCTGTCCATCTCTCTTTTGGGACACCTGTCCCCCCAATCTCTCCTTTGGGACACCTGTCCCCCCCATATTTTTTCACCCCCTGGGGCCGAGGGGCATCAACACTGAACTCTCTTGGTTCTGAGGCCATTGCCTCCCCCTAGAATGCAGTCTCTGTGTCACAAGGAACATGGTTCTGTCCATGGCTATACAAAAAGAGTCCAGCAAAAGCTACTCCATCATCTCTTCCCACTAGGATTCTTCTCTATTCTTCTACTATCTCTCACTCGCCCAGACCTCTCTCACACTGGCCCATTTCCTTCCTCATCTTCCACTCTATCTTCTAGGAAAGGTCAATGTTCTGTAAAGTTCTCATTCTCCAAAAAGGGACTTAAAAGCTCCTACAAGCGGCCGGCTGACCCCCCCCTTCTTCTCCTCCCAGCCATGCTGCCGGCACAGGCCCATGTTTATCGAGTTTCAAGGTTACAGTCCCAGGCAGCGGCTCTCTCTCTCTCTCTCTCTCTCTGTGTGTCTCTCAGGGGGGGCTGCCCGATGGCTCCCGGTGTCTCTCTCTCTCTCTCTCTCTCTTTCTCTGTGTCTCTCAGGGGGGGCTGCCCGATGGCTCCCGGTCTCTCTCTCTCTCTCTCTTCCGCCCTTCCACCCCCGGGCTCAGGCCTACCTCTCCCGGCCACATGGCTTTTCCCCTCCCCCTGCCCAGCCAGCAGCTGGGCCGGGGCAGAGACCCAAACTCTTTCCTGACGGAAACCCAAAAGCCCCTCCCAGGGGAGAGCTCTGCTTTTAACCCCGTGTTCTCAGAGGCGTGTCCATGTCCTAATGGCCAGGTTAAATGCCAATATTAAAGTCTGAATATCCATTGGCCAAAAACACAGCATCCCAAAAAACACATTTCCTGTCAAACCACCACACATGGAATCATAGAATCCTTTTGGTTTGAAAGGACCTTTAAGGTCATTGAGCCTGGCCATGGCCACAAACATCCCAAAAAGTTCTTTCTACTGGAGCACTAATTCTGTCAGATGAAAGGAGAAAAGTTATGAACTATCATAGGGAAGAGAATATTCCCAGAAACCAGAGGGAATTCACTCTAGTGGGAATTAAAACCATTTTCCAGTCTTTTACAGATCCATCTATGTTTGGCTTTGGCCACTGAGAGAAAATGCTGTCACATCCAGCAGGCATCCTATAGGCTAATTACCTCCAGCTCAGTCCTTTGATGGGAAGGGAACCATGGTGCTGCAGCACTCCAAGACCAGCTATAAATGTCTGTTTCATACACTGGTGGGTGAAACCCCACCCTGCTGGGCAAGGACTGCATTGCAAAGTCTGGCACCTTCTGGCACTGAAAAGATTGGAGCACTCTGAAAGCATGGGATGTACTTCCATGTGTAGAGGGTACATGGCATTATAACTATGGCAGCAGAGATACTTTTGTTTCTGTGTATATTTGTAATTTCAACAATTATATTTAGTAGAGCAAGAGAGAAAATAAAAGGTATTAAATGTATTTTCTTATTGCTATCTGTCTTATCTGTCTGGTCCTAGAAGCAATAAAAAAGCACGCAAAAAACTGAGTAGTCTAATCAGATGACATGTACTGAAAACGTCTTTTCATTTCCATCTGTAAAGATGTATTTTATTTTTTGAGTCATGATTTCTGTGATACAGACCTACCTATTCACCCTGTTGCAACAAATACCAACTACACAGATAAAGGCTTATCTACTGCATTTCTTGAAGCTTGCAAAAGCAAGGAAGTTGCTTGCCAGTAATGCCTTAGGCAAAGAGCTCATAATTCAGGAACATTTCTATGATTCTATGTTTCATTCTATGATTCATATTTCTATGATTTCTATGTTCACTTAAAGTGAACATAAGGCAGGAAGTGTGTGCCTGAAGTTCAGTCTTGTCTACAAGTATTCATGTGTTGTCTGAAGGAATTAAGTTCCAATATGTAACTAAAGTTCAGCCCAAACACTGAAAACACAAAGTATTTTTTTTTTTGAAAGTAATTTTACAGCTTGGCATTATCTTACCTGTGGGTTCTGTGCTCCCCCAGGCACAGCAATTTGGAAATGAGAAACCTCAAGCTGCGATTGCTGAAAGCTTAGGGCTCCACACATGGGATGATGTGGTTCTCCCTGGCTCTGACAAAGGAGAGAGGCTGTGGAAGGAGGCTGCATCTGGGGCATCACACATTCAGCTGCCTGCACAGCTCCATGGCTGCTCTGGTACCCTGGGGCTCAGCAGCTCAGAGTGGCCAGCACAGGGCAGGGATATTCAGCATGTGCAACACAGTGAGGGAAAGCAGGAGAGAAGCCATGTTGCTCCACAGGAGACCTGAGCTACCCCCACAGTCAGCTAGAATTGTAGGAAGCAGATGGAAGGATCACGAAATCAGACAGTGCTGGGACAAAGACACAAGATTGTGAAGGAAGAGGACCTAGACTTGTGCAACTGCAATTGTCATCTTTCATGGCCAGCCACCAATCCATGTCCAGCCAGAAATAGACCCATAGACCTC
The DNA here is from genome assembly GCF_037042795.1 of Molothrus aeneus. Lineage (NCBI taxonomy): Eukaryota > Metazoa > Chordata > Aves > Passeriformes > Icteridae > Molothrus > Molothrus aeneus. The sequence goes on along the minus strand of NC_089646.1, from coordinate 141,170,109 downwards.
AGGGACCAGAACAGGAGCAGAGTGCCTGGCACTGCTCATGAACACCAGCTGGGGGGCACAGGCCATAAAACACCCAGAAGAGTAACACATTGTTTTGTTTGTCATTAGAAAGTTAATCCAGTTCCAAAACGGCAAACACCCACATGCATTGAACTCAGCTTTCCACATTTGTGGAGCTGAGTACTAAAAAGTACTCATTTAGGGGAGAAGACAATGAGCTATTTTGCTAGGATCTTCCAGATGCCATGGTTTAAAGGCATTCACCCTGTTAACCCAGCTCTGCCTCTCTGAGCTGTGTGCTGCAAACACTCCTTCCACACACAGATGCTGATCAACCTTGTCACTACAATTTGCCACATGTCTCATTTGGTGTTTGGTGTTCTATAATGTTATGTCCTCCACATATTGCTGTAGGCTGCAGCAAAGCATGACTGGGGGTGGGAATGGGAAGCAGGAATGGGAGAAGGACAGAAAAGAAGGAAATAGCAGACATTAGCAGCTACCAAATTTCCTCTGGAGGTTTGACATTTCCAGTAGAAATAAATCAGTGCCCTGACAGTGAGCACAGTACAGCAGAGATATACTCAAGCTAACTTTAAAGGTACCCTCAGCATCCTCAAACCCTTGGAAAGTGGAGCTGGTTACAAAATCACCAGAGCAGCATAGTGAATGCTCAGCTCTGAACCACTATGGAGAGACAGCTGTCAACATCTGGATCTGCCAATCGAATGCTAGCATGGCCACGTCACTCTGCAACATAACCAAATGGAGCATGTGGACATATCCAAAATGAAAGATTCATCTTTGATGCATTTTCTTTTGAATCCTAACCTGCTACCTGTCACCTGTCACATGCTTGTACATTCTCTTTGGGACAATAAGTCCAAAGCATACAACAAAGGAAATGTAGTTTGGTTTTTTGAAATTATTATTATTTTGTTAGGTTTTTTCCATACCTGGATGTCAAGTCATTCCTTCAAAAAGGTGAAAAAAAATCTATAAATTAAAAATTGCCATGTCTTTGCAAAAAAATTAGCAAAGTGTATACTCAAATAATACTCAAATTTATGTAATATGTGCTACTGGTTCCAGTCCTAGGGCATCCATGCAAACCTCTTTTGTATTTTTACTGATCTAATTCCATTTAGTTTTGCCTTGGAAAAAAAGTCAGTCACGAAAAACTAAAGTAACAAAAACAGAACAGAGAAAGGAGATAATTTCCATTCCACAACTGATATTGCTATTTGATATCACTTTGCCTGAAATCAGAAGACAGCTAATTTTCAACCAAAGCTGGAATATTTTAAAAATATCAATTATACATTTTGGGTCACAGAAAGAGCTTGAGTCAGAGAGAATGAAAACAGTTCAGTACAGACTAAATGTTTTCTCTTTACTTAATATTTCCTTCAGCTCTATTGCATTTCTAAAGTGAACTCTAGAAAAATAATAAAATGAAAAATAGAATACCAAGTTAAGTATCTGATTTCCCCTCATTTCTCAAGAAAAATGTACTGAAATACTTTTCCAACAAATTAAAAAAACCTTAAAGCACAATTTACATCCATAATGCAAAAGGCAAAAATAAAAAACCACTTCACATAAATATAGGGCTTGAGACAATTATCCAGACTGTGGAAAGGTTGCTAAAATCAGGAAAGTGTTCTGGTGTGAACTGCTGTGGCAGAATCACAGAATCATAGATTGGCTTAGGTTGGAAAATGCCTTTAAGATTATTGAGTCCAACTGTAAACCTAACACTGCCAGGTCCACTCATCTTTTAGCAACATTCTTAGGATAATCCTCCTCCCCTAACATTCACTTTGACAGAGAGAAATAAGAGCAGGATTTTTCCCAGAGAAAAACCTGAGCTTTTGTTAAATTGTCTGTGTATGGAACACTTAAAACTCTCTCAGTGCAAGCCTTGCTTACAGCAAAGTGCCTGTAGTTTTTGTCAGCAAAACACACAAGCAAAAGAAAAGTCATCCTAGATAACTCTACCTAATGGTCTCTCCTGATTTTGTTACCCAAACAAAAACCAAAACAAATCCCTCCTCCATCCTCCACCCGTTCCCTCCTACGTTAAAAGAGAGGCAGCAGCCTGCTCAGGCTATAAAAATTCCCAGTCTTTTCACAGCCCCAGTCCCCAAGGACAGGTTGAGCAGCCAGCTCCCCACCAGCCTCCTTCCAAAAAACGCCCCCACCCCTTGTGAGTCAGTCATTCTCATAGGGCTCCCCAGGGTGTTCCAGGCTGCCTTTGCCCAGAAATTCTGCTCCTCTGCTCTGGGCTTTCCACCTGTGATGAAGTGGCCTACAGGAGACTCTAGCAGATTTTGGTTACCTCCCCACCTACCAGATGCAGGGTGGGTTCTCTCACATTCCTACATTGCATGATGTCAAAGCTATTTTATTTTTTCTTTTCAACTTAAAAATAAAAATTAAAAAATCCTCTGCATTTGCATTTCAGGAATCTTTATTTCTCCTTCCCAGGCTTTGCACATTTTATTGAACTGGTGAACCTTTCTCATTTACTGAGGCTGACTAGAAAATCTTTGATACTACTTGCTTTGGTTTTTTTCAATTGGAAACCACAGTCCTTTTTAAATCAAAATGCCATTTGTGAAATCATTGCAGTTATGTTTGAATCTCCTTTTGAAAGTGAACCAGAACTGAGTGGTCTGACTCAGCTGAAATCTGAGTCTGTCCCACTGACTCTGTCCCACTTCAGCATTTTTTGTAATGAGTCTCTTTCTCATTTTGGCATTTTTTATGATGAGTCTCTTGAGTATTCCATTCAAAATAACCTTGAGTTTATTATATTTTTCTGTTTCATATGTTGTATGCCTCTACCAAAATGTCCCAAATCAAAATGAAACACTTTGTCCAGTCCAAAAATATTCATATTCAATTTCTTTTAAACAGTTTCAAAACTTGATGGCTTTGTTCTGAATTGAAGGAAAAGTTATATTACAGAGATAAAAAGTATGTATTATGACCATATGACTGTGTGAGGAAAGTGCTTGTGAAATGCCTAATTTTTAAAGCTCCACTTGTGGAAAACCACCTGTGATTGTCTGCCTGTGGCTGTAATTATCTGACCAATACAGGAATTTGTAACACACAACCTGCAGCATTTGCTTTACATCCCTTCCCCATCAATGCTGATGTCCAAGATTTATTGCTTTCCGACTCTCAGCATTACATCACTGAATTTTCAGGCCTGGACCATGTACCCACAAGTCTGGGAGAGATGTTTGTGCCCTCAGTAAGGAGGCTGGAGTTGATATGTGTGAACAAAGGAGCAGAATGCTGGCCAAATGTAGTGCTTTGAGGAAATAAATCCTCTAGGAACATCAGAGAACAAGGGGATTTCTTAAGTCCCTCTCCACTCCACAGTAGCCTTGGATAGTAACTTTGCCCACTAGATGATGTTACTTTCCTTGGAGGATTCATGCCTTGAACTCTGCTGAGAAAGGGGGAAACTATGCCATTGAAAGTACAATGTTATCAGCAACATTACACTTGCTAGATTTATTTTCTGTTCTTATTGCTCTGATTTTATTCAGGTCAGGATACAACCAGACACAAACTGGCAACATACACTTGCAGTCCAGAAAGCCTGGGCTGCATCAAGAGCCCCATGGGCAGCAGGTCAAGGGAGGGGATTCTCCCCCTCTACTCCACTCTCATGAGACCCCACCCTGAGTTCTGCATCCATTTCTGGGGTCCTCAGCACAGGAAGGACATGGACCAGTCAAAATGAGTTGGCCACAAAGATGATCAGAGGGCTGGATCACTGCTCCTATGGGGAGAGGCTGAGAGAGTTGTGATTGTTCAACCTGGAGAAGGGAAGGAGACCTTATGATACCTTCCAGTACCTCATGGGTGCCTACAAGACAGCTGGAGAAAGACTTGTTAGAAGAGCATTTAGTGACAGAAAAAGGGATAAGAGCTTTACAGTGAAAGAGGGTAGTTTCAGAATGGATATTAGAAAGAGATTCTTGACTGTGAGGATGGTGAGGCACTGGCTCAGGTTGCCCAGAGGAGCTCTGGATGCCCATCCCTGGAAGTGTTTAAGGCCAGACTGGAGCCCTGAACAACCTGATCTAGTGGAAGGTGTCCCTGACCACGGCAGGAGGGTTGGAACTGGATGGTATTTAAAGGACTTTTCCAACCCAAACTATTCTATGATTCTAATATTGGCCTGTTCTCCTGGTGTAGGCATGAAATTCATCAAAAATCTGGGAAGTGCTCACATGCTGAGACTGATCTGGATTCATGGAGCTGGGGAGTACTGTGCTGTGCAGCTCCTGTGGTAATGATGGGGAAGTCACAAATGCCAGTAAATTTTTAACTAGGTTCTCTTTTTTATCAAGTCTCTGACGCACAAGTGTGTCTGTCCCCACAGACCTTACCAAGCCCTGTTTTCACAGGATCACAAGAATCAAATAACTTGGAAAGGTCCTTCAAGACCATGAAGTCAAACATATGACTTAACACCACCACCACCACTTTGCACAGTGCACAGAAAAAGGGTGGGAAGTTCATTATAAACTTGGAGTTCTTTTCAGAGGGTGAGAATTAAAAAGGATTAAAATCTAAATTGTTTTCATGCAAAGATATGTTTGGGAGATTTTGAATGGCCACAGAATTTTATTTCAGAGCAGTTTTACACTATTGGAGAAATTACATCTCTGACTCCACAGCAGAACTAAATAACCAATTTTGCTTCACAAAGCTGCTTTTTATTGTGTAAGGACAGCAGGGAAAACCCTCAAAGAGCTCTCCAAGCAGGAAGTGTCCTGTGAGAGAGAGATGTTGTGACTCATCTCCGTGGCAACTGGGGTTGATGACGTGAATGGACACTCTGGCTTATTCGTGTTTAGCAACAAGCATACAATTCATAAATACATGTTTGGTGACTAGAATGTTACAAAGAAAATGATCAATTGTCTGCAGATCCTTATCTATTGAACCAGCCAGAAAACCTGTGAGTGATAGAGGTTATGGAAACCAACAGGGTTAATAACAGGCACTGCTGCTCTGCTGGTTTAGTTTTCTTTTTAATATGAAGATAAACAGAAGGAAGTTATAGTAGCCCTAAAGATACTATCTGGAAGAATTAAGAAGTTACTTCAATTTTTATTTATTTTTTAGGACCCTACACTGACAGGTGTTAAAATCTCTGCCCATGTGATAACCCTCTCCTGGGCTGTGACAGAGGTGTGATGTGGGAGTCCAGAGCTGCCAACTGTCCACCACCATCTGTCAGCAAAAGGCAACAACTGCTGGGTTTGAAGCACTGGGATGTTTTTTCACATCTGCACGAACTGTACAGACACAGTTGCAGCCCTAGTGTGCACTCAGGCAAGAACAGGCTTTTAAAAAACTACTCTAGCCATTGAATTCCTTTACTGTGTATGGAAAATGCATCTTGTGATAATGATGCTTTTATTATAGACCCTTTCTAAGTAAAGATGAAGAAATGCTCCTGCCATATAGCAATTCAGTGTCTTTTCTTATTTTCTCCTGGCAAAAAGATATTATTTCCTGTTTTAAAAGGACACACAGCTCTATCTTATGAATCTCACCTGTATTTCTATAATATCTCGCCATTTAATCTGCAGCACTTTTCCATGTGTCCAAGGAGTATCATTTTTCTTCAGAGTGCCCTTGCCAAGCTATGTGCACATCTCCACCTGGGTGGCAAATCAGACTCCTTGGGGAAGCTCTGCTCTGTGACTGAGTCATAGCAGACAGTAAGGCTGCAATGGGGAGGATGTCCTTTCCCTCAAGCAGCTGTCACTGTCTAACTCACACCTCTGACCAGACTGGAAGTCTGTGAGATCAGACTGAGATGTCTGAGATGAAGTATCTAAGCTGACTGTGATTCTAGAGGCAGGAAGCGCAGCTAGATGAACCATCACTATGACATGTTCTTTATTGCTGTGACCTGTAAGCCTTTATCTAACAAGAAAAGTACTTTCCAAACTATTTTTCCATACTTTTTGCAGTCAGGCAGACATTTTCCCTTCCCCTTCAAGGGGGAAGCCCCCTCCCTCAATTAGTAAAGTAGCTTCCAGATACTAACACAATATAGTTGCATCCATTTTGTAAGTATATCATGTGAAGCAGCAACTCAGAATGGAGAAATCAATTATTTTTGCTGAATTGTGGGTCAATTAGAAAATGCATCTTCACCAATATTAAAACAGAACTATGATAAGGAGAGAGTGAGCAACAGCAATCTACCACACTATGTACCAGCCTCACATAAACAAAGCCCTACTGAAAGGTACACAATGCTAAATCCTGCACCACAGCCAGAGGAAACAAAGTCACTTCCATGCTGAAGGAGGCTGTTTCCAAATGAAAATGGTCTGGCAGCTCTCCTGGAGTGAGCAAGTATCTGGCTGCACAGCAATTTGGACAGCTTATCTCCCTGTTTGCCTGGCAGTTGGAGATGCAAGACATGCTTCATTAAGAAGGATCACTAGATAGGGATGGGCTTGTTTTGTAAAGCAGAAAGTAAGCAACATTCCTGTTACTTTAAAGTATCGGCTTTCTTTGGAAATTTAGCAGAGGCCTGGTAACAATTACCATATTTTAATGGTTATCAAGAACGGGAATATCTAAGTCACAGCAACATTTTAGAAAATAGTTGGTGGTTCTGAAAAAACAGTTTTGGTGCATGACTTGCATCAGTTCTCCAATGCCTGATTTTCAAAGATCCAAATGTTCAGTACTTTCAGAAAATGAGATGCATTTATAACTTGCATCAAAAACCAGGAGGCATCAAATGCATAAATCTGAAAATCTTGGCATTGTGTCAGCTATTTGTGCCTGCTTACCCAATGAATTTCTGTGCATGTGTACAGCTACCAAACGGACTGTCAGAACCTTTCTCTGTAATCCTGACACTGTCTCCTCTTGCCAATCCAGGTGAGTTCAAGTATCAGAGAACACCTTATTCTCTGCACAAAAAAAAAAAAAAAGAAGAATTTTCTAAATTATAGATGTTTTTTCTCCTAAAAGTTTGAGTTTGTCTAGTTGATCTACAGCACCTAATAAGATACCTTCCAATTCAAACTATTTTCTGATTGTCTCATCCTAATTACCTGTGAGTTTGGTCCTTTCTTTTCCAGTTTGTACTATTTACCATTCCCAGCAGGAATAGGAAGGAATTCCAGCTTTCTCCTGAGCATGCTGATGTAAAGTTGAGCTTACCAAGGCCCCACAGGCTCCATTTGGCTCTCAAAGCTTGTATCAATCTGAACTACTTTCTGTGTGTTGAAACAATTTTCAGCTCTTATGCAGATAAAAAAGTTGGCATCAGTTGGCATCAGCTGCCCATCCCTTCCAATGCCATCCTCATCTATTGCTGGAACTAATTTCATGCCTGAGTGTCTCAGCTGAGAACACTGATCTGAGCCTTGGACAAGCAATGACCAGGCAGCAATCCCTCCTCAAGCAATTGCAAACTAAATGTAAGACTAGGATAATAAATACATATAAACAACCAGAAAAAAAGAGTGTGACAACACTGATCAGAGAGAAAGGCAGAATATCCATGATTTTAGCAATCTAGCAGCTTTCATAGAGGAACAGGGACTTATGAGTTTTACCTGCAGGAGTTAACAAATCTTCCTGAGACTAGAAGGAAGTTTGGGGGAAAAATGCTGAAAGTTCTACTTGAAATTTCACACATAAAAGATGTGTTGTTCAGAGTTGGAAATGGCTCTTCCTACAGTGAGCAACAGATGATAAACAAACCAATTGAAGATAAGGAAGGCCCCTGAAAGCACAGATATCAGTGTGGTGTATGAGTTAGTGAAGGTTGGTTTGGAAAAAGGAGAAATGGGAATGCTAACTATTCACACCCACTTCAGCTCCCAGTTAATTTCTACAAATTTTCATTTATTTATCCCACACTTGCTGTTCACAATGAGTGCTGTCCTCAGTGTGCCCACACCTGTCTTCTGTCCCCAGCTTCACTCCTGTGCCTCCAGTGTCCTCCATCATAACTTCTTTTCAGCCCTTGAGCATCTGGTGTCAGTCAGGACTGTTCTTCCTTTCCCTGGCCACAGCTCATTTCAGTTTCCCCTCTGCACTCTATAAGATTAGCACTATCTTTTTCTATATGTCTAAAACAAAGTCAAACCAGATAAACAAAACTGATATCCTTCCACAGTGCTCAAGTACATTTGCCCACTGGTGGAATGGACTGACCTCTTTGTAAGTGTGTGATATCATATGGACATTTCCTACTTCAACTATTGCAAATAATTATTATTATCAGAAAATCTAAGTAAAAGCTTAACACTTTCCAAGCTCATAAGAAACAACCTCAAACAATTTTTTCATTTTTCATTATGAGGAACTCAAATCCCTTTGGCCAAAGTAGGAAGATGTTGAGATGATTACTTTGAGGATCAGATGGCTGCAGTCAGAGAGGCAAGATGTATAGGCAGAGGTCATAGACTGGTATTAAACCTGTAAGTACAGCTGCAAAATAGCAGACAAGTTTTTATTGTTCTCAGGTCTGAAGTGAGAATGGTGATCTCCCAACTCAATAAGAGGTTGTTAATAACTGCACTGGTCTTGACTTGACCATTTCAGAAAAACGGGGACAAAAACTCATGGGCAAAGATGGGTAAGGGATTTTCAAGCAAAGTGAATAAGAATTTTGAACAGCATATGACAGATACAAACACGCAATCATTAATGAGACCAGTGGTATCATCTAATTAAAAAAAAAAAGAAAAAAGCCTGAACAGCAGATTATGTTATTGTGCATTTTAATTTTCTCCAGAAAGAGATTGGAGAGAAAGATTGTGGTGGGGGGAGGTAACCAAAACTAATCTTCACTATTTTAAGAAAGTGAGGGAAACTAATATCCCTGTTTCCACTAGAGCTCTCTCATATCCCAGATTTGTCAGATGTATTTAATTCCTGACAATGAACATAGATGTATCTCAGATAGAACACAGTTAAGAAAGATCACTGAATTTTTATTTTTGTAAGATTTTTTTCATTTTTTTAGAAGAATTTTACATCTTTTACAAAAATAGTCTTTGAAAATCATGTTATAGAAGTTTAAATAGTATTTGTATCCAGCAACTAAGGAATCCAAATTCTTTCTCAGCATAGGTCTGCATTTATCACTATATCCACTTTGGAAAACTGGTCTGGGTGGGTAGCTGACCCCTTCCATTTTATGGCTCACTGATTCTTTGACAGGTACTTCTGGGTGGCTGTAGGTTATGGCACAAATGTTTCTTTACCTGCTCCCTTGTGCATTTCCCTTCCTTAAGCTCTCCCTGGCTCCACATGAAGGACTGGAAAGTCAGCCTGTGTGAGTTCATAAAATTGTGGGGCAAAGGGAAGTGGCTGACTAACAAAAGATGGCAAACAACTTCTAATTCAGCTCTTTCTGAAAGGTCACATACATGGAGTTTGTTTCTGGAACTTCTTTAAAAGGAGAGAAAACCCCAATGTGCTCATGTTGCCTATCTCATCTTTCTTCCTGGATTTTGCACGCAAATACAATGCTGAGTGGGAAAAAGAAACATTAGAACTTTTAATTCTTATTAGGCTTTTCAGTGCAAACTGAAAAGTAATTTGTCATGCTCAGTGCCTTTGCTCTGTTTAATCAGAATCAGATGAAACATTTTTTGAGAGATTTCTGCAGAAACATTGGAAAACGTGTTCACTGACAATTTGTGAAAAAAATTCCACATTTCAAAAATTAAGGAAGCCAAGAAGGCTCATTTATTATTTCATTCTATATTTCCCATAAAAGCTAATGTAGCAATTCTCAAAAATATATTGCACATAAATGATATGTTATTTATTTGGGATATTATCCATTTTTACAACTGTAGGAACTGTTTTGACACATCAGAAAGAAGGAATTCTGCCCTGAATCAATATCTCTGAATTGCTGATAGGTGAGAATTGCTGCTTCTAAAAGCTGTGCAGTGGTCCAAAACACGGCATTTGATTGAGCATTTTGCACCAAATGAATTCAAATAATGTTACATTATGGAAAAGAAACTGAGCAATGTCTGCTTTAAAAGGCTTTGTGCACTGCTTTGTTAAAGAAAACTCATGTAACAGACACAGGCCCCCAACCGACAGCCTCTCCCTCAAGGCTGTTGCCCAGATTTATGTGCTGCAGCAGTGATCTCAGCTGGACTTTGCACAGCTTTAGCATCTCTAGGAAGCTGCTTTTGCAGAAAAGGGGTTAATTTTAAAACTACTGATAATTTGCTATTTTTGTGTACTCTTTACTTTCCCCCTAGCATCTGCTTTCTGCTATTGTGTTTGCAGAACTAATAATTTATACTGTCACAAAATTACATCTGAAAAGGAGTAGGTCTCTTATTTTTTTCTTTTTGCATTTCTTTCATAAAATACAATTCCTTAATCAAGACAAGGAGGAAAAGTACAGATACTATCCCACATCCAGGTCAATGTCTAGTGTTACTGACAATGTGGCCACTGGTCTACTGGCTAGTCCATTGGGAGAGGGATTTTTTTTCCAATAGAAATGTGTCCATAACAGGTCCATAAGTGGGAAAAGTCAGATTTGGGTGAATAATTTTTTTTCCCTGGGAAAACTTTCAACTGAAGAAATTCTGATCAAGCCTCAAACTGTAGCCATAATATAATTTTGGAAAAAGGTTTTAGGTAATTTGGTTCTTATTCTTTTGCCTCACTCTCTCTGGTTGATCAAAAAAAAAAAAATGCAGCTCAGACCAGAAAAGCGCTTCCAGTAAAAATGCTGTCAATATCAAGATTGTTTTAACATTCTGTGTCTTGGTTCTTAGACAAACAGCATTAAAACCTTTTTTTATTCAACCTTGCTTTAACTAGAACATTTTTTTTTTCCTTTAGGTAGTGGAAAGATACATTTTCACTTGGTCAATAAATCAGCAAAGTTGCCATATTGGTTACTGTTCTTGCAACAAAGAAATTACATTATATCAAACATACACACAGTTGTGCCAGCACGCTCTCATTTTAGGATACAAGATTCATGGGCTTTCATCCAATCAAAAATCCAGAGAGAAATGAAAATGTATGTCTTGGACACTTTATGGTTAATTATAAAGAGGCCTAGAAATACTAACTTAATAAACAGCCTTTGTAAGGAATGGATGCTATTAAAATATACTTGTCACTGCCCAGCTCTAATGATGAATGAATAACACTTCTGTGATATACAAGGTGATGGCACAAGGGAATGATAAGAAGGATATCATAGCTAAAGGATTAAATTAAGTTGTTTGAGGAGGGCTACACCACCCAGTCTCCCAAGATGCCCTGGCTGCAAAAGAGGACAGCTATCATCATTCATACCTACTTTTCCAGGCTCTGCTCCCATGCAGGTCCTTTCACATGTCTAGGATCACTTCCAAAGGCCCTTCCCAAATTTTTCAAGCATCTAAGTATGGTCTTTATTTTGCACAAAGCTCACCAAAATGTTCTGAGATTTAACTTCACTTGTAAATTATGTGTGGTAGTAAGGCAGGGGAGTTGAAAACCTCACTTTTTTTTTTTTTTTTTTTTTTCTGAGCAATTTATGAGTCTTTGGTGTACATGATTTAATTTCAGGTGGATAACTAGAAGTTCTACCCATCATCATCATGTTGCCTTTGGAAAAAAAAGAAATTATCTGGAAAAAACCCCATAGTAACATGTGTTCTGGCAGAATCATACATGATCATAATATCAAAGCCTTTAAAACTATTTATTCTCTTGTCAATTAATATACAAAAGACTCAGTTACAATGTATTGTGTAGCTCCAATGATTCTAAGAGAAGCAATATTTTCTTCTTGTACAAGGCTGTCTCTGATTCTCTTCAAGCTCCTTCTTTGATGTCATAAATATCAGAAAGACTAGGTTAGGACTAAACTTGTATTCAAAAATTACTAGATAATATCCCAAAACATTTCTTGGCAAATCTTTCCAGTAAACTAGAAATAAGAAGTGTAGAAAGTATAATATGGGAAGAAAGTATAACTTTCAATATTTAAAAATAAAGACAGTCAGATTTTCTGATGATGATGGTGCAGTATCAACCCACCCATCTGGCCGGGTCCTTGCTTTCCCCTCCCTTCCCCCTTGGCCCTCACCTTCTGAGTGTTGGTCCCACTGCCTCTGGGCCCAGGCTGGGCTTTGAATTAATGAAATGTTCTGGGTACAATTATTGAGGTTTTTTTGTTTAGTCTGAATAATTTAACTGAAATAGTTTTCACTACATGCTTTGTTCCAACAGAAGATGACAAGGAGATGGGACTGGGATTCAGTGCCTGGGAACAGGGAGCCAGCTCGCGGCTTTGCCATTGACTGTGCAATTTGAGCACATCTTCATGCAGCACCTATGGTCACCAGGTCTTCGGGGAAAATGCTTCAATCTCATTTCATTAACAGAGTAAATGATGTAATCTGAAGTAAATGAAGTAATCTGAAGTGCATTGGCTCCTTAAAATACAAATTTCTTGGTTTGATGCTAAGTCACAGAACTTTCGGCTGCAAGACACTCTTGCAGTATTTAAATATCATTGCTGTGTTTCTGGCTGGCCCAATTAAAAAATCTTGTCTTGAGAAGATAAAGGACCCAAATGGTCTACAAAGACCAGAAATGATCTGCCAGTGTTTTGTACTGCATGCAGCACATTTTTGTGAACTTGATTAGACACTATCATTACGTCCAACTGAAGTGATTCAAATATACAGTAAATATTCTAAGGACTAAGGCTTTAGAGCCACTTTAAAATAGCCACCATCAAAACTCACAAAGAACACAAATATAACTCCCTAAGAAATATTATTACCACAGCATCTATGATACCAGAAACTGCATTTCTTACCTTGTTACTGCAAAGCCAGAGGGATCTTTTCCTTCTCTAAACTAAAAGCAAAAAATACTAAAAAAAAAGACTTTAAAAAATTTTAAAAAAGAAAATAACCCCAAAACAACAACAACAAAAAACATCCCCAAACAAACAAAACCCCAACAAATCACAGGAAAAAACCCATCAATATAAAACCAAACCAAAAACCCAAACCCCAAATATTATGAATAAGAAAAACAGCTGTGGAGACATGAATGAAAGGGAGAAGGCTCAATGAATAGCTAAACAGGAGAGTGGCTTGATTACACCTTCCTGGACATTCCCAAGGTAGTATGACAGTGCTGGTACAGCTAATGAGCCACTTGGATTATTAAGACCCAGCTATCAACATGAACGGATCCACATCAAGGCACATAAGTATATTTTTTTTCAGTTTGTACAATTGTTCAACCTAATGCTCATCCTTCTGTGAAGAATTTTTTTTTTCTAAGATCCCTTATTTTCCCTTCACTTTCTGTTTGTAGGATTACAGTGGCAACCTTGCCATGCAGTCCATCACCACCACTACAGGACGGAGAGTGTTATGATGCACTGCCTTGAAATATAGCATTTGTAAGAATGGGAAAACATTTTCCTTTAGACAAAGGCATAAATGGTTTACACTGCAGCACACTAATAGATGGTTTAAAGGTGTATTTGATTTTTTGTGGCTTTGTTTTATATACATCACATATGCACAAGCCCTGGGTGTTGTAAGCTAAATGAGTGTGTATGTGTATGTATGTTTCAATAAAACAGATTTGTCTAACATAGAAAAAAAATGTATGCACAAATGAAACATAAGTTGTCCCTCTTTTTCAGTAATCTATGTTAAAAATTGAACACTACCATCTGTTCTGGAAAGAGCAAAAGAAGTGGTTCAGAGAAATAACTTGAACTAGAAGAAAATCACCTGCTGACGCAGTATTCATTAGAGGCTGGTTTGTGTACAAAAGCCTGAGGGTTTCTAACCTTTCCAAAAGTCTTGGATGTGTTGGTTTTATAAACAGTTCTCATTAAAAAAAAGAAAAATCAGTTTTGTTCATATGGTTTACCTTAATAGTTAGCTTATTTGCTGAAATTATATTGCTAAAATGGTCTGGAAAAATCATATATAGTGACTTCTATTTTACATTGTTGGAAAGGCAGCTTCTTTGCTTGGGTCCAGCCCCATCAGGGTGGTCAGTGACTCCATCTCCACCAGACACTAAAGCAGCAGCAAACAACCTCTGGAAATGGGAGCTCAGTGGTCTGTACTCACAGGCTGTTCGGGTGGTCCATGGCACTCTGTTGGGTTCAATTCCCATAAAATCCCCAGGCAGTGCTTAGAGATTAGAGCAGGCCAAGGACATTTCCTTTTGGTGAAGGCAATGTGTCCATCCAATGTTTGCCTGGTGGCCATAGACCCACTGACTGGTCCTGGGCACTACAATTAACCCCTGAAAAGACTGTCATATCCGCTCACTGATCCCCTGTGTTTGCCTGTGTCTTTATCAGTTGTTTCTGAGTTTATAAAGTGCAGCATTTTGCAGCAAGGACTTTATTCTCTTTGATCATGCAGCACACTAGGATTCTAGTTCCTGATTGTATGGACTTCTGCAATCCAAATAATAATTCCAAATTTAATTCAGAATAATGCTTCAGACAAGGGAATAGTAAAGAACAGTGAAGGACAGAGTTAACAAAAGGCAAAGAAGAAAGCAAATTGCTACCTTATTTATGGTGGAAAATATTTAATTACTTACCTTTGTTATCTGTGGACATTTTTGTTGTTCACAAAACAAGCAACTAAAGGAAGGTGAGAATATACTTTTTAGCTATTGCTAGTGTTGAAATGATGTGCAGCTGCTGTCATGTAAGACACTCGATGCAGTCATGAAGAAGTCCCTCCTTACACTGTGTGTTTGGAGGTTGGAATGAGGGGCTGACTGCCATGAGATTTCCTATCATAATTTTCCTTTTTCCTCCTGACATTTCTGAGCACAAACAATTGTAATCACTTCTAGAAGGAAACCCTGTGTTCATGCAAAGCAACAAGGGATTCCAGCAGCAAGACAGATACATCTGGACAATTTGGTAACCTCCCAAGCTTTGATTTAACTATTAAATTGTTGACTATATTTCTTTCCAGTCCATGTGGAAATATTCAGTCTGGAGCTTTTGAGGGCTGGTGTTGACATTTTTTTTGATGCATTCAGGGCACTCCCAAACACTGCAGATGTTCTGATGCAGTCGGAGTTCTGACATTAATGAAAATGTAAACATATTACAAACAATCTGAGTTTAAAACTCAGAGATAGCACCAATTAATTTAGGAAGTGTTTCCTTACTAAAGGCAAAGATATTACACCCCAGAAGTAATCTGGCATGAAAAAGTGTCTTGAAGCACACTAGAGTGTGTCTGAGGAAACACAATAGTTTTTGAAAGTTTACTGGGGAAAAACTCAACCATCTTGCCTGAGGGATGAAATGCATTGGCCAGGTCAACACATGACGAAAGCTCCTTAAGTCATGCATTATGTCAGTGAGGGCCCTCTGCCTCAAACATGCAACCCATTAACTTCAATAGAGAGGAAGGCAAAACTTTCCATGGGATTTGAGTTAATGAAAACAAATACAGTATTGGGGTTTTCTAATTCAGCTGAAACACCACTCCTAATTAATTAATTATGTTATTTCAATGTTTTGCATAGTGTGTAAGTCAAACAACTGTGTCTTTTGCCATAAGGCAACTCTAAAATCTAGCTTGGAGATTTTTCCTTTTCCTCTTTAAATCAGTCTTAGCTGGTTACAACCCAGAACAGTGCCTTTGGGAACAGTTGGTCAAAAATAAAGAGAAAAAAACTCAGAAGAAAAATTTCAGGCTGCATTTTTAGCCTTTTCATGTTTGGACACTTTCATTGACTTCACTTGTATTTGATACCTGTATCTGGCTCACAATTTTTAAGCTTCTAAGACTGGGCTTCCCAGTATTACCTTAAGTATTGAACATAATTTCTATGGCAGAGACTGCTCCAAGCTTTCACTTTGGTATTGTGCCCTGGATCTAATAAACCTTCTCTGCTCTTTGTGGACTTCTAGAGCTAAGAGGTTGGGCTTTCCTGAAAGTCAACCTAACTTCAAACACAAGTTACAGATCTGAAGGAGGGATTACTAATGTCATTGTATGCAGCAAATCCAATTACAATAGCAATTCCATTTATAAAAGAGATATCAGCTCCCTGTCTTTGATTGTGTTCTGAAGTTTTAATGAATATTTCTAGGCACCAAAAATAAAAGGTATAAAAATTGCTTTAAAAGGCACGTGTATCCTACATCTCATCAAATTTGCAAACTCCAAGATCTACTACCCTGGAAAACTTCAACAAAATTACTTCATGAAAGACAGGTGAGTGTGTCCAATAAAGATAACAGAGATTTTTGGCCTCCACATTCAACCACAAAGATACTTCAGAAGGATCACAGCATGGGAAATACCCCAATATGTTCATGAGACTCCACAGAAAAGTATTCAAGGACTGTTATTATCCCACATATGAAGTGACTTATTCAAATTTTGTCTAAGATTTTAGACTGCTACAAAACTTTTGAGTAAGTTGCATAAATTTGAATGAGACTTGGCCTCCTGAGAGCCTGAAAAGAAAGTTTAATTGCTGAAATTATGGATATTCAGCAGTTTTAAACTTTTTTCCCGGTGCAAAATTTTTGTGAATGTAGTTTCAAAAAATATATAAAAGGAAAATTATTTTTAAAGAATTTGGGAACAATCAATATTTATCCTGATCTTATTCCCCATAATCTCTTAAATTCTAGTCTCCTATGAAAATTAGGAAAATTGAAATGTGATTGTCTATCTTGTAAAAATACTGTGGCTCCTTTTTCATTTTCTGCAACAGCAAGAGTCATAGATGATGTGTCAAGTACAGCAGATTTTCTTGACTATATTTTAGATATGCTTCTTCTTGTAGTAAACTGGAAATTAGTATTTAAGGTGCTGAATTTTCCTGTCACTAGTAAAGGGCTATTGGAAAAAAAGTTGGTTTTGCTTCTGTCTGTTGTTGTCTGCACCTGCTGATTGTGTTGGCCTGCTGT
The DNA here is from genome assembly GCF_037042795.1 of Molothrus aeneus. Classification (NCBI taxonomy): domain Eukaryota; kingdom Metazoa; phylum Chordata; class Aves; order Passeriformes; family Icteridae; genus Molothrus; species Molothrus aeneus. The sequence continues at coordinate 141,153,113 of NC_089646.1, read as the reverse complement.
CCTTGTCAGCCCAATGGCTCTGCTGCTGAGGAAGGGAAGTTCATTTTCTCCATAACAAGCATAATAACATTATCAAAGGGTATATTTTGAAAGAAAACAGGCCATTGTGAGATCAGAGTCAAACAAGTGGGCTGTTTGGAACAAGTATTTGCCTTTTTGGTCATAATGCATATGCCAACATCTAAACTGGAAAACACATGTGAGCCCACAACAATGGGAGGACAAACAGCTGCCTTGCTCTGCCCTGCAGGCAAAAAAAATAGCACAGGAAGTTTAATTTTGAGTTTTCATCCACTTATTGGAAAATGCAGTAAAACAAGCTGAATTACAAATGATACACTTTGGCTGAAGTTTTCACATCTGCCTAGGAGATTTGGTTGTTAAGTTCCTAAGCTTTAACACGGACAATGGTCCAACATCTTTGCACAACTTTGGAAATCTCGGTCAGAACGTGTAAGATAGACACACAAAACTCACAGATATTAAAAGACCCTCTTTTTCCATCATATCCTCAGAGTCTCATGTGCTGACTAAGAGATCATCCTTTCCCTTCTTTTTCCTCTCTGTGTTCTGCATGATTGACACAGTTACTGAGTTCATCATGCACTTTTCTCACATTGCATGGAGAAAAGGAGAAACTCACACAGTTTGAATTATCCCAGGAAATCTCCTGAGTACCTCTTGGAGGTAAAGTGTCCATGTTCCTGGTAAAGTTGGCAGATAAAAGGATGTGCCTGATCTGGCTGAACTGCAGGAATTGACAGTGTGGACACCCCAAATGCAAAGTACCTTTGGCTACCTTAAGCATGAGTTAGTTTAGTGTGAGAATTTTGGTTGCATCAGAAAGGTTGTAAAATCAGGTGTATGGTCTGTGAGACACAGACCATTCCTTAAAGTGTTCTGCCTAAAAATATGTCTGTTTTTGAGGAGCTGCTGTAAAGGTCTCCACAGCCCCATGTGGGTTTGTGCAACCCACACCAATCCTAGAGCTGCCATAGCCATGGTGGTTCATCTGTGGGATGAAGGATGGGTACAAGTAGCCACACCTTTCTTCACAGTGCAGATGGCTGTTGGTGAAGAAAGAGGCCATTTTAAGACACCTAACTCACTGATTTGGGCCATAAGAAAGGAATAACTGGCCTTTCTCCACATCAGAAATGGGTAAGAGCTGTCTCTAGCTCTACTGACATGAGGCTCTTGCCCCGGGCTAAGTTAGTAAGGCCTTGGCCAGTGTCCACTTGTTTCCTTCTTGCCTGAGCTCTTGCATTGCTCCTTGTGAAACCAACCCAAAAGGGTGGAGGGCTGGGACACACTTAGGTCATTTCCCTGCAGGGCTCACAGGCTGGTGGAGGCACACAGCCAGGGTCCATCATCTTACATGGACCTTCTGTTCACCAGGGCTCACCCTTAATGGCACCATGGCAGTGGGATGGGCTTGGCCACCCTGCCTCAGGGCCAGCCTGCCCTTCCACATGGAGTCTGTGGCAAGTCCTGCAGCTGAAGCATGTCCAGAGTAGCCAGAGCCATGAGCCCAAGCACACCTGGATGTTTAGAGCCAAATTTGTGCCCAGAGATTGCCCAGCAGTTTCCAGAGGGGTGTCAATAAATCAGCCAAGAGTACTGAAGGCAGATGGAGACAATCCACACTATGTTCACTACTTTGGGTGACAAAACAGGAAATTATAGGCAAAACAGGAGGACAGATTTGGTAAGGAGGGGAAGTCTGTCCTTCCAGGCAATCCTTCCTTAAAAACCAAAAAAACTCACTTACAGGACAGTCTGTCAGGAAACCTGTAACTGTCTTAGCTGTTCTATAGAACTTGCAGCTGAGTCCAACTCCACGTTTTGCAGCCACTCTCATTTCAGCAGGCCAAGGACTCTGGACTTGCTGTAGCATATGGATCCACAAGGAAAAACTCGTTTCCAGTTTTTCTGTACTTCCCTGTAAGGTTCATATAATTACTTGAAAATGTTGTGTTAGACAGATAGAGAACATGGCACTACTCTTCTCCAAAACAGCCATACCTCAAGGAGACTTACTTAAAAAATCATACAAGACCACATTGAAAACATAAAGTCTTAAAAGTAAGAAAAGTGCAACCTTAAATGCCAGGGGAAGATTTATGTAAGAGATTAGAATTGTGGCTTTCTTCAGGAACTTGTTCTTGGATCTAGTCAAAGGTTGTTTTTCACAGTTTTGGAAGGTTTTGGGTTTTTCCACTTGAAGGATTGGATGAGAAGTGGTGATACCTTTGACAGAAGGGTAGACTGATGCCAAAATGGTGCTGCTGTGTATTTCTTTTTGATCAACCTTGGTAAAACATGTTTAATGCTAACAGATTTAAGGACCTGACTGAAGCCCAGTTTGTTGGCTAGGCTTGACTGCAGAGTGACAGTCTCAGTGTTTTATTCTTACCAATAGGTTGATATTGACATGGCTTGATAAAGAAGCTACTATAAGAAAAACATCACATGCAGTCTTTTATTCTTTGGTTCAGTCTTTTTCTATGTTGTGTCCTGTGAGTTTGTTTCTCTCATTTTTGTTCCCTTTTGCTGCTAGAAAAGAGAATGGTGATCCTCTGTTCTCAGCAATGTTTTTTTTGTTTGTGTTTCAAGTCTTATGAAGTCTTGAGACATGCCTGGAAACAGAGTACCAGCTGGGGTAAATCAGTAGCAGAAACACTCCAGAGACTTCCCTTTGAGATGTGTCATTGTTGGGTGTTCTCCCTTGATTTGGGTCAAAGTGATCACCAAATAAGAGGATAAGAACACATTTTCCCTTAGTACTCATTGCCTTCCTTGGCAGTGTGTGGCTTTGGGCCAGCAGTGGCAAGGTGGATCTGAAGTGCTGTTCACACCAGTTCATGGCTATAAACATTTTTTACATGTTTTTACCTTCTCTCTGCTTTGGGCAGACCCACTGGAGTTCTGAATGGATGGTAACAGATAAACAGCTTTAAAGTAATGCTATTGTATATGTTCTAAATCTTATTAATGTTTGACTAGACTTATGTGGTGAGATGTGTTATGTGCAATTACCAATTTTTTTTTCCTGAGGCAAATTAATAGTAGCTGGTTTTGCACTGAGATGCAAACATTTCAGTCATACAACTGCTAAGTATACTTGAGATTGCTATTATATGTATGCATGTGGACACCCCATGTGGAAGAGCAAAAACCACTAATATTTTCTAAAGTTGACAGATACATTTTAATTCTCAAAGAATTAAATGTGAAACATGAAACATTTCCTGGATTGTTTAGCAGCATTCATCAAGATGAAAACATCACTAAAATTCTGGTCAAGTAGATGACTACCTGCATTTAATATGAAGCCATAAACAAAGCCCGGCTGAAAGCAACATAGATTTAATCTTGCTTTCAATTTCAAGGTACTTAGAATCACAGAATGACATGGGTTGGAAGGGTCCTTAAAGATCATATGGTTCCAATCCCCCTGCCATGGACAGGGACATCTTCCATGAGACCAGACTGATCAAAGACCCATCCAGCCCAGCCTTGGACACTTCCAGGGATGGGGCATCCACAGCTTCTCTGGGCAACCTGTGCCACTGCCTCTCCACATTCAGAGTAAAGACTTTTTTCATAATATCTAAACTAAGTCTACTCTCTTTCAGTTGGAAACCCCCTTGTCCTGTCACATGCTCTTGTAACTTATGGACAAGATATCTGGATTTGCCTAGAATGCAAAAGAAACTCTTTTGTACCACATATCAAATGTTTTTTCTAAGTCAGAGAAGATTTATAGCACACAACTGTACAAATAGGTAGCATAAAAGGCCAGAATCTCTGTGAAGAATCTTAGATAAATGTCAAATGTTAGAGAGTACCTTCAATATTCTGACTCCATATCATCATCTCAGCAGAGACCAGAGTAATTGAAATAGAGGGAGGAGGTGTTGCCCCATTACTGTATCAGCAGAGGTGGTACTTTTTGCCTGCAGAAGGATAAGGAAGAAGTGGGATTTGGCACCCTTTCAGCCCTGTCATGAGAAAACTCCCTCCTTTTCTTTTAACCTCTCCAGATCCTACTAGCACACCTACAACAGTGAAATCTTCAAAATACCTCTAAGAAATACAAAAGCTGTGTACCAGTAAGGTATTAAAATGTCATCCAACCTTAAAAGGCAGAAGACCCCCTGCTAAGAGGAGTTTTCACACCTACGGCTACACCAAGAGAGAATGCTGCAGACACCATGATGCACAATAAGAGTGCAGCCTGAAGTTTCATGTGGAAGGTATTTGTGTGACAAGGTGATGGGCAACAGTGAGAAACATCTTGGAGACATGAATAGGCAGTGACTTATAGAGACAGATTACAGCATGGGAGCTACAAAATGCAGCCCAAAATGGATTTATGGTGTTTCAACTGAGTGCAGAATTACTGGTGTAACTCACCTGCATCTCCGGACAAACACGTGGAACTGTTGGTGTTGAAAGGGTCTCTGAACTAATAAGCACTTAAAACATTTTTCCAAACATGTTTCTGATATCTGTGAATGACCCTTTCTTGTTCCCTCATGTTATCCCACACCACTGTTAACCCCACGATGGTGCCCAAACATGAGGCATGTCTGGTGGCTCCACATTTATCACCAGACTTTTCCATCTCTCAGGCTTTTGTGATCCTGACAGTTGTTTGGGCTTAATTTCCACCAGCCGGTTGTGATGAATCTGAGCCTGCCCTTCAGCTGAAAAACCCAGTGGCTGGGTGGGCCGGAGGAATGGCCCTTCTCTCCCCTCCCTGTTTAAGCCTCTTGTGAGTAACTCCCTGCAGCTGTCTGTAAACATCACTTTCTGAATGGAGTGAGAGATGTCTGGGACAGGCCGGGCTCTCGCTGCTTTTCCAGTGAAAATAAATAGTGCTGTCAGCCAGTGCTGCACAGAGCACTGCTCCTGCCCCAGGGTTTTTCTGCTTCCAGCATTTACTCTCTGAACCCAAGTGTCCTAGAAAATGATGAATTTACAAGTAAACACTCACACCACACAAGACAGGAGAGAGCCAAACCCCATCACCCTTATCACCTCTGGTAAATCACACAATTAATGGCAATTATCAGTTAATGGCTTACTAAAAGTGTAAAGCAGAAGCCTGTGTGTATGTGGGGCAGAAGGTCTTTGCAGCCAGTGTGAATTTTACCTCCTAGCAAACTGTTGTTAACCTGAAGCTGTGCCTAGGCACCCGTCCTTCACACACCTTTGCCAGCTGAGGAAGCCACCTCCTCTGACTTCTCTGTCCTGCTGAGGACTGTGTTCTTCCTGGGGCATGGGGGTTGTTTATGTCTCTCAAGTTGCTTCACATTCCCTTGGCCAGGTTTGTCTGAAAAGTTGACAAGCTGCTAATGCACCACCTGCTACCTCTGGGCATGGGGAGATCCAGCCCCTTTTCCTGCCCTGGCCACTGGTGTTCTGTCTCTTCCCTGCCACCAGTGGTCATTAAATCTCCAGGGTCTTGGTCCCTGAATTCAATATGGTGTTTCTTCATCCAGTGTGGTCACACAGCCCGATGAATCTAAGGTATATAGATGCTAATCCCTTTCTTACACAGCTTATTTTGACAAAAAAGTCTGGCTTTTGCCTGTTGTCTGTCTCATTCAGAGGATCTGAGGAGGCAGCAGCCTCCCTCAAGGGCTAACAAGATGTCAGGAGTGGGGTGGGAATGGCAGTGTCCTCAGCTGGCACCTCCAGGGCTGGCCGGGCATGTCTAGCCACAGCCATATTTTTCAGACCCAAATGTAGACTGTTAAAGCAAAGTCCACTTTTTTTTTTTTTTAACCACTGTTTTTGCTTTATTTTTGATCTTTCCAGCTCTGCTCCCTTCTAGTCATTTCGGTTTGCTTGCATTTTTGAAAACAGGATGAACTGGTTTAAGAATTGCAGACTTATTTTTACTTACTTTTTCTCTGTATGAATTCTGTAGAACTGAAACTTCATTCCCATCATTTTAATTTGTTTTTCAATATTCTGGACTGCTGAAAAATTTTCAGAATGGATCTGAGATCTTTATTTGCTATGACACATGAACACTGGTCTAGGCACCCAGGGTCTATCAAGCCTGCACTCACTGTCTACAAGCAACCCAATCAATAAAGCAACAACCTGTGTGAAAGTAGGGGATTAAAGTGGGATGACTTTGTTCAGAATTTACAGGGATTTCAAACTGGGGCAGAAAAATTCAGAAATCTTTCAATTGAATTCTTCCAGGATGTTGTAATTATCTCACCATTTTGAACATTGCTTAATTGTAATTTTGAGAGTGGAGTGTTTGATTTCCCCAGCTCAGTAATGTTATTATCAATATTACTTCCTTTTATTTTGGCCTGCATAACTACCAAAGATTTTTCAGATGTCCAGCTCACAACACCAAACTAAACAACCACAAAACTGTATTGTTTGTCATCATGTGTCACATGGACAGGGTGGGAAAAAGGTTGAAACTGTTGGATCCCAGCCAAAAGTGATGCCCAAAAAACTGATGCCAGTAACAGACAATGAAAAGACCCTGTAACCTCAAGGTGACCCTGCAGTGTGGGTACCTTCATTATTTGGTATCTATGCCTAAATTCTTGATTCAGCTGCTTGTTCTTGGAAATTATAGGAAATTTTTCCTTGGCTCTTGTATTTATCTAACTTTACTGCAGAGATCTCCAGGAGATTAAACACAGAAGCTTTTGTTAATTCTGCTGTTATCGTAATCAGAATGTAACAAATATGCTGCATGGGAAAAATAACCGATTTTTGCCAAAGATTTAGCAAAGTATACCTGTCCTTTCCCTTATCTTTTTGCTGGATGTCAGGGCATATGAAGCTATGATTAGATAGATGACTTTAAGGCTTTGATAATTTCTTGTTTTCTAAAGAGAGCAAAGAATTATCTTTGAATAAAAGCAAGTCAGTGTCCAATGAGCATCTCCTTGTGGCTGTCTTTGTTCTCAGTGTGTGACAATCACTTTGAAGACTCATTTTACTACAAGGGCACTTGTGTGAAGAGTAGCCCACAGGACCCTGCAATGGTGATTAGTCTTTGTAAACTCCCGGATCCTTTGTGCCAGACCTTCAGCATGACAGTTCAAATGGGTTAGGAGTTCACTCTCACTTAATTAATCCCAGATTTTGTTCGTATGGCACACATCGTTGGTGGCAGGATTGCAAGCAGGACTGCATAGGTATGAAATCAGCAAACAATGGCTTCATTTTGCTTTGTGGTTCTCTGTGAAGCAGGCCTCAATCTAGCAAAAAAACCCTAACCAAATGAGCTAAAATAACCCCAAATATACAGATATTGTTTTCCAGAAACACTATCTAGATAAAAGTTTCAAATGTATATTTTAACTGTTATTTCCAAGACTCAGAGTCACAGATTGTCAGAAAAAAAATCTAAAAGTGTTTGATTTTCCTTTAATATTACAGCCTTTCAGCACAGGATTTTAGGGAATCCACCTCCTTTACTGCAGCAGAAACCTAGAAAAAATAGGGTCACCTTATAGGCCTGCAGCAGTGAAATGTCATTAAGGTCCTGGAGGTGACTCCTTAAGTTATTATGTTTATAAGATGTGGTTGCTAAGACAATGCCCAGAGCTGGCAGAAGGAGCACTGAGAGACGAGTGTTTGAACACCATCCACGTGCAGAGGACACATTATCTTCCTGCAGCTTTTCCACTGGTGTTGTCCAGATCTTGGATAAATCAGTTTTTGGTCAAACAGAGTTTACCAAGATTTAACCCAAGCAAGCAGTGGGAAGGCAGCTAGGCAAGCAACAATAAAAGATTCTGCAAGTTTAGTACAAAATGCATTTAGACTAAGGATATGGAAAGAAAAAATCCTTAATTTAGGAATTAATTTAAGAATTCTCATTTATTTCTTGATGTTGTTAATGCCATGCTGCACAGCAGCTTCAGGGTCTGTCTAATTCTGGTGGAGAAAGAAGTGACTGAACTTGTACAAGCCTTTGCTGTCTGGCCTATATGTATTATTGCACCCAGAATAGCTGAAAATGAATGTATTAGGACATAGGCAAATTCTGCAAGCCCTGACCATTGGAGGCCATCTCTGTGTGAATGCAGACTTTAATAAAAGAAGTGTCTAAATTACATATCAGCATACCCTAAATATCTATAAAAATTTCAAAGGCACATGGTTGATGACCCTTTTCCTTCAACACAAAGGGTCTTTCTCTCTGTAGTACAATGCCTTACACTTTGGCCTAAGCTAAACTTTTGTCTAAGAGCCAGGAATGAGCCCCTCAAAGAAGGAAAGTTCTTCATAGGGCTCACTGCATTTCCTCAATCTACATTCTGGAAAGGAACAATACATTTGGAAGGGCAATTCTGCCAGGTCTGCTGAAGGCAGAGGTTGCTGTTCTCCTGAAGAATTAATGCAGCTATGGATCATAACATCAGTTGTGCCACTTAACATGCAACTATTGGGTGCTTAGATGCTAAGGCTACCTCTGTAATAAAAATTAAGTGCAGTCAGGACTCTTGTCTGGCACTGAGGACACCTGGTATGGAGCACTGCCAAAATCAATACTGCTAAATGCTATTAAATACTAAATCAGTATATTAAAATCTCTTGCTCTGCAAAACAGGGCAACTGCCTGTTGGGAATTTCTCCTGCCATGCACTAATCTCAGAATCATGCCTGGGAACAATTTGAGAAACTGCTGAAGCAGGCCAAAAATATGCCAGAAACTTCTCTGATAATTTAAAACTGCAGAAAATTGACCTGCAGATCCTGGAAATATCCCTGAACCCTGCTAAATTTATAGTGTAAGTGTAGCCTGTAGAGATTAGGGCAGCCTAAGAACCTATTGAAAATAGGGTTTCAGGAAATATGGACCACTTGATACAGTGACTCAATTGACCCAATTGTCTGCAACCCTGCATTAAGTCTATGTCTAATTAAGTGTGTTGCCCTAGAAAACATTTTATATCATGAAGAGTTAATTTCTTATTATTCCACTGTTAATTTTAAAGTACGAATTCATCAGACTTAAGGAGAAGAAATGCAGGTCCAGGGATTGGCAGGTAACACAGAATATATCAGATCATTGGGACCAGGGATTAGCTTCACAGAAGCTAGATGCAATTAAAAGGGTTAGGATCAATGAGCTGAGACTTTCTTTCATTTAGGTGTCTGACCTATGTTTGAAAGTTTAGTTTTTCCTTTAAAGTCTTTTAATAAACTTCTTTGTAGCAGCCTCAGTTTGTCTGTATAAGTTTTTTAACTGCTCTTTGAGGATGAAGATACACAATAATTAGTATTCTGACAGGCTCATATTTTTATTTAAACTATGCATTATTGAGCATAGCAGGCAGTGTGTGTGCAATGGCATGAAATCATTTGTTCCATCAGGATACCCTTTGCATGACAATATGCACCTTGTTCTCTTTATTATGAGATGTAAAAATTCTTTATGAGCTTACTATATTTAAAGGCAAAAGGAAAAAAGCACTAAATCAGGCTAATACTGAATTTCATCTGGCCATGTATTGCAGATTAAAAAACCAAACTGAGTTAAACCCCACAAAGTTAAATCTTTACATGTTCAAAGAAAAATTGAATTTTTCTTCTGAGGCTATTACATCTTTTGCTATGTAATAATATCACTAATAAAGATTGCATGTGAGCAAGAGAAGCCCTGGGTAGGTTCAAGCAATAGACAGTTTTGTGGTTTCTGCTGTTAACAATCTGTCAAAGTCAGGCTTCCAAAACTGTGTAAAGGAAGAAATGGAAAGGGACAGAAGGAGAGAAAGGAAGGAAGAAGAGAAAGAAGGAAGGAAGGCTGGTTGACTTAATACAGGGGCACAAATTAAAAGCAGGGGAAAAAAGAGTGAAAAGAGAGCAGGGCTCAGGGAGGAGAGATGAAAGTAAAAGAAAAGACAAACATACACAGCTAAGGCCAGAGTGCAAGTCCTTTCAAGTCCTCATTAACCCCACAGTAAAGAGTTTCCTTGTGAACATTTAGCCTTTTCACTGAGCTCTTCTTTTTCATTGTCAAATGTCAGCTGTGAAACATGTTTGGACGCAGCAGTAACCCTTTAAAAACCTCTTTCACAGAGTGCAAGCCAAATCCACCACTATGTTTTAGCTCCATGAGCAGACACAATGATGTGAATTGTATATTAACCCAATGTGTGGGTATGAAAATCACACCCAGGTCTGTGTGAGCACTGGGAGGCTAAAATTTCCCTGGCTACAACCAGAGCACCAAAGTCACCAGGGCAGCATAATTGTGAGGAAAGGATGAATGCTCACTCATGGCTGATTCCTTCCTTCCCCCCAAGAGACCATGATTGCCTTATTCATCTTTGAGGGCCTCAGGAGCAGCTGCCACAGAGGGATGATGGCATGAGATGGCTCCTTTCTTGCAAAGCACAAGGTCAACATCCAGTCTCTCTCAGTGAGAGCTTAAACATGCACTTAACTCTTCAGTTCAGGAGTAAACCCATTAACTTCAGTGTGGTTTTTCACAGAGGTGAAGCTCAGCTGAGGACTGGGATTTTTTTAAAGCCTTGAAGTACAGATCCTTAACAGAGCCTGAAGTATTTTGAACCTAGAAAGTTCCTTCCCAGGGCAGATTTTCAACAACTCTGTAAATAGGTTTGATATAGGGTGTTATATTATTTAGAAGGGGCCAAACCACAGTGATATGTACAAAAAACTCATAAGAGATTTTTGTTTACTAGAAGTTCTTTCCTTGCCAAAGGTAGTTAATTTGCTCTTTCTTCATTTATTGATGCCAAGGAGAAAAGGGGGGGGAAAGCCAATTATTTAAGAAGGTCAAATGTGTCCCAGCCTAAATTGTGAATTACTTAAATAACAGGACATGTCACAAAACTGACATCAGTGTTTCTCTTCAGTCCCACCCAATGATAATGAGAGGCCACTTGAAAAATTTCAGCTGAACAAAATAAACAAAGATTTTGTGCAGACCCTGTTAATAGCTTGATCCAACAAACTGTATCCAGCCAAATAACTCTTTGTAAAACTACAAATCTCTCTAATATTTCCTTATTCAACAAGTAGGGTATGTTTGGATTACTGCAATAATGAGCATGTACAGGATCAGGTAAAAGAAATTAGTCCATATTTCTCTTCTTTATATCAATTGACATCCTGTAGAAGACAGCTGTCATCTTTAAATCTTATTTTGGAGGGAATGAGATGCCACTTATGTGGGAGGGGAGAAGAAAAGGCAAGAATGTAAGAGGGAGAAATTCTGCACAGTTTAGCTACTAAGACTAGTTACCAATTATTTTATTACCAAAGGGTACAGACTGAGAACAACAGGGAACAATGAAAACATTCCTGTGAGAAAGAATAGGAAAATATTATTTGTAATGAGAAAAACGTAGGCAGCACACTTGGAAGAATGGTTTTCAAGGAAACCCCTTTTTACTGAGATGTGAAGCAAATGGAACAAGGCTCTGAAGTGGAAGCTCATGTGCTCACTGAGGGGAGCTGATGTAATTGTTTAAGTGGATCTTGGCCTCCTCCAGAAAAGGACTTCTTTGTGGAGGATGGCAGAAGGGTGTGTGGCAGCAAGGGAGGGGGTGACAGGGAGCTCCCCTACCGGTGACATCAGCAGCCTTGCTACTGCTGTCTTTGGAGTCCACACCAACACCTCCCAAAACCTTTGTCTGCAAGAACAAGCTGCAGCCTCCTCTCAGCTGTAGGAAATGCTGGTTGTAATTATTCCATGGCTTAACCTAGGTATTTGTCACACTTTGTCACCAGTCTGGCCAGAAACACCTTCAAAATGGCTCGTGGTTGTCTGAGCGCTGAATCCGTAGGGCTGAACCAGGACAAAACCCAGACAAAGAGAGAGTGTCCAGGTGATAGACACAAGGTGGCTTTTGCCTTGGCAACAGCCCCTTGGGGCAAATCTCTCCTTCCAGGTGAGGCAGTTACTGCACGTGCCTGCCTGTACATCTCAGCCCAGGTACCAGGCAGCCCCTTGGAGGGTTCCTGTCCTCAGCTGCTCACACTCAGTAATATCCTTCCACTCTGTACATACAAGGTTTGGTATTGTACAAGTTTCTGGCACATGAATTTGTCCTTACTACTTATTTCATTTGGCCTTCCCAGATCTGAACTCTTAAAATAAACAACTTTGCTGTCCTTAAAGCATTCCCTGAGAAGTGTTGGAGTTACAGAGGTTTCCACTGCCATAAAGACAAAAGCAGAGGCTCAATGCAATGAAAAGGTTAATTGATGTCAGTATGTTTTGGAGAGGGATGCTAGGAAGGAGGAGTATGCAGTTACAGCAATAACCAAGACAAAGGATCCAAGCTCTTTCCCCATCTGGGCAGCAGTCCTCTTGCATGACTTAGGGGGAGCCACTTCTATCTTCTTCTGATGTTGCTGCTATTTTGCAGTGTATCTCAGGGTGCCCACCTGGTTGCAGTCATGAGCAGCAGGAAAGTATGTGAAATTATTGCTCAGTCTGGCTGAGAAGGAAGGAGAAGTGGTGGACACATAAGGCAGAGAAGAAGGACAGAGATATTACTTGGGACCAAATGAGCCAGCAGAGAACACAGATCATCAGCTGCTACCAAGTGTTCCAGCAGAGGTGAATTTTGAAGAGACAGCATTACAGAATTGGGGATGGGGGAGCCCTTCCTGTGCATGGGATGAGCAGGGGATACCACCCAAACTTTTTAACAGAAAATTACGGTAACAGGTAATAAAAAATAGAATAGCAGGCAAGGGAATTAACAGCAGCATGCTAATAATGTCATTGGCATATATACTTTCCAAGTTCCAGATGTAATGGGTGAAGCAGATACATCTTGAAGCATCCCCTCTGCTCCTCACTTCCCACCTAATCCAGGGCATCATCTCCTCTGATACAGCTCTTGGAGTGTCTCCTTCTGTTATTCTAGTCAAAGCAATTTTGCAGAGTAAATGCCTATTATTTAAAACCTACTCTAAATAGGCTGTCTTCATTTTCAGAAAACAGAATAGAGCATGAAAAAGGAGCCATTTAAATGGTATTTAGGAGAAAGTGTTACTTTTTGCTGATGAGGTAGTTGTGAGTATTCGGAGCTGGTAAACCTTTTCCTTATACACCTAGAGAGCATGGGTTTATGACCTAAGAGAGGGCAGGCAGGTAGGGATATAACATTTATAACCTACAGGAGGTAACCAGGTAAGACAGTAGTGGCACTAAAATTATTAAGGCTTTATTGTACTTCTCTAGCTAGAAAGCAGTAAATTATTACAAAGCATTATTATCTCATCCTAAGAGCTCACTCAACATATAAGGAAAAATAAATAGCTCACTTTGTACATTTAATTCAGCCATTTGCCTGTTTACATTGAAACTGGCTGCTTTAACTCCCCAAATGTTTAATATCAAGTAGGTTCAAAGAAAAGTATAACTCCTCAGCAATGAATTTCCTGACTTTGCTCTTTCTGTTTAGAAAAGATGATAAAATGGATTGCAATGTTTTACAGAATTTCAGTATTTATTACATATCAAAGCTATTGGCCTAGCATTTTAGAAAGATTTACAGGTTTTTGTCTTCAGATGTCACATAACAACTTTAAGACTAATCTCAACCAAAGATGCTAAATTGCCAAAGTAGTTTCACAACTGTCTGGAGTCTTAAACCTTTCACACCGGAATTTTGCTCTGCAGGATCCATGAAGTATGTGAATAAAGAAAAAAAGGAAATAAGTGAGCCAGCTAAATCATTTGTACAGTGATTAAGTGAAAAGTCTGCAGTGACCCTTAAGCTGATGAAATGAAACCCTGCAGGAAGCAGAAAAGCAATAAACAAAATGGCAGAGGTTGTTGAAGACTATGGACAAGGTGGTGTTACCAAATACCAAGCCCTGGGGCAGACTCTGCCCTGCAGGAGAGGCACTGTTTCCCTCATCCTCCTCTAATGCAGAAACACTATACCCTGCTAGGGTTTCCCAAACATTTACAAAGCACATTTCCCTTTTGGTTCATCTTCTAGGGAGTGTATCTTTCCCAAATCCACTGCTGCTCCATTCTTTCAGGGTGAGAGAGCAAGAGTGGGGGTTAAATGCTTGTCCTCTCCTCCCTGTTCCTGCCAGGACTAAGTGCTGATAGTAATTAAAGTTGTGTAATTAGCAATTCCCTTGCTATGGCAAGCACTGACAGCCAATACTTACAGCCTGATTCTCACTTTGCCTCTCTGGAGGAGCTGAGCTGCTGCTGCTTTCTGCTGTCTAAAATTTCATGACCCTTTTGAATGCTCTTGTGACCTTCAAGGGGTTCATGACCCTCACTGAGAAACATTGGGCCATTTCTATAAAACACTACTATTTTTTCATGGGTAAATATTCCTGTGCTCCCAAGTGCACTCACAGCTTGCCATGGGCCCCTGCAGCTGTCAGACACAGGGGACAGACTTGCATGATCCTGGCAGCCCGGACAGCATCATGTGCCATCTCTGGAGCTGCTCATCGCTGGTGCTGTAAAACATCCTGCCTGTCCAAAGGGCAGAGGCAGCCCCAGGCTGAAAGGGGAATGAAGGAGAGTCATGTGCTGTAACCACAGAGCAAGACAGGCAAGTGCACAGAGAACATCATCTCATGTCAGCTGGAAAACCACAGCCGGGCCCCCAGGCCCTGCTGACACCTGCACACAGTGGACCTGGGTGGTTCCAGGAGCAACAGCAGGAGTTTTAATCATGATGCAACTGAAACCAGCACTCTGTTGTGAGGTGAATGGCTCCAGTGCTGGTGTGATCCACAGTGGAATGCTCTAGTGTGGTGTTTGGGGAGGTTTCCCAAACTGGAAGGACCTCAGAGGGAGCTGAGAGAGCCCCCAGAAGCCTGCAGCTCACATGACAGCAGATGTTGGGACCTGGGTGGAGTTGGAAGCCATGGCAGCCAAATGCCCTCACACCTATAAAAGAACCACTTAGGCAGCCCTGGTGATCCACAGTGATGCTAGCAGGGAGACAATCTGCACAGAAGGTGTGCAGGAAAGGCACTGAAGACCTGACAGCTTGTCCTGGGAGCAATAGTAATCCCCCACAGAAAGTCATAGACTTGTTAAACTCTGCACCCGCTGTGAAGCCCATGGGCCCCATCACAAGGTGACTCAGTTTGTGGATAAAGGAAAGGGATGCATGTTGCTTACCTGGACTTCAGTCACCAAAGCCTTTGACATCATTTCCCACAACATTTTCCTGAGAAACTGGCAGCCCTTTTCTTGGATGGATGCACTCTTGAACAGATAAAAAACTGGCTGGATGGCCAGGCCTGGAGAGTGAACAGAGTTAAATCCAGATGGCAGCCAGTCACAAGGGGTGCTCCCCATGGCTCAGCTCTGGGGCCAGCCCCATTTAATATTTCTGTCAGTGATCTGGATGAGGAGATTGAGGGCACCCTCACTAAGTTTGTGGATGATGCCAAGTTGGTTGGGAGTGTTGATCAGCTGGAGGGTAGGAGAGCTCTGCAGAGGGATCTGGGCAGGCTGGATCAGTGGCCCAAGGCCAGTGGTGTGAGGTTCAACAAGGCCAAGTGCTGGGTCCTGCACTTGGGTCACAACAACCCCATGCAGCTCTGCAGGCTGGGAACAGTGGCTGGAGAGCTGCCCTTGGGAAAGGACCTGGGGGTGCTGGTCAGCAGTGACTGAACATGAGCCAGTGTGGGCCCAGGTGGCCAAGAAGGCCAATGGCATCCTGGCCTGGATCAGAAACAGTGTGGCCAGCAGGACCAGGGCTGGGATTGTCCCCCTGCACTTGGCACCCTGAGTGCTGTGTCCATTTCTGGGCCCTCACAGCACAAAGGACCCTGAGGTGGTGATCCAGAGAAGGGCCACAAAGCTGTGCTCAGGGTCTGGAGCACAAGTATGATGAGAAGCAGCTGAGGCAGCTGGGGGTGCTTAGTCTGGGGAAAAGGAGGCTCAGGGGAGATTTTATCACTCTGCAATTCCCTCAGAGGCAGCTGTAAGTCAGGTGGGGATTGATTCTTCTCTCAGGTAAAAATCAATGGAACAAGAGGAAACAGCCTCAAGTTGCACCAAATTCTGAATACCAGTCCAAAAGCCATGCACATGAAGTTTACTTCTTCCAACTTATAGACTCCTAAATTTCTTTATTTATAGAGCAATAGTGAGAAAGCAAGCCAGAGTCTCCTCCAGAGAGCAATTCAGCACAGAAAATGAATGGTAGCAGGAGCAAGCATTCACATGAAAGTCTTTGGTTTGATTCATGGATTCCAGCGTAACTGGGGAACCCCTGTACTGCAGTATCAGGCTTTGGAATCAGTTTTGCACCACTCAAGCACGGAACAGTGTTGAGCTCTAGGAATATATTCACACAAGGCAGGCAAGCAGGGTTAGGCAGCCTTGGATTTGGTCCCAGCTTGACCTCCCTGCTTGATTTTAAGCAGCCTGTGAACAAACATTTACTACAGTAGCTGCTAACAAATGAGTCTCTGTAAGGTGTAAAGCTGAGATGCAAATTACAAACATATGTAAATTGAAATAGTTTAAGTTAATTTCTTGGTGCTGAATTCAGTGACTAAGTGCTTATTTCAGAATGCTCATTCCATGCCTTGAGCTACTGCTTTGTCCATTTCTTCAGTGGCAGAAAGCAATTTAGCATAATCCTTCTACTGTAATGTCCAGTTTTTCCATAAAGATTACAGATGAATCCAAAAGACCTCATTCTAAAGAAGGCTTATTTCCTTGCAAAGCTGGCCACTGTGTGTTTAACAGCAACAGAATGGTCCATTGGAGAACAGAGGGAAATCTCACATTTGGGAGGATGCAATGAAGGAGTCCCAGACAACCTAAACAATCCTTGTTTGCCAAACAATGTGTGTGAGGCTTAAAAAATGATGAATTCGAAACACATTTCCCTGCTTCACAACAACTGGAAAATACCTTTCAATCAAATGAATAATAAAACTCATTGAAACCAGTGAGGCTGATTATCATCTAGCTTCAATCACTGTAATGCTACTGGCATGAATGTGACTGCACCCAGCAGCTGATATCATCTGAGGATCTGCTCCAGGGATCTGTGTAAGAGAGGCTGCAAGATAACGATGGGAGACCTTTCAGTTTTTGGCACACAGGCCTGGCTGTTAATCTCAAAGTCAGTTCCCTTACCTCCCTTATTGGAATACTATGGATTTACTTTTTTCTCACAGTGTTTTTGCTTCTATCTTTGACTTTCTTTGATTTCCAGCTGAAATATGGATGTTAAAGGAAGAACACAAATTATTTTTAAATGTGATTCAGAAATGTTGCTGCATTGTGGGGGATGAAAATTCAAGTAGTTTTTAATCTTACTCCAAATATTCAAACAAAAATTATGAGACTCTATGTTTCTTTAGAAAAAATAAAATTCTGAGGTCTGTTTATCTAGAAGGATATTCAACATTATAGACTTGGCTTCCTGAGATGTGGTCTATGCAAGTGGGACATTCAGCCTTTTATTGAACTACTCTTGCTAATTATATAAAAGAAGTTTTAATCAAAGATTTCTGTTTTTTTGTAAAAGACTTTAAGTTATTGGAAAGTCAGTCTCAGAAAGTAAGTTAGCAGTGAAGAGGTTGATGTTTACAGTCAAAATTTTAATAAAACATTTTAAAAGTACATGCAAACCATCAAAATAACTTTAAAACCTGAAAAATTTAATACCATTTTTTTGGGGAAGAGTTCAGTCTGTTTCACTGTCCTTTCAATTGTGGATGATGAAATTATTTAAACAGCTTTCTATCCCCATTCCCAAAATCTGCAACTTCCTACCATGAAGATGGAAGACGTGGATTTACTGTAATGGGGTGAGTTTTTCCCTGGAAAAGCTGAGCTAATTCAGAACAAGTTCCTCTGGCCCTTTGAGCTTGTGCAAGTAGGAAAGGCTGTAATTTAAGTGTAGGGGAAATGGCTCTTTGAAGCATAAGATATATGTACTGCAGACAGGCCACCCAAATCTCTTGGGAGTTCACCACCTCTGTGGTTCCCAGCATACTAGCAAAGGGTTTTTCAGCACTTTTTTTCTAATCGTTGCTGCTACCATGTTTGTGCACTTTCCCTGGAGAGGATGTTATGTGATTTAGGCCATTTTAAAAAAGATTTTACTGGCTTGGCCCTCTCCAGCTGGCTCCAACATTTCACTAGGACTCAATAGAATGCATTTGCATCCAGATGTAAGATCTGACAAGACTGCAAGAATTTAAGTGTTGGGATCAAGTCAAGCTGTTGTGGGGTGAGCTTGGAAAAATGGCTGAGGTTATATTCTGCCTGTACTTTAACTTAGATTCCTAAAAATACAACTTCTGCTTTCACAGCACATTTACCCTAAAGAAAATGTTTAAGGATAGTGACTTACAAGCACAGTAGGATACAGCCCATCCTGCAGGAGCAGATCTCTCTCCCAGCTGTGGCAGCTTCCCCCCTCTCCCACTGCCACTGCAACCTGCAAGCCTGAACTCTACATCAAGCTGCTCCTAAAGGATGTGAGCATGGTGTGCTGGCCCAGCCCACTTGCAGATTCTATTTGACTTTCTAGTTCAGTGAACTACAGGCATTTATTTCTACCTGTGATTTGCCTGCTCTTGCCACAGAAGATGGCAACAGACAAGAGTGAGGCACTCAGGAAGGCTGCTGGAGACTCAACCACCTCCACTACTGGGGTTTCATCTGCTGTGTCTGCATGGCAACACCTGAAACCCAATCTGGGCTCAGCCAGCTCGAGGTAGTGCAGTCCATCCTAAATTTCCAGCTCTGCCTAGCTACTCCTAATGAATGCTGATGGGCAAATTGCAGGGTTTTGCAAGAGAGGAAGGTCCCACAGCTGAGCCAGCAGCACAGCCAGTGTGTCACCACAGCTGGGCACATTGGCATAATTGTCCCTTGGGTATGTATTCGAGCTCCAGCTCCTGGGTGGGTGAAAGGTAACACCCTTCCTGTCCTTCTGCCTGGTGCCTGTGGGCAGAACAACAGAGAAAGTGGCTGCAATGGTAAAAATATCTCCTAGCACCCCACTGAATTTACAAAGAACTTGTAATCAGTCTTCAGGCACTTCCCCTAACCTAGGCAAAACCTGAGCTGTGCATTTTAATGTCCAGCTCTCAGCTGGATTCTCCATGACCTACCACTGTCAGACAATGTTTTTACCATTGCCATTGCTTGATAATTGCATCAACCTTTATTTTTCAAAGATTGGGCACTCAGAATTAGCATGGAGTTTACTCCTAGATTTACTGGCACCATTTTGAAGTCATGTACAGGAGGACCAGGAAAATGAGGCAGCAAAACACTCTCTTGCCTTAACCTGTTAGGACAGTCACAGTCCTAAGATTAAATTTTCTCCTCTTATTTCCTCTCTGATTATGTATTGAATATATGCAATAGAAAAAGAAACAAGAGAATGAAAGTGAAAGAAAGAAAGAAAGAAAGAAAGAAAGAAAGAAAGAAAGAAAGAAAGAAAGAAAGAAAGATAAAGACACTGTCTTTTAGTTCAAAACAAGCAGCTATTTTAATGATAGTGCTTATAAAAACAATATTATGTTAAATTATTTAGTATGTTTTATTTAATAAAAAGGAAAAAGGAAGATGAAATAGGGCATTGAGGAAATTCCTCTGTTTATTTTTGTCTCTGTGGTGGTTCATTTTACCCACCAGTGTTTTTTTCTTCACTGCAAATCCCCCTTCCCTCTTGATTAAAAACAGACTCTCTAATAAAAGTGGTTTAAGATCATACTGATAACTTCAATTCAAGAACATGAATAAAGATCACCCTTGGAGGAAAGACCCCATCTGCTCATATATGATATTAGGAAGGGAGTGCATAATGCAGAGCAGTGATTGCTACCATGTGTAAAATTATTCAGGTCTTCCACGTGCGGCTTCTAACCTATATGGCCACTTAAAAAAAGAGGGATTCAAGTATCCTATAAAACAGGTCCTATGTTTTACATTTGACCTTTTCCTGAATATCAACCTTATTAAAAGCAAATAAAAAAACATCCTGAATGGAAGCTGTAGTTTGATCTGGAGCTTATGGAGGCTGACAGTCGCCCTGCTATTGCTTTGAGCAGGGCAGGAGCTGGCCTCTGCTCCATTCAGAAAGAAACCCATATCAAGCTGCCCTGTGATGATCACTCTACAACTGGTTTTTATTTCATTTTATTCTAATAACCTTACAGAAATACATTTTTCACCAAATTGAAAGCTTGTCTTCCCTGAAGCCATGGAAAGGATTAGATAGCATTACATCAGACATTTCAAACAGTGAATTCTGAACTTGGAAGAAGCACTTCAAAGCAGGGTTATGTGAAGCCTCAAGTGCCCAAGCAGAACAGCAAAGGTGAAACAATCATAATCTCCACCATGGAAAGCAGTGACTGAGTGAGTGTAAGCCATGGATCCCATTATTTTAATCTAAAATATGTATTATCATGAGGTTTGAAATCCATGTTTGATATGCTGTGCTAGTTGCTGTAATAATGGATAATACAGGGCCTGGACTCCAAGACAAAATTTAATCAAGATAAAAGCAGGTTACGAGCAGAGATTGGAAAGACTTTTGCACATATTTTTTTGCAATTTCTAATAAAAATGCAGCAGCTGGAATTGGTGAAGGTACTTTTTTTTTTTTAGCCAAAATGGTTAAATAAGAAAAACAGCTCAACCAATATAGAAGCAAATGAACATATAAAGAGAAACCTTTTTCATGTAAAGCTTGCTCATCTGAATTTACAATGATAAATTAAATTGGAATTACTCTTCTATCTATGTAAAGCCAGAGATAAGGGCTTGCACTGCCTTAATTATACTGGTCTAAGCTAAGAGCCTCTGCCTATTCACAGAAAACAGGTGCCACTTTACCAGCAATTGAGATGCCTCTTTTGTTCCCCAAACAAGGAATCAGTGAG
Source organism: Molothrus aeneus (assembly GCF_037042795.1). Taxonomy (NCBI): domain Eukaryota; kingdom Metazoa; phylum Chordata; class Aves; order Passeriformes; family Icteridae; genus Molothrus; species Molothrus aeneus. The sequence goes on along the minus strand of NC_089646.1, from coordinate 141,132,215 downwards.
TTGGTAGCAGTGGCCACATTTCACTGCTGGCCAAGTCATTACTAGGAGGCAGAAATATATGCACTGAAGGAAAAGCTTGCTTTGGAGGTTTGAAGTGAGAGGAAGAGGCAGCTTATCAGGTTTTAACAAAGATTGTTTCAGCAAAATGTCTTGTTAGGAAAAGAAAAATATATTTGGTGGGGTTTTTTTAGTTTTTAAATTTTTTCTTGTGTTTTTTTTTTGGTGGGGTTTAGGGATTTTTGGGTTTTTTTTGTTCTTCATTGGTTTTGTTTGCTTTTTTACATTAAACACAAATATTTAATTTAATATTTAACTTCCTGTGGAGATTGATTTCTGCCAGCTTTGTCAGTACTCTTTGTTCATCATAGAATTCAAACCACAGTTTGGAAGGGCACCATCTTTCTGAAGAACAGGAGCTACTCAGTGATCAAGGAGCCCTGTTTTTGTTAAGCAGCAAAAGCACAACCAAGGCATACTGAAAAAGCTGATATGAACTGGACATTTTGGCATTAAGCTGAAAAGAATCAATGAAAGATTTTGCCTTGGACTGAAGCTTGTTTCTAGTTACAGAAAGTCCAGATAGAGTCTTTCCTAGATGTTCTGCATACACAGAAAATAGTTATGACAACTTCTCCTAAAAATACTTTTCTTTATATGTCTGGAAGTACATGTGTAGTATTTTAGGTTTTTCCCATTGCTATATGCTTAATAACAATCCTGGCTTATGTTCTTTGCTAAACTTGGACCAGAAATGCTACATTGTTTGCCCACAGTCATACCAGAATGTCTGAAAATTACATTTGGATTCTCTCCAAGTTATTGGGATGAATATACTGCTTTGCTACCAAAAAAAAAAAAAAAAAATCTTCCTTGGCTATAAAGTTCCCATACTTACCTCTCCGACCCCATACTCCATAGCTGTGTTTCTGCAGCCCTGTGACCCTTGTCTCATAAGCACCTCTGGAAAGGTGTTGCAGGCAGGATATTGAGGGCTGTGAGGAATTAAAGCACTTGCCACAGATGTGTGCATGGGAGTGACTGTTCTGCTCATGGTGGGAGGCAAAACCTTCATGTTCAGTGCAGCCACAGGCAGCAGCTTTGTCTCAGCAGCTGCTGGGTTGATGTTGCAGCCACTGTGAAAAAGTGATCAGCCCACACACTTAATTGAGTTCAGATGTATGAGGAGCAGATAATCTTACATGGACTGACACCCTTACACTTCTCACACCTTATAGCTCCTACTTGCCTTCCATCACAGGATATCCACAATAATCCCAATCTTCTCCCATACCCAGTACTTCAATCTTACATTCCCTTCTCTTACAATACCCTTTTCCTCTTTCAGGCTTCTGTCTCCTGCAAAACCTACCTCTCAAATCCAATATTCCCTGAATTTTATGTTGGCCACTCCCACCTCCAGCCTCAAGCCCATATCCCTCTCTGTTGCTTATTGGCACCTCCTGAGATATCTCAGAGGCATCCAGCCCAACAGCATCACCTGGAGCCATCCAGCATCAAAAGCCTGGATGTGAGAGGCAGCAACACGGACAGACCTGCCCCCACAGGGACCCTCAGAACAAGTCAGAGCAAGGGAGCAAGCTTTAACTGGCTCCTGGTGACAGCCAACTATATTGTGTGCTGGAGGAAGCCTAGTGCCTAAGTGCAAAGCAGATTTATTGTGGACAATGCTGCCTCCTTGGATTTGGGCAATTAAATATTGTGTATCTCACACCTCTGTTTATGAAACAACTTGAGGAGCTTACTCAGCATGAAAATGAAGCAATCAGAAGGGCTATGGAAATGCTAAGTTATTGTTACAACCACTGAGTAGGTGGACCAGAGTTATGTGCTTAAGGCGGTGTATTCACTGATTTATAACTTAGAAACAGGCAGCCTTTTTATTTTCAATTAAATATACATCTGTCCCTTATCTGGCTTCTTTCTCAATTAACCTTACTCCTAGCTGTATTGTAAATGCCTTTGGAACAGAAGATGGAGAACACAGGTGGTTTCTAGGATGGGAGGATGAATAAAAGAGACAGATCATGTGAATTATCTCAGCTGAAGCAATAAATGTGAGTGACCTGGGAATGTCCTGTGTGTCTGGTTTTGGACCATAAAGTCTGCCCAGAAAGGATGCCATTTATCTGCATTAGTCCCTGAAGCAGGCTTAGCAGTCTTTTTGCAGGCCTGAACTGCATCTATCTATCACTGCTACTGTAATCTTGAAAGCAGAAGGCTTAATGGCAAAAGCATCTTAAAGCTACAAACATGGGAGGAAATAAAACACCCCACTTGTACAGAGGGGGAATTCCCAATCAGTAGCTGTGCTGTTGTTGCAAAACCATTTCAGTTGTGTTTCCACATTAAATATTCACAGTCCTGCAGCAGCTCTTTGGCTCACAGTAAGGTCACTTGGGCTGTCTGCAGCTCCCATACATGTAAGTCTGGGCTAGGAGCCCAGCTTGTAATTGCTTTAGTACCAAGAGCTCAGCAAAAGCACTGCAGGAAAGGGCCTCTGTCCCTCTCAGCTGTGATTCTCAAGGACACCTTTAAAATTCCCTTGCGAATAACTGATTAGATGGATTAACTCTGGCTCTTTGCTCCATATACCCAAAGGCAAATTTATTCCTTTGTAGGCAATAATGTCTTCTAAAATAAATAAACAAAACCACAGATGGTGGTTTACGTGTTCAATTAATATTTTGTTGTTAATTATTTGTAAGAAACTCTCAGAACTATTTCTCATTACAATAGATAAAATCTTACCATGGATCAAGAGCTGATGTTTTCTGTGGGACCAGCGTTTACCAAGGAGAGTATAACAAGTCCAAAAAACAATCACAAAATAGTCACAACATATATGACATAGATTTATAAAGGCTAAAGAGATGAAACTGAGAGGAGTGGATGGAGAAGGAAAATGTAGCCAGTCAAAAATTAATTAAAATCTGTAGGGAAATGCCACAGATGTTATAAAGCAATTTAAAGCAAGTGAAATGGAAATTATAATTAAGACACTTGTAGAGACACTCCTAAACAAAGCTAAGAAAGAGAAAAGGCTATTATAGAGAAATCTATGCTTGGTAGGATTAGGGACAATAAGTATGTTTAATATGTTGGTAATAAAACAAATCCCTAAGACAACATAAGCCTATTACCACACAGAGATGGTAACTTTATCAATACTGCTGCAGACAAGCTGTGCTCAGCAAATATCTGTGCTGTACCTAGAAAGCATGAGATGAGGAAAAAGATGACAGATTTTCCAGGACATTTGTAGCTGAAGACACATTAGGCGGCATTTTTTAGAGATAAATATCTCAAAGCAGAAGCTGAAATAAGAATCACCCCAGGGTTCCATGAGAACTGACTAAAGTAGTCTCTGCCATGCAAATGTTCATTTTTAACACACTTTGGAATACCAGGGAAATACCAGGGAAGACAGCTAATATTGTGTCTGCATGGAAAAAAGGGAGTGGTGTGACAAGAATAGGCTGGTGAGCCCGACATCAACACCAGGCAAAAATATTTATTGCTTTCTCTCCTCCTTTTTCACTCCTGACCTTGTTTCTTTTTGAACACCAGCCCAGTGACCTTGAAGCAACCATCTAGTTGCTTAGTTTTCCTATGCACCAGGAGTTGAGACTGATTCCCACTGAGTTCTCTGCAAGCCAGACTGGAATTCCAGTACCCTCCCTGCTAAATACAACCACACATGGTCCCCAAAAAGGCTTGGGAAGCAGCTGGCCTGTGACAACAGCACACAGGAGCTGGGAATCAGCCAAAGAGTGAGTACCAGCTGATGGATTTAAATAAGGACTCAGCTCCAGGGTTCAGGGAGAAGCAGAGGAGCATTTTGGAGGAGGGGCAGTTCAGAGTGACACAGGCTGCAGGGGCTCTTCCCTGATTTCTCTCCTGAGAACTAAAGTGGGAATGCCTGACCCATGGAAAATGGTGGGTTCTCTTGTGCCTTTTTCTTTCTGGTTCATTTGTAGGATAGAAGTTTGGGCCAGACTCTTCTGGTTTTAACAGTGTGTAGCCAGAAACAAGAATTGTCAATAGTCCCTAAACCTCATGTTTTCTGCTATTATTCTATTTCAAATTTTTCTGCCTTTCCTGCTTACTCTTTTTTTACTTAAAATATATATTTTTCCAGATATTCCTGATAATTCACTCAGCCAGACACTTTGCCAAAAACACCACTTGCAAAGTGCCATCCTATAGAAATAATAGGAATGGAACAGGGTTTGCACAGGTAATGGAGGGCATACCACAGAGTCTCAGAAACCTGCTGAGGGGTTTAAGTATATCATGTCTCTGTCACAGAGGAGAGACTTGTGGAAAGATTCACTGACCTCTGCTTGCACATATCCCAGGAACTTGGGCTTAGGTACTGTTTGTTGCACAGGCCAGCCTGAGGGAAGTGTTTGATGGTACAAAGGTCTTGGGTGTGCCATTTCTGGTTTTCACCCAAAAGTAACGAAAACCTGCAGGGACATTTAGGGGGCTGAGAACAAACACAAAAGGTAGTATAACATCTGGAATTCACAGTTTTTCTTCCTTTACTAATCTTATTTTACAAGCATTTTGCAATAGACATGAGAATTGAGGGGCAAAAAACTGAGAGCACTGTTCCAAGACAAGTTAACTGGAAGAACAAGTTGAACCAGAGACTATCCTCAACAAAGAATACTTCAGTAAAAGAAAGAAAGAAAGTATAAAAACTGGAGACAAGAAAGGATAATACCACATTGTATACAACACCATCTTATTTTCCTAGGCACAAAAATAGGATTACTTATTATTCCTATACTCATAAAAGTTGGATATTCTGCAGTCAGTAAAGCAAGGTATGACCACTACAATCACCAGTTTCCAAGGTCTGAGATGGCTGTAGGATACTTCTGAAGCTTTTATTGTTATTATTTTAATAATCCTGGATACAGATTCCAGAGGATAAACAGAATGTTATTTTTCATGAAAGGGGCCAAGGACAAGGAACAATAACTTCATTTGCTTCAAAAAGTGAAGGGAAACTCCCTGCCCTGATTACAGCTATATAAGGGTTAAGAGAGGAGCAAAGGCAAGTAGTATCAGCCAATGTCATTGCACATGTGTCCCACCATAGATCAAAAGATGTAAAAGGACAGAGAAAAGGACCTTCTACCACCTCCTCCCAGGAGCTATCAGTGGGACCATGTGCATCATCTAGTTGAGACAATGTGGGTGCCTGAATGAGAGTTCTGACCGGTCTTTTCAAGGCAAAGGGATCCTGATCTGCTTGCTAATATAAAAGATGGAAACCAGTCCAGTATCACAAACAGTTTTCACCCTTACATGGCAAAAGTCATCAATGCCTCTCTTATTGTTTCTCTTGGAGGATCAGTGATGATGCTGTGAACTTGAAAGTAGCACCACTTAAACAAGTAATTTGTCCAAGTAAAATTCATTAGAGAGGTAATGTCCTCATACTTTTAGTCATAAATATCAGCTCAGCAGTGCAGAGGCATTTAAAAAAACTTTACGAAATAACACATTTCCTGGTTTATTGCCTGAGGACATGTTAGCTAGACAGGCTTCCTTGTCTAAATAAAATCAATTGATGTCAGCTAGACAGGCTTTCTCATCTTAGTGGATGCAATTGTTGTTAGCTAGACATACTCCTAACTTTAATAATAGGAGTTGTGGTTGTTGACTATTGTTTGTGGCAGGCTTGTCAACAAATGTCTGTTCAATTTATGAAAGAGAATTGTGTCAACAATGGGAATTTATTGTTTTCTACATTTCATGCCTTCTGGAGTCCTTGGTATATGACATGTTATGGGAAAGGACTTGTGCAAAATGCAAAGCTCTGAGTGAATGTGGGGTCACACATTTGCAACCACAAGCATTAAATGTCTTGAGCTGCGATACCCCTGGAGATGTTCAAGGCCAGGCTGGATGGGGCTCTGAACATCCCAGTCTAGTGGAAGGTGTCCCTCCTCATGGCAGGGGGTTCGGAACTAGATGACCTTTAAGGTCCCTGCCCACCCAAAGCATTCTGTGACTCTGTGAATTCAAAAGGCTCCTTGCAAGGCATTAGGTAGTGCTCTTCCTTGCTCACTTTTTTTTTTAATTGAGTTATAATGTAGGAATTGAACACAAACATTTTTCTTTGAGCATTCCAGGATCACTATAAAAGAGCTGAAAGTTGTAGCATTTCACTCAGAAAATACTATTAGAAAACTACATTTTTCCCTATGTTGTCTTGCTGAATTCATGAATAATTTCAGGAACCCTAAAACTGCATCTCTCAATGAAATTGCTGATGGCTGAAGGTATTTTTAGTAAATTCTTCATAGGCTGAGTCTTTCAGCTCACTACTCAGGCTGTGATCACACTTCTTTGTTTCTGCTGGAGCTCTCTGGCATTTTGTCCCCTGATTGCCCAAATGTGGCAAAGGAACCATTGCATAAAGCATAAAGCAGAAAATAAGGAACAAGAATAAAAGTGTGTCTCCTAATCTTTTCCTGTTTGTCAGTAATCTATCCTGGACCTAAAAAGATGGAAGTGTTCTGGAGTTTTGTGGTCTAGATAAATAATCTGTGTCTAATTCCAGCTCTGTCTCAAAGGAAAAATCTATCTCTAACTTAAATTTTCATGAGGAAACATCTCTAAATGTGACACACCCTGTTTTCTTATGAGATAGCCTGTATAGAAATGTCCTGCTGGGCTACTCAACTCTGCAAAAAATCATTACTAATTCCAAAATGTAGGTCATTAACGTGACAGAATCTTCTATGAATAGATGTTTCTCTGCAGAATTTCATTGCTTCTCTTTTGGCTATGAAAAAGTAACTCCTTTTAAAATCTAGATATAATGATAGGTATTAAAGGAGAGGACCAGTTATGGTAATTTTGATAAGTAATAAAATATCATACCTTGTGTATATATATATATTGATTAGCTTTCCTCTGTTGTGGTACATATAGATCATGTCCAATATGTCCTGTAAGACTCCTAACAAAGCAACAGCTGAATGTTTTAAATTCTCTAATACATTGAACTTCACAGCCACTTGACAGGTAGGGAAATATTATAGTGCCTAAGACCTATGTAGCTCTTCCTACCTGGCTGAAACAGCTACATAAATCCAGCCACCTTAGGCTCCTCACCTGGCCAGTGAAACACAGGCATTGTTGGAGTCAAAGTCACCCCGCACCCTGAGTGAGTTCTTAATTTCCCAGTCAGGCCACCTCATCAGGTACTGAAGAAGGATGGTGAAGGTCACCATTTAAAGGACAAGACCTTACAATTCACAGTAGGTGCAATGAATTTGGGCCTGACCTCATGAGCATGGAGAGGTTGAGAAGAAAGTCTCTGCCACGCTGTCCTTGCAAAGTCATTGTGATGCCAAGATGTGCTGACTGCACAGACATTCAGCCTACTTCCCACCCACAGGCTCACCACCTTGTCAAAAAATCCCTCTGAAGTCTGAGACTAACAGAGACAGGCCCTGAAAGCAGATCTAGCTTCCAGCAATCCATCATCATCCAAGTCAGAGTTGCTGGCTCCTCTGGAAGGGGTTAGTGTTTGTGTTTTGCATCCCCATGTTACAACTGGTAGCAAATGCTGACTAGAACTGGTCTGTAGCACCAGGAAGGGAACAGTTCTTAGTGAAAACAATGGGTTTGTCATGGCAACCTATGACAGGAAAAAATCCAGGATTGTTTTTCAAGAAACATTTCTTGAGAAAATTTATTTTATTTTAAAATATGTTTGTGAGTGTTGAAGGGAGTTCTGGTTCTTTTCAAGGATTGTCTGATACAGTAGAAATTTACAGAAAGAGAGAGGCAAGGACAAAAAGTCACACAGAAAGGGATAGATAGACACAGTTGTAAGTAGTAATGTGATAATATTCTTGTATATGGCACAATCATTTCTCACAGCAAGACTGTCTGACCAGATGTGGGTGGAAACAGAAGGAAGGAGGCAGAGAACATGTGGTGGGTGAGGGAATCCAGGTCTTTGAGGACAGTCTGTTAATGCTGGTACATGTATTTCTGTGGGAGTGGGAGGAGCTCCTATTATATTTCAAGCTGAGAAAAGAAACCTTATACCAAATTATCACTTGCAGTAAGTGCAAGTTCAGCCACTTCTGAGAAGGCAGTAAAACATTCCCAGGGAAAGATTCTTTGCACTCCTGCTTGATTTCAAGAGCTTTCTGAAATTCTGAAAATTATTAATAGTGTCAGGCATAACTAGGTGCCTGGGAAGAAAAAGAGTTTTCCAAGGAAAATATATGTAAAAATGATCCAACCTCCTTTTTGCGGTTTTGCTCAGACAAGGAGAAGACCCCATTTCTACAGGCAGGAGTGGAAGGAGGGTTTCCCTGCACAGACATCTGTTTCAGGCTGGATTTTCATGCCGGTATTGTTTTCTCTTCTGGCAGTAAACCACTCAGCTCAAATGATCATACACCCCTGTGCTGAGGGACTTGAATGAATAAGAAGAAAAAAGCTCTTCATGAAGCTTTGAAATGGCAAGAGGGATCAAATGAATGTTTTCATTGGCATCAGCTAGTCCCCCTTTGTTCAGAGCAGGAGCTTTGAGAGTCCAGTGCCTGGAGCATCACAAAGTCATAGACCAGCACTTGGAGATCACCAAGGTGAGGGAGAATATTGGGGAATATTCCCTCTTTGCATTCCCAGGCACTCTTTTAAAGCAATAAGGAACATAAACCACAATATTTTTTAATACAAAAAGCTGCCACCAGCTTTTTGTATTCAAAATTCTGCCCCATTCAAAGGCTTAAGGCAGATAAAGCCCCTCACCTGACAGGAATAGTTTGTACAAATCCAATCTTTGAAACTAAGAATCATTTTGAACAAAATTCTTGTTAGGAAACATGTAACAACACCACAGCTGAGTCCCTTGCAGAGTGAGAGCTGAAGTCTTTGGATCTCTTCCTCTGCCCACCAAACCCCATGTGAAAAGTGAGATGAAGTTCCCACAAGCAACTCCAATTTCAATCCTTTTCAGACTTTATTTCTTCTATTCTGTGGCCTCCTGTGGTAGCAAACTGTGCAGGCTGGCTACCAGCTGTGTGAAGGCCTGATTATTATACATTTTAAATTTACCTGCTGGCAGCTACATTTACACTCAAGTGCCAGAAGAATGGAAAAAATAATGTAATGCATCTCAGTTGTTACACAGAGTTGCTATGGAGACTGGATGGGCCTGGAAAAGAGTATCAGAGAAGGGTCCTGCTAAAAACCAGTATCATGTCTCAGGAAGGCTCCCCAGGGGAGTGTTTAAATCTCAGTCTGGGAATCTCTCAGTGTGGAAGTGGAGCAGGAAAGGAGCAGATCGATCTGCAAGGATCCAGAAAGGAATGGTCTGACTCTCACCTGCCCCTGCCACGCAGGATGCAGAGGAAGAGCAGAAGGACTGAAGGAGCAAAGAGACAGTTGGATGTGGGTAGCTGTGGAAAAAGGAGTCTAAGAACTTTTCACCAGTTTCACTAGCTCATGCTTCTGAGGAGTTTAGTACTAAGCACTTTGGGTTTCACTCAAAGCCTGCTAAGTCAATGGGAATCACTCAGGTTTTCTCTGTGTTTTGGACTGAGTCCTTTCAAAACAAGCAGTGAATAGAAACATAGGCTTTCTTCTTCCCTGTGGCCAGGATTTTCAGCATACCTCAACTTTTAGGATCATGAGTGAGTTTACCAAAACAATTTCCCTGGGAATGAAGAAATGATCACAAATGACTGAAATACCCAGGCTCTTTTCAGGTGGTTCCCTGGCCAAGCCAGAGAGACTCCCTGCAGCCTCACACTTTGCCTGGAGATCACGAGACAGGAGCAGACAGGCTGGCAGCCAGCACTGTGCTTCTCCAGCACAACCAGGAGCACGCACAGCATTACAGGAGCTGAGCTTTGCTCACCCACTGGCAGCTGCCTGACAGTGCACTTCACCTGCATTTAGGAAGCTCAATAAATTTCTGAGAATCTGGACTTACTCAGATTGTTTTGTTTGTTTGTAATTATGTCCAGGTTCTTCCAGGCTGTAATTATGTCCAGTAAGAGCTCTAGGTAGCTGAATTCCTTCAAAGGTCTTGCCCTGGTTGTGAGTACTCTGAATTTTGCCAGCTCTGCCCCAGTACCCAGGCAGCATTGCCTATTTTCTGTAGTAGCAGAACACTAAAGGGTTGAGATTTTCACCACATGCTGGAGCTGGAGCCCTGAGCACGTAAGCTGGCCAGAAGTGGTGTTGATCCTACTGAACTTATACATGTGCAGTTGTCTTTTAAATAAATTATTTACTTATTAAAATTTAAGATGAGATTTATTACGCAGGACATTAGTCAGAAAAGATCCTGAAAAAAAAAGGTTTTTTTGCTTTCACTAAATCTTGGACTGTTGAGGTCTTCTTGTGTGTGGTATCTCAAAAACAGCTTGGTTAGCTTTTGATTTTAAAATAAATACATTTAGAGAGGCAGAAAGTGTTGCAAATGTTTATATTTTGCTTGCCTTTTATTTGAGTTCCTCTAATTCTGAAACAGGAAATAACTTTTTGTCCTTAAGTGGAACAATCTTTTTATGGCATTTGTGTTTTCTAAGAGCTAATTTTCTATTACTTGTTATCAGTTATATTTTCCAGCTCACAAAGTGTAGATAATTCATTTCCCTTTTCCAAAGGACCTCCATAGGTGTTTTAACATCTGCAGGAAAATAGGCCCAATCATTTCTGCATCATGGGGAGGTCCTAAGGGGAATACGGTAAAATATGAGAGTATCCAGTCTGCTTGGAACCTCTTATATAAAACATTTTTGCAATGAAAATTGACAAATTGTCAAAAACATTTGTGGAGGGGACCATTAGGTTCTTTTAATTACTTGAATTTTTTTATTCATTAAAAATAAAATTTGATTTTATTTTCCGCAGTCAAATTTTAAGCTGAGTTTCCAGCTGCAAATGATTTTTGCAAAACTTATGATGGAAGATAATTAGAAAAATAACAGTCAGATAAAAACAATATATCCCAAAGGCATTTAAACAAAGCATAGGGATTGTCACAAACTTCTATTTTGCTTATCCCTTTGTAACAAACAAGTTGTCAGAATGTCTTTGCATTATGACACAGGATGAGAAAAAAATGTCAAAAATCGCACAAATTTTTCTGAGATGGAGGAATTGTCCCCACCTGACCAAACCTTCCACCCAAGACTTGCAAATCACATCCCTTCCTCTGACCTCCACGTTCCATTGGCACAGGGTGTGCTTCTCTCCCTGATTCTGCACCACAAAACCCAAAAAAGCCACACCCACATGGGGAAGGACCCTCAGCTTGGTGAGAGCTGCAGGGGCACAGCTTAGGAACTGCTGTACAGAGGGAAAAGGCTGCCAGGCTGCAGCTCTGACCAGCATCAGTGACTAAACCTACAAAAAGAGGCTCTTTCCCACACCAGCCAGCCCAAGTGGCCACCCTAACAATGAAAATGTTTTTTCTAATATCTGATCTGCATCTGCCCTATCTCAGCTTAAGGCCATCTCCTCTTGTCCTCTCCCTGCAGGCACAGAAGAAGAGACCAGCCCCACCTCACTACACCCTCCTTTCAGGCAGCTCTGGAGAGTGATGGGGTCCCCCCCAAGCCTCCTCTTCTCAAGACTGAACAAATGTAGCTCCTTCAGTTGTTCCTCGTGTTTTCTAGTCTTTTTGTGAGACTTGTTACCCTTCACTGGATGTGCTGCAGCACCTCAAAGTCCTTTTTGAAGTGAAGGCTCCAGAACTGAACACAGCACTCCAGGCACAGCCTCCACAGTATCAAGTGAAGGGGGACAATCACCACCCTGGTTCTGCTGGTCACACTATTCCTGGTACAGGACCAGATGCTTTGGCCTTCTTGTCTACCTGGGCACATGCTGGCTCATGTCCAGCTGCCATCAACCAGCACCTCCCAGTCCCCTTCTGCCAAACAGCTCTTGAACCAGTGCCCCTCAGGCCTGTAGAGCTCCATGGGTTTGTGGTAACTCAATGCAGGACCCGGCACTTGGCCTTATTAAACCATGAGCAAGGCTGCTCTGCCTGTCCATCTTCAAGATTTTGTTCTCTACTGCTGTGATTTAACCCCGTCCAGCAACTATGTACCGCATAGCACTCACTCACTCACTCACTCACTCACTCACTCACTCACTCACTCACTCACTCTCACTCCCACACTCATTCATTCTCTCACTCCCCTCTGCCTCACCCTGTGGGATGAGGAAATCAGAAAAAAAAGTAAAACCCATGAGTTGAGATAAGAACAGTGTAAGAATTGAAATATACTACCACTTCTACTACTACTACTACTACTACTACTACTACTAATGTAAGGAAAGGAGAGAGAAAGGGATTGAAATGCAAGAGAAATAAGTGATGCCCAGTACAAGAGCTCATCACTGTCCCCCATCAGTGGTCAGCCCCTTGGCCAACTCTCCTCAGTTTATATATCAGGGCTGATGCTCCATGGAATATCCCTCTGGCTAGCTCAGGTCAGCAGTCCCAGTCATGCTCCCTCCCATCTTCTTGTGCACCTCCTCAAAGGCAGAGCATGAGACACTGAAATGTCCTTGACCCAGGGTAAGCACTACTTAGCAACAACCAAAACATCAGTGTGTTGTCAACATTATCCTGCGGAATCCAAAACACAGCCCTGCACCGGTGCAGTGTGAAAAAATGAATTCTGCTCCAGCTGGGACCAGGACACCCATGTTAATGGCTGAGGATTCCACAAGAAGATTGGGGTCTGTTTTGATTTCCTCAAATGGGAAATAAAGAGATTTCGCATTCAGACATTTGAGTTTGCATAGGCAGAAGAGGCAGATTCAACCCCCCTTTACCAAAGGTGTACTAGTGCAGCAATAGAGGTGAGAATTTTAAGAACTACAGTGAGCATTTGTTAGGACTGCTCACCCAAAGGAGACAGGAACTCTTCACAGGGAGCTGATAGAGCCTCACCCAGTTCTCAGGTCCAGCCACAACAGGGTGAGCACAATGGGTGGGTTGCAGGGAAAGGGAACTGCTTATCTGAAAGAAAGGGATGCAGAGGACAGCTCAACCATAGCTTTCTTGTGAAACCCTGTATCCTTCTTTGGAGATGTTGAAAAGCAAACTGAACAGGACCCTGAGGAAGCTAACTGAGCTGCCATGCTCTTAACACAGTCAGTCAGTCAGTCAGTCAGTCAGTCAGTCAGTCAGTCAGTCAGTCAGAGGCTGGACCTCCAAATATCTCTTTCAATCTGATTTTTTGTCTGATTCTGTGCAGGTACTGCAACACCAGACACAGGTGTAACACCAGACACAAAGAAATAGTGGAAGTCAGGAGCACTGAGAGAGAAAAGAATGACCTATGGAAGTCATGTATCCAGTCATATTCTTAAGCATCATAGCATGGCCTGTGTGACCAGTGATAATTCTGAATACTTATAGATAAGCCCAGACAAACAATAGTTCACAATACAATTTTTTAGTTAAAAAAATGAAACCAAACCAAAAAAAGCCCCTGAAGCTTGATCCAATCTCCTGGAAACGGAATTTGCTTCCTTGACTTCACTGGTTGTCTGCAAGATTTTGAATCTCCCATCAAACTGACAACCTGAGAGACATATTCATATATTTCAGGACCTAAAGAAACTGAAATGATCAAATTTGGCTCCTTTTTAACGTATGCCATAACACTACCCTTCAATCACTTTTGTAGTGACAAAGGTGTATCTTCTGGAAAAAGCTCTGAGATTTAATGGAAGGAACGCAAAATGTTCCTCGGAGCAGAGGTAACTGAGACAACTGAAGTCCCTGCCAAAGGTACCAATCATTACAGCAGTGGCTGAGAGCAGCTAAGCTACACAGGATGAAAGGATTTCTGTTGGACCAACCACGACTCTGGAAGCAGAGGGCTGTGAGAGAGAAGGCCAGAAAAAAGCCAGAGATGCAAAATACTGAATTTTGAAAAAATCAGGCAAAAAGCTTCTGGCACATTTGGATTTCTCAGCGAGGAAACCACCTCCTGCTTGCTTGTATTTTTTAGTTATTTTGTGAAGCAAGGAGACCTGGCTCACATTTCTGGCAAATAAATCAGATTGCACAAAGACTCTGCATGACTCTATCAGCTCCTCCTCCCAAAAGAAACATGACACAGAAAAACCCTGAATAGCTGCTAAACATTCAAGCAAAGGAGCATGGGATTTCCTGCAGGAGAATTTTATGGTTTCTTTGCAGCATTGAGAGAATACTTGGTGTGGGCTGTTCTGCCAGAGGGGCCCATGTGACACAGAACTGCGCCTCAGAGCACACAGAAATTATAGAGAACACGACTTTCTGCCTGTAGGTAGCTATGGTCACAGTGAAGAACACAAGCTAGGCACATGGAACTACCACATGTGCCACTACCAGTGAGTTGAGGCTGCTGGTAAGTGGCACTGTCAGTGTGCAACAGGGATGAGAAAGCAGTGCAGGAGCTTGCAAAGAAATTACCTACAATCCTTAATGCTTGATTTATTATTAACATGTTCAGGAAATATGGGGATGAGCTTCAGATGCTTTATGACTAATGTCCCATGTGGTGGCTCCTTCGCAGTGCTGGGAAGAGAGAGAGACAAGTGAGCAACTGGGCCCAGGGTGAACAGGGATATTAATTAAGGAGATTGTGCCAGTCCCTTGAGCCCTGTAGATCCCACCCTGGCAAGTGGTTCAGAGTTAAAAAAATTCACATACTGCTCTTGGTTTATGTCAATAATGTAAAGTGTGTAAAGTAACATCATATTCTCCATAACATGCATATAGCAGAAAGACAAGAGAGCAGCTGGAGCAGGAGGTGCCTGGAGTACCTCACCAGAATTTCCCCAGCTACTTACAGAAAACATCTCTCTTGAGAAAGAAGGTATCATTTATTCATAATTACAGTAGGATATCTTTTAGCACTGAAGTCTACCACATTTCATCTTTTTTAGCCGTTCACATCCTTACTACTTTTTTGCATTGCATTGATATCTGACAGGGACAGGGAGGTTCTAGAGAGACAACATCCTTAACTGTTCAGCAGGCCCCGTAAATTTGATGGATGGACATCAACACCATGGGCTCTGGTTCCAAGCCAAATTCAACTACATCACACAGCTGGTTCGGATTGGTTAAGTGCAGTAAAAATTCAGATGCTTGCCATACATCTACAGGTCATGGCTGAGAGTGAGATCTATAATAAAAACCAGGAGATCCAAGTCACTAAAGTACTGAAACAAGTCTACTGATTTCAATGGGACCTAAATAAAGTACCTAAATATTTCTGCTTCTAAGCCTTCCTCCCTTTGTTCATCCCTGTCCCACCACAGATAGTCAAAAAAACCAGAAACAGAACCTACATCCATTTCATTGTGCAGTCTCTAGTTCCACTGATCACATTGTCTCCTAAGCTGCCTGCAGTCACCTGTAACCTACTGCATCTGCATGTCTGTGGTGCCTTGGGCCTCCAAGGAAGAGGAGGAATCATTCCAGAATATTTTTACTTCCAAGCAGATGTTTGCTTAGACGGTTTTAAACCCAGAATGGAGGAATTCAGCTGGCTAAAGATACATACAGTGTCATCCAAGGGCTTGGCATATTAAGGCAAATGTGACAAAAACCCATGGGAAACTTGCACCCTCACAGGACAGCATCTGGTTGGGGAAAAGTCATGAATTCACTAAAATGGTACCTGGTGCCTATATTCAGGCCATTGAGCCAGGCTCTAAATGTCATCTTCAGAAGTAAAGGTTAGTCCAGACAAAGGCATTTGTCTGGAAATGTTAGATAACTTCCATCTTTACATTATGAGGTTATCAAGACACCATAAATTTTGAAGATGAAGGCAAAAGACCTTTCTTAAACTATATCCAAGCTTCAGGTGCATCTTCTATGATTCAAGACTCACCAAGCAATTTAGTCACAAGTGCTGGAGGCAGTGTGGAGCTGGGCCAAGCAGTGAGGCCCAGTGGGGCAGCAGGATGCCTGGGGGCTCAGCAGCAGCAGGGGACTGTGTTGTAGGTGCAGGCAGTACCTGCAGCAATCCCTCCTGAGGCTCCCTGGCACACTCCATTGCTGAAGGCTGTGTTCAAGGGACACATGGGCCAGAAAATTGCACTGGTTATCTGAAGGTCCATCAGCAGGGCTCCCTGATGGAGACATCATCCTGCAGTTATGTGGGAGCACACATCTGGCAGCAGGAGGAGTGGAAGGGGGAGCCATTTGGGAGTGTCTTTTTTAACAAAAGAAACTCGAAAATTTTTGCGTCTGGAGAAATCAGTCATCCGTCAGATGTTGGGCCATTTTCTTCAGAAATGAGCTCCTCCCAGACAGGGGAAGGAGAGAGATGTTCCCTGTGTCATGAGCAGGGTGGGGACTCACAGCTCATTGGTGTTTGTCCTAGTTTCCCTAATACATCTGAGTCAGGGAAGATCTGCTGTCAGAGAAAGTGCTGGCTGTAAGGTGAAAAGTCCTCTGCTTGCATCATTGCAATTTATTTCCTCATTTCTAGCAAATAAAAGCTGTTATGAAATTCTGTTTTTCCTTTCACCATCTGATGAGTTAATAGGGAGCCCAATTAAATGCAGCACAAGACAAACCAGTTAATGCATTTCCCACTGTCTGACTCCCTTTCAGAGCTCTTACATCACTTTGAAGTCATTTCCTCCCCCAGATGAGGCAGCTTCACTTACACCAAAGAGCTTGTTCAAACAGTCATACAATAAACCAGACAGTCTCATTTTTGGTATCATTGGCCTTTAGCATCAGAGGGGCTTCTTACAAAATGTCAAAAAATTTTCATAATCAAAACCTCAGGTGACAACTTGGGGCTAAGTACCATGAGCTTTGTGATCATATTTTAAATTACAGAGAATTTTATTTGCTGTAGCAGTGCCCAGGGTGGCAGATGGAAAGAAAAAAGAAAGTATTTCAATAACCATGTCACAACAGATTCTAAGTACTCTCAACTTGATGATTTAGCCGTTGGATTTCTCCATAAACTGCCAATCTGTGGTATGATGAAGCAGAAGTTGTGGGTTTATGGAGGAAAGCATAAGTGCCTCACATATTATACTGCAACAGTGAATAATGAGCATGCGATTCTGCTCAGATATTATTCAGGAAGGAAATTTTCAGCAATTTCAGCCCAGGTATAATGGATATAAAACATCCATTGTTTTATATCTCAGACAGGGTGGACCACATGAGATGGCTTTACTTTGAGCAGAGGAGTGACTTAGAAGAAGCAAATGTAATTCTCCTTACTTTCTTTATGAAGCTTTATATATTACAGGAATCAATAAACCCACAACAGTAAAAACTGCTATCATGGAAAAATTTAGCTGTTTTTTTACCTGTTGTCTTGAAAGGAGTTGAAAATAACCCAAAGGAAAACCTGGATCAGGAACTGTATCTTAGCAAGGTATATCTTTCCCTGATTGTATCCCTAGAACACAGTAATCTGTATTAGCAACTCTTATCAGAGCCATCATGTAGCCTTCCACACCAATTCATAACCTAAGCCTCAGACAGCTCTGTGAAAAATCTTGCTCCTTTAAGAGAGTTATCGCTTAGTTTCTTTCAAGACAATGCCAGAACTCATGGATTTATTCTGTATAAATGAGAAAGTCCACCCCTCATTAAACAGACATGGTCTGTAGAAGATAATTAACCACTTCTTACAGTTTATCCAACCCACAAAATTTGGGTCAGATATTGCTCGCCACCCACATTAATTGCCCAGGACAGACTGACTGGTTTTGGACCAAATAGTGTCTCACAAGCACTTAATATCCCTGGCAGGGCATAAAAGGAAACAGAAACCTGAGAAGAAGAGAAAATTAGAAGAGTGGGAAGAAAAACAGTTTTTAAACTGTGCAATGGACTTTGTCTGTCTAATGAATCCCCTTTGAAAACCATCCATATAAATAAATTAGGATGTAATATATTGCAGATGGGTCAACAGGGGCACACACATAGTCTTAAGTATCTGCCACAGGTGTTTGATTTTACATTTGACAGAAGGTCAAGGAGTGAACATGCAAGGACAATTGTGCTATAGCTTGCACGGCTAAAAACTTCTAGATTGGAAGGAAAACTAAGCTTCTTGGTCCTTCTGTGGAGTAGAATCAGTTGATATAATTGGCTTTTGATTGAAAACATTATTAAAAATTTAGATTTGGACTGGTTTTCTGCATATCATATTTAGAAGACTTCTTCTAAATAGAAACATCATTGTGATTCAGTAACTTTAACATAATGTTTCACTTTCACAGGACAACCCATGCTGACAATATTACATTAAAAATATGTCTGGACCTGACCAGCTTCTGTGAGGTCCTTCATGCATAGTCTGTTCCATTGGCTTAAATGTTGGATGGTCTCTAGAAACAAACCTCAGATCATACAGTCTTTAATTGCATGAAACTTTCGGGGGTCTTCACCAGAAATTGTGAAGATCTACTCAGTATTTTTTTTCACATGTAGATCAACCAAACCAAACAAAAAAGTATACACCAGAAAATATCCTATTCTTCCAAAATATATTAAAAATCTACACAGAAATAAAGAAAGAAACCACAACCCACATGTAAGGATGTTAGAGACATTTTCATTGAACCTTCTACCATTTGTCTAGATTCCTGCTGTTGTCAGTGTTCCAGTTTTCTACAGCCTCTCAAAGAAGTCTGGAATGATTAGCCATTTCCTGAGTTGCAGTCATGCTTCCTATCCATGTAAACAGTAAACTTCCTATCCATGTCTCAAGTAATTTAGCTTTATTGTTTCTCTCATCCATGGTTCTGTTTCTCAAAAAAAACCCAGGCAAAGAAGAAAACCCCAAAGCCAACTGCAGTAGTTTTGGGAACCTCCCAGTTCTTGCCTATAAATGATGTAGCAAAGGATATCTGTGCACCAGTCACCCCAGGGCAGGGTACACTGAAACAGAAGGGCAGCCCCTGGAACCTGAATGGTTTAAACTTCAATGTGTTATGCAATGTAAACGGGTTTATTCACCCTCTAGTCCAAACAGCTGCTAAGAGCCACCATTGCAGCTGGGGCCCTTACCCAGCTGGACCTGTGGTTTGACTTTTTCATTCTTAGTGCTTATTCCTGAGTTTCTCCAGATGCTATTTACCATGATCTTGGAGTAAAAAATGTGCAGGCCAGTCTTTGCTTGGCACCAGATATGAGTCTTATTTATTTAAATTATTCCCTCCTAGTTTGCAGCTGATGCTGCAGGTAGGGTCACACTGGAGCTGTTGTGGTCTCTAACATTTTGCTGTGTCTGGGACAGGTATTCTGCAGACAGAATACTGTGGAATATCAGTGCACTTCTGTTACTGACTCTGGTCAAATGTCATATTTTTAATTGAATTTCAACAGCTGTGGTCTTGTGACAAATGTCTATGCTCTGCTTTAGGCCTGCTCATGACCTAAAACTGTGAGAGCTACAGCAGAATCTCTGCTAATAATAAACAGTATTAAATGTCAGCCAGACAAAACTGAAGATCAGAAAAAGCAATAGTACAATGCAGGGAGGTTCTCTCTCCACTTACTTTTATTTTTACTGTATTCAGAGGACTTTCACAGTTTCTCTGCCTTGAGTAATACTTTTGAACATAGAAATTCACTTCAATGGAGTGAAGTTCACAAGTCTTGCTACTGACTTGAGGAGAAGTAGGATCAGGACCAATGATTTAGTTTCTCCTCCTTACCAACTTTCCCTGCCTTTGTAGTGTTCTTCTGCTCAGACATGTTTCTATTTTTGAGTCTTTTCTTCTCCACAGATCCCCACAACATGCTGAGGATAGTCTTCAACTGCATCCAACATTTTGCCATGAGAGGCGATTTGTTCTGCAAGCAAGGAAGAATTATGTTTTATTGTTCTGGCACTTTGTCTCTTTGGATATGGTTTAGAAATCAAATAATATGTTGAAAACATGCTTCAACAGAAACAAAGCCCAAGAATCCTCATTTTTTTTATTTTATTCAGTTATTGTGAGACTTCTAGCAAAGCTAACACCTCATAGCTTTAATGGAAGAACTTAGATAAAAATGAAGATAGACAAACAGTATCCAGGACTGTCACTACAGGCCAGAGCTTGTCGTAAGAATCAGTTTGTACTGATTCTGTGGAGGACTTTCACTCTTTTAACTCTTTCTGTCCTTTGAAATGACAAAACACTCTTTGGTATTTCTATGCTAAAAGTTAAGACCCATGAAAATCAGAAACTGGCTCAGTAGGTACAAGTAGTTATGAAAGCAGCTTACCTCCAAAAATTTTGCCTGCAGTTGCCCATGGCTAACAAAATTGCTGTCAAAAGTTACGCCCCCAAACTCTGCCCTTTTTTCATGGTATGGAACAGAAAAATAGAATCTGCCCCTCAAAGCTGTAGGTTAGTAGTTCCCAGAAAGTCTGTGGGGTTTTTGTAAAAGGGCAAAAGTAAAAAAGATAAAAATTTCTACAAGTGAAGAACATTGTAAACTGCTGTTAATTTCAAACTTCAATTTTTGAAGCTATTTAACGCTACTGTAACTATTTTAGGGAAGGTTAACAGCTCTTTCTGGTATTTTTCTGGCTATTTCTGGAAATAAACTGTCTGGCTGCTCTGTCAACATGGGCCTCATTTTCACAGATACCAAATTGAGGTAATTATTTTTGTGTGTTCAAAATAATCGAGAGGATTACACTGACAACTAACATCACCTCAGAATCCACAGGATCCATCATCATGAGCTTTATAATTAAAGCCTTGTCTAAATGGAAAGAACGTCCTCTGCAAAACTTTTCTTAGCTCACACAATTTTAGGAAAATAAATGTACTAAAATACCCAGATTTTGTGTAAGGACATCTTGAAAAGTAAATGGAATTGGAAAATTAATTCCAAGACTTGAGCACAAAAATTCTCTAGAAACACTTTCTGGTGTTAGGATGACTATCATTAATTCAAGTCACAAAAACATTAGTGTATCAACAACTGCACAAAGATGAGGTCTATCATTACTGGAGACAAAATAAACCCTTGATTTTTGCATTCCTCAGTTCCTTCCCATGCACACAGGGCAAAATTAATTACAGGTAAAATGACGTGCAGTGGTGACCTTAGTGACAGTTTCCACAGAAATATTGCCTGGTTTCTTCCTTCACAGATTTCTTACCATTATTCTTTCAGATAACATGCTATAAAATCATAGGTAGTTGGAGGAAATAAAGAACACAATCTTCCATAACTAGAAGAAAAAAAGGATAGCTTGGAGTTTTTAACAGTCAGAATGGACAAAAGTTTTAATGAGGATGCAGAATGGGAACCAAAATAAACCCAGATCTGCTGTTTTACCTGTAAGAAGAGGGAACAGTTAGAAATAAAGTCACAACCAAAAGGTCAAGAAACCAAATGTGAAATGCTACTGGTCAGCAACACTTACCATCCATGATTTTCGGTTTTACAGGTTAAAAATCTGACTTAGTGAAATCAATGGCAAAATTTCTGCGGCTGTAGAGCAAGAGTTCATACAAAACTCTGAAGATCATGAGTATATGTCAACAGGCAAATCGCATTTTCATATTCTAAACTCAGATTAAAAAATTGATGCCAGCAAGTGATAGCTGCTTTCTTGAGTGATGCATTAACTGAATTGTTGGTGTTCACATCACACTTTATATAATAACCTGTGTTTGTGAGAGATGGCAGATAGAAAAAACACTTTCTCTTTCTATAGAAGGCCATTGTCTGGTTTAGAAAACTCTAAAGTTGGATACAAGTCAAAACTTGTGGTTTCAGTCCATCTCTGGTGTATTTTGCCCTACCATTTCAATTCCCTTTCAGCTAAGTACCTTATATACAAGGAAACACTGTCTAAATCCAGAAGCCTATTTTGGAGGAGTTATTCAACTCAAACCTTCTACAAAGTGAAATTCATGGCACTAAGCCAAATGGTGGTTTATTCATGCCTTTCTATCAGCAATCTATTTGAACTGCTTGAGACTGCCTGAATAAATTGTTGGCCCCTGCTGTTTGCCAGGGAGCTCAGCCTTCCCTGCTGGCAGCACTCAGGAGAACCCCGCGGTGTTTGCTCCTGTGCCCGCCGAGCTCTTCCTGCGCTGCGGTCACACCTGGAGCTCCTGGCCCCTCTGCACTCCACCTATGAGCTATGTGCTCTCCTTGAACTGCTGTCCTGTACCTTGACCTGTGCTGCTGGAGCACCTGGCTTCATTCACCTACCAAACTTTGTGATTACCCCACAAAAAATATCACATTCTTCCTCAAAATGTGACAGTGCTGCACCATTTTTAGCCATAAGCACTGAGGAGAAAAATACTTGATAATTCAACAGGCAAAATGTCTCAGACCTTCCCAGATTCTGGGACTACCACCTCATCACAACTCAGTAAATTCTTCTGACTCTCCTTATCTTTATTTTATTCACCTTTTGTAGGCCATTTCCGATTTACTTCTCTGGTGATTGCTTGTTCCATACAATTTTCCAGTGGCCACTTGGCTCCAAGCACACCATCGTTTTCTCAGAACAACCCTGGCAAATAAAAATATATGTCTGTATTCTATAACATCATATTATGTTTAAAGTATCCATTTCAAATATCTTTAAATAATGTGTAGATTTCAGACCATTGTATTTACTTTCCATTTTGTTTCTTCCACTCTCTAGGCAGTTAGAGTCTTGCTGGTTCTGTCTTTTTATCAGTAGCGTTACTGCTGGTATTTGTTGCAACTCTACTTATTAACTTTGGAAAAAACCCACTCAGTTTAAGTGCTTTTGCAAGACTTGCCTGTTCTACACCAACAGTTGAGGTTGCCAGGTGCTTTTGTTTATTTAATTCCCTCCTCCTTTCTGTTTTCCCAACAGAAACTGTGGTGATTCAGGCTTTTAGAAAATACTTGGAAACATGATATTTTGCATTAAAAAACTAGGCCATGCTCATATTGCCAGCAATGCATGTTTGAAGTATTAACAAAAAACACCTAAAAGAAGCATAATATTAATAAAAAACTCTGTATTAAAACACTCTTTCAAGACAAGCCAACTGTCTTTCTTATCCTGAAAAAAAGCCAGGGAACCCAGATGTGTAGCTAATCAAATTGTTCATTATAAATGAGCTACCTGGCAATATTAGCTATTTTTTCCCCTAATGATTCAGAAAAAAACCCATGTTTTTTACTTATTTATTTATTATTTGAGTTCATCCAATACCTTGTACAGGCAACTGCTTTGATTCATTGTCTAGGCATTAGTCATTAGCGGTCTGACTTAACAGAGCAATGTCAGGACTGAGAAGCTGTTGTAATACAGGATTTTCCACTGTGCTTCTCTGTTATCTGAAGACAGATAAGAGGCAGACTATCATTTAGGAAAAGCTTTTCCATGGGGAAATTTACTCATGTGGCCAGTAGCTCCTAATTTCTTTGGACCTTGCAGCAGG
Organism: Molothrus aeneus; assembly: GCF_037042795.1. Lineage (NCBI taxonomy): Eukaryota > Metazoa > Chordata > Aves > Passeriformes > Icteridae > Molothrus > Molothrus aeneus. Next base: position 141,108,749 of record NC_089646.1, on the reverse strand, counting down.
TACCTAGCACAAGATGGCTGCTGAAGCTGGGAGAAGGAGCAATGCTCCCAGCTGCCAGGGCTGACTGGCCATAGCCTGGCTCCCCAGATACTCAGTGAACATACACAGAACTTACTTTTTTTTTAATCTGCCTGATTTACACATACAACATTTTCACTGCATTCCTTGAGAGGAAAAGACCCATGGCCGTTGTGTTCTCCATCGTGGAGACCAATCTGCCAAACCACTCCTATGAGTCTTGCCCATCAAAATGATACCCAAGGCATGAATACAGCTTAATAACTTCAGGATCATAATGGTCAATTATTAGTCAATCAATTAATTGACAGCTGAAACTAATATTTTGCAGCTCATTCTAAAGACTTGAGGGTAATCCTGAGACCATCTCCATCTACAATACCTAGGAGGGAGAGGGAATATCAGGTGGCTCAGGGCATTAGGGGGACAGAAACCACTCTGAGGAGACAGACAGAGTATCTCACTAAACATGAAGTTTTTCAAGCCTAAAAGCAAAGGTCTGGAAATGTCATTTGCAGATACCATTGTTTCTTTTCCTGCCCATGTTTATTGCACTGTACTTTAGCTTCATCACAGCTGTACCACACTTATTTCATGGCTATACTATTCTTACATTCAAAAGAGTGCTGCAAAAAAAAGGCAGCCTTATTACACATGAGTGTTGCACACACATGTTTGGTCTGACAAGGTATCCAGCATGAGGATAATTCTATTTAAGCCATGTATATGGCCACAACTGAAGATTCAGCTGGGACTAGGCTGAGCTGCTGCCTGAAAAGTTCTAACATGAAAACTGAAGGTAATTTTTTTTCTTCTGAGTGCTGTCAGCTCCTCTGGTGCTTTTTTATTTTTAAAGCACTGGCCACTTTACCACTTATGGCTAAAGTATAACCAGTCCTATTGTTGGCAGAAACACCATGCCTGGAGATGTTTAAGGGGTGTCTGGATTTGGTGCTGGGTGATGTGGTTTAATGGATGAGGTTTAATGGTTACAGCGGTAGTGCTGGGCTGATGGTTGGACTGACTGATCTTAAAGCTCTCCCAACCTTGATGATTCTATGAAACATGAGTAATTTAACTGTGTTTTTGACAATACTTTTACAGACCAGGAACTCTGCAATAGGTAAAATCCCTTTTCCATTTAAGGCCAATTTTTTAAATGCTCTAAAATTCGCTGGTTTCTCATTTCCTAGAAACTACCTGGTATTTCATTAACAGAGAGCAACACTAACCTACCTGGAGTCATTTGAACATAGAAATCATGTGACACAGTTTCTTTTACCTTCTCTTTCCCCTCTATCTTTACCTCTTGCCAGAGTTGGGAATTAATCTCTCTCTCTCTCTCTCTCTCTCTCGCTCAGATTTTCCTCACAGTTGACCAGCCATTTGTTCCAGGCTACTCGTGGCTTCCACTGTTCCAGGCTACTGTGTGTTCCAGCCACTGTCCCAGGCTACTCGTGGCTTCCACTGCTTCCACTGTTTCACACAGAAGGAAAGGAAGCACAGTAGTAACAATAAAACAATGAGCTGGCAATTGTAAGTAGCTGTGAACCACATTCACAATCCAAAAGTCATATTGTGTGTGAACAGTGGGAATGCATGAGGGTCTGTAGATTGGCAGCTTTCACTGTAATTGGAGCGTTTCTGAGGATATCCAATATTCAGCCAACATCCTTTCAGATCCAAGTAGGACAGACAGGAAGGGAGCAAAGCATCTTGCTAAAGTCTGCCTCTATCACAACACTTTTAATTGGAGTGGGGGAGTAATTTGAAAACAGCCTGAAAGTTGGAAAACAATCAGAATTTCCAAAAGGAAAACAAACTTCGCATGTGAATACTTATAGGCCTGGGATCATGGAAAAGGGAGAAGGTTTGAAGCCTTGGTGACTAGAATACAGGAGTGAGTGGAGAGGGAAGGTGATGTTGGAAGAGGCTGAGGAATGGAGATTCTAATGCACCAAGCATAAGAGCAGAAAATGGTCACTGACTGCTATGAGCAGATAATGGTCACACTGCCAGCTCCTGAAGGGCAAAACTCAGCAGCCACTCACTACAATTACTCCTTCCAAGGATCTTTTTTTTTTTTTCTTTGGATACTTGAACTCTGATGAATAGGCTCTGTTCCAAAGGCAGAGAATAACCTGAGCTCTGCATTCAGGATCAATAACCTGAGCTCTGCATTCAGTGCAATCAGGATCATCAGGGAAATTTTGGAAGGATTTTTTTGCTTGGAAGAAATATTGACATTTATTCAGATTTTTTTTTTCCTACTGGGTTCAATCGAGAATTTCTTATATACACTAGAGACAGGCCTGATATCACTTGCTGAGGATCTACCTCAGATGTATTCTCTTAGATGGCAAATTCTGCAGTATATATATATCTGCTTCTATCTACCTTGCAAAACAGAATGGCAGTCTCTGGCAAGGTTCCTAAATAAAATTTTAAGATAGCTGTGTGATGCCCAAAATGATTTTTCCTTTTGCTATCTGAATAATCCAAGTTCAACCACAGGCTGGTGTCCTTCTAGACAACCAGCCAGAAACAGCCCAAGCTTCTTATGTGTCATCATGAATGAGGAAAAAAAAAAAGCCAGCAGCAGGCTAGGAAGTTATTCACAAACCTTGAGTGCTGGTCTCTTCCTCTCTGCTAAACCAGAGAATTATGAACTCAGGGACCTTCTGCTTGCTGAGGATTGTACAGGGAATGCTGGTATGCTGTGTCTGGCTTGGTGGGATCCTTTGGAGATCAGACACTGTAGATTTAAGAAGAATCTTTGATTCACACTTCACTGGTGGTCACAAGTCAGTCTCCTAACTTGATATAGATGGTCTCCATAATTCCAGGTTATTAAGCCTATCAGGAAATAATGTTTTTTGGTTGGTTTCTTTTGTATATGTGGTTTGGGTTTTTTTAAAGGATTTGCTTTGATCATTAACCAGATGCTGGAACGTATTTGATTTAAAGTCTTCATGATAGCAAGGATTGATAATCTGAGCTTTCTTGCTTCTGTCAAGAATATTTCCAAGTCAGCAAGTTGTGTCTGCAAGCTGTTACCAGCTGGTGATAGCTCTCAGTTTGCTATGTGAGGAACAGGACTTTGGCAGGCTTCCTCACAACGTGGAAATGAAGTTATGTGGCAACAAGGATATCAAGTAGTGTCTGTCCCTCTGCACTCGGTGTTGAGGTCATCAGCCACTGTGGAGAGGAAGTGGAGTGGCAGGAAGAGCCAGGAACCCTGGGGAAAGGGGAGAGGAGGCTGGGGATGGGATGAGAAGGGAAATCAGGGAGGATGAGGAGGATTCAAGTGCAGAGATAAATAGGAACTGATCATGTCAGAGAGTCAGGGTGGCAGGAAGAAAGGAGTGGCCATTACCAGGATGGCAGAGGAGTTTGCCATCCTGCAGGTTCCATGAAGGGCTGAGTCTCACCTGAAGAGCACCTCCTAGAAAAGGAACAGATCCTCTGCTCTTACCTTCTGACATGAATAGGGTTCCCAAAAGTCCACAGGTTATTTTACTTACTAGTGAAATAATGAGGGCAGATTCTGGCTCTGACTCCTCCACACAGCAACACAGAGAGCTGGCTCCAGGCCACCCACAAAGCTCCATCAATGGTGAGCCATGAAATTATGGCAACTCAAGAGGCAGGCTCCACATCTCCCTCTCAAGGTGATACACCATTGTGAACATTTGCAAAAAATTTATTTGGTGGCTGCAGAATTAGCTGTGCATGCTGAGATCACACACACTGGTCACTGAGGTAAAAGTAGTGGAAGGAACAATGAGAAGCCATGATTTCTTTGAGTCTATTGTGCAGAATGAATGTCCCTCAACATCAAGAAAGAAGCAATACAAATTCTTCAGTTTTAAGTGGGGAACCCTAATATTTCATAGCAGCAGCTTTTCTTTGGTGCTGCAATAGTAAAATGTTGTAGGAGAGTCAATACCCCTGGCAGTTAAAAAAAAAAAAAAAGGATCTCTTAATAGAAGTTTTCTTTGGTGACTCTGAATGATGTTATAGCTCTGGCCTCACTGTCAGTGGCAAAACACCTTCCCAGTGCTCTGTAAAGGACAGATCTTTATTAGTAGTAAACTATTTAATAGTATCCAAAAGGATACTACTGGATAATGCTGGATACTATTAGAGAACAGATTTACCTTTTCCTAAATTGCAGATTTGTCTGCACAGCTTTGCCCATGTTTTCCAAACCAATTCCAATCTAATCCTCCCTTGTTGATATTTCATAAAACTCTTAGTCTGATCATGCCCTCCTATCCAATTCAGTTTGGGAGATGTTGATTTTCAGACTTCCCCTACATTACAAAATGTTTTAAACATTATGTTTGGAAAACATTTAGAAGCATTTCTCCTCTCCTACCAAATAACTTCATAATTAATGCAGTTTTTGTTTCCTTTGAAATCAACAATATGGTTTCTGCAGGTAAAATACCACTGGTGGAATGAAAAACATCTCATGCTACGGGCAGAGAAAATTTTAAGAATAATTTATTACTTGGTGCACTTGTGTGCACAGAAGATAAAGACAAGAAAACTCCCAAACTTGCTGGTTTAGGTTTAATCTGGTATGTGACCACAGTTATCTAAGGGGGAAGAGTAAGGAGCTGTAGAAAGAATGAATGGAAGTGGAGAAAAAAGGAGAAAAGGAACTATAAAACCTTTTGCAATCTACAGAAAGAAATGCTGGCTAAAAGCATACAGGAGGCCATTCAGGCCAACTCCCAAATTCCTCCTCCTTTGAACACTTTGTAAACAGATGTGGAATCTTCATCACAGCAAGGAGTGATGGATGAGAAGCACAGAAGACCATAAGTGGTTCAGGAGCCAACAGGCCTTTTAAAGAAGGGATCTAGGCATCCAGAAGATGGCAAGACTGAAATTTTAACAGATTTAGAGATCACCTGGTAGAACACAACAATGTATGAACCCCATGAGCCAATGCCTAGGGGAATTTCCAGCGCTGTGTGCCCTGGCTCCATTCTATCTGACTCTCTGGGGAGTGCACAGGGAGAATTATATACCTGTAGAAGGATCTTTTGGGGCCTGGCCAGCTGTGCTGGGAACTATTGAACTATCCACAAGCTAAACATGGTGAGCCAAGGGCTTCATTTTACACCCAGCCCAAAGCGCTGCTGAGAGAGCCTGGGTGGAAGCTGCAGCAGCCAGCCCGGGGTCCTTTTGTAGCCTGATGCCTACAAACCTGTGTATGCCACTGTCATCCCTCCCCTTGCTGCCAGCTTGTCTCTCCAACCCCCCAGGAATATGTCAGGGCTTCAGGAAGTGACAGAAACACTGAGGCAGGCTCATTCACTGCATGTCAGAAATACAGGCCACAAATATCTTATGCTTAAGATGCCTGTTATTTCTGTTTCTTTGACATCCTCTAGTTATTCCAGACATTTGACCAGTCAAGCACATGAAAACAAACAAAAAATAATCAAAGCAACACAAAGACCTGTTCAAAGTAGTTTGCAGGCGAAGGTTTGGGTAAAACAGTTGCTGTTGCTAATTCTTTATTTTCCCCTCATCAAAAGCAACAGCATGTTCTTTATCTTCCCAATGCCATCAAAGCAACTGAGATAAGAAGGAAGAGAGCCACTCCTTGCCTTCATACACATCACACTGAGCTCACAGCATTGCTTACAGTCTGTGGAGTAAAGGGATCTATGAAAAAAGATCTCTACCCCAAGCAGGTCTCAACAGAGAGTTTAGACTTGCCAGGCATGGAGATTTTGGAGTAGGAGGAGAGAATATTATTCACTTTGGAACTCCATTAAATTTGAAAACATTTATATTATACCAGCATGCCTAAATCTGTTAGAAAGAGGACTTGAGGCCAGGCAATATACATGGATAAAATCCTTGCTTAGAGTAAAATGTTGACAGAAACTGACAGAAAACTTCATCATTTTGGTATAGTTCATTTTGTTCTGTAATATGCTAGGCCAATATAAACAATTTGCCACCAGTATAATTGCCTGTTCCCTTGAGGATTTTCTGTGTTGCTGTTTCAATTATACCACTGTAGTTAAAGTGGCAAAATTATCAAAGAGAGACAAGCCTTTTTAGAGGGAACTCGAACTGCCTGCCAAAGAGGGATTTGTATTGCTCAAATAAACTCCACACAAACAAAATATTCAAAGGCTTCCAGTCAATAAACGTCAATGATATTAGTTCATAGACTGCCAGCCAGTGTAGGCCAGCTGTGCAGGGGCAGTCAGGGGCTCAAATAAGGACTCCAGCAAGTGGAGTCTGCAAAACTGCCTAACCAGTGCAGGAGGCAAAGTGCCACCAGCTTTCCCCAAGTGGGTGTTGTTACACACCTGACTACCTTGGTACCCCTGCCCTTAGAGCATGAATTTCAACAACAGACTATGCTAATGCTCTGGTAAAAGCAATTTGCCCACCTAATCCTCACAACTGAAAATATTCTGAAGTAAAATACAAACATCCTTTGAAGGTATCTGAGGCTATCCATTTAAAATTCCTTTCCATTTAAAATTTCTATCCATTTAAATTTACTCATCCATTTAAAATTTCCCATCAACAAAAATGTTTGGATATCAATGGAAGGTCTGTACCCAGCCAGGGAACTTAGATCAGGTCACAGGGATACACTGGAGACTGTCCGGCCCAGCTGCCCCCCACTGCTCCCATCTCCAGTCCTTGCATATCTTCCTCTCTTCCACACTGAACTGCCTGCAAGGCAACTCTGAGGAGGCAGCCTTGGAGTCCTTGTCAGGACACAGAATCTGTGCCACCACCTCAGCTGCAGGTTGGGAAGGGCTGAGCAAAACAAAGAGTGATCTTTCATCAGCAGGAGTAGGAGCCAGGCTTAAATGAACACAGAGCTGCAGCCTGCTTTCCTGTGGCAAAGGCTGCACAGAATGGCATGTCCTGGTGTTTGAAACAGCTGAAGTGAATGAAGCAATAAAGCATTAGGTTTTGTGTGGGAAAGAAAGAGAAGTATGAACGAGGTATGGACTAGGTATCTATGGAATATTAATCCCAATATTTCCGGGTGGGACGTGTCTGAGCTCGTCTGACCCTCGCTGCTGGGCCAAAGACAGCAGCTGTGGTGTTTCACCTCAGAGATACCTTTGGCTGGCTGGATGCTGCAGCTGGGCACTCGGAACAAATCCAGGCATAGTAGAAACTCAGTTTACCTCTGGTGGAAAAGGTTCAGGCGATGGTGAAGAGAAAAGGAGAGGATTCTATTGTAGAGTTTTAATCCAGAGTTTTATTCCAGGATGACAGACCTCTGAATCTTGTAACAGCTCCCAGCAGAATCCAGACCGCATGGTCCCATCTCCTTTTAAGCCCCGGGGACAGGGGGAGGGGAAGGGACAGGTGAGGCACCAACCAGGTGGGAGAAGGGGAAGGCTCAAGGGACAAAGACACTTGGACAGGCCAATGAGCCCGGACCTGAGGGGCATCTTTGAACTTCTGCCAACCACACCACGACCCTGCTGGAATGTTAAGATTGATGGACAGCTCTTAGCAGGAGGGCAAAGGAGAAAGGAGAGGTTGGCACACCTGGGGGGTTGGGATAGGTGAAACAGGAAATGGCATCACACTGCAACATCTGCCCCTAGTTTTGTTTAAAAAGAAGAGGACTGGGTTTGTGGTGCAGAGTGCTTGCCAAACCATGGTTGGTAAATTGGCATCACACTGCAACAGGTATCCTCTCAGGGTCCCTTCCAATCCTGCTCAAGGATTCTCCACTGTGAGAAGTAAATGCTGGCACACACGAGAACAAACCTTGTGCTGCATTTGCTGGCAGAGTTTGAACAACCCTGTTCCCTTCTCTGTAACAGCTCATGTAGTACTGACAGCAGGGCTGTGGTTCTCATGTCCCAGCTGAATCCCAGCATTAGAGGTCACAGTAAGCTTTAAACATTGAAGGATCAAAACAAAACCTTGACTTGAGGTTTATTGGTTTTTAAGAGGTGTTCTCACTGGAGAGGTGGATCCCAAGGGCAATGCTTTCTCATCTATTACATTGTGCATTTTCTTGGGGAAGGGGTCACAGACTAAGATGGTTCCAAAAAGAAGCTCTCATTTTTATCCTCATGTGATGTTTTTTATTTACAAATTCCCCAGAAAATTCTGTGGTCTGAGGAAAATCCCATCCTCTCTTAAGTAATGGATTTGGAATTACTGAAGATCCGCTGGGAGGTTTTCGAAGTACACTGATTTAAGTGTTCTTTGTGGTAATGGTTTAGCAAGAGTGCAGCTTTACCATTGCTGCATAGCCCTGAAATAGAACAGACTCATTCTTCTGCTACAATATCCTCATAAAGCTGGCATTAGGCTCTTGAGATAAAATACAGAAATTTCCTTTTCATAAAATCATTCTATGTTGCAGGCCTGCATGTCACATTAGTCACATTAATATTTCACGTTGTAACAGATTTATACATTTGATGCAAATCTTATTATTGCCTTGTACAGCAACCTCAGGTGGAGTGACCCAAATTTTGTTCACTTAGGGCTGGGCTGGAAGGATCTTCTCTGCTCGATCTGTGTGCTGTACAGACAAACTATAGCCAATGTCAAAAAACTCTCCTAAATGCAACCAAGTGGAGATATCAGACCCACAACACCACCTATTTCACCCTGTTTCACCCATTTCTGTTCCAAGTGGACTCCATGCCAAGATGGACATTGCACTTCTGGGGCTCCACTGTGTCTCTCCTCCTTTTCCCACTCTTTCCATTTCTGTTTGTCATACTCTCTTTACCCATCATTCATTTAGAAACCTGTCAAACAGATTTGACTTAAGCAAGCTTTGTGGGGTGATAATTACCCAACATTTTCTCTGTGGGTTTTTTTGGTGTGCTAATGTTTAGTATTTTGCTTTGCTTTAAAATATATTTTTCATATTATTACTTTTTCATCTTTTCACTATACTTTTTAGGCACATATTTGTGTCTGAATAACTCCAAGTCTTCTACTAACATAATTGCACATCTGGTTTTAAATAATTTGCAGTATTCAGCAGCTAAGGACATGAGTTATATGGGAAATGGAGATACTCAGGGGACTCAAATGACGTTTCTTGAAAGAAGATTTGGGGCTAAATTAGAACACTTCTGCATCCCACATATCAGTCATATTTGATGACCCACAATTTTAATCAGGTTAGGGAGAACATGGGGTTTATCTATGTGTGACAGAGAATATTGTCCTCAGACACACCAGTGACAAATTTTAGACTATACTCAGTAACACAGAAGACCTTTTAATACATAATTTTAAGTGGAGATTTCACCTTACCCTTTGGCAATTAAATTAGGAGTTTGAGAATTCTATGGAGAAAAGGAAGCCATGTCTCCAGGCAGCACTTTTGCCATTTAAAGACCAAATCACCCACTGGAGATGCTCATATTTCTTAGTGGGACACTCTACTGCTTACAATGGCCTGTCCACTTGGAAATAAGCACTGAATGATAGACTTGCATCAACAAGATTTTAAATAGCTTTCTGTTTTGATACAACATTCTCCTCTTTTTGTATAGTAGAAAGGACAAGAAAGTAATTTTGTCATATATGCATTGTGTTTGCTTCAGGCTTGAGAATGCATATTATCAAAACAAATATTTGTGAGAGCTTTAGAAGTTTGGGGTTCTTTTTCTTCAGGGATTTCCAGGGATTTCTCAATTAAATTTTTACACTAATTACTTCTAAACAGAAGTCAATGCTGTACCTTTGGGAATGTTCTTCATGACAGAATGGGAAAATACCTAATAAAAAGATATAGCCTTCTGGAAACACCATGATACTAATGGAAAAGTGCTTTCATCCAGGAAGCCAGAGTCTGGTGTGCCAGGGTTTTGTTCCCCAGTCTACCAGAAAAACTTGTGTGACCATCTGTGCTTAATATATTCAATTTTTGAAACACACAGATAGCTGACCGTTACTGAAGGCTTTGACTCGAACCTATGATGCTTCCACTATGCTTGTGTAAAGTGTAAGTAACAAAGCTTCTCTACATCTGAAGGGTGTTTTAAGTAGTTCCATTCCTAAGGAGAAAGGGCAGTAATACTTAAGTCAAGGAATCACTCATTGCATTGTGATTGTGATATTATGACTCCATAGCTGACAGACATAATAAAGATCTGCAAGAAACTTGACTGTGCCTGCCAACATTCATTCGAGTTGAAAGTGAGTTGCAGTAGCATTATCTGAAAAATCAAATACTTATTCTTTGGCATTAAAACCCACTGTGATTTAAAAATATATGTTTTTCCCAAGACCACCAAGACAGCAGGATCTGCATGGGGGCTAATTACTGATCTCTGACATACACAATTGTGCAACAGCATCTCGGCAAGGTTAGCCAAACCTCATGCTTTTATATGTTTCAAACAGTGCCAGACATTCCTCTTCCAAGTCCAAGTTTGGCCTCCTCTTTATTTTACAATAATTCTGTGCTTGGGAATCTGAACAAAGGCCACCAGAAACTTGAAATCCAGAAATGAAGTCCAGAGTAAACAACAGACCAGAGTCAAGCTCACTCACACTGGCCTGTTGCTGGCACAGATGCGTCACAGCATTTGCAAGAGTCCAGACCCCTGCAGATGCTCTTACTTTATCTCAGTTGTTAGATAAAGGTATGCCTTTCAGGACTGTTTTAGAGCCAAGATCATACTCATGATTATTGAAGGAGTTTCTAAGACATTGCAAATTGAACATTTTCTCCCCATAGATAAGACTTGTTTTCTGTGAAATGCAACCTGCAGAAAAGCTGTCTTATGATATTACAAAAGTCAGTGTAATGTCCTCTGTCCATTATCAGAGTCTCTACCTACCTACTCCCTTTCCTTTTCTTTATCCTCTCTCAAAAATTACATCATTTAAATCACTGATCCTTTCTGGAAAGTGTCAAAATTTTTTGTCAGATAAGTCAGGCATTCATATCACTACAGACTGACACCGAGGGATCCTCTGCTTTACAAATGAACCAAGACAATTCTGTGCAAGATCTTGTCAGGGCAAAGTATGTTATACTTGCATTGAACACTCCTCCTCACAGGCACTTCCAATTCTCCCACCATTCCCATCACACCAGGTACATTTAGCATCTCCTCCCTAGAAGCTATTTGCTAAAAAAATACGTATTTTCATTTTTTCCAGACTGTTTTAAATGGCCTTGTCCTGCTCCACGCATAGCAATGGTCTCACTACTAGAAGAATAAAAGTTACTTCGTTTTGCACTTCAACATCTCATATCTTATGATTTTATGATCTGATGATGAGAAGGGCATCTCTTTCCTCTGCCTGAAGCAGTCATGGGATTTATTTTCAGCCTACAAACAGAAATGGCTGTAAGGAGCTTGACATGGCCATGAGGTTATTTGTGTCTGGGTTTTTTGCTGCTTGTTTGTACAGGGTGAGCATGTGAATCTACCACCTTTGTGTCACAAATCCTGAAAGAACATTTCCCTTCACCTTTCTCTTCTTCCTCAAAGGAAAAAGTGGTTGTAACAATTAACTTATGTAAAATAATGACTGTATTTGTAGACAGATCACATTTTCATCAATGCAAAGTGCTTTGAGGTTGACATGAGAAGGCCCTAACTGAATGCACAACACTATTGCTGTGTATTAATACATCACCTTTGCTGAGTAAAACTTTTATTCCTGGCCTGCACCAATGCTACCAGCGAGGAAACAAACTGAATGGCATATGTTTTCCAACACCAATTCCAAGGTAATATGCATCCACCTATCTTTGCAGAACATTTTGGGCAACTCAATATGGTGGCAGTAGAAGAAAAAACACCAACGTGTTACTGATAGGCCGAGCTGAGACTGAGAAAGAAAAACTCCAAAGCTCTGCCAAAGGCAGAGCATAAAGGCTGCAGTTCACAAAATATTGCCAGTTGTTCTACAACTATTGCATTTTGACACAACTAAAAAATATCATGGAGCTGAACTCAAATTAGGACTGGTATTCCTTCGTGTTTGCTCAAGGAATAAAAATGGAAGCTGTTCAAAACATTTGTGTCAAATCAGCGTGCCAGAAAATTGAGTTTGGCTAAGAGAAATGGCCACAAATGTCATTGCTGACAGCAGATACTTTTGTACTTTTCTATATACTTTTTTTCAAACTGTGCTCCTAAAGAGTGGACATTTTCCTATTTGTCTGAAAAATCCCTTCCTTTTGGTTAAATATCCCAGCAAATTAAGATACACCATTATTGCATCAGCTCATTGCATCAGCTTCCACCTACTTCTCTTACTAACTATCATCAGGGTGTTCTTTGTAGAAACATTAATGCACTTTCTACCTCTGATACTCCTCCCACTGTAGTGAGCTGAACTGATTCTGTACACATTTGGCTCTCACTAAAGTTTGGTGGGGTTTAGCAGCCAATTAGTACCAGTTAGCCCCAGCCTGAATTCTGAAACCCTCATCCACAACCTCCAAGTACCTCTATAAGGAGATGCCAGGTCTTTCTTTGGTTGTTCTTCCCCATCAGAGGCCCTTTGCTTTATCAGTCGGGTCCAGGAACCACATGCTTGGGTGATGTCTGCAAATTTTTGGACAACCTTAGCACTAAGTTTGGCATTCTCTCAGGACACCTGGACAATACCTGGACTGTCTGCCCACAAACTTCTGATTTCACAGTGTTTCACATAATCTGGCAGGACTCTCTATAGATGTAGGAGTCTGTCCTAAAATTATCATGATGATTAACAGAGAATATGAGAAAGAAGTCTCATCTTTCAACTTTGTAAATACTTTTGTAACTACTAAGAGGAGCTTCAAATGTAGAAGCTGCTCTGCCTTCAGCTCGGCCAGGGCAGTGTAACACTGCTGTCACTGTTTCCTAGCACAGCTCAGGTGCTGCAGCACTGCACCAGTGAACCAGACACCTCAAATACAGTACCCAGAACCAACTTGAGGGAAAACAGGGTAGACCACCAGTGGCAGCCACTGCAAATGTACCATTGTGTTGTCAAGATTTACCTGGGTCAGGTGAGCAGTGGGCTGCTTGATTGCATGCCACTGGAAGGGATGGGAAACCTGAGGTGGGGAAAAGCTGGTACAGGTGCAGCATCAGGCTGCTCTCTCAAAGACTCTGGAGAGCAGCACTACAAATGGTGGTGAATATATGACTAGTTACTTACTGAAGCTATGGGAAATACTTTCCAGGCTGGTCCTACAAAAACAGATGGGAATATACCATGATGGGAAAGATACTAATTTCATTGGGTTCATTTATTTCACTGAAACAGAAAGATCCTATGAGGAAAGACTGCAGAAGCAGCTTGTGCCATCCTACAGGCTCCTTAGCACAGGTCCACAATCAGTGGTTGAACTCTATAACTCTTCTCTCTGATCTCTATGGAGTAAATGAAGCTCATCAAAAGATGAAAGCATCCAGAGGTCTGTGACAAGGACAGAGCTGAAAAGAGGCCACAGCAGGTTCATGAACCCTGTTTGTGTCTGCATGGTAGCATAAAGAGGAAATCAGCTGTGTGACATTGAGACAAATAAAAAACCCTTTTTTCACTCTGGCTTTCCATTTCTACAACATGGGTAGTACTGTCCATAACAACTCTCCCTTAGCTTTGCCCTGGATTAAGCCAGACAGCTGCATACATTACATCACTATCCACTGAGAAGCAAGATTCTCCATGTTCTAATAATATATTTTTAATAAATCCACCAATCCCTCACCAAAGGACCTAAGCAAAGATCTGACGAGTAAGACTTATTTCCACAAGACTGACTCACATGGTGTTATGCCTCTTCAGAGAGGGCAAAATGTTCAGACATGAACTAATCAAGCAATTCCTGAAATTAGTGGGACATGCCTACGTGGTCCTGGGTTCCTGAGGACACTGGATATGGGTGGAGATCAGCAACAAATCAGGGCTGAAGGGACAGGAGAAGGTGGGTAAAGGAGAAATGTCTCCATGGCAATGCAGGAGATGGGACTCTGTTGCAGAAAGACAAAAGAAGGAGCAGGGCCCTTGAGAGGGGTAGAGGCTGTGAAGAGGGGACAACCAATGAACTGGATCAAAAATGGCAAAGAGCCTTGCCTCTCCATTTCATCATGCTTCCTACATTTCTGATATTTAGCACTGAAATATCTGGCTGACATTATGACAGGAAAATCCATCCAGTTAACTCATGGATCTCTGTGACTTGTCACCAAAGGGTTATGTCTACACTTTTAGAAGGTATCACTTTAGTTCCTGATGCCAAGCCCCAGAGCCTCTGCCAGCATCTTCAACACCTCCAAGTAGATGGGGGCTATAAAAGCTGCTGCTTGGCAGCTCAGCTGAGTGTGCCTGGCGAGGTGAAACCTGCAAGGTTCAGGAACAGTAGGGATCTTGCTTTATCCCAGCTGTACCTGGTTGGAGAAAATTTATCTCTTTCCTTTATGGTTCTATAAAACACATGTGGACAACTGGACACACTCTCTAATCTTCCCCTCTCACGACCAAGTTCAGACTCACCCCACTTCACAGCTTGGGGCTGAAAAACTTCAGGGTTTTTCTCACTACTAATCAGCCCCAGAAATGGCACAAACTGTCTCGAGGAAGATCCCACATATATTTCCTGCACAGCTGGTCAGTTAAGCCAGAACAGTTCCCCAAATGTATCAACAGATGTGTCTTTGCAGGTGTACACATAACATCTTGGACATAACTGTTTTGTCTTCAAGGAAGTAAATCTTCTTTTAACAGTTTTAGGTTGGATAAAAATGACTTTGAACTGGACTAAAATGTATTTTCTCTAGCAGTCACTCTCATCAGAGCTGTAAGCAGTTAACTCATTCACTTCTGTGATGCCTTTTGGGCTAAGGTTATTTCTGTGCTGTTAATTAGCTGATAACAGTGGCAAGCAGTTGTGGGTGCCTAGGACTGCATTTCTCACGTGTTTGTGAGAGATAAACTTTGCACAGCTCTGCTGAGGCAGAACAATAGAGCAAGCCCCTGAGCAATCAAGGAAATCCGATCAGTCCCACAAATATAAGGTGCAAGACCTCCTTTTGTCCAGCCATCTGGTAAGGGTTTCATGCCTTTATTTAAGAGAATCTGATGAGAAAGCTGTCTGCCTCAAGAAAATGTTTATTGTTGAGCTACTGAAGTTATGCCTGAGTAACATCCCTACTATTCTCCCCTAAAGCCAAGGGGAGCTCATAACACTCTTTGCTGAATGAGATCTCCTGACTGGACTGCCAGCTCCTGGCAAGCACTGGGCAGCACCCGGGCTCCTCAGGCAGCACAGACTGGCTGCTTGCACTAGTTGCAAGGCTATTTCCATGAGCTGAGAAAGGCGAGCTTCACTTTTCCCAATATCATAATCATATTTAAACAAATGCCTTGGGAGTGTTGAGATTCTAGCAGCTGCTGTCTTCTCCCTCTCTGTTACAAAATGTCTCAAGCTCTCAGGACAGAGTTCAACACCTTCCTGCAATCCACTCCTGGAAACCACCAGCCTGTGGAATATCAAAAGGCGGTAGCCCAAAGTTTATTTGATCTCATCCAGTTCTTCAGGTGAAGGCCTCATACTTCACAGCCACTTTCTTGTGGTATTTAGTCATTAAAAGCAGAAAATCTTAAAATCTTAGAGGATTTCCTCTTAAGTGTCTCCAATTCCCTCAGCAAGTTATCTCTGACGTTCAAATTTGAAAACTTAGACAACTGTCTCACTCACTCTAGTTCTTGGAAGTAAACCCTTGTGCATCACAGCTTTTGTGCAATATATACATGCTAAAGTAAAATTAATATCCTCTGTTTAGTCTGAATTCATTGGCTCAATGCCTAGAGTGACTAAGGAAAGAGACTAGCATTTATAGAACAAGGCTGGAATTAATTCTGCAAGGGAAATGGACTGTTGAGAAAAAGACTGTGAGAGGTGGAAAACAATGGGACTCTCACTATCCAGAAGTCAAGAGTTGTCACATATGAACTGGAGTCTGGGAAGAAGAGACAATATTACATGCAATAGCTCAGAGAATAAAGGATCTGATCCAAACTCCTTGGCTGTCACTGGAAGTTTACATGCTTCTGAGAGTGAGGCTCAGATGACATCTGTATACATTGAATTTTTTACAGTTACAGGGCCAAATTCCATTTTCATTCATCCTGGTACTCAAACAGAATTAATCCATCAGAATATAGACAGATGCACACTTCTTACCATGGGGCAGTCAAAGAGTGGCTCCCCTGTAATCTGTGTAGCTGTTCATACCTGAAGAGGATGTTCCACCCCACCCATTCAGAGCAACAGAGAAGAAAAGATTGTTTGGCTTATCCATTAAGCCCCCAATATAAATTTATTAAACATTTTGGTCATGATTTTGAAACATATGAATGTAGTTTGGGGATTTTCATGGCAGACATTGTAATTCTGTAGTGAAGACTGTCTCACTGTAAACTAGGTCCATGCTGGTGAATAGCTTTTTGCTATAACTTCAGCAGCATAAAAAATTCACATTCCCAGAACTGGAAAAAGGCTTGAAAGAGATGGACTAATTAATTGCTGCTAATACGTAAGCAGTTTAGGATTGAAATACTTTTGGGGTTTAATAATGAAAGAGAATAATGAATATTATGATTGAACTTAGAAACAGTTTAGCTTGAAGGAAAATGGTGTAGATTAGAGGGTGCTTATACCTGTCTTGGAACCCAAACTTAATCACTGTTCCTATAATAAATATTTCCATGAGCTAATCACTTCAAAGTGGTGAGCTGTGCTTCTTTTGAGTAAAAGAATGGTATATAAAAACAGCAACAATACAGAACTGCCCACCTACTGAGGGCAAATTGTTTTACACACTACAGGCTACAAGATGATCTGTGTTAATGTTTGCATTTAGACAGATTGACTCAAGAGAATGTCATAATTATTTATTAACAAACTCCAGAGAATAAAGGGCTTTCTGCAGGAATTAATATAACTCATATAGTTAACTCACTGACAAAAATGGACTGCTTGATTGCTCTTTTTTATTTGGTGAAGTTATCCACTAAACAAACATGTTTAAATGTTACTTTCTTGTGTGGTCATATCTTGTTGGAATCAGTGTTTTTAAGAGAAATAACAGTCAGCAATGATAGCATGGGAATTTATAATTAAAAGAGTTAAGAAATCTCATGAAAGTCGGTTAAACACATCCCTCAACCCTTGACAGAGTTGACAAACAAGACCACAGGTAATTTTATGGCTCAAAAAGGAAAGCAAAATTTGAAGGAAAGGTTTAACCATTCATAACCAGATTGAGAAGCCATAAAATTTCACCCATCATTAAGCTTTGATACTGCAATTTACAAAACTGTTTGGCACCAGATCTCAGTATCAGTAAAACACTCTATGGATGCTGTTATTGGAAAACTGTTTATAGATCCTAAAATTATGATTTTCAGGTACTTTGTTGTTTGCTAATCAATAGTTTAAAATTATATTTTATTATATTTGATAATATGTGAGGCCTAATTCTTTTCAACACTATTTCACAAGTCTGTAATTACTGATTTATGTATTTGTTTCCTCCTTCTTCCCCCCCAAAAAAGTGCTGGTATTAAATATTAATAAGCATTAATAAATCTAATTGCATTCATTTTCACTTATCAATATAGTGTTAACACTGATGAAACAAAGCTCTGTATAAAGGTAGATTTCCTTGGCAATTCAATACTTCCCATTATTTTTTTAATGCCTTGGGAGGAGGCTTTAAAAGAAAAAATAGTGGTATGTGAGGCATATGACCCCAAGGGAAAACTGAAAGGTGAAAGATGGTAACTCAACAGCATCACTGAGTCTGCTGTACCCCTGGGAGGTAACTTCCAGGCCGCCATCAGGTGTCTTCTAGGTGGCAATGAGCACATTTATGGATGTTTGCTACTTTTACTTACCTGGCATGCATTACACAATACTTTGTACTCCTGAATTGTGTAGATGCTGCTTGCAGAGTCTCTTGACACAGAGTGAAAGTGGTTTGGACAGACACGACCCAACAAGCAGAGAGAGATGCCTTCTCCATACCCTGAAGTAAGTTTACTCAGTTAACAGAATATTATGGGCATGATGTGGTTTTTCTCTTTATTCACATGCATATGACTTGCTTCCTTGCATTTTACCAAACAATTTACTATTGACTGGCAACTTTGGGCAATTATTTTTTTTTAAGAAACAGTATGGGTAGTTTTGCCAGCCTGCTGACATCCTTCTTCTAATGCCTTATGCTATAAAGCAATATATTTCTCATTTACTTGCTGAGCTTGTTCTAAAATGCAGTCAGTCTGTCTTCTCATGAGTGGTTTGCTGCCCTACCTGTTTCTGTTCTGCTGCATTCATCTTGGCATAGCTTGTTTCTTCAGTCTTTGCTTTCAGCACAAAAACCTGTTTGCATGTGAGGCTCATGGTCATTATTGTCATAGTGTTAACTTTTGCCTTGAGTTCCTGCACAAAGTCTGAGATCCATTTTCCTTTGCTTTCCTTGTACTGCTTTGACAGAACAGTCTGTTTATTGCCATAACTGCAGTTTGCATAGGGAATTCACTCCTAAAAGATTTACTATAATCTCCAGATATACTTTATGCACTTGTTTTAAACATAAATTGAGTTTACATAAGTAAAGTCTGTCCAATCCATTTCTTGAAACTACCTAGTTTCATTTAGCACCTTCAGACAGTCACACTCTAATGATTTAGATTTTTCTTCAAGAACGACTGTAGAACTGTCATTTTTTTTCAGACATATTTTTTATTATGATGGTCATTATTATATGAATTGGTGAGAGTGCTTTGCAACCACAGTCTCACTTCAAATCCATTTTGTTCATCTCGATGAAAGAATAAAAAAGAAAAAGTTATAATATCTTAATAGCAGAAGCTAGATTAACTGAAAGGATTTTTGATCTAGCCATGACAGTTTAACATATTGTGTGCATCATCAGAGCAATGGAAACTGCCTGTGTGTGGATTGAGTTACAGCAAAAGAAAGGTGAATTAGGAACGAATTATCATTTGTTCATGGGAATGAATAACATTAGCACATTGCTGTCAGCCCACTGTGTCTTAGCTACAAGTATGTGCACAAACATTTACTGCCAATAAGCTCACAGGAACCCATTAAACTGATATAACAAGATGTCTCAGGCTCATCTGCCTGCTCTGATGTGACATATCAATCTTGAGATAAGTCTCAGTAGTAAATATCATCATTTGTAAGTATTCAAATGCATTGCAGAGATCATCAGCATATAAATGGAGCTCAGAAGAATTCTTTACTAGCTCTCGAGTCAAATAAAGTTTGGAGTTAATGGAGTTTGCAATTTGAGCACACAACATATATCCAACATTTTTTATATCCACATTAAAATATTAAAAGGAAATGCTGTGATGTGAACATGCACACAAATCTCAAGGGCCATATTTTACCAGTGGTGTCATTTCAGTGGTGTCTGAAGCATTTAGAAATGCTTCCCAGACTGAGCCAACTTTTAAAGTAGGCCCAAAACCAAGAAGGAGACTGCCTGCCCTAACTCAAGAAAGGAGAAGTAGGACTGTATTTGCTAATTAAAGATGACAGCTGTAGGTGGATACTAGAGATAACTGTGACCTTAATGAGGGTCACTAACAGCCAGGGCACCCAACCTCCTTGTATGGGACTGAAAAGGAAAATTTGGAGGCAAAACTGGGAAAAGGGAGTCAGAATAGGGTTGCACTGCCTGCACAAGCAGTCTGAACTTGAGATGGGAGACAAGGGTAAGGTAACAGAAGTCCTGGATTTTGTTATGGCCCAAAACCAAAAAAGCAGGACTTCTGCAGGAAGTGGCAAGGTTTGGGGAGCAAGGACATAACCTTTCTAACAGAGATGTGTTTAGACTTGGAGGTGGTCCTAATGCTGCTTTTGGAGTCATTTTGGTCAAGCAGTTTGTTTTTCCCAGGCCTCCCTCTTTCTCTGGACTGGTTTTTTAGAAGACAATGCAAAGCAAAAACAAACTGCAATTAAGTTCAGGTAACACTAAATGTCTGACCTGAATCCACAAACACAAGGGGTCTTTCAAGCTGAAGCTGGAAACTTCATCCCTATGTCAATGGTCTCAGTATTACTTCAAATGCCAGCTGAGATCATCTGACAAACTGAGACCACAGGTAATTGTGTAAAGAAAACAAGGTACTCTCAGGATGGAGTCAGACTTTAACTCTGTGTGGTCTGGTTTCTGTTGGCTTACAAAAATCCAGTGTTTCCTATGCCTATTGCAGGGCCCTGAAAGGATGGGTTATAACAAAATCCTTTCCTAGTTTGACAAACAAACTGTAATACCCAGCTTTGAAAACTGAAAAACCTCCATCCTTCAGGTGTTAACAGTTCAAACAAAAGGTCAGACCTTAAAAGGTGAGTTTATACTGTTCTATTTGCTGTAATTTGCATAGATACAATGCAGGGGAGACTTTTCTTTATGCTACAGGAAACAAGGAGTTTGCATCAAAGAGCACTGAAAGGTGTTCTTTAAGTTCACAGAGCAAGAAACCCCTTTGGTCTACATATCTGGATGGAAATCTCATGAAAACAGACTATTCCATAGCATTTCCAGTCATTTCTAATCCTAGCTGTCTCAGAAACAGAGTGATAACATTTCTCAAGTTATTTCAGTAGCCCTGGTTTTGGTCAGGCACGGGAAGCATGTAAACCTCACAAACAAACACAAGTCTGACAGACAGAGGAAGCCTCAGAAGAAAGGCTTACTTCAGATTTACTTCATCTATGGGTAAATTTTTTTATAATATTAATAAAGATGCTTTGTACTTTCATGCCAGAATCATGGGATACCCCAAGGCCTAGTCTGTGCTTCAATTTTTAAACTATTCCTTCTGTAAACTCAGAGCTCATTACTGCCATGGCTAAATCTACTTCTTCAGCTGTTCTACCTATGTAAGACATTTTGTACTAACATAGATTATCTTGTTTTACTGAACTAAATTAAAACTCTATCTGGGTTAGTCTGCTGTAGCTGGAGGAGAGAAATATTTCAACATACACAAAACAGAATGAAAATAATGAAAAGAAATAGCATGTGCTCCTCTCGTCCTGGGTGGCTGCATATTTATTTTATTTTATTTAATTTTATTTCATTTTTTCTGTGATCCCTTCTCTTCAGCAGTGCTATGGGAGGTGGTGATGCTTTGCATGCCCTTCTCTCCTCTTTGCACATACTCTTTCAATAACAGACCCCAAAGACTTCAGCTCTGCTTATTGTTGTTAGATTTCATGCTTTTTGCATGCTAAATTTGGAGTTTAGAATGCAGTTCTCTTTTTGTTATTTCCTAACTCACTTTTACTCATTTTAAACTTTTGAATATTTGCAATCAATCCAGTTGCTTCACAGTGGAGCCCATGAAGCCCTAAGACCTGGAAACACTGGCACAGTACTAAATGATCAATGAATTATCTTTTCCAGAGAGTGGAGGTCAATATGGCAGATGCTGTGACATTCAGTAGCAGTTACATTGAAACATTAATAAAACCTTTTCTGCATTTTCCCCCACCAGTTTGTGATTTCATTTAGCAATTAGATGATTACAAAGGAAACTGTGTCCAGCCCACATCAGTCCAGTCAAGATAGAAGATAATTGCTTATACCAAATAATCTTGACAGCTTGTGCTTCATAGCAGTTTTCCTGAACATTTTAAGAGAACAAATAGCAGTCTGCAGCTCAGCATTGAATTTGCCAATAATATTAGCAGTCTAAAGAAGGCTGTTTGCCACTGCTCAGCAGTACTGCTTGCCTGGCTCCTGGGCTTGTTCAGTCTTAAATAAATGCAAGGAAACATTGCCATAAGGAAGAATGCCATGCAGGCCTTTGAGACACCAAGATTCCAAAACCAAGGAGGTTTGTTTGAAGTCCCTTTTTGGAAATACAGAGAGACAGTGCTACAAAAGAGAAATGCTGCTGGTCGTGAGCAGAGACTGGGCCTATGACTGAAGAAAAACTTCTCCTGAAAAACCCCTTTGATTCCTCTTGGCTCCAGCAGAAATGGATGGATCTGATCTCTCAGCAGGGCACTGCCTTCCAGCCCATCATGTCACTTCTCAATCTTTCATTCTCCAAGATCATCAAATACATTTACACTTTTACAAGTTATATACTTGGTACAAGAATATTCCCCACTTTCATGAGTGAAAACATTTTTTTTTCGTTTTGGGCTTATTTCCCATTTAAGATTGCATCAGAGTCATTTGACTCTTGAATGGCTGAGGATTCCTCATAAGGAAGAAAGAGAAGCCAGATTTTGGGAACTACCAGCTGTAGGCAAACCAAGTGCAAATAAAGGGATCTGAACCTATTAACAGTAAATAAATTTCCAGCATAGTTTGCTGTTAAAGTACAAACCATGAGCCTAGTAGTGCTTCTACAGCAGACACTTGAGCTCCAGGCATACTATCCACCTAGAAAATCCAAGCAAGAGAAGGAAACATGATCCCATTCCCCCTTGAGGTACCTGCTCACTCCAGAGAGGTCAAAAGAGACCTCTGAAAGATCAGTGCATTAGTGTCAGCCACAGATATCCTCTTCTTGTTGCATCTCACTCCAGTTTTGATCCAGACTCAGGCAGATTTCAGTAGTAGGATGGTCATTCTCAGCAGAATCATGCCTGAGCTCTACCCATGAGGTAGAGGCAGCCCTGGGCATTGCCAGCAGCCAGTGCTCCTGCTCTCAGAGCTTGCAGCCAGGCACAGCCCCATGTGCAAACAGCCCTTCCCTCACTGTCCCTGCTGGAGGTGCTTGCTGCTGGCCCTGTTTGTGGCTGGCTCTTCCCACTGGCCAGGGCTGGTGCTGGCTGCCCTGCTAATTGCTCTTAGCTAGTTGTTCCAACAAGGTTTGTTCCCAAGTAATCTTTCCCATCACCTATTTGCTGCTTTCCTTGTTGATTTCCTGGCTGCTGCCCTGGTTTGCAGAGAGGCTCTCACAACAACCCCTGCAGTGATGCAACATGCAAAACCTATGGACTCCTCACTTCAAAACCAGAGGAAAACCCTTCAGGCTTTCATGCTCTGAAACTTAAACACTGTCCAGCACCTTCTTTCCTCAGTGTGAAAAATAGTACCATGTTTTCTATCTCTTTAAAATCTGATCATTCAGAAAAGAAATGGTCCCTAATACAGAAAAAAAAGAAAATCAAATTATATTCTCACTTCATCCTACTCCATTAGCCTCTTCCAGACACATTCCTTTAACTTTTGAACACATACAAGCCAAGAGTACCTCTCTCATGGTAATCAGGGTGTCTCCTCTACAATCAAATCAGCAGATTTGTACTGACAGTGTCATTGCTAGCATTACTCTTGGTGACTTAGCTTTGATCAGTATTTTTATATTGTTATGCTCTTCTCCTAATGATGTAATATTTTTCAGCACTGCAACATCCTTAAATAAAGACCATTACATGTGTGCAAACATTACCAGAATGACACATCTCTCATTCAGGTAACAGTTGAAGACTTTCTTCTAAGTGACAGCTAAATTTCTTTTGCAGATCCAAAACCAGAGGCTTCCAATGTGTAACTAAACCTTTCTTTTCCTTTCAAAGTTTTCAACTTTTTTCCAAAGTACAAGTCACTAGACAGTAGACTCTCCAGCTACTTCAGCTGAGTACCAAAACTTGTAATGAGAGTGTCTTCTTTTATCTGTGAGAGAAAGAGGAAAATGGGCAGAATTCAACATGGAATTTCACAATAGGTCTTAAAAAGCTAAACTTTATGTCCAGACCACAAAAGGCAACAGAATGAATTACAGCAAAACCCTGGTAAGAGGCTAACAGTTTGCAGAAAACATGTACATCACTAAACACTAACTAGTCTGTCAGGCGTATCAAGGAAAATCAAAGCTTATTACAACATGTGCAAATAAGGAGTTGATAAAAGTGTTGAACAGTGTTAGACACAGAACAGCCCACTAGGGAATTTCCATGAGAAACACATCCATTTGGTAACAATTCCCCATCAACAAATACTTTTTGAAATCTGCCAGCTGGCCAGCTCTTAATCCATTTAGTGTGTGCTATACTCACATTAACTGCCATGGTGCTAAACCAAGTGACTTTGCAGGAATATACCTATGCTAAATCAGAACGTTTATTAACCTATATGTGATTTCCTGAAAAACCAAAGCAGTAGAAAATCTTTTTTCCACAAAATCATTTATGGTGTGTTGACCCAGACTGGATGCCACATGCCCACCAAAGCTGCTTCACTCCCCTCCACAAGCGAACAGGAGAAAATACAACAAATGTTACTGAGTTGAGATAAGGACCAGGAGAGATCACTCACCAAATACCATCACAGACAAAACAGACCTGAATGGGGGAAAAAAGCTGAATTTATTGCTAATCAAAATCAAAGCAGAATAATGAGAAATAAAACAAATCTTGAAAAAGATCTTCCCCCATCCCTCCCTCCTTCTAAGCTCTACCTCCTCCCCTCAGAGGTGCAGGGAGACAGAGAATGAGGGTTACACAGTTTATCACAGGTTGTTTCTGCTGCTGCTCAGGGACAGGAGTCCTTCCCCTGCTATGGAGAGGAGATTCTCTTGCGGGAGACAGTTCTTCATGAACTTCTCCAATGTGAGTCCATCCCATGGGCTGCAGATCTTCACGAAACTGAGCTCCAGTGTGGCTCCCTTTCCCCAGGATGCAGTCCTTCAGGAGCAGGCTGTTCCTGCATGGGTCCCCCACGGGGTCACAAGTCCTGGCACCAAACCTGCTCCAGCCTGGACCCTTCTCTCCAAGGGCTCCTGTCAGGAGCCTTTTTCCCACAGGTTCACAACCTTCTATCAGGCATCCACCTCTTCTGGCATGGATGGATCCTCCATGAGATGCAGGTGGATCTCTGCATCCCTGAGATCCTCCATGGGCTGCAGGGGCACAGCTGCCTCCCCATGGGCTGCACCATGGGCTGCAGGGGAATCTCTGCTACAGCCCCTGGAGCACCTCCTGCCCTTCCTTCCTCACTGACCTGGGTGTCTGCAGGGCTGTTTCTCTCACATATTCTCACTCCAATCTTTGGTTGCAATTACTTCTGTACAATAAGTTAATTTGCCTTCTAAAATATGTTATCACAGAGGCAGTGCTACCACAGCTGATGGTCTCAGCCTTGGCCAGCAGCAGATCCATCCTGGAGCTGGCTGGGATCAGCTCTGCTGGACACTGGGGAAGCTTCTGGCAGCTTCTTAGAAAAACCAGCCCATGGAGACCCAGCTACCAAACCCAGCCATGCAAAAGCAATACACATGTTGATTGGCATCAGTGTATTGCACAATTCTTCACTTATTGATCCTATTTCTGCTTTATTTTTGTTTTGCTTGGCAGTGGAAATTTCCTGGGTTAAATTTCAAACGGAAACACCAGAAGAAAATAAAAACTCTTTTAAAAATGACAGAGGAGAAAAAAAGCATTTGGCAGAATCTGTATATTAATCTTTACAGAGGGTGCTTAATACCAACACCACTCTTTGTTCAAGATGGTTTAACAGTAAGAAAATTAAGTAATACTGCAGTCAGAAGGCAAATTTTTTCACAGAAAGGGCAGGAAAATCATGTGTCATCAGAGAAGTAATTTGTGTTACTCTTTTGCTGGAGACAGTTCCATCATTCATTATCTGGCTGGGGGTTTTTTTATATAAATTGAACCTTCTTATAATATGATTCTGATTTTTAGATGTAAATTAAGATTGTTTTTAACCTGTCCAAAAAGGCGAATTTTTCCATATGTAAAGCAAACATCTTTAGCGCTGACTGAGCTTTAATTGTGAGACTCTGAGGGTATGAAAAGAGTTTATTTATCACAAAACCATTGAATGTCCTGGGTTGAAAGGAACTTTACAGACCAGCAAGTTCCATCCCCTCTGCCATGGGCAGGGATGCCAACTGCTAGGTCAGGTTGCTCAGGGCCCCATTCAAACTTGTCTTCAAACACTTCCAGATATGGAATAATCCCAGCTTCTGTGGGCAACTTGTTCCAGTGCTTCATCACCCTCTGAGTAAATGATTTCTTCCTGATACTTAATTTAACCCTGCTCTCTCTGTTTAAAATAATTGCCTCTTGTCCTGTCACTGTCTTCCCAAAAAAAAAAAAACAAAAAAAACCCTCTCTTTTTCTAAGTCCCCTTTAGGTCCTGCAATGAGGTGTCCCCAAAGCCTTCTTTTCTTCAGGCTGAAAAATCCCAGCCCCCTCAGCCTATCTTTGTAGGAGAGGAGCTCCATTTCTCCCATACTGAGCTCCTGGGAAGTGCTGGTGTTGCTCTGGGAACAGTTTCTAAGGAGTTTGATGCAATACAAAGCCAGAAAGGTGTAAATATTGATGTAGACATTTTCCTGTGCAACATTCAATATTTAATTGAATTTAATTTCAATATTTGGCTTGAATATTAAATATTTAAATTAAGCAATTAAATAGTCACTCTAGATTTCAAGTATTGTGGCCTTGACTTAGTGACTTCTATGGAAAAAATCAACATTAAAATTATTTACAGCTTTTTACAAAGTTACAGAAAAAAAGAGTGGTAGAGACAATACTAGAAACTTTGTTATGTACAATCCCAAAAGACTTTGACTGAAAATTTGAGCAGTTCAGATCATAATTCCTGCCCATATCATTATTTGCCTTTTCACTCCAGGATATGATAGCATTCTTACAACCAAATAAGAAACTGCATAATGAAGCAGGAGTTAGTTGTGTTCTTACACAAATTTAGAAAATAAATATATTGTCTCTTTATATCATTTTGGGAGGGAGGGACATTTGTTGTTCGTTTTGGTTTCTTTTCTCAGGGCTCTTCAGTTACTGGATGTCTTGTGTCCAGTTCCCATTTTTGTTTTGGCAATCTCCCAGAAGGGCAAAAAAGAGATGCTGGTATATTCAAGAAGACCACAGCCATTCCAGGTGAGCAGTTAGTGCAGAAAGGTGAAGTGTCTTTTCCAAGGGCAAAACAGAATTCAGCTCTGGTCTGTTGTATGGTTGTGATCACCAAAGATACTTTACCCATCAAGCAAAAATGAGAAGTACTGGACAGATAGTTGTGGATCATTGATAAAATTAATAAAAATTTAGGTCTATGGATAATATAATAAAAATCAAATAGATTCCTTACTACATGTAGGAACATAGACAAACTTTCCTTAAAAGGAAAGCCTTTTAAAGCAAACTATTTTTTCCTTTCTGGATATGACACTGATGCTGCTATTACGAACAATTAACATGAGATATTTGAAAAGCAAAGATTTCTAAAAATGTGGTAGGAGTGGGAAACCTAAAAGCCCTTAGAGTCCATGTGATTTGATGTCTGAGTAGTGAGTATATATTTCTAGTGCTAGAGGATTATCAGGGGAAAATAGCCTGGCTTGTTAACACCTGATCAGAGGGATTCACATCAGACTGATAAAATAAAAAAGGGGGATCTTGTTAAAGTGCTGGAAATTGATGGAGTGTTTTGTTACTGATTGTCTCATTCTCAGCAAGACTAACAGTGTTTGTGCATATAATTATAGGGGAAATTGGATACAAAATGTTATCGTATCTTTAATGGGGGACTCAGGATGAGTTAGTGGAAGTTTAAGCAGGCAGGGCAGGAAAATGTTGATTAGTAGCACTCAAGTGACTTGGAAGGTTTGAGTTCTTACATTCAGGAAATAAAAACTTTAAAAATAGTTTTACAACGGTGTGGGGCTCACTGGAGCTGTTATTGCTCCCTTTTCTTACAGAAAGTACTTAGAGGAGCACTGAGCGAGAATGGGCAAAGGAAGAGGAGTGAGCAGACCCAGGGAGCAGCCCAAAGCATTGCCAGCTCTGCTTCCCACCCACACCTTGGAAAGACACCATGCCTGCCTTGCTCTTGGAGCCTCACTGGGACCCCAGGAACCATCCTGGATGTCAGAGTTGGGAAGCTCAGTGGTGACAATGATCACTCCCATAATGAACACCCAGCTAAAGAACAGCACCCACAGAAACCCAGACACTTGGTGATACCTCAGCCACCTGGGCAGTTCAAGGAGTCATGTTTGATGATGATGGTGATACTTCACTAAGAGGGAGGAAAAACCAGACAAAAAAGCCTGCTCAAACTCCAAGTGGTACTCCCTCATTTATAGCACTGTGTCCTTTCTGGGAGCTTCTGTGTCCCATCCACCTGGGGCACACTGAACACCTGCTCAGTGCATGTTGGTCGGGGTGTGGGAGCTGGGAGTAGGATGGAGTGCCATACTGATGCCAGGGGGAGTGAGCCCTCCTTGGAGGGAGAGCTGCCTGCATGCTGCCCAGCCCTGACCTTGTCACAAACTTCAGAGATTTCCCACAGTCAAGCAGAGGAATCCTTGTAATCTGGGACAGCAGAAATCTGAGAGGTGTGAGGAAGAACAGAAGATCCAGCACTGGGCTTGGAAGGTAACTTTGGGGGCTCCACATTCTCCTGGAAAATGCTGTCTCTGCACTGGAGAGGGGCAGGGCTGCCTCCTCTTGTCTCTGGTGGTGTGGTTCATGAATTCCAACATCTGGACCCATCTCACGAGCCCCATCCAGCCAGGGGGAACCTTTCAATGTTCCAGGGCAGCAGACTTCTAGGTCTGGCCAGTCTGCTTGACATCTGGATCCATGGCAATGGACTCTGCATGTTTCACTGGGCAAACTCTCCTCTGGGTGTGTTTAATCAGCCCCTCAGTCATCCTGCAGCAGGGATGATAATGTTATTGTTGACTCACCACAGGAACTGTAATTGCTGTGTCAGTCTAACACTTTGTAGATAAGATCAAGATAAGATCAAGATATTAAAATCACTTGAGGTTGTGGAAGGATATATATATATTTATATATATCCTTCCATAAATATACATATATTTATATTTATATGTATATATATAGAGAGAGATAGAGAGAGACAGACAGAGAGATGTATGTTGATTTCAAAGACAATCTAAATCAGTGGGGAGTTTCCTATTTATCACCATTAGTTTTAGTTTAAACCCTGTGGGACTGACATTTCAGGGAGCAAGCAACTGGGCAGGGACTCCAGAGGCCCATTGACCAGTTTGCACAACAGTTTTTCCATTTGCTTCTTAATGACCTCAGACACCTCTCCCTATGACTCAGTTTCCCCATCTGCAAAGGGGGTAAAACCTGACCTTCCTAGGAGAAGAATGAAAATCTACAGGCAGAAAAGGTGAGATGAGCTGGGTATTCTTATTTTGCACATAGTAATAAGAGAAGAAATTAAAAATAAAATATGAGAAATTTAATCCATTTGAGTAAATGTGTTTCCTTCTGGTGAGGAAGCTGACCAGAAGATTTCTCAGCAGCAGCTGCAGAGATTAGTAATCTGCAGCTAGGCAGAACTCAAATCTATACTGTCTGTATGCAGTGTGCCACTATCAAATTCCTGTTAATCACTCAGTTGGTGCAATAGTGGTAGCTAAGGCTGATTCCCAGCCTCAGACCCTGCCCTTGGTGAACATAAAAAGCAAAACTCTCCTTGCCACTCCTTCAGGAAACAGATTGAGACAGGGCTCAGCTAGAAATCAAGCTGGAAAAAGAAGTCTGGGCTCTAATCTAATCAATGGAAACTCTCCTCACCTCTACAAAGCCAGGGTTTAGCCCTGTATCCAAAAATAAATATCAAGGATTTTCCAGTGGATATCTGTGACTTTTTAAGAAGGAGCCTGGATGGGCTCTCTCCAAGCAGCAGCAGCAGCAGCCTCGGCAGCGGCGTTTCTGAGCCTTGCACGAAATGTGCTCACCCAGGCCTGCAGCAATTGCACTCCCCAGTCCTATCACAGAGCCACTGACCTCAGAAGAGTATTTTAGAACATTGTTTAGCTATGGCCAAGCTAAGGGCTGCTTGGCTGGAGGGTGTTTTGGAAGATAGTGCAGCCACATGCTTTGAATAACTGAATTAACTGAATCTCACATGTTCAATTATATTTCCACTGGTTTCTACAGCTACTGGGACAGAGCAGGGGAGGACATGAGCTCCAGTCACAAAGCTGGAAATGCAGAGGACGACAAGACACAGGATTCAATAATACCTCAGCTCTGCACTGTCCAGTAACAGGAGTCCTTTGGCACATGAATCTTCCATTAAGCACATTTTTGGAATCAGGCTGATGGTTAGGGAGGGGTTTGTGTTTGCTTGACAGATTTACAATAGGATCTCATTGGCCTTCTGCTCTGTGTTTATCTGGCTCTTGCTTCTAGTTAAGCATTCAAAGCAATACCCCTGGGCTTTGACGGCATGAGAACCAAACCTGCCAAAGTCAAATGGCTAAAATTTGAACATCTTTCCTAGGAGCCTATGAATCCTTGGAGATAAGTAAGGAATTCCTGTCACTGAGATAATATGGACACTCAGGCTGGCCACAGCATCAAAGTGAGTCTCCATGTGCTGCCACTAAATGCTGGAATTTGGGGTGATTTTTTCTGTTGAAAGAGATGCAAAATACAGCATCTCTCTCTAAATTTTTTCTGTTGAAAGAGATGCAAAATACAGATCTCTCTCTAAATCAGGATACATCTTAAAATTCCCACAGCCCTCTGTTACCAGCAGAGACAAGGTCCACTGAAGGACACCTGTCACTAAAGGTCACTGGGCAGAAAAATGCAAATGGAAATTAAAAGCATCAGAAGGAAGGTGACAATAGGGTTCAGGGAATTTCAGAGGAAGGGTGGGCATCCACAGGGCAAGTCACCAAGGCTGACCTCAGACCATGAAAGGAAAGATCATCACAGATGCCAGTAATGAAAACAGATGGGGATGTGACATAACATTGGCTTCCCAATACATCATTGACTAATTAAATGACCAATACCATAAAGATGATTTTTACCACAAAAATCTACAAGAGTCTAAAGACTTCAAAGGCAGTAAACTCATTTTGTAGATGACAAATATTAACGAATAACTCAATTAAGAGCCCCATAAGCCTCCACTCAAATTTAAAGCTGCTTGCACCAAGTTACACAATTAATTGCCATGGTGTGTTGTGAAACTTTCTCCTTATTTCAATCAGGAGATATTTTCTTCTCCAGTTTCAGTAGCAATAATCATGGCTTTGCTCTCTTTATGGCAGTGTTAATCACAAACAGTGGAGCACAAAGAAAATATATCCAATATGTGTCAGCAGAAATAATGGTGAGATCTAGCCATTTTGTATTTGTTCTTGAAACAAATTAACACAATTGTAAAGATAAGTGGTTTGGGTTTTTATTTTTGGGTTTATTTTTGTTTGGTTTTTTTGGGTTTTTTTTAACTTAAGGCTGTTACATTGCTTTTTATCTTAAAAAAAAACCCTGTGACTATTAAATTAGTTTTTCCTGCCTTCTGGCCACAGATATAAACCACATTACACATTGCAAAATTGTCTAATGTTGATGCAATTGCTGATCATAGTTGTATTGGTCATTTTAAGGAACCAGACCCATAACTTTGATTAGGAGTCACTGAATCTGTCAATTCTAAGCACAAATTCAGCCTTTGTCATGTTATGCTGGAAGTGTGTCTCAGGAAGCCACATCAATAACCTGGCCTATTCATTCATTCAACTTTTATGAATGGAAACCAGAAATCTGGGGTAGGGGTTATAGTGGGGTGGTTTGGTTGTGGTTTGGTTTTATTCTAAAAAGAATACTGCTTTTTTTACTGTGGATATTGATGTGATTTTATATAGCCTGATTTCATTCAGATTAGGTCAGGGCATCCTGAATTTTTCTGTAAACTGACCAACATAAAATTATAATACAGAGATATTCAAGAACTACACTTCAGTATCCTTCCATGCGTATTTTGTGCAGATAAACATCACCTAAGAGAAGGAACCAGCTTCCAAAGAATTGCAATATCTGTTACTAAATGCAGAATCTGTGATTCTAACAGCCTGGCTTAATTTACAGAAAATTATTAATTTCCATGTAATTGTTCAGTTGTTTATTTTTGTTATCAAGCATTTTATCTTTTTATTGTTGACGTCTGAAATTGAACCCACATCTGTTTAGCAAAAGACAGCTACTTTCTTTCAACTGTCTGTTTATGAGACTTTCATCCCATTGTGCAAGTTATGGTGTATTTCACACAAAAAGACAAGCTTTATCCATTTGCCAGAAAAAAGAGCTATTCAGCTATATGAAGGGGCTTATTTAAAAAAATACTAATCCCTAACTAGACTGCTGCAAAATCTGCTCTTCTTCGGATTTCTTGTGTATTTGAATCTTCTTGTGTATTTGAATACACATTTACACAGAGGGAGGCATCTCTCAGGTGATCTTCTCTTCCCTCCTTGCTGCTCTAATTCAAAACCAGCCGTGTTCAGCCTGACCATTTTCACATGGGAAGCAGGAAACAAGACAGAGACTTATCAGCTATGCCCCAGTGGCATTTGGGAATATCAGATAGTTTATGCAATAATTATGCAGCATTTTAGCTAAACATCAGTTCTTAATGAAGCAGATTTGGTTGCTGTGAAAGCCAATGCTGAGGGTATGAAGGATAAGTTTCTTCTCATTTAGCTGCTTAAGAATTAGTCACTTTAAAAGTTATCACTCCAGATTCCTCACGAAATAGTTATCCAAGCAACCTTAGGAAGGGATGAACAGCCATTGTCAGTGCCTGTTTCCCTGTTGAAAATAAGAGAATCTAAGTGACAATTTTGATCTCAATATCTAATACTTAGATACACAAAGTTAGCAGAGATGAACTCAAACATGAGAAGTATATGCAAAAACTACTTAGCCACTTTTAAAATGATAATTATATAAGCAGCACAAAAAAGATTTGACCAGATATAGATTAAAAGAAATGATCACTCTTCTGTAAATATGTATATAAAAATTGTTGAAACCAAAAATCGAAGACAAGATGTTAAAAATAAGTGTGACAGGTGTATATTTAGATATCTAAAGAAAGGGTAAGGATTTTTCAAGTGTGTCTGCTGAGCAGAGCCATATGGGCTTTAAGGGGAGCTACTAACATTTGGTGTTTTTGAAATGACACCATGTGTTGAAAGCCCTAAACTCACAGGGAAATCTACTTTATGTCATTACTTTTCTTATTATTGATTTTTTCTGAAGTTTTTTTTTATTATCCACAACAAAAGTGTCCTTTTCTTTAAACATTTTAATAGTAGAATTAAAGGGCGGTGTTCAGATGTCCTGACATCTTGTTT
Source organism: Molothrus aeneus (assembly GCF_037042795.1). Lineage (NCBI taxonomy): Eukaryota > Metazoa > Chordata > Aves > Passeriformes > Icteridae > Molothrus > Molothrus aeneus. Next base: position 141,075,536 of record NC_089646.1, on the reverse strand, counting down.
CAGATGAGACACACAGGGCGGGTGTTCACGCTTACGACTGGACAGGCATTTCCTCAGCATCACTACACTGCCAAGGAGCCAAAATTCACCATGCAAACACTTGCATGTGCTCAAAAACACCCCAGCTTGCAGTGACCATAACTTAATTTTGCCTTTATTTATCTGCAGACTGAAGTTTGCAAGAATCTGCAGGAGCACCTTGAACAAGTATGTGTGCCCTGAACAGACCTAATAAATGCTGACAGCAAGGCTGGACATTAGCTGGAGGAAGTGGGAATAGGCCCTGTCTCACCAACCCCATGAGTAACACTGGACCTTTCACTTGAAAACCTCAGAAATGGATGATTTTTATCTGCTTCAAGTTGCTGATGCAGAACAGCTCTCACAAGGAAGAACACAAAACATTTTAAATGTGTGTATCAGAGAATCGTATCATGAATGACCTTGAAAAGAAAAAGACTGCTGAGATCATTGTGTCTTACTTGCTATGTGTGGGCACATAGCTGTGTGTCAGTGGCAGCATTTATGGTCTGTGTGGAAATGGACTGATGTTTAGAGATGTTTTGCTGGGCTTCTTCAGAGCAAAGAGGGCAAGAAGAGGATGAAGAAACACGTTCAGTGCTCTTTATCTGCCAAGAGATTAAAAATGGTAGATCTATCCCAGTAGATGGTAGATGCCTGTCCCAAGAAGCACCACTCATACCAGAGCTGCTTCTGAAAGCATGAATCTGGAAATACCTTGGAAGATGGAGGCTCTTGGGGAGCCTTTTGGTCTTATCCTGCTTACAGATAATTGTCTGCAATTACAGAGAGGAAAATGTGTCTGTTCTTGATACTGCTAAAGGCTTAGATCTCTTAAACCATAGCCAGTGACAGAAACCAGCCTAACTTGGGTGATAAAACTCTGCACTACAAGAAAAACACCAAAACAACAAAAACCACCTTCTTAAAACTAAAAATTAAAAATAAAATATAAAAGCGTAGACAGGGAGAGATATTTGCCACCTCCTAAGAAGATTTTTAAATCAAAGGGGGACACCGTGATTAGATTATGGCCCCAGAATGACAACAACTCAACTTTCTCTTTGAACTCAGAGAGGCTCCCAGGATGAAGTGGTGTTCAAAGACAATTCCTTTGCATGAATAATATGGGGGAGGGTTTAATTACCACCTCCTCTCATTCTTCATCTTCTCTAGCCAGAAAGCTCAGGTTTCAGCAGTTTTGTTTCTCACTGACACTGTGGCAGACTGGGGGAAGGGAGAGGAGGGTGGAAATACTACAAGGCTGGGAAAAAAGGGAAGCAGCCAGTGAGCTGTAGCAAAAAGAACAGAAAATAAAAGAAAAGGGCACTGCCTCATTCATATATAAATCAGTTTAAAAAAAGAAAGAAAAAAAATAAAAGAAAAGAAAGAAACACCATCCCACTGATATTATAAATCTCTGGAAAGGGTAGTGTCAGAAATCACAACTCTAGTGCAAAAAAATCCTGTATCTCAAAACTCATCTCACTCAAAACTCTTACATTATAGCTGTAAGGCAACCGTGGTGCACTGAAACCTGGTTTCACTCTGGCTGTCAGCTTAAGCAGGGCTACAACAAATGCAGACCAAGAATGAGTAAATCCTAATGTTCGCCTGTGTAAATAATGACTGAATTCATGTTGTTCTTGCCTTTATGTTGTCACTTATATCCTTTTTAAGGGATACAATATTAAGCACTGGTAATGTTATTGGCCACCAGCACCAGACAAAGAGACAAGTGTGAGTCTGTTTTTAACAGATTTCAAATATTCTCAAAACAGTTGATTTGAGGTCATATCATATTCACAGCTTAGATCAAAAGCAAGAAACGCTCTTAGTTAATATTAGTAATAGTTTACAATCAGCCATGCTATCGCTTGCCTCTGCAGATCTCTTAAAATATCTGCAATCAGAGTGCCCTCTCTGGCCAGAGGAGTGAGCCCTCCCCACACAGTGCAGAGAAAGGGATCTGCTGTGTTTCCCTCACAGAACAGTGAGGGTCTGGCTGTGTTTCTCACTCAGGGCTCTCCCTGTGACAGGCACTCGGTGCAGAATCCGCTCTCACTGTTCCCTGCCCAGCTCCTTTGCCATCTCTGCTGTCGTGTCCCCGACGCAGGAGCCGCACGCCCTTCCTGACGTGAGCTTTCCTCACCAGCTCTGCTGTGAGTCACTTGGAAGCAATTACTGAGTTGTGCAAAGCTCATGTTAGGCAATAGCAGCTGTGTGAGGGAGCAGATTCCTCCCAGGTTGCTCCGTTTCCAGTGGTTTCTGACTAACTATCCCTGGCCATGCCAGGTGTTGGGACACCCCACCACAGGGAAAGGCTTTTCTTGCTCCCCTCCAGCCTGTCTTGAGTGGAGGTGAAAGGGAGCAGAGCAGGCAGTAAAGAGTGCACTTGGCTGGGTCCACCCAACCCAAGGGCACCCAAGGACACCTGGGACCAGGAGGAAAGGATCATCCCATGCCTGATGTCTGAATTACCAAATAGATTCAGCCCAGAGTGTGAAAACCACTCTCAGGACCTTGGTCTAAGCTCGGGTTTTCACATTCCATCTTCTCCTGTGCTGAACAGCAATGGGCTTTCCTAGAAAAGTGCTCCAGCAGCTTGGCCTGCTGAGCAAAGGTCATATGAAGACTCAGCCTATGGACATAGAAGGTTTTGGCCAGGCATAAAGTGCTGAAGCCCATCCACCCTGTAGGGAAGTGTTCCCCCAGACCTCCAGGACTTACCTGGAAACCTACATGGGCCAAGTCAGAGGCAGCCCCACAGGTGCTCATATTGTCAAGAAACACAAGCAGAAAGAGAACTGACACTTAAGCATGGCCTCAGGGCTATTTATACCCTGTAGAGATGCCTATGAGCCCCTTTTGTGGCATGTACAGTGAGACAAGCCTAACCCTGCACCACACAAGGTGCTGCTTGGGTGATTATCCCCCATCAAGAAGGTGAGAGGGAAATGAGGAAATAAGTATCAGTGGGGCCCCTGGTTTCTGAAGGAACAGAGGAAGACAGAAAGTAAGAAAAAGAATATTTAAAAAAACCCTTTTAGATTTTGCTTCAATGAGCTACTCCTCTCTGTTTCTGAGAAAGAACTAGAGATGAGCAAGTGTAACATGTCACCATGAATGAGCTCTGCCTACCTCCACACCTTGGGGAATTTGGTTCCCGACTCAATTTACCGAAACAATGCCCCATTGGGGAGGGGTTTGATCAGCCACCCAGAAGATGACGAAACAAATGACACCAGATGAGACGGGGGTTCCCTGCAGCTGACACATGATAAGGATTCAGAGCACTGCGCAGCCCTGCCCTCCCTGCTGCAGCCAGATCAAGCAGCACACACAACTGCTGAGCTGCTCTGGGGAAGACCAGCTCCTGGAAGGGAGAAGATAAAGAAAGAGATGTGGACAGATCACCCAAGATTAATGATGGAAAAAAGTGAAAATACCTGTAAGAGGAAGCTTTCACTATGCCAGAATCATTATTAATCACCTGCAACTCCCTGTGACTAAGAGTTGTTAAACTTCATTGGCATTTAAAAATATAGATATTCCATTACGCAGGCAAAAACCAGCTAAGATATTGGAATATGAAAGGGGGATTAACTGCAATGGGAACTTCTAATTAATTTTTTAAGAGTATTTTTTCAAAAGTGTTTTTTAGCTTGTCTGTTTAACTTCTGGCAAGTTGTTTTTACCTCCTCTATTTTAACTTTTTTTTTCTGATTTGCCAGTGCTTTTTAACTCCCATGCCAGTTTCTATGAAATTAATAAGAGTGATAGAGAAATTTCCAAAATATTAACGTATTTCAAGCACTGGCTGAAATGGTGTCCAAAAGATGACTGAGTTTCCTAACTGAGATCAGCAGAGCCACAACCCTTAGTAGACAACACAGAAGCAAAATTTGACAGGAAGCAAGACTTGATGGTCAGAGCATCATTTGCTTTGCTACAAAATTGTTTTTATAGAATTATCTTTTTCAGTTTTTGTGATCTTTTCTCTTCAGGGTCTTTTTCACAGGTAAATCTAATGCAGCATCTTTGTCTTCCATTGCTTTGCACAGAACACCATCTTTTGAATGAGACTGAAATATTTGTGAAAAGAAAGTCTGGCATTCAGGTTTCCCACCTGTTCAGCTATAAATGGAGACCATGGAGACAAGTCTTCTGCCTAGGAGGGATGATATCACAATAGGCACTACCAGGCTGCTAACACACCCCATATTCAAAACTCAGGTATTCCAACAGATCTCAGCTGAAAGACCACTCTGCTTTTGAGAGTAGAACTGGCACTGGAGCTGTAGAGGGCTGACAAGGCACCAGCACATGGAAAACCATTTGCAACCCTTTGTTGGGTTGGCAATGGACAGAAAGCTGAGAGGTGCAAAGGGCTGAAAGCTCCCTCTGAGGCCACAGACACCCAGACATGAGCTACCATCACTCTGAGCCTCCTCAGTTGTCATGTGCACCTGTAAACTCCCTGTGAACATGCAGGTGGGGGTTTCTGATGTCTTTGGTAGCTCTGACAGGGAACATGTGATTCTGCCTCCTGAATCTTCAAGCTTGCCTTAGCAAGCGCTGTTGGTCTGAAATGGAGTAAAGGGGCATAAATTCACCTCTTACGAGGCAAACAGTGACAGTTCATTGAAACACATGGCCCTGTACTTCCTCTGCAAGAGAAAGGCTGGAGCAGCTCAGCAAATTCAAAGGCAGGATGCAAGATAAAGGCAGCTTTGGGAAGGAGTTGAGGTTTTGGCTTTCCATTGCTCCATTCTAAAAATAACAATCAAACCTCAGGAAGGGGTGAGGTGGTAGGTACCCTGTTTTTACAGACTGTTAGTGTTGGTGCACAGATGCTATGGAAGTATCCCTAGCTGAGGCCTGGACTTGGGCTTGAATCCCTTGGGAATGGCTTTGTAGTTTTCAGGAAGTAGTAAAAATGTTACAGGTCTCTTCAATGACTGGACTTACCTGCCTTCACAAATCACCTCAATAGTTTCACCCACATTTCTTGAATAAAAGAAACTATTAATATCCCCATCTTTTCCTTGGTTATGAGGAATTGTAACTAAAGGATAGATACAAATTCCTGCTGTCCTGGGTACTAGGAGAGAGAAAGCCTTGGTACATCCATCAGCATCAGCTGGGGACACCAGAGGGTGAATCTAGGAAAAAGCCACCAGCTGCTAATCCAGAGCACTAGGAGGAGGCAGGCTGTAGGTTCAAAGGATCCAGCAGATGTGTCTGGAAGGGAAGTGGGGAAAGAAGTGTCTCTTAGCTGTCACCACCATTGAACCAGAATGCAAAGGGCATTGGCAAATTTTTCTCTTGTTCTTTAGAGGACAGAGATTTATGAGAAGGTGTTCCCTAATTTAGTTCTGCTTTTCCCAAGATTTCTCTGTCTCCACGCAGGATGGGTCGGGTCTCCTTCCAGCAAGGAGTACAACTTACAACAGTGAAGAAAACCCCTGATCTTCAAAGGGCTGCAGCATATTGCCATAATGCTGTCATAGCAAGGACATAGCCCCATCTATACAGGCAAGATCAAACAGCATCCTGCAGAGTCAGGATGCTATTGCATTACAACATGATTCTTCCCCATGACAGATTTGGCCAAAAGCCAGGCAATTAAATGGGTCTGCTAGAGCGAATGGGCTTGGGGTCTTAGACAGCAATTGGAGATTTATGCTGCTGCTGGTGCAGAAATCAAATCAAGACACTGCTCCCCAGCAGTACAGGCTCACCCAGCCATCTGCAGACCAATGGTGTGAAATCTGTGCCTTGTGTCATTGCTGTAGCTAAACATCTTGTGCTTTTCTTTCAAAAAGTGTGTTCATTGAGTTCATCATTAACAATCATTGATATCAGTTAATACTAATCTTCAGAAAATGTGAGAAGGAAAATCCTTTGAGAATATCCCTAGGTGAGCCCATCAAGGGATCATGCTGTGCTTTCATTTTCCAATGTAACTGCCCATTCAATGATAGCTTGATAGGAAGTGGCATAGATCTTTTTAGTGGCACTTTGCTGCCAGGGTGTTTTAATGAAAGGCAATCAGCAGGACATAGCAACCTGAAGAACTGAGCAATCTACAAAATCCAGAGATTTTTGTGAAGACATTTTATCTGTCCTTCTTCATACATCTATACCCTTCATTTTAGTCTTGAAGTCATGGATATACCTAATATTCCTTGCAATATGCAGGACAAATCCATCAGTACTGTGGATTAGAGAGCAGAGAATGAGCGAAATGAGCCTGTTAAGGCTTGGTGACTTGCAGGACTAGCAGAGGGACTGAGACCCTTAATGCATCTACGTTAAAGAGGCTTGTGTCTGCTGTAATCTGTTTTCATGCTTCAAGCATGTAGGATTGTGCATGATGGAATTTATGGTGCATACTCATCTGAGTCACAGAATATTATAAGCTCAAACCCATTGCAAAAAAAACAAAAAAAAAACCCACACCAAAATTGCTAAGGCATTTGCACAAAAATAGATTAGCGTGGCCTGAATTAATGTCAAGTGATAGGTTGTAAGATCTTAAGCTGTTGTAACATAATTCCCAGCAATCATATGCTTAATATGTTATCATGTCTGTGTTTATTCTAGTAAATGAAATTAATTAGAGTCTATCCACTGGTTCTGAAGGGTCATGTTAAGGTTTGTGTTCTCAAGACCAGACTAGAGCCTGAAGCTCATCCTCCCTGGCTTGGGACAGTCTGACCTGCTGTCAGATGAGCATATTAAAAGAAGAAAAACAAAACAAAACACAACAACAAAACAACAACAACAAAAATCTTTCTTGACCTCAGAAAGCTAAAACCCCTGCAGGTGATATTAAATGTTATGGGAGGACATGGGCCTATCCAGAAGGTACTTTCACACAAGAGACTTTTTGAGTATCAAGCCCAGAGGACCCAGAGTTTCAGACAGATAGCTGATAGACAATGGCATGTTTTACCACTGGTCACAGAATATGAGGGTTTGCAAAATCACTGTTTAAATAATGATTTAATGGTGGACTTGACAGTGCTGGTTTAACAGTTGGGCTTAGAGATCTTTTCCAATGTAAATGATTTTATTTATTTATTATGCTAAATTGTGTGTTTGCCTGCACAATCCATTGTGTAATAAAATCAGTAGTGTAAGCTATGTTTAACATCTAGAAAGAGGTACATGACAGGAGCACCAGAGTCACTTTAATAGCCAGATCACTGTGTGTCCTCCAGCCACAGTGAGGAAAATCCTCTCACTGGAACACAGGAAGATGCAATGGGAGGATGTCTGTTTAGCTTCTCAATTCCTTTAAGAGTCATTCCACATCATAACACAACAGCTCTTAATTACTTCAGGAAGGTGCTGACTTTCTAGAAAGATCTTGGAAAAACCATTCAGTCTTTACACCACTCCCCTCCTGCCGGGGTGCTGTTCCCTGCCTGGGGGTCAGAGGCACAGTGGCTGCCTGCAGGCTGCAGTGGGGACAGTGGCTAGCAAGGGTCACAGCTCTCCCTGACAAATGCACATGGAAGTTCACCTCTTCTCATGGCATTGCTTCCACCCTGGTATCTACCCAGACAGTTTCCACTTCCCAGCAGCAGAAATACTTCACCCCACAAAGGCCAGAGAGCTGATGTTACTTCAGAGCACAGCAAGCAGCAGCGGGAAAAGCTGAACTCTACATCAGGTCACATTAATACTCCCAGATAGATCTCTGTCAATTCACTGGTAGCTCTGATGTGTCACCTAGTCCTGTGGCTTTGGTCAGGGAAAGACCTCATCATCAAGGCTTCAGTCTGACAACAGGCATAAAGCTGTGTCTTTGAAATCTGCCCTCATAATCAGAAGAGAAAACATTTTCAGTGAAAGATCAGAAGAGCCAGGAATCAGCAGGGTCTGCAGACTGTCACTGCTCACATGTTTGCTTTGTTATCAGCACATACATTCAAAAGTAGGTTTGTCAAAGGGCTGTTGCCTGTGCAAATCAAATCATAGTGGAAAGCAAGAAAAGTGTTTGCCTGTGACGAGATCTCACCTGCTTTGTGTGCAAGCTGCTGGAGATCATTAGTACTCTCTGATACTTGTTATTTGTAAGCAGCCCTGCTCTTTTCAGGTTCATTTCCTGCTCCACAAAGCAACACTGCCAGACATTTTCACACATTCTGGATGCTTTGGGTAAAACGGAGCAAAAATCTTCAGCTACTGACTGCCTGACCATCTAATAACTCAAACAGCTCAGCTGTTGTATGCTGCAAGCCAGTCTTCAACCCAGACCACATGCCAAGAAAATCCATGAAGGACAGAGAGCTCCACACAATGGAACCCACACTCTTCCTAAAGCTTAAGTGTATATGCCAGGCAAGAAAGAATTTGGACTGGAAAAAAAATCCAGATTCCTAGGGCAGGAATTGATTGCTAGTGTTGTCATAAAATTGCTGGGTCCCATCTTGAGATCCTTGGTAAACTGTATGCCACAGCCAAATTTCCACACAACCATGCTGCTCAGCAGCCAGCTTGGAGGTGCACAGCACCACACAAGTGTTAGTTTCACTCTTGATTTTTAGCTACTTTTTGATGAAAAATGTATCATTAACTGAGAGTTGATGCTCTGATGTGGGATTTCCAGAAAAAGGAGTAAGAGATACATATGTCCTCTGATTTCTGGTGAATTCTCATAGAACATGGACAAAAAATGGGCCTCTAACTTGTGTGAGTGCAGCTGCAATCCTTGAGGTCTCCTGGGGCAGTGTACTCAGATGCCTGCAGGATGTGACCCATCTCTCATGGAGCTGGTGATGGTAGGGAGGGTCTATCAATTTAGTCATATTCACCTTCCTAACTCTCATCTGCAATACGTGTTTGTGGGAAGTAACCAAGAGACCATGTAATTATTTAGGTTAAGTGGCAACTTTGATTGAACTGTTTGGTAAGCACCAGCAAAAGATAAAAGAGCATCAGAGCATCCTAAAAATGAATAAAAGGGGTGTCCTACCCCCCTGCCTAAATCTCACACACTCTAGGAGAGCCTCACTCACTCTTTTTTTTTATTTCAGCTAATGAAAATTTCATTCCAAAGGAAATTTAAAGCCAATGAAAATTTGTATATAATGTCAGTTATTTTGAAATTTTATTATTGTTGTTGTTATTGTTGTTGTCATTATAAAAAATAAGCCCTTTAGAGGTCCCTGTGTCTTTGTTCCCATGTGGTGGCTGGGAATTGCACTGCCTCTATTGGCATCACTGCTGGGAGGACAACTGCAACCACCAGGCTGTCAGAGACCAGGGCAATGCTGCCAGCAGGCTGTGGCTGGCTGCACCACTCCAGTGCTCTGCCCAGGAAGAAGGGAGATTCAGAAAGGCAACTACCTCCAACCAGTCGTGGAGGCTTCTAAAAACCACTATGCTGGCATGTGTTAAACTCATTCCAGTTTCTCCATCTGAAGGTGTCTGGCAATGTAGAGGAGTACTTCCCCATCCTGTGAGCAGCCCACTGGAGATGAGAGCCCAGCCATTCTCCAGACTGGTCAAAGTCAGCCCTGCCAGGAGCTTGGCAGCAGTGAAATTGTGTGGATGAACATGTGCCAAGCTAGAGCTGCCTGGCTCTGGTCAGTCTAATTCACCAGCAGAGTCATTGTGTATAGATCTGCCTTTATCTGCATGTGCTCTTTGTTTCATGTGGTGTTATCTGTGCATCCTACAGAATACAATGTTTCTACTTTAACATTGAGACATTCTAAACTGGACTCTCACTACTGTCACGTTAGACTATAGGCATGTAATTAAGTAATTTCTCTTAAATTAGACTTCACAAAAGAAACCTCTAACTGACCTGCTTTTCCTTCTGCTCCATGCTGGTTGCACATTAAAACCTATTACTTCAAACCATCCTGACAGGCATTTTTGCTAACAGTCACAGTCCATTCTAGCCAAGAGTTCTGGACACATCCAAATGTGCATGACTTGTTTCTAGTCTGAACCTGCCTGCTATTAACTTCTAACTTGCTTCAAGTCATGGTTTTCACTGTTATATTAAAAATAAATTGTTGGAAAGTTTCAATTTTGCAAGAGCTATTTAATTTTAAAGACTAATGGTTTTTGCTGGACCCTGTAAATCTTTGCATATAAATAACCCTGGATTTAAATTCCCAGAACACTGAAAGCCTCTAAAATGGCTCTATATATGGTGAAAACAACGACAGAATGTTTGGTCTGTCTATATCCAGTCTTCATAAGCCTTAAAGTGCCCATGATATTTATATTAAAATCTGCAAGTGGATTCTCAGTTACCATAAAATCATAATTTAGGGCATGATTCTGCTTTCACTTACACCCATATGGGAAGTGGGTTTCTGTAACTCTCCCCCTTCCAGCAGAATTTGCTACATGTGAAAAGAGGTGTGGAACACACCTGACATGTCAGTGTGGTTGTCAATAGCTCCATGGAGTTTAGAGGTGGAAGGAACTGCTAGATCACTTTGTCTGAGCTGCCTGTTATGGAATTCCATTCAGTTATTCTTGTACTGGGCCCAATAAACTTCACTGAACCAAAATGTAGCTTCCAAAAAAGCATCCAGAGGACTTTAAAACACAGGAATCCACCTCTCCCCTTGATTGTTCAGATAACTGTTTAAAGAAAGATTGCTGTAAAATGTGCCTTCTGTCTAGCATGAATACATCTATTTTCCAGTTTTAGCTTTTCACTGTTACATGACAAAGATCCTTATTTTCTCTAATTTTCTTACTTGAAGACAACTATGCATTGCAAAGAGTCTGCTTCTTGCTTTTCTTTCTGATAAGCCCTACACAATAGCTGATCTGCAGTAAAAGGGTGTGTGTAAATCCTTACCTTAGAGACAATGCAAGATAAGAGCCTTCAGCCCAGTGGGCTCAGCCACCCCAGCAGCCACTGCTGGGGGACCACACCTGTCCCTGTGTTCCTGGCAGCTCCTGAAGAGGCTGCTTAGGGCAGTCCTGCTGTCTGCGAGCACTGCCTGCTCGTTCCCACTGGAGAGCAGCCCCGTTCCCTCCATGGCCAGCTCACACAGGCACGTAGGAAACGGCCATCGCGCTCTGCAGCTGCCTCAGCACACGTCACTGGAGGGGTGAGAGACGCACTGCAAACTCTGCTGGCCCAAGCATGTGTGAGTGCTGGGGGTGAGTATTCACATATTTAAAGGAAAGAAGAGAGAGGAAAAATGCACATGGAGCCATTCCCTCAGGGTAAAAGTGAGTACTCAATAGTTCCTGAAGAGTGGCTAACATGCCATCAATTCATCCACTAATTTACTCTGCAGTAACCAATTTATTCAACCATGGTCTGTGTTAATCTCCCCCAAAACATATTTTGTCTGACCTCTCTCAAACAAACCCATTGCCTCATTAGAAGATTAAGTCAGATTAGTCCATTATTATTACTCTTTATGGCTGGTGACAATCTATGCCTGTGGACAGTGACAGCCAAGAACTCCCTTCTCCTCACTGCTTGTGACTGTAAATCACAATTAGGAGCCAGGATTGTTTGATAATGGTAACCATGTAGACATAACATAACATATATACATAGATGTGATATATTTCTAATGAAACACATCTACATCTGGTTTCTATAGCACTGTGTGGATTGGCATTAATCATATCCTCCTACTTTTAATTCCTTCCTGGTAGGCAAAGCTAACTTCCCGACCTACGTTATCCCCTTGCCCTGACAGTGTGATCACGCAACATGAGCTATGGCTGAGAAGGAAACAGCTATAGACATGACAAACTCACCATTCCCATTATGTCATTTTCTAAAGCAAAGTTTTGGTGTGATTTAAGTGCTGCCTATTGCTGCACCCAGATTTCTGCCTCATCTACTGTCTCTTGATCCCCGTTCAAACCTAAGGACCATGGGATTAAGCCAGTGGGATATTGTGTACTTCCAGAGTAATGTGTATTCTAACTATTAAAAGGTGAAATACAGAAAAAAAAACCCAACAAAACCCACAAAAACAAAACAAAACAAAAAACCCCAAAAAAACTCAAAAAACCCAACCAACCAACCAACCAACCAACCAACCAACCAACCAACAAAGCTATTTCATTTATAACAAATGCTCACTTGAAAAAATCAATCTGCAACATTTAGTCATTAACCAAATCAAACAAACCCATCCTCCCCCTGAAATCTCCTTTCAGAAATTATCCTAGACATGAAATCCCCTGTTCAGGACATCCATCTCCCTGAATCATGACAAGGCCACCAAGTGCCCAAGGAACACAAACAAGGCTGGCAGCACCAGTTCCCCAAGGCACAGTGTTGAGAGTAGCCATGGGTGGATGGACTAGGGACACCTGTGCTAATCCTCTCTTACCTCTGACAGTGCCAGAGAAAGTCTGATGCCAGGAAATCACACCTTAGGACTCACAGAGACATCAAGACTTGGTTATGTGTACAACAGCAGCAGAGCTTGCTGAGGTAGCCCCTTGCCTAAATGACAAACATTCATCATTCATTGGGACCTGGAGTGATAGGACAGGGAGCAATGGGTACAAATTAAAAGAGGGGAAATTTAGGTTACATATTAGGAAGAAATTTTTCACTGTGAGGGTGGTGAGGCACTGGAACAGGTTACCCATGGAGATTGTGGATGCCACAACCCTGTCAGTGTTCAGAGCCAGGCTGGATGGGGCTCTGAGCAACCTGGTCTAGTGGTAGGTGTCCCTGGTAATGGCAGGGCAGGCTGGGACTAGATGATCTTTAAGGTCCATTCCAGCCCTGAACATTCTGTGATTCTGTGATAGTGTTATAAGCCTGGCTTACACCAGATACTTGGCTATTAGGGTGGCTCCTGTGGAGAGGGGAATCAAGCAGCCCTCTTGACACCTTTCTGCCCTCTGTCCTTGTTTGCAGCAGACAGTGCCATATGTCCCTTGCCTGATGACAGAGGTGTGCAGGGCTCTGTATCGAAAGCGTTTGTGACACAGATTTGGAGGTGGTGGCACTGTGGGAATGGAGCTGCCATGGGGGGAAGGTCTGAGAGGAAGAAATACCTGAAAGCCCCGATAGAGTCTATGCTTGTTAAGTCAAGGTGTACTTTCAAGGACACTCTAAACCATCAAAAGCCAGATTGTTGCCAAAGCAGCTGTTTTGTCGTCATCCAGCCCAAATTATTTCTTACTTTATTGCTGCTCCCTCTCCCCAAACAACTAACTTCTAACCTAGGACAGTTCTCCTGACATAAGAAAAGGGACAGTGAGGAGGATGGTGAAACAGTTGCTTTCCCTGGCAATGCCAGGTTAAAACTGCCCACAAAACTCTGCCTTAAACTAGCATCAGATTTATTTGAGACACATTGATGGTTCAAGGAGCTCGGCTTCAATGCACATCCTAAAGCCACTCCCCCGTGGCAGTGACTGAACACCTGTAAATGTAACCACTTCCCCGAAGTAGGTACTCAAAGTAGGTACAAGTAGGTACTAGGTAACCACCGGCTTTAAACCATTTATAGTACACGAGAAGCCCCCAGAGCGCTTTGGAGTTTTCCCACACCAGAAGGTAACGAGGGGCGATAACTCGGCGAAGAGTCATCTCCGGATTTCCCAACGGTGTCTGGATACGGCTCCCTTTGTGGGCTCGACGCCCCAAAGCGGCGACCTCTGCGGTCCCTGAGCAAACAGCACGGGGGAAGGGGAAGCCGCTCGCCGCCGCCTCCCCCGCGGGTCCCCGCCGGGGCACGGCCAGCGCGGCTCCCGCGGGCTCCGCCGCCCCAACAGCGCCACCCAGCGCCGCGCTCGGGGCACTCGCCGGGAAGCGCGGCTGGAAAGCGGGAAAGCCGCCCTGGAAGCAGAGCGGAGCCGCAGGGAGCGAGTGAAAGCGGCCGGCAAGCGGCAATGGGGTGTGCTGTGAGCTGCTGGTGCCCATGGCTCCGGGGACCGTCGACAGAATTGGCACTTCTGATTTAGAACGAAACAAGACCAAAAAAATCACCCCCAGACCAAAAGTAAACCAATCCAAAACACCAAAGCCCACAGCACAATTTTCCAGTTTTTAAATGGCCTAACATGTTTCCCGGCTTGTTTTAATACAAGAGGCATGGGTATGAATATCAGTGGGAGCTTCCTTGGGTATTTACTACGACAAATCTTCCCGAGAGTGAACGGGTAAAGCAGGATTCAAAGCTGCGAAGTTCATCCATTCATAGACGCAATTCCTTTATTAATAAAAACCAGCAGCAGCAAAAAACTGTCCCAGCCGAATAGTGGCTGTGGGAGGGACAAATCCCACACCCCAAGCCCAAGGATGCAGGGAGTGGGGAAGGTGGGGGGTTCCCCCAACTGCGGGGCATGAAGAGGAAACCAGTTGGTGGCAACATATGTGTATTGTATTTCTTTGAAAAAATTTGCAACTTGGCTAATTAAATTCCTGGCGCTGAACTGGTCCTTGGCTGAGATCATGGCAATTGGGAGGGTTGGGTTTTTTTTTTTTCCTCCTTACAGGAGTTCCCTCCTTCTTCCCATCCTCCGCCTATTAAAACAAGTCAAGTCTCCCTTGTTAAAAGACCCCATAACGTGGAAGAGGCAGAAAAGCAGCAGCAGCAGCAGGAAAGAAAAAGACGTCTGGAAAATATTACCCGTTTGCTGCTGCTGCTGCTGAGAAACCTCATTGAAACAGTTACTCGGGCAGCAGCAAGGTATCACCAAAGAGACTTTATCTGATGCTGATCTCTCAAACTTTCAGACACTGCCTTGCAACTTCTCCAGGCTCCTGGCTAGCCGGGTTTGAAATAAGATCTTCAGCTTCGACCACGAGAAACTAACTCCTAATTTATTATTTCTAACTTTTTAATTATTATTATTATTATTATAACTATTATTTGGGGAAAAATCCCACAACTTTGAGCTAGAAACTGAAGCAGAGAAAGACAAATACATGATAATTGTGAAAACACGTGGGAGAAAATGAGTAGGACTGAATAGCCTTACACGATTTTTTTATTATTTTCATTTTTAATTATTTTTTTTATTTCTGAGCGTCTTATTAAGTCCCTGAAAAGTGCGATTTGTTCTTTTACCTCAAACTTGGAAACTATTCAGCGGGAGCAACGGTACGTGAGACCACACAGTTGGCTGGAGCCCCTCTATGACCAAAGGACAGAAGGACAAACAAGGTAGGTGATTTATGATTATGCTTCTGTCAGCTCAAGAGCAGAAGACCCCCTCCTCCCATCCCCACTATTCCAGGGAGGAAAGCTGGAACAAATCCCCAAAAATACGAGTGGGGCTGGGGGAGGATCTTACCGGCTCCTACGCTACACCTATTTCAGCAATGAATAGAACCGCCGTGAGGATGAATGAGGTTTTCAGCTTCAACCCCTCCTCCGTGTAATCCTTTTAAGACATTGCTGAGCTTCAAGATCTGGGGGAAAAAAAACCCGAACTCAAAAAGCCAAAAAAAGCCAACCGCCCCATAAACCCTCTGAAATTAGAATAAAATCGAGCACAGGCTGGGCAGCCTCTCCGCTGATCGCAGCGGGGAAGGCGAGACCTGCTCAGAGCCCGATCCCGATTCCCTCCGGCCGCCCCTCGCCTTTGCATCCAGGGCCGGGCGGGGACGCGCCAGGAGCGGAGGGAGGGCTGGCACTGAGGGGAGGCAGGCGAGGCGGCGGACGTGGGGCTGACGTCCCGCCTCGGACAGCGCTGCCGAGCCGCCCGGGCGCCGCGCAGCGCGGGGAGGGACGGGATGGAAGGAGGGAGGGCGGCTTCCCGCGGGAGGGCCGGGAGCCGAGGGCTGCGGGGCGGGGGCTGCCCGGAGCTCCCCGCGCGGGGCCCGCCCCGGCCGAGGGAGGGCCGCCCCGGGGCCGCGGCAGCAGCGGGGGGCGATGGCAGCGCCAGCGCGGCCGGGCCCGGTCGCTCCCGCGGGCGGGGCCCGTGACGCGGCCGCGCGGGGATCCCCGGCCCCGCCCGGTGACGCCGCCGCTCCGCCCCGTTGGATCAGGGCCGCGGCGCCGGGCCGGGGTTCCCCCGCTCCGTGTGCAGCCCGCGGCCAGCGCGGGGCCCGGCGCCTCCTGCCCGGCTGCAGAGCCCTCTGTCCGCAGCGGCCCCGCTCGGCTCCTCTGGGAGCCGCCGTGCGTGTCTGTCGGACACAGAGAGAGCCAGCTGGTCACAGCCTCGCCACACAGCATCCGTAGCGATGCTGGCAGAAGGGGGCATTGGCCCTTGAGAGAGAATTTACCCCATTTCCTTGCCCCGAGAGGATCCCCTTGTAGTACAACACTCCTGATGGGCGTTGTCTTAGTCTAGAGAACACGGAGAGGGGATCTCATTAATGCTGCATATAAATATCTCAGGGGCGGGTGCCAAGAGGATCGGTGCCAGTCTCTTTTCGGTGGTGCCCAGTGACAGGACGAGCAGCAATGGCCTTAAACTAAAACACAAAAGTTTCACCTCAAAGGAGGAATAACTTCTTCACGTTGAGGATGGCAGGGCACCAAACAGGCTGCCCAAGGAGTGGTGGAGTGTCCCTCTCTGGAGACATTCCAAGCCCACCTGGCCATGTTCTTCTGTCACCTGCTCTAGGTGACCATACCTGGGCAGGGGGGTTGGACTCCACGATCTTCACAAGTCCCTTCTAACCCGAAGGGTTCTGTGATTCTGCAGGGCTGCAGTGACCCCACATCTCTTAGGGCACAGCTGCTTCTCCATGTTTCACTCTGTTTCATAGTCTTCTGCCTTTGGGATCATTTTTCCATTGGCACCCATGCACTTTTTTGAAAGCACACATTGTGTATAACATGGGTGCCTTGAGGGTTCTTCTGAGGACTAGATAAGGGTAATAAATCTTTCTTACCCTGCATCCAAGCATAGAAAAACTCGGGTCAAGGTTTTCCCAATAGGAAGAGCTGCTCTACGGGATTCATTGGAGTTTTTCAGGCAAGTTCACTAGGAAAAACTCAAGTCTTCATATTTGTGACATGAAAGCACATTTGCTCCATTTTGCTATTCAAGATTATTGTATAGAGCAGCAAAGTATTCTAACCAGCAACCAGAAAACATTTCTAAACTAGATTTTTGTTTAACCACAATCCAAAATATCTGAGTAGAAATATAATTTACTTCTGGTTTTGTTTCTTGGAGCATGTGTCTGGGGATTCTTTTGGTTGGTTTTCTTTTTTTTTTTTTTTTGTTCATTTAACAACTAGCGTTTTATTGTATACATGAGGGTCAAATCCAACCTGCAGCCATAGAATTCTTTCCACATTGGTTACTCAAACCTGTAGGAGATTAAATGTGAGCAGTTCCCTGGGAAACATACACTGAACAAATAGGAGATTCTTGATTTGCTGATCAAAGCTTGTGCATATAGATAGAGCTTGCCATCATCAGTAATCCTGTTCTTTACTTTTAATTTAACCTCAGAGTTAATTTTAGTCTTATGTGAGCCTTTCCAGAAGATCAATAGCATAACAAAATCTGGAAGTTATAAATAACCAAAAGTTCCAGATATGGTAATTGTGTTGTAATAAAGGTGTACAGATGGAGCATAACTTTTCACTTTCCTCTCTGCAAGTTGTAGAATAGAAGAGGGGGTCTGGACAGCTATCTTATGCATGTGATTAATATCTACCTAGAATAATTTGTACTCCAATGATATATGATTTAATTTGCCACCAAAATAAGCCTAATAATGAATCTAAATATTGTCTGAGAAATTGTAAGCCTCAAACACCATGTACTCCCAGAGAGTGTATACAGGCCCAGATGCAGTGTGCGCAGGCACTCACACGTGCACTCTGACACACTCGTGTCATTGAAGCAGCAGCTCTGTGCCAGCCAGTGCTGTCACTCTCATTAGTAAGGAAGTGGGTATTAAGGATTATAAAGATTTCATTTTTCCTTTGCTTTTGTGCAAAACAGCCCTTGGTGTCTGTATGAACTTAAAGCTGTGTGTGCTGGCTTTTATGGTGCCCACCTCACTGATCTCAGGCCTCCTGCTGAGTTAGAGTTGCTTGTTTGTTACAGACAGATCCCCACGGACTACACCTTCAGGTGAATACAGGCAAGGAAAATAGCAAGGGGTGTGTTGGTTTTTGTTGGAGTTTTTTGACTAAAACCAGTTATATGGAACTAGAGAACAAGTGGATCTCATATAACACTAAAAAGAGTAACCTAAGCCTTATGAAGAGTTTTACAGACCTCCAAAAAGTTCTTGCATGATCATGATCCCCATTTTACAGGTGAGGAAGCTGTGACAGAGAAAGGTGAATTCACTTATCTAAGGTCACCCAACAGGTGAATGACAACACTAGGAGGCAAATTGAAATTGTCAAGGCCCCGATCCACTCTTAGATTCCCTAATGTAAGAAATGCAGTGGTAAAGCATTGACAAATTGAACAACCTTCATAAGGGAGGCTTATCTCTACAATAAATTTGTCAAAAATATACTTGCATTTTTACCTCGAGTGTCCCAGAAATAGCATCTGTTCAGAGAAAGTTTTTTTTTATGCCTTGTTATCTTGCAGTTACTACAGAATTGCAAGATAAAGTATCCACTGATTTCCCTCTTCAGCATAATATCTAAGTGCACACTTATCTTTAATGACACACTTACATGCTTTGCTGAATTCAAAGCCTCAGCACTAGGGTTGAATAGATATTTAAGAATGCAGCTTCCATACAGGCATGTAAAAATGAGATGTTTTCAAAGGTTTTCTGTGCTCAGCACTTCTGGTTTCCACAAAGGTTCCAGACAAATCTGATCTGCAGATCTCATATGTGAGGTTGATTTGTATTATCAATTTGTTTTCAATGAGGAGGTGCTATCAAAGCTGCTGCTACAAGTGTCCCCCTTCAACAAAATTGTTTGAGTTTCTATTGCATATATAACTGGACACCCAAATTGGATTCCTCCTGAATGAAACTAATTGCAAGGTGTACCTCTGGAGGACACTTTTCAGGTTTTTAGTCCATTGGGTCTGACTATACTTAGTTCAGAGTAAAGCACAAAAATGTATGGAGGGTGGAGTTAGGTCCTCAGCACCAGGTGTTCCTCTTTGCAGATCTGTCGGTGTGGTATTGCACTATTTGCTGATGTGACCACAGCCCTCGATGTGTAAACAGAGGCACAACTCTTTGTAACTTTTAAAAGTGAAGGGGACTGTGGTGGGTTGACCCTGGCCTGCTGCATGGTGCCCTCCCAACTGCTCTATCACTGTCCTCCTCAGCAGGATGTAGATGCAGAAAATAAGAGGGCAAAACACCTGGTATGTTGAGATAAAGGCAGCTTATAAAGCAAAGGCTGTGCATGACGCAAAGAAAAACAAAAGATTTATCTTTTACTTCTCATCAGCAGATGATGTTCGGCCACTTCCCAGGAAGTAGGGCTTCAGAACTGAAAAACAAATGTCATAACAAATGCTTCCCCCTCCTCCTTTTAGCTTTTTAATCTAAGCAGATGTCACATGGTATGGAATATCCCTTTAGTCAGTTTGGATCAGCTGTCCTGGTTATGTTCCCTCCCAGGACCTTGCCCACTCATAGTATATTGGTGTGAGAGAAAAAGTTGGAGAGACATCCTGGATGCTGGGAGCACTGCTCAGCAGTAGCCAAAACACTGCTGCATTAGCAACACCTTCCCAGCCATCAATACAAAGCAGAGCACTTGGAGGGCTATGGGAAAAAATAATTCCAGCTCAGCCAGGCCCAGTACAGCGACACAATGAGCACATTTGTGATCAAACCTTTATTACTGCCTCCTGGATAAATATTGGCTTTTGCAACTTATGGTGAGGGTTTTTCTAAATGTCTTCAGATGTTTGGAATTACTAAGTGCTAATTCTGTCAAACAACCTTCCAAATCATTCAATCGTGTTAGGTGCAAACTTTCCGTCTCCCTCTCTTGCTTTTCAATCTTCTGAGGAAAAGCTACCCAGAATTACTGTGTGCCAATGTTTGAGTGTTGCATGAGAGGGGATTTCTGAGAGAGATGATGTAGTGAGATACATCATGACTTCAGTTTGACCTCCATCTGTTTGACCCCCGTCACTGGTTCCATGTCCTGTATCAATAGATGCCAGGCACCACCTGATTGCTTCCTTTGTCCTCATAGCAGCCACACAACAGAGGGTGCAGAATTGAACAGGCTGCAGATAATATTGATATCTTCTGGCACCAGTACACGTTGGTTTTCTGGATATCTATTTTCCCCTATTCAGTATTAGTAACAAATAAGCTTTTTCTGTCTCTTTGCCTCCTGACTTCATAAAGGGATGAGCTATCTTCAGGCCCTGTTACTCTCAGAGATGCATGAAAGATGATTAATAGCCATGTGGATGAACTCTACCACAGGATTTTGGAGAAAGAAAAATTGGGACTTTACCATGGAGGTCACTAGTGTTCTTTGCTGAGTAAAAACCCAGTTCAAAACAAAACATAAGAACCTGCTGACTTTCAGTCAAGTGTCTAGATCTTAGATCTTAAAAGTTAGATCTAGGTACCATAACTACAGTAAATGATAGTCTAAATATTTTCATAATAGAGAAAACTGAAGCATATTTTGCCATGTTGTTCTAATTTGAGATCTAAGGCATTATTCGGTCTGAGAAAGGAGTGTGATCTCTAGTGCTGCAGTTAATACCCCAATCATTAGATGTACTGTGTATCAGTCATTCATTAACCTGATGTTTTTCATGAAAGCATTGTTAGAATACTACAACTTTTAGTTATGCCAGTTGTTCATAGTAATGTAAATTCACCTTCATCACAAAGGAGAAATATTCTTTTTGTATATATAGTTGGCTTTATCAGGATGCCAAGAGACACAATACCAAACAGTTCACCAGGTGCACTCTGATGTCAAGTACATGCAAGGGTTCATTTCTTGGTCATGCTTTTCCATAGCAGCCTCCAAAGAAAGGCGCTCCTTGCCTGCTACTGTACAGTCACTACAAGGCACATTTATACTTGGCACTGCTTTGTGAATCAAAATGTGTGACTGAATCAGCAGCAGCCTGCACAGCATCAGGATTTAGCATATGGCTTTCACATTTCAGTTCTACAAGATGGGCTGGTGAGCACTGCTCAGTTCATCCCTGAAAGGAAAGAGATGAAACATCACAACAACAAATTGCTCAGTAGTAGACTTTGGAGGCTCTTTATATACACTCACCTTGTGCATGCAAACCTTGGGTCTGCTTGCTGGGGGCTGTGTAAAACTCATACTGGGTTCAGCTCCACGGGGTTAGGTGAAGGTGCCTATAAGGGATTTAGGTGCCCAAATTGCAGGGTAGAATTATTATATTTCACTGTGTCAGGCCAGGCTAGAGACTCATAACAGCACTGTCTGATCTGAAAGTCCCTGAAGCAGCTGCTGCCTAGCCTCAGTATCAGTATTTGATTCAGCAGTTCATTTTTTGGTCCCAGACTTGTACAAGCATCATTTCCTTTTTAACTTCTTGGCTTAATTCTTGGAGATGGGTGGAGAGTTTTTGGCTTCTTTGCCATTGTTTGGGCATGTTAAATTTGATAAAGATCATTTCTGCTGGGCAAGCTATCAATACCTCATGTTAAATCTTGAGACTATTGAGCAACTTTTCCAGTTCCCCTGAGATTCAGTCAATTAAAAGACTATACATAAAACCCTCAATTGCACATACAAAGGGAAAAATTTCTTTGATGAAAGCCAGGAATTTAGATCAAAACACTTTTTATTTTCCTAAGGTTGACAGAGAAAAGGAAAAAGAAGTGTTGTTTTATTAACACCAGAAATTAATTTCTTGGTCTTAAAAGACTGGATTTTTGCAGAGAGAGAGGATCTGTGCTGTAATGATAAAGTCAGAGAATTTGTTTTTGTTTCTTTTCCTTTTGTGCAGAGGCACTTCATAGGTAGAGCAAAACAATAGCAAATTAATGTAAAAGATACCTGCTACAGTATATGGTCATTCAAATGTAGCCACTCCAGATCTTAATGTAAATCCTGTTTATTTTAGCCATATAATTCTTCATGTAAGCAGACTTTAGGACCCCAAATGAGAATGCAGAGTATAAGTGCACCATTAATGAGACATTTACCTTGATGTTTGTAACATTTTGCATGCTTGAGGGATTAGTAAACAGACAGACAATTTTACTTCGAGGTAATCTAGAGGGGATCCATTACTTAATCTGTTTTCTAAAGCAAGTCTATTTTGGGCACTGAGTTTCAATTCACCTATATTGGTGGTAAGCAAAAGCTGTCTTTTATTAGGCATCTTTATGACCCCTGCTGTGAAAGATTTTCAGACAGGCCAGAACAGGGAGGGTCCCTTTTGCTGGTGGATGATTACAACACCTGTCAGAGCCCAGCCTTAAGTATTCAAGGAAGTCCTAGAGCTAGGGTCTGATTTCTTTAACAGTGCCTCCAAATATACATTTAAGAGGCTTCCTCCTATCTTGAAATTTAAGACCCTAAATAGCCAATGGAAAAAGACAAAGTCTTTGTAACCTCAAACTTCATGCTTGCCTAGTTTATTTTTATGTTGTAAGTGATTCTGTGTTGACTTTTTTGTTCCGAGCCTGTAGCTTTTCAGACATATATATAGCTTATGACAGCTCTGCTGCTGTGTCTTGGTAGTCATTTTTCAAGGAAGAGTTAAAAACATATATGATGTAAGGAAGTCCTGTTCCAACTTCAACTTTGGCCAACAGATGGTGAAACAAACATGAGCAGCAGATGAGTGAGATGATAACAGCAGGGAAAATATGAATAATAGCAAGAAAACACAAATATTAAATCTATTACTCTGAGAGGACCTAATTTAGCAAAATATTCAAGCATGAGCTTTATTGACTTGCAACACACTTGCTGGATTAGCCTTAAACAGACATCACCTGTTTTATGTCCTTCACATAAAATGCATCTATTGACAGAAAATATTGTCATTAACTTCTTACAATTCTGAGAAAGCTGTTGCATAAAATGGGTGATGTGATTGTCAGAAAAGGTATTTTTCTGACAATCTCTCTCCAATAGAGTCCACCTGCCTGCCTGCCCATACTGTTTATTTGTTTCAAGAATGCCAGAGCACCCTCCATGCCAGCCACTTGCTCCATAGCCCAGAGTTTAGGTTAGAAGATTTTACAGCCAGGTAAGCTAAATATGTAGAAGTGATCAGAATCAGTTATGTCCTAGAGAATTTCTGAGTCCAGGGTGGAGTGTTGGCTCTGTTAAATTTATGCATATTTTTGCCACAGACTTAATCTCAGTTAAGCTTTAGCCCCGATACACTCATGCTTACATGTGCATGTATCTATGTACACAACTATATGAATAATGCATTTTTGCAATGGTATTGAGAAGGCCTTTTAAAGCAGATGTCTGATTATATAAATATAAATTATATATAGTCAGACATCTGTTTAAAAAAATTATAAATACATTCAGGCATCTGTTTTAAGAATGTCTTTCCAATATTTTTGCAAACATAACTAAGAGACAGAAACAATTCAGGGTGGGATACAGTCGTGACATGGATTGGGGATGAGGAGGGGATGCCCAGACTTTCAGCTGTTCCAGTCCCCTGTGACCATACAAAGTGAGTGGTGGCCCAAAAGCCCCTTCTCCAACCTCCTCAGGATAATATGACAGAGTGTCTTATCCAACCAGTCCAGGCTGCCAAAATAAGATCCTGACACAAATAGCACCTTCTGTGAGGGCACTGTGAATAGAAGAAATCATCTCTGCTCCATTAAGTCTGTTTGGATTGTACTTTACATGGGGGAAGTCCTGCAAAGAGCTGTTCAGTTGAGCAAGGGGATGCAGTGAGTCTGTGAGCTAGAAGCTCAGGGTGTATCTGTTGATGCTGAGATCTGTGTTGCAGCCACGTGACCCCCTTATGATGTCTTATACCAGCAAGTGGTGGCTCTCCTAATGGGTTTCCCTACTTCTTTGCAGATGTATTGTGAGAGGTTTATATGTATCCTGAGAATACTTGGAACCACACTCTTCGGGGTGTCCCTCCTGCTGGGAATCACCGCTGCTTACATTGTGGGCTACCAGTTCATCCAAACAGACAACTACTACTTCTCCTTTGGACTCTATGGTGCTATCCTGGCATCACATCTCATCATCCAAAGCCTGTTTGCCTACCTAGAGCACAGGAAAATGAAACGGTCGCTAGAGACTCCAATCAAACTGAACAAAACAGTTGCCCTCTGTATTGCTGCCTATCAAGAAGATCCTGACTACTTAAGAAAATGTTTACTCTCTGTAAAAAGATTGACCTACCCTGGAATTAAAGTTGTTATGGTCATTGATGGGAACTCAGAAGACGACGTTTACATGATGGACATTTTCACTGAAATCATGGGTAGGGACAGTTGTGCCACTTACATCTGGAGTAATAACTTCCATGACAAAGGTCCTGGTGAGACAGAGGAGTCTCACAGAGAGAGCATGCAACACGTATCTCAGCTGGTCCTGTCCAACAAAAGTGTTTGCATCATGCAGAAATGGGGTGGAAAAAGAGAAGTAATGTACACAGCATTCAAAGCACTGGGGAGAAGTGTGGATTATGTACAGGTAGGTATTAGAGCACCAGGTCAGTGCCAATTCAAACACACTTTGAAAGAAAGCAGCTTTTGTATATTTTGTGCAGCATGTTAGAGGCCATCCTAGTCCCTGATGAACACAGTGCTCCTTTCAGTCTGTTTGGAAACAGCTTGACCGTTAAAAGGGTATTTTGCTACCTTTTAAACTGGCCAGTCTATCTGTGACAGTTTTAATTTTGTGCACCAGCTATGGGAGAAGTCTGAAATCCTTCCCCTGCCTTCAGTACTGCCCCCTCATTCAAATGGTTTTGCTTCAGACAAAGCCAATGACCTCCTGAAAGCCCCATCTCCTGTGGGGGAAGGTCTCGGGTAAGGCTTTATTTTGTGAGTTTGTTAGTGGCCCCATATATGAGTAGACAGACAGGTATTTGGTCTCACTAGGGAATATCTTGGAGAAGTGGTGAAGTCTGTAAAAAAGATGGGGATATATTTTAAAGGCTTTGAAGGCCATGTGGACTATTCAATAAAAGGGTCAATGTGTAGATTTGAAAGAAAATTTCTTCAGCTAAAGCCTGAAGGAGCTTTTGCTTCATCACTTACAGCTGCATTACCTCACTCACTGCAACTTGGCCTTTAAGGCCCTTATGACACACTACTCACTTAAAAATGAATTAGGCTGGGTCCTCTCTCCCTGTTTCCAAAGCAGCAGAGGCACATTTCTTTCCAGCTGCCTTGGATCCCCTGAAACATTGTCTATGTTTTTGCCTTACTTACATGGATTCCTGGCTCCTGCAAACAGCCCTGCTGACTGTGGGAAGGGGAAAGGGTCATGTGTGGAGGAAGGCGGGTGGGATCAGATACTCTGGCTGGACACTGAGGACCCTTTCTTAGAAATCTAGGCCAAGAAGGCTCATTTCACTAATCCCACTGAATAGGAGATGATTTTCCTAAAGAACCACCCTCAGTTCTTCCAAGCTTCTCCCACAGTCAGAGCATCCAGCACTCTCCTGCAGTGGAGCAGCAGCTCCCCGCGAGGTGCTCTCTGCTGGCTCAGGGCAGCTGCATGGCTGAGCCACTTGTGTTTCTGGGGCCTGTGCCCAGCCTTGTGTGGGTGTGTGTGCATGCTCTGCACAGCACAGCATCCACGTGCAGTGTCCCAGAGACCTGGAGAGGCTGCCAGGAGCTGGGCTGAGAGCAGCGAGTCTTCAGTGCACAGGAGGGGCAGAAACTGAAGAGTGCCAGGAACTGCTCTGTTATTGGAGCTAGGAGAGTAAAGCCAAGATTTAAAACCCATCCTCCACCACTTCCCAAACTGAAACTGATTTATTCTTTCAAAACAATGGGCTTAAGCTCTCCATTGTCTGTGCTTTGGTTTTGTGCTGTGAGGAACTATGATGGGATAAAAACGCTGATTTTCTTTATTAGCATGGGTTTATAAACACACAGACATACTGGATTGCAGAGAAAGAAGGCAGAGAGAAAGCAGATTCATTGCAAGTTTCCTCCCTCAGTTCAGCTCTTGTATTTTTCAGGGAACCTGGAAAAAGTGTTTCTATTTCAATAGTCATAGCATAAATTCAGAAAATAGAAGAGATATTTCTGTTCAGTTAACACTCCAGACCTGGCTCAGAAGGTCTAATGAATTTTTCAGACAGAGACTGTAGTGGTGCTGTAAGCACAGTCTGCAGTAGTGACTGATGCCACAGTCACATCTACAGTCACATCTGTAGTAGAAATGCAGCCCTTTGCTGGCCCTGGCTACTGCAGAGTCATAAAAGTGCAGCTAAAATGTGGCTCTGTTTTATGAATAAATAAAGGTTGAGATATTTCAAATGGTCCTTTGGGGAGACCCAGGGTAAATTACTTTAAACAAGCCCTATATTTCAAGGGCTCAGCAGTCGGCATCAATGATTAAGCACTTTTTAAAGTGGCCAGTCAGCACCACTGCCCACCCTCAAAATTTTAGGCCTTACAGACACCCTGGAATTATGAACAGGCAATCATAAACAGTCAGACCAGTGCAGATAACAAGCTGTTACTCAGTAGTGGTGTTTCATTAAGTACTGCAAACTGCTATGAAGGCTTATTTCCATCCTAGAAGAGTTTATGAGTGTGCAAGTAATCAGGTGGAGGAGTTAAACTGGCAGGTATTATCAGTGCAGAGTTGTGAGGTAACAGGGTGCAATTCATCTTGGCTTGATGGAGGTACCTGTGTGGACAGTCCAGCGCAGGCTGAACTCAGAGCAGCTTGGATAAACTGTCACTGCCTATAGCAAGTAAAAGAACAGCTCCCTTAAGGTCAGTTGTTCCTCTTATGTAACTCTGTGACCCAAAGCAGTGATGTTTGGGTCACTCAGCCCTTATGTGGAAAGAAGGCAAATTGTCTCTTGGGCTGTCCTGTGCACACCCTGGCTAGGCAGGTGTCCGTGTTCATTTGAGCTTCTAAGTGTCTGTGTTTCTCTGGGTGGTCCTCTGTTCACCTGAAAAAACTTCATCCAGATGGAAAATGATGGCTTGTTAGATTTGTCCCAGAAACTCAGACATACCCACTGTGCTGGCATGCCCAGGATGTGTGATGGTGTTTTGTTAAAAAAAAAAACCCCAGTGTTTTCAGGATTCCTCATCCCTATATTAGTGATGTGGCTCATGGGCAGGCCTGTCTGCCGCAGGTAAATACATCTAATGGGGTGGGAGTGCTCAAGTGGCAGGTGCTGGAGGGAAAGCAGAGGGGCTGGGAGGCAGCTGATCCCAGCCCACCACTCATGGTCACCAGAAATGACATGCCTGTCACTGCCTGAGGACCCTGGGAAATCAGTAAACTACAGATTCCCTGTGCAAAGCACTCAGCAACAGGTTTGTCCAGGAAGACCCAAGTAAAAGTATAGGCATTGTTTTCCCTCATTGTTTTGCTCCCTTCTATCACCCAGTGCTGCCACTGATGACAGCTTTCCACTAAAGCTGGAGTCAGGCCTTGGCCAGGTTACAAAGATGCTGTGGGATGAGGCCATTGAGGAGGGGAGATGGATGCATCAAGTTAGTGGGAGCTGGAGATGCCTGTGGCTTTTCTCCTGACAGAGATATGAGAGCTTTCATCACCTTTCTTCTCTTGGCCCACTCTGAGTGAGTGTGGAGGGGAGCATGTTGGCAGAGTCCCAGCTCATCCCAAACTGTGCAGTCCAACTATCCTGGGCAACCTCTCCTCTTGAGTCTGGTCCAGAGCAAAGCCCCAGTGCTCTCCTCTCACTTCATAGAGCAGATGTAAAGGTTACCTCTCCCCTGGAGTGACAGGGCTTAGAAAGTTTGCATGAAAGGACACCAAAATTAGGATACCCATTACAAAGTCTCAGCAGAATCTGTCTTAATATGCTGTTTAGGCAGAGCTACTGACTTGCTCCTACTGACCCTGTCTGAAGTCACCGGAATGCAACATGGGGACAAACGGGAGGCAGTATGAGAATTTGTAGGGTGGGATTCAGCCAGTCAGAGGGGTGTTTCTGGGACGGTCTCTGCTCCAGTTCCTGGGTGTCTGTGAAATGAGTTCACACACGATGTGGCCAGTTCCTTCAGCTGCAGCAACTGCAACAAGGAGACACCCTCTTGTATTAGACAGGCTGCAGCCCGAGTCATTCTCCTCAGAGTGAACGAGAGCAATGCCAGCTATCTCACAGACCAGCCAGCCTGTCTGAGCCCTCCTCCTACTCTCCAGGGGAAAGCCAATTTCCTAATGTACACAGTGTTTAGTTGACTAGGAGTGTTTGTGTAGCTGAAATGCCTTGTGTGTCATTTACTTCTGCCTTGGTCTTTTGGAGTACTGAACTTCGAGACTCATGCCTTCTGGCCTTATATAACTTTTTAAAAGAATGCTAGAGAAAAATAGCAAATAATTTCTCTTTTCAAATGTCAAATCCCTGCACTACTAATAACACATCATGCATCTAAAATTAAAAATTAGTTTGCTCTGAAATATAAGATACATATTTTACATGAATTGCTAAACCCTTCTGTGAGTAAAAGAACAATTAGGTTTCTTCCCAGACTCCTACTTGGCTTTTTTTCTTTTTAATAACAAGTGCATGGGATTTAACTCCTTGCTCTTTCCCTCATATGGCAGTGGGAAACATTTGACCAGAGTGCTCCAACTGTGCAGCTGATGCAGAGAAATTCAATGTTAGAGCACAACAGGAATCTGCTGCACACCCACAGACACCATCTTATTCTGCAGTGCCCATATCTTATTCGAATAAGCCCGTCCAGTGTGCCAGTAAAACAAATGGAGCTGATACAGAGGATTGTTTGTGTGCACAGCCTTAACCAGCTCTGTGTTTTGTGCAGCACTGTGCCTTGCTGCCTGGTACAAGTGACCTTTAACAGAAGTATCAGTGCAGACTTCAAAGTCAGATTTAATTGCATTCAGGAGAATATGCATTTAGAGTCATTATAATCACTTGCATGATTTTTATTTTCTTCTGTAGTGAACTCCTTAACCCATTTTTTTTTCTTGTTTTTTTGTACTTGTAGGTCTGTGATTCAGATACAATGCTTGATCCAGCCTCATCAGTGGAGATGGTAAAAGTTTTAGAAGAAGATCCAATGGTTGGAGGAGTTGGAGGTGATGTGCAGGTGAGTACAACAATTTTCAGATTAACAGAGGTGTTTCAGCAACTATTTGCATTGCAACAGATTCCTCTGCCTGAAATAGCATTAAATATAATTTATGTGTATATACTATATGCATATATATAACATGTGATGCCATTATAGATGCTCTTATCATACCTTAACCTTTTTGTCCATTGAATGGAAACTCTTCTTGGATGTGAGCACTGTATGGTTTTACATCCATAGCAAGCAAAAAAAAATATTCTGCCCCTATATGTGAAAAGGGGGGCACTGGCATTGTCAGGATTGTTGTGGCATCTTTGAGTCTCTGGGTATAGCTACTTGCTCAAGGTACCAAAGAAAAGATATAGGGGGGCAGGAAATGGAGAACAGGTGTCCCATAGCCATGTCCAGCAACCTCAAGCACTTCAATTATATTACTACTGGCAGCCAAGATTGTTAGAAATAAAAAATACCTTTGAAACGCTCTGCACTGTGCACTCTGTGTGTTACTGGGTCTCCCATCTCTGTCAAGCAGGGCAATAGAAAACTTCCAAGTCAGACCATCTCCTTGTGTGTTAGGATTTTCAGCATTACTGAGTTTGGCTGATTGCTACAGCAAAAGGCTGGTGGTACCTTTTGACACAACTCCTTCTGCTGCAATTTATAAAGAGAAATGTGTATGAATATTTCTGTTAGCCTTGAGATGAATCCCCTGTACTCAGTTGGGCTTTTTATGTGAGACAGAGGAGAGAGAGCTATATAAATGAACAAGAACTTGCTAATGAACGCCCAAGTAGTCAGAAGTATTTCAGGCATGTGGCTCATAACTGCAGAAATTAGGATTCCCACAGAAACCTGGATAGCTTTGGAGCTCTAGACTGACCACAAACCAGGTGACACAGCCCATTCATGTGAAATTCCGGGCATGTGTGAGTACAAGTGAAGGGAGGACAGGTTCAGCTGTGACAGTGAAGGTTCATAAGCATCTGCATTGGGAAGGACGTGTGTCCTCTTTGAGGAAACGTGACAGAATGAAGGCTTTGGCCTTTTTTTTTTCCCCAGTTCATTTTCCAGCATACACCCAGCAAGCCCTGCTGCTTCTAATATGTTCTGGAATTAAAACTGACAGAAATTAGGACCATCAGAGAAAAAGAATATTTTTCTAGTTGCAGGGCAATGTTTTATAGTTGTAGGAGGCCAAAGATCCACACACTTCCTTGTCACATCCTTTGGCACAAGGTGTGTGTTGAGAACTTGTATGTGAAGCCATGGACTTGTGCATCTGCACACGCTCATGCATCCGCTGGGTGCTCAGACTTGATGTGCGGCTGGGCTGTGCAGGAGAGAAAGACTGAGATGTTTGTGTGGGCCTGAGGAAGGCTGTACTGGAGTATTACCATATGTCTTGGGACAAGGTAACAGACTGGTACTGCAGAGACAGAACAGGTTGCTCCTCAAAGGAATGCTAGACATGGGGACACAGTTCAAGGTTAAACCTCTAAGGCCAGGCTTTGCCCTACAAAAATGTAGGGCAAAGACCATGTGTTCTGCTTTTCTCATTCTCCAGCATAGTTTTAGGAGGGCTGGAAGGAGTCCTGTAAGCCCCAAAGATGTGTACGGGCAGGAAAGCAGCAGGAGGCCATGAACTCACCAGCTCTTCTTGGTAAAATCTAAATCCAGAAGGTCTAACTGGGGGCAAAAGGTAAGGAAAAATGAGACAGAAAGTAAGGAAATTTCATTGTGGAGAATAGGAAAGGTTGCAAGGAAAAAAAGAACCTCTTGGTGAAACAGAAATTTAAAGGTTTCATCTCACCCTTCCTGTCAATGTCCTGGCTGAAATGTTTGTGTAGCTCCTAGGTTTGCCTTGAGTTGAACACAGGAGTGAGGTTCCCACCACAATTCATCTAACGATGCTCTAATCTCAGCAAACTCCTTATTGATCCAATGTGCACATTTTCTGTTTTAAGAGCTCATCTAAAAGGAAAACTGTTTTTTTATTTTGCAGATTTTGAACAAATATGATTCCTGGATCTCCTTTCTGAGCAGCGTGAGATACTGGATGGCATTTAACATCGAAAGAGCCTGTCAGTCCTACTTTGGCTGTGTACAGTGCATCAGTGGACCTCTGGGAATGTACAGAAACTCTTTACTCCATGAATTTGTGGAAGATTGGTACAATCAAGAGTTTATGGGCTCCCAGTGCAGCTTTGGAGATGACAGGCATCTAACTAACAGAGTGCTAAGTCTGGGCTATGCAACAAAATACACAGCTAGATCCAAGTGCCTTACGGAAACACCAATAGAGTATCTCAGGTGGCTGAATCAGCAGACCCGCTGGAGTAAATCCTACTTTAGGGAGTGGCTTTATAATGCCATGTGGTTCCACAAGCACCATTTGTGGATGACCTATGAAGCTGTAATCACTGGATTCTTTCCTTTCTTCCTTATTGCCACAGTCATTCAGCTCTTCTACAGGGGAAAAATCTGGAACATTCTGCTCTTCCTGTTGACAGTTCAGTTAGTTGGCCTGATAAAGTCTTCCTTTGCCAGCTTCCTTAGGGGCAACATTGTCATGGTTTTCATGTCACTCTACTCAGTGTTGTACATGTCAAGTTTACTGCCAGCAAAGATGTTTGCAATTGCCACGATAAACAAAGCAGGGTGGGGCACGTCAGGAAGGAAAACCATTGTAGTTAATTTTATAGGACTCATTCCAGTCTCCATTTGGTTTACAATCCTCCTAGGTGGTGTAATTTTCACTATTTACAAGGAATCAAAAAAGCCATTTTCTGAGTCAAAACAGACAGTTCTCATCATTGGCACAATACTCTATGCATGTTACTGGGTTTTGCTTTTGACTTTGTACATGGTTCTTATCAACAAATGTGGCAGGCGGAAGAAAGAGCAACAACACTACGACATGGTGCTAGACGTATGATGTTTCCGTGGGAAGTTACCCAGAGTTGTAAAGCAACCCAACGACCTTGTAGTATCTGTGGCATCAGACATATGTTGCCAAGGGAAATGGATCACTGCTGCTGGGAATAGGACACTTTTATTCCTCTGGGTTCATTTTCATCCTGCCAAAGTAAGGAAAAAAAAAAGAAAAAAAAAAAAGAAAAAAAAAGTTTCTTTGTTTCCAAGGGGGGGAAGGACGCAAACCACACAGTTACGACCTGTTCACAAGAAAAGGGGAGAACTTCTGTGTTTATGCACTTTTTTTTATTGTGCATATGCCTGACAGTGTTACGTTCTATATACCTCACTGGTCATGCTTATGTGTGTGGACAGAAAGAAAGGGAGTTTGGAGAATCAAGAAAAGGACTGTACAACCCCTTGCAACCTAATTTATGAACTTCTCATTTTTATAGTTCTGTTTATAGGAAGGGTCTTTTGTTTTAGGCTGCCAAATGTAATGCCAAAGGTAAATTTTAAGAGGCCATTGGCTGAGCTGTATTTTTATATTATTGTATTATTTGTGTGTGTGTATTTTTAAGCCAACTTTTTTTTAAATCACATATTTTATATTTTACTATCTGCCAAAAAAAGCTGCCTCCCCAACATTTTGTTCTTTAGCCTTTTTTAATATATTTGGGGACAAAAAAATCATACATTCTCCCCCCAAATTTCTGCTGAAATAATATTGTTCATAACAGAAAGAATAAAAAGTCTCTCTGCATTTTTGCAACTAATGAATGGTTATTTCTGTGAAAAAGCATTTAAATGTGCTCTTTTAAGACATTTATTAGGAAAGGCGCAAAATTTTCAGGTTTTGCATACAAACACATTTGTGCATAAAAAAAGGCCAAAGGGGTAGATATGTGCAATTTGAGGGTTTTGTTTTGATAACATTGTAAAAGGGAAATTTGCTTCTCTGCTGAGAACTTAATATCCCTGGCATGCAAAATAAACCATAAAGCAAGGCAGGCCTCCATGCCACGGGAAAAGACATTGCTATGGAAAGCATCCCACTGATTTTATATGGGACCTGAGCAGTCAAAAACTTCTGACTTAGAAAAATCTTGGGCACATGAAACTGCTATTGAATTCACTGATGGTCCTAGCTATCCGTAATCTACTACTACCAAGCAAAGAGTTCAGGTTTTTATTAAAAAAAAAAATAAACAGGGAAGGAAAAACTTATCAACACTTTCAAAATGTGTGTGTTGTACTATAAAACTTCTGCAGAGTCCTTCATACAGTTTACAGAAAATAAACACATCCCCTTCTCTGACATCCAGTGTAATACAGATCCCAGTACTGAGCCCAATAATTTGTTTTTGACTACAGCATATCTACCAGAAAAGAAGCCAATTTTTTTATCAGAAAACATCAAGCCTTAGCAAATGCATCACTTCCTTGGTGCCTAATAATCAGTCCTGGACATTTATTTTGGACCATAGTTTTGAGAAATAATATTCAGGACTAAATTCTGCAGTCCTTCACCAGCCAAAGGAATGTGGCATTGAGCCCTAATATACTTTATAAAGAGCAACAGAAAGACCAGCTGCCCTTCTTAGATTCTGGTATTAAAAGCACTGTGGTAAAGCAGAAATCGGCATATGATGCTTAAAGAACTTAGAAGCATTTTCAGCTTCTCTTTTTTATGCAGACATGAATAGATTCTGCTGTAGAATGAACTGCACACACACTACCTTGTTGTCCGATTATCTTGAGGTACATGATTGCTTGAAAGTCATACTAATGTTATGTTAATGATTGGAGAGTTGATTCATGTTGATTACAAAATAGAACAGTATTAAAAAAAGCAAGAGAAACGGTAAAAATCAAAAAAACTTGACTATGCCTTTTAACTATTTATGATGTAAGTTAAAGCTTGGGTTAACATTCAAATGTCAAATAAATCTTCTCATTCTATAAAAATATTGAATTAATTGCCTGTATTTATTCTAGCAATTATTCAATGTATTTCCAATATAGGTTGTATAGTATAATTGTTACTTTCATAAATAAAATATTTTTGATAAGATTATGACTAATTTATGGTATTTCTCACCAGCACTTTTACTTTGAAGCCATAAATCTGCACAGTTTGAAGGCTGTTTTTCTAATGTCACCAGCCTGATTTCCAAGAGGGAGTTTACCATGGAGCACCTGTGGAGTGCAGGTGGCTGGGGCTGGTCCCTGCTCTGAGAGGCAGCACGGGGCATAGGCAGCACTCAGAGTCTGTGCCAGCAGCTGCTAGATCAATTCAGTCAAAACACTTCCTTCCCTTTTTCCTCAGCTTCCTGATTTACAAAACAGGAATAGCAATCCAACTTCCTTTTGGGAAGCACTTTGAAGTTTATGGCCAAAGTACTTTAGTACATTACATAGGAGCTGATGTTTTCCAGCCCTCCTGTCCACTGGAAATCATCACCCTCCACAGCTTGGGAAGCAGAGGAGGACAGGTCCATGGCCTTCTCCTGCTCCTCATCAGTGCTGTTTGTCAAGCCCCCTTTGCCCTGGCACAGCTGAAGGGCAGCTGTATGTTTTCTGTCACTGAAGGTTATGGGCAGCAGCCACTGCTGCAGGGACACGGGGCAAAGTGAAATCTCACACAGGCTTGCCACAGGTCAGTGACTTAGGAGAGAGCCTTCTCAGCCCTCAGTGCTTGTTACCCTGTGTCTGTACTGTGCCCAGTATTGAGCTCCCCAGGACAGGGACATCACTGATAAACTGCAGTAAGTTCAGTCCAGGTTGGTTTGGGTTGAAGTGGTTCTGAGACACCTGGGCTGGTTGGGAGGGACAAGGAAGGGCTTTGGCAGGAGGACCTAAAGGTCACATCCAATACCTTTGGGGAGGTTTCCAAGAAAATGGTTTCAGGCTCTTCACAGTGCTTCACAGTGCTGTTTGGTTTGATGATGAAAGATTCTAAGTTGAAGGGGGAGAGGTTCAAGGTTCAGGGTTTGGATATGGATAGGGACTTCTTCCCCATGAAGACATCTAAGCAGGTTGCCAGGACAGTGCATCCTCCCTCCATCCTGAGGGAGTTTCAAGACTAAACTGGGTGAAGTCCTGAGATGCCTGGTCTTGACCTTGGAGATGCCCCTTCTTTAAGCAAGGGGTTGTGGCAGAGATATAAACTCTCCTGTCATCCTTTCTGAAGCAGGTGCTGACAGCTCCACCTGCACAGAGGCTCATTCTGTCTCTGTTCCAAACACATCCATCCTGACCCCAGGCACAAATAGCTCAGCAGCAGCTGGTACTGAGTACCCAAAAAATCAGAGCCCTTCCTGTGACTGGGTCACTCTCCTCAACGTGTTTGTGGCCACTTAGAAAAAAGGTTTCAGCAGAAAAATAGAGTATGAAACATACTCTACTTCATACTTCATATTGAAAGTGTTCTCAAACAAATTAAGATTTTTAATAACATTTCCTGCTTTTCATTAATAGTAAATATATTTTTGAGATCTCTGTCAAAAGAAGAAAACATGTTAAAAGAAATATTCTTGGTCTGTTTTGAACATTTTTAAAAACACAGTTTTTTTTAGTCACCTCTGATAGACAGATGGTGCTGAAAAAGTCCCACAAATTATGAATTCTAAATAAATGTAAAAAAGAAAAACATTTCAAAAAATGCCATGAATTGGCAATATCTCAAGTTATAAATCATTTCCATATAGACTAATTTGGGTTTGAGAGCATCTGTTTGCAGAGACCAGGTGTGATGCAAAACCTACAATAATAAGAGGTGCAGCAGGGAGGAAGGACCCCTCCTCTTCTGTCTGCTAATAAGCTTCATTTTGGCCAAGAATCAGGTTTCTTTCAATGGGAAATGCATGAATATTTAGCAGAACTTTTCTAGGAGGCAGAAAAATTCTTGTCAGACACATGCTGCCAAACATGTCCGGATGCACAAGCTGTTGTGAATCTGTCTATTAAAAATTAGGTCTGAATTTGTTTCTTAGCAAGAG
This sequence comes from Molothrus aeneus, assembly GCF_037042795.1. Lineage (NCBI taxonomy): Eukaryota > Metazoa > Chordata > Aves > Passeriformes > Icteridae > Molothrus > Molothrus aeneus. The sequence goes on along the minus strand of NC_089646.1, from coordinate 141,039,494 downwards.
TTAGGATGGTAAAGAGGAGACAAAGCTCTTGAAAGTTGTTGGTGAGATATGGTATTACTGAGGCTTTGTTGCAAATGCCACTTTTCTCTGGAGTAACACAAGTATTTTAAATAAAGTACATTTTTTCCCCCAACTTTTATTTATCCTAAATTTGCTGTTTCACCTTTGTTATGGAAGGATGGATGGATGGATGGATGGATGGATGGATGGATGGATGGATGGATGGATGGATGGATGGATGGTGTGCCACAAATTGTTTCTGCTTCTTCTAGCTATGGAAGAAGCATGTTATACTTTTTAGAATAAATATTATACTTTCTATAATATTTTTCTTGGCCAAATAAATCCAATTTATTCTCCTAAAATAGCACTAAAATTTCTATAACTTACCAAACTGCCTGGAGGCAGTTACATTGACATTGTAGTTACATTGTCACTAAATAGAGATCCAGGCCATCTTTCTGTGCTTTGGTCCATAATACTCTACTCTTCAAGTGTAAATACAACCTGTGGCATGTTTTTGTCATAGGCCAGAGAGTCCTGCCCCAGAAAATGCTGGACACAGGTGACATTGATACATGGAGCAGGAACTAGCCTGGTCTGGGAGATTGTAGAATTTAGGTATGATCCCCATCATCAGAAGGTGACCAGATTGAAAAGAGTCCCGGCGTTTGTTTTTTACTAGTCTAAATAAAACTATCACTACCCCACTCAGAAGCAAAAGGCAAGTCAGCTCACGCATTTGCCTGACATCATGTGGGATCTTATTCTCTAAAGAGGTCCTTAGATGTCATTCATTTCTGCAGTTTTCACACCTTTCTTTTTTCCACATGTTTTCTAAGTCCTTTGGTCATGTGCAGGAATCAAGAAAAAACACTACCTGGGGTCTAGGACCCATTGGATTAATATTCCATTGCTTCTTTTACAGCATCCCTGCTGGGCTGACTGTCTTCTAGTACTTCAGTTTGTTCCAGTTGGATACACTCTGTAGAAATTATATGGTTATAACAGGACCTTCTTTTGGCTACTTCTCACAAATATCAGTGAGAACAGGAAGCATCAAGAGCTTGCTCATGATCTGTGCTGCTTTATGTAACCCAAGGGAGTGAAGTCTGGAATCTGACATTATCAGACACATTATTAGAAATTACAAAAACCACAGAAAGAGCATGTGAAAGAGTGACAGCTAGCAAATGAATCACAGGAAATTATATTTTCTAAGTTCCTCTGCCCATATAATTATTTATTTCACAGTCTTTATGAGTAAAAGTAGCACTTCTTTCTATGTCTTGACCCTACAGCACGTTGGGGACATACTGCTACATGGAACACTTAGTCATGAAGAAATTTGATGAATGTGGCTCAAAATAGATAAGTGGGCAGCTTGCTCTAAATTAATTATCAGGTTGTGGCCTGTATCTGCTCCTTAAAATTGTTCTTAAGTTTTCCATAGTGATTCTTTCTAATGAATGTAGCTTATAGGCTGAACCCATCCAGTGAGATGATGCTGCAGATACCAGTGAATTCTGTCTGAGCCCAGTCTTCACTGCCTTCCTAAGAGCTGGTCCTGACCTGGATTCTGCCACCATCTATAATACCTGGATAATCATGACAGCACTGTGAGATGTATTAGGAGAGAGCTCAGCATTGAAAGTCTGTGAAGATCATAGAAGAGGGCTCCTCCTTCAGGAAAGCAAACATTTGATAACAGAGATATAAAAGATTTGCACAGTACACAAAATGCTTATTTCATGCTTATACTGTAAGAGAAATAGACCTTTTTCCCTAAAAATGACTGCTGCTGTTCACTGCCTATGGAGGGATGCTCAGTGGCCAGCTCAGATCATGGTTCATAGTTTAATTCAGGTTGGAGAGGTCTCAGGAGATCATCTAGTCCAACATTTTGCTCAAAGTAGGGACAGCTCTGAAATAGCAGCAACCCAACAGAAGAGTCTATCCCACATTTAGCACAGCCCTTCCCTAAATGCTGACATTTGTAGATGCTCAGATTTGGTCAAATGTGTAAAAACATATGCACCCTGAAAGCCGTGTCTACACAAGAAAGTGTGATGTAACCAAAATCTTTGTGATTTTACTTCTTGTAGTCTAAGTGTTATTATATTTGGTTTGGTTTTATTTATGTTTCTTGGGAAATGATGCTAACAACTGTAAAATTGAAACTTCTATTTACTAGCCTGTACAAAGAAAACTTTATTTAAATTGTGGTAATAAATTGATTTAATCAAACTGGCAGAAAAACATGACACTTTTATGTCAGCCTATGCCAGATCAGTCTCACATGATTTACCATAAAATAAGCCAAGTGAATTTACAGCACTTTTTTTCCATGAGGTCTGCCCTGGGCAAATCCTTGCTTTGCAGTAAGCTTGAGGTAGCTTAAGCCTGCAGTGTCAGAGTCATTAGTTATATTGCATTGGCCACAGGGCATGAGAGGAAACCTGGACAGATAATGTAGGATAATTAAGGCAGTGTAAACTCATGCCCTAGGCTATTCAAAGCTTTTAGATGTATATGTACCTTAAACTGCCCAGGACTGCTTTCTAGGTAAGCCAGGGGCCTGTACTGTGTCCACACAAAGACACCCGGGACTTGTGAAGTGAATTGTGAAGAGAATGACCAAAATTTCAGCCTGATTATTTAAACTGTTGGAAAACTCCATTAAGAATGTGTTTTCAGAATAAGGGCAATTCCAATTTGATTTAGTAACACTTCCTCTTCTCCATATTTTTTTTTTAGGTAGGACTTTCAGACAGTTTACCTTTTGCACACTGAAAGTGCAACAAAATGTGCTCACATGATCACAAGTGTAAGATATAGGGTTGCCCTCCTGCAGGCACTGGAGAAGATGCTGAAGATATCACCTGCTGCAAAGCAAACCAAGCTGAGGTAGTGCAGGTGTGCCTCTGGACATGCACGGTCTCTGCACGGGACTTTGCACAGGCCAGAACTGAAATACCTGCCTCCCACTGCCAGCACCCACTTAGCTCAGGCTGAGCAAGCAGCAGGCTGCTGACTGCATTATGCTCCTCTGAGGCACCTCCAGCCTGACAGATGCATAGGCTGCATGTATGTTGTACCCATGGTAGAACAGAACATGCTGGACGTGCAGCAAACCCATCTTAGCCAGGAACCACAGAAGGTGGGTGTGCATGTAAAACATCTGGTCCTGGCACCAGAGGAGGGAGAAGAGGGATTTCATCATGGAAAGAAGCATAAATAAGCTGTAAATAAGCTAACTCACTGCACAGCACATCCCTTTGTGGCCACATGAGTATTACTGAGGCTGCTCTGCCGCAGTGTTCTGGCATTGGCATATAAGTGTGTTACCATAGGGGGAAAAGAATGTGAACCTACAGTGCCTTGTGCTGGGTGCAGCTGTCACAGTGCACGGTCCTCTTGGCCCACTGGAAGCAGTTCACTCTTTTCCTGACAGACTGTTTTATACATACTGCAAGATGACAGCATGATCACGGGCAGCTGCCAGATCCATTAATTTCAATTTTTATAATTTTTAGTCTTTAATTCTAGTAATTAATTATTTGATGGTCATTTGGCTTAACACAATTCCAGTTCTAAAACACATGCTGTAACCAACTGGATTCATCCCATGGAGAATGAATCACCTGCCCACCCCCAGCAGGGGCTACTCCCCCAGGCAGCCTGGCAGATCTCATATGGATGTCTTTACCTGTTGGGGAGCCTGTGTTGTCCTCAGCTGCCAGCTCGGTCCCTCTCTTGCTTTGTCACTGCTCTGATTGCCACTTATGTTCTTAATTAAATTAAAGGAGTGTGAGGTTCTGGCCAAATTAATCATGGCTGGGAATCAACACTCGCATTTCTCTTGCAGCTTTGAAGTCTGTCTAATCTCTCCCATTCTCACTATAATATCTGAGATGTGATGAGGGCTTTGTAAGTACACAGACAGATTGCAAAGTTAATGGGCACATATGGGTGTTTTTTCTCAGCCATTATTCTCTCTGTAATTGTGGTGGAAAGAATCTGTCAGCAGAAATGCACTCCTCAGTAATACATTGCTGTAGCATGTTGGTAAATGTTGGAGAGAGTGCTGGTCTTTGCAAGTGTGTTCTGCACACGTGATAGATCACTCCATACCCTTTGTTTTTTAAAACAACTAACCAGTGAAACAGTAATTTGGAAATATATCTGGCATTGACTTCAGCTTGCCAAGAACTATGGAAAGTCTTCTGATCAACCCAGTGTTAAAACAAAACAAAAACTTATTATCCTTGTGGGTTTCTTCCTGTGAATTTTGGGTCATATCCTATGCCCTAACAAGGAAAGCCCTGGAAAACTCAGCATCATTGCATGGGACACCTGTATCCCTTTGTTTTCCAGCCACTTCCTCAAATCTAATTTGTTACTTCTCTATTTCAATCAGCACAGCCAGGCAGGTATAAAGCTGAAGTCTTAACCACCCATAGCAATTACACAGGTTTCATAAGATTAGGCAGGAAACACTTCATAAATTCCAGTAGTTAACACTTGTTTTAATTGAATTGCTCCTGAAGCTTGAATGGAACTGGTATTTCTCTGCTCTGAAGGTTCCTTTTCCCAAAACACAGCTGCATAACAACAAACAGATGTTTTCCAAGGGAGATAAGGCCACATTTCCAGTATTGGTTAAGTGTTGCCTCTTTTTTGTACATTTATCATGTACTTCTGCATCTAAAATAGTTGGAAAAAACCTTTGGTTTGATTCACCTACATTGAATCCCTTGGCATTAACAGAAGTTTAAAAAGATCATGCAATTAGCTCGAGTTCAATGCATATGAAATTATTTACTCTTGATTTGTCATCTTGACCACAGGCAGAACAAGTCATGATGCAGGGACACATGTTTTTCTAAGAAAACAGAAAAGGAGCTAATGGATCATTCCTTAGATCCATTTAGGCTACAAAGCATACTATGCTGGAGGACTGTATCCTAGCAGAGCAGCTTTTACCTGTCTGTATGAGGTAAACTACTAAAATAACTTGCCCAGGAATATTGTGCTTTAAAAGACTTGCATCTAGACTGATGATAAATAGTTGATTTAGAAATTGATTTAGAAATAGTGAGGCATTGCAAGATGCTCCCACCTTTATACTTGTCGCCATAGAAATTTTATGCTTTGCTTTCTCACCTGCTTCAGCACCAGGTCAGCCAGGTTAATGCTAACCATGCTCAGCAATGCTTATTCAGGTAAAATACTTGAATAGCATTATCCAGGCAAATATCAATCTCAGTCCCTTTTATGATCCCAGCTGTGGAGGTGACAGCAGCAGCCAACATCCAGGGTTATTTACTTCTTTGAGAGTTACAGCTCCATCAGAAAGCACTGTCTGTCTTTGCCCTGATACAAGTAGACTGTAATCCAGCTGGCATCATCCTGTGCTGCTGTTGCCAAACTTCTGAGAGGGAGGGGCTGCATATTTTAAAAACCTTGTCTGCACATGTCAGTTTATTTAGTATATGTTAAGTCATTTATTTTAATCAAATAGATCAATGAAACTCTTGAGAGTTTATTCAGGCACACCTGTTTTGTTTTTTCTTTTAAGCTTATGTTATTTGGAATCAAAGCCAAAAAAGCCATTCTTACACCACAGTAAGTCGGTTCAAGAGTAGAAGAGGCCTCCTCCACAGATTGTCCTATTATTATATTCATGCAGTAAAATTCAGACAAGCCACAACTCATTGCAAAGAGGAACACACAAATGCTAAAAGGCTAGAAGCAGTCTTATGTTACTTTCATAGAGCAGAATACTCTGGAAAAGTATGTTCCAAACTCACAACTCTGACAGTCCTCAAAAACTGGTTGTTTTCAGAGAGATGAGTTAAAAGAAGAGACCAGCAGCAGAGCTGAGATTGTGACTTCTGCAGTTTTGTTTGTAACTTCCACCCATGAGTTAACTGCAAACTGAAGAGAACTGAAGAGAGTTTTTTCCCAACTCTAATGGCTATAAGGTCACTGATGAATTTCTTTCTGTTAAATTCAACACTAATTTTGTTTTAGTATTTAGCAGAAAGGTAAGAAATTCTCCATTTAAGGAACTCTGAGGCCCAGTGAAATGCATTCTCATTTAACATACCTCTGTTAAAAATGTGAGTCCTCAGAAATTGTTTTCCACTTAAAGTTCTGAGTATGTTTGTTAATTCTGTACAGATTCTGTACACATAAATGCTCAATTAACCAGATTTCCTCCAATGGAATTCTAAGATTTCAAGACCATTTTATAAAACTGTGTGAAATGTTTCAAGGATGCATCAACTAGCATCATTCAATGCTGAATAATGGCCAGTTAGATAGGTTAGGTTGTGGCACCATTACCGCTTCCTAGAGTTTGAATAAAATTTCAATCACCATTTGACTGATCCCCAAATGCCACAAATAAAATATGGATTCTAGGCAGATCTTGATTGTACTGCTGAAACATCCTCTTTGAAATGCAATCTCTTTTTTCAACCAAGAGTCATATATTGGTTATCTATATATTTTCACCAACTATGTAACTTAGAGTAGTTCCTTTGGATCATAGATCCTTGCTCAAGACATGATCCTGTGAAATGTCTTGAAAGCTTCATCAAAATGAGAAATTGATGTGTTACAGCTTCCCTCTCTTATGCTCTCTCTGCTGTTGCAGTTGACTGTATTTGTTCCCAAAAAAAAAAGACAGGTTAGCTAACTTTATTACTTGCTGGTTTCTATCCTCCTTGCTTTTCTCCTGCCTTCCTTTTCATGATGCCAGCCTCCAATCCACCACCATGTCCCAGAGAGTTCCTGCTGGTCCATAAAAGGTTTTATGTTAACTCAGTGAATGCTCAAGGCCATGCTCACTTGCATAAATAGCTTTTTCAGCACAGTCTTTCCTTTCAGGCGAGACTGTAGATATTGAGTAGGAGTCAACAGAAGGCACATGAGGCTGGACTACCTCCAGTCTTATCAACTGTGCCCTCTGCTCCTTGCCCTGTGGTGGTTCCCAAACTATAGTCCAGAGCCACCACCAATATTCAGGCGAACACAAGCACTACAGCCATGTCAAAAAATATGGATGTGAATAATGAGTTTGAGGCTTTCTCCATCTGTTCTCTCAAACCCCAACCAAACTTAATCTTCTCTTCCACATTTAATGTGGCAATCAAATCTTTAGTTTCACTTCTTCTCCCTGACAAGTCTATCTTACTTCACTTGCTTGAGCTACCAGAACTTAAAGCAGGTGGTTGCTACAACATGTTTTGGAGTGGTTCAGAGCACTTTACATCCTCTATCTAAATGTACTGCGCAATGATGAAAATTTGAGTCTATGCTATTCTTAAGCCTTTAATCAGTTCTATCTGTAAGCTAGAGGAGGTCTCCCTTCATTTTCTTTCCTAGACCAACACAGGACTTAATGAATTCAAGATGTGTATATTCTAAGTCAGTAGGGACACTAGGATAATGGGAATTACCTAATTGACACATACCACCACCCACACACTTCATAAAATCCAGTCTCAAATTTACTGGTATTCAACTCAGAAGCAGGCTTTTCCCAGTGTAGCTTCATGTAAAACTGCTACACGTTTCTGGTCCAGTGTTGCATAGCTACGGGTCCAGTCTTGTGAGGTACTAAGCCCATACATATAGTGGAGGAGGCAGTGATCTCTGCCTGCATCTACAGGTCTAAATTCAATGTGCATTTTGCCTGAGGAAAGACTATTATATTTTATTTTACTTTTCTTAATAAAAATTCTTTGAAGTGCTAATTATCCTTCTGCTGCCACTTGTTGCTATATGCTGCATGTACTGCTCTGTGATATTTCTATCTTATCTGTTTACTATTTTCTAGTGAGTGCCTTACTATGAGCAATTCATTCCTTCATTTGCTCTTTTACCTCCTTGTAACAACATTTGAGTTCAGGGTGGAAACTTCCACTTCTCTGCTGGAAGAGATCAGACAGTTGACAGAATTTTTGCCAAGGTACACAGAATTTCTACACAGGCTTTTTCTACCTACTTGGCTATTTGTAGCCCATTTGGTCCTCTCATACTTTTGTCAAGGTATGATTGGTGCCTTCAGAAATGTTGCTTTTTTTTAGATTTGGGGTTGAGACCGGGTTTCAACCCCCCCCCCGCCCCCCAAATTCTGTTAGCTGAGCTACATGCCAGAGTGCAGCATATTTTAGCAACTGTCTTTTATGCACTTCATTAAGTATAAATGTAACAAGCATCTCAGTGTTCTCCATAATGAAAGGATTCTTTGAGTGTTAAATACTCCTTTGGTTGTTTTTAATCAAGCTTAATATGTGTGAAATTTGTGGGAACGACAGTCCCATAGACTAACAGCAACAACAGGTACAGCCAGAAATCCCAACATGCATAACATATGCATAACATAGCACCACCTTCCTTACCCCTTGGCCTACTCAGAAAACCTTATTGATCAATTTTATTCTCATGGACATTCAATTGGAGTACTCCCTGATGTCCTTCAGCAATGATATCCACAGGTGGCTTTTTGATATCAGAACTTAAGGAGAAGGTGTAAATACCACTTGGTTCCTTATGCAATTTAATTCACTGTGCCTTCACAGCTGGAAAAATAGGCAAGACCTTTTCACAGTCGGACAGCACCATGTTAGCCATTTGCAAGTATTGTGGAGGGCTAACTTGTCACTTAGATAATCAGATTTTAGCAAAAATTTCCCAGCTAGAGTTATCTTGAAGCAAAGACCCAGAGCAAGTGGGACAGGTTTACAGGTTTGTTTCAACTTCATTTAAAACAATAGGCTTGAGGTGTTATTTGCCTGTTCATTTCAAAGGGTTGTTAAGTAGATGGCCAGTGCTGATAAATGTCATCACATTATGTCCTTTTTACAGTATGTTCCAGATCAAAAACCTGGACTGAGCACATGTACCCTTCTTGTGTTGCCTGCTTACAGAGCAATTATGTCCTGGGCACATTTTAGCCACTGCAGAGCGAGGCAAACCCATCTTAAGTTGCCTGTCCCAGAGGAATTTTTTTCAGGTTGACTTGGGAGCACTCAAAAAGCACGGCAAAGGTGAAGAAAAGGAGAGATGGAGAATCCTAGGGAAATCCAGCAGAGAGGAATACAGGCAAGAACATCCAGCAATGGATGTCACAGTTTTCCTACAACGTGACCCAGGCTGAGTGTTCACCTCCCCAAGGGCTGCACTCAGCTGTGCAGTAGAAAGAGTATTAAGCAAGTAATAATTACAGCCCATTCAATGCTGTAGCTGGTCTCATAAAACTGCCTACAGATATAATAGGCTGATAAATATATTTCAAAGACTGTACAACAACATAGCTTAAAATGAATCATGACTGCCATGTAAATCAAATGCAAAATCCATTTTAATGCTCTGAATTGTATTTCTCCCCTTCTTTTTCTTAATTCTTTCCCATTTCTTCTTCACTTTTTACTCTTTTCACACCTTGCCAGAACAATCTCCTAGACACAGGGACATCTTTGGTTGTTTACTCACTCAGTAGCAGAGAAACATTTTTAAATATCTCCTTCCCTGGTGATAAATCTATTAATCTACAAATCTCCATATCTTTATATCTATATATCTATTTAGATATATGTATATATATAAATAAATAAATATATATATATTTTGTATAGCGTTTGTATATACATTTGAACTGAAGAGGAAGGAAAGGTATCACTTTTCCAGACATAATTCAATCATTAACTAAACATCAACAGCTTTTAAAACTTGAACTAAAATCCACAAATTTCTTTTTTTCTGGTCATGCCCTATCTCATCCATCCCAGTGTTTTCCAGTCTTTCCCATCTATGCTCTCCCTCCCCTGACAGCTCCAGGTCTGTCCATTGCCCCTCTCACCACACAGATGCTTTAGTAAAACTCATGTTTTTTCCACACACCTGGCAAAATTTTGCTTAGGTTTTAAAAACAGGAGGAAAAAAAAGCTCAGGAAGTTGTTTTCACTCCCAAATTCTCTGAATTCAAGGAGTGGGAAAGAGATGTGCACTTAGAACAAAACACTCATCCTGAAGGACAAGGCCAGGACCCCTGAAACAGCTTTTTTTGCACTGACATGATGGATCTACTCTTCCATGTCTACTGCACTGTGAAAGAGAAGTGGAAGTGAATTTGCCCTGTGCCAGTGCAAAAGCAAAGTGAAGCAGCAATGCCCCACATATTCTGATTTCCAACCCATTTGAGCAAAATCTACATCGACCCTCACTAAGTCAGAGCCCTTCTCTTTTGTTCCTTAGCTCCAGCTTGAACGATCCCAGATTTTCCCCAGATCTTCAAACACATCCCCCAACTCTCCCTGGCCTTCCCAGAGAAGGGAAAGCTGTAACTTGAAGAGCAGCGGCCGCTGCTCCGCGCTTGGAGGCCGCGGCACGTCCGGCTTTGATGTGGCCGAGCTCCCGGAGCCCGAGCGGGCTGCGGCTCCTGGGCTGGCGTTCCCGGGGCCATGGCTGATCCCGGCTCCTGGGCTGGAGTTCCCGGGGCCATGGGTGATCCCGGCTCCTGGGCTGGAGTTCCCGGGGCCATGGGTGATCCCGGCTCCTGGGCTGGAGTTCCCGGGGCCATGGCTGATCCCGGCTCCTGGGCTGGAGTTCCCGGGGCCATGGGTGATCCCGGCTCCTGGGCTCGCGTTCCCGGGGCCATGGGTGATCCCGGCTCCTGGGCTCGCGTTCCCGGGGCCATGGCTGATCCCGGCTCCTGGGCTCGCGTTCCCGGGGCCATGGCTGATCCCGGCTCCTGGGCTGGAGTTCCCGGGGCCATGGGTGATCCCGGCTCCTGGGCTCGCGTTCCCGGGGCCATGGGTGATCCCGGCTCCCGGGCTGGAGTTCCCGGGGCCATGGCTGATCCCGGCTCCCGGGCTGGAGTTCCCGGGGCCATGGGTGATCCCGGCTCCTGGGCTGGCGTTCCCGGGGCCATGGCTGATCCCGGCTCCTGGGCTGGCGTTCCCGGGGCCATGGGTGATCCTGGCTCCTGGGATGGTGTTCCCGGGGCCATGGGTGATCCCGGCTCCTGGGCTGGCGTTCCCAGGGCCATGGGTGATCCCGGCTCCTGGGCTCGCATTCCCGGGGCCATGGCTGATCCCGACACCTGACTCTGACAGCGACACCTCCCCGAGGGCTCTGTCCTGCTTGGAAACCGGCCCGGCGGGCAGCCTTCAGTGACAGCCCGGCCTGGAAGTGGGGCACTTGTGCTGAATGAATGTTTCCATTTTGTGAGAGACAACCTCGGGCCTGAGGGCCTGAGCGGGAGCCTGAAGGATTGAAAGTGTTTCGATGTGGGGATTCAGCTGGTCCCGGGACAAAACAGAAGCCAATTGTGAAATGCGGAGACATTTCCAGATTTCCCCAGTTTCTAAATGGGCATTAAGATCCATTCAGTGTATAACTTCAACAGGAAGCCGCCATGGGTCATTGGTTTGTGACTCCCTTTACTTCTTTTGTGACATCCTTCCCCTGCACGTATCCTCCACCTTCCACTTTAAAGAAATAAGAATTTATGAAATTATTTTTCTTCTTTACCCAACTCTGTCCACCAAAGAATTTCAGAAATGAAAAGTCTAAACAAGCAGTGGCCATAGTTATTTATAAAATAATTCTTTTTAATATCTATATTTTTGTCCTGGGAAATAAAAAAATCAAACTGCATAACAAAAATTGGATTTTTTTTTTTAATTGACATGCTAAATCCACTCACATTCTGTCCCAGCTGCAAACTTGCAAACTTACACATGGACAACATTGTAACGCATTCAAAAGATAATTCATAATATGTAATTTAGGGCTGGGCCGTTCTATGAATTAGGGTTTTAGGTAAAGAGCCTTTTATTTTTTTGTTCTATGGTATTATACTAGGAAACATACAACTGACGAAACCATTTGGATTAGTAATTGTAGCCCATAATCATAAGTAAGTCTGTATAGTGCCAGTGACTTGACAGATCAATCAACTCACCCCAGCCTTAAATAGTTGCTCTAGGAAGAAAAGGAGAATAAAAAGACATCACCGGTGTCCTGTATTAGTTTGGTTAAAAGCACAAGGTGTTCTTTAAAATTTGAGCACCAATACATAAAACCAAAATATCTCCTTATTTGCCAGCATGGCCTGGGACATGCTCCTTCTAGCCTGGGCTCAGTAGCAAGTCTTATCTTGAGCAGGTGAAGAAGAGCAAAAGACCTGAGAGTAGAAATATTTTGGAAAGCCTTTGGGAACTGCCTGTGTATCAGGTGTACTGGGACTAATTCTCCAACCTCAGACATTTTTTCATCAAGAAGTGTAAAGAAACATTAAATACAACATATCAAAATCTACTTTCGTAGTTGGAATAAATCAGCCTTGATTGGTAGATTTATGCTGATTTACACCAGTTTAACTCATGATGAGTTTTGGATTGCATTCTACACAGTACTCATAGTATATTTATTACATTTTTACCAACACTTTTTCCAGAAAACTGAAATGGACTTAAGCTGTCCTTTTAAAACACTATAAATACTTCTGCATGTCTCAACTTTGAGAATGTCCTCTTCTTCACTGCTGCTGCTGGGTAGCAAGTGATTTCTGCTGATAGTTATCTGCTTGCCAGAGGATATGAATGTGCTAATCTTGCTTCCAATATAAACAACAGTTGGGGCAACTTTTTGCAATGTAAATGGTTTGTTGGGTGAATTTTATGACACAACTTGTGTCATCACAAGCACTGGTCATTGTTTTCTTTTCTTTAAAATTAAGTCAAAGTATTTCACAGCATTGTTCGGCACCAAAATAAATTAGGTCCATTTGTGTATGGTCGAGGTGCAATTGTGCACGTAGGCATTTGTACTCAGTTTTTAAAAGGGATGCAGTTATCAAGAATTCAGAAGACCTGAACTGCATGTAATGACTTAGAGGGTTTTGTCAACAATGAAGAGAATTAAATATGCAGAAAAAAAATACATAGGGCTTATGCTTTTCCTCCCGGGTTACTGAGATGTGCACTAACATTGAATTTTCAGGCAACTGTTCATGTCAAGAAAAGATGGACATTTACCCTGGTTGGTTACTGTTTGCTTAAAAATTGCACCTCATTTTTTTCATATGAGTTTGAGACCTGTGAAGCTGCCCAAAACCTACAAGTCAGAAAAACTGAGTTTGAGTCTTTCTGTTTATTTCTCCAGAGTCATTTTAAAAGACATTTAAAAAACTGCTGTTAACTAAAGTGAACTTCACATTTCCAGTCACTGAACTCACTCGGAGATGAAAGGATCCTCCTGGCCATTGCTCAGCACTTTCCTTTCACACTGCTCTGTCCCACCATGGAGGTTATTAACTTTTTACAAGCACTTCTCACATCCTCTCTTTGATGGATGGTGCTAAGCTTGTACTTAGATTACAGGATTTCCTAGCAAGGCTATTTCACTATTTAGAGGGAGAAAATTTTAACACAAGGTGATTTTTCATATCAACCCCTCCATTCTCCCCATGAAAATTTGCATGGGGAAATTGTTTTAAGGAGTTTCCCACCACACCAGCCTGAGGCCTTAATGGATGGTCATGGGTGTCCCAAGCACAGGGTGCAGTGATAGGTTTTGGGCTAGTCCTCTCCTGCTTTTTGTGTCCAACTGCAAGTTACAAAGGGGCTTTGCCCTGGGACTTCAGTGATGCTCTCTTGCAGTTTCCACTGGGACACAGGAAACGTGGGGTGACCCGTGGGAAGACTGGATGAGAATAGAGAGGAAAGGTGGCAGAAAGAGGGGGAAAAAAGTAACCTTTTCCCTTTCTGAAATCGTTGTCCCATTTCAAAGTGGAAAAAAAAAAAAGAGAGAAGGTGGAAAGGGAGGCCATAGGGGAAGAAATTTTCCTGCTACCTCATTACTCTCCACTCTCTGTAAACTCCCAGCTGGGCCAGCCTAGCTCCTGCCCTTCTAGCCCCTCTGGCCTCTGCACCTAAATTTCTCACAACCTTCTTCCCAGCTGGAAATGTAAATCAAGACACATTCAGAATTTTAAAACAAACCAAAAAACAAAAAACCAACAACCAAAAATGAAACAAACATGAGTAAGAAAGCCCCATTCTCCTTTATGGATTATGTAAAAACAAATATAGCTGGTTTTCGCCGTCTCTAACTTTCTGTGATTTCTAACTGAAGTTTCATGACTCATGAACTTACTTTTCTATCTAAAAAAACTTACTAGCTTTGTTTTTTTTCCTTAGTGGAAAAAAAAAGCTGACACCAGATGTTTCTTTAGACCCTTCCCTGTCTTTAGTGAGTAAACACCAGAGACAAACAGGCTGTTCTGTCATCTTGCTCCTCTCCAGAACACCAACAGTTTTAACACTTAGTTAAGAAAAAGAATTTTAAACTGCTACCAACTGCATTTCCAGCTAAGGATATGTAAGTCTTCACTCTTAAAATTAAATAAAAGTTTTTGCTCATGAATAATCTGACTGTTTATAAGCAGTGTGGTATGATGCACAGATACAAAAAAGCCCTTGTGCTGTCCGAGCCCTTGGCTCAAATGAGTGTGTCTCCTGGCCCAGGAAAGCAACAGCCTTTTCTAACAGCTGCCTGTCAGTATTTTTAAACCTTCTCTCCTAAAATAACACGCCAGTGTTTGCCTACCTGAACTTACAGGAAGACTGAATGAAAATTTGTGGGCACACCACTGTAAATGGATTTTGTCACGGTTTTTATGATGTCATCAGATTATTTACCCTGCTGTGCTGAGAAACTGACAATTGCATTTCCCATTTCAGCCCCATCATCTCTGAAGGCATTTTTGAACCCTTTTTTTTTAACACCTCTGAAAGTAAGGGGTTGAAATTGTGGAGAGCAAACTACCCCTCCTAAGGTGAAGGTGAATGCGTTGGATCCATTCTGCCAGCTGGCATTCAAGCTTGTCATGTTGCTTACAAATATATCCCAAAGCAAACCTCAAAAAACCCCACCACACAGACAATTTTAATTCCTTCCCTGTTGGTAACACCACTACATTTGTTTAGCAGCTAGGCATGGGACTATGGCACTAGCTAGTATTTTATCTTCTACTTATTTTATACCAAGACATTTGAGAGAGATGAAAGAGTAAACAAGCTCTCAGGTCCCAAGATATTTTTGTACTGAGACCACTACATCTGCAAATTACAGGTATTTTAAACTTTTTTTCAATTACACACACATAAAATATTAGATCACTGCATGGTTAGCTAATATTATTTTAATATCACCTTTCATGTAGAAAAATGTTACTTCTACCTCACTCTTTGCTTAACAAGTAATTCAAAGAACAAGTCTTGGGTGTAGGTGTTTTCTCAGCTTACCAAAATTAGTTAAAATTAAGTTTCACTCTATCCTTGTTCAGTAGTCAGAAGATAGAGTTATGTATCTTCTGGGATCCTCTCATCCATTCAAAAATAGATGCCTGCTTTCACATGGACACAGGTAGAGTTTTTTCCACTAGGATCCTGGTGTGCCCCCGGGCAAGACCTAATCTGTGTAAGCCATTGTTTTCACTACAGGCAGTAAAACACATTTATGCATATGTGCATTTTGCAGCACGAATTGTACCCGGTGATTTGCATCATAATTCCCGGAGCAGCTCTTCTGCACAACCCCAGGGGTTTGGGTTGCAGCACTGGGATGGGTGGAATGTGTTTGAGGATGGTGCTGAGGGATTTCAGACTGCAAAAGCTGTCTGATACAGGTCTGGGGGACATCTGGCAGTGAGGAAAGTACTGACTCCTACTGTCAGTGGGAAGCAGAGCCTGGAGCAAACCCTCTGTAGCTGGGAAGCCAGTTGCTTCATGCTGGGAAAGGTCCTGAGTGGGAACTAAAGCACAAAAACTGTGGGTGATGTGGGGAGGGGAAGCTGGGACAAGGGGGGGAGCAGGGGCACTAAAATAGTCAGGAAGTCTGTCTGGAATCTGCTGGTTCAGTAGTGCCAATGTCTTCAACTTAATCTAAAATCAGATTTCTCCTTTGGTTCCCAGCAGTCTGCAATGCAGCCCTTCCTGTGGAAACCGTGTGCCTGAGTTTGTACTTAAATAACTTGTAGAACTGAGGGGCAGCCATGGGGAGGACTCCTTCTTAGAAAATGATATTTATGAAATATTAAGATAGAACATGGTAATTTTTGGGGCTGCATCAGAGCTGGGGGTTTGTGGCAGGGTGTCAAAAGCTTTTCCTTGTATTGTTTTGGTTTCTTCCGAACTTGCAGAGTAGTCCCACTTCCTTCACTATTACAGCCATCCAGATGGATCAGGTTGATAAATGGTGAGAAGTTGCTCTGCAATTTAGCTACATATGGAAAACACGCTTTGAAAAATGTATTGTTGTCTTTTTAGAGGTGAATGTGGAGATTTTCTATCTTAGACGTATTTTTGTGTCTTTAGTTCTGTTTCCGAGTATACATTTATGTCTTGAGTCCACCAAAGTTAAATTTAAGTTTATATTAGTTTTGCAATCAGGAAGAAAATTATTTATCCTTGCTTGTTTCACATTTCTGCACCATTAATTCCTGTTAAGATGAATTTTTAAGACATAAGGTGCTTTTTTGTTTCCTATCCCAGGTAGGACTTTATGACAATGGCAGATTGAGAAATGAAGACTAATTCCTGTCCACTTAGACAGAATTAAACTCATCTGTGCTTCAATTTACACATCCAGACCACATTACTGCAGCTGGCACTGAATCACCTGTTGCTCCTACTTTACTGCTGAAGGAACCAGGGTCAGACAGACTGGAAAACTCCGCAGTCTGAAATGGTCTTTTAACTTTTGAAGGATGACGGCATTGATGTGGATGATCTGGATGTGGCCTGATAATATAACATCTCTGATAATATAACTACTCTCTAAATAGAGAGCCATTAAACACTAGTTTAACTTTGGATAGAGATGCAAGTTCTTTGAATATTAGTTCCTTGAGTATTTAGAAAGAGCATATTAGCACTTAAGAACATAATTTGATGTCATAAAAATCTGTGGCAACCAAGTTCATAGGCAACATGAATAAGGACAAAAGAATGGAGAGACTTTTGTGCTATGCAGCAAAACACTGAGTCAGATGCAAGCCATTCACTTTCTCCAGTATCCAACAAAATGCCCATGCAGTGAGCAATGTCAATGTCATGCAATACGAGGAACCTGCTGTTGTTTTCTTGTATCACTGCATACTAGCAAAAAAAAACAAAAAAAACCCAAAATGTTGATTTTTTATTAACCCAAATTCTGGGATGAGTTTCAGAGTGCCAGAGAAATGGCAATACTCTCTCATGAAGTGTTAACAAGGTTGAAGTGTTGTCCAGGTATAGTTGCTTTAGAAACTCATGCTGTTGCTTCATTCTTTGCTCAAAAAGACCATGCAGCCTTCAACAAGAAGGAAACTCCCTCTCCCCACATAGTAAGAACCAGCATCCCCTGAAATTACAATCTTGGATGCCCACCCCAGCATTCAGCATAATGTCACATGCAATTAATGCATCCGTGCAAAACATGGCCACAGGCCATAAAGAAGTGGTGGGAATACCCAACCATGGGCTGTAGGAACCCTATTTTGCATGGGCAAACCTTATAACCTGAGGATAGTCTAAGGCATTTTGTGGGGTGTTCTATATGGAAACAGGGTGTCTCAGGAAGTGAATACACTGAAGAGCATTCTGGATAAATTTACTTGTCTCTGGCATTATCAGTCTAATGTTGGTAGCTTCTAGAGAAGATTTAGTTTAAATATACAAAATAAGAGACTATAAATCAGCATTATGATGTTTATATGATTTCCTTGGGAGATTGAAAAATTGTTTGTTTCCTTCTTCATCTTATCTTCTCTTAGTTACTCTTAATTTTCGAGATGCAGTTGACACCTATTTAATCCAAACATTTCAGATTCCTGTTATAAAGACATTACTTTACAGAATTTTTAACTGCAGAGCTGACTGTATTTAACTAATTTCAAGGTTTCATATTTAGGGGGTAATGAGAAGTATGGTCCACACATGCAGTGTCTTCCTTCAGGATGTCTGAGGTTACATTAATTATCAAGCTTCCAGGAGAGGAAACATTAATCATTTGTCTCTGTACATTGCTGGGATTTTTCCAAAACCTCCTTCCTTTTCTCTGTCAATATAAATCCAATAAGGAGAGAAGAAGAAGGTTTAACATATGGTCAGAGACAGAGAGCATGTCCTTGTCTCCAGAAGCGTACATCAAAGATTTGCAGAGATCAGGCTGATTCATCAGCAATGCTCATAGGCCAATATAGGGCCAAGGATGTGAGTTAGTCACAAGCAAAGTGACTTTTGACTTCCATAAACAATTTTTACAGATGATACAATAAATTTATATTTTCCTTGCTCTGCTCCCCCATTCAATAGTCTGCTATACTCCCTTTATAGCATTTTCTTTTGTCCTTATCTCCAAGACAGTAGAAAGAGCCATGGATGTAAAATCTGATAATCTCCATTCTTGAGCAGAGTCCAGGAATCAAACTCAAAAAACCATATCATGAACCAGGATACGAGCCAATGTTTTGTCAAATCAGCTTTGTCCTTAGGGTTCAGTGTTCATAGTATTGATAACATGAGAGAACTACGATGTTCTTGAGGCACATTGTCATGAGGCATTTCATTCTTGAGGCACTGTTCATGTCAGACACATATGAAGTTTTCCAGAAGAAACACGCTAGCTAAAAATAAGATTGGCAGTTCATAGAAAGATCAAGCTGAATGCCATCTGCATGGAGAATTTTTCATCTAAAACTAACAATGATACTCTGTTCTCAGCTACATGAGAGAAGCCCAGGTTACTACAGCTGAACCAGGTGGAGCTGCTCAAAATTGCTAATGGTGTAGATGTACTTGATTTTCAGAAAAGTGCTGGGAGCCTTGTTATTCATTCCCTTTTATTCTCTTGATATGCTCAATTTCCAACTAATTCTTCTTAGTTCACCTTTTCAAACTATTGGCAGTAATCCAGGCTTTCCATGCTTTAGGGAATTTACAATACCATTAGAATCTAAGCCATCTGATCTCCTTTTCTGAAATCTGAGTAACACCATCCATGTGAGTTTGTTTTCTACTACACTGTTCCAAGAGCTAAGGTATCCTGAAATTATCTCCGTGTCTAGAATTGCAGGGTCTAAGTTAGACATAGGCCAAAAAGATCAAAGTCACACTGGAGACATTCAATGTATCAGAGTTCTATAGCTTTCTTGCATTAGGCTTCTTTCCCAGAAGTGCAATGAAAGGAGGGTAACAGAAACTTGGGGACAAAAGATTTTCTCCTGCTCTCTGTGGAACTACAATGAATTAGAAGAATAAATATTATATAATTAAAAGGAACAACAGGCTTTGAAGGAATGGTGTCCTTGTGATCAAAAGGCTGCATCATACCTTTAGCTAAAGAGTTTTTCTATTTATACTGTTTAACCACTTGGATTTGCTTTTTAAAAAAAACCCAAACAACTCTATGACCCTGAAGGATAAAACCATGTGGGAAAAGAGCAACTGCCTGAGATTTTTGTCCTGCTCTGGAACTGCTGCACCCTTGTGCAAGAGAATGAGCCTTTCCTCAAGCATGTTCCATAATCACTGGGCCATTCTCTTGGTTTCAGCCGTTCCCTGAGGCATCCAGTCCACATCAGCAGTCAGTGTGCTTTTGCAAATGAAAAAAAGGTGATTCTATTAGTCAAGACCCCAAATCCACACTGAAGCAGCAGCATGCCAAAGTGCACATATGCTAGTAAATGCATGCATAGTTCGAGTATTGCTTCAGAAAAATGTAGTGTAATTCATTACCTTTCCTTCCCACAAAAGAAACTGCTTTGAAAAATAGGAAACAAACACATGGCTTTAAATGGAACTGTTGATTTTGATGTTACTTATAAGGGAAAAGTCAGATCACACTGGAAACAACATGGATTTTTCCTCATTTGATCCACAGAAGAAAGAAAGGGTTTGTCACTTCCCCTAAAAAAATTGGAGCTTTTAAAATAAAATAAAAATCTCCATTTAAATTTTTTGTGTTAGTGAGTTCTTTTCAGTATGACATACAGATAGAGAGGACTTTTTAGTTAGTATTGTTTTGGAATAAAAAAAATAGCCATTTTTTTAATAAGTAATTTTGGAACTAGCCCCACTTTTGCATAAATCTCTGTCCTGCCTCATCCTGTTTTACAGAGTTCCCTTTCTGTGCACTCTGGCAGAAGTCAGCTTGCTAATTCCCAAAGACTTGAATAAGCCACATGATGGTTTTCATAGAGCTGCTAAAACATTTGACTCCATTAATTGGCCAATAATATGTTTACATTTACAAATGGCTTGCTTAGAAAATTCCCACGGAATAACCGATGCATTGAAATCATTTTTTCAATAGATCCAGGCTGTTTTGCTTCAGTTTTGGGAAGCTTCATGTACGGGCAGTGCCTACATGCATGTGCCTGCATGCTTAGATGCAGGAGACCACACCAATAGATGCTTTCAGGGAGCAGGAGGCAGAATTGAAATGTTTAAGTCTAAAACTACAATCCACAAAAACTTGCCCAGCCTTGCAGGAGATAAAAAGAGCCACAACAAGTGATCATTTCCCCTGTGAAGTTCACTGGGTACTTCCACTGCTTGACAGCCTTGTTTGCTGTTCTTCCTCCAGAGCTGAACATTTTGGTACCTTTCTTATGACTGCAGTCCTTTGAGACTTGCAAACTGGCCAGTCCCACACTCGTATCCCCAGAGGTCTGGTCCAGCCAGTGTTTCCTGGAAAAGTTGGATGTGTACTGACAGTACTCACTTCTGCACAAAGCACAGCCAGCCTTGGATGAATCCTGCATCTGGAAGGGAAGCAGAACTGTTGCTTTTATCTGACAATTTAGAGGTTTAAAGCATTTACCCAGGAAGCTGAAGCTCAAGGCTTTACTCCTCCTCAGCCAAAGGCAGTTCCAGCTCAGATCTGCAAGGTTGGTCAGGAGCACTGGGAGGGAATGTCCTCCTCTAAGTATGTCAGAACTGAAATGTGTGGCTGAAAAACACTGAATCAAAGGGGCAGGAATAGACTAAGCCACAAATGGGTGATGTTGTCCTTGTGTCTAGGGAGCACAGACTTCAGGCTGCACAGCACAGTGAAGATCTCAAAGAATGTTAATATTTTTAGGCTAGAACCCCTGGGAGGGAAGTTACCCCCAACACATAACTACTGTCCTCCTGCTGTCTCAGCTGCTGATCAACACCCTTCATTTTAGATGCGAGTCTTTCTCAGTTTGCAGAACATTGCTAGAATTTCAGTTAAAAAATTAAAAACAAATTCTTGGAAATAAATTTTCTCATGAGCTCTAAGAATAAAAGTGAAATAACAGACCCATGTAACCCACCATTTTCTCATCTTTAAAGCAGAACCATATAACCTACATTTTCTTGTTGTTAAGCTCAGATATGTATTAATTATTTCCTTATTTATTCAAAATTTATTAAAAGAACAGGTACACTAGAACATCTTAAAGAGTGCAGTGACTTAGTTTCATTCTTCCATATGAGGGACAGAAATTAACTATTTTTATATACAAGAGAAAGCAAATATGTTTAACCACAAATTGTTTTTCATCATAAGGACTTTACTGATGGCTTCAAAATCACTAATTGTACTTGCAAATGAATTTCCTTCCACTACAATGGAAAGAGATTAGTTATGAAAATTTGGCATAATAATATAAATTACATCTGTGGTGCTTTCTAAAGTAAATTGAATATACTTTTGATGTTGTATGTAGAGGTGGAAGAGTGTTTCAACCTGCCCATTTCTCTCATAGGCTGAGAAAGACATTAAAATACCTGTATAGTCATGAAGCTAAGGGAACAGTGATAGGCACTAAGGAAGGTTCTATAAAAACTGGTGTTTCTGATCTACACCTCTTTTTAATCAATGGAAGAATTATGTAAAAGCCAATTAGTCTTTTAAAATTAACTAAACTACATTTGTATGAAGACTTTTTGTCAGCTCAGCTCATTTTGAAAGTTAATTTTGTAAAATCATAGAATTGTTTAAGTCGGAAAAGTCCCTTAATATCATCAAGTCCAACCCTTAACCCAGCACTGACTAATCCAAGCACTAACTAAACCATGTCCCTAAGTGCCACAAGTACACATCTTTTAAATACCTCCAAGGATGGTGACTCCACCACTTCCCTGGGCAGCCTGTTACAGAGTTTGATAGCCCTTTCCATGAACAATCTTTTCCTAAGATCCAATCTAAACCTCCTGTGGTGCAACTTGAGGCTGTTCCTTCCTGTCTTATCACTGTGACCTGGCAGAAGAGCCAGACCCCCACTCACCTACAACCTCCTTTCAGGGAGTGCTTGAGAGTGATAAGATGCTCCTGGAGCCTCCTTTTCTCCACGCTGAGCTCCCCCAGCTCCCTCAGCTGCTCTTCACAGGACTTGTGCTCCAGACCCAGCACCGGCTCTGTTGCTCTCCTTTGTGGGTACATTTACAATTTTTTGTTTTCTACCCATCTGTTTCAGTTAAATAGTTAACTTCCCTAGAAGAAGTACCTTTTCTATGAGGTCCCATTCTGTATCCAGAAGCAGTTAGAGCAGTGTTTTTCCACACAAAAAATATATATTTTTACTTCACAGGGAAATAAGTTTGTGCTAATGAGCTTTATGAGGTAAAAAATTACTCCAAAATACCTAAGAACCTTATTGCATGTTGGAATACTTTGAAGGAGGAAGTTCATAAATCATACTGCCATATTGTATGTCTATAATACATCTAATACATGTGGATTTAATTAGCAAGTATGTAAAACTTACATTGATACTGTAGTACTTAGCCCTAAAACAATCAGCCTGAAAAGCTATTTTTAAATTCAATACTTAGAAAATGTATAATCTGGATTTTCATCTCTAAAATATAATTTCTACATGGACATCACAGGTAATCTGTGGAAAGAATAGCAATATTCAGAAACTGAGTAATGTTGTAGCAGATCCAATTTCGAATAAAACTTTTCCTAGAAACTAGAAGATGTTAACAATGCATTTGATAAAACCTTAAATCATATTTTCCAGAGAGGGAAAAAGAGGGAAAAGAAGCATATGGAGGTCATGGTGGGTGTGACGTCCATTACCACATAGATTTAAGTCCCATTAGTCATTTCAGTGTATATTTTTTTTTTACTTCTAACATGTTGACACTTTGAGTGCTTGTGTACATTGTGGGAAAAAAAAAAGAGAACATAAAAAGGAAGAGGAGAAGGATGGGAATAGGAAAGAGGAAAGGGAAGAGCAAAGGGAAAGAAAGGGAAGAGGAGGTGAGGGAAGGAATACATACTAGGAAGATGTCAAGATAGATGGACAGGATACAGCATGCAAATAAACTTACAGTTCATGGGCCCTCAGAGGCACAGTTCTTAACTGGGCAGGTGTTCTAACCCCTTGTTAGTTGCTCTCAGCTTATACAGCATTGTTGGCTACTTTTGAAATGTGATCCTTGTAGTGCTAATGTGGTAACTAAGTGATGGCCATCTCTTATTCCCAGTTTTCCCCATTTTCCCAGTAGAGAGCTGGAGCCCGTTCCCAATCTGGGCAGAGAAACGATGCCTTCACTGAAAGATTTTAGAAGTATCCATGAAGAGAAGGTATCTGCTTTGCAGGACAGCTCACAGAAGTCACTCAAGGAACAAGAAAAATAGCAGAAAGCACAGTGATGTGGCAGTGATGCTGTCACTGAAATGGGTGAAGGTATGGGAAAGAACAGACTCACCAGAATTGTCTGCAGGGGTGCACAAACTGTGATAAAAAGGACTGTGGGAGGATTTAAATAACCTTGTCAAAGTGCATGTGTGCACCCGGCCCTCACCTCTAGATCTGTCGAGAAAAAATAAAAATATCTTTAAATTATATTACACAAAACCATCACAAGTCTATAGGGTGCTGTAGACAGACTGAACTCTGTCACCCCAGTGTGAGAGTCCTGGGCCTGGTCAGCACATCCAGAGATGAGCTGGAGGAGGCCTGGAAAGAAAGTCCTGCAGTTCCTCCTGCTTTGGTCCAATTCATGGGACTTAGTACTGGCACAAGCCACCCCAGGAACCTCCTTGTTCCTCACTTTAGTTTCAAATGAGGGAGTGCATTTGACACATGGAGGCTGATCACAACACTGATCTGAAATAATACTTTTGACTTTGACCTTCCCTCTCCTGAATTTGCTTTACCTGTCTGTTGTCCTTTATCATTGATCTACAGCAAGAACCTTTTGTAGCAGAACACCATCCTCTTCCTGCACCTTTGTGCACCACTAAGCAACTGTAATATTTATAATATCAGATTTTGGGTGGCCTGAGCACTCTTTTGTTTTTCATAAAAGGGGTAATTAAGCAATTTTTATAGAGTCAAAACTTGGACACAGCTAAAGTCACTGCCCAAGGCAAGTGGGCCAGCCATCATGTACAGTGTATTAACTATGCTTCCCTACAGGAAAGCAGCAGAGTGTGAGTATGGGTTTTCAGGGATCACAGAGCCATGAGAAGCAGCTGCAGGAGGTAGTCTGGCCAACAGGATAGGCAGAGATTTGCTTCTGCCTGCTCACTGGAATTAAACTAGATGACAGAAAAGATGATGCCTCATTCATGATACCAAAGTTTCCTCCTAAAGAGGAAAAAACCCCAAAATAACCCTGAAAGTTCTTGTAACATGTTCATGGCATAAGGGGGGTGGAAAGGCTCTGAGAGGGTCTGTAAGAGTTAATGGATTAATTTGTAAATGTTTTGAGATCTTGCCCTAATGTACAGAGGGAAGCTAAGAACACTTGCTCTGCATGTATTTGCAACTCCATTATAAAGACCACAGTGCCAGATCTTGAATTTCACACATAAATCCACAGGTACCTGTAACTCAGACAGATGGCTCTGAGGCAGCAAGGAAAATAGCTCTTCCTGGTTTTCAACTTTATTTGATTAGGTGTATTTCCACACTATGAGCAGCCTTACAGCAAAAGAACAGGCGCTTCTTAAGACAATAGTTACAAGCAAAACAGATACATTCTCTGAGGTAAAAGGTAGTGTCTGTCTGCAACCACTAGGAGGACTAAATCTGGGCTGATTTGGGTTCTGTTTCCCACAATGAAAGAGTGGGAAAATTATCTTCCCTTGCTCTTGGGATAGAAATGGTATTGGATGAATCAGCCTGTTACAAGAACTTTTTGGACAGAATACAGGAAAATCTTCATATGATTTGAATTTGGTTAACTCACAAGCATTATTGTTTTACATTGTTGGCACACACAGTATCATTAATAATAGGATCTGCCAAAAGCTACTACTTTATGGGACCTATGACAGTTGAATCTATGCCTAAGTAGCTTAGAGAATCACACACCTGTTAACAGGACTCATCCTGCTCAGCAGCAGGGACCTTGCCCATGGGTGCAGAGCATCTTCAACTTCAACAACAGCCAGGCCAGCCAGGGCTCAGCATTTTGCAGGACAGATTTTTATATTTCTGTCCTTTCCAGCAGACCCCCGGGGTATTGAAAAGAGCCAATAAAGAAAACAAAACAATACAAAAGCCAACAAGCAAAAAAGACCAGCATTTGCTGAAAATGCTGACCAACATTTGCACTGATTCTGTTAGTGTGCCCCTTAAATTTCCTGCGTGTCCTGCTGTGTAAATGCAAAAAAAAAAAAAAAAAACCAAAAACTTTATTTCTCTGAATATTAGGGAATATTTGCTTTGGCTTTACTCTATACACATCATCATTCCTCACATCCTACATTTCAGAGCAAGGTTTGAAAAGGACTTGCCTGAGGAATATTTCACTTACTTACTCTGAGATTTGAGTTTTTATCAGACAGAATTATTTAGGTTGGAAAAATTCTCCAAGATTGTTGAGTCCAACCATCGACATAATAGTGCCTAGATCCTAAGGGTCAGGTGAATTTAGCAGGGTGTTTCCATTCTCTCTGTGAGCATGGTGTGCAACATTGCTTACTGATCATTACCTGCTGCCAGCATCCTTATTCTTATCTACTAAGTCTGACAAAGAATCATGTGAAATTGTTTTTACCAGTCTGTGGCAGGCTTTGAGGTTATGACAAATTAGCTTGAATTTCAAACTATGGATTGAAATCACTGTACCAGGCAGGGCTGGAAGCTTCTGGGCTCAGTAAGCTGTGATCCACCCCAACTGCAGGCCCTCTTCACCACCAAGGCATTGGATGTTCAGATCCCATTTGTGGGCAGTAACTGAAGTTGTTCCAGTGCTTAAATTGGAAAATCAACTCATTACCATGCAGCCTGTGCCATGCACGCTGCTGCTCTCATAAGTCTTATTTTAAATTTGTCATTCTTGGCTATCAGCAAAAGAACAGAAGTGCAGCATGCAGAGCAGAGTAAACTCGGTACTCCACGTTCTGGGCAAAGCTGCTCCAGTATGTTAAAAAATGTAAGAAGTACCATAGCCAGTCTAATCAAAAGCTTGTCTAGCCAAGTATCCTGTCTCTGACAGTGATTATTAGCAGATATTGAGACAAAAGTATGAGAATTAGGGTATATAGAGTCCTTTTACTGCCTTCCAGCCTCTAAAAATCAACTGTGTAGAGATTTCCTGAGTCTGAAATTACATCCAGGGCATAGTATCTAATAGTCAACAAAGCAGTCATCCTCCATCAATGTGTCAATCCCTTCTGGAGGTTATTTATTTAATGCATTTTGCCACAATGTAACTACAGGCCACACAAAAAGTTTTTCTTTTTTGCCTATTTTTAGTTGTCCCTGACAATTTTATTGGGTGCCCCCAAAGATTTTATATTCTGGGAGACTGTGAACGATCAGTCCAATCAGTCCCTGTTTGTTTTCCCTGCACTAGCCAGGGTTTATGGAACTGTGCTCTCTTCTGCCTCCATTATAATTTTTCCAGACTGAGAAACCCTATGATTTAGGAGAACAGGAACATGCCAAAAAGGAAAAGACACTTGTGGTAGGAGCAGTTGCGGAGGAGTTTCTGGAGACAGGACTTGCTCCAGACATCTTCTGAGCCACACTGTAGACCTGTGAAGGTGAAGAACGGATACTGTGTCCAGACAGCAGGGAAGCATGAGGCTCTAGTATCCGAGTAAGGAAAGCCAAGGACTATCCCTGCTCTGCAACTCTGACATTTCTCCTCAGGGCCACTAAGATATGAAGGTGGATGGCAATTTTCACCTAAGAGTGGCATGGGAACCCATCTGCCACAAGGCAATAAGAAAAGAAAGGAGATGTCACCATCTTCTCTGATGTATGTGACTGCCTGTGTTGGAGGTCTTGAGGAAGCTGGACAGCTGAGTGGCTGAGGATGGGAGGAAATTTTCTGTGTGATTTCACAGGGAAGTCTTAAAACCCACCTGAGCAGGAATATCAGGTAGATGATACTTTCTATGAGCAAAGAGGATGTTGATACTAAACACAGTATTTAGAGTCAGGGTGAAGTGAAGATTTCAATTGCTGGGCAGGAAAGGAAGTAGATCTTGGGTTGTGTGCAAATTTGGAGAAGGCGCTGCAATGGGAGTAAAACCCGATGGTAGTACACAATAGGGGTAAAAATTCAGCTTGGTCTAATAGTAAGGCAAGAGAAAGTAGAAGATGAGTCTCTGAAAAGAGAGAGTTCACAACTCTTAAAAAATGAGGACAAAAATAGAAAATACCAAGTTTCAAAAAGAAAGTCCAGGAAACTCTAAGTCCATGGCTGAAATTTCATCGTGCTACAGCCAGAGCAAAAGACAACGGGAAAGGAGGGATGTAGAAAGCTCCTGCATGCAAGCTGGGAGTTGTTCCCAGGAACAATAGTAATAATATGAGCACAGCCTGTCCCAAAGCAGAGAAAGGTTAGGAAAGCAAGCATGAGATCAGCTTTCCTGACCCTTACCTTTACTGTCCTTAACAGATTGTATTACTGTTACAGATAAAATTAGGTCTTTATAGGAAAACCTTTTTTCCCTTCTCAGTTCAAGTCTGGTTCTGAGTTATAAACTCATAAACTTACAATTTCAGCTTCAGTCCCTTTCACAAAGATCCATGTGATAATATAAGCCTGTAAGGTCATTAAA
Organism: Molothrus aeneus; assembly: GCF_037042795.1. Lineage (NCBI taxonomy): Eukaryota > Metazoa > Chordata > Aves > Passeriformes > Icteridae > Molothrus > Molothrus aeneus. The sequence continues at coordinate 141,011,423 of NC_089646.1, read as the reverse complement.
CCCAAGGGTACATGGAGGAGATAAACAGCACATTGCCAGAAATAAAAGCCTGTACAGATACCTATAATCTTATTCTGACTTTGCAGAAAAGTAAGGTGCAAAAGGAAAAGATGTACAAATGTAATTATTTAACACTTTGTATACAAGATGAGAGATGGGTCTTTTTCACCTCATGGATAGGACAGGCCATGGGAGGGGTGATGCCAGAGTTACATGTGGACATGAAAAATCCAAGGAAACAAGTCAGCCAGAGTGTGAGGCAGCCACCCTGGTGCCCCTTCCCGCTGTTGTCAGAGCTGCCTCCAGAGTGAGCAGAGCCAGGGCATAACGCCCCAGGTCTGCTGGCTGGGAACAGCCTGTTCTGCAGTGTCACACTAAAAACCCTGCCTGCACCACAATCCATCATTGAGGATTTTCTGACTGTTCGTGGAAACGTCTCCCTCACTCACAGATTTCAAACAAAAACCATCATCAATGTGGACTTGCGGCCAGAGCATGTTTTCATTAATCAAGATGTTAATCGTGGAATCACCAAGAGCTCTGCCAGACAAATAAACATACTCAAGACATCCAGGACTAGTAAACTTTGCCCTTTTTATGACTGCTTTTTCCATGATTCTTTGTCTAATTGGGTTCAACAGAAAGCTCCCTATGATAACTTGCATCACTGGGTTTTTTCACATAGAAAATAGTGTCTAGAGAGGTGCTTGCCTTAACTTTACGATAATGCCTGCTAAGAATTGAGTGCTTAATTTGACAAAAAATAATAGATGATACCCTAATCTGGAAATAGCATTGCAAAAGGAGCTGCAGCATTGTGACCTTTAGCCCTAAATGCTGTAAGTTTGGCTAGGATGTCTTGTTAACAGAAGGAGAGTGAAAGCTGCTTTCTCACTCACCAGTTTTCTCACTGCTCCTCTGCCCTGCTCCTAGCCTGTGAACTCACCCCTATGAAAAAAAACTATGGTCTTCATTCAGTACCACTCCTTGATCTGTGATTGGAAATGGCTTAAATAAAAGTCCCAATCTGGGTATTCCTCTTCTCAATATTATTGCAGGTTGCCCTGCCCACCTCTGCATGAACAATGAGGATCTGTACAGCAATGCTAACAGCTTTGAGATATACTCTGTAAATCAAGAACATCTATTCTCCTGCTATGAGTAACTTGTGATCTGTATTCTTGATTTTTTGGAATAAGCTTTTTAGTATTTACCTCAAGGTCGTGGTGCCTGAGACTGCTGGATGCTGCAATGTAGTTAGCCATTGTATTTACAGAGGTTATGGTCTCTTTGCTTTAGCCATTTTCTCTGCTAACACCACCCTCTCTACAATTTTTATACCAGAATATTTGACTCCACTTTGCTATAGCAAGGAGAAGACAGAAGATCTGATCTCTTCTCTTATTGTTGCCCTCTGTTCAATACAGCTTCTCAGCAAACAGCTCTTGGCCTAGAGACTTGCAGCTCTGATTTGCTCTTCTCTCCCAGAAAAGCAGGGAGAGGAGAGCAAGACTTGGTCAGAGGTTGTGTGAGCCAGCCATAGATCCTGTGCTAGCTCCTGATCCCTGCCTTTATTAGAGTGGTGTGTCCAGTGAAGATACAGAAAGTATTTGTAGATGGTGGAAGGACCAGATGAAAACAATAATACTTATTTGATTAAAAAGTATAAAGACTTGGTTTCATTTCATATTGTAAAGGAATTGAGATGTGGAAAGCACAAGAGTTCAGACAGGTCCCCAGAATAACTCCTAGCTCTGTCAGAAAAGTCCTCATGTGGATATTGTGATCTAACTCCTACCTAGAGCGGCAGTGTCCTACAGGCATTTAAAAAAATGTTGAAAAAAATCTTCCTGTGTCCCATCTACTGTTTACTACCTCAAAAGAGAGACCCTGAAGCTTAGGCCTGTTTTAGAGTTATCCTCCCTTTGTCCCCAGGCTGCTTGTGAGCTGACTGCTTGTTCTCCCTTTCTCATCCGTTTTTGTCCACTGTCTCACCCACAAATGTCAGCATTTCCTACAGTTTCCAGAAGTTCTTGTGTCTCAGATAAGAATTATTCCATAGACAAATCCTTGCCAGCATTACCCAGGATCAGCTTTTCATGTATGTGACCTGCTTTAGGGCTATATGAATGAACACTGAGCAAGTATTTGACTTACAGAATAAATACACAAACCCGCTCAGATAAAGCAAGACTCACTCAGTGATGTCTGTGCTATTTTAAGTTCAAGATCTAAATTTATGGCCAGCTGAATATGACTGGTGTCAGCAGAACTGTCCCTGATGAGCCAACCTCATTTTCTGCCTGGGATGTAGCCAGTCCTCCCATCCAGGCATTTTCTGACCAATGAGCAGAGTGTTTTGCATCATTCCTCTAAGGTTCTTCACAGATCTTCAAAGCAAAATACAGTCTTAGGAAGTTACCTAAGTTGAATATCACTCCTATTGGGTCCTAAACCTCCAGTAGTGGAGGGACACAAAAGTAGAATGTCCAAAGCTAATGTTATAGCTTTGAAGAGCAGGCATCCAACTCAGTTTTGTGGCCACCATGTGTTTGTGGGCTGCATAATTCAGATCTGGTTGGCTTTGGTGTCTTTAGACCACTGAGATGGGTTGGGCAGGGCAGGATGTCAATATTCCTCAAGCAGGGCACAGGGTACCCATAACAGTGCATCACATCACTGACTTGTCCAAATACCTGCACACCCAAGAGACAAAAACTGGCCATGCCAATACAGGGCTCATCAGCCTCCAACTTCCAGCTTTTTTGGCTCCCATACTTGGAAACCAGTTGAGCATGAAGTTATGAGAAATTCCTGATTTAAGCTGTTGAAAATTAAGAAATGACAGAGTGGTTTTCTGGACTAACCACATTTGCCGGCTTTTGGTTTTTTCCCTTGCAGTAAAATAAGAAGAAATGGTAGGCAATTTTTCATTTGACATGTTCCTCCTATCTTTGCAGCTATAAAACAAGAAATTAACTAAGCAGGAGATGGTACTTTGCAGCTGGAAATGATGTGGTCACATTGATTAGGACAAGCAAGTCTAGTATCCAGCAAAGCAAGCACACGTTTTTCCTCTGCCTAATTTCTTGTGCCTGTTTACAAAGCAGTTTGCTTCTAACTGTAGGCAATGCTACCCACAAAATGTAGAATCAAATAAAGCAAACATCACCTCAAGCTGTTACCAGAACAATTTATAATTTACTCATGTTCCTTTCTCAAATATTCTCTTTGTTTATTCCAGAGCTGTCAGGAAAGAAAAAAAAAAAAGGAGAGAAACATTTTTCGAAGGTTAGTAGGGAAATTTCAAAGGAAATATAGGGTCTGCTTGTGCTCTCTGTTGCTGCATGTGAAACCATTCTGAAATGTTCAATTAACTGTTATTTAGCAAACTTCACTCTCCATGGCTGCCCATACTCTTCACCTCTGCCGTCCTGATTTAAGGCAGTGTAAAAATCCCCCTGCCGAGAGCCAAGACCTGTGGTCTCAAAAATCCAGGGGAGTCTTTGCTTTAATTGTGGTTTTTGAGGTGGACCTTCAGCTGAGACTGTCTCTATACAGCTTCCCTCTGGTACTCTGACAAGTCTATCCTCTGTTTGCTCACCTCATTTTTCTGCCAGTAATATGATAAGAACAATAAATAATAAGGCTATTATTATAGTTTGCTGAATTAGCTTTTTACTATTGAAATTAAAAGCTTAACTTATAGTCACAAATGGCTTAAATATTTAGCCAAAGTAATACTTCCAAATTGCTCCTTCCTTAAACCTATGAGGTAATTCTTAAGATACTGTCTTTTGGGAGCTAGAATAAATATTATGAAAGTCAAAAGATGTCAAATCTTCTAGGCAATGGAATAGCCTAAAATTAATTCTAGTAATGAATTTTGATACAATGATTTCTAACATGTCTCTTTAGAGTGATAAACAATCTGACTTTCAAAATCCAATATTCAATACATTTATGAGTAACCACATGGTAAAATGACAGCCAGTTTGCTTCAGTCCTGGAGTCTGCCTCAGCCTAGCTGCTTGTGGTAAACTTTTCAGTTCTTTCTTAGCAGGCTTGCTGGAAAATTGCCAGTTACAGAAATCTCTGGCAGTTGTGAAGTGCAGCTGTGGTGATCTGCTTAATTTTCCATAAAATTAATTTGCATCAGGCAATCTCCAGCATATACTGAATAAAACACACACAGGTCCATATTTCAAAAGCACTATGGTGATCTCACCTGCACCATATGAATCATTTTCATACATTTTTATTGCCATGACAGAGAACGTAAGCCCAGTGATTATGGTTTTTAACTACTTCAGAGTTCACATGAACTTTTTGACCATGTAGCCAAAAAGAGAAAAAAAGAAAATTATTCTTATGTAACTTTTGTGCAGAGTCAAAGCCTGTAACTCAAAATGGGTAACTGGCATGTATCAGCTCTTTTAATTATATTAATCCACCTCACTCAGTACACATAAATAAACTATAAAAATATTTTTAAATTATTAATTCAGTGAAGTTCTTTGAAGTTTGCAAATGTTCAGGAGAAAGGAAGAAATAGAAAAAAATTCCTTTTTTTGTAAACTTCCATATCTGCCAATCTTGAACTCATAGTGCAAGCACTAAATTAGTTACAGAAGAAATTGGCCACTTCCACCTGTACATTTATTTTAATTGATTTAAACATTATTTCATAAGTTTCTCTCTTTATTTGATCAAGCATATACTTTGACCAACATAGAGATTTAGTTAAATTTGCAATTTCTTCTGTGTCATACATAAACCAGCAAAAACCCTAGCACAAGCACAAACTGTATCAGCATTAAAGTGTCTTTGCCAATACTGTCAGCTCTCTGTTATCCAGACTAATGGGAGGCTGGAAATAGCTCCCCATACAAGGGATCTCTGTCCCTGCACCCTCCTCTGGCTGGACATACATTGCATGGCCCCACAGTTGTGCTTCTGGCAATTTCTACCTACTGGGAGTCAAACTGCACCTATCCTACAGCCAGGGCCAGCTGCTGCCCACTCTCTGCACAGCCCTGTCTTTATGGTGCAGAAGTTGCACCAAGTCCCCCTGAACTCAAGCTCAAGCTGGCCCTGAGCGTGGCTGCTCACATGCTTTTGCATCCATGATGTGGATGAGACCAGTTAATTAAAAATTTTGTTTACAAAAAGTTGGTTTATTTACCTGGGGAACTGTTACAACTTGCATCCACACAATGAGGGTGTGCTGATGCAGTAAAGCAGTGTGAAGACTGTAGTAAATAATTTGAAGTCCTGAATACTGTCTTTGTTTATTTTGTCTGGATATGTTTCATTGATCTGATTCACCTGTGTTTGATTTACCCTGTCTTCAACAGTTAAGGCTTTGATCTAGTCTATACTGCTTGTCCTGCCCAGTCCATTTATAAAAGAGTTTTAGAAAGTTTACCCTGGACAAAAGGTTACTCAACTACGGCTACTGAGAAGAGGGTATGCTGAATACTTGGTAATTCACTTTGGCTTCCCCTTTACTGCTACTCAGCTGATCTGTCTATCCATCTCACTATCTCTAGCTACAAATACAGAACAGTTGTTTTATAGTGTATGACTTTTTCAGACTTGGTAGATTATCTGGATTCACAACATCTGGTTTACATGTGATGGTGCTCATAGCGAGAGAAGCAGGATAGTTTGATGGAGTTGTGTTTCTGTCAATATGTTCTTTGCAAAAAGGATGAGTATTTTTTGTTCTAAAGAAATATTTTGATGACCTATGGTATCACAGAGGGAGTTCAAGGAAACTGTTAATACATATTTTTAATAGACAGCAGCTTTCCAGGACCTGCATCTGTTCAAACATACCATTTAGTCTGTGGAGCTGGGCTAACACAGACCACTGTGCACCAGCAGGGGCTGGGAGCCCTCAGTGAGATGTGCCTACTGTGTTTGTTATCCAGTGTTAAGGATAACAGGTGAGCTATGATATCAGAAGTTCAAGAGCTGGACTCAAAGATTTAAGGTAACTAACTCCCGCACTTTCTTACATATTTATATTCACTTTATATTAACAGGGGATTAATTCAGTTGCAAAAAGAAAAGTGCCACAGGGTACTTGTCATGGCCTTCTGCCTCTGGCTGCTCCAGAAAGACACATCTTGCACTGGGTCTGTCATCTTTATACTGGACACACCACAGCATCTCACATGGCACTAGATGTTTAGGCATAGGAAGTTGCACTTAGATATTAGCCCAGGTTCTACAGAAACTCAGAAATTCAGCATTGAAATAACAAGTTCCTGAAGGAAAAAAAAATTTAGGAATTGCAATACTGAGCATAGCAACACTTCAAATTTAGGCACCCCTTTGAGGATTTATTCTATCCAACTTTGGGAATGTAACGTAACCATGTAGATTTCAAGGCCATTTGCTGCAAATTCTCTCTGCAGTTGATGGAAAGAGGCCAGAAGACACTTTCAGAGATGACAAAGTCCTTACATGTAGATGACCCATGTAGCCCCTCTGAACTGTACAGTCCTTAGTTTCTTATTGTAAATGCCACTGTCAAAGGAGTAAAATTAGGTGGGATGGGCCTAGAGCCAGGTCATGCACTGTGACTCTCAACCATGAGACAGGGACCTTGACTTCCTCTCATGGGGAAAGATGGTCTATAGAAGCCAGCAAGCTGAGGGGAAATCTCTTTGAACAAGGCAGGTGAAATTCAAGAAATGCAGAGGCAGTTTGCATAGTGCCATGGGAGCAGCACTCAGCCTCATACTCTTCTCTGAAGTCAGACATTTGCCTAAATTTCTAAGGAGGTTTCACCTGTAGTTACCATCCCTTGCTGGGGTGGTGGAAACAGCTGGTTATTTGCCCAGGTTTACCATGGCCTAGAGAAACTAAATACATGAAATAGCTGATGAAAGTTAGCACCCAGAGTCAACTGGGTTGAGTAACTATAAGAGACCTTGAGTGATCTCCCAGACCTTGTTTGGAGAGTTGTTATTGCTGTGGTTTGTTTTGTTATGGCAGGAAAAAATAAAACAAAGAGTACAAGGAGAGGTAATCAATTAATTCAGAGATATAAAAAGGGTCCATGCTTTTAAAAATAACATCTTCTACATTCATTTTCTACATTTCAAGTGCATGTCAATTATTTTCTATATAATGAAAAGCTCACCAGCACTGAAATTTTAACTGATAATGCAGAAAGTGAGAAAACAATCCATCATCAGTGATATTAGCCACCAAGGTGCCAGTATATCCATGGTGTCCCAAAAGTCCTTCTTTTACCCCTCTCTGTAAGTACAGTACTGGTAGAGGTGAAATCTAGCACAGTTCTTGTTTTAGGTCAGGGTTTGTGAATACAGTAGCTCTGACCAAACTCAGACACCAACTGTATCTCCTTTCTGAAAATCTGTATGAAAACCAGGGACTAAGCAGACCAAAATATTGTTTAACGTAACCACAGGATTAAATTATGTAGAGGCAAAAAGCATGTTAAAACCCCAGAATGCATTCTACATCCCTTTGTGGCTGTCCCAGCCCTCTCAGACACCCAGTTATATGACCAAAAGAAGCATTATTCCCACAAACAACTTTACAGGGGCTCTTGTAGGAGTTCCCTTTTTAAGCTGCTGCACTTCTTTTGATCTCTGCTAGGCGTAGGCTTTTTCCTGTCTTGCCAATGTCTTTTAAAGTTCCCAGACACTTTGCAAAGAAGCAGCCTGGTGTCAGCTATTCAGTTTTCTCGCCCATATGTCTTTTGTCCCTTTTATAGTTTCTATGAGACTGTGACAAGAAATTTATTGTGAACCTACTACAGTGACCAGGTAGGCCCTCAGTACTCATATATCATCATAAAAGAACATCTTCCTGTCTTCTCAGGGCTCATACATGAGAATTTTTCCCACAAAATGCCTCTGTTCCAGATATCATCTTCTCAAGTGCATTTCTCATTCAAATCTGGACACATGAGGGCATAAGCTCATCCTTCATAGGCTCTGTCCAGCTGTCTCCTGAGTGAGACGGTCACCAGCAGAAGCCAAGATGGGATCTCTGTCTGTGCCCAGCAGACACAGCAGCACTGCAGACAACTACATGTCAGCAGATGATGAAGTGTTATTATGCAAATTTCTTCATTAAACTAACATTTCCTTTCTGCTCTGGCTCAAGTCTGTGTGTGTTCTACTCAATTATGTCTCAGCTTCCCAACCTATTTCACACATAATTAAGATAAATATTGTTGCACTTAATTAATAAAGCATGGCATTTAATTTAAACAATCTCAAACTCAACTACCATATAAAACTGGCTAAAAGAACTGCTGTAAAGATGGTGACATTCAGACCTGAATATTTCTTAATTATGCATGAGTTAGACATTTAGATGCTTCTTTCTTATTATAAAATGGAGAACTTTGATGTGGCAGACCTTTCCAAAATACATTCTTATTTTTCAAACTTATTATGAGTTGTCTTATCAGCAACTACTAGTGGGGAAATTTATACTGTCATCAACCACCTGTAGTATACAAATTGTTGTTTAACCTCATTCATTTAATCATCAGTGTTGCTCACTTTCTACTAAAGTATGTAAACTGTTTTTTAATAGCAACACTCTGGATGGTGTGTAAAAGGTTAATATAATATGATTAATACTATATACTTATACTGATTAGAAAGCAGTGGCAGGTTGGTGTTATGACCAGCTTATTAAATTATCAAATGGAATATATGTGCATACAGTGTCCTCTGCACACAAATCCTGGTTGAAGGAATACACGTCCTGCAGTGTATTGCTGTCTCAGACAGCTATCCTTCATTTAACATTTTTATTATACTATAATTGCTTTTAGGAATTTAAATTTAAAGATGGATTTTTTTTCAGGGGTATCTTTACCTCAGTTCCCAGATTGTAATTGGCAATTCCTTATCATAGTTTCTACTGCCTTGATGAGTTTGGGAGTCACATTAGTGGTTGGAGCTATTTGTTGCAGGATGTCATAAAGGAACACAATCTGGATAATTATGCAGTGTGTTTATGGCTTGGGGAGAGTGATGATTATCTGTGTGATCTTCCAAATATATGTTCCACTTGTAAACCAATTCAATCTTATCTTCAACAGGATAGAGGATTAAAGTTTTCTGAGCTCTTGTGGACTAAAAATCCCTGATATCTGCATAGGGGAGAGAGACTTAGCAATACTGCAGTGGGAGCCTCCTGGTTGATATCAGAGAATTTACATGATGAATTTTTATGAATACTCCAGACCTTTAGGCATTATAAAAGAGGTAAAAACTATAGTCATAAGACACAAATTCAGTGTATGTGAAGCTCCATTAGTTTCACTGATCATGGAACAAGTTCTTGCATTGCCAATAAAACACTTGGTTCAAGTCTGTGAATTAATGCCAGGTACCTCTTTACAGGTTGGAATATTCTGATTTAAGGAATTTTTCCATTTCTCTGATTTCTCTGATTTTAAGCACTCCTGCCAATGCAATTGCTTGTGAATCAGTCTGTTACCTCTGGAAAAAGTGCCTCTGGTTGGTCAATCTAGCTGTACCTAATAATGTAATTTTGGATTATTGCACCATTCCAAAAAAAATAGAGAGAGGAAAACTGCAAACCATTTTGCATACTAAGGTAACATCAAAGCGAATTTGTCTGCAAATGTCAGACTTCAAAAGGCTACACCTACAATAGTGAAGGTTTTCCATTTACACAGAATACCTGTTAGAGATCAATTCCAATCTACAAAAATCTGATTAAGGCTTCTTGTTTTACAGTTTACTCAGCCCCAATTCTCATCCAAAGAATACACTTGAATGAGAACTGCAACACTGAGCTGGACATTCAGATGTTTAGTTTGACTGTATTTGACTTCATTCCAAGTGTTTCCCCATTCCTGGCTCCTACACACAACTTTTATATTATGTCATAAATACTATCATCAAACTAAATATGCTGTGCTGTAGACAGGTCAGCTGGAAAAAGATTGTCACCAAATGGCAGAACGTTGCAAGAAGAACTGGAGCAAGGAAAAATTGGTAGCAAATACGGTTGATCATCTACTTAGTAGAATATTTTTGAGGTTTTTGTGTAGAGTCTCATCAGAGGCCACTTCAACCCCAAAGGAAAATAAAGCAATTTCAGCAAGAATTAGGCAACAAATGTTTTAGCATAGCTGAAGGCACTCATTCTTTTACAATAACAGAGAAGGCATGATAAAGAGATGTGAGCATCCCTTGCATGGATTTATCTCTTTGTGTCTGTATATTTTCCCCAAGATAACCTCAATTAGCTACAGTCCAAATTCATTCTTTTTTTTTATGAGTGCCCGAGATTGGATGAAGCTCTCAAAAGAAGCAGTTCTGCTCAGCAAAACAAAGGAGTCTGAATTGCTGTAATCTGCCTGCCAGTGAGGACAATGGCCAGGAAAATGCAGGACCTGAATGTTATCATCTGCTTGTAAGAGGTTTCACATGTTTTAGAAACACTGGCAATACACTTTACCTAAATGCTTCTTCTAAAGCTTGTATGGTGTCATTTTTACTGCCCTTGCCACTTTGGCTTGCCAGTGCAGGGATGCCAGACCTTGATAAAATCATAGAGTGATTCTGCTGTGCAGACAAAGCCTTTTTAATGCATCCTCTGAGAAGAGCTGAGGGATGATGCTAACCTTCAAAAAAAAACGTGATTGTAATGTACCATTTCAGTCCCATCTAAGCCCTAAAGAGTAGTCTCTTGTCCCAGAAGAAATTTAATATCCTGTGCTGTTTAACCTTGTTCTTCTTCCCATGGAGGGTTGTAAATGGGCTCTTTATTCCACCTACAAGCCTTAGAAAACTTTTTCATGAGGCTATCTCTGCCCAAGACATAGTGACCTCATTGTTGTGGCTAACTGAACAGATCATTCTTGCAATGACACTTCCACTTCAGAGCCCTACAGTAACCATAGAACCGGCTTTAGCAGAAGACACTTCAGTTTCTATATCCTTATTTAATTTGTTTATTTTACCAATAGACAGCAAAGACATTTTCTGTATGAAGTGCTGATGATTTGTCGGCAGCAGCTTGGTCCACATGGTTTTTTACAATGACAGTCATTGTGTTCATATATTTTAAAGAGAAACTGTGCAACCATCACTGAGATTTCTGTACTATGGGAAAAGAAGTTCCCTGAGCTTGCAAGTTTCTAACCCAGGGCAGGAAGCCTGAAAGCCACAATGTCCCCAAGCTGAAGGCTGAAATCCCATATCGTAGTACTAGCCCAAGCCTGTATTTTGAGGAAGCCCAGTCTGTGCATAAAGTTGCACTCCAGTCATGCACCCTGACCATGAGCCAAGTGAGTTGTCAAGAAACCAAATAATTTTCTGATGGCAGCTGACTTCCTGGCAGGAAGGGTTTCCTCAGAACCCTGCATGGGTCCTGTCTGTTTGCCAAGACCCACCCATGTCACAAAACATTTTGATTTCAACAAATCAGTGGTTTCCAAAAAGCTAGGAAAAAAAGGAAAAACATAAAGAATAAAGACAAAGTTCTCAACCAATTCAAATGATTTCACTTAGTTTTCCCAAAGCTATAAATCATTGCAGTTGCTGTGTTTCAAAACGGGACCCTCCAGTTGTGTTAGCTAGTTTGGAAGAGTCTTACACACCGAGTCCTGAGGTGCCTGAGAGCACTGCACTGTACAAATGTCCTGATCACACCATAGCAGGGTACCTCCATACAGCCTCCTGCTCCCCTGTGAACATCCTCCCACAGTCCCCAGCATAAAGTCCATGTGCCTGTTCCCCAGGAGGATGAATGGCTACAAAATTGTGCTCACCACAGGGCCCTTCATTCAGAACAGAAATCTCAGTCTCTGGTATGTGAAATTTGTTCACTGCCTTCTTGTACCCTGCCACCTCAGGGTGTAATTTAAACAGGACAGGTAACAACCAGGTAAGGCTTCCTGGTGTGTCTGGTGGTCACTAACCAGCAGAACACAAACTGTCCAGCCAGGGTCACTGGGTACCTCCTCTGGCTCCTTGCCTGAGCTAGATTACTGTCACAACAACTTAATTAGGTAAAAATAATCACAGTTTAACACACTGGTAGAGTGACTCTAGAGGACTCTTTACCACCTTTTGGCCTATTGCCTTTCCCAGTGATTCCTCAGATTTATTCTCAAAATGAGCCTCTTGGGATTGATACCCCTGCTGAGTGATTGACCAAAAGGTTTTATGCAGAGTAAATGAGAGACCCTGGCAACTGACAAGATACATGCCACAAATTATCATGAAAACTTCAGTCTCCAAAAGCATTTGTGTGTCTTTGGGTCAGAAACAGCAGGGTTGCTGTGCAAGATTTGTACCTAAATGACCTTCTGCAATTGTGATTGCCTTATGCTGGCATGCTTTGCCTGTGTCCAGAAGCACAGTTGGCTGTTTCTTTAGAGCAAGCCCCTGCTTCCATGTGGTATGGATTTCCACCAGTTTCAGACACAAAGGCAGGTGATCCTCTCCTCTGCACCATGTATGTTGCCATCCTCCCTGTGCCATGCCAAAAGATGTATAGCAGAAAACAGATTAAAGTCCCTGTGTTTCACTTTGAATAGTTAAATCAGAATGTCCGTGACGAAATACCAGGAACATCCTGTTCTTTTACTCAGTCAATACAAGTCCTACAGCCAGTCCTTTCTCATCTGCACTGCCCCACCCTGGAGCCCATGCCAGGATATCCCCCTGATGCTCCATGTATACATGTATGCTGGCACCTCAGGAGCAATGAGGAGGGTGAATTGGGGGAGCTTTGGAGCTCAAAGAAGGGCATCAGTATTTCAGGAGGGAGTAACATGTTGTTAATTAAAGCAACTGGCTGGGGCAGGGTATAAAGTGAGAGAAAGGCAGGAAGGGGACCACCAAAATACATGGGAATGGAGATGTGACACCATAAGTATTACTGTACTATACTGTATTATAAGTCTCCAACAGTTCACCAGTTGTATTTTTATAGCAAAACAACAGTTTGTAGAATTATAAACTGCCCATGCAGACAGGCCATTAATGTTTCAATGAGAAAAGCAGGAACTAGAGTCACTCAAACCAAGCCAGAGCTTTGTGTATCAATATTTTGCTGCTTCTGGAAGTCTCAGCAGCATTAAACTGCTCCATTTAAATAGGTTTCCTCCACATAATAGAGCTAGACCTGCAGTTTCTGCAAAATTCCTGAGTGCTCAGATTTGGGCTGGGAAAGGTTTCTCTTCATTCAGTATAATTCAACAGAATGCTCTAAGAATACCAGTGAAGCCTGGCAGCACTACCTTAGCACTAACAAGTACAGTTATTCTGAGTAACCACCCTGAAACAAGAAAAGACACTTTTAATGATGACTGTTTGTAATAATGTCCAAGTTCCTTTGTTCAGATCTTTTCCATCTTTCACAATCAGTGGGACACTTAGACTGTGCGAGGCACTGGAATTGCAAGTAGGCAGGCACTGCACAAACACCAGGTAGCAAAGCCCTGGAGCAGCAGAGGTAATCCATGAGCTGGTTTGAAGACAAACTCCCTGCTGTATCTCTAGCCGACTTTCAACCTCAAAAGAATGTGGGGATGTTTACAGACTCAGCATGCCGAAAGCCAGCACAGCTGGAATTTCAGTTCAGCTGGCAAAGTGCTCCCAGCGAGAGCCAGAGTGGCCAAGGTCCTGCTCCCAAGAGCCAGCCTGTTCCCTGCCGTGGTTTATTGGCTTCTCGTGTGCAGCAGTTACGTGGGCACAGCAGAGCAGGCACGACTCAGGGGGAAGCCAAAGATGGAAGGAGAAGCTGGGACAACCAAAGCCTGGAGAGAAAAGCAGCTGGAGAGAAAAGGCAGGCTGTGCCTGAATGGCTCCTTTGGGGGTTTCCTGAGCAGGATGAGGCGAGCCCAAGCCCTGAGCTTCTGTGCCCTCTGGTGGCAAACAAAGGAGTGGAGACAGAAGAGGTCCTGTCCCACCTGCATCAGCACAGGGCTGGCACAGCGGTGCCTGTCCTCTGCAGAAGAGGCCCCACAGGACTGACAGTGGGTGGCAAAGATGACATGGCAGGGGAATTGCCTCCACTCCCTCCCCTGGCAGACAGTGTGTGTGACAGCGTTCTCTCCAAACAACATATGTCCCGAGTGGAACTGATGACAGAGGAAAAAAATCCACTTGGGAGACTTGGAGGCCCCTTCTCCACAGTCCATTCTCCCGCCAAAAGCATAACACTGAGCTAATGGCCCTGTAACTTTGTTTTGATTTCCCGAGCAGTCTTAAGTTACCTAATATCTGGCTGGCTTCCCTTAATGGCTTTCCAGCAAAGTAATTCTTAAACAGTTTTCATCAGATACCAACTATCATGAAGTTATCATGAAACTCCTGTTCATATTATCAAATGTCTTGATAACAATCTTGCCTTTCTTTCCTTTTTTTTTCTTTTCCCTCCCTGCTTGCATTGATTACTCTCTTTAACTTATATAGACAGGAAATATACACACACATAAGTTTTTGTTTACAAATACACATGTACATGTGTACAGAATCACAGAGTGGTTTAGGTTGAAATAGACCTTTAAGACATCAAGTCCAACCATTGCGTAGATGTAGATGTAGATATGTAGATGTCTTGAAGGAACCAAGAGGTACCACAAACCTCTGGGCCAGCCCTGCTTTCCTAGATTGCTTCTCAGCCACCTGTAAAGCTCAAGGATCTCAGAGACCATCCACTCCTTTCAGAGAGAGGATAAGACTGTTTTAATGCTTATTCAGCAGTAGTCTTGTAGTAATGATGTTGTGGCTAAGACACAGCTGCTCCCAGAACTTTTTGGCAAGCGGAAAAAATGTGAGTAACCTGTCCTTAGCTGGTGTCATGCCCACTGCTGCATGCATCCAGCCAGCACAAACAGTGAGAGGACAGGGATAGGCAATTCATCTATTGTTTCACCATCCTCCTTGTCTTCTTAATTATTTGAATCTCTAGGGAAACTAAGAAGAATGATGTTTATGCTTAAGCTATGAAATACCAAGGGAATGCTTAAAATCTAATATTCCTGTATTTCCTTGTGCTGACTATATAAGTTGATGACAAGTCACAAGAAATATTTCAGTGCATTTCCACAAGATGCCTTTTCAGGTGCCAGAATTAAATCAATGCCCCACTCTCTGAATTTATTTCAGAAGGCATCAGTAATTTCAGTGATTGCTTTTTATCAGAGGATTTTAGAACAACATTGCTACATCTGCTTGGCTCACCAAAGTTCCTTGTTCTCCACTCAAATCCGAAACACATATTTAGAGCTCAGATTGGAATGAGATGCTTCCAGCCTACCCAACTGCACCTGATCAGAGCCCATGTCAGTCAAAGCTTACCCTCTCCTGGAAGTCTCTTTTCTGTTTTGTTAGGAAACACAGTGATAGGACAAGGAGTAAGGGGTACAAACTGAAAGAGAGAAAGCTTAGGTTAGATATTAGGAAGAACTTTTTTACTGTGAGGCTGGTGAGGCACTGGAACAGGTTGCCCAGAGATGCTGTGGATGCCCCAGCCCTGTCAGTGTTCAAAACCGGGCTGGATGGGGCTCTGAGCAAGGGGCCTAGTGGCAGCTGTCCCTGCCCATGGCAGGGGCTTGGGTCTGGATGACCTTTAAGTTCCATTCCAACCCTGAACATTCTATCATTCTAAGACAGAACTGTTGTTTGACAAACATTCTGGCATCAACTCATAAAACCCTGCAATAGATTAGGTGGAGGAAGAAATCTGCTTCAGGGATGCTTTGCTACCTCATTTATAGGTATATATACCCTTTATTTCAGTGGGGCATAAAAAGTAGAAAGAGAACTGTATTTTTTTAAGAGAGTACCAGTTTTCCTGTAACTGTGTGAAGAGAAATGAGCCATTAAGAAAATTTTGCTTAGCACATCTGAAGAATTTTATCTCAGCAAGTTTTGAAAAAAACTGGTCACTTGCTATTGTTTTTTTTGTAACAAAGATGTCTCAAGCACAGATATGCCCCTTTCAAGGAACTGCTTATGTTGCAAATGTGATTAAATCAGGGGGCTGTATTTCAAGCAGTGATATCCAGCTTATGGTGCAAATTCTTTTGATGTTGTTGTAGTATATTTATGCATTAAGGCCACATTAGATATGTTAGGAGCTCCTATCCATATAGGGAAAGCAGTCTCTCAGTAGACATGTAAATTATTGTCAGATTGTCATACAATGAGAAAAGCGTCCTAGCTGTTTTGTTATGGTATAAACAAGGCATTAGATTTACCTGCAAGCATGACACCCCACAAGCATGCATAAGATGAGTTTATAAATCAGATGAATTTTCATAAGTTTTAACATGAGTAAGAACTTTCTCAAATGTTAATATTACTGAGTATTTTGGCATATGTTAACTTTCTTTTGCTGTTTCAAAAACCCTGCAAGTAGTGGAAGCAGAGCCTGCTGTCTGGAGAAGCAATTAGCCTGGCCTGTGAGCAGTATAGCAGAATGAAACCCTAAATAAGATGGCTCCAGGGCCTGAGGAAAAGAGGACATGGACAGCCAATGATCAGCTGCCTATGGAAAAAGAATTGGATTTAATACCACCTTAATCAAGGCATTTATCTGTCAGGCAGATAATACTGGATGAGCATCTTGTAGTAGGATTCATCCAATCTGTCATACATTGGGAGCTGGGGGAGTATAAAGTTCTAAATAATCGATTCACATAAAGAAATCTACTGTTTTACTGATGGAATTCTGTCAGCAGAAGGACCAGACCTGTTTTTAGCTGAAAGACTTCATCCCCTGCTCCTAAAGCAGTTGTGACTCAGGCTGTCCTCAGGCTGCATTCAGAGCAGCATGGTCTCCCCAGTGTGCCAACTGCTTACTCAAGCAGGACCCCCTTGAGCTGCCACCACCATTCAAGGACATTTCAATGACTGAAAATGCAGTTGATTGCTGTCTGGGGCACAACCAGCTAAAAGCTCTCAGAAATCTCTTGGCTTTAGGGCCTAGTTTGTTTTGCTATATAGAAAGAACATGGCCAGCAGGAGCAGGGCAGAGATTGTCCCCCTGTACTCAGCACTGGTGAGGTTGCACATTGAACCTCGGGTTCAGTTCAGGGCCCCTACAAAATGGACACTGAGGTGATGGAGCAGGTCCAGAGAAGGGCAATGCAGCTGGTGAAGAGTCTGGAGCACAAGTCAGATGAGGAGCAGCTGAGAGAGATGGGGATGTTTAGCCTGGAGAAAAGGAGGCTCAAGGGGTCCTTATTGGTTTCCACAACTTCCTGAAAGGAGGCTGTAGCCAGGTGGGAGTCAGCCTCTTCTTCCAGAGAAAAAGAAGAAACAGCCTCATGTTGTGCCAGGAGAGGTTTAGGTTGGATACTAAGAAGCGTTTCATCATGTAAAGTGTTGTCAATCTTTGTGACAGGTTCCATGGGGAAGTGGTGAAGTCCCTGTTCCAGGAGGTGTTTGAAAGACATTTAGATGTGGCACTTGGGGACATGGTTTAGTGGTGGATTTGGCAGTGTTGGGTTAATGATGACATTTGCTGCTCTTAAGGTGTTTTCCAAAAACATAAATGATTTTGTGATCCTATCATTCCAAATGTCTTCTAGATGTGTATTTGAATCTTCTCTGGCTTATCTGCCTACTTTTTTCTGCTCCTGGATCGGCAGTAGAACTGGTCTGCTTTAGTGCAAAAGTGAGAAAAGGCAATAGTCACTGGCTGAAAGTGTTCACGTGTACTTTCATTGTTGAAAGAATGGGTGAAATGAAAAATTAATGCAGATAGCCACTTCCTGTCCTTTGCAGACCTGTAATTACAGCCTTTTCTCACTGTCACCTTCAAAAGGATGGGAATGCTCCTGACTCCTCCCCATAATTCCTGATGGACCCTTGTGGGATCTCAGTGAGAGTGAGGCTCATAATCCACAGCTAAAAAAAAAAAGTTATTATATCACATATAAGTTATATATACTGTAGTATATGGTAGAGATAATTCATGGTATTTATGTATAAAATATTGTAAAATCTAAGCTATGTCTTTTGAACACCCCAGCCAGGAGCAGAGTCTTATTTTTATTCAATTAGTTCCCAGATGATCTTAAGACAATATCAAGTCTGTTAACATATGAATGGAACTTTCCTGAGGGATGATCACTGACTTCCCTGGAATGTAGGAGTGATCTGCACCTCGAAGATTGCATCTACTACCCTGATCACCGGGCGGGGCCACCCTGTTACCTGTGAATACCGACTTCCCCGGAGTGCTCAGACAGCATCCAGACACCTGGAACCGGACTTTGTCTAACCCTGCACATGTATGGCCCCAGTTCTGCATGTGAAGGGACACGAAGGAACATTCGGTCATTTCTGCCTCAGGCAGAATAAACTGTATAAGCTCGCTGCTGCGTGAAGCAGTCGGTGTGAACCCAGGGAGAGACTCTGACATTTTTGGTGGTCAGATCCAGGTTCACCCAGCATCGATCCCGGGGTTGGCACTGCCTTGGCTGTGGTGGTTTTTATTTCAGATCGAAATTCTGTTTTGCTGACAATCTAATAAATCATTGCTAAATTTTTTTATAAATTTGGCTCCCAATTTGATAATTTATAACAATTTGGTAACAGTCCAAAGTGATTTGATACTGGGGTTTGGGACCCCCTTACAACCAGGGGTGGGGCCCGCTGATTTCAGCGGCCTGACCGGGATTGGATTCCGAAAAACCAATCAAATTCACAAAGAGCCACAACTGGAGTCGCGAGCTGCAACCGGAGTCGCAAGTTGCAACCAGAGCCACAGCCAAGGGAGATAAAAGGGCCCAATTCTCAGCAAGCTCAGGATGATCTAGAGAGATCTCCAAGACCCGAGGTTTTTTTCACTCAGAAAAATCGATGTGCACGAAGAAATCCACATGGGAAAAGGAACCGTAAGTATTGTGTGGTTGAGTGGAGCATGACCGGACGTGTGTGTGAGACATGACTTTGTCATGTGGCGAGAGTGGACCCACGATCGCAGTTTCACCATCCCGTGAGGGATGTGATCGATCAAGGGAAGTGAAAGGCTTTTTCGAACACACAAGACCCTTGGCTCTGGGAGAGAGACTAGGGGGAAAAGCCAGTCATGGTTGGGATCAGGAGGGGGGAAGAGACGAGCCTGGAAAATTCCAGGAATCTGTCTGCTTTCTGAAACCGGAGGAAACAGGTAAAAATCAGCCCAAAAAAGTCGGCAGAGCGGTTCGCTGTTCGACTGAGTCAGGCTGGCGGCTTCTCGCGAGCTGGAAGACCCAACATCGGAGAGAAAGACGGGACCCGCGACGGACGTCCCAGAGAAACGAGAAAAGGTAAGAAAAATAATAACACTCCTTGAGAAAATGGAGTTGGGAAAGAGCAGACTCCAGGGAAAAGCCCAGGAAAATCCCTCCCAGGGTCCTGAAAGAATTCTGCCAGAAATCTCAAGAGATAGTTCCCTGGGGTGGATGCTGGAACACTGGGACGAAAGCCCGTGGAGGGTGGGAAAGTCCAAGGAGAAAATGATCCATTTTTGTATAGAAAAATGGGGAGGGAGGGAGATCGGAAAATACGTGGTCTGGCCAATATTTGGCACGTTTGAAACTTGGACCTGTGAGTCTTTGTATGACCACGTGGCTGGTCGCAGCCCACGGGATCCTGAGGAAATCGAGTACGCCGACATGTGGAGGCATGCTTGCTCGGGTCTGTACCCGGTACGAGCTCTCTGGTGCGTGGCAAAAGTGGGAAAGGAATGGGAATTGTTGGAAAATCTTCCACCCCCTTACCTTGTGGCCCCACAGCAGCCAGATCCTGTGCAGGCACAAGCAGCACCATGAATGCCTCCTGACGCGGGGCTCCACGAGCCCAGGCGACCGCACCGCCACCGCCACCGGAGCAGGCAGCAGCATCCACTTTCCCACATGGCCATGCAGCGGTGGTGCAGCCGCTGCCGCAGGCGTCTCCAGAAATTGAGGAGAAAAAGGTAGACATCTCTAGGGACGTCTCTCCCCCGGCACGTTGGACAAGGTGGTGAACAAGGAGGGTGACCACGGGGGAAAGTGGGGACAAGGAGGAAAAACCTGGCATCTATCCTTTACGGGAAGTGCCGACAGCTCCGGGGGTGATTGGATACGTACACACCCCGATTGACTCAAGTGATGTGAGGGCATTCAAAAAGGAAATGGGAAAATTAATGGATGATCCTTTGGGGGTGGTGGAGAGGTTGGATGAGTTTTTGGGGACCAGCATATACACCTACAAGGATCTCCAAGTGATCTTAAGATCACTGTTTAACAACGAGGAGAGGAACATGATCCGGCAAGCCATGATCAAGGATTGGGAAAAATGAAACCCGAACGGGGAGCTGGGTAGGAATGGTGGCCAAACCAAAAGCTGTCTTGGGAAGCCCAGACAGATGAGGGGAGGTAGAAAATGATAAATTTAAGAAATATGGTCATTCAAGGTATCTGGGAGGCGGTACCAAAGGGGCAGAACATGAGCAAGGTACTCAGAGAATGTCAGGGGAAAGATGAAACAGAGTGGTTGGAAAGGCTCCAGAAGGGTCTGAGAATGTATTCAGGAACAGACCCTGACTCCCTGGTGGGAATGGTGTTAAAAACACAGTTTGTGGCGAAGTCTTGGGAAGATATTCGGAAAAAGCTAGAGAAAATAGACAGGTGGCAAGAGCAGGGGTTGCAGGAACTGCTGTGGGAAGCCCAGAAAGTATACATGAGATGGGATGAGGAAAAACAAAAGATTCAAGCCAAGGTTCTGGTGTCGGCAGTAAGGGAAGCACAGAAGCAGGAGCAAGGGAAAGATATGGCGAAAAAGGCGCCAGCGAAGAAGTCGGGTCTGTCCCGGGGGAGGGGTTCAGGCAAACAAAAGCGGAATTTTGAGTGCTTTTACTGCAAACAGAAGGGGCATATCTGACGGGATTGTCCCAACAAAGCCAAGGACCAGGCAATGTTTCAGGAGGATTAGGGGTGTCAGGGGCTTTTCAGTTTGGGGTCTGGAACACCAAGGGAGCCCTTGATAAAATTTAGAGTGGGACCCCACAAGGAAGAAATGTGGTTAATGGTGGACTCGGGGGCAGAAAGGACAACAGTGCTACAGATACCAAAGGGGTGCTCTCTGAGCAATGACTCCATGATGGTAACTGGGGCAAAAAGGGAACCTTTCGAGGTCCCAATCATAAAACATGTAGAAATAGAGACAGGAAATAAAAAGCACAACAGAAATATATTGTTGGCCAGGGACACGGACTTCAATTTGCTGGGGCAGGATATGATGGTTGCTCTGAGAGTTGGGTCAGCGGTGGAAAAATCCCGGCTCAAGGTGAGACTTTACAGCCTCACTGTTCAAGACAAGGAAAAGATAGACCCGAGGGTGTGGTATGTTCGGGGGGAAGCTGGGAGGCTGGACATAGAACCAATTTGGGTTGAAATTGAGAGGCCAGAAGACCCGATACAGGTCAAACAATACCCCCTCTCCATGGAAGGGAGGAGCGGTTTGAAACCAGTGATCGATGAATCAATAAAGAAAGGCACACTGGAGCCGTGCATGTCCAGACACAACACCCCAGTTCTGGCAGTGAGGAAAACTGATGGCAGCTTTAGGCTGGTACAGGACTTGCGGGCTGTGAACCAGAGAACTAGGACTTTGTTTCCCACAGTTTCAAACCCTTACACTTTGTTGAACAATATCTCTCCTGAGGACACTTGGTACAGTGTAATTGACTTAAAAGACACTTTCTGGACCTGCCCTCTTGCCAAGGACAGCTGCGATTATTTCGCGTTTCAGTGGGAAGACCTGGAGACAAACAGAAAGCAGCAACTCAGGTGGACTTCGTTGTCTCAGGTCTTCGTGAACTCTCCAAATCTATTTGGACAGGCACTTGAACAGGTTTTAAGCCATTTTGTACCAACCGAAGGGACAAAGCTTCTACAGTGTGCAGATGATTTGTTGGTCACAGGTCAAAGGGAGGAGGCGGTAAGGAAAAGCACAATTGAACTTTTGAACTTTTTGGGGGAAAGGGGGTTGAAGGTTTCAAAGTCAAATTTGCAGTTCGCAGAGCCCAAGGTCAGGTACTTGGGACATTGGTTGACCAAGGGTAAAAAGAAATGGGACCCGGAAAGGGTGGCAGGGATTATCGCCTTGCCACCCCCACAGACAAAAAGGGAGGTCCGGCAGCTTTTGGGGTTGTTGGGATATTGCCAGCAGTGGATTGAAGGTTACAGTGAAAAGGTGAAGTTTCTATATGAGAAACTCACCATGGACCGGATCAAATGGACACAGAAGGATGAAGAAGAATTTAATGGAGTCAAGGAGGCACTCACAGTAGCACCACTGCTGAGTCTCCCTGATGTGAGAAAACCCTTTCAGTTGTTTGTGGATGCTAGCAATCACATGGCATACGGGGTCTTGATGCAGGACTGGGCGGGGGTCAGGAAACCAGTGGGTTACCTGTCCTGGCTTTTGGGCCTGGTCAGCAGGGGCTGGCCCACCTGCTTGCAGGCGATTGTGGCTGTGGCTTTGCTGGTGGAGGAGGCAAAGAAGGTAACCTTCAGCACACCGTTGGTAGTATTCACACTGCACAATGTGCAGGGCATACTGCAGCAGAAAGCAGACAAATGGTTCATGGATGCAAAGTTGCTAAAATATGAAGCCATTTTGATTCACTCACAGGACTTGGAATTGAGAACTACGACTGTGCAGAATCCTGTGCAGTTTCGGTTCGGGGAGGCTGCAGAGGAGTTGATTCACAACTGCGTGGAGGTGGTCGAGTTGCAGACCAAGATTAGGGAGGATTTGGAAGAAGAGGAATTGAACGAGGGAGAGAAATGGTTTGTGGATGGGTCAAGCAGAGTGATTGAGGGAAAAAGGAAATTGGGGTACGGAGTCATGGGTGGGAGAACAGGAAACATGATTGAGGCAGGTCCCCTGAACGCGAGCTGGTCAGCACAAGCATGTGAACTGTACACAGTTCTGAGAGCATTGAAGGGACTGAAAGGGGAAAAGGGAACGATTTTTACAGATTCAAGGTATGCCTTTGGGGTGGTTCACACGTTTGGGAAAATTTGGGAGGAAAGGGGACTGATCAACAAGAGGGGAAAGGGACTGATGCATGGGGAATTAATCTGACAAATTTTAGAAGCTCTGAGAGGGCCGGAGGAAGTTGCAGTGGTCCATGTGAAGGGACATCAGACAGGGATTCAGTTCCGGATGAGGGGGAACAACTTGGCAGACCAGGAGGCCAAAACCTCAGTGTTGATGATAGTAAGTACCCCAGAGATTGAAAGGGAAGAAACCCCTGATGATCCTCTTCAGCTCTCCCAAAAGGAGATTGAATGTTATGAGAAAATCGGAGGAAAATTGAAGGAAGGTAAATGGAGATTACCTGATGGGAGAAAGTTGGCTTCCAGAGGTTTTACCAGAAGGATTTTGTGGAAATTGCACCAGAGAACACATTGGGGGGCACAAGCCCTGGCAGAACAATTTTTGAAATCTTTCGGGTGCAAGGGAATTTATGAATTGGCAAAACAAGAGGTACAAGGGTGCCTGATTTGTCAAAGGATAAACAAATCAAGAGCCAAACAGGCTGCCCTGGGGAGTCGCCCCATTGCGTACCGAGCATTTGAAAGAATCCAAGTTGATTTCACAGAATTGCCAAAAGCGGAAAGGTTCAAATTTGTACTGGTAATTGTGGACAAATTGACTCATTGGGTGGAGGCCTTTCCCAGCTGACGAGCAGCAGCTCAGACAGTGGCCAGAAAATTATTGGAGGAGATTGTACCCCGTTATGGGGTAGTGAATTGCATTGATTCAGATCAAGGAACACATTTCACATCGAAGGTTATTAAGCAGATGGCTGATGCACTAGGCATCCGATGGGAGTACCACACTCCGTGGCACCCCCAGAGTTCAGGACAAGTGGAGAGAATGAATCAAACATTGAAGGCACAGTTATCTAAATTAATTTTAGAAACACGGATGTCCTGGTTGAAATGCCTGCCTTTGGCACTGCTTAATATCCAAAACATGTCGCACTCAGAGACGGGGCTCTCACTGTTCGAAATGTTATATGGAATGCCATATAGATATGGAATGCTGGTGGGACACCCCAGGTTTGAGGATGGTCAGATTCAACCATACCTGGTTGCAATCAATAAGAATTTGCAGGAACTCAGAAAACAGGAATAGTGGCCCAGAGTGCTCCTCTGGGATTTGCTATTCACAAAATCCAACTGGGTGATAGAGTGCTTGTGAAAGTGTGAAAGAGATGCTGCTCTCTCCTCACTGGGAAGGTCCTTTTCTTGTGCTCCTGACAACAGACACGGCCATTCGGACAGTGGAGAAAGGCCGGACGCACGGGTCTAGGGTGAAGGAAGTCGAATAGCAGGAGGAAGCACCCGAGTGGAGGGTTACTTCTTCCCCCAGTGACTTGAAGATCAGGCTCCAACATCCTTGTAAATGACTGACAGCGAGCGGATAAGTTGTATGCTATCAGATTGTGTATGCTATCCGTTTGTACACTTTAGGTGTGAATATTGTCAAGGGGTTTTTGTGATTCATTGTAGAAGGGGACAGAGGCCAAAGGGGCTGTGTACTCAGTGTTTAGAGGAGGAGCTTGAACTGACTGACCGTATCCTGACCTTAGCCACCAATTTGGGAATCATTGAATTGGACTCGCAGGAGTGGTTCCGCATTTTTCAAAACAGGGTGCGTGGGAAGCTTAGATCTCAAACAGAAATTTTGGATGTGGAGTGCTGGAAATCCATCAGGGTGCCGTGCAGTTCTGATGCAATCAGAGTGTCACCGTGGGGCGCCTTTAAGAGGAGTTATGCAGCTAGGTCCGAGGGCGTCTTCCCCGAAGAATTCTCCTGCTGCCACGAAGATGGTCTTCCTCACCGCTGGTGGCACCCCAGGGGGTGGAGGCAAAGGCAGAGGAGCACGCCTGGTGGGGGTGCTGATTGGCCTGATCCTAGTTGTGTGCAGGATGCAGAGTCTGCACACTGAGGTCCCCAGGAAAGGCGGAAGCAAAAGCTCTGCAGATGAGTGCAGAAAATGCACTCAGGTGGTCCCAGTCACAGGGGATGAGGAACACTCAGCATACCAAGCCCCAGGAGAATGTCTCAGTGAAACTGGCAGGTACTGTTGGAAGGATGGCACTCGGGTGAAATTGTGTGAATTGGAAATTGGGACTTGGTCTAAGGAATTAAGGCAGGTCTAAGGAATGGGCAGTCAAGTGAACACAAGCATCAAATGAGAAAACGAAGCGTGGAACCAATGTCAATCCCCATTTGTAACAAATGTAACCGAACCATGTGGGCTGGGGGGAAGACAGAATCTATCTTTATTGCATATCACCAGGTGAATCCATTGTGCTATGACAATGCAAGGCTGGGAATATGCATGATGAATGGGAAAATGTACTGGATGATGAGAAATATGAAATTTGACAACAAATTTACCTTGAACAAGCACCCACTCATATTGGACTTGGCACCGGCAAATGATGACAGGGTGTGCCTGCAATATGATAGGGTTGTTTGTTTCACAAAAAATAAAAATGACGAGGATCCTGAGGGGAGAATGAGGGAGATAATTCAGGAATTGAGAAGAAGGGAGTCAAAATTGAGGAAGCAGAGAGTTGAACAGGAACGATTGAAAACATGGGGTGAACAGTATGAAATACTGGAAAAACAATATGCTGATGGGGAATGACCTTCCCCAGACAGGAACCTGTTCATTGATTTGATGCAAGAAATCACAACTGAGTTGGGTCTGTTGAATTGTTGGATTTGTGGGGGGTTGAAGCCTGCAGAAAAATGGCCTTGGAAAGGGGAAGGTTTGGCTCCAGAACAGCTCTTGAAGTGGGACAATCCGAGGGTCTCAAAATTGGCGCAGAGGGGTGGATTTTGGACCAAAGGGTAATTGGTACAATCTGCATCAGTCGGGAAGGAAGGGAGTACACTGAGATGGTAGGATACACTCCTTGTGCATCTACCCTGATGGTGAACTCAGACACGAAGGGCAAAGTCTGGCACCCAGCCCCTCCTTTGGGGTACTGGAGCTGGAGGAACGAGACAAATTGTGAGTGGGACAAAAGAATGGGATTGTGCTGGATCAAAAATCCAGGAGTCAACGCTTTCTAAGCCTTGGAAGGCATGAGGGAACACTGGGGAGACCCAGGGAAAATAAGTATTAAGTGGAAAGCCCCGGATGGAATTTACTGGATCTGTGGGAAGAAGGCATACAGTGAGTTACCCCCAAGGTGAACGGGATCATGCACTTTAGGCATGATCCAGCCAGTTTTCTTTATTCTCCCAAGGACAAAAAGTAATCTGCTAGGGGCTCCATTATACGAGACCCTGAGAAGGGAGAGAAGAAGCCTGAAAAAGATAATGCTGGTGATAAGTGGTAAACAAACCTGGGGGGAGGAAGAGTGGCCAGCGGCACGAATAATTGATTATTGTGGGCCGGCCACATGGGCTCAGGATGGAAGTTATGGGTATAGGACTCCAATTTATCTGCTGAACAGACTGATTAGGCTGCAGGTGGTGGTGGAAATTGTTTCAAATCACACCTCTGAAGCCCTGGATTTACTGAGTCGGCAGCACACCCAGGTATGGGCCTTTGTGTACCAGAATCGAATAGCTCTAGACTATTTGCTGGCCGAGGAAGGGGGAGTGTGTGGAAAGTTCAATGAATCAGAATGTTGTATTGAGATTGATGATTATGGGGAAACCATAAGAAATTTGGCAGCTGAAATCAAAAAGGTGGCCCATGTCCCTGTTCAAAAATGGAATTCAATTTTACGGTCTTCGTGGTGGGACAAACTATTTGATGGAGCATGGTGGAACAAAGTGGTGTTTTTGTGCTCTGTTCAGCAGCCGGAATCCTATTCCTCTCTCGTCTGATTCCATGTTTTGTCAGACTGATTCATTCTGTGGTCCAGGGAATGCAAATTGCTATAGTTCCCGTGGATCTGGAAGGAGCTTCTGGAGGCATCTAAGATCATGAGACTGGGAGAAAAGAAGTATGCCAGCAATGCTGCAGAAGCATTGGCAAAATTCGAAAAATAGGCAAATGTGAAACTGAACAATATAGGGTATCAGGGTGTCCCACAAGGGGAGTACCGAACAGTGTAAAGGAGTACTCTGTTTGGGAGGAACCCTTAATGGTGGTGGGTAGATGTAGGAAATAAGAAATTTAGCAATTTATAAGCATGAATTCAATTGGTGAAATAAATGGGGAGGGATTGTAGTATATGGTAGAGATAATTCATGCTATTTATGCATAAAATATTGTAAAATCTAAGCTATGTCTTTTGAACACCCCAGCCAGGAGCAGAGTCTTATTTTTATTCAAATTAGTTCCCGTTAAGATAATTTTAAGTCTGTTAATGTATGAATGGAACTTTCCTGAGGGATGATCACTGACTTCCCTGGAATGTAGGAGTGATCTGCACCTCGAAGATTGCATCTACTACCCTGATCACCGGGCGGGGCCACCCTGTTACCTGTGAATACCGACTTCCCCGGAGTGCTCAGACAGCATCCAGACACCTGGAACCGGACTTTGTCTAACCCTGCACATGTATGGCCCCAGTTCTGCATGTGAAGGGACACGAAGGAACATTCGGTCATTTCTGCCTCAGGCAGAATAAACTGTATAAGCTCGCTGCTGCGTGAAGCAGTCGGTGTGAACCCAGGGAGAGACTCTGACATTTTTGGTGGTCAGATCCAGGTTCACCCAGCATCGATCCTGGGGCTGACACTGCCTTGGCTGTGGTGGTTTTTATTTCAGATCAAAATTCTGTTTTGCTGACAATCTAATAAATCATTGCTAAATTTTTTTATAAATTTGGCTCCCGATTTCATCATTTATAACATATACACAGAGTGATTTAACTATAGAAATGGAGAAGTAGCAGAGAAGTTGCCCTACACTTCAGCATCATCCAGAAAATATCAGATTTTTGCATCTTGGGCTTAGTAGTGAATTTAAATATCAAGGCCTAATTCTTCTTTCATGCCTCTGTAATTCAGAAGTAACATGAGAGGAGAATTTTACCACTGAAGCTAAGATGAAAGTTGGATATTAATTGCTACAACTTTCAATTTTAAAAGAAAATATTTAAATTATGATGCAATGTAGTGAGTATTAAAGAAGCTAACATTACTGTTTATTTTACATGATGCCCAGTCCTTTTATTTTTCAATTCCAAGGCAAAGCCCCCATTGACTTCATTATGAGCACAGTGTGATATGCCTCATATAACATGGGAAAGTGCAACAGATCTGTGAGTGGTGGATATCAAGATATAGCACTTACACAAAGATAAAACCTAACTGTGATTACACAGAGGTAAAGGAGGGCAGCTTCCAGTTCAATCAGGGATACTTCACTGGGAAAATGTCACTGCAACTCTATGTATTCCTTTAAAAAGGGAGTTGATCACCATTATTTTACACTCACTAATCTGTAGCTTATCATAACTTTAGGCCACTAAGCAGATTAATTTGCTGTAAAACACACACTCCCAGGCCTGATGGCACAGCACAAACTGAATGGGGTCCAAAAGCCATTTGCATCAACACCTACACCAACATTACACTACACCTACATCTACACTAAATCCTGACTCTTGGTGGCCTTGCTGCCAGAGACACCAAGTCCTGGAATAGCAAGGGCACATGGTTTCAGTGCTCCAAAACCATCCATTATGCTTAGCCTGGAACTTTCCAGAATCTCATAGTATTCTGATAAGAACAAAGCCCATATTAATCTTCTTGACTATGCAAAGGACATACTGTATTTGTTCATTCTGCGTTACAAATTTTATTGTGGTTTTTTTTTTTTTATTCAGCAAGGAAAGTCTTAGAAATATGAGAAATATGTGGTTAATTTGAACATCTGTAAATTAAGACTTCATGAGTCAGATTCTCCAGCAAATGGGATATAATTTTCAGCAGAGGTGAAATTATTTAAAAATCAAAGATCTGTTTTCAAAGAGACAGGTGCTTAAATATCATTGAAAGTCAAATGAAAATAAATTTGTGAGTCTAGTTCAAAACTAACATTTCAGTCTGTGTGAAAGCATTACATACTCATCCTTGAGAACATATTTTATTGTCAATTTAATGAATCCAGCCTCTGGATTTTGGTCTGAACATGTTCATATATAAAAAAACCAGAGGAGAGCAAATTCTCCCTCCCATGGGAATTAGTGATGACATGGTATGTTTCAGACTATGCAGGCATTCAGAACAGATAACACAGCGTTTCATCCTGGGCTGAAGCTATTACTCAGGTCTTTCACTCACATGGATAGGGAGAGTTCCTCTGCAATAAGGAATGGATGAGGCCTGGCACTGTCACTGTACAAGAACCATACCTCTGCCATCAGGTCAGGGTTTGTGGGAGAAGGAGGAAGTCTGATGACACTCCCCCTGAAGATCAAAGGACCCACAGCACAAAAGCAATCAAACTACAAAAACTTTCTCAAGGAGAGCTTTGCTGAAGGGCTCTGCCTTCTGGTGTCTGTGGTTTCCCCTGAATCAGCACAGCCTTCAGATGGGGCTCTTCGGAAGAGACCATCGCACAGAATCACTAGAGATCTTTGGAAGAGATCTTTAAATCATCGAGTCCAACCCCTGCCCTAACACCTCAACTGCATATCCTGCATGAGAAGGGATGTGTAGTAACCTCCTGCCACCACCCCACTGGGTGGAATTAAATCCCCAATGACTACAGGACTGTTCACTCCTCTGCCAGCTGCTACTCATACCCATGAAAGGCACCCACCTCTCAGCCAGGGCTGGCTGTGCTGCACTGGGAGGAGCTGGAGGGAGCTGATTACCAGAGCAGCATCAGGGCAGGTGTGCTGGGAAATGAGCCAGGAGGGATTAAACCCAAGCTTAGATCACTGTGACTGCGTTTGTTTTAATTTCCTGAAAAGACACTGTTCAGCCTTAGGGAGGCACTGGGAAGGATGGACAACTACTGTGCTTGTCAAAGGAACACAAAGAACAAAAAAAGCAGGAACTTTTTTGAGAAATAGAACAAATAATGCTTCATTTGATAAAGATTTCTGTCTTGTTGGTGATCTCTCTCACTGTATAACAAAGGGTGACCCATTTTGGGTCATTCTTCTATTTACACCTAAGCCTCTGAAGGACCCAGAAGTCCTGAAGGTGCCGATTTCCCTAATTTGGGACTTTCCCTCCCTCTACTAGAAGAGATCAAAGGAGACAATGTGGCTGTTTATTGGTGTCCTGTTTTCACTATTTGACCTGAAGCTGGGTACAGCCTTTATCCCTCTCAAACTGGAGTTTGTTCTCATTAGATGTCCCTACAATTATTTCTTTAACTTGACAACGTCAGTATGTGGGGAGCTTACTTCCAATGTGTTAACAGCCCTGTAATGCTTAGATTAAAGGCTATAAAATACACAAATTACTTTCCCTTTCTTTGCATCCTACATTCATGTGAGAAATTGAAACAATTGCATGAATTTTTGCATTTCCCCCTTCCCTCCCAGTGGCACCAGCCCTTGAATTCTCACCATCCCTTCACAGCTTCAAGACAGAGATTTCAGTGCTGAAGAACCCCCAAAACTGGCAGTCCTGCGTCCCCCAGCACCATCACTGAGCCTTTTTCAGGAGCACTGGTGCCAAAGGTCTGTCACAGCTGGCTCCCTGCACGCTGTGACCAGCACTGTGGGGACACTGCAGGGACACTGCGAGATCACTGTGGGGATACTGTGGAGACACTGCAGGGACACTACGGGGACACTGTGGGGACACTGCATGGACACTGTGGGGACACTGTGGGGATACTGTGGAGACACTGCAGGGACACTGAGGGGACACTGTGGAGACACTGTGGGGACACTATGGGGATGCTGCAGGGACACTGTAGGGATACTGTGGGGACACTGTGGGGATAATGCAGGGGCACTGTGGGGACGCTGTGGGGATACTGTGGGGACACTGTGGGGACACTGTGGGGGCACTACAGGGACGCTGCAGGGACACTGTGGGGACACTGGGAACACTGCGTGGACACTGTGGGAACATTGCGTGGACACTGCGGGGATACTGTGGGGACACTGTGGGGACACTGTGGGGACACTGCAGGGACATTGCGGGGACACTGAGGGGACACTGTGGGGACACTGTGGGGACACTGCAGGGACACTGTGGGGACACTGGGAACACTGCATGGACACTGTGGGGACACTGCGAGGACACTCTGGGGATACTGTGGGGATAATGTAGGGATGCTGTGGGGATAATGCGGGGCCACTGTGGGGACACTGTGGGGACACTGCAGGGACATTGCGGGGACACTGTGGGGACACTGTGGGGACACTGCAGGGACACTGCAGGGACACAGTGCTCCACGCCGGGCTGGCGGTGCCCAGACAGGCACGGGAGGGGCACGGGCCCTCGGAGGGTGGCAGGTGGCCGCCTGCCAGGCGAGGCACAATATGGTGGCTACTGCCAAGCCAGCTGGGCTCTCGCTCTTCCAGCTGGTACAAAAGTTTCCAGGCAGCCTCCACTCCAAGAATTTAAAAGCATTTGGGGCTGTAATCTATGCCATGTGTTTCTCTGTTTTTACTACATAGTAGAAAATAATTTATTCAGATATGCTAAATTATACTTTTAATGCTCCACAAACACTTCATTGTGAAACTCAGTTTTGGCATTAACTGGAAAATGCGGTGCTTTGCTCATTGTGTATATTATTATAATGGTTCTCTTTTGTTTAATCTAAATATTGTAGCTCATTTATCTTCTGGGGTGTCACAATTGGCTCTAGACTGCATAGTTCTGCTGCTATCACCTAAATAATTAATACTTAAACATTTTATAAATAGTTAGTTGATAACTAAATTTTTGATGTATGACATCTACACTATTTTGTCCAAAAGAATCCCTCATATTCTCCCCTTTTTAGCGCATATTGACAATCTATAGAATGCTGATCATTGCCTTTCTAAACAAGAAATGCCAAAGAAAGATTCTTCTGAGTAATTCAGTATCACTCAGTTCTTGAAAGAATTTAAAATGGCTCCTTTTTCATAAATGAGACATTGTCAGCAAATTAAAAATGGGAATAGAGCCCAGGATATTCAGCTAGAGATTCAGAGATTTCTACTACTTGAGCTCAAGGAGACTTTTCTACTGTTAGAACTGCTATGGAGCTTCTAAGCTTTTTTTAGTTCATAGTCAGACATGAGATGGTAGCTGGATATGTCAATACATGCCTTTATTTCTAAGCTTCTCCTTGAAGAAAAGAAACTGCTTCAGTTTGCACGATTCAGAAGGTATCATTTTCATTTCCCTCTGCATCTTTAAGTTGCACTTTGCTCTCTATGGGTTTTTTGGTGCAAGTTCAGAAAACAAAAGTGAGTGAGCAAATGCAGTTTTATTTTTTGTTGTGCACTGTTTTCTAGGAATGCTTTTCCTCCATTAGATCTAGCACACAACCACCTCAGTATATTTCTTCTTTCTGGGGAAAAAAAACCCAACCAACCAACCAAAAAAAAGAAAAAAACCACAGCCAAAAACAACAACAACAACAAAAAACCCAATGCAAAAAGCCCCAAACACATAACCAAAAAAGCCAACAACAAAAACAAAAAAACTAAAACATTTAATTTTCTTGTCCTTTTCTGTCTTATGTCACATTCTGCAACCATTCCACAACAGAAATAATTATCATGAAAGTCCACACAGTCACAAATAATCTCAAAAAATCTATTTACATCCCAGTGGAATATGATTTCCAAATTCCTCTCAAGGCAAAAAAAAAAAAAATCTGGTTTTATCTTTCCTGTCATTTTATTTTAATTGAAGTTTATCACGTTCTTTATTTTGGCTTCCAAATGCCTCACCCTTTTTCCATCGGGGGGGCAGTTCCTAGAAATGTGTGAAATCTTTCATTTGAACTACAAAAGCCTGGAAGCAGACTTGCTGTGAATTCATCCTACATTTGCAAATTGTCAGCGAATCGTTAAACTCGTGTCTGCTGGGCTGTCTGCAAGGTTGTGTCTGCTGTCACTGCGCAGGTGTTGCTGGCTCTTGTCCTCGGGGACTTCCACAACTGTTGTTCTGGGGCCTTTCCAGGGAAAATGTGGTGCACCTCTTAAGAGGCCATTCACAGTCTTGAGGTTTTCAGACACCTGTGCATTGTGCTGGAAGAGAAACCTCATGCAAACCTTCGTGATTCCCTGTGAAACTTTAATGTGTTTCCTTTCCTGGCAGCTGAAGCAGTACCCAGATGTGGGTTATGTCCCAGCCTCCTGGGGTCTGTGTACACAAGTGTCTGACATTGCAAAGCTACTTCAAAGCAAAAGCAATTTTGGAACCGTGTTAAAGCTGACTTGACATACCAAAGTGTGACCTGAAGGAGTGAGGTCCAAGCACAGATTCTCCTCTGCAGGTACAGGGATATCCACCCAGCAGATATCCCAGACTGGAGACAATAACGTCTGAAACCACCACAGCAGGGTGGTTTGGCCACCAACGCTGCAGAAGACACCTTGCCACTGCAAGGAAGCTGTGAAGTTGTGTGGAAGTGGAAGGCAACAGGGAAAACTAATTTTGTTTGTGGATAATGTGGGAAATACTGCATGTAGAAGAAAACTTGACATATCTTACAAAGGCTTGTGAGCCTTCAGACCTGATCACAGCAGTGGTCACCATCCCATAGCAATAAGCTGAGGCAGCAGCAGCTACTCCACTGCTTGCATTATTCATGTGACCTGTCTGGACAACCTCAGCAATCCTTGGAATTTCATACTTATTAAATACTTGAAATAATAAAAATTCTCTAATATTAATAAAAAAATAGAATAATATTATTCCTGTAATTCTTACCATAGTCTGTGTTTACAACTTCCAATCATCTGTTGAGACATCTGAGAAGTTTGACACATGAGCTCCAGCAGATGTTGCTGAGGCAGTTGGAAGCAGTACCTCTGTCAGGGTAGGAGTCAGCCAGGGATCAGAACATCTGGATATCTAAATCAAAGCATCTACACTCCCACTGTCATCACAGACATGGAGGGCTTCATTCAGTTGTTTAGGCACAAGCATCAGATGCCATTTGAGAAGTCCCAAGTGTACCCACCTCACCTCTGGCTGCAGCCCTGAAGAGCGTGAGGGTTGCAGGCCCTGGGTTACATCTGCCGGTCTCTGAGTTGTGTCTGTGACCCTGTGGCTTTTTCTGGCATCTCAAATGACTGATACTTGCATGTGGGTGGCTGAATGAACCCTAGCCAATACACCAGAGAGCCTGGAGAGCAGATGGGAAGAATTAAGTGGATTTATTGACCAAGCTATGACACGAGGAGGAGACGGGACACACCTCAGTGACAGCAGCTCCTCTGACCAGAGCAAGCATCATCCCAGGAAGCCTCATCTCCTCTGTCCATCTCTACCCCTAGTAATCCTAGAGTGTTGTTTTTGAGTTTGATGCTTCTTGAGTTAGTTTGGCTGGAGCAAAAGAAGCCGTGGCTGTGAAGAGACACCATAAATTGTGAATGGATTAGCAGCATCCCTGCTTGAGCTGTAGCCTACACGTCCCGATGGGCCAGTTAACTTGTGTGCAAGTATATTACCACATTGAATGGAAGGGCTTAGTTTGTAGATGGAATTCAAATCAAGGGCAATAAGTTGGTTATTTTTGCAGCAAAGACAAGTTCTTAATATATAAAGGATGATTTAATTTTAAACTAGATTTGAAAATGCTTCAATGAAAGGAGTTAATCCTCTCTTTAGGTAAAATTCACATAAGCTTTTAATTCTGTTCCCTAAACATCAATAGTTTTGTTATTATTCACTATTCACTTACTCTTCTCAATAGCAGCTTTATAGCTGGTAAATTCAAGCAGATGTTTCTGTTTCAGTCTCATGCCACTGAAAATGGCTACAGATGAGAGAGCTTCTTTGGAACATGCATTTGCTTTAAAATGATTGTGGTCTTACACTGACTTACATTTGGGTTCTTGTTCTGAAAATGTTATATTTCAGCTTTTGTGCCGATCTACCGCAGATAATCAAATAGCTTTTAAACACACAGATCACAATTCAGTTGTCCCTCACAGCTCTGCAGACGTTCTGTTTTTGAAAGTAAGCAGTGTCCACAGGTATAAGGCAAAACAGTCTCTGCACACAGGAACTCAAGTGCTTTACAGTGAAATCACAGTCCTGATCTAACATACATGCAGGAAACTGCATCCTGACAGTCCAGTCATTCTGATTAAGACCTGATTTTGCAAAACTTATGGACAGGATTTTTTCCTAAATCCATTTCCCATAACTACTTCAAAGCTGTGTTTCAGAAGTACCTGTGAGTTCCTGCTACATCAAGGCTGCAGTGATAAAGTGGCCATGCTGTGGTTTTTATTAAATGCTAAGATGTGACATTTTATTTACAGCTCTCTGACCCAGTAAAAGATCCATGCAAACACTGGGCTGCTTGATATAGAGAGAACTTGCAGTACATTTCAGCTGTACCATTATTAAAAGCATTTCTCTAGACATTCCCTTTCCTTCTTGAATTGTTCTTGGCATTTCTCGAATATTTATGAATATTTATGAAGGCAGTTGCTTGTGTATTAAATAGAGTCTGTAAGTAAGTCACCAATTTCTCTGGAAATATTTGCCTTTTGTGAAAATTTGTCAGCTCTTCCACACAAGTGCCCCTGAGGGATTGGAAGTTTGAGCACAGCATTGTAAAGCACATCCTATAGAATATATATAAGCCTTTAATCAGCAGGACTGCAGTGCAGCAGATTGAGTAGCTACCTGAAGAAACTCAGGGAGCACTGTGCTTTAATCCAGGAAAGCTAGTCAGGAACCTTTGCAGATGTGTTCTCTGCTACCAAACCTGTGCTAAATCAGCTGCTGAACAAACTTATACCAGTTAATAGATGACTCTTTTTTTGATTAAGTAAACAATCTTAATAAATTCAAGGCTACATGGAGAAAATACACTGATTTATTGGTCCAATGCAGCTTACTCTGAAAGCAAAAGGAGCTTCACATTTGACTTCAAAGGAAGAAAATCTGTACTCTAAAACTTTAAACAGTGTAATAAACACTAGTAAAACATAATACTTACTAAAGGAGAGTGAATTGTGCTCCCAAAAGGTACACATTTACTTTCTTTTATACTATTTGTTCAACTTAATACTAATGAAAATGAAATATGATAGGTCACCAAGGTCACACCTGAGTACTAAGAGTTAAACAATCTACCAGAAATAATACTATGAAATATATTTGCAATAAATACTAATAGAATTAACCTGATTGCTCAGTTGCAAATTGGTGAAAACTAAATTCACCAACATGCTTCCCAATAAAATAAAAGACTGCATAGTGAGTTCTAAGTTTTAATATTCTTGTACACTACAGAGGCATACATGCATTTAGAGATTCTGTAAAATTGACATTAATATCAATTGAAGTGGAAATAGGTCAAGATTGCTTTGTTGGACTGAATGCTTCACAAATTGCCTATTTACAATAGCTCACTTAGCTCTGCTAAGTGGTTTCACAACAGAAGACCATTTTTTCTTTCTCTTGCCTTTGTGTCCTTAGTTATTCATGGTTGGTGCAGCATAGAACAATGGAAGTCTATCACAGCAAACACTAAATGAAGCCTAAGTTGAAGGTGTCCTGATTTATCTCTGTAGGAGTCAAATCACATTCCTCTTTTTAAGACCAACTGGAGACAGATCTTACATGTTCACAATGCACTTTCCCAGTGAAGTCTGGCATATCAACACCATTCTTTTGCTGTTTACAAGGAAATTGAGCAAAGGAAAATGATTTTCATTTCAGCCTCCAGCCAGCTGTGCTGCCAGACAATGAAGCATGATGCTGAGTGCAGAACGGCAGCTTGTCTGATAGACGGTAAGTAATTAAGTGTTTTCAGTCCAGAAAAGGTTTTATGTTGTTCTTGGGCTTTAGAAAATTATATTTCTTTTCCTAAGCTGCATTCCTGTGAGAAAAAAACTAAACCACACCAAAACTCAATATTCACCCTATTCATATTTACTGTGAAATGATGATGCTCTCCCAGCTCTGTAGAGCAGTGACCCTCCAGGTGTAGACCAAATAATGGATGTTTCATTTCATTTCTTTCTCCTGTGCCTTTGTGAAAGAAAATCCAGACATTGCCTTTAGCAATGCTGCTGGATGTTGACCCTGAAAGCATATCCCAAATTACACAAGTGTATTATTCCTGTGTAATTCTTGAATACAAACAGGAAGAATGGACTTTGCCTTTCATTTCTTATTAATAAGTTAGAAATATTTCACCTTTACAGAGTCTCAGTAAAGACCTTAAAATATATAAAGATACAACTGCAACAAATTGTTGAAGAGGTACTATTTCCTTTTATTTCCACAGTCTTTGCTAACAATGAAAATAAAGCAAATAATACAATTAGAATACTGAGCACAGTACTTACAGTAGGCTATATATAAAAGGTCCTTCATTTACACGAAGCAATTATATATATATATGTAATAAAAACTTCTTGGGAAAGAGAAATTCTTGATACTGAAATCTAAGTACACTGACTTGAAACTTCTTTATGACCTCCTAATACACTGTAATTTGAGATACTTGCACAGTCCTATCACCAAGGAATCCCTGTGTCTCACTGATTTTGGATTTACTACCCCTTCTAAATGGGACATCACTCATTTCCTCATTTTGCAGATTCAGAAATGAAGGTCTGATATGACCCTTGCAGGTCATTGAAAATCTGGGACAGTGGAGAAAACAGAACTCATATTATGACTGAAGTCAAAATAATCATCCTTTTTAAGTTCCTTTTTTTGAAAAAAACCACAAACCAACCAAACAAACAAACAAAAAAAAACCCACAAAAAACCCCAAAAAACCAAACCAACACAATGAAGAAAATGTTTAGAAATTATTACTTATGAGACTGTACTAACATGGAACCAAAAGAAACCTTAAGACTTTTCTTGAGGCTAGAGACCTTGTTGAGAGAATATGGGAAGTACTAGAGAAGGAAAAAAATTGATGGAATGCTAAATTACTGTGGAGGCTTTCATGTGGTATGATTGTGCCTCCGCACATGTGTGGATGAAAACAAATTCAAGTTATGGTTATAGAAAAAAAGATCAAATATTTCTTCTATTGCAATTTGACCAAGAGGTATAATTAAAACAGCTGTATCATTGGATTTATTGCAATAAAAATGTAGGAAAAACTCAGATTATAAATTGTCTTGGTTTGTGTTTTATGTTGCTCTTATATTATGAACATCCTGTTCTCTGCTTAATCCTACAATCCTGCTTACCAGAAATGCTATTATTTGAGTCAGGGTCATGTTCAACTCCAGGTGATGTTTGTATAACAGAACCACCTGGCTTCCCCAAGCTCAGCAGGACTAAGGTGACTGGGACATATTCACTAGGAGTGATTTGTTCTGTTTTGTCCAACTGAACTCTGTGGCCTTGCACAATCTCCAGGAATTTGGGTCCTGTGCAACTCAGTGGCCATATCACACTTTCAGTAATTCCTGTTTCAGAAGTAATGCACTATTATTCTTCATATTCATAGATGTGACAAATATTTGTTTCCATGCCACCTTCTCTTCAAAATTAAGTCTTCAGTGTATGTAGCACTGCATATGTACAGACTACACTTTATAATCTGAGTGGTCCTAAGATTATTTGCTTTGGCCATAATGTTTTGAGCAACATCAAACCTGAAAGAAATTGTGAGCAAATTGTACAAAGGCAGAAAGAAAGAAAACAAAGATGCCATGACAGGCTTTTTTTTTTTTTTTTTAAAGGAGGAAACAGAAAGAGGAAACAGGAAACCCACAGAAACTTTTCTCAGGTGAGGTAGACTGGATGTAAAGGCCTGACAGCAGGGCAACAGGAAAAGGTGTTTCTAAATAATGGTGATAAAGAAAGAAGATAGAACTGAAGACTCAGTGAAGAAAGACAGAGGGAACATGAGCATTTTAGTCCTCAAAATAATGATATATTCAGACAGTATTTATCCAAAGGTCACACATCCTTAGCCCTAGGAGAAAACTAAGACATCTTGGAGATAATCAAGGAGGAAACTGAAAGGAAGGAAGTGTTGAAGGTAAGTAATGTATTCATGAGTGGCAACAGTAATAAAAAAAGACAGTCTAATTTGAAACAACTGATGGGATACCTGAACAGCAAGAAGTGAGAAAAGAGGGATCCATGAGAAACATAAAAGACATAGCTGAGACAGATCAATATTGCTACCAGATCCCAGATGTAATGCTAAGAAAAAGAAGTTGAAGAATAAGGAAAAGTTGAAGTCAAGGACATGGAGTTGAATTACATTTTCCTTTGGTCAGCATTCCCTTATTCATTAGGGGAATAAACCAGCTGAAGGAGAGCGACACACAACCTAATGTCTGTGAGTTTTACTGTCCAAGCATTTAAATCCAGGGGACAAATACCAGTGAAAAATACAGATGAATCAAAAAATAAATGCAAATCTGCCAAGATCAGAGAAGTAGTCATAGCTGTGTGGGGGTTCCATAGACGAATCAGAGAGAGGAGGGATGATGGTATGGATGGGAAGCAGCCAGAAGAAAGTCCAGAGGGTAGTGAGGGAAGGAGTGAGTACAGACAGGCAAGGGAAAGAAACACTGCTGAGATGGGGCCAGCTTCAGAGCCATAAAGGAACACTGTTCTGGAAAGACAAGGGCAAGAGCAAGAACTGGAGCATCATGGAACTGCAGATTGGAAAGGACATCAAAGGAGGTAAGTGAACAGTAGAGAACAGGATTATTCAGTGAGTGTAGGGGATGAGATGAGGGGAGTAAAGGGAAATAAGCATCCAGAATTAACTAAGTTGACACACTGGTACAGTAAAAAGGAAGAAGTGAGGCCAGAAGAATGGTAGAAAGACAGATGAACACCACCCTATGGTAAATGAAGGAAAGAAGGTGATTCAGACAGCAGATAAGGGAAGTTAAATGTTTTACTGCAGAGTAAATCTTGGACATGTCCATGAGAACAGCAACAGTTACTAGCTGGACTTTGAAGATTGGAAGCTGTTACATACTTGAAGGAGGGGAAGCAAATGAGAAGTTCATAATCAGGGTAAACTAAATTCCTCAGAGAAGGATTTAAAAAGTTGTGGAGAGCTGTAGTTGATAAAAAAGGGAACATATGAGCCAAAGCAAACCACAGATCAGGAATAAAACTCATCCATCTGAAGAGTATAAGAGCAGCCAGAAGAAACGACCATACACTTTCAAGTTTGCAAAACCATTCTTCCATTCTTTTGATATCTGAATTGCCAGTGTCTGAATGATCAATATCATTATTTATTGTTGCAGTGAATCTTGTAAAATGAAACTTGAATGTATAAATTATTGAAATACTGCTTGCTCAGAATGACTCATTAACATCACAAAACAAATAAGTAGATAACATTGCTAATTTGATTCAAAGCCTTTGAATATACATCATCCATAAACTCTGACTTCAGAGAGTATAAACAACTCTGTGAGTGTCCCCATAGGACTGATATTAATTCACAACAAAAAAGCTTTTATGATTCCTACACTTGGGGAACTATGCATTTTTACTTCTTCATCATGGCTGCTCATGAGCTGAAATTCAAATGTTAATTCATGAATTATTTATTGAAAAATATTCTAAAGTACTCATTAAAATCTTAGGTGGCATTAAAGCTAACTCCACACTTCTTTCTGTTTGCTTCATAATGCCAACCTAATGGATTTACTGAAGAGAAGCATCAGAAAATACAGTGAGTGATACATAAATAACAAAAGAAATCACAAAAAATTAATTCTGAAACTGGAATTTCAGACCTCAACCAGTATCCTTCCAGGTAACCTCTAAGTCCATCTCAAATGAGTTAGAGCTTTAAAAGACAGTCATAGTATCAGGCAATAGGTTTTAAAACTTTGTTGAATCAGGGTCTTAAATCATTCCTGATGATGAACTGCACTGGCATTTCTTCAAGAAAAAAACAAAGCATGCTTTTAGTCCTCATTTCTTTATTCTATTCATCTCTTTTGAACTTCGGTGGAGGGTACAATCTGTGTATTGGGAGGAAAGGTGTGAAAGCAATAGCATGATAGCAGGGAATTTCTTGGAAGACATGGGAATGAATAAAACATAAGGACAGAAAAGGGGAATTTACATTTTTTTTCAAAACAAAGTCGACAGCTGTTATGTCATGAGTCTGTACTTGTCCACACTTTGTGTGCTGTCTTTTTCTCCACCTCACATTTGTCTTTCTCTGTGTATGCTGTACATTTTCTGAGCAAATCACTGCCTTTCCCTTTGTCTGGAGAGAAACACATCCTTTCTTGGCACTGGAGCAAGCTCAATAATGAAGAACGTGATTATAACTGATGAAGGATATGGATTCATCTTTCAACGTCACAAATTATTTACTATGATTCAGAGTCATGAATTCCTTTTATGCAAGGCTTTCTCTCTGAAGCTGCTGCAATGGTTACCATATATTGTTGATATGCCTGAAATTTAGGGTTGGGAGGAAACCAGGGCCAAGCTTTTGAAGCACTAAGCAACTTCCCTAAAGCCAAATCCTTTAAAATATCACATGTTGGACATCTAAAACTGCGTATTTGTCAATTTTTAATATTATTTAAGTTTTTAATGATAATAACGATAAATGTTGCAATAGTATCTAATACTTATACATTATCTATAAACCTAAAGTTTTTCCCAAATGATGTTTCCCAAATGGGTCATCAGAGTTGGAGTTAGTTAGATTCTGATACTCTGTAGTCAGTTCTGATGTTGTTGAATGAGGAGCTTTTCAAAAACAGTTACAATTTTTGTAACACTTGAAATGTTTGAATGTTCAAGCATCTACAGCTGTCTGATGTTTTTAGCCACAAATGCAGAAGGGAATGTTGATTCAACATTTAATTCAAAAAGCTGAGTTTGAGATGATGATAGGGTTGTGATGGTGTGTGTTCAAACCCACGGCAGCAGGAACCCGTGACAGCCAGCAAGGCTTCCTGAGGAGCGCCAGCTCCAAGCCCAAAGACAGCAGCCATGTCTCAGAAATGTGCAGTACAATTATGCCCATGAAGGAGGGGCACTTCTACCAGCTCTCTCTCAATACTGCAGTGCAAGTTTCCTGAAAATATTACTGATCCAAAGCACCTGATGCCTTTAACCTTTTTCATGTGCTTGACTGAAGACAAGGATAAATAATTCAGTATGCTCTATTCAATTTCCTGGGGAAATCTGTTCCACACCCAAAACTAGTCTTCAATCAGGAGTTCTTTCTATGGGCTCAAATCAGCATAGAAGTACTGGTCAGGTCAGGGCCACCATTTAGAGTGAAAGGAAATACCTGAATAACCTATAAAACACACCCTCCCTCAGGATGTGCAGAACTGAAAGCAACTTACTTCATTAAGCAGCAGAAGGAGATTATCAAGAGCTCCATAAAACAGAAAGCATTTATTTTCAGGGTCTTTCTTGTAGTCTTTGGAGA
The DNA here is from genome assembly GCF_037042795.1 of Molothrus aeneus. Taxonomy (NCBI): domain Eukaryota; kingdom Metazoa; phylum Chordata; class Aves; order Passeriformes; family Icteridae; genus Molothrus; species Molothrus aeneus. The sequence goes on along the minus strand of NC_089646.1, from coordinate 140,968,878 downwards.
AATGTTGAAAGGTAAAAAATTTAAAATACATCTGACAACTGTCATCAGGAAATTTGTTTTATTTCCATATTCTTAAATTGCTGAAAAGACTTGACCGTCAATAAAATTGGAAGATATTTTCCTTTATGCTGTCATATTTCCAAATGTCTTGAATCTAGACTGACTTCTTCTGCCTGAGTGTAGCAGCCAAGGTTTTACACAACACCAAGTAAACTGCTGTTCTGACGCCAAGCTTGCAAGATCCACAATAATGGAAGCAATGGATTTTTTCAGGGATAGCTTTGCCAGCATACATAAAAATCTTTCTGAGTCTCACTCACTCTTTTAGTGTTTAGTTTTTGCAGCCTCCCAGTCAGTGCCTTTTTGCAGTTTTCTATCAGGAGCTCTAAGACCTATAGAGACTTATATCCAAAAGAGTATCAACATTACAGGATCTTCTGTCCTGACTAGAAACAGAAGTTATCACTATAAGCTGCATCTGTCAATGACATCTGTCTCAAAGATTTTCACACCAATAGGACATGCATGCTGAGGTTTAAATGCCAGATCCATGAAGAATCAAAAGAAAAATCTCAAAACCTAAATAATTTGTTGTTATGTATCAATCAAAATGGCAGACAAGTTACATCGAGGGGACCGAGATTAATCACTCAACTAGCAAAAAAATAGTTATTCTACCCTCATACCAGCTACTCCACATTTATTGGGTAAAAAAACATATTGTTATATAGTATTGCCTCCCTTATTTAAACATTTACTAAAGATTTATAATATAAGCTGTTATTTTCAAACAAGCTGGAGAGGCAGAGGCCCTCTTTTCTTGTGTTAAAAGTGTTTCATTCATATTTTCCTTCAGAAGAAAACAACAAGCAAGAAAGCAAGACTGGAAAACAGTGAGAGCTGTCATGGAATTTGTTCATCAAGCGTTGGTCTTTCTACAATATTGTCCTCACAGTAGGTTTAAATCAAGTGTTGATTTATCTGCTCTTCACCTTGCAAGCTAGGAGATTTCAACACCAGTGGAAAGTATCATACTATGGTGATGTTTGTATATCATTTGTCTGTGCCATGACATTTATTTCTCCTGATGACTTAAACTGAATTTCAAACATTACAAATTAATTTTAGTAAAACCATGTATATCTCCCCTGTGTATTCCAGAACTTATTAGGTACAGGACTGAAACATTAACATTCCCTGCTAGTGAAATATTAGGTGCATTAAAGAACCAGCTGGAAAACAAATGGGGGAACTTTCAGTTTCATGGCAATGGCAGACACTGATTCAGGGGAACAAAATCTCTGTGCAGGGGAGAGATGAGGGAACAGAAACGAGACTCTTCCTTCTCTCAGACCCCATCCCAATTTCTGACCAAACTGTAATTCCAGAGACAGGCAGACCTGTCTATACCTGGACTACTGTGCTTCAGCTCTCCATCTGTCCTCTGTTCCAGGCATGGTGAGTCAGTGGAAAAGGTTCCAGGAGGGCAGTGTCAGCCTCACAGAGGGGAACACCAAACTGAGGACATGGGAGATCTTTCCTTCAGTGCTCCCACAGTCTGAAAGGGACAGAGATGCCTAATCCTGGAGCACTATTCAGAAAGGAGGGCTCATTTCTTCTTCTGCAGATGACTCCACCAACAAAAGAACATTTTTGAAGCTTTCCCAATAGTCAGGTAAATAATGTACCAAACAAAAAAAGGCAAAAGAAATGAAAAATTTATTTGTTTTATGCAATGGCAGCAAGGCTGCTCTTTTTGAATCCATGAGCCAGAGTGATTCAAAGTTCATCTGAGACAGAGTGTCCCATGCAGTGTGATGTGGGGGCTTTTCCACAGAGTCTGTAAATCTGGGAGCTGGCAGGGGTGTGCAGGGGTGGCTTTGAGTGAGCCCTGGCAGCACATGTCAGCCCCACAGGAGCCCCAGTGAGCTCCCACCCCCAGCCTTCCCAGAGCTTTTATTGCTCACCAAGGGCCAAACCTCACCTTCCTTACAGTCAGTGGGAGCTTTACTGTCGCCTTCCTTGAAATAAACCTTGGCATGAGCAGAGGAAACAATGGGAAAACAGAAGCCAAGCCCCGGGCTGCAGAGCCCATGGCAAGTTTCCATATCTTTAACTGGCACCAGTGCTGCTCTCCTGAAAGAATGTCACTGTACCTGCTCTTTGTATGCAAAGCACAGCTTTTACACTTGTAAACATATATAGAAAGAAATATATTTATGCATATTATGGTTTCTCTTTGTAGTGAGGATAAAAATCTGTGCATGATAACAATGTCTACACATTTTCTGAAATCTAATGCCTATCCTAAATGTCAAATATTTATTATCATTGCTTGTTTTAGGTGGGACATAAAATTTCATGACTAGTCTGTCACCTTCAAAGAGACTATGTTGAAAATACAAAAAAAAAAAGAAAGAAAATTAAAAAACCCAAAATACAAAAAACCGCCAGCAAAATCCACTAACAAATGAACAAAAAACCAAAAAAAAACCCCCAAACAAACAAAAAACCAACCAACCAAACAAAAAAAAACACCCATAAAGGAAGTAAGCTAAAAGAGAAAAAAGTACAGAAATATTGATTTATGCCACATGTTACCCAAACCTCAGATATCAGGATTTCTTAAGGTGTTAGGATAGCTATGAATAGCAAGATTTATATAAAATTACCTAAACATATTACCTAAAATATTAAGAGCAAGAAGACTGTTCTACAAGTTCCATTCCAAACGCTAATTTTCTAAAATGTTTAATGTACTCAGTGCATACAGTATACAAATATAGTATACAAACATATGCCAATGCTTTATCAAAGAGGAATGCTTTATTAAAGAGCAAAGTTAAATTCTAGTGTATTTAGGACCTCATGATTCAATTCTAGATTAACATGAGAAATGGAGTCAGTCAGGTCAACATGGAAAATGAGCTCAGTACTATCACACTTAATCAAGTTGTAGATGATATAACTTTGTGGAGAGGACAAAATTGCTGGAGAGTTATCATTTATAATGGCTTTCTTATATTTTAATAGAAACCAATTGAGAAATCTACAGGAAACTAATTTACACTTTGATTAGGAATTCAAGTTGAGGTAGGGAAAAGTGCACATACGTCTAGCAGTTTGTCGTCATCTTTTGAGCAGCATTCAAGTCCAGGCTGCCGGCAGCATCAGGTTTTTGGCTGTGGCTGCACTACAAACCAGCGTCACCCTCTGGGCTGTGCACAGCTCCATGTGCTGGGCATCTGTGGGGGCTCCACTGAGTGCCAGGTGCTGCTGGTGGGGGCTGCACCATCCAAGGGCAGCTCTGAGGACACGTGGTGGATGCCACTCGTTTCCAGCTGGCTGCCACCAGCTGCCGAGGCTGGGCTAGCTCAGGCCCCTCACAGAGGACAGGAGGATTACTCACTGCCTTAGGCAAATCTGCCTTGTAAACTCTTTCCACCTCAGCTGTTTCTGCAAGCGTGACTTTGTGGTTATAAATGTTACGATGGCCTCCATCCACATGCTCTCTTTACATGATTCTTACAACATGTTGGCATCACTTCACAGCTTACCTTTTTTGCCTGCAGTTTTTTAAGAAAGCCAGAGCACCTCTTTGTTTACTAGAGCATTTATTATAATGTGGTCAGGTCAGAAAGCCTGCCATTCCTCTCTGCAGCAGAGCTGTATGCTTTAGACCTGAGGTCATGGAGCTCTTTGCACTTCCAACAATTGGTTGCATCAAGATGTGTTGCAATACATGAAACATGCCACATCAGGGATTTTTCTTTTTTCATTCTGCCCTCAATTTCTCTCTTCAGTCCTTCCCTACCTCTCCCAGAGAGCAGCAAGCCATTTGGCAAAATGTGAAGTTAGTTTTCAATCTTTGGCTTTCATGGTTTATGAAGAAATTCTCTGCCTAGAGTCATTCACAGGAAGGGCATATTCACTGTGAATTTGAGATTTCTCTCATCAGTGAATAATCAGTCTTGATAACTCTTCTGACCTTGCACATACAACCTTACCTCAGGTAATAAAACACTTGACCCATTTTTCTGGACAGCACAATAGCAGATGTAACCTGTATGCCTCTGGGTACTGGATTCCATCTCTAACTTAGGTCTAGTTATGGTCCCCTAGTCATTTAGTTATTCTATTGAAGCTCTAGAAACACAGCTAATTAAAGGAAGGGAAGGTGATAATGAAATTCCCCATGCTGACAATACCACTTTGAACTGTGAGTGCCTGTTGGCTTTGCTTCATGGTTTCCAGCAGCAGTGTTTAAGCAGACTACTTATAGGGCATGGCATTTCAAATTAACGAAAAGAGAAAGCAAATTCTCCAGGGCTGAATCATCATATCTGGAAATCCAGCAATGTCCAATTTACACATACTGCATTCATAAATTTGAATTACACACTGTGTAAAGAGACACTCATCCAGTATGTACGGGTAGAAGCAGATGAATGGAGCAAGGCGGGGTTCCAAATGGAAAGCTGGAACCTAGAGAAAAAGAAGTGGTGCATTTGTTGTTTCTGTTTCATTTCTTTTCTTTTTGTAGCAGAAATGAACACAAGACCTTTATGTGCAATGATTATTTTAGAGAGTGAATTGCCAGAGGGACGGATCACACAGACTTTGCCCACACAAGAATTCCCACTAAAGAGAAATGTTGAATCAGACAAAAATCGTGCCTTGGTTGCACAAGGCACTGTACCTGTCAGGTGACTTAAAATACATAGTAACCACAGGGGTTTGTTTGTGGAGCACTGAATGCTAACCAGAAGTCAGCTGCTGGGAATGATAAGTGTCCTCTGCTGCTCCTTTCCTCTTACAGGAAAATGTAGTCACTAAGCCTGGCTTCTTCCAAGAAAATGTAATAATGAATCCAGCCTTTTTTTCTTTTTGTTTGCATAGAGACATAAATCTCATGTATTCCATTTTTCTATACTTCAGAGTACCATGTTGGATAACACTATGGAGTATTTGTACAGATTGCCCAACACCCCCACAGAATCCATGCTTCTGGTAATGTCTCTGTGCCCAGGAAAGTGACAATTTAAACAATTTACTACAGAAGGAGCAAAGACATCCTGAATGAACATCCATGTGTACCATCCAGGATAAAAGTGTTTCCCATAGTCCCTGATAGTCTCAGTTTACCAAGGTCCTCTCTTTCATAATACCTCTGAAAAGCTGATGCCCTGATCTGACAAGCTCACACCCCATCAGCACACACTGAAGGTTTAGTTCTGTTGAGGTTTGTATGGTAACCACATCTAACCAAGAATTCAGCTTTCCATTAAATCAGGTGTTAGAAGCCCAAACAGGAGTTGGAAACCTGAATGCTTCTCTGGATCTGAGCCAAGAACCTTCCAGTATTACATTAAGTAACATGATTAACATCTGTCCTCCACAGAAGGCAACAGCACACAGCACTTTTCTGAATGTTGGCCTAAAATAGCAGCAACTGTCAGAGATTTCTCTTCATCAGGTTTCCATTGGTAGTAGCCAGTTTATTTTTAAGGTGAAAGGATATAAGCCCATTTCTTCTATGCAACCATATGGAAGAATCAGAATGATAGAGAGAGCAGCAAAAACTATTGGATTTTATGATCTTTAGGGTCTTTTCAGACCTAGATGATACTGTTCTAAAAAGAAGGATCAAAGACACCAAACATTTTTGATAGAATGAGCGGCTGTAGACTTAAGGAATCCTCAGTCTTGGAAAACTAACTAAAAAGTGTCTTGACAGAAGACTGAAAAATCAATTATAAGTAGAATGGAAAAGGTGAATAGGAAATAAGGAATCACATATCACTGTTCTTCCCAATAGAAGATTGAGAAGGAGGTCATTAGCTGCTTATAATAGGTCATACATTCAAAACAAACAAATGAGCAGGTATTAGGTTGTTTGTTTGGTTTTTTTTTTTCACAGACAGTTGTTAAACTGTGAAACCTCTTGCCACAGGAGAGAGACTGTGTATACAAGGTCAAAACACAGCTGGACATATGCCTGGAAGAATTGGAAAGATGCTGGTGGCCCAGGCAGTCTTGCTGTTGCCAGCCACTGGAAGTGGGACCCTGTGCCAGGGAGGTATCACTGCATTCCTGCTTTGTTTGGACACTCTTCCAAAAATGACCACTACTGGCAGTGTTGGAGGTAGAATATTTAGGTACATGGACAATTTTGCTGTTTGATGTGGTACAGCTAGTCTCCTTTCTCATAATATGCATGTATGAAAATCACCAGAAATGTTGATGGAAACTTCCTAGTCTCATCAAAAGATTTTATCTGGCATATTTGTAGCCTCTTTTGTCTTTCCCTGAGTGTCTGCTCAAAGCCATCATTTATTTCTTCAACAGACTTTATAAGTGTCTCAATGTTTTAATATCTCTTTGTGCAAAACTTTTGCCCTTTTCTTTATGAATAGGTCATTAATGTTTACAAAAAGCTGGAAAAGGCTTCTTTTCAAGGGCCAGATCTGCCCACTTTTCATTTCTGAGGTGCAAAGCTGTGACTGGTCTATTGTGGAAAACAGCTTGCAAAGGCTTTGAAAATGCAAATGAAATAGAGTAGATCTGTGCCTTTTTTGTTGATAAGGGTAGAGGAACAATATAAATTTGCAATTTTAAAAATTAAAAGGATTATTTGATAATTTTTATGGCCAGGGCAGCTTCCAGGGGGAAATGGAGCCAAAGGAGAAATTTTAAAACATAATATAACTAAATCAAGGAAACAAAAAAGTTCCTTTTCAGTTACACAGAAGCCTTGTTGAAAGAGAAATACTTGTGGGACATGAGGAATGAAAAAAGTCAGCATGCAACTGCCCAGGCTTGCCCAATTTGTAGCTCCCACCTCATGGCAATTGCTAAGAGTGTTGTAAAAGAGCTTCTTTGTCTCTGGAGAAAGTATTGCTTTCAAAGACAAGAAAAATCCACAAGCAACCTCTCACTTTGACACACAGGTCATGACATTAAAAGAATAATGTGAAGAATCACAAACCACCGGTTTCAGTTAGGAAAGCAAATGGCTTGGTAGGAGGGAGGGAGAGATATTTATGTTATGATCTGCTAACTTTCTGTTCATATGTGGTTCTGTGCATATCTAGTTCCTTCCTAAAATAAAAACATCCCCAAAACAGGCACCTAGAAAAGTCTTCAGAATGACCCAAAAGAGGTAAAATTCTTTAACTTTGTGTCATCAGTTTGCAAAGGGAGAGGCTGGGACAACATATCTTCTAAAAAGATGTGGGGTTATTTTGCCATCTCGTTGCAACACTTTGGTGCAGAAGGGAGATGCCAGCAGGACGAGTCAGTGCTGCACAGCCCAGATGCTGGAATGAGCACATTTCCTGGCAGGCACTCACTCAGGGGAGCTGGAGATGTGCAGAGAGCCTGCCAGGGGAAGGGGCAGAGGCAGGAGGGCACTGTGCCAGCAGGGCTGCCACACGGTCCCACCTCTGTCACAGGGAGAGCTGACAGCTTTATGGATTTCATCATTTTGCCAGAATCAACTTTAGCAACCGGTTTTGCCTGAAACACTGAGAAAATTGTGGTTCTGGCAAGACAAAAGAGTGCAGGATTTCCTTGTAGCAGAGCAAAGAGGTGGCAAACTTACTAGGATGGGCACAGCCTTTAAGAAAACCTTCTGAGCTACATCCCTTCCCTCTGCTGACCCTGGAGATGGCAGCAATAACACCAGGGTTGTTTCCTCTATTCCCAGTTTACTACACTGCAATTAGAGAACACTGCTGAAAGTGATGATCAGCAGCAACCTCACTCTGAAAGAAGCTGGAGGAAGCAGAAATGAAGCCCTTCATCCAGTAAATCCCTCTATGCAAACCAGAAGTGATTTTCTTTTAAGGAAAAGGGGAACCTGGCTTTTTCAAAGTCCTTGAATATGTGAGTTTCTAAGTTTAGCTTGTGAACTGTGTCTGGGACTCACACTCACGAGTAAATGCACAGGTGTGGATCTACAGTTCTAAAATACACCCTCAGAGGCATTTCTCTCTGGAACTCCCCTATTACATAGGAACCTTGGCTCCAAGTGACTGTACCATAAAAAAGACATGAAGATATCTTAGGAGTGATGAGCAACTGGGTATTTCCAGAGCAGAAACCCCAAATGCAGCCAGCTTGCAAAAGTTTGGTAAACTCTCAAGTTCTGTCAGGAAAGGCAGAAGGGGTGATGCTGACTAAAGAGGACTAGAGGAAACAGTTGAAAAGCAGCTGTTCTGAGATATTTTAGGAGCAGCAGTAGCATATGACATTGACATAATGCAAAGATTTTCTTGTTGTTGTTGATGCTGTTACTATTATGATTTGTAGGAATTAAATTCACCTCCTGGCAGGTAGCCTGTAAGAAAAGGCGATGAAACCACTTTGTCCTAGTCCTGACCCCTTTGAAAGACACAATCAGAGAGCTCCATCCTGCAGACCAAACTCACCATATGCAGTTAGAGCTCCAATAGCTGGCTTCAGCCAACAGATATTTCTCAGTCAGAGCTAATTTTCCCAGCTGTGAATCTGAAGCATGAGAAGAAAAAGAAGTTCCATTGTTCTTGGTACCCACTGTAAAATTAATTAAAAATGCCAACAAGGGTTGTCACATTCTCCAGGCAATCAGCAGAAGACCTCTGGACATTTCAAATTTAATGTCAGGGGAAATTATTTGATTGATCACCTGTTAAATGGCTACCTAATTTGTATGGCTGCCTGGAATAGAGATTAGGTTCTCTCTTTCTGAAAACAATTCAATAAAAAGTTTGATAAGTAGATATATTTGAAGATTATGGAATCTTCAGATCAATGTGAAATCCAGATTTGATGCCAAACCAGATATCTGTGCATTCCTGGAAGTATTGTAGGAAAGGAAGTGAGGTAGAGTCAGGAAGCCATAGATTACTGAATCTGATCTTTGCAGCAGGAAAGATCTTTCTGAAGTTAATAGGAAATTATATCACAAAAGATCTGGAGTTTTTTTGGGTTGGTTTGGGGATTTTGTCTTTATTTAAAAGAAGAAAAAGAGTAAGTGGGAAAGAAAAAAAGTAACTTGGTTACCATGGCTTCAGAAAAGGGAATGGCTGAAAAATTTGGTGTGAATTTTTGAGCCACAAGAAAGGACTCAAAAGGGAAATTTTAAAATATTCTACTTGGCATTCTAAAAATAATTCAAACCTCCCAGTAGAGTTACCCGGGAGTTCCAGCAGAAAAAGAAAGCATGTAGTAAACACAGCATTATCTAAGTATACTATAAAACCCAGAACATTTTTGAGAGCAGAGAGAGATTTCCAGCCTTCAGTCAAGGAGACCAAACCTTGCTCTCTGAAGCTGGAATCTGTGAAGTATCTTAGCCAGTACATAAGGTCTCTCATGCTGTGACAAGCAGGCAAAAGTAAAACATAAAATATTGCTATAAATTTCCATTGAATAAAGAAAGAAGCAGTCCCAGATTTCTTGCTAACTCAGTAAAGGCCATCTCCCTTTCATAGTGACATACTTCTAAGGAAAGCCAGATGGTATCATTCAGCTGTGTCCCACTTCTTCTCCATAGTATATTAATAAATAGAAATTCAATAATGATTTTAGGGAATTAAAGAGACTTCCAGTTGGAAACTCTAAACACATCCAGCTAGAAGCTGATTTGTGTGTTAGTTTTATGAGTACAGCAGTACGGCCTGGCCATAGCATCAAGACTTGGTTTCTCTCCATGCTCATCTTTGTGTTTGCTAATCACTGCCATTTTTCAGCATTTCTGGTTTCCCATATGTATTGCAGTGTTGGATGCTTGCTCCCCAAATCAGTCTGAAAACTACAGGTGACAAACAGCATTCAGGTGACAAACAGCATTCAGCTTCCCCAGGGATGTGGTGAAGTGCTCACCCTTTGAATTTTTCAAGTTATAGGTGTGCAGGCTGCTACATAACCTCCTCTAGGCTCCCTTTCTCACAACAGTTTGGACCAGACTGTCCTTCAAAGTCCCTTCCAACCTGGGCTGTTGTGTGATTCTATGATAACAACCACTGGAAACTGAAAGTAGTATCTTGCAGAAAAGGCCTAAAAGGAGAATTTAAAAAAATGTTTATTCCTTCTGTCATGTAAGGAAAAATATCCAGTTTTGTTATCTCTGGTAGCTTGTGTATTTCATCCATTTGTCTTCATCCAATGTTGCTGCATATTATTTATTGTTACCTGCTGAGAGTGTGTCTCCATCACAGTTGTAGTCAGGGTTATAGGTGCCCTCAAAGCAAATTACCCAATAGTTCCCATTTTCTGTGCTTTGGCAGACAGTGGAGCAGTCTGGATGACCTGAACCCCTTTTGGATGAAACTGAATCCTATTGATCCTGTAAATGGGGTGCAACTGAATCATATAAATCAGTGCAAAAGAAGGAAATCAAAGGGAGGTTGACACACCAGGCTGTGAGGCACAGCAGTTCAGCTGAAGCACAGAGTTAACTGCTGCTGCTTAGCCAAAGGGGCCGGCAACATCTGGCAAAGTGATGGGGCAGTAACCCTGACTCATAACATCCAAAATCACTCCAGCACAATTCCCACAGTTTTCTTGTCAGCACCCATAATTCCCTTGTTCTTTGTAAATCAAAATAAATGATCGATGTCAAACATAAACAGAATATTGGAGCCTTTCAGCTGGCTAAAGAAGTGATATTTGCTGGGGGGGAGAGAGTCAGCATGATTTATCCTGCTCTTCGTATGTTCTCTTTAAAGTTGCACCACTGTATTAAATCCTGTTTTCTGAAAATGGAAAACAATGAGAAGAGACTTGCAAGAACACCACCAGCTTCCATCTGTGAACAATTTGATACTTGCTTTCGGCAAATTTCTAAGCATTCCAGTTTTAAATAGACTTTGCACCAGTATTCCCTTTTGCCTGCTTGTCACTGCAATGCTGCAGTGTTGAAATATTCACAGAACTGAGTACAAAATATCACAAATACACTTGGACTGAGAAGAGGGGTTTTATGTGTGATTTTTATATGTGGTTATGCCCACTGTTCTCCTGCTTATAAGAAGGTTGTTGGAAATACAAAACTCTAACAAAAAAATCTGGCAAACGGTGGTTTATTGCTTTGACAACTCAAAGTCAGTAGTCAGAAAAGCTTTTCTTCATCTAAGTTACTCAAGGAAACATCAGTTGCTCTCAGCTGCAGTGGGGGCTGACTCTAATAGGTCTGGATTCATTCTATCATGATAGAAATAATTTTAAAAATACTGTCTTCACTTGCTTCTAACTTTCCCATATATAAAGTTTATTACAATTTTATATATGATGTAAAGTTCCTTCTAATAGGCCAGTGAGTCCAGTATGGATTTTGATATCAAAGCTTTGGAAATCTTTCTTTGCAACGATAAAAGAAGACACAAATTTCTCTACAGTTTTAAACAAAAATCAAAGGTGAGCAGTAACTCAGAGCAGGAGTTAAAAGTTATTGAATATTCTTAGATAAAGCATGTCCTTCAACCCTCTGCAACATATTTTCCTAGCTTGGACACATCAAGCTCTTTCTGTCTTGTTTCATGAAAGATAAAAAGAAGTTAAATGTATTTCAACAGCCAAATAATCAACTATTTCCAGTGTAGATATGGATTTTATCCAAAGGGAATACATTTCAGAAGCAAGGCTACACCAGCTGATGATATTCAAACAACAATGAAGCAGCTAAGTCTGCCTCCAACTTGCTAACAAGGCTGTTCTGAGTTATGCTCTGTGCCTTAGCAACTGTCAGATAAATAATCCTGCTCCTTTGTAAGAAAATGAACAGGCTGGTTAACTTTAATCCCCTGCCATCCAAATATATTTAACAGTAAAGTGATTAGGATAAGAATACACTGCAGCATGAGTTGGAAAAGTGCTAAGGCTCCGGAAGCACGCACTATAAATCAAGCATTTAATTATTTAAATCAAAAACTTCAAGCAGCTGTCCCTGGGAAACATTGGGAGAACACACTGTGCAATGAAGCCTGATGAAAATTTATTTAGTAGGCAAACATTTTTATACCACAGACTTTATGGAAATTATAAAAATAAGGTGCTGAATTGTATAATGTATTTTTATGTTCTTATGCTAAGAATGCTTTTTACAAGCCCTACTTTTATTTAATAAGTAGAGTGCAAACCCCGTTTTCTTAGGCAAAAGTTAATTTGGGATTTTTTTTCTAAATTGAGTGATTAAGTTATGCCTTTCTGTCATTGCCATAGGTCTGTGGAAAAGGTCCTGACACCTGCAGGAGCCATGAGCCTATGCAGCACTCAGGGCTGCAGAAAAATCAGCCTGCTTTGGGAAAGGAAGCAGCACTCCAGTCCAGCTGAGGAACTGTCCCCTTAAAATTCTTTTTGAGCACCACAGAAGCACAAGCAGTGTAAACCCATGGAGGCAGACACTGCCATCCAGATTCTCTCTCCTGCCATCCTGCAGCTCCCTCCATGTCCCAGCACAAACACTGAGCTAGCTGCATGAGGAAGATCAGAGGAATAATCCCTGTTATAAACTCACCATTTAGTTGCCAGCTTAATGTTAACCTGGGCCAGCTCCCTGTAGGGTTGGGCCAGGAACAGGACAAGGCAATTGGGGTTGGTAGAGCAGCATGGCTGAGTTATAGTGAATTAAAGTGCTCATGACACTACAGCCTTAGTCTGGAAAGTAGAATGACTCAACAAAACATTTTAAACTGATTTCTAGATCTCTGCATGTTGGGTGGTATTATGCGCACATTACCCCAAAAACCCCAGAAAAAAGCAGCAAACAATGAGTAAGCACATATTTCCCACCAGATCTTGGAAGGTTGGTGGTGCTAAAAGGAATCTCTTGCTAACCTGAGCTCATACAGGGCAGTGATCTGCCCTACATGAAATGGATCTCAGATCATAATGCAGCCTGGGCAGGGCAGGGGGATGCACCACCAAAATCCATCCTGAGGCTAAAGTTAGCTTCTCTGGCCTCTCCTCCAGGATTGATAAACCAGCTAAAACTCCTTAAAAATCTCTTAAAACATACCATATTGAGGAAAACAAAACTCCAAAACCCCACACATTAGAAAGCAGGTACATTATGTGTTTCTGTGTTTACTGGACATCAGACATTGTCAAACCCACAACAGTTTCACCAGACAAGAATTTTCTGATAATGCACTTTATTTTACATGGAGAATTAGGATTTAGAAGTGGGTTAATTTAATCACTAAAAGATATATAATGATAAAGCTCCTAATACTTTGTGGTTTAACAGCAAATAAGTTTACTTTCCTGTAAGTGTTCTTATAATGGCAGATATTCTGCAGCTTACATTTGTATTTGTACTCAGGATAAGTGTTGTCTTGCATCCATTAAAAAGAGAGGAAAGAAAATGAAAAAGGATTGATTGGTTGAAAAGGATGTGGTTATGCTCATCTGTAACAGCCTGAATGGACATAGAAGAAAGGAAGGAAAAGACTTTAAAGAAGAAGTAAATACCCCAATCTGCACATGGGTAGGATATTAGTATAGCTATTTTCACTCAGCCTTAACCAAGACCTTCCTACAGAACAAAATATTGTTGTATTTGAAAAATCTAGAGGTGTTATTCTATTGTACCTGTGTGCATACTCAGAATGGGAGAAATAGGACCTGTGTTCATCCACCTGCAACCTTCACTGACTCCTGGAGCTCAGAGGTGTAGGTAGATGCTGACTTCCACACTGAGAAAATAAGTCTGTAGGCAGTGATTGAGACCGTAGTTAGAAAACTCCTGTCTTAAGTGAAAATAGTCCTGCATCACTTTAAATAAATTTCCTAAACACTGTGTGTAAATTCATCCTTGGGTGATTGTACATATATATAAATCAAGTAATTTCCTTTTTATTAGTACATTTTAAGTGTTCCATTCAAAGGTATTTGCTGTGGATGCTAAAAGCTTTGTAGTTGTGCAAGCAAGAATCATCAAGAATGAGAGGAAAGTGATAAAAGATCCAAAGCCAAGAGAAAACAAAACCTACAGCTTAGGAACCTTTGTTCCAAGTGAGCCTTTTTGTTTTACCTCCAAAGCTATAGAGAAGCATAAAGATTATAGCTTTCATAATTTATGTAATAAAACTGTTATATCCTAAATGTTATAGAACAATAGCAGAATCTAATTTATGTTAAAAAGAATTTAAAGGTCAAATTACATCCAATAAAGCTCCCTAAGATTTTTGTAACACCAACAGAAAATATTTTACTGACTCATTATTCACAAAAGCACGTATTCTACATTTGTGTGACTCATAGTCATGCTATCAGAGATTCAAGGCCAAAGTACTAAAACAAAAGTGCATTTTGCTGGTTTTTTGTTTATCTGATATGAACATTTCAAGAATATTTAAAGAAAAAGCAGAAGGTGAAAGGAATTACTGAACTGAAGACACTAGTATCCCTTCATTTGCCTGGATACACATTGTCAAAGAGCAACATAAATCAAGCAGAAGTAATAGAAGTTTTGTTAACATTGTCTTACAAGATTCTACATTTTGATTATGACACTGTCAAGCTTAAACCCTTAGTTAATTTAAATTTTCTATGACACTAATCCAGTGAAGCCCAGGTTGAGCAGTTTTAGGAAAATTTCAGCCAAGAAAAGTGGGGTTTTTTTCTGAGCTGGAGGCTGAGGATACAGATACAAAATCTGCTGTCTTTAGAGGAGTTTCTGTGCATCAGCTGCAGCTTCATGGCTGGGTGAAGCCAAAGCATTTCACTTCTCTTTTTGGGGAGTTAAGCAATCCAGCCTGCTTAAACACCACTGCTCTGTAAACACATGATATTGCTGAATGCAGCAAATTGTGGCAACTCAGGCAGGACCTCTTCCATTAATGAGAAATTTGTGGTAACTGTGATATTTTGCAATATAGACGTCTGTGAAAAGGGAGGAATTTTCCTTCCTGCCTGCTGGGGACAGATTCAAAGTTGTGGACTAAAATAATGCAATGGGAGTTTAGGTTAGATGCTAGAAAAATATTTTCAATAGTAGGGATGGTGAGGCCTGGAGCAGGTTGTTTTGGAAGCCATGGAATCTCATTACTGGAGGATTGTAGGAAGGGATTACACAAACATTTCCCATGAGTGATTCAGGACTGGCTGCATCTGCCTGGAGGAGGGTTATGAACTACGTGATCAACCAAAGTCTGTTCCAGTCCTGCTTTCCAATTCCATATCAATCTTGATAGAAATTTCTGTTGAATTTGGTAAAAGTACTTCTGTCTCTCTCCTGAGACCAAAATTGACTTTTTGATAGAACCTTGTGCTTCTTGACACCATTGAAGTAGCTATTGGGCACCTTCCTCCCCTCTTGATAATATTTCAATTACACAGGTTTCTTAAACCTTGAACAGGGAACTCCTGACAGAGCTTAAGGTGATAAAAAAATAGCACTCACAAAAATCTCATTAGGAAAGTCATACAAGCCAAGGACACATTTAGCCATCGGCCTCATAAGTAGTTCACCTGAAAGAATACTGGGTTCTTCAAAGATTTCATAGGGGTTTTGGTTTTTTTTTTTTCATGATGATATAATTTTATTTGCTCAGATTCTCAATGTCATAGTTGGGATAACTTGTGTTAGTTTGCATATGCCAGGTAGATGGACACCTTCTAAAGCCCTCTGCCTTACACAGGGGCATGATGCAGACCGACCCAAAGATACAATTTCAAAACAATTTTTCTCAGTTAAATTGGAAGTGCAAAGATACTGAAATACCTGCTCTGCCTTGGAACTTGTTTGGCAAGAATTTGTGCTTCAGAGCATGGAACAAGATGTTCTCCCTAGATATTCTGCTGCAAATAGGTGAGGAGGTGATTGCTGCTAAAAGGAGCAAGTGAGGTCTCACAAGGGTGACAAGAGTGCCAGAGTTGCCAGCCAGTCTAAAAGAAGAATCCACTGTACTAGGAACCCACTCAGGAAAAAAATAATCTCTAAGGGAAAATAATGTTTCAGATCTTATGGACTAAGAATTGTTCACATTATAGCCAGCTCACATCAAACCCTTTAAAAACAGGGTAATTCTAAAAAATGCCCAGACATTTAGGGTAAATGCTCAGAATTTAGAACATTTATAGAATTGCACAAAGTTTCATACAAGTGAAGCTATCCTCTGATTCTTTAGCCTCCACTTCTTGAGCAGGTCAGGAATTGGCTTCCTTTCCTCTCCCAGGATCTACAAGAGCACTCTTAGTTCCCCTCTAGGTATCAATAATCCTATTTTAATGATGGAAGGCTAGAGGACAGGAAGAGGAAGAGATCATAACCACATTTCATGTGGCAAATCTGTGGCACACCAAGGAACAGATGTAGGGTAGGCTTAAAGTGACAAGATTTTTCAAGAATAAAATCACTTAAATAACTTTCTAAATTATTTTCTCTGGTTTTTTTTTTTTCCTTTAAATGGTCAGTTCTTTCCAAACTGCTATGCTTCATTTCCAGTTACAATTATTGACTAAAACTATCAGCAATTAGCAAAAACACTCATTGCCTGGATTTTATTTCACCTGAAGGGACAGTCATGTGAGATGCAGTACATGCACCTACAGGGAGAGCTAATTCCTGAGAATTCTCCTGTGAGAACTTGAATATCTAATTACACAGAAATGATGAAAGATTAATCATCTTGAGCAGGGTCCCACAGGTAGTCTGCAGCAGAGTGAGGGATCCATTAAAGATCCACTGGATCCCCACCCAGTGCTCTCATCACTAGCCCATTTCTCCCTCCATGTTTACCTTCTGCTAAGCAAAGCTAAGGATCACATGGACTGACAATAAGTTTTTGGCTGCTTGAGATATTGCATCACAGTTCAAATATATGCTATGCAACCTTACCTGGAAGTATTGAGAGTCAGTCTTCATTTTTCAGCAATATCCACAGGAGGCTTGAAGAAGGAGCAAAGTGTCTGTGTGATCTGGGCAGGTACAAAACAGATGGCACAATTTGGACTTCAAAGAACCTTAGCCTTTATGGAAAAAAAGGGGGAAAGGAAAGGAAAGGAAAGGAAAGGAAAGGAAAGGAAAGGAAAGGAAAGGAAAGGAAAGGAAAGGAAAGGAAAGGAAAGGAAAGGAAAGGAAAGGAAAGGAAAGGAAAGGAAAGGAAAGGAAAGGAAAGGAAAGGAAAGGAAAGGAAAGGAAAGGAAAGGAAAGGAAAGGAAAGGAAAGGAAAGGAAAGGAAAGGAAAGGAAAGGAGAGAGGACAATAAGTTTTACTGAACAGCTATTTATCTACTTTTAGAAGGTGTGCTCAATCAGCTGTCTACAAAATCTGTCTGGCCACCCAAATTTGGTGGCTTGAAGGGCTCAAAGGCAGATCTAAAACCATCATCATGCAGAAGGAAGAGCACAGTGATATACTGTCAATGAAACTGGAGGGAAGAATTGTGTTGCACCCACTTTTGAAGCTCCTCTAAGAGCAGTGCAAGGTGCTGTGAGGAATAAAGCTAAACTGTCACATGAATACAAGCAAAGGGAATTTAGGTGGAGTAGTGATGATTCACATTGCTACAAAAACTGTCATTGTGAGACAGATTTTTCTTATTCTGCATATTGTCTGTAAGATTTTGGGACAGAGGCTGTTAAAAATGTAACAACTTGCAGATCTCAATACCTGTGCTGTAAGGCTTATTTATTAAGAAATCTGAAATAGAGGGAAATTTGTGAAACTGCCTTTCTGCAATCAGTGACTGTTGAGGTAAGACTGGGACTGTTTCTGGTTTTAGTGTTTTCATGAAATCTCATTGAAGAGAAAAAGAAACAAATACCTCAAGAATGAGTTCCAAAACTCTGGCCAGTTCTGATTCAGTCCTTTCATTTTTTGGCCTGGATACATCCCCAAGCACAAGTGTTATAATATGAACAGAAATGCTACAGTTCTTGTACACGGCATTTTCAATAGATTAAAAAAAAAAAAATCCAAAAAGCCAAACCAAAGAGTTTTTCATTTAACTGAAGAATCAAGTTATCTGTCTCCATCATAATTTCTGGAAAAATTCCCTTGTCCAGGATTCTTCTCCTGGGAAGCTGAGAAGGCACAGAGAAAAAAAGGAGAACAATATTATCTCATTTGCTTCTCCTGTGTTTTGCTGCTTTGGACTGTGTTTGGAGGTTGTTTATCTAACAGGTAATTGTTTCACTGGTTTCTGGTGTGAGTGTTTTCACTCATTGGCCAATCAGTGCCAAGCTGTGTCGGGGCTCTGGAAAGAATCACGAGTTTTCATTAGTATCTTGCTAGCCTTCTATCTGTATCCTTTCTGTATTCTTTAGTACAGTTTAGTTCAGTATTCTTTAATATAGTCTAGTATCATAAAATAATAAATTAGCCTTCTAAGAACATGGAGTCAGATTCATCATTTCCTTCCTTCATCTGGGAACCCCATGAATACAAGAGTTGTCCTTAATAGTCTACATAGAAAATAAAACAGAAATTTAGCTCTGTGAAACTAATAATACTGACTTTTGTTCCATCACAGTCAGGAATGCCATGCTCAGAAATGAAGCTCTGCCTCTCCCAACCCACAGCTCAGGGAAGGGCACAGATGTGCTGCACTTGCCCTGTGGTGGCAAAAACAGGGTGCTGCTGCTGAGGGGAGCAGGAAGGGCTCAGCCAGGGCTTCTCACTGGGCTGCTCCTCCCAGTGCTTTCTGTGCACCCATCAAAATAACTCTGGGATACATGCAGCTCTATGCACTCTTTATTGACATTGTATCATCCCCACAGAAAAGATTCAGCTCCTGACTCACACCAGCTCTCCATCAATATTTTTGGCCTCATATGAATTTATTTCAGTGACAAAAATGCTTTAGTCAGCTCTGTTTCCTCCTGCTCCTTCATCCCATTGCCAAAGCCTGACTGCTCATCCTTCTTCCATGGCTCCTTTAGCAGAGCCCATTCAGTCATTTATTTGGCCACTCAGGGAACAAGGTCAGAGAGCTGATCAGGGTTAAAAACCAACAAACACAAAACCTGCTGGCTTGTTTCTTACCCAGATCAGTTGCCCAGTGGGTTCACAGTGCAGCACACAATACCAGAACATCTGGATCACAGCACTGGTCCATTTGGTCTGGTGTCCTGCCCCAGCAGCAGAGCAGACACAGCAGATGTTATCAGGGCTAGCATCCAGGAATGCTCTCCCAGCCTCCTGTGACTTGTGACTCAGGGATGTCCTGAGTGAAAGTTAATGTTTTTGTATTTAATATTCATTGATGGATTTTTATTTCATGTATGTTTCTGACTGTTTCAGATTTTTTTTTTTAATCACAAGAAATGTTTGCAACCCATATTGACTGTGGAACATAGCAGAACTGTATTCCATCCAGTCAATGAAGTGGTTCTTGTTGTTTGCCCTGGAAGTAGTACCGAGTAAATTAATTTTGTGCTCTTTGATTTTTATACTGGAAAGAAGTGCTTTATACTGCAAAGAACAGCTGTATACCCTGTTCACCTTTCTTGTTTCACTACCTATTTTATAGATCAATGTTGTAGCTATCTCACTCAGCTCTTTCCCAGCCTCCAGAGGTCTTAAAGAACCCTGAAGGGTGTTGCTTCATATCAATAGACAGCAGAGACAGCAATGTAATGCAAGTATAGATGTGCACAGCCAGGGATCCTGGTAGCTTAAGCTGGGGACAGAAATGGTCATGTAAAAAGCCTTTAATTAATAAGAAATGTGTGTCTGGATAGACAGTCTTGTCTGGTGAACATAATTTCTGCTTCCTCTACCACTGCTTGCCAATGTCAACCAATGCCTTCAGCAGCTTTCCAGTTTTGTAAGTAAATAAAGAATTCAAATGAATGATTTAATACATTTCCTTTCATTCTCCCATTGCTTAGTCCTCAATTGCCTTCTCTTTAATCTTCCCTCATTTGCAAAATGCAAACATTTTTTGAAGACTCTATTGTGCACAACATCACCGAAAGGTCAGGACTGACATGGATCGATTTGAAATGCATCTTCTCTTCCCTGAGTGGAGAAGAAACATAGAAGGTGTTTCTTAAAATGGCCTTTCCTGCTCTCTTTAGGGGATCCTTGCCTTATTCAAGCTGTTAGAGGGAGAAAGAAGGATGAGAATTTCTAAACAATTCTCTCAACAAGCTGATTTCTATTTTGTTCCATTGTGTCAGATGCAAGCAGTATGCAAGCCTGGATCACTTATGGAGTATGGCAGAGAAATAGTTTCCAGCTTCATGCAGCTGTCTCTGTTCTTAACAGAATACACCAGATGGTAGAGGAATACACAGAGAGAAATTTTCAATGTGGAAAAAAAAAGGAGAAGTGTTTTTTATTAGTATTTTTTGATAACAATTACTTTCTTTTTTAAGTTTTTTTTCAAGCTCCATTTTGGAATGGTTTGTGGAAACAATCACACGTTGGTGTGCAAATTTAGGTTTTATCACAGTGCATTGGGACAGAGAGCATACAAGCAGAGCATGCAGCCTAGGCTCTCTCAGCTTTGGAAGGGTTGTGAATGCAGCTTGCATTTGAGATGTTTTCTTTTGCAGGATGGCTTTTTTCATCCTCCTTGGATTATGCACTGTGATCACATCACATCTTCAGTTTAAATTATGATACATTGTGACACCAAAGGAGGGCTGGAAGAGCCCTGAACCAGGCCTCACTGAAAGGGAAGCTTCAGTGCCATCTCACTCCATCCCCTTCCCCCCACCATCTTGAGCCCATCTTCTTTCTTTATTTATTGTGAAAAGGGGGAAGAGTGCTCTTTTTCTGCATGAAAATAGGGGATCTAAATGCATGGACATTTTCCCACACATGCATGGCTACTTCCAATAGGTGGGACAAATACATCCTGTCTTTATTTCTCCAAGACTCTGTGTAAACATCTCACAGTCACCTGAGCCACCCACATTCCTTTTGTTGCCCTTAGCTTCTATTAAATGGCCTTTACTGTAGCAGGCAAAATATTTACACTATTTCTTTCTGCCGACTCAATTGCTGCCTTTCTCCTGCTCTGTCCCCAGGACCGGAGCCTTGCATGACAGCGCTGCCTTCTGCTTCCCTTACTTTGAGCACTACCAGCTGAGCTTCAAAAGTGGGCAATTCAAATTATCAGTCAGACAAAACAGGCTCCTTTTAGTTCTTTTAAAAGCTTTTTAGCTCTTGTCTCAGAGCTTTTCTTGCTTTTCCTTCACATTGCCTTTAAAAGCAAGACTGACAGAAAAGATTAAGTTGCTTCTGGCTGCACAGGATAGAAGCAGATTAACGCAGCTGGATCCAACCCTGGGAAGCCCAGCCTGGGTATGTATGTTAGCACAACCCCAGCAATGTATAAGCAAGAGTCGTTTGTGTTGATCTTTTTCAGGATGATGAGTTTGTGATTAACTCTTTTGTGTGGAGCTTGCCTGCGTAGGAAGCTGGTACACAGCAGGATGCTGATGGAAAATCTCCCGAGGTGTCAGCCCTCCCTCTCACCATGCACAGCTCTGCAGACACTCTGCTGGCTACAGCAGCGATTTTGTTTGCCCTCTATCACCTTTGAGATTTTTTTTTTCTGGAAGCAGGATGGCTGGAGAAGAAAGGAAATCTTCCATCTGAGCAAAGTTTAGTGCAGCCTTCTCTGCTGATGCTGAGTAGGTCCAATCCTGCATGGTGGATCTGCTCATCCAAGCTGCAGAAAAGTAATTAAACTGCACAACAATTGCAAAAGAAATGTTTTACTGGGCAAATGGTAGGCTGTTTTCTTGTTCATTTATTTGTCTTTAGAGCTGAAGATTTGGGTTTTCAGCATGGGTTTATTAATCTAAAATGACTGAATAAATAGCCAAATATCAAATAAAAATGCATCTGGTTTTTGGGACAGCTATGAATTACAATATTTAAGAGGAATCTGGGAGACTCCAAGTTCAGCAAAATATCTTAGTCAAGCTGGTAGCATCTTTCATGCTTTAATAAAGAAAAGCCCAGTGGATCCTGCAGTATGCCCATTCTCCCTCGCAATGGAATGGCTGCAGGAACTGCAGCAAAGGGCAGGAGAGGGCAGCAGATGCATCAGTTCCACGTGTGCTACGTGTGCTCCCTGCCTGTGCTCCCGTTCAAGATTCCCAAGGGTGGGAGGACTGACCCTCCAACCCTTCCATGCCCCCAGTCTGCCATTAGCTGACTTGAGATAACATTATTTGCCAACCTCAAAGTGTGGTGAGGATAAAAGCCCTTGAAGGGGCTCGACCCAGCACTGCTGAGAGCAGTGAGAAGTTTCCTTCCTGCTTAGAATGGGCATTCAGAGCAAATCTTTGCTAACGAGGTATATCTGCTGGATGAGCTCCAAGGCAGAGAGAAATAACATCAATAGAGCTATTCCAGGGTTCACATCTGAATCCCAACCAATATATTAAGATGTCCCTTTTTTTTTCCTTTTACATGGCATTAATCCAGGACATATTTACACATAACAGTTTTGAAATCACACACACCCCTAGGCTGCATGAAATATTTCTATACAGCATAATTTTTCAGAGACAGTAAATCAGACCATCTCAGATATATACCTATAAATTTTAATGAATGCACAAGATCCCTGTCACTTCTGCCTCCCTTGTATAATGACACTCTTTCTCCATTTCCATCACATCTCCTTCCATATCAAGGTGAAGGAATGAAACTAAACACTGCTGACTTAACAGCAAATTGAGCAGGAAAGAGTCTACACTGGACTGGGGAAAACAATCATTCATTTTGCAGGCTTAGTGCCAACAACACTACCTTGCAGCTCCAATTATCTGATATTTTACTGATTACACTCAGTTAAGCAGGGATAATTGAAGCAATTTTCAGCATCTTCACCAGACAAGCCAGAGGCATGACCTTATCTTAGATAACAGAAAATGAGATTCAAATGAGCTTTTTTTTCTTTTCCCCCAACAGCGACCAGGCTTAATTACAGGAGAAAATTAGCAGAGGCAGTGGTGTCTCTTCCAACCTTCAGATGGTGCCTGGTGACTGACTGGGGGACATATCTTAGCTAAGCACAAATTTAGGGACTTCATACAATTGGACATCTGTGGTCGTATAATGGATTTTGAATGAGGTAATTCTGGAACTTAAGGAAAACTGTAAATATCTGATTGTAATTGTTAGTTTTTTAACTTTTGCTGACTAGATAATGTTCTACTTGGTATCATCATCATGAACTAAATGTCCATACAAATGCTAAGGCTGATTTCATCAGACCACCTGCAGGGGAATGGGGGAGCCCATGGGGTTTATCTGCCTGAACCCGAGATGCCCCAGCGTGAGCTGCTGGCACCATCAGCTGTTCCAGGGCAACTGAAAGCTCTGTAGCTGCTGCTCTCCAGCTCTGAAAAACAGAGTGTTTCATATGACCCCAGAGATCTACAGTCTGTCAACCAAATCAGGGCTCTGAATGGTGCTCAGAGAAACTTATGCCTTCCTGGCTCAGGAGACAGGCAGGAAAACTCCAGTGGTGTTCCTCATTTGCAATGGACACTGTCTTATTTCTGCTCAGTACAGGAGCTGTGAAGAGATCACTCCAGGACTGCTCAAGATTGTGGCTGTTGCCACAATAATCACACTTTGAAATTAGCTACACTGTGAGTTTACCCCCTACCTCTGGCAAACCAGCAACTTACACTGCTAGTTATATTTTGTATTGCTTTGACCATTTGACTATAGCTCACACACAACAGTTATTTAGTCTGGGCTTTTCCCCTTAAGTCCATAATATCAAAAAGAAAGCCACTAGGCTGCAAAAGATCTTTTTGTTTTGTTTTGTTTTGGGGGCTTTTTAGGTGTTTTTGTTGGGGTTTTTTTGGGTTTTTTTTTTTGTTTTGTTGGGTTTTTTTGTGGTTTTGTGGGTTTTTGTTGTTGTTGTTCTGTGAGAACATGCCCTAGGAAAATGAACAATTCACAGAAACACTATTTCTACTTGTGTTGATCATTCCTAACAAGCAGGAAAAGAGGTCTGTTAGTTGATTGCTCTTAGACTAATGCATCAGTTTTTTATTTTCAATGTGAAGCAGACCACAGCAGTTCATAAAACATAGCAAAGAATATACATGTATTAATTTAGAAGTAGTTCAGGTTTTGGCCTTGAGATGTTTAGTTTCCTGGGACCAGATGAAAAAATATTAGTTGCTTACATCTATTTTCTCACTTTAAATGAAACCTTCAGCATTTTACTGTCAGCATTTGAAAACACTATTGTTTTGGTGGAAATGTCACATATCTAATCATTCTATGGGGAGAAGCAATAGACTGCTTTAGTTAAAAATATGCATGAAATAAAATTACAAGGGCATAAATGAGGACTTCCAGCCCAAAGGAATGCAGTGTTGGGCATATAGTGTCAGACTGGTCTGTGTGGGTAGGATAGCTTGGCTGTTTATTTCCTGACAGTTCATAAATCTGTTCCCACACACGGAGGCAGCTCAGCACACGAGGGGCAGTGGGTGCACAGCCCAGCCCAGTGCCAGTGGGAAAAGGGGCAAGGGAAGAGGATTTCCTCAACAGACAAAGAAACAAACCCAGATGAGGCCATAGTTATCCCTGGCAGAAGTCAGGAGATTGGTGCCATGTTCATAAATCCAAGAAGAAATGTTCCTAGAGCTACAATTCAAAAACTCCTGTGCCAGATCCTTGTGGCTTCATCTTCCCTTTATATAGACTCAAGGTGTTCAAAACAGTGCGTGGGACTTGGATGACAGAGGTCTTGAAGGCATCCCTCTCTCTAACCACCAGACATGAAAACTCCTTGGCCATGTGTCCCCACAGAAGCAAAGCAATTTTTCAAGGGTAAAGCTGAAGGGACTAAATGTAAAATAGCTTAGGTCATGTAGAGAAATTAGGAGGGCCCAAGCACGTGCAGGGAGTACATGTGAGAACAGGGTTCCTCTAGTCCTTGCTGTAATGCCTGTGGGCTGGTTTCCAGCTCTGATATATTGCATCACTCCCCAGCAGGATGGCCTGTCTGGCTTTCCCCTTAGATCCAGATTCACACATGTCTCCTTCTGTAAACAAGGGGTGATCCTCATATTGTTTGGTATGGGCAACATGAGGATCTGGTCCTCAAGATTCTTCATCATGCAGAGTTAAGGAAAAAACATGTGTCTCACAGATTCTTGATGCCAGCCATTTTAAATGTGGCAATCTTTTCATTTCTGTTTATCAACACCTTTCCCGCCTCTTCCCACTGTACTGAACTGGAGGAGACAAAACATCCTTTTGGACCCATCCCAACTACAGACCTCATTTAAAGTTCAAGTCTAGCCACAGCTGAAGGTGTTTCAAGAAAATAGCACAGGCCACTAATCTTAGTGTGGAAGCCTCTCCAGATTTTCTTTCTCTGAAATCCCAAAAGGATTCCCAATTTACCTAAATGAACCTCCCCTATAAATTTCCCAAAATAGAACATCTCAAATACTCTTTGTCACTTGTTTCCTCGTAGAGATCAAACTGTAAACCAGCAAAGACTGAGACAAAGATATTTTTCATGGTCAGCATACAGTAAGACTCTCAAAGAAAAAGAGATTTGCTCATTTCCGAGACTGCCTTTTTAATGGCATTTATTTAGAAGCTCTCATTTACTGAGAAGCTTTGAGGCTTTATTTAATTTATAGATATTGCATAGGACAATAGCAGTGGCTCAGGCTGTGAAATGCCACTTTGTTGCTTTTTCCCACTGCTGCTCAGAGCACGAATGCTCCTGATGGTGCCTATTTGGCTTGAGCGTGTCAGACACGGAGCAGACAGGATGCTGAAGAAAGAAACTGGTGTCCTTCATTTTCAAGGCCTGGCTCATTACACAGGGTGATGAATTAGCCCTGTTTATAAATTCTGCAGCTACCACTTACAGCCATACCTGACATGAGCTTGAGGGGATGTGAGCAGAGTTAAAGTGATCTTCCAGGCGGTCGAAGTTTCAGGAAAAATATTGTACAGAAAGCTTAGAAGGCCAGATTATGCATACACAGTAAATGGCACAAATACAAACAGCATGCTGCTTGTTAAGCTCTTTTACACATTGGAGCCACTTGGACCAGCTAAAATATCAGGCAAAGACTGTGCCAAGGGAGGAGCAGGTCAGATGTGAGTATTGATCTGTGTCTGAGGCAGCACATTCCCCAGCGTGGCACTGTGCAGTCTCTGTGATGGGTTCCAGTGCACTGCATGGACTGATTCCTGCCAGAGCAGCTTCTCTGAAAGCCTCATCTGCAGCTGGTGGGAGACAGAGATGTGGCACAAGAAGGAGCAGCCCAGATATTCACAGGTAAAACTGGAAACACTTCTGCCAATTAGGCACTGCATTATTTGCACATCTGTAGGCACCTCTGTTGGAAATGGGTCACTGCCTCACCTGCTCTCCTAATTGACCACTTAGGGGTCACTAAAACAAGATTACCTTCAGAAAGGCAGTTCTCTTTCCAGGGCTCAATGCCTGAAATGGCTGAAAGCTGGCTAGGACCAAGCCACACAGCAGAATGTTGACATTAGTGACCACTGTGATGGCTGGCCCTCTGCAGAGAGCAGTGAGGATTTTCAGAGCTAACAGAGATAAGGCACAACTCACTGGTACTCACAGTACCTGGATTATGAATCAAGCGTGACTGAAAATTCATATCAGAGAACTAGCCTGGTGAAAGCCAAGAAAAGCCAGCTTGCTCATTAGCAGGGTTTACTGTCTCATGAGAAAGCATTTACATGCAGCTAGGGCAGCTTTGCCCTCCTAGGTTTTGCCAAATGCCAGACACAGCTGCCTGTGCTGGCCCCTCAGCACCCCACGGTGCCACATCTGGAGCCACTCAGGGCTTCCAGGCAAACACCACCCTTGGGTTCAGCTCCAGTGCAGCACGAGATCCACCTTTCCTGCCCCAGGAAGGTGCATGGGCACAGGGGCCTCTCTGCTCCCTCCTCCCCTCACAGCCACAGGAAGCACGTGTGCTTTGCAGACCCTGAGGGAACATAACAAGAATTGCTTAGGAAATGTTGGCCACTGTGCTTTCTGTCCTCATACCTTCATTCAGCTGGCATGCCATGGTTAAATCTTTGGGTCTGGACAAGCTGAACCCCTCACCTTTGAACTCCTGTAATGTTCAGGTTGTGGGCCCAGATTCACTCCCACTGCGAATTACAATAATTTTATTTCCCTTACCTAATGGCATGCTCCATGCCATTGGGAAACAAGCTCCACCTCCACCTTCCCTGACCCTGGTCTGTGTGTGCCACTGAGGAGTGGGACACAGACCCTGGATCATCAGTCTGGGTCTCCTCCATCCCAGTGATCCTCCTGCAGAGCAGTTCCTGGTTCTCTTGTGAGATCAGATTCTGCAGAATGTAAGGGCTGGATGTCTCATATGAACTATCCTGTTTTCCATTCCTGCTGCCTTTCTGCACTGACACCCTTTGCAGCTGTCCTGCAGAGTTTGACTAGACTAACCTTCAAAAGAATTACTACTGCTACTAAAGAAAGAGCATCTGAGGGAATACAGGTCAAGGTTTAAACCACAGACAGACACTGCCTGTGGATTTCCCCAGTACTCAGGTGGAGGCCCAAAACTGGTATAGATTATACATTTATACATTATACAATAGATTATACATCCGGACAGCAACAGCTCTTACTCAGTTGGTCTCTGGTTTCTGGCACTACAGAGCTCAGCTGAGTTCAGCTGTGCTTTTCTCCCTCTGAGATGTACTGCCTCTTTTAAACACAACCCTGTAGATATTTTATTTCCTTCCCTTGAACCTCACAAATGAAGGTTTTTATTTCAGTTGGTGGAGAGAAAATTCTGCTGTGTGAAGCCACATGGGACCCTTGCATCTACTCTGGACATGGCAGCCAAATGCCATTTACACTATTTCACATAAAAGGAGTTTTCCAGATATACTCTTTCAGTAAGGTAAATAAAACAGGATATTTTGTGTGGCTATCTATTGTCCTGTAATATTAGGGGTTTTTCTCAATGTTCTTGATCTGCTGTCTACATTGGTCTACTCTCATACATTGAAGTTAGAGTTTAAGTCTACAGCTTCCCTTTTCCATAGAAAAGTCTGTTCCTCACCTTAGGGTGTGTATCTCTAATGGTTTGCCTCTCTCCCAGCCTGGAATGTCATACTGGTAATGCCATTTCTGCTGCCATTAGTGGTTTATCTTTCTGCTCCTCTTGGCCTTCAAAGTGACCCAGCCTTCTGAGGTTAGGAGGCAGATTCCAGTCTCAGGATATCTATTCCCTTGTGATAGAGACACCTACAAATGTAATCAACTCTATAGGAGGTCATAGCAAGCTCCTCTCAGAAGAGACAACTTCTCACTGATAGGAATGGGCTCCACTGCATCATCGTCATCATCATCATCATCATCATCATCATCATCATCATCATCATTATCATCAAGGGCTGTGTCCCTGCCTGTGCCTGCCAGAGTCAGCACAAACATTGAGCACCACTTGACAATAAATCACAGGGATGGTTGAGCACATAGACTGCACATGCACCCACTTCATCTTCCCCTGGCTGAGGATGTTCACTCACCTGAGGAGCTGCTGGAGATTCCAGGGAGTCTGGGACCATGTCCTCTGTGCTGATGGTCTGACATCCAGCAGCAAAGTTCATCAAATCAAATTTTCCTGCAACTTTTGCAGGTAGGTTTTCCAGATGAAGAAGCCTCACAGGTATCATAGTTTGGAGATAAGGAGAGTAGGAGGCTGAGCTGCCATCACAGGAAATGCTTCCAGCTGGGCTCAAAGTCATCTAGCCCACTCTTCTGTGCAAATATAACTTCAAAGATGCACTTTCTTACGTATATTCCTCCTCTCTGCAATTTAGGCTTTCTCTGTGATTATTATTTGTTATTGAATAGAGGTTTTTATTATAATTAAATCATTACCTCTACTAACTCTACTAGTTCTTCACCTGGAAACTAATAGTTTAATGGAAAAAACACATTTCAGGGACGGTCTGGGAGAACCCCAACTATGGGGGAAACCTTCCTTTGATTCTACCTTCATTTCTCATAAGCTCTGAAAAGTCATAACAGGAAATAAATGTAAAGGCATCTCAGGAAGCCCTTTAATCCATCCTTCTGCTCCAGGGCTGAATTTAAACTGAGAATTTATAAGAAATAATGGAAGGCAGCCTAGGGAATTACTTTCTTCCTGAGTCACCCAAATTTCCATTTTCTAAAGGATTCCAGTGCTTTGGTCCAGTTTACCTTACAAAAGCCATTTTTCTGTCTAGAAACACTAAAATGATTTTCTTCCTTCTGTTGAAGGAGTTCTTTGTTACTGCAAACCTCATTGTACTACTAATATTCTGTCAAGACTATTAAAACATGCAGGTCTTACATAGCAACATCTTAAACTGTGAGTGACATTACCATGTCGTTAGGAGACCAGAGATCTTCAGAAAATTTCATGTATGGGGTATCCAGCTCATGTTGATGATTTTACACATCAAACACTCCTGTTCAATACAACTGATAGGAGTATTATACACTTTACCTGCATCAATGTATTGACCTAAAAAAAAAAAAATAGAAGAGGGGAGCTAGGCAGACATAAGAATGTCTTTTGAAGTAAGACAATAATAAAACTCACTGAAACACAGTATCCAGGAGTAGTCTGGAAAAATTTAAAAGATAGAGTGAGGTTAAGAAACATGACTAAGGATGTGATTTGACCCTGTGTGAGGAAAGGTGAGGTACAGTAAAAAGCTTGACCTGTGAAAGAGATGATTTAGGGTGTCAGCCTTCATAGCCACAGTGAAGCATCTTCTTTAGGATGTGTCAGGTAACTCTCTACATCTCCTGATTATACTGGCTGGATGTGCTGGGGCTGAGTGTGATCCTGTGAGGTACAGCTGTTCAAACTGCAGTCACAGGAAACTCAGTCATGTTCACATACAGAACTGTACCTATCAACAATAGGTTTCCTTAGGTTCCATTTCTATGAAATGGCCATGTGAAATAGTGAGAGTAACAAATCCCTCACAACAGATTTTGCAGCCTAGGAGGGATTGGCTGATTGCCAGGAGGCTCAAAGCACTCATCATAGACAGGGAAAAAGTTCTCCTGTTTCCAGCCCTTGCCCACAGATCATCCAAGGCTGATTTCCTTAGGCCCCTCTGTGGCTCACAGGGTCCCTGTCCCCAGACACTTTCCACCAAACCTGTCACACACAGGACAGAGGAAAAACACCCAATTCTGGGATGCACACGGGATCCTACAAGGACTTCAGTCCTTTTCCTGATCATTTCATGTCCCTGTTTGAGATTTTAGAGGGAACAAAGAAAAGATTCTGTGCTTCCAGCAGAAGGGAAAGGGACAAGATACAATACAAAGGTGTGAGACAGAAAACTTCCCTGTTGTTTGCAAGTGTACCAGTTAATCTGGTAAAAAAATGTTTCTCCTTACTAACCTTATCTTTCATCACAAACAATTGACCTGTCATTATTACTCTACTGTAATTTATAACACCCTTTAAATTTTTTTAATCCAACTGTTCCTGTAGGGATTATAAGGCAAGCAAACTGATTATCACCTTGCCAACACTTATCATCAGGTGGCTGTGACTGTTTAGATTGCTGTCCAAAGACAACAAGAAGTACATTAAGAGAGAACAAAAGGTACTGTTTTGAAAAACAACAGTTACCATTAAGCCCTCATGATATAGATCAGATAAACCCACTGATAATGTAGAGATCATGACCTTTGGGTTTCCCACCAGGCTCACTGCAATTTTATCTTATCATCACTGTATAACCTAATAAATCAGTGTGTGCACAAAAACACACCAGTTAGCGTTGCCTTTCCAAAGGCTGCTTTGCAGTGTTGATTGTTTTAACTGCACATTCCCTAATTGGTTTTGATTGGTTTAATTGGACATTCAGAGGTTGGGATTTTAAAGAACCCTGGGATGAAGTGTGTTCCTGCATATGAGTTTCACCAGCTGTGTTAACAAACAGGAGGCAAAACAGATGAGTGGCAAAAACATCGAGGGGGGCTCAAAGCACTGCAGGCTATCAATTAACACCTCAAAACTTATGAATGCTTAAATAAAGTGAACTTTAACATGTCCCTAAGAGCAGAAAGAGATCATGACCATCATGACACACCAAGCTGTACAAGAGAAAATCTGTATTGCAGGGCATAGATTTGTGTGTCCAATCTCTCTGGGTTTTGCAGCATATTCTGCCTGCATGCCTATGGACCTCAAACTCAGGCATTTGATGCTGATTTGCCAGACACTGATCTTTGTTGGTTGCAGTGAAGGGATTTCAGTCTTGACTTGGAGTTATTAACAGCATCCACTGAGGAGGCAAGTAAAGAGACACAGGGGAGGCTTTCTAACTGGAGCTAAACAAAGCTAAGATGAGACAGATTTGCAGGGCTTTTTGGGAAGGAGAATAAATGTTTTTATGTCCTCTTATAGCATTTCAAGTAATTTAGAGATGGTGCTTATCTTGTTTTCTGTGTTAGTGGAAAATTTTGGTGATGAAATATCAAGGACTACGTTTGGGGTTATCTGATCTTGCTGTAAGCAGTAGCAAAGTAGAAACTACAATATTAAATTTAGGCACAAGGCTGTCACAGACTAAACTTGAAGAGACCATGGAAGAGGTAAGGAAAAGGTTAACAAATCTGTCTACTGCAATTTGAGTCCTCCACTCTACTCCATTCCTGGGACAGAAAGGTATATTCAGATAAATAAAACAATTTTCACTGAAATGGCTGAGGCCTGAGAAGACACTGTTTTTCCAGCTTTGCTTTGTTCATTAATGTTCATTTGTATTTGTTCATTTGTCCTTAGAGGAAGAGCAGTAGTAACAGAGAACCATAACACCTTAAACCATTTCCCTTGAACACATCTTCAGTGCCCTTCAGTACAGACACACTTCAGCAGAGTGAGGCTCTGAATATCTATATGTATCTCTATATGTATCGAGTCTGAAACACTATGCAAAAAGCAGAATTGACTTCTCAACCCTTTCTAGAAATCAAGGCTGTCCTCTGAACCAGCTCAAGGTGGTTCTCTCACCAAGTCTGAAGGGTTGTGACAAGGAAATTTCCAACCTTGGCATTACATCTACCTTTTGTATCACAGTTGTGTCAATGGGCCACTGACACATTAAATAGTTTAGGTTGAAGGAACTCAAATTCATGTCTTTGTCTATAAGAAAGTACCCAAACCATCTGGCTAGGTCAGGTCCCCTATGCTTTTCAGTGGGGTCTGTGCCCTGATGCAAACACAAACACAGAACTTGGGGGCCTACAAAGAGAGGAAGTTCTTTCCCAGAGTGTTGGGATGAAATATTCCACATTCAAACTGAACAGGGTGAGTCTTAAGCATTGCCATGCATTAAGTGACCACTGAAATATATATTCTTAAACTTGTCTTCTTAAGAACTTTCTCAGATCTAATTTCTGACCTTTTTGCTTTCCCAAAAATTATCAAGAAGCCTGGGGTTTCTTACTGTAATTAAATCATCAACAAATATTTCTTTTATTTACTTAAATCAAGTTCCTGAAATCTACAGTTTGGGAATATCAGCAAGAAAGCTTAGACTAAATAAATGTGAGGGCAATGAATATCAGGGTTATTAAGAGAAGCAGATGGCTAGGAATTGAATTTATTTGAATGACTTATCTAAAAATAATTTAAAAAAAAAGAAATAGAAAGCTCTAGAAGACTGGGATTTTTAGGGAGTTTTGACATCCCATGTTCCCAGTCAGACAGCTGGCAGCCCAGCTGGTGCTTTTCTCACAATGTCCTGGATTGTCTTCTTCTGTCTGGTTAGGAAAACCAGTACTTGTGGATCCTACAGAAAGGATATTGATGCCTTTGCAGATCCTTTGGCTGCACTATTTCAAGGTTTAGACTAATTTGGTTCAATCAGATTATATGAGGGGATGGTTAGCTGACGTTTATCAGTGCATTTGGTCCCCCAGTAATGATGTAACACATCCACCCTGTGCTCACTCCCACCAGGAAGATCAGAAAACAGCTGTGTGCTGTGTCTGAAGATCCACAATCTGAATACTCCTATGTCAGACATTTTTATTACCCCCTTCTTTCTAGGCTTGATGAAAAGTCTCACCTACTTCTGCATGTTACTGTGCCCAATACTGTGTCATCTTTGCTGTTTTCCTGCATTCAACACAACAGAAGACCTGACTTCTGGATAAATGAGGGCAAATTAGTGCTGTGAACAGGGAAAAAGGGAGGGGAATAATGAGAGAATGTTGGAATTGGATCCAGAGAAAATCTGCAGTCCTAGACTTAGAACAGTCAGCTTATTTTTGCTTCCTTCTTAGCACGATGATTTTATTTGGATTTCTTTTGAATTCAAGGTCTAGATAAATTCATTTAGTGAACAGATGATGTAGCTCAAGATATTATTCCACTCTCCCCCAGAGCTCATTCAAGTCTAAGAGCTCAGTTTGAATTTCTGCAGGAGGTGGTTTGGAGCTAAGCTATCAGATGCTCTGCTGAAGCAGCTGAGGACTCTCCTCAAGGCAGCAGCATCTGACAGGAGAGCAGAGCTGAACAAAAAGGAGCTGCAATAGCCTGATCCACCACCACAGCTAATGGAAAATTTGTGTCCAAGTATTTTCTCTCACAATTCTTTTCTACTTGATTGTTTGGAGGTATGGAGACCTTTATTATTAGTGAAAAATGCCTGCAGAAATACACCTGGCCCTAATTTAGTGCATTTGCCTATGTCAAGAGGCACTAAGAGCCCAGTGTGGATAAGCCAGCTATAAATAGCCACTCACACATCCAGTTTAAATTTAGATATTTACTTGTAGAATATCCCAGAATCCAACCAAATTCAGCTCAATTGCACCCAAGCTGGAAGCCTTCAGAAGACAGGGCAGAACTCAGGAGTATTCCCAGACACTGGTGCATCAACAGGAATGTGAGGACTGTATTTTAAAAAAGTAACACAAAGAGAAGCATTTGCAGATATTATTCATGTACTTAACAGCTATAAGCAAAAAAGTAGATGAAACCTACTAATATTGCTAAGTTTGGGAATTTCCCTTCACAGATGGTGGATACAGCCTTAGCTGATGGATTAAGCTCAGAGTCCTGAACCAGAACTGCTGAGGCTGGAGATATTCCTTCTGGGCATTGTGGAAGGGGCTGGCCCTGCTCTTTGCAAAGGTTAGACACACATCCCTCCTGTTCAGAGACATGAGCACAAGGCAGGTGGGATTCCCTCACCTGGGTGCAGGGACAGCAGCAGCTCTGCAGGTGCTGCAGTCAGAGGCACTGAAGGACTGTTCAGAGACAGGTGATGCAATGAGAGATTTTGGCATCAATTTCATTAAAGCTCCTCCTTTACACATCAAAACAACCTTGCCAGATGAAGTATTGCATATCTGAGTGACTAAAAATGCAGATGTATGATTTACAGTGCTTTCATTACAGTCTTGTAAGTAAATTCATGATCATGATTAGCTTTCTACAGATGGCTAAAGACTGGCTACAAGTCAGGGGACAAAAGAGAGGTCAGCATCACTGAGAGCAGTTTCCCTTGTACAATCAGTGTGTTTTATCTCTGCACAGGAGGTACCAGTTCATCACCAGCCCCTCTGTGGGGGCTGCCCACAAAGAGGCTAATCAGTCCCAAATCCTGTGGCTTCCTGGAGCAGACACACGACACTGAGGCTCAGACCACCAGCTCTCTTCCCACAAGCCACAAAATGTGCATCAGAGGGGTATGATGTTCTGTTCATAAGACAGAGGTGAAAGGCTCCATATCCTATTACACATCCCCTGGGCCAGCCAGTCTCCTTGTTTACATTTTTGGCAGAAAAAATCAAGGATGTTTTTACATTTATGAATGGAAAGGCAGCAACAGGAGTGCATGTGAAGTGGTATTTTTTAGTCCCATCTGACTCAGTGTTGGCTAGCAGCCAAGGAAAGAAGGCAATTGCCAACTCTCCAGCTGTGAGAACGGGGACATGCTAAACCAGGGATTTCTCTGGCACCCGACAGAAACAATGAGGAATCTCTGTGTTCCTGAGGCCACCTTCTAAGCTGATTGCTGCTCCTGGTGACTGTGCAGGTCTAGCCTACCACACACAGATCCAGGAGCGTGTGCCTCCCGGTGGCTTTAATAAAGAGCTTGTCTGTGGGCTCTACAGCCTTGGGTCCTGCAAAGGGGTCCAGTTTTGGAGAACTGGACTGATCAAACTCCCTCCATGGCATTTGAAAATAAGCTTGCTTTTCACACTGTCGTGTGGGATCACTACATCCTGAGGTGCAAAAAGATGCCCAGACTCCTATTGCTACTGAAGTTACAAATACTTAACCTGTGAAGGATCCTTGCCAGAGTAATCAATATGAGTAACTCACAGAAAACCAGCATTATTCTATAATGCTGAGTTAAACACACCAAGGTGTTCACAGTCTCAGTGATCCCCCTATCTGTGCTGTTCAGCCAGTACACTAGTTTCTGGCAAGTTTTTGACCTAATTAGCTTTTTCCAAGATGAGAAACAATAAGAGGAACACATCTGTGAGCACTGCTGACCAAGTCTGGGTGCAGATTTGTCTTTGCTTTAGGAGTCAGGAGAATCTCTTTGTCTCTCTTTCACAAGCTCATCTGCAGGTTTGGAAGATAGAGAAGTACATGTGCAAGTCATTGCACACCAGCTGGCCTCAATGCCCAAGGACAGTCCCAGGTGTGTGTCACTCAGTGGGACAGTCACAACCTAAATGTCTGACCTCAAAGACCAGTGCAGTGCTGTGGTATTTGCTGCTGCTGCTGCAGGAAGCTTCACAGCAGCATGCAGAGAACCTCATCTTCTCTCATATGGTCAGAGAGCATCTATTTCACCCACTGCATGCAGGTGTTCTTTCTTACAGACTTTTGGGCCCTCAGCTCCACTCTTCTCTCACCTCTTTGTATGAGAAGCCAACATTTTGGTACAGGATGTGATGGACCATGTGTCATAGGCTGTGGTGTCCTAAGGAAAGGGCCCTCAGACATTGTCCTATGGATTGTACTTTTCTGTTCAGTTGCCTAATGGTACAGCCCCAGTCCATCTGTGAGAGTTATGAAGGAAGAAGTTCCTTGGGAAAAGCCAGAGGTGGGATGAACTGTTCTGGCAGGGCTGATTTGGACCTAAATACAATGTAAGGTCTTTTATGCCTGTTGTCTGTCTGAAGGCTTTTAACCCGCTCAGTTCACCCATCACACCACAGTGGTTTCCTTGAAGGAACCAATTTAAAATACACTCCCTTCTTTAATCTGAAAAGCAACTCCACTTATTTCAGTTCCACTCTCAATTTTCCACATCCCTGCCTCTGTTCACATCTGTCCTGTTACCTCTGTTCCATGCTCTGCCTCCTCCTTTTCTTCAGCTCTTTCGCCTCCTTATCTTCATTGCTGTCACTTTTCCTCCACCACCCTACAGAAATCTTCTCCAGCTCCTTCCTCCCCATGTCTCAATAGCCAAAGCATTTTTCTGTTTTGTTGTTGTAACTGCCTGTGGGCAGCATCACAGCACAAAGACTTCAGTCTGCTGAAGCTTGCAGGAGTTTTGCCACTCACTGCTGACCCTCACAGTAGAGCCAGATTTCTCCTGAAGTTTTGATGATTTCTTTACTTTTCTGCAAGCACGAAAGGCATGCATGTAAACCAGCTCCTCCATAAGATTCATCAAAAGCCAGCAGGAGCTGATAAGTGAAAT
Organism: Molothrus aeneus; assembly: GCF_037042795.1. Lineage (NCBI taxonomy): Eukaryota > Metazoa > Chordata > Aves > Passeriformes > Icteridae > Molothrus > Molothrus aeneus. Next base: position 140,932,220 of record NC_089646.1, on the reverse strand, counting down.
GTAATTAAAATGTGATTATAGAATGAAACTTACAATTTAGTCCATTTCCTTTAAATTTTTCTGAGTTCTCCAGTTAACTTGGTTCATGTGTAAATAGTTTGATGTGGATCCCGGACCACCTCAGCTGTTTCAGTTAGCTCATGTGCAGTTCTAGAAAAGGAGGGCTGCAATCTGCTGCTTTGGCCCAAACATAATCTGCACCAGATTGCCCAAGTTTCTGAACTTCACAGCATCATAAATCTGTGCAATTATAAATGTAGAGGCAAGAAGTATGTAGGTTCAATGAAAACATTTGAATTAACATCATGTAATGATAAATAGATTCCCATAAAACTACAAGTCTCTAGAGAATAGCTCTTAAACAACGACCAGGAAAAAAATATAGCCCATACAGCTAAAAGCTTTCTATGCTGTATCAGAATATTTCTCCCTTTTAAATTATATATATTGGATCATGACTGTGAGGTTTTAGGAAAATTGCGAGTGGAACTGTTTAATGCAAAGTGTCCAAAGTCCACCTGAGAACAAATGTAGCCCTGAGACTCCTAAAAATGAGGACTGTAAGGTCTCTTTCTCTGTATTGGCACTGGAAGACATAGTCAAATCAACTAGAAAAAAGCTGAGCTATTAAAATATCCTTTTGCTTATAGAAAACATTCATCTCCCTGGCTCTTTAGCCACTGCTAGGTAAAGAACTTCATCTGCTCCAGTTTAAGTGGATGGCTAGGTCCTGATTGACTTAAATGGGGAAATGGCTGGGCCACAAATGCAGAACAGGAGGAAGCTGATTGAAAATGGCTTCATATTTCTGTCAGAGCAAAGGAAAATATCTGTAAACAATTTCCTTCTAAGGTCTTTCAGAACTAAAGTCATTAATGGAAAGCAACTGGCAGAAAAGCAACAACCAACCCACCGACTGGAGAAAAATAAACAGAACATTTACACAACCATCTTCCAGGGCAGCCAGTGTCTTTCTCACACCTATATTTACTTTTTATTATATCTTAAACTGAATACATTGACCAAATGTAATTTTTGGCTTTTTTTTATACCATCACCTTTTCTACCTTCTTTTCCAGCATCATTAAGGCTGCACAACATATAATAAGGCACTTAGTATGCTTTGGCTGTTTTGACAATTTTTTAATCTTATATCATTTTCTTGTGTCTATTAAAGAATTGAGGCACAATGATTGTGTAAATATAAATATTAATTGCAAACACATTCTGTTTTTCCTGCAATGTGTAAATGAATGAAGAAAAGATAGTGCTTAAAAGGAAAGAAGTCCTTTCTTCTGTAAAAAAAAAAAATCCTACTGTTCTTATCTTTCCTGTTCTTATCTGGTAGAGAGCACTTTCAATCCATCAAGACAGTACTCTTCTTGTCTAATCGAACTGCTGAGAGATAAGAGGTTTTAGGGCTTCCTGACCATTGTTTGAACCTTTTTCTTCCTTGCTCAAAGAGGAAAGTCTTGAAAGTCTCTAAAGCTCCAACTGTAACTAATTAGGGAATCTGAGGAATATTCAGTTCAATGCAGAGGTTAACTGAAAAGGAAAACTTCAAACCATAGAGAGATGACCTTAATGGGAGATTCAGATTTGAATTAAAGCTATAGTAAGCTAGTCACTAGAGATTCAAGCTTCCTTTCTTCTTACTTGGAAAAGTTCAAAAGCCCACTCTTAAGCATGTAAAGAAAAAAACCTCCAAACCTTAAAAGGGTTGCCCATTTGTTATCTATTTTTATCTAAGTATTGAGCCATTTTAATGGAGATGAGCAAATGGCTGGGCAATTAGCTGAGTTAGTTGTGTAGACTTATAACTTCCACTAAAATGGGGAAAGACTCGGAGTGCAAAGGAAAAATTAATTCTGTTTTTTAAATAACTGTAACTCACTCTTAGATTTTAAATTAAATGCCTCTTATGGCATGATATGACATTCTAGAAAGAGAACATTACATTTGCTGACTTTATTCCTTTCTGTTATAATATTATTTGGTTATGTGAGAAGTAATTTTAAGCAAAAGCACGCTTGGCAAAGACCAAAAGACAGTGAACAACAGATTCCAGAGATTTGCATGGTTTTGTTTTATCCCTGACTGACTCTCAGTTCCTTGTAGTATTGACTCAATAGACTAGCATTTAATTAGGTAACCTTTTAAAATTATCACTTCTCCCTGGATTTAATGGAAAATTAAAGAGGGAACGCTTCTCAGAATTTAGTTTCCTGCTTTTAAAATGAATTTTTTTCTTGCCCTGTAGAATTTAAAAATGTCATCAGGCTTTTACTGTCTGCAGTTTGCTATGAATCACATAAAACTCATTAAATAGGGCATTTTTCATTATGTCGTGTATATTAGTGAAATCATTACAAATGTGTTTCAATAAATCACCAGATCAACTGCCATAGAAAAGCCAACAGGAAAGTTAAAAATAACCCTTCTTTCATGGTTTCCCACAGTAATGCGACTGTCTCAAACTCTAGGCAATTTATTTATAGTCCTTTTTTAATAGTAGCTACTTAGTTGAATTTCCGCCTTCATATTTGGGTTGTTTCATCTAGACATGAGTATCAGTCCCAGCCTGATTGTTTGGACTCAACTCTAATTTCTCCCAGATTGTCCAAGGAGAGTGTACATTACAGAACTTTGTAGCTAAAAAGAAACACTCACCAAAAACTGCAGCCCAATAACCTGCACTGAAGCGGGATCAAACACACTAAATCCTCCTCAGTAGAGGGTCATCTGCCTGTTCTTGAAAACATTCAGTGAAAGGTTTTTCACACATAACTTTCAGTGTTTCAGAGCCCTTATATAAGTAAAGGTTTTTTCTTTTCCAATATAAAGCCTTTGATTATGAACAGACCTATTCTCTCCCCTAGTGAACATGGGACACTGGTTTCATGTCCTCCCTCAGTCAATATTAGCATAAAAGAAGCATGCCATGTTCTCCTCAATCTTCTTTTTTTAGGTACCCAGTTCCTTCAGACTTTCCATATATGTGCTTTTCATCCCTTATCACTGAGGCACCAGGCTTGACCTTCACCAGCTTAGCTACATTATCTGAACCTTGCTCTGACACTCCCAACACTCCTGAAATACGTCCCTGATGAAGAAATGCTGAGAGATGTGGGATGCTCAGCCTGGAGAAGAGAGGGCTCTGGGGAGACCTCATTGCAAACTTTCAATATATAAAGGGGAAGATTTAAATGCAGAGAGAAGCCTTTACCAAGGCCTGCTGTGACCTGGCAAAGGGTAATGGTTTTAAACTGAAAGGGGGTAGGTTTAGGTTGGACATGAAGAAATTCGCTGCCATGAGGCTGGTGAAGCACTGAAAGGGGTTGTTTGGGTAACTTGTGGATACTCTGTCACTGGAAATGCTCTAGAACAGGCTGCATGGGGCTCTGAGCAACATGGTCCAGGGCAAGGTGTCCCTGCCCATGGCAGGCTGGGGATACACTAGATGACCTTTAAAGGTGTCTTCCAACTCAAAACATCCTGTGATTCTAATGAAAACTAGGCATCAAATAGAAAAAAATATCTAGAAAAGAATGGTGTTGCTTCATAAGCAAATGACATTTTATATTTTTATTTTATTTTAGCTGTGTCATAATCTCTAAATTCACTTTGCTGTACTGCTTTCACTGCCAGTTACTCCAGCCCTGCATTTGTGGGTTTGATCTTCACATCAAATTGCTCCTATTACACTTGTTCTTGGAGAATTTCCACCCATCTCTTTTGAGTCACCTACCCAACCTGACAGACTTTGTATCCCCACAAAGGCGTCCACTCATGCTGACAAACCATGGCTCAAACTCACTGGTGCATCCCACTGGGACTGCAGAAGTTCAGCTTATTGCAGTATTGGTCACTTATTTATGTGCTGTTCCCTTTTACCTGTACCAGGAGGAGTATGCAGGATCTTCCTCCTTCTACAGCAGGGGAAACACTGCATAGCCTCAATTTTGCTGATCCAGTATAACACATACAAGCTGATGCTGAATATTTTAAGGATCAGGAAATGAAGACCTTATTGCATTCAGTGTACAAGGCTTCCAGACCTTTAGAAAATATTTAAAGAAACATTTTGACTGCAGAAGCTGATCATAGGCACTAAAGGACTTCTTTAGTTGGAAAAAGATTGAGACATAAAAGGAAAGAGACTTGGTTTTACTAAGTGCATTTAAACTGTCCTTTTAATAATAAAAAACAGTTGTCTTCAAGATGGGATAACTTTTAAATATAAAAAAATAACACACCACAGGGAGCTGAAAGGAAAAACAAATTTAATTATGTATTCAAGACCATCCAAACCACCCACCCACACATAATAAGTGTTTGCTGGCTACACAGACACTCTCGTTGCCATGGCTTAGCCAATGGTCTTTGTTTGAAAAGTAAACACCTTTGTTAAAAAATAAAAATATTACTTGAAGTGAATAATCAAACTACTTCGGCAACATCCTGCTCCCTCTGAAATCAGCGGGCTACTTTCAGCAGGATGGGTGTTAAATTTTTGCCTGTGTGATGAACAAAAGCTGGGGTAGCTGCAGGGAGGATGTGAGAGCTGGGCTGAGCCGGCAGCTGGGCACTGATGAGGAGCAGCCATGGCTGAGGAAGGGGCTGGGGGAGGAACAGGAGAGGTTAAGTCAGAGGGGGCAGGACCCTCTGACAGGGCTGGGCTGTCAGAGCCACTGTATTCCTCTTGGTGAGTAAAATGTTGAATTTAGTTTTAGAGACTGTCAACCTCAGTGCCTGGGAGTCTTCACTGGCATTACTTGGCTTTTTGATATAGATATAGTTCTCAAGGGCCAATTGTCATTGACATTGTCATAAGCCATTTTATCAATGGGCTTAAAAGCAAACTGCCTCCAGTGCAGTGTGGCAGATGCACATGGCAAAGCAGCCATAAATCACTGTGGCCTGAGCAAAATGCTGATTAATATTCAGTCTGTGTGTCATCATACGTGGCTGAGCCTGCTGGTACTTCAAAATTACAGACACTGAGAGGCTTAAGATTTCAATGAGCAGAAAAATTAATCTAAGAGGGCTGTGCATAAAAAGCCCTTCCAAATACCCCAAAGTGAGGGTTCTCACCCTTCTGCAGTTAGCAAAGTTTGAGAATGATAAGGGAGAGCTTTGCTAAATGGGAAAAGATGGGTCAATGCTGCAAGAGAGAGGAAATATTGACTTTTTATCCATATATGATTTCTCTATTAAGGCATATATTTTTAGTAGCAAATTTTTAATAACTGAAGACAAGAGCTGATGGCAACTGATACTAGTTTGGTTCTCAAAAAGTTGGCTGCTTTGTTATGGTACACACAGACTAAAGCTTTGTGGAGCAGGCAGTCCAAGGGACCAAAGCCAAGGGCCAATATCTGCAACAATTCCTGAGAGAATGCTAATTTCAATTTGTCATAGCCATTCCTTGGTCGTTGATATATTCCTGTAGACAAGAAAATATCAAAAGTGACAAAAACCATCTTGGAAGCTGCCATTTACAGAGCTATGATTTGCAAAAGCAAGAAACACAAGAGTGTTGGGATTTGGGGAGTGCGAGATTTTGGAGGTTTGTGAGGATGCTGCACCAGATGAAAGGCAAAAGTAGCAACAACAACAACAACAACAACAAAAATCTTGCAATGGCAGGCATTCAAAAGCCCTCATGCTGAGAGAAAGAGACATCAAGTCCATCTGAAAACTAGTGAAGGGTGATGGATGCCAGCAAAAATAATTACTTTGTAGAGATAAAGACAAATTGCTGGAAACAAACTGACAGGCTACTGGAGAAATCATCCATTTTAACTTGCCATGGCAACAGAGTCCAAAATAAATGTCAATGCAAACAAAATGAATAAATTAAAAATAAAAAGCTCTTTACAAATCTAATTGCTTGGGAGGAGCCAGGGAAAGGGAAAGCATGTACTAGAAACAGCACCCTTGCAGCCCTGCATTCCTAATGATGCAGGGGGCAAACTCCAGATCAACACAGCAGTGCCATTCTGAAAATGCATGGTAATTCATTAGGATGTAGGGATTTCAGTGAGAAAGAAACATTGAGAATTGTGGAATGGAGTAGAACTAGGGTGATCTGGTAGCTCTATATGCCTGTGTCGGGAAATCATTCAAATGGCTACTTCAGAAGAGCCTAGAAGAATTAAGGATGTTGAAAAATATCTTGAAATAAGTGAAAGCCATTAGGCACTGCAGCACAGCTTTGCAAGCAACACAATGCCATGCTGATATAGCAATGACTGAGCTAAGGGAAACACTGCACAATGAATGTGTCCACGATGGTCAAATGTGTTCCAGAAGCCTAAGACAAGTCAAATGGAAGGATATACCTTCTTTTCTTTTTCTTTTCCATTCAGGAACATTTGCTCTGTTTTCAGCAGTTTCAAGTTTCCATGTTGCCACATCTCCTGATAGAAGTAAGGAGCTGAAGAGTGAGGAGCACTTTCAAGGAAAGACCTTTTTGCCTTTGCCTGAATGAATTTGCAGAGGTCTTGGGAGCACTGCTCATGCCCTCTCCTACAGGAAGCCCCTGTTCTACTGACCTCCAGAGAGCTCAGTTTACATTACCAAGGGATTTTCTTCAATTCAGTTGCTTGTTTGAAAGATTTCAATTACTTGCCAAAATCCTTCTGAGGTTTATGCATGGTTTGTTTTACCAGGAAACCAGGGTTTAATCTACAGACGTATATTTTTATGCCCTAAAATCAGAGGTTTACTTGTTGAGAGAAGGAGGGACATTTCATATGAGAGATCTAAACAAATATCTTAAGAGCCTGCTGTCATGGTCCATACACAATTAGACAAAGATTCCCCGAGGGATCAGGGAACATCAGTCTGACCCTGTTAAACTCAACTTTTGCATTCATTCAGTATATGCAATGAAAATGTGAGTATCTTGGTCAAAAGTGAATTAAAGTGCTTTGAAACAGCTGGGCTCATCTGGTATTTTACCAGGCATTCAACCTTGTATAGAAACAGGAGAGCAATGCTAATTTTTTTGTTGTTGCTGTTTTTTTTTTAAAATCCTTGTAAATACTGTTTTACAATTTTCTTAGAAAACAAATCCAACACAAACAAAAGCTCATACAACAGACTACAATAAAGATTTCTGGCTCTATATATAGGTATTAAAATAAATTTATATTAATATTAATTGCAAACATACCTCCTGGATATTTCCTAAAATCTTTGTGAACCTGGAGAGAAATTTTTATTCCTTGATAGCATAATAACCTTTTATTTTTTTCTTGCAATTCATAAGTGAGTCTGAGTAGGAAAAAATGCCATCTCACAACACAGCACTGGAGAACTGATTAGGTTCTTTAATCCACAGACTATTTTTGCAGTAATTTTCCATATGATTTTTCCTTCTGGGGCCATCTGATAGTAACTGTATGCTTTTCATACCAGGAAACCCTAAATGAAGAAGGCACTTGGCCAGACTGTTATGTATTATGATAAGTAATACTCAGAATGTGCCTCACATTCATATGAACACGGTGTATAAGGGATGTTGACACAAAGCATCAGATTTGCTCTCTGTGTATCTGAAATGGGCCCTCACAAATGAATGCAGAACCATAAGGTTTTGAAGACAAAAAGACTTCTCAAACATTCTAATTTCTCTCCATGCCAATACAGGATTACTTTTCCATACACACTCACATGTGGTCGTTGGTTTTTCCCTCCCTCCTTTTGTCTTACTTCACATGTATGTTAAATATTTAATTAGCATCAAGAAGCCTGTGTAACACAGCTCTGTGGTACTGGAATGCAGCAGAAGCAACTCTGAATTTCCTGACTGTGCTGAAAGGAGCCCAGCTGGTCAGTCCCTCCTGTCCTCTTCCTCCCCCTTCCTCCCCCTTCTCAAATCCAACCAGAAGATTCAGCCTTCACATGCCAAGATTTCTGTCTGTGAGCACACACGGGTTTCCAAGGAAAGCAGTGCCAAGCAGAGACTGCTGCAATTAATACAATTAACAGAAATCCAGCGGAATGCTGACTCCCAGCCTGACTCAAAGCCAATCTGTCCTTTCAGGAAAGGTCACCCCAGCTCCAGATGCAGCCGAGCAGTCCGCGTGCTCCTGGGGTTTGCCCTGCCACAGACAGCGTGGCTCACATCTCTGGATGCTGAGTGTCATGAGCAGGCTCACGCTGGGAAATTGCACCGAGCAACCAATATCCTCCAGGCGCCTGAGCAGAGCTCTTCTAGCAGCTCCAGTGGCAGCGCCAGCAATGATCCTGTGTGTGAATGGGGAGTTTGGTCTTGCCGGGAAGCAGGAACCACCATGGGAATTACAAGGAGGGGCAGCATATCTCAACAGGAAAGTCATCCAGGAAGTTTCATTTCCAAGAACCAGCTGGTAAACAGTTTAGAGCACCCTGTTCACATCTGTAACACTCAGCAATTAATGAGGCACTCATGTACCTATAAAATAACCAATTCAGTCCTGCTTATTTATATCACCGATTGAGCACTTTGTCACTGGTTTTGAAGAGGGAAAACTAGACTGAGCCCCAGGTACAAAACTGGGAATGCTGGCACTGTAAAGTGGCCTATCTCTCCTGTTTAACAAGCAGTGGTTATAGTTTTACTTTAATGTCAAAGGCGTTGGGAGTGGCCATTAACAGGTAATTAATAGCCTGAAATACCCTAATATATAAAACTGCTCAGGATTAAACCGTAAAGTTAGTTTAGAGCTGCCAAAATATTTGTCAGACAAGCAATTCAGAACCTCAGAAACATTCCCCAGCAGCTCTCCCGAGCACAGAGGTGAGCACAGCTCCCATCCAAAGCACAGCCCTGCACTGGGAAACCCTGATCAGACTTGACTTCATTTCAGACTGAAATGAAGTTTGCTTTTCCGCGCTGACCCGAAACTCTTGCAGTGTAGCGACAGGCAACCTTCGGCGGGGTCCACGTAAGAAGAATACAGCTGCTCTTTTCTAACGGGAGGAAGAAGGAGGCTTTTATGGCTGTCCCTGAAGAGAGCCCTCTCACAATGCTTCGCAGTGTCTAAACAGACCTACGTGCTCTGATCCCACTTGGCCATAATGAAGGACTTGTATTCCTCCGGCTTCGGGGACCAGCTCGCCCGCCGGGCTGCCGATGCCGGCTCCGGTTACAGCGGCGGAGCGTTACAAACCTGTGACATTTAAGCGGGGATGAAAATTAAAATTGTCTTTAGCCATTGTCCGTATATTTACCCTTTGCTTTGCTCTGTTTCTATAGCAATGAACAAAAAAAGGATCACATGCGTTCCTCTCGGAGGGGGCGGGCGGGGGAGGGAAGAGCCTCCGTTCTGCGGGCAACCGCGCCCCGCCGTGGCTCCGCACCGAGCGCGGCCCCGCGCCCCGCACACCGCACCCCCCGTTCCCCCATCCCCGCACAGAGCGCGGCCCCCGTTCCCCCATCCCCGCACACCGCACCCCCCGTTCCCCCATCCCCGCACACGGCACCCCCCGTTCCCCCATCCCCGCACACGGCACCCCCCGTTCCCCCATCCCCGCACACCACACCCCCCGTTCCCCCATCCCCGCACACCGCACCCCCCGTTCCCCCATCCCCGCACAGAGCGCGGCCCCCGTTCCCCCATCCCCGCACACCGCACCCCCCGTTCCCCCATCCCGCACACGGCACCCCCCGTTCCCCCATCCCCGCACAGAGCGCGGCCCCCGTTCCCCCATCCCCGCACACCGCACCCCCCGTTCCCCCATCCCGCACACGGCACCCCCCGTTCCCCCCATCCCCGCACACCGCACCCCCCGTTCCCCCATCCCCGCACACCGCACCCCCCGTTCCCCCATCCCCGCACAGAGCGCGGCCCCCGTTCCCCCCATCCCCGCACACCGCACCCCTCGTTCCCTCATCCCCGCACTCCGCTCCCTCCTCTCCCTCCGCACCCCCGCACTCCTCGGGAGTAGCCGGGCCCCGGGAGCGGCCCTGCGCCTACCGGGCACTGACTATACACCCTGAGCAAAGGCGTCAAAGGAATTTGCTCCGAGTACTGCCAGACAGCGAGGGGGTTTGTGTTGCACCATCAAATCGGAGAATCATGGAATGTTTTGGGTTGGAAGGCACCTTCAAAGGTCATCCAGTTCCAATCTCCCCCACCACAGGCAAAGACGTCTTCCACTAGACCAGGCTGCTCATATCTCTGTCCCACCTGACCATGAACGCTTCCAGGGATGGGAGATCCACAACTTCTCTGGCAACCTGTTGCACTGTATCATCACCCTCTGAGTCAAGAATTTCTTCATATTATCTAATCTAAACTTATCCTCTCTCTGTTTAAAGTCATTAACTTTTGTCCAATTTACCACATGCTCTTGGTACTTGGTACCAGTGCCTATGATCTCCCTGGAGCTGTGTTCCAACCCTCTGACCATATTTGTAGTCCTCCTCTGCACTCACTCCAACAGGTCCTTGCATTCCTTATGTTGAGAGCCCCAGAGCTGGATGTGGTACCCCAGCTGGGTCTCACAAGAGAGAGCAGAGAGGTAGAAATCCCCTCTCAGCCTGCTGGCCACAAAGCTTTTGATGCAGCCCAGAACACAGTTGACTTTCTGCGCTTCTTCCAAGAGCACATTGCCAGGTCATGTTGAGCTTCATCCACCAGCACCCCCAAGTCCTTCTCCTCAGGGCTGCTCTCAAACTGTTCTCTGCCCAGCCTGTATCCACACTTGGGATTGCCCTGAGCCAGGTGCAGCACTTTGCACTTGGCCTTTACAATTTCATGGGGTTCCCACAGGTCCACCTCTCAAGGTTTCTCTTTTTCCCTGGGGGGTTTCTGTGAGATTTAGCAGTTTTGTACCTAGTGATTATTTACTCTTATTTTTCATCTGTGGCTGTTTCGCTTGTTAGTAAACAGGGGTTTTTGTCACTTACATGCACCCATATTTAACTTCTTCTTGTTGGTGGAAAAGGATTGGTTAAAACTATAAGAGGAGGTAACTCATTCCATAGTGTCTACCTCCTGAATTATTTTAAAAAAAGACAGTGGGCCAAATTAAAGAAAAACAGTTTCCTGACTGTTAGATCTGTCATCAGTCTTTGCCCTGAATATTTGATGTACTCCAGGGAATTTCCACCTGTCTGAGGACAAACACAGCAGCTACTCAAGACCAACAGAGCATAGTAGCTGCTCCTCCATTATCTGTCTACATCCCATCAGGTATTTTATTGTAGCATCATGAAGGATAATATGTGGTTCCTATGACTTGGAAGTTAAACTTAATAGAGATGTTAGAGAAAGGAGTGTGACACAAAGAAAAAACCTCCCCTCAAAATAAGAATTGCAATTTTCAGAACTTTTTAGCATTAGTAATTTTTAGATTACTAATTAAGCTAATTTTACAACTTTGTTATTATAAATTCTTAGCAAAATTTAGTTGGAAGAGACCTCAGGAGATTATCTAGGCCGGTACCCTCTCCAAGGCAGAGCTAACTTCCAGGCTCTGTCACATTGTCCAGGACGTGATATCCAGGCCACGTCTCCAAACTCCAAGGGTGGGACTCCATGGCACCTGCTCCAGTGATGAACCAGGCCCTTGTTGAGGGCCTTGTTGGGTAGAGAGTAATCTAGGTTTGGAGCATGTTTAAAAAGTACTTCTTAAGAGCATTGTTCTCTGGTTTCAGATGCATTTCAAACTAACATCTTGTCAGCATGTATTTTAGTGGAGGGATATAGTGTAAGGGTATGTTGAACAGGGTATTTTTCACTATTATTTTTCAAGTGGGGATCTAATAGAGGTATATTTGATAGCTGTGAATAGATCCAGAGCCCTTTATTAGCCAGAAGTCTTGCACAACTTAGAAGTGTCAGCAGTCATTTATTATGCATATATTTAAACCATAAGAAGAAGAGATTCGAATTGCAAATTGCATAAAAAGCCTTTGACCTTCCTTTAAATAAATCATGTTTTTTTTCTCAAACAGCAAGAAATTTTGCTGCAGGACATGATAAAGGAGGGAGAAAAGTTGAAGCTAAAAATAAGTTTTGTTAGTTGATCCAGTGTCTTTTTCTAGGGACTGAGAAAAAAAAGCACATGGCATTTATAGCTCTGTGATTTATATGGTCACACATGAATGTAGACATCTTGAGGGCCACACAAACTTTTGCCAAATCATGATCCCATTTTGCCTCTGCAGTCATATCTGATGCATGTGCTGGTATCTCACATCAAGCTTATTGACTTGCTGTGCATGTCCTTTCAGGGAAATTGTTCTGGTGACGGTATTAGAGATCTATATTTAGGTCTTCTATACAGGGATGAGGGAAAACTCTTGAATTTCATAAAACACTAACCCAACATCCAGAGCTCAAAGAGAGATTGATGGAAAAAGTAATACAACTTCAGGAAAAAAAAAAAAAGCAGGTCCAGGGCAGGGATTGTCCCCCTGTACTGAGCACCGGTGAGGCCACACCTTGAATGCCATTGTCCAGTTCTGCGTCCCTCACTAGAAGAAGGACATTGAGGGCCTGTGGCAAGTCCAGAAAATGGAAACAAAACTGATGAAGGCTCTGGAGGACAAGTCCTACAAGGAGTGGCTGAGGAAGCTGGGAGTGTTTGTCCTGGAGAAAGGGAGGCTCAAGGGAGACCTTATCACTCTCTACAACTCTCTGAAAGGAGGCTGTAGCCAGGTGGGAGTTGGTCTCTTCTGTGAGGTAACAAATGATAGGACAAGAGAAAATGGTTTCCAGTTGTGCCAGGGGAGGTTTAGCTTAGATATTGGGAATAATGTCTTCACTGTTATGATGGCCAGGCCCTGGGACAGGCTGCCCATGGCAGTGACAGAATCAACGTCCCTGGAGCTGTTTGAAAGACATGTAGACGTGGAACTAGTGGACATGGTTTAGTGGTGGACTTGGCAGTGGTGGGTTAGGAGTTGGAATTATCTTAAAGGTCTTTTGAACCCTAAGCAATGCTATGATTCTGTATTTTGAAGATGGTCAGTAAATCTTAGTTTTGGGACAGGTAAGCTCCACTATTGTCATGCATACACTATGAAAATTTATATTGAGAAGAAAAGACAAATATAGTCAGACACACCAGGGTAGTCCAAAAAGTCTTTCGGCTCTCATGCTCAGAGGAAGGGAGAAGAACCTCAGCATTTTCTGCCATTTTTCCAGTCAGGAAATATCTAGCCAAGCTATTTCTGATCCATGCAGACTGCACTGGCCATGACTGTGTTTAGACACTGCTGGCAATCATAGGGCAGGGCACTGTGAGAACAGGCTGCCAGGAGTATTTAAAGGTAGAATTCCCTAGAGAAAAGTGTTTCCTCAATGAACAAAGCAGAAAGAGACCAAGACAAATAGGCCAGACAGCACATCCAGCATTGTGGCCCATATGAGCACCCTGCCAGACACGCAGCCGGATGCACTTTGATAATGCGGCCTGTCTGTCTGTGTGCCTCCAGACCAGAGCACCCGTTCCTGAAGAGGGCCTCAAGTTTTTTCTTTTTTTGACACTTTTGTTCCTTAGGCCTCTTGCCATTTGTCTGAGGCTGAAAGACTCCTCTGCCTTGTCTGTATATGTGATGGAAACAGATGAGTCCCAAGGGAGAGCAGAGTGGCCTTTGCACTTCGGCAGCTTGGCTGAAGTGCAGCAGAGCCCTTCAGATCCTCATCCAGAGTCTGGAGGAACCCTTGGATGTTGACAAGGTTCACAGGGGTTTCCTTTCCAGTTCTGCTTTCTGCAAAAAGGAAGTGCTGGTGATCAAATTAAAAAAAAAATTACACTCCCCATTCACTGGCAACATGTAATAGACAGATTAATAACTCACTGGCACGTTTTTCCTTCTTTATTTTCTTCCCTTCTGCTTATTCCTCAAACTTTGACACAATAGTAGAATGGAAGGGAGATGAAAAAATTGTCTGACTGTATTTCTTTACAAATGACTTGTTAAAAAGAAAGATGTTTCTTGAAAAATCCCAAAGATGGTACAGGCAAAAGTCCACAGCTGGTTAGGATATTGGAGGGAAGTTGCAGTAAATTCACTATAGTTTTATTCCACATGGGGTTCTTTTCTCCTTGGGTATCAAATATATATATACACACTTCTGAAAAACTCCTGCTTCTTTAACCTTGTGGTCATTCCTGCAAATTCGAGGCCATGTTTTTAAAACTGAAGACCAAAATGTCAGAAATATATCAGTACAGTTAACAAAAGTTACCCCAAAAGCTCACTGTTCACACCCTATCTATTTGGTCATGAAGCATAATAAGTGCACTAACTTATACATGGAATAATTTTGGAAGTTGTGAGGGACTTGATTCAATGGACATAGTCATGATTTTCATGGGGAGTTGATCACATCCCTTCCTCAAATGTTAAATGAAAAAAAAACTAAAGCAGAGGGTTTAGGAGAGTTCTGGGCTATCAGGAAGTGGTCTATGTAACAAAAAGTGTTGAAGTGAAGACAGAACAGAGCTCAGATTATTCCTTAATTGGAAGAAGTCATGGCTGAACCCAAGATGCTCCTGTATAGCTCCTCAAATATTTGTGGGAACTGAAAGAAGTCAGTCATACAAATACAAGAATGTGTTTAATCATCTTTGACTCTCTTTGAGTTAAGGTCTCCTAAAACAGATCCTCCAGTCCTGATCCTCACATTAGAGACCCGTATGGAAAGAAGCCTTGAAGTAACATATAAAGCTGAACTTTCTGGCCATTCATTGATGTATTACCAGCAGAGGGATGAATGGTGATGGAGAAAGTGCTCACATTAGTGGTAATGCAGGTCAGGATTATCTTCTGTATTTGCAGCTTCTCTCTAATTCCTGTGTGAACCAAGGGGATATTTGTTCAATACATTGAAGTCTGGCTACTGTATCATGCACTAGATAAGCATTTATCCACACAGTGCAGTTTTTTCTCCTCTTGGTCTTCTGCACTAGAGGAGGAGGTGAAGGAGACAGGTTCTGAGTGAATATGAGCAGTTTTTGGCAGGTAAGAATCCAAGAGCACAGGAGGAGACAGCACAGAGTAGCAGCTGCAATGAAGAATTACCATGTGAAGCCTCAAACTGTACTGATTCTAGCTGGCATCCAGGCCACACAGACACAGACAGCTCAGAGAAGCCCTTCAGCTCCCCCAGAAATTACAGTGGGCAGATCTTGTCAACAGCTTCGTAGGAAATCCTGTCTGGAGTGGAAATTCACTTTGCATTTTCTGGGAAGTCTGACAGAGCAAAGATAAGATGTTTCTACCATGAGGCAGTAGCTGGGACAAGGCTGGACAAAATAAATGTTCCTGTTTCTGCAACAAAGAGATCTTTGGGACACTTTGGAGGACATTTCCTCTGATATCAATGAAAGTCAATACAGCTTTTCTTATTTAAAAACCAGACATCTCCATTGAACTCTAGGAAGCCCAAAGTAGCTGTAACAACCAGGGTCAAAAAAAGAAGGTTCTTTTTCCTGTTGCTATGCAGTTATGGGCTTTGTCTCAGCATCACCCATCTCTTTGTCCTGCTCCACCTGAATTGATGCCAAAAAAAGAACCAAAAATAACTATCTGGTGAGAACTTACTGTACAGAAAATAGGTCAAAGGGACTTGGATTTCTGCATTTCTAATTCAATTTCTGCTAAGCCACACAATGGAGTTGTCCTTCAGTTGCAGCTGTGGGCCAAGTGATGACAGATGCTGTACAAAGGGATTGAGAAGGACAATCCCCACCACCACTACCCTTCCCAAAGTAAGACTAAATAAAGAGCAAGAGAGACACGTGGGTACAGGCAAATTGCAATGACAGCAAGACCTTCACAGCCCTCTGCTGAATGTGACACAGCCACCTACTCCTATCTGTGCACCTACATTCAGGATTTAGGGAGTTTGCTGGTTTGGGTTTGCAGAAGGGTCGCCTGACTTGAAAGAGATGAGATTGAGACCAAGCTGTCTGCAATTTATAAATTCAAGCTATTCAAACATAGTATGGGGATTTTTTTGGAAACAGGAGAAATATTGAGTAATTTTAGAAACTTAGACTTCAACAGCTTTGCTGGCAATTCTTTTCACCTTATTTTGGAGAAAAAGCACAAAATTATGAGAGAGAGAAAATTAAAACCTTAGGGGTTGGCAGTGAAAGATGTTTGTTTTCACTTATGCAATGAAAAAATAGAAGTAAAAATGTCCTGTGAGAGGAGACATGAAGTGATGTGCTAGAAAGCCCAGGTCTCTTTTGTCTAGTCCTGGGTGGTAGAAAAGTGATTTGCAAAGGTACAAACCATTGGTTTATTCTAGACAATTGGTTTATTCTGTGTTTATTTTAGCTGTCTAGATAGGCAGCTGGTTTACTCTGGAGGAACAGCTGTTCCCTATAAAATGTTATGAATTATGTCCTCTGGAAAAGGTCGGCAACCTTTGGAAAAGGCAGGCAAGTGGCATGGAGAGACCTCTGAGGTTGTGGCAGAGAGCTACTGGGGTACCACAAGGAACCAAAGAGGGTAGATAGTGAAGGGAAATGAGAGAGTGTGGGGAACACAGAGACATGAACCCTAATTTTGATAAACCAAACACAGTAATAAATTATCCCACTGACGGGAGCTGGGACCTTTAGTCTGCGCTTCTGAGAGTGTTTGGAAGTTTCTCACAGTGTTTCAGAACACAACAGGTATCAGATCACAAAACTGTGTATAAAGATCCAGTTGAAGCTTGAGGGAAAAGAAACAGACTCTTCAGAAAAATAAGAAAAAAATCTAAACCATTACAGTAGTTTGAAAGTATTTGGAACAAATGAACCATTGGACCAGAGCTGAGGTATTAAAAAGTGCATGGTAAATACATTCAAAAGACACTATGCTGGTGCTGCCTTGTATCAAACATATCTAATATCTGGCATATTTTTAAGACACTACACAGCTATGACAGAGAATTGCTCTGATGAGCAGCTGAAAAACTGAGAACTCCAACATGGGGTTCTGTTACAGCAACATAGCAGAGAGGTCTGGTGTAACATAACACTGGTCTTTTTTTACACCTTCTTACACTGAAGAATCCAATGTAAAACACCACAAAATGTCAAAAGATTGTTTGGCAAGATGGCTTCAAGATGAAGAAAACAGCTTGGTTTGACTGAAGCTTGTCAAATATTTCAGCAGTCCTTTTCAGAGAAGGTGAAGACTGTGTTTTCTGTGCAGTTTATCACTCGTCAGTGCATAGCAACATACGGAGAGTTATGGCAAGATCAGTTTTGACGCACTAATTCCTGCTTTTAAGATGATGTTATTGGCCAACCTCTGGTGGTGGTTTGGAGAGAAACAATGAAGCAGAACTGAGGTAATACCATAAACCCCCTGATTTTCCTACTAAGAGAGAAATTACTAGACCACATGAAAAAAAACCTACTCAGTTTCTATCTCTTTTAAACCCTCTCTTGTCTCACAAACAGAAATGAATTTTTCATGGCCATAATATGGTCCCTAATGGCCATGTGTCTGCATTACACAATCAGCAAGGAGTTCAACATGTGGACTTTGTTACCTGAGGACAGCTCTTCACCTCCAGAGGCTGTGAGAGACTCCCAGTGAAGCCAATGGGTCCAGATTTCATCTCAACAAATACCTGCCGATCTCCAGCCATTGGAGAGACACAGATGAGTCTGACTGGTCTGAAAATGTGCCACTGCCTGCTCTTAGCACTACTTCTTTTTCTCAGGATAAGTGACTCTCCTGGAAGTATTAATTTAGACTATAGAATGAACAATGGTTACGTTTGATTAGAAGTCGAACTTTTAAACAGAATTGAAAAAGGTGATGTAATTTCTAAGACTCATTAAAGCTTCTGGGTGTGAAATGGCCTGGAGACCTCTTGTGACAAGCTTGAGTGAGAATTGCCTAGCTTTTGACCCCAGAGACTTGAAACTGGTAGAATGGACCTATTGCACAGACAAACAGCAACAAGACCAAACATTATTGGGAAATTCCACGTTATATTGCATAAAGTGTTCCCTCCACTTGGCTTTGTTGCAAATGGCTGGGTGAAAATATCTTAAATAGTCCTGGCTCAGGATAGCTGATCCCATGCAACAAGAAGGATGAATGTGTAGCATACTGAGATGCCATTTTAGTCCAGTCTTCCAAGGCAACTCTGTGTGTCTGTCCCCACAGCTAATTTTTGAATGACCAGCCAATTGAAAAAAACATGCCAGCAGAGTACCAGTTCCAAAAAAATAGACAGGTTAGTAGGGTAATTCTAGGTGCAGAAAGGCTTCAGCAACACTTCAGCCCTCATTAGTGATCACCAGATCCAGAGAGAAAGCACACATTTTGTAGCACACATGAACAGCTCAACTGTGAGAAAAAAATCTGTAAAATATTTCTGCTTCATTGGAGGAATGGAATAAACCAGGCATGAAACCTGTTACATGTGTGCGGATGAACTGCATAGGAATATAGGGCTCAGTATAATTCATGCCTTGAAGCTTGAAGGCATAGATAGCTCTTTAATACATTGACAGTTATGGTGGGAGTACAAAAGACAAGGCTTCCATTGGACTTGTGAGGAAGAAGCTGTTAAGGTTGATAGCTGCCAAATGCTTGCTGGTCAGGCAGGGCCTGCAGCACACATCCTACATGATGCACACACGTGCTTCACTGCACATAGTGGCTTCTCACAACTCTACTGCAGAACCAACAAGGGAATGGTATGAGTGGTTATTTGAGATAAAGCACTTCTATCACCAGGCCTGAAAATTGCACTGGGGTTTGGAAGTCAGAGTGTATAATTGTATTATCCCAGGTTCCAGCTGATGTACCACTTCCAGCAATGAAAAATAAAAGATGGTTGGAGAAAATTTCTAACTTCTGCAAGTCTTGCTTTGCTTACTTGTGTTCTGATCTGATCCCAAGAAAATTTCAGTCCTTGCAGGGGGCCAAATCAGAAAAGTATTTGGCCTTGCATCTACAACTCGCTTAACAACTCTTTGAACAACAAATGAGCCAAACCCACAATTTTCTTTTCTATAGTGTTATAAAGAGAGCTCTGAGGAGTTGACTCATGAGTACTGATTTCATAAGCAGAGCTGAGGAAATGCACATGCAGAGGAATACACATTTTACTTGGATTTCAAGCCACATTTTCCTTTAAACTCCATTGTTTAAACTCCACAAGAAGCCACATTTCAAGCCACATTTTCCTTTAAACTCCACAAAGAACCTCAAGAATCTGCAGAAAGCAAGGCTGAACAGGAAAACTACAGTTTTCCCTACTTTACAGCAACAGAGGGAAAAGTCATTATTAACTTTGCCTTATTTCTTATTTTACACCTAAGATTGACTGTTCATCTTGGCCAACACTCAGAAAATTACGAATTATCCAGAAGTGAATTTTCTGTTGTAAACCCCTCAGTGTAGAAATCACCTATCATTTGTTTTTGTCTAACAGCTTTCAATAGAAGTAAGAACAACAATAAAATAAAAATATCAATAAATAAAAATGTCAAAATAAAAAATTTCTCTTACATCATAACATTCCCTCAGAGACACCTTTAGCATTCTAGGTCAGTTGAACAGGGGAGCATGAAGAAATAAGGGAGGTAAATCAAGGTCTGTTGCTTCAGACAAATTCAGCATCCAGTTTGACTGAGGCCCTGGGGACAAATCCAGCTGAAGAATGTTGAAGTTAGGTCCCACATTTAAGGTACTCCTTTTTTAATAATAATGATGGTGATAATGATGATGATAATGTGTAGAAGAAAATTCCACTTTCCCAACAATACCTTCTCCCCTTTTCTTTTTTTTGTCTTTTGAAGAAGGATGGAGCCTACTGTTGCTCAGTTGCTTGTTACTTGGTTGGTTTGTTTGGGGTATTTTTTTGTTGTTGCTGTTTTACATGTCAATGCCATAAACCCAACATCTGTTTCAGTTTCTCGAGGCCAGCAATCTACACCAGTCCACGTGTGCTGATGGTTCCAGACATTAATCACAGCTGCCTGGGACTGACTCAGGCTTTCTGTGCAATGGGTTGGAGAGGAATGGGCTGAGGTGCAGCTCACCTGAACCTCCTCACAGCCTTGCTCTGACTTTTCTACTCCTTTGGTGAGCACGCGATGTCAAAATGGTCTTACAGGAAACAAATGGCCAGCACATCACAGGCTGGAGATTGCTGCTTTATATGAAAGTTGACCTAATTATCTAATTTTAACTTCTCCAATAAGGGATTTTGTTGTATCCAAAATCTCTATATATTCTTTCACTTTGTGGCCTATCATGTTTACAGAAATCAAAGAGATACAGAAGCTGTCTATGAAAATACACACAGGCTTCAACATTGAAAGTAACTCCTTTGATAGCCTTTCAGTTTGGAGTCTTAACCAGAATATGACATGTTTTCATTCAAGCATTCCCTCAGTATTCCCTTATATTTTTCTATAACTTCATCATTGTTAAACATTTTTACAAGAGACCAAGACAGTATTTTGCAGAAATACTATTGCAGTTTTTAGACAGGTTTTCTGAGTTGCTCTGAGATTTTTTTTATTATATCAGATTAATTGTCTCTAGATTCAACTCTTCGATATTTAAATATTTTAATTCTAATGAGTTTGTCAGCCATGAAGGTCATAAAATAAAAGCAAAATCAGGAAAACCACAGGCATTCCTACCAATATAGTCAGAAAAACTTTTTCTAATACTGTGGTTCTAGCTATCTACTTCAAGATAACTGTCCTCTCCACAGTCCTTTTTCTTCTGTGGAAAATTATTTTAAAATGAAATTCACTGGTTTTGCTGTCATTTACATACTGACATTTAACAGGTGACACAAAATACCAGAACCTTTTACCTTTGGTGGAATGTTATGTGGTATATACACAAATTTTCCTTTGGAGGCAAGTTTTGCAACATGTTCCCAGCATTTCTAAGTATTTAGTGAGACCAACAACAAAGGGTGTGATTCCTTCCTAAAACATCACCTTCCCAAAACAGGAGATTAAACTGGAATTCCAGCACTCATTTACAAAAGAAATGAAAATCTATTTACATATCTAGATACTACAGTCACAGAAGAAAGCTGAAAATCTTGGTTCAAGGCAAGAAGCCAGACAAGCACAACTGCTTGCTAATTAGTTCTTTTGTGTTGGCAATGCATTGGAGAACAAACTCATAATTCTTAAGTAGCTGGGGCTGACAATACCAGTTTTGGGATACAATATAAATACAACAAGTGTAAGGGCTGCCTGCACCATCATGTTCTGGTTATGCTCATAGCAGCATAGGCAAAGGAAGGGGAAAGTATTTCAGTGTTGAGAGTTTTTGCATCATAGACTGAAACACAGTTTGGGTGTGAATGATTGCAGTTGGAGGCACGAGCAGCCAGGGTAATAACCCAGAGCCCTGCTGGGTTAAACCAGGGACATGCACAAACCATCTGCTGTGCAGATGGGAGCAGGGATGGGCCCATGCCCTGATCTTCCACAAATTAAGGACTATCCCTGGTCACTGAAAAACAGATGAAAGTATGTGACTGTAGGTCTGAAACCCACTCTGTTCATAACCCACAATGAATCTTATATATAAAGCACAGGTAAGTTATGCTTCCCAAAGACACCTGTCTCCAAAAAGTGTAGAAGGGAGAGAGAGCAATCCAGCACAAGCTCATATGCCCATTAGCCTGAAGATCTGCACTTCTAGCTCTACTTTACACCAGCAAAGAATCCAAGATGCCATTCCTAAGCCTTCTGTGCCCACTCTGGAACAAGCAGCAAATTTCTCCAACTCTGCAGATCTGAGTTTCCTGGTATAAAATAAAGACTGTGATAGTGATATAACTTTTTGAGCCTCATCTTTGAAAGAAAGGTGCTAAACACATGCATAAGACAATCTAAATAACAGGGAAAACACTGATGAGAGAGCATGGGCTGAAAGCAAGGCAGAAAATGAGGATAATGCAGTAGGGAAATCTACAGCTGTGAGGGGGAGGGGGGTGTGTGAAGAGAAGCTAGTTTTTATTTGAAACACATGTGTGCTGCTTAATCATGCCTGGAACCTGGGATGGGGTGTGACTCTGCAGTGGAGAGAGGGTGGCAGACACAGGGAAATTATTTTTTATTTCAAACAGATGTATTAACAATGGCCTTATGCTGATGAAACTCAATAAAGAAGAGATTTAAAATGGGGTATACCATGATGGGAATTTGTAGTTGGGAGGCAGAAGGGAAAATGATCATTTGCAATCACCGTGTGTCATCACCGTGCGCCCTCGGTGCCGGCAGCAGGGTGGGGCTGCAGCTGCCAGAGCAAGTGAAAGGAAAAGCCTGACTGCTGTAACAGCAGAAAATGGCAAGAAGGGATAGGCTGCTCCAGCAGGAAGGGAGGAGGAAACATGTGCTAGAGGATGTACATATGTATTAACAAATGATTCCTCACAAAGCTAAAATTCTTACTTTAATTTGCCATGTTAAAGAAATGTTCTGCTCACTCCTGTGATTGTTTTCTCTCTAATTATGGGATGTCTTATGCCTTAGCATTTATAGATGGATGCCTGAAGACGATGCTTGTGTTTTCATAAAATCAGGATCTTTGTCACTCAACGTGAAGTTAGAATTTTGCTTCCTCTTCACATTTTTTTATTTGCTTCTTTGTTTTATGGTTTGTTTTTTTTTTTTTTTTTTAACACTGTGTTAGAAACTTATGCTCCTAATTTGGTTAAAGGTGAATGCTGTTATAAATTTTGCCTTCCTGGAGAATCTCCAATCACAAGCAGCAAGAGATTTTACTTAAAAACATAAACACATATTACCATGAGAAAATGAAAACCAAGTTCAGTACAGGCAAGGCCTGAACGTTACACCTATGACTGCAGTAGAAAATTGGTTAAAACCAGTTATATAGGTAACACATTAGAAACTAAATAAATACTTACACCTAATTTAAATTTTAACTTTGAGAATGCCAGCAGACAAAACAAAGGTGAAAATGTCTTCCCCAAGTTCAGAGAGTACCCAGAAGCAAATGTCCAGGTGAGTGCAAGGAGTCTCAGCCTTCATGACCACCAGTGCAGATCTCCTCAGCAATGTCACTGCAGACTAGGGTGGGATGCCAGGACATCAGCAGGTGTTTAGGTTAGGATGAAATGAATGCCACTACATCCCCTTCACCACATTAACTTTTGCTTTCTCACCAAGCTGTATTTTGTAGGGTAGGAAGTCACACAACACTAGGTACCCAAGGTCTCAGGACACAGTCAAGTTTAAATAACAAAGATCACATGCTAAGCTACTGTGGCTTGAGGTATATGATGACTTTTTAGACCTAGAAAAGTCACTGCATCCCCAACTCTGTCTTAAAAATAGCAGAATTTCAAAAACCTCCAGCGAGACCTTGGCTGTAGAGCTGCACAAAAATAAACCTGTGATCCAATTAATGCTGCTTTATTCTCATCCAGGGGTGAAAAGTGCATTTTTCCTAAGACTTGCCACTGACTCAATAAACAGAAGGAACTGGAGGTGCATGAAGCTGGGCTGCCCTGGAGCAGGAAATAGCTGCTCTGGCCCTCCAGGGTGCAGACCCCCACTTTGGGGGCCCTTTTGCTCCATGCTCTAAAGAAAGATCTCTGAAGGCTTTTTTAAAGACAATTTTTTGCCATACTTTTGGATATCAGAGAGAAAATACAGCTTACAATAAGAAATTAGTATTTAAAGGAGATTTCTGAGTTTGATTGTTTTTCTGTCTTAAATAGTGCTCCCAGCTCACAGCAGAAGGCAAAGTAGAGATCCATGGGAAAGCAAACCAAAATTACATTTGAGAAAAACTGTTTGCTATCAGCTTCTGCTGGTTTCAATCCACTGCATGACTAGAACAAGGCCATTTTATGCTCTAGGTTTTCCTTTCAAAATCCTGACACAAGGGAAGTGCTTGTCAAAAATTATTAACATCTTAAACAAGGTTTACTATAGACAAAGACATTAAGATACATTTGAAAATGCCCATATATGTTACAAAAGTTGGTGAAATGTGATTTTCCCAGTGTTCTTTTAGGACAGAAATGAGATGTGTGTATTGCACATTTCTCTTGGGACAGATTCACCAGTAGTGATTTGAACCAAAAGAAATCTCCTTCACTTCTGCAATCTATAATGAAGGAAAACTGAGCTGTTAGTTAAAGATGAAGGTAAAAGCCTGACCCCAATGAAATTAATGGGAATTCTGCCATTGATTTCAAAGTGGCCAGTGTTTCAACCAAGATATAAACTTAGTCTTGTTCTGCCTCGTTCTGGGAATTACTCAGGAGCAGTGCTATGTAGAAAATTAATGATTTTTTTTCTTGATGCTCTGCCCAAACTGAAAAAAATAAAAAGAAAATAATCTTCAGTCAACCAAAACCCATTGTTTATTTTGCTAAACCAACAGAAACTCAGAATACATTTTTTGTCAGCAGAGGTATTTCTTCAAACACAAAATGTATTGTTTGTGCAACTCAAATCTCTCAGTCTTCTGTCTTCATTTATTATCAAAAACAGTTTTTCAAGCAAAACCAAATAAATGTCTTTGTTTAAAGATGTCAAAACAAATTGTTCAGGATTTTCTAAATCTTTTATCACCCAATGCTTTTGTCCAAAACCACTCACTAATATCAAAAGAGACTCCTTTGAGTTTTTCAGGAATGTCACATTTTTTGAATAAACCCCTTTTCTGGGAACAAACCAAAATAAAACAAAACAAAAAAAATCTCTTCAGGATTACAACATGGTCAGGTCTGCAAAGAGAATTTAAATCAACTTTGAAAGAATGATCATATTAAAACTACTTAACTGATAATTAATAGCAAATAATATTTTCGATGTCAAAATTTAGCATTTATTTTTCATATGAGTCCCAAATAAGAGAGGAGAGTGGATGAACACTTGATGCAAACAACAGAATCAAGTACATTTGAGATCCTGGTGCTTCTAGATCTGAAAATATACTTATTTCTAATTGCATCAAAAACTTCCATAAAAAATCTCCCATTTTATTCAGTTATGGACTTGATGGAGCAATGTCCCAGTAGCAGATGGACATGCACAGGGTCACAGCATCACTACATAACCCACCTGCAGATATGTGAACTGGTATGGGTTCAGAGTTTGGGACTGACAGGGATTTTTGACCTTTTTTCTTTTTTTCTTTCTTTTTTTTTCTTTTTTTTTTTTTTTTTGGTTTGTATGTCAGTATAATGTAGGTTTGAGCAGTTCAGACTTTACACAGCTCTAGTAGAAATGGAAAGTCCTAACCACAGATTAAATCATCTGTATTGTATTATGAACAGTCAGCTCTGTTGAGAAAGGACATTTGACTTTGCAATGTGGTAGATATTAGCAAACACTTAAGAGAAACCACAAAACTTCATGTATTTGCCTGGAGTAAGCCTGCAACATCTGCTTGAACCCTTCTGGGTCTACACTGCTAAGAACATAAGTCAGCTTGTTGGTCATTCCTCTGAACTTGAAGCCAGATGAGCAAATCTGAGCCATTTCATGGTACAATCACTCTAATCATTTCAGCATGGTAACTCGGGTTTTCTGCAGAGGACATGAGCTACAGAAAAATATTAGGCAGCATTTGCAACACTTCCCTCCCTTACAAAGATTAAGTTGTGTGATTTGCAGAGCTCTGGGAAAAAAGCCCTTCTTATCTGTCTGTCTGGTTTATGATTCGTTTATTAGGTCACATTCCCAGGCCTCACAGTTCAGTTTCATGTATTTAGCACCACTGACTTTCTCCTTCATGACCTGAAATTGCCCATTTTGCATTTTCACTCGAAGGACTTGCTATTATACATACATATGAATCACAATTTATAAGGATACTTTCTTATTGTATAATATTTTCCATAGCTGCTCTGTGTCTATGAAACAGACATCTCTGCTGGGCAGAACTGGATTTCTCCATCTGGCAAGGTCACTCCTGACAGGTGAATGAGAAATGTTTTCCTCAGCTGTTGGTGTTTGTTGGATGCTGTTTCTAAAGTCACAAGGTATTCACAGAAGCCAGAGACCACCACCCATCACAGCTGTGAATGTAGAGGCAGCCATGACCATATGGCCATATTTGTACAGAATTACTGATGTCTGTGTCAGCCTGCAGAAATTGAAAGGCTCCAGTCCTACACACCCCACAATCCAAAAGGGGCACAGGGTGATAAGGGATGATCATAGCCAATGATGTATGGCATGAATGAGAGAGATTTACAGGAGATAAAAACTGGATTTGTTTTTTATGGTTTCAGCTGTCTTTTTAGCTATTGTTCAAATCCCCCCTTTTATTCTGCTTTGTTTTGGAACATTTTTGTTTCTTCCTTGCACAGGTATAAATTACTGGTAATTTGTTGTCCACTAAAGACAAAAAAGAAATTCTCTGAGTAAAGAATGATAAGTTTTTCCAGTTCTGTGTCATTTTGGAAATAATATTTTCCATGTGTCTGCACACAACTTTCTGGTTTGAAGTAAGGTAGGCAAAGGGATGCTGTGTTTCTTGAAACCTGAGTATTGATGAATTAAAGGTATATTCTTGGGGGAAATTTTAAAATCTGATCCAGACACTTTATATGGGAATTTAGTCAAGGTTTTCAGAGATGCTGAAGTAAAATTAAAATTTGGTTTGTCAAGAAAAATCTTATCCTTCTGTAAGAAGTAAAAATTCCTAACACTCCTTAAGTTTTCTTCTAGTATAGAAAAATAGAGAAAATTGAAAAAAAATTAAAATATCTATTTCTTCCAAAAGGAAAAACTGAGTGAGGAAAAGGAGGAAAAAAAAACCCTGGAAACTACAATATGTTTTAAATATTCTCTTATAACTAAAAGAATTAAGTTAATTTATGTTTCAAAAAATGTTTTTCCTCACAATGACCACTTTTGGAGCTCTGCAAGCAAGTGGGTGTCTCATACAAACAAGAGCAATGACTGGATATGAATGAAGTTGAATAAAAATTGTCTCTTCAATGTTCATCAAAATCAAAAGTTCTCAAAAAGATTTGGACACCTTTCAGTAAAGTAAGAAATATTTTCCAATTATCCTTTGTCAAAAGGTGGCAGTTAGGACCATTTCTTTTCTTTTCATTTTTTTTTTTTTCCAGAAAAAATAGTTTGGGCCCAAGTCTAAAGAAAGGGATTTTGCTGAAAAGAAATTGAGAGAAGCTGTGGTTAAATGAATATAAATTTGAGTTAAAACAAAAGATATCTGGCAAACAATTATATCATTATACCACTGCAATTAGAAGCAAAAGTTGAAAATCTCAACAAGTACGAACTAATGATCAGTATGATGAAAAGGGAAGGTACAGAAAGACAGCAAAGCTCCAAATGCTGGCAGTGTTTGCTTGTGCTGTAAAGAAACAGCAGCAGAACCATGTGCTGAACCTGCGGTGTTGAGTGACATCCTGCCAAGCACAAACCTTCAAGAGAATTTGCACATTGTGGAGATTCAAATGGAGTGCTGGGTGCCTTCTGTGCTGCAGCTGCCCTGGGGAGAAGCCCCTAGGAGGTGAGGGGTGCAGTCTGTCCTTCTGTCCTTCCGCGCTGTCGGTGGGGAGCTCCCGCCAGGCTGTGCCCGGCTGCGCCAGAGACACCCAGGATGGATCACCTCCTCCCTTGGGCATTCATGAAATGGCAGGAATGGGGAGAACTTGGACCTAACCTGTCAATCCTGTTGGTTTTACAAGAGTCTTGCATGATTTTTCCAGAGGAACATCTGAAGAACTGAACACAAACACACACAAACATTCTGGTCAGTTTTCAGTTTGGTTGGATGTTTCCTTTTTTCACATCTCATGCCCCATTTCTGCCAACTGAGGGAGCAAATTCCAGCTATTACAATTGTTCCTTGACCCTTCACAACTGCAGGAGGAGAAGAGGACACTTGATCCCCACATCATTCCCTGCAGAAGGTAATTCACCTGGAACATACAGAAAAGTCTATTCCAGATCCTTTTGATAATTTCAGGAGATCTACACTGTTAACTTGTTTTTCTTCTGCACAGGAAAAAGATACAAAAATGTAAGTGCAGTGAATCAAATGAGCAGCTGTTTACTGTCCAGTTCTGAAGGCACCTCCCTGTTTATTGCTCATTGTTTCTGGACCACTTTTATCTGTTCTTATCACCCATTCAACACCACAAGGGAATCATTGCAGACAGCATCCACAGCCCATACTCTCCATATTCCTCTCACAGCTTCAAATAAAGCAAATTTCTCATAGCTTATAAAGAAACCTTATAAAGAAACATCTTCCTCTGGTGAAATGATCCTAAATGCAAGTATTAGAGCTGAAGGTTTAAACAGAAAGAAATAAAAACTTTCCCCAGGAGGCAATGCAGAACCAATATTTGATGATAAAACAGGGTGCATGAGCAGTCTCAAGATTATGATTGGATCTGCTCATTGATTTCAGATAACTACAATATGATGTGATGTTGTACTTGAGTGAGCAGCCCACAGCACAGCAGGTTATGAAGGAACATTGTGCACGTGTGCTTCATGCTGCAGGAGTGATTTACAGGCCATCTAAGCATCACACAATTGCTCTAAAATTAATGGCCCTCCTGGTCTCCTATGGGCTCCCCCACTTTGGTTGCCAGCCACCACCTCACTCAAGAGCCGCTCCTTTAGCTGCAGGAGGGGTTTTAAGGGTACAGTCCCCTTGCAGCTCAACATGATTATCTCAGCAGGTCTCAGTTTAATTTGGCAGATCTGCTCTTTTTCAAAGAAAATAAGAAAGTTAACCACCAATGAACTGCTTTTCACAAAGCAGGCTATTCACTTAGAAAAAAATACCGGAAATAGAGCTTACATGCATGAGGATCAGGCACCACCTTCAGCACAGGCCTCTCTCAAATATAGAACAAAATTTTGTAAGCACTCCCAGTCGATATAAGATATTTAATGCATGTTCAGTTAATGCATGTTCAGTTCTTATTTTTATTAAAAAATATTATTTTTTTATTTTTATTTTTCATTAAAAAAAAAGGAGCCAATAAAAATCAATCAGTCAAACAACCAAACAAAAACCTAAACAAAAACAAAACCACAATTTTGTTCTTCTTCCCCTCCTTCAGAATGAAGTCTTCAGTGCCTGGTTACCAGTCACATGAGGATTCCTACCTATGAGGACAGGAATACAAATCCCCAGTTAAGGTTTTTACCATTGACACATTAACCTGCAAATGCTCTTTTGTAGAGTTGTCATTGCCTGTTACAGGAAATGTGCCCTTAGACAGAACATGTTTTCTTCCATGGGTATTTCTATATACTTTTCCTTGTTTTCAGAACAAAACATAATTGGGAAGTCATAAAGACACTGCCTGAAAGATTTCAACATCTATTGGTGTCAATTAATGAGAAATCTGCTTCCCTCAGATATGTGAAAGTCTGAAGTCAGTGCCTGTGTGCCCTTCTTAGCCAGCAGAGGAGGAATGACCTGCCAGTCCCCAGAGGGAGGACATATGCCAAACTTTGGACAGATGCCAAACTTATAGATTAAGGCCAGATCCCACCCTAGATTTCCAGTTTGATTTTGGCCCAGCCCAGCAGGATACAATTGAAATCAGAACTTATCCTTCTTTTTTTTGTTTCGTGACCCATGTATTTTACCTTGCTGTAAAAGACCATCAACAAATGCATCAGCTTCCATTTAAACAGCATTAAAAGCCACCAGATTCTCAAAAAACATAATGAACTTAACCTTTAAAATAAAAGGAAAAAACTTGTCTGAGTGACACCAAGAAATTGTAAGCATTGAAAGTCTCTGTAACTTCATCCCTAAAGTTGCATGTCTTACAGAAAAGAATCAGTCTTGTTAATAGTCCCTTGCCATGAATAATTCATGATAAGAAACTTGTCTGAACCCAAACTACTGTTTTCAGCACACCCTAACTTTGGCTGATTTTGCAGTCCAGCTGATCTCAATATATTTTGTCCTAATTTCAGTGGAATAGATCCAAATTTCCTTTTCCAAAAGGTTCTAGGTTACATTCTGAGGTTTGGGCTGCCTTTTACTTCTAATGCTTATGGTAGACTGAAAAATTCCAGAGTACAAATCAGATTTCTTTATGGGCAGACACGATGTAACCAAACATTTAAAGAAATTGTTACCTGAGCCCGCAGTGTGAGTTTCACTTAGACATTGCATTTTGCTTCCAAACTTAAAAGAAATTTAGGAGAAGATCTGAAGTGAGATTAGGGTGTCTAAAGCAGAAGCCAGGTAAACTTTTTAGGTGCAAAAGGCCAAACTGTTTACAAATGCCCTTCCCAGTTGGTTCTGTGTTAGATATTGCCTTTGGCTGACCTGAGAGCATCAGCTCTGGGCTGCTCTGCTCCTCCTGATTCTCAGAGTCCCCTCTGAGGGCTGTCCCCAGGCTGGGGGAGGCAGAGGAGAAGCACCTAAAAACCAGGTTCCTCCAAACCAATCATCACACAGGTTTAGTCCCTCTCCAAGGAGAGGCAGAAAAAGCAGTAAGTAGGAATTTCTGCAATCAAGGCAGTCTTCTGCTTTTGGCCAGGAAAAGTGGGAATTCTCTCAGCTGCAGTGTAGTGCAGTGAGCAGGCAAAGCATTTCAATCCCTTACATGTGTCCTGATCATAAGCACTGTCTGTAAGTGCTGGTGCTCGTCAGGGCTGAGGCTCAGCTTTTGAGATACTATTCATCTTCCAAATACAAAAGTCTCCAACCATTATTAGTAAGTCCTGTGCCAGCAATTGAATTGGAGACACCTCTGTGCACTGGGAGCTGCAGCCAAAGGGGCAGCCAAGCCAGGCCTTTGTACCTGAAAAGAGTTTTTAGGGATTGAATTACTCTTGGACACATTTACTTGCTTTGACTAAACAGTCATGTTGAGCAATTTCCCCTTTCCAAGTGCAGTTTCCATGCCCAGCCTGTTATCAGAGAAGTGCTGACACAATTTCTGTTATCACAGAGTCAGAGGAGGATTCAGTGTTGCAGATGCATAAAAGCAGTGAGCGAATTTCCAACTGGATTGGTTGGACTTTCATGTAACAGTTAATATTTAAAAAGTGGTTCTCTTTAACCAGTCACTTGTAAATATCATAAGGGTCCTCTTGATGAGTTTCATTATTTTAGACAATCTTTTTCAGAAAGTAATTGGGTTACATATATAAGCCCTGGGAGCATGGCAAGTACTTGGCATGTGTTCATTTTAAGGTTTTATGCTTGCTTTAGAAGAACCAAGAGAATATCCACGCATGAACCTCCTTGAGAAGGTTACATTTCCCCCCCCCCCCACCCCAGGCTAATGAAAATCTACAAATGTTCTGACATGTTTTTTGTGTGAAAGATTATTTGTTGAGATCCAGGCAAAGATAAAACATTTCTGTATTGGGTCCAGTACCTGCAGTTTTGACAACCATAATGATCATTACAAGGCTTAACAAACCTTCTGCTTTCGGGCTTAAATTGAGTGGCTCAGTGAAACCCTCTTTTAATTAATAGAAAATATTTCCAGTAGCTTCAGGTGGAGTTGTTTAAGCTCCAAGACTAGCAAAGACTTTCCTCCCAAACTAAATGATTGCTGAGAGAGCAGCTTTACCACGAGATAATGTTTCTTCATTTACAATTACCACTATTGATTACTTGGTAAGTGTCACAGGATGAGACAATGGCCTTATTCAATAAAATATGTTTTCTAAATCAGAATAAAACAATTTTATCTAAGGTAAGCTATGAAAATGTGTCATGAAATAAAGCCATTTTCTATTTCATGGCTTAACTTTTTTTGGTAAAATATTTGTTTCCCGTATATTCAGAAGAAATAATGAGTAAACAAGAAAATTGCAACAAATTTTGAATAATTTCTAGGGAAATCCAAAATTATAACCTTGCAACAAAAGTTGACTACATTTTTTCACAGTATTTGGACAATATCATTAGAATAAAAAATAATAGTATTTACTGGTCAAATGAAATCAAATAATTTCATTAGTGGTCTGTATTTTTTCCAACTACTCTCTGAGCTCTGTTAATGGCAATGGACCATACAAAGATGCCAAGAGTGTTGTTAATGGGAATCCAGGAGTTGCTGTAGATAAACTGTGAGGTTACAGAAGAAATAAAAGCTCTTCAACACAGAGTTGGGTTCTGGCAGTGTCAGTGTCTGGCTTATCTCTGTTTTAAGCTGATTAAAATTTCTGTGATTGTAGCACATGTTAATAATCCAAGCAGTGCTGATGTGTTTCCTGCCAAAACAGGAAAATGCTGCCTCTGCCAGGTGTCAGAAAATCAGATCCTACCAGAACACAGGAGGCAGGACCCAGGCCACCAGCCCCAGGCAGCTCATGCTTCTTATCAATTTCTACATAGCTCTGTAACACTAAAACTAACTTTTGGAAGACATTAAAAAGAGGTTTTTTTCCTGGTTTTTCTTCTACATTCAATACAGCAATTTTTTTTTTTGTCTTTGCCAGATTAGAATCTGCATTCTTGATCAGTTTAAATAGACATTTAATTTCCTTACAGGCCACAGTGTGTTATTAAAAGAAAACAAAACCAAAAAAAACCAAAGGAAATAGAAAATGAAAGATGCAGATGAAACTTTTCACATTAATTAAGATTCATGTTCAATTGCCCTGTAAAAATAAGTTCATCATCATGGAATCATAGATTCCTTAAAGTTGGAAGAGACCTACAAGACCATCCAACACAACCATTCACTCAGCACTACCTTTGTAACCCCTAAACCACTAAAACCATCACCCAGCACCAGATCCAGATGGCTTTTAAACACCTCCAGGGATGGCACATCAACCACATCCCTATTCTAAAGCCTGATCATGCTACATTATCCACAGAATGACAGAGAGTGCTGCAGGGGCTGTACACTCCTCCTCATAGAGGAGGGTTTGTCATTGATACTTGACCAACTTTTTTTTCTGGATTCTTTTAAGCAGAATATAAGATGAAAGGAGTAGCATAAACTATAGGAAGCAGTTAATATTTCAAAGTTTTTCTCCATAACTTAAGACAGAGTAGCAAAAGAAATTCAGGATTTCCCATGACAGTGTTTGCAGGAGCACAGGAACCAAAATAATCTGGGTGAATCTGTGCACATATACAACTGATAATCCAGGATGACTTCTGAAATTACAATTTTTATAATCCCACAGTTTCTACCACAATGGTATGTGAGCACCTCCTAAAGTAGTTGTACATCCAGAGAGGTGGAAAAAGGCAATCTTCATTCCCTGTGGGGGAAACTGCAGAACAAACAGCTACTTTCTGAAAGATTCACCAAACTGAAGCCCCTTTTAAAAATGCATACAATTTTAGGGCAATCACCTGAACATTTCCAAGAATACAGTGTACGTGATATGGACCAGGAACCATATGTTTTAATTCTTGACCCTTTCCCTAGAAATTACCTTTATGAGGTGAGTCAAAACCATGCTCTATTACCATCTCCTAACTGTTTCACGAAGTTACTGATTCAACATGATGTTTTCAAATTGTAAAATTATTCATTACATGTATGATCCCAGATGATGGTATTTCCAGCCCAAACAAGTAAGATTTCTGTCAGCATTTATACCTTAAGAAGCTCATGCCTGGACAAGATGAGCAGGAACCAGGCATGTTCTCAGGAATTGCCGTTCCAAACAACCTTCCCCAACACAGACCCTGCTGCCTCCAGAATGGCTTCTTCTCCCTCCAGTCAGAAGGACACTTACAACGAATTCTGAGATCCTAAATATAAAGAATATAACATTATTAAAAATTTAAGTACTATAGAAATTACTGACATCTTAAATATTAAGAATAATTCATAGGAAATCTTCAATATCTAAACTGAAGTGTAAGTCTATGATGCTGATGCACTTGGGACATTGGTCTCTGCATTTGAGTGCCCCAGACAGTTTGAGAAGAAAAATCTCCAAATAGATACATGAACATATTTCAGTGCCTGACACAGATTTGTGGTGCTGCTGCCCAGTCAAGGGTCAGACCCAGAGCAAAGCATTCACTTGCACAGAATCTGAATTTGCTTCCAAAACTCTCTCAAGCCCACACTAAAAAACTGTGCAGCAGTTTACTAAAACATACTCAACAACAACAACAAAAAAAAAAAAAAACAAAACCAAAAAACAAAACAAAACAAAAAAAAACCAACCAAAAAAACCCAGAAAACCACAACTCTCAACCCTGTAACTAATCAAATCAAATAGAAATTCAAGAAGATGAATTACTTTCAGATTTAAAGAAAATGCAGGCAGACAAAAATTCAGACTCTTTAGCCTGAAGGCAGGGGGTTATTCATCCTCTGCATTTTAATGATAATTTCAAGGAAATTATTGTTTTTTTCATTGGTACTTCTATAGTACTTTGCAAAATTAGTAAAGGTTTTAGAAATCTTTTAATAAAAATCCTGCCTGCCACAGTAACAGACACTTTAACAGACTCACAGTAAGCCTGGTTACTGTCAATTTAACCAGTTGGAAAAACAGTCATCTAATATTAACCATGAATCACCCTCAAATCTTTGTGGTGAAAACAGAAACACACTTATAGTCTGTACTTGCTAATATCTGATTTTATGTTCAGAGAATTAAGAGTCAAGGGAGTTCCCCTTGTCCCTGCTCTCAAAAAGGCAATAAACTACACCAGAGTAGAACAATTATGTGATTTTTTTTTTCACTTTAAATTGAACTGTGATATTTACCTGGATAGAGTCTTGGAAGATATTTTTGCAAAGGAAGTGTATCACCTGGTTAGAGTTTTCAAGAGGAAAATCTTCTGTGTTGTTCTGCTTCTGTTGCACTTGTCAGTGTTAAAATTCTAATTTTGTTTCAATTTTATACCATGATATAAACCCTCATCAGTTTCCTGCATGAGTAGAAATCCCAGTGATTTGGGGTTTTACAGAAATAAGTATCCACAGAGGATTGCCCAGACATTCTAAGGGTCACACCCTGAAAATTTTTTGAGAAAAACTTTTCCTTTTATACCTATGCTATTCCAGTTTCCAAGTAGTGGTGTTGCAACCTGTGGCTGGTAGCATGGGGAAAGAAAATTACATATTTTGTCAGACCAGATGGAAGTGATATTTATCTGATTTAATATAATGTGGATTCTCTCCATCTCCTTAAAATAACTAGATCATAATTTCTTACCACAGACAATGTCTCTCAGTTGACCTTTTCTCTTCTCCTTCCAGGCTGCCTATTAAAACTCCATTATTTGGAGTTTTAAGTGTGTTTTCATCCCCCTTAGCCACTAGGATTTATTCCTACCCATTTTAGGTGCTAAGGAGATCTTGGAACACCACTGTAAAGAAGTGGAGATGATGGAGATGACAAAGTGGCAGCAGTGGGGAGCTCCTCAGGTCACTGAAGAGGAAATCTTGACAAACCAAAATGTGTAGAGAAAGTGCAGTGCAGGGGACCTTCAGAGATATCAAATACAAGTATTAAAACCTTGGTTTTAACTGCTTTAACTGCTTAAGAACCACAATTTCATCTAGCAGGCATAGCCAAGGTAGATCAACTTCAGCTCAGGTGTTTCAGCATTACAGTTTGCATTGTGCCATGTAGATACAGCCAAAAAAAAGGCTTGGAGATGGATTTTGAACCAGGGCCAAAGCAAAGGTAAGTCCTAATTTCATGATTCACAGTAAAACTTCTGCATGAATTTGTCCAAAATTGCTGCTGGACTTGAAGAAATAGGCACTACCTAACTTGTATCTCTAGTAAGCTGCTCTGTAGGCACTGGCTATTGCTCCTTCTGGTTGTAGCTGTAACTTGGGGAGCCTTTACAAGGCCCAAGACATTCCCATATTTGATAGCACTCAAAAAAGAAGTGCCTTCACCCAGCTGCACTGTGGGAACTGTCCTGCAGTTCAGGGAAACAATTTTCACTGCTTTTTGAAGGTTTTGAGCAATCCAATAATAGTCACCACTATGTATTTTCTTTTCCAAGCAAGATGCAACTTCTCTGCTCCAATTTTTTTCAGCTTTGATCATACCTCCCATTATTCAGTCCTTTTTCCACAGGTTCACCTAGTGAACTACATTAGACATAAAACTTTTTACTCTTCTTTCAGCAGATCACTTCAGGGTTTTGTTCTTTCCTGGATCCTCAGTCACAGAGGAGTATGATTGTATAAGCAGTAAAAGTCTTATTTTTGAGCCACATTAACACAAGAAAAAAAACAAAACAAAAGGTGCCTTAAAACCATCATGGTTCTGAGAATTGCAGAAAAAGTAGCTGCTTTCCACAGAAAGTAGGCAATTAACATAATAATCATAATAAAGCAGAACATGCTAAGTCTTGCTTGTTTTACACAAGTATTGGTATTGAACAGCTAAGAGTATCTTTAAGAAACCTTTCCAAACATGCTGAGGCAGCTGAATACTGAGAGCATTGCACAATGCTCTTTACTTGTCAGTAAACCCAACAAATGTGTAACATTCAATATGGAAAGGCAGGTCTCATCTTAACCAGCTGGCAAGCCAAAGCAGCAAAAAAAGTCTGTTATTGCCCCAGGACACAAGCTCAGCTTTCCCCCAAAACCATGCTGAATTCAGGGAAGCATTTGAGAAACCCCCTACACCCGCCCCCAGTCAATGTACTGCGATCTCTTCAATCCATGACACATCTGAGATCTCTTTTAACTACCCTGTTATGTAGAAGCCATGGACTTTCATTCCAACAGAGAGAAAATACAGTCATCAAAACATTAAGCTCACATGAAATTTCCATTTCCTTACAGGAAAGACTGTATGGGATCTGAACACTGTCCAAACCATGCAGCCGTTCTGGAGTCACACTTGAACATTTGAGCTCAGACCTTTCTGTCCTTGTTGAATATTTTATGTTGACACAAACCACATATGTTATGTATCTGCCTCCTTTTTCCCTTTCAAATTGGTTTCTCTGATCAGTGGAACAAAGATACAAAAGGAAATTAATCTGCTGCACATGAATGTCCTTCATGGTATTTAAAGTCTTTCCCAGATCTTACTCTGAAAGGGCATGGAGATAAGCCCAACATGAATTGCAGCGTACAGATTTGGGAGGATAAATTTTGAAAAAAGGAAAACATTAATTTTTTTACCTTATTTGCTGAAAATGAAAGTCATCATCTCAGTTTGTGAAT
Source organism: Molothrus aeneus (assembly GCF_037042795.1). Lineage (NCBI taxonomy): Eukaryota > Metazoa > Chordata > Aves > Passeriformes > Icteridae > Molothrus > Molothrus aeneus. The sequence continues at coordinate 140,895,123 of NC_089646.1, read as the reverse complement.
CTTAGGACATATTCTCCACAATATAATTTACAGTCAAAAATCTCAAATTAGAGGTAACATTTATTTTGTTGGGAAGTAAAAAAAAAACAGAACAGTCTTTTATTTACAATAAGTTAGTTTGGTTATTAATGTTTTATTCATTTCATGTTTGTTAGGCTTTGAAACTTTTTTGCTTAAGGTCTATTTCCACAATAATTTTCAATTCCAAATACAGAATGAAAAATAAATTCTGTTTTTCCCCAGGTATTTGTGAAACTGAGGGTCAAAATAATTATTTAAAAATTTGAATTATTAAACAGAAATTACTAAAAATACCAGAAATTTATTGTAATCCATTTTTAAAGCATAAATTAGGAATGACAGAAGAAGAACTCAAGCTGACATTGAAAAGTTTCAAAAACTGTTTTGATGATTCTTTTCTTAGAGCAAACATGGAGTTTAACACAGGAATGTGTGTACATGATACGCACATGAACACTGGTTTGAGCAATTATTGAAGGATTTGTTAAAATGTCTGCAGGTAACACCTAAAATGCTTAGAGGTTGTTGATTTAAATTTAAATGGAAGTTGTTGCAGAGATTTTATAAATATGTGGAGTCATTAAATAAGACAAAGCAAAGTTCAATAATTACAGATACACATCAGTGACTGGAAAGAAGGGCTTTTCCTGTAGTTTCTGAAGCAATAATTTATTTGGAGACATTTCTCTAGGGGCAGTCTGCAACTGCTTTGCTGCCAATTCATCTTTCCTATTTGTGAAAAGTGAAGGATAAAATCAGATAATAAAGGTAGAAAAGCATCACGTGTGTGATGAAATACCTGTTCTGTAATTTTCCACTGTTGTGGGAAAAAGTTCCAGTCTTTGGCAAGGGAGCTACAAATCACAGCACATAACTTTTATTCTAATGTATTAATTGTAGAATCATAGAATCATTATCTTTAAAAACGACCTCCAAGATCAGCATGTCCAGCCCTTGAACACCACCATGCCAAATAAACCCAAGTGCCATTCCCAGTCATTTCTAGAACACTTCCAGGGATGGTGGCTCTGCTGCCACTCTGGGGAGCTGTTTGAATGCTTCACAACCATTTCAGGGAAGAAATTCTTCCTGATGTCCAACCTGAGCATCCTCTGTCACAGCTCTGAGGCCATTTCCTCTTGACCTGCTGCTAGTTGCCTGGGAGAGGAGGTTATTTGCCTAGGAGAAGATGTGGAGAACACAGGCAGTGCTTTGATTTATTTATTTATTGTGATGAAGCTCTGCATATGGCAATTTCCCCATGAAGACAATAATTCAGTACCTGCACATAAGTCTCTAGCTCCTGACTATTATAAGTGGATTTATGGAGATCCTGAAATTTTGGTCAGGTTACAGAAACAGGTTTTCAGGTAAACCACAAGCCTGCAAAATGTCTTCCAGCTTCTGATTTGTGACCACTAGATAATGAAGACTGTAGCCCTTGCTGAAACATCGTGGCTCTTTTTGACCAAGGTGGGGCAGTATCCTTGAGACAAACCAGGCACCTTGTCCAGAAAATGGAAGTGATGGCATTTGCTAACACATTATCTGAAATGTCTTCAGAAAATGGTGTTGAATATTCTAAACAAAGCATAAAGGCTGTTCCAAAGCTGCCTTCATGGGCCATGCAATAATGAGTAAAGGGTATTAGAAGAACATAAAAAGGCAGATAAAGACCCATCTGAGGTGAGAATGACAAGTATAGAGGCATCAAAAATGTGGACTAATAACTAGACCTGTAAATGTAACCACTCTCTGTGGTTGGTTTTCTTGGCACATCTTATAGAATCTGGGTTTTTCACATTTTTTACTTAACACATTGCAGATAATTCATCAGCATCAGCTATTTCTCCCCTTCAGAGGCCCTACTAAATGAACATGTTTGAAGCCAATAAAAAGAAATCTCTCTAGAACACAGAAAAATCAGTTTCTTGCTTATAAGGAACAAAACTATTTTTTACCTTCCAAGTAGTCTGTTTGCCATTTTCAAATTGGCGTGCATGAAGTTGAAGTCATATCTACATAGGTTATGTTCAACTGCAGGAGTTTGGAGGTATTTTGTCAGGGAAAAGACCAAAACCAATTAAAACTTTATCAAACAGACACTGTCCTTGTCTACAACAAGTTAAATTTGAGACAAGCGTGAAATAAATATCTGGTCTGTAAATAAGCTCATAGTAATACAGTGGGTTAAAAAAACACATGATAGCTCAGGCTATGAGCTTTGTTGTATTCAGCTTTTCTTATTCTTGCCTTACAAGTAGGTACAAGCTCTACTCACCTTTGTACTGAAAAAAAAAAAGTATCTGTATTGAAACTAAAGCAAGGGGTAGACCTGCAAAAAATAACTTTGCATCACTTCTTAAAGGAAGGGTTTTTACAGTTTTACACTAAGAATTATGAACTCAGTCACTGTGTCTAGGACAGTGGGTGCATAGAATTATTTATATTGGAAAACACCTGTAAGATCATCCAGTCTGGTCCTGAGCCATCACTGCCAAATCCAGCACTAAACCTTGTCCCTAAGAGCCACATCTACGTGTCTTGTGAACATGTGAAGGAATGGTGATTCTTCTACTTCCTAGGGTGGCCTGTTCCAGTGTCTGACCACCCAAGCAATGATTTTCCCTAATACTGAAACTAAACCATCCTGGCACAGCTGGAGGCCATTTCCTCTTGTCCCAGTAGATTTTACCTTAACCCCATCTTGGTCTCAGCCTCCTTTTGGGGAGTTGTATAGTGTGAGAGGGTCACTCTGAGCCTCCTGTTCTCCAGGCTAAACACCCCAGTTCCCTCAGCTGCTCCTCATCTGACGTGTGCTCCACCTTCTTCACCAGCCTCACTGCCTTTCTCTGGATTCACTCCAGCACCTTTATCTCAGTGAGGGGCCCAGAACTGAACACAGGATTTGAGGCGTGCCCTCACCAGGGCTGAGTACAGGGGGTGATCCCTGTCCTGGCCACACTATTGCTGGTACAGGCCAGGATGCCATTGGCCTTCTTGGTCATCTGGGCACACAAACAGCTTGTTCTCAGGTCCTTTCCTGCCACCGGGAAACCGTGCATTTGTAGATGCTGCATGGTTGAGTACATTTGCATGTTATATAGGCAAATAGTGAGAGGACAAGGGGCAATGATTTTAAACTGAAAGAGAGCAGGTTTAGATTAAGTGTTAGAAAGAAATTCTTTACTCCAAGGGTGATGAAGCCCTAGAACAAGTTCCCCAGGGAGGAATGTGAATGCCTCATCCTTGGAAGTGTTCAAGACCAGGTTGGATGGGGCTCTGAATAACCTGATATAGTGGAAGGTGCCTCTGCCCATGGCAGGGGTGTTGAAAATAGATGATCTTTAATGTCCTTTTCAACCCAAACCATTCTATGACTCTACGGGGTTATTGTGACCCAATTGCAGACTGGAATTAGCCCCATAAAATTGACCTCAACCCATTAATCCAGATGTCCAGATTCCTCCATGGACCCTTTCTACCCTCCAGTTGCTTAGCTTGGTGCTGGCTGCAAATTCACTGAGGGTGCCCTTCATCTCCTCATGCAGGTTGTTGATAAAGATATTATTTAAGACTGTCCCCAATACTGAGACCTGGGTGACACCACTTGTGACCAGTTGCCAACTGGATTTAATTTCACTCACCACCATTCTCTGGGCTGGGCCATCCAGACAGGTTTTTACTCAGAAAACAATGCACCCATCCAGGCTGTGAGCAGCCAGTTTCTTCAGGAAAATGCTATGGGAAACAATGAAACGCTACCAAGCAACATAAGCAGCTAAAACAACCTCTGCAGATCTTGGGTTAGATGAATATCATGTCCTTTATCTGATTATTTGTATGCAGCAATTAATTTTATTATTAGTCTTCCAACATATTCATGTTCTCTTTGACATTTACAATCTTTTGTGTGTCCAGGAAATGCCCATAAAGTGTGCATTTATAGATGCTGGATAGATGAGTATATTTCCATGCTATGCAGCTTTCCCTGCAATATGAACAATTGCCATCAAGTAAAAGAGCAATTGTTAAACATTAACAGTGGGATTTGTCTGACCAAAAGTTGATGGATTACATTTGCATTACTCTGCCAGATTGATTTTATTTGATACCAATAATATCCAACCCTAAGTAAGGGATAGTGGTTTTAAAGACAGTCAATTAAGGCTAGATATAAGGAAGAATATTTTACTGTGAAAATGGTGAAACATTGCAACAGGTTTCCCAGAGAGGTGGTAGATGTCCCACCCCTGGAAACATTCATGGGACAAGGCTCTGAACAATCTAATCTTGTTGAAGATTTCCCTGCCCTTGCAAGATTTCCCTTGCAGAGTGTTGGACTAGATGAACTTTAAAGGTTCTTTTCAACTCAAACTCTTATTTGAGTCCATGATTCTAAAGCAGACACTACAGTAGGTCAGAAGAAGTGTTCCCTAGGAGAGTGTTGTCCCTATATGGACAGCACAGATCCTCCAGTGAGAAGCCAAATGTGGAAAGGTGCTTTGTGGGTAACCAAAATAAGGTGAGATTAATTCTGTACTGCTGAAAGTTGTGCATCTCAAGTCAAGATTTGCATTAACAGAATTGTAAAATTAAATTTTGGACAAGTATAGCTTCTAGAAAATCCAGTCTGTGTCCTCCTGAGAAATCCAGCCGGTATTACTAGACACTCTTTAACTTATCAAGGGTTTAATACAGCCAGTTCCTCCTATAAACACTATAATGGGTTCTTAATCTCTTGTGCACAAAAAAAAAATTAAAAAAAAAAAAAGGACAGTAACCTTTGTTAAACCTGGACATGTTCTTTGCTCAAGGTCTTTCAGGAAGTGATCCAGAGGATGACTCAAAATGTGGCAATATGACAATTACCTGTTCCCTACCAGTATCCATGTGCAGAAATTCACAGTGGCACCAGACTTATGCACTGGTAAAGATCAGCATGAAGAACTGAGATGGAGTTAAAAATTGTGTGAATATGGTTGAGACTGCAAAATAAGATAAATGCTTATATAATTATTTAGAAGTAGACCTTTTGCAGTTTACAGTTCTGATTGAAGAGCAAAATCAGCAATTGTGGCAGTGATACAATTTTCCTAGAGCAGAGAGGCCAAAGACCAGAGGCCATTGGTCTCAGCAGGGAAACGGACTTTCCACTACTATATTCTCCATTATCCATTTTTTACTCATATCAGTGGACAGAAGTTGGCCCTTAGGTACTGAAAAACTGTCATGAGCACAGGCAAAATTAATTTGTGTTCTTTCAAGGAAGATACCCCAGAGGTGGCTGCTCCTGCCCCAGGAAAGGGACCACAGCATAGGGGAGTCCTAAGGGGGACAGCTTGCCCCTCTGGGGAGGGTGAAGACAACAACTGTACTTCATGGACATGTCCCCTTCCAGTGCAAAATTCAGATATAAAACAAAATGAGCTAAAAAGCACAGCAGACTGACATAACTTTACTGATGCATTTTTCTGCTGCACGGTTTTGTCCTGCCCCACTGAACTTGCCAGCTCATGTTCCTTCAGTTTAAAACACTTCACAGTTATTTTATACAGTACTTTTCATCAAAGTATCATGAGTTACTTTGCAAACACTAATTATGCCTTTCAGTCTTAATGAAAAATAATCCTAGTCCAAAGTCATGAATTAGTCAATAAGAGAGAGAGAAATGTTGCCTTGGTTCCCAGCTTAATGCATTAGACACTACTGAAGATGATAATTTTGCATATTCATCATTTAGACCTGAGGGAGTTGATAAGAAAAAGTGTTCTTGAACACAGCAAAGACTAATCAATGCTGACACTAGATAATAGGAAAATAGTTTTAAAAATAACAAAAGCTGACTTATTAAAAGTCAAAATAATACCCTATTGCAACATGTCAAATAAAGACAAATGGAACAAAGAAATGCATCTTAGTGGTTTTTTTATTGTAGCCATAGACTCATTGCATATCAGAAGCTGAAAAGAACAAGTAGGATTTGGAAAAGTAGATTAAAGATTAGGGATTTTGCCAATGTGCCACAGGAATAATTGATACTATCAATATAGAACTCAATGCATGTCAAGTATCTACCCTGTTTTGGCAATGAAAGTTATGTCTAAATTAATGTATTTTAAACATATTTGTGTACTATTAAAGATTTTTATTCTAAAAATAATTATGAGCATGCATACTTGGTGTGAATTATATAATTTCTACTTTTCTAGAAGAAAAACCTGTTACATATTGCCTTGAGTGGATGTCATTTTTCCCTTAAAAGAATTAGAGGAAAGTAGGCCATCATTAGAAAATGTAAAGATTTCCATCTGAACCCCAGCAGACTTTTCATTCCTCGACTTCTACTCCATAAATGAATCAAGTGTAATGTGTGCCATGTCTCTAACCCCTCAATTTTAGCTTCTTACATTCACAGGGCAGTCATTCCCCTTCAACTTACAACAAAACAACTTTTCATCACCATCAAGACTGCCTCTTGCAGAGGAATGTGGAATGGAGTTATTCATAAACTAAAACTGAATTTTGCCCACCTTTCCATCAAAAATATCACTTCCTTATCACATGCCACACAATGAGCCCAATCTTTTGGGTGAGCAGCTCCCACACTGCCCAAACACTGTTAAAACTTGCAATCATGATGCCAGTAGGGCAGATTCCAGCTGTATGTGCCTCATGGCCAGATGTGGACTTTTGCATGTCCCCTCTTGCATGTCCATGATTATCTGAGAACACGTCCTCTGAATGCCCTTGGAACACAGCTGAGGTAAGACAACTGATGAAGCAGCATGTTTGTGTTTTCCCACTATGTTGCTAAGGAATGTCAGAACTAGGACTGTTATCTAAGCAGCCACTATATTTACAAGGAGAAGAACAAAATGATTGAGGTCTTTCTCCCAGGTACCCTAAAAAGACACGATAAGAAATAACAATGCCATTGTTTGCTTTCAGTACATTAATCTCTCTAATGTTACATAGACATTAAAAAGTTTATCTTTGCTGAAATTTACCATTTCAGTTCCAACATTATGGACTTGGTGAAAATTCGATCATGAAACTGCCATTTTCTTTCAGTTACAGTTACTAATTTAAAGCAAATTAAAGTTTGCAACACATCTTATTCAAATGCAGATACTTCAAAAAGATATATTGATTTGCAACCTGAAACATGATGGTCTGACGTCAGTATTCAGGCACTTTGCATTCCAAAGCACTCCCTTTTGTGTTTAGAAACCTCATGATGTTATCCCAAGCCACAGACTAAAGACCCAATTTGAGATTTAAAAAATAATAACACATCAATTAATTTGGCAATTTTAACATATAAATCTACACATACAATCTGTAGTCCATAATGGAACAATGATCTTGTGATCTTTTGGCCTAATTCCTAAAGGCAAAGGTTTTAGTTACAGATGAGAACAATAGAGGACACAGTTCAGAGGGATTAATGAAGTTATTGTTTTGTACAGATGTGAAATCTATGAAAATCTTCGTTACATGCCAAAATATCAATTAGTGACTTTCCTTTTCACTGGCTCCTCTTTTCCTTCCCTTCATTGTACATAATGCTTTCCCATGTTCTCATCAAATTTTTGTCCTGGCAGAGCTAGAGAGGGGGTGGAGCACCCTGTGCAAGGAAACATCCAAACTGTAATATTGTGTGTACAGCTCACTAACCAGCTGGTAGCACAGAAACATTTGAGGTCACATCCAGTCCATGCATACACAACCTCAGAGCATTATCCAAAGCCTTCTCACTGACCCCAGGGCACTGGCTGGTGAACTAAAGCATAATATGAGTACATAAACTTCTGCCACCCACCCTTTGGCCAGATTTGACTCCTCAAGGCATATTCTCTCACCCAAGTCTCACCCAAAAGTCTGGAAGCCAAGTGAGGAAACAATGTAATTAAACTCACAGCACACAAAGCTGATTCAGGTAATTTTCACTTGGATTTTCAGGAGGGAAATATCAAGAGTTGTGTTTGCTAACTAGCTTGCTCTGTGTACCATACAAACAAAACCTCAACCAAACTGGTCATTTCATAGAACAATAGATAACACTGGCCAACAGGGCCCCTCTCTTGAGAAAAGAAGCACTGCCTAGATCAATCTTTTCTTACTCTGTGGAGACACAGGGTAGACAGGGAACACGTGAGATCTTTAACCTTCCCTCCTGGACAGTCATTGAAAAACGGCACCAGGGACCTCAATTTATAATAAACAACTCCAAATTACACTGCATCTAACAATACACCACACACACACTGCTGCTGCTGCTCTGAAATGTCATTATTGGTTACAAGCCCAAATCCCTCTGTGGGACCTGGCCATCTGTTACAGAGAGCAGGACACAGTTTGATGCACAGTGTTACCTGCAGACAGGAAACCAAAACCAGTAACAGCAGGATGAGGTGCTGCATTAACCATGCAGTGCCTACAAAGCAGGGATCTGCCACCTTGTTCTTTCATTTCTTTACCTTTTAACTGCAAAAGGGGGATTCTTGCCCATATCCTCAAAAGGAGCCTGTGACATTGTTCAGTATTTGCACCCAAGTAATGTCAGATATCCATATGTCCAAGTTTTTCACTTTCCCAGGCTGTTTTCCAAATCTTTTGACGTGCAGCCGGTACTTTGAGAAGGCACATCCTTTTCCAGAGCTACCATAAACTCATGAAGCCAAGTGAAGTAGAAAAACATCTACACAAGTTTCAGGAAAAATTCATAACTATTTCCTTTGGATGTTTTGGGGAGGATGAAAATGAGGCAATGGTACAGCTAAGCTTGTTGAGTCACTGAGTTGCTTTCTATAGCTTAAATTGTGAATTTTAGAAGTGACTTTTAAACAGGCATCTGTAAGAAACTGGCAGCTTTTGAAGACAAACAGGTAACATTAGAATAATGTTAGGATAATTTACAAGAAAATTGCTCTCTTGGAAGAAGAAATGTTGACTCAACTCAGTTTCTTCATGGAAGAAGCAAGAAATTAGTTTTCTTTGATCACATTTTCAAGGATATCTCTATACAATTTTTCCAATTCATCTAAAGCCAAAATTGCAAAACCAGAAAAGTGTTCCCCAGTGCAAAGCCAAGATAATAGGACATGGAATTGCACCCAAATTTTGTGATGATTATGACACAGTAAATGTCCAAAATGATGAAGTTTTACCATCACTAATTTGCGTCACACAACAAGAAAATAAAATATACAGCTGATTCATGTGAAATAAAGAAACAGCATTTACCCCTCATTTTTATTTCATCAGGTTTGAAATAATTCTGCTTTGTGCTTGGTCCATAAATGGGCTGAACTCCGTTTTCAGCTGATTTGGGTTTTTAAATTCATTATTTTAATTGGACATTATAGACCTCATTTCTCAGCTTTATGTGTATGTAAAAGCCATCACCAATCTCTGACAGTGTGTTTCTGAATAGACCTTCCCTAGACAGGCTGCAAATGTTTATCAGCCCTCCAAAGGCTATCTACTAGAAAACAAAATCCATTGGCCTGCTTTAGACATGCTGTGCATGGGTTTTGAAATTTTTACTTCCTCTGTTTCAAATTTGCCCTTTATAATCTTGCCTTTTCCTATAGTTAATAGCAAGAACTGTTGAGAGTCCCTGCTGGCCAGGGAACCTGCCCTGGCTTCCGCTACCTCTGCGGGACTCCAGCCTGTCACCCACCCCAGGAAACGCTTGTGGGCTTTAAAAACACAATCCATATCCCTCTGGCCATGTCACAGGATTCATTCACAGTCTGGCAGGGAAACGGGGTGGGGTTGAGCTGATAGAAACAGCAAAGTATTGGTCACACTGAGTACGCACTTCATTCATACAGGCTATCACAGAAGGGAAAGAGTCTTTGCTTGATGGCAGTTCTGATCACCTTCCTTTTTTTCTTTATTCTGTTTCTTTCTTCACATCCACACAATCAAATTATTAAATATAAAATTGCAGAAAAATCAAGCAACAGTGCTGGGTGAATGCTTTCCTTCCTACATGATGTATTCAATTCAAACAGCAGACATCAGAGGGGAATGACAAGTTTATTATCATTGCATTACCTTGCTGAACACTTCAAATTTATTTAGAGTCATCTGATGTCTGTGACCTGTGTGATATCCACCTCTCATTCAAGTAGATCAGCTCTTATCAATCTTCATTTTTAATTCATATAGTCACAAAATCATAGAGTCATTTATATTGGAAAAGGCTTCTAAGATCACCAAGTCCAAACATAAACCTAGCACTGCTCCACTAAACCATGTCCCTAAGTGCCACATCTATATGTTTTAAATGCTTTCAGGCCAGGTGACTCCATCCCTTTCCTGGGCAGCCTATTCTATCACCTGACCACCCATTCAACAAAGAATTTTTTCCTAATATCCATCTTAAACTTTCCCTGATGTAACTCGAGCCAATTTCCTCTGGTCCTGTCCCTACTTGGAGGAATGTTTTTTAAACCAGCTCAAGATCAAAATAAACTATTGATATATCAATGGCAGAAAGCAGCAATCATTTGAGAGAAATATAGATTAAGACTCAAGAGAGAAATCACAGAATCACAGCCCTGCATGGCCCACCCCAGCTGTTAACAACCAGCATGCTGCTAACCACGAGCAGCAATTGATGGCACAGACACACCTCCACCTCAGCACACACCCCCTCTGGCCATGGGGCAGCAGGAGGAGTGAGTGCTCCTGCTCTGTGTGCCCACAGTGACTCCACAGCCTGGCAGGAGAGCCCCACGAGGTCATGCAGGTGGGTGCCCACGTGCAGCCCCATGCCACCATCCCACCAGCTGGGTGCACATCCTCTTGGCAGTGTCTCACAAGAGGGTGCTGTGTCTGAGCAGGGCAGCACTGTGACATTGGTACCCCATGGCAGTATCAAACCAACTGCTGCTGCTGTTTCCCTTACAAGGACACTCTCATACAAAAAAATCATCCTTATTTCTTTTTGAACTGACTTCTCCTTTGTTTAAAAAAACCCAAAATTTAAAAACCTTTTTGTACTTTCCTGGTTAATATTTGGTTCACCAGACAATCAGCTTCCACTTGAGCATTATTGGGTTTGCAAGGGAAAGGTTTTGGTAACAGGAGGCTACAGGGGAGACTTACATGAGGAGCTGCTAGAAGCCTAACATGTGTCCCATGGAGCACATGCCAGCAGGCTCCAAGATGGATCTGCCACTTACCAAGGCCAAGTCCATCAGCAGCAATGGTACCACCTCTGCGATAAGATATTTAAGAAGGGGGGGAAAATCCCTGCACAATTGCAGCCAGAGTGGAGAACATGTGAGAGGAACAACTCTGCAGACACCAAGGTCAGTGAGGAGGGAGCGGGAGGTGCTCCAGGTGCCAGAGCAGATATTCCCCTGCAGCCCATGGGGCAGCTCGTGGTGAGGCATCTGTGCCCCTGCAGCCCATAGAGGCCCACAGGGGAGCAGAGATCCACCTGCACCCCATGGAGAACCTACAGTGCAGATGGATGCCCAAAGGAGGCTCTGATCCACTGGAAGCCCGTGCTGGATCAGGCTCCTGGCAGGAGCTGTGATGCTGTGGAAAGAGGAGTCATGTTGGAGCAAGTTTGCTGGCAGGACTTGTGACCCTGGGGATACCCATGCTGGAGCATGTGTTTGTGGAGAGCTGCTACCCATGGGAAGGATTCACCTTGGAGAAGTTTATGGAGAGCTGTCTCCCAAGGGGGGAAACTCCAAACTGGAATAAGGAAAGCTCCTTGCACTGAGGAGGAAGGAGCTACAGAGACAACATGTGATAAATTGACCATTGCCCATCCCTCTGCACCACTAGAGAGAAGATGGAGAAAATCATGAGTGGAGCAAAGTGGAGCCTGGGAAGAAGGGAGGTGGGAAGAAAGGGTTTTTAAGATTTTACTTTATTTTCCCAATACCCGACTCTGATTTGCTTGGCAAAAATTCAGTTAAATTCCCCAAGTCAAGTCTGTTTTGCCCATGATGGTAATTTCTGAGTGATCTGTCCCTGCCCTTATGTAACTCATGAGTTCTTTGCTATATTTCCTGTCCCCTGTGCAGTGGAAGACAGGGGAGATAGAGGAGCTTCAGTGGGCACTGGGCATCCAGCCAGGGTCAATCCACCACATCAGCTCGGACAGTTGTGGGTGTCCCATTCACCTGTCACATCTCCAAGCCCTTCTGCCTTGACAGCCGCTGTTATCCAGGCTATTTTGCCAACGGCAGACCATAAGGCCATCCCTACCAGAATACCTAAATTCATGAGGAGTATATTGTATTACACATGCTCTTCCCAGGGCACTGCTCAGGCTAAGAACATTGCTGTCATCCTCTAAAACAGTCAGAAAGCATTTTCTGTCACTTGGACCCCAGCATAAGCTCAGCTCGTGGGAACAAAAGACAATTACCATGACATTTCATGCAACAGATGCAGTTTTTGAAGTAGAGGAATATTTTTAACAAGAATAACCATTGGAACAGCTTACAAACTGGTTGTGCATTATCCATCTGTTCATATTAAGACAAGCTGCTATTCTTAGAAGACGCACTGTAGGTCAAACTGAAATTATAATGTAGGAAACTGAATTTTTTTGATCTTTGTTGCAGAAGCCAAATTAAAGGAGACTAAATACAATTGTCATATGTTTACATTTTCCAAATATGTGCTATTTTCCACCTGTAATTTAGGTTAAATCATATTTGTAATGAAAGGATCTGTGCCTTTTTTCTACCCTGCTGCACATGTAGAAGACAGATAACTTGAGCATGTAACATAAACCCAAAAGACTCCATTGAAGTCTGACTACACAGCCCCAGGTCAGCAATACTTTTTTTATACAGCCCTTCCCAGATGTGTCATGTTCACCTGTGCTGTAGAATGCATATTTCTGCCCAGGAAATCCCTGCTAAATTTATGGGAATGCTGATCATAACAGCTCTTTCCACCTTTGGGTAACTGAGATTTTTTAATTCAGCCCTAGCCTTTAAAGAGAAACTTCTCTGAGACTTCAGAAAGTGCTGTCAGCCATAGGTGAGGGACTAAAAAGCAGTACTTTATGAACTAAATAGAAATTTTGAGGACAGCATGATGTCATTTATATAAGCATAAACCTGAGAAGTAAGATAGCACTCAACAGTTTTAAAAAAACCTAAAAATTGAGCCACGTTCCTTTCCAGCCCCTTGCTCAGCAGACTACATTCCTCTTAATCTGCTTATTGATGAATCTTTAACCTGGTTCCATTTCCTCCCAGCTGGTCCTGGTCAGGAGAGTGCAGAACTGAGAAGAATAGCTGAGGGTACTCAGACAGTTCTGCTTCTCCAGAATAAGTAGACATAGCTGCCTGAGTGGGACTTGTTTGCTTTTTGTGGGTTTTATTTATACTTTCAAGTTCTTCATTCCAGATGTGCCTGAAAGTGGAGGGGACAGTTTAGTCCCATTTAAGCCAAGTTCATGTGTGGTATCCGCTCCCGCTTTCTCTTCTCAAAATGGGAAGACAGCCAAGGGACATCCAATCAGTAGGAAAATGATCTTCAGGGATGCTTGAGTGAGGACCCATCAAAGTAGAGAGCCAACACAGCTGGAAAAAATAGGAGACAGCAAGACCTCACTGAAAGCCAGATGTTCAGTGCACATTTTCCTTTCTAATTTCTTTAATCAGAAGTTTTTTAACAACAACAGAAACACATCCTACTTTTTCTTAAAATACAGTCAGGAAAGGAGACTGCTTATGAGTTTAAGTTCATATGTTTTATTGCTCTAATTCCTTTGAAAAAGTTTAGACATAAAATTAATTGGAGAAGAAACATATGCTTCTTGGTTCAGCAATGCTCAGTGTTGGATTTTTTTCTCTCTGTGTACTTTCACAAGATGTCTGTTGGTTTTGAATTAGTTGCATTGTAGAGTTAAATTTATATGATGGGATTTAGCAGACAAAACAAAGACCCTTTACAAAAAATATTTTCAGGGAGATTTGATGGAAGAAGAGATATAAAATAATGGGAAAGAGTGTAGCTGAAGAATAAGAAGTCTGTAGGGAATGTTTCCCTGCGCAGCTTAAAAGCTTGGTAAATCCAGCACTGAACTAATTTACAAGGGACTGTGACTGAAGCAATGCCAAGAGAAAGAAGAAGGGAGGATCAAATGTCAAAAATCCCCAAGTCCTATTGAAGAAGTCAATCTAGGGGTAGAGTGGTAAAAGAGCTTGGAATCAGAGATGCCTCGTTTGGGCCAGATGTCTCAGTGTCTCTGTACAGGTGTGACTAATATTTCCCCTGATGCAAACAAACTTGAGAAGAAAGACCACTCAGCAGGGATTTGAGAGTTCAGCTCTTGGCTTTGTTATTAACCTTTTCGGTGTGTGCATCAAGTCCTGATCCTCTGTCTTTGTGTGAGCTCTCCTGGAAAGAGGCTGTGTCCTGTCGTGTTTTCAGCTACTCGACCATTGTGTTGATGAGAAATGTTTTCAGGAACATGGCTAAACAGTTGTATTCAGAAGAAATATGAGAAATGTCACAGTTTTTCAGTCAAGATGCAGACACATACTGGCACAACACTGGACATTTCTCATCTACATGGATGCCAGTGAGCTGCTTTTAATGAGAAATTACTAGTGGCCATAGTAACTGGGGAGTGTAGAGGAAAGACCTGAGGGAAAGTAAGAGACAGTTTTAAAAGCTGGGAAATATAATCTGAAATAAGCATATTTTGAATGCAGCTACAAGTTTGCTTAATCACAGAATGAATTAATATTTTTTAAAAATGCCAATTAGGAATTTTTTATAAAATCTGCTAGTGCAACCGCAAAATTTCATATAAACACATTCATAACAAACAGCACACAAAAAAGCTGGTTGAGAGTAAGAATCACAGATAAGGACTGAAATCAAATTAAGCAGCACACAATGCATCATTTAGAAAGAGTTGAAGATGAGGAAATATGTACAATTATTTATCAGTGGATGACAGTGAGGTGGTGGGCCACTGCTGTGGAAAAGAGATGCAGCCCTAGAACAAATGGAGGAACTATTTTAGTCATACATGAGGGAATATGAACAAAACTAAACTGCTGAACACCACACCATTAGGAGACTAGAGATATGGAATCATCGAGGTTGGAAGAGACCTTTGAGATCATCCAGTCCAACCAGCAGCCCAGCACCACCACTGAAACTCCTAACTACTAAATCACATCACCCAGAACCAGATCCAGATTCCTCTTAAACACCTCCAGGGATGGTCACTCCACCATGTCCCTGGGCAGCCTATTCCAGTGCCTGACCAATGAACATTTCTTTTATAATATCTAATCTGAATCTCCCCTCTCTTGCCTTAAGGCCATTTCCTCTGCTCCTCTCACTGCAGAAGTGACCAGCTCCCATCTCACTGCAATCTCCTTTCAGGTGGTTGTAGAGGCTCCCCCTGAGCCTCCTCTTCTCAAGACTGCTGAAGCCCAGCTCCCTCAGCCCTAGGACACATTTTCTAAACCTCTCACAAGCCTTGTTACCTTTTGCTGGACATGCTCCAGCACTTCAGTGTCCTAAACTATCATCCACCTATTTAGAGAGAGATTTAGAGAAAAACAAAAGGAAGCAGGAAATTTAGGGATTTAAAGAATGTGCAGCTTGGACACCAAATGGCAGCTAAAGAGTTTAAGAAATTTGCCCTTGTCAATGAAAAGCCCAATTAACCAAATAACTAAATTAACACACACCACACACGTGCACACAATGGCTGAAAAGACCTACTGCATTAAAAGCAGTGTCATTTTAAGAACATAAAGACTGGTGGAGAACTGGCAGCCAGAAATTAAAAATCAGAAGAAATAAGATTTAGAAAGTTCCCAACTGTTAGAAAAAGGAATTTCTAGAGAGAAATTAAGTCATGGTAAAAATAAAAATTAAAAGTTCTGCTACATATATCATCTGCTTTTAAGATAGAATTCATTACATTTATCAAATGGAATTAAGATGACAGGGCCCAGAGAAGAGAACCCAGGGGATCCCACCCCAGACTATGTTTCAGCTTCCCTCCACAGCTTCTTTTGTCTTTGAGGAAATGTTCCACTATCTTTTTATCTTTAAATCATATCCAGCTCTTAAATTATCATTGGCTTCCTTTCAGCTCTTAAATTATGATTGGCTTCCTTTTTATAGCCCTTTCCTCAAGCTACACAAATACCATTCCAGTTTGTCCACCTCGAGATCCTCATAGTCCTCCTACTCTGGCTGAACATTTCCAACTTCAACCTCACTACCCTTTAATCCCTTCACCAACAAGAAGGAGCCTCTCAGCCCTTCCCCTGAGATCTGTATCCTGGCTGAGGCTTTTTCCCCTCCAGCAACACTCAGACTAAGTTCAGATTCCCTGAAGAGTCACTCTCCCATTCAACAATTCCAATCTGTCTTAGGTGATCTAGCTCCTACAAAAGGCTTTTTTTTTTCTGTGAGGAATTTTTAAAGTCTTCAAGTCCTGAAGCCTTGAAGGTTTCTTCTATTTCTAAAACCTATCTTTTCTTTAGGAATAAATTCTTCTTTCCCAAGACTGCATTTTTTTTTTTTCTCCAAAGACACTCCCAAAATAAGCAGCTTTGGATTTTCATGCATCCTTCCATAACACAGGGAATGGGAATCATTGGTGTGGAACTCCTCCACTAACTTCAGAGAATCAGTATCATTTTATGGTACATTAACCAGTTCATTTTATGTGAATGCTTGATTTAATGTTTACTGAACAATATTTTTCTTGTTTCAGCCTCTGAAAATGAAAATTTGAGGTATATTTGATACAGAATCACAAAAAATATTTTATCCCTCATCTCCTGATAAACACTCCTGGCAGATTATAAGTGGTTATCCTGCCAGAAAGAGTGATGTGGTTATCCTGCTAGAAAGAGTGATATGGTTATACATAGAGTTTGGATTGTAATTATTTTGATTAAGTTATTTGTAGTAAGTGGAGTTCTGTTTTCTAGGGTAACACAAGTTTAGAGAGCTTCTTTTATACATGCACTAAGCTGTGTACAGTGTTACAAGAGTTCTGAGATAATTCTGAACCAAGTGGTCCATTTTACCCCTCAAAAAGCACTGTACATGGTGGGTACTGTGAGATTCCAGGCCAAACAAAAAAAAAGAAAAAGACATGGAAAAATAAAAATTATGGTGGAAAAAAATCTGAGGAATAGGAATGCTTCTGCTGTGTCCTGTGTTGAGAAATAACCAGACTGTCCAAGGACTGATTGCAGATCCAACAGCAATGGAGAGAGTTTGCACAGATCACGGTTTCACATGCTCTGTACCGCACATGTAATTTTGTAGATATTTGTCAGAAGTCTTCAGCATCTCCTTGCATAGCTCAGCCCTCTAGACAGACATTTTATGATATGAAAAGAATTGCCATCTTTACAAAGATTGATTTTGGTCTCAGAATCAATGTTTCCAGCCAATTTCTCCAAACCTTGTTTCTTTAAAACCTCCCAATCTTTTTGTGCTATTGCTTTTTCATTACGCCTGGGTCACCAGAGCTGTGATTTTATGTAGTGCTGTTATTTCTTTGTATTGTTTTTAAACTTTGTGTTTTAGTGAAAAGCATGTGCCTCACACAATGAAAAGCTAAGTATTCCCTGGAGTAAGAGAAAGGATGGAGAAGAAAGAACAAGATAAAAGCTTCAGGTCCACACCAGTAGGTAGGGCACGGCACAGGGACCCTTTGTGCCACCCCAGGTAGGCTGGAACTTTGGGAAAGCCACTCCATCTCTCTGGAGTTCAGTGTTTCTAGGCCAGAAAACAAACATAATGTTACTCATAATGAAACGACATTTTCATGACCCATTAGAGGAAAAGAAGTGTTGTATAAGACATTATGATCTACAGGTGTAAAAACTGAAAAAATGTTCATATTTTATTGGCATAACCAATGTAAAACCAACCATCCTTACATTACTCTGTAAAATATAGGACACAAAGAACTTTATCAAGGACTTTATCTCTTGCTTATGTAGAAGGTATAAGGCCTAGACTTGCTGTTTTAAGGAGAAAATAAATTTTCCTCTCAAGGGGATAGGATGAAAAGGGGGATGAGGAGGGAAGGGAATCAGTGGAGCCTTTAGCAAATATGACAACTTTTCTAGAGATAAGTAGATTATGCAGGTGAAAGAGAGATAAACAAACCAGCTGTTCCACCTCACATAAGTGTTTTCTAGAGTGCCTGCCATTTTTCCCCACTGGAAGATATGCAAAATGATAAATCTCTGCTGATAAATCCCTCTTGTGCAGAGTGGGTTCCAACCCTTGCAGGATTTGAAACTTCAGGATTGTGTAATTCAATCACTTTACCAGACATAGTCTCAACTATATAGCTCATGTAAATTATTGTCAAATATAAGGCCCCATGGAAGAAATCAATAATTCTGTGCAATAAATGCACACACTTGACTTTCCTGTGTAATATCATTTTTCATGACCAGGGCAGTCCTAGAACCTCCAACTATCCTGTGTAACTCTGAAAGCTCAGACTGGCTTTTCCTACACCTCGGTTAGCTTCTAAACCTCTTTTATTTTTTCCTTTTTTTTATTAAAAAACAAGCAAGCAAACAAACTAAAAAAAAGAAAAAACAACTAAATTAAAAAAAAACTCACCAAAACCAAAAACCACCAACCAACAAAAAAAAAAAAAAAAGGAAAAAAGAAGAAAAAACAAACAAACAAAAAAACCCCAAAACCAACACAAACAAACAGATTTTTAATGTTTTCACAAAGCCCAATGCTCTGTGATAACTAATTCCCAATTTCTGAGATGATTAATTCCCACATTAACAGGTCTAGCACTGAACCATTTCTTCAATAATCCAATATACTCATACACTAGCATCCTAATAATCAGGCCAGCTGGGCACTAAGGGATCACAAGATAGCTCCAAATAGATTCCAAATGGTTTAGAGATTTTTTACTGTGGAAAATATGTCAGTGGTATCCTTTCAATGACAAAATATTTTAGAGTAAAAAGGATAAATGTTTTCATCCTTCTAAAGCTACATGTAGTGCAATGCAGCATATGTGGGTAGTGCAATATTTCCAAAGTGCAAAATCCTGAGTCACTGCATGGAGCACATCCCCATGGATTGGCTCACTATTCCTGCTATAAAAGTCTCCCTTCCAGCACTGAAAGTTGTCACCATACAGATTTGGCTCTCTTCAGTGTGATCACACAAATGTCATCTGAGTCATCACTTGATTGCCTGGAATCTCTGGCAAGAACTGCTGGTGATTCCCTTAGAAACCTCTTCTTGGATGGGTAAGTGAGCAAAATGGTGAAAGAGAGGGCAAAGACAGCTTTTCCTTTCAGCAGCAGTGCTTCCTGACAGATGTTTGAGGACATAATAACATACTTTAAGCAGAGACTGCACTGCTCTGCTGCAGCTGGGGCTTTAAGGAATGGGAAAAATTGTTCAGGCAAACACCATGATTATACTTGAATATCAGTTTCTTCCATAACCTGAGTTCAGCAAACCTGTACAAGACCCAAGGTGCTTTGCTGCCCAGGATGGAGCTGAAGCACAACTGAACTGCAAGGACCATTTCACAGAATTCCTGCCCAACAGCTAGAACCTTAAACCTTCCCTGGAAAGCTTTATTTTGCTGAAATCATACTGTGGCACATTCCCAGAGATGCCATTATCTTGGTGAAGAGATAGAGATCACCAGACTCCCAAATCCCTGTATTTTTCAGACTTTGCATCCTGCCCACCAGGGGGTTCATCTTTGCACACAAGAGGTGTCAGGAAATCCTACACAATGTTTTACCACATTGCCACACGGATCTGTGTTCCTATTCTCACAAGACAGCAGCAGTTCTTTCACCATAAGAGTGCAAAAATCAACCATTATTGTCTGCAAATGCTCAAGCTGCCAAGTAATGACTAATTAGCTTTAACTGCCAGCAGCAGCCCAGCTGAGGCTGGGGATGTCACCAAAATTTACATTAAGAGTTAATCATTGTAGCTGAGTTTTGCCCTCTGCTACCCTGGAGAAGCCAAGGTCTTCCAGTAATTATACTTGATCTGAGCTGTTTTTTTAATTTAAACACGCAGATGTGGGGAAAATTGTATGAAGATGCATGAGCCAAAATAAGAGGGTAACACTTTCAAAATCTGGAAAGAAAACTTGTGTCTTTGGTGCAGGACTGTAAAGTCCATTGCCAAAGTAACAGTGATGTAGCAGTGCTGAGGTTGTCATGTGCAAATCCCTTTATGAATCTGGATTTTTGTGTCTAAGAATTGTGCATTAACTATAAAACAGGATATTCCTCTGTAAAAGATAGAGAAGTCTGAGATTTCACCTTATTCTATGCAAATTATGCTCTAGTCCTCACAAAAAGGGCAATTCTTTCAGGCAATCTGGTGTCAATGACCAAAATGTTTCATCATCCAAAGAAGAAAACCATATGTGGATCATAATTAGGTAAAAATAGTCATTTACTGCATTAGATCAATTCAGAGGTTACCACTTATAATTTTAAACTACAATTATCAATTTATAATGGAAAGTGAAGTATGTCTAAGTTACCACATGGGAGTATCTCTTTCACAGAGGACCATTTTTATAATTATTTTAATGTGCAATAAAATAATTATAAAAACTCTGACTATAAAGTAAAAGATTCACTTAATAGAATATATATGCACAGAACTTTACAAATGGAATTTTAACTCCATAACTTTCCTTGTTCTTCTTGATGTTCATTGTATCATATGCAGGGAACAATTTTGAATAAAATTGCTAATGAGGAAATAAAGATCTACCGAGAGTTATTTTTGGCTAATATTTGAACAGAGCCATAAGGATATGTTTGCCCTTATTTCCTAAGGAAAGTTTTAGTGGGTCATAATAATGAGGTTCATTACTACAGGATTCATTTGTGCACAGGGGGTCTCAGATGCCCCAAATCTAGTTGAGAGCCTAATTGGACTACGTGCATGTATCAAGTTTCAGAAATCTCCACAAAAAAAGAGAATTTCCTTTACCCTTGAATTTTTTTTCCTCTACAGCCTGCTCAGACTTCCAATCCTCCAGCCTTCTTGACTTTTGGCCTGGACTCATTTAACTCCCTGCCTGCCTCTGTTTCCAAATGTAAAAGGTGTAGGTATGATTTTCAGCTACGGCCTGTGTTGAATATCACTGTCCTTTCCCCCACCCCTTGTCTGTAAAAGATTCTATACTTTCTGGGTTTGATCTCTACATTTTCTCTCAGGAGAGTTTCTATCCCAGCAGGAGTGCTGGTGCAGAAATAACCTAACTTTGCTAACACTGGTGTTTAGCTCTGTATTTGACTAAACAGCTCAGTGATGATCGTTTCTGTCAGCATGAAATCACTTTGGAAAAGCCCATTAATACTAGTAAAGACTTCCTATAGATTCAGCAGCTCATTATATAATTACTACAATTAAAGGGGATGAAATCTCTTATTCAGACTTAAAGCTAAACTAGAAACCAGGAAATTTTCTAAACGATCACTTATTCTCCCTCAAATCTGATGGGGGCAGGGGAAATTTATCAAGTAGTCATTGATAGATATTTTTCCTGTGTTTGGAGTCTAACTGCAGGTTCTCTTGTATTTTTCCCTGGAATACTGTGCAATTAACTAGTCTTGACACAGAAGCAGTGAATTGCACTGTGCTATGAAACATGCCAGCGATAATTGCACTCCATGTTGTGTTTTCAATGAAATTCACCCTTTCAAATGCTTTTCTGAAAAAACCAAACCAAAACAAAACAACAAAAAACACAATAAAGACTCATTTGAAAAAGGGATGCAAACACTGTGGTCACTTAAGTTTCTTTATTATCCCAAGCTAATTCCCCAGTGGCATTTTCATAAAAGAGTCAAGAGACAGAATTCATGAATGTACAACCACAGAACCACAACTGCATCAGAACTTTGAGAGCATCAATCTCTCTGAGTCAGGACCAAGCAGGCCTGCAGGAGCACCACGAACACAACCTTTATTCATGACCAGTGATCACTTTTCTCCTCTTTCCTTGATTTTTCTTCTTTCAATGAAAAAAGCTGTAAAAACTCCACACTTAAGCAGAATTTTGGGAAAGGCTGTTCTTACCTTCTTTCTTATTGTTGTTCCTGGTGCTTATTCTTCCACTATTAAAGGCAAACCAAATAAATAAATCAGTTAAAAAATAAAGTAATTTTTAACCAGTCTTACAGACTTGGAAATCTTTTGTCCTCAAAACATAGCTCTCTCCATCAAGCAGAAATACTGATTTGCTATTTATACATATCTAGGCTGAAGAAGAGATAACAGTAGCTACTTTTCCCATTATTTTGCAACATATACAGAAAATTATGTCATATTTGCCACTTCCCAAACAATTATGTTTTCTGCTTTTTGTAAATCATTCTATCATTATTTCTGGTTTTCTAAGGTTTTATGTTTAGCCAATGCTCTCAGAAACAGGCACCTAATGTAACTTGCCATACTGTTTCTCCCCATGAACAGATGACCTCGAAGGGCATCAGTAATTCCTATTACAGAACTCATAATATTATGATGCACCTTTAGGAAGCATCTGGTAATTAAAGTAGAGTAACTTCTTTTCAATGCTATGTCTTTAAAAAAATCAACTTTTGGGGCACATCATGATGGAGCAACTTTGTGTCACAGTTACAGGGCTAATAAATAACAATAACACATGACATGGATTTAAATACAATAAACACATGACATGGATATATGTGCTTAAAAGCCTGTAGGTTCCAGTTTAGGGACTCTCTTCCTCTTTCTTTTTCTTCCTTTTCCTCTCTTCCTGCTTATTACTGCTTTTCTTTCTGAAGGTTAGTAGAGATTATTAGTAGCACTGCAAATGGCTGATGGTTCAACTGCTGCACTGAACTTCCCCACTTGACATTGTGTAGCTCCCCTGAACACCTTTGGTGGGTTTGGAGACATATTACCAAGATTAATTTGGCTCAGATGATTTGGACCCTCTCTTTGCTGTTGTGTTAAAGAGCTGTCTCAAAAGCATGTAATGCGTGTGGTTACACTCAGATATATAATATGCAAGGAAATGTTGAAATTTGTGCACTTGCTGAGAAATGTACTTTTGTCAACCAACCAACACCCACATAATGGAAGAATACAGTTTAACAGAAATGAATTTTGTATATACAGTAGCTTAAACATGTTGTTAGGTTTTTTCCTTCTGATATGATTAATCAAGGGTAAGCTAATTAAATGCAATTTAGTGCTAGTCATAATTTTGGTTAGCCATAACAGCTGGAATATTTTCCTCTCAATACTTTGAAACAAACACATCAAATTCCTTGCTCTTACCTTATTAAAACAATTTTTGTCTGGAAAACTGAAGAGGCAAGTAAATAGTGAACACACAGACCAAATGGTTGCAGCATGCTGAGTTATCATGGGGCACCTCGCAATATTATCACAGCCAAAGGAAAATCTACCTCCGGAAGAACATGAAGTGTGTTGTAAAGAGGATCTGGGCACCAACACCTTCAAACATAATGCACAAAGGGCTCACTTATAGGTAATTCAAAAAGGAAAATGCATCTGAAATTTTGCCTCAAAAATTGCATTTAGTAATTCAGCATGTTGTAAGAAAACTCTGTGCCTAACCATGGATACAGCAGCTTGAAATTTGTCTTGGAAGTTTAGCAGTGGTGGCCTGAGCAAGGAGTGTCTGCTGATCAGTGATAAGATAGAGCAAGGAGGGTCTGCTCTTCTCAGTGTTGAAGAGTGCTGAGACCAGCTTGACCAAACTGGCAGACCCTGCCATGAGGAATGCAAGACACTCTCCCTGACTGACGCTGGGAGCAGCAAGGCTGTGCTGGCCCCAACAAAGCACTGAGAGCCAGGAGTGTTGAGCAAAATAAGCTAAAGAGCTCCTTTAGCACAAAAAAGAGCACCTTTTTCAGCACAAAGCATGCTTTTCTGATTAAGTCTGATATCACATAATCTAAAAAATGCATATGAATGACTGTCAATCACTTTATACTCCAAAAGGCCAGTCCCACTTTTGCATAGGAAGGACTTCTAAAATATCACCCCAGGTAGTGGTATGAGTCACCTGAGTGGGAACACCCCCCAAGGTTACTCCTCAAGGCTGAGCAAAAGGTGTTTGCCCATGGTGTTGGTATGGGGGTGAGTAACATCAAGCTCTCCTTAGTAATTTTCTTGCTAGCTTTAATGTAATTGTTTCAATATTGCTTAAAAATATAGATTAGTTTTGACATCCTTATATGCGTGGACAAAATTTTATAAAGGTTCCATTACATCTGAATAATCGTTTAGACATAAACCATTGACAAAGTCTGGGGCTAAGACTGGATCCAGCTGCACCCAGGCCCCTCTCTGAGAAGGAGTTTAGGAAGCAAGGGGGTCCTTTCTGCACCTTGTGACTCAAGAGAAGAGTTTCTCTAATAACTTTTGCATAAAGCTCCCACTCTGCCCACAACACATGTTCAGCACAGCCACAGACAACCCTTTCTGCCATGAGACAGATTTTGCTGGCCTTTCTAAGTAGCCATCTCACTCAGGCACTGACATCTCAGCAACATATTATTTTGGGTTTCAGAGTTCACTGCTTCTCTCTCCCAAAAAAGGTGCAGTAAGCCCTGGGCTGAATGCAAGCCCATTCCCACCCTTGAAGCTGTGCCTGTACAAAAAAAAGGTTGGCTCCTTTGCCCAGGAATAGAATTCTTTTTTAATCAATTGTTTAAAAAATTGCACTTCACTGTCAGATGGAAAATTTAAGTTATATCTTCCTGATAAAGCCTGAAAAAGCCACAGACATTAAACATTCTTCAACAGACTTTGAAGTAATGACAGTGGATGTTGGGTGAATTATGGAGATTACAGTTGGTTTCCTGTGTCTTCTCCGTGCTCACAATGCTCTGTGCAAATACTTTGGAAAACTCCCCATGACAACACTGATGTTTGTGGATCTTGTCAGAAGGGATTTTACCTCAATAGCTCCATTTCTATAAATTAATCTTTGATATGTTTTTCTGTCTGCTTGAGGAACTTCAAATACATGTGACCCTGTAGGCAGCCTGCAAAGCCATGCCAGGCACAGAGGACACCAAGTGTCTCAGGGCCACAGGCACTTATTTGTGGAGCAGTGTAGACAAAAGAGAGCGGGAAGGAATTCTTTGAGGATGTTCAAAAGTAGTAGTTGAAGAAATAGGACAGAGAACAAACCTGTCCCAGACAGGGCTAAAGAGCAATTATGCCTAAATTGTCATTGACTCAAAATGAGCCTCTTTAGTGAAAGCTGGTCTGAAACAAGAGGCAATAAAATTCTGCATACTGTCATCACAATCATATCATTTCACAAAGCATGAGTAGCAAATTCTGCTTTTATATGCAATCTACACTTTGCTCTGACTGAAAAAAATGCTACCTTGGGATTTTTAAATTGCCCCACCTAAGAGAGGTTGACCTCACAACTGATCAACAAGCAGTTTAGATTGCAGCCAAAGAAGCAAAGCTTAGCCAAAAGGACATTGCATTTCCAACATGAAGGTGGGAGAAACAGTGCTTCAGACCATTGTTAATATGAATTGGTAATAAATAGAGGCTGAATAAGGAGGAGGAAATAAATTCTGATTCTGGAGAGATGTGCAAACATGATACTTAAAGGAAAGCATCATTCCAAGGTGACATCATCTTCTAAGAAAGCAAAGATGAAGGAGTTAACTGAGAGGCAACTCCATGTATAGAAAGGTAAATAATATCTTAATGCTTTTCAGCTGCAAAGAGACTTCTAAGGTACTCGAGGTGTTAGGGCGGGTAGGATACATAGTTTTCTCTTCATTCGCTTTCACTCCTCCCAAGACGTTCACAACAATGTCATTTCTATTTCAATTTGTAAATACTTTCCATATTTTATTTTACTCCAAGTTGCCTTGGGTTAAGGGCGCTTTTATAGTAATAGAGAAGTTGGGATAATGGAAATTCCTCACAGCTAGTCAGAAAAAAAATCCCCTTAGGCGGTATGTGAGGAACAAAAGCTGTTAAAAAGAAAGGGGCAAAACATGAAATAGAAATGGCAAGGTAGGTCTGATAAAATCTAAGGGAGAATTAGGATTTCTGGAATTAAATAGACAAATTCAATGAATCTCATTCTAGCAGTCAATTAGGCAAAAGGAAATAAGGACATTAGGAATGTTAAATGCAATTAGAGAATTAATTAAAAATTAATTACTATAATAATTATCAGTAACTATCAGGATACAGTCAGCTAGATATTCCCCATGTCCACTCTGGTTCTTTTACTCGTGAACAACTCTTTTTTCTTGCACATATTCTTTTCCCACTTGTGTATTTCTGTCATTTTGACTGAAAAGCCTTTGGGACATAAGCCATCTTCCTCCACATTTTGACTGAAAACCCTGGGCTATGTTAGAGTAATGTATTAAATAATCCCACTAAATTAAACATGAAAACCCTGTTCCCTCCTAGAAACAATATTTTAAAAGGCATTAAAATTATAAAAGAGAAGAAATTATTTTCTTCTGATTCCTTAGCTGTCAAGACAAAAAGTACCTTGTCTTTCAGTAAAACCAGAAGTTCACTTCATTTACGTGAGAAGTAACCAGCTCTGGATTCACACCTTTTCATAAAATAATACAACTGGGAAGCCTAGAAATAAGATCATAAATCTCCTGTGTTTTCTGCACACAGAAAGGCTGGATGAGGTTGCAGAGACCCCTCAGGGTATTCTTGCAGAAATGTGGAAGGTGCTGGGGCAAGGGGCTGGGATTGGCACTATTGGAGTCTGGCATCTGCCGTGTTTCCAGGCTCCCAAATCAGGGTGAACTTCCAGGAAGTTTCACGAGGGAGGGAATAGAAGTAGGATAATTTGGCCAACATAACTGTGATCTTTCTTTATTCATGTTCTAAATTACATTTTTAAGTGTGTGAAAAGACATAAAGGAATTACTGCTCCAGCAGTAAAAGCAACCTAGCAGGGTAACTTTTGCAACCCAGTCTTTTCCATTCAAGATTTTACAAGAGTTGCTCAAAAATTTTGGAAAAAAAGAGAAGTCAAAGTCCTAAAGAATTGGAGAACAGTAAAGACTAAAATATTAAAAGTAACAAACCCCTAGCATAACCTCCTCCACCTGCTCGCTTCTGATTTGCTGGCAGTCACCAATGCAGTAGAGACTGGTTGCAGAATGGTGTTTTTCCAGCTACCTGAACAAGTTCCATTTGACACAACAGTCAATTGTGAGCCATGAACACATCCAAAAAATCAGGATAATTTTTCTTCATGACTAAATTGGTCATGATTTTTCCCTTGTTCTCAATGCTCAGACAGTTTCCAGATCTATAAAACAAAAGGACATCATCAGTGAATTTCCAAGTTTAGCTGTTTGTGGAAGAGATCCCAACAGACCATTTTGCTCATTCCTCACTGGAATAAATGCATCAGTTGTCTCTTTGACTTTCCTGACACATCTGTCTAAGAATACTGAAAATCCTTGCATGATGGAAACTCCACTATCTCTTTTGGCAAGTAATCTCAGTGTGTATCTCAGAAGTTGGAACTTTCCTTTCCTTGTTCCTCCTTAATTCTTTTTTCTTCATGCTTAATAGCATCTTCCCCCATTTCTCTCATAAATTATATTCTTTAGAACATTAATATCTCTGAGCTTACGAAAGTGAGGAGCTTCAAACTGAGCACAGCATTCCAGCTGAGGTCTTACCAGAGCTGAGTACAGCAGAAGATTACTTCATGAGTCAACAGGCTCTTCATGCTCTTTGTACAGCCCAAGGTAGTGTTTAATGTGCTTTGCAATAGCATGAAATTTTTTGATTGTAGAAGGTATGTGACCTTCTATAGCTTCAGATCCTTTTCCTAAAAGCCACCAGCTAATGGGTTATTCCCATCAGCTTTTTATATGCAATAGATAATTTCAACAGAAATTTACCACGTGGAAACTGCCCCTCGGTTTTTCATTATTTGGAGTTTTTTTGATCATTGAAGCATCATGTCTTCTGCAGATTTATTAAGTTTAATCTTTGTTTTGTCACCTCTGTCATTAATGAAAGTATCAAATTGAAATAATTGAATAAAACCAGAACACACTCCTGCAGGTAGCATTTCATAGCAGCCTTGTATCCTAAAAGTGAACAATTTGCAATATTTTCTATGGTGCCATTTTATAACCACTTTGCCATCCACTCTGTAGCTGTTTCACAAAAACCACATTTTAGGTGGCTTTTGAAGTAGTCAAAACTTTACTGAATCCAACCAGGTCTGTCTGTTGAGGAAACAAAAATGAAATACCATGTTTAAAATCTCTAGTTCCCATTGAATTGGCGTAGTTGTCAATCATTCTTATTTAATATTTCTAAGTTTTTACAAATTATTGGATCATTTTTCCCCAGAATTTTTCTAGGACATCAACTTTAGTTGAATGGTCCACAATTTCTTGGTCTATTTTCTTTTCTGTTTTAAAGACAAGTTCTATCTTTGGCTACATGGTTTGGGTTTGGGATTTTTTCTGTGTTTTCCTTACCACTGTGATACAATTTTCAATCAACTCCAGGCCTAGAATTTTCTCCCCTCCTCCTGCTTTTCTATAGGCTTTTCTATTTGCTATTATGTGCTGCTCTCTGTTTCGGCTCTCCTCTCAGTGGTGACCATATTTATACCTCCCATTGTAGGGTACTGAAATTACTCTTGCTTTTCTTTCCTCTGCTCCCAAAAGGTATGTAGAATGATTCCTCATGCCTCTTGCTAGTTAAATCTCAGTTTTGTGCCTTTCTGGTTTTGTCCTTCCTTTCCTTTTTTTTTTTTTTTTTTTTTTTTTTTGTATCTTTTGCCTGATAAAGTTTTTAGGTTTTATATGCTTCTGTTTTGTAACCAAGGTCAACAAAGCACTCAAGAGTCAGCAAAATTGGTCACATAAGATGATTTTGGTCCTCCCTTCAATTTGGGATGGTTTCTGTTTATGTCCTTCACTGGGGGAGATTACTGCCAATAATAGAAAAAGATTAAAAGTCTCTTGCTTCTCTTTAACTTTCAAGTTTGATCCAGTTTCTCTTACAAATGCAGCCTCTCCTCCTGAACTTTCATTATGGCAGATCCAGTTAGTTTTATTCTTCTAATGTATTCCTTTCCATACATGTATTTCTGCAAGGGTTGGTTAACTAGAGAACTGTCAGCCTGTTGATTTCCCCTTTAATTTTTTGAGGAAATATTTCCTATTTCTCCTTTAATTTCTTGAGGAAATATTTCAATTTTCTCTTTTTTAATCAAGCAGTTAAATACCCAGTATCCCTCCTCCATCTGAAAAGCTGGTTTCAAGATACAGAAATGCATCCTGCTGGTATCTGGTATTATCTTTGAACACACAGCAAGGCAGGCACAAACCAAAGGAATATTTTTAGATGTTTACAGGGTG
The DNA here is from genome assembly GCF_037042795.1 of Molothrus aeneus. NCBI lineage: Eukaryota > Metazoa > Chordata > Aves > Passeriformes > Icteridae > Molothrus > Molothrus aeneus. Next base: position 140,865,661 of record NC_089646.1, on the reverse strand, counting down.
TGGCTCTGGTTCACTGTGACAGACTTGCTAATAATTTGGTTTCCCATCATCCAAGGGCAGCAGCAAGGTGCAGTCACCCACAGCCTGCCAGGCTGGACACAGCTCCAGAAGCTTTGGGTGGCACACACAGTGGAAGAACCACACTGTAGCTATTAGGTGGCTGGAACCACCCAAAATCAGTCTCACCCTCTTCCACATGGGTCCTGAACTTCTCAGGAATAGATCATTGTCCTGCTTTGTTAAGGGATAGACATGGAGCCTCCTTCCTGTGACAAGCTGAGTACTGAAATGGGCACAGATCTGGGTGCAAGATCAAGAACCTAGAAAATATGAGAAAAACCATCTAGAAGACATGAGGATAAAAAATTAGCAAATTCTTTGAGACACAAACACACTATTTATAAAAGAGAAAACTTACAGGGCTAATGAATTTGTAGGTGTATTTCTAGATGTAGATTAAAAACAGGTTTTACTAAAACTGTAAGCATAGAAATAAATACAACAGTCTCGGCATTTTTGTACTTAGGATAAAAACAGCAGAACTGACATTTGGACAGTACATTTCATTTGGATTTGAGAGCAACATTGGACCCTTATGTCCCTAGAAAGGGCACCAAGCACATAAAAAGTCCAGCCATCTTCTCCTTTCTTTGCTTCCACTGATTTTAAAGAGTGACCAATTCCCACAGTCTTGAACTGCCTGGGTCAGGACTCTCCCACAAAAATTCTTATTGGTATAGTCATAACAAATGAGCTCATTGATTGCAGTTATACATTGGTCAGTCCAGCAAAGACTTTAGGGAGAGTTTTCAGTATTTCAACATCTTCTCACAATTTCTCTAAGATGAATTATTATAGGAATATGCTTTTAAAACAGTTGAGGGAGCTCTGCTAGTTCTATCTAAACATCTAGTTCTTAAAACCCCTACCTTTGTGTTGCTAAAATTGTTACCAGCTTTATTACCAGCAATGTCATAGAACTGTCTTTCCTGGAAAAGATAGCATTTTCTGGTCAGTCATTTTTAGAGCACCTCTTACTTTATTGAAGTATTACTTACATGGCAAGCTGTGAAACCATAGAATTTGTGAGTTAGGTTTTCATTGCTATCTTCTGCATTTGTGTCTTAATCAATGCACAGCCTGCTCATATTTTCCTGTTAATGCTCTGTATATTGAACACATAAAAACCTCTTGCCATGTCCATATTGAGTACAATATGAAATTTGACATTCTTCCTTGTATTTTCATGAGTTAAACTACTCCCATACTGCCTTTTAAAAGCAATAGCTAAAATGGTGAATTTTCACTTTCCTTTTCCCCAAGCAGTTAACCAAAAAACATTTCCCAGCAAGTGAGAGTGCAGTATTTGCAAAGTTAAACTGCAGCTGTTTCTCATATGGGTGAGCTCCAGAGATGTTATGAGGGATTCAAACCCTGGGAGGAGTCAGGCACAGAAGGAGAAAGCTCTATCTCAAGTAATTTCCTGCCTTCCTAATTATTATAAAATCATATGAAAATTATAAAAAAATTCTTCAAGATTTCTTTGAGTTTTTTATCTGTGCTCTCATATTTTTCAATTGAAGAATTTTAAATACACGCTATTTTTTGGATTTAAAAAAAAGAGGACAGAAAATGTCACAGAAATATGTTAGCATGTAATTTTGTTTACCATATAAATTATATGTACTTCATAAAATAAGAAACTTCCAAACAATATGCAGCAATTGCCATCTGTTTGCAACATAACAAGTACTAGGAAGAAAAAAAATTAGATTACTTCTTTCTAGTTCCACTGATTATGTTTTTCTAAGTGCAGTTTCCTGAGAGAAAAAGGCTGATATTGTAATACTCCTTATCTCTCTCAAATTTGAACCTGTTGCCAACTTCAAATAAATTTAATAGAAACAATAGAAGTTTCAAATGTATCTGCGTTCCTCCAGGTTGAACTGAAGACTACAGTGAAAGAAACCATGAAATGTGTATAAAAATTGTGATGAGCTTTAGCACTGCCTTAGATTCCACTTTTCCTTCAATTAAACACAGTGAGGAAAGTTGCAAATCTGGGCTCAGAGGAGTGAAAAATAGCAAGAAGTTGGAGTGCCAAGGGCAGGCCTTATTCCTTGGTTTACAGGGAGGAAGGAAAAGGTATCCAGGCAGGGAGATGGGGTGGGAGTTGTCCCTCTTGGCTTATGCCTCATTTCCAGCATGGAAAGGAAACATCCCTGGGTGACACATCCAGCTCTCATCCTATAGCAATCAAACAGTGGTTGAACTCTAACACAAAGCAATCAAGAACAGGACAGAGAGGTCACCCCTTTGAGACTGCATCACTTAGAATGGCTGGCTTTGTGAATTTTTATTGTAAAATATTTGTCATCATACAAAGCAATGAAGGAAAAAAGGTCTTATCTACCTCCTCCCTCTCCCATGACAGAAAGTAGAATTCTTTAATGAACACCTTACACACTTTGTAACAGGACCAAAAAGCTGATCTCCCTGAAGTACACTAATGGCCAGTGACACCACTCACCCCTACTGAAGCAAATGTTGCACTGTTTTCACCCTTCTTTCCTTATTTATCCCCATGTATGTATGACAAATGTCTCCTTTCCCATAACTTCAATATACCCCAAGGAATTAATTTGAGGAAAATTGTGGGAAATAAGTGTTAATGATCTCAGAATCAGATTTTTTTAAAAAATGTATTTATTTAATATAGAACACAATTTATGCATGGAAGACTCATAGGTGACTGTCAGAACCTTGAGGTTACTGACATGTGAGACAACCCAGCAGAGCCCTGTTGAGGTCTGTATTCTCTCAGTACTTGCTGACCTATGAGGTTATGCTTTGTTGTTGCTACAACCTACTTGGCGTTTATCTCATAGGTAAGCCCAAAGAACATCAGAAGAATAATAATTCTTTCACCAGCTTTAGAGTGAAGACAAATCAGATCCATGATCCATCTATTCAGCAGTTCATGCCCTTATCCAGAATATAGGAGTCAGGAAAGCAAAAATATGTGCTCTGATGAAAAAAATAAATGGCTGTAGGAACTTCATGTAGGACTTTTCTCTGCCCAGGCTATTCCACTTGAATGTTCATTTGTTGAGGACTAAATAGGTATCTAGGAGTAAGTTCATGTAGTGCTGCATTTGGCCCATTTACCAGGTGCTGTGGAAATAGTTTAGTTCCTGCTCCTGTGACTGGGTATAATATTGCAAGATTTGTGCATGAACAGTCACCTTTCAGATGACTTCATGGATGATTCAGGAAAAAATAAGCAGAATTTTTAGGAGAAATACAAAATCACAAAACATCACCTTCTGGTTTCCAAAATAGCTAATACAATCCATACAAGGCTGGAACAACTGTACCAGTATTATATGAGTGTCTGTAATCTCATATTTATGGAGTATTTCAGAAAGACAGGAGTAAATTGGTTGAACAAAAGAAGGGGGAGGGAGACATTTCTACATCTAATAATTGTTTAAGACACCTGATTCTCTTCCCAGTTGTCTGCATGCTTACAGAAGCAGAGATTACCTTAATAAGTCAGGTGGTCTACTTCCAGACATGAGGGGATACCAGTGTTTTCCTTCCTGGAAGAAAGGGTTGTTTGAGCTGATGACTTGGCTGCTCATTTTTTACTCCCTGTACGTAAGAGGCCCCAGCACTGGACTGTGGAGGCAGTGGAGAGCAAGCAAGGTTGAATTGTGTCAATCAGCTCGATGTGTTACATGCTAGCCATTCTAACATTCTTCCAAAATCAATTAGGCTTCTGTACTCTCACTTTTGGTCTTGGAATTTTTCCCATGCATATGTAGAAATCCCTGAATTTGTTTTTACTGTGTGTTGCTCACTTTAAATATATTCGGGTACCTAAAATTAAATGCTGTTGAGTTGCAATGCTTAAATCCTCTCTAGAGTCCAGCCCTATCTCTTTGAAAGTTCTGCTCCCAAATAATGAAGACACAAAACTGCACTTCTTAAGGCAGACTGGTACTCCGTCGATTTTTCAGCCTTTTGCCAGCATGAAAAGCCCACAGAGAGAAGGTTTTTTGTCAACTATTTCAGAAGCCTGAACAAAAAGCAACACATAACAGCAAAAAGTTTTAAAAAAGGAAAAAAACTCAGAAACCAAGCCAAAATATCTATGTAATTTAGCTATTATTTAAGACAAGGAGTGATTAAGTCGAAGAAAACAGATATTATGAGGGAAGAGAATAATACATGATAGGACCAAAGAGACAAAGGAGGGTGCCTTTGGGAGGGCAGAATTTTCCAGGATGCAAAGTTGAACGACATTGGATTGACTGGGCAACTACTGTCATTCCTGCCAACAGTATAAAGCATCCTTGGAAGAGAAAAATAAAATGGGAGCAGTTACAGAGTGCAGGATTGAGAAGGTTCCATTATCAATGAATTTGTAACCCATTTTCATAAAATTTTTTACTGGCACGCTCTCCTGGAGAGAGTTTGTACCTCTGAGCTCATGGCAGCACATGGGGGGGCACATCAGAATCCCCCACAGCAGAATTGCCTCCCAGCCAGCAGTGCAGCTGTTTGCTGGTTAACAGCTGTCTGTGCAACAATATGGTTGTTATTATTAATTAACTACAAACTCAGTAGATGGCTCCCAAACAGAGTACAATAGTCTATGAAAATGCTGAATAGTCCCAGATCCACAACAGACAAAAGTCTGGAGCCTCACTGATGCACATTGACAGCAAGCTGTTGCCAATATTTTCTCAGCGCAGATTTTTATCTAAAAATATACTATGGTTTTGCCCAGATTAAGTTTCTGCAGCTTGTTTGGCAGTATAAAATACAGGGGAGTTGTCTTTAAAAAACAAAATGCTTAATATTAATTTCTTGGTTTTTTCCATCAAGCCTGATATCAAAGCAATCTTAATTCATGTGGAATAGTTTGACAAATCCATATGGAAAGAAAGTATCCCTTCCCTTCTTCTTTCAGATAAGCACTGTGTTTCAGACAGCTTGAAACAGATGTGTACAGGGTACTCAGAATTATTTGTGCTATCAACCACCGCTGAAAATCCTCTGGTTTAGGTCCTGGTGGGGCTGTTTTGTGATGAGTGCCTTACACTCACCTTCACCTTGACAATGGCTCAGCTCTTTGAGCCAAGGAAGGTTTTTGAAAAAAGTCACCTTTGCACTTGAGATAAATTTTTAACCTACACAATGAATAAAACAAATGACAAATTTCCCAGTAAATTAGAGCTCAGAGAGCTTCAGTGCAGAAGTTCAGGAAGATTGAGTTGGATTAAACTAACAAAATAATTATTCCTTCATCTTTGGAGTACTTGCTTTGTTACAGAAAAAAGAGGAAGTGGTCTCATAAGGTTGCCACATTTGAAAGGGCTCTGCCAGGGACACTTTAGGCATCTTCACTCCAAGGCTATATAGAAGGAGCTACATGGAAGAAGCCCCTTAGACAGGAACAAATATAAATAAGTACCTGGAGACATCAGTCAGTTTATGCCCCCAACTGTCCTCTGCAGGCATATGTGTCTTACAGGGAGTAGAAATTCCCAATGAAAAATTAAACCATTACCACTTGCATTGAACCACGTGGAGAAAGAAAGAGAAAAGAGCCCAGTTGGCTGATTTCTTAAATGCTTTGGGACCATTTGTTCAATTTGCAGTTTCAAAAGTGTTTGAATTCAACTTGATATTTTTCTCAAGTATCCCTTTACGGCTATGTGAATACACCTGCAGGTCAAAAATAAGTGCAAGTGGTTTAGAGGACAATTCAAAATTTAAAGATCCATCTAGAAACCCATCTATTTCTTCCATTAGGTGATACTGCCCCTGTGATTCTGACCTTTGAAAGTTGCATTTCTTGGCTGGCTGGGATGAACCCCCCATGCCATTAGCCCTGCACATACAATAGAGAGCATTGTACGGCCTAGGTTATCTTAGAAATTTTACTCCTGAGACCCGTGGGGAATATAGAAGATGTGATATTTATCTGTGCCTGGGAAGAGAGAAAGAATCAGTAAGATTTTGCCATGTCACCATTTTGCACTTCCTTGCAGCTGCAATCTGGAGCAGCCCCCTCTTCCTTGGGTAACATCAGTTTCTGCTGCATCCTCTGGGGGAAAAAGTGTTATTGGTAGAGAAATACAGTCCAAATCAGGGAGGCAGAGACACCATAACTTCTGTACTGATTTAATTCATGATGAGTTACTACTTCACGTTACAAAACAGATTTTTTGGCAGGAGCTTTGTAAGGGAGCAGGTGGGAGGATGTACAGGGTCAAATGTGATCATTATAATTCTCTGTCCTAAAAGGAAAAAAAAAAAGGAGAGAAAAAGGAAAGAATAAAATTAACAGGAAATAGAAAAATTCCTCTTTTTGAGGTAGTTTAATTTACTTCTTCTAAAAGAAGAGGGAGAACAAAAAGAAAAGAGCTCAGAGAAAATAGCCTACCATAGACTTGAAATGACAGCAAACCTCCATACAAATATAATATCACATAATGGCTGGGGCAACAATTAATAATTCTTTATGCAATACTTCAAAACCTATTTTTAATGAAAAACTTTTTTTTTTGGTGCAAGTTATTTTCCCCTTCAAATGATTTGGCTTCTCTGTGGCTCTTAGTGAAAGACATGAATCCAGTTTGTTTTCATCTGGCAACAAAGAGGACCTGGAAAAAAGAAATCCTTTCTTCTGTGAGGAGATAGGAAGGTTGCTCCTGGATAAGTGTTGACACAGAGAAGTGAACCAAATGCTTTAAAAACCTTAAAATACAGCAATTACCACATATTCCCATGGGGTTTGGTTCAGGATCTTAATGCTGTTGAAGTCTGCTAACCTGGGGTTTGGAGCTCCTACCCAAACCACAACAAGGGCTCCATTCACATGTTCTGGGAATGCTGTGAATGTGAATTCCTGTCACTGCTCTCTCCTATCTGTGCCATGTTCTTGCCTCCTGGGGGCACACCAGGCTGCCTCCAGGAGCTGCAGCAGGTTAGTTGGTAATCAGAGATATCCCCCAGAACCAGTTACAAAGCCTTTCAAGACCTAAACTCCAACAGGGAGATCTGCACACTGGGAAAAGTGTGTTAGAGAGGTCCAGAAGGATGTATCTGTCCCATATCATCTGGATTGTGCTTTGACCTCTCAAGAGCAGCATTATATTCACAGGAGAAATGGGCATGAAGTGAAACTGCTCTCAGCTGGTCAGAACAGTGTCTGTGTGGGAATATGGGGGTTTCAGCATCAGAAGGCACAGTGTCCTGGTCATGATCAGCACTGTGCAGTCCTCCCATTTGGGTAGGGATGAATCCACAGTTTGTGATTCCAAAAGTGCCAGTTACAGAAGGAAGAGAAAAAACAGTACATCCAGGTGACCCAAACACTGCAGCACTGGGACACATTACAGAGGAACCTGCAGACGGCTGCTTCCCAGGGTACCTGTGGTCTCAAATCTGAAGAACCAAAATCTTCCTGCTTTTGAAGATCTCCTCCCCTTTCCAAGGTGTAGAGAAAGACAATGATTATACTCCTCATTGTGAAAAGACTTCAGTAAATAAAAAATTGTCTTAGCTCATCCTTACATTGTTTTTCCTTGATTGTCCTGTGTTTATTTCAGTGGTAAAGAGCATGGCAAGGTGAGCTGTTAGAGACTTGCAAGCACCATAAACCACCCACGGTTTTGTTAGGGATAATATGAGAACATCTGGAATAGCCTGCCAGCTGCTCTGAACTGTATTTAGGCACAAATATCACTAGAAAAAAAAGAAGGAGTAATCTCCTTTGCTGACCTTAGAGAGGTGTTAAAGATGAGAAAAAATATGGCTTTAAATTCTTAGCAGAACTTAATAGTATGTAGGATATGAACAAACACAAAGTCAAGGTGATACTACCCTGGAATACAATGCTTAGACATGTCAGCTGTTTTCCTGGTGTAGGGTCAACAGGCCAAGACTGCTGTCATTTAAACTGCGCTGGAATGCAGCTTCGTGGAAAAGGACCCTGGGTCCTGGTGGACAGTAAGATGTCCATGAGCTAGCATTGTGCTCAAGAAGGCCAAGAAGGCCAACAGTGTCCTGGGGTGCATCAGGAAAAACATTGCCAGCAGATCAAGGCTGCCCCTCTACTCTGCCCTGGTGAGGCCACATCTGGAGTGCAGCATCCGTTTGTGGGCCCTTCAGTACAAGAGAGACATGGAACTCCTGGAGCAGGTCCAGCAGAGGCTATGGAGATTATTAAGGGGCAGGAGCATCTCTTTTACAGGGCTAGGCTGAGGGAGGTGGGCCTGTTCAGGCTTGAGAAGACACAACCAAAAGAGGACCTTATCAATGGCTGTCAGTATCTGAAGGGAGGGTATGAAGAGGACAGAGCCAGGCTCTGCTTGGTGGTGTCGAGCAATAGGACAAGAGGAACAGGCAGACACTGATGCACAGAAAGTTCCACCTGAACATGTGGAAGAATTCTCCATTGTGCAAGTCACCACACACTGGAACAGATTGCCCAGAGAGGTCACAGTCTCTCTCTCACTGGAGATATTCAAGAGTTGTGACCATAACTGAAGTGTGACTACCAATGGCTGCAGGCTGTTCAGGAAAAAGAGAAGAGGAAGTGGGGGGAGGGAACACCTACATCAAGAGGTGGATTGAGTGTGAAGAGTTGTCTCTGAAGAACAGCCAAAAGTCAAAAGCCTGTGGGTAAGAATCAGAAACCAAAGCAGCCAAGGGAATCTAGTGGTTGGTGTCTGCTGCACGCCACCTGGTCAAGGGGAGCCAGCTGACAAATGCTTCTTGCTCCATCTACAGGGCTGCAGTGCTCATGCATTTGTGGGGTTTGCATCCTGAGGGATGTGGGGCAGGTGAGGAGTAAGGTTAACCACTGAACCTTAGGAAAGGAAACTTCCAGCTCTTCAAGGACATAGTCAATGGGATCCCCTGGGAGACTGCTCTCAGGGACAAGGGAGTGGAACAGAGCTGGGAGATCTTTAAGAAAGCTTTCCATCACAAGAGCTGGCAATCCCCTGGAGCAAGAAATCAGGCAAGAAAGGCAAGAGATGGAATGTCTGAATAGGAAACTGCTGGTCAGACTAAAGGGAAAGAAGCAAAGGCACAGGCAGTAACAACATGGACAGGTAACCTGGGAAGTGTACAGGGATGAAATTCCATTGTGTAGGGATACAGTCAGGAAGGTGAAGGCAAAGCTGGAACTGAATTTGGCAAGGGATGCTGAAGAAGGCCTTATACAGGCAGGTTAACCAGAAAAGGAAGGTCAAAGAAGGTGTATCCCCTCTGACAAAAAATGCTGGAACACTGAGAGCAACCCATGAGGAGAAGGCTGAGGTACTCAACAAACTTTTTGCCTTGGTCTTCAATGGCAACCCTCTCTTCCCACTCCTCTCAAGTGGATGGACAACAGGATGGACACTAGGGGAGAAAAGTGCTTCCCACTGTAAAAAAAGATCAGTTTTGTCACCACCTGAGGAACCTGAATGTACCTAAATCTATGGGACCCAACAAGATGCATGCCAGAGTCCTGAGGGAATTAGCTGATGTAGTTGCCAAGCCACTTTCCATAATATCCAAAAAGTCATGACAGTCAGGTGAAGTGCCATATGGCTGGAAAAGGGGAAGCATTGTAACCTCTTTAAAAATGGTGGAAAGGAGGAGCCTGGGAGCTACCAACCTGCCAGTCTTACCTCTGTACCTGGGAATATCAAGGAGCAGATCTTTCTAGAAGCTTTGCTAGAGCACATGGAGAACAGGGAGGTGATTCAGGACAGCCAGAACAGCTTCACCAAGGACAAGTCCTGCCTGACCAACCCAGTGGCCAGAAGGTAGAGGGAGGTGATTCTGCCCCTCTACTTCATTCTGATGGGACCACATCTGAAGTCCTGTGTCCAACTCTGGCGTCCCCAGCACAGAAGGACATGGCTCTTGTTGGAGTGAATCCAGAGGAGGACACTAAGTTAATCAGAGGGATGGAGCACCTCTCCTATGAGTAAAGGTTGAGAGAATTGGGATTGTTCCATCTGGAAAAAATAAGGCACTGGGATGACCTAATTGTGGCTTTCCAGCACCTGAAGGCAGCTTGCAAGAAAGATGGAAAGGCTTTTGACAAGGGTTTGTAGTGACTGGACAAGGAGGGGTGGGTTTAAACTGAAAAAGAGTGAGTTTAATTAGATATTAGGAAGAAAATCTTTACTATGAGGGTGGTGAGGCACAGGAACAGGCTGCCCAGAGAGGTTTTGGATGTTCCTTCCCTGGAAGTGCTCAAGGCCAGGTTGGATGGGGCTCTGAGCAACCTAATCTAGTGGAAGGTGTTCTTGCCTGTGGCCTAAGGGTTGGAACTAGGTGGTCTTTAAGATCCCTTCCAACCCAAACCATTCCATGATTACCCACTGTGATCCCTTCCAACTTTACCCAATCTGTGATTGTGTATTTTAATCCCTTTGGATTCTGTATCATTGTGTCCCAAAGACATTTTTCTCCAATTTGGAAAAAGCATAGCACTTTCCAACAGAGGTAAGAGGATTTCTGGTACTCTTCCATGGACTCTAGAGTCTTTGAAAGTATAAAAAAGACAGACATCATATTGAAAAATGAGTGGAAAGATACAACATCGAATATCCACAGGGTTAGGGTAATTAAAGCAAGAATTTTAAATCATGCCAGGTGTTCAGTCACCTGTGTATTCAGGGCTTTGAGGGAGAGCAATAGGGAGTTAAGCACAAGACATATAAATGGAATCCCTTATGTGGATATACTCCAGGTTTAGATATTTTAGAAGCATAAAGAAGAGAATTGAGATTAAAGAGTATATGCAGAAGAGCCACATTGAAACTCAGCAGCATCCTTATAAATTTTAGATCAGAAATACAAACTTGTGTTGAGAGAAATGTTTGTCTGAGGTGTTGTTTGGACAGGATCTGAAGAATCACAGGCTGTGATGTATGAACAAAGAAACAGATTACAGAGTCACAACACTAATTGCCAAGGCCTCCGGTTACCATTCCCCATGTTTTGATGTATTCTGTAGATTTATAATGGCCAAGGGCCTGATTCCCATTTGCATCACCCGACAGTATAAAGTGAAATAACAACGGAATAAAAGGATGTGAACGCAAGCGAGAATCTGGCCAAATACCTATATCTTTTGAAGTTTTGGCTGGCACCCAGAAATAATCTGGAGACTGAATCTTCCTGGTTATTATCCAGTTGTTGTAACCCAGATGTGCTCAAAGAAGGGCACAAATCTCCAGTTGGGGGAAGGACAGTCCTCAGAGGGGTGACAAACCTGGCAGGAATGTGTTGATTACGCTGGTGCTCAGCTGGTGAGATGAGGGTGATCACAAACAGTGTGGTGCTCTGCACCTTGGGTGTGTCTGCATCTCCCTTACAAAAATCAGAGGTGAGTTGAAAAACTGATCTCCACATTTTCCCCAAGGATGACTGGCCTTCTGAAAGCACTGGAATCAAGCTGTATCACATAACAAATTTATCAAAATCACAAAAGCCAGTCTACAGAGTACAGCGAAGCTTTCTCCACATTTGTGAAATGCTTCCAAGCCAAATTGCTGCATACTATCCTATGCAACAGTCTTTACAATAATTGCCTGTTCAAAAGTTGCTTTTTTCCCCTGTCTCTCCTGATGAATTCAAAAATTGAATCTTCCAATCTCAAAAGTAGCTGCATATACAGAGTCCTGACTACTTATCTCTGGAAAGCAGAATATTTTCTTCAAGGAAAAGTTCTATGAGCTAAAACTAAGTCTGAGCTCATAGCTCTAATTGATAAGGTTCACATTTCTCTTCTGCATGACCAGACAAATGCAGAAGGCTTATATGCTCTACCTGGCTTGTATTTTATATCTGAAGAAGGGCCCACATATAGAAAAAAATACTTTTGAGTGATGTCCAATGTGGTGATAAAAGATCCTAGCTCTTTGTATGAACTTTAATTTGAATTCTTAGATCACCACAGCAAAGTGGGGATTGAGGGCACCCTCAGTAAACTCTGGCTGATAAAGCATTTTTTTTGCTCTTCCTGCATCCACTCCTGCAAGTGTTTACTTCTGTTGTCATTTGCCATGGTGACACATGCTATAATGTGAAGCACTTCTTGTTGAGAACTGTGTTTCCAATTTGTCTATTTACTCATTTCCCAACTTTGGGCCCAGATGACTCTACTAATGATGAATTAATCTCAGCAGTCCCTGTAGGGAAGCAAGTATATAAATGTCTATGGACTGTATCAATCCTAATCGAATAAAAAAAAGTGTCAGAACCTTCATGCAGTGCCAGTGATGATAAAATTCTTTAATCTCATGTGGAAGGAGAGCATATGTTGGCCACAATGTTTAGCTTTGTTTAAATTAAGGGAAAAAATTAATATGTGTTTATGAGAGATAATAAGACATTGATAGGAATTCCCAGCACAAGTGGTAGTGACTCCTGATGCTCAGAAAAACTAAATCATAGCTTTTGATCAGCAAAAGGCAGCTGCTATCCCTTAAAGTGGTGAGTTTCTGAGACACTTTCCATAGACTGCACTGAAAAAACACTGTCTTGAAGGAAATGCTGCCAAATTTTTAGGAAACTAGCCTGACACTCAGCAGGCCTAACATAATGGAAGACCAGGAAAGAAATCCTCTTATAGTTCAGTAGGAGAAGGTATCTTGGGTAGTGTTTTGTGATTGTTGTTAGAGCATGACACATAATGCCAAATGCTTCCCTACACCCTACAGTAGCATGGCTGTGATTTCAAGTGTCCTACCCTGCAGTGGGGGAACAGCTGGGATCCTACAGGCCATGCTACACCTGCTCCAGAGGAGAAGAAACACATTCTGTTATTGCTGCACTTGTCCTAGTTAAAATCTATAAAGAGAAAGCAGATGACAATTGTATTGGCAATTCAACAGTTTCTTGTACAACTAAACATACATTAATAAGGTAAGTATGTATGCATAGATGCTATTTTTAAAAACTCTTTATTCATTTACATTAAAAATTATTCTTTGTATGGAAACAGATGAAATTATGGAACATGGAATATATGAAACAGGACTTCCTTTTTTGAAAATCCTGAGGATCTGAAAGAAGTTTTCTTTAGTCTGTGACAGTCTCCTGACTGACTTCTGTGTTTACTCTAACAGATTTTATTTTGGGGATTGTTTTTGCATGGATTTCTGGTTTGGCCAACTATACCTTATAAAAGATGATGAATTGATTGAATACCATTCAATGGTAGACAAGTTAGTGTATACTCATATTTTTATGAGTCAGGGACCTTTTGCAAAATTCAAACATTCATAAATAAAAGAGAAGTTCAGATCTTGGGTTTTGACCAAAGCCCAAGTGTTATTTACATGGAGCTGTCACATGCAGAGCTGGACTCTGATCTCATGATCAGAGGAGAAAAAGAGCAGGACTCATTTTTGCTGTAAGGTAAGATCCATATTCCCAACAAGAGTTGCAGCTTAGCCTTGACAGGAGGTGGGGCACCTGGCGTTCTGTGTCCAGTTCTGGGCCCCTCCACTCAGGAAGGATGTTGAGATCTGGAGTGTGTCCAGAGAAGGGCAAAAAGGCTGGTGAAGGGTCTGGAACAAAAGCCATATGAGGAGTGGTAGAGGGAACTGGAGTTGTTTGGCCTGGAGAAAGGGACACTCAGGGGAGACCTTATCACTCTCCACAACTCCCTGAAAGGAGGCTGCAGCCAGTTGAGGATTGGTCTCTTTTCCCAGGAAACAGTCACAGGACAAGAAGCCAGAGTCTTGAGCTGCACTAGGGGAGGTTTAGGTTGGGCATTAGGAAGTTCTTCACAGAAAGGATGATGGGGTGTTGGATTGGGCTGCCCACAGGAGTGGTGGAGTCTTTGTCTCTGGAGGTGTTTAAGAAAGGCTGGATGTGGCACTCAGCACCATGGTCTGGTTGACAAGGTGGTGTTGGGTCATAGGTTGGGCTCGATGACCTCGCAGGTCTTTTCCAACCTGGCTGATTCTGTGATTCTGTGAACAGCAGTCAGTGTGCTGTCACTGAAGAAAGATCCCTCTTGTCACAGCTGAATGTCCCAACCACTGAAGTCAGAACATTATCACCACACATTTTTTTTGTCCTTTATTAAAAGTGAGGTCTCCTCATCTATCCATAAGTAGTTTTGAACAAAAAAATGTGGGCTAGGACGTACAGATAGGGAGAGGCATGAGCTATTCAGGGGGCTTCAAATCCAGCAAGGAGGAATTGGATCCTTGTCCTTGCCCTTTGTCTTCCTGTAACCAGCAGGTCTTTGGGCTGCACCATGTTTTGTGGGTCACACTCAGAGGCCCCCCACACACACTGTATCCAGACATAGTTCCATATTTTCCCATTACAACTAGATGCTTAAAATTTGGTGTAATCAGACTCACAGAAGAAGCATGTTCACAACACAACACCAAAAAAATGCTTTCAGCCTGGAGGTCAGCATTTCACATTTCCTTTTCATTTTGACTTTTCTGGTTCCCTCTGTTTCTGTCTTGAAATAAACTTTTACTTATGCTTAATCTGGGTCTCAGTTCTGCTGCACCATCCATCTCATTTTTTTCTCCATAACAGAAAGTAAAATCATGTTCAGTGTTCTCTCAGTGTTTATTAGCAGACCTCCCAGTGCTGTCTTTGACTCACATCCCTGATAGAAAATCTTTTCCTAGCAGCCTTCCCCTGCACACATAGCACTCTTTTATTATTCCTGATGGGTTTGCTCTTTTCTTTCTCCTTATAAATGTCATAACATCCCTGTGCTCATTTCTTTCATGTGTGGACTGGGGCCAAGGCTGGCTCAGGTGCAGCTCTCTCACAGGGCTTGCCCTTCCTCCTCCTGCCTGATTCATTCAGATGTCACAATCCAATGTTTGTGAAACATTGCCATGGCAGTGAGTCAAACGTCACTGACACTGCATCATGGAGTGAATCAGGCAGAAGGATATAAAAAAGGAGAGCTGCTATTTATATACAGGCATTATAGGAATCAGCAAAGATGAGAACACACATCGAAAGTGCTCACTAGATGTCTTATACATCACCTTTGGGTACTCTCCAGTGGGTACTGAGAGCAGCAGGAGAGCTCCCCTCCTGCCCACCAGACTCACCCCACAGCCCTTTTTTAGGGAGTTTTTGGAAAAGTGAAAAAACAACTGATTCAAATAAACACAAAAGCCACCAAGTGAGACTGAGCCCAGGGAGCAGCTCAGATGGAGGCAGGCTGTGGGAGCAAGAGGGAAGAGTCCTGCTGGACTCGTGGCTGTCTTCTCTCATGGTATCTGGCTCTGAGAGGTTTGTTTCAATTTGGAGTGCTCACTGATCGTGACAGAGGGACTTTCCTCTCTTTTGTCATCAACATTGATGGTTAAAACATGCAAGTCTGTGGAGGAAGAGGGAAACAGACATCCCTTTCAGAATTTGCTTTTCTCACTTTAACTGGTGTCATACTGGAGCAATGCCACCTGACCCCATGAAATCATTGCTGAATTATACCAGGACAAGCCAGAACCAGGACAGCTGCCAGTAAAAAGTGTTGTTTCAAATTTCAACCTTCATCTGTGATACAAAATATGTTTCTCTCACAGTGTTTGTATGGACAGGATTTGACAACTCAGAGGTCCACCCTAGTTCCAGGTTCCCATGCTTGTTACCAGCATTATTGATAAAGGAAAGGAGAAATTAAAGAGTAGAAACAACAGTCAGCATCACATGTAGCCAGTCTGTGATGCTCCTTTTGGAGCCATCTTGAAGCTCAGAACAGTCTCTCCTCCAAAACAACTTTGAAAGGGGTGATGAGTCATGCTTATCAAAGAAGAGTTGCCACTAGTAAAAATATCAGTTAAATAGATAAAAGTTAACATTTGTAAAAAATTTAAATAGAAGGAGATTTAGACAGCCTTTTTTTGGATGATTTTTCCTGATACAGACACTAAAGGAACCAGATTAAAATTAAGATTTGACTATAATATCCTAAATCAGAGAAGAATACACAATGTAATTATTCTTTGATTTAAAATATAAACCACACATGACCACAAACAAACAAGAATAGTTTAGAGCTTGAAAGCAAATAATATTTTGACTCTTACATGTGCCAGTGAGCATAGGAGTGGTCTGTTCTAAATTCAAATCTTGTATTTATTTAAACAAAATCTTTTTGGATAAGTAATGCAACATTCATGTGTTCAGGCAAACAACCTCTGTACTGAATTCCAGGCAGAGGACCTCATTGAGGTACAGCACAAGCTAGGATTTTCTTGAATGGAGTTTTCTTTCTTTAGAATAGGACTATAATGTCTGCCCCCTCAAATTATATTAAATTATTTTAGGAAAAATAAGTCAGTTGGAATAAAAAGTCCTTCCTCATCAAAGATGATAGAATTAGGCCTGCTATCTCTAATGTCATTGGTTTCCCCCTTGCCCAGTCCCAACTGTAATAGACTTATATTGTCCGTCCCAAAGTGGTACAGCAGGTGGATGCCAAATGGAAAGAAATCTGCCAGCAGGCAATCAAGTGCAAATGAAAGTGCCACAGATAGTTCCAAACACCCAGCTACACCTCCTGCTGTGAGCAGGGCAGGAACAAAGCCATGCTGGTTACCTTTGAAAGTGCAGCACTAAAAAGGCACAGGGCACAGGCCAAACCAGCTCTGGCCCCTCTGCAGAGGATGGGGGACGTTCCCACCTGCCCTCCCCATGCACCCCAGACTGCAGCAGCCAGCAACACTCTGCAGGGAGGGATCCTGAGGAGCCAAACAGGTACCTGCCCATGAGCAGGGTCTGAACTTTCAGCCTCACAGCTACCCAGTGGAGCTGCAGAGGATCCTGCCAAGGTGTGCTCTGCCAGAGGGCATGAAAGCAGACATCATGCTGCTTTTCTTTCTATTACCTGACCCATGTAAGGCAGAGTGATGCTTCTATGAGCAAGTTGAGGATATATCCAATAGCAGTTTGCTCTGTAGGTGAGTGTGAGCTCTGACATGGAAGCCATGGGGCACAGCACTAAGCCTGGCCAGCCCTACATGCACATGAGCTGGGGACATCACTGCTCTGCTGCTGTTGGTAAAGCTGCCACAGCATGCTGGGGCATGGGAACTCCCACTGGGCTGTTGGTGGGACTGCTTTTTGTCTCAGTTCTTTAGGCTTTTTTCCCCTAACACAGGACAGGGACTTGGAAGAACAAGTGGACAGAGAGCCAGAGAGAGGGAACATGAGTCCATCCAGATATGGTTGAACACCCCCCTACAGTGAATCCTTTCACCATCAGTATGCATCAGCCAGGTCTCCAGCCCAAAAAGGGACATCAGTGGAATTCATGTCCCCCCCTTCTGCCACTGCAGCCTGTGTGTGTGTCCATGTACACACAAGAGCTTTCCTGTTTGCTGGGCAGCACAAGGAATGCATCTGGGAGAGACATCCTTCCTGGGAACGCTTCAGTGAAGGACATCCTACTTGACAACAGAGGGCTGCAAACACTGCAGAGATCTTGATCTTGAAGGAGGACTTGCAAGGTCAGCTCCAGAGAAGGAAATGAACTAACTTTCAAGCACTTCAGAGATAAAGGACTTGAGAGTACTCAAAAAAAAGTGAAAAGTGCTCTCCAAAATAAGTAGATAAGGATATTTAGATGTGTTCAGTTCTTGTTCAATGTTTGCCTAAATAAGGGAATTCCTACTGATATCAAAAAAACAGAGACAAGAAATTTTATCAGTAAAAATAAATCTATATTTAAAATATTTGCATAGGGGTTTCAACTTTTTACAATAAAACATCAAATGTTTCAGTAGGAAATTAATGCCTCTCAGAAGCTGACAACAAAATGTAAGTTTTTCACAACTTCTGAGACTTAGTCGCAGCTGCACAGTATCTTCTGCAGCACCTCTGTCTTTCCACAAATTAGCTTGCTCCACAAATAGAAACTGTGTCCGTCATTTAGATCTCTGAAGGAAGATAACAATGAAGATTTTACTCAGAATTGTATTACTATTTCACCTGGGTGCTTTCTACAGTGTTGATCTCTATTTTTCAGGCTTTTTTTGCACCACATTCTGGGATTTTATACATTGTTCAGTGTCACCAGTTCAGAGATTGTTCAGGTACATCAGTTGAATCATCAGCATTTCCTTTGCTACTGGCTTTCCACTTTTCAGCATCCAGACAGAGGGAGTCCCCTGGAAACTATTGCTTTTCACTATATGTTTGCATTTCAGGAAATCAGTTTCAAGACTCACTTGATCTTCTCTAGCTGTCCTACCTCTGATTCTAGAGTGAATCCTCCAAGTTACCAGAAGGTCTTACTTCTTCTGCACCTGTTTCAAACCTAAGCTTTTTGGGTTTAGGTATTTTTTTTTACCAATGTGCTTTATATATAATTTTAGTGTCAGATTTTATTAACCTGGAATAGTTTTTCTCAGATATTGAAGAGAGATGCAACTCTAAACCATTTAAACTCATTGTATAGGTTTTTCCCTTTTTTTCTCATGTAATTAGTACTGTGATGGTTTCAATGAGAAACTACTAAAGCATTCATCACCAAGTTAGTGAATAAGTTATTATAATACAAAGACAGTGAATATTTTGCCTTTCTCAATTTCTCACTAAAATTCAGAATTTTTAAGGACTTTTATGAGAACCAGAGCCATTATCACTTTTCTAAGCTGAAGATTTCATCTGCTTCCTATTTCAATCCCCCCACTGTGGAAAACAGTCTGCAGTCTGTTGCTACTTTTCTTAGTACCTCTTCAACATCTCTGTCTTTCCTGGGGACAGAATAATTACAACCATTCTCTGAATCCCAAATTCTGATCTATTTTTAGGCTTGCAAATAATTTCAGGTATTTTTCCCATCAATGCTTTTGCCTTAAATGCTTTTGAAGCCTATTTGTCTTTAAAATTGCTTATGCTTTCAGAAAATGATCAACATTCCCTTTTTAAGTTCTTTGCCAAGCAATATTTGATGATCTCATGTTTGAATATCAGTGCTGTTTTACTAAATGTGGCTTACTTTGTTTTGACATTTCCTCTGCTTGCAGACACTTATAATTGTAAGATTATTCTGCATCTTTTGACACTTTGCTTTCACTGTCCAAACCCACTTCCTAAAGTGTTTGTGTAATCATAAAACTGAAAACTGGTGGAACGACCTGCCATACTACTTGAGATAAGAAGGTCTCAGAATTCACAGAGAATGAGCACAAATGAGATATAAAAGTCATCTAAAAGCCAAACCACCAGGTTAAATTGCTACATAATAGCAATTATTTAAATCTATTTTGCTATACCTGATAGTTCTTAATTTGTTTATTTTATATAGTTGCTCTTCCTTTCTCTTTCACGCAATTACTTTTGACTGCTTTTTGTTATATTAAATGCTTAACAGGTGTTATGTTATTATTAATAGAATTTTCTATTAAAGATTTAATTGTAACTGTTCTTCAGGAATAGTAGTGTATACAAGCAATGGAAAGGAAGTTTACATTTAAGGAAACAAAACAAAAGTATTATATTCTCCTCATATGTAGCATGTCATAACTGTACCCATACAGCCCAATGTTTCAGTCAGAAGATGTTCATGCACATGGAGCATTGTATTCTCCTGAGAATACTTTCACATAAACACAGTTCAGTGGATATACACTGCCAAATTCCACACAGATAATTGCACACAGTATGTAAAATATTGTCACCATAATTTGGTGATCAGATAGACTCAGAATTTCTCCTACAGAGAAGCTCAGAAAAACAACGGCATTAACAGCACAAACCATCTCTTTCTGTCATAAAGCACCAGAGATTCTCTTGAAATTTGTCCATTTGCACATTTTTCTCATTCTAAGTAATAGATGTAGCCAGCAAACTATGGGCATCTTCTATCCATGACTGATGAAGGTTGAAGGTGACCTATGTCTCCCTGTATTGCAACTTCAGTTTAGTCCAGTGATAAAGAATTTCTGAGAACTGCAGGTTCAGAGTCAATTGGTGAAACTGGTATAATCTGTTGTGCTTAATTTCTGCAAGATTGGAGACATTTCCCAGACTACCAACCTTTTCTTTACCTGTTCACTGAGCCCTCCCTTCAGTGCTGAAGGATCCAGAAGAGGCTGAATCTTTTTTCTGTGCAGATCTGCACACAAATTGTATCCCTACAGGATCAGGGTGGGGATATCCAGCACACAGAGTATGCTTCACAATGATCATGGACTGGCATGCACTTTTCTTGAACCCCACTTGGAGAAAGGAAGAATTTCAAAGCTCAGTTAACAACTCAGAGGAGGTGATGTAATTTGTTTTGGTGATATTTCTCAGTTACCACCTATTTAAGGCTGGCAGTTTTAGATGATTTGTGGTGAACAAATGGGCTTTAATCAAACTTACTTTTTAAAAAATAACAGAATCAGGTACAGCAACTTGACAGGGAAAATATATAAGTTTAATTCTCTGTGTATAATGCTGGCTGGAACACTAATTCACTTCTAAGCAAAAAACTATCATTTGTGCACAACGGTTCAGCACATAGAAAAGCTGCCAGAAAAAGCACATTTGAAAACATTCATTTTGGGGAAAAAAAAGACACAAATGTCCAAATCATTCAGCATTTACAAAACATAACTGATTTTTTTTTCAAGTTCAGAAACCACAAGGAACACCAGCTGGTGGACTCAGAGCCCCAGCTGTGCCATCTCCATATTTTAGTCAACTGTGAGGAAGACAAGATTATGAAAAACTGGTTGATGAAGTCAACACCATTCCTGAACCAGTTGTTGAAAATCAGGATGGTGGTCTGGAGCTCTCTGCCGTCTCCCCAAGGAGCTGCACTGCTGGGTTCAGCCCAAAGGAAAGTTCCTTTCACACTTCCTCCCCTGCCCCCACCTTGCTCCATGTTGGCCACTGCTCTCCATGCTTGCCTGGGGTCAGGTCATAGTGGAATGCCACCACTGCCTTGTCCCTACGCTGTCCCTAGCCACCTTCCATCCTGGGCCCTCCTTGGAATGCTTCTTGGTCCTTTGACAGGACACATCTGACCACAGAAGAGGAACATTTTCCAACTGAAGAACTCATGACCTCCTCACGACTTTTCAAGTCTCTGAAGAGGTGTATTCACCTCACAAAAGGACCTCTGTGTTCTTTTATTTAAGACACAGTTGTGCAACATTTAGATCTTCAGCCTCCCACTTTCCTTCCTCAACAGCTCCTCAATTCTGGAATTGCCTAAAATTTCAGATGATTCTCCCAGTAAAATTCCCCAGATACTGAACAGTCTCTTGCCAGTCACACCCAGAATTGCTTAATTCTTGACAGTGCTGAGAAGCCAGGCACTGAATTCAAGCCTGAATTTTCTCAGAATTTATAATCTAAGCTTATGCCCCATGTGTAGCAGCAGAGCACTGCATTTTCTGGGTGCACGCTGCCAGACAGGGCCTAACACAACACAGCAAGGTAGGAAGGTTCTCCATCCCTTCTTTGCTTGACCCCAGCAGTCAGGTCACTCAGCTAAGACATGGGAAGATTTCTCAGCAAACTAAAGGAGCTGTGATTTCTCCTACTCTGCACAAAAATCCCCAGTGCTGCAGCACCACCCAGCACAGCACAACAGCTTCTGTAAGAGGTGAGGCTGCCAGGGCTGGGCAACCACCCCAGCCATGCAAGCCGTGTCTGACTCAGTGCTGCAACGTGAATCCTTAACCCCAGAGAAGTCATAAACTTCCCAAGTAACTGCACAGGGAATTCTCCCACTGGCTGGCCTCAGCCTTTCTTGCCAAGACACTCCTAGCACAGCTCTCTGTCCTCATGCCTGATGGCCACAAGGTTCTGGACCACTTGTCACTTGTGCTCTTCTTCTGTCCCAATACATATTTCATGGTTTTCCCTAAAATTAAAACTGTGCAGTTATAAGACACTACTCTGACTTAAGCAGGGCAAGAGGTGCCTGGGAGCTAGGTTCTCCAAAGTCTGTCCCCTCTCATGGATCTAGGCCTCCATTCCAGTGCATTTGTGTGTTTTGAAAAGGATGTTCCTGTCTACACAGCTGCAGTTTAGAATTGGGAAATGGGGCTTAATCTCCTTCGTTCTTTTTGGACAGCTGATTAAGTAGTCATTTGGACTTTTTGCTTTGCATTTTCACTCAGATTCTTTCAGGATCTGGCTAAGGGGCATTTTTGAGCATGTTATCCATGCAATTTTTCATCCTGTGGACCAATTCTCAAGCATGGTGTGACAATAAAAAGGTGCTCTTTTCTACCCAAGTGACTTAAAGCGCATAAAAATTGCACTGGCTGGCTTTAGCAAGAAATCTCTGCTTTCTGACACCATTATCTTACCAAGAAAGATATCCCACAGGCATCTTGCTGTTTCCTGCCTGTTTCAGACAGATGTAAGGTTTAGACTTTAAGACTCAAGAGCAGTAAGTCTTCCATTCTGTTATGCAGATTTATGTGAAGACAAATGCATTAAATGCCAAATTAACACACAGAATTTTATACGAAGGTGTTCAATTTTTACTTCCAGGGCTGCTGTGCAAGCTAACATGTGGACCTTCATGAGAGAAATTTTTCCTGAAATGATACTGATGTTCTTAATTAACTTATTTTTTGTAATGTAAATTCTTCCTTTGCCTTGTGTTTTATCTTCTTTAATCTGGGTTTCTCAAGAATTCTCATCAGTGGCCTGAGAGTATATTTGCAGTATGAATGAAATTCTAGTGTTAGATTTATTTGTCTCTGTACTGCTGTGTATTTGGTCTGATTGTTTCTGAGTTTTAATATGTTTTTAGTTTGGTTTTATTATCCAGTGTTTTATTATCCAGTGCTATGATATTTGTAGTCATCACATAATCAAAGGAGTGTTGTTTAGAAGAAATGTCTGAAGTTCATGGTCCGAGTTTCCACTTGCAGCAGGAGTATCACCAATCTGATGAGGTCAGCTGTAGCTTTGCCTAACACAGGATTGAAGCACTCCTAGCACAGACTTCACAACCTCCCTGGGTATCCTGTTCCACCTCTGCTCTACCCACACAGCAGAAGAGGGCAGTAGCTCCCCTTGATCTGCCAACCAAGGTCCTCACGTTGTATCTCAGTATGAAGTTTGCTCTGTTTGCAATGACAGTGCAGCCATGGCTCATGCTCAGCCTGGCACCTGCCTCCTCAATCTGTACAGCTGAGCAGGGGTTATTCCTCTGTGCTGAGCCTCACGGGGGCTTTGCTGGTGCAGCACCTCTACTGAGGTGCCTGGGCTGAGGGGCTGTGTCCATCATCCCCTCAGCTGAGTGCCAGTGCAGGTTTGCTGTGGGTGTGCTGCTGTCCAGCCTGCTGGGGACACTGAACAGCCATGAGCCTCAGTAGCACCCCTGGCATGCTGTCCCTTTTCTGACACAGGATCTGCTGTGAGACTTCACCAGGGTAACCCAATGAATGATCCAAAGCCTAGAGAAGCAAGAGGGAATATTTTCAATGGTTCCACCAATTTTCCAGCATTTGGGTTCCCCAGATATAATTAAGCTTTGTCTTGTAGTTCCAAGCTTCCTGAGCACAAGCAGAAGCAGTTTCGAACAATTATTCTCATGACTGAGCCACAGATAACAGTGTATAACATGCTGGGCCAGAAATTTTACTTCTCTGGGCTAAGGGCCAGGTATTTAGAGGCACCTTGTCCCAAAACACATCTCCACCTATTATGGAAGGTGATAGAATGAATGTTACACTAGAGCTTTGCTATTCCTGACTGAAGTGTGGAACACTGAAAGATTACACTTTGTTCATTACCAGATGAAGTTACAATCACCAGCATCCATAAGAGCTTTTTCTACTCAATTAAAAGAGAGAGCAAGATCACACCATAAATTAATAAAGCAACAGTTAATGCATCATATTCTAAACTGTCCTACTTTAATTTTTCTAACAAGTTCATTTTGATTATTCATATGTA
The DNA here is from genome assembly GCF_037042795.1 of Molothrus aeneus. Lineage (NCBI taxonomy): Eukaryota > Metazoa > Chordata > Aves > Passeriformes > Icteridae > Molothrus > Molothrus aeneus. Next base: position 140,841,724 of record NC_089646.1, on the reverse strand, counting down.
TAGATAAATCTGAACTAGCATATTTTGCTTGAAGTGATAAAATTTTGCTATGAGGACATCACTTAGACATTCCTTTACCTTTTCCTGAAAAGAAAATGTTTTTGTGTTGTGAATGACTTCATGCAGTAGGAACAGCTCTGTGCTATGCTAGGGATTATGAGTTAGTTGTTCCACTTCAATATTCCCTACACTTAAGCTCATATGCTTTCACAAGATGTCTAAGTTCAAAAGAACAGAGATCAGCCATTCTATACATTAAATAAGTATTTATCTGTTACTCATTTGCCATTAAACAGAACATGAGGTAGAGTGCAGCAACTCAGCACAAAATTGTACCTGCCTGCTTGCATTGTGAACCCCGTTTTCTGTGGCAATTGCTTGATCTCAGTAATAACAACTTTTCCTGTGTTCCCCTACAGGGGAAAAGAGGGGCACAGCTGATAGTGGATTCACAACATGAGTCTTATCAGGGCCACCTTGAAACCAGACCAGTTCTGAGGACAGAGATTTTTTGGGATGGGTCCATCTGGTGGCTGAAATTCAGCTGTTTGAAAGTTCTGGAAAAAGATCAGCAAAACAGAGTTAAATTCAACAAGGGAATCTGCCTGATAAAGGAGAGCAACCAGGCCACATACCAGAGGACCAACCTGGAGGAAGAAAAAAGAGAAGTAAACCTGCCAAGCCTAGGATGCTCTCCAAGGAAAGACTCACAGGAAGAATGAGGTCAGAATTGGAGGAGGGAGTGCAGAATCTAGGAAAGGGGTCTGCAACTTTTCTAGCCCTTTAAAAAAAATATTAATGAAAGTGAATGTGTTTCAGTAACTATCTGGTAGTATTGTCTGCCTCATGTATCTGGCACACAACCACTGCTGATCAAGAACCAGGAGATAAGGAACAAATCCCTGGCCTTAGGGTTTTAGAGTCACGTTCCAAAAACACCTTAGAAACCTGGACTAAGCAAAACTGACCTGGCTTTTCCCAGGCTCACTTGGCTTTCAAGTACATGGGATTCAGCAATGATTCAGGGCTAATATTCATCCAGAGCCAAGCTGCAACTTCTGCACATCATGTTCCTTGGATGGATACACGATCTGCTCCAGTCAGTTAACAAACTGAAAGCATCATTCAGCTCATTGTAAGACCACAGCAAAGCTGGGTGAGGCTGCATGGACCCATGCCAGGTCACAGCCAATGCATTCTGGCCCCTCTCTGTTCACAAGGGTGGAAAATTTAATTCTATTGCTTCAAATCAGCTAAACTTTTATTATTTTCTTATTACTGTGAACATGGGACTGAAGCTAAAAAATCTTAAAAATGTAACTAAACTAGAATATTTCAAACTGATACATCAGAATCACAGACACGATTGTATGCAAAGGGGAAGAAAAATATTTTCTTTAAGTTAAATACTATTTTCTTTTCTTTTCAGGTACTTAATTTCTCTTTGTTTTTATCAGAAAAGAACTGTTAATGTCTTTGCAAGATCCTATACAGGCCATTTAGAGCTTACCAGAGATTTGCAGTGGTGAAACCAAACAGAGCAGCACCAACTTTAACATGTAGTTGCTCAGGGTCTGACACCTCTCTGGCTCATTGTTGCAACCTGGCAGGAGGTTCAGGAATCCCTGAAAGCCCCAAGCCCCAGATGATGGAAACAGGGCCAGAAATTCAGGCACTGATGAGACCAGAAGAGTAGCTGGCAGAAATTAGACCCTTAGGGGAACCTCAATTTGTTCTTCACATACCATATTTTGGGTTTGACAAACCCAAAAACCTCTAGGGAGAAACAATGGGTTTATTTCTCTGGACCTATTATAATTGAATAGCACTTTTAACTATAGCAAAGACACTTCTGCCACAAGCAGAGAGAAGCAAAGAGAAGTCTGCTGCCTCTCTTCTGCTGCATTTTTGTGCTATGATTTTCAGCTTTCAGGGCTTTTATTACTAGGAGGTTTCCCCCACCCTGGTGAGAATGTATAGTATTTATCCCAAAATACTGAATGCAAATAAAACAGAAGACAACACTCATCAGTGATGTTCAAAACAAATTCAAGATTCATGTCCGATACTTATAGCTTGACAATATTTTCAGTGAATCCTCAGAATAATTCAAAAAGAGGAGACCCCTGACAAGGTTTTATTGTTGGATGGATTCAGCAGCAAAGCCAGCTTAAGGATTTTCTTTTTGCCTCTTACAAAATTTCTCCAAATCTTCTGATTTCAAAACAGTTTTGGAAGACATGGAAATGCCAGAAATAGATTTCATTGCTAATTGTACCCCAAATACCTGTTAAAAGCAATGAACTTAATGAGGAATAGCCTGCCACATGCAGTGCTGAATACTATTCCATTATATATTCATGCATGAATACTGTTTCATTTTGGAAAACAATTTTTCTCACAGTACTCACTGGTCAGTCAGTCACAGGGCTCCATGGGTAAGGAGCTCTTTAATATCTTTAAACATGTAAACAAAATTAAATGTAGGCTAACTAAATTTAAAACAGAAAAGAGAAGAAAGAAGAATATTAATTTGCCACCACCAACGCCTGAAAGCTTTTGTTTTGTGCAGCCTCGCTGAAGTTATTGTTACTCTATTTTCATCAAGTTGCCTGACAGGGCTCTCTGCAGTGTGGAGCTGGCATTTAAACAGGCTGTGTGACACAGTTTGCCAAAATTCTAAATGCCATGACTATCTAAATGCCATGACTATCATTAGTGCAATTGTGAGTGGGTGAGGTGGTGGTTATGAAGTCACAGCCCTTCCACCCTCTAAATACAATTCAGATGGGTTTTTTTCCAAGGGGATTCATTTCACCTTCTTGCAACTTTTTACCTATCTGAGCAGACGGAAGCAAGCTCTTTCCTTTAGCTTTTTAGTGCTATTAAACTGGCCAAAACATAAGGTATTTTTTTGTTTTTAAAATAGAATGAAAAAATATATAAATAAAATAAAATAAACTTTGCATGACAGTACTCAGACTGCTTCCATCCCCTCATAATTCCTGGACCACAGAACCACACTGACTTCTTCCAGTCCAAATGCTCACACCCAAAAATCTGCAGAGCTCAGTGAGGCTTGAGGCAGGTGTGGTTGTAACATCTCCAACTGCTCCAGGAGAGCCCAAGGTGACACCAGCCATCAAAGACCATGACAAAGTTAACCTATGCCTTGGAATTAAAAGCAAATTTGTAGTTTCTTTTGGTTTTGGGGTTTGGTTTGGGGTTTTTTTTGGTTTTTTTTTTTGGCTTTTTTTGTAATTTTTTTAAGATTTAGGGTCTACAGAAAAAAAAAAACCTGCATTTAGGAATGTATGGGAGGTTATTCAATGGCTGTTTCCTACTGAGAACTTAATCTGATTGAAAAAGTGAAGCAATAAAAAAAATAACATGCATCTATGGAAAAATGACAGAATCATGGAATTCATGACTTTTCTGCTCGTCTGGTTGCGGCCACTGAAAGGCAATGGTACAAAAATGTCTTACTAGAAAAACATGGCTATGACCTCAGTGTTCTTACAGAAGATGGAATCATTTAAGTTGGAAAAGACCCTGAATCTCATCAAGTATAACTGTTAACCCAGCACTGCCAAATCCACCATTAAACCATGTCCACAAGTGCCACATCTGATGCTTCTTAAACACCTCCAGGGATGTGATTCCACTACTTAACTGAACAGCCTGTTCCAGTGCTTGACAGTGTTTCAGTGAAGAAATTTTCCCTAATATCCAGCCTAAACCTCCCCTGGTGCAACTTGAGGACATTTCCCCTTATCTTGTCACCGTTACTTGGGAGAAGAAACCAACCCCAGCTGGCTGCAGCCTCCTTTCAGGGAGTTGTAGGGAGTGACAAAGGTCTCCCCTGGTCCTCCTTTTCTCCAGGACAAACACCCTCAGCTCCCTCAGCTGCTCCTCATCAGACTTGGGCTCCAGTGCCTTACCCAGCTCTGTTGCCCTTCTCTGGGCACACTCCAACCTCTCAAAACTGCTGAGGCAGCCAAGTCAGCTGGGCAGGTCCCCTCAGGCACAATAGTGCTGTTTCCTCCCATAGAGCCTTTGCACCTTTGCTTGTAGAGGTTCAAATATATTTAAAATTTTAATATGAGATGCTAAAATTTGATGTGTTGTGACTTATGAGCACCAGAAAAAAATGCAAAAGAGTTACATTTTAAGGGAATTTTAAAAATACTTTACGTAGCAGGAAGAAAGAACTATCAGAAGATCTGCACAAAGGAAGCTTGTGTTCTCTAGTCCTGAGAGCTCTGGGGGAATGTCAGAAATTGTGAGCACATTTATGAGTTCTTTTCTTGCATAATTTGGTTACATCTCACCTCTGCTTGCAAAGACTAGACTCACTCTGTCCCCCACACTGTGCTCTTACACCTCCTGCAGCACCCACGTGCTGATGAGCCCTCTCTACCCTGGGGTCATGCACTGAGGCAGAGCTGTGCTGTCTCACACTGCCATGCACAGTCACCCTCAGAGCAGTCTGCTCCCTGCTCCTGAGTCATGGACAGAAAATGGATGAGGCAAGTAGGCAGAATGGTTCTCACAGCTGCTCCAGGGTCAATATCTGTGCAGGTGATGGTTGACTGCCATAACATTGTGTTCCACAAGCACAGGAGAAAACATTGGTGAAACTCTTTAGCATGATACCTGCTTATACAAATATGAGGAGACAGGGTCACAAGCATCTTCTGACTTTTCAATGGCATGTGAGAGCCTTTTGGGTTAAATTGGCAGTAATTTCATGTTCCTAGTGGACTTCCCATAGCTGTAAAAATGTTTAGATTATCTAAGGTTGTATAAAACCTTCCATCTGCATGAACTTGATGCTCACTATCTTTCACTGGTGGGATACACTTTGGAATTTCAAGGTGTGATTTATGCTCTGCAAAAGTTGTAGGGGTATTCACTAGTCAACAACAATTTATTGTACTCCCATATGGAAAAATAAAATTTGGAAAGAGAAAAGAGAAGGATGATTTCAGAATGGAGGCTATTAGAAGATAAGGATCATGATTTGCCATCATCCTCCTGAGAGATTTCATTTAGACCTGCATTTTGTACAGAACTCACAGAATAATCATGAAATTAGGGCCAGTCCCATTGAGGAGAGGAAGAGGGAATTGGAATTACATCCCTGGAGTAAAATTCAGTCGCTCTGGGTTTATATAGCTACATTGTACATAGCAGTCCCAGCCATCATTGATCCCAGCAGGAAGGGGAGGATGAGTATTTCAGAGCAAAAGGGGAAAGAAATCAAATCCAGATAGAACAAGATCACACATTTCAATTTGCATCTGTATCATCTTTGAAGTTGTGGTTGCAATTATTGAACGGAGATGACTGGAAATGTCTTTTATACAAAAATGTCTTGGTTGCACTGGTTTTCTCTTTTAGCATGTCAAATCAATTAGCTGGTGTTTGGACAATGCTTTGAAAAGAGGAAGTGAGATACTACATACACACATATGCACATGTATAGCCCCACAACCTTCTGTGCAATTAGTATTTGTAAGAAATGGGAATTGATATTTTAACTAGAAGAAGAAAGATGCAAAACAGATATTTAAATCTTAAGTTACTTTGCCAATCTTATTAAACTTAACATAACAAAGAAATCTTGTCACTTGGGGAAAAAAAACCCACAACAAAAGGAATGAGAGCAATATTCTGAAAAGTAAAGGATTTTAGGTTTTCATTTTAAGCCAAGTTTAAGACTGTATAAATCTGCAGCTCACTACAGCATTCAGGCATTGGAAAGTAATGTTTCCATTAATGTAAGTAATCTTATCTCATCCCTCCATTGTGTTCTACCAATTACTTAGTCTGGTAGTACTAAGGCAAATGTAGCATTTTCCTTCAATTACCATATCATAATAAAAAAGTTCATGGCAATGTGAATAGCTATTAATCCATATGCCAGTACAAGTCAAATAACAAAATAAGAAATATGTAACAGTTCTTGGTGACACCTATATAGTACCTCTTTTTTTCCCTTTCTGTTCTCCCCAGTTTCATTCCCAATCATGGCTGGCTATGTAAGTATCAGAAGTGAGCTAGGTGAAAACTATAGTGAAAATTTGAGAGAACTAGATGTTGTAGTTCCAGATTGCTACAAAATACCCTCTGATTCAAGAAGACTAGGCCAATCTTTGAAATCTGTTACATTCAAGGTGCTCTTGGTTGGCACACTTTAATGCCTTCCACTGTAGGTTTAAACTAAACCTCTGACCTGAGTGTTGTTCTATCAGTTTTCCATAATGCTCCATTCACTGGACTCTACAAAGCTACCCCCTGTCAGTGGGGTGTACAGAAGGAAATAATTTGTCTCTTCTGACAAGTCTCTCTAGACTGATAAACATTAATTTATATTTTGCATCTCAATCAGAAAAAATATTACCTTGGAGTAATATTTATACATTTTGATAATTTGATGTCATAATGAAAAAAATTGTGCTAAAGATACTCTGACAATGAGGGTGTACCTACACACACACTTTGATGATGCACTTTGGTTTAGCTCAGGGGGACACATCTGATGTTAACATACCAATGTCCCCCCAGCACCACCTGTGTTTCACCTCTCAGAGCAGTCTCAGAGCACACACTGTGTTCCCCAAATGAAACAAGACCAGACTGTGAGCTCCAGCTGCTAATGAGCTTCCAGACAGTGGGGCCAGACTAGAGCTATCTGCAACTGGCCCCCCAGCTGGTACACACCTCATGCAGCAGATCCACAGCACCAATTCTCTGCTTATCAGCTCCTGCTAGGCATCACTAACAGTTAATGTGGAAAGCCCCAGGGTATTGCCTTAATTCCTCTCACTTCCTCATCCTTCTGCATAAAACTTTATTTCCTAATTCATATTTTATTAATTTATATTTTCAAAAAGCCCGGGATCCCAAATGGAATCCAGTACATAACTGCATTGACTGCCAGCAGAGGAACAAGAGTTTCTCCCTGGAGAGCTCCTAATAAACTAAATACAGGACATGGGATTAGATGGATAGACCAGTGACTGTGAAGTGACATTGCAAGAACATGAGTCAAACTGGGCTGATCAGAAAAAGAAGACACCTTCTCAGCACTGAAAATCAGATGAGTGATGGAGATTAGGCCAAGAAAAACTCTGAGAACAAAGAAAAAATTGCATTTGATGTGACAGGCAAGTCACAGCAGAGGACAGAAAGAGGGGTCAAAGCTGTGCTTTAGAAAAATGTGTTTTACAGCACTAGTCCACATAGATATAAATGGTCTAAAGCTAAAATATTCCAACACTGTACCCAAAATGCTATCCAAGTTCTGCATGACCTGAACTAAGGCACCAACCTTCAGCACATGATAACAATTCTTTCTTCATCCAGAATCACTTCAGAGATGGAAACATCCCCTTTAACACTTCCATTACCACATGTATTCCATGTCAACAGCGGAAACATAATCTTAAAATAAAAATAGATTTCCCTTTTCACTTGAAATACTTGGACAGTGGTGCTTTCAGCTGGAGAAATCCTGTGACAAAAAGGACGTGTGAGTACTAAAACAAAAAGACTATGTAGCAGACAAGTGAAAGAGGATATTGATAGTGCTGTTATCACCACAGTGAAGTGATTTAGAAGGCATGAATTTAAAGTACCAGCTGTTCCATTTACTCTTCCTGCTTTCAACACAGCACACATTAGTGAGGACACTGGGGAGCTGTCTTCTCCTGCCCAGAACAGGAACATGTCCTGATCTATGGGCAAAGGAAAACAAGAACTCCGAAGACACTGAGCTAGCTTGGGGTTCTTCTGGTGACTGAGCCTCCTTTAAACTCACAGCTATTCAGCCAAGGACATCTTCAGCAGAATGAGCACTTGCTTCAAGTGCTCAGTATACTTTGAGACTCACACAAAAGAGCTTTGGTACAAACAAGAATCAGGACTGTAAGTGTAAAGCACTTTGTGGAGTATTCCATATTTTCAGTGCACATCAATGAAGAACCATATTATACTATGCACATTCGGCACAGGAAACATTTTTCAGCTGGCCAGACAGCTGCCAAAAGGAAGTCACATCATTCCCCATTTTGAATCCAGACAATACATATGGTCTATCTTTTACATCTGCAGAAAAAAGATCATCAGGTTTATCAAATCGGGTTTATTGCTTTGGTTTTTGATTAGCACTTTGTGGCAAGAACTACTGAATTTAATTTATGAGTTAAGGATGAAATTCAAGTTTGTCCTGTAGTGACAGTTGTGCTGCAGCTGTTGTTAGGATGCACACTTTGGCACTTGTTCCCTGGATGGTCCCACAACTAGTTTCTGCAGAGGTGACATAAGGGACTGAACTGAGACACAGTGATTGATCTCTCTGCCAGACTTGAAGCAAAGCCTTTGCCTGATTTCTGCAGGAGGTGTCCAGGTGGAAATTCTGGACACTCACAGAGATTTCAGCAGACAGTCCCTGCTGATTTTAGACCATTTGACGTGTACTATTCATGAGCTGCAATGTGTTAGCATCCAGGATGGAGAATGTCACCAGGCTGAGGGAGTTCTCCAGGTAAATCCTGCTGCAGAATTAAGAAAAGCATACACAGATATTTGTAAATGCTCAATAGAAACAACTTTTGTAGGTGCAGAAAGGCTCCACAGGGAAGTGGTCACAGCACCAAGCCTGACAGAGATCAAGAAAAGTTTGAGCAATGCTCTCAGACTCGTGGTGGGATTCTTGGGGCAGTCCTGTGAGGGGCTGGGATTTGGGCTGCAATTATCCTTGTCAGGATATCCAACTGAGGATATTCTATGCTCCTCTGTAGCCCAGCATGGTCACAAGAGCAGAGCAAAAGAGGGGCAGAGAATCTCACTCTGTCTAGCTGAAGATACCTTTCCAAGCACCCTCCCAGCAGAGAGTTGCATCATCATCATCCTGGCAGGGACTGGCCTCCCTGTTCAACAGATTGGACTTTTTGGGTGAATGTTACCCTGTAAAAAGATCCCAGTAAACTAATTTAGCAAATGCTTTGCCCATGGGTGCCTGTGTAGCAACTTAGTCTCTCTGGCTGTTCCCCTTCTCATCCTGGCAGCTCCAGTGATTCACAGGAATAATTGCTTTCCCTGGCCTTCAACTTTACACAGACAGGCTCTACAAGACATCTCTGGAACATGGCAAAAAATATCAGATATCTTTCTTTTGATACCGAGATACCCAGAGGAATTTTTAATTCTTTTTTAAATACACAAAGTGTGCTACCCGATCAACTTGCTGACCCTAAATTCACATTGATAACCACAGAAAGACATACATAGCCTGCAACTGAACTTTTAGCTCTAGTTCTGTGTTTTGGACACAGATAATTATTGCTCTTACTGATATTTGATGAAGGTGTTTATCTACTTTAGATTGTCATGCTGAATGAACAGGTACAGGACTACTAAGCAAGTTTCACCCAGTTCCATCACACAAATTCAATGAAAAATCCAATCGAGAAATTCTTGGCCAAAGTCTAATTAACATTATGCTGATTTACACCACTGTATTATTATAATTAACAAAAGGATAATGGATCAAGTTTAAAAATTAATGAGTAATCCTGACTTTCTTTGGCAGCTTTAGCCGGAACATACCAAAGGTGTTTTTTGTAAACATATAATCACTAAGGATTGTTACTCAGGTTAGATACAGATTAATTCATTGACTCTATTTTACAGGATATGATTGTCCAAAGCAGCATTTTAGCTAAACTGATGCAGTAAGAGCCAGTCTGCCTGTGGGGTTTGCTGTAAAGCAATAGGGTAAAAGGAATTCTTTTGTGAAATTCTATGGGAGCATTATATTCACTGCACCCATCTCTGCCACAAAGTAAAGGCTCCCTGTATAAAAATCTATCCCTTTCCAAAGCTCCTACCAGCCCTCAGAGTCTGAAGAATATGAAGCTTTCCCAGAAATGTCTTTTTGCTGTCACCCTTGTTAGTGACAGCAGCAGTATCACAGTAGCAGTTTCACAGTTAATAGCTGTGTGTCCATTGTCCTGGCAGCTCTCACCAGTAGAAGAGGTTCTGGTTTCATGTTACACTGTCCAGAATGAGAAATCACCAATTTTAAATGCCAGTGTCATTAAAAACAAAAGAAAACAAAAACCCAATTCACAAGTTTCTCTAATATTAAGTCTTAAAGCAAAAGTATTTGAAAACACAGTATGCAAACATGATACAGGAAGCACAGAAATTCCACACCAATGGCTGAAGTCCTCCTGAAATGAATTTAACAAAACCTTTATTTACCATCTGATATAAAAATGGCAGGCTTAATTTTTTTTTGGTTTTTTTGGAGACATCTAATTTGCGACTGTGTTATTTTACATTTTAGACGGTATTCACACAAAAAACCCCTGTCAATTAATAAGATGTAGCATAAACTTTTCCTGATATCTCTATACAGCATATGTATCTCATCATTCTGAGCACTGTGCATTTATTATAGGAGGTGAAAATCCATATGCCTGCAGAAGATCCATTCCTATGTCAGTGTAAAGTTGCAATCTGTTCCAAAAGGAAAGTAAAAAGAGCAGGGATCTGGTAGAAAAACAGGGACCAAACCAGACCTTAAGCTCTGTCCTGTGAAAAAGACAGGATTGATATCAGCACAACTGCCACCACCACCCACGTACTAAGGGAGTGTACATACTTTTGTAACAATACCACTAATCTCTGGAACAGCCAGTTGACCAACAATACCGTAATTAATAACAGATGATCACACAAAACAGCTATCACAAACAAACAAAAACTCCAGGGTGCTTGATACATGTAGCTTGAAAAAAGAAGCTTTAGAATAATGACTAACATGTCACAGTTTGTCTACCATTGAATTTTTAACCCTTCAGAGACACCAAGCAAAATAAAATCTAGGAGTCATCTGATTTTTCTTATTACATTTCTGTAGGAAGTAATTTAAAAACTTTGGAAAACTAGTGAAATTTTTAATAAAAAATGTATGCATTCTGAAATGTGATAAAACTAGGATATTCCACAGTGATTAATGAGAACATAAATATCTGCCTAAATAGCAGGTTACAAAGGAATTCACATTGGATTTAAATTAGCAACGAGTTCAAAACATGAACTTTTTTCAATTTCTCATATTTTCCCCAAGGGTCCTATCTTCACTGGACCATGCTCTGTCCTATTGTCCTCATGTTACAGTCATCTCTGGTTTGGACCAGAAATTTCATCCTGAAAACAAGCACCTTTTCTCCCAAAATCACATCTACATATTGGTCTATTCCCACACACAGAGGGGGAAAAAAGGAAAAGAGTATTGACTTTATTGATTTCACATTGCAAAGCAATTTCCTCAGAAAAATCTGACTAGTTCCTAGAATTAGTTCACAGCAGGTGATAAAATAGCGTCATCATCATTAACTCAGGGTCTTCCTCTGGGCTTAGCAAGCAGTCTGGCAGAAGTACACCCTTTTATAACTAAGCTATAAATCATCAAGGCAGGCAGCTTAGTAATTGTTTACAGCTGGTCATAGAAACTAGCTGTTGCTCTGAAGAAATAGTATTTTGTATTACTAGAGAAACAAGGAAAATGAACTTTTTTCTACATGTAAGACACATGGCGTGATCCTCTGTGACTTTACAACAGTTTCATATTGGCCTAACTGTTTATGTCAGCTAGCTGACAGTGATATAAAACTGGTGTGCTCAGACAAGGAATGGCTTGATGGAAAGGTCAACACCAAATATGAGAGAAATTATATTTCTGATAATATAAATCAGCAAGATAAACAGGGGCATACGGTAGGTAAGGGAGCTGATGTGGGCTCTACCTTCACCCTGTTACTAGTTTCCATCCAGAAATCACACGATTATTTACTACAGTCAGATTTTATTACAGATACAGAGGGAGAAGGAGGGAAATGAGGACCTCTTTCACTTTGTGAACCAGGGTACAATGTGTTCTTGTCACTGATGGTCACTTCCAGGCTAGAGTGTTGGTGCTGTCATTCTGCCCATTGTAACAGAGGACGGCAGCACAGTGATGAGCTTGAAGCACAGGCAGCCCTGCTTATGGTGCAATTCCAAGCCTCACTCAGGCCCTATTGACCAGGTGCCCCTGCATGGTCCTCATCTTCCCGTTTCTCCAGGCCAGAGGTCTGCATCTCCTCTTTAAAGGTGCTTTCCACACCTTCACGCTCCACCCCTGTTTTTTGCAAATGAAGGTTCTGAAGTGTCGGTCTGGGAAGTGCTCAGATGTGCCTGAGTGTGGATCCTTGGAGTGCATTTCTCAGCTATCACGTTCCTTCACTGCATGGAAAGTACAAAACAAACAGCTCTCAGGAGCCAAACAATAAAATTTAAGGAGCTCATCAGCCACTCCACCAACTCTTATCTTCTTTCCAATACAGGTCAAGGTGCCAAAAGGTGTTTGTTTGCAGTGCAATCTCATTTAAGTAAGAGGAAACCTAGGGATATCTGCACTATAAATGTATGTTGCTGAAGAAAAGGTGTTAGATTAACTCACTGAAGATTCAAACATTCCCAGTCTCCAATTATTAGTACAAAGAAAATTTAAATTGGTAAGGCTCAAGAGTTCTAGATAATTTGTTAAATAAAGAATGTGAAAGACAATCTTTCTTGCTCATTGTGTCCCTCCATGGTAGAACCTTTACTCATCTTTGCTCCACACCCCATCATTTTTTGGTGTTATTTTAGCTTGGATAAGAGTCACACAATCCTCTCTGTGTCCCTAAGAAAATTTTCTCCTCACAATCCATTTGCCTCAGAAGGTCCTAGGCCCTTTTCCTGAAGGTTTCCACTGCTCTAGGCAGTCTAAGCAAACAGGTAAAGGAAAACCCCACCAATGCATCTTTATTAGAGCATCCAGAACAGGGTAGCTGCACAGCAGGCTGCAAAACAACACAAAACAGCTACAGCAAACCTTCTGTCTAATGTCTCCTTTATGTCATTTAGACTACGGCCAAATACTTCAGTGGACCCACTTTCCTGGGTCCAGTCCAGAAACTGAGATAATCTTACATTTTACACAAAGATGAAGCTCAGGTATGTTGCCCATTTGCAGTGATTTAGAGGTCACCAGTGGAAACCATTTTGATGTGCATGTCCAGGCTTGTCGTATACAAAATAATTTGATAAAAGCTTTTATCTAAATCACGTAACTTCATAGTAATTTGTGCTACATATGCAAGAATTTTGACTCCTCAGCTGACCTGTAGAAACTTGTTTAGACCTGGTAACTTGATCATGTGTCTAAGTTCCTACACAGCATAAGAAATATGCAGAGTCTTGATAAAAATGTGAGGAAAAACTACAGAAGTCGCTAATACAAACATTCAGGAGACATAGTGAAATTTTATTCACTCTCCCATTGTTCTCCAAGCAGAAGCATTGCAATGACTACGTCAGGAAGAAATTAGGAATTTGGAATTCATATAGTAAGTTTTCAGGGTAAAAATGAGATGACGAGAGAGATGGATAAGATCCAGTGCTATTAGACAGTAAAATAAGATCTGCAAACATATAGCTCTGTAAAATAAACATTAGGAGTGTCTGCAAATATATGTAGCCAAATTAGACCCATTGGCTAAGTACTGGAGGAAGTTTAATACACATAAATTATTCTTTTAGAAGACAAGCTTTAGTAAACATATATTTACAATGAGTTCAAAACTCATTCATTTCTCACACAAGAGAAAAAAAAAACAAATTAAGGCCTCCCCACACACACACTATTCACTAAGGCAGGATTTGCAGTGCTGAGAAAATGTCCATTTTGGAGACTATCTGAATGCTGTCAGTGTAAGCAGTGTAAGCAGTGTCTGAGATTCTCTTCAGTTCCTCCTGCTTTCCAGATGTTTTCCTGACTGCTCCTTCTTTGCTCCCTGGCAGACTCCAAGGCAACACCCACTCTCTGCACTCTGCCTCATGTGCAGCACCCCAGGTACCCTCCACAGCTTCCTGCCCACTCCCCCAGTGACCCAGCCAGGGGCAGTGGCTGTGAGGTCACCTTACCTAGAGGAAACTCTAGGCAGGAGGCTCAGGGGAATAGCAGAATAATATTGCTCCTGGTAAAGAGGCTGGGAGGTAATTCAGAGTTCTCTGGGGTATTTATGTGTGATATTGCACTCAGGGGTCACAGCATGCCTCTGGGTGCAGGTTCATCCCCATCTCTAAAGAGCTCTTCTCCTGAGCAAGGCTAAATTAAACTGGTAATGTCCAAGCAGAAAAGTTGACGTGGATGTAGAAAAGTGGCTACCTTTTCACTTTACTCTTTTCTTCAGCTTTGAATCAAAAATGAAAGCATGTACTTGTGGCAGGTTGGAAACCACTCACAGACAAGTTTTCAAATAGAATGGATGTATTTTAACAGCAGGAAGAACTAACACCTGCTACAATATAACAAGGCTGCTGGTGTAATGTGTAATTACACCACATGTGTAATCGTTTTAAATCTAGGTTTTGGTGAAGGCAGACAAAAATTCAAAGAAGGATTCATTCAGAACAGCCTGGACCCTACTGTCCTTCCTTGTCTTTGTGGGGTGTCCTGGCCATCAAATCCAAGATGCTGATTAACATGCTACAGGCAGAAGCTTCAAGGTTGTGGCTTGAGTGTGGTGCCAGAGGAGAGGGAGAGCAGTTTAGGAAAGGACAATGTGGAGTTTTCGAGGCACTCCTGTAGAAAGGCAGGTGACTTCAGGCTGACAGGGGGAGTGGCATGAAGAAATACTTGTTTGACCCCCAAAACTCCACATAAAAGTTCAAGCCTTTAATCCTTCCAGCAACTCACATCACTCTGGCATTTGAGATATAGCTTTTTCTTCTCTAGGGATGTTATGAAGTTAACCTTCTCCCCTCCTTTCCTAGCTTTCACTCTCTTTTTCTTTTTTTTTAATTAAAAGTTCAATTTTGAGATTTTCTTTTCTCCAGGACAACAGTCCACACCATCTGGCTGTGCCTTTTGACTACACTTCAAAATGAAGCATAGTAGGCTGAAAATTACTTCCAGGCTCTCCAAGATTCAGGTGGCCCGAGCGCATTCAGGGGACTCTGGCTAGGACTGAGTCAGCAGAAGCACCCACATGTCTTCCTGGGGGGAATGCAGCTGCAAAGCAGAACACAAAAACAAAAACACCAACAAATGAGAGCTTCCATGTCAGCCAGCTGAGTAATAGGAACATTTCCATAGCACACAGGACACTCTGCTCTTATTCACGGTGTCCAAGAAACACAATATTCAGCAAGTCTCTGTAATTACCATGTAGCATTTTTGCTGCTTGATGCCATTTTAAAGACAAAGTAGAAAGTTTCTGCTGTTAGAATTAAAAAGAGTTCCTTAAAAGTATGGGGGAAATGGTATCTTTTTCTTTAGCATGTTAGACCCTGAAAGCCAGCCTCTGAAAGTTACACACAGCTCCTTTTTTAGTCAACTCAGATACCTTGATAAGTCTTTACGGAACTTCTCAGCCTGTGAGGGGAATAATGTGATGAAGAACACTAGTGAGCAGCATTTGGGCCTGATGCCTTGAGCTTGGGAAGCCAATGCAAGACTTCTTCTTTCTTCTTCCTGAGCCCTGCCACTCTTGCCAGCAGAAGCATTGCTTCCAGACTTGCCACAGGTCAGCTCCTGCCTCCAGAGACATCAGGTAACACCTAGAAGTTCCTCCAAACTAAATCTGTACTGATGTGTGAATAGACTGATTTTTTTTTTTTTGAGAAAGGCCAACCTTGCTTCTTTGTCTTTATTTTTTTTTTTTGCCTTTCTTTTCTTGAAGAATTCTGGGGGAAATGTGTATGCTCAGCTGTGTGTTTCTTTCCAGAAGCAGAGTAACTCCCCTAAGGCATCCCCATTTCCTTCCTCCTTCTTCATCTTCCCAAACCTGGCCAGACTGCCAATCTCCAAGTACACAGATTCACCTGGGACCACGTTGGCCAGTATTTCACTCTCCAATGACAGTAGTCAGTAAATACTCATATAAATCCAATTATTTTTCTTCTAAAGCATCTGAAAGTCCCATTACTTATTCATCAGACTAAAATTTCATATATATTTCATTATTTCTACCACAAAAAAACAATTACTGTCATAATTCCTTTAATTCCCAGTGAAGATCATCGCAAGTCAGTGAAACTTTGGAAAAATTACCTAATTAATAAAATAATTTTTATGACCAGGCTGTCAGCTCTTTCTGCTTAGATAAAAAGAGATTTCTGTGTCTGTCTTCTCACAAAAGAAGTTGGGTTCATCTGCTAATATAAAGTACAAGGTAAAGACACTACAGTGATGAGAATAAAAACCATTAGATCCAAGGGACTTAAAACAGCAAATATTTTGACTGCCCTGTGTATTGCTAAAAACAAAGGAATTTCTGAAATTGTCAGTTCTTTTATTGTGTAATTATCAAAACTAACATTTATTGACTGTCATAGGAGTATCTGCTACTCTGCATGTTCTGTGCAATAGAACTGAAAATAGTTAAGAATAAATGTATGTGGATTATATTCTTTGTAAAGTATTTAAACAAGAATATCAAAACATTTACTGTTTGTACTATATTCTTTATGTTGTTGGCAGAATAATAGCACTCATTCAGGCTCTCCTGAGCTACATGCATCCCTGAACTCCACTGGCATCCCTGTGTGTTCTTTGGTGACAGAATAAATTGCTTGGTTGTAGAAACGAAGCAAGATAGCCTTTTGTGTAAGTTTGAAGAGCCTGAGAAAAAACAAGACTGCAGCACAAATGTTTGTTCAGCTCCCATGGTTTTCAAAAACATTGACCTAAAAACGAGGCGTTTTTGCTGGGAACAGCAGCCAAGCCCCACGGCAGAGCACAGCATCCACAGCGGCCGGGCTGCGCGCTGCCTTTTGCATAACTGCAGGCTGGGGAAGCCAACATCTGTGATGCAAGATAGAGCCCTGGAAACACAAACGGCTTGGGCCTATTTTAGGAAGAGGGAGACATCTCCTGGACCAACCGTGAATTTGCTACTCAATCTATACTTAATAACACATGAAAAAAACCTTACAGCTATGCGCAATATAGTTATATAGCAGAGTAGAGGAGTTCTCCTGGTTCCATATTTTTTGATTTCAAATGGATTTCAGAGTACTGCGTATTTCATACCAAGGGGAAAATAACAGCATGCCCACAAAAAAAAAGGTAAATGAGTTTTAGACTCCCATATGGATCCTGGGAAAGAAACACCAGGTCCGTGCCTGAATTAGCTTGTCTTGAGGCCAGCATTACTGCAGAACATGAGGCAAATATTAATATTGGGTCTGGAGTCAACTAAGGAGCAACCATGAGAAGTTATTCTGCTGCATCTGGCAATTCCTGCAGAATTTCCACAGATTTCCAATGAAAAAAAAATGAACAGGCCAAGACACATGAACAATGAATTCAGAGTCATTACTGATCAATTGTGGTTACCAAGGACTTGCAGCCACATCCCTCCCATCAGGGATTAACAGAATTAAGTTATGCACTTTAAAGACCCTCAAAATTCAAGCTGTGAAAGGACACAGAGAGGCACATAAACCTACCTATGTAGCAGCTTGTTTCCCTGAGGTGCAGCAGCATCCTCCACTGACGCCATCTCATCTTCACTATGACTGTGGCCTGGGAATCCTCCCCCTGCATTAAGATATTTAATTGTTAAGCGTTTTAATAATAGTGTGGAAAATCTCAGCTTTTGCTGAGATTCAGTCCAGAAACAAAAGCACACAAAATGGCTGCAGACAGCAAGTTATTGCACTTTCTTTGATGTTTAGGCTTATAATAATGTTTATTTATATTCCCTAAATCCAGCGATTAGATAAAAACACAGTAAGAGTAATGCAGTGGTATTCACAGCACTCATCTGACTCAAGTGAATCTGGAGTGTAGATGAAATTGTTTGCAGTAAGTTCAGAATATTAGAGTGGGATTAATTTATAAAGTAACAGCTTATTTTTCTGAGGGCTTTCAAATTCATATGCACTCTCAAGATTGCTTTGTAATTCTCTGTCCCTCATCAAACTTCCAAATAGGTGTGACAGCCTTGCTTTATTACAATGTTTTTCAACGATTTTCCAAGATACATGATGGGGTCAGTGCATTGGATATCAGCTGTCTACTTGTGCTCAGATCTCTCCAGTTTAGTCACCCACCATGCTTTGATCTTGGCACACACTGACACTTGTCAAAAGACTATTAAAAAGTCACACAAGTATTAGCTGCAGAAGATGCCTTTCTGGTATCTCTTGCCACAAAATGACATGACAGCATCAAGGCAAATTGTGAGGGACTGATCTCAAGGTGGTGTGCTGCAGCCTCTGAAAATTATGTCTGTGTGTTGTCAAGCTATAACCTTACCTATATCAGCATCCTTGAAAATTCTGCTCCTGGATAAGTTGCCGCACTCAAGCAAGGGAGTCTGGCCAGACCCTGCTGGCTGGTTGTGACCCAGACTCATGAAAATCCCATTTCTTACAGCCTTATATGAAAAACCATGCTATGCTGGGGAACACAAATGAAACAATCTTTTTCAGAATGAGTCACAGTATGGAACACTGGAACAGTTTCCCCAGGGAACAGGTCACAGCACCAAGTCTGACAAAGTTCAAGAAGTGTTTGGACAATATTCTTGGACACGTGTTGTGTCTCTTGGGGATGGTCCTGCACAAGGCCAGGAGTAGAACTTGATGATCCCTGTGGTCTTTTCAAACTCAGAATATTCTGCAATTCTGTGATTCTGTGACAGACAGCGAGGGACAGCTCTTCATGGGCAGAGGAAAAAAACAAAAAACAAAAAACTTCTTGCCTTCCACTTTAGCATACCTCCAACCCTTCCCAAAGCCAAGATTCACAGCTCTGCAGTGCTCATTTTCCTCCTGCAATACAGGTCCCCATTCCTAATACTGGTTGCACAAATCTTCCTGGACCTTTCTTGTTGCTGTTATTTATCAGTCAACAAAGAAAAACAAAGGTCTCACTCCTTACCCCTCTCCCTAGGACTTCAGTCCTTTTAGAGCTGTTTAATAGTAAAAGTACTATCAGAAGTTATGCTAACTGAAGTAATTGTCAATTTGGGGTTCTTTTGCTAGAAGAATAGAAGGATATTGTAGTGATGCCTGTGGTTTGCTTTCTTGCATAACCATTTATCATTTGCAATTTATTATCTTTTTGATTAGTGATTTATTCTATTTTGCTTGTAAAAAGTTGCAGCAGTTTCCAGATTTCATTCTCTATGTGCCATTAAATGTCATTCTGGCTTTCCATTTCTCTGCCTGATAATGATGGATTATTGTAGCAAAGCCTCACAGTGAATTGATGCATTGGCCATATTGGCTTGTAATTCTTAACAGGCCTGTAAATGGAACAATCTTGGATTTCAAGATTTTATGAGTGACAGAATATTTTTAAACATCATGTAGTCTATGAGATAGTATGTATATGATTTTAGTAAAGACATTATACTGGACTGCAACATTTTCCTGATGGGTCCTTTCCAACTCAGCAAATTCTGTAATTCTATGATCCTGATTTGGACTAGTCTATTCCATTTCTTCTCTCTGGGAACATACAATAAAAACTCATGTTCTGAAGATTTCAGAGTCAGTCCTCAATAGCAGAGGAACTGTTACTTTTGGTGACCAAGAAGAATATTTCCTATTGCAAGAATGGAAAGAAGCAAGCCGATCTCTTTCCTCAAAGTGCTGTCAGATCTCAGCCAGATGTGATAGAAGTTAAGTTATCTGGAAGCCATCTATGAACAGTAATGGCCTCATAACATTTTTCTGCAAGGAAATACATTAGTCTTGCTGTGTGGCTGTGACCCCAGTCTTTCACTCAGCTCTGCACACTGGCCTGACTGGTTTCCTGAGTGCAGCTCAGCTCACCAGGTACAGCACCAAGCACCAGAGTCAGGCATTCTCAACGCTTTCGTATTTTAATCCATTTCCCACATGAACCTTCTTATCCTAGTGTCCTCTTGGAGAGCAGGTAGGGTGCTAGCTACCTTTAAACTCAGAGTTTTGGGTTCCCACTGGCTCTCCCATGAACGCTCACTGTATGTCATTTGGAGCCATCTGTCACTAGTCTGGCAGAGCAGGACAAGAGCAGGGCCACCAAGAGCCACGGGCTGGACAGGGTGGGGCTGGGTTTGCACCTACAGGCAGGTGACACTCCAGAGGCACTGCTGTAATTCCTGTCATCCACCCAGCAGCAGCAGGAGCAGCAGTGCTGTTGGACCCTCCTGTCTTCCTGGCAGGAGAGGCTGGCCCCAGCCCCTCATCCTTGTTAAACTCAGGAGTCTGAAGCCAGCTTCATTCTCCCCATAGGCAAGCTGTGACTCATTGTGTATAATTGAAACCATTCTAACAACTATAGAGTTGGCATGAGAAGAAGCCTAAAATATTTTACCAGTCACAGTAAATGCACATTTTTGAAGTGGTCCACCCAGTAATTTTGAAGTGATGTTTGCTCTGACCGAACTGATTCTTGGGGGACAGGTTGTTCTCAGGGCTTGGCTCATCAATTTTATTTCATGGAAATAAATGGTATATCACATTTCATATACAAAAAGAAAATGGCTTTCAAATCTACTTTTGAACCTATTGCTTAACTAAGGAAATATCTGTGGGAAAGTATTTCTTGAGACGTAGCACTTTCCCTCTAGGCCCAGCAAAATCCCATCAGAGCTGATGTCACTCTGAATTGATAAAGTGCCTGTTCAGTCATGCAGTTACAGACCCATCACTGAAGCGTTCCTATCGCTGGGTAGATCTCTGCACCATCTTCTTTAATCCTGCCTCATTGGAGTGAAATCTGCTTTCCAGGCAGCACTTCATTTCTAATGGCTCTTTCTTGCTTGGTGTTAGATGCAAAGGATAAAGAACAAGGGACACCATGAAGGAATACTGCCCAAATCCTGCTCTGGCCAAGCACGAACTGAGAATTTGACAGGTTTTCTGGTGGATGTTAACTACTCCTATTCATTGCAAACTCAAAGAATCTGAAATAACAGTCTTCTACTCTTAAAATGCTCTCAGGGGACAGTGAAGAACAGTGTCCATATCTGTGTGTCAGTCAGTGGCTCTCTGTAATGCCTCTCCAATATCACAATCAATGGGCTATTTCAGAGCTGCAGAGCCATGCTCATGCAACAGCCCAGATGTGGGCTCACATTTCCCCAGCTACTGTGCCAAGGCAATCTTGAATTTCAGGCACAATGTATCAAGAGCTTATTCCTGGAGTTGCAAAGTCTTAGGTATTTTTTATAACAACATCACCTTGGAGCAGGAGTTTCTGAATACCCTTGACAAAATCTAAATAAAGCCATGTGATGAAATATAGAGGAACAAATGTGATAGAAAGAAAAAGTGAAATCACTGCAACCTTGAATTTGATACACAGAAAAAATGCCAGACAATACTTAATACGTCACCAGGAGAAGAAAATAAGAAGATATTTATTTATGTATTTGACATGTTTCTATATGTATTTATCTCTATGTTATACATAAAAGGTTCCAAGATGACCAAGTGATGGAATAAACAAGCATACAGCAGTTACAAAAACATACACAGAGAATCATATTGCAGAGCTGTATTTGTTTCTATTCTGTGCTCCCCAGTGCTCCAAGGCTTTTGACTGCGTTCTAGTCCAGTTGAATGCTATATCCACACACAGCCAAAGCAAATAAATCAAGCTGGGCCCAAGCTGCCTGTACAGAACCATCTGGAAGTCTCCTGAAGGTGCTCCCTTGTGGACCTTTTCTGCTCTGGCTGTGTGCCAGGATGTAAAGGATTACTGGGCAGCTCACCTGCACTTCATGACATGGCACCTCCTGCAGACCACACCTGACTCTGCACAAAGCCAATTTATGTTTTCTCACCTGCAGAAAACTGAGCTGAAGACTGGATAAACTGTGTGTTAGTAATAATATCTGAACTGTATGACAAAATACAATTACATCTTCTCTATTGATAGCCACCAGAGGCAGAGATGGAGCTGGCTAGGAGGGTTTACGTTTCAAAAAATGTTAGTACTTGCTAATAACAATTTTATTGCTTACTTTCCCATGCTTGCCTCTGTTGACACGAAAGTCAAAAAATAACCTTGAACTCCTGGCAGCCTGTCTTTTTCAAGGATATTGAATAGAAAGAAGCACATACTAAATCTCAGGTGTAATGGAGCTCTAGCCCAGGTCCTAATCTTCTGTAGAATCAAATAGTTTTGAGATGAGAAATGCCACTTTCTAACTGAGCATGAAACTGCAGGTTTGAGTCCTTGATAAAATGTGACTATCCAGGTGTGTCAACATTTCCCCTCTGCCTGAGGCAGGACCTATCAGTTCACAGTGTCACAGCTGCCTCACTCACTTGCCTAGACAATAATATGTGTCATATCTGATTTAGTTGACATTCACAGTCACGTTTCTGCTTCACTGCTTTGGACAGGAAACAGGATACCTTTGAATAGAAATTATGACTTGTAGTAATACATCTTTGCAGTTATTTGGCAGTTTTAATACACAGTGTCAACAAAATTCTGTAGTGTACAGGACAGAAAAAATAATTTCTTGTTTTCTCAAAGCTTGAACTACATGAAATGAATCTTTCATGAGAGTTTCTAAGGTATCTCTCACCATAGTGTGTCAGCATAATTTAGGAATTATGACATAGGAATGAACTAAACTAAAATAATCTCACAAACTGACAACTAATGCCTTCACATTGGCAATACCAGCACCATCAGACATGTCAGTCATTTAATATCACCAGAACAGTCTCAACCAAGTTTACCAGAAACATTGCAAACTCTCCATCCTCCTATCTGGAGTTTCTCAAAAAAAAAAAAAAAAAACCACCAAAAAACACAAAAAGACAAAAAACAACAACAAAAAAAAAACCCCAAAAAACCAAACCAAAACAAAACAAAAAAAAAAAAAAAAAAAAAACAAAAACAAAAAAACCCCCCAAAAAAACCCCAAAAAAAACCCCAAAAAAACCCCCACAAACAAACAAAAAACCAAAACACAAAAAAACAACCCACAAAAAAAAATGAGCATGCACTAATTCAATAGGGTGAATTTACACCTCATTATGAGTCAAATCTGGGTGTATTTTAGCAGTTTTCTTTAAAGGAGGCACTAGTATTAATGCCCACACCATGAAAGACTTGCTCCCTCTATCTCTTATAGAAAGAATGATGTCCACAGGATATTAGGAGCTATGACCACTACAGAAACCTGTTAAATAATCCTACTTACAAAATTATAAAGAAGATAGCAAAGACTTTCTATTTCTTTTTCAGGTGAACACAAATCTGGGAGCAGAGGAGTACTCAGATAAGATTGATCTCAAGACGCCTCAGAGCACTTGGTTTAGAAATTTTATTTATCATAGAATTGTTTGGTTTGGAAAGGGTCTTAAGGAGCAACTTGCTCCAATTCCCCTGCCATGAGCAGGGGACAGGAAGGGACACCTTCCACTAGACCAGGTTGCTCAAAGGCCCATCCAATCTGGTCTTCAACAGTGACAGGGATGGGACATCCACAACTTCACTGGGTAAGTCACTTGTTCCAGTGACTCATCACCCTCAATGTAAAGAATTTCTTCCTAATATCTAATGTAAACCTACTTTCTTTCAGTGTGAAGGCATTACAAGTAATACTATCTGTCCCATAAGAAAGTCCCTCTCCATCTTCCTTGTTGGCCTCTTTAGGTACTGGACAGTGCTCAAAGGAGGCCCTGGAGCCTTCTCTTCTCCAGGCTGAACAGTCCCAAATTTCTCAGCCTGTCCACCTGTCCTCATAGGAGAGGGGCTCCAGCCTTTTGATCATCCTCAGGACTCCCTCTGGACTCACTCCAACAGGTCCATGTCCTTCCTGTGCTGGGGATCCCACAGCTGGACACAGCACTGGGGTCTCACAGGGGCAGAGCAGAGGGGCAGAATCCCCTCCCCTGACCTGCTGCTCATGCTGCTTTGATGCAGCCCAGGGCAGGTTTGGCTGACAGGACTGCAGGAGTGTGGTGGCTTTCGCAGGGGTCCCAGGATGAGGGAAGAGATGAGAATCTTGACTCAATGTTTCAGAAGGCTGATTTATTATTTTATGATACGTATTATATTAAAAGAAAATGATATATTAAAACTATACTAAAAGAATAGAAGAAAGGATTTCATCAGAAGGCTAGCTAAGAATAGAAAGGAATGATAATAAAATCTTGTGACTGACCAGAGAGTCCGAGACAGCTGGACTGTGATTGGCCATTAATTAAAAACAACCACATGAGACCAATCAAAGATACACCTGTTGCATTCCACAGCAGGCAGATAATTATTGTTTACATATTGTTTCTGAGGCTTCTCAGCTTCTCAGGAGAAAAAGTCCTAGCAAAAGGATTTTTCATAAAATATGTCTGTGACACAGGAGCACGCTGCCAGCCCATGTTGTGCCTCTAATCTGCCAACACTCCAAGTCCTTCTCCTCAGGGCTGCTTTCAATCCCACCCCGCCTGTATTTGTACTTGGGGCTGCCCCAACCCAGTGCAGGACCTTGCTCTTGGCCTTTTTGAGTTCATGGAGTTTGCACAGCCTCTGAGGTGGTGGTGGCTTGGTGTCAAAGGCAAACTTCCTGCAGATGCACTGGGTCCCACTGTCCATGCCACCCACAAAGATGCTGAACAATGCCAGTCCCAATCCAGCTGCTGAGAACAGCACTTGCCAGCACCTCTACTTGGACCTTGAGTAGCTTCTATCTTGTTTTTAATGTTAAGAGAACAAAACAGTCTGAGGAGAAAGGATTGGAATGAAGGTCTCCTTGACATGAACCTGATGCTGTTGGCAGTATTTCAGCATGACTTAAGCAAGATTGAATACCTAATATGCTCATTTGAATTTAGATGATATCTGCATATTTAAACTTCTAAAGGTTGAACAAAGAACAGAAAACAAGTCTTCCTCCTCTGGGGTGTGCACCACTATGTGAGTGCATCAGTGTCAGGCACAACCCAGCATTTTAAAAACAGTGAGTCATTCATCTAAATCCAAACCCCTGATTTTGACCTCAAAGTGCAGGAAATGCATTGGACTTACCAGTGACAGTCTCATTGAGACACCTAATCCATAATCCAGGGGACAGATAGACAACCTCTTTCCTGTCTCTTGGTCAGTTAAGATATCTGCCCACCAACTGAATCTGCTGAGACTGTTTTAGACAATTAATTTCCCAGCTAAGATATCAACATAGATGCTTGGCACTGGAAAATTCTGCTGTGAAAGTGGGACAGATAAAATTCAGGGACATTTTAGTTAAGCCAACAAACATTAGCAGAAAAAAAAATGAAAGCTGCTTGGCTGCTATGCAGATCTTAATGCTAAGGTTCCTTCAACCAGAAGTTACACTTAGGCCCCTGGAACACACCTCTCAAACTTCTTGTCAAGATATATGTGGGCTTTTTTATTCTCCCTATACTTCTGCTCAGCATCCAAACTTGGATGCAGATGTGTTTTCATTATGTTGGATTCCTTTCCATTTGCTTTCCAACCTTTGTCTTCTTTTCTGCATTGAGTTCAGCCAAAATCCACCATAAGTTACAGTGTTATCAGCTGGGGAGAAGTCGTATGGTGTAAATGTGTTGATGGTTCTGGTGACTGTATCACATTACAAATCAATTTGCTTCACTCATGGAGTTGAAAAATTACAGCATCAAGTCTAAAACCACTACTGTCAAACACATCCTTGAGAGGCACATAAATTTCCTATGCACTTTTACAATGTTCTTAGCCACAAAATTATTTCAAACAATGGTAAGCACATTTTGCATCTTACATGGCACTTCAGTAAGATGCTAATTATTTGTCTCAAACGCAGCCTTCAGACTTTTGTGCCATTTTTTGTTCACAACTGCAAACCTGATCACAGTCCACCAGCAGTGGGGCTTTGGCAGAGAATGTCACTGCAGTAAATTCATTATTTTGTATTTTCCTTCAGTCTCTGTGAGGTACTTACCCACCATCTCCCACTGCAATCCATACCCTGTCTACAAAAGCAAGGAACTCTCTGCTTTGGGATCATCCTTTTGGTTTTATTACTTTGTATTCACAATGCCTAAATTTGCTCTTGGTTGTAGACTAGGTCCTGCTCATTTTCCCACATTCTACCCAAGTTTCAGTGTCAGAAACAAATGCATACAGTGCTTTTTCTGTTTCTTTGAATTTAAGCATGTTCTGAACAAAAATATTCATGCTGTGCCTTAGAAAGTTTTGTGCCTGGCATTTACAGCTGGCCTCCTCTACAAATTTCAGTGGCACCAAGGGCTGCTGGGGCTGCAGAACCAGGAAAGGGCAACATGCATTTAGCCTGGTGTGGCTACAGTGCTAAGTAGGAGAGCTCAACAAGCTGTTTAAGATAGCTGCCACTACAATTGAATACATGGAACCTCCTGAAGGCAATTATCTTGGCTAAAACTGTGCCTCTGTTTCCCTACCTCCATACTGTAAAGGAACATGGACCTTCTGAAATATCAAAGATGAAAGTTTCTAGGTCTCTCCTTGCACCCTCATGGTAAATGAGGGATGTGGAATTATTATAACAGATTTCCAATTAATTATTTTACCAAAATCTCTTACATGCTTTAGAAATTCTCTTTCCACCATGGGCAATATGACAAATTGACTGAAGTTTACTTCTCCCTGTTCCTATTTCTCTGCCAAATGTCAGCTGTGTGATATGCACTAAGGACATCTTAGAAATGCTTAGCAGTATTCTCATTTGTTTGCACAATCCCTTACGAAAAAACTGAAATGTATGTTATCATGTAGTCCTTTACCATTTCAGCATATTCTTTGGGGAAATACACATCAGTATGTTCACTCATTTCACTTTTCTTATTCCTATACCATTTAACACAGTTAAAAGCACCACCGTTTTTTGCAGCAACTCCATTAGAATATATGTACAAACTTATCCCCAGTGTTTCCCCACAAGTGGTGAAACAGCTCTTACAAAACTTTGTTCCCTTTCCAGCTCTGTCTATAAAAGTTCTCTACAGGCAGGATTAACAGAACTGACTCAAGTTCTCCCACTTAAATCTGCCCTTTGTGCTTTGGCATACACTTACATTTTGGGTCTGGGTTTGTCAGACAAAGGGGTTGTGCATATTCTGGCCCTTTATGTGAGCCTGGTATGCCCAGACAGAAAAGGAAAACAGGAAATTTTGGGAAATTAATGTCTATATTCTTATGAAGAAATTGTGAAATTCTAGGCAAAGTTTTTCTCCCTTCCTGTCTTGTCAGTTTATCTGGTATAACCAAAGAAAACAATTGCATAAAGAAGCTTGTATAACTTTCCAAATGAGGAGGAAAAATCTCAAACTCCAAGATGAGTTTGGAACATCTGCAACAATCCAAACAGGCCAAGCATAAGCTGAAAGGAAGGCCATGGAATGATTTACACTGTCACCCTGCTGCTGCAGAGGGCAAAGAAAGCATGTCCCAGCAGCGGGCACTGTGAAGAGACAAGGTCACAGATTTCTGCTGGCATTCTGGTGGACTCCAGGAAGGGATTCTGATAACAGTCCATGTCAGGAGGGGACTCTGGTAAGAGTCCATGTCAAACAGGAGATCCCAGGCAGGACACAGAGCCCGAAATGGAAGCTTAGCAGCATTCCTGCACTATCAGGAATCACAATAAAAGCACAACCTTTTATAAAAGCTCTGCCCCAGCCTGGCAGTGAGCTGGCTGGACTCAGAATTTGTTATTCCTGCTGATAGCAGCTGTTCTCCAAGCAGCAGTAGGCAGCCTGTGGGAGCTCACTCAAGCTTCCTAGGTGGCCCTTTGAGCTGTTTGTGGTGCAGCAGTGAAGCACCAGAAAATCTTCAAGCTATGGCACTTCCCACTGGTGGAAGGTCAGGTGGGGACTATTTTGGGGGATTCAGCAAGCCTTTTGATAACTACATATTTCAGGAATTTCAAGGGTGTAAATTTCCCCTGAGACGCACTTTTTAGAAATGCCACAATTTTACAAAAAGTGATAAAGTTTTCATCAAACAGAATTCAGCTGCAACAATATGCCCAGAGGTGTAGCACAGCATGGGCTGCAGGCACCAAACACAAGGAAAATACTTGGACCTGCATACTATTAAACAGTATAGTCAATAGTATAAATTAATTTAAATTAACAGATGCAGCCATTTGTCCTAAACAAATGGATATTCCACTGAATTATTAGCTGTTCAAGTGGAAAAGCTACAGCAGCTTTATGAGAATGATATAAAAATAGGCTGGAAGAAGAAGACTATCAGGATGTGGATTTTACCCTTTCCTTTATAAACATAGGTGTGTTAGAGCAGGAAAAGTAAGAATGGCACCTTCATACACAGAATCCCACTTAGTATATGTGAGATGGGAGTGATTTTTTTTATAGCAGTACTGCAAGGCAAAAATTTAATTTGGTGTGGAAATTACAGGAAATTACTAAAAGTTTTCATTCTTTATAGGCAATTATGTTTTAGTTCTAACTTCGTGATTTGGAGTAGATTTTACTTTTCGCTGGAAACTCTGTGGTTAAAGTTCCCATTCTGAGTAAAAAAAATTACATTGGAAAGTAAATAAATAAATGGAGTCATGTTTAACTATATACTGAAGTATCACAGGGAGACTGTTCCCTGTGATTAATGAGTTTTGGCCTGCTGAATAATTCCATTAAACCACTTATCAGCACAATTTGCTGTCACTTTTCTCAGCACTGGCTTCAGATGCATATGCAAAGTAATTGCCATGTAGAACAACAGCTTGTGGTGCAGAAACTGAGACTGTCTAACCTAATTCAGAAATTTCCATCTAGTTTTTACATCTAATTTTTAAAACAAAATCTCACTGTCATGAAAACCCTTCAGGTCCTATGGAAAATGTGTTTAGAAAACTATAAGGAACTTCTTAACCCATTTTTTGCACAAGAAATAAAAAGAGTTTTAAAAGTATCCTGTAACCACTATATGAAAAACAGGAAATTAAATATTGGCCACAAGATATTTTTTACAGTTTTATTGAAGTAAGAGTTTTAACAATGTGTTTAACTATGTAACACGTTCAGCAATTGTTAGCATGAAGCTCCTGCTTTTCTGCAGAGCATTTGCTACCCCCACTTTAGAGGTCTTCACATCACAGGGGGTGTAAATGTTCTTTTTAGATTTAAATTATGCTTATTAAAATCTTCAGAATTGCCAGGAGAGCCACTGTGATGAAAACCCTCTTATATATTTTTCCAAGAAGATTTACAACCTGCATTAGACACAGCACTCAGCCATAAAACCAAGAGAAATGTGCAGACCTGACACACTTCCTCTGTGCAACAGAAATTAAAATATATATCCCATGGATGTTGTCATAGTAACATGTGGGAAACATTAAAAGAAGTTAACATGAAGAACAGGTATAATTTATATTTCTCTAAAATCTTACCCCACACATCGCTCATAAATCATCCAGTGTGAGTCTGTGTTACAGAGCTGTTCAACTTTCCATCCTCTAGTCATATTGTTCCAACTCACAAAATAAGTGCTGGAAAAAACAGCTCAGCATCAACTACATATTACAATCTGTTCAGTAAGAGAGATATACAAACTTAAAAGCAAAACCAAAAAGGTTGATACCAGTTTTACGGTATTCACATGGATCTGCAAGGGAGCTCTGCAAGAGGGGAACTCAAAACCTGCAGCTCTTGAAGCCTAGGTGAGCTAATATTTCCCAAATTACTTAGCTAAATGATTGGTTCCTTTAGAAAGCCTTGGTCTAATTAGCTGTTGAAGACTTTCCTATTTCACAAAAGCACTGTGGTTTATCCACCCAGTAAATGAAAATAAAAAATTAGTCAAATGACCTGTAGCCTCACCTTATAGGGAGTTCCATATGGTCCCATAAGTTCAAGATCAGTACATTGACAGGATCAAGCTGGGGTCTGTAATGGTCCCCCTTGAAAATAAAAGTCTACTTCCTATTTTTGTGTCCAAAATAATTTAGTCCAATTTAATTTCAATGTATTTTATAGTCGACAGTAAAATGACTTTATACAGTTATTTTGCATTAAAACTACTTCCTAGACTATCAAGTGAATAAAATATTAAAAAATACCCAGCCATTATTTCCCAGGGTGTAACAGTTCTAAAAATCAGTCAAGCACTTGACACATATACAGAAGTATTTGAACTACAAAGTAGTGTATATTTTGCATATTATGTGATGTGTAATAATAGTTACGATTTTTTTTTTCAGTTTTTAAATCATTATGGGGCTAAAAAAAATGAAGAAAATAACAACATCAGAGATACAGGGAAGTATTATAAAAGGTCTTCCTTAATCCAGCTGAAGTCTGGTGTTCAAAGCTGAGCATGAGAATTCAAATTCAACTCAACCAGTCTGAGTTAAGGTCATTTTTCAGAAACAGAAGGGATGGGGGCAGTGGGAAAGGCTCTGGGCCAATCTCCATTGGAAGGAGGGGCACTGCTGTGGAATATCTTCAACAGGGAAAGCTTGTGGAGCTGCTGACCAGGCACCAGCCCAAGGGAAGGTGAGGACAGCCCAGGCAGGTACAGGGTCAGGAGAGGTTGGTAGTGGAGTCATACCAGTATTGGCCCAGTGGTATTTGGGGGATTTACAGCAAGCTGTGCAGTGAGCTCAGGTATGATTTTGCAAGGAAAGGAGACACCCCTGAATTTTCTTTAAAATGGAAGAGGACAGGGCAGTCCTACAAATTCATCCGGAGCAACACAGGTCATGCTGCTGCTTGCTTGCGGTGCCTGTGGCATTCGGTGTGTCCTGAGTGCACAGACACCCCAAAAACCATCTCAGGGTTTTCTGAGGGTTCATCTGAATTGGGTGGGAATATAAACACTGACCTCTTGTACAGAAATCCACAGTGGTCAGATCAAGACCTGTTTCATGTAATGTCCTTTCTACAATAGTGGCCATCAGCAAATATTAAGAAATGTTTATGGATATAAGAGTTTAGGAGTATAAGAAGGGTACTCATAAAGATACTGCCTATATGCAGTGATCAATTTTCTGAGTAAAACCTTAGTATTCTTGAAGACATTTTGTAATATTTAATGTGACTGAATATCTCCAGATTACCTTAAAAGCCATTTTCTCATACAATATAAGGATTGCAAGAAGTCAAAGAATATTTTTGAAAAAATCCTGAGAAAGGTATCTCTCAGGCTTTTAAGCATAAGTTTAACATAACTTTGGTCTTTCCAAACAAAGTGTACACTAAAATAATCTGTAAAGTAATTTTGTCATTAAATTGCTACACTTCTCAACAGAGAGACCTGTATTTCTCTTCACCATCTTATTTTGAAGTTTACAATATTAATTACTTCTACTGGATCAGTGTATTAAAAAAATATAAAGTAAATATGAGCCTTTTTCATACTTTTCAGTAGCATCTAATATGACTTTAATTTTGTGGAAAGTCTCTCACAAAGGATTACTTGTGCTGTGGGAGCACACAGTTCTTCTGGGGTTTTGTCTTTTGTTTTTCATGACTTCTTTATTCAAATGCCTCTGAAGAATATAATACTTCACACAATGTTATGTGCAAAAGTACAAGCTTTAAATGTGCTGCTTGACCTATGTTCTCCAAAAGACCCATCTTTTCCTGGCAATCCATACTGAAATAAAATTATTTCCTGTGAACTTCATTATGTTGAAAGCAATTAGCCACAGGACTTTTCTACCTATAAAGATGAAAATCCTCAAAGACCACAACCCATATACATGATGCAAACCATTAAGCTATACTGATTTATATCATTTAAACTGCTTTGCTCTATTTTGAATGCTTGCATCCATTTTTAACAGGTTTACCGTTCTCTTTTGTTTTTACATCATAAAGAAACAGAATTATGAAATTTTAATTTTCATTCAATTGGATATGTTAAGAAAAAGCAGTGAAATGTAAGCCATCTAATCACTGGGATCTTACTCCTTGTTGCAAAGAAACCACGGAGTTTGGAGAATGTCCAGCCTTAAAATTAATGACTGAGTGTGATCCACAGAGAAATAACTTTAACCACAATTTGGCTAGACCTTAAAGTCTGCATTTTTATTGGTTTTGGCATCTGGAACCTTACTTCTAATGGATTCACATCCCTTGAGATAAGCAGTTAAAGAAAGGTGGTTAGTCCTAAACTCGAATGTTTTGTGCTTTCTCTGCTTTCTTTTCTGAGATTTCAATAGCATTAAGTAGAGTGTAAGCAGAAAAGTCAATTGTCTTACACTCTGACAGGACTTGGGTTTGTTCCCAAGATGTGAGTCCTTGTGCTAAGAAGAAATGATATTCAAATGGGACTTGTTCCAACACTGACAACAGCCGTGGGATCAACACTGTAATGGCTTTTGGCTCTCCCGTCTCTTGAACGCGGCTTGTGTAAGCTCAAAGGTCCTGTTGAACACAAGAAAATCAGGACCTTCAGCAGCCATGGAAATTAATCAGATGCAAATTAAGAAATCAGAGTAGTGTAGAACAAGTAATCTGGTGAAGCCTTGCCCTTCTCTTCCAGATGGACAGCAGTGCTGAGAAGGTGATAACTGCAGGTAACCACCATGCTTTGTTTTCTGCATCATTTTACACAGCAACATGACCATGAAAAGGTCGAGACCTTTGAGACCAGTACCTGACCCATGAGAAATGGACTGCAACCACTGAAACAACACACAGGGAGATCAGGGGACCTCTTTCAGCAAACCTGGAACTGGATGGATGAAGTTTTTTCTTTCTCTACAGCAAACAGAGACATGCAAAACAAAAGGCTTGGTGCTAATGGGACACTCCCCCAGACATATGTGTGTCATTCCCACTCTTAAGGTGGAATTCCTAAGATTCCTAGAAGCTTTCAAAGTTTTATTAGTAAATTAAATACTTGGCATGGAAATTGGTATGTTAGCCCCTTATCTCCTAAAATAAGGAAATAATAAAATGAACTAGCAACCCATGGCTTGCCTTGTACTTTCTGGTGAGAAACAGGCACTTTTAGGGCATCATTCATTGATTCAGATGCCAGTTTATGATGAGATGAAAAAAAATATTACTATTTACAAGTGCTGCTCACTACAAATTCCTATTTAATACCGCCTTTAATACATAAATATATAAAGAAAATCAGACCATGATCTGTACTTGCATTCATCTCACATACATCTCTGTTGGGTTTGAAGAATCTCCCCCAGATTTCCCAGCAGTTGTTGTGGGTAATTTTTAGAAAATACATCTGGAAAATACATACAGGCTCTTTTAGATCTGTTTTTTACCAACAGAGAAGTCATGAAAGTTGTAGGCAGGGGGTTAGAGTGACTAGCAAGGGTTAGGGGGTCTCATGTAGAAGATATATAGAAAAAAATCCTTCAAGAAAAATCCACAGAATAAATTCAGGAATCTGGCAGTTAACATTCTAAAGAAATATCTGTAAAGGAAAGAAAAAAATAGAAGCATTGGAATAAAGTATCCTGAAGCAAAGACAAAAGCAGAAAAAGCAAAGGAACAAAAGAGACAGCTGAATTAGTTCTCAATATTGTGAGGTATAAAGAGGAATCAAACAGCAAAGCATAGTTCAAATAGCTAAAGACAAGGACAAAGCACAAGCACACAAAGACATGAAAATAAACACAGATGCAGCTAGGGTAAGAAGAAATATGTATCTATTAGACAGTCCAAGGAAGGTCGTGGAAATGATATTTCTGCCCTCAGTAAAAAGAAAAAGCCAGAAACAGAAGGCACCACGAAACAACATCTGTATATGGCCTGACCTGCACAGCTGGCTCTCAACAGACTGCAAACCCATGGTAAACCACTGAAACCCACCTGGTGACAGATAGAGAAGGAGCAAATCAGAGAGAACTCAGGTAACTCAGGTAACATCAAGATGTTACCGAGATGAATTAGGTTCACATAAGTTATGAGTGATTAGGGAGGAACACACCTGTGCCTCATCTGTGCTCTGAGCTGACCCTTCACACAGAATCTGCAGCCTCAGAGCCTCCATGGGTTGATCAGCTCGAGCTGTGAGCCCAAAACTTCAGAGACCTAACCTGAGAAACACACCAACTCTCCTGCTTCTTCTTATCAAATACCCAAGTGAAAAAGTATGTTAATTTTGGTTCTTCTAGTTAGTTTTACCTTGGTTCAAAAATTCAAAGTCAATTAGTGCTTAGAAATACTAAACATCTCTAAATATCTTTAATTTCTAGAAAGCTAATAATTTATACCATCATATACATTCTAGAAAAGCTGTCTTCAAGACATTTGTGTTAACTATCAATTTCAATATTGTTTATTGTTCAGAAATGCTTGGTCCTTGTTAATGCTGTCTTTAAACAGGAAGCACTTTGCTTTAGTAGGAACTTTCAGTTCCTACTAAAAAAATGCACAACAAATACTTCCCCCATATTAACTTGATACAGTGGGGGTTTTTAAAATCATATTATTTTCTTTTTCTAGAATGTATTTTCTGAGTCTGCACTAGCCTTCTATCACATACCCTTACTAGAACAGGTCAGAAAAGTTTCGTTGAAATTCCTTAAAAATGCTCAGGTTTGACTGAAATCCTTCAACTGAAACACCTCAAGTTTCTTACACTCTTGGCAGGACTCAGGCACCTCTCCCACAGAAACTTACATGGCTTCAGAAAGGAATGGCGAGGACTCAAGGCTTCTACAGGAGGCTGGAGAGACTCAGGCAGGTGCATCTTCCCAGCCCTGCCCTCCAGAGCCGAGGCTTGGGACTGTTTGCTCTTGGAGACCTTGGGGCCCCCTTGGGTCTCCAGGGCAGGTGGGAGCCCCCAGGATGAGATAGGGCAGGGCTGTGAATTTGGCTGCCTGAGGACCAGGGAGTCCTGGCTCCAGCCACAGGTCTCCATGTTCCACGTTCAGATTGCAGAACCAGGGTGCTGGAACTGGAAGCAGCTGCACTCTGTTGGTGCATTCCAGGAAAGAAAATCAATTTCTTGATTTTTAAAGCTTCACAGCCTACAATACCAGCCCTAAAATCATAAGCTGGTGATCCAGGAACCAAGGAGTTTTTTATCCAGCTCAGGGAATTTGGAGGACAGTCAATCTGGAGACCTCTGGAGCCTGTGCATTCAACCAACACTCCTCTCTTGGCAGCTGGAAAAGAAGCAGAAACACCACTTTCTTTCACACCACAGGAACTCTGTGAGCAATTTTTGGTTTTGAAGTTCCAGCTCATTTGATAATTTCAAGCAATGATTATTATTTTCTGCCAACTTGAAATTCTGTAATTTGTCCAACTCTGAATAAACCCAAGTACCTGATGACTGAGGATATGTAAGAGCCAAAATATATCTAGACTGGCAATATTGGAGTCATTGTGAAGGCAATGGATGGTGTATGGTGACAATCATGGCTACTAATTTTCTTAAAGCAATGGATGGCTGGTTACAATAAATTGGGGTCTTCAAAGGGTACTGAAATTATTTAAATGACTTTTTTCCACCCCTCTTTCACTTTTAACGTCTATTCACAATATTAAGTGTCTAAATGGAAGCAGAAACCAAATTATGTGCCAGAGTTCATCTACAGCACAAGCAGCAGGCAATTTAGATTACCAGCTTGGTTATTACTAACAGTGCAAAATTGCTGTAAATGAGGCAAAGTAAAAATACTCTCACAGACTTTCCCATTTTATTCCATTTCCTGCATTTATTTTGGAGATGAATTCTGCTGTGTTTATAGCTGAATCTTATGGATAATTGTACACTGCCAGCATTTAGTTTCATTATTTAGGCGCAAATCCTTCCAGCACTTATGCATAAGCATAACTTTATTCATTTTGAAGTTCTGTGGGATAATCCATTGTACATGAAAGCAAGCATATGAATAAATCTTCATAGGACTAGAGCCTTAAGTTGTACAAGAAGAATTAGATGTTAGAGTAATCTATTGCTGGTTCGGTGAATGCTAAATTCTTCCCAAAATACCAGATGTGAGGAAGAATGCCCAAAGAACAAAGCAGACATGACATCACCTAATTGCCATTGTAGAAATAACAGCATGCATGGAAAATAATCCAAAATGTGGGAGATATGGACAATTTGTTTTAATCTTTCTGCAAAACCAAAGTAAAACGAATGTAAACTGTAGCTAAACAGACAACTCATTAGCCACTGCACCAAGTCCATTCTTAAACAATGGCAGATTGTTTAAAATCAAACTTTGTTCTCTCAAAAGTGAGTTTCAATTTTCTGAGTAAAACCAGTTTATTTCAAACCAGAATGTTGACCTTGTCCAGAAAAGGTCACACATGTTTTAGTGAACCAGCAGCCCAATTGCCCCCAGATACCACCACTTCACCCTCCTGACTAGGAGCAAAGGAAAATGTTCTTATTTAGAAGTCATGGGGCCACCTTGATTCCCTCTACAACCAACCTCAAGTTCGTCTTAATAATTTTTCCTCATCTAGCAACCATTGGAAGCATCAACATTTCCAGAAGACCAAGCTGAGCCCACCATAGGGGCTGAGCCCTGGATGCCTAAGAGAGTTAGCCATGCTGCAAGTCTATCTCTCTGAACAAACAGGACTGGAAAATGCTTCATCTATTTCTAAATCCTAATTGAAATGAAACTGTTTTTATTTGACATTAGCCTTATCTGAGGATTTCAGAGGAGCCTGAGCAGGTTTCATCCTATTTGCTCTGAACAAATGGCAAAGTTGCCACTGAATTCCAGAGTGCAAGACCTGGCCTGAGGAACTTCTGTGCTGTGAATTACAAAGCAACAATGTAGCTATTACCCCATATTTTTTTTTTCAAATGCTTCTTTTTTTCTTATTTTAATTAAGGGGTTGACCAACCTGTCTGTTGCACTTTTCTTAAATCCATTATTTAGTCACTTGATTATATAGCAAAAATCTGAATAGTGAAACTGGTATTTCTCCATTGAGATTTCAGCTCAACTTTCTTCTTTTTAAATTTTGCATAATTTGGCAATATTTCATAGCATTTTGGAGTTGAGAAATAAAAAAGACTGTATTGTTGTGATAAGGAAAATATCTGTTGATGTCTTACAGGTATTCAAAGTTGTTTGTAGCTCTTTTAAGATTTAATTACAGGCCACAGTTAAAGTAGAGATTTAAATTATTAATATAATTAAGGCACCAAGGGTTTAGTAATAGTCAGAATAAATTTCCCCAATAAACTGAGCAATGCAAAAGAGGTTTAAAGCTTTTATTTAAAAGATGCATTAAAAAGATTTATTTATACCTGAAAGTTTAACCTCTATCATATTGATGTTAATTTTTTTCACTTTGGAAAAACATTTATTCACTGCAATAAATATGTATATATATATATGTGATTACACTGAGGGCAAAGCAAAGGTGGCTGGAGCTGGAATTATAGTTCCAGCCTATAACCTGTGGGGCAGATCTGCACTGAGTTTGTGGTGGAAGCTTATTGTAATTCTGACTGGGGGATTGCACCTGTATTAAGAGAAATATTTCTTCCTAGAGGTAGCGATAACCCACAGACACCATCCCAAAACCTGGTCCCAGTTTGCACCCTTCTTGGACCCTTGGGTGTCTGAGCCCTCAGCTCTGATGGTCTTTCCTGCAAAACCACAACTGAGTCTCAGGGGAACTTCTTCTCAATGTGAAAGTCAAATTTTGTCCAGTATTTTCATTCTTGAGCTTTATGTCCTCCCAGATGAATATTTTGCTGTCCAGCAGTGCCTCCCTCCTCTGAGCACACACCTGGCCATAGGTGAGAGGGTGCAGGGCACACATCCGAGAGCTCACATCCCCACAAAAAAGTGTTGCAGCAAACAGCTTTCACAGAGCTCCTGTGCTGTCTGTCCTAGTCAAGGGCTGTCTAAAACAGCATTCTCCCATTCTGAGAATCATCTTCATTTCTTTTTGACTTGTTTTTTAATTTCCAAAAGTTTGCAGAGTTGTTCTTGTTATTTGGGGAGGAGGCCCGTGCACATGCAGCTGCTGTGAACCCATCACACCTGCAAAGGATTTGCTACCACTATTTAAATGAGCAATTTGGTTCTTTTGAGGACTCTCTGAAGTTAATGGGTGATTTATTAGTTACTTCAACAGCAGCAGGATCAGGCTCTTGTCTTCATCAGGTATGTCATCCATCTTCACATGAACAGGCTGACAAGAGAGGAATTGAAATTTCACAGTCTGTGATATATTTAGAGATTGTTTAGATTGCATTAGGCTATGGAAAATACTGTGCTGACCAAGATAATCATCCTTCAGATATTGATCTAACCCCTGTCTGCTCAAATTTGTTCTTCCAAATCACACTGCCTGCAGCTACCTACCATTATCTTAAAGTAATACTGCAGTGACACTGCTGGGATCCTTGGACACTGAAACACAAACTAATTTCAACAGTGAAGGATTGCATGTTCTAAGATGAAATGCTGAAAATCAGACAGAAATATCCCACCTTAGCCCAGTAATACATAGTTTAGGTTTAGGGTGTAGGAAGAAGAATACATCCACAGAAATCATACCTACAAGGCTATATGGCACTACCTAGACTAGCTCTGAACAAATCACTGGGAATGATCAGGGAATGTGCCAATTCCAGAAACATTGCAGGAAGGGTAACATACATGTTCCCAGCAGAGCTAAGATTGTAGATTTCCCCAGGAAACACTGTACTACCATGGCTATCCTGCTTCCAGCACAGCACTCACTTCTTCCAAGACAGCTCCAAAACCTCTGGGTGGTGCTGCCTAGCCATATTTTGATTTAGACACACTTTTAGACATTTGCTGTGCTGGCTCTAAATATATACAAATATATGGAACAGCTCCATAACTTGGATCTTCATTACAACCACGGATTTGGAATGCAACTCTAAACACTTGGGATGGCTGAAAAGGGCACACAAAGTGAATGACTACCAGCAGCCTGGAAAACTGGGGATTTTGCCAGCAAGGCATAAGGTGGAAGAAGACCAACAAAACTCTTAAAGCTTTGCCTTTTAGGTGTAAAACAGGCCTAGTAAAGAGCTAATTGCAGAAAGAAATAACAAAATATTTTGTCAGCTTTGTAAGTGCACTTCCTTGAGCAACAGAGATACAGATCACAAGACCTGGAGCTAACACAGGACCTCAGTGAACAGTTCAAAGGATGCTTCAAAAATTACATTCTGTTTGATTTCCACAAATGTGCTTTGACTAAAATGTTATGTAAATTCAAAGCAGCCTTTGTCCTGAATTGAGAGAATGGAATTAAGGTGAACTGAGATTTTTCTTATACCTTACACATTGTACAAAATAAATGTAAGACTATGAAAACTATACATATTTGGGATTTTGCAGCATTTTAAATTATTGCTCCCAGAGCAATAAGCTGCCTGATCCTTCTTCCTACAGTTTTCTGCTAATTCAAATAGCACTAGTCTCCTAAGTCATATTACTTTTTTTAGAAACCGAGATTTTATGTTTAGCAGACCACAAGAAACTAAGGATTCTTTTTTAAATTTTAATTTAGTTTCTGGTAATCTCACAAACAAGACAGTTCAGAGAGGCAGCCAGGCAGCAACAGGTTTTGGTGTAATATTAGTAAGTTTTTACTGAGGTCCTGTGCTAGCTCCAGATCTTGTGATCCATATTTCTTTGTTGCTGGAGGTAACAAAGCCTTTGCTGCCTTTTGGCCTCTTATTCCAGTTTGTGAAGTTCAGGGTCCACATCAGCAGCACACACAGTGCAGTTCAGTGCTCCAGGTTCAATAGGCTTCATCAACAGATCATCAATAAATTTGTTCCAAAAGCAGCAATATTCCCCCCCAAACTCTCAGCATACTCCTATCCAGCATAACTTTTAACTATAAAACCACGTGTTCACAATTTCTGTTTTCATGGATTCCATGGATAATATATTCTGCCAAAACAAAGGGTTTTCTCCTAAAAGCCTTGTAAATCCATACAAAGCTACCAAATTTTCTTATAAAACAACATTCTCTCTTGAACAATTCCTCTCCAAATTATCAATGGCTAGCCAATTTTCATCAATTCTTTTAAGAGTCATCTTTTTAGCTTCTACATCTTCACAAAACAGTGGCAAGGAGGAAATATTCAGACAATCCTTTATCTAGAAAAAGCAGCAAACTGTCTGTGTTAGAGTGAAGTAGATTTTAGAACACATTAATAACATTTTTAATAAACCAAAAAAGGATCTAACTACAATACTGGCCCACAATAATTTTTTGACTATTTATGCATGAAAAATTAATCCAAATAATTCATTTTGACATCAGAAAAAAATTAAAATAGAGGCCCAGAAAGTAATCTTAGAAGGATAAAACCTCATATCAATGATTCCAAAATTGGGGTTTAATTATATGTTTCAAGTATACTCACTTCTGATACTTTTGGTTCTTAGATTTTGCAGTAATGTAACTAATTCCAAGAATTTTCTTCATTGGTTTATGTGTTATTAAGTTACATACTTGAGATAACTGTAGCATAAAGTTTTAATTGCATGTGTTAAAGAAAGTGTGCTATTGGAATGTAATTTAGGAGTTTTCTACTGCTAAATAGATAGGATGTCTGAGGTCCTAAAGCTGTGACAGGAGAGGCAGATATGGACTGAGATGAGAAGCTGAAAATATGCAAACACCTATCAATTTACCAATAAAGATGAAATAACAATGACAATTATCTTTCTCCTAACTTGAGCTTTAGATGGGTTGGTTGTTTTGCTTTGTTCTTGTATTATTCAGATGTCAGAGCGCTAAATAGCAAACAGGCATTATCCTTCCTCAAAGACTGTTTGATGTCAGAAATGGATCTCAGCCTATAGGAAAAGTCCAGAGCCTCTGGATGTGACTAAGAGAGTCAGAGTAAGATATTCAAATACTCTTGGGATGATCAGCATGAAAGTTTTGTGCTGGGGAGCTCTGCAAGGCTTGGGTCAAAGATTTTGGAATTGCTGTCACGCCTTGCCTGTCCCCACTCCATCAGCTGCCTTCATGTTGTTCTGTACAAAGGATCCAACATCCAGCTCCTGCCGCTGTCTGCCCAGAGTAAAACCAGACCCAGCCTCTCACTGACTCTTCAGGCATGCTAAGGATCTAAAACCTGTCATCTCCTGTCCCCAGATCTGACAGAAAGCAGGTGCCTGCCTAATTCTGCCTCCCCGTGGGCCCCAGCTGCAGCATCCTTCACTGCTCACAGCCAGCTCTTCCAAACACACAGATAACACTCCGTGCCATGGTGAAGCCTCCCTTCCCTTCCAGGAAGTCACCAGAGTCTTTCTGAGCCATGACCTAAGTGGCAGAGAGAAGAGGGCATTGCAAGTAGGTGAGGCACAGAGCCACACTTGTCCTTGGTGGGAGCACAGCTGGGCCAGAGGTTGAGGAACTGTGAGCAGAAGCTGAAAGAGAGAAGGGGATGTGGCAGGTCCCCAGATCATGGCATGACCATCACATAGACTCAACCCATCCACATATGGGTAAAGTGCCGCCCCACAAGGCCTAGCTGAATGAAGAAGAGAGGTTGGGTTTAGGAGTCGGCATCCTTGGTTAGTGTAAAGACAAAAGTATGCTGAAAAATGGGGGGCAGAGCTGAACAGGTCAGCAGCCGCGGGCTGAAGTTTATAAATACAACCTTACCTTGTTCCCAGCCTTGCAGGCAGGAGTCAGATTTGAGCGCAGGTGAAATTGCTGGTGCTATCCCACACGGCGTGTCCCAGCAGTGTCCCAGCATCGCTCCCCAAAAGGCAGACGGCGCCAGGGGCGCAGAACAGACGCGTTCCGAGCGTCAGGACTGCTGCTCTCCTCCCACCAGAGGGCCCTACAGCCTTTCTTTCCAGACTGTGGCATGTCTGAGGCTGGTGCTCCACTAGTCCCACTCTGCCTGCAAGAGCCCACCACGGGCTATACATTGTCATAAATTGAGCACGAAAACAATCCTGCCTGCTGGGAATGTGTAAGTCACCTCTGTGACTCCTTCTAAGACATAGGAGCAGTATTGAAGCCACAGCAGGAAAGTAAGCTGTGGGAATTCAGGACATTCCTCTGGCTGTCCTGGAGTGCCAGGATCCCTGCCAGGGGGCTCAGAGACCCTGGCACAGAGCCCAGGACACTTGGGGTTTTGATTATGACCCATGGAGCAAATTACCAACCTTATATGAAGATCTGCAAGCCACGACAGTGTAAGTAGAATGCTAGTGGATTTATCATGGGGTGAAAAATTGATTTTTTGGAGTTTTTAGCATGGGGGTTCAGGGGCCAAGATGGAGGAATCTGGGCGTGTCCAGCCTTTCTCCTTCTTCTTCTTGGCCTCCATCTTTTGCTGTGATGTTGGCTCTTTTAGATTGGTTTAGAGTAGAAGCTCACTGTCTAACACAGTGAGCAGGTGATAGGTACTGGAAAGTAATTGTAAATATTGTACATGTAGTTTTTAGTATAAAAAGATAACACCATCCCGGGGGCAGGCAGAAAGCCTCTGACTGTCTTGCTGAGCAGACCTTGGCTAGTCAGGAGAAAGAATTTTATAGATAAGATACAATAAACAACCTTGAGACTGAGAAATGAAGAGCTCTGACTCCTTCTTTGACTGCCAGGCTGGGAAAAGAGACTTTCTAACATGTCTCAGGGTCACTCTGACCAGCTAAAGTCCCAAGAG
This sequence comes from Molothrus aeneus, assembly GCF_037042795.1. Taxonomy (NCBI): domain Eukaryota; kingdom Metazoa; phylum Chordata; class Aves; order Passeriformes; family Icteridae; genus Molothrus; species Molothrus aeneus. The sequence continues at coordinate 140,799,063 of NC_089646.1, read as the reverse complement.
TAAGCCTTGAGTAAAGATACAGAATTGTTTTCAGAGACCCCCATTAGAGTTGAAGAGTGCAATTAAACAGCCCCCATTCCACAGGTGTGAAAGGGATCTGTCCCAGCTTGTTTTGTAGAGTTACAAGCAACCACAAACTGGAGATAAAACACACAGCATAGGCAGCATTAATTTCATCAAGGTGTGTTGCAGAAATGCATCCACTGGTGGATGCAGATGAACAGATGAACTGGTGAGATGAGAAGCAGCAATGTCAGCCTTGTGGAACAGGTGGTGGCAGCCAGGCTCATGGGCAGCTTTCCTCAGCCAGCAATAAATGAAAAGCACTGGAAGAAACTCAGACTCGCTGGTCCCTCAGCCTTGTCACTACAGGACATGAAACAACACAACGTGGACTTGCTGCTCTTTCTAAGGTAAAAAAGGGGATTTTTATTTTTCTGACTCCAACATTTATAGCTTTCTAAAAGTGACAGTGGATTGGAGGGTGAAAGTGCCACCTCTACAATGACACTGGACAAATCAACAGTCTATTAAATTTCTCCTCTTCCATAAAAGAATGCAAAACAATACATTATTTACATAAAGTGTGTGAGAAAGTTTGTTACAAGAATGTAAACATCAGAAGGCTTAGAAAATCTTAAAAAATCAGGGAGACATTGCCTCACATGGCTCCCTTCTTCTCACAGGGACACCTTGGTGGTGAGGGCTGCTGACAAGGTTAACAGAGAAGAGCAGCCAGGCAGGGTGAGACACCCAGAAGAGACACCAGCCCCCAAGGAAAACTCAGTCCCAGGTCCCTGCATATTACAGACACAAAACCTGGCTGCTGTGCAGATCCTAGGGAGACCACATAGGAGTGATGTCTTAAGCAGTGTAATGCTGGTGAAAGCTTTCCATTTCCCCAAGTGTTTCATGAAACCAAGAGCTGGGTACAGGCCTTCCCACAGTGAGCTGTAAGTGAAAAACAGCATGATGTATTTTCACCCTGATACTTCTCATTGGTGTGTTCTGGTCTTGGTTTATCTAAAAGGAAGCAGGATCAAACTTCAAAAATAAGCTCCAAACCATGTAAATACCCTTATTTTTTTTCCTCCCCAAGTGCACTATTCGCACTACTTTTAATACCAACCAAGTGATTCTCCTACAACTACTTTTTTCTCTGCTGGAAGAAAATAATTTTTACAGAAAATGTGTTGAAAGCATAATTTGTACTTTTTATGGCAGATTCTTCAGCTACATTCTTTTTTTTTTTCTCCCTTAACTTCAGTAAATCATTAAAAATAATTTTAAGGATGACTGCCACAATTAGAGTCATATGCAATCACCTGACATAAACCACCAAACACAGTCACACCACTAAGTCCCTGAGCCCTCTTGAACCTCAGTAACTCCTTTTCAGAAAACCAATGGGATGGCACAGCCTCAGTCACGCTATTAAATTTCTTTTGTTGCCTAACAGTTACAAAGAAGATATAAAGGGAACAACAACTGTGCAATGGAGAGCTTTGGGGAGTTGCTGCAACTCTTGGGAGCACAGATCAGAACAGATATTTAAGAGTGTTTGCACAACAGATGAACAAGAGACTCTTGAGGAGTAAAACAAGCAAGAGAGCAGAACAGTCAGCCACGTTCAATACACATAAGACCCTGGAAAAATAAATGTTTGTACAGAGCTGCACAACCAGCATGGTCAGTGAGAGTTTTTTTCATCTAGTGTTTCGATTATTGACTAATTCCAAACATATTTTTCTTGGGTTCACTTCCAGGTGCAAGGATGAACATTAACTTACCTCAAAAACAACTGAGGGCTCACCTAGGCATGGTTAAAAATGGTTCCAATTATTGGCTTGTTCAAAGATTGCAGAATTAATATTGTTGCCAGACTATTTGTGTGGTGCATTTGCCAACCATCTTCTGCTGTATTGCTGAATATCAAGTATTTATTTTGATTCTAAATATTTTTTTGTTTATCAGTCACTGAAATGTTATTGTGGACATACACTCTGGAAAGAAGTAGGCTAACGACAGCTCATAATGAAGTTATTTTAATGCACTATTTGCTTCAGACTCAGGTTCCTGTTTCTGTATAGCTCCTTTTACATCAGCTACCCTCACTTTGCCAAAGGCAAATGAAAAAAAAAAAGTAGCACTTTCCTCTTCGCATTGTAGTCCAAATTTAGGAAGCCATGTCTGAACTACCTCTAGCCAGCAATGAATTTAAGACAGCATTTTATTCTAAATGCTTGTTATTGTCCTAGTGAAAGAAAAATGTAACAGATTGTTATGCACTGAAGTGGATCATCTACATGGCTATGGAGGGATTTAGCCATTTAAAATATAATATTGACTTTAAATTAGAGATTGCCTCAGCCATGAGGGGAGAGACATTAAACAGCTCCCTTGACCACTCATCTGATCCACCTGCATCAGGCAGGCTGAGGGCTCCCTGGGTGTCCCTGCACGTCCCTGGGAGACAGGCAAGCCAAGGCTGTCCCCTCTCCCAGCTGCTGTCTCCAGTGTGGGGTTATGCAGTGGCACATGTCTCTGCCCAATGCCTGCACATGGATTTATTCTGCTCAAGACACTCATTCTCTTAAAAAGCAGAGCAGCCACAGTAGAAAAAGAACAGAAGTAGCAGCTTGTTTGGTGAAAATGTCAAAAGATTGCTATACCAAGTTGTGCAACTCTTAGTGTCCTCTGGAATTTGGGCATGGGGTCATTTCCACATAGGCAGTGCCTGCCAGAGCCCTTCCAGCTCTCCTTCATTAGCTTTTCATAGAAATAACATGGTACAAATGATACTACACTTGCTACAAACTGAACATATAACACGTCAGTTTTGAGGCCACAATTTTACTTCAGAATTTTCTTCCACTTCCAATTTTGTCTTCAGCTCCTACTACTTTGCCTAAAGATTCAGAATCCTACTGGAATAAATGTGTTGTAAAGAGAGATTTCCCTGGCCCATGCTGATAGATTCAGAAGGTTATTAGAAGAGGTAGAATTGATTGGTATTTAGAATAAGACTGCAAGCATTTCTGCCTACTTTGTTACCCCTAGACATTTTCTGTCTGCTTTAAGGTTCACTGTGGGTTATTTAGGTCTTTAGCTACTCTCATTTCATGCTTATCTTAAGCTTCCTGTGAATTCTGTGCAGGATTCAATTTGTTAAAGATTTATGAGTCCTTCCCATTCCAGAGTCATATACATCATATGGAAATATTGTGCAATGGAGAGCTTAGAGGAAGTCTCTCCCTGGCTGCCTCCAGAAAGGTGTTCCAAACTAACAGCTTTTGAAAAGAACCACCATAACAGTACCATAGTCTTTTTTCTTGTAGATTTTTTAAAATTGAATTTAGGCCCACTTTGTATCTGAATGTTTTCTAACCCAGTCCTTGAAAATTAACAGGGAAAAAAGAGAGGGAAAAAAAGATAGAAACTGTTCCTTGGCTTCAGCACTGGCTCCCAGTTAGAGTAAATGGACTGAAATGCCCAGAAATTGAACATCCTGAGGTGATAGTCAGAATATTGGGATGTGTGTATTCTAGCACATAGTGTCTTTGAACAGGCACAGCACAAACATGGCTTTTCAATTATCTACCTTTTTGTAACCAAGTTGTTACCTCGTCTGAAAAGAATATAGAGTGCAAAGAAAGCAGCAGATGACCTGTATTCAATTGGAGTTTGTCCAGCACACAGCAGTGGGACACCCCTGTACTCAGACAGAGCTGAACCCACCTGGTTCAGCAGCCAGCAGTGATCACAAGCAGAAAGCACATTAGAAACAGGACAATATAAAGTGGTTATTGCCTGCTCTGCATTACAGCTTAAAGCATTCAAAAGGGTCATACTCAAACAATTCTTTTTAGTAACTGCAGACTAGTGTTTTATAACAGTGTTTAAACCCCCTTTAATTTGTCTTTACCCATCTTCAGCTTACACAAACATCTGACCTAAAGAAATGCGTTTCCAAAACACAGTAAAATGTACATAAAATTCTGTAGTAAGTTACATTAAAAAGGCTTAAATGTTGATTTTTTCACAAGATCTGAGTTATTTTGTGTATTAGAATACAAGTATGACTCGTGTAGGGTTTGGGTTTTTTTTGAAGCCCAACAATATCTCCTCACAATATTTTACCAGAATATTTCAGAACCTATTTTAAAAACAGAATTAAACCTTGTGAAATCACTGCAATTTTTTATGTAGATAAAATTGTTTTTTCTCACTGCCTTCTCATTCAAAGGTAAAGCAATGACTCATGCGAGAGCAGAAGAGTCAGTGTCAGAGCCAGGAATAAATATAGACATCCCATCACTCAGGACCTTGCACTAGACATTAGGCTGCATTTACTTTCCCAATTTATTACACTGCAAGATTGAAAAAAACTAGAAAGCCTTTAAATGCATCCCTGTTTTACAACACAATGTCTTATGAACCCTGCCTTCTATTCGTGGCTGTGATCATGCTAACTACACAAAAAAAAAACCCAACTACTTTAATTTCTTGTGTACAAGACAGTCTTAATGAAATAAGCCCCCATCTAGGAATTGCTTTTTTCTCTAATATCTAACACTTTTTAGTTAGGCTGACCAAAGTTTACCTCCAGTGATATCCTGACACATGGTTAACACTTTCAGTAAAGTTGCTTTTTGACTGAGACAAGGTATAAGCTTTTTTTGTCCCAGAGAAAAGAAGATATGTACCTAACCTGAAAAGTCTGGGACAAAATGGGAGACTCCCTGAGAATTAATAAATGGACTAGCAGCTCTGATTCTAATCTTGGGGCAAAAAGGATTCTGATTAATCTCTCTCTTAACCTGGTCAGAAATGTGTTCTTACATGTGTTCAGTGTACAAAGCTTATAAAAAGAATTCTGTATTTGCTGAACAAGGATATTTGGCATTCTCTTGGTAATGGTGAACAGAACACGTGGAACAAGAAATTAATCAGACTGTGCATTTCTTATTGGATTCTTTTCAATATGACATCTATGAACTATCTACAAAATTTCCTTTGGCTTTCTTCATTTGTAATTTACCCTGGAATTTCCAGATGCTCTCTGTTTTGTGACAGAAAGCTGCAGGTCTCTGCCGAGTGCTTGGTTCTTTTTACCAAGCAGCAGTAAGTATTTACAACCACAGTCAAAATGGATGTATCATGGTAACTTCATACCAGCATTTCCAATTTAACATGCTGGCCCTTTGCCAAATGGTGCAGCAGAAAAAACACATTTCATATCAGATTTATGGTTTGCCCACTCTTTACGTTATTAACTGTCAAACTATTTTTGCCAGGAATAAGAGACTGAAGTAGCACTTGCGTAAGATTTCACATGCGATAACTTGATCCACACACTACTCTGTATTGGGTCTGGGTATTTTCTTAATGTTCAGAGTACCAGAGGAGCTGTTGCTTCCCCCATTATTGCTACAGAAAGCCTTTCTCACCAAGAGAAGTGAGGCAAAGGTGGGCAAGAGCACAAAAAAGGGGAAATTATTATTAAAATAGCTCTGCCTGTGTACATGCTGTACCCTGCTCCTAAAGGCTCATATTTGAAGGTCAAGAGCTGGTATGTCAAAACCTTTTGGCTTTTTCAATGCTTGTAAGCACTGCTTTGGTATCCCTGTAATATATACAAGCAAAGGTTGCCAGTTTTGCAATTCTATATCCAGTCTCATCATATTTCTGTAATTTCCTGCCCAAAGGCCCCAGTGGTAAAAGAAAGATCTTCCCCAAAACTTCAATTTTCATTTCTAAGGTAAATTTCCATCCCCCATGACTAGAGCAAATATCTTTAATTGGAGAAAGATGAGCCACCAAAGAATGGGGAGAGACTGGCAACCAAACTAAAGAATTCTGAATATGCTATTATAAAATAATTGTGTGATTCCGCCAGGCTGGGTTTGCTTATGCCCATCTGCAGAGCCCACTTGGCATCTGTCACTCAGAGAGTGTGCCTCAAAATGTGAACAAGTCCAGAGGTGTCCATATTGTCCTTTTCAACAAAGAACATCTATCTCTACACTTATGGGGAGATAAACAGATTATCTAAAATACCATATAAGTTCAGTCAAAATTTGAAGAGCATTAAAGTTACTGGAGATAAGGAGCTACCTTCAAATGACCCTTCTCAATTTAGGATTTTCGTTCATGCCTATCATGTAGTTGTAAAGCAAACTTTTCAGTCACTTCTATTTACTGCCAGTTGTTTTGGTGCACATGAATTAGACTCCTTCCAGGACAGATTAAACCACACATGCACCAGATTCTCCAGCCCCTCATGGAGGGGGAAGGTGGGACCAGCTCTGCAGACAGACCAGCTCTGCTCTCCAGTCAGGCCAGACCCCAAGACTGAGCCCAGTTCCAAACAAAAGCCCAGAACTACAGGAAGTGCAGATAAAATCCACTGCTTTATACATTGAACCTCTCTCACTGCTCTCAATTATTCTCCACCACTACGAACTACTGATTTAAAAATCCATCATATTTTTCCATTGACCATTTAACTCAAGGAAGGCAAATAAGCCTACAAGTAAGTCCACAGAACCATGCTGATCCCAGTCAAGCTTGTTCCCTTTCCCACCTGCCACCACCCTGGGGTCAGCAGCCTGGCAAGGGCAGCACTGGGGCACTCTCAGAAAATTATCCAAGAAACACAAATTCATCACTTGGAACCTCCAGCTACTTTAGACATCTGTCTTTAGATAGCTAAGCCCAGCCCTACCTGACTGCTGTGACATTACAGCCATCTGGAAAGAAATACAACTGAGTTCTTTCTTACTCACTTGGGACTATTAAAAGAGTGGATAATATTTTGCTACAAAGCTCTTACAGCATGAGGAGTCATCTGTCCCTCTGTGCTGTATGTCCCCAACAGTCCCACTCTGCCCTCCTGCTGCTTTATCTCTGCTCTGTGCAGATGCACCTGGTGCAAGGTGGGGGATATTAGAGAACCAGGCAGGAGAGCATCTGAGCCATTAACTCAGATTTTCTCTTCCAACGTCAGAAGATTCAGCCAAATAATTACACCACACAGCTGGTGCCTGCTAATACACTTTAAATTTGATAATCTGTCCAGAAGCAAAAAACATTTTTATTCAGCACAGGTTGAAAAGACAAGGCAAGAGAATTGAATGAGACAAGGTGTTTTCAACGGGATCTTTTTCATTACTGTGCTTCAGCTCTTTTCACTTTAAAACTAGAGCACCAACTAGGCAAACAAAAGACTTCTCTTTCTTCTTCAGAAGTTACATAATTTAGCAATACTGTCTTTTTTTTTTTTTCCTCCAGACTGGTAGAGTCTTAGCAACTCTTCTTTGTCAAAACAGTGTCTGCTCTCAACACCAAATTTTCTTAATTGCCCCACCTGAAGCAGAAATGTGCCAATTACATTCTTGTTCTGATTGTCACACAACTCACTGGAATATGTTGTACCAAGAGAAACTAACCTCTGAAGACAAGCCTGTGTGATGAACATTTTAAAGATATATAGATATAGATAGATATACAGATATAAGAAAAAGTGCAAAATCAACATTCAGAGGAGAAGCTGGGAAAGAGAAGACAGAGCAGCTCTGTTCTGGCATGGAGCTTGGTGCTCAAGGAGGATGGGATGGGCCTCCCTGCCCTTCTGGAACCTCACCAGATCCATACCCGGCCCTCACAGCCACCAAAGACTTCAGTCATTAGAGAGAACACATGAACTAGAGATCCAAAAAGCCTTTGTACAAACGTTTATCCAGTGTCCAGGCACTGCTGAGAGATACAAATGGGTGCCCATTGTATTGATGGGCAAGCAGCAGTCAGAGAAACAGAACCAAGAAACAGAAAAGGCAGAATTTCCCATGAAAGAAAAGGCTCACACACACACATCTGTGTGACACACCCCACAGGATGGAGGTGCCCAGTGCTGAAAACTCCTAGTGGTGCTGAGAGGGATCTCCTCATCCTGAGTTTTCACATTTTCACTGTTTTCAAATCAATTGGCAAGCTTTAAAATTCTTTGGTAAACTGTGTGAATAAACCTTCTGGGACCCCTTTCCTTATAAAATCAGCCATCATCTAGCTGTAGTTGCATGCATAGAGAGGGAACTATATGTAGAGAGAGCAGAAAATACTATCCCATTCATAAGGCAGTGCTGCTAAACAACATAGTCCATATGAGAACACTGGTCTAAAACTATGGAGAAGAACTAATCTTTATTTAGACATACAGATGCAAATTAAATGTATTAATATCTCCACTTTATATGGAATGCCATGGGGTCATGCTGGGAAGAGCCCAGTGCAGTCAGTCTCATGGGAGGAACATGAACTGATAACAAACCAACACTTCCTGATGCTGATCCTCCCCAGACTGACCTGCCACGTCTTCAGCTGCTCCTGCTCAAAATGCTACAGGGTGAGATGAAGCTGGGGGCGAAGGCACCCCCAGAAGGCTGGGCAGGGAGTGCCAGCATGGCATCTGAGGCATCTGAGGGTCCAGCAACCACACACAGGTTCCAGGCAGCCTCTGACAGCGAGGCAGAGGATCTGGTGATTCTGAGCATTGCCTGTGAGCATTGCCTTGCTTGCCTGGCAAGGTGTTCATTCACTGGGAACGGTGTAGGAGCATTGTAAAGTATTAGCCTTTGTGTTCAGGCTTAGGAAATAGATCAAGAGGATATTAAATGAAAGCAGAAAAGTCTACTAAAATACATATAATAAAATTGAATCTTCACATGAGAAAAAGATTTGCCAAGTTGCAGTTATTTAAAAATAGGCAATTTTATAGCTGCATGAAAATGCTTAAATCTACTAAGGAAAATAAAATAAAGATCTTTTACTTCATTATATGATATATTTAAAGGCTGATTATTAAACAGTTATTTTAACTAACCATGCAAAAGCACAGCATATCAGATGTCACCAGGTACAGACAATCTGTTGGGGGTAAAAGACATCTTGAAGCTCCCTGGGTTTTGTTGTAATTGTTCAAGGCTCAGAACTGCTCCCAGCTTGAGAGAACTGCTAACCAACCCAGTGTTTCCCATTGTTGGAAGGTGGGTCCCTCCTTCGATGAGACAATTTTTTTCCAAACACTTTTTATAATTCTTCTCTGTAGCACCTGCATTCTAAAGCCCATTTGCCAGAGACAGCCCATGTAAGGGGGCACAAACCAGCTGAGAATGTTTGTGGCACAAACCAGCTGAGATGTGAAGCAGTTCAAGCTTCTGTTGCTCTGATCAGGGATAGAAAGCTCAGTGTAGCACAAACACTCCCTGTCCTTCCTATGGCATTTCTGTACTCCAGCCCAGAACCTGCCCTGCATTTTGCCATTTATCTCCCCCACCATACAAGCCCCCAGACACACACAGACAGAGTCCTCATTCCTCTTGCACTACAGAACTTCCATTAACAGCAGGAGCCTAGAGAGAAATTAAAAAAAGAAAACTTACAATAGCAAACACATACACACAAAAAAGGGACAAGCAGATGATGGCTTGGAAAAATATTTTCCACAAAGGAGTGATGAGACCATTTGAAACCTGAGGTAATAAAGTAGTGAAAATCATGTGAAGCAAAATTTGGGAAGTCATCTTTGCAAGGAAGGAGAAGTCAGGCTAACTTCTCTGATCCTACATGGCATGCAGAGACTAGCAAACCCCAGAAGGAATAAACATATTATATTTTAAAACCAACTTATTTCAGATCATTTTTTCCTTTGCTTATCTATCATGATCAGAGAATGGACCTAAGGCTATCTATCATAGAACATAATATCTTTGTTAGTGTCTGAAGTAGCTCCACAGGCTCTGGAGGAGAGAGCTGCACTGCTTTAAGTGTTAGTGATGGGCATGACACAGATCTTGGCAACTAGCAGAAATTTTAGTTTGCTTTCAAGACGTGCTTAGAAGTGAAGTCAAATGCCATTTATCCAGCTAAACAGGCTTCACCTCTCTTGAGGGTTTCTCTGCTCCACTTTCATTATTTATTACAGTATATGACTGGGATATAGGAATGCTTAACAGTTTGAACCAAAAAGGAATTCTCATTATAAGAGTTGTTGTACAAGCACACAGCAACAGACAACTCCTGCTCAGAGAGTTCCTGATCTGACCAGAAAAAACTGGCATGTGCTGGGAAAGGCAAATTGACACAGGGGTGGAAAGAAGTTTGTTTTGCAGAAAAGCCAGGAAAGGTGACTGAACAGTAAACATTATTTTTACATTTAGGCACAGAGCTTTCAAGTATTTTCTGCCTTTCTGAGGCAATTTTCATGCAAAAGATCCCACTTTTGTTTTCCCACCTGAGACCAACCATGATTATGAACATCATTAGTGAGTTGGCTAAATGTTTCAACATTCCTCAATGCATTTTTGGGCCAATATCCAGCTGAATTATGTCATTAATTTGTGTTTGTTGAACAGTCAGCTCCTCCCAAATATTTTCTGAATCTCTTGGCTCACAGCAGTCAAATTTAGTAGAGGGATAAAGGTCTCAACATTGCTAAACTTCTGATGAGTTCTGTAAAAGTACTAAGTAATCAGATAGAGGGGAGAGAGACCTCATTAATACCCCCACCAAGACAAAGATAATACTGTGACCTCAGCTACTTTCAGAAACTGTGTAACTCCCAAAGAAGTTCAGCCTCAGAAGACAAACCCTTAGAAAATGTTTTGCCATTAGTTCTGCTGGTCTTAGGGCAATCTGGCTGTGCAAATGCTGAGATTTGGATGATGGGGCTGACAAAAGCATAACAAACAGAAAAACCACGTCATGCTTGTTGCAAAGATATCATTTTACCCTCTCTTCTAAGGGTCCCCAGCCTTTCTCAAAGAAGACAGCATAGCAAATCCTTCTTCTGGCTGCACAGAGACAATCAGAGCTGTCTAAAGGCTTTCCAGCCATGTATCAATAGTTCATTTTTTTCCCAGCCATAAGAATACAGTCCATATCCTCAAGAAAGCACAGGCTATGAAGGGAAAGGAAAACTATGGAGAAGGGTTTTGCAGAGCTGGAGTAGTTTAGGGTTTCCATCCTTCCCTGCTCCCAGTAAGCTCTTCCTGATCCAGCCCCTCCACCTGGAGCCAGCCCCCACTGCCCCACAAGCCTCCCACCAAAGCTGGCCCTCTTTGCCTGCTCTGTAGAGGTGGTGGTGGGACAGCTGTGCCTTCCCACATTCCTTATCTCATGTCTGCTACCCTTTCCCTCAGCAGGGCTGGCTTTGCTGAAGACTGAACTGGTCCTGGGCTGTAGGAACCATTCAGAGTATTTCAAACCATAATTCAGCCCGATGTGGAATACCTGCTCATATGGAGTTATGGCCTGAATTTTGATTATTCAATGCCATGCCTTGCTGCCTTACAGAGCACCCCAAAACACATTCTCCAGAGTGGCAGTGGATCCTTCCATCCAAAGAATGATGCAAACACCACGTGCTAACCACCTGCCTCCTCCTCCACAGCCAGAAGCGCTGGATACTGGAATCAAGGCTGATGAACATCTGCTCAGTGCTTCCACTATTTTCTCAGATGCTTCATGTGCAGTGGTAAAACAGAAGAGGAATGTTTTAAAGATGAGCCAGCTACAGATGGAAACTCCTGAGGGTCACAGAGTTTTCAGCATTTCTTCTCACGGATGACTGCAGAAAGCATTTGGTGTAGGAAAGCAACAGCTCATCTCAGCCAGAAAAAGTCATGCCTTGTGGGTGAGGTACAGAAAAACTTTTATATGGGAGACTTTGGGAGGGAAACTGAAGGGTTGGTGTGGCTCAGCAGAGCAACAGAGACCAACAACATGATTAAAATATGCTGAATTGTTTAAAGTTACAGCCTTAATGATAAATGAAACTTCAACATAAAAGCACCTTCTTGTTGCTTCACTGTCCTCTAATGCTCATTCCTCTCCCATCTGTGCAACTGGGAACCTGAAGTCTCTGTGACACCAGGAAGATTTTGTGCCTGTGTTTCAGGAGAGTGGGACATATTTTGCACACTTCTGAGTGCAAAATTCAGTACACAGCACAAACTTTTCAGCTCAGTTGACCTTCCTCAGCAAGGAAACAACAAGTTTCATTTCTGAGGAATAATGGATTACACATAGGGAAAGGATTATGAAAAAATGAAAGGTAGATGGATTTACTTGTACAAAAGCTGCTCAGATGGGTATTATTTTTGCTCCTGTTTTGTCATGGGTTTTTTTTGGGGGGGGGTTTTTTTGACAGATTTTACTTTAGCTCCAGCATTTGGGCCAATCAGAGGGGCACTCTGGTAACTGAGGGATTTCAAGTGAGAAGTTCCAGCACTGACCTTTCTCCCAAAGGCAGCCAACAGCAAGTGAATCAGCCGCTATACCAACAAAAATGACCAAGAATAGAAAGTAGATTTCCAGCCTTCCTGCTTTGCAGCAGTTTTGTTTTTCCTTGCAGTGCCAGTGGTGATTACCTTATCTGTACATACCAGCCAGCCACACAATACAGGAAAGCCACCATCCAAGAAATACCCACTTAATAAGCCTTGGCATCTTACATGCAGACTGGGGAAGGCAGGATGCAGCACCAAGAGTATCTCCCTTCAGACAGGCTCCACAGTGACAAATGCAAATCTGCAGATATGAGGTAAACCACATTACCAGGAAGGACACATAGTGTAGGAAATCTACCCTCCCTGGGAGAGCTCTTCAAAAGTCCTCATTTCTCCCGTGGTGGAAGTTTCTTTCCAGTCATTGTCATAGGATTTTTTTTTCTCCAAAGCCACATCCCAAGGTTGTGACATATTTTTGAGTACCCATGGAGGCTCAGTAGATGGGTGTGTGAGGTGTATCCTCCTTTCCATGTCCCAGCTCATCAGGTATTCCCATGGTATGGCTATAAGAGCACTGAGTGATGTCTTCCCCTATAGGACCTTCAACTATTTTTGTGTTTGGTAACCAAAATTTAACAGTACCAAGGGACCTAGAAAAGCTTGGCCAAATAGAGACAGATATCACATGATTGTGCTGTATAAATACATCAGCAAGTTAATTGCCAGTGGAGGGAAAAACCTATTTAATGAAAAGAATATGTTGGTAGGAGAGGAAAAGGTTATGAGCATGAATAGTTTTAGGCTGGAAATTAGATGAAGGATTCCACTAATTAAGGAAATATGGATCTGAAACAACCCCAAAAAGGGCAGACCAAGATGAAAATCCCAAGACAGTACTTGATCCATTAATGAGGGGATTACCTAAAATGAGATTCTGAAAAGGACTTGACCCAGAGGCACACAAGGTCCCTCCCTTTCCTATGCTATTATGCTCTTGATTCCCTTTTGCAGGGAAAAACATACACTCCTAACTTTCTAATCTCAATGTCATGGATATGCCCTGAAATGCACAGACAGGACTTGCATCTCAGCAAGGAAATCAGAGAAACACAGAAGAGTGCTGTCACAGTCTAAGGATGTGCTGAACCTTCTCCTCTTGCTGGTTGCATCCCAAATGCACTTTGTAGTGGTCCAAGACCACTGTAAAAACACAATAGAATAAGCACTCTGATTCCTTACTACTCTGTTGTACAAGTGACTACCTATTTATTGAGCTACAATGCCTGTATTTCACAAGGGGCTATTATCATGTCATTGAAGTAGTCATTTTCCTTCATTACTGTTAATTTTGGTAGGACATTGCACTTCTATTACTTATCATTTATGTTGCAGTGGTATCTAAATATCCCCATTATGTCAGAATCCCCTGTGCTGAGCTCTATATAAACATGAGTAACAATTTTCCCTCTCCCCACAAATGTCTAAAGCCTCTAGGATTTCCCATTCCTAACATTGTACTGTTAAAGCTCAACCATTGCAAACAGCTCTGCATCTGTGAAAACATAGAATAGAACTATATCTATTTCTATTTTACAGAACAGTAGAATGGCTTGGGTTGGAAGGGACCTTAATCTAATGTATTTCATTGTGGTATGGCCAAGCAGTCACTTCTGCTCAGACAATGCAGTGTTGAACAGCTCTGGGGTTTCTCATCTTTGGAGCTGCTGGTCCCAGCAAAGCCTTCAGCAAAGCCACTTTATTCTGCAATGGCTGAGTAGTATGGTGTTGTCTCTCAGCAGAGCACAGCTCTCGGGCAGGACCATCATGTTTCCAAACTGTTCACCTGACCTCACCACTGGAGCTGGAGCCTTCCTGAACTAAGGCACCATGTACCTGAGAGCTCAGTGCATGCACAGGGCTCCCACCTGTGCATTTATATGTTTGCATTAATTAGAGCTGTACTAGCACAACTTTAATTTCTGGTTAGACCAGAACATACAGAATCAACAAATGCACAAATGCTGAGAGAACAGTGTAAAGGTACTGCTGGAAGTGAGATTCTCTGTCACCTTGTATCTTGCTGAGTGTCTCAGTGAAGACTGTCTGTTTCCCATCAGGCAGTGTTATGTACAGAGCTTTGCCCTGAAGAAAATGTCTGCATGAGTGGAGATCAGAAGCCACAATGCTATGGCCTGGCAGAGTGTGCCTGGAGCCTTTAATAAAGCCACTTAATCCCACCTGCTATCTCCCAGCAGCAGGTTTCCTCCCCACTTACTGCAGAGGTGAACTTTAAATCCAAGCTGAAGCTTTATTGTATTTTTACCAGTGGTGATTATACCAGGAGCCACTGTCATCAGAAATTGGCTGCCTAAAGAGAGCATCTTTGAGGAACAGTGTCTGGGACTGAAACAAAAAGCACACATTTCTTAGTGAGAAAAAACCTTAATGCAGCTCGTCAGGGAGACAGATGGCAGCTTCCCTCCCAACAGGCACCGTGGGGGCTGAGTTTGCTCAACTCCCTCTTGCTGCACTTTGATGTATTCCAGCAGCTGTATGAAATTAATTCCAATAAATTAAACCTCTTTCAGGAACAAATGATCTGGATGAAAACTATAGTGCTAGGGGCAATCAGCCATTTGAAACTTGGTGATCTTGGAGATAGGGAAGCAGCACCCTTGTCTGTATTATAGGCATTTGCTGAGGCAGCCACAAAAGGCTCTTTCAGCATAAGAAACCAAATCAGGATCCAAAGCTCCTTCTCTAGAACCACAGTAGTGCCAAGCCAATCATTCATGGTGATAAAAAATTAGCCCAGCACATGCAGACCCTGAGAGCTGACCTTCCCTAAGCACCTTGGGAAGGCTCTGTACCATAAACCCAGTCCTTCAAGAGCCACTCCAAGACAAACCTCAGCAGAAGGAAGAGGAGCTCTACCTATTGGAAACACATATGTCTAAGGCTGATATTCAGCTTAATTATTGCTAATTTAACTTGAAGCCCACTATTGTCTTTCCTGGGCTTATCCAGCTGGCAATGTTAGCTGTTTGCTTTAGTTTAAGACCACTCCAATGAATACGACAAGGTACAAAGGCTCTGGGTGTTGAACAGTGAAAGAAGAGCATCTGGAGCAGGTGGTTATGTGCTGCAATTTCTGTCAGCAGCAAACTTTCCTAAGCTATGAAGCAGGTAACCCTTACACTCTACAGGGATATTGCTGGATAGCTTTTTTCCTAAATTTTAGGAGTAGGACAATTTTTCAAGAATCTTGTGCCCACTAATTTCAAACTTGTTTTTTTGTGAACATCACAGTAATGTGCCCAAGGATACCAAATCTTCAAAACAAGCAGAAATTTCTATAGATTTTTTCCTGCTATTACTTAATATCAATCTTCATATTTAAACGTCCCTTCATTTTTCATCTAGATGACCTTTACAACTATGGAATTTTTTATATTCTATTGCATGAAATGCCTCAAATGAAGAACATAATAATTTCTCAGAGCAAAACCATTAATATAGTGATAGAGCACAAGGATTGGAAAACTTGAGTACTGGTTGTGTTTCACCCCAGCTCTGCTTCAGTTTGCCTGGCTATTAACTGGGAGCAAAAACCTTAAGCATCTGCTGATGGTATGTTCTGTTCCTGGTTATGTGATATCCTAAGGCTCCTGGACTTGTACTGAGAATTTATCACTCTTTCCTGTTCCTTTCCAGGAAGAGTGAGTCAAATATGCAAATTACTTCTCCTTATATCCTCTTCTATACTGAGGGGATTTTAACTCTTTCCTGTAAGAACTAAAACATAGAGTTGCTGGGAAAGCATGAGGGATGTGCACCTCAGAGCCAAATGGCCAAATAAAGTAACCTGCCAGAGACAAATTTAGCCTAACAGACCCTTACAGAATCACCTAAATATAAACTCATGGGCTATTTTTGTTATAATTTATCACCAACAACCATGGCAGGAATCATAAACACAAACCTTTAAGAAATAGAAAAAGGGAGTTTGTGTATGTTAATGTGAGACAGCATTTGAACCCAAGACCCTGATGGGATCTATCTCTGCTTATGGTACCATGCCCCACACTTTTCCAAAAGTCTAGACTGCAAATTACCAAAGTTTTAAATGGGTCATAATTTTAAGCATTGAAGTCTAGGTTTTCTATATGGGTAAGAATTTTGTGCTTTTAATCATCTGCTTCTGTAACTCACTCACCTACTGATGGAAGGTTTTATTTATTGGTATAAAGTGGACATAACAGTCTTGTTCTCATTCAAGTGGTCAGAGATGTCACCCTGAAATGATCATCTGAACAAGTATCAGAATAGTCTAACTGTATGAGAAATGAGGCCTCTGGATTTTGAAGCCTGATTTTAATCCATTTGAAGCTCTCCAGGCCATAATTCAGCCTGGCTGCTCACTGGAGTGGATTCCTGTGATACCAGAGGAAATGACCACTCTTGGTGCACAGTCACACGGTGGATGCAGCCACAGCAGAGAAATATGAGTCAGAGGGACAGCAAAGATGACATGTGATGGGAAATAGTCCCACACAACGACCCCATCAACAAATGAGTGTGCAGAGATCAGTGGGTAGAGTATACTTGTGCAAACAGCCCCAAATTACACAACTAATTGCCAGACAGGAAAGCTCTTGGCAGCACCAAGTCCTGTTCTGCAAGGGATCACATGCCTGTGTCCCAAGAGCAATGGGCAAGTCTTCCTTTCAAACCTCACCTATCACCTCACCATTCCTCTCCAAAAAGGAGAGGGAAAGATTTAACTCTCCTTTTCTTCTTTCTGTTCTGTTTCTTTATTTTATCCTAGGAGCCACTAGAAAGGCACCACCCCAACAGTTGCCTACTGTGGGACAGATGTTTAGGGAAATATTATTTCTGATAGGCAAATCTAAAATTTGAAGCTCTCCTCAGGTTCTTTCTCTGAGAGTGTGAGTGCCTCCCAGAAGTTATTTGACAGCACATATATCCTAGCGATGCTGAGATACATTAAAAACCCAGCTATTTAATATCTTTGACAAGGAATGAGATCACCTGGTGTGCCAATTTGAGCTGCATTTGACCCTAAGTCTTAAAGGATTTGCTATTCCACCAAATCTTTACCCAGCCAGGGTCTTTTGATGTTGTCACTAACACCTACTTGTGTATGGACAGTAAATCAACCCAGAATGCTGATATTAATTTTTCCATCAGTTCAAACACCACTGAAGTGATGCACTTTCCCATAAATGTTCACAAAATCTTCTTAACAAAGTAATTTGTCACTGCTTTTACTAATTATCCATCTTCCCAGGAACCTGCTAGGTCCAAGTTCAATAACTGAGTCTACAGGAGGGAGATGTGAGGAGAGATTCAGAGATGGGATCCAGAGCACTAGTCCCAAAGGCCCAGCTGATGCCTTCTCTTACTTCTGCATGTGGATGGGATTTCACTGTCTTGGCCAGCCTGCTCTCACCATCAACCAGGAATTTCTCCTAGAAGGCACTACTGGTGCTGTTCTGCCATTTCTCAGTCTGAATGCATACAAAGCTGGCAGTCACTGCACCCTTCTAACAGCTGGACCCTGGAGGAGATTGTGTCCCCTGTAACTCACAGCAGCCAGGTGGGCAGAGGGCTCACCAGAAAAATAGGATGTCACACAACAGTCATGTTACCCATGAAACCTATCTGCATCTTGGTTTTCAGATAAACCCCAACATGAGACCTCAATTATTTCATGAACTGTGAGTTTTGAATTAAGGTACTGTGAAGAGTCTGGCACCAACACTGGTGTAATTCATCCTCTGAAAAACTTCACTCTCTGCTACCAATAATTCCAGCTTGGTCTGAGGGGAGAGGTCTGAGAAAGAAATTGAAATGTTTGATAGGTTAATCACACATGAAAACAGGGAGATAGGTGGATATTGAGCAAGAAAAATTAAATCTGTAATTGCCTTTATTCCATTTAATTACTTTTGGTATGCAGGGCTATGAATATCCTTAATTTGGTCTCAATTTACTGAATTAAGTTAAACAATGAATAGCCACTCAGAGAAGTACTGTGAATGATGAAGAAGGGAGAAAAGGATAGGGGAAGGGAGGAGAAAAAAGTCAGTTTTAAAAAGCTTACAAGGGTTCTGTAAATCTATTATCAATCTTCCTGCCTCTTTTTTGTGTTTTGGTACCCAAATTTACCAAAACCTTAGCACTGACACTGGGTGGGATTTAGGGCTAAGCAAGCCTCAGTGATGGATGTGGGGGAGGCAGAGAGCAAGACAGAATAAGTACAGAAAAGTGGAGTCTCATGATCTTTAAAAGGCAAGTGAAGTACAAACAGGAAACTTTAGTCAAATATTTGATAACAAGATATTTGATACAAGATTCCAGGATCTATCATTGAGATGCAGGAGGAAAAGACAGATTTTATCAAATTCAGTACTAAAAAATTTAATGATAAGCATTAGGATTTTGGAACAAAAAGTGCGGTCAAGGGTTTATAAATGAACCCAAATTCAAGATTCTTTTATTTCTAACAGTTCATCATTGACCCTGTGAAAATTGAAAAATATGATTCAATTTACCAGCCTCTCAAATAATTTTTTACTCATGCCTCATTTCTATACCTATATTATTTTGTCCCCCCTACTAGAAATATACAACATTCAACTTACTGACGCAATAAAAGAAAATATAGTGCAAATTCTACTGGAATAAAATCCTCAGGATTTAGACATTTTGACAGCCTGACTCTGACATTATAAGTTTGACATAAAAGCTAAAATTATGTGGATGTAATCCAAATAAATGATGTAATAACAGATGCTGTGAAAATAAAGGCAGAAGAAGAAACAGAAAAATCTCTGGGCTGTTCTCCAAGAGAATTCACTGTGGATGAAGCTATTACAGGAAAATAAAATTATATGTGACAAATACATACTTTAAAACACTAGGAAACAGGAAGAACAGAAATGTCAAGAAAAATAACCATGAAAAGAAAACATAGAGAAGGACCTGATAAAACTGCCTTTGCTTTGCTGCAAGACTTCTTTGGTCTTCCTACACCTATTGCAACACGGAAGATAATGTTTGCTCCCTGGATGGGAGTTGCAGAAGACAGGCATGTGTGGAATTCCCAGGCCATCCTCAGGGCATCAGCCTGCCTCACTGCTGCTTTTTATTTTTTACAAAGTGTGGATTAGCAACTTTGCATGCTTGAAATTGCCAAATTTAATCCATAGGGCCCTAAATCCATACATATTACACAGCATTACAAAACCCTTTTTCTTTACAAGAGTATTGTGGTGTTTTCATTCCAGATGACTTACAGCAAGTAATTAAAGGGATCATTAGCAAGAAGTGTACAAAAATCCTTAAGCCTCTCATGAGCAGTCTGCTTTCTCTATAAGTGGAATTGATGCTTCAACTGCCCCATTTAATGTAGGTTGTTTTGAGCATGTGCCATATTTTCTTCCTAGACTCAAAACCAAAATATCTGATTAGATCTGACTGTCTCCACCTTGCTTGAATAATGAGTCTGTCCTTAAAAAAATTGACAGCTCCATCAAGGACTTTCTGAGTTACAACTTTGGGTAAACTATGGTTTTTGTCATTGTTACAGTGAAGTATGACCAGCTTTGTCTGTTTAGAAGCTCTTCCAGGCAGGCCAATCTCCCTAAAACTATGTCCTGTACATAGCAAATGGGAGTTTTGACAGAGTTTGGGCCTCAGGATGCTTCTGCAGTGCAAACAGTAATAACTGAATGATCTGCTGGTGTGATAATAACAGCGTCTGCCATTTGCCTTAAAATAGAAAATTACGGCCTTGTCCTGTGTTGGTGAGGAAGGAATGAATACTCACACTATCCTTGTCCTGCAACAGTGCTGCTATGAGTCCCCATACAACATTTCTCAGCAGCTTCCCTGACTCCTAAGGAGCTCAAAACAAATAACCTGAGTCTACTGCAGCTATAAACCCCCTGCTATTTTAGTACTTTCTTCAGGGTAGTCTCTTCCAAGTAGCTGAACTGTGGAAGCAGCCCTGCCACATCACTCCACCACTCTTCCCCCCCTCAGCTGGTGACAATCACATTGTCACCAAAGCCACCAAGATGGGCCATGGTCAGGCATGATCAAGAACTAGGCTCTTGAAGGCTTTCTGGGCACAGCCCTGACCATAGCAAGGTGCCTGTACTGGATTTATCCCACTCTTTGAGCCAGAGCACGCCTAGCCTTGCTCTTGTTCCTGCCCTCTGCTCTAGGATCACCTCTAGTGAACCTCTCTCATCCCCTCCACCCTTCAAACCTAATTTAAAGCCTCTCAACCAGCCATGTCAAGCCATGGGGCTAGAATCATTTTGCCCCAATTAGACAGGTGAACCTCATCCTGCATGCCTGATGCCATATAAACCACCCCATGACTGAAAACCCCAAAATTCCACAGGGACACCACTTGGGTTTTCCAGTTCCTTTTGGTATTCATCCCTGGTTACTAAAGGAATCAAGAAGAACACCACCTGTGCTCCCATCTGTCCAAGCAGGCAACCTAGTGCCTGCAAGTTGCTTTTGGCTATCCTGGTATTTCGCTCATCAGCCTCATCCCTGCCAACCTGGCCAACCCATAGTGGGTAATAAACAGAACAGGAGAGCTGAAAGTCACACCCCTTTTCCAAGCTGGACTCTCCTACGCAGAGGGGATCTTCACTGGAGAGGGTGAAAAGGCAGCAAGGTCTGTTGCTGACTGCACAGGAGAAGAGACATTTTGCCCATGGAAATTGCCCTCTATGGTTATAATCCAGGGCTCTTTGGGACAATGTCAATGGCCACGCTGCAAAATCTCCCTGCAGCAGCAGCAAGGTCTGACCGATGGGATTTTGTACAGAGTTGAGGGGAAGTGAAAACTCTGAACCATGACAAAATGCACTTACTTCTTAACTCAGGCAAAACACCCACCTGCTTCCACTTGACCCTATCTGGCAAAGTCCATGTTGTCCTCACTGAGGGTTTCAGCTGAGTAAAGACTCATGGTAAGTTTTAGCTCACAAACAGAGAGGAATTAATGACAGGCACTTTTCAATGATTAACTCACACAGTTAATACAGTTGATAATCATCTCCCATTCCTGTAATTAAAGAGATAAAGGTGATATGGTTAATGAGTGCTTTAGCATGAGCTTAATTGCAAATCCTCTCATCAATGAAGTGATTTATTGAAACACTTGTGGAGCAGTGAATAACTTGTCTTCCCTTTGGAAGTGAGAATTCTGAGACATAAAAGAGTTTGGAAAATTCACAACCACTGTCAATATGCAGCCACTATCATAGATCTTGCACAGCTACCCGTTAACTACTAAATATATTTCTGCAATTATCAGACTTTGCATAATGAGGTGAAGGAAAAAAAAGTAAAATAACTAATATTAAATTACTGGTGTTGTTTCATTCCTATTACTGTCTTTCTACTCTTCAGTCTGAAAAAACATGGCTCAAGCAAATTCAGAACAAACCTTTGAAAAATCGGTATCAGCCATATATAAGCCTTTGGGAGAAGAACTGATTTTTTTTCCCTGTTTTCACAGATCATATGAGCTTCCCTAGCTGTCATATTATATCTTCAGATTATCTTCCAGAAGTCTTAAAAGGTCATTTGGATGGTCTCCAGTCTGAGGTACTTTTGAAGTAACCAATAAAGTATACATTTCTCATAAAGAAAATCTGAAAATGAAGGAAAAGTGTCTCCTGGTGACACAATAAAAAACTAAGCAGGAAAGTTTGGGCACATTTCTTTTCTGCAAACAGGCAGCAGTGTTTATATTTGCTGTCTAGCAAAGACTATTTAAATACCTGGTCTAAGAAAATATGTTTGAGACATTGAAGCCTGTGAGCTGCTTGCAGACTGAACATTTATTTCTGGTATTCAAGCTCTGTCCTTGGTCACCTAAGATACATGATATTGATTCCTTTCCTGACTGGAAAACATAAAATCTATGAACTCTTACTATTTCTATTCAAAATAGATTTGATTTTTGTCAGCAGAGTAAATAAGTACCATGATTAAACAAGTCCTGTCTGTGAGCTCAGGCTGCAGGCTTTCTCATGCACCCATCCACACAAAAGCCTCTTCACAGAAATGGCCATGAAAAGTACATGGTCTGAGTGATAAGAGCCACCTGGAGCCTCCCATTAATCCTGGCCAAAGACAGGCTTCCAAAGGCCTACTGAGAAATCACAAAAATGCCAGTGATTAAACTTGTATCCCTCGTATGAGAAATCAGGATGGCACTTACGCGGAGGAATTCAACTCAGTGCAGACTGGAATTTCTGAGAAAAAACTGAGAATATATTCAGCACAGACACTGGAGCAGTTTAAGGCTGTTGCAGCATAAACTGCAATACAAAACTCTGTACAAAACTCCGACTGAGGCAATATCCTTAACCCCTGAAATCATTACAGAAGATATATATGCCCAATTCCTTTTTTTCTAAAGAGAAAGAGAAGGGAATATGACTGAACTGAGCAGTGGATGCTGATCTGAAATTGAAGGAAAAAAAAAAAGGAAAGAGTTTTAAAACAAAGCAAGGGGAAGTTTCACCAAAAAGTTTCCTCTATTGCAAACAGCAGAAGCAGAGCCTACTGCCATCAGCATCAGGAGGTGGGGTTGGCCTTGACCAGACTTAACACTGAACACAGTGCAGTAACTGCAAACCAGGCTCAGAGCTGGGGCTGCAGGTGGAGTTTGGGGGACACAGCACCAACACCAGCCCAGCACCTCCATATTCCCTCAGGACACTTGCTTGTGGAGGGCCACCAGCAACCTTCCCTGTCCCATCTTTGTCTGTCTCTTCAACTCCTTGTGAAAGTTAGAGCCTCTCCTGGTTTAATGGAAGAAACAACCTCTCCAAAGCATTTAATTAAATGTTTTCAATCACTTGGAGCTTGCAGGATTTTCTGGCCTGTAAAAGTATGAAAAAGGTGAAAAGAAGCATGTGACTGTCCTTTGACTAACATGCACAGTAGTCTGGGATAGATGTCTCAGCAAAAGGTCAAGGAGTGATATTCCTTTCACTTCACTAAAAGGCATTTCACTAACCAAGGCATCCACCACTGCAAAATGTCACCAACCACTGCCCAGGGCTGAGCTGCTAGGTACAGCACAGTCTGTAAGAATAACCAGAAAGCAATAAACCAGGGGGAAAAAAGCCCTCTACTTTTTTTTCTCTGGAGCCCATGGTTCTAGCCAGAAGCTGCTTGCTATAGAAACAGCAGCTGGCAGCTCCTGCTTCTTGATCCTGCCTCCACAGATGCTTCACTGCACAGACCTTAGCAAGCTGCTCAGCCTTTCTGCACCTGCCATTTTTCTTCATCTCTCAAATTATAATTTTATTTTGTGCCCATCCTTCCCACTGCAAAAGCCCTGCACTACCCTGCTCATCCTCATCAGAATGCCCCTCCGTGGCAGATGAATATCCTATGTTCCTGTTTCAATAAGATGGAGAAATTGAAGCATGGAAATTAAATTACTACTCCACGGTCTCAGACCTCTCTGAATCAAAGCAATATCTTTTTGGTTTGTAGAGGTGTCCTCTCCCTACAAGATCATTTCTTTCCATCTAGTTCAGAGATAATAATATCTCTGTAACTAATCCTTATGGTTGTTGTGAGAATCCTCTGTTCATTGTGTTGAAAATGCAAAGCAGTATAAAATATATTACTGATTAAAGATATATTACTGATTAAAGATATATTACTGATTAAAGTCACAGTGAAGGTGGAAAATCAGAATTATTCCTCTTAATTTTTAGGTTTTAATCTACAGCAACATGACATGCCTCCTGGAGTCTTGCTCTCCATTCTGTTATTGCTATAATGCTTTCCCAGAGGAACTGCACGGGAACTGGACAGTGCTCAAGGAGAGGACATTAAAACACAAAGTGTTATTCAGAACTGGAGTGGACCATCACAATGAGGTAAATTTTTAAGATACATACAGAAGAAATGCATGTCAGCAACTGGAAGGGATAGTTGTAAGTTTCCATTGATTTGAAGTAATTCAAGAACAGTGTTGAGTCCATAGTCAATACAATCCATTCTAAACTTTCCTGCCCTTCCCTGCTGAGTCCTTCAAAGGTTAAACCACCAGAACAGCTCCGCCAACAGGACCAAATTCCAAGGAGCTTATGTAAAACTCTGGGGACCCAAAATATTAGAAGCAATGATTTCAAACCAAGGAGGGCTGGTTTGTACCAAAATGAAAGGGTGAGAGGAGGGACTGGAGCTCTGGCTGTTAATTTTTGGATCCCAGACTAGAAATGACCCAGAGTTTCTCCAGATGTCTGCCAGCACCTGGACCTGCTTACAGCAGCATGCTGTCCCCATGGCCAGGGAGGGGCCAATTTTTAGCACAAAATGCGCAGAAAATCAGGCAGCTTGGCGTACAGACAGCAAGCAAGCAAATACACAGGATCCACAGAAGTAATGTGAATTTACTTTTCTAGCCAAATTGTGTAAAAATTAGCCTTTAAGACAGATAGGTGGTGTTAAACTTGGCTCACAGTTCAAGACGGAGGTTTGTCATGTTTATGGCTAAAGTTTTTGCTGGCAAGAACTATGATTTCTAAAAGCATGAAGAATTCATACCCCTAAACAGCACATATTTGCATAAAAGTCCTTTAATAACACAATAAGTTATTTCACAGGAAATTGGACTTTTTTTCTTTTCCTCCTCACTCCCCTCCCTTATTTCCCAAGCAGTTCATTATGACCAATTACTTTCTTAGAATAAGAAAGTGTACAGGGACCTTGTGTGCACCAGGGGAAGTTTGCCAATCAATTGAACCATGTAGACATGCAAATCCTCTTAGTGGAGACACAGTTTATAAAGGCAAAGGAGATGTATATCTAAATGGCCTGCTCAAAACGGCAAACTCCTTCTAAAGTAGACAAAACTGCTGTTTATTTTGTTATTCTGATAAGCACTAGTGATAAAACACTGAAGTATTAAACTCAAGGTAATAAAGTTTGGCCTCTAGTTGCTCTGCCACTTGAGAGAGCAAATCTAAGAGATGCCAATTAGGAGGAAAAAAATCAGACACCAAAATGAGTTAGATTCCAAACAGTTCCATCATGGATGAGATATAGCCTTTCATCATTTTTGGAAACTTCTCTTCCCAATTAGAAAATACAGCTGCTCGAATAGTGTCATGTCTGTTCAGCAAGTAGCAGGCACGATGTGTAAGCACTTGTAGCATCAATAGGGACCATTGTTCGAAAATATTGCCATTGAAATCTTGTAAATGTGAATAGAATTAACGTTCCATTCATCTCTCACTGTCACACTCTGTTTATTTTACTGCATTGTCTGAATGAACGTGCAGCCTCTCATATGCTCATAGGTCCCATTTCACCTAACAAACGTCTGATTGTATTCACAGCTCTTCCCTTCCTCCCCGCTGGGTTTCCTGCAGAGATCAGGGCATTAATGAAACCCCTCCCCAAATTGTCCTTTTCCTGCCGAGAATGTTATATAAGGCCTAATTCTTCCTTATGTTATTCTGTGCAAAGCCCTTTATATTACTCTTCTACTCAAGGAACAAAAGACAATTGTTCATCCACAGCAGAGGAGAATCAAAAGATCATATACTTTCAGGTAATGGCACATTTCTGCTGATTGGTTACTTGGTTCTTGCTACAAAAGAAAGTAACATGTCAGATCCCAGAAGCAGTTAATCACACCTGACTAACTATACTCTGTTCTGAATTAGAACTATCATGAAAAAACACAGGTTGATGAAACAAATATTCTTTGCTCACTTCATATCTTTTATAGCCTCAACCTTCCAGCTTTCCTACAGTGTTCTTGAAGATTTAAAACATTTTTATGTGTAATGAAGAGTCTCATTCTCTTTTTGAGAGTAGATATGCATCTCTCTTTTAATTAATTTTAGCGCTGTAGGATTTACAGTACAGAACTGCAGACACCACAGAGGAGGTTGCATGTGTGTGGGAATGAGTGTGTGTTTATCTCATGGGGCACTGGGAAAGGCCAGTGCCTTTCTGTATGAATTCTGCCTCTAATGCTGCAGCTCTTTTAAATCCTACTGTTTTTATGGGGCCTTTATCAAATCCCATTATATGGGTGGGAATCTTACAATGCACTTCAGTGGGAGGTCAATTAGATTCACGTCACTAAACAGTGTTGATGGACAATCAGTGGTTGCATCTATCCCTTACTCATTTTCCAGCATTTTCTAAAAATAGGAGAGACACAGCTGATGTGCAGTGGAGTGTGCTCTGCTGTCCTGCAGTCTGCAGAGAACAAGCTGACATGGCTAGGAAAGCACAGGTCTTTCCTGGCTCTATCTTCCCTTCAGCTCACTCAGTCACAAAATGACAGAACTGCTGGAGGTGTCTAGTCCAGCCTTCTGTTCAGAGCAGGGTTAGGGCCAGTGCAGCTCACCCAGAGCTCTGTCCAGTTGACATCTGCAATATCTACTAGGACAGAGATTCAAGATTTTTCTGGGTCACTTTAAATATTTGACCATCCTTGCTGGGTTTCCACCCTTTGCCTTAGGAGTCCTTATATAAATTTCCCACATTTCAAGTTGTGCCCATCACTTCCCTGGGCACCCCAAGAAGAGTCTGTATGTATCTGCTCCCCACCCTCCTATCAGGGGGCTGTCAATGGCAGGAAGAACCCCCTGAGCCTCCTCCAGGCTGAACAAGCCCAACTCTCTCATTCTCTCCTTTGTAGCATATGCTTCAGCCCCTGAATCTTAGTGAATCTCTGTGGGACTTACTCTGGTTTGTTAATGTTTTGCTTGCTCCAGGGAGCCCAAAACTGGTCACACTGCTCCAGATGCAGTCTTAAAGATGCTAATTAAAGGGGCTAGAAATCACTTCCCTCCTGCTAGCTACTGTTTTGGTAACACAGCCCATGATGACATTGTTACAAGGACACATTCCACATTCCAACTAGGCTCCTTGGTCTTTTCTGCAAAGCAGCTTCCATGTCAGTCAGCCCCCAGCCTGTGCTGGTGCAGTGGGCTATTCTGGTCCAGGTGCAGGAAAGTGCATTGACATTTGCTGAACTTCACAAGTACCTGTCAGCTCACCTCTCCAGCCTGTCCAGGGGCCTCTGAAAAGCAGCCCTGCCCTCCAGGTTATTGATTGCTTGTCCACAAACTCACTGAGAGTGCACTTTATCACCACGTGCCATTGATAAAGACATTAAACAGCACTGGCTCCAACATCCATCCCTGAGATACACCACTAGTAACTGGCTGACAGTTATTCCAGGTCATGGATCACTAACAATCTAATTTTCCACCCCCCTTTCATCTGCTCATCCAGTCTGTATCTCAGCACTTGGGTAATTTTAGTAATAAGCTGATCATGGGCAACACAGAGAAACCTGCTGTATGCAAAGATGTATAGGGGAAAAAATTATGAGTGTTGTAGGTCAGGAAAGCACAGGAAGGGAATTTGCTTTATTTATGATTTTATACTCCCTTCTGCAACACTCATCTGTTGAACAGCAGTGTTCCCTTCAAAGCCCCTCAGAAGTCAAAGTAGTGTTTCAAGAAAATTAATATGAACCTTGAATTTTCTTTGTCTGCTGGGGAAAACCTTCTGAGAATAATTCCAAGGATCACAAGAGAAGCATAAATCCTCCATGTTTCTCAATAAGTGAGTTTCAACAAAAACTGACACATTTCTTATCCAAATGTTTCAATGCACTGGGCCCAGATGCAATGGCAGTTCACCACAACCAAAGCTGGATTTCAAAAACAATTGAAAAGTGCTACAATGACCACAACAGATACAGATTTATAGTCTCCCTGCTTTTCCTAACTCATTCTTAAACACACTAAATTGGCTGTCTTAAAAACAACTCCCAAGACACTCTTGCAGCAACATGATGGAAACAGAAATTTTTGTCTTGAGTTTGCCACTAAAACTGACCTAAAAGAGAGTAAAAGAGACAGAGTCCTACTTCCAGAATCTTTGGTTCTTGTCCCAGGGTTTCATTTGGGACTTAGAAGCAGTTTAAAATGCCAAGATTTCCAGACCTCCTGCTGTGGAGCCAGAAGCCTTGTGTGCTTGTCAGCAATGGAATTTAAGTTACAGACATTCAGGTGTGTCCTGTAGCTGCATCCATGATGTTGCTGGTGTCAGGGCTGCACCTGGGTGCACACCCTGCACATTTAGACATTGGTTCCCTGGGTGGTCCCAGAGCTTTCAGCTGGTCCCTGCAGGGGTGACACAAGGGACTGATCTCAGACAAGGTGATCACAAACACCCTCACAGTAAAGTCTTTGTCTAATTCCCTCAGGAGGAATTAGGCAGGAATACATATGGGAATTTTGAACAGACCCAGAGATTCTCCCAGGCAGTTCCTGCTGTACCTAGATCATTTTATAGACAGTACTGTATGTGTCAATGTGCTTGTATAGGGGATGGCAAATCTGGCTGTGCTGAGGACATCCCCAAGCTATACCTTCTGCAGAAGTGACAAACTAACACATTGATGAGCTACTTCTAACTACTCAATAGAAATTGTTCCTGCAGTAGCAAAAACGGTCATGTAGAACGGCCTTCTGCACACAACAAAGATAAATAGGGGATGTGTTCCTCATGGTTTAGGAAAAGCTACATTAGATCATGTAGGACTGCAACACAGCTGGACTACAGGAACTGAGCAGGATGGTGGTTCAGGAAGTGTCACCTGATCCAGCAATAGACACTGTTTCAGGGACCCTGACAAGAGGCACTTCATTTGCCATGTGGATATTGAGCCAAACATCCCATCCAAGAGACGTGATTTCCCACGCGAGCATTACCCTAAGCCAAGACCCCACTAAGTTAGGGATTTTCTTAAGGAAACAAACAGTCTCCATAAGACAACAGATGTTTCACATTTGTTGTGCAGATGTGCAAGGCTTGAAGCCTTAGAGCTCTACAGTGATCCCCATCTAGACTTTCTGGTCCATCACTGCCCCAGGGGTCGTGGGAGCCCTGCAAATGTCAGTGAGGCATGAACACTCAGAGCTGCTGCACTGTCTGCAGAAGGGCACACAAAATTCTGTGAGTCTCGGGTCTTTTGGAGCTGGAGGTGTCTGGTTTGTAAGAGAACAGTGACAGCTGTTTACATCTATAAATGTTCACACTGATTTCACAACTGCTGCCACAACAGTGGGCCCAGAGAGTTTCCTGGTAGTGAGTGGAACTGGAATGCAGTATTGTGTGAACAAAATGTTAAAAAGGAAAAAAAAGATTCTGCCACCAAATAATGTTGGTTTCCAGTAAGCTGCAGCTGCTACCCTCAAATAGGGCAGGGGAGAGCTGTGGAAGACCAGCAGGAGTCAGACATTTGACTGCTGAGCAACAAGTGGATCTTCATTCTGCAGCATGGGGTGCATGTCCCCATTCTAGTCCTTCTCCAGGCCTTTATTCTGTGCTTCAGGGCTCACCCTCCCCTGCCTTGGATTGGTGGTACTGATCACTACATGGGCTCTTCCATGAGGCTGTAGTTGTTTTTCTACACTGCTCCCAGCTCTGCTGGTTGCACTTCCCTACATTAATTCAAATCCAGCCTTAAAACAACATTAAAGAGTCTGGATTAAAAAAATTATTTCATTCCCAGAGGCTCAAAACAGCACTATCTTTAGGAATTTTGTGTTCTCTGGCCAAGTATACACTACAATTATACAAGCTTATCGCTGTTATCATGAATGCATTTTTACTTTTATAGTAAATGTACAATAATCTTGCTTTTATTGTTAGGTTTTAATAATGGATTGCCACCCAGAAAAAATCAGAGTTGCTGTAGGCAACTGGGAAGCAGTCCAGAGTTACCCTCCTGTGTGTTCTGGGTGCCGGATTTCAGAGGCTCATGCTTATTTGTCTCAGTTCAAATCTAGTGAGAAAGTTATTCTGTATTTGCATTAGCATAAAGAAGCATATTTTGCTAAAATCACCTCCTTCTCCCCACTGTTTTTTGTCTAATTATATGTGGTAGAACCAGATTCTCAGAGGAATACTTGGGAAGAGCACACTTGGCTAAATAACTGTGCTGACAATCTAACCAATTGTTAAATGCATTGTGCAATTTCTATTATTACCTTCAACAACCTATTTTTAATTTATACTATATAAATACTAAATAAAACTCCAGTATTTCAGAAACCATCCAATCTTTGAAATTATGCTTTCCATTATGTGTGTTTCAGCACAGTCAAACTCAAATTACCTACAAAAAAGACCAAACTTCTTATAAAAAGATGCAAAAAATTTACTTTCACTATAATACCAATTTTGAAAAAGGATTCCGTCTATTCCACCCCACCAGAAGATTAGTCAATATGTTTCAAACTAAACATGGTTTTCAATTCTGGAGTAGATATTAGTTCTGGGTTAAATATACAAAAATAAATTGGTTAATGTCACATCTATTAGTCATGTACCGAAAAGCTCCAACCACCAAGAGCTTTCCATCTAGGCAGACTCTGGGCAGAAGCAGTGGCAGTGGCCACAGTGACAGGAACATGGACTGGACAGGGTAGGGCAGGGTGGGGCAGCCTGTTCACTTATCACACAACCAAGAGCACAGTGTGGGAGAGCTAAAGGGATGTGGTTTGGCAGTACTGGGTGGTGAAGAAGAGATTACATCTAGAGGTTCCTGCATCCTCTGTGACTTTTTCACCTTTTAATTTCATCTTGAATATTGAGAAATGTCATTGTGAAGCTCACATGATAATTTCCATTAAAGAAAGTAAAGGTACTTTAAAAAGAAATGAAGTGTTATTGTATCCCTTAATAGATAGAGAACTAGGACACAAAACAAGGGTTTGTCCATCAACAGTGGCTGTCAGAGCTTACAGGCCAGGACTTACACATAGAAAAACACTGACATAAAGGCAATCCACAGCCAAACAACCAAAAACTCTGCTTGATGAATCTGTCAGACAGATGGGAAAAAGCCTTAAATATCTGTCCTAGAATGCATTGTGCAACAGGTGACTAACAAAGAAGGCCTAAATGTCACATAACCAGTGCCACCTAGATTTCAGTGTCAAATACCTTCACAGTTTCTTAAAATGAAGAAATTCTTCATTAATTAATGAATTAACAAATTTCTTCATGAATTAATGAATTCCTTAAAATTCTTAAAGGAATTTGAAGCAACTTTGTCTGTGATTTGTATATATGGTGGGTTTACCTCCAACAGAAGTATCTGGTTTAACAAAGAACTGTGGCCCATTTGACAGTTGTAGCAGGGAATGGATTTATTGTGTGTAAAGGATTTGCTCCTGCCTTGTCTTACTTGAGTCTGCCCCTACATTTCTTTCAGGTGATTACTGACAATGGAAAACTAACTCAGAGAGATTACACTAAAACAAGAACACACTTTCAACATTTCCCTCCCAGACCTGCCTCATAATTTGGTCTGTCATTATACCCCCAAATATGATGGTTTCCATCTGAATTAATTGTAGACCCTTTGTGTCTTATTTCTAGACCACAAGAGAACCACCCAAGAATAAAAAATACAGTGAGGCTGATTCTCATTTCTCTGACATCAGTGTTCCTTTGCCCTCCCTAGATTTACACCTGATTTACAAAGCTGTCAAAAGACAACCAGCACAGATATCACCTGAAGCAAGAGATGCAACTCAGCCAGAGTTGCAGAGCTCAAAAGTGAAACAAAGGCAATGGCACACACGCGTGCAAAAGAATATAATAATGTTATGGAAGACCTCGAGGTGAGAATTCCAGTAACAGCTCCATACTCTCTCCTCCCTTGGTGGAGCAGGCTTTTTGTGCAGCACAAGGAGTTTCTCAGGAAATCCACTACTTCCCCTCTGAACAGGTCCTGCCCTGCCGTGGGAGGGAGCAAATCTCAGTCACTGGTTTGCAGCTCTCATTCACTGCAGAGCTCAAAGGGGCTGCCTGAGCTCCTTGCCCTCTCTGGTGACGGCAGTGAGAAAGTAAAGCACTTCTGAAGCACTGAGAACCTCTCCTGCTTGGAGAGCTGCTACTCCAAGCAGGGACAGGCAGAGAGGGGAGCCTTACTCAGGTTCTGGAGGGCTCCTGGAGAGCTCTTCTTTGGTAACCAAGAGGGACATGGCACTTCCCTCTCTTGGGCTTGGGGATGCTCTTGGGAGACAAACTTGTGCTGAAGTCACAGTATGAGTGAGCTCAGGATCATCTCTGCAGGACCAGTCTTGGAGAACAGCCTGTCTCCAGATTGCAGACTCCTCTCTTCCTTTCCCTTCTGTTCAAACAAACAATCTCTGTTCCTCACCACTGTAATAGGTTGATTTACAGCCTTGGAAGTTGCATGGAAAGAGGGACAATGACCTTATTTCACCTGTGAGAGGGTACAGCTGGAGAAAACTAGCTTTTCTAGCTGAACTACTTTGCACAAAGGAAACAAACACTTCTGGCACCTGCACAGCAGCCAGCTTCTCTCCTTCTGTGGGCAGCAGGCTGCAGGCACAGATGTCTGGTGAATACCCCAGGAGAAGTGAATACCACAGGGGATTCGGGGGCAGGAAAACTCCAAAGACCTTGTGGACAGTGTGTTTCACAGGCACCATGGCAGGAGAGGAGTGGAAGGTGGGGCACCTCCAAGTGAGACTTGCCAGAATGTAAAGGATTTGACAGGTTGATGACATGGGCATGAAGCCACTGGGTTGTTGGGTCAGAGTCACATGGTTGTAACACATGACACATTTCACCTCTACAACATTAAAAAGAAAAGTTTAGACCAAGGCTAAGACCAAGAGAAAAGAAAAAGATGGTAAAAAATCCTTTTGTTGTTTTGACACCCAACCAGATTAACGTGTTTCTGATGAAAACGAAAACCAGAGCTGAAAGATGTTGGATGATATCTGGAGTTCCACTACCTTTTTCATTATTATATGTTCAAGAATTACTGCAATGCAAACCTCTGATCTTGGCATTTAAAACATGCTGGGCTTAGCTTACAGAGTGGAGGGAGATCGGTATGCAAGAGATAAAAAACTAATTCAAGAAACTGCAGGATCAAAGTAACTTGGAATGAAAAAGTTAAGAAGCTAACACACTGAGAGAGATCTGCAAAGCAAGTGAAGGACACAAACCCAGGAAAAACTCTACTATAGTGTAAACAGTGTAGCTATGAAACTTTATTTTCAGTCTTTTGAATTTAGTCCTTTCATAGAATTTCTTGAAGTCAAGGCAAACATTTCTAGAGTCCTGAGCTTGATCCTGTGTATTTTAAAGTAATTTTAATGGTAGAAAGAACTAGACTCAGATCTGTGTGCACAAGAAACCTCAACACTTCTGGCATCCGCTTCTGCATTAACTTGTGCCAGGGTTGTATTTGCAGCAGGGAGATGTTCATTTGCATCCTGGCCCATAACTCCATGGCTGTGGGAATATTTGCTCAGCTTGCCTAGTTAGCATGTGACTCAGGTAGGTGCACATACGGATTTCACACACATACTTCTTTCATGTACACACAAGTAGGTTCCTGCTTTGAAAAACTGAATGCATAAAGCATCTGCTGGCAAGAAGTAATGCATTCATTTTATTTTCAAATGCCATAATGTGTGGAAAAACCTGGATAATTTCAAACTAAGAAAAGAAAAACAAATGCTTTTGTAATTTGGAAAACAAACCATAATGCAGCCTCCAGGTTATGAAGACCTTTAGCTGCTCTTGACATCTTCATAAACCCCACCAGCACCAATGAGCAATGATTACTGAATGCTGACTTTAAAGCCAACAGGCTCCTTCAGCACTGAGGAGGGGAGGATTACTCCTGGGGATCAGGTGGGCTGCCTGCCCTGCACCAGCAATGCCTGTTGGAAGGCATGACACAGGACATGTGTGACATCCCTCCATGGTGCAACAGGGACATCTGCATCAGCACTGGAGCTTGCCCTGCTGCATCCCATCAGGCATAGACACAGGAGGGGCTGCCATGGGGGAATGAGTAGTTCAGGCATGTTCCTCAGAAAGGAACTTAAACTTGGCTGCTGCAGTGTTTGGGATCACTGAAGGAGCTGAACTCCCTTCCAGCTTTCTCATTACTTGTCGTTTTTCCAGCACTGGCCTTCCGACACTGGACTTCCTTCCTATCCAGATCCGTCTGCTGAGCTGGTCGGTGTCAGGGTAACAAGATGGGAACGTCATTATCCAGACCTGATTTTGTCCAACCTCCGTCATCTGAAACATGTTCAAGGATCACAACCCGTTTTTTTCCAATTTAAAGCACTTTTGGCTGAGCTGGCTTTGAGCTGTTGTAACACTGATAATGAAAAAGGAAGAAAAATAAGATATGAGAAGGGTTTGAGCATGTCCCAGAAGTCCTTCAAAAATTACACCTCTGCTATAGAAAAGCACAGATAGTCATAAAGAAGCCATAGCTATAGAAAGGCTCTCTTGTGTCCTTACCTTCTCTGCCTGTGAGGGGAATGGGAGCTATGTTCCCTGCACCACTGAGTGGTGAGCTTGCATATGTGGCCTTGCAGTGATTTTGCTATCAGGAAGACAGTTTATGTACACAAGATGTGAACACTGACCTCTTTGCCTGAAAAGAGAGGGAAAAGTCCCCATTAACAGGCAGTGTCCTCATTCTGTCTCCAGTAGCCTCTCTAGTACAGCTGAGTGCCATACCCACAACCCTTTCTGCACAGTTTTTCTTGTGTTTTTGTTCTTGCACGCACACACAGACCCCAAATCCCTTGATCTTGCTTGGACACCCAGACAGTTCCTCAGACACCACTGCTGCACTTCATGACCTGGACATGCTTCAGTGCTCCTTGTCCTGGGAAGCAGCTTCTGTGTTTTTCAATGCCCTGACTTCTTCCAGTTCACTGAACTGCTTCTTCCATTTGGGCCCTTGACTTTAGCTGAGCCCATAGGCCCCTGCAGGTCAACAGCAGCTATTAGCATTATCTCGCCTAACAATTTGTTTATACAGCAGGAGTTAAAGGGACACTAATCTAGTTCAAGCATTTAAGCACTTCTAAAATACAAAAATCAAAAAGTTATTATTTGGCTTGTTTAGAAGACTCCATACTTCACAGCAAACCCTTTCAGAAGGAAAAGTGATGCAGAGTTTTGCTAAGCCTTGTCTGTGCTGAGCAGCATTCTAGTGATTAGAGATGGAAGTTTGGAAGTATCGAGTGCTTTGCCCATCCCACCACACATCCTGGCTTCCTTGCAGAGAGTCACACTGAACACTGCAATTGCAGTGTGAGTAATTACAGATGCTGCCAGAAACAACACTGTCAGGAAAAGTTTGTAGTTGAAATTAGGAATGTGCTTTCTGCTATTCTCTGGAAAGCTTTGGAGCAGCTGACTTTGGAATTTTATAACAATTTTATCTGTGGCAAACCTGGGCATCCAATAGCTGAACGTCCAATTAAACATCTGGTTTTATCTTCTTTTTCTGCTCCTACTCCATAAACCTAAATTTCAGAAATCACACTGCAGGTGTGACTAGCAGACCCGAGGCAGGACTGAGGTCAGTAATGTTGTCAGGGGCAGAGAAGTCTCAAGACACCTTTTCTTTCTTACCCTCAGTTCAGCAGCCCAAAGTTGCTCTTGGCGTACACAAAGACTCGGGGTACACAAACACAATTTGCAATGAGCCTGCACTCCCAGGACAGAGAACACACACATCAGGCATCAACTGCAGTGTCTCCAGGAGGAAAGACAGTCTGGGACACTGTTTGCCTTGAGCCTGTGCCTTAGCATCTCTTACACTATCTTTATTTTCAAGACTAAAACATCATCTCTGTTTTCTTTACAGATCCAAGCTGCACAGCAAGGGGGAGGAGGAAGCAGTGAAGGCTGCTATAAAGTCTTTTCTGTACTGGGGATCCATATCTCAGATGATGCCCTTGGGAAATTTTATTATTTACCTCTGTTGGAATGGGGAAGGGAAGTAGCTGGAATAAGCACAGCTCTTAGATACACACAGTGCAATTGTATACAGGAGCATTCCATGGGAATCCCACTGGAGCACCAGACACACTCAGCAGACACAGCCCAAACACAAAGTGTGTGTGAGGCATTAAACATTTACTTTCCTTTCTCTATTACCTTTGCACAACAGGACAGAAACCACCTAAATATCTCTTCATTGTAAATTTTCTGAAACTACTCTAAAAATGCACTTTTCCATTAGCAGCAGCACTGATCCTTTATTAAGTAATGAAGAAAAAACATAAAATAATTGGTAAGACCTGATCACTTGGAAACAGATGTCTGATTTTATAACTTGGCCTGGACACTTGGCCTTGAAGCTACACAGGAATGTGAGTGCTATGACAACTGGCACTGTAACACCTGATTTTTGCAAGCCTGTCCTTTTCCTCTCTTTTTTATGTACCTAAAGCTGCTGTAACCAAAGGAGCACATTCATTAACTATGCTTTGCACCTCGGAATGGGATCTACAACAACCCACCAACCCAAACATTCAGGGTATTGTACATGAGCTACCTAAATGAGCAAGGGAGGAATCAGCTGGAGAAAAGGGTGTGTTGCAGCCTCCTCCTGCACAGGGATTAGGTGCCTTGTTCAGGTTTAGCGGGACATGCTTCTTTTCACTCTGGATTCACAGCCCTGAAAGCTTAATTATAGCTTTTCACCTTGCATTGATTAACATGAGAAATGAAGAGACCTCTCTTCCATCTGCTTTTTCTCCACCCACTCATTATCCTTGAATAACACATCGCCTGTGGATTCTCACTCTCCATAGGTGCAGGGGTGCATTCCTGCTGGGGAGAAGGGACCCGAGTGTAACCCAGATGAGGCCGCAGATGAACTAGGGTAGAGGCCTCCTTTTGGAGGGAAGGGAAAGTGTCTTGTGCAGCTTAGTGCAAGCAGCATGGTCTGAGAGACCCTACTAAACCAAGACAAGCTTGCCTGAGGATGATCCCATGTATAAGTCCCACCACACACTGAGGAGGTGAGTCCCAAGTTGCCCAGCCCACATTACCCTGGGGCACATGTGTGTACCTGGAAGCAAACCCCCAGTGTCAGAAATGAATGGCATCACTTCAGAAAAGGGCAAGATGGAGTGAGCCACATGACTCACACGACTGAAATGATTGGGACGGATAACTTCTCTGGCTATCCCAACCTCCACAAAGTGTTGTCCATACATACACCAAACAGTCCAGAATCACTGGAGTTTTCATTCCACCTTAGGAAGAAGGCAGAGTTGTTCTGAAAGGAGCAGAAACAAAGGCAGTCCTGGAGGTGCTTCCTGTCGGTAGTTGCTGTGGGGGAGCACCTCCAGGCCTGCTGGGGACATTTCCGAAAGGCAACGTGAAAGCGATGCCTTCTCTGAAGACTGAGCTGGAGCTTCAAGCCCCTTGTCAGGGGCCTATTGTTTCCTAGGAGGGAAGGGAGTATGGGAAAAACTACAAAGCAGGACATGCAGCCCTTACGAGTCTTTAACATTCGTAATCAAAGTCATATAAACAACAACAAAATGTGCAAAAGTATCGGTCACAAGCACTTAATACCTCCATCCTACAAAGCTGTGAAATAACTCATATTCTACTTCCATAGACCTGAAATTTAAGTACCTTGGGGCCACCCGTTAGTTTTAATTCACTTTATACAAAAATCCCTGGGAATAAAACAGAGTTGGGTTTTCCTTATCCTTTCCCTGCCGTTTCCTTCAGCTCCGCGGTACACCCCGCTGCAGACGGCAGCTGCCGGGGCTGGGCCCGCCAGATGCCAGCGCAGCCCG
Source organism: Molothrus aeneus (assembly GCF_037042795.1). Classification (NCBI taxonomy): domain Eukaryota; kingdom Metazoa; phylum Chordata; class Aves; order Passeriformes; family Icteridae; genus Molothrus; species Molothrus aeneus. The sequence continues at coordinate 140,761,025 of NC_089646.1, read as the reverse complement.
GGCTCGGAGGCACCGCAGCTCACCGAGGGCGTCCCAGCCGTGTCCCCGGGCGGGGCGGGTTGTCCCTGTCCCACTCCGCCCGGGGCGGTGCCGCCAGGTGCGCCCGCCCCGGCGCGGCCCCGGCGGGGCGGCCGCGGCTCCTCGCCCCTCCCCGCCGCGCCGGGAGCTGCCGCCCCCCGGCTGAAGTCCGGTGCCGCCGCGCTGTGCCGAGCCGTGCCGAGCCGGGGGTGCCGTCACTCGGCGCTTCCAGCATGCTCCTAAGATGGCGGTAGCGGCGGCGGGCGGCAGCGGGGGCGGCCGGGCGCAGCGCAGCGGCTGGCTGGAAGTTTTGGTGCGGGAGCGCTGGCACAAAGTGCTGGCCAACTTGGGCGGCGAGGCGCTGGTGCTGAGCGGCGAGGAGCGCCCCGACGGCGCGGCCCACAACGGGCTGGGCGGCGATGGGACGGCGTGCCGCGGGGCCGAGGGCGGCGGGGGGCCGGCGGCGGTGCGCACCGCCTTCACCGACCCCCCCGAGCAGGTGCCCGAAGCCATCTCCAACAAGAAGCGGTGCGTGAAGGTGCTGAAGCAGGAGATGGGCGGACTGGGCATCAGCATCAAGGGGGGTAAGGAGAACAAGATGCCCATCCTCATCAGCAAGATCTTCAAGGGGCTGGCGGCCGACCAGACCCAGGCTCTCTACGTGGGCGATGCCATCCTGGCCGTGAACGGCACGGACCTGCGGGATGCCACTCACGACGAGGCGGTGCAGGCGCTCAAACGGGCCGGCAAGGAGGTGCTGCTGGAAGGTAGGGGAGCGGGCCGGTTCGGCCGTGCGCGCCCGGCGGCGGGGGGCTGTGGGACGGGCCGGCTCGGCTGCCTGAGGGACGGCGGAGCCGAGCCGGGGGCGAGGGGGTGACTCCGCGCATCCCGTGCTGCTCCTCCGGGCGTCTTTCCAGCGCGGAGAGTTCACACCCTGTACCCCGCGCCGGCACCCTCGACGACATGTGTTATGGACACAGCCCCTCGGCAAGGGACCAGCGGGATGCCGGAGAGCCGGGCTTCAACTTCCCGCCCTCGTATCTGCCGGCACAGTCCCCGCAGCCCCGTCCGTGCGCGGTCGGTGGAGGCTCCGCAGCCCCGTCTGGTCGCGGCGATGGGTCTGAGCCCCGAGCCCTCCTGGGCTGAGGCTGCCTCCGGGTGAGGGATCTTCTGGATCCCTCCTGCAGGGTGAGGGATCTTCTGGATCTGCCGCCAGGACGTTTTCACATCTTTTCAACCCAGGAAAGGTGGGGAGAGTTGGGTACTGTGAGAGGAGGGGTTAAAGAAGTAAAGGAAGCCCCCCCCTCCTCCCCTGCCATTAAGGGAATGGCTTGGTGACTTTGCCCTAAGTCATCTCGAAACGCCCGACACCACCCTCTCTCCAGTTCCTCCTTCCACCTTCCTACTCCCGATCAGGGATGGGGGGTGGGGGCAAAGCGGTTTAAATGAAGCTGGGGGTGCCTCACGGACTCATCTGCCATCCCTGCAAAGCAGCCTTTCCCTTTCTCAAGGGTGACTGAAAGAGTTTCGTAAAAAGCAGCCTTAGAAATTGACCTCGGAGAAAGGAGCAGACGCTGGTGTGCGTGGAGGACACGTGGAGGGAGGGTGTCCCCCCAGAACGGGACGGAATTTGGGGGGAGCAAGTAGAAAAGCAGATCCAGGTTCCTTTAGACCACGAGTTCATGAGGAGAGAGCCGTGCAGAAGCGTCTAATCCCTGTCTTTTCACAAGGACTAATTTGCTTGCTCCACCTGAGAGAATGAACAGCTTCAGAACTGCCCTTGGCGTGTGTGTGATAAGTGATTACATATTTGCCCACAAGTTCATTTAACCGGAGGTCAATGGCATCTGAGGCATGCTGCAGTCTGCCTTTCCCTGTGCCATCACTTTCCTGCGGGCACTCCCACCTCGCTGTACCTGTAGCCCTTTCGGTACCGCAGATTTCTTCACGTGTGGCTTTTTTGGGGGCTATTTTGAGGAGCAAAGGAGGTGCTGCTGCTGGCTGGGAGGTGCAGCTGAGCATCAGCTATGAGCAGCCAACTGTGGCATAAAGTTACAGAAAAAGTTTGAAAGGGAGAGAAGGTGAAAAATGTATTCCGTAGTAGTGTGTGCTGAGAAACTCTTTTGTTGTCCCTGTGACAGCAAAACTGGAGGAGTTCGTGCTCCATGAGGATTTAAGAAGCTGAGGACAATTGTGTCTCCTCTCTCTTTGTGCCCTGCAAAACCTGCAGGACCAAAGTGCAGCTTGTCTTCCCTTGCTGCAGCTGAGTTGATTACAGATACACCTCTGAAGTACTAATATGAACTTCTCTGGGCGCTCTGATGTGGGGCTGTTGCATCTAAATTTTATCACTGATTTGTTTATGCTGTGTAAGGGCTTTCTGGGGTGCAGCCAGGTAGTGGCTGAGCTTTGCTGTGGCCTAATGAGTAATGTACACAGTGCTTGCAAGTCTCCCTCCCTCTGTGTGGTGCCTGCAGCATCAGCACCTGAGCACTGTGCTGCTGGGCGAGCCTTAAAAACCCCTCAGTTTTCTGGGCTAGGAGTGGAGATGAAGCTGTTTCACCCTCCTTCACTCCTTTTGACATCACAGCTATCTTGCATTCCTTTGCTCCATGCTGAGGTGCCTCGGTTTCTGCAATTGAATTTGTAATTTGCAGTTTGAATATTTCAGTAGTGATCTCTATGTAAAGTTAAAATATTCTGACACTGGACTCTGTATTTTGTCCTGCCTGTCTCTTGGTATTTCAGCAGAGTAACCAAACCAAACGTTGGCTCCAGCATTGCCTGGGAGGGCTTCTCCCTTCAGTGGGGACCCACTCCACATGAGTGGCTTATGAAAACAGGCAGCTTAGAACAATTCTCTGCGATTCTATTGCCAACTTTGATGCTCATTCTTCAGCAGCAGTGTCTAAAATGGTATTTTTATTACTAAAGGAAGGAAAATGCAAAAGTTCTTTTTAATCTTTAAAGTATAGAAGGGCAACACTTGATTTTCCTTTCCTTACAGATTATAGGATTTTGCCATTTCCTGACTTCTTAGAGAGTTATATATGGCAAAAAGCAGCCTGTGATGGGGCAGGGCAAGACCCTTGTGCAGCTCCTCTCTAGATTCTTTCTCCAATTCACAGAGCAAAGCCAGCATGTGTTTCCAGGGTCAAAATGTAAGATTTACATTTTATGGAGATTTTGAGATTTGTTTGTGACTTCCAGCCCAGGAAAGCCAAATTTGCAAAAGCATGGCAAGGTGTAAAGCACAAGAAGCACATTTCATGGTGCAGCAGGGCTCTGGGTATTGCCCAATGCATTGTGCATTCCTGGAAAGGGTCTTACCATTGAGTATTTCCTAGAGGTTATGGCAGGGAGGATGTGTCACAATACACCCAATATCAGAGTGCTGGAGCCTGCCTGTTATATAGTGTCCTGCCTAAAACTGCTTGCTCAGTGGAACGAGGCATTTACCAGCTCAGCACTAAACTGTAGTCTCTCCTGCATTCCTGTGCAGGGAGGATGGGAGTGGAAAATCCCTCCACAGGCCTCTGCACCCTGTGTGGGAGGCAGGGCTGGCACCTGGGTGGGTGGCAGGAGAGGAAGGTCTGTGAAGAGAAGGAATCAGGCAATGCCTCATTTTACCACTTGCCCCTTTTCCTGCATTGATCACTGTCTCTGAGCTGGTGGAAAGAGAGATTTGCTGCAGGGTCAGGGGTGGTGTAGCTGCAGCAGCTGTGCTGGTGTGGGGGGAGCACAGCTGTGAAGCCTGGTAGGAGAGGCCCTACTCTAACGAATTCAATATCCATGCTGGGTAGTTCTGCCTTCTCATTTTCCATCCCTGACACTTGTAGAATTCACCTACTAAGCTAAAGTTCCTTCTTATAGGTGTGGTCTGTGGAGTTGGCTAGGGTGCCTTAAATCCAGTAGAATTTGGTAAATGGAAGGGAAATAAGGCAACAGGTGATACTGCCTTGGGAGGAGAGCTGTAAGGCAGAAGGTTCAAGAGGAGAGGGAGGTGATGAGGAGGAAGGACTTGAGCCCTTAGAAATCATTCTGTGTCCTCATCTTCAGGGATGGACTGCTTCTGCCTGCAGGGTTTAATTTCCTGTGAGCTTTTCATCACAGCCCGGGTGTGAGGAGCAAAGCAGGCAGAGGGAGCAGGGGTGGGGGTAGCCCTGATGTTGGGCTTGTCAGCCCTGGGTGGCTTTCCAGGGGTTCAGAACAGCAGGATGGAGCTTCTCACCAGAATTCAGAGAAAATTTCCTGGTGGAGCAGAGAAAATTTCCCTACATGAGAGACAAGGCGCCCTCATTGTACAATACATATTTGCAAGTGTGGAAGGAAGTTAAAATTATCCTGACAGCTTTGTACATATAATTTGTACAAATAATTATATGTACAGTTTGTACATATAATTTCCTTGTGGTTCTGTTAAATTTGGGCTTCTTTGGAAAATCAAGCACTTTGAAAAATCAAGCAGCCCCTCTCGTGCTGTGTGAAGCACATTACATTCAAGTGACTCTCAAGACACCCAAGGTGTTTGTTTTTATCAAAGCATCCTGGGTAAGAGCAGTCCCTTGGCGTGCTCTGTAACCAAGCTGGTTGTGCTTTACTTGTATTCTCTATGAATACAGTAAAAAATACAGTGAAAAAAATGAAAACTTGAAGTAGCCTATGGTAATGTCAAAAAAGACCGCCCTCTGCATAATGCTGCAGAAAGAAAAAGAAAGAAGGAAAAAAAAAAACCTGCATTAGTGATTTTTGCTATCTTTCTGCAGGGTATTTTTCCCTTGTTTAATGTGTGTGGGTGAGCTAGTAGTGGTGGTAGTGGAAGCTACCTAGTGGGAAAAGGAGCATCTTCTTAGTGCTGTTAGAATTTTAGTGGTTTTGAATGATTCTCAGTCAACTCAATTGCAAGGTCCGTGGAGAAGTGCTTTTGGCAGCCTCCCTGGGCTTGCATAAATTTCCCACAGAGAGCCATCCCCCTGCACAGTGACTTTTAGCATATGGGTAGTAGCCTGTAGTCATCTTCTGTGGCATTCTTGGGAATAAGGCACAGCTTTGAAGCAAAGAATAAGCATGATGCAGTTTGTACCGTAGTAACATGTATTATTTTCCAAACAATATTTCTGTAAGAATTGTAAGGATTCTCCTCCTCCTACCCTTTTTAAATTTTCTCTGGGTGAAGCAAAGCAATCGTATCTGTGTGAATTACATGCTGAAATAGTGTAAAATAGGTATGGGCTTCTTGTTGGCTGTAGTTTTAAATCTTACCTGGTTTTGTGTTTCTCTCAGTAAGGTAGTGACAGCAGGAGATTTCCGAGGAATAACAAAATACAGTATTTATCCAGAAAGTGAGTCTTCTGTGAGTATAGAGGAAAAATGAGGCACAGGGCACTTAATGAGTGCATATGTGACACAACTAGTTACTACAGTCAGGTCAGGGCTGTAAATCTCAGTGATTGCTAATTGTATGCATAGTTATTCTTTATACTTCTAGTATAACTATGGACAAAACACTTTTTTTTGGGGGGGGGGAGGGGGTGTTTATACCAGCAAATATGCAGTTAGGGAAATGCCTTATATTTAGAAGCTGTACATTTCATGACTCATGTAGCTACCCTTGCTACACATCAGTTTGAAAGTGAAATTGAAAGGGAAAGGAGCAGGGAATCTTATTCTAAAAGTCCCAGGTCTAAGCAGTTCCTGAGAATCTCAGTTTTGATTGATTCAGCTGCCTGCATCTGATGGGGAAGGTTGAGTGGCAACACTTGATGTGTTTTTCACTGATTAGATTAGATTACAGGCTAATTTAGCAGTCCAGACAGCCTGTATCACCTTTCACAGATAAAAATCAGTACATCCTCTTTGCAGTAATTTTTGTATGAGTCCTCTGTCTCAGTTACTCTAAAGAAAATAAGGCACTTGTGGGCAACACATTTCTGGATTTACTCGGACTAAGTGCAGGGTGCCCTGTCAACCCACCCTGGGAATCCTATACTAAGCCCTATAGAAGCAATTTACTACCATCTCCTTAAGGGTGCTTAGAAGATTAAATATGTCTAGAGACCTGAGATTCAATTGCACATGCAGATTAAGCATGTTAAGTATCATTAGAAAAGAAAAAAAGCATGTTTTAAAATCCTGGTAGTAATTTCTTTGTGAAAATTAAATTGAAATCTTGGTATTACTCTTAAAGAATCTTTAAACCATGAGAGTAAAATTGAAAGCTGAAGGTTCCTGCTATAGTTAATAAAACAATGTTTGTATCTTAATTTTTGCTCAGGCAGGTGCCTTTTCTCTGAAGGCCATTTCCACCCTCTCAGGACAGCATTTTCATACAGTGATGCCAGGGGCACTGGCCTCTTCCCACCCCTGCTGCCCACTGGGTTTGAGTCAGAGATGCTCACTGCATGTCTGTCCTGAGGGAGCTGATGTAGAGTGTCCAGAATTCAAACCAGTTTGGATTTGGGACAGCCCAGCTCAGGGGCTCATCACAATAGATTGATGGTTTCAGATGTTAGCTGGGAATGAGTTTAACTTTCTTTTATTCTCTTAACCTCACTGTTTCTATAATACATGGTGTGGAACTTGCCCTGCTGGTAATGTAATGTAAAATTTGGCTGTAAGTATAGCATCTGTTTGTGTTTATTCAGAGTTCATAAGTATTGGAGAGTTTCCTCTATTTGTAACCTGTATCAGTAGTCTGCTTCCAGGCTTTAAAAACACATTATTTCCATTCCATTTTTCTAATTTAGATTTCTGATTATAGGATTATTTTGTACTTTATTCTGCAAGATTATGTTGCCATGGCTACTTGTTAGAATTGGTACAGCCACTTCAGTAGAAGGGAAATTGCAGGAAACAGTAGTTCAAGAGAGCAATAGCATAAGTGAACAAAATGTGATGAGAACAAAGCTGTCCCAATACAGCATGGAAGACTCTGGCTTTCCAAGTCTGAAATAGATCCTCAAGCATCTCAGAAAAATAGCTGGTGAAGAAGGGATGGTAGCAGTATTTCTAGAATGCAGAAAATCCTTTAGCTACTTATCATATAGAGTTTGTGAGTAGCCCATAGAACACAGCTTTGCTGGCCTTGACATGGTGGGTGGAGGTGAGCCAGGTTCTTCTTCCAGCCCCTCCCAGCCCCACATTGGTGTCACTACAGCAGCTGTAGCTGGTGGGAAGTGGGCTTCACTTGGCTCAACCATGTCATCTCTCCAAACCTTAAACTCTCCAGCAGAGAAAAACATTTCTGCCAGCATAAGGTGTGCCTCTGCTAAGGGTTTTTAACAGGACATCTGCTCTTAGAGCAATCAGGGAGAGCATTGTACTGTTATGGTAGATTGGGAAAGAGTTAGGACTTGGAATAGTAGGAATAAATTGAGTTGTTTTGGCAGAGGCACATCGTTGTAAAGATAAAAAGGAACATCGGGGAGTGGCAGCATTTGGTACATGCCCTGAGGAGTGTCACTGCAAGCAGGGAGGCAGTTTGAAGATGTTCAAGGTGAGGCTGATGTGGGCTAGAGAAGTCTGTGAGAAACTACAAAGGATGTAGAAAGCATGGAGTGCTACTTGTCATTGATGCTACATGTAGGAAGGTGTGTTGTGAGCCTCCTTCATGCTCTTAAATGAGTGTGTCAGCTGCTATTTTGCAGGATTAGGAAAGCTGCTCTATAAGACCATATCTCTGTGCTTTAAAAGATGGGTAATGGCTCAGTCTTCTTTACCTTGCACTTCTGGGAGACAGGATTAATTGAAATTATGACATCCAGCATCTTGCAACATCTGAGAGTCCAGCAACACTGAGTAATGAACAGGAACACAAAAGTTTTCTTGTGGGGGAAGTTGGGAAAAGACGGAATTGGTTTGTTCATCATCTCATTAGCAATCAAAACATAATTTTTCCAGAACATAAGTTAATAAACTTGCTTAAAAAAGGTTTAATCAGCTGTGACTAGTTCATCAGATTGCTTCAACACTAGATATTGCCTCGCAGTTAGGTTAAGTTTGTTCCTTAACATAAATTCAATAAAGAGACATAATTTCCACATAACTCTTCGACAGATTTCTGACTGCTGCTTCTGCACACTTCTCTTACAGTCTGGCTTTAATTTTGTCTGTCTAGGACTTGAACTACTGAACTGGTTACAGCTTTGTGCACATATGCTAAGGGCACAACAAAGTAGGTCACTGCCAAAGAGGCACATCTGTACTGTACTGTTGGGTAAAATGGAGTTTTTAATTGTAAGGAAATGAGCCAGAAAAGTAGATGTGGAAAAACTGCCTCTGATTAGAAATGATTAACATACAGCACATTCCTTCTAAAAATGATACACAGGTTTTTGCTTGGGAGTTGTGCTTGTTGGCACAGCTCTAGAAGTCAGCAGCGCTAAAGCTGTGGCTGTTTATTCCTCTCTGCTCTGGGATATTTCCTTCTGAAGATGACATGTATTTGAGCAGTGAGGCAGCTTCAAGGCAGCACACAGATGAGTAACATGTGTGTGCATCTATATGAACAGCTTCTGTACACTTTAAATTGGTAAATTCCTGGTATGGTGCAAGTACCTGAGAAACATAATTTTTTCTCAAGTATCAGAAAACTAGAAATATATCATAAGATAAAAAATGTAAAAAGTCATTATCAGAATATAAATTCTTTTCTGGCAAAGGATACACAACTTACCTGATGTACTTCAACAGGTAATACGACCTCTTGGGAATATTTGTCAGCCTCATGTGCCCTTTCAGGGAAATGGGACCATTAGTTAAACTTTATGTTCCATTTGCCATAGGCATGTACAGCTGGTGCAGTACCTATTTTGGCTTTTAACATAATCAAGAAGTTATGAGAGAGCATAGAAAAGCTACACCATGGAAATAACGTATCTCCACTTTAGTCTGAATTATTTCAATAATAGCTATTTCCAGGATGATTTACTATACTGACATGTGTTTAAAATGCCATTGGCTCTGATTCTGCAAGGGGAGCAAGAGGCAGTTGTGTGAAGGTGCTGGGGAGGTTTAGAGTTATCCAGCATGTGTCTTATGAGGCTGCTCTAAGCTAATAGTTTTAACTCAGACAGTGAAAGTTTAATCTGTTTATCCCAGGATTTGGGCTTTATTCCCTGTTATACAGCCTGGAAAGACAAAGCTAGCAGAGGGACTAGCAGATGTGGGGCAGATGTGATTTCCCTTATAGCAGGCAGCTTCCCTTTGGTCTTACTCTTCCCAGGTAGAACCCAGAAGGATCCTTCTCTTGCTGATGTGAAGCCAAAGGAGGTATTTAAGTATTGAATGTTCAGAAGTATTTTCCAGGAAAAAGGTGAGGAGGATTTGCCTTGAGTACTTGTGGCTTGATTTCTTTGTGAGGTTTTTTGTTTGATTTATTTTTTTCTGGTTTGGGAGATATTTATTCTGGTTTGGATTTTTTGTTTGTTTGTGTGGGGTTTTTGGGTTTTTATTTGGTTGGGGCTTTTTTGTGGAGGATGCTGTGAACAGAAAAAAAGCTCTCCAAATTACAATTATTTTCCAAAGAACACATTATTCTTGGTAACTACCTGTCCCTTTTAACCTACTTTTCCTGTCTCATTCAGTGATAGAGTTTCCTGGTGCCCAGTCTCCTCCTCCATCAGTGATAGGTGGCAGGGATGAAGTGTCTGCAGAGACCCAGCAGGATTCCTACCACATAAATATATACTTGGGCAGAGAGACACAGACCATAAGATGTGTTTACATCATACATACTTGTGTAATGAACAGTCTCCTCAACAGGTATTCCTTGTTTGGTGCTTGACCTTCACACGTGCTTAGGGCCAGCGTGGCAGCTTTAGGCTGCTGGGGCTTTGCCCAGTCTGGAGAGGCTGAGCTGATGCCTGTTACCCATTGGGTCTCTCTGCTTTTAGGATGTCATGGTGGGCTGTTCTAGCTCAACACTGCAGAGGTTGTGGGGTCTCCCTCACTGGAGATATTCAGGAACAGTCTGGATGTAACCCTGTGCAATGTGCTCTAGGGAGATCCTGCTTAAGGAGGAAGGTTGGACCAGATACCCCACCTGTGGTCCCTTCCAGTCTTAACTGTTCTGTGATTGATTCTTTCTCTGTATCTCAACTCTGGGAAGACTTTTCCAGAGCTGGGGATGTGGCTGTTTGTGAGCTCTGTCATATTAGAGTCAGGAAGATGTGGTTATGCAAGAGAAGGGAAGCAAGCTTCAAGCTGGAATGACTTAGATGATGACAACAGGCTTTTCATTAAGAACTCCAGGTCTTATTACTGTGTTTTGCCCAAATTAAACTCTTCGAGATTTTAGAAGTTTAGGGAAATGGCCAGTTAAGCAGTTAACATAGCCCAAATTTTTGAAATCCTGAGCACAATGATGAGGAGTGACACAAGCAACACTTAAACCAGATGAAAGACCTAAAGGTGCTGCAGATGTCTCAGCTAATAAGCTTGAAGCCACTGTTGCTCTCATGGCTTTTGTTACCTTTTCTTTGCAGGAATAGTGGTTGGGTTGCAGGCTGATGCTCTTGGGATATTTGTAAGACAGAGCTCTCATCTAGCTCTGGGGGCAAAATCTCTATTCCAGCCTTGAAAGAGGTAAAAAAACTTCATGGTAACTTCAGTCTTGCTTGTTTGTGAAATGCTGGAGAAGTGTCAGGCCAAAAGCAGCCATAAAAGCAAATTACATTTCAATATGGGAAGAATGCAAATGAAAGCAACTAGTTTTAAGAAGCTCCCTGTTGTTCAGTGAACGGCTGTCTGTATAAATAAGCCAGACCTAGGTGATGTGTGAGAACAGGTCATAAAGAAAGCATTGAAGTAACAAACCAGTGGAATTTCCACTTAACACATTAAAATCAACCCTGAAAGAGTAATAAATTGAAGTTTCAAGAGATGGCATATAAAATACCCCTGAAACTAAAAATGATAATCTGACAGTTTTATGTTTCCCTTTCACTCTGTTATATCTATTTTAATAAACATGTGGGATAGATTATCAAAAGAGCAGCACTTTTTTTATGAAGTCTTGAGGAAATAAATAGTGAGTATGGGCATATTATAAATTACACCCAATAAAAATAAACTGAAATTGATTCTGGGCTTTGCCTGTGTTCGGACTGCATTGCTAGAATTATTCTGTGTTGATCTTGTTTTATGTATGTATTGAACTTTTCTGCTAGGCATACCATGAAATGTTAGTATTTAATGCTTGAGTTTTTGTTTGAGTACTGCCAGAGCTTTTTGTCTATGTGCATAAATAGCATTAAGACCTTAGAGAGGTTTCAGAGTTCACTCTCTTAAAAAAAGACTGGGGAACAAATACCTTTTGGTTTTTGAGGGAGGAAAGGAAGGGCTAGCTTGAAAACATGCAGGTTTGTGTGGGAAATTTTATGATGTTTGAATTTGAGATAGTATTTTATATCTAAAAGTTAATAATTTTTCTTTGAAAGGCTGATTAGAACTTGCATTTGAAACCTTTCATAAGTAGAATTTTCTGTGTAGAAGAGCAGAGAATTACCCAATGTACCATCTCCTCATAGAAAATCTTTGCAGTCACATCACATTTATCACAGAAAATTCTCATAACCAAAAAGATTTACCAACTCAGTTGACCAACTTTGTTCCCATTTTGTTAAAATACAGTTAATTTCAATAAGTGCAGGTATTTATTCAGTTCTTGGAAAATTTAGATATGCTGTTCTCCTTAATCACTTTGTTCTGTTACTTTTCTATCAATATGCACACTGTATGAAGTGGATAAGGATGTATATTTGGTATGAGCCAAGACAAATACACTTCGAATAGAGAAGTCACAAGTGATACATTATATGAATTCCTGTAAGACATTTACATTTGATCTTTTCAGTTAGTCATACTTTTGGGGGAATGCTTCCTTGTTTCTCTGAAACTCACAGTGGAAACCTTGAATACAGGAGGAAATGAGGAAAAGACTTCTCGGGTCTCTAAAACTTGCATAAAATAGCTCTTTTAGGTATAATTTTAATATCTTCTCAATGCAGCTGTAAGTTAAGTTGGTCTCACTACCCTTTTAGCTTTTGCTATTTTAAAGACTTCATGTAGAACTCTGTATATGAAGGAATCAAGTTCATGAAACCATAAAGGCTGGGAAATTATTTCTGCGGGGGAATATGCAATATATTATTTAGATTCTTTTTTTTTCTTTTTGCTTTCTTCACTATTGCATTGGCTGATGTTGGTTTAGGAATGCCTTGAAGTGTAGCTGTTAAACTCCAGAGCTGGCCTAGCCTTGGTGTGGGCACAGCTCTAAATGTCTGTCAGCAGTATTGCATAGGCAGGGGGTGCACACAGTTTGTGTTGTACATGCATTTGCTCATATCCAAGACAGAATTTATTTGTTGTCAGGGCAATGTAGATTAAGTTAATTGTTCTTTTAAAACAGAAATAAGTAGAGTCTTGAGTATACCTGCACTGAAAGAGTCTTGGAGTGATTCATTTGCTGAAATGCTTTACAGGAGGCTGTATCTGCAATTGTGGTTTTTCTCAGGGTCTGTGTTCCCCACCCAGACCCTACTGTCCCTGTTGTCTGTGGCTGAGCCTCTGGTGGTGAGACATTGGTGGCCAGGCTGGTGGGGACAACCTGCCCTCTGCTAGAGAGTGCCAGGAAGGGGAGTGGTTCTGGAGCAGGAGGTGAGAGAGTGAAAGGCACCTTGTCTTCAAGCTGGCATGAACTTTCCCATTAATTTCCATGGGATTAGGATATTTTTTAGCAAGCAATAATGACATAAATCACTGATGGGGAAAAAAAGATGCTGATGCAGCTTTATCTTTTCCCCAATACCTACTGTATCAATTCCCCTTCAAAATGGTATGGACAGCTCTTTGGTCCTGACTGGGTGGCCCACCTGGCTGGCTTTCTGCTCTGAGCTGTCCATGGAGTCTCTGTTACCTGGTGCTTTACTGTGCCCAGCAAGCCTGGCTCCACACTCTGCCTCCCTGACCTTGTCAGGCTGTCCCTCCTCCCTTCCCACTCCTTCAAACACTGATGAGCAAAAGCTTTGTAAAATACATGTGGCAACAGTTCAGTCTCCAAGTTCAGCCATTTTGTGCAATAATAATTGATTACATAATTGTTGTTTCTTTATTTACAGTTCTGTGCTAATCACAAAAGTTGAATAGCTCTGCACAGTCACATATGTGCCTCAGTTGTGGGTACTTGTATCAAATTAGAAAGTACCAAAATGTTTCTTCTAGAAACCTCCCTGCTTTCCCTTAAATTTCAGGGTGACAGATCAACAGCTTTTCAAAGGATGTTTCAGGTCTTCTTTCTTGTTCAGAGCTAAGCCCTGACCTCTTCAAGAGCAGAAGCACACTAAAAATAATATTTCACTGGAGCAGAAAGCGGTCACTGTTTGTGGAGACAACAAAACTGTAGTTTCAGGTGGAGGCTGGTTTATGAAGTAATATTTTTTTTTCCAAAAAGCTGCACCCAGCAGAGATTTGACCCCTTTCCATTTGAACAGGAGGTTTGTAAGTGTCCTCATGCCATCTCTATAGAACCATGCATAGATGGTTTTCCAGGAGAAATTTGAGTTTGTAATTGCCTTGGTGCCATTTCAGTATATAGTGCCAGACTGACAGTCATCAGAGGTGTTCTGGGTTTGCAGAGTATACCAAGGCCAAAGTCTCTGCATGGCTTGCCCCTTACCCAACCACACAATGCCCCTCTCCCTACTGGCTTTTCTGGGTATCATTTGCCTTCTTTCTGACTTCTGACTGCATCATTTAGGATGGGAGGCAACGCCAGAAAAAATTTGATATTTATCGGCCTGATTATGCAGGAAAACCTGCAGTTGTAGCTGAACAAGTAATTGCATAATCAAAACCTTGGCTTGCTGACTTTTTCCAGGCTGCTGCTTTGTGTCTGAGCGCTGGCAGAGCCCTGCTGGGGATGAGCAGCGCTTCCGGGCAGGCTCCATCGGCTGCTGATGGCACCTGGCTAACAGCCAGACCCGATGGCTTTCCTTGTCTCCAAAGAGGTGCAAATTTGTGACCACAGTTCAAGAGTGATTGAAGAGTGACAGAATTGGTATCATCACAAGAAAGTTGAAGCTGCAAGTCTGTATTTTGTGCCTGAGATCCCAGGGGAATTGAGTTAGCTCAGAAGTCCTGAGGTCTCCAGGCCTGGAATGAAACTCGATTACTTTGTGGGTTTTTTTCTTTTAAATACAGGCATCATTAGGAAACATGGAGATTTGAAGCTAAGCCATAATGTTAAACCTGTAATCATAGCTTTGGAGGTTGCTGCAAAGAAATCTCTTACAGTATTACACGAAGAATACCCCGTTAAAATATAGTAACTGATTCTGAAAAGTCAAATGAGACACAGCTCTGGCATAATAATGCCATGTATTTTGAATCTTATTTCCTTTATAAATGATAGAATAACAAAAACTAAATCTGATTCAACAGCACTTCAGCTGCAATGCCCCTGGCATTGACTCCTCTGGGGACCAGTTCTGGTGGAAGGACCCCTGTGGCACAGCTTGAGCCCTCTGAATAGCCCTGCTGAAGGACATCTGTGTGTGAGCCACAGTGGCCAAGGAGGCTGGAGAAAAGAGGGGCTGTTAGTCTGCTTGCTCTGGGAATGGGAGTGGTTTACAGTCACAGAACTGTTCAGGTTAGAAAACAGTCTAATTGAGTCCAACTGTTAACCCAGTGATGCCAAATTCACCACTAAAACATCCCTACATTTCACATCCACATATCTTTAAATACATTCAGGGATGGTGACTCCACCACTTGCCTGGGCAGCCTGTTCCAGTGCCTGAAAACCCCTTTAATGTGAAGAAATTTTCCATACTATCCAATCTAAACTTCTCCTGGCACAACCTCAGGCCATCTCTTCTTGTCCTGTTACTTGGGATAAGAGATTTGCCCCCATCTTGCTACAAACTCCTTTTAGGGAGTTGTAGAAAGAAATAAGATCTCCCTTGAACCTCCTTTTTCTCCAGGCTACATACCCCCAGCTCCCTCAGTTGTTCATCATAAAGCTCCTGTTCCAGACCCTTTCCCAGCTCCTTTGCCTTTCTTTGGACATGCTTCTGCCCCAGAACCGCCTTCCACCATGTCCCTGTTCAGCACAGTCGGTGGTGAAGGGGATGGAGCAGGCACTGTCAGCCCCCCTCAGACCAGCTTTCCTTCCATCTGCCTCGTGCTGTGGCTGGATCCGTGGTTTCTATGCACAGGTACTTCCTGAAAATAAGGGAGGCCCTACAAATAAAAATACTCCCCTCTGTAGGCTGAAGCAGGGTGGGCAGGCAGCAGAACCAGGCAGAATGCCCCAGCCTGCTCTGCAGTGTGTGTGTAGGCTGGGGTTTAGTGTGTATAGGTTCCTCTGTCCAAGTCCTGATCCTGTAACTACATAGATGAGGATGACCTTTGCATATATAATGTCTTCCATGTTGATTTCATTAAGGCTAAGTTTGGGTAAGGCTATGCAAGAAGAAGAGCCATGACTTTGTTTTCTTTCTCCTGTGGGCACGCGAGTGCTGATTGTACTATATAAAGCTGCTTGCTGTTGAGCCTGTCCCCGTTCAAGGTGAGGAGAAAAAGTGTTCATGTTCTTATTATCATTCTTCCCTCCCTCCCTCCCTATGCTGCATCAAAACAAACAAGTAAATGGTAGCAATAGTCAAGGAGAGAAGCAGCTTTTTGCAGATCATGGCTTTTTCTGCTAGGAAACACGTAGCCATGTTTAACTTCTGTAAAAAGAGTGGGAATGTTGAATATACAAATTAAAATCCAGTTTACACAGTTGAGATTTCCATGAGCACTTCACAGAAGTATTCTCAAAGTGCAAGTTTGAAATAATGACGTTTGCTAGGAACAGTCTTTGGGGAAGTGGGACAAGCCCTGTGTTTGTACCCTGCCCCCTTTGACGCCAGCCTGTGTCAGCCAGCGCTGCGGCCAGCTCTGAACAGATCAGCCTTTGTGTCCCCAGCACAAACATCCCTCTTCTTTCTGAGGGAACGGGCAAAATGGTTTCTGACCAGCACAACCAGCTGTTTGCAGCTTGTTGGGCAGCAGAAGAGAGACAAGTGGCTCCTCTGTGTCCCTGTTAAAATGCTGCTACAGAGCGAACTGCCGAGCAGGCAGTGAAACCGCTGAAGTCTTTACAAGCCAAAGTTTAATATCGGCTCTGAGGTACTTCAGCTGTGTCACAAGACTCCCCAGCTTGCTCTGCACAAGTTTTCTGCTCTGGTTGGAGGCTTGGAGCTGCTTCACTGCCCTAGTGCTCTGAGTGGTGCAGAGGTGCCCAGCAAAGCCACTGCTGGTCATTTCTTTCCTTGGCAACTTAAATCTTCAAGCGTTTAGTGGGAATGCCTCTTGTGGGAACAATTTGAAACTTACAAAAGCCAGTAACAACATCTACCATTGTTACTTCAGAAGGTGTGCCCTTGTGAAATTGTGGAGGAGATCTGGAATGATGTAAAAAGTGTAATTCTGCTCTTTTAATTTATATGATGCCTTAGGCTGATACTATTCAAGTGCTCAATATTTTTACTATTCTTAAGTAAACTCAGACTTGAGTTACTTCCCCTGGCCCAAGACTTATTCACCATTCTTCCTGAGTGTGGTGTAGCTTGCAGCACATTTTGCCATCAGCAGCAGAGAGGTGGGATGTCTGGGATTGTAGTTCCAGCTTTGCCAGCGTTGTTTGCATGGCTCCTTTGACTTTATCTCAATAATGCATCAGAGGAAGAGTAGGAAGGGGAAGGTGCTTAAAAGCCATGGCTAGCCATAGCACTGCTCAAATGCTGCACAGGTTGGGATCCCTGCTGCCTGTCCTTGCCACTGAGCCTGGCACTTTGTAAAGCTGCTGAGGTTGATGGAGCTGAGCCTCTAGCAAAGTGTGGAGTGCTCCTATCACCAGGGCAAATGCTTTTCACACCCTGCCTGTCATGCAGGAAGCATGGTCTGATTTCTGTGCACACCAGTTGTGCTCCATTTCCTTCTAACACAGTTCATGATGCGGAGCCAGGCCTGGGATGTGGGCAGCCATGAAGCTGGATCCTACAGAAAATGTGTACATCACCTCCAAATGCCTGTCTCTATTTGCAGCAGTGGTGATGGACTGTGAGAGGTGGGCCCAAGCATTTGGCTCCCAGGGTAGGCAGTATTATTAATGTCCAGTAACACTAATTAAAGACTGAGTGCTGAAAAAGCTTTGTTCTGGAGCCAAAGTCCATTCTTTGTTCCTCTAGCTCCCTTATGCTGATGCTTCCCTGCTTCTCTGTGGTTTTGGGCTGGGCTGGGCTGGGCTTCAGCAAATAAAGCCAAGTGAAACCTGTCCTTTTAGGCCTGGTGTGGCACGTTTGCTTTTGGGTCATGGTTTATATTGTTCATGCTGTAGAGGCAACAATGTGTGGGGTCCTGCCATGGTCTTCCCTCTGGGGCAGAGGATCAGTGATCCAGCACAGTATGAGGCTGGATTGTGGCTGGGGTGCTGTCCTCATTCCCTGATGTTTTTATATTCTGTGGGCCAGGAGGGAAAATGCCCCACTGCTACTGTCCCTCTACCACAACTGGCCAAGAAATCTGTCTGCTGGGTAGCTTCTGTCCTTGTTGGGCAGCCAGACTGCAGCCCAGGCTTCTGGGTAGACTTTAATTTGAGTGGTAATGTCTGGAATACAGCTTTTGCTCTTAAAGGAATGTTAATTAGTTGCTTTAGGCTTTTGGTTGAAAGGATAAATCATTCTCCTTTTTTCCTCTTTTTTATCCCTTTCATTTATAAAGTATTTTATAAATAAGTTGTTTGTATCTTTGAGTGTTGCCTTTATACTGTAATTTTTTACTCATTGTGTTGTGACCTTTGTGACCCCCAAAGTCTTAATTTCTAATTTTGAGCATTAGAGGTAATAGGCAGAGAAAGGTGCTTGTGATTTTGGTTTTGTTTTCCCCTTTCTCAGGTGTGTTCAGACCTTTAGAGAGGATTCTTCTTACTGTAGGCATTTAGGCTATGCTGGGCATCTCTTCTCTCAGGATCAGCAGCAGAGAGAAACAAACTGAGTGATTTTTGGGAGGTGCCACTCTCCTCCTTTACTATGGGATACTAGCTTGGTGTCCACAGTTACACATCTTAGGTGATTAAAGCTATGTGACATATATTCCTTCCCTTATAGTGTTTTTCAAGTTTTTCCTTTGCAACCCAAGGACAATTCTGTACCTCTCTGTTCTCATTCAGTTACATGGCTCTCCAGAACTGGAATTTTGTGTCAGGCAGGTTATAGTCCAAAGAGCAGAAAGTGCTATATATCTTTGTTACAATAATAATATGAAAAAGACATATATACTGTTTGAGAATATTAGCATGCAATTAGTGTTGTGTGCTGGCCTTGGCAAGAGACTTTGATGAGCAAAGCCCATCCCTGTGCTGCACTGCATCTCTTTGGGGTTGCAGTGAATTGTGTGATGCCATGCCAGAAGCAGATTATTTAAACTTACATGGGTTAAATGTGTGCTCCAGAAAAGATGTCATCTCACATGCTCTGTTTCTCCATGATGGAGTTTACAGAGCAGACTGGACAGCAGTTGTGTCTGCAGAAGGGAGTTGTGGAGTCCAGCACAAGGCAGAAATGCTGAGGCTGGAGGAAGAACACAGCAAGATGGTTTTGGCACTGAATCCAGTGTGTTGTGAAACTGCAGCTGAGCTGATCAGAACTTTCCTGCCATCCTCCTGGCCTTGGCAGCTCATTCCAGCTCCTCCACCTGAGCTCTACCAACAGCTTCCCTGTGGCCATGCTGTGTGTTGTGTTCCAGGTCCCCAGATCAGCTCTCTGGGTGGCAGCAAGGCCATGAGAAGCTTGAGTCATTGGAGGTCCCTTTTGTGGGACAGCTCATTTTTAAGATCCATATAAAGCCATTGTGAAACACCCATCATGCTGGGGCTTGTCTTGTTACTGTCAACATGCAGTGGATGAAATCTGGCCCTGGTGAAACCAACTTCAAGGACTCATTGATGGAGCCGGGCCAGGATCTCTCTTAGTGTTGCAAGTTGTGCCACAGTTGTGAAAAAAGCCACCTTTTCTCTTTTTTTTTCCTGTTTTTGAAGTGCTAGACTTCTGAGTGATAATCTTGAATTTTCAGTGTTAATTGTGTCACCTACAAGTTAAAGTGTGCTTCTCACCTGCTTTGTATTCTGTATATCCCAGCTTTTATATAACCTTGTGTTGCTGTACAAAGGATTGATATAAATCTTTTATACAGAATGTCTCCTGGATTGTGTGGGGGAGTGGGAAATTCTGCAGAATTTAAAAGTACCTGTCCTGAACAAAGGCTGGGTTGATTTGGCGGCAAGAGCAATGACCTTAAAGTTGAAATGAGGAGCAAGATCTAGAGAATTAGATCCTCCCCAGGACCTTCAGTGGGCAAGAAGAGAGAGAGAACTGAGCCTTGTGCCAGGGAGTAAAGCACAGACTCAACTGAGCCTCTGGAGCTGGGCATGTTTAAGTGTTGATTTGCATCAACACAGGGGAGGAGACTGAAGTGCAGCAGCTTCGCTTGTATACACCTTTCTTAGAGAAAAAATACCTCTTATTCATGAATGGATTTCTGTGCCAGCAGTGCCCTAATTTCATGTTCTTGCTGGCCATACACAGACATGTCTTAAAAAACTTCAAATTCACTGTGTTCCTGGGCATGCTAAGTTTTGTCCAGTGGCCACACTTTGGGTGTGGGAATCCTGTGATTTTTTTTTTTTTTAGTGTTTTCATGGATCTCAGTTCTGGATGACTTGTCCTGTGCTATATCCAGTCAAGCTGTATTTACTGTGCCTGGAGGCCATTTAAATACATTGACTTCTCTACCCATTTCATAGCTGTTTGGGGTTTTTTTGAGGTCTGTAGCCTTTCCAAATGCTCTAGTTTATTTATGTAAGGTTTTTTTTACAAGACTATTTCCTTCTGTATTCAATCCCTCTTGTATTAGTAACAAATTTGATTTTTAAAACTTGTTGCTTGACACTTCTATTGTGTCTGCCTTCTTATTTCTGAGTTTTGGTGACTCCAGCCTGAATGTTCTGGTTCTTTGCACCTTCACCAGTAGTTTGTTCCACTGCATGCTCTTCATACTAAATTAATCTGGCAACACTATCCAGAATACCATGTGCTTGAATATTTAAAGGCTTCCTTTCTAGAAAAAAATTTTTTTAAAAAACCATAAAAATCAGGAAACACCTCCAGATTTGTAAGAAGCTTTTCTTTAGTAGCTAAATTAGAAAATTGTGAATTTTCCAAAGATCTGAAAAAAAAAACCCTACAAAACACAAAAAACCCCAAAACAAAACAACAATAACAAGAAAAACAATAAACCAATTAAAAAAATAACAAAAAACAACCAAAATCAGAGAAAATAAATGGGATTAGTAGGTTTGGAAAGCTCTGAAATGATCCTGAGAACTTGACTCACTTCCTGGACTGTGCAAAAGGTGGTGACCCTTAGGTTTGGTTGCAAGACTGCCTCATGCCTGCAGGATGGCTTTGCATTTCCTTATTCAGACAACAACTTATTTCTTATTTCTTATTTCTTATTTCTTATTTCTTATTTCTTATTTCTTATTTCTTATTTCTTATTTCTTATTTCTTATTTCTTTCTGTTACAAGTTATTCCTTAGCATGAGGCTTCTTTCCTGGTCCTTGGTATGGCTCTTCCAGAAGATTGAGTGCTGCTATGTGGAAATACAGTTTTGCATGATCCAACAACTTTAGTGTATTGATCTGGTGTGAGTTAATGCAAATGTGAGAACTTGGGGTGTTGGTTGCCTTGCGCTTAAAACTTCTCAAGTGGTTGTCACTGTGGCACTGATCTCCTTCCACCCCCAGCTGTTTGTTCCTGACTCTTCTTCACATGGTTCGGGCCTTTATCTGAGTTTCTAGGGGCCTGGTTCAGAGAGTTAAACCAGCAATACTTTGGGGCTGGTGCACTGGCCATGCAGGTCTGAGCTATTCCTCATGTGGTGTTTCTGCAATCAGGCAGGGAGCTGGTTCACACAGCTGAACACGAGGAGTGTTTGTGTTGTTTCATCAACAGGCTGAAGTGATTCCCTACCGGAATATCTTTTCTGATTCCTTCACTGTCTTTGGCTCTGCTCCAGTTTTCACCCAGGGTTCTGTCTTCAGCCCAGTAGAGGAGTTGGCAAATAGCAGTTTGTGGATAGGACTGAGAATTTGGCATGGCACTTCTTGAACCTGCTGGAGAAATCACTATTACGTACTGACTGGTTTCAGTTTTCAGGAGAGCATGTTTTTTGAGCATTGCAAAGTGCAGTGGTTTTGGAAGCAGCAGCCTTCTTTACATCCTTATGCTTTGTTC
Source organism: Molothrus aeneus (assembly GCF_037042795.1). Classification (NCBI taxonomy): domain Eukaryota; kingdom Metazoa; phylum Chordata; class Aves; order Passeriformes; family Icteridae; genus Molothrus; species Molothrus aeneus. The sequence goes on along the minus strand of NC_089646.1, from coordinate 140,739,668 downwards.
TTACTTGTTGGGGGTTTTATTTCCCCTTAACTGATACATTTTAGCATAATATCAGTTTATCTGAAAGTTTTATATGCTGCGAAAGTATGAGAATAAGAACCATTGTGTCTGAAACAGTGATTATCTCCTTTTTGGAGGGTTACTTGAATTAATCAACCTGACTAAAAAGCAGTAGAATGGGGAGGCCATGGAAACCCCTTGCTGTGAATAGCCCAGATGACATCTCTCCAAACTCTCAGCTTGGGCATACAGACTGCAATACCTCACATGTCCCTCTTCGTGCTGTTTTATATTGGGTTTTGGGGAATATGCACAAAGTTTACCCTTTGTAGTGTACTGCATCAGCCTTTTACTGAGGTTTGTGTGAAGACATGGTCAACAGTGAAGGCTGGAGATCAACACAGCTACATGGGTTCCTGGGTTCAGATTACCTTTCAAATATCCCTAAACAGTGTAAGGTCCAGTGCCCACAAGGAAGTACACCGTGGAGGCAGTCAGAAAACCTTCAGGGACTTTTGCCTGTAGAGCAGATGAATAGTGGCATTGTGTCAGTTTATCTCAACAATTGACATGGTAGAATCTCATGGTTTTCCCCTCCTTTCCTTGTCCTCTCCTCCCCTCCTGGGTCGCTGTTGAGAGCTGCCTGTGTCCCTTTTGTTCAGAGATGCTGTGGGGTGGTGGCAGTGACACATGGCACGGGGTGAAGGTAGAGGACCAGACTATTATAGCTCTGCTTGATGCACCCACAATGGTTTTCTTTCCTTTTCTTCTGTATATGAACATCAAATCTTATACACCACATCCCTGCATGTATTCCTGTAGTTGTTCTTGCTCTTTCACATGGCTCTGCAGGTTAATTTTTCTAGACCTCACAAGGTCTCTCTCTCTCATCTCTCCTCCTTCTCCCTTTACCTTTTTCTTTCATTTTTCCCTTTATGCTACCACCAAGGTGTCTAAGCAACAATTTTCAATAAAATATTTGTATCTTTGCTTTCTTGAAGTTGCAGCCTTCCTGGCTTGGGTTGATGGAGGTCTCTGCCCTTTCCTGGAGAGAGTAAACACAGGTCTCAGCTTTAGGGAGGTAAACCCAGGCCTAGCTGCACATTTCTCACCTCCGTGGAGAGAATTAAGCTATTGAAAGGTTAGTGGTTCAGGGCCTGTCAGTTTTGCAAGGACAGAGGAGGTAGAAGGATTTGGTATCTTGCTTGCAACAGCAAAGGCAGCAAGAGGTGCAAGATGTGAGTTTGACCCACATTTTTTTACTTTATATTGAAATTAAGCATGCTGAATCTGGAAATGAGCTAAAATATTAGTCTGCCTTAAGTTATTTTGGCAAAAGTGTGAGCCCTCTTTACACCAGTAATGGTCCTTGAGGAGCAGGATGGACATTAGAAAGTATGGTTTCATGTGCTGTAACAATTTGAACATTTTAAATTTGGTGTGAGCAAACTTAGCTAAGAAATGCTAAGAAATTATAATAAACGTGCTCCATATAGAAATCTTTGTAAGTACTGATGTTTACTTCTGATAAGGCTACAAATCTCCTGAAATGGAGGTGCAAAGCAGAGAGCTGGTAAATGCATCCTTCATATAAAGAAGCATTTCTGTGAAAGTAAAAAGCATATCTCCAAATCCAATAAAAATTAGAGATGAAAAGTAATCCGTCATCTAATCCCAAGGACCTGCCACAGCAGTGAAGCTAACAGCCCTCACTTCACTTCAGGATTCCTGATGATGTACCTTGAAAGTGCCATCCTTAATTTCCATGACAGAAGACTACTGAGTTTCACATATGCTTCCAACTCACACATAAAAATAGATAAATGGAAATTTTTAACATCTATTAAAGTTTGAAAGGAAGCAGTTATGTTTAGTTAATTAGCTTTGCTGTTTGAATATCTACAATCCATCCTTTACTGGCATATAGATTTAGTAAAGAATCCATTACAGAAATGATAGCCCAGGGGGAGTGTGTCTGTCCTGTAAACCCTTTTAGCTGATGGGAATTATGAATGTGTGTGAAATGTCAGCTTTGTTCGAATGCAGGAATAAAGAATGCTTTTGTAATGTGCCTTTTTTATTTTAATCTGGTGCTTGATCTTAGGTTTTGGCTTCACAAACCAAAGCAGTAGAGAGACTGAAGAGGAAATAGTGTAGAAAACAAAGAGGGACCAAAGCATTTTTGAAATCTTTGCAAAATGTTCGAGGTTGACGCTTGGAGAATTTGGTGGTGAGGGCATGTGGTCAGCTTAGCACACTGTTGTCTTCTTGTGGTCTGTCTGCGCCTGAAGTACAGAACACATAGACAAATTCTGTGAAGTGAACCTTCATCCATGTCAACAAGGAGCCCAACAATTCTCTGTTTGCCTTTTCTCTCTACTTTTGTGTCTTCTGGGTCACCATTCCTTGTATATTTTTTTCTGGCTCCCGCTCCCATGTGTCACCTGGTAGAGCGTCCTCACTGCCGCAAGCCCTCATCACCTCCTCCACGCTCAGGTGGGATTTCACAGCCACTGGAGTGTGGGGAAGCTGCTTGCACAAAGGCACTCAAGCTCTTGGCTTTGCATTTTTTACTCAATTTAAGTAATGAATCTTCTTGCTATTCAACTTAAAGGCCCTTCAATTTAAGTTAGGAATTTCCTTGCTATTTCTGTTCTCTGTTTGCTTCCCAGTAAATACGTACTTATCTCTGCCTTTCACAAACCTACAGAAAGTGCAATTTTCAGTCTGTGTTTAAGGATTGGGTCTTTTACAGGCTGGCTAAGAAAACTGTCCTCTTATACAAGGCAATGGTATTTTTCTTCCCCCAAGTTTCTCAGCTGCTGAAAAAAATGGGGAGAATGCCTCCATCAAAGCAGCGTATGGTAAAGTCAGTATTAATTGAAGGCTGAAATTGTGCATACATGTGTTTGTGCATTTCTGTGCACAGTTTAATGTCTTTGAAGCTGAGCAACAGAAATTTTCCCAATTTTAAAATCAGCAGTCACTTTCCAAAATATCCAATTTTATATGGAACTAAAGCGCACTAAAGAGAACAAATAATGAAAATGAAAGCAAGAAAAAAAGCAGAAGTTGTTACAGCAAAGCCTTGCATCCACTGTGTTTTTAATAATGAAACTATTCTTTCTTAAATGGCAAGGGAACAAATAATATGGTTCATTTCAGCGGGATCTTTAAATATGGCTAGTGTTAATGTACTTTATTTGCTGTAAGAATGATTTTTTTATTGCATCATTAGCAGATCAATTAGATTCCTTTGAATGTGCTATGTCTGTAGGAGATTATAAATGAAAGAGACCATATGCGTTTTCTTGAGTCTCAGTCACATATTGGAACCTAATCCAAGGCCTTTTTAAGTTGCTGAGTAGAAAAAAATCTTTTCATTGACTTCAGGTTTCTTTGGACAAGTCTTCAGAAGAAAAATTCATTTGGACAATTTCATTCTTGTTACAAATATGCAAACATAAGTACTGTATGAAATTGGATTTGTGCCTCCATGTTTGTAAAAAAATTGGTTGTTGTTTGGATGATTAGGAGATGAATAAGATTTTCATCAGGTAGGTACCTTTGCTGGTGAATAGTATTTGGTACATTTATTTTTGTGGCCGCCTAATAGACTGTTGGAATGGGACACCCCATTTCCTTGGCAGGTTCAGAGCTCTGAACTTTAACTGAAAGACCTAGTGAGACTGTTCCCTTATTTGTGCAGCTCTTAAACTGAAGCAAGTTTTGAACAGTTGCAAACCTCCTCTTTACTCAAGAGAATGATGTTTGAAAGTAGCCCATCTTTATGTGGGACTACTAAGGGTATTGGTATTTCAATCACTATTATGGTGGCCTGGAGAATGCTACTAGCAGGGCAAATTTGATTGATTTTGATAGTACTTTTTTACTACTTGAAGTAACAGAGGCTTATTTAGAGCTGTAGGGGAACTAAGAGAAAAATGTTCTGCCTTGCAGAAGTTTCCAATGCTTCTGGGAGATGCAAAGTGTTTTGTTGACCCCCCCAGCAGACAGACCAGAGATGTATTTTGTCCTGATCTTGTTATTGTGAAGGTATGAGATTACCTTCGAGAGGAGGAGAGCTAGAGAGAAAATTAGTCTTGGGGCTTACTCAGAGTCATTTATATTTGTCAGCACAGTGTTGCCTTGGGGAGTTTTTTTTTTTGCACTTGTTAAAAATAAAGACAAACCTCAGGGGGTGGGGAGCCTGGACAGCCTCTGATCAGGGTGTGGGAACAGCGTGGGCATTTGACTCCTTGCGACATCCTGTTCCCCCAAGTTATCACAGCAAATCTTTACTCTTTTTCCAGCCAGGCTTCATGAGTCCCTCCTCTCACCCTGCCCTCCCATCTTTAACTATTTTTCTTCCTGCCTTGAGTTGGAAGGAAGAGGACTTGACTGCTGTGTGCAAGGATGTTTCTGCCATTGTTCTTTGTGGAGCTGGATGATAGAGGTTGAGGAACTTTCCTGGTGTGAATCTAGAAAATGGTGGCTGGGTGAGGCCACTACCAAAGTGTGGGTCGCTGGCAGAAGAGAGATCTGCCACTTTGCTGGCTGTTGGAATCACATTTTTCTATAGGGACAGAGCTGGTGAGCATCCCTGGAGTGCCTCTGAGTGAAGGCTTCACCCCTGGCCTGGGATGTGGTGGTGAGCACACCTCCAGCTGCTGGAATGCTCTCTCAAGGGTTTCTGTTGGCAATGTGTAGGAAGCACACAGGGCTGCTGCTCACGAGCAAGGTACTGTCCAAAGCTGTGGTGAAGATGTCCTCATCCCACAGCTTTCTCTGGGCTGGGACCACCCTTAGATATGAAGCTTTGATCCTGTGTGTGCACATAAACACCAATACAGATATGGCTGGATGCCTGCCACCCCACGATTCTCTCTTATACTGGCCAGTAACCTGGTATTTGGGGGTGTCATGGTTTAATGCCAGCCAGCAACTCATCCCCACACAGTGCTCACTCACTTATCCCTGTGGGATGGGGGAGAGAATCAGAAAAATAAAACTGAGTAAACTCATGGGTTGGGATAACGACAGTTTAATAGGTAAAGCAAAAGCCACGCATGCAAACAAGGCAAAACAAAACAAGGAATTAATTCACCACTTCTCATGGACAGGTGTTCCTCCATCTCAAGGAAAGCAAGTCTCCATCATGCAGTGTGGTGACTTGGGAGGACAAATGCCATCACTCAGAATGTCTCCCTGTTCCTCCTTCTCCCCCCAGCTGTCTGTACTGGGTGTGATGCTGCATGGTACGGAATGTCCCTTGGGTTGGTTGGGGTCAGCTGTCCTGGCTGTGTCCCCTCCCAACTCCTTGTGCGCCCCCAGCCTCCTCACTGGTGGAGAGGCAGAAAAGGCCTTGGCTCTGTGTAAGCCCTGATCAGCAACACTGTTTTCAGCAAAAACCTAAAACATAGCCCTCACAGATCTTTTGGAGAAAATTGACTCTATCCCAGCCAAAACCACCGTGGTGGGGAATGTATAAAAATCTACCTGAGCTTGAGGTGAGCTGCTCCTTCCCTTCATATCCTCTTCTGCTCTGGACTGCTGGTCCAGGCATTGTGCTCCAGCCCCTGCACATCACAGCCACCACTGGCCTAACCCCCATGAATCTGTTTGAAGTTTTTTTTTTCAGCTCTGGAATACCCGAAGCTATGCCTGCAGTATCTTCCAGCAAGCAAATGTAGAAGAAGAAATACTTTTCTTTTAAGCTGTCTTGCTGATAATTTCACAGCATGATCATTAGTTCTCTGTCAGGAAAAAATGATGAATAGTTGTTGTTTTCTCTGTCATTTCTATCATCAAACACATTTTTTGAACATGTTCTGATATCCTCAGTCTGGAAGCTGGCACTTACAGCCATCCTTTTAATCCTCACTGCCTTTTCTTGTTTTTCTAAATCCTTTTTGAGATGGGGTGATCAGCAGAGAAGGCTGTGTTGGAGATGTGAGTGTATTGCCAATGTATTTCTCTTTCTTGCAGTCCCTCGTTCTGATGTTCCCTGAGACTTTTCCACTGTCACCTTTAGATTTCTTCACTGATTTGTAATAGCTAATGTTAATCTCATCAGTAATGCCTTATGGGAGTATCCTGATGACTGTCCAGATTGGCTTAAAGTAACCTTGGAACACTTCTTGTCTGGCATAGGACTGGGAGACAGATAGCATCTCCACAAAGAACTGAAACCCCAGAGTCCCCAGCTGAGTGAAAGCAGAGGGATTAAGGTTGATGAGTGAACTTAACTGTCTTGTGAAGAATTGCTGCCAGCTCTGTTTGATAGAGGCCCCAAAAAATTCTTTTTTGTCACTTCAACCCTGGAATAACTTCAGTGGACATGGCATAAGGCACATGGGGAGGTTTTATGAGTTCTCTGTGACTCCCTGATGTACTTCAAGTGTCAGTGATTGCCCAACTCAGCCCTTCTGGCTCTGACCAGATCCTTAAACCATGGCATGGACCCTTTCCCTGGTGACGTGGCAACACATTTGTCCTTCAGCTGTATTTGAGCACCTAAATTGCACCAAGAAGGAACTGCTCTTGGATTTGTTGAGTTGCATGGCACAATTTCACCTTCTGGGTCAGAATTTCTTTGTGAACAAGGATGGATTTAGATCTGAGATGAGTTTCCATTTGTCTGCTGAAGTCCTTCAGCAGGCAAATGGAAACCCTCTGAACTGGAGGCCAGGTTGTCAGGGCTGCTGTCTGCTTTAACCTTGCAGCTGATTTCCAGCTACAACCCCAAGTGCAGTGGCTTTAAGAGTGTTTGCTTCAAAGCTCCAATAACTTAAGTTTTTTAATTAATCAATTAATCTAACTGGAGGGAGTTTAGGGGAAAAGCAGAACAGCCTCTATGGAGGCCCAGGTAAAACTGCTGTTTAATTGGAATAGGAAGTTTTTTTCTTGTCTCATCCAAGCCAAGAGTAATATTACAAATAATTAATTTTAGTAATTAGAGTATTTATGCTGTATCTATTTATCTGCTGACAAAGAGGAATGTACCAAACGTCACAGTATATAGCTGCATGTCAATATATTTTGATAATTCAATGCTCAGATAACTTTCTTTTAAGAAAGTAAGTTCTAAATGTAAAGTTTAACTTTATAAAAAAATGTAAACTAGAATAAAAAATGTTAAGTTTATTTAAATCAAGGCTTCCCACTGCCTTCATTGCACCAGCCAACCTCTATCTTTTCAGCCAGTTGAGTGTAATAATCTTTAAGCTTGTGAGCAAACTGTACTTCTTACTTATTTGCAAGCTCTCACTGGCTTGTACTGGTTTGTTTTGTAATATCTCTTAATTAATGAGTAAACCCTTTGGAGAGTCTCACTGGCTTATCCATTGACAAATCCTGACCCTGTTTAACAGCACAGCCTGCCCTGATTCTGGTGCATGGTGAAATTTGGGGTGTCAGCATCCAAATATAGGGAGAAGTGTCCCTTCTTCAGGGTGCCCATGGTCTAAATAAACAATACCAATGAGGCAGAGGGGGAAGGGGGACTGAATTAGTATGTGCTAACATGCTGTGTTTTAGCTCCACAAGTTTTATTTTTTATTTTTTATTCTTAAGTCCTCATTTTATGGCTTTGCCCTTGAAGTAGCAGACATGGGGAACCCACGTAGCAGCCAGTGCTCCAGCTGCAGCTTTTCCTGGAGCAGGTAAGGCCACAGATGGTGCAGTGCCTGCAAGCTGTGAGGCAGTCACCCTTCTCTTTAGGCTGGTGCATGCAGCACATCTCTGCTTGCAGTGCCTCTGCTTGCAGGAGAACCAGATACTTCCTTTTCTGTTCAAGGCATGTGAGTTTATTACTGGGCAGACTGAATGCCAGTGATGGAATTATCTCTCGTTTATTTTTTTCTCCCCCCTTTTCTCTTTCTAGTGATTTCAAAGTAATGGTTTGAAAATTGCATCCCCATAGAACAGCCCTTTTCCTTGCAGCAATGCTATTGAGAAAAACTTGAAAATAAGCACTCAAATCCTTGCTCCCAGACTTTCTGCAGTTGCAGCAGGTAAATACACTCTTTAGATGCATCTTAGGCACTGTGTAAGGTAAAATTCACAGTTCCATTCCACTTACATTTCTGTCTACACTAATCCATCTAATCTTGCTTTTACTCACAACTGGCAATCAGTTTTTTCTTCATGGGAGTTCGACTGTGCTGATCATGGCTGTTTTGGGAGGGTCTGTCAAAATAAAAGTATTTGGGTGTTCTGAGGATGGTGCATTTCCTCAGCCTCATTCCCAGAAGACTTTTGAGGATGCATGCAAAGCCTGGTTGAGCAGAGGACTTGGACTAAAAGGTTCTTGAGTGTCTGTGCTAGCAGTACTGATTTGGCTGTCCAAGAAGATGAAGACTTTCACCCCAAAACATTCACTCTGATATGGTACAGTCTTTAGGTTTTTTCCTTTAGTGTACTGCAGACTTCTTGTTCCCTAACCTGAGATGTATCCCTGTTCAGTTCCTGGTGCACCAGCAGCCTTGATAGCTTTTGGTGGTTTGCTCACGAAATTGAGAACACAAAACTAAGGCCTTCCACTGCTGTTTGAAATTCAGTTCATGTCAGTAGTGATTGAAACCTGTTATCTGATGGTTGTTCAGTGACCTTTGCAAATTAATAGCTTGTTTGCTCTCCTTGTAGTTTTCAGTAGATAAATACTTATGTTACAGGATATGCTCATTGATGATACTTTTCTGATTTGTCTTGGGGTTTGGGGTTTTCTTTCTTCTCCCTGAAGGATTTCTTCTCTTTTGCACTTCTAGAGAGAAATGATGATTGAATCCAGTTTTAGGAATGGCTTATCTGTGTGTGCTGAGCCATAGTGACGGCTTGCTGAAGTGCTGGTTACATTACTAGAGAGAGGTGGGGATTTGTTAAGGATATGAAAGCTAAAGCAAAAATATCCTGCTGAGCACAGAAGGGATGTGGGACAGTACCAAAACTCAAGTCTTAGACTAAGGAGTGCTTAAAGTTATGGTGAAATATGCTGTGCTGGCTTAGAGGCAGCTGGGGGCTGTGTCGCACATTGGGATTTTTTTGTTTCTTGGGCTTTTTTGGAGATGACTGCCCTGTGGGTTTGAATCTCATGCCTTTTTTCCTGCCAGTTGCAGATGTGCAGCTTTTTTTCCTGTCTTTTAAATTCAGGAAGCAGCCAGATACTGAGTTCTTCTTCCAATCCTGTTTGCAGCCTGTCTGCTGCTTGTACCAGCTCCTAGACTGCTTGCTAGACTATTTAGAGCAGAAGAAAGCCCTGTTGTCAAAGTGTAATAGGTTACATAAGCATTGGAAAGCATACCCTCTGGCACTTAAAGTCTTTCAAGTGTCTCAGAAAAAAAAAAAATAAAATAAGTTACAGGCTTGCTGCCTTTTCTGCCCCAGCCTTTTGTATGTGTGAAGGTAGGATCCTTGGTTACATTTTGTTCTGCCCTCCCAAAAGGTAAGTGGCCATGCTCTTTCTGCTGCATTCATCAGTGACTTTATATAGAAAAAACAAAGATCAGGTGAACCACTTAGAATTGGAGTGGGTTGACAGACTGTAGGCTTTTTAGCATTTCCTTTTTGAAGACAGAACTGGAAATATGAAAATTAATAAGAACTAAGTATTCTTTCCTTTTGCCTGTGAAGTTTTGTAGGAAATTTTTACCTGAATAGAATTTAGAGTATAGAATTTAAAATGTAGTTTAATTCAGCCTTGCGGCACAAGAACTGCACGTTGTATTTCCAACTGAGAGACACAAGTTTTGGAGCAGACAGACTACTTTGGTACCACCTGCCAAAAATAATAATAATAATAATAATAATAATAATAAAGCCCTTCAAAACTGCTTTAGTCATTTGATTACCTGCTGTGTATTAATGTTTTATTCATTTTTTTGCACTGTCTTCCTGTCTCAAATACCAGACGATTCTGCTCTTGCCTTGGGTGCAGGTAAAACTGTATTGGATTTTGGGGTCTTTATCAGGGTTTTTCATTAACTGAGTTGTTAATATTAAGAAAGCACCAAGCTATCTGGTCTAATTCCTGCAAACTGCATTACAGGCATTGTTTTCTTAGCAGTGTGAGGCCAGAAGGGCATGATGAACAGTAATCACAAAGTCGAAGTGTCTGTGGTGGTCATAGGTTTTCAAAAACCCAACTGTGCCCTGCAAATTTGTAGATCTCAGTGGATGACAAAATGCAGTTGTCAATGTGACTGAAAAACAAAGAAATGTCACATGGAGGTCATGTTTTGCCTGTATCACGTGGGCATGCTTACTTCTCTCACTTTGCTGCTTTTCCATTCATGCTAATGGAAATGTAGCTTCACAGAAGAACCTCATCTGAATAGATTCACCACATGTTCTGGCAATTTAATCTTTATTCAGTTTAGTACTTTTGTCATACTACCACCTAATGGTTGTTCTGTACCTACTGTAACTTTTTTGTACCTTGAATACCTCAATAATCTCATATCCAAGGTTTATTTCTCATAGGATTAGAACAACAAGTCCCAAATCCATGGTTCCTGTCCCCTAACAGTCTTGACCCCAAAATATTCAGTTGTCTTCCTTGTAATCTACCTTGTGAATTTGTCTTCAAGTAAATTCATCAAGATGACTGTAATTAAGTTGATATCAGGAAGAACAATTCAGGACATGTCAAGAATTAGACCACCAAAAGCCAACATTTTGCATGCTTTTTATCCTAAAGAATGTGTTTTGCTGTTCATATTTGCCTTATATCAAAAACCTAAGAAGTTTTCTGGAAGACTTTCATGTCACTTTCATGCCTTGGTTGTAAATGTTTCAAGAAAGTTCTTTAGTGTGTCAATTTATTTTGCACATTCTTCTGTGCTTCAGTTTCACCTGAGGAATGAACTTGTTGACTTGTTGACATTTAAAATTACATTTTTTTTACAGACACATCTTAACCAGAAGAAGAATCTAGACTAAGAGAGTGATACCTTTGCAGGCCAAAACCAGCTTAGTAGTGTTGTGCTAGAATTGTTGGAGTCTCCTTATGAAACAAATGGCAGGATGTGCATAAACCAACAGGTGACTTTCCTGTGGAAGAGGAAGCATCCCTATGCTGTAATGGAAAGGAGACTGTGGCTACCACTGAACTGAGTAAGAACTGGATAGGCAGCTTTTGGCCTTTAATTTTCTGTTTTCTAGGTGAATGTAGTTGTCATTTTTGTTTCAGTCGGCACATGGGATGACAGAGCTGACTGATCAGTTTAAAGATTATTCTTAAAATGACTCTCTGGTCTGACTGATCTCTAAAAGAGACAACTAAAAGAGAAAAATAAGATCCTATCACGTGCAACCTAAATGTGTGATACACAGCTTGGTGCTAGAACTTCCTGATGAAAATAAGGAAAAGGACCAAGTGTCTACATCTGATTTATACAAATTGGTATATGTAGTTTGTATAGCTGACGTTTTCCTGCTTTGGGATATAGCTTCTAATATTGCCTCTTAATATTGTTTTCTTGCTTATTTTTGTACTTATTGCAATAAAGACAAAATTGTCTTTTTTTTTTTTTGTTGGAAATACTACTGTCAACTGGCACTGTATTGAGATGAAAATATACTGACATATTTTACTTGGGTCAATATTAAATCAGAAATTACCATCAAGCTGTACTTTCTGATATACATGTTTGCAGCCTGCATAATTCAACAAAACTTTTGAACATGTTCAGACCGACCCAAACATTTGTTCCTTCTGTTGTACTCTTGACCAGAGTTTATTTGCTTTCTTTTTAAGTCTGACTTTTAAAAAAAAGAAATAGTTCTGCAGATGGAAAGAGAAACATCGGGGACAAATTTAATGGTGCCAGCAATTCAGAAGCATTTCCTGAGCTATTTCACTGCATCTGGTAATTCTTTGCATAATCTTCTCTTCAGAAATCTTATCTAACCAATTGTATCCAGGTGACATATTTTGAGCATTTAATCTTCAAAATCCACAGTGTGTGAAACTTAAAAATTTCTTAAAGAGTTGATTAGTGGTAGAATTGGATACAAATACAAACAAAACAGATGCTCCTCATGGCACTGACCCAGGGTCCAGGTTGGAGCCACAATCAAAAGCACCATGGGCCCTTGGCCAAAATACCTGGATGAGCTCTGGGAAGAGAGAGAATTGACCATATGTGTGTGTCTCTACTAAACTTAGTTGATGTAGACTTTTTTCCTTCCATTTTCCCGTCTCGGTGCTGAGGAGTTGGGATTTGCTAACACTTGCAGTTCTTAAATCTTCAAATAGCCATAGCTGATATTTTTTTAGTCTTGCAGGTTGAAACAAGGGATATTTCAGTTCAGTATAAAGCAGAAATTCTTCAGAATGTGAGGTCAAACCCTGGGACAAGTTGCCCTGAAAGTCTGTGCAATCACCGTCCCCAGAGGAATTCAGAGCTTGCCTGGGCAGGGCCCTGAGCAGCTGGCTCTTGGCTAGAGGTTGGTCCTGCTCTGAGCAGGGGCTGGACCAGGCAACCTACAGACGTCACTTCCAACCTCTACAGCTCTGTAGCTTTTGTTCAGTGGTTAATTAAATTCTTCTGAAGGCTTTCAAAATGAGTCCAAGGTAAGGAAGGTAAACACAGATTCTTTGGATTCATTTATCATTACTTTCATCAAAAATTGAGCATCTGACTGCCAGTCAGAGAAGATGTTTGCAAAGAAATATGCATGAAACAGGAAAAGGGCGGAAATTGGTAGAAGGCAAAGTTTTTCTTTTGGTAATCTGCTGGTAACCACAGAACATTAGTGCAAATATTTAAAAGGGAAAAAGAGTACTTTGTCCTCTTAGAGAAAATTGTATTTGCTGGCTTTATTCAGCCTTTTCTTGCAATTAGAAGCATTTCTGTAAATAGATTGTGTATGTCCACACTGTTCTTTATGTCTCTGATTTTGGTAAGCAAACTCATGCCTGGCAGCAGCCTACCCACAGTATATGTTAGCAAAGCCTGTATCAAGAGGATATTCGAAGTCTTTAATCTTGTAAAGAAGTAGCTTACAAATGTATGCCCAAGAATTCCTGCATGCAGCAGCAGCATTTCCCTGCAGGCTTGTTTGTTGGTGGCAGCTAAGCTGAGTTCTCCTTTCAGCTCTGGCTGTGACAAAGTTCTTCATATTCGAAAAGTATATGGGTATTTTTTGACCTTCTCTGGGATTAGTATTTTTTTTTTTCCTCTGCATACTCCAGTTTCATGTTACTGCCTTTCAGAATTACAGAATCATCAGGGCTGGCAGAGACTTTCAAGGTTTGTCTACTGTAACCATCAACCCAGCACCACCATAATCACTCCTAAACCTGGCTCCCCAAGTGCCACATCCAAATGCCTCTTGAACAATTCCAGACATGGTTACTCCATCACCTCTCTCGGCAACATTCCAATGCCTGACTCTTCTTTCAGTGGAAAAAAATAAATAAATTCTAATATCTAATCTGAACCTCTCCCCATGCAGCTTAAGGCCATTTCTGGCTGACCCCCATCTCGCTACAACCTTCTTATTAAATGACAGAGATTTTGATTCTTGCTGAAGTAAGGAAGGGGGTCAACAAGAACTCTGCCTTGGACTTCCAGAGGGTGGACTTTGGCCTGTCCAGGACAGTGGTTCAGGGAGTCCCTTGGGAAACAATGCTAAATAACAAAGGAATCCAGGAAGGCTGGACATCCTTAAAGAAGGAAATCTTAAAGGTATGGAAGCTGGCTGTCCCTGTGTGCCAAAAGATGAGCTGGAAGGGAAGAAGACCAGCCTGGCTGAATAGGGAGCATTCTCTAGAACTCAGGGAAAAGAAAGTGAGTTTATAATCTGTTGAAGAAGGGTCAGTCAGTTCAGGAGGAGTACAAGGATGTTTTTAGGTTATGTAGAAAGAAAAATGAGAAAGGCAAAACTCATGTAGAACTCAGTCTTGCCACTGCTGTAGAAGACAACAAAGAGTGTTTTTATAAATACATTAATGACAACAAGAGAGCCAAAGAAAACCTCCATTCTTTACTGAGCATGGGGTGGTAAACATGGTCACCAAGGATGAGAAAAAGACAGAGGTACTTAGTGCTTTCTTTGCCTCAGTTATGCTCAGGGAAACCATCAAACCAACCCCATGAGCAGGTAGACATAGATGGGGAGCAGAACAGACTCCCTGCAATCCAGCTGGGCTTTTGGAGGGAGCACCAGGAAGGGCCACACGTTGTGCTCCAGCCAAGGCATGCAGCTCTCTGCTGGAGATTAACTGTGATCTTGTTTCTATTGTAACCATAGACTGTCTCAGTGGAAGGGCTGTCTGGGCACAGAGAGGATTTACTTCATTGTTGAAATAACTTTTTGCCCCTGAATGTCTCCGAATACAGCTACCAAATAAATTTCTTGGAGCTCTGTTTCTGACCGTTATTTTTACCACCTATCCTTAACTGAGATTGTGGCAGAGAGAGATCAGTGTCCTGTTTTAACTGCCAGGAAATAAAAAATATTTTCTCTGCAAACTAAAATATGTTTCTCTATGCTGTAGGCAGCTTAGACCTCTCTAAGTTTTTGGGTATGGACTTGGAAAACTTTGGATTTTCTTTTGGTTTTATTTCTACCTTGCCTGATTTGAGGTTGATTTCTTATGTATTTTTTTTCCCATAGCTTTGAATTTCTTACTTGTTATACACCCATGTAACTCTGACATTTCAAAAAGTCAAGTCCTGTAATCTCTCCTTTCTACGTGCACTTTTTAGCATTTGGAAATGAGGATCCCCAAAATAACTGTTGGTCAACAATACATATTAATGTGCCTTCCATGCAGAAAACAAGTTCTGAAAGACCTCCATATATAGCTTTACTTTTAACTTGTACCTTGAAATTGTGCATATGAGATTGGGAAGCATGCAGTAATGTGAGCCTGGAGAATTTATGTGATGAAAACCATGGGCACTGGGGCCAGTTGTTTCAAGTGGTTGTTCAGAACAAGGTTCCCATGTGGACACTAGTTTTTCAGAGGGTGAGTGAATTGACCATGATTTGAGGCTACTAGTCATTATGCTTGACTATAAATGCAGTCTAAGTTCCTAAATAATTATGTTCCAGATTAGTGCTTGCATTAGAGAAAGGTAATTTTTGAATGCTGAAATACTTTTGAATATGGAATAAAATAGTTTGTTTTCTCCTGTGCAGTTAAGTCTAATTATTGTAATTTTACCATAAAAAATGGAATAAGGTAGTAGTTGATTCAGTGATGGAAGAGGGTTTAGAGTGCAGTTCAGATTTTAGTTGTATAAATAAAATAATCTTTATTCTTTTAAAAGAAGAAAACATCAATTAAAACATAGGCAATATATTGTCTAATTCCTGCAACCTTTTTTCCCTTTGGCATTACTATATTCTGAATTTAATTGTTCCCTACAGACAGTCCTCACTGTTCAATGTAAATGCATGAGTTCATTGGCTTCAAAGTAAAAATCTTCACAATAAATACTGGTGGTAATAGTAAGAGAAATTAACAGTCAAATTTGCAGGACTGTGTATAACTGCATCATGTTTTGACAGCTTGGCCTTTAGTTTTAATTCTTGTTAATGTCATTGGGAACCATCACTGAGCAGAGCAGTGGAGTGAAGGCAGTCAGAGGCTGAAAGTCTGGCATCGCCCCAGGGACTGGGGAGAATGCTCAGCAGCTGAGTCTTGCCTGTTCAGCTCAGGTACTATTAGTACATAGTACATTTCTGGTGCCTCACTTATGATCTTGGATTTATGAAGACAAAAAGCAGGACATTTGAGAACCCTCAGGCTTCCATGAGAGATTTCCAGGGAGAAGTGAGCAGCGCTGCAGGGGCTGTGCGTGACAGGTGGTTCCAGAACTGTCAAGATGAATATTGAGTTGTGTAATGTATTTCTTGGTGACAGGGATGTGTAGTTGTGTAACTATATGAAAAAGGACAATTTATTTATTTGTTCTTTGATTGTCATGATCTCTTAAATTTATATTCCTACTTAGTTTTCCCTCACACAGATAGTTACTTTAAAGATTATTCAATTTCACACCTGCTGAGAAAAGTCTTTTTTTATCATCCATTCCTCACTGTCTATGCAAGATGCCATCCAAATAAACCTGCACAGAGGAATTCCTGAATGTCTGTTCTATCTCTGACTATCTAAGCTTTGTATTGGCAACAGGATAATCCATACTTTTGATTTGGAATAGGTTTCGGAAGGAATGGGAAAAGGAGGGATGGATGGGTTTGAGTTTGCTTTTTTTTCATGATCCATTAGTTAGGACTTGCAAAACTTAATGAACTGCCTTGCCACTTCTGATTATGGTGTGCAGTTAAAAGAATAATGTATATGCATGTGATTTGGGTATGGTAATGTAATCAAAAAAACCTTATGGAAACTCCAGAGCATTTAACTTTTATTTTCCTGTCTCCCAAGTCTTTGAAGTAGCGCTTCAGCGTTCACAAATTATAATTGGATGATTTGACCTTGGATTTAAAATACTGAATTTGATGCAAGATCAAATACAGGTTGATCAAGTGGAGTCTCTTGGTCTTCTGGGGGAAG
This sequence comes from Molothrus aeneus, assembly GCF_037042795.1. Classification (NCBI taxonomy): domain Eukaryota; kingdom Metazoa; phylum Chordata; class Aves; order Passeriformes; family Icteridae; genus Molothrus; species Molothrus aeneus. Next base: position 140,723,137 of record NC_089646.1, on the reverse strand, counting down.
TTCATTCCTCTGAACTTTAGCTAAGTGTTTGACAGCTAACTAAAATGAGATACTGACTCTTCATGCTTGTTAACAAAGAAAAGGAGAAAACCTGGCAGCTCCAAAAGCTGATTTCTTCCTACTTTACAATAACTGCTGCATGAATTGCCCTCTTGAGAGGACTATTTATCTCTGTGAATTATAGAGATTGCCAGTTTCTAACATAGTAATTGTAACTCAGTGAATTCCTCCTATTATGCCACATTGTTGCCTGTCTTCATTTTAGATTTTAAGTTGTGTTAGATCACATTAAAGGCCTTCTTCTCTTCACAGTCTTCTCATTTTTAGTCATTTGATTTTGCTAACTTGATCACCAAGGGAATAGCAGCAGCATGTGTCTACCAAAAGCTAACTGTGCCAAAGCAGCAGAGACAATTAAATCATCTCCTGAAGTCTTGGGAGCTCAGCCAGGCCTGTTTTATATTCTACAAGATTTCCTGGTCTTTTTCATCTTAAAAGACCAATGTCACCATGCTTGGTTAAGCAGGGGGACTGGTGGCTTTGGTGACTCGAATCCTCAGCAGGGCCAGGCTGCTGCACTGGATGCTGGTGGTGCCCAGGCAGTGCCATGCCTCTGAGCTGAAGAGCATGTGTAAGAAGAAGAGGGTTTATGGCTCTTCAGGCCTCAGTTCTCCACTCAGCTTCCATCAAGGATTCCATCTGGCCCACTATGGAGCGTTGCTAAGTGGGGATGACTCTTTGCTCATGGGTACTTTTGGCAAGGGCTTGACAAAAGCTGAAGGCAGCTGCACGTCTTGTGCTATTCAGGCTCTTCCCATTGCAAGGCAACAGGTTCCTGCTCAGAGAGAGTGTTATTTTGGGCTTGGGCTCTCTCTGTAAATTCTTTGAGGAATCTAATGTTCTGGGTATTTTGCTGTGCATGTAATTGGACTTCCTGGTTATTTGCAAAAAAACATGAAGTCTGACAGCCCCAGAATTAATAGAGCCTGGTTTTCGGTGAATCCTGTTTCATGGTTGATTTATTTCTTAATCTAATTAATCAACTAGAAATATTATAAGACTGTGGTGGGAACTGATGTCTTGTAAACATCAGAGTCCAGTGTCAAGAGTGAGAGTTTTAATGTCCTAATGCAGGAAACATTTTGCTGAGCCTTTATATCTCTTTACCAAAGAATCTGCAAGAGAAGAAAATATTTCATACCACTTTCCTTCTGTAGATCTTCTGGTGTCTAAGAAGGGTTTTCCTCTGGTTATTTCCTTTAGCAGGCTGCTGGTAATACTCTGCTGTTTGATCAGTGTTTCCAAGGAGGTACAGTATATTGTCTAAGGTTTGAGGTGTGTTTTCCTTCCTCCTGCCTCTCCAGCTTTTGGCGGGACTGCTGGATGTCTGTAGTGGTAGCAACCCAAAAGCAAGGCAGACTGTTTTTTCATTCTAGTGAATGTCAGGATCATATCCCTGCAGTGCTGGGCAATGCAGAAGGAAGGCAGAGGAGACAGTGCACTGATTGAAGAGATCAGCATTTAAGGATAAGGTGTGACAAGTGTGTGTAACTGCTGATAAGAATAAAATAGGGATGAAAGGTGAGAATAATAGTAAAAGATGATGAGCTATTACATATTCTTAGTTTTGTGGAATTACCCAGGCCTGACCTGCCTGAATGATTGATTGTGTGAAACAATCAGGTGATAAAATAGAGCTGATCTTTTTTTTTCCCCGTAGTGGTTACCAGTTGGGAAAGCCCTGTAGGTTTTTGGTCAGAAACAGAGCGCAAGCACAAAGGGGTGGGTATCCATGAAAAGGAATGTAGTGAGGATATCAAAAGCAGAGGATGGTAGGAAAAGGTAATTTAAATTGAATGTCTGTTTGAGGCTGCAGAAAGACTGTAGAGTAGTAAACAGAGAATATGTACAAAACAGAGAATGTGTAAGAGAATATGTAAGGAAAAAATCAGTGTGTGTACCTTTGCTTCTGCTGGTATTTCTGTGTCTGATGGATGCCAGGAGCAGGCAGGGTTGTGTGAGCAGCTGGGGCTTTGCTCCATGCAGGATGGCCTGGCTGGCAGGCCTGTGTACACTTCCTTTCCTCCTGCTGGAGGAGCAACTGTTGAGTTTAAAGAAAAACAATGGTTCTTCTAAAAGTGCTAGCCCTTGCAAAGGAGCCTGCATTTTGTCACAGCACGAGTCAGAGGCTTGGTTTCAGTCCGCTGTAGTTACAGCAGAGCTCTGCTCCAGCACAGGGGTGAGGGGCAGTGGACACAGCAGAAGGAACCACCTGATCACTGTGTGCTTGGACCTGCTTTCCTCACTTCTTCCCTGGGGAACAAAGAGGCCCTGCTGCTACATGTACACTGTAGGAGATTGGGGAAATGGTTTTAAGTAAGAAGTGTTGGACCAAGGCAATAGCATAGCCCATCATCTTTTCCACGGCTATGTTCAAGAGATTCTCATCTACTACAAAAGCCCAGATCACAAATTTTGAGGTAAATATATGAGGCTCCTTCTTGAGCCTCATGGGTACATGTCACCCACTCACTCCTGAGTGTGTATTTAAAATTATAATTATTTCTGTTCACAAGTAAGAAATAGGAAGATCTGGGGTGCGATAGGACTGGTTGCACGTCTGGGAGAGAAGCTGTTGGTAGCCCGTTGCGTTAGTCTTGCTGGAAGGTGGAACATGACTTGATTGGCTGAGGTTTTCTCTTGGTGTTTTACTTCTCATGAAGAATTTTTTCAATCTTTCCATCTCCTGAGCACAGCAGGCATCTGCACAATTACTGCGGCATGATGCAAAGAGAAGGGGGGAGAAAGTGTTGACTGTGGGATCCTGACAAACATTATTTAAACCATTGGAGAAGTGCAGCAGATTGACTCCCTGGCCGTCACTGCTGATAATGCTGCTCATAGAGCTTGTCAGCATTCCAGCTCCACGTTTTTATAACCATTTAATTACTGCCTGTATTGAATGTAGCTGGAATTCGCCATTGCAGCTAATGCTCTGGAAATGCACTGTAGACTATAAGAAAGTGAAGAATTTCAAGGAGATAGACAGGCAGTAATGAGTTTGCTCATCCTGTTAGGTAACATCTCTTTAACAGCACCAATAAACAGTCTGTTTGTTTTGTGTTTGCGTGGTTTGTGGTGTTTGGTTTTGTTGGGGTTTTTTTTGTTTTGTTTTTAGGATACAGTGTCCTTGATTTGATAAAGTTTTCTTTTCTTAAAATCACAATCCCTTTCTTAAAACTTAATTTGACTTTATATTATTAAATATATATTTTGTCTTTTAATTTCTTCTAATTCCCCATGCCTGCCAAAAGGTTGTGGTAGCCATGCCATGGTCCAGCATGGATACCTCATTCCTGCTTTATCCAAGGCATCCATTTGCAGAGAGCACTAAAACTCTACTGCCACAAATTGATCTGACTGATGGGTGCTGAGCTGCTGTGAAGTGACCTGAAAATACTGGTTAGAGAGTGCTACGAATGTTATAAAGATATTTTATCAGAGAGACAATATTTCTGTGTAATAGTAGATAGAATTCCTGACATGAACATGTTCTCATCATTCACCAGAGTACAACACGTAGCTCATGGGATGCCTCTGCCCTTGCTGCTGTGCTTTCCCATGGGGACAGCCCTGCAGGCACAGCCTGGGAGCTTCTTGCAGCACCTGTCCCAGCACAGGGCACTGCCAGGGTGGGAGAGGTGCTGGGGTCCAGCAGCAGCTGCTGCTCCCTGTGTGCAGCCTCTGCACGGAGCAAAGGGGAAGAGGCAAGGGCAGCCTGGCCCAGCAGCACTGGCTGTCTCTGTGCCCCCTCTCTTTCCTCCTTCCCTTCCTTAGCAGAAGAGTTTAGAGGCTGCTGCTGTGGGAAGGAAAGAGTAAAAAGGAAGGTGAGGTGTTCTGGGCAGTGAGGGAAGAGATTGGCAGTCAGTGGGGTGGGTGAGAAGGGTGAGCAGTGTGTGCCCATGGGAGGGAGTCAGCAAAGGGGCTGGGGCACACGCTGGCTGAAGGGGAGACTGCTGCTGCTGCTCCATTCCTGACAGAGGAAAAAATGTAGGATTGGTGCCAGGGGTTGAGGGGTAGAACCCACCCCTGTGATCTGGTAATAGCTGCTGGAGGAATGGGGAGCCAGAAATCTCTAACAGTGGCCTAGGACATGGCATGTGTTGAAAAGATGCATGTATGTCTGTGTACATATATAAATGTCCAGGTATTACTGAATTGGCTTGTGTCTGTATAGTTGCTCTGTTGTATATCTGCTGCTACTGAATTATCTCATTAACACTTTTGTTGAAGAGGGCTTTCTGGTCATTGATCATTAGTGTCACTGCATGCTAAGTACAAATCCTATAAACCTCAGAGTGTGAGCCAGGTCTAGTGTTTGTAAGCTAAACTGAGATCTAGGGATTGTGCTGTCAATCTGCAAGAATCCTACGAGTCTCCTAGTCCTGCCTCTGAAGGTGATGATGATTTGTCCCTTCAGTGGTCTAAGACAAGGAGGCAGTGCAATATAAATAGTGTGAAAAAAAGTCTGGAGGAAGCTGAAGTGACCTAGAAGTACTCTGTTTACTGGCACAAACTTCAGAACTGGTCTGCCCTCTTTGTAATTGATAGGCTTGTACATTCTCTAATCTATCATGTATTTAATGGAACAACTACAGAATAACCCTTGGTTAAACAAAGAGTGCATACAGCACTCCAGTATTCTCAGCTCTTAACTTAGGATAACTACTGGGCCATTATTTATCCACCAGAATAAGTTTCTAACACTCTCTGTGCTGGAAGAGATGTAAATGTCACAGACATACCTCTGCCACCAGCCAGTTTAAAATCGTCTCCCAGATCCTCATCTTTTTTCCTTAAATTCAGTAACCAATCAGGCAGATTCCTCAAAGGTTTTGCTTTAGGCTCTCCATCTGCCACCAACTTTATTTTAGCCTCTTACAGTCTCTAAAATGGTGGCAGTTGCAGAATTGGTCTTTAAAGAGTTGTAGATGAGTATTGAATTATAGATAAATATTGAATTGTAGATAAATACTGAATTATCAGTTTCTGATATTTGCTGAAATCTAGAGTTTCAAACTTGTCCTTTAAAAACTGGAGCACAAACCTACAATAGCAATAAGTCCAAAGGTCTGCTTATTTATGTGAGTGATCTCTAGAAATATATGTTGATATGATTCTCATGGTCTTTGGTGTGCAAGATGAGAGAAGAGTCACCCTGACTGAAGGGATGCAGGCAGGCTGATGTTTGCAATCTGCACTGAGGTATAGTGTCAGCACTAAAGCTGACCTCAAAGCTCTTTTTCAGTGGTTCTATTTGGGATATCTCTTGTTGAACTGGAGTTCAACAGCTACTCATGCTGCTACATAACCTGCCAGTGTTAGTTTTCCTCCCGCTTCCCATTCTTTGCTTCTTTATAGACTATTCATATCTTCAGCTTTGACCATTTGACCTGAGCTAATTCCCACTGATAATGAACCCAGTGACTTTGGCAGAAATTGTAAGTGACCTTGAGATCAGAAGCTCTTTGAGGCAGAAATTATTCTTGATACATTCTTTCACCCTCTGTGCCCATCAGTGCTGCTGCTGTAAAAAAAAAAAAAAAAAAAAGGAAAAAAAAAAAGCAGCAGCACTGATATTATCTGATTGTGCTCTCTGCAAGTAGCAGAGAGACCTGCCCTTGAGCTAAATAAAGCAAACAAGCCTCAAACAGATAGTTATCCCTGTTGTGTATCCCCAAGCCTCTGTAAAGGCACAGATGATGTGGCTGAGAAAGCTGTGCTTTCAGCTCCTCATTTCAAAGGTGCTCCCACGCCAGAGCATAAAGAAAACCAGTTGCACTAATGAAACATGCACATGTACTATCCTTTGCTTTCACTCTGCAAGCCTTGCAAGCTTATTTACTTTTGCAACAGGATTATCCCCAGGTCTCACAGGACAGACATATAAGCAGGGTATTTTTCCCCCTTTTTTGTGCATTGGCCTGAACGTGTGAGGCCAAGAGGTTGTGAGGTTCAGCAGAGCTGCTGTCAGTCTGCCCATGTATTGAGGACTTTTCATTCTGTGTGCCTCGAGGCCACTCTGCCTGCCCATACAGGCTCTGCTAGGCATCCTCATCTGCCCAATTGCTCCCAGTCACTTCAGCTGTCCTTGCTTCAGATAAATGCTTTTATATCTATATTTATATTTAACAGCAGAATTCAGGCTACAGCTCCAGTGTGAAAACCTTTTATGCCTGAGGTGGTGCTGAAAGTTTATGTCTTGATGGAATCCCTTCTTCGGAAGTAGCAGTGAGAACAAGGGAAAATTCTTGCCACTATTCATTGTAAAAGCATCCTAGCAAGTGTGTCACCCCAGTCAGCTTTCTTCAGTGTTTTTACAGACCTGCTTTTTACAGACCTGTTTTTACAGCACCTGCTACTGCTGTCTCCATTACAGGGAATGCAGTGCAGCTGTAACAGCACAGGGAGATGCATGATTTTTATTGTGGGCTCTTCTGCCTGCTTATTTTCTTGTCGTGTCCCTATTGTCCTTTAACTTGTTCTTGATTTCTAAGATCTTTGGGAGGGGACCAGCTTTTTGTTTTGTGTTTGAACAGCATCTGAGGCTGTTCTGCCCTGGTTCCTCACTAATCCTGGTAAGTGGTTCCAGTAATACAAATGGCAAATAAATTTGAGATACAGACAAATTAGCATTCTTCTCACTGATTAAACAAATGGTTTTCTCTGTGATGATTTGAACAAGTTGCATTTTATTACAGCCCTTTGAAGCTCAGTTTCTTTTCCAGCCTCTGTTATCAGCCTCTTGTACTAGTTGACCGAAAAGTACTTGGCAGACAGTTTGCAGACTTTGAAAAACAATAGATTGTACTATTTTAACCTGGCTTTGACCTAACCTGAAACAGTCAAGACCGGTATTTAGCAAATTGTTTTGATGTGCCGAGTCGACTTCACTTGCTGAAAGCAGCTGCTGAGAGCAGCCTGTCTTGCCCTACAGGAGATGGGGGGACTTTGCTGGCCCCAGCATCAGTGCAGGGCCAGGACAGCCTCAGTAGCTCTCTATAGTCGGGCTTGAATGAAGCAGGGAATTACTTTACCCTTAAATTGAAGATAAATGTGATTTTTTTTTTTTCTGGGACAGAAAACACCGCTTGTTTTTTGTAAGGATAAAGTGCCCACTGAAACGGGATTATATTTACATTATTATTGCAGGGCGGTCTGTGAAATAGGCTTTCTGTGCCTCAGTAAAGAGCCATGACCCCTCACAGAGTTATCTTTTAAGCTGCATGCTAAACCCAGGGGGGCTTATGGCTCAAAGCTAATGGGGATTTAACTTCTCACTGAAAGGAATTTGCAGCCTAACCCTGTTTAGATGCTCTTTGCTCTCATTGATTAAATGCTCAGTCCACTGCAAGAAACCTAATAGAATCATAGCTGTATAAATTTTCTAGTTGACAGAATGGATGCTGGGAAACTCTATGCAATATTTATTAGAAAAGGAGTTTGATCTTAAAAAGTAATTTTAAATCAAAATGTCAATTCACAGTTCTGTTTTGTTTGTAGAGAAAGAATAGAATTCGAATGAAGATGTATTTTTAAAGCACTTCACAAAACCATTTCATGGAAAAAAAAACAGTTTCTGAAATCAGTATTTTTGTGAGGATTCACTGTGTTTTGTGAGTTCACTGTGTTCACTAATTAGTTTTTGAGATCCTGTCTGTAGAATAGTTTTTTTAGATGAGGCTATTTAAAAGTAATAAACCTGCCCCTCCTCAAGTATTTCTCACCCCAAATTACATTATGCACTGAAGTTCCAGGAGGACCATATTCCATCACAGATCCTTGGCATTTTTTAAGACACAGTAACTATAGCCCCTCAGGGATGAGAACAGAAGAGCTGTCATCTTGGTAAGAGACTTTGAGATGCAAAGAGCAGCACATGATGCCATCCACAGTCCTATGGCAGCACAGTCGGGTTTCAGTCTCAGTCTCTTTCTGTGCGTCAGTTCTGAGAATTTCCCATGCCTGCTCCAAGTGCAGGTGGTTTCTGAAAACCTTTTAGCTGATGCTAATGACTGGTGTGCTTATTCTTTAATTGTTGTTTGTTGTAGTTTGGTTGATAGGATTTCAGTGGCTTATTCCTAGAGAAAACAATAATCCCTGGTAGAAAAGAACTCCATTAACTGGGAGCCAAAGAACTGAGGCTCAAGGATGTGGTTTAATGTTTCATTGTCCAACTCTTTTCATCACCCTTCCTGCATATACAGTCCTGTTTCCTTTACCCCTTGAAATACAAGGGGTGGTGTCATGTGAGCTCTTCTCTCCCTTCCAGTGCCTCAGTGAGCAATATGTCTGCTTCAGGTAGTTTTCTTTTGCCTGTAGATGAGCCAGGAAATAGGTGTACAGCCAAGCCTCATCCCAGGCCTGCCACTCTCCTGCTGGGTAGTCTTGCAAATGACTTTAGGTAGAGCAGAGGCAGTGTGGGGCTGAGCTTGGGCTTCAGAACCAGGCATTCTGGATATGGCCATTGGCCTGTCCTGTTGGTAAGGTTGCAAACTAAAGGGTTCCCCAAAACAAAGACTTTTATAATTATCTGATGCCTTTTGGTGCACAGCCCAGCCACAGGAGTTATAGCAAGTTCTAAGCTGAATGCGGTGCTTTGAGTTTGTTCATTTTGAAAGCTCTTGGTATTGTCCAGTGACGAATGAAAAGGGTGAACTGAAACTTTGCAAGTGATTGCAGCTCTGCTCTTCAAGATAAATCCTAGAGATCTTAGAAGATCCTCAAAGGTCTTCTCATAGGGAGAAGACAGTAGGCATTGCAAATCCAGTTTTCACTGGCACTAGGATCTCTGACTTGTTTAAAGAGAAAAAGCAATATAGGTAGAAATTGAGTGTAATGCTGAGAATTGTCTGTGACTTACTGCATGACTTTGAGGAAGGCAGTTTAACTTGCCTGTGTCAGTTTAGCCATCTGTAAAAGAGGTACAATCATACACAGCATAATAATTTCCCTCTCAGTGAGTGCCATTTTCAGTCTACCCTGTACTACTTAATGATTTGTGTGCCTGCTGAAATAACAGCATCCTCTAAAACCGTAATACCCTTATGTATTTTTCACATAATCACTAGCGGCTGAAATATTTGTTCTGACACTTGAGATTACTCATGTAAATAGAAAAATTATAGCAGGCTGGCAATACCAGACACCTTGAATTCCATCTGAGTGTGTGGGTGATGGGAGAGGGATCTATAAATACTGACAGAGGCAGGGAAACAAGCGTGAGCAACACACAAGAAATTCTGAATCAACTTATTCCTGACATATAGGTTAAAGATTTTAAAATGTAGTGTCAGTTTTGGGTAGGAGAAGGCCCTTAGAAATCTGAGTGCTACAGTTCCATTGATGAAATGTATTTTGCACCATTTCTCTATTTTTCATGAAGTTATATTTTTCTGTTGTACTTTGAGTAGGATTACCTACTCCTTTTGACTAAACTACATATTTTTTTCCTTTTAAATTTTTTTCTTTCCTTTTTTTTTTTTTTTTTTTTTTTTAAACTTAGAACACATTCAGCTTTGGGGACAAGCCAAAGCTCCAGTTTGGTTATCAGTGAGTGACTCACAGGTCCCACAATGCTTTTTCTCAAAATGTGACTGCTAATTTCCATGTTCAGCTCCCAAATTGCCAGTTTCAGATGTTTCCCACTTCCATTATGAAAGATCTGCTTAGTTCTAATTGCAGAGTTCAGTGTCACATAACAATGTAGCAAATGAGCTGTGTCACATTTTACTTAAAAAAGTAGTAGGTTAGATAGCTACAGTCTTCAGGTTTTGGCAGTAGTTTTTTCAAATTGTATTTTATTTGATGAGAGACACTTGTGCAATGTAGCTTCTCCCTGCTCTCCACTGAGTCCTGTTTCTTTTGAGTACAAGTTCTTCAAGATAGCATCAGTGTCTCCTAGATCAAGCTATAAGCATCTTTTTTTTCACCAAACATTGTACTTCTGGGATTTACAAGCTAAATTTTTTTTTCAGATTATGAAGAGATGTATATGCATTTGTTTTGCTGCAGTACGTAAAGTTTTTGAAGGATAGATGAATAGCTTATGGGACCTTGACTCTAGAATTCATGCAATTATTGTTAGTGACATATCAAAACTGTGAACTGAATACATCCAATTGATTGAAACAGAAACTTTGAAATTTAAAATAAACTAAATTACTTGAAGGAAACTGTAGCACATTTAGTGTAGTAGGTATGAGTAAAGGACATTCTAATGGAAAGTATTGAGAAACACCCAATGGAAACAGTCTGCCTTTAGTTTATTATTATTATTATTATTATTATTATTATTATTATTATTATTATTATTACTTTACCAGTTTGAGAATTTTGTGTACCAGGTTACTGACAACCTGTGACTGCTTTTAATCAATTTATCAGCTTAAGTGCTGGTGTCACATATTCAGCCTCCAGTTCCATTATTGATTCCATTGTGTGTGTGACACAAGTTTGTGTCTGATTAATTTCTCTTAATCTGTTTTGAAGAGAAATACAGAAAATCTCACCCCAGCACTGAAATTCATCCTGCTTCCTTGAGCCTATGTGCTGTTGTTAACTTTAAACATGAACTTTATTATTAGACCATGGAAGTTCAGCTCACAAAGGAGCTGAAGGGGGGTGGTTAGCAGTGACCAGCTCCAGGTGACCTCAGAGAGAAGTGGGTGGGGAGTGCTGACTGGAGGTGAAGCTTTCAGGCTTTCTCCTGCAGGCTGGTGGGACCTGAGTTGTGTGGTCTGCTCATGCCGCTCTATGTGCAGTACAAAAACAGGGCTTTGTGGAAGAATGAATATAAATTAATATTTAGAGGCTTTACAGTTGACAAAATTGATACACTGCATAAGATAAGAAGACATATAAAGCCTTCCCTCCCTAGAAAACACTTATGCTGAGGAAACTCAGAAACTGTTGAAGAAGTGTTTGGTGATGGAGACGTCAGGCCTAGGGAATCAGTGGCTGAATCAGCCCACACCACAGGCAAAGTCTCAGGAAAAGAAACTGAGGATAAGTAAGGGAGGAATTTTTGGTGTTACACAGAAACATGGGATGGCCTGGGAATGTAATCTCCATTATGTGTGTAAGCTTCACAAGTGCTGAAACCAGAGTGGAGGCCCCTGGGGCAGATGGGAAGGAGGAAGAATCCACAGGGGGTTCCAGCCAAGACCTGTGCTGGGTTTTCCCCTGCCATTTCTTAACTTCTAAGACATTTTTAGTGGTGAGTTATGTTTTTTGAAGTCTGATGTAGATAACACAGGGTGGCTAATCACTGTGACCTATTCAAATCGTCAAACCCATGAGGTTTCACAAACCACATGCTTGCATGGCTTCCTGAGAAGAGCTTATTTAGTCCCATTTTCTCCTGTTTGATGGGGCCAGGACTGCAAATCTCTTGCCTTGTTGACAAAAAAATTCTCTTAACTACATAAAATTGCTTATTGCAAGGTACTTTCAAGGTATTGCCTTCATTTGTTGAGTGCAAGTGTGTGATGGTGCTTATATCCCTCCTTACCATAGCTTCAACTTTCCTATAAAAGCAGCTGCGAATTTAAAAGCACACTGTGAAGTATTCTTTATATTTTTAAAATGCAGTTTTTGATCTTTTTAATCCAGCCTATTTGTATGCTACTGAAAACTCAAACTTGAAGCCTGGTTGCTTACTAGCTACATTTTAGGGCCAATTTCTAAGGTGCTCCTTTCAGGTAAACTTTATCTTAAAGATGTGTTTGTCTTCTGGATCTTTCTGAAGTTAATCTTTTGAAATATTCCTTCTTGTGTTCCACATAAAAAGTATAATAAGTGCAATATATTTTAAAAAGGATTTAAAAACAGCCCCTTATGATTTAAATCCAAGCCTGTCTCTTTAAGAGATGAACAGACAATTCACCGAATTCAATGGAATTATTTTAAAAACAGCAGAAAATGGGAAGCTGAGCACAGTCTTACTACAGTGTGAGAAATGGCGAAAGCATTAAGGAGATTTTTAATTCTCTCAAGGTGTTTATTTTAACTAATTTCTATCTTCTCCCAGAGGTGGAGATCTGATGCTTTTGGCAGATCAAGAGGTTTACTGTTTCACATCCATTTCAGCATGGGGGAGAGCAGATGATGTTAATGGATAATACTTGTCTGAGCATAGTAACAGATGTTTCTGTAGGAAATGTAGTGGAAACACTGACAAGCAGGATTGTTGGCTGTTTTTTGGTTTATGCCCAGATTAAAGCTGCTGAAAGGATCATGTGATGTGTCTTCATAGATGGTCTGATTCATAAATTCTTTTCTTTGGGTCATAGTTTTGATGATGGCACCAGCAGCTCATCTCATTTTAATACAGTGCTTCACTGTAAGGCAGGCACTTGGCTTGAGTTTAGAGGAAATTTGATCTCTCACATAAAGCCTAGCAGGCAATGCTGGTATTATGGTAGAGGACACTCTGTGCTTTTCTCCTGCAAAGGGGAATTCCTTGATCAAGTGTCTTCAATCAGATTTGGGTATCTTGTTCCTTTTACTTTCGTACTGTAAACCTACACATCCTGTCCTCATTCCTGTAGTAACAAAAGAGCTTTCCTCAGGCTTGCTGGCTTCCCCTCAGTGGTCTTTGTCCTCCCTCCTAGGAAACAGTTTGAGTGTGTCAGAAGAGTCCCAGTTCCTCAGAAAGGCGTCTGGCCAAGAACCTGACCAAGTTGGGCTGTAGTATTTCTCTCATTAAAAGCCTGCTTCTTCTCCCCAAAAAGTCATCTGTGAACAGTAACAAAGCATTCATTGTGGAGTCTTGGGACTTGGCAGAAGCACAAATAAATGAAGTGCTTTTTTGGAAGCTACGTTGCCTGTCTTGCAGATCAAAAAATAAATCCAGACTGTTTCAATGTGTATCAGTGGATTAATTAATTTGATTGCCACTTCCCTTCCTCTTCTCTTGGTGGGGAGGGGCACTCCGGAGATTGGAATTTTAATTGCTTGACCACAGTTTCTTATTAGTGGTGCAGCAAAAGGGTATGGATCATTAATTAGTATTGAATATAAGGATCTCTGAAGTTGAGCTATAGCATCAAACAAATAAGTTTAAACAACTCCTGACTAAACTTACAGTTTATAAATAAATTGAGTTAAAATAATGAGACTATTAGATTTTTTTTCTGAGTCCCTACATGTTGTTTTCTGTGTTTGCAGTATTCTGGTGGTCTTAAAGATTGTTGCATTTTTATATAAATACACCATTTTTATATAAATACATATTTAATATTTGTATATATGTTATATGACATATATATATGTCATATAACATATATACATATGTTATATGTATATGACATATGTATATACTCCAAAGATATACATGTGTATATATGCCTATAAAATAGTTATTCATAATTTAAAATTGTTATACAATGGCATGCTTTATTTATTTTATTAAATGTTTTGAGGTTTTAATTCATTAGGTAGTTTCATTGGCAATATATAAACCCAGTGTTTTTGATAGTTGCTTTCTTTTTCAGTCAGTGCTTGAATTTGTGCCACTGTATCAAAAAGAAAATCCAGCTCTTGAGTGCAATGCTCTGAAAACAGTATTATCCACTTTATTACTTTAATGTCCAATAGACTGTATCATCTTTTTTCTGGTTTTAAAACGTGATTATGGAAGTGAATTGTGTAACTGCAGTTTAACTTTGCTTTATCCATGATTCTCAGATAGTGCAGTGTGGAATAGGAATATACCTATAATAGATACTGGTATCAACTTGTTTTCTGCTATGTGGATTAAGAAGTGGGTAGTGAAAAGGCTGCAGAATGTAAAAGTGTGGGGTCATCCTAAATTGCTATGTATGTAGTAGGGTTGCTGGTGCATTGTTATAAAACAGCATGTTCTGCAGTATTTGCACCCAGAATTTAGAGGTAAATAGGAAATAATTGCTGATAAAACTTATGACTCATCTGAACAATGTGTGCCTGATCTCAGCTAAATTCATAAACTGGGCTTTGGTTATGGACATGTAATTACAGATGTTGGTGGAGTAAATGGAAACAGTGGCTCTGAAGTTTAAGTAATAGCAAAAAATTACATAAATGGATCAAGTTCTGCCACCTCCTCCACTCCCATATTATATTTGTGCTTTTATATGTATCCATTTGGGGGCTTTTAAAATATGAATCACACCTGAATTGCAACAGCCATAAAGTCTGTGCTGTAAAACCCAGCAGAATTTAGCCATGAATTGAGACCTGTGCTTGTGTTTAGTAGGAAGTGGAATGTTATTAGTAGAAGCTAGAAATTTTTTTTTTAATTTCATTTTTTTATTTATTTACAGAAAGCATATATTTACTTCATTTTTTCATTCTACTGTGGAATTTCATATGAAGATGTTGTTAGCAGTTTATCAGTGCATTAATAGCTCTTTGTTCATATTCCTGGGGCTGAGCAACCATCTTCTGTTGAGATGTAGTAGAAACTAGATGTCTGTGAGTTCAGAAGTTGGAAGGAATTTTCATAGGATGTATTTCCTCAAGGTAGTTTATTGGCTTTTGCTGTGTTCGAGGCTCAGTTTCTGGAAAGAGGATGGTGTTTCTGCTCTCCCCCTATTCCTGCTTCCTTTTTCATGGGACTTTGTGAAAGACTGCAGCTGTCTGCCATGAATTCACCGGTACATCGCATGGAAACTTGGCTTTTGGGACATGGAAAGGCTGCCTCTTTTCTTCTGTCCTGTCTCTGGGGAATTAAAACCACATTTTGTGTTCTGCTTAAGTTTCCAGCCAATGTTTTTACTTCAGCTTCCTTCCTCCCCCTGCCCCTCTCTCCTCCTCTTAATTAAAATATGCTAGGGTTGAATGGATATAACTGCAACTGGAAAAGGACAAAAATAGCACAGATGAAATAGCTACACTATTGAGACCTGGACCTTTATTTGGAATCACATTTCCTGGCATGTCATTGTACAAGTGTTCAAAAACTGACTGGATTACTTTTTTCAACAGAGCAATCATTAATCTCTAATTTTAAAGGGAACAAAATTTTGTTTGAAGTTGAACGTGATTTTCACAGCTTCAGCTGTTCCGCCCATGGAAATTAATGACAAGGTCGTGTTCGTTCAGTGTTAACAGGAATAGATTCACACATCTGTATCTGTTCTGTTCTTGGCTTTCCTAAGGCTATGAGTACATCCAAACTGAGATGGCAGCTGCTGAAACCAGTATCCTTGTGACACTGGCAACAACTGCTTATTTTCAGCACCTCTGAAAATCATGTAGTTTTTGGAGTACGCAAAGATGAGCACTGGTTTGGGGAGTTAGGTGACACAGGTTTTTAGATAATGGACTTTAGGTAGATATCTAAAAAGTTTTTAAAAATCAATCTCAACTCTTTTTGCCTGAAACAGTTTCTGGAAGCCTGGCGGAATTCTGTGCCAACTCTTTCCTGAGAAGGGAACAAATTAATTTAAGAAAATACTCAGAATATGATTGGACAAGGAAATAAAAGCATCAGTGTTCACTTGACAGCCTTTCTGATAAATCACAAATGGTCCTTCCCAAAAAGGAATATCCCATAACATACCTAAACAGAGAAATCCTTGTGATTGAAGTTAACATATTTTTTTTAAAAGGATAAAATGAACAGTGGCAACATGGGCACTAAGGTGTTTTAGAGAAAAAGAGCAATAGGAGCTCACAGAGCCTGGACTCTAGATTTGTACTGGTTTCTCTCTTGGTAAAATTTTTATGAAGTGCCTTGAAATAGTGCTGCTGAAGCTAATCAGCTGATCTGTAGTTTAGATAGTAGGAAGACTGTTGTTCTTCTCCACTCTTCTGAATACTTCTCTTGCTTTCATTTTGAACTCAAAAACTTCAGTTGGCTTTCCCTAATTTAACATCCTTCACCACAATGCCCTTTTGTAATTTACCCACCTTTTTGTTATTCAGTCATTCCCAGCTTCTTCAGTTGAGCTGACACGATGATCTGCACCATTTCCTTGAAATGTTCTCCCACAGCGTTTTAATAACTCCCCCAGGCAAGTTCACAATGCCCGGGCCCTTTCAGGTTGTGTCACTGCTGTTTGAGTTGTGGGGACAATCATGTGGCAGCAGCCAGTGATGCAGCCACAGCTGTGTGCTGGGGGAATATTGGCTTAACCAGGGCATGTAAATGGGATGTCTTGTCTGAGTTCCATCAGATTTGTGAAGGGGAAGGAGGCTTTGACTGGCAGATTTGCCAAGCCTATCAATAGCAAAAGCAACCATGAGCTTAAACTACCAAAATAATTAAAAAACAAGAGAACAATATTGCAGTAGTTGCCTGCATAAAGAGGGGAATATGAAGCATACATGTAAAAAAGGTATAATGCAGTAAGATAATTTAATATAGTAAGATAATTTCAGAATCCTACATTCACTTTTCTTATCCATTCTGGAAAAAAGCCCAGAAGAGGCTGAGATCTAATCTGACACCTTCACTCTCACAAAGGGCTCAAAGTCCATTTTATTTCCCCAAGAGAAGGCTAAGAAGGGGTTGGTTTTTGTTTGTTCCATATATATATACATATATGTACAAGTAGATTAGACAAAACTGCTTCCCAGCAAGCAGAAATAGTTGTTGAGATTAGTGGTGGGACACTGATGAGTGCGAAGCAGAAGCAAGATGTGAGTTGGAATCACTGGAAGTATTGCTGGGACATTTTAGATAAGGGAATACTGTCACTTGGTTGAATGTCTTTCTTTAAACATCCCTGTACCTCAGACAGCTCATGGCTTCTGTGTGAAGCAATTGTTGCATGACTGCTTACCCACTGTCACAGAAAGGTGGGATGGCTCTCCTGGCCCTACACTCTATGGCTGCGTGTTCTTACTTTGCCTGTTCTGTTCTTCTCCCTCATTTTACTCATAGCACCATACCGACACTGGCAGCAGGCACATCTTGATCTTCTGTATTTGCACAGCTTCCTGTGCTGGGATGTTTGGTGAGCAGAATTAATGGACAGCATTGAGGGTTAACACCAGTCCAGAGAACTCACCTGAGCATGCAACTCCAGAATATTCATTTATTTATTGTTTTCCATCTCTTTTTCTCTCTTCCATAGTGAAATACATGAGAGAAGCAACCCCCTATGTGAAGAAAGGCTCCCCCGTGTCAGAGATCGGCTGGGAGACGCCGCCCCCCGAATCTCCGCGCCTGGGCTGCGCCTCTGCTGAGCCGATGGCGCAGCTTTCGCTCTCCATCCACAGGGATAGGAAGACAATTCCCCTCAAGATGTGCTACGTGACACGCAACCTGACAGTGTCAGACCCCGAAAACAGGTGAGTGGGGATTGCCTGGGGCTGGGATTTCGCTTTCACCTTGAATGGTTGCTGTCATTTTCTGCGCTGGGGTTGGTGAGCAGGGCTCTGGCCACACGATCGAGCAAGGGGAGCCAGCAGCTTTGGGAAGGGTGGGTGGTGGTGACAGAGCCACCTGAGGCGTGGCTCAGCTTTTGGGTTATGCTAGAGGAACCTCAATGCAGTAATCCAGCACTTCTGTGGGAAATAAAATCTCGGGGGGTTGTTTTCATCATGATTAAGTGTCTGCTTTTGAAGGAAAAGATACTGTACACACTAATTGGTTACATCCTCCAGGCTGCCTAAATCTGATTCCACTAAATTGCATTTTCTTTCCTTTTTTAAATGAATATTGTTTTAAGAATGGTGTGGTTTGAGTATTCAGTTCTGGACATTAAAGTCAAGAAGAGGAGAAAAGTTCCACTTACAAGGCATTAATGGGGAGTTTTTGTGACTTGTTTTTTTTTCTTAATGTTAAAAATAGGATGAGGTTTTACCAGCCCTTATTTATAACATATGTGGAACAGCTGCACTGCACCAGCACACTCCCTGATCCCTTCTCTAACAGCTGCTAATAAAAAAGGCAGCAGTCAAGTCAGTGATACAAACTAATTCTTCATCCAAATAATGGCCTTTTCATTTTTCGGCAGTGCTCAGAAGCTGGTGTAATGCCTTAGATTCTCAGCATTTACATATAGGCATAAGCAAAAGTTACATTTTCATTTGCAGAAAAGGATAAAGAGAAGTGGGGAGAGAAGAAAGCGGCTTGGGAAGGATGTAATCTCTGTAATCGCTTGCAGTGCAATTTAGAAACTTTATTAGTATCTGTATTGTTTTCCATCTTCCCTTTTTATATTTGTCTGACCTTTTAATTTTCCCCCTCTATACTTTATTGTTTAGTATGGATTTACTTTGACTATGGTGGAAACCACTACGTGAGATGAAGAGCCAAGGCAGAGTAACTGACTGCTACAGAAGTGCAATTGTAAACCAGAAATAACCCTAGCAGTCCTTCTCAGCTTAGATCTAGATGTTTATTGATATTGGCCACTCTTTTTTCCACATATGTCTGCATAGTTTGACAGCTGTATCACTTGTCTGAGAGTTTGTCTTTCTCTCTGCCATGGTGTGTATTTTAAAAATACTCATACAGGTCGCATTTTTTGAATCAGTACAATGTAATGATACTTTGCCTGCATTGACTTTATTTTCTCATATTTTTTCCCCTTTCTTTTTTGATTTTATTATAGTTTTCACCTTCTGTCACTCTCCTGGCCCTCAGTTGGTTTGAGAGCCAGGACTGACTCAGAGGGACACACACTCATTGCTCATGATACCTCTGCAATGGAGCTGACTTTTTTGAAGTATGCTACATGTGTATTTTCTTCAGTGTTACTAGGAAGTAATGTGTGGGAGAGTCATATTGCTTGTTATCATGGTTTTCATTTTGTGTTGCTGTCATTTCCTGTGGAAAGAGTGACTTCTGATTTTTACTGTAGTCCAGCACAGTGCAGTCTGAGATGGATTTTTCCATCCAAGCATGCAGTTCCTCACCATCGTGCTAGCTGAGTGTCGTAGTAGCACCCCATGGATTGCCATCTTTACTGGTTTCAGTGTTTTTTAACAATTCTGAACACTGGAACTCGTATTTCCCAGTATTAATGCTATTACAATGCAGTGACCCTTTCTTACTGGAGTGCCTTCCAAGATAGTAATCTGATTCCAGAACAATAATTTTGTCTTCGCTCACAGCAGGGCCTAAGCCACGTCCTTACATGCTTACAACACTTCTGTTTCATAACCTAGTGACCTGACACACATAGATTTTGTAACTGATGGTGTCACTCTGCTGGATGGCCTTAAGAGAGCTCTGCTGGCAGGATGCCAAAGCATATGTTGGCCATTAAAGGGCTCCTTTGGACTATAACTGAGCTAATTTTCACTTAAGAGCAAGTGTGGACATGGAAAGCCTGAGTTTTCCAGTGCAGTGATTTCTTTAGTGCAGGCTGGGGATAATGTCAGCAGCCTTCTGGGACCAGGATGAGCTGATTTGATGTCCAGCATGAGAAGATACCTATGTTAAGGGACCCAAAAGGAAATACTTGCTTGTTGGCACTGAATTATCTCCAATTCTTAGAAAGCTGCAGTGAAATGTGGATTTAATGGGCTCAGAGGAGTATTGTTTTTCCCATTAGAGGTGGTAGCCCTGCAGAGGACATTTTTCTTCTCATGGAAGACTGACCCCAGTTCAGAGATTCTCAAGTTTGTGTCTACTCTCAGAGGTTTTGGTGAACTTGTTATTTTGGAGCAGAAGTGATGTCTGATGCTTTTAGACCCAGCAGTTCTCAGATGTCTCCTTCACCTGATCTGCCTGTGGGTTCATTCTGGAGGAGATCTTTTCTGTTACCTGATAAAAAATGCTGTAAGATACCAAGGAGAAGATCCTTAATACAAACCAATACCAAAATTAGTGTGTAAGATTTTTTTTTAAATAATAAAATCATGGCAACAGAAGAAAAGATCATCTATGCCATTCTTCTCTAGGTGCGGGGCTTGTTATATTTTAGGCTGGAAGAAACTGGTTAACATAATTGCTACTTAAATCAATTGTTTGCTGTGTTTTCACTGATAAGTGACCTTTTTGGTGGCAGCAGTAAAGGTTAATGTCAGGCCTGGCTGAGGAGCATCCCCTCCCAATGAAGGAACATGTGGAAATGATCATGGCTAGTAATGCCAATAAACAGAAAATCTTCTGCAGTGTAGAAAGCTTTTCATTAATTTCTGGTGATGATATTAAGGAACAGGAGAAAAAAAAGGTCTCTTGGGTGAAATTTTTTCTGTTGGTGCTTTTAAAATCTTGGGATATAATACAAAGGTACTTCTGTACACAACACAGGAGACACGACATTCCCTGGAGAATGAGACAATGCTATGTGGATGGAAAAGGTTTTCTCATCTGCTCTTGAAGTCACCCTGAAATTCTGCTTGCACGTCTTTCAGCCAAACCCAGGAGGTGTGGGCCTTATCCTGGCAGCACACATCATATTCTTCCAGTGTCAGGAGTCCAGAGCAGTGAGAATCTCACAGGGAACTTCAGCAGGGTCCATCCTTAATGACTTGGTTTTTCATTGGCAGGATTTGGCACTCTGATGGGAAAGGTTTGCTTTGGTCTGGAAGCTAGGAAAAATGAACCAAGATGGATTCCCAGCAGTGAACTTTTCCTATCACTGTCCATTTCAGGATTGGACTAATTACAATCAGAAGATAAAATTAAGCAGGTATATTCTGTAGGTGTGTGTTTGGTTTCCATGGCCAGGTTCTGGTAGCAGAGAAGCTACAGAGGTGGCTTCTGTGAGAAGCTGTCAGAAACTTCCTCCATGTCCTACAGTGCCAATGGCAGCCAGCTCCAAGGTGGGCCCACTGCTGGTCAAAGCTGATCCAATTGGGAATTGTAGTAACACCTCTGTGAGAACATATTTAAAAAGGAAAATAAGAAAGTTGCTTTGCAGATGTAATTGTGGCCAGATAAGATTGGAGTGAGAATATGTGAAAGAAACAGTCCTGCAGTCCCCAAGGTCAGTGAGGAAGGAAGGGCAGGAGGTGCTCCAGGGGCTGTAGCAGAGATTTCCCTGCAGCCCATGGAGCAGCCCATGGGGAGACAGCTGTGCCCCTGCAGCCCATGGAGGATCTCAGGGATGCAGAGATCCACCTGCAGCTCATGGAGGAGCCCATGCCAGAGCAGGTGGATACCCAAAATAGTCTGTGATTGTGTGGGAAATCTGTGCTGAAGCAGGTTCCTGGCAGGGACCTGTAGAGAGAGGAGCCCAGGCTGGAGCAGGTTTGGTGCCAGGACTTGTGACCCCGTGGGGGACCCATGCAGGAGCAGCCTGCTCCTGAAGGACTGCATCCTGGGGAAAGGGAGTTTCATTGAGCAGTTCATGAAGATCTGCAGCCCATGGGATGGACTCACACTGGAGAAGTTCATGAAGAACTGCATGAGAGGAACCCCACACTGGAGCAAGGGAAGGACTCCTGTCCCTGAGCAGCAGCAGAAACAACCTGTGATGAACTGTGCAGCCCCCATTCCTTGTCTCCCTCTGCCACTGGAGGGGAGTAGGTAGACCCTGGGAGGGAGGGGGGGGGCAGGGGGGAGAAGGTGTTTTTAAGATTTATTTTGCTTCTCAGTAATCTCAGTGATTTTGTAAGTAATACATTCAGTTAATTTCCTGAACTTGGAGCCTGTTTTGTCTGTGATGGTATTTGGTGAGTGATTGCTCCTGGTCCTTAGCTTAGGAACCTGTTACATTTTCTGTCCCCTCTCCACTAGTGGAGGGGAGTGATAGAGTAACTTTGCTGGGTGCCTGGAATTCAGGGTCAGCCTAGTACAAGATGGCAGAGGAACTGGCTGGTATCCATTCATTCTGGACTCTGCACAGTGAGCTGTGTCTGGGAATTGCCTGAGCTTCCGAAGACATCAAGGAGGTGCAGAACAGGACAGACTGAGACCTATTTACTCCAAAGGCAGCAGTAGATTCAAGGAGCTTCATTACTTTGAGGTGTTTTTTTGTTTGTTTGATTTTCTTTTTTTTGCAATGGGAAATACTGATTCATTGAATGAAGTATTCACAAGATCTGTTGTGAAGCCATTGCTCCCCAAACTTCCTTTTGTATACATTTTTAAATAATAATTTTGTCTTACATTATTTAATAACAGCAGTGTCAGTAATGTACAGTAGTAGTGTCCATGAGATTTAGCATTTTGAATTGTAGTATAAGTGTATAAGTAACTTATGCAGCATGAAATAGCAGTGTGATTCTAATATGGCATCTCAAAATCTTAAATATAAAACAAATTCTAGTGAATTTGCATGTATTTACTTTTGTTACAATAAGACATGAAAATAAAAGCTGAAGCTTTTTTAAGGAAAAAACTGAATTTCAAATGATTTAATATGGCATAGTAGAAACAAATCCTTGCATCAAAAAACTTGAGTCATGAATGCTCACAACAAATATTAGGTGTAAGCAGAAGATTGTAAAAAATGCAGTAAAAAGACAAACATCTTGAAGTAGGTGAGGGAATGAAAGACTAAGCAGCTCCTGTACCTCTTCAGTTCCTGCTTATATAACTTAAGGGGAACTGAGGGGATAGGGAGGCAAGTATTAGGCAGTAGAGAAGGTTCTGGATATCTCCTTGATGAAAACATGGTCTGGCTCATGCCCCCAGCCTGCCTCTCTCCTGTTTGGTGAACAGGACCATGCCTTGGTTCTGCCAGCTATCAGCAGGCCCTGGTGTGCTGATTCTCCTCCAAGAGCAGTGTGACTTAGGGGTGCACCTTTGCTGCCTGGGGTTTTTCTCTGCTGTTGGGGGAATGGTTTCCCTGAGTCACTTATGTTTGGGCCTCACAAAGGGCAGGGCTCTGCCACAGAATGACCAGAGATGAGTTAGAGCCACTCCTGGTGAGCACAGGTCACACTTACCCTTGTTTTCTGCCTCTTAGGAGGCATTTGACAGCACTGAGCAGTCAATGGCACTGGCAGTACAAGCCCAGATGGGGTTAGTGCTGGGCCAAGGCTGAGCCCTGCACCAAGGAGGAAGGAGGTGATGGCCCATTTCCACCTCTGTGCTGGCACTGCTGACACGCTGGAGCGGTGTCACTCCTGGGTGGACATCCACAGCTCTGTGGGGCTTCCTGGGGAGGTGGGATTATTTTTTTCCCTAGTGCACAGTACAGATTTAGCTGGACTGGGCTCTGGTTTAGGAAACTGGGGCCTTTTTTCTGTTTCTGTATGTTGTAGGTAGGCAAGAAAGGACAAAGAATTTATGTCTGCATGGGGGATAGAGCATGGATAAAGATACAGAATGGGTGCATTACCAGTATTAAAAATTGCCCTCCACATCTCCTCAAGGAATTTGTGCTTTGCTCCTTGTGTTGTTATTGAGCTGCTCTCTGGCTGTAGAACCTCTGTGAAATGCAGAGACCATACTTAATTCATAGTGTTGTTGTGAGCTACAGCTTGAGATCCTTGGATGAAAGGCACATAGCAGTTAATTATCATTATTGGTACAGACATGTTTTACTGTATGAATATCAATAAGTCCTTTGAAGAAGTCATTGAGCATGCTTGAGTCAGTCTGATTTATATCAAGAATTTTTGTTAGCATTTGGATTTTTTTTTCCTGGTGGGCTGTGTTTATTATCTCCTTAGATTACTATATCAACAATCCAACATTAAAGTAAAGCAACTTGAAAGAGTATAATTCAAATCCAGAAAAGAGCAAAAGTGCTGATACTCAGGGTGAAACTCTGGTTTACACTTCCCTCATCCTTAAATCACCCTGCTGTGCTATTACAGTGTGCTTGGTCTGTTACAGCCTTGCCCACAAAAGGCTGTGAATTTAAAGTCATGATGAACATGTGTTTTTAACCTTAGCTTCCAACTATTTTACTGTAATGGATCTAAATCCAGCTTTTGTGTGAATCTGGATGTCTCTTGTTGTATTCCTGTTCTATAACTGCTAATCTGCTTACAAAAGGTGCTCTTTGTGGGAAGGGATGAACAAGTAGAGAGCATCTGAGGTTTATCTACTGTTGCCTCTTTCAAGCTGAGAGAACTTAGGTACTTCAGCTAAAAAGGCATTCTCTTTAGTACTCTGAGAGTAGGAGAGGGAAGAATTTGGGGTATGGACAGCAGGAGTGGAGTTGTGGGATCGGTCATGGGGAAGGCCTCCTCTTCCTCCTCAATACCCTGCATGGCTGTGGGACCCTTCTCAGTAGCCAGGGTCAGTGCATTCAGGGCTAGGGTTGTCTCATGAGGGACCTGTAACTTTGCATTTTTTCTCTCACAACAGTGTTTTGGGGGCAAGGCATTAACTGCTACAATTAATTCATTAACCTATAGATTTAATAATTAATGGTTCTATAACTGGTTGTCTGACAGCTCTCTCTCATCTACATCATCTGCTTTTTGGGCAGTCCTGCAATTGCTGATGCATTTTGTAAGCAGCAGTCATCTATCTTGATCAGGGGCAGTTTTCTAAACCTAGGAGCTGGAGCTCTGAAGCCTCTAGACAGAAATGGTGATTTTAAAATTTGATTTTCATTATGTGAAATAGTTGTTTTCTATCATTTGTGAAACTCCCAACAAGCCAAACAGTTTTAGTGTGGGTCATACCAATTTTTCTGTTAGCCTAAATTTTTTCTCATCTTTCCTGAAAGGCCACTGAGATCAGACATTTCTGTAGGACTATCCCTCCCATAAAGATGGGAGGCATTTTTGCCTTTTTTGAGACAAATCACCAAACTAGGGTGAACTTCATTACTTTGTTTTTTTCTCATTATTTATTCTTGTTCTGTTAAATCATGTTAAAATGGGTTTCTAATGTCCTAAAGACTGATGTAGTCTCTGGGCAATGGTTTGAGAACTGAATTACTGGGAGATGCACCAGGATCTGGGAACACAGTGGAAACCCCTGAGTTTTCCTGCAGGGTGCTTGAGATACCAGTATAGAACTGGATTGTTACAGCATGTTGTGGCTGTTGTGGCTTCAATCTCTGCAGGTCCTGGTGAATTTGGGACTAGGCATGTCTTATTTTCTTGAAAAAAAAAAGATGAATCTTTTCTCCTGGTGTAGTGACATGGGGCTTTCCCCCTTCCCCATCCTTCTGGGCCATACAGGTGTGCTCCTGATGTCCTTCCCATCTCCAGCATAAATGAAATAGGAATGGGTAAACCTCTTGCATGTGTAACTCAAAACCAGTGTCTGTGCATGCATGCATGCATATATGTGACTATAAATAAAACTGTATGGATGTCTGTGTGTATGTGTGAGCTGGGCTGAACATGACCTGACATGAATAAAATGTGTCCTGGTGAGTTGGGTGGTGAGTGATGAGGAGATGGCAGTAACTAAGGCTGGAAGAAAGCTTTCAGCTGGATATTTGATTAACAAGCTTTTAATAAAAGTCTTTATTTCCTGTGAAAATATTTAAATAATGAAAAAAACCCTACCATATGCTGGTGGGTTTTTGTGTTGCCATTTTGGTTTTTTTCAGCCATTGCTTCAGTTAGGGGAATTTTGAAAAAGTCAAAGAATTTGAATTTTTCCAATCAGCTTCAGATGTAGAGGGTTGAGCTGAGAAATGGAAAAAAGAGCAAAGGAACTGGAAAATAATCAGGTGAAGGGAAACAGAAAATAAGGAGCTACCTTGAGAAATGGATGGAGGGAAGAGAGGAGCACAAATTAAGAAAAAGTGATTAAATAAGAAGCCAAACCAGCAAGGCAGAGCAACAAACCCAGAGAGTGAAGACTGCAGCAGACTGTACTTAACAAACACTTTTGTAAAAAAGAAAAAAAAACAAAGTTCTGAGAAGGTGTAGATAGAGGGATGCTCTAAGAAATGTGTCACAGAGTAAAGGGAAAGGAAGAACAGTGGGAGTGCTGCAGGGAAGAGGAAAACAAATAGTTAATCGTGTTTTTATGTGCATCTGTATGTAAAAGTATATGTGCTGACACCCAAGCTGCTGCTAAATAATGTTGAAGAGCAGTTTAAAGACCCCTGAGATGTCCCAAAGAAATAAGATTGATGTGCAAGGGTTTCAGTTGCCTGCTATGCTCCCAGTTCCCGCAGTCCTTGTGTTATGGCTTGGAGACACTGACAACCTCAAGGCTCTTTTTCCTGCCTGGTGGTTGTCCTGTGCTCAGTCTTGGCCTTTCCCTTGCCTACCAGCCCATCTGCAAATTGGAGTTCAGTCTCACAGCTCTGATCTAGCCTGATCTGCCATTGATTAAGGAGCAGGATTTTCAGCTGGTGTATTTAAAGCTGCTCTCTCTTGCACCTCATGTAGTCACGGGAATGGCAGCAAATGGCAATCACGGTGTGAACCCTGGTGCTGGGCTGCCATCGGAGGTGCTCCAGCTCAGTGTTGGTAGATTCTGAGGCTGTCCTTAGTGCTTAGGGGTTGTGTGTGAATACTTTACTATTTTAATACCCTCTGCTCACTTCTAGCTTGCTTTCTCCTGTGTTTCTGCTGATGGAAATTCCTGTTTTACTATAGTAAGAATTTTGCTGAAGTTGCTACTTCTTCTCATCACTTACATACAGCTTTTCCATCAGACTCTGTGTCTATTCAATAGGAAGATGGGTCTACTGTCAGTTGTGAAAGTGCCAGGAGGTGACCCATGCACACTGTCCCCAAAGAAGCTGGCAGTATCTCTGGGACACTGGCTCCCAGGTGGGGCCTCTTCCTACAGCTTGCAGAGGCCAGTAATTAATCCAGAAGGAATTTGTGGCTTTGTAGTCATGGTTGTTTGGCTTTGGTTTTGCTTCACTTGGCAAGTAAGCAGTGATCCCTGGGATTCTTGGTCATGGAAGTCAAAAAGTAGATTTATAACATTATGAGACATTGAGACATACCCTGCTAGATAAGGTAAACCTGCCATTTCTCTCTTCCAGCAAGACTTCCTTCTGTGACAGCTCATGCACAAGACAGAGCTGATCTGTCAGCAGCCCCACTAATTTTCCCTGTTTCCATATCAGTTTTCACCCACACTTGTGGATCACATCCTCTTCTTTCCCCTGGGTCCTACTACAGCATTTCCTAACAGCAAGAGTGACATTCCTTGCACAAGACATCTAATTCATCTCCAAACCCATGAACTTACGCAGCAGCATGAGACCCTCCACCCTCTTCTCAGCTGGAAGGGGGCATTTTCCCCTGTTACCAACTGCAGCTATGTGCTCTTTGCCAAGCCCAGATGCAGCTCCAGCTGCAGAAGGTTTGCTTTGCTGCTGCTGCTTTGAGTTTGGCTGTGGGTTTGCTTCAGGGAAAACAGCTGCTTCAGGGAGCTCTGCTCAGTGTATTGAATATACCAATCACATCTTCTGTTTTAAAATTTCAGCAACTTCTAATGTTAAATCAAATTCCTGACATCTCTATGAAATAATGCTGTTAGTGGGTTTTTTTCCCAAATAATTTACCCCAACTTCTCCTTGGAACAGCGTCTTTGCCATTGTTTTGTGCTGATTCTGCTGTGAAGAAGACTGAACTCCATATTCCTGGATTAGCAATATTCAGTATAATTACAACCAGAATATAAAAGAAAAAATCAAGACAGTAAAATATAAGATAATTTTTGGGCACTGTGGTGTAAGAGTCCTGCTCCTTAATATCCATAAACATTTGAAAACTATTCCATTACTTTTGTGGTTGCTCAGGGTGAAGAAGGCAGTGTTTGATGTCTCTGCAGATTGGTCAGCATCTGCATGCAGTGGTGTGAGCAAGTCCATTGCAGAACCAAATCCTTTCTTTACTTGCATGTGGCACAACTCCTCTGATATCCCTTGTATTAAAGCCCAGCTGGTGGCAAATAGAAATGAAATCAACTGTGACAGCTCATTAGCGATATATACACCCTCTGGTTGGATATCAGTCTAGTCCAGCCCCAGGAAAGTATCTACATTGTTTTTAGCACTGTAAACTGAAAGCCACCAAGTAACTGTTAATACAGCAAGTACTCTTCTGACAGCAAGGGGACTGAGAGCCTTTCACATAGAAAAATTCCACTTGATTACCAAGCAGTGCTTGTTTGGTAAAATTGCTTTCACTTCCATTTAGGTTCATCAAATGAAGGTACTTCTTCAGAGAGTATGCTGGGGAATTCATTGCAAGCCTAACAGTCTCTCTCTGGAATATTTTCCTTGCAGACTAAGCCCGAAGTTTCCATTGCTTAGTTTTAATGTATTCAGTTCCTGGTTCATCTCCTGATGCAGCATATAGAATTCAAAAGAACCTTAACAGTTTTTTAAAATTTATTTTATAACAAAACCTACAACTTTTCAAATATAAATCAGGTTGTGTTCTTCTAAATTCCCCCTTTTCCTGGAAAGGTTCCTATGTTTGTACACTCAGAAAAACCAAAATTATATACTGTGGTTTCATGTGCAGACAGTGATGGAGGAGAAGTGCAGAGCGAACAGTTTGGCCTTTGATTCATCTTTAAGTTTGCAAAGTCAGTGACAGCCTGTTATGTTCCTCTCTGTGCCAGTGTAAAATCAAAGTAGTGTGATGGACTTGAATAACTCTGGCTCCAGCTTATCATTAACTTCAAGGGATTTACTCCACACTTTAATCAGTTACTGAATACATAATCTGGCCCAGGAAGAGTCATGAAGTGTAACTCAGTGCCTGATTTGGTCCTGAGCCAGTGCTGGTGGCAGAAGTACTTTCAAGAGTTTTGATAAAAGGTATTTCTTAGATAATGAACACTCCTACAGAAAGAAGCTTTATCAAAAGTGGAATGAGTATGGTCTACCAAACACTTGCTTTCAACTCCTCCCGATCCTCTGTGAAGTAGAAAATCTGATGAAGAGAGGAAGGGAGTTTTCCTCTTACATGCCGGGTTACAGCATTTGGAAGCACTGAGTTTTGTGTCACCCCCGTGTTCTGCGGGTGGAGAAGAGGATGCTGGAAACACTCCTCAGCTCACTGAGGGTCTTTGAGAAGGAGAGAGAAAATTACTCTTTTATGATAAGGTTTGCCAAATGATCTCTGAGAAAATGTGATATCATTCATATGCATTGCCAAGCTGGAGAGATGCCGCGCATCTTGGCAGTCATCTAGAGCTAGCATATAATTCCTTTGGGTTGGTATGGGCTTTATCAGAAACAGCTCCATATGCAGTATTTACATAACTGTGGTGGAGTGTGAGAATAAACACAGCTGTGGCATTGCCCTAAATATTTCAGTTCAGTGGGGAATTAAGGGAACTTTATCACTGAACTGCAGATAAACAGAAGTCACTAAGAGGTGGTCAGTTTAGCCAAGGAACAAATCAAAACTATAATGGCTAGACTGCTGGAAGCATTTAAGTGCCTTAGTCTTGGAGTTTACTAAGGTCACTGGTATTTTCTTCTTTTCAGAAAGTATGGAAATGCCATCAGTCAGCTGCTATACAGAAAGCAT
The DNA here is from genome assembly GCF_037042795.1 of Molothrus aeneus. NCBI lineage: Eukaryota > Metazoa > Chordata > Aves > Passeriformes > Icteridae > Molothrus > Molothrus aeneus. The sequence continues at coordinate 140,693,809 of NC_089646.1, read as the reverse complement.
CATCCATTTGGATTGGTGAATCAAAGCAGCGTGGGCTGAAAGGCAGAAAAGGAAAGAGTTTATAGGGATGCAGCACTTTCAGCATCTGATTGCAGTCAGAGCCCATGGGTTTCCAGGAAGATTTGAAGTTTATTTTAGTATCTCCATCCCAGTTGACTGTGGAGACAGGAGTCCTGGGTTTTTTGGTGGAAATCTGCAAGCTTGGTTTCCTAAGGTTTTCTAGTCCAGATCTTACAACAATTGCCAGTAGCAGAATTCAAGCAGTTGAGGATTTAGACTTTGGGGTGTGTAAATAAAAGTTGGCCTATGTAGCAGCTTGCTGAGGAATGATGCCTGCAGATGTACTGCTCAGAGTGGAAAAGTGCTGTGGATAAATAATAATTTAAGAATAATTTTCAGCACGGTCAAAGCAGCATCCTGTTTTGAACTAAGTTTTGAGAAGTGTCAGGAGTATTGTCCAGTCATCTTGTTACTCAGCTCATGGAACAAGGAAGACTTTCTGCATTGGTAGTGCATCAGCATCACACTTTGGTGACCGACAGGCATTCCCAAACTAGCTCTATTACAAGTCACTGAGGGATGAGTATTTTTGCAAGCATGGCTCAGTATGTGTGTATGCATATGTATACTAGAATTTAGACTTTGGTGTCACATTTGAATATGTAGATATTAAAAAGAATATGTGGGGTTTAGAACCCCTTATACAGAACTGTTGACAACTGTCTAAATGTTCATTATTTTAGGGGATAGAACTCTTGTAGAAATACTTAAATAGTCACCATCAAGGAAAATACACTTTGATGAAGGCCAGAGTACTAACATACCTGTTTGTATGTTAATCCACTTGTTTGAAGGAAGAATTTACAAACTGGAGGTAAACAAGTTGCCATTTGGAAGCTCTTTCAGCTCTCAATAATTTATTTTTAAGTCAAAACCTGCTACAACTCTAACTTACAAAGAAATCACACAAGTTTTCTGCTGTTCCTTTGCAACTGAAAAAGCAGCACTTTCTTCTGAGCCTTCAGAGTCTGTGTTCAGCACTTTGTTTACTGCATGATGTGCAGCAAGTTTGTAGGTGGAAGTCCCCTGTAGAAACCACAGGCTTTGCAAAGAGCATTGTTTCACACAATTTATATGGTGTGTTTACATTTTTCAAATGCAGCACAGTACTGCTGTGTTGTCCAAATAATTTGTGTTTTTAAAAGAAGTATTAAAATGGGAGACAGAGGACTGAAAATCCTCATTGCTGCTCCTGGCCTGTTCCCTGCCTTGTCCGGGTTCTTCCCCTTTTCCTTTTTTTTGTTGGTGAAATGAGGATGCTGTCACTGACCTCATTTGTGAAATACTGTAAGATCTCCTGCCAAAAACTGTTCTGTAAGTAATAAGCAACATTTCACTGATTACCACAATGTATTTTGAAAATCCAAGCCTGTCTAGCTTGTTTTTGGTGGTGGCTGCCTACAAGAACACGCTCCAACTGCAGTTCAGAGTCACAGTGGGACTCAGCAGTGGGAGAGCTGTGTTTGTGATGGAAACACAGACTGGAGTATGATAGCTGTGCATGATTGTAATGATCTGTGGACACAAATGGCTAAATCCTAACCATGAAGGAGATGACTGTTTCTAGCAGTTCAGAAAAAATGGGAGTGTGATTTGGAACATGCCTGTCTATAAATACAGTTTTCTAGTTCACAAGACTGCCATCATGTATCAAGGAATTTTACTTTGGTACTTGAAACTGAAAATTTGGTGCATCTTGGAGTGGCTAAATAAGAACATTAATTTTCAGATAGTGCTGAACTGCAGCAGCTTTACTGAGGAAACATGCATTACTGTGTTGGCTCAGTGCTTCCTGAAAAATCAAACCACTTCTTAAGCTATCCAGTGATTTAAGACCCTGAACAGTTCAGCTGCTGAGTTTGGAAAATCATGACCTTTTCTATATTTAGAACAGTGGCTACATGGAAACCTCCCCTTCTCAAAATGGACAAACATGAAACCAGGGATCCTTCCTCTCTGAGCCCCAGAGAGCTGTGTAGATCCAGTCACTCTCTGTTCTGGATTCTGCTCTGGTTTAACCAAATAATTAAAACCTCTTAATTGTTAGTTAAGCTCCAAATTGCTGGATTTTGTAATTGCACAACAAATATTTGCATTACAGTTCTGTTTTGAACTTCAACCTGAATAAATTCCACTGAACTAATTAATTTTCTGCTGCAGAAAGGAGTCATTGTGTGTCCCAGAGCCTGGGCAGGCATACACACGACAGAAGTACATGCTTAGGCTCAGATCCCAGGTTGAATTTGGGAGGGTAACATTCGGGGGCTGTCACTGTACTTTTACAATAAAAAAGCGCAAATGTGATACAGAGTTGAGTGATGGGCAATGACCAGGGCTTTGTTTTATAATTGCTACATAAAGATAAAACAGGCTATTACTTTTTGGGTTATTTACCAGATGTTCAAGTAAAATGGCCCACAAAGCCATAAAGAGCACACAAAGCCCCACTAATAACTAATAACTTCACTAAGAACAGAGCTGAAATAACTGCAGCTGCCTGTCAAAGCACTTTTGTTGTTGTTGTTAGCAAAGGTGTTGGCACAGGTCCCATTACCACAATGAACAGGATTCATTTTCCTGAAAACTGTGTTCAGTTGTACTTTTCAAACCACAGTGGAAACCACAGGATAGTCCAGTAGGAATGTTTTCTTTGAAACAGAACTCCTTTCCTTCTACAGGAGTTTGAAAATCTGTGAAAGGTGCCTGCCAGCAGCAATCATATGATTGTTGTTAGCACTTTCTTGTAGCCACTGTTAGCAGGCTCTAAATGGAGCATTGAGGATGCTGGTGGCCTGTGTTAATGTGTAGTGGTATCACTGAAACCACAGAACAATCCTAGGAAAATCCCTCTGTTTGGGATGGGGATGATTTTCATTTATCTCTGCATGGATAAAATAAACACACTGAAAAACTCTGGTTGTGCCATGATAACCAGCTAAGGAAAGCAGCAGCTTATCCCTGGCTTCTCCACAGTCATCATCCACACAGTCTGTGGTTCTGGGCAGTGTCCATGTCAGTGCATGTTCCTCTTGCCTCTATATTCTAAACTCCTATTGACATGCTGTATGAGGGGTTGTATCAGCACTGGCAAATCCCCTTCTCAAGGATGTTATCATAATGCCAGTGGAGACCTGGCTTCAGTTAAGATGATCCTACTCTGTTCAGGTGTTTTAAAGGTAAGTTTTTAGTGCTAGGTCTCAATATTAGTATCCTTTTTAACTCATTGCAGTCACTAAATGAGGTAATAAATTTAGCTGCCTGTTAGTATATGAATGAACATAATGTTTTTCCCCCATTTTTCTAGAATTATTGAAGTTCATTCACCTGATGCCAAGCACACCGTGGTGCTCAGGAGTAAGGATTCAGCTACAGCCCAGGCCTGGTTCAATGCCATCCACTCCAGTGTCAATGAGCTCATCCCCAGGGTGATTGCAGAGGTCAGAGACCAGCTGGGTAAAACAGGGATTGCTGGAAGTCGAGAGATTAGGCATCTAGGCTGGCTTGCAGAAAAGGTAATGGAAACACTCTTATTTTCATTTCTAAGCTCTCTATCTCCTATTCTCTGTTCCTGAATTCAGCCTTGTGGGGAAGTAGTGAGACTACATGAGATTCTGGGGTTTGATTTACCTTTCCTTGAAGACCTTTCTTTTCTTAACGTGCCAATTTTTGTGCTTTAAAAAATCAAGCAGAAAACTGTAATGTCCCCATAGTCTTTGCTTCTACATGCCAATTAACAAAGACTTTCCTGGGAGATCAAAAAGTCTCATATCAAGTTCAAGGATGGGACATGAGTCACAAAAACTGACACCAGCCCTTGAGTTCACCTGCTGTTACAGCTCCCATCATGTATATGAGTTGTCACCTTTGACTTCCAGCTTGGGAAGTACTTACTTGGTCCATCGGCCACCCCTCTGCTGTGCCTGGCCTCTGGAGCTGGGCATGATCTGGAGCTTCCCATAAAGGCTGGGAGATTGCTCTTGAATTGTAACCCTGCATTTGAGCTGAGCATCCTATCAGCCTGAGCTTGCATTTGCAACTCTTGCCCATCTTTCAAAGTTTGAGTCTTAAAATGTTTCATGCCCAGAGAAAAGCTGGTGTTCTGTTCAAGAGTATTTTGGGATCTATTGACCTGTGGAGAGACAATCCATGAATGCACAGGGGTGGTATCAGTATGAGATGATCTGATTTTAAATCAATAGTCTCTGAGTTCATTTTAGGCACTGATAACTGATAAGTGTGGATTTGCTATGGTAGCAGTGTTAAAATTGTGCCTAGAAATAATTCCCATCCATCTGGTGCCTGGGCAGCCATTCAGAGCATCTCTGCCCTCCAGCTGGGGGGTGTGGAAAGATGGTCACTGTGTGCACTCTGCCCTTTCAACCTGTGCACCCAGCACAGATGTGCAAAACTGACTGTAACTGCCCTGAAAAAAATACTGTATGTTTGATCTCTTTTTGGGATTTTGGAGAAGAAAGTATGGAATCCACAGGCACAGGTGCTTGTATTTCTGTCTAGTGTCCTTTAAAAAGGCACACCATTAATTTTTACCAAAACATGGGTCACTCTGCACCACTTCCAGTGACACAAAGTTTGCCAAGCCTTTCGGGCAGATTTTGTATCTTTTCCTGTTCCTCCCTCCAAGCTCACTGAGTGGGGACAGCACAACTCTTTGGCTTAGTGCTGTAGAAAATGTAAAAGTTTGGGGGAATAATTTGGGATTAAAACACCAAAGTATTGCTAAGTAAATTTTAGAAGTATTAAACTGTACAGCCATGGGATCTTTAATTTTGTTTTCCTTTTTGTGTTTCTTACTTATAAAAAGCTGAACATAAGGGACTCTTCCTGTTGCAAAATGCTTTCCTCTGAAAGGGTGACTGTTCTGTAGTAGATCATAGAGATCTTGTAAGTATAATATCCACAGATCATCTTAAGTGGACACATGGCTCCTGGTTTATGAATTTCCTCTTCTTACAGTTAATACACAATATCCCATTCAAATGCTTCTCTCTTTTTCCTTTTTTCTTTTTTTTTTTTCCTTCTTTTCTCTTTCCCCTTATGGGCTGAAATCTTATTTTGTATTACTCAGCATGGACCATTTTGAGGTCTTTCTAAATTTAGTGGTGGAACTTGTTTTGCCTTTGTTAGGGGCATGCTTGGCTCTGTGCATGTTCCAGTGTATTTATGGTGGCTGTTACCAAGAGTTAGCCTTGAGAGATTTGCAGTGACATTGTTACTGAAAAGGCAACTTGTTTTTTTTCACTAAAAACCATCCAGAACTGTGCAGTAGTAACAGAGTGATGTCAAAAGTTCCCACCTTTCTCTCATGTTGGAGACCTGTTGAAAAGTAGAGAAAATCCTTGCATGTGGCAAAATGTGATGTGAAATTCTCTTTATTTTTACTGGACTGTGGGCTGTACAGCCTGGATGAAAGAGATAACCTGCATATACTGTGTAAATGCCAGCTGTTTGTGTATTGTTTCAGAGGAGGTGTTCAAGGCAGCTGAGGGACACACAGACCAGAGATGCTCCTTGTGAAAAAACCTGTGTTTGTTAGTGGGAAGAGATTAAGTCTTGTAGTGATTTGTGGAGGTGCCTGTGAATACCAGTGTGGTTCTTTGACTCTGCCTGGATGCCAGGTGCCCACCAAAGCTGCTGTATCACTCCCCCTCTTCAGCTGGACAGGAGAGAGAAAACAAAAGGCTTGTGACTTGAGATAAGGGTAGGGAAGTATAATTCACCAAATACCATCATGGACCAAACAGACTCAACTTGGGGGAAAATTAATTGAATTTATTACCAGAAAACCAGAGTAGGGTAATGAGAAAATAAAATCAAATCTTAAAAAACCCTTTCCCCTGCCCCTCCCTTCTTCCCTTGTGGTTTTCTCTACCTTTCTCCCCTCCCTGTGGCACAAGTGGACCAGAATGGGGTTGTGCTCAGTTCATCACATCTTGTCTCTTCTGCTCCTTCCTCTGCAGGGGAGGACTTCTCACTCTGCTCCCCTGTTCCAGGGTGGGGTCCCTCCCACAGGAGCCAGTCCTCCAGGAACTCCTCCTACATGAGTCCTTCCCATGGGAGCAGTTTCTCACAAGCTGCTCCAATGGGGTCCCCAGCAGCATCATGGGTCCTGCCTGCTCCAGGGTGGGCTCCTCTCTCCACAGGGCCACCAGTCCTGCCAGGAGCCAGCTCCAGCATGGGCTTCCCACAGGGTCACAGAAGCATCTTAGACTGTAACTTTGGAGACAGCTTTTATGGCATCATATTATGTTACTTACATAGAAAATCCTTAAAGTGAATTCTCAGCAAAATGGGAAGACTGTGAGGTGAATTCCTCTGCTTGTTTGGGGAATGCAAAATGTAATCCCATGGAAATTTCACTGTAATTTGCTGTGATTACTGTGAGCTTCAATTAAGCTATTTCCTGGTTTGATATTTTTTATATGACTCTGCTCTAAACTTAGCTCTAAACTTCAACTTACATGACATTACAAAAATAGATTCATTAGGGGAGCCTCCCTCAGGTGGGTAACATTAAAATAAATAGTAGGTTATCTAAGATACTAAGCCATTGCATGCTAACAGGATTCTACCACCTCAACTGAACTTCCCTGTGAGGAAAGCACTAAACTTGTGGTTTTCAACCTGAGACTTCCATTTTGCAATTCCACCTTCATCTTCCTGGTGAGCAGTGAGGGCCTGTCTGCTGGTAAATAGAGAGCTCTGCATCACTTTAAGAAAGCAAATGTTCTCTGTGGCCTTCTTAAAGGCAAGGAGAAAAACAGCCAGAAGCCATCATTAGAGATGCCATCTTCCCTGTGTTATTAAGGAAGTAGCCTTGTCCTGACCTTGGCCTTATGAGGAAGGTTTCTAAAGCTGACCAAGGATTAGGGAGTTGTATTAGTCACCACCCTCCTAAAACTTCTCTGTAACTAAGAGAAGTACCAAGTGCTGGTTTGTAATGAGGTGTGTGCACTCCTCATCACTTTGTGTTTCCTGTATTTGTCTTTTCACTTCAGCAAGACCTGTGCATTTAACAGCCATGCAAAGCATGAGGGAATAGTTACATGTGGGTATTAATCTTTCCAGGTCTTGTCTTTTTAAAATGTTCCCTGTAAAGATACTTCTAGCAACCAAATTAAAAAAAGAAGTTAGTAATGTCATCTATACTGAGGAGCTTTTCCAAATTTGTATTGTTTCTGCTCTTCCAGAAACACTTTCAATCCTTGTAAAAATGTCTTCCCCACCTTTCCTCCCCGCCCCTCTTTTTAATGCTTCTGCACATCCTGTGACTTACAGAGGAGCTGAAACAGGCATAGTTGCTCTTCTCCTTACACTTACCCATCTACCACTGAGTTCCCTCATGAGGAGCAAATTCTGCTCTGAAGAGCTGAAACACTGAGGAAATGGTGGTTTATTTTATCACTCCGTAACATTTGCTGCAATAGAGAAAAATATTGTTGGCAAAAGCTTTATCTAAATTTTTTCTTCTTTAAATGCAAACACAAAAAGGTGTTCTGGCAAAAGGGGTTTTGTGAAGGTAGCTTTTGCCAATTCAGCAGTCAGCCACACAAGCAAAAGCATGACTGCCTTCAGGGGCCGCTGGAACTGCAGCCAGGCGCCAGCATCAAGCTGGGTCGGTCAAGAAAAAAAAACAAAACTAAATAAAACCCTGAGCTGTGCATCTCTCTCTGTCCTCACTGTGCCAGTGATACTTTTCATGTAGGCTTGGAAGAGAGAAAAAGCACTTCTGCAGCCAGAGACTGTTCTCCTTTCCGGATGTCAAATGTTTTACAGGCAGTGGACTTCCTTAAAATTATCTGAAAGCTCCTTTGAGAAACTTAAAAATAGGAATTCCTGCAAGTTGCCTTTTAGAATGTTAATTTTTGAAGCTGCAGAAAAAGTGACCTTATGGGCTTTTCTCACTAGATCTTAACCCCAGCACTTGGTGCCTGTTCATGTTGCTCTGCCTGTGCAGGGGGGTGTTGCTACTTCCCCAAATCTGGTGTGGGTTTCAGATGGTAGAAAAGACCTGAAGGGAAATAACCAAAGCATGGTGAACCAGAGTTGTTTTTCAGCTCCTGACACTATCTCTGAAATGAAAAGTGTGTTAATATATTACAGGCTGTTCAGTCTCCTCAAACCTTAGATAACCATATCATTGTGTTAGTGCTGAAGTGCAAGGCATGTCACAGCAGAGTGATCTTCAGTATCGAGCTGTATATTGCAGTATTACATTTATCTCCCTGCTCTCACTCTAATTCACAGGAGCTAGTGATAACAGGAAAATTGTGAGACGTGCAAGCTGTCCAAACAAGGTTTAGGCAGATGACATGAGTGTGTATTTGAGGTTATTTTTCTTCCCCAGTATGAAATGAAAATGTTACCATTTCCTTAGGAAGCATGTTCACAGGTTAGCAAAATAGGTAGACATCAACGGAACCATGTTGTTATTCTCATCACAGACAAATGAGTTTTCAAAGAAATGGAGATCTTTAGTTAAAAAATTTCATATCATTTCCAAATTGTAAAAGTGAGCTTAGGATGTCTTTGCATGAGAAATCCACCAGCCCACCACAAAGTTAAAAGGTTTTGCCATTATTTAACATTATGTGTTCAATGTTATCTGATTTTATTCATTTGTATCTGACTTTTAACCACCTTCCTATGAAGCACAGCATCCACTAGGCAGCATTTTAAAAAATGTGCCATGGCTGTGTCTGTGGTTGCAGCTGCCACTGTTCCCCTTAGCACTCCCAGCTCTTCCATCATGGTGGTGGCAGTTCTGGTAGAGAAGTCATTACTTTTGGAGGGACACCATTAATTTTCTGCAGGTTTTGTGACAGAGGCAAATCCCAGTGCAAGACAAGTAATGAGAACCTGTGGCAAGGAGGAGGGGATTGGGAATCTGCTGCTTCATTAGGCTGTGTGTCCCTGTTTCTCTGGGGTGGCTGCACAGTCTGAACCAGCAGCATTTTCAGGAATAAAATCCAGGTTATACTAATCCCCAGGTCTCTCTTCTGTGCCTGGAAAGTACCTGTGCATGTTTAGGCTGAGCCTACAGCAAGCTTTGGGTTGTACTGTGTGTTAAGTCAGTACACATAAATACATGATTAAATCAGATAAATAAACTGAAAAATGGTTGTTTGCTAAAATTACTATTACTGAAATGCCTAACTTGGAAGGAATTTACAGACAAGTTTGGAAATACTACCCACCTATAATATACAGGAAGAAGAGCAAGGCAACTTGGTCCTGCTCTCCTGTGGTTTTTGGTTATGGAAGGATGCAATTTCTCATATTGATAATATATATCTGGTCATAATCTTAAAATTGACCTGACCTTTTAGAGATTACACATACCTCAAATGGAAAACCTTCTGTGTCCTAAATTAGAAATTGCACTTTTAAGTACCAGCTAATGACTTGCTGTGGAGCACTTATATCCAAATGAAGAATTCTGGTTTTGCCCTGTGTCACTTAACCTTGCAGCTTATTAATTCCGGAACTTGTTTGCTTTGTAAAACAGCAGAACAGAGTTCTTAATTACATTAACAGTCTTCATTATCTGGGGTAACGATCAGCCCGTTCTTAGGAAAGACGTAAACCTGAAATAGCATGAAGAGTAATTTCCTCTCCAAGCTTCAGTGAGGTTCCTCCACAGGCCATTTTTACCAGCAGTGACTTCGTTCTCTCCTTGCTTTCAGTGCATTCAGTAAATGGCTGTAGTAAGGAAAACTCAGGCTGAAAACAGCCTTTTTATTCACTGTACTGTTTTAAAGGCTTTGCCTTTATCTGTAACACCCATGGTATTTCTTCCCAGATGAGCAAATAATAAAATTCAGGGAAGTGCTCGTTGCAAGGGGACTGGAAAGAAGAATAGGTATAAGTAAATAATGAAAAATATAGGAATATGTTGGTAAATGCATGAAGGACCTGAAATCAAAAGTCTGTATTTCTGCAGTACAGTTGGTTGTTGTAGTGAAGAAAAACCCCTCTATCAGATAATTGGAGGGCACAGTTAAATAGCTAGTGAGCACTGTTGTGCCTGTGGTAGCCTTCAGGTATTAAATTATTCTTGCAGAAGTTGAGCTGCAGTGTGAACTGGGCCCTGCATATCCCCTTGCCCTTCCCATGAGGGCTGGATTAGTTCTGGTCAGATCCCAGCAGAGGTAATCACATCCTTCCTGCTCTCCCTCTGCCTCAGCTTTGATCTGACTGTCCTTGCAGATGACTTAGCCTTCTCCATAAAATACAGCATATGTCTATCAGTGTTCCTATGAACCCCAGGAATGATGAGAAAGTTCCTTTTTATAATCATTCCTCTCCACAGAGTTTAATTAACTTCTCCCTCCCTGCATCAGGAAGAATTCTGAGCCCGAGGTGTGGCTGCTGCTCTGTCAGCTCTGCCTGCAGAGGCAGGGGCCACCAGCCCCAGGCAGGATCCACATGGCTCTGCTGGGACAGGGAGCTCTGCAGATCTCTGCTCAGCAAACCAGGTAGGGCTTGACAGGGGCAATGCTGGGCTCTAGCTTGAAAGGAGGGAGAGGATGCTGAAAGGAAATGGGGAGTTCAGTGCCTGCCTGAGGTGTGGGAGCTGTTTCTCTTGGTTTCTCCAACAGAACAGGGTGGTAGCTGTGGGACCACATCCTAGTGTGGTCTGGAGCACATCCTGATGTGGTTCTGAGCACTGGCTTCTTTGCACAGTGTGTCTGCCACAGCATGAATACTTAACTCTTTGTTCTAGGTAACCCAAATTGCAACTGCTGTTTGGCTAGGTTGGTTTTGCTGGACAAGGAGCTCTCTAGATTTTGGTGGTTGAGGTATTTTCTTCCTAGATTTTGCTAAATTTTCAGGTTATTGGGCCTTTCCATCTTTTGCCTTGGCAGTTGCTGTTGATCTGTCCAAAAGGGTCCTGCTCCCCTTGTGCATGTGCTGGGTCATCTCACCTTTTGGGGCTGTACAGGTTTGAAAGTCTCTGTTTGAACATATTTGCAGTACAGTTCATTTGAAAAAAAAAAAAAAAAACAGCAAAGATACAGGTGTGATGTGAAGGAAGACTTTGATCCCCTTTATTGAGAAGCTGGGGAAAAGGTTCCTTTTTTCTCTCAGCCTCTGACAGAAAATATTGCAAGAAAGATAGTGAAGGAATTGGAGGCAGTGATGCTCTTTGGTATTCAAATGTGATTTAAATGCAACATGAACCTCCTTTATAAAACACATTGCACAGGGAGCAGAGACCTCTTCTGAACCCACATCCAGCCCTGCTGTCAGTGGGGAGTGGAGGGTGGCCCTCCTAATTGTTTTAAGTGCTTCAGTGCCAAAACAAGTGATCTGCTTCTGCCCCAGTGTGTTTCTGCCTCCTCTCACTGGTGCAAGCAGGGTGCCAGCAGTGGTGGGTTAGGAAAGGGGAGAGCCTGTTCTTGCCCAGCTGTGGGATGCACAGTGGGAGAAACCAGAGCAGCACAATGGTTGAGGAAGGTGTGGAGCTCATCCTGGGCATTTGGAGATGCTGTGGAGTGGTTATTCAGGGTCAGGAAGCTGCCATTAAGGCAATAGTTTGGGGCACCTCAGCTGAAACAAGAGCAAGGCAAATGCAGTCTGAGCAATAGGAAAGCCCTGAGCGCTGACCCCATTGACTGCAGCCCCGAGCAGCACTGGGGACACCCTTCAGCCCCTGGATGCCACTTCACTTCCAGGGGACAAGCAGACATGCTTACATCCCCAGGGCTGGGCCACCCTAAGTACACAGCCCTGCAGTGTGAGGCTGCTGGCAAACACGGTTTTGCAAGAGCTGTGCCCTTGCACTCTGTCTGTTTGCTCATTTCTCTGCATTTTTCTGCTTACAGGCTGCGTGTTAGAAGCATAAAAAGAAAGGGATTGTCTGTCTTAGAGAATCCTGGATTTTTCAGGCGTTAAGTTCCCATCAAGCTGCATTTTCTCTGTTCAGATTTACCTGATTCTCATTTGCTGGTTTTGTCTCCTGAAGTTAAAAATCACCTTCAGGGGAATGGGGGGCCCGTTAGGGGAGTGTTGACCTTCAGGCTTTGCCCAGTGTGAATTCCTCTCACCCTAGTTATCGTTTCTTTGGGGTTTTTTTCTAGCATAACAATACTCCTATTTCAGCTTTTTGATTAATGACATGAATAAATAGATCAGAAAGCAGCAGAACTGGCCATAAAAAAGCCTCTTTGCTCTGCAGCCCTTCTTCTCCCCCCAGGCCCTTCAGCTGATCCCCGGAGAAAACTTCTGGCAAAAGTAGAGCTATTCTTAGTAAAAATACCCTAATTTAGAGGGAAACATTTGGATTTTTTCCTCTCTTTTTGCATATTATTGGCCCACCACACTCACCCACTCAGCTTGCAGTCAGAGCAGTGCTATCTCCCCCCACAAGTGCTTTTAGGACAGAGGAGCTGGTTAATGTTGCAGGCTGCTGTGGAAGAGCAGAGTGGCACTGCTGGTACAAGCAGGAGTCATATATGCCTTGAAAGATGCTTTGCCAAACAACTGTTAACAGAGAGAAATAAACAGATTTTCCAACTATATCTTGAGGGGAAGTTGTGTTCTCTGTTGGAAAGAGGGATTGACCTTTAGAAGAATAAGAGAGTTTTAAAAGAACAGTGAAGAGGGAAAAGGTACATGCCTTACAATTTTCAGTGGGGCAAGACATTCATTCAGTGCCTACTCTACAAATCCAGTTCAATTTTAATGCTCAACCTCTGGTTATGTAAGAAATTCCTGAGACTGTTAAAACCAGCCTTTTACCTTATTATCATAATCCTGTAAAAATAAAATTATACTCCGTAATACCATGAGAACCCTTACAAAAATGCACCATTATACAATTATATTGCAACACAGTAACTCTGTAGACTGCAGGGAAATATTTCTCATGCAGTCTAGTTGTTGTATCAATAATATTTTCAACACCCTTTGTTACTGAGGAAGAAAGAACATGCTGATACCATATGTGAAATAGCATAGTTTGAAGTTGTGATTTCAGGGCTTGACTGTGGCAAAGGTGCTTGAGTATTGGTGAAATCCTTGTAAGAACTGTACTTGAAACAAAGCCACAATTGAAAAGGTTTCATGTATCATTCCTGTTCTCTCTCCCACTCTTAAATTAATGATTGTTTTATTTTAGTTATTTTAAGATGGGAAATGTTATGACAACGGAGTTTTAACATTAAAAAAATATTGGTGATGAAAAAAAATCCTTTTATTTCCTCCAGATTCTTCAGTTCCAAAGATTTATTTCTGCCTGCAGAATTACCCTCTCTTCTTAAGTGGACAGTAATTGATAGTGCACATCATGATAATTAGTCTAACGAGTCTCCTAAACCCCAAGCCTCACAGCTATCTTTAAGCTCCACATTGTCTTTACTATAACGTAAATAAAAGCTTTAGAAAAAGACTGAAAAGAAATTTGATATTGAGGGAGCCTTGTCCTCTCCAAGGGGTTTCCTCTACTCATTTTTAATGAGGCCCATATTAGTTGTCATTTGTACCTTCCCTGATGAATAGTTTGGAAGAAAAGCTTTCTCCGTGCACAGCGAAATTTGTGCCAAGTTGCTGACCTTTGCTTTTGGTGAGACCTCATTTGAGTCTGAGTCTCAAGCCCAAACATGTTGTTGGATCAATCACGTTGATTTTTGGCTCAGATAGTGATGCAGGGCTAATGAGTTGTGCTGTGTACACATTAACCTCAGACCCGGAGCGCCGACGGCAGCCTCGGAGCAGAACGCGCCGGGGCTGCAGGAAAGACATTCCATGCTGGCATCTTAATAGAGGGAGACAGTAAGAACAGTAGGGCAGTATCACAGGTTCACTGCTTGTGGGATGTAGGATTTAATCAAAGCTGGAAAAACAAACTGCCTTCTGTTCTGTTTGGGGAAAAAAAAAAAACATCACCTCAGTACCATAAAGGTGCTTTATGAAGTGTGAAATAGAGAGGAAAGCCTGAATGTTTAAACAGTAAGACAATGATTCTACTACCAAAAGGAAATCTGCTTCAGGGAACAGCCTTTGAATAATATTAGATTTAACCTTGTCAGAGCTTACCATCCAATGATTACAATGGCATTGCAAGGAATTTGGGAGCATTGAGGTATTTTTTTTATTATTAATACTTTTTTAGCAATACTTTAGCAAAGTTCTCCTTTATTCATAAGTAAAAATCTTAAGACCAATTGTTGCATTACTGCAAACAGCCAGCATCCCTTGTTTGCTAGGAAGGTGTTTCTGATCATTTCCAAAAGCAACACTTCCCTCAAAGAACAAGATTTGGACCTCATTTTACAATTGTAAATCTAGGGAGAGACAGTATTTCACGAATCATCTGTATGGAGAGATAGACAAAAATCCCAACATGCACAATATCCTTGTACTGACTTCTTTCCTCACTTGAAGGATTAGGAAAGGAAGGAAGAGTTACTCAATGACTAGTACAAAAGCAACATTTTCAATTTTAATTTTAATGCAAGCTCCAAACAATCTCATTTAAGGGACAGAGAAATACAGACAGAATACATTTGATTTCTGCAGATCACACACAGTTTTCTGTCCTCCTCTTTGTGCAATGAAAACTGATCAATAAGGCTGAAAGACCATTACTGCTTCAAATAGAAAATCCAGTGAAATCAAATGGAAAAACCCAAAGTCCACAGAGATCCAGTCTTTGGTGTTAGACTTTGGAAGCAAGATGGGAAACAGCTGAAAGGGATAGGGTGAGAAGGGGGTAGAAGTATCCAAAACAGGACCTGCTAGAAGAGCGAAGCTCTCTACAGGTGTGAGAAGCTGCCCCATCGTGGATTGCTGTGGCACTGCTGGAAGGGCATTCTGGCTTGTACAGTGAGCCTGTTCAGTAGTCAGGGTGCAAAAAGGGGATCTGGAGCCAAAGTGCATTATGTCTGAAGGACATATGTCTGGGGGCTTGGACCTTCTGCTCTCAATGTAGTCACATTGAAGACAAATGGACTTGCCAAAGGTTTTCTCATATGTTTCTGGATTCCCTGAGTTTCAGGTGTTCCTGCAGTACCACTAGCCCTGCTGGAAGGAAGCACCTGGGTTTTAATTACTAATGACTATTAGCTGCTGTGAAGATTCCTGAAACTGTGTGAACGCATCGTGTTATTCTTGGAGCTTTTTTTGTTTATACATTTCTGCTGAGCAAATGCTGCTGTACAAACATTCATTTGTTGATCTTGTGCTGAAAATAGTTGCAGACATTGGCCAGAGTAGCTGCCAAAGTGTAGTGTGGCTATAGCTGCTTTTTTGTACTTCATGCTGGAAATGCCAGTGATGTTTATGGAAATGGCTCTAAAAAGGTTCACTTTGAGGAGAAGCCTGCTACGGGAATAGAAGCTCACCTATTCGTTTGTGGAATGAAAAGCTTGTACATTATTATGAAATAAATAGTTTATGGTGTGATCTCTGGCTTCTGTCACCCTGGGAAATTCAGTGCAGGGCTCTTCAGTTTGGAGGATACATTAAAACTTCATGTTTAAACACATACATGTATTCATTCCACATAAGAAATCCTTATTATTGCTATGTTCTTTGGATCCCCGAATCACAGAGCTACAGCATACACAGTAATACTCTCCCACATAAATTTTCAAAACAGAGGTTTGAATCTGCTTGCCCAAAACTGTAGGCATATGTTAACAAGGCAAAGGCAACTGGAAGAAATGGAAGAAGCTGGAAGTGTTGCAAAGAGGAGCAGATTGGAAAGGGGTTGCACAGCTTAAATGGGGCAGTGTGAGAACCTTTTATGTGATGTTTTTGACTGGTTTTGTGGGTTTTGGGAAGGCTGGCTATTGAGGATGAGCTGACTTGCTGTTGGATTCTTCCTTTGCTGTTGCAAGAGTTTGAAATGAGAAAGAGAGCAGCTCAGATTCTGGGGGTGTTTGTTGTGGCTAATAACATAATAATTATTTTAGTATGAAAGTGCCCAGGATATAGCCAAAGCTGGAATACCATGGTGTGAGATTGCAGCAGAAGTAGTACCAACAGGAGGAGACCCTGCTCCAAACTCTAACCATGTGAGTGTGCGGGAAGAAGAAGAAGGAGACATGGGACAAAACATCTGATATGTCTCTGCTGTGATTTTTGTTCCTCTGGGACATAAGCCAAATGGGTACATGCAGAAAGACAATTAGAGCTGGGGGAAAGGGAAGAGTGGGACAGCACTGGAAGAGACTTGGAAGATTGTGAGCTAGGGGAGCCTGGAGGAAGGTGACAGTGGAAGGAGCAGATGATGAATAGATGAACTGCAGAGAGCTCTCGGTACAGACGGGTGTACAAAATATTGAGTGGCTTGGAAGGTATGGAAATCTTCTCTACTAGCAAGAATAAGACCAGCCTTTTGTGAACCTTTCACAGTCACATAAGATTAACTCTTCACAGTTCCAAGAAGACTTCAAAGAGAGGAATTTTAGCTCCTCTCTCTTACTTTCCTTCATATTGGACTCAGTTTGCGCTCAGCAAAGGTCATGTACATCATCAGTTTCTGTTAGCCTGGATACATCAAGTAAAACTTCAGTCTCTGCCCTCTTCAAATAACTTGAAACAGCTGCTTGGATATTTGCAAGTGCAAGCAGAAGGAATGGGTTGTGGTTACAGGATCACATTCAAGTGAGTGAACAGTTCTGAAAAACAGCGACAAGGAGGCAACCACTAACTGATAATGGTTACACACACCTGTAGGCCTGTGTGGACCTGCGGAGTGGTTCACATTTTTGGAAACAATAGCATTACAGGCTGTGGTGCTAAAACATGAATTATAAGAATACCAGTCTCACAGGTAACAGAGATCTCAGACTGCCTTTCTTCCAGGGAAGCAAATATGCACCATGTTGCCTTGTGTCAGCCCCAGACATTATCAGCTTAGTGCCCAGGATTCAGCAGCAGCAGCAGCAGCAAAGGTTATGTGCATGTGCAGATAACAGCAAATGAAGTTTGCTCCTGATCTCCTCTTTCTCTTCCCCTTCTATCACTCTGCAGCTCAGCCTCCCCATCCCCATCACTGACTGCCCCTGCCTCTGATGGTGGCTGAGCTATGTGAGCCTGCCTGCTGTCTCAGGATGTACTTTTGAATAAGTAGTGCATTTAAAGGGGTACTAGTTATATGCATGAAAATGTTGTAATAGCTAGCCTGATTTCCATCTGGCATAATTTGGGAGTAAATCCATTGACGTCAGTAGAACTGGAAGGATATAAATATAATTGAAGTCAGACCCTATATTTTTAAGGTTAAGCCTAAAAAACACTGTAACTTACTCTCCCTCCTCCCTCCTCAAATCTTTTCTCTTTCAAGCTCTGTCACAAATTTAAATGTCTTAATTAGGATTTCATCTGTTTCTGCCCAGTTCAATCAAGGATCTGTCAGTAAAGAATTTTAGGAGATGCAGAGGTGAAGCTCTCCTGACCCCCTGCCTATCTTTAGAAAATCTCAATGGCTGCTGGTTCTGAAAAACCGTGGCAGCAGTTGTCCTTTTCTGCCGTGGTCAGTTGTGTCAAGCTGTGTATCTGTAGCTATGTTTAGTTCAGAGCACAAACATTAGGCAGAAATGGAATGCTTTTTTGGCAAGCAAAGAACGTGATTTTCAGCCCATTCACACAGAATCGTGTTAATTAATAGATTGTTTTCTGACAAATAGTTAATTGTGTCTTGCTGTTTTCCATATGGCTAAGGAAATAAAAAAGCCAAAGAGGACAGGGTATTTAAAAATCCAGAAATTTTGGTATGAAACTGCTGATATGATAGCCAGTGCAATCCCATTTGCTCTACTTCTAAAATTGGTTATGTGAATATTAGCATGAAACTATGTAAAGAAATACAGAGTTCCCAATTTTCTTTTTGTAGTGTTACTCAACTAAATTACTTAAGATTTTTTTCTCCCAATATATGAGATGGAGGCCAGGGTAGACTACAAAAGAAATTTCAACAAATAGACAAATATTTATCTCTGTTGTAGGAATAAAAATAAGAGAAATAATTTGTAAAATTTCCTAGTGAAATTTTCCTTTAGGGCAAGTATATTTCTAAAACCAAGGGTGGAATTAGTAGTCACTTGGTAATGTCCACATTTGTTTGTCTTCTTGGAGTTTCCACTTCCTTGTAGTTGCAGAAGTTATAGCAGCTCTGGGATGTTTAAGTTATCCTCAGCCAGCTCATACTGTAAATGGCTGGCACTTGCTGCCTGGGGTGATTTATTAGCCCACAGCAGGAAAGAAACTTCCATTGATCAAATCACTTGGTTCGTGAGATCATATGTCTCTTGTGCCAAAAATAATTTCTCTTTGGATAGGAGATATGTTTGTTAAGAGATCTGAAAGTCTAATGCTGCTACCAGGAAGTTCTTTATTTTATTAAAATTTGTATCCCAGGGTTATTTCTTAAATCTGAAATCTTAATTTCTCATCCTGGATCCACAGGTAGATAACCTGTAGCATGCAGTCTGGTTATACTAACTTTGGAGATTAACTTTATTCATCCCAAGTTTTTCTTTTAGAAGGATGTTCAGTTTTCAGTACAAATTTCTGAAAGTAGTTTAATGCTGTAATTATTTTAAAACTATGAAACACTGACAATTAGAACAGATAGAGAGCGTTAGCTTTAAAAATTACATAGTTTACAGTATGTAATTTGCTGATATTTGTGGGATTTAGTTCTGTAGATTGATGGCCCTAATTGTGTATTTTAAAGTAATCTAGATGAAATAACATGACACAGCACTAAAGCCATTTATCCTGTGTGGCTAATTTAAAGCTCAGCATAGGTAACTGCCAAGTAGAATATTCTTTATTTGTCTTCCTTCTGTTGAATATTCATAATTTCTATTAACACATGGCCTTCAATATTTGCCTTTTTTTTTTTTTTGTAGATAGTAGATTAGTTAAAAGAGTTGTTGCTGTAAATGCCTGGGCTGTGATCTTGCCTGGTCTTGTAATATAAACAATATCAGATCTGGGAAAGTCATGCCTCTTGGGAGGTGGCAGCCCACATCCTGGCTATAGGTGGCAACCTCATAGTTTGAATACTTTTACTTTAGGGGTATTTCTTTGACTGCATCTTCTGAAATAAATAGGGTTTATGAAAGCTGAGCTCTCGTTTTTATTGTATGTTCCTAGCCACAGAGAAAAGCTTGAAACTATGGAATGTCAGCAAAGCAAAAAGGCTTGATGTATCAGCAAGAATTAAAAATGTATTTTAAATACCAGGCAAACCTCAGACTGATTTTCGAGCCCCATTTGACATCCCCAAGGGAAATTTGGCTGACTACAGTTGATAACAGTGGTTTCCTATTAAAGCTGCCTTGCCAGTTATTTTTGCATCATTAGGGATGTGTGTGTTTCTTCATGTGCCTCACAGCTAGTGGTGACAGCTGTCCAGAGACCAATGACAAGCTGCAGTTATCCTCTAGCTCTGAACTTCCTCTCCTGCATTCTTCCCACTTACCCATTTCCTCTGTGACCATTCCTCTCCTGGAATTACTTTGGCAGGGTTACAGTAAAGATCATCTTAAAACTACTTTTAGCTAAAAAAGCAAATTCAAGTTTTCTGTTAGTCTCCCAAGCATGTAAAGATACCTGAACTCACAGTAACCCCAGGACCACAGTGGATGTGCTCCAGTATGGGCAAAGCTTTTCTAATGGTGAAACTGGCCTAGGACTACCATAGAGTAGCTGAGGATTTGTGTCAGGGACGTTTTTAAAGAGCAGGCTAGACAAATCTAGACAAACCAAGGTTGTCCTCCCCCGAGCAGTGTTCATCTTTCAAGTCATCCAGGAGGTTCTGGAGTGACACAGCTGGTGAGGGAGCCAGCTCAGGAAGGCACCTGACTGGACCTGTTGTTTGGGAATGGAGAAGGACTGGTGTGATGTGATGATGTGATGGTGTGATGTGATGGCTGGAGGCTGTCTTGAGCACAGCAATCACAAAATGAGTTTTCAGTTTTTGGAGACATAAGGAGGGGGCTCAGCAAAACCAATAGCGTGGGCTTTTGGAGTGCAGACTTCATCCACTTGGGAGATTGGTACAGAGAAACCCTTGGGAAGCAGCCCTGAAGGGCAGAGGAGTCTAGGAAGGCTGGACAGTGTTCAGGAAGGGAATCCTAAAGGCATAGGAGTAGACCCTCTCTGTGTGCTGAAAGATGAGCTGGTGGGAGCCTGGCTGAATGGGGAGTTTTGACTGGAACTCAGGACAAAATATAGAGTTTATGACCTTTGGAAGATGGGATGGGGAACTCAGGAAGACTAAAGGATGTTGTAAGGTTATGCAGGGAGAAAACTACAAGGGTGAAAGCCCATGCAGAACCTAACCTGGCTGCTGTGGTAAAAGACAATACAATGTTCCTATAAATACATCAGCAAGAAAAGGAAGACTAAGGAGAATCTCCAGCCCTTATTGGAGGTGGGGGGACACAGAGTAACAAAGAATGAGGAAATAGCTGAGGTATTTAAAGCCTTCTTTGTCTCAGTCTTTAATGGTAAGACCTGTTGTTCTTTGAGTACCAAGCCTCCTGAACTGGGTTAATGGTTGGAATTGATGCTCTTAGAGGTCTTTTCCAACTAAAACAATTCTATATTTCTATGGTTCTATCTTCAGCTCTCTTTCTATGAATCTAAGCATTCATATTTCTGAACCAGTGGCTGGCTTGGATTGATTTATGCCTTCCTTCTGGAAGACAGAAAGATTCCATGCTCAGTTTTTCAGCGGGGAAAGTGGCACTTTTAGTTAGATACCATTTGTCTTCTGTACAGATTCCTTAGAAAACGAACAAATTGCAAATCAAACAGAACTCTCCGAAAGGGCAAAGATTTTAAATTCAGTTTTGTCTTCATTAAGCAGTGAAAGAAAGTGAATTGGATATTAAATGGAATAGCTGTTAATTCCTTACTGGCACCCTGGAATCCACTCGTGCCAAGATCCACCAGGAAGACCTGCTGGATGTTCTCCCAGCTGTCCATACTGTCTGCCAAGGTGCAGCAAACTGAATACCTCTTTGGTGAACAGAGGTCCCTCAGAGCCAGCTCAGCTGGCTTTCTGGGAAAAAAAACCTAATCCTGCCTATCAGAAAATGTTGGATATGATAAATCAAAATGAAAAGTGCATGTTTAAGTTTCTCCTCCTCCCTCCCCCCCCACAAAAAAGGCCCCAAAACCAGGTATGTTGCTTGAGTTTCTTAGATAGCTTGTGGAGGTCTGTCCTGATGATGGAGGTACAGACTTTGTAACCATTTTTGAAAAAGGTTTCAAATAATCTAATGGCTTTGAAGCTGACAACTTGGTAAATAAATAGATCAGAAAAAAAGACAAGTAGAAATTTTTTTGGTGATAAATCTTAATAAGTAGATTTGGATTCCAAATTGTGACTAATTTTCACCAAATTTTTCAGACATCTGTGGCTGCTCCACATTCTTTCAAAATTAAGTGAAATTTTTAAGAATTCTAATTGAATTTTTTTAATAAGGCTCCCAAATATTTCTCAGCATGCTCAAAATTCCAGTTGATGAAGTACAGCATACAGATTTTAATTGTTTTTTAAATTCACTCATTTGCTTGAGATCATTAGTTGCATTGCAGCCTATCAGTATTACTGACTATTGATCAATGACACACAGACTGAAATGACACAGTATTCTGGATTGTCCTCCAGACAACATAATAACAATGAGAACAAAACATGTTGTTCTCTCTATTGCTCCCCTACTATTTTTTCTTCCAGCACTTGTGATTTATTATGACCCTTGAGTAAAGTAGTCAAATCTGTCAGACTTCAAAAGGTACCAACCATGATGGGCCATTATTTCTGAGACTGAATATTAGGGAAGACAATGTGGTAGACAAAGGCACAGAACATCTCTTGGGACAGATTTCAGTCACTATAGTTTTAATGTAGACATTGATGATTACCTGTCCTTCACCAAATAGACACTGTAATCATTTCAAATTGCATTTTTCATGTTTCAGCCATCGTTAAAAATTGCAAGCTGCTTTCAAAGCAAAAGTCCACCTCCAGAATTCCCACTTGATTGGAGGCTGTTGAAAAGTGTTCTTGAGCTAATATTTAGAAATCCACACACTTTTACTGGATTGAAAGATGACATCCTTGTATAATTTGAGGCAATGGGTATTATTACTCATTTATCTTAATGTGGAACCCATTTGTTCAGCAGGGGTCAGATTCAATTGCAAATTATAGACCCTTCAGGGACAGTGAGTTGAAACATCCACGTCTGCACATGGATTCTGCTCTTGTACAATTGCCATTATGTCCCACTGATGATGATGTAATGTGCTCCCTCAAAAAGTGCTTCACCTTGGCTTGAACAGAGCACTCTGCTCAGAGCACAGCTCCAGCACACTGCAGGGCATGGCAGGGATCAGTGGCTGTTCCTGGTATCCTGGAGCATACCTGTTTCCCCCACCACTAAGTAACAATATCTGCTCTTGGGCACTTGCACAGGAGAGATGGCAGAGCTTCCACAGCCTCCAGCACAAAGGAGAATCCCTTTCCTTCTGTGGCTGACCCTGATGTGCAAAATAGTTCCATGGCCTGAAGCAGAAGACACACGACTGTGCTGTGCTCCTTCCTGGTTTTTCACAGGGCAAACCTGGCTGACTGGAGGAAGGAGACTGCTCCATTTTAAAGAGAAGTACAGGCTTTTCTCCCAGCACTGGGCTTTTAGTGCTTTGGGGTCCAGTGATTATTTTGGAAACAATACAGCTGCTCACCTCTCCCAAAACTAAGCTGCATCTTAGAAGTACAGTTTCTACCACATTTTAATTCTTTGGTTTCTATTTAAATATTTATTAAACTTCAAATAGCTGCTTCAGCAGCTTTTTGTTGATATGTTCATAAGACATGTTTCAGAAAGCAAGTTTACAGCCACTCTCATGTGCAGTCTGAAGAGCCCACCGATAAGACACCTCACAAATAAGTTATGTATGCACACACAACAGATTCAAAGGTGTCTATTCTAATAGCATCTCCACTTCTATCCTGAATGTGTGCTTTTGAGCATGCTGGAAGACAGGTTGCTGTGTGAAACACTGGTGCTGGCAGATCAAACAGTTGCTGACAGGTCATGGAGGTAAGTACTTGTGAGTGCCTCCACTTTTACAGAGTTTCTTGCTTATAAATAGCAGGTTTGTGCTCACCCCCACTCTTCAGGCTTTCCATTCATTTGTTCAATCAGTATAACTGATTAGAAGAGCCTGGGGTTAATGGTCCTTCCCTCCCTTTAGTCCTCACTCCCCTGTGCTTCTTTAACGAGCAGTACTAAAAATGTGACCGCTTCCAGTCCAGGTTTGTTCCCAGTCAAGTTGTCTTTGAAGGGCAGTTGAACTTTAGCTGTCCACTATCTCCTGATGAGCCTCAGTGGCCAGTGGAGCTGTGCTGACCTTCCTGTGTGTCTGACTTGCATCTGTCTCTGTCCTTGTGACTTACAGGTTGGCTACTGCCCTTGAGCAATGAAATGTCCTCTTACCTTCCCTGCTCTCCCCTGGCAATTTCTGAGAAGCAGTAGAAATGAAAACCAGAAAAGATAGCAAAGTGTAGGTTTTCCTACAGAAGTAATTTGGTTCAACACTATCATTTCAGGAGTGGACCTTTGCTATTTGCAAAGCTTTGCTATCATAAATTACTGCTATTCTAATTTCACACAGTGCTGTCGTGGTCTGAAGTCACTGCTATAGAAGAAAATGTGTTTTACCCAGGAGGCACCAGCATATTTCTTAAATCACAATGGTCAGCTTAACTTAGATGAAAAGCAATCAGTGTCCTAACAAATGGTGTGGGACATTTGCCATCTCCTGTGCATACTGCATGTTTGGTTTTCCCTGGAAAGAATCCTGACATTATCAGGAGGTTAGAATCTCCTGTCTCACTGAAGAATAGCTCTTATTTATGGACCTTCAAATCCCAACTTCAGGCATAGCAGAAGGATTGTGGGTCATGGTTGAGATTTCAAAAATAGATTAATTACCACTTTTTCCCATTTTGAGTCCCCTGGACTTTGATTTCTGTGTATTTAGTTAATCAGTTTCTGTGGATGTCAAGACAACACATGAGGATTTTAAAATTTCTCATATTGTTGTGTAATATATTTTTACTTCAGGTAAAGTGAATAAAGTTTATATGATGCTGGGATTTTAACTCCCTTATGTTTCTTATCTTTAATCTGCTGCAATGGAAATGCAGAGTGTTAGACTCCATCAAGATAGAAGGATCAAGGATGCACTTCTTATACAGCTCTAGAGGATTTAAGGCTCAAGGCAAATCATCCTGCAAACCCTTTAGGAGTGATAACTATTTTGTATTACTACTGCATTCATATTGGTGCAACATTCATGGAATACATGCATGAAAAGCTCTATGTGAACAGAATAATTATACAACCAACTTTACCTCAGGGGAAATCTGTGTGATGACTCTCTGATCCAAATCTGGACTTCTTCAGTTTTTTTCTGGTATTTCATAGACTCACTCATAGAAGAAAAAAACTTCTTCAGTTTCTTCTGGTATTTCATATAGGTTGGAAGGATTTCAACCTCCCTGCTCTAAGTTAGACCCAGCTAGACCAGCTTGCTCAGGCCCTTGCATAGTCATGCTGTAACTTGAGGGTGGCCATTCATGGTCTCTCCCAGTATTGACCACCCCGACACATGGAAGAGGTTTTCCTGAGTATCAAATCAAAATTCCCCTTGCTCCAATTTGTGTATATTGAATTCCATCCTCTTCCAGTGCACCATCTTCTCTGTAGTATGGAAGACATGGAACCCTTCAGGCATGTTTCCCAAGGGCATGGTCTAAAGAGTTATTAGGAAAATTCCAGCTGACTTTACCAAACTCTGAAACAAACTTCTATTGCAAAATGGGGATCAGGCATTCCTGTTTGGCTGTAGGAAAGGTTTCAGATCACCTGCCATTCTTGCATGGGCGAGTTCACAGCACTTAGGTACTTTTCTTGCATTTAGACATCTTTGGATATGAGCCAGAGCTGTTTGAAAATCCCATTAGTCTAGAGAGTAAGGACATTGTTTGAAATATTGCTGTGTTGATGTGTTTGGGTTCATTTTGGCAAATGTTGGCTTGTGTCCTTTCATTTTAAATGATAATGAGAAGGAGTTCAGACTTGAACAGACCTGTCTTGAGAATGAGTGTCTTGTCCATGCTCAGCAGTGCCTGTAACTGAGGGTGTCAGTGTATTCCTGGGCTCTGGGGTTGGATCAGTGCAAGGCTTGGATCAGTGAGGTCCCTGCTGTGGCTCCACCTGACCCGTGTGGCTCTGGCTGCTTGCACCGCACTGGTGCCAGCGTGTGCATCACTCACTCGCTGCTCTCTGCTCACAGGAGCCAATATTGTGCCCTGCCCTTTGGGGGATTTTCATCTCTGCATTGACTTCAATCCAGATCTGATAACAGCACAAGCCACCTTTGAGCCACCGCTGAGGTCAAAAAGAGAGAAAAACAAAACCAGGCACGTTTTCATTAGCTTTTTTTAAAATGCTAAAGAAGGTGCACATTATTTCCTGTCTAAAACTACAAAGTTTAGCAGCAAAGCACATCTCATCCGCATGTGGTATGGGAGGTGTTGCTATCCCCTGCCTGGGCTGTCACTCACACCCACTCCCGCGTCGCAATTTGCCTCCCATCAAATGAGCTCACGCAAAGATCAGCATTGTTGCATATGCTGGGGTGTGCAGGATGTATTTCTGCATCCCTGCTGTTCATCTTGCAAAAACCCTTTCAGTCCCAGCTGTTATTTTCAGGAACTGACAAGTGGGTTTCTGTAAATTAATCAAATTTATTCTGAACATGGATGTAACCCTTCATCAAAAGACAATGAAAAGGCAAGAAATACGTAGCAGAACATATCCCAGCCTGTGTCAAATCTGGCTTGTCAGCACAGAGAGATTTTAAGGAAGAGGAGTGATAACTATTTAAAATAAATAGCAAGAAAATTCTTTCCTGATTGCTCCTCCTGTGCTCAGTGTAAGAGGATAGTGTAGGTCTGGGATTTGGGAGGAGGTGTTGGAAAAGGGGGTTAAAAAAAATCACTTAGTGTAAACATACACTTACTGACTTCACAGTGGTCTCTGAAAAGACACATTTTGGATACTTGCTGCAGTGGAGTCTGCTGGCAGTTTATAATTTGTTTACTAAACAGGGAATGTAATTGAAATGTTCCTTTTGAGGCAACAAAAATATAAAACAGCTTCTCAGAGTAGACCAAGGCTTCTAATTTAATTATCTGTAAGCCTCACAGATTAAAACTATTTTTTCATACATTCCTGACAGCCTGAAGTGGATAAATAACCAAAATTTAAAGAAAAACCTTTTGAAAAGGAAACCTGGCAGATGAAAGAGCAAAGGTCCAAACAGTTGTAGAACGATTTATCTCCACTGAGATCCCCCCCTGTCTTTATGGTAACTAATTATATGTGAAAACTGTTAAGGGTTTGGAAGCTGTGACACCCATTGGAGGGGAGAGGGGTCCCCAGCACTTCAGTCACAACAAGCTGGCTCCTTTGAAACACTGCTGTGTGCCAGGGGAGTTACTCCTTAAGGGTACATAGTGAGCAGTGTCCAGAGAAGCAGCAGGAGCAGCCATACAGGTAATGTTGAGCTTGTGTCACCACTTGCAGTCAGTCCTTGACACCACAGATCTGGTCCCAGAGCAAAGCCTGGCACTGCAAAGGCACCCAAAGGCAGCCAGAGCTCAGGCATGTCCTGGGTGTGTCCCAGCCCTGTGTGTGCCCCGCACTGGAGCGTGGTTGTGTCAGCCAAGGGCTGATGGGCAAGGCTAGCTACTGGTGTAGCTACTGGAATTCAGCAGCTGTTCTTGAACACCTTTTATCTGCCCCCACATTCCTGTCTGTTCCCACTGTGTGTGCCACAGGAGTGTTTACCACCCCAGCAGAGATTGCAGTGTCTGTGTGGGAACAGAACTCTTAACCTGACTCTGCAGGGGAAGTCTGTCTCTGAGCATGTTGTGAACACACGTCTCCTCTGGTGTCATCCCAAGCCCAGCTATCATGCTATCATACACAAAAAAAATTGGATTTCATCATTTTAATGCAGCACGTTAAATATTTTCTGAATTTGGAAAGGTCAACGAAAGAAGTGCATTGGGGGAAAAGTGGTGTTTCCATGTAATGGGGTGAGTAAATGAGGAGCAAAGAGGTTTGGAGTAGCAAAAACCATTCTTCACAGCACTTATTTTCTTAGAAAATGTTCTCCCTTTTCAAGTTTGAACTTTAAGACTTTGATCTAGGGGCATAGTATGTCTAGGACACACACAAAAAAAATCAAGTTTCCTTCTGGTATAAGCATTTACAGCTTCATTGACTTGAGGTGGAATTTCACCTGGGAATATAAGTGGTGACTCCAGTGACACATAGATGGAACACTGGTACCTGCTGCTTGGAGGTACTTGAGCAGTGGCCAGAACACCAGGGAAATATTTGCTGATTCATTTTGCTGTGGAGTACTTACTTTTCTGTAGTTCATGTAGAGTTGATCTAACAGTTTTGACTTTGAAAAAAGGTTGAGTTTGAAAAGTTTTTTAGACTAGATGGTGATTTTATTTGTCTGCAACACAGATCGATGCACTTTGAATTGTACTTGTGCAAGTGGGAACTGGAGCGAAGAAACTGTAGTGCAAGTGCCAGAACTCTGCAAAATTCTGGCTAAGGAGCTAGCCTTAATCATTATCTAAAACCATGCCTCTAAAATGTATCTCAAATTAGATTTAAATTTACTCATACACAGGCATTTCATGTTATCTTTATGGTATGTCAGGTATTAAAACCTTTAAAACTTGAATTAATCCTTCGCTTAGCTGCCCATAAGCAGCACGTTTATTGCTTTTGTTTTGTAATTTGCTATTTTATCAATGCTTGGTATGACACTTGTAGATCTGGATTAATTTCCCATGCTGATTTGTGATGAATGTGCCCTGTAGGCTAATGGTATCTTCCTCCTTTGTAAAATTTGCTATTACCATTTACAGGACAGCATGTTCTCTTTGACACCCTCCAGAAGTGCCAACTGCCTGTTGAACAGCATGGCATCAGCTGTTACAGCCTGATCCAAACCCTAGAAAATAAGGGAACAGTGATGCAATTCAAGGTTTTTAAGGAAAGGCAGTATCTTTTATTAGCTCAGCTGTTACAGTTGGGAAAAAACAGACAGGCTTTCAGGCACACAAATCCTTCTTCAGGTCTGAAATAGCAGCAGTGTTGCTTACACCAGCATTCCTCATCAGTGAGGCAGCTATGGTCCCTGTAAGGTTTAAAAGCTGTGTTTAGAAGTGTGTGCATTGCATGGCCCTGCTCTCTGGGGAGGGCTTCAGAGCAGAACACAGGCAAACATCATTCACCTCCTCAGCTCTTCCCAGTGCACACCCTGCAAACCAGGGGTACATCCCACAAGGAGAGGTAGTGCAAGGTCACTTGTTCTTGAGAAAAATCTTCAATACCTTATGACCAAGCCACATATTCTCCAGTCACCCTGCTCTTGGGAAGGACTGAGGCAAAGCTGTGGGCTTCACAGTGCAGGTCATTAACTTCAGGATTCATGCTGGAGATTCTGTCTCCTAATATTTACAGCTGTCCAGCAAAGAGTTGTGGGACCAGCTGGCAAAATCAGTTTTATTCTCCTTCTTGTAATTGCTTTACAGGGAACTCTGTTTCCCAAAGTTTCTGAAGTCACTGTTGACTGACCAGCGCCCTGATAGCAAAACATGTGATTGGAAATGCTCCACAGGCAGGATGGTTCTGCAGAAAAGCTGTGAACAGCTTCCCATAGTCTTTAGATTGCTTGTGGTCATGGAAATTTCATATTTATCTTCCTTTTTCTTTTCTAGAAATCTTCAAAAGTATGTACTAAAGTCTTTCTAGTTAAAGAACAGAGGTGAGGTGGTCCAAAATTAAACATTAACACTAACATTTACTGAATGTTAACATTACCTGTGACACTCATTTCTGTATTGCCACGCTGGACCTGGGGTGTGAACTGTAGTTAATAGCTGTGGTATTAAGAAGCTGAGGATGCTTTTTGCTCGTGTGAATATTTTCATGGTATGTGGACTGTGAGAACTCTGGATTTTGCATTCTTACCTGAGTGTAGTAACAGATGTGTTAATTATGTGTCTTCTCTATTCGGCCCTATGGGAAAATGAATGATTGCATTTCAAGAAACTGTCACCACAAGAAAATTATGAATAAGTATTAATGCTTCTGTAGAACTTGAAAGGATGAACTGTTTATGACTTCAAGAGACATGAAAAACCAATGAGCAAGTAATGCTGTAAACAAGAATATGATTATTGGAAAAGCTTAGTTCAGAGGGAGAAATACATATTAAAAATCTTAGTTTAAGATCTGGTTTTGGGCATTGTGTTGTGAGGTAAAGGTGTGTCACATTGCTCTTGAAAGCCTTTAAAAGTTTAGAAATTTGTGGGCGCCTGTCTTTGTATAAAATACAAGTGTTTCAAATGTGGTTCTGAATTATCATACCTGGGTGTGTCTTTCCCAGCCTGGCCAAACTTTGATCCCTTTTATGTTTCTCCACCCAACAATGTGCCCAGTGACACATGCCCATGGCAAGTAGACTGGCATCAACCACAGAACAGTACAGACATCTGCTTCTTTATCCCAGAAGAGATTTTAGTGGAGGAGTCATAAAGACAAGCAGATTCTCTGGTGAATTTCAGAATTTGTTTCATTCCTTTTAGTACCCAGGCAAAATGTTTGTGTTTGAAAGCATGGGTGTATTACTGTGGACCAGTGTTTCTTTTTCTTTATGTGCACCAAAAGGAAAATGATTAGTTTGTCCATGAAAGAGCTTCATTCTTACTTGAAATAAAAGTCCTTACATATCCTCAACTATTTTAAGACACTTCTATGCTGCCAGAGTAGAAGAAGTAAAAACCAGGATCTATACTTGGTCCCCATAACAATAATTGTCTTGCCATGTGGACATCACACATCTAACTTGCAAAATATAATTCCAGATCTGGATTCTGCAGCAGCCAGTAAAAGGCTCTGATGCTCTGGTCTTTGGACATCTTTGACAGAAAGGTTTGAAATGTGAAGGCAGATCCATTACCAAGTCAGTGCTTGAGATGAACCCCACATTTACGTTGGATCTCCTTACAAAGGCATTTCTAAAACTGGAAGAATAGTATGAAGGAAAGAGAAGCAAAAAAAAAAAAAAGTGAACTGCTGAGGAAAAAAAGTATCTACCCCCAAAACACTTGGTTTTGCTATCTATCACTCTTCTTTAATAGCGATGATGTTGCAGCTTTTTTAAACAGAAACAGCAGCAGCAGTGTTCAGGACTCAGGTTAATGTGCCAGCTACACATGAATGGTGCTCATTATAAATATACCTTTAAGGTCTTTTCATGCATACCACAGCTAACTAACAGCCAGCTCCACCTCAGTGTTCTTCCAATACTGCATTTATGGAGTAGCCTGTAGTGAAGGAAGGCTGGAAATGGCAGTGCTAATGGTAGCAGCAGATGACTTTGCACGTTATTCCATTTCTGCTGCATCTGATTATAAATTCAGGTGGGAGATGTCAAAAAGCCAGGGAAGTAAAAGTCTCGTGTGTTCATTTTCTCACCCAGAACTCAACATGTTTGTCACATCTGGCTTTGCATGCTGGCAGCTTTGTCTCCTCTTGTTTCACTGAGACTTTGCTCTTTTCCAGGTGCCAGGAGACAACGAGAAGCACTGGAAGCCCGTGTTGGTGGTTTTGACAGAGAAAGACCTTTTAATATATGAGAGCATGCCACGGATAAAGGAAGCCTGGTTCAGCCCTGTGCATACCTACCCCCTGCTCGCCACCAGGTACCTTTGCTTTTCATGACAGCTTTCAGGAGCAGTGGGAGCAGCTGAGTCAGCCAGGAGCAGGTAGAGCTGATACACAGCTGCAGTCACACTTGAAATGTTGTGGTTGGAGAAGCAGGTTCTTCCTCAGTGGGCTGATGTGCCGAGCTTAACTCCTCTCTTCTCCTCCATTTCAAATTCTGGCTGAAGCTGACAACCAGAAACTCACTGGGATTTTGGATGTGGCAACTTAGCTTGGATACAGAGGCAGGAGTGATGAAAAAGCTGAAAGCTCAGTCTCCTGAGATACCTATCTCAGTGTGCAGACCTGTGAGCTAGGCAGAAACACCCCAACTTCCAGCTGCTCCTCCAGGCTGAAAAAAGTGAACTTGTTGCCCTGAGTTGAATGTTGTGGTGTGGCAGTTCTGCACCACCACTTTGGGCCTTTTGGAGGGTTCCACATGTGATGGAGACACTTTCAGCACAGCTTCTGTTCCTGCTCTAGTAAATTAATTCCTGGCATTTTTTAGCTTAAAATGGTAAGCTTGGAAGACACATTCTTGAATCTAGGTTAGCAATAAGCATTTGCATTATTTTGAAGGTATCCATTAACACTAATTCAGAGACAGCTTTCCCATGGTTGCCTTTATGCAGTGGAAACTGTCTGTGCTTCTTGATGTGAATCTTAATCATGTTTCTCTGCCAGTATGGTCAAAAGGCTTGAGAAAGAGCTGTTGTTCCTTGTTTCAGCCTTGCTACAGGCCTCTATTATACCATTTTCAATGAGTTCTCATTCAGAAGGGCTGGTTGCCCTGGCCAGAAGCAGTGGGGCTCTTACTGCACTCTCATTAGTTAATTTTTGTTCTCTGTGTCTCCCCAAATGAACTGACGCTTTGCTGCTAAGTCATTATGTTAAAAAAATAAAAATTGTACTCACTGATTTACACTGATGGTGTGTTCCATCAGTGGGAAGCCACCTTCTGACTCCCTCTTTGTTATCCTAACATGGGTGAGAGACACCAGCTTTGCAGCTGGCAGCCTGCTGCATGGTATGGTGCTGGATGCCATTGACAATTCTAGGTGACAAGTCCCAGTGAAAGCTGGGGGAAGTATTGCAGCCTGTGTCCAGGTGTGTCACCACACCTTAGAGATTGAGAAGCAATAGCACCCCAGCAGAAGGTGATGCATTTCCTCCCCTTTTTTTTAAGGTTTCGTTTTTACATGAGCTCAAATCCTCCCTAAAGTGACTGGGTATCCTGAAGTGCACCCTGCCCTTTCCTGGCCACACATTGTCATGTGTAAAGACAACTCCTTGCTGAGTGTCACCAGCTCCCATCATCAGTGAGACCAATTTACTGCATCAAATAATCTAAGTCTACATCTTGGCCCTGTTACTTAAATTATTTTTTCTCAAGAGGCCACATTGGATAGCAGACAGCCTTGCCTTGGATGGGGATGGTCATCTCCTTGTCAGATGGGGTGCTTTCCTGAGTGGAAGAACATTGGCCTTCATGCTGGAGAGGAATGAGAAGTTGCACGGCACATGTGTCAGGCTGCTGAAGGGTCTTTACAGACTGGGAAGAAAGCAAGCCAGGATGGTCTGTGAGAAAGCCAGGGTGCAGTTCAGAAAAGACAAGTGCCAAGTTCAGTGCTGGGGAATAATCACCTCTGCTTTTTTGGGGTGGAATATGGGCAACAAAGTAGTTGCTCTGCCAGGAAGCACCCAAGCACTGTGATAAAATTGCTTCAATCTAAGGTGTTGTGTTTTTGAGAGGGGAAAATGAAGACAATCATCTTGGGTTATAGCAGAAGTGTTTCATTTTGGACAGATATAGTAATCATAACTACAGAGAAGGAGTAAAGCCTAGGGTGATACTCCATGTTCATGAGAGGCATTGCACTTCCAAAAAGATGCCAGTTAACTGTGGAAGGTCTAGAAGAAAGCAATGCAAATATGTAACATAGAAACACTATCAAGAGGGGAAAACTTAAGAAACCTTAGTAGCTTAATCTAGAGAAGTCCATGGAAAACATGTCAATAATTTTCAGATGTGAAGAGAAGAAACAAGAACAGGGGAGTATCTTTTCCAGATCCCTCCTGAACACAACAGGACATAGTTGACTGCACTTGTGGCACGGAATTGGTGAGGTTTAGATTCTCTGGGAAAGGTGTATGATCCTCATTACTGGGGCATTGAAGGATGGGTGACACACAGCACAGTTGGCCCTGCTCTGTGAAGGGGGATCTGCTGGGTGACCTGCTGACAACCATTCCAGCCCTATTTCTGTGATTTCTTACTACTATCACTGAATGTAACACCCAGAGAAAAAGACAGCAGCTACACAGAATTTGGAGTTCAGAACGTAGTCACAATGTGATAAGTACACATATACAGCAGATTCCATAAATGGACAGATTCCCTAAATCATTACACCTCCTGTTTGGGATGATTTTGATTAAAACTCTGCAGGGTCCTGCTTTTATGATCTGCCACACTGAGTACAGTTATAGCAAAAAAGTAGAGCAGGTTTTCTGTTGGTATTGACTGCTGTGTTCATTCTCGGTCAGTGATTCCCCTCCTCGTGACGAGTTTTTTAATCCCCTCTGTGCATTGATCAGTGCAATTTAGAACTTTTCACCTGGAAAGTTTGCAGAGCACATGTTGTAATCTTAGCTGCTCCCATCTTTCAGATTTTTATGAGTCCTTGGGAAAACATTTTTGCTTAGCTATTGCATATTTGAAAAGCTGCTGAAACTGGAAAACTTCGGTGCCAGATACTGTACAGAGTCATGCTTAATCTACCCAAAACATAATGAGCAGAGAAAATTGGAAATTGGTAGAAGGATTACAATCTTCTCACAGTACTTTAACAACAAAATTTCTACATGCCCTTCTTGTTTGTTGATAAGTTTGCCTACAACCTATGGAAGCCATTAAGACCTAAAATTATTTTCCAGTCAGTCTTTTCTAGCTTTGCATGGAATACAAATAATAGCTCAAATAAAACTGAGATCAGATTTTAGTTGTTCCTTTAAATCTCTGCGCGGGGAGGCACGGCAGCTGGCACACAGCCCTGACTCCAAGGACCTTTTTGTCATAATCTCTGTTTCAGTGTTTCCTTATGCCTGAATAACAGTGCCTCCCTCTAGCATGGGAATGGGGCTTAAGTAATTACATCTTATATGTTTGCAATCAAATTCCATTATCTATCATAGCCAGATATGAAAGGAAAGGGGAAAAAAAAAAGCAGCCCATGTTGGGCTCTGATTAAAGATCAGGTAAGAAGCTTTTGTGTACAGCTGAGGTCTGTAACCAGAAAGTATTAAAGCAGTTTGATAGCTAATGACATAGAAAAAATGGGGAAAGAGTTTGGGCACTGATTACTCATCTGGGCCAGTGGATGGAGGGACAGGCAGAGAGCACTGGGTGCCCTGAGAGCCCCAAGAAGTGTATGGGGTGCAGTGCAGGTTCCCTGCTGGTCTTCCCAAGGCAGTGAGGCGGGCTCTGGGTGCCTCCATGCAGCTGAATTGAGAGAATGTGCGCAGGTTTCCGAGGAGCACAGCCATTCCAGGGCAGGTTTCACATGCTAAGTCAGGGTGCCGTAGGAAAGGTCAGATGGCAGTGGTGTTATCACAGTGTTGATGCACTTGTACGTGGTCTCTTCTGAGCTAAATCTCAAGTGAGCAGCTGAAGGCTTCCTTTGAATGGCAGTGCAGGTTTCACTGGCCTTTCTGCAGAGACCATTAGATCTGGCTGTTGCAGTAAATTGTTGACACTCTTCCCATCGCATTACGATGAGACGCAGGTTCCAGTGTTTCTCACCCTGCACCAGCACCCCATGTCAGAACACATCCATCTTGCTGTCACACGTTCGCAAAGCATAAGGTTAAAAAGGTCCCCGAAATACAGAGAGAGAAGGAAGAAACGATAGAAGATCAGAAGTGTCTCCCTGGCCCCAGGGTTGGTTTTCAGCCGCTGCGCTCCGAGCGCTCCGTGAGGGGTGAGGGGACTCCCGGCCGTGCCCGGCCTTCTCCCGCCCTCTGCCGGCGCTGCCTGAGCCGGGAGGAGCGCTCGGCTCTCGGGCTCCGGTGCTCACAGATTCCCCCAGAAACCTCCACAGAGCACAGGAACCTCCCAGGGCTTGGGTGAATATTACCGGAGCCGGGCCTGGGGTGCTTCTTCAGCTCTGGGGTGCAGCACACACCACACACCCCCCCCCTCCCCTGCGGTTACAGTGATGGGAGGCAGGAGCGAGGGGAAGCCTTCTCTGAGGTTTCTTAGGCTATTTTTAGTGGTTTAAGGTATCTCTGTGGTCTTTAGGATAAAATACATACTATGTAAATGAAATGGCCCACATTAATGCAACTTTATTAAAGCATTCTTTGAACTGTACCCAAATACATGAGTACTGACAGCTGGTACATTAATACTATCAAATGTCCTCCTGCATGTTTGCTTAGTTCATGTTTAAGGGCATGACTATTCAAAGCATCATCTGGAGTTGCTTGATGGAAAAACATTTTTAAATAGTGAGACTGGATTTTTAATAATGAGGAGATAATAAAAAAAGGCAGGCAAGAATCAATGTTCATGTTGGATGTGTTCGCATACTTTTATTTGTAAAGTACATCTTCATTCTATCCATATGCTGAAAAACCACAATACAGTACTATGGATACAGCATGAAGGTGTGGGGGAGTAGGTGGTGGTGCTGTGTGTTTTGGAAGGAAATCAAACACTGGAACCATCTGTTTGCTATGTATTCACTAACATAAGTAATAGAAAATGATTTTTAGTATAGCTGATGAGCCCTGCATAAAGGAGATGGCCCAGGAAAAAGGTGGAATAGTTTTATTTCTAATGACAAACTTGATGTGATTTTCCAGGCTGCTTTTTCACAGCCCAGTAGCCAAAGGCAGCATGAGAGCAGTGGCCGTGCCTGTGCCTGGGCGACCACCCAGGGACAGACAGCAGCAGATGTCACTGGAGATTTCAGCTCCCTGATTCCTGCCTTAATTATCAACATGTAGCTTCCCCTCAGAGTTTGCACCCTCTCACACCAAATGAAAGAGAATTAAGGTTTTTGAGCTGTTTGCTCAGTCCCCGATTGCAAAATCTGCCAATAGTAGAGACAGGAGGCCCTGAGTATCAAAGCTGAGTGGGGCATTAACTCAGCTTTTCCAGAGGGGAAAAAGCCCTTCTTGTTGTGCCCAGACACAGGGCAGGGCATCTCTGACCAGGATATTCTGTGTCTCGCCTCCCAGGAGCTCTTGGGAACATAAAATAAAGTTTCCATAAACTTGAGAATGAACAAATCTTGCAAACCTTCTAGTGGGGTATGAAAGAGGGGTGCATCTGTTTGCCACAGTGTGCATCCCAAATGTCAGCATGGATTGTCAGGGAATTGGGGGAAATTTCAGATGCCCTATGGCTGGTGTTTCAATAATCAAAAAGCTAAAGTTGTGCTTTTTCTTTCCTTTCTGCTTTTTTCTTTTCTACTAAAACATCTCTGTTTGGTGGCATACCCATACAGTGTCAGCTACAGGTAACTGTTCTTGCTGATGCCGAACAATAATTTGAGGGTAAATTAGTATTCAGTAGATTAGTTTAATCTGATGTTTTCTCCTTTAGAATGAGTGTTCTACTACCATGCCACATGCTTTATAGACTACTATGAAGTATATTGTTTGGCTATAGAAAGAAAAACAGAAGGGACAAGACAGAAAGAAGTTTTTCAGACAAATTTCATTTTGTGATTGCCTCTGAGGGTTGGTCTCTGAATCTCAAAGAGTGATGAGCTCCCCTAGATTAATTTTTTCAGATGTATCAGTGTTGTGTCCCTAAGTGAATCCTGTGTTGAGTGTCCATACTTTTAGAGGGAAGAAAAAAAACAACAAAAAAGGGCAGATTTAAAGAAGAATTAATTTTTATGAGATATTGATTTTCTCACTCAAAAATATTCCCTGCTATTTTTGTTTGCCCAGATGAACAAACTTTTCCTGGCCACTGGAGATCAGCTGTTGATGCTGGGCAAAAAAATGTTGATTGCAGACAAATGTGAGAGAATTTCAGATTACAAGTAGCTGCAACATTTTGCATTTTACAGGTTTCTTATGGGAAAAGTAAGTACAAGACAGTACTTTGGCATCTACATATTTTACAGAGCTTCATACTTTATTTAGGAGTATTTATCATTGAATTTGACAGCAGATGTTTAAACTTTAGAGCAAGTGGTGCTTCACCATGGAAGTTGGATTCAGCTGCCTCATGTGAGCCAGCACTTGTATCTGTGGACCAGATTCCATCACCACACACCAGTCAGGGATTTCTCTCAGCTCCTCATCCAAAGGGACGTTTTGTACAATTCATTAAGTAATTTTGGGACATCCAAGTCATTACCTGTGTGTCCAGCTGTTCCTGTGCTCACTGCCTTGGACCTTCACTCTTCTGAGAGAGAACATAGAGGAGATGTGAGTTCTCATGCTTCCAACCATGGGTATTAGGAACATGCAGAGCAGAGCTGTACTCAGGTGGGGATTTGGGGGCAGTGCACTGTTGTTGGGATTTCCTGATGTGTTCTCAAATCCAATTGCAGGTTGGTTCATTCTGGCCCAGGAAAAGGCTCACCCAAGTCAGGGGTGGATTTGTCCTTTGCAACGCGTACCGGTACAAGACAAGGGATTGAAACTCACCTGTTCAGGACTGAGACCAGTCGAGACCTCTCACTGTGGACAAGGAGTGTAGTGCAGGGCTGCCACAATTCTGCAGAACTCATCACAGAAATCACCACGTGTGAGTAACACCTGCAGCATTTCCACACCTCCACACCCTTCCTGTGACACAAGTTCAAGTTCCTTCTGCTAGAGGTGATTTACTTAAAAAATGTGCATGTTTAGGATTCTACCTGTTTAAAATGCTGTCAGGTTCTGGGCCAGTCCCAGCTGCTGTGGTCCTTGTGTCCAGTGACACACTCATTGTCATGCTGATTTTTGGGTTTGTTTTCAGCACGTTGTATCA
Source organism: Molothrus aeneus (assembly GCF_037042795.1). NCBI lineage: Eukaryota > Metazoa > Chordata > Aves > Passeriformes > Icteridae > Molothrus > Molothrus aeneus. The sequence goes on along the minus strand of NC_089646.1, from coordinate 140,655,889 downwards.
GAAACAACTCTGTGGTCAGCCATGTAGGCCTGCATGTCACAGAGGAGTGATTGTCAGAGGTTTATCCAGAAACCCACAGAAAAGAGCATTTTTCTGAGATTCAGGAAACTCCTGTGAGCCTAGCAGGAGTTTATCCTGCAGAAGGAGGAGACAGAAGAGGACTGGCACATTCACAAGAATGAATTGGTCATTTATTGACCCAGCTCTACGCAATAGAGGAGAGTAAAAAAACCACAAACCAATCTAATAACTACATTTTGATGGGTAGTAATTTCCTTCCCTGAACATCAGGGTGTCACTTCTCAGCACTTCTGTACGTGCAAAATCAATTGGAATACAAATAGTTGGCTCAGATGCTCTGGAGTGATGCCCTGTTTGGCCAGGTAGCTGCAAGGCTGGCGTGGCTCTGGGGTTTGAGGCTGGGCCTTTCTCTTGGATGCCCCCAGGCTTTGCAGTCCTTCCCCTGCTAGTCCTACAGTTGGCAGGGCTGTTAATGTTGAATTTTATCTCCACTCATTTCCTGAAATGTGAGAGCAGGAGCCAAAGCACAAATCCAGCCATGCCAAAGGGCAGTTCTTGTTTCTCAAAGCTCAGGTAGAGCCACGTGGCTGCTTGTCAGCTGCTGGGCCCCAGCCCCACAGGGAGCTCAGGATGCTCTGTGAGGCCTCTGATGTGCAAACCAGCCAGAGAGCTCAGGGGGAACCAGCTCAGAACAGGTCCATCTCCTCAGCACCCTGACACAGATGCCATTCTTTCCAAAAGAAGAAGGTCATCAGCCCCTTCTTTTATCACAGTGCTTTTGTCCCACTGCCAAGGATCCTTCTTGGTAGAATTGCTCCAAGAAGGTGATGGAATAGTAAATTTGGGATGTGAACTCCAAAACTCTTAATTCCTTAATTTGGATCATGGCCTCTGTTTCAGAGCTGAGGGGAAGATGCAGACTTTCTGCTGCAATAGCTATTATATACAATTATCTGGGCCCTTTTTCAATTACCATGACACTAATGAGGACTCAGGAGTGTCTTCATCTTTGTCAAAATACTTTAGGGAAACACTTTACAGCTCCTAATTTTCTCATGCATTGTGTGCTGTGTTTATTGATTCAGGCTGTGTCTGTCAGATGCAAGAAAAAGAATTGTTGTGACTTTGTCAAGGTTTGGAAGGAGGAAACACCAGTCTGAGCCTTCTTAAACTTCAGTACACTGGTTTTTGTCAGCATGTAGATGTATGATGGAACATGAAGAACTGCTTTTAAGAATGTGAGAGACTAAATCTTGACTAAATCTTTTTTCTCCAGCTTGCACATACAAAAGCCAGGAGTGCCGCTTGACCATCCATTATGAACATGGATTCTCTCTTACAACTGAACCACAAGATGGTGCCTTCTCCAAGATAATTGCACAATATCCCTATGAAAAACTGAAAATGTCCTCAGATGATGGGATAAGGATGCTTTATTTAGACTTTGGAGAAAAAGATGGAGAAATTGTAAGTACTGCATTGAGCAAAGGGATGCATGTTACCATTTCTTTGGTTGTCCTACAGGCTATGGGGGTGGAGAAGCACTAATGGAAGTTGGACTAGATGAGCACTGTAGGCCCCTCCCAACTGAAAACTTTATTCCATTCTGTTCCATTCCAACAGTTGGCCAGTGCCAGGTTCCAGTACCAGTGTATAGCACAGCATGATGATCAGGCTTTAGAAGGAGATAAACTAAAAAGACAGTTAAAATTGTAAAACCATACAGAAATTAAAGTTTGTCATATTTTAGAACAAACTGTACCTCTAAATATCCAGATGTTAAAATTTTTGTATATATCCATTTCACTTTTTTAAATTACTGAGGGTGAAAGAACTTAAGAATGAGACCTTATTAATTCAAATGTACACATAGGGACTTCATGTTGTGACAACAAGCTATGTTTTAGGTGATTTTGAACATTGCTGAAAAAAAAAAGCTACTGATGTTGTGCAAACTGTCTGCATAGGCCTGTAAGCTGTCACAATGCCTGAAAATAAGGTGCATATTCCAATGAGCAGTTTAAATCCATTAATTATGAATGTAAACATAGTTTTTCCTCCCAGATTTTTTCAGCAGTTCCGAAACATGGTGGGTACTTAATTCTAAACATCATCTTTGTTAGCATATACTCTGCAAACTCCTTATTGTCAGCTTTGAAGGGAATTTCTTACTAGCTGTCAATAAAGTTGATTCATGACTGCTGGAAAGGTGTTACAAATGAGTGTTTGAGATTGCTTAAAAAATCACCAGCAAGGGTATCAGCAAAAAACAGATTTAATATTTAGCGACAGCATGACAGAGTTTCTTGGCAAGATTCACTTTACTGCCTACAGGACAATTAAGGCACACCAAGGAAACAAAGCAGCAACAAAACCAAGCAATCAAAATCCAGGCAATCAAAATCGAGGCAATCAAAACAGAAATGAACTGAGAACCATCTAGGGGGCTTGTGTGTGTGTGTGTTAAGGTGTGCATGTCAAAAGGACAGTGAAGGCAAGGATAAAAAGGAACATGGCCTAAAAACTTGAGAGCACTCACAGTACTTTACCTTAACTTATACCTTAAACCTAACAATTTAAAAAAGGAACAGCACTTAACTTATACCTAACTTAACAATTTAACCAAGGAATAGCAGCATTTAACCTAACTTATGCCTTCAAAGTTGAACTTGGCAGCTCAATAGAAGAATAACATTCAGCAGCCTTTAACTTAGCTTACAGCTTATGACTTAATGTTCCTTACAGGCCTAACTTACTGAGATATCTAAGGTTCTTAAACATCTTAAGAAAACAGCATGTCTCCCAGATTTGCTAAAGCATATACAAGGGTGCATGCACACAGACAGAAGGAGTCAGTGCAAGAAATTCCCCTGTGAAAAATTCCCCTCAGAGGTCAGGGAAGCACTCACTTTGGATGCTTTTGCATCTCGCAACAGGAAAGGGTCAGGCCTCGAGGAGTGAGGGTACCAGTCCAGGACTTGTTATTTGGTGATCCTCCAAGGACAGCAAACCTGAGAGTTCACTGACTCTGAGAGGCCCCACTCAGAGGGAGATGCTGGTCACAGCCTGCTGCAGTTCAGGAGAGCTCAAAGGGTCTCATTTTGGACAGCTGTTTATAGGGGCACTAAAGAGTCAGCTTTAGTCATAACAATGTTTTGTCCTGGCCAAACTTTGGGTCGGGACTTTCTCCGAAAGTGTGGGAACAGAAATGTGCTATCCAGGCAAGGAAAACAGTTTCCAAGGTTGTTCATTAAGAAAACAGGAGCTCCTTACACAGCAGTAGTTCCTGGGAGCAGTGTTTCTGATAAGCTCTAGAAGGGATGAGCCCAGGTGCTGCTTTTCAAGGCCAAGGCCTAATGAGCATTTCTCAGATTGCAGTGCAGCCTGGAAAAAGGAGTGAGCAGGGCAGAATGCACCACTACAAAAGGCAAACGTGGTTTGTTTTGATGTGACCCTGCTGGGCCTCTGCACACTGACAAGCTTGTCATGCTTAGCAAATGCGTGGTGAGATCAGCTGAACCATGACTATGGAAAACAAAGTCTGAGTTCAGTCTCACTGCTGGGTGGGAGAACAGAGAAGCAGCTGTGCAGCACTGGCTGAAGGTACTTCAGCTGCACCAACAGCAGATGCATTGGGCATCAGACAGAGCCAGTCCTACCACCATCCCAGGTAGAAATGGCCAAAAAAAGATGGAGTTAAGCCTCTTGAAAAAGTGCTTGCAGAATCTGACTCAGTTTTCTGCTGCTCACCCAGGTTATACAAAGACAGAGGCATCAAGATCTCACCTGCTTCCAAGATGCTTATTAGTTTTAGTAACCTAAATAGTTGCAGCTGAATGCAAAGGAGCAACAATATGGTGTAGAGAAGAGCTGTTATTAATAGAAGCCTGTTCAAAATACCAGACAGCAGTTTGACTACTCAATAAATGATTTCTTGTTTGAGCTATAATTCTCAGCTTGATTCTTTTTTCTGTACTTTCAGCAACTGGATCTTCATTCCTGTCCAAAACCAATTGTTTTCATCATTCATTCCTTCCTGTCAGCAAAGATCACGAGACTGGGCTTGGTGGCATAAGTGGGATCCATCTGTTTCTTCAGAGAGAGACGGGGTAACCACACTAATCTGAAGTACAGTCAACAGCAGCAACCTGTCCTAGCTGGCAGCAGACACCAGCCTGGGACTCAGCACTGGCCATTGGTCATTTCTGCAGTCCTCCGAGGCCCAGGTTTCATTTTGACCAGCTAAAGAGATGGCATGTCAAGGAAGATGGGGGATTTCATTGTAAATGGGATTTTGAAATCCCATATGAGACCGTAAAAGCATGTAGTACCATAAATGTAAATGTTACAGAAGCATAAATTGTGCCTATTTCAATGTACTTGTCTATATAAAGTAAAGGGCTATGCAGTCAAGCACTTGTTGGTTGTGATGCAAGCCAAGGTTGATTGGGGGGAAATCTTCTAAAAATTGTCCCATCACCTGGAAGTAAAAGGTTCTTTCAGTTATAATCTGTGCACCTCTTGCAGATTTTTCTTTTGGAGCACTGCCAGAACCTGTTGTATGAATACCCAGCAGAGCCTGCAAATACAAACCTTTGAGGTGGACACTCTGAAGCAATCCAGCTGTGGGCAGCTAACAGCTGGAGGGCCCCCCCCCAGGAGCAGTTTCACATTAAGCAGTAACCACGTCACCCACATCTCTAGTGATGGAGCTAAAGCAGGAGCAGCCACAGGGATGCTACTGAGAGCCAGCTGTCAGGGGGGCACAGGCAGGAGGGCCCTTTGTTAATGAACACAGGATGCATTTTTATAGTGACTTCCCACAACAGCTTAATGAGTTTCAGCTATCTGGGAGCCCCAGCTCAGGTAAAAGCTGCCTGAATCCATTCTGAGGTAGGATGATGCTCCTGCCAGGTTATCTCCATGGCAGTTTTCCAGTAGAAAGCCATACTAAGATTCTGTCCTCCTACCCCTACTGAGTCCCCGCTTTGCTCAGACAAGGCTGATTGTATGGTCTTTGTAGAATAACAAACATAGGGAAGGAGGAAGACTTGATTTTATGAGTTTGTGAAAAATTTATTGAAGCAGCTCCACAACAGTGAGGAACATAGACCAGGGCAGGAACATGAGCTGCACTCCTTGACATGGAACTGCTCCTATGGGCATGACTTGGCAAGACCAGGTTTCTTGCTGGGGAAATACAAGATGTTCATCTCCATGCCCACACCTTACTGGTGACTGTTTTGACCACAGCTTACTGTTGTGACTCAAAACATGATTCAGTGAGTTTCAGCCTTGTTCACAGCTACTTGAGCAGCAAAAAGCAGGCAGGAACACTGACTTTCAGCACCAGAGATGACACACACAGCCCATACCGGGATATAATAAACTGGCATGACATGATCTGGTGGGAATAGGAAGAAGCAAAACAGGGATGCCACTTATGTTGTTCTTCCTTTTTTAAAAAGAACAGCTTCAGACAGGGGTGGGGTTTTGTCTGTTTTTAGAGTTTTGCCCTAAATTCACACTTTGAAGGACAGGAAGTAATATATTCAGTGTTTGTGGATGTTCAGTTTTCATATTACAACATTTCTTTTATTCCTGAGAAAGCACATGGATTTCAATTCAGCATCACTTGGCTGGCAAAGGAGAAAATTAAAAAGACATTTTGGTTCCATGTTGTTTCTGAGCTAAGTTTGAGAGTTAAGCATAACATAAGTCATGTTGTCTATTCAAAGCATAAAAACATGGTGATTCCATAGGTATCTTAATCATCAAAACAAATTAAAATATTAGGATGATGGGCTGAATTCATAAATACAGAAAATAATCACTGAAGAACAGCTCAGTGCCCCATTAGAAGAGCAGCCCCACTCCCAGGACCTCTCACCAGTGAAAGGCATGCCAGGGAGAGATCCACCCAGCTCTGCACTTTCATTTTATTGCCATGGTACTTGCACTTAAAAATTAATTCCTCATGTAAATGAATAAGGAGGTAACATGTTACCTAACTTAGCAGTAGTTTCCAGATGGACATTTCTCATTTAGTGACCACTGCCAGTCACACACTTTCTGTGGCAGTTCCTTGGGACTCCTTGTGCCTGGGAGCTTCTAGGAGAGATCGGAGAAGCTGAGAGCAGTCGGTACGCAGGGGGACGGGACTCTGAGAGGAGCTCGTGTCACCTTACCAAGGAAGCTCTTGTGTCAAGTCTTTAAAAACCAGTTCAGGACATTTTTATTGCTGTTCCAAAGTATAACTTAAAAATTTGGAGATAGGCTCCTATAAAAGTGCTGGAGGAGTAGGTTAAATCCATATGTAAACTATACTGCACTATTTCCTTATTCCTTTTAACACTTACAAATCACTGGAATGTTATACCTAACATGTATGTGCATTGTAAATATTACAAATTCCTATATTAGTGCCAACAATTAAATTACACAAAATGTAATCTAAGGTGCTCAGTACTATATGAAGTCTAAGTGAATAACTAAGCAGTTTGCAAAGAAAATTCATATTATATATATTTATAGAAAAAATTAATGATGATTACAGATGCTATTTCTTCATTTTCAGATTTTGGACTGATTCATATTTGGATGGGATAGACAAATGAAATATGAACCTACTCCACATTTATAAGAGTATAGTGAATATTTATATTTTAGAGGAAAAGAATATATTTAATAAAGTCATTTATTGGATTTTTGTGACGTGAGCTTACTTTGTATCCAGACAAACTATCTGGAAGGCTGACCTTTGGTTTTGGGCTAGGAGAAATACATTTAAACTTCAGTGCTTCTGTTAAGAATTCTGTTACTGGAGGGAACTGTTAATTGCATTGGTGGAATGACTTAAAAATTTAAAATAAAAAAAAAATAGACTGAAATCCCACAGGGATGTTTCAGGGCAGGTCATTCAGACATGTCTGCTGAAGTTGCAATGCTTTCTCTTGTTGCTTAATACTGGACTAGGTGGTAACAGAAGACTTACAAAAAATTAAGAAAAAGCAGAAATTTCTGCTCAATCTTCTGCATTCAAGGACTGAGGCCAACATGTGCCTTTTTTCTCTTATGAATGGTTATGGGAAAACAATATTTTTATTTCTCCTTTGATTTAATTCTTAACTTAGTGGCCCAAATAGAAAAGCTAACTGTGGGAATTTAAGCCTTTTCTTTCAGTCTGACCCAAGTTATGACAGAACAGCCTTGTGGAAAGCCTAAAAAGGGATATTCCAGAGTTTCACTCTTTTCACAAAATAATTACTATAAATGGAATGGTCTTATCAGAAAGTTTGTATAGCAGCTTCACCATGAGAAAGATTGGGATACATATTGGAGCAAAAATGTTATTGGAAAAATGTGATGTAAAGTGTTTGTTAAAAAAAATAAAGCTGATCTGATTGTGTTCAGGGAATCATACTGGTGTTTCTGATAGTCCTGTCCTTCAAATGGAACCAGAATCTCTCTTAAGGTACTTAAGAAATCAAAACAAGACTCTTGACATGCTACCAAGCAAATCACCACCACAAAATTAGAATTGATCCTTTGCAAGTAACAAAACAAGTGTTTTCCTTCTGCAGAATGTTAGAACTTCTTCCTCCCACAGGACATGGCAGCACCCTCCTCCACCCAGCTCTTTGCATCGGGAAGCTCAGCTGGTCTGAAGGGGAGACTGATCTGATTTCCACCTGAGAGCATTCTCAGTGTCCTCTTACTCATGCTTAAAACTTAATTGGAGCTTCTTTGGTTTCAGTGCAAGCAGAATCAGAGCCTAAAGAAATGATGTGCTCCAGATCATTACACTACCATTGATTTCTAAATTTATGTTATTTTCCATAAAATTCAAACTGGCAGATTGATAACTAGCTATTTACTGAATCTATTTACTATATAGAGAGACCATTAATACAGTATGTATTACACATTTTTATATATATATATACACACACACTGTATATTATGGACACTTTTGAATTCAGTGGTGACATCAATTTTAAAGAGCAGATATTAGTAATATGCTTGCAAAATTTTAATTTAAAAGAATGAGGGGAAAAACTTTTTTAATATTTAACAGAGATGATAACCTCCTGTTGAACATAATCACCTGCTTTTCCCACATGGGATTAGCTATTCATTTTTTTCCCTTCATCAGAATTTCTGTGCTTGTGTAAATAATTAGAGGCATTAGGAAACAAATTCAGAAAATAAATTCCAAGGGAGAACTGTGAGCTGGGACAAAGAAGTGGATTTGGACAAGCGTTAGTACCCAAGCTAAATTCTGTGGTAGCCCAGTGATACTCACCATGTAATTAAAATTAATTGCTGTAATATTTTAAGTAATCATATCACCAAGTAATTCCAACCACATCAGTGCTGTCTTACCCCAATCCTGTGGGGAATATAAGCACATAACATGGATGGATAATGTGCCTCTACATATAATGCATAATGTTATTATGCTATGCTATGTTATGTTATGTGCTTGTTATATAGATGGATGGATTATGGGTAAACCAGAAATGTGTACTGGTGAATTTGATTTATATCCTGATTTGCAAAAACATGAAAGCAAGCGCCCAAAATATGCATAGAGCAGACCTGATTTGGGGGGTTCAGCAGCCACAAACAAGAAAATAGTTTGAAGTTCAGAGGCAAAGGGTAATGTTACATTCTGCATCACTTAAGTTACAGCATATCAGCCAAGATGCAGGAACTCTCAGTGTGGGGTTTTGGAACTATGAAAGATGTAAAATAATTTGGTTAAGTGTTGTTGCAGTGGACCAGATCAAATTATTGTGCCTACATTTTTGTAGGTAAACAGCATGGACAGGGACAGTTATCACAGCTGAAATGGGGCACAGTGTAATTAAGCCACAATAATAAACCAGCTACCACTTGTCCTAAAAAGCCACTAACACAAAGAGCAAATGAGACATGGGTAGCAGTGTATTAGTTCTGCACTGGGAATTGTGCAGAAAAACAATACATCAAAATGCTTATGCTTCCCTAACTGCTTTCCTGCTGATTATTTCAGGCCAGTCTTTGAGTCTACAGAATTAATTAAACCAAGAACCATTGGGTTCTACTTGAAGTACAAGAAAACCAGTTCAAAGTATTAATTACTTTCCTGAAGGTATTTTCTTTGCTCATTGCAGCTAGCCTCAAGGATTTATGAAATGTAGAGCTTCTGTACTTTTACTTATCAACTTATGTATTATTATTAACTACAAAGTTTTTCTAATTACAAATATATAAACTTCCCAAAATTAAGTAGAAAATACAACTTTCAGTGGCTTGCTTTAGTATTCAGACAAAAGTATCAGCATTCAGGCTGAAGAGATAAGGCTACAGCTTACAGCTTTTCTCTCTCTGGAAGTAGAGACTTTCCTGATTCACTATAAGATGTTAAGAAAGGTTAATGTCTTGATTACTTTCTTGTTTTTATAATGAATGCAAAGAAATGTGAGCCATACACAGTAATCATTACATTGGAGCAATTCTGTGCATGCACTTATTAAATGATTATTTAAATAACTCTCTTCATTTCATTTCTATTTCACCATATCACTAAAACTGGGATGCTGTGGATGTGTGGCATTCTGCAGACAAATGAAATCCATCTTACAAGTAGTTATGTTTGTCCTGGGCTTAGATGCACACAGTACTCACTAGAGCCCACTGTCACAGCAGAACAACTTCAGAGCTCTCCTGTTGCAGCTCAGTTAAACCAAGTACACACCCACCCAGGAAAGGTCTTGTAGAGTTCAGGACTGGTAAACTTGGGAACAAAGGAACAGAACAGTTGAACTCAAGATCCTGTTGGACATGAAAAACCTCCTTAGGGCTTAGCTTTTCACCAAATAGAATTAAGCAAAGAATAATGTCCCAAAATCAGGAAGGCTCTTTAGAGAAAGCATCGATTTTACAGTATTAAGTCTAACCTCCACATGGTTTAGTTCGATTATTTTTTCACAACATTACATTTCATTTATATTTGTATTGCTTAATCTATTTTCCTTTCAGGATAATATAGCAAACAGTAGCCCTGCATCTCTATCAGTTTTAATCCTGTTAGTTTATATGATAAATAGGAAATCCTTAATACAGAAAGCTTAATAGGAACTCCTCATCTCAACAAAATACTAACTTGAATAATTACAATAGTCCCAGCCAGGTACGTGCCAGAGACTTAAACTAACTGAGGCCAAATTTAGTATTTTACTGTGTTTGCAACGCAGCTAGAAACTCTTTTTTCCTTACATTTCAGCATAGCACACCAGCCCTTTTCCAGCTCTCACCATCCTCATTACCACTATTGCTTTGATTTTCTCCTCTTCCAGGAAAAGAAATCTCAGACCTCTCCTTAGATATTTTTCTAAGGAGTGTCACAAAGAGCATGCAGGAAATTATACTGAAAATTCAGCTTGTAAAACAAAGAACCTTTCTTCAATGGGACCTTGCACCAAGTTTCAAGCCATGCTTTTTTTTCTTCCCTATATTACAACACAGAGATAATTATGAGTCAAATTCTGATTGTATTTGTTTTTACCTGCAGAAGAATAGGAACTGTTCTTAATTAGTATATACACTGTCAATGGCTGATGCTGTAAACAGCTGTTTATACAAGAGCTAGCTGAAGTAGAATAGAGATCTTCACACAAAAAGGAAAAACAAAGTAGTAGTTATTAAAATTAAATATGTGGGGGGTTTTATTCATATAAAAACCAAATACACTTGTTGAAAAATATACAAAGCTTTATAAACCAAGTCAAGCCATATTCCTTTTAACAAACATAATAAATACACATATAAAATACCACCTCTTTTCATTTGAATTTTAAAAAAAATTAAAAACTTGCAGTATAAAAAGTTTTCAACCTTGCTCCTGTGCTTGAAGAATGAGTCTATATAACTCCACTGACCAAAGTCCTCCCAGTGTGCAGATCTGTGTGTGCATTGGGCAGTATAATGCCTCTCAAGTCAGAAGTGCTCTGTCTCCACAGCTCCTGGGAAGGTGTGAACAGAATCCACCCAGTGCCTCTACTTGCTGGTCTTCTCCAAAACCCATTCAATCACCTGGGCAAATAAATGAGAAAACAAGCAATTTACACACCTCCTGGTTTTGAAAGCAAATTAAGAACAGCTCATAGTTACCAATTCTTTCTTCAGTCCTTTGTCACCATCTGTGTAGTATCTACTCAACAGGATTTAAAAGCAAACTACTCAGGAGAAGAAAGTATTGTTAATAATCTGAGAGGAAACAGCATTACCCTAGAATTGTATTTGATCTTACAGAATGTTCTGTTCTTTAGGAAAAGGCATTTTTGGAATCCCTGAATTGAAATACTTCACCCCATTCTCTCCATATACCAGCAAGAAGGTGCACATAATGCCAAACAGCTCATGCTTCCAGCAGTAAAAGTTCCTAATCCCAGAGAAGAAAGAATGAAGGATAATTTGTGCACTGCTGTATCTACCTCCATTATCACTGCTGCTTTCCAAACAGGGCAGTTGTTCAGACCACTGACTAGTCCTTGGTAATTATATTTTTGTAAAGTAAGTTCAAAATACTCTCTAATTCAGAGATACAGGGACATGAGCAGTTTAGGAGAACACCAATTTTTATGCCTTTTGCCAACAGCAAATATACAAAAATTGACCAATTTTCTACCCAAAGATGGAGGTCAGAAGCAGTGTATCAGCACGATAGCCCAGTTCAACACCAAACATCACAACCCATATAGTTTTTGAACCTTATCATCTATACAAAGCAATCTACAAAGGAATACAGCACAGAACACAGCTAATACTGCTCTCACAGAATAAATTCTCTGGGGATCTAGCAGCTTTCTTGAGAGTGTATTCTGTTACTTACCTACCTCAGTGCAAATTCTTCCATTTAATTTGTGCTACTGTGCATGGAAGTCCCACATTATGCACAAATAACCCCACCTGATGTCCCTTGTCCTTACAGTTACTCACAAGTCTAAAATTATTCATTTTCATTGCTTCTTTTAAAAAATTTATTTCCTTTCATAGACCTGCTTATTACTTCCTAACCTTTGAAATGTTATTTCCTTCAACACAAGAAAAGAAGAACTCCTTAATGATCCTAATTAAAGAAGAATTTCATCTCTTATTTTTTTTCCTGTTTGTTTGTTTCAGTGAAGTAGAAACATTTATTGTCTTCATTTCCATTTCTCACTGTGGCACATCATCTTGGCAGCTGTAACTAAAATACCACCCAATACCTGGGAATTTTGCCTTGGAAATACTGCCTGAGAGAGTTTGTATGAGATCAGTGAAACAACACCCACCTTTTCATCTCTTAAAGCTATGGACTAAACCATCCTGTGGCTATGAACAGGAACAAATAAACACGTGGTCTTACCTGTTTAGCATTGCTATTTGCTGTTTTCTTCATTTCATCAAGAAGTCCTCTAGATGTTTTTAGGTCCTAAATATGAAACAAAAAGCCACAGAAGTCAGTATATGGGCAATCTAATTTGGGTTATGTGAGCCCTGATAACCAGGGCAGTGTTACACTTTTATCATCTTGTTCAGAAAAGAATAATTATTTGCCTTTGCTTTTTTATTAAAAAAAAGAAAATAATTAAAATCTATTCCAATGGGTTGCAGGTTTCCTTACAGCAGTCCAAACCTATTACTCAATTATGATTGAGTCTTCCTAAATTTCTGCATTTTTCTGCACAGTTTCCAGAATTTTTTTCTTCAATGATATTCAAAGTTCTTACAGTCTTGACTGAAATCCTGTTTCTATAAAAACATGGAAATCAGCTGTGAGCTTACCCTGTAAAACAGAGTTCTGGCAAAGAACAGAGAGGCAGACATCAGAAAAGAAAACCAGTGCAGAAAAGGGAAAAAAATCTAGAATGGCTTTTCTGTTTTGCAGTCCATTTAAAGAGTCCAACCTCATCTACTCTTTTAAACAAAGCAAGAACAAAACCTTGCCTGGAGAGAAAGAAAATGCATTTACTACTTGTCTCCAGAGGAAAATGATACCTATGTTACCATGCTTTTGAATTATGCAGCACACAAAAGGGTTCAAAGGACTCCCACAGACTTGGAGCTGCAAGCCAGTTCAGGAGAACACAATCCTGTGACACATCTCTCTAGAAAGGACAGGATCACTGCCATATTCTTCCTTTTCCTTTTCTACTGGAAATAGAACCACAAACCCTGATTTGCTCTACTTACACATCCCTACCTGCAGCCCTTTCTGATTTTGGATTAGGAGATCTTCTTTCAGGGCATATTTTAGGGAGATTTTGGGAGCACTTACAGAATGACTGCACAACTGTGTTCCAATTATTTAAGAAATTGGTGCTTATCAGCAAGATGTTCTGATTGTGTAAGCATCCAGCCCTGCTCAACTTTCTTTTAGCTCAAAGCACCATAACTGAAGTTGACTAAACTGAGCTGGTTCACCCACAGTGATAGGTTAAACACGTGCAAATGAACAAAACAGCAGCTCAGCTGGTGAGCAATAGCTTTTAATCACTCCATACTGTAATTAACTTGATTTTGTGCTTAGACCAAGTAATATGGGCATCAGCATTGACTCACAGTCTCCTAGGTATTGTGGAAAGAATTCTCATCTCCCCCTAAACATGAGGCTGATGCAATTCTACAGGGTGCTGCTGAGCCAGTATGTGTTAAATAATAGAGAACATCATGTCAGGGAACTGCAATTTCTGAGTCAGTTCTGTAAGATTCTTATTGAGCCAACAACCTTAGAACAAGGGAGAAAGCTGAGCTGTCACAGCTACAGCTGGGAGATATTCTATTGCCTCCTTAGCTGTTGCAGCTCTTAAGAGTGACCTAACCTAACAGGCCCATGCTTTAGCATATTATTTCACTATGTATAAAGGGCTACTGCTTTAGAAGGTTTTAAAACAAGCAAAACCCCACCAAACTATATTGCAAAACTACCCTCTCCATTTGACAACAATTCCAAAGGTCTCTCCACACAATCTACACATGACTAACACACCACTGGGAAATATTAGCTTAATCAACTCTGAATATCCCACATGCTATCTCAAGTTTTATTTAGGAGTGGTTTCACTTAACTAAGAATAAAGAACTGTAAGAGTATGTCTTCTAGTTACCTTTAAGTAGAATTTTGATATCTCAAATAGACGCTGGCTGCATGATGCAAAGCACTTATGATCTTCTGCAATTCCATGTTTTTGAAGAGTCTTAGCAACTACCTCCTTCAGCATCTTGGAAACAGAAGAAAACTCACTCAGAAGTTCATCCCAACTATTGACACAAAAAATTGTCCATGGGAAGCAAAAAAGCCCAACACAGAAAACCTGATCTTTTGTGATCTTGCCTGCCTTTAATCTATTGCCAAATGTGATCAGCTCACTGCCTGAATCTGAGCAGTTATTTAACAATCTATTTCCATTTCCTTCATTTTAAAATATTAAGAAAATGCTTACATATCAAGGATCAGTGAACAGTCACATGGAGCTTGGAAGATAAAAAAGAAGTCAATATTATCTTGGGTTTTTTCTTCTCCAAAAGAATATATATAAAATTATCACTTTTTGCTGTACTGATATTCCCTTGTTTGATACATACATATTAAAAAAAAAATTAAAATCTGACACTAAAGTCTCATTAGATAATTTCCTCTGACATTCTCTGCATCAGAGATGTTTAAAGTCTGCTGTAGGTCTGAATGAGTCACACCAATTTATGCTTCCTTGGACCATTCCAGCTTGCCTTTGACAGTACCTTAACATTCTTTCAGTGTTCTCCTTGTACCCTGGGATTAATTTAAAATTTGTATCACCAAGTCAGGAACAGTTTTGTGTATTGTATTTTAGAAGAGGCATTCGTAATATACACAGCTAATAATTAAACATTATTCCACCGAATTATTTAACTGCTATTTCAATTAATGGATTTATAAAACTACAGAAATCTCTTTATTCTCAGACTAGTCTGTTCCTCCATGATGCCTTTGAACTTTCCAGAACATATATCTCTTTGGTGCCTTTAGGTTTTACATTAATCATCTATATTTCATAACTCTTATTAATTGCTATTCATTTCCACCTTTTTTATTCCTCATCATTATTTCTCTCAGCCTTAATTTTCTGGGCATGATAAAATTTTCTTTGCACACTTTTTCATTCTTTGCTTCTGCAGCACTCTCCTCAGTGCCTTCAGGATTCACTTACACAAGTAAACAGAACGAAATTCAGTAACAAACTTGGATGAAGATAATGCACCTTGAGTAAAAAAATTTTTACAAATCAAGTCCCATGGAAAGAAGTTAAACAGCTCTCCTTCACTCAGAGAACAAGGCAGATTTTTACCCTTGTGTGTTTCTGGGATCGCGACTCCTTCTCTGGCTTGGCAGGCTCAGGCTGTGCAGCCGGGCCAGCCCTGCTGGCGGCTCGGTGGCCGTGGCCGGGCGGTTTCGATGGCGCTGCAGCCACACAAGGGGACCTGTCCGAGCGCTTCCTCGGCACCGCCACTGCACAGAGACTCCTGCTGCTCCCCCCTGCCTGCCACAGCAGCGACTCTGTGCTCTCACTTTTGGTCAGCCTACAAAGAACAGGAAAAAACCCTATAAAAGTAACTTTCAGGTTTTGTACCGACTCTTTTAGTGCCATTGTTTCTGCTAGAGAGGCTGCTGCTTCAGAGCAGTAAGTACTGAGCATTCCTGCAAACATCTGAAAACAGCAGACAGGAAGACAGGATTCTATTCTGTAAAATATTTTGTATTAGAAGAGCACTCTGCTGACTGGATTGGGCTGTGATATGTAGACCCATTGCACCTCTGATTAAAAAGGTCTAGAAACAAATTGAAGAAATCAGGTAACTAAGAAAACAAAACTCTTGGGAAGAGAATTGGCCTCCAGTCTTCAGATGAGACAAAACTTCTTCAAACTATCTAATTTCTTTTGGCCCTATAGGAATGTCACAACTCATATTTAACTACAAGAAGTTGGGCATCATAATTCTATGGGAACATTGTAATCCTTGATCCTTCAACTGTAAGAGCATCAGTAATTCCAAAGTCCAATTTACAAAATATAGTATAATCACATCTTCATTTTCTAACTATTCAGTAAGCTGCAAAAGATATAATTATTTCTAAAACCAGACCTCTGTTAAAGGCTTATGGTGATTAGAATGCAAAGGGTATCAACCTGGAAATAAGGAAGAAGTGAAGTATTACAGTAAAAAAGTGAATTTGGAAATAGTGTTCCCTAGCAGCTATTATTCAGTGACAGAGTTTGCATCTTCAGAGTGAGGACAAGATAGAAAGGGAAATCTTAAAAACTAAACTTCCAGAAAAGACTTTAATAAACAAGGCTGACAATAAGATTGAATTTTGGTAGGTCATCTTATGCCAGCAGTCCTTTGGATTAGAAATTCAATTATTCTGTTTGTACAATCCTTGCCTTTCTAAACCTTTAGTTGTTTATTCGTAGTACAGGAGCCCTGACTGTTTCAGTCCTAGATGAGGCTGTCATCTTTTCAAAGGCACTTGAGACTGCAGGATATAACCCCAAATCTGTTAAACAAAGTGTGCTGTGCTGCATGGTTTGATTCATCTAATGCCATCAATGAGAGATCACACTTGAGGAAAAAAAAATGAACCTACAGAAGAGGATTAAACAACTAGAACATTTGTCTAGATAGCTTCACTAAAACATTTTGAAATGAAAGAAAAGATGCAGTTCACAAGAGACTACTGAAACATTTCATGCTAAAGATTCATTTTATTCAGTGCATTACCTTTTCTTGGGATAAAAGTAATCCAGGTCTTTTGATCTGCGTTTTAGCCTTGATGTCTCTGTTTTGAATTCACTTTGCAAAGTCTCTCCATCAGGGACACTTCCAGGCTCTGACAAGACTGCAGGAGATGGGAGAGGACTCAGGACAAGTGGCACAGGGCAGCACTCTTTGGTGCAAGTAGTCTGAGTTTCATAGCGAATAAGGCGAGTCTGAAGTTCAGCATATCCCACATCTCTCTCCAAGGCTCTTCTGTCATCAAGACAGTATCTAAAATTGAAATTGGGTGAGACCTGTGAGAGAAAGTCTCTCTTTTATTACAATCAGAAAAACTTACTTTTGACAGTCATGTGAACTCCAAAACCTTTTTTTTTTTGTTTGAACTGGTATACTGTTCTGAAATACAACTTTTAACAGCCCAGTAAATTAATATTTTTGCCTGATGGATTTTGCTCTACTCAAGTCCAACTCCAACAAAGAAGCTGAATTATACTATTTGTAACTCTTTACCCTGTTCTTGTAAGATTCAAACTCTTTGAAATGCAACTTTTAGCTTTGTCTGAGATAAACACTGCTGTATGAGAGATTCACATTTTTTAAGCACTAAAAATACAAAAAAGTACCACTGAACAAGCACAAGCTTCCTATTGACTACAATGAATAAGTGGTTTGATCAACCAAATCAACAGAACAAACTGTAATAACTACAGTGGGGCTGAAAGATAACAAATGAACAAATGCTAACTCAGTGAAACATACACATGAGATAACACAAAAAGCATCTTAACTAACTCTTCTCTGGTACAAATAATTTCCAGGATTCCTTGCAAGAGAACAATGTTTCATCTCCCAGTAACTTACTGTAGTGCAGAGAAAGGTAACAGTAAACCCTGTCTTATTCCAGCCTCTTTGTTACAAATTGTTTTAAGCAATGTGAGCTCTTGCTCAGCCCACCCTTCAAACTGCTCAGCAATGTTTCCTACTCTCAGGAATGCAAGACACATTCTTTACTTTTATCTCTTAACATGGAGTCATGTTAAATTGCTAGTCCTGATGTTTTCATTTTCTTCAGAGTATTTTCATATTCAGGGAGAAATTAATTTTTCTAATAACTGGCTGATGAATCAAATTTCTACAGGTGAGGAAGACTTTCCACTAGAAATAAATACATTATCTGATAAGAGAGTAAGTTGTCTGAACTTAAAAATTTCAGGGTATGTAATTTTTCTTATTTACATTCTCAGTCCCCTGAGTAGTCACATAACCTACAAAGATAAAAAAATCCATTTAGCTTCAGAAGTTAAATTGCCATTTTACTCACTGCTTTCATGGCAACTGCTTTCTCTTTGCAAAACAGCATTCAAGTGTCTGGCACATGTTCATTGCACCGAAAATTTTATTTAATCATAAATAGGAACAGCCTCATGTTCACAAAACCTAGTCTTCATGGAGACTTCAGCCATCCCAATAATCAGTTGGAGGGCCAATATGTGGGACAGAGGCAATCCAGGAGGCTCCTGGACTGCACTGGCAACTTCCTTCTCTGAGTGAGGTGAGGTGCTGTGCTGTGCCCACCAAGAAGGAGGGGGTGGTGGGGAATGTGAAGCTCAAGGGCAGCCTTGGCTGCAGGGACCATAAATAGTGGAGTTTGGGATCCTCAGGGCAAAAAGGAGAGCACACAGGAAGCTCACCCCTGGACTTCAGAAAAGCAGCTTGCCATTGACACCGAGCTCTGTGGCATGGTCAACACTAGAGGGAAGGGATCCCATCCAGAGGCTTGAGAGGTGGCCGTGTGCAAACCTCATGAGGTTCAACAAGGCCAAGTGCAAGGTCCTGCACCTGGATAAGGGCAATGCCAGCACAAATACAGGCTGAGTGAAAAATTAATTAAGAATAGCTCTGGGGAAAAATATGTGAGATACTGGTGTCCCTGTCCATGGCATGGAGGCTGCAACTAGATGATCTTTAAGGTCCCTTCCAACTCAAACCATTCTATGATAATTGCTACTCCTTGTTTTTTTGACAAGACTTTACCTCCAAATATAAATGCAGCAGCTGGACAGATGAAAACTGCATAGTACCAAACACATCTGCCCCATAACCACAATACTCTTGTTACAATATGTTCTGGTCCTACACTACCTCCCACTCTACTGCTTCCCTCCCACACTGCTAAGCACATTGCCCTTGCAATATTAATATGCCAGGATCTTCCTCCTCTCCACAATACCCAGGCTTCCCTGTGGTCTGTATCTGTCACATTTTGCTAGGAGAAGAGGCAGCACAAGCTGTGCTGTGCCTAATTTGAAATCTGAGGCACACTCCTTGCTGAGGTCAGGCAGGGCAGCAAGATACCACATAGCAACAGACAACAGACCAAGTGGTTTCTTCCCACACCTACTATATGCATTTCTCTTTTCTACCCAGTTGCCTCTCTGTGCCACTTATTACAATTCTAAAAATGCTAACAGGTTCATGAGCTACTGTTTAGAAAAAGAGATAACTAAAGAGATAGGAGTGCTCCATTGCCCTATAGAACTTGGCTAAAATTACCAGACATTAAACACAGACTTAATCAAACTATTTGTAAAATCGATAGGGAAAAAATACCAGCAGCATTGTCAGTCAATTCTGATAATCTGAAAATGTGATTTTAGGAGGCAGCAGAAGCTTGCACAAAAACTGAACTAACAATGCTTGGTATCCACTGCATTTCTTAATATATACTGCAATAAGACTGCCTGTATGGGAGAGCTATGCTTAATTATCTACTCCAGCATTTCTATAGCCTTTTTCCTTTTCTCCTCAATGTCAATATTTTTATTTTTTTAACCTATTTTTATACAGCTACATTATGTGACAGTTTGCCCATTTGTTTGCTTTGACAAATAACTATTGCTGGCTGGCTGAGATTAACTAACAGTCCTAGCCATATGGATACTTTTGAACATCCTTACCACTAACACTTGCCTGCTGCTGTTTTCAGGCTCTCTGAACATACAGGTAGCAGCATCACAGCAGGTATCATTAAACCTTTTGACTATCAGTCTTAAAGTATCAACAATTAAATATAAAAGCAGAAACTATGTATGTACTTAAAACATGTGCTTCACTAGGAACTTGATATGTACTAATTCTCTTGCCATTTTTAGCTCTGAATTAAAATTTTCAGAGACACTGAGAAGAGACATAGCAGTACAACTGAGAAAAAAAGACCTTCAATGTTTCTACATTACCATCAAGGCAGCAATGTTGCAACCGAAACCAGTGACATTTAATCCATAATTAACATACCCTTAACATGTTGCTTGAAACATTTCTAATTACACTTAGACTGGAAACTAAAAAGTAAATCTGAGAAAAGAAGTCAGGAAACTTACTCAAGTCCATGGTAATGGCATCCAGCTGCTTTTTCAAAAGGCAAACCTCTGAGTTTTCGAGGAGTAAGCTCTGGTGTCAAAAGAAATGCGTTTTCACTGAAAGGAGAAAAATTAAGATCTATTTTAACCAGTTACCTTCAGGATAAATTATACTTCCAAAAATCAGAAACAAATGCCTTCACATATGAAGGACAAAACAGCATGTCTTGCAGCTAGGCCCCTAGGATAAAGCATCAATGGAAAATTAAATCTGTACTGAAGCGAGAATTCAAGTTCAACTAATTCCTACTGAGCTATTATTGTTACAGAAGCTCTTAGACATTTCTCAGATGGTTAAGGTCACTGCTCCAAACAAGTTACCAATGAAACTAGGCAAATATCACATGGGACACCTGAGTAGTAGAATGAACTGGGAAGTGACCTCCCACTTCTCAATGACACACTGTAAGGAGTGAATTCCTTCCCTTCAGCATCAAATTGTTGCCTCATCTAACACTCATCTTTCCCAGACTTCAGGACTAACGGCTTGTTTCCTGGGATATTTCAATTCCAGCTGGTAACTCTCTACAGCTAAATCATAAGAGTGTATTTGTTTGAAGGTATTTCAAGGGAATAAGCCCTAGCAAGGCAGATAGAAAGATCTTGCTGCCAGATCTCAATATACCCTGACATTTATCTCTAAAGAAGGGAAGACACAAAGGTAAGATGTAACAGAATCTGAAACTCACACATTGCTTCAAATTTTATTCATATACTCTGCCTCTGCACCATTTCCACTGGAATAATCTGAGAAAAACCTCCAGGAAGGATGAATCTAGCAAAATGATAATTTGGATAGACTGTCAGCCAAAATTGTAATCTATCAAACTTCTATCTAAGCTCAACCACAGAGAAAAGGTGAACATGCCTTTAATTCATCAGCCTCTCTCAAAATCTCTCAATCATTCTCTTGGTCAGGAAGATCCTTAGGTCCATATTCACTGTTTTTTATCACCTACTGTGAAAAGCTCCTCATAATTCCAGGGAATTTGCTCAAAGCAACTGCTAGGGGAGCAAGCAGTTCAGAGTACAGTGTTCTGCTGGACTCAGTTCAAATTCAAATCTCATTCATCTGTAGCTCAAAGCAAATCATTCAAGACACTCAAGGTATTCTATGCTATAGTGCTTCTCTGGAGGCTTTGAAAAAATCAAAGACTAAAAAAATAGATTTTTTTTTAGTGAAAAATTATTCACTTCTTTCCCACACAACAAATTGGAAGGAAAATATTTTAGCCAAAATTCTAAATCTTCTCCACTCATTAACAACCCAGCAGGAGATTCTAAATCTTTACTGCGTATTTTCTAATTTGCTTGAACTGTCTGCTCAGAACATATTCAGTTTAGTTTCAAAACTTCAGTAACAATTTTACAGAAGTCTCAAAAATCCTACAGAAAATCCAAAATACTACAGAACCTTTCCCTCACACAATCACTCTTATTACATGAAAAAGGATCAAGGGCTGTATCAAGTAATTGCATCATAGTTTTTATTATTCAGTATTAAAAAGGTCAACAAATATAATTGTAGTGACTGCAAAGACTGTCTTGCCTACCTAGCACTCTGTGACACACTGCACAAATAGTACAGGTTCTGCTTCTACAAACACTATCTGACTCTTATAGAGTCTGGTCTTAACTCTAATAGATGTACAGATCCTGAAAATTATTCCAGTAACTCCATGAATCTATAAAAAGCATGACAGGAGACAAAGACAGTTAAATAGGCTCAGATATTTTCTTGTTTTGTTTTCCCACCTAGACTCCCCTCCACTGAAAGAAATCACACCAAAAAAATTAAAGCTCTGCCACAGTAGCTTCTGCTTTACTAGAAATACTCTTTTGGAAATGGACCCACAGGGCAGCAGCAGCTTGGCAGAGCTCTACCAGTAACAAGTTTGTGCTTCAGGTGATGATTTTGTTATTTAAATGCCTAGGACCAAGATCATCATCTCCAGCCATTTCAGATTCTGAAAGAACTAAATAGCAACACTGACTAGAGACCAAAACAGTTGATTTCACTGGCAGGCATGTGACATAAAGATGTTGTAAGTTATAAACTCAAATCCAGTTAGGCCATTCTGTGACTCCCATTCCACCCTTATTTACACCCCCCTACTGATATCAGCTCTGAATTGGGTGTTAGTGGCTTTAAGATGCTCCTACCGCTTGGGAACTTGGAGTGGCTGGAGCTCCCCCACGGGCAGCCCTTCTGGGGTGAAGTACTTGAGCAGCTCTTTGGCATCCAGCAACGTCAGGGACTCCCTCTGGCTGTCCTTGTGTCCCAGCAGCTGCTCAGGTGAATGTGCAAACAGAGGAACTCTGGAAAAAAGGCAGCGAGCCAGGAGCAATCTAAGATTTTTTTTTTAATAAACTCATAAACTCATTTAATATTTAAAAAAATATTAAATCATTGCTACCCTAGAGCAATTAAACTAGTACAAAAGTAAAATGAACAAAGTTGCTCCTTGAGAACATTAACACAGATGTTCATGATAAAGAACATGGTAATTATTAAACATAATCTAAAAAGTCAACTGAAGAAAGTAACTTCTTCAAGAATTTAGAGCATGGTTATGAAATACAACATGGGAAGATGATTATTCACCACTTTTTTCTGTTTTTTGACCAAAACTTGGTTCCCATTAAAAAAAATTAAAAATATACAATATCTAGGAAAGGAACAATAAAGTCACTACTGCACGCAACTCTCCACTCTTTTTTAGTGTCTTCAATCAAGTAAATCAAAGTTCTCCCTTTTCTCACTTTTTAAGCAACACACTGTATCCTGATGCAGGATAAAAAAGATACTCAGTTCAGATGGTGAACTATGAAATAAACACTGACTATGTAACAGAAAGGTCCTTCAGGAACCTTTTTGACAGCTAATTAAAAGGAAGAACTTTGTCTGTTTGAGAAACAAAAGGCAGTAATAATAATAATAACAATGATGATGATGATGATAATACTACCATGAGAAAGCTAATGTGAGAATTTATCTATCATGTGCAGAACTCCAGTCTAAGCCATGGCCACCTATGGTACTTGAAAGAGAGAAATTGAAGTGACTCAGAAAAGGACAGCTGGACACTTGCCTCGACAGGTCTGTCAGCAAGAACATTAACATTACCAAAGACCATTAAGCCACAGAATCACAGCACAGGCTGAGTTGGAAAGGACCACAAGGATCACTGAGTCCAACTCCTGCGCTGCACAGCACCATCCCCCAGAGTCACCACGGGCCTGAGAGCACTGTCCAAACTCCTCCTGAGCTCTGTCAGGCTGGTGCTGTGACCACTGCCCTGGGGAGCCTGTTCAGTGCCCAACCACAGCCTGGGTAAAGAACCTTTTTCTAATACCCAACCTAAACATTCCTTGCCAAGTCTTATATAAAAGTGAGAGCTCAACTGAAATCAACGGGCTGTCTTAAGTGACACAAAGACCTATGGGTTTCATGTGAACAGTACTGAAGGCAAAACATAACTAAATATGAATTTAAACATAAAACCAATAGGCTCTTTGACTTCAAAATTACTTGATATATGGTATCAACTATTGACTATCAACTATTGATATATGTTAACTGACTATTTAGGAAATACGACAAGATTAGAACATGTTGCACATGTTGACAAAAACAGCTTAATTATTTATATTTATTAGGGTATGTTGTGAGAAAGAAAAGCTTTTGTATGTTTTCCTACCATGGCTACTATTTTCTAGAAGTGCCATTTTGGAAATTTAGTTTTAGAATTATTATACTTTTAGCTAGCTTCCAGTTGCATTTAGTCAATAAAAATCCAAACAATACTTCTTTAAATACCAATAAACTACACTTTTGGAAATTGACAAAGAATAGTTTTAGCCTTAAACAATATTTTCTTTGAAAGATTATCAAAATGTGAAAACAGTTTACACTATGGTTATCAACATAAAAAGTTCCTCTATAGTAAAGTTTAATGGCTACTCCAAAGAAAATCAACAGTATTTCATTATTACCTCATTTTTTGTTTGTTTTTTTCAAAGTTTTCCAAATTCTGAAGAACATGTCTTTCTGGCCACTCCAATGGATTTGGCTCTATTAAATCAGGCTCTGCAAGAAATACATATTGGACAACCCTAAATAAAGAATCTTATTCCTTAAAGAGATAGATATACAGTCCTTTATCTATAGATACTCCTCAATGCCACTCTCTAAAAGTATGTAAATAAAATACAACATTGGTGATGCAATCAGAAATGCTTTCTGGACTTTTTTTTTGTCAAGGAAGAAAAAGGAAATGCAAGGGTAATTTCAGTTTGCAAAATAAGCCTAGAAAGCTGCTTTACTTTTTCTTTCATGTTTTCCCCTTTTGTTAAAAAAACTTTACTCCTTTTAGTAAAAGATTGACAACCAGTATGAGAAAACATCCAAGGAAAATAAGCAGCAAATTTTGTAAATAAAAATACTTACCATGAGTCTCAGTGCATGACCTGGTTTTATTGCAGACCTTCTGTAGAACAGGTTTAGGAAGATTAGTGCTGCACAGGTCCAAAAAACATTCTCTTGTGAGTTTTAATAAGCTTTTAAACTCATTGGTAGAAATAACTACAGGCTGCTTGGTCAATTCCTTTCTCTCTAGAAAAGAAAAAATAAAAGGTACTGCATCTGCTAAGTAACAAAGAACAACAGGAGCCTGCTAAAAAACAATTACACAAGAAAATCCCCACCCAAAACCCATAACACAAGTAAGTTAACTTGACATTTACTATTGTACCAGTAAGATATGGGTGGTTTATTCCAAAGACAAGGGAAAAAACAGCCGTGAGAAGAGCTGAAGCTGCATGTGATTCATGTTTTTACAGTCCTTTAACTTCTGGATATATGCATTCCTGAGTGTATCCAGGTTTGAATCCTCCAGAGACAAACACCTGGGCTTGCTGAGTCGCTGACAGCCTGTTCTGGTCTCTGGTCATTTTATCAAGGGTCAGGTAACTGTGGTGTGATTTAGGACAATCAGTGAATCCCAACTGCTCCTACTCAGCCTCTTAATGGAAACTGGTGACCCACTCAAAAGAAACTAAACCACAAACTCTAAAGCAAGCCCAGCTTCAGGGTTGAAGCAGACAGGAATCTGAGAATGACTAAGTTAGCAGGGGTGTGGGGTGGGAGACAAGACTACTTACAGAAATCTTATTTTCTTTAAGCTGCTATTCTGTTAATGATAATACACTTAAATTACCCCTACAGCATGCCATTTTCAATAAGCCAGACAATCTCTCTGAAGCATTTTTTCTTTTAATTGAGTCTCTTTAAGCAATGGACTTAAGATGGAAAAAAAATCAGGACACTCAAATGGATTTCTCTGCAATGTCAAAAATCTAAGGAGGATGATCCTTCAAGTTTTTATTATGAATGATGCATCACGATAAATCTAACAAATCTCCAATGCATGATTTTCCTCCGCTGCTTAAGACTTTCCAAAGAAAGAGTAAAATTTTAAAAAGCTGAAAAACCTAAACCAGAATTCTTATTTTTGTAGAAGGCATATCCAGCAGTAAAGGGTTTTGGGGAAATCATCATAGAATTGCATAGAATTAGTTCAACACTATGCTCAAAAATTCAGAGTATTCATGTAACAACCACCAGCACTAATACAGTGTTCTCTTTTCCATTATCTGGCAGAGAAACATGGATGTACTTCCAAGTTTCTTTTTAAACTTCTGCTATTTCTTCACAAAGTCATCAACACTTTGGTTGTCAAACAACTCCGGTTTTGTAAGGTGAGCCATCCCATCCAATGTGAACTAAAGACCTTTTAAATACCAGTTTGAGAATTACCAGAGCTTTCCCATTACTTACTGAGATACTCCTTCAAGGCAAAGACTTGGAGACGTGACAGTTTTGTTTCTCTCTGTACAATATCCTCTCCATAATAGCATGGCAGAGACTTGATAAAGTCAGAAATATGAAAGCCTGTATAGATTAGAAGAAATTTTTATTACAAATATCTCTTTGGAGTCATTACTTAATAGAAGATAGAAACATAGGAAACATAAAAATCTCATATTCAAAAGAAACAACCAGACTTTCAAATATGGCTAATCATCAAAAAAACAAATTTATTCCAATTGAACATCAGGAGGATCATTTCAAAGAGATGCCTGACTATTTTTGAATTTCTGTACAAAACCTGTATAATGACAACACAACATGACCAACATTTAAAGAAGGTAACAAGATCCTAAGTTTGATACCACGGAAGAAAAGTTTTCTCCCAACATATGGTCAAGGACTTTCAGTCTTCTGACACTGTACTAATGGGATTTTAATTAGGATAAATGGCTGAGTAGTCAGTCCTACCACACACAGATTTATTTCAATATTATGGAATTAAGTAGATGAGATGCAGGTCACTGTGCTCCTTTTCTCTGGCAGTGTTATTGAAACAGATACAGGAGTTAGTAGAGTTATTTGGTAGGTGTAGTTGTAAAATGACAATACTCCATGATAAATGGCTGCACACCTGCTTTTCCCTAGTGGAGCAGTTAGGAGTGCCAGCTCATACCCTAAACATTGTGCAGTAACATCAGCAAAGGGACTGAAGGTTATAACAAAACTCAATTTGTCTACTGGCCCTGCAGCTTTTATTTTAAATCATCAGTGAAAAAGGACTTTCAAGAGATATTTACACAGATTTTTGGCACGGGCTGGCAGGTCTTTACACCAACAACACACACTTTCTGAACTTTAAGCTTTCACAAATTTCTTTTGCATTAATATTACCTGTACGTCCCTTTACAATAAACAAATTTCAACTTACCTCGATTATGAGAAATAACTGACAATAACTTTGCATAGTCAGTTGTAAAAATATGGTAGCAGTAAATTCTGTGACTAAATAAGCTCTTAGTATATTTTCTTATGGATCTGGAAAAATATTCTTAAAAGACACTTTCATAAAAGATGTAATATTTGTCTTTGTTTTCCTTAATACTGACTGGAGTGAATAAAAGGAACTTACGATATTTAGAACTTACCATTTGCCTGCATTCAGATACTCATTAAAAAAGAAGTGATCACTCTTACCTGACTCTGTTTCTTCTGCTTTTGCCTTTAGCTTTCCATTTACTGCAGCAAGAGTGGCCATCCCATTGATCTGGCCAGCTGAATGAATCAAGGTTGCTTTACATCCTCCAGAGCCATTGCCTTGTAGCAAGAAATAATATCGGCAAGATTCTCCTTTCAGTTCAATTTCTGGAACTTAACAAAGATCAAGGCATAACTGTGAAACACCCTCGGGAAAACACCTTTAAAACAAACTATAATCCATCATCAAAATTCTTTTATTTGCTTTCTCCTGTTCTGTGAGAAATCTTACTAATCACTAACCAAGAGCTCTTTAACTGGGCTAAGTAAGAGGCAAGTCTTTAACTGGCAAAGTTACATTTTTACCATGAAACAATAAAGAGAAGTTTCTGTTCTGCTGGGTAAAACCAGGCCTTTTTGCATATGTGCATCAAAATAATGTAAGTGTTCAATGGACAAACATACAACCCTAGAAGAAAAGGAAGTATTGTACACACTCTTCCCAAGGACACTGCATTATTCATTAATAAAAGGTTCACTCCCTGCTTTACCCTTGTGCCTGGATGAAAGATAAAGACATTCTATTTTTGAAGACTGGCATATAGTATGCAGTTTTGAAAATAAATTAGTGTGGGACCTGACAGTAACAGTGAAAGGATGGGTTTGCTATCTTTTCCCACAGAAAACACTTTACAGTACCTTGGAAGACACAGCAATCAAGATAATGAATACTTCTTGATGTACTAAATTTCA
Organism: Molothrus aeneus; assembly: GCF_037042795.1. Lineage (NCBI taxonomy): Eukaryota > Metazoa > Chordata > Aves > Passeriformes > Icteridae > Molothrus > Molothrus aeneus. The sequence continues at coordinate 140,627,845 of NC_089646.1, read as the reverse complement.
AAAGTCAAATATTTTAATTTTATAAGATATTTGCAGTACTCAATAATTAACTCTATGGGAACTTAACATTTATTAGTATCATAAATTTTTGTTAGCAAGAAATAACATATTCCTATGTTTGTTGAAAATTTATAGTTGGACATGGGAAAAGAGGGGAAACCCCACTACCTCAATATATAAATTCAGAGTAAGAAAAATAACAATAAAGAAAAACTATGCTAGAAACTTTGCCATAATGTCCTGTTTCCCGTGTCATTTGAAATATTCTCCTTTTCCTGTTTATCTTGGCATCTCAAAGCTGATTCCTGATGGGTAACCTTTTATTTCACAATTTAATCTTACCATTTAAGAACTACCAATACCAAGAATCATACCTTCCCCACATATGGGAGAGATTAAGGATTCACAAATCCTTAGTAGAGTGAGATTAGTGTTAGCCACTAAAAAATAAACAGTTTTCAATTAAACAAAAAATACATTTAAAAAGCAGTGTTTCTTCTCCTATTATGAATTTTACTCAAGAGGCTTAATAAGAACCTATTGTGCATTACTGATCACAGAATAATTAATAATTGTACAAAACCTTTCCACTGGAGCACAGGACAAATATCCTGCAGACACTGGGGATCTTGTGCTCATTTGACTGCATCAGCAGTATCTCCCCATCAAATACAAATGCTGCTGCTGTGACCACCTCCACACTCTACCACTTCCCAACATGCAGAGATACCTTTAAATCTATATAATGCTGATGCCATTTGGGTTTTGCCTTTTTGCTTTTTTATGTTCTCTATATTCTTCACGCATATATTTGTAACTCTGTCACCTATTGTATTAGTAGCTAATTTTTCCCAATACTTTTCCACAGCCTTTCCCTAACCAGAAAGACAAAAATTCCAGAGCTCCAAGCCCCAGGAGGTACAAGGCCCCATGCTATCTTGGCTCTTCCTGGGAACCAAGGCTCAGAACAACTCTTTGAGATACGTACTCATAGACAAAGTACAACTAGTGCTGAAGGGGGGCTCCAGAGAAGGGGCTTGACTTGGGGGGAATTACATCACCATTTGTCCTCATAATTGGTGCTTTTTATCAATTATGCTAATTTCCTAAAAACCTATAAATGTACTCATCCTTAGCAGGGGTGGGCTTTTGTGGACAACTTTCCATTACTGCCTCTGAAGATTAAATTAAAGATCCTCTTTTATATTACCTACTTGCTAAAATTATCTCAGGTTTCATTTCCAGGTTGGGAAAAAGGTAACACTGCCAGCACCCATTCCATAATTAAGTTTCTGTCCTGTTATACAACTCTACATAATTCCTCTCAGTTTTTTCCTGTCCCTAAACCTGAAAAAATATCAGTCACAAATATGAGACATCCCGATCTGCATGCTTGTTTAAAAAAATTGTCTTAAAGTGGCAAGAGCAATAGTCACCGTTCCTTGGAATCTACATTAATTATATATTAGACCATGTATAAACAACGAGATTATGAAAGAAGGCAGAATCCAGCACTTCATTGTGTCCTAGTTAAGTACTTTAAGCACTGGGCTACCACCAAGTTCTTTTCAGCCTGATGTTTTCAGGTGCTTACAAAGCTCAGTCACTGCTTGTGCCTCCACTTGCAGAGCACATTTACTGGCTGACTGAGAAACTTCCCCCAGCCTCGGTCTGCACTGATTCTCTTCTCCCACCTTCTGAATCAGGTTTCTAAGCACTGGCACAGGGTGTGAGAGTCAGCTGCCATCACTGCAGGCCTACAGGGAGCATGTTCTCAACCACAGGTTTAGCACACTGGCTCCCAGGTGAATGGAGGCATTCAGCATTTCTTAATAGTCTGTATTTTCCCAGGAAGAGATTCAAAGTAAATGCAAGTGCACTGAAGAACCTCTGGAAATAGTTAAAAAAGAAGGGAAGCACCTCAATGAAGCAGACTGGAATTCCATCTGCAGAAGTAAACCTCCCACCATGGATTTTACAATCACCTTACAAAGATGTGTGGAAATTGGATCTTAACTGACAGACAGGACACAAAAATGGTTTAAAGGAGATGTCTTGTTTCCCCAAAGTTTGCCATGATGTTACCATTTTTCTTCCTACAAGTCTGCATAGCTGAACTTGCATTCACCAAATCTTATCGTGTCAATGAAGATTACAATCACTGATTTGATTTCATTGGAAAGAGAATCCCAAATGTACAGAAAAAACTCACCATGTATACACACACACACACACACACACACACACACATATAACCAAACAAAAAACACGTACCAGAAATGACCTTGGGTTTCTTAGCCATATATTCCTTCCATTTCTTGCTGCTCAGCTGGGCAGGAGATGGGATCACTTCACTGCTTACATAACATGGCAATGTAAATAAAGCTCCCACCTAAATAAGGAGAGCAAATTAACACATGCAATATTAGTGAAACCTGTTTTACACTTCATTCTTGAGCTACTGATTTGGCACTATTTCAAATCTATCTAGTTGAACTGAAGAAAAACATCTCCACTAAACATACCTGTCATTCACATCAATCAAAATGGAACTGCATTTGACACAAAAGCTGTAAAAATTGTGCTTAATTTTTGGTCCAACTGAGGGATCATTAACTGCTGAATTTCCATTTCATACATAAAAAGACATTTATTATGTATTGCAAGTGTCTCCACACCCTGGTTACAAATGTTTTTGTAGAGCAGTATCCAGAATGAAAAGAGAATTTGGGGATAATAGTAGGCATCAGTGACTCTGCATTCCTATGAAAAAAATTCTTATTTTATTTTCCTTCCTACATATTATCTTGTCTCTTAACCAGATACTGGACTATGTTTATGTCTATGTTTCTACATACACTTCAGGCCAATAAGCACTAATACAAAAATTGCAGACATATTTGAATACCCAAGCAATAAAGCAATGCTATTACAGGTATAAGAAAAGCCTACAAACATGCAGTATTTCCAGCAGGAGACTGAAAAAATCCCTATGAGAAACTGTAATTTTCCAAATATATTCAATTCAACATGTGCAGACTCTAAAAAGTAACCTGAGAATGTGTTTTCACTGTTTGGGCACCTTCTTTAGAAACACTAGAAGAAATGTGAGCCCTCTGATTGTAAAAGGTGTATGACCAAGTGTTCAGTGCTCTTAAGTAAAATGAAGATTACCTGGGATATTTACCAATCTAAAACCATTTTAAAAGATACTTTTGGTACAGCATTAGAAAAAAACCCTTTTCCTATTCTGGCTAAGCTAACGGAGAAGGGAGTAGCAGGGGAGAAGAGTTACTAAAAACCCAAATAACAAACTGAAAATAAAACATACAGCCTGATAATGGGATACTATCTCCACAGTGAACAAAAAACATATGTTATTCATAATAAGTGTACCACCATTTTCCAAGTGCAGGTTTTGTTTTGAATGGCATAGATTTATTTTATAAACACTAAAACACTTTCCTAAACAAGATGTATTACCTTGTATGTAAAGGTGATAGGATGTTCAGGAAAAACATCTTCAAACTAATACTCTCACTATCATTCCAAGGCAGAGGAAGGAGGGAAAGAGTAGGACTGTAAATGTTTCATGAACTCTTTTTAGCCAAAATCAGAATATGCACATATAAAATAAAAAAGCCTACCATTTCACAGTAGCTAGATACATTTTGTGGGCTGCACCCATGCCTGCCTTTTGTTAAAAAAATCAATAGCCCAATTACAGAAGCACAGAAATTATCTGTCAGGATAGGATTAGAAAATGTTTTAGGAGATTGAAATTTAGCTGAGATAAAGAGAAAACTTTTCAGTGGGCATGTATATCATGGACCTTTGAAATACATGTTTGCTTTAGAACTAAGTATTGAAGAAGCTTAGACAGAGACCAGGTTTAAAAATATTATTCACATATCTCTTATAGGCAACATAGATACCTTCATTTTTCTACTATACATATATGAAAAGGTTTTACCTTCCCAGAGAGAAAAGAAATCTGGTCCAAAAGCAGTGTAGATGTCTTCTTGTTATTCTTTCTTGACAGGCTCCTGAACAGAACAGTTTAAGGAACCTCATCTTCACAAAGAACGATGCACTTCTATTTTACAATTCAGGTTATCATCATATTTAAAAGAAGCACTGCAAGCATCTAATTTTTGATACTACAGTATCACAAAACATAAAAAAACTCACCCTTACAGGTAAAGTGATACACTTGAAAATGTTGTATGACAAAATACTCCACTGACATCTCTATTATAGGCTGACAGAAACAGATATTTATATATCCAAAATCATAGCAGGCTTATACATCCTAAGGTATTATTGGTACACCAAGACTAGAACCAAAAGTACATACTTTTAAAAACCAATAGTAATATATCTTGAGATCTCTGCAGCACACACACTCAAGAGAGAACTCCTCTGCTAAACCTTGCCACAGATTTTGCTGCTGCACAATAAAAACACAGTTTGTAAAAAAATGTTCCTGTATTGTGAAGCATGCTACATTGATTCATTACAAAGGCTTGAGGCTTTTTTTAAACTTACACAGAATAAACATCTCTATTCTTTTCCCACAAAGAACATGCACATCAACAGACAAATTATTAGTGCAATAGTATCAACAATACATGGTTACTGCTAATGTAATTTAAATTTGAAATTAAAAAATCCAGTTGTGAAGAATCATTGACTACTTTGGCAGGCTAGAATGGAATGAGCCCTTGACTATCCTCATCTGCCTGCTGCTTGCATGGGTAGATGCTGATCTTTTTCTTTCTGCTATAGACAATTATCAGTAGTAGTTTAGATCCTTAAAAAAAGGATACAGCTCAAACTCCAGATCTGATATAAAAATGGAAGGTAGATCAGAGAGCACCACCATCTGCAAAAATTCCAGTGCAGGACCATAGTAATGAAAAACCTGAAAAGAGATCAAATAAAAACCTATATATAGAACACTATATATGATGTTGTATCATCAGAAGTTCCTCAAGTGTTTTGCTGAAGGTATTAGCCTTGCAGATAACATCTGGAAGAGGTATAAAGGAATACAAAAACATTTCACAACATCACACTAAATTATATAAAAAAGGAAGGTATTTAATTTTTTTTTTATAAATCTGACTTTATAGAACATCAACAATGCACATCAAATGAGTTCTCTTACCCAAAATAATATATGATCTACCAGGAAGAGACAAATGTAATACAAAATGCACATGTTTTAACAATGAAAATAACAAACTCCAAGCCAACTTTCCTAACGCTCATTTTTGTTTTCATCAACACATATGATTCTGGAGTTCCTATAAATTATCCACTTTCAGTAGAAAACATGGAACACAAAGAGTGTAAAAAAAACCAAACTCAAACTTTTAAAATTAAGTGGGAAGTTAGATAAATACAGAATTCATAATGTAACTATTCTGGGTATTAAACGGAACAAAGTCTCAACTTCTACTTGAAAAAAATCTGGTATTGTATTTGTCTTCATCTTACAAACAGATGAAGTTTTAAGGACCTGTTTTGACAACACAAGTGTACAAAAGAAGTATTCCTCAATTTTATCCAATAATTACTTCTCTACATAACTCAGTTCTGACTAAGGTTTCCCCAATTACTAATTTTCTCCGGAAAGTAAAACAGATGAATTCTAAAACTCAAAGAAAGATCAAGAATAATACTTGCTTCTGGCAAAGTATCAGTATTCCTCAATTGGCATTCTTTTTTAGCAGCAAAGCAAGAACTTAAATTTGCAGTCCTGAGTGTCTTGGCTGAAGTGCTCTTTATACAAAATTCTGGAAAATCTACTCCCGATGCAAACTAGAAACAAAAAAAAGGAAGACGATAAATGTGTCAAAAAGAGATCAAAATTACTTCTCTTCAGCCAGTTAGATGTGTTATTTTTAAAAATTAATGTTATTTTTTTATCAGATCTATAAAACTAAGAAAAAGACTAGACTTAGATAACCAATATTAAATCCAAAACCGTAATACTGAAAATGCAAACAATATCACAAAGGTCTCAGGTTTTGCAGAAACATTAGACATATGCTTGCAACAAGCAAGTTATATGACAATGATTTGTGATAGATACAAAACAATCTAATTTTGAACAGTCAGCTTAAAAAAAAATTCAGAGGGAAGCATCTGAATTTCTGAATTTCAGATCTTGATGCATTGATCTGATTTATCATTTCATCCTGCCACCCACCCAGACACATTACACATCACCTTTGAATTACATAGTTGAAACCAAATTTGAGTTCAAGTATAAAATGCACTGCATAAAAATGCTTTAAATGAGGTATACAGATGCTTTAAAAAATAACCACCACAATTATAAAGTAAAAGTTAGTTTACCCTTCTTTCCCATATCTGAATCTTTCCTCTCCAGAGTTCATTTAAATCAATAATATTCATTATATCATCTGAAGATACGAAGTCTGCTGACAGATAGTCTGCAATCTTTTGCCAGCTACTGTAAAAATATCAAAGAATTACTCTTACTGTATTTAACATTACAATAAACATGCAGTGCAGTTTGGCTGAATTCACCTATGACCTCTTAGCACAAAACAATCTTGTGTATGTCAGGACAGACAACAAAGCTTTATAAAAGCTCTACATTCCACAAAGTAAAAAATATTATAGAATTTCTCATTCAGGGCTTGTAAAGGAAGTTGTTCATATATTCCCTGGAAGTGACAGGAAAGAACTTTGACATCACATAAGGCTGGCAATGGCAAGCTGCAAGCACAGCACAATAATGTTGGGTGCTAGAAACTGCAGCAAAGCCTGGCAGCCATCAGTGGGGCTATCACTGGTCTGTCCATATGGTTTGTAGTTAACCCTCTAAATGGAGATATGACTGCAGCACAAGCATTCTCTAAATTCAACAAGAGAGAACAGCCAGTAGCTGTGGATTCTGCTGGCAGTCTGTCTCCCAAGGGAAATCAGCACCATCAACAGAACAGGAAGAATAAGTGAAATAACTAATCAGAGATCTTCTACACTCAAATAATCTCACTTTACATAAAAAGCAGCAGAAAAATTTATTCAGTCAAAAGCTGGTTCCACAGGATGATATCAATGAGCACTGAGATCAAGCGTTTATGAAAGTCACTGAGTAACTTTCTTGTCCTCCACACACCTCAGGAGATACTGTATAGTAGGTATAGTGCTTATTCTATCCAAGGACTGAACATGCACCTTTTTAAACAGTTTTATTAATTTAGGATTAAGTTTAACCATGTACTCTATGAAGCAAATTTCAATCTTTTGGACATGGAGGGGAAGGAAAGTGGAGACCTTGCCAAGTTGTTCAGTATCCACACAATCATTCACTTAATAGGATAAAAACCGCAAATCTCTGTGGTTTATATGGTGAGATATATCATGGACTTTATATGTCAATTAGAGGACAGTAAGTAAATTACTGGAATTGATTTCAACTTGAATTAATAGTCTCAGTAACTCTTCATACTGACAGAATCTTGAAAAACATACAGGAAGTAATAGAGCGTTTATACTCTTTTTTCAAAAGGGACAAATGAGGCACTCTACTTTTCCTCCCTGAAAAGTAATACCAAAGGAAATATAAAATTTAAATTAAAACCAGCAGTAGCATGGATTTACTTTAAAAAATATGGAAAACTACAATCAATATACAAGTTATCCCATAGCACAATACAACATGAAAACATTGTATGCACACTGAACCCATGGAAAGGGAAGAGAAAATATGTTACTCTTTGCTCCCACAGAAAACAAAAAGTGCTTTTTTGCCTGCTTCTGTGGTTAGGACATGCATTTACAATGAATCAGAATGAGTAATTCCTCCCCTCATACAACAACAGACAACTAATTCATGTATTTTCAAAGTACACATGTAAAGTACCCAACAAGCTGTTTTTATTTCAACCCACTGATCCATGCTAACACAAAGCAGAAGTGACCTTGTTTTAGCCCTGAAATAAATGCCATACCCTTTAGCATCACGTGCAGCAATAGTGATCTGTGCAGAGTGCCACTCTCTCAGGTGTTTCAGGGCACCAATAGCAGGTAAGCAGTCCTTTAACTTGGGTCCATCACATTCAACAGCCTGCAGGATTACATCAACCATTGCTCTGCCTATAAAATAGTTGTGTATGATTCAAATATCATAATTCAGTACATTTTTCAGTCATTTAAGGATAGAATAGTATTGGTTATCATTGATTGCACTAAAACCAGCAAAAAGATCAAGTAACTACAGGATTTAACACTTTTCACACATTTTAACTCATCATTTGCTGCTCCTCTTTGATGAACACAAAATATTTCACCACTCCCTCAGTGACAATGAAAAGTTCTGTCCCTTTCTCCTCTCTCAATCAGCACTGATAGATGAGATTTCTCTCCTGTACAACTAAGCTATGTCCTTTTCCTGCTTTTAACACTCTAAGCTGCTATTTTTCATTCTTCTTGAGTTCCTTTGTTATCCCAAATTAACTTCTACACCATTGTATAACCCTAACATGCAAGGTGATATGTATCTCCAGTTTAGAAAATCCCAATCCAACAGTTGTGATGTATTTTCCTCCTCATCTTTTTGGCTCACAAGCTGTTAAATCAGATGTAAGCCTGATATCAACACAAGAAATTTCTTATAAAAAAAGGGAGATGTTGAGTTTTGTATTGCTTACTGTCTATGATTACTTTGGTGTCATTTCAGATAGACAAATTTATTATGTAGCTATTTTAAACTCTACTGAACTATAGCCTGCCAAAGAAACAAGCAGCAAACTAGTCCTCAAACTGATCTGCAATGCCAACCATGCTCAAGTTCCTAAACTACCTTCAAGCTACCAAACTAAGGTTCTCTGAACTTTTCCATTCACTATCCCTTTACCAAACAAGATAAACTCTAATGAAATTGGTTTTTAAAGACAGATTACCTGGGGCAGGCAATTTATCAGCTAATTGATGCAGACTTTCAGCAGCTTCATCATAGATACTAAAAATGAAGAACAACATGTTTGGAACCAAAATATAAACAAAGTCATTTAGAAACAAAACATTAAAACTAATGAATGGTACCTGATGTATCTGACCTCTTTAAAACTCTGCATAAACATACCTAGGCTATGAGAAATCATCTCCTCTTTTACTAAGACAGAAGTAGGACTAATGACATGAAAATAATCTGAAGTAAAACTGGAATTAGGATTCAAAAGGAATTAGCAAGAAATTTTTGTATATAGAACATTGGCTGTTAGGAAACTATTCCGTTATCCTGTAAAATCTTCTGTAAAAAATTAAAGCTATGCTAAACAAAATAAAAGTATTTCCAGTGCTAGTAGGGGATTGTTCATAGTTAACTCCTGCTTTGGTAATAACTCTCACTTGTTAAACCTTCTTGATCCCCTTGGGTCATTGCTGATAGATGTCAGATCACTGTTCTTTAAATAAAAATAATCATACACATACTCAGTCAGAGACAGTGATTCCTGACTGTTACTGTCATCTTCCTCAAAACTTTGTGTGGTTCCCAGGTTCTCATCAATGCTTGCTTGGTAAGAGTCTTCATTTTTCTGTATGTCAACATTTATTTCCTCCCAGTCAGAACTGCAGAACTAATCAAACAAAAAGACTTAAATAAGCAAAAAGAGTTTTGAACATTACAGTTTTAGCTTGTTCTACAGGCAGATGGTGAGGAACTTATACTCTAAAAGAATTTGTCTTACCTGATAAAAACCACAAATGACATGACTTGCAAAATACCATTTCTTTGCACCTGGAATACCAGCCACCGAGCAACCTTCAAAGAGATAAAACAATTATTTAACTTAATCAATTCACTATAATCTATTCTTCTTATTGTAATGAACATCTCTGTTAAAAGACTCTGTAAGTCATTTATTGTGCAACAATTACTTGAGTTCTACTTTCCTTTGGCACTTTCTCAGTAAGTAAGAAAACACTTGACCTCTTTTCTGTTCTGGGTAATATTGCTTTCTCTTTGGACCATCTGTATCAGACCTGAACTAAGTAACACCTTCCATAAATATGATTTAGAGTTCACAAAATGAGATGCTCTATCATTATTTCTATACAATAAAAAGCACAGAACTTGAAAACAGCTTAACATTCCCATCTCATGAATTTTAAGAGTTTACAGTGGTTTTCCCACATAAATCCCAATTATATGACATCTGTGACAAGATGAGCTTATAACAGTAGATATCCAAACCAAGTAAAGAACTAAGAAAGCATTTTTTGATTAAAAAACCCCAAAACAACAAAACACAAACACGCAGCCCCTAAAAGTACTAAAGCAGACCTTAAGACATCTATTCTAAAGTTAAAAAATGATTTAATATTCATGGACTAAGGTCCTGAATTGTTACCCAACAGACAAGCATTATTTCTATTGAAAACATTAGAAGACATTATAGGAGTAACTAAAATATCCCATTTCCCACCGACCTGAGAATCAAGCCCTTTCCTACTCTTCCTTGCCCAACTGGACTGAAATTTGTCAACTCTTCAAAACCCTTCCCCTTAATTTCTCAGAACCAATCAATCTAATCATCTCCTAACACCCTAGCTGCTGAAATGATGTCAGGTTCTCTACAGAAACAGGAGCAGCAGGAACAGGCCCACCCCACAGCAATTGGGTTTACCTGAATTTCTGACTTGTCTCCCCCAACAGAACATGCATAGGCCAATTCCTCAATAGCATTTGCCCCACCTCACTGTGCATTGCCGTATTTACCTGGGAATGTGCCCACATCTGCATTTATAGATGCATTACAACTTTCCTTCAGGAACTGATACATGTCTGCAGCAGTCCCAGCTGGAAAATGAAAATAAAACTTAAAACTACTGAATTATGAAAGTTAAATCTTCCTTTCTTGCAAATGCATATAAAATTCAGTGTGACATTAGAAAGTGAATTCAGGGAAGAAGGGGGAAAGGGACTGGTTGGGGTTTTTAACAGAAATATCACCTGCAGATAAGCATTTTAAAAAAACAAATTTTCCTAAATTCTCCTTTAAGTCACGCTCCGGAACGCATTACGGAGTTACATGGCATCATCACAATAAAGCAGGAACCCCTCTGAAGTTTCTGCAGGTTAAAGGCACCAAAGACTTTCAGCCCGAAAGCAAAGGGGTGTTTAGGGGGGCAGGAGCCAGGAGAGCCCCGCAGACACCAGAGCACGGCCCGCCCCGACCCAGCGCCCGCGGCCCCAGCGCCGTCCCCGGCGGTACCTGCGGCGGTGGCTGCCGCGGGCCCGCCCTGGGCCCTGCGCTCGGCCCAGCTCAGCAGCAGCACGTAGCGCTCCATGGCCGGCCGGGCCGCGGCGGGCGCCGCTCCGAAGGTCCCGCGCTGCCGCCCGGCACCGCCCTCCGCACGGCAGCGCTTCCGCTTCCCGCGGCCGCGGCCGCCCCTCCCTGCGCGCCCCGCGCGGCATGGCGAGTTACAGCCGGGCGGCCCAGGTGAGCGTGGCCTCCCCCGGGCCTGCGGCGCCTTCGCTGCCGCCGGGACGGGGCCCCGGGGCCGTGAGGGAGCGGGCGGGCACCGAGGATCCGCAGTCCCCCCCCCCCCCTCCCTGGAGCGCCCTGGGGCTGCCCCCGGTGTCACCTGAGGGTGCCGCTGGCAGCAACCGCTGTGTGCGACATGGCTGGGGACGGGGACTCGCAGACCTGTGCCCTTCACCGCGAAGGAAGGAGACCTTGGGCGTTCAGTGTCCTGCAGCGATGTTACGGCTCGTGTAGCCATAATGGAAGCTTGCAGCAGGAGATAGGCCTTTTTGAAACAGAGCCCTCGGTGCCGGTAACCTGTCAGTGGCGTTACCCTTGTACATCGCCCTGCAGTGGGTGTATCGCAGTGCTCCGTCCATTTAAAGGTTATTTGAAGGGGGTGGTGCTGCGTATCAGTATTCCTTCTAGTGTTATTTGAATGTAAAAGAAGTGTTGTTTTAATTGAGGAAGATAGATTACGCCAATGTGAGTTTTCCCTATGATAAGTACTGATCCTCTTTCTTTTCAGCAATGGGCTACTTTTGGTAGAGCGTGGTACCTCCTCGATGCGAAGATGCAGCCCCCAGGAAAACTAGCAGCTGCCACTGTAATCAGACTCGAAGGCAGACATAAACCTATTTATCATGCACTAAGTGAGTATTGCAACGAATGAAAGCAAATTTGCTTTTCTTCAACATGCATGTTTCTTCTAATTTCAGTTTTAAAATCAAACTTTGTATAAAAGATTACATTCCTCAATTGTTTATAAATTTAAAATTAATTGGTTTTCCTTCTTATCTTTTTCCATCATATCCCTTCACAACCTAATGTTGTTTCTTTACCAATACGTATGAAGGATGTTATGAATTTGTAATTCACTTTGAGTAGCTGAATTACAGTGGGCTCTTCTTTCATTTTTAAAAAAAACTCACAATATGTTTTGTTGATCTTAAATGTAAAGATTTAGTTCAAAGTGCACATAAATAAGTATCTGAGTACTTCCTTTCAATAGGTGCCCAGGACCACAGTCTTGGAGTGCTTCATTCTGAATAAGATGCCAAGGAGTCCTGTTTTCATGAGGCAGTGGGCACAAACTGAAACACAGGATACTCTGAACATCAGATATTTTTTACTCTGAGAGTAATGGGATGTCGTTGCCCAGGAGGTGGTGAAGTCTCCATCTGTGGAGATTTTCAGAAGCTGGTCCTGCTTTGAGCACTGGGTTTAGATGACATGACCTTCAAAGGCCTTCCTGCCTCACACATTCTGTGATGAGGAGGCTGGGACCTGTCCTTTAATGGGCAACAATCATTGTTGAAAGGTGTCTTGTTTAAACAAAACCATAATTTTATTTTTCTGCAAATTAGAAATTCAGCTATAAAGATGCATCTGTAATCCTGTTCATTACCTGTAATGCTGTAGTGCTGTCTCATGAGGATAAGCATTTTATAAATAATAAAAAGTTGATCTTTCACACCACTAGTACAATGTTTTCTGTAATACCCACGCAGATTTTTCCAGAGACATTACTGTAACATAAAGGAATCCTTGAAGTTGGCTCATACGTGTTGAAGTGTACGTAGTAAAATTACACTCGATCTATTTCACAGTAGGAGGTAGGATTTGTAGTGTTGTCAAGACCTTTAAATGTCGCAGTTCTGCTGTTGCAAATTTTGTTGTATCCGCAAGATGTCACTGGAGACTTAAGGCTGTCTTGAGAAATAAAGCAGATGCTGAGGAGAAAATGTTTTGGTTACCCTGTGCAAAAGAACTTTGATACTTTTATGTCTGTGAAGTTCTAAAGTCTCGGAAAGTATTTCAAGGATAACTTCATTTTGTTTAAAATGTTCTGTAAATCAGTACTAATTGCTTTACACATGTTGACACCAATTGGTTCTAACTGCTACTGAGACATTTAGGCAAGCAAAGTATGCAGGAACTTGGGCTTTATGCACTTGATGCTTCTTTTGCTTCTTTTTTTGAACTAACAAATATTTTAGTGCCTGCAAGATAACAGCTCCCTGGACAGAGTAACATCAGGAAGATTTTTTTTATTGTTTTGTTTTTAATTTGGTAATTGTTAATTCAGTGTTCATGCAAGTGGAAAATGTTGTCAGAAATGTCCTTAAGATGAGCTTATTGTGTCATCTTCCCAACCAAAAGACCAAAAAGTCACAAAGTCCAGTGTCAGTTCCCTGACATTTATGAAGACATGCAGTGTTTTTAGAACTGAACTGTCAGCAGTGAACGGCTGGAGCAGCAAGGGTGTGTAAATTGCATTTGCACTTCAGCTGTAATTGAAAGTGGAGCATGAAAAGAATACAAGATTAAAAATTAATAAAAACCTTAAGGTGTGAAACTTGCTTTGATTAATTACATGCTCCTATAAAAATGCACGGTCAATTTAAGCCTTGCTTTGTTACCTACTCAAAAATGTTTTAATCAAGTGAGCCTCTTCAAATACTTGTGTTCTAATAGGGTGATGCAAATGAGGCTGAACTTTGGAGAAATCATTCTCACTTCAGTTGAATAGCTGATTACAGGATTATTGCTTCTAAAATTAAAAACTACATCTTTTCTCCTATTTATGTGATATTTTTGAGATAATAGAGGTTCTGTTAGCACTTTATTACTACAGAAGTCTTATTAAATCAACTGTTTCTGGCAGGATGTTGGTAATAGAATATAAACCTCACACCTAAAGAACTTTTGATGTTAAAGTTGCTGGTATAACTCTAAATGTGTATATGCTGTAACATTTGCTTCTGTTGAATAGATGAAATTGTGGGGTTTTTCCCAACAGAGCTGTACGGGGTGGTGTTTTTAGGGCTTTTACCCCCTGCCACTTCCCTCAATGCAATATTTTTGTTTGTTTTATATATTTAGCCTGAGAATGTAACTACTTAATAGAAGTATTTTAGTTACCCAAAATGTTCCGTCCTTCATTGAACACTGATACAGTTTTTCTGAGAAAGTAAAATAAAAAAAAAATTAGGATCATCTGGAACCAACCTTTTTTTTTTTTCCTGTTTTGTTGTTGTTTTTGTTTTTTTTTTTTTTTGAATGCAGGTGCATATGCAGCATAATGTGTTGAATAGAATAGAAATTTGCCTGTAAGCCAGATTTCCAAATCTTAGCTGAATATTTGCAATGGTTTAGGCATCTGGTCTGATGGTATTTTACCTGCTTACCTGCCTTCTAACCTAGTAGCACTAAAAATAGTAATTAACGTTGGTATTTAAATGCTCATTTGGATGGTGTGACTCAAAAAGCTGAGATCTTTAAATTTCAGGTTTATGGAAGGTGTATTTATATGTTGCTATGTATGTATTGCACACATAATAGTTGTTACTTTGATTGATCCCCTCTGTGGTTTTCCTTAATATCTTCCACTTCTACCTTGCAGATGACTGTGGAGATCATGTTGTCATAATAAATACAAGACATATTGCCTTCTCTGGCAACAAATGGGAACAGAAAGTATATTCTTCACATACTGGGTAAGCTTTATAGTAAATAAAGCTTGTGGCAATGAGCTTGTGGTAAATTTTATGTCATATTTTCTTAATAATTGAAGTCTTTTTTAGCATATTGCTTTAAAAGGGAATTCCTACTTTAACTCTTGGGGGGGGGGGTTGTTTATTTGCATGTGTCATGGTGTTTTAAATGGTGCAAACCTTTTTCCTCCTTTCTTTTTCTTTTCTTTCTTGTTGTGTTTGTTTTGGGTTTTTTTATACCCAGTGTATGTTGCTAGGGAAATAATTGACTCAAAAGTAGTCAGAACAATTGAATAAGTTAACAGATTTGGTGAATGAGGTTATGTCTTGTGTTAACCTCTGGACCCAATGATCTGAACTATTCTGTTTACTGTGTAGTAGAAGAAATTTCTATTGGCACATTTAAGATATATATATATATATATATGTAGAGTCACCAACTTCAATTATTTTATCCTACCAGGACCTATTTACCTAAGAATAAATATTGAATCAGAGGATGTAAAAAAAGTTGGAAAAACAATTGAAAAATGAAATGCTCTCAAGCTGTAGTGATGTAGAGTACATTGTTATACGCAGTAGTGTAAAATATATTATTCTGGTAGACATAACTTGTTTACAGTGGAGTTGATCATTTCAGTACTCCTATTTTAAGCAGTGATATTAATTCATAATAATCTCTGAGTATCACAATGTATCCAATTGGGAGATGAATAAATTACACTGAGAATGCTAATTTTGTAGTGCTAATGGTGCAATCCTGAAATTGCTGAATTGCTGAGAAATTCTTGTTCAAAGGTGATGGAAATTATTGTGTGCTTTTTTTGTCTCCATCTCCCCTATGACCTAAAATTTTCTCTAAAAACTTAACATGTATGTAAAGCACTTGCTTAAGTACCTAAGTTAGTTTTGAATAAGTAAAAAGAACTGTACACTTAAAACTAATATTTAAGTCCATGCAGCTCAGTGGACATGTCTTCATGATGCTGGGACTATTTTCATTTCACTTAGGCTGATTCCTAATAATGTAATTCAATCAAAATGAAATGTAGCATTACCTGACTTCCATGTGATTTCTTACTCCATGCTATCATTCATTTAAAGCTTATGCAGAGATCTGAATTAGTGCAGCTTCAGCTTTTCATATAGGCTTTAGAAAGATGGATCCATTGCAGTAAAATTAAAATTTTATTACTGTAGATATGCCAAGTCTTGCTAAGATTTATTTAGAGTAGCAAGAAAATAATAAACACAGTTCAAAATGGATGTCTCTTATGTCAGCCACAAACTGGTTGTGAGTCTTGGTCATTAGGAAATATTTCAGAGTTCTGCATCTTATTTCTGTTGTATTCTATAGCTGTTATGGTGTATTTAATAAGCAGTTTGAAAAACATATCCATCTGTTTGTGAAGCACAAGGTTTATCATACTCAAGTGAATAAACAAAAAAGCACAAATGGTGTTGAAATTAGATAGTTGACAAGATAAATAAAATACAGGTTTTGGGCTCACGAGAACAACTTCCTTTTTTGAGGGCCTGTAGTACCATTACACCATTGCTCAAGATGCAGTGATACTTTTGTTAACATTGTGCTTGAGCATGTAGAATTAATCTTGTACGTTTGTTTTGTTTTCCTAGTTATCCTGGTGGTTTCAAGCAAGTGACAGCAACTCAGCTCCATTTGAAGGATCCAACTGCTGTAAGTGTTTTTCCCTTCTTCACTTTCATTTGTGAAACTAGTTAGTTTCCAGTTAATTAGTTCCTCTAAACAAATGGGATCAATTACCTGCATATCTAAAGTTAAATTACAAACATTCTGCTAGTGGTTCATAGAAGCTTGGCTTGTGACGCCATTTTTGTCAACAATGTTTTCAGGGTTAGAGTGTAAGTTGTGTATTTTTGTCATTCTTCCATGCTGTCCAAAGGAGCAAATCAAACTTGTTTACTTCACTAATTTTTCACTTATTTACTTCCTTTTAGCTTCAGGGGTCTGACCTTTCTCATAAGTGAACTGCCTCCAGTTTGACTGAGCTAAGCTGTCTTTGAGCTTAATGACCCTACTGCTTTTTTAAGACTCAGCAAGAATAATGCTAATCTTAAAAATGTTAGAAAGTGCATCTGCCTCTTTTTCCCAGTGAAATTCAATGGTAGGTTTTAAGTGATGATATTTTTTTAAATCTTTTCTGAAATACTGTGTGTTCATGGTCTGGGAAAGAAATGGTGAAGTTGATTATGTTGAACATAAGCCTATTTACTGTCTGTGTTAGACTATTGTATATTCTGAAATGCAGTGTTCATGTGTTTGTACTGAGTAAAAAAATAGGGAGCCAGATACGAACATTTTGACTTACACAGTTGTGAAATAAATAACTTCTACTAGAGGTTTGAATGGATGGCATTGGAGGACTGAATTCTCTAAGTACTAATGTTTCAGAGCATGATACAAGACCCACAGAGATCAATAGGCATTTATGTTTGGTTTTGACTTTGAAATACTTTCATTTGGGTCACTTTATATAAAAATATTCAGGTTTTTTTTCCTTTACCTAGAGAAATTTTGTCTGCTGTAAAATTCATGGGTTTTATCAATTATTTGGAAATCTTGGTTTGTCCCAAGTCTGCCTTATACAAGTGCAAGTACTCAATGAAAAAGTAGTCCACCATATGAATTTGCCTGGTTTCTGTTTTTACTGTCACAACTTCTTTAAATAAAATGAAACTAAATCCTACATTTCCATATAATGTTCTGTCTAGAACTTTTCAAAACAAATGCTTTTGCAAACAGCCTCTAAGATAGTTGTAATTCCTTTGGGAATTACTGATAGTTCCATGTCTAAAATGGATTCTTCAATAAGTGTCATTTGAGCTTCAGGCAGATGCTGAGCACTGGGAGGCAGTGTAACACAACTTTTTAGGGCATGAGACTTGGATGTTCTCTAAATTACCTTCTGGCATTTGTTCTAAATACCTCTTCTATTGCCAGACTCATAGATGAATTTCTCTGCAAACAGAAGAGGATTAAATGCATTGCCAAAAACCAAAGCATGTTGCACAAAGGCTCAGCAAATGATGATGTGGCTCAAGTCTTGGTCTAATTTAGCAGCAGACACTATTTTTTTAACACAATGGTGGAGAATCTTCAGCAATTAACTCTGTCGTTCTATTGAAGATAAAGCATTCAGTTGCTCTCTCATAAAAATACCTGACGTGTTTTTATCGTAATTAGTAGTGGGTGTTAATTTGGCAAGAAACATTATGTGTAGCTGTAATGGGTTTTTATGGCTGGAAACACTTGTTTACTAGTTGAATTGTATTGGTGTGAAATGCATTGGGATATGACAAAAGTGGAAATTATGATGATGCTTTATTAGCAGGTTTTATTTTTAGAACTAGCTTTTGAAATCTGAAAAAAGTAGTACTGTAAAGAGAACATCAGCCTAAGTAACATGCATATGCATCTTCAAATCATAATCTAAATGACACATAGTTATTATCAAGACTTTTTAAATCACTTTATTTCACTTCCTTTCTGTTTTAATCACATTAAATTCAGTTCCTGTGAAGCCAGTGGAATTAGGAAGATTGTAGAAAGCAGGCTGTATCTTCCTCTGGCATCTGAATCTTCATTTCTAAAGTGTTACTTTCATCCTGGAGGCTACTGCTCTTAGTCTGCCCTTGGACTTACTGCCTCCTGCTAATTCATCCTGGTAGTGTTCATTAGGATGAGTCATCATTGCTTTTGGAAATAGTGCTGTTATAGAAATGAAGGCAGTAAATTAATGGAAGAGACTACTTCCAAGGAAAAGATGTTGTAAACTTCCATGGTGCTACATAGAGATTTTGCAATGGATTTGACTATTTTCAGTTTATATAAGACTTCCTGAGTGTGTGTGTATATAGTAGGACTGCAGGAATGCTTAGCACTGTCTTTATTTACATATATCTCAATTCAAACATGCAAATCCCCAAGATAAATATTTTTCTGTTAGTTTTGTTTCTAGTATACAAAGTGTTTTAGGAAAACCTGCTTCACAGCTAATGGCTGGTTAAAAAGAGTGTAATGAGTAATTTGATGCAAAATGCTGTAGTTTATGCTTACATGGGAGGCTGAAAGCCGTAAGTATAGTTGTCAGAATTTAGACAAGGTTACTGTGGTATCATCCCTGATCATTTCTAGCTCCTTCCTAAGGTGCCACCAAGTGATATTCTCACTTCATGGGGGCTGACCTCATTGAATCTATCTTACTGATTTTGGAGCTTTACATTCCTTGCAGGTGGTAGTTAGTGCTTCAGAGGGTTTGTGCTGAATTTGAATTTACATGTGCCTTTTTTCAGAGGGCCATAGGATGATTCAGATTGAAGAGAATCTGAGGAAATCTCTAGTCCAACTTCCTACTCAAAGCAGTGTCAACTATTAGGTCAGATAAAGCTGCTGGGAATTTATCCAGACAGGTCTTGGAAGCTTCCTATGGCAACTGTTTGTATCCAGGACTTCTCTTCTTTGTTGAAAGCAATAAAAAACCTCACCTGTCCAATTATATATGTCTAATCTCTGAGGTATGATTTTGTACCTGAGATTAGAAAAAGGCTGCATTTTTTTTTCCATTGTTAATATGAGGCAGTGAATGCAGAAAGAAGTCTGTGTAGTTGATGTTTCGTGTAGAGCTTAACTTAATGTTCCTCGTTCGTTTTGCCAAGGTTTTCAGCACTTCAGAAAAATTTGTGTTTATGCAAGGGTGAAAATTAGTATGTTAACAAAAAGATAGCAAAAGTACATAGTCCAGCACATTTTTACCTTAAAAAGTACAAAAGTACATAGTCTAGCACATTTTTACCTTAAATACTGTGAGTTCATTTGGGAGACATGAGGAGGGAGTGTCTCTGAATCTGTCTAAAATTTCTACTGTTTTCAGTTGTCTGCTCTTCTTCAAAATAGCAGAGAATAGAACTCGTCTAATGAACTTGGCTGGGCTACTTTAAGAACTGCTGATTGAAGAAAAAAAAATGAGCTTGTTCACATTTCTCTGACTTAGATTGAATGTAATTTCTTGGACCACCCATAAGCAAAACTATTTAATATGTTCTTTAGGTGCACCATGAGACTTTGTCGCTGTAGTTCAAAACAGCCACTCTGTTCTTCAGGTTAATATAATGTTAATATTCTGTATGGCAGCAATAATCTCTTAGGATATAAGTGGGCAGGCAGCATTAGTTTCCATTGGAGGTTGCAAAAAAAAAATCTGATTGTATAGGGTTTGCTGTGTTTTCTTTGCCAGGACAATCTTTTGAAAATAAAGGAAACAGGTAAGCCTTTGGATTTGAGGTGTAGTTGTTTGGAATGCATAGAGGTTTGGGATTTTCTTTGCTTTTTAAATAAAACTTGAAGAAGTTTTATTTAGGTGCAAAACTGCTGATTGCCATGAGATCAGCACTTTCAAAATTAGACTTCTAGGTACTTGATACAGAAAGATTAAAAGATGTAGTTTTAAATCTCGGATTTGAGAGGGAGCAAAGATTACTTGAAAAAAATCCTGGAAAAATCTTAAGACTTTTCATTTAAATGCCTCCAAAATAATGTTGTCAGATCTAATCTACAGAAGTAGATAGTAATCCTGTGAGGACAAAGTTTTCAATTAATTTTTCTTTGATTTGTGATATGAAAGGTAGGCAAATTCAGCTGCATGAGTAACTTGACCCCAGAAAAGAAAAAGAAGAAATTACATTTGGTTAAGACCAAATGCTCAGTGAGAGGATTGACCTTTGCAGTATTCAGAGGCTGTATTGCTTGTGACAGAGAAATAATGGGCAATAATTGTTCAGAGTGAATGTTACCTGCTAGGGAAGATTATTAAGTGAAGCAGGGTAGTTCAGTGGAAGTGTGCTGGGAGGGAGCCTCCAGGGGTGTCCAGGTTTTGGTTTGTTCAGCTGCTGGCACTGATGTGAAGGGGTTTAAAATGTTCTAATTTTCCTTTTGAACAGTTCCCTTTTCCAGTTCCCTTTAGCAATTGCTTGCACGTAAAGACTTGCCATTATATCTGCCTAATAATGGTCTTTTGAAGAAAAGCTCAGACAGAAAGCACAGTTAAATCTTGCTGTTGCTATTTGAGAACTTATTTTATTTGCATTAGTAAGGGATAGTTGATAGAATAATATGTACATGCTAGAAGTCAGTTATTGAAACACTAGAAGTAGTAGCATTTTCTATTAGAGGGGAGTAATGCTTTTTAATTAATTAGAACAATACTTAAAAGACTGGATTAGTAGGCACACAAATTAGTTTTGCATGGGGAGGAGAACATGCTATCTTGAAACCTCTAGGTGATCTGAGTAAGTCTTGGAGCTGACTTGGTCATTCTCTTCATAGTACACAAAAATAAATGCTTGTATTAAAAAGTCTTAATCCATTCCTTACTTTTGAGGAAGTTAATAATTTAAAGAAGTTAATAATTTAAAGAAAACATTAAACTTCCACATTTTTGTTAAGTGGAAGCAGCAGTGGAAAGCCAAATGACATCCATGTGCATGGAAATTTAATTTGTCTGTGACCAAATGATTTTTATGGCAGTATTGAGTAAATTCACTCTTGCTTGTACAAGTTGTACTACTTGTACCACTGTCAGAGGTAGAAAGTTCTTTGTGTTGTGTTTTATAAGGTGTGGGTGAAAACAATATTGTATACAGAACTGAAAACCATGGACTGGTAAAAGGAAGATGTGGTATCAAACTGTACCTCCAAGTAACTGCCGTATCTCTTGAAATTCTTCTAGGGTTATTTTGGTATGCCTTGTAATTAATCACTTTGTTTTCTCTGGAGCAGTGTCCTTCCCATGTTCTAGAGTTGCTTCCTGTTGATTATTGGACTTAATTCAGCTGTTAGGGTAGACTTTCTTCTGGAAATTCAGCCAATTATTTTGTCCTTCTCAGTACTAGGAGTGATATTGCTCTGTTGATTTCCATCTTTAAAGTATGTTTTATCTGGCAAAGAATCTTTCTCAGAACTTGTCTCCACCAGACATCGTCTACTAGTTGCACATAAGCCAGAGTTTGTCACAAAAATTATAATGTTTAGGACTCACAGTGTTTCAAATAAATGCATTTTAATTTATTTGTACTCATAAAATGTATTAATATGTTGTAAGGGACTGAAAGTGCAAGAGTTTTAATAGAGCTGCCTTCTGATTTATTTCCTTCCAATTAGCCCTTTAAATTGGAAACTAAAAGAATAATGTCATATAACTGTGTTATTAAGAGCATGTCTATGCTATGAGTGTATAAATAAGCCAAGCTGAAAAAAAGGTATTGCAATAGTCAAGATGACAATTGCAAGTAGAGCCAATGGGAACTCTGTAATTCAAAAAAAAACTGGGGCAGACAGCATCCTAGTAGTGTAAAAATCCCCAAATACTAACACTGGGGTGGCTGTGTACTTCTGATGGATTTCTGGTGGATGTCTTTACTTGATGGAGGAAGTGTCATGGTCTTCAGAAGTAAGTATTTATGAGGATGTGGAATTTTATACATTGCCAGTACTAAAGATAAAGTAGTGGGGGAAGAGGCAGTGAGAGTCCATGAATAACTGAATAAACTGTTAAACTGTGCTAATTCATTTCAAAATGAGATCAAGGTTGCAGTGAGACTTGTGTGTGAGTAGAGCTCTCTGCCAGTCTGAGATTCCACAGAAATCACTAGGTTTTTTAACTTTCGTGTTAAATTAAACTCTTGCTTTTTTAATAGCTTGAAGTAAGCATAATGACATAGGAAGCAGTAGGGTTTGTTTTTTATTAGAAGTGTATTACAGGCGTGTAAAAAAGGCATTTTATTGTTAATTCCTGAAAGAAACAACGTGTCCTGATGTGTGTTTTCAGGTTTGGGTTTCGTGTGAGTTCAGTAGCAGATTTGCAATTCCATACTTTTTTATTTAGGGTTGGTCTATTTTTAGTAAAACTTGAGCATGTTCAGGTAACAGAAGAGCCCTTACTTACTTAACATTTTGCAAGTATTGTTGGTTGGATCTGCCTTTTCTGTGACACAGCCTTATTCAAGGTGCAAAAGCAATCTGTACAACTTCACTTAAGCTTGTGCTTTACTGATTTTTTTGACTTGACACCACAGCAGTGAAAGTGGAGTTGTGGCTGTAGGCAGAATTTTGGGCAAGAAGTTGGATCTAAGCTTGTTCTTTCCAGTAGCTGGGTTTGGATTTATTTTGGCTTGGAGGAGAGTCTTTGAGGCAGAAGTTAAGATGAAGGAATTTTTCCAGCACTACCTTCTGTGTCCTGGCTGCCTGTTTAGCCTTCTGCTCTGTAGTTGGACTAATGACCTTGCAGTAAATCAGAATCCTGGGCTGCTTTCAAAGTAGCGTGGGCAGCAGGGTGGGGAAGGTGATTCTGCCCCTGTACTCCACTCTGCTGCGGCCCCACCTGGAGCACCCTGTCCAGCTCTGGGGCCCCCAGCACAGGAAGGGCATGGATGTCTTGGAGCAGGTCCAGAGGAGGACCACAGAAATGATGGGAGGGATGGAACACCCCTCCTATGAGGAGAGATTGAAAAAGTTGGAGTTGTTCAACCTAGGGAGGAAAGGACTCTGGGGAGAGCTTATTGTGAGCCTTCCAAGTATACAAAGGGGGTTTACAGAATAGGTGGGAACAGACCTTTTATCAAGACCTGTAGTCACAGAAACATAGTATACTGACCTAAATGAATTATAGTTTGTTCTACAAGCATGAATAATTTTTATCCTAAAAAGCATTAGTTTTCATCTTTGATTTTTAATACATGCTTATTAATTTTTATTAGAGAAGGTATCAAAACTGTATATTAATCTGGAAGACCTGCTATATTTCTCCTGCCATCTTGATTTATTGCATTTGTCCACAGATTTATGGTACTGGCTGCATAACACCTGAAAATCTTATCTTAATGTGGCTCCACCTGGGAACTTGGTGATTGTCTCTAAAATTTCAATTGAATCCCTTTAGTTAATTTTATAAAAATAAGTAGTTTTGCTCAATACACTTTGGAAAATATCCAGGGGCCTGCGAATTTTGTGCTTAGTGCCCTGCATTTCAGTGTGGTTTATTGGCTTGAGCTTGGTGCTGCACTAAACATGCCTGGGTACTTTTTGATTTGGAGCTAGTTTATATCCACGTGTCTTGGAGCAAACATTTTACTTACAAAATTGCACATAGGTCTAGCTCTAAGTGCTTAGCTGTCCTTCATGAAACCTTTTTTCTCTACTACAGTTGTGTGCGTTGTTTTACATTTACAAATGTTCCCCTTCTGGATGAAGTACATAACAATGTGATTTGTATTTAAATAAAAGGCATCTTCACTAGACTCCAAGAGAAAACCCTGTTGAAATTTGTTTACTTTACAATGAGCATCATCTAGAGTAGATGTAGAAATTCTATTCGTTCCTGATGTTTAGAAGTGAGATTGTTCATCTGGAACTAATAGCAAGGGTTATAAATATAAATAGTAAGTTTGTAATGCAGTGTTTTGGTATGTCAGCTTTGCTTAAGGTACAAAGCATTAATTATAAAAGTGTTTTAAACACATCAAATTACACTAGTTAAACTAGTTGCTGGGAAATTTGTTTAAGCACTTTTTTTTTTCCTAAACAATGTGTGTATGTAAATGTGCAATAAAATACAGAGTTACCACAAGCTTCTCAATTCTTTGAAGATCATATGCAGCCATCCACAAAAAAAGCGAAATATAGCTCTTAACTTTCTAAGCGGAAATTTTCTACATGAGTTTTAAAATAAGTGTTTATATGACAAGGAGTAAGTATTTCTTTTTTTTTTATTTAAGTCTAGAGCTCCTTCTGAATGTGGTGCCAGAATTCCTCAGGCTGAAAGATGACTAAGAAGAGCTTCAGTGATGAACAATGTGGACAGATGGACACACAATTAACCTATTTCATGTTATGGGTAACCGCCCTGATTATTTTTTATTATGTTACCTTTCCTCAGATTGTTAAACTGGCTGTTTATAGAATGCTTCCAAAAAACCTTCAGAGAAGAACTCTGATGCAGAGGCTACACCTGTTCCCCGAAGATGTGAGTAGCCATGCAGTTACATTTTCATCCTTGTGTTATATAGAGGTGAAGAGGGAGTGTTAGCAATAGCACCCATGTCATAAGCAAGTAAATTAAAACCAAAATCACACTGCTTTTTATATATATATATATATTTATATGTAGTTGGGGTGTTTTCAATATTATTTCACAGAGATTCAAGACATATGAGATTGGTGTATTTAGGTCAAACACTTAGCATGAGGAATGCAGTACTATTGACAAATTTTGGTCTGGCTTTGTGGGCAGGGGTGGTGTTTGTTAAACAGTCAAGTAGTTAGGACTATTCTCACCTGTCTCAGGTTATTCCAGAAGATATAGAGAAGAACCTTCTACAAGAGATTCCTCAGCCACGTGCAGTCCCCAAGAGGTTAGATGAATATACACCAGAAGAAATCGCTGCCTTTCCGAAGGTTTGGACTCCGTAAGTATCTTAGATTTTTTTAAGAGGACACATTGACTAAATATGTCTAATGTAGGCTCCCACATTATTAGTAAGAAAAAAAGTAGTCATTCTTCTCTTTAGGTAATTTTTTTTTTTTGAGAGATGAGGTCATTAAACAAAGAACAATCGTTGCTAAAATTTTGTATTTCTGGCTTGGTTTTTTTTAATAAGAAAAGTTTTACTTAAAATGTTATGTTTTCAACTCCTTGCTTCATCAAAATGAAGAAAGTAAAAACCTTCATTACCTGGTTTGAGTTGGATGTGCTCTGTAATGCATAACTGTTAGCCATAGGCAAAGGAAATGCCACTCAGGTCTGTAAACTTTCAAAAGCTTATTAAAAATCACTTGTCGTTAGTCTCCTCACCTTAGATAGTACTAAAATATGTCTGTACATCCATTCTGTGTAATGGAAGCACCTCTGTGTTACAGTGTCTGTTAAAGGAGACAGAATCTAGCTAATACATTACACCCTCTTCTGAGCTGAAACAGGGAGACCGGTTTTGACTTCTTCTAACCTTTGTCAGTGATAAAACTTGGTATATTTGCTGTTATCCTCAATACTGAGTGGAACTGAAATTCCTGAGACCTCCTGGTTTCTATGAGATTTCTGTGGATTAGCACTGAAGAAGTTTAGATTCTGCACCATTGACCAGAATTCTGCAGTACATTACAGTAAAGCTGATAAGCTTGTCCCTGTCATATGGTGTGCTATAGTCTTCTGTAACTGTGTTTAGTATGTAAACTGATACAGGTTCTCCACAATAATTTAGTTTGAATGATGAGCTGGCACTTAGTTTTAGCTCACTAATTGGGAGCATCTGTATTGTCAAAGGAAATAGTGTTGTGCTGACAGAGCTTTTAAAATGCATTTCTTGGTCCCCACATACTACCATAGTTCATCTCCTTAGGACTGGGCCACCTTAATTGTGTTGACTTGCAGGTGTGTGTGGCAGAGGACAAATAAACTTGATGCCATCTAATTTAGTCATTGCTGTCAAACTAAGTTTTGTAATATCTTCATGTCAGCGTATTAACTTTGGGGAAAATCTGCTGGTAAGAACACTGCTGCAGTTAGAATTCCCCTCCCATAATTTCTTGGAACATTCCCTCTGAAGGAATCCAAAGCACAGAGAAAATAAGCATCCTCTTTTTTGTATCTTTCTCTCCTCTGCAGTCTCATCTGGATTGATTGCTGATAACTGCACTCTGTGTATACAATATTACTCCTTGCCAATTATGGGGGCTGGGGAGTGCAACTGCCTTGGAAATCATCTAGCAGATTTGGAGGCTTGCAGCTCAGTGCTTCTCCTGTGGGAGGGCTAGGGAGCTCAAGTGGGTATTATGGTGAGAAAAACCAGGGAATAGGTGGGCCTGAGAGGAACAGAATAGTGGGTGTAAAATCAGTGAGAGAATGCTAGGGAGAAGTGGAGGTAGTGGGCTCTGGGTGGAGTAGGGAAAACAAATGGGAGTTTGGATGAATTTTAATGCTCTGAGTGTAGAGACTGGGGGAGAAGTTTCCCTTCAACCAACTACTCCATCTAGAGCCACATTTAAAGGTTTGGAGACACACCTAACCCTTGCTGTGTCAGACTTTTGTCCCACCTGATTTTATGCTCTCAGGAGCTGGTAAGATCTCGCAGAAGGAGAAGAATGTAGATGGTTATCTTCCATCTCTCCACTAACTGCAGGGCTCATCACTGGTGTAATTTTGGCTTCTTATCCTGGCCTGCAACCAGGCCATTGTTGGTGTCAGATAAATTTTAATTTAACCTTCAGCTCAATTTTTTACCAGTTTTGATATTGGGAAGAGTTTCCAATATGAAGTAATGGGAAAAATAGTAATGTTTTTCCTGTCTGAATGAGAAAGTGTAGTTTGATTCTCTGACATTCAGATTTCAGTCCTGGGGGGGGGAGGAGGGCTTAGTTGGCAAATAAAAGATGAAAAATTGAGCAAATTTGGTAAAATGACTTTCTCATGTGAAATATATTTTTTATATATAAGTATATTTAAAATAATTTAAATATCTTTATATTTTGTATATATAAAGTAAAATATCTTTATATTTTATATGAAGAGGTCTGTAAAAGGGGACTTAAAATGAGCCATAGCCATGTACTCACACTGTTCTGATTAAAATGCCAGCTGGAGTGTCTGAGAATAGACAGCTTTGCACCAAACACATTAAAAGAAAGGGTGTATGAATATGCAGAAGTAATAGAATCTCTGTTCTGAGCTTTTTCAGTGTGTGAAGCCATGGAAGAAGTAGTGTTGGCATTATTACAGTATTCCTGTGAAAGACTGGAGAAGGAACAAAGATATAAGTATTTACATAGTCTTCTTTTTAGAGGCATATAGCACAAATATTCTTTTAAAAAGAAGTCAGAAAATGGACAGCTTTGTTCAAAAAACCAAAGAGAAGTTAGGTTAAAATATTGTTACATAAATCTGATAATTTGAGATGTACTGAGAAAACAACTACATGACACAAAAATTACTTCAGAAGAGAAAACATAAAGGGAATATGAGTTGCTTTGTAGAAATACAAATATTGCAGAGATATATTTGTATCTCAGAATACCAAACTGACTTTCTGTTTGGGTTCCTTGTCATTTCATTCTTGTCAGCTGCCAGGCTGCCCAGGGAGGTTGTGGAATCTCCAGCCCTGGAGATGCTCAGAACTCACTGCACAGTTCCTGAGCAAGCTGATGTAATGTTGAAGTTAGTTCCTCTTTGAGTGGAGTCCTTTCAGATGTAAATTATTCTATGGTTCTTTATATATGGGGAAAGTAAACAAACATAGTAAAATAGATTAATATTTTAATAAACTGTGTTTAAAAGACCCAGTGCTTAGGTTGCTAATCTTATTAGTCCTGTTGGGCTTTTCCTTGGGCTGTTGTTTGTAACTCTGTACTAGGCTATCACAGTGCTAAAATGAGTAGCTTGTTCTTGTCCCCTACATTCTGCATTTGTGATGTAAAAAGCCTTATTGTGGACTTGGATCTGTGAGCTTCTGCAGAACCCATAGATAGCTTCCATGCAGTATGTGCAGTCCTTACAGTGAAGCAGAAAATGAAGGACACAGAAAAGCTTTAAACTCTTTTTTTTTCTTCTTCTTCATATGGTTTTAGTAATTCTTCCTGTCTTATGTGACTTTTGGTTTTAATTATTACTTATCTTCCATGGGGTTTTGAGCCTGGTGACCAACCTATTTACCAAAGAGTAGATGTTCAAAATTAAATTAAATGTCTCTGAGAGTGATTAGAAAAGGGAGGAGTGAGAGGGAGCCAGTGTTAGTGGTTCAGCTTCTTTCTACAGAAAAAAACTGTTGATATTAGCCCTTTAAGATACCTGTATGCTTTATGGGAAAAGATCAAATGAAAAGCAGAGCTTAATTAAAGGTGTGTAAATCTATAAATACAGATTGTAAGTCTATAAATACAGATAAACACAATTATGAGTAGAAAATTAATCTTTGAGGTTTTACATTAAAACTTATACTCAAGAAATGTACCTTACTGTATATAAACCAGACATAAAAGAGATAATAGGGAATGAATGTAAATAGCTGAATTTATATGAGAATTTACTAATATCAGGAGGAAGATACCCTTTTTCTCTCTAATTGGAAATAATAATGTAAATTTTCATTTGGAATGTGAAAAACCTCCTCAGTGCTGCTAATGTTATTGGACATTTTTGCTATATTTTGTGTTGAAAAATCTTGCTATAGAGGGTTCTTTAAAGGCTGTTTTGCTGGTAGTTGGAGACTGACCCACCACAGAGAAAGACACAGTATGCAAGTGGGACACTAAAATAGAGAAGCAGTTTTAAGAAAAGCACAGGTGTGGAAACAGCAAATCATTTGGTTTTCAGTTGCAAGTATTCCCATCACCTCTCCTTCCACCATGAAAGGACATCAAGAGGGATCCTGCTCCATGAAAGGGAGAATTAAAAGTCAGGATATTCCCAGTCAGAGAAGCTTTCCTCGAGCATTCTTTCCTTTTGTTCCTAATTGGAGCCAACTGACTTTCCAACTTGTGCAGAGGTTCTGACTTAGATCCTGCAAGGAGAGGTCTGAAGAAAGTGGGATGGAAAACCATGTAGATACAGGAAAGTAAATTATGTCTGTTCCAGACATATTTCAAGGTAAAAAAGATCAAAAACTAGTTCCTTTGACAGAGTTTGATCTTGTACTGTGAATGAAACTTTTATTCCAAGTGTGTTTGATATTTCAGACTGTATGTCTTCTAAATGAGTTTTAAACAGAAATCATCACAGAATTCACCAGTTACATATGACTAAGCAAACAATTCTGTTCCGTGAAAGCAAGGATACATCAGATTCATGGGCAAATTTTCCTGTTATGTAGCATTTGAAAGTTGTTTACCTGTCTGGGTATATATATGTTTTGAGACAATTTTAAAGGCAGGAAATTGTATTTCAAGAAGTATTTAAATAAGAATGTTAGCAGATACATGGAACAGCAGCCCTGTGTTGTTCCAGTGAGATGGATGCATTCCTGGGAGTTTCCCTTAAGAAAGCAGAGCTGTCTGATTGCATGGAGTGTGCTTGGGCTGGTGCTGGTGTGCAGGCTGAGTGCCTGGTCCCCTGCCAGCCCTCCTAGGAGCTGCCCTCGGGCCAGACAGCTGCTTGCTTGTCCCTGAGGAAACTTCCACACTTTTGAAGTTTTCAAAACTTGATATATTGTAAACTCTGCAATTTGCTTTTTGAAAACCAAACACCTTCTTAATGTTTATATTTGTGAGTAACTTCGCTGATTTCTGCCCCCATCTGTACATCCTGCTTTGAGGCAGGGGGTTGCAGAGCATGGTCTGAAGCCATGATTTTGTTCCAGCCCAGCAGCATGGCTTAGGCAGGGTCCCAGATGACACTGCTTGTCATCTCCATGCCGTGGCACACAGATTCCTGGAAGTTCGTCAGCAGCACTCTGTGGCTTTGAAAGCAGAAAGTCACAGTGTTCTCAGACAGAAGTTTGCAGGTGGTGAAACACAAGCATGTTGGATGCCTGTGAACTGCAGATGGCTCTGATAATCCTTTTATGTATTCTGTCACTCCAGTTCCTCCCCAGTTTTGCCTTGCCAGACTCAGGCAACCAGAAGCCACCCGTGATGTTTCCAGCAGACAAATTTGTGGGCACCGGTAAACAGAAAAGCTTTTGGGTTAAAAAATCCTTTCAGCCACTGCTTCCTTTTCTGTTTTCGTAGAAGAACTGCAGCAGTACTTACCTTGCACATTCTACAATTTCTAGTGCAAGTTTCTGTTTTTAGTTACACAGATTATTTCTGGAATGTAGTAATTGAGCAGCAGAAGCCAGAGATACCCTGGTTATGTGCCTGAAAGGATGTTCTAAACAGTGCTTTTATTTGTGCAAGATGCTAACAGGTTTTATTAGGATTTTTGTCTGTTAATTTCTTCAGATAACTTCATGAGGAGCAAATGCCAAAAGACACTCCACATTATATTGCATAGAGAAATTACCTTTGGAGTATTTCCAGTGATTTGCTGTGTTACAAATTATAACTTGCATTTTTTAATAAATTTATAAGATTTTTTTTCTCCCTATAATGAAGTAAAATAAAGGAAAAGAGTGATCACTCTAGTTACCTTGAGAAAAACAGCAGGAAAGTCATAAAACCATCTCTAAAGATGGTGAGGTCTTGAGCCATTTTTGTAAGAACCATCTCAAGTTTATTTATTAGCCTTTAAAAATTTGGTACCAAATTAAATTTCTCCAGTCTTTTTCTTAGTTCCTGTTGTAGAGTGTGTCTGCTGCTTCTTAGGATTTGTACTGTGTTTTATATTATGCCTCACTAGGTAATACTTGGGTTTTATCTTGAGCTAAGTATTGCCCCTCCAACCTGAGTGCTCATCTTCGCTCACAAAGCAGGCCTAGCATGTAGCAGTGTTGAGAGAAGACTTGGCCAACACAAACTTCTGTAAAAGACTGCAGCCAGTCTTACTTTTTCCAAAAATACTGTATAAACTGTATAAACCAGGAAAAAGCTATCCTGCCAATCCAGCCCAGTTCTGTTCCAATGTACTCTTTGAGAAATCCCTCTGGCAGTTCATTTTCTGTGGCCTTTTTGCCTCTTGGTGGAAATTACATGAACTAACTGGAGATCATTAATCCCCAATCAAATCTAGTAACTATCACTGGTAACTTTTGGGGTTTTTTTACTAGTAAGGGTATTAAATGTCTCAGAATTTTGTGTAGCAGATTTTTGTTCATTTAAGAAGAGATTTGGAGGTAACCAAGTCCCACATTTCAGACTACCAGAACTGGATCTAAATTCCTGTGCAAAAAGCCACACAGGTACTTAAGAAGAAAATTGCTCTCCTCTTCATTAGGTTTTAGCTGCAGGCAGCACCTGGACACTAATTAAGAAGGGTCAGTAATTCAGTCATCTTAAAAATCCAACACATCCACGTTCAGATTTTTTAGCCTATTGAATTCAATTACTGGCTTTTCTCTGGCATGCCTAAAACAGATCAGTGCTACTGATTCTCATAGCCTTTACCTGGGGGCAGCTTAGGTTGTTTCTAAAACAAGAGTTGAAGGGAAGAGATAATAAATGGGTAACTGGGCCCTTTTACTTGAACTTTCTGAAGAGGCTCCCAAAAAGAAAGTTCCAAAGCTACTTTCCCCTTCCCTTAAAACCTGTTTATCTCATATGTGAGAGTAGAAACTAAATGAATGGAAATTTGACAAGGAATAGAATAGTTGTATATGATACTGTTGAACTACTTGCCCAGATGAAATTAGAGTTAGATTAATTTTTAATCACTCTCTTATAAATGTCTAGATTTCCTTTTTTCACTTCTGTGGCTGACAGTAAGTCTGGAAAATATTTCACTATTCCTTCAGCCACTTCTCTGTTTATTTGAGGAATAACGTAATTCTTTGTCCAAAGCCAGGTGTACAGTGCTGCTCTGTATACAGTCCTATAGCTTTTTAGTAGAATATATCACTAAAAAAGTAACCTTCTGTTTTCAAAAAGCATCATCTTAACAAGATGAAGCTTACGAGTATATTCCATTGATTTATCTTAAATATATTTTCAGACAGAATTCATATAAGCAAAGTCAAAATCAGGGAATTACAGTAAGTTTAAAGAAGCCTAGATCAATTTTTCTTAACTGAGGTTGTAACTACTTTATTTTAAATTTTAATAAGCCATTCTTCATTTCACTCAGAGTACCTAAATGCATATCAGATAACTTGATTTAGGGACCATTTTTAAAAATTACAACAAGTGCTAGGTTTATGCAGAAAAAAGCAAACAATTTGCAGCTGAAAACCACAAAATACACATCTTAAGTTTTGTTTCTGCTTAAAAGGATTAGTCACTATAGCTGCACTGTCATAGCAGTATCACATTTTCTTACTCTTGTTACAAAATGCAGCTTCTGTTACTGTAGTTTGTTCTCCAAGCAAAATAAGTTATACTTGTAGAAGTGCTTTTTAGGCAAGACAGCATTCTGCTTGAGAACAACACCAACATGGAAACAGTTCTTGTGCTCCAAGAAGAGGAATTGAGGGTTTAGAATAGGCTACAGTGTGAATTGGAAAGTTAGTGATAGTTGAAATATCATTAGCTATTTCACTGATTATTTTACCAGGAGCATAGAGCTAGCATGGGATAATAGCTACCCCTTGAGTAGAAGAATTGTTCTTCTCCCCCCCCACCCCAGCACTGAGCTGTTGATGTTTGAGTATAACCAAATACTTTGGTTTTCCAGGGAATGATAGCAATGTCTGATTCTTGAGTTTTGATTTACTAGTGTGGTTAATGAAAAAGATGAAATGTGTTCAAAAATTCCCTTTAGCTATAGTCCCCTTACCTAATAGCATTGACTTTGGCACAACTTGCAAAATGTTCCTGAAAAATACATACATTCCTCTTGTTCCAGAATTTACAGTAAATTTTGTCTATGTGTTAAAGTTTTTCTATTAAAAAACCCCCTAAATACTCAAAATTTCATAGTTTATTAATAAAATAACTTTAAAATGTGTGCCAGATAGACAACAAATTTCATGTTGTGTGTATTGTGTGCTAATTTTAGACAAAACCAAATTATTTGGAACCTTCTGTTATACGAAAAGGCTAAAAGCCACCTATTGCCCTTAATAAGCAGATATGACAAATGAACCATAGAACCATATTGCCCTTAATAAGCAGATAGGACAAATGAACCATAGAACCATTCTGTGTAAGCAGACAACTGTCATCAGTTAGCAATAATTCCACATTCATGTGATGGTAATTTCCAGAATTATGGAGAAGAGCATCACAGTAATGCAGATTGAGTGTGCCTGCCAGCACAGAGTGGCTGAGGGCTAGTAACCAAGTGGCATGATCAGAGCACAAAATCTTTTCACTAATTGGTCTTTCCCAGTCTGTCATCCATTCAAAATAGTGTTGTTTATAAACTCCCCTAAATAAGACCTTTATGAGCTAGTGGATATCACTTGTTAAGTACTTTAAAAATTAGGAGTAGGTTAGAAGTACTTTATTACCAATTATTTCTTTGTTCTAGTTTTTCAGCCAAGTTTGGAGAGATTTTATCTGTGTTGTTTCTTAAAATTCTTGAAACTTGTATAAGAAAGTCAGGGAGAACTTCTGTAAAACTACACAGTCATGCTCAAGTCTCCTTCAGCCTTTTGGGGAACACTACACTGTTCAGGAAACAGGATGGGGGGAAAGGGGGAAAAAAGGCTGCTGGATAAAAAGCTAACATAGCAGCCACAGACCTAAAACCTTCTAGGGTGAGTTACTCTTAAAACATACTGATAACTGTTAGTTAAGACCAATACTTTTTTGGTTTTGTTTTTGATGAATAACCTATGCAAATGGGAATCCTACCAGACATTCAGTTTTGCAGGTAATACAAAGTGTTTTACAGACTGTGAATGGAAGAGATGAATGTGCCTTTCATACATGATGGTTATTAATTTTAAGGTGGTTTTCATGCATCTGCTGTGCTTTCTCTCATTCATGGAAGCAGTAAAATCTTAACAGAATTCTAAGCTTATACTCTTCAAATTTTACTCTTGTACCATGTCTCTCATCTCAGTCACTGTATTAGCCTGTGACATTAGTTAGCCTTAGGGCACCAACCTTTTGCAGTGCTGATGCAAAAGTAAATGCTTTCTAAACACTCCTTGTTACTGCTGCTGAGAGTGCAGAAATTCCAGGGAACTCTGGGTCATGTGCTCCAATGGTGAGATGATTGCCTGCAGGTGAAGAGAAAATTGCAATTTGAGATAGAGCTCCCACAGCAGGTGTGCATTGCTGAGTCAAGAGCAGGTATTGACAGGTCACTTGGTGTGCAGCCCTGACTGTCTGACTCCTCAGCATAGCAGGTTTGAAACCATTAGCAGTCATTAACACAGGCTTGCAAGCACATAAATTACTGTAACAGCACCATGAGATTTGACTCCATAAAACTTGTTTTGAAAAGTCTCAGACAATGCAGTGTAACAGCAAAGGCATGTGAGTAGGGATTGTTTGTGGAGAGATGGCTATCCAGGGCTTTTGAGCTTGAAAGAAGATAAGGTCATGTAATCAAATGCTGTTAATCAGCAGCACCTAATAGAAGAATCTAGGGAGGTGTGTAACTTCCTTTGGAAGAAGGGAGGGCAATGTTGACAACAAATTATATTGTTATAGCTAATTCCAGTGCATTTAGAAGTTCTAAGAAACAAAGTCATTTGGATTAAAATACATAGTTTTGAAGAGGTATTCTGAGTCATTAAAAATGAAGAGAATTTTTTTTTTAAATATTGTCTAGATTGTAAAATAACTGCTGTACATCTAGAATAGACAGTATATATAACTCTGCAGCCTTACCTTTATTGTTTCTTTGAGGTTACTAATGCTAACCTGTCTGCTGTAAGATGCTGCAAGGTTTTAGCTTGTTTGCCTAGAAATAAGATGGTGAAGTTGTCCTGTATATTTTTGAAATCAAGTTAGTTGCACTATAACACAGACTAGTGATTACTTAGATTTGGCCTTCATAGAGTAACACACACCCCCTTTATTTTATTTTTTCTGAGGCTGTTTTACCTCCACAAAGCATTGCTAGGCAAAGGGAAACATCATTGCTGGAATGTGCTGACAAGAATTAAATAAAGATGGAGCTGTGCAGCAAGTCTATTCAGAATTGATTGAAATAAATATTCACTCCAGGAGTTGAGAGTTGAACACATTTAACTATTGCAGAGGGTCTCTGTCCTGTTCTTCCTCACAGGAAAAATACCCTTGAAAGAGGATATTTCACATCACACTGAAAAAAAAATTGAATATTCTGTAAAGTGGGGGGTCCTATCATAGTTGCAGATATGCAAGTAGGTCTTTTTGTGCTGTTAGTTTCTGTTTGCCATCTGAGATGCTCAGAGGCTGAGGTCATAGCTCAGTGAGCATTTTTTCTGGCAATAGGGCTCGGTTTTAAGAATCATCCATCAATTTTCCTGCCTCTGCATTCTGCTTGTGTGGCAACAGAATGGAGAATCAGAGAACTGACCTAGGTTAAAGACAACCTTGTTTTATGCAGCTGCACAAAGGGGGTGCATGTATGCTGGAGTTGGTTGGAGTTGATAGGGAAGCACATGTATGTTCACCAAATTTCAATATTAATTAATGACACAGATGCCAGCACTACACTCTGCAATGCTTTTCAAAACATAACTCTAACTCCAAAATCTGCAGAGACACTGAAGAGAGAATTTAAAATGGCAAGTTTTAGCCCAAGGACACAAGCCTCTTCAAGTTAACTTTTAAAGTCCATAAAGAAAGGCAGAACTGCTTCATGTTCTAGGGTTTAGTTTGACCTCAGTCTTATTTCATGAAGTGGAGTACAGAGCAAAGAAGTTACTGTTTTCCTGTGAATGAGAAAACTCTCACAGTCCATTGGTTTTTTTCAACACTGCAGAGTGTAGGGCTGGCATCATTATCAAAAGACAACATTTATATGAAATACATTAATTCTGCAGAGTTTGGGGAATTGTCTACCAGTTACAGTGGGGACCACTAAGACCCTTTTGTTTTCCATCACAAAGGCTGATCCTAGGAGCTGGACAAAGGTGCAGGTTTGTCTGTTCTCTAAGTTTCAGTGGCTGTGAATTGTCAGCATTTTACATCAGCTGTATTTCTCTTCTGATGGCTGTGAGTATGGATAAAAATTGGGAAAATTTATGGAATCACAGAATTGTGAGGTTTGGCAGGAACCTATGGCGATGATCCAGTCCAACCCTCCTGCCAAGGCAGGTCCCCTAGAGCAGGTTACAAAGGAATGCATCCAGGTGGGTTTTGAGTGTCTTCAGAGGGCATCCATGACCTCCCTGGGCAGCTTTAACACATTTAAAAGCTGTAATCAGAGTTTAGGACCAGCTCTTCAGTACCTGTTACTCAGTGGTAAATTATTTGTTAAGAGAGAAGCACCAAGAGGCCTCCTGTAACAAATGGGTTACTGATTTAATTTGCTGAGTATTTTGCCTAGAACTCACAGAACTGTCTTAACACTTTTTATGTGGAGTATAAAAGTGTTAGTGAGACAAATATTTTTTACATATTTTGGTGGCAGACATCTGCTGCACAGACTAATATTGCATATTTTCAGTGAACCCATAATAGTTTGTGTTTCAGCATAGATTGCAGAGACATTGGTTCCCACATTCCCCCATTTCCCTTTGTCTTGGAGTCTCCTGTCACTATACAGCAAAGCTTTTTCTCCCCAAGAATGTTACTTTAAAAATAACAATCAGAGGAGAAGCAGCTATGTGAAGTCTTGCCTTTGGGTGAATTTCTGAACTGTCTGTTCTAGGAGATAGCATTTCCTTTGTTTCAAGAGCATAAACTCTGGCCTTTGCTGAGGAAAGGCAAAAGCACTGCCATCAAAGAAGACTCTCACATGGATTTGTGTCACTTATCAATGAGCAGTTACCCATTGATGCTCACAAGTGGTTCATAATTCTCTCTGAGTAGACAGCATTTTTGTGGGTTCATATTCTTCATCTGACCAAATCCCTATAACACTTTTGCCAAAGGCAGTGTTTTCCAAGGCTTAGCTTTCCTGGTGCCAACAATTCTTCAAAAGCAGTCCAAAAGCCAAGTACTAGTGGGCATAAAAAGCCTACTGTGGCAATAGAAAAGGCTTTAAAAACTTTTGTATTTGTTCACACAAGTGTTTCAGTGTAGAAAATCCTGTCTTTAAGCTTCATTAACTTCATAAGACTGCAAACTAAGAGTCCAGTGTTTGATGCATTTTTATGCATTTAAATTTTAAGACAATGAGCATTAAAGTTGAAATGCAGATTACAAGCAAGCAAGAAAAGAAAACAGATTTTCACCCCAGAACAGAGTGCTGTGAGACCTGCAGCTCTCCAGCATAACCCTAGATGGAAATTTTAAGGGAGCCATTCATAGAAAACTGCTAAATCCTTTGAGCAGTGTACAAGAGAATGGATTCGTCTCTAAAAAGAAAGAGTAATAACTATAAGCTGCAAGACAAGCATGTCTTTGCCATGCTGTGTTGCCTAAAATCTTCAGCACTGTCCACCTGTCTAGGTTGGATGTAGTGATAAAACTTCTAAGTCACTGCTGAGAATTTTTCAAAATCCCGTACTCTTACTACTGTACAAACAGTTTGACATAATGAAATACCTATTCTGGCATGCAGGGTGAGATCTGAGTAACAAAATGTGGACTGGCAGAGAGGCTGGAGCCAGAGGATGTTTAAGGTCCCTTCTGACCCAAACCATTCTCTGATTCTATGCATATCTCCAAGTACTGAAGTCTGGGATTCTAGGAAATGTGCCTTGACTTCCCAGCACACACCAACCATCAAACATTGAGTACATTCAAGTTCAACATTAAGCAAATATGTAAACAGCATATATGGTGCTTGCAGCAGTTCTGTCATGCACAAAAGATACAAATTCAAATCCTAATACACAATATGCTATTTAAATGGGGAACAGAGCAGCTTTGTGATTCATCACAGCACGAACACTAGCTCTTCTTTATAGTTGTCCTGTAAAATTCACACAATTTTATATGCTACTCTTGAAATAACACAAACTGAATCCCAGACTTGCTTCATGTGAGAACCTATGGGCTCATACAAGAGTTGAGTGGATGATTTCACTTTGAGTGCTATTGCTTGGCAAAATCTGAAACTGCAACATAGGACTAAACAAGTATTGGATTTCTTTGTGGCATTTCTGCAGCCATCTGAACTCTCAGTCTTTAAGCTATCTGCTTCCATTGCTGTCTGCTTTTCATTTCCATTATTGAGCTGAATTACAGATAAAAATGTACCACCTTTGGAAATTTAACTTGGTTACTGTAGTGGTTTGCAAGTTTTCCTGTATGCCAGAATTTTTCATTCAACTTTATGGCAAATCTGGCCCTGTATTCCTTTAGATGTCTCTAAAACCTTTGTTAATACTTGTCTTGTTGAGTCCTGTGAGTTCCCCAAGCTGCTTTGATTCTCAGATGAGAGGAGCAGTGAGGAGCATTGTGTTCCTGCAGGCTGCATTTGCGTGTGAGATGGGGCCAGGTGTGTCCTGGGCACCTCGGAGACCCTGACCTGCACTGGGTGACACCAGGCATGTCCTGGGCTCCTCAGGGACCCTGACCTGCACTGGGAGTTTGGGAGTGACTGGGCAGAGTCCAGGATGTGCAGCTTCTCTGCAGGACATGGTAGGGATGTAGATGTGCATCCAGTCTGCAAACTCAGCATTCTGAAAGCCATAAGCTGCTCTGAGCTGAGCAGTTTCAGGCAGAATGTGGTTCCTGCAGCCTGTGGATGTGTGGCAGGCAGGCAGGGAAAGAGATGTGCCTGAATAGGAGATCACAGAGGGTTGCAAACAACAGTCTGCTTCTATCTGAATGTTTTCCACATCTGTCATCCAAGCAAAGGGGATTGCAGAACTTCTGAGATTCAAGTTAGGTTTTTTTTTAAATCATTGGTTTTAACTATTTTAGTAGTGTTGCGTTGGACTGTACTGTTCAGTAAAACTTGCCATCTTATGCATGGATTATTCAGTTGTTAAAAGTGGAGCCAAATCAGTGTCTGTGTTTAAAGCCCTGTGAGACTGCATTCATTTCAAGATGGTTTTTGTTTTGCTTAGGAAAGTAGGAGTGACCAACTAGTCCTGATGTCTGTAGATTCTTAGAGATCTTATTAAATTTCTTTAATTTGTTCTGTCTTGTTTGTGTAATCCAGAAAATATTCTTCTTTGTCAAAAAAAACTTCACCAGAGTAAGGAAATAAAACTACATGAGGCTGCTACTACAGCCTTAAAGCAAAACCACTGCAGTGAACATGCATTTCTTAAAATACTTTTCGTTTTTCCCCACAGACCTAAAGATTTTAGAAAGAAGTAATAAGAATGAAAGAACTGCCATCAGGAGTGTCTCTCCTCCTTCAAAGAAAATTCTTCTAATATGGAAGTATCTGTGTGGCTCAGTCAGCCCTTCTATACTGAATGTTTCTGACAGCTGTTAGCAAATTTGACTTGGTAAGATTACAGAAATCACTGTATTTGAAACAGCTAAGATTAGGTATTATCTTGTCAATGCTATCTGTACTTTGCATTGTATGATCTGGTATTTTTTCATGACATTTGATTTGATACTGTTATTAAAGAATTAATACCTTTGTAATGAGTACTTGCATCTCATAGAAACAATGCATTGAGGACTGCAATGAAGTAGCTCACTGCCTACAGCCCAGTGTAGATTTCCTTAAAGAGCTTGTTGAAATAACAGGTATTAAAGGCAGATCAACAGAGAGATACTTTATCTTTTTTCCCCCCTTCAGCCTCAGTTTGATTTTCATTCAAGTCACAGGAGCATTCCTAACCTACTTTAAGGAACATATTGCAGAACAGAGAAGCATTTTTATTATGGAAACTAAATGAGGAAACCAAACTTAAGTGTTGAATGATGCAAAAAAAGTCTTAAAATTCACTTCACTTTTGCAAGCTACTTCCCTGAAATTCCTGTCTGCTTTCCTGCTCTGAAAGCCCTCAAGCCAAAGCTGTTCTGTAGATAAGTAAAGCACCTGTTGTTTTCTGTTTAGTAGGAAATGCTGGTACATTATTTGCCAAATTTTACAATGTCTAGTGAGGAGAATTTGAGTGTTCTACATCTGTTTCATACTAGCATCATACAGGAAGAAAACCAGTTGTTTATTTATAACCATATTTCATTACATGAAATAATGGTTTGGTATATGGGCCTTTCTTTGACATTCAAATGGGCTTATCCCAGCAAAAATTCCCACCTAGTGGATGTGCAGCCTTCACTTCCAAGTTAGTTAGTACACTGCATTAACTAGTGAAAGTATTTTTGAAAAGCCTGGGTTGCAGTAAATGCTCTTTTCTGTGTAAGGACACAGTACACAGTTTATTGGTAAGATCTGTGTGGCATCAACTGTTCAGCATGTGCTGAATCCTTCAGTCAGCAGCTTCACTTTCTTAGGTGTTCTGGAAAAAATAGGAGACACTCTTGATTATTCAGACTGGATTTTGGAGAAAATCCTGACAGAATGGGTCTTACTTCTTTTGGAAAGCATACAATTCCTGAATAGTATTTTTATAATTGGGTTGTGCAGAGAGTAACTAGATAGTTAATCTTTATTACCAAGATAGGTCCAGCAAATGATGGTGTACGATTAATGATACCAGAAGCATTCTGGTCAGCATGGTGCCAGTAAATGGCACAGTAAATAAAAGGTTAAAATAAATTAACTACTGCAATTGAAGCTTGTGCTTTAGTATATAAATTGTTACAAAATTTGAATGAGTATGGCCACTTTATTTTCCCCAAGTCATTTGTTTAGGTCACTCCATGTACATCATGTGGTGTGAGGAGGAGGTGGCAGTGACAGTGCAGGTGTCCAACACAGGGGATCCCTCAGGCCCAGAGCACCCAAATTCCTGTGAGCTGGGGGTGCTGTGCTGCTTCCAGCTTCCTCCCCAGCCGAGGACACTGGGGTGGGAGCTGTTGGACTGGCACCCCACAGGTGACCTCGACTGCTCACCACAAGCACCCTCAGGGATTTGGTCAGGCTGTTCCATGGAACAGGTAACACCAATTGCCTTATTTTGGTCAGTTTGATTATGCTGTGTCCCTCCGTCCCTGGTGTTGCCCTGTCATTCTCTGTGCTCCCAAAAGAACCTGAGATTTGGATATAGTGTTGCAGGCCAGCTAGTCATGACTTATGTATTGTGCACTGTTAGCAGGAGACTCAGAGTCTTCCAAGGACAAAATGGGCAGAATTGCTTGAAAGAAAAGCTGATTTTTTCCATCAGTGACCTTCTCGGTCACTTCCATGGGACCTGCAGGTCAGCATATCTCAAGCAGAACTCTGAGCTGTGTCAGTAGAACATGGATCCGAGTGAGCTGACCAGGGAGGGGCAGAGGGAGTTTGCACTTGGGATAAATTAACATGGGTGTTGACAGCCAGTGCCAGCAGGGAAATTAAAATTAACCCTGTGACCCCAGGCGTTATTGTATTTAGTTTTAATAGTACTGAGTATCAGTTGCATGTGCCAGGCTGTGGTACCTGCTTGTGGCCAAGAGAGCCATTCTCATGTGGAGCCTCAGTGTTCTGTTAAGTGGGGTTAAGCTGCTAAAAAATAAAGTCCATAAACTACATTATACTTTTCTACCTTCTATTTTAAATGCAAGTGCAGGTAACGAAATGACAATCAACTCACATTGTATCAACTTTTATCACCTTCCCCCAAGAAAATGGGTGGAGTCAGGTGAAAGAAGTAATGGGAAAAGAGAAAGAACCTAGGAAGGTATCCAGCCCCCAGCCAGAGCCTGCTAGTCACATGTGCAAATCATGTATGCTACTAATGAGGCTGAATTCTAGGTGAGATAATTGGAGATTACACAGTAAAGGTACCCACTCATCTTCTTCCTGATGAGCTAAGGGAGCTGCTGGCAGTGGTCAGAGGCCAAACCTGACAGGCTTTTCTTTACTGTAGAATATGACTAGACCTGCTTCCAGTCAGGGATGAGCAGGAGGATGGTCGTGAGATGTACAGAACATCCTCTTCATGTCTGTACAGGGCTGAAGAAAAAGTCTTCCAAACCTATGCTTTCATAAATGGCCATTCTTGAGCTAAATCTTGCTCAGTCTCCAGTGTTGTTCAAAGGTGTTTATTGAGTCTCTTTCTAACTTACTTTGTTTGTAGATGATTAATTGCTCTGTGCTCAAGTGGTTGGGTTGGTGTTTTGCCTTCCTCTCCTCATTAGCTGATCCAAGTTGCCATCTCAACTACACCTCCCAGTCTTTTGACTTGGGAATGTTGACATGAGGAATCTCACATCTGCAGTTGGTACAACTACCTCAGCTCAGTTACTGTCTTCATTTGTCCATATACTATTTAAAAAATAAGGCTGAATAATGTTTTTACTACATCCTTTAAAATAAAACTGTTGCCCCAAAGTGTTGAAAACAGGAAATTCTCACTACATTCTGTCCCCTGAAGATCTAATGCAATTGTTTTGAGTTAAAAGTCAAATGAATACAGAATTACCATACAAAAGCTTGCCACTTTTATTTGCGTACAAAACAGAAATGAAAGAG
Source organism: Molothrus aeneus (assembly GCF_037042795.1). NCBI lineage: Eukaryota > Metazoa > Chordata > Aves > Passeriformes > Icteridae > Molothrus > Molothrus aeneus. The sequence continues at coordinate 140,584,684 of NC_089646.1, read as the reverse complement.
GTTCACAATAAATTATCAGTGTGCTCTCATGGAACATTCTTGTATATTTATTTTAGGTGAGTTAAGAAAACAGTGGTCTGTTAATGTAAGAAATCTTTACAAAAGGATGATAACTGGGGTGCAGGGACACCTGATGCATTGTTCTCCAGTGGATTTAGTCAGGTTACTCTGCTAGTAAAGCAATTAATCCAAAACAAAGAGAAAGTAATCAACTGGGGAAAAATGGATAACAAAACATTAACTTTTGTGAATGGTTCTACATACACCACCTAGCCAGATGAATTTTTCAGCTACAGTTTGAAGAGTGAACGGAACAGTACTCCAGAGAAAGATCTACAAGTGACCTTTCATCATCAGCTAGCACCAACCCACTAATATACTAAACTTCTGGCATGCAAGATAATTACCATTATTTGTTGTGTCAACTGGCCATGTACACTTTTTTCTCCTTTAACATAAGAGCCTGTAAACATCTTCAGTGAGAGGTGAGGCACCAGGGCAAAAGGCCAAACACAGGTGTGCATAAAATGTTTCCCTTTTTTAACCAGTTCATTGAGAGGGGCTTTTTCCGTTCGCCTTTGTGCGTTCTGGGGTCCTGGCACTCCTTTTGGCTATCCTCCTTGCGAAGCGACTGATTCCCGGGGACCTCAGCTCAACGGCTTCCATCTCTTCTTGGACAGGAGTAAACTCTGGTTGAGCAAGATGAGGTGATGGATAGGACTGGGCGTAGGGGGATGGTAAGGGGTAGGACCCGTGAACTACGTACGGCTGTTGCTCACCATCATAAAGGTCCTCAGGGTCATAGATTTGGTAGGAGTTATGTGGCAACTGCACTACTGGGATGTCTTGATCAGTTGGCTCACCGTATCCACCTTAACCCACCACCACCAAGAGTATTCATACGGTTAACACAGGAGAAGGGGAGTAGAAAATTAAAGCATTCATTAGGAAACTGACATTTTATATATAGATATATTTCTATATCATGTGTGTGAGTATATATATATATATCTTTAAATACACATCTTTTATTCACATAAAGGAACAATGAAAACATTTAACAAAATTAATAAGCTGGAGCAATTGGAAACCCACCAACAGACAGCCAAGTTAGTTGGAAACCACCACCACAATTTGTCAAATGTCCGATTGTAATACTGTGCTCATTATACACTGCACACTCTGCCTGCTATAGCTTATTCCAATTATGAGCTAGAATACATGAGCAGCAGGCAAAAATGGGTCAGGCAATAATTTTTTAGCAGTGCCAGGAAGCCAAGTGCATGTACAGCAGCTGTAAGTTCATTAGTGGTAGTCATTATCGTTGCTGGAAAGCACAGAGCAGTTCAGCATCCATCTCTGACCTTCAGCCCAATGAGACCTGAACCAGAATGAGCCTTTCACCTTCTGGATTCGTAGCCATTGTAAGGGATTGGGCCTTAAAACAGGAAATGAACAACAGGGAGGGGAAGTGAGGAGAAAAGGATAGGAAGAGACGACAACAAAAACATTCAGGTAAGTAAAACATACAAATCAGCTCAGGGGCAGATTAAACTGTAAACATCAAACAAATATGCCTTATGCATAACATTTGTAGTTTAGCACTCTACTATTAATTTTGATTTTAGGTTGGGTGATTTAAGTTTTGGTAATTGTGTTAACTTCTTCCCATGGCCTCTCCGTGCTATAACAAGATGGGAAAGTAGGATACAGAGAAGATATAGAAGGAATCATTTTCTCCAGATGGCTTCACTGGTTAATGATGGACACGTGCATCCCTGTGCCAGGTTACACTACTACAGGTTTAGTAAGGGTCATGCTCTCATGCCACTCAGAGGCACATGGAAGGGGAGGTTGAGCAACACGTTTGAAAAACTACAAGTGTAAAAACTCTGCTGTCACAAACATGAGTTGGTAGGGCTTCAACACAGAATATGGAGATGGAGCAGGCTCATACAGCTACACAAACATGTACAGGACAAAACCCACTAGGCAGGATCAGTTTTACAGGCTGGGATCAGACGGAGGTCACTTCCTTTGGTCACTATGCTGGGTCACCTTCTCTTCATGCTGCAGTCCCACAAAGTAGAGCCACACTGGACACGCAAGTTTTTAGGGAGCCACCACATTTTAGTGCAAGTTTCATTGGTAGCCTCCATCTCACTTGGGCTGTTAGAAAGTGCCACCCACACCTCTGTAAAGGGCAGCTGTCCCAGCTCCTCGCTACTCACCTCCCATGCCGTAGCCAGCGCAGGAGGATGGGTCACAGTACCCTGGAGGCCCAGCAGGACCCGCTGAGCCCGGGGACCCCGTGTGACCAGCAGGCCCTCGTGGGCCTGGGGATCCTGGTGGTCCCGGGCTGCCAGTCCGACTTTCTCCTGGAGGTCCTGCATAGAACAGGGAGATGAAACATCTGCGTAGTGTCGTTCATGAAAGCAGGGATATGAGGCCATCTTTCCTGGCCTGGAAAACATGGCACTGAGTGTGTTATAAACACTTCCAGGAGACAGCTTGAGAGGAGGAGCGAGGCATCCTGGCTCTGGCTCCCCTGGGCAAGCTGAGGGAAGATTTCAGCCTTTGGCAAGGAAGACAGAGCAGCAGCCTGGGAGGAGACCCACTTCCAATGAGCTTCCTCTCTGGCTACTGCTTCATTTTCCTTGCCAGAGACAGCTTCTAGGCAGAACTGGAGCAAATGTTTCACCAAACATCAGACTTCTGGAAAGGGATTTACATAGGGAAAGGACAGCCCTGGATGCCTGCACAGCTCTTGATTCTACCCACTCCCTTTCAATACAGATTCTGGGTAATGCTGTGACTTGATACCAGTGCCTAACAGCCAGGATATCCTCCTGAGGGCAATGCAATTTTATTCCTGTTTCAACAGGACCTGGTTATCACTCTCTCTGCTTTTTCAGGACCTAAATATAAATCCATGTGATTATAATGTGCTTAATTACTATACGTTTCTCTGTCAACTCACATTTAGGTATGACATTTAGTCAATGAGAAACAAATGTAATTAGTCCAGATTAATTTTTTCCCCTTCTAGAACCCGTGTCTGGAAAAAAAAATATATGAAACATTTTTAAACGGTGGTCTTGGGGAAGCAGTTTATCATAGGGAAAATGAAAATACTTGTGTGATGGGTGACACCATCATGTGGCACATCCCAACATGATATTACATAGTAAGAACATTATGGCAGTTAAGGTACCTGAACTGCTACTCTTCTGCTACTCTCCTTAAGGAGACAGAGCTGTTGTAAGCTTCCTCACACATGGGTCAGAATGGTCTAATCCAGATGCCTCAAATGTAAATTTACCTGTGGATCCTGGTGGGCCTCGGGGTCCTTGTGTTCCAACACCTGGATTGCCTTTCTCTCCTTTCTCACCTGGTAAACCTAAGGAAATAGTATTCAGTTACACTTTGATCAAAAGTGTGAGCAGTGTTTATTATTTAACCAGCATTATAGTTCCATATGCTATTTTTCATCTAAAAACAGATGGCAAAGAAGAAAGAAGGTGAAAAATAAATATTATTTGGTTCTTTTTCCATCCCTCCCCTGACAGCCTCTGAAGGGATATGTCATTCTTGGGGTCTTAAACATTCCTGCTGCCATGGTGGTTTCATCAGGATGGTATGCAGAGGCATCAGCCAGTTTCCAGGCTGCACTTCCTGTGGAAAGCTCCCTCTGGACTACCCCAACGTGCAACTATTGTAAGTCAGAAGAGTCTTCCAAGCCTCGTAGCTATAAATTACTGTGTGGCCCAAAAAAGTCAAATTTCAGTGCTACAGCAAATTTTCATTCAAACATTCACCCACCAAAGAGTGGTACAGCACAGAATTGTTCATGGAGAAAGTTGTTAGCAGTTATGGCAGTTTCTTGCAAAAACATGAGAAAGGAGTTTCATCGCAGTCAAAATCTGCCCCCCAAGTAAAGCCCAATCCAAGTGTTTCCCAGTCTTGAAACTCTGATATTCCAAGAGGCAGACCCAGTGAGTTGTGCTCCTGCACTCGCTCATGGCACTAAATTTGTCTCCTTGTATCTGATCCGTGGAGATCACAAACCTAGTAATTCAGAGAAAGCACTGCTTAATTCCAGCTTTCCATCTCCTTCTGCACTACCACTATGGCATCCTATAAAAACACTTTCTATATGCAGCCATCACAATAAGCAGTGTTGAACTATAGTAGGTGTCAAAAATATAAATTCCAGACCCTGAGTTTCCACTGGTGACTTGGAAATTCTCATAAAGTCTGTGTTTGATTTGGATGGTTCAAAGACACCAAATCCTGGCTGGTTTGTGGGACTTCCCCCCCATTTTCCAGACCTCCCTCCCAGCACTGGTAATTGCTCTCCTGGCTTCACAATTTCCCTGCTTTCAGAATCAAAGTCTATACATGGCACCTTCATCAACACAGAGCAGAAAGAAAACAGCTGCTGCCCTGGATGGGGTAATATCCACAGTTCCAACTGACTGGGCTCCTTCCCTCAGGTAACTGCTGCCTCTTAGGGCAAAACAGCTGGAGAACACCTCATTTTTGCAAGGAATCATAGAATCACAGAATATGCTCAGTTGGAAGACACCACAAAGATCATCAAGTCTGGTTCCCAGCCTTCATAGGACCATCACAAGAGTCACACCCTGTGCCTGAGAGCATTGTCCAAACACTTGAGCTCTGTCAGGCTTGGTGCTGTGACCACTGCCCTGGGGAGCTGTTCCTGTGCCCAAACACTCTAAATATAGATTGGATATCAGGAAAAAAACCTTTTCCTGATATCTAATCTATGGCTCCCCTGACACAACTTCAGGCCATTCCCTAAGGTTCTGTCACTGTCACCACAGAGAAGAGATCATTGCCTGCACCTTCTCTTCTCCTCATGAGGAAGTTGTAACTGCAGTGAGGTCTCTCCTCAGTCTCCTGGCTGAACAAACCAAGTGGCCTCAGCCCCTCCTCATCAGGTTTCCCTCAGGGAGTCACAGATCTTTTTTACCTTCTTAAACTAATTTGTAATGGAAGCAAATAAGTAAATAAAAAGTCTAAGTGTGAGAAAAATTGTAATTAAAACCTATCAGTGGCAAAGAATTGCTCACATCGAGTTTATCAAATATTAGTCTGCTGAACTGGAGTGGATTCAGTATCTGTGGAGGAGTTCTGGGTCTTCTGCAGGAACAAGAGGCTTCTAGGGCAACATACTGTCTGACCCAACCACATGGAAAACACAGGCCACACCACTGCAACCAGTAAAACCACAGTGAGCACATCATTTTTAACCAAAGCATGGATGACCTCTTTACCTTACCTCTACAAGGTTCTTTGCCACTGTCCTGGCATAGTTAAGGCATTGCCTGTTTCTCTTTTTTGCCTTTTATTGCAAAAATCCTTCAGTTGCATAATTTTGAAGTAAGGGTGGTGGTGGTTTTTTCCACATGCTTGAAATTTTGCTTAGCCCTGACTTGCTTCAAACATATGCAGAAACTCATCTATTGCAATTCTCTGTACTGTACTTGTAACAAGGTACGTGTGTCCAAATTATCTCTTGCCCCACAGGATCTGCAGGGAGAGATTTTCCCTTTGCAAAAGGCAAAGTCTGTTTGTGTGAATTTCTTTTTTCTTGAGAAGACTGACCCACTACAACCATCTGAAATATACCCAGCTGTTTAGCACAAGGACCATTGCTTATCCTCCTGCATAGTAACATTACTTGGTAACTTCAAAGGCAACCGCCACAATGTTTTGAAATCACAGCCTGCCATGCACTCAATTATAATTATTAACACACACCAAACTACGCACTTGTATGTGATGTTCACAGGATAAAATGTCAGTAAGAAATGCTAAACATGGAACAAATCTACTCACGCTAAGAAGAAAACATTCATTCTAGAATAAATGATGAATCTCTTGTGCAGGGCAAACCTTCTTTGAAAGCAAACACTGAAGGCCAAGATAAAAGCCTCCATCAGGTTTGTTTTAGTCTGATTTCCAGTAAAGTTTTTCCAAGTTAAAGAGAACATAAACACTGATGCAAAAATATCCTACTCCTAAGGCAAAATGCTCATGAGTTAAAGCCATGGGTTTCCCTTAAGAGACTCACAGACCCCTTAGCTCACTTCTAATAAATGGCAGAATATTGAAAATTCACCCAAGTCATCTTTGGTTCCAGCAGAGCATGGCTTACAGAAAGCCAACCAGACAAGCCATCCCTCTTGTGGGTTACTGCATTGTAGGTTACTGCAATGCTTAACTGCCCTCAGAATGAAAGTGTGTGTATCAAAACTTGCCATTTGAGTTAAAAATGCCTTCCGGTCCCAGGAACTGCTTTCATGTTTGTGCTCTGGACATGCTTCAGCAATACCATCAAACTATTTCTCCCCTTCATGCTAATCATGGGTTTATGTCTTGTCCCCATACAAAATAAGCAATGTCTTCATTTCAGCCCCATGGACATCACAAGCAACTGAAGTCAATGATTTCCAACCTTTCACTAAAGATAACTCTGATAGCATCAGTTATTGAAAACAACACCAAGGTCATGAACACATTCTCTAGCAAAGAAAAATAGATTTCCATGGTATCTGCACAAATGGAAATCTCAGGTGTTCTTTATCTAATTTTGTCTTTAAGAGAATACTGTCCACTGAGGAGAACTATGTATTGCACTTAAGAAAAATTAAACTAATACCAAAAATGTCCTTTTTTTCAAGATGTTCAGCTGTGAGCATAGTGTAAAATAACACATTGTTGTGCTTTTTTTCTTTTTTAATCCAGATGAAGCTAAAACTGGAAATAAAAATATTTAATTGACAAACCTGGCAAAAGTTCCATTTAATTCCACTGAAATTTTGCCATCACAGCTGTAAATGTGTCTTTTGATAACACATGTTTAACTGGCTCTTTCATATGAAGCCAGGAAGCAAATAAGGATGAAGCTGTGCTTGAGAACAGAAACTTTCCCAGTGACAGTTTAGGTATTTATTGTACTTTAATCATAGTGAGATGGGCTGAGTAGCTGTAAGTTTTATTCAGCACTTCAGAACACATAAGAGCTGAAGTCCATTCAGTAGTAGAACTGCACTTTCACAGCATCTGAAAGTTAGCAGTGCCTGAGAATAATTTTACTATGGCTTTTCCATTTTTCCACAAAGTTGAGAAAACAAGCCATGTATTATAAAAATAACTGGAAACCAAAAAGAAGAAAAGAACGTGTTGATTCTTTTGGTTTCTATACTATTTTGCAGAGGTGCAACTATTTCCTGAGCACTCAGAAGCCAGACACTAGTTGTTTAAGTCCCAGATCATAAACAAAACCAAACAAAATATGTTCAAACTAGCTGAAAGGAGAATAGAAACCACTGTTCTGAGCTAGTTAAAATTAAAATAGAGATGAGGGCTGTGAATAATCAGTGTTTGGTTTTTTTCCAAACTCCTATACTTATGCAAATAAGCAAAGAGCAAAATTCTAGTAACTTATCTGGGTTTATGTACTGCAGGGGCCTGGTAATACAACGTGGCCTCTCAGCTGGCAACAGACACTGAGAACTGGATCTGTCAAGAGAATGACTCGTCCTTTCTCACTGAGGTGGTCTTTCCTGGAAGGACCAGCTCAGTGTGTTACTAGTGAGAGAATCCCACCCAGGAATGGGACATCATGGACCTAGAAGTTCAAGTGGAGGTTTCTAGCAGAACTCCATACACTCAATCCATGTCTCTTTCCAAAGCCTCTGATTAATGCTTGGCAGAGTGACAAGGAAAACAAGGGAAAAGAAGCTGTTGGCCAGGCAAGTTTGCAGGGAAGTTCACTGATGTCTCTCACTGCTGACATTTCCAGTACAGCTCTCTTTGGTGCACCATTTCTAACCAGTTCCACACCTGCTTTCTGAAGTGCCCCCTTTTTACAGGCTGGGATTGAAGAGGTGGTAGGCAAGAGATGAGCTGAAGAAGCACCTGGCCTCCCCCCACCTTTTTATCTTCTTTCTCTACCAGAACCTTGCCACCTTGCCACTCAGCTCAGAGCCAGTAAGAGGCTCCTGCAGCAATTCCAACAGTTTGAGGGGGAAAAAGCAACACTACTAGGTAAGCAAACAGGTGTTTTTTTCCTTCTAATGACTATTACTTCTTAGCACACTCTGTTGCAGGACATTTTCTGAACTTAAACGTGGAGCCTGACTTTCAGAGTTGCTAATCTGGCACTGGGCTTCAACATTAAATTGGCTTCATATACAACCAAAATGCTGATGACATTAGTGAAAAGGAGCACATTTTACATAAAGACTTCCAGGTGGCTGGCTGGAGATCTTCAGGACAGGATGATACATTGTGTTTGCTGAACAAGTTCAATGCAAACAGCGTTTCAGAACACAGCAAGGGATAGAGTCTGACTCCATTTACCCTCCTCTCTGTTGTCGCTGCAAACTTTAAAACCCTTCCTTCCATCCAGAAGCTGAGCAATTTTAGTCTGCTGCTTCTGTGTAGGATATGTCATTAGGAATCAAGTAGGAATTGGGAATCCATGAAAAACTTCCAATCATTCTCCACAAGCATGAAGCTGGTTAAATAATTTCTAATTTTCATTTTTGCATTTTAGGGTTAGCTTAGAGAAATGGATTCAGAAATACCCTAAGAGTCTGCAGCAAAAGGTATCTTCCTGCTCAGTAAGGTGCTACAGCATCAAACACACATCAGTCTGAAAGTTCAGTTGCTTCTGAAGAAATCAAATCCTCAAGGAGCAATAAATTAATATACAATTTTCCCTAGTTTCTGAAGGAGCTCCTTCATCTTTCTTCCAGATTCTGTTCAAGGCTGCAGTTATATGAATTTCCTAAAATCCATTTCAACTCCAAATAAACCAGCCAATTATTTTGTCTTAAAGTTTACACATGGATCCTTGAAACAACCTCATTTTAAGCTGAAAATATTGTAGAACACTCCCAACATTTGGTATCACATTTTATGAAAATCTGACTGCAGTTCTGAAGGATGCTTGATTAGAGCTTTCTCTACCAAGTATAAAACTCCCCACAAGCACTACCTGCCAAAATCAGTCCCTTCCAACATCAGTTATCCATATAGAGGGGAAAGGGTAATAGGGAGGGAAGGGGCAATATTCTTTCTAATGTCTTTTTACCCTTTCTGTGCTCTGCTGCCAATGCTGCTTCCCAAACATTAATATTGTCTGCAGCGGGCCAACCCACATCATATTTTATTTAAATGACTGTGTCTAATCACTCTGGGATCCCACAATGTGTGTCTGGACATCAGCACAGCAAATACAATGGAAAGTACAGAACATGTTGGACACGTTCCTTTTTTTGTGGCCTGGTGTTTTGGTTGTCCCTTTTCTGAAATCCTAGCTTGAAAAACCTCTCCCCAAAAAAAGGGAAAGATCTAAAATATGCTGGTGTGGAATAAAATATCCTGAAATCTGCATTCAGTGTCTCTAGACCACCCTTTTTTAAGTCAGTTCCTTGATTGCTATCTCTTCCAATCTTCTTTTCTACTTGTCTCACACTCCCTCATTCCTCCACCTTTCTGGACAGTGCCTGGTTTTCGCTCAGCTGGAGCAGGCAACAGCAGGACTGAAGGGTCAGTATCTGAAACCTTGCCTCTTTTTTCAAAATGGTGATGGAATTTACAGTCTGGAGGGCAAGACTCACAGGTTCACTCAAAGATTTTCTATTAAAAACAATGTTATAGCTATGGTCATAATGGCTACTGTGAACTGGAACTACTATTAAGCTCCACAGCAATTAATTTTTAAAATCCCAGTTAGCAGATTTTGTAACAGCAACATCAATTCACTGCTTGTGAATGTCACATTTGTCTCTTGCGTTTTTGGTCACCTCCTTACGTGCTGTTCTTCAAAGCACTTTCACAATTATAGATCTACTCAGTATTATGTCCTGAGGTTAGTGTTACTCTGGGACACAAAAGATAGCCCGGGCTGCACAGAAAGAGAGTAAATCAAACATGGAACTTGTTTTGTTATTCAACAATGCTTGTGGAGAAAAGGAGAATGAGATCTAGCCTTCATATGAGAATATGAAGAGAATTCTTGTAAATGTTAAGTGTATTACTTCTCTCTGACCTCACTATTTCTTCTTCTTGATTCTCTCAACCCCTCAAACTAGGAATTTTTCCCTCTTCTTATCAATCTTGCTCCTTTCAGGTGGCCATGACTCAGAAATTCCTAGACTGACACATTTGAAGTTATCAGAAAAGCTCAGCATTTCCCCATGTCAGTTTTCCATCTGACTTTCTTCAATTGCTCTTTTGCTTGTACATTTAGGGATTCTGCTCACTTTGAGGTCTTACTAAGAAGAAACACGATGTGATGGGATGTGCACTATTAAATTCCATCAGTCTTCAGCAGTTAAACATTAAACCTCTGTCTGGTCCTACCAAAACACACTTGGCAAAGCCTGCATGGCTTTCATGACAGAGTCTCCAGAGCCTTCATTATGGTCTGTATTAAGCTCACTAATTAATTGGTGAGAAAATGTTGCTTTCACATTTAGACAGGAGACAAAAGCTGTTAGAATGTATCATGAAAGGAAGGTATTTGTGAAGTAGGAAGCCTACCTCTTTCTCCTGGTCTTCCTGGCTGACCAGGGCTTCCTGGAAACCCTTGCATGCCTGGTGATCCTTGCTCACCCTGTGGCCCTGGAGCCCCTGGCCGACCTGGCTCACCAGGAGGTCCCGCGATGGTTCGAGTTGAGACAGACTGGCTTGGGATCTGGTTCAGAATCGAGTTATATCTTGCCATATGACCTATCAGGAAAAAAAAGTAGCAGTGGAAAATCTGGTTCAGCAAAGTTTCAGTAGAGTACTGGCAGGTTCTCAAGGCTGTGGTCTGTCATGGTTTGGTGTTATGAAGTTGTGCACTTGTTGGGGGAGAAATAGTAGGTTACAGAGTGCACAGAAAATGGAAGAACTATTGTGCAGGATTTTATTTTCTTACTTTGGCAAGGGTTGGGGGGCTTTTGTATTTTATGTCTATAAAAATTTAAAACTGGTGCAGCAGAAGCTTCTGTAAACTGTAATAGCTTGGAGACAATTCCAGCTTTTTTTTCAGAAGGCTTATGCTAATCAGCTCTAGTTGGACACAAATCCAGTTGAACATAAATCTAGTTGAAACATAAATCTCAACTGTCTAGTTTAAAACAAACAGATCCCCTTGGATATTTTGCAAAGTGTCATATTTGTAAGTAGCTGTGGCAGGAAAAGATCCATTCCAGAGAGAGAAGCATGTGGACTGTCCATGTACTTGCCTTGGATGAGCTGCTCACACACTTGACGAGCAACAGCCCGGACCATTGCCTGGGACTGGAGATCACCCTGGAAAACAACAGCAGCAGAGTCATGAAACAGTCCTGAGCTGACAGCACTTTGAGCAAAGCAGGATATTTATTATTGCTGAGACATCATATCCTCACAGATGAGAAAGGAAAGCCAAAGAAATTTTGTGATTTCACTGGTTCCCATTTCTCTTTTTGGCCAGCAATCAGAGGTCTGAGAAGATAACCCTAATGAGAGATTTGGAGGCATGCTCACTGCCACATACTTCCCACCTTGAAAACATTAATATAGCTATGTAAAAGACCATGTCTGGAAAAGAAGGAAAGTTTGCTTAATTGCAAAGAGAAAACTACTGTGCCTGTAAACACAGAGACACATAATTTTTTTGGAAAAGTTCTTTATGAGACAGAAGGCCAGGCAGGGAAAAAAACCAGAGCTAACATGAATGTAGACTTACCCTTTCACCCCTTTCCCCCTTAGCTCCAGGAGGACCCTATGAAAAGATTTAATGCAAAATTAATTCTCATTTTGTTCTGTTCAAAATTTTAACACCTGAACTTTGTCTGCCTTGCAGATTTGTAGTAAAGGGAGAAGAAACAGACAATAAGCAAGCTTTCAGGAGGTTATGTGACAGTGACAAATACACTTCTATCATTTCAGTACTCAACAAAATGTTCACCTTTGGCAATTACATGGGAACAATGACCTTCACAAGTGTTTGATGCACACTGAATTCACTTATTCAAAATGATAGCAAGGTCAGGCCACCACATGATGCATTTCACATGGCTGAAACAGGTCTAATTTTTGCAAAATACCAGCCTGAAATTTGCTGTCCTGGGACTCTGCATCCACTATGAACAGAGCAGGCAATGGGATTAAACTGCACAGAAAACTACACTCGACATTAAGGATAATGTAATACTGTAATGATGATGAGGAGGATTATGGATTGAAACAGGTTGTCTAGGTCACTTGCAACTTTACCAATTTCAGTTTTTGGGGTAGGCTACCCTTTTCTCAGGAACTCCTGAAGCAAGGAAAGGTCTGTTGGCCAGAGCCTGGTGCTAATAACACCAAGGCCACAGGTTTGATGCCTGTATGGGCCGAACACTTGAGAGCTGGACTTGATGATCCTTGTGGTTCCCTTCCCACTCAGACTGTTCTGTGCTTCTGTGTAGGTAACCAGCTGACAGATACATGGTTAAGCACAGCTTATTCTATCCTTGGAGAGAGGAAACTCTTACAAAGACTAAAAGACCATTTCTAAGGACTATTCCATAACTCTATGTTTTGGAATAGAAAGTTCAGTAATTTTTCACCCACCTGTTTATTTCTGCACAACTAGAGTCTAACCATGCACAGCAGAGTTCTTGCATGACTCACAGGAATATCTACATTCTAGAAGATTTTGTTCAGTATCTGGAACATGTGTTTGGACAGGAACTGCATAGTCAACATGCTATATATTTATAGTAAAGGTTCCAAAGCTCATCAAATTTCCTTTATAGATACCATGATTACACTTACACTTAGAAACTATGCAGAACTGGGCATTTAGATTATTATCTTTGTTTATAAATTATCAATCAATTTAATTTCACTTCCACTTAACCAAATGAAAATGCTTGCATTGGCCTAAATCTCCAAACCAAACTGGATTTTGGAAAAAAAAATTCTATTCTACAAATAGAATTTACAAATAGAATTTACAAAAATACACACTGTTCCACTTCGAAGTCTTTAAAAATTAAATAGGATGTTTACTGTAATAGATGGGAAAAAGCTGAGCAGGCTTTAAAATTAAACAAGTAGTCAAATGTTAAAATATTAATACATAATATTGTCTGAACACTTACAGAGACAAAAAAGTCCACTATAAATATTCTCTTTTACATAAAATATACATTGATTTCATAGTTGTATTCCTTTCTTCCAGTTATTTTTCTTTCTGAGGTTTTTAAAATAATTCATAAAACATAACATCTGAGAAATAAACTTAATATTGGAGGTTCCTAATAATAATTTTAGATATAGAGGATATAATTTTCCAAAAATTACATAAATTATATAAAAAACACTAGTCATTAGTCATTTGTTCTGATTTAAACACAGAGTAACCTCAAAAGCCATGTTTTTATTCATATATTATTTTCACAGTTTGGAAATCAGAATAATATTTAGGAAATATTCAGGTTAACAAAGACTTGAATTTCCAGAGAGTCACTGGAAGGGCAAAGGGAAAAAAAGAAGAATGTAATTACACAAAGACTTCAAATTCACATAGTTGTGTTTTTAACTTCTGTGTTTTAATCTTGTGTTTTGACTTTAATACCTATATTCCAAACATTGTATGTAAGATCAACAAATATATTTAATTACAAAGAATGAACAAAGAAAGGTCAATATGATGTTTCACTTAGCCACTAACTGCAAACAGATCATAGGCAATAAATATTGAGGAGTTCTGTCAAACAGTGAAGCCAGGCTCAGAAACCAACCAAAGCACAACAGCAGACAGTGAAATATTAATTAGTTTTACTTACAGGAGCTCCAACATCACCTTGTGGCCCCTGACTTCCAGTAACACCTGGAACACCTGGAGCACCAGGTATGCCCTGTGTGGAAAAAGAAGAGGAAAATAGTGGTGATGACAATCGATATCCATCAGTCCTGATGAGAAGTAGTACACAGACAGTTCTGTCAGTCAAAGACTGGAGATTCCCAGAGAGAAAACTAAGAAATGCCATTTGCAGGAAAAAGAGCACCATAAGCACAGCTCTGAGAAAATCACTTTAGAAAAATAACTTGGTTTGCTTTCTGGAACAGGCAGAAATTGCTGAACCACTGGACTAAATCCTGTGATGTTAATACTGTGTTCAGGGGGGATGACTCAGAATGTTCTTTGTAAAAAACAACAAGATGGCTTGAAGAATACTCAGTACAACCAGCAGCTTCATTTAATCTTTTAAATCAATTAAGAAGGCATTAATTTTGCCTAGCTGCTCCAACTGAGAAGGCTGAGACTGATTCTGAAGGCAACATATATCCTGCATTAGATGCTGGATGTAACCTCTGTTATCTTCCTTGATTACTCTGTGGGAGCACCTGTGCTCACCTCCAACCTCTAAGCCAAGTAAAATTTGAGGGTTCACTTCAGCTAACAGTCCTATGGAATTTTTGACAAAAAGAAAGTCTTGTTTCAAATGTTAAAAGCAGTAATTCCCTCTTTATAGTGCAGTTGCTTGACTAAGAATAAGCTATCAATCTTGACAAAACAACTCTCTCCCCTTCCTATGGGAGACATTTTCTTCTTGAGCTAAGTAGGAGTGGAAAGAAATTACACTGGACAAGCAGCTCTCTGCCAACTCAGTGCATCATGAGAATTCTGAATTCCCTTGGCCTTGCTCTATCCACTGCAGCATAGATAACAGTGTGATCTGTAATCCCCCCAAATCCTGCTGACTTTTGCAGTAAGAAATTCTATGGGTAGTACTCACCATTGGGCCAGGAGGTCCTTGTGGGCCTGTGGGTCCATCCTTGCCAGGAAAGCCCTACAAAAGATAAATAAATGCAATTTCATCAGCTTTTTATATGTACGTCATGAATCTATTCTGTTTAATCCAGAAGAAATGTTTTACTTTTCTTCTTTGGTTTAGTTTTGCTTTGTTGTTGTGTTGTTTGTTTTTTTTTTCTAAATTAATACCTGTTGGTAGTGGTCTCTTACAAAAAAATTTCCTTCTTTGCCCTGGGGAGGGTTTATTTTGGAAAAAGAAGCTTACCAAGATTAAAAAAAACCAAAAAACAAACAACAGCTAGTCACGCAACTTTTTTGAAGAAAAATCAATACAAAATTCTTCATACTGGCAATTTTCACCTCTGAGTGAATTTCACTTAGAACTTCTGTAGGGAAACAAGAGGGGTTTTGCTGTCAAACCTCTCTACCACAAGGTCACATTTCTACATCTGTTCTCACTGGCTGCAAGCATTCCCAGTGCCACTGATGAGGTGCTGAAAGATGGCAACAGAGAGTGGATCTCTGTGCCCAGCAGTGCTGCTCATGGGCTCCAGCCATCCCTGAGTCCTGCTTTGGGAAGCAGTGAGAATGCTCATGTGGTTTCCATCAGGAACGTGCCTCAGAGCTTCCAGAAACAACAGCCAAAAACTCAAGATAACTTGGAAACTGGAAAGCAAGTACATCACAGAAAAAAAGACTGACCAGATGTAGAGGAAAATACACTATTAATAAAGTATTATTTACTTCACATAAGATAATTTAGTTAATACAAATTAACCAATATGTGCATTTTGTATCCACAGGCAAAAAGCTTGGGTTTCTGACCAGCCTGATGATTAAACAATTCTTTAATTACTATACAGCCTGAACAGGAGATATATGGTTTTACCTCTGGCTCAAGACCAATTTGAAAGGTGGTTTATGCTAGAAAGCATTTGGTTTATTGCTGAAATGTTTGAAAATGTTTATAGCGACACACAGAGTAAAGAACATTCCAGGCCTCAGTATCTCATGGAGCTTCAGAAGAAAAATGTACAACTTTTTTGGTTTGTATTTTTTTTCCAAATCATTGTTTCTGACATGGTTTTAGTAATGAATATAACCTATACTACTAGTTTTATGCTTTGCACAATTTGGAAACTATTATTCAAATCTGCAATCATATGGCATAAAAAATGGCTGGGGAATAATATTATCTGCCATATACCTGGAAAGGTTTTTTAAAAGCTCTAGTGCATGGGTGTTTTGATGATAAAATAAGCCACATAGTCAACTCCCATTATGTTATCTAGGTATCCTTAGACTTGATAAGGAAACATCTTCATATTCCACAGTGTAGCCAGATGAAGCTGACACCTTCATATTTATGTTTCACTTTTTAAAGCAAAGATGTAAAACTTATATTTATTTTTGCTCAGTTCCAAAGCAGGATGAAAACTCATTTGACCCTTTTAAGGGCTTAATTTAACTAGGAGGAAGGGAATATAGTGCTTTCCACTGACTTCTAGGATCTAGTGTGGAGTCACACAAGCTTCTAAAGAAAAAGAAAACCGTATGTCTTTCTCTTCTCCCACCCCAGTCAAAGAGCAGAATTAACAGTATGATCAGCAGTACATTTTCTTGGAATATATTTCACAATTTCTTTCTTCTGAGCAGTGCTCTTACTCCTGGCTGCTCAGTAATCACCTCCTGTCTATTCTCCTAGGGTTTATTTCTCTTGGCATTGTGTCTGTATTGCCCAGAAAAGATGACCTCCTACTTCATTTGCTAGATGTGAAAATTGCTGTATATAACTCAAATAAATCAAATAGAAGCCTGGTTCAAGAAAGAGTATGGCAATACCTATTCTCTCACGCTGGTAAAAGACTAAAGGTATTTGTTTGTGCTGCCAGCAGCATTTGAAGATGATGTTACTCAGACCACCTGATGGCCAGAATGGATCTGACACTCATTCTGAACTTTTGAGTTGAGAGCAGAGATTAGTAAGTACCAAGAAATTGGCAGGAAGAGTGGGAATTTATTTCTTCTGGCTCTTTCTCCCATAATTTTTGGTGTATGTAATGTAGAAGAAAATAGAGCACAGTGAGAATTCACAAAGTTGTATTCTGAGTACTGAAGCCTTGTAGATGCTATTTAATCTCCCATTTATTGAATTCTCTTCTTTGCCTAACCACCTCTAATCCAAGGAGAATGACTGGAGGAATTACATAGCTCTGTCACATCCAGAACAGAAATGACTCTGCACAAAGCCACTGATTCTCTCCCATGGAACTGCATGTCCAAGAACAGGATAGGACAGATTTTGATGTGTGACCTAGGATGTAGGTCTTAAAATCAAAGTTTATATCACTTTGGAAAGTTAAATTAAGACATATTTTGCTAATGGCATGAAAAAAAAGTTCTAGAGAAAGAGACAGAAATTTTAGAAGGGATTTTATTTGCCAAAATACAAATGGCATCACTGGTAAAATCTCAAGGGTGCTGAAATCAAACTTGCTGCTGATCTCATTATAAACTCTTGAGCTTTCTGTAGCCTGGAATTTGAGGCAACTTGTGGAGAGGTGACTTTTCAAGTAGGGCTAGATACCAGCAAAAACTTAACTGAAGCTACTGAGCCAAGCTTGAAAGATTTTCATGTAGAGCCTTTTAAAAAAACCCCTGCAGCCTGGGACACGTGCCTGCCAATTCAAGATCTGTCTGTCAACATGAAATGCTTGGGACTGTTGGTGAAGAAAAATGATCTGTTCTTTTTACTAAAACTCCCCTATATTGCTAGCTGCAAATATGGGGCAGCAAGAAAGGACACCAAACAACCACAGCTACAGCCACACAACAAAAATAAGTCATTTTCCATTTATAAAATCTTTTCTGACACTCTGGAAGCTGATGAGAGAGGAGGGGACTGTTCCTCATGTGGAGTCTGAGATGAAGACTTAAACAGGTTACCAGACAGGTATAAAATATTGTCATGCATATTCTTAATATTTGCTTTATTATCAGAAAAAAACTTTTTATTCTCATTCAACCTTCCCAAAGTATTTTTATTACATCCCATTCTTCTTCATAGGGAGGGTATGTCATTATGAAAATGACCTTTTTATGAATTCATGTAACTGACAGGGAGAACATTCTATTTCTTTCTAAAACCCGAGAAAAAGCAAATGAGTCAGGGACTAAAAACCAAGTTCAGAAAAACAAAAAAGAAATTTTAGGTTAAGTGTTGAATTACAACATAAGAAAGGAAAATCAAACCCTTTCCTCAACTGATTTCCAAAAGAAAATCAGAAAGTATGAACACTAGAAATCAAAACAAACAGAAGGGAAAACAAACTGTAGAAGTGAAGTGATTCCAATTATCAGGAACTGAAGGAAAAAGAATCTCCATTCCAGCACTTCATTAATCACATTATACCCAATTCAAAGTTCTCAGAGATCTCCCAATAAATATCAGCCCTATGCTTACCACCCATTAAAATCAGTGTGATTTAACAACCTAAGTACTCTACAGCACTACTACCACTATAATTAAAATACTTAAAGATCAATAAATACTAAAGAGGAAGGGATAACTAAGCTAAGAAAAACACAGAAAATCTCAGTTCTAGTAGTATAATACTTGCAAAACAGTTTGGCATCTTGGCTAACAGGAGGAAACCCAACAAAAAGAACATTATACAAAAAGGCAATTTACTTCTCAGGAATTTTCCAGTTCCCCTTTGCTGCTGCAGTTATGCCCTTCAGAATTATCTCTTTTTTTAAGTGCTGGGTCTTCAAAGAGACTGCGGTGAAATAATTGGTTTGGATCTTTGCCCATTAAAAGTAATTTCATGTTGTCATAACTTCACAGGAATCAAATGAGTTACAACACCATAAAATCAGTATAGCATAATTATTTGTTGCCAGAGAAATAATTACAGCTGGACAACATTGCATAAGGGTCTCACAGAGACAATACCAGGCTAACAGAACTAATTTTATGAGCTCTGGGCTGTTTATCCAGCTCCCATGATTAATAGCAGAGAAGAAAGAGAACACACAAACAAAGCATTATAACTGTATCTATAAAAACAGGCAATTTATGTAATTGCCCTACCTTTTTATAGACAACAGTGGGGTATTCTACAGAATAAACACCATATGACTTTTCCAAGCTGTATCAAAAGCCTTTGCTGCACTAATCTTCCTCGGCTTTTCTCTGGAATACCATCTTGGCAACAACCTGGTGACTCCCACATGGGAGAACTAGACCACTTCTGAACTGGTGGCTGGCATCAAGGCATGGCTGAGGGCATCCTCTGCTAAGTATGAGGTCAGCTACAGAATAACATCAAAACACAGAATTCTTTTCTCCTTGAACTGCAGGCACCTCGACATCCCTCACGATGAGGAATGCAGGGGGAGGAGGCACATAGAGCTCACTTGGACAAGGTTTAGCACCATCTCAACTTGTCCAGGACCAAGACCAGACAGAACATGGCAAAAACCCAAATGTTCATCAGGGTCCAGGTCTCTATTAACCTGGAGATGAACAGGTGGCATGAAAAGGCTATTCCTCCAATTAGATTATTCATCTGATGATAATATCGCATAAATCTTTATTTTAATAAAATGCCTTTCTTTTCTTGATTTTTAGAGAAAAAAACCCCACTTATCTATTTCCCACATTCTACAGTAACGTCAGTGGAATTACTTCTAGACATATGTTTATGCCAATGTTTAAATTCATAATAGTGAGTTCAGATACATGTTTTGCTACAGGGTTTGGGTTTTTTTATAACAAGGTCAGAAAATCAAAGAATTCCCAGATTTCTCTGAAGTTCAAGTTACATTGACATTTCCAAAAAAAGGATCATGAATATGTAAATCTTGCTCAAATGAAACTGAAAAGTTATATTTCATAATGAACTTCTGCTGTAGACAGAAATCTAGTACTATGCTAACAATAACTTTCCAAAATCTGACAAATAATGAAACAGAAGTCTCCCCAAGGAGAGAGGAGTTATAGGCTTAACTGCACAAATGAAAATTAATTTTCTTTTGCTGGCTCCTAGACAGACTGTAAGTATCTGCAGTTGTTACACCAGAAGCCGAATAAGGTTAACTAAATTTTGCTATTATATATTTTTCACCTTTTTTTCATGTCAACTGTTTCTGCAAATATCATTCTACATTCAATGTTAAATTTCCTTGTAGTTGTCTCTGTTTCATTACTTAGCTAGAAAGCAAATTTAGATCATTGCCTTGGATTGCATACTAATTATACACCATTTAACAACCATTTAATTTTAAATATATAAGCCAAGAGATTAATTGGCAATGCTGAACTCAAGTGACATCTACTTCTACCAAACGCACAAAGCACAGGCATCGTGCAGGGTTCCCATTACACATCTCAACCCTCATCACCAGACAGAAGGATGTCCATCCTCCTGTGCCTATTGGCACAGAGAGATGAACTCCAGAAAGGACAGAGGTGGCATTCATTATAATAAATCAGCCATGTTGGGAAACATTTCCATTATGGAATGGGAACAAAACACATGTAAAACATACTCATTTTAGCTTACCCTTTGGCCTTGAGCTCCGTCTCTTCCTGGTGAACCTGAGGCTCCTGGGACTCCCTAAGCATTATAAAAGGAGATAAAATTATGAGATCAAATTAACAGAATCCAAAAAATTTTGAGTGAAACTGTATGACATGTTTTGGATAAATGGAACTAGGAAGCTCAATAATGGGTGGCACCATAGAAGAGATTCAGTAAAGAAGGTATTTCTGTGAAATGAGAGATGGGTAAACACACATCATTAAAATGCAGAGATGTTGAGTCTACAGAAGCACAATCTCAGCATTAAACAAGAAAGTAACCAGCTTTTCAGGCCCAAGTGAATCAGCTGCTGCACACCAACATACCCTGGATTCCTCCTCTTTCTAAACCCGTGTTCAAATTCACCCCAACAATACATTTCTCATCAGTTTGTAAAATGTGCCCTAAACTCACAATGGTGCCAATTCAACATTCAAACTTAGTCAGTGACAGGGTGTACAATAGGGAATACCTGCAGGCCAGGAAAACCAAGATCTCCTTTCTCTCCCTTTTCACCAGGTGGCCCCTGCAAATAAACAATCACACATAGCAAACAAAATACATGGTTACATTTCTGTTTTTAATGGCTCCCTTCAGCTTCTTAAAAAAATCCCAAAAAACAACAAAGGAAACCAGTAAGAAAACAAATTATGTTTCTTTCTGAAAGCAAACAAAAAGACTCTTATTTGCAAAAATGCAAATGTAGAAGTTATAAACATTTTTAAAAAACCCTAATTTTAAAAGGTTTCATAAGTAACCTGATAAAACTATAGCCATTTTGTTACAAAAAAAAGGTAGCAATTTTCTTTTTCCCTTTAAAGGAATTGGTTTCACTTCAGGCCTCAGCAGTATCTCCAATAATGGTGAAAAAATAGGTTTACTGTGGAAACTAGGCATGTTTCTATGGTACATACGCATGAGAAGAATATACTTTTCTAAATAATAAATAAATGTTACTTTTTATAAAAAATAAATTTCTCTATTAAATAACTGCTCTTATAATTAAAGTATTCTTATTATTCTCTATGACAACACAATCAAGAATATACAGCTTTGGTAAACCATTATATTTTTCATTAGTATCATATACGCTGGAAAAGGATGACATTTTATTATAATGTAGTAAATTTGGAAAAATAAACTAGCAGGAAGTAATATATGTATTACTACTTTTCTAGGCTTGTCTGTACCCGTCTACTGGAGAAGTGTATGAAACAAGATAAGTGCTACTGATTCATTATTCTAAGTATGTTTATTTATAATGAAATTCTGTGACTTATTTCACAATAGCCTTGCAAATCCAGTCCTAATCACTTCCTCTGATGATAGATTTTATTATGTAACGAATAGTATTGCTTAATTTTGGCAGAGAATATGGTGTTCTTGCTTGGGTACACCTTTCAAGTCAGAACTGATCTGCAATGAGCAGTACAGCCAGAAAAAGAGGAAATATTAACATTTTGATCAACTTCCATGTCACAACCCCCACCGCAATTTATTTTCCCTTGAATCCAGGCTTGAATGCTAATACCCAGGTCATATTCAACCTGCAATCAAATACTTTCAGATGACTAAAAATTCTGTTCAAAATAAAAACCCAGAAATTCTGGCATTGAACCCACGTTCACTGGAGGTCAAACCCACATCTGTGATTTCACCTCAAGTACTAAAATTCAGATTCTGATCACAACACCAAAAGCTATTTCAGTCTAGTCTAAGCTATTTGCTGTTTAAAAGATCAGAGAAAAATGCCTATTGATTTTTTAAGTCTCACTGGAAGCCCTTGAATAGAAAGTCCACTGGGTCCTTGTGGTCCAGGAGGTCCCTGCGGTCCAGGAACACCAATTTCACCTCGAGGTCCATCTGGTCCCTAAAGTAGCACAGGACATAAGTTAAACTCTTATCATATGGACAAAGGCAGCTTCTGTTTGAAGAATTAAATGCCAATAGATTCAAAGACATCTGAAATATGAGTTAAGATATTTGAGCAGTTAGGGTTTAATTTAAAACTGTCTAGTTTCTTTATAAACACACAGAAAAAGAGGATTATTTATTCTGTGAAAGCAGAATTCTGAATTTTATATCTTTTGTCAAGGAACAAATAGGACAAGTAATTGTTTTGGAAAGAGACACAGTAAATGCCAGTGACATTTCACTATGCTTTTTCCTCAAAAAAGCCAGAGACAACCTGGAATTCATTTCAGGGTTTCCATGCAGCAGAGATAAACCAAGAACCCATGCATCTGTCAAATGTAGAGCGCTTTAAAAAGTACCTTTGGACCTGGATCACCACGATGACCTTTGGCACCTCTGACACCTGGGCCACCCTGAAAAGCACAAGCACGGGACTCACTGAAAACCAAAACTCTCAAACAGAAATTAAATCTAGAGAAGCCCAAACAGATTCTTCCTGTTCCTGAATCAGCATTCAAGAATCAGTAAATATCCTGTCGATATTCTTCCGCTGGAGTAATTAAACTGGGAACATACTGAAGTGTAGCCATGCACAGGAACAGATTTAAACACAGATGTGACTTCTTAGAGCCAAGAATGCACACTACGTAAGAATCAAAATAACACTGAAAGCTATGATATGGATGGAAATGTGGTCATGGGTTCCCTTCCAGTTGCTGAAACCTCCTGCACATCTGTCTGTTCTCACCAAAATCACATTGTTAAAGGCTGAGTTCCCAGAAAGGCCAAGAGCATTCTGGCCTTTATCAGATACAGCGTGGCCAGCCGGACCACGGCCCCTGTACTCAGCACTGGTGAGGCCACATCTCAAATCCTGTGTCCAGTTCTGGGCCCCTCACCACTAAAATGACATTGAGGGGCTGGAGCACATCCAGAGAAGGGCAACAGAGCTGGGGAAGGGTCTGGAGCACAAGTCTGATGAGGAGCAGCTGAGGGAGCTGGGGTTGTTTAGCCTGGAGAAAAAGAGGCTCAGAGGGGACCTCGTCACTCTACAACTCCCTGAAGGAGGCTGTAGCCAGGTGGGGGTCAGGCTCTACTGCCAGGTAACAGCCACAGGGTGAGAGGAAGTGGCCTCAAGTTGAACTGTGGGAGGTTTCCATTGGATATTATGAAAAATTTCTTCACAGAAAGGGTTGTCAAGCTTTAGAACAGGCTGCCTAGGGACATGGTGGAGTCACCATCCCCAGAGCTGTTAAAAAAACATGTTGATGTGGCAGACACTTGGGGACATGGTTTAGTGACAGACTTGGCAGTACTGGGTTAACGGCTGGACTCAATCATCTTGAAGGTCTTTTCCAACATAAACGGTTCTATAATTCTGTCATTCTAACGACTTAGGGACAGTTTTCAGCAAGGACAACTCCAGACCCTACTAGATCTACATCATGGTTTAATTTGGAGCTATTCTTAGGTAAAATGCTCTAATGGACATATTTCTCTTTTTTGCTTTCTTCAGCAATACCTACATCTGCTCATCGTTTATTAACCAACTTTAGCCTTCTTTATTCGTATCATCTGAGACACTGGAGTACCATATATCTGTGGATGGCTGCCATGAATGTGTTTTGCAACAGCATCTACATGTGCTTTCTGTTCTAGGACAGCATAAATAACTTCTTTTTCACATCAGTTTCCCTCTTCTCCCATCTGAATATATTCCCTAATCTCTTGGAATATGAGCTTTACAGGTATTCTGCCTATCATTGTACTCATAAAGGACCTTGTACAACTAGACACCATAGTTGAATAGAACTCTTTAGGGGCTACAGTAAGTACTTACAACAACAGCAGTTAAAGCAATAAGAATAGAAAATATGCTTATATGCAGTATCTATGAGACTTTAAATAGAAGAAATAACAGAAATATCTGGAAATCCCAGCGTACTATTGCCCTTCAATGAAGGTGTCATGACATGGTCTTCACATATAATCACAGAACAATTTTCCATTACCTCTCCCAGCTCCCTCAGGCTTCTTTCTTCCATCCCACCTCTCCATGGCCACAACTCATTCCACCACGGCTAGCTCTGACCCTAAAATCTCATCCCATGCTCTCCATGGAACCAAGTTCCAATTGCCAGTTGCAAAATTACACATACTCATATTTCTGCATTCCAATCTGCTGTCCTTTCTCCTTCCTCTGCCTTACTCTGAGATTAAAAATTCCTCAGCACAATGACTGCAACTTTTTAACATAAACACAAACACAGTTTTCTCCCATTTTGTTCTCATAAATAGATTGTATTTTTACTAAGAATATATGCTTAAAAATAGCCTGATGCTGAGCCATTAAATGATGTGCTTTTGGAGTCATGCTGAAGTTGGCACACTTGTCCATGTTGGACAACTGTTATTATACTTGTTCATGTCCAACCCAGTAACCTTGTTTGGTAAAAGCACAATTTCCAGAAGAGCATTTATTTAAGATGAAAACATCAGAAGAGGCCCCCTCATTTTTTTCATAAACTTATTTTGGTGGTTATTCCCCGGCACTACTAAGCCTGTGTGATCAATTTCAGTTTTTTGGGGTTTTTTTGTGTTTTTTTTCTGGCCAAAAATTCTTGTTATGCCTTCTCTTATTTTGAATAACTTCTTAGTAGCCGGTGCTTTCTTCCAGAAATGGGTCTTAATCTACTGTTATCAAGACACCTCCTTGTCACTGTCACATTTTCTGGAAAAATCCCCTTGCCCAGGATTCTTCTCCCGGGAAGCTGAGAAGCCTCAGAGAAAAAGGAAAACAGTATTATCTCATTTGCTTCTCCTGTGTTTTGCTGCTTTGGAATGTAGCTGGAGACAGGTGATTGTTTTATTGGTTTCATGTGAATTGTTTACACTTAATGGCCAATCACGGCCAAGCTGTGTTGAGGCTCTGGAAGAGTCACGAGTTTATTAGTAGTATCTTTTAGCACACTTGCTTCTGTAAGTATCCTTTCTCTATTCTTTAGTATAGTTTAGTATAGAATTCTTTATTATAACATAGTATCTTAAAATATTAAATTAGCCTTCTAAGAGCATGGAACCAGATGCATCATTCCTGCCTTCATCTGGGAACCCCGCAAGTACAAGACCTCCTCATTTCTTTTTAACAGTCAAAACCTATGAAGCACTGAAAGCCTTTTTTTGGCAATTAAACTTGTCCAATTCTTCAACAATTTTGTCTCCTTCACCTTCTTCAACTCTGCATCATTCCTTTCAAATGCAGGCATTAGTTTTACATGATATCTCATTTTTTTACTTTGTGTGAGGAACTTCAGACAGCAAATTCTGCCAAAAATGAAGCCATGAAAACAGTATCCCATGATGAAAATTGCCAGATAACCTTAACTCTAAACAACATCTTACCTGAAGTGATGCATTTTCTAAAAAGTTAAAAATTCTTTCTAGAATTACTGTCCCAAACAAATGGAAGCATTTTATTTGGAGTGTTTCTAGCCTAATGTCTAAAACTGGCTACATGGTAGGATCCTGATCTCTTAAACAGAAGAATCCTTGGCTTGGAGAAAAGTCACATGACATTTTAATGACTTGGAGCTCTCCTGACCAGACATAGCACATATGACTTTCTGACTTTTGGTTGGCGCAGAGATGAACAGTGACTTTATTCTTTTTGCTCTGATTTTTTCATAGGCCCTGAATTTTTTTTTTAATTTTTCTTTCCTTTTTGCAGAGCTCTACCATCTAACTGTCTGGTAAAAAAGCATCACTTACAACAGGCTGAGGTCCAGAATCACATATTTCCCTGCCTTGGCAGTGATTTTTCTGCTTCATTTTAAGCTTCCTCTTGCCTGGCACTATGCTATTCAAAACATGGTTAATTCTAAATGTAATATATAGAAGTACATTATTTTACTACTGGGTTAAGCCTTAGCAATTCCTGATCCATATATCTTTTGAACTATAGTAATAGACATCCTTCCAGTCAAATAATTTTCAAACATTTTTCATTTTACTGTGAAATGTGGTCAAACTACTCAATTTAAGTGACATTTTTATGTGATTTATCCCATTTTTTACAGAACAAAAACTGGATGCTAAAATGTGGGAATTAAAACTTTCATCCATACTTATTTAATGATCTGTATTCAAATAGGAGAACAGGATAATTTCTCCTTGTTCAAGATGCAGCTCTTAAGTGAATTTCCTCTTGAATTTCTTTCCAGCTTTTTGTACCAGAGCTTGAAAAACAGTTCTTGCAGAAAGACTACCCTCTGAGTTGTCAGGAGGAATAATGTCAGCTAGGACCTACAATCTGAAGGCCTTATGTGCAAGTCAGTTTTGTTGTTAAACATGCATCTCATGCAATTTGTGCACTTTAACACCAAAAACATTTTCCCTCACTGTCTTCCCTGGCTCTCTAATTTAAAAACATGTCCTTGGTGCATCTGGGACACAGTATGAGCCAAGAAATATGCAGTTCAACTTTTTCACAAGACAGCCTCATCTCAAACTCACTCAGCAAGCAGCCCTAAGATACCAATCACACTTATCTAGTTGTAACAGAAAAAAATCCATGGCCATTCAACAAATCTCTAAGTCAGGATTCTTGTTAAACCAAATCAATAATGGACCATCACAGAGCCTTTCTAAATTGATAAAAATCAGCCTTGGGATGCAAGATTGAGTTCTCAAAACTTAGTGGGTTTGAATCTCCAATATCTGGTCTAATTGTCTGAGTTTCCACAAGTCAATAAAGAGAAAGGAGATTTATTCCATCTAAGATACTACACTGACACAGAGGGAAAGTTAAATAACTGTTTTCTGCAAGAGACTATCTAGTTCCACACAAGGAACTTAGACACACGCGTACTTAACACCTACACAGCAAACTATTAATGATTGCCATCAAAATGACACCACTAGGCATATGTAAAAGTTGTAACGGTGTGCATTTCATCATTCACTGGAGAGATTAAAAAAAATTAAATTCAACTTTCCACAAAGGCAGATTATTTCATTATTTCTTCCCTTCACAGCTCTTGGGTACCTCTCTGCCTTTAAGAACTCTCAGAAGAACCTGTACTTCCAGTTCTACTTAGGTAGGGCTTTTAAGACAGAAAAGTCTTCTTTCATCACAAACTACACAAGTGGCATTGTCATGTTCCATATTTTTAATTGGTAAGAATTCTGTAAACTGAGCATTTCAGAAATCTAAACTCCAAGCTATATTTAATACACATCTGCTAGAGTAGACAGAAAGAGGTGATTAAAAATTTGAAAATAAATGGCACTACCTATGAGGTATCTAATGCTACAGACAAATAAAAGGGTTCCAGGTCTAAAGAATACCCCCACTGCTTCAGCATAATATTTCTTTATATAATTCATAGCATCTTCATTATAAACTGAATAGAATTTTATCTCTTTACCAGTATTTGTAAGTGTAATTTAACCTTATTAGTCATACAATTTCAGTATATTCACAGTATAAAATAATAAAGGTGGCCGGTGGACAATTTGGTACAGTTCACTACAAAGCTGAATAAAACCTTACCGGTGGTCCAGGAGGTCCAAGGGGACCCTTGTTGGCTTCTGAACAGGAACAAGCATGAGGAAGGGCAGGACAATTTTCCTCATCTCTCTATGAAAAGGTTAAGATAGGAGAAGAATGATGCACAGAACTTCAAATGCTGGGTATTTTATCAGTCTAAGACATAGTATTTAGTACAGTCTAAGACAGTACTCAAAAGCACCCACTTGATTTAGAAAAATACATCTAATTGACTTTCAATAGGACAAGTAAACCAAGTAGAGATGGGCTTTTTAGAAAACTTTTAAGCATCCATTCCAAATAAAACATTTTCTCAACAAAGTAGAAAATAAAAGGTAAATTCTACACTTATTGAAAGAGGTTTCTTACCAAGCCAGGAAGTTCACAGCATTTGTCTCGATTGGCCCATGAGGTAGCACAAATAATGTCAAACATCTGTAACTGCAGCTGTTTCAAAACAAAGGTGGTGTACAATATGACTGTTAGATGTAAGATCAGTGCAAAATGGAGACATCAGCAAACAAAGCCAACTTGATTCAAGCACTCAGATTAGACAAAGGCTTTTGACTTCAAGCAGCAAGCCACAAATACCACATTTAAATGGTAAATCCACTGCTTTGACCAAATGTGTGTCCAACCAACTCATCTGAACTATCAGACATTATATGAATTGAGCAAAGCTGTTCAAGGTTAAATGCTGCATGCATTTGTTGAATTTTCCCCCAGTCCTTGATTAAATTCCTTATTTTGCCCAATGGTGTCTTCCAGTATCTTTTTATAGCAAAAAAGACATCAAGAGTTAGACGAAAGAGAGTTTGGCTTCTCTGAATAACTCCTCTTAACCCTCTGGTCTGCTCTTCAGATTTTATCTGGGACAAGGTCTTCTGTAGACTATTACTTACACTGGACCTGAGCCACAAATAATATTTCTCATTTTTCCAGTTTAATTTTATTTTAGAATATGCCCTCTCTTATCTGTATTATCCCCAGGCAATGATAGCTTAAGAATGGGGAAAAGCTTGCTCACCACGTGACAATATTGGGCAAAAAAGAAAATTCCCATCACAGGTCTGGGAACATGGTTTGGACAAGAATTTAATCTGCAAGAACACACACACATGCTAAAAATAGTGGCTGCTTGATATTCAGAAACAATATACTAAATAGGACTCAATGGTAAAACCAATTATCTCCTTTACAGCCCTCTCTGAACAAAGGGGTATACAGAGATGAAGCTTTCTTCTGTTACTATTTCTATTCTTTTTCCATGCCTTGTTTATGTGCATACTGAATAGGGAATGGTATGGAACAGAACATCCCATTAAATTAACCCCACATGTTAAAAAATTTGAGGAACTGCTAAAGACAGAATGCTGGGTTTGTTCCCATTATTTTCAGTGGCATTATTTTAAGATCAGAACAGAGGAATGAATTTTAAAATTTTCTTATGACTGCATTGCTTCTAAAGCTGTTAAAATTAACTACATATGTGCACCTTTGGTCTTGCCTCATTTTTTTCCTTATAAAAGTCAAATATTATATTTTAAATAAAGGCATACTTTCATATAGATAGACATTCTCCTCACCGGCCAGCAGATTAGCTGGTTTGTGGATTTGCTGTACTACAGATGCAGACACAATGAGCTGGCACCACGCAAAACACCTCAGACAGCTGAAGTGCAGCATGAAGGCAGCATTTGAACTCGCAGTTTGGCTCCACGGAGAACCACCCTGGGTCCAGCAAGTCTGTGTCCATGTCCGAGTCAAATGGAAGCTGGCTGCATGGGGAGCCACTTAGTCTCCCTCTTTGCTGCACATCCCTAAGCTCCTAACTCCAGGAGGCCTCACAGTGCAGCAGCAGACAAAAGTGCAGGCACACACTGCTCTGGGACACAGAATACCTGAGCATTTGCATGATATTGCTCTTAAGCAAATCACTCATCCCAGAAATGGGGTGCAGCAAGACCAGAGCTGGTTCCATAGAGAGCACCTTAGGTTCAGAAGTTGTATTTCCATTTTTTTTCCATAACTCAGTCCATCCTGAGCTATTCTATTATCCTGATCAATGGTAGGACAAAATTTATAGATAGGTATGTACATGTATTCATTTTGTCTGGACTAGGCAATTTGGACAATAGGAATAAAGTCTGTTGGTGTAAATTAAAGAGCAAACAGACATTTTCTGAAATGCTGTATTCACCAACCAAATGTTGGATGACTCAGTATTCTTTTTCAAAACCATTATGTGGGTTGTTCTGACTCAAGTTAAAATCCAGAACAAAGCTTTCTTTGCTACTCTTAAACATTTATTCATAAGTCTTTGCATTTATAGTGATTTTGCTTTCTAAATATCCAGCCCCACAAGCAGAATCACTAAGGTGGAAAAATCCTTGTCTAACCAGGCTACAGCTCTGCAAATTTCCCAACAGACCACGTTAGAAAATACTATTAACAGTACATATATATGCAAGCAAACAAGGTTCAAAGAGGAGGAAACATCAATAAAGAGGAGGTCTGTGAACTGTAGATAATGTTTTAAAGTTGGACTTTTTATTAAATCCCACTGAAGGAATAGAAAACACTACTTGCTGCAGGTCCCAGTCAGGTTTCATTGCTCTGGCTACAATACAATCCTGAGATGACTCATTCAGGAGTGTTAAAAGGGTTTGGCACCTCGAGCCTAATCCTCTGTTTGATCAATCTGTCTGTCTGTCTATCTATCTATCTATCTATCTGTTCATTTTACCATTGCACACTGTATATATTGATGGGAAAAAAAACTCTGGTACAATTATATTTCCTCAAAATTGAAATGTCTGGCAAAATTCAAACAACTGCTCTGTATTGATTTATATTTAAAATACACTAAAAACATTCCAAGAATGTTAAACATGTTCCATGTGAATACAATTAGAACAAAACATCCACAATTTTGTTCCAAACTGCCTGCTTACTTTTATTTTATGTAATAAGCATGTCTAAAACTAAGAGCTCTACTAATCTAGTAGCTGTTCTGAGAACCTCTATCCTGCCTCCTACTAGATATCTTTGATGTCTTTTAGAGCAGGAAATCAACTCATTTGTGTCTTAAGTGTGACTATTTAAAGAAGTACTGCTCAATATTAATAAATTGTGCAGAATGGAGACTTCAGAGGATGGCATTTGGGTGCTTTCTTGATTTGTTTCTAATTTGGTATATATGGTAATACCAGAAGACACCTTAACCCTGCTAAAGAATTTTAATCTTCATCTACACATTGCTAATCTTACATCAGCTTTACAGTTCATTTGAAAAAAATCAAATTTTTCAGTGAGCGGGCAGTCTGATTTTTTTTTTAATAGATTCCTAGGTTCTAACAAAAGACACATTTCTTTCCACTTCTTTACAAAGGCTTCTCTAATTCCAAGATTTCCTAAGTCTGCCTTTTTGTGTTTCTATTGGAACGTGCCTATAAAGGTTTCTCTGTGTAATTGTCTTTCCAGGCTTCATATAATTATTTTCCACCAATTTGGGCCCTAAAAGCTCTTTCTTTTCACACAGAGACACATTCTGAGGGCTTATTTTTTACTAAACAAGAGTATTTTCATATATTAACAAGTAAATACATATTTGAAACCTCATTCCTATTCAAGTCAATCCTTGGTTCAAGGTTCACATTTTCTGCTAAACTCATTCTAGGGTCAAGAAAGTTCAAGGAAAATTAGCAAACACTACCATGCACAAAAAAAGTCAAAACCCCCCAAACAAAACAAAAAACTGAAAGACATGCATTGGTTGTCAAGCAGAAAGAATAATCAATTACTGCTTCTAGGAGAATAATTTCAGAGGAATGAATGAGCACTTAAACTGGGGGAGAGGGGAGACTTTTCTCTCTTAAAATGTCCTATATTATAAAAGAGCTAGGTAAGCCAGGTATACTTAGATGGGAGCTTTTGGGGACAGTCTGTGCCAAAACAGTTCAGATTTTTAGTGAACAGACAGAGAATTAAGGGGCAGACAAAGAATCAGAGGGAATAACAGACATGGGGAATAATTACAAAAAATTTTAAAAACCAAAGTTTAAATAATTCCAGGCAAAGGAGTTATACATGACATTACTGTATGCAATTATTTTTGGAACACAAGTAATATCTGAATGTATCAACTGTGTTTACATATGTTTTTGAGAATAAAATTTCAACAATAATGATCTTATTATTTTATTTATTAAAATAATAAAAACCAGATTTTGCCCAAATTGACAACTATTACAGGCTTTTGCAGAATTTCTGAAATGCTGGGTCTTTACTATTTAAAATGAATTCACTTGGCTTCAAGTTAAAACTAACTGCAAAGTTCCCAAACAATTGATTTTTTTAGGATATTTTAAGTGTTAGAAAGAGTTGTTGCTGTTCCACTCACCGGTGCAGAATTTTCCCTTGGTCCCCTGGATCTCACCATCCTCCCCAGCACTTCTATGCCATCAGAACTAATATTCCCTGCTGCATTAATGGTCTTCTCACCCACTTCCTTGCAGTCAATAATTATCTTGGCTGTGGTCTTGCTGATAACAACATGCAGCTGAGCAAAAGAGAAGATGCTTTAAACACACAAAGGAGTGCATGATATAAATGTGCTCTTTCCTAGGGAAAAGGGGGGCATTTTTGAAATGATCTCCTAACTCTATGTTTGCTAATGAAACTCCAAAGCAAATAACCTAGATAACCTCTAGGGGTCCCTTCAACCTGAATTATTCTATGATTGTAAACTGTTGAATGAATTTAGTTTATTTTTCTACTTCTGGAACATCTGCAAAGAAATTGGCAACTTACATAATTTATTCAATAAATAAATAATTTGTCCCAACAGAAGATCTGTACAATGTTCATTTACCACTCAGACCCCACAGAACCTTTGATTTATGTGGTCATTCCTCATATAGAGCATTGAATTTCACCATTACAGCCATTATAGCCAGCCACTTGCAAAAGCCAAAACAAAGCAGTAAAATTTAGTTTGTAAATTATATATTGACCGACAAAGCTGCCACAATGAAGTTTTTACACTGAAAAAATCAAATCACAACAAATGCAGCACAGGAAGCAGAGCACAATAAACAAATTCTTTCCTTCTGCCTTGATTGCACTCTGTTGTCCCTCACTGATGCAGCAGAGACACTCCCAGTAGGGAGGACTAGCTACAAATATCCTGTCATGAGCAAACTCTCAGGGCTTTTGTTTGTTTGTCTTGTTTCGGAAAGATCCAAACATCAGGAAAAAAGTCAATGACAAAATTACCCTCTACCATAAATGGGTGCTACAATCCCAGTGCTGCTTCACCTGCTTTCAGAAAGAATGTTAAAAGTTCTCAAATAACAAAAGAAAGTTCAATGTGGCATAGCTCTTAAAATACATTTTAAAATTACAACTGATGAAAAAACGATTTTTTTTCTGGACATTTTATTTTGAGTGACACTGCCAATCCAAATCTTAAAAGGAAAAGCTGATTTATTTCTAAATTACTTTTCAAGATATGTATTTTTAAATGAACTCTAAAACACAGGCAAAAAGTATGACATGAAAATTTAACACATCAGCTTCATGGTAAAACCTATGATTTGTTTAATGTTAATCTAATACTGCAAAGAGACATATGACAGTAAGGTAGTTGATGCAAAATACACTTTTTTTGGCAGTAACTGATCTCATAAAACATGATTTTGAAACACAAAAAACTCACAAGTTTTTATTCAGAGTGCTTTTTTTCCCCTATTATCATTACTAACCTTATGAAAACTCCCATAAAATATCTTCCTTATTTCAGGACCTTCAAAAGTTACAGTTTGAAAATCTCCTTTGTAGTCATAGTTAAAGAAAGTCAGAGTTTTTCCACCATCTGTGTGAGATCAAAATTAAGGGCTCTGTGTTAGAGAAAAGTCCTGATACAAAATTTGAAAGAGTCAATTTGCATTTAACAAAGAAGACCAAATATGACAGCTCAAATGTTAGTAAAACACATTCATAAACATTCATAAACACTGACCTGCAAGTAACAAGTTATATCAGAGAAATGCTCTTTCCTGGTTTGACAGGAAGGATGGACCAGAAGTTCTGAGACTACCTCACCCATGTCTACCTGGTTTTACTCTTTCATTCATTCTCTGTGAGAGTTGGATGAGAAAAACCCTTCCTCAAGCTGGCTAAATGCCTAATTCCCACCTATTTCAAGGTGACAGACTGGCAGATATCAAGAACCGGTATCACAGTAGCTTCATCTTCTCAACAGTAAAACCTTATAAATTATAATCCCTGTTTCAAAATTGTGAAAGTAAAACCAAGCAGAAATGAAGAGCCATCAAGAGTTCATATCTGTGGTTCTAGCTCTTCTTTTCACCAGACTGCATTTCCTCTACATATGCTCCCAGTACCACTGGCTTAGATCAAGACAGATTTGATCAGAATCAGACCCAAAGCACTGGAAATCTTAAAAGCAGATGAGTATCTCACATCAAATTGCATCTAGTATAGATCCTTGGAATCCAGTTTAAAGCAGTTAACTCAAATTTTGACTCTAACTCCAAATTAAACTCAGTTAAATTGAACCTAAAATCCATGCATTAGGGATTCTCCCCGCCAGATTCACGTTGTTCTAGTAGCAGATTGAAACACTGGCAATAATAAAACTAGACACAGAATTAATAATTTGCACAGTTAAGATCACTGATAAAACACAAAACACATACTATCTAAAATAACTCCAACCAGTGGTTCATATGCTTCGTTCAAAATCTCCCACAGAGCAAACGGCTCCTGTGGCGTGTCCGGCAGTACCCGAAAGAGAAATGTGATGGTGTAATCAGAAGGGAGACCTTCAGGATGCAAATACCTGTGAGAGAAATAATCAGTCTTTGAAACTGAAACAACATTTAAACTAGTGATTTACTCATCAGAATTTAGGCGAGCATGCTTTCTATTACTTTGTATATTCCCTTATAAATCAAGACTGAGAAGTGATATAAGTGTCTATAAAACCTACTCAACTTGATAACTCTGAAAGAATGCTTATGAAGAAAGTAGAAGTTATTGTCTCCTTTGAAATTTACAAAATTGACCTTAAAATTTAACTTTTCTTTTATAATTTGAAGATCAAATCAGAGGTCAGGAAGTAAAGCTGAAATGAATTATATTTAAAGCTTTTAAAAAACAATAGCCACTCTCGAGACCTTTGAAATTGTCTGATTAAAGAGACAATGGAAATTGCTTGGAAGACCAGTCTCGATAGACATGTCCTTTGTCATTAAGCCATTATAAATGGATTAAAATTAGGAGTGACAAGACTGTTATAGGAAGCTTTATAAAATATAGAGAATGGAGTTTATACATTTCAAAGCCAATACAAAAGAAAGTGAAGTCAGAAAAGACCACATACTGAAATACTATCTGGTTTCCTAGAATTTATGCAGAAGAGGAAGTTTATGATATAAAAGTACTTTATTTTATGTAATTTCCAAAAATTCATTATTATCTTACTTCAAGTTGAATTTAATGTTTTGTTGTGAAATCCCAAAGTGAAACATTTGGACAAGCATCTGAGACAACTGAATGTATGTTAAATGTTAATTAGTCTGATTCCTTAAAATCACAGTAAGGGGATCTGAAAGAAGTCTCAAGAGTTATTCAAACAATTTATTTTCCCCAAGCATGATGCATTCCTTTTTAAGTGTTTCTGGCACATAGCATGAATCATGCTGAAAAGAGATTTAACATGATATATTATCAATATATTCTGCACAGTGTCAGTAGATGATCAGATGTGATGTTACACTGCCCATTTCCCATAGAGAAAGAGGGGACACTCAATAGGTAAAAGAAAAAAGCCTTTACAGTGTGTCCATTGTACAGAATGAAAGCCAATTCAATAAGCAGGGTGCGTTAAATGGAAGGTCTGGGGAAACAGAACTCAAAAAGGAGAATAAAATTAATGGCATTCAGTGCACAGATGAAGTGACAAAGCCAAGGGGTATTTTTCAGACATACCTGTGGATCATCAAGAGAAAGGTGTTCTCTGAACCATGAAAAGGGGTGAAAGTCTAATGAAGCAGTAAGACTGGGCTGGGGGGGCAGCTAGAGAATAGCATATAAAGGCAGCAGATCAAATTAGAAAGAAGCAGAAAGGGAAAAAGAAGTAAGAAATGTTAATCCCTTGGCATTTCAGTCCATCAGGGCCCAGGAGGAAACAAAACAAGGAGAATGGGAAACAGCACCAAGAAGTACAGCTCCAACTGGGACACAACAGGGCAATCACACACTCTGATGATACCTAATATAAACCTTCAATTTCTCACTGTTTTTCTTTCTTATTTATCTTAGGTAAATAATATTTTTCATTAACCCTCCCCAGTGTAATCCATCAGAGCCACTGCTTCTCTCTCGTGCTACTTAAAATAGAGTGGGGGTTTGGACTGAGAAGAACCCAACATAGACATTGTTTATACAAGAAAGAGGATTTCCATGACTTCCTCTCTGAGGAATGACTGTAAAAGTCATTCAGTCAGGGGACTCTTCATAGCCTCCTCCATAACCCTCCCAAGACACAGTCCCTGTGACTAAAAGATGTCCTGCCTCCCTCCCAGGCAGGGTTCACACAGACCCACTTCAACATAAGGGTGATAATCTTCCCTTGTAACCAATGGCTGGACACAGACTGCATAGAAATGGCTGAGGAACAGCTGAAGCAGGTTCTCATTCTGACCCTTGCTTCAAGGACATGCTGAACTCTCTGAGACTTCAACCTGCATTCCAGAGGCACCCTTCACAAAGTGCTGCAGACTGGAATCTGCCCAGACATGGGCCTGCATGAAGTTGCCAGGTGTTACACAGACACAAGCCTGAAACAGGCTCGTGGGAAAACCAAAATAGCCACTGGGCTTACCTACTTTTATCTACAATTGTTATTTTTGAATTAAACTGATTGAAGGGTCAGAGCACCAAACAGTTTTCCTTTTCATCAGTATATCACAGATATACATTAGCACCTCTGCACTTCTGACTTAAAAATAATAGTCCCTGAAATGAATAATTGCCTGCACTAGAAAATTATCTTCATGTGGTTTTTGAGTATTTATATGTGAATACATACTTGGTAGGCTGGGATACCAGAGCATCCTTGTGTAGTCTGTAACATGGGAAAACATTAAATGTACCAGGTTCCATGGAAACCCCTTCCACAGATGAAAACTCCTTTTCAACCAAACCAAACATTTCCATCATTTTAAATCCTGGAAGATATCAAATGGCATATTTTATTAATTTAAATTAATACTGCATCAGAGGATACAAAAAAAGACATTGATAATTGTATCTAAGAGTTCCATTGCCTGTTAGCATGAAGGGAAATGTATTGCCTAATACTGTGAAAATAATGTAATGAAAATGATTCCATAAATCAGAAACAAAAATGAACACAAAAATACTGTACCTGCAAAATTATTGCCATCTTTAACTACCAGTGGGCAGGCTGGAAAGGAAAAAGAGATATATTTAAGAATACAAGAGATGTCCCACTGAGTCAGAACAGTCATGCACTCAGACTTAAACTCAGCACTCTACCCCCAAGAGCAGCAAAAGGAGGCTGGGTAGGAAGGACAGGCATACCTGGCCACTTCCTACTCCATTCTGTCAATGCTTCTCAGGATCCCCAAGGGTTGTAGCAAATATATTAAGGAGTGCTCCCTGTGTGCTCCATATAATATATTTGTATGGATTTCTTGTCCATTAATTTGTCTAATCCTCCCTATAAACCTGCCTTCACAATCTCTTCAGCAATTTCAAATTTGTTGGGAAGAAAAGTAACAAACTCGTTGCCTCTTGCATAAAATAAAGTTTGTCTTATATGGGGATTTAACCAAGTGTTCCCTAATTCTCTGTGAGCTTTTCCAGCCTAACCCATCTCAAGTTCAAGTACTGCAGCAGACATTCCCTGTACCTGAAACTCCACAATAGTTTCCATGAGCAAGAGAAACCAGAACAATCCCTAAGATGTGTACTCACATTTTTAATAGCTGCAAATCTGATTTATACATTTCTTTTGGCAGGGAAGAAAGGTCACTAATATATTTCAGGAAAGGTGCCCTGGGAAATCAACAAGCCTAAAGCAGCATATCAACCAAATATGGCGCCCCAGGATACTCACATTTGAAGATCACTTCTAGGAAACAAGCACAAGTGACCAATAAAGGATACTGTTGAAAATTGTCAATGTTTAACATTCTCTCTACCATTGAAAGTAGAGCTCATGGTCAAAATCTCAGAACTGGTGGCTCACAAGCCACATCCTTTTAGCTTACCAGCTCTGACAATTCCGAGTCTCATGAAAACTCACAGCCCTGTGCACAAGGACTCCTTACAATCACAAATAGTTCATATCAGCCACATCAGTGCCTGCTTCTTGGCTTATACAAAAGGAAGTACATTGTGGGCACAGACCTAAAAGCATGTGAATTAATGACCAATAATCATTAAGTGTTGCTCTGGAATGTCTATTCCTTAATTTTCATAAAGAAATGGAAGTGTGGCTTTCTCACAGATTCCAGAATTTGAGTGTGTTTTATGCTTTTCCTTAGGCTACAACTCATCTACTTTCGTAACAAAAATGTTAATGATTGGATCTCTATTAATAAATAAACCATGTGACTTGAATAAGAAAGAATGCAGCTAGCAGTACTCTTACAGAGGGTTAAAGTAGCCTAGAAAATAAAATAAAATTATCTTTTATGATTCTGAAATGTCAACAACATCTGAAATGAGTTTTTGACAACCAGTGGCTATATTCTGGCTTTATAGAAACAACCATTAATTATTTTGAAGTCACAAAACCTTCATTTCCCTTATCTTCTGCGGAAATACGTTAGAATTATAAAGTCAGTAGTAAATTATCTTAAAAAGATCAAGACTTTGTCTTGATACAAAATTAATAGTTACAATCTCCCCAGTATTTACAGTTATTTTAGAAACAAACATAAATCAAAATGGCTAACTTGCTGATGCAGTTTCACAAACAAAAGTGATCAGCTCATCTTCAATCTTTGTAAAGGCATCAAAGTCATCCACGAAGAAGACATGTCTTTCACTGGGCTTGCTGCCAATATTAACTAACTCTGAATAGTCAGCATCAGCCACTCCAATAGCAAAAAAGGTAAACCCTGTAAAACAAAAAAGAACACTCCTGTGAGTCATTCATTTTGAGAGTTGACATACAAGATGACCACAACTGTATTTGCACTGACTCCTTTCCTAATTAAACAGCAACTTGGACATTTAATTATTACCCTATAGCATGAGAAAATTCACTTATGTAATCTAAAATAGAAGTAAAACATTCTCTGTGAAATATTTCTTCTGGGTATTTATGTTTAATTAGTTAAAGTTAAACCTTAAGTGTTTTCTTGAAGATATAGGACTACTCAATAGTTTAAAGTTTTAGCATACATTTAAATACTTTTTAAATTTAATGCTATACTCTATTACACAAAAATAGCCATGTATCAAGTACAGAATAAATAAAAAGTAGAGAAATTAATTTCTTGCAGGTTCTTTACAGATTTTTTCTGTGCCACATGTTAGTACATATATTATTTCAAGGCACTGCTGCCTCATGAGAGAACACTGAAATAAATGCATTATTATTTCATCAGCAATTTAACTGCACTGGTGTCACTGTTCTATATATTTAGCATTAATATTTTTCAAAATATGAGCCTGACTTAAAGGATTTAAATCAAATGGAAACTGTACCCTACATGTTTCAGGAGCAACAA
This sequence comes from Molothrus aeneus, assembly GCF_037042795.1. NCBI lineage: Eukaryota > Metazoa > Chordata > Aves > Passeriformes > Icteridae > Molothrus > Molothrus aeneus. The sequence goes on along the minus strand of NC_089646.1, from coordinate 140,545,024 downwards.
AAGAGCCATAAGTTTTTCAATGTTTTCCTTTCCATAAGAGATGAAGGAAAAACCTCTCTTCATCAGGCTGAATATAGTTGGTGGATATATTGTTCTAGCATGGCTCAGTCACAAATTTCTTCCAGTCAAGCAATATTATCTTTAAGTTTGAATAAGGACCAGGGGCATTCATCACCTTCTGCAGAGCTTTAAGCATAACAAAACTTTGACTTAATACATTATAACAATATCTTCATGTCTCATCCAAGATCAGCATCTCTTTGTGCCTCTCCATCACAAATGCCCATCAGTACCTGCTCCATCCTATCTGCAGCCTCACTGTGCAGCACACTCCAGGGAAAATGGGAGAGGGGAATTTGTGTGCCACATCCCAGCAAGTGAACCCTCACAGAGTGCCATCTTCTCTGGAGGCCATTCCCAGCCCAGGAGCTAACAATGTAACTGCAAGACTTACCTGAGAGATGAATATTTTCTGTTCAGTTTAGACACAAACTCCAATTTATTCACAAATACACAGTTTTCTTAACTGCTACTTAAAACAGGTCATGCAAGCCCACTATTTTGTCATCTGCCTTATTGATGAAGACCCTACACTCAGCATCTAGCAACAAAACAAGGAGGCAGCCAAGCTGGACAATTACATTTGGTTTCAGAAATCAGTGAACTACACTGGGAACTTCATGGCTGTCAAAGCCAAAAGCAAATAAAAGGCACAAATGTAATTTCTCTTCAGGTCACCTCACATTAAAAGGAAGATAGTTTTTTTTCTTCCATCTTTTGGTTTTGTACCAGCTGGCACACTGTGCCCCCTTTGGTTTTGGTACAAATTTGGTACAACAATTAATCCATTTACACTTAGGCTCACAACATGGTGTGGCTGCTTAAAGCTCTAAAATTGAAGATTTTAAAAAAATTGCTAGAGGTAATTTGTGTAACATGAGAGCAAGTCAGAAACAGTGTAAGAATTTTCAATGGACCTTTTGTGTAGAAAACAAAATAGTTCAATTTGCTCATAACCACTAGACTACACTTTATAGATGATAATCCAGATTCTCAGGATCATATTCCCCAACTTCTTCATTCTGGGAGCAATTCCATTAACTAATACATGATATTAGCACTGCTGCCAAAATAAAAAATAATTCCATTAATCACACAAATCATGAATATCCAGAATCTAATCATATCCTAGTGATATTCTGTGTTTCTCAGCAATTTCTGTTTTCTTTAAAACTGGAGCAAAGGCTATCCTTACCTCATGCCCACACCTACTTAGATGCAATTACTGAAAAAAAGAACATGTGAGTTGTTTTTAAAACCACACAATTTACCATCTAGTTGCATTTCTCTGGAGACTTTGTTCACATCATCCTGTGATCGCCCATCAGTGATGACAACCAAGACCTTTGGAATGCCCCTTCTCATGCCTGCCTCTCCTGTAAATAACATTTCTCGTGCATGTTTAATGGCTTTGCCTGCAACACAAAAATTGACATTGACTGTGATACAAATCCCATTTCTATTGGCTTCTCATATCACATGTTACACATACATAAAAAGAAAAATCTGTTGTGCCCGCAGTAGTCTGTCAGTTTATTCATTCTGTATTTGTTAAAATCAAGATTTAGGAAAGTTTGATTTTGACCGTAATGTTTCAACTTCCGACAGCTTCGGCCCTCTGTTTTTCAATCCAGAAGGGGAAGATCATGAACGTGATTTGTGTGGCTGTCCTGGGTTCAGCTGGGATAGGCTTAATTTCCCTTTTTATTGCTGGTGCAGTGCTGAGTTTTGGACTCCATTTGAGGCTAATGTTGATAATGATGTTTTGGTTGTTGCTAAGCTGTGCTTACTCTGAGTCAAGCACTTTTCAGCGTCTCACTCTCTGCCCCTGAGCAGCTGCACAAGAGGACTGGAGGAGAGTGTACACAGGACAGCTGACCCAAACTGGCCAAAGGAATACTCCATACTATAGAACATCCTGCCCTGGGTATAAACTTGGGCAGTTGGCCAGGAGGGGCCAATCCCTGCTCTGGCATGGGCTGGCCATCAGTGATGAACAACCATACTAAGCATCATCTCTTATTCTTGGGGTTTCTCTCCCTCTATTTGTTATGCCGCTTTTTATTACTATTACTATCATTGTATTTTACTTTATTTCAACCATGAAACTATTGTCTCAGCCCACAAGCTTTACCCTTTTCTGATTCTCCTCCCCTTCCCACCAGGGCTAAGGGTAGGCAGTCAGTGAGCACTGTGTGGTATTTAGCTGCTGGCTGGGTTAGAGATAACAAAACTTTCCTGTTCTGGATTGTAGGGCACTGTCTACATTAACAACTGAGAATGTCATTGTAGTAAATGGAAAATTATTTTGATAATGCTGAAAGGAGATGCAATGCAACAGCTGCAAGAAATTTCTGTGAAGTCTGAAAATAATAAAACATAAGGTTTCCAACTGAAACAGATTTTAACCCTTTCAACCCTCATCTATAATTTCTTTATATCAGCAAGCTATTTTAAGGGATAAATTAAAATGCAACCTTAACAAACATCTTTCCCCATCCCAATCTTAAACATCCCATAGAGTCTTAACTGTCCTGGCTTATACCCAAACAGACACTCCACTCTCTCCAGTTTTCTACATGCTCTGCAAGCTTCCTCCCACCCTCTCCCCTTTATCACTTTTCTGCTCACTTGCCAAGCTGATTTCATATTACTCCCCATTCCACCTTCCAATACCCCCAAATTAATTTGATTTAAGCCCTCCTGCCCCTCTCCCTGCCTCCCTGATCCTTGTTATCACTATTGGTCAGTGGGGTGAATATGCAGCAGTAGGGGCTGAACTGTGTAAACTACAGATTACAAAGACTTTCTAATTTCAGAGCCCAACCCTTCATCTCCAGTGTGGAGACAGCATGCTATTACTGGTTTTGCAGTGATTAATTAAGCCATTTAGCAAATGAGAAAGAAATACTGTTTAGAGAAGCAGGGGAAAAATCTGCATTACAATCTCATCCTTTCTCACCTGTTTTTGTATTTCCTCCTTTGTAGGCTATTTGCTGAATAGCTTCAAGAAGAGTTTCTTTTGTTTTGTATGCATTCAATTTAAATTCTGTCCTGGGATCATCACTAAACTGAATTATTGCCACCTGTGCACATAGAAGATGTTCATTACAAAAGCACCACCCACTGCGTAAGCAAAAAGTAAGTGAATTTGACCACTTAAAACAAGGATTTATCTTGTAACTTTGCTTCATCTTTAAATTGAAGCCAGACTTTTTTCTCTTTAAAAAAGCTTTCAGTAAATAAAGTTCAATTTTACTCTGCAACTTTGGCAACCATCTAACACTTTCTGGTTTCATTTTGCAGCAAACAAGATGAGAGCAGTAATACCCACTTTGGCAGAAGCACTCTCAGTTGAGCCCAAAAGCAAAATCCTGGTTACAGCTGCTCACATGTGTACAGTTACTCATACTCAGAAGTGCTGGGACTTAATTCAGTCTCCATGAATTAATAACTGCACATAAGTAACTTAAGCTAGGGAGCAAGAAAGATTCAGGAATATATTTTGAAATATTGCCTCTGTCAAATGTGACACTACTGAGTTAAGACCCTGTATTACAATACTGTACACTAAGCCCCTACAACTCACAAAGCATATATTGATCTTCCTATTCCATAAGTGGTGCCCCTGATTTCAAAGGAGCTATTATGTTTAAATTTGTGACAAAGTTTCTGAAGCACCATTAATTATATTCTGGAAAAATAGCTGTATAGCAAGAAACAGTAAAAACTAAGTATTCTTCAGGGTTTGGACAAGTTAAAAGTAATTTCCAATGAGATCCTAAATCCCATATTATACAGGTAATATTAAAAGCAGTAACATATTTGCCAATAATATGTTCTGGAGCACCTCTCTAAACAAATACATAAATGGAACAATCATTGCAAATTTTATTTCAAGCACTGTAGATTCTGTAGAGTGTGTGATTCAAAATAACAGAACCTTTAGTTTTCCTTATCAATGCCATTTTTAGCTTATTTATAAATAAACACTACAATGAGTACCAAAAGCATGAAAAAACTTAAATGTCATTTGAATTAGAGGAGACTGAAATGATACTCAGCCCTCATGCTACAAAAATTTATACTGAGAATTTTAACATATGGTGTGCATAAAAAGATATTGAAAAAAGATACTGACCTAGAGCATATTTTATATTTTCACTGAACTGTGAAATGATGTCAGTTACTTCTTGATTCATTTCACTTCTGGTCTAGTCTAAAATACCCTGTCAAGTCCATGCACCCTCCATCTCTGCACACATTGATTACCTGTGTTCCATCGGGACCAATCTTATCCAAAGCTCCAACAGTGCTATAAAGGAAGTTAATTATCTTATTGAAATTGTCATCTCCAATACTCCATGACCCATCTACCAGGAATGCCAGATCAGCTTTGGCTGCTTTGCACACTGAGGAAGAAAGCAAGAATTTTGGAATTAGAGCAATGCCTCAACTCAAAAATCTCAAAAATTACTTAAAAAATGCAACCATCATGAAAAGACCTTTTTTAATATTAGTTAATACATGTTAGCTCAATGTTAGCTTCAGTCAACAGACCTGTTGGCATTGACCTCAGTGCAAGTGTAGAACCAGCTGAACTCTGCAAGGGAGAATTGTCTGCAGCAATAGATCCTATCACAGAACACACTTAAATGGTTCTTTGAAGTCTGGCTTATCATTTCTATTTTTATTTAGGTTTTTAAGTAATCTCACACATGAACTTATACAATGTCAACTCCTAGCACGACACAGTAAGCAAGATGACAGAATTTCAACTGTGGAGGTTCCCACTGGGAAAATCCATTCATAAAGTTACCCTAAGGTCTGCAGTGTCTAAGGCACTTCAACTGCACTGTGCAGGAGCAATGCAGGTTTCACCCATCTCATCTGATTCCAGCACATTCTTACGCAAAATGGCCTGCAAGAGCTGTACACTGCTCACACTTTTTGGGAAGTTGCTCACTCTTTCATGGGAACTGGGAACCTTCAACACTTCACAGAAATCCAAGTCTATTGCTTGGAGTCAGAAGTAAACTGTCTCAAACCAAAGTTATGTTTTTCAACATATTTCATCTTCATATTTCAGCTAAATCCAGAGAATAGGACAAGAAGATATAAACCTGTATTTTTATTTTCTGTTGATTACTCCTTGGATGACAAAACCCCCTCATTATCTGCTCCTATGCAGTTCTGAACACACACACACATATAAGGTCTTTTTTCCCTGTGCTTGTGGGTTAAATTCTCAATTTATACATGTCAGTTTGGTCCACAGACTTCAAGCTGATGTATTTGATCCTCAGTCTCCACCAATAATGCTCCTCTCACAGAAATATTATAAGCATCTGTACAAAATACAATGCATTCAAATAATCATAAAAGGAAGTCTGCATTTAAACAGGAGAGTCTGAATATGGCCCATACTTTTCACATTACCTAAAGTAGGCATACTTAAAAATAATGCTTTTCAAGTTTAATTATCCTAGAATGTTTGCTTCAGTTGCAAAATGTGTATGGTTTAGGAGGTTTGGAAAAAGGAAGTGTCACATATATTAACCACCCTTTCAGCAAATGTTAACAGTACAACAATGATGTCAGATTTTTGGCTCATTAAATTTAGGCCAGCTGCCTTAACAGTGTTTCTACAGCAAATGCCTTGTGAGATCTGCTCCCCATAGGTCTAAAATACCAGCAGAAAAACATTGCACCAACACTTTAAAATTACTAGAAACTCACACATGTAGCACTTACCCTCTTTTGCAGGTGGGATTGTAGGTGGTGGAGGCGGTGTTGAAGGTGTTGTTGGTGGTTGAGTAGGAAATGGTACTGGAGAATAAAAGAAGGAATATTCAAACATACCTAAAAGCCCAATATCTTTAATAAACAGCATTTTCTACTCATCTCCACATGAAAAAAATTCATTATCCCTAATCCACTAGTTATGCAACTGGAGATAAATGTGGTGAGTGCACAAAAGAAATATCACCTGAAAGAGAATATTACTAATGCAAAACAATTAATGGCTGTATGTGCAGTATGAATGATACAAGAATACAACTGAACTACTATTGGAACTGCCCCTTTTTGAGATCCTCCAGTGTAGCAGACCATGTGCCAGCACTATTCTCGACCTAAAATCCATAATTTGTTTTGAAAAAGGTCCATGTCCTTTTCTTTTCTCAACAAAAGTCCTCAGTAACAGAAAGTAGGTCTTTAGTCACTCTGGAAGGAAGATCATCTTAGTCCAAAATGCAAAGACAGAGAGGAAAAGCAAGCAAGTGCCTGCACTCAAAGCAGATCACAGTCTTCCCTGGTGAAGACTTTTTTGAATTTGTTCAAAGACCTTGTTCTGCTTCCAGACAGAAACACAGCTCTGACCCCAATTCTGACAGGACTGTGGCTCTGCTGCCTGCAGCAACTTCTACTAAAGTTGCTTTATAGTTTCTGAAAGTGTCCCTCACTCTTCTCCTGAAAATTGACATTGGAATTTCAACCTTGCAGAGATGTAGGTGAATATCCAATTACTGATTGACAGCTTTTCTGAATGCAACAGCTTTATTTAGCACCTTTCAAGATGGCCCAGCTGACCTCTCACAGATAAAATGCACATGCTTTGACTTCCAAAACTCTACAGGAGGAAAAGCTTCCACATTCATCCAAGGGGTTTTTTTACTCCTATTTTTATTCAATGCATTTAGAATAAGAAGCCACAGGTGACAGAACATCAGTCCTCCAAATCTAAACTTATTTGCTGTAACACTTAAGTTACATTTATAGGCAATGGAGAGTGTTAGATATGGCAACCTGAGAAAAGGAGCCTACATTTGGGAAAGCTCAGTGCAAACAGGATTCACTACATGTCCTCATCCCACTGTAGCTGATGTGGGTTTTCCCAGTGGCTTCAGCAATAGAAAGGGCTGGGACTCTGAAACACCTACACAGAAGTAGTGCTCAGGACCTCCATGGCCACAGCAACCCAGGACCAGACCCATGAAGAAAGGGTCACAGCTCCTGTAAGGTGACTTGAAAGGCTGCTCTCAGCACCAAAGAGATGCAGGTCACCCTGAAGACTGTTTCCCTTTTTAAAGTGAGACAATAGTTTACACAAATTATCAGAAACCATCATTCTCAAATGGACATATGGGCCAAGGTATGCTCTTCCTCATGCCTCCTAGCTCCCTGACCTGCAGAGCACACTAAACACAATTCCCCAAAAAGCAGGAGAAGCTTGGCTTTAAGAGAATGAGCCCTGGGCCATGAAGAATTGGGGTCATGCACCTGTGCAAGCTTTTCCTATGTGAAACCACAAATGTGGGAGGAAAAGAAGAAAATTAGAAACACTTTATACCCTGAGAGAAAGGGAACAGTATTGTGGTGTATAGCAATATACTGTGAGAAGACAGGTAATGCTGAGATTGGAAATGGGCTCAAAGAAAGATAAAATATTCATTCTAGTAGTCCCATGTTTTACTTCACAGTATTTTGAATTCATGACAGCAGGATCTTGCCTTCATAAACAGCTGTGAGGTTTTTTTCCTTTTTGCCTGTCTTGCATTACTACTAATAATAATTAAAAAGGGTGGTTGATTGGTTGGTTGGTTTGTTTCAAAACACTTAAATAAATTGGGTTTTGAGGTCCCATTTAACTGTAAATTATTCAAACACTAGTTAATTTTACTAAACAACAAGAGCTGCAGGAACAAAACTTTCTCTGCTTACCCATTTTTCTGTATTTTTTTCCCCAAAGTAATAGATATTCAGAGTATCCCATAGTGGGACTTTTTATGAAGAAAACTAAACCATCCTCCCTGTGTCTTTCTCATTAGAAGTCCAATAGAGTTGCTGAATGTGACTTAAAAATTACTTCATAGCAGTGGTGTAAGAATCCTGCACATCTGTGGAGGAGTCACAATGTACTTGAAAAATCAATAGCTCAGCTAAAGAAAACTGTGCAGGAATAGCACATGTGTGGGCAAAGGGCAGAACACAAGAAATACAATTGAGCATTATTGCTGCTGGCTGAACTCTCTCTCCTCTGTTTTACTCACACGTTGTCTCCGTGATGCTCACAGCAGGGCCCTCCAGCTCCTGAAGCTGTGTATGAACACTGACTTTATATTTGGTTCCAGGGACCAGCTCAAAGAAACAATGTCGAGGTGTCCCTCCACCAAGATTTACTTCTTGCTTTTTTCCATCTGGAATTACAAAAGAAACTATGAAAACTTTTTTTTTTTTTTTTTACTGTTTTATTGAATAATGTGATTTAAATCATAAATAAGAAGAGTACATAATGGCACATGAAGGGTAAGAGGTTGGCATAAGTTAATAAACTACATGCTGCCTTACTTTTGGAAACTGACCTCTGTGCAGAGGTCTCTAACATTTCATTATTCATACTAAGTAGGAGTTGAGGAATGTGTCAAACATCTTCAGGAAAAAAAGATTAATTTTGCCCCATGCACTGAAAGCAATAAAAATCACTAACACTGTCATGAACAGGCTTTGGATGTGGTCCTAAATTATGAGAGTCTAACTAGGAATTGTTGCATTATGTAATTCTATGTCATCCTTTGTCTATGCCTCTGGTTCTCAGCATACGTAATGTGCTTGGTCACAACAAAAGAGACTGAACTAGATATCATATTCCAGCTTTCCCTAGTAGCCACTTGGCAAGATGGTTAAGGAATAGCATTTACAGGGTTCCAAAACTGATTCTGCTAAATTCTGAATTGGAAGATACATTGACAATAGAAAAAGGCTGGGTACTGGAAATAGCATAAGGCATGTTTTAATAACAAGAAAAACTTTATCACCATTTAAAATCTGCATCAGGAAGAAGTGAAATACAAGCAACTGATCTCATACTTTACAGAGTATATAAAAAATGACAAACAATCATTCAGTGCTTATCAGGTGTTACACTAGTATAAAAATATTTGATCACTGCCTGAACCAGACACACACCTGATTTGACAATCAAGTCCCTTCAGGATAAATATTAATAAGAAACATTTGTTCACACTCTGGGTTGTTCTGCTTGTATTTCGGTGCTTTCAGCTCAGTTAAAACAATTCTGGCAGTTCTACATGAAGAAAGTAGGATGTTGGCTAGCTCCCAGATGAGAGGGATGTCTGTGCTGGCTCAGGCAAGCCAAGATCTCTGCTTTCTGAATGGCTTGTCTGTATTTCATGGCTTCAAATAAACCTTATCAGCATCCACTTGCCATTCCACAAAAAGGTCATGCCTTTTTTGCCACATGATCAGGGTTACTGTCCATGACACCTTTAACACAGCCCATTAACTGCACTTCTCTCAAGTTATCCAAGGTTTTCATTTGCTGCTGGTCAGAAGACCACGGGTGTCTGCTTGGGATAAGAGAGTTGGTCTGCACAAACAGTGACAAAATGTCTTCTGGCCACACCTGAGAATCAGTGAGGCTGGAGAGGCTGTAATTTACCCTCTATATACACTGTGCTAAAAGCATCAAGACTCCTTGTGTGACTGCACAGCATGGTGTCATGTTTATCCATATGAGTAACATTACTACTATAAGCTACAAAGAAGCATCAATAGAATGAGAACAAAACAAAACTGGACATTGTTCTGATTCTGTGGGCATGGTCTGGATTCCTTCAGAGCTTTTCTGCCCTCTTCTCCTGTCTATCCTAACCATACAGAGTACTGCCTGTGGTATATTTACTAACTTTGATGTATTCAGTTCATCCTTATCCATCTTTTGTTCTTCACAGCAGTGAAAAACTCAGATAATCACCTTTCTTCTACTGATAGATCAAAGTCTCTGACATAAAATGCACAAACTATCAATGTGTTTGACATAAAGGGACAGGGATGCTACTCCATTCTGAAACTGTCAGGGTGTACACACCTTTCTTCTGTCCATCATTTCCAGTATTTCAGGAGCCAGACTACAGGTCTAACTGCAATTTCTATGCAATTCAATTCTCTGGATGGGACGGTAGCTGCGTACCAAATTATTGAGTAACTTACCCTCGAGTGACTCTATAACTACCCTGTAAGCAGTGGCATGTCTGTGGAGCTGCCACTGAGCACACAGACTTGTCATGCGGACTTGGTAGGAATCCAAATTCGTCACACCCAAATACACTGAAAATTAAATTTAAAAAAAATCAGTTTTATACCTCTAATAAGACATACAAGAAAAAAATGACAAAATTATTACAGTGAAACAAGTCCCAATTAATTTTTAACACATAATGTCCATAGCTGCTTTAAAAAAATCAAGAAAATCTAAAAGAAGAATTTTAAAAAGTAGTGAAATTTAAAAACAGAAGTTTAGAACTTTAGGCAATTTACTTTAAATAATGAACATTGCTAAAAAGTTTGGTTATTACAAGTATAAAAGTATCATAATAATAGCAGAATTTCTGTCAAAATCGATTTAAAATTGAACTTTAGCTATATAAAGAGCAAATAATCATATATATGGACCTAGAAAAAATATACTAAATAGATTTTCATGAAGGAAATTTACATCTACTACTAGGCACATATCTTTTTGGCTAATAAACGGTATCTGCTTTATGATTCCTGTCTTGCTAACATCCAGCAGAGCACTGAAAAGCCTGGTAGAGTCTCATAGAAAGAGAGATTTTCATTTCAGGAAAACAAAGTAAGGTCTTCCACGTGAAAATTTATTCAGGGAGCTGCAGAAAGACACAGTTGTAAGGAAAACCAGCTTGTAGAGATCTGAGCAGCATGAAATCATTCTTACAGGTTTTGGCCACGCCTGTTAGGGCATCACTGAAGCCTGTTGAGTATGAAGCAAATACTTTAACACTGTACTCCGTTCCACTGAGGAGATTTAGAATGAGAATAGTATTAATATCATCCCCTACAAAGGTCTCCAATGCAGGACCAGGAGCTGCAAAATATGAAATAAATTAGAAAATCATTTGCTTATCCACTAAATTAGAAAATCATTTGCTTATCCACTAAATTAGAAAAAATTACAAGTGTTCATAAAGTTACTATTTTATGCCTTTTTTTTTAACCATACACAAATGCAAAGACATTCTCCTCAATCCTTGCATGGAAAGAAGACACAACAAACACAAAGGAAATTCAGCAGTGGGATTCATTAAGGCAGAGCTAGACACTGGCATCTGTTAAAACCCTTTTGTTCTGCTTCAGTGACTTACTACTGTTCTAAAGAGGCAGCCAAATATCTCCCCAGTTTGACTGTGTGCCAGGACCAACAGGGGGGACAGCAGATGCCAGCCAGCACTACAGTCACTCAGGGCTTCTTATACAACAGCATCATTTAATACTGTGCAAAAATGATAATGAAAATAGAAAATAATGAAACTTTCCCACTCAGAATCACAAACAGCTCCTTCATCACCTCCCCTAGTTGTTCTGGATACACTTCAGAAACCAGGCAGCAGTATTGTCTTTGGACAGTATTTTAGTCCCTCAATGGTCACATATCTGTGATTTGCTGTCAATAGAGGACCCTGTTTTTCTAAAGAAATTTGAAGGATTCTGGATGTCCTGTCTAGCAGCAAAGTACAGGCGGGTAAAGGATGCAGCACACACAAAATGGACAAGGAATAAAATGTCAAGTGTCTGAGAAGAAACGAAAACCTTTTATTGTGAGGGGAAGGAAGTTGAGGGACAGGAGAATACAGAAGAGAGGGGCAGGAAAAAGCAGACATAGTCTCTGAAAGATAGTCATGATAAAATGAAAAAACACAGACTGAAAGAGCTGGGATTAATTAGCCTTAGGATGGGAAGTCTAAGGGGAAATCTACTGCTGCCAACACCTACCTCATGCAAGGTGGTAGAGAAGATACAGACAGAATGTCTTCAGAGGCAAACAGGAAAATGTAGGAGAAAAAAGACAATATTGCAACATGGGAAATTTTTATCATATATTAGCAAAGACACTTCCAGTGACAGTAATCAAAAACTGGGAGAGATGCTTAGAGCAGTTTTAAAATCTCCGTCCTTGGAGATATTATAAATTCAACTGTCCAGAGTCCACTGAAACCAGTTCCAAGCTGGCCCTGTTTTGTTCAGGGAGGAAGACCAGATGATCTCCAGAGATCCTCTCCAACCTGCATCATTCTGTGATTATTAAACTTTCATATTGAAAAATACGAGGCACCAAAGTTAATAACACTTTCAAGGCTGTAGCTGCAACTGATAGATTTAAGAAAAAAAATGAGTGAAAGATGATGTTCAGTCAGAAATAACCCAAAAAAATCAGTTTGAAAACTCACTGTTGACAGGTTTGTAGACAACTCTGTAACCCATTGTTGCTGAAGGTGGGGCATCCCAGCTGATACGTAATCTGTTGTACCACTCATCTGAGACTCGTAAATTCCTAGGAGCAGACAGGGGCACTGAAAAGAAACCAAACTGAGATTTTACAAGTTTATCTCATACAAGCGTACGCAGAAAAATCAAGATGTGCAAATAAAAAGAGTGTGATACCCATTACTCTCAGATTTACATGTAAAATTATCAGGATGAAACTCTTAATCAAATTCATCCTTTGTATTACTCAGTGGATTAACCACAAACTTTAATCAACAAACAATGAATTTTTGAATTAATTCCAAAATTTGTCCCTACATTTCTTTTTTAAAAAATCTTACTTTTGTTCCCTAAAAATGTAAGGTAATTTAGAGATAATTATACATTATATAGTTTCTTCCAATCCAAGTGCACTAATGTATAAATAATGCTCTTTTGAACACTTAATTCTGTAGAATGGAATCAAAGGACTTATTTACAAGTGATTTAAGGCTCTGCATAAATAGCACTTTAATTAAGACAAGTTATGTAAATTAGGAGAACACTTCAATAAAATTATACTATCATGACCACAAGTGCACAATGAAAGGATTTTTTACAATATACAGTAGAGAGGAAGTTTAAGCTACAGCTGAGTAATCTTTTGGTACTTGGTCAGAACTCTGGAGATAATGCAATCACTTTTTATAAAAAGTTCAGCAGCATTTCTAATGACCTTTAGAAAGCAATGATCTCACACAAAAGAAGATCTAACAGTACAATAGTTGGTTTGATACCATCTCAGCAAGCTTTGTTTACTTTTTTTCTGTATTAGTTGGCTTGCCCTTGGTGGGCTGGTTATCAAGCATTTGGCAGTTCTATTACTGAACAAGTTTCTGCAAACTCAGAGTATTTGAAAATAAAATACAGCTTGTCTTTTAGAAGAAACCCATTGTTTATAAATCAATCAACTGAGATTAATTTAAAGTTCAAGTCATATAAATCATGCAAAATAAACCCACATTTATACTAAAATACATTCCTACAGCCAAGGAAAAAAGGCCACAAAGAGTAACTCTTTATTCATGCACATCCTGGCCAAAGACAGGCGGAAAGTTTGCACTTACAAGTTTTTCCAGGAGCTGAGACACTGACTCCCTCCCCATCAGAATAGATGGGGGTTACAGTGACTTTGTATTCTGTATCAGGCAGCAGAGGGTGAAGCAGAAGAGTGTTTTGTCTGCCGGGCACCATTACCTGGAGGGTCAGAACATGCAGAAACAATCAAGCTTAATGACTAGAGACAAACAACTTTATCTTACATAGTCTCTGACAACACATTCCACTAGCATTGCTGTATAGCTTGCATTTTCAAATATTATCAATACTCTACAGTAAAATAAAATCACTACACTATCCATCCTTTTAACAGATCTACCATTATACCAAAACAAAATAAAGGAAATGTTCCTAGGAGATAACACTGTTTTATATTAAACCTATGAGACACTACAGGTCCATAACCCATTGGTATTGTTTGGATCAGAAATACTTAAACTATTTCACTGTATAGACAAAATACATCCTCTTGATGTATAAATTCTGGACCTACTTAGATTTTCTGAAGCTCAGTAATAAAGACTGCTTGCTTTGTTCTCTGGAGACAAAAAATCCTCCTTCCCTGGGAGGAAGGGAAATCAGGTTATGAGATCTGGAAGCATTGAACTGGGCAAGCAGGAATAAAAAATGTCTGCATCTGGTCTGGAGACTTCCTCTGGAGAGGAAGTAGGATGGCATCCCACAAATACCAAATTGCCATGAAACCTGGAAGATCTGCCAGAAAAATCCAACCAGCTGGTAGTAGAGCAGCTGTAGAAATTCCTCTGGGAAGTTTTTGTTCTAGAGTACATGCTTCAGCCTGCTGAATTAAGCAAAGGGAAAGGTTTCCCTATAAGCAGCTAGTTCTAAAACTCTTCAATAGATTATTTTATTTTAGCCAGAACCTCAAAAACCAGTATCACAATAATGGTGGCAGGAGTGCCAAGCAAAGCCTTGCAATTGCTTAACTTGCCAGTAAAATTTAATCTCAGAGAGCCTCCAAAGCCTGTATGGGATCCACTTACATCACATGGTATAGGCATGGTAAAAAAGAAAAACTAGTCCTATGTTTCCTGTGCAGAGATCTGTGCTCTGAAGTGATGCTGTTGGAAGCAAGTCCCAAGGTCTGTCGTCACATTTTGGACATTCCCTGGCCCATGTCCATTGTGTGAATCTGTCACCTGAGCCAGCAACTACACGGATTTGGCAAGAAGTTGAGAGAAGCATAAGCCCTTTAAACTCATGGGGGAAAAGCAGAAAACAGGTCTATAAAAGGGTTTTGTTGTTTCAAAGAAGACTGATGCATGTGATGATGGCAAAGGTTTGAAGAAAGGTCTCACCAGTTTCACACTCCAAGATACATTCAAACTACTTCTAGTTTTGGCAAGTGATACAAAGAAGGAAATTTATCTAGTGCACCCAGGTGTTGAGACTCGTCAAAGTGCTTCATTCTTTGATCAAAACTGAACTAAAACCATTAATAAATATTCTTGAAAGATTTCCACATTCCTCTTCCATACACATGCATTCAAAACACACAAACTAAGTTTCTGAAAAAATCCAATCCAACTAATTTTTTTAGTTTTTAGAGCAGTGGATGCAAGCATTGAGAACTCTCCTCTCCACATGTGCATAATCTTCCACAGATCAATATAACTTTCAGCAGTGAGAAACATTTTTGGCTTTAAAGAAAAAAAAGAAAATTGATCTTTCCAGTATGTACAGCACACCCAAGAACACACATGCAATTTAGAGCTTGACCTCTCTGTATTCTATTACATTTTCTAGTCCCTGATTTTCAGCCAATTGCATAAAGAATTATAAAACTTATTAATATTTTTATGGAAAGGGAGGAGTAACTGAAACTTATATCACTGAAATCAGAGCCAAAAACTTAAGTACTCACCACAGAACTGTCACGCTATAGTACATGTAAGCCCAAATTCCACAAAACCTTTGGTTTCTGCCTAAAAAATGTACTTAGCATAGAAACACTCCCCTAAAATTGAACATCTGTGTTGTTTTATTGACATCTGTTGTGTACCTTTCAGGTGCTTGAAGCCACGTGGTAAAATACACTCCTTCAATTAAAATGTGCCTAATTCTAAGTGTAATCTTACATAAATCCTTTTTCAGTAAAGTATTTATGCACATGATACATTTCAAAGATGAAATGTGGTTAATCTGTTCATTGAATTGTAACCAAAGATAATAAGGCTTGAGAGTGTACTTAAAATTAAATAATTTATGAGAATAGAGCCAAGATACCTACCTAATCATACAGTTTTATAATTTTATTTAATGAACTTTTGAGTCAGCTGTAATGTCATTTTAATAGTCACAATTTTAATACCTTTCCTACACTTTTAATTTCATTTTAACATAGTAGTCATTGAATACTAAAGCAGAATGACATTTATACCCCCGACTGAGCTAGAGAGGTGAAACAGTGAATCTGGGATCAGAATTTCAGAAAATCTGAGTTATTCTCAGAAGAACAGTACAATTTGTGCCATTATACTGTGCAAGTTTTTCACTTTATCATATGGTATACTAACACATAGTTGAGGTAAGATCATAGAGCATGTTTCCTAGTCCAAAAGGATGACACTACACTGAAAATTCATTTTCAGGTCATAGTTGAATTAGGTGGTTAAAAAGTACATTTCCAGCAGGGTCACATAAAAGATGAATAAAACTGAAATGGGAAAAGACAGATTCATATTTTCCTAGGAAAAATATATTCTACTCCTTTTAATATTTTTATTGAAATGTCCTGATATAGGGATAAAAATGTCAGCTGCTAAATATCAAAAGAATAAAATATTTTTTTAACTGCCCTATGAAAAGAAGTGACTCAAGTGGCAGACACCAAGGGAGAATGATGGGGAATATTTTTTGCATTCTGAGCTGACTAAGGAAATAACCTTGAAATACACAACTTAATCTTTTAAATGTACTTAGAGCCATCTACAAACTTTATAAGAGATTTTGTGGAACACTAATAATACTATGCTACAATACTGCACTACTATACTGCACTACAATACTAAGTTTTCCCAATTTAAAAATAGTTTTTAAAAAAGGTACTTAGCCTAACTGAATTCTGAAAGTATCTCAAAAATTGTGAAGTCTTAAAATAATGGAGCTCAGGCTTCTTTTTTTTTTTTGCAGGGGAGGGTGTGTGTTTTGGTTTGTTTGCTATATGCTCCAAAGAGTACATGCAGTGCTCTTCATTCTTTCAATTATTTTCTGAAGTCTTAATGACCAGAAATTTTTCAGTGTAGGACATGTTTAATCTTGATCATCACATGGTATTGGAAAAATAAAATAAAATTCTCAGGCACTTAGATTAAAAAGTGCTATCCTTATTGTGATATGTTCAGGTTCATGAGAAGTATGAAAAGTCTGCATTTGAACTTTAATTCCATTGCGAGAAGAGAAGAGAAGAGAAGAGAAGAGAAGAGAAGAGAAGAGAAGAGAAGAGAAGAGAAGAGAAGAGAAGAGAAGAGAAGAGAAAAATTGCTGAAGGAAAAAAAATTGCTTAAGACTGTGAAAATATTTAAGTGTCATTAAAACACAATCTCAGGATAGAAGAATGCTTCGGAGTAAAAAATAAAATTAAAAATAAAAAACCCAACTTGGATGAATTTAAAAAAGGACAGGGAAAAAAAAAGCCAGCTCCTCTTTAACTGTGAGCTCATCAAACATTTGTGTGACTGGGCCTTGATCTGACGTTCGACTGCTGTTGCCTGCAGTGCAGCATGTGCTGTGCAATTCGAACTTTGAGGTTCAAGCTCACAGTAATATCAAACACAGATCCTTTACTAATTGCAACAAAATTGTCATATAAGAAGATATAATTTCTTAGCAATTATTAAAGAAGCTTGTGAAGTCAATAACAAAACTCATACAGACCATTCTTACTGCTTCCTCAGCATGGTCCCCTTCTGCAGTGAGATAGGTCACTCTGAACTGCTGAGCACTGTAGTCAGAAATGTCCCATGTCACTCTCAGACTTGAGGTTGTTTCATCATCTATAACAAGGTTTCTGACTCCTGTTCTAAAAACTAAATCCAAGAAATATTAATTGATATTTTCTCAATTATATTTTTAGATTTAATATAATTTTTACTTTGTGCTGATTATCATCAAGTATGCAAGCTCTCCTGAAGTCATGGTGGCTCTGAAGATCCACAGTGGGGCAAAACCATGTAACTCAGTCATATCTGGGCTTAATAAGACAAAAACTGTAAGCACTTATTAAAAGAATAGCTATCCTATACTTCTATTAACATATAATATCCCATCTGCTTTGTTTTTCTTACTCAGTTCATGGAGCTTTAAAATAATCCAAGCTAGAATGCCACAGAAGAAAAATAACCCAGAAATCTTGTTCCTTAAAAGGCAATTGTCTAATTACAAGAAAAGAAAGAGAACACTCAAAACTAAACAAAATTCTGAAGAGTTCCCAAGCTCACATTTATAAAAGAAAAGAGAAATTCTAGGTGAATTTTCCAAATCAGTCTCTGTGCTCCTAAGTAATACCACAGGTACCATTCAGAGTCCCCACCCCAAGTCAGGGGTTGGCTCCTCATCCATGCCAGGCCTGTGCAGGAGGTTGGGCACACACAGAAGGGGGTGCAGAGCAGCACAGTGTGCACCCCTCAGCAGTGACCTGCCTTCCCTTCAGGAGCATCCTCAGCAGGATCCCAGCTCTGCCCCCAGCCCTAGGGGTGCCTCAGTGCTCTGCACTCAGCGTTTGAACTGCTGGCATTTGCTCTGCTCACCTGCTGTGCTGGGCTCAGGGCTTGTGGCACTGGTGGTGGTCAGTGTGCTGGGCACTGTGGTTGCACTTGCAGCTGAAAGACAGGACTCAGTCACTAACAGCTCAACAAAACATGGAAGTCACAATATTCTTCTTGTATGTCTAACTGTGACAATGAAACTGTGTGCTCACACCTACAAGAATCCCACACACTTCAGACATTTCAGAGACTACAAGGGAATTATTCATTTAGTTTACTTTAGGCACATATATTTGCAGGATTAGCATTTAGATCTGCAGATAAGACATAATCATAAATTGTATAATTAAATAAGAATGCATATATTTTCACAAATTTCTGGCTGAACTATACACAATAGACTTCCACTTTGACCATTTGTTAAGGTTGTCAAATTAATTAAACTGAACGGTTTTTTAAGAGTGTTTTACTTCTGTCCAAGTAAAAACCAGACATTCAGCAACTCTGGGAAGTATCAGCATCATTTGGATGGGTGTGGGCTTCTTGCTTTAACAGAAAATTTAGAAATAAGCCTGCAGTTAAATTACTAAAAACAAATAAATTTTAGAATTTACACCTAAGAAATAAAGTTTTTTACTTATCCAAGTAATTATTGATAAAAAAGAGCAATCTTCCTGAAATACAGGCCACTGTTTTGATAATAAACTATAAAATAAGCTGGACATGATTATCAAGTTTTATCTTTGTTACTTTCATGTCAATGCCACTGGAGGCCTGTGTAAGCTTTTTGGACCATTATTTAAGCCAAGAGTGAGTTCACCTCTAGTGACTATAAATGACATAAATAAAAAAAGAGTATATTGAAAATGCCCAACAAATTAAATTCCTGTAATTTTTTTACTTTAAAACATTTAACACACATCCCTTCCAAAATCTAATGTACCTTCTCATAAGGAACCTGTTTCAAAGCCTAAATATTAAAATGCAGGATGGAAGAATATCTACCCAAACCCAAAGGTTATTAATACCACAGGCTCAGAAAAGGAGCCAAACCACTATTTTGATTCAATGCGATCTATCACATAATATTAAATAGGAAAAACAAAAACTCGTCAGGAAAGCCCTGGTGCTAAACCACCACATTCTTCAATATTATAGCTACCCAAGATGAACCATGTTTTATATATAAGGTAGGTGCCTCAAATGTAAATCATTTAAACATTTTTTTTAATTACAATCAAGAGTTTTTCTTACACGTAGCTCCAAGAATAGCAACAACTTCGCTTTCACTTTCATCATTAAAAACTGCCAGCAGAGAAACTTCATATTCTGTGTCAGGCAACAGACCCTCTATAACGTGACTGTCTGCATCTCCGTTTATGACCACCTAAGTTAAACAGCAAGATTGAAGAATATCAGTTCAGCATCTGATTATTTTACAGTAATTGACTACAATGAAAGAATGAAAATAGATTTTCCTTTAAAATAAATTAAATCTATACTCAGTTCTGCCCAAAAAATTTATTACTACCACAGAGTACATCTGGAAAAAACACTTAAGAATATTTAAAATGTATAGTATGATGTTTTCACCAAAAGCTATTTAATTGCTAAAGCTGACCATATGCTTTTTTTTGAATCACTACCATTCAAAATATTTATTAATAAAACAACATAACAGGATAGATTAACTTCCATTTGTATTTCTACAATTCAAACATTGTTAAGACAAATGCATTCAGTATCTTCCCTGCCTTAAATCTGTTTCAATATCAGAACTGTAATCTCGGTTATGGTTCCACATTTCTGAATGGAACTTGAAAGAACACATGCTTCAGACTTGAGGATTAGGAGAGATGTGCTGATGATTAGTTTCCTATATGGTGTGGAGTTTTAAACAGTCATTTTCCTCACTTCTAGCTGTGACAGCAGCAGAAGATTGACATGCAATGTAAACTGTAAGCAGGTTTCACTTCAGATTTTTGTGTGTTTCATTTATTTTATTGGAAAGGATAACCAGATGGGGAGGAGCTGGGACAAAAGGGACAATAAAACAGCAGGTACAGGAGCCTGAGCAGTAATTCTGGTGAAATGGACTGGCCAGTTTTGGGAATAGTTTTCAGGTTACACAAACTACAATAAAACAACCTTTCTCTGGGTTAACACTGACAAGTTTTTAAAGGTGGTCCCTGCATACTCAACATCAAAGTAGGACTTATAGTGGAAATCAAACAATAGATATGTCCTGTGTAAAATCTGCCACAGAGCTTTGCAGAAACAGTGAATCACACTTCATTTTTTTAACCACCACAGGAGTTTCCTGAGTTGGTCCTGGGGAAAGAGGACCATAGCACAATCACAGATCTTCTGAACTCAAATACAAAAAGAAAAACAGAAAGAAATAAATTGGGGCCATGCCTTCTACTACTATCAAGTAATGGATCAGGCATCCCATGCTGCACACTTTCTGGCACAGATTTTTTTGGAAAATTTCAGGAATAAGCTTTGAGTCAATCTAGCTGTATACTAAGTAGGTGCATGCAATGCCTTTCTTTTCAACCCCCCAGTGCCTCTAGTTGTGAATCAAATAATTGTAAAATATCAATGCATAATTACTCTGTCACAAGTAACTTTGGCATACTTTCTGAAGCATCACTTCCTTCAACCTCCCCTCCTAGCTACAAAAAACACCACAAAGTGCTGAACTTTCAAGTGGGCAGGACAAATAGCAGCAACAAGCACACGAGTACAACAGTATGCATTCTCTACTGTATGCCAGAAATAAAAGGTCCCCCTTAAATTTATTCTGGTTTTTTAGTGCCAACACTTGACTGCACTCTCCTCACCCTTCAGCAGAGTGGGATGAGAGGTGTGTGATTAACCACTCTCCCCTGACCCCTCTCAGATAATTGGCAAGCTGGGTCTCGGGAGAAAGAAGGAGGGATTGCATGTCCTTTGTCTGCATGACTGATCACTTAGCTGGGAAAGAAGCTTAAAGAGGCAACAGCCTGGAGGTATTGTGCTATCCTAGGCCTGACCCCATTAGAGAGTTCATGCAAGGAGAACAGAAAGCAGCTAGGGCATCTTTATTATTTCAGCATTCTAAAGTATTATAGCCTCCAGCAGTTCTTTGTGAATACAGTGAACAAGTAGAACATTAGCAGTTCAAATAGTTCTTGAGAATTTATTCTCACACTGGAAGAATACAGATATTTCAAATCTCACTTAAAAATGTGACTTGAGGGCTTTCCCTGGCAGCTACTCACTGGAACTGAAATAGAAAAAAATGAGTTCATCTACTGCAGAAGAAACTGCTAGTGGATGACCTGTGTCCACTCACTCATCTGCCAACTCCTTCTTTTCCCTGCTCACATCTCTGATTTCTCTCTTTCTTGCATGACTACCTCTTACTAGGTGAAAGAGAGGAAAAGAATCAGGCTAAGCTAAATTTACAGAAAAAATGACACATAACCTAAGCTATAATGACTCTTTCTGCCCTAATGGATGACAAAATATTGCATGAAACCTAGGGCCAGGTGTGAAATGTCATTTTTCCCCTGAGTTCTGTACCCAGATAAACAGTTTGCAGATGTGGCCTCCGCACACACTGCTGATGCCAAGAGAGAAAGATGTTTGAGAGTCACTAAAGACTGAGAAGTACAAAAGAGGCCAAAATAATGAGTTAATAAATAAAGAAAAAGAGGAAATGAGACAGACTATGAAAATTTGGGAAAGGAGAGAAAGTGTCTGTCTTTCTACTTCGAAAAATAAAATTAAAAAGGAAAAGCTAAAGGGATGAAAATAATTTTAAAATTTAGACTGATGGAAAGGGTACTATGGAAAAGGTGTACAAGGGCTTAATGCAAAAAATACAGCATGAGAGGGAAAAAAGAGAAAACATAAAGATGAATAGATGAACAATCTAATAAATTAACTATACACTGTACACTTTTCCCTTTGTAATTTTACTGTGCCCAGCACATTAGACAAACTTGGAGCTTTACCTGAGGATATCACTACTCTGGCTCAGCTACCATCTTCACATCAAAGTGAAGAACATGAACCTCTAAAAACTGAAGTGGCCCCAAAAAACAATGCTAGTTCTAAGGCTGTTGGCACATTACAGATTAGATTGACTAGTCACAAAATACCTCTTCTTTCCCTACTTTCTCTTCAAAGCAAAACTGGAATATTAGTTTGATTTTTGTTTAGAGAGCTTTGCAGTGGGGCAGATTTTTCTGTAAGTCAATTGGCCATATTTAATTAGCAAACATTGCTGCATAGTTGTCCTCAGAATGGAATTCTCCCTCCTTTTCACCCCTCAGGATGTCAAGGCAACTTACCTCCTCAGACTCCCCCCCATCCAAAGGAATCCATGCCAATCTGTAAAAAGCAATATCTGATGAGGTGGGCTTCCAGCTGACCCTGAAACTATCTGTGGATACTTCATCAATTTCCAAATGCTGGGGAGTTGGAACTCTTTCTGGAAAATATTACACACAAGAAAAGTGAGAGTGAATTATGCTCTGACACTTCCATAGATGGCAATATCAGGCACACACCACTTTACTTGCAGTTTCTTAAAGGAGTATAACATGGGAGGTAGTTACCAAAGGCACTACAGAATTCTTTGCCCACTTATTTGTTCTTAGAGAAGTAGTTCTGTAGTTCAGGGAAGGGAATAGACTCTTCATTCTAACTGGACAGGCCTCCTTATCCTCTCTCCACTGAAGGAGCTGCATGAAACCCTAAGTCCATCTCCTTTGCTCAGAGCTCTGTTCACCAGGCTCTTTTCTTGTACCTCAAAGCCAAGTCCCAGTCTCTGCCTTTTCCAGTCACTGTATACATTTCCATTTGCACTTTGCATGTGTCAAGATCTTGCTCCATACATGTATGTTCTCCCTTCCTCTTCCACCTCGTCTTTCTCTTTCCTCTCCTTCGTCCTTTCTTTTCCCATTGTTGTTGGAAAGCATTGATATGTGTCATCAGCCATTTGTTTAATGCAGACCTACAGTTACAGAAACTATAACTGTGTTAAACAAACTGCAGGAACTTTGAATGTCGTATGTATTCTCCTTTTGATGTAGTTCCTCTGTATGTATATAAATTTCTATCCCCTAGTGCCTGGATATTTTAGTGGTTAAATGTATGATTCAAAACTCATCACACTTCATCTGGAGGTACAAATGCCATCTCACTGAATAATGCTTCAGAAAGCTGTGGAGATGTTTTCATGATGTCAAGAGATTACTCATGTGAGTAAAGAGGCAACTGGCCCCATAGTATGGGAGCAAAGAAGCCAAGAGTAGCAATGAAAATAACAGAAAGCATTCCATATATTTGAATTCACGGCTAGAGACCTTTGCTGTAACTAATCTTACTTTCCAGTAACATAAGAAAGTATAAAATTTCTTCTTGGAAGGCCTTCAGAAGTTCAGCAATACTTACTTGTGGTAAAGCTGCCAGTAAGTGGTTCAGATTGTCCCTCATCATACTGGGAGAAAAGAGCAACAGTATACTCTGTAAGGGGTGCCAAACTTTTCAGAGTATGGGTTGAAACACGACCAACTTCCACCTAGAGAAAGCATGATTTTCAGTAGATATTGACCATACAATACATTATCAGTGTGTGACATTCTTCTGGGTAATAATGATACACAAGAAGAATGTCATGCAATAAGAAGAGAAATTCAGTGAAACTACGAACAAGTATAAACTCAGGTCCATCACAGCTGACAAAACTAGTTATAATAGAAAAATTACAAAAAATGAGAATTTTGTATTCATGGCAAACCATGAAAAAAGAGAATTCAGCCTTGGTAAGCCCAGCTGTTCAGCTAACATCAGCACTGCATGTTCAGGAACCCAGAAAGGGAAGAAGCTTTTTGTGCTGCTAAACCTAACCTCTTGTCATGGACAATCACTGCATAAAACCCTTATGTTTCACATTTGTCAAGAGACAGATGAGAGATTTGTCTGGTCTCTCTCCAGGCTGCAGTTAAGTGACTTTGCCAGGGACATAAAACTCAAAGCTGTATAAACAATTTATCAGTCCAACTATTGAGTGCCACATTAGCTCAGCACCACAGGGAAAATGCTACCAGTGCAGAGCAAACAAGAACATGCCACCTGTTCTGTGAACAAAGGAAAAGTGAACTGGACATTCACTCACATTACAAAGTGTACTACAATGAGCCTGAGATGTTCAAATACCACTGTCACCAGTACAGTCCGGCATATTATCTGTATTAAGGGTAATCAATGGGAAGAAGTCAAATGATTTCTAATTTAAATTTTAAGGGACCTAGCATAGAACAAAGAAACAAAACATTGCATAGGTATGCTCCCCTCTAAAGCTGAGAGCAGTTTCTTCAGGTTCAATACAAATATTCCACTTTACACAGATGAAAGGCCAGATATGTCCCAGAAGAAACATAATTACAGATAACTACCATTAAAGACTTCTTTTTCTCGAGGGCCAAGTTCTCCATGACAACTTATTTCCTAAGGGACCTGGACTGTTTTAATAATCAAACCCACTTTAATAATCAAACCCAATCATACCCATTTTTAAATGTGTATTTAAAAAAAAATATTTCAGTATGAATCATTCCATCCCATTTTGCCTTCTATCACAGAATTCATGCTGCTAAAAGGTATTATAATGCACCCTTGGTAACAAGGCAGAAATAAATATTGCAAATTATTAAATGTAAGAGTCTAAGTTAGAACATCTTGGTATTGCCTTAGCACTAACTCTTAACTCTGTTAAAGCCAAATCCTTTTTCTAGCAAGTCTCAATATAGAATTAAAGCAATACATTTCGAGAAAATGTGGCAAAGCCTTCAGATGGTCTTTTTGAATGAGCTTGAGTCCATGATATGTGATCCATCAAAAGTCTTATTATCTGAACTGAATAAAGAATAAAAATTTCCATACTATACATTTAGTCAAGATCCTGCTCCTAGCAAACCACTATCCCCTGGTCTCCCTCAGTTTATGTGCCCCCAGCTGCTCAGAGTACTCTCCCCCACACAAACATCCAACATTAAGCAAACTCTTATTTACACCAAGTTTCCAAATTCTCTTGCAAATCTTTTTTAGAGCTTGCATAGTAGCTTTTGTTTATAAACATTATCCCTAATAATTACAGAAGTTTGGGAAGGTTTGAGACTGGTTAAGGGAAAAGTGTTGCTAAAATTTACCTCGTTGGTTTCTGTCCCGTCTGTTTTAACGTACATGATGCGATAGCCATTTACGTTTTTGGAAGCAGGATCCCATGAGAGCTTAGCACTGTTGTGTCCAACATCAGAAAATTTCAAGTTTGCTGGTGGACTTAAAGGCACTTGAAAAGAAAAGAGGCAAAACCATGAAAGCAATCCCAGGTTTTAGCTGTGAATTTTTTCATGTCTTAATAATAAATAGTATGTTTTCCATTCAAAATTTTATATCACCAGTCTTTTTATTCAAAGGCCTATATCAATGGAGCTACAAAAGTACTTAAAGGCAGGTAAAAGGGCTTTGCTTTTTAGTTAAACAGAACTTCCAGATTTTCTAAATGTATCTCAACTGATATTGAAAAATAAATAGGTTATGATGTTGTTCACTGCAGATATCACAGCAAGATCTAGCCTACAGAACACTTGCAATAGATTTTGGGTTGTATTTGTGAATTAATTTAAGCCAGCTAGTACTTCATCCTATACACATTTGGTTTTCATGTGTATCCTGTATCCCAGCAAAAATACTTCATGACAGTAGAATTTGGGCAAAAAACCTTCTGAATCCTGAAACACCTTGATATAAGGGAAAGTTTTTCCAAAAAGCATAACCAGCTGAGAAGATCTCCAAAGATGCTACTTTTATGTCTGCCTACCCTTTCTGTTAGGAAACCTTAGCTGTTTCCCAACAACAGTCCCAGTTAAAGTCTTACTTTTATTCTTGACTGTCACGAGCTGAAGGAAAATGAGGTCATGCAAGAGACAGACTCAGATTACATCCACTTCTCTGTCACACCACAGAAAGCAATTTGTGCTGTCTGTTACTCTCAGCAGTAGGTTCTGTATTAGTCCAACATCTGCTACTTTCCTCTGAATGTTAAAACCTTCTCCATCCATCCTGCCTTCACACACACACTCCCCACCAGTCCACGTGGACAGATAAATATCAGCACTTCAGAAGCTGCTTTCCCCACACAATAGCACCTGGGAAAAAGCAAAGATTTTAAAGGCCTCATATATTCTGTGAGATCTCTAGCCAGGCCATTTATCAATGCAGACTCTGCAACCAGCTTAGGAACAGTGAAGTCAGCTTGGCTCTGAGAAGAGAGAAGACGGGAACACACTGGAACTGTAGTAGATGGCTTTGCCACACATTCTGGCATTCAGCATATTCCTCTGAGTCTGGTCAAGGGAGGTTCACGTGCTGGCTTTCCTTTCCACTTTCTGTCATCATGAAATGCACTTCATTCCACCATCCAGGTCATACAACAAAATGTGTCAGTCTCAGCTCCTTCCTCTTGGAACCAACCTCCTGACAGCACTGCTCTCAACCACACAGGCAGTCCTGGTGCCAGACTTACGTGATATTTACAGTGAGTCTTGGATGAATCCTGGCCCCAAAATGAAACTACACCCTAGAATGAGCTTGCTGACCATGTCTCTGTTTGGCATAGGGAAGGTTTTGCTACAGTAACCAAGATGATGCAATGAGTAGAATATTATTTACTAAACATAGATTATTAGAAAATACACCTAATACTACAGCAAATTTGGCAGATCATTCTTCAGGCAGATATATGCTGCAGGAAGAAAATACCAGGTAGCCTATTCATTAATTATAAGCCAGAAAAAATCACACTGGAAGAAAAAAAAAGGGAAAAAAAAGAAGACAAAAAAAGAAGCTTAATCAGATTCTGAACCGGTAAGGCATTACTGTTAAACACCAACAATTAACAATGTGGGACAGGCATGATCACAAGGATCTTTCTCCCTCCCAGATTGCCCCACTGCTTGATTCATCTAAGCCTGCTAGCAGAGGGCTTATTTGAATAGCTGCATGACAGGATCCTTCCTTCAATCCTATAGACCAGAGATGGCTGCATCGTGCCATCCTAAAAAGAAATGAAGGCTGCAGAGAAGTGAGGGTTTCTTTTTTATTCTGGTCTAGTAGCAGCAGTAGTGATGATGGGCTAACTAACACGTTACAAGCTTCTGTGATCAGACAGTGGTCATGAAAGCTCAGCTTGTGCCAATGTATCTGGAATTTGTATGTGATATTCCATCCAATGTGTTAGCCAGCTTTAGAGCTCTACATTCTCCATATGGTATGAAATGAATAGAAGCTGGCACAGCCAAAAACTACATAAACTACTGTTTAGGAGAAATGAAAATCTGATACTGGGTAGATACTGGCCAAAGGCCAGGGTGAGAGATACAGGCGGGGGTTTGGCGGGGGGCTGTGCAAGATGAGGAGTGAGGCATAAAGAGACAGAGAAAGGTAGGGAGGGATAAGGAGCCAAAGATTCGATTCTCTTTGTTGGGAATCTTCCACACTCATTTCAAGTTGACAAACATGCCCAAGTTGCAGTAGTTTGCTATTGGAACTTGTCTGTCCACAACTGTTCTCCTAGAGCAAAACACCACACTCTCCCAGCAAACACCATTCCTAGAGCTTTTTCCACTATTGCTTGCTGACCTTACAAGGAATTGCTCTGGGGTTTATTTTCCCTAGCATTCACATGCCTGAACTTCTCTCACTTATTAAATGTAAGTCACTTTCACCCTGACTGGATTACTCATGCCAGGAGCACAAAATAAGAGGATTCACTCACTCCCCTGCTGGGAGCAATAGAGATGTCACTGAACTCGGTCCCAGAAATGTCCCAGAAGTAAAATTACTTATTTTCAATTCCTTTGTCTTCCAAAGGCAGGAGCTATTTAGAGAGCTGACATGCAGTCTGTGTAGTTTGCAGAGGACAGAATTTAGCTGGCAAAATCCTTGCAGCTTATTAAAAACACACCATCTATCATGAGTGCACAGGCACTTTCCAAGCCTCCATTTACCAGATGTTGCGCAGCAGGGGCTGGACAGAAATCTTCTCTTTGCTTCTTTTCTGTCTGTACTACTACTGAGCCAGAGGAATGACTTTCTCCATATGAGCAGGCTCACACACACACACACACACACCTGGTTTTCTAGCTAGAGGAGGCTAAACAGAGCATGTTTCTGTTTTCACCAGAATGGTCTACATGGTGACCTTCATTCACCTTCAGCAAGTTCAGAAAACTGTCAGGAATTTAACAAAGATCACTGGGGGCATCCATAGCACCACTACCACTGAGAGAGACAAGTTCACAATCTTGTTGCAAAAACAAGCTGGTTTGTAGAAATCCTCATTCTCTGTAAATTGAGCATCTACAGTGAGAAACTTATGTAAAGACCTTACCCAATTGCTCAAATCAGATAATCAGATGTTTGCTTTAATATGTGCAAAGACCATTCTGAAGTTTTGTTAACACTGAAGTGAATATAGATTTGAGCTACCTACATGTAGTTTCTTGTCCTGTGAGGGGATCACTAGCTTCTTCTCCAAACATGGCATAAACTGTGACTGTATATTCTGTATTTGGCAACAGTCCATCCAGTTCAAGGTCTGTTGAGGTCTCCCCAATTTTTATCTAAAAACACCATGAATGAAAAAAGATACATTATTTCTGAATTAGTTTACAATGAGGAATAATACCAGTTAAACACATATATCTAATTTCATATCTTGAAATTAGATATATGATCAAATATTCTACCGAGCATTTGTCTGACACTGCCTGCAGTGCTTTGCCCAAGGTTTTGGGATTTTGCACAATTATTAAAAGATTAAAACTTTCAAAAAGCTATAAGCCAACACACAGGTAAAAGGACTTTAAAAGTGACTAATCACATTAGCAATGATAAAATATGCCTCTCCAGAATGAGCAGCTACTAAGGCCTTTTCCCATCTACCTTTTCTTATTCCCATTCCCATCTACACTTTGGTTCATCTTCAGTCACAAATCTGAAAATCACATCACTCATTGGAGGAGTTGATTTCTATGCACACTGAGGCTCAGATTTGTTGCTATTTGTATCATTTTCCTTTTCCACCTATTTGTGGAATAATATACCCACACTAACATGAACTGCCCTTTTTTCTTTGGGGTAAAGCTCAGTCCTCCTGAAGCAGCCCGTTCTCAGGGAGGCCCCACTTTTAACAGAATTATATGTTCAAAGGCACTGCTTTGGCAGTGAGCACAAGTCTGTGCTGGCTTTCAGCAGCTTCATGCCCCCTTCACAAGCTCACATGCCCCTGCATGCTTTATAGTGTTCTTGCTTGAACACTGATATTGTACATAACCTTTATTGTACATATATAAACTTGAGTGTAGAAATTTTAAAATCTTAGACCAAAGTTCCATTGATTTTATATGTTAGTGACAGAACATTAGACTTTACCTTATCCCCCCTTCTTTTGTTTTGAAAGAATGTCTTCTAAAATCACTTTTGATGAAAGATGTTCTCTTTACATTTAAAGATTGAACAGAATGAAAAGAAAACCAATGAAAGTTTTGTTTCAGACCTACAAATTTTACTTAAAAGTCCTGATGAGGACTTTAATAAACTTCATATTTTTCTGCTGACTAGGAGATATCTTAGTTTTACTTGATTTTTTTCTTTGAGTGATAGTTCTATATGATGATACAATATCACTCTTTATAAAATTACAAAAGAGTCACTTAAATTCAGTTAAATTTGTTGCATTTTAATGACAATGACATAGAAATAACCAACTGGCACTTGCACTTTATTCATAGCTTGTGACACATACAATACTTAATCAAGCCATGGAAAAAACCCCAAGTATTTGCTGATCATATTGGAGGTTAAAAAACATGTACTAGTTTGTTCTTTAAAAAACTGATTCTTTTTTTTTTTTTTATTAACTGCTATTCAAATGAAAGCACAATACATCACCTCCTTCTCATCTGCTGCCAATCCTTCTGTGAGGGGAGCATAGAGGATCATGTACCCTGTGGCACCCAGGACCCCCTTCCACCTCACCCTCATGCTGCTCTGGGACACGTCATACAGCTGCAGATCCGAGGCCATGGGCAAGGCAACTGCAGTGGAGCAAGAGACAGACACTTCAGTTCTCTCACTTGAACAACCAGCTATTCTTCAAACAGTTTGGTTTGCCCCAGGAAACACACAGGAATATAGCTGTCTCCAAGCATGGAGTGCTGTCTGTATCCTACAAATAAGATCTAATTGGTGGATAAAAGAACTCAGAATCAGAGAAACAAGGAAATGCTAACTCAAACCAATTCCAGTGCCAGGGCAGATTTATGCCTCACAAAGCATTTCAGCATGGTTGCTATTAGGAACCAGTAGCAGTTTTAAAGGGTGGCTCTTCCAGGGAGTAGCTCCAAAACCAGAGTGTGGCTGTGACAGGCCCTAGAAAAATCCTGGATGAGCACACCGCACAGATCAAAAGATTTTGGCTGTAAACTGTTGCCTGTTCAAGGCCTGGACTCTCCAAACTGGCACCAAGGCCTGTATCAGTGGGATTATGCAAATATGAGTAAGATCATCCATTGCAAATCATGGCAAATGCTACCCTGGCGAGGGAGAATAAGTTGAGTGAAATTCAAACAATATTAGGAGATTCACGGGGATTTAAGGCATGGATACTAGAACACAGTATCAATCTGAGTTTCCAAATGCTTCTTTGCATTTCTGTAACTCTTTAGAGTAGTATTTTGCACTTTCCTGGTTGTCCTCACTTTATTCCTCTCACAGAAAAACATCCCATGGCCTCTCCACTGCTGGTACATCACTGAAGAATCCCACCAAAATATTCAGGCATGAATATGGAGAAATATTCAGGCATGAATATGGCGAGATATGAAGGAACTTTGACTTCTCCTTTGGAATTTATACATTGAGAATAGTCCCCAGAATGACTGGAATGGTCTGAAAGAACAGAAGGCAATTGCTGACTGCTACAAAACCTTTTCTATTTGAAATTCTGAAGAATCTGACCTGCGCACAAATATTCAGGAGCAAATTCTAATTTCAGTCACAGAGCTTCTCTGGACTCCTTGTCCAAGCAGAAGCTGCACCTTGTCAAGTTGGTATCTCCAAGTACATCTCTTACATTATGTTCAACAAGGTCTAACAGAGCTCTAACAGAACCATGCCAGCCTCATCCTTTCCTGTTGATTGAGGCTGTTCACTCAGTTTGTCATTCCTGGCTGCAAACAGTGGCAAAACCTCACCCCAGGTTTCTCTTGAGGTTTCCACTTCTAGGTTACCCCACCTACCCCTTCAAATCTTTTTCAACATACCTCCATCCTACTTAAACCCTTGTTCTTGTATTGATTGATACTCCCATGAATTCTCACAATTTCTCTAATTACAGGGAGAAACTACCCATGAACATTTTCAAATGTACTTCATTCTCCTTGCTCAGAGCTCCACTCACACTTCTGATACCCACAGCAACAAATTACATGTTGAGATGTCCTGAAGCCACCTTGCACCACATTGTCTCATTGCTATTCAAACTGCCCCAGGGCCACAGAGTATCCATCACCTGTTCTTCCCCTTATTTTGATTCTAAAATACTTCAGGACAAGTTTCCTCCAACTGCAACTTACAACTTGCATTTTCACTCTCAACAGGAACTGGTAGATACTCTGACAATATATATAAAACCTGACAAAGAGGTGACTGGAAATAAAATGTGGTGTTTTCTGGCAGAATTTTCAGCCAAAGAGCTCAGAATCTCAAATATAAATATAAAGTAGATAATGTTGGTTTGCATCTTGGACAGTTACCAGACTATCCTAGTATTCAGGTAACATAAGGATAAATTAAACCAACTAAAACCAGCTGGAATAAACTAATCCACCTGGAATATGGAATAAACTGATCCACCTGGAATAGACTAAACCAGGTAAAAACATATTTCTAGCAAATTAATATGTGAATGAATTTCATATTTATTTCAATTTAAAAGTGACTATGAAATCACAAAACTTTCTACTTATCCCTACATTAGGCATCTTCTGTTTAGATTTCACATACCTGTTTCAGTGTTCTAGATAAACAAATGCAATTGGTGACTATTTTAATCAGTCAGTATCTCTCACACAGGCAGGAATGTAAACTACAATTTTCCATAATTTTCCATTAGAATAGTAAAAAAACCCAAACTTTAAAATTGCAGGTATTTTTAGCATGTGGAGTGATTAACTCTTGCACATGTCAGACTATTACTTCCAACACACTATCAAAGACAGCTGTATAAAATACTTGATGCTGCATGACCCTGGGGTGTGATCTGATCAAATCTCTGAAAGCCAGCAGGGCTGGGCTCTGTCAGAACTTGACTGGGTGACTTCAAAGGAATACCAGGTGCAATACAGAACAATCCTGTTGGCTCAGTATGTGACTGTTCTGTAACCTTCAATAAATTAAACAGGTCCTAACACTGCCTCATGGGGTATAACATGGCAGGAGATGACATTTTGGGGGACTGAGACTAAAAGAAAAGTCTAAAATAACCTTATATGATTCTATTTTGTTTTCAGATTGAGAAGATTAGCACTGACACAGAATCAAAGAACCACCGAGGATGAAAGGCATCTCTTGAGGTCATCTGGCCTAATTAACTTCCCTATTCAGTCAGGTTCAGATAAAGCAGGTTGCTTAGAACCTTGTCCAGTTGGGCTTGAAATATGTCCAGAGATGCAGACTTCACAACCTCTCTGGACAACTTATTCCAGTGTTTGACCACCATTACAATAAAATAGTCTCCTCTTCTGTTTAAATTTAATTTCATGGGCTTTTAATTTGTGTCTGTTGGCTTTTGTCCTGCTTATAAGCACCACTGAGAAAAGTCTGGCTCACTCCTCTTCTGCGCTTCCTCACATCAGGGATTTGACATATTGACAAGATCGCCTGAGTCTTCTCTTCTCCAGGCTGAGCAGTCCAGTTGCCTCAGACTCTTAGGAAAGATGTGCCAAGCCCTTAATCATCTTTACAGCCCTTCACTGAAGTCACTACATGAAGTTCACATCTCTCTTGTGTTGGGGGAACCCAGCACAAGACCAGGCAGCCAGGTGTGGCCTCATCAGTGCTGAGCAGAGGGCAAGAATCATCAGCTCTATAAATCTGCTGGCAATCATTTCCTAATGCAATCCAGGAGGCTCTTGGCCTTCTTTGTGACAAGGGTGCTCTGCTGGTTCACAGTCAGTGTGTTGTTTACCAGAACCCCCAGGTCCTTCTCTGCAGAGCTCCCTTTCCTCCCTCAGTGTGTAGTGACGCATGGGGCTGGCACTCACAAGGGTCAGGACTCTGCACTTCCCTTTTTTGAAATGCATAAAGTTAAACTTGTTTTCCTCTTCACATTCCTTGCCAGATTCAGCTCCAGGTTGGTCTTGGCTTTTCTAAACTTACCCCTGCAATATTAGACAGCAGCTTTATATTTCTCCTGGGTCATTTACCTCTTTATATTTCTTTTTGCTGTCTGAATTCTGTTACAAGCTTCTTGATTATCCCTGCAAGCCTCCAGCCAGCTGGTTACCAACTGGCCAGTAGGGACCTTTCCTGAGCTTGTAGGATGTGATCTCCTCCTCCACCATCAGCTCTTCCTTGTTTCTGTGTATGATCTGCAGCAGAGCACTGGCTCTTTGATCACTTGGGTCAGGAAGGTGGTAAAGCACTATAGAAATCCTATCGTTTTCTTGAGCCCTGCTACTCTGTTCTTTCAGCACATATCAGCTATTGATATACCACATATGGACTTCTTGTCTCCTAGTCTGAACTATAAAGTTACTCTTTACCTCCTTTCCTAATATTTTCATATTTACTAAAAAAAACCCTGCACTTTGTATGCAAATATATTAAACTGTAAATGTATTAAGTCTTACAATATCCCAAGGCATCATTTTACAGACAGAAAATAATTAAACCATTGAGAAAGAAACTTACAGAGTTACCTTGCAATCTTTGGCACTGGTAGGAATCACATGCAGGTATTCCAGGTCCCACCTAAATCTCCACTCATCAGATCATCTCCAGCTACAAATCTAGTTTGTAAAACTTGGCTCCACACCCAAAACACAGGAATGTTCTAATTTAGGGTTCAATACAACCGACTTCAAAGTTCAGCCCAGAGATAAAACCTTTCTCAGTGTTTAAATATCCACAGAGCATTCGGACTTAGGAGCTTAGCCCAGAATCATTAAAACAAAATTTAATTTAAGGCAAATGCACTAAAATACGGTAAATTGAAAAAGACTGCCTTCTGTGTTTATTTCTCACAAAGACTAATGCCTGTACAGTCTGACTAATCAAATCTGACTAGTCAAATCTGCAACAAGCACACTAAGGATACTCACGTGTGGTTTCTGTTCCACGGAGGCCCTCACTGGCAGCATTGGAGTAGATAGCAAATACAGCTATCTGGTACTCAGTTAAAGACATCAGGTTTTTCAGAACTGCTGTTGATTCACTTCCATCTACCACGACCTGTTTAAAAGAAAATTTAACTAAATATGCATAAAGCAAGCAAACTATATCACCATAAAATTAATCAATTCCTCTTTCAGGTGATTTTTACAGTGTACTAAAGTTCAGTTCATGCTGCATTTATATACAGTAAAGTGTCTGAAAAAACAGCAACCATATACATAGTCAAAATGCTTATCTGATATAAATGGCCATTCAGAACAAAGGAAGAGCTTAGCTGAATAAAGTATATGGGATACAGTTTAAGGATGCATACATGGCACTTTTTGAGATAATATAATCATAAATATTCCCTTAGTACACACACAAAGAGTACTTCAAACTTCCATCAATATATATTCCTCCTAAGCTAGTTTCTAGTGCAAAAGGAAACAAAATATAACCTTAGTTAAATCCTTTTGCTCTTCTACATTTCCGTTCAATTTGATAAGTTGTCAGCCGGAGTCAAAAGCTTGTTCCACTGCATTTTTTCCATCTCCAAAATGTTGAAGTCCCACCCAAACAAACGATTCCCTCCAAATCTTCAATGACCAATTGTAGATGTCCCAAAATGTACAATCTTTCTTTTATAAATATCTTTTTCTTAGAACTCAACATCACCTCCTACCTCTTCTGTTCTTGTAAAAAGAGTGATGCAGGGGGTGTCAGTAGAATTGTTTCAAGTAACCACATATGGTAAGGAAAAATGCAGGCACTTCACCCCAACCCCTGAAAGTAATTATTATTATAGCATTTAATTTACTTTAAATTTATGACAAGACATGTAGCCTGGCTACTACCTAACCTTTGTCACCATCCAGTGTGACCAACCTCCTTTCTGGAGCCCTCATGGGAAATTTCAGAGTGCATTTAAAAGAAGACCACAGATTTCCTGTCTTGTTAGTTGCCCCTCCTGCATTAAAACCTCCTGGGCATCTTTTGCTCCTATTACCTCTTCTGGCTGTCCTCCTCGAGTGGGGTAGTACACCACCCTGTACTTTTCCACTTTGCCTGGTGCATGAGTCCAGCTGACCCGGAAGCCTCTGGCTGTTACCTCCGATGTGACCAAATCCGAGGGAGTCCCAAGAGAAGCAATTGTTCCTAGGTTGGGGACAACACAAATTTTTATTCCCTTCTGTACAATAATTGCTTGGTTTGTTATATTTGCTGAAGCTCTAAATATTGTCCCCCATCAGAAAATCAAATAATTGGCTACTGCTCACTTATTTAGGTTACTTTCAATGGAAACAAAGTAATAATGAGTACTGCTAAAGGAGTTTCTCTGGGACTAAACCTCCCTTGTCTTTCATAAATCTTTGAAAAAGACAAAAATACAACACTAAGCCTTCCTGACCTTCTTCCCATCACTATTTCCAGACCATTCTGCTGGGGTTTTTTTCAGATTGCTTTCCTCCCAGTCATGAAAAACATACAAGTACATATACAGCTGTGATCTCCTGTGCTCCTCAGCAGGTTGGAAACTGATACTGCCTGTCAGCCTGCTGAAGAGACACAGTGAACAGTGATCTTCTCTGGCAATCATTCTTTTCCACAAAGATGTCTCATCTATCCATGGTTTTTCCATTTTCTTCTGCTCAAGAGAGCCTTCTTTATTGATATATATTACATATATTATATTAAAATATATATATATATTATATTCAATGTGTATATATATATTATATTCCATATATCCATATATATTATGAGAGAGATAGAGAGAATAACTCAGCATTTCTGTGCTATTAAGGAATCACAAAACAATAAATAGAAACAAAATCCACTAAAACCTTTCAGAAAGAAAGACCTCAGGTGGAACTGTATTTCTGGCAAATTGCAACATTTTTTCATAGCCATTTCTTTTCTTCAGAAAAGTCAAAATAATTGTAGTCAGAGGAGGCTTTTTCAGATAAGAAAAATTTTCTTTGCTGCTATATTTTCTTATGAACCAAAATATATTTCTTGTGTATTAAATGAGAAAGAGGAAAAAAACCATCAAGAGGAGGGATAAAGTAATCTAAATAGTTGAAACTCTTGAGTACTTATGAGACAGTAAAAACATTAAGTTAGGAGATGGAAAGCACAGCACAAACATAACAATTCCATGTGCAGCTGTTAAACTAATTCATCCCCAAACCTCTGTATTACAAATAGATTTCCTTACCTGCCACTTGGAAATACAGCAGAATGAATGCACTTTTTTTTTGTACTACCAAATACCATAATATTTACCTCTACTAAAAACAGAGAGCAAAAGATCAAAGATATCTAAGCAAGAACAAAACATAGCTAGGAAGATAACTTCCCTGACAGCGTGAGTCTAGTGCCAAAAGCCAGCTTAGAACTGCAGGTATTTGATTTGCAGCTCTAAGTTCATCATAAGTTACATTAAATTTTGTTTCTGTTTACCTTTGATTTCCTTTTCCTGCTCCTCTACTCGTGAGCACACTGTTCTGGTAAGACCTTCCACAATGGTATGCATGAAGTTAAAGTCAGCCACGTTGTAGACATGTGTGCTGTCAGGCTCAGAGGCAATCTCTTTGAGTTCATTGATATCTGCATTCTTTACACCTTTTATTGGAAAGGAAAATAAATAAAATATTTGCAATGAAAAAGAAAAAAACTTGTATACACAGAGATTGACAAAAAACTAATAATATAAAACTCTGTTATAATGACCAACTTCAAATTGCTTTGTTTTTAAGATGTCAATGCAAGATGTTAATTTCTGCCAGTCTAAGTGGCATTTTTTCAGCTGTCTCATGAAAATGTAGCATCCATGTATACTGCTAAATTCCAGTTATAACAGCAATGTTATAAGCAATTCTTATAAAATATACAAATTAATGATGATATGATTAATGATGAATAAGGCAGAAAAGAACACTTCCTTAGTACAGTCAGCAACAGATACAAATACACCAGAGTACAATGGGACATGTACATGGATATGGCAGAATACACACCAATAGCAAACAGCTCAATGCCAGCATCTCGTAGGTTTTTAGCAGGAGGGATAACATCATCTTGGGACTTCCCATCAGTAATCAGTATCCCAATTTTAGATACCCCAGGTCTTGCACCTGCTTCAGGCTTAAAGCTGTTTTCCAAAATGTAAGTTAAGGCGAGACCTAAAAAAGAAAACATTTTAAAAGACTTTTACAGATTAAACATCCATTTAGCTCTGCCAATATCACAGTGTTTGTTTTTCTA
This sequence comes from Molothrus aeneus, assembly GCF_037042795.1. NCBI lineage: Eukaryota > Metazoa > Chordata > Aves > Passeriformes > Icteridae > Molothrus > Molothrus aeneus. Next base: position 140,507,072 of record NC_089646.1, on the reverse strand, counting down.
CTCAATGTAAAAATTCTGATGAAGAATAAGCATAAAAGAAGAATTTATTTACTGAAAAATTTAATTTCAACAGCAGCCTAAACCACAGAGAAGCTGAAATTTATTTTTAGCAGCCTTCTGATCAATCAATATATTTTAAACTGGCTATGAAAACGTAAATTGATATTTCTGTAAATACATTATCTTTTTTTTCTTACTCTACCAAGTTCTAGCAAGTTAGAACAGGAAGTTCCCTCTCCCTATATTGCTTATATGAAAGCACATGCTCTGGATAGCTTATTAAATCCTCATGCTACATATAATCTTACTTTTGTTTGGTTTTTTATTTTGTTCCAACTTACAAGCTGAAAAAAATGCTTTGTTTACTCTAAGGGAAAATCTGATTTTAATAAATGTTAATTATTTAAAAGGAAAGAAGAACAACAGCTCCAGGACAAACTTACACATCACCATGAGATCTTATCTGAAAACTCTTTTAAATCTTGCACAGCTAACGTTTCTAACTCATTTTCATCTAATGTCCATATAAAATAATCATGATAATTTACTACTTCCTACTACTCAGCAATCTCACTCCTAGAATCATACTAGAGTTTTCTGTCCTTTGTCCCACTGCAATCACTCCTTCTACCAAAATAAAGACTGTTGCTTATTGTTTCTTCTGCTCCTTACCCGCCAGGGGAAAAAAAAAAGCAACAATTTACTTAAAGCCATGTCTGGGTCTTTGGTTATAACATTGCAACATTACTAACTGCTGCTTTGATGACACTGGAATTTTATTCAGAGACTGTACTTTTCCCAGATTGTCAGGCATCTCCCCCTTATCCGTCACTAAGCGTCTCTAAGGCTTTAGTGCTTTAACTACTAAAAGGTCAATGGAAACCTAAAAGCCCTGGGTGGTCATTTGTAAAGTTAGTATTACCAGTTGTCAAATATTGAAACAACATTCTTTCCCTCTCCAGAATAAAGCTCTGTGCATGAACGTTATAAATGGACTTTGCATTATCTTCCCAGCAGGTAAAAGATTTTACTTCCAGCACAGAGACTTAGGTTACTTTGTGTTATGAGACCCTGTCCTGATTCCCAGTGAAGCCAATGGACAAGCACTTCAGAAAAGGCTTAACTGACACTGGATAAAGCCCTTGGCAAGCTGCAAAACCCCTATCCTTTCTACCCTTCATAACCAGCACTGGCACTTCTTGGGCTGTGCAGCAGAATGTGTTTTTTACTAAAAGGCAAAAGCCAAAGCATCCACAGTACCTGTCAATGTATTCCCTCCCTTATAGGGCAGGTTACGGACTGCATCCAGAACAGCTTCCTTTGTGCCATAGGCGTTCAAGTGCCACTCAATTCGGGGATCCCCACTGTATTGTGCGAGACCTAAAGAACCAGAGAGGAAGGTAATCCATCAGAAGATAAAACAGGCTTTTTCAAGTATATAGACTTTATGTACTTGGTTTCCAGTACCTTGTCAATTAGCTTACTGCAAGTAGCTTTGCTACCATGCTAGAAAAACTGCATTGGTTGACAACAAAAAGTAGAATGAAGTTGTTTGAGGTGACAACTCCACAATTAACTTTGAAGGCCTTTTACTCAAGCGATAATTAAATGAAAAGCAAAGAAATACAAAACTTTTTCAGTTACTAACGTTGCAAAAATTCTTTAGAAGAACAATTTTACACCTTTTATGTACTTTTGAATGGTAGCAGATCAGAAATATAACATTTCAGCCAGTTTAAAGCACAGGAAAAGCCATCCATTTGCACATTCTGCCTGCAAAAATTAAACTGCAAGTGTTTGAGGCTAAAGCTGATTGAAGTCAGTAAGACTTTTCACTGTTTTCATTTTTCACTAACATTGCATTAGAGTTAACTAAGTTGAGGATCACAGTAAACTGTGAAGAACTGTACTACAAACATTCCACCAACATTATTACTCTGATGACAGAAGTGCCAGTGCTAGATGAGGATGAATCTTGCAAAAAAGAGTAGCATAACGCTGTTAACTATCCTGAAATTATAACATTTTTACACTCCTGGAGAAAGATTATGAAAAAAGTGTGGCACCTTACCTACTCTTGTTTTCTCAGATCCCACATTGAAAGCAGAAACCAGGTTTTCCAGGAACAGTCGAACAAGCCTGAAATTGAATCTGCCAATACTCCAAGAACCATCTACTAGTATCACAATATCTGCAATTGCTGGAGTTTTACAGGTAAACAGGCTTCCTGTAAATCATTAAAATTAAATCAATATTATTAATTCAACAATAAAATTGTAATCCAATAAATATATGCCTTCCTCCTCCCACTAAGCTTGGTAATTAAAGTTTTCTTCCATAGAAAAAAGCAAAATGACTAAACATGCCTGTTCTAACTTGTTATAGAATAGTCTGGCCATTATCTACTTCAGTTCTTTCATTAAAATGTTCAAAATTACTTCTGGGAGGCCTATGAAAAGAAATCCTCCTTCTAGAAATACTTGAGAAAGAAAAGAGTAACTGCTGTATAGCACAACCAAACCAAGAGCTGGTTTTCACTCCCAAAGCATGTAGACAATTTCAGTCCCCATACACAGTGCATGACACATAGCCTTAGGCACAGACAGTGCAGAGAGGGCTACCTAGAGATGCAGACATATAAAACAATTATCAAGGCGCTTTTCACAGGCAATAGAGAAAACCAGGTGTTTCTATAGAACTCAAAAGCCCTATAGAAAACCACTAGGCACCACTGTAGACTTGTAAATCCAGAAGTGAATCTCACTCCTGCTCCTGGGAGTTGAGCAGAACTGAAGACCAATTGAATATGCTGTATTAAACCTAAGTAGGAGGCACTTAATACAGCAGAGGTAAAATGCAAAGACCTCAGATTCAAATTCACAGTCTCTATGAGAACAGGCATGAGAATGAAGCTTTAGTCTTACAGATATACAGAAAAATGTGAGAGCATTAAAAAAACCCAACAAGCTAAACAACAGAAAAGATCTGATCACAGTTAGCAGTACCTATTAATGGTGTCTAAGGCTTAACTAACCAGTGGGAAAATCAAAGAAAGAGAAATAGAGATTAGACACATATTCTACAGAAGCGGATGTGTGACTGTAAAATTAAGGTGGCTGAAACAGTGGACTCGTATTGTAGGGAGGGAAACAAAGGAATGGTGCTACACAGGTGTAAGAAATAAGAGTTTATGTTTGAAGTACAAAAATACAAACTCCACACCAGATTGGCTATAGAATAAGAAGGGAAGTAGGAAAGACAAACTAAAGCAGGTTTAGTAGAATAGATATGATGCATCACAAACCATTTAGGGATGAAAATAATGACCCTCAATACAGTAAAAAACAAACTTAGATTAGTGAATTAAGCTGCAGCCCAGCTTTTATCATTTTTGTCAGGATCCACTGTAAGTTAGTTCACAAAGAATACTAACAGTTCAACATGGTGCTAACAGGAATCACCAAGTACACTGCCAGAAATAAACTGATTTGAGCAGCGATGTTCAGCAAATAAAAGAAGTAAGTCAGTGGGAAATTATCTAAAAGGTGTTTGCATTAGCTCCCAATAAATTCTCCTGATACACAGAGAATATAAAACACATGGTTAGCAACTTTAAACTTTCACAACATATTATTAATGACAATCTTTTCATTAAATACAAAACTATAGTCTCACAGGCAAAACCAATCTGATGTGCAGAAGGAGTTCCATTGGTAATAATTAAGGGTTAGATTCATACTGTAGTGTAAATCCACTGAGTATTAAACCAAATCCATAAAGTTACAGTTAATGTCTTAAACGTGTACTACAAATATTTTTAGAAGAACAGGGAACATTTCCTACGTGCAACTAGCAGTGCAAAATAAGTTCTAAACACATGACAAAAATTCCACTTACAACGATGCCAAAGCAAATATTTTATTTTAGCTTTTCCAGAACAAGACAACACTATTTGAATTGGCAACATATTTTAATGTATTGACACTGGGGGACATTTAGTAAGCATCAGAAAAATGATCTTAAATTGGAACATAATTCCAAAAGAGGTCCAAATCTTTATGTCACTGAAGTCAACAGAAAAACTTCCCTTGATTTCAGTGGGACTGGAATATGTTTTGTGATTTAATAGGAATCTACTAGTCATGGCAAAATTAATGTTTTAAATATCTTTGGCAAATAAACTTCCTATTCATCAGTCTGCATTGCTTGCAGTATCTGTCTTCCATTAACAATTGTGCCATTCTCACACTGGCCATGACTAGCATTGCAAGCTTCAATAGAGCTACTGGCAAAGTAAAATGCTACTCAACACCAGTAAGAATGAAAGCACAGGACTCCTGATTCACATCCAAACAGCTGTACAACAGTACAGATGTAGCTTTCAGTGCTATCCCAGAAGTTTAATCATACAGCCCAATGAGGATAACAGGATTTGTGTGTTTGTATTTTCCTTCTCTACTTCTAAAATCTTGTGCTGAGTATGAAACCCAGTTGTTACCTTTGGTAATATTTCATATAATTTCATATCAACAAGTTTTGCCCATAAGGCTTCTTTAATCCTGTAGTGATGGCTTTGTAGTGAAAGATTTTATCAGTTTTAGTAAATCCATGCAGTGAAGAAAAATTCAAAGAATAAAGAAAACAATAACGACATTCCTTTCAATGTTTTATTTCCACATCATCAGATCAATGCAAATAGTATAATCCAATTATTTTTTGTTAAAGAAACTTGTGAGGTTTGATCCAAGATTGTACTGCAAGGTCACAGTGTGAAAATTTGTTTCATTCTTCGTAGGTAGGAGATACTTGTTGAATCTTTTCTGCATAAAACATTTAGGTTTTGTTACTTCTGTACACACACTATTTTGCTTATGTTTTCTCCTTGATGTACTTAATAGAATTGTAGAAAGTTCCCTAAAAGGGAATAAACAACAGTGAGATATTAAACAGAATAACGCGGTGATAGAATCTTTAAAACCTGATAGGAACACAAACACCATGACATCCTAGTTAATAAATTTAGTCTAAAAGACACAGTGTGTAGCAAATAATTTCTGCACCCCACTGTGCTTAGCCAGTTTCCATTGCCAGTTCTTGCAAATGTCTTTTTCAATAATTTTTCCATACAGTCATACATGGTCATGAATTCCTGTAGGGTTTGAGGGTAATTTTGAACATTTCAAGTATATTCACAATTTTAACTGGCAATTTTCCCAACAGCATTTCTTAAAGGAGGATGACAGCATTTCAATAGAATAAAGCTCTCAACACTCAGTATTTTAGTCTACTACAAGGTTCAATAGTGTGCTTATTTCCCTTTTATTCAGTCATCAAGAAAAGAGTAGTGAGAGAGAAGGCCCCACTTCTCTCTGAAGTATAAAATACTCACCGCTTTCAAAAGTAGGACAGTAGGGAAGAGACCAGTTACCAAATTTTATATCATGTTTCCTAATATCATATAGAAACCATAATTCCGATTCAAGGGCTGAATTCCACAACAAACAATAACAGAGCCTGTGATCTTTAGGTAAGCAAAAATAACAAAATTGCACAAATTGTAAAGTCAGAATAACAACCTGTATATTTTGCACCAGCAACTGTCTCCTGTTGCTTCACTTAAAATTGGAGGAGAATTTTTATGGGGGAGAAAGTAAAATATTAATGCACAATCTTCCTAGCACTACTTGGCAGAAGGAACTTGCTGCTCTGCCAGAAAGCTGAGGAGGAAGGGACTCTGCCTGCTCATTTCTGCTTTTCACAGAAGAAGGCACAGACTCAAAATTTCACTTTCAAAGGCACCAACATAGAGTAAAGGGCTACCAACAGTGTTTTAGGGTGAGGTATTTGCCCAAAACCTGCTTCAGTACCACCAAAAATCAAATCACCATGAAGAATTTTGGTTCCTTGGTTTCAGGGAAATTTTTCAAAGAGCCAGCATTGAAAGAGCTTTGCATCTGCCAGATGAAGTTTTCTGAATTTGATTCCTCAAGCCCTTAGACAGCGAAGGTGATTTGCTGGCACTTCCAATATGCAAGTGTTACACCACTCTCAAAACCATGCCAAAACTGTCTGAGAGTGAAGCCAGTGATGGCAATGCTGAAAGAAAGATCCAGACAGAAATTTTTGGGATAGAGGGAGTGTTATTGGAGCCTGCAAAACAGGACCCTTGAGTCACCCCACTGAAGGGAATGGAGTGTACAGAGAGACTTGAGAGAAGCTCTGACAGTGTGGGGGCTGCACAGAGCACAGCAGGCTTGACAAGCTCCTGGAAACACTGACCACCTCTCCAGAGCTGCATTCCCCACCTGTGGCTATTCTTCCACACATGTGCTGTGAGCAAGTGAGCAATTGTAAAAACAGAAGCTCAACCTCAAAAAAACCTGCAGGCCTTACTCACGCAGAAATACAAAACTATAATTTTTAACCTAGAGAAGGGTATTTTGACTCCTGTACTTAATACTACTACTCTTTGAAAGTTCCTTGAAATGCAAAGGGAGAAGCTGCAAATACAGGCACCGTCACATGGGAGGACTCAAGGCTTTAGACAAACCAGTTCAATTTGCATGCAGTTATGATATGTTTTACAGAAACACATTTGATATTTTGCCTCCCCTTGGTATGAAACCCTGCTCTCATTTTCAAGAGCCAAAACACACACTTCTCCTGCTAGAAGTTAAGACTATAATTCTTTCTGAGTCTGCAATATGTCGTTTCCTTTCTTACTCCCTGTCACAGTGGAAAGTCAAATAATATATGTGGAAGGAGAGGAAGAAAGTTCAAGTAGAGGTGAATAATAATAATACAGTATGAATAGAAGACTCGTTCATGGGATAACAAAGCACAAAAGGCAAGAAGCTTCATGCCAGCAATGAGTGAAAAATACCTTGTGAATAAAGCATGAATGACAGAGAACAGCCAGTCCTCCACAGCAACTGACAGCACCACACTGAGCAGAAGCACCACTGAGGACAAGGGCAGTGTAAATCTACATTAGCAAAATGTCACATCTTTTATTAAAAAGGGTTAAAAAAATTAAGGGACATGAGGCAGTGTCCAGCTCCAAAATTCAGCAACTCACTAGTCCACACTTCTGACATTGATATTATTGTTCTGTGCTGGTGATATCATCCTTGCACTTGGACCTCAGTTTAACACATCCCATATGTCAGGCCTATCGACCAGACAAATGCATATAACATAACTGCTGTTCTTTAAACTAGATCCAACCACAGCTTGAATTTGAAGAACCCAAATGTTGGAACATTAGGTTTAACAAGCAGCCCAACAAGGTTAGAAGTTTGTCCCTGGTCCCTAGGAAAAAAAGAAAAAGCAGCCAACCCTTTTCCATGTGCCTTATTCCTCTCCAGGAAACTAATATAGCCCAACTGGCAAGCCTACAAATTAGTTATTTGGTGGAGTTGGAATATTAAGATTTACAGAACATGTTGTGTCTAATCACATAGTTTAAAAATTTTCTGCTTCCAAAACACAGCAGTTACTAAATACTATTTATAGCATACCTTCTCAATTTAAGGCCACAAAACTAATCAAAGCACTAATTGATAACAATTAATTACCTATATATACACTGGTGATAATTCTCAAGTGTGAGAAAAGGAAGCATAGAGCTATTTTCTGTGCACTTTTTCATACACACACAATGACAGTTGTACTTCTGCAGTAAGTAGTCACTAGTTTATAAAAACTTCTAGAACTTTCTTTCTAAATCTGAACATTTTATTTTGAGGGACAAAAAGGTAAGTGTGAAAGAAAGTGCTGATGTCTCCTTACAGGCCATTGTTGATTGATAGCGCTGAAGAACACAATGTCTGCAGCAGCTTACCAAACAGCAATGCTAAACACTCCTGGTCTGTGTACCTAGACAGAAAAATATGGTTTTATATTCCCCTAAATTTAGAGTTTAAAACTTTTGTTATAACTTCTCTTCCAACAGGCAGCATGTCAACACAGAACAAAGCATGCTGCTGAAGTCTTTCCTGAACCTGAAGCCCAGCCTGGAAATACACTGTGTCCATTTAGCCACAATTTACACTGTAGATGATCAGTAATCCTCCTGTAAAGTACATGAAACCTAAGAAACTCTTCTGCAGATTATAGTGATAACTCTCTGCTTCTCTTTCTTCTCAGTTCTGCATCTGAGTGCATGAATGTTTTAAATGTCTTGAGGTCTAAATTACTTTTCAAGACAGAAAACTGTATATTTTATTAATATGGTCATACTTATCTACCATTCCTATGTAACAAATATGCCAGGATTTAAAAGGCTTATTTCTCCTATTTCTTTAGTAAGGCATGAAATCCCTGACAGTTTTCTTTGGCTGTCTAGAAGACAGTTAATCAGGGCACTTCAGACAAAAGTGGTACTCAGAAATCCTCAACATTAATTAATGTGTATGTCTAAAACCTTCTAAACCATGGTAGAGAACTGGTCAGTGCCTGAGCTCGTAACACAACAGATAAAGTAACAGAGAAGAGGCTGCTGAGAGAACAGTCTGCATACTTATGAAAGTAGTTAACACAGAAGTAATGAAAAATTAGTTGAAACAAACTGCTACAGCACAGTTAAACTACAGCTCATCATTACAGATCTAAGTACATATGATCTTATGGACAGTGTATCTAGAAACAAAAAGGATGGTGCAAGACAAATGCAGTGCAAAAGGCTTCCAAATTCAAGGCCCTATATTAACTTCATGCAGGTCTTGAAATAATATTTTCATGATGTAACCAGTATATATGCTTATATAAATACAAATATACAGTGATCTTTAGAAGCATCACTAATTTAGGATGTCTCGTGTCAATCTAGAAAACCTCAGGATGAAATTTGTGCCCTCTTGAATGCAGCAATTCTTCCATTCTCTAACTAACAGAGATGTCTGAGTAAATACATAACTCTGAGAAATCTCAACTCCCAGAATCACAGGGTACTGGAGGTGGGAAGGAACCTCTTGAGTTTGGTCAAACTGCCCTAATCAAAACAGGGGCAACAGCAGCAGATTGCTCTGGGACATGTCCAGTCAGGTTAAAGAGTCTCCAACACTCCACAACCTGAGTAACCCCCTCCAGTGTTTTACCATCCTCATAGCAAAATAATTGTTTTCTTTGATTAAATATAATTTACAGTTACTTTAGTTTGTGTCTACTGCCTCTTGTCCTTAGTCTGGATACCACTGAGAAGAATCCCTGCCTTCTTTGCTTATTCCAGAGTGTATTTTTACACAGTGGAAAGATATTTCTCAAACCTGCTGACCTCCAAGCTGAACACTCCAACTGTCTCAACCTCTCCATTTATGAAATATGCTCCAAACCTTCAACTATCTCCATGACCTTTCAATGGACTCTTTTCAGTAAGTCCATGTCTTTCTTCTACTGGGGAGCCAGCCCAGAAACAGACACAGAATTTCACATGTGCCTTCACCAAGGCTGGGCTGAGGGGAAAAACCACCTCATCAATCTGCTAACAGCTTCCTTCCCAGTACAGCCCAGGAGGCTTCCTTGTGACCTGTGTCTCTGTTTGCCCCCCTTGTGCCATGTGTCCATGCTGGCTCAGGGTCTCCTGACTCCCAGGGCTTTTCCTGCCAAGCTCCACGCCAGCTGGTTGGCCACCAGCACTGGTGGTGCCTGGGGTTACTCCTGCCTGGGGCTGCACTCTCTGCTTCCCCTTGCTGATCTGGCACTGTTTGACACCACTGCCCTGCCTATGCACTGAGCAAAATTTGGATGGTGAGTTTGAAATATCTTGAGGGTACAGAGAGAAGAGATGAGATATGAGAGGTATTTCACAGGTCATAGCAGCACAATCCCTGTGCTCAAAATTTACAGTTTTCTTTTCCTTTATCATACTAGAAAGATCAATGCAAGATACCAGAAATTTTAGCCCACATTTCTAACCACATAAGCAAATCAAATACAAGCAAAGACCCTGCTGACACGAATTTCATTTCTGAAATAGCTGTCTGCACCACTATGCAGCCCTAATTCTGCTAACTTGCCTGCATAAATGGAAACGAAATACACTCAGGCACCAAGCTAGTGCTGGTGTTCCACAGAAGGTCCTTTGAGTATTCCAGAAGGGCAGAGTACAAGAATACCACAGCTCTGGAGAATAATGAGCCAAAGACACACACACCAAACTCAGCAGTCAGAGAAGGAAACAGGACTCCCTCATTACATGCAGATTAGTATTATCAATACAGCCAACCAGACCGGTGAGAACACCTCTGAGGTAGAAATTGTGGTCCCCACAGCCAGGTAAGTTCCATTTTAGCTACAACCTGGTACCTTTTAACCAAAGGACGTAACTCAGCTGGAATACCAAGGCTTACCCAGCACAGGGCACCAGGAAAAGGGAGCTGACCATGAGACAGCCCAGAACCAGAGTCCAGCACCAACAGACCCAGAAGGGACAAGAAGACCTCAGACCATGCAGTGAGGGTGGAAATGACCCTGAAATCATCTCTCCTCAGTACAAGCTCATGCTTGCTGTTTAACAACAGATGAATGAGACAGGCTATGAAACAAGACTCTTGTCAAATAGGGAAGAGTAAAGAGCAACCTTGAAAGAGAACTTGTATGGCAGACAGCTTAAAACCCAAAAATTGGATGCTTATAGTTGTATCAAGACAAGGCCATCTCACAGACCCTGAAAACAGATACCAAAACTTTAACCTTTCTCTCCCATTTTGCTGAGCATAGCATAAAGCAAAGATTCTTTAGGCTATTCAAATCCATGATGAGTTTGCTGATGAATGCATCAATCCTTTACGAGTACACATTCCTACAAGAGGTTCTTGGTCTTGCACTTCAATCTTTAATAATATATCTGTCTGCTACCACCTCCACAAAGCTTTTTTTGGTTCTTCTTTGAAGATTGCCACACAAGTTTTAAAAAGTGGCCCAGAGTTTCAACTTGTTACTATGTGGCTTCTCTGTTAAATCAAAGACAAGCATCACTCATGACATACCAAGATGTTTACCTAGAATATACACGGTCCTGAGCGAACCTACAGACTTCAGACTGTGTGAATTCATGCTGCCAGAGGATGAAGAACTGTTAAGGAATGTCTCAGCAGGGTAGTAATGAAAGTGTTTCAATTATGAAAGATGTCAACACGGACCCTGAATCTGACTTATGGGAACATCTCTTGCTGCCAGCAGAATCCAGCCATGCCAGTGCACTGTAGATTGGATGCATACTCAAGAGCTAATGACTTGAAGAGATGAAAATCAGTCTGAAGATAATGAAAGACCATTCATTCAGCTGAGCTTCTATTAATCCATCATTCAAGAATGTGAATAGCAGCCTCCCACTTCAACTAAGAATAAATTGCACAAAAAAAAGGTCAGTGCCTGAGGGGAAAGCTACCAAAGGAAAAAAAGAGGCCAGACAAGTTTTCAGTTGGTAATACTTCAGATTTATGAAGCATTATACATATTAACTGTGTAGAGATATGAGGAGAAACATAACTCAAGGGTTATGGATATGAGGAGCATCTTTAACTCAGGTTGTCAATCTGAGTGGTTCTAATATCAGGAGCTGGATCACTTTATGAATAAAATTAAACTTCCATTGAGGTCCAAGATAGGCTAAGTCTCTTTTTCTACTCAGAGAGTAGAAAGAGAGCTAGAAAGTTGTTCTTTTTCCAAATTGCAGATTCTCTAGATATTGGTACTGTCAACACAGTGTCTACACTTCAATAAAGTGGGTGCATTCAAGGAGAGTTCCTAGGGAGGGACATTTTGGATGACAGAAAGGCAATCTCTCCAGCCTCCAGTTTCTACTTGAGCAGGAACACTTATGAGAGGTAATACCTAAGCTTAATCAGATATTAATACACTGACAGGAAGAAATGCATTCCCTCCTACAGTAAAGCAGAGCCAGGGGTTAAGCAAGTGGAATTCCTGCGTAAGAATGAAGACTGGTCATCATTCCTAATGCCAAGCTTTCTATTTTCAGAATAAAGCAAGGATTTATTCTGAAATAATGTCAGAATGTCATCTGGAATACACAAATTGAAGAAGACATCCAGCAACCTCCAAATTAATACTCACTCTCAATCTAGGCTAATGCAAATAAATAAAATTTTACACCTATCTAGAACAGACAAGGCTGTTACAAATACATAAGAGAGACTTCTTTAGATTAAAATCAATCTCTTGCTCCCAATTTCTCTTTCTCTCTCTCCCTCTCTCTTCCCCTCTCTTCTCTGGGATTTCTTCTGTCAAGATCAAAGTGTACAGCTCAACATGAACCCTTTCCCAGTTCTAGGCTTCACAGTAATTTCCAGGTGTTCAGTTTCAAGCTAGCTGTCTCTCAAAAGTATATTTTTACTTATTCAGATTATGTGAACACACTTTTGTGCTATTTAATTTGGCCAGATGGCAGATGTAAATGCTGCAATCTCTAAATGTAGCTTGCTTTGTTTTCTCCAAAGCAACTACCAAATTATGGCAAAGGAAAAGCACTTAAGAATTCTGTCCATGTCAGTGCTGATACTTCCCATCATGTTTTTCAGTCATGAGAGCCAGGAAGGAGTCTTCCAAATTACCCTAGCCAGGTCCATAGAAGTACTGCCATTGCAGAATGAAATCCAAGTTGCAAGTAGTACTCAAAGGACGCAATAGCTATTTCCTCCAGAGAAATCCTCAGGATGAATTCCTGGAATAAGCATTGATCATCCACAGCACAATGAGCTAAACTTTCTGGACAGTAAAGAGGAGTTTACCCAAGGGTTTCCTTGTGTCAAAGTCTTCCAGTGTTTAACAAGGAATTTCTAATATACAAAGCTCTGCATGGCAGCTCACAGGTTTATAGTCTAGCTTGGAAACCTAATGGATGCCTCTCATCAAATTCTACCTTCTGAAAAGTACAGAAACCAAGATGGCCTGGGCACAGCATCCAAAGTTCACATATCAGAGAGAGCAATGGTATATTCTGACAAGTCTACTTCATCTCCTTATTATAACAAATATTTTCATCACCTAAAGTTGAGGGAGAAAATAAGGAGTTACAGAGAAGAATGGAAAGCCATGACATTTGGCACAAATTAAAAAACAATCACTGTCAAAAAACCCCATGCTCTGATGACCTAACATGGATGGGGACAGGATTGCTGGGCAGGTTCTACATGGAGTCCAGTGCAGACATCTTTTAGCACATATCAGTATGGTGATCTAGCCACCACTGAAACCACTGAGACCACTGGATGTAGGCATTTTAATGAGAGCCCTGTTGGCAAAGTTCAGGTGGTCAGTTGCTGCTTTCACTAGAGAAAGGTGAGAGAGGAGACATCATGCATTCTCTGTTTGGGCTAAGGTTGTGCAGAACAAAGCCAACTGAGTCCAAAGCCAAGGTGACTGAGTCTGAAACCAAAATCAGCTCTACAAAATAAGGTCTGGGCTAAGCAACCTCAGAGTGATCAGAGTAGCATAGTGAGGGGAGCATAATAATAAATGCTTGCCAAAGCTTTGTGGTGGTACAAAATGTTCTAATAATGTTGAAGCATGGTCCAAGCATTACCCAGACTTCTCAAGGGAGGTGTAGGGATCTGGGACCATTCCCCTTGAAGAAGCCTAGAAAATAGATTAATTTCTATGTTCATATTATTTTTAGTTGATTAGTAAGTGCTAGAACAAGGAGGTATACACCACACACACAAGAGCTATTGACAATCAGGTCAAAGGATTGCATGTCACTGCAAATGTCACTGCATGTCACTCAGTGCCAAAAGGCAGCTTTTACTAAAGGCTACAAACATATTTGTCAAGATGGTAAGCACAGAACTGAAAGGTAAATTAAAAAAATCCTGAAGTAACAGCCTGCACAGAACACATGTCCTTAGCGGTGAGGCAGCTAATGACAAGATGTGCATCCCATTTCATCCATGACAAAGTAATGCATCCCCATACTCCCTACAGACACTGCAAAGGTGAAATATTAGTCTCAGTATTATGCATAGATATCTTTTAGGGAAATGTAAGCAGTAGCCTAGAATTTAGACAAACGCCATCAATAGTTCTGAACTTCACTGTATTTTCTGATGCAGACTTTCATTTACAAATGTCAAAAAATGAAAACTATCATATAGAAATACTTCACAATCTTTAAATAACCTACAAAATAGGAAATGTTCCCATTTTGCAGCATCAAGGAACTGATGCTTAAGACTAATGGCCAGGGGTATCTCTACACTTTGGAATGGAGGATAAGGTAGAAGATGTTGAGGTAGTTATTTCTGAGCAGGGAAGTGCATTCACCAGGGAGTGTGCTGTACTGAAGAGGATTGCTGCACTGCTATTAGTTTTGGAGTGAAATTGGTTGCATCTAGTTCAAACAACCCTTCAATATTATATTGCACTGCACTGGAACAGAATAAAACAAAAGGTGTGCAGAAACTTCATGTTTACCTTTTGTGTAATTCCAGCACAGACCCAGAAACTAAACAATAAATACAGAGGTTTCATCCTGCTTGTATCTTCTGAGATCAGCAACACATTTGGATAACTTGATCTTACTTCATAACATGGCTCAGACTGGTGGGTCACAGCTTAGGGGGCAATGAGATAGGGGATACAGGAATGAGTACCTGGGGACCGTGCAAGATCTAATAGGATATGTTTAGGAAAGGAACCAAAAACATTGAAAGGTAGTTTGGGGAAGAATGCATAAGGGAAAATAGAACAATTAAGGCATCAAGGGGACCAGTTCCATCTGCACAAATGGCTGATTAGTACTTGCTTGGCCAAGCCCTGTGCTTGATCACCTCAGACCTATTGGGACTATGTGCTCAGTCCTGATACTGGCTGGAGCTGGGGCACTGGGCTAAAGGGTGCAGTTGTCCCCAAAGCAAGACAGAAAAATAGTATTTAAAGTGGAAAAGCTAAGTACTTTCCAACAAACTTTGCTTTTACCCTCAGACTGCAGAAGCAGAAAAACCTGCAAGAGCTGAGAAAAGACAAAGATTGCTTAGGAAAAACATAATGCACTGGGGGAAAATGCCCACACAGCATAGTTATCATTTCTTTCTTCTGCTGCTCATAATCAAGACCTAAAGTGGTCCTCAAGAATCAAATCAAGGTCCTCCAGAAAGCTCAAGGAAACCCTGCTAGTAAATCAAAGAATCATTTGTGTAAAGACATAGTTAATGAGTTCCATAGCCCAGGAGTTCAGTAAGTAATAAAAAAAGTCATGACTAAAACCAACATTTGCAGTTACATTGGCCAGGATGAAGTGAGTAAAACTATGAAATGTTGCCAATGAAGCAGAAGTTCAGAAGGTATTCATTCCTGTGGCTTAGTCAAATACCTCACAGCACTCATTTCACACTGTCTAGTAATACTTACTGAAGCATCTGACATTAACTAAACAGACAAGTTAATAAATTAGATAATTAATGTCTTCTGAATAGTACCTTAATATACTCTCTGTGGATTTTTCCTACCCTACTTAAGGCAACAGCTATATTCAACAGCTATAAAACTACAAATGTCAAAGCTCATTTGTATCAAATGTATAGGAATGTTGAAAGAAGAATGCAAATCAGTAAATTTTCTAAGCTTACCACTCCTCTCATTTTTATCACTGTCAGAAGACTGATTCCACCTCACTCCAAGAGCTATTAAAATAGAAACCTCAGACAAGTATACCATAGCATTTTGAGAAAGGTTATGCCTTTTGCATTGTCTGACATAATAAAAAACACATTATGAAAAAAAAAATTCAGAAACATTTACATTGAAAGACTGTAGACGTAATGTGAATAATAATATCACTAATAATGTACAACACATTAGGAAGTTCAAAAAAAATTATCAAAAACTATCCCACTACAAAACATAATAACCTTGGATTTATCTACACAGTTTTTACAGGCAACTGAGCCCTGACAGATCATACTCACCCAAAAGAAACTGCAGGCATACTTATTACTACTTAGCAGGTAGGTATCACGTGACAGATGGCTTCAGGCTTCTTTCCAGAACACTTTAGGATACTAAACCCTGAAAGTACTAAAACCTCAAAATGTAGTACAGTATAACTAAAATATCTTCTCCGTGTATCACTGAGTAGTGAAGAAAAAAAGAAAAAAAAAGGAGAGTGGAAACAGCATGTGTCAGAGGTAGCTATGATTAAATGAGCAGCTATTCTTCATTGTATTTATAACTTGTATATGTGTATGTCTGTGCAAATAATCACAATCATAATAATAAAATCAGTAACAAGGTTAAATTCATTAAAGATCACTAATAATATTAAATTCTTTCAAAGGAAACCTTTGTTTCTCCTTACAGGTAATTTTTACCTCTTCCTCAAAAAGTTTTTTATTTAAATTAAAATACAGTGCAGGACTATTGATCAAGGCACATGAAGTCACTATTTGCTGTTTTTAACATTAGTTCAGGTTATATTACTTACATACAAATAATGTAACCTGACCTCTGCACCTAATGCCAAGGCATGGCATTACACAGCTCATTATACAGAGCTTTTCTATCTCTTAAACCCACTATGATTTCTATGTTGTTTTTCACTCACCCACTACTTAAATTTTCCATTGCCATGTTGTCCATGTCTATTAATTGACAATAGATTAGTTAGAAATTCTCTGTCCTAAATTTCTACCTGCTTGTCCCAGTCTTCCACAATGTGGAACTCAGATTTAGCCTTTATTGTCAACCAATTTCTCCTAGAGCTTCCTCTATTTTTCATTTGGGCAGGGAACTGGGTGGCATCACCCATTTTCTCAGAGCTTTCAGCTGGCTCCCCACCAGCCCAGAGAACTCAGCTAATGTTCCAGTTCCAGTTTTGCTCCTGGCATATGGTAAAGGTGACTCCCATCAGAAAGAGTCACTTCAGGGATTGAAAAAGCTGCAGTTCCCCCAGGTATTTTAACTCAGCACCACATCACTAGATTTTCACAGAAATCGGTGAAAAATCCACTCCTGCCCCTAGCGGGCTTGCTGTGGGGTGAAACACAATTTTGATTCTGGAAGGCTGAACAAACCTCCATGTTCTGTGCTGTGCACTGAAGATCCCTGACCTCCCTAACCAGTCATACTTACTGTATGACTCTATTACATGCACTTTACAATGAGAAAGTAATTAATATTGTGATACACAAGTCACAATCTTTTGTGGGACCTTTATTTCTCATTGTTTGAAAGTCTACAGACTATGTAAGGCTTATCCTGCAACACCTGATTCAGAAGAGAAATCTGACCAATACGTGCTCAATGCATCTAAAACATCTTGGTGTGAGATCTGCATAAGGAAATTTCCAAACAGGACAGGTTAAAGACTGTGTAAATTCTTTACTCTAGTAAAGCACCAATGGAGCACCTTTGGTATTGGGTGTTTGTGGCCAGGTTTGGCAGGAGGGAGGCTGCAGGAGGCCTCTGAAAAGAGGCCAAGGGTCCAGGGACAGATGGTGACACTTCTGGGAAAACATATTTAAGAAAGGAAAAAAACATGCCCAGCAAAGAGCGAAGGAAAGTTATAAAGAGTGAGAAACAGCAGAGAGAAGCCCAAGGTCAGAGGAGAGTGTGCTCCATGGCAGAGCAGATATTCTCTGCAGCCTGCAGATGATGTACATGGAGAAGAAAGGTATGAGAAATAAGGAATGGAAGACGGTGACCACTACACCCTGATAAAAATCTCTCAGCATCCCTTTTACATCACTTGCTTCCTCTCTGAAGGGATTTGGACTGAGTGTAACTTGCAGTGATAACAAAGGGGGAGGAGAGGAGTCTGGGAGGAGGTCAAGCTGAGTCTGGGAAAATGGAAAGGAAAGGAAAGCTGTTGTTTTAATGTTTGTCTCTTTTGTTTCCCACTACCCACATAAGCAAATTTTTTAACTGGCAATAAATTAAGTAAATCTTCCCCCACTTGACTCATGTTTGTCTACCATGGTAACTGGTAAGAGTCTCCCTGTCTTTATCTCAGCCTATGAACTCTTTCATTCCTGTTCTTCCTTTTTTCTCTCCCATCCTGTGGGGGAGAGGAATGAGCAAGCAGCTAGGTGGGTGTTTGGCTGCTAGCCTACACTAAGGCACCACACCTCTCAACTAAAAATCCCCAATCAAATCAACATGAATGCAGATAAAATTGGCCTCAGTGTTTTGTTGTTTATATTGAAATGGGTAGTTAAGCCCAGTTCAGATATATGGAGAAATATTCTGCAGAAAAAGATATAGTCATATATTTGCCAGAGGATATAGTCAAAGCACTGATTCTCCCCAAAGGGATTTGATTAGAGAATCAGTCATAGAAGCTCTCTGAGAAACTGTAAAACATCTGAGAAGGCACAGAATGTATTAACCCCTGTCACTGTACAGAAAAGAGCTTTGTACATGAGGGAGCTGGAGAGAAGCCAGGGTACAAGCACTCAATTATCAGTGCGTGCTGAAAGAAGCTGCATCTGTGAGCTTTTTCTCAACAGACAGAAAGAGATAAGGCTTCTGACATTATTAATATGAGTGTGCACAGCAGTGATAAATCACTAAGCTGAAAAATGACAGGTTCTCAAAAATATAGAAAGGAGATTCAAAACTTGAAAGTGGTCATGCAGAAGAATTACAGAAAGTTTCTGGAAATCAAACATAAAGTGAGCATTTGATGGAGGAGTGCTAGACATTAAGCCTGAATTAATTTGGCACCATGACATTACTGGATATACACTGGAGGTTTGCTTGTGATAAGAGCACAATACTTACAGCAGAAAAGGAGTAAATCTTTTTCAACGACTTGAATGAATAGGACAGAATAGATGGAAAATTTTAATCTAGGTTGCTGAAGCTGCTTCACTAGCAAGCCATACAAGCTGTTGACAGACTTCCATAAAGACAGAGGAAAATCCTCGCAACAATTTAATTTAAGGACAGAAGAAGAAAGTAGATTTTGGAGTCCAGGAGAAGGCATTTAGAGCTCCCAGCACTGCTCAGAGCCTTAGACAGTTGGTAATGAAACAGTGGACAATACTACATAAACAGTCCTCCAAACCACAGATGAAAATAAGAGTGAAATGCTCTGGAACTCCCTAGAATCATGAGTACAGGTATTTACACGTTGCATTTCTTAGCCAAGAGCTGGTTTCTAGGAGCAGAAGGGTTATAGTGAAATCTTTGTCCCATTGAAATGGAAAGAGAAATTTCTGGGTTTTTTTGTGTGACCCTGAAGAAGGTATATTAGCTAAGTATCTATAAACAGCAAGTTCATACAATTATGTAGTGCCTTGCAGGAAAATCAGCAGGATACATGACTTATCATAATGCACAAACCAGAGTTTGTAACATTGAAAGAGTTCTTAATCTTTTTTCATACTCACTGACAAGTACATTGATGTGCTTTATTAGTTCTGCCCCTAAACAATGATTTTAGATTTTCTGGTTTACTAATGCCAGTAAGCATCATTCTGTAACAAGAGGTGCAGATGTTCACAGAAGGCACCTCTTCATATCAAAACCTGACACTATTAACTGGGGAATTGTGCTCCACCTTCACTCAAGAGAAGAGCAGAATCCACAACCACTGACAATAGTAGCCTGGACAAGGGTTGTTTTCAATTTGTGTTAGGGGCAAAGATTGCTCTTGTTCTCAGGTAAAATATTATTATATCTAACTCAACCTAGATGCCCTCATAAAAGATTTTTAAAAGGTTATACAAACAGATTAATAACACCTTCAATAAGGTCACAGACAACACCAAGCTGGGCATGAGTCTTGATCTGCTGGAGGGTAGGAGAAGGTAGGATCTAGATCCAGCCTGTGGCCCAAGGCCAGTGGTGTGAGGTTCAACAAGGCCAAGTGCTGGGTCCTGCACTTGGGTCACAACAACCCCATGCAGCTCTGCAGGCTGGGAACAGTGGCTGGAGAGCTGCCCTTGGGAAAGGACCTGGGGGTGCTGGTCAGCAGTGACTGAACATGAGCCAGTGTGGGCCCAGGTGGCCAAGAAGGCCAATGGCATCCTGGCCTGGATCAGAAACAGTGTGGCCAGCAGGACCAGGGCTGGGATTGTCCCCCTGTACTTGGGAATGGTGAGGCCATCCCTCCAGTGCTGTGCCCAGTTCTGGGTCCCTTACTACAAGAAGGACATTGAGGGGCTGAGGTGTGTCCAGACAAGGGCAACAGAGCTGGGGAAGGGTCTGGAGCACAAGTCTGATGAGGAACAGCTGAGAGAGCTGGGGGTGTTTAGCCTGGAGAAAAGGAGGCCCAGAGGAGACCTTTGTCACTCTCTCCAACTCCCTGAAAGGAGGCTGTAGCCAGGTGGGGGTCGGTCTCTTCTGCCAGGTGCCAAGGGGCAGGACAAGGAGAAATGGCCTCAGGTTGAACCAGGGGAGATTCAGATTGGATATTATGAAAAATTTTATCATGTTGAGAGACGATAAACATTGGAACAGGCTGCAAAGGGAATTGGTGCCATCACCATCCATGGAAGTGTTCAACAACTGAATGGATGGCACTTCATGAGAGGTTTTTGTGGACATGGTGGTATTAGGTCAAAATCGATGATGCACATTTATTCCAACCTTAATGATTTTATGATTCTAATAATTCTTCTATAGTGTTAACTCCCAAGGTCTGGCCAACTTGACCAAAGACACAGAATGTATCAGGGTTGCTATTAAATCCATCAAATTTAGCCATAAACTAAATGGTTATGAAACCAATTAACTGCTGGCCTGAATTCATTTGGTTGTACTCAAATAATTTCCTGTCAAACATCTGCAGAGGATCAAGTTATTATTCATGGGTTTGCTGTAAAATTTTGCACTTATTTCTTTAATCCATTTCTTTCAGACTTTTCCTTATTTCTTTGATTCTATTTCAATTTGAGGTGGAACAGTCTTTATATATTAAACTAGGAAAGTTTTGATACCATTACTTTCTGAATATCCATTCTGAATTTACTTCTACCCCAGATACACATTTTTTGCTGATGCTGTTATTTTTTCCCAATGTTTTCACTTGGAATCTCACCCTACTCCTAATGAAGTCATTCACTTGTAATCTTCATCACTTTGAATAATCATTATAATGTGCAAAGCAGAGAAATATGCAATAGTGAGACTAGAGGAAAAAGTTCTTTACTGTACAATAATATATAGCTGAGTTGGAAATAGGGCTAAACAAATTCAAGAATTCATAAAAACTAGCATAATATTTTTTCTTTATGATCAGGTTTGCTGATCAAGAAGTTTCTAAGTTTTGCTTTAGTTTTAAATGTGCACCCTAGTTTTCTATTAAAACCTGTTACAGTAAGTATAAGGCAATATCTTCCCAGAAGTGTTGGATGGAGGTGTATTTTGTCTGTTACAAACTTCCCTGAAACAACTGAAGAAATTCAGATGATTAAAAAGTGGTGTAGGGACGAGGAAGGTGACTGAACTAAAGACTTCAAAAGTAAACATGAATCCTAAAAAGGGAGAAACTGCAGATCCAAGCTCCTCTTGCCAATTGCAGTTTTGCCCTTACTCCACGAAAAAAGCATAAATGCTCTCCTGCAGTCTGGCAGACACTTTCCTCTGTCTGTATTTAATCAACATTTTCCAAGTACAAGCCCAGTTTTCCCTCCTTCAACTTTTATCAATTGTCCTTCATTAAGAAAGCAAATCACATTTTCCTTCTCAGTTCTGTAATTTCTTCCAGCTCAGTCTTCCTCCAGACATGATGTAGGAAAATCACCTATCCACTACCCTGTCATGCACTAGCAGGTACAACTTGTCTCTTTAGTGTTGCACACACTAGCTAACATTCTTCCAATGCACCCAATGGAATTCAAGGGTGCTTTGCTTTGAGAAATGCTGTATGGAAACAAACTTGCATAGTGTTAATAAATACAACATGACATAAAAATGTGGTAGGAATAAAAACCCACAAAAGAAAAATTTGTGTGGGCTTCAAGGAGTTTTGGGTGAGGTCTTTGACAAGTTCACTACTGGAGACAGATTTATATGGAAGGGGAAAATGGGATCCTTGAAACGGTCTGGTTTAATCACAGAGAGACTATTTAAGGTCATACCAAGCTCTTCTTGTTCTATATACCATAAATAACCACTGAAGGGAATAATTACTGTTGGGGCTACTTCATAAAGAAGATGCTATTTGAATTTTAAAATAACAGGAAATAGAGATGCATATTAAGCTTGAAATAGATTTTCATCCATACTAGACAAACTTCTCATGGCAAGCAGTATCACATTTCACCAGAAGATTGGCTCCTTGCAACAGGGCAAAATTAACTCCTTTTTTTTCCCCTCCCTCAAAATGTTTCAAATGTTTTCATATATACAACCTATACTAGGACAGACATATCAAGTTAATTATATGGTTAATTACACAATAGTATTAATTTGGTGGGAATTAATACTGCCAGTTTGTCTTAAAGCCAAGACAAGAAGAAGTTATTACACGCACACACACCTGCATGATTCTTCCACTACTCAAAGTGCACCCAGTGGGGAAATGCAAGCAGCTTTTAATATTATCTAAAATTATTTTTTAATATTTTTTATCTATTCATGATGGCATTTAGGACTTTATAAAAAAGAGAAGCAAAACACAGAAATAAAAGCAATACCTCTGTAGCAACTCCAATATTTCTGAAAATACTGTTTTTTTCCCCTCTATTTAATTTAACCCTGGGAACCAGATTTAAAGTACTGACTAACAGAAAATCTCTACAGTGGCCAAGTTAAATAAATAAGTTGATTATATTCAGAATATCATATAAGTCATATGTGTTATGATCTGACCTTCCGGAGCTGGTTTACTCGCATTTGTTTTTTCTGGATCCTTCACCTTGGATTTACTTGTGTCTTTTCTTCTCTCTATGTCTTTAACTGTAAAGTAAGGGGGAAAATCAATTAATCTAGAAACAAGGCAGTTAGAAGCATGTAATTTTCTTCTTCCTGCTAAAGTAGGTGCACAGAGCATCTGAAGATATGTTTAGGTAATGAGTTACTGTTTCTGTGTTTTCCCTCCCTCCCTTTACATTTATTATTTTCATGGCTCTTTCACCATTCTATCATCATTAAAGCTCTCAAAACTGACTCTCTTTACACACGAGAGTCCAAATAGTGACATCCCATGCAGACAAGATCCCACACTGGAAATATAGTCCAGAAAATTGGCAAAGCTAGCTGGGAAAAGTCCAGCATTGCAAAGTTCCCTCCAAGTCAGTCAACACAAAAGCACATAAGCCAGCTGTTACACTGTCCTCTTTACAGAATCAGCTTAGATCTCACGCCCAAATCTGTAGTCAGGGCACCAAATACTTCCAGGAGTGCAAGGTTGCTCCAGAGCTGAGACTTTGACAGTTTCTCATTCCACAAGTGGGTGGGATACCTCCCTTCCTATATCTCCAATCTCTCACAACAGCCAAGCAGAACCCAATTTGATTAGCAACTCCTAATATTACATTAGTAGCCAGTAGTGCTCTACTAATAGTCTGAAAGGTTCTGACAAAGTCATTGCTAAAGTCACGTATTGGGAAGAAAAAGCCCCTCCAGAATTTTCTTGGAATGCTCATTGGTATCCACACTCCAGTTGTCTGCAAGAGCCAGGAAAAGCTTAAAACAATGAAGCTGAGAATATCTTCCACAGAAGAATAAAATTCTACTCCAATTACACTTCTTAGTTTATGTAAAATTGGATTATGACTGACATTCATCCAAGCAGGCACTGATCCTCAGCCAGGACCAAAGTCTCTCTGTGCTACATCATTCAAAAAACCACTGTGAGGGCATGAAAGGAGGTTATCTGTCTCTTGACTATGTAAGAGAGACAGTGCAAATATTCTGTTGTACATTAGTGGAACCCAAAGTCAAAAGGACTTCACTAATCTTCCCAATAGTATGTGGAATATCTGAATCAACCAGGAGTGTTCCAAGTTCCAATCCAAAATATAATCACAAGACTAAGTTCTAAGGAAGACAACGAGCTGACAAACATCTGAATGTGATTTTCTCAGTATGACAACCCTTTGCAGAGCCTACAGTGCTCACACTCCTACAGAGGTGAGAACAAAAAACCTGAAACTTTGACTCCTCTCCTTTCTAAGATAGCACGTGTGACTATGTATGGCCTCTGCCTTTAGCAAACAATTGTGTAACTGATTTGGGAGCAAATTCAAGTTCACAAGTTTGCTGAGGAGCCAGCTTTTACCAAGGCAGATCTTGGTTATTAGCTGAGTTACAGAATGCCATAACAACACCAGGTCTTAGTCAGAAGTCTGTGTTTAATCCTTAACTGAACAAGACTCTGATTAAAACAAGAGGTGAAATACCAGAATAATATCAGCCAAAAGGGATGCTGCTGCTTATCCTTCTGGGAGCATTCCTTTGAAAAAAGCCCAAGAGCAAAACCAACTAGCTGGCCTCCTCTAATGCTAGAGCTATTGAGGGGCAAGTCTCCAGAGAAAATGATACAAAAGTCTGAAAATGTTCAAAGAAGAAAAGTCAGTCACATCCTGACAGATTTCTGGATTTGGGCACTGTCATAATTCTAACCACATAGGAAGAGGCAAGACAGCAGTTTTACTCCAATATTTACACAGACAAAGATTTTATCTAGTACATGATCTTAGTTCATTAAATGCTATGTATTAGAATAAGAATGAATCCCTTGCTATATAAAAAGAAATATTCTTTTTACAATAAAATTTTACTGTAAGCTTGAGAATTCTTAGTATATCAGTTACAACTCCAGAGCATACTTCCAATGCACTAAGCCAGATGATATTCCCAAAACTCTTTATATATTTGACCTTTTTTCATCTCAAGAATTAGTGGCCACATGTCAGACTACAAGGGAAAAAAACCCCTATGATAAAG
Organism: Molothrus aeneus; assembly: GCF_037042795.1. NCBI lineage: Eukaryota > Metazoa > Chordata > Aves > Passeriformes > Icteridae > Molothrus > Molothrus aeneus. Next base: position 140,482,220 of record NC_089646.1, on the reverse strand, counting down.
GAGAGAAAAAAAAGGATTTGTACATATGCTGTATCTGCATTCTTTACTAATGAAAGGCATCATGCTTTTAAATTAAACTCCAGCCTGAAGTGCAGCAAAGAGAGTATACTAAATAGAACATAATCCCCATATCCTTAAATCGTGTTGCCAGCTCTACTTTTCCTAAATGCCATTTCAAAAACAGCTACACCTAATATTATAGAATTTGCTGTTGCCTTCTGTGGGCTTCTCTTTAATGCTAAAGTAATCTGTGGTTTTGTGGGTTTCCTAACCAGGACAGAACTTAAGGTAGTAAATACAGTTGTAGTGGTGAAAAGCCAAAAGGACTTGGATACACCCCACATCAAGTACTCAGCATATTTTATCTTGTGCTGGTTTTAAAAGAAAGGTAGCTTGGCAAAGACAGTGAGGAAAATTTAGCATCAGAGAACTCATTAGGCTTTCAACTATACTCCTGCACTGCCACATTATTAACCAAATCTCCACTAAGCATATTTAAAACATTTAACATGAAGATCAAGATAAATCAGATAGAATGTGTATATACCACTATGATATAGATATTAAAAGCATGTATTGATCATATAAAAAATTAAGTTTGTAAATATATTTGACAGCTGAAGACCATCAAGAAATCAGCCTTTCATACTACTGAACTAGCATCTATTAGCCAGTTGGAACAGCTATAACGCTGTTTTAATAAAAAGGAAATTTTTAAAGTATCAGAATATAGCACTTTATTTCTATTAATTGAAGATTCTTTTTATGAAATACCAGCCAATTTCCTTATGAAACAAGGAAGAAAGGGATGCCAATCCAATGGAAACAAAGAGCCCAATGCAAGAACATGTTATGCAATTAATTCAGGCCTCTACCTATACTTACACCAGTTAAAATACATGGCTTTGATTTTCCTTCCACCACAAAAAAAAAGGTTTTTCCATCATTCCCCTTTGTGTAAGACTTGTTACCATTTCAGAAGTTGCATTAAATATCTGATACATTCTGTATGTCAGCCATAAAGAGACACGTACTTCTGAACTGGCCTTGTGCTGGCTTACTCTCCTTGTCTTCACTGAATGCAATGATCTGAAGGGCATAATTTTGATCTGGAATGAGACCTTGAATAATTGCTTTGGTTGCAGTATTTTGAAGAATTAATTGGTTTGTTTTTCCACCTATAGGAGAAAAGACAAAAAACCAACAAATACATAACTTTGTTTGCTTTTCTTATAGTACCGTAAACGTAATGACTTAAAAATACCTCAAGCTCTACCATGACCTAAGCATTTCCACTTTACCCACTTTTGGGACTATCCATACAGCCAGGCCAGAGAACATCCCAGAAAAGCAACAAAATAGGCAGTCTAACCAGTTTTTTTAAACACAAACACTCTTAAGATCAGCATTTATATCTGGGCCTCAGGAAACAGCCATGGTGTCCAGCAAAATCATTAAGAAAAAGGGGAACAGTTTACAAAATCTGCCAAGTTTGGTAACATCATACCAACAGGCTTTTCCTCTGTGATTGGCTGCCAGTTCGGACCCTGTCATACTCACATCACCTCTGAATACTTGCTTTGCCAACTTTCTTTGGGCTAGGAAATTCTCATGTATAAATGCAAATATTGAACAAATAAATACTTGTTATTGAACAAGTAAATACAAATATTCATATGTCCATTTACATATAAAGAGTGCATGCCAATATATATACAAAGATGTATTTTAACCATATGTTAAAGCAGTTTCTGTTCTAAATTTAATTTTAAATGTACAGAAGTAGGGCCCTTATAGCTCTATACAGCCGCTTTGGTATCTACCTTTTCAAGTTTTCATTCAAAAAACTTTTAAAGATTACTTGTTTTCTTAATTCTTTTCCTGACAGCTCACTAAGGGATAAGGGACAAGGAGATCCACCTTGAAGGCTGACTGAATTAGGATTCCAATACTTTCCCCTGAACAATTCCTAGAATTCCTTACACCCCACTGGAAGAAAGGTAGAGACAGATGATCAATGACAATTCCCAAAGACTACACATGAAGCATAACTAGCATGGACCCATCTCTGCTACCTCAAGCATTTGATTCCCATTTTCTGTGCCTGACCACCCTCTAGTGAAATTAATCTCTCTTCTGTTGACCAGACAGTACTTCATTACCCAAAGCTTGCTCACAATTTCTTCAATTAGTGGAGGATGACACTAAACTCTGAAAACCTTTTATGCCTTAGGAAGACAGTACTTTTACCTCAAAAGAGAACATACAGACTTTTACCTGAACTTGGAGTGACAAGAAGTTTATATCCAGTGAATTGCCCTTTGGGGGCTTTCCAAGAGATCTGTACACTGTCAGGACCCACTACATTATATCTTAGTCTTGTTGGTGGGGATACTGCAAGTTCGGAAAGAGAACAACATTTTAAATTCAAATAAAGACGAACCAATTTTAAACAAAAATAAACACATATAGGAAGACAACACAAAATTGTAATGGTAAAGGATGCAAGTTATTTAAAATGTCACATACATCAGTTTATTAGTTTGTAAAATGACATCCCCAAGTGCACTACTTCCCTCAGACAGACCTTTTATTTATCTCTTTACAAAACAAACTAAACAACCTAACAGCAGTGGACAGAAAGACAAACAGTGTTAGATGTTAAGACACTAGTTTAGCAGGCAAAGCTGGTAATAAAAATGCTCTTTGTTAATATATGGGAATTAAAATTGCTCTCTTACACTGGCAATATGCATAACCTACACTCCTTTACCTCTCATTATCGTGGGCATTTCCCCACATTTAATGTCACCAGGGCCAAATTTTCAAATCCTTGTGAGGAAACCAAGAGAAAAGACAGGTGTGCACAAGGCAAAGGGAACATCAGCTGCCCAATTTGCAAACCTGGCTAAAGCAGCACAAAGCTTTGCAGCTGCAAACACTGCTTCGGTCTCATCAAGACTAGCAGACATGCACAGGCCAGTCAAGACTTAGGGGCAATCTGGATGGTAAGTAAAATTTGGCTTCTATTTATATTGTGATGTCACCCAGGATTCGAACTGAAGCAGCAGGCGAAATGAAGAAAAGCATAAAGTGATTGAAAAAGAGGCAAATATCAATGAAGCAAAGCACACAAGAACAAATGGAGAAACTGTCCCATGTTGTTGCCATACTATCAGCAACTTTGTGTCTCTGCACATAAATGAGTTTTTCACAGGTTTACATCCCACTGCTCAGTCAAACTCCACTGATTCTGGACCACACTCTACAAAACCTTTCCACTCTGCTTTGGGGAGGCACATCCCCTCTTCACTGGAGAACTGCAGCAGAGCACCTGGCAGGGCAGCCTGGCTGTCAACAATGGGAAATCTTCATACAGTTGAAGAGAATTTGGCTCACAGAGAACAAACTGATCTACAGGGAAAGGCAGCCAGGGAAGCTACTTGCAGGCTGAATGACAGAAGGGCTAGAAAACCTTTAACACCTCCACCCTTATTCCTCCTTTTCCCATTGTCTCCACAGTGCCCTGAACAGTCTCCATCATTTTCCAAGTCCTTGGTGCCTTTGCCACTACATCTTAAGGTTTCTGTTAGTAAGTCTAAGAAATCAGGGAAATTAATCTGAAGCAGGCAAGTGGCAATTTCTTTTCCCTAGGGCTAAGATTGCTCTTAATTGACTAGGCTCATGCCCATAGTTTTTTGGTCCTTTAGATAAAATAAACCAACAGTATCATGATATTTCTGAGATTTAGGGATTACAGCACATGGAGTGTCTGAGTCAACAGGCAGAATGTGCTGGCCAACAATTTCTGGCCTCTCCATTTGACCTGCTACAGCCAATGCAGCTCTGGCACCAGTAGCAGCCAAAGACCTGTCCTGAACCAATAACTTTTTCCTACATGCTACTTTTTCCAGGAGCTTGGGGGAAGAGAGAAGGAAAAAGGCATGCTGTAGTTTTTTGAGATTTGGGGGCGCATATTTTTTCATGTCATCTACTCTTAAATACATTTTGGATCTTAGAAGTAAGAATTTGAACATTCAATGCAAGGGATACATTCCCTTGCATCCCATCTCTCATTCCCTAAGTGGCAGTTTTATCAGACCAAGGGCAGGTTCTGCAGTTCTCCTCCTTGAGGAGAACTGAAACTTGACACCAGAACACAGAAAAGAAAGTACATAAGTACCAAGAACAGCTTATCAACACCTGTGCATTCTCAAAGACCTCAGAGAACAAGCTCAAGAAGAGAGGCAAGGGGACAGAAACAGCAACCAGCACATGAGCTCCACACACTCAAAGATGCTCTGATTGGCAGCACTGGGCTCACACCCAACCCAAGCATTTCCTTAGTTGCTGGACTTAATTTGTCAGACCTCATCTTCAGTCTGCCTGTCACCTCCCTGAAGTTTAGAAAGAAAGAGGCTGCGAGCAAGATCACAGTGTGTGTTTGCAGTGATTCCTGTGTGCAGGAATCACTGCAAATACAACATCAGTTCTTTGAAAATTTGGCCCTCATACTGCAAAATGTTTTGCTAGGCAGGTTTCAGCAAGAACATTCAGCATGCTATAATTGTAAAAACATGACAGAGACTATGGCAAAAAGTTTTCAAAGCCAAGCAGACTGTAATTATGGATTACAGCTTTTAATTCATTCTCAAGATTCATTGTGTCTTTGAGCTATACATAAATCACAATAAATTGGGGCTGAATGAACATGAGTGACAAATCATACCTAGAAGTTTGCAAAAATACAATTCCTTTTATTATTTTGCCTCAGGAGTAGAAAATAAAATTTTAAATAATGGCTGCATGCAAGCGTGAAAATGCTGCAGATTTTACTGGGATTAAGTGGTAAATTTGTATGGGGATTAAGAAGCAGAGCAGAGAGCAACAAAGTAACATCAAAGATTGACCAAAAAAACCCCCAATCATGTCTTAGAATTTCAGAGCTCACTTTGTCTGCCATCTTCCTTTCCCATCATTTCTTTCCATCCTACTTTCAACTTGACTATTTATGAAAGCACCTTCTAACAAAGAAGCACAGTTCTGGCCTAACTGCTATTAGCCATCACCAAAACAGGTAAATGTATGAGCCCATAAAAAACAATCACAGACCTTACAAGCAAAGAAGGACACAATCACCAGTTTTTTCTGTATACTACAGAGTTACAATGTGAAAGACTAGAAAAGGGGTGCCAGAATAGTCTTTACATAACTGGTCAATTTTCACTGGGTTCTTTTTGTATCAAAGGCAGTAGTGCAGTGGAAGGAACATTCCCACACAGCAATGAACCATAAAAAAGAAAATAATTATTCAGTAGGCAGATAATCAACTGTGTCTTAGTTGTGTAAAGACTAACGTTCTGGCATAGAAAAGTACATATAGCTAAGGAAGTTAAAAATCTAGCACTCAAACAGACAACAAAATATTGATGGGAATTACTACACATACACCAACCTGAAGAGGATATCTTTATTTCTTTGGGCCTTTATTGTCTGTGGAACAAAATCTCATTTCTTGCAGAAAGGAAAAAAAATCAATCCAAGCTGAGTCAGTTAACTGATAAAAAATCAGTAGCTAGATCTCGTTAAGTGGTTTTACAGGAATGCAAAAGAGAATGGCTGTCAGCAACATTAGAGCAGTCACCCAAAAGAAAACTGACAAGTTCAAGGCTTTGGTTTATGCCACCAGGTAAATAAGCACTCCAAACACGTAACTCTTACAGACAACTAGGGAAGGAATGTTTTCAACTCTTACTGTAAAGGAAAAATACAATAAATTTCTTATGGACAATTCTCCAAGACATCCAATAGTCTAAGTTTGGATACTAACTAAATATTGTGGCTTTCTATTCACTGTTGTCATAAGAATGGAATAAGTTAATATGCACTGCAGTTACTTAGCAATTACAGTAGTAACACATGAAAATTATTGCTACACAAAGAAAATCCATCTTTAAATACAGAAAAACTCTCAAAGCAAGTTACTTTATGGATAAATGAAAAATTCTCAACTGGTTTTCTTGCCCAGCACTAATCATGTACTATATAAGAACATAAGTATACAAAATATGTTATTTATACACTATATTGAATGGGGAAGAAACAGCAGAGCTGAAAAAATAATTGTTGTTGAGTCAAAACCAAACAGTGCTATGTGACACAGTGAGATACAACCACATAGCTCCTCTGAAGGGATAATTTGTAGCTTCAGGCACGTTGGCTTCAGCCTCACAAACATATTCTCCTTTCCAAGAAGTCACATTACACACCTTTACCTGAGTGTCTTTGCCAAAGGAAGGAAACACAAGCTGGAACTAAAGCCAGCTCTTCCTACATGTTGGCAGAGTGTACAGTTGATTAAAACAGACAAACAAATGGTATAAAATTGTAAATAGTTTGCCAGCTGCATGAAGAGCTTACTTCAAGAGGTGGCAACCTTGACAAAAAGAATTTGAGAAACTCCTTATTACTTTTAGTATACCAAGAGATTTTTTTCTGCAAACATGGAATAGAGACTTCATATCACCTAATTCAATAGAATAACAGTCGTGTTGGGCTAAGGCAATGGTGCACTTAGCTTAATATCCCACTGCTGACAGCATTCCATAGCTGATGCTTGCTGAAAGAGTCTAAGAACAAGGGAAGTATTGTTCTTTATTCATCAAGTACACCAACTCTAGCTTCTGTTAGGGTGATTACTGTGGAAAAAAACCCTCTGACCTTCATTTCATTGTATTGGTATTAAAGGGAGAACACTCTCCGACTATAACTGATGGAATCAAAGTTTTTAAAAAGTGGAGAAGAATAGTTTTCCAAGATCAAGGAATTTTGCAAAACTTTCTGGAGGTGGACCTCAACCCCCAGACCTGTTTTGCAAATCTTAACCATATGTATTAGGACTGAAATACAGAGAAAAGACTAACCATATGCTTTGCTTTATTGGCTCATTAAGTCACAAACATTCTGGACCTAATTTCTGACCAGAATGATGCACTGAACATTGGGAACATACATTTCTTGATTCACCTCACATCGCCGACATCATACATTACAGCTTACACGTGTCCCTCAGTTCTGGGAGAGGCTTGTAAAATGCTCACAGATTTCCAAACATCCAGGAGCGCATGCTTCCCCAGCACTCAAGTGCCACGCAGACTGGACAACACTGCTAGTTGCATTGTCAGAATTTTGAAAGCCTCACGTTGCCAATAGTTTCCAAATGTCCTCATGAATAATACATTACACAAATCGCTCTAAAAGACCCCAGGATCCAATTCTGCTCCTGGTTATGCCCATGCAATCTCATATCAAAGGGATTACATAAAACTAAAGTTGAGAGAAAAGCCTTTCTCTAGAAATCATAAAAACTCATTGGTATTCTTCCTCCCTCCTTCCCCAAGCAATATGATACATTTTCTCTAGCAATCAAGCCACTGTCAATACAACCCAACAAGTATGTAAGCCTAACAATCCCAGCAGTATCCTTTAATATTCACAAGGGAGATTTTCATTTTAAAAACTGCAGAAGTAGTCTGTGACATTTAACAGATCTGTGCAATATGGAATGATATAAGCACTACAACAGCTACTGTTCCAAAACATACATATTCCATTCAAGATAAAAAACATACATATTGCATGCAAGCTTTACATCACAGCTGATCCTTCAAATTTGCTTGATTACATAGAGGACAATAAGACCAATTTCTGATAAGTACTTTCATGTAAACAGGAGTAAAAACATGTTGTGTATAATTCATTTTGAGACATATGAATTTGCACAAATATTTATGCTATTTGAGATACTAGGTTCAAAGAGCACACATGAGGATGTAATTCTACTCCCACCTGCTCCCCAAGCTCAGCAGCAAAATTCCTGCCTAATTGCAGTATTATTGGATTCACATCCTACTAAGGAGGAAGTAACACTTACTTGCATTTGGAATAAAAAGTCTATTTCTGCACCTCAGAGTGAAAAACTCCATCTTCTTGTTTGTGACTCACCTTGACCCTGGACATCACTGATGAAAAAAGGTGTGACAGCTAAGAAAGCCAAGAGAAAACAGCTCTGTATCTTGTATCGACACAGCATCTTCCTCCCCTCAATACACCAGTATCAGCAGGTCTGAAAACACATGGAACAAAAAGACTTACTGAACAGGCAAAGAGAAGCCATCCACTTTAATGAAAATTGTGGGGAAAATCTGAATTTAATTAAAACAAACAAACAAACAAAAAACCCAAGCAAACAAAACAAACAAACAACAAGGAATTTACCACAGATATCAGTGGAGACAAATTTTCCTGGCAGTAGTTTTATGACCAAAGCACATTTTACCTGAAAGGGACAAAGAACCCCACTTGGGCTACTCAACTGTTTTGAAAACTTGGCCCACATAAAAAAGAACTGTAAATTCTTTGCTGATCATACACAAGCATTGGAAATAAAGCTATAGATAATAACAAAGTACAACGTATATTTCTACACAATCCAGTTTTGTAAGAACTGTATCAAGGTATCTGTGGCAAAGAACTCTGAAGCTTTTTTTAAAAGGCAGAACTTTGTTCTGAAGGAACTCACATCCTCTTCCCATTGCCCATTTTCCTTTTTCTACTTTATTCAGCTTATCCTGTGCTCTCTGTTGTAGTGTCTGCATCTACAGTAGGTAGTATCATGGTCAAAACCATTTACACTAACTTGACCAGTTGGGAGAAATCAACACTTTAGAATGCAGCAGTATATGAACACTAAAGGTAGTCCTAGGTGAACTAGCTAGGTTACAGGAAATAATTCTGGTTCCAAAGAGCAAGTTTCAGAGTGAGTAATTTACCTGACCACAGAAGTTAGCTTAAAAACAGTACCAATCTCAAGATACAGCCTAGCACCATACTTATAAAGATTTCTCTTTCACTCAACTTTACAGCACTAGTTTTAGTCAATTTTCTGGGGCAAGAAGATGATTTTTTGCTGTCCTCACCTGTTAAAATTCTACAGGATAAGCAAATTAAGATAATTAATAGTAGATTTCTTGTAGGCAGCAAAGAGGATTTGAAGGTTTACTTGGGTAAATTTTGGTTTATGTATTTCTGTTTTGTAGGTTTCTCACATTTACCTCCTCTGTCATTTTCTTGAATAGTCCTGACATACCATCACTGTATTTGCCTTCCATGTTTTCCTTGTCTTGAAGGCACATGGCAAGTGGTTCATCCACTATCTAATATAAAAAGCAGACTGAAATACCTCAATCATTATTAAACATAAGAGGATAAGACCTACATCCTCTTCTCTCTCTGAGCATTTGCAACCTGCTATAGCTGTCCCAGTAGGACAACTACATTCCTATAGTTGGTATATATTGGTACTGTCACCAATACCAGTCATGAATGCTTGATACAACTCCTAGAAATATATACATTGTAAATTCCATCTCCAAAGGAGGTTATTGAAGTTTTAACCTCGAAGGTTAATATTGAACCTTTTATCGAAGGTTGATAAACCTTTAAGTTTATCAACAAATTTCACATTACTTAAACATATATTTTGAATCCATCTCTCATAGTATAAATCTCTCAAGACAGAGGAAAATACCTAGAATCCACATCAAATATTTGCTCCAAGAACTTATATATTGCTATGCAGAGTTCTTAGACTCATCCTCCAGACAGAATTCAGAAACCTGTGCAAAGTTCCCAGGTTTCCTACCACATGAACCAAAGTGTCAAGCACTCAAGGACTAGGCAGCTGTCAGTGACGGGCAATAGGAAGAACCGAGAGTATCTCAAAACATGGCTGAAATCCATCTCTTGTGTATCTCATGTTGGGTATTGATGCTTCTCTCCTCACTCAGGAATACAATCTGGATCAAGTAAACAAAGACTCTCCAAGCAACTTATTCTTCCAGGCAGTTACCACTGATGATGTGTGAATTGCCTCCCATAATAACCCAGACATTAAAATATTCACTCACAGTGGTGGCTGAATTCCCCATCTGCTACATTTAATATAAACCTTCCTCCAAAGCAAGAGCTATAAATACTAACTGACCGATAATCCTGTGTTAGAAACATTCTCTACTGCTGCTTTAATAGAAAACCCAGAGAAATGAGATTTATTGGAATAGACATAGCTGTTGCTGCATCAGCTACACACAAGTTCATCTCTGCAATGATCCGCACGTCAGGGTTCACTTAACCAGGAAAGGAAACCCCCGTCTGCAGCCACCTTGTGGCTGACATTGTGTGGGACTAAAAACAAATATCGTATTCCTTCTGCTCTTTATATATTTCACCTTTTAGTAAGTATGTGGTAAATGAGTTATCTGGCAGACTAGCGCTAGGAGCAGACACCAAGCAAGCCAAGAACCCTGCCCTGAGGTGAGCTCCGCTCCCCGGAGCATCTCTCCCAGCTGGGCTCCAGGGCTCCTGGCACGGACCTGGCCACAGGGCACCTTTTCCTGAGGGAAGGACGCACCCTCGAGAGCTCACAGGGGGACAAACGCGGCACACACCTTCGTTCTCCGCCCTGTCCTGGCTCCGCGCACCCAGCCCAGGGGAGGAGGCTAAGCACAGTCCCCGGGATGGGCAGGTCACTCGGGGATTTCCCCTGTCTCGGTGTCTCGTTCCGGACCAGCGCTCACGTTCGACGTCCCGCTGGGCCAAGCCGGAGCGCGACCTGCCCCGGCCCCGCAGGGGGAGGCGGCGGAGGGGACGGGGACCGCGCTCTCGCGCTCGCCTCTCCACAGCCCCGCAGCGTGGCGCCGGGGGGCCGCGGCTCAAGGCTCCGCTCCTGACCCCCGACTCCTTTCCGGGGGCTCCCCACCACCAGCACCCACCCGTGTGAAAGTGAGCGCCCCCGCCCCGGGTTAAGGGAGGGACCGCGGGGAGCTCGCTGCCTCCACCGAGCTGAGGCGGGGAACGGAGCCCTGAGAGCCAGGGGCTGCCGGCAGCGAGCGGGGACCCGGCGGGGACGCGCTCGCCAGCCCGGGCAGCTCCGCGCAGAAAGCGCCGCGCGGGGCCAGGGTGGAGCCACTGCCCCGACGCTGCGCGGAGCGGAGGGAGAGAGAGAGGAGGCAGCCGCGGCGGGGCCCGGGCAGCAGCCAGGGTCTCCGCCACAGCAACAGTGAGACTGATGGGGTTTAATTACTATCAGCTATCAAAGTAAGGCCTTTGCAGGGGGTTTCCTAAAGGGGTTTCCCCGTCCGAGCCTGACGTCGCCCCTTCCAGTCCTCCATCTCCTCCTCCCTCGCCCCATCCTCCCTCCGGCGCTCCGGTCCTGCCGCCGCGGAGGTGGCCGGGCAGGTTGATGGGAAGCTCTTCGGTCCTGCCTCGACCCCCCGCCCGCCTGGCCCCTGCCCTCGAGGGGTCGAAGCGCAGCGCTCACCGACCTGTGCGGGCATCAGCCGGGGAGGGGCCGGCGGGGAGCGGCCGCTCCTTTTCACGGGTGGCTGCGGGTGCTGAGCCGGCTGCGGGAGAGCCGCTTCCCTCCCCGCTGGCCGCTCCGCATCTGATAAGGCGAAAGGGGAGAGAAAGGAGGCGGGCAATTATAAAGCAGAAGGTGGAAAGAAGGGGGGGAGGGAAGAGGCATAGGCGATGTCTGAGATCCCACCCTCCGCCCCCGAGCCCGATCCCCGCGGCGGGGGCGCGGCCAGGTGCGCGGGAGGCAGGGCCGGGGAGCACGGGCAGCGTTCCATGGGCAGGTGCTGAGCTTGCCAGGGTCCTCAGTATTCTGGGTTTGCTATGTGTTAACTCATTTTTTTCTCTCCAAAGTTCCTTATTCACTTAGTTTATTAATTATTTTGAAGCTGCCTCCTTTGCAGTACGGCTTGGAATGCAAGTGTTCCCCACGCCAGCTATTGAGATGTGTGGATTAGTGACTCATTGGGGAAAAATTTATATAAAAGTGTTCCAACACTTTTCTGGCTTAGTTTAAACCTTGATTAAAAGTGTTGTAGTACATACCTATATTTTTTGCTATATGGATAGACACTGCAGTAGTATGTGGAATTGCAGAATCTATATTCTATATTTCCATAGAAATATGAGTTGCCCTGCGGTATAGCCTACTGAATTTACAATTAAGGCTACTACTCACAAAGTGTGTAAGTCCTGAGAATTTAACAGGTGAATGAAAATATTCATTACAACATGCCTGGTCATCTGTATAAAATTACAAATGAAATCACTGAAGAAGTTAAGAATCAGTCACAGGTGATACAGAGATGTGCATACTTTCTTAATGTGAGTAGGGGCCCCTTCTAGGGGAGGAGAAGGCAGTGAGTCACAGGGAGATGACTCTGACTAAGTGTAAAGCAGGACCTTCTGTTGCTGAGTAGGATTCCCAGTCCTGCAGATTCTTGTCCAAATTCATAGTGCATGGGTGTCTTTCCAGTTAAACTGCAGAAGTGTTTGAGCTTTAAAGGAACTCTTTAAGTTTAGTTGTTTTCTATAGCAAAGGTTCAAAAGCATTCCTAGATCTAAAAAGCATCTACCAGATTCCTAGATTTTGTCATGTGCAGTTATTCTACTGCACTGCCACCTGTGTGCAACAGCCAACACACATACCAGTCAAGAAGAGCAGCTTGCAAGATAAAAATTCCTCTGAAAGAAAAAGGTGTTCAGGTCATTGATGTTAACTATGATACAGTTTGTACCTCTTTCCATCCCTAATTTATGTATTTAGCTACACAGTAATAAATTTATGTATTTAGCTAAACAGTAATAGCCAGAAGAACAAGAAACTGCTCATAGAATCATAGAATATGCTGAATTGGAAGGGGTCCATCAGGATCATCAAGTCTATCTCCCAGCTCTGTGCAGGACTCCTCAAGACTCACACCATGTGCCTAAGAGCATTGTCCAAATGCTTCTTGAATTCCATCAGACTCAGTGCTGTGACGACTTCCTTGGGGAGCCTGTTCCTGTGCCCAACCACCCTGCAGGTAAAAAAACCTTTTCCTGATATCCAACTTAAACCTCTCCTAACTCAACTCCAGGCCATTCCCTTGGGCCCTTCACTGGTCACAAGAGTGAAAACATCATTAATTGACCTTGCACTGATCCTCACAAGGAAATTGTAACTGCAGTGAGGTGCCCCCCCTCAATCTCCTTTTCTCCAGACAGAACAAACCAAGTGACCTTAGCTGCTCCTCATATGCCTTCCCCTCCAGACCCTTCACCATCCTCATGGCCCTCCTTTATTACACTCTCTAATGTCTTAATGTCTTTTTTATGTTGTGGTGACCAAAACTGCCCCCAGCACTCAAGGTGAGGCTGCCCCAGAGCAGAGCAGAGCAGGACAATCCCCTCCCTTGCCCAGCTGCTGATGTTGTACCTGATGCCCTCCAGGACAGGGTTGGCCCTCCTGGCTGCCAGGGCACTGCTGGCTCATGTTCAACTTGCCATTGACCAGGACCCCCAGGTCCTTTTCCACAGCTCTGCTCTCCAGCCTCTCATTCCCCAGTCTGTACACACAGCCCCATCCCAGATGCAGAATCTGGCACTTACCCTTGTTAAACTTCACAGCTGGTGATTGCCGAGCCCTTTAATTTTGGAGGTCTCTGCAGGGCCTCTCTGCCCTCTAGGGAGTTGACAGCTCCTCCCAGTTCAGCATCTTCAGCAAACTTATTTAGCAGTCCCTTGAGTCCTGCATCCAGGTCATTAATGAAGATGTTGAAGAGAACTGGGTCAAGGATGGAACCCCATGGAACCCCACTAGTGACAGTCACCAGTCTAACATCACCCCATTCACTACAACTCTTTTTGCCTCACCTGTGAGGTAGTAGCTTACCTATCACATAACTCAGTTATCCAGCTGTGTGCTGGACAATCCAGAAGGATTATGTGAAAGACAGTATCAAAGCTTTGATGAAGTCCAAAAAGATTACATTTAGTGACTTCCCTTGATGGATCAGTCTATTTGCAGTGCTCCTGAAGATTCAGTAAATGTAGAGAGGTAAATCAACCCAATCCACAGTTGCTTGCTGGCTCAGGTATTTCAGGGTAGGACAAGGAAGAGCCTGCCAAGAGGAGAGTCTGGCTCCCTCTCCTTCTCTTTCTTTTTTTTTTCCCTCCTCCCAGATTTGTAATGTAGCATGCAAAGCCCATGAGCACCATCCTGTGGCTGCAGCTAGTTGGAGTATTGTGATTCAAACAAGACAGCTCTTGAGGAACCCACTGATGGGTAAATAAATTCTGTAATTCCTTGTATCCTTCAAATGTCTTTATACTTCAATTTTTGTCTGTTTGCATCAGAATTGGAATTAATATTTTAAGATTATGCAAAGTGTGTGCTTTCAGGTGTAACTTGGTTGATTTTATTATCGTATTCTTTTCCTCATTTATAACTATATTTTAACATAATTTGACCGCTTTTAGAGCTAATGATGTTTATTACCATTAAGTTTACTCAGCTTTCTCTGGAAGGCACAATGGATCTCTTTGCATTATTCCAAGGAAGAACTAATATTCACAAGTTCAAGGAAAAAATTAAAAGGTAAGGTTCCTTGAAAGAGTTTGTATAATGTGCACATCTGGAAATAGAGTAAGAACACACTATGTTTAACATTAATGTACAGATGATTTACCAATGTTTCCTTCTTGTCTTCCATTAAAAGCAAGCAAGCAAGCAAACAAACAAACAAAAAACCTTTGAATTTTAAGAATTAATTTAATGATTGTGAATTTGCCCCATAAATTTACTTTCCACTATATTGAATTGGCCAAACCTCAGTGATTTCAAAAGAACAAGTATTTAAAGCCACCACATTTTAAAAGTATTCACAACAGCTGTTATGAGGACCATTTTTTGCTTGGCTAGAGTAGATTACACAAAATTTCTATAAATAGGATTATATGGCAATGATGAAGGAAATACAGCTGGAAACAATTAATCCATTGCAAGAAAAGAATTAGTGCAGGCTCACGACCTCAGAGTGAGCTGGCTGAATATCTCATGGTCTGATTAAACCAAGCAACGGATCACCAGCAGCAGTACTTGTGCAAACTGAACAGAAACCAAAATAATGCATGGTTTTGGTCATTGTGGGGCAGAATTACACTGTAATTATCAATCCTTTTATTTTCCCATATCTCCTATTTTTTAAAGATATACTTAGAATATTTCTGTTTTTTCATATACTAGCAATGTATATCATTTTTCACAAGATTTTAGAAATGAGAATGTCAAGTTTGGGGGATATTTTCAAATGGCAAATAATCAAAAACTAATCAGGTCTTGTATGTTTTTATTAAAATGATTATTGTATTCTTTTATTAAAATTATGTTTTTAAAGCTAACTAGCCTTTTTAACTCCTAAACTAAAATATGGTTTCCTTTCCTTTCAAAGAAATTTATAATTTTAAATGTCCTTTCTCCTTCAACATCCAAAAGTTCCCATCACATCTAAAGATTTTGACTATGACACATCATTTGAATGACTCAAACTAGTCCCTAGGCCTAAAAACAATTCATAGATTTTTCTCCTTTTTTGTTATTAAAAGAACTCCATAACACAAAGACAGATAATACTTGAGGTGAAGTATGACTGACTTTTGCTTTACATTTTGTTATAATACTCTCTGAAAAGTGGTTTGCCAAGATCAGTCTGTCAACACTTGCAGTCATTAGGTGATCATTACTATGAAGTAAGCCATGCACTGAGAGAGTAAAGATGGACTTAGGACTGTATTCTGCCCAAATTAAAATAGAGAAAAAAAATTAATTATGATGCACCTTCTTTAACATATTAGCCATGCATACTTACTTTTTAATTTTTCTCTTCATTAGTTAAGAAAAATAGTTAAGGCAATTGTTTTGAGATATGAATATACAGTGAAAAAACTTTTAGAAGGGCAGCTATCTTTTGTGAAGTTTTTTTTTTTTTTTGTGGCTTTCTTTGTGCTACAACTATTTCTCTGATATCAACACCGCAAGTAGGGCTTTCTACAGCTCTGTTTTTAGGCAGGAACAGTCAAAGAAGTCCAGCTTTGCTTCTTTATTTGTTGACATGTCTGATAGGTCATTTTCATTTCCTTGACAGATTTTTCCTTGTTACTTTCAGAGCTGTCAGCACTTTATTGAGCTGCTAGGTCTATTCATCTGAAGCTTATTACACATGAGGTAAGTGAAAGGGATGCAGAAGAAACCAGATTGATGCCATGGCCATCAAAGTGTAAAAATTCATTTTTAGAATTGGTCCTGCTCCTCCAAACACACAGGAAAGAGAGCAAAACTGGGCAAAAGGGCCATAGGGAAATGGAAAAAAAGCCCCAAATATTATTCAATCATGTATTTTTGTGTTCTCTTCTCAGTATGAAGAAAGTAATGACAAGGTTAAGGTTTGTAAAGTTGGCTTTTCATTCTGCAGTCAAATTAGATCTCTTTGTATTTCAGAGGTGAGGTTATCTGCTGTGTGTTTACACTTCCACATCTCAGCCATTTTCTGAGCCTTTGTCTGGCTAGCTCTGAAGAATAAATGTAGCTGTATGAGCCGGGCAACATGGTAAGGAGCTACTTTCATCCTTCTGAGCCTCTGACAAGTGCATCGTGTCAGATCCATTGGGGGGGAGCTTATTAAAGTCCATGAGCAGCAGGGAGGCTGAGTTCACCTTACTGAGATCCTGAAGGTGCAAATTCCTGCACCCACAGCCTCCTCATAGTTGCAGTGAAAGGGCAGAGCATCAGAGAAGTGATGTTATCCTGTCTGACATGCTCATAGGACAGGAGCCCATCTTACCTCACTGGACAGGGAGGGCTCTTGTGTGCTCTTTCTCCCTCAGGATGCAACAAGAAGGAGGGGTTTCCTTGTCTCTTGCTGGCAATGTTCTGGACTCAGCAGCATTATGCAGTATCACAGAGTCTTTGGAAGGTATCTGTGGAGAACATCAAGTCCAACTCCACCCTGTTAAATGAGGGTCACCTAGAGTGGATTCTCAAGGTCATGTCAGGTTGAGTTATGAGTATCTCCAAGAATGGAGACTCCACATCAACCCTGGGTGACCTACTCCAATGTTTGACCACCTTCACAATGAAGGGAAAAAAACTTGCCACAACACAAATATTTTCTTATGTTCAGATGGAATCAGCTTGATGCCCGCCACTCTAGGGCCTTTTCTGCAAAGTCAGTCAGCCACCAGTGTACTGGTGTCTGAGGTTATTCCTCCTGAAGGGCAGGAGCTTGCACATCCTTTTGCTGTACTTCACAATGTTCCTATTTTGCATTTCTCCAGCCTGGTGAGGGTGCTATAGATGGTAGCAGAACCATCTTATGGTTAGTCACTCCTCCCAGCTTTTTTGCTATCTGTGAACTTGTTCAAGGTGCACTTTCCACCATTGACCAGTCCAGTTATGAAGGGTCAAAGCAGTATTGGCTCTGGTATCAACCCCTGAGGCTCATCTCTGGTGACTGAGCTCCAGCTGGACTTCATGCTCCTAATGAGAACCCCTTGAGCCCAGAAATGCAGCCAATTTTTAGTTCATCTCACTGTCCACTCATCTGGTCCATGCCTCAGCCGTGTGTCTATGAGGAAGTTATGGGAGAAAGTGTTACTAAAGTTAAGATAAATACACTGCAGTCATTTGCTCCCAGACTACATGCTGAGACTTCATCAACCCCCCCAAGAGAGCTCTGCATCTGGTGGGTAGGGACACTGGGACACTGCCAGCATGGAGGAAGGCTGCCCTGAGTAAAGAGGAACAACCAGACTTTGTGAAGCTGGATCTACCAGCAGCTGGAAATGGGTAGGTACAAATACATTAGCCTGGCAAAAGGTTTCACTGGATTAAGCTGCAGTGTGGATTGATTTGCAGCCCATCAATGGCACAGCTCAACGCAGTGAGGGAAGGATTCCCCCATATTTTACTGAATAAGCATAAGAGTTTCAGATTCTGGCTGTCTGTTCAATAAATAATTTTCTTTGGAATGACACTCTGGCTGAAATGTATATTTAAACCAGTAAGAGTTGGAAGCAAGACTGTGGTGGTCTCTGTAATAAATACCATAATTAATGAATGCAAGGGATGTATGGAACAAGAAAGAATTCCTTTCCAAATAGCACATATCTTCTATTACCTAAAAGAAACAGAGCTTCTTATCTTTCTCCTACTGAGCTTCTGCACTGAGTTCCTACACTGAACACCCTTGAACACTGTAATTATGCACCTCTGGTCTGCCTCACTCTACTCTAAGCACTTTTCTTGGAGACAAGTTTTACTTGAGGAACAAGATTTATAAAATGTTGTATACATGATGGTCTGGTTTTGCATTTTGTAGATTACTGAAAAACTGAATTTTCAGTTTTTCCAATTTGCAATTTTAAGAAGAGCATCTGTTCATTAGACTCTAAAAATAATTGTAGTTGTCTCCTAGAATAATATCACATAGCATTTTTTATGCCACTGAATAAACACACAAAACAAACTCATCTTTAAGATAGTATTTTTTTTTTCTCAAATTTTTTATTCATTAAATTGTTTTATTTGTACAGTTTTCAACAGCCTGGTTCTCTTTGCTGCTTTTGTTTTTAGGGGCTTGAAGTGGATGATGAGAATCAGATGTGGGTACTTTGTTCCTCTACTCATTTTTAAGCATTAGAGTTGGAATTTTCAGGAATAGACTTAGTTTTCCAATATTTATTTAAGCATATGTTAGACATATAAAGTTATATTTCCATGAATAAAATACTGGATTTACCTTAGCAGAAACTTTATGAAAGAGAAATGGTCTTGAGATTTGTATTTGCAAAAAAAAAGGCAAAAGAAAAATTGGTAAAATTTTTTCTTGTAAAAAATCCTATCTCGTATTTTAGAGTAATTTTATACAAAAATGTGAACAGAGAAAAACCAAGAGAAATATTGATTTTTTAAATTTGCTGCAAACAGCTCAATAAAATCACCCCTACTCAAACACTCACTGAACAAATTCAGTATGCTTTCCATATTTATAGTCCAGGAGTATTTAACTTTTTATTTGTGTTTTATTTTATTTGCATTTTATTTTTCCATTAAATACTGATACTAAAAATCAGTATACTGGAAATCTCATTTTAGAGGTTTGAGAAGAATTTACAGCAGTTTGAAATATTTTTCTTTTTTTAGCTGTGAAGCAATAACAGAGGGGGGCAGTCTTGGATAAACATCTCTTCTGTGCATTCAAAACCTCTGTCTTTTGTGCTTCAAGTCTGTTGGAACACAACTCTTTGATCTACATTATTAGAGTAAAGAAATTATCAGTTGTACAGACCTGGATTACTTTCCTCCTGTGCAGAAAGGTTCCACTGAGGCAAAGCCAACCCATTGAAGCTCCTCATGCAGGAAAAGCTGCTGCTGTGGGATGGACTGCGGTGCTGCTCAGGGTGATGGCTAAGGTCAGTGGTACCTGCACTACAAGAGTTCCTGTGCCTGTGGTCTTTGAGTGTGGAGGGAGAGAATGTAAGAAAATAGTGCAGAAGGTAGTCTCACACCTGAGTAGCTGCAGCTGCACTAATCACCAAAGACTAGGAACAGGCCTGCCCTTAATAGGCCACAGCTGTGTTCAATAAGAAGATGAGTGCTTCAAAAGAGTGGGTTAGATGGATGAGGAGGGTGTTGGGGTTTGTTGGCTGTACTGTGAAGAAGAAGCATTCAGTGCTGTGAGGATCTGCCCATGAGAAATCACTGAGAAGATATGGAACTTTGCAATAAGATGGCAACATTTGAGCTCTCCCTGAGACTGAGATGATCATTTGGTTTACCAAGACCTGCTGTGATAAAAAGGAGGCTGTTTTGTTTCTGCTCTGCATATGTTGCAGAATCAGCTGTGTGTTGTGTGTGCACCCAGGAAGTGCATACACTTCCCGCTGTATGTGATTAAGCACCTAAAATATAAAGTCAAAAATAACAGGAAATTACACAGGAGGAAAGCAAGTGTGTACTCTAGCCTTAAAGAGCCGGCAGAAACTGTGCTTCAAAGTGATCTGACGATTTAAAGAATTATACGGTATTGTGACAAAGAATGAGAAAGTGGAAAAAAGGACAGGCAAGAGTCTGCAATCACAAAATGCAGATAACATCTCAAAAGCTTTTGGGTTAGTCTTTTTTTTTTTTTTTCTTTAACTCTCAACACTTAGAGACTGTATTTTATGCTGTTGTAAAAACTTTTTTGAGTATATGGTTCTTGCCCTGAACATAACCGCAGTCTATGTTCTCCACAAAAATAGGTAAAAATAGGATATTTGACAAGACTCCATTCATGACTCTACATAATTTTCTAGTATTTGTTAAACTGTAGTGACAGACTTCTCATCTCAGGCTTCTCGCCCAAGTACCATAATCCCCATATCATCACTTTTTTGCTGTTTCGTTTTCATTATCACTGTTTGGACCCTTTTGTAATCTCTAATTTATTGGTAGCATCTTTCATAACAGATAGTTTAAGTGTTCTTGTAATATTGGCACTGGCCACAGTAATGTTCTTTGTCTTTCAGTGCACAGAAAAAAGTTTTTCTGTGGCCTGTTTAACACAGTGTTTGAGGTCAGACAGGTTACAAAATACTAATAATTTTTCTTACACAGCATTTCTTACACCATAATCTTCAGAGATAATGGTGGGATAGTAGATGTTTTCACTGTCTTGCACAATCAAAAAAATCTCTGTCCTGAGGTTTGCAGTCTTGGAAGAACAGTCAAAATACCTACTTTAGGCCACTGGGTATTTCACAATGTTGTTTTTTGTAGTAATAAAAATAGCAGTTAATCATACATCTATTATTGTTATTGTTATTATTCAGAACATGGAAAGGAGTTACTGCTGTTTGACCCATCAGCCAATTTGTCCCTTCAGATAGCAAGGTTTAACCTGACAAATTAGTCCTTAAAATCTGAAAACTCTGAATGCTTTTGCACTGGGAAGTGAGTGTGTGAGTCCTTGTAGTAACAGACTCTATGTTCACATTGCCTTTGCATATGCTGGCTTGCTGGAGCTAATATTAGCCTGTGTAAGAGACTGAGTACACAGGCAATTAAACAGCAGTTCAACTACATTGAGATGCACCACAGTCCTATTTCATCCTGATCAATTATTTTTTGATTTTTTATTATTCCCAAGCCCAGCCAAAGGAATAACTTGCCTTCCTGTCTCCCATGTAGCAGAGGTCACTCTCCAGGGAGGAATCAGGTTGTTACTTGACTGATATTAACCTTTGGAGGACTCCCCCTCTTGTCTTCCCTGTGCTCTGTCACTCTTTAGGCTGCCAGCCTGGAAAGTCTGGAAAGCTGAACAGGAGAATGTGGGTTTGGACAATCAGACCTCCTCAGTAAAATGATTATGCACTGGACCTAAAATATGCAAACTGTAGGAGTCTACAATAGGGATTTCAATCTGTGCACTGATAAAAGAAGCTTGGTTGGGGTTTGATTGTGTTCCATTAAAATGAAGAGCAAAACTCACTGGAAAGGGAAGAGGGAGGATAGGATCAGCTTATTTCAAAGCAAGCTATAAGCACCTTTGAAATTCTGTAATCTTCAGGCTCAGCTCACACCCAGAAGCTCTCCTTCAGCAGTTCTCCAGATGATGCAAAACCATCCCAATGTCTGTCCTTTAGCTGCTTCTGTATGGTATCAGAGAAAGGAACAGGTAGTAATGAGGCATTTTGTTACTGACATCTACTGTGAGTGCATAAAGATTTCCTAAAATTGTGTTTCTGCCCTTCTCTACAGTCTGAACTGCATTTTCATTGCATTATATCTGCTGATATTTTTAAAAGCTTGGGTATTTATTGCCTGCACACTAATGAAAAAAGAAATAACTGGAATGAAGTGAAGAACAGCTTTGTTTCTCCAATATAGTACATTCTTAGGATGTTATCTTTTTGTAAAAACTTCCACGTGGCCATTTGCCATATCCAGAAAGTATAATTATAAGACAAGTTCAGATTGCTATGTATATTCTGTTAATATTTCAAACTTTTCAAATTTCCAAAATCCTCAGCAGAGGAACACAGTAAGAATGCAGTGCTGTGGCTTTTTGTGTGTTGACAGGATTAGGTGAGAGCTTAGTGTGCCACACTGGAAGTGACCCATTAACACAAGACCCTGAATGACACCCAGTGCTTTAGTGAGGCTGAATCAGTACCCTGAATATCAGTGGAACAGGTCAGTTCTTTACTGGCACAAGGAGCATCCAGTTTCCTTTTTGTTGGCTTTTTTTTTTTTTTGAGAAGTTAGTTTAGAGAATCATCATAGTCAAATCTGTACTTCTCATGTTGAGTAGTATTTCTTTTTAAACCAAGGCTGCATTTGGTGGTCAAGTCCAGTGCAAATTTAAAAAATAGCTTCCTAAATATGAGCTGTCTTATGTTTCTGCTGTTAAAACCAGCCTTCCAGTAAGAGGTCAGACTGATTCTTCTTCTAATCTTATAGTCAGGTGGCATTTTTGTACACTTAATGGAATTGTTTCTGATTTTCCAGTAGATAAATAAAACAGAAGGTCACCATAAATATTTATAATCACTATTGTCATTTGCCTAACTGCATTCTTGAAGAATTTTCAGCACTATTTGTTAAACTAGCATTAATTTTCCTCACTTGCTTAGTGAGTGTATAGGATTTATAGAGCTTTCGGTATGTGTGATTATTGTCAGTAACAAAATCAGAATTATTAATGGAGGTAAAATTAAACATCTGAACTCTTCACAATTCTCCCTCTTTTTACAAGAATGAATCTGACATTTTACAGCTGTCATAGTTCAAAAGATGTTAAGCTGTCATATTTACTTACAAAATCCCACTTATGCTATTGTACTGTGTGAAGCATAGCAATGCTCTTTTTTTGCTATGAAGTTATTCCTTTGGAAATCCTGTGAGCTTGCCTTTAGCAACAGGCAGGAATGTGCTGGAAAATCCTGAGCTGCACATGCTGCTGTCACAGACATCTTTTCATTAAAAATCCTTTCTTAGGATTTTTCTTCCTGAGAAGCTGAGAGGCTTCAGGAACAAAATGTAAACAATGGTTATCTGCTGCTGTGGAATGCAACAGGTGATCTGTGATTGGCCCATCTTGGATGTTTACAATTAATGGCCAATCACAGCCCAGTTAGCTTGGACTCTCTGTCCGAGACACAAACCTTTATTATTCATTTCTTTCTATTCTTAGCTTAGCTAGCCTTCTGAGATGAAACTTTTCCTTCTATTCTTTTTAGTATAGATTTAGTGTAATGTATATGATAAAATAATAAATCAAGCCTTCTGAACATGGCGTCAACATTCTTGTCTCTTCCCTCACCTGAAAACCCCTGTGTACACCATCACGTGCTGCTGAGTGCTTTGTCCTCAGCCCAGCTCCTGCAGAGCTCAGCCTGTTCCTGTGGCCTTCCTGGGTAAACACAGCTGTGGTTGCGCAAGGGATGCTTGGCCTCCGTGTGTAGCCCCACATTTCTCTCCACAGAGAAAAATGAGGCAAAATTCTTCCCAAGAATATTTCTGGGATTCACAGTCTCTGAGCCTCAGAGAAAGAAAACACAATTCTTATCATTTGCTGTGCCTGTGTTTGTGCAAAAGTAGAATACAACATGGAGATTGTTTACCCAAAGTCATGGTGTTTTGTTTCCTTGGCCTATCAGGGCCTATTGTGGGTGTGTGTCGTGACTGCCAGCTGACAGTCATGAGATTCAGTGCAGTGTGTGCAGGGTTGAGTGCTTGGCAGGTTCAGTTTTAGATGTATAGAATAATATAGTATAATAAAGTAATTAATTATCCCTCTGATATCCATGGAGTCCTCCTCATCATTCTCTCCCCTTGTCGGGGCCATAACAGCATTGCTATATCCGTGTCCTCCCACACGCTGCACCAAGGCCTGGGCCAGCCCTCAGCAGCTCAGCCACCTCAGGGACTGGTACTGGGGCTGGCTGCAGACAGAGCCTCTCCCAGGAAAGCCTGCCAGGAAGAGGAGCTTGGAGAGCAGCTGGAAGGCAACTGTGGAGCTGAGGAGGTCGTAGGTTGACTGCACATGGCGGGTTGAGGCGACTCTGGCATTTTGGGATCTCCCCAACCCTGGCTGCCGTGGGTATCTGAGACAGAGAAGTCCGACCTGTCCAGGCCCCTCAGGCAGGTTCCAGAGCTGCAAGCTACCTTATCAAGCTCAGCTCTTAGTGAGATCAGCTCTTTAGATTTCAGCCCTTTGCTTGCTAAGCGCCTTGGGCAGACACAGGGAGAGAGAGGAGAAAGCTGTAAAAGGTTCCACGGGGATGTATTTATTGAAATGAAGGTCTCAGATCTCAGCTCTTCTGCCAAACTGGGCAAAAGTAGCTCTTTATATAGGGTACAGGAGTTTTGGGAATTGTCCAATGGCAAGGGTCACAAGGAAAGTGACCTACAGTCTTACAGAGAGATAAGCAAGGGTCTGAAGGGAGGAGAGGAACTTCTAAGGTCCAGCCATCATGACCAGGCATTTCCTATCTTAGGCTGCTGACCACCAGGAAGGCCTTGCAGGCCCTGCGCCTGCTACAGCAGGTACCTGGCAGGCGGGTGACAAGAGTCTGACAAAACTGAAATACGAGGTTACAAACAACACATTTATGGCTACAGAAGATTCAAAATACATAAAGGGAAATATTTTTCCACAGCTATGGAGCCTATGGGGTGCAGTCAATATGGGGCACTGCTGTCTGCAGGCTGCACAGTGGCCAAGGTTTTAATGAATTTCAGCTCTTCTCCTTTGTTTCTTTGATGGGCTTAGGTATCCAGGCCATGGTTTTTATATTGTGTACATTGGATCTAGGAGCTCATGTGGTAACACTTGGAGAGTGGTGGATGAAGGAGTGGGGGACTCTAAAGATGTCCTGTAAAACCATGAAGAACATGAATAAGGTGAACAGGAAAAAGCCAGCTTGTAAGGCAACAGTTACATGCTATATAACTAGTAGTGAAATCTTCAGTTCCAGTAGCCTTCTAAACACACAAGTTGTGTCTTCCTCCTTGATTTTTTCCCTTGTTTTTGCAACATCTGTGAGGTTAGTTTTGGCCTGTTTTGCTCCTTTGCACTGCATCAGATGTAATCCCAGTCCATTTTCTTGTAGTCATGAAATCTCCCGATTTTTGGGATTTTTGGAGTATTTTTCAATTGCATTTCATTTGATCATATCTCCTTTTCAGAGTGTTTGTAAGGCTTTCTTTTCAGTTTTGCAAGATTTTGTTTCCAGTCCATTTTCTTGTAGTCACTAAATTTCCCAATTTTTTTTCCTTCCATTTTATTTCCTTTGATGGTATCTCTGTTCTAGAGTATTCGTAAGTCCTTTTCTGTTTTAGCCTTCAGTGGGGATCAATTTTGGCAAGCTTTGGTCCATGTCCCTGCACTTGTTGGCATACAGGCCTTTTCATGGCTTTTGCTTTTAGCAAATTTTTTTTTTCAGTATCCATACCATGTCCCTGATATCTTCCCCTCCAAGTTGTGTCTCCCTCCTTGATTTTTTTCCCTGCTTTTGCAACATCTCTGAGGTTAGTTTTGGCCTGTTTTGCTCCTTTGCACTGCACCTGACAGAATCCCAGTCCATATTCTTGTAGTCATGAAATCTCCTGATTTTTGGGATTGCTGGGTTTTTTTTCAATTGCATTTCATTTGATCATATATCCTTTCCAGAGTGTTTGTAAGCTTTTCTTTTCAGTTTCACAAGATTTCGTTTCCCTTCCTGAAAGGAAATGTTATCCCCGTACCCCGAAAATGATGGTTCAACTCCTTCCCCTGCTAATGAACCCCCAGGCAAAACTAATCTTTAGCTTACTCCTAGGAACAACCATTACTATCTCAAGTAACCACTGAATTATGGCCTGGAACAACCTTGAAATCAACACACTTGCCATCCAGCCAATTATCTCAAAATCTCACCACCCACAAGCCATTGATGCCACTACTAAATACTTCCTGACCCAAGCAGCTGCTTCTGCCCTTGTCCTGTTCCCCAGCATGACCAACACATGACACACCGGACAGTGAGATATTACCCAGCTTACCCACCCAACATCCTGCCTGATCCTGACCTAGCAATTGCAATAAAACTAGGACTAGTGCCCTTCCACTTCTCATTCCCAGAAGTAGTCCAAGGCTCTCCTCTCACTATCGGCCTCCTCCTATCCACTGTAATAAAACTCCCTCCAATCACACGACTCTTCATAACCTCACCCTCATTAAACCCTACACTCCTAACCATCCTGGCTATCTTCTCAGCAGGCCTGGGAGGATGAATAGGACTCAATCAAACACAAATTTGAAAAATCCTAGCTTTTGCTTCCATCTCCCACCTAGGCTGAATAGCAATCATTATTGTCTACAACCCTAAACTTACCCTCCTCAACTTCTACCTATATGCTATAATAACTGAAACCGTTTTCCTTACCCTAAATACAATCAAAGTCCTAAAGCTATCTATCCTAATAACTACATGGACCAAAATTCCATCACTAAATACAATACTACTCCAAACCCTACTCTCTCTCGCAGGACTCCCTCCCCTGCCGGCAATGGGGGCTTCTGCATGGGCTTTAGGTAATCATAGGTGTAGGCCGTATAGGGGGACTTTGACTGTGAAGGCTTGGAGGAGGGCTAGGCTCCCGACTAGGCCTATCAAGAAGAGTTTAGTGTAGGGTGTGAAAGTTTGAGTATTGGAAAGTACCAATTTGATTGTGTAGGTGGAGGATGGCAATTAGTAGTGGGAGTGAGCTGGCAAGTGTGTAAAATAGGAGGTAAATGGCAGCATTTAGGCATTCTGGTTAGTTGCTCCATCGCAGGATGAGGGTGGGGATTAGGGTAGCTTCGAATGCAATGTGGAAGAGCATTAGTTCTAAGGCCGAGAAGGCTAGAAGGATGAATAGCTGAGCTAGGATTACTGTTGTGGCAAAGATTCATTTGTGGGTGATGGGTTCTTGTTCTAGGTGATTTTGGCTTGCTATGATCATGAGGGGGAGGAGTCAGCATGAGAGGACTAGCAGAGGGGAGGCAATTTGGTCAATAGATGTTCAGGGGGTTAGGCCTTTGTTCGGGTAATGTGTCGGTGTGAGTCATTGGAGGCTGATGGTGGCGATTAATAGCCTGTATAATGTGATGTTAGTTCATAGGTGTTTGCATGAGGAGAGGAGGGTTAAGGGAAGGAGTATTGCAGTTGAGGTGAAAATTTTTAGCATTGTAGGAGGTTGAAGTTGTGTAGCTGGTCGGAGCCATGGGTTCAGGTGGAGGCTACTAGTAGGGCTAGCCTTGTGCCTGCTTTGCAGGGGGAGAATGTTAGCATGAGGATAGGGAGGATGGTAGAGGCTGATGATTGCATTTGGATAGGCCATACAGCTAGGGCAATGTACACGGATATGTTATTTCCCTTTGGGAAGGGAAATGAAATCTTGCAATTTTAATGGGGATGAATTGGGAATGCTTTGGTGCATGTCCCTGCACTTGTTGGCATACAGGCCTTTTCATGGCTTTTGCCTTTGGCAATTTTTTTTTTTTTTTAAGTATCCATGCCATGTCCCTGATATCTTCCCCTCCAAGTTGTGTCTTCCACCTTGACTTTTTCCCCTGCTTTTGCAACATCTCTGAGGTTAGTTTTGGCCTGTTTTGCTCCTTTGCACTGCACAAGATGTAATCCCGGCCCATATTCTTGTAGTCATGAAATCTCCTGATTTTTGGGATTGTTGGTTTTTTTTCAATTGCTTTTCATTTGATCATTTCTTCTTTCCAGAGTGTTTGCAATGCTTTCTTTTCAGTTTCGCAAGAAAGGAAATGTTATTTCCTTTCGTGAAGGGAAACGAAATCTTGATATTTCAATGGGGATGAATTGGGAATGCTTTGGTGTATGTCCCTGCACTTGATGGTGCAGAGGCCTTTTCATGGGTTTTGACTTTGGCAATTTTAATTTTTTTTTTTTTTTTACGTATCCACGCAATGTCCCTGATATCGTCCCCTCCAAGATGTATCTTCCTCCTTGATTTTTTGCCCTGCTTTTGCAAAACCTCTGAGGTTAGTTTTGACCTGTTTTGGTCCTTTGCACTGCACCACATGTAATCTCGGTCCATTTTCTTGTAGTCACGAAGTCTCTTGATTTTCTGGATATTTGGGGTATTTTTCAATTGCATTTCATTTGATCATATCTCCTTTCCAGAATGTTTGTAAGGCTTTCTTTTCAGTTTCGTAAGATTTCGTTTCCCTTCCTAAAAGGAAATCAAATTTCCTTTTCTTTCTCGTAAGAAAGGAAATGTTAAATTCTGCCCTTCTCATTTTGTCACATTCCCTTAATATATATTTTGTAATGCCATAACCTATATGTGTTCTGGAAGGAATTGTAACTTGCTACATTTACAGCCTGACCTTTCCCAATGTTTCATGCTTTTCAATTTGCTTTTCTGATTTAATGTAGATGAAGGTTTTCTTTCAGTTTCTTCTTTAGGCAGAAAGTTATACTGAAAGGTATACCTCAGCTACACTAATACTTTTGCAATGGTTTTAATGTTAAAGCCAGCATTGCATACATGTTTCTCTTATTGAAGTTGGGTTCTGCAGGCATAAGGGTGTCAATCCCCACCTCAACATCATAGGACTGCTGCCTATAAACTTGGCCACAATCATGTCCTGACTTGCTATGCTCTCTACTGATCTTGGACCAGTGCAGACTCACTGGCTTGTCCTTAGATCTGCCTCATCACCAGAAACCTGCCTGGTAGTCAGGACTCTGAGCTGCCCCCAGATCACCCCTCCTGTGTCCTGGGTAACAGGGTCCTTGCCCCATGGTCAGATAGATCATGTTTTTCTCCTTGTCCCTTTGGGGCCTGTTTCCTCATGAAGAGTTGTGGAAATGCAGTCATGGTGTCTGTTAGGGCATGGGAAAAGGGAAATGAAGGAACTCTATGTATCTAATACCAGTGCCTCCTCACAAGAGCCATCATCCTTCATCCATCTCCCCACTGCCCGACACACATAGGGAACACAGCAGCTGAGTAAATTCCGTGGCAGGAAGTCTTTATTGGAAGATATTTTAAGACCACACAAAGAACTGAGTGCTACAGCTTGGAGTTGAGTTGAAAGGAGTGCTGTATTAGTACTGCTCTAGAACTGACAAGATTTCCATGGGAGAAAGAGACAAACATCCCCTTTACCTCACCTACCGAGTGTAACACAACTGGAGGCTTACACAGAGCTCTGGAATGCCTTAACATTAACCTTAACACCATTTAACCAGCCATTAAAATGGACAAGCAGTTGGTGAACAAACTGGGACACTGGGGTAGCACCTGTCAGAAGCGATTTCAAACAATGTTTGTTTTTTAGTAACATCCAAGTTTACAGCTCAGCATCCTATCGACTACAGAGGAACACCTTTACTGCCACGCGTGCAGCAACCCGATACGGTTGCAGTCCAACGCCTTTTTCTCACAGTTCCCCGGAAGGCCGAAGAGCCGGCTCAGACCTCCCCCAGCCACTGTGGGGGCGGGAGGAAGGCGGGCGGGGGAGGTCGCGGGCCGCTGGCGGGGCGGGCCGCGGGCAGCCCGGCACGGCTGTGCCCCAGGCGCTCGGACGGCCCGGGGCGCCCGCGGCCCGAGCGGCGCTGCCGGAGCGGAGCGCACGGGAGGCGGTGTGGCCGGAAGGGGCGGACGTGTTTCCCGGGTGACGGGGCCGACATGGCGGCGCGCGAGGTGGCGGCGGAGCAGCGCGGGCCCGGCTCTGGATGAGGGGCGGCCGCAGGCTGCGGGAGCGGCCGCCTCGGCCCCTGGAGCCCCGCGACCCCTGGCGAGGCCTCCCCCCCCGGGGCAGGTGAGCGGGAAGGGTCGGTTCCTACGCTGCCGAGTGCCGCTTCCGCCTTGCTGGGCAGGGGCCCGGTCTCGGCGCCTTCCCTCCCGGGGCAGAGCTGCCCCCGCGGTTCTCCCGCAGCAGCGCCGCCGCCCCGCTCTGCCCTGTGCTCGGGGCGCCCCGGCCCCGCGGCCCTCGCCCAGCGGCGGGGCTGCCTGGCCGGCCCGGGAGCGCCAGGCCCGCGGCCTCTGCCCGACCGGTTGGGGCCTCTTCCGGGGCGAAGTGGGGGGGGATCTCATGAGCTGCGAAGAACATGATGTGGTAGACAGGCAGCGTTTGGGAATTGAGCGGCTTCGCACCCTGTGGGAAAGGGCGAGGGTGCGCAGCCTGTCAGAACTCGTGGTGGGACAGCATTGCTTGGGGTTACCTTCTGTTTACTCTGACGAGCAAATTTAATAATACAAAGAGTGAAAATTCCTTAGCATGCTTTTAAATACTTCAGAATCTCTATCAACTCACAGAAAAATTAAGTGCTACTATTTGGTTTCAGTGCTGTCTAATAATATTCAAGACTCGGCTGGTCAGTAGAATGGTAGGGCACTGCTATTTGGTCATAAATTCACAGTGTAAGTGCCTAAGTTGCATCTCTAATGAAGAATGGCACAGCTTGCTGCTTTATAGCTCTGTGGAGCTATATTTCTGGGGAGCTTTATTTCTGTGGAAATACACATGTGCACTGCAGAGACTTCTTTAGACCGTCTTGTAGTGTCGTTTGTAAATAGCTGGTGCTCGTCAAGACAAGCATGGCAAGATGATTTTGTAGTAGTAACAATGAGTGTGTTAATTTGTTGTTTCTGGCATTGCACGTAGTTACAGAAAACTTAGGTCCAGGATGGCAAATAAGGAGTGGAACAGAACTGGGGTCTCTTAAACTCTGGTTCTGTGTCTGAGAACTTCAGTTTTGTGAAGTGAGTTACGTGAATTAGGGCATTATGTAAAAGACTTGTTGCAAAGTTATGAAGTGAATGAAGTTACAGTGTGGTCTCACAAGATTGTGCTACCTCAAGCTGTGTTCTGTATGCTGGTTTTCACAAGGCAGTGGCATATAGAGGTAAGGAATTGTCAAAGAATAATGGTAGACATAAACTTTCTATCTTAACTAATATTGCCTTGAAGAGTATAATTTATTGTAATTCAAGACATAAAGCTTCAGGAGTTCACATTAGTGAAGTTGTAGCTGTATTCAGTTTCTTGGAGAGGAAGGGGTGAGATGTGGTGGTATTACTGCAGAAGTTTTATGACTCTGGGACTAACACGTTTAAAAAAGAGTTGAAACCCTGTGTGTTGTATATCAGAGTATTTAGTGTCTAGAAATAACTCAGGAATTGCCAGCAGTCACCAACTTTTGCTGCCTTTATTTAGAGAGACAGACATTCTGTCTTAACTTTTGGTATCTTTTGCAGCTTTCAATAGTATCTCTTTCTGGATTTGAGTGTCTTGGATGACTTTATTCTGCCTATGATTAATGTGAGTGAGATGTCTTCTGTCCCAGCCACTTCAACTGCCTAGTTAGGGTATTTGCACTGAAAGTTGGAACACTAGTGTTGAAACTACAGTACCTTTACAAACATCCCACAATCACTTACCTACAAATAGATAGAGGAGATGCCTCCTGAGCTTCCCTTTTCATTCTGCTTCTCTCCCTAATGCCATAATAGCATGGCTTTAGGGTTCAGTCATGCTGCTACTTAATTTATCTATTTATCAAACTCAGTGGTCAAGACAGGATTTTTTTTCCCTCCACACATGTGTTCCCAATATTGTTTCTGTGTAAAGTGATGAAAGAACCAAGAGATCAAACAAATCAACCAAGAAGAGGGCAGTGGAACCTCTGAGTAGGCTACAGAGTGATGGTTGCTGTCTTTGAAATGCAGGAAGTGCTGGTTTTGTCTTTCAGTACCTGATTGAAAGCAGTTCTTGAATCATTGCATTGTCTTTCTAAAATTTAAAGTGTCTTTATACATCTTGTAACATACATGATTTGGAGGAGGGTTTATGTGTTTGAAAACAGGTTTTTTATCTCTATCTACTAATCTTAATAAAATTCCATCTCTCTACAAACCTACTTCTGATCTCTGATGTGGCCATTCTACCAGAACTTCATACAGGATCCCCTTTTAAAAAATTCTCTCCTTACCACTGAAACTTTGCTAGGGTATTGTCAGCTGTTCTAGTAACAACACAAAAGCACTACTGAACCAGTATGGATTTTTGGTGCTAACAAATGTAAACACTCAAGGCCATGTTAGTCTTTAGTACTAGGAAATGAACAACTTGTTTTGCTTTAGGAGGGTGGAGGGTTTTTGATATCTCCTTAGGTAAATTGGAGGAGAGCCTTTCAGTTTCAGACAAGTTATTTTAAGCATCATCGTCTGGTTATTTATCTGGCTGTGGGCTAAAATCACTGATTCCAAGGTGTGTTCGTGTTTGCATTCCAGAGTTACAAGTGAGCTGATACGAAAGAAAGCTGATGTGGCAGTAAAAGATGAGTTCTCTAGGAGGAAACAAGTTTCTAAAATAATTTTAGTGCCCCAAAGTGACTTTATTTTAGAATTGCCTCTGTCTGTAGAAATCCTGTTTAAGTGGTATTTGTGTGTACAGTTAGATATGAAAGAGGAAGTGTTTCTCCAGGTGCCAGTGTGCTTATTATACAGTGATAAACAGTTACTGCACCATAGTTGATTAACCAGTCCACCTGAGGGTGGACTATGCTGGCTACATTCAGTGAAGTTAGAGGTGCCAGGAGTTCTAATGAGGCCGCTGTTGCAAGCTGTAAGCGAAGTAAAAATGTTCAATAAAATTCTGAACTTTGCCTCCCTTCATTCTGTTTCCTTTATGGGTCCCTATAATGTTTGAGTTTCCTCATTCTTCTGACTTGGTTCTAAAATGTATAACATCTCGTGGCTGTTGTCTTTTAGTCTTTTCTGGGCTCATGTTCCATGTGAACACCTGTTGTGACTTTTTACCAGTGGAAGACAGTATGAGATGCACAAGTCAAGCTCCAGCTAAATTTGGTGTCTGTTACAGAATTGCTGAGTTGACCATGAGTATTAAATTGATTAGGATTCATGTCTTGATTTATTTGCTTTTTTATATCTGTTGTAATGGAAGTTCAGTTGACCCTAAGTCTCATAAATGTAACAAAGCAATTCCAGTAGTGGGAGAAGGAAATCTATCCTGTTTTATAAATGGAAAGTGGAGGCATGAGGTGTGATACACAGAAGGATGTATCAGGCTGGCAGACAACCCTTACCAGATTTTCTGAATTTTAATCCAGTATTTCACATTTGCCTCTATCTGTTAAGAAATGTTTTAGGATTCTTGATGTAGCACTGCAACTTTGTGTTATGTGTCTGTCATCCTGTGTTATAATTGATTGTTGATACACTTATGGTTCCTTTTGGGATTGTTTATCAAGGAAAGGCTTAAGAAAAGAAAGACTGTTGTGGCCTGCCATTTAGCATTACACTGTTCAGTATTTTTCCCAGGAGAGAGAGAAGGTACATCGCTGTGCTTCTTTCCAATGTCTGAGAAAGATGGACAAGAAGAGGATGAAAAAGTTTTTTCAGTTCAGTTTAGTATAATGGTATTGTGTGAATTAAGTTTGTGGTGAACTGAGGAAAATTTGGGTTCTGTGTACATCTGTATTCATCCAACTACTTCCAAATATAAAATGGTTTACCTTGAGAAATTTAATTAACATAAAAAAACTACCAAGCACAAAAGAACCCAATCCCAAAAGGCACCAAACAAAACTCAAAACCTTTAGCACACCTTTAACTTTTCAGGTAGTGCTGTTTTTGGAGCAACAATGCTCACATTTCAAGTGCTGTTTCAGACAAAGGGGAAAATGTTTGACTTTTCCTTACCTTGGGACAATAATTGGTTCAAGATTGTATTTTAAATTAATTTATAAAAAATAATATTAATTAAATAAATACATACATCTGGCTTCATATCATAAATAGCAGTATAAAAAGCAGATACATTGAGGAAAGTTCTTTTTAAAGGTAAATGATTGCTAACACTACTATGGCTGGCCGATAGCATATTGTTGACAAAACTCTGGTTGTGCATCTGACAGTTTGTAGTGTAGGGAGCTTAACTGGGAAGACTGCAAACAGTGCTCAGAAAAGAGGTGGGCAAAACAGTACTTATGATCTTAAATCACAAACACTAAGGTTGGAAGAGACCTCCAAGGTCCTCAAGTCCAGCCTTTGAAGGGCGTAGTTCTAGCTCAGCTGAAATGAAATCTCTATCACAAATATGTTAACTGGCCATGTGTCTCATTGTAACTCTGAAATCTTTGCCTGACACATGGAAAGTGAAGAAATGCAAGTTATCTGATTGTCATGGGCATAATGATAGATGTTGAACTCTGTCAAATGGGCATACTGGTGATACTGGAAATATAGTCATTCTTACATGGGAATGACCTGGGAAATGGATTAACTTTTGGTGATTAGTTCTTGTGGACTTCACAAGTCCACTGACTCTGCAAGCCAGAGTTCTTGTGGATTATGCTTTTTTTCAATTGTTTAACTTTATATTGAAAACTCAATACAGTATACAATTCAATGTATGAAAAAATGGTGAGTTGAAAACTGGGTTCATTTATATGTACACATATAAATATATGTATTGGTAACTGAAACACTTGAACATTGTTTTGGTTTTAGTTTTTTTGTTCTTGTTTTAGTTTTCTGGTTTGAGTAATCTTCCTAGTTCCTTGACTTTAGGCATAAATAATACTGAGTCTGCAAAGGTTTTTGGTGGCTTCCTAAAACAATCTTCTCAGTCAGTAGTTAGGAGTTTTTTAAATTTAGGGTCTGTCTGTACTGTCCAGTGTAGCAGTTAGATAGACTGAATGAGGGAAAAGAGCTTTACTCTTGCTAATATTGAGTACTGTTCTGCTCCTTCCCTCCTGCCCCCCAAGCTGATGAAAGAATGAATTCTGGTAGAGTGGAGTGAGCTTCTAAACATGCTTTCTTTCAGAAAAGATGTACCTTTATAATAATTTCAGCAGGTCACATGCTATTCATGCCTCACATCTCAGGCAGATAACTTCTAGCTGCCTTTCCTAAAAATAACATTTTCTTTCACCAATTCAGTGTTAGTTTGCAATAATTTCTACCTTTAGGATAGAGAACTTTCCATCCCATTACTGTTCACTCTTTCACTAACTTCCATTATTTCCTAATCATTCAAATTATTGACTGATGCATTCTTCTGTAACCTACATATTATTAACATTGCTCATACTAAAAGGTAAGGAAGTGCTTGAGCATAATATGAAATAATGGTCCAGTCTTTTAAACTAAAAGCTAAATATATCGGACAATGTCCGTTCTTGCTTCTTTATGGGAACTGACTGCTTTCTAATTCTGTTAGATAAAGA
Source organism: Molothrus aeneus (assembly GCF_037042795.1). NCBI lineage: Eukaryota > Metazoa > Chordata > Aves > Passeriformes > Icteridae > Molothrus > Molothrus aeneus. The sequence goes on along the minus strand of NC_089646.1, from coordinate 140,447,027 downwards.
GCCAATCCAACCTTGTATAAAGTTCTCTACATTTTTAAGCCTCCCATGAAATGAAATACGATAACACAAATATTGAAGTAGAGGTGATACGTGTCCTATGAAGCCTTTCTCCTGAGCTAGAGCTTGGTAGTGCAGTCTGTAATTTGTTGGTTACTACTAACTTAAGCCTTTCATTTTGTAGTAAAAGGGCCTGTTTATCAGCTCCCATATGATTTTTCAGTAGCAGAAAGTCCTGTCCTGAACTACATGTAAAGCACTATTTCCAGTACTATATTTCTACAGTGTTTAATAATAGTTATGTTATCTAGCAAATGAGCACCAATAAAAATACATCTATGCTCCTTGAAGCTCACAAATCCCATTGTGTACCTTTTTAATAAAATCCTCAGGACAGTATTGGAGCAGCCTACCTAATGATCCACCTTCCTGACTCTTCCTAACTTAAAGCCTGGAATATAAAAAGTGATTTAAATGCCATAGCATATTTGAAATCAAGCTGTCCTTCCATGGAATACTCATGGCCTGAGGAAAATGTCACAGGGCTGCCTTCTCTTCTCACCAGAAGGTATGTTAAACTTGCCACAGAATATGTTGTTACAAGTGTAGATGTTTATAATGCAAAGCTATTTCTGAAGCCTAACCTCTTATTCTTTACTCTGAAATGTTCACCTGTAGGAGAGAAAAGAGATACTTGAATTCCAGCAGATTTTTCTGAGTCAGTCTGTAGCTATTCAAGGTGGTATGTTGGAATGATGTGATGTGATAAATATAAATTCTCTAGATTATCAAATTGTCACTGAAAAAATAGCTACAAACAGGAGTGGCTTCAGCCAAAGATTAATTTTTTCTTTTCTGTGTTTGCTATCATGATCCTGTCAGGCAGAGAAATATCAGTAGCTCTGTGGGTTAGCTGGTGCAGTAGTTCACACAGGATGAACACTCTTTTTTTGATGATGATTTTTCAGTGAGACTAGTTCTAAAATAAGCAGTGTTCTCATCATACATTTCCATCAAAATGGAAGGTAAATTTAAACAGCTAATTTTGGAATTTCACCTAATGACTAAATCTATAATTTGTATATGCTTGATATGCTCAAGCAAGCAAGAGCTTCTCTCTGATCAGTACTCTGTTTTGCATTGCCACTGTTCAGTGCCACTGGTAGTGTCTGAAACAGATCAGCTGCACAGGCACTGCAGATGGTTGCCTACGCTTCCCCTTTAGGAGTGTCTTTAACTTTGACTCTATCTGTGACTTTGTGCTGTTTCTTTAAAGGTCATATATATTAGATACTTGTATTACTTACATCAGTGAAATATCCTGATAGTAGGCAGCTAACATCTTTGCCCCAAGTACCTGCTCTCTTTCCTTGCATTAATACAGTTTCACTGACTGCTCCTAGCTTAGTAGCAGCTAAGGCAATTGGCTTTAAGTACTGTATAAAGTTGTATAATCCTCTGCATCTAACTTTTTTTCTTTTGCAGGAAGGGTTTCTTACCATGGCCATAACACAGTTTCGACTCTTTAAAGTCTGTACTTGCCTGGCAGCAGTGCTTTCTTTCATTAAAAAGTTAATATGCAGGTAAACAAGTCTTATTTAATTTGGTTACCTTTTTTTTTTCAGTTTTTGAATTACAGGGTTTTACACTTCTGCCCTTCCCCCAGCACCCAGCCACCACTTTTACCAGCTCTGATTTTACTAATTGCAAAACAGTCAATACAGATGAAAACTAAATCAAGTGAATTCTTTCATTTGCTATTTGTTCAGAGTTCCAAAAGTCTGTGTAGTGTATTTGTGAGTGTATTTTGTTGTATGGTAGCTGAATAAGGTTTTGTAAACAGCTATGACAGAGTTTTAAAATGGCTTTTAAAAGTATTCCATGTCAAACTTGAAGAAAAGCTGTGCTACACAGTTTTGAAAAGTACTTAGCAAGTGATACTTTGTGTTTCAAGAGATTCTGTTAATGGGAGCATCCACTTTGTCATCAGTCAGTCGGCTGTCATTACTAATGTAGGCAATTCTCATCCTGTTTGTCAAAAACAGTTGCCTGAGACTTCACATTCTTCTGCCTATTGAAGATTCTTTCAGAACTTTGGAGGACCGTGATTGAAGTTCAAGGGAACGGCTTTTTTTTTCTTTTTAATGATGAAGAATGTTTTTTTTTTTTACACTCTTTTAAGTCATATGTGGTGTTCTTTTGAGTTGCAGACTCATGAATGCTGCAGTGTAGTACTTTGAAGCAATCTAAAAATCCCCAAGAGTTAATGTGGAGTAGTAGAGTTCAATGATAAAGTAGTAGAGTACCTGAGGCGATTCTTGGCACTGTGCTGTCATATGAACTGCTGCTCTTCCTGCCACTTCTGCAGCATGTTGTTTACATAAACAAATACCAATCTAGAGAAATGTATTCTCTTTTTTTGTATGATGACAACTACTTTCCCAGTGAGGATTAAAGTGCATGCAGAATATGTGGTAGACACAAAATAACTGTTTATTTCCTCTTCACCTTTACTTATTCCAAGAACAAGAGGAAGCTCTTGAGTTGTTGGTAAATTCACTTACAGATATAGTGAAGCATTAAAAAGATACATTTTAATGCTGCATACAATTATATACATGTCAACCTTAGTTCTGTGATTTGAATTCCAAATTAAATTAGGAATACTTGCTGTTCAGATGCTGAAAGAAGTCAAAACAGAGTTGATCATAACTTCTGTATTATGTGGATCCTTCATTTCTCTAATTATATTTTTTATAAGCAGATAATTGTTTTCTAAGTGTAGTGACAGTATTTTCATTCTTTTTTCCAACTTCTAAATGACATATTACCTTGAAATGAACAGCTGAGAAACTGTTTCAGAGTACATTAAGTAGAAAACCCTTTATTTGCTTAATAACAATTAGATGAAGAAATGAAAATTAAGTCTTTCACATAAGCAAGTCACTGGATCACATTAATTCAGACCACTAACTACAGATGTTTCTTCTGTTCACTGTCATCAGCAAAGTGTAGTTTGATAAATTTTGTTTTCCTGTAATGCACCCCTCAATACAACTATGCCTAATTATCAGCAAAAGTGATTTAATTAAATGTGCATTTTAATTCAATGGATATGAGCTAGTACTTACTTAGATTACATAGTTTACATTAGGTTTTCATTTGAACAAGTGCCTGTAGAGATTGTGCAACTTTTTAGGCAGCATAGAGCTTACAAATAGTACTAGTCCTTTCTTTAGTTCAAGCTCTTCTTGATAAACAACAGACTGCCTGAATCCATTTTTCAGGAAATAAAATGTGTAAGTATAAGAAGACATGAAACTTCCTTCCGTTTAAAATCTCTAATTATCTCCAACTGAGAAATCTGAATACTACTTATTAGTAAGGAGAAACAAATCCAATCATTTTTGAGGCATTTGGCATTCAGAGCAGTGATCAGTATTTAATGGTGGCTGTGGAGCAGCTGTTCCTATAAGCATCTTGTTCCCTTCCTAGAGGAAGTGGAGATCTGTAGCCTTCCTTGGTGCTGCTCTGTGTACTATATTCTTTCTGATGTTGTGTGACAAAAGCTCTTTCCTCCTACTCCAGCCCTGTTACCATTTTGACTTGATTAATGTTGTTACCAGCCACTTGCTTGTCTCATAAATCATATAGAGAAAGTCAGTGCAGAAGTGACGGCTTGTAATAGTATTAAATGTAAATAGTATTAAGGATGTGTATGCTGTAGAGGTCTGAAGGAGGTTGTTTCCAAGCTTGGATTTCCTTTAGAGATGTCAAGTAAATCTTGTCAACCAGAAGCTCTCTAATGTGTTTGAGGGAACAGTGTTTTCACTTTCCTTTACCCCTAAAATCTGTTGCTTTTCAAACTTGAAGGAACAGTTTATAAAGCAAGTAGAGTTAATTATATAAAACTTGAAAATTTGATTATAGCACCTGACCTTGTCTAAGGAGGAATATTGGTCTAGAGTAGAAAAAATATATCTAGTCACTCACCAGCATATAGTAGAGGTCATATTACAAGCAATTCAGCTAGTCAGTTGGTAGTATGTTCTCTAATACTAAAACTAATGGATAGAAACTTGAAATTGAAGTTTCCCAGTTTATTCTCATCAGTAAGAAAAAAACATTAAATTTCCCAAGCTACATATGGTCAGTTTCATGACTGCTTTGCTATAGAACCTTACATTCTTTGTGGAAAACATAAAGAATTGCATTCTGTTGTGTTGTAAGGTGTAAAAATAAAATGAATGTCAGCTAAGAATATTTTAATTATTCTGATCTTTGTACGTCATGAAGTAGATATCTAGATAATTTATTTGCAATGCATTAGTGTTGTTTTCAATCAAAATTATTTTATATGGTTGCTGAAATGCATTGAAATGGTATTCTTTAAGTAGAAGCATGAATTGAATTAAAGCTATTAACTTGCATAATCTTGTATTACCTCTGTTTAGACTTTGAAGAAAAAAGAGCTTCAGAGGGGCTTTCAAATCAAGCAGCTCAGAAAGCTATTTGTTAGACACAGCTTAAAATTTAAGACAAATAGAAAAAATTCTCATTTTACAGTAGAAATGTTTCTTTCACAAATACAGATTGTTAGTGCTTGCTTCATAAGCACTGACAGTCCAAAAATTGTGACTAAATTATGCAGATGAGTTAGCCCATTTTTAGCCCATTTTTAGCCCATTTTCAGCCCATTTTTAGCCCATTTTCTATTTTTTAGAAGTATTTCTCCTCTATTTCACTGCAATTAGAAAAGTAAATTGCACTTTGATATTCTTGTGAAAACAACTTTCAATTCATGATGAAATTCCTTTGCTTAGCAGACTTTTAGTGACAGTAGTTAATACAAAGGTAATGGAAGCACTGAATGTTTTAGCCATGACTATTTTCAGTAGTGCTGTTCTCAGACTTCCTTTTTTGTTTTTTTTAAACTTAGTGCTCATGTTTTCAGAGCTTGGAGGAATCCTACATTTTTTTTTCAGGTCTGGAAGAGGGCGAAAGTTAAGTGGAGACCAAATAACTTTGCCAACCACAGTGGATTATTCATCTGTTCCTAAGCAGGTAATTGTTAAAGTGGTAGGTGACTTAATCCCGTAACAGGGTGATTATAGAAGTCCTACAATATTGGATTGGTATATATCCAAGAAATATATCTTATAATGTGATATATGTGAAAGATACAATAATAATATGTGATACAGTATTAAGTATATATCTTAGCAAGTTATAAAAATACAAGATTTTACCTGCAGATAATATTAATTTGTACCATATTCTTATATTCAGCCTGAAGTAGAAGACTGGTCTTCATGGGATGAAGATGCACCTACAAGTGTGAAGATTGAAGGTGGCAATGGTAATGTGGCTGCTCAGCAAAATTCTTTGGAACAAATGGAACCTGATTATTTCAAAGATATGGCACCAACTATAAGAAAAACTCAAAAAGTAAGTATTACATTTTCAACTATACTTATGGAGGGTTTTCCTTGCTTTAAAATAAAAGCAAGTAAATTGGCAACTTACAGAAGGTGCTGTTGGTAAATGAGAATAGATGTTGGTGTGTAGTTTATCATGTTTAATGTTAAGACCTTTGAGATCTTAACAATTGTGATGCTATCAGATGTTTACATATTTAGTCTTCATGTTATTGGAAACTTATGAATAATTTAATACTCTAAAAGTTCTTGGAAGTATAATGTGAGAACTCTCTAGTCATTTGTGCTCATATCCTTATTTGAACAAAGACGTTGAATGTCTTGCTCTATTGAAGTCTGAGGGAGCAGCCCTGCTGTTTCAGAAAACAATGGTTAATTGTTTCACCAAGTTATATTGGGGAGGCTGGAATTAGAGAACTGATATTTCAAAATAGCTTGTTCTTCAAATATCCATTTTAACTGTGGAGACAAGACAGGAGGGCATCTCTACAGGAGCATCAAGGTTGTAAATAAATGCTGATTAAAATCTGGTGATTGCAGGTTTTGTTTCTATTTGTGAATCTTTCAGCTGGGTACTTGCAGGTCTTTGAGTCAATTGGGAAAACCTCACAAGTACTGGAATAGGTTACCAGAGAACTTGTGCAGCCTCCATCTCTAGAAGTTTTTAAGCCCCACGTGGAAAAGCCCTGAGTACTTTCATCAGCCTTAAAGTGACAGTGGTTTGAGGAGGAGATTGGATTACAAACCTCCTGAGGCCCCTTCAAACCTGAATCTTCCTGTGGTCCTATAAACAGGAGGTGATCCTGGTGTCAGCTTTCTGTACATTCAGAATCTGCAGTATCTTGTGGACTAAATTCTTCTAAGGATTTTGATGTCCCAAAATCTGAGGAGTAGAAGAGAGCTAGGGAGAGGTAGATTTCTTCTTTATATCTACTGACATTTTTTTGTCTCATAGAATGCGCTTCAGGTTCAGAACAAAACTGAGGAAGAGTCCATGCTAAACACTGGGTTTATATTAAATATCTCTCTAGGGATGACTGCAGGCACTGTAAAGAACATCCCTGTTAACTTGGCCAAATTAACACCATTCAGTATGAATTTGTGTTTATTTCCGCTGAATGTCTCAATATAAAGCCTGAGATTTGAGGTACAATCTGCTCATGTTGTCGCTCATCTATACTGATCTATTTGGAAATAGAACATCAGTCAAATAACAGTTTGTCATTGCTCAATAAGACAATAAGATTGTCTAGTCCTGCTTCCTTTCTTGGATTGATACAAGCATACAGGCAGTGGAACTGTGGATCTGCCCCATTGGGAAGCAGAAGAGGCTCGAAGTAGGCTAAACAAAGTTTCTGACTTGTGGTCAAGACAAGTGAAAAGGATATGTGATCTTGGCAACTCTTTTGGGAAAAGCACTACTTTTCAGCCAAACCAGTACAGAGCTTACTAGTTAATGTTGACAGAAAATTTGCAGCTATTGAAACTGCACAGATACTGGAGTATGTGAGAGAGCTGACATTACAGTGCAGTACAACTGTGCAGACAGCACTGTCCTCAAAAGTAGTACTTTAAAGTGACCTGTCACAGAAGCAGGATTTCTCCAAGCAATATATCACATAATTGATAGCTTTTATGAGTACTGGGAGATGTGGCTGTTTGATTTGTGATTCTTTGTGCCCATTCTCTGTCTTGATACAGTCACAGGTTTCTATGTGACTAAAGAATATGCTAGTGGGGGGAGGAGGAGTTCTTGTTTTTTGTATTTATCTTTCACTTACAAGTTCATTTTGCTGTGCTGCTTTAAGAACCTGTCCAGGCTTAAGACACAGTGAGGTGTGTAGCTGAACTTTCATGGGCACACAGTTATATGATCACAAAGGAATCTCTGCAGTGCTTTAATCTACCACTTTTTTGTTCCTTTTTTTGAATATTTTCAGATAGTTATTAAAAAACGAGAGCCTTTAAATTTTGGGATTCCAGAGGGAAACACAGGATTCTCTAGCAGATTAGCAGCCACACAAGATATTCCTTTTATTCACCAATCTGTAAGTATGCTTTAAGTATTGATCTTGTATTTGTCAGTTAAATGATATTCTCTAGGGAAGGAATAGTCTGCCTAAGATGTTCATTGTGGGAAGTAATTGGAATAGTTGGGGATGCAAATTGTTTTAAAATTGAGTGAAGAATGAAGTAGTCCAATATGTTCTGCTGAGAAATTTGACAGATCAGTGATAAAAAGGTCAGAAGCTTCCATATACTTATGGGCTTGCAAATCTGCTAAAGCAATGAACTGTAAGTTTTGGATTTTACACAGTAAGTTACTAACAAAAGAGTAGAAGGCTTTTTTGAAAACCTCTAAGTTACCTTTGCTTTATTGTTTTGGACCCATTTTTAACCTTCTGTTTCTCCCTTCCTTTTTGTGTAGGGATTGTAATGTAACAGCCTCCTAATTTTTACTCCTTATCCTTTGAAAAAATTGTCTAGTTGCCTAACGGACTGGCCAGTTAGCAGGAGATGCTCTCCCTCCCTTGCCTTTTGCCTTTTTTAACAGTGTTTCTCTTTTGATAAACATTGTGTACAAAAGGGTACAGGCAGGAAGCAGTACAGAATGGTCATACCACCTCCTTGCACTGTCCTTTATGAAAATAGTTCAGGAAAGGACTTTTAGTTAGTAAAAGTGTCACTCAGCTGATACTGGACATAAAAACAAGTGGATGTATGTGTTGGTTTGTCCATGCAACTGCCAGAAATCTTTTGCATTATCTACTCATTTAATCTGCTCAATCTATCTTCCTCTTGCTAAAAATGCACTCCACTATTTCCTTCCTGTCTTTGTCCAAAAAACCCTTTGACAACTGAAAAAACTCAGTATTATTATAGCAGGAAAAAAAGCATGGACCATAAGATGAGAAGCACTGCCATATCTCAAATATTTCTGTAAGTCTGAAGCATTAATGTTAAAAATACGTTAAGGAAACTTTGCTGTCATCCAGGAGCCACTCTGGCAGTCGCACACCAGTGTTTTATTTAATTTTCCATGTGCTTAGAAATTCTCTTTGTTTCAGCCTGAACTGGGAGACCTGGATACTTGGCAAGAAAATACAAATGCCTGGGAAGAAGAGGAAGATGCTGCTTGGCAGGCAGAAGAAGTTCTTAGGTAACTGAAATTAATATAACACTATGTAAAGTTTTCACATGTAAAAGAATCACATTTGTTTATTTGACACCTTCCTGGTAAGTGCCAAGAATTGTTAAACTCCTCTTAAGACAAATTATTTTTATGCATCTAATCTCTGTGTAACTAGTACTCACCAGAAGACATTTTGGATCTAATTAATTTAATAAATGAGATAGTAGAGGACATCTGAAAATCACTGGAACACTGGAACAACACATTAACACATGCACATGCAGGTGTTAAAAAAATGGCCCCCCACCAATCCCAACAATTTATTATGTTCAGATCACATTACTTGATTAGGTAAAATACCACTTGATGTCCTTATAAAAAGTATCACAACCATGTGCTTAAGGTAAAAATAGTTCAGGGTAGAAGGTGAAGTGATAAGTATGTTCTTGGAATCCCTGTAGGAGCTAGGCTTTTCTAATTTAACTAAACTAGCTGAACGTAAAATCAAAGTCTCACACAGAGTTAGTGTGAATGCTTCAGCCATTCAGTTTGTGTTCCTTTTTCCTTTCCTTTAAGGGGTATGGAGAGTAAAGAGATGCAAATTAAGTTTAAGTTAATCATACACAATGATTTGAACTGATAGTGACTTACAGTTGTATCAAACTTTATTGCTTGCTACATAGTCAGGTAACCAGCCTCAGATAGCTTTAGCTTCCTAGGCTGTTGTAATTCTACTAACTTAATTACAAGCACATGGCTTCTGTGGTCCACTAGTGAAATAAAGACATGATATAGTCAAAAATCATTCTAAGGAAAATAGGTATTGTGGGGAAAAGAAGAGAGGAATCTGATCAAGTGTTTATTTTAATGTTTTGAAAAATTTATATTTTCAATCTGTGGAATAAGACAACAGGGAAGTTACCAGCTCATTTTCAATGTGCTAATCATAATTAGAATTTATTCAATTTATTATCTCTGTCAGTCTTGCTTTGCAACAGCTTAACATGTGAAAATAGTGTTGTAATGCAAATATTTTTGTAAACTTTATCTGGTATTGGTGTGTACATTCTGATCAAAACCTTGCTGGTTTTTTTTTTTAAACTTCATTACTGTTTCCGGTTTTGTACTGAAGTACAAGCTTTGTGATATGAAAGATGTGCTTTTGGGCTGTTTTGGTTCCACAGATAGTACTTTTTCCTGTAAAGAATATCAATAGACTCAGTAAGATCTTTAATAGCTATGGTGCAGTGAAAATACTCTTTTTTGTTTGTTTGTTTTTTTATGGAGAAATGAAAGTAAAGTAAATACAATGCAGCTACTTTTGCACCTGCAGACGCTGCATTGTATTTACTTAACCCTTGCCACATTCCATTACAGATGGTTTCTCATACGTGAATTAGCTATTAAATTACCTGGTGTATGTATATGCCAGTTTATTCTTGGAGTGTAAAATTTGTGCAGTGAATATTTCCAGGATGGACTAAGTTATATTGTTTGCCAACAGTCAGGTTCATGCTCTAGAATACTTAGGAAGAGCAATCTTTTACATGGTGATAGCAGTGGGGTTTCCCAAAAGCTTTAATTTTTCAAAGTGTCATGATATTTGGTTGAACCTATCCTAAAGATTTCAGCCTACCATCTTTACTGTTGAAAGAGTTCAACTCAAATGGTTACTTCTCATAGGATTTCTTTTTGGCCTCACTAAAATATCAAACTGCAGTTGTTATAGAAGGGATGTGTGTCTAAATACTTCCAGCAGATTAAATACGATTAGAACTCCAGATGTGTATGGCTTACCGCTTGTCCAGCTATGGCTGGCTACCTCTATATACAGCTGGTCATTATGTGAGCTGTATCCCAGCTGGGTGAAGTAAAACCTTTGTTTTATTCATGACACAGAAATAACAATGTTTATCTGTAAATGAGTCAGGTCCTGGCTGATTTTTAGCGACATTGATAAAGAAATCCCGACTGGGTTTAATTTCTCTTGCAGTAGACATCACCGGTGTTTTTAACATCTGACATTTAACATAAAACTTAAGCAAAATATTTAACATAAAACTGGTCAGGCCTGACTCTGTTTTCGACAGAGTGTAGTAAGGAAGTGCTATGGAGTCTCTTCTTAATGATAGAAGTCTGCATCTTGATCTGCAAAATGATCCGAAGATCCTGTGGCCACTCTGGTGACTTAATGTGTAAGCGTAACACTTGAAAGAAGCTTGTATAATATTTCAGACTGCCAAATAGAGGACAGTCCTCTAATGTTACAGTCAGTTAATGCTGACTGTACTCCAGTGGTGCTTTTGGAGAATGAAATGAGTGTGCAGAAAAAGTGAGGGTCTCCCTTAGCCTGCTGTGTCTGGTACCTGTGGGTGCTTAGTAAGACCAGAATAATTTTTGTGTAGCAATGGAATGTTGATTACTTATGCAGAAGTGGGCTGTGTCCTTCTAATTAGCAGTGAAGACTGTCCTGTGGCCTCTCTGGTGAGTTTATGTACAAGCATAACAGTTGAAATTAGCACATATAGTAAGTCAAATGCTCCCTGGAATTAAGGCATGCAGAAAGTGCTGAAGAGTAGGCTATCAGAGCATGAGAAGTTCCTGTAGTCTCTTTTTTCCCCATTTTCCACAGGTTCTAAGCTGGGATACACTGAAATTTTCCAGTCAGTGGTGAATTGGTATAGTGGATGAAAAACTGCATTTTCAGTTAACTTGAGTTAGTTGGAACTTAGTTTCATCTGCAAATTTTAGATCCCTATCTACAACTTCAGACTTAATATTACCAACGAAGTTTTCATCCCAGTGGAAGCAGTTGAACTCACACATTTTTAGTTTATAACAGCTACTTGTATTTTTGTTGGCCAATTGCTGTGTCTGAGGCGAGTTGAAGGTCTCTTTCTGGGCAGAACTGAGTGCAGGTTCCTAGACTGTAGAGGGTGTGATGAAACCACTGCTGTGCACAGGAGCTCCATGTCCTGTGGGTCATCCTAGGGAAAGAAACAGGAGCTGCCACGATCCCTCCCTTCAGAACTGTTGTGAACAGCAGCATTAATAACATGTGGCTTTTTGGAACTTTACTGTCTCTGTATATTGGCTGGTGAAGAAGCACAGTGCCTCTTCCTTTTTGCATCAGTTCAGATATGTGGGAAATATAAAAATCTGCCACTGTAATGTGGCAAATATTATTACTCTGCATATTGCTGGATTGACAGCTCTGTCAGCTGTCAGGTAAAATGTACAGTAACGGGTGACAAACTCAAAAATATCCCTAAACCAGCAAAAACTCAAAACTTTTGAGCTGCTGCTGAAAGTATTACATAGATTTTTAGTTTTTCCTCTAGGCCTTACAACTGTCATGTACTCTCACTGATTCATTTACTCTGAATCTTTGAGAAGCTAGTGGCTTTTAAATTGATGAATAATTGAACAAATATTACTGCCTAAAACTAGATTGGATTGGGTTGGATATTATGAAAAAGTTCTTCACCTGGAGTGTGATCACTGGAACAGGCTGGTCAGGGATGTGGTCACAGCACCAAGCCTGCCAGAATTATTTGAAGAATACTCTGAGGCATATGATGTGATTCATGGGGATGGTCCTGTGTAGGCCAGGAGTTGGACTTTGATGATCCTTGTGGGTTCCAACTCAGAATATTCTACAATTCTAGATTAATCCAAAAAAAGGACTTCAGCACAGTAAAAGAAGGACTGTTCTGAGCCTAATGACAATAGGCTGATGCTCTGTTTTTTTTAGTTATAATAACCTATGTATTGACAGGAACTTAAGGTATGACCATGCTGAAAATTGTGTATTATTTAGCAATTCATGTTTTCTTTAATTACAGACAACAGAAGATAGCAGAAAGGGAAAAAAGAGCAGCAGAACAACAGCGAAAGAAAATGGAGAAAGAGGCACAAAGGCTAATGAAAAAGGAACAAAACAAAATTGGTGTAAAACTGTCCTAACAGAAGCCACACAGCAATGGCAGTGCCAGTGAAAAGAGAATTTCAGCTCCACAAGATACATATTGGTATTGATTTAACTATTTATAGGACTTCAACTCACTGCTTGGTTTCAATGCATTCTTCAGGTCATCTTGGAAGCCAGGATTTTCCCAAAATATCTTGAACTACTAGTACGTAGTTCTTAAAGAAGAAAAGCCCTACAGAAAATCATGCCTTGATGGAATGTTTCCTGCAATAGTTCTTTTCCAGCACCCTTCTTTGCAGCAAGTGATTGACAGGGATGTTGATTGAAAAACACTCTAAATGAACAGCTCAAGCCTAGAGAAAAGAATGTAAATATTGAGTGGTGGGAAGTCTACCTGTATTGTCTGTGCTTACCTGAAACATGTAATTAAACAATTTTAAAGAACCTTTTGTTTCCTGCCTGATGAAAAAGTCTGCTTTTGCTCTTTTATGAAAGTATTTGTAAACACTTGAAAGTTCTCCATGGGAGATCATACTGTGTGGAAGAAAATAACTTATTATTGATGACCTGCAACTCCAAATGTGCTCCTGGTGGGTTATGCAGCTGAACACTGAAAGTGGATTTCTTGTCACTTTGTCACTTGCAGCTTCCTATGCTCCCATTTACACTTGACACTGCATTGACTGCCAGCAGTGGCATCACTACACAGGAGTGGTGCAGCCTACAAAGGGTTGATGCGAATGTAAGGGAGCATTTTAGTAATTTACTTGTATTGGTAAATTTGTATTTCTAGCAGAAATTCTTATACTTACTAGAGATAGGGATCCTCACATCTTATAGTTGTTGCATAGTTAGTGTAATTGAGAAGAAAAATTGTGTCTTCTGCTAATAAAGCTAGTGTGAAAATTCTCAGTTCAGTTACAAGCAATTTTCAAACTCCATTTTTTGCACACTTTCTGTGTGTGTTTACTCTGTAATTCCCCTGGTGAAGCATGAATGGTATATGTGCAGTAGAAGGCAACAGTGCTTTAATGAAAAAGTTCAATGTCTGCTGGAAAGTGATGGGAGGGGGTTGGGGTCCAGATGCTTCATCCAGCCCAATGCTTCAGTGAATGTTTTTTCCAGGTTCTGTTGTGTGGGTGCTATTATCCCTGATTTGTGGGTTGTATGGATTTCTTACCTTATGACAGGTGAGTGACATCGGCGCATTTTGCACATGACACTTGTTTCCTGTTCATGCAGGGACAGCCCAGGAAGTGTCAGTTGTAAGAGAATGGGAAGGGGAGGAGGGGGCATGTGACTAGATCTTTCCTGCCTACAAAAATAGAATTTGTAACTAAGTTCTAGTAAGTTCTGGCACAAATTTTGCTTAGAGTATAAGTAATTGAGAAAACAACATAGTAAGAATTAATTTTAATGGCTTTACTCCCAGAGAAAAGTTTTTAAAAAATGTTAAGTATACTTGTCACATAGGTTCAAATCTTGCACAGGTCAACTGATGTGACAGCAATTTTCAGATGTTAAATTTTGAAATATATTTTGAAGCCAATAATGCCATGCATGATTTCTGCACAAGTCTTCTGGCTGGAGTAGAACAGATTATTTCAAGTGCAGACTTCACTGCAGCAGTATGGCAAGCAAATCATCTCCTACTATACCTCCAAAGTATTTGACAAGGGATGGGAGATGAGAAAGTTTATGAATCAGTTTTAATAACAATCTGTGTTTGTTCTTTTAACAGCACTCAAGAAGCAAGGAGGTACCAGTCACAATTCTTTAACTATTGCTGACGCAGGGCAAGGAAACTGGCTATCTACTGCCTGTTTAATGTGAAATTGTTGGAAGCTATGTCTCATTTTTTAGAAAATTAGTGATTACTGTTGCTATTTTTGAGACAATATAAAGTAGATGTAAATCAATACTATTTATTAAAAACAACAACAGGTGGGTGAGTTACTAAGTTGCAAATAAAGCCCCTTAAATACATCATGAAAGCACATTTGATCATTGAGCCTTCAGCCATTTTAAAAACCCTTGAGTTCTGCCACCTTCTGCTTGGGACTCCTCCTGCATTGCTTTTCCCTCCTCTCCTGCTGTGTACTGCTTTGCTGTTCTTACATCTACCTGCTAAATTTGAGCACAGGTGCTCTGGAGATTCCTCCCATCTCTGCCCTGTGTTGACATGGTGCCAGTAGGGAGGACTCTGCTCTTGGAGGAAGTCTCTTGAATGGTGATAACCCATGCATTAGTATCAGTTTTGTCTTTCTCCTGTGGTCTCTCTTCTTTCCTCCTTCCTAAATATTGATTTTTTTTATCCTAGATAAATAGGAAAACACTTTTGCTAAGCTTACTGAGGCTGCTGCTCTGATACTATTATTTTCCATTGGTTTGAGTTTCTTGAAGATCCTGTACACCCCTGTATGCGTTTCTTGTCTTTCCCTTCTACTGCCATATGCTCCTCCTTTTCTCATTCATATTTTAGTTGTTGGCCATGTGGTTTTTTTTTTTTTTTTCTTTCTTTCTTGGCTGAAAGCTGGACTTTATTGCTTTCACTGATATTCTTGACTGTGGAGGATTGACCTGCCAGGATGACTGAAAAATCCTTTCCTTGACTGTGCTGTAGTTGTTCGTGCTTGCCAGGTCCTGTGCTCATTTGTCTGAAGAGATTTGAAGTGAAATATTTACTTATATAGGGCATATGTAAAACTACTAAATAAGTTTCAGGAGTTTGGGATTAAGAGAGAGTTGATTTGCAGGGAAAGGAAGGAAAAATGTGTAATTACAAGTTGGGAACAGCCTTGTGAAAAGGACATAAGGAAGGGTGAAAAGAGTCAACAAGCAGAAATTGATGCACAGCAAGTTCCACCTCGACATGAGGAAGAACTTCCTCACTTGAATATGCACTGGAACAGATTGCCCAGAGAGGTTGTAGTCTCCCCACCCCTAAAGATACTCAAGAAGTGCCTGGATGCAATTCTGTGCCATGTGCTCCCTGCTTGAGAAGGGAGGTTGGACCAGATGACCAATTGTGGTGCCTTTCAACCTGATGCATTCTGTGATTCTGTGAAGGATAGAGATGAATTTCTAGTGGGAAGGAAGTCAAATGCCTGAACCACAATGTTTTCAACAGCAGGGCATGTTGGGTACTTCTTAAACTGAATATGAAAGAAAGTTTTTTTTGTCCCTGGATTAGAAATAAAATGTATAGTGGGATTATGAACATGCATCCCCTCAGCCCAGGAAGAAGCTGATCTGGTTCCTATGCCCTAAGCCCGAATTCAAGTGTTCACTCTTTTACCTATAACGTATGAGCTGCATGTCCTCCTCACCTGCATATTTTGAGATAAGACTTCCAGTGAGGTAGGGGTGTGGGTATGAGCATTTTCTAAACTCAGAAAAAAAGGATGGGAGTTTCTATTGAACTGTTTGGAGGCTGATGATCCTCCCCTGGTTGTGTACATCACCCGTGAGATTCAGGTGAGACATGACTAAGACTTACATGTAATACTAGAGGGAAAAAAGTGAACTTGGTATGTTTGGAGCAACAACTGGCATATCCTCTACGAATCGTGGAACAAAGACCAAAGTCTGGGACTGGTGCATTATAGTAATTCAGGTGTGGTCTTACAAAGGGTACTTTGAGCTGTCTATGTCCTTGCAATGTGGAGGAGGGAAGGTGGAAGCTTAGAAGTGAGCTGAATTTTAGATAGAGATCACAGCAAAGGCTTTTATCAGGAATGTGATTGGAATGCTGTCACCTCTCGATGAGCATTAGTTAAATGTAGGAGAGTTGAACTGACTGAAGAATCTTAAGGGCAGAAAGAAACTTTGACATTGTTCTGGTTATGAGATCTGCCTATTCCATGGTTGTGTAAAATTTATATTGATAATATCTCCAACTGGTAATGTTTGCCCTAGTGTCCCTTTAATGTAAAAGCTTTTGAAAGTGACGTTTGAGTAATATGCAGTGCAGCAGTGTCACAAGGCAAGCCAGATGGCTGCGGGCACCCAAGAAGGTGGGAGAGCATGGAAGACAAAGTTATGGCAATGTAAGCAAGATGCTCTCATGTCCATCTCTGTTAGATGGGGATTATATTACTTCAAATGATATGTTAGAGTTCCCTTCCTTAATGTAATGCTTAATGAAGCCTCTAGAATCTCTACTGCAAACACAAAATAATTCACCACTCAGGCACCACAGGGACATGAAAGGTGTGCAAGTCACCTCTGTAGATATCAGTATTACCCTGTTGAGTGTTGCAAATGCTCCCCACACACGGCCAATTATACTCCTTTGTGGAGTACTCAGAACTTCCTTCCCAAAAGCTGCAGAGCAATAATATGGCACTGTCAGGTTTCCCTGGATTCCTTCTTCTCTGGGGAACACAAGGAAATACTACACTTGTTTTGGTGAAGAGGACAACAGGAGGCCAGTGAGGTTTAAATGGCCAGAGGTGGGGTTGAAAGCTTGGGTAGAGCCAGACAAACCCCACTGTTTTGCTTGTTGGGTAGCATTGGGTTTTGGACATAGAGAATTAATGTTTTGATGGTCACAGTGTGCATGCACACTGAGACCACATGACTGTCAGATGGGTAAAATGCCAGAAAGACTGGTATTGTTCTGGCATTGCAGTGCTGAGGAGTTACAGGTTTCCAGATGATTGCACTGGGTTAAAGATTAGGTCACTTGCATCTGTGAAGCCAGTGTGAGGCAACAGAGTGGGCTGTGTGTGCAACTGCAGCCCAGCTGGAGCCTTTAATCAGCCTGGTGAGTGCTAACACTTGGAACTGTATTCAGGTTTTCTCAGTCCAATTCTGATCTCCTGGAACAGTACCTGATACAGTACCTCCTCTAGCTCAGCCTGTACCTGACAGCTCAGCTAGAATGGGGTACTTTTTTATACCTTTCTACAATAAAAGACTCACACATTTGACATATCTATCATGCTTTACTGAACTTGTGATTATAAAGGTAATTTACAATAAAGCAATTAAATAAACAATAAGTTAAAACACAATACATTTATACATAGTATTTCAAAGGGCTCAAAAGACTATCTGGTTCCAATACATAAAGACTTTAAAACAACATTAAGAACCAAAGTGTATCCACGCCTATACTTATCATTGTAACAAGTGTTAAGACTCCCAATGATGTACATTTTTGGTTACAGTCCCTGTATACGCACAAGACCAGTGAAATGCTCAAGCAATTGCACAATTGAGAAGAGCACTACATGAGACAGGCACGAACGATGTGCTGGAAGCTGCCTGGGGAATACGGGTTTTACCTCTAAATTGAATTGACACTTGGGACAACAAATGGAAAGCGCTAGCATGCTTTCTGGAGCACAGGTGTGATACCCTAGGAGAAGGTTAGTGCTGTCTAGAGAAATACCCCACCTTCCTCCAACCACTTGTTCCTTGTGCATCTCGCACTACCCTTGAGCCAGTGCAAAGTGCTTGTACATTTGCTCAGTGAACCATCCAGGGAGAGTGACTGAGCTTAATCCTGGCTCAGCAGTGGAACATGAAAGAGCACTAGGCTTGAATTCCTATTTCTCTGGTTATGTTCACTGTGCAGATGTGCTGGCACCAGAAAGTCACCAGCACAGGGGAGGGACATGATGCCTGGGAGCAGGGGGACTATTTCTGTAAGCAGCAGTATTGTTAAAAACATCTTGTGGAAGTAAGAGGTTCAGCTTATTTTTTTATTTTGAGACAAGGAACATGTTTTTAACTGATTTATAGTGCAAATTAAATAGTCAAAAGCAAAGGATGGACTCTGCCAGAATATACAGTAATCTTTTATAATCAATCTCATCCCTCTTTCTCTCTGCCTCAGCCAGTTGGTGCCAGAGTAGAGTTTAGGTTTTGATATTGAAGGGTGTTCGGCGTAAAGAGTGCAGGGCCACCAGGCAGCAACCACGAAGCAATGCTCCAATATTGTAAATAGGATCTGTTCCTCCTCTCTGAGTACTCAAAGCCCACAAAATAGTTGGTACAACAGGGGCTGCTACAGCCAGAAGATCCCCGAGGAGACTGCTGCTCCAGTATCTCCTCTTTATTCCTGTATTAACATACTCAAAGGCTTCATCATCATGAGTTTCTGTAAAATCAAGTTCTTTCATGAAACGGTTTTCATTAACTCTGTACTCCACCTTCCTGCATGGAGACTCCATAGGAGACAAAAGGATGGCAGAATTGGGATCACTTGGGGTTAAGTCCACTATGATACCAGAATCACTGAAGCTTCCAAGAGAAAATTCACCCAGATCCTTCAGTGAAGAAGGTGGGCTTAGAGGACAGGTGTCTTGAGCTCTGAAGATGTTTTGAATGAGCTGCTCCACATCCAAACTATATGGCACCACGTCAGTCTGGATGGCCTGTTCCACCATCATATTGCTTTTTGCTTCTTCCTGGCAATAAGTTAGTTTTCCATCCAGAATGATTTCAAGCATCTCTTCATTTACAGCAGCACTGAAGGGAGCTGGATCACTCAACTCAGAGGTTGTGGTGGTCAAACTCTCTCCAGATGAGTCAGTCCCGTTAGCTCTGTCCTCACTAAGAAGCAGATCACTGTCTGCCACCTCCTCCAGACCTTGGTCCTCCGTGATGGGGCTGTCTGGCAGGGTGGCACACAATGATAACAGCTTCCCCTCTGAGTCGCTCGTGTACTCCAGGCACTGCTCATCCCTCACAGAGTGGTTCTGAGCCATCTCCATGCTTTGCAGCAAAGATTCCAGTTTCTTGTTTTGAATGTTTATGTCTATGAAGTATTTCTGAATTTTTTTGTCTTTCTCAGCCAAGCTGTTTTTCATGCTTTCAATAACCTGCTTGAGTTGTTTAATTTCACTTCTTGCTTCCTTTAAGGCTAGCTCTGCCTCCACACGATTGCACTCTTCTTCAATCCAGTCCTCCCTCATCCGTCCCAGCTGAGCTTTAAGCTCTTCTATTTCTGTTTCCCTGTAGCAAAATAAAAATGATGTAACACTTCTGCTGACTGCTCAGTTAAAGCCAACATGAGGCCCCCACCACACAGTGATGGCTCTGCTGCTGAGATGCTCCAAGAAGGAAGCAAATTTCTCCAGGTGCCATTTGTGACCACCTCTGAGAGAGCCAAGATATGCCAGCGGATTGCTAATGGGAGTCACTGACCTGCCCACAAAACCAGCAGCCTTGTGGGCTGTGCCATGATCCTGGACAATTTGAGGCACAAGTGGTGACCTCTAGGTCACATCCAACCACTGTAGTGCTTAAAATCTCCCCTACTCCCTCACCCTGGAGCAAATGGGAAACAGCTGCCTGGATGCATCCCCACTGCCTGCCAGCAGCTTGTCACATACAGCCAGAGCCAATGCTGGCCTCAGACAGCCACGGAGCTCAGGTCTGCAGGCACATGGCTGGTTTTCCCCACCAGGGAGCCAGAGACTGCTGCAAGGACATGGGGAGCAAGTGGGAGAGAGGGGACTCCTATGTCAGTTCCAGGCCTTGCTGATGCAGAGGAAGAGCACAAGGTCCCTGGAACTACATCTTGGGCTCTACTCAAACAGCCCTTTGTGACCCCTTGGGTTGTCTGTGCTGGAGAGCCAGCTCTCAGAGGGCAGTTTTAGTAAGAGACATCTGCTGCTGCGTAATGCATGTTGTCACTTCTTTGCTCAGCATCCACACAAAGGACTATTGTGAAAAATTCAGCATGTAAGTGACAAAAACACAAATAGGCACAGTGGTTTGGGTATGAACTATTCTTTCACTGGGGAAAAGGAGGACATTTGCAGTTCTACTTCACTGAGAGAGGTAGAACAGGACACTAAGGTAACACATGCTGGCAGGTAGAAACTGTTCTATGTATAAAAGGTCTCAATCTAAATCAGACTTGTGAAAAGTTGTCCTTTAAAAGTATTTTATTGTGAAAGTTCCAAGAAGGAAAAAGAGCTATATTTATAAATAAATGCATTGTTTTGCATCCCCTTAGTACACTCTGAAACCTGAAATACTGAAAACAACCTAACCAGACTAATTGTATTTCAAATTTCTTAATGGAAAATTCATTGATCAAGAAATGAGTAAAACCACTCAGGATTCCCACCCTAAATGTTCCCAAATAAATCTTTCTGACTGATTTCTGAAGTGAGGTTTACCTTTCTTTGAGTTTGCTTTCAGATTCCTTCAGCTTGGTTTTCAAATGTCGTACTGCGACTTCTTTCTGTTGCAGGGGAGTCAAATACTGCTCTGGGTTTTGTGGCTTAATGCTGTGATTGTCACCACAAGAATTGTATCTCCCTGATCGCCTGAAAAAACCCAAAACAAACCATCACATACATAACATCACTCTTGCAGTTCTTAAGTCCTGGCAGAATGAAAGACATCCCGTTGACTGATAAATGCAAAACTTGACTCATCTGAGGCTCCTCAGTGTCCACACAAGTTACTTCACCTTGCAAATCAAAGTACTTGAGGAAACAGCTGATTTGTAGCTACAGTGCAAGATTTACTATTTATTGTACTTTGTTTCTGTATCATTACATCAAATAAGGCTTTAAACTTTATTTTAACTTTACAATGCCTGGCCATCCCCTCACCCCAAATGGGTGGTGTGCCCAAGAATAGGCAGGGCAAGGCAGCCATCTACAGACAGCCAGGTGAGGCAGCCCAAGGAGCTGAGCACACTGAAATCTACACTCATCCCGTCTAGCTCTGGGTGTGTATATTACATGCTCAGTCAGCCAATACACATGTATATTGGCTGCTCAGTCGTCTGGGAGCATGAGCAACAGCAGCAGCATGGTGGCCACTTCTTCTCTGCAACACATGTCACATGCTCTGGCAGGTATCTGTATTCTTTCCTATACAGGAAACTGCACTCCTTAGGGAGGTGCCTAAGGCCTGGCGGGTTGAATTTTCTCCCAAGTGTATCATGTTTCCTACACTACCCCACCCAATTCTCTTTGAAGTGAAAAGAACCCTACAACAAACAAACCAGTAAATCCTCATGAGAACTGATGGCATGAAATAGCCTGCCTTGGAGTGAAAACCAACTGCAAATGACTTTGACTTAAAGTAAACTTGAATTTTACAGTGCTGAAACAATAAAGTTTTACATGGTATGGAGAACCTTGCTGACTGTTATGTCACCTATATAAGGCATCATAACTATGGTAAGGAGCAAGATGATCTGCATGGCAACTCCTACAGCTGATCCCACACTACAGTGCAGAGAGAGTGTCAATGTACCCAACACCAGGAGGCTGAAACACAGACTTGCCTCATCACTGGACTGCTGTCACTTCCTTTGTATGAGCCTGAGTTGCTGCTGCTGGCTGAAGAAGCCCTGTAACTCTGATGGATGTTAGCAGGACTCAGATGGTTTTTGCACAGTGTTGATGAAGCGTCCTTTCCATGTGAAGCAGGTGGACTGGCTCCAGACTTGTAGGATAAGGATCCATTATTCCGACCATAAGAACCACGACTGGAGAAGAACCAAAACGGTGAAAGCATTATTCTCATGACACAACCCATTATATGTCTTATTTTATATACAAAGTTGTCTAAACAATAAACCAGAGAGATAACTGTGAGTGGCTGGAAAGAAATAAAATTCTGACATGATCAGCAACTGCATGTTCTTTCACTGGCAGGGGGCTCTCAGTCTGAATTACGTGTTCTAAGGAAATCTCAGCCATTTTACATCTCTCTGTGGACAGCACAGTTCCCAGTGACTCCATCAGATCATCCATGTTTCCTGAATCTTTGACTCTGTTAAGTAAGGAGAGGCCTGTGGTCTGGACTAATGCCAAAAGAACCACACTCCAGCTTTCCCTGGCCAGGCCTGCAGAGTGGTGCCTGTGCACGGAGGGTTGCTGTAAGACTGCTTTCATGCTCCTCGGCAAGCAGCCTGAGGGATCACAGTGTGCAATGAAAACAGATTTTGTTTGGGCCACTGTTCTTTTCTGCCTTTGGCATACTGGATGCTTCATCTGTCATGGTCAGCTATTCATCCACTTCGATATAGTTCGAGCCCCATGCAGAGCAGGCTGAAATAGTATTGAAAGAGACAAAGGAAAACACAGTATTTTCTTTTTTCTTCCGTTTTTCTTTTTTTCTTCAGTTTTTCTCGTACATATTTACCTTTCTTTTTCCATTCTTTATTAAAGAATCTGTCAACTGTGTGTGCTTGAAAGCAATTGGTATCCTCCCTGCCTGACAGCTGCCCAAGGGCTGGAGTGCTCTGAGGCCAGCTTCTCGGGATGTGTCCCTTTTCTGCTCACTTGGTTTGTCATCCTACACTACTACACTGCCACCTTCACTCTCCCATTGGAGTTGTTCTTCTAAATGGTAATGAAAGGGCAAGTTTAAGAAAAATAAAATTTAAAAAATCCAAACAAAAAATACCAGAAAAAGGCAAACCCAGCCAGCAACAGAGAAAGCATGAATATAAAAAATCAAATATCACAGAATTATGAAGCAACATCTCTTCTTTAAATTGTTTCACTTGGTTTTTTCCCTTCTCAGCAAATGGAACAGTTTATAAGGAACAGATGGTTGAGTGGCTGCTGCAAACCTTCATCACACTGCTGTGGTTTGGATGATTTTGTAATTATTTTACAATGAAGTACAGGACTGTGGTTTGTGACAACATTGAAGTGTTTCATAGCAAGAACAATTAAAAAAGAACATATTGCAAAGGAGATATCTCTTTCCACTTCATACAGTGTATCATCAACTCTGGTGTGTGGCAGAACTCGCAGAGACTGTGCTTAACATAGCAGGGCATCTGAAGTAGCCTCATTACAGAGGACTTCTGTCCAATACAGGATGTCAGTATGCTCTAGTTTAAAGTTATATTAAAATGCCCAGTGGTATATGAAATGACACAGAATCTTACTGAAATTAAGGTGATTTTAGGGCTTCATATTACACTTAGTACCATTTTTTCCCACAGCCAGTAACTTTACTTGTTGAATGCAATCTAGAGGGAACTCAAGTAGTGCTTATTTTTCCAAGAGTCTCATGATACAGACAGGAAAGCGCTCTCAAAGCCTCATTCTGTCAGCCTCTGTGCGCCGGGGCACACTGCGACCTTCAGGACGCCGGTGTGACTCAGGCACATGGGTACCCTGCTGCCATCCAGCCTGCCTGCCAGCTCTGCCACCACGGGCAGGAAACCAGGCCTGTCCCTGTGAACTCCTTCCTCCTGCTCCACAAAATGTAACCAGCAGGGATTGCGTGGGCAGAACACTCCATCCCAATGCCCCTGTGTTCTCAAGCTGCCTGAATTTGCAATTCACAGATGACAGGGAGAAATCTTACAAAAATCTTTCATGAAAGGTTCACTTAGATAACTACATTTTTTTTTAACTGCCTATAAGCTGGGCAAGGGTATTTCAGAAAAAAAAATCCAACATCAAAGGCAATACTGTCTACTTCTTACAACAAAAAATAAGATAATGATCTGGAAGGGTGTAAGCTCAGCTGACAATTTATGACAGAGATAAAACAAATTGTTAAGACCAAAAGGTTTAGGTTAACTGGTTAGAAATACTGCTGTTAACTAACACACCCAGCTCTCTCTCCACTTCAGACAATGCCTTTTCTGCCTTACCTGATTCTATTTCCTGCACTTGCTATGAATAAACAAAAAAAACCCCAACGGCTGGCTGATCTGGCACACTGACAATTTCTGTGCACTGAATACAGCATTTTTTTCTCTCTTATATTGCAGTTCTCACCAGTGTGCTACCCAAGAGCCTTGTGTTAACCCAACTGCTTTAAAATACAAGACCTTACACAGTAGTCTATCTTTGCACTAGCAATATTCAGGAAAAATTGCTTTGCTTACTTGCGAGAAAAAGAAGATCTCTTGCTTCCAGCAGCCGACATATGGACTTCAGGTGCTGAAATACTGCCTGTGCTGCTTGAAGAGCTAAAATCGGCTTCACTGCCTGGAAAGGAAAAGGAAAGAGTGAAAACATGGAAATTATAACTCAAAGATTGTTTTCAAAATAACAGTGAATCACAAGCATCCTTCCTTTGTCTGTTCTGGGTGAATTTCAGAAGTTGCATGGATTTTCAAACATCCCTGGCGACAAGAGCTGGATTTGCTCCAGATTCTCCCCATTTCTTCAGAACTGGCACTTCAACAAGAGCAGAAAAAAAACATTTGGACACAAAACCCTCACACCACAGAAGCCATTTTAGGTCTCAGACAGGAACACTTGTTGTGACAACCTGTTTGCTCCTCACAGACATCGACAGACGAATGAGGCTGCTCACGTGGCTCCTTCAGGAGCACAGCGATTAAGAACACACCACTGTAATTGGGTATTTCTCATGCTTTAAACCATGCAGAAACACTGCTTGCTGCTTCTGTTTTGTTTTCTCAGATAACATAAATGTACATATATATAGGTAAAGGCTAATGGTAAATCTATATATTTATCTACACGCGTATGGAGAGTTTCATGTGGTACAGAAGCATAGTGAGGCAGTTGTAATAACCTTAAAATAATCCAGTAATCACATGTAGGTCTCAAGTGTTTCTCAGGTACCAAGTCATCTGATTACTGATTTTCTACGGATCACACCTTTTATTTGACGAGCTCTGGCATATACAAGGGAAACTGCTCTCATTTTGCTAAGGCAGGTAGATGTACTAAGAAAGTCTTATCCACACCAAAGCTTTATTTTTTTTTCCAATCTGTCAGTCTAATGGCAAGCATCCTATGCCATACACAGGTCTCATGCTGTTGAGCCATAGTAATGAATGGTGACTTCAGCTGAGGGGATGGAAATAACTCTCCAACACTTTTTAAGCAGCTGACCAAGCACAGCATTTCTCACCTGGGAATTTCTGGATGTCATCCCATGGATAGACATCCCCAAGCCAGAAGCTGCAAACTTGCCACTTTTGTTATTTTTTCCACACAGGAGAGATGCAGCTGGAGCCACCATCATCCGCTGCAGCTAGACCTCCTAGTCCTCAATCTCTCTTAAATTCTACACAGAGCTCATGGTGAAAGGTGCATCTTTCACCCTGAACACATGAGACTGGGAAAAGGCTTTGTCAGAGCCTGGCTTCACAGCCTTAAAGAGGCTGAGACAGCCAGCAACCATTCTTACCATAGGGCAACACTTAGCAACTAGCCTTAGGATAAGGTGTGAATGGATTTAACCCAGTACTTTCCCTACCTCATGACATCTGAGAGCAGCCTCTATTTCTCTGTGCCTCTGCATCAGCCCATCCCAGGATATTTCTCAGCCCAATTTCAAAGTGCTCAGATACAAAGTTTAGCTCTTCAAAAGGGGATCCCAGGGACCCAGCTCTAGCACCTCTAACCAGCTCCATGTCCAGTACAACGCCCCTGATAATCAGATCCAAGCCACCACACCCATAACCAGATCAGAGCTGTGTGCAAATTTGCAAGGGGAGGAAGGAAAGCAGCAAAGCCACTTGGTTTCACAGAGTATTTATATCATGTTTACAGATGTAAATGTGAGTGACCTTCTCCTTGGGAAGCAAAATGATCATGGGACATGATGTTCCAAGACAGAACAGTTTTCCTGATGTACAAAATATCCCCATCTACAAGACTAATGTACACTCCAATTAACCTCTTGGTATCACACTACACCCAAAACTACTTTTCTAAAAAAGACCCAAACAGGTAAACACATCACACAGATGTCATACCTCTGGTGTTTCTGTGCTTGCAGGACACCAGCAGCTTTCCCAAGGCAAGTCCTGGCTGTGGCACAGAGAGCAGGAGCCCTAGCCAGGGTTCATCTCTGGGTAAGCAGATCACATCATAATCAGATCTTGCTATCGAAAGCATTGCCGAGTAGCGAGGCTTAACAATCGCCTCTCCCTGACCTGCCTGGCTTGGAGCACCAAGAGCTGCAAGGCTGGGCACTGCTGGTAAGAGCCAGCAGTGCCTGAAAACACAACCACACCATCAGCAGAGCTTTCTGAAAGACTGAATTGCATCTGAGACCAGGAACTGTGTCTGCAAAGTATGAACTAACCTTTCTGGCCCTAGTTCTAATAACAGCTACATACAAGCTTAACACTTCACACAGGAGACTACTTATGTTTAAAATTAGGCATGTGGCTATTTATAGGATCTTTGAGAACATTTTATAAGTTAAAGGGGTCACTGCTAGTAATGGTTCCAAGCGTACAAATGATGTTTAAACCAATTTTGTGTGTAGCAGAGCTTGACAGCAATGTTAATAGGAGAATTTAAAACATATCTTTTCCCATTTGGTAGACATCTCTGAGCAAAGTAACATGTCATCTATCCATAAAATATCCATTGCAATATTGTCCTGGGTAGGTGTGACTTCTGTCTTACAAATACCTTAACAAAACATGAAACTCTCTGTCTAGCAGCAGTGCAGGCAAGAGCTGAACACGGTTTCTCATTCTTCTAATGCCGTTCTCCAGGCTGACAGCTTCCTAAGGATGACTCTTGATTATTTTTGTCACTGTGACTATGTAATGGCAAAAACTCACACATGTAAGCTCCAGAACAGCCCATTAATTTAGTGCTAACAGTGAAAGAGACTGACATTTCTCAACCCCGCATTCCTTTGTCCTAACTGGCCGTAACTTGTTTAGCTCCAATAAGACACTTAGCTAAAAATTCTTTAGCTAACTTGTTTAGCTCCAATAAGACACTTTTCTCTTAAAAGGACTCTTACCCCTTGCTTCAAAAGATGCTACACGTTGAGTCACCAGCTTCAGCAGTATGTCATTTGGAGTTCACCCATTCCTCCATTCCTATTCTTCCAGGCTGCAGCCATCAGTGTCCCAGCCCATGGAGCCAGCCCGGTGTCCATGCTGGGCAGCCCGTCCTCCGGCCTCCCCCGCCCGGCAGCGGGCTCCGAGCAGCACGCCCACGCTATGGGAGCAGAGCTCTGCACTGCTCTGTGCAATGGGAGGAACAGCACAGGGATGGCCAACCAAGTACCGTCACATTTTCCAGGGTTGCTCTTTGCCGGGAATGGGTATCTGAGAAGCAAGAGAGCAATCCTGCAGAGCCCAGAGTTCTTTACCGCTCGGTGGGCTGCGGCACCGACCTGAGAGCGCTCTGCAGGCAGCATCACGCTCTGTGCTGCCTTTTCGCCTCCTTGCTGCCCCGACAGCATCGCGACAGCCACTGGGCTCGGCTGACACCGAGGGAGGAGAAGGGAGCCCGTGCCAGCTGCGGGGCGGCCTCTGACGAGCCGTGCGGGCAGCGCCACCGGGCAGAGGCGCACAGTGGCCACGGTCCAGCAGCGTGCGGCATCCGCCACCACTGCTCGGGGAGCTCACGCTCTCCTGTCGCAGCACGGGAATCAACTGGGAGACTCTTCGGAATGTCTCAAGGGCGTTTCCCATGCTGCATCCGATGCAGTAAGAGATCTGGGGGAGGGACTGAGGAGCGGGAGAAGGAGCTGCCTGTGCGGGGGCCGCTCCGCCTGCAGCTGGCACGGCTGCGTGTTCACCCCAGCGGCGCAGGGCGGCCACCGCGCCGCGCTCTGGGCGTGGCAAAGCCTCACCTTAACCTGCATCCTCTGCCCTGCCTCAGCCACGGCGCAAGGACAGCAGCGGTACCGTTCCCTCTTAAAGGGAGTGTCTTATCCCTTCCCGCAAAAGATGCTACACGTTGAGTCACCAGCTTCAGCAGTACGTCATTTGGAGTTCATACATATACATATACATATACATATACATATACATATACATATACATATACATATACACATGTGGTCATGTTTATGGAGTTAAAAGATACATTTTGTACACCAGAAACGACCTAGGAAAGAAAACGACACTGTTCACATGCACTAAAAAATGTAAAAAAAAACCCCAAAAAGCTGCAGAGAAGCAAAGAAATCTTGCTTTAACATTTCAGGCTTTTCTTCAAATAACACCCTTAAAAATGACATATCTTTATATGTATATCAGTACTGAAGTAGGTTTTGCATATAGCCAGTGAAACAGAGCTGTAAAAAACGCCAGTGCTGATGGAAACAACTTGTCCTCAAATTGTAAAGCATTTAAATTTGCTGACCTTTCTTGCCTTCAAAAGCACTTTGTGATACAGCCAAGTGACCAAAATATGCATACATATTAACCACTTTGGTGCAGTTACTTGAGGAATAAGTGGCATGCTTATGTCTCTCTAGATAGCTTGATTTTGAGACCCCCCCCAGAACTTGGGCCTATGTGAAAAAATATCCAGCAAGGTCATTAAAAGCAGCAGGAAAAGTAGTGAGAATTCTGTTGTTTTGCCCTCTAATGAAAGGACCAGTATTTTTAAGAGATTTGGTTCAATTTATCTTAAGAGCTTTAACTCCCAGCTACATCTCTAGCTCCAATATTTAACAGCATAAGCAGTATATTTCCAGGAAGCACTAATGCTGCTTTTATTTTTCTATTTAATATGGGGTTGTTCCTGCAAGATTTTGTACACCACAAATGACTGAGGAAAGAAAACCAAACTGCTTACATGCACTGACAAATGTAAAAAAAATAAACTGCAAAGAAGCAATGAAATTTTGCTTTAACTTTTCAGGCTTTTCTTCAGATAACACCCTTAAAAATGACCCATTTTGAAGTAAAGTCTCCTAGTGGGAAATGTGCTGAATTCAAAGTGTCAAGACCTTAGATGACAGCGGGTTTTGGTTCCAGTCCCTGGCCTTTGACTTATTATTTATTTGACTTAGGATTATCGTATGGGAGACTCTTATTTTGGACTTAACTATTACATTACTCACTGAACAGTAACTGGGTAAAAGCAGATGTAACCTTGAGAGCAAGGAACAGCTCACAGCTCTCCTCCATGTGGACTGCTGTAATCTTTGGGTGACAAAAGATGTTCTCATATGCTCTGCCTCTGCTGGTGTCACTCTCCACTATAATGAGAGGGGAGGAAGCTGAAGATGCCCAGTAGGTTGCCCTGGTTCAGGAACTCTTAGGATTAGTGTAGATTTGGGCTCCTTTGGTCTAAAGAGAGCACTGGGCTCAGACCTTTTCCTCAAGCTCTAACTGCTCAGGTGTGACACAGCACAGAGTGGTAGCACTAGCACTGCCCATATTTCAGAGGAATGAAACCTGCTGGATGCCTGCACTCACAGAGAAGGTCTGGCTCTGCTATGGAGCTTCACAGTGAATCCAAGGCATGCATGTGGGCACACCCAGGACTACAGGTAGGTGACTAAGTTTGGGACATGGGCACTTTTCCCTGGCATCTCCTGTGGGCATGTCTGGATCTTGGATTTTAGTACCTAATCACCCCTCTGGTTTTATACAAGGTTTAGTCATTGAACTCACATTTGTGAGTTGTGCTCCACGAACAATGGCAAGAAACTGCGTACAGCAATGGCTGGCATCCTCAGTCCTAAGGCAACAGGCATCCCTTCCCTATCCCACTGCACTGGCCAATGAATGAAGCCATCACTCCCTCTCCTGGGTGGACATCACCCAACTGCTCGACAGTGCTCCCTCGGCAGACAGGTCTGCGGTCACATTTCAGCTGAGTGCTTGGCCCAGTAACAGCTGGGACCTTGGGCAGCTGGCAGAGACGCATTTAGAGGAGATGTGGAGAAAAACTGGGTGTGGGTCTCCATAAATTGTTCAAATGTGTTGGGCAAGAAGATTTCCAGCTCAAAACCACACAGACTTTTGGGAAGGACTGCAACACAGATCCTGCTTCCCTGTGTTTGGATCAAAATGCAATTTTACAAGTGATTATTTATCTTGATTTCTGCTCATTTTTATTGCTTATTCTTTTTACTTTGAAAGAAGGATTGTTATCAAATAATTAATCTCATTAAGCAGTTTTCTGATCTAAGTACTATAGTTCTAGTAGTAATCTGAACCACACTAATGCAAATTATAAGCATTGCAGATCTCAACATGAATACATAATGTGACTTATGCATTCTGTGAAACCACAATCAATCAAGCTCTTCTCTCAAAACACAGTCACTACAAAATAATTACTGACTTTGGCTGAGAGCCATCATGCATATTCTGCATATCACTATGATCTGGGCTTGTGTTTTTCTTAATTGTTTCTAATTCACTGATTTGTAGAGAAGCCAAAAGTGGATGTTGGAACGACAAAGAGCATAATAAGTTGGAGGTTTTTGCTGCTTTATGCATTTTTAAGGCTATTTTTCATACAGAAGTCAGCCTGACCTAAATTTTTTTTTTGTGCTTCTGTATGGAACTTGAGCCATTCCTAACAACACCTTAAAAATTACTCCCACAGTTTCACTCTTCTGAGCCTGAAGTGACCTTTGTCAGGGGGAACATATGCTCATGGAGCAGAAGGAAACAGTCTGGGGAACTTATCTTCATGTTCAAACAAAAAGGCTCTTTGTTATCAGAGACAGAAGGATGCTACTTTCCTCCACCAACCTCAATACAAACATTGAGACTGGAGATTCAAAAAATACATTGGGAGTTTTATAACATAATGCTAAACTTGCATTTGACAGTTTCGTAAATTATATCTTTAATCCACCTATGGACAAGTATATTTTATAAGCAACCATGCAATATCACCTCAGGGGATTTTTTTATGTAGCGGGCAGTACTATTTGGTCTGTTTGAAGGGAAATGGATAGGCTGGTCAGAAGTATTTTTAGGAACTGGAAAATGTCATCTTTGGCAGGGATAACCTAGCAGTATACAGAGAGGCAGCAAACTTCATCACAGACTGGGAAAAGATCCCAGCCCTCCCGTCACGTTGGTGGCAGAAGTTTAACAAAGGGCTTTCAGAGGCCCCTTCAACACATCTCCCAAATCTGCTTCCTGTGTGCAAGGAGGAGGGCACAGTGTATCTGTGAGTGCATGAAATTGCATGCAAAACCTGATTCAAGTGAAAGCTTCTGCAAAGTCACCCTTAATATAAGACATATGGTTTTCATTTTAATGTGCATAAAACATTTTAAATCAGTTTGACATGTTTTCAACAGGCAAGGGAAAAACACTGGAAGGAGAAACATATCTGGGGGGTAACTGATGAAACAATCCTGCATTTCCAGGATGAAAAGCAAAATTTGTTGTAAGCTAATACAATATTTACTGTAAAACACATGTTGAAATTATTACAAAAAACTAATGAAGTTCAAGTGCCATCTGTTGAAAAGAACAGCAAAACCTTACGCAATTGGTTGCATAAACTATATTTTTTACAGTAACAAATCCAAGGTAGGTCTGAGGCCAATGCATTTCAAGTTATTACTGCCATCATTTGCTGCTTTTTTTCACTCTTACTGTTAAGAAGCAAAAATGACAGACAAGAAGCCTGTGCTTTTTCAGCTTATTAATCCTTGCAGGTTTGTGGTCAAGCTGTATTCCACCAGCTCTAGCAAGCAGAACACAGCCTGCCCAGATTTCAAAAGCCAACAGCTTCCTATTATTTACAGAATCTAAGAAAGGTGGAACACAGACCTGTAATGAAGTGCCTCAGCATGGAAGCAAGACAATGTAATAGTAATAAAATATGAAACAAACCTGGCAGAATTTTCATTTCTTTAAAATATATTTTATGTAATGGTATATATAAAATACACTATTATAAAGCAGCTATTTTTCTATGCCACATTAAAGGCAGTACATTTCAGAGTCCTTGGGGAAGCCATGTCCACCTTGCAGTGTCTGGAGGCTGAATGTACAAAACAAGGTCTGGTCTCCAGCTTCTGGGGGGTTACGGCAGTTTTGGAACTGGTGCTGTCCTGAACTGCCATCTCAGCAGGTACCACCTCCCACCAGTCTCACTCAGCAAAGCTTCTCAGCTCTGCCAAACTCATTTCTGTGCATGCCTGGAAGCAGGTCAGCTTAAAAAGTAGTGAACAGTTTGGTGGCTCTTTCAAAAGACCTGGGTGGGTGTTTCACATTATACACAAGTCAGGCTTCACACAAAACAAACCCAATGACAGCTCTTTTATGTTGTCTGCTTTTCTTGGGAAAGAAAGGATCCACCTGGGATTTTTAGGGCCAGGCTTAGCTTTGAACTGGGAGGATGCTGCTCATGATATCCCAGTCACACCCCCAGGAACACAGCATCCAGCAATAAGAACTTGATAAAGATATGAGGGCCCATCCTTGCAGCTTATCACAACTTTCTCCAGCTCCTCCATAAAACCACCTAGTAGTCTGGAATGCCTGTCTTCATTAACTCCTGCTACATGGGTGAAATCCATACAGGCCAGAATTTCCCACAGCTCCCACCTCCATCAGAAGACTCCACCCTGCACACAACACAGCTGAGAAAACTGTTCTCTGCAATCTAGAGTTTTAGCCAAGTTGGGAAACTTCTATCTAGTTGTTCTGGCTGCTGGGTTTTGTTTTATGAGTATTGTGGTTTCTTTACTGGAACAGGGACTGGACATGCATTTTTCCTTTCTCTTAGGCTCTTCCCAGGCTCAGAATTCTTTACTTCAAGGGACAAGCAAAACAGAGTGAAGACATCTAAAGCATAGCTTCATTGGGATTTGGATATCTATGTACATAAAAGCAAGTGAAATACCACTGCTTAAATAGGCCAGATGTTTAAAATGACACCACTATCTGCAAAGATCTGATAAGTTGTTTATGCTTGACCTTCCTTTTCTGAGCCTAGTCACCACCCACTCATCAATGCCTTTATATGACAGTGAAATCAAGTAAGTGAAATTTGCATGAGTAAAATAAAATTTGCATGAGTAAAATAAAGACATTCCTTTAGTTTTCAATCCCTATGCGTAAATACAGATGAATAAACACAAGGAATGTATTGATTTATCCACTCAATACTGCTCAAAAGTACTTGAAGTAATAACTTTGAGGGAAACAAATATTTTAGGTAGAAATTTGGTCACCAAAAAAAGAAGATCAGAGAACACTGATCTTTAAGTCAAACTGATCTTTCAGTCTTGATATTTAAGTCAAACATGGCCAGAAAAATGTAAAATCAGATTTTTCTACTTTCTGTTTGAAATGACACTTTAATTATGAAAACTAATAAATGCCTTTCTTCTTTTAAAAATGGGGTAAAACATAAAAATAAATCCCAAAAAATTAAAAATATTTTAGACTGAATAAAGCCTTTGTTCAGTTTGAAACAAAGATTTTCTTTAATGTTTTGATTTGGCAGCAACCCCCAAATCAATTGTTTGCATAGCTCTGCTTTGAACATAGTAAGATGTCAGACAAAAAAGCAATAGGGGATGAAAAAAAACCAGAAAAGGAAATAATCGATCAATTCCTGAGTAAACACTGCTCAGAAAACACTTTAAATCTCACGATTCTCATTTAAAAAGCATTAATAACCTGGAGAAATTCCAAAAAAGGTCAACAATAATGATAACAGCATGACAGGGTACTGTTTATGAAGGGAGATTAAGGGAATTCAATTTGTTTATTCTAAGATAAAAATGCATCCTGGCAACACAGTTTATCAGGGGAGAGGGAATATAGCTAGAAAACTGTAAAGAAAACGATGTAACATCAACAGAGGGTTCTGGCTGTGATGTATGTTATTTCCTGAAAAATTACTTGAAATAAAAACTCATGGTGAGTGGGAGTTGTGCATAGTAAAATGTATCTGGAGTAGGTTCAAAGTACTTTAACCAGGGAAAGTTAGGAAGCTATTTTAAACATTGGCATAAATAATACAGACTGTACTTTAAAAGCAGAGGACAAAAAAAAATTCCTAAGGGAAGATTCATAGTGGACTCTTTCTCATGCACAGTATTTCATTCTGTGAAGTGGGCTGAAACCCACCGAAAGCAAACACAAGGCACAGAAAACTCACTGCAGTAAATACACAAATTTCAAGGCATGTTCTGTGTTGACCTCACATACATTTTAAAACAAGTACTTAAGAGTGTGCAGTGTGTATAGCATCGGTTTCTCCTTTCTGCCTCAAATTCTGCTCTTGATTACCAGAGGAGAAAAAAACCCAAACAAGCCTGCTTGAATATACAAGAAGAATTTTATTGTTTTTACTTAAGATCACAGCTATTGCCATCTTCAATACCTACCTCTAAACCCCAGGGCCCTTCTTATGCCAGGCCTCAGCTGTCTTTTCCTAATGCAGGAGCACGTCCCTGCAAGCCCCAGGAGACCTTCATTTCTATCAAAAGGCATTTGGGTCATTGATGTATTGTGTGACAGGGATGTCATCCTGTGCAGCATCCCAGGCAGTCCCTGCAGAA
Organism: Molothrus aeneus; assembly: GCF_037042795.1. Classification (NCBI taxonomy): domain Eukaryota; kingdom Metazoa; phylum Chordata; class Aves; order Passeriformes; family Icteridae; genus Molothrus; species Molothrus aeneus. The sequence goes on along the minus strand of NC_089646.1, from coordinate 140,412,334 downwards.
GCCCCACACCCAGGTCCCCTCCTCCCTGTGAGCTGCAGTCAGAGCAGTGGCTCTCTCGTGGACCAAGAGCGAGGTTAAGCTGGAGCCGCGGGCATCCTCGGGCCATGCTCTGCCTGTGACAGTGGCTGTCCCACTTTGTGCGTGTCTGGAGCAGCAGCAGTACAATTAATGGGCCAGGGAGAGAGAGACAAAGGAGTTACCGTGTGCCTGCTGGGAGCTCAGCTCCGAACCCCCAGGAAAAGAGGAACTGAATGAAAGTGGAGCAGCTTCCCTGGGAGCAGCCACCCCGCATGCCCTCAGCCTGCCCGGTGGCTCTGTATTAGGGCACTCCTCTGCTTTGTGCTAAAGTCCATCCCCCAAAAGGCACACCAAGACATCTAAATCTAAGTTTATTTTCCATTTACGGAACTAAGCAACAAGGACATCCTTTTATTTATTTCTTTATTTTTTTGTAAGGAAGGAGGTTTGTAATTGCAGATTTTTGCCCAAGGCCCTGAATTGCAGGAGGCCTGTGCCACCAGCCCAGAGCTGGGCAGGTCACTATGTAGAACAGGTGGGACTCAGGCTTTCAGCTTTTACTTGCCAATTTCTCCTTTACAACTTGCTGGCTTCTCTTTTGGAACCTCCATTTTTGCTGTGACATCTGGGCACTTGCTGCAGCCTGAGTATCTTCTGAACAAAGAAATATATTTTGAGAGGCCATGACCTACCCACTAAATGCCTATGTCTCTACTAAGCAACATCTAAAATAATGTTTTAGAAAGGGTTGGATTATAAAATTTATGACACAGAGGGTTTTAAAAGATGGTTTTTCTATGCCACTTAAACAGGAATTTGTAGATCTGTGTTAAATACTATGAAACGCTTTGAAGTTGAAGCCCTACTTGTAGCTTCTATTTTGCTTATTCATGTTTATCAGAAATGTTTGGGTATTTGAACATGTTCTTCCTCAGCAATTCAAGCAAATTTGTTTAAATTAGAAGTTTAAATCTAAAATATATCTAAATCTAAACTAAAACCCTACTGCTATGCTAATAATTTTTACCTACCTTTCTAAACATGTTTTGCTTAAAATATTTAGATTCTGGTTATATTCCAGTATTATTTTTCAGAAGCTACAGAGCACTTATTTCACTTCAGTGTATTTAGCTAGCTTTAGGACTTTAGTTTAGTCCTAAAAAGAATTAATTTCTGTGAATCCATAGTGCAAAATGAGATTCAGAATCTCCTTTTGCAATGCTAGGCAGCTTGGGCAGCAGTCTTCACAAAATGGGCAAATGGAGAGTGCCTAAACTTATCAGGGATGAATGGAAGAGGAAAAAGCATCTAATTAGAGCTACTTGAAGGTCCATGTGTGCTCTTCAAGCACAAACCTTCTTCCACAACTGAATGCCTAAGAACTTCCCTTTCCATTAAAAAAAGAAAGAAGCCAAAAAAGACAAAGAAAAGCCACAGAATCTGTGGCTGACTTCAATAAGGGCCAACAGCAGAGGTTTCAGAGGCCTGATGAGGACACAGGAGAGGCAGGTAGGATTCATCTGACTAAACGTGGAAGTCTTCTGCATCTGAGCCAACCTTGGTCCCATTCTCAGTCAACATAACAAGTGAATCCTCAAGTAAATGCCTTAATATTTGTTCAGAAAGATCACACACCAAATACAGCGGATTCATTTTTTCTACATGCTTTAAAACAAAACAGGACCTTAGTGCACTCATGCAGGCAAAGATAATTAATCCCTACACTACAGATTGGGAATTGAGGTCAGATAAATTAGGGGCCATCTCTGCTCTATTCATCTTGGATGAAAACCATGAATTCACAAGTCCCTCACCTCCAAAACAGCTCCCGAAACCCCTAGAAGGGAAATGGCAGGTTCACCTGTTAAAGCTGTTTTGTGTCCCTCGATCAATGGAACCAGTCACTAGGACCAGAGACTGTCAGATCCCATGTGCTACTGAAGGCTGTCTAAGGAGGCAATTAGAGTCCAGCTTCACTTCCTCTGAATCACAAAAGTTGAGGGATTTATGCCAGACAGAGGAGCTCCAACCAAGAGGATCTGCTGGCTGTGCTGGGTCTAGAACTAGAAGGCAATATTCAAAGGGGCCACAAGAATCGGGACATCCTGGCATTTGTAGGGGAGGCTGGGCTTTGCAAATGCCAGACCCTCAGCAGTATCACCCCCACCACCATCCCCCAAACCTCACAGGCTGGCCACCTTCCAGCCCTTACTGACTGCTACAACCACCAAACTTCTGCAGGGTGATGTCCCTCTGGCCTCAACTCCACAGCACAAGCTCTGAGGAAGGCATGGGCTGGAACCCAGACACGGTGTCCTCACTCCTGGAGGGTGAGATGTGCTCTTCTGGGACCCATGGAATGGAGGCCTTAGTAACTGCCTGTGCTGGCAAGTGAGGCAAGCAAATCTGCACTGCTCCATAGCAACAGACATGAAATTAAAGCAGTAAAATATGCAGGAGGACTCATCACACAGAATTACTATCCAGAAACATTTTTTTTTTATTTAGAATATCAGCAGTAGCTATTTTGCAGCTATTTTGTGTGGCAAAATGAAAGGTGAAGGGAAAGAAGAAAAGCAAAAGTAATTGAGGAAAATGAATAGGGTCGAAAACTGCCTCAACTGTATTTGCTAGATTCTGTATTAGAAAAGATCTCAGAAATTTCAGTGTCACAAATGAAATTATGAAATACAAATAGTAGAAAGGGAGAAGACTGTGACTGAAACCGTACAGGAAACAAATGATGCATACGGTTGGATTTGAATGTCAGGATGGTTATAATGGCTGCCATCAGGTGTGGGATAGAAGGGAAGCATTCAAAGCATGTGCTTACATCTGAGAAAGATGCTTCCTCCCTTTTTATTGCCAAGGTGATGTTTTAAAAAATAGATCAAAAGCCTTCCAGAAGCACAAGTATTTGACCACTGTGTATCTGCTCTTTGCCAAATATCAAGTGGCTTAAAGATATAATGCTCAAGTTAAAGCCCTCCTTATCTGGTTTAAGTTACTCGGGGAACCTGGGCTTTTGCTCTTTCTCTTTTCACTTGCAACCTCCTCTGTACTTGTTAGAGAATCTATGATCTACACTTATCAATAAACACTGTCAGATCAAGAGATAACTTGTTATTAATTCAGGTAATTTAAGAGAAGAACTAATGGTCAGTCATAGGCAAGAAGTTCCATGATTTGGTATCAACTCAATTCACTTTTTTTGTTCTACGACCAATTATTTAAAGTACACTGAACCTGGAGTAGCCCATTTCCTAATTTCAGCATTCTTATGCATGTGACACCAGCCACATCTAAGTAATTGGATATTACTAGGAATGGAAGCATGAGTTTCCCAATTTCACCACTCAAGTATGGTTATCACTGGTTGCAGGACAGGAACATGGTGTTCACTGATTAAATACTGCATTTGTAACTGGGTTAAATGTTCTTTGCCATACCCTTGTTCTAAATTACCCCTCCTGTAAGAAAAGGGGCAGTCTTGGAATGTGGGCTATGAGGTGCAGTTAAGTAAGTTACAGCAAAAAGACAGACACCAGTCTTCTTATTGCTCTTACCTTTGTGGGATGGAATTAAGAATGCCCATTTGTTTTAAGAATCAGTCAAAGCACTTTTCTATCTCAAAACAGATTTTCCATTGGTTTTGGTGTGGGTTTTTTTCAAACAATCAAACACTGTGACTTTGTGTTAGAATACACAGTACACCATCAGCATTTTAAGAAGTGTTTCAACATAATAGGTAGATGTCCTAGCAAATAGTTAAAGAGATTCATGAATTTCTTTGTGTGCCATAGGAATTGTTCAAGTTAGCACATTCTGTAACTTGGATTTTGTATTCTGTACTGCTGCTCCTGAATAACAGGGACAACAGATCTATTATTTTCCAACCACTTGCAGAGATTTGGTACAGAGAAAAAAGGAAAGTCATATAAATACCAGATACAACGTTCTTGGATAAATGTGCTGGTACAACATGTCTTTCTAATGTTTTATCAAACTTTCCAAGATAAAACAAAGTCCTATCATTGCAAAATGATGCACTCACAAGGAAGCTCTTGACAGTGAAATAAATTTCCAGAATTACCTCTAAGACAATCCTCTCACAGAACTTACACACCAACTCATGTTTTTCAAGTGAAGCATATACATAAACATACATCAGAGTCAGACATTGCTATTCCCCGCACTGTCAGACCGAAATGAGGGAATGAGTTGACAAAAAACCTGTAAAACAATACAGCCAGATGTCAGGAATATAACCTAAATCAAAATAATGTTTTGTTTTTAAAATAACCAAAGTGACTGCCTTTAGAATACAGACAGATATTGAGGTAAAGTAGCAATACGGATTAATTTATTTGCTAATTGTATACTAATGGATTAACTAGTCACTACTCCTTGCTTTCACAGGGGACTCCCAGAAATAAGTTCTTGGACATATAGTGTCCTGGAAATCTAATCCTCACACATCAGACAATTAAAAAAAGAATAAAAAAAACCCAAAACTTCAGGAAAAGCATTATGTTTTAACAGCTAGACATTGTTAACACATAAAACATGTTCTGCAGCTAACATTTGCATTTCTTCTCTGATCTGTTTGGCTTATTTAAGTTCTAATCTTAATATTTCCAGTTGTCTAGGGTAATTTTCCTTGCCTCCCTTTTGATCACTATCAGCTCCAACACTGACTAAAAAAGCACCTGCACTTATTGAATACTCACAACCAAGTAAGGGCAATACATTCTGCTCCACTGGTCTCTCCTAAAAGTCGTAATTGTCCTAAAGCCTTCAAAGATTAATCTGTCCAGATTGGGACACCTTATCCCAAGGCTCATTTATGGTGGCTTAATAAATTCACTGGGAAAAAGTAGGAAACACATGTTGAATACAAGATTACTTACTTTGCCTTGTACTTACTATTTGTTAAATAACTTTTAGTTGAATAGTGATTGTTAAAAGATGGTATTTTTTTTCAATATACCTGCTTTTTTATGAACTTAAGTGGCCAAGCAAGGGCAGGAAAAACACAAATTGTGCCTTGCAACTACTTAACTATAGATCTGGCAGAAGCACTATATAAAGGACAAAAAAAAGGTCCAGCAACACAGGATTAGAAAATCGCAGGGAGATAAATGGACCTTTTGAAGCCACCCAGCCCAATTCCCCACTCAAGCAAGTCTAGCTGGAACAGGCTGTCCAGGACCATATCCAGCTGAGTTTTGACTATATCAGTGGATGGAGACTCCACAGCTTCTCCAGGCAATGTGTGCCAGTGTCTGACCACAGCCAAAGAAAGTGTTTTCTTGTGTCCAGATGGAATTTCATTTTCCAATTTGTGCTCATTGCCTATTGTCCAACAAATGTAGGTGCTCTGTGTAGTGGAAGCCTCTGAGATTTTCCCATTAATCTGAACAGGAAAAAGTTTTAATGTCCAAATTCCCAGTGATGACCCTTCTTGAAATATAATCTGTAGCTGTTCAATGACACTGAAATCCAAAATATTGCTATTTTAGCCAGATTCAGTAATAAATGGCCAGATGTTTGATTAGCAGTGAAAAAACCAAACCCTTTTTGCATAGTCCTCTGCTACCTGGAATATTTATTATTGTACCAAGATGTGAATGACAGACAGCCAGTCCTTACAAGGGCTCCTTTTGTGCCATAGAGTTTACACATCTATTCTGCAGGATTCTGAAGGTGCTAAAAGGTCTGGGACAGCCTTAATATTTTTTTCTTAGATCGTAATAATTTCATGTGAAACTTCAGCAATTTCATGGGTTCTAAGAAACAGCAAACAGCTCCAACAGCAAACATTCATTCAGTAAACTGTCCCAAGTGTGCCTGTAACACCAAAAGCAAGAAGACCCAAACTTTACAGAAGTGCTGAACACAGCTGAACAAAAGCCCTTCTCAAATTCTGATGCTCACAGAGATTTAAATGTATGTCTGTGTTAGTTTAAACATGCAAGACTTATTGACACAACTTCTGCTAAAGATTCTTTTCTTTATCCATGTGTTTGAAAGAGGAAGATTGTGAATCCTTTCACTAAGCGTTCTAATGGAAGTCGAAAAAGCAGATGAGAAAGACTCTCAAAGGAAGCAAAACAATTCCCACAGCTCTCAACAGGATGTGGACATAAACTACAGGAATTCAGGAGGGATCTTTCTAGCAGGACTACACAAGAATGTGAGCATGTAGAAGTGCTTATGGTTCTGTTTATTCAATTACAAAAAGTGTAGGATTCAGTACAGCATCTTGATAGAAAACTAAGACCAATGTTAATTAAGTCTTTTTGTGCCTTTTTGTGAGGATATTTTCTGCAACACATTTTGTATTGCTTTTAATATTATGTAAATGAATCACATCTAAAAGAAGGACTAACTTCTAAAATCCAGAAATTAAAAGGCTTGTAGCTATCTCTGAGAGTGGATGTTCTATTATTTTCCTTAATGTTCCTGTTCTCTCCACCCCTCCCTGGGAAAGCAGGCACAGGTTTTAAGCCAAATTCACTTCTACACTGCTGTGATTCGGATTTAATGCACAATATAAACCATTTCCATCTCTCTCAAATGAATAATTTCTCCATTATTATAAATATTTTATAGGTTTAGCAAGAGCACTTCAGGATTATATATGGTTCTCTATGCAAACTACATAAAATATGAATGATAGCCTAATCTATTTTGTTAATACTTGAAGAGGTGAAGATGGCTTAGACTCAAATAACAAGGCCTTAGGCTGTTTCAGAGGAAGGAAAGGCTATGTGTATTTTGCATTCTGAAGTACAGAAAAGAAAGATGAAGTGATGTTACTAGAGAAGCAGAAAAGTATCAGAGCTTGGGAACAGCGCAAAAACATCCCATGGTTCATTCTCAGTGCTATCCCTTTCTGACATTTCCTGAATTATCTAAATATTTGTGTAAGTGTTTCGTCTGAGATTCAGCATGGTCCAAGAAAACAATACTGGAAGCAGACAGATTTCAGGAAAATGACAGGAATTTTGAAGGTCCATAGTGATGGATGTACTTGTGTAAAAAATGTAGTACAAGACATGGTAAAAAACAGTGGTAGGCTAGATTTTTGTCTCTCATATATGACTCCTGCTATGTGGTCATTGTCAAAAGCCATTTCAGAATAATATGAAGTACATATAATCTCTATAAATCAAGAAGGGCTTTTGGTAAAGAGAAAATTACACACAATTGCTTTTATATATGACAAGGACATGTTGCTGTTATTCTCCTCCAAATCCCACTTCCCTTCTACTGATTCCTGGTTACTCTCTGTGTGTTTTGCTACATGGTGATGCCTCCTCTTTTGCACAATGGCTACATCTTCTTAACTGAGTCACCAGAAATTTATGTGCAAGTAGGTCATGAGGAAGAGACTGGGTCCACCTGAAGCTATCGAATGAAATAGCAATGGAAGAAAATCACATTAACCCCTGTGGCCAACACTGAGGAAAATGAACCACAGCTGTCTCCTGGCGTCTGTGTCTGACATGCGCCACTTGTGTCAGCTCTAACACTATGACATGATTTTGAACAGCTTTTCACAAAAAAATTGTGAGATATTTGGCAGGAGGAACTTAGAAGTACTCTGTAAAACAGACCTGGTTGCTGAATATTGCAAAAGACTAATAACTTCATATTATAAGGCAATTAAAGTGTAAAACTGAAAATAGTGAATTAATTTATTGAAAAAGGTGCATAACTGTTCTCCATGAGTATAGGACTCTTCATTAGAAAAAAACTTTTGCATTAATTATTCACATTTTGCTAAGCGACATTCACATTCACAAACAAAATGGTTGTGGTAGCCACAGCTGCAGATTTGACTGTCATACACCACATTCACTGCAAACCTTGTAAAAAATACTACCTATCACCCTTTATGCACAGCAGTGGGAGACTGAGAACACTCAAGTAACATGGTGCTAAGAAATGAGCCAAATAACTTGCAGGGATAGTGGTAAAACAGGTTTAATCAACCCTTCCAATGATCAAGCCAGTGAAGAGATTTTACAACAGATTTTCCACTGTTTCTGGATTAAACATGGTGCTGGCAAATCTGAGCTGGTTTTTCATGGAAATATCTAAATTGCTTCCAGAGATAAAATGACTCTGGAAACAATATAGCCTGGAGGTACCTGAGCTCATAAACCATGTCAGTTCTGCCGCTGGCTATGCACAGGGCCAACTCTGTCTCCATGATTAATTAAACAGCAGCACAAATATCCTGACCATTGTAATCAAGAGCTGCCTGTAACATGAATCAAATGATATAAAATATTTTATATCACCTCACTAAAATTACAGGAACCATTGGCACGTCTGAGTATTTGGTCTTGGATTTTGTGACAAGCAGGGGGTGATTTAGCTGGGGGTCTGAGGTGGCCCATTAGCCCAAAGCACTGGGAGATACACTCTTGATTCAGCCATTGCAGTACAGGTCCAAATCTGCCCCACTCCCACACACAGGCTGCCTGTTAGACATCTTGTATCCCCAGGGCTGTCAGAGCCTGGCAGCACAAAGTTTAGGCAGGATCCAACAGTAAATTTAAGGACATCACAAGACTTTTTTCTTATATTAAGAGTAATTTCTCTTTGGGCACTGAAATATGTGTGCAGTTACTATGAAGCAGAATAAAATCCATTTCAGCTATTTGATATCACCATTGAGCCTCATAAAAAAAGAGAAGATGTCAGTTGATTATATTTCCATGAACAGGACAATAACAATAGTGTTTTCATATCTTTCAGGTGTCTCCACAGAAAGAAGCCACCTATTTTATTTACTATCAGCATTAGTGATATGACAGGTGGCACAACACAGGTGTCTATGTATGTAGACACCTGTAAATATACCAGTCAATTAGAAAGTGTAACTAAGGAAATGAAAGGAATTATACTCACCGGGCTTCACAAGGCTTGTCTTTGTCTCCTTCTTGTATCGAGCCAGCTGCGTATTTCCTTCACTCATTGACCCTGGACTGAATTTCTTCCTGGGAAAGTCTCCATCACTACCAGTGCAAAAACTGATTGGACTGTTTCCAGCATCAGAAGGAGTCTTAACTGGAGATACTGACTGGCTACTGGGACAGCCAGTGTCATCTGAAGAGAAAAGATGAAACATCAACATTTCTAACTAATAAGTATATGAGAATTAGCAGAATAAAATGAAGAGTGTTAGCAGAATAAAAGAAAGAGGGTTTGAACTACAACTCTTTACAGTAAGTGATATGTACAACCTTGGCTGAAGCCTGGTGAGAAGCTATTTGTTTAATGCATTTTGTGAAGAAATCTTGAATACCTTATGGCAAGCTAAAAGGCAAATACTTGTACTAGGTCTGAAAAAATACAAAATCAGGGGCTACATAATGAAAATTCCTATCTAAGACAAATTCCTTTAGCAAGGTTAAGGAATATTGCAGCATGAAGTTACACATGAGACACAAATGTGTGTCTCTGTGTAACTTCATGTGGTGCACACTGGCTGCAGAGCAAGCATGGGCCACATGCTCTCCTTCAAGAAATGCCTCCATATCTGAACAACAAGACAAAAACCTACAGCCCACATGCACGAAGTCAGGAATTTCATGTAACTGGAATTAATACAGGTTCCTCAAAATTGTCTTTCATTTAAAAGCAATCATGATCATAGAACTCTTCCATTCTTGACAAGTGGCTGTCAGGTACCTGGTTTAGGAGAGAGTGGGTTATACACAGATTGCTTTTATTTAAAGCTGAATTCCTCTGAGGGCACACCAGCACTCCAGATCATCAACAAGCCACCCTGGGAACAGACCCAGGTTCCTGACCTCCAGTGATACCAACACTCCAGCCCTTCACAACTGACTGCCAAGTAAGCAGCCTGACTTTGAATGAAATCCAGGTATCAATCTACAACTTCATCTAATCATGTTCCATGTAATCTGGAGTAACTGCAGTTCCCCTAAAAGTCATGGTGGTTTAATTGATACACAACAAAATCAAACACGCTACCCCGACTCTCCTGGGGAAATCTAATTGTTCTTTCCCAAGACAAAATGAAAGCTGCCATTGCACTCTTCTCCTGATGCATTATCTTTGGCTAACATGAAACCCAAAGAAATACCTGCAACTGAGCCAAATAATTTGCATGACTGTTTTGCACTTACCTCTTCCACCCTGTTCATAAGTCAAGAGTCATTGAGTCATTTTGTACTGAGCTTTGCATGGGCATATTGATTTAAAAGTCAGTGCATGACTGCATGTTTATGAGACAGAAGGGACACCCCATATCTAACACCTTTCTGCCTACCTCCCCTCAGCAGGAAAGAACAGCTTTTGCTTTTTTAAATTATTGCTCCCTCAATACAGTAGAAAAACTTCTTTCATGTGATCCAGTCTTCCTTCATGCCTGGGCAGTTTTTCTATCCTCATTCATCTGTTCCAAGGTTCTGCTTCTCATTTTAACATGTCCTGCCTTCAGTCCTGAGCAAGGTACCCACAGCTGCCGACTGTCCAGAGCAAGCTGTGGGTATTAGGCTGCAAGAGCAGCCTGCAGCCTGAGGTGTTGCATCCCAGGCCTCTGCCAAGTGCCAGGCATGATGCCAAGCCAAGGGGCAACCAAGCCTACTGCCAGAAACACCTCTCAGGGCACAAAGGGCAGTAACAGTGCAAAGCACCTCATCCAATTTAATCATATTTAATTCTTTCAAATAATCCAAATCAAGCCAAAAAGGGTACTTTTTGCCATCTTGCTGCTGCTTTCTGTAACTCAGAATTAGTTCCTAGCAAAATAAAAAGAAAGAGAGACCTGTTAATAAGCTGTTCAGCCTGTCCTTACATTCATCCTGACTAATTCAGGATTGCTGCCCACATGACTTTAGCTTACTTTTTATCCCTTCCATTACCACCGACATCACAATATAACTCAACACAAAGAAGAGAGAAGGTGGCAATTTCCTCCCAGATCAGCACCTGTTTCTCCAACTCCAATTTGGAGTCTCTTCTGCAGGCTGGGTGAATATTACCTGCAGGACAGTAGATCAGCACCACTTAGTAAGCTCCTGAATTGCATTTAAGCAGCTGCTTCAGCTGTGTCCAAAGCATCCTCTCTTTAGAAGCACACAAACATTTATAATCACGTATATTCAGAAATAAGTGACAGCTTGCGCAGTTTGTTTTTAATTATGACTTTTCCACTTAGATGTTTCTGTATGTGGCATTAGTTTCCAAACTTTCTGTTAGAACAAAAACCTCCTCAAAACAAAAAACCAGAACCCAAGCAAAGTCCCCTCCCAAAACCTTTCACCCAAACCCACAATAAACTATTTACCTCATCTCTCCACCAATACAGTTACTGCAATACCTGCACAGGTTCTGCAGACCTCACAGATCTGTTTAATATGGGAGAATTTATGTAGAAAATACTCCTAAAGCTATAGAGATGCAGCCTGGAAGAACCACAGGAGTTGATAAAACTTTACACAATGAAAGAACTAAACTACAGTGTTAAAAATTGGGGCACTAAAACCCTAAAAGTAACCAAAACTAACTACAATTGGGAAAAAGGTAGCTAAAGAATACATACTAAAATAGCACAAAAATGTTTTATTTACCACCCCCAACATTGCCTGTGATATCACATTGGTGACACTGTACCATCAGATTATGCCATATCTACATATCCTTTTTTTACTGTTAAGAACTTCAGCTTCCAGGGCAACAGGGCATTTTTAAAAAGAACCAATGAGCCTGGCACAAAGAACAATAGCTCTTCTCGACTCATACCCCTTGTAACCTTTAGATACACCAATAACAATAATAATGAAGTGAGCACTCCCACTCCAGCTACAGTAAATGAATTATTTTATTGTATTCCTTCTCCTCTGATAGTTTATTTTTTTATGTAATGAAAAACTTCTAATCCTTCTACTACTATTATCCAGAAACATGAGCAAAATTATAAATTTTCCAGAACTAGGGCAAGCTGTAGAGAAAGATTTTTCTGCGACAGCCTTTCGAACAATCAAAATATTTGCTACCACAGAATGGAAGAGCTGCCTATGACACACTGGTGCTCACTGTCAAAGCAAGCAAAGCTCTGCTGTACACTGGGGGGATCCACCCAACCCACAGCTCACCATCCTGGCACAAGGAAAAGTCCTGGTGAAGAGTGAGATGCTCTCCAGCTGCTTAGTGGCAGCCAATTGCCTGCCTACCTTCATCTTTCCTGCTATTGAAACCTCAACAGGCTATTGATTTGTATTTAATACTGTGGGTGAACTCCCCACAGGAGAGCAGCAGACCTCCCTGTGGACTCTGGGGAGCTGATTCCCCCTCCATCTCCAGACAGCCTGACCACTCTCCCCTCTCACTGCTGCAGCGACCCCTCTGCTCCTGCCCTGCAAGCAGAACATGACTGTGGCATGGTGCGTTCAGTGTTTCCCCCAGACCTACAGGCTCCTCCTAAACCCTGCTGGAAACTCTGATGGAAGGAAGTGAAGACCTCCACCTAACCAGAAATGGGCCAAGATAAGGAATCTCTCTCAAAAAAGCTGGTAAGGAATAGATGAGCCCACAATGGGATTCAGTTTCTGATATGATGTGCATAGAGTTTCCAGCAAGGTCAGTTAAGGATTCAACCCTGTAACTCCACAGGAGTTTTGCTCCAGTAAGGACTTCAGATCTTAGACTCCTCAAGAGCAGAGACAGATCTTATTTACCTTCTCAGGCACATCAGCACCACGAAGACAAAAAAAGAGAAAGCTGGTAAATAGATTGTACTTCTGATCTTGCCTGAATTTACTTGCACAAGAAGTAAAATCACATGAATTTATAACACACGATTTCCATTGCTTTCTTTCACAGTGTCTTTTTTCCCCACAGGGGCCTCCTAGGAGCATTCTGGGAGTAGACTTTTCCTTTGAACATCAGCTGGATTTCATCACTTGAAATTCTATGTCCAAGCCCTCTCCCAGATCAGACATGCCTGCCAAATTTCAAAGCCAAGCACAGGATAGTGTCTCCTCAAACAAACCATTAGGAAAGTTGCTCAGAGGACTCTGACATTTGCATGCCCTGACTAACCTTTAAACAGTAAAATCAAAATATAAACAACAGTATTAAAGATAATAATATGCTGAACAATTGACAAAAATACTGTTCATTGTAGACTTTTAGGCTATATGTTAAGATATGATGATTTTCTCAGCACAGATATCTTAGAAGGTTCACTAGAATATGCCTTAGAACCTTCTTTAAAAAAATACTGCCTTTCCCAAAAGGCTTCAGGAAGCTTTGAATATACAACCTCCTTATATAACACATGTAAATAATTAATGATGCCCTCACTGAGGAAGCACTGACTTCTTTTTACTTTCACTCCTAGCTGCCAGATCGAGTTAGGCACTCCTGTGACACTGAATGGTCCAGTCCCTGCCTGATCCCTATTTCACTGTCCAACATTTGTCTCCTCCTAAGAGTACCCTGACCAGTGCTCAGGCTGTACATAGTCTGAATTTCCACTAGGAAATGTGGATTCTGGAATTAAACATGTGGCTCTAACGAAATTTGAATATTCAGTGTACCAAGACAAAAGCAATTTCCTGGCTTTTACCTGATGGTTATGTTTGCATTCATCCCAGGATCTGTTAATCTGGGTAGCCACAGCTCTGCCAGGAAGGTGCATTGCAAGCTGGCTATTGGCAGTGAGGGTACCACAAAGGGTAATTTTTCAGGGTAATCTCCCAGTCTGCTTGCCTGACTTATCTTTTTTAACCCTCACTTTTTGAACTGTTTTGGTCTTCTCTTCATGGCTAGCCTTGTAGCACAGGGGTGTTTATGCAATTATGGAAGTTGCTGACAGACACCAAAGGGAATACAGCACCTGCCTTCCACCTGTAAGTCTCTTTCTGTATTAAACAGAGAGAAAGAGGCTCCTCTGGAGGGTGAGTCAAGAAGGACAGCCCCATTCAGGCTAAGTCATCCCAGTACTCTGAGTCACTGCCTGCAGGGTCACAGCTCTCTCCAAGGACCAACACAGTTACTGCTCTGACCTGGGCAGCTGAACCAGGGAGTGTAAGGGCTCAGTGCCAGGCAGAGAAAACAGCTAACGGGAGACTCACAGTGTCATTCTGGAACAGCTGGGAAACACAGCAAAAGCAGCAGACGAAACATCAGAGTATAAAATTAGTAATACACATGGAAAGGCAGAGGTAGGAGCATATTCACATTCACACCAGCAGGGCCTCAGCAGGCATAAATCCCACCTCATACCTCTGGAGGCAACCACTGAGGGAGCACAGCCTAAGGTAAGAAGTGGGAATATTCTCCTCAGCTCCTGATTGTACTAAAGCCTTTCATTTTTACTGAGGCCATTCCAGTATGTGATTGTATGTACTCTGTAAGTTTAATAATTTGCTAGTAGCAATTTGTTGCTCACAAAATCACACAGACTTTAGAAAAATATATTTATTAACCTCACTAAGGGTAGAGTCCTAAAAATCCTATTAGTTTTGGTCCTTCTGATCAATTTAAAAGTAATTTCTTAGCTATTCTGAAGATCCCTTTGGCTTGGTATTTAAGAAGATGTCTCAGAATATGACATACTTGTGAGGCAAGTTTCTTACCAAAAGTCAAACACAGTAAAGCAGAGCTGAAGCACAAGGACAACTACAGCAGTGTCAGGAAAAGACAGGAGGCCTACTTATGCAAAATCCTGCCATGCAAATAATTTCCACATTTAATCTTGGTGTCTCTGCAGGCAAAACTTGAATTAACTATGCTCCATTTTGCTTATGAACAAAGGCTGGCTAGCAGCTCCCCCACTCCCTGAGGTCACCTACAGAGGCTGTGCAAACTCCTGTCCTTGAAGGGTTTCCAGACTCCGACAGACAAATACATGACTGCTGGGATGTGTTGGGAAGAGTCTGGCTTCAAAAAAGAGGCTGATCTCTACAGAAATGATCTCTACAGGTCCCTACAACCTATATGCTTTTCTTTTTGTCAGATATTTCGCATCTGGAAAACACCCTGCTATTCACAGTCCATCTTTCAAGCGAGAACTTTTGACTGTAAAGTTCTAGTCATAAAATCTAACCCAGTAAAATCACGACTAAACATCTTCAACTGGTTGCTGAGGATCAACCATGTACAAGCAACTTTTACACCTGTTGCTCACCAGCCCTTTTCAGCTGGCTTCTGTCACACCCACAGGCTGCCCACTAACTACTGAAAATTTAGTATGAGAGTTGCTCACTGAATTTGGAAAGATGCCTTCTCTGCTCAGTCACAGCATGGCAGGAATGCTGACAGGCTGAGATTGGAAGTATAAAAGAGGAGAGAGGAAGGTGAAAAAAAATGGACTGACCTGCTCCTAAGCTTGGGCATCTTTTGCAATGCAGGATTTCACATAAACATGTCTTTAAAGCAATCTGCTCTTAAAGTCTGACTGCAATTGCTAAGTCATACTGAAGTAGCTAATTTTAATTTATTTTGGCAGCAAATCTACTAATGTTCCTTCTACTTGAACATTTCACTAACGAACAGGACTAACATGAGCTCTGTCAAAACATATGAAAAGAAAGAGGACTATATAATTGTGGTTTACTGGCTTTGTCATTACATTTATAGCCCTACTAATGGTGTATTACAGAAGAGAAGCATAAGGGCTTACTAGTAAAAATATCAATAAAAATAGTACTGTTACTAGGAGAGCTGTGGTCAGGAATGGCACAGCTCCCTGAGTTTCATTATCACATCACAGAAAACATCTGGATAAGGGGTTTAAAGTGATAAAGGACTGAAAAATCTACTTGAAAATTTTATAGAATTTTTTAAACTAAATGTAAGGACAGGAAAGAATCTAAAAAAAAAAAGACTAAGAAGAGTCTTTCCTATTTGGTATGGGTTTAAGCAATTTAGTAGACCTCATTAATCTTTCTGAGGACAACAGCTGGAAGTGGAACCATTGCTGCTACCTCCGGTGGGAAAGCATTGACTAAATCCAGTGTAAGAAATACTATGCATTTAATATTAAGTGAAATATATATGTATATATAGATGGGTTTCTGTGGGGTTTTGTGTGGTTTATTCCATTATGCAGCAAAGAAAGAAACTAGAAATATTCTTTCCAGTTTTGAATGCACCATTTTGGGAAATAAAAATTTTCAATAGACCACAAAGAATTTTGTACCTATTCCTCAAATGGTGCAACATGTTGTACTCGTTTGGTCTCATATAGCTCTGCCTCCATGGCTAGCAGCATATAACTGTGACCCTCACAGCTTCAACATCACCTCATAAGGTTGCTTTGCTTACCTTCTCATGGAAGGAAATAACATATATTCTATCCATTGTTGTTTTATGCATATTTTTCTTTTCTCTTTTAACTATCCTCAAGCCCAGAGTGGCACTGAGCAGCACCATAGAATCTAGTCACATACACTTCAAAACACTGTTTGAAAATTTCATGGATATATGCTAATCCTATAAACGTAGAGCTAAAATATGTAATGTTGAATTTCTCTTAAAACATCAAGATTCCCTTTAACAAAAAGTAAATTGAAGACTTCTGATTCAAGTTTCATTCCCGCTACAAGTTGTGATGTTCTTCAGAGTGCATGACAATATTCAACTTAACAGAAAGTTGCATGAAAAGCACTGGAAAAAAAAAGGTATTGGAGTATGCATTTGTGGTGAAGAAAATACCAGGTAGTGTTTAGAATTCAGCCCATAGTACACAACAAGCTACCACTAAAAGGGCACTAGAAAGGCTTAAGTGTAGTAGAAAGGATGACTGTTCTCAGGACACCACGCACAAAGTTCCAGGGAGAACGGGAACTGTCCTACTGACCCCAGGAGCCTCTGGGTTGGGTTTTAAAAGTTCACATGACAGACACATAGAAAGGTGACAAAAAACATCCAAAAGGTCAAATATTTTGGCTTCCAGATGTTGTTGTGTGGCAAAAAGAACAAAAGGATTGTTACTTAGTCAGGGGTAATAAATACTGAAGTTGAAAGGGAAGCAGGGAAAGGCCAAAAACTGGGGAACAAGCAGACTTGCTCTTTAGTACCTAGGCACTGTTCTTATTTCCAGGTTTGGAACAGATCTGTGCCACAGAGACAGAACTGGTGGCTCATAATATGAACCAATAATAAATTATTGCATGTAAGCTGGTCCAGCAGGAAATTCTCTAGGGAAGTAGAAGTGAGAAAAGGAAGCATGTCACCAGTGCCACTCTCATGAAAAAAGGCCATATGTGTGTTTCTGAAAACAGATTTTGTTTTAATGTTTTTGTAAATTAATATCACAGTCATCACTGAACTGCCTGACAAAGTGCTGCAAACGAAAGTGCTAGAAAAGTCCTCCAGAAAGTCTGAAAAAAAGGCAAAATGACTGTGGGAAAGCATAGCATAAAGGACTGCAAGAAAGAGAATCTAACTTTCAGTATCACATACTTAAGAAGTTTTAAGCATGTTTATTTGAATCAGTAACTTAGAGAAAAAATCAAACACATAAACCAGTAAGGAACTATTTAAATTTTTTTTTTCTTATAAAAAGAAACAAGAAGAATGAGAGAGCTCACTGTTTTCATAGTAATACATATATATACAACATATATACAAATACATATATACATATTTGTTTGTATACATCTATACAAACAAATAATAGGAGCAATTACTTTCAGTAATTTGAACTAACTGTCTGCCTCAATCTGTTGACTTGTTAAAATACTAAAAAATTTATTTTCTGTATCTATTTCTTTTCAGGAATATATATTTCAGTACACATACTTATTTTGTGTATATTAAAAATACTTATTTTTATTTTCCGAGGCTAGCTGCTTTACAATGCAATGTGCTTCAATGCTCTTAACAGAGAAATTATTTACTGGAGTGCAAGAAGGTACAGCTTTTTTCTTCAGTAAGGGTTGTACAACCTCTTCTTCTTGAATGTGGCAAGCAAAATGGGTTGTGCATTCACATGGACTTAATCAGCCTGCCTAAAGCCTAATGCTTTTTTGGACACACACTGTGAACTCAGCCCCAGCATCCACCAATAGCTGGGCCAACTGGCAAATAATCTCTGAGATCAAGGGCACAGGAGCAAGTGAGCAAGGAATGGCAACATTGAGATTCCTACTGCAGCACCCACACCCCAGGCTTACAGTGCAGCCGCTGTACATGCGTACATTTACTGTGCCACACATGCAAAGGACAAGATTTAAATAAAATATCAACCCCAGAAAAGAGCAAGTTATGAAACAGGGATTGAATTTGAATAAGTGTTGAACCAGATCTTGAAATTTTAAAGGAAAA
Source organism: Molothrus aeneus (assembly GCF_037042795.1). NCBI lineage: Eukaryota > Metazoa > Chordata > Aves > Passeriformes > Icteridae > Molothrus > Molothrus aeneus. The sequence continues at coordinate 140,393,995 of NC_089646.1, read as the reverse complement.
GCAAGAACAAAGCATCAACTCCTATTTTTGAAGACTGCGTTGGAGTGAGTCACAGTCACTGATGTACAGAGATGCTGGTTTTCAATAGCTCGTAGCACTATTCAGTCTAATTACAAAGGTGATTTACAGGTAAGCCCAAGAAAAGAGGAACTGTTTGCCACAGCTATAAACCAAGTCCTCTGGCTCAAAAATTCTTTTGCTGAAGTAATTATTGAATATACATGAGCTCCCTGCAAAGCTACATCTTGGTTACCAAAGCTTCACTGCATTTCCTGATGAAATTCTGGCAGTTGGCATCCTAGGAAAGGCTGAAAAAGGATTTGGGCAGTGTTGTAAAGGTACCATGTAACAAGTCATCTTTATACAGAGAAATTTAAAAACTGAGTTATTCAAAAACCAAAAGTCAAAAAGAAAGTATATCCCAGACTAAATTCCTTTTTAAAAGAAAAGCTGAATACACTTACTGAGCTTAGCACAGGCTGACTTCAAACCAAGGACTCCAAAACCAAGGACAGTGCTCCGCCCAAGTATCATATTTCTTACAAAGCAACCACTAACTGGAATGACCAAAGGCCCAGCAGCTGCTCCTCCATGGATCCCTCAGCAGGAGGCCTGTTTGAGATGCTCTGGATCACATTCTCTGCACAACTGACAAGGTAAGTACACGAAGCCACTTGAAAGCCAAGTGCAACTCAGGAGAGAAACATGCTTGACACAGGCAAATGCTCAGTAGCAGGTGAGCCACACAAAGCTGCTGGGAAAGTGTTCTTCCATCCTTTGACACTGTATGAGTTCTGTGGCTAACATCCAAGCCAAAGAAGAGAAGTGCTCCCATATCAAATGACAGCCAGGACCCCAGATGCTCTAAGGTTTTAAGAAAGGGTTGTGCATGGTGAACTCGGACACAAAAGCTCAGCTTGCCTACACAACATCCAGAAAGCATCCACATTCACTTGGCAGAAACAAAGAATACTAAAAACACATATAAAAGCATATTAAAATTTTGTCAGGAATATTCCAGATATGATGAACACTCTCACTGTGTTCATATGGACTTAGAAAGCAAAACTGACATAAAGTCAACTGCAAATAATTGACCAACATGATCAAGTGAAGCTCTGATTCACTCAAACAAGACAAAGAGGGAGCTGATCATGCAAATTTAAACCAATCACAGCCAGAACTAACAACTTCTTCAAAAGAAACCAAGCATTACAAAAGCTGTCTCTTTTCTGTTGCCAAGAGATATTTTTTGCTGTTACCACCATGCCTGCAGCACTGCCATGGTTCCCAAAACCAACATTATTAATACCTACAAGATTTACCCTCATTTAAAATGAAGGAACTCCAAGCCTTCACTTAGGCACTGACACCAGTGTAAGCACACAAGGAAAATGAATAAGATCAGAAGCTCTAGGGAATGAAGCAAAAAATACATATTTAATGGATGAGGGGAAAAGAGTAATTTCTATTGGGCTAAAAAGAAATCTGTGCATCATTACTTGGTGTCAATAATAATGGAAGAAAGGTAGAGAACAATCTGACAAGAGAAGGGTAAAGAGGAAATGAATCATTCCAAGGATCAATTCATACTATCTTCTGCTTATCAAAAACATTTCGGGGCTTAATGCTCAAAAGAAATTACAAAAGAGACATGTATCCAAATGCTCACAAGCTTTCTCATACTGCTACATTAGTGTTCCCATATGCTCTCATCTTCCAAATGTACTACCTGCTAATTTTAAATAACCGTTTTTGCACATGCTACTTTTAAGTTAAGAAGCACGAGGAGAGGCAGGTTAGGGCTGTGGCCCCTCCACTCATCTGTTCACCATCCCCTCCCCAGAAACAGGAATTAGCAGCCTCCTGCTGCCCCTGGGGGATTTCACTCCAAATCAGACTAAATCATTGCAGCATATACGAAATAATAAAATATTAATAAAATAAATAAAAGAGATGAGTGGTTGTGCTTAAGATGCCAGTTAAGAGACCAGCATTGCATGCTGCAATACCTCTGTGAAAGGTGCCTTAAAACTGTCAAGCCATGAGATCAGACACACCCAGAATAAAAAAAAAAAAAATGTGCTGCTGGGACTCAAGACAGCCTATACAGTGCAGTGGGACAGCAAGGGTATATGACAGTGACAGCTACTTGTGGAGTAGATCTGAAGAGCAGGGTACAAATGCAAACGATGAAAAAAATGTCAGTGATCAAGATGAAAGGCTTGTCAACTCAGAACAAAAAAATTTAGGATGAAAAGCAGCCATTTGGGAGAGATCATAAAAATAACATTTTTCTAGAAAGCTTTGAAAGATTTTATTTCTTTGGAACACACAAACTCAAGCAGGTAAAGTGGAGGGATTAAAAAGGCTGGGAAAAAGACTCCAGCATTCTTCCAATCCTGTGATGTTTGTTTAACGCTCTGCATTGTTCATTAAACAATAACCAAATAGATCATTCCACTGAGCCTGAATTGCAAAATCTGGCAGAGCTAGACTCAAACATGGATATTGTGTTTCTCATCTAAGAAAACTTGTACACTGTGTTCAATACACTGCTTTTCATGAAAGGAGTTAAAAAAGTAATAACAGTAATCTAATCCATTGTAGTGAAGACCAAGATAAATAAGAACGTTCCTGTCTATTCCCAGGAACACCTCTGGTAATTGAAAATACTTTATAAACTAAAAAAAAGAAAGCTTGAGAAGTTGCTCTGATACTAACTATTGCAAAAAGACTTCTTATAATTCATATTTTTAAATCGAGAATCACAGAATCATAGAAACATTTAGGTTGTAAAGATCTCTAGTCATTGCGTCCAGCCACTAACCTAGCACTTCCAATTCCACCACTGAAATTGTTAGGCTTTCCCAAAAACTGACTATTGAAAACAAATTTCTCCACACCAAAAATACCTTTTGAATTACCACAGGCATATAGAGTCCAAGGTGTTCATGATGTGACCCTCAATTTTTTTATTCGTGTAGATTAATGTCATTTACAGTGAAGAGTTTCACTGTATTAATTAATTAAAAAATTACTCACCACTAGTAGGCATCTGAGTCTTTCACTGCCAGTTGAGGCATTTAAATTGTGCTAAACTCTACACAGGGCAAATATTCAACATAAAAAAATCTGGTTTTGAGTTGCCCCTTATGTGATATTTTGAAGAGCAAATGACATTTTTTTGGTCTACAGTTGGAGACTAATAATTTCTGATCAAGCACGCATCCATTGCCCTCTCTGTAGAGAAGCCATCATGCCCAGCTCATATCTGGAGACACACTCATCAGTAGAAGCCTGAATTCTGAAATAAACAAAACTTATTTCAATATGACAGGGAAGACTTCACCTACATTTTCTGTTCCAATTCATGAAGATCACTGTCAAAAAACCAAAAGGAATTGAAGTCTGATAGCAGCTCCCCTGTTTTACCGACTTTTGATTTTAGGGCTTTTCAAAATGCCTTAATACCACACTGCAGTCGTTAAGGCAAATACTTCTCTTTAAAGCAACGCTTCTGCCGCAATAAAACCGCCAACTTTTTTAGCAGTGGATAGCAGAACTCGGAATGGAAACATCTGGTGTCGCTTACAGACACATATTAAAAGAACAGATACTAGATTTCCCTGGAAAAATCAATGGTTGCCCTTTTTCATCGGTAAAACGGGTTGCTCATGCGGGCTCGATGGGAGCCCGAACCACAGATGCTGCGGCGGGGATGACAGCGAAGCCTCGGGGGTGGCTGGATGGGGCACACCGTGTTCCCCAGAGACCCCGAGGCTGGGGGGATCTCTCTGCGGTACCTGAGCAGAAGCTGTTGCTGCTGATAGTCCTGCCGGAGCCCGCGGAGGAACTGGGCGGGTTGAACTCCCGGCTTTCCTCTTCCGAAAAGGGCGATTCGGAAGCGGGAGATACCTTCTGCTGCGGCCGAAGGACCAGGCGGGGGATGCGGCTGCGGGACACCTCCTTTTCCAGCTGCGTCCTCTGCTCCTGCTCGGGAAGGGACACCTCGTCAGGAACCTCTCGGATGTGCCCTCCTCCTTCCATCATCGAGGCAGGGGCAGGCAAATCCCGGCCCCTCCGCCCCCCCAGGGCGGGGGCAGGACGCGATTTGCCTGCCCCTGCTTCTGCTCGCTCCCCGCCGCGCCGTCCGTGCCCGGCTCCTCACCTTGCTGCTCTCCCGCAGAGGCCCCATCGCTCCTCAGTCACGGCGCAGCCCGGAACAGGCACCTGGCATGGGCGAGAGGGATGCGCTGAGCGGGGCTGCGCTGCCGCTGCCGCTGCGGCGCTGGGGGTGGCGTTGCCCGGCCCGGCCCCGCCGCTCCCCGCCCCGGCACGTGGTGCCGCCGCAGCGCCCGCGCCGCGCCCGCCCCCGGGAGCCGGCAGGTGCGGGGCTGGGGGGGCAGCCCCTGGCACCGCTGCCCACCGGGCTCGCCGGGCCCTGGCCGCGAAAGGCGAGAGGAACGCGGGCACAGGAGACAGGGGCAGAGGGGCGATGATGCCGGCACAGATACGATGGATGTATGGCCGCACGCTTAGCAAAATGCACCGTCAGACTTCTCTGCTTCTTAGTCATAGAATCATAAACAGTTAAGCGTTTGGGAGGGACCCTAAAAATTATCTAGTCCTATCCTCCGCGGCCATGGGCAGGGACGCTTCCCACTAGACCAGGTTGCTTAAGCCCTTATCCAAGCTGTTTTTGAAGACGGCCACTGCCGGGGCATCCACAATTTCCCTGAGCAACCTGTCCCAGTGTCTCACCACCCTCACAGTAAAGAATTTCTTCCTAAAGTAAAGAATTTCTTCCTATTTTTTTTTTCAGTAACCTGTTTATGGAACATGTAGAGAGACAAAAACTTACTTGATTCTGATATAAAAACTTACTTGATTCTCAGATGATACATTGTAATATATTTAATTGTAGCATTTTCTCTCTTACCATTCATTGTGGTAATTGTTGTTGACCCTCCTATTGATTAATGCACATGTGGTAACCTTGTTAATCTGCTCTCTAGAGAGGATCTATCTAAAAAACAAGCATTAGCAGGACTACATTCTGGGCTATAAGCATATGCACACAGTGGGTGAAAGGGGCTGCTTTTCCACAAGAAGGATGATGAAATTCTCAATATGAAACTCACTTGAGGTTCCACATATATGTCTGCTTATGGGACCTAATGAGCTTGCAGAATTTGTACTTTCAGCAATGATATTTTTGGGCAAAGATTCCCTTTACATTTATTCTTCCTGCTGTTCTGGTTTCAGCTGAGATCTAGTTAATTTTCCCATGACACCTATGAAGGGCCCCAGTTTTTCATTGGAACTTCTGTTTGCTATTAGACCATAGATATTAAATACTGTCTCAAAAACAATTAAGAGCAAATGTGCCTTTAATGTGTAGTGCAGAGAGCGTAGCATCAGTAACAGGAAAGGCGATGCATTCATCTAGACCTCAAAGAGGAAAGAGGACACTGGTAAGCACTCACACACTGATTGTTGTATATCCAAAGAGTCATAATTACTAATTTATTAACCTGGCATCAGAATTAGATCCATTACTTATGTAGAGCTCCAAGCTATGCTTTGCCAAAAAGATGATACCATCCTTCCCTAGCAGTGACAAGACATCTATAATTCAGAGATGTGAGGTAGTTACAGCTGAAAAAAAGCCTAAAATTCCTATAATAAATATTCTGTGCTTATAAGATATCTTCTAAGCACTGGCACCTACCTTCCTGCCACAAAAGATCAGGAAGAATTCTGGACCTTTCCCTACTGCTCCAAGACTGTTTCCATGGAAAATTGCAAATCACATATTTTAATCACACAAATTTGCTCTTCCATTCAGTAGAGATCAGGGCACCTGAGACCATGGGCTTCTCCTGAGACCATGGGCACCCGTGGCATGTGTGGGGCGGAAATTTCCCACATACATTTGCAAAGCTGCTGTACCAGTAGTAAGAGTAAGAAGAAGCTGTGCAGCAGCGCTGCCATTGCCATAGTAACTCAGCTCCAGAGCTGCTGCTGCTTCAATTCTTGGAGCCTGTTTTATCTTTTTCATTTCAAGCTCAAATTTTTGCCTTGCTAAAAAACAAGATATAAGAAGTGAAGTCTTCAGGCTGCCTTAGGATTCATAATGGGATGTGATTCCTTTTGATCTTCTCTCCTCTTGGCATAGAGATTTATAGCCTTATCATAAATCATAAAACAATCATTAACCTTCAAGCAAACATTTTTTCCCCTTACAGTCATGTATATCTTATAAATATTGAGGAATTAAGTCACTTTTCAGTAATTAATGAATTAATTAACTTTTAAGTCACTTATTAAAATATTTTTACCTTGCACTAGTTAATCATCAGTATTGGGAGAAACACATATTTGAGATGAACATGTGATATCACTCTTACTCCTCTCATGTCTTTTACAAACTGCCAAGACCTCTGCATGACCTATAAAACTAATTTCATAACCAGTGTGTAACTGAAGAAATCTGTGTTTACTGGAAAGAAAAAATGTTATGCATTCACAAGGGCCTCAGAAAACCTACAGAACACAGCGTCTTCTTAGCCTTTCCTTGCTTTACTCCCTCCTGAAAAATAACAGCTCTCCAGGAAGCTGCAGAGGGCTGCAGATTCAGCAGAAGCTCCTGGACTCCAGGAGCTGCCAGGGGAAGCTGGGCACTGCGCCAGGCCCTGGGGTTAGACCTTATGCATTCCTGAGTGGGGAACAAGGTACATGAAGCAGTTTTTATTCCAGGCTTTTCTACCAAGTTCTTCATTCTGGTAGAGTGCTCTTCCAGAGGTAAGTTGTGGGGGAGAGAAGATGTGGTGAAATACCGAGGATCACAGAGTACATTTTGCTGCTGCCCCTGAATTTTCTCAGTGGGAGGGGGAATGGGATTCAACAGAGATTTGCTGGCCAGCAGTTAGCTGTGTCCATCAGCACAGTCACAAGGAACTCATAGCATTGACACTTCCACTTCTGAACTGCTGAGAAAAAAGCTTCACCTGATGCAAAGCTTTCTGTGAAATTTGTTTTTCTAAGTTTATTTGTTCCATCTGATGGCACATTGTTTTGCAACATCCACAAATACCATTTTTCAGTTTGCTTTCTTGCAGTGTAGTAGTTTTGCTCATGAGCTGCCAGAACAACAGCAGGAAAGCAATACAGTAAAAATCTTAATATCTTAATTAAGTGCCCAAATACCTCAGTTCAGAGTTGGGCACTTCAGAAGAATAGGCAGAACCATAAGATACTCAGGAGAGAATTGCCTAGAGCTCAGCAGTATGTACAAAGAGTACCTCTGCACCATTCCACACAAGTGGCTTATTCATGCTGCTGGCAGAGACCAAGTCTCAACTGCAGCCTTCTCTGTGGGGTACCTTTAATGTTTCTTTCTGTTTCCAAGAATTTTCCTTTTCTGTGTTGTAGCTCAGCTTCAGCAAGAAGGCTTCAACTCCTCACTTTTCTTTTGACCAGTCCCTCAGAATGGAAGCAAGCAGGACTTGTAGGAAGTCAGAGACAGCAGTCATCCGAGGTGGCAAAAGGAGTGGAACTTTTTTGTGGAATAGTTAAAATAATTAAAAGGCTGAGCAAGGATTCCTGTGTGATGTGAATTCTTACTCAACAGTCACCTCATGCACCTTTGCTATTTTTATGTTGTCACCATTTGGTAGTTTCATATACTTGAAAATTTTGACTTTGTGGAGAAATGAATGCTTCCATACTTGGATTATCACACAAAGAATGCTGGCCCAAAACCAGGCTGGCTCATTGCTCAGATCAGGACTCTTTCAAATTTTTGCAATACTGTAAGTACTTGTGGACATTTGGGATGGAAACCAAAGATACACTTTGTGATCTTATGTTCATTAGGGTTAGATGGCTTTCTTGCAAAGTTATTTTGAATTGGCAAATTTTGGTGCCTAAATTTCTCTAGATTCAATTTCATGGGTCTGAGTTTTTCTTTTTCTTTTGGCACTGGGCTTTCTCAGGTTGACAAAGTGCAGGCAATACCTGTACTGGCCATAGGCCATGTTTTGGTTTTGAATTACATCACGCTCTGAGGTCAATGAAGAATGAGGCAGAGGGCAGAGCTGGGCCCTGTAATCCCAAGACTATATGATTTCATTAATGCAGGCACATAGCTGATAATGCTTCTGTTGGTGACTGAGAAAGCATCTGTACTTTGCCAGCTGAGACAAGTTTGCTTATCAAATGTGTTGATCCTGTTTTTCTATTCAGATAGGCTGTATAGTATCAGCAGATCTCACTCAAATGCTTCACTAATGCTAAAAAGAAAACCAGCTGCTGCTAACCATTTTCATAGCAATAGTTTGCATTGGAGGTCAGCAGAGAATTACCTGGAAAAATTCTTTCATCTTCTTTCAGAAATACTAGAAAATGAGAGAAAGATGAGAAGACTATGAATATCATTAAAAGACACAGAAAACAGAAAAGGGGAAGGATTGCTTCACATTGGTCTTGGGCAAAACAAATGAATAATTAATTTGGGACTCTGACAACACAAAACATGGGCTAAAATTATTAAATTATTAAATTATTAAATATTATAGTAACAGGTATCAGGACATCTTCATAGGAAACATATCTTATGAGAAAGGCTCATTGGAGTGAATAGTGACATTTTAAAACTTATAGCCAAATTCAAAGAAAAAACATCTGGGACAAATAATAAAGCTCTGCCAACAGGAGGGGAAACTGTTTTGGAAAGCAAATTTGAGAAAATTACTTTGAGCCCTTAGTAGTCAATATCTCAATGTGAGTGCTTAGACTTAGACTGCGGTTAAGAGAACTAATGCAGAAGAAGTGGAATATTTAGCTGAAATAGGGGAGGGATCTTGCCTGTGTACACAGTGTAAGATGTCTGCTGGAACAGTGTGTTCAGTGCTATTGGAAAAGAGTTCAAGGGAAATACTACTTACTGCAAGACATTTATTTAATCTGACTTCTGATAAGAGTTGTGTGATCTTTTTGTACTGGTTAGATCTCTGTCAATACTGGTCAGTGAAATGCAAGCCAGAAGGCAACCTAAAGCACTGTGCACTCTGGGATGTTTGTGAAGCAGCCTATATATGTAGAAAGGACTTGGGCTGACTTGTATGACTTCAGGCATCTGAAGTTACTGTGTGAAATGATGAGCTATAGAGAGGCAGAGGCATGGCAAGCAGGCACATCTGTGCCTCTGCCCACACTGGAGATGGAGGTGCACGGAAGGATCTGTGGCCAGCAGCTGCCTGGATTTAAGCTTCTCTCCCCAGGGGTCCCAGAGCTCTGCCAAAACTCACGACTCAGTTCTGCATCCAAACAGTTTGGTAAATATGTGAAATTTCTGTTAAAGTGCAGATTTAATCTGCTTTTGAAATAGTGTAAACCCATAAAAAAAATCTATCTAGAAATTATTACAATTACTTATTGTAACAGGCACTCCTACCAAAGTCTGTTAGTTTGTAGATGTGTGGTCTAAGTGGCACAGAAATATTCTGTGTTTTAGACTTCAGCTGTGCCTGAGCTGTAACAGAACAAAATCTGTATTACTTTATAGGTCCAATTTTTTCTAATTCATAAAATGGTTGTACATAGCAGGATAACTTGACATTATTTTGATAATCTCTGAGAAGATTACTGCATGGTCCAGTGTAAAAGATTAGGAGTGGCCTTGTTATGATTCCTAAAATCCAGCCATCTAAGCTCAGTAATGGTATCCTACTGCAACATATGGCTTTTTTATATAATGTAAATTCTGTACAGATTTGCAATAGAGCTTGGGATGCAGCTGTAGTGAGGTCCTGAAAAAGATGATGGTGTGCAGCTATTTCTGGTAGATGAGTCCTGGTGTAATCTTCAACCTTAATTGGTTTAGGTTTTGATATGATATTGCTGAAACCTGAATACTCAGAGGAAACAGATTGGTCAGAGACAGACACACACAATGGCTTTTACCTCATTTTGAAAGCTTTTCAGCTTGGGGACAAGTGCTCACTTTTATCTTGGCTCAGTGGTATCAGCCAAGCATTATTTAAGCTGGAGTATACAGACATGGTGGATCTGAGACACATTTTTTATATTAAGTCAGAATAAGTGAGGAAGTAAGTAGTGGTGGTATTCAGCAGTTAATTATTTCTGAGTGCTGCATCTCTTAGGGTTATCAAGGAAATTATTTTAGTGTCTTGCTTTATTTTCCTCAGTACCTTATATATGAAATTATGAGATATAGAGAGGGTTACAGTATATAGCACTTGCTTCATAGAGTGGAGAGTAAAAGCATTTGATTGGGAATCTGAAGTCCTGCTTGGATATTTTTAGTTCTATCTGGAAACAAGTGTCATTTTTGAAAGGATTTTTATGACCCTAAAACAGGTGTCTGAGAAGTGTCTCCTCATGTAACTTGCAGACCTAACTGGATTTCTATGTTCTGATGAGTAAAAATTTTATTTCTGATCTACTTTTATTCTGTTCTTAGTATGCAGGTAGAGAAGAGTGTGATTTTGAATCCTCGTCACTGTGGGAAAGGCAAAGGATACAGTGAAATGTGTATATCAGAAAGTTTCTCAGGAATTGAAGCACATTCTTGCAGAGCTCTTAAGGTGAGCTCAAAATTAGTTGAAGACATTTAATTTGTTTAAATGTATGAACTCCCACTAACCTGATGTCTAACATGGTTCTTAAGAGCTCTCTCCTTTTACCACACACTCTGCCAAAATGTAATGATTAGAACCAGTATGAATTTCATCAGTTTATAAAAACACACACTCAGGAATGAAAGGCAAAATGAGATACCATGATGGTGCAGAAGGAGGTGGCATCTAGAAAGTCCCCACAGGCTCCTCTGTATGAGCCAGAGAGCTCTGCATGTGCTGTAGCCAGGTGAGATGTGATGCAGGAGGTGGCAATCACTTCTGAGTCCCTGGGAGGCAAACACAAGGCAATGGGGGAAGGATGTCAAGGGTGCACATGGGATCTGAGGCACTGCTGGCCAAATAATGATATGATTTCCCATGCTCCATAAATGAAGCACGAATCCATTTCAACTGCAACTGAACTAAGAAAACCAGCATAACTGTACATAATTGCCAATGTCAGTAGCTGTCCAGCTTCAGGGAAGAGCAGAAACTGGATTAGCAGAGCATTGTAATTTGAGCTCTGGATAACTAAATTGAATTTAACCATATTTCAAAGGCAACAGCAGAAGAATGGTCAAAGCAGCTTTTTACCTTGGTCCTTTTAAATGGCAAAAATATGAACAGTATTTCCCCCCTCCCACCACCACCAAGTAGACTAATAACTAAAAATCTTGTAAAGTCTTTTATCTTCTTAATAAGCACTCTATTAGTCATTCTGGGGTTGCTTTAAAAACATCATTTGGGATATATGTGAATTTTTCAGTATTGAGCAAGTAAGAATTTATATATGTGTATTCATCTGTAAACTAGTACATGAAAACTTGAATAGCTCAGAAGAAGAGCCAGAAATATGTTTTTTTATTTATTCAGCTGATGTTATAGTATTTATAGTTTGATCTTATTCTTAGATCCTGGTCTTGTTTCCATCAGCTTCACATATTGATGTAGTATATAAGCCAAGGAGCATAACACAGTTATTGTCCTCCTCCTGGCCCTGTTCCTTTCTCTCTTCACAAACATTCTTGGCTAGACACTTACCCAGCAGTGTTGTCCACAAAGGCACTCTCTGAGAAGGTTTGAAGGTGGAATTGTGAACAGGGACAAGGTCTTTTTATCCATTTTTTCAGTATCTATTTCATGAAATGCTGCTTCATATAAACAATGGATGGTAATATTAATATGAGTAAATGGTTAAACTTAATGACTTCAACATCAGAAAGATTATCAGGATGCCAGTTGGGCTACAAATTCTTAAAGACTCAAATGGAATGATTACTAAATTTATTCAAAATCACTGTGTAAGGGTTTTGGAGCCACATGTTTGTAGTTCACAAACTACACTAACCTGTGTATGGTTCCTGACAGGTAATTTCTGCTTGATAACATCCACCCACATAGCATGTGACTAAGATGTGTTGTTACCATCCTCTCATTCCCTTTCAGTAAGATAAGCCTGCCATCTGGGACATTTGAGAGGCAAATGCCACGCCTTTTTTTTTTTTATTTTTTTTTTAAATCTAGGCATCTAGGCCATTTAGACAATGGCAATATCACATTTTCCACAATTGTCAATAAATAACAGTGAGACTGCTTTGATTCAAAGCCTTGTGAAGTTTCTGAGAACGTTGAATACATGAAGGGCATAAATAAGAATGCCTCACTTTAAAGAAAAGATGTATGTTTGTGGGGCTGCTGAAGATTTTTAATGTCTATAAATGTCAGGAAGAAGAAATGAGAATTTTAATCTTAATTTTGCATCTGTTTTGATAATTTTATTTACATTCTAAGTTTGTAATTTTGTTTCATTTTTCTCTAAAAGAAGACAAGATAAACATGAAAATATTTCCTACTGATAAGGAATTGTTGACTGTGTCAAATATACTGTTGATTTATAGTGTGTTTATTGAGCTGAAAGAACTGAATGCAGTTTGAGCCATGAATTATGGGTGAGTGCAAGAGTACATCAACCCCTCTTTCCTATTTATTGAGACTCAGCTGTGTTTTGCAGGCAGTGCCCTTCTCTTTAGAGAGGCCCTTGGCTGCAGCGGGTGAGATGGCAGAACTCCTGCTGAGATATGTGTTGGCTCTCTCTGTGTTGTTCCAAACTGGCTGGAGGCGCCCAGCCAGTAATCCCCAGCTGCACATGTCTGACACCCAGTCCCTCGGCTCCATTTAATTGCTAATTGCAACAAATGCCTCCCAGAATTTGAGAGCAGGGGCATCTGTGCAAGTGTAGGGACAGGAAGGGATCGTGTCAGAGCTGATTTCATACCCCATTCCCCCTGGGAGCTGCCCTGGGTACTGTGCCACCTGGCACCAAGGGGTTTCAGCATGCCCTGCTGCAGCACACAACAGTGCTGGGCAAGCTTTAGTTCGGGAAAGAAAAGGGATTGGGCTCAAATATTTCTGAAATAAGATTCAAACCCACAGTCCTTGTATACTCACAATTACCAGCACAGCTGAAAGGTTATGTCCTGCCCTGTAGTTTCTACCAAAAGTAGGGCCTAAGCTTTGAAATCACCTACTGAGGAATTGCTGTTGATACTAAGAAGGACTTGAATTAATGCAGTCATTGCACACTCATTGATGATAGGAATTTCAGAAGATTCCAAGTCCTTGTTAGTAAAAATATATGTTATTAAAAATTGCCTATTCTACACATTAGTTTTCCTGTTTTCCTTGTACTTTGTTCTCTTAATCTAGATGTCAAGTGGTCAGTGGGCCTTTTAAATTATTTGGGGGGGGTAACCAATGCAGATTCAGACTTCCAAAAGTGTTAATTTTTCTGTTGATTAGTGTGTAGAATGTATTTAAGTATGGTAAACGGTAGATTCCTTTTATTATTCCATACATCTCTGATTTTTTCTTATAATTCATTTTAATATAGATATTTTATAAATCATTATGAGAGACTATCATGATTGTCAACTGTGGGTTTCAATTGAGTTTAAGCAGTCAAGAGCACCCACTCAACCCACTCAGAACATTAGTTTTGAGTTTTCATGGAAGGCAGATTTAACCCACATCAACACACAATGCCACAAATGCAGGACTTTGATGCAAGGAGGACTGAAGTTCTGCTCATGGCAAGTCTGCAGGATCATTATTAAAATTGTATCACTGTTGTAAGATAACTTAAAATCTTCACAAACAATATTTAAATAAGACACAGTGTTACTTTTTATGGCATCAGTAGAGTTAAAAGAAACATACTTTGAGCCTGGACTCAAGAGAGAACTTGTGACAAAATGAAATATAGCCTGCTGAAACCTACTGTAAGCAAATACCACAAGCTGTGCCAAACAATTATGTTAGTTTCACATTAAAAGTAATACCAAATGGAAAGAGAGGGTTTACAAATTCATGTCACCACTGTTTTTAAGTAATACACCCATGAATAAGGCTAGCAATCATCTGGCAAAAAAGGCCATTAAACCATAAACTGTTTATACAAATATCCCAGACAGAAATGAGTTTTAAAGACTTGTTTTTTGATAAGGAAGAAATGGATTTGAGTATCAGAACTGCTTTCTGATGCTATTTAGGAATATTAGAAACACTGTTGTTATTTAAGAATTTAGTTTTCATTACAGTTTAAGTACAGGTTGGCTCCTCTGATCCTGTATACATACAGACTAATTTTTTACTTTTCATTGTGAGAAGTTATTGTGTCATATCTGCTCTTTGCAACAAAGCAGCAAATAGGGGATTAGTATTCAGTTCATGCCTGGTACGTGGCAAACTTTTGAGTTTATAAATGGTTTTGGTGGACACCACTGAAGTGGTGAGGTCATATCTACTTAAAACATCAGATGAGGGACTCGTGTCAAACCCAACAATCTGTGGTGTATTCCTGTCCAAAGATACCCAGATTTTTATGCTGCTGATTGGTGTGGGATCTCATGCTCCTGCTTCAGGGATATGATGCAAATTCTCATCAGATACTCCAATGCTTTTGCAAACAGTCTGTATCTGTGGCCTGACCTTGACCTCCAGAGGAACTCCCTTCTCCACTGCAGCAGATGAAACTGGATGTGGCTGAAGAATACAGGGTTTCACAATGAGGGTGCATTTTATCTTTAGAGGTTGCCAGAACATGCTAACAATTTTGATTTCAGAGCTGAGTTCAACTTTTTTTTTAAAGAATCCCTCATTTTTCCCAACTGGAATCTTCACAAATAGGTTTAGCAATGCCTCAACAGAAATACAGATACTTCTAGGTTTTATATCTATATTTTTCAAAAGTTTGTATATTGGTTTATTTGTTGCCCCAAATATGTATTGGAAGGCACCTTTCCCTTAGACCTCACAAAACTGCTTTTCACAGTCTATCACGAATCAAAATTATTTACATATCACTAGTCCTACATAGTCTAATCTCACCAATATGACTGTATTGGACTATATTTTTTGTATAATTTGGCAAATCATTCAGTGCATTTTCAGGGTTCCCTAATTCATCTTCTCCCAAGTACTGTACAATTTTTCCTTCCATCTTCTCTGTTCTTCAATATCTAAGAAATAATAGTTCAGAAGTCTGAAGTTTGTTTTAATCTAAGATAAGAACACTTAGGGATTTCGGAAGTTAGTGGATTTTTTGTGCTTTGTAAGGTGGAAACATTCACTGACAGGCCCTAATAACACTGACAGGCAACTAATAACATCAGCAGAGGTGATGTTACTTCTTTCTTCAATTAGAATCTCATGTTCTGTAGACATAGGGAGAGCAATTACATCTCTTACTGGTTTTGTATAGTGTCACAAATGCTGTTCATACTCCTGGCTTTTTCACAGTTCTTAGACGATGGGATGCTTTTTCTAATTTTTCTTAATGATCACTTACTTGCTTTTATTGAAGACATTGTGGGTTTTCTCCAGCTTCTGGTTAGAAGCCACTATTGAGTTCCAAATAGGACTAGAAAAAAATATGAACAGTATGAAGTCATACTTGGAATTGTTCCCACTCAGAAAATGCTTTTAGATTAAGAGTGCAACCTCATTCAATATTTAAAATAATGGCAATACTAAATAAACCTGAATTCTGTCCTGTGGAGTGAAGAAGTTAAATGGTACCTTACTCCTCAGAGTCATTAGGAAGTTTGCATGGAAGTTGGTTTAGTGTTTCAAAGAACAGAATTTTTTTATCATCATCCTTCAGGTTCTGGATCTTGGCAAATACAATTGTCTTTGTAATAATTATAAAAGCATTTGAAATGTTCTAAGTGGTAAAATGGCATCTTATTCTGTTGCTTCTTATGGTAGAGTTGGAGCAGCATGAGAGAAGCCTTGATTCTGCAGAGGCCATGGTGTGCATGTGCCTCCCCCAGGCTGTGTAGAGGCTCAGGCATGTGCTTATCTGGTGACTCCCAGGTTTTTGTTGCTGAATGAAACAAATCATCAGTAACAAATCAAATCATCAGTCTGTGTGTGGTTTGGTTTTCTCCTCTGTTGAATATATCAAATAATAAATATGTTCTCTAGATGGTAACAGAAATTATTCTAGGAGTAAGAATTTCAACTACACCTATGTTGATTCTGGTCTATACATGTCTAACTTGCTCTTGGAAGTCTCCAGCAATGGTTTCCATAATATCCCCAACTACATTACTCTTCCACCCTTAGTTATCTTTACTTGGTGTTGGAACTTTCTGTGCTAAAGTGTTGAAGTCATTACTTGTCCTGTCCTCCACAGCCAGTAAGAACAGAGTGTGCTGTTTTTAGCAACTTTTTATGCACATGAATGCTGCCTCCTGCTTATCTCAGTTCCTCCTTATTCTGTTAAGCGCATGATTCCTTCATTTATTTTCATTTATTCTGTTTAAAACAATCATTGTATTATACTCAGATGATATAACTTGTTAGGATTATTATAAATTCTAACCATTCTTTAAAGCTCTGACAGTTCTATTCAGCTTGGAGTTGTCGGCACATTAACAATGTAGTCCTTATTTCATTATGCAGGCCACTAATGGAACTGTTTGCCAGACCCAGGATGGATCCCTGAGGACCCTTCTGAAATACATGTTGCCATATTTACAATGAACCATTGATAATGGCACTCCTGGTATCATTTTGTAACTAGATGTTTCACATCTAGTAAAAGATAGTTCTACCTCTGTCACGTGTTCCGAGTTTGCTTTGGGAATGCACAGTCAGTGCAGTGTCACAAGTACTAAAATTAAAATATATGACTTCAGCTGTTTCTCTCTTACCCACACGCCTGTGACCCTGTCACAAAGGAATTTATATTGGCTCAACATAATTTATTCTTAACTAATCCACACTGACTCTTAGTCATCTCCTTCTCTGCCGGGTGCTTACAGATAGTTTGTAGAAAAATGATCATTTTGGTTCAGACTGGGAGTGGGGAGGAATTGACATGAGACGGTCACCATGGGTGGCTGTCAGCTAAATGTCAGTGGATAACACCAGAATAAAACCTACCTCTTTAGACTCTTCACCCTAGTTGCCCTCCAGACTGCAGCAAGGATTCTTGCTGCTTGGGAGTTAGTAACAGGCTGTGTTGTGCCAGCCAGCCCTTGTGCCAGGGACTGCTTCCTGGCACATTCACTTGACTCCTTGGGATGCAGCTTCATTCTTCTTAACCTCTTGCATCCCTTTTCAAAACTGAAATCTATCACAGTCCTCACCAGTGGTAAGCACTTGATTGGCAAATGATCTTTTTAGTGAAAGGGAACTTGGCAGCATGATTTGTTCATACTCACTGAATGGTAGACTAACAGTTCAAGTCTTTCCCTTACGACTGAAGTCCTCCAAATGTCTATTGCATCAGTTTTATTTTTCCCTTGTATGAGAGTAATAATTCTTGAAGTTAAAATCTGTTATCTGATAGCCCTTTTAGAGTGAATTTTATTGAAGTGTTATCTCAAGTGCTTATTTTCACTAAAATGTGACAGCTTAATAGCTGTATTCATCTCACTACATTTTAAAATTATGTCTGGTGTTGTTTTTTTCCAGAAAGTGAACACGTTGAACATGAGAACAAATAACATGAACCTATATATGTATTTGCATGCATTATGTATAATATAATAAATGTATTTATCTAGGAATAAACTTCATATCTGTGCCTTTTAAAAAGAATACAATCATCAAAATAAATTTAATTACGTTATTTAATTATCCCATACCTCTAGCACAGAAAAAATGAGACAGACCCCGGGTGTTGCTGGCACATTCCCTGCATGCTCCTACAAGCAAGTTGCAGCACTGCCAGGCAGGGCATTCTGGGGGAAGGATGTCTACAGGACATGTTTGCATGTTCTGTAGACTCAGGCGTGATGGGTAGAAAAGGTGCCTTAGGAAGGTTGTAGTTGTTGTTCTTGTTGTCCCATTCCCACTAACAAGATGGCCTTGCTGTCTCTTTTCTTCCCTTTTGTGACTGAACTAATGATTTATACTTATTCCTCCAGTTAGGAGTTTGTTCTGCCAACTTGATGCAGACCAGGTGACCTAAATTCCTCCATTTGAAAACTGACATGCATTTAAAAATAAGCAAGGATAATTTCAAAAGAAAAACCAAAAAAACCAAACCAAACCAATAAAAAAAAAAAAAGTCAGGTGAACTTTGGAAAACAGTTTTCCCTAAGTGATAGAGTAAATTATTAATTCCAGAAAAAAATCATTATGCAGTTAGCATTAACAATATGGCAAAGAATTCTCTTGTTTGTTTTATGGATATCACACAAAGGTGTTTCTGCTATTAAGGCTGAAGGGCATACATGACTTGCAAATGTGAAAGCTTCTGCAAATAATTAAAGCATGGCAGAAGGAGTTCACAGGCTATCTATGCTTGTCATAAATAGTTATTAGCCTGGATCTTTTGTCTGCTTGAATGTTTTTATTTATGTCATCTTTCTTGTTTTTATTATTTAATTACTGCAGCTGTTTGTCAAATTATGACATTAGGGGATCATAGTAGCATTTATAAAAGAAGGAACACCATGTACTAGTGTACATGCATTTAAAAATATCAGAAACATTCTAATTTAAAAGGTGATATAGTACACTATTTTATCTAGATGCTTCCCATTCCAGGAGACTTCTGTTTCCTAATTCTGGGCTTCAGGCTAAGAAAATGGATAAATTTGATTTTTGCAACTTGGACAAACTATTTGATGTATAAGGAGCTTGTTGGATGGCCACAGTTCTAAACTAAAAGAGATTAGGTGTAGATTGGACATAAGGAAGAAGTTCTTTACTATGAGGATGGTGAGGCACTGGAGCAGGCTGCACAATGAAGCTGTGGATGCCCCATCCCTGGATGATCATCTATCCAAATGATAATAGATTTTCCAAACCAAATGATTCTATCATTCTGTGATTCTATGATTTTATACATAACCTTTAAACTGGTGCATAGGTGAGATATAAATTCAAATTCAGCATTAGAGGATGTTAAATCTTCTTCAAATAACAGGCAAATCCATCCAAACAAAATCCCAGACCTGAAAAGATCTGGGTGTAATTTGTCTGCACTTGTAATATGCCATTTGAAAGGGATAGAGTGGATACCAAGAAGCTTCAATTAGCAAGGGAACGAATTAAAGAGATGAGATAACAAAAACCATAATAACTGTAATGGGCTTTGGTTTGCATTTTGGGGAATGAAACTACCCAGGGAGATGTTTGCAGACTGTGTTCTTCAGCACCCTCTCCTGGCTGGCTCAAGGGTGGCCATACAGCCTTGGAAAGTGCCAGGTCTTCTGGGGAAGCAGAAGATGACACTACACCTATATTTTCAATGGAAAGTTAAAGTGGAAATGAAGTGGATGAGAGAAACAAAATTATTTTTGTATTTCCTGTAGGTACCATGAGCCTATCTGCGGGATTGAAGAGGGGTTGTGTTTGTCATAAAGTATTATTCATTTGGGAAATGAAATCACACATTTGCATTCTCACATGCTTGGACCCAGAGCCAGAGCAGCCACCTGTGATGTGTGGTGAAGCCACGGTGCTGGTGCTGCAGAAAGGTCACTCCAGTGGGTGCAAGCACGTCCCCCTCCCCTGTGCCTTCCCAAACAGCGCATCCACGGCTCCCAGTCACAGCACAATGTATCCCAGGGAACACAGTACAGGGCTTTTAGCTGTAGCTCTGGGAGGAGGGGAGCAGTAAAACAAAATCCATGTTCTGTCAAAATTGGTTTAATGCCTAACATGAATAATTTCTTCCAAGTATGCAAAATGGAGAGAGAAAGAACATTCTCTAACCAGGTCACCACTTACTTCAGTTGCAGATGTAGTCCTAAAATGCAGTAATTTCATAAATCCTAAATTTCACTTGATGCATATGAATGTAAGATGTTATGAAATTAAAGGCAGGGCTCTAAGTATCAGGCTGTTTTATGAAAATGTTGACATTCTCTTTTGTAAGAATATCTCAGACAAATGAAAGCTAAACATTTTTCATGCCTTAAAGGGATTTTGGTAAGGATGTTCATACTTAGAGATGTATGCAATACATAAGAGTAAATTAATCTTTTATAATATATACATATATAAAAATAAATACATGTAGAAAAGATTGCATCTAAAAGAAAATATATTTCTAAATTACTATGAAGATGTGAGTGATTTTCAAGGCTTTTGATAATGATTTTCTCAAAAAAGTCAGAATAAGCCAAATACAAGGTGGTAGTTTATTAGAGATTTGCTATCTTTGATCAGCAGGTATGTCATGAAGGTACACAAAAGCAACTTCACGTTGATAACAAACTCAGCCACACTTCATCCACAGCCCGAGCCAAAGTCCAGATCTCACACACAAACTACCTCACAACGGGTAAGCACAGCGACGCCCCAGTGACAATTCACGGGCTACAGGACTGCTGCCAGTTACCAGTCAGGGATATTAGAACCAAAGGATCATGGAATCACCAAGGTTGGTAAAAGACATCTTAGATCACCAAGTCCAATCACCAGCCTAGCACTGCCACCATTTTCACATTTTCACCACCCCTGTACTGCCACCATTTTCACTTGAGCACATTAAACCGTGTGCTCAAGTGCCATAGCCACATGCTTTTTGTACATTTTCAGGTCTGGTGACTCTTCGCTTCCCTAGGCAGCCTGTTGCAATGCTTGGCAGCCCTTTTAATGAAGAAAGTTTTCCTGATATTTGAGCTAAACCTCCCCTGGTGCAACTTGAGGCCATTTCCTCTCATCCTGCCACTTGTTACTAGTGAGAAAAGACTGACCCAACTCATTTTAACAACTTTTTTCAGAATCATTAAATCAATCTTCTACTCAGAGTAATAATAGTCATGCACCAATGTCTCAATCGAGATGAATTTGACATAAAATCACACCCCTTGTGCTGTATGAACAATAGGAAAGAAGAATTTTTTCCCTAATGCATCTATTTCTACTGTTAGAGAAATTATTACTATCTGAACAAGAACAAAAATTGGTTTGAACTCATTTATCAATATTCTTTTCATTTCCCAACTATTTTTAGGATTTTAGAGAAACTACATTTTTGGCAATTGTGCAGGGGAAGAGAAAGTCCCTAAAAGATTTACTTAGTCCAGTGTTAGACAGACAAATGCAACTGTCCAACCTGTGAATCACAGAGGGGTCTCAAGGGACAAAGCCAGTAGCAGTGAACCTCTGCAAAAAACCTTGGCATACAACATCTCTGCCTTCGTGGTCTTCATCTGGCCTGTTTGAACTGATGGCTTTTAGTGGGTAAAAGCACTTTTCATTCTTTTAATAGATTCTGAAATATCCTATGAATAGTGCTAGAAATTTTGTAGAATATAATGATGACTTTTACATGAAGAACAACATATAGATAATGGCAGATATGTTGATAGTCTAGACTGCTGCAAAAATTCCTGCAATATTTAACATCCATTTGCCAAAACATTCAGTTTGGGGATAGAGAAACTACTTTCAACCCAAATGAAATTTAAGTAAAAATTGCATTTATAGAATTGAATTAATATAAAAATAACTATCAGATTGTATTTTGAGTTTTTTAAACATAAGGATCAGATCTTTTGTACTTCCCTTCTAAATCCCACATCTGCATTCAAACCAAATGCGCTAACACCTTCTAGAAATACTGCAGAAAACTAGGTCAGGAAAAAGTGCAGGGCTACACTCAATTTTACAGAATTTTATGGTATTACAGAAGTTTTCAGACCCAATTTTTATACCAATTCACTGAAGTGGCACTTTTTGAGTGACCCTGTCAGCATAGCACCATTGTAGCTGGTATAATTTGAATTAACTATTACTATTTAGTCTCAGAAACAATCTTATTACTAATATTTTCAATTCTATTTTTATTGAGATTTAATGACAAGTTATCTTCCAAATCTTAATATTCTGCAGATCTGTAGTAAAATATCAATGTATATTTATCATATCAGAATGCTAAATTCTTTTATTGTATAAATGATTTAAAAGAATGTAAAACTAGTTTACCATTCTGCTGCTCTTCTTGTAGGCAACATGAGGCACACAACATTTGAAATGCACATACAAGGATTTATTTCTTTTTGAGGAAAGCACAAAATCAAGACTTTGCTGAATATGTACTTGGAGTGGTGCTCTGCTAACAATTAGATAGTAGTTATATATGAACATCATTTGCAATTGCTAATCCATTATTAGTAGTATTTATATAAAAATCCAAGTGAGATTAGGACCCAAACTGTTTTAAATTACTTAATTTAGAAAGAGAGAATCTGATAAGAGATGCAGTGTTTCATATCCATGTGTCTGATGAAATGCTTCCTCAGTATCTAATGTTAGAGACTGGTTGGCCTTTAGACTTGCCTGTATGAATGAGGGAAGGGGCAGTGGAAGTATGGAAAAAGAACTCATGGATATAAAAATATGATGTCTCCTGCTTCTTTGTTTATGCTTCAAATTTAGATTTTTTCACACAAGTGTGTTACTGACACCACCATGGAGAGCCTCTTGGGTAATTGTCTGTTTGGAGATGGAGAGCATTTTCTTGGATGAGGTAGTACCTCCTTTACCTCAGCTGAGAGTTTGAGTCACAGCCAAGAAAAGGACAACACCTGAGGGCTCTGATAATTCTCAGGTGGAGGTCTCCCAGCCTATTTGCTATAGCCATTCAATCAGTTGCAAATTAATTTAATAATTAATTATTTTAATAATTATACTTAATTAGAGCCAGAAAAACACTAACCTGTCTGAACAACTCAGCATTAATTTCCAGAATTATTTTCCAAGCTATTTATTGTCTTGAAGAAGATTAAAAACTAAGGGTCAAATTCTTTCCATGAGTAGAGAATGGAACCAATTTGTCCCATTATCTGACAACCTTTCACAGGGGTACTCAGCATCTCCTAATGAGTTTTAAGTGTAATTTGAGTCAATTTACATCCTCTGTGCTAATGTTTATTGATGCATTTTTTCAGCATTTTTTCTGAATACTCAAAATCTTCATACATACAAATGAAAGGAAAGAATTTATTTTGCCATTTTCTGAATCTATGGCATACACAAATGAGACATGAATTTATTAATTGCTCAGTTTTACATGTATTCAGCACATCTTAGAGAAAAGCAATTATAATTAATTTTTTTCACAAAATTGATAATGTTAGTATGGTAATTCTATGAGTAATAGCAAGCTCTGAAGCAAATAACCAACATTTGTAATCTCAAAGCCCATTATCATCACGTGAATTATCTCTTTAACCACCTTTGGTCCAAGAGGATCTATTATGTTGCTAGTGATCTTCTTTGTCATTATACAAAGCAATTTAATTAAGTTCATAATAAATTCCACCTCTCTTCCCTTGCATAGTTTATGTGGAAAATGCAATTAATTTATTTTTGCAATATAGACCCTTTAATAAAGACAAATGTGTAAAATAAAGTGTCTTTCACAGTTGTTTTGCAGCCCTTTTAATTAGTTATTATTACAGGCTAATGTATATGTTATGGAGAGATCAAAAATTAGTGAATTTCTCAACAATTCCATAAGTCTCAAACCTAACACTGCATTTACTTGTAAAAGCAAAAAAAGACTGACTTTACTGAAGTCACCATGTTCAGTTCTAAGCATGTTTTCTTAAGTTGCTCCAGGTGCAATGGAAAGTTATAATTTCATAGCCTGATGTGTTGTTCTATTCTACGGTCAACACAGGCTGAAAATCAGAGAATCTTCTTACTGTCAAACCTGTGTGTGTGTGCACAGCTGTACGACATTACTGTCATGTTCCTTTTTCACAGGTAGTGAAGCAAATAATCCATATACTAAAACTGATCCTTGAATGATCCTAATAAAAGAAAGGAGTCCGGCACAAATCTATAATATAGCAAGGTAAATTTCGTTAATTGAGCTATAGTGATGAGCTCTATGCTTATTTTTATTACAGCTGCAAATTCAAAATGATTTGAATTACATCACCCTTCTGCCAGACTAGAAAATTTCAACCTGTAATTCAGCTGATACATTTGAACACTTGTTTCAGTTGCCTTTTTTATGGAATTGTTTTTTTTTTTTTTGCATTTTCTTTGAATAAATTAAGATACTTTAGAATCTCTTTAACTTTTCTGAAGAGTCAGGATAATTTATGCTTAAACACATATGCATGTTGTTTTATTTACTTCATGTCCCTAGAGATTTAAAATCTAATAACAATCTTGGGTGTCTAAGAATATTTTGATACTTATAAAATTTGATAAATATAACCAGTGATTCAGTGTATCACAGATCATACAATTTATTATGAGCCTTTCCATGCAGAACATATTGTAAGGTGAACTAACACATCAGCCAGCTACTGTACATCTGTATCTTTCCAGCAATTGTCTTTGGAATTGGTTGCTTCTCTCGAATGAGTGGAGAAGAGCCTTTCAATCTACGAAGGGTAAGCTTTCTTAAATTACTTCACACTTTTTAGGAGATAAACAGGCATGTGGAAAATTACTGTGGAAAAAATGCTCCATGGTTTCTTACTCTGTGCACTCAAACTCCAAGCGTGGAATTGATGGTAGAGTTAAACAGTATCACAGCCTTCCCTGTGGACTGTTGACTAGGAAAGAGAAAATTACTGTGAATTATTAGGGGAATTTAAAGCAAATAAGCATGGCAGATCAGATGGAGCACCTTTCCCTTCTTAATCCCTAGCCTAGATATTGCTAGAAGCAATTTTTTCTGAACTGATTCTGAGAATCACAAGTTTTATCAAATAAACTGGAGATGGAATAAACTAATTTTATATAATTTCAATGTAAGTAAAAATAATCTACAGAGAACCTTTCCTTAGGTCTTCTGAACAGCAAAGTTTCTGTGTGGCTTTGCAACAAAACTGAAAACAAAAAAGAATTGAAAGAATATCTTATTTCACAGATGTCAGCTATATTGATGTATCCATTCTTCATAGCATCCAGAACCAAAAACCTGACTATACAGAAACTCTATATGAACTCTATGTATGAGTCAGATAGTTCCAGAAAATTTCAAATGAGAAACTGTGCATCTATATTGGAATAAAAGCTGGCATTCAATGTCATGTACTTTATTTAAGCTGACTTCAGCAGGGCTAACTGGAGTGCAGCAGAATGTGAGTGTGGCTCTGTGAAGCACATGGCTGTGGGCATCCTTGGCATAGGGAACTTAAAATAAAAATGGGAATTTCAGCTTTCATTTTTCTGTGAAGATAGCACAGAAAAGGAAGCCTGGCTATTCCTGTGTGCAAGTTTATGACAGCAAAAACTAGGGCACCTGTCTGTGGTGGTGCTGCCTACATTTTATTCAAGATCATAGGCTCTTCCCATAAAAATCCGTTGCTATTCATTTATGCCCTGTAGCACATTTACTACTTAACATCAAGGAATAAAGTAACAGTAATGAGCTTCAGTGTACACTCTCAACAGATCAAGTCAGAGAGAACAGCACATGCCTCATGCTGCTCTCCTGAAGTGCACACTGAGCACCATGAAGAGCTCAGAATCAAACAGAGAATGATGTGCTCTGCTTGTGAGCCCACAGCTCCAAAGGAAAATGTGCTGCCTTGGCAGTTAGGCAAACTTGGGCCTCATGAGCTGAGCACAGTTAATGTTCTCACTTAGACATTTTGACCTCCTGAGATAATGTGAATTTAACACTTTGATGTAAAATATCAAGATTTTATAAAAAGAAAAAGATAAAAAAATTTACATCAAATAAAATAATTATATAGACTAGACCAGACTAAACTTGTTCAGTTGAAGGGGATCTACAACAGTCATTTATCAATTGCCTTATAACTTCAGAGCTGCCCAAATGCTAAAGGATATTAAAGGCATTGTCCAAATGCTCTTGAACATTGACAGGTATCACAACCTCTCTAGAAAGCCTTTTTCAGTGTCTGAGTACCTCATGGTAAAGAAATATTTTCTTTATACACTTCAAAACTTAGGAAAATTTACACCCTTTTTTATGTCAGATCTTTCCAATAAAGTTTTCACTTCCAGAAAAATTATAAGGCTAAATAATAATAATCCTTAAAAATAAAATAAATATATATATATGGGATCTGCAATCAAATTAGTAACTATTGTTTGTCTGTCAGACACTGTATAGTTATGCTGAATTGTAAAAGATATCTGGGCTGTTTTTCACTCATCTCAAAATGCTGCCTATGTTGATAAAGACTACTAGAATCAGCTAGTATGAAATTATCTCTAAAGGCTAAAAAGTATCAAAAGTAATATTTTAAGGATTATTGTAACAGAGATTATGTGTTACTTTTTGAGATGAAACATGCTGATTTCTTGATTGCTGTATTTTGAGCTATGAACATGAAGAATTTCCAAAATAAGTTCCCTCCCACAAGCATTATTTTCTTAATCGTTTTAGTGCTGCTGCCTGGAACAAGCCCTGTTGATTTGATTCAGGAAAGCAAGCAGAGCTTCAACCAGCAGTGTCAGTACAATAGGAACAATAAATCTCCTTCACAATTTAAACAAGAAAATACTTGCCTTTTGAGAAGAGATGAGACAGCACAGCAACAGCTGTGTTCTTCTTAGAGAATCCTGTCTTGGACACACTGGTAAAAGAATTTTTCCTTTTTGATCTGGATCCAAAAAATAAAGCTGTTTAAATACACTTAACATGCGGCTGTTGCACCCTTTCCAAACAGAAAACAAAGAGACATGCACTAAGTCCTTATTTGCTGAACTGCACCTTTGTTCTAGGCAGAATGCTAATGGAAAACCTGCTACTTACACTGCTCCTGCTACTTTGCAAAGCAATGATTTGATCTGACAAAGAGCTTCTAGCAAAAAATATCCTGTTAATAAAATCAGAACCACTGTGCTGCACCCTTTCAGAGTGAATGTGGGCAGAAACCAGCAGCAGTTCAGGGCATGAGTAAGTGAAGCTGAAGAATATAAAAGCCTTGGCCATGGTAGTGCATGGTAGTGTTTGTTGCCCTTTCAAGAAATTCTTGTGCAAGCATATTTAAGCAATGAAAATAAGATTTGATTGTTGACTAATTCTATCAATTTCTTAATATGCTTCTATCAACTCCATTGAGGCTGTCTCAAAGACACTGTGAATCAGACATGTCAGTCCTTTCCTGGAGTACTATACCCCTTTTGTGAAGAACACAGATTGTTTAAAATGAAAAAGATGTAAAAACAGCTGTAAGATGATGTGAATCAAGGAAAATACAATGTAAAATTAGGAATACTTTTTTTCCCCCTTTTTCTTTTATTCATTAAGTCCATAATAGTACTTGAGTAATTTAATTCTATGAGGCATAAATCAGTGAATTCTGGTTTGGACAGTGCCATCTGTCCCATTACAAGTGTCACAGCTGGGATTGGGAAAAAATATCCATACTTTTAATGAATTTACTCCCATTCTTTGAAGATTGTAAGTAGAAAGTTGATTACATTGATATTCAGCTTTTTCACTCATTAGTAAATATTCAGAAACTCCTAAGTAAGGGAGGGTAAAAAGGTATGAAAAGTAACAGTTAAATCATAGGATAGCAGTGGAGTTAATTGCTATCCTACTCTCTAGAGACACTATTATCTACCCCAGTTCCTTGGGGATTTTCCATGTCTACAGTCTAGGTAGCCCTTTCTGTTTTGGGGGATTTCCATCTTGTTTTCATTGTCTCAGGAGTGCTTTCCTGCACTGCTTATGTGTGTGACTGCTTTATTGCCCTTTTTTATGTGAATCTCATTCATGTCCTTCTTTTCTGGCCACTTGCCAGCCAGAGAACAGCTTCTCATATCCCATTTATCTTCCTAATAAGTCTCTTCTTGAAACTCCTAGGGTCTCCATATAAATGACTCACAATCCCCCTGTGGAAGTAGCTGCTGTCTTAAGTGCTTTGTTGACTCAGGTGTTTGATCTCATCTTTCTCATCAGATCTCTTTGAAGTACTTTATTAATTCCAGAGGGAAAAGAATATCACCTGAAATCCAGGTTTCTTCTTCAGTTCAGCCTCGATGTTGCCCTGTTTTCAAGAAGGAGCATGGAATCTCTTGAAATGCACTGTTAAAACCAGCTAATTGCTGACACTTGATCACAAGAACACTTCCACAACATAAATATGATTATTTAGTTTAAACCTACAGCAGATTTTGAAAAAATCACTGGGAAAAATCATGGCAGTAGGTGCCTGCATTTATGCTGGAGAAAGCTGGTTTATTCCAGTAACGCTGATATCAAAAGGGGTCTGTTTTGGAAAGGGATTAGCACTGTTTTAATCTCTTTAATATTCATGGAATCATAGAATGGTTTGGTTTGGAAAGGACCTTGAAAGATCATCTAGTCCACCCCATGTGAGGCAATATCATATCAAGATGTTTATATACGAATTAATGTTCTGCCAGAGGGGGGTTTTTTTTGTTTTGTTTTTTTTTTTTTGTTTTTTTTTTTTTTTTTTTGTTTTTTTTTTTTTTTTTTTTTTTTTAATCAGCGCGGGAGAGCCTGCCAAAAAGGTTTCCCTCATGCCGCGGTGCCTGCGGGGCAGAGCGGCCGTGGCCGTGCGCCGTCTCCAGCACCGCGGACAGCGCCCGGCCGAGCGCGCCCGACCCGCGGCCGGCGCCGCGCCCTCCGCGCTGCCGGCGCCCCTTCCGCGCTCGAAGTGCGCATGATGTATGCATGCCACGGCCATTAGTCTTAATGGCATGCAAACCAGACTCCGGTCTTACGGGAACCGCGCTTATGCAAGGAGCATGATTGATGATAATGGGAAATGGACTCACCCTTGGACATCCTGAATAGGAGAGCTGAGTGATTTGCACCTCTCTGAATGCAACGTCGAGAGGGCTTTGAACAGCAGATGACACATAACATGGCAAAGTGTATTATATATACACTGAGGTCCACTCGGTGTTACATTAGATAAATTTTATCTGTGGCATAACCTGAGTATTTCACTCAGATGAGTCAGAGAATGTGCTTCATAAAACTTATGCTCCAGGGTAGATGGTGTGAATTGCAGAAATGAAAAGGTGTAAGCAAAATATTATTCACATCTTATGTTGTTTAAAGGGTTGAGTCTGTATAGATAATAACACAATTCAACAAAGCCAACAAAATTACAAGCTGATCAGATAGTCTTTCTGAAGCTTCTTGGATGATTCCAGTGCTGTTCTGTGCTTGGCATATGAGTAGAAGGACTGATGTTTTCTCAAAAAGCTCAGCCTTTATTGCACATGAACCTCTGGCTGTGGAGCACATCCATGAGAAAATCTCCTGATTTTCCTGCTTGCGAGATTTTGGCTCTTGATGAAAGATCAGAGCTCACTGCTGTCATATAGTGCATGCAGAGTAATTTGAGCCCTTTCATCTGAACTCAAGTATTATTCAGGGGAAACTTAAAACAAAAGGGAAATTCTTAAAACTCCATGCAGGCAAGATTATTCAGTGGAAAGAAAAAGTGATTTTTTTCAGTGTAAAAACCTGAATTTGTAGTAGTCCTGGTTAAGAATAAATGGTCTTAATTATGTGTGTTTAAAGCAGTAATTGATAATATTGTTGAAGTTTTCACATGCACATTAAATTGGTTTTTTACACATAAGGTTGTAGCTGCTTCTCCAATCTTGAAATATGAAATGGCTTTCAAAAAAGCAGACATACTTCTGAGCAAGTGCAGCCTGTCAAGTTCTGTGCATAAAAAGAAATCATCCTATGACCTGCTTTTCTGTTCAATGTGTTAGTTAAAATGTTTTTGGCACAACAAGAGAGATGGCTCCTTGGCTCCTTGCCATATGCGTCTTTTTCATACCTGGAGTCATCAGCTGCCTGACTCCCCTCCCTTTCTTCCTTACTGTAGCCCTAGAATACAAAATACTCAATAAATGCACATTTTCTTGTACATTAATTATAATGGTTTTCACACCCCAATGTTAAATTGAATGTATATATGAAGTTCTCAAAAATGGGTGGATAAGATATCCTGTCTGTAGGCTTTTGGGCAGATATGAGATAATTCACAGTAGTATTTTTAGAGGTGTGTGTGTTTAAAGATTGTGTTTTTTCCCTTGAGCTTCACACAGTCCTAGGATGCACTGACACAGATATTCTTAAACACAGCAACGATCTTTAACAAGCTGTGATCTAAGCACAAACAGACAACAATCAGTTTGCCCTGTAGTGCTTGTGAAGGACAGAGGAGGTTCGAGGAGCATGCCCATGCAGCCCACCGAAGCTCCTGTTGCAGCTGTGGAGGTAGCAGAGTGAGCCGCGGAGCAGCCATGCCATCTCCATGGTAACAGAGCGCAGGGATGGCGACGCGGTGTTGAGCATGCACTGCTCCTATTGCTATGCAGCCTCTTGCCTCAGGAATTTTTCCGTGCTGTCTCCAAATAGAACCTTGCTTTTCCTTCAACCATCTGGAAATACAGAGATTGCAGAGCAGTCCTGAACTGCTAGACAAGACTGAATAAACAAAGGTAAATTTTATGTCAGAATGCTAAGCCACAAATGCAAAAGCCATAAAGCTACTTGTTGAAGAGACTGTAATGAATTCTGCACTTATTCAATAAGTTAGGTGATATTACATGTTTTTAGATTCCTTCTGTTCCTTCTCCACTCAGGAAGCTCAGCTGTAAATTTTCCTGCTGCTCACTGAAAGGAGGTGGATTAGACAGTATGTTACCCACAATCACTTCTGTGAATCACTTGGAAAAATCTGTTCTTTTTTCATCAAAGAGGAAAGCAGAAATGGGTTCAAATTAAACTACCAGAAAATATCAATGGGGGAAAGGTATTTTCTAAACAATATTTTAAATGCCTCCAGTGATTTGGAACCTGGTTATTGGTGGGTGGCTCCTTGTCAGCAGACTGAGCCTGCTCTATGCACACACCAGATTTCTTCACTTTTCTCCAAGCCAAGCAGTACCCAGATAACTAGTACTGTGAATGCATACTATGGTGCACCTCTCATCGATGTTTTATAGCACAGACTTACTGTCATTCTCACCACGACTTCTGGGGTGCAGACAATGTGAGCTCAGGGTTACCATGGACAGTTGAACAGATATACCACAAAGAGTTTCATACATTTTGTTCCATGGTTAGTGCAGTAAATTTGTATGCAGGCACCACATTTCACATAACACATGCCGGAGATTCAAGTTTGCACACACCAAGGGCTGAACACGATGCAACACCCCACAGCTCGAACCATGACCTTTCTCTTTGCTTATGTTTCTGAATATAACACTTATATTTAGAATATAAGGAAGTGTGACTCATTCATCTCCACAGATTTTGTCCTTCTATTGGCACCTTTCTCATTTCTTTCCCCAGCAAATTAATCTCTTTTCTCTCTGTGTACTGTAAGGCTTTCATCATTTTACTATTTTCATTGCTTCTTTTTCTGGGATTTCCTACTATGTCTGTATAGAGAATGTTGGCATGGCCAATGGGCAGAAGGATTGGAATCCCTAAGGCAGGAAAATGTAATCTGATTTGCATAGTATTTTTCTGTAATGGTGAATCTTCCATTGAAGCATCAAAAAGAGGATTTATACATGGTCAGGATTTAACCCATAGTTCCTAGATATGATGGTGATAAATAGGCCAGAAATTCACCCCCAAAGACATTATTGTTAATATGCACAGGAAATGAAGGATGTAGATCTGCCTGTGCTTGTTTCTTCTAATGACTAGGTTCTGAATCTTTTCCTGGCTTTAAATGAAATGTTTTAATTACATTTCTTTTTTAAACTGTGTGTATTTTTTTTTGCTGAGCGTACCAAGTGGTGACACATGAAACGGCATATCTTAAAAAGTGAGGAGAATAAAGAAAAGGTTTCTGAGATGCTGTTTTTGAAACTAACATTTACTGACAAGTTTGTTACACTTCCC
The DNA here is from genome assembly GCF_037042795.1 of Molothrus aeneus. NCBI lineage: Eukaryota > Metazoa > Chordata > Aves > Passeriformes > Icteridae > Molothrus > Molothrus aeneus. Next base: position 140,362,018 of record NC_089646.1, on the reverse strand, counting down.
AGCAGTGCTGACCTTATTATGCCAGTCTCATCTTACAGAAACCTCCATGCAGCAATGGAAAAAGAGGGTAGCCTATTTTTATAAAATACAAAGTGTTCACAGATCACAATGCTCACTGAAGCAAACACATCTTATGATGACTTTAAAGGAATAATAATAATAATAATATTAATAATAATAAGGTAGTTTTTTCTTGTAAGAGGAAATCTGCTACTATTCAAAGCATTGTGCTGGATTATAACCAGGACAGATAGGCAGCAATTTTGCCTGAGAATTCAATGGATAAGGCATTTGAGAATAAATCTCTAAGCCAGATGTTATTAGCAGTGGTATGTTTGTTTATGTGCCAAGGTTTTGGGAGCGGGGGGTTGAAGGGGTGGCTTCTGTGAGAAGATACCAGAAGCTTCCCCCATGTCAGACAGAGCCAGTTCCAGGCAGCTCCAAAACAGCCACTGCCCTCAGCTGAGTCCTTTGTTGGTAGTGCCTCTCTGATAATGTGCTTAAGAAAGGTTAAAAAGTGCTGCACAGCTGTTGTGAGAGACAAGTGAGAAAATGTGAGAAAAACAGTCCTGCAGACACCAAGGTCAGTGAAGAAGGAGGGGAGGATGTGCCCCAGGTACTGGAGCACAGATTCCCTTGCAGCCCATGGAAAAGACTCTGATGCTGCACACTGTCCCCCTTCAACTCAAGGAGGACCCCACATGAGGGGAGGGGGATGTGCCCTGAGGGCAGCTGTGGCCCATGGAAACCCTGCAGTGGAGCAGATTCCTGGCAGGAACTGTGGTCTGTGGGAGAGGATCCATGCAGGAGAAGGCATCACTGGCAGGATGTGAGGAGGGCCCACCCAGGAGCAGTTTGTTCCCAAAGGACTGTTCTTGTGGGAAGGATCAACACTGGAGAAGTTTCTGAAGGACTGTATCCTGTAGGATGTGCCCCATGCTGGAGCAGTGGAAAAGAGTCAGGAGGAAGGAGCAACAGAGGCAAAGTTATGAGTTGTGAACTGTCTCCAACCTGCATGCCCCATCTCCCTGATCTACTTGGGGCAGAGAAGTAAAAGAGTCAGGAGAGAAGCTAAGCCTGGGAAGAAGGGTTGGTAGAGGGGAAGGTGTTTTTAATTTTGTTTTTATATTTCTCACTTTCCTGCTGTTATTAACTGATGAGAAATAAAATTATTTTTACTGAAAGTCATGTCTCTTTTGCCCATGATGGTATTTGGTGAATCATTTCCCTGTCCTTCACTCAATTTATAAGCTTTTCATTGTTTCCTTACTCTCTCCTCATCCTACTGAGGAGAAAGTTGCTTGCTGGGTATCTGGTGACCAGCCAAGGTCAACACATCACAGGGTGCATCAATTTGAACAAGTACATTTCACACTAGAAAGTTCCTTTTAGCTCTTTTTGGGGGTTAACATTCTTAATGAGCTTTAAAATAGTAACAGGTATTCATAGGTTGCAGAGGCTTTCTGTTCTTTGGAATATCTTTGGTCTAGCTCTCACCATCTGCAGGTCTTTTCATGCTCCACTGAAAAGGGGTTCACATTCTCAAGCTGTGTACCACAAGTTGTAACCCTGTCTCAGAAACTCATGAGAGATGGCAGGGGAATTGGAAATAGATGATCTTCAAGGTTTCTTCCAAAGCCAAACCATTCTATGATTCCATGATACATTTACCTGTTGCCCAAGACTCCTCCTTCTGCAACAGGTTCTCAGAAAAACTGATCAAAGATAAATATGTGTCCATTCACTGGAAGCTGAGGAGCTGGCTTCAGACCAGAATGTGGAATTCACACTTCATCAGTGGTACAAAGAGAGGATGGTTTTATTTCGAAGGGCAGAGGAAAGACATCCATTCTCTTCCTCTTTAACTCCTCTATATCATGTGATATAGCAGCCTTGTTTAAGGGAGTTAGTAGAAATTCAGAATAATTTGGTAATTTTGTATGAGTACTCCCAGGAGGCAACAATAAACCATAGTGATTAAAAGTTTGACTTACAGAATAATACAAGAATTAATTGTTTTTTATAAACTAATTTAACACCTATCTGAAGATAGATTAGGATGATATGTTGTAACAGGTGATATGGAGTTACCTGAGCTTTACCACATATGGCAACAGGACTGTCAGAAAAGTTGTAATTATTAGCATACATCCTGCCAGTGAATGAACAGGCAGAAACTGAGCAATTCTGGACAGTCTAGGTGCAGTATTTTTAGTTAGAAGCACTATACCTGTGACTGCCTAATTCAGTCCCCTAGTGAAGATTGCTGCTGGATTCTTCACTGACATTGTCTCAATCATTTCCAGCTGACTTCTATTTTTCACATTTTTCTGCTGTCTCTGCAGCTCTGTTGTAGTTCCATGACCCATTTAATGGACCTGAAGCTCCCAGGGCTTGGGAAGCTCTAGCTGGTACATACCGCTATGGAATTAGTGGCAAGGGTGCTACAAACCCATCAAAGAACTTTCAACTCAGTGCTGACTTCCTACAGAAAATCACACCAGGTTTACAACATTTGTCTCTTGTTTTCAAACTACCAAAACACTTGGGTTCAAAGAGTCTAAAAAGTAATTTAACTTTCTAGGTTGAACACAATGACTGAAGATAAAGGAACAAGCAAGTGAAGCAAATGAGTCATCTATGCTTAATACAGTACCAGAAGAACTTGTATTATGACAGAGAGAAAAAGGATAAAAAACACGGACACGCTTGTTGCAGTCCGACTCGCTGCAACCCTGAGTCTGGTCCAGCTGGGGGGAAACTGGCAAAAATAGAGGAATGGGATGATGGACTTGCCCAAAAAATAAAGAACTTTTCTAGCAAAATAACAAATCTAGAAACTGCATGATCTGAGGGGCAATATCCAAAGACCACGGGGCATGGTGAACATAGCAGTATATAGGGGTATTCTGAGGGCAGGGCTCCAATCACGAACGTGAACTCGGAACATGACCTTGTATGTGACAGGTCCCAAACCAACGGAGAACAAGAACCAGAAACATGACCTATAGAATAATCCCATTAACATACTAACTCCCATGACCACATTTTTCTCACCATAACCTGACCTGGTATCTCCATTTCAGTATCCTGCTTTCCAGGGTCTCAGGTTGATCCTCCTGTATAAGCCACCAAGGCTAAACCCCCATTCATCCCAGCCAGTTGTGTTCCTACACACATTTGCTGATAATCTCAGTAGAGGTGACATAAACAACTGCCTTTTGTCACCAAAGAGGATCACTTGTTTGGATAAGTGAACCATGCTGGTGAGAAGCTTCCCCATCATGTATTTCAGTGGAAGAGCAAGGATTTCAGTTTCCACAGCTGTCAGTCTGATACGTGTTTCGATGTCTCATACCTCCTGAAGGTAGTAGCCCTGCAGAGCTTTCATGTTTCAGTTTGACTCAGATCAAACTGATGTTACTGACAAGAAATGAGATCTTTAGAATATGACCTTCTGCTCTGTGAGCTCATTTCATTTGAAAGGGAATCATAGAATTGTTGAGTTTGCAAAAGACCTGTAAGATCATCAAGTCCAGCCAGTAACCCAGCACTCCCAAGTCCACCACTAAACCGTGTCCCTATGCGCCACTTGTCTGTTAATTACCTCCAGGGATGGTGACTCAACCACTTCCTTGGCCAGCCTGTCCAATGCTTTACAATGCTTTCAGGGAAGAAATGTTTCCTAATATCAAACCTAAACTTCCCTGGACACAATTTGAAGTGATTTCCTCTTGTCCTATCACTCGTTACTTCACAGAAGAGACCAAATCCCACCTTACTGCAAGCTCCTTTCAGGGAGTTGTAGAGAGTGATAAGGTCCCCCCCGAACCTCCTTCTCTCCAGCCTAAACACCCCCAGCTCCCTTAGCTGCTCCTATCAGCTTCCAGCTGTCAGTCTCAGCGTCAGAGTAGATTTATACTGTTTACACACTAAAGAAAATAAGAAAACTTGATTTTCTTGAAACTTTGATCACTTGCTGTTAAGAAAGTTGGGAAGCTTCTCGTCATCATTATTAGAAGTTGTGCATTTTGAATCAGTCAAAGTGAACTTTGGTGCTACTGTAACCAAACATTTAAAATCAGATAAATGAGAGATAAAATGTTCTAAAGTCCTATAAAGCACAAGCTGTAAAACAATATGTGAAAATATTATGAGTTTAATGAAGGTGCATGCATACAAAGAAGGTAGGTATTTGCTGTAAAGTTAAGAACCAAAGTAATGAGAAAAAAAATCTTCCTTTCTTTAATGAAATATTGAGTTTACTTAACCTTCTATTTTCCCAGTCCCTTTAGAATTAAGGGAAATGTGGTATATGGTTTCCTCTGATACCAAACACTGCTGTGAAGTCCTAGTGAGACTTTCTGAGTATTGTCCAGAAATAAATTTCCCCTCCTATTTTATAAATAAATTTGAAAAATACAAAGCTGAATAAATGTACTTTTTTGCCAGGCAGGTGGATGGATACACCTTACCCCAAGTTGCAGTCTGTGTGAAAGAAATATTGCTTAGCTTATCTATAATTTATCATGACTAGTCTGGATTCCTGTGCTTTTTATATGAAGTGATGGTGATGGCATGCAAAGAGTATGTTACTGAACTTCAAAGAAACCAGGCAAACAGAGAAAAGAGAGTGAAAAAAGTTGAACACTGATCAGACTTTCTACCTGTCAGCGGTTGCATTTTAGATCAAAGATTTTATTTATGTGCAAAAACTGTAGTCCATCTCAGTAATCAAAACCATTTCTAACACCACAGTGAAAACAAAGCCATAGAATTTCCCACTGGTTTTTCCAATGTTTCCATAGGATTTCATCATCCCTTCTCCACTGACAGGAAACAGGAACCCTTCAAGTCTTTTTATTTTATCATCATCCTACAAAATGTCTATGTTCTGTGAAGAAAATCTCTAGATCCACCCTCATGCAACCTCCATTGTATTCATAACTGAAAAATCAAAAAATCTTAGGTGTGTGGATGGTATCTCTCTTTTTTCTCATTAAACCCTTTTGTTCAGGTGCTGTATAACAGAGACCTCTGAACCTGATAACTCTTGATGTGGGTTCTGCTGTGTGAGCTGATCTGAAGATACCTTCACACAGAGAATTTTCTTACTGATTCTTCTGAGCTGGTTTTATCTGCAGCCAGTTTGTTTCAGCAGCACTTCTATTTATACTCATAAGCATATCAGTTCTGCAATTATCTGCAATGTTATTAATTGCAGAATGATATGTAGCAGGTATTTTGCTTTTAGACTAAAGTGTATTTTAAAATATGTGACAGCATTTCTTTTAAATGCTGGTGACCATCTTTGATATAGGCTTGTTCTGAATCCAGTGCTGAGTACTTCTGTTCTTACTTTCACAGTTAATATGAGAAAAGTAGGGTAGCAGTTATCAGACCATAAATTTATCTATAAAATCCAACTCCAACGCTCACCCTGTAATCTAAAAAGTCTTAATGGAAGACAGAAGTAGCTGACAGTAAGAAAAGGTCACAATCACTAAATCACATTCCATTTGTTCAGGCAGTCTGGCTTTCCTCAAGCTTGTCGTGGGGGCTGTTTTTCAGTAGAGACTGTATTTTTATGCACTGTGATGCATTGAGAAACATCAGAACTCAGTAACTCACTTTAATTTTCTCACTGAAATTAAGCAGTTATGCTCCTTTGCTGCTGAAGAAAATTATAATAAATTTATGACTACAGGCAGATCCTGAGAACTGCTCAAAACAACCTTGACTTTCCAGTCCATCTCTTTGGTTTGGCTGTGAGGTTATTATGGACTACTTATGCCGTGATAAAGGCACTTAAACAGGTTTCCAGCAATTCTATGACCCATTCATCTCATAATATAGAGCCATCAGGCTTGTCAAGTGTGAGGTACCCTTGATATATCTGTGCTGGCTGCTCCCAGTCAAATTTTTGTGCCTGGAAATGTCCTCCAGGAAAGTTTTGTTTCCTAATTTTCCTATGGACAAATATTAAGCAAACTGGCTGCTTCTTAGCCAGTTTGGGTGCAACATTTGCCTTTATTACAGTCACTGGGGATTTCACCTAACTTCTGTGACCTTACAATGATGACTTAGAGTGGCCTTACAATAGCAAATGGCAGCTCTTGTACCCACAAACACATCTTATCTGGTTCTATAGGCTTGTTTGCACTCACTTTTCTTAAGTGATCTCTAATTTTGTTCAAAAAGTCAGAGATAGCTGCATAGTGGGAAAGAGTCTTCACAGTTGATCTTAATGTGGGGATATTTGCACCATTTTCATTGTACTTGGAAGTTATAAAAGTATCTGTAAATCCAAACTAGCTTAATAAAGGATTGAAAGGGGTAAATTGGACTATAATAATACTGCTCCACAATCTTTAATTTAAATCAGATTACATTTAGTCAGGTATGGATTCCCTCTTATATAAATTTCAGGGTTTTGGTGTTTTTTGGGGGTGTGTTGTTGTTTGTTTGTTTGCTGGTTTGCTGGTTTTCTTTTTTTTTTTTTTTTTGGTTTTGGGTTTTTTTTGTTTTGTTTTTTGGGTTTGGTTTTTTTTTTTTTTTAATTTGAATCTTTCTTCTGGCAGATTTGTATAGACAAAACAACTGTGCCTGACAGAGTTACTCAGTAAATGTCATGCATTAAATCTGACCTGAAAACAAGTGTCTTTCAATACACAAGATAACAGGGGCTTTTGAATGTTCACTCTTTATAAGGCATTTAGGACACATCTGAATGCAATGAATAAAAATTGAGGAAAATTTCATTAATTCCAGCCTAAAACTGTATGTCATGGTTCAGGGGGCAGCATTCTAAAAACATACTGTGTTTGTCAGATTGAACTGGTTAATGTATTGTGGTATGAATATAAATTCACATGGGACAGGACCATTCTGGTTTGCATGCATGAATTATCACTTATTTCTATTTTGTCAGGAAATTCAGTCTTAACTAAATAACTTCCTTGCAGAGATTTTTTGGTGAGGCCCGTTTGTTTGTTTGTTTGTTTTTTACACTGGAGATTATTGGATTATACATTGTCCTGTGGGATTCAAGCACAGCATTGCCATCTGGTCAAGGGAGGTGATTGTCCCTCTGGTGTGTCCCCGCCTTGAGTGCTGTGTGCAGTTTGGGGCTCCACAGCACAAAGTTTTAGAGAGTGTCCAGAGAAGGGCCACCAAGGTGGTGAAAGTCCCCAGGGCCAAGGCTTACAAGCAGTGTCTGAGGTCACCTAGTTGGCACAGCTTGAAGAAAGGAAGGCTGAGGAGTGACCTTATCACAGCCTGCAATTTCCTCAGGGAGGGCAGTGGAGGGAGAGGTGCTGATCTCTCTCTGGTGACCTGCAATAGAACATAAAGAAATGGAATGAAGTTGTGTCCCAGCAGGTTCAGATTGGACATTAGGAAAAGTTTCTCCAAGAAGGAAGTGGCCAATCACTGGAAGAGCCTACCCAGGGAAGTGGTCATGGCACCAAGCTGGCTGGAGTTCAAGAACTGTCTGGAGGGTGCTCTTAGTCATATTTTTAAATTTTACCTAGTCCTGCAAGGAGCAGAGAATTGGACTTGATGATCCTTACTGGTACCTTCTGACCTGAAATATTTTATTATTCTGTATGTCAAAATGTGTCTAAATAATAAGCAAAATCTTCTCGGCAGACAGATTTCCAGGATATGCTTATACTCAGTTCCTGGGATCTGGAGAAATTTTGGCAGTGCCTCTGAGCTCACATACCAGGAGCTTCAGGAAAGCAGAGAACTGGTCCCATGAGGTGTTGAGTTCCTTCAAATCTTTTGGGTGTCTCTGAGATTTGTGTGTTGTGAAGAACCCTCTGTGACTGAGCCTACAGAAGCCACGCTGTGGCCTCACGGGGTTTGAGAGCTTACTGTGTGCACCAGGAGAGACTGAAGGCTTGCTGCATTGGAGAGGCATTATGGTCCTTCCATTGAAAGAGTCACCGTTCTCTTCCTTCTTTCCTCTGCTGCTTTTCCTCCCCATGATGGCCTTGACTCCGACTTCACTGGTGAAGAGCAAATGGTCTTTCTATAGCTTTTGTCTCCACCACCTGGCCATAATGACACCTGGAATTATGCAGCCTTATGCAGATCTTGTCTCCAGAGGTAAGCTTTAGCTTAAAATGAAAGCTTTGTATAACTTTGGCTTATCTGATAGTGTATCATCTGTAAGTGGGTAGCATAGCAGCTGCTCAAATCTGTTCTATTTATTTTTTCTTTTTTTCTTTTTTCTTGCTCAAGTCTTGCAGTCTGAATGTTAGGGGGAAAAAGTGAATTCAGAATTGAATCTCCCTTTCATGTTAGAAGTGAAATCCTGAAAAATAATCCCTTCTCATTCACACAGAGAATATAATTTTCTGATTTAGCTTGATTATTTCAGCTTTCTTGAAAATTCTCATAGGCCAGATCAAATTGTTCAGACAAATTCAGAATGATAACTGGAATCTGCCTGGCTTCATGGTTCTTTAGAGACAAGTGATTTTAAGGACACTTTCTAAGTGTTTTCAAATGAGAGCAAATGCTGACACCCAGAGGCAGGATAATGTAACACTTTACGGTGGCTCATGCGAATGTGAACACTGCACATCAAAAGGAGCTTCAAGAATGGCTTCTGGGGAACCTTTTAATGTACTTAGCTGTAGTTCAGGTTAATATTTGTATAAACCACCTTTGAGCAGGAGGTCAGACTAGAGACTTCATGAGGTACCTTCCAGCCTGAATTGCTCTGCAATTCTGTGACTGATTTCACACAACAATATTACATGTTAAGAGGAGCGTGGGACTGGGGACTACTTGCAGAAAATTTCATTTAATGTATTAGCTTCGCACCACTTTGGGACAGAGATAAAGGAAGACCCAGCTACCTACATCATCACATCATTTTATCTCATTCTGTAGTATGAGGTAAGAATAATCTACAAAACTACCTTTTAGCCTGAAATTCAATCCAATCAGTATGGAAGGCTGTAAAATATGAGAAAATATTCGACCATAATCCATAAAGAAAATTTATTAAAAAAAATACATCTGTCCACAGAAACAAGGCTAAAAAAAAAAGAACTTAATGACCATTCATTGCTTTTATATATTAAGCTGCTGTGGGTTTGTTAGTCCGCAAAAATATTTCTAAATATTGAACTGTCCTTGCCTTACAGAAAAAGCAAGGGCAGACTGATCTAAGGAACAGCTTCCTATTGTCATAATGGGCCTGAATGGTGATAGCTTTGGACATTGCTCAGAAGTAAATATGCCATCACATAACTCATAACTCTGTTATTATGCTTCAGTGCTGGCTTTTCCTAATTTCCAGGTGCTTTATTTTATAATATTAACAATATTTTCTTCTGATAGATATGCTATCACATAGGATGAGTGTAAATGTTGGAGTTATTAAATTCACTGCAAAGACTTCAGGGATTTTCTCTTCCCTGCCTTTTTCTCAGCAGAATGGTAATCCTAAAAGTATTCAACTTATATATTTCTGGTTTCAGTGCCCTATGTGCATGAATCCAGACCCTAAAGACATGAGATGTGCTCAGTCTTTGCCTGCCCTGTAAAGGAAAAGGATTTCTTCAATAACTTTTGCTGACACTGGCCTGTGTGGATGATGCAAGCTCCCACTGCTAACAGGTAAGCAAGATGTGTGTATCTGATGCCAAAAGCTCTTCAGGGATCTCAGATGTCTCTAGCTGGGATAAAGCAGACTGGTGTGTGAGATTGCATGCTGCTGTTTCTAGAGACACATCTTCTGCTGATGTTCAATACTTCTGGTGGCTGAGCTGGAGCCAGCACATGGAGTCGTAGCTATGGTGTGTTTGAGGAGAGGCAGCCTCTCTGCATGGCTGAGCACATTATTGTACACTCCCAGCCATTACTGTGATGTCTGATGTACTTGAAAGACTCTCCCCTGGAAGTGGGACAGAGCTCTTTGTTGCTGCTCCAGCCCTTTCTATCTGCCTTTTTGTTCTCCATGACAGCTGTGTCCTAATATTGGAAATAGGAAATTCAATTTTTTCCTACTTGCTGTGAAGCCTTGGGTAGATTCTGTTCCTCTCTTGCACCACAGCTCTTTTCTATCACTGCTGATCCTTACTGAGTGTTTCCAAGTCTGCCTGTGGCTACTCCTGGTTTCTCCTCGCTTGACATTGTCCCTTCCACCTCTATATCACTGTATCATTCCCTTTAGAAAAAATTACAGGAGGAAAAAATCATTTATTCTAGACAAGTTTTAATTTCTGGTTTGGTACATTGCCCATAAAACATATTTCTAATTCAATCTAGTCTCCTGCTGTCAGTCTGAACATCCTCCAACCTGTTGACAGGAACATTTTATTTCAGACTTGTCACCAAATACTGGAAAAGGATGGAGCAGCTGTTATCGTGTGTGTTCTAACACATAATCATAGAATCATTTAGGTTAGAAAAAAGCTTTTCAGATACTCCAGTTCAACCATTAACTTAACACTGCCAAGTTCACCCCTAATCAATATCTCTAAGTACCACATCTACATGTCTTTTAATTACCTTCACAGATGGTGATTCCACACTTCCCAGGGCAGTGACAAAAGGTGACTCTGAACATCGAGAAGGAGTAAGCTCATAAATGTGGGATGGGGAATGACTTGGTGCTTCGCTGCACGTCAGACTGGGACAATGGCTTTAATTAGAGTAGAATTAAACTTTTAGGGCCACAAGATGGCAGAAGGGAACAAGGCAAGACTGCAGGGAAGGGATTTACACAGCTCTAGGTTTTCCTCACCTTTGAGCCAAATAATAGTTAAGAACAGTGATTCATTTACCTTCTGGGCCACAATGGGATCTCCATAGCAAACAAAGGAAATATCTTCATTGATGCTGAAGGGAAGCAGGTGGCACTCAGGACACAGCTGACATTGAAAAAACAGCATAATAATAACTCAGAGACTAAAGACGTCAAGAGTCAAGGAGCATTCTGGCTTTTATAATGGTGATCTTTAAAAGAAGTATATTCCATAGGTATCAATTTTATACTCTCAAGTATGAGCTGATTATAATAAAAAAAACACTTTTTTCTGATTTTGTGCTTTTCTCTTTTTTTCCATTATTTTCTTTTTTTTTTCATTATTGTCCTTATATTTTTTCATCATTTTCATTATTGTCTCAGCTAAATGTACCCATCAGGGTGGAATCCCTGTCCTGATGCAGTATGTGTTTATCACATGCCATTCATTTTTCCCCAATTTAATGCAAATAACTATGTCTCCTTAAGTGGCCAAAAGCCTGAGCAATCTTTTCTCCTGGGCTCTGCCCTGTTTGGGGCAGATAATGTTCCCACCAAAGCTGAGACTTTGCTGCTCTGAGCAGCTCTGGGCACCCTGAGAGCTCACCCCCTGAGAGTGGCCGCCGAGGTCCCTGCCATACACACTGCCACAAGCAGCGCTCACCAGGACCTGCTTAGCTCTGCTAAGTGCTTGTGACTCTTGCTCACAGTCCTGGAAGCAATTAACAAGTCACTTTTGCATCCAGTGGATCTGGTCTCTTGACTTTACCAGTGCTTCTTTGACTGTTTATTTGAGAGGGGGTAGTGGTTCTGTGCAGATTTGTCACCTTGCAATGTAAGCCATGTACAAGTGACACAAATGCACTGTGCCTTAGCAAGGAGCTGAACAGCACCAGCCTGGCAGCTCTCCAGGGCACAGGCCCACTGAATTACAAGTGAAAATCAGCTTGTAAAAGCTGTAGAGCAGCTTTTAGCCATTGCCCACCATGAGAAGCAGCCCTGTCTGTGGGCTCCTGTTTTTGTGTCCCCCATGCCCTGCGTGAGCAGTGTGCAGAAGTGGGGGAAGTGGGTGTCGTGGTGTCATGGCTTGTTTTTTAGTTAAAGAGGCATTGGGATGGGCTGAAGCCAGGCCAAGTGCTTGCAGGTCGGCCCTGTGGCTGGCCAGGGCAGAGCTGTGGTGCTCTGGGGGCTGTAGCTCATCCATTAGAGCCCCAGTTAAAAAGCAGCTGCCATAGGCCAGGCTGGGCTGTGGCCATGCATTCCCAATGGGATAGGGGCTGCCTCAGCTGCTCCAGCTCTGAGCTGGCCCTGAGTCCTGAAGACAGCCCTCCTGCCCTTACCACTGCCACAAAACTTCATATTCCTATTGCTATTTTAGTCCTATTGTTTCCTGACTGGGATTGTTGCCTCCTGGCTTTCAGGTAGCACTTTAAGCTTTTGATTTTACCTAGTAAGTCCTAAATAGTCAGTTGATGACAGTTTGAGGGATGACCTGTGCTGGCACATGTAGTGTGGCTGAGAAAATGGATCCCACCTTCACATATGGAGGCTTGACACTTGTTTCCAACCTGGTAGAGTGGGAACTAGAGTAGTCTTATTTCCCAGCAAAGTGATCAAAAGTCCAGGCTGGAGAGGTCTCTTTGGCTTGTCTAATTGGGCTGATCTGCTATCTGTAAATAATTACATGTACCCTTGACTCTGTAGCACTTTCCTTTTCCCCATTCTGTATCTTCATTGGGTGAGAGACTCGACTGTCACTGGTTAATTGCTCAAACAATCGACGACTTAATTGCCCATCACCAGAGGCTACAGTTGGATGTTGAGCAAGATAAGGGAACAGGCTGATAAGAGGATTATCGAATGAAGTTGGATAGTGCTTTTTGTCATGCCAAGGACCTTATACAAGTGGCTCAGCCATGAAAACTCACCTCTGGAAAAGTATTGGCACATTCACATGTAGCCTGACAGTATTCATCTCTGCTGGTGGGCCATAATGGTCTAGAACTGACTTACTTAGCTGATGTATGAGGCATCTTAGAAGGTGCCATAACCTTCAAAGACGCCCAAAGTGTCCCATGATCCAAAGTATTACATCATCCAGTATAAAACTTCCTGCCCTAGGAGAAGTACCTGGGTGTTCCCACCTGAACCAGAGCAAATGTAAATCCAGTGGACTCTGCGTTTCATGGACTTCCTCCACTCCCAATGGCTCAAGACCAGGACCCTCACCACCAAGAAGACCAGAAGAAGAGGACCAATAGGATGCTGTCAGGATTCATGTGGTGGTGATATTTTTTCTATTTAATCTGTCTCTCTGTCACTCTCATTTTCTCCTCCCACTCTCATTTCCTATTTTTTTCTCTCGCTCTATGTCACATTTATGGTTAAATAAAAATCCACATTATTGACTTCAGCATATGGTCTCATTTGAACCTTAATTTGGACAGAGGCATATCTTTGATAATTTTAATAACCAGTGCACACTGCACTGGTTCTCTTGGCTTGGCCTCTCATCCGAAATCTGAACAGATTTAAGGAGCCCATGCAGAGATGCTCCTCATGAAGCTGGATGCATTCTGAAGGAACATGAAAATTTTGATGGAAGTAATGAAAGATTGTCCACCTTTCTGTACAACAAGTTAAAAACATTTTAAGGATGTTTTGACAGAATGCCCTTCAGATTGAGAGTTGGAGAATAATGACAGGATTATCCCTCTTGTCTATTAGGCTGCCTTGGAATTATTTTAATATTTAGCTTGAAACAGATGTAATTTCTTGGTCCTCGATACAGGATTTACTGCCTTATCTTTGTGTGCTGTAGTGAAAGGGCAAGAATATGGAAGGATAGATGATTTTGTGGAAACTTAGAATGAAACTGTTACTGTTTTATTTAGAAATAAAAAAGTTTGTTAAAGATAGATATAGCCTTACTGAATACTGGGGAGTAGAAAAAAGTGTTGCTTTCTTTCATCTATAGATGTCCATAAAGAGCATGCTTTTCTGACTGTTCTCTTTCGTGTTTCCTATTTCCCTGAATATTTCATGTGGGATTTCTCCACAAGAGCGGTGACTCAGTCCATGCAAACCACCAACTCTCCCACTTACCCTCTTGTGAAGGAAAATTTATTTTAGCTAAATTAGGTGATTACAGTCAGGGAGGAGAAATGTTTGCCTTTTCAAGTGGAGGAGGTCGGAGAACCCTCAGAGTTCTTAGATGAGATGAATGGCATCACCTAGCTGATCCCCTTGTACCCCCAAAGAAAAAACAAACTTTAGGTCATACTGGATGTGCTCTGACTTCAAGCCAGGATATGATCACCTACCAGTGCCAGGTTTCCTGCCTTTGCTCCTATTTACAACCATGTTCATATATAGCAGGGAAAATATGACTCAAAACACTCTTTAGTAATTTAGCAGTCATGAGATATGGACATTGCAAGACATTGAAACAGATTAGACATCAGTCTGCAGTGGGTAGGCCAAAAAAAAGAAATGTATAATATTTCTTCTTTGATGTCTGAATTTATGTACTTCAAGCATGGTGCACTTAACAGTCATCTAAAACTATATTTGCATGCAAATATAGGTGTATATATCTGTATGTGTATATATATATGCACACGCATAAGAACACAGACATGCACACAAATCTTACTCTATGTGCACACATATGATGGGAGCCACATGAAATATCTGTTCTGGTATATGCATGTTATGTGTTTAATATACATATTAAATGTTCCTATATGTACCTATATATGTAGGTATATATGTACCTATATGTACGTGTCTGTCCGTATATATACACATACATTTTACACTTGTGCATACTCATATATATATATATATATATACATCTATGTCTTGTGAGTACAGATGATCTAACTGTATGTATGCATACAGTACTTATGTGATTCCTAAAATTTAAGCGTTTTATGATAATATGTTATTCAGTCGCCATAATTCAGCTCTTTGTTGCCTAGAGACTGATGTCAAGAATGAAAGCACACTGCTCTTAGTCTCTTTCTTTCAGGCCATCTATGAGAGAGTGACACAGTACTGTGGCAGAAATCCTGATTTTTGCTACCCCACCTAACTTTCATACCAGATACTGAATATTGAAATGTCAATCGTAGTAACCATCCCAAGCATTGTACTGTAAACAGGATTTTTGAAGCCATTTGTGTAGACTAGTGCTGATAGTAGTTACATTCTACTGAAATTTAAACAAATATGATGGGCAATGAGGCATTTCTTCTGTGGAAAGTTGTGCAATTGTATCAATCCTGAAAAAGCCAGGCAATGCCATTTCATGTCATCATGTCCACCTGACTTAATGCCAAAACATATCCTCCTAATGACTTTTTAAATACCAGAACTATAGCTAAAATGTTCCAGCAGAAAAGCTGATTGAGAATCAATTTTATGGCTTTTCAACAGCAATGTGTTCCGGCACTTCAGATTTCCTGCCAAAAAAAGAAAATGGAATTTATTCCTCCTGGGCATGCAGGAAAAAGAATATTCTAGGTTGTTTTCCAAAAGAAAGATTATTATGGGATTTCTCTGTCTGTTACTTCCCTTCATTGCAGTAGATTTTAAATCTGAAGTTTAATTTCAATCATATTTAATGAGTTATTCTAGTCCCAAAACTTTAATGAAAAATGATGGCAGGGAAATGAGAGAGATAAAATTAGTGTCTCTGATGAGAAAAAGGCTTAAGTCTGAACTCAACTGATATTTCTTTTGTGGTTTGCAGGTTAGTCATTCAGCATTTTCATGTGGCAAGTCAGTCACCGTGGGCATAGTTGGAATTAGCTGGGAATTAGGAGGAAAAGGAGAATTGTGAGAGTTCAGATGTGGGGAAAATGTACATAAATTTTCTGTTTCTAAATTAAAAAAATTGTCTGTTGGACGACAGGCTTCAGTAACTACAAATATTCAGGAACATTTTTTCCATATTTGATTAAGTCAAAGATTTGTTTCATCACTTACCAGCCCCATGAGTGCCCTTTGCAGCATAAGCTGGACAGAGATGCAGCTTTAGCATTAGAGAGCACTCAGGGAGGCTGTTAGGCCAAACATGAGACATGCTGTCATGCCACTTGCTATAGTTAGCCACTGTAATTGACAGTATCCTTTGTGCTATTTTCACATTCTTTTACAGGTTCAGTTTGTTAGCTGCTTCTGGCAAGTCATACACCAGTGGCTTTAAAAAACTCTTTACTTTTGTCACCTTTTCACAGCATTTAGCATAATCTAAACTCCCTTGACTGATGTTCCTTAATCAATTACACTGGAATACTGAAGTTAATAATCTACAATGGAAGTGTCCTTGCAATTTTTTTTAAAATCAAACTATCTTTCAGAAACTGTTTTTTTTCCTGGTATAAAAAGGCAATGGTCAGATATAGGTAAAATTTAGGGAATTAAAGAGCTTACAACTGACAAACACCAGTCTAGGCAGGAAGGATTGTTTTTTATTGCAGGAAGCATAAACTCCATATAATATTACTAAAAGGCTATGATATTGGCAACTGTTCATGGTCAGTGAAGGTCTAGCTAAGAGGTTCTTGCAGTGGTGCCACAACTGTCCCAGCTCTCGTTTAGAGTAAGATTAGGGTTTATAAGTATTTATCAGGACAATTGCTTCTATTAAAAGCTATAGTATCCACTTAGGAACACAAGAAAGACAATTCTTTATAATTAATCTGATTTATGTGATACCAGCTCTTTCCCATTTGAGTGTTTATTTATTACAGGCTTCTTCTATACAAGCGGATCATGCAGGCCAAACTTCATCCTTTGCTTGTGAGGGCAAGCAGCATTTCATAGCCCATATCTCTTCATCTAAATTATATCCTCTCATAAGAGGATCACCTGGTTTATGCAGCTCACTGGAGAGGGTTTGTGTTTCAGGCTATCCCCTGAAACATGCTCAGACATTCCTTTCTGGTAGTGTTGCCAGGTGGGATAAACCAAAATCAAGCAGGGCACGTGTTAATGGTTAAAGAATACAGTCACATTTGACTGTTTTAGTGAGACTTTGACATTATTAAGTTTAA
Organism: Molothrus aeneus; assembly: GCF_037042795.1. Lineage (NCBI taxonomy): Eukaryota > Metazoa > Chordata > Aves > Passeriformes > Icteridae > Molothrus > Molothrus aeneus. Next base: position 140,345,191 of record NC_089646.1, on the reverse strand, counting down.
TAGTAAACACATAGAAGCCGTTTTTCAGCTAGATACCCAACATATATCAACCACCTTCAGCCTGAAACATAGACCAGTATAAGCTATAGTCAATACCCACCATCTTTCCAGAGGACATTTAAGTGTGGCATCTTTGTTGCATGACAGGTGTATAACTGGTCACATGATGAGCACATCTGTGCGGCTGCTGGATCACAGATTGAAGAGGGCATTTCTGACATGCAAAGTGCATGAACTTCTGTTCTCTGGTCCTGAGAAAGACCTAGACCAGCTCTCTCCAAGAGGAGTGCAAAGTAGAATTATGTCCTAATAATGTCACAAAGCTGAAATACATTCAGTCAACCCATAGAATGGCATTAGGTTGGATATGTTAAATATGTGACAAGCACAGTACTGTTAAATATGGGCTTTAAGTGTGTCTGTAAATGTCTGCAAAGTTTGCTGAAGAGAAGGATTTCTAGCACCATTTTGTCTTGGCCATTTGGACTTTGTACAGAACAGAAACTGCCTATGGCTGCAAGATGCTGACAGAAAAAATAGGGGCTAATCTAAGAAAAAGGTTTTATGTCTTTCAGTTATTATAAATAAACAGATAATGAAACAAGATAGACAGACTTTCATATTTTGGTGTTTAGGAGCAAAATCACCATTATCTAGGTTTCACACAAAGAACAAAAGAGAAGTTTATTTAAAGACTGCAAAATGTTTGATGCCACCCTGGAGTAAGGAAAAATCCCCTTTGCAAGAAATGAGGCAGCAATGCTCTGAGGGGAAACAACTGTTATGGTAAAGGTAGTTTGAGGGGCCTGCTTAATTCATAGTATTAATTGAAGGAGTTATGATCACAGGGAGATAAAAATAAAACATTTTCTCAGCTGCTGCCACAGATGTGAATCTTCATGCAGCAAGAACACTTTAACCGGTAACAAACAAATACAGAGGTGACAGCAAGTCCTTGGAGCTTTATTTAATTGAGCAAGAAGAAGAAAGCACCTCTGGTACATCTGCAGGGTAGTGCAAGGTCAAATCTAGCTCCTCTATATGGAGTGTATTTACTGCCAGGAGATATTTTTCAAGCATGAAGGATTCAGGAGGGTAAAGTTCCAAATATTAATGTCATTCTTAGTACATGTTTCATTTTAGCCCAATATGAGACTCATTAATAAGATGAGTATTTTTTTAGTAACCAGCCTTGCAGGAATTCAAAGATAAGGCCACATCCTGGATTTTAATTCCACTCAAAGGCTATGTCTAATTACACATGTCAGAATTCCAGAACATTTCTATTGTAAATGTGTAATTAATTTGCTTACTAAAAATATTTTAGGTCCTAAAAATATCTTAAAGATTAATTATTGAAAGACCATTTAAAGAAATGTGGGATTCAGGAAACAGACAAAGCTGGATCAGAAAAGTATTATCAATAAAAATTTTAGCAAGATTTATGTTGAATAATTAAACGCCGATGAGAAAAAAAAACAAGGCCTCCTTAGTGAGACTATGCATTCCCTCATGTTTATTGCTCTTTATATTTCTGTAGGGAAGAGGCAAATTATAGACATCACAATGCAAGGGTTTTTCAGGACTTTTCTACTGAAAAATGATAAGAATGTCTGAGTATTTCTAGCTCTAAATATTTGAAAGATAGCTGAGGTCTGTGGTTCCTTGCAGGGCATCCTTTCCATACCTAAGTCACACCAATGGCAAATTTGTATTAAACCAGAGACTGATTATTCTGTCTGATGAATAAAATTATTTCCCCCTTTGAATTACCTCTCATTTGTGATTTTTCCCAGCTAAGACACAGAGATAGAATGTTGTTTACCTTATTTCCAGAAGAAACATTCTGTTGGCTTTACTTGGATGATGTCTGTAGGAATATATACATGAAAAGGAATGATCAGGGCACCCCTGAACCTAGAACCAATGGAGGAGAGAAATTAACTTCCTTTCTTGTAATGTTCTGTGTTTCTATGCATTAATGGTGCTTTTGGTGGCACTTACAAAATATTTCCCCTCTGTACTGGGTAGTGTGAAATGAAGGCCTGATAGAATATAAAAGTAGTGACAGTCACTAAAAAGATTTGTAGGGCAAAACTCATGTACTTCTCACCCCATTTTACCTGTGGTCTTTTCAGTCTTTCTCAGGAAAGGTGCAATGAAGATTTGTGAAGTCTTAGGCTTATTTCTAGTATATTTCTTCACATGATTCCCATTATTATCTAATGACATTATTGCTTATATTGCTTTGATGTTGAGACCTTAATGGATTTTATGAATAAGGCAATTTCTCCAAAGGTCAAGATCAAGAAACATCTTTACATTAGAATTTAAGAATAAATTTATGGCTGCTTAAACTGAACTTCTGAAGAAAGTAAATAAGGTTTAGCATGCACTTAGGAGATAATTAACCTTAATGTTCTGCAGTGAGTGCCATGATGTTATGCCTCAGTGCAGCCTCATCAGCACTTCCTGGCACTCTTTCCATAAACCTTAGCTTGAAGCTCAGTGTTAATTTTCATCCAGATCTGCTGGGTAATGTTGCTGAGGTCTGTTCCATAGGAAGCAGAATGCCAGCTCATCTTCTTCTGGGACAGCCAGGTGCTGAACATCCTCTCTGAATTGAAAACTGCAGCATGCAGCTCTGAAGGAGCAAATACAGAGTATCCTGCCAGAATTAAAAAGCTGAAATTAAAGGACACTCTTAAAGTTTGGAAAAATTAATCCTATACTCCTTTTTCAGATCTGGACTGTAACTCATCGCATGAACAAACTTGTTGCAGACCAATCTTAAAGTACTGAAGTTGATCATTAAAATCAGAAGAAGCATAGGCATGCAATACCACTGATCAGATAGTAATTATTACTGTTTGTTACTTGACTGACTTTAGAAATAGGCTACTGAGAACTGTCTCTTTTTAAGAAACTAAAAGCTGGTTTCTAAGGAGCATGCAAAAAATCTCAGTGAAAGTAGGTGAGCTACTTGTCTGGTAGCCCTCAGTGCTGTTAACTTTCAATGGGGTGCATAGCATCTTCTCACATCTCCTCAAATAAAATCAACTATTGCCATTTAATTCTGCTATACAATGAATCAGAAAGGCAAAAAACCCAGAAAGAAATCAAGGTATTGCACTGAGAGTTGCTTGTTATCTTAGTGAGAAACTATAGTTTCATGTCTTTTCCTTAATATATTTAGCTGCAACTGACTGAACACGGCCATTTAAAATCTGCAAGTCTTTGGTAAGAGCAAATGTCCCATTAATCATATTGATGAGGTCTTCTAGGCACAAAGAAGTGCATAATTCTAAAGGTGTGCATTCAGAAATATTTTCACATTAGCTATTTGGAGTTTAATTTCCCCTTGAAAAAACAAAACCAAATTCAGAGATCTGAATTGAACATATTTTGCTCAACAAAAATCTCCTTTTTTCTTATTAGATGAGAAGCTTGGCTTTGTTTTAAATAAATATCATTCAGAAGCAAAACTGATACAGTTTTATTATAATTTTCTTCTAATTTTGTACTAGGAGAAAATATACTATGATAAATTCAAAAAGAGCTTAAGGTAGCCTGATCTTTTTTCTTCCTGAAATGGCTTTAGTACTCCTGCCAAAGACACAATCAGCCAATTACAGTAGGAAGTACACAAATGGTCAAAGCTCTTTAAGTGCCTTATTGTCACAGTTCTGAAATTCCAAACTTTTAATTTCCTTAAAAAAGTAAAAAACAAAATAAAAGAAAATCACTCAGCATAAAACTGTTTCTTTGGTTATAGTGGTGAAGGTGTTAAAATCACAAATGTTCAGTTTGTTTCTGATGCTTTGTCAGATGATGTTCTTTTCAACATCTCCAGGGGTAGAGTATTTCTCCTATGCTTTTATTTTATTGTTGTCAACTTAAGGAATATTATTCATGTAACTGCTGCATCTGCTGCCTGTATAAATTTGGGATATTCCCCATTGATAGAGAAGTTTTGTCTAATTATCTTTTAAATTGGAAGCTGAAATCAACAGTCTCAGTTCATATTTTGATTTGCTGAAACCAATGTGAGGGGAATAGTTCTTGTCCTTTCTTTAAGATCAAAGGCTTAACCAGGGAACTGTAAATTACACTGGAAGTTTGGAACAACAGAAAAAACTTTGTCAGAGGGAAACTGTCATGGCCATCTCAAATAGTGACATGCACTCAACAACTTCTACTGCATCAAACACAGTATGACCAGCAGGGTAAGAAGGGGGATTATCCCGATGTGTTCAGCATTGGTGGGACCTCATCTGGAGCACTGTGCACAGTTCTGGGTCTTTCCATTTAAGAATGATGTGAAGGTCTGGGATGTTTCCAGAGGAGGACAACACAGCTGGTCAAAGGGCTTGAAGGCATATCCTGTGTGGAATGCCTGAGGACTCACTCCCTATACCTTCCTAAGGAAATGGAGAGGGAGGTGACAAAATATGTGAGAGTTGTTCAAATCCATGTCAGGGGAGGTTCAGATGAGATGTTAGGAAGCATTTCTTTACCAAAAGGGTAGTCAAATGTTGAACAGGCTTCCTAGAGAAGTGGTTGATGGTCCAAGACTGAAAGTGTTTATGAGGCATGCAGACATGCTTCCAACTTTGATCAGCTGTGAAGAAGTGGTCAGGCAGTTGAACTAGATAATTGTTGTACATTTCTTCCAACTGAACACTCTCCTCTCCTCTCCTCTCCTCTCCTCTCCTCTCCTCTCCTCTCCTCTCCTCTCCTCTCCTCTCCTCTCCTCTCCTCTCCTCTCCTCTCCTCTCCTCTCCTCTCCTCTCCTCTCCTCTCCTCTCCTCTCCTCTCCTCTCCTCTCCTCTCCTCTCCTCTCCTCTCCTCTCCTCTCCTCTCCTCTCCTCTCCTCTCCTCTCCTCTCCTCTTTCTCTCTTAGGTGATAGCTGTGGATAAAGGAACATGAGTGTATACAGCTCTTGATCCAAGGTGAGTGCTACCATCCATTGCTTGTTCCAAAGGCGAGAACTGCAGAGGAGTCTGGGAGCTAAATATCCAAGGTTGCCCAGGTGTGCCTCTGTCATACAGTGGGGGTTCATGTGTTGTGGTCTGCTTGTGGTCTGCTTATGGTCTGCTTACAGCAAATGAGGAGAAATAATTCTCTCTCAGTGGGTCTAAAAGCACATATGTTGATCAGGGAGCTGCCTGAAATCATCCAGTCTATAGATAATGTCCAGTATATCCTAAGTCTGCCTGAAGTCTCTTTGTCTGAATAACAATCAATAGGACAACAGGAAATGGCCCTAAGTTGTGTGAGGGGAGATTTAGATTGGATATTAGGGAAAATTTCTTAATGGAGAGGATTGTTAATCATTGGAACAGGCTGCTCAAGGAAGTGGTGGCATCCCCATCCCTGGAGGCGGATAAGAGATGTGTGGATGAGGCACTTAGGGACACTGTTTAGTGTGGACTTGGCAGTGCTGGGTTTGTGATTGGACTTGATGGCCTTAGAGGTCTTTTATAACCTAAACAACCCCATGATTCTCTTTTATGTTCTATCCTATGATTCTAGGTCCTGTTTGCCTCTGGTGCGTGTGTCCCTCATTGAGTGGAAGAGATGTGATCCCTTCTTCAGTTTCAGCTGGACATCTCTGCTGAAGGTGGATTTCTGCAGCTTGAAAAGCAGGAACCAGACATCTATCTTGTAAACTATAATCTAGGCTGGTGATTAAAGCTTACATTTAGGACATGGGAAGATGATTTCCTACTGATTTCCTAAAAATAATCTTATTATGAATTGAGCCCCTTTTTTCCCTTCTCCAGAGGGACCCAGAATTGAAGCAGAAATACCAGATCCATTGGGTCCAGAGTAATTATGTGGAAGGGATGACAAAATTATGAAGACCAGTTTTATGCCCTTTATAAGCATTATGTAGATTTAGGCCTGTATATTTTATTAGTAATGGTAATAGTATTTAGAACCCCCCATCACAAATGTGTCATCTGATGAGGGAATTGCAGCCAGTTTTTTGCAATTCTTGTGACCCAGTGACTCATCTACATTTCTGCACAGTAGCATACATTTGGCAAATATGGTATCTAGGATTTTAACAAGATAGTTGTGTTTAAAATTAGACTTTTGGTGACCCAAGACCAACCCTCCCTGCTTCACCACATATCTGTACCTCTGCCTGGACTACACAGAGCTCAGAGTATAAATTAAAATATCCACACTGCCTGTATTGTGAACATCTTCATACAATGACTTGGAACTTTTCACTCCAAAATTCTGTTGCAGATGACTTAAAACAAGAAAAAAAGTGCAAAATGCTTACATTTAGTCTAACTTGTAAAAAATAATTATAAAAGCTGTCTATACATGGAAGTGCAAAGTACTTCTACTGGAATAAAAATGAGAGTGAAAACTGATGCTTTTCTGATTACGAGTCCTTTCTTATGAGAAACTCTTAAAAGGAAATAAATTTAAATCACTATGAAGAGTCATTGAAAATACTAGAGTTTAGAAATTCACACTTGTCACATTTTGTTAATACTATTTTATTATCTTTCATAGAGAGGGAAAATAAATACTGTGATGTAAGGTAGGAGGTCCTGCAGTTTATTGTCCTATTCTGCTTTCCTATAGCAGGGGTACTTTGATATGGGTCTTTGATTTTCTTGTTTCCAAATCTGATTTCTGAATAGTTACATGAAACAGCAGTGTTTATTTTGTGTGTCTGAGCTGTTCTGGTGTCTTTTTGTTCAGAGGCTTGTAGGGTGTTTTTTAATGTACTCTCTGAAGTCTTCAGTAACTATAAAAAGAATTGGATTTCTTTCCCATTGACTTCATGGTGAAAAAAAGAGCTATAACCAGGTAAAATCTTCTTAGCAATGCAAATGGAAAATAAATTTAGCAATTGAGGAATGGTTTAAGATGATGGTTTGTAGGCAGGTTAGAAACTGAATTATTTTGTCTTATTCTCTAATGAAGAATTCTGAGATATAGTTATTATTTGAAGTGTAGGCAACAGTATCACTGCTGTCAAGCCATCATTTGCAGCCAAAGAATTAATCCCCTAGTCTAGAGGACATGTGGTCTATGAGTCATAGTCTGCTATAGACATGCTCAAACTTTGAAGAGGTTTTGGGAGTAAGATTATCCTCAGCTATCCTACTGACCTACTTTGTTGACTGATTGTGCTCTCTGCTCTAAACACAATGTGAAATCATGCCTAAATTGAGACCTTACTTAAATGAAGATGCTGAATGACCATGTGCTGGGACCTTTCACAGATCTCTCCTAAATTTTTTAAGCCTATGTTCTCATCTTTGTAAAGGTAAATTAGCAGTTGACTATATGCAGAAGAAATAGTAAGAAACAAGAAAATGAGCAACAATATTCTTGTTCACATTGCAGACACAGATACTTGTGAGTCCAGGTCCCCATAAAAAGCCTGCACTTGATATACCTGTGCTAGGTTTGAGACTAAAAGAGTTTATACAGTTCACTTCCAAGAGAATGTGGAAAAAGAAAAGTCTGAGATTTCAGAGAGAATACTTCAGTTGTTTTGTACTTGGTAGGGTGGAGAAATAACAAAGCAAATGAGAGCTTACTTTAAAAGCAGATGAAAGATGGTCAGAACTGAATATGTGAAGATGATAAACTAGAAAAACAAAAAAGCCTGATTGAGCAGTACACTTACACTTCTAGGCAGACATGTGGAGTTGGATATTTAAGTTACCATGACACAATGTACAGCATTAATAGCCATTTTCTACCTCACTGCACATCAACAAAAGACTGACTTATAATTCATTAGTGTGTTCTTGATGCATTATGTGAACCTGTGTTGGCTTTACTGAACTGCTCAGATTAATCAAGGAGAAGTCAATAAGCAAGATATCAGATTAGGATTCTGCTTGCAGGAACTGTATCAGAATTTGTAATTTAGCAATTTGTAATAGGAGTGGCAAGCCCATTCTGTAGAGATATTTATTGTAGACACTGTTTTCAGTAATATTGTCCTTTCACTCTAACTCAGATTTAATGAAATACCAGTCTTCATCCTACTGATATTATCAATTGTTTAAAATTTCCAATAAAATAAAAGAATATCAGGACTGAATTTGGCCAGTTAAATTGAAAGAAATTAAAAGAAATCAATTAAAGAAAACCCTTTATTAATTTTAAAAGAAAATGTAAAGGCTAAGCAAGAGTAAAAAGTGTACTTATAAAAAAAATCCTGATAATACAGATAAAATATTATTTAAATTAATTGTATTTAGATAATATTGAAACAGGTTAGAGTGGTAGTTGAAAACTGCTTGCCCCAAATGAATGTTATGGAAAATAATAGATAGTTGGAGAAATCAAGGCTGAGCTTAACCAAACTGAAAGTAGAGCAAAATTGGAGCACTACTCTTATGCATTAAAAGTAACACTGCAAGCATGCTAAGATTCACCTATGGATATTTAGAGTGAAGATAAATTGTCTTTTTCATAGCAACTAATGGCATTTATCTTTTCTTATAGAACTTCATTTTTTAATTCAATGATGAGTGACTTGGATGACAGTGTTTATACTGTTTAATGTGCTGTAGGGCCTGGATGGCTTCTACATCTAATTGGAGATTTTAACAAAAACTCTTCTGACACAAAAGACAATAGCAAAATGAAATAGAAGCATGCATTAACTAATAAGCAAGAGTTAACTAGAGGCTTCAGAGATAAAAATCAAGTGTAGAGGAATTGTACAAGCTCAAATCCAGTCAGGCAGTGAGGAAGGATGCTGACCCTTAGGCAATGTGTATACTAATGAAACCAGAGGGGCCAGTCTCATTCTCTGCTTCTGATGGCAAGTAGATATGTTTATATCCCACAGTTTATATCTACACAGCTAAATTCTTTCTTCTAGAACAGAATGGTTGGACCTCTGTGCCTCCTTGAATGGTTTCTGACTTTTACGAACTCTAAGCTACCCCAGGTGTTGCCTGTGAGAGTGCTAAGGGGACAGACTAAAAATATGGCAAGGGATGGTGCTGTTAGTGTGTGAATAAACTCTGTGTTTATTTGAGAACTTGGAACTTCGTTCTTTTGGCAGACCAGTAAAAATATAAATTAAATGTCCAGAAGATCCCAATAGCCATGCAGACCATATGCAAGGAAAGGAGATAACTGCTGAGAAAAGCACAGTCAACCAAGGAAGCAGAGAGATATATAATCTGGCAATAGCAATATTTGGGGGATTTCTTCTGTATACAGGTGAAAAAGAGGTCTTACTAGTCCTAAGCCATAGAGGAAATAATGTTAAAAGTATAAATTAGCTTATAAAACAATGAATTTAAATAAATAACAGTGAAACAAAAAGAGAAAGAAAACCCCAGTGTATGAGTATGTATTTGCAGTGTAAAGTTCATCCAGATTTCCAAATTGGACACCATTCTAGTTCCTGCATGCTGAAAAAATATTCCCTTTATTTATGTCATTAAATAACCAAATAACAGGTCTGCAGTGAATGTTTCAGGTTAAGGGACTTTATCTAAAATCTGTACTGAATGATTCATGTAAGGATAGACAGTATTACACTGAGTCTTTCTCCTTGCAGGATAGGAGGTTTTGCTTTGTCTCAGCCTAGAGCACAAGCCCTTCTGGAATAAGGAATCCCAGTGTTCTTTCACAGAAAGCATGGCCTCCAAGAAAACAGAATATTATTAAATGGACATTTTTCCTTTTTTGAGAAGTACAGATGCACAGTACTCTGCAGGAGCAAAATAGTATTCAATTTTTTACACACCAAATCTACTTTACATTTGCATGTCTGGCACAGCAGCACTTAGAAGTGCTATGATTTCATTCAGGCCACTGTCAGTCTCCATTCTCCCTTGGACTTATGCACTGACCATATTGGACTCCTAAGGGGTGAGTGAGTCTTGCTGTCCACTCCCTGGCTCTCCAGTCCACAAATCATGTCATGAATGGGGGTGATGGAATCCCAGTGGATGGAAACCCCACTGAGGGGTCCTCTGTGGGACTAGGCCAGGTATTTAAGTGTCTTAATTTTCTGTGTCTTCACAGCAGCTGTCCCAAAAGTCCAACAATGTTCTTTTGGGTTTTTGAAATACCCTCTCCCAAGCTAATTTATGCCAAGGATACCTGGCACCTCTAGGCCAGTCACAATGAGTTTCATTTGCCATTCATTTTCAATCAGACTCACTTCAGTTTTCAGTACAGACAGCTTTTGGGATCCCCCTGCCAGCCCAGAAATAGAATGGATTCTGTCCCCACATATCCTGATGGCATGATTTTGTTTTCGTTAAAATGTTTTAATAAGCTAATGCCACAGTGGCTAAATTGGTGCTTGTTATTGTGATACAACTCCAGTGAAAGGTAGTGTACAATAATGCCCCCTAAAAACTTTGATAAGTGTTTGATCAGATGATGTCTAAAAATTACTGGTATCAATCACGTAGTTACTGACTTGTCCCATCACACTTCCATTTTTCCACAGGTCTTCTGTGATATTGAGCTGAACCATTCCTCATTCAAAGATGCTTCAAGAGCAGATACTGCATCTGGCAGCTGATTATCTGTTTTCAGAATTTGTTCCTTTTAATTTACATTCTAAGGTGGGATTAAGGTGGGAATCTGGAGTGTGAAAATATTTTTCCTTTGTTTTCAAGGTAAGTATTATTTCTGTTTCAGATCAGATCTAGAGATAAAAATAAAAAAACCTGTTTCCATGGAACTAAAGTACCTGACAGGCATCTTTAGGTAGCACATTGATGCTTTTTTTAAAAAAATCAAGTTAATGGTAGGGAATGTTAGCATTTCAGCTCTTCTCAAGTATGAAGATAATGAGTCCGAGGCTTCTAATCAGTACAAAAGCTGTTGTTTATTTCAAACCTTGTCTCTTTAACCTTGTTTCTTAGACTTGTGATCCAGAATGAGGAACAAACACACACTTGTACAGAAAATCCTAAGGCCATTTACTTATGGTTCCTTTAAACAGGTAACTATAAGGTTTGAGGCTTTAAGTATTTATTCTGAACTCAGGAGTTTAAACTTTGACAAGAGTTGTGCAAGACTCATTTTTAACAAGTGAATATTTTAAAAATGCCCACTGGACTTAATGGAGCTGTCCATCAATTTTCTTTACCTTGGTCTTCTATGTAATTTTTAGGGAAGTACTTCTCAGACTGCAGATGACTGTTCATCCTGGCCTAAGATTTTCTCTCTTTTCTTTGGTTTTTGAAAGAATGTAAGCAATTACCTCAGACTGTTTTTAACCCTCAGATAACTGAAAGCAGATGAATTCCATCCATTGCATTTGAAGATTCTGACAGCTCAGACACACACTTTGGGTTTGAAAAGGGCAAATTGTGTTTGTTTTCTCAGGCATGATCCTTAATATTTACAGGACTGGTAGGTGTGCATTTACTGACAGGCAAGTAGCATCATACTCTGTACTGTTTTCTGTAACACTACTTTTTTGTATTTTAAACACATCAAAGGTAATGAAAATTATTGAATAGAGAGACAAATCAATAGCAATTACATTTAAAGTAACACTCCATAGAAAAGATCATAAACATGGTTCAGAAAGCAAATCTCATGGGGCCAACTTGGAACATCTGGTCAACTGGCTATAACAGTTTTTTCTGTGTTTTTCCTGTTGAGAATTCTTCTAAATCCACAAGCAAGGAGGTTAGGCTGCTAGCTGTGCTGTTTAAAAATTTCATCATTAGCATTCTTGAAGAGTTCATTTTGACTCACTGGAATGGATATGATGATTTATCAGCAATACAGAATGGAGTCTGACAATCTGAATCTCTTTCCATTTACTTTTGGCATAGGTAAAGCACTATCCATTTACACAGCTGAATTTCCCATGTGAGCACTGTGACTTGAGCCTGGTGGAGATGTGCCCTGCATTGCCCTCACAGGCTGTGCTAGGGCACTGTAGAGCAATTGCATCTGGCTAGCAAAAACGACTATAGATAAATGGGACCTGATCTCAATGATGCTTACAAAAAGGGTGGAAATGTAAGTTCAGAGGAAGTACTGGGCACAGCCACTTTACACAGTGTCTGTAAGAGTGGAGAGAAAAAAAAAAAAGGAATTTAAGAAAATCTTCCCTAAGGAAGATGCTACCATTCCTCAACCACATTCCCTTCTCTGGTCTTTTTCTCCTTATATTATTCCTCCCCACTTTGTCTTCACACATACATGGATGCCTCTCTATGCCACTTACTGGTGTCTGGGTAGAATGCAAAACTGTGATTTTTTCATTTAGATTCAGGTTCTAAAAGTGTATTTTGTATCTTTCAAGCCTTTTAGGTCACTGAATTTTATGACATTTTTGTGTTTTGAGAGTCTGCATCTCCAAGGGTATCATCCAAACACTTCTAATCAAACATTCATGCCACCAAATGTTCTCTTTAAAATAGCACTTTGAGACAGCAATTTTATGTTCTGAAAATAAAATTGATAAGACCCTTTAAGAAATTTTAGATTTTTAGCTTTACCAGGAGAAAAATACTCATAAATGTTGAAAATTAACAAATGTGAGTTTCTTGTAATTCAGTGGATGGCAGCACTGTACAAATAGTGTAGATGTGATTCTTGGACTATTTGTACTCTTTTCATGTACTTCTTTACATGTTTTGATTTTTTTCTTGGAACTACATTAACTAACCTTTATCAGACCAAATTTGAAAACAAGAATTACATTTTTACAACCTGAATTTTTCTCACATTTTCCCTAGATTTTTCGCAATGCCAAATAAAATGCAGCACTTACTTAGCAAAAAGGAGAACATCTTGTTCTTTACTCTCACTCCAATACATTTTCAAAACACAGATTAAATTATTTTAGGCTCCCAGTGTGTGTCCTACTTGCTTTATTGATTTAAATCACTTCATTGTATTCCCGGGAAACTGGGAAGGCAAGATTTAATGTCTAGAAATAAAAAGAGGCTGATGAATTATTCTTAGCAATTAGAATTGTTTCAAATTTGTACTGTTACAATAATTGCAGGTGGACAGACAATATTAATGCACACAACTTCAGATTGCTCCAGCCATAGGGGATACAAAGATTTATTGCCTGGCTAAATAAAGCAAAGTAACAAAACATCATGTGTGATACATGGAATGAATATGAGCTTTACTTGAGGGATCCATTATTGTATCTAAATTTATTTTTATGTATCTACCTTACAGATCTACGGTACTTTGGAATAAGGCAAAAGCTATACATTTTACCATTACATGTCTCTAACTGCATTATAATTTTCTAGACATCAGTGCTGGTATTTCACTTAACTTGGTCAGAAATCCAGTGTGGTGGGGTTTGTTTCCCTTTTGCACCCCTGCTTTGGAAGAGAGGAAAGCACCTGAAAAGCTCTACTTGCATTAAATCTAACTTGCTATTTCAGGAAAAAAGCCTAAAAACTATGAATGAATAAATACTAAAGATCTTATTGCGCCCTAAGAACTATTTAAACCCATTCTATTTCTGTGTTATGCAATGATTGCTCTGCATGTGGTCATTCAGTGGTATCCACAATATTTCTACCATACCCCAGGTAGGTACCCAAACCTGTGATTGCTCTCTCTTGCACACCCTTTTGCCTGGCAGAACACTTTCACGTGCACCGTGGAGAATTTGGTGCTTAGTTAAATCAGAAGTGTCTGGATCTAGCTTATGGCATTTCATTTTAAAATTTTTAATAATTCCTTTGGCTATTTTAAACTTCTCCAGGTTAAATTTAGTCATTTTCATATGCATTTTGATGAGTTCGACTTCATGATGAAATCTAAGGAAGTATTTCTGTGCCCAAAGCTAGACATATGCCAAAGCATCTAGGTGATTCAGTTTTGTAACTGAACATGCTCCTTCTTAATATATTGATTAGCATGAATTAATGAAAAAATTAAAAAGTAAACTTTAAAAGTCTCTGGAAATCTGGGATTTTAAAAATCAAGTCTGCAAGTCAATTTTGCAAGGCATAGTGTAGCTATTATGTGTACCACTGAAGAGCAGGATTTGTTCCTTAGATATATACAATTAATCATCTACCCAGTCATCAGTGGAAAAAGATTATGCACTTCTAACCTTAAATTTGTCATTTCCTCTGATGTTTGTGTAGGAAAGATGGGGTGAGTTAGCTTTTGCAGATTCCTGTCTTGGGTTCTTTAGTTACATTGGGGCCCTAAGTAATTAGTTCAGTGTTAGTCAAGCACTAATATCAGATGAAATTTCCAGTCTAGCACAAGGATTTATTAGAATTGCTACACTGAAAGTCTCAGGGATGTTCTCTGGCACTGAGTTCAGCTGCTGTAATGCGGCTGGTATTTTTACTATTGAACATACTTTTATTCTAAAATGCTACAAAGTAATAAAAACCTGATGACTAACCCCTAGACATATGAAAGAACTTTATGGAAAGCTCTGTCTGTCACTAACATGATAAATGCTACTCCTGGGCATAATTAAATTATGGATTCCCTTCTGTAACAGAATTGTTGAAAAAGGTAAGAGATCTCCAGGTGATATGAACACTGTTTGATAAATGGTAACTAGTAAAGGAAACTAGTAAAGGAAACTAGTAAAGGAAACTAGTAAAGGAAAAGGATAAAAATGGAAAAAAGGTAGAAATAAGAACAATAGACAGAAGAAGGGAAGATAATGGTACTGTAAAACATGGGCTGGTGCCAAGGACATAATTGTACACCCACAAGCAAGTCTGTTGTGCTCTGCTGCTCAAACTCACTTTCTTTTTTCTTCCTAGAGTAACTTTCAAGACAGTCTTTATACAATCATATTTTATTGAGTCAGCTACATCAAATGTATTTTAGAAAGCTGCATGAATTCCTGCCCTATTTCAATTATTTAAACCACAATATATTATTTAGAGGTCTGTGTGTTCATTTGTTTTAGCAGAATCAATATATGTGTATCAAAGAAATGTCATTCTGATTTGAGTGCTTTTGAATAAATAGTATTACATGTTACTCTCAGAATGAATGTTTAGAGCTTGTAACACTAGGTGCATTTCAAGAATCTATAAATGACTCTTTCCTGGTTTTTATGATAGCTTAATTTCACAGCTCTCAGGCAAATATATCCTGTGCAATATAGCTGTATGATCTAACCTCTGGGCAGTGTAAATTTAACCCAAGTGTTGTTTATCCTACTGATAAACAACAATACAGAGTTTCTGTCCTTTTTGCTGGGTTTTACATGCTCTCTGAGTAGCTACCTGAGCCTAGATTATGAAATAAGAAGGGACAATGCCATGGAGAAGGTCTACATGCTCAGGAGGAAATTTTCCCTTCCTCTCAGTCTTATGGGTGTTCTTTTCCTGTCTTTTGATACCTGTTTTTATTCATGTGCCAGAAGTGGTGGTGATGAGATTAAGCAGACCAAAAGCAATGTTTCTAGGCTTAAAGCCTTTAGGGAAATTTCCATTCCAGCGTGGCTGTGGAAAATGGGGGACCTTTAGTGAGTAAGAGAGGGAGAAAGACTTTCTGGGCTAGTCAATCACACCTAAAGATACTGAAACTAGGAGCAAAAATGTCATCCTGGAAGGAGAGAGAGCAAAATCTCATTGGATAACTGATGGAATATGGGAATACTTGTGGTCACCTTGACAACAAAGGAGCATTAACTTAGAGCAACATCAAACACTGCCCACTGCCCTTTCTTATGAGGGAGGATCTAGACCTAAGGCAAGCTCTTTTACTGTTACATCCTCTTACAGGCATTGTTAGTCCTGCCTTGAATATCAATAATACATTTTAGAGGTGGCTATCCTGGAAATTTCCATTCTATAATGTCCACTGAAAGATTTTGTTGTCATTTGGAGAAAGTGATTATAATTTGTAAAATTCCTGTAGTAGGGTAGTAATTTTTTCCTAGTTTTACTGGAACAAATCAGTTGGACTTCTAATGCAGACAATAGTGGAAGGGTAAGTCAACTTCAGTTCTCCAGTTTTCCTGGAGTAAGGACAAACTGTGAGGTACTCTGATGAAGCAGGAATATTCCAAGTCCTGGAGCCCAGCTCCAAGTGCACATTCATGTACATCTTTCCACCTGCCTTTGCAACAAGGAGCCAGGATCCATGTCATGATGCAGCAGGTATTGCAATGTCCACTTGGTGTAATGTATTCTGTAAGCCATTTAGTCCTCCAGGTGAGTTGGAAGAGTATTTGGTAAAAGTCTGTAGAAAATGTTTCTGAGAAGTGTTTAGAAGACCTATCATCTTTTCCATACTGGAGTGGATTTATTGGGAATTTCTCAACCAGATCTGCTATTTTTCACATGGGCGGTTCATTAAGTATGCAAGTTTTTGGGGATTTTACCTTAAAATTATAATTAACTATGCTGAAGGAAAGGTAAAAGGTCAAACCCTGTTTTCATCTCTTACTTATCAGTTCCTGTCACTTGGGTCTTATTGGTTATACTGAATGAAATAATTAGGGAAAGAAGCATATTTTCTGTGAATGAATTGAAGGACTTGGGTGTTCTTTTGCATCTCTGTTTTCTAGGCTTGCTTTGTTTCCTTAGTCTTACTCATGTGACTTTAGTCAGTTTGAATTGCAATGTCTCTTAAATTTTAATTTATTTTAAGCCAAATAATTTTCATTGTTATAGAAATTTGTGACTAACAGTGATGCCTGGTATTTTATACTGAAACATTTCTTTCAGGAGTCAGCAGATATATATTTATTGTGAGAAAGTTGAGAACTAGATGAAGCAGGAAAGCTAAAGTCCCGATAGAGTAAAACCTGGCTGGGAACAACTAAGGCAGCAAGAGAAGCTTCTAAAGGAACATTGGTGATAAAAAGAAGACTGGAAAATGCATGTCCTCTCTGGAAAGAAATGGGAAGCCTGATTACCTGGGATATGAAGAATTATTATGAATTATTTGTTTCCCTCAGTTTTCACCAACAAGTGCTCCAACCTCACAGTCCAAATTGCAGAAGGCAAAGAACTGGAGAACTGGGAGAATGAAGAACCACACACTGTAGGAGATAAAATTTGAGAACCTAAGGAACCTGAAGGTTCACAAGTCCATGGGACCTGCCGACATGCATCTGCAAGTTCTGAGGAATCTGGCAGATAACATTGCTACGTCATTTTTCATCATATTTGAGAACTTCTGTTCCTGGTAAGACCATGGAGCAGATCCTCCTGGAGATTACACTAAGGTACGTGGAAAATGAGGATGTGATTGGTGTTGCAATCAGAGAAGTGAGAGATGCCTCTGACTGAACTAAGGTGTAAGCAAACCATATGCTGAAGTCAACAATACAGATTTTATTTAACAATAAATGTGAGGTAGAGAGATAGAAAGAAATAGAAAAGAGCGGGGAGAGACAGGGGAAGAGAGAGAGATATCAAGAAGAAGACAGTTCCTACCCGTGAATCTGGTGGCATCCTGTTAGTGCTTCTTCACCCTGGGCTTCTCAGTGGTGGGGGTTGGAGTCATTACTCTGGGGGTACCACCTTTATACAGTTCAAGTTCTGGGTATCCATGGAGGCACATTCCTAATTTATATGTGAAGCGAGAATGGATTTGCCTTCATTGGCATGTGAAGCAAGGATGACCATGTCCTTCTGCGTATTCTTCCTCTAAGATTTTGGGGGCTTTCAGTGGTCATTGGTGGTTACAGATGCTGTCTGTCCTATAACTTCAGGTTATCTTTGTTTGACTAATGATATGTGTATGAAGAGTTTTGTCCTTTTCCACAGTTTGCCACAGTGGCAAGTTTTGTCCAAATGCATTAACCAGGATGTGCTAATCAGCTCTTACCTCTGCCAGGCATGGAATCAGCAGTTTCCTGTTACAAATTCCTCCCTTTGGTTCTTACTTCAAGCCTGCTGTGGTGGCTTATTGTATGATAAGTTCCTTCTGTGGCTTTGACAGGGTTTGAGACAAGAAATTGTGCTCAAGTCCTTACACATGGTGATGGTCAACATGGGTTCACTGAGAGCAAATCATGCCTGACAAATTTGGTTGACTTCTATGATGTGGTTACGGTCTTAGTGGATGAGGGAAGATTGACTGACATCATCTACTTGAACTTGGGCAAAGAATTTGATACAATCTCCCTTGCTTGTCTTTAAATCAGAGAGACATGGATTTGATGGATGGACCACTCAGTGAATAAGGAATTGGCTGGTTGGTCAAATGCAGAGTTGCAGTCAATGGCTCAATGTTCAAGTGGAGACCAGTGGCGAGTGGTGTTTTTCAGTCCTGGGAGTAGCACTGTTTAACATCTGTTTTGGTGACATGGACAATGGGATTCAACCTCTGAGGGTTTGCTGATGACACCAAACTGTGTGCTGCAGTTGACAGGCTGGAGGAAAGTGATGCCATACAAAGGGACATGGAAAGCTTGAGAGATGGGACTATGTGAACTTCAACAAGGCCAAATGCAATCCTACAACTGGATTGGGGAAATCCTAAGCAAAAATATGGACTGGGTCTGAGACAGGTCTGACAAGGACATGGGTGTGTTGGTGGACAAAAATCTTGAAATGAACTGTCCATGTGTGATAGGAGCTCAGAAAGCCAAATGTATTCTGGGCTGCCTCAAGAGCAGCATGGTCAGCAGGCCTCTTCTACTCTGCTCTGGTGAGACCCTACCTGGTTCTGTGAAAACCTGTGGGGTCCCCATAACAAGAATGATATGGACCAGTCAGTGCAATCTAGAGGAGGACCATGAAGATGATCAGAGGGCTGGAACAGTTCTCCTATGAAGACAGGCTGAAAAAGGTGGGATTGTTCAGCCTGGAGAAGTGAAGGATCTGGGGAGACCTCAGAGCAGCCTTCCAGTAAAGGAGACCAACAGGAAAGCTGGGGAGGTACTTTTTTCCAAGGACAAGTAGTGATAGCACAAAGGGGTTTTAAACTGAAAGAAGATTGATTAGATTATATTGGATTAGATATTGGTAAGATATTCTTTACTGTGGGGATGGTAGATACCAGACTGGCTTGTCCAGAGAGGTTGTGGATGCCCCATCACTGGACGTGTTCAAAGCCAGATTCATCATGGCTTTGAACACGTTCAGTGATGGGGCATCCACATGGTCTAGTGGAAATTGTCCATGGCAGAGGGGTTAATGGCACAGGGAGTGGAACAGGGTGGATCTTTAAAGTCCCTTTCAACTCAAACAATTTTATGGTTCTGTGATTTTATTGTAAGTACAGTTCAACAAGGAAAAATAATTCAGAGCAAGGTCAGCCTGTTTTGTTTCCAAAACCTCAATGCCATATTGCAGTTATAATTCTACTAAAATTTTTTTTTTCTAAATGAGAACATATGTATTTTTCCTAAAAGATAACATGGAATTCTACAAAGCTGGTGCTGCATGGTCTTAAAATATTCTATGATTTGGGCTGGCACACAAACTGAAATTCCATTCCCTCCCATCTCTACAAGCAGTCTGTGGGAGTTGTTTTGCTAGTGGAATATGTATACAATTATGGGACACACAGGAATTCACTGTTTTGGTAGTTACTGTGTTGAACATTTTAACTGGGACAGGTTCACACCTTAGGTCAGTAGCTGACATAGCCAGCATGTTAATTTATTATTTATTTATTTAAGACAGTGGAGTAGCCCTCATGTAAACCTTCAGGCAAATCACTCTGCCTGTTGTCATTAGTCCACTGTGTGTTGGCTTTGCCTTGTGCTATAAATGTTGTCACCAGTGTTATAAATGTCTTGACTAAACCCTTTGATGCATTTAAAAACTTAATTTAAACATATGAAACAAAGGAGAAATAGTATTTCCTTTGCTGAGCATGTTTTATAAGGTGAAATATCAAGGGCTGAGACGCATCAAGGCTAAGGTAATGGCAGCAAAAGGACATTTCCTCATCCACCTTTTTTTAAAAAAAATGGATCAACAGCTTTTCTTGGAGAAAAGATCTATCAGAGGAAAATTGACAGAATGCAAAATTATTAACTCAGAAAAACCTTTCCAGAAATCATACTTCATACATTTCTTGTTCGGGCCTGTGGTAACTGGGTAACCATGTTTTATTAAACTAATAGAGGTATTTTTTAGTAGATCCTGCTGTCCTTGCCATATGGCGACAAAATAACAAAGAACACTACTTATGAAAGCAAGAAAACAGGGACATTTGCACCTGTTCTTAGTACTGCTTCAGAGGTAAAATATTGCTACTTTTGCCAACCATGATGACATTAAATAACGGTTTTGCCATGAGAAATCGGCATTTGCTTTTTTATGGTTTAAATAAAAATGTAGCACTGCTCTGAAAGCCTGAGACACTGTATAGTTACAGAATACAGACACAGGGACATCTTTCTTTTTTCTTGTAAAAACAAAAATATTTTCTCTTAGCTCTTTAGGTGGAGTATTCACTGAGCTATCTTACTAAAAAGTAGTTTTGAGTGTTGAAAAAGCTGTGAGTTGAAGAGATTTGTATCATTAGAGCACTGGAATCATCCCTACATTTGGTGGTAACTTTGAAAACAAAAACATGGAAAGGAGCTCTATGTTTTCTCCACAGAGAGGTTTCTCCACAGTGCAAATCAGCAAAACTACTCCTTTAGTCCTGCCCATTTCCCTTCTGGCTGGCATCTGACCATGGCCGTGTTCTCTGAGCACAGACCACCTTGCTGCAGAAGCTGGCAGAGCTGCGTGCTGTCCTGGGCACTTCTCCTGCGCACACCCACCTCAGCCATGGCTCTGGCCTGGGGCTGACTGGACTGGTGCAGCTCTCTGTCTTTTTCTGTTTTGTCTCTGCAGGTGTATTCCACTGTGCTCCAGAGGCATGGTGCAGATGTGTGGGAGCCATCATGTATGTCTCAGAGCCTGTGCATCTGGCTCTGCAGCCCTGCACTTGCATCTTGTCACTTCAAGGGGTTTCACCATGTGCTGCAAGTTTGAGCTCTTGTGTATGCTGAACAGGTGGTATTTCAACATGGTAAGAATGCGTGGCTATGCAAACTCCCAAGCACTGAGTTCAAGCTATAAACTGTTAGTATATCAAAAATGTCAATATGTCAAAAAAGTATAGGTCAGGTTTCATGATGATAAGTTCCTCTTGAAAAAAAGGAATCAGACAATTCTGCTTTCAGTAAACTAAGCAAGGTCCATAAATAAATTTCAAAGCAATTTCAGAGCATCACTGCAGATGCTCTTGCTGTAATAAAAAATACATATTTCGACTTGAGACTGGAAAGCAATGTGAGAATTGCTTTTCTAGGATATTCTGAAAGAAAAAAAATACCAAACCCAAATAATTATTTGTGGGCATTTCTGCCATCAGATTGAGGTAGGTATTGTTGATAACACATCTAAACACAAATACTGTGTGCTGTGTGTAGAGGCCCAGAGAAGATGACTTTACTCATGGGATGGATTGCAGAAGTGCATCCCCACCACCACAGGCTGCACTATGATCTGAGAAATGCTCCTTAGGCTTCCTTGACAAACTGCATTTGGACTAAACCCTTCTTTTATGTTACAATAAAGCTGATAAAAATCTAATACAAATACCAGTTTTCAGATCCTGCTCAAACTGACCACAGTTTCTTGGTATTGTTTACCATCTAGACTTGAAAATGAGCAGTAGATTATTGCAATCTCTTTGAGCACAGTTTATGACAAGTGATGGTTAGGGAGACTTAAAGTGTCAAAAATCAGACTCTTGTGTTTAGATTGGTTTTGCTAAGCATATTAGAAAGCTTTTTCCATGGCAGGGCAGTGGGAGAAATTACTTCCTAAATTACTTTTTTAATGAAATATTCTGATGAAAGCTATTAATTATGACCATTAAAGTTCTTGATATTTCTGCAAATATTAGATTAACTCTGAAAAGCTTATTCATAAGCAGAAGTTCTTCTAATGTTTTATTTGTTTGATAGATCCTATACAAACAAGGAGATAATGGTTTCTCTTGCCTTGAATGGCTATATAGGAGTTTGAATTGTAAATGGAAAAACTGTAAATTCCAGTGCTTTTTAATGTTTGCTATAAAATTATCTTGGAGATTAACTAATAAGAGAAACAAGCAATCAACATTGATCAACTGGAATTCTTTAATCTACTACAATAGCTGAACTAGCAGGAAACAGAATCGATTTTTTGAGAATGTTGTATTTTAAAACCCACTGGAAATTAAACTCCACACAGGGTCTTTCCCCTGTCCTCTCCAGTGAGAAAGGGAAAAAACAGCAGAGATTATGGGTTGAGATAGCAATTTCTAGGAAAACAGCAATGAAAAAACAATCAGTAACAGCAACAACACTAATTGCAGTGTATAAAAGAGGGTGGTTACATGAAAAAAATGCTTACAGAAGATGGACCTGGTGTTACCATCGCCAGGGACACGTGGCTTCCTGGGACAAAGGAGAAAATGACTGATGTCACTGCAGCCAGTGCTTTCCCCCCAAGGCCAAGGCAATGGAAACCAACAATGGGCAAACCCTCCGAGATGGACCATTTGTGTCATGCTACCCAGAAGAAAAGGAAGAAAATGGGGTTGGTTCAGGGCCATGTTCCACTTTTCTTTCACCCAAAGCCATGTCCTCAGTGATGAAAGAGTGGCATAAAATAAACATCCCCCACATGCCCACACAGCTGCAGGCTCCAGCTCCCATGACAACTATGATAAAATTAACTCCATCCTGGCCAAAACTAAGACAAAGACTAAAATTCCAGCATCAGGCAATTGGAGAGATATTCCTTGTTAAAAACCCTTTAGTCATCCCATTGTAAAGATTGTAGGCATAGCCAACCTGTGGAAAACATCCCACATTTTGTGCAGTTTGGCTAAGGCAGCACAATATACATGATTAGTTAAACAAAACACAAACATTTTTAAAGGAAAATAAAATCCAGCTACCTGTACATATGTTATTGAGTTTGAAAAATTCTTTAAAGACTCATATGAAAATATGCCAGTGCTTGATGACACCTCCTTCTGTAGCCCCACACATGGAGTACAACCTAAGCAACACACATTTGCCACAGCTTAGGACACTGACACTCTTGTCATTCACCTCTGTGTGACCAAACCAGACTTCTTGCCCTCACTTTTCAACTTTTTGATTTCTCTTGAGTTTTCTGGTAGATATTTCAATTATCTGACTACCCAGTTCCTATTTTCTCTCAGGTCTTCTAAGATTCCTCTGCTTGATTAGGCATGTATGTGCCTGAGGTTGATTTATCTCAATTAATGGTACCCCTAGTGCAGTAGAAGGAAGGTTCAGAACTTCACTTTTGAGCCAGTGGCTCCAAAGAGAAGTCTAAAAGCTCAAATTGGTAATGGAAAGACATCTGACAAGGTCTGTGAGGAATAAGTAGGAAATTTTATCTTTACTTTAGGATGCTATATTTCATATTTCATCAGGAAAATGTACAATGATGTCTCAGTAAAAAAATACAATGTTGTCTGCACTCAGTGATGGTGACTTATTGCAAACTAAGAACCTTATTCCAGATACTTGAGGCTGTTAAAATGTTTACCAGAGTCACTGGAGTAGAATGGCTATAGAGCTCATTTTTGAGTAACTACTTCAAAGACAAGCCCAAGATTTTAAGATGCTGTTTACTTTCAACCTATTGTAAAGTCCTTACATTTAAAGTAGCCCAAAATAAAAACAACCTGATAAGACAGGACACAAGAAAAAGAACTTTTGAAACAGTTGGAATAAATTAGTTTTGACTCAAAAGTTCTTTGACATTGGTCTGTGGACCTGGGAACCACTCATTGCTGGCTGAGCCAGAGTTGTCCTGCTTGTGGGCCTGCTGTCTCATCAAGCTATCCAAATCATGCTGTGGCAAGGGAGAAAGGAAGGTTTCCAACATACGTTCTTTTAAATAAATGTATTTCCACAGGACATTATGCTTTATACAAATCAGCAATTGCCTATCAGAAAACCTTTCCACTGTAAAATATCCAGCCAGCCTTTCTTTGAGATGGCAGGTGTTGTCTGGAAAAGTCAGAACATAATCTCTAGAGTATGTTTGAGGTCTTCATTCAGATGATAGCATTCTAGAGTTCTGCCTGCTCAAGGCTTTGGGAAAAATCAATGCAAGAGCATTCTCAAATAAGTATTACTGGCTCAGCACATGAGATAAAATTCAGTCTTTTTGATAAGAATGTTACTGTATTTGGATGATAATGTTCTTCATGTGGCTAAATGATGGACAGTGTAGACACAATTTTAGACTAGTGCAAAGGACATTATATCTGTCCATCTTCTGAAAAGTGGCTGCAGATGTGCCCGTGACTGGATGTCAGTGAGGTTAATCAGCTGAACCACTGACATCTGTTTATAGTAAAACTACAACTAGGGCATGGAAAACCAGCTGAGTATAAAATCTAAAGTTCTTGCAAAGGGTCATAATTCATCATCAAACCAGAAGCAAACAAAGATGTTAATACAGATTTGAACATGCACAGAAAGAATAAAAAGAAGTAGACACGGCTCGATGCATGCTAGAGACATGGGCAGCTCAGTGTAAATGTGCACATTCCCTTCTTGTAGCTTTTCTTTTTGCATATCCTTTTTTCCCTTAATGGCAACATTGAAAACTAGAGGGATACATTGTGCTAATGGCAGAATCATCCAAATAACTTCTTCAATTTCTTTATTTTTAATGTAAATAGATCAGATCCCCTTTCAGCCTCTTTTATGACAAGTGTACTAAAAATGAAGCGATGAAGCCACTGCCTGCAGTCTGTCCAGATATGAATTAGAAAGCATTGACAAAACTGAAAAAAATTACCTTTTGCTGGTGAATACAGGATCACTGCAAGATCTATGCAAAAAATGGCACAACTGGTGATGGGTTGATGTCTCACCGTACTAGCAGAAAATTTTTTATGCTGAGCTGATATAGCAAAGTTCTAGAAATGTTGTGCTTCTTCATAGATGCTACCCACACCAAAATGCATCCTGTTAAGTGTTCTGTGCATACTGTGGAAACCTTTATATATATATATGAGAACAATTCCTCCCTTGTAATCCCAGTTCAAGGGTCCAGACCCCTGAGGCCTTTGCACTTTGGATACAATAAAAGATGTAGCCCTTTGCAAGCAGCCACATAGAAGTGGGATTATCTTATCTTTCTTGCCAATTGCCTATATAACCAATATAAGGGTCTTAAAGAGAAGATTTTTGACTGCAAACTTGCAACCTGAAACTATACTTGTCAGTAATTGCACCATAAAGGTTCTGTTTTCAAAGTCAGGCTCATTAAACAAGTGACACAAAGTGACAGATCCTCATCATATCTGACATCAGACCTCTTGCCAAGTACCAGTGCCTTCATGTTTAGCTTCAGGCATTGAGCTTAAAGGTTTGGAACCAGAGGCACACAGCATACATAAAAGTAGTTCTGCCTGAGTTCAGGAGTGCATCATCCAAGACCTGGCACACTGGCCATTCTAGTCCCTCAAACATATCAATGTTAAATATCCTTATTCAATGTAGAAGAAAGCTGTGAAGCTTGGTGTACTAAAAAATTCACAAGGTTATCTTAAATCCCTATAGAGACTATAAAGAAATTGAGGGAAATATTTTTGACCAGTCACAATTTCACTCTTAGTTCTTTGGAAAAATAACCAGGCAGTTGTTGATAAAGAATTGAATCACCTAACACAATTTTTTCTGCATTTGTAATCTCTCAGTGAGTATAAATCAGGTGGGTTTTTTTGCAAGACAGATGGATATCAAGACAGATGGATATGATGTCTCTATGGGCTTCACAAAGTTATGTTGTTATAAATATCTTCATATATAAATATCCAGTAGCATAAAAGAAATGGTAGAATTATTGTTACTGATGGAGAATTTAATGTAGACCAGTATGTATGCAAATGCATACATGTGCACATATGTATACACACAACAGAGTAGATTATATGTATGATACAAGTCAAAATTTCAGGTTAGATTTTTTCAGATAGCAATTTTTTGTTAACCAGAAATCCTTTGGCAAAGAATTACTAGACCAAAGAAGCTGTGGATTCCCCCTCCCTGGCAGCTTTCAAGGCCAGGCTGGATGGGGCTTTGAGCAACCTGGTTTACTAAAAGATGCCCCTATGCATGGTAGGGAGGGTTGGAACTTGATGATCTTTAAGATCCCTTTCAGCCCAAGCCATTTTATGATGCTGTGAACCCTCTGTTAATAAATGGTTGATGAAGAAATAATGTATTCTTCTTAGCAGCAGGATATGTACATTTATTAAATTATGAGCCTCTTCAGAAGTTAATTTGAGATGCAAGTTACTGAAAGCTGATTTTGTTGCAAAAGCTAATAACTGTCATAATTTATTGGGCAATTAAAACACATTAATTTACATTTTGAAGGCACAGAAATAATTTTTTTTCCTTCTGAATAAGGTTTGTAAATATGGTTTTTAAAATAAATTTCCTTAATGAAGCAACCAAATGAATATTCATTGGAGTGCATACTAACTATTAAATATTACTGCAACAAGTAATTGAAACAGCTGTAACTGTGGAAGGACTTATGTTTATGATTAAAGTTAACTTTTATTTTTAAGCCTATTTTAAGATCAAAGATTACAAGGGAAAGATGTGAAAGTTCATGAAATGTACACATTTGAATTGCACTTGAAGTTTCATGCTTGTGAAATAATTAGTAGGAGCTTTGATTCTTATTGACAGAGACATTTGAGAGAGAGATGAAACTTTAGTTGATCCCTTGTCTCTGACTTAAGTCAGCTGCAAAATGGCATGGCCTAGAGAAGGCAGACTGTTCAATCTGTTTCAGAAGAGGATGATGCTCTCAGATGTGGCATGAAGGCTCTTGGTATGTTGCCTAAAGTTGGTGCTCAGGGACCATTTCAGCACATAATTCCTTCAGTGTGCACCCTTCACTGCTGCTGCTTCTGTCCAGAGGCTGCTGTGGGGTGGAACTAGCAGCTTCTCAAAAAGAAAATACCCAGATTGCAGAGCCTGACTGCTGGATATCTGAGGACACAGAACTGCAGCTGATTCAGTCACCTGAACATTATTCTACAAAATGAACCTCTACAATGGCTTCCAGAGCTAACTCAGAGGCTTGCTGCTTTCCTTGCAGGTGTGTTTTAGTGGTCACCTACATATTCATGCTTCACCTGAATTCCCATTGCTTAATCATAGATTCCCAGGTTCATTCATTGCCTTTCCATACTTAGAGAGCCTCTGGTATTCTGTCACTGTGAAAGCAGTGTTCCAGTTTAATCCAATTACAAATCAGTTTTCCAATAAGTTTCAACCTGAAGGAGCATCAACCTGAAGAAAAGATCTGTCTTTGGTGAAGCAGCTAGGATTACAGTGGCCCTAGGCTTCACTGCAATTTGTAATGTCTAATATAAATTATAGAGGCTTTCATCATGCACTGAGTCAACCAAGAAAATCTTGTGATTTAAAAATTAACTGTCCCCTTACTGTCACACAAGAAAATAGATATGTGTAATCCTATTACAGGACTACTCCTATATGGGTCCAGTGTGCTTCTCTGGACTCCTCAATCACAAAGTTAGGTTTGTCTCTTCAACAGAAAATTAGATTGAAGAGACAAATCTGGGTGCAAGTTCTTTCCCTTATCTCTGAAGGAAAAGGGAAACTGAAAAGAGGTGAATTTTTTTCTTATTTTTGTGTTTATCAACACTTGTTTTAATTCAAGTATGATTTAGGGACATCCATTACTTTATGACTATAGCTGGTAGAGCACTTTATAAGCAAAATCCTTCAGAGTTGTCATCAGCTAAAGAATCCTTTAATCAGAACTCCAAAGCCTGCTTTGATATAAAGAGTCTGGTCCTGTTGCAGAAAATTTGTCTGCTAATACCATTTCTGTTACTCTTTTAGCAAAGTGCTGAAGGTCAAAAGCAGCATAAAATAGCATTTTGTAAAAAGTATGGATGCTTTAATAATGAATTGTTAGATGTGGCCTGCTCTGGTATGAGGTTGTGAAGCCCTGAAATACCAGTTCTGAAAGAAGCACCTTCCCAACATTCTCCTTTTGGAGTCCAACCTAAAACATCATAAATCAGCACTTTTCTGACATGAATTTCCATTTTCAGCAGCAGGAAGTTTCAGAGCCAGGAGGTTTCAGAACATTGCTATTTGAGATAATGTACATACCACAGCCTGAGAAGAATTTGATTGATTGCTTTTAATAATATTTGATTACTTTTCAGTTATAAGATATGATATGGCACACCAATCACAATATATTTTTTGACATCAGAGAGATGAAATATGGGGGAATAAAGGGGTTAATGTGTCTTCTGAACATGTAAAACTGGCTTTAAGCTTCAGTAGAGTAAACTAATGAGAAGGAACAGCATTCCTTTGAAGCAGCTATGTAAAGCAAAAGGTAGGATGCAGAATGTACAGAATAACCTAAAAAATATTTACAATTCTTAATGTTCTGCTGGAAAAATATTTTAAAAGAAGTCCTCTTTAAATCTATGTTCTGGAGACTTCTTTTGATGGGACATACATTCACAGGTCTCAGCTAATATTGAGGCTTCAGGCTCTTTTATGCAGCTATATGTAGCTTTATTTCCTCAAGAAAGTAATTAGTGATTTGGGGAGCTCTCTGGCTGGAGGAAGGGGAAGGGAAGGGAAGGGAAGGGAAGGGAAGGGAAGGGAAGGGAAGGGAAGGGAAGGGAAGGGAAGGGAAGGGAAGGGAAGGGAAGGGAAGGGAAGGGAAGGGAAGGGAAGGGAAGGGAAGAGAGAAGAGAAGAGAAGAGAAGAGAAGAGAAGAGAAGAGAAGAGAAGAGAAGAGAAGAGAAGAGAAGAGAAGAGAAGAGAAGAGAAGAGAAGAGAAGAGAAGAGAAGAGAAGAGAAGAGAAGAACCTTGCTACCAATTTTCTTCAGTCAAAATTACAAGCAAAATGGAAGAAAGCCAAATAGGGAACAGAAAAAAAAAATCTGCAACTTTTTCCTGTTGTCTTTACAGTCTACATCTTTTAATTGCTTTATTATCATCATGAAGAGTCATTATTACTGGGTTACAACTGCCATGTCTTGCATCCATCTGTAGTCCAGCAATGTATTATTTTTTGAAAAAAAAAAATAAAAAAAGAAGGCACAACTGGATCTATATTTTGTTTACATGCTCCTCAGGATGAGAGATGCAAATCTGAGTCTAGTTGGAAGGGAATTTTCCTTCATGAGTGCTTATAAATTGTAGGGTATCTTTTCATATAAAGCCAGGAGAACCTTCTTCTAGAGTTTTCAAGGGAATGGAAACCCCAGACTTTAGACCATCTTTAGACCATCTTTAGAAGAATCAATCTCACCCCAAACTTCAGCCTTCTCTCACTTTGAAAGACTGAGTTTGCCTAATTCGATAAGCCGGCTTGTGAACGGTGATTCAGAAACCCAGTTTAGGCACTTTGATTCAGTGAATGCAGAGGATTGGGCAACTAAAATGAAGTGCATGACCCTCAGAGTCTGTGAGGGAGAGGACATGGGCATCTTCTGCAGTTCTCATTGCTGTGGATGAAGGTAGAGGAACTCATGGCCCAAGGCTGCTCTCTAGGCTGAGGGGTGTGGGGGAAGGGAAATCAAAGTCACCCTTTGGGAATAAGTAGGTGACTGTGTCTTGTCTGTGCTGTGTTGGACCCTGTCTGTTTAACCTGTAATGACAACCACTGAAGAGGAACAGACATGAGGGAGTGTCTAGAGAATACCTGGGCCCACGGCACATCCTTCCCTGCTCTGTCTCTGCTCCAGGACATCTCCCTTCCAGCCCCTGGGCTCTTTCTCAGCCTGTCAAAACACAAAACTGACAAACACTTCTGACAACTCTAAATCAATTCTGGTTTCCATAGCCAATTAAAAACAAAAACAAAAACAAAAACAAAACAAAACAAAAAAGACAAATACTGTTGTGATGTTTTCTGTTTTTCCTCACAAAGTAGGAGTGTCCTTACAGAGTTTGGAAGTTGGACTCCTCTTGGCTTCAAAGGGATCTTCTTCTTCTTGTCCAAGGTAACAACTTTGTCATTCAGACAAAGAAGAAATACCCTGTGGAGCAGGGTGTTGTGCACTTTTAGCCCTTTGGAAGCTGTTGGGAAGAAGGCTAGTTCTGGAGCTGGTGATACATATTTTCCCTTGGGAAGAGGAATGGGCCTGTCTGGAATTTCACCTTCTGCTATGCTTTTTTCTTTCATTCTCAGACTGTTTCATGCAATTGCATCAGTAGTCTCTGGGGTAAGGCCATGACAAAAGGGTACTCTTCTGACACTGATTTTTAAGAAAAAAAATTGTTTTGTTTATCTTAATTGCTTCAAGGTGTTAAGGGCAGGGCAGAGTCAAGGTTTTTTGGTGACTCCAATAAAATATCTTTGTCATTTGCTAAAACTCATCTTTCTGTTCTTTTAATATGTACAAGGAAATCCTAAATCTAATACAAGAAGCAAATCATTGTCTACATGGATAGTCAATACATGCACCTCTACTTTTTATAATATCCTTGTTCCTATACTGGCTGATGATTTATTAACTATATCAGAGATATTAAACATTGAAAGGCTTTGATATGGCCTTTAGCTGGTAGAAATTGTACATCATCTATTTCAGATCCTCAGCCATGCTACAAAACTGGTCCACTATAAGGCCCAGAATTAAATTAAAATGAGGTGTAAATAGTGAATGTTGCCAGGTGACCTTCTGAAATATTTAGTACAGCCTGACTTAAAGTTTATTGCTTTAAACCTGAAATGTGTGTAATTTCACTCAGGCAGCATAGTCTTGAGATAAAAACCAGATGACTTCGAAAAAGTAGCCTGATTTTGCACATAAATTTTGAGTGTGTCAGTTGCTTTTCCCTCAGGGGCTGTGTGAATCTTATTGTTTCCTCTTGGCCTGCCAAGTTAGGTGCTCTGAGGTTTACTTTTGATCTGAGTGTTTCTAATAATTCTACTGTAAGAACTGGCTGGAAACACCACATTTCTCCTTTAAATATATCAGATTTTCATGAATTTTAAGGAGAGATTTCTCTGGTTCCCCTTCTTTTCTTAGTTTTTCTTAATGGTTTTTTTGTCCCCTGCCTTCCAGTGAACTCAAAACTCTCTTGGACTTCAAGATGCCCTGTAGTTCTAGGTACTCCTATGGAAGGAAAGCTATAGTGAAACCTTCTCCAGCAACCTTTGGCGTTCTTTTTATTACACTAATGTGCATGAAGCTCTTTCATAAAACAAGCCCTTTTATTGAAAACAAAAATACTATGAAAATTATTTGTACCTTCTTTCCAACATATTTATGTGGCCAGAGTGGTGTAAAGATTCTATCAGGTAACTAAGGGTTAGGTACCTATAAAATATGAATATCTATACAAAAGTATAGATATATATACACAAAATTTTCTGGGGTTTCATGAGATTTTTGTTAGCCCTCACCCTAACATCTCTTTCCCTTTTCCCATGCTGCTGCCTGATTTCTGTCAGCACAGCTGCCAGGGCTGGCAGAGGGATCTGGCTGAAAAAGAGGGATTTTTGTTCCCTGGTTGGGATCTGACTGCCAGGGGACAGGAGAGCCCTAGAGCAGCCTGTGTGATGAGCAGAGAGCAGCTGGTCGGAAAGGCTGACAGTGGGGGAACATCGCAAACCAGAAGTTCAGCCCTAATCACTGTTTCAGGGTGATGTTTCTTTCCTGGAAAGACTCTGCTGATCTTAAACAAAGACTGGCATATATTTAGTGGTTTTTTGATCACAGGTTGCTATTTGAATCTATTTTATGTACCTGAATACTTTTAAATTTTTTATTAATTATCTTTTATTAAAGATCTTTTATTTAGCTTTAAGAAAGTGTTTAAAATGTCAGCACAGAGAAGAAAAAATAAAAAAGAAAGAATGGTTAAAGGCTTTCAGCTACTAAATATTTAAATATGATTTCACTAAAAAAAAGGGTCATGTTTCCATTTTGGTAAAAAATGCCTGAAAATAAAAGCCAGGTGGTGTGATGAGAAAGATATTCATACTGAATTTTACTTCTTTCATTATGACTGAAACTCAATTATATCTATAGGTAAGCGAAGTATGAAAAATTGTTATTTTAATGAGCAAGTGAGATCATTTATATGGGAAGACACATGAATCACTGACTGGATCCATCTGGTGGACTCACTGTCATTCCCTCCAAGTATGATAAAGATATTAAATGTATACGTCCCATTGAATTAATATGAATAACCAGTTTCATCCTAATACAGAGATAAAATATATTAATATTCTATTAGATTTGCTAAGATTGGAAACAGGGTTTGCCTATTGGACTGAAGCATCTTTCATATGCAACTATAATGTGAAATCAAATAAACATTAATAAAGCTGAAGTTTTCAGCAATTTTGAAAATATGGTCATATTTTCATAAAGATGTCTCATCTCTGATCTCATGTTCACTGTCATGTTCAGTCCATCATAAAAAGGACTCTTTGTTAATAGTTATTAATATGAGAATCCACAAAGTTCCCTATTTTCTTGGGACTCTTTTACATATTCACACTGGTTTGAAAGCAATTTCAGACAGGCTTGAAAACTGCTAAAGTCAATGGACTTTCTTCATTGCCAGAATTTCCCCCTTTTTTATTAACAATAAACAGTAGCCACATAAGTTTTCATGGATGTGGAGGACTCTCTGTCAAAGCAGCTTTCAGAGCACACACATGCAGCTGCAATATGCCCTTGCTAGGGCCAGGTCATCTTGCTTAAGCAGAGGAAAGGGCTGCTGCCAGCACAAATCCATCATTGCAAAGAGCCCCAGGAGCTGCAGAGCCCAGCTCTGTCCGCTGCTGCTGAGACAGTCTTTAGCTTGAGCCATGCCCTTGACCACTGTGTCTTCTTCTTGCTCAGCTTGTCAAGGCCTGGCATGCCTGGCTCCACTGCTTTATCCCTGGTGTTCCCTGCACTGAGCTCTGAACCTCTGCTTGGCCATGCTCTGCCTTGTCCCCACGGACCTCACCAGGCTGTGCTGTGCTCCCTGTTTCTGGTGGCCCTAAACTCACGTCCTTCTCATACTCCTGGTGTACATACAGGACAACAGATGGTTTTCAGTGTCCTAATCATAACATGGAATTCCTATATTCAGTAAAGTATTTTCAGTAAAATAATTTCCTATATTCAGTAAAATACATTTTATCCAACACTGGCCCGGTGCCTAAGTGAAGCTACTGAAGCTAAAAGCAAGCTAAAGTTTAGGAGAATGGAAAAGGACACCAGGTAATCAGAGCAGTCTGCTGCTGGCTCATTACTTGCTCAGATCACCCTGAGACAGAGATGCCGCAGTTACTGCAGAGAGTTCCCACATGCAGAAGCTGGGCATTCTTTGCCAGCCTATAAAGGTCCTAATATAAATATTCATATCTGCCCTCCCTTGGGTCTCACTTGCAGAGTAAGCACTACTGATGGCTTTCTAGGCACACAGGAGTATCTCCAACAGATACCAATCTTTTATCAATTACCTCACTGGAATGTTTTCGCATGAATACTGCAGTGTGAAATACCATTGCCTCTGTAATTGTGCACTAAGGAGAAACTATTGTTCATCTATCTTTCCTGAAGCCAGCAGGAGAGCAGTGCTCGTTTCAGTGGGATTATGTCAGCTGACCCTGCTGAAAACCTGGTGGTGTGATTATTTTATGTGGCCAGAATAGGCTGAATGTGTAACTGTGGTATTAGAAAGATGTGAAGATGCATACTAATAGTTTAAATGTTTGAGAAGATAATCCCTGAGGATCCTTCAAAGCCCGTATTCTATAATAGTATTGATATTTTATAATAGTGGTAAATTTATCAGTGATCATATCCCCATATTAACTATAAGGAAATTAATAACTTTTGTGTTTTGCATGTGAAAGGCCTTCTGTGTTAAGGATGATTTATTTTTTCTCCTCAATGCTCCTGGGATTCCTGAACAGCTGTCAGCTGTACCAGAGCAGAAGAACATGTCTATTAACACACTGCCAAGCAGAAATTGCATCATACACTATTGCATCTGTTAATTGCATTAGTCAGTATTTACAATTCAAATAATATAAGCATTCAAAATTGTGTTGTTAATATGTGGCAAAATTTCATTTCTTCATTTTTCATTTCAAAATATAAATTTGGTCTTGGTTTAGTTCAATGACTGTAACGTTACCTAAATGAGTTTTATGATTTCAATACCAATTGAGTTTTATGATTTATTTAAGAAAATAATACCAGTCAAATACAATGCTAAGGATATTCTTAAGCAGTTCTTACAGAACAGATGGAATACAGTCATGGATTAGAGTACTCTTTGAATAAACAGCTGCTTATGGCCCAGGTTTACCCTTGTGATTTGTCATTTCTTTTTCAGTGAAGCTGGCTATCACAAATGGACTGAAAGCTGGTGAAGCTGTAACATATAATATACAACAAAGTCATTTATGCTGTTATTTAATCAGTACAGAGGCCTGTATATCCATGACAGATACAGGGATGCCACATGACTACTTTATACTTTTTCTTCTCAAACCACATGAATAGAGAAATATTTCTCTAGACTTTGTCCTTAACCTTCATCATTGATGAAGGAAGAGAAAAAACACTGTCCTTCAGTGGACTAGTTGGTGCTTGAAGCTTCAAACTTTGGCTAAGTTTGAAGAATGCAATCTTGAAAGCGACCACATTTCTAAAAGATCATGGACAGTACATAAAGACATCCTGCTTGCATCCTGCAGCTTAATGTGTTTCCTCTAGTGACTGAATTCTCTGGATGATCAAAAAGTCTGGGAGATGGCCAGACTGTCTCTGGTTAGTTTTTGTGCTGTGAAACTTAGTTGTTTTATTATTAATAAAACAAGTTATGCTGTATGAGAAGAAAAGGATCAATTAAATATTTTTAATTAAACTCTTGCATTCAAAGATTCTATGCTACTATTAAGCTATATTGAAGCTTTATACAATCATAGAACAGTCCAGGTTAGAAGTGAAGTTCAAGGATTATCTGGTCCAATATTTTGTGGGAAAGGAAGCCTCGATGAGATTATCTAGCATAGTGTCCAGCTGCATTTTGAAATTGCATCCAAACAACATTTCCATCCAGTTGAGTTTTTAAAACCATGGAAGAAGGTTAGTTCTCACTATTCTCACAACCTTCTATTAATTTAAATGGAGTCAGGATCACCTCCTGAGAACCAACACTCCATCATGAGGTGTTTAGCAAGTGGTTATAACTTCTCTGGGAGGTGATGGAGTCACTGTCTCTGGAAGTGTCCAAGAGGCATCTGAATGTAGCACTTGGGATTGGTTAAGGGGTGATTATGGTGTGCTGAGTTAATGGTGGGACTAGATGATTTTAAAGCTCTAGTCCAGCCTTGATGATTTTGTGATTCTTTTAATTCAACTTTACCATTGGTGGTTCTGATTAACCATGTTTTCATTGAGGAATGTATATCCCAGCTGACAATCTTCTGAATGCCATTGCACACGAATGTCACTGTGATTTCTGAACAGCTCAAACTATAGAAATTACTTAGGCTTACTCTTGAAAATTCCCTGTGGACAGCAAACTAACAATTTATCACTTTGGTAGTTATCTTCCTGTGCACTTGAATAAGAAATTTGTGCTGCCAATTAGTCAGTTTAATAATGTTTGTCAAGATCTACTCATGAGCAATTGTGCAATAAAAACTCTTAATTATGTTTTATAAAGTTTCAGTGTGAGGATTGGATGAAAATCCTTTTGTTATAATTCAGAGTAGGGAGAGAGTAGAGCAGGATCACAGCCTGACCTTTGTACATTGCAGATAAAGCTGTGCCACCAAGGAAGTACTCAAAAGGATTGTAAATAACAAGAGAGAAGACAGGCTTAGCCCAGAGAGTGGTTAAGAAATGAGGCATTCCCTCCTAAAAAAAGGAAGAAATTTGAGGAAGCCAGACCTCTCTGACTTTGAGCCTCATTAGTGGTTGTAGACATCAAAGATGCTCCACACCTAACTAAATCTGCACAGCTACAGGTGATGGGAGTTTTAACCAGTGCACCAATGGGAATTTAGACCATGTACTGTGTGATGTTTAATTAAACTTAATATCTTAATATTTCATTTTGCTGTGTAAAATGCTATGTTAGGTGTCTTCAGTTTTTTTTTTTTTTTTTTTTTTTTTTTATTACACTGAAAATGTTAAACTGTGTGAAAATATCTGTAATAATGTATCCAGAGGTGCTGTAGATTAAGGACATTTTCCTCACCTGTTGTTAAACAGGAGAAACAGCACTTTTACCCAGGATTCGTCCAGTGGTTGTTAAGCTTCACCATAGAACATCAGAAATCGGTGAGGCAGAGGTGGAAATAGCTTGCTATTTCTTTCTCTACTGTGTATGAAGTGGAGACAGATACTAAAAACTATTTTAGAAGATGTAGAGATCTGAAGGAGGATTGACTGCCTTCCTATAATAGTTTTGCTACTCTCCACTTCCAAGGGTTGAAGTCACTACAGACAAATTAAGGGAATTTAATTTATTGCAGGAATACACAAAGATTTCTAAGGATTGGATATTTATTTGGTTTCAGAAACTGCATCATTGTCAGATTATGCTATCCCTTTACACAGCCTGTGAGTGTCATTTGGAAGATTCTGGAAAGAGGAGAAATATAATTTAAAAAGTTATCTGAAAAATTACTGTTTAAATTATTATCTTGAATCACCTGTGTAAATACTGTTACTTTGGTTCCCCAAATTTGGACTTGACATTTCTTTCTCTCCAAATAAATTTCATGGGAAGACTTATAATTTTAGAGTCAAAATTTTATCCTTTCCTTTTTCAGAAAGGCTTAATGAAGGAGAAGCAGTGATATATGGACATAAATGGAATTTAATCCATTTTAACATGTCTCTCAACTTATGCAATGGACAAAATATTTCCAGCAATCCAAAATTTCTATTTTAAATTTCCAGTAACAGTGGAAGAAACATAGTGACCACAAAAATTTTCTGTGGTAAAGAGAAGGGGTAGTGGCTGCTAATTTCCAGGTGGTCCTGAACTGAATACTTTGATTCCTTTCCACGCCTAGAAACAGCTGGCAAAAATTGAACCTTACCCTTATAGTTTGGGAAATTAAATTCTCTCCAGAAACTCCAGGTGAGGCAAGAGGCTCACTGTGCTGAGAAAAGTCTAATGTAAATATTACACAGACAGCTAAGAAAGCATATTTAAATGTTTTCTGAAAGCTACTTCACCTTCAGTATCTACTCAATTTTTTTTTTTTTTAATAAAAATATCTAAATGAAGGTTTGAGGGGGTAAGGCCAATGGTACTAATGCTGTTTCTGTGTTCCAGTTTCAGGTAGGAAAAGCTGCTCTGTGAGCTGCAGAGCAAATGTTTAGATCTACTGACTACCTCATGTTTGGTTTACTCTTTGCAGTACTTAATTTTTAGTAGACAGGAGAATGACCATTAGGGTAACTAGTACACCTTTTAAACACTTGGGTAGAACCCCATTCTTTCCCTAAAACAAATGGTACCTGTAAGGAGATGTAGCCTAACCTGTAATTCACAAGGGAGGAAAGAATAGGTCTCTGTTATTACCACCATCAAAGTGCTCCAAAGAGGTAAACTCACCTGTTCCTTAGGGTGCCAGGTCTGAAACAGACTACATCCTGCTAAAGTGACAGGCCTGGAAGCAGGGGCTTCCACCACCAGGGAGAGGAGAGACCCCAGCCCTGTGCAGGCTGGAGCTGGAGCTCAGCAAATCCTCCAGAATGAAAGAAACTTCCCACAAACCATCTTGTGAGAACACGGACCATCAGAAAAATGCAGTTCGTCATTGCTTGACTCTTCTTGGCAAGGGTTCTCTTGGTGGGTTTTGATTAAAAATGGAGTGGAACTCTGGTTTTGGTACTCCCCACATATATTTTAAATTGAGTTAATCTATTTTTGTGGCAACTGGATGGAAACAACTCATTTTTAGAGCTATGGGATATAAAAGCATGTGAGTCATATTTCTACAGAAATTGCACAGTCCTGTGCAGTTGAATAACTATTATCAAGTCTATTATAAAGTGTACGATAAACTATTACAAAATTTGGATGGAATAATTGTCTCCTGAGAATGAAATTTAATTAAGTACTTGGAGACAATTTGAACTGGTGGATCTCAAAATGAAATTAAAACTCATTATGAAATACTCACATAGAGTTTTGGATAAATTGAAAAGAGAAAATTTAATTGACAAAAAGTAAATCATGGGAATGTCATGGGAGCACATATTGTTAAATAAAAACCAAAGACAATTACAATCTTCTGAGGAAGAAGAAAATTAACATAACATTGACAATGTCATAATTACTGTAAAAACCATAAATGCCTGTAAAGTATTTCAGTAATTGAAACATCCAAGTTTTCTTGAAACTGAAGATATGCTGGGATGGCTTAAGCCAGGTTCTTTAAAGAAATATTGACCTAATTTTTTTTTTGTACAGCATTTTTTGAGTTCTGACTTACAATGCCTTAAAGAAAGGGGTTTTCAGGATGTTTTAGAGAGCTTTGAACCTGCACCATTTCAAAGTGGTGCACCTCAGAAGTGTGCCAAAGTGATTGCCACTCCTCATAGTGTTGATCTTCTATCAGAATTTTGTGTTTCTCTCTCTCCTCAAAGTGGAAATATTTTAAAATTCGTTCTAGGAACAATAGTGCTTCTCTCTTCAGCTATGCCAAAGCAAAGTGGGTTTGGGCTGCAATCCCAGATAGCCAAGACATTGTAGTGTAAAATATACTTCAGAGCAATGTAACTAACTCGAGAGGAAGAGTAGATTTCTTAGGATTTAGATGAAATTTCACACCTAAAGTAGTACAAGTAACAGAGGTTTAGTCAGAAAAATCAAACTCACCATTCAGACCATCTTGATACAAACACCAAATGCTTGGCTGTCCAAAAGTTGTCTAGATTAAATCACAGTAATAACTTGTGATTTGATTGTCTAAATATGGTGACCCATCATTAAGGTGTTCCACAGTAACCTGTCTAACCTCCTGCAGTATTTGTTGCAAAAGTTCTTGAGTCTCTTGTAACTGCTCCTGTCACATCTGTCAGTCCTGTACAGATATCCTAGAGACACCTTGGATACACAAGAGCAACTCAAATGGCACAAGATGCTTCTTATCAGGCATATAATTCAACACCTCCAAGACTGCCAACACAGCAACATTTTCAAACCTAACACCAGGTGTGTGATATGTGTGTTTTGATCTCTTAATTTATTGATAAATCCCATACAGTCCTGGTGTAGCTCAGCTGGATATGTGTAGGTGGCCATTGACATCTGAGGACCCACTGGGTACCCGAGATGTAAATGAAAAGCTGCAGATATGACACAAGCTCTCTGAGAGGCCACCACATTTCCCAGGTGACAGATAGCAGAGAATGGTCTCAAGAGCCCAGGTGCATCAATGAGTCTTGGTGGTCTTGACTCGCCTCACCTGAGACCTCCACCCTCACCACGGGTGCAGAAGCATTACCAAGTGCAGATGTGAAGCTTTGTTCTCTGCCTCAGCTAAACTGGAGTCTGTTTTCCAGCCCTGCCATAGCTTTGCCCTGCCTGACCTTGCAGCTGAGACCTGCCCTAGAGAGGTGCACTGGACACTGTGTCTGTTCTCTGCAGTTACATCAGCTCCTTTTAGCAGCAGGTCGCAAATGGCCTAAAAGCCTTTTTCACGGGAAGCAAAAATATGAATCCAAGGAGAATGTTTACGTGATGGTTGCTGTAAGAGTGCCTTCTCCCCATCTCTTGGAGTTTGTCTGTGTTCAAAGGCACCCCAGAGTCAGTGCAGTTCCATTATCAAGATGCAGACTTTTCAATACAATTCCATAATGGAAAATCTGTGTTGTGAGTTGTTCAAAAGAGGAGGTGGTTTCCAGCTGTCTCTGGAGCACTAGGGAATTTAAATGATAGCATTTTATCCAGACCTTATGTTTGACAATATCCTGTTTTCTATCTTCTCAGAAGGGAATACTAAGATTTGGTTAATTCAATCCAAAATCTTTTAAACACAGTCCATCACATGATACCTGAAATTTTTTTTTGGTGTAGCTCAAGAGGACAGTGACACCCAAATACACTTCTGCATCACAGAAACGTACCCTCAGGAGTGACACAGGAGACAGTGAATGCTCCTGTTTATTACAAGGGAGAGGCAACTATAGGCCATCTTACACCACTTTTTTTCCTCTTTAAATAGTTCTGCAGCAGAGAAAAATGTGGAGGATTATTTACAAGACAGGCTGTTGCAGCCCATTGACTCAGACCCTGTGCTACTGGCAGCTGAGAAAAGATGTGCAGCCAGCATTGAATCATCTGGTTGTGATTCTCTCCATTTGTATCCTGTCCAGCATGTTTTTGAAGCAT
Organism: Molothrus aeneus; assembly: GCF_037042795.1. Classification (NCBI taxonomy): domain Eukaryota; kingdom Metazoa; phylum Chordata; class Aves; order Passeriformes; family Icteridae; genus Molothrus; species Molothrus aeneus. The sequence continues at coordinate 140,304,832 of NC_089646.1, read as the reverse complement.
GTCTTTAGTACAGCTGGCAGCGTGACTTCCACTGGGTGCCCTTTCACAACCACAAAGTTTGTAGAGGAACAAGCCTTTAGGCTCCAAAACTCAGAAATCTGTAGTAAAATCTTCACTAAATAGCACTGCTTCTGTTCCTCAGAGCAAGCCTGGCCTGGCTGCTGAGAGTCCTTGCCCATTTTCTGGGATTCAGTAGCCCACTCTGTGTTCTTTTAATTTTAGGATGCGATTCCTAAGTGCTCCCTTCTGGTGTCTCCTGGAAAAGGCTCCTTTTAGCCTGTCCATTTGGTTGTGCTTAGCTCCATTTTTCCATCTCAGCAAATATCCTGCCACATAAAGGAGCACAGGTTTGGGAGCTGGGAACTGGGCACGGGTGAATAGGGACAATAGTTTTTCATGGACACCCTCATAGATGTTCATAATCTGGGTGATTCAGAATCCTTCCTCCACAGCTGGGCCAGATGCCTGGTGCCATATGAGACCTTTTATCCAGGGGCATTGGCTGGCATTAGCTGTGCCTGGCTGCCTCACCAGTACTGCAAGGGCTTCCAGTTTGTGGGGGTGCATGTGGACAAATGTGCATGTGGATCCTTCCACTCCAGTCTTCCTGCTTTTAAGCATTATTCTCTATAGTAGAGAGAATTCTGTCAGTCCTTTTATAAATTTCCCTTTAATTTCTGCTGTATAAGAATGGGAGAATAAATGACCACAAGGCACCAACCTGGTTTGATTCAGTATCAGTGAAAATGCTTCCCACTGGTGGTGCTGGTGTTTGTTAGAGTATGTGCTAAAGGCTCACCCCTTCCACACAGAGGGGCATGGGGGCAGAGGGCAGTGGGGGAGTCCCAGTGTCCCAGTCAGAGACGTGAGTGCAGCCCCAGCCCCCCAGTGCTGCCCCAGGAGCATCAACCCCACAGGTCAGGTGAGACCCAGCATTGTGAGTCCCCGGAGATGTGGCTCTGTGGGCCCTGCACAGACTGGTTGGGGGATTCCCTGTCCTGGAGGATGGAATTCATTAGGGGATGCTGGGAGGAGCAATCTGAGGTTGTGTAAGAGGATATAAGGGGCCAGGGGCCTGTGAACATCTTGCTGGTCAGCACATTTGTCTGGCCATGCCCTTAGCCCAGCCAAGCTTGGTCTGTCCTGTCATCTCATTAAACTCCAATATTCACTCCTCTCCTAGGTGTGTCCTCTATTCTCTGTGCTGTGTGTATTTGGGGTTTGAGTGCAGCACACTGGGGTTCAGACCATGGGCCAGAGGCATTTGTGTGTCTGTGGTGCCACAGCTGAGGAGATGAGAGCAGGGCTGCCTGTATCAGCATGTGGCTGACAGCAAATACCAGGCTGCTGAGCTACATGGTGCATTCCCTTTTGCCCATAACAAGGCTTGGAGTGTTAAACAGTGAGAAACAAATGAATCAGGAGGAAATGCATTAGGTTCCTTGAGTTTGGAGGAGTTTCGGAGTTTCACTCACAGCAGGGAGCAGGGATAAGTCACTGGCAGGGAAGCTGAGCAGAGTGGTCAGCCAGACTTTGTAAACAAAGCTTTCTCATTCATAACTTTTCTTTATTGTTCTGATCAAGTTTAAGCCACTGAATCACAATTAAAAAAGAAATTTAAAATATGGACAATGTAACAATTGACACCACCAATCCAGTTCTGGAGTACAGCAGGTGGTGTTTGTACCCCTTCATTTCTTCTGTGTGCTGCCAAGAAAGCTCATTCAGGTCTCCCTTCAAGGAGGGAAGCCTGCTACTGCACATGGTTGAATCAATTTGCTGCTTGAATGCCCTTAGAACTTCTCCTGGGGATGTCCCTAAATCCCTTCAAAGTGGAGATGGTGATTTGAACCTGCAGATTCCCTTCCTGCAGATGCTCTCAGATCTATCAGGTCTCACCTTCTTGAATTCCCCAGTGAACACTCAGCTGCCTTCTCACCAGGTCCCAGCCTCCAGGTTCCAGCATGAGGCTCCTTGGGTATTGGTGGGGGCAAAGTGGAGGAGACCCCGTGCAGAGGTAGGGTTTTGCTCTTCATAAAGGAGGAGCCTTGACAGAGGGAACATTTTTTAGTAACGACCTGTGTCCTGCTCCTGTCCCTTCCCCTGGCAAGCCTGTGGGCTGACCTCCAGCAGTGCCTGGGGTGTCAGGCTGGGACCATCTGTGTCCTACATCTGGAGGTGACCTGGGTAACCTAGGTGGGGCAAACATCATCTATGACTGAACCTTTTTTGATTTTTCTTTGTTTGGACCCCGTTTTCATGGGCATCAACCTTACCATTCTGTTTAGAGCTCCAGAGAGTTTAATATCTATTTTCTGTATTTCCCAGAAGTGCTGAAGCCTGTGTTCTTGTGCTTGGCTAACACCAGTGTGTGCTGTGATAGGTGTGTGGGACACCTGACAGACTGAAATGTATCTGAAGACTGCAGCTGGCTCCCTCTTGCTTCATACTTCATTCTTGGTTTTCTTAAGCAATGAGAGTGCCCTGAAAGTGAAAACCACTCAACTCTCGATAAGGTGAATTAGAGGCTGCAGATAAAAAGGGAACTTAAAATTAGCCCTTTAAAATAAGGTTTTAAGCTGAATGCTGATTTTCCAAAAAGTTGTACAATTGAGAAAGCAGGTAGAGACATGGCCAGGTTAAATGCTTCAGAGCTGCCTGTCTTTTACCTTCTTTGCCTAGCAAAATAATGCTAAGATGCACATTAAGGTATAATTTATGAGACAATGGGTTGCGTGCATTAAAGAAAGAAGCTCAAAGCTGCAGCTGTTTATTTATCTCTGACCTTAAGGCAAACAAGTGCATATAATTCATAATAGAAAGATAGAACACATTGCATTCTTATACGAAGAGTTCAATACACAATTCTGATTTTCTTAAATGCTTTTGATCTATTTGTGGGGTTTTTTTTTGGATCTTTAATTAGTTCACAATGACCTCAAGATCAGGTTAATTTTACTCTCCCTTATTTAAATTAAACTGTAAATAGAAAGATAAAGTGAATTAAGTATCTCCTTTTCAAACTATCTTTGAACATTTACCTAATATTAATGATTCTGCGTTTTCATGTAAGATACTTCAAATGCACATTGTAAGAACTCAATAGGATCTATTTTAAGAAAAGGAAAATAAACAGCAATGCCCTTCAAAACCCAAAGATTAACATACATCAGTGATACATTCAGATAAAAAGCCATAAACTCCTTTTCCATAATTTAGAATATAGGAGTTTGTACCTCTTTTCCATGAACATAAGTCATTATTTCAGTATACTCACCTTTGGGATTATTGTTTTCTCTCTTAAATGGTTTCATCAGCAAATTTGATTATGTCTCCCATCTGGCATTTCTTACATAATGCTATGCCTTTGTTTTAGTGCACTCATTAAGGTAATTATAAATCAAAGTAATTTCTGAAAATAAACCTGCATGCAACTACTATGTTCCTAAAACTTTATTACTGTTTGTATCTATGGCACTGAAACTGTTAGGACTAAAGGTTCTTCACTGCTTGTTTTTTTCCCTGTTTGTTAAAATGCCCTTGCAACTTGTTATTTCAGGCTTGTTGCTCAGGCTTGTTTAGGAAGGAAAAATAACAAGGTCTCCTAAATGGATTGAAAGATACTTAAAATGCCCTACAATCCTTTTGAAAGCAAAAAAGGCTTTTAAAATCAAAGAAGTGACTGCATCCAGCTGTGAGATTTTCTACAGTCAGCACCTAGAGAGCCCATGACAGACAAGATAGCTATGTCAATAATTCAGAATTTCTTCAGTGGTTTTATCCAGTCCTATTCCTACAGTTTCATGAACAGCCTCATCCTTCATCTCATCCAAGTTTCCAGTTGGTAGTTTATTATCTTAAATCTGAAAAATCTTAAATCATCCATGTTAGTTTTTCCAGATGAAGTGTCCTGTAAAGGGATTGTGTGCTATACTAGCTGTTAGATAGATGACAAAGGGAAATCCAGAGAAAACAATTCCATCTGGAAAAAAGACCCAGTTTTGTCTAATCTTTTTCAAATCTGTCTTCCAAAATGTGCCTTCACAATTTTCTCTATCAAATATTGCCATACTTTCAGATTTGAGACACCATCTTATTCTCCTCACTCTACTTCAGTTCTTATTTTTATTTTTTTCCTTCTGCCTTATTTTGCCTGTTTTCCTTTCTCCCATTCTAATTTCCCATATGTCTTTTGTTCTTTTCAGAACAGTAGCTCATTATGTACACTTTAATCTTCCTTATATTCCTCCTCTATTTCCCTTATCTCTTTTCATTGTGGCCATCACTGTTACCATGATCTTTTGCCTCATGTGCCAGATCCCCTAATTTTGGGACACTCCTAATACTGGTTTCTAATTCTTATCAAACACAATGAGTTGCTGCTCTGACCTCTCCCCTATAATTGTATTAGGGAACTTCATGATTCTCCTTGCCCTAGCCTGGCTGGCAATCTTACTTCTTTTAAGGTAAGTCTTTTGAGACAAGAGGAGCAAGAAAGCCAAAAAGTTTTTATTTTATGGATAAACCTTGCCTCTAAAATCTATGACATTAATAAAACCTGAGAGATATTATGCTAATGCTCCAAAGTCTACTTCGGAGATTTTTATTTGAGTCAACTTTTATTTTTGCTCTATGAATTCTTCAGCTGCAGCTTTGTGATTTCTGAGACCCATACCTCATGAAAAAACCCATGAATAAGAAATCCTCTAGCCTCTTAGTGAGATTAATTTTCCTTTGTACCTTTGAATGGTACACTAATGTCACAAAACACTGAAACAGCAATTCCTCCACTTGTAGAAATACCTTCTTTCAAAAAATTCATCCCTCTGCCAACTAAGCAACTAAGTCAAAGGCAATTACTGTTAGCCCTCAACAACAATATAGTAATGGATGCCATCTTAAATGCATATAGGAGAATTTAATCATTGAAAGTTTAATCTTTTTAATGAGATTTGGGCATCAGAACTCATGAAGCTGAGAATATCCACAGACATAAGTCATTAATCACTCTGGAGATATCAAATTGAATATATATTGGACAAAGAATGTTATCAAGAAATTTACACTGATGAAAGCTTTTGCACATAAGTTATTTACTTCTGAGACAATGCTATCTCACTCATTTGGATGAGTAATTGTAAGCAGTTTCTCTGTGAAATGCTGTTATGGTTGATGTATTTCAAAGACAGAAAAGAGTAATATATTTTAATATTTCTTCTTTGTGTGGTACATTCTCATTTTCCTGTACCTCTCATTAGCATTTCTATCTATTGTGTTTAATTTAATACTCTAATCTCTGAAGTCCTATTAAAAACAGTCTACATCACAAGTATGTATTGACATAAAAAAGGGAGTTCCTGTTAGGTTATGCTGCTCATATTGCTAGAACAACTTTGGCTGTCAGAAGGAGACATTTCTTTGGCTAACTGTTGCCTCAGATTATATGGTCAGATGACCTTGTGACAATATTCATCAGCTTTTAATAATCCACTGTTTCATGAATGGAGGAAGAAAACAGACAATCACAAAGTGATAAAAGCTATCTTCAAAAGGTTTTCTTTCAGTCAGCTTTTAATTTAGGACTTTTTCAGAGCAACTAGCAGCAATACTATGTTTAAAAGGACTACTTGCAATGCATAATTTCAATTGCTTCTTAATAAATTGAATGTATTTGAACAAAGTCAAATTTGTTTCAGCATGCTGAAGATCAGGCTTATTCAGCATTTAGAGAAGTGAAATTTTCTTGAAACTTCCAATTCAGCAGAGATGCTCCACAAGTCTGTCTGCATTCTTATTTAAGAGTGGTCACTGTACTCCCTTCAAGGCAAATTCTTAAATTAAGCAGATTGTTTCAATCCTGCAAAATGTCAGGACCTCTTATGTGGGCTAGGAGAGTTGGAAGCCCTGAGAAAACTGCACAGAGAGTCACTGCTCCTCATTGTGCCCCCTTGAATTGTGAAAACCAAAACTCCAGGCTTGGCAGGGTCCTCATCACCTGTGGAGTTTGGTACCTGGGCAAACATGTTTCTTCATCAGCTACATCCTCGTAAACTTCCTAAAGCCTTTTTGTTCATCAAAGGACCATCTCTTTTGCCAGTGAGTTGTAAGTCAGAATATAAAATGAATCTCACTGAAAGGCTTTAACAAGGGAGGACCACATGCACAACTATAGCTTCAGCCAGAAACTGCCTTCCTCTTAAATCACTAGTGGACAGCCACTTGGGTGATAGGCAGCACCGCTGCAACACTCACACTTTTCAAGACCTTTGATTTATAGAGACATTTTACCCTGCCAAGGGCTTCTGCTCTGCCACTGCTACCCAAATGACAAAATCAATGTTGTCAGAAGACCAAATTTTACATAACAAACTCCCACACCTTAGAGTGACCATTCTAGGATAGACCCAAGGTCTCATCTCTCGGAGTAACCAAGGGGATGTCTTGTGAAGAATATGTTACATAACAAGGCAATTGTACACACTGTTTTCTCTGTGCACTTCCCCAGCCTCTGCTTTTCAGTCTATGTTACATATCTATATCTAGCAATGTTTAATGGTTTTGTCTTTAACTAACTTGTCGAGACGTGTCAAATCCATCCTGCTAGAAGAAGCTTAAATGGTATTGGCTAGTGACAGACCTAGATAAGAAATTAGATTTATATTAAGCCCTTTGGCCCCTTCCAGTGTGTGGCTGGACTAATTTACCCTGTATTTTTCCAAAAGGACTACTCAGTCCAGCTGCACCTTTTTAAGCCAGGTCACAGCTGCATCCATGGTCAGTATGTAAGAACACTGGTACAGATTCAATCACTATAGAATGACCATAGAAATTGGTACAGAAGCACCAAAGAGAAATATTATCTGGATACTGAATATCTTACGTTGTATGGGCTTTGATGCCTTTATTTGATGCTGTTACTCTGTTACACTTTCCTCTGTCTGGACTTGTGCTGCAGTGAGGGTGAACAGTACTAAGACAACACGGATCATGACTCCATGCTACCCACATTGCTTTTCTCTCATGTCAGGTGATGAAGCACAGCAATGGTGCAGTTCAGTGCAGTCTGAATGTATCAGAATTACTGATCCTTTCTGGGTGACAACATGCTCCCACATCCATTTCTGCAAATAATTTCCCACCTACTTCTTAGTCCCAATACTTCCAGGCTCTGAGTAGTTCAGCAAGGATTGCGTACAGAGGATGGGAGTTCTTGTGCCTTACTTCTCAGAGGCAGACAGCTAGCAGGCAGTGGCTCACTGAGAGTTGGCCCTGACAGTTGTGGGAAGGTGTTGCCCTGGATCTGTTGTGAAATGTTTTTCTGTCCTCTTTTGAGTGACCACTGTGTGGCAACTGCTGGCCTGTAGCCACAGCTCCATGAGGGTCCCCAGTGCAGGGGCCTGCAGACAGCTCTGTGCTCTGGACAGTGCCAAGTCTCTGTGAACAGGGGCAGCTGTCACAAACATTTCAGTTTTCTGAACTCAGAATTGAATGTTCACAATATTCAGTATTGTGGAATTAAACTTGCATGAAACTTTAAACTTCCATGAACTTCAACAAATTTTTCTCTTGCTTATGCAATGAATGATAGCAGTCCATGACTGTAAGGACAATGCAGTTGGAAGGCAGCCTATACTCACGCTTTTTATAAACACCACCTGCTTCCCTCTGTAAAGGACTCTCTCATAGATCCAACTGGAGAAGATATCTTTGGATTTCGAGAAGATTCCCACTGTTGATACCCAGCAGCAGGAAAACACAGACTCCAGAAAGTGCTTTTTTTTCTGGACCATGAAGATTTAACTAAGTTTTTGTTGGATGTGATAAGAAAAGAAATCTGAAACCCAACAGGCAGTTTATAGTGCTTTAGAGCCCTTAAAGCCCTTAGTGTATTAAGTATGTGCAATATTGCATAAAGCGTGACAATTTTATATATTACATTTTAAATGACATTTTTCTTATTACTCTTTCACAATTTCTAATCTATGAGACTAGCTCCTCATCACTGCTGAATCACTGTTAGTAACTTAGTGCCATTTCCCACTGTTTTCCACTCACAAAAAGTGGAATAGCAAGATTTTTCCATAGCCTCCAAGTATACATGTTCTCTAATCTTCACTGTTTGCCACCAATTGCAGTTGTCTGCTTGTGATGTGAGAATAAGAGCTGCATTCTCAGTTAAAGAAAACAATGTAAGAGTTCAGCAGTGTAGGCAAGTAAGAAAGAATTTTCTTTTCCCATAAAACTGTTCTCATTTTAAGAATGCCTTGCTGAAAAACATGCTAATTAGATAAATCCTCTTCCCCCTTTTAAACAACTTTAAACATAATTTGAAGCCATTGCCATGAAATTCCAACTCACTCAACATGCATGTTTAAAGTAACTTTATGTAGTAAAGCAGAAAGTGAAATCCATCTACTCATCTGTTGTATGAGTTAATCAATGCCTTGTCTAACATGCTATTCACCACAAAATGTTCTTGCAAACATATCAATTGCCAGCCCCTGGCTCATTATTCAGTGTGGCGTGGTTTAGTGTCCCTGGAAAGGCAAATGGTTCCCTTCATGCAGCATGCATCAGTGTTCTATAACATCTCTGGTTTCTTTTTACTGATATATTTAGTTCTGAAAGAAATTTTTTACTCTTTTTAATTACCATTTTCTGGGATCCTATCTGATCACAACATAAGCACATTCATCCCTAAGATACTTTTTTGCAGTGTTAAAAAACCTAGAGGAAGGGCACTACATTTATATTTTTGAATGTGTATTGAGAACATTTGTCTCCAGAGTGAAACTTGTTTTTTTTCAAATTAGTGTTTAAGAAGTAATTATTTTGCTATAATTACTAAAAACAAGAAAACAAATCCTTGAAAAAACTAAATTGGGGTATACTTGTGTAGTTAATTAGCCACTTGGCAGCCATCAGAAAACATAATTTTTATTTCTGTAAACAATGACTAGTATTTTAGGAGGCATCTGAGCATCCTAGTGATGAAATGGATGAACAGATACTAAAGCATAAATGTGTTTTCTGAAGTGTAACAAAATGCAAAGTTTCAGAGAAACAGAATAATCAGTTGGTTAGTTACAATACACTGCCCTTCAATTTCCATTATTGAATTAGACAAATATATTATTTCTTTTATATGTTTTATACATATCTCAGGTCTATTGGCAATTAAATATTCTAGACATTTCATCAACAAGTGTTTGAGAGAAACATCTCTACTTTTCTTTCCATCTACTTTATATAGTCCCGTTTTAAAATCAATGTCAAATACTTCATCACTTGCATAGTTGGATTTACTACCTGAATTCAGCTTTATAAGTAAACTAGTAGTCAAATCAATATCTAAATCAGGGACAGAATTCCTGGTACAGACATATGCACATGAGAACATTCAGTGTGTAAGTAACTGCTGTGTTATAGAGATGTCCTTAACATTACTTATAAGATTTAATTCATTCTGAGTCAACTGAAAGAATCCATTAAAGGAAGAAGAAATAAATTCTTAATAGTATGGCATAAACTATGTGAGATATGTACATTTGCAGCACAATCAACTCATCTTCAGGGATATTTTTTGATTTTAATAAAAAGAGACTCATTAAAGTTGCTTGAAGTTTTATAGTGAAAATTGCCAGTATAGTTATACAGTCATAAAAGTGAAGCTAAGGACTGCTTTTGTGCTTTCCTTCTTTCAACTTATTTAAGAGGTGAAGATTTCTCACTGGTTTGACAACCAATCTCCTTGTCCAAGCTTCAGTATATGTGAAAACAATATGCTTTAATCTTTTAATATTCTGGTCGTTATGGGCAGCTTAATTTCTGAGTAAAAATCCGTGCATACTTAAGAAATTTTGCAAATTAAAAAAAAATCAAGAATGCAAATAAACAAAATGCAATAACCCCAAATATATCACAATTACCTCTTAATTGTTACTGAGCAGGTCCAGAGCATGAAAACTCAGTCTTCTACTCCCAGAAACTCTTTTCTGGTTTTTACACATACCATGATTGCAAGTTCCAGTGCTTGTTGAATAATTTATTAATCTCTTAATGTCAATATACACCTTGTATCAGAACAAATGTTACCTTAAAGCAAATTAGTCTTATTTTGCTTTTAGTATATATAGATATGCTAATCAACATCATTGGTCTTCTGTCAAAGTTGAAATGAAACAGGTAAATTAGTTTTCTTGAAGACACTTCAGGTAACCTTACAGTGGAGTAAGGAATCATGTCTCTCTAATGTGCCATTCAAAAGCACAAGAGATGCTCACGCAGACCACAGTTCTTCTTTTCCATATCAAAGAAGCCTTCTGAAGGCAATTCTAAAGGACATGCTGGATAACTGGCTTATTGCACAAAAAAATTTCCTCAATACAGCAAAGAGAAGCAGCACAAAAAATATAGAAGGGATTTTGAAACAACAGCCATTGTCTTTGAGTTGTGAGGAGCAGCTAACTGGAAGGAGGGAAATTCGTTCTCATTTCTTTGTCTCTCAACACATTTACATGATATTTGTCAGATTCTTGGCTCTTACCATGAAGTAGGTAATCCAGAGACTTTATCAAATGTATTTCCTTGTGTGATGCTTCATTAAGATCCTGATGCAAGTAAAACCATGTTCTGTATTGAAAGCAATTTTCCTAGGAGTGAAATAGTGAACACAGGAAGGTTGGAGAGAAAACTTCTGACTGGTGGGGCTTCAGAAAGCAGAACAGTGCTGGGTACTGAGGGGTAGGTCTGGGACTGTGCAGCTGTGTGAAATCAGTATCCCTCTTAAATTTAAAATCTCAAGGTTTCACAACATTTATTTTTGTTTTGCATTGAAACATGAGTGAGCTGGCTGAAAGGAATGAAGGACAGTAATGTAACCATGATAATAGCCTCATGTTTTCCCTAGAACTTTGATGGTCAGGGATGAAGTCTACCAGACCAGCATTCCTTTAAAGCTACAGAGATCCTAGCATCCAAGGAGACTGAGGAGCCTCACAAAGGGAAGGAGAAGTAATCCATGAGCTTTCTTGCTTTGAGAAGAGTGAAGACACTGGAATCCTTATAAGGGGAAAAAAAATCCTTTGAAGGTGGAACTTCAGTGAAGGAATCAAAGGAGGGAAAAGGCTGTGGAAAGAGAGATAGTGTCTGGCTTTAAGAGAAGATCCTACATAGAGTAGACTGATCAATTTATCAGCTCCTAAGAAGAAATACCCCTGAGGAGGAATCATGTCTATAGTATGGCATTGTGTGAAGAGTAATGACACAGAGTATCTTATATGAATACTTAATACAGAGCATAAAAGACAAAATAGCTGTTGTCTGAAATGGTTAAAGTGTTCTGTGGAGAAAAACATTGAAATATAAATCTGATCCATTGGAGCCTATTATAACACCCATATCCTCACAGAACAGAACAGATTTGCACTCTCACTGCCATCTGGAATGGAATTATGTTAGCAGTCTCTAAAAAATACAAATTAACTATTTCCTGCATTTCTATAGTGCGATGCTTCCTTTTTCTGATCATGTCTCCTTTTTGGTTAATCATGACAACTTTAAAGTCATTGCATGAATGTCCCATTGCTTACTGTTCAGATCAGAGAGAGTAGTAATGCCTGTGGAAGAGATACATGAAAAGTGAAAGATAATTCAATATGAGTCTCTCTCCCATTAAGTCAATGGCTTTTACTAAGACATAATTGTAACAGATGCTGCTTAACCTAGCTATATTATATAGTCTTACAACTAAAATGAACATCAGGTATGCATGATCAGTCTTTTACAGGTGTTTAAAATAACATACTTAACATGCAAATTAGGAAAAACCCAGAAAAAATTTAAGAATCTATTTTTTTATTGAAAGAATAGAGCCCTCAGCAGATCATGTATTTGCTCAAATTTGTTATTACAATTACTGTTCTCTTTTAAAGCAGACCTGCATCTGATGTGCAAATTAAAAACCTGAGTTTTTCTCCTTCTTGGCTATTTGCTATTTACAAGAAGTTGTGTAGTAGTTTTGCATAAATAAACTTCAGACTGAAGGCTGTTTGTGAAATGCTCATCACTTCAATGATTCAGTAATTGTGATTCATGTTTTGTAGCTAATCACTCAAAGCACCTGGCATTATTCCCCTCTGTAGAGCAAGACATGAAATGAGGAATGTATAATTTGCTTTCTAAATTGATGGAAGAAACAGAACTAAAATTTATGAAAGCATCAGGTTTTGTAAACTTTTTAAGATTGTCTGATGCTTGATATAGTCATAAGAAACCAGCGAGGCTGAAGAAATAAGATCATAAATATTTAACCATTGATCCCAAAAAAATCCAGAGACATGTTTTGCTCTAGATAGTCTTAAAATCTACATTGATGAATTCTCCTTATTCCTTAAGCTTTGCAGATTTTGATCTGGTTTGTCCCATGGGTGTCTCCATCTGGAAGACACAAGCTACATGGAACTAGAGTTAAAAAGACATCCTCTAAAACATCCAAAATAATTATGCTCAGAATAATTCCACCAAAAACTATGCATTTAATTCTTGGAATTACTTGTAGTGAGGAAGTACTCAGAGAGCTGAAGAAGAATTTTTAATTCAGTGAGAAAACAAGAAAACAAATGAATTATTATTTCCAGTTCAATAAATCTTCTCAGAAAGGACCATAGCTCTCCAGCTGCAGCCCGAATAGATTGATTCAAGGCAGCTCTAACTGGCTTCAGAGTGAAGAGTTTATCTTAAATCTGTGTGTTGAATGGTTAGACAATAAACTTGTTGGTGCCAAAAAAGGCTGCAAAAGAATGATTCAACTCTCCATGACTTTGGGTTCCAAGATGCAAGTGTTTAAACCAGAGCTAGCCAATCTAAAGGTCTCTTCAGCCAATGGAGAATAACAGACAACTTGATTTTAGAGGTTGTAGTTTAGGTGAAATTGCTGCAAATAGTCATTAAGATGAGCTGTGTCAGTGTAAGGTTTTTTACACTGTGCTTATCTAGGGTTAGGATTTGATTAGACTCTCACTACTGGCTATAATACTGCTCACCCATACTGAGAGTTCTGATGGGAGTTTTAAGGCAGTAGATTAGACCCTCACCTTTTTCAGGCTTTTCCATCAGTACTATACAGCTGCCTCAGGCATATCAATGCCCTGTAGGAGTTGATGCCAAAATAACCCTTTGCTCTAAGTTATTAAGAAAAGATGGGGATATTATTCCCAAGTAAGATGTAGTTATCTTATTTTATGAAGTTCATCTCTTCAGATTTATAGTTTTCAGGTTGCAGATGAATGAAATATTTCTGTAAAGCATATGGGTTTTGCAGAATTCTCTAGATGTCTTTAATGAGGAATTTAAAATACTGATTCCACTCTGTAGACACCATAATTAAGTGTTAGTTTTGTCTTATTTCAGAAGGAACAGGGCCCATGTGGGTTAATAAATGTGTTGTCATTATGCTGGCAGGTATGCACTGCTAACTGCAGAAGTAACATGTCAATTTCTAACCAGATGACCTGGTGGAGCACTGCAGTTTAACTTCTTTCTCACATCTTATGTCGGTCAAAGATTAATGTACTTACACTCCAGAGCAAAACATCCAAATAGCATTTCAATCAGGGAGCCTGCAATGGCAGGAAAGAAATACAGTCTGGCAAAGCTTTTTATTTCTAATCTGAAAACCAAGTACTGGCGCGCTAGCCATGATCACCAGCATTGTTTACAGGCTTGGTTGCTGTGGTGATGGCATCACATGAGTACTGCGATGGGGACTGAATCCTTACGGCAGCACAAGTGGTTTTCCAGCAGCCTCTAATTGCTTGTTTACAAAATACCCCGTAGTTTTCTGAGCACACAGCCCAACAAAATAGGAATGGAGTTATAGAAAGTCTCCAGCACTGCCTTTCTGTGTACAGGAGAGAAACCGATTCCAAGTTAGAGGGAAGGGAACGGAAGGGAAAGGGGAGGGAAGGGAAGGGAAGGGAGAAGGGAGAAAGGAGAAAGGAGAGAAAAGAGGAGGGAGTGGAGGGGAGGAAAAACATCAGCTCAGTCAAGTGGTCACTGGCACCTCTGCAAACTACCCACAGCTGCACAGCTGCACTGGTGGAGTTGTCTCTCCACTGCCAGGCCCGAGAGCAGCCCTGCTTATGAAAGGGCCCTCTACAAGTTGCAGACCTGCTGCCCCTCTTCTTGAGCCATGGTTTGGTCTGACTCCAAAAACATCCAGTGTCAACACACTCATTGAAGCAGAAACCGAGGTGCAGCAGCCATGGTACCTTCCCCAGTATCCTATCGCTTTCTCAGATCTGAAACCACTTGCTGGCTCTGAAACCTCTCTGCAGCATCTGGAAGGGATATAAACCTTGATGCTAGGCATCCTGCTAGGCAGTGTAATCCATGGATTGAGGCCAGTTGCAGTAGTTGCTGCTGGTCTTCCAAAGACATTTTGAGCACCAATGCTGGCCATTGCTAGCCTCCTCCTTGGAAAGACAGGATTATGCCTGTCATTTTTATATAGCTTGAATAAGCATGGAAGATGCACTTTGCATACTACGATCCCTGGCCTTAAATTGGTTTCTGGAGGTGGGGCATGTAACCAATAAATAAAACTAATTGCCACTCTTGTGGTGTCCCTGTCCTTTCTGTCTGGGATACACTGCATTAAACTCATGTCAGAAACAAGAAGCTGATTCACTAATATAATACTTTGTTTTCTTTTACTCTCATTCCCTTATCATAATGCTGGGAACTTCATTGAAGATACCAACACTTCTCGGGTATCTAAAGCAAACCTACCACTTAGCTTTTTCCCTGGTGTAAAATTTGCCCCAAAGCAAAAAAATATTCTTTCTACAGTGCTCTTCAGGAGCCTTTCAGTGCCTGTTTTATGTGCACTGAAGTGGGAATGGAGGAGGTGAACCTGGCAGAGGCTTTAACATGCTTCTGCAGAGCTTCTGAGTGTTCAGCATGTTTTGTGTTTTAAACAAATGCTTCAGATCCTCTTATTCAAGAAAGGGGAAAACCAGACTTTTTAAAGTGAGAAGGATTATTAACTATTCAGTTTTCAAAAGGAAAGCATACATTCAGCTACTGTGCTATTTCTCTCACTGAAAGCCAGATCTCATCCAGATGTATCAAAATTTTCAAGTGTTTGAGTTTACACACCTATCATGGCAAACCAGAATCTGACATGATCAAATGTCTAAGGCTTGGCCAGAGTACAGAATGAAGTGAAACCGAAAAAGTTAGTAGCTTGTGTGGGAGTTGTTGTATGCTGGATAATTGGAAACATTTAGCATCTGAACCTGGATTTCACATTCTGGACTTGTCGTATCTCTTCTATAGTTTCTGACTTTTTTGTCTCTCTTAGCCTAGTCTCAAACTACACTTCAGTCTTTTAAGATTTTATTTTTTCATTCAATTATTTTTACCATTACCCAACTATAATGTATTTTCATCTTCCCTGCCTTACTGAGGTTCTTAAATGTCTTTGCTAAAATCTTCCTTTTAATGAGCAGATTATATTTTACCTTGCTAATTGGACACCTCTACATGGGAAGGTGAGGAAATGAAGCTGTCTGGAAAAAGAAAGCACATTTCATTGTGTAGAATTGAATTTGCAAATAATGCTTTATCTCTTAACACATTCGAATGTTCCTGGGCTGAACTAGTGGCATTGAGTAGGTCCTCCCAGTTAAGGTATGCTAGTGGGCCCTCTTCCACAGTTTTGAGGGGCTAGCTGGGAAAAATGAGCAATAAGCAAGCTGGAGACAAAGCTCTAATGTGCAGAGCAGCTCCTTCTGCCTGCATGACCTGTGGGACTCCATTTCACTGGTCTTATTTAATAACCACTTGGTTTTATTTTGCAGACTGGATTTGGATTGCAGGATTCCATGTCAAAAGCTGAGGCTTTCTGCTATCCACAGAGCATCTTCTGCTTCTGAAAAATGCACTTGTGTGACTTTCCTGTTATTACACCTGCACCGTGTTCTCCTGCTTATTACTCGTATTACTGCACCACAGACAACATCATCCCAGTGTCTTTCTCTGAAGGAACATGTTTTCCTGGCAGAGGTAGCTCTGATCTGAGATGTGAAAATGCAGGTGAGAAAAGCACGTTTGATCTTCAGAAACTGAAAAGATAATGTGAACGGAAGCCTACCATGAATAAGTAAAACTGTCTCTACCCACCAGCTGGAAACAGACCTGCAGTTTGTGATGATGTTTGTGATAGGAAATGTAAGCAATGGTTATTGAAATAATGAAGTGTTATTGGAAAGTAACATTCATAATACAGAAAGATACTGTATAAATTACACCCATCAATTTTGCAATAAATATTTTGCTTACCCTAGTTTTGAATTCTAAGTACATTAAATAATTGATGGAGAAATGCTTTGAACCAGACTGAAATCCTGGTTATAGGTGAGCACAAGAGCTTTTCCTTTCCCTTTTTCTAAATTTTGGCTTGTGTATTGTCACATCTGCTGGACAGCTGATGGGAGCATTTGCAGCATAATGCAGCCTCTGTGTTGTAGTGCTGGCCAGTGGCATTTTGTTAGCTCAGCCTGACAGTAATTCCATTGTGATGCTTGGCAGAAGCAAACTGGATTAATCTCCATATTGAAAGAGTGAGTCTGCATAACAGAGGCCATAATTTGGATGTTGGTTTTGGTCCCTTTTGTGGCTGAACCACATAGGCAACTTTCACACAACAAAGCCTCTTATAAGAGAGTGTTGGCTGGGAAGTGGGCCAAATTCATCTTCTTGTAATTCCATGACATCAGTACACTTGCCAAGGGGAACAAGTCACATTATTCCAACAATTAATCCCTATGAAGACTTTAGGACAAGCTTTTCTCCTTTACATTCGCACTTTGAATACAGGGTTTGTTTTTGTGCAACACAATTGGGTGGAAGGGTCTTCAGGAAAAGGCTGTGTTTTGACTTAATGCAACGCTTGCACACTGAGATCAGGCCTCTCAGATGGCTTTGGAGTACCAAGTCTATGAACTGTCTCAACTCAGGGGACAGGTATTTTCTCAGAATGTATTCCTTCTTTATTTATTACTGAAGTCTCGTTTCCTAGTGATAGAAATAGCTGTGTTAATGAGGGGTCAGTTTTGGCCAGCTATAAGCACATAGCTTCCAGTAATTTGGAAAACTGTGCCTTCCTGGGTTCCTAATCAAGGCCATCCTTTCACCTGGGAAAAAACCACCATACTCACTTCTTTTGACTTGGATTTTGTTTCCAGTATAGGAAAGCAGAACACAGGTCTGTGAGGTACGTTTGTCTACATTTTGACAGTGAAAGGCTGTGATTGGCAATTCTTCCTCCTGTTTTTTGGCAATTCCTTCCAGGAAGAGAAGATGGGAAAGTTAAATGAGAACTGACAGCAGAAATGAAAAATAGCAGAAACTGTAAATAGATTAAATCTGATCTTATTCTTTTAACTTGGAGTTTATTTCTTACAAAAAGATGGGGGCTTTTTATGTTGATCGACAAAAAAACAATGCACATATAAAGGGATGTGCTTACACATGGTTCAGGGCAGAGGTGTGTATAATATACAGGGCTAAATGGTAGGATGAGGTATGATTTATTAGTACGTGATCTAATTTGTGGTATGGACCTATGATGCATGTCAGTTAATGAGCTGAAAAGAATTTCTTCCTCTGCAGTATGTTCTTCTTTTCTTATGAGAAGATATGAAGACTAAAACACACAAGGTCAGTCACAAAAAGACACTGGTAAATCTCAGCTGAAGAATGTCAAATTCTTATTTTAAATTAAATCTAATTTAAATTTAAATTAATTTTCTCTTTCCTGTTCTACCTTCATTATTTTTCTTCTTGTATTTTCAGCATTAATAATGGCTTATATCTGTCTGTTCATGGTTTCAGCAGTAATAACTTTTATCACTGCAGCATCTAACACACATCAGAATAGCTATGGAGTGATTGCATGGAGCCTGAAACTCTGGCAGTTTCCAAAGGCTCTGATGATGTTGCTGGTTTAGAACAAAAAAAGCTAAGAGTTTATGGATGTTGCTTCACTGGAGAGCAGTTCTTAAACAAAGACATGTTCATCTTGGAATGCTTTTCCATAATTTAACATCTGAATTGCATAATATATTTCATACCTCAAGCTGAGAGTTACAATTCAGAAATCTGTAAAGAGTGAATTCATTAGTTAACTTTTAACTATGTCCAAGCCAGTTGCCTTTTTTTGTTGCGTTGAAAAATGTGTTTAGGACAAGTCAATTCACTGTGCTTTTTTTTATGGCAATTGCAAGAGGCTGTTCTGACCTGCTTTTCAAGTTCTACTGAGAAACATATTCGTGCATTAGGTAGTGAAGAGTCATGCACACTTCAGCCTTTTCCCAGCATCTATCTCTGCTGCAGACTTGCAAATAGAACTGTCTTTGTGAGTAAACCATAGGAAATGAAATTAAATGAATTGCAGGACCACACAGTAATACTACGTGACTTACAAGCACTTTTCATTTTATTGAAAGCTGTACAGAATTGAGGATATTTAGAGAAAATCTTACATCTGCATGGTCTTTCTTTTCTTGAGAAGGAAGAGGATTTAATTTGCAGAAACTGTTACAAAGGCCTAGTTTTTTTTTACATCATAATGGGCATTTCACATAATCTTAGATGGAAACAACTGTAGACTTCTTATAAGACCCAATCTAACTTCAGGCTGTTCTAGATTCTCTTGTATGTTGTAAATCCATCTCACCAGCTCTTTCTTGGGGGTCTGAGAAGGACTGGGAACAACTGAGGTTTACATTGAGGTTTACATTGAGGTAGGGCCTGTTTTTATGACATTAGGTGGGATTCCTTCCTTATCCTCACCCCAGCTAAAGGGGCTCCCGGTGTCTGTAAAGCAGAAATGCAACATAAATAAAACATGTAATAGTACCCCAAATACCTTTAAATAGGCTTTGTTGTAAGTTTAGATTTTTTTTTTTTTCTGTTTTGTTTCATGTAGAAATCCTATAATAGGACAGCAGACAAAACCCACCTGCACAAAATTTGCCTCCCATTTTTCTGTGGGAAGGGATGTGTCTGCTCATTTTCAACAATGCAAGTGAGAGGCACAGGCAAAATGGACTGTGCTCCTCCTGCTGACAGTGCCATTCTCTAGCAGAAGTGCCAGCCCTATACATCAGGGTCATACTTTTTTTCAGAAAATATTCTATTTCATATATAACAAACAACAACAAGTAATTATAACTAAATTGTTCAGATTAGTGTTTAATTAAAACCCATTTTATAAAGGAATTACTTCAGTTATTGACTGATCATTAGTTCGAGCTCACTAGTTACCAAATTTAAATGCATCCAAACTGCTACAGAGTCTGTGGCAGCTGTGCTTTTGTCTGGAGATGTACGTGACTTCCAGTATTTGTGTTTACACAAAAGGAGAACTGCAATTATTACAGAACTCATTAAAACTCTCTCTCTCAAAAGAAAACCCCTTATTGACAAGAGGTTGCAATTGAATAAGGCATTTCAGTCTTACAGACATAATTAACTCCAGCCTTCCTCTTTGGTGAATGGCCTTTTCAAGCACCCAGAGCCCTGAAGACGCCTGTCTGCAAACAGAGGTGTGACTACAGCCTGCTCTGCCATTTCTGCAGTGAGGCTGTGTGGGAGAGCACAGACAGCTGTGTCTGGAGACATCAGCAACAGCTGCTCCAGCACAGTTTGGGTGGTGAGCATCTCAACAGAGTATGTCCTGCTAAAGCTGTGTTTATGCATGGATACTTCAATGGAGCTTTGAGAGGACAATGCTGTAGCAAATAAGAAAAACATGTCACTCATCAATCATAACAAGAAGAAAACACTTAGCTATGTCAGAAAACTTAAATTACTTTACAAAACTCTTAACTTTCTCCTTTCCTTTTTGCTCCTTTTTGCTCTCAACCATACTGCCATGGCCACAAGCCATTGCAATACCACAAGCTCAGATTTGACCAGCAAAATTCCTTTCTGAAGGAAAAATTGCTCAATTTACATAGTTAATATCAAATCAAGTTTGAAGTGGTTTATTAACTTACTAACAGCACAATAATTAAAGTGATCATGAAAGTATGTATTCAATATCAAAATCACTACAAGAAGTAATATGTAAAATACTAGCAGACATGAATTTCTAAATACCTTTCTAAAACACCCCAGAATTGATAAATCCCTCCCCCTCAGCTACCAGCACACCTGCCCCTCCTGGACTCAAGAGTTTCCCAATGTGCTGATCTCTGCAACCTGGCCCTCCACTTTGTTGCTGGACTACCCCCAGTAACCTGTCCCTGTTTTCTTGTGCTGGAGTGCCCAGCACTGGACACATCACCCAGATCTGTCTCATCAGGCTGAGGAGCAGCACTATCTCCCTTGATCTCCTGGCGATGCTCTGCCTAATGTGACCCAGGATCCATGCTGCCTTTCTTCAAAGTAAAAATGACAACAATTTTAGTGATGTTTAAAAATTTTTGGTGGGTTTGGACTACACTGGCTCAAAGGAAAAGCTACCCCTAAGCATTTATAAACAAAAATGAAAGATTTTTCAGACTGTCTACATTGAAGTTTTTGCCCCTCAAAGAAGGCTGAAGAGGAACTTTTTGCAAGGAGAATGTAGTGACAGTACTAGGGGGAATGGCTTCAAACTGAAAGAGGTTGGTTTAGATTTAATTTTAGGAAGAAATTCTTCACAATGAGGGTAGTAAGATTGCCCAGTGTTGGAAGATATGAATTAAACTGTCAAGGAGGACTGTAAATCAATCAAGTGACCTTGCAGCCTGAGTGAGCAGCAGGCCAGTGATTCTCTAGCATGTAAGTTTAAAGGTGTCTGTGTCTTCTTTCTGAATTTTTGTCCGGGTGCTGCTTTTAGGGTCCCCCTGAAAGCAAGGGAAGAGGAATAAATAGACTCTTTGCATTCTAACAGTGACTTTGTGGCTGTCCCACCTGCCTGCTTGGGTCGACACACACACCTAAAGAAACTGTGGATGCCCCATCCCTGGAAGTGTTCAAGGCCAGACTGGATGGGACTTTGAGCAACCTGGTCAAGTGGAAGGTGTCCCTGCCTACACCAAGGGGGCTGGAGCTAGATGATCTTTAAGATCCTTTTCTACTCCAACTGTTCTATATACTTCTATAATTTTCACTATTACTAATTCTTGTATTAGGGAACAGAAATAATTTCAGGGCTTCTTTCTATGTGCTGCAGCTACAATCCTTGATGTCAGTTTGTGAAAATGCTTGATGTTTAGAGCTAAAATACTCAATTTTCAGCCAATGTTACCAATCATGTCTGCCAAGTCTGCTGCAGAATGGCAGAACAGAAGTGAGGACAAAAGGTAGCTTCTTGTCTTTAGTGTGATATTCTAAAGATAGCAAAGTTACATTCTTAATTTGGTGCCTTAGTGATGGCTGAGCTATTTCCTAAATCTATGGTAGCACATACATGGTGTACCTTCATTTTTTTAGAGTTGTGATGTCCTGTACTGTGTGTTTCTCAGTATGAATGCTCTGGTCCTTCTGTCTGTAAGAGCTGAAAGCAGAACTGGCCTTCCTCTGTAAAAAGGTTTGCTAGTCTCAGCCCGTAACGTGAAAGATGACTATTCTGTGTAAACAACATGATTGACAATCACTGCTTGGGAGACTGATTTTAAAATCAAGAGGTCTGAAAACAGAGCACAAAGCAACTGCTTGAAAAAGCCTGAGCATGTTTCTCCCATGGGCATTTCTAGGAAATCATCTCCAGAGATGGTCAAAGGAGTGAATCAACAAATACATCCCAGAATATTTCTCTCATTCTTTTGAGTGTGTCATAAAAAGCACAGGATACAATAAAGCAGCCTTTCCCTAAAGAGAATCAATCAGCTATCTGACTGCATTTCCTTTCTCAAATACAGATCAGATGCTGTACAAGACAGCACAAAAGACATTACAAAACAGTCTTCCCACAATGAAAGCTTCTTCCTAATTCTCTATAATTAGAATGACTTTTGAATGAGAAACAGACTGTACAATTTGAGCAGCCTGAGAGACTTCCTGCTCCAAAGAGCTATGAAATAATAACCTAGAGTGGGCTGCACCAGACATTCCCCTGCAGAATTAATTTTGTCTCCTGGACATTGCTGGGAGTTTTGTGGTGGATTCATAGAGTATCTGGGGAGAGGAGAATACTGTGATAATACAGTTGCTCTCTGTTTACCACAGGATAACCTACAAATTTTCACACCAAGGCAATCTCTGGTGGTATCCAGTGTTTATCTTCTGACCCTGGTGACAGTTTTGTGTGCTGCATTGGTCCCAAATCAAAATGCTCACTGATGCCAGATGACAAATCAGAAGTATCATGCAAAATCCTGCTCAGTTTGTGTTAGGGAAGATGAAACAGGAAAGCCTTATAAATATGATTGTCTCACAAAAGATTTTGAGAATATAGAAACTATAAGTGAGTTTGAAATGAAAGCAAGCTTTGAGATCCCTTAGTTACTGAACAATGGGAAAACAAGAATGTGGCCAGCTGAAAGTAATCCCCTATTGATGAAACAAAACTCTCTGTTTGCAGGCAGGTCCAAGAGTCTGAGCAGCCCCTGCCAGCTTGGCAGAGGGGGTCCGAAGAGTAGTTTTTAGGGTTTAAAATGTAGCACAGTATGATAATGTAGTGATTCTTATAGGCTGTATAGAAATGCTCTAAGATTTGTGTATTGTACTAAATTAGTTAGTGATAATCAGAATATTCAACACAGAAGATGATTTATTGTATTGAAATGGGAACTTCACTCTCTTGCCTTTTACTCTCTTACCCCTTTCACTCTCTTATGCTTTTACGCTCTTTCCCTCTCATCCTCTCTACCCCCCTCATCTCTTGGGCCTGCCCCGAGCTGCAGATGGCAGTTCCAAGCAGGGCCTTGCACCCAGGCCCTTTGCAATAAACCCCAAGTTCCACGACCTGGCTTCAGAAATCTCTTGTCTCCGTCCGTCCGGACTGTGCAAGCCCCCGCCACTCCTACAGACTGCCCCCTCCTACAAGTTTGCATCAAGGTGCCTTGAAAATCTTGGTTGCTGTATTATGTTTACACCATTATTTACAGGGAATAACAGAAAAACACACTCTTATTTCAAAACAAGTATTATTCAACATTTATTAAAATTGGGTTATTTCACCCATTCATATATGCTCAAATGCAGTTTAAGCCTTTGATGTACATAAATAGATAAAACTTAATAACACACAGTTAATAGATGTATCTTTTTAGTATTTATATTGCCCAAAAGAAATGTGAAATGTGAGAGGTTTGTGAATTTTTAAATTTTACCTACTAGCTGAGTTATATGCATTCTATGGGACTGTCAAAGTCTAGATTAGTGAAATTATATTAAAGAAAAGCTTTATTTGCTAAGAAATGTATTGGGCCACTGGAGAGGTGGGTGGTGGGAAATTAGACCAAAAATACCTTTGATTATTTTAGGTTTTTACCTCGATGACTACATAAATTAAGCATTCAGTCCAAAAAGTGCTCATTTTTCCTTTGAAACAAAATATTTTAATGAAGCATTTTTCTAATAATGTATCAGTGAAGATAACTAACTTTTAAAAAGTCTGGTTCACTTGGAATACCTACAATTTTAATGGGAGACAGAGAAATCACTAGCTTGTTATCTTTTACAATTTCTGCTTTTCCTGTTATCCAGTGGTGACTTGAGCACAAAAACCGCTTAACTACAAAAATAAGTTATGGGAATCAAAACACATAGAGAAGACAGTTTAAACTACGTTTGTAAATTATTTCTGTATCGCAAAGGCTGTACTAGCTCCTGCAACTTCTGAAGCAACTACAGATGTTGTTCTATATTATGGCACTTATTTAATGACTGTTTCATACTTTACTATAGATCTCGCATCTCCTTGATACTTCCACCTATCTCCTAATATCCATTATGTATCTGGTAGCCCTTTGCTTCTCTGCAAATTCCAAACCCACCCCCTCCTCCCTCCCCCCAACCCTCATGCTACCCCAGAATGCCTTTTTTTCATACAAATAGGGTAGAAGATGGAGATAAGAAAGGGGATCAAGATTAAGCTAGTTATAGGTATGTCATCCTAAATTTAATCAATATTTCACTTTCTTAGACTTCCCTTTTCAGTTTTCCTTAATGACTTTGAATTTTGTTCTTCAAGTGCAAATACAAAAACTAGATGTTTAAAATTCAAAACACTGTAGCAATTTTCACCAAGACTTTATTATGATACATTAGTAGGGATTTACATTAGACAAATGCTTGCATCATTGTTTTACTTTCATGGATCCATTATTTCCTATCTCACCTAGCACGATCCAGTCTTGAAAGCGGGTTTTAGAGTTCCTTGAGAGATTCCATGTTATGAATTCTGCCTTTTGTATACAATAGATATTTCAGTCTGTCCAAGTAAGTAAAACTCCACCTGGAAAAACAAATACACTGTGTGGCAAATAATAAAAAAAGAGATACTTAATACTAAATTTCTGAAGTAGTCTATGTGCTACACAAAGTTAAATAACTTCAAAGCCAAAACCAAAAATCATCACATCCAAAGTCAAAACCAAAATTCATCTGCACCACTGCTCCTTGTACTTGCTCTCTCTCTGCTTTTTAACCGCAACATGTCCATGACACTGCGTGCGTATATGTCTCGCAAGTTAACATTGATATTTGAATCGCTGGATGAGTTCTTCATGAGTTTCTTTAAAGCTTCACGCTGCCGAAGAGCAGCTTCTTTTATCTTCAGAGTAAAATAACAAGCAGAAAAACGGTCATTTATTATAGCTATTGGCAAAGCCAAAACCAGTATTCCTGATAGTATACACATAAAGGCTACTACCTTACCAATGGTAGTGTCTGGTCTAATGTCACCATAACCAACTGTTGTCATGGAAGTTGTTGCCCACCACCAAGCACCAGGTACACTTGTGAAAGTTGTGCCTGGCACACCTTGTTCAACAAAGTACTCCACAGTGGAAAATATAGAGATTCCTACAGAGAGGAAAAGAAGCAGAAGGCCAACCTCCTCATAGCACTGAGCAATAGTCATCCCAAGGGACCGCAAGCCTGAAAGATAAGAAATGCTGTCAGTAGGTTGATTCATGTAGCTGTCATTATATCTTTGCAAAAAATGTCTTACTTAAAGGCTGACTGCTTTATATTTTCTTTGAATGCGGGTGAACATGTCTTGACAATCACAGATTCAGTAAGATTAGAGAAGACCTCCAAGGACATCGAATCCAACCTTTAACTCAACACCAGCTTGTCAAGTAAAACATAGCACTAAGTGACACATCCAGTTGTTTCAACACTTCCAGGACTGTGACTCTATCACCTCCCTGGGCAGCCCATTTCAAAGCTTAACCACCCTTTCAATGAAGAAATTCTTCTTGATGTCCAACCTGAACCTCCCCAGTACAGCCTGAGGCTGTTTTCTCTTTTCTTGTTGCTTGATGCCTGGGAGGAGAGGCTGACCCCACCTGGCTACACCCTCCTTTCAGGTAGGAGGTAGAGAGCAAAAAGGTTCCCCCTGAGCCTCCTTTTCTCCAGGGTGAATAACCCCAGTTCCCTCAGCCACTCCTCATATGATTTACTCTCTCGATCCTCACCAGTTTCATTGCCCTTCTCTGGACATGCTCCAGCACCTCCATGTCTTTCTTGCAGTGAGGGGTCCAGAACGGGATACAGGATTTGAGGCTTCCCAGTGCTGAGTACTGGGTGATAAATAGTTCCCTAGTCCATTTGGCCACACTACCCAGGCCATGATACCTGGGCCTTTGCAGTCCCTTGGGCACAGCTGGCTCATCACACCCAGATCCTTTTCAGCCATTCTTCCCTCAGCCTGTTGCACTGCAACAGGGGTTGTTGTGATGCAAGTGCAGAACCCAGCGCTCGGCTTTAATGAACATCATACTGTTGGTCTCAGCCCATCTATCCAGCCTGTCCAGATCCTTTTGCAGAACCCTTCTATATCCTCCAGCAGATCAACTCCTCCACCCAACTTAGTGTTGTCTACAGACTGACCTGATTCTCTCATTCAGATCATCAATAAAGATATTACACAGGACTGGTCTCAATACTGAGCCTTGGGGACTCCACTAGTCACTGGCCCCCAACTGGATGTGGCACCATACACTAACACTCCCTGGGGCAAGTCGTCCAGCCAGTTTTTACCCCAGAAAAGAGTGCATCTGTTCAGGCCATGGGCCTCCAGTTTCTCCAGTAAAATGCTGTGGGAGACAGTGTCAAAGGTTTTATTGCCATCCAGGTAGACAACATTCATAACCTTTCCTTCATCCACTAGGCAGGAGATGTAGTCATAAAAGATCAGGATGATCAAGCCTTGGCTGAATTGTCCTTTCCTAAGCTCAGAGCTGGGCCTGATCCTCTGGTTGTCCTGTACATGCCATGTGATCACACTCAAGATAATCTTCTCCATAATCTTCCCCAGCACCAAGATGAGGGCTGTAATTCTCTGGATTCTCCTTCTGACCCTTCTTGTTGGTGGGCATTACATTTGCTAGCTTCCAGCTACCTAGGACCTCCCTGGTTAATGAAGGCATAAATGATGGCCAGCATGGTGACAAGCTTTCCTGCCAGCTCTCTCATCACCCTAGGATGAATCCCATGTGGCCCCAGAGACCTGTGAGTGTCTAAGTGGCACAGCAGGTGACTAACTACATCCTCTTGGATTGCAGGGGTCTATTCTGCTTCCCATCCCAGTCTACCAGCTCAGGGGGCTGGCTGCCATGAGGATATCCACTCTCTCTGTTAAACAATGAGGCAGGGAAGATATTAAGTACCCCAGCTTTCTCCTCAGCCTTGGTGATAATGTTACCCCCCTCCACAACCAATAAAGGACAGAGATTTTCCTTGGCCCTCCTTTTGTTGGTAATGTATTTATAAACCCACTTTTTACTACCTTTCACACTGGTGGCCAGATTGAGTTCTAGCTGAGCTTTTGCTTTTCTGATTTTCTCTCTACATGACCTAATGAAATCCCTGTACTCTTCCCAAGTTCCTCTCCTTCTTCCAAAAGTCATAAACTCTCTTCTCTGAATTCTGGCAGAAACTCCCTGTTCATCTAGGCTGCTCTTCTTCCTCCTTGGCTTGCCTTAAGGCACATAGGTACTGCCGGCTCCTGAGCCTTCAAGACTTCTTTCTAAAAGTATGTCCAGCCATTCTGGAGCCCTCTGTTTTAAGGCCTGTTTCCCAAGGGACTCTCTGAACCAGTGTCCTGATCAGGCCAAGTCCTGCCTGCTGGAAATCCACGTGAGAGATTTTGTTGACCTCTTTCCTCACTTCACCAGGAATTGAAAACACTCTTATTTCATGGTCACTATGCTCATAATGGCCTCTGACCACCACATCTCTTTGCTGGTCTAATGACCCTGGTAGGCTAAAAAGAGGTGCTGTTCTAAGCAGAAGCTGAGAAAAAGTGATTTACAGAAATAGATCACAGCGTTAGACTGAACACTTGACATCATTCGTATTTTCTTAATACAGACCATAGGAATTCTTATTACTTATCACCTGAACTATGTACACATATAATTTAGATAAACTAAACTATCTTGATTTATTAATTGGCTGTGAGAGAAGATCTAGCACCACTCGAAACTCCTTAAAAACACACTAAAAACACCTGCTTTATATTTTGAGACTAAATGTGCCAAGCCTCTGTTTTCCAGCCACTGCCATATTTTTCTCTTGGACCTAGGAGCCCTTAGTTACCAAATTTGTGTTGCTGTGTGAGTACTTAGAGCCCAGTTCAGTTCACTCAATAACTTTTTCTTTGAGGACTGTTTTCAATCCTTTTATAATTGTCACAGACTCTCTTTGACCCTTCTTCCTTCCACCCAATCTTCCTTGCACTGTAGACATCAAAACTAAAAGGTTTTCCAGTAACAGCTGCACTTGTGCCAAACTCAAGGTAGCAAAGCAAGCAGCAAAGCATATCCTCTCAATGCAAGCATGAATCCTGTTAATTGACTATGTTCTGCATCAGTCCTTTTGCCCATGAGCTGCACAGGGACCACTGTGCATAACTCCCTATATTCCTGTTAGAGCCACTGCTTCAAGGCTAGACAGCCCCACAAAAGCAAGCAAGAAAGTAAATCCAAAAATAGTGCAATGGATAAATATTGCACACATAAAGAAAGAAGGAAGATAACAGGGTACCAATTCAGCTGAGACACATAGGAGACTGACATTATCTTTTGAATGACTTTGGATTAGTTTTTAATGCTGCTCTTTAAAAATGCTTTCTCTAATAAATGAGAAAAACATAATGCTTATGAATTACCCTTCATAGGTATATTTCTCACTAAACTAGTGTTTGCAAAACAGCTTACTGAGGCTCTGCCTCTGCTTGCAGACTTCATGTGCTCGTTAGTGTTATAGGCAATTTGATTGTTTGACAGTCTCAAACAACAAGATGTTAACATTTCTTGCTTTTGGCTCTTTCTTTTTCCCCGCAGGTTTATTGGATTTTAGAAGTTTTATGTACGGCAAACACTGGAAGTACACAGTAGAGTTTGGAGGCAATGTTGGAGTTTTCTTCCAATGCTGTCTGCTACAAACTCCAGTAAAGAACTTACCCATACTGAGATCTTATATTACTATAACTATGATCTGTAGAATGTTTATTACAATGATATATATTAAATCTTTAACACAAAGGGAATAAGATATATCAGTGCAATCTTTTCTCTGTAAATATGACTGCCTTCATATTTTGGGAACACTAATATCAGCAGAGCAAAAGCTCTGTGAGATAATTGCAAGAACTCAGATCAAATTCTGATTTCCAAGGAACCCTATGAACCCTTGCCCTGTAAAACTTCCTACTGAACAAGGCAGAAGAAACTCTTAAATCTTTGTATCACAATGATGACATTCTAATTTTTCCTATGGTTAGTTACTCTAACTGTTCAGGGTCTGATTTTTTCTTTTTATTATTCTTAGTTCTAGTATACTCATCTAAAATTAAGATATAATTCTTCATGTCTTTAGATGAAGTCAGGAAACATTACTAGGCAAATCTATGAATCAGAGAAGTTACTGGACTCCACAACTCATTCTAAAGGGAATCAGTTGGTGTAATGACATGTATAAAGTATACTACTACATTACTTTGTACCTTTTAAAAATGTCTCTGAGTCCTGGCACGTGGCCAAACTAAGGCTGTTCCAGCACAGACACCTCAGCAAGTCTTACAGCTTCTCATGAGAACTCCTTGCCAGGAACTGTGACAGCTTGGTTACTCATGCTTGGAAGGTGCTAAGGTGCTTTAACAGAGCTGGTGTGAGGCTGGCAAGCAGCCCCAGCTCTGGTAAGAGGAAGAGGAAGCATTTCTGCCATGCAGGTCAAGTTCTATCTCTTTTTTGTCCAAAGTGACTTGGCAATACAAAAGCTTCAGTTTACACAGCGCTTAAACAACCGTAAAGTTTTAACACAAAAAGTGTTGAAGTTTCAACTTTACCTGACTCTAGAGGCACAACAGCCTTAAATATGCTATGGTCTTCTCTCAAAGACATGCTCATTGCCTTTGCAAGTAAGATGCTCGTACCCTACTTCTCCTCAAGAAGTCCCTCCATATGTGCTTCCCAGAGGAGACCAGCAAGGTCCCTGAAAACATGGTCCTGGGGCAAGGCAACAGCTGAGGAGCATCTGAGAACATGACAAATGCAGCTTCAGTTCTCTTGTATTCTTGAAGTTACTAAAATACGTTTTGCTATATCGGAGGAGTAGTCTTGCCCTCTAGCTACACATTTTATGGACAGAGGTACAACTGATTTCTCAGTGGTTCCTTGATGAAGTACAGTACTTAGCATAAGTAGCTGCACACTCACACCAGTCTAGCCTGAGTGTTTTTAAGATCACATCCCTCAAGTGAGCTGGCTTCAGCTTCCAAAGGGGTAGAGATGACTTTTTTCATTTCTTATTTTCATTCTTGTTCTTGTCCCACAGAAAGGGTTAAGTTGCTATTTCTTGAAAGTGAAGAAAAGAACTGATGTTTTTTCACCTCACTCATTCCTGCCAGGCTGCTGTTGTGATCCCAGCTTTGCTATGGCTCCACAAAGTACCACAGAGTTGTTCTCCTTGTGGCTGTGAACACCCCTCCTTGGTGAAAGAGAAGCTGCTGCCTTCAGACACAAATCTTCTGCTTTTGTATTCATCTTGACACCCAAAACAACTGAGCAGTGCCTGAAGCTCTGTCAGGTCTTAGAGTGTAGGAGTTGGAGTGAAACTTCACTCGGAGGCACCTGTCAGATCCAAGGCAAGAGAGCAAGAAGAGCTTTGAGAGCTGCCCTGAACACTGAGGTTTATCACTACTGCCTAGGGATGTGCAAGGAGAATGGTCTCTATGCATGATAGAGGCTCATCTTGTATTAGGAGCTGTGGTAAAGGATATATTTAGAAGCACATTAACACACTTCTTTGGACAGGAGATCAAAACAGTGAGTTTCTACATTTAAATCATACAGATGGGATTTAGCGTTCTGGAACTAAGTAGGCAGCAACTGACCTACCAAAGAAGCAACACAATGATGGTAACACTGCTCCAAGTGGTTTAAATTGAGGCACATGTTGCTTCTTGTACCTTGAAACTGGCATTTTAATTCCAGTAAAAAGAAGACAGCACACCTCCAGATCACGATACTATATTTTTATGTAATTAATTCACTTTTACCTGACATGGTACTATTAAATTCAATATCACTCAATATTGTGATGTAAACTGTGGCAAATACTGAATAATTAATTTAAGAATATGTAAACCTAAGTGTTTAGACCATCCTTGAAAGTATGTCTACCTGAAGTTAGCAGTTATACAAATATCTGAAACATCTGATTTCAAGCTTATAGAGCCACAAAACTGAGTAACAGAATGAACACATTCACTCTCTAATAGTAAATTGCAATAAATTGGAAATTTAACTTGATTTAACATACTTTTGTATGACCATTTTGTTAGTCAGCACAAAAGTGTCCTGATGAGATAAAATCTTTTTCTTATTTTCAAAACACAGTTAGAAAGGATTGCGTTCACATTACAACTACCATCAAAAGTGGGTAAAAGCATTGCAAAAAACCTCTACCAAACCCTGCAAAACATGTAATGAAGCAAAACACATTGCCAGACTGAATCATTATAAAGTTTCTCTCATCTGCTTTCGAAGGGACTGTTATGCATCAGTATAGGCATAATCTAGTGTAGAGAGTAAGATCATGATACTTCCCAAACCACTATGATTATGCCTATGATTATGAGTAGTATCAAAGCTACTCCCTGCCACTGGCAGGCAGGTTTGCTACCTTTAAGTGGTAACAAAAATATGACACATTATGCTGCTGTGAGCACACTGTAACTCCTGCTGAATTTGGTCCAGTTCACAGAGAGGGCTCTCCAAAAATACAGACAGGCATCAAACCATTCCTGCTTCATGGCTGGAAATTCTGAAAAGGCACATTGGGTGCTTTTCAAGAATGATCATCACTATCTTCAGAACAGCTAGATTTAGGTAGATACATAATCAAATCATTTTGAAAATGCCAAGACAGTTTTTATTATTTTATGTAGCCAGGCATGCACATGCCACAAAGAAGTAATAAAATCAGGGGAAATGTAAGAGGAAATTCAACACTTTCCAATAATTCCCAGCTTCCTCTGATAAATTCCCACTGGAAAATGTTAACTTTTATGCCTTCCTTTCACCAGAGAGAGCAAACAAGATGGTTCACAGAAAGGTATTTCACCTTACATCCCACCCCTGCTTGCTGTTCATTCACCTGTCAGGAGTGCCAGGGCACCAAGGGCCCCAGACCAGTTGGTGAACTCTGGCTGAACCTGGCACTGCTGTTCTGCGCTGCACCCAGGTCCCCCTGCCTAAGCAGCCCCTGATGGGCTCCACATACCACTGGAGTACCAGTGGGTTCAATGGGGCCAGAGAGCCCCTCAGCCCATCACCTCCAAAGGTTTCCCTGAAACATTCTCCACTGTGGCTGTTTGCAGGATCTACGACATGGACAAAATCATGACATAATTCTTTACACATGATTTTAAACAAACAAAATTGTGACAGCTATCATTAGTGGACCTTGGAACATACAAAAAGTCTGGGCTGATGATCTCTGCTTCTTCCCTAATAAAATCAACACATATATATGTTTTAAAATTTATCACACTATGAATGACTGGTGGATGATTTACAGTATGCAACACTGAGGTCTGTTTATGTAAATGTTCAAAGCAAACAATATGCAAGGCTTTATGAAGGGCTAAAATTTTTTGGAGAGGCCCTTACCACTCAATCACAACATTCAAAAGTAAGATCTTCAAAAGCCATTACTGCTAACAGATTTTGTAATGCAATGCACACACAAAATGGAGGACTGTGCCCAGGACAACTATTGCAGGCAGTGAAATTGAGAAGTATCACAGCCATGGCCAAATATACCTGTTGAATGTCTTCCCAGCTTCAACATCCGCAGGGCTCTGAGAAGTCTCAGCACTTGGACAATGCGCCCCACGTTCTCCAGTTCTTGGGAGCTCTCACCACCACACAGGCTCTCTACCAGCAGGGTGATGTAGAAAGGCAAAATAGCAAGGAGGTCTATGATGTTTGCCACACTCCTTAGGAAGCGGCACCGATCTCGTGCACACAGGAACCTCAGGACAAACTCCACCGTGAACCACGCAATGCACAGGTACTCTAGGGCATCCAGCAGTGCTGGGGCCAGCCAGCTGAGCTCTACTGAAATCAAGGCCATGTTGGCAATTGACACAACAACAAAAACCATGGACAAAGTGCCAAACGTCCTGGCTGCTGCAGAGGAGCCAGGCTTTTCCAAAAGTTCCCAAAGTTTCTGTCTGACATTGGGACAGAGGCTACCAGAAAAGTCCTCTTCTTCATCTTGGGCATCCAGTTCTTCTGCATCTTTCTTGATGTCTAAGGCTTCACTCAGCTCCTTCCTCCTGAAGTACCTGCCCAGGAACACCCCCCAAAGAGATTTTGAATACAAATAGGCAGATAGTTGTCTTATCATTCACTATGCAAGTCAGAAGAATACACATTAAAGTTTACCTTATGTGAGCTCAGAAAACCCTATTATCAAGCAAATGGCTTTTATTGTTGAGCCCCTGCAGCATGGTTCCACTGACTCATATACTTCTATTACCCCATTTCACATCAGTGACACGTTCTATATGCAGAATAATTTTACTGATAGTGATTTATTTATATGGATCATGTTGACCACAGTAGAATCTGCAGCAAGACCGACATGAGTTCTTAGAAGCAATCCTGGCACAACCAGATCCTCTGTTTTTAAACAGTTCTAAATTTGTTTAATTGTATGCCATTTTTATTACACTAGTCCATATTTCCAATAGTAAAACTGAAGGCATAATAAAAGTCACGCAGTTCATGGGTGAACTTCTGATCAATACACATGAAGATGACAAGGTATCTTTCTTTCTTTAGATATATGGGCTCTCACACAAAGTGTACAAGCATTTGTACTGAGTAAAACTTAGAGACTGTAAATATATATAGTGTCTTGTCAGAGTAAGAGTATATTTAAAGTGGAATTTTGTCAATTATAAACACTCACAGTACGCTAAAAAAAATCTTTTTCTTTCATATCTTTTTTTTTGACTGCTGCAAAGTTCAAGCCTTAGACAAAGGTGTTGTACAATTTTGTCTTCAACACAGTTAGCCCTGCATATGTCAAAAAGGTCTGTAGCTCTATATATCACTAAAGTAGTAGGAGCATTCAGTTATACCTACTAGAAAAGGAAGAAAGGTATGAAAACTAGGCTCCAATCTTCTCAGCTGAACAACTAAACCATA
This sequence comes from Molothrus aeneus, assembly GCF_037042795.1. Lineage (NCBI taxonomy): Eukaryota > Metazoa > Chordata > Aves > Passeriformes > Icteridae > Molothrus > Molothrus aeneus. The sequence goes on along the minus strand of NC_089646.1, from coordinate 140,270,939 downwards.
CTAGGGTAGGATACCTTTAATATCTTTTTGGGATGATATTACTTCTTTCTAATAATTTTGACATAACTGCTATAACTAAATAGCAGTTACACTCTTTAGAAAATTCATTTCTTCAATACTAAAAAACCAAAACCAGTAACATTGAATATGGTGGGAAATTAACTGCAAATAGAATTAACAGAAACATCCTGGGGGTGGTTCAGTCAAAACCCACCTCGTTCCTAAACTGCCTGTTATAATTTGTCTCCAGCGAGCCATGTTCCCGCTGTTGCTGCCCCCTCCCTGTAAGCTGCTACATCCACGTGCGATGCTTCCTTTCATGGCTCCTCCTGGAGCCATGCCACCCACACTCAGCCTGGCAGGTGACCAGCCCCCCTTCTGCCTCTCCAGCTTGGATTTGGAAATCCTTCAAAATTAAAGTGCAGGTGGGCAGGATCCAAACCCTCCCAGCACTGTGTCTGACTCCACATCTAATCCCTCTGTGATAACCTTAAACTGAATGATTGAAGGGGCATCTCTCCTTTCACAACCCTTTTCATCTCTGGCATTGTCCTTTTCAACATTTTGAGCTTCGAGGGCCAGTTTGAAGCCACTACAGGACATCCCAGACCCTGTTCCTGTTACTGTCTCACTATCTTGACCTCACCAGCAACCTTTCCCACAGCAAGTGGAAACTGTGACCTCACCCAACACGTCTCCCATTTCTGACACCCATCCACTGCACTCAGGGCTCAACTCACACAACTTTTCCTGCTACCTCACCGATCCCCACTGCTGGATCTCTCATCTGAGGGTCTCTGAATGCAAGTCGATGTGGAACTCATCTAGCCCACAATCCACGAGATGAGGAAGCCTCATCTTCCCACAACTCACCGGTCTCTGCAGCAGGAATCAATGCTGAGCTCATCCAAACCCCAGTACTGGATCTCTTGCAGGAAGGAGAGTGCACACAGCTGCTCCATCACATGCAGCCTCCCTGTCTGGTAGTAATTCAGGATGTAGTGAAATGCCTGTGAGCTCCGGTCAAAGAAATACTCATTCTCCACAAGGTTGGCATCATCACAAAGCTCAAGGAGGCCAGAAGCCACATCCCGGGCAGCAGAGACCACTACTGCCAGTTTGCCAAGACGGGTGTCAGGGTAGCAAGACAAAGTTTGCTGGGACATCACAAAGCGGCTGCCTCCTACATTGATAGTAAAGCAGTCCAGAGAGGGAATGACCTTCTGGAGCAGGGGCCCCTGCTCTTCCTCACTAGAGAAAACACTGGACTCCAGCGAACCCAGGGATGTGCTACTCCCTGGTTCCTCCAAGGATGCTTGGGAAGAAAGAGACATGCAGCAGGGAGGCGACTTCATCCTGTAGCTGCCAGCAGCAGCCCACACTCTCCAGGATCAAAATCACAACACGGCTGCAGAGAAGGCTGCCCCGCCAGGCTTGGAATGTCGCCTCTGGCTACCGTCCCAGGGACACCGCGCCGTCCCCGCTGCCTCCGGGCGGTGCCTGGAATTGGGCGGAGGTCAGGCGGTGCTGCACAGCCCAGCGCCGCCCGCACTCGCGAGGATGCCGGAGGAGCCACGGTACCTGAGGCGGCGTCACCTCGTGCTGTCCGCGCCGGCACCATCCGCCCGCGACGGCCCCTCCGCTTCAGCGCTCATCTCCAGCCGCTGGGTCGGGGCAGGGGAAACCCGCCGGCACGGCGCAACACGGAACGCCGGCTTCAGCGGCCACTCCGGGCAGCGCCCCGACAGTAGCCCTAGGGGCCGCTGGCCAGCCCGTCCCCTCCCGCCCCGCGCTCGCACTTCGGCCGGGGCTGCTGCGGGCGGAGCGAGCCCCGCGCCGGGGCAGCCGCCGCGAACAGAGCGCCTGGGCAGGGCTGCCGCCCCCGGCCCGCCCGGCCGCTCCCCGCCCCCCGCCCGCCTCACCTGCCCGCCGCCCGGCTGTGCCGCCCCCGGCCGGCTGCCTCCGCTCGCTCCCCCGGCTCCCAGCTCCGGGCAGCGCCAGCGCCTCTCCATGGCGGGCCCTGTGCTGCGGGGGGCAGGCGGCAGCGGGGGGCGCGGGCTGGGCCGGGCGGGGCCGCGGGGCCGAGCCGACCCCGCCCCGCCCCGGAGCCGCGGGCCCGGCAGCCGCAGGTGCGGTGGCCGTGCCGTGTGTCCCACCCGGGGCTGCCTCCGGCGCTTGCAAACTTCCCCGAGCCAGTTGGCAGGGCGGCTCGGAAGCCGGCCCTCCCCGGTGTGTGTAACCCAACCCCACACGTGTCGCTAAGCAGGGAACGTGTCCTCGCTCAGACTGCTCCCTCGGCTCAAGTCTGAAGTCACTCGCGTAAAGAAGTCACTGTAAGTCGATGGGCGTGAGCGAGCCTGTTTTAACCGAGCTGCACTTAGCCTGTTTTCAAAAATACTCTGGAGTATCTTCATTACCTGTGCTGACTTTGTAGGTCCTCAGTTCAACAATGCAAAAATTTTGTTCATCCTCCTCAGTATATTTCCTTTTCTCCTGTGAAGCAGTTATTTCTAACAAACACTTGCTTTGGAAATTCGTGCTTTCTGCTGCCTCTGACTCCTCGCGAGGGTGGGCAGCTGCCGATATTGCAGTGGCATCTCCCAGGAGGGGAAATTGTGGAGCATGCAAAATGTGGCGTTGTGTCTCATGCCACCTGCATCATGTGATGTCCCACCAGCTTTTTATCCCACGTTGCTTGTTGCATACAGCTGTGTCCAGTTATGCACATTTCTAACATTTACTTCAGAGAGATCTCATAAGAGTTTCATCTTTTGGGTACTGGTAATCCATATTTCAAATGAAGCTGAACATTTACCATATTGCAGAATTGCAACACCCACAGCAACCTCTCTACTCAGCACTTGCTGGCATAGAAATCTGTTTAAGTGACTGTTGGCAAAAAAATTACACAGATCAGAAATAATCCGGTGGAGAATAGCAAGGGTGGGGTTTGGAAGTCATGGCCCAGGAAGAAAACACAGAGTGGGATAGCTATGGTGGAGGGATGGAGCATTGTGATAGTCTTCAGACATGTAAAAGGCTGCTCACAAAGGTAAAGATGATATCCTCTGTTCTCCTTGGATAAACTGGACATGTGTAGAAGTAATGGAGTTGAAAAACAGGAAGGATATTTAGAGTAGCCATTACAAAGGCTTTGATGAAGCAGTGGAAAAGGCAGATTTGTGTCTGTTGCAGGTCATCAATGAGGTGGCTGGACAAGGATCTGTCAGAAATAGCAGATGTGTGGTGCTGCTTTTCCTGAGGTAGTCTGGAAGGGTTAGATGAACTTGTGATACCCCTTCCAACTCTCTAATGCTGTATTTGAAGTGTATCATAAAGAAAAATACTTATTTTCATAGACATTTCCCTTTTTATTGTTTAAAAATAAAATTTAAATATCATTTAAATGAATAAGCACAAACCTATGAACTAATTTTCCTTTAAAACTATCAACAATTGCTGTTATGCAGCAGGCTTTCAGGAATCGCTCATTTTTAATCCAGGTTTGCCACTCAGGAGTGCAGATCCCTCTGACAGATAGCACTTAAGCCAGCACTTAATTAAAAGCAATAATTAAAAAAGTAATTAAAACCACCAGTCAGACCAATTTAACAGCATCAATGTGAAGTACCTCAGAACAGCAAGATGCCTTACTGACTGTAATAGACCCCTAATTGTTTAGTCAATAAACTACCCACTCAACCTCTTTTTAGTAGTCATTCTTTCCATCAGCCAGAAAGATTTTTTCAGGAATATTTTCTCCATTAGAAGGGAGAGCTGAAAACACTCTCCTCCCATCATGACAATTCAAGGGATTACTTCAGATTCACTGGTGTTTCTAAGAACCTGGCTACCAGGTTCAAATCCCAGCCTCATTAAAACTGTAGATAATTTGTTCTCAAAATACTCTGATACATAATTTCCAGTGCATGTAGGAGACCTTGAGAGATCAGGTTTGTTTTTCTGTTTACTTATGTCCTTATGGAACAATGACTGTATACAGGTATATTTATTTCACTTCAAACTTAATTTTTTGTCTGATTATCAACTGTTCAGACCAGTGTTTTCTTCAAAACAGTAGAGGAAAGCCATATGTTAAGGATATGCATTCCTTTAGTTTTTTGCATTCTTCTATGTACTTCTCACTGCAGGAAAGTGACATCACCAACAAAATTCTGTAGTGTCTATAACTTCCATACTGTAAACTCACATAATAGACAGGAGACATGTGTGTATGACGTAGCACCTTACTTCTAAGTACTGTTTCCCTACTGTTTCACTACTAAATCTAAATTTAGATATTTATTAAAAAAAGGACTTACAGAAAACTTCTGAAAATTATTTTCAAATGTAACAATAACATAAAGCTGGAACATTTCAAAGATAGGCTCAAAACCAGAGGATTTATTTTTCTACTACTAGAGACAAAAGAAACAGACTTTATTGGTGTATATTTTATTTTCGGGGAAACTCTTAAAGGATCTGCTATTCGTCATTCCTGCTCATTTGTACATGAGAAACTAAAGTAACTTTCATAATTTTATCATTCCCTTGGCAAACCCTCTTGAGCAACCATATTCATATATCCCTAGAGTAGTAGCAAAAGCTGCTATAAGAGGACAAGGAGTCATTTGGTCTTAATCATGCTGCCAGTGAAATGCTGCAGCTGAAGTGAACCACAGACATTTCCAAGGCGGTTTGGCTCATGGAATTAGTAGTGTTGGACAGAACCATGTCTGCCTGGTTCAGATCTGGTGTTCAGACCAAAGGAACTATACTGCTTTGTCATGTCAGAATATCTGAAACAACTGAATGCTAATGACATCTGTCTGAACTACTGTCTTTACCAATGCTTCTGCTGATATTGCCCTGATGTGATATCACTGACAGAAAAAACAGATTTCATTATTTCAAGACGTAAAAAAAAAATAAAAATTGATGGAATACTGAAATACGAGTTGCAACCCAGTATGTCTGTTGTGGGAGTTGAAAAATTTACTTCAGCAAAAAGCCAGCTGTTACAAAAACCTCTTATAATGTGTTTTCCTGATTTTCTCTACTTGTGTTGAAAACTATGATTTTATGGCAATTGTGTAGTCACTTTTTTCAGCTGGTATAGTGTGATGTACAAAAAAAAGCCAGGATGTGCAGGCCAAATATTTGTCATTATCTTTTCAATTAGGCTTGATTTTCTTTGTACAGAAGTAGTGCTTCACATCAACTGATTCTTAATTACTGTAATTTCTAACATACTGGATTTCCAAATTTTTTAATATTTTGATCTCATACATTAGTCTGTTTTGGAACTTAAAATCTAAATGATTCCTTTGGTCCTTATGTAGTAGAACAGAGGGAAAGCATTAGAAAGAAGTATGATAGGTAGGGTATTTCTAGGCAAACTTCCTCCAGGAACACCTTGATAATTTTCAGTAGCACAGGAATTTGATAAGCAGGAGGCTGCATGGAACCTAACATGTTTAATCATTTTTCATGGTGCAGTAAATTCTTCTTTGAATTAATTTATGTTTCAATGTTGATAATGCTTTGTTCAAGATTCTCCACAATTTAACTGTGCACAGGGCGAAAAATACCACTGAAGTGTGTTTAACTGTTCTCTGTTCTGGTGTTGTGATTGCTGAATAATGGTGTCCTGCTCATGTTGTCAGTACTGTTCATGATTTTGCTGACATCTGCCATACAATAGTCTCTGGAGAAGTGGTTAGTTATGATAATATAAATTTAGTTTTAATATGGATCCAACAAAGCTTTGTGAGTAATAAATCATATCAAGAGTTAAAATTAATGAATGTTAGCAGTATCACTGTTAGTCTGTGACAAATTTTGTACAAGACTCAAGTTTTGAGCCCTGAATTCAACTGCATTTGGCATGAGACATAATCTGTATCATAAACTCAATTTCCTTCAGGTAGATCAAGAGTTACTCCTGCAAATGACAATGGTACTGGCTACATCCTCTGTTGAGTATTTCCCATTGGTTAGTGTAAAGCAGTGCTCTTCAGGACCAGTTGTGGTTCTTTTACAGCCTGGGTGTCTGAAGCCTGACTTTCTTTCATATAGTCTGAGAGCTGCTGTAATGTCACTCTTGCAATAACAGGTGAGAAAAGATTAAACCTAGAAATTCTCTAGACAACTCTCTGCTGTTTCCTTTGGCAAGTGAAAAAAGAGTTTATTAACAGAACTTTATTCCCCCCAGGGATATTCTGCTTTTCTTGTGGAAATGGTCCCCCTGAAACCAGCCAGATCTCACTTCCTTTGAGCTTGCTGCACAGAACAGACAGATCAGAAGAAGACACACGGTTTGGTTCACATTGTGTGAAAACAGTTTAAGAGAGTATGGAATCAGGGCTATGTTAAGAAAGCTGTTTTCGGTATCTCTGAACACTACCCACTTTCAGACCCTATTTATTTTCTTGCCTTTTACAATGTGGTAGGAAGTAAAAAAAGCATAGCTGGGGAGGTAGTTCTGTAAAGCAACTTACACATATGAGCAGTTCTTTTTTCAAAGTAAGGGCCAGTTTTATATCCACCAACTGCATAGGAAAGAAAGTTGCTGATATTTTCTGATGAAACTGTAATGGAAATGGGCATTGATACATAAAACTGAGTTTGGTAAACACTGTATCTAATGCTAGGCTGGATGTTACTTTCACTTTTACTAGATTGGTGAAGGAGATTAATAAGAATTTTCAAATTTTAATTTTAGCTGCATTATTCCAAATCCCTAAAGTCATCTGAGATGAATAAAAGATATGCAATTAGAACTGACTGTTGACCTACCTAATGCATTTTTTAGGAGCTATTACTCCATCCTCTTATCACTGAACAGGCATATCCCAGCAATGCCAAGGAAGATTACATATATGTATCAAGAGGAAAAATACTTCCCTTTAAACAGGCCCATGCTTTTACTCTGGAAAAAAGCTCCAATAATTTACTATGCAAAATAATGCTTTATTCAAAATCAATTTTTAAATAGATCAAAGAAAGTGAAGTCATTCAACACAGGATGAAATTTTAATCAATCAATCTGAGATTTAAATTGATATTATCAGAAACAGAATAAACATTAAATGCATGCAACAATCCCTGTATTGTTCTTGATACTGTCCTTGCCTAGAATTACTTGTTTTTTTTCAGCAGCTAAGCTCACTCCTCCATCAGCCAACTAGCCAAGCTTTCAGTCTTCTCCTTAAATAAACTTGAAATTACTTAACCTTACAGCTGAAATCTTCTAATTTGGCAAATGTCAGTTCCTTTCTGCTACCAGTCCAGGTAAACTATGCAGCTCTTAAATCAATTTTGCATTCATTCTTTCCTGTGGTCTGTTCCAATGATTACATTTTACTGTTTGTGTTTCTTCATTAGTTTCTCCTGTGCTAATTTACTGCACAGACTTGTTTTCCTTCAAGACCACTCACACCTTATTACCTGAGTTATTTTTATACTGAGTTGCAAGTGCTTACCTCAGCACACCCTAGACTGCTGGGCTCCCGTCATCAGTGCAAGAACCTGGCTGGGCCATCTGCTGGGAATTTCAAACCAACATCAATTCTCACTGCTCTTCTTCATAGACACTTGCTACATTCCCATGTATAGCTTGGCATTGTTAATGTTAACAAAACATCCACACATCCATTTTTAAGTGGAATTCTTTTCAGGATTCTCAAAAGTGAAGGCTTTTGGTGGAATTTCTGTTAATTAGTTACTTTCTCATTATCACTTTAGCAGAGATGGAAGACAATGATCTTTTAAAATTTAAACTTCTCTCAGGTAATAAAGTCTCTACCCTTCAAAGAAACTGACTTCTAAATCTGCGAATAGTCATTGTATTATGTACCAGATAATGATTTTCCAGTAGCACACTGGATAACAACTTTATTTTTCCCACTTACAAAAGTATAGAAAGTATGACAGCCAACAGCAAGGATATCTTCTTTAAGAGTGATATGATCAATTCCAGCCTATAAAAATATTACTTATTGTGGCAGGATGCATTGCCCTGAAATGTGGTCAAGCTACTTGGACAATGCCCTACTTGAAAGGCTCTCAGTATTAGATTGAGAGGGGCTGTCACGTGCTGATTTTGGTGTTGTATCGTGCTAAAACCAGTCTGCTCACCAACCCCAAAATGAACATCCTGGTAATGATGCACCTGGAGACATGTGGCTGGCAGTCAACCGCTTCACATTCGATGGGTCCAGTCCCCTCTCATATGGTTAGACAACATATTCCTCCTTGGAGTGTGTGGAGATTCCTCCCTTGGGTAGAGATTGTCTCCCCAGGATACTCAAGGCTGAGTGAAAGAGATATGACCATGAGCACTGGTATGGTGAATTACATCAGTCTCTACTTAATAATTGTTTCTTTTTGCTAGCTTTAATATAGTTGCTTTAATATAATTGCTCTGATATAGTGCACTATCATATCCAATACAATACCTAACTATTAGTTTTAGCTTTTAGACTGTACAGCAAGTAATTCTAATTAAGATTTTTGCCTTGTCATATGGCATAATAAATAATTGATTTTATCAAAATAAATCTGCTTTGCTATCATTAATCCTGTGGGACAAAGTTACTTAAAGTGTTGATAAAGTCTGGGGCTAAGATTGAGAAGGAGTTTAGAAAGCCAGGGGTCATTTCTGCACCTCATAACTCAGCAGAAGGGCTCCTCTAATAAACTTTGTCTGAAGCTCCCACTGCCGCCTGTGACACTTATAAATTAGTAGCAATCTCTAAGCAATTGGTTTTAGGCAAAACTAGGCATTATTTAGGAATTTGTGTAACATAATCAAGTTATCAACCTAAGGCAACTTTAAAATATTGAGTCATTCATAAAAATTTTTTATTGTCATAACTTATATCTGTATGTCACGGTGGGTGGCGTACAGAGTACCGCGACCTTCCCAAAGAAACATCTTGAAAGAGACACCTCGGGGACACAGGCACATCTGTGCTCATGCTGGGTGATTTCAGCTCTTCAGTGTTCTGGTGAGGCAGAAGGAGAGACACGGGGTCTTTGTGTGGGGTTCCAAGGAGAGCCTTTATTCAGCTTCTTCCTCAAAGGGATCCAGACCCAAAGACCCTTTCAGGCAGGGAAAGCAGGGGTTTACATGTGGATTTTGAGGAGCAGGGCAGAACACCAGGGCCAATAGGATGAGGGCACAGGGGTGGAGTGAGGGGGAAGGGCCAATGGGATACATTGAATCTGCATGTCACAGCAAGGCATGCTGGGAGAAGCCTTTTTCCTAACCCTAACAAGGGTGGTTATCACTTGAGGGGTTTTCCTTCCAGGGGAGGGTTGTGGATTCTTTCTTTGTTGGCCCACCAGCCTCCACATCTGTACTAATGGAAAAACATCCAATCCATCTGTCTGTGAATTTAACAATTAAATTTGCACCACTGAACAGGCAAAATAGGTCAGTATCTGAAAACAAACAGAAAAACCAGTACAGGCATGTCTTCATACAGAGGGGAACATCATCATGGAAATAACTTGAGATAATTTCATTCAGCACAAAAGATAAACGTGTTCAGGAACCTTCATCTCTGCTGACTTTGACTGGTGTTTCTTTGCTCCACAATCCTGCAGTTTACATTTTATGTATTGAATAATTTCCTTTCAGCTAATAATGCAAAACCCCATACTTGGCATAGTGTCTAAGAACGACTGTTCACCATCTTTTCAGTTATCCAAATTATCTTAAAAGCCTTAAATTTACAAAATTAATTTCGGTAAATTGACCTCACGTATATCCTTTAGCTGGTTTAATTAATTTTGTTAGAGGAATTGTGGTTGTTAAGCGGTGATTATGTGTAAATTGACTTCCTGTGTGAATGACTGCATAATTGACCAACTTTGCCTGCCTATGAGAAGCAGAGATTTCTTTGCCCTGCCAGCCTCCTTTAGCCTCTTCAGTCAAAGAAGAGAAATAGAAGATTCAAAGAAGCAATTAATTATTTGTTGTACACACATCTGCTTTAGGATGGGATGAATCACACCTCACTAAGGTCCATTTGTCTACCCTGATGGAAAAGAAAGGCTAGACAACAGTTCAGATATATTATGAACACTGTAGGTGTCCTTGGTTTGTCAGATGAATCTGACACCCTAGAGTTTTTTACTATTTTTATTATTTTTGGTGAAAAAATGCTCTACTACTTATATAAGTATCATTATTAGTTCTTACCAACAATAGCATGTATTGAATTTTTATTATTTATAATTATCTCTTTATTAACAAGTATCATACACTTGTTTAGATAAATTTAGAAAGCCTTTAGCATTTAGAAAATGCTTTGTATTTTTGACATAATTTGTTCTGCATGTCAAAAATAATTTTAGAAATGTGGCATTTGATTAGTCCTCACAACATTACTGTGAAATAGGTAAGTACAATTATGATTAATTGCAGTTAATTGCTGCCATGTGCATTTAAGCTGTACTTCCCCAGAACACTTCATGCTTCCAGGTGACTGAACATTTAGAGGGATCTGGGTCCTACGGGACTGCATGAAAAAGTGCTGAACTTTGTGCAGGAGATATTCCTTTCTGCTTCTGGATGCATGGAAGGGAAAGTGTGTTCATTGACTTCTCAGCTCATGCACTGGAGTTTATTTGTACTGTATGAAGGCTCTGTGTCCTCTGGAGAGCTTTTGGAATGCAATTTGGAGAAAATATGCATGGATAGAAACAGTCCTTATTCCTCAATTTCAGCCTGTCACATTTGCATAAGTAGTATCTCATTAATTAGTCAGACTAAATTTCCCAGGCTTTTCAACTACTCCAACAATGTGATCTGAGCACTCACTGGAACAGTTTTTATGTCATGCACACTTGACTGTGGGTGTAGGAACTAATGATGTTTTGTAACTATCGTGGTTTAATCCCAGCTAGTAGCCAAGTCCCACTAAGCCACTGGCTCACTTCCCCACCAGCAGGATCAGGGAGAGAATTGGAAGAGCAAAAGATGGAAAACTCAGAGATTGTGATACAGACAGTTTAATGGGGAAAGCAAAAGCCACTCACACAAGCAAAGCAAAAGAAGGAATTAATTAATGCCCCCTTCCCAGGGGCAGGCAGGTGCTCAGCCATCTCCAGGAGACCAGGACTCCATCTCAGTAATGATGAGTTGAGAAGACAAACCCCATCACTCCAAACATTCCCCCCTTACTCTTTATTCTCCCAGCTTTATATACTGAACATGTCACATGGTGTGGAATATCCCTTTGGTCAGTCTGGGTCACCTGTCCTGGCTGTGCCTCCTCCTTACCTCCCATGCACCCACAACTTCCTCACCAGTTTGTCAGTACAAAAATCAGAAAAGGCCTTGGCTCTGTGTAAGCCCTGCTCAGCAATAACAAAAACATCTCTATATTTTCACCCTGTGTTCAACACAAATCCAAAACACAGCCCCACACCAGAAGTGAAGAAAGTTAACTCAACCCCAGCCAAAGCCAGCACATTTTTTTTTTAAGGAGAAGACTGGATTCTAAATAATCCAGTCACTTCTTACTACATCTGCACAGTAATAAGTAATCATGGTAATTTCTGTTCAATAGCTAAAACACACCTTCTTTATTGTAGGCTTTACTGTGAGGAAAAATCATCTGACAGGCAATTCCCACACAGCATTAGTAACTTTTTGATTTTGTTGTGTGTGTTTAAGAAGAAAAACAATGAAGTATAAGCAATCACCTCAAACATGCATAAAACTAGATATCATAAAACTAGATATGTTAGTTGATTCCCCTCACTCATGATATTTTAATTACAGTTGTTTAGTGTAAATATCTTTGTTATTCCCTTATTGAAACTCCAACAGGCAGTGTTTTTATAGATGTCAGTAGGTGTATGTTTATGGGTATGAGCCTGTCAAAAAAATCTGTTTAATGTCTCTGAGTTTTGTAAGTCTTTCATTGTTGTCAGACAGATTTTCCTAGGGGTGATGATGGGTGTGCTGATCGATTTAATTCCTTTTCTTAGGCTTCAGGAGACTTTGTATAGCTTGGATCAAGCCTATAGTATTCACAAATAGGAAAGAATTCATAATTTATCAGACTGCAGGAAGTCTCCTTATGTAGTGCTAATAATGAATTCACAGACAGACGAATTCAAAGTTCTAAGTGGCTAAATACTCAGGTTTTGTGTTTCATAGACAGTTTCTGAAGGAATTTTGCATCACTGACTAATTCTTCTCTACTTTAGAGAGGAAATCCTCTCTACTTCCCCTGGTCTTTTGCTTCTGATTAGTAATGTATATTATAGCAGTAATAACCTCAATAAAACACAAATAAAACTTTGTCAATAAAACACAAATAACCTTGAATAAGCATAAAATTGCACAAATAAGTAAGCATAAATACAGTCATATTGACAAATGAAAAGGAATTAGAATCCAGGAGAATGAGAGTATTCTATTATAACATCCAAATTGTCTCTTCTGTGACCATGTTTGTGTTGTACCAAGACTTTGCCTAAATGGAATGGTAGAAAGCCTGAAAGGCTCATGGCCATGTTTTCCCATTCTCTTTCCCATACAACTGCTTTGTTTCTGTAATTTCTTTCCTTTCCACTCTAGTTTGATTTCCATTGGCCTTAATCATGCTGCTGTGCTTCATGGTTCTCAACTTTTGACTCAGTGGAAGAGTTCCTCACAAAAGCACTGTCATCTAAGAACGCTGTAAAACTTGTCACCAAGAAGAAAACATGTAACTTTAACATGCAAATAAACTGAGTTGTTTCAGGAAGAACCCATGAAGTCAAGCACAAATGTATGCTTTTCTTTAATTGGACATTTATAATCCTAATAAAAGAGACTGTGTGTTTGATAAATATTTGGGATGTGATTTTGCAAAATAATCTATTTTGATTTGTCTTTGAAATCATAGTTAAATTTATGTGCCTTTGTTAGTGTTTTACTTGATCATTTATAGTAGAAATAATTTTTTGCTTAATGAGTGAAAATGTTTTAAAAGTAAATGGGAGAAATATTGAGCAAAGTCTACTAAGCTATGAATTTTCTGTGAATTCACAGATACTATGAATTTTCATTCTCTGTACATTATCATTGCTTGCCACAAAACAACTTCAGTGATCTTTACTAAATTTTGTTTGCTCTAAATTCTACTTATAAAACTCAAAAGTTGTTCTACTCTAATTCATTAATTTTACCTAGATATCTCTGACTTTTGGAACAAGTATTGTCTTTCAACTTTAATTTTTATTTTCACCTGAATTCCCCTCAGCATGAAACGTTTAAAACCACCCAATAGCTGCACCTTATGTCAGTTTTGTGTCCCCTTCCCAGTGTCAGCTTTCATATCCTTGTCTTGCCTTGCCTTACTTTCTCAGAATCACTTCATTGCTAAGGTTGGAAGAGACCTCTGCAGATCATCCAGTCCCACTCCCATGCCAAGGCAAGGTCACCTAGAGCAGGTTGCACAGAACATGTTCAGGTGGGTTTGGAATGTCTCCACAGAGGGAGACTCCATGACCTGTTCCAGTGCTCTGCCACCCTCAGCATAAAGAAGTTTTTACTCTTGTTGGGCTGAAACTTCTCGTGTTTTATTTTATGGCCATTTCTCCTCATTCTGCCACTATGCACCACAAAAGTGTCTGGTGCTACCCTCTTGACACCTGCCTTTGAGATATTTATATGTATTAATGAGATCCCCTCAGTCTTCTCCAGGCACCACCCTTCCTAAATTTTTATCCTGAGATCATCAGGTTTAATAACATTAACTCCTTCTTGCTGAGGTTTTGTGACTTCCAGAGTAATTCCAGTGACTCAGGGTTCAGTTCGTTCATCAAAACTGACTGCTTGAACTACTTCAGCAACATGACCCAGCTCTTTTATGCTTCTCTCTGTGTGAGGGAAATATCTGCTTCTTATTTGCTTCACAACAATTCCCTTTTCATGGCTCCAGCTAAGTTCTATGGCTAAGTTCTAGCTGCTAGGCTGGAGGGTCTAGACTGGATGTCATTTACTAAGTCTAAGACAATTGATTTTTGAAAATGTGGTTTGTAGCAAATCTTATCTCTGCTGTGGCTAATGAAAATTTATATTACTTTTAAAAAGTGTGCCTCCCTTTCTGTTTTATAAATCAGCTTTCAAATTGTCAAGATGAATGTTTGTGTTCTGGATAAACAGGAGAAGGGTAATTTTAAAATTATTCTTCCCCGTTGTTTTCCTGCAGCTAACATATTCAGCTCAGCTGCATCTTCCCATAGTGTTACTTGCCTGTGTGCATCTCAGACAACCCAACATGTACAGACAGGCTTCTTTCTGCTTGGCCTCCACTTGATTCCTTGGGGCAGCACAGATATTTTACATGTTTGGCCTCACATCTGCTAGTTCTAAGCAGATATGTCAGGTACCATTAGTAATATCAGATGGCACTTGCCCTTAAAAAGTGAGTCAAGCCAAAAATATCTTTGTTAAAAGAATTTAAATACTTTATAGTGAATGAGTAAAATTTCATATATAGGAAACCAAGCCTCAAAATTCTCATCTAAAGCTCATTATTAATTTCATCCTACCCAAAGGATTGCCTTGAAATAAAATTATTACTTTGACTGAAGTAATTCCTTTCCAGCTCTTTTTGGTCTTTTTTTGTTTTTGGTTGTAAGTTATCATCTTCACCTAGTGAATGAATAATGAATTCTTAAAATACAGTACACCAGAAGACTTAAAAGAAAATACTCCTGGCCTATATCTTCTGTTTATCATCCTAAAGATCTCAGTGATTCTTGATTGCACTAAAGAAGTATGTAAAATGTACTGCTGGAAATAAAATATCAAAGGCCCTCTTTCATATATTACAAGATTAGTAGTTTTAGCATTGTGGTGTGATTCAGAACACCAGCACCACAATAGTACACACTTTGAAGCACAGAAGAGAGAAAGAACATTCCTGTACTTTCCAAAGCTGTCAAAGAGAAAAATGTGCTAACATATTAAATACACCACCTAACTTGACAGCTATAGTGCTGTAGTCAGCACTGAAATATAATTGGGACACAAAGTTGTATGAGCAAGTTTAAAGGTACTGGGCTACATTATTGGTTGGAATAAACTGGAACAAGATAGAATAAAGTAGGATAAACTTCTTTGTCTTGAGGTATTACTTTTATGCATTTGGGAAGATGGCTTGCTAACTTACCTGATCAAAAGGTCTTACTTGTACGGGGATAGAATATAAGAAAATAAAGGTAGTATAGAAAGTAATCTTACCCCTAAGAAGTTGCAGCTGAGCCAATTATTAGAGAGTAGGAACAGGCCTGACTTTAAACAGGCCACAGCTGTAGCCAATGAGAAGAGTGCTATAAAAGAGTGGGTTGGTTGGTTTAAAGGGGAACTGGAGGCAATTGGATAATGTGAGAAGAAGGAGGAGTCAGTGCTTAGGGGGCTGCCTACAAGAAACATCAAGGAGGTATGGAACTCTTACAGTAAGGAGACAATAATGTGGAAGCTTTGTAATGTAATGATAACACACTGATAGCAAATACTTGTTTCTGCTCTTCCACCAACAGTTTGTATGCCCTTTGATGATTTTAAAACAGTGTGCACTTCAGTTTAATTTAGCTTAAATTTAAATGGTACAATTGATTTCTTTTTACTTTGGTTCAATCTTACATGGCAGCAGAATAGCTTAGAACATCAATCTCCTGAAACTGCATGAACTGGTTCTTAAGGGACCTAGCTTTACAGGTTGAAGTACTTGAGTTGTTGGCTTTCTTGGGTTTTCTGTGTAGTCCTTAACTTCCTAATTCTGAGAGGAGTTTTGGTACAAAAACTGAATTTTGAATGCACTAGAAAGAGAGCTGACCCTCACTAAAAGAACTTGAGGAACAGATCTCAGCAGCATTGGTGATATTTGGCCTTCCCCTGGGAGATCCAATGAGGATCTGCTTGTGCACCGCTTGTGACATGGTGTGTGCACCGCTAATGGTGTGTTCAGTCTACATCCTACAAAAAGGGAGAGTTTTGCCTCTATGGCTTTTTCCATGGACAGCATATTCATATGGGATCCTGAATAGCCCAGAAGTGAAGCAACAGACGAGAATTTCACATCCTCACACCCCCACATCAGGCTTGAACAGCATCCCCATAGACTTCTTACAGTAGATGAGGGCAGGGATAACACATTAAAAACAAAGAGAGCCTGGGGAAATTAATCTAATTGAACCCCTTGAAAAGTGCACAAAAATTTCCCTACTGTTATGTGGAAACCACTACTATTTGGTAATTTCCTTTAGCAAATTCTGATTAGAAACGAATTGGGATGACAGAATCACAGTGATTGAAGTTGGAAGACACCTCTGGAAGTCATGTGGTGCAACCCGCCTGCTCAGCTTCTGTTTGTTGCACTTCATTCCATGTTCTGGATGCCAGCAGAAACAGGATAGTGAACACACAGATGCTGCTGAAGAGACCTAGATCTATTTTGGAGACATCTAGCAATGGTGGAGGATAGTCACACATTTTATTTGCTGCACAGGGACCCAGATCAAGGCTGGGGCTGGATCTGGCCTTCTCTTTTGTAATGTGATGCCTGTGATATAACTGTAAGATATTATGACAAAAAGCCAAAATGTTACAAACTTGGCTTTTCAGTTACAACTCAAATACGTAATAATAGCATAATTTTAATGGCAGGTAAAAATATTTCTATAAGACTCTTGCAGTGTTTAAAATTTTGAATTTTTGTTTTAATAATCTATATTTTTCCAGTGCATGCCAAATATAATGTTTGTATATCAAATTTTCCTCTGGGATGAAATTCTCTCTCACTCTATTATGGATAATTACCCATGTATTACAAATCCCTACTTCAAGTAGTATGATTGTTTTTAAAATCTTACATTATTTTTCTGTCTTGACTCCATAATTTCCATCATATTAGTCAATAATCTCATTTTTTTAATTGCAATACAAAGTAAAATATATCTTGTAGATATCAAACATGGAGCATGTGGTTTGGGGCCTGTTCCAGAGCTGATTACCAATGAGACTTCTACATAGAACTGTTATGGCTGTAGATATTGGTGTTTCAGAATAGCCAGACTGCTCCTGCTCCTCCTTCATGAAATGCTTGAGTACTTCCAGCCATTCGGTAAATCTTTCAGTAAAAAGCTTTTGCTTTCAAGAAACAGTCAAAGTTGATTTTTCTTTGTCATTACAGTTTTCATACATTGTACTGTATGTGAAAAGAGAGGAAATTTCAAACTTGTGTCTCATTAGGTAAGCAGTTTTGGAATTATGTATGCTTCAACTTATTTCTTCTGGTAATGTAAAACTGCAAGGATGGCTAAACAGAAAAAAAGGGGATCATTGCAAGTGTTTTGGCAAATGTAATAGCTCAAATCAAAGGATTAGAACATTGCGAGACTCAAATGGTTGATCAGAAATGAAGAATATTTAGGAAATGATGTTTAATTATAATGTGCAAATTTGCTTGTCACTCACTTTTCAGTGCCATTATTTAGGAGTAAAATCTGGTTTAGCCTGAACAGGAAATGATTGCACAAGTTTTGATGTGACAGTGCCACCTGCTGTTAAATTATGCAATTTGAAAAAATTTTTTTGAGTTGTTTAGACGAATATTCCCACTATCAAAAGACACACAGGAAGGTTTAGGAGCTTTGGTGCTGAGCTGGTAGCTTTAATTTGTGTTTGGTACTATATTAAAATTATACTTTTTTTATATGTAGCTAATTTGAGAGAATGGATTAATTTCATTGGGAGGGACCCACACATACTCATTCCTCTGAGATGAGTGATGATCATTTACATCTCTTCATGGCCTGTAGAAGGAGGAGTCCATGGGGAGAATTAGTGGAAGCTACACTTTCCCCCCCTGATTCCAGACCTCAGCCTGGTGCTCTCTGAGTGCCCACAGCATTTGGCAAAGTCTGCAGAAGCCTGACTGCAGCTCATGTGGAGCTCAGGAGCCTTCACACCCTGGCTTGCTTCATGCAGCAGTTCTGATGGACCAAGAGCAGATCTGTTTGTAGTCAGGATGCCAGGATAAATCTTAGGCATATATAGAACATAGGCATCTCTATAAAGCAAAATTCTTTGAAAAGAAAGACAGAATTTAGATTAAAGCACCTGCAGCAGCACTTGAACATCTCATTCTCCATCCTTCAATGTCCTTTTCAACCTTCTCTATCTTCTACACATTATGAATAGAAAAGTGGAGAGACACCAAAGCAGCACAATATATTTGTGCTGTGGATGCACCTTGGATTTACAATGAGCTGTTTGATATTCTTTTCTATTTCTATTTTTTTTTGTATGGGCTTTGACCTCTTTGCTGAGATCAGGTTTTTGCAAGAAAACACCAGGATGCTATTCTCAAGTAGTGATAGGTAATTCTGAATCCAGTAATGAAAATATAAAGGTAAGATTGTTTTTCACTTTGTGCATTAGTTCATTTTATCTAGACTGATTTTCATTTGTTACTGCTTACTTTCATGAGTTTCTTTTGCTATTTCCCCAATCCTGCCCACTTTACTTTTGCAGTTAGAGCCCTGAATAACTTAGAGGCATTAGAAAACCAAATCACTCAAGCATTTTCATCTTCCAGATCATTCTTGAGCATGTTGAAGTACAAAGCTTCACACAGACATCTAGAGGATCCTGTTATTTGCCTCCTTCTACTGAAGGAAAAAAAAAGTAGCTCGTTCTTACTTTTGCCTTACTTTTGTTTTATACCTCTAAAGGAGATCTTTATCCCTGTGGAGACTTCCCTCTTATTTCACAAGAGCTTACTGCCTGTAATAGGATTTGGTGGACAACCCTGCTGAGTGCTTTCTGAGGAACCTGGAGGATTATACCAGTTAGGTTTTTCTACCATTTATTTGTGAGGTATGGCTTCTCTTTACAAAGCTATGTTGATTGCTCCACAAGATATTTTTTATCCAAGTATGGATAAAAAATTTATTATACTTTCTATTAATTTACTTGGTGCAATTTCAGATTTAATTCACTGGGGTTACCAGAGTAATTTTAAAAATTTTTCATCATGTTTACTCCTTTCTATGCTTGATACTGAGACAGTTTTAACTGCATGGTTACATGTGGCATGAATTGATTTCCTTTAGAACTTGTGGGGAATGATATTGCTTTGGCTGTCTTCTCAGCCTAGCTGCTATATTTACTGCATCCAAAAATATAGTCTCAGAATTGTGTGTGAAGTTATGTCTCATAATTATATACTTGAGCAATTCTACATATCCTACCTCCTAGATCTGCAACTTTTTAGGCCTGAGCATGTCACAGCAATGCATCTGATGCTGTCTTGGTTAGGCAGTGATACTGTAGTGATATTACTGCCTGTGACAGAAATTTTGTGTTATGAGCTGATAGAGCAAATTAATTTTTCTGCTTTGACTCTAAGTATTCTTTTATAAACTACTTCTCTTTTACTAGAACAACAACATCTGTATGTCCTTTGTATGTCTTGAAATGGCAAAATCTCTGCAGTATCAACATGTGCCAATACAGAGATTTTTGGAATCAGTGGATATTAGTGATAAGTATTTCTGAATATTCTAATAGCCCTTATCTGCATTTTCAGACACCTATATAGATTAATTTCAAATTTAAAATGTTAGAAATCAATTTTCTTTCCTAATAAAATTTTTGTAGTCATGACCAAATCTACTGTTGTTGAAACCATACTTATGGACACTAGCATATTTTCTTAATGCATGACCAGTTGAATAGCTCTAGAAAATAATTAAGGGATCAATGATACACATTTGAGGAAAATCCAGAGAGCTTCATGTATTAAGTTTCCCTGATATTTTTTCCTCAGCTGTGGGCTGGTCCATGCACAAATTGGCTGATTTCCTTCCTTTCCACTGTCTGTGCTTTCAAACTAAGGTAGTTGTTTTCTTACCATTTAATGTCTACATTCCTCTGTTTCTAGGATTTTGTTGACAAAATTTCTTGCCAACAGTCATTTATTTATCAGTATGAAAGGTCTGCAAAATTCCTCATGCTTATTATTGTGATACCTATGTCACTGACAGTGCTAAACAATCTCAGACTAATGGAGTTTATGCATACCTACCTTTGCCTTAGTCCTCACAGATTTTGTACTACTGAAGTTTCATTAAGCATTTTAATTCTCCTTGAGAGCTATAGATGACTTTGGGTAAAATTCATACACAAGAGTACACAGAGCACCTGAGATTTCAGTTTAAAGTAGCTCCATTGATATGCATTCTATTTACAGCATATAGCAGGAGTTTCTAGACCATAACATGTCTTGATAGGCTTTAATGTTTTCTTTCTAGGTTTCCAGAATATTAGGTGCTAAGGACACAGACAAAATGGAAATTAATTGTCTAGTCATTTATTCCTTTTGCTCAGGTGGACCTGTTGGAGAAAGTCTGGAGGAGGGCCATGAAGATCATCAGAGGGCTGGAGCAACTCTCCTACGAAGACAGGATGAGAGAGTTGGATGAAGAACAGGCTCCAGGGATACCTTGAAGCAGCCTTCTGGTGCCTGGAGTGGGCCTATAAGAAAACTGTAAAGCATCATTTTCCAAGGGCCTGTAGTGACAGGACAAGGGCAATGGCTTTACACTGAAAGAGGGTCCATTTAGATATTAACAAGACATTCTTGAAGATGGTTCTGAGGTACTGGGACAGGTTGCTCAGGGAAGTTGTGGCTGTTCTATCCCTGAAAGTATTCAAGACCAGGCTGGATGGGACTTTGAGCACCCTGGTTTAGTGAAAGGCATCCCAGCCCATGGCCAGGTGTTTGGAACAGGATGACCTTTAACGTCCCTTTTAACCCTAATCTTTTCAAGATTCTGTAATTTCCACTCATGCCTGTTTGTAGGTGATTTTCAAATAGTGGTTGGGAAAGCTGCATTTGTGTAGATTTCTTCCTGATGAATCTTTGTAGACCTAACAGAAATTGCACTTTCCATGTCAATAAATTGAAAATTCTTCTGAGATTTCTTTGTATGAGCACAATGAAGCTGACCTTTTTTGAAACTGGTAAAAAACTTAGAATTCAAGTACATTTAGTTATAAGAATTGTTTAAGTTCCTTCTTTGCTAAAAACACATGCATTATAGAAAGACCCCCCCAAGACAACAATTCTAACTGATCTTAGTCAAATTATGGAAGAGTGAGCAACTTATAAATCATGTTAGTTAAACCATGATATTTAGATAGCTATTTATTGCATAACATGCATGATACCTTAAAATAAAACCAACAAACCAAGACAATTAATGCAAATGGGTTTCCAGACTACTACAATGGTCTGATGGAAGTAAATATTCACATTACTCACCCTTTCTGTGGCTCTTTGTCAAAACCACATACCACTGAGAATGTGAAATGTGGCCAGAGCTGATAAGACAAACAAATTGTATCTTTTCAGTAGTTTAGGTAACTGATTCTTCACAGACAAGCACTGTTCCAGACAATTTTTCCAATGGTATAAATGTATAAATGAGGTTAAAATTTGTGATCTAATAAAACGAAACTTAACCAAGGTGCAATTTTCTCTGTGACCAGGTGGAAATCTTGATGTATGTCAGTATAACATATTTACAATAAACATTTGACAGTGCTGGACTGCCAATGTTAAAAGGGACCAGAGATCTCCTGTTACAATCAAGGAAATTGCAGGAACCCCATTTCACCCCATGTTGGAGCCACAGCCCAGAGAATATGATAAAGGAAGCCACATCTAGGAATATTTAGTCTCAGGGGAATTCTCCTGTGCTGTGCAGATACACACACACATCTGGCTGCAGAGATCAGTACAGAAAGCAATGCTGTTCCTGGCACCCACACAAACACCAACAACACTCACACAGACATCACCACCACCGTGTGCAAGTCCTCTTCCTTCTCTCAAGACCACCAGGGCAGGGGTTTCCAGGCAGACTCCCCACAACACACACATGCATGGGTCACTCAAACACCAAAGCGGTCTCTCCCCATCATGTCTGGCCAGAGTCCCTGCCCAGGGCTTGGGCCCCATTTGTCCATCCTCCAGCCTCCTCCTGGCTAGTCTAGGTTGAAGTTCTGTTGCAGTTGTCCCTCAACTCCTCACAGGACAGAGACAAGAGGTGCTTTTATCCCTCCTCCTCTCCAGTTTCCTATTCTTCCTCTTCAGGTGAGCTTACAGGTACAACCTCTCAGTGTCCATACAGTGTGATGAGGATGGCTTCTGGCTGATTAAGATAATTGGCACATTTTGAATGATTACTATGTAGTAAGGTGGTCACTTAGCAAAAGGGGATAAACAAAGCTATAGGATAGTATGGATTATATTTTCATATTCCCCTACAGAAAACAAAAATCATATTGCTGCTTTTGATATTTGGAGGAGTGTGTCAAACAAAACTGGATAAGTACATGATAAGTACAGAGCAATTCAACTCCAGGCATCAGTACAGGCTGGGGGATGAAGAGATTTAGAGCAGCCCTGCCAAGAAGGACTTGGGGCTGCAGGCAGATCAAAAGATGGACATGAGCTGGCAATATGTGCTTGCAGCTGAGAAAGTCTAATGTGATCTGGGTTTCATCAAAAGAACTGTGACCAGCAGGTGAAGGGAGATGATTCTGCCCCTCTACTTCTCTCTTGTGGGTCTCTAACTGGAGTAGTGTGTCCAGCTCTGGTGTCCTCAGCAAAGGAATGACATGGGCACATTGGAGTAAGTCTAGAGAAGGGCCATGAAGATGATCAAGGGCTAGAGCACCTCTCCTATAAGGAAAGGCTGGGAGCTGGGGCCTGGAGAAGTCTCCAGGGAGATCCAAAAGGAGCTTTCCAGTAGTTAAAGGGGGCTTATAAGAAAGCTGGGAGACAGAGGTTTTAGCAGGCCCTGTTGTGATAGGACGAGGAGTAATGGCTTTGAGCTAAAAGAGGGTGGATTTAGATATAAGGAAGAATTTCTTTACATGGAGATTTGTGAAACACCAGAACAGGTTGCCCAGAGCAGCATCCGGCACTCGAGATGTCTCATCTGTGGAAACATTCAAGGTCAGATTGAACAGGGCTCTGAGTAACATGATATAGTTTAAAACGTCCCTGCTAAGTGCAGGGGGGTTGGACTAGATGAGCTTTAAGGGTTCCTTCCAACCCAAACCAGTCTATGACAGCATGATTCTATGATCGTCTTGAAGTGCAGATATCTGGAGGAATGGATGGAAGGGAATATGAGATTAATTTAGGTGATTGCATTTTTTTTCTCTCTATTTCTTTCTATTCATTGACTACAGAGAAATTTGATTGTCTCCATAAAATGATCCAGTCTACTTAAAACATTTTTCTGTTAAATCCATTAAGAGCATAGGGAACCAATACTTAATGTCAAATGCCTCCAACCATTGGGGATGCAGTATACTTAATTTTCTCCTTAGAATGGAAAAGGCATGATATGGCTTTCTGATTTTTGCACAATAGTCTACAAACTAGTGAAATTCTCCAGGTTCAGGTGGTCAAGTTGCCCAGCTCATATTTTGTCCCCCCGAAAAGTAATAACTAAGTCAGGACTGAACAATGATTTATGGTAAGCTTAACTCAGCTTCCAGCTGACCTGTGTCTTTTGATTACTTGTCCACTAAAAACTGACTAAATGAACTTTCTTGTGAATAAATTTCCTAACCAAAAAATTATTACATCAAAGGCAAACATCACCACTATGTTAAATGAAATTAGCAGTAGTCCTGACAGATCTAAACTTTTTGTGTATTTCCAGGATTGTAAATGGAGCTCCTGTGCTTTTTGCCCCAAGCCTGGGTTGTGATGAATGTTCTTATCTTAGCAGAGAAGGTCTCTCTATGAACACTGGGTGTCGTCTGCAGATATTCTCAAGGGATTTCAAGGTAAGAAGAAGCCTTAGTAAGGTAGATATGTAAAGAAAAAAACTGCCCTCACAGACAGGTAGACTAGTCTGCTGCTTGAAATAATGAGTGCATATATAAATCCAAATCTAAACAGAATGTAGGTTGGTGAGATCTCATTTTTGATTAACTTCTGAAGAAATTCAATTGTTGTTCTTTCACCAGTGGCACTGATATTAATTTTGTTTTGCTAGCTGCAGTCTGTGACATATATTCCAAGAAGATTATTCTTTCCTGAAGGTTTTTTACTTCATTTCAGTTAAAACTGAATTTAATTTCTATCAAATAATTAATTAGCTCTGTGTCTCATGTGTCTGGATTAGAAAATAACAAATATTATATTAGTGGATGAAGAGGAAAGAAAAAGATTATTTTTCTTTGACTTCACAGCTTCTTTTTTATTCTAAAAGCTTTCTGAAAGTTGCCAGGAAGTTCTGTAAAATGGTTGGCTGAAGGGTGTTATAAAAACACATGAGTGCATCATAGTTACAGAATGTAGTCACCTCTCCTACCTTTTCTCTGCCTTACAGGAAACTACTTTGTGATTGATTAAGTATTTCATCCTTGTTTTAGCATTTAATCTATCTCAGCTGTCAGTAGTTCTGAGTGAAGTTGAAAGCAATGTTCTCACTTAATTTAACAAGTTTCTATGTGGTAACTGAAATCACTTGAAAAGGGACATTCTCTCCCCTGATTGAATGTGAGGATGCAGTTAATCAGGATGCCCTGTGCATATGGTGTTTCTTGAGGGGCAAGGAAGAGCAGCATAAGGTAAATGCTTTTTTTAAGTGGATCTTAGGAAGGGACAGTAATGGTGAAACTTCAGAGACCCATGGTACACTCCCCGAGCATCCAAAGCCCATCACATGCCCTCAATTTAAGATCTAGTCATATGTCTTAAAAGTAGAATTCAGATATCTTCAGAGATACCTTATAGGTATCCTAAATATGTTTTCACATGAAAAGGTGCAAGTAATTTGCAATCTCTGCAAGGGGTTCTGCTTGTGCAATCACAGCTGCTGAGGAGGTACCTGGTGTTAGCTGACTGCCCTCATATTCTGTGGAGATCAATGGTAACCACCTAGCTTAAACAATCCTCTTAAAACAAGGTAATCTGCAAGCATTTACCTCCCTCTTTTGCCTGTAGTGGTAATTAATTAGGTGCCTTACTTTCCACAGCTAAGTGAAATGGAAGGATTAAGTGCTAAATGTTGATTTAGTTTAAAAGCTTTTGAAAATAATGGTCTTCAAATGTGCAGCGTAGACAGCTTTAGCAATGTTACAAACATTATGTGTAATTCATCTTTAATCTGTCCTTTACATTCGTTACACTCCAGATTTCATCATGTGGAATCTTTTTGTCCTGGTAGACATGGGACTTCCCAAAGGACAGTCTTATTTTGCTCTTGCTCTTCAAGAAAGCTTAGACTTGTAATTGCTGTGTTTTGCATCATATAAATAAATGGAAAATGAGGCTTCTATATGACCCAGAATCACAGTTTCATACTAGTAGGTGTGTCTTTTACTTGTACTTAAAATGCAGCTATAAGAACTACAGGTTGCTCTTAAGCAATACATTCAATTGTTTCTTTATTTGTGCTAAAAAGCTTTGCCCAAATGCATAACTTAAACCTTCTTGTTACAATAATTAAGTTAATTTCATGTTTAGACATGTAGACACACTTGTTTCCTTCCTCTTCATGCTGTCGCCTACTTGTCAAGAATAGTATCAAACATGGGAGGAAATTACTAATCAAAATATATTATCTGACTCATTTTATCCAACCTATAGTGAACATTTTCTTCAATGCTTTTTTCAGTTAGTTTCCATAGTTGCATCATGGCTACTGTTGTGAAACACAGGCATCTGTCAGGAAAATCAGTTTTATTTTAGGAAGGAAAATTCTGCTCTATGCTTTTCATGTGTCAGTGTGAAATTTCACTCATACAACAGCTAAATTAAATTACTTTAATAACAGTGGCTATTTCAGTTTATTATCTGGTAAGGGAAGTCCAAGTGCCCTTCCTGAAAACTATCATCAACATATTCCCATGGCAAATAAATCTCACCTCTTGAATACTAAATCTAAGCTTGAATTAATGAACTCTTAACATCTCTCTTGTTCAAGAGCATATATTCTTGACTAATATGTTTTGTATGGGTCATTTGCTAAATGACACAGTGCTAGATTCCATACATATCCAAGGGTAGCTGAAGAAACCTTATCCCCTTAAAAATGCCTATTTTGCTTCCATGTGTATTTACATGACCTTTTCCATGCCAAGAAGTGTGTAAACTGTAGTCATGAGGCTAGAAAATACCTATCCATGTTGCAAAGCCATTATTGTATTTGGCATAATTGTTGGCAGCTTCATCAGGAAAAGGCCTGAACACAGTAGGTCTATCCCCAGACTGAGGTTAACTGCTTTGAGAAGCAGTTAACCTCAGTCTGTCACTTGTCCTTCTCCAGAATCTTTTCGGGGGCTGGGGGGTCCATGAGGAAGGCAATGAGGGGGGAACTTTTCTCACCTCTTTCTCCTCTTGCAGACAGGCACACATGACAATATATGTATAGCAGTGATTCCATTCCTGAAAAGAATTTAAGTATGAAACATAGCAAGAATTTGAGACTTTTCCCTATTCTCACCAGTCTTTCTTTTAACTAAAGGTGGCTCAAACACCTTTCATTTGACACATGGGGAGCTTTCTGTCTATAACAGTTTGACGCTAATGAGTAAAAGTCTCTTCCTCTATGTCTGTATTCTCAGAACTCCATAGAAATCTTCCACAGGTACCCATGGTCCCAGTCAGGCATTCCAAGTAGTGAGCTGGTCCAGACTGTTGGCCAGATATTCAGTCTTTAGCTTCAAGATCCCAAGACTCTCTCTAGCATACTCTCTGTTTTGGTGCCTAAGGATGTGTTTGAAGCCAGTGTGTGTATAGTGGTAGCACATGCATTGGCTAAATATTACTAATAGTTGTATGTTTGTACAGATCCCTGACACTTTTGATGAAGAAGTAAACATATAAATATATTGTTCACACTGACTCTTGATTTGTCTTTTATTAGGCAATGAAGAAAATAAGTACAGCCTTCAGTTGTCTGTGATACTTGATTTCGACACACTTGACTTGACATACTCTAATATTGATGTATGGCTCCCAAAGAAATAAATTACATTTAACGTGTCTCAGTAATGTAGCAGCTATAGAGAAAAGAATAGAAGAAAAAAACTTCTTTCAGTGCATCAGCTGAACCCAGGCATAACTGAATCAGTCAACCAAGGACACTTGGGGAAACGACCAAGATAATGCCAGATTATGAGGAATAAATCAAAGCCATCTCATCCAACTAGGTAAAGGGTGGGATCAGAACCACTGTCTCAAGGAAGGCATCAGCTCAAAAGAAGAGGATTTAGTATGTGGACTAATTAGCAGGAGAAGGAAGAGAATCATTTAACCAGTAGAGGATAAAATACTATTTAATAAAAGGACAATGTGATTTGTAGCCAATGAACATTATTGCCTTTGTTTGCTAAAATGTATCATACTGAAAGATTTTTATAGTCAATCTTCTGGCTATGTGGAGTTGCCATCCAGATCCCCTTTCTCCACAGAACTATATATAAATCAAATTGACTCTGTGTGTGGATTAGCCTCTTGCACACAGAGTGAGAGGACCTGCCCTGGGACAAAAGGATTTTTTTTTCATGAGAACAGCACAAAATACATCTAAAGGGTATTGATTCTGACTTCTGATGTTGTCATGAAGCTTCCAAACATTTTTGTTACTGTAAGACATGGAAAGTGATTATTTTTTTTTCCGATACTTAATTTCTATTGAAGAGAAATGAAGTAAGAGGCCAGGAGTGTGATCAGCCTGCAGCTGCAGGATGCGCAGGCGCAGCGTGCTGTTCCTGCTGGTGACTCCATGCCCTGGTAACCTGTGGGATGTGCTCCAAATGTTCCTCACTGAACACCACTGCTGCTCTTCCACTGCTTGTGTCTTGTGTTTGGGAGCCAAATGAAAGTGATTTTTCTTTCATTTCTACTAAAATGCCTTGTATTGACAGTGTGGGGTCATATATTGCCCTGTTTCAGTAATTGCCTAATGGTGAAGTGTTTATTGTCTGAGCTGTTTGAGCTTAACCTCTGGAAATACTGTGGATGGTGTAGACCTGGCAAACATAGTGTGTAGAAAACAGAAATCTTCATGCCATTTGGGGCTGGAGAATGATATTGTGCAATTTTCATAGTAGATAGTAAAGAGTAAAAAGGAAGCAGGCTGTAAAAAGAAAATAAAAGCTAGTTTTCCATGTGGACTCTCAGGCTCGCATGAATATAATCAACATGCTGCTGAAATAGTACACCATTCCCATTCCCTCCAGCCCTTCCCAATCTCCTGGAGGAATGCTGACGATATTAGGGTCCAAGAAGCACTGGAAAGGTAAACAGCACCAGAAAAAAGGGGTGGTTAACAAGAAAATTAATTTTTTTGTTACAAGAATCTGGGTTGTCTTAGATGGTTGGGCATAGTCAGTAGAGATTTATGATTTGTAAAGCAGCCTGACTGCTTTGTATGACAAAATACTTGGATTTTCAGATTACCGGACAGTAGTAGGTGTGATTTTCTTTATCAAGGCTTTCAACATTGTCAGCCACAATATTCTCATATCTAAGCAGGGATATATTGTATTTGGGTTGCCCCCAGATGAAGGAAGGAATGATGAATCTGACTCCATGTTTTCAGAAGGCTAATTTATTATTTTAAGATACTATATTATATTAAAGAATACTAAACTATACTATGCTAAAGGATACAGAAAGGATTCTTACAGAAGGCTAAAAAGATAATAATGAAAACTCGTGACTCTTTTCAGAGTCCTGACACAGCTTGGCACTGATTGGCCAAAGAGTGAAAACAATTCATGTCATAAACCAATAAAACAATCACCTGTGGTAAACAATCTCCAAACACATTCAAAAGGAGCAAAACACAGGAGAAGTAAATCAGATAATTATTGTTTTCTTTTTTCTCTGAGGCTTCTCAGGTTCCATCTGGGAATTAGGGAAACTGGTGGAATAGGCTTCCAGAGAGGTAGAAGGTGAGTTACTTCTTCCCTTGATAACTTTTCATCAAGTCAAAGGGACCAGCTCTGACACGCTTAATTCTTTAAGAAACTTACAGAATACCCTTCTGAAATTTCTAAATTATTGGATTAAACTGACGAAAGTAGTGGAATATAACATTCTTATTAACTTTTAATGATTATCAGCTTTATCACAATATTTGTGATTTTGATTTTGTATTTCTAGTTTGGTGTCCTTTCTTGCTGAAAGTCCCTAGGTAGACACACAATTGGTTATTAGGTAATTTCAGTACCTTAATTGACTATTATATTTAATTGTGTTTACAAAAGCGCAAGACAAACAAACCTTCTCTAATAGGTACGGGAATGTTGACATAATTGTGCATTAATAATGTTGTTAATTATATTTTGCACAAGAGTAGCATCCCTAGACACCAATCAGGATAAGGGATTATATTTTGCCAGGCAGCAAGCAAAGGATGGCTCTCATGCAGCACTAATTTGGACCTGTGGAAGATGTTGTTTTGCAGAATGGTGTATTATTTCAGCAGCATGTTGATTATATTCATGGGAGTCTGAGAGTCCACATGGAAAGCTAGTTTTTGTTTTCTTTTTACAGCCTGCTTCCTTTTTACTCTTTGCTATCTACTATGCAAATTGCACAATATCATTCTCCAGCTCCAGTTTTTATGTGCCTAGTCTTGAAATGCCATAAGAGGATGTCAAAAACTACCAAAGGATGACCTAATGGTTTACAAGGGTACTAACATCTTGAAAAAAACATCATGCCATTTCAGTAGAAGATGGTTTCACATGGATTGATTTTTTTTTCCTTTTTCCAGTAAGAATTGAAGAATTTCAACAAAATGGGTATTTTTTAAAGAAGGAAATTTGCTACAGAAAAAAATTGTTTTGAAAAGAGTTGTTAACTTGTGTCTTATAACTAAATTCTGGAAGGGGGAATTGAAGAGATAAGCTGTAAAACCTGTACTAATCCTCAGTGTAAAGCTCCTGATGTTTGTGTGCACAAGAAATAAAAAGAAAAATTTATAGATTAAATTTAGAGTTGCAATAAAACCATATGTGACTGATATCTTCCCCTTCTGCATGGAACTAAGAGACACATCCTACCTATGCTGGATGCTAATATGCAATTTATTCTGCTGGCAGTGAATTGTGTCTTGTGCAGCCTCAATAACTCCATGGGAATGCAGCAGGTGTCATATAATGAATAATAGATGTGTACTTATTTGGAAGTAAATACTGTCTCTTCCAAACAGGAAATTCTTCTGGAGGCCAGAAGTCAGCCAGAAGAGCCATAAGAGATCAATTCTGCTTACCTTCAGTATATTTCACTGCCATCTTTTCCCTGCTTATTATGGTTTTCACTCTCCTGTAAACATTTGAAAAAAGCTGACAAATGCAAAACATGCTATGCTCAGCAAGCATTGTAAAACACTCCTTGAGGTGTAAAGATGTACTAACACTGAGTGGAAAAGAAAGAGTTTTCTTATACAGAGATGAAAGGGAAAGTTGCTACCTGTAATTAGTTTCTGAGGCTGTACTTTGATATGCTCGTAAATTGGTATACTCACTGGAAAGTGATGGACACTCAGCTCCTTTATGCCACCAACTATTTATTTTCACTCTCTGACAGCATATTTAATACTAATACAACATGACACTTGCTTATTTTTCAGAAGACCAGTGCTTGAGCTGGTTTACTGCATGCCTTCATAGCTGAAAATGCTGATCTAGTGTGAAGAGGAAGGAGACTAGAATGGGAAGAGGAAGACAATGTGAAGACAATCTTTTTTTACCAGGCACAGTGGAAAGATATATGCACATTAAAACTACAGATCATCAGCAAAAAAGTATGACACTAGAGTCAGGACCAAATAATATGCAGGTCAGAGCAAAGTACTGAAGTATAGTTTTATTTCCTTAGATGAGTTTTTGAAGTGTTGCTGCTATTAGCCAAATCAGTTCTTCACGGTGGGCAGCAAGGTGGACCTACAAAGGGATGTGTTGGCATAACCCAGGGTTTTGCATTGGACCACAGAGTGGATGAATGTCATTTGATAAGCCTACATTCCAGTTTTTCAGCAGAATTGGACTGACTACAAAAATTTCTTTACTCCCAGTGTGTGAATGTCTTGTTTTTTCATCAGAGAAAAAGAGACTGGAAATTATGAAAAGCAACTGGAAAGTGTTACAAGAAATATGAAAATATACTCAGCTGACAGGGAATGTATTATGTTAAATTGCAATCTCCCCCACTGTATTTATATTAGGATTAAAAAGAATAAGAAATGTATTAGCACCAAGCTTAGTAACAGCCTGGAAAAGTATATTTCAGTTCAAGTACCTCCTATACCAAAATTCATGCCAAAAAGATTAAAAATATGTATTTCATTTCACTTTTATTGGATAATTGAAAATATTAAAGTACTCTTAATTTAAAGTGTGGAAACAATTAAAATATCAATGCTGAGTAAGTTATTGTAAGGCTCTACTATCTTGCAATCTCCCAGATACCGTCTAGATTAATATTCCACTTACTTATATGTGGAACATTTATTTTGGAGGAGTCAACAAAAGATCTACAGCTATTCTAGAGGTTACTTGTAAAACAAAAGTAATTTATTGGGAAGACTGTAGGTAATATGCACTGCTCAATTTTAGTCACTTAAAACACAATTCTTGGTCTTTGTTTTCTGTAGGATGCTGATGCATAATCAATTTTTCCATTGGGCCATCCACGTAGCTCTAAGAAAACCACAGATCTATATTATTCTCACATCACACATAAAACTTTGCTGGATTTTACCATGTTGCTCTAAGAGAGGGCTCCATGGTAACAAACAGATTTTCTTACTGCACTTAGGTAGCTTTATGCATACAATAAAAATATAAGTGTTTTATATGTTACCAGGATTGGTTTTTCTGAAACCTCATGGATATACTGCAAGACAGTTTGCCTGTCCAGCCAATCTTTTGCCACAGTCTATAGCTAATGTGGGCCCAGGGTGACGTAGCTAGCTAACCTAATGCCTCTTTAAAAATTTATGCATGTAATTTAATATATATTTACCAAACTGGTGTTGGTGATGGCAGTTAGCATGTCAAGGACTCAGTGCTGGATAACTTGCACACAGTAAATTTTCTTGTTAGATCAGCTTTTCTTTTCCTTTCCTATATTTAATTTTGTGACTCCCCCATCCTCTAATTCCCAGTTTTCACAGCACCTAATATTGTCCCTGTCTCTGTTCGGTCCTGTGGGACTGGGAGTGAGGATGTAAGATCCCCTGCAGGAAAAGGAGTGAGAGAGAGAGAGATTACTTGAGTGATCATTACTGCCCTTCCCACATCACTGCTCTCCAGCTGTAAACCAGGCGCCCTGAACACAGCTCTTACCCTCCCTCTCAGCACTGGGTTTCAGCTTCTCCCCTCTTGCTTTGCTTTTATCCAGCTCTTCTTATGCAGCCCAGGCTCTGAGGAGCATTCTTGTTCTTTTCTTGCCTTCTTGGCAGGTTACCAGGAGCAAAGCACATCTGGTGCCGTCCCACTCCCCAGAGAAAAGCTCTTCTCACTCTTTGCCTATAACACTCCTGGGGACAAAGACATTCTCCAGTAGGAGGAGATCTTGGCTGAAATTGCCTTTCTGAAAGATGAGCTTCCAAACTCATGTGAGAACTGATAACAGCTATAAGAAGCATTTTCTGTGATGTTTGAAATGTTTTGGGAGTCAAGGGGATACACACAGGAAGTGCTGTAGCTTCCTACCCCATTCTCCAAATGCCCTGCAGGGGTTGTGTAGGCAGTGCTGAAGACCACAGCAGTGGGTGTGGATGGCAGGAATTACCAGAACTGTCTCACACTGAACAGCATGCTTGGGACTATGCTTCAACAGCAATTGTCCCTAGGAGTTCATAGTGGGTATTTTCTCACAGTATTGGAATTAGAATAAGGCATTAAAATGTAATTGTGATGCTTCCTAGCTTAATGACTAAGAGTTTTTCATGAATGAATGCTTCTTAAAAGAAGAAAACATGACTCCATTCATTTGATTCTTTATACATTACCTACCATAGAAATTTCTTCTCTTACTGTTTTGTTGAGACCCATGACATGTTCATGGTTGAAGAATAACTTTTAGAAAGGATCTTGCCATCAGTTTCCAGTAACCAAAAATAGTGAACAGAACCATTTCTTTCACCTGTAAATGCAAAAGGAAATTTTAACTCAAATTTTTTTCTGCAGTCATCAAGACCTTCTCTACTAGATCAAAATACTTTTTGAATGTATTCTTTTCTTTCTAAAAAATTACTAATTTGGTGAAATAAAACAGATTTAATGAACTAAATCACATGGCTGTTTAATGCAAGTAATGCATTTTCTGCTTTATCCTGGCTTCATTTTTATACCTATCTCATTTTTTTCCAATCTTTTATTGATGAAATATGGTAAACAGAACTGTCCTTCTAGTTTCATCAATGATTACCAGTATTTCTGAAGATGAAACTTGTCTCCCTCCCTTTTACAAATGTACTCCTGCATTCATAATTCATATTCAAAGATTCAATTAGGTTTATTTTTTTTTACTTCTGCAAGACACCAGAACATATTAGTTCACTCATTTACTGCAAAGTGCACATGATGTTAAAGCTGAACACTAACATTTTTCAGTATCTCCTTTTTAGTAATTCCTTGCATAATTTTGAGCTTTGCTGCATCAAAGGAACTAAAGGGACAATCCCAACAAAGATATTCAGACCACACTGTGTAACTTGTCATCATTATTTGCTACTCTTAGTTCCTCAGTCATACTTATACTCATTAGAGTCATAGGGCCATAGAATGGTTTGGTTGCAAGGGACCTCAATGATCATCTGGCTCTAACTCATCTGCCCTGGGCAGGGATGCCCTCCACTAGACCAGGCTGCTCAGAGCTCCATCCAGCCTGGCACTGACACTGCCAGTGGATGGGGCATCCACAACTTCTCTGGGCAACCTGCTCTGGTGCCTTACCACTCTCAGAGCAAAGAATTTCTTCCTAAAATCTAATCTAAACTTACTCTTATTCAGTCTAAAGCCATTCCCTCTTTTCCTATGACTTTCTGTCATTGTAAAACTTGTTGAAAAGATTTCCCAACTACCCTCAAATTACATGCTTCAAAATCAGAAGCTAAACAGCCACTGTCACAGTATCTCTATGCCCAATTCAAAAATCTCTTCAGACATGCAAGGTATTTACTTTAGGAAAAGTAATGAGAATCCAGATATGTTGCTTCTAGGATGTGCGCTGCTTGATGATATTCTTGACAGCATTCTTGATGGCATTTCATGCTGCTGAGTATATATATTTTTAATGACCTATGAAAATTCCTAAATAAATTAGAATTTTATTCTAGATCATGAATCACTGATCCTACAACCATCAAATTGAAAATTTATGTAGGAAAATAATATTTGGCAATGATTCCCCACTGTATTCTGAGATACACTAGTCAATTCTTAAACCACGTAATTAAAAAAAAAAAAAATTCACATATTTTAAACCTTAGCTGTGCAATTCACCAGTTCTCCAGTACATTACCTATTGAATATTGTTTACTGAAACAGTTTAAGTTAGTTTTAAATCACATGTGGTTGGACTTCACTGATATAATCTCTATTTTAAAGATAGTAAGCCTTGAAAGTAACATGAGTAAAATCAATAATTTAAAAAAATTTAATTGGACACTATCCAATAGTTTGAAAAATTAATTTCAAGCAAAGATTGTATAACTGCTTTACAATTAAATAGAAATGGATATGTGAGTACACATTCATGTGCATTTACTATATTAGTGCATATTGCTGTCCAGTAACTTCACATATTACCTTGAAATTTGCTGCAATTAATGGAAAAAAGGAAAGGGGAAATAAAACCCTGGGAGAACAAACTATTTGTGTTTGTTTTTATAAGAACAGCACTAAATTCTTATGAATACGCGTAAAACCCATAGTTTTCAAGTCCATTTTATGTGCTTATAAATTAAGTAGTATTTTTACCGTAAAGGAACATTTACATTTAATTGTGTCTCATAACAGCAGAATCTAGTACTGTTTCCCTGGGCAAATACTGATAGATATTTTTCCATCTCTTGGTATGGATTGAAATCATTATGCTTCTGCCTTTTTCAAAATTTATTGAATAAGTAGGATATAACTAAGGCAGATAACAAAGAGATTATAAGGTCCTGAGAAAATGATAGTTTTTTATTCCTAGATACACCAAAATGTTTTATAGTGTTTTCAAAAGGTGCAGAAAATTGGAGCAGATGAACTGCTCTTTCTAGAGTTGAATCAGGTTAGGAAATAAATGCCTCCAGCTTCTTGCTACTTTCCTACCAAAAAATATTGCTCTTTGAGGTCTGTAATCATGACTTGACTTCTCCCTAATCTCCTGTTCATGTCTGAGCAGGTTTCTTAACTTGGGATCAGAATCACTCTGAGAATGTCTGATGAATTTCTGATTTTGAAGCAAGGCATTCATTGCTTGCTGATGAATCCTTGCACCATACTCTGCTATGCAGCATGAATATACCTCAAGGTTGAACAGTGGCACCCCAAGTGAGGATGAGGATGGAGGAGTCATACAAAGTGATGAACTTCTGGTTACTTGATATGCCTTTTGTCAGTACACTGCTTGGAGAGAACCAAGGTACAAACAGGCACACACACAGATGTGTTATGGATTTCAGGAGACAGGAGCATTGGATTGGGCAGTAGCAACTAGCTGGGGCAGAAATATCTTAACTCTTACCACTTACGATCAGAACAGTATGCCCTTAAGCATACCATACATGATCAATTTCTTTCTACCCTCATGCTGGTGTAGTTAACTAGAACACTGATATAACTGAAATAACTGGTAGCAGTTATTTCAGTAAAAACCTATTTCAAAGATCAAGATCATTAATAAGAAGTACAGATATATATTGATGTAGTTGCATATACATTAGGGCATTTATGGAGATGATTAAGTTCTTTAAAATATAGTATCTCTACAGATAGAGCTACATGGATAGAAATGTTGGTAAAATATATAAATATATATGTAAGGTAACTAAGGAAATGACCCACTAAGTAAAATTCACCTTTGGTTAAAAAAAAAACAAAACAAACTGCAAAAGATTCTGCATGTCTAAAGCTCCAATTAAAATTAAATGAATCTTTAGTAGAAGCTTCACTGTGAAAGTTTTGCAAATTTTCTCTGAAATTCACCAGTTTTAAGCATAAAAGGAAGAAATAATTTTATTCTTTTATGCTGGGGAGCAAGAATATGTGAAGGACAAGAATAAGATTTTGTGTCAATATAGAAATCATTGTGGGATGATATTTGATGGACTGCTTGTCTGCAAGCAAACACAAGATGACAAGTCAATTATTTCAAGCTATTGCCAAAACATCAAAATATGAAAAAAGGACATGTAGATAAAGTATGTCCTATAAGATATGGCAATTAAACACTTCTTTATTCAACATTGGTAAGTCATCAGGTGGAATTCTTAAAACATTTTTGGGCCTTGTGCATCTGTGAACCTATGAGGCCTACCTATAGGAAATTGATCCCATAGAAAACATTCAGAATGAAAAAGAACTCAGGTGAATTGCAATGTTTTAGTCCTGAGAAGATTGAGAAGGTTTAGCCAAAAACTGGGAAACAGACAAAGAATATGGGAATACTGTATTTTCCATGTCTGCTTGTCCGCTGTGGAAGAATAAGGAGGTTTGGTCAGCTCTGTAGCAATGAGGATTAACATGACACAAACTTTCTAACAGTATATTTGGTGGAACTGAGGTATTTGTGCAATCCTCATACTGATGCACTTGAAGGCTGGATCAGACAGGTGCCTGCCCAACATTGCAGCCATACAACTGCTTCTGCCTCAGAGTGGAGGGGTGAACCAGAGGATTTGTAGTAGGGTCTTTCATTCTTGTCGTACTGAAATTCCCACTGTTGTATACAGTTATTATGGTCTTTTGTTCCCTGTCTTAGAGGTCCCCATTTGTCTGTGCTTCTTTCATTTATGACCTGTAGACTTTGCACAGTACTCTGCACTGAGATCCATGGATGCAGCAGGAGCCAGGATCTCCAGATAAACCAGGCTCAGCCCTGCTTTGGCAGGGTGATCATCAGAACATTGCCTCTGGACTCCTTCTCTCCACTCACCTCAGTATAGCTCGGATGTTAAATCTATGAAAGGGAAGGAGCTGGGCTGTTGTGTTGTGGGAAAGACATCACATGAACACAAATGAGATGATTTCCTGTGTACTTATGCACAGGAGATCTTATGCAAATCACATTGCAATGAGTAGAAATGGAGTTCAGAAAGGGTGGATGAAATCCACAATGACGTTTTTGGTGAGGAAAGAAGGAAGTTGTCCTTTGCTTTGTTTTTATGAGGCACTTTTCATCACAAACAATGTCTTTTTGATGCTGTATTTCTCTGATGTGAAAAGCACAGAATCATGCCTTTCTTTTCCTTAGCCAAAACTCACTGCATATGTGCCAGGAAATCTCAGTACTATTATCTCGTTGTTGTTTTTGTTGCTGCTGTTGTTGTTGTTTTGTCGGTACCTTTTTTTTACCCTAACAACAAAGACTAAGCCTGGTTTGATGCTAAGCCATAATTAAATAGACTACATGCCACTCAGTTCCTTTCAATGAGTCTAACTGTTATCAATAGCACAATATAAATAATTTCAAATTCAGTCTCCAAAGCAGCAGCCTGAAGGATCAGAGCAAACCTATCTTTGCATATTGAATGAAATAAGCATACTTACCACTTGGGACAGAAAATATCTCCTTTGGCTACATGAAGCAGTCTAAACAGTTGTTTCTGCACAAAATAGTCTGGGAAGTAGTCTCATAAGATGTTTTTTAATGTTTTCAATCTCTACTGATAAAATACCTTTAGACATGAATGTGCTCTGTAGTTCTTGTGAGGAAAACTTTATTTTTTAAATGCACCTTCTTCATCAGTTCAGGAAGGAAATATTCCTATTTAAGAATAAAAGAGGAAAAAGTAATGTTGATCGATACTTTTCCTTAGGACTCTGTGCCTCTGTTTTAAGTTATCACGACTCACCAAGTATAGCAATTTCACAATGGTTTGATAGAGTACTGTTAATATTGCCCCCTCATTCCCTCTTCATTCCCCCATTTATTCCCTTAATAGTTTCACCTCTCTGCAATTTTTACCTCTGCAATTTTATATGAATGCCATTTATAACTACATAGCAAGTGGGTGATATGGAACTTAAGAGATGAATTTTTTCTTCTGTATGCACAATTGTGAGATGTTACCCAATGGGATTAAAGAGAAAACTGTATATTAAAGTAACATAAATTGTCTAAAAGAGTGTCAAACAGATGGTAGCTGGTTTCCTGACTTACTGTGTATCACAAGCCAGTTGAGTCTTGCCTATTACACACATGCACAGAGTTTAATAAAACCTTTTTCTTTTTTCTGTAGAATTCATAATAATTTCAGTGAGTATGGATAACTTCTGTCTTTTTATGTGAAGTTAGGGAAGCCTGTCATTCATAAAAGTAAATGCAAATTTCACCCCAACTGATATTAAAGTAACATAAGGTAGAATTTTTTCTCAGATGGGAGAAATTATGAACAATCAATCTCATGGTACTTGGACCTTGCCTTCAAGTTGAGATGAGAAACACAACTTCAATGAGAAACACAACTTCGTTTAAAATGATGAAGTTTGTTCCCAGATACAGGATCAAATTTTTAAAGAAGCAAACTGGCTGAAGTCTGCACAATTCACATCTGAACTTGATCTGCTCATTATTTATGGGTGTAGAAATATTCAGTTAATTGTACACAAAATGGTGCTCTGAAATGTACATATGTTGTGAAGTTTTGGCCAATGACATCTGCATTCTGCACTCACTAATGGGAAATCTGAATGTCCCATTCGTGTGTGATGTTACACAGCTTAAATATTCAGATAGATCCTATTTATTTCTGTTGAGTCTGTAAATATGGTGCTCATAGCTCAGATAAGCAGCCAGTAATATTTAAAAGAGGATTGACAGTGGTTGGGCATCTGCACCCAGAGCTTGTTGCTCTGACCACTCTTTTCTCATTGTTGCTGAACTCCTGCTTCTGCCTATAAGCTACTGGGACACATACATGTTTCACAAAGGGCAATTCTGAGATGAATCCAAATATGAAATGGAGAATGTCCTGTGAATTAGGCAACTCAGGGAGATTTTAGGTATACTTTACATGGCTCTGGGTATTTCCATTCTGAACCTCTATCCTTTGTGTTTCTTTTTCTTCCTCTCACATTATTCACTTCAGAAATTTAAGTGGACTTGTTTCCTTGCTTTTTTAATTCTTCTAACTCATGTTGGGATTCCTGTCCACACAACTAGTCTTCTACATACTCTAAGAATACACATATCATAAAAACTCAAAGAAGATAGTGGTCATGGGACTTGTGAGGTCCATCAGGAAGATTGTATGTAATCACAGACTGTCAGAGAGAAGACACACATATTTGCATATAATGATCCATCATACTTAATTTTTATTATCCACCACCAGCTGTGGGCCCACTTACCCTGAATATGTCCTGAAGACTAAACACTAGGCATAGATTGTAGTAAGATTTTTCCTGTTTAGCTACATCTACAGCCTATCTCCTTCAGTGCCTAAACCTGGCAGTAGTGTCCAGTATTTCATCATGGAGGAAAATGACTAGAACATGAAACTGTAGTTTTAATTATAGTCCTGAATGTGTATATGAAGTAGAGACTGAGTGGTTTGTTAGGCCAAAAACAAGCTGTATAGTGTAGAGTTCAGTGGAACAGTGGACATACCAATGTATTTATGCTTTAGGGTTGGGCAGGAGTATGGATTGATGAAATAGCAACTGTGAAGGGTTGCTTAGAAATGGTAACTAAAGATGAGTCAGCAGTGTTATCCGCTTGCAACAAATAGCTTCTCTTCTCGTAAGTCCTGACAGGAGATCTGATGTGTAAGAGGTAGGATAACTGGTAAAATATCACCAGATTTAGTGTCTATTTTCTGTGTACCAAGCTTTAATTTCTGAGAAACAATTTCAACAGGCCAAAATACTTCAAATAAGATAAAATCACTAGCAAAAGCATAAATCTATGAATAAATCTTGAAGCATTTGAAGGGGTTTAATCTAGGCAAGAGAAAACATGTGAATGAATGAAACTATAATATTTTAATGCATAAAGCAGAAAGACCTCAGCAAATCATAGTACTGGGCAATCACCAACCACATGCAGTTCAACAAGGGACAGTGCTGGATTCTGTACCTGGGATGGGGCAACCCTGGATGCATGGACAGACTGGGGAATGAGATGCTGGAAAGCAGTGCCATGGAAAGGGCCCTGGGGGTCCTGGTCGATGGCAAGATGAACATGAGTCAGCAGTGCCCTGGCAGCCAGGAGGGCCAAGTGTGTCCTGGGGGGCATCAGGCACAGCATCACCAGCCAGGCAGCCAGGAGGGGATTGTCCTGCTCTGCTCTGGGCAGCCTCACCTTGAGTGCTGGGGGAGTTTTGGGTGCCACAATATAAGAAATATGTTAAATTATTTGAGAGCACTTAATGGAGGGCAACAAAGATGGTGAAGGGCCTTGAGGAGAAGCTTTTTGAGGAGTGGCTGAGGTCACTTGGTCTGTTCAGCCTGGAGAAGAGACATTGAGGAGAGACATCACTGCAGTTATAACTTCCTCATGAGGGGAAGAGGAGAGGCAGACATTGATCTCTTCTCTGTGGTCAACGGTGAAAGGACCCAAGGGAATAGCCTGAAGCTGTGTCAGGGGAGTCTTAGGTTGGATATTAGGAAAAATGTTCTTCACTCAGTGGGTGGTTGGGCACTGGAACAGGCTCCCCAGGAAGTGGTCACAGCACCAGCCTAACAGAGTTCAATGAGAGTTTGGGCAACGCTCTCAGGCACCTGGTGGGATTCTTTGGGATGTCCCTGCTCAGGGTCAGGAGTTGGATTTCAGGATCCTTGTGGATCCCTTCCAACTCAGCTTATTCTGTGATTCTGTGATTTTGTTAATAAATCAAACATGACTTTTTCATGATCACCAGAGACAAAAGCAGTTATCTTAATAACCATCTGCTCCTGGTTTTGAGTGATGTCTTGAAATGTCTCTGAGCCTGTTTCTTCTGCATCTCTAGCTATTGTACAGGGACTGGATGCTGGAGAGGTGAGAGGAGGTTTTAAACATGTTATTCATCATAGAGAGTTGTCCTTGCAAAGTACTCATACTGCAGTTTTTTCCTATTAGTCTTTCTATGGAACAAAGAAGAAAAAACTTCCAACACATGATTTGGGTTTCTAAGTCCACTGGAAGATTAGTCATAACTAAAGAATTTCTTTCTTACCATGGCTTTATCTTAGATACTGAAAAACTTCAATGATTCTTTTTTCCATTTAGCTTACCATGAGAAGAGTGGCAAATGTTTTGTTTGGCACTTGACAGAAATTCTTTTGGGAGAAGATTTCATTGTTTGATGCAAACCTTTTATATGTTTTCTGGGTTAACAAATATATTAGATGCAGGGACAGATGGATTAAGTTTATAGTAAGAGTAGATATATCTGGGTTTACGGAATAATAGTCCTCTCTGTCTGGGTTTATGGATTAGTAGCCCAAAAACTATGTACTAAACAAAGACCATTGTCAATAAGGCTATAGATTGAGGGGGAAATCGGTGACTGTGAGATAACCAGATACAGAGGCTCCGGGTTTAGTGACTGGAGAAAAAAGAACTGTGAGACTGTGTGTGGAGAGACATGATATTAGAGGACAAGATATGTGGAAGACCAACAAAAAATGGAGCAGCACAAGAATGGGAGAAGGTGTCCAGAATGCATGTGGTCCATTAGGTGAGACGTGCTTGGATTCCCAAAGAAACATCCACTACCCCAATGCCCTTGTGTCTCAACCTGAGAACCTGGTGGGAACACATGGAATTGCCTCATTGTTCTCACCTTCAACAGAATATTAACCCAAAAGTTAATATACTGAGAGTAAGCACCTTCAAGCATGTTCTAGATATACAGCCTTTCAAATATGCTGGTAATGTTCAGAGTTTTCTTGAAAATGATTTGATGCTTGAAATCATAAAGGAATCTGGAAGGTATTTTAAACACTTGATTATTTGTTTTAGGTGTTTAAGTTTAGCCTTTTTAGCCAGGACTTTAAGATAGAAATGCTCTTGAGCTAAGCTTCTGTTCCCATGAATGGCAGTTATATTTCTATTTTATTTAATGCACATGATGAACACCTGAAGCTAGGAAAATATGATCTTTCTTGAATCTGAAAAACCTCAGGTGATATCATTGCCAAGAACACTGATGTTGAAAAAGCATGGATGGTTTCTTTCACTAAATTCCTCCAGAAACAGGTCAAGATGACTCAGCATTACAAGTAAACCTGGTTTGAGATACTGTAGCATGGAGGAACAAGCTGACTCTGGGCTGTCAGTCCTGTCACAGGTAATGAATCTTTAGGACATTCGGATAAGAAGTAGAAGATGGCTTTAGGGAGATAAGCTTGCTCATATTACTATAAGGAGATGGTATGACCTGGTTATTAAAATTATCAGAGAGAAGCCCCTGCCTGAATCAAGGTGAAAACAAGCCCATATGCCAAAGCCAGTATATGGATTTTATTTAACAGTAAATATGGGTGTGAGAGAGAGACAGAGAAAGAAAGAAATAGAAAAGTTGGAGAAGGGGAAAAAGACAGTGAGAGAGACAGATTAAGAAGAAAATGTCACTACTCTGTGGATCCTGATACTGCCTGTTGATCCTCTTCTTCTGATCTTCTTGGCAGTGAGGATTCCCCAAAAACATGGAATTCAATGGATTAATATACAGTTGGGCCAGGTGAGAATGCCCAGGATCCTCCCCTTGGAGGGGGCCGAGACTGTTGCATAACTTTGCATTATGTGCAGTTGTCTGGTGCAAGTCCTCCTATTTTTATAGAGTTCAGTTAAGTTTCTTATAGGAAACAAAATACATACTCTCCAAAATGCTCAATACATTTGCATTAAAATCTGGGTTAAAAAATTTCACTCAGTTGAACCTGGGTTTTATACCTCTCTGCTATTAAAAAAGAAAATCACTCTCAGAGGTAAGTTTTAGAATAGATTCAATCTGGTGCATTTTGTTAAGGAAATGGCATAAATTTATGTTACTTCATGTGTATTCTATTTAATATTTTTTTGGTGTCCTTAGGGCTACCTATGTGCTGCTAATTACCAGACTGTTCATTTCTGTGGTCAAGGCAGCAGTAAGGAAGCTGGGATTATTGAGTGCACAGAGTCTGCTACTGTAGGCAATAAAGTCATATCAAATCGGTTTTCACTGGAATACCTCAAAGCACTTTGCGGTTTTTTTCATGTTCAATTTTTCTATTTCCAGTGGTTGCAGTGCAACCTCCACTTTGAAATGTGGGGACTTAGCTGAATGATAAACATTGTAAGCACAACATCAAAGATAAATTCTCTTGAACTAAGACAGGAATTGCTTCTCTTTTTTCCTCTGGTTAGAGAAACCTGAATGTAAGGTGGTTAAATGGAAAAGAGTTTTCAAAGCCAACCACTCTGGCTTTTAGGACTATTTTCTTGTGAAATTAAAACTTATTACAGTAAAGAGTCCTTTTGTTATTATCAGTGATTGCTCTTGTTTTTGCTGCATGGTGAGATAAGTCACT
The DNA here is from genome assembly GCF_037042795.1 of Molothrus aeneus. Lineage (NCBI taxonomy): Eukaryota > Metazoa > Chordata > Aves > Passeriformes > Icteridae > Molothrus > Molothrus aeneus. The sequence continues at coordinate 140,227,156 of NC_089646.1, read as the reverse complement.
CTTATTTCTTAAATAATTTAGATGGAAACTTAAACTCGCCAACAGATAATTTTAGAAAGAGCTAGCTTCGGAAGAGTATTGCAATATCTTCTGTACTCTTAAATAACTCTTGGCTGATCTATTTTCTTGTACTTGCTTAGTCCCCTTCATTTCTGAAAGCAGTTTTTATTCTACTTTTCCCTGTCATGGGAATGAAGTGATTTCCAATTTCTAAGTAAGTATCCTTCTTTAAAATAACTCTTCAGCCTAAATCTGTTCTGTCTATGAGAATAAATTGAGTTCCCCTGGAGAATTTTTCCAGCTTTCTTACTATCAGTTTAAGATTGTTGAGTTTACCCCGTGTCTCAGTCTCTCTGCGAGCCTCTCAGGAACCCTGGGCCAGTCCCGAGTCGGCAGACACCGGGGAGGGCAGCCCCGACACGGCCGACAGCAGGGAGACACTCTCTGTGCCCCGAGGGTATTGAGGGCACTTAGGCTGGTTGCCTTCGCCGCAGCAGAGACAGCAGAGACATCGGTAGAAGAGAAGGGGCCGACTCTCAGCAGGGGTTAGTCCAAGGTTTTATTAAGGAGTCCCGGAGGAACTCCTGCACCTCAGGGGGCCTCCTGCCGAGAGCCCAGGTGGATGTCCGGAGTTCACATTTAAAGGGGGGAGGAAACCAAAAGCAGATAACATTTACTGACCAATAGGTATCTCTGGGGGACAGATACTGGGGGACAGGCATATCGGACAGCATATGGGACTAGGCCTGGGGGGCTGACCCCTGGCCTCTGGCAAATCACTCGACAACTTGGACCGAAACTTCTGGATGGGGGGCTGGGATGCTGAGTGATTGACAGAGAGCCAGGGTGGGGGTTTAGGGAATGATCTCATCCCAGGAGAGGGATAACACAGATAAAGGGAGGGGAGTACAGTCTGGGATAAACCATTTGGGAAAAATATAGGAATACAAAACAAAACTACTTCAAAGTATTACAAAATATAAAAACACACTACAACAACCCCGTTTTACTTAATAGGGCTCTTTCACTATGAGTTTCTGTTTCTGACTCAGAAATAAAATAAAGCATTTTCTGTCTTTACATTTTCCTGTAAATTAATCTGGCAGCAATGGAACTTGGAATTTTCATAATTTAAGTCACAGAAATAGTTTATTATCAGGGATGCCCTGAAGAACACTCCAGTCATTACTGTTGTATTGTAACTTAAACATATCTTTCTCAAAAAATTACATTCTGTCCAAGATGTTAGAGGACCACTTTTAGTGTTATTATGATATAGAATTACATCCCACAAAATTGATCATCCTGGAGGGATTACAGCTGCAAGACAGTCTGCAGATCCAGGTTCTGAGCTCCAAACACCCTTGACTCTGATCAGTGGAGGGACACCTACCTTGCTTGTTACAGCTGCTTCCAGGTATGCAGACTTCTCAGAGCAGTCTAACTTGCAGAATACTGCTAAACTGGAGATCCATATTCAACCCCTTAGTAGGAGATGGCTGCCTGTCCTTATGGAGGCTCAGGGCTCAGAGGGAGAAAGGCAATTTCCTGAAGTGTGCATTGTATGTCACTTCTAATCATTGATTGTTTCAGGGTTTCATTGACGGAATCTAGGGAGTGACCTCATTGGATCAATCCATGAACACATCAGATTAATGAGTTCAAATGTACAAATTTTTTGGTCTTTCAGACTTCAGAAATATATCATAAACCTGTTTTATGACTATTGTTACATGTTGAATTTTTCTTTCATTTCCGACATATTTTCCAGAAAATAATGCCAAGGGCCCATGTATACCTACAAGCTCTGCAACACCCTTCTCTGTGGGTGCCTATGCTCAAAGTGCAGCTGTAACCCTTATCATCCTGTTGGGAGATAAGAAGGGAGCTATAGAGGTGTTTGGCTGTCACTGTGCTGCTGGTTGCCTTTGGTTTCTGTCACCAGCCTGCTCTGCTCTTCTTGTTTGAGTGTTGTAAAACTGCCCTTGTGTTGGAGGGGACAGTGCCCTGCCTGCCTCATTGTCACTTTCCTCTTCCCTTGGGGAGCAATACATACTAACAGCTATTTATTAATTTATTTTCATTATTATGATTCCACTAAGGGCAATAGAGATACACAGGCTATCAGAAGCACTTCAGGATGGCTCAAGGTTAAATCTGGATGTGTTTGTCCATCCACAATGATGTAAATTAAATCACTCTTCCAAAAGACTGGGTAACATAGCACATGGTGAGTTGAAAATAAAATGACCATTGGCCTGGGTAGGCTAAACTCTCCTTTGTGTAGTGATTATGGACAGCAATTTCTTTTGTCCTGAAATGGAAAATGATTGTCAAAGATCCTGAAATTCAATCTTGTTATGTGCCTTTCTGACTTTAAAGCATTATGAGAAAGCTGCTAATGTATTTACAATTGATAGATTAAAGTCTAATTATTTTAACTTTTTTATTGTATTCTTTATACATGAGAGTGGCATTAATTTCAATGATATGCAAATGGTAAGTGATCATTCCTACTTGGCATTCCTCATGAATAGGAAATTATACTAGCAACTTTGACTATTCTATTAATTTATTGCTGGCGAATAATTTGTAATTAATGGCTATAAAAAGATGCTTTCTTTTACAAAAATGTGTCTTTTGTCCTTTTTTGCTACATTTATTTTCAACACAATATGCCTTTGTAGCTTTATCTTGCGCAAACACTTTCTTTCTTCCACTACTGACACCAGAGTTTCAATACTAAAATTTTAAAATAAGAGAAGTCTTTCCAAGTTATTCCTGTTCATTGCTTTGTGCCTTAGTGTTACCATATTCTCTAACTGAGATCTGAAGCTAGAAAAAAGGGGAAAAGCCCCAGATTTTGCTAAAAGTATAAAGCATAATTTATTTTGCTTCCATCTTGGGCTCCATGACCTTCAGTTTGGTCAATAGGATGCTGAAAGTCAACTACATCAGACATTTTTCCATGGGCCATTTATATGGTCTGATTAGTTTATGTTCATAGAAAGCACTAGTTATGGGAAAAATTTGCATTTTTATGCAGTTGCTTAGATATTCTTGGCTCCCAGTTACTCATCCAGAGAGACAAGATGTCTTACATAAGTCTACTGCCATTTATGTCAGTTCCGTGGAATATCTTGGCTATTTTGTGCTTATTGTCATATTTTCGCATGACAATAAGCACACGTTTGGACATGTCAGTTGAACTCAGTTCCTTACTGACCATAATAATGTATCAACTCCTACGACTCCATGTAGACACCTAAATGGAAATGTCTTAATTTGGAACTCAAAAATTCTCAGAGATTCTTCTAGACTTCTTGCAAGATCTCTCCATTCTTACTTTTGCTACAGAATACCTAATTTTACCTTGCTGCTCTGTAACTGAGCTGTAGACTTTTTTTAGAAACATTCATACCTAGTCCTGGGGCCAGAGGGCACCTATACCTCCCCTGGATTTCAAGGGGACCAACAATGACTTATCTACCTGACTTCTCAGGCATATGGCAAAGTATCTCCATTCATGATAGATTTGTTAACTAAAATTGAACCTACCATGTGTGTAAATGATACCTGTCTGGGATTGTTAGACACATAGACAAATTGCTTATTACTATCTTTTACTATTACACTGTGCATGGCTATGTACTAAAATGATCACTTGATCCTAAGGGGACATTTAGGCTGGGACAGTAGCTCTGATTCTGAGACCAGGGAGTAAAATCTGGCTATGTCCTTGCTATTAAACTGTCTTTGCTTCCAATTCAGGGCAGCTACATTCAGACTATACTGAAAGTGTACATTCTGTTGGCTAATTCACAAACTGTGCCTTTGAATTGTTTGGGAAGAATGCTAATTACGTTAGGGTAATAGTGTGCTAGAAACTAGTGCAATAACAATACTATGAATGATATCTAGCCTTTCGGTGCCCAGTTCTTCTTTGGTGTTGTTCATTTGGTGTAAATGCCTCATGATTATTGAGAAGAATATTGGAGGGCCTGTATGGAATTTATAAACATGTCTCATAGGAAGATCTGGCAACCAGAAGTTAAGGCATTCACCAGAGAAAATTACCAAGCTGTTTTCTGGTGAAAACATTCCATTTACTGTTATGTGACTATATATCTCATTTCACCCTGGAGAATAATATAACAGCCAGCAAACTTCATTTGGAAATAGCACTGTGCCCATCAAAAAGGAGCAGTTTGTTCTAGAGTGGAATGTGACAGCTATTTGCCAGGGAAAATAGCATTGCAGATCTGTGTAGGAGTGAGGCCAGGGAAGAATCCTGCATGCAAGGGAAAATACAGGGACACTGTAAGGAGGTGAAAGGAGATCAACAGCCCTGAGGTTATTCATGTTGTGGAAAGTTAGGTAAAAAAAGTAATGTCACTTAGTATCCTTTGCTAATATGTCTTGTCTTTAATGAATGCAACATATTCAAGAATATAATACCTTAAAGCATCATTTTAGCTGCTGTGGAAAGCTACTCAGTGAATCAGTCCCTGATGCAAGTGCAGTCAGTGCACATCCTATCCAAGTACTGATCAGGCCAAATCTTTGCATATGCTTCCATCTGGAGAAGGCTTTGTATAGGCACAGTGGTTTTCCTGAATAGAGTAATTACCAAGATTTCAAATTGTGAGCTGCAGGTCTTCTACTCATAAGATATTGCACTGACTGAAATAAAGGGATTATTACTAAAGGATTTAATTATATACCTATGTGAGCACTTTTCATGTAGTAGTTTATTTCAAATTTTGTAGGGGTGAAAAGAAGCATTCAGACAGGATAATGTTAATTACCCTTTGGTGGGAATGGAGAGTACCCTCAGTAGGGTAGCAGATTGCTGGTCTGAAAAGGAGACCAATAGACTGACAATCCTTGAGAGATGACTGTCAGATAAAATGGCAAATGCATTTTCAGTGTAAAGTTAGCTCATGCAGGGTGCAAGAGTTACCACAAGACAGAAGGCAGCAAATTACTCAGACTGCTGCTTCTCAAATCCATGAGGGCAATGCTATCTAGTGCTTTACACTGCTACTTAATTGCTATTCCATAAAGATGTAGCTGTCATAGCTATCCCTGATTCAGATGAGGAGGAATTTTATCTACATTTTAGATACTTTTTTTGTTTTTTTCTAGTGAGAGAAATAATACAGGTGTAAAGATAAACAGGACTGTAAGCAGGACTCTGCCTGCACTCCTGTGTTGATGCAGTCTCCAACAACCAGTTGCCAAGCATAGCCACAACCATTGTACCACAAAATCATGCTAAAATAATTGTTTTCTCCTTTAGTGCCCCTTGCCTGGGCTTCTGAATTTCAAGCTTTCAAAAGCTGAATCATGTTTCTAGCATGATGTATTTTACTTGACTTTAAATGACAATGTACATTATGTTCCATGATGGTTTTAGTTATTTCTCTGAAAAACAAGTTTCCTCTAGGAATCCCTGGAAGCCTTCATTCATATCAAACATTTTCTTTATGACTGAGGATGGTAGATAAATGGCAAATCTGGAGACCAGTGTAGAATACTTTTGAGACATAAAGTAGGTGAGAATGGAGAAGGAATGGGAAAGCATTAGCTTTCCCTAGGAAGCATCACTATATTCCTCTGCTAGGGGGAATTTACTTTTTCTGTATTCCATATGCAAAGGAGATGGGAACATGCAGGAAGAGTTCAGAAGAGTTCAGTTGAGTTTCACTTAACTGAAACTGTTCCACTAGTTAGAAACACCTTGTGACAAACTGAATAGAAAAAAAATCTAGTACATAAAATAGCTTTACATGAGGAGTACAAATTTGTCAGCTATTACATGACCATGACCACAATATTGCATGACTGTGAGGTCTAAGGGCATGTTATGGAGCCCTCCAGACTTGGCTTATACTTTTAGACTTGCCTGGCAGCTGGTCCCAAATGCCCTGACCTCATTTGCTTCACGCTCACCCACACACAAATGGGTGTCTCAGCTGACCCCCAGTCTCAATGGTCTCCCCAACAGCTGCCTCTGGGACCCCATGGCCCATCCAGTAGCCAGCACAGTGACCTTCCTGGTCTCTAGGTTTGACACTGGCTACCAAGCTCTTATCCTACTTACAGGGTAATCCTGATTTTACTAAAAAATATTGTTTACAACTTACTTACCCACTCATTTTGCCATTTTTATATATAATAATGCTAAAATTCAATGAAGATCTTCTGCAGAACCACACAAGTTTACATGGGGGATTGGTAAATATCTCTCACCATAAAGGCTAACAAACTGGACTATTTCTCCTGGAAGAGAACAGTTATCACAAAAACTAGCTGAAAATCATCCTCTGAATAAAGCTTTTTTCTAAAGAGGCTTGTGCTGGAGAATTTTTATGGTACCACTCAAGGAAAGCTAAGCACATTTGTGCTTAAATCTAACAGAAAATGATTAATGAACAATGCTTGCTTAAAGTCCCACATCACAATACATGTTCCTACATGGAGTCTGCAAATATGGGTCACAAGGACTTCCCTTGGATACATTTTCACCAGCACCAGTCCCAGGAGCAGCTCCATGAGCGCCTCAGCCCAGCTGGGGGGTGCATCCCCCAGGGCAGCTCTGTTGCACAAAGGTGGCCACTGAGCTTGGGCACCTGAGGGCTCCTGTTCCTGGATGCCTGCAAGGCAATGCTGAGGCTGCATATCACCTCTTTGCCAAGGCATGGAACTTCACTCCCTTGCAAGGCATGCGTTGTCTCTGACATTCCTGGTTCCAGCCTTCCAACCCCTTCTTGCAATTGGACCTTCTTTCCCTCTGTGCCAGATCATTTCTTTGTCTCAAATTACCATTGCTGAGAAGTTACAGCTAGGATTCCTGCTTTGCTTACTTTTTGTCAACAGACCAAGAAGAGTAAGCTCCAAATTAAGTCTCTATTAAATCTCTGTCTTTTCAAATTTTAAATGTTAACACAGAGGCTTCTGGGAGCTGTACCTTCAGCATCTTGCTTGAAAATGCACATAATAAATGTTTGATTTTGTCTTACTTGGGATGGAAAAAATATAAATAAAACATATGAAGGGCTTCTAGGTAAAAGAAGAGAAAAATCCAAACATGTTCTGGTATTGTTTTATTGTTTTGTTGGCAGAAAAATATCACACTTTGGAAACTGTGGGTGAATAACTTATTCAGGAACTCTTAGTTCAGTAACTAAGTAATTTAGTAATCTCAGTAACTTTGATACATTTTATACCGTGTTTGTTCTCAGAATTCCTGATAATGTTTATTATGAATGGAAAATTTAGCATCTTTTTCCTGATGAAATGAGATTAATTTGAAGTTTATTCCACTAAGTTTGTCTCTTCTTGATAATTTTGAAATATATTGGGTAATTTTAATCTCACTGAAAGCTGTGTAGAATTCTTGAAGATAATTAATGATGTCCCTACAAATTTACTGAAAGTGGTATTGTCTAAAGGGAGAAAGGGCCAAAATAGTACATCACTTGAGGCCAATGGAGTGTGAAATCAGCCATTACACATTCCCTTTAGGAACAAGCAGCCATTTCATATGCATGTAGTTCAACACTAATGCATGCTTTTTTCTTCTTATATGTGTATTTCATAAAGGATCATCTGCTGCAGAGAAGAGGTAATTTTACCAGGGTGATGTGGCTGACATAAATGAAATAGGACTCAAATATGAAAAAAATCATGTTTCATTAGCTTAATTGTCTATAGGACAACCTGATACTTCTGTCTTCAGGAATCCAGTCAGTAGCAATATTTCTTCTTCCATTTGCATAGTGGACTCTAAAACATTAGAGCTACAGTATAGCACTGTATGCGTGGCCATGAGAAGCATTCAAGTGCTGTAGAAATCAAACACCTCTCATCTGTAAATGTACATTCTATGTGAAAATTATGTGTGAACAAAGAAAATTGCTCCTGTCAAAGGACATTCAGCTCTCAACTCTTTGAAAACATCACCTCTTAACTGTGAGAAACATTTGTGAGGGATGTAGTTTTAGGCTGACTTGACCATGGCATCTATTGCAATCATTTACACATGAAGAGTCATCTGTACTTCAGGCTGTGTGGTAATCACAAAATCATAGAATGGTTTTGGGAAGAGACCTTAACAATTATGGAGTCGCATCCAGCCAGGTTGAATAGTGGTTTTGTCTCAGGAGCATTTACAGAAGGCCATGGGAAACAGGATACTGAGGGAGGCACACCTGGCCAGGCCATGGTGAGAAGAGTGGGGTCATGGGAGTCAGTATGTTAATAGAACTATCCTATATTTGGTCAGGTTTCTGGTTCTTGTTCTCAGTTGATTCAGTATGTGATACAAATAAGGTCCTGTTCCGAGTTGGTGTTTGTGACTGGACCCTTGCCCTCAAAAGACCCCCTATACCTGGTTGTGGGGCCACCCCCCCCAGTCTTGGGATCTTGCCCCTGCACTCTGCAGTTTCCATGTTTGTTATTTTGTTATTGAAGTATTTATTTTTTCAGGCAAGACCATCATTCCTGTCCCTTATTTTCCAGCTCCCCCTGGCCAAGCTGAACAAGGGGTCTCAGTGACTGCAGACTGTGATAAACAATCATCTAATTCCACCCCCAATGGTCAGGGACACATTCCACTAGATCCCATTGGATTCTATCAAGCGGAGTACCTCAAGAGGACAAAATCTGCTCTCCTGAACTCCAGGGAAGTGAGTTGTGTGAAACCTCCAGGGAGTTTGTTGTGTGACCTCCCCAATGCCCTAAGGATCTCAAATTTCACCATTTCATGGTCACTGAAGCCCAGGCTGCTTCACAATCCTTGTCATCTCCTCCTTGCTGATGAGAACAAGGTCCAGCATAACACCTCTCCTTGCTGGCTCCTCTATCCCTTGGAGAAGGAAGTTGCCATCAATGCATTTCAGGAACCTCCTGGACTGCTTGTGCCCTGCTTTGTTGTCCTTCCAATAGGCATTGGGATGTTTATGTCCCCCGTGAGGGATAGGGCCTGTGAACAACTAGGCTGCTTTTATCTGTCTATAGGTGACCTCATCCATTTGGTTTTCCTGGGTGGGTGGCCTGTAGCAGGCCCTCACTATAATGACATCTGTCTATTTCCTCCCTTTAGTCCTGACCCATAAACTCTGTTGGCTCCTCATCCACTCCCAAAGAAAGCACCAGTGACAGCTGAGTGTGACATCCCCTCCTGTCTCCTTGCCTGTCCTTCCTAAAACATCTGTGTCCTTCCATTTCAATGCTCCAGTCATAGCAGCCATGCCATCATGTCTCCATGACGCCAACAAGGTTGTGGCCTGCAAGCGTGTGCATGTCTCTAACTCCTGTTTTTTCCCCATGTGATGTGCATTTTCATAGAGGCATTTGAGTTAGGGCACTGATGAATTGCCTTACTGACTGGAGTGGATGGAATTCCTTTGTGCTGCCTTTCAGGTGCTCTCCTGCTGACCTGCAGTCCCTCTCCATGTGCTTGGCATCTTGGTTTGGCACTGGCATCAAACTGGTAGGAGTGGGATGGGCTGAGATTCCCCTTCCCCAGTATAAACTTAAGTGTATAGATGGCTAAATCATAGTATCACACTGGTCTGCAAAGAGTGGTTTAATAGGTGGGGAATGAATGAGCTGTGGTGGATCTCTGTGCAACTTTTGGGGCATAAATAGTTCATCTGCTGTACAGACATTCACTAAGTGACTCTGGAGCCTATGATGCATTTTTAAGTCTGCTGCAGGCACTTCAGGAATTTGATCTAATTTCAAGACAATAGGATTTGATAATGCAAGTGCTGAAGTACTTTAAAAACTGAATCTTATGCATATTTCAATTTTACCTTTTACAAAACCTCATCAGAATACTTGAAATTATAAAAATTTTTCCAATAGTTTGGGCTTGCTGTTAAAATCTTTTAACTTCAGAGAATTTTTCAGTCTTTGGCACAAAATATGAACATTGATATCAAAGCTGAAAATCAAAAGAAAGACAAACAGAACTGTAATTGAACTAGTCAGAAAAAAGAGAACGGAATAAAAATACACAAGCTGTAGATAGTGTAAAGAGCAGATGTGCAAGAAACAAATAGTGCATATAAATTAGTAATCATAACAAAATATAAAGCTCAGTACACTCCAGGTGATTTTTAGTATACAGAGTAACCCAAGAAATAAAACTTGTGTAACATCTGGGTATAAGATTAGAAACAGAATTTTAAAAATGATACTGGTTTTTAAATTTACCTAATACAATCAGTAACAGTTTTTGAGATACAGACAGAAAACTCTCAGAATATCCATATAAGAGGACTTTGGTGGTATTACTAATGAGAGTGACTGTAGAAAAAAAAATGTAGTGGAAAAATTCTGTATACTGAGCCACAATGAAACATAAGTAACAATTCTCAATAACTTCAAAAATTCTGTGGCACTCATAGCTACCAGTAGCTGTCAACTATAAACTATAAACTTTGAACACTAAGACATTGCAGTCAGGAGTTACAGTACATACAGAAAATTGATATGGAGAATGTATGAAGGAGTAAAGGAGCGGTGTAAGGAGACTGACCATGTGTGTTAAGATTCATGGAATTTTAAAACTGGATTAAGCTATGGACAAATGGACCACACTCCATATGAATATGAGTGTGAATAGTGGCAGAAGGGAGGATTATTGTCTGCAAGCTCTTTAAGAGCTTAGAAAATCATTGCAAAGATAGTTTCGGAACTGAGCTGTTACATGTGAGATGGCAGTGCATGGTGATGAGGGGAATGAGCTCACCTCTAGACATGAATCAGATGGCTGTCTGAGTTGTTTTTAGGAAGGAATGTGGAAAACTGGAAGTTCTGAAGTTGTGACTTTACAAAAATTGTTGCCTAAGCACTGCTCACCGGGCAGTGGGAGAGCAATGGGTGCTTGCTAGTGAGTTCTAACAACACCAAAATGAAGACAAAGTACTAAGAAATATTCTTGGTCACCTCAGGAAACCATTTTAAATTGAGAAACAACTTTTAGAGTAAGAGGCTAAATTTGCCAAGGTTAGACCATCCATATTCCACAGAAATAACTAAAGGGGAGTAAAGAGTATCAGCCTTAATGCTTATTGACTTTATTGGATTATTTTTATAGCTTACATTTAAGTAGGACCAGAGATATAGGTAAACAGGGACACTGACCCCAAAACTAATTGTCTAAATCAGTTATATTTTCAAACGTTAGATGGTCAATATACTTCTTTTATTAGCAAAACAAATGCAAACCAAAATTTGAATATAATTCCTCTTAAGATGCAAGGACATGTTTAATATCATCACAGTTATCAGAAAATGAAAAAATAACCTTCATTTCTTTTATTCAACATATGTGAATAACTCAGATGGGAGCAAGTTAGTTGTTCTGTAACATTTTCAAATCAGAAATTGCATGTGACAGGCAACTGCATTCTTATGTCTGCAACAGAAAAAAAAATTGACTATGCTGAATACAAATAGATCTTCAGAAGAGACCTGGTTTTGTACTTTGCTTTTGGATGAGCTAACTGGAATCAAGAATGAAGATTTCTGAACCCTCAGTAGAGATCCTGGAAATCTCTTTTTAGAGTGGTTTTCTTCAAAGGAACTGTCTTATTGTTCAGAGAATAAGATCCACAAGGAAAACCCAATTCTGAATTCTTTTCTCCTTCTTTTTCTTCCTTTTATCAGTATTGTTTTAAGATACTGTTTAATGATTCATAAGTTATTGCAAAGTCATAGGGTGCTATTCTACTTTGTGAATGAGAGGGATATTTCTTTCTTTTTGATGCTGAAATCACTATTTAGAAAAAAAAAAGTTTTATGCACATATCACCAATCTTTAGTGATGAAATGTGGTAACTCCCACAAAAGCAATGAAAGCAAGAATGAAGAAGACTGAACAAAACTCACTGAAATAGTCAAAGGAGGAAGAGAAGGAGAGGAAGAATGAGAGAGAGTAAGAGAGGAGGAGAGGAGCTTTGAGAAAAATAGTCTCTGAATCACTTTCCTGGTTTGTTTGTCTATGGTTTTCAACTACCTGAATATTCAGGAAAAAACTCCTCAGTTGAAGATATCTCATTTGACTGAATCACAGAATCATCACAGGATATCCTGAGCTGGAAGACACCAGCAAAGATTATTGAAGTCCAGCTCCTATTTACTGAAGTCCAGCACAGAACCACCCCAAGAATCACACCACGTGCCTGAGAACATTGTCCAAACACTTCTTGAACTCTGAAAAGCTTGGTGCTGTGACCACCTCCCTTGAGCTATTAGTGAAATTATGATATTTATTCAAGATTTTATTTTTAAAGAGAATGCCTATTGCTATAAAGCTAAGGAAATGACAGAAATAACAAGTACCCCCAAAACCATGCATTTCTGTTTCAAAGTGGCTTTCCATGTATATAAACAGGGGACCTTGACTAAGAATAATGTGCAGAAATTAAAACTTTGGTAGCACTGTGCAAGGAAGTCTCAAGTAATACCAGTAAAATAATAATACTTAAAAAAACCCCAGAAACCCAAAAACTAAAGTGGGCCAGGTATGGACATGGGTTTTGCCAAATGATTCTATTTTCTATTAAGTTTTAGAATGGACCCTGGAACACTTTTGGTCATGAACCCATGATAATTTTCCTAAACAATAGCGAGTTACAACATGGCAGTTTGCAGGGCCCAAGAATTTTTCTCAAAGCAAAGATTTATTGTGGCCACAGTTCTGGCTGGTAAAAGTATGAACATGGCTAGAACTATGCCGTTTGTCTGGGACAAAAAATAGGTGTAAGCAGCATAAGCATAGATGTTATGATAGTATTTATTGCCCCTTATTTCCTTATATCATCCCATATATCTTGCTTCTCTTTTCTCCTTAAAACATCATGGTTAAAACAACTGTATTTTTCTAAAATATCATCTTTGTGATATCTGGCAACAAAAGCTTGACTTTGAATTTGAAAGGTATCTCTCATAATAGGAGCAAGATATAATTTTGCTAGTGATACAAGATCTCTTCAAGGTCTGCAGGCTGATCACATAAAACCTTTTTAATAGAGTAAACACAAATATGCAGTAAAACCAAATTTACAGTAAATATGCGTTATTGTGTTTAGGAAGACATTTGAAATACTCTACTACCAACTAAAACAATTTCATGAACAATAGCTTTAAAGGCAGATGTCACAAGGCCTGTTTTAAAATATTTCAAATCATCTTTCAAAAAGTGAAGCTGGAAAATGAATAGATACGTGTTAGATATTTAACTGTATCTTTTATAAAAACACCCTCTACAAAGCAAAGATAATGTATATAATGCACACATGGGTGTGGATGTAATTTTTTTTATTTTAAAGGTGCTTTTAAGAGGAACATCATCACTTTGTAAACTCTAATGGCTTCCAAATGTCCCATCAGCATTTTAAAGATAAAATCTAGCAATACTTATGCAACATCAAGTGTCTCCACTGTATGTGTTCAAATTCATGTGGTCCATATCAGGAAGATATCTCCCAATAATTCTCTTCTGATTCACTTTGTTCTGCATTGTAGTGTGGTTTACAATGGACAGTCTGCAGTGGGATACTCAAACTGGATTCATTTTGGTTGAAACCAAGCTTGAGAAAGTGTGTCAGTAACACAGCTAATACAATCTGGTCATTCAGTCTGTAGGGCCAGACAGGAACCCAACTGAGGTAAAACTTTCAGAAGTGCATTTGATGAGGATTTTGAGGCTTCAACACCAACTGCTTCATGCTTCAGATCCACCCTAGTGCAGTTTGCTGTACTAATCCAGAAATGGCATCTGGATTCTGATCCTAAGAAACTTGAAAATTATGCAGTCATTGCTATTTAGAATACAACCACATACTCTCCAGTAGATATTAGATAGTCATTGCTATTTAGAATACAACCACAGACTCTCCAGTGCTTTCAATAGGCTGAAGATTCAAAAGGAACTGGCTCCATAGCTCAGAGTTAGTGAAAGTCACCAGAAGAAAATTTCTGCATGGAACAGTGTTGTCCTGTTTCTGAAGAGCTACCTGGCTGTAGGCTATACTGTTGTGACATTATTTGAAACTGCATCTTAGCATTTTCACACTGACAGGATGGGAAAATGCTAAGATGCAGTTTCAAATAATGAAATAGAATAGATTTTAAACACTGAAATAGAATGGATTCATTATTATACTCTTTTTCAGTTGCCTCTATTTTCATGCAGAAAAACAGAGGCAACTGAAAAAGAGTACAATAATGAATCTATTTTATTTCAGTGTTTAAAACACATTTCACAAAATATGGCTTTGGATTCTGGTTTTAGTGAGGATTTTTCCTCAATTTTTGGGTTATTTTCTTGGTCCAGAATGTAGTACCTAGAATCAACCAGCATTCATCTCAATTAGTCATCATCATCATCTACAGGTGGACATTTGCACTCGTACTCTAGGCTCATTCTGTAGTCACTAAGTTATCTCTGGAAGATGGTTCTTCTCACACCTCTTAGAAAGGGATGGTGTAGCTATTTATCTCTTTTGAGTACAGCAGAAGCCTGAGCTTACCAGCTACCTGACTAATGGGTGCGTAATATGTCAAGATGAGTCTTGTCTTTTTTCTCTACTGGCTTAAGTGTACTGATATAAAGCACATGTACTTCACATGTTTTTAATATTTCAGTCCTAGAAAGATACAAGATTAAGAGGAAAACAAAGATTTATCCTTTTTTCCTTTTCCCTTAAACTTTAGGAGTATGCGATTAGCAAAACTTCGCATAAGGTCCTCTGTAGTTCTTTAGCTGACAATTCTGCAGGAATTTATTTCTCAATAAAACATAAACCAAACTACATTGAATTGAATACTTCCAATAAATTTCATGATTAATTAGTCATTAGGTTTATAATTTTCATGAACAAAAGTGATTACTAGTTTTGTAAATAAAACTTTGGTAATACTCATGTGATTTAGCAGAGAAATGCTTTAAGTTCTCAGAAGTGTATGTGAGGAGATGGGGCAATTTCGAGGAGAGCTAAGTGTATAAAACAATTAGCCTCACAAGAAATATTAAGAAAAGGGAAAAAAAATCTGGAGGTGAAAATGCAAATATTTATATAGAAGATAATCCCACCAATCACTGGAAAAAAGGAGGTAAAGCTTAGAAAATAAAGGATACCAAAATTACCTGTTTTATGACCAAAACAGTTCCCTTCTTTGATCACTGGAGAGCACTGTTCCCCTATGAAACAATTTGATTTAAGGACACAGCTGGGCATTCTGCTGCAGAGGTGATTTTCTGTAGCAAATTATGTAACATATATTATGAATTCAGAGATACAGAAGAAGAAATGTTGTTTTCCTGAAAAAAAGCAACATTTTATGGGATTTAATTCTTCTATCACCCAATTTATACAGATAATACCATACTGTTTATTATTCCTACAGTAAGAATATCTTCATCAAGTCCAGAGATCTATCACATAGGTAATAGAACATATTCCTATCTGGAATATGCATGTTGTTTCCTTTATAAATCTGTTTATTGTAAAAGTAACACAAATTATATGAAATCCAGAGTAAACACACATAAGCAATCAGCCCTGGACAGATGATAGTAAAATCACCCGCATTATTTGTTACCAGAATTGGAAGGACTAACATCATATCTATCCAGGTCTTAAATTATTTTTGTTAAGTATAAAATCAGAATTCCAGAAAAAGATGCAAAAATAGTTACCATAAATTCAGAACGACGATTATCTGGTGATTAGCAAAGAGACTTAATCAGTAATTCTGAGCTGGTAATTCTGTCTGGTTTGAGTACCTGTGAATAAACAAAGCTTTGTAAATCCTGGGATTTTTTTTATGTCTCAGGGTTCAAAATCTAACCACGGGTTAATATTAATGCCTTACAGCTTCACTTTGGCACTTCTGCCTTGAGATTTAGTCAGCCCTTTGTTCTTTGTTTCTTATTGTAGAGTCGATTTTGACTTAGCAGAGTGGGATCAGAATCAGAATTCTCTGCCTCAATTGTATAAAAAAAAAGGATGGTAGCATTCTGTTCAAGTGTTAAAGCATAGGGCATTTAAATGGAATGCAAATAATGTGCTTTTTAAAAATCATTATTTAAAGAAATTATCTCTGTTGTATCAAAACCGAAACAAGGAGTGAAAATAATACCTTGCTATCTGCTTTGCCCTTTTTCTGTCATTATAAATGCTTTGCTTAGTTGTTAGGCAGTCATGTATGTAAAAGGGGAGCTGTTAATCATGTAAGTTATTCTGTTACATATAGAACATATTAATTATGGACACAGAGGGAGAGCTTTCAGCATCTTGATGGAAGGAGAGCTGTGAGGTCTGCTGGATATCATAATCCACAATGAGAGCTGGATCTTTATGCACTTAGGAGGATCTGAGCCTGTAGGTCACCTACCAAATCTCATCTGCAGCTCTATGACCATGTCAAACATCTTGTTCACTGGCTATGTATAATTCATCGTACTGTATTAATTGAATTGCACACAGAAAAGACCTGATTTGTCAAGATAGCCTTTCCATTTCAGAGCAGTAAAGCTCCATTGATTTCCAGTCAGAGGAGAGGATGACACGAATAGATTGTTTAATATTTAAATCAAATCAGCATAGTACTGACCTCTCTGAGCTTCACCTCTTGCATAGGAACCTCTGCTAATAAGCAGCAGACACTCACATGTCAGGAGCCCACCCTGCAAAGAGCCACTGACCACATTAATTCAAAATCGATTATGGGACCATATGCCAAAGGCAATTATGACTGATGACATGGAGGACATAAAGCTGAGAGGAAGTGGTTCTCAAAGTGTGACAGCAGGGACTAATGCTGTATCCATCAGCTCTACCTCTACTGGGGCTTTGGCTCAGTGAGTACGTTAAGCAATTGAGCAAGCCATAGCTTTTAAATAATTAGCTGGGAACATCTCTTACTCGCATATCTGAACAGCAGAAAGGGGAAGCAGATACAGTTAGAGCCTGATTTAGTTAATTAGCATTATGGTATGCCTTGATTTTCTCTTTGCCTGACTTTGTAATGAGATTCGGGATAGCTATCACAGATCTGAGATGATTGAGTATGCAGTGGGGAAAAGGAAAGAGAGTCTCTACATAAAATGTAGAGACTTCAGACATTAAAGGGGGATCTAGTGAACTTAAACGCTATCCCAGGACAGAGATCTCATGTGATTAGCACCCAAACTGTACCATGGAGCTTACATGAATATAAGAAAACATATGTTTTAGAAGCTTTGGAGCTGTCCATGTCTACATGGAAAGGTACCAAGATTTCTCTTCAAAATAATCTGAATCATCAGAGAAGCATTTTACAAGTCTGATGAGCTCAGTCATGTCAAATAGTTGTTGGATTCTACCTGCAAGACTTATCAGATCCAGGAGCATGCCCAGGAAGTTGCAGAGTATCATTGAAGCCATTAAAGGTGCCTGATTCTTATTGATTAATCATTATTCCGAACTCAGACAAACAGACCACCTGGGTTTCAGATTAAGGTTGCCAAACCAATGTCAAATGTTATGACCTAGCAAATGTCATCTGATATCAATAATGACACGGATGACACCAGATTTCATCATCCTTGATTTGTTGTGGATTGAAACATCACTTTAGTTTTGATACACTCAGAAATGTGATTTTTCTGATGAATGACGTTAGTATTTTTATGCTGGTAACTTTCTAAAGGGCCACAATAAATCTCAGAGTTCTTCCTCCAGACTCTCACTCATCTTGCTGTCTGGCAACTTTGATCCTAATACCAACAACCTCCTCCTCCTCTCCTCCCCAATTTCTTGCCATTTTCCTACCTGGTTATTTGTAGTTCCAAAGCCCTCCATGCTGGGATACTGTTTAGAAAAGTCAAGTCTTTTAATATAGGTTTGAAGCATCTGAATTTTCTGTCCTACCCTCTTATACAAGTGTTTAGGAAAATATGTCCTTGTCTTCATTATGACATCTTTAATTAAAAAAAGGATGAATGTCTTGTTTTCTTTTTCCATATAAATCTTTTTTACTTTTAGATTATTCCCCTCTTCTTTGTTCTAACAATGGGCCAGTATACAAAGCAGTAGGCTGAAAAATTAGAATTTTTTACCAGAGAGCAGTCTCACCTCATTCATTCTTATCCAAACTTTTCCTTTCTTATCTAATGAGAACAAGAAAGTAATTTTTGCATCATATTTTTAATGAAAAATGTAAAATTAAATTTAACTTCCATATTTAAAAACATTAAATATTTACTGATTACACTCTGAATTTATTAGACTATTGATACGCAGATGGCACAAATTCAGATCTTGTAGGAAATAAGAAGCAATAGCTCCAAAAGGGAGAATAGTAGAAAATACCAATAGGTAAATTTCCACAAAGCTCTTTTTTTTTTTTAAGATGAAAATTTCGCTTATATATGACTTGGAGCAGGGGGAAATCTCAATATGTTTTGGTGGCAACTTTATCAATAAAAACTATGGCTTTTTTTTAGTGCAAAATATCAGGAATATAAATTTTTCTCTTCCTAGAAATCTCCCTGATGTTATAAAAATGGCAGTGACAGCTTCACTTTTATAAAAATGGCAGTGACAGCTTCATCTTTGACCTCTAAAATAGCAGGATATATCTTTAATACACAAAGTTTTTTCTACCAAATAGATTGTGATGTAAGTCAGGCTGCAAAAAAAAAAATAAATAAAAATAATACTGTGAATTTTGTGTTGAATCAGTGTTTGCATTTCCACCTGTAATCTCATTATTTTTTGGTGTATAGTCTAAATCATTCTATGTTTCAGGAAGAAAAATTATGAAGGCAGAGTGTCTATAAATATAGTGGAAAAACAAACAAAAAAAAACCCCTCATTTGCCATAAAATTCTCCAAAATAATCAACCTAGCATTTACCAATAACTAATGCAAAACTGTATGTGAATGGTTTTTCATGCATCATTAAGATGGATATATACACATCAAAGCTTATATTATGTATTCCAACCTTCATTGAAAACATTCTTTGTTCAATTTTTTTTTACTAGAAAGGTTCTTGTATCACATTTTTTCTCTCCCTCATGTTTCTTTTTGTATTTTTTAATTCCTGGAAAAAACTCTGAATTATACCATAGGGGGGCTATTTTTTGACCAAACCCAGACTTTTGTGAAAGAGCTAGTTCAGCATAAGCTTTTTGTTTGAAATGTTTTCTATTGGGAAAAATAATACTGTGCTCTCCAATGATCTAAAAATAGGAGTTTTCAAATGTTTTGCAAATGGACACATACTATCAGACAGAAAGTCCTTTGAATCACTTCACCTTTTGCTCCTGATGCTCCTGTCACCTGCTAACCCATCCACAAGGGGCAATACATTCTTCTCCTTTTATTGCTGTGTAATAACCTGGTGTCAATAACAGCAACAGTTAACATGAGGAAGTACCATCAGGCAACCACAGACATATTGCTTTTATAAAGAGAAAGAAAAAGCTGCTTTTCCCCTACATTTTATTTTACTCTTTGATGGGTCTGTTAGTCTCCTGGGAAAAAGGATTGGGCATTTTACTGTATTCTGTCTGTACACGTAACAATTTCATGGAGAAACACTAATGAGCCTGGGAATCTCTAACCAGTAGGTCGTCACTATCTGTAAACTAAATAATCATCCCTAAATACACTAGGGATTAATACAAAATCAGCTAAGGTCACCAGGTGCTTTTCAATATACTTTGGATCAGACTCAGAAAATTCAGAAATTCATGGTCCATTTTGAAATGAAGAGGCTCATTAGAAAAAGAATCCCCTGGCAGTCGCATTGCTGTTTTATTGAGCAGAACAGTGTTAAAAATGACCTTCCAGTGTTTTTCAAAAGTTTAGAGCATTCAACAACTTTGAGGTAATCTTAGAATTAGGTATTTCTTTTCTGTGGTTGCTCATTTGGCTTTTAGCCTCTTAAGGTGCCTTAAGTTTACAGATTCTGCACCTCTGTACTTCTGCCTTTCAAGAGTATAAGTGGATTATTTTAAAAATGGCATAATGCCTAAAAGGGAATTTCTTCAACCTAAGTGCCACCACCTTTGCCAGTACAGACTATGAGGGGAAAATAGAATAATGTTGAAAACTGTGGTTTAAAAAATCATTTAGTATCCAGTTGCCACTGGACCATGGGTAACTACTAATTGGTCCCTTTAGATGTTTCTCCAGCTTATTTTTCACTTCAGCTCTTATTCCAAAATTTTTCCCCAAATCCAGCAATCTAAAATCTTGTGATAAAGCTCTTACTCATTTACATAGCAGGGGGTTGCTATAGCAACCAGGCAGAACATTTTCAGCAGCAACATACTAGAGGCAATCTTTATCATTATTTGAGAAATACGCTTTAAAGGTGTGTGATAGTCTGTATAACTCTGTTTTTTCCTCAAGACATTTGTTTGATCATGCAGTGAAGGTAAAGTATTTCAACTTTGCTATCACGGTACTAAGCTTGGTGAGCACTGTTGCCATAAACACATATTATGAGTTCATTGCATATCAAAGCATGTAGAACTGGAGAACTGCAGAGTTCAAGGCTGCAAGATGTGTTGCTGTGTTGGACATACCCAGCTGAGGCTTTTGAGCATTGTCAAAATGGTTTCCAAGCACAGTGTGGCATATGGATCCATTGAGAATTCCACCCTTCTTCCTACACAAAAGCAGTGCTGTGTGGGGCCTCATGGCCAGCTGCCTCACTGCATTGCACTTCTCTACTAGGAAACACAAGACTTGCAAATAGCAAAGGGTTTGACAAAAATGTGGCCAAAATTCAAAATTCGGGCATTATGATGGCATCAACCAGCAGGTCTGTCATCCACCTGTGATGAGAAAATGGATCCCTAATGGATCCATTGAGAAATCTACAGTGATGTGTTTTGGATTCAATATAAGAATAATGTTGATAACACACATTTTGGTTGTTGCTGAACAGTTTTTACTCTTAGTAAAGGACTTTTCAGTTTCCTATGTTCTAACAGTGAGGACATGAAGCAAATGTGGGAGGGAGCACAGAACAGCCACCTGAACTGGCCAAAGGAATATTCCATATCATAGAATATCTATCCCAATATATAAACTGGGGAAGATACTTGGAAGGGGGCCAATTGCCATTTGGAAACAGATTTGGCATTACTCAGCAGGTGTTAAACAATTGTATTATTCATCACCTGTTTTTCTTGGGTTTTAACCCACTCTCTCTCTTTTTTAAATTATTATTATTATTATTATTATTATTTTAATAAAATTGTATTTTACTTAATATCAATAATAAATTGATCTTATTTCAACGCACAAGTTTTATTATTTTTTCTTGATTCTTCTCCAAATCAGGATCAATGCCTGATCAGCCTCCTATCTGATGCTCCTGTCTCATCTCTATTAATAAGAGACTTCATGATATGCCACTTTTTTCATTATCAGAATTTACAGCCAGGCAATACCCATTCTATCTAGCAGGCAGCTGACTTCTTGACAGTGCAAAAGTTCATATTTGAACACTGACTTGCAGACAGATGTACACCCAATTATCTGATGCCTCTTAACATTCACAGTTTAAGCTATTTTTTTTCTTTGCCTTTGTCAGCTGGGTAAACTCTAAATATAATACTAAATTTGCAGCAGCCAGAGCAGTTAAAAATTCTGCTGATTTCCTTTCTTCTGACAAAGAGGTATGGCTTTGTGAGTGATGTATATTTCAAGATGCATCTAAAGCATGAAGAGAGTTTTTACACCGAGCAGCTCACCTGTATAAATGAGCTCCCATCAGAGCCCTGCAATCACACCATCAGATAGATTTAGAGTCTGCATTACCCTTTCTCCTCTGAAGCTATTTATTCCTTCCTGAGCTGAAAGGCTGTCAGACCTCACTGATATTTAGACCAAGAGTTTTTTCCCATCTTAACTGGTAAGGGAACAATTATTTTCTTTAAAAGGTAGAGTCTGCTTCGTCATGTGCCTTAGTTTCTCTTTGTCTTGGATCCTTGTGCAACACATCTTTTGGTGGGCCTTATATTTCTAGTTGAATGTTGAAAGCTTACCTGGAAAAAAAATTTGAATGTGCTAACTCTATGAAGCTCATTACTGGTTCAAGACTGAGAGGGATTCTTGAAGGTGGGAATGAGTTTGGGGTGACTGATCTTCCTGGGTTTATGGTAAAAATTAGAGAAGCCATGAAATAGGAAAATAATCTAGTCCAAAAAATAGAAAATTATTATCAATCAGACTGGAAATCCAAAATAATTCAGTTTAAGATACGTGTGTCTAAACTTAAACAATGTACAAAGCCACATAGGATGGAGAGCTTCATCAGATTTCTGAGCACTCCATTAAAGTTAGCACCGATAATGCAGTATTCCCAAAGGTGATAACCTGCCAACAGGTCTGCTTTTGTCTCCCTGCCTCATGTGTGTTGGTTCACAGCTGCTGTGTCTCACCACACAGGTAACACAAGGTAGTTGTAACTGGAGCTAGTTAGACTAACACAGAAGATTTCTAGCCCAAATTACTGTTTTCAAGGAGATTTGCTGTTGTAAACCCATCGGCTTTTCAGACTGAGTTTTTAGGTTTGAATGTTCCTCAGAAATGATATATGACTTGAATTGGCATGGGGCAGAGAGGACATTGCTGAGGTATGACAGTGAAGCCACTGCTGGATTGGTGCATGAAGTACTGGCTGACACAATCAAAGGATTTTAACCAATCCTCAGCATCCTGATCATTCTTCACTGCTTCAGAGGTCACCAAGAGTTTGGTCTCTTTATTCTAGAGGCTATACCACATTCCTCAGTTCTGCATTGAATTCAGTGACTTGTCCTTGGCCAATGTGCAACTCCTCTCTGGGTACATCTTCTGAAACCATCCTATCTTACTTTGAAGATATCAGATCAAAAATACATCTTTTAGGTCAGACAGCTGTTGGACAAACTCACTTTAAAAGATGTGAGCTTAGATTTATCAAACTCATTTTAGGAAACATAATTGGTGTGCCAAAACTGGGAGCTCAGTAATAAACAGAAAGACAGAGAGCCTCAGTGAGTAACTCACCTTATTGAATATCTGCATCATTCTCTGGAGATACCTGACTCCTGACCTTGCCTATGTAAAGACACAGAGATAAACTTTGCATTTTGGCAATGCAGACAAAAGGCCTCAAGTTACAATGGATTAATCTGGGCTTTAAATAAGCCCCTTTGTCAGAATAGCATCCCAAAAGTCCATATTCTGATGGACTATTTAATTTAGATGCTGACATCTCTCTGGATTTACTTATTCCAGGATGAAGTTGCTAACTTTGTAGGTATTCCTCACTTCCAAGTACACGAATTTGCATTTTAAAACCATTTTGTTTGAAAGACCCCAGCTAAGTGATTAGTTCCTTGTATTTTCCAGAGAATAGCCTTTTTTTGGGTATTGTGGCTGCAATCTTCCAATGTAAATTATAATTTTTTCTTTATACCTTTTTAAACTGATTCTTGACTTCAACAGAAACATATTGAAAATTATTGCACAAGGAAAAACGTAATTAAAACCTGAAGTTTGGGGCTATATAAATCAAGTAAAGGTTATAGCTAATTTAGCAGCTGTAAATTCCTAGGGGTTGTTATTTACATAAAACACATACAACTTTATTACACCCATAGTGTGGCATTTAATTAATTAATTTGACATTTCCATAGCACATATTCTGATACTCACTGACAGGTAGATGTTTCATATTTAATCTAAAAGCAGACAAAAGATGGTTATCCAAATGGAGCCACTCCGAAATTTACAGAAAAGATCCTCTGCATTCAGATGTGAAGAGAGAGGATGAGTGGATGTTGAATTAAGACATGTTGAAGTCAGAGACAGCAATATTTGGAATATCTGAACAATTGATGACCTCCATAAATATTTCTCCTTGTGTGTCAGTGCTTTGTATGCCTCTCCTATGATGTCTTCGAATGTGAGTGCATTCTGCTGCTGAAGGAACACCTCTCACAGAAAAGCCTGTAAATTAACAACAAAATAAGAAAATTTCCAGATTTTCATAGCCCTTTTTAGGATATAACAAATATGAAGATTAATAAACAAGAAGCCAGCATGTTCTACAGAAGCCAGAACAATTGAATCTACGGAGATCTGCACTGTGCAATGCACAGTTTTCAAAATGCTGGTGAGGGGAGGAATGGAGCACCAAGATATGTAGATGCTCATGGTGGAAAGAGAATGGAAAAAGCCATGGAAATGGGTATA
This sequence comes from Molothrus aeneus, assembly GCF_037042795.1. NCBI lineage: Eukaryota > Metazoa > Chordata > Aves > Passeriformes > Icteridae > Molothrus > Molothrus aeneus. Next base: position 140,202,884 of record NC_089646.1, on the reverse strand, counting down.
TATTTTGCTTCTATCTTATCATCATTAAGATCATGATCATGATGATCATCATCATCATCAAAGAATAAAAATAAAGAACAAGAAAGAAAAATGAAAGAGAGATGAGGTAGGAGAGGAAAGGGGGATCCCCAGTGCTGTGTCCAGCATTGATCCAGCTGAGAGGATGTCCAGTGTACTGGGGCCACCATGCAGGCCTTGTGGAGGTACCTTTTGATAGATAAGTTTTCCACCTAGGTTTATTGCTCTTCTTTTAAATGAGTTATCATGTGCAGTCCATTCTTCTTGACCTTTCTGGAAGTGATCTGAAGAGCTTTGAGGGTCCTATTGTGGTCTTTTTCTGCTTCTGTTGGTCTTGCCTGCTCCTTGACCCCACTTCTGTGCTTGTGCTGCATACTGTGCCATCCTCATGGATCTGAGCAGGTAAATTGGTTCCAGAAAGGTGCTGTCATATCTCCATATGCTCCCCTCTCCCCCCTTCCAAGCAAATGCTGTTCTGACTTGCCTGCATGAATGCTCATTGGTGCTTGAGGCAAAGCAATGCATTTCCTTCCTGCTCAGGCTCTACAAGGTCAAAAACCTACCCAGTCTATCCCTTTCACAGTTTTAATACTGAACAATATATGGTTGTGAAGATCACTGAGAAAAACGCATGAGAAAAAAGTTTCCTTTCTGATTAACTCATAGGGTTATTTTTGTGCATGAAACTTAGAGAAGAAAGAGTTATTACCATTCTGCATTACAAAAAATATGTATAAATTTCTTTCAATGTAAACTGAACTTTCACTGTCAGCACAAAATTTTTACTTATTCGCCTGAAGCCATGTTTTTTAATCATTGTTATATACGTTTTTAATAAGAGACTGCATAAAGTATTAACAGTGTAAATTCTTTTCATCTAAGTAATTTGGGTTTATTTATTTTACTGCTAATTTTCAATTGTGTTATATTAAATCTGTGACACTAAGGCTAACACATAAAATTTTGTCAATGAATATTCAAATGTGATGTTCTCTATATTTTTCAGAAGATCTGCGTTTTGTTTTTAAATGATTTTCTTGTGTTAAATTTATATGAGTAAGAACCCAACAATTTATTCTAATAAAGCTGGAAGGAAATGTTCTTCAAATTGTGGCTAACATTCAGAAACTGGGACTTGTCCTGGGGAGAGAGATATTTGACCCCTACCTGCAAAAATATATCATAATTCTTTCTTTCTTGCATGGAAATTAAACTGAGCGTATTTACTTTCAATTTTTTAGTCAGGTTTGTGCTTTGGTGGTTTTTTTTGATTGTTTTGTTTTTTCCTTGTTGTTGCTGCTGTCATGAGAACAATGAGTAAGAACACAACTTCTAGAACAGTCAGTGGCATCACGCTTGCTTCGCTTTTTCATATCCTGGCAGCAGTGTCCAGCTCTGACTTGAATTTCCCAATGACTTCTAGATGCTATAATCTTTGAGAGGGATGTCTCCTTAACTTAGTGCATTCCCATGTGAAGGAGTCTAATGCTGTCCAAGGTTCCCTAAGATCATGTGTGTGCCCTAAAAGTACTGCTGTACAAGAAGGCTTATTATCTGCAGGTGTTTGCGTGCCTGATGCAAGTGTAGGAGAGTTTAGGGTATCTCAGCATTGTGCTGACATTCAGGCAAGCTAATCACATGTACTCTGCCTCATCTGATTTTTCAAGTGGAAATATTGCTATTATGGGTTGATTGCTGTGTTGCAAAACAGAAGGAGTGATTAGCTTTCTAAGACTGAAAAGAAGTAAAAAAAACCAAAACCACAAAATTGTATTTTTGTTTGAGGCTGTTTATTTTTAGTATGTTTTTCTTTAAGCTGAGGACTTTTGATCCTATAAAAATTTGAAAACAAAAATTTTGTCAGAAAAGCCCCAACAATTAAAATAAAAAGAGCATTTTGAACATGAACAATAAGCTCAGATTCAGAAGTAAATCCATTCCCTAAAGACAATGTTTCTTAGGAATCGAGATTTCAATCTAAACAAAAGATTAATCCCTCATTTGAATATAACTGTTTCAATTAGACTTAATACTGAATGATGAAGCTGACCACTTTAATACACTTCATAAATTTTTTAGCCTCTGCAGGTATTGGAAGAAAAACAGGCACATTATTATACGAGAACAGTGGTTATATAATGACATCTCAAAACTTATCTTCTCATTTTAGTAGCATACAAAGAAAAGTTAGAAAAATAGAGCAGTAAAATCCACAAACTTTTCTTGTTTCCCAGGGGAAGATATATTTCAAATTCACTGTACAGGTCTGCAATGCAGTAGAGCAAGCTGCTAAGCAGCATGGGTTCTGTGTGGATGACTGGGTGTCAGAATGGAGCTTCGGACAAGGTTTGTTAGATAAACTCTCCTGTTGAGTCACAAGGTGCAGAATGGATCCCCTTGCTTCTACTCCTTCTCAGACATGACTCTGGATCACAGCCCTAGACTGCCAATGGATTTGTGTAAAAGATTATATAGGTGTGACTGAGTCTTTATACAAGTTGGTCCTGCATGATTAAGGATGGCAAACAAAATAAACTTCTATAAAAAGAAATTATTTATTATGAAAATGATTGCACTAAAAGTTCTTAATCAGAATTATTTTTACTACACAGTAGAGGTAGCTGTAACTACTAGTATGATATAGTGCACTATTTCTGAAGCAATATTGAAGCAATTATATTAAAGCTAGCAAAAACAATAAGTAGAGATTGATTTTACTTAGCAACTACCTTGGGCAAATCTCCTTTGTTCTGCCTTGAGGAGTAACCCTGAAGGATGTCTGCACTCAAGGGAGGAATGTGCGCAAATTCTCCAAGAAAGGATATGTTGGAAGACTTTGCTGTTAAAAAGTGGGAACAGGCTTTTATAATATAAAGTGAAAGACTGTCACTCATATGTCTTCAGGCCAACTGTGTCAGATCAGCATCTTTAGATAAGTTAGTAGTGGTATAGTATAACTTGTTGCTCTGTTATCAGGTGCCTTATCAGGTCTGCCATGTCTTTACCTCACTACAAAGATGTTTAATTTCCAGATTGATGAGTCAGGCTGGTTTCAGCATTCTTCAACACCAAAGCCAGCATGATACTCCCTTCTCTATTCACCACTGATGGTTTTGCAAACAGTTTGAGCTGTTTTATCCCCACTTCAGGGACAGCATCCTGCAACGCTGGGCACTACTACTTTCCTCCTGGATCTGAGGATCTGGAAAATCCTCCTAGCCTTCTGCTTCTAAAATATGAATAGTTTTAGATCCTCTGTCCTGCCTAAACCCATTCTCCTCTCTTTCTTCCTGCTTTTTTCTTGCTTTCTCCTGCCTTCCCCCCACTGCTGCACAGCCAGTTACTCTGGGGCAAGACTGCATCATCTGTGGCACCACGGTGCTTGACTTTTTGTTGTGGGAATGAAACACTTACTGCTCTCAAGCAGCACTCTGAAGCTACAGGATTTGTCTCATTCTGAGCCTATTAGTGTGAAGTAAAATGCATAGGTACAATGTTCCACTTGAGCATTTTAAAATTAATGTTTCATCACTGTCACTTGGATATCTGGCTTTTATTCAAAGGCAAGATTAATAGTTTACAAGTGATTGCTCTGATATGAAAAGGTATAGAAGGAAAGAGGAAGGAGCAAAATTAATCTAAAATCCAAACTCACTTATTAACAGAAGACTATAATCCAGTAAAATATTTTATTTTCAATGTCACCTGAATCTATTCATCCATATGAATAGATACAGTGCATAATATAATGCTTTAATGAATTATGCCTTACCATAACCCATGCTTTTTTTGTATACTAAATCCACTTTTATGATTTGGAAATTCAGATAAAACCTGAGAATTTAGGTTGCCCTTTTCCAGGTCTCTCTTTTAACAATCTAAGGTTTCAGAGAAAACTCACACTTCTTTGCCCCAGTTAAAACTATTTAAAGAATATTTTGAGATAGACCATATATTTTGCAGAACTTTTGCAAATATAGAAAATATGATACCTAAGATAATACTTCATACAGGTATATAGTGACCTTTTCCACATTCTAACCTATTTATGTCTTTCTAAAAGTTGTGCACCCTTTCCACCTGCTTTGCCATGTATGTCACCACCCTCAGATTTCATGTTATTCCTGTTTAACTGATTGAGGATGAAATACATAGTTAACCTATCTCTGTCCAAAATTGTAACATTTTCTCTTCTGTTAATGTGCAACTGGACCAGCAAAACATGAAGCTTTAGGCTTCATGGGAAGTTACACATACTAGAAGGTAAATGCCCTAGGGGTTTTATTGCTCAGCTACTCATTGTAGCAGTTTAAGTCTATCCCACAAAGGCATTAAATGATGCTTGCAGTCAAGAAGCATCAGTAAGATTTTTAGTCATGTTAATACTTGGTTGATCCCTCTTTGAATAAGTATAACTGTGGAATATTCCTTCCATTAATGCTGAAATGGATAAGAGCTATATGAGCTTATATATCTAAGTTGAGTCCAAAACTGAAAATAAAAATTCAGGGAGAGAAGAAAGATTTTATTTCCACGTGAAAGGGGTTGTGTTTTGTTGCCAATGGCACAAATCCTTCTCTCTCCAGTGTAAGACTGTAGCACCTTGCCTATGGACAAGGACAATGCATAATTCTCTGTACAGAACACAATCTGAAGCACGAACATCATCAGGGAATTTTGGATTGGTAGGCTGTGGCAATCAGATGGAACACTTTCCCTAGACTTAGAGAATCCCTCTAACCACACAGGTCTGTTGCTTAGAAGGTGAGGCTGATGAAATTTGGCTTCCCACATTTTAGTGACCCCTTTCAGGGTAAGTGCTCCCAGCCACAGCCAGTTGTCTTTCATTGGTGCTTAAATGTGAATGAAGGTTAAGCAGCAGAAGAAAAAAATATGCATTCATATTCTAGCAAATTATGGCTTCATATAGTTAGTTTAGTGGAAGAAAATATAAACTAGTTTTGTTCCTGTCTTCAAAGCTGAAGTTTTTAGAGGGACTTTGTTCCTTCTGCCTGAGACATCTTCCCCTTGTGACTTTCCTGACAAGAGCTTCAGAGCCACACAGAGAGCTGAAGTAAACTGGAGAATGCCTGGTATAAACAAATGATCCTCTGGGAAGAAGGCACTGGGGTGCCAGAGGCTAATTTTGTGACATGTCTGAAGAACAGCAAGTGTGAGAGGGCAAATGGAGCTGGGAAAATTATGCAAGTGGGTGGAGAAGTCCAGAAGGTAAAGGTTAATGTGTCTGTCTCAAACACTGACTGCCAGATAGATGTGGAGCCAATCAAGGATTGTTGGTAATAACAGACAAGAATTGTTGGTAATAAAATGCTGTGAAATAGAACAGGATGTAGTTGAAGAAGGGGATAATGCAGAAATAGGACAGCATTTTTCTGGGACAAATATCCTTGCTCTGGCTTCTGGAGCTAAGAATAAAAAAGTAAAGTGCAAAGGCAGGACTGAGGTCAAGAAGCAGGCATGGACTGTTGACCAAAGACTGGCCAAGTATGGGCAATCAAGACTACCAAACACTCCCAAAGTCCCCCAGCCTATTTCCAGAAATACCTAGAATGAGCTGCACATGATAACTGATTTTTGTAGAAAGTGAGAAACTTATCTCCAGGACAGAAAAAACTTATTTATAAAAAGGTACCCCCATGAAGCCTGGGCATTAGCCTCAGGACTCTGGGTACTCCATTAGTTGGACCTGGCTGAAGGACTTGTGACCTTCCCTTCCCTTCCCTTCCCTTCCCTTCCCTTCCCTTCCCTTCCCTTCCCTTCCCTTCCCTTCCCTTCCCTTCCCTTCCCTTCCCTTCCCTTCCCTTCCCTTCCCTTCCCTTCCCTTCCCTCATCACTCTACCCCTTATTCAAAATACACTGCTGAGTGCTTATACCAGAAGATGGGACCCACATATGCATTTCCATGCCAAGTGTGTAATTTACTTTGTGAGTTTTTGCAGAAGCTCTAAGTTTTGCTGTTTCTTTTTGACCACAAGCAGCTGCACAGCTGCATGTTCTCTGCACCTTTTGGAGTGCTACTACACAGTGGAGGGACTGAGTATGTATATTATTGTAAAGTATTGTATATTATTGTAATGAAAGAACAAGGTAAAAATATAATCAGAGCTTGAAGAAATGCTGAAGAGACCAGAAATAAGGTGGAAAACATATTAGACATGCAAGGAGGATCATGTAAGGGTGCCAAGATTTCTGATATTTCTTTCTATTGCATACCATTTCTTATGCCTGGTCAGTCCCATGAACTAAGGAATTACTAATAAAGGTATAGAAAACTGCAATCATTGCAGGAAAAGATAACAGAAATCAGAAAAAAAAGTCCTTATTTAAAGATTTAAAGGGAGGAAAATACGAACAGAAAAAAAGTTGTGGAGTAGAAGTCTTTAAAGAAAAAGAATATTTTAAGTATTTGCTCTTGTGACTCATGACCTTGACTCCACGACATGAAGGTAATTGTTTTCTAAAATCTAAATTATAAACTTTTTTTTACAAGGGAATACTTACGCATTCTGCCATTAGTCTCCAGATGCTGTTCATTATGATCTAAAGAATGAGAAAAAACTCTTTGTCAAGTTCAAAGGAGCTCTGGCTGTCAAGGGAAGTAACCTGAAAGGTACCTCCTTTTAAATGGCAGCTGCTATGAATTTGGGATGCCTCATTTTGGCCATACAGTAGGACAGAGGGTGCAAGGGAGAAAAGAGGTATTTGTGGCTTTCTTCTCATAGAAGGATTAGGGATTTGCACTTCATATGCCAAGTCTTCACTGTTAAATTTATTTTACTTGTGACTAAATGTAGTTGCTATGGTTACAAACCGTTTCAATTTTGCCTTAAAGAGATAATGATTTTTCATATTGAAACAAAAGGAAGTCAAAGGAGGTTGAGCAGGAATAGCAATTTCATGACATTTTCTTTTTATTTGTTATAGTTCTCTTAATTTTTGTACCTGCTAGTATTGGTTAAAAAAGTTTTTGTTGGAAGAGTTTTGTTGTCATAAATATGTAGAGGGATTGAAAGTTTCATAGAATCATGGAATGGTTTGAGTTGGAAGAGACCTTAAAGATTATCTACTTCCAACCCCCTGCAATGGGTAGGGACCCCTTCCACTAAACTAATTTGCTCAAAGCCCCATCCAACCTGGCCTTGAGCAGTTCCAGGGGTGGGGCAGCCACAACTTCTCTGTACAACCTGTTCCAGTGCCTCAACACCCTCACAGTCAAGAATTTCTTCTTAATATCCAATCTAAACCTGTGCTCTTTCAGTCTGAAGCAATTGCCCCTTGTTCTGTCACTACATGCTCTTGTAAAATGTCTCTCTTCACCTTTCTTGTAGGCTCCCTTCAGGTACCCAGCCCTCTCATTTGTCAGGTCGCCCTGCAGGTTCCCTTGCCTTCGAGGGAGTCAACAGCTCCTGCCAGTTTTGTATTGTCTGTGAATCTGCTCAGTGTCCCTTCCAGTCCTGTGTGCAAGTAATTTTTAACATGTTGAAGAGCGCAGGGCCTAGGACAGTGCCCTGCAGAACCCCACTAGCAGTCTGAGGGCATCACCAGGCTAGGATTTTTGAACAATATTGTAATTTTTCATCCAGGTTTAATTTTCTGAAGAGGAAAATTAATTTAGGAGTAATTATTTACATATTTATCTATTCCCCTTCTGATAACTTTAAAATTTAAGCAACCACTATACTGTGATTATGGGCAGACATAGGGAGTTGTTATACTGTCACCCATTAGACAAAAGGTACACTTTGCCTTCAGCTGTCATTTGGGATGTCAGTCTTGGCCATGAGGCTATGTCAGGTTATCACACTGGGATACTACTGGAGCTGCTAACTGCTTGCCTTTTTTCCTCTGTGGTTTATTGCCCCCAGGTGAGGAGGAATTAAAGAACAAATTACTGCCCAGTTTATACTCCCATAAAAGTTGTTTCATATGTCCTTTCTCATCTCCCACCTTCCTGAAGTTTGTGACTAGCAACAAAGAATTGAACCAAAGGTGCTGAAACTAATGCAGATGAAATTTCAAGTATGATTATAAGTGCAATATTTTGAAATAATTTCTATTAATACTACACATTTCATAATTTCATGATGAGAGGGAAATCAGAAAGTGGATACAAAGTACTGAAGGAGTGTATTTGATGAACATGGGCAACTCCTGCTGCAGAAGAAAGAGTATACTCTTGCTGCTGGAGCTGGTGTGAGAAGCCAAAAATTACTTTTCTCAACCTCTATAGTCTCACACACTTCTTTCATTGCTAAAATTGTGAAAATCAGAATTCCGTGCTCTGATTTAGGCTACAGGCACTTTGTTTGTTGCAAAACAAGGCTTTATTTCCTATATGCTGCTTTTGCCAGGCTCAGAATACATTTTTGATCACTTGGCTTCTTTAGTTGATCTTGCTGTGGGCTGTGAGCAAAGATGAACAGTCAATATTCACTTTAATAGGTAAATTTCCTGGGAGCAAGAAAATCATATTATAACCTCACTTGAACTAATATCTGCTCTCAAAGCCCTTTTGGCAACAGTTGTGTATCCATAAATTCTTTGACCTTTCTGTGCTGCACAAATATATGGATCACCTCTAAGTACACTCAAATGTACTTGTGCTGAGATTTAACTAGCCCAAAATTTATGTTTGGAGTCTAGTGGTTGGGATCTGTTGTAAAAAACATAGGAAGAATAATCCTCATCTATGAGATGTACACACTGCAGTGCAAATCATAGGACACTGAATATTTTCAGCCGACATAAGCACTGTTGTTTTTGATGCCTTTACAGTTAGAGTGTGAGCTGAGGACCTGTGGATTTTATATGTAGGGACACTTATCAAGTTACACAGAATTGTCCTCTCTGCAATGTAATGCAGATGCTGCATTCTGAATAACCTCTGTGATAAAATCCAGAGGGTTTTGGACATTGCTTTATTAAAAAAAAATAAAATTAAAAAACTTCAGTCAACAGCAATGTTTTAAATTCTTGGAGCAAAATTGTGATAGCAATTAAAGCTATTATTATATTCAGTATTAAATAGAAAAGAAATAAAAGGTGGGTTTCCCTCCTGCTCTGTTCTGTTTAACACAGCATAATATTCTAGCTTATAAACCTTGAAGATTTTATGTGTTTCCAGTTTAATATTGAGTAATCAGCAGTCATAAAGAAACATAGAATATGACATAGCAAGACATTTTTTCTAAGATAACCTGCTATTGAAGTATATTGTAATGTAAAATGCAGTGTAGAATAATATGTTAAAATATAGATGCCTTATGATTATTTCAGTATGCTATATATATATATATATATATACACACACAGTATTGGACATATAGAATAAATGCTTATAGTGTAATCACTTTCAGCTAGTTTTTAACCTTATGTTTCTAAGTCCCACTTTGTTATACTGCCTGTGCTAACTGATGCTCCTTCTGGAAAACTCTGTTTACATGTCTCTTAAAGCATTTCTATTTATCAGCTCAGTATAGATTTTACAGTAATGAGGACAAGAGATTTCTGACTCTGTGTAAATGGACATGAACTGAAATCTGTGACAAGTCTGGTGATAGTTAAAATGTATTCTTCACAAAGAATTTTAATTTTGCACCAATTCTTTTAAATCTAATCAGTGCAATGTCAGCATGGCAGATGAGAGTGTTATGCCATGTTTGGCCTATCCACATCTCATTGATTTCTACAAATATTTGACACTTTTTTCAATATCCAGGAAATCAAATAAATGTTCAAGTTTATATTAATGAGAATGAAGCACCCCTCTCTCTCAACTCCTCCTTTACCTTGTGCGCATTTAAATTGCTCAAAAATCTCACATTGACAGGTAATATGCATTCAAACATGACAAAGGCAAGTAAGGATGGAATATATGCTGGTGTTTCATATATATGGAAGATCTTCAAGGATAGGAAGCATTTACTCTGCTGAAAGTAGTACTTTTTTGTCTCTAAAAAAGTAGAATTTGCACATATTCCAGGGTTTCAACCTAACTTTTGACATATCCTTTGAGGAGGCTAAATCAAGAGTCTAACTGATAGAGGACTATCTGCAGACAGTGTCAAGTTGGAGAGTCAGCGAGTTCCCAGCATCACATTAGATTCAAGTTGTCCTTAGCATTTCCCCTTCCTCCTTACTTTAGAAATGTACAGCAAACAGATGGTCCAAACCCAGACCTCAGGATGCAATCTCTGCCTCTAAGAGGCTGTTACAATTTTTATTCATTTTGACAAGTTTATGGGGCTCATTTACTTTATACAGTTCATTCCAAATACTGCCATGCCAGTCAATACACGAGTGAAATAGCATCAGAAAAATAAAGAAAGCTCAGTCTCCCAATCAAAAATAAAAACTATTATTTCTGTTGAATCACTGTGCTGACAGTGACAACTTATACAACTCTACACTTGTGCCTGACTCCATTAAAAAAACCAAAAAACCAAAATCCAAACCCCAAACATATTAAGATTATTTGGTGTTTACTTAAACTGTTAAAAAACATAAATCTGAAGTAACTGCTCAGTTTATAGTCTTTGTTTGCACTGTGGTAAAAGATATGATTTTGAGCAAATTCTGACTACTCACCTCAAGTTAAAGGTTTTTCTGAGTCATCTGCTGTAAATGGCCCAATATATATATATATTTGTTTAAATAAAATTTTTCCTACTCTTATCTCATTTTTTGTTTAGAATTTCTGTTTCCTTTCTAAAGCTTTCAATTTTATACAGCTCTTTGCTTGGTTCTTCTGTTCCTGCTCTCAGGCTGACTATGGGAAACAAGCAGATCTTTGTGACTCTTTAGTCTCCAATCCCTCTTAGTCCTCAGGCCAAAAACAAGTAGATCTGTTAATATCTTTTGTTCCTGCAATCACAGCATGTTTGTCCTTAGCTCTGATACACTACATACTTGGGGCTATCTTGTCTTACTGAGAAAGAAATCCACTCAAAATCTTCTGACAAATAGACAGATTTCAGAGGCTATATCAGTTCATATATGGATTTATATTTTTGTTGGTTTAATTTCCAGGATCTGCAACAAGACTCGGATTTCTAGGTTTTCTTGGGAATCTCATTTAGGCAATAACCACCTCAATTTTTACCTGAGGAAAGGTAATTTGAATACTATACTGTGCCTTGCTCCTGGATTATGGTGAGTGAAATAAACAAGTCCTATATCATATGGCAAAGTTAAAAACCACATTTTTATGTCATCTCCCACCCCTTCCCAAACTGTTAATTAGTCAGATACTTAAAATTAAATCACTTGAGAGAACTGACTTCCTAAGATCATTCTGTGTTGATATTTTCTCCCTAGTCAAGTCTAAAGCAAGTAATTATTTTTTTTCTCCCCTCCTTTCCTTGCACTCCAAAGCTTGCACCAGGACTATCATCAGGGTCATAATCTGTGTTATATCCTTTTATTCCTTCAGTCTTCATCTTTTGTGAAGTTCATGGAATTACAGAATGGGTAAGGTTGGAAGGGTCCACAGTAGGTCATCTTGTTCAACTTCCCTGCACAAACAGGCTCATCCCAGAGCACATTGCCCAGGATTGTGTCCAGATGGTTTTTGACTATCTCCGGCGAGGGAGACTCCACACGCTCTCTGGAGAGCTTGTTCCAGTGCACGGTCACTGCACAGTGAAGAAGTTCTTCCTCATGTTCAGGTGTAACTTCCTGCACATCCGTTCCTGCCCATTGCCCCTTGTCCAATTGCTTGTCACCACCAAGAGGAGCCTGGATCCATCCTCTGACACCCTTCCTGCAAATACTGACAGTGATGAAGTCCCCTCAGTCACATCTCAAGGCTGAACAGGTCCAGCTCCCTCAGCCTGTCTGTGTAAGGGAGGTGCTCCAATCCCTTCATAATCTCTGTTTCCTCCACTGGACCTGCACCAGGATCTCCATGTGCCTCTTACACTGAGGAGTCCAGAACAGGACACAGCACTCAAGATCCCTATACCTGCTCAGCTGTATTTGCTAAGCAAGCAGCTCTCTTGGCACCTAAATTCACTCTTTTTCTTGAAATATTTCTGCCTATCTTTATCTTTACATCTCTTTCTCTTTAATTTACCTAATGATTAGGAAAAAGGCCAAGAACTCGTCTCTTATTATTGGTCACATTCTTCAGAGCCAGGACTCCAGAATAAATGCATTTTATTCCCTACCACAAGTCGGAGAAGTGGAAAGGGTTCTAGATCTGGGGACTGCTTTGCAAGAAGGGTAGAGTCTCTTTCTGCATCCAGTAAATGTTGTGAAAACTCTTCAAACAACTCAGGCACTTATTTTAGTAAAGTAATTCTTTGGAAAGGAAAAGTAAAACAATAATTACATTTTGGGCTGTATTTTTTCACAATTAAATCAAAGCTTTATTTTGCTTCATGTTTTATAGCAATATCAGTAACAAAAGAGAGTGTATTTACTGCTGCTGTCCACTCTGAAAGCATAACTTTAATTTTGAAATATGCTGGCTGTAGCAAGTACAGACTGTACTGTAAAACTGGACTATTTGTATTCACTTGACTGATTTCACTGAAGCTACAGTAATTTTGATAGGAATGATCTATACTGATTTACTTATGTGACTTAAGTATCCAATCTAATATGTGGCCTAAGTTAATTTAGATGGATCCTTTTGGATCTCTTTATCTGTATGTTTTGAATTAAATCACACTGCTTGTAAATCTTATAAAAAGATTGAGCCTGTCTGTCATAAAATTAAGCCTTTTGGTTGAAGTAATGTATCAGCTGTTGCAGTTTCCATCCAACCTGGTTTATCTTTTTCCAGAACTGACAAATGGATAACCAGAACAAAAAATGAATACTTACAGACATAAAGTGAAATTAAAATCTGCATACGCTAAGAAATAAATATTCTTTATTAGATATGATTTTTGATATTAAGAAGAATAAAAAAATAATAAAGAATAAATAATAATATTTTTATTTGGTTGTTTCTGGCTCAAAAAATATTGTTTCTTTCTGCAATAAATTACTCACTGTGCATCATGCATTGTCCACTTCTTTCTGCATGTTAGGTAGAGGGCTTTCACAGGCCTTGAAATCTACTTTTGACTTCAAGAAGGCAGAACACGCTTGCAGTGGTACCACTGTCTGAAAAGAAATTCCTTGGTGTTCTTCCTTCAGACATCCTTACTTTTCCTTAAGACATTTTTGAGATATCTATAACTGATCTAACTTTTAGATGGAATAAAAAATTAAACATTACCAGAACCTTGGAAATTTTACCTGGGACTTGGAACACGACTGGATGCAATGAGCTAATGAAAAGCAACACTTCCAAACATTTTTAAGGTAATCTATGATACTGATGATTACAGGAATTGTTTTTCCAAGCAAAGACTATAACAAAGAAGAATCATGGAATTATAGAATATTTTAATTTTGAAAAGGCATCTTAGATTATTGAGTCCAACCATTAACCCATAAGCACAGGTCCATCCCTAAACCATGTTTCTATGTGCCAAATGTACACAAGTTTTTAATTACCTCTAGATATGGTGACTCAACCACTTTCCTGGACAGCATGTTCCAATGCTTGACAACCCTTTCTATGAAAAAAGGTTCCTAAAATCCAATGTAAACCTCCTCTTTTCTTAAGGCCATTTTCTCCTGTCCTTTTGCTTGATACTTTAGAGAAGAGACCCTGGCTGCACCCTCCTTTCAGGGAGTATTAGAGAGTGATAAGGTCCCCCTGAGCCTCATTTTCTCCAGGTTAAACAACCCCAACTCCCCCAGCTGCTCCAGGCCCTCCACCAGCTCCTTTGTTCTTCTCTGGACTTGCTCCTCAATGTCTTTTTCATGGTGAGGAGTCCAGAACTGGACACAGCACTCGAGGTGTGGCCTCACCAGAGCCCAGCACAGAGCAATGGTCCCAGCCCTGGTCCTGCTGGCCACATTACTGCAGATACAGGCCAGGTGTCACTGTCCTTCTTGGTCACCTGGACAAACCTGGCTCATGTTCAGCTGCTGGCACCAGCACACACAGATCAAGTTTTCAGGGTCTGACCAGATGTTAGTAAACTTCAGGCCATGGCAATTACCTTTTTGGACCCTCTGGTTATTTTAGAATAAAAGATGTCCCGATCACAGACATTTAGTACCCATTGTCATAAATCTACTATTGTTGAAGAAGAAAAAATGCTGGTCAGTCCCAGGTTAGCAATGTTAATATTGCACTAAAAGTATTAAAAAAAACCCCCAAAACTTTAAAAAGGGTTGTTTTTTTTTCTCAGAATAGTTATCAGACTAAAGTAAAAAATAATGAGATGTTGGTATCTAATTATCTAAATAGATAAACAAAGTTTATCTATCTAGTTTAGTCTATCTATATATCTAATAGATAACAAAGTTGAAGCTAAGATCACTTTGCCCTATTGTGTAGCTAAAACTCCAACAAACAGGTAATTTTTAAATAATAATCTATCACTTAAATAAGGATAAAAACATTGGGATTTGGGGTTTATTTACTCATTTTTTATGGTCTAGAATTCTAATTTATGACTAGTAATACAGAACTTTTATTTTAAGAAGAAAGAGGAATTTTGGGGACATTTCTTCATGTGCTGAAAAGTTGTGTTTTAATACAATTTCACCTTTTATATTCCTCAGGTTGGATGGGACCACTTAGCAAATGGACATGGCTCTGCTGTCTCTGAGTGATCAAGATAATTTCAAAAACTAAAATGAATAAATTTATAAAGCAAATGTGAAAAAATAATGTAAAAAGAACAGAGGACTATTTCATTTTTAATAACAGCAACAGTAAGACTACTCATGGCAATAATAATATGCAATTCAATATATTTAATAAATGTTCTTCATTCAAAGAATGTGAATGAGAGCAGGTCAATTTGTCCAAGAGACAGAACACACATTATTGTAATATTGTGGAATTTAAGAATATTTCACAGAGAGGAAACTGGTGGTGGTTTTAATACTGCAGTGTTACAATCCTTTGAACTACCTTCTAGTGACAAGTAATAATCATCTTCCAGAAGTTAACTCAGCAAAATTAAAGCAAAAAAAAAGAAAAATTGTATTTTGACTTTATTTTCTAATGATATATTGGTCATCTTCAGGAAGTTTGCCTCTAGTTTTCAGTTTTTAATGCTCAAACTTTGCACAGTTTAAATTGTACAAATCTGTATAAGGACTTTGGAAATATTCTGGGCCAGTGGTGGGATTCTTTTAGCCTAATACTCTGTCTCTGATGGGGGCAGAAAAATATGCTGCTTAGGTAGCACTCAGAAGCTTGGCTGCTTCCTATGGCCTGCCTGCTCCTGCTGCCCCTGCAACCAGAAGGGATGTGCTGTGCTGCTAGTGGCTACAGCCCTCATCCAGACCTTCCACCCTGAGTTTAGGGATAGTCCATCTGTTCACTTTTTGATGTGGCTGCTGCTGTTTGTGACTCCTAGCAGCAGCTTACAGAGGTCATCTATTAACAGCTCAAGGAAGTGCCGTTTAATCTGTCTTAAAATTGCTTCATTCTTATTTTCTCAAGTGACCCCCAGTTCCCATACTGTGAGATTTTACAAATAGTAGTAATGTCTATTTCAGCTTTCCAAAATAAAGTCTTAACCATGTGTCCCCACAGCTGCCTCCTTTTAAAATGGAATTACTCCACTCCTTTCTGGTTCTCTCCTTGCTCCTTTTGGTCCCTTCTCTAAAGCATTAGGACTATTTTGAGATGCAGGGGTGAGAATTGTAGACAACAGCGAAGATGTGGGAACAGCAATTTTTCTATAGCGGAAAAATTGCACCCTCTGTCTTGGTCTCATTGCCTTCTTTGATAACTCCCTATGTTTTTATCTGGGATGGAAGCCAGAGTCTTTGTGCTGTGGTTCTCAGAGCCTCCCCAGCATTTCTCTGTCTAGATGGGAATAATATAGGAACCTCTTAGTAATCCAGCACAGCAATAGTTTGTAATGTCAAGTTACACACTTTGGCCAGCAGATTTGCAATTTCATATTTCAGTCAATTAGTTCTTAAGTAAATGACATCTCATTAAAGGGATTTAACACATTTTGCTTTGTTTGATAATTCCTGCATATTTTCTTTGAGTTGCCTAGTCCCTTTTACCTATCTGCTATAAAAGGTTCATTGCATGGAGGAATCTGCCCAACAAATCAATTAAAAATGTACACAAAGGAATTCTGGAAGCTCTGTGCTAAAGCCTTATCACCTCTGAGCTAACCTTAGAAATGTTTGTAATCAGGCATTATATTTAATAAGATTTTTGGTTTTGATGTATTTACAGAATTTATTATTTAGTTTGAGTATTCTTTTCAATATGTTAATCAATTTTTTAGCCTGCTTAATTTCCTTCTTGCATTTTTGACTGGCCATGTTTTTCAGACTTTCTTTTTCTCATTCTTAACAATAAGGTATGCATTATCTTTGTCTCATGTATCCATTTAATTAGTGCTCAAAATAAAACACCTGTGTTCCTGTCCAGGGGTCCACTGGCATTACTTTGTCTTTCTTCAGAGACTATACTGTCAGTTGTTTGGGCCTTTTTATTCTTTCTCATATTTGAATATATGATCCAGGATCTTCTACAAACATTGGATCTAAATTTTGACTTCTACAGAGCCATTTCCTTAGCCCCAAGTATTTACTGCTGAGTGTATACTTTGAAGCTTCTGGATTAGGGCCTCCAGGTATCTGAGGTCAAGTTTGGATGTGAAGTCACTATGCCAGATCTCATCATCACAAAATTCTTATTTCTTCACTTTAAACACCCATTTAACACTTCCTCTGAAGAAAACAGTTTCTGGGTTGTTAGTACAGGGGTGTGGGAGAATAGATTGCAAGAGAAAAGAGCTAGTGCTGCAGACAATCTTGCCCCTGATGGGTTGCAGCTGTACTAATTACCAAAGGGTGGAAACAGCCTTGCCCTGAATAGGTCACAGGTATGTCCACTAAGGATGTGTGTTATAAAAGAGTGGGTTGGCCAGTTGTGTGAAAGAAGGTGATGAGGAAGATGGGGGCCTGTGGGGAGTTTGCAGAGAGAAGTATGATTGTTTTACTGTAGTATAGAAAAGGGCTGGTGCTTGTGTTTATCTTTGGTGTCGGTCATCTGAGCCCCCTGTCAATTAGGGGAAAGGTATGAGAGTTTTTAAAATAATAAGAGACTGACACTTGTGTCAGTCATGAGTCCACTGTCATTTAGAGCCCTGTGTGAGGAGCAAGCACTGACAATACTGGGGTAAGTATAAAATGTGTTTGAAGGTTTTTGTCCTTCTAAAGCTAGAAAAAATGATGTACCTCTTTATAATATTTTTTTTTTGACCATGAAGTTGACTATTGAAGATGCTTTTATCAGCCCTGTGATGAAGTTCTCATGTTTTCTTTGTACCTGCTGATACATCAGATCCCTGCCTGGCTACCCACCCACAGTCATTAGAGGAGTAGGTGTAGTAACTAAAGACAATGACTTTGTAAAGGGAAAGGTGGCTGGAAGCTTTGGGAAGTGTACCTGAGGCTACCAGTGGGGATCACAGAGCTGTGAGACAGCTTAGCATATGAAATGTAAATTAATTAGTTTTCCTCTAGTCATGAACAAAACCAATCAAAGCAGTGGGTTTTCATCTTACCAGAGCTTAGGGTAAGTTTGTCAGCTTTGTTTTTTAATGTGAAATAGGTTTAATTCAGATTTGCATCTGTGGGTTTTCTTCCCAGTGCCAGTCCAACCTCTGCCCTTTGGAGAATCATGGCCAGAGGCTTGTCTTCCTTAAAAATAAATTCTTTGTGCTTTTAATTATGAAGCAGTATGGCCCTAGAGGTTTGAGTAGATAACAAAAGTGGGGTTAAATGTAGAGCTAAACATCCCTTGGAAAGGAAAGGTGAATGAATTGCCTTAAAACCTATCCCCATCTTGAGAAAACATGAGCTTGATTGTTTCCAGGGCAAACTGAATACCCTGCAGAGTGTTCACCTTTACGTGTCAGCCATAAAGGGAGCTGCAAAGCTGATGTGTCCCAACAATGGACAATGGCACCTTTTAGTCTTTGCAGCTCAGGAGGGTCAGCTGGGGGTCTGCAATTGAATAAAACTGATCTTCTTGACTCTAAGTGATGTTTAAATGCCAGATGACTGTGAGAGGCCCACTGGTGCATGTGTGCAGAAGCCTTCTGGATGCTTTATCTTCTGTGATACTTTAAGGGCTGCTGCTTGGTATCAAAATGTATGTTTTCAGATAAAACTCTATTGATTGATGTCCGTTTAGTAGGTGTGATGTTATTTAAGAGCAACATCCAAAGAATCGATAAGTGAAGGAAAACAATCTTTAATACTTTAATTATGGACACTTTCATGTAACCAGTGAGATAATTGCCCAAAATAGAGAAGGCAATGACTTCTATCACTGACCATTTTTGGCACTGTTTAAAGAGGCTGGACAGTATTAATCAGCCATAGCTTGGGGGAAGAATTGGCAAGTGAATTATTAGTCTTTTATTTCCTGGGTAAGCAGGAAGACAATTCTTAGTTTAAGGAGATCAATATTGATAAATGCTGAAGTTGTTTCAAAGCATGGGAGATTAAAGACAAGATAAAATATATTCATTAAAAATGTGTTGAATCATATGAAATACTGAAATAGAGAACAGAACAATATACTAAATTCAGGACAAGTAGGTTATTATCCATTTGAAATATAGGGGTTTATTTGTTTTTTCTCCCCATTATTACATTCTCAATGGTTTAGCTTTCTTCAAAGGCTAATGCGTATAATATTTCAGTTTTGAAAATTCAATTGCTTTCCATCTCCTATTTGCAAACCAGGTTTATAAAATACAGAATGGAAAAAAGCAACACTTCTTAATCATTCCTGTAAATGATTTGGATTTATTTTGTGCTCTGAGATTTGTTTACGTACACAGTAGGTTTTGTATAAAGTACTAAGTCTAAATTTTAAATGTTTCAAACTTCATGGCTTATATTTTCTGGACCCACTAAATTCTGGTTTTTTTTAAGCTCAAGTTTCTTCATTTTTTTTATCGGGCCTCATCTAAGCCTAGTAGAATTAAATGCCTAATAAAATATGACTACATATCTCTATCAATAACTAAAAGGAATTGATTCTGTGTTCAATATATAGTATTAATTGAAAAGGCATGTGATTTTTATTAACTTTGTTTCCATTCCTGCCTACTGAAATTATAAAATTTGGGTAAAATTAGAATAGGAAAACCAACACTTACTTTATAGTTATCTAGGCAATTCCTACATTAACTGGTAATAAAACTGATGAGAACTAATATTGATAGAAAAGCACATTTAAATGATGCTACAGTCCCAAAATTCTCCATCTTTATAGGAATTTGAATTTACAATTTTAGATTGAGCTGATATCCAGTTGGGGGACGTTATAAAATGCATCTTTGTGGACTATGAAACAGTTTTGGTGGTTTTGGGATAGAGAGAGCAACAGATAGAAGATACTGATTGCTTCTTCAGTAGCTCTGTGTTTTGTGGCACAGCAGAAGCCAATATAGAAGCTCTATTTTAATGATGAGTTCAAAGCTTATGCAGTAACATGAACAATAGCTTTCAGAAATAAGCTTAGATAACTTAAATGGAAGCACTGGAAAAGGTATATTTTGACAAGGTACATGATAAAGAGTGTTGAAATTAAAATGAGAGACAAGGTTCAATAGTTATTGAATATGCAATCATTGGTCTTCAATTAATTTTAGAAACTTCAGCAACAACAAAGGAATAAAAATCTAGGCAAAAACCTGTATTAATCCTAAAATATATTTTTATTGTACTAGAAATTTAAAATAATTAAATTGGAATTTAATTATTACCCTACAGCATAATGAAAGACCAGACAATCTGTGTACAGCATCATTACAAAAGTAATTCTAAAGCAACTGCATGTTTAATAACTATTGTATCTAGCTGAAAAATCAGATTCATTACATACATGATTTTTTTTCCTGCAGGGAGGTCAGAATTCACTTATGATATAGTGATATTGCCCTCAAGGGACATACTATGAGTGTCTCTTGGCAGAGAGTCATATTACATAGCTGTGAACTATAAGTTGCGTAGAAAACATTAAAATCTTATCCCACATTAAGCAGCTCTCAAGATGAGTCTTCTGTCTTAATACGTAATGATTACTGAAAACAAACACTTGTCTCCTCTCTCCCTCCTAAGAGGAGATTGACCAATATTATTATTTGGAATCTGTCTTTTTATTTTTTGTCTTAACCCCCCAGGGGAAGAGCTTTTCTGGGATTTGATAAATAACATGCGTTATTGTTTTTGCTTTGAAGTCACTCCAAAAATACAGTAAAGAGTTATAAAATGTTTCAGTTTGGTAAATTTGTATCTGATAGGTCTTACTGTAGAGATTAATGGATGGGTAATGTGTCTACTCATGCATGACTTAACTCAATGATCAAAAGCAAACTACATAAAGCAAAATGTTGGGTAAGCTGGCTTGGCAAAAGACCTTTTTTCTCCCCTTGATTTTTCAGTTCTTGACTTGGCTGCAGTATGTCTGGAGCAATGCATCTCTACTGCGTTGCTGTACAGCGAAAAACATCTTGTTACTGCCTGCAAGTTACTCATCTGAACTTCTCTCATTTTCAGGGTTTTGGAAGGTTTATGAGGACAGCAGATTGCCATACACTGAATGAACAATGTCAGCTAAGACACTCTTGCTTTTTTACATGATCACACAACTCGAAACTGCATCACTCATGGATATAAGATTCCTTTCTTGTTCTGAAATATGGTCCTTGATGATGACAAGGTAGCATTTTGGTGTGACAATAAAAAAGACTTACACTTATGTCTAATTTGTATATCCTTTAGGGAATTACTCTCCTTTGATTTCCATGTTAAATATCTATATGTCACCTTTGTTTTTACAGGAAGGAGTTTTAAAAACAGTCAGTGTGGCTCATGACCTTTAAATGTTTCAGCTAACTGCTGTACAAGTACTAGAGAATTTTCTTACTATGATTTCCCAAGAAAGATATTTAAATACAATTAGATGTAACAAGGCATTTACTAATGCAAAAACCAATGTTCTAAATCATGATGAGCTCTATCTGCATATATTAGAAATGTTTTTATTTAGAACCACAGGCTAATAAACAGAGGAATAAAAAAATTTCATTATGTGAAGGTCATTGGAAGGAGTTTTACATAGTCCTGGACCTGAATGGAGGATGAAATCTAGATGTAGTAGTCAAAAATATATAATCTTTTTCTACTATGTATAGTTTATTTTCAATTTACATAAACAGGCTGAAGATAACTTGATGGAATGCTTATAATACTACAGTAGTTTAATCAGTGCCATATTTAATAAATATAGTTTAGCAATTTGTAGCATGTGAATTTAAAAGGACTTTTACCCTGTAGAACACATGGACTTAGCCTTCACAGTCATTAATATAGCTGGAACATTCATTTTCTGAAGACAGTCTATAAAAGAAAAATTAAAAATAGTTTTTATTTTTAATACTCTTTGTCAATCTTCCCCTTTTAAATTAATAGCCTTTTTGCCAGCTTTGAAGATGAAGTGGTTTATTTCTTATTTTCTTATTGATATGCTTTTAGTAAAATTGTATTATAATTGTTCTCTTTTCAAAGGTATCAAGTTTTTTTCTATAAAAGTAGAACTTAGACCTGAGCTTGTTTGTATTTATCTGACTTAGTCTCTAACCTTAAACAAATAATGTATGCAGAGGGGCCTCTTTTCTTCTCAGATGTATTCTTTTTATAGCTGCCTGAAGATCTGTTGCACTGTGTGTAGTATTTCGAAGAGTTGCCTGAATGGAAGGGCCTTCACTGTTTTGGCCCTGCAAGTCTTTTTACCAACTGATGTGATTTTCTTGGGATATTTTTAAGGACAGTACTGACATCAATATGTGGGACATCTGCTATCCATATGTTCGCATGGCCACCAGACCTGCAGTAAGGCTCTAAAGAATGCTGGCATAGTGGTTAATTGAAATAAGCATCCCTCACACTGCTCTTTCGTATCCTTCCAATGTACATGCTAAACAATTAAACTTTGTGATCCATCAAGATACAATATCCTTGAACATTTCACAGATGTGAGGCTCCATCTCAGATGTCTGCACACTTGTATCTCCTGCAGATTGTCTTTTATCACAGAGACCTTAGGGCATATAGAGGATCTTCCTCTATGGCTTCTTGCCAGACCAATCTTGGATCCCATCAATTCAGATTATTTTCCAGTCAGCATTCTTGTTTCAATTTTGCTATTTTTTCAAATAATATTGTTTGTAGTAATACTACCCACACTAGAAAATGATTATTTTTCTGTTTTAAGTTACAGCGGACTCCTGTAATGACATCTGCATTGTTTGTCCCTTGATTCTTACACAGAGGCTTTCAACTGTGCCATTGCCAATTGTAAATCCCATATATTTGAACCTTCTATTACATAGAAAGGCAACCCCCAGCCTCTTCTGTCCTGCCTGTCCCTCCTGAAGAGCCTGTAACCATCCAGCAGGGCACTCCAGGATTCATCCCACCAGTTTTCACTTTTGTCAATGACCTCAAATCTCTGGAACTTGGCCAAAGCTTTGGGCTCTCTTTGTTCCTTATGTGCCTTAGTAGAGAAAGATTTTGGGTGGGGTACATTGTAGCCAACACCTCCTGAAGCATATTGAAGGACCCCATTAGTGTGTGTTTATAAAAAACTTTTTCAATTATTGAGGAAAATACAAAAAGAGCGACTTTTGTGATACAGGTAGATGTAAACAAATTATGTGCCTTTAAGACTGCCAATTGCTCAAATGAAGGAAAACTGCTAAAATATCTTCATGCTTCAGAAGAAATTTAATGGACTTATAGAAATCCTTCTAAATTTTCAGTACAGAAGTTACAGCTGTCTTGGGGCACTAGTAAGTTTTGTAACTTCCTTTCACAATCTGAATGACCCTTTTGTAATAAATCCATAAATACATATGTGTCCTGTAAATCCTCTGCCTGTATCATGCTTGGTTTGTGGCCTTTCCTGTTAGGTTTTGTTCTCCCACCTTTTCAAGGGAGGAAAATATTTTTGATGTACTCTGGAAATAACATATGTATTCTGAGGAAAATACATTATTCCTATTATGTTTTTTATTTATCCTGATTATTCTCAATGTGAATTTATTTACAGAGTTTATTAGGTTATTTTATCTCTATAACTGCATTCATTCAAATTAGGCTGCTGAAAAATATTAAAATCAGCAATGAAAATAAGTCCCTAAATGAACATAAATCCAAGACATAATCAATGCCTTCTTTAATATTTCAGGTTAGATTTTTAACCCATCTCTTTAAAAAGAAGTGTGAATTATTTTAAGTTGTTGCAAAGAAATACGTAACAGGCCATGTTTTTAATTTTTTGATTTATTTTTAATGCTTCTTGAGAGCCATTGAACTTTATAATTAAACGTCAAATAGCATCTTAGAGGTTCCACTGATAAGTAGCCAGCCCATTTTAACACCGGTTTTTTTTTATAAAACTCTAAAGCATCTTCAAAGTGTATTTTATTAAATTGAAAATATGTCTTAGACATATACTAGATTTAATTAGTACATTGAAGACTGAGTTTTAAAAATTTTATATTCTAAAGTAGGGGTGGTAAAATAAGTCTGAAAGCACCTAAGATGTTGGGAGGCTGGAAATCATTGGAAAGCTGGTTTTGTCATTAAAATAATGGATAAATCCACTGTTTCTACATTTTTCTCTGATAAACAATGTGAGTTTCAGGACTTTTAGGTTAAATTGGTTTTACAGAGATTTAACTCTGAATGATCAGTTGCCTACCTCCAATTACAATGTCAAGTTTTCTCTTACCTTGAACACTGAGAATCTGATGTAAGAAACCATGAAACAGTAGCCAGGAATAGGAATAAATAAAACAGCTCTGTATATTTCCTGCTTCATTTATTTCTTCCCTTTTCCTGCAAGTCTTCTACCTCATCCATGTTGAAATAACTATTCATTTATTTCTCTGGCTCTTTCCTGATACCAAACACTGAATTTGGGCTAGTTCTGTATGGTCACTGGCAACAACTGAGAGTCTGTGCAAACCTCTAAGGGTTTAGAAGGGAAACAATTTTGTAAAGGGCCTTATGGTATTCAGAGAATCATTTAATTCTTGATTAGTGCCAAGAAAATTTTATTTCTTTATTTCAAATTTACTGAGATTTAAATAAAATTTAACGTCTTATATTTGCTCTGCAACAGCAGGTTGGGGCCCCACTCATGGTTAAATACTTTTTCTATAAACTCAGAACAAAAGAATGACTGTGTTACAGATGTGGAATTCTACAGAAATAATTTTGAACTTTTCAGCATACACATGTGAGGTTAGTGTTTCAGTTTAAGTATGCTGTGTCTGGCAGGGATGGATTTAATTTTCTTCATAGAAGCCTGTATGATGGTGTGACAGGTATATTTGTGAGAAAAATAGCATTAATAGCACATGAGTGTTGTGTCTGTTGTACTGCTTGCAGGGTGTCAAGGCTTTCTCTCTGCGCCAGTGAGTATGCTGAGGGTGAGTAAGAAGATGGGAAGGGATGCAGCCAGGACAGCAAACTCCCTGTGATCAAAGGAATATCCCATACCATACGATGCTGTGTTCAGCAATAAAAATCCAGAGAAAGAAGAATGGAGCAGGGACACTGAAGGATTAAGGTCTTTAATTTCCCAAGCAACAATTATGGGTGATGGAGCCCTTCTTTTTTTGCAATTGGTTAACATGTGGCCTGATGATGGAAAGTAGTCAATGAATTCCTTAATTCTGCTTTTCTTGTGGACCAAGCTTCCCTTCACCTGCTAAACTGTCTTTATTTCAACCCTGTCTTTGTTCCCTTCACCTGCTAAACTGTCTTTGTTTCACCCTTACATTCTCTCCCTGATTCTGCTGAAGAGAGTGAACAAGCAGCTTGGTGAGAGTCTTAGCTGCCAGCAATCTTCAGCCCACCACAACAGCCTAATAAATTTTGATTAATGAAGCTTTAATGCCCATATACTTAAATCAGATGATTTAACGGATTATGGTAGTTATCAACTCTGTCATGAACCAGGCAGAATTTACCTTCTTTCTTCCAGATGACACAAAACTATGTCACCACCTATTGATAGAGATAATCTAAAATGACAATTATAGTATCTACTAGAATGTCTGGGGAAACCCCTGTCATTTTCACATATTTAAATATATTGCTTGTTGAATTTTATATTGTTTTTTGTTGATGTTGTCTAATTTTAGGCAAGATTGTACCACTCCAAAATAGAAATACATTGAAGTAGGAAATAGAAAGGAAACTTATTGAAGTAATCCTGCCAGCTAAAAAGAAAGAAAAAAATATTCAGCTGCCTAAAGCATTCTTATGCAACTGTTTCTTATACAGCAGCTGGAATACAATTTCTGTTTGTTGATATTGCAGGGTTGGTTGAATTGTAATTACAAAGCTTTCTGTAACAGGCTGCTGGAACTAATACATGGATAGATATCATAAAGAGCTAATACTGAGGTGTTAGAAGGGATTTGAGAATCCCATCAAAAGAAATAGCCTTAATCATCCACAATAACATTGCATTAATTATTAATAGAGCTAATCAGTAGTCAAAATTGCTCACATTAAATATTAATCATAAGGGTAGATGAATTCCTATTATTTGTGACAGGCACACTAACCCTATTTCTCAGTACACTTATGGTGGTTTTATTTATCTGCCAAAATAAATAAGAACCATTTCAACTGTTATTTGTTAAAAGATGCTGGAAAATATTCAGAGGTTGCTTTTTAATTACAAACCCTATTATTAGGAACAGGGCAACATTATGGGAAAGGCAGCAAACTGTTGGGAGGATATAAAAAAGTTCTTCCTTTAATATAAGGGTTTGTGATACTCCAAATTCAGGCTTCATGCATGCTGATAGACACAACTGCCTTCCTGACACTCAACACGGATTTGACATGGATATTTTCTGTTCAGCAGAGGTTGATCTTGTGTTGCTGTGTGTGTGCATGGTACTCCTGCTTTATCTGACAAACTAGAAGTGTTCAGCTGTCTGGGCTGAAGTTTTCTAATCTGGCAGCAGTTTTTTTGTAAGTCTGAGAAAGCAAAGCTTACCAGCTTTCATGTGGCTGTCTGTGTAATGCAGGGTAACGTCGTGGTATCACCTTGAAGTCGCATCTTTCCAAACTCCCATCTGAGTTGTCACTGATGGGGCAAAGTCATAAGTACCAAAAAAAAACAAACAGAATTTTTTGTTATTTATTGTTTTTATTATTATATTATTATATATTTTATATATAATATATATATTTTATTATTTTATTATTTTTATTATTGCTTGGTTTTTGTGTGAAAGGTAGGATTGGTGAAGTCCTACATCTTGATAGCCAAATAAGAATTGGTAGATTTTTTTCTCATTCTAATGAAATTTGAGAGAATTTTCTGAGGCTGAAACATAATAAATATGCTAACAACAGAAGATAGCAATTTTTTCACGTAAACATACATAAACTTTAATATTTAAACATTAAAAAAATATCCTTATGGCATGCCTGTAATAGCAATTTTAACAAGTATAATTCTATTTCTAAATTAGAAACATGGCATTAATATTATATTAAATTGCAATTGACTGTACGTATTATGGGCATTCTTGTTGCTTTGTAGGTTAATTCAACAGAAGATAAATATTATAATAATTACTGTGAGTATAACCTAATGGTCGCTGACATGAATAGGAGTATTTAAATTTTTTTCAGTGTCTTTTGGACCCTGTAAGAATTCTGCAACTAAATATGCCTGTGCTGTATTTGATGGTACCACACCTGTGCAAGTATTTAAACTAGTGGATTTTAAATGCATGGACACACACAAAAAAGGTTGGAGAGCAATTTTTACTACTGGAACAGTTTCCAAAGTTTTTCAGACAGCTAAATGATTCAAGTGGTTTTGTTCAGTATTGTACACACTTGAAAAACTGGAGTAATTGAACATGGATGAAAAGGTAATAACACTGATATTTACAAGTCTCTAAAATCCATAATTTTGATTATTGTGTAATTCTACATGAAGAAAAACAAAGCAATGAACAACTCACATATACTATTGGAGATCTAAATGTGTATTTTTTCATCAATTCTATGATCTTTTAAAACCATGTGGTAGGCTTTATTTCAGAAATAAAATTAATAGTGTTGACATACTACACCAAAAATATGTAAGATTTGTGTTTAAACTGAATTTAAAATTTCAAGGGTATTAATATGGATCACATTTGAATGACAGAATTTTTGTCAATAGCATGGTGTTTCATTATATATATTTTGAAAAGATCGGTTCATTTTAATCCTGACAGAGTAAGCTAAATTAATGAAAAAAAAATATATGTACCCATAAAGTAAATTTTCCCAGTTTAATTATGCTGATCTACCAGGAGAGGAAAACAGTCCTCAAATTAAAGCAAATTCTTACACCAAATATTAGACAATTTTGAGTCTAAGGAGGTCTGAAGCACTAAGGCATGTGCTTTTTGTGACCCCAGCATGGACTGTGGCTCATGCATCAAGGGACAAAAATGGCAGTGCAGCAGTTTGAAATTGGCAAACAGACATTGAAAAACACCTGGAAAAAAAAAACCCAGAAGCTGAAAGAAATGGAAGATTATCTTTTAACTGCTTCCACTGTTTTCCTCTGCTTTTGTTTACATGTGTGTTCCTAAATAAAGTACATCAGAGGCTGCCATGAATAATTCATACAAGATTATCTGAGTACCAATGTATTTGTATAGCAAGTAGTCACAGAAAAATATGAATGAATCTCTATAGTTATCTCTTTGTTGTATCTGCATAATCAAATTCCATAATCAGAGAAAAATTGAAGCAATTACATAAAACATGCTGAGAAAAATGAGGGTAGAAATTAAAAAAAAATCATAATAGCAACAGGGCCTCTGAGTAGGAATAAGAATGTAGCTGTCAAATTACTCACAGGGAACTATTGTAGAGTATTGGATATGTTTTGCCAGCTTTCAGACAACACTGAAACACAGCAAGTAGAAGCTGCAAAAATTACTTTCTCTCCAGCACTGAAGAAGCAAAAATTTTTTTTTTTAGGACAGAGGCAGCAATTCAGATTAGCATAGAATGTGTTTGCTAACTAGGGTTTAGTGTATCATTTCCAACAGTGAACAGGAAATGTCTTGTTGTTTCTTCCTTTCATGAAAAACATCAGTTCCATCACTGACTAGTCTGTTGAAGTTTTGGAACAGTTCAAAGTCATAACTGAACAGAAAAGAAAGGCTGATACAGCCTGGGTTGTCTACAGAGACCCTGCTCTGTAGCCACCATGGTAACAACTGAGTGCCTTTTCTTCATCCTTCTCTGTTATCAGGAGGGCATAAATCTACCACTGGTGCCTTTATCACACATCTGAAGAAGTATCCCTACAGAAGAGTAGAACATTTTCCATATGCTATTGAATCAGTTAGGCTCCTTACACATGCCAGGTATTCTTATAGATGACGTAGCAACTGAACTGAATAAAAATTCAGAATGAAGGCTTAATATCGGAATGATTTCTTTTTATGTGAGCTTTATTAAAATACTAAATTTTAAACTGCAGACTTGAAAAATCTTCAAGTTACATCTTTAAAATACATACTCATGAGCCTTAAACACTGTAAGACTATGATTTATCCCATACAATAGGAATATTTTCAAATGTTGGAGCCTCAGATTAATTTTTGGGTAGTAAAATTCAATGCCCAACAAAGTTACTACTGAGTGCATTGTGAATTTTCAGCATCACCTCCAGCAAACCAGTTTAACTGGTGGAGAAGCATCATTTTAGTCCCAGAGGAGTTGCTAAGTTTTGAAATTTGAGTTAAGTCCCAGACCTGTTCCAATCCAAGTAACAAGTGACTGACAGTTGCCTACTGAAAAAAAAGATTATTCAAATAATTTTTTCCTGTCTAATACAAACATTTTAAATGGTCCTGTCTTAAACCACTGATGTTCTCCTATTAGTTCTGGGCACTTCTTAACAGCTTTAAATTTAAATAGATAGCACAGTACTGTGTAAAAGTCGAATAAAAAAAATACTTCTATTGCTAAGACTGCAATATGGCCTAGAGGACTTCCAAATTGCCACAGTAGACAGTCTGCAACATGCTTGTTCTCCTTGCTGTTTAAGTCCCTGTCCACTCAATGCAAGTGTTTGTAGAAGTTGAAAACCAGCTGTCTGAACTGAACACAGCTCTCCAATTTCATCACAAACTGAACACAGCTGTCTGATTTCATCACCTGGTCCCAGGTTGGATGTAGGCTTTTGTGGCAGCCCAATAATTGTGTTGTTTCTAGGCTGCCTTCCTTTTCTTGCTGTTAGTCGGCTTCCCTGGCTCCTGGCTCTGGAAGCTCTGCTGCTTCCCAGGCAGGTCTGCAGCCCGAACCGCACCACCGAGCTCCAGCGGGGCGGGGTCCGGGCAGGTGAGGGGCACCTCAGCTCTGTGTGATGGCTTAGGATCCATTCAGAGAAGACAAGCCTATGCCTGCAAGGGGAGACATTAGAAACTGCAGGCAGATCTAAGTACCTGCTCTGTGTCTGGATGGCTCTCTGAATATTTCCACAGGTTATCTGGATGGTTATCCATTGTAAATTATATCCCAAAAGAGAAGAACTGCCAAATTGGTGAAGTATCTCCTCTAGACTCAAAAAGCAGAATATTTCCAATGATGAATTAGGACCAGCCATTCTTCATGAATAGAGTGCTCTAAGCATCAAGCTATAACAATGTTTTTCCATTATTACTCTGATCACAAAAAATGTTTATATAATTTACAGAAACTAGAATAGATTCAGAAGGTCTGACTGACAGACATCCTGCATAAATATTCTGGATTCTGAAGGTAGAGTGTTATTCTGGGATTTGCACTCTTTATTTCCTAAATCTTGTCTTCAGGGAAAAAGCAAACAAACAAAGCCGTCAAGAAAGCAAAACAAAACAAACAAAACAAATCTGTCTCCCTCCTCCCCACAACAAAAAAATCTGCAAACTCTGAACAACAGAGAAGATTTGATACCACAAGAGAGTGCTATAAGCATTGCACAGTCATTAGTTCCTCTCAGCTTTCCTTTTGTATCTTTTTTAGTGAGGAAAATAACATTTTTTAAACTCAAAATGTTGTAGATTTTAAAATTCTGACTAAAGATTTTTATGTCGTGTAATAACAGAAATTTAATAATGGCTAAGTATTTTAGCTTCCCCAAATATTGGAGGATTTCTGTTTCATTTTTTTTGTTTTTTTTTTTTTTTTAATTTGACAGCATAATAAAAATTAGTTCTTCCTGGTTTTCATTTTGGTGGTCTCAATTGCTAGTGTTGCTAGAAATAAATCTCATTTCCTTTCATAATCTGATATCTTAACTTGCTATATCAGTAACTATATTGTGTTCTCAGGCTATCACCCTTGCTCTCTGTTACACAAGTCACAGGACTGAATACTCAATTAATTCAGAAATTATTCCTATCTGACTCATTGCCTAACTTAATTAATTTTCTGCTAGGGTAATTAATCCATTCTTCAATGGCTTGTCTACTGATCAGAGTAATTGCTGGCCTAATTTGAGTCAGTTTGCCTACTGGTCTACATTTTTCCTTTTAAAAAACATTCTTGATTCATTTTCTAACCATGTAATATTTGTAATTCATTCCTAAATGATTTCTGTGCTTCTCTGAGCTTTACCCCACAAAACAGAGGTTTAAATTCATTGGAATATTTAGGGGGAAAAAAAAGGCCATTTTTCATGCTTGTCACACACAGAATTTAGAAATTGAGACAAGTAGGAAAATAAAGAAACCTTGGTGGAGTGAAGAACATTTTCCTTTGTCAACAACAAAATGAAACTCCTTTGATCACTTGGTGGGCTCTGTACAAGCACCATCTATCACTGTCCAATATCTGCTGCCCAGCAGTAGTGGACAGTGTCACAAGCCCCATCCAGGTCTCAGGCATTAGGGCACCACTGCCAGTCTACTTGAGCTTCCATATGGAGGTAGGATCAAGTTTACATAGTTAAATTCTGAGAGATCTAGTTCATTTTTAAATCCAAAAGGGAAAGAAAATTCATAAAATTCTTACAACGTCTGTCTCTGAATTTCAGCAGTGCAGCAATGCATTTTGACATTTTTGCTTAATATCCAACCTGCGTTTTCTGCAGATTAGATTAAGAACTCATTGTTTTTTCAGCTTTGTCAGTAGAGAAAAAATTATTATCATCCCCTTCCCACTGGCATTTTACATGGTCTATTGCTTGTCGTATCTACGCTCAACTGTCTCTTCTCTAAGACTAAAGGAAACCAGCAATTTTAATCTTTCTTTGCAGGCAGCCAGGTCATACTTTCCAATATTTTAGTGCTTTCTTATTTCCTGTGGATTCCTTCCAGCTCACTATTATCATTTGGAACACTTGTTCTGTAAACTTTTTTACTTCAGCCAAGGCCTCAACAATTCTAAGTGAACCAGAAAAAGTCTTTCCAGAGTGAAAGCTGTACTTTTAGAAAGAAAAGGCATCAAACTACTACATTTAGTTTGTGATCCAATAAAATCCCCTGAACATCCTATGCTGCTGCCTAATCATTTATTTCCCTCTTTTTTTGTCCTTTTTAGTGCACCCTTCAACTGTGACTGACATATCAGTTCAGCTGATCTTACATTTGCCTTTACTGAGTTTTGTCTGAGTTCAATCCAGCTCTTCAGCTTATTAAAATAATTTTGATCATATTCTCTGGATTCCTTGCACTCTGCCCCTGCAGAATTAAAGATTCTCCTGCTCTTTCATCATGCAAATTATTAATGAAAATACTAATGGGACAAAGACAGACCTCTATGGGATGCCATGTTCAGTTAATTCACAGTTTGATGATGAATAATTAAAAAACTTTCTTTGACTGTTGTTTTCAGATGTACACCTACTACATCTAATTCAAATCTCTGTTTTCTGATGAGATTATTGCACAGCAGTCATCAAAGTTCTAAATTTATGAAATCTACATATTTTCCCTTTATCTACTGTGCAGTTATTTTGGTGCAAGGAAAAAAAAACAACAGAGCTATTCATAAAGTTTTGAATAAGTCCAAGTTGTCTGTTTTATATGACTAATTTTTCTTCAACCTATTTTCAAATTCATGACATTTACATGTTTTCTAATATCTTTCCACATATTTTCTTGAATTGCTCAGGTTCTCATTCCATTACATGATTCTTAAATGAATGTTGCTACAATTTTTATTCTCTCAGTTCTAAATTCCTAGCAGTTGCAAAAGATTGGCTTTAGTATTTAAAGTATTCTATCTAGTTTCATTAATACTTCAGGTTGAAAGTTGCAAGCCAGATTTCACTTGCACAGAAGTGTCGCAGAGACGTAATTTAGATCAGAATTGGCCTCCAGAAGTTCTCCTGTCCAAATCCCCACTCAGGACAGTTCCAAATTGTTTGTATCATCTTGTTCATGGCCTTGTCCAGTTGAGTTTTGTTTATCTCCAAGGGTGGCCTATTCTTATTTTGGACTACCTGAGAGTGAGAGTAGTTTTCTGATGAATTTCCCATACTGAAAGATGAATCTGTTGCCTCTCACCATGGGCATCTCCTGAAGAGTCTGCCTCCATCTTTACTTCATTCTCCTATGAGGTAGTTTCAGGAATGGCCTTTTCTGCATCTCCTCTTCTCTAGGCTAAACAGGTCCAAATCTTTCAACCTCTCACCATATGCCATGTGCTTCTGTCACCTAATCTTCCTCACTGAACTTGCTGGCAATGTCAAAGTCTCTCTTGTAGTGGGGTGCCCCGAGATGGGCAGAGCCCTCCAGATGTGGTGCCACAGAGCTGAAAGGAGGAGAATTATCACTTGCCTACAGGTGCTAGTTGTCATCTTGCTAATTCAAACTAGGGCACAGTTAGATGTGTTTTAGATGAAGAGCACACTGCTCTGTTTCTACTTTGATCATTTTTTCCACACTATTAATGTTTAGCTACCTGGATAAAGAGGATCTTTCAGTAATTTTTTACCACGCAGTCATTCATTAATATTATGGAGCAATGAGTGGCTGATTACGTCTCCTTAGTAGTGTCCAAAGGAGACATTCCACAACCACTCTATCTACCATTGACCATTACAGCCTCACACTCAAAACCCTTCTCTGTTTCAAAACTCTGTAAATGATAGATTTTGGTGCCTTGAAGACCTTTCATACCTAAAGCCAGAAGAGGCAAACTTGAGGGAAAGAAAGTCACTTGGCTGTGAAGATACAATTTAAATGTTCCTCATGCTTCAGTCCTAAGCACTATGGCGTGGGCAACCCTTGCCAAAGTCTTTATGTATCTCCTTGTTTAATTAATCTGTTTGCATCCTAAAAACTGACTGTATTATTTGTTGACTTCAAATTTAATAAGTAAATAACTATTTTATTTATTCATTTTGTAATTAGCATTGCCATTGATATTGATACTATCTGAAATGTCATCTATAGTGTATAGCTTATACAAATCTTTATTCCTCATTTTCATCTAATAAGGAGCTACAATGCATCTCTTCCTCTCTATATCTCACATTTGCAGCAAATGTCTTTTAGTTTTTACTTTTTTCTTTAATTTTTTTCTTGAAAATATATTTTCCACCTTTTTACTGTTCTCCCAAGATTTGCTAAAGTACAACCCATTATTTTAGTCCTGTTTTTCATATTTCTGTGTTGAACAAGAGTCTCCCAAGGCCTTTCTTAGTACCATGTGCTCCTTAAGGATCTTTTAAAAACTTCCTCCTTAATCTGTAAATTTCTAGGCCTGTTAACAGTGAACCAGATTTTATTGCTCAGGCACTGTCACTGAGAACAAACTATTAATTTCTGGTGGAGTTTTCCATCTTGTTTTTATTAGACATGAAAATAAATTCAGTGCAACTGGTCTGTAAGTGTGGTCATTATAAATAGGAATGAGAGAATCTTGACCTGTTAATGGCAATAAACCCTTTATCAGGCAGAATAGCACCATAAAAACACTTTGACATCTGATTTGACGACAGATTTGAGTGGGGGAGGCCTAAGGCTTTGGATATTTATTCCCTGATGAGACAGGTTGTGCCTGACATGTTGAAATCTCTTCTATCATCTCTTACTGAATCACTTGCTTTCAACTCTGTAGAAGCTTCCAATCTACATTATTTTGTTTTATGTAGCATTAAAACCAAGATATTTTGGAATGTGACTTAATTTCTAGACATTGTGCAATGCAAGACATGAGTAAAAATGAATGAATTTCTCCTTTCTCTTATGGTACTTGAAAGATGTGCATTCTTTATCATATGATATAAAAAAAATAAATATAAGCTGAAAATGCATCCAGCAAGGGAATAAATTTTTTTTTTGGTAAATTTTCAGAGAAAGATGGCAGACCTCATATTCTCTTCCATGAGCATTTTTAGATTTCTTAGATTTAATTAACTTCAACAAATCTAAGTTCTGCATTTAGTGAACTGGTGTCTTGAGGAATTTGACATTTATAATACATAATGGTTTATGTTTTAATACAGAGATAGTCACAGAAGGTCTCAAAATGATGAAATTATTTCTCCTTACAATGCAATTCATTTTCCAGAATAGGTAATTATAGTGTTTTTCTTCTATGCCTGTAATAAAAAATTACATGGTCCTCATTTTCCATCCTATTAAATGACTAAATGAATGGACTGCTCTCTGATTTTATCAAGCAGAATATATTTCATCTGCTTTTGGTAAAAAAACACTTGAGTTCTTTTACTAACTGACAGGTCTCAGCGACTCTTTCTCAGTCTGGATTTTCATTCTGATCCTGTAATGGGTTATGACTGGGAAGAT
Organism: Molothrus aeneus; assembly: GCF_037042795.1. Classification (NCBI taxonomy): domain Eukaryota; kingdom Metazoa; phylum Chordata; class Aves; order Passeriformes; family Icteridae; genus Molothrus; species Molothrus aeneus. Next base: position 140,167,923 of record NC_089646.1, on the reverse strand, counting down.
GTCCTGTGCAGCCCATGAATTTGATTTGCAGGATCAAAGATTAATGAGAGATAAGTGGAATGATTCTTCTGTCTAGCATAAATTGCCAGTATTTCTCATGTTTCTCACATACCTTTCTGCGTAGATCATCTGAAATTGTTAGGGAGGAACACAATGCAGAGAAAGATCAGAAAGATCAGAACAGATAAAATGACACTGTCAAAGCCACTCTATTGTGGTCTGAGAGCACACATTCAAATCACAAATTGCTATGAAATGAAGAGAAAACTCCAGGCAAGAAAGTCCCAGGCAAAAACCCCCAAACAATAACAATCCCCCTTAAAAGCACACATATCCAATCCATAAACTAATCCTTCCAAAATCCTTAATTTTTTTTTCAAAATTTTCTAGGTTACAAGGTCACTGCAGAGACACATAGATAATTAATCTTATTATACATTATTTACAGGTCAATAACTAGAACTTCCATAATTATTCTAAATAGCATATTGCATAAACACAAGAAAGCAACAGGAAGAAACTACAAATGGTTTATATTAAAAATTATGTACAAAACCTAACCTTTTTTTAAATTGTAATTGGAGATAGATGTCTGAGCTGGCATAACTGCACAGGTTTGATTTCTGTGGAGCAGCTGGACACAGGCATAGCTGAATTTCCTCTTTCAAAGTTCTCAAACATTTTCTGTATTTTCATGTTAAAACAGAGAAAGGAACTACAAGTAATAGTTGCTGGATTTCTCCCATCAGAAAAAGTAACTCATATATAAATGTTAAAGTTTGCTGAGCTTGGATCTAATTACCTGTTGAGACTGAAATGTGAAGCTGGCAAAGGTTATAAAGTAATAGTAATTACTGTGCGAGGCAGTTCTTTTTATGAGGAATCATTCAGCTTGCTTCAGATCAAAAGAGAGAAAGAGAGAGCCAAGAGAGACAGAGCAGAAAGATTTGGATAGATTAGAGAAGTAAAAACACATACAAAAACTGAAGAAATGCTCAAGATAATAGTAAGATATTTGGAAAGAAACACCCTTATGGAAACTGAATTGCCATATATGATAGCATGATCCTAAATTAGAAATTGTAATAGCCATTATTATTACATAGGAATTCAGACTCTTTAGCCAACCTGCTTACTGATGATGACATTCTCCTCCCTAATGTTCGCCATCTAGTCTAAGGCTAGCTATGGATGTTCCCCAAGCCTATAAGCCAATGAAGAGACACAGCAAACATCCAGAAGCTGATTCCCTCTACCAGTCTTCAAACTGAACCTTAACATTAAATGAAGGTGATGAACTTAGAATAGTTGCTTATATTTTAGGCAGAAAATAATAGAATAGACTAGAATAAAAATGAATAGAATAGAATAGAATAGAATAGAATAGAATAGAATAGAATAGTTCAGTTGGCAGGGACCTACAGCTGTCAGCTGCCTGACCACTTCATGGCTGACCAAAATCTATAAAAAAATCTATAAAAAAAGCATATTATTAAGGGCACTGTTCAAATGTTTCTTAAACACTGACAGGTCTGGGGATTTAACCACCTTTATAGGAAATCTGTTTGAGTGTTTACCACTCTCTTGGTAAAGAAATGTTTCCTAATGTCCAGTCTGAACCTCCCCTGAGATTAGGAATGGTTCATCTTTGAACCATTCCCACTCATCCTAGAGCACATATCTACTGCACTGGATACCAAGGAGAATTGCTTAGAACTTCCCTGTTCATGTCCCTTAGTCTCTTTTGCTGCAAACTAGATGAGCTCAAAGTCCTCAGCTGCTCCTAACAAGACATTTCTTCCAGTCCACTCACTGGCTTTGTTGTCCTCCTCTGGATGCATTCAAGGACTTTCACATCCATCCTAAATTGTGGGGCCCAGAACTGCACAACACTGATCAAGGTGAGGCTGTACTAACTTTAAATACAGAGGGATGATCCCTTTAGCCCACCTGGTGATGCTGTGTTTGATGCACAGGATGCAGTTTGCCCTCTGGGCTGCCAGGGCACACAGCTGGCTCCCACTGCCAGCTGCCCCAGATCCAGCATTCCCAGATTCCTTTCTGCAGGGCAGCTCTCCAGCCACACCTCTCTGAATTTATACTCGTGCTTGATGCTATTCCATCTTAGGTGCAGAATCCACCATTTGTTCTTGACATTGAGGATTGCTAAAGGCTCCTATCTGTCTAGATACCTCTACAAGTTATCTTGTCCCAAGAAAAATCCCACTCTACCATAATGTATAAAGAGATAGACAGCCTTACCCTTACGGGTTTGCAACCTAAATGAACAAGATAAATAACAAATGAATGCAGAATGGAATGTTGTCCTCCTTGCATGCACATTAGCAACAGATTGATAATGAGAATTCTGTCTGCTGGGCTCAGTCTTATGAGTCTTGTGTAGCCACTAAGAAGACCCACTGATATTGGCTTTCTAACATATATTCAATTTAAATCTAATCTACCTCAAAACACAGCCAGACAAATATTTGAAAAATATTTTATTCTTGTATTTTCATTATTAAAAAAGTATAAATTTACTATATGAAAGACAATACTGCAAGGTAATCAGAGTGGCTAAGTGGATGTCTTTGGAAGAACTGGATTGTCATTTCATGTCCATAATATTCAGAAGTGTTTTTTCTGAGCAGTAAAAATATCCAGATTTTTAATAATCTCTAAGGAGAGAGTTAGTGAGATAGGTGGCTATAGTCAGTGTCTTTATCTACATGCAAAAATGTGATTTTGATAGTGCTTCAGAGAGGAAAAGATGTTGTTAAGATGTGTATAATGCAGGTTGGGTAGGAGATCTTTATGGCTTACATTCTACTAGTTCCAACTTAACATATACTTACAAGGCTTTAGGGAGAAACAGGTGAAGTAGCCTTAGGGTCTTGTGTTATCAGTACTCTCCTGCTGGCTACTTTAAACCTCTCCTTGTTCATGTCTGTGTGTCTCTACTGTGCCTGTAGAGACAAGCATGAGACTGATGCTGTGTTACAGTATTCTCCTCTGGCCAGGAGATAGATCTTATAAATGAGCATCTTTTGATTGATTTAAAGAATTCTATAGAATTGCATTTGTTATTAAGTGAAATTAAATTAACAAGCCTAAAGGCTAAACCCATTACACCTTAGTACAGACTGCTAAGTACTGCTACACTAGACTTGAGTGCATATAATGAGTAGATATATGAGCATTTTTTACAGAATGGTGTCTAGAAAAGTCTACTTGCAAAGTAACCAGGGAGTGATTTCTGTGATAGAGAGAAAAATAACAGCTGAATGATGCAGCATGTTCCAGGAAATATGCATCTGTTCAGTCTGTGCTATGTGAAGTTAATTTCTTCCTAAAGGCAGGATATGAGATAAGAATTTCTGATGATTTTATATAGTTTCAGAACAAGATGATTCAAGTATTACCTCAGAATAACTGGAAACCATCACTTCTATTTTTTCAGTGGATTCTTGCATTATGGGTTTCTTTTTATACCTTTCTTTTTATGGAGAGGTTCATATAATTAGAAATATACCTAAGGTGCATATTTTTTTCATTTATCTTTGAACACAGCTTAACAGCCTACAGGCTGTTAGTAAATAGGTTATGTTTAAAACTCACTTTATTATCCAAATGCCACTTATGACATAGTAGTAAGCTATGTTTTGGATTTGTGCTCAAAACAGCATAACTGAAGTATAGATGTATTTTTGTTCTTGCTGAGCAGCTCCTGCACCATGCCAAGGCCTTTTTTGCTTCTTGTACTTGCAAGCCATGCTTGCAAGAAGGCTTGGGTGCATGGGAAATTGGGAGGAAACACAGCTGGGACAGCTGAGCCTAAATGACCTAAGGGATGTTTCATACTGTATGAAGTCATGGTCAGCATATAAGACTGGGGAAAGAACAAAGAAGGTTGTAACATTTGGAGTGATGGGGTTTATATTCCAAAGTAAATGTCACATGTGATGGAGCCACCTTTTTTTGAGATGGCTGAACACCTGCCTGCTCATGGCAATGATCATATTCCTTGTCTTGTTTTGCTTGTGTGAGTGTCTTTTGCTATACCTATTAAACTGTCTTTATCTCAACATATGAGTTCCCTCACTTTTTTTCCTTACAGTTCTCTCCCATACCACCAGTGTGGGAATGAGTATCTGTATTGCACTTGGTTACTGGCTGGGCTTAAACCACGACCCACCCAGGTCAGGACTGCAGCCCCCTTGGCTTTAACCCTGTCATTCATGCCCACTGCAACAGTGTTCATTCCCTTTATATTTGTAACCTTTCAATCTGTCTGCCAGAAGTATCTTACATTTTTCCTGCAAATATAAAAACCTGAAGAGTTTTTGACTGCCAAGCTCCTCTTTACTTTAATGTAATCAATGCCTGGGACATGGTGCCTTTCCCAATAGCTGCTTCAAGTCATTAAAAGATCCTCTGAATCCATTAGATCCACTCTGGAAGAGGTTCTCCTTGCCAATGAAGAGAAGGATTATATTATATTATATTTTTATTTATATCTATATTTCTATTTATATTTTCTTTATTGTCCTTTAAGCAATGAAGTAGCTTTCAGAGCAATGGCAGACAGGGTCTGGGGTAGTATATTTTGGGGAAAAATATTTTTTCGTTGTTCAAATACCTGTTCTAACTTCAGTTCTAACTTTGTCTTAAGGTATCATATGCATTTTATACATTGAAAGAGAAAAAATTATTTATGAGAAAGAGTTCTGAGCTCTGGTATATTTATGGGCACCAATAGGACGAAGAGAGGAAGTAAAATGCTTTCTCACTGGAAAGCATAATCCACTGCAGTGGGTTAGCCCCAGCTGGAAGCTGAGCATCAACTCAGCAACAGGAGGTGGGAGAGAGTAGGGGAAATGAAGCTGAGAAAACTCATGGGCCAAGATTAAAAAAATGAAATCACTTACCAAGTAATAGGTTCTGTTGTGAGACTGCACCTGGAGTACTGTGTACAGTTCTGGTGACCCCAACATAAGAAGGACATGGAACTTTTGGAGCAAGTCCAGAGGTGGGAGAAGAAGCTGATTAGAACACTGGAGCACCTCCCCTATGAAGACAGGCTGAGAAAGTTGAGTCTGTTCAGTCTGGAGAAGAAAAGGTTGTGTGGGGACCTCACAGCACCTTCCAGTATCTGAAGGGGGCCCTTAGGGGTTGCTGGAGAGGGACTCTGGAAATGTGGTGACAGGACAAGGAGTATTGGGTATAAATTTTAAGTGGGTCAATTTAGGTTAGATTTATTCTTCCTAATGGAAGAAACTTTGTACTTTGAGGGTGGTTAGACACTGGAACATGTTGCTCAGAGAGGCCATGAATGCCCCAACCCTGTCACTGTTCAAAGCTAGGTTGGATAAGGCCTTGAGCAATTTGGTGTAGTGGGAGGTGTCCCTATCTATGGCAGGGAGTGTTGGGGCTAGATGATCTTTAAGGTCCATTGCAACCCCTTCATGTTCTTATGATTCTATACTGTCATGGGTAAACCAGATTTGACTTGGCAAATTTAACTTAATTCAGCCAGGGAGCATAAATATTTACTTAATAGTTTGGATATTGGGAAATGAACAGATTATATAAAGAGACAATCTTTTAAAACTCTTAAGAAAAAGCACCTTTTCTTCCCCCTTTCCTGACCTCAACATCACTTTGGACTTCTCTCTTCTCCCCTTCCCAATAGCTATCCAGTTCACTACATCACTCTGGACACCTCTCCTACCCCTTCAGAGAGGCAGCAGTGGTGCAGAATGTCAGGATCAGCAGATTCTCTCTGCTGCTCCTTCCTTCTCACTCTTTACCTATGGTCTGGCACGGGTGCTCCATGGGCCATAGTCCTTGCTGGGAAGTATTTCCTGCAGTGTCAGTGTCTCCTGGAATAAAGACACAAAACTTTCCAAATGGTATTAAGAGTGGTAATATAAAAATAAACTCTTCCATGAAAGCTTCCAGGTGCACAAATATGGCTCCACACATGCATGACAAAGGATTTTCTACAGTTTTTATCAGGTTAATGAATTAGTATATCTAACAGGTATATCCAATAGGAGATGAGTTGCCTTAGCAACCCACCCTTGAGTCAGCCCTTTGGAGTTGGTCCAGGGGCTTCTTTGCCCCATTTCTTGTTATATCTCTTGAGTTCTGGTGGAAAACAAGATGTTCTTGCCAGAATTTTTCTTCTAATGATAGGACCGAACAGAATAGTAAAAATGTGTTAGTAAACATTAGCTTATTGTGAGAAAGGGCAGGAAAAGTACTAGAAAGTACTAGTACTACATCCCATTCCCCCCTTACTAGAAAAAAAATGTTAAAGTTAAAAGGACATGCTCTTAGGATTTGCCAATCAAGTGATTTGACTCTTTTACACAAAGAGATACTCTGTAAATTGAAGTAAATAATGGTGTCTAATGTGGCAACAAATGTACCAGGAGTAAAGTAAGGAAATAAATTTTTATGCGGATTGCTATACCATCAAAAAATATTTCTAAATAGAAAGCAGATGATTCACATAAATAGGATGGAGAAATAAAATTTGTTTGATTTTGTAGAAAATACTGTAGTATTAAGTTGTTCTATAACTTCATACAGTGATTTTTGCAATTTTTAAGCAAAATTTGAGAATTATTTACAAGTAATAGACCAACATAATTACAGGAAATGCACAAATTGGTATTTGTGAAAGCTTTATAATACATTGTATTTTTTTCATGGTTAGTCATGCCTACTTTGTATAAATTTTCGCCCTTTTTTGTGGCATCATTATCAGTGCAAATCTAGGGACATGAAATTTGGTGGCTTCCAATCGCTCAACTGGGGTCAGAATTCTACCCCTCACTTCTATTTCAAAGAGAGTTAATAAGGACAGAAGGTTTAGGCTTTGCAAAAACTGAGCTGGAATATTACCAGAAAAATTCCAATTAAAGTGAAAAAATGGTGGTCTTAAGTTTATTAAAAGTTTAATGCAGTTTGAAGTAATTGTGTGAAGTATGTGAGAAAGAATTCTTCTAAATAACAAAATATTGACTCATTTTTATCTGCCACTCATGAGTTTTGAAACTTCCTCACAATATCCATCTCTCCAGATCATTACCCTCATCTATTTTTACCTTCTCAAAGGACTCTATCTCACCAGGAACCATAAGAAAATGAGAAATTAAAGTTTGTAGGGTCAGTTTGCTTCCTGGATAAAAGCTTGGAGAACAAAGGGTGGTGCTACAAAATGCGTATAAGCTGGTTTTCTGTGTATGTGCGTGGGTTGTTGAAGGTAAATGAGGCATTATGCTGAAATTCAATAGCACAGAGGTAAGTCACTGACCTACCTGCTCAGACACTGAGTACTGGATAAATGGATATTTTTAAATGAAATTACTTCAGTGAAGTCATAGCCTGTAGATAAATGGGTAAAAGAAATCTGTATGAGACTTCTCAATTACAAGTATTCTTCATTACAAAGACATCTTGTTCCTAAATAATAAAAACAAAATTATGAGAGCAAAATATTTTTTTAAATTTCATTATACTTATTCTTTATTTTATTTTTGGTACAAGAGTATAGATTTTGTGAAATTATGAAGCCAGGTATATAGTTTTAAAGGATTCAGTGTGTAGAACGATAAGGAAACCTTCAAAGACATACAATCCGAGTCGCACTGTGGCCTCCCTTCTAATCACCATTTCTGTTCACTGCAGTGTAAATGTTAACATGCAATTCATGCACATGAGCAGCACAGAGATTTTACTCACTCAACACTTCTGGTAACTGCTATTGGTCCCAAACTCAATGACACCAGTGGAGTTACACTTACTTCAAGGGATGCTTCGTCAGCTCCTGAGTTGCTGACTTCTCATTCCAAGCAAGAAAGCTATTTGGTGCCAGATAAAGGTGGGATCTAGCTGGAACATGTAAGGCAAAAAAATGTCTCTGTCCCTGACATGTTTATCTGCCTCTTCTCTCACACCAGCCAGGATGTGATGTGTAGTGGTAAAGCACCCCAGTGATTTCAGTCCAGATACAAAAGTATTTTCTTTCCACACCTTTGTTTGGTCCTTGAGACAATACTTTGGCTCAAATGTCTGAAGTACCACACATTTTATTTCGGATACCACACAGACTCCATCATTTCTGTATGCCATGACAAATACTGTATGATTTGGGCACCCAAGGACTTGTCTTTATCTCTTTATCCTCCTGAGCTACCTTGTTCTAGTTAATGTTCAAGACAAGATATTGCATCAGTCTGGGCTCCTGGGGAATCTAATTACTTGTGTCTTAAAATTCTGAATGGAATAGTAAATCTTTGTGCCCTACTCAGAAACTGAAACCCATCCCCACAAACCCATGTAGATGTCCCATTCACACTGGTGTTGGAAGATTTTAAGCACTAATGTATCTTTGTTCACCAATCCATAAATTGGAATGAACATTTCATTGTTCATTGAAATCAGAAAACGATACCATAAGAATTTAACTCTAATAAATGTTTCAAGAAATCCCTGTGATATCATGGTAATAAGGAGATGAAGCTAATTTTCTATATACATTATACCCTGAAATGCCAGCAGAATTAATCTGAATTCTTCATGGTGAGGTGTGAGTAATTACAGCAAGATATTATGTATGTACCATACAGAACACTTCCGTAAATAACACATAAAGACTAAACTGTAAAACCAAAAAATATTACAGGCAATAAAACCAGCTATGAAAGCTGATTCAGGTAAAAATGTTTCATTATCCACTAGGATCTTTCTATTAGGTTTTTCGTCCCACAGCTCTCAACCATATCCAATTTAGAGTCTGCTGAGGGTGATTTTAGGCTCTTTGCTACATTTCAAAAATCAGCTTCAGATGTGTTCCCAACAGGGGCCTTCATAGAGATCTGAATAAAGTTTTTATCTGTACAAGCAAAAGCGTGAAAAAAAAATCCTAACTTAAAAATGTAATGGGTACAAAACAACATCGGCAAAGCAAGAATCTGATTGTCCCCTAGGGTTAATTGATGTTTAGAACTTGCAAAAGGAAAAAAAAAGGAATCCTACTGTCTTTTAAGTAGGACACTTATCTGTGATATGGTAATATTATTAACCTGCTAGAGTCTTTATTGACATGGATACTAATTTTCTACTTGTCCTAATGTTGCTTTAGTGATAGGGTTGGAGTCCTGTGTTGGTAGAAAAGTGCCATCTATTTTCCAAGGGATTTAAAACAATTTAACTGGGGGATTATTTTTTCTCACCATTAAAATAACTACATAAAAAAGCTTAAAGCTTCTGATAAAAGGAAAAAAAATAAAACCAAGCCACAATTTCAAGAAATTACCTCATGTTTAAAATATCTATATATCCTTAATATGGCTTCACAAGGGTGTCTCACTGCCATTAGCCTGTAACTAGGAAAGATGGTGTAAGACAGAAAAAGAGAAATAACTGTATTCTTTGCAGTTATTTTCTATGTTTTCTCAGTGTAAGAACTGAAATTTCAGGTCATGGTCAAATGAAACAGATATATTTACAAGGATTTTAAACCTGATGCTCCTCTTTTATATTATCTGTTTTATTGTTCTAGCTATTTATATGCTAACATAATAACACTGACCACTCAGACCAAGGCCATGCAGTTGAGTAGGAAAGGAAAAGTTCAAAAGTTTATTATTTTTAAAAGAAAACATTCTCTATTCATGGTGCTATAGCTCTGCTCAGTGCCTTCTTGTTCAGTGAATAAAAAAATTAAACACCTTAGCCACTTTTTCAATTATAAAATAATACTTTTCACAGTTCTGCTCTCTGCATATCTGCACTGTTCAGTACCTGTAAAATTGCCTATACTGCTCAGTTCTGAAGAAGAAAAGCTGAAAAATTAACCTGATTTGGTCAACCTGCAACAGAGAAAAATAAAACCTGAGATTAATCATGTCATCCCAAAGACAGGTGACACAATGATGGTTATTATCTGGCCATGCTGGTTTAAATGAAACTGTAGATCAGCAATGAGGAAGTAAAAGCACTCCTGAAAGAGCTGTGTTTCCCTGATAGTCAACTTCTCTTCATGCTGAGGTTTTCACTCTCAGGTGCTGTTTAAGGAACAGTTCAGATTAGATTTCTCTCAAAAACTCTTAGATAAAAATAATAGAATTTACACTTATGGATTATTTTATTTCTGTTACATTTGCACATACAGCAGCAAGTACATTTGTAGTATATATATGACACTTAATTTTCTGCATAGATTTTCTTCCCTCTCATCGAGAGTTTTCATTTTTGATCAGTACATGCTTGTTTGGGGCAAAATGCTTGTTCCACAGCTCAAATTGTTACAATGCTTTTGGACATGATAAAAATGGGAATAAGGCTGCTTCCCAATTCTGTCTTGTTAGCACCTGTTTTAATACAGTGTGCTCTACAAGCTATAGTAATTTTTGCCAGTGCATGGCCTGCTCTTCTAGCATCTTAAGGACAGTGGAAAGCAGAGGAATTGACACAGCTACTATCCATAGGAGCTCTAGAAGTGCAGAGCTCTTTCACACTCTGAATTGACATACTAGCCACTGAAGACAATATTTTTTTTACTGCTCAAGCCTTAGGGCATACTCAGTGAAAACCATAATTTAGAAGTAGAGATACTTTTCTGTAATATTCACCGTCAAGAATTTCTTTCAGCTTGCATTAAGAGAAGTAGTTTTTTGTGTTAGAAAAGATTGTGCTCCAAGCCACGTACCTCAATTATAATCTGAGGGTTTGTAAGTGAAATTAGTCATCCATGGCATTGTAGTATTCCAGCACACAGATCGCTCAGGGATGTTGCAATGCCTAGGAACAGTTGCTAAATTAATAAATTAATCATGTCTTCACTTAGCTACTGCATTATATCATTATGAATTTGTGAAGTTTGTATTCCTCTTTCCCTTAATTTAAACAGCTCAATTTTTTCCCATGGGCCAAAGTATGAAAACAAATACTAAATCACAGAATCATAATTATCCTATAAATGAAGTAAATGAAAGTTAATTGGAACCTGTTTTTACAAAATATAATGCAGTATATCCTTAGAAGATGCACAACGAGATTCAGAGTGCCTGCTGTGTTAGTTAAAATAGGACTTGAAGAGACTGGCTCTGATAGAGCAGAAACTGATGAGAAAATCTACCTCATATTCACTAAATATTCTCCTTCCAGAGTGAAATTTCTCTTGACAACTGCATGCATAAAGGAAGTGTTTCAGAATGTAAAGCTGGCTGCCAGCTTCCCAACTAAGGTAGGGTAAGATTGCCAGATGAGGTGGAAGGATGTTTAAGATATACCTAGTGTCCTCTAGCTTCTGCTACTGTTTATCTTTTTTTCCTTAGGTAAACCACTGTTTTATCTAAATTATATTTATATAAAGTATATAGAACCTCACTATGTCTTGCTTAATCTCTCTTCTGAATTCTCAGGTGATTCAAATGTGGAATGTCCTCAAAAGACCATGCAATACTGAAGAAGGAGGACAGACTGAGAGAGGGTAGAGTAAAGGATTTATGAGCTTCTGCCAGAGGAAAACTAAGAAAGCAAGAACAAGAAGTTGATTTTGCTATCCAGTGATCAGAATATTCATCTTAAAAGAGGAACCAGGCCCTTGAGTCTGTGGGTGATTCAGTTGGGTTTTTTGTTCGGTTGATTTCACTTGGTCCATTTCTCTGGTCCAGTTTTTTCTGAATTAAAATGCAGACAGTCCTATCAGTCTCCTTGCTCATGGGGTGAAGTGAGATGCAGAAATTATGCTGTGTAAGCACTATTCAGTAATAATTAAAACATTGGTGCATTGTCATCACTGTTTTCAGCATGACATGTGACAGCAAAAGTTGTTTTTAAGATTGCTTACATTTATGATGTAATTTCTAATGATTTCTATTTATTTATTTGGTATTTTTTCTATTTTTCCATTTTTAAAGATAATCTTACTGTCTCAGTTAGGCTTATCTATATTGGCTATGTTATCTATTGTCCTTTTTAATGGTCGTAGTTAATCAGGATATGCCCATTCTAAGCCAATTAACTTTGGTAAATTATTTATGGTTTTTTATTTATGATTTCTCAGGGAATAAAATCATGTGGGCTTTTTTTTTAAGGCTTTGGTTGTTTGCTTGCTTGCTTTCTTGCTTTGGAGAGTCTTCTTCCCTACCACAAACCCCAACATCACTGAGACTGGAATCTGGACCATGAATCTTAAAACACACGTCTAATGGATAATTAAAATAACCAGATTACAAATATTTGACAAGATTTTGGCAGTTTTTCCAAGGGTTAAACAATATTACTCTTAAAATATTACCACTTGTTTTCAAATATGAGATCTCTAGACAACTTCTATTTATATTCCCTAATTAATTAACAAATACAATTTACATATATTTCAGAAAAAAATTAATTTTAGATTGGCACTATAAAGGCCTTTTCAGACCCTCTGTAACAATTCTGAAATAAAAGTAAGAGATCAAGAATGAATTTTGTGTCATGTAGCATTTTAGTTTCATCCTTTTTTTAATTTGCCTCTGCACACTGACCATAATTATGAATTTCTGTCTGCATTTTATTAAACACTATTGATATTGCTAATTTCCTGTAACTTTACAGAGAAAACTTCCTTTTTACTATGATTAAGTTTTTGTTGAAATGTTAATTTGCTGTGGACTTTTGTAAGGTATCTTACATTTTTTTCTGCTGTCTAAAAAAAAGTGTGACTTACACTTTGTCAGTGGAGTGAAAAATAAACAAAAGAATAATCTCCATCTGGACCAAGTGACTTTAAATATTATAGAATTATTGAGTGATTTGGTTTGGAAAGGATCTTAAAGATCATCTAGTTGAAGCACCTCTGCCACAGACAGTGACAACTATCCCTAGATCAGGTTTTTTAAAGCTTCATGCAACCTGGCCTTGAACACTTCCAGTGACTGAGCATTCACAGGTTCTCTGTGCAACCTGTTCCAGTGTCTCATGGACTTTGTAAAAAATTTCTTCCTTATTTCAAATTGTTGTGGATTTTTTTTTTTAGTGGTACCCCCTAATTCAGTGTTCCCACTGAAACTCCAAACCACCATGCTGCTGCTTGCTTGCTCCCTCTCTCCTCTTCCCATTCCCCCTTGTGGAGGGCTGGAGAGGAGCATTGGAGGCACAGAAGAGAAAGATCACGGGTTGAGATAAGAACAATTTACTGGAAACAACAATGAGATAAAACAAACAGTAACACTGGCAAAACTAATGAGAGGTGGTGCAAGAAGAAAGAACCATTACTGCTCACCCAACAATTGGGGGCCCCAACAATACACAACACCTGACCACAGCCATGCCACTCTCAGCAGTCCCTCCACTCTGAGCCAACATTACCCAAACCTCTCTGTCTGCCACACTTACTTGACAGAAAGGGACCTGTGCTCCCTGAAAGAGAGTCCCTTTGCCCTGCAATGTTGTGAGGTGGTATAGAGTAATCTCTGTGTCCTAGCTATGCTCCCTCCCAGCTACCCTGAAAAATTAACCCCATCCCAGATGGAACCAGAACACTTGTCTAAAACTACCCTCTTTCAGTTTTAAGCCATTTCCCCTTGCCCTGTCACTGCAGACTCTGGTAAAAAGTCTTTCTCTATCTCTTTTCTAAGCATTCATTACACAAAAATTCTTTCTTCATCTTTCCTCTAAATCCCTTCTATAAGCAATAAGGTCTCCCCAGAGCCTCGCTTCTCCAAGTTGAATAACTCCATCTCTCAACCTTTCTTCGTCAGAGAGGTGTTTCATCTCTCTGAATATTTCTGTGGCCCTGCTCTGAACCTGCTCTAACAGGTTACTGTCCTTCTTGTTTTGAGATCCTCAGAGCTGGATGCAGTACTCCAGGTGTGGTCTCACAAGAACAGAGTACAGGGTAAGAATCTATTTGTCATTCTGCTTTTGAGGCACACTGCTATCTCATGTTAAAGTTTTTTATCCATCAGGATCAGATTTAAAATTCATGAACTCAAATGTAATCTAATGTAATCTTAAATTTGCCTTACATATTTTTTAATTTATTTTTCATTTTTAGAGGGGAAGCTAAAAATGCTTGTGGCCAAGGAAGGCATCAAAAATTGTGGTGAGTGGGAATTGCAGGAGTTCATATTCTTATTTGAACTTCCTTTCAAATAATTACATTTTATATCAGAGAAAAAGTTGACTTGGAGAGAGCTGGAGAGAAGGAGCTGAGTGATTCCAGTGCCACTTTGGGGATTGTATGACAGTGTTTGTAAAAAAATAATAGCAGAACACTTATTTTTATACACATTAGGTGAAGTTGCATTTCACATCAATAATTTTGAGCCAAGAAGACTGTAACTCACAGACTTGAAAGGCAATTTTTTTTCTGTTATGCTTATTCTAAGCCAGGCCTATTAATGGAAACATATGAAAGCAAAGAAAGGTGAGGATTTGCCACTAAATATAAATGAAAAAAGCATGCATCTGTTTAACCATTTTCTTATCTATTTCTCTTTCCAGATTCCCCAGAAGATTGTGTATATGATGTATTTCTCATACTGAGAAGAGCTATTGGAGTGAGGTTGTGTAATATCCAAATAATAAGATTTTATAAGATATCTCCAGATGTCTGAAACCCTTATCAGACACCACTAATGTATTTCTCAGGTTTTCAGGTTTCTCTTGTGTGCTATAATCATGCACTCTTATGTTCTAATTATAATGGCATTAGCAGGCTTTTTTCTTCTTTTTAAAGTAGGCACATGTAGCATTTCAGTGGCTGTATCATTGTACCTAACTAAGATGCAGATAAGACTTAGCATGTTTCATTTAATTTAGAAAGGCATTACGGCACTTTGATGGCACTGTTAAGTGCCATCAAAAAATTGCTCACTAAGTTAATTTTCCTCCTGAATGGTAACAGTTGTGTATTTTATTCAAGTCCAGATATCCAGCATCCTTGTGTTTCCCACCTCTTTCGGTTTCACCTTCAGGCACATTCTAACACCTCTGCCTTGGTGTATCCCTAAAGAACATGCACCAAAGCCCTTACTCGCCTCAGGCATCTTGCATTCATCTGTGAGTACAACTGTGCAGCTTCTTGACTCCACATAAGCCTTTCAACACTACAGACCATGGCTTATACACATCAATTGAAGCAAAACTAATTCTGTCATTGCTCTCATGTTAAGTCAGAAAGCTTTAAAGAGCATTTTCTGTTGCTAAATCAGAGAGATATTTTGGATTCACTTCTGTCCTTATAAGCACAATGGTGCTAAGTTATTTCATATATGAAGTGATACCCCCCAGTTCAATACAGTCTAGGAGGGGAAGTTGTTGAGAGCAGCCCTGAGGAAAAGGATTTGGGGGTACTGGTGGATAAAGGCTGGACATGATCCATCAGTGTACACTCACATCTCCAAAAGCCAGCCATATTCTGGGTGGTATCAAAAGCAGCATGGCCAGCAGGTCAGGGGAGGTGATTCTACCAATCCACTCTGCCCTCATCAGAGCCCACCTGGAGTGCTGTGCTCAGCTCTGAAGCCTTCAGCACAGAAAAGACATAGACTTGTTGAAGTGCATCCATAAGGGCCACAAAGATGATCCTCTCCAATGAGGAGAAGCTGAGAGAGCTTCTCCAGGTTGTTCAGCCTGGAGAAGAAAATGCTCTGTGGAGACTTTATTACAGCCTTTAAGTACTTAAAGGTATCTTAAGATGGGGACAAGCATTTTAGCAGGGCCTCTTGTGAGAGGACAAGGAAGAATGGTTTTAGAAGCAGTTTAGAAAAGAGGGTAATTATAGACTAGTTATAATGACAAATTTTTTTACCATGAGACTGGTGAAACACTGTAACAAATTGAATAGAATAGGAGTAGATGTTCTGTCCCTAGAAACATTCAAGGCTAGGTTGATTGGAACAACTTGATCTAGTTGAAGATGTCACTCTCATAGCAGGGGGTTTGACCTAGATGATCTTTAAAGGTCTCTTCCAAGCCAAAATATTGTATGGTTCTAACTATGGTTGATAAATGTTAAAGAAAGTGAAATCTGGACCTCCTTAGAGCAAGTATGACATTTTATCCAGACAGAACAATCTAGCTTTCCATGATAATTTTGGTCTAGAGTTTGAATGGTCTGTGTTCATATCTTTTGTTTGGAAAAAAAGCACTGACCCATTGTGGGGATGAAATTTTGTACATTATCTATATTATAGTGAACTATCTAGTCTGAGTTTTGATTATTGTAACTTCTACTGGTTAAAAAAAAATCCCACTGGCATGCAACCAGTATCTGCACAAAAATTTTAGATTAAACATGAATGATGATGGGAGAACTTGTCATTTTTCTACTTCCCTCCACTGAAGACATCTGGCAAATTGTTAATGTAGTTTGCTACCCTAGCAGCACTATTGATTCCTTGCCACTTCTTGTTACCTATTGGTGAAGAGCCAGAAACAGAGCAGAACATTTTGGAAATCAAATGATGTCAAGATCAAATCATGTCCGATCTTTCCTTTAAAAAGTATTTGTAATTTCTGTCTTAAACATGGTAATTTTCTTTGTGTCAGTAAACCTCTGCCGAGTTTAATTCAACCAACATTCTTTAACTTTTGCTGAAATGACCAGCCTACCTGCTCTCCTGAAGCCCCCAAATTCAATTTATCCATTTCTTCTCTGCTAGTAACTTATTAAATAGTGAGTACAAATTTAAATGCTGTTTTTCTAATTTTTAAATTCTCACAGCTGACTCACAGAAGTTATTCAAATAAAAACCACGCTGAGGGACTTTTTTCTGCTTTGGCTTTCTGCAACATCACTTCTGACCATCTTCAGAAAAGCTGTTTTCTCAGTGTCTGGACAGATAGAGTTTGAAAAATGGCTACTTTCCCAGGCTCTGTAGCTTGGTCATACAAAAACAGAGGTCTGTGGTAGATGGCAGAACTGAACTGTATTTTTCATTGTCTGATAGGTAGGATTTTTTCATGGTATTTTTTTTCAGATCTAAGCTTCTCAAAGATGTTATTTATTGTTCATAAACTTTTACACGTAGAATAAATGGAGAAAAGGATGCCATTAAGGTAAGCACAGATAAAATTTGGGAAGCTGCTGTCCCATAATTGTATTCTTGGTGGACTTGGAACTGTTATTTTTGTAGTTGGACTTAAAGGCCTTTACCATCCTTAACAATTCTATGATTCTATGATCTAAATAATGAAACAAGTACAAATGTTGAGAAAGATATGAAATATAATCAAACCATAAACTTAGTGATATTTTACTAATGCCACATTAATTCCTCAGGGAATTTGGCTGAGGGAATGGTGAAAGGAGGAAATAAGAGGAAATTTTATTTTAGAAGGACCAAAAGAGACAGACATCAAATCTGGGAGAGAAGGCAGTCAGAAATAAAATTAATCTGACAAATTAATGACAGGGAAATTTTGGAAACAAAAAGAAGAGAGTTTGGAAAGATTGGAAGGTAGAAGGGAATTAAACAAGATAT
Organism: Molothrus aeneus; assembly: GCF_037042795.1. NCBI lineage: Eukaryota > Metazoa > Chordata > Aves > Passeriformes > Icteridae > Molothrus > Molothrus aeneus. The sequence goes on along the minus strand of NC_089646.1, from coordinate 140,150,431 downwards.
GTGACTTTTAATGTAAAAACATGAAAAAAGGGATGTGCTACTTATTGGAACAGAAATGCTCCTATGGTACTCTGAGACTGTACTTCTGTGATAATTGTCTTTGGTAATCATTCTGAAGTGTCGGATCAAGTAGACCCACAAGCTCATCCTTAAGCTGATCATTTATCAGGGTACTTATGCTCTGTCTGTATTGAACAGAGTAGATACACACAATGGCAGGAGAGCTATCCCACAGCCCTTGGCATCTCAACATCACAAGCCTCCCTAGTACATATCTTGCTCTAACTCATTCTCCTCTTGCATGTTTTATGGCCCAAACAGAAAATATTTATGTAAAAGTAGGTAAGAACACTATGTGTGTCAGCACTGTCACTTGTCCTGGCTGGAATATGGACAATGTCCCAGGATCATTCACTTGCTGACATGGGTTAAAGCGACCATGTTGCACTAGGTGCACCTCAGAATCACGGTCTTCATTCTTATCCTAATGCTGAAGTCCTGAAAGGTTGTTTTATTCAGATTGTGTCTTACTACTTTTCTTCCCAGATATTGGCCAGGATCATGACTGTGCCACTTTGGCATGGCATGACACTTTGGTAGTGTCAAGTGCTGGAAAACTCAGAAGGACTCAAACATAGCTTCCTAGTATATACATCTTTCTGAGGGACATTTATGTTATATCAATTCCCTTGGGGAAGACATGGAGGCCCCTTGACAGTGTGACACAGTAGAAAATCCCAGAAAGCTTAGATGAGTTGGTATGGTGCTGCAATCAAATTCTGCAGAGGATTTCAAGATAAAAAGCAGGAAAATGGGGAACTTACTAATGCTGCTAGAGGATCAAATGAAAAGAAGATAATTTTCCTGCTTTCATAGGATGTTATGACCAGTTAATAGTTCAAGTAGTTCAAACATTTACTATTCAAGTAATCCTCTAGCAAGTGAATAGGCATTTCTGGTTTACAGAGCAGCTATTTTGTATTTTTCTGATTGATCATTGTAGAATGCCCTGAAGGATGTTTCAATTAGCATCAGACAAGAGCTGTCCAGAATACCTGTGTGTAAGAAAACAGATTATTAGAGAGGACTCCCATGGCATATGTCACAAATAGCACTTTGAGGTAAATGGTGACTGGGTTGGGTTGACCTTGGAGGAATGTCAGGCCTTCATCAAGCCACTCATCATTCCATCCCTCAGGTAAGTAAACAGGGGAAGTAAACACAACAAAAAGCTTGTGGATCAAGATAAGGACAAGAAGATCACTCAGCACTTGCCATTACAGGTGGAACTAGCTTGACTTGAGGGAATTATTTTCACTTATTGCCAGTCAAATCAGGGTAGAATAATGAGAAATACAAAGAAATCTTAAAACACCTTCTTCCTTCACCTCCCTTCTTCCTGGGCTCAACCTAACTCCTGAGAGTTAGAGACTCTACTTGTCTACCTCCTTCCTCTAAGCAGTACAGGGGGATGGGGAATGGCAGTTGCCCCTACATATGCATCCTCATTTTTTTTTCCATACCTGAGATGTGTTTACTAGCATATATAGACCTGGGTCACAAGAAAGTTTTTGCTGTTTCTCCTTTATTTCTGCTTCAAAAGCTTGAGAAAATTGTGGTTGTTCTTTCAGTTGTTGACCAGGTCATTGTTCTGACAGTTTCTCTGACGTTGTTTTGAGAGTATAATCAGACAGGATAAAGGTAAAGAGAACTTATTAACCCAGCAGAGGTGATCCAAGAGGATGTGACCCTACCTGCATGTTGTGAGAACAGTGAGAACGGAAATGAAGGCGGAAAAAGCTGAGAATGTCAGTAGGGGCAGCTGTGTCTGTTCTGCTCACCAAGGCTCTTTGCCATTGATTCAGTGCTGCTTCAGGGCTTCTGACAGCTCAGTTCTGCAAAAGTCAGTGCCACGTACAGAAAGATTGACATACTACATTGTACTACTGAAATTCAATTCTGTGAAGTCTGTAAAAACCTTATTGATCTGTTGAATATTCAAAAGTGTAGGGGGAATCTCTGTTGAGATAATTTTCATGTTTCTTGTTCCCTAAGCAGCAAAACGATTGCAATATTTACTGATTTTTTTGCTTTGTATTTATATCAATATCCCGGCATGGTAATTAGATGTTCCTATTACTGGTGTTTCCTTACTGTTACTCTCCTAACACTTGAAAAGCCGCTCTTCCCATTTCTCTTCAATCTTGCTCCTGACAGATTACTTTTAGGCTCTCACTGCAGACGACTTCTTGCCAAGAGAAGCAAAAAAACATCCCTCTGATTGAATCATAAGAAAACACTTATTTTGGGCAATTATCTGGCATTTTCAGAAATCTCTGACTGGAGACAGACATACCTATTTATTTTTGGTAAGAAGCCTGTTTCTCTTTATTGACTCTAAAGGCACTCTAGGTCACCATCTTAGATTTGAATGTACAGTTTCAGGTTTCTAAATTTGGTGAGATGAAACCCACTGCAGGTTGAGAATGTAGATATTGTTTGCTAAATGCTTTTTCTTTCATTGGTTTTGAACATCCTGCTGTCTCTGGTGGGATTCTTTGGAGCTCTACAAAGCAAGTAGACATCTCATGTCTTAGAATCTGCTGTGGGCCTGTTTATGACTAAGCTTAGGAGGTGCAGCTGGACCATCCAGGCACAGATTTTTAAGGAGGTGAGGGAAGTGTTCAAGCATTTCATTTCTGTCAGGTGGCATTTTTATAATTCCACTTTGGAATAATAGCTATGATAATTTCAATAAAGTCGCTTTACCAAAGGAATAAAAAGAACGTGAAACAAGTTTGGTTTTTTTTTAAACAGGGTTTTGAAATTAGAAGTATAGAAATATCACAGAGTATAAAAGAATGTTGTAAACTACATGAAACAAATGAAAAATTACTGTGTGTTTCTGATGAATAATCTCTAATGAAGGGACTATTTCTATTTGTCTGACTGCATGAATAAGGTGGTAGAAGTCTAGTTGCAAGATATAATTTTACCTGACACTTGTGTTTTGTTATGAAATTACCACTGTGGAGACCAGCTCCCTGTCTGCCAGGCAGATTTTTTTAAAGTTAAATTGAAGTGACTGACTCTGTTGCAGATAGCTGTAGGCTGGATTTCTACTTCCTACTAAAGGACTGGGAAGAAGAGCTCTACCATCACGAAGCAGCAGATTGATTACACTGGCAATAAATAGATTTTCATTTGTATTTGGGCCATTTCTTCTCAAGTGAATTGAAAGAGTTCATCTGAATTTCAACTTTATTTGACACTCTAATTTCTCCAGCTGAAATTGCTGGCTGGAATGAGCTCCATTTAAAACTTTTCAATATGTAAATCAGGTAATTATTTCCACCCCCCCCCCCCCCCCCCCCCGCATTTTTGACCTGGAGATGAAAGAACAACAACTTACAAATAACAGTAAGTCTTCCACATCTTCAATAATGTGAAGTAAAATGGAGTGAAGAAAGATTTGTCAATAATATTATTGACCACAAATCCTCATGCACCGATGATCCAATATATTTTTTAATGATAAGATTTGTTTTTAATTTTTGCTCCAAGTGTAATGTACTCACCTATTAACTATGGTATTGATCTATTGATCCATTGGAGTAGGAAGTGGAATATTTTCATTGGAATGATATATGTTTGGTATTGACTGCCTGACTGAAGTCAGGATGACTGATCCAGCAGAGGATGTGCATGTTGACTTTCAGAGGCACCTGATAAAGGACAGGCTCTGCTGCTGAAAATAACAAGCAACCTTATATGGACAATATTAACTATGAAATGTCATGTTGGTACCTAGTGTTTCAAAATGCTCACAGTCTTTGTCTCAACTGTTCCAAATTTCAGAGGTTGCAAAGAATCTTTTCAAAAAGTTTTTATATCAGAGTAGGCCTGATAAGATGTAAAAACACTCAACTCTATCCATAAATTCAGAACAACTGTGTTAGCAAACAGATCATATAATCCATATGAATTGCTGTGCAATTCAATTTTTTCATGAAGCTCTTCCTTCAATGTAGTAAAAAATTATGGATTGTAATTTTTTTATTCCATGGTATATCAATTATAGAATAATGATAATGCTTAGCATAATATCAATACATTTTCTGGTAATACTTAATGCGTGATCATATCTTGTTCTTGGATTGTTCCTAAGGGTGAATGAATGAGTACTAGTAAATGCTTACTTCACCATAGCTCCCTGAGACCTCAAAGCTAATTCTACCTGAGACCTCAAAGCTACTTCTACCAAGAATTCTAGGTACCAAGAGAACCTGGATATAGCACATGTGGTTTACTGTTGGCATTGTGGGTAGAGAGCTGCTGCTCTCCCAACAGACATCACACTTTCAAGCTCCTGAAAAAGTTTTTCTGTCTTGAATAAACAATATGTTTTTTTAAAGAGGAACTGGAGAAAAATTGTACTTGGCTTTTTACAGTACCAATTAAAAAAAAAAGTGTATAAACAAAAGGAAATAAATGCAATAAATAATCAAAATAATGTATTTGGTAGATTTTGCAACCTTAGACAAAATTCAAATTAAATGACATATAAGGGGACTCTTGTGGGATAAATACTGCAAAATCACACTACAGAATTTCCCTGATAGGGAAGATAGAGATCCTTGTGGGGATGGTAGAAGCTATCTCATTATGAAATAACAGATAAAGAAAAGAATATAATGTTGGGCTTGGCATTGTAAGCATAAATAGGAACATAAAATGTAAAAGATCAGTACGCATTAGAAGTAAGGAGGCTCAAATTAATAACTTTGGTAGATTATATAGTCCAAGATGCAGAGGGGAGATGCCTAGGAACTGTTGTGTCAGCAAAACCCTAGAGGCAATTGAGGCATAGGTCCAAGGAACAGTGATCTTTATAGATGGAGAAATATTACTAGAATATGGTGAAAATTTCCCTTCTTGAGGACTTCTGGTAAGTCTTGTAATATATTCACATAGTGCAATATCTGTATTACTGGATATATCTCAAGGCACCAAATTACCATAAAATACAGACAAACTCAAGAATGTTCAGTGCTGGGCAATAATAGCAGTGAGGAAGTAGTTTATGGGAAAGGCTAAGCTCTATAGCTTGGCAAAGAGTGGCCAGCAGGGAACGTGATGGCAGGCTGGTACTGAGGGGTGCAGTCAAACAGAAGCACAGTCTAATTTTATATCTTAATAAAAAGAGGAGTAAAAAGAAGCAGAGGGATGAAATTATGAGAGGAAAAATCAAAGAAAGAGTTCTTGAGAGAGAGATTTATTTTCTTTGAGTATGATCTCACAAGAGAAGCAATAGAAGCTCTATAACAAAGAAAATTTAAATGAAAGTGAAAAAACCTGCTAGTGTATAGACAGTGGAGAACACTGGTCTACACTGTGCCACAGTCTGGCACAGATGTAGACTGAATGGTTTAAGAGTCCTATAATTCATGTTTATATTCTAAATCACACTGGCGTAAATAAGTGACTGTGGTGTGTCAGTCTATAAAATTACCTCTGTAAAACAAACCAATCAGACACTATCAAAATGAATCTTTTGTTTAAATTAAAGTGGTTTTGTTAGTATTTTGACAGCTTTCTGTTACTTTCCATGTTTTTACTGTCATAAAAACAACTCTAAGTTCGTGGAGCAGAAACATGTCTACCACAAATATTCTGTTTCTGCACAAGAAATATCCTTAGCTTTCCACTGTTGAAGATATTTCATACCTTTTTTTAGATAGAATGTCTGATCTGTAAGAAAATTAGCTCAGAGTTTAAAAAATCTATACTGTGATTATTTAAATGAATTTTTTTTCACTTTTCCACAACAGTCACAGAACCGTCATGTGAAAAGCATCTGATTCTGAGTCATAAAGATGTACTTTGCAAAATAAAAACATGGTTTTGAAGGAGGACTTGCTGAGCCATCAAATCCAGTCCACTTCCATAACTACCAAAGACTTTTAAAAATATATTTTGCTCAGGAAAATGCACAAAATATCTCTTCTAGACTCTCACCTTACCACTGAGGTTTCATTAGATTTGTGTGAGGGGAGTACAAGTAAGTTCACTTTGCAGCTCTAATTCTTCCTTGATAACAAAAATGTCAGATATCCACAGTTTAGACAGGAATGCATTTCACTTTAGCTAGCAATGCTAATCTCTTTCTTTTACAGTTCCTTTCCTATATTTTCATATTTTTCAAGCAGTGCTGTGTCTTCCTTTTAGATAGAAAACTGAACCACCCGAATTCACAAACAGCAGTTCAAAAGTATTTCCAGGAAAAAAATTAGGTCTCTTGGATCAACTTTCAAGTAAATTTGTGTAGTCTCACATGAGACAGAAAAGGTCTAATGGAGTTGCAATAAATTTATATCAAGTGAGGATGAGCTTCAGGTCTGGCAGTCCCATGCCCTGTGCACTGGCTCATGTTGCCTCACCTAACAACAGCTCTCCTACTCTCTCCAGTGCGTGGAGTCTCCAAGGAAGGATGCAAAAACCATGTGCTGTCTGGTGCATTTGATCTGAGGAGAGAGAACCATAATATTCTGGGCTGCAGCACATGGATTCTTAATTGTGTGGCAGAATTAAGGAGGAAACACATGAAGCAAATTGTATTTCCTTCAGTATTTTTAAAAAGCATTGTAATACTGCATAGCAGCCAGAATGTTCCAGCATGTGTGTTGTTTGAAATATTCAAAACAGATCTTGATCTTGAAAACATCCCACTTTCCACATTATGTATGTTAAAGCATTTGTTAAGTAGGAAGACAAATGTTAATTGGTTATGAAAAATTCTTAGCAACTTGTCTGGGTCTGTGTTTGACTGTTGCTTGAAGAAGTATAAACCAACCTGCTTTTCTTGCTGCAGCTAATTACAGCACAAAGTTCTTAAACAAAGTATAGGAAGGAAACAAATCTTACCACTCAGTGTCATTTCACCTTCTAAGAACATTAAATCTTTCTGGAGACTTTTTTTTTTTGATTTCTAGAAGCTTCCTTAATAAAACACACAAAAAGATGTGCAAGGTCGTATTTTCACATTGAAATGATGGGTGAAATCATTCTTGGGAATGACAGGTCTATAATAATTCAAAAATAAAAACAAATGTAGACAAATCTTAAGATAGTAAAATACAGTAAGTTTTGTGTACTATTCCACAGTGTTCATTGCAAAATGTAAGTTTTCATAACAGTAATAATAAAAAAAAATTAGACAAAGGTAAATAGGACAGTGGACCAAATAGTATCTCTCAGCTCATCACCTGTAGAAACATGGCTTGATTTTACTAGAGTTCTTGACATTGAAGTATATGGCATACTCCAGGGTATGATCTCTATCAAGCATTTTTATGTTAGTAAAACAGAAATATTTCAGATTAGAACTATGAGACTCTTCTTCCCCTATACTATCACAACTTTCCCATTATAGTTATCTGCAGTAAATCCTTAAAGTGAATGGTACTGCTGTAGGAAAGCAATTTATCCAGCGATAATGTCCCATCAAGCACAATTGGTTGGCAGCTCTTATGCTATTATTTCAAGGACAGCAAGTTGCCTTACTCCTGAAGTGAATGGCATCCAGCCAGGTGCTGTCTGAGACTGAAAAACTACAAATTGGTGTACTGTTTTCTTTCTCTCTCTATTCTGACCTAGTTAGGAGGAGATGTGGGGAGCAGGCACAGCAGGAATGTGAAGTGCTAGGAGGGAGTATCTGAGTGAGCATGGAATTCAACTCAGCAGAAATCTAGTGGGACTGGGTGACACAAGGGGTAAGAATATGGGGCATGAAACCATTTAGGCTGATTAATTTGGTCTGTAGGCATTAATGAATTGCCAAGTGATAGCTGTTCCTTGACTTATGTGAAATAATCTGTTGGACTTGGTAACACTTTGTACAATTAACTACCAGGAGGTTTAAAAGCAATGGTGGAATTTGCACTAACATTGGATAAAAATAAAATGGTTTTAGAGAGTGACATAATTATCAGAATTGGGTTAATACCAATTGCCTTTAAAGTGAGTTGCTCATACTGGTGCTAGGGGAAAGTGCAAAACTCAGAGTAGAAGGAACGCAGTGAGACAGGTCCTTTGACTGCTATCTTAATTTTGATTAACAAGTTAGTGAATGGACATTAACTATGCATCTTTTCCAGCATTCTAGGTAATGCAGGAATATCAGTACCATAAAACAAACAAATAAACAAAAAGGTAGAAATTAAGTATATCTAAGAATCCTGCAAACATTTCACCAAATATTTTGAATTTTTAATTCAGGCCATCTTCTGCCTTTAGTATAGCACTGTAGGGGCAGATTAGAGGGCATAAATCAATCTCTGTCTGAAATTTTAGAAAGTTGCTCTGTTGGACAACATGTACCACTTTTCAAAGAGAGTAGCTGTGCGTCTTGCTCCCATTTTCAATGGCTGCTGCACATGAAAAGCTAGGCTGTCTGACCCCAAAACAAGAAAAGTTTATTCTTTCCCTCCTTGTGACATTTATAGCTTATATATTAAAAATCTATCCAAATAACTCTGCAGAAAACTTTCTGTTTGCTGTCATAGAGATTTAATGGGTTATTATGGTGTGGATAGCTAAATATCAAAGTTTATCTTAAGATGTGTTGGTAACTGAGAATCTGTGAACAGAAATGTCTCTAATCATGGCACCAGTTAAAACAAACAAGTCCAAAATGTGTGCAAAATATACTCTGCTTTGTGATCCTCAGTGACCAGCGTTCCAGCTTTTGTAAACATATCTGTACTGTCTTAGAACATATCAGCAAAATTACCTGAAACAGTGCACCTCTACACTAATGACATTTTTCCAGTTTAAATCCTATTTCTGTTGTTCCATAAGCTCAAATAACTTCTGTTATACTTTAAAAATCCATCATATTTTCCAGTTTCCTACTGTCAAAATCAAAAATCAATTTATATGTAATAATTTGTTCCATTTGATGACCATTAATTAATAATGTGATAAACTCATAGGGAAATTCTTCTGTATCTATGTATAATTGTATTCATGTATGTGTGTTGCAAAATATGATGACTTTATTTATTTAAACTAAGTTACAAAACCATCTAAGATACTGGAATACCTCTAAATAGCAAATTGTTAAAAGCACTCTCTGTTAGGATATCATATTTCTGCAGTGAATTTAAATTCACTCACCAGAAGGTGCCAGTCTTGGTCCATAAACCTAAGAACCTAGTAATTGCATTTCAGTAAAGTCTATTATAAGGGTTTCAGTGAAAATGAAAAGCACAGAGTTCTAGAAGGTAGAACACAAAACAAATTCCAGACTGAACCCACTAAGTCACGTAAAGGTAATAACAAATGTATGAAGAAGATTAATCATTTTCACTCTGATGTAAAAATAATGTAGCCCCCATGAAGGAAGGGACAGGGGAAATGGTAGATTGTAGATTCTACACTTACAGAAGGCCTTCCTTTCTTCAGCCTATGTCCACTTGCTTTCCATTTATATATGTTTTATGTTTTGATTGTTGTGGAATAAGCATGGATCGTTATAGCCAAGAGGTTTTAGACTGTGAAGTACTGAGTTTTATTTGTTGAAATTGATTTTATTCTTTAAATCTGTCACCAGAGACATATATCCAGCTACCCTCAGCAATGTGTGTAAAGTAACTTTCTTCCAAATGCTATAGACCCTTCTCTTATTTTACGTAAGATCAAAGAACAAGCCTAAAGTCTGGAAGGTCATAATGTGGCATTCCTGCTCACTATGTTTACATAGTTCATGCAAATACAGTAATCACAACATTTTATATAAGCATAGCTTCAAGGGCAATGATTTACTTTGCCCCATCCTGCTTTTGCAGGATTCAGACTTCTTCCTTGTTCAAAATTTTTTCCCTTTCAGTGCATCACAAGAGAGCAATCTGCTCAATGCATGCATCTCTGGGCTGTTCCTTGCCCTGCTGCTTCACTCTAACTGCTGTACTACCCTAGTGAGGAAGGTGGTGAAATTATCTAGGTGCACTGATAGATGCCTGAGATTTCCTGTGGTTTGGAAGCTATCATATAGACTGTCAGAGAGTCTGACAGAGGCTGAGAGCTGCAGCATGCAGTAACAGCTTCATCCTGAATTTATGCCAGTAATTAGACTATCACAAATACCATTGTGTCACACATACCATTTCTCTGATAAAGAAATGGGAGAATGAGGAGCTGTGAAGAGGAGAAAAAATTACATTCAGCCTGTTTTCTCAGAAACACTTAATAAACCATGACAAAATGGATCAATTTCTGTTCTCCAGCAGTTAATGAAATGAGATGCTGTTGAAACAGCTTGTAAATATTAAAAAAACCCCCAAATTTCAAATACATATCTGAATGCTCAAAAGAAGAACCAGTGGAAGTTGGGTTGGAAAATTATTTTAATTTGAGAACAGCATAATTATGGAAGAAAGACATTTTCTCACATACCTTTGTGGAATCAAGTAGCTAAATATTTTACAGATCAACATCTTGGGTCAGGTAATTTCACAACTTTGATATAAGACATCTAAAGAGCAGCAGGTGGCACTTTGCTTTGTTAGTGCTGAACTATTCACCTTAGAATGTTTTTAAGAGACATAAAATGACTGAAGGGGACCTCTCAAAAAAGATGTAAAATCTGAAGTCCTCAGCAATTAGATTTCTGAAAGGATCTTTATAATGGCCTAAACAAATTACATCCTATTTTTTCCCTTTATTTCCTATGTAAATGCACAGGTGCATCAGTGCAAAATCCTACATCTTTCTGTTAGTTAATCCCAATTACTTTTGATGAATATCCTCTGGCAAATTTTAGTTAAAGTTGATAGAGCAGAAGAGTTCTCAAAATCGCCAGATATTTCATGTTAGTTGCTGTCTATGTAAGGAAGCCAGATCACTTGAACAAAGCTGAGAGAACACTTGGACAAAGCCAAAGTACATATATGTCTTGCTAGGCACCAGAGAATCAATTTTTTAGGCAAGACTTTTTTACAACATGGCTGTGCCAGAATCAATAATGCCTGTTTTCTCACTGGAGGTTTTCCTCTGGCTGAGGTAGTCAGGATGGTTCTCACCTCTAAAGAATCTTGGATGTCTAATAAGAAGTGAGTTTCAACAGCAGCTGTATTAAAATTCACTTACAAAATAAATCAAGCATGAAACACAAATCCATAGGAACCTAAGCTTCATTAATTCCACTTTCAATAGAACTCTTTGTTTACTTACCATAATTTCCCTAGTTTCCCTGAAACTGCACTTAGTTTTTTTCCCCTACTTCCTGAACTTTTAGTACATTTATTCAAAATTTTTTATCGATCCTGCAAATCTTGTAGAAAAAAAAGCATCTGCAAATTAGTACTTTTGTTTTATTCTCTGCCAATGATTTTAGCAGGACAGTTCAGGAAGGAAGATACTCCTCATTTCCGGACTCTAGGTGGGCTTCATCACTTCAAATTTTGTGCATTTACAGTGGAGACATCCACATCTGAGCTAATTATAGAAACTCCCTTTATAGTCACTGGAAACAAATAAGTATTTCCAAACTGTGATTCATCTCCTCCCAAGGTTGACAGCTAAAATAGGCCAGATGAATCACTCTAGAAGCACTCTTATATTCCTCTGTCTATAAAGGGAGCTTGGACAACTGTCTCCCATACAGATCTCTGCTGTTGCAGAGGTCTAAAGTTAGGTCGTGTGATACAATTTTACACACCTAATGCTGACCTACAGTGTGTGCCAGTATTAGGTGTCCCTAATCTGGAAGTAATAGAGTAGTGATTATGGATCTTAGTTCTCATAGGTACCTTTTTAAAGGGAAGTTTAACTGTAAACACTTGTGATTAAAGAAACAGCACTTTTTTGCAGGGATGGTAATTATTTCTCCTACATGAAATGCATGGGGTATAATAGTATTGCTGACCTGATGGAATAATTGGTTAATTGGGCATTGGAATTTTTCCCGTATTTTTCCTATAAATCGAATTTCACTGTCTAGAGAGGAATAAAGATTCCTGTATAAACCACCACCTAAGCATAATTTTTAGTTCAGCTAGAAAAGTTCTAAAAATATCATTAGATGCCACTGGAACTCAGAGAAAAAGCCTGATTCCAAGTGTTTAAGGTCCAACAAAAATGGTAAACGGTTATATTCCATTTAACTCTCTAAGTGCTTATTTCACATCAGTAAGCAGGCAGATGGCTCTGTTTTCTTTCTACCACACATTTCATTTTCTGTTTCCATCTACCATATTTTTTACTTAAGTTTAAAAAGCTTACTTAATGCAAATCATTGCATATATTTTAAAGTCTATTAATCAGCAGATTTTTAATATATTTTGGCTTCATTTTCAGAGATTATTTTTTATTTACTTATCTTTTATATATTTAGACTAGCTTTTCTTTTTATGTCTGATAAGTTACAGAGCATGGCCTGGCTTTAAAGAAATTCTAATATGATGAAGATGATAATATGGCAAGTATTTGAGATAATGTTCACACAGGTATTTTATTGCTTCTCTTTGCCAAATGTAGTTGGAGAGGGGGATGTGACAGCATCACACAGAATAACTCCATGTCATAATAATGTATCACTGCATTTCTGGTCTTCTCTGGCTAATGAAACAGGCATATTTCACAGAAATCTTCATTCAACCTGAATATACAAATCCCTGAATCTCCCTCTTTCAGCCTGCTGGATTTACGTGGATTGAGAGTGTGTTTGTGGGCAGGAAACAAAATCTGTGTCTTACATGAAGAATAAAGGACAACATTAAGAATGATTCTGTAACAAAATACATATGAGTAGACAAAAAAAAGGCAGATGCATGAACATCTCATTAGGACACCATCCTTCTAACACTGGTTAAACATATTAACTGGTGTAACACTGTGCATAATCCTATTGAAAGGCATATACCTCCTGCATCATTATAATTTCAAGTAATTCAACTGCAAAACAAAGTAACTTATTCTAGCGAAGTGCAGCAATAGAACCTGATACTGCAGTAGTTTTACCAAATTTAGTCTCAGTACAGAGGATGACACTTTCATGCTGACACATTCTAAAAGTGTAATGGGGCCAAGGTCAGGCTTCCTCTGAGACTTTGGTACTACTACTGATTGCAGTCAGGTCCAGATTCTATCACTGGGCTTGCTAGAGGTGCACCCTATGCTGTGGCAAGCCATCACATGAGGCATATTCACTGATTAGGACCTAGAGATTTCACAAAGGTGATACTCTCAGTCTTTCAGGTGGAGAATATCAGATTTATTGCTTGTGCCTAATGTACAGGTACAGGAAAAAGAAAAGCCTGAAATTTTTCTACTGACACATTCATCCTTTTCCACCACATAGGTCAGACTTATTTAACATTAGCTGCTGCCAAAGCCAATAGCCTGATAGAAGTGAAGCTTCTACTACTTGTCCCCAGGTCCACCCAGTAGCAAGGCTGAGCATGTTCCCAGTAGGCACACATGCACACTGTGCACATACACACAGGCACACAGCTGGCAGCACAGACCAACACAGACAGAAAATGCAGCTCTCTCATGGTCACACACAGGGCCAATGGACTGATCCCTCTTACTCCGGCTGAGTATGATGGAGGCTCATTATTGGGAAAATATCTAGAAACATGTACAATGTGGATCCCTCCAGCACTAGACTCAGACACTCTGCCCAGTGTCAGTCCCTGGATCCCAGTTTTCCCAGGGGGGCACTTGCACACAGAAGCCCTCGATGCTGAAACCCCACTTTGGCTGCTGGGAGAGACCTCTGCACACATCAGCACAGGCACAGATACACACATGGATCCCCCAAAAGCTGGCACTTCTCCAGTAGGAATACCCTAGCCACCCCTGCCTCATGCACACCTGCACAAATGGTCTCACAAACAATCCCCAGACTGCACAAACTCTCTGGAAGCTGGCTGAAGTCTCTTGACTCTCCAATAGCCAGCCCATAGACCCTCTGATTTCTCCAGGATCCATCTCAAACTCTTATTCTACTCACTGGCTATTCCTGCTTGATATTCGCTGCCTAGCACTGGAGCAGACTCCAGTTTGCTGCACTCAGACCCCAAGCACACATGCACACAGAAGGGATCTAGAAATGCAATTTAATTAATGAATTAATGAAATTTAATGAAAAGACAGGACAGACCATGCTGTTCAGGTACAGGACATGGCCAGACCAGCATACTGACCTGCAAGCTGTTTGCAGGCAACTGACACCTTTTATATCCTTTTTCTTTTGTTGTCTCACTCTTCCTCAGTCCCATTTGATTTTGATGCCTCCCTTTCCCCACCTCTCATTTCTTCCATAATAAGTATTGCACAACCCCAGGTTGCTCTTCTCCTGCATCTAACAATGACCCCCACCCTGCAAGACCTATGGTGATGGTGCTCACCAAGACATCCTTGGGAGGAGGTGGGGCAGGGCAGGGGCTCATGTCTCTGGCTGGGGCACTGGGCCTCCCCTACTGCCCTCTGCCTTCCTCTGTGTGCATGGGAGATGAGCTTTTTGTGCCTTCACAATATTAATTTTTTTTCCCAAATTTGGGTAAGATCTTTAAAAAACATTCAGATAAAAGCTGCACTTCAGAGCTGTCCAAGTAGGATTAATCTACATTTCTTCCATTTTTTCATCATCTCTTCTCTAGTTGGCAGATATAGCAATGGCATGAAAATTGTGAGCTGCATTTCAAAGCATAAATCACATCAAAGTACTGGAAACTAAAGAACTCTAAGCATCCAAAGAAAAGCTACATATATTTTTTAGTAATTGAGGTGGTAGGTGCCACTACTTGCTGTGATTCCTACGCTTTCAGTGGTGTGGGATGGTTGCATGGCTCTTGGTTTCACTTCATTCACATTTCTTCTAAGGGCTGGGTTCACATCATGTAGGAAGTATAGTGCTAGACACAGATGGACACTTTCTGAAGCACAGAACAGACAGTCTTTGCCAGTAAGAGTAGCATTCCTGAAAGCTGTGTGACATCCAATGCCATGATTACAGATTGAAAAATCCTCAGAAGAAAGAGTAAGAGTGTCAGGTGTCTCTCTTCATCCAAAGCCAGGTTGCAGTCTAGGAGAAAAATGGCCAGTAGTGTTAGTCTGATAGTGAAAGAGGGAAACAAAGAATTACAGAAGGAAAAGATTGGCTTTTGCATGAAGCATTAAACTGAAGGTGTCTGTCACTCACCATTCAGCCTGCACTCTGACCTTGCAGAAGGTTAACCCAGACATTTTTTATGTTCAGGTTTCCCAGGTCGATGTTGAATATTTGGGATCAAAGGAGCACACCACCAAATTGAGCTAATCAAAATAAAACACATTTAGAATTTTTAAAATGCAATCAGAAGAGAAAGAGCTAACCTATATGTGAATATCCATGACTATTGCAATTTTTCTTAGAATATGCTCTGGATGCCATCACATGCTGCGACTTATAGAATAAATTGATTCTCTATTTTAGTAATTAAAATCAATCTAAAATTTAAGAATGAGTAGTGATAGCCTGCTGGCATGCATTCTAAGATAGGTCAGCAGATATATCTGTTTTGATGATGGTGGCTTTAAATTTAATTAGAAAAGTAGTTTAAGCTGTTAAATAGAAGCCATAATTACCTTGAAAAATTTCAATGTTTCTCTAAAAGACTAGATACACCATGATTTTCACTGCAAAGGTGACTACTTAAATCACTGAATGTTTTCAAATTTGTAATAGCTCAGGTAAAATTGTTTGAACATTAAACATTTATCCATAACAGCTTAAAGATAGCAATATAAATAAAACTGATTATAAGATACAGACCTTTAAGTTAATGGAAGCGTAACATGAGAAATTCATGCCTTAAAGGACATTTTGCAGACAGGAATTGATGGATGAGACTGTACGCAGAGCTTTCTGATGGCTGAGCCTGAGGGCATGCTACATCACTCACACATGTGTACAGTACCAAGCTGCTCCCAGAGATTCTATTTCTGCTGGCTGCTTTCTTTTTGACATGTTCCAGGCTGCCTTTCACTCCAGCTACTACATGAAGAAACAGGAGGTAGAGGCTCAGAAAACATTCTTAGTTTGTGGCTTGACAAGTCAGCAAATTGTGAGAACAGAGATAGACATTTAATTACATCTTCCACTGTGTAAAACCCCCCGAATTTACAAGTATATGCTTCTTTTACATGTTTGCTGTTAAAATCGACTTGATGCTCAGTGTTGAGAAACTAGTGAAGGCTTGTTGCTCTCACATCTACCCTTGCAGTCTTGGCATAATTGTGTCTTTCAGAAACTACATCTATTGCGTTTGGCTGAGCATACTGACACTTCAGAGTACCTTTTATGTATGCCGAGCCCCTACTTAACTCTGCTTGTGCTCTTCCCTTTCAATTTGTTTGGATACCTGAAAACCTCTGCAGAAATGACTGAATAATTATCTCTTTGTAAAATTGTAGTCCTTTTGGAGGGCAAAAAGCTGCTGAAACCAGCTAACGCTTACATTTATGTGACATATTAATTACAAAAGACTCATTTAACATTGAAGATACTATTGTTCACACTTCAAAAATGTTCTTTTAAGTATATATGCTTTTTAAATTTTTGTATTATAACTACATATTATTATTGGATTTTTGGTAACTTTTATGCATCTCATATCATAAAATAAGCTTTGGTAATGAGTGAAAATGTCTTTCACTAACATAAAAAATAGACGGGGCTGAACTATTTGCTTCTGAACTAATCTGAATCCCCTTGCTCAGGTCAAATCAGAGCATTGTACTCACAAGGCATGTAGGACTGGGGCTAAGTAGCGCTTAGCAGCAAATTAAGGCCAAAAGCTGTGGTCAGTTACAGTGCTTTTTTGGTCATTGACTGAGTGTCTTTACCAGTGATTTTCCAATATGATTTTGTGCATGTAGCTGGGATAATGGGTAAAAGCAGTTTTTCTGTGTGCCATGTAGCATTTGTTCTAATGTGCCTCATCAGTCTACAGTGCAGAGCAATGATACCTCAGCCAGGTTGATATTTTTAAAGCTAATGAGCCACTGATTGCTATCTGAGCAACTGAAGCTAACAAGACATGCTCTCTTCCAGTGATTTATAGTGATGAATTAATTAATATGATCCCACATTTCATCTCCAGTGGAATACGTGCCTTTTCTTCCAGCTTCCTAACACTGAGCACATACTGAATATGTAGATGAATATGAATGAAGCTTTGTTAATGATATGTCAATGCTCAAATGACACCCTGTGAATGTGTTCATACATATAGTTTAAATAGAAAGGTGAATAAAAATATTAGAAAGGGAGTAATGATAACAGAACTCTGTGGGGGTGAAATGTGGAAGGACTAGGGAAATATATTTCTCTCAAGGTATCTCTAAAGAAATAGAATATTGTTGGAATGCATGCCTCTCTGAGTTCCTCAGAGAGGGAGATGAATGCAGGGGTTGAATTTTTTATAGAAATTTATAGAAATTAAGATGTATTAAGCCACATGGATAGGAAATTGAAGCACAGGTTTAAGCTTTATGTAAGTAGAAGTGTAAGTTATAGTTTTAAGTAAGCAGAGATAGCTGATTGGATGTTTTATAAATAAAATGCCCTGTAATGGGCGCAATCATCATCAATGACCACCACAACCACGACTATCAACAACCACAACAGCAAGGAGGAGACAACAACAAGGACACAAGAAGGAAGGAAGGCTGTGTTCCCTGCTGCTGCTGCTGCTTGGAACATCACACTCTGCACCAGGGAACAACTGCTGCTTCTGCTGCCGCTACTCCTGTACGGAACCCGGAACTCCGTGCCAGAAAGCTTTTGCATGGACTTTAACTTCCTGAACTCTTTGCCTTCAAGACTGATATATTCATGCAATAAACAACCTTATTGCAACCCACAACTGCTTATGTCTCACTGAAGACCCTAGACCTACTAATACCTTGACAGTATATGTCTCCCAGCCATAGTGAATGGAGACCCTTTCTAACTTCCCTTCAGGAATGCTGTTTTAGAAGTTGCAGCTTTTGAACCATTAGAACTTTAAACACTGGTGTTAAGCTCTTCTCATGACTGGAAAAATTATGTCATATCTTTTTATGCTGACCTGTACAGGAGAGCTCTGAAGATTGTCACCATGATGACACAAGATTTGAGTGCATCCCAGCACTAATGCCTGTGCATCACCCATTGCATGCTGCTTTCCTGTGCATACATCCTATGGAAATCATAAGGCTCTACCATCAGTGTGGTCATATTCAGAAGGTGGAAAAGAAAGAAGGCTGTTGACTCTAAAAGCATAGATTTAGAGTAACCTCTCCTTCCCTTGTTCCCAAACTAGTGCAGCTTTACAAATTGCTGAATGAAATAGCATAGTGTGAAACTAAGTATTTGCAGATGGAGAACAAGTCAAAAATACTCAAGACACTAATAATATGGATGCCTAGCACTGGGAATATTTTTAAGAAACATTTCCAAGAGGGAGGGATACTGTAATATTTGTTGGTTTTGGTAATTTCTGGGTTTGTTTTTTTTTTTTTTTCAGGAAAGGAACACCTTTCTGAACACGTGACAGGTAAAAATAGGTCACATAAGTCACAGAAAAGGTTTTATATTTCCAAATCTGAAAGATTTGGCTTTTTCTAAGCTGATGTTTATATTGTATTACTAATTTGATAAAGTAATTCTTCTTGTATGTCACTTAGGAACTCCAAAATATCACAGACAATAATGAACAACATTCATTAGTTTTTTGGCGTTTTGCATTAGTTATACATCTTTACACAATACTCTCAATTCCTCTGCTTTGATATTATTTTAGTGCAATTTAATATTGCAATATTTAATCTAGCTATAGTACTGGAAAATAGTTCTGTTACCATGTATTAGTACCATGTATTACCATGTAATACCAGTACTGTTACTCAGTATTTAGCATCTGATTAAGGTGGTTCCATTCTTGTCTCCTCTGATTCTAGTATTAACTGGAACATTATGCATGACTGACTGTAATATTTTTCAAAGAGAACTTGACAGCCCCTGGATGAATTTGGGTGTCCTTTGTTGGAGCCATTCTGAGAAAAAAATCCCCAGGAACCAACACAAGGAAGTACTTCAAAATTCTCTCTCATAATTTTATTATGAGTTCTCAGGTTAACACTATTTTCTTGTTTTACCTATTGTGCATACTGATTCTGGAAAATTAGAGACAAATCTAAGCTTTCACTAAAGAGTAATCTAATTGCTCTGGTTTTAGAAAATAGTTTTTAAATAGATGCATTTTAAAGAAATACAAACATAATGACTACAGATTGTGGAGATTTTCAACAGTTCCATTTAAAAATTGAGATCTGTAAATTAAATTTCCTGTTCCTAGGAGGATAATTTTTGAATGTTTAAATTTTCAAAGGACCTTAAGTTTTTCTTTCACTTCTTCCATTAAAATACATTTTAGGAGAAACTGAATTTTTGTAGAACGATATATTAACTGCCATGTTTCTATATTTAAGAAATAACTACCTCAGAACAAAACTTTAAAGCAACTAAGGGGTCATGTATACAAGAACACACAAAATCAATCTGAGCCATTGCTGCTCTGCACTAGGAATAGAGAGTGAAAGAAAAGTCTGCTGGCACGTGTTGCATTCAATAAGGTGAGAAACAAAAAATCAGTTAGTAGATGTGTCTCTTGATCTTGAACACTATTGAGGCTGAAAAAATGCCTCAGCCAGGGCAGTGTCTTCTCAAGAATCAGCCACTTTAACATTGTAACAGAGGCCTGTTTTCACTCCATCTTTTCAACGAGGAAAGAAAAAATCAAGTACATTGAATACATACTCAGCCACCAAGTGACAAGTAGCTAGTTGTTCCTTAATGCATATTAATTAAATATTAATTTTATTATTTAGCTCACTGGAAAGCCAGTAAACTTACAATACTAAACCTTCTGTAATACAATTAAGTTTAATTCCTTCCGTTCTCTCTCTTTAAAGCTCAGTCATTAGGATATTTTTTCTCATGTAAAATGTTGCACTTCAAATGGGATTATAATAATTAAATTAAAATGCAAAATCCAAAAAATAAATAAGACTGCCAGTAAGCAGGCAATAACTTTTTTTTCTTTTTAATTCTTCCACTTTCCTTTTACTCCTTTAATGTTTTTCATTTTCCCCTAATAAGTTCTCCTCTGACTTGTTTCCAAGATCTTTGGCATTTTGTTTGCGTGATGAAAATTAGCAAACCAATCCCTACTGCTTTTTTACAAAAAGCCTGATCATTAATGCATCTAATTAAGTAAAGCTTAATATTTTACAGTGCAAATTTATCCCCTGAAGCTTTTTCAGTTCCACAACCTCAGTTTGAAATTCATTTGAACTTGAAAGAACAGAGGACATCTCACAAAGGTCCAGGGTATGAATGCAAGACATGAATAATATGTATCAGCATTCCTTGGTGCACTGAGTCTGGCTGGCATGGAGTTAACTTTCCTACACAGTGCTGTGCTTTGCCTTTATGCCTAAACCTGAGCTGGTACCACACCAGTGTTTTGGCTACTGCTGAGCTGGGCTCTCAGCATCAAGGCTTTCCCTGCATCCCCTACCCTGATGGCTGGCAGGCTGGATGTGTGGAGGTGACAACTGGGACAGCTGACCCCAACTGACCTAATGATGTCTCAAATCATACCATGTCTCACTCAGCAATAAAAGTTGAAGGAAATGAGGAGGAGTGTGAGCATTTGAGGTAATGGCATTTGTCATCCAAAGCAACCCATATGCATACTCAGAACCTGCTTCCCAGGACATGTCTGGACACCTGTCCATAATTAGGGCTTAGTGAAAAAATTCCTCTTTTGGCTTTGCTTCTGCACACAACGTTTACTTTACATAGTAAAGTGCCTTTATCTCAAGCCATGAGTTTTTCATGTTATTTTCTCCCCCATTTTGGTAATGAGGGCAAATGTGTAAGCAGTTGAGTAGGAGTCTGATAGACAGCCAAGGTCCACCCCTGAACCTTGGAAAGTGGGAATTGCCTGAGAAGATAACCCCTGGACTTAAAAAATTCAGCCCAATATATGAACTCAATGGATTTATTCTGAAATCATCCCATGAGTTCTATGAAAAGTCTGCCCCATGGGAATCACTAACCTTTTGCACCCATCTTTGTCTGGATAGAATACCAGATTCCAAATAAAAGAAATATAAAGCAAAACTGGCAAGTTGCAAGCTTCTTGTCTTAAGAAGTAAAATCTAATCTGTGCATAAATTAGAAAAAGGGAGTTTCACCAGAGATTTCAATAGATGCATCTGCTCAGAGCTAGTAATTAAGTTAAACAAAATAAAGAAATTCACTAGCATCAAAATTTCATGGGATTTATACTGAACATATAAGGAGATACAAAGAGAACTGAATGAGATTAGTTTTGTGATCTTTGCGAATGCCAAGTTAATTTTAAACAAAACAATTTAGGATAAATTTGTCTCTACCTAAGGGTTGAAAAAAAGACTCGTTATAGATGTCTATTCCTTGGACTGAAGTACCACATGAGGTTTTAGTTCAGATTTTCAATTTAAAAGAGACAAACTCTATTTATTTTTTAAGAGATAAATCTATATAAACATAATATTTTTTGTGCAACCTGGTTAAATCAACAATGTTAGTAGCAATGCAAAAAGCTATTTTTTTTCTCAAAAGGAGGAATAATTGAAATAAGTGTATTTTTTAAACTACAACTCCTGAATCTTTAAGGGATCTGCACATGCTGAAAGTGTAATCAAAATATAGAGTGAACCTTGCTCTTCTTTTGTCCCCCTACTCTACTATAATACAGGAAGCAATGTTAGCCAAAAGGTGTTCTTTACCATCTGCACTTCTGAATGAGCTCACTAGTGTCTTAGTTATCAGACACAGCAGTTTTTGCATAAAATTGCTAAGGCACTGTCAGTCCTATTCTAAAAAACAAAAAAGCAACAAAGCAAAAAATATTGAAAAACATGTCAATAGTTCATTTTAAAATGATCAACCACTCTATAATATAGAGTATATAAACCAGAGAGATAACCTAATTATCTTTCCTTAAAAATGCCCTTTTAAAACATTATAAACATATTTTCATAGATAAAATGCAAGCACTAATAAGAATTTGAATTAAACAATCTTAAAAAAAAGATATTTTCAGATCATTTAAATACTGGGCACAATTTATGTAGGGAAAATGATTGTTTGGTTTTTTTGTAGACTAATTGATAATATGTGATAGTCCAAGAGGCAGATAACTCCTAAAGACTGAAGACACCGACCTATTTCCAGGATAAATTATCAAGTAAATATTTCTTTATATTTAGAAAAATGAAACTGAGAAGTACTTCTAGCCTGTTCCTGTGTTTGTGCAGGCATTACTACAGATAGTCTGAGAAACTACCAACTGATAACTTCCTAGAACATTTTGACCTGCTGCTTTTGGGCCAGAAGTGTTTCAATATTTTTCACAGGCAGCTAAGATCCTTCCTGCAGCAATGCTGAATTAACATGTTGAATTTAGGCCTTTTATGACTCCCTGGTACAATCAAAAACTGTTTCCATTTTGCATCACCCATTAGCTCAAGGAATTAAAATTCACTGTGTTTTCACAAGGTTTGAAACAAAACAGAAAAATCCTCTGGAAAAATAGAAGCAACTCGGAATGTGAAAATCACTAGTCTGATCTCTAAGCAGGCCTAAGCTTGTGTTCCAGCCTCTGTCATCCCATTAGTATTCTTGAGATCCCCACAAAGCTGATTTAGCTGACTTGTTTTTTGTTTATACTCAGTGAATCAGCCGCTAAATCACTTTATATGATCATTTAATCCTTTTTATACTTCTTTCTAAAGGACTAAACCTGAAACTTTGCATTCTGACATCACCATTACTAATTTCTGTTCTGTTCTTCACCTCTAAACACTAAGCAACTGCATTTATAATTTCAAGCTCTGAATCTTACTTTTCAAAAATTCTAAAACATGTTATCTTGAAAGAGTAACATATTCCTGTATTCTTTTACATTGACATATGGTTTGTTTGGAGTTGTTTATTTGCTTGTATGTTGGGAATTTTTGTTTGTTTTGGTTTTTTGTGGGGTTTTTTTGGTTGGTTTTTTTTGTTTTTGAGGTGTTTCCTGATTTGGCACAGCAGGAAGACGGTGAGCTATGCCAAAGAATTCTATTCTCAAACAATTC
The DNA here is from genome assembly GCF_037042795.1 of Molothrus aeneus. NCBI lineage: Eukaryota > Metazoa > Chordata > Aves > Passeriformes > Icteridae > Molothrus > Molothrus aeneus. The sequence goes on along the minus strand of NC_089646.1, from coordinate 140,127,208 downwards.
CATGATTTATTATTTTTCTTCCAGTTTTCTTTTGCACAGAGTCCTTCCCTGGGTACAGCATAAATAAGCAATTTTATTGCAGGGATAGCCTATATCAGCCATCATGGGGCCACAAGACATATAGATAAAATATATTTATAAGTTTTTTATTTTAATTTATGGATAATAAAAGGCACATGAATCTGTGACCCACAAAGTCAACAGGCCTGGAAATGGTACTCTTGAGTTTTGGAAAAATCAATGAATCTTAAATATGTGAGAAAGTGTTTTGTAATAAATGACATTGCAGTGGCTTGCACTTATACTATATTTTCTTTACTATATAATGTGATAATAAAAGTTCTCCAATGAGACGTACAAACTCAGAAAAATAAGATTTGTTAAAGTAATAATGTGGTTTAGTATTGCAAGCACTTAAAAAAATAGAGAAACATTAATAGAATAGGACTTTTTCTTAAACTGATTTTGATTGAGATAATAACAAACCAAATAAAGACACATACAAGAAAGTAAAGGAAGCATTAATGGAAGCCCTTTTGGAAAGGGCTAAAAGGTGATTTTTTCTTAATTGTAAGAATTTAGTAGGGATTTTTTTCTTAATAGGATCTCATACACACCACAGTTAAGACTTTTTCAAATTGAATAAATGAACTTTTCTATGCCTTGGAAAAGTATGATAGTTTTGTTAAATCATTTTCAGCTTAAAAAAATGAAGCCAGTATTAAAAATAGAGGAATTATCTTCTTTTTTTTACAAATAAAATCTTTATTTTCATATAGCATAATAATTCACTCTGTAAATTATGTCACTGAAAATAATAATGTCATTTGACTTGTTTTTAACTGCATGGAACAATGGAACAAACCCAAAGTTAAGAGCATAAAAAGTTACAGGCAACTAGTAGTAATTTATCCAATGTATTGACTGCCAGAGGGAAGATAATATGCCCTGCAAATGAAGACACTGTGATCCAATATACAGAACCTGGATTTTATTAATTAAAATACAGCTCTGTATTATATAAGAATATATATATTTTGGGTTCGCTTGTTTTATTTTTCAGTTTTAGTCTTTTCCAAGAAGGAAAGGACCAACTATCTAGCTAGTTGTCATCTTGACACTCTGGTTGGCTGAACAGCAATATTTTTATAATGAAGTTGTCCACTTGAAAAATAAGTTAAATAAGCTCAAAAGCTCAACATCTACTAAAGCAATGCTATATTAAGTATAACATACTGTTAAACTTAAGTCCTTACAGAACCTGAGGCAGAGTTTCTCTAAACAAGGAAGTGAAATTTCATCTCTGGGAAGTGGAAAAAGCATGCAGTAGTGCATGTGTCTTTTTTAGGTATTTCTATTTTCTATAACAGTTCTCAGGAAACATACCCACATTTTGAGGGTACAGAGATCAGGTGGAAAAATGACCTATTAGAATTTACACAGTCTTTGTTTACAGAACACGTAGTTCTGAGTTCAAATGGCATCAATATCCTATTAACTTTTGTCCTGAAGGAAAATGAACTAAAATGTAGATTCAAATAACAATCATTAATCTGCCACATATTCTGTCATTGGAAAAAAAAATTGCTATTGCTACTTTTTGTCTACCCTTGTGTAATAATCTGAAAAGAAGTGTGATGCTTCTATGAGCTTTTGGGTTTTCTTATTTATTTTTTTGAATACCTCATTTTTATGCATATGTCAAACTGATAAAATGTGAACTTTCAATTTAATGAGCAAAGGAAGTGCATCAAAGTGCAATTGATCTTCTTAAGCAAATCTTTAATGCCTTTCCTCTCTAGTTGTTCTATATTTCCAGCAGGAAGGGAAAAAAAGAAATACAAGATGAATTAACAGGTTAAACCATAAATGACAAATTGGATTGTGCCAAAACAAATCATGGACTGTCCAATAGAAAACTGCCCCATCTTTCCAGAATACCTAGTACAAAATTCAATACATTAGGCAAATTCACATTATAATGGAATCACTATTTTTTTCCCATCTTGGAATTTCTGCCTTTTCTACTGAATACTTTGCTAAATTTTAAAATGGAGACTGAGACTGGAACTGAAAATTCAGCACATAGTTAATATAGCTTTACAATCATGAATACCTGGGCAGTGTCTCTTGGAGAGTTATCAACCTCATGAAAGCACTTGGGAGAATATTTTCACACTGACAAAAGTGCCAATATGTGCAGGGAGTGATTGTCATACAAATGTAATGAAAATTAAGGATGCTTACAAGCCATTTTTTACCAGAAGAAATGTATTAAAACTGTACTTACCTTCTTGCAGGTGCCTGAGGAGTAGGAAACCATATGAGGAGCAGGTTCTGTGTGAGGAACAGCTCTAGTGTGTGAGGTCACTTGATTTGAGGAGATACTGAGGGGAGACCCCATCATGGTCTAAAGATTCCAGGGGAAGTGGCAGGGAAGGCATAAATCTCTTTGGTGAACAGAGATAAGACACAAGGGAATGGCAGGGAACTGTGCCAGGTGAGATTTAGGTTAGATATTAGGGAAAAATTCTTTATCTGGAGGGTGGTCAGGCATTGTAACAGGCTCCCCTTGGAAGTGGTCACAGCACCAAGCCTGACATGTTCATGCATTTGGGCAACACTCAGGCACATGATGTGATTCTTGGGATTGTTCAGTGCAGGGCCAGCAGCTGGACTTTGATGATCCCTGGAAGTTCCTTCCAAATCAGGATATTCTGTGATTCTAAAAATTAATTATACAACAAACACATGAAGCAGGAATGATGAAAGTTTCTGGGGGCACTTTATGGAAATTAAAAGATGATGCAATCACTGCCAAGTGACCTATGTTTAGGAAGGGACAAAATCATATACACATTCTTTAGATACCTTCAACAATTTTCTTTTCATCAAGGATCGCTATGCAGGTATAACTGACAATGTAAAATTGGAAAGTATTAAACAAAGAATACCACCCATGTCATTCTGAAAGTCTCATGGCCACAAAGAGTGGCTGGAAAGGTATTTGAGGGAAGTGAGCAATTGGCGCACACTTGTCTTATTCTTCTCCTTTCTCAAGCACTTTCTGCTGTCCTGTTGAAGACATGCTTTGGGACAGACAGAAAATTCTGGTATGACTATTCTAATCTTCTTGAAGTTTGTTATTCAAACTTTTACAGGATTCAAGCAGTATTTTCTTCTTTGATACAGTCAAAAATATTCTCCACTGAAGTGATTTTTCTAGACCAAGACAAAGAAATGAGCATACACTTGTGAGCACACTGACACCTCTCTACTCTTTTTGAGGTGACTGGAGCCTTTAGCTAATATTCCACGCTGTATTCTTTCTTTCCTTTGATGTTATTAATTCATTTGCTGCTTTCCCAATGATTAAAACATACACTTGCATTTAAAAGCCCGACCCAGCATTTTCTAAGTTGGGAAGAATATTTCAGGCTCTCAGAAATACACCATTATCTCAGAGTTTATCTGTCTCAACATTCATTTCAATTCCTGAGCCATCCTAGGCAACAGAGATGAAATTCAGATTGCTTTACAGTATAGCTGGCTACTACCTGCAATGGCTGGAAATTGCACTGTGAAAATAGCTGTGTCTCACAGATCAGCATCAAAAGCAGATCAGAAACGTTTGGGAATACATATATAAGAGTGGCCTAAATATGCCTTTTCTATTTTACTGTTACATTGACCCTCTGCAGACTTGTTACTTTTATTGCAGTTAAGGATTTCTCTCATTTTTACTATTCCAAGCAATTTAAACAGAGATTTAGGCTGGTTTAGCTCTGCACAAAAAACACATCTGCAAAGAAACAGTACCAGGATTGAGAGAATATTACCTTTGAATGTGAAATTCTATTTTCCAAGGGAAATGGCTTTGACCCCAGGATTTGGCTGACAGAATATATCTAGGTTTTGTCATCATATTTTAACAAATCTGGACATCTGGCAATCTTTTGGCAGGCTCTATTTGACTCTTTCAGTTAATGTTTCTGTCCAAGTTATTGCTTGTCATGAATGGAAGTGTTTTTCTCTCTCCAAACAGTTTTAATGGTTTGAAGTAATTGTCTACTTACCAAGGTCATCTAAGCAAGAATATCCCAACAGTGCTGCAAACAGCTGTACACAGCTCAGGAGTACATATCTCAGTGCCATTTCTATAGGACTAATCAAGGATATTCCATTCACGTTAAATAAGCATATTCACAAATATATATAAGGACTGTATTCTTTCAGTGGTGATCACATATACCCTGCACTTTCGCGGTGAAACATGACATGGGGCCAAAGTACTCTAAGTGGTTATTTGTTGCAACATTTATGTTGTTTTGTGATAGCAAAATACTCAGAACAGGAGACAACAGTAAAGATAGATAGGCTTTTGTATACAGCATTATTCTACTGCAGCACTGAATGTGTTTAGCATTACTACCTTCTTTGTTTGTACTCATGGTACTGCATTTATCTGTGTTTGAAAGTTTATTAAAATCTTCATTAAAAAGATGCTTTTCTGTCTATTTTGGCTATTATAAACTATCCAGGTGTATTTTCTGCAAAAATCAAGACAGATTGCCTGGAATCTAGTCTGTTAGATATAGAGCAACAGTATGTGAATTCAATTCTTAGATATTGGTGGGAACATGTTATAGTGTTGCTGTAAACCTGGGTCTTTCATAATAAACACAGCTTTTGTGCTTTTTCATGTTTCTAGGATAAGCAATTTACTGACCATTATATGTCAGAAATGCATGTTATATCCTATTTCTTTGTTCTGCTATCCATAAAATCAACTTTCACCAACTCCAGGTTTGTATTTCTTTAAATGACCATGCAATGATTTAAGTTGAGCTGGAAATTAAACTTCATGTAGCCACTTGCTTAACACCCCTCTCTCCCTGCCACCCTGGCAAAATGGAGAGGAGAATCAAGGTAAAACCTGTGGACTGAGATAAGGACATTTTAATAACCAAAAATAATGTAAAAATACAGTAATAATGGTAAATGAAAATTATAATAAAAGGGAAATGCACAAGATGCACAATGCAGATGTTCATCACCTGCTGAATTATATGAAATGCCTTCCTAAGGAAAAAATAATGCAAAATCCAAAACCCATTAAAATCATGAGACCATGGTCATAAACTCACTTTCAGTTACATCCAGAACCACTTTGCAAAACAGTTACTTCAGTTTTGGTAGTCCCAGGTTATTTGAAAGCCAACCCGACAAGTTCACTACACTTCACCAGAGTACTCTAAACTGTGTGCTATTGGAGTGATCTGTCAGATAACTACCAGTTAGCCTCTGTTCTGCAGTGTGCATGCCCCACAAGCTGAGAGCAGATTTCAGAAGAGTTTTTTCTTTTTTTAAACAAGGGTATAAATCCTCAGAATTTATTTTACTTCTGTAACATACTTGGAATCAAAACAATAAAAGCTACCTGTAGACAAAGAAACATCTGGGTGAAATTTCAGTATAATGAGAAGCAAACTACCTAGAAAATAAAACAAGTAATTCCTTGTATAAGTACAGTTGTGATACTGGTTTCAGTGACTCCCATATTTAATAACTAAATGGATCATTAATATCTCCTTAAGGTGTAAGTTGGTTCTTTTCTGACATCACTAATTTCATCTTACTTTTTAAAAAACTTGCAAGTAACATTTATCTCTTAACTTCTACCACTGCATCACATTTTGCAAAAGACTACCAAAATTTAATTATATAAGTGCATAGTCACAAAAAATATAAATGCAAGGGAGGATGGTATAAACAAAGCATTATTAATAAAAACAGGCAAAAATGTTGACAAAGACTGGCATAAGTCGATCTGCTGGGGTAACTCAGGAAGCTGAAATTCCCATATTTAAGCCACTATATATGTAATGTGCTCTCAGTCTTGGTTGACACACACCAGAGAGTGTGCAGAGGGTCTGTGCAACAATAGTTACCCTCAGGAACAGCCATTTAACAGAGCATTTATGGAAGAATTATCCTGTTAACTCAACAGACACTTAAAGCTTCTACTTTGACACAGATCTCCTTGTGTAGCTCTGGTGTAAGTGGTCTGCAACTTTGCTCAAAAAATATTAATATTTTGGAAAACTAGATTTTTTAAAATCATGTATATGAACTTCTAAGAAATGAAAATATTTATGTAAAGAGGAGCATGATGTGAGAGGATCTTTCCAGTGACAAACCATTTTAAAAAGAGAAGACAACAGCAAAGAGAGAAATGCAAAGTTTCTGCACAATAAAGTATTTATCTTGACTAAAAAGTACTGTAGATACCATGATTAGACCTTAGCATCTAGCAGATAGAATGTATTCGAAGAAAAACAATATTTTTATTGTTGGGGTTTAAAGAAAGTTTAAAAGAAAGGGTATGCCATATTTTTAAACCACAAAGATACTTTTCCTCTCAGAATATAACATCTGATAACATTAGAGGCTTGCTTGATACTAAATGCTCATTATCTTTGGTCAAATCTAGTTTAAACCACAGAACCCTAGAGGTTGCCTAGCTTTAATTGTCTCTAAATGTTAACATAATTTATTATGTCTTCTGTGAAATGGCTAACTTACACATAAGAGTGCTCTATTAAATGCACTTCTATTGTCAAAGTCAACTGCTTCTGGCAGTGCCATTCCTGAAATGCTGCTGATCTAAAGGTAATGAGAACTGACAGGCAACATCACAAACGTTCCATGGTAAACAGTCTGTTAGATGAGGAATTAAGTGAGTGCTGCTGATTGATTGTTTCTACATTAGTGAAAGCTACCAGAAAGAATAAGGGTTTCTTGACATTCACTTGTACATCAGGATGAATAACCCTATACATTAAAACATATTGTAAATAACCAGCTACTCTGAAATACATGGAAGCGTGTACATAAATGAATTTCAAAATAAATCTTAGTATCATAACACCATAAACCACAAATTTCTCATGTTTTCCTTTGCTGCACAGTTTTTGTTGTATCTGTATGAGTTAGAGAACCCCAAAAGAGTAAAACAGGGGGAATGATCTCACAGATGAGATAATATCTCAGTTCAGTGCAATTCTTTCCAACTTTCAGTACAGTGGTGTAACTAATGGTTACAGACCCAATTTATAGGTGTCATGCCATATTCCTCAATTAGTGAGAAAAATAGAGAGCTCTAAATTCTGGCTGTGCATGTCTGTAACTGCAAGGATCAATGCAATCATTTGAAGTGTATGTGCTTGGATTGGTCTGTACCATTACTTTTTGTCCTATATCTTGTGGACACAGCAGTGTAATTTCTTCCTACTGACAGCCTTTAACATAGCATTACCATGTCATCCTCTCAGTTCTCTGCTTTAAACAATCCCAATTATTTTTTTGAACAGCTCTGTTACTATCCACTGGACTGTTTCTAAGTAATTTAATGTATTCAAATGCTCAGTGCTTTTCCTTGAATTTTCATGTACTTTACAAACTGGTTAACTTTTTTCTCATACAGTGTCTAAATGTTTAATTACAAAACTGAATAGTAGGAAACCTGGAACAGACTTTTTGAATGCCGTGCTTGATAAAACTTTCAATTTAAGAACTATTCAACATTGTTCAACTGTCTATGTACCCGTCTATTATGGTTTCATCTAGACAATGTTTGCCTGACTTCCCTATGAAAATTTTGTAGGTATTCTTATCTCTAATTCTGTGACATTTCCTATTCTTCTCTCATGCACAACTTTTTTCCTGTCAAAAAAAGACATTGAGCTGTTTTGATTTGTTTTGCTGTTGACAGATGAATGTTGACTGTTAAAAATAGATGGCTTATGTTTTTGTTCCAGATTTCTGAGCATTTTCTGTATACTGAAGCTAGCCTGAATTAGCTGTAAGTCTATTTTTTCCCTATTGTTTTCTTCAATAACAACATATACATTTATAACTTTCTAATCCTCTGTAACTCTTGCCTTCCTTCACAATGTCTGATATTTTTTAACACTCAAGAACACACAGTTCCTTATGTTGCTTATACAAATAGCTGTAGGTCCACTTTATGTGAGACTTTTACTAATATTCCAACATCCAAAATTCCTGTCCTCACATTAGCTCCCACAATTATACATGTCCTTAGCAGTACTGAGTTTCTGATACTACTTATGTTAATAGTATAAACTGAGAAAATCTTCAAAAAATTGTGGCTCTTGTCATCTATCATCAACCTTCTGTTTTCACTGAGCACCTCACATAGGCATTTCTTGGTTGTATTCTACTAATTTAGTTATGTCTTTTTTTTCATTCTTGTCCCTCTTTTTCCAGTGGTTTATTCTGTTCCTTATCCCTCCAGATTTTCTCCTCTCATGCTATAGCAGTTTGTCTTAATCCTTAAGAATATAATTATTTCTGAATTGATTGATTCCTTCTTGAGTTTCAGATCATTGTAAAGCTGAAATTAGTCAGATTATACTATAATTTCTTCCTAATTGCCTTACTCTTAAATTTTGACCCACCCCAATTCCATCCTCTTCAGTGTTTTTCAGAAGTTGGAAATCCTTTATAAAAAATCCCCTTAATAATTCACTTGTAAAATGCCCAATTAGATGCATAAGAGCAACTCTACTGTGGCTTTCCAGCTTCCGAGTACTTGCCTTTACACTCTGAATAATATATTGTAAAACCATGTAGAAGAAAACAGAAAAGACAAAATTGTTGCCTTTAAGTACCATTTCCCCACCCTTCACATTGTCAATAATTGTACCTTTCACACACAGCAATACAGAAATTTAGACTGTTAGAAATTCTACTACTGCTTCCTATGACAAGTTTGTGCCATGGTTTGACACTGGCGCAATGCCAGTGCCCCCATGAGAATACTCTCTCCCTGGTTTCTGCTGTGAGATGTGACCAGGAATAAGCAAAGCAGGCTCCCACTTAGGAAAAAAATTTATTAACTAAACTACAAGGGAAAAAAACAAAACACACAAGGAAAATGAAAACTTCACAAATACATCTCCTCCTCCTCCCCACCAAATTCCCAATACAATACATCCCCTAAATCATCGACTCTCGGTCCGGCACCACCCTTCAGAATACTCAATCCTCAGTTCATCAAGAGAAGGAGTCCTTCTTGTGCCAATGGTGACCTCTTCCTTTCATGTCCAGTGCTCTCACCACTGAACATGGACCAGAGCTGCTTCTTGGGTCGACTTTTAAGGATGCTTCGTCCCACTCCAAAAAGGCACTGTCTCAACTTTGGGACATTTGTCCCCCCCATATTTTTCACCCCCTGGGGCCAAGGGGTACCCACACCAAACCCTCTTGGTTCTGAGGCATTGCCTCCCCCTAGAATGCAGTCTCTGTATCACAAGGAACATGGTTCTGTCCATGGCTACACAAAAAGAGTCCAGCGTAAGCTACTCCATCATCTCTTCCACCTGAGTTCTTCTCTATTTCTCTCGTGGCCCATTTCCTCTTATCTCATCTCTATCTCTCTTCTCATTCAGCTCCAGGAGGATTAGCATTTGTAAGGTTTCCATCATCCAAGAAAAGGGTTAAAAACTTTTATAACTCAGGTTTCTTCAGAGTGGAGATGCACTAGTGTTGATCAACCCAACCTGACTAAAAAAAATATTTTTCAGTATTCAGTTAAGTAAAAACCAGCTAAAACACACATGTGAGTGCACACACACACACACACAACGTTGTGCACAAACTTTCATACTCATGGAAGAGCTGCTTTTCCAAAGCCATCTGTTTACCACTGATTGTTTAATAGGAATACAGGCAGCACACACTGAGAAAGATCAGAGAAGCCTGTGCTCCTCAAAGCTATTACTTTGTTTATCTAATTTATAAAGCCAGCCAAAATATTTCCATCCTCTTTGCATTTCTTAGTATTGATTCGTCACACTGTAAAACATAAAATTCCAAAAGCAACTGACCTCTGAATGTACTCAGCCTATCCTCTGAAAATTCTTTGTCTATGTCAATAGAAAAATTAATTCTTACAGCTCCCAGTTCATATCTAGAAAAAACAGATTATGAAGTTGAACATAGTCCTTTAAACTGAACTGCACTTGTAAATAACTCAACATAGCCGAGACCACTTTAGGAATGGACGTTCACTTGTGTCATTGAAATTGACTTAATTATACAACATGTTAAAGGAGGTGATTGCTGTATTTAATCCTACCCTGATTATATAGCCAGGGAAACAGTGGCTTTCATACCATTTCGTCTGATTATAAAGTAATATATTTCCCAGCTCTTTTATATTAGAACAAAAAATCCAAATAAAGAACACAGATATGCACTGGAAAGTGAAGACCGAGGAGATTGGTACATAATAAAAATAAATAAAAGTATCAATCATTATTTAGTATAGACTCAGAAAGCAGGAATACAGGTTTTTGTGAGAAAGCTGAGCAAGAGTCCAGATATAGAAAACAGCAATATAGCTGTCTTCTTGACTGTAACCTGATATAGGAAGATCGAAATGGCCTACACAGAGAGATTTGCATTTACTGTGCTGGGGTATTACGTAAAGATGGTGCATTTAGGAATTCAGGACTTCCTTCTAGACTTTTTTCCCCAGTAACTTTTGCTTTAAGGTTTTTTAATAAAGAACTTTCAGCATAATTACTTTTTTTAAATGCTCTTTTCTTAATTAACTTTAAACATTTCCTTTAAAACTTGATTTAATATTTTAATTATCATTAAAAATTTCCTTTAAAACTAGATTTAAATTTAATAACTTGATAGTCCTTGAGTAGGACTATCTCTAATATTCTCAAAGGAATAACAACAGTTATTTAGACAATACAGAGCTGATATCTCTTAAACTCTTAAATTGCTCTCCCTTGTGGTTCTACATATTATTTAGAGATAAGAGAAGGATCAAATGATATTTGCAGAAGAGAAAAAAATTCTCTGCTTTGCTTGAGCATCATTAATCCCTGTTTAATAATTACAGAAGAAAATATTGAATTACTGTCCACTTACTTCAGTCTGATAGGAATTCACATAGATGGTGCTTCTCACATCATCATACAAAACACCTACTTCTTTATGACAATGAATATTTCAGATTCATAGAATCATAGCATGGTCTGGATGGAAGGCACGTCTGTGATGATCTAATTCAACCCCTTGCCATGAGCAGGGACATCTTCCAGTGGACCAGGTTGCCACAAGCCCCACCCAACTTATCCTTGAACCCTTCCAGGGTTGGGGCAGACATGCTTTTCTGGGCATCCTGTTGCAGTGGCTCACCAACCTTCTGTTCTTTTTTCTAATGCAATAAACTAATGTACTAAATTCCACAACTAAATACAAGGAACAAGCAACTCCCTTTCAGAATATTAATTACCATCACCCCTAAATCTTTTTCACTGTCTGTACATTGACATTATGATTAAACATCTCAAAAATGTACTTAAAGGATTTTTTTCCCATGTATGACCTTTCATCTTTAGTGAAAGAAACCTCTGCTGTCTTAAAGCGCAGATTATTAAGAAAATAAATATTTTAATGAGCAGTTCAGAATAATTTCTGAATATTATTTATTAACCAAACAATCATGATTTTCTGCAGCTTTTCATCACAGTTTTTTGTTATTTCCAAGTCATGGTAAATATAACATGGGATTAGAAGGAGATTTATTTATGAATTCTCAATTAAAAGTTTTAATAATCTGGTATAGTGCCTTTTTGTTTGACAATTTTAATATGGGGTAAATAAAACAAAAATATCCTTGCTGATTATGATCTTTGTCATCATCATGGATTTTATATGCATAAATTCTATGTGATAAACACATATCAATGTTTTTCTAAAATATGAAAGATGTTGATTTTTGGATACTAAATGCAAAGAAATTTATAAGACTAAACATGCAGTAAAACCAAACTGAAATTAAATCTAGGAAAAATAAATAACATACTGGGGATAAAAGTAATATGAAACTTTCAGTTTAAAATTAGATTGGATGAAGATATTATTTTCCTTTCTTGCCTTTCAATAATATTATTTCCCTTCTAAATTTCATTAATATTAGATTTTGTTGATGCACTAAGAAAAAATCTATAAAATATGACATACTAAAATATAAGCAAACACAATGAGTCTAAGGCAGATTATTGGAAGAGGGGAAAAAAATGCAACTTTCCCCTAAAGGTCTTTCTATCATGAAACAGAAGATAACTTTTGAATTGAGATTTTGCAGAAATATTCATATAGAGGTTGTTTCTGGAAGGCAAATGATTCATGAACTAAACAGATATAATAACTCACAAATAGCATGTAATCATGTTCAAAATTAAAGATAAAAATATGCAGGATGACAGTTGCATAAAGTGACTAGTTTTTGAGGTTAGAGTGTAGGAAGATCATAATGAAAGCTTTCCTCAAAATGGGATGCATCATTTATGGCGTTTTTCAGCAATAAGGTAGGAAAAAATCCAAACCCTCCCTTATAAGGTGTTATATATATCATCAAAATATTATGTAGAACCCTGTTGATATGGGGTTATTTTGCATATTTTCTTGTTTACTGACTGACTAAAAAGGATTTTTAACATTCAGCACATCAAAATTTTAAGTTGCAAAATTTTAGTCAACCCCTTTTTATTTTTTTTAAGATTAAAGGTATTTCTATAAAAGGAGAGGTAGACTTATGTGGGAGTTAAAAGCTTTACAAATTTAACTGTTTAACTATTGATTCATATTGATTGATGTGCTTGTGATTTGTTGATATTTTTACACATTCTGAAAGGAAAACATAAATTCTCTGAATGTATATATATATATATAAAATGTAGGCTAAAATAATTCAGACACCCTTGCTGCAGAATAGTCTCCTAGTTCAACAAACTAAGGATTTGTCCAAAGAAACTGCAGAAAAGACATTTGGAATAGAATATCCTCAGCAAAAATAATACTATGACATTTTTCTGTCACTAGGTGGAAGAGCCTGACCTTTCCAGTCAGGACCTCAGTGGACCTTGAACTGTAATTGTCACTCTGGCACGCAGGAGAGTACTGGGGCATTTCTAGACAAACGGCTACCAGAAGAGGTATTTGCCAGCTGCAAGATTGAGTTATGATTTTCAGCGTGTAACCTGTCAAAATCTATTAATCTCTTCTTCTCTTCACGCACACTTCTCTTGGATATGTACTGATCAGGCTAGTGATGTGTTGAGACAAGACCTTGACTGTACACAGTTAAGATACAACAGCCTGCACATTTACTTCAGAACAGGATATAGAAAATATCAAAGCTGTGTTTTACTGGAATTTTATGTTCAAAATGAGTTAATTAAGATGGAGAAAACTCAGAATATGTGAACAGAATAGAGGTCAGAGTTATGCAAGCAAATGTCTTCCCTCTCCAGTAGTCTTTCAGAGCGGGTTTTTCTTCAAGTTTACTTTCAAGCCACCAACTGTCAGTGGGTGTTTTTGGCTTGCACTAAACATTCCCACTAAACGGGGAACACCTGAAAGAAATTATCTTTTTTTCTTTTTACTTGTTCAGTATCATGACTATCTTCTACCTGTTTTTCTTAGTCCTCTCAGTCTCTGCTCTTGCAATCCTTCTCTAATGGATGAATATCCTCCTCCTCCCTCCTTCCAGCCTGCCTATTATCCTATGAGTGTGATTGCACAGTAAATCACATCACAACATAACCTTCCAACACATAGAAGAAAAATGAATCATAGACGACAACCACTTCCAAAACTGTTCTCACCATTCAGAAAGATTGAGTTAGTTTTCCTACAAATAGTTGGAGTTGGCTACTCACAGCCTTTATGATTCAATCCTAACTCTATTATAAATGTCAGCATACTTCAGTTATCACGACTATGTAATTAACCACATGGATTAATTTCCTGTTTTTAGTGTTTTGACTGATATATCCATGCTACAAAAATTAATGGAACTTATATGTGCTTTGGATACAGAACCCATTTTTTAAAAATTAGTAGTGTGGTAGTTGCATAACAAAGGTGTGAAAACTTCACTCAGCAGTGAACGTCCACACTAGAAAAAAATGAAAAAAAGTTAAATGTTGGAGTTACCAAAAAATCTTATCAGCAAAAAGAGTTGGTTGACTGAGTGGAGGGTATGAACCAAGTGAGGCAAGCATGACTGAACCTGTAGTGTGCATGCTGAGAAAATCACCTGTCTTGTCAATAAAGGAAACATATCGTTAACACATGATAAAGTAAGTCACTGATTAATAAAAGTACATGGAGCAACAGAAAATAACCTCTCCTCCTCACAGTGCAAATAACACTGATTTTTTTACTCATGTACACACTGGTAGTTCGAAGTAATTTGAGTTAAAATGTAAGCATGGCTGCATAAAAATATTGTCAGTGGGTTCAGTAGACTTTGAAAGAAATGAAAATAATTATGTTAAAAATAATTCTTTCTCTGATTTGACTCTTTCTGCATGGCTTAAAATTCTATTACTTTTAATGTCATTCTTGTTTATTCTCTTTTGTAAAAAAGGATCCTTCTAGCAGTACTCAGCTGGCTTTCAAATGTAAATAAGACTTTTATCAAGGTATTCTATGCCAAATACATTATTTCTCCTTTTAGAGTTTTGCTTCTAACTCCTCTTCAGCAGCTTGTACCAGATTGTATAATTAGGAGCCTTTCCCTGCATTTCATTCTAATCCTCAGTACTATCAATGACTTAAGCAGTGGAAGGCCCTGTTCACACGTATCAGTTCAGAAAAAAACCACCAAAATCAAACCACTAAATCTCTTAACTGTATCTGGAATCTATAGCCATCCTAAGACTTCTTTAAGACTGATTTTCCTACTCTAGTGGAATTATAAACTTCAGTAAAAACAGATATTTTAGATTTACAAGAGAGGCCTGACTCTGAGGTATTTGAGTGTGAAATTCTGAGTTTCTTGCATTTGGGTCCTCTTGGGCTAGTCTTATGCGACTAATAGATGATTTCTGCTCTATTTTGGGATTCCCTGGACAGATGCATTGGAATACAGTAAGATCAGAAAAGTCCCAGAACTACCTCTTTCCATTTTGGGAAGTTAAATTCACGCCAAATCACATATTCAATTATTAAAATCATATTCATCCTCAAAGTTGAAATTAGTAGGGTATACCTGTCTAGACACTGCTGATTTTTTACAGACGCATATTCTTGTCAGGCATTTCTTCTGCTTTCCTGGATATTCTAAATATATATTTTTGAAATATTTATTCCACCTTAGAAAAAAAGTTCTCATTCCCTCTCTTCACTATTAGCTATCAAGCTGACAGTTTCTTCAAAGAACGCATTTTTCTGCACAATAAGATGACTATGTACCTGTACTGCTTGTAGAGTGGGTTGATTGTATTGATAAGGAGCTTAAGAAAGTAATGCCTTTCTGAAACAATTTAAATAGCAGCAGTTTAAGATAGTAACATTTCCCGTTTAAAAAAAAAATTCAGTTTGTGGAAGCCTTTCTCAAGGGAGTGTTGTGAATACAACTTATATTAAAGCTGGTTACACAATACCTAGTTTGTAAAAAATGCATAGAAATATGGACATCTATGCAACCACAGGGGTTTTTTTGTTTGTTTTTTGTTTTATTTTCCCACTGAGAGAAAGAGAATTTGCAAAGATTCTACTGTTAAATCATGACTGTTTAGCTGGACAAGATAACTGGCAGCTGCTCAGTATGCTCAAATAGTTAGTCAAAATACTCAGGGCATATTCTTGCACCTGATCAGTAAATATAACTTTATATTTGTGTAAAACATCAGCTTAAAATTGAATTATTGCTTTCTCTAATATTTCCTAATGAATACCAGTAACAGAAACAGGTACCCACTGTCTTGCATGATGCTTTGTCATTGGCACCTGCTCTTAGAGATGCATCCACCTGGCCAAGTGGTGTTGAAATAGTTGCGGTGGCTACACTTTCTGGGGCCTTTCATGTAGTTAGATAGTAATATGGACTTCTACAGACTAAGGAATTAATTACTGACTTCACTGGAAATTTTACTGGAGGAATGCAGCGCTATGCCCAGTGTGTTGTGTTGCTGCAGGTTGACTTGTCTGATTTTTTAACAGAACTGTAGATGCAGGATAGACTTGCATGACATGAAGTCAGGCTGTGGAGCTACAGCTTTGTGAGAGAGAGGAACTTTGCATTCAAGCTCAGACTGCATTCAATATTTGATGAATGAAAAGAAGTGCTATCACCCCTTCAGATAGGTCTGAAGTAATAATAATGCATCATGACTGAAATATTAGAATACCTTCCTCTTCATATTTGACAGAAAGTCATGGTAGATCAAGTTGGTGATCACACATGTAAGATTAAGACCATTACTGACTTTTTAAAATTAATTTTTGTGACTACAGACAGGCTGTAGCACCGACCACACAATTACCTAAACCTTTCTCCTCTACTCTAAAGACAATAATGTTACAAAGCTGTTTACCAGGGAAAAATAAGCAACCCTTTCCTCTTTCATTTTTCTCACCAGATTGGATTTTCAGTGTATCCAGGGTCATCTTACTTTTACAATCATAGAGCAGTAGAATCACTTATGCTGGAAAAGACTTTTAAGTTCATCAAATCCAACAATTAACGCAGGACTGCCAAGCCCACCACTAAACCATGGGCTTAGTTTGCTGAGCTAACGTCTACAACAAGGAAAATATTTGATGCTCAGGAAGACTGATATGTGTTTCCATGGAAACCATAACACTTAAGTTCAAATAAATTTGAATGAAGCTAAGCATTGCATTCCAGCTGAAGAACAGAATGGTCCAAATAACTTGTTTGTTCAAATGCATATCTAAACATATAATCCCCTTTCTCTTAGGAAAGAAGGGAAACATGATTTAAATCCTGTCCCTGCTGAAATGAGTAACATATAGCCTACGATGTTATAACTCAGATTTCATATCCCTAAAATATGGATAATAAGTAAAATAAGTAGTTTATCAGAGTTGTGAGTACACCAAACATAAAGAACCAGAAATAGAAGTCTGTGAAAGGCCTAAAAGATAAACTGTATTCAGGAAAAAATTGAGACATCTTCAAAGAATATTAAGTATATAAGGACATGTAATAAAGGCAGGAGAGGAAAAAGGGAATAATATCAATCCAGTAAAGGGAAAATGGGAGAGTAGAAGAGAGTAATATAGTTGTGCACAGTGGGAAAGTGATTTTCAAGGATATTAGATATTGACATCTGTTTTTCTTCCTGAACTAAAATAATAACATCTTAGTGAATTTAGGGAGAAGAAATAGAAATCTCTGTGTGTGTTACAAAAACAGCGTTTACTGTTTGAAGCCTATTTTATCTATTTTTTTCCCAACATTTTTTTCTTGTGCAGATTGTTGTTACATAGACAATTTCATACAAATTTAAACCAAGAAAAGAATTTTGATCCACAGTAGGCCAATGGAATACTGGGGTTTGTTTGAGGTTGTATGTACGTATTTCCACAAGGTCAACTCCTTCTGTAAAAAATCAAGTCTTTATTTTGGATAGCTAAACCTCTCTTGGATACGGTCAAAGGTTATAGTAAATCTATTTGAACAAAAAAATCATTGCTGTCACAGCACAGCAATCAAATGCAGGGAAAAAGTCAGAAGACAAAGAGAGCTGAAAAAATAAATATTAACATCAGTCAGAAGGCTGATCTTCTCAACACAAATAGGGTTTTTTTGCTTCTACCTTTCAATTGGTTTTTAAGAAAAAAATTAGCATTTTTTTAATAGCAAATTTATTTGTCTTTCAATTTTACTACTGCATAACAGGACATGGGGTTAGAAGTTAAACACTGATTTGGTTGCAAAAGATGTTTTAGGAATACTTTTCAATCACAAAAAGCCTCTTTTACAATAAAAATAGTCAAGAATTACTGAAGTCCACAAATGCCAAAAATTCAAAATAGAATTCCTTTACACACCTTAAATTAAAATCAAAACTGTACATTTTTTTTTAACTTAGATACTTAGCTTTCTTAACTCAGGAGAGTTTTCTTTCTTCTGGTTTAAGGTACTAAAACTTGAATATTTATTAACATAATGACCAAATAAAAGCAACGTTTTTCTACGTCCAAACTGAGTGGCCTAATGCACTCTTTTTAGTGTAGTGGTGACGTCTCTCTTATTCCCCACTCATGGAAAGTGCCAATAGATTTATTGCTTTACTGTTATACTCTTTTCTCTCCATCCCGATTTTCACTGGGGTGTGTGTTTTCATCTTTGCTGTTTTATCATCTTTGAGTACTGATATGCTTCTGTGGGGAATTACGCTTCATTCAGTAATGAAGGTGTTCTGAGAAATCACTTTAATCTGAGGGAGGTCTGCTGCCCATCCCACATCTTGATATACGTAACTGGCAAATACAGAAAACAAACAAACAAACAAAAAAAAAACAAATCAAAAAAAGCCAGAATAAAAAAGATACGAATGAGGTCTCAGTACAAAAATTGATTTCTGGGGCAACAAAAATATTTCTAGGCCAGGGAAATAAGACAGGAGGCTTAATTGGAGAGTTGAAGGTCTTGGGAAGGCAACCTGAGTGTTATTCATTTTAAACCAAGTGCAACAATTCAATAGAAAGAGGGGATATCTCTGCACAGACTGTTTAATGATCTTGGAATGCTGTCAAAAAAAAGCATGAAAACTGAAAAAACCCAGAACGTGGCCTTTCAGAGTGAACAGCTCTTCTTTGAATACTAATCTAGTAAAAGAAATGTATCTCAAAAGAGCATATTTAAGAAACTACAAAATTAGCAAAGATTTTTCATCTGTGTACCAAGTGGTTTCTTTATTCAGCCAGGGCTCCAAACACTACTCAGTCCCTGTAGACATCAAAGAATGAAGCAACTGTTAAGTGAACTGCTAAGTGTAGCAATGTGCTGCGACTAAAGAAAAAATGGAAATATTTTGTGCACAGAAACGGCTCTTGCTAGGAAAACAATAAATGAATAATGTAAAACTGGAAAATAGGTTTCCTATGGGAAGCTGATGTCCCTATTACATCTGAAATAGTGTATGATAAAGATCACAGACAATACATCATAAAAGATTGTGTTTAAAAAAAACCTGTTCATTGTATTAAAGAACACTACCTTAAAATGAGGAAGTAAAAATTCATAGGAAAATAAGCTTTTAAAATTAAAAGATAACTTCTATGCAAATTACTAAAAACTGGGCCTGAATCTTCATTGTGTTTTTCCAAGAATTATGAACTTTTAGAGCATCCCTTCATACAGATAACATAAGTCAAAAACATCTAGGTCTTTCTCTTGAATATTACATAAATATTACAAAGTATTTACACAGAAAGGGAAAAAAAAAAAAAGCAAGGATTTAAATGTTCTGATAAAATTGACAATGCTTTTTGTCTCCCAGCCTGAGAAAGTGGAGAATATGTATAAGAGAAACCTCAAATTTATGAGAGCTGTTGATACCATATCTTTCACTTTATTCTGCTTAGTTATTTTAATAATATCCTGAACATGCATTCTCATCCCTTTCTAGACTTAAACACTAGCATGTAAAACCATTAGAAGACTGGAGGTTCTGCCACCACTGAGAGTTATTTCCCCCTCTCCCCGCTTCTTATTTGCAAGGGGGAGGAGCAGAACAAAAGAGATGCAAGAATCAAGACTACCACCATCTCTGTCTCTCATTTTTCTGATATATGGATATTTTAAGGCAGATACTTTAAAAATGTGCAAAACCACTACACACAAGTAGTAACAGAATGATTTTTTGTTGTTGTTTTAAAGTCTAGAACCTTTAAAAATCATACATAAGAAGGTTTTTCTAAGATGCTAGTTCTCCATTGTCCCATTTGATCCAGTTGCTAAACAAAAAACCCAAACAACCCAATGAAAAAATTGATTGCACCATGACTTTCAGTGAGTTTATACAACTCTTTTTCTCAAGCAGAAAAGGATTAAAAACAGTTTTCCTACTTAGAGCCTCACCTTTAAAAACAAAACCTAGATCTAAAAACTGATTTAAAACTGATTTTCACAACTTCTTCTGAAGCTTTCACACGGGTATCTCCTTCTTCCATACACACATTCCGCAGCAGCCTTCAGCATTAAAAAATGGAAGTCCCGCAGCCCCACAGCATTTACGGCAATTTGCAGCATTTAATTTTTTAGTCTTCATTCTTCAGCAACTTGAATGCAAACAAAAAAATGGTCCCATAGAACAGGGTGCTGCAATTACTATTCTGCCCACTCTGATGTGGTGGGGGAAGGTTCATGGTATGGAGCTTCCCACACGCCAGGGTGCAGAGGGTTGATAAAGCAGGAGTTGCTCTGGCCTTTCTCTTGCTGAATACAGCTCATCTATCCTCCATGAGAAGAGTTTTTACCCTTCTGTCAGTGTCTGAAATGCAGCAGTAAATTTGTGTCTGTTTAATGATGGATGGAGGTCAAAGTCTCTTTGTTTCAATAAGGTTTGTTTCAGCAAGCCTAATTTATAAATATCAAAATTTACATAAGTGGCAACTCATCTGACATTTTGATGTTTACTTATTTCACTTACTCAAAAGAAGACTTTTTTCATTCTCTTTTTGGATCACTCATAATTTTTGCAACTGACACAATGGGAACATGTATTGATTTTGTTTGAAGATATGGGGAAACTTGCACTTCTACTCATTTAATGAGGAACCCACTAACTATTTCTAGCCCAGTGCACTTTCATCTCTTCAGAGTTAAACCTCAAAATAACACAGTCCGTCCTGTCAAACAATCCTCCCTGTCAAGAAATTTAAAACACATCCTTGTGACCAGACAGACGTGGAACAGTAGTAGAAAAAGAAATAATTTCAATTATGCTCAAGACGTTCAAGTCAGTGGTGAATAATGCAACACCTGCACATTTCCTCCTGTTTGATTACATGGAAAATATCTGTTCAGTATTTCTGGTTTACTTTAACAATTCAGCTGGAGTTCAAAGTATGCCAGCACCACACCTGCTATGTCTACTGCTGAAACACATTCCAATTATCAGCAGTTAGCCAAACAAACCACCCAATTCATGCCACATTCCTGGCAACAGTATGAACCAAAATGTTTCGGGGTTTTTTTTACCTTTACATCCTCACATGCCATCTGTTCAATGTGCAAAACAGTGTGTTGGAGAGGGGACCTCATAAAAGGGAAATTAAAATTTAGGTCTAGGGCTGCAATCCTGAAAAGGGAGTTCCCCTGAATTTCAACAGAAGGAAAACACAGTCTCAGTGACAGTGATATCTCCCAGCCTTTGGAGGTAAGGGTGAAAAAGGACACAGATGTCATCTTATTGGAAGCTCCCATACCTTCTTGGTGATTTCTCATGGGCATCTCCTCACAGCTCTGACTCCAACTTCTTCTTCACAGCAGAACCAACAAACACCAACTCTCTCTTTACTCAGCTAACCCCTCTTTTGTAGCACTCGTCTTCTTATTGGACACAGCTGTGGCCTATTAAGGGCAGGCCTGTTCCTAATCTTTGGTGATTAGTGCAGCTGCAGCTCCTCAGGTTTGAGACTACCTTCTGCACTATCTTTGTTTTCTTACATTCTATCCCTCCACAGGACACTGTCATCCTTTGTTTTTTTTAAAAAGAAGGCATGTAGTGAAGAAAGGTGGAGATGAAAGGCAACCTCAAGGAAACTTAAGAAAGCAGAAAACAGTAGTACACATGAGATGCTGACTGGAAGAGGTAGGTGCAAGGCTACTATAAAGTAGAAGTCTCCCCTGTCTGAATTTTTTAACCAAGAAACCAGGATTTGGAAAACAATTTTTAATTGTTCATTTTGTTGGTTTGATTTTGTTTTTGTTTTGAATGAGAATATATATACCCAAAATAGCTTTTATACTCAAAATTTTGGTAGCAAAATTTTGCCCGTGTTTTAGGCACAAGCTTCAATGGAGAAACTCTGAGTTTGTGTTGCCATTGAAAGAAGAGAGAAGTTTTGGAAGAACACCAGAAATTTCATAGTCTGGAAAAAAAAAGTTGAAAAATAAAGTTCAATGCAAAACCTGATTATTCTATAGGTGTTATTGGAGCACAGCTTAGGACAATAGCTAGAAGTTTCCTGAAATGGACCAAAAACTAGCTATGATAAATTATAGCAATTATAGCAATTGGTTGGACCAGATGCTGCAAAATGTTCATTTTACAGAGCTATTTTGTAAAACTCCTATTTTCCCATGGTTAAAGATGTCAAAGAGATGAAAGGCTGAATAACAAACCAAAGATTTTCCCACAAAATAGGCAAGAGACATGGAAACATCACAGTTTTAAGCCTTCTAAGAGAGGTGATTTGTACCAAATATTAAAAGAATTTTAAAAGATTATAAGGTGACAAACCCTGGTATGAAACAAATAATCACAATGAAGAACAGATTAAAAATTGAAATTTTAGTAATTTATCATAATGTTCTATCCATGAAAATTGTATGAAATTTATTCTCCAAAATAATTTTGTAGCAAGACTTGTACAGTACTCATAGTAGGGATTCTGGGAATACCTAGAGAGGAATCTTTCCAGTGTCAATTTCTTCTCACAAATGGATCAACATAGGAAAAAACATATGTTGTCTATATATTCAGGTCAACCTGTGGCACTACATCAACTATGAGATTATTTCTGAAGCTACATAAAAAGCACATTATGGAAATTTTCTGATTTTCTAGAAGGTATTCAACAAAAAAAAAAAAAAAGATTAAACTAAAGCATGAGTGAAGCTATAATCATCTGAAGACAGGTAAGACTCAAGAGAAACTCATAAAAGCTCCAAGTTTATAAATTGGCACAGTATGGTAATCCCAAAAAGTGAACAAACCCAACCCCCTGTGAAGTGAATAGAAGTCTACACAGTACAGGAGCCATGGGAATTCTGTACTGAGTTCAGGTATCATATTAAAGCTACATGAGGTTTTATTAGAGCCATAATAAGTACTATTTTATCTTGGTACTTTAAATGCATTTTCATTTTGTTTTAAGTACACCACAGGACATCTAATTCAATATTTATTGAGAATGTCACAAATGATATATGAAACAACAGTTCCTAAGGATTTGTGTAATGTTTAGTGACAACTCTAGATTGCAATCAAGGTCATATGCCTACCTTTCTTGTTCTCTTTTGTCATTCACTATTTTGACATTCCTTTTCCCTTCAACGACATTCAAATTAGCCTATAATTAGAAGTACCAGGAACACTTTCTATTCCATTTAGTTTTATGCACAACACTTGGAAAATTTAGACAGAATTAGGCAGCTTCTTGTAGCAACAAGTAAAAGAGCTTCCATTATATTTTTAAAAGATAAGAAACAACAAAATAAAATTATATTTCCATTTGGATACAAAGGAAAATAAATTTGACGTACAATCCTCCATCTATTTTGAGACACTTGAACCTGTGGTTTGACTCTCCTTTCCACAAGAATCATGTAAGAAGATGTTGGCAATTCGGTTACGCTATCTGCCTTTGGACTGATTTTAATTATCAACCACTGATATAAAAAAAGTTCAAAGGGACTCTGTTGTCCAGTGGAAAGGATAAATGGACAAAGGAACAAGAGAGAAGGAACCATCACAGTAAACTAATCCCCTCTGAAGCACCAAAACATTACAGCTGTAAATGTCAGTGCAGAAAGACCATTGTCCTAGTCTAGAAGACAGTGACTGAGGTGGTTTTTAACAAAGGACCAAGAACAACAGACAGTAATGGCAAGTACACATCATGAATGACAGGCCTTCTCATTTTGTGTCAGGCACCAAAAAGATTCTACACATCCAGCATAAATGAATTAATATGTTGCTTTTTTTTGATTTTTTAAAAGTCTTTGTAATTCAAGTGATGCCTCCATAATAACACAGCACCCTTCTGTCCTTAGGGGATAAGAATGTACCTCTTTTTGTTGTAAATTTCAGGCTTCTTTTACCTTTCCTCTATGCACAGAAAGTTGCTAAGACTTGTGGGAAAAAATAACAGTCTATATTTTACCAGAGAATAGATTTTGTTGTATATTATGAGAGAAAACAAGAGAAAAATGTTCCTTGAACATTGAATTTATGTGTTAATATTACTATATTTTTTCAAAGCACATTGTTTCATGTGACATTGTCAAAAAATAAGGAAAATCCAGTGCTACCTACTTATTAGAGATATGATAGGCTTTGTTATGCCACTTGACAAGTTAATAATTTTAACCTCCAATTGCACTCCCTGCATGATCAACATTGCAAATTAGTATTTGTCGTGACTGTATAAAAAATTATATTGCTTGCATGTAAGTTTTGCATAAGATTTTACTAAAACAATTAGCTGCATTGATAAAATTTGAATTGTGATCTCAAATGGTCTAAGTAGTCTTAAAAATAAGAAAAAAATATAGAGCTTTGTCTTTCTAGAAAATTGCTTTTACATGAACCACTATGAAGAATTATTGACTTGCAGGCTTCATAATTAAAGTCTTAGTCTTTATACATTTGTTTCAATGCTGTATTTTTTCCAAAAGCATTTAATTATTTTGGCTAACACAAATATTAGTTAGTGAGTGTGACAATAATTTATTCTTTACAATATTTTTACATTGTAATTTTTCATTTGTGAATATGTAATATTTATTCACAAATTGAAGACCAATGTAGCAAAGTAAGAGACTGAGATTGAAATAAGAAGCTGAACTATTCTGTGTTAAAATTCTCATTTACAATCCATTAGTTTCTTTTGAACAGATTATTCTCTTCACTGTTTTTTCCTGCTTAAACTTTCTTTAGAGTTTTTCTATGAACCTAAGCATTGTAATAATTACATGTCTGCAAACTCATTGCAAGAAGAATGCATTCTGTTGCTTGCTGCCAAAACCTACTGTTCATGTAGCCAATTGTTATCTGAGTAATTTTATCTATTGGTTGACAGCATGGCCTTTCTTCTATATAATTCACTGCTGAAAGATAATTTAATCAAGTAAACTTGTTTCATGAAAAGATTTAAAAGTACTATTAGCCCAAAACTGATTTTCTATGAACATAGCAAGACTTAGGCCTCATAAATTATTGATGAGGAAAAAACTGATGACATAAAAGGCTATGTAGTTCACTGAAATGTTTGTGAAAAAGTTTTTACACCTCTAGAAATTTTGAGAGGAAATTGAAAAATATAAAGAGATAATAATAAAAAAAACAAAGAAAGGATTTTCTATTTTCCAATTAAACTATTTAAATTCTATATTGAATATACTTTTTTTTTTCTGAAAGAGATTTTAGTTGTTTCCACAAGTTGAAAATATTTTACAACGGCCACATAATTCAATAAAGCAACAAAATACCAAAAATTCAAACATATACTTTATCCTATTATAGTAGTCTCTCAACCAACCTTTCTACTTTACCCCCTCAAAGCAATATGCTTTTTCCTGAATTCTTTCTTTGTACAGCAACATTTCTCTTCCCAGTCGCAAAATTCTCTGACTTTTCCTTTTTTCATCAAAACAGAAACCAATGAAAAATGTGCCCAGCGCATGGCACAGATGCAATTTCCTTGCACTGCTCTGTGAAACAGAAGTGGAGGGGCTGACTGATTCTCCTTCTAGGAGCTGGTGAGCAGGATTAATCTACCAGCTGTAGCACGTTGACTGGCACACTTTGGAGGGGCTGGATGACGCAGGGAAATTCATCCCTCACCCAAAGCCACTTTGCTCAGCTTGTTGGGGAGCACATACTGCCTTTCAGTCCTTCAGGAAATCACGTATTTTCCTATCATTCAGATGATACCCTAAAGAAAATGACTTTGATGAGACTTTGATGGTTTTTTAGCACAATCTAGAGAATGCAAGACAGAAATAATAAACTGAATATTTTTACTATTGTCTCCCAATTGTGTACCTATTTTCAGAAATTTTGGGTGTTTTCCACTTTCCACAAATTCACAGCATTTAAAGAAAAGCGTTTTAAATTTCCCAGATCAGCAGCTTCATTCAGCTATTTTAGCTTTGAGCTAAATGGACCTTCAGGAATTTTTGGCCATGAATTTGTCTGATTTCTTTTAAACTTCTGATAATCTTCAAATTTTAGAGTTCTGGGGGAAAATTCCCAAAAATGTATGCAAAAATATCCCAAAAATATGCAAAAAAGCATTTCATTTTCCTTGCTTTGAACTTGTCACCTCTTAGTAATATTTGATTGCTCACTAATTGCTTTGTGTCTCCATGTCACACAATGTTTTATACATAACAGCATCACTTTCTCCTTATGTCATTTTGCAATGTGGAAGAATCATAGTCTGCTCAGCTGTTTCTGAGAAAAAGCTGGATATTTGATTATCCTGTCATTTTATTTTTTAAATTTGGTTATTTTTTTTTCTGATAAGACAATTCTATTTGTAGACAGTATTCAAGAAATGGACTCTGATTTTCCTGATGTTCTACTGGTCTTCATGATTTTATTATCCAGAATTAAAACAACTTAAAGGGTTAAATTAATGCTACATGGTGCTTTATTTAATGGTGAACAGATGGGTTCAGCAGCTACTTATACCTACTTGAAATTACTGAAATGAGAAAGAAGTATAACTTTAATTTACAGAAAGAGAAACTTTCTCTTCTTATCTGACAAATTATAGCCTCTGATGAATGCAATGTTGCTTTACTGCTACCACTGTCCATCCAGCATTAAAATGACTGTGTGACCCTCTGTGGTATCTGTAGAAGGAGCTAAATGCAAGGATTCTCCTGGTGTGCCTTGGCTTGGACCTTCATTCTAGCAATCGCAGTATCCCAGATTGTGTTTATTATCCATCCATTTCATCAATTAAACAGCCAAGGAGATCAGTTCCATATATTGGCATATCCCTCAATATTGGGCATGAGCTGAGTCTTCCCAGCTTCTTCTCCTAAAGTATCTGTTTTCCTATTTCTCCTTTGAGGTTCCAAGTTCTAAACACTGGTGGCTTTTCCCTTAAACCACATTTGGAAAAGACAGTGAAACTTCCTCCTGTCTTCATGTGACAGACTCTTAGTTATCTCTGTTTCTTTTGACATCCAGCGTCAGGAGGAGAGTAATAATCCTGGGAAGTGGAGATTACGACAAAATAGTTCTTTGAACAACATGCAGCAGTGGCACCAGTAAATGTATCTCTGACCCTTAAAGTGTTTTTTTTTCATGTTACTTTTTTAGAATAAATAGAGGAAATTATATTGGAGGCCATTTACACTGAGAGTTATGGGGGAAAATAGAGAGCTGTACAGAGAAAGCTGTCAGAGACTTATCAGGATGTCTGTCTGGACAAACTCGTTTGTATCCTCTGGAGAAAATAATTTGAATTCAGTTGGTAATTAATTTTATGCTTCCCTCCTCTGTGGTATGATCCCAGAATATAGAAAAATATGTAAAAGCAAGGGACCATGCAGTGCTTTGTACAGGTGAGACACAGTTTATTGTTTATCTGTTACAAAATCAAAGACCAAATCTGTGCAGCAGCTGACCTTAGTGTAAATTTCTAGGCTATGTAAGGTTTAATTCTACCAGTACAAATTGAAATGAAGTCTGGGGATTCAGTTTGCTGTGTTCCTTCCCATCCATGCCTGTATTTTTGCAAACTTCCATCAGGAATGCTAATTTGTGTTAATTGATGCAGTTTTTTTCTCCTGTTCATGATAACACTCATTGTGAATCTGCTTGCCAATCAAAAAGATGATAATAGACCACAATGGAAAATTTACTAAGAATAACCAGTCACTTCTGCAAATAATATCAGTAGCATTTTCCTATTACCTATGCCTCTTCAGGGTGAAATAAAAGCTACAGGAAAAATTGTCAGGAGCATCAATTAGCACCATGAGAGATTTTTACAAGTTCAGAGAAAAAGAAGGAGCAAATTGTTAATATACAGAATATGGTGCTGAAATTGAATGAAAAGCAAACCAAAACAAAAGAGATTATTTCTAAACCTGAACCATACTGTAGAAAGAAACAGTAATTGAAACTTTTCAAGAGATTGGATAGGAAATTAGAACCTAAGTTCACAGCTCACCTAGAAATAAGAGGGCTGATAAGATTAGGTAAGTTTTAAATCTTGTTTTTTCATCTCTTTCCTATATATTTTAATGCTGTATACTGGAAAGATTATTTTGTGGTAATTTCTTTGGAGTGAAATGGTAATTTTGAGAAGGCTATTGCCTTTCAGGAAAGTTTTTGATGAACTGATGTGTATCCTCTGTCTAAATAACACTGGCATGGAGGCTGGTGTTAAATGGAAAAGCAGATTTACAATTTCTGCTTTCATTACAGGGTGTAAGATACTGCTCTGTATCCTCCCATGCATGATATCAAATTTTTGATCCAGTTCTAGCATGCAGTAAGTTAAAACAAAAGTATATTCACCTGAGGGAAGATGTCTGTTCCCTTTTCCTAAGCACCACAGATCCATCAATTTATCTCCTGAGAACTCTTCTTAGAGGCAGCCCTTGATCATAAATCTGCATTTATGATCCCACTCCAAAATCTACAGCGTGGCCATACCACTTTGAATCTGTTTGGCCTGCCTAATCTAAGTTTTCAGTTAAAAATCATACCCTTTACCTGAAATAAGAATGCCATCATTAAAAAATAAAATTCTATTTCAATGATTCCTGTAAGTGCCCGTGGTTTTTCACAACTAAATTAACCCTTAGGCCAGGAATTTAGAAATGGTATTACATTTTTTCTGGGCTAACAGTCAAAAGGAAATTGAGATGCATCTTGGAGACACCTAAAACATAATTCTTCAGTGAGCACGAGTATCTTTAAAACATGCTACTCTTTCCAGAAAAAAAGATATGAGATTAAAAGATATGTAGGCAATTGCCTCTCATCTATTCAACAGAGAAATGAAAAGGTCATCATGGAAGAATGCAGGTCAGTAAAAAAACAAAATAATGTGTTCCAGCCACTGATCTATAGCCCCTCTAAAAATTGCAGACAAGCTGTAGAACCAACAAACTCAAACAGATAAAAAAAACCCAACGAAGTTTAAGCAAGACAGTCTGAGTTATTTTTTTAGTTATCAAAACTACAAGGGCTTGGAAGTCTTTTGGTATTTTTTGGCCTTGACCTAAATGGTGGACAACACGTAACAGCATGACAACATCAGGTGGTCCCAATTAATGATCTGACACTATTAGTCAGGGGTTTTCTTTTTTAATTTTTTTATTTTTAGAGTTGTTCATCCAAATGTAAACAGTTTTGCTCAGGAAATGATTGAGGGTGCACAAACAACAATGTCCTCTTGGAACAGCTGTTATAGCAGGAGAAAAGATTTTGAACTCTGCAACTCATTAATTTACAAGGTAAGAGGAGGAGCATGTCAAGCAGTAGGGAGCCTGAGAGAAGAACAGAGGACTGGATGAGGTCAAAGAAACTGCCAGATCTCTGTGCTTACTATTGGAAACTGTTTCAGATGCTAGGAGCAAGGAAAATAACTAATCAACTGTCTACTCCCTTCACAAGTTCCAGAACAACCTCTGAGGCTGCCATCTGTCCAAAAGAGATTATAGCTTGACCACCCCTCATTAACCATCTAAAAGTTGTGAAGTAGATGTGGTTGAAAGTATTCCACTGCAATACCTTTCTGTTAAAAGCATCTGATCTGAAAATCTATTTTAAAGGAACAGGTACATTTGGCAAAGAAATATTGACTGATATCAATAGGAATGTTCCATCAATGTTGATTCTTATTTTCCTGCCTTGGGCTTTGGGCAGGCCTGCAAGGCAAGTGTTCAAAAGTTCTGTGATTACTGTTCTGTGTGATGAGTGGCTCCCAGTGATGTGTGTTTAACTGTCAATACAAAGAGCTGTACACAAGCCAGAAGAGCACCTTTCGTAGGATCCCAGTCCTATCAGAAGATAGCTGCTGTTAACACCAAAAACATAGTAAATATGGTCTATCCAAGCAATCAGCATATGCAAAATGGTTCACTGAATTCAAATAAGCAAAATTACACAAATGAGAAAAATAGAGATAAAACATTTGAATAGGAAATCACATATAAAAAGAATAGAATAAAATTAAAAATTGGTTTGCAAGCTGTCATTTAAATGCTGTCACAGATTTCTTGCTAAACATGAGTATGATCAACTCAGTATACCCACAGGCAGTATCAAGAAATAAAATAAACAATAATCTGCAGTCTGACAGAGTCTTAATATTGCATATTGTGGTGGGCTACTCTTGCTTGGACACAAAGTGCTGATAAAAGACACTGTATCATGGTCCATCCTCAAGTGGGCAGGGCAGAGAAAATACAGTGAAAAGTTCATTGGTTGAGTAAGGGCGGGGAGAGACCATTTAACAGTTACTGTCAAACAGAGTTGAAACAGACTTGACTTGGGGAAATTATTGATTTTATTACCGAACAAATCAGAGCAGGGTAATAAGAAGTAAATCCAAATCTTAGGAATAGTTTTTCCAACTCTTTCCTTCTTCCTAGTGTAACATTATTTCCAATTCTCTATCTCCTTCCCCTAGCAGCACGGAGTGACAGGAAATAGGGGCTGTGGTCAGTTTATTACCCACTGTCTCTGCCTCTCCTTGCTCCTGACTGCGGTCCCCTTCTCCAGGGTGGGACCCATCCCATAGGAGACAGCTCTCTATAAACTTTTCCAAAGTGAGTCCTTCCCATGGGCTGCAGTATTTAATAAACTGCTCCAGTGTGTGGATGTTGGACCCACGACATCCACAACATCCAAAAACAGTGTGTGTGGATGTGTGTGTGTATGTTGGACTGGGGATCCTCTTTTCTCTTCTATCTGATTTCCTATTCACTTTCTCTTTCTTCCCTCATTTCTTTTATTATTTTATTCCTCTTAGTATTAGAAGATAGGGGTAAAGCATGTATCAATTTCCATGTTGAGTGTGTAGTATAATGATAAAATTTTGTGAGCTTCTTTGGACTCTTTTGACTTTGCTATTCGTTTTTACCCATGAAGACCTACAAATTCTGGGTGCCCCCTTTGGCATACGAATGAAAGGTTCCACACCACATGACATCATAACGAATGTAGCATGTAACCTTCAGTGACAGATTCAGAGTTTTACCCAGATATAAAAAAAAGGATTTACCTAAATTGGATTTGACTCATTAGCAGAGATGGATGCGAAATTTAGATTTCTCTGATTCATAGAGAGTTTAGTAGATTATTAGGACAGCAGAGTTATTCTAGATAAATAGAATTATTCTAGATAAAAAGGAGCAGTTTTCAGAAAACTCTCAGCAGAGTTGATGAGAACCCATTTGAACACGGATTTTCAGGAAACTGCATGGCAAATTAAAAGCCTGATGATCTGCCTCCATTTTCAAAGAAGGTCAGGAAAGAATGAATTGCAACCCAGAGTGGAATCAATGGAACGGACTGTGTACTAGTCAAATAGTTGAAGACCAGAAAGAACATCAGTTCAGAGAGAATATGACTGGTCACTAAAAAAAGGGTTATCATTACTGAAGCAAAAAATATCAGATTTGGTCCAGATATAATCTGATTAATGAACAAAGAAAAATGTGAAGGATATATACTTGTTTCATGGATTCAAGCCAGATGACAGAAATCTTTATCATCAGTGTAAGCACCACAGGACAAGATGTATTACAGAAATTTACAGATAAAATTAACTTTGTGCACAGCATGTTTTTTTGAAACATCTTTTACTGATATATTGGGACAACTGCTACTTAAGAACATGGCAATGTTCATGACGTGGCACTGAAGCACTACTGTGTAAAGTATCAGTGCTTAGACTCTCTGACACCACCATGGTGAGTATATGCATCCAAAGAAATTTTTAGAGCTTATCTGAAAACAGTCATCATCTCATATGAATATGAACAGTCGTCATCTCATTTCTGAATAAATTGTGTCCAGATTGAGATGTAATTACTATGCTGTCCATCACAAAAGGCATGTAAACTGAGAACACTGTAGTAGGGTCACATCATTATCTATGGAAAGCAACATGATCTAGAAAAATCTAATATAAGCTGCAACATATTTGGATATAGCTGCACAAATATTTAAAAATTTATGTTATCTCAAATACAAAAATGTGATTTTTTAGATGGTACATAGAACTGCAGTGAAACACGTCAAAGCCAGGGAATGAAATTTTACCTCTAATATGATCTAACTCTGTGGCTGCAAAAATATTATGGAACAGAGAGAGATAATGTAATTCCACCTTCACATCAAGTCTTCACACAAAAAGTTGTTTATGAGGATTGGCTTCAAAGGACATTATGGGCCATGGAGCGTAGTGGGCTACAGAAGATGCTATGGTACTCTGTTAGTGTAGAAGCTTTGTTGATGATAAATGACAGGGAAAAAATAGTCTGAGAATATAGAAAAAAGAACCATCAATATAAAATTAGAGTTCTTGCTTTTCTTAGGTTGAAGATATTCAGAAAGAACTAGACTGGTGTGCAAATAAGCAGCTGGGTCTGAAGCCAGACACATAAGATAAAAATCAAATAACCAAAAGTGTAATTGTCTAGCAAGACTTATGAAGTGTATGAAAGCTGCTGGCATTTTAGTGAGCACTTATATGCTAATTTTTTCCAAAATGCATTGTATTTATGAGACAACTCAGCATAATGGGCCATTCTTGAACTAGGGGTTACTTTTTCATGATGGTATGTTTATATAATCATGAATTAGACAAAAAGGAAGGTTCTGCTACCACAAATTAAATCTGCTAGTTCGGACCTTTAAAAAGGGCAATAATTTTGTTTCCCTTTGTAAAGAGATTTATGATCTGTTGACTACAAGTGTCATGTTACCCCAAGGAATAGTCAAGTGTTCAAATGACCGGAAATTTATTATCCATGATATGAAATGAATTGATTTTTAATGGGTAAATCAGCCATATATTTTTGGATTTGTGTATTTTTTGCTTGGATAACTTAAAAGAATTACGTCCTTTCAATATTGCCATTAGAGAATATAAGATTGCATTTAGTTGGCAAAAGCCACCACAAATAAAGGCAATAGAGACCTACTAAGAATTGCAGTAAAAACAAATACAAAGCCAAAATGAGTAGGAGAGTCATAACAGCTGTAGAAAAGAAATAGGACTAGAAAAAAACTGACTGAAGACAATTTTCCTCCATTTTGTGATGCATAAGATTATCATGGGGATATTGCTATGGTCCCATATTGCCTAATAAAACAAAACAAAACAAAACCAAAACACCTGGGCAGTGATATGGGACTTACATTCCCAAATAATGCTTAGACAGGAGTATACAGGCACTATTTGGAGATGTAATTTTACTCAGGTTTATAATATCCTTATCTTTACATAATAAAAAACAAATGGGGAACAAACTCTGTTTCAGTTGAAAAAAAATTATACTTAAGCTTTGTTTTGTTATGTGGTGCCAAGGGAATGAATGATGCAGTTCAGCAGTAACTGAATCAGGATGTAGATATTTGTGTTAATTAAACACATTTATTGAATAGATCAGCCTACTGAATGTTTTCTTGGTGTATCCAATGATGAAACAATTTTCACTGCAAGCTGTTTTTCTCCCAGATTTTGGAACACCTCTCTAAAGTTTATGCAGTTCTATTCACCCTAGTTCTCCCTTCAGAAGCAGCACAACTAATGATGAAATCAATTTTAAACAGGCTGCCAACAACTTTTTGTCTCCTATCTAGTATTTTCCCTTTTGCATGTACTGTTCTGGAATGCAACAGATTGAAAACAAAATGTTTTTAGAATTTTTATTTGATATACACAAGGGAAAGTAGAGATATATGTTTACTTTTGTAAGGAGGAAGCTTTATACCTGTTTGAAAACTATCTCTGTTAATTATTCATTAGCAGTCAGAACAGCTTGAATTTGAATTGCACAATCACAGAATAATTTAGATTGGAAGGCACCTTCAATGCACCTATTTTCCAAAGCAAGTTGAGTTGTACTAAGGGGTGTATGAACGTGATGTTTGGTGGCACTATGAGGCAGGATGGCCACCAGCTGGCACCAGCTGGCTTGTGGGGAGAAGAGGGAATCCCTGCACCTTCCCAATGGCAGTATTGTCACATGCATTGTGCAGAAGAAACGTGTCACTTGTAACTGTGCTTTTATGTGCATTTCAATATGTAACACCAACACTGAAAACATCTGGAACCTCAGCAATGCCATATAAAACCCCAGATGAAGAATCTTGTTTTCTGATGCACTTTCATATTGGTAAAAGTCTTTAATAGAGTTTTCTGACATTGTTTTTGTCAACACATGGTCTGCATTAATATTTATGTTTAAGAGAACAAAAGAGAGAAACAGAGGAATGATTATATGAAAATCAAAATTCAGATATAAAAACGAGGAAAAAAATATAGGTAAAACAACCAATACATGATGTTGCTAGTGCTGCAAGTACTCAGGAAAACATGTCAATCTGTCTAATAACAAAATTATAATGGAAATAACTAAATGACTTATCAGACAGGAAAACAGATTAACAGGAGGTAGGAAAGCACTTATGTAAATAGCAACACAGCAAGTAAACAAAACAAATCACATGCAGACAGTCACACCACTTGCTACCTTTGATAAATAAATAGATAAATTGATAAATAAATAAATAAATAAAGTATTTTTACTCTATACAATTCTAGAATTGGGTACCCAGTCTCCCCAGCTTTACAGGAAAACATAGCAGGAAAAGTTTACAATAGAGAAACTATGCAATCACTGTAAGGAAACATAAATCTGGAGATTTATGCTGCTCATAGTAAACACTGTTAAGCACTAGCAGTAATCAGAACAGGCATATTTGCTTAACAAAATTGCAGAATATGTTTTGATTGGTTTTTGGTTTACTTCTTATACTCTGTAATTTATTTGCATTGCTCCAGCTGGCAGGAACAATGTTGCCAGACACTTTTGTGTTTATGACCCTGGAAACATATCTGAGAGTACAGAATAGAAAAAAAAGTAGTAGAAATTGTTTAAAGAAATCCCCTATGATATCTTAGTGTGAAAAATAAAAAAGTCTCAAGTTAGATAAGCAATTTCATAGTTGTTTATGAGCATACTAAGTTGTTTAAACCATATTAATGAACAGATTAATTATCAACAATTTATAAATTGGGTTTTTTTACCCTGATTATATTTTAATGGGTTGCAGTTCTATGGTCAGCCTCTTCTTCCTCCTTCCATTCATTGATTCAGCAGGAAACTAACTCCTTCTAGTCTCTTCTCCTTCCCCTCCATAGATACAGCTACAATGTTTTAGCCAGATTATGTCCCTGACCTGGAAAACTGCACATTCCCACACATCCTAGCACGAGTTAGTCAAGTAAATTTGCATAAACCCATGTTAAGATTGGTTCAAACGATCAGGAAACCTCATCCTAAAAGCTCAATACTGCAAACAGAATAAACACGGAAATGCTAGTATTGCCAAATTCCTCTTTATTGCTTGGTATAACACTTTTGTTCATTAGCTTAGTCTACTTTGAGTACTTCCACCTGCATTCAAGAAGCTGGTTAAGCATTTCTGTCAGCTCATCTTGATATGGAATTAATATTACATCTCTGAAAATCACCTATGAACTGGAAAATTCTAACCCAAAATATTCCCTTTTACGTGGCCATGCAATCCTACTGATGCCTCAGTTATTTTATTTCTTTATTTTAATCTTAAAATATTACATGGTGCTTCAGCACATCATTAGAGACATCCCAGCTTTGACAGGTCTGGCGTTTAAATTAGCACTTCAGCAAATTAAACTCCTAATTCCTCCTTGTGCATCTTAAACCACATTTTAATAAAAAGTTGGACTTTTGACAGTATGTCTTTTGAAAATATGGAGTTAAATTTAGCTGTATAATATTCACATATAACAGAGCTAACCTGATGAGCTTCTTTATTTTTTTCCTGTAGGGACCTGTATTTATTTTTCTACTATTGACCCACATCTTATAATTCCTAGCTCTGACTGTACATTTACCCTCCTCACAGTATCCTCAGAAGTCTTTACTGGTGTTGCAAAGCTTGGCCATGTAAGAGCTGGGCCTTAAATCCTTGCTGCACAGGGAGTTAAGCTTCTCTAGAGTTGTGAAAGACCCTACAGAGGGAGTTGGAAAAAGAGGGACTTAAAGTGTCAAATGAAAGACTAAGTCACCCAGAGCATCAGGTGGAGCACTAATGGACTGGTGTGCTATTTTCATGTGCTGTCACAGGACTCAAGACTGTTGTCCAGGTCTGGGCTCCACAGTGCAAGACAGACATGGAGCTCCTGGAGTGAATCCAGCAGTGAATACAATTAGAGGTCTGGAGCTACTCCCTTAAGAGAAGAGGTTGAGGGATCTGGGCCTGTTTAACCTCATGAATATAAATAAGTATTTGAAGGGAGAGCACCAAGAGGATGGAGCCAGGGTCTTCTTGGTGGTGCCAACTAATAAAACAAGAGGCAACAGGCAGAAACTGATGCACAGGAAATTCCAGCTGAATATAAGGAAGAACTTCACTGGGTGAGCATGAACTAGAACACATTGTATGGGAGGTTGTGGAGTATCCCTTATTGAAGATACAAACTTTTGGATGCAATCCTGTGCCGTGGGATTATCCTGCTTGAGAACTCCAGATGAATCCACCGTGGTCACTTCCAACCTTAACCACTTAACCACTCTGGGCTTCTGTGATTTTGTGTGGCCCCACATGTAGGGACTTAAAGAGCACAGTTGCTTATCTTGAACACTGTCAAGATCATGAAATGAACTTGCCATAGGATGAGTCACCACAACGGGCCTGAGATAAGCAGAGAAGGCAGGCAGGCCTGGCAGAGGCAAGATCTGGTTAGCACATCCTGGGTAATGCATCTGGACAAAATTTCCCACTGTGGGAAAGGAAGCAACCTGTCATACAGAAGCAACCTCTCATACACTTATCTCCCCAAATTATGGAAGAGATAACATCTGCAATGACCACTGAATCATTTCCAGATGCTTCATTTCTGGGGCCTTCCATCAGAAGACTGTGCATGACTCACAGCATTAAAACCCTCTCCCCAGGGGACATACCTGAGCATTCCCACATGAACCTAAATTTACACCAGCCTATTGAATTCTTTGTTTCGTGGGCATCCCCCACCCCAAATGGATCAACGCCTGTGACCATCACTGACCAAAAGACATCTACTTTTCTCATCACTGAACTCACAGGTATTGATATCTTTCACTGTCTACTCTTAGGCTTTCTTTGTATTTATTTTCCTTATAAACTTTCTTAGATCATATTTTATACTTTTATATTGATATGTTTCTATAGATAATATATAGGTATATGCACCAGTCATTCAGGGTTGTTTCCCTCTAATCTACCCCAAGAGATGTCTTATCTAGAACCTCAGAGGTGCCTCAGAGGGGTAACACCATGATGGTCTCAATCACCCAATCAACTGGAGGAATCACCCCCCTCCAACCCCCCCTGCCATTCTTGAAAGGAAATTATTACAAAAATGTCTCCAAATCCCAAGGTTTAACTTTAAAATAGAAGTGCACAGATATTTAAATGGAGAAAAGAATCTGCAAGCAGAAACAGAAAACAATTCTACTTTCTTCATCTCTACATGTTCAGTCTTTTCCTCTGGTGAAGAGTTACTGGAACAACCCAAAACAAATTTCATACTTTCTTTTCCTGTGCCTAAGACTTTAGAATGAATTATCTCTTAGTCTTTATAGATCCTGTAGATGGCAAACTTCTTCCACTGAGTGTGCTCACCCGTTGCAAAAAACTCCTTTCATGAGCCTACCTTAAACTTTTTTAAAAGGATACCTAGTATTTATACAGAAACTGAAAACCAAATACATAGTTTTATTATCTATCATGTTGCATTTCAAAGGCAAAGAATGAGTTTTTATCAGATACTTAAAAATAGAGTTTTAAAATCTTGCTTTCAAGTCAGTTTTAGACTTGGATAGAAGGACTATAGTTAACCTTGAAAGTTCTCCTCAAAAGCCAGTCATTATTCTCAGTGTGTTTTATCAACTGCCTGTGACTGTTGCTGTCTTGTAGATCTTACTGCAAGGTGCTACTGTTCCCCTGCACTGAAGAGAGGTTTTGGAGCATAAAATTGTTTTCCGAATAGCACTATGGCTAAGCTGATGTTTTGACTGGCTCTTACAAAGCTCAGTTTAGTCCTGGGCCCAGATTTAAATCCTGCCTGCATTGCTACATTTCATTCAGCTGCAAGCACTACTGATAAAGTTGTTCCTGGGATCACTACTCTTAAAATTTGAAATTACCCATATAGTCCTCTCAATGCAATACAGAATTACTCTGCCAAAGCTCAAGTTCTATTTCTTGGATTAACTCCATGTACTTTCACCATAATATTCCAGTATCTTTGGTTTTGATATGGGTATGTCAATTTTTGCTTTTCTACTTTTATATTTAAATTTCCTGCAGCTTCATCAGCCCATATCACATTAAAATGTATATACTTACTTATTTTTTGGTCTTCATATTTCTCCCTTCCTTTGTCTCTCTCTGTCTCACCTTTTTATTTCATTTTTTAAATATAAATATTTCTACTATGGTAACCTGTGATAGGTCAGACAGATTTTAAGAGTTTTTACTCATACTAAACCATTTTAGGAACTTCTTTATTGGTTTGGAGAGGCAATAATTCTTTTGTGGCACAGTACAACAAGCCAGGGAAATAGAAAAGAACTTTGGTATGGACTCAGATTTTTATGAAGCTGTGCCTGACTTTAAAAAGATTTTTGCTTGATTGCTTTTTATCGTCTCCTCCTTAATATCAGTGTTATCATTTTGAAGGTAACTGTATATTAACCCAGAAGACTGATGGATTAGAAATCATGGGAATGTCCAGTCAATATAAAGGAATCAGAGAGTAACACAGAGAATCTTAGTTAACCTCGTAAATTGGGAAAAACAGAGTTATCCTGTGTACTGACAAGTTTTCATCTGATAAGCTGCAGGCAGCCCATTAAAACTTGGTTGTATTACTTACCATAGGATGCCTATAAACCTCTCCAGCATATGACAGCTGAATGAGAAATGTAAATGAAATACAAGATTTTAACACGTGAATTATTTCCTGAAGAGCTGAGAATGTTATTGCACAGGACTGAGCTGAAATCTTGTTGGGATATTGCACTGAAAAAAATCTGCCAGCTGATATAGGGAAGGACAGCTAAAAGGAACAAAAAAAACAAAACTAAAAATGTAGAGCTTGTCTTATTGAAATTAAAAAAAAAAAAAGCTTTGGCTTACTTAAGGAGAAGGAAGAAGAGAGAGAATATCAATATGCTTTGTTTAGACAATGAAAAATCAGGCAAGAGGAGACCTATTAAAGCTAAAGGATAAAGTTGTCAAAAGAAGAAAAAAATGTGAGTGTGAATAAATTTATGTTGCTAATTAGTAATTTCAGACCGTGAGAAGCATCAAGTATTGAAACATCATTTTATTCACAGCAGTGAAGGACAAAAAATTTCAAAAACCTTCTAAGATGAAGATTAAGAAATGTACAAGAAGGCTTATACACTATATCTTCCTTCAATAACAGGAGCTCAAGTCACTGACCCAGAAATCTTATAGCCTTGAGTTCCCAAGTATACATGTATTTTTTTAATTTTGAAGTTAATATAAAAGAAATTGCATTTTAGTCCAGGTTCTATAAATCAGATTTTAATATTTGGCTATTTTAGAACTGCATAAATTTCTTTAGAGGAGCTGTTAGTGTAGAAGACAGTTAGATGCTCTTAGAGCAACTGGTGATAATATTAACTTCCCTTGACTGATACACTGAATGTGACCACATAGTATACACTACCTGGAACCATTTCCATGTAATTATTGCTGTGACATTTTTCAGAATAGCTCTACTTGACATTTACAGTGAAATGTAGTGCTATTCTTAAAAATGTTTCCTTATATTCACTTTTTTGGTGGACATTTTAGTCTGCCATCACAGTAGGACACACACTGTATATGAACTTTCACTTGTACAATGATTTTCTTTAAATTGGATAACTTATGCAGTAACCTTTGGTATAAGGACAGAAATTTTATTAAATTTAGCCTTCTGTTGAGTACTGTTTCAATTTCTCAGTATGCATACAAAAATTTTCTGTATGTGAACTATAACTCTTGCTCTGAAGATGTTATACTGAAAGTATAATAAGATAGATGTAAGTATTTTTGCATTCTGCTGAGTGCTGTAAATAGAAAAATAGAGCTCATATTAAAATTTAAATGTTGTATGACCTCCAAATTAATTTTTCTTCATAGAATATATATAATTTCATTTATTCTCCCTCCATTTTAAAGACAAAAATAGAGATTCTTTGTAGTTAGTACTTTGACGGGCTGCAGAAATATGAATAGTATTTTATGGGGCTTTTCTGTTGTTGTTTTTGTTTACTTGGTGAACAGCTTCACTTTGCATTTTAGGAAAAAATAAATATTTATTAATATAAAAGTGAGACACAATTCTTCTTTTAGCAATCACTTCTATACAATTTGAAAATGTCAGTTACAGTGCATATTTTTACATGCAACCTAAAATCTTCCTAACCTTAGGAAAATAGGGACTTAGATGGAGCTTGGTAGCTTAGCTACGTTACTGTCCCAGTTTTATTGTAAAATTTGTCCAAATACTATACATCTACCTATACTAATATTTTTCTTCTTGAAGAGAAATCCAGCACTGAGTTATACACAATTTGCAAGGAAGACGATTAGTGTGCAATTATTAGCATTACATCAGCAAAGCTCTTGGCTGTCCTGTCTCATACCGAGGTGCCCAGTGCCAAAGGGCTGGGTGCAGTATCTGTCAAAGGAACAATAATTGGCCCCAAGTTTTCCAGCATAAGGATAATATGTTACAGGCTGTTTCTTGCTGCTGTGTCTTTTCTTTAGGACGTGGTGAGACATTTTCAGTCATCATCCACCACTGGCAAGTGCTGTCCCTTTCTAGATGGGTGATTAACAGACACCAACAATATTGTAGGAATTTGCAGACTATGCTAAAGACTCTGCTAGCACAACTCTGCCAGTTACGGCCTCAACAAAAACTTACTCAATTTTTCACAACAATTTATTATACATCTTTGAAAGTCCCAGAAGCCTTTGCATCTTTTCATATTGCCACAGTGTGGAACCCAAATAATTAACTGACATGAAAATGCCTTGGTCATGATATATAACATTTTCTAAGGCCTCATTATTTTATTGAAAGAAATCTTTAACATCTCCTTTGAAACAGCTTATGATTTTCCAGGTTCTTCTTTTTAATTGTTTTGTAGTTCAGCCTATTATCGACTGTTTACTCATTCTAATTGGTGGATTTTAACTGTGAGTTTGCAGAATTCAGATGGAAATTGTAGAGTATAAATACTCTTAAGCCATTCTAATACATTAGTTTACTGGGTATTTGAAGGAATTAATTATTTTGATATTGAATATGAATTCAATATAATTTTTGATATTGAATATATTATTTTGATATTTGATATGTTGAAATAAGTTACGATTTCAACAGATATTTTTGGAAGAATTTTCATCACTTTAGCATTTTGTTTGTTTTCCCTACGTTTTTTCCCTGGGAGGGATCATGAATAGTTTGTCTTTGCTTGTTGATTTAAGAGTTAGGAAAGAAACTCCACTGCTTTAGATGATGCTTTTGTTTCATTACTTAGAAATGCAGATGTAGAGACTAATACTCTCAAAAGTTTTTTCTTAAGATTATTAGTGCTATTCTAGAAAAAAATCAAATTTCTAATGATATCTCCCTTTATAGTCATGCCTTGCTTCATTTTAGCTCCATGCCAAGTCACAGCCATTTCCCAGCTCTTCTATGGTAGCTTTATCCTTAGCTTATTATCTTCTCTTTGTAATTAAGGCAATCCTTCTCCAATATTTAAATTTTAGTAAGTAATAAAACCTCTCTCTTGATTTTTCTACTTCAATACAACTTCTTCTGCTAAGTTCTCACTACGTTTTTTTCATTTTATGTTGCATTGTCCTTTGTGTCTAGGCATTGACCTGAGTTGTCCAAATAACAGTGGTTTGTCCCCTAAAGAAACCAGTAGTACCTACTTCTAGCTCTTCAAAGTGTTTCTCTTTTTCCTCCAAATAAATATTAAGTCCTGTGAGTCTTATCTTTAAATGCATGAAGGGCGAAAGTGTGGTAGTCTTGTGAGAAGGAATTGTTAGAGGTTGCCAGATCAGGTGGTTCATCAGATGTCAGCCTGCTGCAGCACAATTCCTCTAAGTCCAGCTGGTAGCGAGGATGAACACGTGCTCCCTGCAGGTACACACCCCTGCAGACACACCATTGCACTTAATGTAAGTGCGCACATGGATGGCCACACAGAGAAACACCGATAAAATAAAAGCAGAAAATCTTGATTCTGCTCTAAATGATCATGATAAAAATCAGACATGAAAAATACAGCAGTATAGATAATATGGTTTCATCCAGCAGATGGCCTTAGTCATTTGCCCAGCATCTGGCCCTGGATTCACCAGGCTGCCTCGTGTAATAACATGCAAATGGGCCTTTTCAGTAGGTGGTACCAAGCTATGGACACACCCAGAGCTGACTGGCAGAGTCCTGCCTTCTCCAGTCACTCCCTCCTGAAGCCAACTCTCACATTCTTTGGTCCTTCAGAAACCTTTGACCTCTCTGATACCTGGATCCCAAACCTAGTCTACTCTCTGGCTAGTCTGGTCTGATGCTCACTGCTGAAGTAGCTGCACAAAGGCACACACACACGCTATATACACATTCTGCTCTCTCCAGGTGCTGCACCGTGGGCACGTGGGTTCTGACCCTTGGCCTGACCCCAGTAGCTGCACTCAGGCCTCAAGTGAACAAATGTGCAGACAACTGACAGCCCCTCAGCCAGTTAGGAGAGGAATTTTATAGGAAGGCAAGACAGATTGCCTACTATTTCCTCTATTTTACCATGCTTCCTCCTCCTCAAACTCTTCCCTTTCCCCATCTTAGTTTCTCCTTCATGCATTACATAACAAACATTGCATAATTCCAGAATTCTCTTCCCAGCACTTCATAATGAGCCACATCCACAAAGGCTCTTTCACGTGCATCAAGTAAAAGCAAATTTAAACAAATTTTCACTAGCAATTTTTCCATTACCCATCTGGCAGATTTAAGCTCCGTAAAGGAATACTTAAAGAGCTGTCATTGTGACTTTTTGGGCAAGGTAAGGGCTAAGTTCAGTCCTATTTTGAGGTCTTAACTGGGACAAATTTCACATGTTGGGAATGATTTTTAGATTATAATTTTCAGAGAAAGCTTTCTCTTTATTGTACATACATTGCATATTCTACATACTGTGTCTGTAATATAATTTAAAGCTGTAATAAACCACAAAGTTATTCACAACTAGGTTCTTTTTCTCATGAGTACCTGTTTTGAAAAAAAAAACAGATGAATATATAGCTGTCATCCTTTTGATGTTGAGTGTATGTGTTTTTAATCTACCAAAAATGTAACAGAAGATTGAGTGAATGCATAAATGTGTTTGAAAATACCACTCCTAAGGCTTTGCACATTTTGTGCTATGTCACTGTGGCAACAACAGCAATAGTCTTTTACTAATGTATGTACTTTTATACATCCAGTGAATTGTTTCTCCCTGCAGTAAAAAGCTCTTCTAAAGAAAATTTGAACATATATATTGTTGAATTACAACTGCTAGCCTCTATTTTTTCTGATTTTTACAACATTTAGAAAGATAAATGCAATATCCAATGTACACTTATAACAAAAAAATATGTATTTTAAAATCATCTGAGCAAAAACTTGAAAAACTGCACTGCAAAATATTTAGAGCTAAATTTACTTAAGTTACACTCACTTTAAGTGTGTATACCTTAATTTATGCCTTTTATATTCTCCAATGGGTAATAAAATGAATGTGGTGACACATAGAAAAATCAATTTTAAGCTAACACATTAATGTAGGAAAATGCTATGTGTTATCAGTATTCATAAAATCTGGTCAGAATAACTTTGTTGGTAAAGGTTTATGAGCAAAAAACCACCAACATAGTATGAGAAGAACCCAGTCCTCTCTGAGGATTTTGGCCCTCTGATTTCACTAACTTCCCCATTGAGTTTACTTCTTGAGCCAGGATACTACAGCATAGAAAGTCCAAAAATTAATTAAATATTAATAGAATTGAAAAAAACAGTCTGAATAATGAAAAGGGGCTAAAATAGTTAAGCAGTGTATAAAAGGCTTAATCTAACCATTAGGAAAACATTTTCAGAAGAGTGTTAGTGATTAAAATTTCTAAAATTTAAGCAAAGAAACTAAAAAGAACTTGAAAAATGCATCTTTATCCTTATTAAGTTATAATAGTGTGTTCACACAAAATTATTTCAAGGATATTACAGCAAATAATTTCTGTGTGCATTGGGTTTTTGTTTTGTTTGTTTTCTGCAATTTGA
Organism: Molothrus aeneus; assembly: GCF_037042795.1. Classification (NCBI taxonomy): domain Eukaryota; kingdom Metazoa; phylum Chordata; class Aves; order Passeriformes; family Icteridae; genus Molothrus; species Molothrus aeneus. The sequence goes on along the minus strand of NC_089646.1, from coordinate 140,082,739 downwards.
AATTCCACTTGTGGGGCCATCTGTAATCACACCATCTAATGGTTTTACAGATAACTCTCAATAACTGTGTTCTGATGTCAGTGGGCTATAAAATTTTTGTACAACAATGGAGTTAGAGCTTCCATTGGAGAAAGGGTGCATTTCTTGTAAGGAACTTTTAAAAAGTAGGAGAAAGATATTTGAAAACAATATCTGTGAAATTCAATATTTTTCATTCATTATCCTTGAAAAAGTTTCAGGACTGTGAAAATGCTCCATTTTACAGGACACAATTCAATTACTAAGATTTCTATTTGATCAAAATATACACAGTGTTTTGCTTCACTTACATCAGAAAGGTTTTACCTTTCTATTATATGAAAGTTTTGATATTGTTCCAGTGGTGTTTATGAAATTAATATTAGTCATAGTTGTGAAAGACTAGGCTGACAACCACCTATCTGCTCATGATGGCTAAATTAAATCCTATCATAGACCTAATCCATGCCTTTTCTATTCCATGCTTACACAAGCTTAAGTCAATTGACACTGATGAAACTAGCTGCAGGATGCAGCTGATAGCACATGATCTGGGAGTGTTTGAGTATTCTCCTGAAGGTGACGAGCTCATTATAGGGCCAGGATGCAGCTTTGCCAGTTGCTTTTTTGCAGTTTTAAGATGATGATGATGTCAACAGACCTGGGCAACTACAAGTCTGATGATATCTGGATGTTTCACCTGTCACTTCTGCACCTCCCCTGCACCATCCTCTAGAATGAAGGATGGATTTAACTTGTATTGTGTGATTGGGTTTTTGGTTTTTGTCCTGCTTAGGTTGAGACATTAAGGAGATGAGTTATCTTCAACATCCAGCAAATTATGATATCACTGTCTGCCTCAGTATCCCCTTTCTGGATCCTTAACACTTTTTCTCCCACACTTGAATCTGTCCCTTTCTCTCCCATAAGAATAAAATGTGCTCTCATTTACTCCTTTGCCTTTCATTCCAGATTTTCTACACCTGTACTCAAAAAGGATTTTTCTGATACTCTCTGTTGATTTTGGCTGGGACAAAGTTAATTTTCTTCACAGTTGCTGAAAAGGGGGCTATGGTTTGGATTTGTGCTTGGAACAGCATTGATAGCACAGGGATGTTTTTGTTATTGCTGAGCAGCACTTGCACAGTGTCAAGGTCTTTTCTGCTTCTCACTCCACTACACCTGGGAGGAGGCTGGTGATGCACAAGTTGTGAGGAGACACAGCCAGGACAGCAGACCCCAGCTGACAGGGAGATCCTGATGTCTTTTGTGGTGCTGTCTGTGTGTGTACCTGTCATGTCCAGTTGTCTTCTCCATCCTGTGGAATAAGCATACCCTCAGCCACTACCCAGGCAGGGGTCAAATAATGTGCTTATAGCCTAACTGTGCAACCCATGATATTCTATATAAGGCATATTAAATATTACTGTACCTCTGTTTTAATAGAATGATTGCTGATGCAGTTTAAGTACTGGATGCAAAAAACTGCCATGCTTTCCTTTCCTCTTGTAGATTTCTTTCACATTGCTGATCAGACACTACCATTTGTTTCTTTGGATTTTTTTCAGTAAGATAACAGTTTCTGGGAGGGATGTGGCGCACTGTATTTCCACCATGTTCCCACAAACAAAATTACTGTCTGGCATACTGTGTTGAAATGCCCCCTCTCCCCTGAGCATGGTCATGTGCTGCATGGCTATGTATCTTTGATAATGAGACCCCAGCAGCCTCTGCTGAGATGTGTATTTCAAAGCAGGAATATTTTCTTTTAAAACAGGCAGGAAAGTTATTACTTTTTAGATAATAGCCACTGGTACAAATTCTCAGCAGACAGAAGTTTCATTCAGTATGAGGGAGTTGAAATCCACATATATTGCCAGCAAGATGCAAGCCCTGATCTCAAAGGCTCTAAATTATGCTGGGATTGCAGTTTGCTTATTTACTGAAGTTTTGCAGATAACAAGTCAAGGTTTACAGGGCATATATAAGTTGTTAAATCGATTGACTCTTTAGTCTAGTGTTTTAGATACTGATTGTTCAAAGCCCATAGGCTTAATTCTCTAGTTGTGTTGGATGGTACCAGGATGACATGCAGAAATAGCACAGAGAAGCAGGTTGTCTTTCTCATCTCCCTCTCCTAAGGTACTTTTCCTTCAATCTGTTTTCTCACTCCCAGTTTGGAAAATGTGTTTTGAAAATATAAGTGTAGAAGGATTTGGAAATTACTGTGGCATTTCATGGGAAAGGCTAATAATCATTAAGTTACCACTTCAGAAAGATGAGTGACAGCTCTCTCTCTCTAGTAATTTCAGAACAAACAGAAATCATAGCTATATTTTGTAATAGAGTTCATTTTCTACATATATAGGTGAGTACACACCAGTTTTGAGCATGTTCTGAGAATTGCTTGGGTTACTCTGGAACCAGTGAAATTTAGAGAGGCAATAATCACCGGGCTGCTCAGGCTGGAGTAATTCTGAGGCAGTCCACAGTTAAACCAGGGAACAATGATTTCAAGCAGGGAGGCATCCATCTACTTAGACATATCCTGTGTTATACAGCACAGTTAAGCAGGAGCTTTTGCTATTGAAGAAATTAATTTGAGGACCTCAGTACTACCTAATCCATTATTGGAAACTTAATTCATGTATTTAATTTTGCCCAGTATTTCTATTAAAATGTTGGATTTGCTGAAATTTCTGAGATTTTGTCAGGATGGCTACAGCCAACAACAAATGTAGGCTGTGAAAATGTATAGAAGCTGCTTTTAATAACTGAAAAATAGTGCATGAAACACTGGAAAGGCAAAAAAACCTTGTAATTAGAATAGTTAAAACGTTTTTTATAATATTCAATTAATGATTGACTAAAGGGCATTAACAAGATAAAGCCAGCTGCAGAGTGTATATCATAGTTGGGAAAGAGTATTGGGGGAGCACAACATTTTGCTTTTCCTACTAATTAGTAATGTTAAAAAAAGCTTATATCAAATTAATCAGGAGACTGAGTTAATCAGAAACACATAGAACTGTGTGGCAAGAACTAGTATTAATCAATAAAATATTCTGGAATAATGCCAGGCATTAGAAAATGAGGGCATTGCAGGACTATATATCAAGGTTTGCAATCATCAGTGAACATCTAATGGGAGCTCTTTTCCAGCTGAAGCCCTGAGAGGAGTAACTAACCTGAAAGCATTCACTGGAATACCTTATAAGTACATAAATTCACACATCACCACAGTAGAGAAAAATAGTTTATTAATTTGTTTACTGAAATCAGCAAGGATCATCAATATGCAGCTCCTGAAGCGTGCAAGAAATCTTACTTTCCATAGCCAATCCTCAGGTTGAGGATCCACTATTGATCCATTATTGATCACAGTTCATCAAGAAATAGGAAAGCACAGAGTTTGCTTAAAGGATGATGAATTTCTTCATCCCATCGCCTAAAGGGCATCTCGTAGTGAAGCCCATTTTATTATCTCAGTAGAATAAGTAGTTCATGACTGAAGCTTTCTTGTACAGTTGCAGAATATATCCATGCTGAGCTATATCAATCCTGCAAATGTATTAAGCTTAGAAGTTTTAATGTTCATACTACTCTTGCAACTCAAATGGCTTTGTTATGTTTGGAGACCGTTTGGATGATGACAACCCACAATCACTGTACCCTACAATATAAAGTTGTAAGTTTTTAAAATTTCCTTTTTTTATGTAAAGTTTGCCAAGTAACCCTCAGTTATCTTGCATATCTCAAGACTTTTTCACTAGAGTAAGAAGAGTTTAGGGTATCAAGGGTATTGTTTATGTCCAGGTAGTATTCTGGTACAAGGAAATTTTCTAATCACTGGTTGTGGGTTGAATGGCTTTTGTCACAAAATGTCCTGATTAGGCTTTTTCACTGGGCAAGAGAGCTATTCTGAAGTATGTAAAGTAAGGCCTATGTGATAGAAGAAAAATATCTTAGAAAAACTCCTCCCAGATTTTCACAATATTTTTGAAAATAAGTGATGAATTTTGTAAGATTTTATTCTCCATCTTTTTTTAAATTGTTTTCCACTTAATATTTTCATTTTCTAAGTTTAGGCTTCTCTAAGATAAAATTTCTGAACTTCAGAGAGAAAAAATTTTGTTACAGTTACTACAAAACTGAATGAACCAACTAGGAAAACTACTAGTCAAACCCCATGCTTTTTAATCATAAATTTCCATCAATTTGGGAATTAAGAGAAAGAGTTACAGCTGAGGTGCTTTATTTTATCATTGCTGCCTAAGGGACAGTTTACAGACAGATTATACCCCAGTGAACCCATGACTCCCATCCTTTGGGGGGGTGATCAGCAGTGGTGTTTCCTGGCCTAAGAGGAGTTAAAATTTTAGCTATCTTGTATACTGACCTGCTGAACTACTGGCTCACGGTGACAGATTCCTGACAGTTTTTCATGCTATGTCAAAGCTAAGTCTGTCACTTCCACCACAACAAATGAAATGTTTCAGTTCAAAGATATCAAAAGGTTTCAGTTGAAAATTATGTAGATTCTATTTAACATCTCACAAACCCAAAACTGATTCAGGCTCAGCTCTCACCATGACAGCCTGTAGTTCTACAGTAAAGAAAAACAAACATTTAAGACACTATTATAAGCAGAGGTTAGTGAAGATGGAAATTTATAAATAAATGCTAGCAGTTTTAATTTTTTTTATGACTCAAAAAATATACAGGAATCTGAACCACTGAGTTAAATTACTCTATTGTATTATTTTTCATAGTAAATTTTTTAAATTGAAATATATCAAAATATATTAAAGGTTCAGAAAAGCGTATCTCAATTTGCCAAAGAGGCTGGATGGAAACTCAGTTGACTACTTCTGAGTTTGTGTCACTCTTGTCAGGTAAAAGTGAAACCTTTTCTGAGACCTCTTGTTTACTGGAAAAGTGAGAACCTGGAGTAGCTGTGCCTTGAGGGAACTCTTTGTACCAGGTAATTTTTTACATTGACCATGTTCTGCATTGCAGAGATGACATAAAGAATCATTCCTCCAGGACAGGATATTCCATTTAGTGAAGAAAAATATTTTTATTTTTATTTTTTTTTCATATTTCTTTCTAGATTTCATAAATTACAAAAATCTTCATTATTGCTAACAGTAATAAAAATTTTAAAAAACACCCTTTGAACACTTTTCATAATGTTATGATTTTCAATGAAAACTGCTTATCAATTTAAATCATATATGGTTTGTGCAAAGACTGAAAAAAAGTTCATTTCATTTTAAAGTCAAATACTATTTCTTAAATATGTTTTAAATATATGTAACCAGATGTCTGTGCAGGTGTGTAGACAGTCAATGCCAGTGTGAAATTAGTTCTGCAGTAAGAAGCTGCACTGGAGGGACACAGAAATACCATCTGTGAACTGCAGATCTAAAGATGCTGAGCTAAAGCTAAAACTGAGAATGTTTAGAAGTCACCAACTTTTTTTCTTCATCTTTTTGGCTGTTCCTTATGCATGAGAGATTCTGGGCCTTTCTATGCCAATGCATTCTTCTGTGATGTTATCGTTGTAATTTTAGATTTTGAAGATAAGAGAAAAATGTCTCTGGTGTCTTTGTATCCAGCTTCCTGTATTGCAGAAATTGAGAAATTAATGAGATTTTCAAAATATCAGGTCACCTTGCATAATCTTAGTATCAGATGAAAATGTTTCTTTTGATTGAAATTTATGAAAGGGTTTTTATATGTAAGTAGAGTTATAGTTCTGTTGTGAGAGCCAGAGAGGCTTAACTACAAATTTTAGAAGAGCATTTACAACTTTGTTGGGCAGATTTCCCTAATACATATATTTCTTATGGCCTTGTCTTGCTTGTGATGTGAGAGCAATACAATCTTGAACTCTGAATGATCTTTGATTTGAGCTGCATATTAACATAGGAAATATATGGACAATATCAGGAGTGACTTGCTGTTAAGATTTTTTTTTCTGTTTCAGGGGAGATATTAGATTAAAATAACAACAGAAAATTGTTGAGTTTCTCTAGACGTTCATTGATAGATTTCAAAGGTTTATAACTCATTTCTTTTGCATCCCTGAATTTTCTTGTACTGAAATTAGTTATAGAAATTTTATGGTGAAATGTGTTCAGGGGAAAGAAATTGTATTTGGGGTTATTTTAGGTAGTTTAAGAAGAAAAGTCACTATTTATTCCAGTCTTTGACCCCAAATAGATGGTTTTGTGTTAGGTTTGTGGAGTTCTTTTGCTTGTTTGTTGGGTTTGGTTTTTTCTCTGGTTTTAATAGATTTTAAGTACTTTCACTTCAACTGGGAATATGGATATGAGTGAAGCTATTATACATTCACTATGCAAAGAAGCAAATTTTCCTCTCAAACGTACAAACATTTAACATTTGCCTTGATTATCTGCAGTCTCGTCCCGCAGCTACAGGAGCTGACGTGTGCTGGCTAGCTGCTCCCGGTGTGTGGCCGGTGGAGACCGTGGATTCTCCCACTCCCAGGTCCTTTTCAAGAACCCCGGGGAGCGGTTCCGTCTGCAGCGTGGTGGCGCAGGCGAGAGCAGGACTACGAAGCACTGAGGCGAAGGAAGGAAGGAGCGGACACTCGCATGGACGCCAAAGCGCTTCATTGTCCCAGACAGGGCCAGTGATAAACGGGATGGGCGTGAAGGGAGGAGACACGAGGGAACCAATAAACGAAGGCCAGGGGAGGAGCAAGGGACACAACTGAACCAGTAAGGATGGCACAGGGGAGGGGAAAGGCTCAGGAGACAAATCATATCTTAAGTAAGGGATAACTGACATAGAAGTTTCTCAAAATAAAGGGGGGGGTGGTTGCAATGATGGACAGGGAAACTGGGCAGCACCAAGAGGGAGGAGATAAACTTATAAGGACATAAGGGGCGGGACTAGGGGGATCGGTCACCTTAACAGACAGATCACTGGTGGGAAAAGAAGGGACAAACAACTCAGGAACAAACCATTATGAGGGAGAACATGGGAGGAACCGAGGGTCAAACCATAATCTTAACTTATAGAAAATAACCAACTTTACAACAAAACCTGTATAAAACACACAATGCTACAATTATTTATCTATAAAGACAACTCTTAAGGAAACAAATATATTTCTGCTTTTGTGAGTCAGGCTATTAAATTAAATTTTTGAAGGGACCAATTTCTTTGTCCATTTTAAGAAAAAAAAATCATTTTCTTGGTAATCCACAATGCATAATTTTCATGGAATATCTAAAAAGAAAGAAAAAAAATCCCACAAAATTATACAGGAGCTTTATGTTTCTTTGAAGACCTGTAGGAGGAAGATAAGTCAGAAATGTTATGAATCTTCATGAACAATGAACATAAGAGTCAAGCCAGTCTTAAAGAAAAATGAGAGATTACACTGAATGGGAAATGTTCATGTGTGTAGAGATATAAAAAGGCCTGGCTGTATATTTTTTCTCCTCCATGACACCACTTTTTTATGTCTGTTATAGGAAACCAGAACTGTGACAAATTCTTTGAGATTTTATGTTGCCTATTGAGCCTGACAAATCTCCACCATCTCTTATATCAAAGAAAATTTTTTATTAATGAGTAGAATATTTCAACCTCTAGAATTAAAGGCAGGCTTTTTTGGGAGTTACCTGTAAAACAATTCTAAAGAATTATTTTATTATGTACCAAATTCAAAGCTTAAATACAGTTGAATTTCTGAGCCTTGAAACTTTTTTTCCAGAAATTGTCTTACTTGTAATATCCTTTTGATGACCTAAGATTTACTTCTTTTTATCTTCATTTCTCTCTTGCATTCATGGTTATTCTATATGGTAAAAAGATTGCATATCTCTTCAGTTTAAACATTCAGTTCCATTTTACAACTATATTTTATACAAATTAACTTTAATTTGTATGGTTTCAGAATGCATATTTTAAACCTAAAAGAACCTATGATACATCTGCTTTGTGGGTGTACAATGTTCTCATAGGAATCAGTAGAATGATATGAATCTGTTTATCTTGCATAGATGTAATTCTGTCAAATTTATCATAAATGAAATTTATAGAGGGGATTAAGTTGAATTATGGTGAGAATTGAGGGGGTTTTTCCTTGTGCATATGTGAATAAAATATGACAGTTTGTATTGAGCTTGTTGAACTGAAAATTGGAACTTATGCTTTTAGCTAAGCAAGGACAAAATATTGCTAATATTTGAGCTTGAGGGAAGAAAAATGTATTTACAATTGCTTTCTTATTGTATTGAAATCATAACTTCATGGTTTTTAACTTGCAATTGCCTTAATGTCACAAAAAGCATGTGCAGAATAGGTTTGCATGATAAAGCAAACACTATTTTGTGATAGCAAAAAGCTATCTAAAAAACACTATTTTGTGATAGTGTGAAGTTACTATGAAGATCAATGATAAAAAATAGTACCATACAGTTGATGCAATAATTACAGTCATTCCCCAAATCTCTCAGTTCCTGAATTCTCTCTTACTTTCTGTGAATCACCTTCCTCAGAGGATTCCCATACTAATAATATTGCTTTTATTAATATTTGTATGTCATAAGATACTTAATATATTCCTGGACTATAGTCACTTCTAATTCTACAGCCTGCATTTACAAAACTTTTACTTTAATTGAAAAAGATGACACATAACACAGCAGAGAATTGCTATTTTTAAGTATCTGGAAGCTAAAAATAAGCATGGAGAAATGCAGACAAACAATTTTGTGGATTCTTAGGCATCTTAAAAATGTGATTAAGATGGGAAAAGTGAGAGGCAGAGGGTCCTTTTCTTTCCAACTCAACCTATTGATTTTTTCCCCTCTTCCTCTACTTGCCTAATTTTTTCCTTTCCCATTTGTCAAGTGCACATTCTGAATGTCAGTTGGAAATCTGCAGTGTTTGTTTGAGATTAGTCTGTGCTAAGAAATGTGAATACTGAATTATCTTCTAAGTACATTGGAATTTTAAGTTCAGAGAAAGTGATATAATACTCATGTACTGTCCATCATGCTAAGTAAACTTAACACATAATCTTTCCCATCAAACACTCCTTTTTATGCAAGAGCATGTACTGTGACTGATGGAGAGCCATCTTTGTGTTAACAGTGTGGTCCTTTTTGCTTTCCAATGGGGAACAATTTGTTCTAGCAGATCCTAAATTCATTTTCATAAATATAAAGTGAAGCAATTGATTTCCTAACGTACTTCTCAAGGTATACTGTGACTTTAGGAATAGCTATTAAGAGTTCAGTCCATCTCCTTTCCTATAAGGCTTATTTAGAAACGTGCAACAAAAATATTCTCTTGCCTCCTTCCTACTAGTTCTGGATACTTAATGAACGTTTACTATCAGCATGTCATAGGAGAGTTCAAGCTGGAAGGGACCCCAGGAGGTTCAAATTCCTACACAAGGCAAGTTAGCTGAGAAATCAGATCAGATTGCTCTAGGCTTTATCCAGTTGTGTCTTGAAGACTTCCAAAGATGGAGACTGCACAGCTTCCCAGGGCAACATGTTCCAGTGTTTGACTGTTCTCATACTGAAAAAAAGTTATCATTATACTCAGTCTAAACCTTTCTTGTTTCAACTTTTTTCTATTTCTTTGCTTCCTCCCACTGTGAAGATTCTGCTTTCACCTTCTAAGTGACCTCCTCATAGATGCTGGCACGTGCCACTAGTTGGCTCTAAAGTTGTTTCTTCTTGAGGCTAAACAAACCCTCCCTCTTTATCCTCTCTACACAGGGTAAGTGGTCCTTTTGAATCCTTAGGAATTTTCCCTTATATCAACAAGTTTATAAAAATGAGAGGATGGTCTTGCAAACCCATTAGCCAGCTCTCTAAGCATCACTGGAAGCAACCATCTGGACTTGTGCTCAACCTACACTAAACAAATGCAGTGGTAGAAGTTTTTCCTCTTGCCTTTGACAGACAAATTTCATCAAGCTTATTTTCAAACTGCTTCACATTCTTCAGCTGAGTAATGACTTGTGATTTTCTCCATTAGGATAATAATGTACCTGCTTTTCATGGATATCTAGAAATGTGTAAAAGACATACTTGTTGCTGACACCTGTCCATTTTCTATATTAGATGTATGCTTTATACTCAGAAGAAGATTTTGTTGTTAAGGAAAATACTTTTACTTTCTTTAGTATTAGATACACAGTTGTGTTTCATTATTTTAAAAATTCATGCTTTTAGGCTGCTGTCATGGTTTGACACTGGCACAATGCCAGTGCCTCCATGAAGATACATTCTCCCTGGTAGCTGCTGTGAGATGTGACCAGGAATAAGCAAAGCAGGCTCCTACTTAGGAAAGAAAAGAACCAGAACTTTATTAACTACTCTACAACTACAAATAAAAAGGAACACACACATACAGGGAAAATGAAAACCTCACAAATGCATTTCCTCCTCCCCCACCAAATTTCCAACACAATACATTTGTTCTTCAAATCACCAACTCTCAGTCTAGCAGCACCTTTTAGACAATCAATCCTCAGTTCATCAAGAGGAGAGGAGTCCTTCTTGTACCATGGGCTTCCCCTGGAAACACAGTCGAAGCCTCGTGTGTTTCTGTGTCACTCGTGGCACCGCCCGGAGTGCATCTGCCGTCGTGACTTCTTCCTTTCCATGTCCAGTGCTCTCACCACTGAACACGGACCAGAACTGCTTCTAGGGTTGTCTTTTTTAAGGATGCTCTGTCCCGTTCCAAAAAAGGCACAGTCTCTCCTTTGGGACACCTGTCCCCACAATCTCTCCTTTGGGACACCTGTCCCCCCCATATTTTCACCCCCTGGGGCCGAGGGGCATCAACACTGAACCCTCTTGGTTCTGAGGCCATTGCCTCCCCCTAGAATGCAGTCTCTGTATCACAAGGAACATGGTTCTGTCCATGGCTATACAAAAAGAGTCCAGCAAAAGCTACTCCATCATCTCTTCCCACTAGGATTCTTCTCTACTCTTCTACTATCTCTCACTCGCCCAGACCTCTCTCACACTGGCCCATTTCTTCCTCATCTTCCACTCTATCTTCTAGGAAAGGTCAATGTTCTGTAAAGTTCTCATTCTCCAAAAAGGGGTTAAAAGCTCCTACAAGCGGCCGGCTGAACCCCCCCCTCTTCTCCGTCCCAGCCGTGCTGCCAGCACAGGCCCATGTTTATCAAGCTTCAAGGTTACAGTCCCAGGCAGCGGCTCTCTCTCTCTCTCTCTCTCTCTGTGTCTCTCAGGGGGGGCTGCCCGATGGCTCCCGTTGTCTCTCTCTCTCTCTCTCTCTCTCTGTGTCTCTCGGGGGGGCTGCCCGATGGCTCCTGGTGTCTCTCTCTCTCTCTTCCACCCTTCCACCCCGGGGCTCAGGCCTACCTCTCTCGGCCTCATGGCTTTCCCCTCCCCCTGCCCAGCCAGCAGCTGGGCCGGGGGAGAGACCCGAACTCTTTCCCGCCGGAAACCCAAGAGGACCCTCCCAGGGGAGAGCTCTGCTTTTAACCCCGTGTTCTCAGAGGCGTGTCCATGTCCCAATGGCCAGGTTAAATGCCAATATTAAAGTCTGAATATCCATTGGCCAAAAACACAGCATCCCAAAAAACACATTTCCTGTCAAACCACCACAGCTGCTCACTGTCACACTCACCCTCTTTTAAAAAAAAAAAAAGTAATAATGAAATTCCAAAGTACTTTAACAAAATTGGAATGAGGACAATGAAAAGACTGAAAATATTTCTACTCAGTTGTGACTTAGTCTATCTCCTTTGGTTAGATATACAATGCGAATTATTATAACAATGCAATTGTTAATTATTAAGTCTTTTCAAACTTGGATTGCGTTTAGATACAAAATTGACAATTCTGAAAAGTAAAAAAGGAAAATACAGGATATGGGCTACATATTTTAATTTACAAACTTGGGAAATCATTCCTTTTTTTTTAACTTTTTTAATGAAGTCTTTGAGATCCTTGTGTTGAAACTAGGTAAGGTACTCTGCACTACTTATTTATTTAAGAGAAAGATTTCAGTAGAAATGGATAGGACAGAGTTTAAATGTTTCTTACTAAGAATGAAATCTCTAATGAAGCGAGGTAAGTGCTCTTGAACCTGATAAACTCCTCCGTGGATGAGAAGAGAGCAGCTTGGCTTCCCTGCTTTAGAACTCCTCATGCTTCCAATCTATGTCTTTAACAAATTTAGACAAGTAAATGTAGTGACATGGGCTGAAGTATATCAGAACAATAACATGCAAGCAACATCTTTAATTGGCCTCTTATGGTCTGCTTATTATTTGGAATAGACACAGGTGGTAGAAATGAAGTATGTGCTGAGGCATTACTTCAACTGTAAAGAAAAATTTTCAAAAACACTTATTAGTGAAACCCAGATGGTTTCTTTGTGTGAATGCCACTGGTGCAAGAGGAGGCCTGTATAGCTCTATCCTGTATGGCCACCTGCTGAATTTCTGACACCACCCCACTATCGTTATAAAATGCATCACAGCCTTTGGGGTTGTCACTGTCCAGAAACCACCCCAGATGGATGTCTGGGGATTGTGCTTTAGGATGGTGTATGCATAGGAATTTTCTGGTTACAGGAAGGGCACTCTTCCCTTGGCTTCTACAATATTCCTTACACATTAGGCTTTTATGATCTCATGAGTACAAGGCCTTACTGTACTTTCTCTTCAGATGGACAACTTCAGTAGACATCTAACAAATCTCCTTTGTTCAGTCTTGAAAGTACTTTGGGGTGTAATTCACCTTCAGAAGTTTGTCTGGGCTTATAAGTTCTACAGTTAAGTGAGATGTTGATGAATCATTTCTTTAGTTTGTTAGACAGATGACATTTGATTCAGCAACTGGAGGAGTCTCTTTATGTTGACCTTTAATACTCTCTCTATTTCATTGCCCTACAAGTATTTGTAGTCCAGTATTTATTGGAAACTATGCTGACTTGGTGCTGTAACGCTTTTTTTGTGTCAAATTTCAGCTGAGCACATTAGTATTGCCATTTAAGCAGTAATATTAATCATTACATGCACTTCTTCATATTTTTCTTTAATAAATCTTGTTAATAATTAATGTGGTTCTTTTGATAACACCAAGTCAAGCTAGGAAAGATTTAATAACTTTTCTCCAAATGACCTATCAAGGTTTCAAAATCTATTATAATAATTAATGCTTAACTGTGAAGTTGAGCATATTTCACATAATTTTTAATGTGTGCTTCTGATAAATATTGTTTACAATACCAGTGATTAATCAGTGTTATAACTACATGTCCATATGCATAAAGGAGAAACACGCAGAAGTGAATTTAAATTTTAGTATTCTTGGAGCTAGACAAGAAAAACTGTGAGTTGTATATGAGGTAAAGAGCAAGAAGGCTTGGTAGAACTGCCTCTGAAGCAAACCTGACACATTCACAGTGATGTATTTGTACCTCTAGGGCTGCAGTTTCACCATTATGATAATATAGGATGCACTTTAGGGCTGAGTTCATAGAAATGTATGGATGTGGTGTGGTTTTCCAAACAGAGCTTTTAGTGATGCAGCTCATCAAATTGCTAATATAATTGTGTATTGAGATGTACTCCTTACTTTATGTTATATAGTTGTGCCAGCCCAAAAAAGGTAATTCCTTAACCTAATCTTCATTTTACATTCAAAAATATCTAGATAAAAATATATGACCCTTCATATTGTGGGTAAAATTAATTGTATCACTTATGTAGTTTCTCATTCTGGAAAATAACTAATATATAACAAAAGCCATTAAATACTGTTCTCTATTCATTCCAGTATGAAATTTTTGAATGTAACCAGCCTTAAAATGTATATTTTCCTAGGGTGACGTTATGATGCTTGTATACCCAGCTGTCTATTCTGTTTATGCTGGATATTATGTTCTGTGCCTTCAAGACTGGCTCTGAAGAGTGAAGTTTTTGTTTTGTTTTGTTATCAGTTATCAGCCTGCTCACTCCCCCACAGTTGGCAGGACACAGTGACAGGGCAGTAAATAGTGCAGCTTTTGCTTTTTTTTTTGGGCTTGCTTTCACTTTGCTCTTGCTCCTACATTGCTCTTGCTTTTGTTTCTGCTCATTAGTTAGTTTAGCTAGACAGTCCAAATTTTCCCTGGACTGTTTTTCTTTCCCTTTCTTGGAACCACTCTAGCCTGCTCCGGACTGGGACTGGGAACACCGAGAGTTTGCACCCTGTGGCTGCAGCAGCTGCCCCAGCGCCAGAGGGACTGATAACAGAGCGACCACCCCCGAGAGAGACTTTCTGAATTTGTCATGTTTTTCAGAGCAGTGACACAGTGGTGTCACCCGGTATTGTTCATTTTGTGTGCGGGGCGGTGCTGTGCCTGTTAAATAAACAGGTTCTTTCCACTTCTCTCTGAGGAATCCTTCCCAAACTGGTTGGGGGGAAGGGCCATGTGGTTTTGCTTTTTGCAGGGGCCCCCTTTGGGGGCTTTCACCCAAATATCCCCTAAACTGGGACATATATGAATAATTATTCTTCTGTAAAAAGCTGTGGTTTTTTTAGATATTTTGCACTATGATAATCTTCCACATGCAGAGGTAAGAACTGCATTTATGATAAAATATTCCTCATAATTTTCCTGTGATTGATCTTCCAGTACTAAATTTGAATATTTGCTCTTTATTTTAAAAAATAAATAGGAAAAGAAAAGAAAAGAAAAGAAAAGAAAAGAAAAGAAAAGAAAAGAAAAGAAAAGAAAGAAAAGAAAAGAAATATTGCATGTAGAAAGATTTCTTTTGCACATCTCTCCTCCCCTGAGGAAAGTGATGCCTTTGGGAGTATTACTACATCCAGCTGGAGGGTAGAACATGACTTAGAAACAAACCTAGTGTTATCATGTAGCACTTTTCTTTATCAGAACTCTAAAGAACTTGTCATTCTGGAAGAAAAAGCTTGTCTAAAATGTTAATTTTAGTATTGTCATTATTTGCCAATAGAATCTACCCCTGGATATTCTTAACCCCAGAATACATAACAGCCACTTACATACATGTTCTATGCACTAAAATGGCGAAAATCTAATGCCTCTGTGGTCTTATTCTGAGGCACAAACATTTAAAAATGATAAGTATTCTCTAAGATTTCCTTTTTTTGGCATGTTATTTTGAGGAGTAGGGGACTTCATGGGTGGTTTTCACAGTGCCCCATAACCCTTAGAAAAACCTCTAACACAGATGAATAATCATACTATTAAGATTCACACTAGGTGGATCACATTAGGTGAAATAGCTAAAAGAAAAAGGAACTGAAGTGCTCAATTTTTTTTCTTTAATTCCTAAAAGCAAACACGATTTTAGAAGTACTATAGTTATTAATATATTTATTGCTATTTTTTGTTTCCTAAATTCCCTTATGTGTGCTTCCTAATTTGTTTCATCTGCTCCTCCTGTGATACTATCTGACCATAATGGTGCTTTTAAGGTCTGATAGTTGCTAACCATAACCAGATAATTATTTGCACCATGATGCTACCTATAAATCTCACAAATGTTCCCGGTCCTGTAAGCAGAATATATAGCATGCATATGATTCAAATGCAGGTAATTTCTTTCTCCAAAAGAAGTTAAAATGTACAGGAGACTTTGATTTTCAATATGAACAAAGTGATATTAGTTTGCAAGCATTCTAATGTTATGTCTCAAAAAGTTATTATTGCATTTCCAGATGTTTCTTTATAGTAGTTGTAGTTTGTGGTTGCAAAACCTGTAATTCTGAGAGAAATTAAAGCCTTGTATTCACCTACTACTATATTCAAAAATACCCAAGTTTGAATGCTGTCTGGAATTTTAGGTACAAGCAGTGATTCAGTAGAATCCAATGTCTGTTCCAGTGATTCTTTAGGAAGACACTTGACTAGTCTACTGTGTTCTGTGCCTTGAGGCATGTGCAGCCTTGGTAAATCTCACCAGAAAGTGGGAAAGAAGGTGTCTGTACACTTCTGCAAGTCCTAATGTGTGTATTCAGTATTATTTAACTTGAAGCTTAAATTCTAAAATAAACTCGTTTCAAAGTGATGAGTATATGCTAAGGATATATTTGTGATGATGTTTGGATAAGTTTGTATCATCTTTTCTTTTCAAGAAATAAAACAAATTATTTGTGTTTAAATTATAACTGGTGGCATAAGACTTACCAAAGGCTTATTTTCATCTTTTCATCCTGAAAGGGCAATGTGGCTGGAGAGAAGGTCTTATCACTATCTTCTTTATTTTGGAGAAAGAAAATATTCCTTGTCCAAGAGCTAGTTAAGATTGTATGTTATTTAATTTTTCTTTATGAAAGAGAGAATGTTCTTAGCAAGAAATCTGTTTCTACTTTTATATGTTTATTTATTTATTTATTTATTTAATGTAATCTACACTTCTAATTTATTTTTTTTTATAACCCAGAACTCCTATGTAAAGTTGATCAGGTACAAAACCAAGTAAGATTACCAATTCTTTTGGGACTGTAAATTTTCCTTTACTGTAATGGTTCTGTGTTGATCTTTTAGAAGTGTCTTATTTGAAAGTAATTCACTAGGGATATTTGGAACAATTGTATACAGAATAAAAGATTTTGTGGCAAATATATTAGTGGCCAGTATCCTTTTTGGGAAAAGCTTAGCATATTTTCTGGTCTTCTGACAAATGCAGCATCAAGCAGTGAAACATAGTATCAAGGACAGAATACAGAATATATGTTTGTACTTTGTATGGAGCATGTGGTGTAAGCCAGTTGCATCATGTATGACCAAGTACAAGAGAAAGATACAGTAAAAAAAGCAGATTTTAAATCTTATTTAAGGAATACTAGAACCTGAAATTTTGCTTTCTTTTTAAGGTCAAATGCAATTTATTGTGAATCAGTCATGCTTACTGTTAACTCAGGTTTCATTTCTCCTACTCATATCCCTTTGCTTCCTGAAATATTCTCTTTTTTCAAAGTGTTCAGGTTTATTATGTGACATTGTGACATTCTGTCCTTTCTTCCACTCTACTGATGTGTCATGGCATTATGAAAACAAAGACAACTGGCTGCTGAAACCTTTTCTACATTACATTCAGTGTGTTTCAGCAAACTTCTGATAAAGCTTCTGTGTAAGGAAAGAATAAGAGAAATTTATAACAATAGTTAATTTTATGGACTGATGAAGGATGAGTATCATCTGTTGGAGTGCACCTTCTAAACTACCCTGAAGTCAGAAAATGTGCTGTCTCCTAGCAGCAGGAGGAAAAGCACGAAGCATGGTAGTGGTAAGAGTATACCCTAAGTTTAGCAGAAAGCACTCAGCAGTCAGTGTCTGAGAAGCCACTAACTTAGTTACTGAGGGCTTTATCCAAAATGTTTGTACTATGCATTCTTTGGGAGTTTGCACCCTCTTTATTATTCTGGATTAATTTCCCTGAGTCTCTGTTGGGCTGTCCTGAATCAAGACACAGAAGCCTACTCAGTTTCTGTGTGGCAAGGCAATGCCAATTGTCTCCAAGCCAATAAAGAGGGTGCTGGGGCATGACTTTTTTGCAGGTAACTTCATTATATTCTTATGTTTACTTTCAGCTGTAATTAAATATTAAAATATGTCTGCAGAATTATGTTTCCTGCCCTACTAGAGTGGAAAGTGTACTGTGAATATAAAATATTAAATCTGTAGTGTTCATTTGTGGGTAGGAGGCCAGAAGGAGCAAAAAGAATATAGTATTTAAGAAACTTTTCTGTTTTAAATACATATTTGCAAGGAAGGAGATAGTAAAGTGGCATTTTCCCTTCCTTATAAAAATAGGTATTATATAATAAACACTTCTTTCTTCCCAGTTCTCACTGGAAATTAATGTGAGACCGTATAGGATTTAAAATTATTTAAATTAATCCATTCTTAATGTACAGATCTGAACATTGAAATGGATGTAACACAGGCATAGAGGAATATACAATCTCCATAGCTTTCCAAGATTTCCATATCTGTCAAGGTAAGCTGATTTTAAACTCACATTTCTCTGCAAACAAGATTAAATCAGGATTTTTTTAAAGGTACCTGAGTATTTTGAGGTGCAGAAAACTTGTTCCATCTTATGTTTGAATAGGAAATAAAATATTGTTTAATTTCATCATTGGATTACAGTCTTATAGTTTAATAAAGTTACTAAATGCTACTTCATCATTACAATAAGCAGCATTGTTTTCAAAATATTTTTACAAATTACATAAAGTTAATTACCTGTAGTAGAGACTACTATTTTCTTTAATTCCATAGAAGAATTTACTACTACACTATTATTTTTTTATACCTAAAGTTGGAACACTGCTCTTACAGATTTTGCAATACCTATTTCCTCCAGAGATGAGAATGAAATAAAGGAAATATTATAAAGAAATAAAATTCTGAACTCACTCTGAAAACGAACTCTATGTAAAGTTATTTTAAAACTTATTTTATAAAGGGAAGACAGTGATATTATTCTCTAACAATATAGTTTTGCTTCTGCTTTTTTATCAGGGTGATCAATGTTAGTAATTTCATTGTAATACTCAAATAGAGAAATTTCATTATGGCAATGGAAGCCCAATTCTGGGAAGCGAGCAGTATGGGAATATAAAGTAGAACTTGATTATTTGTGCTGCAATAAATTTCCTAAGCTCCATCCCTTCTAGAAGGTTATAGTCACTTAGATACTGTGCACTTGCAGTATCATTGGAAAAACCCACCCACTTCAGAAGACTTCTGTCCTTTTTTGGGAGTCTCATCTCTTGGTTTGATACACTGACTTTTGCAAGTAAATGAGGAAAGATTCTAATGTTTAATTCACAATGACATTTTTTGCTTTCTTTTGTTGTAGTTTTCATGAGCTATAATCAGTTCTGTCATTAATCACATTTGAAATTTAAAAAAAAAAAGAGGTTTTCCCAATATTTTATGGAAATGAATGGAGAGATTAGGTTGTTCAGTTGGGTGGGTCTTGTGGCATCGGTTAAGGAAATGCAGACTCAAGTTCAGACTGGTGTTATTCAGGATGTGGAGTGGGAATCAGAGAAGTTTCTTCTCTAAAGGACTATCACTGTCATTTACTAAGCATAGTTGCTCCATTATTCCTCTTCTATCTTTTCCTTAATCCAAAATTGCTGAATTTGAAAAATATTTCAAAAATTTTATAACTGAAAACAAGTTAAAAATGAAACAGCTAGAACTGTAAAAACACCTGGAGTTCAAAAAGAACTCAGCTCTGATTTTTCAATGACACTGCTATAGGTTCTGCAACATATTGTTTAACCATATATGATAAAGGTCTAAAAATAATGAGCAGTCTACTCATTAACTAAATTATGAATTCAAAGTGTTTTTTTAATTATTTTTAAAAATAATTATGTAATTTGAGCTGTGCTACCACCATTAACACTGGATAAATTATAACTAATCTTTGCATTTGAACTCTTCTGTGAAGAACTTAGTCAAATACTAAACTCTTGGCTCGATGGTGGTGTGTTCTCTTTCTGGGCATAATGAGATTTTAGGTCTAACATGGAAGGTTTTTTTTCACTCTTAAAGTCACCTGTTTCAGCTTAGATATGTGTATTTCTTCTGTGTTAATCTATTTGAGTTTATTTGACATTTGATGACATTTTTCATTCAAGCAGGTGGTGAGCCTTTACTTTCTGCCTTGCACTGTTTAGCAGGACAATTGGATGGGAGAGAAGTCAAAATGCTAATTGGGATGAAACAATGATCTAGTGAATCCCTATGGAAATATTTTTGCCATGTCTACAGGAATCATGTGTAGGTAGTTTAGAAATTACATTAAAAACTAATAATTTTCTTTTCTATTATCAGGAATTTTTCCTAAGAGATATAGGACCAAAGCTTTTGAAGTTTTTAAGTTACTATTTGCTTGAGATAAAATATTCAGTAGAATACATTAACTTTCAAGCACAAAATGCTTTACTCAGGTCGAATGTTTGATTTTTGGACAGAAATACTATATTTTCTGCATGGATAGGAAGGCATGGTATAAAGTCAGTCTAAATCTGAAATATTTGGAATGGGTGCACAGACCAGAACAGAAGAGTTACTTTTATAAAATGCTATATCGACAGTGTAGGTTTGCACTGCAGGCCCACAGTGCCTGTTGGGTGCCTATACTTAATTATGGTTTTCTTGATGCTCTTTGATATGCAACTGGCACTTCCTACTCTATTGATTTAAAGTCTTCTTTTAACAATGTCTTAAGCAGTGATTTCTCAAAAGTGGCAGTAGCTAACATAGCCAACAATACCTTCCAAAAGCAAATGTACTGATTATTTGGTAAGCCATATAAATTGCAGGTTTTAGATAAGATGAATAGAGACTAGTGAAATACTGGGCTTTGCTGTTCTTTGCAGGGCTTTATCTTTCTACAAAGGATAATTGTGTCTAAAACAGCTCTAAATTTGGATCACATAGAGTAAACAGTTTCCCCTGCTCTCTGCAGATTTTAAAGCAATCTACACATGTTTTAGAAAAGCAGTTGTTTTTGGAAGGAGGTGTTTCACAAAATGTCAGTACTACATGCTGCTCTTGGACTACTGTCTGCTGTCAGATGTTTATGTGCATATACACTTCTGATGAGCTGGTTGAAAAGCAGTTTGAGTACATCACACAGCAGAAATGCACAATGGTGTAGAAAAACATTTAGTTCTAAAAGTATAAAATCTTCCTATGTTGTCAAAAAAAAAAGAAGATGCAGGGCTTGGTCATTTCCCGCACAATTCCTATAGGTAATGCACACTTCAAGACAAAAATCTAAAGTGATACTTTTCTTGTTGGAAATGATTGATTGTGTTTTTCTTGCTATCCAACAAGTCAGTGCTGGTTCAGTAGGACAGTAGCTGATTGGTATTCTGGCCCCACTGCTCTCTTCCTTTGAAGGAACCTGCAGGCAGGAGAGAGGTGTGAGGATTGGAGTATGATTGCCCAAGAGGAGCAAAGGAGCTTTCAGGTATGGACAATTTGGAGGACAGAGCTGATATTTATTTTGTATACCAGAGTTTATTTTTCTTTTGAAAGAGAACACAAAAGTGCCTCCTGGCTCTTGCCCTAGCATCTTTTTAAATCCCTAGGGAAAGAGTGGCAGAAGGAACAAAAATTTCAAAGGTGTAACAGATGTGAACTTTTGACTGAAAGAAATTCACTACATGGTACATGACTGCTACTCAGTGAGACTGAGGATAGGGATTGCCTTGTGCTGCCCTGCTAGAGAATAAGACATTTTTAGGTATTCAAGTAAGTTAAGGTCTCTCACACAGATAAATATTCATATGATCTCCTGAAGTATTAATGTACATGTGGAAAGCTACTCTAATTAACTGATTTAATTTTTGTGTCATCAAAGTTGCAATGGAATATAGATAGGAATTCAAATCCACTGACTTTTTGGATCACTAATTCTACATATTGAAGAATGTTTCACATGGATGGAGCTTCCATTCCTTATTTTGATGTAGATGAGACATTCTAAAAAATATCATTTTTGGATCTCATACCTTGAAAAAACTTTTCTTAGCACACTGCACACCTTTTTAAAAGATGATCCGTTCAATGACACTGACAGTGCAATTACAAAGGGTTGAGCACTTCTGCCATTTAGGTGCAAGGGAAAATGAGACTGATTTTAGAGTTTTGGGAGATTTTGAATATATTAACATTCTTTCTAAGAAGTTTGTATGGTGTTGCCTTTATCCCTACTTACTTTTGTATAATTTTCAGTACCTTAGGTTTAAACAGAACCGTATTGAATTCCTTCGTACGGCTTTGAAGTGAATTTCTGTGGTTTATGGAAACTAAGGAAGACAACAGGGTTTTGATAGGAAAATCTGAGAATTTTGTTAACTGCTCTATTTTCTCTATACTTCCTCTATCAACACATCATAAAACAACAGGGTTTTTTTTTTATTTTAAGAGGGTAATTTAAGCAAAAGATAATAAAAGAGGAACATTTCTTTAAGGAAGTTCCCTGCAGTTGTGTATCACGATCTGACCCTTTTACCAGGTCCAGACAGCTAAATTCCTCCTTTATATGAAATGCCTACATTCACTCTTTTCTTATTTGGTAGTTGGTTCTTGGTGGTTTTTTTTGTTTGTTTGTTTGTTTTTGGTTTTTTTTGGTTGGTTGGTTGTCGGTTTTTTTTGTTTGCTTTTTGCCATTTAAATGTTCTCTGTATTGCTTAGGCCTTCCTTCCTTCCTTCCTTCCTTCCTTCCTTCCTTCCTTCCTTCCTTCCTTCCTTCCTTCCTTCCTTCCTTCCTTCCTTCCTTCCTTCCTTCCTTCCTTCCTTCCTTCCTTCCTTCCTTCCTTCCTTCCTTCCTTCCTTCCTTCCGCCACTTCCTTCCGCCACTTCCTTCCGCCACTTCCTTCCGCCACTTCCTTCCGCCACTTCCTTCCTTCCTTCCTTCCGCCACTTCCTTCCTTCCGCCACTTCCTTCCTTCCGCCACTTCCTTCCTTCCGCCACTTCCTTCCGCCACTTCCTTCCTTCCGCCACTTCCTTCCTTCCGCCACTTCCTTCCTTCCGCCACTTCCTTCCTTCCGCCACTTCCTTCCGCCACTTCCTTCCGCCACTTCCTTCCTTCCGCCACTTCCTTCCTTCCGCCACTTCCTTCCGCCACTTCCTTCCGCCACTTCCTTCCGCCACTTCCTTCCGCCACTTTCGCCACTTCCTTCCGCCACTTCCTTCCTTCCGCCACTTCCTTCCACCACTTCCTTCCTTTTAAACCAAAAAGAGCTATTGCATACCAAATATTAGCCTTGAGAGAAGGAATGACACAAGTTTCCTCACCTGCATGCCCAGTTAGGTGCCATCTGTTTCCTGTTTAAATGTAGTAACCCTTACATGGCTTTTTCCAGAACTCCTCTTACATTAATCAACACAATCCCAATAAAAAAAAAAACACCAAATCTTTGAGAAGCTAAGGAAATGTAGTTAAAATCAATCTGCATCTCAGGTGGGAAAAATTGATAATAAAATTGTTCTAGTATAGAACTTAGACTTAGAAACACTAGAGTTTTCAGGGGCTATAGTCTACTACTTATTTTTAATCAAGCTGGTATAGCAGGCATGTAGTTTTATGTCATAATCTATGCCAATTTTGAGTTTGCTTGTCCTGGTTCCAGCCAGAAGGGGGCTTTGCCAAGCTCTGGAGGTTATTCTGTACCACCTGGTGTCATTGCTGGGGGCAGAGGGAAGGGAGTCACTTCTGGGCACAGAGGGTCTCTTCCATTTGAGTAAGTGCAACAGAGGGAGTGTAGGGTAACACCAGTGCTGAGCATTTTGCATGAACCACTTGCCTCTCTCTTGTATATTTTTGTTATTAATACTTTGCTGCTACTGATAGCTTTTAATTGCAGCTTCCAGTAAATTGTTCTTTTCTCAGCCCTTGATCTTTACCCTTGTGTCTCCAGCTCTCCTATGCAGCCTGCCACAGGGGAAAGGAGAGAGGGAGAAAGTGAGTGGCAGCATGGCTTGATGGGTCTGAGTAGGAGCACTAAACTGGGGAGTGCCATTCCTAAACCATGACATGCTTATTAAACAGTTGGTGGAGAGAACAGCTGAAGACATCAAGAAGTTTCTCTCAACCTGGTAATTTTTAAATTAGCATGGTAGATATCAAATCCACTAAGATAATAAGTTTGAATATTCTTAACAGAATATATGAAGGTACAGTATCACCTCCAGGGGAGCAAACAGGGTTCATAAAATGTTGCTATTACTTTAGCACTGTTTTCTGTGAGGCTGTTTCAGACCTGTCTCAGGCTCATGCTGGGACTTCAAATAAGGTCTGAGTTATTGAACCCCTGTGACCATCAAAGGTAGCATGCTGGTTTTTCATTATTATAATATAAGTTACTGCTAAATTCTCAGTTAGGAGCTGTTTTTAAACTGAATCCTAGAATTTCTAGGCAGTTGCAATATATGTAGACCTTTTCATCTACTGATAAACTCTAGATGATGAAACTGGTGGTTAGCAATTGCTTCTCCACTCCTATGAAAATTGCTGCATAAATTGCTTTGATCAGTCAATATGTGTTAATAAGAAGTAATATTCAGATAGCAAAACACCATGTGATTCCTTCTGTTATATTCAGGAGCTGCTGCTATGTCATTTTCTTGCTCTGTACCTGGAATTGTCAGGGTGCTCCTGAATTTTAGTTTCTTGTTTATGAAAATAGGTGCAGTGAAGATAATATCTAATCTCAAAAATAAAATGTTTTCCTTTTACTAATATCAGTATAGTGGTGGTTATGACAGAAAAGTTGCAATAATAGGACTGATTCTCTGCAACACTCAGCATGAATACTGTGATAAAACTAAGGAATTTACAACACTTACCCTTGTTGCTTTCACTTTGCTGTCCTGCATAGAAATATTTGACCCTCGGCTGCACTTGCACCTGGCATGCTTCTGTTTAGAGCCACACAACTCTTCTTTCGTCTCTGTCTTTTCCATTGCTGACTGCTAAATGAATGTGTTTTTTTTCTTTTGTACTCCACAGTAGTTCCTACTTGTCTTTATATTATTATATTATTCTTAGCATATTGCCAGAGCAGAACTGCCATACATGGGAATCAGTAAAAGCAGAATACTGTCATTTTGATTCAAAATCATTTTACACCTGCTGCACACTCAAGCAGTACTTTGTCTGGAATGGATGTTTCTCTGACACCTTATTCCAGGCCACTAAATCTGCGTTATACTCTTTCCTTTTCAAGTGGTCAGACCATGTCTCTGCTACTCCTGTGGGTATGACACCATGATCTAATATGACTTCAGCCAGACTCATGCACTGCAGTTCTTGTCCCCTGACTGCCAACCAAAAAACAGATTTGACATGTACAGAGTTTTGCTTTTGCAGCTTATAGGCAGTAAGAATGTGGAGTGACAGAGGACTGATTTATGATTTATTTGTTTGAAGGAGAATAGAATTTACTATGTTTATGACACACTGTATTAACCATATCTGGCATTTCAGTGAACCCTGATATGATGTAGCCTTGCTAAATCTTGCAATTTGCCATGTCTCTTTGGGAACAAAGCATGTCCTAATTCAAATTACCCTCACTCTTTCAATATGTCAGATTCTAGATGCTGTGAGGCAGATTACTCAGATGATAAGTATATAACCTCTATTTAAAAATCTCCCTGTTCCTGTTTACATCCATAGGACTGAAGAATTATATCTTCACAGCTTCAGAAGAGAAGGATATGCTGAACAGAGTTCTGTAAGTGACTGTCTTGAGTCTGTTCAGTATTCAGTTACAAAAAAGGACACCACATAAGCATGCTAATTAAAATTTGTTTAAAAGAAAAAACTGGAAAGGTCTACAGTTTCAGGAAGGAAACAAAAAAAAGCCCAAAATTTTAAACAATCTTGAATAAATGTCCCAAAGATGAAATAGTCAATAACCATATCTGCACATGTAGCATATTTAGAATATTTAGTTACACCAATGCATAGGAATAATGCATATTATAATGCATTATTATAATGCATATTATAATGCATATGCCTTACCATATAGGTAAGGCTGAAGAAGTGTTGAAATTGATCGTGAAATGAAGCAAGAATTAAGTTGTGTCCAACACATTGTGTTAGGAGCAGTAAATACCAAAAATATGTGAATAATGCTTCAGTGATGCTTGGGAGTTGTAAGATTCCAGTAAGAGCAATCTGCTTAATTCTGGACATTACAGTTATAGAATTATGTAAACAAGTTAGGAGAAGCCTAATGGACATTAACAAGAGTGCCTAAAGGTAGCAAAAATTAGGTTCATGAAGAAAGGTAGAATTAATTGTATATACATACATACATATATATATATGTGTGTGTGTGTGTATGTGTAAGAGAGAGAAAAAAGAAAGGAAATAATATGGTCTACAAGTCCAAAAAAAATTTCTTACAACAGGAAATACTCTGCAAATTCTTGGTGACCACAATAGGATGTAATGGAAACTATTGTAGAGATAGGAGAACTTTTGACTGTGAGGGGAGTAAAAAAATGTAGGGAGGTTGTGGAGCCTCCAGATGGGGCATCTTTTGAAAACCAAAAAATTTAGCCAAAAAATTGGCTAAATATCTTTCAGGAGTGGTGCAAATGAAATTATGTCCTGAGATGAAGACATATTTTTTTCCTATTATTGTTTCATAAATTCTAATACTTCATAAATTCTAATACTTTAATACTCAATAGTCTTTATTGACTAGCCCACGTATTTTGCAAGCCTTGAAAACCAACCCTTTTTAGACAAGAAGAATCTGGTGAACCTTGTGTCATATAAGAGCAGTGTGTGTGAGAGAGAATTATCTATCCAGATGTAAACAACTTTGGAATGAAGAGAGGAAAAAAAATGACACAGGTATAAAAGAGCTATTGGTAGGTATATTCCATCATATGTTAGATCACATCATAATGGTTTTAACTGTCAGAGGAGTTACAGACTATCTGTTTTTATCATGATAGTCTTCTCCAAACATTGACAGTTTTCTCATGAAAGTTTCTTATTTCAGGCCAAAGGATTTATTTTATGGCACATAAGGATAAAAGATCCGCACTGAAGATATTGGAAGGTGGACAAATCCATTAAAGGGTAGTACCAGGCGACAGCTGGACTGCAGGTAAGTGAGATTGTGCTGTTTGTGCCATCACTGTCATCATGGAATCCTTTTTCCCAGAAAGTCAGTGCTTTAGCTTGCATTGTCCCTAGTTGAACAATGGCTTGAGATTGAAATGACACTGCAAAAAACATTAAAACAATATGTTTTAGCAATGTGTCAAATAGCTCTCTCAAAGGGCTGTTTTCAAAGGGTTATTTTCTCCAATCTGCAAATATCATGACATTTTTTGTTGAGTTAAAGGGCAGATTTCCCATGCCTTTTCTTGAAGAATTATGGCACTTTTTGTATTTACGCATATACTGTAAATTTCTGTCCAGCATTTTCCTCTTTGTTGTAAGAGTAACACCAAGCTTAATGTTTTCTTTAGTTTATATTCTCTGGTCTGCAGAATTACCTGAAGTTTTATATTATGATAAAAATACATACTTCTTACAGACATCATTTAAAATATTTAAAATACAACATATCCTTTATAAAACACAGGATATAAACATTTAGTCTGTGCACAGATATTCAGGTGTTTATGTTTTACTATGAGGCTGAAGACTTTCATTAGTACGTCAGAGTTTTTTCATGATTTTCACTTTTCTCTATGAAAAGTGATCACTTCCTGGCAGCATCAATTTATTCATCAGTATGATTCACTTAAGCAAATAATTCCTTGTTATAATTACAATATATTTTCTGCTTACTTCAAATATTAATAATTATTCCATTATTATTATTATTATTATTATTATTATTATTATTATTATTATTATTATTATTATTATTATTATTATTATTATTATTATTATTATTGTTAAGTATATGACTGGACATTTGACAATAAATAGACTGCTTCTAATAATGCAGAAAACATTAAGTTATCAACTGAAATGTCTGATTTTGAGAGCGTTTCAAGTCACATGAACTGTAGGTGTGATTTCCTTACTTGTCTTTCCATTATGTATTTATATGGTAGATTTAAAAAAAATATTATTGAAAGACTGAAGGGTAAAGTAACTATAGATTTAGATCATCATAATAATTTCCTGGCTTACTGGAATCAGTTATCAAGTGTACTCTATTTTGATGGGTGAGTTTTCATTAGAAATGTTTTTAAAAACACAACAGTTTTGATTTGGAGAAGACATTTGCAAACTTTTTAAATGAAGCATTGTTTCCTACATTTCTTCAGGCTAAATGATGCCTTTCATTTTTGCCAAACATTTTTATTACTAGGAGTAATGTCAAAGGGAGTGTGTTCTTTATACTAGCAGAGAAGAAGCACTGCAGAATATTGGTTTGTAAGCTGGCCATAGCAGTTCAGCTCTATATAAAAACTTTTGTGGGCTAAAGTGATTTTGCTTCACAGACACTGAGAAAATAATGTGTAGCATTTAGATAGAACTATGCCATAGCCATTAGAGACTGCTGGGTTCACAGAATCACAGAATACTTAGAGTTAGAACTACTTCTTGTTTATCATACACAGAAAGAAAAATAGAAGAATCTACAAATTCTATTTCAATTCTACAAATTGTGCACAGAACTTGAGCATGCAGCTAGTACTATTTTTCATAAACATTTTTTTATTTTCATGAGAAAAAAAAAGCAGGAAAAAACAGGGACCTGGAAAGATTACTTAAAGAGAAGTATAACTGTCATTCAGGACATTTTATACTACCTGATGTTACTTCCTAAAAAGTTCATCACATTTTTGTTGAGTGACACAAGCCACAAACTTTGGTTAGAAAGTATGAAATTAATCTCTAATATGGTATTATAACAGCAATATAACAGCACAATATGCAATAATGAAATTTGAGACCTATTTGGGTCTCTGTAGAGATTGTGATAAATTATAAATCAAACACCTTTAGGAATATTTAGAAAAAATGTATTAGGTTGTGAAAGTAAAACATAAAAAGGGGATTTGGATCTCTTGGAGCTCTTTCCCCATCTGATCCTTGTATATTTATCATGCCACAATTTACCCTTTTTTACCCTTACAAATGAGGCTGTAAGTAAAATACACTAAATATATTTGCCCAGCATCTTTTGTCTTGTTTTCTATCAGGTATATCATAGAAGGTAGTTTCTCATGTAGCAAAATATATCAATGTCTAGAACTAATCATGTCACTAAATAATTCAGTCTGATGGAATGATCCCTTTACATCAAGTTGCTGATTTTAGTTGGTATGTTCCAGAAAGTCTCAAAGAGAAGAAGCATATAAAAAACAGTTCTACCAATGTAAACAATACATCAAAGAGTTTTAAAACATCTATTATTCTGGTTTGCATTCATCTTCTTTCAACAAAAAGAAATCCAAGATGGAAGTGATATTCTAAAAAAATCAGAATAATCCTATTAATTTATGTTTTCTTCTGCTAGCAAAGTTTCAAACCATGTCATTGAAAAAGTTGATCAGATCTACCAGAGGAGATCTTTTCTCTAAACAGAAACAATAAAATTAAAGATTTTATGGAACAACATTCATTTTCTTCTCAATGGTTCAGATAGAAAACTCCTCAGTCTACAGAATCCTCAATCTGAATTTTTATTATTTAATAAATTTAAAAATTATTTTGCTCAGGTGTGAATATTGTATAAATATAAAAGAAGCATTTAATACCTATATATATATGTATAGTTATGGATAACTTCTCCCCAGTAAGCTTTCATGAAATTTTTTCTTGCAAACATATTGTTAATCATGCAAGACCTAAAACACCAGTGGATTTAAAAACTCTTAAATTTTAGTTGATCATTAGCCTTTGAGAATATGAATATCATATCTTAAACATTTTTCCAGCCCATGAAGTAACATGGTTTCTCATAAGATCTTTTACAAAAGTATGTCCATAAATTTCTTTTAATTCAATGATTGTGACTAAGTGTCCTCACAATCCAAAGCAAATATGCATCTTTTCCCCCTCATTGACACTTGTCTTTAAATAATTTACAGGAACATTGCAAGAAAAGCATCTACATCTACAGAAAGTCCATGATGGTGATCTGGAGTTCACCAAAATCACTAGGAGTTTGCAGAAAATTTTATTTGGACTATATGTCTCCACTGCATTTCTGTGTGGATTGATTCTCTAGTCTTCAGAAACTGGGGAGCAGGAAATAAGAATCACACTGACCTGCTACAATGAATATTATTCTTCATGTCACCTTCAGCCCTTAATATAACCTTGCTATTCTAGGGATTACTTTCACCAAAATTTCAAATCTGTATTGGGCATTAAGCTATCAATAAATGTCACCTCTGTGTATGCTGTCAGACAGACCATTTGTACAGCTGTGGCCACGAGGTCCCAAGGAGCTGTGTCTGATGTTTTGTGCCTGTCAAACAACAGATCTGCAACACCACATAGGTCTTCAGCACTCCTGTGATGAGAGATAAGGTTCTTAAGAAACATAATACATAAATCCTATGTTATTCAGTTTCACTTCTAAAATAATTTACTGCTTGCTCAGACTGCTTGTGGCAGTGTAGACATTCCACTTCTAAAGAAAGATTTTTGCTCTTGGGAAAAATGGAATTGACCGCAAGGCAGACTTTGCAGACATCTGAAAGATAGTTTGAGGCTCGATTATTTCTTTCAAGATCTGAACACAGTGGCAGACAGAAAGTGTTTATAGTTCTTCCCTTTAGCTGTCCATTACTCATGGGAGTGATTCTCACTTCTCTGTTCTCCCTTTGAAAATCTGTTGGCTTTGGTGTAGCTGTAGGCAGCACTGCACTGCTAATCATTGCATTATGTGACTTTTTTTCTTTCATGTAGAAGGTGAGTATTTGCAGGGATTTATACAGTAAAATCAGTTAAGAAATTCACTGTTACAAATATTTTTTTCTTTTTCTTTTTTTTTTTTTTTTTGAAAGTCACATTAAGGGTAAATATCTCTGTTCCCTCCCTTGTTTTGGGCTTTTACACTTTAAAACGAATGTGATGATAAAGAGACAACAATGCCTTAGTACAATAGTACAGAGAAATAAAAAGTCCCCGGGGGTTAACTTTTGAAAAAGACATGAACATAAAAATGATAGAATTAACTCAAAATACTGATGATCATGTACAAATAATAGATTCACTTTTCTTTAAGAAAGGATATGAAGTTCAAAAATTATGACTTTTTTTTTAATGTCAGAAATCTTAATTTCTACTCTCAATATTCATTAGTGAGTGTAGCCCCCTTGCATAATTAGAGCTCCAGCTACATCTGCCAAGCTGGTAATTGCGCCTGTGATGCTTCTTTGCTTGTCTGTTTTGGGACTTGCATTATTGCTCAACTGAAAATAATTGAAGAAGGAGAATATTGACTGTGCAGATGATATGAATAGATTACATTAGTAAAAACCTCTTACAACCAGAAATCCCACTGAACAGTAGGACTCTTGTTCTTGTTGTAGCAAGTATTTGCCAGGCACGGACTGTGAAAAGTATAAGTTTTAATGCTCTACATAGATTCTACTAATGCAATCTATTTCATTTTACTTACTGTAGTCAAATGTAACCCAACCAAGAGGATTTCTGCACATTATATTGAATGTCAACAGGTGCCCTGCTGGGCAGTGCTTGGTGCTTGGGAGGGCTTGCCTGAGCTCAAGCTGGTGCCAGACTGCTCTAACAAAGATCTGTTGGCCACAATAGCATTGCTTGACCTGAGTCAGACTTCTGTGACAGCCGGAGGTGGATGAAACTGGTCAAACCAGACATTCACTGCCAGTTGCCTGTGGTGTCTCCTAGGGCTGGGGGAGGTTGTGATGTAGCATCCAAATGGGGCTGGAGGCCAGTCAGAGGCAATCAGGTGTGAGAACATTGGAAAAACAGAGCTGATCATGAAAGAAAGAAATTTCCTCATTCCACCTTGAACACCACTCCCCACCCAGCACAGAGCTTGGGATGCTAACTCACTTTGTCACCTCATTGTCTCTCTGGGTGAAGAAGTCTGGTGCTGTTGAGCAGAGGGATACTGGAGTGCAAGAACAGCACCACAGTAACAGGGCAGCTCAGGGTATGCTCTCAGGAGTGACAGTTTGCAAGAATATTCTTACCAATGAAGCTTTTCTATATTTGGACTATGTATATCATTATAACAGGACTAAAGATAGATGTTTGCTAGATTTTGATCACATCAAGATTTTAATTTGGCTTACAATAAATTCTTAGCTCCATACAAAAAATATGTTTCCTTTGGTTGTTTTACACTTTGTTTTAAACCTGATTAGAGCCCAAATAAACACTTCATACTGCACACCATATACACCTAGCACATTATTAGGGAAGAACTTCACAAGTTACCCAATTTATAGGAGAAAACCTGATTTTCACAGATTTTGCAGGCTAAATGTGATCTGTTTATTTATTTATTTACAGTCAATTTATTGCTAGCAATTATTTTTACCTTAAATTTATATCTTCATGAACAGTCATAAGTCAATATAAAGTGCTAGGCATTGGTAATAAGCATGCTGATTGATATGTATTTGTTTAGTACCAGACTTCTGTCAGGTTCCACAATCACATTAATAAGAAATTCAATTTTACTACTATGTTTACATGAAGTGGCTTTCTGTTTTTTTTTCCTGCTTCCTCTCTTTGTTCAAAAGCTAACTTGGGCTTTGCTCTCATCCCAGTGGAACCAATTCCCACAAGTATACCTGCACAGACTGCCTTTTGTGGGAAAGCTGCTGAAGGTAAAGCCAGTGAGTAATAAATGGAACATATGGCCTTTAAGTAGTATAGCACCAGGTCTGAGAGCAAGAGAGCACTATCCCATTTTTCATATTTGTTCTTCACTTCAGTAACAGGTGAATTAAAAAATGCACTGTATAATAATGTTTCCATTTCAGTGGCTGTGTATATAGTAAAAATATTACCTTTTGCTTTTATAAATTTTTGCACTTTAGTCAGGAGGGAAAAAAGTCCAGTGCTGCACTTTAAAAGTCAAAACTGCTTTTCATTTTAGGTTTGGTCATTAGAAGCTAGAGGAACAAGAGACATACATCTTTCTGGAAACTCAGACCGAAAAGTGGTGAAGAAAAGGACATAAGAGAAGATAACTTGCTGGGAGACCAAAATGGCAATACCTAGAGAAATTATGTGAATATTTAAATAGGGAAACTTTTCAAACCACAGCTTCAAATGAAATAAAGTGTGAATTAATGGAACTCTTAAGAAATTCACCTGCATACTTTTTTTGATGTTGCTTCTACTGAGATAGAGGAGGAAACTAGCACTGAATAAACACTAAAATACACTACTTCCTACTTCTTCAGCGTTAAGAGCTTAAATTGAAACATGATCTTTAGAGGTTTTTAATAAGTAACCCATTAAATGTAGTACTTTAACTGTTAGGATTGAGGTTTAGTAAGTCAGCTTTGAGAAACCTTGATTTCAAGATTTTTCTGAGTGAATTTAATTTAATTTATACTTCACATTTTTAAACTAAATAATTCCAGTTGAATATCCTTTTGCCCCTTTTGTACTGGTCTCTTTTAGACAGATGCATAATACTTCGTGTAATCCTGATGCTGCAGGCTTTATTTGGGAATAGTTCCATCCATGCAGTTGTTCCTTTTTAGAGTAAATGTTTACAGAATGTTGAGAGACATTGATATCTATGATAATATTTTATTTCCATATTTCATGAGGGCATTGAGGGCATTTCTTCTGTTATTATGTGTCGCAGACATCTTTCATAAAAAATCCTTCCTTAAGATTTTTCCTTGTGAGAAGCTGCAGTTTCAGCAACCAAAAGTAAACAATGGTTTTCTGCTGCTGTAAAATGCAACAAGTAGACCCTTAATTAGTCTCCTGTAAATGTTTAGATTTCCTGACCACTCATAGCAGAGCTGGCTCTTGCTCTCTGTCTGAGACACAGATCTTTGTTATTCATTCTTGTCTATTAGCTTAGCTAGCTTCTGAAGAAACCTTTTCCTTTCTATTACTTTTTAGTATAGTCTTAATGTAACATATATCATAAAATAATAAATCAAGCCTTCTGATCATAGAGTCAACATTCTCATCTCTTCTTCATCCTGAAAACTCTTGTGACCACAGTCACAATTATGGACCTCTCCTTCTCTTTGCAATGCCTTAAGTGTGATAGAAAGAAGTGTCCCAATGATATCTGTTGTGTCTTAGCATTTTGATATCCATCCTGTCTGGTCCCTCAGGGGAGAGAATACCACTGTAATCTAAAAAAAAAAAAACAACTTGAATTTGTAGTTTAAATATAAACTTATGAAGAAATACAGTATTTAAATATAATTTAAATTGAAAGCAGTGTATCTTAATTTGCTACAGAATCCCACAGGGGCTCTCAGAGCAGTGGGTCTTCCCAGGTACCATAAGAAATGCAATGACCAGACATAATGAGACCTGGTAAGGATGAGGTGAAGTATTTTCACCTTATTTCTGATTGCTTGACTTTAACCAGCCTAGGAGATATCATTTGTATCTTTCAAGAAGTTCTTTTTCATTTCACATGTCTGGGTATAGACTCAACACTAGTTATCTTGAAAATCAAGCATCTAGCTAAATCTGCACTGCATCAACATTCTATTTTCATATTATCCCCAAGTGAAATTAATAAAAATTGATGTGTATACTTTAAAGAGGGACTATAGATTATTGTTTTTCTATATTCATAGATAATGAGGACAGCAGGGAGAAGTGAAAGCATTAACTTTAACTGCTTTAACTAAATATCTTCTGGTCTATTAAAAAAAAAGGTTTTTTGTTTGTTTGGTTGGGTTTTTTTAACCATGTGCAGAGTGAAATATACTATTATAATTTTTCAATAATAAGTTGTGAATTTGTTCTGGCTGAGATGAAGCTAATTTTCCTCACAGCAGTGCCCTTGGAGGTGTGCTCTGGTAGCTAGAAAGGTGCTGATAACACACCAGTGTTTTGGGTACTGCTGAGCAGTGCTCACACAGCACAAGGTTGGTTTTCCAACATTCCTCCTTGCCAGTAGGCGGGGAGTGGGCAAATTGGAAGGGGACATAGCCAGGACACATGACCTGAACAGACCAAAGAGTTATTCCCCACCATATGACATCTGATCAGCAATAAAAGCTAACAAAAAGGAGGAGAAAGGAGGGCATTATTATTATGTTTGTCTTCCAGAGGCACCATTACGCATATTGAAATCCTACTTCCCAAAATGTGACTGGACATCACTTCCTTATGGGAAGTAGAGAATAATTTTTTTTTTCTTTGCTTCTACATGTGACTTTTGCTTTTGCTACTGTTTTATTTATTTTATCTTCGCCCATGAATTTTCTTCAAACTTATTTTCTACCTGCTCCATCCTGCTGAGGAGGGAAGGGATAGAGTAACGTGGTGAGCATCTGGCATCCAACCAAGGTCAATATACCACAGTTCTTAGACAGGATTTAGTTTGCTTAATATAACCTTGCTAATTGATGCAACAAGTCTTTCATCAATACAATCAGAATTTGAGTTACTTCCTTTTTATGAATATTGTGTTTGTTAATGCCACCTCATTTGCACCAATGCATGTGATCACAAAGGAGTGACTCATTCATACAGAGAATGAAATAGCTGCTTATGTTCAGAATTACTAAATCTGTGGTTGCATTATATTCATAGCAGACCACAAGGAGAGTTCAGTTATTGCATAGCAACACTAAGTTACACATAACCTTTTCTCCTCAAACTCTTTATAATCTCTAATTTTTAGTACACGCAGATACCAGGGAGACAAATCAACACATGCTAAATAATTAGATGCAGCAAAAATGTTTTCCAGTCCTCATTCTCTATTATTCTTAATTTTATATAAATGGCAGTAGTTACAGAAAGAGACTGCAAAGCCAAGATAGATGGAGGGGGGAGCCCTGGCAGTATTATAAAATTGGGGCTTTTTGTCACAGTCTGTCCATGATTCCTGGTTTATCATTCCACATCTTGGAGCCTAGGGGAGCTAGTGATTACACTGAGGCAGACCTGTGAATAGTAGCTAAGGAAGAAGCCCATCTCTGCTGTGTGCTGCAGTTTGTCTGGAGGCTGGCCACCCTGAGCTGACTCTATCTGGACCAGGAAGCAGAGGCCTTTGAGGAGCCTGGATCACAGGGTAGGTTATCTTGCCTGATTCACTCCACTCCTCTCTCATCTGCCTATTATTGGCCCAGCTAAGACTACTGTACAGAAATACTGCCTCCAGTACCCAAACTAGTAATTTCAACTAATTCAACTTTTTCTGTGCTATCTTGCAGTCCAATGAATCCTGTGAATTTTGCAAGTTTAGTTTTCTTTTCTTGGTGGGAAAAAGTCATTCAACATTACTACTTTTTTTTTTCCTTCAGTATTTAATTTGGGTTTTTTATTCCCCTAAATATAATTTGAACAATTCTATTGAAGGAAACTGTTCAAGGCTGTAGTTTATTCATGTATAATCCACAATTAGCACAAACCACTCTTGAAACATTAAATGCTGATTTCTTAACTCTATTTGCATTCTTAGTTGCTGAAATATTAATGTACTGTCAAGGATTCATCACTAATAGATCTGGGTTTATTGTCTCATAAGCTATCTGTGCCTTTTGTGACACCCTGTGACAAATAACACTGGGTACATAATGGCCTGCAATCAATGCGTACTGAACAACGTGAACATCACACAACACAGGTAATGTGTGCCTTCTGCTGAGGAAATATCTGCCAGGAGAGAGTGATGTGAGGATGAAAATATCAAATATTTGAAGTTGGGCAGAAATGAATAATTAGTACAGAGCAGTTGTAATTGCTTTATTTAAGAGATGTTGGATAACTCAGTATCCCTTTTGTTGTCAGGTGAGCTCTGAGTGATTTGTCAGCAGTTGGCAGCTTAATGGTTCCAGTGTCCAAGAGATCAGGCACATCACCCATGCTCACGTCAGAGCAGGGAATGTAGCTCTCTCAGTGAGCTTCAGGCATTCAGTGAGTCAGACAAGTGGTTTCCTTTATAGCACCTGAGCAAAGTAGGTGAATTCAAGGTGGACTGCTAATTAACACTGGAGATGGCATAAATTTTGTCACCTACAATACAATTAATCCACGTTACAATGGCTTTTAAATCTTTCACATGTTAGCAAAGGACTTTCAAATTCCAGAATAAGAGTCAGCTAGTTTTTCCTGTACCTATATGGAGGACAAGTTGTGGGGTTTATTCAAAAATGTGCTCTTGCTGAATATAAATCTATTTAATCTCTTTTTAATAGAAACACTCAATATCATTTTAGGAAACATGCTAGGAAACCTGCCTCAAAAATCTAAACTGCTTTGTAGAAATACAGATTTCTAATTTTGGAAGACTGAGTAGAGCTTTATTTCACTCTCAACACCAAATATTTCTGCAAAGATATTCCTATACTTAATCAAAGGTATTACACGTGATTGTGAATATGTGATCAAAAAATATTTGAAACTGAACAATTTCTAGAATCAATTTCCTCAGATTGACTGTTTCCTTTAAAAAGAAAATAACATCAAGAATAATAATTATACCAAAGAAATCTTATTTTCAATTTTTTTTTCACATGAAATATTCTGTAGTAATGAGATTCCTGTATTAGCCAAGAGATAACTTTAAATGTAGGAAAATGAGATTAGATAAAACTCATAAAGCATTTTTAAAAATAGATTTGACTCTAAATCAAGTTGTTACCTAACTAAAAATTATATCACAGGTATATTATCAATATTTGTTGCCTCTGATATTAATGTGTTTTTCAGAAATGTATAAACTACACACTAATAAAGAGTTGCTGTTAAGTCAGAAATTAATTCCATGTTTGCACCCTCACAGTGTCTTCAAAGTCAGAGTATACTCTAGGTGGAAGTCTTCAAATCATATCAAGGATATCAGCAAAATCCCAAATCCCTAGCAGTTGCCTATCTCCCAGAATAATAAGACAAAGCCCTTTCCTTTGAATAACCAATTTTGTACTTTTATTCCTCAGCAAAAGCTAATTTGGTTAGAGCTGATAAAAGTGTGTTATTACTAGGTCATTGTTCAGGATGAGATATTAAAAAATATGCCAAGAGAGACAATGCATAATCATGATATTGTGCATATTTTTGTATTGAATGAATGTTCTTGGCACTGTAACAGTAATAAACTGGCAAACTTGTAACTCTGTGATGCAATGGCCACAGGAAAGAATTTACTGTTCATTAATGTAGCTGGTGAAATTCCACTAATCAAGAAAGAGCATAGCACCACAGCTTTCTGATGCATAGCTATGACATCAGATTGCATTACTTCAAGGGTCTACAAAGGGGACATGACTAGCAAGGTACATGCCTATATTTTGTGGCAAATTAAATGCTCTTACCATCAATATAACAATCCTGCCACATCAGTTTCATTAATTATCTTAACTGCAATGACTGAAAATGGCTGAGGATATACCCCTGCATTTTGGTACAGGAATGGCAAAGTACATGTGAGATGTGGTCTTAGGACAAAATTGCTATTTTTGTTTTTTTTGGTGGATCAGAAAGGATTAAGCAATAACACTGTAAATTTTTTCTCATTCAAATTAACTTTAGTACAGATATCAGCACTAATATCCTGTGCAATGGAGTAAGGTCAGATGTACTTCATTGAAGCAGTTGCAATATCTAGTTTTACTATTATTGCTCCCAAGCCGCATTATTGGCTCTAGAAACTGTGCTGTTCCTGGTTTCTTTTTCTTAATTTGCTTGGAGGGCATTGCCTATCAAATAAAAGGTCACTTAAAATGGGTTAATTTAATAGTCATCCTGTACTAAGTATCTTCTGTGGTAGGGTTCTGCATTATTTAATAAATAATTATGTTATTGCGCTGGCCTCATAGTGAACACTTATAAATTCAAATGAGAAAAATAACACAGTGCAGCCTAAGAAAATTCTAGAAGACAAATGCTGTAAAGTATTCTGTAGACCTGTGCTTCTGTTTCCATTGAATATATGTAGCAAAATTGAAATATAGATGCTATTTGATCCCTGCAAGCAACAGAATTTCCTATTTTTTTTTCTCTAAAAAAGAATCTAAAAGTAATGTATGCAAAAACACCTCTAATGGTTCGAATGTGATTTGAATCAAAACGCTATCTAAAGGAAAAATAAGTTTTTTCTCAAATAGGGATCTTATAAACAGGAGCACAATGCTACTTAGCATTTGAAACTAACAGTACCTTAGAGAAAATTGAGGAAAGTTAAATTACAATCTATAAGAGAAGGTCCAAGCTGACTATAGTACCCTAGTTATAGAAGTTACATATCTTCATGTATCAATACTTTTCTTCTTCCATACCTCAGCTTTTGTTCACCTGTCTCTATAGATCTCCACTGCATTTGCAACGATCAATTTAATTTGTGTGCCACCACGGCACTGTGCAAGATACTTTTGGAATTATCCAAACTAGGAGAATTATTAGATCTAAAGGTGTACATAAATAATAATTAAAATGCTCAGCACCACCTCATTGAGACACTTGAACAAAACAAAATTTCCAAGAATGAAATTGTGCTAGCTACCTATTCTTCTCTAGAGGTGCACAGTATGTACCCATCCTTATATTGTATCTATACTAGCCAGTAGCAATTCCCACCTAAAGTGAAATTCCAGTTCAGATGAACTATGATGTCATATACCAATTATATTTCAATTTTTGTATATATATTTATTGTCATCAAGGTTTCATATAGAAAAAAACCCAAACTTCTAATATAAAGGATCCCCTGAATTGTATTTATAACAATGTTTATGCTATGCATTTCAAAGAAAAATTTGACTTATTCTCCTTAAATGATGAGAAAAATCAATGTCCTTTACATAGTGTGAGTGTTAATGCCCACTCCTGTAGGGAAACCTTTATTATGGTGGTGTATGATGACTTATATATGATGACATATAAAACCTAAAAAGAACTAGAATAATATAGATGGGAATAATCCTAACATTTAAAATTCTTGGTTATGTTTTCTTAAAAGATAAGAATGGACCAGAAAAGTCTATATGACAGTTAATCATCAGTTCTAAATTTTCATTATCAAGTACCAGAATATTTTAATGAAGGAATTTCTTTAAATTCTAGATATTTTTTGAGCTTAAAAGGCCCAAATCTAAACTTCTTTCCTCTTTTTTGTAGTTTGTTTCAGTTGAAAACTCATCAAGAATAATAACTAGCATGTTATTTCTTTTATAAGATTCTATCCTAAATTTTAAATTTTTTGTGGGTGAGAGAAAAATGAAAGAAATGAAAGAAATATAACTCAATTGTTTTACTTTATTTTTAGAACATTTTTTCCAGTGGATGAAAAGGTATGCATCTTGAAAAAATTTTGTCTGATTCTGCTCTTCCTGAGCTGTATGAAAAAGTTTTTAATATCTTTCAATAACCTTACATAAAATGAGAACTCATGTTTCATTTTGATGGGTTTAATATAAGCACCAGGACAAAATAAAGTAGAAATAAAACAGAGGAAGACCTTGTCAGAGGATGGTCTAAAAACTAAAAATATGAATAAGTTTAAAGAACAATTAAATATCTGCTAAACACAATAGTCTAAATACAGTCTTTGGCTCAGAAAGTCTGTAATTGTCAAGCACTCACAGAACAGCCATAAGATAATTCTAGATTTTCTATGGGTTGTTTAGAAAATACTAACTATTACTAAAATGGTTCATTTATGACTTATTGAATCTCATAAAATTGCTACATTTCATTTAACTGAATTATCTGAGTTCTCTAATCTTATCTGGTTCTACATGTTAAATCTTAAACCCACATCCAGTACAAAGGAATGTTCCCTCCACAGGAAGGGGTGTCACTGAGAGGAAAGATCACCCTAAATTCTTAGGCAAAATATATTTTTTGTGTAATCTCAAATATTCCATTACAAACATCTGTCACAGACATCTTTTAATTAAAATCCTTCCTTAGGATTTTTCTTGCTGAGAAGCTGAGAGGCTTCAGGAACAAAATGTAAACAATGGTTATCTGCTGCTGTGGAATGCAACAGGTGCATCTGTGATTGGCCCATCTTGGATGTTTACAATTAATGGCCAATCACAGCCCAGTTAGCTTGGACTCTCTGTCCGAGACACAAACCTTTATTATTCATTTCTTTCTATTCTTAGCTTAGCTAGCCTTCTGAGATGAAACTTTTCCTTCTATTCTTTTAGGTATAGTTATAATGTAATATATATATCATAAAATAATAAATCAAGCCTTCGGAACATGGAGTCAAGATTCTCGTCTCTTCCCTCACCTGAAAACCCCTGTGACCACTGTCACAAACATCAACAGTTCTCCAAAGTTTTATTAATTTGAAAGTTGTGTTTAAGACTGTATTCCTATAGGAGTGATTGTATGTAAATCATTAGCACAAAAATAATCCTATCCTTAATGAGTAGACAAAGCTCTTATTTGTGCCACCACG
This sequence comes from Molothrus aeneus, assembly GCF_037042795.1. Lineage (NCBI taxonomy): Eukaryota > Metazoa > Chordata > Aves > Passeriformes > Icteridae > Molothrus > Molothrus aeneus. Next base: position 140,041,603 of record NC_089646.1, on the reverse strand, counting down.
TCTTCCATAGTAATGCTCCCTTTATCTGTTTTAATGTGAAAGTGCTTGTTAGCAGAATTAGATGTTTTGGTACTCATAAGGTATTAGATATATGTATTGTGGATTTCTTCTTTTAAGCTGTAGAAAAAATTCTCTACATATATTTTCAGCAGGTACAGATTAATATTTTTCTTGTATTACACCAGTTCTAACCAACTCCTTTGTATTGAAAGATGAAGTCTAGTTTTGTTTGATCATGTTAAAGAAAACAAAGCAGAAATAGTGAATGGAGGCTTCTAAACAACACAATTTTAAGAAATGAAGAAATATTCCTGATTTCATTAAATTAGCTGACAGAGTAAGTATACAACAAAGGACTGAGACAGAGAAATAAACCATGTATGAGAGATGCAGAAGTGAACGGAAGTCAATAGTGAAATGGCTGATATTATTGATGTGATGCCACTGGGGACTGGATCAGGTGAAACGTCTTCAGAACAAAGTAAATACCATGAATGTATCATACCAGCTTTCTGGTGTGGTCCAGAATTCAGTTTTGGAGTGAGCACGAACTAATTGTCATCAAACATGGTTTGAATTTCTGGTTAGAATTTCTTTAATTTATTTTGGTTTGTTCTATATTGATTTGTAGTTCCTAGAAGTTTAAAACCACAATTGTCCTTAGTATTTCACAAAAGCTGATTCTGTAAATCACCTATATGGTTTCATAGGTGTCTGCATTGCTTCACATACCTCTGGTGAATTGTCGGATTTATCAGAGAGAAAAGAGAAATAATACTCAAGACTGCAGCTGCAGCAGCTCTTGTACAACTGCTCAGTTACACAATACTAGTTGTGGCTATGTCCCAGATATCCTGCCTTTTCTTCTTTTTTTCTTAGCTCTAGTTGAGACCACTTATGAATCAAATAATTGCACAGTCTGTTTTGTCAGATATGGAACCACTACCAGACTCTGCTATAAAAGCTGAGTAACTGAGTGGTCCAACTGGAGATGCAATACAAAGAACCACAATAATGCTCAAGTGATAACTACTTGGAGTTGTCTTGGTAACAAAATAGGATTATTTTCTAGAGGAAGAGGATAAATAATTTATTTTAATTTTTAAAAATAATTAGTAGGGCATTTGAATGGAGACTTTTGGTACTTCAGATGGTTGAGTTCTGCTGGCCAGCTTCTCCCAAGTGAACAAATGTAACATCCAAACCCTTAGAAATGCATGACTTTTACTCAGGAAATATACATGCAGGTGGCATTAAACTTGATAGGAATCTTAGGAAACCTTATGTACATTTTTAAAAATATCTTGAAAAGTTGGAAGAATTTTGTTTCCCTTTATTTTTAGACATAAATTTAATCCATATAGAATTAGAAGTATAAACAAATAAGAATGTCTTAAGGCATTAATTAATAACAAAATCTTGTTCCATATTAGAAAATAGAGAAGAAAAAAAAAAAAAAACGGAAAGCCAGAATGCACAGCTCTAACTAGATAATTCTGTTTATCTCCCCATGAGGAAAAGATGTCACATAAAATCTTTCAAATCAATTTTTAAGGTCCAAAATTCAGGAAAGACTATAATTTATCCTGACCACTTTCCTCCAGTAAATTGAAATCCTAACCACTAGGCTAAACAGCTATGAATGTATTATATTTCTAAAAATCATGTTTCAATTACATGCAATAATATCAGCAATCTACTTGAGGCCATGTTATTACAAGCAAAAACCAAGTACAGAAATGAATCAAATAAGAAGTTGAGCTTAAAACACAAGAGTTAAATAGAGAAGTAGAGATATTTTACTTCTGGATAAAAATGTGCAAAGCTCTCAAGTATATAAAATAACCCCAAAATTTCTTGCCATTGTGAATTAACATCATATTGAAACATGAAATCATATATCAAATATGCAGTTTAATACAGTCAATGGTATCTTTAGAGTTGCAGGTCTATATTAAATTACTGGTAACTGACACACAAACCTTCAGTGTTGAGGTCAGAACTGTAGTGAATTAGAAACCTTTACTTATAAAAGGCTACAATATTTATATCGAACAATCCCATTCAAGAGTAATGGTAAACATATAGCAGTGTGTGATTTTGCTCTTTCTTACCTCCTTCAGAATTGCAAGCATCTCAACAATCCCAGTAGTTAGCCCCCTCTGGCAGAAAGAAGTATGAGATTCTTTACACTTTATTATTGACATCAGATGGAAAATGTATGGGGCAAAAGAAACAGAATGCAATGCCCTACTTATTAAAATTCCCCATTCCTCTGTATTTATTCACTAGTGTTGGGATTGCCATCATCTAAGCAAGTGGCAAACCAGAATACATTGGTTATTGTATTACTTTTATCACCTTGTTTGGCAGTCCCTAAAGTTGCATTTAAGATTGCCAGTTTAGATTAAAAAAAACGGAAAACATATAATGAATCAAGTGATTCTTTTCATTGTGATGAAGGCAATGAAATTGTCCTCTTTTCACAGATTTTTTTGCCTCCTTTTCATTTTCTAAAGCCTATCTCAAGTATTTAGATAGCTGAAGCCGCTGCTATTTCATGTGAAGTTTAGAATTTTCAATGACCTCTGTCTGTAAGAGATATGAAACAGACATGATTGTGTTCTATAAGCACCATGGGAATACAGTACTTGGAGTTCATAGAATGCAATATCACAGAGAACAAAGCTTTGTTCTGCCTGTATCTAACAAGGTAACTTCAAGACCTTGTAGCAATTTTTTTCTCAATTTGCTATGTATCAAGCAGTAGCATGATCTCAAATGGATCATTAACATGAAATAAATCTCTATGTACCTTTTTCTACCTAAAGGTCTATGTATTGTTTTTAGCCTCTTCCTACATTTGATGCACTGACAGATTTGTCTGTATACTTTAGTTCCAATCTATCCTAGAAAAAAATGCTCAAGACCCAAGCCAGATCAGCTGCTAACATCTCTCTCATTCTTTTTCCCTCCTCCCATTTACAAAAGGACCCCAATTATTCTCTGCAGAACAATTGCATGTGAGTTTGATTAACAGCTGAGTCTTGGCAGGATTGTTCCATCATTTTTTCTGAGGACTTGCAGCTGCAGAATCAGCTCATCTCCCTTATAACTGATGAGGAACTGGGAATACTGTCAAACAGCATCCCTTGTGGCTGAGTCTGAGCTACTCAGGACTACAAGAAGAAAGTGGTGTGTGGTGGTGGTAGGAGAACCACTAGGCAGGGGGCAGAGCCCCTCACCAGCTGACCAGACCTGTCCTTTGGAGAGGTTTGCTTCTTGCTGGGGGCTTGCATTCATGACTTCCCTGAGAGGTGACCAGTGCCTCATCCAGCTGAGTGGTTCTGCAGTTATTCCACATAGACACCAATATTATAGACTGGGGTGACCTGGGAATTGCCAAAATGTGTGTTAAGAGCTCTGTGGACAGTGTTCAACAGCATACACATAATGTTTGACTCCTGCCAGTGAGGAGAAAGTGCGTTAGGAGGACTCAGCAGGCTTAACAATAGTTTGCATTGCTGGTGTTTGAGTAGGGCTTCAGGTCCCACAACCATGGGGCTCTCTTAAAGGATCAAAGCCTTCTTGTGAGAAACTGGATCCATCCTGACCCAATCAAGTGGTGCATCTTTCCCAACAGACTGAACGAACTGGTGAAGACAGCCTCCTCAAAAATCAAGTGTGGAAATTTTAGGTGGGGCAGATAAATTAAAAGCTCAGGATGATGTGACAAAAGGAGACACAGTGATCAACTGTACCCACCCATCCAGGCACTGCAGACACAGGACTCATCCCACCAGGTTTCACTTTGGCCACTGATATCAAATCTCTGGGACTGGACCAAAACTTTAAGCTCCTCTTGTTTGTTTCTCGTGCTGCTGTTTGCATTGTTGTTAGAAACATTTCAGGTGTGGTACTTTGTAGCCAACACCTCATGAAGAAGGTGAAAAATGATAAATAGGTAAACATGTGGGATTTTTTTTGTGGTTTCACAAGAGGATTTTGTAACTCATTGTGAAGTCATTGAGGGTGAGCCTCCATCCTAACTAGTTCTATAAGTTCTCTATATCACATGTATGGGAGAGTCACATGCATCTCTTTTTCCATATGAACAAAGATATCATAACAATAGTAAAAGTCAAGATCTAAACTGCCTCTGAGCTACTGGACTCTGGAGTACTCTGTTTCTGCTATTTAATTTTCTCCATTTGGTATAAAACAGTATTATAGCAGATATAATTTCAGTGCTCTGGTCACCAAGCTGCAAATTTATTGCCTCTCTTTTTAAAAATTTGCTCTAGTATATACTCACATTATTAATATATTCATTTGCTTTTATTAAAACTGCTCAGAAATAAAGTAGAAAAGAGGTTGCATAAAATTATTATAGTCAAGAAGAATATTATATTTAATGAAAACTTTCTTAAAAAAATACATTCAGTTTAGTCTCCTCTTTGCTAATTTTATGCAATTTAAATCAGATTTTTGGGGACGGCAAATTTCTCCTAAGAGGCGGAAGTAGAAGTTAGCCTATTCCTCCAGTTTAAAAGGTAAAATCTTTAGTTTTATTGCTGATCAAATAAAAAAAATCTCAGTGTTAGAAAGCTCAAAAATAGTTCTTTTATTTATATTAACTTTTGCATTTATTTGAGCTTTCTAGTTTTTATCTCCTTTTTATATTTAGGTATCTTAGTAGACTGTAGGTATAATGATTCCTTCCTGGATTGGTCCTTTAATTCAATTTCATGTTCACACACTCATTCATAGCTTGATTAATCACACCTTCTGTTTTGGTACTTTGTCCTCACAGGCTTTTCTCATTTTTTAATACTTCTCTCTGTATTTGAGACATATCCTGCACAGTTCTTTGTGGGTTTTAGTGGATTTATCTCTTCCCATTTATCAGCTCTGGAAAACATCAGTTCTAGTATAACATGATGTCCTTTACAGGAGGCTATCCTGTCCTCAACTACCGTCTTTTCTGTCTAGTACCTCTTTGCAATAGTGCTTTTCCCAAATCCCTCAGTACCAGCTTCTTCAATCCAATTCAACATCTGAGTCTGTTATACATCTACTCTTAGAAGTACAGAATGATCAAAACAGAGCTTTGAAAAAGCTGCCAGGTCTTTCATTTAGTTCTTAACTGACAAAAGTGTGAAGTCTCTGTCCACTCCTTGTAGTGGCTGAATAAAAAAGTTCCTTGTAGTTTCACATCATCATCTGCTCAAGGCAAAGTTGTGCTGTGCAGAAATGACAAAGAAACCAAGGCTGTGAACAAAATGACTACAATCCACACCAAATCCAGATGTTTTTAATAATACTTGAATATTCTTCCTTACAAAAAAAAGTCAAAAGAGACAAAAATTCCTGCCATGGCTAAAATTAAAAAATTTTAAAATTAAAAAATTTCAGCACTTCCTAGTGCTAAAATTTTGTCAAAGGCCAGAAGATTACACAGTACCGTGCCAGAAATATTTTTTTTTTTGTAATGGGATGAAATAGATTCTGGAATGTCATATGCAAGTGACCCTCACAGTTTCTTCTTCATTGAAGTAAGGTAAGATTGATGTCAGCTCTCTTTTGCAATCAATGACAAAATAATCCAAATGAAAAGGAGTAGCTTCTTCATCACCTTATAGATACTATAGATTTTTTCCAAAAATGTCAATAGCCTTTAATATAAATAGACATAGAATTTAGTTGAAATGCACACTCAGATGAACTTTTGTTAGCATAAAATCTTAAATAAAGTTTCTTGGAATCGGGGAAGTGGAGTTGAGGAAGATGAAAATATCCTGTGCTATTCTCTTTGTGACAAAAATTCTTCAGTTCACTACTACAAAACGGGCACTGGATTCAAAAAACATTTCAGCTTCAATCAGTTAATGTAAAATTCTCTTATACCTAAAGATTATTTTCTGGCAAAATGTTGGCCTTTAAGTCTTTAGGGTAGATTATATGGAGCCTGGATAATAAAAATGTGTATGTCAGATTTTTTTTTATATATATATTTCAAAATTTACAATATGAGAATTCTTGAATTCTTATTCCAAATCAATATTTTCCCCTTTCAATATAATAATATTGTCTATAACATTTTCCACTGTTATAGATAATTGATATATGTAATTTATTTATTGCACAGATATGAGTATTTTTTTGCACATATAACAGTTTGGTGCTGTTTTGATCAAGTACACTTTTTTTTTCTTCTGCACCTGTGATGTTCTGAATCACTGAATAAAAGGCCAGTGAACAAAGAAAGATAAATTTCCAGTTGGCTTCATTGCCATCTTTCTTTATCAGGGTACAGTATAGCACCTATAAATACACAAGTTTCATAGAAAATGGTTCAGGATGTGGAAATAAATGCTAGGTAGCCTATGACACACCTACCAAAAATAGACACTTAACAAGCATTCTACAAAGTGACAAAAGAAATCTCAAAAGAGGCATGTGAATAAAGTTCCAGCCATGTGTTATAAGGACCAAATGCATGACAAATAATTAATAGAAAATGCCTTTAACACCTCGCCTCTGGTAAATACAAAAAAGACAATGATAAACCTAGACAAAGCCAAACAACTTACTAAGTGCTTAGAAAATTTTTATAGAAGAAAATGCCATCAAAGATTTTCTACAAATTTTTTCCTCTTTTCCTTTAAACCTCTTTTCCTTTAAAGAGAGCTTCTTGCCAAGATGGAGGGGGAAATGCCTCAAAATCCTTTGTACAAGCTGACCGCAATCTCTCTTTTTCAGAAAATATTATCCCAGCATTAAAAGGAAAATTTTTACTTCCAGTACAGAAGCTTTTCAGCTGTGAATTATTTACTTGTGAATTCCTGTTTAGAAGAAATTTATTTAATCCAGATCTGTGGGTTAGAAGACTATTCTACATATTTTTGATCTATTCAGAAGAAACTAGCTCCATTATTTAAAAAGTAGTATTGTTCCTTAAAAAGATTTCCATCTTCTTATTTTCTTTCTTTCCCAAAAGAAGCAATTACATTTACTCAAGCTTATATCCAAGCAATATTTTCCATTTTGATCATAAGGTATTTTTTTGCCTATAATAAGACAGCAACCATGTGATACAGAATGCATTTAGATACTCTCTAATTGCAAGTTCTGTTTGGATGTCTTAATAGCCCAGACAGGTATTAACGATTGTGCAGAATAGCACTATCACAAAAAGATAGATGTATGCCCATAGCAATGAGGTATCAAGAACATATCATTAAAACACACATGGATGCATTCAAAAGCTGTTCAAACTGAATAACTCCTGCCCAGCAGAGAATAGAGAATGTAGTTGTTCTCAATCAATTTATAAGGGATGTTTAGTGGAAAGTTCAAGGTTGTCTCCGAACAACCTTGCACTGTAAGGACAAGGAAATGTTTCCACTATGAGCAGTTTTGTCCTAGATCACGCCTCGGTACAGCTCCACAAGCACTTTGTAGATGTAGATGCAGACACTTGTTCACAGCTGAGGTGACAACTGTCTGTATCTGTGTCCATTTCTACGTGCATTTGTGCAGACAAGAAGCCTTCTGAGCCAAATTTCTGAGAACCTAAGCTATTAAATTTGATTTTAAATTATATTTTCATAGATTAAAAAAAAAAAAGTCAAATATTCCCCAAACAGGTTTTCATGCATACACCTCATTTCACACAGTACAATTAAATCTGTATGGACTATTACCTTTATTTAGGATCAACTTTTTTTCTCCCTTCTGCCCAGAAACTACTGGATTACTTGCAAATAATGTATTAAAAAAATCTATTCAGTGCTATCAAAAAACCCCAAAAGTTAATCATTATAACTACACATTGCAAATTATTAATGGCATTTAAAATACTGGTATACATTGTCTCTCTATACAAGATTAATTGAAAAATTACGTCACTTCTCTAATCCTGCTGACCGCACTATTTCTGATACAGACCAGGATGCCATTGACCTTCTTGGTCACCTGGGCACACTCTGGCTCAAGTTCATCTGCTATCAACCAGTACCTCTGGTCCTTTTCCACTGGGCAGCTCTCCAGCCACCCTGCCCACAGCCTGGAGCACTTCAGGGGCTTTTTGTGACCCAAGAGCAGGGCCTGGCACTTGGCCTTGTTGAATCTAATATTGTTCTCTTCAGCCCATAGATCCAGCCTGTCCATATCCCTCTGCAGAGCCTTTCTACTGTCCAGCAGATCAATGCTCCTGTCCAACTCGGCATCTTCTGCAAACTTAGTGAGGATACTCCATTCCCTCATCCAAATCACTGATAGAGTTATTAAACAGCTCTGGCCCAAATACTGAGCTTTGGGGACCCCACTAGTGACTGGCTACCAACTGGATGTATCACCACTCTCTGGGCTGAGCCCTCCCAGCAAAGAATGCATCTGTTCAAGCAATGGACAGCTGGTTTTTCCAGGAGGGTGCTGTGGGAGACAGTACCAAAGGCTTTACTGAAGTCCAGGTGGACTAAAACCTTTTCCTCATCCGCTAAAATAATCACCTCCTCACAAGAGGAATTCAGGTTGGTTTTAAAAGAAAATCATGTTGGTTAAGCAGAACCTGCTTTTCCTAAACCCATACTGGCTAGGTCTGATCCCCTGATCGTCCTGAAAATATCTGGTACATAAAATTCAAGAAATTTTCATTACCAGCAGATTCCTCATAGATGCGTCTGAGTTATTTAATTACTTCCATCCAGTAGTCTTAACACTTTACTAAGCACAAAAACATAGGTCCCTGATGTACCAAGAAGTTATTCTGAAAGCAGTCAAGCTAGACTCTCTTTCAGTCATTCCTATTATGCATTTGAGAGCAGTTTTTCTCACAAACATTGCAGTTCACTCCAAGGTTTATAGTAGCAAACACTTTAATATTGTGGATCTTGCAAATGTTAAACCAGAATGATAAACAGAATTTGCCCTGAAAATACACTTGACCACCAACTCAGGCCCCTGCTGCCCTGGTGTGGCTGTGATCAGCACTGGGGTCCAGAATGCTCCCTTTGATGCAGTGTGTGTGTGTCCCAGCCCTGGCTAGTGCCTGGCAGTGCCTGCTGGGACAGCCTTCCTCAGTGACGGACACACGAGGATGTGTTCCCACTAAGGTGTTAACATTTTCATTATTTGTCACTTTCTAACTCTCATGGGTGTCACCAGTTGCCAATGGCTCCATTGGTCATGTAGGCCCAGATCAACCTCCCTTATTTTGTCTGTATCTGAAGCCAATTAGTGGTCTTTTGGGTGGATACAGATAAGAATTCATTTTCTTTTAGGGCTGCATCTGAGTAGATGTAAGCCTGTAACACATATAAACATGTTCATTACTGAGTAGATGGGTGGCTGTAATCTGCACTTCTTAAAGCTGTTGGTCATTATGGCTGAAAAATAACTGAGCAATTTTAACCATATCAGCAGTATTGAGTATGCTTACAGAAAGGAAGCAAGTTGAATGCTGTTTTACAAAACACTCTTTCCTGCAATGTCCAGAGAATTTCCAAGGACTTGTACTTTTACAGTTTGATTTTTTTCATGTTCTGCACAGGACATCAACTTTCCACCCACCAAAGAAGCAAAAAAATATCTTTTCTTAGTGCTAACAGTTAATAATTTTCATTCATTTAATTCAGAGTGTAGTATAACAGATAATTTTAATAGAATATATTGATAATGACAAATTTTAGTTGTGGGATGCAATCTCTGCAGAACTGGTTTCTTTCTTCCTGTCACCTTCATCCTGGAGAAAAGAAAAAAAAGTTAAGCTGTCCACTTACAACACAAGTTTTCCTACTTAAGCAAATAGGAAAACTCACACATTGCATTTATACTCTCAACTGGATTTTATTAAACCTTTCACTTTCAGGAACTTAATTCCACTCTGCAAATATTCATTGTAGAAAAGGGGAAAGAAATCCTATGGCAATATAAAATTCAGATTCTCCTTCATGGATTTTGTCTCAGAGCAGATTAATAGACTGCAGTTTGAAAAATTTGTCTTTACAAGTGAGACACTGCATTATCTAGTTAATATATATAATTAACGGAAGGAAAGAGAAAATTGAAATAGAAATTCTTTGAAGAAACTGTATTAGCTGCATTGCTCTTGCTCTTAAGGAAATCTTGAGGAAGATATCACCATTAATCCAGGATTTTGGTGAATTTATTTGCAAAATATAAAAAATATAAAAAGACTTCTACTTTAAAACATTCATATTTGCATTATTTCAAAGATTTTTCACTATAAAAATTATCTATATAACTAATTATAAACCAAATATACTAGATCTAAACTAATCTAAAAAAATCATTGTCTACAAAAGAAAACTAAAGATAAAAAATTCTTTCTCTATGTAAAGTAACATAACTGCTAAAATGTGATTCAGTTGGACATAATTAATTAAATTAAAAACCCTTAATAGCCTGCTGACAAATGATAATACCATCCTGCAATGCGTGAGTCCTTGTCTTTTATAGCATTGGATTTCTTGATTTAATGAATTATGATTGTTGTATTTTTTTAAAGACATTAATTTTAAATTTATGTCTAAAGGGAATCATGAATTTATTTGGAAGAAAACAATGGAAAACTTTATCTTATTTAAAAATTGACCTTATGAAAACCTTTTTTCTTTTTTCTGTCATTTTGTTTGCTCACTGTTGCTCAAAATCAGATTTCAGTTTTTCTGTTATGGGTTGAACCTATAAACATTTCTGAATGTTGGATCAATGAAAACCTTTTTATTTCCTTCTAGATGCCCCCTGATATTTAGAATTACTTTAATTTTTTTTTTGTAACTCCTTAGTTCACTGATTTGTAAATGCAGAAGTTATTGAATATTAGTTTTAATGTAGTTTCATTATAAATAATGAAAAATTATATCACTTTCACCTGTTATGCATTATTTTATGCATTTTCTCTTTGAAAGGTATCTCTCTTAAAGGAACATGAAAGTCCCTGCTTAGAAATGAAAAATTAAGTTTTATTTGGCAAAAAAACACAAAAAAAGAACAAAAAATTACGATCCAATGAACCAATCAACTAAAAAAACTCCCAAAACCCACCAAAAGCAAACCAAACATAAAAAACTCAGTTGTTGATCAAAAGGTGAAAAAGGAAATCTTTTAAGAAGGATAGCAAAATACAAGACATCAACAAAAATACAGGGAAAAAATACTCCTTTTGGGTTCCCACTCATCCAGGGTAGTACAGTTCCCTCACAGTCAGTAATATCATGCTGATAACTTTTTGTTCTTTTTTTTCTGTTTAAAAAGTGCCTCTCTTGTAGTCATTTTCCCCTCCCTAATTTAAAATCAGAAATGCTTCTAGCTCTATGGAATATGTTAGACCTACGAGCCTCTCTCTTATCAGCTGACTGTATCATAGCCTGGAACTTAGGAAACTACTCTTAAGATAATAAGAGACTAAGAGAAAATGCTGCTTGCTCTGACTCAGGCTGAGTGTTCTGGTAATGTGACCTCTTATCTTGGAAGCATTCAAAGGGAAAATGAGAGCACAGATTTCAGTACCATAAGCCTCTGGTAAAAACGAGACCTTTTTCTTGAGATGAGGGCTTGAGGACGTAGTATCAAGATGTTTTCTGTTAGAACTAGGGTGGGAGAAAAATGAAACCGAGTATCAAGCAGAGACAGGAGTCAGAGTGCAAAGCCATACAAGCCAATCACTTGCTCACAGCCTTATCTTACTCATGCTAATCATTTGCCACCTTGTTGTCTTGGAGCTGTGCAACAGAAGGGAACAATTCCATGCTGCTGGCTGCCGAGGGACAGCTGAACACTGTGTGCCCATTAGAGGGAAGACAGAAATGATTGCTTATCCAAAAGAGAAAAAAACCTCTATAATCTAGCAGTCATATTTCTGTATGTAAGCACTAACATCTATGACCCAATCTGGATATCTGATTCTGCAAATGTATGTTAAGATGAATTAGGTTTAAGTAGTGATTACAGTGAAATAATTGCTAGCAGGGAAAACTGATGTGCATAGGAGAGATAAAGCCATAATTTCTTGTTTTGTGGCAGAATCAAGACTGGAAATCTCTAACATATCTACACAAAATGTATGTACAAAAATAGATATGGAAACTATAGGGTTTTTTTTTTTTTGGTTTTTTTTTTTAAGTTTACTTAAGGAAAACTTCTCTGGTGACATATAAAACACAGCATAATCCACATTTATAATCCAAATTCCATAATTATTATGGAATATTGTGGACCTGTCTCTGTTCTGAATATAATTAAAATGTGGAATAAAATTAAGATATTTGAAAAAAATATGTATAACCCTTATTAAATCAGACTATAAATTAAGGCTAGAAGCCAGAATAAAAGTTGAAGCTAGGAGACAAGATCTTGGCTGGTGCCGAGAAGTCTGTCTATACCTTGGTTCCTCAGGAAAAAAGCTCATGGAGTTGCTGAGTCTGTTCATTTATCTGTGAAGTGATCACTAGCAGAAGCAAACACATCTTGAAATATGAAGGTGTTGTGAGCTTTTTGAAAATTACTGGTTTTTACGCAATACTGAAGCTTTTTCCTCTTACACTTTTCACCTCATAGCAGGGCAGTTACTACATGCATAGTTTGGAAACAGGCATAAAATTGTCACTCTCACTCAGTAATTAGGGAACAGGAGAAGTAACTGGCATTACTTAAGGAATGAGAAAGAGAAGAGATGCCAATTAAAGACTGAAAGAGGGAACCAAATTGAGAATTGTATGTAAGTGTCTTAATGCACCTATAACAACAGTATTATAGAAGAAGCCTGTAGGGAGTAGGGTTTGTTAGTCCTAATTGAGAAACAACTTCTCTGAAAAATATTTTCTTGCAGATGTCAAATAATCTTTAACTCCTTTGAGTCCATTGTTTTCAATAGTGGGTTGTACAAGAGCTCTAATTTTACCAACAGGTGCTGTGAGATGAACACACTACATGCTTGAACTTTGCATTTGGTAAATGCACCCTGAAATGTTCCTTGCACCATACTTGGGGGCAGAGAGGGAAAGCAGAGAGATATTGTTCTTCATTAATTTTGGTATTTGGATAATTTGACTAATTCTTAACATATGTAGTTAAACATAAATATAATTTGGGGTAGCCTACACATGCAAGAATCAAAATGGATTATTTGATAGCGGATTGCATGGCCCTTAGGTAACCCATTGTGAATGGGAAAAAAATGAAACACCATACTTGTATCAATTGTTTATCCTTGAAAATAATATAAAACACAATACACATATTCTGTGAACTCTGATAATTTTATCTGAAGTGGTCTTTTTATTTGCACTGAAATAAATTAGTACAGAGACTATGCAAGTAACTATTACTTTTTATGTGTTAAAAATGATCTTAGGAAGTGTTGTTGGTAATTATTTTTCTATGAAACATTAAAAATAAATTTTATTGTGATTATTTTTTTAATTTAGAGGGTTTGATTCTTGGTCTTCTAACAAAATATAACTTTTGAAAACATGTATTTGAGGCCATTTCTCCAGATCCGTGTTTTGACCTTTTTGTGAGAGTCTGTCAGAACAAGGATCTATATTTGGTGAAAACAGGCATAAAAGCTTAAATGATGAAGCTTTAGCCTACTGCTGATTTGGATCTGGTGTCATACGTAAAGTGCTGGCTTAATTTGGGCCAAATATTATTTCTCTGTCTTTGTCTAATCCAGATGGAGTTGTCTAGGGCTTTATGTTTTCAAGTCTGCCACTGAGAGTCTTTTACTGTGAAAAGAATTTATAGCATCTTCATATAGCTCTTACTGCTTAGAATAGCTGTGAAAATATTGCATATATTCCACTTTTTTTTAATATGTTATCCTTTTCTATCAGTTCAAGATTTGATCTTTATTCCCTCTTCTCTATTCATCTTCCATCTTTAATACTGCAATCTGTGAAAGAATATATCAGAAAGGAAATTGCTCTTGCAGAAGACTCTAATAAACATGTCAGTTGCATTATATGGAAACTGTGTTTATCTGAAGTTGAAACAAAATATTAGCATAAGAGAAAATCTGAACACATCTTTGGAGTGTTTCATTTTCACCTTTGGTTGGAAAAAAAATTTCATATTGTTGTTTAAACATTTTTTTTATCAAAATAAAAAAGAAATCTATCAGCATTGCCTCTTAAAAATGTCTTGGTTTCCAGGAGTTTTTGGGAGACCTGGTCTATATATATATATATATAAATTCAGGACATGTACTTTGAATATTATTTGCCATGAATTATAATAGGCCAAAAGATCATACTATTTTTAAACTTAATTGCTTCCAAGCATATTAAACTGATCTTTTTAAAAAACCTGTGAAGTGAGAGAAGTGTCTTACTTCAATATTATTACTTTTTTATGACTCTTGTCCCTTTAAGGACCTCTTTTCAAAAGCTACATTTTAAAAGATTCATGCTGGGACATTATGCCTATGAAATGCCACCTACTTACTATTTTCTGACTGTGTGACAGGTGAAACCTGCTGAAAAAGTGACCTTTGGCAGGAGACAGAGGGCAGGGGAAAAAATAACCAACCAATATCACGTATGTAGTGACACAATACATACAATATCACAACTTTCTAGAGAAAGAAAAGTTGGTGAAGCAAAGTCTGAGGACAGACAGTGGAAGATGAAAAATGAGGTAGCGTCTGACAGGTTTTCAATACGAGGCTTCAGAAGTAGGCAAGATTAAAAGTAAAACAATATGTAACAAAAAAACAGCACATAACAAAACAATCCAATCTCTGAAATCAGAATCTGGTCAAAAAGAGTCAGGGATAGTAAAATGGATTACAGGCTGTAGCAAACAAATTAGTCTGGGAGTACTGGTCTCCTGGGATTTTCTTTTGGTGTTGAATATGTTTTTTGATATTAGACACACACTTAATGCTGTTCCTACTCTCTAATATTTCCATTAAGAAAATACCAAATTAAATAAGGAAAGGTATGAACAGCCTTTTCAAGATTTTGTTTTTGCTTTATTAGCTTTTGTTAATGACATACATTCAGTCTCTTACCACTGACAGAAAACTAGTCTGGTTCACATGGAATTATTAGGTATGAATGCATTTTCTATTTTCATCATAGTTCATATATGCTTCAGTTTTTGAAGTGTCTTTGTTATTAGAACGTATCCAGAAAACAACTAAATGTTCTACTAACTTGTGAGGTTTCAAAGTGTATTTCCTTAATGCCTTGAAATGAAATTAAATCTTCCCAAATAATTGTTAATGTACTCTGTCAGAAACTTTCACTGAAAATGGTAAATTTTGGGGCTTCTTCCTCCTTGTCTTCTCACTCCTTTCTGAAATTTTACAGGAATCTCCACCTTGGACTAAAGAAAACTATGCAGAGAAAACACTGTTTAAATTGCAATATTTTTGTGGGATGATTCTGCTCTGATAAAGCACTCATCACTCTCATAAAAAGTGTTCCCTCATCACTCTCATAAAAAGTGTTCCATCCCACCCTTATTGTCACAGAGTCAGCAATATAGTAGTCAACAGTTCCCCTGTACATACAAGTGCTCCTGACTTACCATACATAGTTTTCCTAGCTTCTGCTCTACCCTTGCTAGAAGTTTCCTGCCAAATATTTGGATATCCTTTAATCCCAGTTCCCATTTTTGTTGATGAAGTCAGTATTCATGCAGAAGTTAAGTCAATCAAAAATCCATTGTAAAAATCACCTTGTAAAAAAGAAAAAATGGATACAAGTTCATTTTAAAAGTGGATTAGGTTTTAGATAAGGAACTCAGCTTATCTCAGAATCTTACTTTTCCTGTGGATCTGAAGATGGGCTTATTTGTTTTTTTGGGGTTTTTTTTTCTGTGATATATTAATATGGGAACAGAATTTTGTTCCTTGACATGAGGTTATCCATCTGTAGCACATCTACAAATGCAGTTTTATGGTCTGATTTGTGCAATCCTAGAATGCAGGTTGTATATTTTTCTGCACTTTGTCAGACACAATGTCTTTTATTGGTGTATCCTCTTATTTTGAGCACTGAAATTCCTCCAAACATATTTCTGCATCTGTAAATTGTGACCTCAGAAATGTTTTGACAGTTTTGGTTTCCTTTGGTTTCTCTCATACCTTGATGCCCAGTGTGTGATGTTTACCAAGCTGCACATGAGGAACTTTACTGCCATTGATGTCTGTGGGGCACACACCATGCAATATAGCTACTATAAAAATGGAAGTACCCCACACTGGCTGTGATGTATGATAAAAACATAGAGACTTAAGGCAGTATAGTAAGCTTCCAGGAAAAGAAAAAACTTCCTATGACTTACTACAGAAGTGATGTGTGATTCATTAAGTCTTTGCAGCAAAAATCCAAGGTGTGAGGGTATTTGGAAAATTGTCTTGTGTTTAGGTTTTTCTTCAAATATGTGTTTCCATCCACTCTTGTAGATATGATGCTGTTCTAGAGACATCTTTGGTCTCACTCTAGTCAGTCTCCCTTCTCCTATTGTTATGAACAGAAGAACGTAACCAACTTTTTGAACTTTGAATGCAGTCATTTACATTTTCTGGTAACATGACTTTTTCAAAAAATATTCCCAGACCATGCTGCTTTCCCCCTTCTCAAGTTCCCACACATATTCCTTTGCAGGCATGATGGGGGTGAATTATATTAATTGTTCCCACCTATGACAGGTGGTGAGAGGCGTGACGCAATTTATTCTAGCTAAAAGCAGGGATGTGAAAGTCAATCCACAAAAACATTACTTATTATTTAATTATGTCTTTTCTCTTTCATGATCAGCTCTCCTCTCCTCTTATTTACTGACTGCTAGTCACTTAAAACTAACTGTCAGATTTTAATTGCTTCTTTTTTTACATTAAGCACGACATTTTTTAATGTATTCTCTATTACCTCCCATCGTTGTTCCTAACTGAGGGTTGAAACTAGTTCTTAGTGGTTTTCAAGGTGGTGGAATTGTCACTAGGGAATAAGTTTTGTGCTTCATACACTATAATTTTTCACTAATTTAATTCCTATATTCTCCACAGCTTTGCTTCTATTTTCAATTTCTTTACTCCAGGGAAAAAAAAAAACAAAAAAAACCAACACAGACTACAATTTTTATCATGATAGAAAGCTGTGCAAATAATTGATAGTCTTGTGGCTCATATTTTCCTTCAAAAGTAACTATAAAAATTTAAATCTGCTTTATGTTATGATAATAAATCAATTATTTCCTTAATATTTATGTGTGTATCTCTTTTTAATTTGGAATTGATACTTAAGCAACATATATAAACATTGAATTATTATAACTTTTGAAAAAATTTATTACTTTAATCTTATCCATTAAATGACACTTTTCTGACATTTGCTTGTAGACAACAGCAACACTAGCCACACACTTAATATATGACATTGCAACTCTCTTAAGCAGGAAAAAAATGTGCAACTCTGTAGAAAAATACTAGTAATGAGAGGTCATTCAGGCTAGAAAAATACAGATATTATGTTGTCAGCAATAATTCAGATGAGGACCACATGAAAAGCTCTGCTTGCTAAAACCAGCAGTCTTTGAAAGACAACTTGGAATAGTTCACAGATCTGAAATGTGAAAAGTCTGCAAATAGGAGATTAAAATCCAATGTATACTGGGAAATACAGAAAAATAGTTTGACAATATAGTCCTTCTGCAAAAAAACCACTCTATGATTTAACAACAACAAAATGAGTAAGAAGTAGAATTAAAGGCTAGAAAGCAGACCAAAGAATAAAGTACTAAAACTCACTCTATATTTTTAAATAAGTAAACTGATTCACTGATTTTTCCATTGTGCAGCTGTTTTTACTTTCTTCCATTACAATAGGAATACCCTTTTGCTTTCATTTGCCTTTCACTATTTGCTAAATAATTTTTAATATAGCTATTCTGTATATGGGTTAGCTAGTTAATTGCCAGGTTAAGTATTATTCTATGGATAATTTCTGTTACTTTGGAATCAGTACAATACTGTGTGCAGATATTGTTCATAAAAGCATTTGAAACATTATAGTTATATAAAGAGGTCTGCACTATATTTTTGAAAATATTTTCATGTGAGTAGAATGAGTTGAATGCCCAGATGACAAACTGAATATAACAGAAACATTAAGAACTGGAACAATCATGGTCCCTGTCCTCTATGCCTGAAAGTAACATTGGTAAATTAGTATTAAAACTAGGTAAGGTTATTCTCTAAAACATAAAATTTGAAACAGAGTAAAAAGTCAACCTCTGAGTAGGTTTATCTCAACTTAAGGTCATGGCTGGCATAATGAAACCATACAAATGAGAAGGAAATTGGTCTATATGGTAATACTAGATTTAATGCTACATTAATTTGTTAATAAGGTGTCTTCTCTGATTTTGTTCATGTGTTTGACATTCATTCAGTAGAACTAACTATTCTGCAATTAAATTTTTGCATTAAAAAGCTTCATTTATATTTTTCCTTTATCTGATTCTTCTATAGGTCTAGACATTACACTACCCCACATCACTAGAGCATATATGTGCTGCAGAAATCAATTTATGAAATCTTGGAACTTAATGCTAACTGTGGATTTTAAAGAGATATATATATATATAATACTTTTCTTAAGTGGCAAATTTTGTATTTTATAGATTAACTCTTGACTTGTATCAAGGGAAGGGCCTAGTTTCATAGCCGACATTTGGTTTTCCTGATTGTTCTTATCTATGAGTTTTGTAGATATATCACAGGAAATTTTACATCAAATACTCTTTTTATTACAGCAATCAGAACTGAAATAGTTATTGAAAAAAAGACAACATATTTTCTTCTGGCCAATATAGAGGACCAGGATTTTGCTCCAGCTCAGAATGATAGTTCCTAGAATCTGTGTGTTCCAATTCCTATCTGAGTGCCAGAATCATCTGCTTATTCCTCCTGCTGCTTTCAAATTTTAAAAAAAGAATTTGAAATTTATTTCCCATTGGGAGTTTACATCATAACTAGAGATAATACTTTCAAAAACTCCAACACCATTTCATTTCCTTTGTTTTGTATCTTTTACAATTGAATTTATTGAATTGTCCTGCTACAATATGTGGTTACATTTTGAATTAATGGATATTTAGTAAAATATTTCTTTCTGGATAAAAGGGATTTGCTGAAGGTTTGCCTCTAGTCTCTGGGTGACAAAGAAATGCTATCATCCAAAAAACCAATTAATCTCATTTTTCTTAGACATTAACTGAAAGAATAGGCAAATTTACAGGCACATCACCTTTCTTGAGCTGACATACATATTCATTATGAGCAGATTCATTTGTAGATTTTACTATAGTAGTATTTTATGCCAAAGTCATGTTACAAGGCTTAGTTAATTAATTAATTATTACAAAGCACTTTGAGAACCCTGGAGAGAAGACATTATAAAAGTATGTGATGTTATTTTAATAATTTTCCATTTAGCTGAGTGGAATGAATTACCTTAGAGCCCTCAGGGTTCTGTGCCTGATTAAGGACTGTTGACTGCATTACAGAAAGTACAGTTCCCACTTCCCTTCTGCTTGGCAACCTCCCAGTTTGTAGTTGGCAGCTAGTAAAAAAGAGGATTCTGTAGATTTTTATATATGAGTTTTGAAATGCTAGGAAAGGTTTTAGAAGAGCAGACATCAGCTAATTTTACCTAATTAGAATACCTGGGAGGTTGCTATGGAGAAAAAAAACTGTATGAGTTTTAATGAAAACAGAGAGAACTGCAGCAAAACATTCTCTTGGTGGAAAACCTTGAATTTCTGGGAGGGGTTCATCACAATCAGAACAAAGTTAATGCAATGTATTTTTCCTTCAAAAGAGCAAGAAGGGAAATTGTGACCACCTCTGCCCCTAGACAGATCTTGGAGTAATGGAATTAATCTCTTTCTTTAGATGTAAAAAAAACAGGACAGAAATGAGGAGGAGTCAAAATGAATTTTTCAAGGATGATGTCTATTCAGTCTTCTTGCCTTCTGCAAACAAGTTGCTGTCTTTATGGATGACAGGAGAGTGGTGACTGTGACACTCCTGGATGCAGGTAGATCTTGTGACACCAGCTCTCACTTGCATTCTTAGTTGGGAGCTGATGTTTTGAACAGAGTACTGGGTGATAAAAATAGATGGATTACTAAGATCAAAGAGTGTGAATCAATGAGCTGGTCCTGTGGGTGACTGTAATAGTATCAGGGGGATATGGGAATCCATTTGGTCCATTATTTTTATCAGTAATGTGAGCAATGACAGAGAGCACCCAGAGGAAATTTGCAGAAAAAATGGAGCAAAATAACTCACACGATGAAAGAATGATCTGTAGTTCTGAGGGACCTTGATAAACTTGATTAAGCAAGCATAAAACTTATGAAGCCTTTCAAGAACAAAACTAGATGCTGTACTGGAGTCCACATTTCAAACCACAAACTGAACTTCTTTTAGGAGAAACTCAGCAAAGTGGTTTTTGACCTCTACCCTGTGCTAATAAGGTTACATCTGGGATATTTGCATCCATTTCTGGGGGAATGCTAAGAAACTGGAGTGTATCAAATGGATTGATACTGTGCTGGTAAGGGGCCTTGAGCAGAGGACCTACAAGGAGGGTTTATTTCTTTAGAATAAGACTCTTAATAAACTCTTTAACTATGAAATACTGGTGAACATCCAGTCTACAGGATCAAATCAGAGCTGATCTAAAGTAATCATCTTAAAACATATATAGTGTAAGTATAGTGCCTCCAATTCCAACTCCTTGTCTTTGCACATTCACTCTTATAAAATATTTTTTCTAATATAGGTGAAGTCTAAATCAGGCTCAGTTGAACTAGATTTCACCCTGGCTGTATAAACCACCTTTTAACATCCTTATCACAACTTCTGCCTTGCTATGGCACTGTAGTCTCTTTTAGAGCTGAATATCCAACACTCAGGACAGAATTAACTCAGGTGAGGGAATGAAGAAGAATGAGAAGCATGATACTGCAGCATGGGTGGTCAGATGTACAGCTGGGGTGGACAGCCACCTCCAAGATCTTCATAAGGTAATATCAAAAACCTGTCCTCTTCCTGCTCCTGTGTTTCTGTGTTTTCTTAAAAAAAGTTTCTACTCCAAGGAAAATTCTCCACCTGTGTCAATGAGTTTTAATCTTTGTAGGCATGGATGTCCCTCTGGGAGTGGGACTGAAAAATTAAATCTGTTTTCCTTGTTTTGCTGTTGCTGATCAGTGAGCTGTTAGATTTCAATATCCTTCTGACAGGTCTGACTCTGCATGAACTGAAATGGAGCCTAGATGATTGATTTCAGAGAAAAGGCCCCACGTGTTCTATTTAGATATGGTCCATTGCCTCCTTTGCTAAAACTGCAGTTTGAAAAGCTTTTAAATCCATGGTTCTAAGATTTTTTAAAGCTCATTCATGAATCAATGCCAAATAAATTGAGAAAATGCAGCAAGCAGCAATGGAAAAAAATAAATAATAAAAAAAAAGGGAACACTTCAGAGTTTCCTTCAGAGACGCTCATTCCTTATGCTGAGTGCCGGGAGAAATAACAAATTAAATAAAAGTTATACTTAAAGCCTCAAATATCATGAAAAATCTGAAAGTACATGGTTTCATTATGTAATGTTATCTCATTAAATTGTCAGGGAAGTAAAAATGTCCAGTGAAAAATTTCCAGATCGAACCTACAATGAGGGGTTCCATAATACAAAAACAAACCTAAAAAACCCATCAATATTTCTCTCTTTCTAATTGAGTTATTATATGAGCCTGTTATGTATTTTGGATTTGTCAATTCACAGGTCAAAATAAATGCTAGTACAGTAGGGCTACAAGAATTCAGAACTTCAAAACTATTTGTATCCAGAAATTGATATGGTATACGATGATATGATATAATTACAAATGCGCTTTTTTTTAATAATGTAGACCCTTGACCTGTTTTTCTGAATTTCTTATTGTTCTGTTTAGTATTTTTTCTATATGTGAAGACATTATAATTTTTTATCAGAATTATCAATACACACATACTATCTAAAGAACGTAACCAATTCATTTTAAAAAAAATCATCAATTTATTTTTTTGAGATTTTTATGAGTACACATAGACATTAAAATGTCCACGCAAAGTATATGTATTACTTAATACTTTTCTATCAGCAATTGTTAGCATGTTAGAAATGGGAAATTGGTAGCATACTCATTTCACCTCAAAAGCAGTCCTTATATTTTTTCTGTTTCCTGAGACTGTCTCTTCAAAAAGCTTAAAACAGTTTAAGTAAACTTAATGAAAAGTAATGATATTTTGACGCAAAATATTTTAAATGAAATGTCTTAATTTCTAATTTCTGCTTCTAATTTCTGCTTTTGCATTTTTTACACAATGGCAATAAATTGTTGACTTCCCTGAAGTTCCTTTTTTGTTCCTCACTTCACAGATTTTTTTACTGTTTTTCCCAATGTAATCTCTGTATAGGTGTGTAGAGGAAGAGGGTAATTTCCTTTTATATCTTTGGTTTAAGCCAAAGATGTAAAAGGAAATTATCTTCTTCCTTTCTTCTTTGAGAAATTTTCACAAAAATTTCAAGGCAGGAAAGAATGTTTCTTTTATGAACTGTTATCTCCAAGGAGGGCCTTATAACATTGCAATGTCAAAATGAAACAAAAACAAAACAAAAAAAAACCAAAAACCAAAACAAACCAAAACAAAACCTCATTAAGAAAAAGAATCTAAGAATAAAGTTATTTTTAGTAGGCTCCATTATGAAAAAGAAAAATGTTTCTTATGGCCCTCCCATTCTTCATTTCTTGAATTTTACAACTTACTAATAAAAAAATTATTGAGCTTTCATTTAGAATTTAATCCTGAGGTTGATCAGCTCATGCATTAAGGTACCTTTAGCATGAGGTTTCCAGAATAAAAAGTCATTATAACATTTTTAAAAACCATTTGGTATGAAAATGCTTTCATATTCCCTTTAAAATAACCAAAGATTAACACTCCTTCCACTTCAAATACATGCTAGAAAATGCATGAAATTTTTATACAAAATCCTGCATTGAATTGAAAAAGTATTTTGAATTGTAATCTAAGAAGAAATTAGTATTAAAAATTCATATTAAAAAAAATGCCTCATTAATCTTACACCAGTACTTTGGTTTTACAAAGTACATATTCCTCTCTTCTCCTGGATGACTTCAACCTTTTCTCACTTGCTTGTGCAAGGGGACAGCAGTTAACCACAATCAGCAATTTCTAGGGAAAGCCATTACTTCCATCACCGCAAAGCAGTGGAAGCTGTGAAAAAATAATGTTCACTACTATATTTCTCACATATTTTCTTTACACATTGAAGTTAGAATGTCAGTACATATTACTTCAGCATTTTACTCTGCATCCTGACAGGATATTTTACTTGGAATAGCGCTGCTATTTGAGGCACAATAAAAAAAAAGCATTCCAATAAATTGAAAATGCTCTTAAACTTTTTGAAATAAATGGACTGTATATTTGTTCTTCATGGAAATCTTGAAGAGCTTACAATCAGATGTCTTTTTGCAGCTGCCATCTGCATGCTCCTGACCTCATTCAGGATGTCATGCAGCTCTGAATAGAAAGCCTCATAAGGTCATTTTCTGCCTTAGAGCTTTACACTTAAAAGATTTGGCATATCTGCAGTTGCAAAATGCAAAGCATTTCACCCAGAATAAATTTCCTGTCAAATGACAATTTATATCTATGCAAAGCACAGCTTTTGTTTATGCATCACAGGTCTGATTATGTATAGATTAGCTGAACCCTAGAGAGGTTCTTAACTTTTCCTAGTAGAGGCCAGGACCAGACAGTTTGGAGCAAGAAAGCAGCTGGAAACCTGTATGACAGAAATATTTTTAAATTAACCCAGGAACTGAGTTTTACATGCATTTTCCTTACTCTATTAGCCCAAACTCTGAGACAGTGGTACAGATTTAGATTAATTCCATGTTAAATTAGGACTTTGGATGGAGCTGAGCTCACTAGGGATGCATTGTGTTTGGCTTTTGTTTTTAATTTCTCTGAAAGTGTGCTACTTTTTCTGAGAGTAGTTTTTATCATTAGTTTCTTTATACAGTGGAGAGCTTTGGACCAGCATCAGACAATAAGGAAATATGTCATGAAAATCAAGGCATGCCTCAAAGGTCTTTCCAGATGAGACCCTTAGGATTGCAGAAATATAGATGCACAAAGAAAATTAATCCAGGTCTTTGAGAAGAAAAACAGTGAAGGACCATTCCTTAGTCATAAATATGTGATAAAAAGCCACTTTATGTAGAAGCACTTATTAGGAAACTAGGAGGTAAAGAAGAAGCTATTAGTGCATAAGAAAAGCAGGTGTGTTGGAAGCATTCTGGAAACTTAAGTTCATTCAGCTTATCTGGGCATTTCTAAATGTATAGAATGTTATCCTTTGGTGGAAAGGAATAATTTCTTCATTTATCCAGCTTTCAACATCAAAATAATGTCTTTCAAAACCAAAAAGTTATAAAGATTGATATTCAATCTTTAACTATGAAATAGCAGAATTTTAAAAATGGTCTTTATGTGCACGAAATGAAAAGAATATGAACAAATGTGAAAAATACTACAAGGTTACAGAACTTACAATTGTTTGTCACAAATATCTGTAAAAAGGCAAGCCATGTTCTGCACTTGCTTTTCAACTGTGGCATAACAGAGGAGTTGTTGTAAAAGCCATAAGTGTGACACATTCATCCATTTGCTTGAACTAATAATGTCTACCACATACTCATGAATCTAATTTCATGGATGAAGATTTATTCAGAGTCTAAGTTTTTGGAAGCAATTTATGACTTTTGAGTCACCAATCTTTTAACTGATTCCTGATTTAAAAACCAAGACTGATTCCTGATTTTAAAGCAAGCTGGGTTTTTATATTTTTGGAAGTAGACCTGGGAGATAAAAATAGGAAGCTAAGAAGGGAGGTTGCATTTGGTAGGGGATACTTTCTCCTTATTCAACAAAAATATCTTCCACCAGTTTCTGAAAGAGGCATAATCAAGGAGTCCTAGGTAAACTTTTTGCGATGTCTACTTTCTGAGGGAGGCTAATATCACCACAGTGAGCTGTTGACAAAACCCATCTATGCTTTCTGTTTAGTACAACATCAGCGTAGTTTGCAAAATTTTAAAATAGAAAATAACAAAAAAAAAAAAAAAAAATCAATCAAGCATGCAGAGAAGGTAATTTTTCTTTTCAACAGTATATGGATTCAGGAAAGAGAGATGGAGAGTTACAGTATGGCATTAGCCAGTGGGCTGGAGAGATAACACTGTGAACTGAGAAAATAGGGACCTAAACAAATGATCCTGTTTTGGGGGTGGGCAGATAATTTTAATGCTGATAATAATTTTCTACACAATGTGATGAATTAAATAGTCAAATGAAGTTTCCTATCACCTAGCTAATCACAGTTAGGTACTGAAATGCGTTGGAACGTTGTAAACTATTGGTGAAAAACTTATTAGAAAATAGCTGGAAGAAAATAATTCAAGCACTGTCCTGATGAAAAGATAACCTAAGTTTGGCAGGTTTTTTGCCTGAATACAACAGAATAAATACAGAAAGTCACACATATAGATTATAAGTGAAATCTTGAAATCTGTTACTCTTCATATAGAATGAAAACATAAAATCCTAAAACATAATACATAAAACAAAGCAATAAATCATTTAATGACTTAAAGATACTATTTTATTTTTTCCATTGCCTTCAATGATGCTCCCTCATTGCTGACCTACTTTGAAAAGGAATATTTTGTTTGTAGGTTGAGCAATGCATGAGAAAATAATGTCTTGAAGAACACGGCTGGGGTTTGGACCTTATATATATAGTGAGATTTTTGTCAGTCTCACTCCAACATTTAAAAGACTACTTTTTTCATTTAGGAAAAAAAAGTTTTTAAATATTAAAAAAAACACATTTGGATTGGATTTGCAAGGTGCTTGCAAATGAGCCTGTTTTTCTTGTTTTTTCTTCTAAATAGTGCCATTGGAAGGCTACTGAAAGACATGGTGATTAAGGTGAATATGTTTCATTTGCAACAACATTGTTCATGTCTGAAATAAAACTTAGTGAGTTAAGAAAGAAAATTGGTGTAGTACGAAATGCTTAATCTTTCAATATTACTGATTTGGAAGGACATGGAACAAAGAAGTAAAACTACATAAGAAAAAGATTCTTTATTTCCAGGGTTTTAGAATAATTGTCTAAATTTCCATTTCCCTTGTGGTTCACTGAATAGCACAGAAAGCAGATAAAAATAATAATGCACTTTTTAATACTGTATAGAAGAATACTTGTCCTGTTTCTGGCTTAATTCAGACTTAGCTTTTCTAATTCTCAAAAAATAAAAAAGAAGGTAAAATTTACAAGCAAAACAGATGTTTTTCAAAAAAGTCACAAAATCTTGAGCTTTTTAATCCCCTTTCATGGTTAATAGTTAGTTGACAGTCCTGTAAGTTGATGTTTCATGTCTAATTTATTGTCATATATATTAATCTTTCTATCAAAATTAGTCAATTATTGCCTGCACTTTGCCAATAGCTTAGCTACAATTTCATGATAATCCACAGACTTCCAATCATAAATTTTACCTAACCTGGGTTTGCTTTGGGTTGGTTGATAGATGCCTGACCTCTGCTTTTATGAATTATAGGTATTTTCTTTAGTATGTAAAACAAAGATCTTGAGATGAAAATGTGGTCTTCTGTTTAATTTACAGAAGTGAACTTCTATTGAATTATCCCATTATTCTGGTTTCTACTGTGAATCTAAAGTTTTAGGTGTTTTAAAGTTACTGTGCAATTCATTTATATATTGTTTAATGTAGCATATATCTGCTCCAGTGTTTTTTCTGTGCTCTTGATAGAAAATGTGCTTTCCAATAATATTTTGATTTTTGAAAAGTAAGTACATATATTTTTTTTAAAAGTGGCAAAATTATGCTAAATTATGTTGGTCTGCTAGCTGAAGCCTTGTTTTGATATATTTCTGTTATGTAATTAAAGCTGGATATTTATTTTGATTGCTGTAATGCTTGATTCCTTTTAAAAGGAAATAGTTTATAACAGTGGTATTTATAGAATTTTACTGAGGCTGAATTGGGATCAATACCTAGCATTCCCACATTCAGGTATTAAATCCCTTAATATAATAAAGTTGCTTACAATTTGAGCAATTGTATCAAAATCTTAAAAATGAGAACGGCTTGTTTTTATTTAAGAAATTGGAAAGGTTTCCACTGATTTGGGACTGTGCCTTCAACGTAGACTTTAACGTAGCTAGAGATCAGTTGAAAGCTTGACCAAACAAACACTATGTTCAATACTAATCAACCTTGACTTTGGTACTTATCAAAAAGGGTAAGTTTAGGACAGGTATTTGTTTAATTTCTGTGGGTTTTCTGGATTGTATGCAACATTGAATGACATTCGGGTTTTAGGGTTTTCTTCAGTTATCACAATGTTCAGACAATAGAATAGAATAATGCAATTGCAAAGAGAACCTAAGCTGAAACTTTAATCTTGACAGCAAACACATATACAAGCACACAATAATTTCATGGCAATGTACACTTCATTGTTTAAATTTGAACAACCTTTGGGATGTGTTCCTCATTTTAAGAATATCATTGTGAACTTTAAACTTAATTACAACCTGGAACAAATATTGGTTAGGATCAAAATTACTACATTAGCTATTAAATGATAAATAACATTATGAATAAACTCAAATTGAAACAGCAATGTTTTATGGATTAAGTACCTCATAAGACATATTAGTACAAAATGTTTAGAATTTTATACTGAAAATATAATAAAAATATAAATATAAAAAAATGAAATATCTCTTCAATAAAAATTATTTACATAGCACAATAAAGGCATACTAGTCCTTCTCCTTGTGGAGAAAGACTTGAGGTGAGCATTGATGAAAAACTCAACATGAATCAGTAGCATGTGCTTGCAGCCCTGAAAGCCAAGAGAATCCTGGGTCCATCAAAAGGAGTGTGGCCCGCAGGAGGAAGGAAGTGATTCCTCTCCTTTGCTCTTGTGAGATCCCGCCTGGAAGGAGCAGTCTTGGGAATCTGGAGAATTCCCAGCTGACTGAAAGCTGGCAAATGTTCTCCCAGTTTTCAAGAAGGCCAGGAAAAGGATCCTGAAAACTACAAGCCTGTCAGTCTCACTTCAGTGCCTGACAAAGTTATGGAAAAGATTATTCTGGGAGGTATCGACAATGCTGTCGATGGTCACAGGCAGCAGGGCTTCATGAGGGGAAAATACTGCTTAGAAAACCTGATTTCCTTTTATGATAACCCACCTACTTGATCAAGGAAAGCCAAAAAAGATGTCATCTTTTTTGGATTTCAGTAAAGCTTTCAACACTGTCTCTCACAGTCTCCATCTGGACAGTGTCCAGCAGACAGCTGGTTAACATGTGATAAGTGAGCAGCTGGCTCGAATGTCAGGCACAAAAGGGTTACAGTGAATGGGGTGACATCAGGCTAGTGACCTGTGACTAGTGGGGTTCTTTAGGGCTTCCTCTTGGGCCCTGTGCTCTTCAACATCCTCATAAATGACTCTGGACTGGAAGGGATATTGAGCCAGTTTACAGACGATGGAATGCTGTGAGAAGCTGCTGGCTCCTTCAAAGGCAGAGAGGTCCTGTAGAGAGACAAGTTAAGAGACCTGAGCAATCACCAAGCACATGAAATTCAGCAAGTGAAAGTGCTGGATTCTTCACCTGGGATAGGGCAACCCAGGATGCATGAACAGATTGGGATGTGTGGACAGGATGAGATGCTGGAAAGCAGTGCCACAGAAAGGGACCTGGGTGATGGCAAGATGAACATGAGTCAGCAGTGCCCTGGCTGCCAGGAGGGCCAACCCTGTCCTGGGAAGCATCAGGCCCAGCATTGACAGCCAGGCAAGGGAGGGGATTGTCCTGCTCTGCTCTCCTCTAGGGTAACCTCACCTTGAGTGCTGGGCATCAAAATATAAGAAGAAAATTAATCTATTAGAGAGCATCTAAAGGAGGAAAACTGTTCTAGGTTACAATATAAAGATGTATTCTATTCCCATCCTCAAGAGCTGCTGAAACCAGGAGGATCATTTTTCCCTTATCTCCTGTTAATGGGCCCATCAATGCCTTTCCTCATAAGTCAGAGATAACTCTCACTGGGAGCCATTTCTGTTTAATGGACCCACCCACGACTCACAGAAAGATAACAGCCCATTGTGAGATGCTCCACCCAGGGGGGAGGAGCTAAGCATCCCCACCTGGATATTATTTGGGGTTTTGGGACACAAAAAGCGGTCTTTCTACTGCATTCCTAGAGGAATGGCTGTCTTTTCCACTGGATCTTCAGAGGAAGACTACACCCTTTCTACAGGCTCACTGCTCCAACAGAACCGCATCTGCCACCCCAGGAGGACTGCAGCCACCAATCCAACTGGACTGCTACCAACACCCTGACCAACAGGATGTCAGTTTGTATTTTGACTCTGTCAGTGTATTTTTTTTTTCCTTTTGTATTATTGCATGTATTTTGGTTGTCCTTTTTCCTTTTCCTAATAAATTGTATTTCTGACTTGGAGTCTCTCACTGGTTTTGCTTTCAAACCAGAACATAAACAAAGGTGGGGAAGGGCCTTGAGGGGAAGCCATATGAGGAGTGTTTGAGATCATTTGGTCTGTTCAGCCTGGAGGAGATTGAGGAAAGATCTCTTTGCAGTCTACAACTTTCTCATAAGGGGACAAGGAGGGAGGGGCAGACTCTGATCTCTGTGGTGAGCAGTGACAGGACCCAAGGGAATGGCCTGAAGTTGTTTCAGGGGCGGTTTAGGTTGGACATTGGAGAAAGGTTCTTCACCCAGAGGGTGGCTGGGCACTGGAACAAGCTCCCCAGGGAAATGGTCACAGCACCAGCCTGACAGAATTCAAGAAGCATTTGGACAATGCTCTTGGGCACATGGTGTGGTTCTTGGATATAGTCCTGTGCAGGGCTAGGAGTTGGATTCAGTGATCCTGGAGGGTAGCTTCCAACTCAGCACATTCTGTGAACATTCTGAGAATACTGCTTAAAATTCTGGTTTCCCCAACATAAAAATGACATAGAACTGTTGGAGCAAGTCCAGAGGAGGGCCGTGAAGATGATCAGACAACAAGAGTACCTACCCTAGGAAGACAGGCTGAGAAAGTTGGGGAACTCAGCCTGGAGAAGAAAAGGTTGTGTGGAGACCACAAAGCAGCTTTCCAGGAGCTGCAGGGGGCTTACAGGGGAGCCTGAGAAGGACTCTGTTAGACCTGTAGTGATAGGACAAGGAGTAATGAGTAAAAATTGAAAGAGAGGAAATTTAGTTTAGATAACAGGAAGAGGTTCAACACTGTAACAGGTTGCTGAGGAAAGGTGTGAATGCCCCAACCCTGGAAATGTTCAGAGCCAGGTTGAATAAAACCTTGAGCAACCTGGTCTAGTGGGAAGTATTCCTGCCCATGGCAGGGAGGTTTGGGACTAGATGATATTTAAAGTGTGTTTCAACCCCTTAACATCTTATGAGTCTATATAATTTTTTATTCTATCTAAGCTTCACCAAGAATCAAACAAAACCAAAAAAACACAAACCAAAATGCAAACAAACAAAAAACAACAAAAAAGAAAAAAGAAGATAATGGATAAGATTGGTATTTAAAAAAATTTAATGTGAGATGTTGAGTCAAAATATGTGAAAAATCTAGTGTATATATTCTAAATTCATTTATCTCACTAACAACAACTTTAGCATATGTTAAAGAAAGAAGTTAAGTTTTTAGATCCTCAGGAGTTTTGGTTACATATTTGTTTCAGCTAAGTGAAAAAAGTGATAATTGATTATATTTTCCTTTGATGCAGCTGACTAGTTGTAAAAGAAAATGTAAAATCCTGTTTATCTATGCTCTGGAGAAATGAACCATGAAACAATTTGTCTGCATATAATAAAAGTGCTTTCAAAAAGCTCTCCCTTCCAAGAGCCATTTCTCCAAACTTTTTCTGATATTCATGTTCTTGGGATATATTCTCACTGTACCAGTTATGTTTCTTTGTTTTTCCTGTGATGGCTGTGTTGGAATTTCTTCCTGTTTCATTCATTTATGTGGTTTCTCATCATGCCTTATGTAAACTAAATATGAATCTCTGACAGATGCTGGCTGGCTCATTTCCCCACCTCCTTGGCTTTCTTGTTTTCTTCCCTGCATTCAACTCATTATAAAAGCACTTGTGAAAAGAGCAGAATCAAGAGTTTGCAAAAAGATGTGGCAAAAGAAAGATAGAGGAGATATCTCCCTTTCTACGTTTAAATACAGCAGATTAGGTCCAAAGGCAGAACTATATCCTTGTATACCTTCAGCCAAACAGCACTCCTCTGCCCACACAGGTCAGATGCATGAGTGAATTTGCATGTATACAGCAGCACATATTCTCTTGGAGACCTTGATTGCTACAGCTACTTGTACAAAGAAAATTCCATACAACCATCATATGTATTGCCTAATGACTTCATGTATTATGCACAGTTCATATAGAAAATACATATTAAAGCCTCATTTTTAAGTCTTCAGGAAGTTTTAAGCAGAACAAAATGAAGGCAGGAGAAGATAATCCAGGATATTTGACCAAACCTAAAATGTTTAGAGGATTAGATGCCAAACAAGAAATTCAGCATTTGAAGAGCTTCTGGATGATGCTCTTAGTCATGTGGTTTAGTTTTAGATTGTCTTGTGAGAAGCAGAGATTTGGACTTGATTATCCTTATGGGTTTCTTTCAGCTCAGGACATTCTATGATTCTATCATTCTAAGATTTATCATTCCATATCACATAATCTATGGAATTACTTGTTTTCTTATGAATTGGTTTCTCTTGAACTGGGTGAAAACAAAAGCAATATTTTTTGTAACACTTAGGCAAAAAAAAAAAGACTCCTTATGGAAGTACAAACATTTTCTTTCAGTTTTATAAACTGAGATGTTGTGAAGCTTAAAATAAAATGTACCATATTGTTATAAAAGCAATCAAACTTGTTTTTCAAATTATCATAGGCTTAAAAGGTAAAACCTATATGCAAAATCTTCATATAAAAATTATCAGTTATAGTCCCCTGTCATAAATCTTTAATTTTAAATAAGTTTGTTAACACTACACTCATTCATCTACTGTTGCAAATATTTTTAATCTTTCCTGAATTACAAGAAGGGGAGCTTACACTGGAGATTTCCATCAGCTGAAGGTAACTTGCATTTCACTTCAAGTTAGCAAGTGAATTCCTAATTTACAATGGAAATGACTTATCAATGTCTTGGATGAAGGGGCACATGCCTACTCAGCAAGTTCACCAATGACACAAAGCTGGGAGGGGTGGCCAATACTGTGCAGCCCTTCAGAGGTACCTTGATAGGCCAGAGACATCACAGAGAAAAACTGCCTGAAAATCAACAAAGGCAAGGGCAGGGTCCTGCACCTAGGGAGGAACAACCCCAGCTGACACATGGACCAGTACAGGCTGGGGGCTGACCTGCTGGGAAGCACCTCTGTGGAGAAGGACCTGGGGGTCCTGGGGGAAAACAAACCATCCATGAGAAAACAGTGTGCCTGTGTGGCCAAGAAGGTCAAAGCAGGTTGAGGCAAGGGATCCTGCCCTGCTACTCAGCCATGGTGGGGCACATCTATAGTGCTGTGTCCAGTTCTGGGCTCTTCGGTATAAGAGAGACCTGGAGCTCCTGGACCAGGTCCAGCAGAGAACTACCAAGCTGGCCAAGGGCCTGGAGAATCTCTCTTATGAGGGATTCCATTCAGTCTTGAGACTTTGGAGAGGGGATCTCATCAACATCTCTAAGTATCTGAAGGGAGGGTGTCAGAGGATTGATCCAGGCTCTTCTCAGTGGTGCCAAGCAGTTGGACAAGAGGCAATGGGCTGAAACTGCCCACCTCCTGTGGGATGCACAGGAAGTTCCACCTGAACATGAGGAAGAACTTTATTGTATGGTGACCGTGCACTGGAACAGATTGCCCAGAGAGGCTTTAGAGTCTCCTTCACTGGAAATATTCAAGAACCCTCTGGATGCAATCCTGTGCCATGTGCTCTGGGATGACGCTTCTTGAGCAGGGAGGTTGGAACAGACAGCCACTGTGGTCCTTTCCAACCTGACACATTCTGTGATTCCGTGAAAGCAGAATACTTGCATACATATTTTTGTGTATATATATGTGTATATACATATATGTAGACATAAATTCAACATATTTATGAAAATAAACAAAAAATAATAAAAATTGTAATGAAAGAAAAAATAAATCTTAAATAAAATCTTTTAAATTGTGTTTTGACTTTTAACAGATATGTGCCTATTAAAGATATTTGTGGTTATTTTGCTCTTTTTTTATAGCATAACCTTGGTTTTGAAAGTTGCATAGCAACTAATCCAAGGCAAGTAAAAAGAATGTGAACCTGCCTTAAAGTATCTGTGACAGTGTAAAAAAATAATTTAAAATCTCTCATTCTGAAATATTTATTTGGAATTACATGATTCTAATGAAATGTAATGGAAGAAAACCCTATAATGTGTATGTGCTTCATGTACATCCATAAAATAATTTCAGTTCTCTCCTGACTTGACTCTAAATCTGTCTCTTCAGACATGCACATTGATTTTGAAGACATGGCACTAAGCATGAAATATTCTTGATCCCTTGCAATGCTGTCACTGAGATTGATAAGCCACATTATGGTTTGGTGGCCATTTAACTCTTGTGAACTTGACAGTATTTCCCTGGAGCTGGAGAGCAAGGGAAAAAAATGGCAAGACAAATGTGGTGGACTTCAGCTCTGCTCAGGATTGCTCTATGTACGAAATGCAGGTTTTCTGACAGCATGACCAATCTTTCTTCTTTGTTACCTCCTTGCAAGGAATAGAGAGGAGGCAAATTTTTCATTTAAAGCTATGCAATTCAGACTTTTTATTCTCTGAAATAAAAAAAAAAATAAACAACATAAATTTTCAGAACTTCAGTGTCAGCAATGACGATCTACTGATTTTGATAACACATAAAATTTGGACATGTTTGACTGACCTGAAAACAGTGTCACAGATGTCTAACTGACCTCTTCCCTCTTCCAGGCAGCTGTGAGGGCATAAGGAACTACTAACTGAAACAAAAAACTACTATGTGCTCTTCGATCCTTCAGTAGAGGTCCAGATTCTTGAGCTGAGTATAGTTAAGAACATAATTAAATGAAGGAAAAAAGACCAGAACTCCCATGAACCAGTTCCTGGAAAATTTACTGTACATATATTGACAAACTTCTGCTAACTGATAAAACTTGACTCGGTCACCCACAAACAAACTCCCAAGCCATTTTTGATGCTCAAGAGCATTCAAATCAGCTGCCCAGTGCTGGCAGCTGGGGGACACTAAGCTGTTTCCCACTGCAGCTGGAGGCATGGGAGACACCCTCAGGCATCACAGGTGAAGCCTGTGGTTAAGGAACAGAAGGAGTCTTGTATTCTCAAGGGACAACATACTCCATCTGTAGCCCAAAGCTCAGTTTAAGGACAGAAGTTCAATCTCACTTTTGTGATCCATCCTTATTTTTGTCCTTCATTTGTGTGATTAGCAAATGGATGCCTACAGACCACTGTACTCCTTTTCATTTTGGTTGAAGGGCCTGAAAAACTTTGATGTGTCTGTTGTGTTGAACTGTCAAAATGATCTGCTACAATGTGGTTGTGAGTGTTTCTGCCTTCAACTTTCAGGTACCTCAGGATCTTTTGTCCTAAAGCCATGTAAAATCCAGTGTTTCATATCTTATTTGTCTGGTTTATGTAGCATGAGAGTGGGAGCATTTGATGTTCTAGGGAAGGATGTGCAACCTTCACAAAGAAATTGATATATGATTGTATTTTATAAGTAGTGTTATCTGAATTTGCTGCACAATCAATATTCTGTATAATACTAACTGATGAGATAAAATTCAATTGTGATATAATTCAGCATTTGCAAATAGAAGCAGGAAAATGCATTAATTAAAAATCTGATGATTTTCTGATGCTAGAGTGTTGTGAAGTAGAAATATTATTATGATTCATTTAATCAAAATGTTACTTAGCTGAGGTAATTATATTCAGCCAAAGTCCACCAATACAATGAGCTATCAGTTATATAAACTGTAGTAAGAACAGCTGTATAGAAAACTACTGTAATTGGAAATATTTGATTTTTTTTCAGGAAACAAGAAACCAATTTTAATTTATTATTTAGTTTAATTTACTGCACCTCTCTAGCTTTGTGTTCTCTTTAAATATTAGTATAGGTATGCTCTACTGTTCTATAATTCTGATCTGTGATGTGGAAAAGTGCCACTAATTTCACAACTTTATTACCTGAGGAAAAAAATTACATAGATGCATAAGATTCTGCAAAGATGCAGAAATCCTTCAAGATGAAGAAGTTTAAGTAGGGCTTTCAAAACTGAGGTTCAGTAGTATTTTGAAATCCTCAAAATATTTATTCCTGCAAATGTTTGTGAGTTAAAGAATATATTAATCGTGATCTTGCAGAATAGCACTGTGCCCAGGTTCCCAATGTCTACAGAGGATGACAAGAAGACTGGCCTGGCTTGCCACCTGCATTACAACCCAAGCACAGTCTCAGATACTGATGGAGCACACTTTTTAGGACACATGTATTGCATGTGTAAGTGCAATAAAGTATGGCATTTTTGCTGAGTCAAATCTGTACTTTCCATCTACAGGCTACCTATAAAGCAACAGTATACAGAGAAGGCAGCTCCAGGCTCCTGCATTTTATTACAGAACAAGCACAGGATTTCCCTGAGATTGAGGAAGATTTTTTTATTAGTTAAAAGAAATTTGGTATATATCTCAGACTTCCAATGAGTATAATTTCCTGCCAAAAAATCACTGTTATATACATCTATAAACTATTTTTGGATTATATACTAGGAAAAAAAATGTGTTTAGTAAATCACAAGTTAGTTACAGATTCTGTGTCAATGCACTAGGTAATTTCCTTTGTAATATATTTTCATGGTTAAAAAGAATGGCACAGTTAACAAGCCTTTTATATAAGTTAAATATGTAGATAAATATCCTAGGCTGTGGAAGTCCTAGATACAGTTCTTTACTATGCTTGCATGAATATTAAACTTGTCATGAATCCCCTCAATTTCTAGATAGGTGGTTTTCACAGATTTTCCCGCTGACACTGATCCATTTTGTATGAAGTACTTAAACTTGCATTGCAGCAGATACTGTCAAATACTTTCTCTGTTTAAAAGATGAAACAGATTTGAAGGCAAGTGCATTGAAGGAAATACTTAAGGAAATACTGAACTAGGAAAACATACTTTTTGCAACTGGGCTGTGCATGTGTGCAGTCCTTTGGGAATGTGTTGGACATCTGGCACTTTTGAGAAGCATCAGACCTACTAATGGCTGAATGACTGTGTCATGCATTCATAATAAGTCTGGTGTTTCCATATGCAGTGCGTAGTCTGGATGGTGTGTGCTGATATAGCTCACCTCCCTGTGGCCTTACCCAGAGATCTGCTATTCCAGTTAAAAATTCTGTACGCACATCAGAAAGTTGCCTCTGCTAAGTACCTGTCAGATGGCAGATGTAGAACAGCCATCTAAAACATCCTATTCAAGTTTTTGAGGTAGGGAAAAAACTCAAAAATTAAGTCTTAGGAAAAAAAAAAGTATGATATTAGCACCATTTACATTCTCTTTCACTAGATTGATGAGTATTTAAAATAAATATTTAAATTAAAGCAGCCTCAAGTGAAGAAAATAATGAAATGCCTTCCAAATGCTGTACAATATGATATCTGAGACAATTCATTTGGATAATAGGAATTTAACAGAGAGACAATATTGTGAATCCAGTCCTACCATACTCTCAGTTTGTGCCTTAATTGTTTGCACAGAGAGGAACTCTACATAGCCAAACATATCATTTTACTGTGAACTGTGTCAGTTTAACTTGTATCTCAATTCATAGCTGTTCAAGTTGTAATTGAAAAATCTAAATGAAATCTTATACATGGAAAGCTGCATATTACCACTCATAATGTATGTAGCATTGAAAATATTGCTAATACTGTTCCAGAAATTATGTTTATTGACAATTAATTTAAGGGGAGTATTATCCAATTTAAAGCCTTGATGTGAATGGAGTGTGTTTTTGGAGAATTGGAGAATAAAAGGAAAAGACCTATGGTTGAACTTGCCTTCACTGTGCTAAAGAAAGAACAAAACTGTAGGTAGCTGAGACAAGTAACTGCCTTTGCTGTCATGTCCTGCTGATCCATCAGCACTGACTGCAAAAAGAAAATGATATAAACAGGTTATAGGGGCATGTCTCTCCTTAATTTAGGCAATGTCTTCAATAAATCACAGCATGCTTTGAAATAAACTGCTAGGACTCAGTCTGACTGTCAATGTTCCTCTAATAAACCAAGCCATGCCTATTTGATATTCATTTAGGCACAGCTGAGGACCATCAGAGATAACACCAAACCTCAGAAGCCTTTTGCTAAAGCAAAAGTCACAGAACATGCTATAACCTGTCTGTAATAGGCCTCAGCTGAAGTAATTACCTGAACAAATGAAAAGACAAAGAATAAAACTGAAAAATAGCTTAAAGTGAAATATATGTGTATTTATACTAATTATGAGCAGTTTTGCAATGTTTTCCAGCTGCCATAAAAAAAACCAAAACACTGGGTCTACTAAGACATGGAGGATTTGAAATTCATTATGATATATAGATGACAAACTACTGAAACAGGCCGCCAAAGCAGGTTGTAGAATTTCCTTCTATGGAGTTATTTAACAATAATCTGGACGTGATTCTCAGTAAAATTATCTAGGGGACCCTGCTTGAGCAGGGTTAGATGACCTCTAGTAGTGCCTTTCAGCCTTACTGATTCTGTGATCCAAGTCCAGATGAGAAAATTTCAAAATACTGGGTTTAGCTGTAATCTAGAATGGTACCAAAATTGAAGTAACCATATGAAGTGTGAAGCATGAAGATGCAGATGTGTGGGAATAGGGAAAAACACATAGATTCAGATAGCCTAGCAGAAGACACTAAATGTGCAGAAGAAGGGTGAGAAAGAGCTGATATAAAGAAAGATCTTCAATCAAATCATCCAGCAATCTGAAAATTAGTTGAATTTACTTTGGTCTTCTTTTAGGAAGGTGAGAAACTTACAACAGTTAGATATCTCCACAGTTTCCATTCAAAATACATAGGTCATCAGTCTTTAGCTTGCAAGGTTCTCATACTTGAACTAAATATTTAGTGTAAATTGAGTATCCAGATATTAAACTGCTTACATCTTATTTAACAAAGAATATGCAAGTGTGAAAACTGAATGTACCAAAATACCAACATACCTTGTTAATAGTGATATAATGTAATTGTTCTGCTGGTCCAAGAAAATTAATTTGAAATTGCAAGTTAGAAAAAGAATTTTGGAGTTAAATAAAATTTAAGACAAGTGAATAAATAAGACAACGTCTTATCTTTTTCAGAAACTTTTTTTTTTTACTTTATAAGCTTAAAAAAATATTTGATTTTTGCTGAAAGTAAGAAGTAATCAGCTGAAGGTTTATTTTTTTTTCATTCATGGACACACTGTGAATGATGAGTAGGGCCAGATTTATTTCATGTTTGTGGGAAGAAAAGAGCCCTGATTAGTATGTGCAGGTGCATATTGTCTGTCACAAGCCACCTACGTGGTGATGTTTTGGTTTTATTTAGCAAATCTGGTTCATACTGCCATGTGTTCAGGTTGTAGTCTAATTGGAAAGCTGGCAAGGAAACATTTGTACTTTTATGACCTGTTTAGAATATGCCAAAGGCTAGCAGTGTTTCACTTATTTAAAAACAACCATAGTACACCAGAGAATTTCTTCCTTTTAGCTGCCAAAAGTGTTTTTGGTCACTAGAGACCTAATCTGCTGATTAAAGGACACAGATGCCCACAAGCTGTAGATAATTCTGATAAACTTGCCAATATCCCAAACAATGTACTGGATTCAGTGTAGATTGACAGAGTAAGTAAAAGCCTTAAAATTGTGACAAACGCTGATTAAAAAATTGTGACTCTGATTAATCAATGAATGTAAATTGGTGGCTACTGTGATATTGTGTAATGTAATGAGTAGATAAGTTTTCATAATTTTTCATTTACATCACAGACTGAGATACCTGAGGTCATTAGGTATGGTAAAGTATGCTTCAAGATTCTTGTTAGTATTCCTTTCTTACTTGTAGGGAGTTTTTGCCGCTCTTATTAAAAGGAAGTGTTATTTATGCATTTAACAAATTAATAAAAATAAAATAAAATATAATATTATAAAAAATTACAATAAAAAATTAAACTCTTCAAGATTAATATTATAAATCCAGCAGGAATTGTGCAGTAGTGATTTAACCTTAGTGGGAGTTGGAAAACTGTATGGTAGACATTCTAAAGGTCTAGATAAAAAAGAAAATGTTAAGAGAGTGGGACCTACAGAACTGTAATATAATTACTTGATTGTCTTTCAATTAAAGGATAAAATTTAGGTAGAATAAATCCTGGAGTTGTTAATTACTTTTATTTTGGGATTTTTTGTTTGTTTGTTATGTGGTATCCTCTTAGAGATCAAATTTCTTATTTTTTAAATATACAATTAAAAAAATAGTTGATTTGGAAAAAAAAATATCCCCAGGTATAAAAATCCATTATTGTTTGTAAAAAGCTTAGAAGGAGATGATAAAATCTGAAAATGTTCTAAAAGTTGAAAAAAGAAAGTAATGAGGTTATTGAAAGAAAGTAGTTGATAGAAAGGTAATTGAAAGATGGAGTGCAGATACATTTCATTAAAGTCAGTAAAGAAACTGCACTGGAGGAGGGGAATAGAGATGGGAAAATTGTCTGAGTCACTATTCTTTGACTATGTGCTGCACTTAAGGTAAATAAATTCAGACATTTCTTCTGTGTTA
This sequence comes from Molothrus aeneus, assembly GCF_037042795.1. Taxonomy (NCBI): domain Eukaryota; kingdom Metazoa; phylum Chordata; class Aves; order Passeriformes; family Icteridae; genus Molothrus; species Molothrus aeneus. Next base: position 140,001,461 of record NC_089646.1, on the reverse strand, counting down.
ACGTGAATCAGTTACACTAGGATGGACAAAATAATTTGAATTTTTTTTCCACACTGAATTACTGATAGACTCTTTTAATCAAAGACATCAGAGCAGATGGTTAAGCTTGCTATCAAACAACCATTTATTTACTGAGCAATACATAACATGATGACTGCTCTTTGTTAGAGAAAATTTCCCCTTTCTTATTGAGCGTTTCTTTTACCCTTAGGTCTAGAATGAAAATAGCAGGCATTCACTGCAAGCTGGGATAGAGCTTATCATAGAATCACAGAGTGTTTTAGTTTGGAAGAGGCCTTAAAGATTGTATAGTTCCAGCCCTTTGCCATGGGAAAAGAACCTTTGGGTAGAGCAGGTTGTTCTAAGTCCCATCCAGCTTGACTTTGGACTCCTCCAGGAATGGAGCATCCACAACATCTCTGAGCAACCTGTTCCGGTGTCTCACTAACTTCACAGTAAAGAATTTCTTCCTAATACCTAGTCTAAACCTACCTTATTTCAATTTAAAGTTATTTCACCTCATCCTACCACTACATGCTCTTGCTCTCCAGCTTTGTTATAGGCTCCCTTCATCTACTGGAAGGCTGCAATTAGGTGACCCCATGGGCCCACCTCTTAAGGCTGTGCAGGTCCCTCTGAACAGCACCCCTTCCCTCCAGCATGGCAACTGCACCACACAGCTTGGTTTCCTTGGAGAACTTACTGAGGATAAGGGGCACCCAAGCCCAGTGCACACCCAGCTGCCATTTTCTAGAGATGTGAAAAATGACAGTGTCCACAGCCTACTCTTCCATAGTGTCCTTGGTCAGACTGGGGCACCACCGAAAGGGCTCAGCACAGTGATACCCTGTGAGATGCGGTAAGCAGGACACCAGGTACCTTTTTGACAAATATTTTACAGTATTAAATTTCTTCTTTATTATAATGTTTTGCAAAATTATTTTCTGACACCAGAATTTAAGGTACTGCCATGTACTTGTTACTTCTACAAACAATTTTATGCCAAGAACATAGTGTTGCAGAATTTGCTTACATGAAACATAAATATTCAAATATTCTATTCCTGCCTGTTCAGCAGTTTATTGTCTATGGTTGCAATGTTGACAGCAAATCAGAGATATCTATTGTTTCTGACCTTATTACTGAGACAGAATATGTTTTATCAATTTCCTTGTGAGACAGGAAGACTTTACTACATTAAGCACAACATATTATTTTTATTATGTTTTCTAAAATAAGTTATTTTATCAAGTTTTTCTCATTTTTAAAGGCTTGTTAAAACGAAAGAGTTTTTTAATCTATTAACAGAGGGATTTATATTACCAGATTCGTCAGGCATTACTGGTCATATTGTAAAACTGTATGTTTCTATGCTTTACTTACAATTAAGTAATCTTAAAGAAAGTAAACTTGAAGCAAGTTTTTTTAAATGGGAGAGAATGATATGAAATAAAAATACCAATCTCTGTTAATGTTTAACATTGTCAATCTTTAACTGAACTTTAAGACAAGTATGATCTGTTTTTTAAGTATTCAAGCACTTTGTCACACTGCAAAAATGTGTTTAATAAGTCAAAATGTTAAAATGAACATTTCAAGAGTGCAATCATTGCTTCAGAGCTTCTCTAACAAAAGATTTTTAAAGCCACTGTACCAAGAGGAAAGAGGACTAGTTTAATACAGAGGCAAAGTGGTTGAAAACACTTAGAACACCCAGTTCTGTCACTTTTTTCTTAAGCTTTTACACCCATATCTGAGTATGTTTCTAAGTTGGAGGGGGAGGGGTGGGGGTTGGATGGGGGGTTTAGAAATTAGCAAATAATACAGTAGTCCCCTCAAACTTGGTTCAAGTAAAGATTGACTTGTCAGGTTTTCTTTTCTTTTTAGGGGGAGTAGCCAAGAGAAGGTCCCTTAAACAGAGTCCATCATCTGTAAAACTGAGGAATGACAAATGATGACGTTGACCTTAAACTCCAGCTGAGCTTTGTTAGCTGCCTCCAAAGCTGAGACAAAAAGCAATTCAATTAGAAAAGAGAATTTAAACAGCATTAATGTTTGAACAAGCAGCACGCCCTTTTAAAAAAGTAACAAAATATTGTAAAGGGCTAAAGTGTAAAATTAACAGATAAATTGTCAGACAGCAAGGACTCGATCAGTTTCCCATGAAGACATATCCCATGAAGACATTTAACGCTTCCTAAGTTATCTAAGATATCTATATGGAGCTGGCTGATGTAAAGTTCATCTGAAAGAACCTGTAAAGAAATCTCTGATTGACAAGATTTTGAAATGTAACTGATTTTGTGACAAGAAGCATTTCTGATCAAACCTTGGGCAATATTTATATCACTTGTCTTTTCTACAGTAAATTTGTCTTTTCTACAGTAAATGTGAAGAAAGAATATTTATCATTGACAGACTAATACTTATAAACTTGCCATTATGACATTACTTTTCCTTTTGTCTGTAAATTCATGAGAAACCACTGGCTAAATTTTTTCATACACAGGGAGTTAACAGTTGTGAAAGGTATCAATTTAATGTGTTACTTATCTTCAACTGCTACACATCCATTGGTATTTTTCCATGACCAGTTTGTTCATAAACAAACATTTGAATCCATATTTCAGGTGTGTTCATTTGTTTGCTCTCTATCAAGTTAAACTTTTCTACTGTACTTTTGTTCCATCAAAGCCTTTAAAAATATTTCCTGTTATTCTCATCTGATGATGGCAATATTACTAAAAAAAGCTCCATCCAACCTGAAGAGATCATTAAAGATGTTCTGGCTACAAAAGCATTATTTGAAAAGTTTACATCATATCTGTTTGCATCTTGTCTGTGCCTATTTATCACAAATATCAATGAAGTTAGCACACAAAGGTGTGCTACAAAAAGAAGCCAGAGTTTACAGGTCATGGATGCAGCACAGAACTCTATATTTGTGCACAAAATCCTTGGACACAATGCTGAACTTACTGAGTCAGTAGTAAAACTCACAAAGAATTAGGTGGCTGATTAGCAACATTTATACAACAGCGTTTCAATAGCTAATGTTTGAAATAGTGTCATTATTCTCTTCCCTGTAAACTACCAAAATTATGATCTTTGAAAGCTTAAATATTACATACATAATTTTTCTTTACCTGTCTATTGCAAACCTGAAACAGTAAAAATTTTAAGAGGTTTTAAATTGTTGATAATTTAATTGATAGAGAACTACTAATCAAGCTATAAAAATAAATAAGGACACCTGACTAGCATAAAATAGTACCTAAATTATCCTTCATCAGGGTACATCTGTGTAGGTAAGTCAGTCCAGATATATAACTTCTAATTTTGCCATAGAGGACAATGCTAATCAGTAGAGAGAAATGAGTCTTGGCACCCATCATTTCACTGAATTGAAGGCTTCAGATGACATCTGTCGTGACTATATTCCACTGTAACTGACACCTTCTGCAAGCGCTTCCAGTAGGACCAACAATAGTGAGGCTGCATCTGGAATTCTGTGTCTGGATCTGCTCTCCTTAGCACAAGAGACGTGGAACTCCTGGAGCAGGTCCAGCAGAGGGTGACAAAGATCACTAAAGGACTGGAGCATCCCTCCTGTAAGGATAGGCTGAGGGAGCTGGGCCTGTTTGGCCTTGAGAAGAGTGACTAAGAGGGGACTTCTGCTGTTGAATTGGAACAAGTTTTTTCCTTCTCTGATAATTGAGTGTTGAAAAACAGCAATATTGATCCTGGAAAAAGAAGACTTAAAATATAGCAGTGCTCTAGCCTGGCTCCCAGCTAGCTATCATTATTGGAGAACATGAGATTTTTCATCAATTACTCCACCAGGATGCCATTGCTCTGTTAGTTTTGTTTAGGGTTAACTTTCAGGGAAAACAAACATGAAATGCTATCTAAAGAGAGACATCTATGCTTGGAAGGCCTTTTGTAATTGCTGGAAAAGGAGGGATATACTGTGTTTTTTCTCAGCTTAATAGATCTTTCCCAATTACACCTTTGAGTCACATTTAACCGGGTAATGATACTGTTGACATGGTGGACATCTGACTTCTCTTCCAGATGACATGAACAGTAACAATGCCTTTTGAATCATTGGTATGAAGGGGGCTTTTGGTAAAGTTTTCACAGAGTCGCAGTCTTCTATGACAATGCATATTCAAGAGAAGTCTGAGATAACAGAAAAAATTAAGCAGATTCATTGTTACAGGGGTCGTATGCAGTCTGTCTGTTTTAACTGTTTTGTTTCTTTATGCAGCACATCAAAACATCTTTCAAATGTTGAGTTATGATCGTACCTTTTTCCAAGTAAAGTTTCAATTGAGGTTTAGATGACTGATGAGCATTAGTAAACTTGGAATCACTAAACCTTGAAAAACATTTGCTTTGACAAAAATGTATAATAATAAATAATAATAATAAAATGTTCAGTTAGATAAACTACTTTTCATGTTTCAAATTCAGAAGAATACAGCAAAGAATGAAAATAAATGAAATATAAAATGAAAAGAAATCACAGTATCTACTGAAGAAGTAAAGCTTAAAATTGGATACCAGATCAAACTATTTGAATTGAGAATGACTTAAACAAGCTGTAAACTGAATATATTGAATTACACCTCTGTGTATCTTTTTACATTTTTTAATTAAACAAAAGTAGATTCTAATTACATCTGAAGACAGCAGCTTAGAAAAGAGCAAGAAAACTGTCCCAGCAAAGGAGTGATAAAAGCAATTTGAAAGTGGAAAGGATTGCATATGCTTCAGATCTCCCTTCTTGTACTCTATGAGCTTGGAGTTGCAGCTTTCCTTATTTCTTATGTCACTGTCTTGTATATTAGGATGATTAGGATGGGCTGCAATTCTCATTATATCAAAACAATTGCTGGAATCAGTGAAAATTTTGCTGCAGAAAAATGGCCAGCAAATTGGGTCCAATTGTCCAGAAACAATTTTTTTTTTTCTTTTTCTTTCTTCTACACTCATCTCTCTCATTTTTGAGATTAGTATCTTCTTAAAAATTAAAATAATCTTGATTATTTTATTCTGGTCTACTTCAGACTCATTTTTATCCACTGAAAGTATAGCTTCAATGCTGATAACTTTTAAAGAATTATTCCTTATAGAGTCTTTCTGTTTCTTTTGACATTTTCTGTATCTAGAAGGCAATGTTATGATGCATATACCTCAGTGTCTCCAGGTAATTTGACTTCTATATTATTTTATTATGCCTCTTTTCATATTTCTTCTTCTTTTATTAAATATAAAACTTTCTTAGACTCAGCAAAAGCTGCCTCATTCATCACAAGAAAATGCTGTTTGAAAAATCAGATTTGGAGAATATTGATATTACTGAACTTCCTAGGTAGTAAGTTGTTGGAAATTTGTCTGTTAATGGAATCATGTTGCCATTCCATTTATTATAGTACCAATAGTATTGATTTCTCCTTTAGGAGTTTTGTGTCTTCATCCTCTTTTTCATACAATCTATATTTGCAGTACAGTTCTTTTTGTTTGGTAAGAGGGTTATTTTTCTTTCAATATTTTCAGGCCTGTCTTTAAAAAATTAAAATTTAGTTTCAGTCCAAACATATATGCATGCATGAGAATTAAATAAAAATATTGTCATATAAAAATATATGTATTTAATTACCATATCTAGGAAGGTCTATTTTTATTCACATTACTGTAAATTTTTATGTGTTACAGAAATATATGAGTTCAGATATGAGATTTGGCATTCCCTGTATATTCCCTGTGTCATGCTTCTGTGGTATCTTGATGCTGTGACACTCATTTTGAAGTTTTCTCTATTTGCCCATGTACCACTCCTGCCTTCCTCAAGGGTATGTCCAAATGATCAATATATAGCCAATTGCAATCATGGTAAATAATCCAAAAAACTGTTCCATAAAAATTATGAACATGATGTGCTTCAACACATATAGAAACTATGTGGATTTAACATGTCCAAATATTCATTAGTTTCTACTTGGAAGTATTTGAGTCTTTTCAAATTTCAAAATTTATTTAATCACATAAAATAAAATGATAAACTAAAATAGAACATAAAATCAAACAAAATCAAATACTGGGGTGTTTTTCATTCACATGAATCCATGACTGTATATATATGTGATTTTGATTTGGGCTAAAATTTAATATTCATTCAGATTAAAGTGCTTTGAATTCTCACAGTACTGATGAGATAACTAAGTGAAAACTGTTGATGTTTATGTACATTAACATTTGTCAATTTTAGCAAAATAGCCTCGCAGACTATCCATGGTAAAGGGATACTGAGGCTTTATAAGAAAATTAATACTAATTTAATTTAAAAATATAACCAACAAAAATAATTACCAAGTGTTTTCCATGTCTAAAATCAGACTTAACATTTCAGTCCTAAAATATTGGATAAGTTAAACGGCTTCCATTATCACATTCATCTAGGAAAGTGATGCAGATGTCAGAGGAGATTTACCAAGGGAAGTGGACAAGGAGCTAAAATGGTCCTCTAGTCAGCACTAAATAGTAAGATAGATGCTCATACCAAATATAGAAAAGGCTTTATTCCTATCTCAGAATTTTCTCAGGGCATATGTATTTCCTACATGATACTGCTGTGTATGTAAACAGCTTAAAAGCAAACCTGTTCAGGAATTTATACAAAAGTTTTCTTTTTTAAAAAATATTAATTTATTGAGAGTAAGATTCTGAGGAAGACTCAGAGCTGCCCTTATGCTAGCTTACTGCAGAAAGATTAGGAACATGTGAAAAAATACTGAACATCATGTGAGAAATACAGGTACAAAACTATTCCTCTTCTAAGAGTTTGTCATTTTACAGGCAGCTGTCTTGGGGGGGTAAACTTTGGACAGTGTATTCCATTCACACTAAGTGTTGGCTTATTCCACACTTTCAGCTCTGCTTGAATGCCATATCCTAGCTGTGATATTCTTATCCAGGCAGCCAGTGACAGATATTATAAAACTATCTACTGAACAGTTGCTGCTTTGGTGGAATTGTGATTCCAGACATAGTTTGTTTGCTTGTTGTATGTGAGAAACTTGTTGTAAAGTTAAGAGTGCAATGTCAATGTCTATGTCAGTGCTCTCTGCATCACAGAAATGCTGCTCTGAGGACTACTTTGGGAAAGTATGCTCTCAGTAGACCATATTAAGACTCAAAACACATTTCCTGAATTTAGCAGATATGTGAAAAAGATTTGTTTTATTTATTATGTTATTTCAATGCAAAACGTTTAGAAGATTTGCTGTATAATACTGTCCTTATGTCTTTCTGAGCATTCTTATTATCCACAATACTTCTCTACAGAATCTGATTTTGTATTATTTCTCCCCAGATGTATTACCTTATACTTTTCCAAGCTGAAACGTCTTTCTTTTTTTCCTGACTGTGTTTCTTCCATCACTTATTAAATTGGTCCCACTGCTTCTCTCAAAAATAGGCTGTTTCTTTACATGCTATTCTTTCAGAATGTAGAATTCAAATAAAGGACATGCAAAATTGAGTAATGATTTTGTGATGATATAGTAAAATATGTCTCTGTTAGAGAAGTATAGATAAACGCTTTGAAGTACTAAACTTTTTGACAATAAATGACCTATAAACTAAAATAAAATTTTAGAGCTTTTTAAACTGTCTCCTTGCAATGAGGAATTCTAAGCATATTTTGTTACTTAGTTTTTAAAAAATGCAGACTACAAATTTTCTGCAAGTACAATCTACAAAACAGAAAACTGCCATGGGAAGACGACTGGGGATAAAATTAGAGAAATCTCTGGAGTTATATTCACATTCTAACATAATGTGAATATAATGTTACCAATAATAGGGAATGAAAAGGTGAACTGCAGTTGCTATTTTCTGGATGGAATGCATTTGGCACGCATGAAATTCCCCATGCAACACAACCTGCACCCTTAAGCACATCCTAAGAAGGATGGAACAGAAGGTGGAGGGGAGTGGAGAAACTGCAATCATGCTCTGTTGAAATCCTTGCAGGGATGGGAACTGCAATCATGCTCTGTTGAAATCCTTGCAGGGATGGGAACTCAATGGCATCATGTGCCTGATAGCACCTGCACAGCACCTGCCAACCAAAGCAGATAGAAGATGTCCTGCTGAATCAGCAACTGTGGCAAAATATTTTTCTGCAAATGAAATTGCTTCATTATAATCCAATTTTAATATTAATTGATGCCTCCATCCCAACATTACTCACCTCCAAGGTACAGCCACTCCTCACTGGGTGTGTACTCTATATTTTATTAACTATATCTTTAACAGAGAAATGACAGAATTTTCCACCTATCAGTAACACAGGTCACTCAAGCTAAAGTGACTACACCTAAACATAAAGAAATGGTATAAAAGTAAGTTAAGGATGGGGAAAATTTAAAGACTCCATTCTAGCTTCTGGGGTCAGATTGAGCCTCTCTTTTCCCTTGTAGGGATGCATATGAGGTAAGAAACTTACCCTATGTATGTTCTATTATTATCTCTAGCTAACTTTCATTGGTGATTTGAGCCTGTCTGTATATTGCTTTAAATACATTTTTGCAGTCAGTTACTTTCAACGGCAATTTTTGAACCTTGACCTGTCACAACTTTTTTTTTATCAGTGTCAATTAATTAAGTGGGTTATTCTGTAAACTGTGTTGCCTAAGTCCTGCAAGGGTCCTAGCAGTCAATAGCATACTCAACAAAAGTGAAAGATCCACTAAGGGGTCCCTCTTTCAAAATTGTAATAAAAGATTAGACTCTGATGCACTATCTGCACATATGCCTGAACAAGTCAATCAACTGCCCCCAGATACAGTGGACTATCAGTGGAGTCCCCATATCAGGATGCTGACAGGTGGGTAGGTCACAAGGGTTTTGGCTTTCCTGGGGCATTAGCAGACTGAGCAAACATAAAGGGTTCAGAAACGGTTCATTACCCCAGCTGCCACTTTCATCTGACAGCTGGGATAATTAATAATATCAAGATTCTGTTCCTCTATACAGGGATATGACGTTCCCAGTTTAATAGACATAAATGGCAAAACTTAAGGTCATACATTCAGAACAAAGATTACTAATTTTATTTTGAAGAGAGGTACAAAATTATTATTGTAGGTCTGTCACTTACCTGTTAAGTGTGGATCCTGTAAGTGTGGAACTTGTACCTTGACTATGTTGAAGAGCAAGGATACCATGGCAAGCTTCTGGGTAGCTCACAACCTTGAATACAGGGAGTAATAAGACACATAGGTAGCATAGGTTGACATCTTTGAGTGGCAAATGCCTGGCACCTTCTGGAACTATAAAAAATGGATAGCTCATCATATCAGACAGACTGGCCACCTGTGGTCTAATTGATGGAAGCATATCTTGAAGTATCTAAAAGTTTATTTTAGAATGTATACATTTCTTTGCTTCTTTCTGAAGCTCAGGTTAGACCAACTGGAATGTTAAAAGATTCATGTTCTGCTACCTATGGAAGAAAGCAGAATTTATTAGCACTGAGCTGGAAAATGAGCATATGACATATGGCCTACATAGCTAATGTAAATTTGAATGAGGAATAAAACTGATTTCTGACTTTACACATCCATAGCTAAACATGGAAGAGATACAAAAGTGCTGAGCTTCCTGCTAAAGTTATAACAAGGTATAACAGCCTGTTGTGGGTAGCCAAACCCAGTAATGAAAAAAGACACATTCTTAGCAGTGGGATTAGAATGATTAATATTTATACATTATTAGTATTTATGATAAAGTCTAAAATACAAATTTGTTTCTGCTATTTATTATTTCAAAAGTCATTCTAATAAAAATGTGTTTTCAGAATAAGACTAGATGCTGAAGGCAGTCTCTCCTGGATGGGGAGCTTATGTAGCTCTGAATATGCCCTTTCACAGCAGACTAGTGACAGGATGTTTTTTTCATAGTATCTGCAATATTATCACAATAGTTCCAGTTCTTTCTGCCTGCTGATTTAGTAATGAAACATATTCTTCAGCACTTCATTGTCAGGCATTTGGAAAGTGCTATGCAAATTATCAGACACTCTTTATTTTCTTTCTTGCTTTTTTGTTTTCCTCATTTATTACCTAGCAGAGAGAGATGGTGGTAAGGATTTAGAATGAGTGACCCTGTAACCCTGTGTTGGTGAAGAGACTTTTATCATGAATGTCAGTGTGTTTATCTATAGGCTGAGCAAGAGACAAAGAAATGGAAAGTTTTCCTTGAGATTTACTATGCCTTTGAGAGAGTGTTACATCTATTCCAGAAAGTAACAGTGAGAAAATTTGATGTCTGTTTTCTGAAATGCAGCATTCACTTTTCCCCCAAGATAATGCTGTTTGCTTTTCAGTATTTGAACACTAATGCCTTCTCCATTTTATTGTTTATATTGTTGAGGTGTTTAAAAAATAGAACACTCAAACATGCAGACCTTTTTCTCAGAAGTTTCTCCACAGTAGTTATAAATAAAATAAAATTGTCTGGATGTCACATTAAAAGATCCTGCACCAGAAGTAAAACACATAGTTCTTCTTCAGCTGTACAGGAATAAGTGTCAAGTATACTTTCAAAGATTAATGGTTTTTACATTCAAGATCTCAGATATCAAATCAGTTATTTGTTTCCCAGTACTGCTGTCTTGTAATTACACTTACTTTCACTGTGAAGAGTGAAAAAAATTGCTTTTACTTGTACCTTTTCAGTTTGATAACATCTACCTCCCTCCTCAGCTATATTGTATCTATGCCATTATGTTTCAAAACACTTCCCTTCAAAAGCTGTACATACTTAATCCATACTTAAGTCCAACCATTAGTTTTTGATACTCTGGCAGACATTATTATTTCTGTAAGGATTCATTCATTAAGTCATATGTACTGCTGTCAACCTAATCAATGTGAAAGCTATATTTAAAACAAACAAGCAAACAAGCCCACCATGGTTTTTGCTCTATTGTTAGTTTATGGATTTTTAATGGTCAGTCCAATACAGACAGATCATTGTTTTTGTGGAATAATATGATCTGGCAGTTAATCATTAAATGAAATATATGCTTTCAAATGAATCAATGTCATGAATAAATGTCTGAATAATGTAGATGATAAATACTTCTTTTTGTTTTCAATAAGAAAAAAAGTCCTCAAACACTGAGTGGATTTGAAAAAAACACCATCAAATAGGATCATCAAATCATCAAGGTTGAAAGAGACCCTTAAGATAATTAAGTCCAAACATCAATCCAGCACTACCACTGTAATCCCTAAACCACTAAACCACAACACCCAGAGCCAAAACTAGACGGATCAAACACTTCCAGGGATGGTGACTCCACTACCTCTCTGGCACACCTGTTCCAGTTCCTGACCACCCTAACAATGAAAACTTTTTTCTGATATCTAATCTGAATCTCCCCTATCTCATTTTAAGGCTATTTCCTATGGTCCTCTCACTGCAGGCACAGCAGAAGATACTGGCCCCCACATAACTACAAACTCTTCTCTGGTACTTGAAGAGTGATGAGCTTTCTCCTGAGCATCCTCTTCTTGAGACTAATCAAACCCATTTTCTGCAGCCATTCCTCATAAGATGTGTCTCCTAGATCATCCAGGAGCCTTTTCCCCCTTTGCTGGATAGGCTCCAGTATCTCCATGTCTTTTTTAGATTGAGGGCCCCAGAACTGAATGCAGCACTGGCAGATGCACTGGCGTGTCCAGGTGTGTCCTCATCAGTCCCGAGTACAGACGGTGATCACTTCCCTGGTCCTGCTGGCTGTACTGTTCCTCATAGAGGCCAAGATGCCATTGGGCTTCTTGGTTAGCTGGGAACACTGCTGGCTCTTACTGAGCCAGCTGTCAAAGAGCCCCCCAAGTCCCTTTCTGCCAAACAGCTCTCAAGCCACTCTCCCCAGCCCATAGTACTTCATGGGCTTGCTGTTAACCCAAGTGCAGGACTTGGCACTTTGCCTTACTGAACCTCCTGCAGCTGTCCTCAGCCCACTGATTCTGTCCAGTTCTCCCTGTAAGCCTTCCTACCCTCGAGGAACTACCCTCACGACTCAAATTAAGTACTTTTATTATAATATTACAGTATAAGGAATGTTGTAGACATCTTTTTGTGAAAATCCCTTCTTAGGATTTTTTCCCTTCTGAGAAGCTAAGAGACCTCAGAAGCAAAATGTAAACAATGGTTATCTGCTGCTGTGGAATGCAGCAGGTGGATCCGTGATTGGTCTCCTGTGGATGTTTGGAATTAGTGACCACTCATGGCAGAGCTGATTCTCCCTCTCTGTCTGAGCCATAGACCTTTGTTTTCATTCCTTTCTATTCTTAGCTTAGCTAGCCTTCTGAGATGAAACTTTTCTTTCTATTCTTTTTACTATAGTTATAATGTAATATATATATATCATAAAATAATAAATCAAGCCTTCTGAAATATGGAGTCAAATCTACGTCTCTTCCCTCATCCTGAAAAGCCCTGTGAACACTGTCACAAAGGAATGTGAAAAAAATTGAAAAAAATGCACTGGAAACTAATTAGATCATTATTTTCTAATTCTCCATATGGCTTTTACACTTATGCTTTCATCATAAGAAGAAATACTGAGGAGGAAACATCTGTGCAAAGAGTGGTTAACACTATGAAATATTAGGAAAAAGGAATTTCATGAAGAATTATTTTATTATCCCTTATTAACTTTTTTATAAAAAGGATTAATTCAAAAGCATATTCATTATTCATAACTGACAACAAAATTTTTATGTTAATCCATTCCAGTCTATAGATGGTTACACTTTGTTTCAAGAGGGGTCATATTCTCATGTCACAAAGTAATATGGTGAACCATCACCTTTTTTCAAGTGTGTGCACTATTGTTGTAGCTTTGGGTCAAAAAAATTATCTTGGGATTATTGGGCTATTTATTTACCAGCAGGCAAAGTGTATTATAGAGAATTATTTCTTCTCCCTGCTCTCATCACCGTATAATTTATAAATAAGAAAGAAATCAAAATAACTTTAAGATGTTTACACTCTATCTTCTGATATAGTGTAAAGGATCTCTGAACAAATACATTTTCAAAAGTTTGTAGAACTTTCAGACAGCATTCTTACAAAAAAATAGCTAAGAAGTATTTTTGGAAACAAATAACAATGGTTATAAATAATGTCAAAATAAATTTTTCATTCAAAATCCAGCACACACATCAAGATAGCTTTTGTAAGAGCTGTTAAGTTTTGACAGTCATTTATCACATCAGCATTCCTGAAAATGTTAGGAGGAATTGTTCTCTGTTCTTTGTATCTTCACAATGTTTGTAAAGACCTGCAAGAATTTATGCTGCTAGAACATAACCTTTGGAGGAAGGTTAACTAATATGGTGTTGTTCAAAACTTTTAAAGCAGTGTAGGCAAGGATAAAACTGAATTTACAATGTTATCAACTATCAGCTATCCACAAGTAAAAATGCTAAGGTGTGGGATGTATAGCTTACTGATTTTTATAGTTACAGAAACCCAGAAGAATTCAACACAAAAGTCCAAATGAAAATTAATTAATCTGTGCTTTGGATATAATTTTGTAAAATATTTCTCCCAACTAAGGAGCTATTTTCTAAACACTCTAAAGAATTGCATTGTTGCTAGAACACTCAGACAGTGCACAAACAGATGAAAAGAATGAGTTAAATGGATGTTTTGCTTCATTGTTATTTTTGGTTTTTTCCCTAGCTAAAATGGCACCGATGTAAAAATAAAATTGAAATCCCCATTTATCCTTCATGTAAAGATGCACATTGAGGAAAGGACTGAATGAGGACTGCAATATTCCAACCTGCTAATTTGAGCACCAGTTTGCTTGTTGCCCACAAATACAGTATATGACATGAATCCTGAAAGATTAATTTCTGTATAATGTAGGCAGAATACATTAGAGTAAACTATATTTGATGTCTAGAAGTCCATTTAATTTAAGACATGTTTTCTGTCAAACAATTCAGCCATTGAAAAAGACAGCTCTAACAGCTACTTTACCAGGAGTCTTGCTTTGATTGAGAAGTATTTTAATTATTCCATCATTTACTATTCTTAATGGTATTCTTAATGGGTACTACAAAGGTGGCTGACCAAACAACTACAATTTGTAAAATTTGAAAACTGTAAAAATTTTAGGAAAACTGTTTGGTAAGTGCAGTATATGGCTTCCATACATGTCAAGAAATTGTTCTGATTGATATAAAACCCCTTTTACCTTGAAAAAAAGAGAATAAAAAAAAAGTATTTGGGAGCTGTCTTTTTTAATATACTAAAATATATTGAAAGTAAAATTGCTTTTGTTGACAAAATGTTCATACACGTGCATGTGTATAAATAAACCTATATATACACAGAAAGAAAAAAATAAAAAGAGTGAGAGAAAGAATATTATATTTTCCTTCAGAATTAAACCAATTTCTGAGAAGGAAATTCTCAGAAGTAGGGTCAGTATGCTGTGATGGTCACACAGCTCTGAAATAAACTGGAGCAATGTTATGGGAATGAGGGCTAAATCCATGAGATATGCCATGAGAGATGTGGTGAAGGGAGTACCATGGGCACGATGGCACCCTGAGGGGATGGCAGGTTATCAGGCTGAAGGCTAGATGACAAATCTCTGCAATCAATTAGCCAGGTGAAAGAGTGAGTGATACCAACACCTTACTGTTCCATTCCACCTTTGTGCTCGATCCACAGTCTTTGTAATCTCTCTTTGTAACTCTCCATATTCCTCACTATCTGTCCTTACAACCATTTATGATGTAAACAACAGGAAATTTGACAACAGTCTCATCTCCACTTCTTCTAAAAGTATAAATTTGGTGTTTGAAATCCTTTGTGGCAGCGGAAGAGAATGCAATCACCTTGCAGACAAGTTGAAGGGTTTGCTCCTCTCTCCTCCCCTAAGCAGTGGCACCTCTTTTGTAAAGTTTGCACCTCTGACTGTGTCAGAGTATACCCTTCCACATAGCACCATGCATTTATATTTTGTAGGTCTAGTTATTCATATGGCAATCTAACAAGAATCTATAGACTGTCGCTTCAATAAATTGCATGGTGCAACTATTCAGGAGTCTGTGATCATGAAAGTACTTACTGAACCTGACCATGCTTACAGGGCCAAATTGATTTCAAACAGAAATTAGGATGCATCTAGCCCTTCTGCTCTCTGAGGACCAGCCAGAACACAAGCAAATTTATTTTCTGCCAAATATCTACACTCTCAATGCAGTTGTACAGGCAAAAACTGATGTGACTTGAGAGTCTGAACAACTTTGCAGACAGACCCTGTGTGAAAAATCTTCATGTGGTGGGGCTACAGTCACACTCTCTAGTGGCCCTAGTCTAAATAAGCTCTACCTGCTATGGCAAGAGGAGGAGTCAGCTGAGTAAGCTGTTAATACTCTGTAAGTTGGGGAAACATATAGCAGGGAAGAAGCTGAGGTCTTAGTGGCATCCAAGTAATATATCCCCATCTGTCTTCTGACAGTTTTAATAACTATTGTTTTGCATACTCCAAAATCAATCTCCTACACTTCAGCTTCTGTGGGATGCCTAGGGACTTTCAATTGTCATATATAATTTCTGAACAAAGAATTGGCACCAGATGTTAATAAATTTTAAAGTGTCTATAACTACTAAAATGACAGAAATAGAACACGCCTAAGTTCAAAACAGCTAAAAAACATGATGAAATAACACTTTTTTTTTTCAGAAGAAAACTTATAAAAGCTAATTCATCAAAATAATTGAAAACAACTTGAAAAACATTCCAGCAGATACAGGTAGGTCACAAAACTCTAAGGACCTAAATGAAAGTTTTCTCAGTTCTGCCTGAACAAAAAATGAAATTCAGCCCTTCCAGGACATTTAAAATGACTTCTAGTAGAATGTGCTTTAGAAACCAGCAAGTATCTTCAGAATTTACAGCTAAAATTATGTCAGAATAGTTGGAGATTTTCTCTGATAACCAATTTCAGTGGTAAAGCGTTTTCATCATCTCATTAACTTAATGTCTATATCTCCTTCTGAAGGCTATTTTAATCTTTTCTATGGCTGTTGAGTAGACTTTTCCTCAGGGCCTGGAGTAATGTCTTATAAGGTCTTCAGAAGTGCATTGTCATTGCTAGATTTTGGGTTCAATTAAGAGCTTTATCTTTGCTCTTATTCAGCAGACTTCTGAGACCCTTCAGTGAAACTGTTCCTTATGTATCTTTTCAATGTTCTCTAGAACTTCATCTGCTTACATTTATCTACTATTCTCTCTTTGCACAGTTCCTATCTACTGCTTTAACAAGGATACTGATGATGATGTCCTGGCCATTGTTTGCCACCAAAACAGTTAAAGTGATTTCCACCCATTCTGCTCAAACTTACCTTCTAACTTAAATCTCTTGCAGAATAAGGTAGCCAATAAAGTCCCATGACTATTACTTCTGGTACAGTCTAGCCTGTAAAAAAGAAACTAACTTTGCTGCTTGAGCTCACAAGTAGTAATGATACAGATCATTGGTAGTGGTTTTGTCATTTGTCTTATATTGTCAGCATTAATTATGCACCTTTTCTCTCTATGTCTTGATTATATTTAACTCTGTTAAAACAGGCATACTTTTTGAGAATAAATTAATTTCCACATTTAGTACTTCCATGATGACATCCTCCTGTTTGAGATGGGTTAGTTCTTTTAATATCTTGTACCATCCTAAGGTGACTGCAAACCACCACACCCCTTTTCCTGCCCTTGAGGTATCTGAGTATCAATTGCCTGAGTGCAGAGATACCCAGATATAAGTAGGGCCCATGAAAGATATTATCCATACATAGGCTGTTGCTGCTACCAGATCTGCTGTGTTTCTCCCCTGGTTCCTGGGCTGTTCCTGAGGAGTATTTCAAAAGCAGGCACAACAGGTCACAGACAATCTGCAGTTTCTGGCTGAAAGCTCCTCATGTAGAACAAGAAAGATATGCAGAGAAAAAATTTACCCATCCTCCAAGAAACCTTTCATTGTCATTTTTCTCAGATGAAATCATCAACCCTTATGAGAAAGATGCAATCAATAAGGGCTTAGGTATCTGGCATAGATACCAATAAGCATTAGCAGAACTATAACCAGTTAACTGTGTGCATGTTAGCTGTCACACAAATTTGCAAGAAAATATAACTACTTATATGTTAATGATTCATAGGCAAGTCAGTACATTCCACCTCATTTTTGTTCAGAGCCAACCCTTAGATACAGCAGCAGCTCAGCTAGCCTAAGCTTATTCAGCTGTATGCCAGAGTCCTCAAAGAGAATATTACAAAATAGGGGAAAAAATAAAAAAAAAAGAAAAAAAAAAAAGGACGTCATCAATCTCAACAAACCCTACAATGTTTGGGAGTATATCAGCAAATTCCTTCAACGCCCCATGAGCTTAACTGAGGTTCTGAGAAGATTGAAGTTTCTGTACTAGAACAGGTTTTTGGAATGGAAAAATGAGCTATTCGTTATAGTTCAGTTATTTTAAGCCAAATTTTTTATTTGGAGGTGTTGCATACATGGCCAGAAGATTAGGGTCTCTAAGTTGCTTGTGCTTATTTGAAGGGATACATGAATAAATTTTCTTTGCATAAGTCTTTCACATGTCTTCCTGCTCAGAGTAAGCTCTAGTCTAACAAATGACCTTTTATTGATTTATTCTGGAACTGCATCCTTGCTGTCAGCTGAATGCAGTATGATAAAGCTGAGGTTTAGCTCACAGAATGAAACCGCACACGAATCCATTTAATTCACCAAGGTCATAAGCTCACCATATGTGGCTGCACAGTGGATGTTTTTTTCAAAGCTAATTGGGCTTAGAGCTAGGCTAGTGATTACACAAGCTCTTAATCATGAATAAAGAAGCATTTCAAGCTGGGAATCGTGCCTTTACACATACTCTTGCATACTGTTTTTCCTGCCAGGGCTGCTACTCATCTCCTGGACTGGTATGGTGCCTTCTTGCAAATTAATTGAGAACTTGCTGAATAACAGAGATACCAGTCAATTATGTGTTTACAAAGAAAAAAATAAATAAAAAATCTGCATTTTAGTACAGGTGCTGATTCATCCTAAAGAGCTGTTCTGTGAATATAGCACCGAAGCAGACACTGTGACCTTTTTGAGCTTCAAACCTTGACATTACTTTTAAAACTGCCACTTTGAATATGTTAGGTAAAGCTAAATTTAAGGGAAATATGTATTTGCAATCAAGTTCTATTTTGCTCTTGGTTTTGAGTTTACAATAAAATGCCAATGATAAGATTTTTAAGTCACTACTATTCATAAGAAAAAGATTTTGTCATTATGATGACAACTGGAATTTAACATGATTTAAATAGATGGGCAGGTCTACCACCCCAGTAATTAATTTTGTTAAAAAGAAGTGATATACAGACTTTTTTTGCGCAAGTGACCTCTGAACTTTTTATTCAGCATGAAAGGCGATTTGAGCACATTGAGAAATTTAATAATTTTTCAGAGCTAATAATTAGCCCATTTTGGAGTGCTTCATAACAGGAATGGTGGAAAATATTATGATCTAATTTTTAGAACATTTTAATATTTATAAGTGTCACAAAAGATAAGACCTACTATGATATAACATAAGTGAAAATTTCCTTAGTAACCAGCTTCAATATTTACATTATCTGTGAATTACAGTTAATGTAATCACATGGGAAGAAATGGGCTGCAGCTGATATATGGCCTATTACACTGTAGCAGCTGAATAAAAAATTTGATGGTTTTGGTAAGAAAGCAGACTTGGAGAAAAGGTGTAGAAAATATTTTTGGATTTTTAATTGGATCATTTATTTTTATTAATGGAATTAATCTTTATGAAGTTTTTTAATATTTGAATATTGACTACTAAGTCTGTGGTAGTAATTCTGCTTCCTGGCATGAAAATACTTCCTGTCATTGAAAGGACTCTTGTTTTCTTGTAAGGTGAACCAAGTTATTTGCTGAGCTTTTTCATCAAGTCTACTGCTGAGAAGCAGGGTAAGACTTCCTGGCACCAATTCTGCGTTCCTGAGTTGGTATACAATTTCTTGCTTACAGTACTAAAAATGTCCTAGAGGTCCCCAATGATGGTGCTATGGCTAATGAAAAATAGTATATGTCTCCTCAGTCCTATGCTTCTATAACAGTGAATCTTCTTTGCAAGGGCCAGCTTCTTGCCCTATTTCTGCCCCACGTATTTTTGTCCAGTAAAACATTTTAGTACCCAAATGCCAAAGACTTAGATAAATGATGCCCAAATCCAGCATTATAATGTTGAAAACCTCTGCTTATCTGTTAAGTAATTTATGTGTCTGTTTTGAAGTTAAAAATAATTCAGAATCTTCAGAGTTATGATTTTGCACATACTTAAAGCTATCACTGAAAACCATCATGCAAGACCAAGTGGTTGATGCTTAGCTGAGTCTGAACTCTGTCTCAGGTCTAAAAGGAGAATATAGCATAAAAATCATATAAGAGCTTGATTTTGGAGACCTGCCTAGAAAAGGAAAAGAGGAGCTAGCAAAATCAGACCTTTCACATGAGACATTGAGGTTTCCTTGCTGTGGTTAACCTTTATTTAGGAATACATTGGTTGGGATGCTTACTCAGACACAGGAGATGTAGATCTGGCCATCAGCAAAGAGGTTGGTTTCAATCTCTTCGCAAGATTATGCCTTATACAACAAGATGATAATAGCCTCTTTATATCTAGGTATTTCTTTCCTTATAAAGAAGGTCTTTATACTCTTCATGAACTAAAAATTGAGTTTAAAAAAATCAAATAATAAAAGAGCTCAGATTTAAAAATAATTCTGGGGTTCTGAAGAGTTTGATAACTGATTTTTTTGGATAACTCACATGAACACAACAGAAGGGTTTAGTAAGAAATGCATTAGTATTATTTTAGAATGTTCCTAAGTATGATCCAAAAAATAACCACTATTTTTTTCCAAACAGATGGAAAACATATGCAAGTAAGATAGTATATCTTGTTGAATTTAAGGAAAAAAAGATCAAATGGCATTCTAAATTATATGATTTCAAGTTTTGATAAATAATAATATTCTGAGAATAAAATTATACGTGCTGTTTGTTAAATGGTAAATTATAAAATCTTGATATTTTAAGATCCATGTGTATTGGTTTTGCATGGCCTGGTTTTTGGTAGCAGGGGGGTCACAGAGGTGGCTCCTCTGGGAAGCTGCTGGAAGATTCCCCCATGTCCAGCAGTGCCAATCAGATGGCTCTGAAGAGAGACATGCTGCTGGCCAAAACTGGGTCCATGAGAGGGGCTGGTAACAGCTCTGTGATGACATTTCTAAGAAGGAAATCACAACAAATTCAGGTTTTTCTCCTAGTCAGAGAAGAAGAGGAGGTGAGAACATGTGAAGGAAAACAACATGGTGACACCAGGGTCAGTGGAGAAGGAGGGGCAGGAGGTGCAGGCTGTGGTGCAGACCATGGTGAAGCAGCTGTGCCCCTGCAGCCCGTGGGGATCCACGGGGGATGCAGAGATCCTCCCACAGCCCGTGGGGATCCATGGGGGATGCAGAGATCCAGAGACCTGGTGGAGGGAGACAGTCCTTGCTCCCAGGCTGGAGCAGCCTGTCCTTGGAGGACTGCAGCCCATGGAAGGGTGACCCACGCTGCAGCAGTTTTGGGAGTATTGTCTGCCTATGGGAGAGACTCATGTTTGCAGCAGCTGTGGTAGGAGTGGACCCATTCCGGAGAAGTTCACGGAGAACTGTCTCCCGTGGGAGGGACCCCATGGCCTCACAGGGGCAGGACTCCTCTCCCAGAACAGCAGATGAAAATCTCGGTGATGAATTGACCAAACTCCCTCACCCTGTCTCCCTGCACTGTCAATGGGAAGATGGGAGGGGCTGAGGGGAAAAGGTGTTTTAAGGGCTTATTTTACTTCTCATTATCCTCCTCTGATTCTGTTAGTAATAAGCATCACTTTGCAACCTTAAATTGAGCCTGTTTTGCCCTTGAAGTGTTTCTCCCCATCCTTAACTCAGGAACCTTTTGTTAATATTTTTTTCTTTTTCCTTCTGCTGCCCAGCTGTGGCTGGGGAGGGTGAGTGAGCAGCTCTTGTGGGTGCTTAGTGATGAGCCAGTGTCAAACCACGACAGGTTGTCATCAGTCACTTCTACTTTTCATTAGTTTACTGCTGCCTATGGTTATGACTGATTTCTGGTGGGTCCAAAGATACCTTGAGTTCACAAAGAGAAAAGGGCTTGTTAAAACCTCAAACTGCAGCATCTTTCTACTTTTCTTCCTTGCAAAACAGACTAAAGTGGCCCAAAGCTGAGGCTAGTACTGATTTCCCAGAAGCATTCAGGATATTTTGGAATGCACATAAAATAAGTTTTGGGTTTAAAAGAAATGGTGGTTATACATCTTATCCCAAAATATTAAATGTCCTACCATCCTGAAGTGAGTGAGGGACATCCTGAAGGGTGTCACTCACCCTTTAGGAAAGCAAACAAATATACAGTCTGCCATCTCTTGGAATCTGAGCACACGGTAATTATGTTTAGGATTGATCTGCTGAAATTTTAGATATTTCATTTTATAAAGTGACAAGAGATACTAATTCAAAAATTATACATCTCAAAAGTAAGGCTTAGTTTCATGTCTGTATTTAATTTTTTTTTCTTAGGGACATTGATGTACTGTACTCCTGATTTACTTTGAAGTTCTGATGCACTAAAGTATATTTACCTTACTGATGACTTTTGAACTTTTTAAAGAGAAAACAAAGGTAGTAGTGGTACATAAAAATTGGTGACAATCTATATTTCTATACCATGGATGCACTTTTTTATTGTGCTCAGTGGAACTGAAAAAAATTCAAGAGTGAATTTTTCACCCATGGAAATACCCTCTAATTACACTTTCTAAAGAGGAATCTCAATCTGCAAAGTTGATAAAACTTCTCTCAAGCATTCAAATCTTACACTCCTCACAAGACTTGTGCTCCAGACTGTTTGCCATCTTTCCTGGACATGCTTAAGCACCTCAAAATCTTTCTTGTAGTGTGTGGCCCAAAACCAAACACAGGATTCAAGGTGCAGCCTAACCAGCGCTGAATACAGGGGGACAATCTCTTAGTCCTGTTCATCACATTCATCACCTTGTACACATCATTGCTGAGTGCCAAGGTTTTACATTATGTAGTTTAGTAGAATTTTAAGGAGAGGCTTGTCTGCCCACGAAGGTTCTTCTGGGTAAGTGTCAAAAATAGACACTTACCCAGAGGGGTCTTCATTTACCCTGGTGTCTGATCAACACCTCATGGGAAGGATGTGAACATCATATGCATCAATTTTTGTGAAAAGGGATATGATTTAGACAAATTTCAGTGCCTCCTAAGGTTCTAGAGGTATTTTTCTACAGTATGTAAATAATTTAAATTGGGATTGCTGCATCCCTGTTCCTTTCCCCTTCACTACCTAGGCTGTACTATATCTCCTCTTCCTGACCAGTTGGTGAGACAGGAGCAAGCAAGATGGAGATCTTCAGCTGGAGAGAAAAGGAGTGGTGATCATTGATTTCAAATCAGATAAACTGCCTTCTAGTCACTTGTTTGATACTGAAGTGTTTTCTCTTGTATTTCCATTCCACCTCATTACAACAATCAAGCTCCAAGTCTCAAATAAGAAATATTTTCTGATTTAGGTTAGAAGAATATGAAGAAAAGAAAACCCACTGTGAAAGGCGGTATGGTTTAAATAATATCACACTCACTCATATAGATAAATATGGTGAAAAGATTTCCCTCAGATGGCAAAAAACAGACTGGAAGTGAAATTTTTCCGCTTTCTATAGTTTAATTTCTTAAATAGATAATTATCTTTATTATAACTGGTAACTAGGAATTGGAACTATTCAAGGAACTAGATACCCATAGAAGCTGGATTTATTCTCTGTGTTTTCAACAAGTAACAATTTGAATTTTTTCACTTTTTTCATTTACTACTTTTCTCAAAGGGAAGACATGAAGTCCATTTTTAAGTGTTTTTAATTTCTTGAGCCTAGGAGGAAATCTAGCAATTACAGAATTTTGCATATTAAATATATCTGTATCTCCACATGAATCCTGTTTTGTAGGTTGTCATAGGGCTAAAAGCTTTCAGGGACATAAAGTTTTTGTTACTGAAAGGTAATGCAAGTATGACCATTGCTTTAGGAGCAGAAATGCTAATATGATGTAAAATTAGGAAATCTAGAGTAATTTCAATCTTCTGGTAATATATCTGCAACTTTTACTCTTCACTTTGCCTTTTTGCTTCTCTGCCTGCAACAAGGAGCTCTGAAAACTTCAAGTTCTCTGAACTGATCCTGTTTAGGGATTTTAGATTATCAGTTTTTATTCTTGGAGCCTTGTGTACTAAGGAGAGCAGCACTCCTTGGCTCTGACTTGTGTGAGAACTTTGCAAGTCAAAATCTTCTGATGATTAGAAATTTTTATTGCATTGGAACTTCAAGAATAGAACATATCTTCTTTTTCTTATTTTTTTGCAGCTTGTCTTCTGAGGAAGTTATTTTCTAATGCATTCTACAAAAAATGTCTTTATAAAACAAGCAGAAATAAGTTCAACTAGTGACATACTCACTTAATACAGCATTTCAAAACCTGGTGATAGTTGAGGAGCCAAGGTATGCTCTAATTTATGAAGGACAGAAACAAAGAAATTGTGTTTAGTGTAGTAAAACAATTGCAACAACCTCAAATTAAAGTATAACCAGAATATAAAAGTTTCTACTTTATAATTTCTGTTATAGTTTTATCTAAATGTTACTTATTTGATTACTGGTGCTGTTAGCAATCACATTCATGAATATCTTCTACTAGAACTGGTGAAAGTTAGAAGAAATGGTTAATATATATTGAGAAAAGGACCAAGGACACAAAGATGTCACAGACAGATTTGCTGAAGTTACTGATGAAACCTGTTCCTGCAGCCATTTCTGATCAGATTTATTTTTCAGAGTTCTTTGGTCTGTCGAAAATGCAGAATCTCTTAATCTAGATTAACTACGAGAGAAGTCACTTAGTGATCCATCGCAGCATCTTGCACTGAACATGAGGATTGATACAGTCAGGGACTGCTTCAGCTACCCAGCTTATATTCCTGAATCCCAGTTCAATGCAGATATTTCTTTTCTGTGGATAGGTGCAATTCTGGGGACTTTATCAACTGAGAGAGATTAACTCTTATAGCTATTCTGAAATAATTATATTCTATGCTAGTTTTCTCAATAATTTCCTCTAAATAACTGCTCTTTTCTGTATTGGGAATGCACACTAATGAGGGTGACCTGAGACTGCAATTACATCTCTCCTTTGGCCATTGAATGGCTGCACCACAAGAGAGAAAAGTGCCATTACTACACTGAAATAGAAAGTTATTCTAAAATAACTATGATCGAACATTTTGCACAGGTATTCAAACATTCAGGAACAATTATCTGAGGAAGATGAAAGTTTTAAAACAATTAAGACATATCAACCTTAATTTCTTACAGAACACACACCAAGTATCATGAAACTTGTGAGTAATGTTCTCTTATCACATGCAAATCATAGAAATAAGGGAAAAAATTACTATTGAGGTAATTTGTTTTCCACTAATCTAATTAAGCATTTTGACTTCTATTTCATGCCACCTTAAAACAGCAGGTTTCTGAAAGCTTCTTAAACATTTTTCTACTCGTAACCAAGTTCTTAGTAGACAAATGAGTTCAAAATTGCCATAGATGTGTATGATATGCTTCAACTTAACAAAATCCACATTAATATGTGGGTGAAGCTTCTGTGGGGTGCAGCCCAGGTAATGATATGAGAACAATATAAGCAATGAATAGTCCCTAAAGCAGTTAACTTCCCATAACAAAACAAATATTTTGGAATAATGGAATATATGTATAAAATTAATCATTACATACGTTTTACGTGACTGAACAATAGATTAAAGAGCACATATTTATATATATATCTCTCTATATATATATATTTTTAGGTATAATCAAGACCAGAAACTATTCAATGAAGCAAATGAAAATTCTTGTAAAGAATCAAAACAAAACCCATAAAGTTATAAAAGTTATAAAAAAACTATAAAAGTTATAGTACAATGTCATTCTTAGAATAGAAAAATGAATGGGATAGGTTTTCAAAATCATTTCAACAATCCTATAATTCTATTGAAATAAGCAAATTAATAGAATTAACAAGCAAATTAATAGAATCTTAACTAGTGGATCTTTACTGTATGTTATTAACTGGCCAGAAACAAGTAAAAAGAACTGTAATGTATAAGCAAAATAAAAGTTTCAGGAATGAAAACAGGGAAACCGATTGTAGCATGTGTCACGTTACCGACTATGTAATTTTTTATGTCTGCAAGAGGAATTATTTCTCCTAGTTCATAAAAATGATGTGTGGTGGGCATAGAGAGAGATTGATAATAACATTCCAGAAACTCCTTTTAGAAAGAGTTAATTTAATGCCTTTCCAGTATTTTAAGGAGTCAGATATTGAGTGCAGTAGTGCTAATATCTCCATGATACAGATTAAAATTTAACCAAGTAAAAATTAAATGCCTTGCTCTTAACCCCTGACATTATTTGTTACTGTGAGTACAGCTTTTTCTTTGGGATCAAAGCCAGTACAGTATGAAGTAATACCCATTTCTTTACCCATTTGTCTCTGCTGTGGATGATCAATTTCCTAATGGCTCTTCAGAGCACAGACCAGAGCACTGTAAGCCAGCCTAACCATGCAGAGCTTTCACCACAGTTCACAGGCATTCTATTAAATTCAGGAGGTTTTTGGTTGGATACTGTTCTGTACAGAAGAGGTGTTAAATCAGCAGAGCCAAGTTTTGTCTGTCTTTAGCATAACAATTAGTTTTTGGATAAGCTTGGGAGTTATAAACATTTTCAGGAACTCCTTAGAGGTCATCTTTACCCAGCTAGATTATGAAGCTCACCAGGTATCCAAAAAATCTGTTATTGATGAATAGTTAATGTAACACAATAAGATACTTCGACATCCCCAACATGTAACTGGTGAGAGAGCAAATATATGTGACTTGCACAATTTGTGATGCCATTAGGTCCTATTATATAATGAAGTCCAGTAAGAGTCTCAGAATATTCATCAAAAGAAGGCATAACAAATGCAGTTTTTATGCCTCATTCACTATAATATAGTTCTCTAGCACCTACCATATAAGAGTAGCTAATAAAGAAGTGTGGATGTTTCCTCTGAGTTTCACCAGTCTATTTGGGAATCACAGGTAAAATCTGGGTTTTAATATATACTCATTACATAAGAAAGAAGACTTTGACCTTGCAATAAATCCATTCTTGCTATTAGAAGATTTACTTCACATTTCACTTGCTCATTGTCTATCTGCTGTTTGTTCTATCTACTTTTTCTTTTTGCTTCTGTTCTAGAAACCAGAATTTGCTTAGGCACTATGCAGCTCAAACAGAGGAGTATGAAATGACCAAAGGGTTATTCACATCTATTTTTTTCTCATGCACACTGCACTCTTGCAGAAAGATTATATGTAGAACAAGAAAATTTACCACTCTGCTTTTATTTGGCAATATTTTCCTTAACAAACAGGAATATTTTCCCATTTTTGAAAAATATTTTGGCAAATATTTTCCTTAACAAAGTCTCCTTTGAAATATTTGAGAGGTACTGCAAAGAGAATTTTGGATGGCTTTTTGGTTTCGATAATAATAAATATTATACAAAAAGCTGGTGTACCCTGTGGCCATGAAGGCCAACGGTATCCTGGGGAGTGTTAGGAAGAACTTTGTCAGCAGTTCAAGGGAGGTGATCCTGCCCCTCTGCTCAGCCCTAGAGAGGCACATCTGGAGTGCTGTGTCCAGTTCTGGTCCTCAGTACGAGAGACCTGGAGATAATGGAGAGGGTCCAGAGGAGGGTCACAGAGATGATTAAAGGACTGGGGCATTTCTCTTACAAGGACAGTCTGAGGGAGCTGGGCCTGTTCAGCTTCAAGGAGAGACAGCTGAAAGGGATCTTTATCACTGTATAGAAGCATCTGAAGGGAGGGTGTCAGAGGATGGATCTGGGCTCTTCATGGTGGTGCTAAGCAACAGGACAGGAGGCAATGGGCAGAAATTGATGCACAGGAAGTTCCATCTGAATATGAGGAAGAACTTTTTACTGTGCAGGTGACCACGAACTAGAACAGATTGTCCAAAGAGCTTGCATAGTCTCCCTCACTGGAGATATTCAAGAGCCACCTGGATGCAATTCTGTGCCAGGTGCTCTGGCATGATCCTACTTGTGCAGGGATGTTAAACCACATGACCCACTGTGGTCCCTCCCAGCCTTACTCATTCTGTAAAAAATATTTACATTCATAAATAAATTATAATTTGTTTGGAGGTTTTTTGCAACATCTTAACTCACTGACCTGGAATCAGGTTGATCAACAAGCTTTTAATTATCTTATTTCAAACTTGTTTACTTTCTAACATATCAGGGAGATTGTTTTGTTTGGTGGGGTTTTTTTTCTTATAGTATTTTTTCTTCACCAAAATAAGGTTAATACAAGTCCATTCTCTGTTTGCATAAATAAACATTTCCAGGTTAGATCTACAATGTATAAATTTTATGATGTAATACATATTTTAATTATTCTTATATGTACCCTTTAGGGGTCAGATCTAGGGAGAGAACCCAATGGGATTGCATGATGAAAAAAAAAATCTGTAATTACTATTCAACATATCATTCATGGGTCAGTGGTAAAGAAAGATGCCTAGGGAATATATTCTGCATATCCTTGTGTTTATTGGTTGAAATGTTATGCTAGTTTCAAACTAAACCTTTTCAATTAATCTTTTTAAATAATGTAGTTGAAATATTTATACATGGGAAATCTGAGCATTCTGCAGATCTTAAGGCCATATATCTATGACCATTTGTGAAGAAATTTAAATGAACTTGTCTAAATATATTGCTAATGTTAATAGGCTTGTAAGTCTTGATTGAACCCATGATATCTACTAGAGAGAGACTAGGCAATTTGCATTCTCTGCAGCAGCTATTTGATGCTGCAGCTTCTTGCCTCCATCAGGTTACTACTGCTGTACTTGCTAGATCTCTTTGTTGTCTTGCCTAGCCCAACACTGAGCAGGTAAATATAAGTGATTATAAGTTTAAAATGTATTCAATGGATTACCATATGAATATGTTTCTGATGTAGTGAAGAGTGAATATTATTAGACTGCACTGCTGTGCAGTGAAGAGAGATGATGGAATTTTACCTTGCACAAAAAAATAATTTAAAAAAGATTATGAACTATAAAGGGAAACAATAAAGAAATGAATAATCAATTTTTGCATTTTAATCAAGAATTTACTTACAGCATAAAGGATTCCCAGTAACTCTCATTTTATCTGTACAATCTCAGAGAGATTTGCATGGCTTCAGACTATACAGCATTGACAGCAGGTTCCTGTGGCCTAATCCATCATAAGCATGGATCTCATGACTCTGCAATTACCTGACAGGAAGTTGTAGGGAGGTGGGGGTCACTCTCACCTCCCAAGTAACAAGATAAGACAAGAGGAAATGGCCTCAGGTTACACCATCACAGATTTAGGTGGGATGTTAGGAAAAATATCCTTACTGAATGAGTTAAACACTGGAACAGGCTGCCTGGGGAAGTGGTTGAGTCACCATTTCTGGAGGTATTTGGAAGAGGTGTAGATGTGGCACTTAGAGTTTAGTGGTAGACTTGGAGTGCTGGGTTAACGGTTGGACTCAATGGATTTAGAGGTCTTTCCCAGCCTAAATTTTTCTATAATTCTGTGATGAGGAAGGGACATTCTAGAAGAAAGTAATGCAGGTAACTAATTTCTTCAGACAGAATTGTTAGTATGCAGCTTTGTGTTTATTGAATAGCCTATAGTCGCAGAGCAGTAAATGAAGCATGAAGTGTGAGGCATTTAACTCAGTGTAATACAAAAACCAATTGCATCAAGTTTTAGAAACTGAGATTAGCCAGAAAGAAAAATTTGTAATAGATCTGTTGTTAGCAAAAGTTATTGATTCAGAGCAGATCCTGTGGTTTTTGTTTTTTCTTCTTATAAAAGATTTCTTATGAGTCCAATAAAATACAAATAGTTGAACTGAATCATAATACAAATATTTTCCTACTTCCATGTGGGGTGATGAGTTCCCTATAGATTGCTAGTCCTGGGTAAAATAAATAAACAAGCAAACAGAGATGACGCTATGGACAGAGAAAAATGTTATTTAAGTATTTTTAGATGGGGTAAAAAGTTCCCTGTGAACAGTTGTTAGACAAAATAAACACAGCTGCAAAGCAAAAATTATCCTTTCTTATAAAAAAAATGAATACACTTGAAGATGCATCATATGGTTCTCACTTGATGATTGAAAACTAATAAAACTGAATATTAATTTATGCATATTTGTATATATCAGGTATGGAAATAAAGATCCATGTTTTTGGGAGTGTTTAGAGGACTGAAAAATCAAGACAGTTTTAAATTTTAAAATTAAATTTTGCTAATTTAGTTCAACAATGTCACAAATTACACTGATGGTTAATTATTTCCTGTTATAAATCATCACTATTACACCTGAAAAACTGGAAGAGTATTTTCTTTCTTCCAGTGCCTGTATCTGATGAATGAATGTGAATTGGCTGAAGATTTATCTAAATGGAATTTGAATATATATTGCCAGTCTCTTTGACAGCAGCTTTGGTGAAAATGTTTCTTTTTAATAATGCTGACATTAGGAAATTATTTCAAGTGAATCACTGTTCTGTATGCAGACTGTTAATGAAAATGTCTTTTCTTTCTCTAAAAAATGCAATTATTTTAAATTCTTACATTAAATTTCAGCCTTCTTGCTTTGACCCATATCTTTCTTACTTAGCATTAGATGTTTTAAAGATTGGAAGCAACACTTATATTTTGTCTAGTTAATTCCACGTCTACCATGTTTATCTATGAACAAATATGTTAGCTTTATCAGCAATTTTAGTAGTTACTCAGATGACAGTGGTTGAACACTGTGTAGCCTTGTAAGCCCTAAGATGCAAGAAGTGGACCTTTTATTAGTATGTGGAAATTTAAGTGAGCTTGATGTTCTCCAAATGTCGGTTTCCTGCTGTTCCTACTTTGTGATCAGAATGAAAGTATTTAGAAGAAATAGGTGTCACCCCAGACCATGTTAAAATAAAAAAAAATCATTCTTTGACTTCAGAAAAAGTCAAAACAGCTAAAAAACAATTCTAGGTAACTTTGTTTGAATTACTGTGGGGCTTTGTTAAGGTGAAGTTGGGTTATGCAAAGGATTCTTTTGAGATTAAATGATACATAAAAGACTAGGGTTCACTATTAAGGGAAAATGGTCAATCAGCTAATTTGGAAGGTTTGTTGTACTAATGGCCTATGATTTTTTCAACTATGAAATTTTTTTTTATTATTTTTGTGAAAGAAAAAAGTCTCAGAGGAACGGAATAATTTTCAAATTTTTTTTGTAGCTCCCACTGCTTCATTTGTGTAGAAGAATTAGATTTTATTAGAATAACTTAACAGCCATAATTTTATTACAGATGTCTGAATTTTACACCTGTAAATAAAGTACCAACATAAACTCTTGCTGATTATGTGTTGATGGTAATCAGCAATTTTTAATGCATTAACACAGCTTGAACATTTGAACTTTTACTATTCTTTTTATTAATTATTTTTTTTTACTATTTATGGTTCCACTATGGCAACAGCTATTGCTATCTGAGTATACTACATCTAAATTATTGATATTTAGTTTTACCTAGCATAACAATTAATATTTTAATATTGAAATATACTAATATGCAAAAAATTTGTATGAATAGTTATCTAAGTTATCTGTATAATAGTTATCTGATATATTTCAGAATGGGAAAGTTAGTTAAAATATTTTAAAATTAATTTCCATTTATGGAACATCTGTACTGAAAAAAAACATAATTCCTTAACTTCCACAGCTAATCTTAAATCCAGAGAACATGCCCAACTGTCACAGTCAGATAGAAAATGCAATGCTGGGGTAAAACATTTCCAATTAACAATGCATTTGTATCTAATCGGATAGCAATCTAACTCATTAGCTGAAAATCTTGGCAGAAATCGTCTTGGATGCACATTAATATTGCATGAGGATTGAGAGCTTGAGAGGTTCAATATTGGCATTGAATTACTCTGTGCTTTTGCTTCCATCACTTTGTTCTTTCACTTTCATGAAGTGATCTGATATCAATCTACCCCTGTCCATACCTGTCTATACACTTTAAACTTTGATTACATTGTTGCTTTCTAAGTTATTAGAAGGGAACTTTTAAGTAATAAGTTAAATAATAAGAGAAGCCATAATGTTGTTTGCTAAAGTATGGATCACAGTGGTGGAAAATCCCTGTAGCTTTCTTGGTTTTTAATGAACCTGGAAATGGTTGGTTGACACATCTTGTTTATTATGCATTGTCATTGTCATGTATCGCAAATTATCCCTCAGCCTTTTTTCTGGAGTAGTTTCTGGTCCTCAGCAGTAAACCTAAAAGATTTGAAGTCTATGTTTTCCTAAGGCCCAGAAACAGGAGAGAAAAATGTATTTAAAATAGAAAGAAAAAAGAAAAAGAAAAAAATAAAGAAATTGTACTTTATTCTTTCCTTTAGTTTCTGTTGTGGACATCAGCGTTGGTGACTGATACAGACAATTATATTTTTTTTTCTTGAGAACATTTTAATGAAACTAATCAAAGGAGAATCCTGATTGTTTATTAATTTTGAGCATTGTTACTTATCTTCTGCTGAGAGAAATTATTCAGCAGATGCAAGACATAAAATGTCATCATTTAATAACATGAAGTTCTCCTGCTTCAAAGGTTTCCTTCTGAACTGTCTCCTCCTCTGACAAAAAGATCCCTCAAGCAATATTTGAAGTATAAACTCACATTTTCTTTGGGTTAAGTTTTAGAATGCCTTCTGGTTGAAAAAAAATTTAAACCAGCATTTAAAAAGAAAATTAAAAGGGAGTGTTTAAAATTTTATATTTGTCTACAGGGCATTCAGCCAGCAGTACTGAAACCATGTAAGTATGAAGAATGTTTAGAAGCTTATGGGATAAAGAAGCTTTTCAGTTGCAAGATAAATTATTTATCAGAATATTGGCAAGTTAAAGATGTTCTTCCCCAAGTTATATATATAATTTAGAAAATATCTGATCTGCAGGCCTATGTTCATCATCCAAAAGTAACTCATCTGGATTTTTTGGCCGGTTTCTTATCTCCGTAAATAAACCAAACTCAGTATGCAGACTCTTCACTCTTCATCCTCATCTGTCCTTGGAACACTCATGGGGTTTTATCTCAGCACAAATTAAGCCTCAGGGAAGCTATGACACATAAATCTATGAGCAGTATCACCATGTTTACAGTTTGGGAGTAATTTTCTCACCTCAGAGTTAGTAACTAGTAAAAGTGGTTAACATGACTCTTGAATTTTATTTTTAAATTAAAAATTACAAAACCACATAAGATTATGCATTTCTAAATAGCTATATTTAGAGATATGCAAAAATTGGAGTACATAGATTCTTAAGTCTTTAATTCTTTCAGAGAATGCATGATAGGTTTCCAAAATAAACCCTTTTGTGACATTATGTAGCTTTGATGGATGTTTGAAAAAAAGATGCAAACTGAATTTCTGGATCATTCACATCACAAATTTGCAGAGCCAGAAGTCTCCATTGGCCTGTCAAATTTATTTATATCTTACAATCTTAGTCACAGAAAAGCAGCTTTAGTTTGCTAACAATATCATTGTTACAAGAACATTTGACAGTTTCAAATACCTGTGTGTGAATAGTACATTATTGGGTATATCATGTTTTTAAATAGACAGAGTAATATTTAAGTTATAAACCTAGTATTTCTTAGTGGGACACTTCAGATGAAATTGCTTGGGAATAACAGAGGTCATCTATTGACAAGTTTCAGCAATGAGTAATTCTTGCAACAGTGTGCCATTCACTCTTGGTAACTAGAATTGCTAAGGAACAAATAATTCCTCTTACCTGTTGTTTTTTTTTTTTCTTTTTTTTTTCATATAAAGCTGAAGCACAAAAAATTTATCTTACCCTAAATGAAGTGACAGCTGGTCAAAAAGATACATTTATTTTGTACATGGTAAGAGAAAATGCATGACAGTAGACAGCTGAATATAGGTTTTATCATCATAAGCACAGAATGGCTGCATCAGTCACAAGTGACAAACCCTGTAGTCAGCCTTACAGGTCATCCTATGCATCTGTCAATAACCTGGAAAAGCAGCCTTACCCAGGCAGTTTTTAACTACTGCATGTGCTGCATGTTGTCTAAGACAGCTTCAGAATAGCTGAATGAGGAACACAGGTATGTGAAAAAAAATGCCTGAAAATTGTTGGATTTATAAAATATGTTTGAATTAGAAGATTTGTAAACTTACAGAAATTAGGCAATTATAATTTTACCTCTCCCAATAATTGATATAATCTTCTTCAGGCATTTCTGTAATATTACTGTCATTAGAAGAATGCCTTATGCTATCTCTCTTCTATGACATGAACTTAAAATTTGATAAACTATGTTTTTAGAAACTTCTGCTGACTAAGAACTAATGAGAAGCTATGACATAAATGATATTACTTTATATTACTTATATATAAATATATAAATATAAATATAAATATAAATATATTTAAATCTCTGTTACTGGTTATGTTTGGCTTTTGGTTTTCATACATTAACACTATGTTTCTAAGTAAGGATATGCAGAGATCTAGTAACATGCACATTATGAAATGTCATTCATATCCCAGGGAAAAACATGTTTTGGTAGTTTCACACAGTTGGTAATTTGAAGATATGCTACACATTTTGGGTGGTTATCTTTTCTAATTAGAGTCTGAATTAAATAAGCTAACCAGCACAGTTGTTTAGGATTTTGCAAAGAGAATATATGCATAGTCTAAAGTATACCATAAAACATATTGTGCTAGGAGAAATCTCTAAATTCAAACTTTTTTACTTTAGAAGGCAAGGACAAATACAAACAACAGTAAACTATACTTGTTAAAGTTATGTGTATACATAAAAGTGAATCAGCCTATCTTTTGCTTCTATATATTGCAAAAAATAATAAATAGACTTTTGGGTAGTTGGAAAACTATCCTTTAGAATTAACTACATCAGATGATGATAATGCCAAATATTATAGCTGAAACATTTAATAAGCTGAAACATAATAATTTTATGACCAGTGCTAGTATTTTCAATGAGGCAAGTGATAATAAAATATAACCATGCCTCTATGCGAAGTGACAGCTTAGAGTATGCATTAAATATTTATTTTTTACTGGATATTATATAGTTTTACTATTGCCTTCTCTTATAATTTCCTAGCCATCAGAGAAATGTGTTTGAAATTGTTATTCTGCTTCCATAGATCATCCATTAAATAGAAGAGGCAAATGTAACATTCCATCACCCACAATCTACCTACTGAATTTCTAGGAGATGGAATTGCTTGTGAATTTTGAAATAAAATTATTTCCCCTGTTTTTATTTACAACATGCTTAACATAAGTATAATATATTTCTATCCAGGAAGTTCAGCTGTTTGAATCATTTCACAGGTTACGAGGAATGGGAAAGCACAATTATACCTTTGTTATGGTTTAACAACAGCAGGCAACTAAGCACTGGACAGCTGCCTGCTCATCCAGGGTTGCTTTTGAGATAGTTAGTATTCTTTTCTAGAGCAGAAACCTGACATCATGTAGGCTGGTAAATAAAATTTTTTGTTATTATCAGTATAGGCCCCCTAGCTCTGTGTTGACTTGACAGTGCAGGAGTTCATCTTGTCTGGATTTCTTGGCTTGAGCTTATTTTAGTTTGCTTAGCTGTAACAGCTAATGCCTACGTGGGTTTTATCTACTTTTTTTCTTATAATGGTATTACTTTATGTTGTAATGCCTACTATAAATAATTTGCATATCGATAGGAGTAATAATTCGTTACTGTATGTAGAATGAACTCAGAAAGCTCGTTCAACATATAACAGGAAAATAATTAAATTATACCTGAGGCATCAAGGCTTTCAGCAACTCACCAGAGGTGAGTTATGGCTACAAGACCAAATTAATAAAAAACCTCTCCATTTTGGGTGTAACACAAAAGATACATAACCAGCATCTAACTCATATTTAACATATGATACCTAACAAAGTCAAAAGTAAGATGAGTTATGGTCTAGTGCAGACAGAGCACAAAGCATGTAAGAAGAAAAATAGGACTTCAAGTGAACATTAGGGTGATGAAAAGAAAGCATGAACATCTTGCTAATCCTCACAAAGTGAAGAAGGAACACTCACAGCTAATCTCCTTGTGAAGGCTTCCAACTGATGACAGCTCACTGTTATGCCTCCCTGGCATTCCAAGACAGAAGCCCTCAGCCTTAGGACTTGAGGGAGCAGTGTAAACATAATGCTAAACACAGCAGAGGAAAAGGAGAGTTGTCAAACACCCCAGTTTTTATTGTATAACAACTTTTAAATGTAACCTTGTAAGGGAAATACATACTGACTAAATTATTTCCTCTGTGAGTGCTAGTATCTCCATACCTGACCTAATAAATTTTTTTGTGTTTCAGTTATTCCATAAAAATTTTGATTAGACTAGTAATACATTCTTGACATCACTTGTATGTAGTTACTTTTCTGCTTGTCCATTACAATATTTTGACCATACCATGTTTTCAGAAAATATAAACTGAAAGCAATAGGGAGCTGGATGGTGTTGGTCCAAATCTGGGGAATCCATATAAGAAAATATTTCATTTCGAAGAATGCCTATTATCTAGTTCTATTAATTTTTCTGAGGATCTGAAAATGATTATTCACAACCTTTCTCTAATTTATATTACTAATATCATAGGCTTTTAGACCTATTTTATAATCACCTATTCAACCCATGTAGCTGCCACAGGGAAGAAAGGTACCTTCTAGGACACAAGAATGAATGATAACAAAAAAAAGAAATATTTCCTTGGGGCTAGAGAAGACAAAAGAGCTATCAGCTGCATAAGCAGATGACTGAGCAAAGCAGCTCCAGATCTACTATTAAAAACTGCTGAAGGATCTTGTCAGCCAGTCAGAGAGTACTGCTGGGAAAGAAATCTTTCTTGTCTAGGTAGCTGTACCCTGTGATTCAAAGAAACAGGGCAAAATTTGCTTCAGTTTGGTAAGAAAAGCATTATGTGTTTAAGATGCTTCATCTAATTAAGAAAAAAATGTAAAATTAGTCTGAAAATATTACTGTTCAGGGAACTGGTGGTGCAACAGTTTGCAAGTGTTGATAGAAGTCTCTCTTTAGGAGTCTGGAATGAATGTGTTTTTCTCATGTGACAGATGTAATAAAACACAAGATGAGAGTGAAAAAAAATCCCATTACTAAAGGGAATAGATTCTTTAAAAAGGTACTTCAAAGCTATTATTTTTTAGTTTGTATACTGTCACTTTATCTCTGGATTTTAAGGTGGTATAAGTAGATAAAACCCTTCCATTCCAAACCTTTCCAGCCAAGGTGTTTTCATATCCTGACATAAGCTATTGAACTCTTCACAGGTCATGAAACAGGGTGACGTGGCTGATAACACTCTACAAGACCAGCTGTAATTCAAAAGCTCACACTAAATAACAGACAAAAAATATTCTCTTCTCACAACTTATATTAAATTGCTGTTTGTAGAATTGGTTTAATGCTTCTTAAGAATGCATACAGTACAAATCACATAAATTACCATATATAAACTGTCCCTATTCAGATTTACTAATTGGTTCTGAATTTAATTAATTTAAACATCCAGTTAAAAGGGCAAACAGCCTTTTCTGTGTTGATTTCCCAGATGTAATGGGATCAACATGGCTGGCTGACAGGTGTCCTCCAGGCTGCTCCCTCAGTCTTCCTCCTCAGCAGAGCACAGGGAGAAAATAAGATGGAAAGCTCATGGGTAAGGATAAGGACAGGGAGATCACTCACCGATTACCGTCATGCACAAACCAGACTCAACTTGGGAAATTAATTTAATTTATTGGCAATTAAAATGAGAATGGGATAGCAAAAAATCCCCAAACTAAAACCTGCTTCCCTTCATCTCTCCCTTCTTTTCAGGCTCAGTTTCACTCCTTACTCTTTTGCCTCTTCCCACCAAGAGATGTAATGGGTTCCATTTCAGAGAGATGGGAAATGGAAGCTATGGTCGCTTCATGATGTGCTGTCTCTGTTGCTCATGTTTTGTCATGCTCCAGCATGGGGTCCTACCCACAGGAGACAGTCCTTCACAGAATGTTAAAATATTAATTTTGTTCCCTCACAGTTTTTCTACTCTCTCACAGCTGTTGCGCCATATTTTTTACACGTTACCACAAAGGTTCCACCAGCTTCATTGATTGACTCAGTGCATCCATTTTGGAGCTGGCTGAAACTGGCTCTGTCCCATAGGGGGGCAGGTCATGGTGTCTCCTCACAGAGGCCATCCTTGAGGCCCTATCAAAACCCTTCCATGTAAACCAAATATAGTAAGTATTTTAAGTCTATGTCCTATATAAATTCTAGTTGAAATGGTTAAATTTTCTTATTGACCAAGAAATACATTTTGCCTTGAAAGGTGTCACAAGTCATTTGTAACTCAAGGATCCGAGAAAAGACCAGCAATGGTGACACCTTGGTGTTTTCTGTACACTACTTGTTAAAGGTAAAGAATCACATTAAACCATTTTAAACTTCTGGAGAAAGTTTCATGATCACATGGCATCATTCACATAGGATACACTAAGCACTCCAACATCTGCTGGATAAACAGTGTAACAGGTGTAAAGACTCCAGGGAGCTTCTGAAAAATACTGAGGGACAGTTTGTTCATGCATACAGTATATGGGAGAGCATGTGGTCATGAATAAGGAAGAACCCACTGGTGATGTGCTTACTGGTAGCAGCCTTAACTATAGCACTTTGAGACAGAATGCTTTAAGATCCAAAGATAAATGAGTAAAAAGAAAAAAAAAAATAGCAGAATTAGACTCTCTGGAGACCTCTGGAGAACAGATTCTGGCTTGTTAAAATTGTGCTTGTTGATACGTCATGAAAGTCTAGCCTGAAGAGAAAAAGAGGCCATGAAGAGCTGGTTGATTTTCAAGGTTTGCATTCTCAAAGCACAGAATGATTCATGCAGATAAGGTAGAAAGTTTATTAGGCAAGGCAGAGTGCCAGGAGAGTTGAGCAGGGAGCCCCTGACTGAGCTCTAATGCAGGAAGAAAGTGTAAGGGGTGTGGAGATAAGGACTGGCCACCTGGAGGACCACAGAGCTAATGCTCCGGTGTGCTGGATTGAAGAGCCAGTCCAAAAGCAACAGTTGAGGAGGAGGTAGAACTCATGAGGGATGTGAAGTGCAGCCCTCTGGAAGTACTTTGGCAATGAGAAGGGTAAGGTTGAGAGAAATGGTTGAGAGGAAGGCTAAGGGAGATCCTGCTGGATTCTATTACTGGATGGGGGGCTGTAGTGAAGACAAAGCTAGACTGTTCTCAAAGGCCTACAGTCCTATGACAGGAGGCAATAAGCCTCAAGAGCACGAGCAAAAAAAAGAGAAATTATGATTATCTATGGAAAAGCCTTACTATCAGGGTGATAAAACACACCAAGGAGTTTCACAGAAAGGCTGTGAAATCTCAGTCCTTGGAGACAGCAAAAACTTGTGCAAAATCATCTTAAGTGGAGATCTGATTAAAGACAGGAATTATGCCTGATGACTTCAGGAGGACCATTACAATTTTTCATTAAATTAAATCATATAATTAAATTGCAATTGTACAGAACTGTAAGGTCATGAGTGTCCAAAAATACCCCTCCCAATTTAGACTCTGTGTTGGTATTACTACATCTCAAAATTAAGCAGTAACTTGAGGTAGGAACATATTAGGGTAGGTTATCCCTTGACATTTCTTGTAATTCATGGTTTTTATATTTGAGCTCTTGTATATATGCATTTTTCTTTGTGATTAAAAACTTGATAAAAGTTAAAGCTTCTTTAAATTGTATGTGGTCAAAAAGTAAACTGTCCCTGTCTAATTAAATTATTCTAAGCCTTTGTTGCCCAGTAAGTGCAGTCACTCAACAGCGAAAAGACTTGTAGTCACAAAGATGGCAATATTGACATATGTCTGTGTCTCCTGTTGTTGAAATTGTCATTCTAAACATGTTAGTTCTTCCTTATTTGTAAAACTGATGCCCAAACTCTTCTCTACTGTGATTGACAGATAACTGGTCTTATTTTTCTTTTTCTTTTTTTTCTTTATTTTTTTTTCTTTTTATTTTTCTTTCCCAAAACATGCAAGAACAAATCCCACTGTCATTGCCACTACCAATTTTTGGTGTGATTTTGTCACTCTGTCAGGTCTTGCTTCTCTGTTTTCCTGTTTTGACTTCATCTTGACAAGTCATTTTTCATTTCCTGTTGCTGGATGTCCAGCCTTGAGTCACTTGAGGGATCCTTCTACCTGGAAATACATAAGCACTGCACTGGCATCCTCTAGAGAACCTTGTCACTCCTGTGCTTGGTCATTCTGATTGATGACTACATATGCAACTGTCATCATAGAACCGTTGTTTGCAATTAGGAAATAAAATTACCTTCATTCTCACCTGTAATTAGGTAGAAATACATTATGTTTAGGTCGTTTATCTTTTATGGTCATTGATTAGATGGAAGTTTAGCACAATTCTTACAGTTTAGTTTATTCCTCATTTTCCTTCACACAGTCACTGAAAATAAGAATTTAGACTGCTGGAAGTATTCTATTCATTAGAAGGTTTGGTTTTTTGTTTTGTTTGTTTTCATTTCAGTCCTTTTTTATCTGGGCTTTTTATGGCAGATGTTGAAAGAAATTGAGTATTAGTTTTGTTCTGTAACTCTTACATGACTTTCTGATTCCAGCTTTTTGTAGAGTGATACTTTTGAAATAGCAAGCTGTCATGTTCACTTGAGGGTAACTTTGAAACAAGGAGCACAACATAGATTTCTTTGGAATTGTGTTTAAATTCTTTTCTCCATGGTTATACTGCTGTCTACCACAATTCTTGTGTTTCACATTCACAGAGTTGGTTTGGGTCAAGAACTTTTTAATTACTTCAATCTAATTGTGATCATCATGCATCCTTTCATGAAAAATGTTTTAAAGAAAGACCAAACCAGTTCCAGTATTTCAATTGCAGCTATACTGACCTGAGATATATAAAAAGTTTACAAATGCTAGATTTTAATAACTATAGACAGAATATTTTATTCCTTCTTTCCTAATGGGTTTAGGAATCCCTGGTGCACTGTACTTTATCTCTTAAACACACAATCATACCTTTTCAGTTTCATAATGAAATCAGATAACATAACTAAGGGCTTTAGTAATATTTAAATATAAGGATTTTTGAAGATAATCCATCAACATTAAATGAAAACTCAAAGATTCTCAAGTAATCAAATACTCAAATCACTGTGATTTTAAAATCTACAAATAAAAATGATAATAATAATAATACCTGAAGTGTAAATTAGGTTGGGAAAATAAAGGCTTTATTCCTATTGCCAAGTGTAAGAGAATCAATGGCAACCTTGAGACCCAATTTCTGGAGCATTTTATGAAAACTTATGAATACTTTCAGTGCAATTAAAAAGGGTCATTGACCTCAGGCTTGCAAAACTGACATGTTGTTAAGTGGGCTTTAAATTAAAGATAAAAGAGGGAAAGGAATCTGTCAAACAGCACAAAAGAACTGACATGATCTTCCAAACCACAAAATAAGGAAACAGTGAATGCATTAACTATTCTTTATTTCAGAACAAAAAGATTAATATTAATAATAGAAAATGACTAGATGAAGAGAAAAACAAGAAATGTCATTATACAATCAGCCCATTTTAACCTTATTAAAAGCTTTGTGATAGTTTTGCATAAATGGATCATCCATATGTAGACATAAAAGCAACTATATTGTAACGATGGCATATATAAAAAAAAGAGTAAGAAAAATTATGGAATCTTGTTGGAAGTTCTTCAGGCTAATATCAAGAAAAGAAAAATAGAACTGAGGGAGAGGAATTTTTTTCTCCAGCCAACCAGAAATTAGCAATTTCCAATGTAGCTGATTGATTAGCTGCCAAAAAAGAGAGTCAAACAAACCAAAAAGATATATTTCTGAATAGATGCAGTTTTCTTACTCAGGGAGAACATTATTGAAATGTAATGTAAATTATCACAGTGATATAAAAATGCTTTTAAAAGCAATAATTTTTTATTACAACAGATTTTGTAGAAGTCCTGGGAAAGATTATGGTTTATTACCATAGGAATTAACTTTTTAAAGAAATAATACTGTGTTCCCCTGAGCATCATGAGCTAATGGCTTTAATTGGAAAAAATTTAACTATTCCAAAAGAAACTATAATTGAGATTAAACATGCTGGAAAACCTTCAACACAATCCATATAAAAATCAACTTTATTCTGACAGTGATAGCTTTCTGCCCCAAAGCAAAACAGTTCCAGAAGGTTTAAGCTCTTCAGAGGGATTTTTTTTCATGGTTGATTAAACTCAATTTGAATTATTTACTCCAATTTTATATGTGTGTCTGCATGTATGTCTGTGTCTACACATCTTAATATGTTCATTGAGAAAGCTATAGAGAATTCTCATCTTAAACAGGGCTTGCTAATTAACTTGCCCTTAAATGGGTTAAAAATGAACAGAGAGTTTCAGTTGTGTGACACAATCCAAATTAGTCACAGAAGACATCCAGATAGTCATGTACTTATAAGTATTTTCAATCTATCTTTCACTGCAATAATTAGGCATTCATTACAAAGTTTAGGAGAAAAATATATGCCATTCCACTACGATCATCTTTGTTGCACTTAACAGTTAGTTATGTTTGTATAGAAGATCATGGAAGTGTCACTTTCTAGGTATATTTAATTGGCTATTTTTCTCTTAATACTTTTCTTTTAGTTGTCAGCTGAGGAAGGAGCTACAATTGAAATCTTTTTTATTTTTTTAGACTAAGTTAACATATTTTTGAGATATTAGTGCCTGATTCATGGTATCAATATATGTACTTGGGGCAGATGTTTTTTTCCAGCTGCAGAAGCATGCTTTCAGGGTGTAAATTCTAGCCAGACAAGTCAGTTTGTTCAAGATCACTCATGTATGTTAGAATTCGGCATTTTGTAACTCAATACTTGACCACAGTGAGTGATACTCATAAAGCCTGATACAAGGTGTCCTTTGTGTATGGAAGCTTTTCCTGGATTAGTTTTATTTCTGTATATTTCCTAGCTAATTATCACTTCACTTAGGTACAGCAAACAAATGGAAAATGAGATTGTTCAAACACCCTCAGACTCACATTAGCAAGGCTCATTTTAATTACAGCAATAGGATGTCTTTTTATAACCTTTTGTTGTGACAAAAGCTGAT
This sequence comes from Molothrus aeneus, assembly GCF_037042795.1. Lineage (NCBI taxonomy): Eukaryota > Metazoa > Chordata > Aves > Passeriformes > Icteridae > Molothrus > Molothrus aeneus. The sequence goes on along the minus strand of NC_089646.1, from coordinate 139,958,721 downwards.
TTTTTTTTTTGACAGCCAAAACTTGCTAAAGAGAGGTGATTCTTTGTACAGCTACTAAAATTAAGTAGAAATTATCATTTCATTGGAAAAGATGCAGCTCTTATAGTTATCTTCATTAGCTGAGTGTATTTTCTAAATATGTGGTTATAATATGGAGTTAAGCAAACCACTGAATATCCACCATTAGGACTGATTCAGATTCTGGTTTAATGGAGATTTTCATTTTGAATTGCTCAGTTTTTCTATATTAGATATATAATAAAATATTTTTAAATTATTTGAATACTCAACAAATTGTGCTACTTTCTCTGGTGTAAATATCAAATATTTCAGTGTAAAACCTTATGCCTTGAAAATAGGCAAATGTTGACTGAATTGATCTGGAAAACACACGTCTCTTCAGCTGCAGTTTATCCAGATGTTTTCATTGAACTGTAGACCCGTAGGTCTTTATCAAGAGCACATTTCTGATGTTATGTAAAATCAGTGGCAGAGCCTTTAATAACTTTGATGGGAGCATGACGCTTCCTGTGGTGCCATGGTCACTCCCAGGGCCAGATCCCCTCTGGAGATGGGCTACCTCAATGCTCCACACATAAGTTAGTTGCAAGTAAGGTCTTCACATGGAAAAGGTTAAATTTAACGGGAGTGCTGTTTCCTTTCTCTCAACTGGGATGTGGAGTTGGGATGTGTTTGCTGGTGGTTGAGTGTTGTGCACAATGGGCTGAGGTTTATCAGCTTTTGTTGTCGAATTGACACAGGTCTGAGTTTATTCAAAGAAGGTTGTGCAGACTGACAGGTGGCTGTATGTTCATCCTCCAGTGTGAGGGCATTTGGGGTGAGAAGCTCAGCTGTTCAGGGACCTGTGTCTGTTTTCACTAATTAAAGGCTTGTTCCTCAGGTCACCTCTCATGGGTGTTTATAGTTCCAGTGTTCCCCCATGCCTCCTCTTTAATTTTGGCTGAAGGAATGTTTTAAAGGACTCTGGAACGTGCTTTTGGGAAACTGAAAGCTCATTGTCTTGTAAGTAGGTTAAAGAAGGCTGTTACCTTTCCTAGTTATAAGTACAGAGAACATCTCTGAGAGAAAGATGGGCCAGTCTAGGGGCTGAAAGAATAAACTTTTATGATGAAGATACTTCTAAATTATGTTCACTGGAGCAATTCACCCTTCAGTTATGCATATTTATGTAATTTTTTTAACTGGAAATCTGACTTCCTTAGATATTACTTTCTTAAAATTGATGTGCTTTCTCGTGCAGCTTCTGTGACTATCTCATGAGAATTTCAGGTATAATTTGAGGGAAATAATCACTAATCCTTCAAGAATATTCCACTGATTATTTTGAGCTCATAGTTTTTTTGCATATAGTATCTTTTTGTTTGAAAAAACATTTTTATTTAAAAGGAGTTTTAAGTGTGAGAATAATTTTCTGGTTTAGATACATTTATGTTTTTATAATATTAAATTTAAAACTTCATTTCTTAATGCAGCTCTTAGGAGAATATACTTCAGAAACATATTCAATATTTTTAAAAGAAGCTTTTAGAAAAAAATTACAATTGTATAGAACAATTATTCATTTTTGCAAATGATAGTGTATGAAAATATGAAGCTTCAAAATGACTGATGACAATACTGAATTACTTACAACAGTGCACTTGACTAGGTAAAAAGGTCAACATTATCCATTCAAATTATGTATTAAAAATATTTTGAATTACTTTTCTTCCTTAATTGTAATTCTCACTGTGTATATGTTGCTTGGTAACTTTGGAAAAGTTAGTTAAATGGAAGTATTTTTAGTTCCCTGTGTAAGATGCCATGGTGAGAAACTATTGACAGAGCGATACACAAAGGACTACCACCAGAGGCATGAAACATGTTTTGCTATGCCAAGGAGCAGAAGTTATTATTAAAAAACTATTAATGAAAGCTTTTCACCACTGTAAGGCAAGACAACATAGACTCCAAAAAAGAGAGATCTTTCCCTTTTGCCTTTTTCCTTTACCACTACTCTGTGCACTCGGGCCACCATTTTTTAAATCTCTCAGTATTTTTCCGGAAGAGATTCAGTGTCCATATTACAGGGAAACATTTTTTGGCACCTCACAAACTCATTTCCCAATGTACTTTTTAAAAAATATTTTTTATTTATCCTACTTGATGTGCATAAAACTCTTTTTAGGTTTCTTGAAATGTAAATTCCTCCTTGAACCTGTATCACTTGATCCTGAAGAAGGAATTCCCAACATAGTCATATTTGGTGATGGTGTTGAATGGATCACTCTCTACCCTATCTGGCTATACAAAGATGACAATACCTCTATGTGTCACTATGTGACAGAAACCTGTTTGACCCTACCTTCCATTCTGGAACTTGTGGAAGTGGGATGGGCATTTAAATTATCTCCAGGACTTCAGTAAGTTAACGCACTCTGTCTACTCTCCTCACTTGTGTTAAATTTCTTAGAAATCTTTCACATTGTTCAAATCTCTCAAGATCAAATTTATTTTCTCTCATCAGGCTGCTCCATGAGGCTTAAAGCGGTCTGGGATTGGTTGCAAGACAAGCTCCAAGTGATATTTATATTGGTCTGGAATGAGACAAACTGCAGTTCTAGCCACAGGCAGTGCATGAACTTCAGGTGATCTGAAATCCCATTTTTACATTTCTTGTGCCATTTCTTTCACTTCAGATGTGTTCACTGAATAGTTGATGCTCTCATTTTTTTTCTACAATTCCACTTTATTTTTTGCCTTTGCAAATGTGGCAAAGAGTAAGACTGAGAGAATTGTGCTTGTTCAGCCTGGAAAACAGAAGACTTAGGCATCACCTTAATGCAAGGAGACAGTCAACTGAAAAAAACGATTTTGGTCAGAACACTTCATTGGTCATTACAAGTTTCATCTCTAATAAATTTGCATAACATGATTCATACAAGTCATTAAAGTAAAATATGGGCAGAAATATGGTGCAAGATAATGTTGTTAATATGGAGAGAGTTTAATTAAAAGTTTCAACCATAGGTCACACAAAGTTATTCTCAGTAATGACTCAGACTTTCTAATACTTGGCAATATTTATTGAGATACTTTATAGCTGCTATCAGGAATAAATTGCTTCTTCCAGATTATTAAAATAATTTTACTGGTAAGATAATTTGGTTTGTATATCCATCTATTTATTTGTTTCTGTTCTCACCAAGCCTCACTGCCAAGTTGCTGGGGTTTTGCCACCATGGCTGACCACATCCTTATGCATATGATCATAAAATATTTAAGCGGGCTTTGGGGCAAGGTTTACTACAGACCTAAATCCAGATCCAGAGTCTTACTGCAGATTGTCTGTAACTTTTTTCCTAAGAATGAAAAGAAATTGTAGTATGAGTTTATCATTCTTTTACATGTCAATGACTGAACTGTAGTGTAAGATAAACATCTCAGTTCTGTGTCAAGTCCCCTGGGCAAGATTTTCCAAAGAAAGGACTGCTGGATTTAGCTTTCAAAGGGATATAAATGTATTGGCTTATTGGTTCAACCTAAAATTTCTAAAAACTGAAGATACTTACAGGTTTTTTTAAAAAAGTATTTGTATATTTGACCTTATTCTCTTCTGCTTGTAGAGACATATATATCTACCGTTTACCAGGAGGCTCAATCTGTTACATGCAAGAAATCTTTCTCAATGCTGCTGTGCAGTCTCCAGAGTCCAGAAAATAATCTCTAGGCCCATTTCTACTGCCTGCCCCTCACCCTCCTGCCCCTTACTGCCTGACATTAATGCCAAAAGGCCCAGTTCTGCTACTCTGTCAATGACAGCTTATGAAGGGATCGTTACTCACTTTTCACCCTTATTTTAAATAATTTGCTGGAAGTATAGGTTCTCAATCTTTTTGTATGGGTACATAAATTTAACTCTTGAATAACAATATCAGCAGAGTTTAAGGGTGCCATGACAATATGTTTTCTTCTTCGATTGATTTACTTGTGTTTTCTGGACAAGCAAAGACATCCTCACATGATTTCTGCTCCAGAGGATGTGAAAGCTTATTATTGCTTCCACTTGGCAAATATATGAATAGTGATTTCTGGTTTCATTTTTATGTGAGATGACGAATCTCCCTGAAATGCCATTCTGGCTGTTTTCGTGGTTACTGAAGTGCTGATACACTTACTGTGCTCAGTACCAAGAGAATATTATGTTTTTATATGTATTAATGTATTATGTATACTAGCAATCTATAATGCCTTTCTGAACACTGAGCTGAAAGAAATCCATTATAGTGAAAAGTGTTTACATGTATTTATAAGTTAAGTTATCATTTATATATATATATATATATATATATATATATATACTCATGTGAATTTATACTCATGTGAAGAAGTTTGATTGGCAATATTTTTTTTCTCATATTTTGGATCAGTTGTTCCTGGTTCCTTTTCTCAAAGTGTTCCTTAGAAAATTTACTCACTGGAAAAGTAAATTTTTTGTTTTGTTTCATTTTTGATTTTTTTTTATATAATTTTAAAGTACTAAAGCAGTAATGTAACAAATATAACTTCAAATTAATTCATTGCATCGGTAGAGTTTTTGTATCCTTGGAAAATTTTCTTTCTTGCTGTGAATTCATTTAACATATATGTCATTCTTATCTGACAGTCACCATTTAATCAGTGATGTCTCATCATTCTCTGTACTAGCAAAAGAAAGGCAGTAGACTTTAAGCTTTAACTAAACCTAACTAATTGGTCACAATGGATTTCTCTGAAAGTCCTCTTGCATTTTAATTGAAATATTGACTTTTGTGAAGTGAAAAGCTTATTTTGCATACTTGAGATCTTAGCAACTCTTAAAAAATCTCCAGACATGTCTTAACTACAGTGTAGATACATATTGGTTCCATATAAAGGATAAAGTGACTTATCCTGGGTTTTCAATTACTTTTTGCTGTCAATTTTATCACTTCTGAGATATTCAGGTACTGCATGCAGAAGACAAGACATTGGGGTAAAGATACACATGAAATTATACCAAAAAGTTTCTTGCCACTCCCATGTTTATTGTTCTCTTTTCTTACATTTCTATATATAGAATTGGAAGCCAAAGTCAATTTGAGTTTAACTACTGTGCATGGAATAATATTCTGGAAAGCTCAGTATCTTTGTCAATATGGTCCTTTCTGGGAGTTACTGCAGTCACACTGAATGAGTCTACATTGTACCACCTCAGCAGCAGTTTGTCCTGTGGTTCAGCATGAGGAGTGAGTCCCATAATTTTTTGTGACACGAAAATATCATTAAGGAGGGAATCAGAACACTAAAAACTTTGATTATCTTTTGTAGTTTTTAATGAAAGTCTCAAATTCAATTAATTTGAAAAATAAAGTGAATTTTACAATTAATCATACTTTCTGAGTAAGCAAATAACAAATAACTGTAATGAACAAAAGAAGTTCCTTATATTTTTTACTTAAAAAGACTTATTTGCAGTCAGTGTTAGTCCACATGTATGGATATAGCTATAAACAAGGTATTTTTATACACCTTTTATTGAGAATAAAAATACAATGAGCATTCATTTATTCCACTCATCTTTTTGAAGTTCTGTGGAAATATTTTTTCTTTATTGTTAAAATACAGTATTAAGATACTATATGTGTACAGTATTTTTACATGTGTAATGTAAAAAAAGAAGAAAAAAGTATACTCAAATTATTATTAAGTCATCTCAAATTTTGATAGGTAACCTGAGACACAGCAATGAAGCTTCTAAAAGAGTTAAGAAATTTTCATCATAGATCTTTGACAAAAAAGGGCAAAATAGAAAATAAGAATTGAATACCATTGAATCGATTTTTGGGTCAAGCCAAAGATCATTCAGGCCTTCTCCCTGAAAGCCATTTGAAGACATCTAGGAAAAAATGCAATAGTAAAATATGTAAAAATAAAAACTTTCATCATTTTCTTAAAGGTCTGAGCAATGGCAGGACTTGGACTGTCCTGTTAAATAACAAGAGAGAAAGCTTCTCTGTTTAAAATTTTGATTGATTTGGTACACATTTACACTTTTGATCTCCAGAATATTTTATGTCCAATGAATTCCATAATTAATTAGATGGTTTTTGGAAAGTGTTTCCTTTTGTGCCAATGCTCTGCCTGATATTACTGGTTGCCTGATAATCCTTGAATTATGAAAAAATGGGTCATCACAGCCTATTTTTTTTATTCAATGTACAGAGCTATGTTATATCTTCTGCTTCTTATGTTTGCCAAAGTAAAAATCCTAGCCTACTAATCTGTATTCACATGAAAAATATTGCATATTTTCTTGTCCTTCTCTGTGCATTTGTTAATTTTCAAGACTGTAGAATAGTTTTTAATTTTTTAGTTCATGTTTAACATTTCTGTGTATTAAACTGTCATTTTTGAAAACTAACTGTTATGTTTCCAAGATTTATTCTCTGAATGTTAATATTCTAAATTGAGGTCTTTTCTATAGGAATAGAAATTTCATTTTGTGAAAAATTATATATTGCTATTCTGTTAATTCTCCTAATCACTCAGCACTGTGGTTTTTTTTTGGGGGGGTTTTCTCTTGTTTTTTACAGTAAGCACTGACATTTCAGATCACCTGTAAGCTTTTTGTGGTTCAGTATTTGTTGTATTTTACAGGTCATGCATACAATCCAAAAAAAAAACAAAAAAAGAAAGAAGGAGTATTGAAAAGTTAGTTTTCTTGTTGGCTTTAAAGAACAGGTCTATAGTAGATAAAATAGTAGATAAAACTTTCATCTTATCTTCTTCAGTGATTTCTGGCACAAAAATTTCTTCTCAAAACCCAAGAACATTAGAAATGTTGAAATATATTCTTCAAAAACTATATATAATTCACTCCTCTGCAGCTTTTGTTACTGGTGGCAAATTTGTCTTCTCAAATATATGACTTTCAACAGAGAAACTATTAAAAGACTGAAAATATGGCAATCATTACAGAATCAGAAGTTTTCTGGCTTTAGAATATATTTTAGGATGTTCTTGGCTGCAAATTAAACAAGTGGTTCATGGGATTCCAATGCTTTAAAATAGAAACACCAGGAGAGAATGCATAATGGGGAATCTTTTTTATTACTAAATTGGAAAAGATTTAGGGAAAATAGCTGGATATAAATCTGTAAATTTCAATTATTACCTGCCCTAAAAGCAGTATGGAAAAGTATTAAAAAGTAATTGAAAATATTTCACTTTGAATCAGTTGAAAGTTTTTACACATCTTCACAGCATCTTAGAATGGTTTGGGTCAGAAGGGACTTTAAAGATCATCCAGATCCAACTGCCCTGCCATAGTCAGGGAACCTTCCACTAGACCAGGTTGCATCTTCACTTGAAATGTATCCAAGACTCCTGTCATAGTCCAACCTTTTGGATAAACATAAGTCAGGAAGCAAGACATGCATTTCTCATACCTTGGCATAGAAAAATTTACAAGATAATGATGTATCATTTTTTGTACTTATTTATTTTCATTCAATAAATGATGGAAATGTAAGAAAAAAAAAGAAGTACTACATTTTATTTTAAAATATTTTAAAATTAATACAATTTTTACTTCCTTCTCTTAATGACACTTTCCATTAAAAGTGATTTATGTTGTCACTAAGGCCAGTATTTATCCAGAGCCCATAACACAATTACAGATAGATAAAACAAATGCAGTCTCAGTGCTACTAGAGGCACTCTATTTTTCCAAGAAGAAATCAGTGTTCCTAATGTTAAGACCTAGTAGGAAAATTACCTGAACTCCTTTAAGAATGTGAGATGAATATGCAGATATATGTGTATGTGCATACATTTATGAAAAACAGTATAGAAAATGCAAAGATAACATGGCTGAAAAAAGTCTATCAAGACAGGACTTTTGATTAGTGAAATGTTATCCCTGTCCCATCTGCAAGGCTGTGTGTGCTCCAAACTTCAGTACAGGACAGCAGAAACACAGGAAAAAGGAAGGTGGTGGAAAAGAGCTTTGCCTTGCTCTTTCCTCAGATGTGAAACATATGTATGATACCTCAGAACCCAGTCTGCTTAACTGACTTCTCACATGCTGCAGAAATGGTTTACAGACCTCACAGAGACTACTTAATGAGACAAGGTGCAAATAAGGTTAAACACTGCAACAGCACTGTCTGAGCAAGATGAACAGCCTGTTTGGTACGGTAAGTGTGTAGTAAACACTCATGCAACATCAAAACATGTACAATCAGCTTTCTGCGTTTCCTTGGAGCTTCTGGTATCATATTTTAAAGGAAATAAAACTTAAGAGGTTACCCTCTTGTGATCCTGCACTTACAAATATTTAGGAACTTCAAATATGGCATGTCCTCCAAAAAGTCTTCCTTTCTGATAGTGATCAATATTTGCTATTTCTTTGGTGTTTTCCCTGCATGTATTTACAGGCAGAAACACTAGAACATTAGGTATGCTATCAAAAGCAATTTTTCGAGTCTCATCCTTCAGCTGCAAACTAGTTTTTTTTCAGTAATTTTTCCTAGATCTTTAGCATCATTAATCATGTTTTATAAGAAGGTGTAGGATAATTTCATTCTGAAAATGTGAGACAAAATTTTATATATCTAAGACTCCATGAGCACCGTTTTCATGTTGTTTCTAGCTTTTAATTTTTCATTTTTTTCTGAAATTTTTCAGTACAATGATGTCTTTAGTAAATATCTGGAAGAACCCAACAATATCTCTTACTCCATTATCATTTGCTAGTAATTTATTGTTTTTCAGCAGCTGATATTAGATATGCTTTTGTGTTGGATGTCTTTAGAATCTATTCTTTTAAACAACTATTTTTTTTTTCCTTAATAATTTATAGTTTAGAGAATTCAGTGTCACAACTTAAGATTAACTTTATTCTGGCCATATAAATTGGAGAAGGATTTCACTTTTTTGTTAAAATAGGGACGGACTTAAAAAAAAAAGTAAGAATAGTGACAGGTCCTATTGTTTACTCTAAAGAATAGTGTTTTGTCTTGTGCTATACATCTGTGCATACCTACTCAATCAATTTCTTTCAACTACTGTTTGAAAGTCCTTGCCAGAAAAAAATGCTAATGAAACTTAATTTTGTTCTCCTAGTGGCAATAATAAAGGTCAAGTTTGTAAAATGCAAAGTGGTAGCTTTAGAATTTTTCGAAACAAATTGTCATTTAAGGAGAAAAATGCTGTGTACAAGAACAATATTGTTGCAAAAGACATGAAGCAGCAAACCTGAAAGTACAAACCTGTTTTCTTTATACATAGTATTCTAAAACAGCTGTGAAGTTACAGCTGATTTCTGAACATAGAAGGAAAAAAAAAAGTGTGATTATTTTGTTAATCACTGAATGATTCAACTTTGAAGGTACTTGTGCAGATTTTTCAGACAGAACTTTACTCATCTGTGAAGCAAAATTGTACATAAAAAATAAACACTGACCACTCAATATTCTTAAATTAATATGCCTCTTACTTCAGGTTTTTGGAGAAGATGGTATTCTGCAAAATCTTGTACCTAATTTGGTATGCTTATATTTCAAATAAACTCACACTGTAAAGAAATACTTTTTTGCATCATGAACTAACTAGCAAATAGGGAGTAAGTAAAAAGGCAGAAGATTGGAGCTGTAACTCTATTTCTACTAGCCAATAGTTGAAACTGCTTGCCTTTTCCCTTTAGAATTAGACCTCTGAGTCAAGGTACACCTTCCACTAGGTATGATGAAAATATGCCAAGGTCAACCCACCTCATTCAAATTGAATGTTTTCTTGGTAAATTACAATTTGTTTTATTATTGTAGTAAAGAATAAGTATGTGTTATTCTCTTATTAAAATTTCTTTATAGATTTTAAAGGCACATAGTCTGGCCTGTTACATTTAGGGAAACTGGAAGATGCCTTTTGTATAAAATATGAAATTAATGGGATCTTTGAAATACTTTCTTCATGGATAAATGCTTCTCTCTCTTATTAATATCCAATTAAAATTAATCAATTTTCAGAGGAAAAGGAATGTATAAACTTTAATTGTAAAGTCTTATAGCCACTTTGGGTTAACCAACGGATGAGGTGCTATTTTAAAGGATTTTGGGGTTTTATTTATATTAAGTTAGCTAGTGCTATTTGAGATAGCTATATCTTGAACCTCTGTATCTAGTGTTGTTAATAAGAACCCTTTTTATAATTTTTAAATTTACTTAGATACTAACTAAAGGAAGAAACAATTAAATAATGAAACCAGAATTGTATCCCTTGGTACATTCCCCTTCTCATTGCACAATGTTTGAGTACTTTGAGTAATTGGATTAAGCTATATGAATTCTCTTGCCATTAATAAAGATGTTGGCAAAGACTTCCTGCTGTCTTTTTAATACATTTAGCAATTCCTTACAGAATAGCACACTCACTGTGATAGGAATAGTAGATTCCTTTGAAAAACAGATAAGTGATTTCTCTTGTGCCATTACTTTACATTCAAACATGCAGGACGATATAAAGTACAAGAAAAATTTTTTACATGTATTTTGAACACATATCGGAAGAAACAAGATAGTTGCTATACATTTTAATTGAAGGAAAACACAGTTTATCCAGGAAGTAAAACAATTCCCAGGGCACAGGTCACCAATTTGCCCTCAGATATCATCCTATAGTGAAGAATTAGCTACCATAGGTCACTCAAACTTGTTTTCTACCCACTGCTGATACCCTGTAAGTGATTATTTAATGGCTAATTAATTGAGCATGCTGTATTGCAACTAGAAAATATATGAAATATTTAATAGAGCAACAGGTAAACTAAGAAAGATCAGGTCAGAAAGGTCTTCTGAGGGTGAAAATGGGCCTGCAAGTCCTACACACACACAGTGAAATCTATAAAGAAATTATTTTAAAAATGTAAGTTTTTACTGTATTTGTTTCCAAATGCTTTTAGGGATCACTTACCCTACCATATTTTCATATGCTACTCTGCTAGTCTGGCCTTCACTGACTGCCAGACATTCATCCAGTGACTCTCTTAATCCCTTTCTGTAGTAGGACAAGAGGAGAAAATAAAATGAAAAATTCAGTAACTGAGTAAAGATATGGAGAACAATTAATGCTTCTGCCATTAAGAGAAAAACAGTCTAGAAATCATGGATATCAATTAAATTTATTGACAAATAGATTTGGAAGGTGAAGGCACCTTCCCCTAGGCATTTTTTCTTCCCCAGGCTTTTCTTCACCTTTTCATTTCTTACTCCTTGCCACCTCGTCCTCCCCGAGGGCTGCAGGGTGGTTGGAGAATGGGCATTGCATTCAGTTCATAGCAATCCATCTCCCCTTCTTCAGGCTGTTATCCTGTTCCAGTATGGGTGCCCTTCTTCAGGACAAACCTGCTGCAAAATGGGTCCTTCACCAGCTGTGGTACTTCAGTGATATCTGCTCCAGCATGGATTCTTCATGGGAGCTATTTTTTTCAGGAAAGATCCACCTGCTCTGGTACTGACCTCCACGGGTTACAGCTGCCCCAATGTCATCCTCCCCATGGACCACAGGGGACCCACTGCCCTTGTGCCTGAAGCACCTCCACCTCCTCCCTCCTGTATGAACTTTGTGGGCACAGGATCATTTCTTGTGTTTGCTGTTTTCCTCCCATAGTCCTCTCTGCTTTCTGACACTTTGCCTTTTTAAAAAATGTCTTACCACAGAATCACCACCAGCGTGGCTGAAGGGCTCGGCTGTGCTCGTCATGGCAGGTGGGACCAGCCACACCTGGCTGTGTGCAGCCCATGCCCTTTGCTCACACAGGAGTACTGCCTCAAACCCTCTTCTAGTTATACTTAAAATAAACTTCCTTTCATTTCCACAGTGATTGCATGTACCCTCATATCTAATAATGAATTTAAAGCAAATGATGAAATAATTTTTCATTAGGAATCTAAATTTTTTGGTGAATCTATATTAAGAACTGTTTATCCACAACTAAACACCTGGTCATCTGAGACATAAACTAGATCAGGTTTGTGTTGGGGTGTTGTTTCTCCAGTGACTCAAAAAAACTATTTGTCTCCATCTATTACCTTCACCAAACTTTGTACCAATCTCACAAGAAAATTTTTGTGTTTGAGTGCTGCCCATGGCAGTAGCTGAGTTTCAGTAAGCACAGACACAAAGAGCTACAAAATTAAAACAAATAGCAAGCCATAAAATAAAAAAGAATTTTAAAAATCCTGCCATGAACAAAGTTATTTTTCTTAATTACTCCTGTAAAAGTCTGAACACTAATACTTATTGGATAACAGTTATTCCATGATAATAACTCTGACTAACACCTTTCTGACAGGTTAAGTCACTCTGAGTTTATTTTTGTATTGGTACTGGTATGTACTGGTATGACAAGATTCTTCATTATTCATTTAAGTTATTCTTCCTGCATAAAACTTCTACTATATTAATTTAATGTCTGCCCATGATAACATTGTCATGACACTGTTTTTCCAGATTGCTACATTTAGATAATGGTGTAGTCTAGATGATTGCTATCTCTTTTACTGAAGTCAGTCTTGAAATTCTCACTCATGATTAATCTATACTTTCCTCTCAAACAAATTTGCCTTTATGAATAAGATCTATGATAGCTAAAGATGTAACTCAATTCTTGTAGGAGAGAAGATTCATATATTCTTCCAGGGAAGCTGAATCAGGCTTTTTGCTATTATTATAAGCATATATGGTCTTTACTGATATTGCAAAGACAACCTCTTTCCAAGTTGTCTGTCCACACCCCACGTTTATGCTATAGTCATCTGGTCTCTACATACCTAGTAGAGCATCAAAATCTACTCAAAGAGTAGATATCCCAGATATCCTAGGGATATCCCAGACCATCTGCTGTCATGCTCAAAGTTTAAAACATCAATCTGGGGGTAGAAGAAGTAAGAGGGAGGACATTTGCAGCTATGACATTCCTCTTCCTGGAGGAATAAGTGACCCTATTACTCTCTACAACTACCTGAAAGGAGGTCAGCCTCTTCTCCCAGGAAACAAGTAATCGGACAAGAGCACACAAGCAGCACCAGGGGAGGTTTCAGGAAGAATTTTTCACAGAAGGAATAATTAGATATTGAAATGAACTGCCCAGGGAGGTGGTGGAGTCACTGTACCTGGAAGTGTGTAAGGAAAGACTAGACTTAGCACCAGGTGATGTGGTCTAGTGCACAGGGTGGTGTTGGGTGATGGGCTGGACCTGATTTTGTGATTTTGCTTTCCTGGGGATGCCTGGATCCCTGCTTGCCCACAGGAAGGGGTGAATAAATTCCCTTACTTAGACACACAGCTTTTGTTATACTGGTTAAACTGTCTCCACCTGCAAGTTCTTACACCATTGCCCCCTGACTATCTCTTGCATCTTGCTCATGTTTCCAAGCTTTCTACAAGAAGTAGATCTTTTACAGTTCTTATCTTTTACAGTTCTGTCAGGCAACTCATTTACATGGTAGCTCCATATTGAATTGCATAGTTTTAAATATGAACTTTGTCTCCCATCTAAAGAGATTTATTATTCTCATCAAGAACACCATTTGTGAACAAAGAAAGTTAAGTTGTGCTTTGGAACAAAAGATAAACATTTCTTGTAGCCATTTATTTCCTTGATGTCCTGTTGTAAGGCTCAGCAGACATTTTCATAAACTAAGGTCATGTTAGAGGTTAAAAAAGTACTAATACTTACCAACTACTATTTGTAGTTGATCAATAAATTATATAATAGCTGCTCATTCTTTCAGTAAAATACCTCCCCTTTTCTCTATATAAATTACTGTACTGTATTTTTTTCTCAAGGTTTTGCATCATTCCAGATTAGCAAGAGCACAAGGCAGTTTCATTTATTGCTCTATATATCTTGAAAGAATTCACAAATTATTTAAAAAAAATGAAAGTTGACTTGGTGTCTAGCTTAAAAAATATTAGTTTCCTTAATCTCTTTTCCTCCATTTTGGAAGATGAATATATATAGGTGTGCAACTTCTAAAATTCAACAGCAATACATATTCTTTTTCACAGCATCTATTTACATCACCTTGAATAACAAGCTGCTCTACAATGTGCTTTTTCACACCCTTCCTTGTCTCTTGCTCAGTAAAATTCTAAATGATCACGAGCTTTCAAAATGTCTAACAGAGAGAAAGGAGCTCTCATACTAAATGTGATAGGTCAGGTCACTACATTCTTGTGTGTTATTACTAGAAGGACAACATGTATGGCCATCTGTATCCCACAGACCAACCCACATGATGTGTGTGAACAGGCCAAGAATAAACTTTGTGCATTTCATTAATCTGCAGTATTGTGGTTTTGATACTGAAATCACTTTCAAACCATTGGTTTGAAAAAGAGAATGCCTAACAAGTTGGGCTCAAATAATCTTTATAGATAAGAAAGTGCTCAGTGCAGGCAGGAACAGAGAGGCAGCAGAGCATTACAGAAGGGGTCAGCAACCAGTTCAAACTTCTAAAAGATGAAGTTTCTGTCAAAATAGTGCAAATACACACAGGCAGCACCAACATTTGTTATTGTTGATGTGTCTTGAGAGACACATCATTAAACTGTACCCAGAGAGCTCTGTATTTAAAGAAAATTCAAGGCCAAATTTGTAACCAAACACCATAACTCGCTGGTTGGTCAGCAAATGGAGTTCTGACACTAGAAAATGGCAGCAGGTATCAACTTGGGCTGCCAGGGCAGTGCTCAGCCTGTGGCAGAGCTGCTGCCAGCTTGCTCTAACAGCAAACTGTTGACCATGGGACATTTGTCTGGCCTGAGCTGAACCTCTGTGATGGTCACAGATAAACAAGGTCAGATAAACTTGGCAGTGACCATAGGACAGGCAGTCACCCACGATGTCCCCTGGAGCTGGGCAAGATGGCACCAGAAGCAGGGCTGGGAGCCAATAAGAACGAAGCAAGGCATTGATAGTGGAGCCCTGGAAAATGTTAAAGATAGACTTTGAAAATGTTAGGCTTTGTGTTTTCTCAGATCACTGCACCTGCGTAAGCAGTATGATGAATGATATAATTGTTAGATGTGATGATTGTTTAGTAACTAAATATAATTATTGTATAATCATAAGAAGAATCATGAGAAACTATGTTAGAAATTTAAGGGGGGAACCATGAGAAGCTATGTTTAGCTGAAATCTGTGTATACAATAGAACAATATAAGTTTAATAATTAAAATGAAAGTTATCTAACGATAGAGTATAAAACACGTTGACCTCGAATGTATGGTCAGAATCAGATTTGGGTGGAAACTACCCCGATTCCCAGAGCTCTTAAATAAAAAGCACCGCATGTAATCGCTTATGTGATTATGTGTTTTTGAACACTAACAGCATGGGGCACTAAAAAAAGCCAAAAACTGAGGAGGAACCATGAACTTAGTACATTTCCTGACAAGAATCCTGGGAAGGTCCTGCCTGCTCCAGATATTTGCTGTGCTTCTTTTTGTCCACAAGGTAGTTTTGGGATAACAAAATGTTCAGTTTAAACAATTCTACAACTTCACCTGTGTCACTTGCAATAAATTTGGTTTTTCCACAATCATTTTTAAGGTCTAAACTGTTTCTGCCTTTTTCAAATAATTTCCTTACTGGAATCTTCTGTATCTTGGGGATGGGATATAGAAAATTTCACTGAGATTATTAAATTACAACTTAGTTGCCTGAAGTTAGATTTTTAAAATTTAAAATCTGTTCTCCTAAGGAGAGAGATGCTAACACTCTCCTAAGTGTTCTCCTATGGAAAAGCATTTTATCTCCCATGGTAGCAAGTATATAAATCACAGCGCTGGTGCATATGGAATGGAAGGCAGAAGAGAATATGTTTTCAACACAAACCTGGTGAGGTTTTGGATATAAAGTTGTTGTAATAAAAAAGGAATAGTATTTATATTTTAATTTGGAGACTCAGAATCTGGGGGATGGTGTGCATATCAAAGACCACTGAGCTTCTTGATTT
The DNA here is from genome assembly GCF_037042795.1 of Molothrus aeneus. NCBI lineage: Eukaryota > Metazoa > Chordata > Aves > Passeriformes > Icteridae > Molothrus > Molothrus aeneus. Next base: position 139,942,677 of record NC_089646.1, on the reverse strand, counting down.
ACAAGACATGCAATTAAGCATTAGGGACTTGATTCACTTGCCTGACTGGAAACATTTGTCCTGCTTGGAGATGACCCACGTATCCTGTTCAATCTCTGAAATTGTCTGAATTTTTCAAATATGTCCCATATTTGAGTCCCATGCAGCTGTTTCAGATATTTAGGGGAACTCAAAAAGCACAGGAATTTTCCTTTGGCAGTTGAATGGATCCCTGACTGAATCATCAACTGTGACAAATCTTGCTGAAGTTTGATCTATTGCAGTTTTACAATTTACTCTTCATTTTTTAATTCATGGAAATGGACAAGACATAGAATCATTGGAGCTGGAAAAGACCTCCAAGATCATCAAGTACAATCTTTGACTCAATAGCATTGTGCTCATTAGCAGTTTGGCCATTTCACCTTTGTTACTTAGCTCCTTTCCAACAGAGCTGGAGAACTTTTGGCTTTCAAGACCATCTGAGGGACAGAGGTTCTCTTTTTCTAACAGTGTAAATCACAATATCCTCATTATATCTCCTCTTCCCATAACTGACAATGTCCCCCCCCAAGACAAACCTAGCCACCTTATTTCCCATATCTACTCATGGCATAAATAAAATAGATGTGATCTGCCAAAGAGGTAACACAAAAATAGAGGAGAAAAAAGGGAAGAAAGCACATCTATATTCCTATTTCTATAATCCATGAGGAAAGCAAGAAAGGAGGCATTACCTTGCCTTATCTAATATAATTATTTTGCTTCTTTAATTTAATTCTGCCTTTTCTGTTCCTTTCAAATTTGTGGCCTGGAAAGAGGCATCCCTGGTTTACCTAGCTGAGATAATCTGTTTTCTACAGTCATTGGTAATATTTGGTGCTGCCAACATTGAGCATTAGCTTGTGTTTATACAGGAACCTAAACACTACAGTACTACTCATGTAAATAAGCATACTGGAAGATACTAAACTTTTTATTGTATGGAAATGTGTAAATCAGCATATCCTAATTTCACATTATATATAGGAAAAATGTGAACAGATTTTGTAGGAGGGGATATAGTGCTAAAATTTGGCATGCATTTTAATATTACTTTAAAAATTGGGTAATGACAGGACTTTTTCAAAATAAGAGAGATATACAATCTCAACAACAATCAAGATATATTGTTGGTTTGGGATTTTATATCAGCACGTGTGTACATACAGTGCAGTAATAAACAATTAAGAAAACCACAGTGTTTTGCATAACAATCCATTATATTCAGTATTAGTTTTTCCAGAATTATTAAACTGGTTGTCCTTAATGTATAGATATTCTGAAACTACTACATGAAATGAGACTTTTCTTTTTATCCTTTTCAATTTTTTTTTTAAAGGAAAATTGAGTTCCCCAGAAAACTAGTAGAGCATTGATTAGTTGCTCTGGAGACTGAAATCCTGTAATTATCTTCAGAGAGGTGAAAGAGCTTCTCTGCATTCCCTGTGATAGCAGGAGGCAGCATTGTAACAGCAGGATATCGTGCAGAGCCAGGAAGACAAATCACTGGAAAAGCTGGATGCCTACCTAAAGGCATGGTAACTAAAAGAGCAGGTTAAATATCATTAGCTCATTAGCAAGTGAAGTTTGGATATGTGGGATGCATACAAATACCTGATGTTTCATAGGATTCACTTTCTAAGTAATTTTTTATTTTGCTAAACAGGTAAGAAAAAGAAAATTAATGAAGATATACAAGTAATTCTACTAACACCTTGGTTTTAATGCACTATATTATTCTATATTAATATTTTATGTCTATAGACAATATTAACCTGATTAACATGGTTTTGTCAATACACAAACTTATTACTCTACACTGTAATTACTAATTTTCTATAAAGAGGGCTTCCTTTGGTCTTCCATTGTTTTGTAAGCAAAGAAAATAGAAAAAACAAGAAAGTCAGAAAACATTTCAGGAGTTTTGATGGCAGTATTAAAGTTTAAGACATTTTATATTTAGAGGTGAAATCCCATGTAGAACTCTTTCTAGTGCAGCTTACCCTTTTTATATAGTATTTATTTCTATTTACTGAAGTAACTATTTCTATTTCACTGAAGTAACTGTTCTTCTCTGATGTCAGTAATTATTTAAGTCTAGCAGAATTTGCCTAAAACATAGAACCCCATTTCATTTGTGTTTAATTTTCAGAATAGCAAAAAAATTACAATTATAAATTTTCTTTGAATGCAAGCACTAGAATTTAAAAACATCTCACAAAATATATTCTTTGTGGTTTAATAGTGTTTTTATATAATCTAGCTAATGTTATTTTAATTCTATTTTCCTCTCTCTCACCTTGGGCTGCAGACATTCTTCAACACTTAGATTGGATGTAAGCAAAGAGACATTTTCCTCCCCCCAGGTTATTTTTTCTCCCCCTAGATTATTTTATACATCTTTCAGAATAAGTTAGAGGCAGGTAAAACTGAGGCCAGTTATGTAAAGAGCATGTACATCACATTCGGTAATTCTCTATAACATAATAAATTTAAAACCCAGGCAATCAAATCAAGAAAAACCTCCATACTTGTATGTTCTGTTAATTTTAGCTGTGCACAGCTAAAAAGCTTACTTTTTCTACAAAAGACAGAGCAGCAAACTTGGGGTTATAAGGTATGATCTACAAAAATGTAAATATTACAGATAATTGCTTTATAGTATTTACATTGGTAACAGCTACCACTACTTCCTTAAAAACTTTATATTTTCTGAAGTGAATTTGTTTATTGTTCATAAACTCTTTATATTTTCATCATTGAAACAATATGACTGTTTCATACAGAGGCTTCATAAGACCTCCCAGAGCTATGTGACTTACCAGCTATGCCTAATGTTCAAAAAGCCCATAAAAGTTACATTTAAAGAGTGAAACAATTCCAGAGGTCACACAACAATGCAGCCAATTGTTCTTATCATGCAGAATACTACATTGGATTATTTGTTTAGGCCTATTCAATTTAGTCAGAGAACTGGTTACTTTAAAATTCTTTTCAGAGCATAGAACAAAGTAGAATTTAAACACACTTTTTCCTTGAAGGACTTGGAATGTTGATCACACTGTTTGACCTTAATGACTAAATTTTCCTTTATATCATAAAAATTAAATAGCCTTTAAATCAGATAAATTCAACTTCTCAAGAAACTAATGCTTCTCGAACCATTGCTTGAGTAAAATGCTTGAAACACGTATATCATCTTTAAGTCTTAAAAGAAAATTATTTGCTGAACACAGAGGTGTTGAACTTCTCCAAGCAAGAAAGCCAAGTAAGATTCACCAGAAGGGTAAACAACACTTCCCATAGATGTCAAATATGTGATTTAAGAGTTAACCCTCTCAGATTTCCTGGAGGGTTTTCAGGCAGTGCATCAAATTCCTAGTAGATTGTCAGGAGAATGGATGATGGTAGCAGACACATCATTCAATATATATTCAGCAATGGAGTGTCTGTCGTTAGAGCTGCTGTACTTCATGGTACTGCTGGTTGTGTTTGAGAGAAAATGTTGATGAATGTTTTGCCTGGCTCTAGAAATGCCCTGCAGAAGCTTCATATGTGGGTTTTCAACATACCTATTTTAGTTTTCACATCAATACCCACACATTTCCCAAAAGTCTTGATAGGGTCCTGCACTCCTGAGTAGTCCTTTACAATAACGTTTTGATTCAGCAAAGTCATCTAATTTTGCGCAGGTTTGCAGATAAAAATCTATGAATAAACTGGGAAAAAAAACTAGATGAGAATAAAATTATACAGTAGGCCCATTAATAGATGAGGTCAATGAGAATTGTGAAATTATCGACTTTCTTCGTAAAACAGTCTCTAAGGTAAACTAAATGAAGAAGCAGGGGGAGGGAAATGTCTAAGCATGGGACAATAATGCAAAAATAAATACAAAGATGACTCTAGTAATTACTGATCAGACCTGCATGATAGCCAAACCAGTGGAAGTATTCCACTCATAAAATTGAATCGGATTAAACATAATTTTTAATAGTAGCCATGACAGTAATAGTGCCTTGTATACACACAGTCATAAACAAGTGACCTTTTGAAATAATGGAGTAGTGGACACAATCTTAAATCACTATGTGCATATTGATTAAAGTATTTCACAGAATAGTTTGGAAAATGTTCCCATTAAAAAAAAAACACACACATACAAATCTAAGTTACCTGTAAGCACGGGGAATTGCTGTGAAGATAATTTGTTACTCAAATTAGCTTCTCTAAGAACATGAGCCAGGAACAGAGCCAATTTATTTTAACTTAAGAAATTCAAATAAATGGCAGCAATTAAGGATCATGTTGCACCTTTTACTGCCATAGTCCATCTGAGTAAGAAAAGGTGAATTATTTAGGTAAAGACTGTGCATTGCATTTTGAAAAGATTTGTGAAAAGTTTTGGAATTAGAATGTTAACTTTTGTATTTTGTATACACACCTCATGTTTTTTATACATATATGTTACAGAATCAAAGATTTTTCTTGTCTTTTAATTCGGACATTCTTCTCTCAGCCTTTTTACTTTGACTATTTTTTTTCCCCCCTGAAATTTCTTCTTTTGGAAGTAACAGACCCTGAGACACTGGAATTTCTGTGAAACTCTGAAAGTGTTTATACAAAAGCTTATTAGTTGAATGTATTTGTTTTATAAGTATACCTAAGTGTTTCATATTTGTGTACATTATGATCATCATAATAAAATATCTTTGTGTTTAGCAAAGTATACAAAAGTACAAGAAAAAAATGTTCTAAATGCACTTAACAGAAATACTTAATTTGTAGACAAAAGAAATGTTGATGTCATGTTACTAATATTTAAAGAATGAATGAAAACATGATTTTCATGAGGAAGTTTGACGCTGGAAATACCAAGGAAGTGGCAGAGATGACCTAGTAGGACATAGGGCATGAGACCTTGCCCTTGGAGAGGGAAAGGGATTTCTTTTTTGTTTTTTTAATACCTAAAGGAGGCCAGAGGAGATGTAGAAGTTAGGAATCCCAGTGCTCATTATTTTGGTCCTATTTCTTTTACAGCATTAAACTTTTTTGGGCAAACAACGTCTTCTCTTCTTAATAGAAATGAAGTTTCCAGTTTTTCCAAAATAGATTACATGAGACGCTACAAGTCAGATCTAAGTGGTGTTCTCAGTTACATTTCACAGCAGCATAGAATCACAGAACATCCTGAGTTAGAAAGGGCCCATCAGGATGACTGAATCCAACTCCCAGCCCTACAGATCACCATCCCTGAGACACACCATGTACCTGAGAGCTCTGTCAAGCTTGGTGCTGTGAAGACTTCCCTGGGGAGCTGTTCCAGTGCCCAACCACCCTCTGGGTGGGGAACCTTCTTCTGATATCCCACCTAAACCTCCCCTGACTCAGCTTCATGACGTTGCCCCAGGTCCTGTCATTGGTCACAAGAGTGAAGACATTCGTGAAACTCTGTGCTCAGTTTCAAAAGGCAAATTAAGAAGTGAAGGATTGTATTGCATGGAAGGTTTGGCTTTAGTGTTTTTCTCACCTAGGTTGCCAGATGCAGTGTTTTTCTTCCTGGAAATTCTCAGTATTCAATAATAAGTCCAACTTGAGCTTTTCAGGTGTCTAACAAATTATTTTCTCTATGGGGGTCTCTTTTCCTCATTCATTAGTCAACTATTTTCTCAAAATATGAGGGAAATTTATATCTGCAGCATTGGCACTCACTCTTCTAAGAAACTGATTTGGGTTTGAAGTTTACAAAGATTAAAAAATTAGAAGTGAAAACTGAATGCAAATTTCCTCAGATGACACATACATACACACCATACATGCAGAACTGTGGTTTCTGTAAGATCCTGAATTAAAGATGATTTTTTGCTAATTAATGCATTCAGTATGCATATATAGTTTATTTTATTTAAATTTATAAATTAATAAATTTGGACAAGCAAAAGGGGAAAGCAATATATCCATCATGATGTTCATATTAAATGTAAGAAAAAAAATAGAATTATCTCAGCACAAAAGCTCTAGAAATCCTGTAACTGCAGTATAAACTCCTCTTATTTTAAAGTAACAGTAACTTTCAAACACAAGTCAAATATAACCAGTGCATCTGAATACACGTGAGTCTCCAGAGAGCCAAAAATTAACTTTGAGTGCTGAGCATGCCTCACAATCCTAGTAGACAATATCATCAGGACTACCTGTTCTTGTTCAGAAATTTGCCAGCAGCTCCCAAAAGACAGGCTGTAAGGATGTGGCAAAGGTAGGAAATTTGCTACTTTCCAAGAAGCTGCAGTATGGCTGTTGACCTCTCTTGGATGGGAGGATTCTGATTGCACAGAGGGCAAAGGGAATCACTGCTGACTTGTAGTTTCTCCTACCTGAGAATATACCAGATTACTATTGATATATTTTCTGCTACTGTCCTAGATGGAATAGCTGTTCTAAAATAAAATTGTAAGGTTTTTAGTGTTGGAAGACCTTAATCAGACATTCAGTTCTCAGGCTCTGGGGCTAGACTTGTATTTTTAGCCAAAGAAAACTGGAGGTTTCAAAGTACCACATAAGATAGATGGAACATATCTTAGAATCATCAATTTGTTTGGGTTTTTTTTGATTTTGTTTTGTTTTGTATTTTTTGCCAATGACAATAATCAATACATACAAAGAGGCCTTTTGGGAGCATATTATCACTGTTCATTATAACCACTTTCTATAGCACGTACTGACCAGATATAATTTTACGCATTGTCCAAAAAGGTTGAACAGAAGAGTAAGTTTTAATTTTCCTATTTCACTTTCTATTGAATCCAAATTCCAGGAGCCAAGTCATTTTTGAAATGGCAATGGTTGAAGTATTGGCTAAATCTAAAGTAGTACTCATTGGAAAAAAAAATCAATATGATCCAGTATAATCCATAATTAGTTAATTAGATCTAAATTAATGCCAACATAAAGAAAAGGGAAATGTTGCATAATTTTTATTTCTCCATCCGCATTAAAGCTGTTTACATGAATTTGTCAAATATTTATGCATTCCTTGATCTGGCCATTTTTTTATTGTATCTTAATTTATAAACTTAATTTTTGATCTTTAGCTCTTACCTCTTAAAATAACTGTCAGAAGAATTTCTTCCAGACAGTAAGAAATGTGTTAGGTTTTATGAATATGAATTTACTTTAAAAGATAGTGGAGGTGAATAAAATAACCCAACAACCTTCAAGACCTTTTATATCATATTGCTGAATTATAATGAATTGTTTGTAGAGCCTAAAAGAGTTACAGACTGAATAGTGGAAAAGGTATAAAACCTGATTATATTTCTAATTAATTCAGGCTTCACCTTGAAGGATATTGTTGTACAAGAAAAATTAGTTCTTATAGTTAGATTACTCAAGACATTTTTTTTTAGGAAACATTTCAGAGAGTGTTTATATTTGTTTTATTAAAAAAAACCAAAATATTTTCAATACTTATTGGTACAAAATAAAAAAAAATAAAAAGGACTGTAGGTAAAATAGGTGCACTTTTCTTACTCACAAAAAAGATTATATGCAGAGTTATACAAAAGTTTTCTCTCTTGTGTGCTTAAAATTCAAATCTTTAAACTGCACTTATACTTTTAAATGCGAATTTCCTGAAACAAATGGTGTTCCCTTTGGGATTGTAAAGACTTTATGGTTCTAAGCTCCTCTTTAAATAAGATCAACTGTAGATCAAAAGTGACCTTATACCAGCAGCACCAGAGTCATAGAAATGGTCTTGATATTAGGAAGGGAAAAGTGCTTTGAAAGGACAACTAGACACACCACATGGCACAAAAGGGAGTAACTAATACTTAATGAAAGTTCACAGGTCTTTAAGGAGACCCAGAAAATCTCAAAACCCTCAATGTTCAAATTTTCCTAGAATTCAGAACAAAAAGAACCGAGTCATATTTTTCCTCCTGCATCAACAATGAATGAAGACAACTTAAATTATTACAGTTTTAATAACATTTCAAAATAGTATACTTCTGTTTGTAGCTAGTTATTTAATACATACAGACCCATATTTAGCACACCTGCATTAGTAGAGGCACTGCTTCATTTATTTATTTAAGGGGAAAAGCACTCTAAAAATATCTCTTATGAAAATCAAATCAAAATTATTCTCCAAGATAAATATTAGGCCAGCCTGAAAGAATTGATCTCAAATCATTGTAGCTGTGCAACTGAAATAGTATGGAAGTAGTTATGTTAGGTAACTGACACCAAAGCAGATTGCCTGTAAAAAATAACAGTGTTGTGTGAAGAAAGTATTTAAAAGGAGAAATCAAAAGATATGTCCTCTAAAGTTATGTTGAATGACTGCAAAATGTGGTGCTGCTAACAATGAAAATATCAGTGCATGTTTAGTGTACAGATAAACAATTAAAATTGCATTCAGGAGGCATGATAGATTAGAATAAGGAATAGAAGAATGTGTGATACAACATATAAATTACTTACTGTGCAGAACTGTGGTGTCAAAGCTGGTTATGTCAGCAGCTGCTGAGAGCCATGATGCCAAGCTATCACACTGCCCTGATAGCCAAGCAAGCAGTGTCTCCAGGATGGGATCCAGCTTCTGCCCGGGCATGGGAGTGTCTGACCTGGGGGAGGCATGCAGGGAACAAACCATGGGCCAATGAGAGGCTGGAATGACAAGGGTTAATGACTCAAGCAATCAGCCACTTGCAGAAGCAGCAGGCGCTTTGCTGAGGCCAGGTTTGCAAACACACACACACACACACACACACACACACACACACACACACACACGCACACGCACACGCACACACATCCAAACCAAGGGGAGGAGGACAGTTTTTGAGTGTGTGGTGGCAAAACATCTGATCTGTGTCAGAACAGGCCAGATGAAGACCTCCACCACTGAGGGTGGCCTCATCAAATATTTAATTAGCAAAAGGCTGGGCTGTGAACCAGGTAAGGCTGATAAGCAAATTCTGGATGTGAGATAATGTTTTTAATGATGCTAATGTCCTTCTTCACACAACTGGCTCAGGTGTAAAACCTCCCCCCTACACCTCTCTGGCAAAGATGTCCAGGTATTCATATTCACACATAGGCCTGAAGGTAGTGACATAACTCACCCAACTATGCTGGCTGGTGTAAGAAGCATCTGTCAAGTCTTACAAGGTGTCAAAAAACATCAAAGACCCCTGAAGTACCCCCAGATTCATTTCTGGGGCGGGGCCATCCACCAGAGGACTGTCCATGATCCAGTGCTACATCAAATATTGTAAACCCCCTCTGCCCCAAGGGAGGCACCTGGCTGCTCCCACCTGAACACATTGAACATTATGTTGTATGAGCTTCCCCACCCTTGTGGATCAGGAATGAGAACAACATTTTGAACATCGGATATAGAAACTGTAACAACTAATTCTCATTGCTGGATTCATGGGTGGTGATGTCTTTCCCCTCTGCTATCTATTCCTAACCTTTCTTTTTCTTTCTATTTTTTCCTTATATGTTTTCTTAAGTGATATCTTTATACTTTTATATTTTTTCACTTCTATATTCTGATAATCCAAAAATGGCTACATACCTTCTTTCCTGTGCAACCAAATTGTTCTAAAATAAAGCTGCCATAGATACATATAAACACTTGTCATTCAGTGTCATTTTACACTAATCAGCTCCAAGGGATCTAGTCACAAGAACCTCTATTACCCTGCCTTGGGGGTGGGTTATGACAGTCAGGCATGAGTAGCTCATCGCTCAGCAGCTGCAGCTTGGGGTTTTGGTGTGGCCTTGCACTACTGGAGTGAGGAGCAGAGTGAACAGCAACAGAAGACAACAAAGTAATCAATGCAACTGATTTTGTTGACTATAAGCAGATTTCTCTGTCCCTTCTTTTGATCTCTGTTGTAAATATGAGCCGATGGTATTCTCACCTTTAACTCCACTTTTGAACGTTCAGACATCTTATCACGTGTGTTAAGTAGGTTCTGCTTAATGCTTATGGAAACCTTTTATGCTTTGTCCTGCTTGGCAATTGTTTTTGATGTGGCTCCAAAGCTGCAGATCACATCCTACTTGTCACACATTCTTGTGTTTTGCAGGTCCTAGATGAACTTTGCTTGAAACTGAGTAAGGGTCACCTCCCCAAATGACCACCAGAGAACCCCAAAGAGGAGCACACAGGTGCAATAACAAGTATTGAATAAGGTTACACAAGCTAGATGACTAGGTAAGTGGTAACTCGGTATTAGGTGGGTTTATGTAAATTTTAGTGTAGAAATTATTTTGCTTTTTACTCTCTGGTGTGCTTGATTTGTGGAAAACTTCCACTTTGCACCCTGCACAGAATAAACAATGTCTTCTTTTTAAACCTGACTCTTTTCCATGTTTAAAGAATTCCTAAAATTTGGCAACAATTTGATTAAGGATCAAATTGAAAGGAGAATTTAATTTGCAAGTCCTTAACTTTAAAATATTCTTACATATTTAAATCAGGAGATGATACAAAATTCCTTGTTGATTTTCCCCAGCTCTTCTATAGTAATAATCATTTATTATTATAGATAAATTCTACTTCAGGAATTTTTTACATTACTGGAAATAATGATATATCTGCTACTATGTTAGTATTGTGCAGTAAAGCTCTATGCCAGGACAAGCATATGCCTGATCTGTATCTATAACTGTAAAACTAGACTCTCATTTGTCAGTTAATATGAAACCAAACCACTGTCATACATCAGAAACATATTTATCATACTTATGGTAAGAAAAATGATGTTAGCATGTAAAAGCTTTATCATTCTATTATTGATTTAAATTAGCCTGAAACAGTGCTTTAGAGTCCATTATTCTTCCACTGCTTAGTCTCAGACTACTCTACATCATCAGTACATCAGCTGATGGTGTTCAATGGCAGTAAAAAAAAAAGAAAAAAAATCCAGCTTTCAGTGGCTGTGACTGATCTAACTTCTCCCTTGCTAACTGAGATCCATTAAAAGAACAGCTTGGAAAATTGCAGCAGCTGCATCCACACAACCAGTCTTCTGACTTGTGAAATAAAACCACAATTTTAAATTCACCTACCTGTAACTCCCCTCAGCCACAACTTTACATTAAATTTAAAATTTATGTAAGTTTTCTTTCAACTTAAAGTACAAAAAGTACTCATGTTGCCACAGAAAGTACATGATTAACTCTCCCTTAATTTTCCCAAGTGAAGTACCTTTCCAAGTGAGGTCCTCACATGGCTAAAAAATATATTATTATATTTGAGGAGTTAATCCAATTTCTTTTAGCCTAATCTAGAATAACATTTTCAGCTTTTCTACAAAGTATAACACCACTTCAATGCATCTCAGGTGAAGGAAGTGAATTTGCCAGTTCTATTTTAAACACACCATCTGCGGCATTTCTGTTGTAAATGTTGTAGTATATACACCACATTAATAAAATGAATAAGACCTGACATATGAAAAAATCCCAGGTTTCTGTTCCAGCTAATATATAGATATATGAACAAATATATATATAAATTGGCCCTTATTCAGAATTGTTTTTCTTTGGAAAATGTCAATGCTACTATTAATAGCAATGGTTTAGACTGTACTAGTATTCTAATACCTGTTTAAACTCTTCTGATCTTGTCAGCAATTAAAGGAAGAGATCTTGCTGAATAATGATTCTTGGCAAGGTAAACCATCTATGTTGCTTTCCTGACTCGGGCTGTCAGCAGCAAAAATTTAACATGGTCAGGTTTTTGTGACAATAAACTGATGGTGCTTGGACTCCTGAAAAGTTGAAAGAAAAGCAAATTTTTAGAGATGAAGGAGTCTGCCTTAAAATGTGTGTATGAATGTGGCATGAGCAAGTAAGATAAACTCTTAAATATTAACTTTTTTGTCATCTGATGCCTTATATTACCTATAAAATATTTGTAATTCTGACAGCTAATAAAATTGAATGGTTATAGAGCTTGCTAATACAATTGAATGGTTATACAGCTCTTCATGACACTTTGCTAATATCACTAAATGCCAAGCCATCACTTCATTGAAAATTTGGATAGAAATTTTCAAATTTTGCAGATTCTCACAACATTTTTTTGCATATTAATTCACCTTAAAAACTCACTTTTTTCTGAATTATGATTTTTTTTTCCTTCTGAGTAAAGGCAATGTGAGAAGGGACATTTCCAGAATTCCTGAATGTCAGGCTTTTTGAGAGAACAAATATAGTGCTATGTACTTTTCTTTGGGGCTGGGGGGCACTTAGCTGTATAACCAAATAGTAAAATGTATTATTATCAGAAGCTCTCTCACAGTAATATCCTGTCCATTGCTGAAAAACTCCTTCTCCTGTTTATAGATGGGTCTTACATTTCTGTGCTCCTTTAAAGCAGAAGAGGGCTCTGGGACAAAGTTTGTGTGTACAACAGCAGAGATAGAGAAACATTTTAATAATCCACAGCAAAAAAATTATTCCAGACATAGAATTATCGAATCATTTAGGCTGGAGAAGATCTCCAAGATCATTAAGTCCAACTGTTAACCATTAAACAAGTTCAACACCAATTGACGTCCCTAAGCACTACCTCTGCATGTCTTTCAAGTACCTCCAGCAATAGTGACTCATCTACTTCCCTGGGCAGCCTGTTCACCAAAAGGCAGCTCTGGAAGCCTTTTGGTGAAGAACTTTATCCTAATATCCATCCTAAACCTCTTCTGGCACAACAAGAGGATGTTTCCTCTGTTCCTGTTACTTGTTACTAGGAAGAAGAGACCAGTCTCCCAGTCTCCAGAACCTCCATTCAGGTAGTTGTAGAGAGTGATACAGTCTTCATTCAGCCTCCTCTTCTCCAGAATGAATACCAGTAGTTCCCTCAGCCACTCCTCCCATCTTGTTCTTGGTCTTGTCCTCCCAAATGCAGCTCTCTGTCCATCCTTCTGCTGGTGCTTGCACTCATAGGCATGTGAATTCACCAGAAAAGCAAAAGGAGCAGGGTGAAAGAAATAGGCTGTGGGGCTACTGCAGGAGAGTTTTCAGACCCATTTGTGCTGGCAACCTATGGGTCAATTGTCTTTCATCTATTCCCCAGACCATGGAGAGAGCACTTTTTTCTCACCCCTGGCATGCTCATAGGGATTCTCAGTCAAGCATTATTTCTAGCTTTTTCTGTGCATTCCTATCTTCTAATGTAAATATGGAATAGAATTTCTATTGTTCTATTTTTCTAATAGGATAAATAAAACATATATCCTAGGATTCTGTCAGTTCTTATCAGGTCCTCGATAATTTCCTATCATCTTTAACTCCCCACTGGCACACTGGCTGGTAGCCGTGTTAAGTGTGTTTCCTTCATACTGTGTCAGCACAGTGCTGTAATCATTGCTTTATATTTTCAATGAGAACACAATTTACCTCCTTATACTTTTATTGGATTTTGTTCTAACTCCATACGTAGATGTAATACTAACAAAACAAAACAGAAAAACAACAATAAAGGCACAAACATCTTGATATTAGGTCTGCCCCAACTCTGACTTTTAACTGATTAAATTTATTGACTTTTAAAAGATGTCTGTGCCAGGACACTCTATTCTTCATGAACAGTAGATTTTAACAGGCTTCTTTTTATATTAATCTAAAAATACAGGGAAAATACAAAATCATTTCCTAAAAAATTATGCCTACCAGAAATATCACAATTTGCTGATCAGTCCCTGCAGCTGTCTCTGCTCTTAAATTTTTTTCTGTGTTAAGCTCATCAATTGTAACCAACTTGAGAAGTGTAGAAGTCACAGTATGTTTGGGAACAGTGTATGTGTGACTATATATTTGCAATAACCATAATTTGTCTAATAACTTTTTGGTGTTTAATGTAAGGGACAAGGTTTTGGTAATGGTGGCAGCTGCAGGGATGGCCTTTGTGAGCAGAAGCCAGGGACTTCTCTGTGCTGGACAGTCATTTCCAGATGGCTCCAAAATGGACTCACTGCAGGACACAGCTGAGCTTGGCAGAGCAGTCTGTGGTGTCTGGGAGAATTTATGTAAGACATAACAAAAAACACTGCACAGCAGGGAAGAGGACAGAGTGGAACAAACAGTCCTGCTAACACTGAGGTTAGAGAAGGAGGAGGAGATGTTCCAGGTGCTAAAGCAGAGACCACAGCGGAGCAGATATCCACACTACAGACCATGGAGAGTCCCACCCTGGAGCAGGTACATAAGTCCTAAAGAAGCTGCAGCCTGGCAGTTCCCTCATTGGAGTAGAAAAGGACTGCAGCCCATGAAGAGGGTCCATTTGCAGCAGAGGAAAAAGTCTGGGGAGAAAGTAGCTGAAAGGAACTATTACAGACTGGCTGTAGCCCCCACTCCCTCTGTATTGCTTGAGGGGAAGGGAGACCGTATTGTTGCGCCTTCATTTCTCAGCATCTAACCCTCTTTTTAACTGGTAATAAACTAAATTTTCCCCATGTCAAACCTGTTTTGCCAATGATAGACATGAGTTTTTCACCCAACTTCCAGGGAACTCTAGTTGAGAAGTGGGTTAGGGTAGCTGAGCAATCAGCCAAGGTCAATCTACCGCAGTTATAAAATATATTAAACAGATAAATCCCAAAAAGCCTATAGAGAACTTAAAATCCAAATGTCAACGCTTGGATTTGAAACAACATCTTAAAATGTTACTCAGCTTTAAAGTCATGGAATGGCAAAACATTTTTCTGCTTCTTTATTATTCTTAAAGTGTTTCTAGAGAAACTCACAGAAAATGTGGTGCTGTTGGATTCAGTCTTTTGGATCAAAGAATCCCTTCATCTGAACAGTAGTAACACCACTGGTTCTTTATTTTCTAATGCTTCCTTGGTGAATCCTCAAGTACTGGCAGAGGTTGGGGCTTGGATATGGCAGGTGGGAGGGACTTACAGGGCATGCTTACCCAGTTGAGCAGCCTCCTGTGGGCTGTAGTGTGGGCACCTGCTGTGATCTTAGTGTAAACTGAAACGACCATCCACCCCTTTAGATCTTTCTCAGTTAGTCCATTTTTCTGGTACTTTTTAGAGATGGGTTCAGGGCAGAGGTGCTCTCAAATCTAGGCTGTTCCTGTCTGAAATAAAAGATCTGCTGTTCCTGTCTGAAATAAAAGATCTGTGAACTCTTTGCCTAAAACACTTCTAAGAAGTAGTCCATTGAAATAGTCAGAGTAAGGGGGTGCTGGGTATATCATTAAAATAATGCCTAATAGAAGGGTGGCAGAGCTGCCTTTTCTTTATCAACAGCAACCTCTCTTCAGTCCTTGGTCTTTGTTTGGTGCAGATGCTGATTTCCAGGATGTCTCACATGACAAGACACTACTCCCAAAGCAGCAAGCACCTTGAATACCCAGACAATAGAATCACAACTAAAGGTGAACAGATGCAACCCAAAGAGACAGCTCTAACAGACTTCCTGGAAAAAAAAAAAAAAACATCCCTGCTGCAATCACTCTACACATGCCTTTAGGCGTAAATTATATTTATGGGAAATTTTAGCTCTTTAGAAATTTTTATAATAAGAATTACATGTACAGTATTTTTGAACAAATAAAATCCTCTTTGTAGTATTTCTCTATTTATAGTATTTACAGAAATAGTATTTCTGTAAATTTATGCTATTTCCTTGTAAAATCCTGTGGATTTTTCCATAAAGTTATCTGGTGTAAAAGCAGAAATTCTATACTATGGTAATAAGTGGAAAAAGAACCTTATCTTCAGCTACTAGCCATATATTTTACATATATATTTCATGTGCTTCTCTGATGTTGCAACAGCACTAGCAGAACAGGTAGTCCCAGTAGTTTTTATCTCTTACAGAAGAAGTAAACTTTAAGTTCTGCAGTGAAAATCAGTACCTGCATAGAATATCAGCAGCATTGTGATGGCTCACTACACTATTTGAAAAAGCTTCAGTTTTCCCACTTCATCAAGCTGCTTCCAACAATTGATCTGCATCACTTTCACCTTCTCTGAACTGATTTTTTTTTCAATCTATATTCTGTCAAGGGTTGTAGTGATGGGAAAAGTTGCTGAATGCATCTTGTATTTGTTCTAGAAGATGGATCATTATGAAATATTGCAAAATGTAAAGGGGAAACAAGAGGTCTACACTGTCTTTGGGAAAAAACCCCAGCTTTTTATCTACATC
Organism: Molothrus aeneus; assembly: GCF_037042795.1. NCBI lineage: Eukaryota > Metazoa > Chordata > Aves > Passeriformes > Icteridae > Molothrus > Molothrus aeneus. The sequence continues at coordinate 139,926,471 of NC_089646.1, read as the reverse complement.
AGTCACTGAGGAAATTATTATGGAACTAAGAAAAATAAAAAGTAGCTTTTGTTTTGAAAGATTTCAAACATAATTTAGAGGGGATGGAATACTACACAGCAATACAGAATCCAGATATTCTGCCTATTGTTACCGTCTAACAGAGATGCCAAACAAAAATTTAAAAAATCTTTTTTGAGTTATTTTGTCTCCTTTCAAACTGAATTGCTAAGAAGCTTGTGAAAGAAACTTGACTTTTGTCCCTGTTAATGGAGGTATACATCATGTCTATTTTTTTTTTGTTCAAATTCAGCACTTCTGCCTTCATATTCTCTTATTTAAGATGAAAAATAGAGATGAGTTTAAAAACTGTATTCTTTCCCTAGAAGACTTTATTTCCTGAGATTTTTTCTTCCTTTGACAAAATACAATATTGTTTTCTCTGATTAAGTGTTTTATTATTTTTCTGACTGTTAAAAGTTGTTTTGTACTGTGACTTCATGGTAAAAATGTAAGCATTCACACAACCACCTCTGCTGTGGTCTACAAGTCCCATTAAGTGGAGGGAAGTGGATTCAGTTACCTCAAAGGGAAACTTCAGTCCTAAGGTTTTTAATTTTTTCCCTTCCAGTTCTGCAAAAAAAACCAGAAAAAAACCTGAGCTAATGTAGCTGACCATACATTTTTGTTGAAAGTGGCAGCTGACACACTCAGGTCAAGGAAGGAATTGGAAATGTCAACTGACTGGTTTGAGGAGCCAACAGAGAAGGGATGGGATTGGGAATGTCCCCGCACGGTGACAGTGACAGAGCTGCGACTGAGCAGCAGTTACACTGCAGGGCATTCGGATTGCAGGAAGAGAGTCAGAATCAGTGACAAGTTGAGAGGGTGTCACATTATCAGTCTGTCTGTGTTACAGTATTGATCCGTGCCTGCAATCCCTCACACATCCAGGGTACCTGCAAACAGCTGAGTTAGTTGCTCTTATCATGGATGCAGAGATTCCCTGCACGGCAGGATAGTCATGTTATGCTAAGAAATACAGCTGAAAAATAACCTTCTGAGTAGGAATAATTTATTGTTTCATCAGCATTCAGTACCACAGCAGCAGTTCAGGGTAGATGAAAACCAAACAGAGGAACAAAGAGGTTCAGAAGAGTAGATAAAAGAGAGCAATGAAAGGAAAAACATTGCACTTAATGTGCTCAGGGAAAGCTAGAGGACAAAGGCAGAGCCGGAGGCTCTGTACTCGTGGGATCTTCCTTCCAGCACCATACGTGTTACAGATGAGAAGATAATGTGGAGATCAATTTTTTTATTGATAGTGGATAAACACAGGGATCTCATTTCTGTCTCTGATATCTGGAATACTATAACCATGCTATAACCTGTGCAACAGAGTTTTCTTGAATGTTTATATTTCTTCTCTGTTTAAGGAATTTTTGGAAATGTGAACTTATAGCTAGAACTCACTCACTTTATTTGGACATAAGCATGTGACTGAAAAAAGAAATTACAGTACAGTAAAATTTGTGTTTAAGTGTGATGGCTGTCACTCACAAATCTGACTAGCAAAAGGACCTCCCTCAGCCCTCATCTTTTGGCAGAAGCACATAAAGGAAAGGAAAATGATCTATAAAGGAATGTTGATTTCTGGAAAAGGTTTGTGTGTCATATTTTATGGGAAGGGAAAGATCTCTTTTACATGCATTTTAAAAAATATTCTAATTGAATTGCATAATTAAACTATTTGGGTTTCTATACAGAAGAAAGATGAGAAAAACCACTTGCCCTTCACAGTGAAAAAACTTTCTATATTAGACTTTATAATGTGTCTGACAGCTGTTTTTCTGTGTCTGAACTGACTTATGTGCACACAGCAGTTTGATATACATAGCCTGCAATATATGTCTTACCCTACTGTATTTAATCGGCAGTTAGGGTGTCAGTGGATATGACAGTAAAATCTGGAGAAACCAAGTCTTTCAAGGGATCTCAAGCATCAGTGAATGACTAGCAAAAGTACCTCCCTGAGAGAATTTGGATACTGATCTTTTCCATGGTTTAGCCTTAAGAACAACAAGAAAAAAGATCCAGTCTAAAAGGAGAGGAAATATGTCTGTAAACAACAAAAGGCAGCAGGAAAGCAAGTTCATGGCACAGAAAATGTGCCTTGAACCACAGGTTTTTGATTGCAATATCCTGGCATAGCACAGTCTCAGGAGCATAAGTAACATAATAACCATGCATGTTTGTCATTAGCAGCTGCAAAGAACTGAGCTCAGAGTCTAGGTTCTCCCAAAGGAAATATTCAGCCCAGTTATCTAAAATGGATCATCTATCTATCTGGTTTGAAACACCACCTATAGGACTTCATTTTACATAATAGTAGTAGTAGTAGTAGTAGTAGTAGTAGTAGTAGTAGTAGTAGTAGTAGTAGTAGTAGTAGTAATAATCATAATCATAATACCACCCATATAGATGACACAATTTCTTGTATAAATATTCATATTTATAAAGCATAAAAAGCTAAACAGTGGTCCATATACTCCCAAAAGATAATGCTAGGAGTTCTGAGGCAGACAATTATAGAATAACTTGTGGACAAGAGGAAAAAAAAAAAGGTTTTCATCTATATATGAAAATGGGTGGATTTTGTCCCTCTGAAAAAAGCTACCCCTGCTCATTTCTGAAAATTGGAATAGATGACCTTTAAAGGTCTGCTCCAAATCAAACCACTACGTGATTCTGTGATTTTATAGATTATTCTATATCCTTATTGTCTATAGCACAAAAGAAATGCCATTTTGCCTATGGATAGAGCATCACACAGGTCACCACATACACATCAGAAATGTTGATAACTACTTCTCTCTTTTTGGTTTAATTTTAATTGCTATTTTATGTTCTACAAGTTAACCAAAACTGAGACTAATAAATTTAACATTTTGAACACCAAGAACTTTCTAAGTAGGTAATCTAGATGGGTGAAAATATTTCAAGTGAAAAAAATTAATTGCCTTTAATGATAGATCCATGTTCCTACAAGCTTAATTGTTAAGTAAAAGTGTCATATGTCATACATTATACAACATCTAGCAACATTTAGCACCTAGCTAAAATAAGTAGAGGTAGGAAGTGGTAGACCTTAATGAGGCAAGAATTCCTCCAAAATAATGCACAAGTATAATTTTATTTCTACCTAGAGGCCATAATACAATAACAGGAAAGAAAAAGGAGAGCTTGAAAGGGAAAGCAACCAGCAGCTCTTAGACTTTGGTTTGCTATTATGTTTATCTCTTCTCAAGACAGAAGAGAGTTCTAAATTACTTTTTCCTTCTCTCTAAAATCTCAAGCATTGATTTTTGTCTCTTGAGTCTTTAAGGTCTTAATGATTTCTGACAGTTTTGACATCAAAACTTTCACAAAACTTAGATCTCTATATTCCTTAGGAGAAAATCTGAAATGTCTGAAAATGTTGGGTAGGTTTTAAGGACAAAATATTGAAATTTTAAGAAATGTAAAATATTTCTTTGTTGTAACTTGAGTCTTACATGTACTGATTAATGTTTCAGTCCTCTGACTATATCACAAATGTAAATTCACAAATGAGTATGGCATAACCTGAATTTAACTTCACTCACCTGTGTTTATGTGTCTGTGCAGATGTCTATGTATAAACACTCCAATACAGCTAAATCTGACTTTAATCCCACATAATGGGAAGGTCAGGCTGCATTCACTGACCCTGAGAGAATATGGCACAATATGGTTATATCCACGTGGGTAAATTCTCTTCCCCTTCAACTCAGAGTGCCTTGCAAATATTTTCTTCTTGGCTGGTCCCTTGGATCAGTGTTACATGAAAAGAGGAGGTTTCTGCAGCATGGAATCTGATTTGTCTGTCAGTGTTCCAGTAAACTTGAGACCCTTGTGCCCAACCAGTCTGTCAGCATCCAATTGCAGGGATTTTGCATTGCTCTGACCCTTCACCTAACAGTCCTGGGTCAGAGGGTGGTTTGACTGGCTGAGGCAGGGACACACACCATCAGCATAAAGGAATGTGGATCTTCCCACTTTGAGTGTGTTACCTGCTGCCGTGACTGCTTGTGCCTGTGAAAGATTCAACACTAACAGTTTACAGAATAACACTCTTTATTAATATAAGATTGTGACAGATTAAGGTTCAAGAATTGCCAGTGATAGTATCTGACTGCAAAAATGTATTCAAAGCAATATCTCTATTCCCCAATAAAAGTATTCAGCATGCATAGAATATGGTTCTTACCCAAAAGGGGTCCCTTTGGGGGAGCAAAGGGGTCCAGCCCCTTGACTGGTCCCAGCAGTTATGATGAAGCAGTTTGCATCAATACATGACAAAAGCAAAATAAGAGAACAGCTTGCCTTTTATATGGTAGCTTTTTGAACATAATAACAGTGTGGGAGTTATTTCTCTGGGACCATGTTAAATTCATGCTTAAATGATAACATCTCCAAATATCACAAGTTTTTCTTCCTAGCTCCAAAGAATGGGATGGCTGAAGAATATGACAGTCTTTCTCTCACTTTGCTTGACATTTTCTGTCACAATGTTGACACCACATTCTGTGTCCATATGTCTTACAAATACTTGTTAACATCAGGGAAAATCAGTTTCATTTCCATAATTTGCAGTCAGTATGTTTTTGTGAACACACTCTTCTACCCATTTCCTGAAGTGCTGGGTTGCATCTCCATCCTGTGGTGGCCATCCAGATCCTTTGACTTATTGCCAATCCAGCCCATTCTCTGTTTAAAGGGCTTCTCCCTGCAGCCTGTGTCATTCTCCCACCTCAACATTCTGCCTGCACCTCTCCCTTTTTCTCAGCTGTTTCTATCATATTTGCTAGTCCCAGTCTGGATGTCCAACCAAGTCCAACTTCTCCTTCCTTTTGTTGTAATTTCTGTTTCATGCAGTTACAGCTCTCTTTCCCCCTGAGTCTTAGCTCTGCACTGCCACTTTCAGCAGATTTCATATCCCAGACTTTTTTTTTTTAAACTTCCACACTTTGAATTATCACCCTTTGTTTTTCTCCATTAAACTATAAGTGGTCACAAAGAACACAGGAAGTATAAGGTCCCCAAAGGACTTGATGAAGAACTTTCAGCAAAGCTCTTCAGTGTTTTTTTTTAGTGGCCTCCTGTCAGGTTGTTTGCTTTGGATGAGGCATGGGTTTCTGTTCAGTACTAGAAATGGAAAGAAATAAAAATATGATGCTAAAGAAGAAATGCTAGTAGATGCTGTAGTAAAGTTTTCTTATCAAGAGTACATTGTGTTTATTCAGATATTTCTGAAGTAAGCAAATTAAGAATGATTTTGCAGGTTCAAGAGTATTCACCAGAACAGCCAAACCATCAAAACAAAGGGTGGCATAAAGATTATCATCTAATTTATTCCATTGAGTTTTTCTTCCTTATTTTGCCTCATTATATCAAAAATAACTGAATTAAAAAATTAGAAAAATCAATAAAACATATTAAAAGAGATGTTGTAATTATAACTAGTGTTTTTGTCCAGAGCAAACTGATGCAACTCCCACAGACCTCTCCAAAATCTTTCCTTGTACAGTAAGCAATTCTTACACTGATTTCCTTTGAAGTTGCTATGAACTTAGCTGTAAATTACTTGCATTTTTTCTAGTTATTTCTTCTTTTTCTCTCCTGAAAGAATGAAATTTTATCTCTATTTTCTCAATGAATAGAGATATTAATATGGAAAAAATAAGAAAGATGGTGGAGTTGTGCTTTTTCATCTTAAAGAGTACTTTTTTTAATAAGCTAATCACCCTAATCTTTTTTCCAGTGCATTTTTTCATAAAATATCAATATGTTTTCAGATTACAGAAAAGTTAACTTAATAAAATGGAAAAAAATATATGAAAAAAAGGATAACCAGAGAGTGACAAAGCAGCAAAATTATCCAACCCAAAATGCTGAGAAGTGTCATCAATTTAGAAGTTATTGTTTGAATCCCTTCTTTCATAAAGAAACAAAGTTTTGATACAATCTGTAGGAGACAGTTGTCCTTATTGACTTGAGATGTAGCCTTCACATTTTCTTCAGATGCACTAAGCTTCAGGTAATGATAAGATTAAATATTTATCTATATATCTATATATATAAATACATCATAAGGACATATTGCTTGTTATAGGAATTGTTATTTTGAGTGTGACCCGGGGCAGGGTGACCCTAAATTGACACACTGTATTTTTTCACTTTTGGCTATAAATAGAAGATTATTTGTTTCCTGGTTTGAGAATCCATTGGACTTATATGAAGTACAAATACATAAGCTGCATATATTACCAGCAAAGCTCCTCTTAAATGTCATTCTTTTCTCATCTTGAATGTCTCTTTACTTTTCCTCTTTGCATAACAGAAACTTATAAAACTGAGGAAAAATTAAGAAAAAAATTTAAGAAAAAACGAAATTATTTATCATAGTAATAAAAAAAAATCCCAAACCTCCGATGCTATCTGGCTTCATAAATATGATAATATTTTAATACTGGCATTAGAAAGCCTATGTAGTGTCAGTTCTTATGTGGCTATCAGTCTAAGTTAAATAATTTTCAAAATGCTAATTTTGAGCTGAAGGACAAGCAAGAAACAAAATTCACTCTGCTGCTCTTACCAGACTTTACATCTATCAAATTAAATGTAATTTGATATTCCAAGAAGCAGATCTTCGGAATGGTGTATGGGGAGCTACACAAACAAATCTCTTTAATGTGAACGTGACTTGAGCACATAACCTCCCAAGAGGGATTTATAAAAGGTACCCCTCATCATCTCTAAATGTATTTGAGTCAAAAGGCAGTCCTGGAAGAATAGAAATACTTTTTTGTTATGTTAATTAAAACCAGTAGCTCTAGCAGGTTTTTTTTGAGCCACTAATATACCAAAATAAGAGAAAAACATAGAAAGAATGAGGGAAGGAAGCAGCTATTTTGTGAGGATAAGGAAAAAAAATATTTTATAACCATCTAATAAAGAAATTACCTGCATAAACCCAGTCTTGAAAATATCTTTTATTAGTACAGCTTTGGCTGTACTTTGTGTATGAAAAAATAAAATTTTTACATTTTGGATCGTCAGTTTTATATAAATGTTACTTCAAATACAGGTGTGACATGTTTAGAGCAGGTTAGTCTGGTTATATTCTGCACATTCCAGGATGGAGAAGACTATCTTAGATTACTCATAGACAGTCCAATACTTTTGAAAGTCAGTATCTGCTTCAAGATTGAGAACAGCATACTATTGCTGTGGTTTCTGTTCCAGGACATTGATTATAAATAAGGAAATTAAATAGTAAGGCTTATTGGTGATTAGGGTGAAGAATTCACTTGATACTGAAAAAAAAATAGATTTTTGAAAAGTATTTCAAAATAAATGACATTCAGGAATCATAAATACTCAAACCAGACTATAGAATATTATAATAAAGGTGTAGATAGCAAAAATAAAAAGGAAGAAAACCCAAAATCCATCACAGACGTGACTTGCTCAGGCTAGTGAGGTGAAACACAATTAGAAACTGGAAGAACATGACCACTTATGGTAGTTGAATGGAGAAAAAATGGACATTATTTTTATTTTAGTGAAGTTTCCAGCACAGTCTCCTAAAACTTCCTTCCAGACAACCTGATGAAGTATAGATTAGCTAAGCAGACAGTGAAGCAGCTTAAAAATGCCTCAAATGACAAGCTTAAGTAACAGTGATGAGCACCATAAAGTCCAGTTTGAGGCCAGTCAGAAACAGTCGACCACAGGGTTCAATACTGGTACCAGTAACGTTCAGTATAGTCATCAGTGACCTGCTTGATGGGACAGGGCATAAATAGCAAGTTCTCAGAGATTAAAAAGCTAGGAAGAATGACTGATACATCAGAGGGTTGTGCTCAGTTCAGAGGGTCCTCAGCAGGGCTGAGAGAAAATTGATGAATTCAACAAAAGAGATGCAGTCTCGTGCTTGGGAGGAGCAACCCCATGCTCTAGTACATGTCCAGAGCAGAACAGCTAGAAAACAGAATTACAGAAAGGCCTGGGGATCCTGGAGAGGACACCAGGGTGGCCTTGAACCAGTAACATTCTTTCTTGCAGCAAAGAACAGTAACAGTGCTCTGGGTTAGTGGCTGTGGTCCATAGCTCGAGGCAGATGATCTGTCCCCTCTGCTGAGTTCTGTTGAAACTGCTTGGTTTTGGGAAGTGAGTCTCAGTTTTGAGTTCAGGTGCATTGTGTAGGAGAGGGGCAGTGGAAGAATCCTGCCAATATATATAAATGCATTATTGGGGAAGCAAAGAAAAGGGAGGTGCTGCTTCTTGGTGGTATCCAGTGAAAGAACAAGAGAAAATAGGGTGCCACATGTTGAAATATTATCAGTTTAAGACTATCACATTGGTGTGTGACCCATATGAACTTCTGCTTTATGCATTTAAGTTTTCTAACAAAAATACTGATTGCAGACCAGGGAATGATGGTCTAATCTGTCTCATTTCAGCAGGGTAGGTAATTTAAATAGGAAAAGGCTTAACTTACCAATAAAAACTTGGCAAGGGGACAAAGGAAGTAATAGGGGAAGGAAGAGAAGGAATCCCTTTGTTTCTTATGGATGTAAGAGAAAACTAATGAGAAGTATCAAGCCTCAGGCTTACAAAGCCACTATGTACCTAATTTCTCATGAAAAATGAGATGAAGTTATTTGCAACAAAACAAGCAAAAAATTCAACTCATGTACTCAGTTTGAGCAGATGCTACAAGCAATGCATGTATTTTTAGCAAAGATCTAACACTATATGTGGACCAGTGAAGGAAAGAACTTTATTAACTGCTTTTTCTTAAGTTACTGCCATAGGATAAGTACTTGATTAAAAAGACAGCTGAGAGGAAACATTTTGCATATCCAAACTAGGAATTGCAGAATGGTATGTTTACTTCTGGATCATCTTCATGTTGTTAAGTCTTATTCTTTCCAAGCACATGCTGTTAATTCATGTGTATGTCCATGCCCATCTTTGTGAGTTTATATTCAATACTGTAAAATTATTTTTATTCAGGCTACAGCCTTTTCTTCAGTAGCACACATTTATGCTGTGGTCATTCCTGAACAGGAATGATGGTTTTTTCCCCCCTAAAATCCCAGATGTTAAATCCATTACACAATCATACCAGACTAAAGATGGAGACTGTAGCAGTGAGTCAGTCCATGGAGAAAAAACGTAGTTGTAGGCTGCACTGGAAGAAATAGATGAATTCCAAGCGCTGATATTTTCTCTGAAAAAACTGAGATAATGTCACAGATAATTTCGAAAAACTTTCATCAACTCCAGCATTCCTTTTCTTTAATTAATTGGTGGCAGCTGCAATAAATTATTGCATGTCAGCTGAATTTTACATAGTCTAATTGGAAAACTATTTTAAATGTGACTCATCTCCAAAATCAGAGGTTGCATTCACTATGCCAAAGCATAAATGTCAGCTGGCCTGGAATTTAATATAATCATATTAAAATAAAGTTTCTCAATGGATGAGATAAAGTGATTGATTAAGTCAAGTCTTTATCTATGATAAATATATGTTCTTATTTAAGTTATCAACAGTCTGGTAGAATAGTTTGAAATATCAAGCAGGCTAATGAAATACAACTTTGAAGATCAAGAGTAAAATAAATACACATCTAAAATTGTTTTGCTTCATTGTTCCTGTTGTTGGATTTTCTCATTTGAAATGTCAGCAGATAAAACCATTTTCCTTATTTAGAATGTGTACCACTTAATTAAAGTTGTACTGTATTGTAGATCAAAACCCACCACTATTTCATTTCTAGAAATTGTATTTGGATTACAAACAAGATAGAAAAGAAAATATTGCAACTTTCTTTCTGTTTTAATGAATTGTCTTCCTGAAAGCCTCAGTCTTACTTTTAACTGAAAAGCGGTAAACATAGTACAGTAAATTGTCAGCAAAGAATATGCATAGACTGATACACCTATGTTTGAATCCCTGAATATATTAAAAATTGCATTTTAAAAGCATTCAAAATTGTATTTCTGAATATCAGCAAGTTCATTCTAAATTAATTTTAAAAGAATAGTTTCAATTTTATTCAACTGAAACTGAAAACAGCATTTACATTTGTTAAGCTATCATGTGTGAGACACCATCTGTCACATGAAAAGCAGAGGTTTATTCAAACCCTTAGTGTTCGATTTGTCAGTCAGCACCCCAGAAAAGCTGAGACTCTTTTGCCCAACCAATATGTCATCATCCCCTTGTAGGATGAGCAGTTCACTAGATCAGAGGATGGTTCAACTGACTTTTTCAGGGTCAGGTGCCAAACAGGGAAATCCCCTCCTGGGTCTCCACACCTTTACACGCTTCCAGGGACTGCCAGCACCCTTGACAGGCTCACACAAGCAGTTTACAGAATAAAATTCTTTATCAATAAAGTTGTAACAGATTCAGGTTTGTGTGGAGCATGAATGACTTCAGTCATACATCACACTCATGGAGGGGTGGCTGTACCTAGGGGTGGCTATCTCAGCGTGGTACCTGCGATAGCCTTGGGATGGGCTCATATGTCATTCCAAGGAGAATGATTTCACCAGAGTTGCTGATTCAAGAGCAGAACTTCTTTCTTTGTCTCCCTTGATTTTCAGCTGCTCGGTGGCTTATGAGTTCAAAAGTACCACCAAGCTCCCTCTGCAAGGGTTTCAACAGAGCCTGGCCACAGTGTCTCTACTCTGTTCCACCCTTCATTGGTCCCATTTAGATCTTATTTTGTATGGGAGGTTGGGAATACTGATCTTGTTCCATCCAGGGAGTAGCAACTGTATTTTTCCCTGTAATTTCTGCACCATTATCTTTTTACCATCAGTCATCTTCCCACACAATCATAAATGAATCATTCTATCATATTGATTATTGCCATGCATTTATCTAATTGACTGATAAGAGAATAGTAGTAATGACTTCAGAGACTGATGGGACTTATTATGCAGCATAAAAATATTCTAGACAAGATTGAGCAGCTTATTTTTCTAATTTAGACGGCGGTTAGAAGTATTGCCTTGGAAAAATATTTTTAGTACTGTGTTTCTCATGTTTTATATCAGCTATAGCAGATTTTTTTAGGAAGAAACCTTTATTTTTGTTTCCTGAAAAAAGAATATTACACACTGGATAATATCCAGTAGCTGCACTAAGCTACCAAAGCAAGCATTCTTCCATTTCTTGAAATGCGTATTTAATCGCTGGAAAATATAATCACCTAAATCCTGAAGGAACCTTTGTCTGTTGCTTCATAAAAAGCCATTTTTCACAAAGAAAAAGAGTACATCCAATTGCAGTGCTCCTGCAGGCAATGAGATTATTATTTTCTTTGACATATGTGAAAATCAAAAACTATTTCTTTAGACTACTGAGTCAAAGGAGAGAACCAAAAGATTCAAACTTCAACAAGTTGGCCAGTATCAGGGACAAGCCGTCATTTATCCACCAAGAATGTTCAAAGAAACAAAAACTTCACAGGGTTTATATACATTGCAACAAAAAGATTTCCCATAGCCCTGCTTCCTGTTGTCAATTCCAAATTTTTTATTTTATTGTTTCAACTACTATTAAACATTTAATCCATCTCTAGTTAAAGGATAAGTCAAAGCTCAGTTTGTTTAACCATACTATATTAATTTAAATTTCTTAGGTGAGCAATTCACTAATAAATTCTGCATGTGGATTACATTTATTAAAACTTTTGGAGTGTATGAGTTTGGAGTTACTCCCTAGTTTTTCTATAATATCTGCCTTATTTTATTAGAGCAAAGTTATCTATTAACTAGAACTAAGAACAGTGAAAGCAACAAGATTATAAAAGCTAAAATAGCAAAAGCACAGAAACACAAATTTCTTAACTAATTTAAATTTTAAAAATTAAAGATCATTAAATTTTTATCTAAATACTATCTTCTGCTCTTCTGCTACTTGTTTTTGGGTTGTTTTGCTACTTTTTTTGGTAATGTTAGTAAAGGATTTTCCTCAAATCATATTTATTAAAGGATCTTGCTTCTACCATCAAAAATCATTTTTGTAGCTTTTTCAGGTGCTTTCCCTTTCATTTTCTTGTGTCAAATAACTGGAATAAAACCAGTAGTTCAAAAAGTACTAATTTACATTAAGATTTGTCACTTTTCCTAACTAAATAGTATTTTGCATTACATCACAAATTTAAACACAAAGTCATGAGAAAATTCTAAACGTGAACTGTTACTCAGAATTTTATGATTCAAAGATTTGTATTTGACAAGTCTATGCAATGCTGTCTATGAATGTTTTAATCTGCAGTTTCATATTTAAAATACATGCATTTTCCAAAGGCACTTATGAATATGTAGAATTATGACCTTAAGCTGTGAGTATTCCATTAACTCTTTTTGCTGTCTTTCATGTTGTTTCATATAGATTTATGTCTTCAATATAGAAAAGAAGTACCAGAAAAAAACTAAGGCATTTCCTATTGTTTCTACATTGTGTATTTTGAAGCTACTTTTTGAAAATATCAAATTTGTTGCATGTATTTATTACTACTAAAAAATCCAAAAGTCATGACAAGAGAAGTCTGAAAATCTAATTTATATAACTTTAAGAGGATGGCATTTTTATTTTAATTCATTTTATGAATTTCAGGATAAACTGGGACACAATTGAAAAATGAATAAATTATTTCATGTATTAATCCACATATTTTTTATACTTTATTAAATTTTCTTTGCAATCAGTATATTTATTATTTTTTCTTTTTTAAATTAAAGAAGTCTGTACTTATGGCAAATTCATAAATTATAAATTAATATAAATAATTGATATAATAATATAAATTAATATAAATTAATATAATTTTATATAAATTTTGCCATTAATCATCATTTAGCAGTCTCTTTTTAGCAAAGATAAAATCTTTAAAGATTTTATTCCAATTTGATAAACAAAATTGCTCTATACCTATGAATTCATTCCATATTCTTTTTCCAATATGAGGCACTGTTTTGTCCTCTGTCTCATGTCCTTTTGCTCTTTCTCAGATTCCATTCCATACATCCACTAAAGATTTTCTTCCTCTTGTAGATTTTCTTCCTTTCTTGCCTTGACTGCCTACCAGACCCGCAAGAAGTTGCTCTCTCACTCCCCTCTTCCACAGGACATGATGAGAAAAAAGGATGGAAAACTCCCAGACTGGGAAAAGGACAGGGAGCTTGTTTGCCAATTACCATCACAGGCAAAAAAATTGACTAAGGTAAATTCATTTTATTTATTCCCAGTTAGAAATAGAGTACAATGGTGAGAAAGAGAGACAAAGCCAAAAATGTGTTTCCCCCTCTGCAAATTTTCTTTGTATCCAGTTATTAGAGTTTACTGAACTGCATTTTACTGAATTTATGTTTTGGAGTACTTAAGTATTGGATACTTAAGTATTTGGATTTTTATTTTAAATATAAAAAGTCATGGAGTGCTTGCATTGGGATCTAGATATTCATGATCACCAGGCTGTACTGCCATTCTTTCTTAATCTTTGTATATTTAATAATTAATTTAAAGGTTACATGGTTTCAACAATAGAGGACAGTGTGCAAAAATCATAGCCTAAATAAGGTTTTCCTGGATGAAAACCCATGTATTTTATATCTTGCCAAAAAGAGTATTCTTTGATCTTCTCTTTTATGAGTTTCTTGCTGTAGTTTACTTAACTGAACTCTGAAAAAAGTTTGAAGTCTAAGTTCCCCATGGAGCCTGAACAGGGTGAGTGCTTTTCTGTATTTTTAATTGCTGAAACAGTTGATTACAGGTCTCACAAGTGCTTTCTGCTGCATAGACAGCTCATGTACACTAATTCTTCTCTTCTGTCCCAGCCCACTAGGCAATATCTCTGTTTAATTGAAGAGTGTCATATGAGGTCTTCCTAAATCCTTTGATCACCATATAGAGAAATGTAATACTAAATGTAGTAAGATGGTAATAATGCATGAAGAATACATAGAAAATACAACTTAGTGTATAACTATGAAAACAATATGCAGTGTTAAGTAATGCACAATTAAAATGATGATACATTGCACTATGTATATTTTATGAGCCATGTCAAAATTATGCATAATCTACAGGTATACTGTACACTTTAATTTTCTCCTTTTTCCAAGCAAGTAGATGAAATGCTTGCATATTCATGTTTTCACCCTTCCGTCTATAGAGAGCTGAAGGAAGTTTGCCCTCTGCCCCCATTCTCTGACACTGTCTCTCACAATTATATAGTGCTACTAAACCATATTTACACTACTGCACACAGAAGTTTTCTTTTGAGTGATGGACAAATAAGAGGAAAAAACATACCTGACATTAACTTCTCACAGTGCTTAGCATTCCTCTGCAAGCAAGTTTGATGCTACAATGATGAGCATGGTATAAGTAGTTACACATAATGCCTGTGAGTGTATTGTGACTCAGTGCTGAGGAGCTCACTGAGATGGACTGTACATAATATTTAAGTAAGAGTGTTCAGATCAGTGTGACTGCATGATCCTTCCACACTCCAGTGAGCCAGGGCTTAAATCTGCCTAAATAGATGAGCCACTAAAAAAATGTTGCCAGTGTTTCAATGTCTTTTGTGTCTTTAATAATGCTTGTATCACCACACACTTGTGTATGTGTATGATTTTTTGTTCAAATGTGTGTGTAAGGATTTAGGTTGCATTTGGACAGAACTACACCATGCATTATTTATGCTGACTTCAGGTTTGTGTCTAAACATGTCAGTCTTTCAAATTATAGATTTAGATAAAGCATTATTTTCTTTATGTCAAGAAAAAAATTCTCCTGGAGATGAAAATAGCAGCGTGAATCAAAAAGGAGAGAGTCAGAATTGTGATTATAAGCTTCTAGACTCTATTTATCCCACTTCAGGACCATATTTTCTATTTTGTGTACAAGCCTGTTACTTTGAAAATCCTGCTCCTGTTATTTTATGTTTTTTACATTCAAGCCTGAGGTGGTACTGGTGGAAAACCTGTGGCAGGCTTTAAAAATGTTTGCAACATTTTGAACATTGCTCTCACAGCTGTCTAATCTAATTAGATGATAAGCTTTTCAAGCCAAGGACTGCACTTAACCATGCACCCAGTACAATGGGATTTCCAATCTTAGCCTGAGTTTATAGACAATGGTATAATAAAAATGATTAAAAAGAGTAGGAGGTTTAAGTAATGCTGATGACATGACTTCGATGACTTCCCTGGAGTGATTATTCATCACAGTCTAATAAGATCATTAGGAGGAAAAGTTTCTTGTTTCAGTATACAGCCAAGAAAATTTTGATTTGATCAATGTGAAGTCCAAGTGGCTGTAAACAGTAATGGTGATGCTATGGCTCTCCCTGTGAGTCAGGATTGGATGGCCACCTAAGTTCAGGGAGAGAAAGACACAAAGTTGGTGCAAGTAACTTCACACAGAGAAAATTAAAAAATCATATCCTATTCATCACATATGCTTATTGGAAATGTTAACATTTCTTTATTATTATATTCAGTCCAAACCAAAGTTGGCTGGGTTTTTTTTTGTTTATTTACACTATTGATTGCATTAAATTGGTAGCAAGCCCTTGTTAACTTTTGCTAATTCATGGCTAATATTTCATCACAGAGGTATGATTGGGTTGTGGTAAATAGAAATGTGGCTGTGTATACAACATCTTTCTGCTTCAAAATTTATTCATAGTTTTCATCTATTTTTAAATTAAAACATTTAAAGATTTTAAAAAATCACAAATCTTGATGGGAGGAGGAATTATCAACTATGTTTTTAATGGAAATCCCAACCACTGAAGCAAAGTCTTAAAGTCTTTGACCTGAATGCAATTCTTTTCTTTTTAAGTGGATTTTTTTTTGAGTAATACCTGAGTAATGGTGATGGAATTTGGCTTAATGCTTACCAAAAGAATACACTGTGGCAGTTAAAAAAAAGCAAAACAAGATTGATAGAAAGATCAAATTATTCCATTTCATGTATTAGTCAGACTGTGAAAATTAAGTTTAATCACTACAATTTTCCTTCTAATCTTTAGATTCCAGAGATAGACATATGAAAAATACATGGATTCAAAACTACTTTGCGTCATTTTTCAATTCAATGTCTTCAAACATAATTATAAACTAAGTTTTAGGTCTTTTAAAGCAAGAAATCACAGAGACATTATTACTTTATGGAAAAACATTGCAGGTATTGGAAGTATTAAATTTATTAAAAGTAGTCCGATTTACTTTCCTTTTCTTTCAGTGGTATAACTTGACTGTTGAAAGAGCCCAAAGTTCACAGGACTGATTTGGTAGCACATGGAATATTACATTTTTGCACACAGAACAATAGCTACTTGTAATAGTAATCACCTTACTTTTAGAAATGAAAATTTAGGCAACACTATGATAATCTCTCTTGTCTTCTCTGCAGTGAGCTGAATGACACCTTCTAGTGCAACAAGAAAAGAGTCTGTTTTAAAGGCTGGCAAATATAAATTTACCCTTAATAGAAAAAAATATTTTGTGCAGAATTAAAGTATTATAATTCCAAGGCCAACAGCTACAGAAAGAAGTTATCAGGAGCTTTCATAGATGAAAACTCAGCCTAGATATGTGTGACTATAGAGACACTCTTGTTTGATAGGTAGAGCAAAGAAGTCAAACATAAAAGAGAAAGGAAAGGTTGTCTACAGAAATTGTTATTTAAGTGTATGTGAACAGTATATAAAGCAGAAAATCAGAAATGTATCCAGACATTTTGGTTCCAGAACTGTGCTAATCACCTTGCATGACTATTGAGATTGTGTAAGAGCCATCTGAAAAATGTTCTTTTTTGAAGTGAAAATGTGACATTCTCACACCTATGGTGGATAGCCAAAAAAGTATAATAAAATAACAAAAACAAGGTGTTTAAGTTAAGTCTTCCATAAAAGAAATAACATAGTCTTGCTCATTTATACATTGATTTTCAGTATTTTAATCCCTGTTATTGATGAAATAAGTAGAAAGACATAATAATTCCTTTTGTATATTTGAATTGGGTTTCATTAATAGATTTTGAATATATTAATATTTTGATGTATGGTCTATATGAAAGCTTTCAGGATAATGGATGCAAATGGCTATGCAAGCATAAACCGATTATATTTTTTAATTACTTACCTAAGTCCTACTAGTTTCTTATGGCAGAAACGAATGTATGACCTTGTACAGAAATATATGGTGGCTACATGAGAAAAGGTTTAAGCTTTTGACAGATGCAGTTAGTTTGTTCATTTAAAATGTGTGTTGAGAAGAGAACAATTAAGTGTTAATACCAAAGTTCATTATAAGGTGGTTGTGCAGTGATGCTGTGTTCATATGAGCTACAGTTAAAATAATATTCATATGCCAATACTATTTCAGGTACAGTGATATGGTAAAATAGAGTGCTATCAAAATAAGGTTATTAAGAGAATTAGATTCAAAAATACACTTCATTGTAGTAAATAAAATTTTTAATATATGTATGGTCTTCATATATTCAGAAGATTAAAAAACATGTGGAAGAATATTTAAATAATGTTAAAGTGATATCATTAGTGTCTGTAATATGTCTTATCCCTGACAAGCTGGAGAAGCTTAGAATGCAATTACATTAGAATTGTTTCTGATAATGTTAATATAATGTTTTACATTAGTAATAAAATGTGAAATTGATATAATCCGGTGACTGGAACAAATGAAATTAAAATATAATAAATTAAATAGATGCACTTTCATTTAACAGTCAACAAGCAGGGAGTATTTCTGCTACATAATAGGCCTTGTACCTTAATGGAAAATTTTTTCATCACTGTGTCTTTGTTCATTTAAATATATAAAAGGTTTCAGCATAAAATGTTTTGTACTAGAAGAATATTTACAAAGCTTTTATTCTGTTTTAGTCAATATTGAGAAATTTTGACATTTTTGCTCTGATTAAGAAAAATATTCTGCAGAATGCAATTTTTTTCCTCTTGCTGGTACTATTTACAAAACAAAAATAAATTGAGATTACTGTATTATATAAAAAAAAGGGAACCAGAATTAGACAACTCTTGAACCCATATAAAAGTACATTATTGGTACAAAAGTATATTATTGGTACAAGACCAAGACCATAGCTGAGGTCTTTGTATTGTTTGTATTTTTAAATATGTTCCTATTTTTGTCCCTGATGCTACACAATTTATACACATTTCCAACACTTGCAAAAAAACAGTAGATTCACTATTGGAAACCACAAGGAGACATGTAATATTACTCAATGTGGCCAAGAAATCCTTAGAGTTTCAACAAAAGGCAAACATTATACACTGATTTTAAGGGGTGGAATTATAAAGCAATTAAAGGAAAAAAAAAGAAAACTGTATTATATATCTTTGAAGACACCAAGGAAGGCATACTTACACATTTAGGCTTCCTTAAAAAAAAAAAAAAAACAACAAAAAAGAGATTTGCAATACAACCACCACAAAAAAGGAGTTACTCTCATATGTAAGTATATCAGAGAATAAGAGAACAAAATAAAGAGATAGCCATGCTACACATGCTTTTTATTTATCATTTTTCTTTAGTTCTTATATTGAGATGGTCATTGGAGAGGCAGGAGAGGCAGAGCATACTCTTGATGTTAAGAGGACTCAAGTAGTAAAAGATGCAAAGTCATATTTTGATGTAAAATTTAGATGTTTTCTAATTTATACCTTTACATCTTCTAATACACGTTAGTTTGAATATCAAATGAACCAAAACTGTATTGTTGTGGTATTTCATGGACTGATTTATTATTTAGCAGAATCACAGAATAAGCTGAGTTGGAAGGGACCCACGAAGATCATCAAAGTCCAGCTCCTGGCCCTACACAAGACAGGCCCAAGAGTCACACCATGTACCTGTGAGTATGGTCCAAACACAATTAAATATATCAGTTCAAAACATTATGAACAAAAGAAGAATGCCTATGCTTCAGATAAGGATCATCCTCATGATAAAAGGAAATACATAACATTATTTTTTAAATTCACTAGAAGTTCATAAACCCACTGAATACTAACACCAGTTCATATGACAGAAGTGAATCCTTTGAACACTGCTTATATTGGCCCTTGCCTATTCTGTAGCCAATAAAAGGTACCCACTAGAAAACAATGTATTTTGTGAGATTATTAGATTTCTTTTCACACTAAAGTTCATTTGCTATTCATTGTAGTGAAATACAAATACAGTAAGTGAAACATGAGTCTTTTAATTTTTTTTTAATGTATTAGATGTGATCTACTTCCTCAGGGAATGAGACTGCCTTATATGCACCTGTAGATTTTTCTTAAAGTGAATTTAGGCTAAAAAACCAAAATCTTAAAACAGCTGGGACTCCTCTACTGTACAGATCTCTCAAGAAGAAACATATTTTTTGAAAAATATCAAACTCCCTTGACATTAAATTTTATTTTTCTTTAGTTCATCTTATGAAGGGAAGGACTGGTTATGATTGTCTTCAGAGACAGGGAATCTTGTGATCAAGTGATCTCTTCAAACATTAAATTCCTGTGAAAAATGAGAATTTTAAACTTCTGAAGGAGATTTAAACACAAGCCAACCTAATAGTAAATCAAACGAGTTTTTAATGTTTGCCATAATTTTGGCTGAATCATCTTTCTGTAAAATTATATTGCAAATTATATATTTAAGAATTGACAGAAAATGTGATGTGAAAAGTGCAAAGGCTTTAATGATAGAGTGAGTAGATATGGTCAAAAAGTACGAATTCAGGAAATTACCAGTATGTGCTAGAGGTAGCTAGAGCATTTAAAAAAAACCTTTTTATGCCTTGATTTTAATAGTGAACTTTATATAAGTCAACCACTGAAATATGAAAATCCCAAAAATTAAAAGCTGATGTGAGTAATCATGAAAAACAGGTGCACATTTATGCTTATGAGAACAGTTTCATTAATTTCAGCACAATAGAAATTCTAATGATTGAAGTACTGGTGTAACATCCTGATGTGGTATTAGGCACTAACTGAAAATTCAAATTCATGTAAAAATGTATACATACAAAATCTATAACAATTTCCTCTATCTCTCGTACACACAAACTACTTGCATGTAAGAATCAAATAAATTTTTTTAAGGTATTCAAAATATCAAACATTATCAGGGTTAAAGGAATTGGTTTTTTTATTTATGTTAAAACTCATGCTTATTATTATACTTTTTATTTTTCATATGATACTTGGTTTGTTCATTCATGACTAAGTTTCTGCTACAAGAAATATCAAATATTTTATTTCTTAATTTCTTTTTTTTTTCTTTACAACTTTATACTACATTGCCAGATTCAATCACCTCCTTATTGAGCTGAAGAATCCTGTTTTTCCATACATTTAAAGTATTCTCTATTACTGAAAAACCTTACCATGTTGTTTCATCTTGTGCATATTTTGAGGAGGTACTATGGCTTTAAACCGTAGAATATATTTTCTATACTCTACTTAAAGAATCTGAAATTTTACCAAACATGTAATTAATTATTATTTAACAAGAACTTCCAATAATTCTTTCCAGAAATGGTAATATCGTCTTCATTCCTTCTTTAAATTCTCATTGAATGTCTCAAAGGTCTAAATAATCTTGAATTCATAAAAAAGTACTATATTTTTTCCAAGTATTTATAGATTCTACAGATTCTATTCCATGTATCTGTCTTCTCTGTTTATTATATACTTTCCTGATTTTCCTGTTGAAAAGTCACACTTTTTTTCCTATATTTTCTAGTTCTACTTCAGAGAAATTTAAAAAATTTGCATGCGTGACCAACCATTCCTGTTGTCCACAGTATCTATTAAATAAGAGTAAATAGGCTGATTATATTTTTAAATAGTACTTAGTCGAAATAACTTCTTTTCAGTTTATTTGTCTTCAGGAAGATATTATTTCTTAAAATGGCACTACAAAGAAAGACTCTGGAAAGAAATTGCCTTTGACTTGTTTGTATTAAATTCCAAGGTGAAGAAGGATTTTAGAATTTTTCTCACCAATTTCCTTGAATGGCCCTTTTCACCAATTACTCACATGCCATCAATTTCTCTCAAATGTTTCTTACAGAGCTGTGAAAAATATTTTATTGGTAGTTTTCACATTCCTTCTACATTTTTTATCCTCAGTTTTTAGAGTTTTACTGTTTACTTGTCAGAAATTTCTTTTTTTTTCATTTCTTACATGGTTTGGGATGACTTCCACTTTTTGAAGGCCATATTATATTTCTAATATTCCACTTTATTCTGCTATGTAAGCTTTTATTTTGTCTCTTTGCTTTTCCTCTGAATTTCTATTATGGTGTGTCTCAAAAAGATTCCCTCACATTTCATTTTACCCATTCTGCTTCTTGCAGATCTGCCTTGTAGCATTTATATTTTAACTAAGTTCCCTTTCTGAATTAACTATGAATGCAGTTATTACCTGAAACAGTAATAAGTCGTAGTCGCCTCTGTTTACAACATATGTTGGCTAGTCTAAATAACTCTCTAACTTTAAAAAATATATAAAATCTAAAAAAAGTACCTAAATTGCACCTTTTTTATAAAAAAAAAAGCCCTGATTCAGTTTATTTTCTATTTATAAAAAAAGATTAATTATGTACTGGAGTTTTATTAGGGTGATGCAGGAGAAAGAGAATGTCAAGAGAGGGAAGGCCAAGCAAGGCAGGGTAAGCAAGAAATGAGAAGTCAGCTACTGTTGTGATTCATTTTTTCTTCAAAGCAGAATATATTGGAGTATTTTTGGTTTGTAATTTGAATCACTGTTATAATTCCCAACTATTTATCACTTTTTTTTGGCAGTGAAAAAAAAATCAGTTTCTCACTGTTTTTTTTTCTGAGAAACTCTTTATCCTGAGGAGAAAATCCAGAAAAAAAAAAGATGGAGAAACAGAATAGATCTTTTTTGTCTACACACTTCATACTTGCTTAAGTAACTGAAATAACTGCAGGTCACCAACGTGCTTACTTAGCACCTCTGCTCAGGATAGTGTGCTCAGGGACAGCTGTGAACCTACATCCGCCCTCTGTGCCTGTCATTTCCTCATACCACCTCAGCTTTTTCTTTGTACTTTTCTGTCTGACAGAAGCAGCAAACCCCATTTTGCCCAGCTTGATTCACACAGGACTCTCATTACCTATTCTCCCATGCACACTCCCCTTATTTATTCTCTCTTCTGAGGAAACATCAGAGAAATGACTCATGCACAGAAGGGAGCACCCAATCCAGTTATTCTGGAGGGAACTGATAGACCCACTACCTGTTAAACGATCAGCTCAGTTGCAGTTGCTTCAATTCAAGAATATAGCCACAACATGTGGGAAGAATCAGGAATCAGAAATTACTAAATTCAGAGCTATTACCATGAATCATGCTGTCACCTCAATGCAGGAATTGTCATTCTGGTGCTGCTCCCAGCATGCAGAAAGAGAGTGAACTGTATTAATTTAGAAAAAAATGATGCCCTTTACAGAGTGTGATTTTCATAAATATCTTAGACCAATAGGTGCCACCATTGCACTGTGACAGTCACACAAGGTCTGAAAGAAAAAATGAGAGGAACTCTTTTGTTTCATAGTTCAGAAAATGCATTTTCTGGGGGAAAAAATAAGCAGGTTTCTTTTTTCCCCCTCAGAAAAAGCAATTTTGGAATGTAATTTTGTTGTTGGGGTTCTTCTTTTTGTTTCTTTTCCATCCTGTCTTATTTTTCTGTCTGATTTATTCTAGGCACAATGTCACAACCTTGACATTTCTTTGTAATCATTCAAAGCCTTTGATCACAAGTAACCAAATGAATTAAGCTTTAGTAAAGTGTGTGGCTGTGCCTTTGTGTCATTTTGCTGCTGAGCCAACACTACTAGAGAATAACTTTGTTTGATTAATTTCTCATTCCTTTGGTGACCTAAATAGGGCTGCTCTTACAATTCTTTATTGGATTTTTTTATGGAAGTCATACTAAATATACTGTTGCAAGTTACAAGGTACCGTGGAAAATTCTGTTGAGAACAGAATGTTTTGATATTGGTATTCCTTTGTTCCAAACGTAAAGAATGGAAGTGTGGGTTGTGGATATATTACTGACTTCTGTGGCCACACTAGATTATGCTTCAAAGCCTTTGAGTACTGCTATTTACTAGGTGAAGATTGAAAAGAACAACAATCTTCACGGTTAGAAATTCTGCAACTTAATTATTGATCCACTTACATAGCTTTAGAGCATACCATATTAAATGCAATTTCTCTTCCTACTTGTAGGCAACTGTAATATCATGGTACTGAGCAATGGCATATACATATACACTTGCAAAGCCAATTTAGGTGATAAGGGATATACTATATATCCTATACTACCCAACTTACTTGTCTGAACCCAATTTAGTTTGAATCTCTAAGATGAGAAGAAAAATCCATAATCAATATCTTTTCAGTTCTGATCTTTCAGTTCTTAACTCTTCTAGGTGAATCAGCAATTTGTGAAGGTTTACGTGTAATCGAAATGGATGTAGGAAATATGATAAAGTGACTTCACTTTTTAGTAATTCTAAAATAATTTGCTAGCAGTAAGTCAATACCAGTATGACCTGAATTACACCAAACAACATAAAGATGAAAGACTTGCCCTACTTTCTTTGGTTATTTAGACTTACCCGCATGACCATATTTTATTTGGTTTTATTTTGCTTAATCCTGTAATTTGGTGCTAATGTACTATCTGGAATGCCCCAATCAATCACTTTCACATTGCACAGGTGTCTACGGACCCCAAGTGTTGCAGTGTGATGCTATTTCCTGTTTCACCTATCCCAACCCCCCCAGGTGTGCCAACCTCTCCTTTCCCCTCCCCCTGTCCCCGGGGCTTAAAAGGAGATGGGACCATGCGGTCTGGATTCTGTTGGGAGCTGTTACAAGATTCAGAGATCTGTCATCCTGGAATAAAACTCTGGATTAAAACTCTACAACAGAATCCTCTCCTTTTTCTCTTCACCGTCACCTGAACCTTTTCCACCAGAGGTAAACTGAGTTCCTACTATGCCTGGATTTGTTCCGAGTGCCCAGCTGCAGCATCCAGCCGGCCAAAAGTATCTCTGAGGTGAAACAGCACAGCTGCCGCCTTTGGCCCAGCAGTGAGGGTCAGACAAGCTCAGACACGTCCCACCCGGAAATATTGGGATTAATATTCCATACCCAAGTTTTTCCCAGTAAACAAACCAGTTTTTCTATCTTTTCCACGAAGCTATTGCCAGGGAAAAAAAAGCAGATCCATAATGTTCCACATCTTAGTGAGTCAATGCCAGCGTGGTGAGGAATGCTAGGGGAGACCTTAAAAACACCCTGCTTTATTGGCTGACAGCAGCCCAAAAGAAGTGCTTGCTCACATCAGTACAGCAAAATGTCTGGTCCACTATGCATTATTTTTTAAAAAGAGTTTAATTAATCAAAATTAATTTCTGCTATATCTCTGACTTATCCAAAAAAGGCATGCCATATGTAGTTGGTTGCTTTTTTTCCCAGTAAATTTATGCTAGCTCATGTATCTCTGCATTGTTTTCCCTACAGAAGGCTGCTTGGAAATATGTGCAACAGTAAACGAAATAGGGTAAGGAAATGTGCTAATACATCATTATTTTTATCATTTGCTCAACTACAAATTGGCAGTTTTGGTCTTTGTCAGCAGTACAGTGGCACCCCCCAGGCAGTGTCTGGCTGCAGCCTGGGGGTTGGTTCAGGGTCATGGTTTGATGCTGGTCAAACCCCAGGCACCCATGAAAGTCACTCATTCAGTCTGCCCTGCCACAGCTCAGCAGAGGAGAGAAAAATGCAATGAACAGTTCATGAGTTGAGATAAGGACAAAACACTCCAAGGGTGAAGGAGGCTCATCTTAGAGATACAAAGTGAGTCTATAACTAACAAAATCAGAGGAGGATAATGAGAAGTAAAAAAAAACCTTGAAGAACACCTTTTGTTCCCAACCCCTACCTCCTTCCCACTGACAGTGCAGGGAGACAGGGCATGGGGGTTTTGGTCAGTTCATTACCCAGTGTTTTCTTCTGCTTGGCTCAGGGAGAGGAATCCTTCCCCTGCTGCACTGTGGGGTCCCTCCCACTGGAGACAGTCCTCTGTGAGCTCCACCATGTCTCCAAATCTGACGAGGAGCAGTCCTCCCAAAACAGCTGCGAGTCCCTCCCACAGGCAGACACTTCTCCCAAAACTGCTGTGCTGTGGGTCACTCTTCCATGGGGTGCAGTCCTCCAAGGATAGGCTGCTCCAGCTGGGGAGCAAGGCCTCTCTCACTCTACCGGGTCTCCCACTGGATCACAGCCTCCTGCAGGCATCCACCTGCTCCAGCATAGGCACCTCCCTCATGGGCTGCAGGAGGATCTCTGCATCCCCTGTGGATCCCCATGGGCTGTGGGGGGATCTCTGCATCCCCCATGGATCCCCACAGGCTGCGGGTGGATCTCTGCATCCCCCATAGATCCCCACGGGCTGCAGGGGCACAGCTGCTTCACCATGGTCTGCACCACAGCCTGCAGAGGAGTCTCGGCTCCATTGCCTGGAGCACCTCCTGCCCCTCCTTCTCCACTGACCTTGGTGTCTCCATGTTATTTTCTTTCACATGTTCTCACCTCTTCTTCTTCTCTGGCTGGAAATAAAACTGTGCCACCGTGTTGTTTTGGTTTTCTTCTTAAATCTGTTATCACAGAGGAGTTACCATCATCTCTAGTTGGCCCAGCCTCGGCCAGCAGCATGTCCATCTTCAGAGCCATCAGGGATTGGCTCTGCTGGACATGGGGAAAGCTTCCAGAAACTTCTGACAGAAGCCACCTCTGTGGCCCCCCTGCTACCAAAAACCAGGCTGTGCAAAACTAACATCCTCAGGAGGAGTACCAAACCTGGGAGAGAGAAATCCAAGTCTCAAGAGAGGGAAACCTGAAATGTTTCAACATTGGCAGTCAGACTTTGGTTACAAAACATCTTAGCGACAATGACACAAATTTATTTCATATAAAATATTTCATTATGCACAAACCTTTCCTTTTTTTCTGTCAGCTAATATTTTCACTAAAAATACAGGCAGCTTTTGCCGAGGAACTTTCAGAATCAGCGTCCCTCTGTCAGCTCATACGTCAGGAAAGGCAGGCATACCGTCAGTAAGTGATAGAGAAGCTCAACTCGGATGCAATAGGCAAGCTTAGAGGAAAAGATGAGTCAATGAGTTGATCAGTTAAGACTATTTAATGTACCAGGCTGTCAGTTGTCTGTGAAGTCGACTAGACATCTAACTCCAGGGTAAGGGTAATAATGAAAGACCCTAAACATACCAAAATACTTACCCTGTTCTCCTTTCTAGTCTGTGCTCTGGCGCAGAAAACCAATTCCACTGCTTTCATGCTCACTCTTGCACCTGGCCTTTCCTTCTTAATTTGCATACAGGAAATCATCTTTATCTAAACCATCAAGATTTTTCTAAAGTGTTACAGGGGTTTGCTTTGGTTAAGCATTTCAATGATTTTTCGACTAATTGCAACAACATGTTGTAAAATACTAAGCCAGAAAAATCTACATTATGTTTCCAAACTCTACTTGCAGTAAACCCCATAGCAAACCCAAATCTTTTGTTTGTTAGTGTTTTGCAGCACTGAATGTTGCTGTAGAACAATTATAGAAGCCTCTCTGTCCTCTTTCAATAACATAATTATAGGTCTTCTAGAAATGTGTTGTACACCAGGGATTATCAGCTCTGGTTCCTAAAGAGACAGTAAGGTTCAAAATAAAAGACTCTTCTAAAGCAGATATTCTGTAAACAAAAGGAGACATCTAAAAACACAAGTGGTAAAATATTTTGAAATAAATATTATAGATTCTTGTAGCTCATAGACAGTCATTTTACAGAACTTTGTGATACACTTTTGATTAAAACCACTGATATCACTGGAACAGCTGTCATATAAAAATAAGTAAATCAGTTTTCTGGACTTCTCAAGTATATATTTTTCCTCTGGCAAGTCTTTGTGACTACTAGTATTTTGAAGCAGTCCTTTGCTTTTTTTGTCAACATTTTAAAGAGAAATATTTAAGGAACATTATCCTGCCATTTTTAAAAATTTTTCTCTCTGACTACAGCAGAAGTGAAAAGATTTGCCAATTTAATTTTTTTTCTGAGAAAAGATCTTAGTTAATGGAATTTTCAGATCTCTTGAGATCTCTTGTCTAATTCTGTCTTCTATATCCCTGCATCTCTTGCTTTTTCTTTTTATTTGGACCAATTTCAGAAAATGTTTGAGCAAATGGTCCTTGTCATAAAGAATGATGTCATGTCATCTGATGTCTAAATCAGAATTCATGTATATCTTTAGCTGAGCAGAAATTAGTTGGGTGCTTAACATAAACCAGCTGATTAAAGGCTTATTTTTGTCTATGTAGTCCAAAACAGAATCTATCCTTCTTGTCCAGTTAAGATATATGTAATCAAAATGTTTATTGCACTGGTACTCAATATCATATTTCTTGAAAACCTTCCCCATATTTAACTTCCATGTATGGATAGTCCTATTGACATCAGACATTTTGATCACATGGCAGAGTCTTATGAAATATTAAGTAATCTCAGATCCTTTCGTATTCCTAGGACATCAGTTCAATCATTGGTTTTAGTAGACTTGTTTTTCAGGTTGTCTGGGAGAAATCCTAAATGAATCAGCAAGAATCAATGCAGGTGCTCAGAGTGTGGCATCCCTCTTTGTCATTGTAATTATAGATTAGGTGTTTCTTCATGTGGAAAAATCTCAGTAAGGAGGTTTTCATAAGGATGCATTTTCAGGGATTTTTGTTTGTTTGTTTGTTTGTTTTTCTCCAGGATCTTTTGATAAGCCTTAGGCACCAAAAGATTCAGTGTTAAGGATACTTCTATTCACCATCCCTTCAGATATAGATATATACATTACACAGTTACTTTTTCAAATATATTGTTTTACATTTTAATAAAGGTGAAAGATATTTCTAAAAAAAATCATCATCAGGGAAGTAATTTCAATGCTATAGCAAAAATACTAGTTGCTGATTAGAGTTATGCGAAGCATGTTCTTAATTACATTATTAATGAACTTTTGATCAGTAGGGTTAACCCAGGAAATTTAGAACAGTGAATACTCCTGAAACTTTTTGTTCAACAGCTCTTCAGTCTTCAAAACAGAGTCTAAGGTGAAACTTGAAGAAGGGGAACTCTCTGCAATTTGGTAATTTTTTTCTGAAGCTCTCATCCAGATATTGGTTCAAACCTAACTACAGTTTACATCTCTTTTTAGCTCTACTACAAGTGTACAGCAATATCACAGCTGAGTAGAGCTTTCTGACAGTCAGATCATCCTGAGAACAGGCTGAGCCAGAGTGTGAAGGAGATCCAAAATAAGAAGGGCCTGGACCTGCTGAAGTGGCTACAGAAGAGGGGCAGAAGAGGATCAGAGGGCTGGAGCACCTCTCCTGTGAAGACAGTCTGGGGGAGTTGGGGTTGTTCAGCTTGGAGAAGAGAAGGCTCTGGGGAGATGTTAGAGCATCTTCCAGTACTTGAAGGGGCCTGCAAGAGAGTGGAAAAGGGGCTTTTGACTATAGTGTGTCTATACACTACATGACAAGGGGGAATGGCTTTAAACTGAAAGAAGGTAGAATTTTATTAGATATTAGGAAAAAATCTTTGCTGTGAGGGTGGTGAGGCACTGGAACAGGTTGCCCAGAGAAGTTATGGATGCCCCATCCATGGAAGTTTTCAAGGCCTGTTTGGATTGGTCTTTGAGCGACCTGGTGTAGTAATTTTCTACCCTAGGCTGAATACCAAAAGCAATGTCATCTAGTCCATGAAGACATTGTTTGGCATTTTATGTAGAGATTTCACTGACTGATTCACCTTTTCATTTAGCAACCAGAAAATATTTAAATAAAATATACCATTAGAAATAGAGGGCAGATGATTACCTTGTTTACTTCATACAATTTACTAGAGGAGAGAATGTAATGCAAATGGCTATCAATCTTAAAAAATAAGATTCAGAATTTTGGGCTTTTTTACATGACAGATAGTGTATAAACTGGTCCTAGAGAAACAGAGGAATACATTAAGAAAATATTTTATTTGTTTTGGGCAAATATAAAATGAGCAGAGTGAGATTCATAAGACTTCTCATAAAGTTTCTGTAAGAATAAATGTCTTAGATTTAAATATATCCTCCTATATCCTTCA
This sequence comes from Molothrus aeneus, assembly GCF_037042795.1. Lineage (NCBI taxonomy): Eukaryota > Metazoa > Chordata > Aves > Passeriformes > Icteridae > Molothrus > Molothrus aeneus. Next base: position 139,897,090 of record NC_089646.1, on the reverse strand, counting down.
ACAAATCTTTCCCATGGAACCAGCTAGAAAAACCAAGCAAGGCAGCAGCTATTCATTCCTCTGTAATTAAAATCTGCACTCTGTGAAAATTACTGACCAGTAGCAGTAATGAACAATTATGCAATGAGTTCCTGCTTTGCACAGCTGAGACACAGAGCTCACAAACTTTTACTAAATCAGTTCATGAGTCAAAGAGAGTCCAGGTGAAATTTTTCTAAGCTAGGACTGTGTATGCACCAACAATGGAAAATCTGGACTGGTATGACCTCAGATGTCTCAGAATCTGCTTAAAGTGAACAGAAGGAGCAAAAATGTTTTGATGGAGTGCTTTGATTCTAAAAAGAAAACATTTCAATGGTTCAAGAAATACTAATAATGTATTAATTACATTTTCCTAGATTAATAATTATTTTTGAGAGACTGAGACCCCCAGATTTTAAGCTGCACAAACATAGTTAGAGGGAAAAGTAACATGACTGTTATTTATGCCACCAGTTCCATTGAACCAGTAAATCACCTTAATAAATGAAGGCTCATTGAGAGGTGTTGAAGATCAGCCTGGCAGATTAGCCTACCAGAACTAACACTCACTCTTGGGTCAGTTAAAGGAATCATGACTTGGCTAGGAAAATAGGAAGGGGAAGGGGAAAAGGAAGGGGTGGGGGAAGGGAAACACTGGTTGTAAAAAGATTTGTGCCTACATCTAAGCAGGTATTCACATTTTGGGGCATGAAGGAGTGCATCATAGATGCATTGAATCATAGAATGGCTTGATTTAGAAGGAGTCATAAATAAAATCTAGTTCAAGTCCCCTGCCATACCCAGGGACACCTCCCACTAGATCAGGTTGCTTAGAGCCCCAGCCAGCGTGGCCTTGAACACTTAGGGAACAGGGCATCAGCCCCTGCATAGCAAAGAATTTCTTGCTAACATCTAATCTAAATGGCTATTTTTAGTTTAAAATTTTCCCCTGTTGTCCTATTGCTATCAGTCCATGCAAAATAATGATGCTATTCCAATGGGACAGTGCTGTCCTATAGGAAAATGGTGTACATTTTACTATCCTATATGGCAATTCTCTCTGTCCAGTTAAGTGTGAGAAGTGACTAGTTCCTGCTCTGAACCTGTCCCTGCACATTCAGGTTATTCAGAATTGATCTACACAATGTATGACAAGTAGAGTGAGGCAGCTGTCCTCATGTACATGCCAAGTCCCCTGTTCCCAGCCCTAGGAAAGGCAATACCTGCTGTGCAAGCAGTCCTTCTGAACAGATGTTGTGCATCCTGGAGTTCCTTGAGTTTTCTTAAACAAGGAATAATAAAGCTCATCTAATCTTCATTCCCTTGAACTCTTCACCAAAGAACACTATGTCATTGGCTTCAGTAAGTTGCTAGCTGTAGTTTCTAAATGTATAAGAAATATTGCATCAAAGAATACAATAAAGGACACTGGTTTGGAGGGTTTTCTTTGGTATGTTTGGGGTTATTCTGGTTGGTTGGTTGGGGTTTTTTGGGGTTTTTTTATGTCTATATAGAAATGGAGTGCTGATTACCTCAAGAGGTTTTGCCTAGTGAGTTCTTGCTTTGATTTTTTTTTCCTCTTTAGCAGGTTAAGTATAGACTAAGTTATCTGATCAGGAACAGAATGAAATTCAGTAGAGGTCTGTCAATCTGAACTAAAATTCTGCTATCTAATACTCACTCTTTAAAAGTAATAAAGATTTTATTTTTTTTGTTTAATTGAACCTTCTAATTTGAAATAGACACTGATGGCTTAAACAGTCTCAGTAATAAAATCATCAGTCTCAATAAATTTAATTGCTGTTAACTTTGTGAATTTTATAGGAGCATCAGTTTTATGTATTTATATGAATATTTTTACATTCTTTGTTGTGTATAAAATTTGAAGGTAATTTCTTTAGTGCTCTAAAAAAACCTGAAGTAATTTGATCTTTTTATAACATGACTCTCAAGTGCATATCCAAGCAATGATGTGTTCCATACAAATACATCATGTTATATATGACTCTGTCAGAGGCAAAGCATTGTCAGGAGTTCTAGACAAGCTGACTGATAGCAAAATAAAAAGGAGACTTTTATGCCACATCAGCATTTAATGTATTTAAGGCAACACTTTTTCCCCTTTCTTTTTAAGTAAAGCTATATGAGACAAAAGAACAATGTACCCAGATTGACTGGGATTTCATTGGACACATATTAGATATGAAAAAAATCTGGTTTTACAAAAGAAATTACTTTTCAGTTATCCAAATGAAAATTATTTCTCATCTGAAAGTATAAATCATTTGGTAGATAATTTTTAGTTTTCTGAAAAAAACATTCAGTACTAGATCAATTACTCAAATCTAAACACAAATTAGAGAAAAGATTAACAGAAAACTCTAGTTGGAGAGAACCACTGCTGGTGCCAATGACCTATTAATTGATGCATAAGTAGCTGTTTTATGGTTTTGCACTTTTTATGACTTATTAAAGTGTCCTAGACTGATATATAAACTTCTTAAAAGCAATTTTAAATTATCTCAAAAATGCTATCATTTTCAGCGCAATTCTCCACATAACTCATTTCAGATCTCTGCTCATTCTTTCCTTTCTGGGGCTTTCTGGACCTGAATTCCAGAAGCTGAGATGTGACTGCTTAGACTGTAGTTTCCCCACAATCTTTCTTTCCTTTTATTGAAAAAGCTGTAAAGACATCAGCCAGCTCCATCAGCACCTGCAACTGCAAACCATCCTGTGCTGTGGGCTTGTGTTACACCAAGTGATCTCTCATTCTGCCTTGACTTTGACTTCAACAAAGCCTGAATGTTGGATCAGGGGCCTCTAAGACCTAGGAATAAAGCTTTCAAAAAACCCCATTGAGCGTCTTATCTTTCTCAAGGTCTATCATCACCAGGTCCTCTCCTCACTATGGAGTGGACAGCAGTGTGCTCAACATTCCTTCTCCTACCAGTGGATTTCTATAAGCTTGTCCTCCTGCCCTTGATATCTCTTCTGAGTGCTAACTCTCATTCTGCTTTGGCTTTTGGATCTCCAACCCAGCACATACAAGCAATGTCTCTTTGGTACCACTCAAGTGGCCAGTGCTTGTCTCCACCCCTCCTTGCACCTCCCTTCTACATTTGAGTTCAGTCAGGAGTTCTTTGTTTATCTGCACCGACCTTCTGCCTCACCTGGTCAATTTCCTGCATGTCAGAACAAATCCTTCTGTATTTTGAGGACATCGTGCTTGGAGGTCAACCAGCTCTCTGGTGCCATTTTTCTTTTCAGGACAGTCTCCCACAGGATCTCACCAAGCACAAACTAAACAAACTGGGATCCTCTCCAGAGACTTGAGGTTGTTGATCTGTTGTTTTTCTTTCTCATTTTTCTCAGGATCTCAAACAGCATTTTCTCATAGGAGCTGCAGTCAAGGCTGCTCTCCATGGGCACTTCACCAATCAATTCTTTATTCATGTGAAATAAACCCAGCACAACTGCTTCTGTAGATTCCTGGCATCAAAAAATTGTTTTGGTTTTCAGCAGAAACTTTGTATAAAGCTCTTCTCTCAAAGTTAACAAGCCAGATGAGAAAGGGGGAGCATGTTTGTCTGTGTTAGTTGTTAACTATTCTTGCAAATGGCCCCCTACTTGCCTGTGAGCCTCAAGACTTTGCTGTACCTGATATTCTGGTATTAACTTATTTGTATGATTTTCCTTCTTCCTTCTTAAACGTTTCCTTTTAAAAGTTAAAAAAAAGGCGGAAAAAAATGTAAAGTAATCATAAAACACAATTAATTTCTAGTTTTTATATTTTAAACATAAATATACAAAAAAACCCAAAAACATTCTTGTGCTTTTCCTCCTGGGCATAATTGCTTCAGATTGAATATGGGGTAGATATTTTGTATAGTGTTTCTCGTGTTTATTTTATGCTTATTGAAATATGCATATGAATTTTTGACCTTTAGGTCTAGAGCTGTATTAGCCTAATTTAATTTTAAAAAGGCTTCACATCTTATATTTTCGCAATGCCTTATGAAGTAGGACATTTTTGTACTCCATAGCTATCAAAAGTAAGGGTTTTTTTACTTAGTGTTAATAGAAAAAAGGTGAAAATATGCCTTCAAAATAAAACAAGGAAGAGCAAAACAAACCTCAAAACACTAGAATTTTCCTATTTTATTAATGCTGTTGAAAACAAAATAAAATCTGTGTGTTCCAGGTGTTTTTAAATTTATAATGCTTATAAACTAAGGGGGAACTTTTAAAAGGGTGCTATTTGTGCAAAGCTACCTTTTAACAACTTTTTTGACTGAAAGGCTTAAGAATTTTGGTTACAGTAAACAGTAAAATTAATTTGACTCAAGGCCCTTTCTTTTCCTTTGGTTATTATGGTAGGAAGTTTCTTTTCCTTTCCCCTTTAGCAATAAAGTTGCAACATTCAGGCTTTGTTCAAGTAGAAAACATTGAATAACATGTAAGAAATCCAGAGTAACATCTGTGATTTAGTCAGTTTGCTAATAAAACATGACAAGGTACATATAGAGTGTCTTCTCCCCAGCAACTGTCTGGACATTAGATATTGCATGAGAATTGGACATAAATAATAAATCTTCTTGCTTTGCTTCACTTCTTCATGTAGCTTTGCTTTTCTTCATTAAACTGACTTTATCTTAATCCATGATTTTTTGATCTTATTTACTCTGCTGTGCCGCAGAGGAAGGGAAGTGTGAGAGTGGCTTAGTGGGCACTTAACAGCCAGACAAAGTCAACCCATCCCACTAACAAAAAAAAAAAAACCAACAAAAAATCAGGTTTTTAATAACTCCATGAATATAAAAGAGAACACAATGAAATTATTAATGTTGGCAGGTCATGCAGATTAACACAAAATCACTTAGACATATATTTCAGTAAACATTTGTTAAATCCCTACTTCAAAAATTGCACTGAAAGAGCTTTAGCAGATTTCTATAACCTTAACAGTGGTGGTGGAGATCAATTAAGTGTTGGGTCAAGAAGACATTCATAATACATCATAATGAAAAAAGATACCTTAAAATGAATGTAAATATTTTTTGTAAAGATGGAGACAGGTGAAATTGCTGGGATTCTGATGGCATTTTTGTGAATGACAGAGTTACATTTTTACATTCTTTATATGCATAGATTTTAATATATATAATTTATAGAAAATTAATATGCATAGTTTATGTGCATTTAATATTTTCTGGGAAAATATTATTGTAAATCAATATGAAACCCTTAGTAACAAGTGCTAATAGGAAATACTAAACAGTAGTTAATTAGATTACAACTATTTGCAACAAAATAATATATAAATTCAGAATCAGAGTTCATGTCTAGATTCACATTTTGTAAAGAATATATTCATTAAAGCTCTTACTAAAGCATCAGAAAACTGCACCTATGAGAAAAGATTTTGTTAAACAAGTATTTAAATGTTCAATTGTGTGTCTAATCATATGTTAGTCCACAAATTTCTTAGTACAAGCTTTTTATTTTCTCTTTTTTTAATTCTATGTTTTTATTAGGTTAAAATGAGAAATATCTAATACTTTGGGATACTTGTCTGTCCTATGCATGCTGTAACAAATATTTGCATAGAATAATCATTTCTTCTAAGTCTCATGAGATTTTACCTCTACTTCAAATATGCAGATGACTGCATATGGAATCATCAGATCAGTGTACTTCCACCATTTCCTGAAAATATGTCTAATTTATCCTTCCTAATTCCTTTTCCTCAGTATGCACAGGATTTCACTTAGCATTGCAATCCTAATATGGTGCTCCATGAAACAATCAGAGCAAACTTTGCTTAGAATACATTATACTTCATACATCGAGGTGCAGCTGAGCTTGAACACTTTTATAGATAGGAAACAAAAAGCTGAAGGTGGTGACAAAGTCCCTAATTACTTAAATGGCACAGGATTAGGCCACTAGTGGATTCTGCATGTTGGAGTTCCTATGCTGCATTAAAGCTTGTTAATGATTGAATTTTTAAAAGCCAGAGTATAATTAGAAAAAAAAAAATCTAAAATTTCAGTCAATAGATTTTAGTACTTGGTGCCAAAGCATGCATTAACAATTATCTATTCAGTTGACAAACAACAAACTCCCCCATCTTTTAAAAGCTGAAGATACAGAAAACACATAAAATTCCCATAAGTTTGCTAACTTCTTGATGTGTTTAGATAGAAGCAATGCCCTCTCAGATACAACATAATATTAATACTACATGACAAATTGTAATTCATTGTAACAGGTTGTGATGCACTAATAAAATATAACTTGTAAATGTGTATTACCTATGGCAAACTAAGTCCTGTCAAAACAAATGAAAATTAAAATATTTGCCTGTCACTGATGAATAAAATTTATTTTTATGCTATTTCTTTCTGGCATGTAAACACATTGGGGTACTGATAAACTAAATCTAAAAACTATTTCTGTCTAAAGAAGTGAAATTTAGAGAAAGATGAAAAAAGTTTGTAGAAAGTTGGAATTTATGAAAGGGAGGCACAAGATGAAAATGTTGCACTTGGCTGGCTGAGGTCACATATGACACAGCATAACCTATACACCTGCAGTGAGATGCTATTGAGTTTCTCATATCATGCCTGAATACTGTCCTCAGAAACATTGTTGTCAAAAGAAAGTCAGCTGAAATAAAATGTTGATTAACAGACACAAGTGACATTTTCCCATGAGTAGAACCTGTGGCAGTTCTACATCTGGCTGGTATTTGGAAGATATTTCAGCTATTTTTCAAGTTCATCTCCAGCTGAAGATGACTAATGTGCTAACTATAAAGGATTGCTGGAAGCTAAGCCCCCGGGCTGCTTGAGAGCATAAACTTTAGCTCATAGTTAATCTGACCAGACTTCCAAGCAAGGAACATGTATAGGAAATGGTTTCTGAATATTGTGTGCTTGGGAAGATCAGCATGCGTGCCAGCAAATCTGACTGCTAGAAGTCTTTACCCACTTCCCAAAATTTAATTCTCTGTCACTCTCTTCTAAATCCTCTAAAACTTCATGCCTAAGCTCACACACATATTGGTGTGCACACTTAAACTGCTCCTTTTTTTGCTTAAGTTCCAGCCATCATTGCTTTTCTATGTGCTTCATATCATGCTTGCTGTTTTATTTTAGCTTTTCTAGCAGGTGAGTTCATTTTCCCTACTAAAATATCTTTACTAAGACATTGCATTTCTTACACATTTCTTGTGTCTGAATGAATTACTAAAAATTAAGAATCATACTAATGAACACTGCATATTATCTACATGCATAAGCAAATACACACATACACATGTACAAATATATACATATTTTGGTATCCTTTATAATCATAATTGCTTTACAAATCAAAGAACTCTTATGTTCCAAAGGAGGGAACAGTTTCCAGAGATGACTTGATAACTCAGCAGGAGAGCTTTTTTAAAGTAGGGAAGCTGAGTTGCAAACCCACATAGTGCTTGGGATCTTTGCCAGGGTATGGTTCATGAAAAGGACTGGTTTTCCCAGGAAAGGGCCAAAGCAGCAGATGATGCTGCTTATGTATACACAAAGTGAATGATCTAGGCTGGAAGTGCCATACTACTCATAATCAGAAAGTATAAAGGTATTAAACCTTCAGTTAAAAGACTTGAATTTCCCACTTGAGATTTGAGTCTGATCTTCCCTTGTGCAAAATTTGATTGGTGTAAAATATGGAGATCCAAAATACTGGAACGGGAAAATCTTTGACATACCTTACATATTCCAGTCTTGGTCTTTTTTCTCTGATGCCACAAGTAGAGTAACAAAACTAGTTTCACAAAATCTCTTTCTAAGCTTAATAATTGTGCATACATTTGAATTGCACTCTCAATTCTTTGTAGTTTTCTGGTGTACACTTTTGTGGACAGAAGTTTTAAACTCTATTAAAAAGCTGATTTTTTATTAAAGGGTATTATTTTACCTGGTACACATACAGTACAGTAAGTTATTTTCTTTTGCTTTTTAGTAATATTTCAGAGAAACACTAACTGCTGTTCTATTTATAACAGTTGAAGAAGCAATCTTGTGGTAAATAGTTGATCTATTCTCTGCAGTGGCCAGAAACAGAACCCAAAGGAATGGCCTAGAGTTGTGCCAGGGGAGGTTTAGGTTGGATATTAGAAAAAGGTTCTTCACGCCAGAGGAACAGGCTCCCCAGGGAAGTGGTCACAGCACCAAGCCTGAGACAGTTAGAGAAACATTTGGACAGTGCTCTCAGGCACATTGTGTGACTCTTGTGTGTGGTCCTGTGCAGGGCTAGGGGCTCAACTCAATGACCCCGGAGTGTCCCTACCCACAGAGCTTATTCCATGATTCTGTGATCTATTTGAGATTAAAGATTAAATGAGAGTACCGAGAATCAGAAACTAAATATCACTACTGTGTCATGGTAGCGAACAGAAGTTTGAACTGAACTGAAAGTTAAGGGAGGAGAATCATCAGATTAATTAAAAGCCAGATAACCTCCCAATGGGCAAAACATTGGAGACCTTGTCTGTGATCCTAAAGTAATTTATACACAGATTAATGTTTAATTTGTTCTTACACGTGGCACAAAAGCATTTTTCTCTTCAATTACCCTGGCCATTATCACCCCTAAAAGAGAAGCTGAGCACTGCAAACTGGACTGAATCAGGCCTGCCAGTGTATAAGGCTGTCCAAATGTGTCAGCATTTCTTCCAAGGAAATGTTTCAGAGAGCTCATCCCACGACTGCGAACGTCCTTGCAACTACCAGTCACTGTCAGTAAAATGAAAATTTTGGTAAATTTTAAATTATTTTGTCCTTAATCAGGAGGAGTCATCAAGGTGAACATGAAAATGTTTGAAATTTGCTGATATACTACTAAATAATTTGCCTGTATTTAGGTTTTTATTCCTACAAAAATTCTTTGTGTTTTAATATTAGAGTTACAATGGGATGATTGTGTTCGTGGTCTTCATCTTCACTTCACTGGAACCACAGGTATGGTAAGAAACTTATGTATGTGCATCACATCTAAAAATATAAACTAAATCTCTATTAAACTGAAAATTAAGTTTTCATTCATAACATTACAACAGATTTTTACCTATAATTTCTACATTCAACATCCCAGAGTTATGTTCTGGCAGAATAAGACTTAGAGTATAGAAAAGATCCAAGAGCCAAGTAATAAATAGATGCAAATTGAGATGTACAATTGAAAGTCTAGTAGAATTTTAACTATTATAACATTAGTAATGGAAAAAGATTTCCTGATTAAAAATTTCAAGTTCAGTGTTTAGAAAATTTACAAGTTACAGAAAAACAGGGTTTGGTTTGGGGTTTGTTTTGTTGTTTTTTCGGTTTTTTGTTTTTCTACAGTGGACATCTTGTTACCTGTACATTTCTAATTGGAAATAAAAGAGCCTTTATATTCACTACATGAATATTCATAACTACCAATTTGTTGGGAAAGACAGTTGTGATGTTATGAATGTGTATTCCCTAAATCTGTTAAATTGTGATTGGTTTCATTATGTGTAACTGATTTGTCCTCCACAAAATTAAGCAATATAACTTCTTTACATTGCTACTATTCTGAGATTGAATAGTATTTACCATCACCATTTACTGTAGGTTGTAGGATATCAATGCCCAACATTTCTAATTCTTTTACATTGCACTCCTCCTTTTGGCTGGGATAGACTTAATTTTTGTCCTCATACTTGACTGGTGTTAAACTACAAGTACCTTTTCATAGAACTTACTCTATTTCGTAATTACTTTGCTACGTCTTGGGAAGAAGAAAAATGAGACATCTATAAAAATAAGTGGGAACATTTTTTAGGATAGCTTGAGAAATAAACTATACTGAAATAGAACTATGGTGAGAATTTCCAGCATAAATGAGGGCTTTTCCAAACATAACCACAGAAGGCAGAAAATAAATAAAAAAAGAAAATTGAAGAAAAGATAGTTTTTAATAGGATAAAGAAGGGAAAGCAAGATTATTCAGCATATACTTCAGTTTTTCCCTTAAATGACTAGAAAAGGCCCTTAGGAAGCAGTGCAAGACTTTTGCTATTATTTATGAGCAGCATATTTTGAATATAAACTATAGTACCTGTTGCAATATTAAGAGAAGTGCTATCTTTAAAAAGTAAATACACTTCAGATTCACATTTTTAATTTATCTGTGGACTCTTTCCTAGCTACGTCTCTTATGAACAAAGGTTTGTTTGTTCAATTTATTCCATTCTTTACAAACAGGATCTAGTACTTCCAGCTCTCTTTCACTTGGGATTCCACAGATGGGCTTAACTTGCCACTCCTGCTACAGATTTCCAATGTAACATAAGATGACTGGAACAAGTGACCAGAAGTGATCCTCGGTGTTTTGTGGAAGAATGAGGTTCCTTGTTCTACTGATGTGCATGAAGGGTAGAAAACATTGTCCTCTCCTCATTCCACTGGGATTCGGGAACCAAGACACACTGCTTAGAGGAGGACTTAACCTTCATATTACTAAAATTGAGATGAATCCTTGATTCTCTCATACAGTGTCATAGACAAGGTCACTCTCAAACCAAGAAAATATACATGAAATATTATATCAGAAACACTTTTCATGTTTGCAAGCAAAATGGAAAGATAATTATCTTTAATGATATTCTGTAATGTTAAAGGAAGACTTTTCAGAATGTAAGAAATCTTCAGGCAAAATAAAGGACAGAAGGCCTTACTTTGTGGGCCGGGATCTAAAAATGAGAAAGGCTCAGATTTCCTCTTCCAGGTAATTTTATTTTCTTTTATTTTTTTTATTTTATTTTTTTAATGTAGAAATAGTTCTAGGTCAGAGGAGCCATAGCAAGTCTTATTAGACAGCTTGCATTTAAATACCTTAACATAACAAAGAACCAGTTTAAAATCGTAAATTCCATCCTTTTGAGTTTATATTCAAGTGAAAAAGAATTTGTGAAATGAAAAATGGGAATTGTCTTAAATATGTTTAAATACTCTCATATTTTTTTCTAAAAATTACCAAAGAAAATTAAGTATACATGTGACTAATCAGTGTCAATAGCATGCAAACTTTAATTACCTCACCCTAAAGTACATCTAATGTCAAATGCAATTAACAATGCCATCTGAAAAATGCTTTCATAATGAATTTCAAACAATTGACTGATCTTTTAATAATAGTTGATGGTTAGACATTCCAAAGGCCAGTGGCAAAACACTGCCTTTTAATGAGGAAAATTACAGCAACATTGAATTTAGTAGTGCTATTTTTTTCTTTGAATGGTCTTCTACTATAAAATAACAAATTTGAGCAGAACCTGAGATCAATCAGACATGAGTGAAGGCATCTTTGCCTAAGAAAGAACAAAATAAAGGTAGTCTGCTGAAAGTATCATATAAGGACAAATTAGATTTGTAAGTTTTGACTGATTTCAGAAGACAGATATTTAAATATTGAATCTAATATAAGTGTCTTGGAGTGTTTTTGAAGTAGAACCTCTTCAGGAAAACCTAGAGAAAAAAATGAACAAATTCTTGTGAATTTAATTCAAAGGAAAATGAAAATCATACATGAACAATGGATGTGATTGAAAAGAAGCTGAGGGAAAGGGGGGGATCTTTACAAAGGGTTGTTTTGGAAGAAACATCTTCAAAACATTTTCCCCTGTCATGGGTTTTATTGCAGAGCAGATGTCATAGGTATGAGATATCCCTTTGGTCAGTTTGGGCAAGCTGTCCCAGCAGTGTCCCTTCCCATCCTCTACTCCACCCCCAGCCTCTCTTTGCTGGGGAGGGACTGTTGGAGACACAGCCCTGACGCTCTGTGAGTACAGCTCAGCACCAGGCAAGACACTGTTGTGTTGTCAACACTCTTCTACCTACAAATACAAAAGAACAATACTGTAAGTATTGCAGTTTTTTGGTTTTGGTTAGCTTGGAACCTAAACAGCAGCCTACAAAAGGTTTCCCTGTTTTTGCATTCCTAGAACATTATATTATCTCACATCAATTACATACTGTGTATAGTTCTAAAATGTTTTACAATTATAGCATGAAAATTGCCCATTGTCATTACAAAAGAGGAAATAACATGTTATAACAACTTAAATTCAAGGAAGGGAACTCAGCACTTGTGATTCTTGTAAAAAATCTCTGTATAATAATAATTTTTATCATAGCTGTTATTTAATGTATCATGTGCCATAGCTTGGAAATGCCAAGTGATACCATAATAAATTGCAAATCCATTCAAATTCTACCTTTTACTAAGTGGTTACTCCCCCCTCAAATCTGAAATATGACTAGATAATATAAAGTAAATGCTGATATCCTTTAAATACAGGCTGGGAGAAAAATCACTGAGGATTTAAGGACAACAATCCTAAGGAATATGATCCATATGCTTTTTTTCTAATCCTCAGGAATGTGTTTGTATACCAAGGCTAATAATTTGATTTATGTTGTATTTAAAAGCAAAGAAGATGACCTTGAAGAATTTGGACCCAAGTGAGAGGTAAAGCTAAGATGAACAGCCTGTAATAGTCTTGCAACAAATCCTGAACAGTGCTTTATTCTCTAATCCATTGTTGCTCTCCTTGGATTCACCTTTACTTTAGTTAATAACTAACTAAACAAGAAAAGATCTAGCCACAAAAGAAGCAAAAAACCCCAAACATGAGACTATGAGATCAATCCTATACATTTCTTAACAATAACTAGAAGACCTCAGAACTGTGAAAAACCCTTTCATTAGAATTCTTAATTGATGAACTTAATGCATAGCCCATTTCTTTTTCGTATGCACTGCACACAGCACAGCAGTAATGAATATTGAGAAGGAGAGATATTATTTACCATTATAAAATGTCATGTCTTATCCTGCCAAAACTCTTTAAAGTAATTAGTTTTGTCACGACTATTCAGAAGTCATTAATAGAAAATTCTGGCTGATTAAGCACGTCCCAGGCCAAGACTCACAAATAGCAATTCCTCTGATTTTCATGGATTCCCAAAGTAAATGTTTATCTGATACTGAGCCAAATTGCCTACATCCTTTGTATTATGTTGTTAAAATTACTTTTGCTCTTCATCACACAATTTCACTGCCCTTACAAAAAATGGGGGAAAAGGCTCAAACACCTATTACTTACCTGTGGGGACTAAACTCTAAATGCATTTAGTCATTGTTCAAGAAATAGTATTTCCAATAGCTTTTGTATTTCCCTTTGGTAGGAGAGAGAAACTTGAAAAATTAGCACAAAAACTGCTTTTTTTAAAAAAGAGCTCCACACAATTAACCAAGAGTGTGTAGTCTCTGTTGACTGTTTTCTTTCTTCCCCATCTACCAATTTCATCTATGCTATTGACAAGACTGCAGAGAAATACTGGTTACGCTGCATTGCTCACATTTTGAAAACATCGGCAAATTAACCGTTGTCAAAGTTAAGAATGTGTAAGAGTGGTCTGCATTCAAAGAAAGGGGAAAAACAAAACAAGGAAGCAAAATTCTGTGATGGGAACACAAAAGTCAATTCTTAGAAATAAATTTTCTTCTGAAATTCATATCACTATTTAAATTGCCACTTTCAACAAATCGTTTTCTAGATTTTTCTACAAAGGCACATGAGTTCATGAAGAGACAAAATTGAAAACTGTCTATAACATTGTGTGTGTTGTGGAACTGTTTCTGATTAAGCAGAAATTAGGACATTTATATTCAGAAGTTGTTTCCAGTAAGACAAAGAATGTAATGAATCATTCTTAAATTGTGGAAGTGGTGTTTCTAAGTATTCTTTATTATGTTCTGTGATGCCTTATCTATAGGAGGAAATACCAATCAAATTCTATATGCACTGTTATGAATCACCTAATAATTTTAGTGTAAATATTTGTTAACACTGGTCTTTTCTGTTGTGATTTTATAAGGTTCCAGCTTAGTATTACAGATCATGAATTAATAATACCTGTTTCCTATTAAACAAAGGAGCCGCATGCATTGCCTTTATTACTGTGAATAACATAAAAAAGTGAGGGAAGCTATATACTCTAATATACTCTAAATCATGCTGAACAGAAAACTTTTAAAATTACACTGGCATTGCAGCAATGGAAGCACACTGGGATTTGGATTAATATTCTGAAAGTTAGAGAACACAGGTGGAAAATAACATTTTGAAAGATTTCTACTCCCATTAGACCTGTAAAGCTAAAGAAGGTTTGAGAAGTTTTTGTATGTTTGGATAAGCAAAGTGTTTAAGACGATTTCCCTTGACAGTTTTGCTCACAGCTCCAAGAACATGAAAAAGAAGTCATTCACATGGTCGGAATGATGCAACCTAGGAATAAAACAAAATTATATCTTCCTGTCTTTCAGCTTCTTGCCAGACTATGTATAAACACAGTTTATATATAATCTTTTACCAAACCTTTTTTTTTCCATAAACCTCCCAAGGCTTAGTTCATGTCAATTTTCATTAAAGTGATAATTGTTTTTTAAGAGTAACATGAAAGTGTAAATAAAAATAACTTGAAGATGATGTAAATCCGAGCATTTTATAGAGAATATTCCACATATAGAAGGAAGCCTAATCCCTCTTAAAGCAAATTATTAAGGATCATACATTTGATAACATAAATATGCACATTTATATTGCTGTCAGCAAAAAAAAGTAAGTTATTTACAACAGCAAAAATGGTCTTTCATGTTAGTTTTTGAACTCTTGAGGAATTCATTTCATTTCCTGAATACTGTCTCTGTCAGCATTCTGGAAGTGAAAGAGTCAGAGAGACTTTGCTTCAGCATCCAACCAGATGTGTCCTTCTCTTCTGAACTTAGTTTTGTGAAGTGTATAAAAGCAAATAATAGAATCGATTACTCAGCTCCATAATGAATATTCATTGTGCATTGTTTGATTGCAGCCCCTGGCAGGAAGAAATAAAAATAGTACAGAGGCCTTCAGAGGATATATTTTCACTCATTTCCATACTTCTGCTTTGACATCCTGTACTAGTTTCACTACTGTTTCAAACAGTGAGAAAATTATGGGGTTTAGATATAGAATCTCACTCAAATCTGTTGTGAGCTACTAGTGTGGTTTCAGTTTAGCAGCTTTGAAAAATGGGCCTTCTATGGTTTAATTCATTTAATGAAAAAATAAAATGCAGGACAGACATTCAAAGTGGCATTCAGTACTATTACAGTAAATTATGGAAGGTTATAGTTGTATTGAACAAATAAATTACTAAATACAACAAATAAAAAATAAAAGTAATAGAAATAAATATAATATAATAATATGTAAATAAATTTCTGAAATTTACACTTAATCATCATGTTAAAAAAAAAAGCATGTTTTTCCTTTTCTTGCATTTCCAGAAGTCCGTTCTGGGACTTAAGACAATAAAATCCATGTTTCCACATGTGCAGGTAAGCCACCTGTTTAAGCTCCTATTATACTCAACAGATATTTAGTTGGGTAGTCAGTGTGACTTAGACTTTCTCAGCTTGTCTCTAGCACAGATGAAGGTTAACCTCCATTGTAAATTGAATTGGCTTCATGAGATGTCATTTAGGGGTGATGAACGTGTATCTCCCACTATATCTCATGCTTTCTTATATTTAGGCAGTATTGTAATCAGAACCAAAATATCTTAGTGCTCTTAGATGAAAATATTCTCATTTCAGATTATATTACTCAGAAAAATATAGAAATTGTGCATATTTGTGATATCAGAGGTGATGTATCTGTCTTGTGGAAAAAGGAAATCAGTCTTAAGACTGTGGATGGCCTCTAGGCCAGAAGATTTCTGATGTGTGTCCTGATAGCAATAGTGAATTGTCATTTGGAACAGGCAAGGCACAAGACATAGATATAATGTACCAAATTCCATAATTTCCTTGAAAATTCTTTAAGATGAGAACTTTATGTCATTGGGCATTTTTCTGCTCATTTTTCTGCCTGTTTTCTGGCCTTTCTCATGAAGAAACCTGGGGAATCAGTTTTCTCTGTTATTGCATTTCTACTCATAGGTCCATAACATGTTGTTATTTGTGATCTGACATGACTATTTAATTTCTGATGGAATATCAGTAATTTTTTGAAAAAATGTGTTTTTCATTCTGGAGGATTCTTTACGTTGCTCAGCTAGATAATTGTAAAAGTGGAGAGATTGTTAAAGAGTAGATTTCCACGTATAATGTGCAGCATTAGACCTTATTTGTCCTACAATTCATTATATCCTAGAGGGCCCTGATTCTGTGTTATTGTACTCTTATTGGAGTCCCGTTACTTCTTTAGGATAAATGTAAAATATTTCTAATTGGATCTAGAAACTTATCATACTCATTTTGAAAAAACAATTTACACCTGCACGAGGAAAAATAAAACCAGACAAGGAAATCATCCAAGCATTTAAGATAAAAAGAAATACATTAAAATCAGTTTGTTCCTCAACTACAACCCTGCAGATATTGAACAGTATTATAATCTCAAAGAAACAAAATATATTTTACTATTACATAGGATATATAACCAAATATCTTTACCCATTGTCTCAAGACTTTCCAGTAAGCTGCTTACAGTATGCAACTATTTGCTACTTTCCTCTCCACATTCCTACCTATATTTTTTAAACTAAGGCAAGAAAAATGGAGCCTGTACTTTTTATATTTTTTCTTGAGTGACTAACACCTTGCTTAGTGATCTGAAAGTTTTCTAGTGCTGCTAGGTACCCCAAATTCTTTCTGCTTCAGCAGCTCAATTTTTGACCCAGGGTCATAGAATTGTTTCTGGCTCTATCTTTTAGTTTCTTGGTTGTCTTTTGGTTGACAGAAAATGACAGGAGCTGGCAATGTGCACTTGCAGCCCAGAAAGCCAGCTGTATTCTGGGGTGCATTAACAGGAACACGGCCAATAGGTCAGGGAGGGCATTTTGCCCCTCTAGTCTGCTTTTGTGACACGCCACCTGGAGTGCTGCATCCAGTTCTGCTGTCCCCAACATAAAAAGGACATAGAACTGCTGGAGCAAGTTCAAAAATAAAATTTGTGATCTCTGTTACAGTATCATGGCCTGAATATTGTGGGGTTTTTACCACCTAAAATTTTGCACAAAAGCTATTCACATTCTTCTAGAACATTTTTTTACTAGACAAAAGTATACAGCGATATATTCCCATCTCAGACACAAGGGTATTGTTGGAGTTTCTGTCTGTGACTGTTGTTACATGTCAGTGAAGCAGTGAATGAATTAAACAAGTGAGCATGGAACAATGAAAACTAAGTGTATCCTGGGAAACTAACTAGGGATATGCATACTATTAAAAGTTAAAATATTTATAGCCTTATTGTGTTCCAATAATCATTGAAAGGGTTTAGCTAATGACTCAAAAGACTCTAAGGAAGTTATTGTCTCTTTAAATTGACTACAATTTGTTGAAGAAGTAGGAAATAATAAGGACTAGCAAGAACACAAAGATCGGAAACAATACAGGGACAAAGTGGAAAGATAGTTTAATAATTAAGACTTTAATTTACAAGCAATAAGGTGAATCTTGAACTTGTGTCTTCTATGAGCTCTGGGACAAATTATTGCCCATAACACTCGTCTCAGCAAATGCTATCTGTAGTCATAATCAATACGGGGAAAGAGGGGCTGAGCTTATCAGAAGACTTGAGCAGATGTTTATGGTCCCTAGAGGTATCTGTTTGGCTGTAGAAACCACCTCATGATTAGTGATAGCTAGATAAAGCAGCTGGGTGTCTCTCCCAGAAAGCAATCACAGTACTAAGTGTAGCAGATAAAAAGACAGGTTAGGATAGTAGGCAGAGTTCAGACAACTAATTAAATATAGTGATACAGGCACTTAAACTTGAGACCTGGAGTGCATCAGACTTCACAGACTACTCAGACTGCACAGACTGAGTAGTATAGCTAGTACTTTTAAGACCCCAGGCAAAAATTGGAATATCCAGCAGTTTGGCATACCATGGGGGAGAGGAAAAGAATCAGTAATCACACAGTGGTAACCAGCATTAGTAACAGTAAATCCTACTTAATGTCAACAGAGGAGGACTCCTAGACAAAATTTTTGTCTAAAAGAGGACAGAAGAAAATATAAATGCAAGGATTAGGAGGTTTATCTTAAACCATACCAGAATGTCTGGTAAAAAAGGAGCAGAATTATCATTAAATGGATCTAATGAAAAATAAGTAACTGTCATCAAGTTAAGTAGGTAATTACATAACTTATATAAAAAAAAGAGCTTTAACTTTGAATTCTCCTACTTCCTCTTTTTTTTTCTCCCAAGGATAGCTCTGCAAAACAATTAATAAGTTTTTGCTTGCACAAGCTGCCTAAGAAACAAAATGTCTGACCTGCAAAACATGTATAACATTTACAAATGGCTGCAACCTTATTCAAACCATAAAAAGTTAAAAAGTATTGGGTTTTGTTTAGAGAAACTGAAATTCCACAGCATTGCACTGAGTTTCCAAATTTTTTCCAGCTGTTCATTAATGAATTGCTTCCTTACAAGGTTTCTGCAAACCAGCACATTAGCTAAGTGAGCTCTATGAGTCAGCAAGTGGAGCACTGGGCACTAGTTTCTAAAGCTACTGATAGAATGTAGCTGCTACCAGGAAAACTACTTCTACCTTCTTGAGATGTCCAATGAGCCTGGTAGTGAGGTGGGCAGCTGCATCAGAAAGGAATTGCTCTGGCCATCTGGAAAGCTTGGGGAGTACTTGGTAAAATCTGCAGACCAGAAGAAAAAAAGACAGTGGCTAAAGAAACCTTTAAACTTCCACCTGTGAAATACATTTAACTAAATAATTGGGCTACAAACCTGGCCAAGCTCATGCCCTGACACCTGGGTATGCTGCTGTCTGCTTCTCTGGGACCTCTGGTGCTTTGCTCACCAGTGCTGTGGTCTTTTTGGCTGGTTCACAGGAAGAACAGCTGCGGTGTGCACAGGATTGGAGAGACAAACTCAGCAGATGGGGAGCAGCAGAAATTTGTAAAATGAGTTGTAGGAGCCTGGGAAAATCACTGTAAATTAATTTGGAAGCTTAGGAAACTGAATGATTTGGTTTCTTGATTTCCATATGAAATATGGGTATGATTTAGTATTTACCTGAAATATTGCATTTCTGTCAATATTTTTTAACCAGGTCTAACCTCATGACCAATTCAAAGAAGTTAAACATTTGTGCTTGTTCCACGTAAGTGGACAACAGAATAGCTCATACTTAATGTTATTATGCATTTTTAATTTATACTTTTAAATTAAAGAGCCAATTTAGTCTTGCAAGAAAAACAAACTAAAAAAATACCAGCAACTGTCATATAATTTGGGGCAATTGAGAAACCCAGCCCAGCTGTTAAAATTGTCAGCATCCATTCTCTTGATCTTTTATTCCTGAACCCATGTCTTTTTCCTTGACTCTCGAGATTTCTCAGCTTGGAAAGAAATTTTTTTCTTTCTATTGTAAAAGATCACTCTCTAGCTTTGTGGATAAATTGGAAATCAACTTGTCTGATTTAACACTTAAAAATGTTATTGGTTTTTGTATTATTACTGACTAAAGTATTTGCTGCTCAGTTGAGGGTGGAAAATAGCTTCTCAACAACGGAACCTGGATTGATTTTCATTCATTAACTTTGAAAGGACATAAACATCATGAACAATGTATTCATTCAAAATTTATCATTTCTCCTTATGTTTCAATCATGCTTTAGCAACTGATCTTATTTTTCAAGAAGTCAGTAATAAGATAATTAATTAGAAGTCTACTAAAAAATGCATTGAAACTGCTTTTCAGCAGATTATTTAGCCCTGCTAAAATGAAAACATTTTAAGGATTTATGCTTAGACACAACACAATCTTCCATGTGCATTTATATATGTACACATGTGTGTGCATATGTATGGAAAAATGAAATCTAGCTTCATAGTTTCTATTTGGTGTGGTTAGCATGGACTATAATTTACAATAATTTTATGTACACAGACACACATATATATTATATTTATTTTGAATTTTTCTTCTAAAATATTTTTCAAATCCTCGTATGGGGAATTCTCACAATTGTTTTTCTGATAAAATGAGACGCTGAAGGAATGTGTAGGGAAATCCATTATCATACATACATACACTTCTTACAAAACATTTTACTATTTATCAACAAATATTGGAAGGCCACCACAATTTTTTAATTCCTAAAATGATTGTTTTTGCATCTGTCATATGACTTGCATCAGTAGAAAAACTTCCAAATACAGCAAACAACAAGTAGTGAATTATTTCAGGTACTTACTAGAGGATAGGGAGTTCCACAGAGTGAAAATTAACAAAAAGTTGATCTTCCTGTATCTTATGGCTGCCTTAACCCTTAGAATCTTTGGCACCCTATTATGTCTTTCTCTTGTTGACCATAAACTAGTTTCTGGTTAGATATTTGCTCTTCAAGGACCAGATATTTTTCCTAAAAATTAAAAAAAAAAAAAACCCAGCAAAACTCTTTTTTGTTGCAAGTTGTTTTATCAGAATTATTTGATTAGGTAGCTGACCAAGCAGGGTTGAAGGAATCAGATGCATCCACACTTGTACTGTGGAGTTTTATGAAAATCTCTAGAGATGGAAACAGTATTTTCTTGCTTTGCAGGTATGTAAAATTGCTTTTAGAAAACAGGAAACTAAAGAATATAGGGAACTTCTACACATATTAGGCAAAAACACTTCTAGAAAGTTCATGCTGTTTCTTTCTACCTTCTACACAGCTAAGTGCTTTCAATTACAGCTCACAAAAAAAAAATCTGTATGCTGAATCATACAACAATGTGCAATGAAATTATTGTTAAATAATCCCATATTTCAACTACAGTTTGATGCCTTATCACATAGAAAGAACAATTTTGCGTGAGTAATTAATTGATTCAGAAGCCCAGAATTTCTTTTTCACGATGCTAGGATGGTCACAGATTCAAATCACTTTTGGAAGGGGATTAGGCAAAATCTTGAGTGAAAACTGAACTCAATCATTCTTATCTAATACAGGTGTGAAAGTTCCTGAAAGTAAAGCTGCCAAAGATGGGGAGAGAGGGAAATTATGGCAACAGAGCAGTGAAGATTTCTTCTACTCTTTTGGCTTCTTGTTTGGAAGTACAGTTTAACTGTGTCAGAAAAGAGCTTCAGGATTATTTTAACTGGAAGCTTTACCCTTACACTGTAGTGGTAATAGTGTACTGAGAAATGATCAGCCTGGAGGAGCTCCCTTTTTGTTGATGGTAGTGAGGCACTTCACAAATACGAATCACCCATCTGATTTTTTTATGGTTTAGTTTTTCAACATTTCTTATCTGTGCTACAGTATATGGCTCATTTGACAAAGATGAGAGGTAGAGATTACGTGGCCTGAGTAGTGCTCAGGCATTAGCATTGTTTTGACAACTCTGCAGAAGATGTTACAGCACGTAAAAGCTCTAAAATATATTGGCAACTGAAGAGAAAAGATGCTATGACCTGTCAGCAGATGATGGCTCCTAACCCATTCTACTAAATCTTGTAGCTCAACAACTGACAGTTGAAGCCTTCTGTTGATTTTTATGAAAAATACTGCACTTTCAGAATTCATCCATTACTTGTGCCTGAAGTAGCAAAAACCTTGCAGTGTACTTCTGTGCTACCTTCTATAAATATCTCTACAGGAAGACTATGCATGTATGAAGAAATAAATGATAAATAAATATGAATGAAGAAAGTGAAATATTTTTAAAATTCTTCATGTACTATTCTTCAAAGAAAACATTTGGATTTTAATAAGTTAATAGTAATGAGCTGTCTTCACAGACTTTTCCACATCTGAATCTTCCTTTTAAAGAAATTCAGGATATTGAATGTGAGTCAATTTACCGCTTCAGGAAACTTTAATGCATTGACTGTCCAGATTAAAAATGTTTGTTCAGGCAGCAAAGACTTGCCTTATTTCTACACTTCTGCAGAAATCTGCTGCTTTTTTTCCTGAAGAGATCTCAGTGTTTTTTCTTAATTTATGAAGTAATAGGGAATGAAATAATTTGTCTGGGAAAGAATTTCCTGTCTGGACCTGTTGTCTCAGGATAGGATGGCTGTAGGACCAGCCTCCCTCCTAAAAGTGAGAAGGAATTTCCCGGTACCTAAAAAAAAAAAAGGCAAATGGGACATAAAAGACTAATCTAATTGCTATTTTTAAAATGCCCTCTGTGATTATGTATTGTGTACATTTTCATTCTTCATAAGTCCATTCGCATACCCAACTTAGTTTCTGTGTCAAAATTGGCAAGCATTATATCAATTTACACATACAAGACTACTTTTTATATTCAATAAGATGAAAATAAAAATAAAATTCCAAATCAGTGAAAAGAAAGACACAAATAGCATACAGTTCTGAATTCTGCCTTATTTTCTTCAAAGCTATGATTCATGAGGCTGCCAAACACTCCTGTCTTCTTTTTAGGTAATTTTTTTATTTTTCTGGCCTTTCTAGACTTTTGACTAAGATTTCTTTCAAGTACAAAAAATAGAAGAAAAAAATACTTGAATTAGAATGGTTCCTGAATTGTTGTGTTTGTTTTTCCTGGAAAAAATAACAAAAAAAATCTCCTGTATAAGTTTTAAGTAGGTAGTTGGAAACCTTCCACGGAAAATGTTATTTTTTAGAATACACTGAATTATCAAAATGTTGGATTCCATGGAAGCCTCTCAATCAGAGAGACTTTGCCTGTAGGATACAATTTCTTCTTAGAATTATTAATTAGGCAAGTAACTCAGTATTCAGGGATCATCTATATTTGTCACACACAGTCAAGAGTCTCTTCTAAAACTCAAGCTACAGTTTCATAACCTACCTCACCACCTTCAGCAGACCAGCTAAGGTGTGCTGAAGGCATAGAGTCTTGCTCATTGCTTATTTCTTACAGTGTCTGACAATAATGAAATATGCTTCAGAGTAGACACTTCGATGTCTACTCTGAGTAGACAGTTTGATGTCTCTAATGCTATATACATAGCCTTGATTTGTTTGTTTTCCTTCCAATATGAATGGTAAATTTTTGAGATGTTTTCACCCGCTAATTTAATCAGATGTAATGATTTAAACTGTCCTAATATTCTCAGTCTCTCTCTTAGTACTTCATAGCTCTTTCCAAAATTTAAAAATAAATTCTGAGATTCTTGAAACAAGTTTGGATATTAGGGAAGCTAAAATATCCTTCTTTAATCTCAGTGGCTTTTATTTTAAAATATTGATTTGAAAATCTTTCAAAAACTTTGCAAGAATGAGTAAACCACATTCCTAAGTCCTTGCTATTTGTGTCTGTAAGGCTTCAGAATTGTTTTCTGCAGTATTTTTATTCTCCTTTTTTTTTGATAGAAAATGCAATAACTTTCCTTTTCTTTTTTAAATTAAAATAGATTAACCTTTAGACACAGAGCTCTATGTAAAATCACAGAATCATAGAGCCACAAAATAGTGATGCTGGAAGGGACATCTGAAGGTCATCCTGCCCAACTCCTCTTCTAAAGAAAGACCATGTAGAGTTGATCGTCCAGGATCACGTCCAGATGGTTTTTGACTACCTCAAAGGAAGGAAACTCCACAACACCCTGGTTAATGTGTGTCAGAGATCAGTCACTGTATTTTGTAATGTTCAGAGGGAACCTCCTGTGTTTCAGTTTATGCCCTTTGCTATCACTGAACACCACTGAAAAGAGCCTAGCTCCACCTTTTTTGCACACTCCCTCCAAATATTTATAAGGTCATCCCTCCAAGCCTTCTCCAGGTTGAACAGTCCAAGCTTTCTCGATCTTTCATTTGAGACATGCTGCAGTACCTTGGTTATCTTAGTGGTTGGGCTCTCTCCTATGGGCCTGTCTCGTCCTGAGGAGACCAGAACTGGACACAGTACCCTGAGTGTGGCCTCACTGTGCTGAGAAGAGGGAAAGGATCACCTCATTGAACCCAGTGGCAACACTTTTCCTAATGGAGACCAAGATCCCATGAGTCTTCTTGGCTGCAAGGGTACTTTGCCTGCTCATGCTCAATGTGGTGTTCACTGGGACTTTGAGGTTTTTTTCTGACAATTTGCTTTTCATACAACTGCCACCCAGCATATATTGGTGTGACTGTGGTCACAAGGGTTTTCAGGATGAAGAAGAGACGAGAATGTTGACTCCATGATCAGAAGGCTTGATTTATTATTTTATGATATATGTTACATTAGACTATACTAAAAAGAAATAGAAAGGAAAAGGTTTCTTCAGAAGCTAGCTAAGCTAAGAATAGAAAAAGAATGAATAACAAAGATCTGTGTCTCAGACAGAGCAAGAGCCAGCTCTGCCATGAGTGGTCAAGAAATCCAAACACCCACAGGAGACCAATCACGGGTCTACCTGTTGCATTCCACAGCAGCAGATAACCATTGTTTACTTTGGTTGCTGAAACTGCAGCTTCTCACAAGGAAAAATCCTAAGAAAGGATTTTTCATGAAAGATGTCTGCGACATATTGGTGTATAGGGGTGCTCCTCCCTAGGTGCAGATTTGTCTCCTTTCCCAGCTTAAAATTCACAAAGTCTGAGTTTAGAAAAAAATATATAAATAATGACAAATCAAGTATCTTTTCCTGAATCCTCCAAATAATAAAGAGACATGAATCAGAAACACCACTTGGGAAACTGATCATACATTGTACCTGGATAGATTGGGAAAGCCAGGTACAAAAGCCTAAGAGAAGTATTCACCAAAAAGAAGTGGCTCTGGAAAGAGGGGACCTAGAAAAAAAGTGGTGAAGGTATTGGCTTGAGAAAAGCTCCTGGAGGTGGAAGAAGTGTGTGAAATTTGGGAAGGTATGTATAGATTAATAGAGGGGAAGATGGGGGACTCTGGATGGTAACACCTGAGACTGGTGGCTCCAAGGACTGACAATCCAAGCAAAATCCAACACAACTTTGGGACTTTAAATTGTAACATATATTTGAACATTTTTTTTAATGCAAAACTGAATAAAGTAAAAAAATTATAAAATAGTTTAAATTATGCTTAATAGCTGATATGCTACTGAAATTCAGAAAATAAACATTTGACCAATGATAATATAAAAAGCAGTGTTTATTTCCATATCTTTACTGTATTGATCCATCCAGGAAATTAGTATTTCATAAAGCAGGAGATTTGTTTAAAAAATAATGACAAATGTAATTCAAATGTATTATTATGATCATTGATGACAGTTACCTGATGTGACCCAACAAATGGTTTTGTTGTTTTCTTTTAATGATAACTACTAAGTAATCTAATGGTGTTATAACCATTCACTGTCTGAAAACATCTAAAAAAGATGGCTTTTTTGGCTTCTTCGGCTTCAGAGACCATGGCTACCTTGGTCTTTTATTGTAGCACCACATTAGACTTCATAATATTTGTCTCTAGCAGATCTATAGCATAGCAGGTGCTGTCAACCTACCTAAGAGAGCTCTGGAAAAATAAAATTCTGAGTGCTATTATGCAAACAAGTTATATTTCCAGATGAGATCATTGAATCATGAATGATTTAGTTTGGAAAAGATCTTTGACATTGTCAAGTCCTACCATTAACCCAGCATTGCCAAGTCCACCACTGAATGTCATTACATACCTCCAGGGATGGTGACTCAGCCACTTCCCTTGGCAGCCTGTTCTAGGGCTTGGCAACCCCTTCAGTGAAGGATATTTTCCTAATGTCATCTAAACCTCCACTGGGTGCAACTTGAGGCCATTTTCTCTTGTCCTAGAAGTTACTGAGTTTTGTACCAGTTTAGGTACAAAGAACAGAAAATACATTCCTTGGAATGATGCTGTGTATCTTAAGGATCTCTTATCAAAATATCTAAATGCTCTCTAAAAACATATCTAACCAGTTAACATGACATAATACCTAGTGTCACTCTGCATTTCTTCTTTTTCAGCAAATAAATGTAATCTGGCAGGTTAACAGGCTATTTTACTTTTCCTGTGTTCTGTGTTTGGAAAGACTACAGCTAAGTACTCCAAAATATTCCTGGCAGATCTGTCACATAGAAAACAAAATAAAACAAAAAAAATCCAACCTTTTATAGTCAGTAAATGGTATCTCTGTTTTTCAATTATTATACGTCTGTCAATCGTATATTTTAGTTCTGACTTATAGCACAACAGTTATTGATTTCAAAACCTGTATTAATATCATATCCAATCTTAACATTTAAACTCCTGTAATTTCCAGTTTGTTTTGACTGTCCTTCCTGTAGAGCAATCGAAAATGGCTTTTTATACATTATCTCTGATCTTCCTTCCCTCATTCATTTACTTCTCTGTTTAAAAGAAACACTAAAAATCTTTTCTGCACTCATATAAATGTATAATCTCATCACTAGCTACACTATATGGTTGACAATGACTGACAGAATTTGTTTTCAAGTTTTACAATATATTTTTTATAGATAAGTATCTGAAAATCTTTTCAAGATTATTAGAAGTAAATGATTGTTGTAAAATATCTAAGTAATTGAAGATTTCTTTTTAACATCTTATAATTCTTCTGAGTTTAAAATTTTGTGTTTAATAGAGATACCTTTATAATGTAGTCAGATGAAGTGAAGTGACATTTTGGAGTGAAGTGACTGGTTTTAAAGCATGCTGGTTTGATAGTCCCAGAGCACAAAATCTCCCACATCAACAACACAAAGCTGAACTTTTTCCACAATGCTCTGTAAAGACTATCATCGCTTCATTTTTCAGAGCCTGCCAGTAAAGATGCCAATTTTCCTCCTATATCACAACAGACAATCAAGCAAGAAGAATCTCAAGCTGTAAATTGATACTGATAGACATGTTTTGAAGTTGAAGGATAAAATATTTCTATCTGAATTGGTCCATCTGAATACAGTGCAAACCTCATGTTAGCCACACATATCCGGAGATTTCCATCTAGTAAAGCAAACTCACCTGTGGAATGTGACATTCCTTAGCTTTCATTGCAATATTAATTACAATTCACTACAAGAAGGCATGTGCCACCTGGATGGTTGTATATGCTGTAGTAGCATATGCAGGCCACACAACTCTTATAGACTATATTCTTGGATTAGTGCTCAAATAAATCCAATCATGCTTCTCCATGCTGTAACCTCCATAATGCCATTACAGGGGCATTTCCCACAACACATATTAATTGCAGAAATACTCCTATGCATGTGCTTGCTTTTCCATTTGCATTAGATATACTTCTGAAATTGCATGCTACACCTGGCTTTCCAGGACACCTTGAACAAACTTCAGTCACAGTAAGGGAGATGCTATAATGAAAAATTTCAGGGGAAGTATGGCAAGATCTAAAAGGTTGTGTCTGTGCAGATGTTTATGCCAATTTCAGATCTCCAAAAACCCCTTGGCTGTCTCGAGAAATTGGTTGCACTGTCCCTTTACAGTTCTAGCTTCTTTTGAAAACCAAAGCATACAGAAAAACAAAAAAAAAAAAACCAAAGCAACAAACAAAAAACTAAAAAGAGAATTATTGGTCCATTTCTCCAGTCTGTGTGGTATGAAGAAAAACATCTTGTGTTTGATACAGAACTGTTACTCCATAAAGTCGTTTTGATACAGAACTGTTACTCCATAAAGTCGTTTTGCTCCACTTGTCTCCTTGCTTGTTTCTTATTCCGTGTGTAGATTTGGAGACGCTAATGATGCTAGCAACACTTCCAAAATAATTACCTGGTTTGATAAATTTGGTCAAAAGTTTTTCAGCTTTGGAAGAAATATACTAAGACACAGTTATCAAGAGTCAAAGTGAAATTTTGTTTTGTGTAGGCAAGCATTCATCCCTATAAAAGAGGTCAGCCCAAGTAATTCCGATTGATATCCTAGGTATTAGAAAACTTAGATGAATCATTCTAAACAACACCAAAAAAATGATTCTAACTTTGCCAAGAACAGGTTGTTCTTATTACCAGCACTGAGCTGACATTGTTTCCAGATTGTTTGGGCTTTTTTCCTTCTTATTTGCCTTAAAACTCATTCAGGCAAAGAGTTTCTTTGACTTATTGAAGCACTACAAGAAAGAAAACCAAGAACCACTGGGAAAATGGTAAACATAAAGGAAGGTTTCAGAACATTTCAAATTCACTTTTGAATTTACATGATTTTCATGGTGTGATACTTGCAATAATTTGTTGCATTTTAACAAAACCAAGTGCTCTGGGTTGACACTGACCAAATGCAGGCACCCATGAAAGCTGCTCACTCACTTCCCTCTGCAGGTGGGCAGAGGAAAAAAAATTTAGTCAATTTAATAATAATGGGTTGAGATAAGGACCAGGAGAGATCACTCATCAAGGGCAAAATAGGCTCAACTTAGAAATATGACGTGAATTTATTTCACTAACAAAATCAGAGGATAATAAGAAGTAAAATAAAACCTTGAAAACAACTTTCCCCCACCCTTCCCTCCTTCCAGCTCTACCTCCTATAGTCCAGTTCAGTGCAGTCCAAGGAGGCAGGGAATGGGGATTATGATAAGTTTATGGAATATTAATCCCAATATTTCCAGGTGGGACGTGCCTGGCCTCGTCTGACCCTCACTGCTGGGCCAAAGGTGGCAGCTGTGGTGTTTCACCTCAGAGATACCTTTGGCTGGCTGGATGCTGCAGCTGGGCACTCAGAAGAAATCCAGGCATAGTAGAAACTCAGTTTACCTCTGGTGGAAAAGGTTCAGGAGACGGTGAAGAGAAAAGGAGAGGATTCTGCCATAGAGTTTTAATCCAGAGTTTTATTCCAGGATGACAGACCTCTGAATCTTGTAACAGCTCCCAGCAGAATCCAGACCGCATGGTCCCATCTCCTTTTAAGCCCCGGGGACAGGGGGAGGGGAATGGACAGGTGAGGCACCAACCAGGTGGGAGAAGGGGAAGGCTCAAAGGATAAAGACACTTGGACAGGCCAATGAGCCCGGACCTGAGGGGCATCTTTTGAACTTCTGCCAACCACACCACGACCCTGCTGGAATGTTAAGATTGATGGACAGCTCTCAGCAGGAGGGCAAAGGGGAAAGGAGAGGTTGGCACACCTGGGGGGTTGGGATAGGTGAAACAGGAAATGGCATCACACTGCAACATAAGTTCATCACTCAAGGTTTCTCCTGTTGCTCAGGGAGAGGAGTCCTTCCCCTGCTGCACTGTGGGGTCCCTCCCACAGGAGAGAGTTCTCTGTGAACTTCTCCAGTGTGAGTCCATCTCACAAGCAACAGTTCCCTCAAACAGCTCAGTGTGGGCCACTCTGGAGTGAAGACCTCCAAGGACAGGCTGCTCCAACAGGGCAGCAGGACTCCTCTCTCCATGAGCGTCCCACAGGGTCACAGCCTCCTCCAGGCATCCACCTGCTCTGGTGTGGTGCATTCCCACGGGCTGCGGGAGGATCTCTGCATCCCCCATAGATCCCCACGGGCTGCAGGGGCACAGCTGCTTCACCAGGGTATGCGCCACAGCTTGCAGAGGAGTCTCGGCTCCAGTGCCTGGGGCACCTCCTGCCTCTCCTTCTCCACTGACCTTGGTGTCTGCGTAGTTGTCCTTCTCACATATTCTCTCTCCACTCTTCTCTGGATGCGATTAACACTGGGTAGCAATTTTTTGGTTTTCTTTCTTAAATCTGTCGTCACGGACGTTTTACAACCATTTCTAATTGGCCTAGCCTCAGCCAGTGCGATGTCCATCTTTGGAGTCACCAAGGATTGGCTCTGTTGGACATGCTGAAAGTTTCTAGTACCTTCTCACAGAAGCTGCCCCTGTAGCCCCCCCACTACCAAAACCAAGCCATGCAAAACCAATGCACAGAATAAAATGACACTTGCAATAATAAATTAAATTTGTTTCTGTTACCGTTAGTGAAGTCCATTTAAGGCTGTCTAGTACTAACTTTTTATTATGCTTGGTATTACAGCTGCAAGCAAACAAAAAAAAGAACACCTTTATTTTTCCCCTCTCTATTTTTTCTTTAATTTTTTCCTATGTCTGACCACTCAAAGAATATACAGAATATAGGGCATATTCTGACACAGCTTGAATTTTTTCCTTTGGCTATTCATGCACTTTTAAGACATGGGTATTTATTTTTATAGAGTTTAACATTTCTTGTGTTTAAATTCATGTTGCTTTTAACTTGTCTTTACTTTTCTCCATCTCTATAAATTGCAATTCTTCAGGAGTTTCTCATAATGTGATTCATCACCAATGAGAGAGCAAGAGATTCTTAATATCTATGAAAATCACATTTTACCCATCTACACATTCTCATAAGAATTTTGTTAATTTAAAATAAGAGGAAAATTCTATTCCAGTGAACTCCAGGAGATTTCTAGCTAGGTTGAATGAGTCTGTTAGTCATATTTCCTAAAAATAATTCTTATGCAGTTCTAATGAAGCAATTAAAAATTATTTTTATTTAAAAAAGGTGAAGAAACAGATAACTGTTTGAAAGTATACTGGATTTCCATGGCAAGGTTTCGGTAGTGGGTGAGATGAAAGTCGGTTTTTGTGAGAAGCTGCTGGAAGTTTCCCTTATTGGCAGAGCCAATGCCAGTTGACTCCAAGACAGATCTGCCGTCCATCAGGGATGAGCCCATCAGTGGTGGTGGTGGAGCCTCTGGGACAGAGCATCTGGAGACAGAGAATATGTGGGAGAAACCGCTCTGCAGAGACCAAGATCAGTGAGAAGGAGGGGGACAAGGTTTCCCAGGCCCTGAGCAGGGATTCCCCTCCAGCCTGATGCTCACACCATGAAATGGCAGCTGTGGCCCTGCAGCCCATGGAGGCGCACAGTGAAGCAGAGAACTACCTGCAGCCCCTGGAGAACCCCACACCACAGCAGAAGGATGTTCCCAAAGGAGGCTGTGAACTGTGGGAAACCCACTTTGGAGCAGGCTCCTGGCAGGACCTGCGGTCCTGTGGAGAGAGGAGCCCACCATGGAGCAGGTTTGCTGGCAGGACTTGTGACCCTGTGGGGGACTCGTGCTGAAGAAGTTCATGAACAAATGCAGCCCAGAGGAATTGCTGATGTTGAGGAGGCTCTTGGAGGATGGTCTCCCATGGATGAGGCCCCGTGCATCACAAGAGAACAGAGGAAAAGTATTAATACAATTTGCTTGAAGCCAGTTAAAGAATCTTTCTCAAGATAAAAATAATCCATCTAATTGCTACAGCCAGTTTACTTCAGGAATAAAGCTTCTGACAGGAAAAAATCTAAAGTAATATCATAGGGTTTGTTGCTTCTCTGATACTGTGGATTAAGCACTAGAGAGAAATATCTCCTTGTTTCTACATTTCAGTGAGTGTGTGGGGAGTGCTAAGGGTTTTTATTCCCTTAAGAGTTTCTTTTACCTCTATTTCACTGATATTCTAGTTTTTGAGCCACACTGAGTCAAATTTAATCTAGAATATAATAGAAGGTTTAATATTTATATTTTTTGAAATGAAAAACTTAAAACTATCAAAACTAATAAAAAAATAAACAGTTGTTACTGAACTCAGTGTATTTTACTAGTTGCAGCATAATGAGAAAGAGGTCTTTTTAAACAAAAAAATACCAGATAATACTGAGGTGGCCCAATAATTAAAATATCTTCATTTTGCTAATGCAAAACGGAAGCAGATCTAAAAAATATTGATGAGTAAAAGCAAATGTATTTCATGGAATCATAGAGTCATCAAAGTTGAAAGAGACCTGCAAGATCATCAGGTCCAACCATCCATCCAGCACAACCACTGTAAACCCAGCAGTATCACCCTAAACTGCTAAACCAGATGACCCAGAACCAGACCCCGACACCTCTTAAACACCTCCAGGGATGGTAGCTCCACCATCTCTCTGGGCAACCTATTCCAATGCCTGAGAACCCTAACAGTGAATTTTTTTTCTGATATCTACTCTAAATCTCCCCTGTCTCAGCTTAAGACCATTTTCTCTGGTCTTGTCACTACAGACACAGCAGAAGAGACCAGCCCCCACCTCACTACACCCTCCTTTCAGGTACTTGTAGAGCATAATGAGGTTCCTCCTGAGCATCCTGTACTCTAGACCAATGAACCCAGCTCCATCAGCTCATATGACACGTTTCCTAGACCCATCACAAACCTTGTAACCTTCTTCTGGACCCACTCCAGCACCTCAATGTCCCTTTTAAATTGAGGGGCACAAAACTGAACGCAGCACTCCAGGTGTGTCCCCACCAGTGCTGGGTACAGGGGGTGATCACTTCCCTGGTCCTGCTGACTGCACTGTTCCTGATAGAGGATGCCATTGGCCAAGATGCCATTGGACTTTTTGGCCACCCAGACACACTACTGGCTCATGTACAGCTTCAATTTCCATTATCTTTTGCTTTATATGCAATGGGCATATAAACTTTGAGGAAATATGCAAAACAATTGGCTATAATATAATTTTCCATATTTTTCTATTTCATTTGGTATTAAACAGGTTATGTAGATCATTTCAGCTTACATGCAAAACCTTAAAGTTGTGAAACATTGTAGTGAAACCTTTGACACCTATTCAAAGTTTCAACATATGATATGAGAATAAATTATGAATGTAGGGGTAGGGGACTATGCATGAGGTAGGGGACTAAGGGAAAGAATGATGATGATTCACCATCTCCTGTCATCAAAAAATGCAATGGTCCACCATACATTTAAATTCTTCCCAGTTCCACATCCTATATTGTCCACTTCAGGCCAGCAGTCAAACGCAGCTACTGTATTTTCAAAAAAAACCATGATGACTGACAAACAGTTCCATTTGAACCAAATATAGAATGAGGTATATTTATTTTTTTGTACTGTTCAAGAAGTGTTTTAGCTTACTGGCTTATTATTAGATCAACCATGATTTAATTTCTTTTCCAAGGTGAATTTGAAAACTGAAACTAAGAATGAAACTTTTGACAAGTTTTGCCTATAATATTTATTAATTCTATTATTCAATTTATGGGGGGAGAGGAGTATTTTATTTTATTCTAATATTTCTTATGCATAAAATCTAATACAGAGCTGGGGCTCTGTTTCTCATTTTACAATGTTTTACATTTGAAATGTTGAGAAGTTCAACAAGACTTATAGAGACTTGCAAAGTTTAACATGTTGAAAGAGAAAGGTTAGTGCTCATCCAGGATAGGATGGACATGCACATGGACATATTTTTAAATGCATATTTAATGAATAAACCAAACTGCATTTTACCCTGAAATCCTCATATAGCAGAAATTAGTCCTCTAGTTTTCTTTAATTTTGCCAGAAATTTTAGAAACCTAGGGACTTAATGACAATGTTGGTATAATTTTCTTAGTTTATATATATACAAAGCTGGAAGGAAACTCCAAACTATTAAACATTCCATATTACCCACTGGTGCTTTATAATAACACACTGTAAAACTGTCATACAGTAAATAGTGTCATACAGTAAAATGTGTTTCTTCCCCATAACTCAGAATCTGCAACTGAAGTAAAAGAGAGTTCCTACTATAGGGTTTCTCAGGTTTTATACTTAATCCAGTAAACAGATTTCTTTTTTTTTCACTTGAAATTTATCTGCAAAATAGCCAAGTTTGACATGCCTGAACATTTCTATACCTGTTCATCACAAGCAACACACAAGAGTCACTGAAGGACTGAGAAAATTCAATATTCAAATTTATAGGTAAATATTATATTAGGAAACGTATATAGAGAAGTAGTTGGTAAAGGTTTCAGATGTCTATAAGATATTGAAACTCATGATAGTTCGAGGAATTTTTTCTGAGTTGGGTGATCTAATTTCATTTACTTCTCCAGTGTTGCTGCATTGAGTGCTTCAGTTCAGTTTATTTCTAATCCTAGCAGGTTTTTTTTCCCCTGAAAACTCTGTCAGGATTTGATATATTTTTATGAGAATTTAAGCTTTCTATTTTAAACCCAGTACATTTTTAGTCCCTTCAGGCAAACTTGAAAAGTAAACATTAGTGCATCTAGCAGTTATATATTATTTACATAATATGTAAATAAAAGAATCCTCTCACATAAATGATTTTTCATTTTTTCTACTTATAGTTTTCCAATACTAGGCATTCATAAAGCTTTGGATGTTTCTCTTTCTTCACTGGTCCAAGTATAATGATAAAGCTCCTTCTGGGAAGTGAAGTTGGAGACTTTCATACATCACCCCAGAGGGTTTCACTTCATTCTGCCTTGAAAAAGGTTCCTTCAAAACCAATACAAAAGATTTTAGAATCTTCATAATAATGTTCTCACTCCTCTTTTGTGTCAATTAAATATAGCTATACTCCTTCAAAGGGAAGGTAAATGAACTTAAGTGACAGTATAACTGAAAGTTCCTTATTTATGAATGTGAATGACCAATCCTCAAAAATGCAAAAAATGTTACCTCTTTCAATTATTCTATTCAACACATTAAAAGGGACAATAAGAAAAAAATCTTTTCAACTAGAAATATTTCAAGCATGTAACAGCTGACTAGGATTTTGGAAAAATGTTCAGTTCAATATCGCTCTGAAATGGACAATTACAGTCCTATATCAAAAACTTCTTGTTGATGTCATCTCATGTATTTCAAAAGAAATGAGACCACCCATGTACAGAATCAGAAAATAAAGTTGTGATTTTATTCAATGTTTGACCTAAGGCAGTTTTAAATGAGGGTTTTTTTGGGTTTTTTTGCCAGTTTAGTCAGGGGTTTTGGATTATTTGTTTGGTTTTTTTTTTTAAGAACTTATGGCTTATGGTGATAACCATTTATGCACAATACCTATGGTGTATTACAAAGGAGAATCCCTATCTGGTGTTCTTTGCAATAGTACAGGATGTGGTATATGAAAAAGGCTATCTTATGAACCAAAGATTTCAATCTACTTTTCACTTCAATGCGTGAAGGTTCTGCTGTAAGCCCTGTGAGTACAATAGACTATAGAAGACCTTCTTTTTGACAACAGAAGATGAGGATATTCCATCTTTAGCTATGTTCCATACTTTTAACCTCAGATTCAAGATGTCTATGCGAGAAATATTTTTTCCTTATTCTTCCATTCATTTCCTGTTAAGCTAAAGGTTTATGAGATATAAACACAGAAAACTCGACAAGGAACCTATGAATGGCTGGCTATTTTTTTGAATGGGAGGCTATATTCGGTTTTAGAAGTATTGTAATTTTTAGCAGTTTTTAATTTTACTTTCTACTGCAGAAATAAAAATATAAAATTAAAGTTGTAACATAGGAGGAAGTGCATAGGAAATCTTATCAAATATGTATACTAAGTCCTAGAGCCATGGTAACTAAGCCTCTTACCCTAATCTTTCCCTGAGAAGTAATATTCTCCAAAGCAACTGTTGCTCACTAGAAAAGGCAATGATAAATATAGAAGTACATAGCTTTGTTTGCATGTTGACAATAATTCTTAAACCCAAATCTACTCAGCCATGCACATGCCCCTTGTCTTATTTATTTCCTTGTCATTTATTTATTTATTTGTTTATGGCAAGATGCAGAGTTATTAGTTTCAGTAGAAGTGATTACAAGCACAGGTAAATACTTGATCTCAGATATCTAAAGGATTTTTTTTCTTCGTTTGAGAAAGGTTTCTCTACTTTTGTTTACACTATTCTCAAAGGAGAACAACAAAAAATTTTGTATCTGAAGAGAATGGTTCAAAAATTTACAAAATTAAACCTAGTATAAAAGAAAATAAATCAATATCCTTCCGTTAATATTGGCTATCTTTTTTTGTGTTTTTTTTTTAGTAGTAGGGTTATCTAATATTATCTAAACTATTATCTAATTTATCTAAGCATTATCTAATCTAACACTTGAGAGCTACAAAATTATATGTGAAATTTCTCATCTTTCATATAACATGCACCATAAAAAAGGCATATTAGACACAGAAATAAATTCAGTACCTACATCTTGATAACTACCAATTTTAATATACATTCAATCAAGTTATAAATAACATTTTTAAATTTTTAATCTTTTATTGATCTTATTTATTGGGAAAAAATTGGTTTTTTCTCTTACTGTCTTTGATTGCAAAATCCTTTTTCTTTTGTAGTAGGACATAAATTAATGACCTTATTGTCTGTATGTGGTGATAATACCCTGTGGTTATTTCAAAAACATGGCTAATAAAATCACCAGATAAAGTAATTTAGCAGTAGGGTATTGTGTTCTTGGTTAATCAGTTATTTGTTTCCTACTGTCATAGCAATAGTTTACAGATGATTGTTACATTATTTCTTTCACAGACGTTATTAGGGACAAATGTCTCTTCTGAAGCAAATACAGGAAAAGTTGGAAAATATGCTTGTATTACTTATGAGTTCCCTATACATAAGGAGATTTGATTATTTCTTTTTTCTAAATTCAAGTACAAGTACTCTTCTCATTAGTCAAGGTTAAAACGTGATGTGAAAGATGGTACATCTAGCTGTGAGAACTTCCTTGGGGATCTGAAATGAAGTCAGACATCTTAGGCTGAATTTTCCCAAAGTCTTACTTATTTTTGTCATTTGTGGTTTGGAAAAAGAGACTAGGAACTCTATCTTTTTCATCTATATTTTAATCACTGAAAGCAAATTCAATAAATCATATTGTGCTATTCTTAGTACTAGTTGGTCTTGAGTTCTCATTAATATTTCCTTTTTCTCTCATTTCTCTTTTTGTTATTTATTTATTTATTTTAAATTTGCTTGAGGTTCTAGGGTTCCGTGGAGTGCATTTGCCATCACTTTAGAATGTGTTCCTTAGTGTGCAGCTGTGATATTTTATTGTATGAGTTCATTTTCACTTATTCTTTCATAGAACATAAGGACTATTTATTTTTATGCAACTTGGTTGTGTATCTAGGCCAAGACTTTCTTTTTCTTTATTCAAATTTGGTTTTCTTTTTGGCAATTTGATTTGACTTGTGGCTAAAACATGTTTTCCTGCTTAGTTCTGCTTTGCTTATTACTTCTTCTGCATTAGCCTGACCTTAAAGACTATTCCACTTACTTTTACCCTCACACATGAAAACTATAATACCATTATTTATTCTTTAAAGCCTTGCACACTGACAGAGTGATTTAGCCATTAAGATAGGAAAAAAAAAATTAATATTCCCCCAGTTTCCCAAAAATGTAAGCTTGTAGAATTCCTTTTGCAGAATTAAGGTGGTATGATTCTAGCACATGATCTTCTATGATGTTTCAAGTAAAACTAACATTTCAACAGGGTTTTAAAGCTTTCTTACCTTACATTTTAAATAGAGCTATCATGTGTATCTGTCCTTTAATAACAAGTCTATTCCCACTGCTGAGTCACATGATAAAAACTGCACAATATGAAACACTTAATGAAAAACATATTACTTCAAATTTCAAGAACAGGTCATTTGGTTTATTTGAAGGAATGAAGATACATGATTTTCTTTCAATATGTTCTCATCTTGCCCTTTAAATGACATCAGAGAAGAAAAGTAAGATTCTTCTTCAGAAGAATATAGTTAAAGTCTGTAAATGGATCTTACCTTCCACATGTAACAGGTTTTAAATGAGGAAGACTGCAATACCAGCAAATTTTCTTCTTTTTTTTTCAATGAATAGTAATAACCCAGTGGACCTAATTCTGTCCCTATGTATACAGCTGCAACTTTTTGTATGTAAAAGCATATAAATCAAAAGGACAAGCTAAATTCAACCTCAGTTTGGAACACAACCAAATACAGAGATGAAAAATAACTTCTTCAAAACTCTACATCTCCTGTACTTGATATCTAAAATAGACAGACTAAAATAATTTAGTCTACTATTTCCCAAACTATGAAAGTAACACAAGTAATAATCTGTCATGGAGAGAATGACCTAATAGGATGTCCAAGAAGTATAGAAAAGACCCAAAAGTGATAACTGAAATTAGACATTACTACTCACATATTCTACTTTTGACTTTATTCCATAAGATGTTCCTCTTATTATGAAGGATGAAGAGAGAAAAGTTAAAATTTGATGCATTCAAAAAGTGTAAAGAATAAATATGCACAAAGTAAGAAACTAATCTTTCATTTTTTTATTTGGAGTTTTTCAAATAATTCCAGGGATGCAGTAAGGTAAAACAATCTAAACCTTTAATGGAAGTTACTATTTTCTTTCTCAGATTCCAGATGAAAGGAACTAGGACGCCCACAGACTTCAAAGGTTTTAAGAAAAACTAAATAACAACTCAGAACAAAAAAAAAAAAATGCAAACAATTCTAACTAATCTATCAGAAAAGTGTATAAAAGGACCTCCTGATATCCTCTACTTGATAGATTTATCTTTCCAAGTCTGTGCATCTCCACTGACTTACCTGAGGTTGCTTCAGACTGTTTTTGGCTGCAGTGCTAAGGTCTGAGCAAACCCCAGGGGGGCCAGGGGGCTGCTGCTTTCTCTCCTGTAGCAATACCTTGGTTCTCAGGGGAAGGAATGATCAGCAAGCAGCAATACTGAATGCTTTTCTACAAATTCAGGGGTGGCTATATGTGCAAGATATCACCCAGGAAAAATCTACCGCTTTATTGACCTGAGGGCAAGACTGGGAGAATCCAGCCCGGACAACAAAGTGACAACATCTTGCCAACTCCATAGAGTCTGTTATTAAACAAAAATTTTTATCTGTTTATTATATATGGCAGTAGTTCATTTTTAATCTTCAGACTCATTCCTTTTTTATTAGGAATTTCTTTTATCGATGCAATTTATCAACAAGACTTGTAATAAACATTTTCTTATTTGCATTATATGCTTGAATTGAGAAACTCTGAAATATGACCAGCCACTGAAATTAAATAAATATAGTCATCTTACAACATGATGCAAAATATAGTTCAGTTGTTGATGGTGGGGGGAGGGTTGCTGTATTTTTCAGAAAACACTCATTGGCAATGTATAAAAATTTGGCAGTAGTTTAAGATTATAAATGAGGTATGTTGTTTGATAAAATAATAGGAAAACCCTCCTGTGTTTCAGGAGGTTCTACCTGAATATGAGGCAGAACTTCTTTATGGTGCAGGTGACCACACACTGGAAGAGATCGCCCAGGGAGGTTGCGGATCTCTCTCTCTTTCTCTCTTGCTTTCCCTGGAGGTATTCAAGATCTGTCTGGACAAAATCCTGTGGAATGTGCTCTAGGAGAGGTTGGACCTGATGACCCAGTCTGGTCTCTTCCAATTTTAACCGCTGATTTGCTTCTATAGAAAGGCCCATTTTGATCCAAATTCTTTGAGACCATTTCCATAAGATTTTTTCATTCTTAGTAAAATTTGTTTCAGGTTTATGTCAAAGTAAATTAATATTTCTAATTGTTTCTTGCAAAAAAACCCTCTATTTTTGTTTGTGTCCTCTCAGATCCAAAGTCTGTCAGGGAAAAGAAGAATGGATATAAAATGTCTCTCTGAAAGATACACCAATTTAACATCTAGATTAGTCTGTACAAACATCTCTCCCTTTACTTCATATTTTGTGTTGATGCCTAAAGGTATTCTGCATGTTTTTCAGGGCAGCCATCCATTCTAATCCTTCATTTTAAGCTAATAAGTTCTTTTTATCCATTATTTTTATTACCATAAAATTTCTTTCTCAGATCTGTGTTTTCTCACTATAACAGCAAGAAAAAAAATATTACCTCCTCCACGCTTATCCTATAAGATTTTACATGGAATTATTGAGATTCTATAAATTATTATAAACAGACTTAGCATTATTCATAATTCATTATTCATAGTCCATAATTCTTCAGATCTAATTCTTCAGATCTAATTCTATGCCATTGATCAACATTAGCCAATTAGATATAGCAAAATTAAAAAAAGAAAAAGAAAAAAATAATCAGTATCAGAACACTGCTTTTTTATCCTGTATTGTAAAGACACGGAGGTAAAATACTCATTAAATTTTTGAAGAAATTGTTTGGTTGGGTTTTCTTTCATTGTTTTTTTTCCTTTGTGGCTTTTTTTTTTGCTAATGGAAAATTTAACTTTGCATGAATATCAATATTCCCCAACAAAATATATTTTTATGTTTGAGATATTTTTTAATAGAATGAAGAGAGAAAATTGAAAACAGGAAATGTCTGTTTATGACTGAATAAGATATATTTTGGATAAACATGAAATACAAGCTGTTTGGAGACAGGTGAAAAATTACCTCAACGCAAATAGAGCTGATGTAAATTTTCACTTTTGATTGATGAAAAGCTCAAGTAATCTTTATTCAATTCTAAACTAGAAGTCATTTAAGTCTGTCAGCTCTGCCAGTTTTATTTGGCCAGAAAAATAGCGATCAGTAAACAAGAAAAAGTAACAACTCTTACAGGTACTCCTGGGCTGCCTGTGTTAAGGCTGATAATCAATGACTGCTGAAATGTTTTCACCTGAACAGATTGCTGCTTTAATTCCTTTTATTACTTTATTATAAAACCAGTTGTCTGTTTTCTGAGCAAAGCATAATCTGTTTTTTTAGTTTTAAGTAGGACTAAGCCAACACTTCTACGGATGTTAAACTTAATTAGTGTCGTTATATTACTGACATAGATAACATCTCTTCTTTATCTAATTTCCTCTGAGTTATCTAGAGAACATTGAAAATAATAACTCTTCTTGTTTACTTTGGTCCCTCTTCTTTCTATCAACTACACAGCAAGAAGAAAAGATATCACTTTGTGATCTAGAATGTTCAAGAAAAACGTGTCATTTTTTTTTGAGGAAAATATAATATTTTTTAAGACACTTAATGTTACTGAAATAGACTTCTCTCTATATAAAGTACAGTATTGCCATGATGCAGAATTCCAGGATTTTCAAATAGAATGTGATTCAATTAAATTATCTATGTAAGCAGGATATATGCACAGAAAACCAAACTCTTTATGTTTGCACGAATACTCCTGTTATTTTAGAGCAGTCTGTTACTTATTCTGTTTCTCTTAGGACCATACATGACCATATAATCAAATCTAATTTAAGATTAAATTCCATAATTTTAAATAATTTTAAAACTCTGTCCATATCTTGGCACAAAAATTTGCTTGCTGTAAGCCCTTTAGTTTATTGTTTCCATGAAGGTTTTATTAGACTTTTTTGCATAGAGCTTAAATTTAAATTATAGACTAGATTGCTTACTTACACACACATAAAAATACAAATCAACCAGAGATGGTGGAAAACTTTGCCACCTCCAAATTGATGATAAATTAGTCTAAAAGTAAATAGGATTTTTTTTACATTTAAAAAGAAAGAAAGAAATATTTTGGCTACAAACTACTACATCTATTTCTACTAGAAGTTCTATTATTCTTTTTACCTAAAATCATTCAGAAGAGAAAGTGATTAGTGAGAATTGAAATTTGCTGGTGTAGCATGTTTCAGAAGAACCAAAATGCAAGATCTGGAAGAATTTCCTGATATTGAGGGACAGGTGAATCAATTTAAAAAAAAAAAAAAAAAGCATTTTGTGGGGAAGGTGAGGGGAATGGGGCAATTCCACAAACTCACTATTCCCTATTTTTCAACAAAGTAATTGTGCATATCCTCAAAGAGAGTTCCTAAACTATTACTAGTTAGAAAAACATTAGCACCTCAGAATCATGGCTTTCTGAATATATGTATTGTCAAACATTGCTGAAGATCAAAAAAGAGAAACATATTAATATAAATTGCTGAGAAATTAACTGTGAATAAAATAAACTATGTAAATCTATGTAAATCACCCACACCTCAAATTTTTAATTTTTTTTGGCCTTGTGCTCTTGAAAGGAGTTAACAGTATTGATTTGTAGAAATAATCAAAGAAAGAAAAAAATAAGTGATTTGAAATGTGAGATAACTGTAATGTAAAAATAAACTAACCAGTAAAGAATTTTTTATAAAAATGAAGTAAAGGTTAAGCTACACATCTGAAAAATCATTTTTTGTATGGAGGGAGTGAATAGGGAAATGATTGCTCTTTGACAAAAAAATGTTGGGCACCCTGTGGAATAATCAAACAAAAAAAATTATTCACATAGTACATAATTAAAGAAGGAGATTCAGGCCCAGAATCTCTTATTGAAGACTGAAATTTTGATTAGGCCACTGATTAGACCAATTCATAGAAAATAGGTATATCAATTCATCATTCTGGGATGCCTGCAATCTCCTGTTGAAGAAGATTGTGAGACTATGGAGTGTGCCAGTGAGTGCCAACTACCACCCTATATTTAAATTGCTTTTTATGTTCTTTTCCTAAGCACCTGGTAACCCATAAATTCTTAGTGTTTTCCTTGGAGAAAAGGTAGTCCTAGATATTTAAAATAATGTAGAATGTGTCCTAAGTTGCACATAGTCTTGACTCCTTGGAAATTATTTATAAAATATATTTCTACCCAGCTCAATTGAACTGTTTTTCAAAGATGGATCCTACACTGGGAACACTGGGATTCCCCCTCATTAAAACTTTAAAAGATGCATTCACAGAAAAACTTTTCAGAAATATTTTTCCCTGGGCTAAGCATGGATAATAGGAGTGCATGTGCCAGTATTAAGTTTGACACCAAAGATCTCAAAGCAGAAAACATTCCAACTGCAGCTGGTCTGATTATTCAGACTTGTTGGGGAGTTTCTTGCTCAGAAGCTACTTAGCTCCTTGGCTACCTTTTAGGGTGCATAGTGTAAATTTTGCTCAATCAGGTGCGAACTAGATCCTTCTACTGGTTTGGATGTTACAAGGCT
Organism: Molothrus aeneus; assembly: GCF_037042795.1. Taxonomy (NCBI): domain Eukaryota; kingdom Metazoa; phylum Chordata; class Aves; order Passeriformes; family Icteridae; genus Molothrus; species Molothrus aeneus. The sequence goes on along the minus strand of NC_089646.1, from coordinate 139,854,212 downwards.
TCAATATGTTCAGTAAAGGTATTATTGTATGAATTAAGAATTATAGTGACTGATATTTAACCTTGTGTATCATAGTAAATTAGTTATTTTTCTGAGCTATGAAAGTTTTTAAATTTATAGAAGCAAAAAAGAAAGTTAAAACATCATATAAGAGTAAGAACTCAACATAAAAGAAAAAATTTCTATGGCAGTAAAAACTGATCACCTCATGCACACTTGTAATGTGCCTTCTTATGGGATTTCACCTGTACTTCATCTAGTAACCTCAAGTACTACAGCACTGCCAGATTTCCTAGGCAAAAAAATCTGAACTGCTTATTTTTGAGTTTTGTTAATTAAAGATGACTAATTTCATTATTAATAAGCCACTGTCTTACCAGGAGAGAGGGTTTTGGAAGAGTCAATAGCCTAACTTCCTTTTGCTGTTTTTCGTCATGTTATTTTTCATCATTTACTATGCTTTTGTAAAAACAATGATTTTTGTGAGAAAAATGCCCTTGAAAGGTTGGAAGGTGGAAGATTACTACCTGCATGTAATATCCAGCAGAAATAGATTGGTTTCTTTGCAACAACCTGGTCCACTTACCATCTGGTAATCTTACAAGCAAAGAGTCCAAGACAAAATCTGTAGCACACATGTTGTTACTTTTAGATGAAATACCTTTGTCCTTTATTTCTGTTAACTGCTGCAAAGATGCAGCATCTGTTCCTTCAAATTTGTCATCAAAATTTTCCTGTGGTGACCTTTAAAAGAGATCTTGACAAAGGTGAGGTGATCTAATGCTCAGACTGCTTCCTGACATTCTGAGAAATATTATCTCACTGTCCCACTGCAGTCCATTCTATTGTCTTTGTTATCCTCTCATAAACTCATTGCTAGAGCTCTTTTACATTATTATGTAACTGTCTTTGACAAAGTAGTTTCTGTTCAGATGGCCTTATTTCCATAGTTATAAAGAAAAACTAAATTTAATCACCTTCAAAGTTTTAGGAAAATAATCTGAACAGGTGGGGTGCAGAGCTTTTCTAAATAGAACCTGGCCAGCTAAAGGTGATCAGTTGTGGAAATAATTGTCATTATTTATTTATTATTATTTATTTATTAGAAGAAGAGAACTCTTTCTTATAAAAAAGTCTCAAAAACAAAAAAAAGAAATAACTGGTTTTGAGCACCATATCATTTACACAAAATAATTAAATGCAGTTCTGACTAGTATCTCAATCAATCTCAACAATCAAGCTTGAAATCTGTTATAAAAGCAGTCTGCTGTCTTTATATTGCCAAAATTATTATGTAGATAACTTTAGATATTTTGTTTCATTTTGTTTCCACTTTTCAAAGATTCTGCCAATAAAACTACAGACCAAGAAGCTTAATGCCAAATGATCTTATATTGTTTTGCTAATAGTATCAAAGAAATTAATTACTTTCACTCATTTTACGTATGTGGAATGTTTTACCTTGCTTGGTTGCCAGGTGCCCACCAAGCCACACCTCCACCTTCTGAGAGATTGCATTGTTAATGGTTAATGACCCAAAACAATTGCGGAGGTGCCAGGGGGCTTTGCTGAGGGGTAAGAGGTAAATTTTTTGGGTGTGGTGGCAATTCCCACAAGACAGAATGGGCCATCTTTGACACTGACAAGAGGCAAATCCTGAAGAGTGGGATGGCACCTTTTATCATGGTGGTTGTCCTCCCCTACACAAGTGCTTAGATGTAAAATTCCTCTTCTCTCCTCCCAGGGGAAGGTTTGATAGGGCATAACTGACTCACTGCTGATGTGAGAGGCAGCTCTGATATCTTAAAAGGTGTCAAAAAACATTAAAGTCCCCTAAAATGCCCTCAGGCTCTTTCCTGAGGCCTTCCACCAGAGGATTGCACATGATCCAAGTGTTGCAACAGATCCAGAATCTATTGCAAAGGACAGTGCAAAACCTCCCTGCCCGTAGGGGAGGTGCCTGGGCATTCCTACATATCCTGAATGTGAAACAGCAAACCTCTTTTGTTGCTAATAAAGCTTATGATAAAAAACATTGGGAATATTTGCATATTCCACAGGTTTTACTCTAGTTATCTTTTTTCCCCTCAACGAGTTTCATATTGAAGTTTGAGTCAATGTCTCAAAAATTACACAAAATTTGCTCAATAGGTGATCAGATTTCATTTGTTGGGAAAGTTAGTGTCCTGGTTTAATACACAACTGGCTTGAAATGTTTTAACCTCCAGTTAGTTCATGCATAGCTTATAATTCAGTCAAAGATTTCAACTGTTTTAGTGAGAAAGGAAATTTGTATCCTTTTATTGCAAATTCTGGATATCTTGCTGATATGCGCATACGTATTTATATAATGATACATTCTTTGTCTCATAACATCTGAAAGCATCTGAGGCACTAATACATTTTACAGTAATGAATGTAATCCAAGTCATGCATTATTACTCTTGTAGTGCTAGGTCATCCTGCTAGGTGAAACTTAACAATGCAAGTTCATTTTTATCAGCTTATTTCTATTCATTTTTATTCCTGTAATGTAGCAAGCTATCAACTGTTTCTCAAATGGGAGAATTGTGTTCTTTTGAACTAGTTAGAAAATACATAAAAAGAAATACATTAAATTAACTCAAACACTACAGTACAAGTTTAACAATGAATAACATCCAAAACAATTATAGTTTGTATGGCATCATTTACATAACATTTGTAGTTAAGGGTCTTCCAGGGCTATATAACCACTATATGGAAAAATTGTCAATACAATTTGTGCATAATACAAGTTGTATTATAAAATTAATCATATTTTTGAAAACCTGAAAGACATTTCATTAAATATTTTTATCCCGTAATATATGAAAGGGTTGGTTTTAGGGGTTTTATGCAAATATGTGTAGCTTTGCATGTATACATGTGCATTTCTGTCTGGATATTAAAAGAAATAGAACAGGTTATTTTTGCAAATTGTTTAAACATTCATAATTATCATTACACTGCATTTAGATAAACTAATCCATCATGGCCAGAGCTCTAAGTTGCCTTATGGTGCCCTAGGGAAAAATTTTATTTACCTAATTATTCATTTGTTTGAAGGAAGCAGGGAGAGAAGGAACATTTATTTACTCTCTTTACCTTTTTTTTGCCCAGCGTACTGGAAGCACACAAAGATACAACCAAGCTGTGTTGTCATAAAGCGAACAAATGGGACTCCATGTTTCTTCAGCTTTCCTTTTTCTGTTTTGTAATTGACTGTAGTCCTTTTTTAGTGTTTCAAATTTGAATAGTACCTCTGCAGCATACAGGGAGGTATAATGAAGGACTGCACTTATCCAGAGCTAAGTTAGGATGAGGATGTCAGATGTGAGAACAGAGTATGTATGACAAAGCTGAGGAGAGTGTTCTAAGATGACAGAGAAGTTGAAAGCCCTTCACCACTGCTGCTCTATGTCTGCTACAGAGACCAGACATGAGTCTGATCCAAAACATTAGCAAAATAAATGCTAAGGCCAAAATGGGGGACCAGTAATTTGATTTTATACTAAAATCTATTGGAAATCTTATAATTTTACAGTGCTATGTGTTCTCTAGTTGCTAAATTTCCCAAAACTGTCAGGGGAATGATTTTTTAAATTAATGTCTTATCTCTAAGAACCACTGTATTTAAGTCGATCAACCCTTGGAATGTTTCCAAAAAGCAGTTTTGGAAATTATTTTTCAGGCTTCTGTTTTTGGAATGCAAGTTCAGTGTCCTTAATGAAGTTGGTCCTTCCTACTTTTTCAGGGTAACCTTGGGAGGGAGATAATTTCTCAAAACAAGGTTTGTGTAAGTGATCTTGTGGCAGAAATTTTATTTCTTTCTTTGATGTACCTGTATAATTCATCCATTCCTGTAATTTAAAGAAGATCAAAAGCCATCCCACATTTAGATTTCTCAAAGTACCTTCCAGCTGCAGTGCTCCAAATATGGAACACATATACACTCTCATGAAATCATTAACAGGTAGACAGGGTGGAATAAAATATCTGGTTATTTTTTTTTATTATTATCATTTAGATTCATTCAAAGGAAAACAAATACAAGGCCCAGAGAAGTTTGCTTTAGTCATGGGATGGACTGTGGTGGTGCATCCTGCCCCCTAGGCCATGCTGTGATCTGAGGTGACACCCAACACTTAGTTAACATCATTCCATCAATTCAAGGTGTTTATATAACATCCAACCTCATGAGATTTTGCTTTTGTTTTAAAGATGAAAAAATTTTGCTACAATATGTAAATCCTGGGGTCTTTCCACACAAGTGTCACTCTGGTGCATCATGCATGTTCTAGTAGTTTGAAGTTTGAACTGGGTCACTGTTTTTGGAGGAACAATAATTCTCCATGAAAAAATTAGCAATTTTAAAGAAAGACTTTTAAAGGGTTTTCTTGTATGCTTTAGGTCCACAGTTAGGAACTGTTTGAACAGAATTGACTTAGGGAAATTAATTTAATTCATTGCCAATAAAATCAGAGTAGGATAATGAGGAGTAAAAACAAATCTCAAAACACATTCCCCCCAGTCCCTCTCTGATTATCTCTACCTCTTCCCCTCTTTGTCTTGAGGGGACAGGGAGTAGGGGTTGTCTTTGCCGCTCATTCCTCCTCACTCTCTTCCCTTGCTCCAGTGCTGGGGTTTCACCCACAGGAGACACTCTTCCATGAATTTCTCCAAACGTGTCCTTCTCCTAGACTTCACAAATCTGTGCTCCAGCACAGGGCCCCCAGGGGATCACAAGTCCTGGCAGGACACCTGCTCCAGTGCGGGCTACCCAGGGTCCCAGACTCCTTCAAGCATATCTACCTGCTCCAGTGTGGGGAACCCCAGGGGCTGCAGGTGCATCTGTGCTCACTGTGGACCTCCATGGGCTACAGGTTTCATTACCATGGTCTTCACCATAGGCTGCAGGGGATCTCTGCTCCAGCCCTAGGAGACCTGCTTTCATGTTGGAGGAGCTGTTTCTCTCCATAGTCTCACTCCCCTGTTCAGCTGCATTTGCACCAGTTCTGCTTGTACAGGGCTTTTTAACTATTATATATATGTGACCCCAGAGGCACTACCACCAGTGATGATGGGCTTGACTTTGGAGAGTGGAAGATCAGTCTTGGAGCCAGCTGGCATTGGGTCTACTGGACATGGAGAAAGCTTCTAGCAGCTTCCACAGAAGTCAACCCTTGTAGCCCTGTCCTGCTACCAAAACCTTACTACTCAAACAATCCATTGTGTATTTTATATGCAATTACAAATAAATGCAGTGGAAAATACTTTTCTGGGGGATATCAATTTAAATTTTGAAGTAACATTGGAAACAATGCAAATCTAGAAATTTGAAATGGAGAATTGTAAAATTAGCATGAATAAAGGCAAAATTTTCATTTAACTGCTTCTTTGGCTATGCAATTTAGACATTTCTTTTTCTATACATATTTTTGCTATGTTTAATTTAAAATTAAACAGGTAAAATATGAGCAGTATTTCTTGTCTTCTTACTCAGCGGCTGAAGGAAAAATTACTTTGTGTTAAATCAGACTTTCTTACTTCCATGTTTTTTGCTGAAAGAAAAGGTAAGCCATCTCCACAGTGACCCAGTCCTTTTGATAAGTTTGTTTTGTAAAAGATGACCACAACTTCAGGACACAAAGCAGGAAAAAAAAAGTAGAAAATTAAGAATGACAAGAGAATTAGCCTTTAATTCAAAGTAGAACAAAGAGATATAAGCAAACCTTGTAGACTATCCTAGATTTGTGTTGTGATTGTAAGAGTTGGCTTACTTTACAATTCCTATTGTTGAAGCAGAAGAAGGAATCAGAATACTTAACTTTGAAAACACTATTTAAATGTGATATGTATGCTTTTATCATAGAGCCTTTGCCATGCTATTGGCATTTGTTTTGCCACTGACTTTTTTTTTTAATAAGCTCCATATTAACATATAGATATTTCCTGAACATTTTTGTCTTATATTCTGGGCCAGTACAGGGGTTACAATATGCTTTTGCTACAAAAATATAACTCTCATTCATTAGCTCATCTGCTAGCAAAATCTAGAGTCAGTAGAAGTCTATCTATTCTTTGTTCAGATGCAATGGCTCTTTGAAGACTCTGGCTTCAGCCAATGCTAATCTGTTTCTAGAATTACTATTTAGTACAGATGAAATAGCTTGGAAATCACAGAAAAATTTCCATGGTGTGTCAGGATGCATTCAGTTAGAAGACAATGTCATATTCACATTCAACACTTTCTTATTGGAATCAGCACATATTTGCAGATGAAATAAGGATAGTGTGTCCAAAACCATTGTAGATAGGACTATTAATTGTAAAGCTGAAACAGGAAAAAAAAAAAAAAAAGTCTCCGCATTTTAAAAAACAATTTATCCATTATGTATATATACACACATTTATTCATGAAACAAATTTGAATGTAAGCATTTCTGACAAGGTGGCCACTTCTTTTTTAATAAAGCAATTAGTTGTTTTTCCCCTTGACATGATGAAAATTCTAAGTGTACATATGTACAGGCACACATGTGCCACTGGTAATGGTTGCAACCTGCAAACTTAAATGTTAAGAATACTTCTATAGTCACACTTAGATTCTACTGATGGACTTTTCAAATATCAAGTATTCATTGCAGAAAGTAACTTTCTGTTTAACTGAAACTTGTTAAGCATTGTGTCAATTAGGAATGAATTCAAATCTCTCTCCTTAGACTCTCAGTGAATACTCATTTTCTACTGAGCACTATAAACTCTTCTGGGTAATGAAACTGTTTATTTAAATAACATGAAAGAATAAATGGAATTCAGAACATAAATAAAATGGAGCAGGAGAATCAAACCTAGTGTTGGATAATATGTCTCTTCAGTTCTGAAGAGATACAAAATGCATATTATTGAACCACTTCCTTGCTGTAGCAGATGCCTTATCAACCCTAAAATCACAAGCTAAACAAGATTAAAATGACAAGTGGTTACTATTTATTGAAGGTCCTCCAGGTGCATTTGTGGCAGAATGCATGCAGGATGTAGGGTTTAGACATTTGTATGTTTAGGAAATTAGCATAATTGACAAGAATCCCCAATTAGAAGTACAGTTTGTGAAGTAATTCCCTCTCTTGGTTTGGCCCCCTTCTGATGCCACCCCCCTTGCTCCTAGCCCCACATTGTTTATGTCTAAATACATGGGAAAGTGGAATGTCCTTGGATCACTGAAAAAGCAGAATAAGAATAGGATTCCAGGAATGTATTTGTCTAAAAAAATACTGGAATTAGCTAGGAAACTATATAACTACACAATAATAATTTTCAGAGCTATGAATATGGGAAAAATAAATAAAAAGCGAAAATCTCTTGGCATCATAGACATCTTCAGGAAAGCAGACAACTATTTTTGTTTTTTTTTTCTTTCTCTATTAATACCACTAAAGCCATTTGCATGTGTTCAGTGTTTTATGGACTTTACACAGAGATAAATCATAACATCAGAGTGTTGTGCTAAAGAAAAAAAATACAGGAGATTTTAAGAAATAAATCATGAATCATTCAGCCTTGCTTCCCAAAACAGCTTTCTTAATGTTGCTATGGTTGGCATCCATTTACTATGCCAATTCTCAGGATTCAGTTCATTTTATATAAATAATAGATAATAATGAATGCAAATTATTGTGACATCTTAATGTGTGGAAAATTAACATTTTAAAAGTAGGAATGTACTATGTAGCAATGGTGAGAAGCTATTTTCAAATAAAAAATTAAATTTAGAGAAAAATTAAGCTTTCAGCCCCTGCAATACATGTGTCATAATGAGAGTATTCAATGCTCTTTCTTCCAAATATTAGGTTAACAAGAACTAGGAAGGCTTTCATAGTGTGTAGGATTTTTGTCTTTCTGAGTAAGATTCATCCCTACTCCCTAGCCACTAGTCAACTTTTTTTCAGTTTCTTCTGTCTACTGGAATGTCTATAAAACTGTTAAGCATGAATTTTACTCTAGAGAGCTTGAGATCATATCTTGTTGGCTAAAATATTCATCTGGAATATAGAAAGCCAAATTCATACCAACAATTCTCTTAAGGTCTGATACATCTTTGATTCTGAAAGAAGGACTCATCATTAATTGACATTTCTAGGATGTTTCATCCTCATTGCAAATCCTGCTTGTATCAGATAAATCTACTGCATTTTTTCCCCTGCACTTTATAATATTCTGAAACTCTTATTGCTTTAATGCTTCATGTACTCTAAATCTAACCACATTACAAGTAGCTGTGGTAAAAACCTCCTTAGGGAGTTTACTAGATGTGGTCCTCCACATTTAAGTCAGACAATCTGCCCAAAGGAATATGGAAACATGTTCTCATGGTTTATCTTGACAGATTATCTCTTTCAACAATTCTCAAGAGAAACTTGCAGCATTTAAAGGATCATGTCTAAAAAAAGGCGGGCTGTTGCAGTGCTTTTAGGGAGTTTATGATTTACACACACATGTGAACAGGTCTTTCCATCCACCCCCAGATTCCATTGTCTCTCTGGCAGTAGGACTGACACTCAGTCGTGGTCCCTGCTGTCCAGGTGCCTCATTCCAAGAGACCTACTCACACCCCTGGCTCCCAGGCCACGTCACCTTTTTGCTGAATTACCTGCCTGATCTCTGCTAGCAATCACAGCCTGACTCCTGCACCCACACTCACTCCAGCTGCTGGCACCTTGGGCACACAACAGGGTGGTTCCTCTCCAGGCCCCATAAATACTCAAGGGCATAGGAGAGAGACTTGTCTCAGGAGATGAGTTAAAATGGTGTTTAATTAGAAAACAGAACAGACTGCACTAACCAGGGCAGGGCACAGTCAGACAAGCATTCTGGCCAGCACACTGTTTACAGATGGCCAGACCTTTTTTCATCCCCTTGTGCCTTTATCATCCCACATTTGTTCCTTCACATGATTTCTTTATGCTGTGGTGAAAGAAATGCAGTAATTAGTTAACTTGAAGAATATTTATTATGACACCTTAATGTACAATAATGGTATATAGTATCTAAAACATATATCTCAGCTAAAAATCTAACAGGTTTTCACAAAACAAAACCAGGAAAATGGATATAACATATTGGTCTTGACTTGCCAGTCTTAGCCTTAGTATTTTTGCAAAAGCAGTAAGAATACATTTGCATGGAATATTGTTTAGAGATGATGGCTGGAGAAAGACTTAAATATTTGGTCATTACAAGCATTTTCAGTGAAAATTGAAAGAGAAATTAGATTGTGACAGTAAATTTTTAGGGTAGGAACTCCATTAATCTGTTCTGGTCAGCAATGTATGTAAACTAGAAGGAGGACCCAAGAAACTAGTGGCCAGTAAACCTCACCTCCACCCCTGGAAAGGTGATGATGGAACAGGTCATTCTGGTGGTTATCATAACAGATGTAGTAAAAAATAAGGTCATCAGGAATAGTCAATGTGGATTATTTAAGGGGAAATCATGCTTGACCAATCAATCTGATATAATTCCACCTTTTTCCTCTAAAAATTATGCATTTCAAATGTTCCTTGGTAATTTTCTATGGAACAATTATACTTAAAAGACTTGATACACTTCTCATAAGGGGGTTAACCTTTAATTATTTTATATATTTGTTCATGATGAAAATTCATAGTATATTTACAATGAAAAGCTATTTCTTGCAAAAATAAATCAAACCCATTGGCAATTCTTTAAAAAGCAGCAGCAACGGACATTTTGTATTCAAATGTACAAAGATTCATAGTGGTTTGGACAAAGGTAAAAAAATATTGCTCTTAAATATATTGTAAGGAAGAAAGGAAGGAAAATACGTTGGGAAAATATTCAGGGACTTTAAGGAACATTTGCTCCTGACTTTTAGGGGCAAATTTTAAGAAACAAGAGGGTAAAATTAATGGCAATTAATTCCCAGTGATTGTAGCTAATTGAACAGAGGAACAAATAGCTTAGCCTAAGTATAGGGGAGGTAGGTGATCAGAAATCTTGGAGAGAGATGGACAGACTTGCAGATGAGTGGTGACTTGCAGATTGTCACAGGCTGAGAAGCCTGAAACTTGAATCCTTAATTTTTCCTACCAGGAAGATGTTTTGCATTGCATGGGCACTGTGCACTTTCTGATTCTTCTTGTGAATCTCCTGACAAATTCCAGATTGTCATAACTCTGGATAAGACCCAATATAAGTTCACAATGAGATGACAAATTTCAAATTGTACAGCTATAAAACCACTAGTGGACTTGAAAACCATCTTCCCTTGCTTATACTGTTTAAATATACAATGACTATTGTGCAACTTAGAAAAGAGAGTAGGCTTCTTATCTTTTTGTTTTTCTAAAAACCAGTGCAATGACAGATTTATAATCCTCTGAGGAAATTGATGCATCAAATAAAACAAGTTTTACTGAATTAATTAAACACTTCCCATTTATCTATTTTTGTCATTTTTATGTATACATGTATTGAAAGTGATTGAACATACATATATATATATAAATTATAATATCATTATTCTACTCTCCTTTGTTTTTTTGTTCTCTTTTAATTTTTTCCCTGTGAAATATAAATCAAAGGAAAATTGCAGAATACCAGCTGAAAGTTTTTCTGAAAAGTCTCTTGCCAAGTCATCCTGAAATTCTGTCTCTCAGATAAAGGTCAAGGACAGAAGGAAGCAGTAAGTATGCAGTATGAAAGCAATCAACCTTTACATTCATTTAAAAGCAGGATACCTTTAAAAAACCCATAATAGTAGCAGTTTATCACAAAATCAATTGGTGTGATTCTCTTTTCACTAGCACAAATATAAATTGGGAGTAAATCCAAGTTTATTGATGAAGTTTTACTTGCATAAGTATCAATGTATGGTGAGCCTAGATGACAAAATTATCAACTAGTTTCTGTTTGCATAACTCCAGTATCACTCTTATGAAAATAAGTGCATGTATATGCTGATGCATGTTTAAATTCTAAATTCTTTTTTTTAATCTGTATCCTAAAATAAATCCATTTCTGAAAGCATGTATTTCACTCATTATGCCATTTAAAAAATACTTAAATTTTTCCAAAACTTAAATTTTTCTACAGGAATTTCTATATTTAAAATATAAAGGTATAGTTTATCAGGGTTTGGGCACATTCTAGCTCTGCACTTTTTTAATAGCATTATTATAACAATGTACCAAATTTACAATCAGTTGATGAATACAAACCAAAGTCTCACTGAAGAAAAGTGATTTTGCCTTTTAAAACATTGTGCTTTAACCTGGTGCCCCTTCTGTGTGATAGGCTTTTTTCCCATTCCAAGATCAGGCTTGTGTAAATAAAGTTGCAAGGGCCATGCTCTCAGACCACAACAAGAAATGATAGTTCACTGATGCACATTTCATGGATTTCTTTAGACCAGAGACATACTGTGATAAGTGCCATGCTCAAACATCCAAAAACAATGCTCCAGAACTGAAGTGTTCTTAGTAGACACCTCCAGGTCTGCAAAGTGTACTATATTGATAGTGCCAGGGATGTTAGCTCTATTGAAATTGCTGTCTTAAAAAACCTCAACATTTGACAAAACAGTCTTATTGACTTTCCTGACATCTGTACAGCTCACTGAGTAGGCATTGGTTTTGGCTTACAGTGAAATTTCTCATGTGAAACTCAGCCTGAAAAACAAAGCTGCTCACAATAACTTTTTTTTACTTCTAAGCATAGAAAACAGAAGAGTAATAACAGTACCGAAAAAGAAAAAAAATCAAAGCCAACCAACCAACCAAAAAAACCCCTTAAACTTTCCTGGTAGACCTGAACCAAAACTGTTCATAGGTATCTTTGTTGTCAAATCAGATATTACAAGAAAAAAACACACAAACAAAAAAATTTAGTAAATTAAAAATAGTAATAACAAAATGATTAATATTTTAAAAATCATTTTGCCTATTGTTTGATATATTAAACACAGGATAAACCTAGAGTCACTCTTTTCCAGAAGAAGCTGTCACTCAGAGGTGAGGGAATGGCTTCACACCAACTAACATTGGAAGACAAGTGCAGGCAGGGAATGAGAACAGACAGACTGTATCACTATCTGGAGCTGACAATATCTCTCCTGACTCTAGAGGGAGCTGAAAGAGATGAAAATTTTAAATTATGCATCTCAATTGGAAGCCAAAAATAAGTGTTATGCTCAGCATCATTAGCTGTGATACTACCTCATCGTGTTTGGGCAAGATGAACTCATTATACCAGAACATATATGATGACATTCCTTTCAAAAACATGACTAGGCCAGGGTGCTAAATGCACTAAAATGAAACATGAAAGACAGTGCTACAAATATGGTTATATTTCATAGTACTGTTCTGCAACACATTAATCTTTTATATGGTTGGGTTTTACAGAAATGACAGAAGATTAATGTGAAACAATTGCTCCTTTAAAGTTAATGTGAAACATAACACAGCAGTGAGTACAATTTTTAGCTTTTCATCTTAATCCAAAACTAAACATTTTGAAGTATCAGGTGACTGGGGGTTTGTTTATTTTTGGTTATGTTTTCTTTATTCTTTTTATCTTTTGGGAGTGGTAGTGTGAGACATCAAAATCAGGAATTCTAGACTTTATACTGTTGCAAATAATTTTTATCTTAATTAAATTTTAACTAAATATGTGTTTGTATGGCCAGTGTGGTCAGCCTAAATATGTAGTAAAACACTAGAGAGTCATTGAACATACATTTCCTTACTTCAAAAAAAATTATCTTTGGATTATATATTGAAAAAAGGAGAGTTTCTTATAGATGCCCTGTTTTCTCTCCTGAACCTCAAGCAAAGTCATGCAAGCTTATAAATATTCTTTGTCCTGTTTAAGTCAGCATTAAAGTTAAGTATATCTGAGTTTCTCTGCAGGAATGAAGTTTTGGGAATTATCTTGAAATATCCTTTGTGCTAGTGGTCCATTGCATTGACCTGAAGCGCCACTGACCTGACTGAGTCTCAGGGAGACGCAGAGTTTCAGCTGCACTGAACTCATTACAGAGCTGTAGGATAGGAACTCCCATTGCTTTCCAAAAGCTCACATTGCCTTCAGTGGGGCCAGAACATTTTTCCCAAAGTACAGGCTATTCAAGTGAAAACAAAGAAGAAAGCAAAGACTCTAAAACTTAATCTAAGGATATGCTTCACCAACAAAAGTATTTTTAAGCAATTCTGTATTTTAAACAATCAACTTATAAGATTTGTATTCTAATTTTATTAGGTACGTCAGCATATTTTTTAAATGGGGAAAAATATCATACAGTCAATATTGCCAGGGTTTGTGTCATTTTCCTTCATTTGCAAAGCAACTATGGTTTTATATTACTTCTTGATTTTCTTTTGTGCTTCCACTGCTTTTTAAACTCTGAATTCCAGGTACCTTGCTTGCGCATAAAAGGCATTTTTAATATTAATATAATTCAATGATAATTTATTTTAAAGGTTAAATATTACTGCTCACTGAGTTTTTGGTGGGCTTCATGGGGTGGAACAAAACCCCACAGCATAAATTTAAGGAAAGATGAACTCTATGAACTCTTATTTTGGTCTGTACACCATTATTCAATTTAATTCTATTGCATTTAAGAAACAGCAATACAAATCTTAAGGTGAGAGATATGATCCAGCTAAAATTACAACAATATTGTTCTTGTTCACTTGGTTTTCCTAAGTAGTAATTAAATTACTATTTGATATTAACTTTGGAGGGTTTTTTTGTATAAAATAATATTTTAGGTGCTTTAGTAAGAATTTTCTCAAAGGATACTATTTCAAACATAGCTTATCTGACCCTATTTGTGCAAAAAGGTTTTAGATCCTTTTAGCTGTAAATAGATAGCTTACATTTATCTTGCCACAATTATTTTATTTTCTTTGTGGGCAGGAATTTTGGAACATATTACCATAGTGGTAATATACAATGAGATCCCACTGCTAAAGTGATGTTAATCACTGTCATACTGTCCAATGAATTTTAGCATTCAGCTATTAAACTTTACAGTTTTAAATTTACTGGAAGCTAATATACACACAAGCAAAAAAAAAAAAAAGCCATCCTTGGTCAGAAGAAATCTGTGTAACGAGAGTTCCTAGCTGCTGGTGTTGTGTGTTCCCATCAAAGCTTCTGCTCCATAAAGACCTTTACTTCTTGGCCTTTGCAGAACTTTAATTTGGTTCCTATGACTTCTGAGCAGGGAGTTTATTTTCAGTTACCTCTCATATGTCTCACTTTTTTTCACAAGAGTATATGGATAAATAATAAAAAATTACATAGTAAAATTAAGACAAATCTCATAATTATGAAATGCACAGAGCTTCCTTTTGGTGCTGATTTGCAAGAGAGTACCAAATCCTAAGAAGACAAAGTGCAGACTGGAATTGTTGCCAGTTCATTTTATAGTCATTTTATTGCCAGACAAAAGTATGTATTCATTTTTTTTAAATGGAATAATCCTGTTGTCATAACATCTGACATACAATTGAAGACATTCTTGTTGATTTTGCTTACTTCCCCTTCTATTCTTATATGGTCAATTTTAGCCAAAAGATAATTCTATCTGCCAAAAGAGGAAATTTCCATTCACTTCCAGGATAACAGAGTTGTTACTCTGAACTTCAGTAAAGCAAAGTTTAAGCTGTTGCTATTCAGGAAGCTATTAATAGAGCATCCCAGGAGAATGCTTTTGAGGTCTCAGGAATCCACAAATGCTGGTCAGTCTTTAAGAACCCCTTTTAGAAGCACAGGAGCAGTCAGTTCCGTTGCGTCATAAGTCAAACAAGCAGAGCTCAAGACCAGCTTGGCAGGCCAGGAAAGTCCTCTTGAAGCTCAAGGAAAAGAAGAAACTGTATGATCTTGGGAAGCAAGGGATGAAAGGCAAGGCTTCACAGGAAGAGTACAGAGCTGTGATTCATTTATGCAGGGAGAAGACATGAAAGGCCAATCTAAGGGTTGAGACTGACCAGCATTACACCAGATAGCAAGGGTTTTGTTAAATATGTTATTAGCAAGATGTGGTCTAAAAATGTTGGACCTATACTTGACATTTTTCTATTATTAGGTCACACTTGGACACAGCAGCGTGTGTAAATTTTCTAGATTTTAGTAAGGCTTTTAATATTGTCTCTGACAGCATCCTTCTGGTCAGTTATCCAGCTAAAGGATGAGCTGGCACATGGTGCACTCGGTGAAGAAGAAACTGAGCAGCAGGGCTCAGGCAGTGAAGGCACCATTAATAAGCTTGCTCATAATACTACACTGGGAGGTGCTATTCTCCATCTTGAGGGACAAGAGGACTTGAAGAAGGGTCTACGTAGTTTGGAGCACTGGGCTATGATTAGTGGAAATTAATTCCACAATATTTGACAGGATGGTGGATTCTGAACTTAGGAGGAAGCAACACTGGACACAAGTATAAACTGGGACATTGACTGCAGAGCAGCCCTGAAGAGAGGGACCTGACTGTTGTTCTTCTATTATTTCTAGAGTCCCATATTGTTGTTATTAGATTTCTAAAGTCCATACCTCTTTGGCGTACTCTCATGGCTGTAGGTCTTCACTGACTCCTTCTGCTGCATGCTGCTCCCCCTCAGGTCAGGGCTCCTCCAAGGCTCTCCCTGACTGGCTCTCCCACCCCCCTCTTATCCCGGTCAGCTTCATTGGTCACAGCTGCAGCCCATCAAGGGCAACCGGGACTTCTGAGGCAAAGCCTCTATACACATATTCAAATACATTTCCTCTACTATACCTGACAGTGCTGGATTCAGGATAGCAGGCTCAATAGAAGTCAGCAGTGTGCCCTGGCAGCCCAGAGGGCAAACTGCATCCTGGAGTGTATCAAACACAGCATCACCAACTGGGCTAAAGGGGTAATTCAGTGTTGTTGCTGCTGCCTCAATTTGAAGTGAACAGGCTTTCCCTAGAAATGGTCAGTCAAACTCCCAAACTAGTCAGTGATTAAGAGGCATTTGGACAATATTCTTGGTAGTATGCCTTAATTTTTTTAAATCAATCAGGCAGTTGGGTTAGATCTTCCAAGTGAAAGCCCCTTCCAACTGAAAGGGTCTATTCTATTCTATTCTATTCTGTATTTTCATTTCCAGTTCAAATATGAACCAGGAAAATTTTATGGAGAGCTGATTAAATTTTTCAAAATATGCAAACTGCTCCTGATTCACAATTAGATTGCACATCTCAACCCTCTCACTTGTGTTGGATCAAACAAGAATGAGTAAGCAAGACAAGACAGAAGCTGCACTTGATACTCACAGTTCCCTTCCAACTCTTCATACTCTCTGATATTAAGCTTCTTAATTCAACAGAAAACTAGTTTTAATTTATTACTTTCAAAACAGGCCAGACTAACTCTCCAGATGTCATGCCCTTTGAATGGTTGAAGGGGCAGCAATAAAAATTAGCACACAGCAGTAGGTAGAAGACAGCAAAATGCCCTTTTCAGCAGCAGATTATATTAAAATAAATTGTATGTAATGGAAATTCTCTCCAAAGATTTTTTTTCAATCTAAAACTGTAATCCTCTGTCACTCTTGGATTCTAACATCGCACTTGGAATGCTTTATACCTGAGAAAAGTTATCAGTTGTCAGATCAGTTATCACCAGCCATGAAGATACATCTAGAACATGTCTGAACACATTGGTGGCCTTTTCCAGTCCTTGCGGTGAGCTTCCTCATTTCATTTGTCAAATTCAAAATTCAATATTGTTATTTCAGTCTTAACAGTCTGAAGATATAAGCAACGCAGATTCGGGGAAAAACACACAAGTTTGAGCGTAGAGTATTTCTTTGGATGTGAAACAGTAGTAAAGCAGACTCTTTACCATAGCTGTTCAACAAAGTAACAAATTTTGACAGCAGTAGTTATTAATTCAAGAATCTAGAGAATATTTAGTGATTTCACACTAAAATATTGGGTCTTTTAAAATCAACTAAGATATAAATTTAACAAAACAATAAATATTCAAGGTCATTATCCATAATCCCTTAGCAATGTTATTTACAATCTTGCAATGAAATGAGCATTATCTACAGAATAAACAGGCAGGAAAACCAAAAGCACAGACATCATATTAAGCTTATTGCTGCCCTTCATACATGTCTCTATCTCATTACGAAATTACTATCATATCATTGAAAAATCTATAATGCAGTATAAGGAGAATGAAAAATGGAATTTCAAATTTTGCAAATGTTACAAAACATTCTTAAATAACAGGCTGAAAGTGTCTTTCACTAGCTTCCAAACTGATGGCTGTGTCCCTGTCAAAAAACCCCTCTGGAGATATCTTTACCTCTTTATTTTGTGGGACAAGGAGGTATATTCCAATTATAAGATTGGAATTCAATCTTACCCTGCATCTGACAGAATAAGACTTCATTTTAATTAGACACATCCTAACTGGCAGATGCAGGATTGATCAGGATAAGAACACAAAGCTAATGAACAGGATTATGAAAAACAAGCATACCTGAAATGTATGTTCAATGTTTTTATCCATCATCTGTCTTTTCTTATTTCAGTTCATCCTATACTTCTCATGTGAGTCCAACAGAATGGAATCAGGCTTTGATGTCTAGAGTCCTACCTGACAAAGAAAGCAGTTTACAAGGGGGATCATACCTGTTTTAGCCCCTCTAATTTATATCAGACTACACAGACTGCCTGTTTCTTTCACTACTGCTTTAATCCTCAGCTTATTTAGGGAAGTGCTTCCTTAACTCCAGCTTCTGACCTATTCAATTCTGTTTTTTTCTTAGAGAAATTTAACTGGATAAAGTACTGTATTTCCTCCTTAGCACAAACATGGAACCTATTTGCACCTAGAAAAAGTTTACTCTAAAATCTCTAAGAGGACTGACGTTTTGTGTTAATATCTTATTTAGAAAAATATTAATGATTACAACTTGGTTTATTTCCATTTGTTGATTTTAGTCTTGGGATGTATAGTTTTGATTTTTTTTCTATTGAAAGGCAAAGAAGTTCTTTTTTCTTCCTGACAGGAGGCCTACGATAAAGGAATATTTCATGTGAAATGCATAACAGCCCATCACATAGACTTGAGGTCTCTCTAAACCTACATAAGGTCCCTCAGTGATGATGAGAAACAAATTCTGAAGATCTACTGACCTCCCTGAAAAATTTGTTGATATGCTGTTATCTAAATTTTAAAAGTCATGAAGACAGGTACAGCATACTAATGTACCTTCCTATAGACAAAATATTCACTCTTCAGTGGAGTAAAAAACATAGAAAATAATTTGCCCTCAGGGGATGTCACATACAGGCAAGCTGCTCCCTGGATAGTCACATTGTTTGGTCTCTGCCTCCCAGATTTCAGCAAAGTCCTCAGTTTTCCTCTAACAGTTATTGCATTGAGCACTAATTCTGGCCACTGCCTTGCTGCCTGCTGGATAATCATCTCCTGAAGGTACACTGCACTGTCACCCCACAGCTGCTGGTTTGTTTGTTACTCAAATCTATCTGTTAATCAGATACTAAGTGCAAGGCTGCAGCACGCATGGTAAAGAATTCTAAATAAAGAGAAAGAAATCCTTACTCCCTCTTCTCTGTGTTGTTCTAAAAAACACATTTCCTGAAAATTTTGTTGCATTCCTCAGCTGTCCTACATGCTCCTCTAAGAACTCTATAAGTAAACCTTCTTATTTATGAATTTTTAGGCCTATGGCATGAATAAAAATGATAATATGATTTCTCTCTAAAAGAGTAGTGTACTTGGAGTATTTTTCCTTTTCTACAGCAAAAAATCACACAGTGCACAGGACAAGGCATCAGTTCCAAAAAAACCCCAAATGTATGCACCATGGTTGAGCACATGCTTTGAGATAAATTTCCCTCATGTAGAAGTAATAATTTGAGAAGTACCATGGTTTGGCAGTTATCTCAGATGCAATTGCATCAGAGCAGTTGCACTGCAGCTTTTGCTTCAATGCATCTCAGTTTTAGATAAACCAATTAGTGTAGACATGCCCCAAGAGGTAACCATATGGCAAGTTTGTGAGGCTACATGAACTGCATAGTAGAAGTCTCAAAAATTCAAACCATTCTTCGAGTGACAGCTGTGTCTTTATTTTTAATTGTCATCATTACCTGCATTATCAAATGTTCCAGGCTACAGGTGCTTCTGCTTGATTGTATGCTGCTATTTGATGTTATTTGTATATGTAAAGCCATGTGTAAAGGAAGCTGGGGGACAAATAGATATTTAATTTAAATTAAGGAAATTAAGTACCTGTTACACTCTTGTTATTATATTAGCGGCTTTGAAATAATCACCGTTGTTTTATTGATGCAAAAAATAAAATTAAATTTAAAAAAATGTCTGGCCTCTAAATCAACACCTCCAACACGCCCAGTAGTTCTGAAAGAGATTCTACACACAGCATTGAAAACACAGCATTCATTTCCTGACTGGCAGCATCTCTTTTCAAAATTTTTGTGGGTTCCTATGGCTCTGCGATGTATAATAGCAAAATGTTGGATAAGAAATCAAGGACTTTTATACTTTGACCTTGATAAGAGTTACAGTATTCTCTAAAACTTCAGAAGTGTTAGTTATTACAATTTCTTCTATTTTTGAAAGAGTGAGTTGAAGAATTAAAAAAGGAATTTTTAACTGTGAAAGCAGTCTGAAAGAAACAGATTGATGTGGTCACTAAAATATGTCAGGAGCACTCATGAAAAAAACTATGGAAGGCATTCCTGAAGTTATATTTCAATAAATGGGGGAACAAATGAAGAGTTTCTTTGAATTTTCAGATATCCAATGATTTTAATATCTCTGTGGTTTGAAAAAGGCACTATATCTTTTCAATTATCCACTAATCCTAAATCTCAAAGTATCTGTCAGTATGATTGCCAGCATTAACCAGGAAGAAAAGGGAGAGTTCTCAAGTTCTTCCACCCTAAGACTAAATTTTTTTTCTAATTCCTGTGTGTTTTTATTTTCCTTCTTCTCCAGACACTGGTTATTAGTCACACTTAATAACAATATGTATAGACCTAATCTGATTACTCTTTCTATCGTCATTGGATTGCTGTTCTGAAATAAAAGAGAAAGTTTTTAATCCCCAGCTCAGATTGCCACTTGGGTGCCACTTCACCCTCTTCTGTAGCACAGATTTTATAATATCTTATAATTTCCTTGGAATTTTTGTGAACATATTCCATTATGAGATATGATAATTCTGAGATTCATAAGGTTCCTGCTCTCTTCCTCTAGCTTAGTGTGGTTTCTGATGCTTTACTGTAGGTCTTTCATTTGCCTCCAGGGTACAGGGGTTTTTTTATGCACTGAGAAAAGTGACAGCATCTATCCTATCTGTAATGGAGAATATTCTTAAAAAATTCTTGTTTGTTGGTTACTTGCAATGAAGTAGACTAGATTTCAGTATGTGAGAGACTCTCTTGTTACCCCTTCTTCCCAAAGTCCTTGTTTCTAATTGTAAAATAGATCAGTCTACTACTGGTAAAGCAGAACACAGAAACAGAGAATAAAAATGAACAGGAAAATTGAGAACACAGAGAAACAGAAACTAGATAGAGAAAAGTGATCTTAGGTATGTGAATGTTAGATCGCTCAGTCATTTATAAATTCACAGTGTTATTTATGATGCAGACCGAAGCAAATCAAAATAGATCACAAATAAAGAATGCCTGAGAGAGTAGGAAGAAATTTTAATTGAAGAATTGTAATTATTTTCTATTGTATTTATGGTTATCCTAAAGCATTTCATTCAAAATGTGCAAATAACCTTGTGGCATAAAAGAGTTGATATGAAATGGAAATTTTTGTTAGATACTCATAATGTCTTAGGTAGTTCATAGACCATTGCTTAGAAAACTGAATGTGTTCTCATAAAAATCATGCATCACTTGAGACCAAAAAAATTATATCTCTCTCTCTTGTTTTGAAGATATGATATAAAATACCAGTTTTAATGAGACTTGCAGACCATATCACATTGCTTTTTTAAAAGTCAGATTCCTACCTCCTTTTGAAAATTTCAGGTGTAATTCTATATGCAAATTCCTGGAAAATACTTTTTCACAGGGTTAACACGCATCTAAATGTCTTCTGAAGTTAGCATTACTATAGAGGAATAATGATAAAACATGTCATAATATTATTTTTAATTCTGTTTTAGCCACCAAAATTTAATTTGTATACATATATAATAGCTGCAAATTCAATATTGTAGGATTATACAGACTCTTTGTGGGAAAAAAATGTGTTTGTAGTAGATAGAAATCTGATGGGAAAAGAAAATTTGGTTCTCTGTGAGCTAAATCACTGATTTTGACAAGAAAACACTTGTGAGACATCCTAAAATGTGGACAGTATGAAAATATATATACATACGAAGTTTAGTATTGTGTAAAACCCTGTCCTTGATCCTTACAATGAAAACAATGACATACCTAACAGCTATAAAATGCATATTCATAATAACAGTGATGATGTACCATGCTTTTAAACAGTGTTTGATAGAGACTGTGACTTGTATTCTACAGGTCTTCATATTTCTTCCACTTGTCCAGTTGAACTTTCAGGTCTGAAAAAACTCTGGAAAATTTACCACTTTCTATTGTCTAATGGATGAAGGCATGAGTGAAGTGAAATAATGAACAAGCTAAGATGCAACCTAGAGCTGCTATCCCACAGGTAGATGAAGCTGTTTCTCACTTATAAGAAGCAAAAGAATGAAGCTGGGTCACAAACTTTCCAGAAATACTGTAATTGGCATTACTGTGGGGCAAAGCTGAGGTGCTTTTTTAGGCGTAACTGACTCCTTAAGAGATCTCAAGATGAAATGCAGCATTTTCTGGCAACAACTCCTTGGTGGTCTTTGATGGCCAAGTTAAAATCAGTTTATGAACAAAGGAGATACAAAAATCCCTTTCTTGACCTGTAAACCCTTTTTCCTATTTGAAAGCTTATCTTTCTTACTAAAAGGTTCAACAAACTTCTTGATTCAGACTTGAGTATGCCGAGAATTGGTACGAAAGAATGTTCAGTAACTTTACTGAACGTTAAGAAAATCAAAGCAAATAATACAGGCACTACGGGAAGAAACGCCCTGCTTACAGCAGCTGAACACCTAAGACATGAAAACAAGAGTTCTATGGATATTTGAAGAATTTCTAGTGTTTTAGACTGATATGACCATTTTATACAGAGACTAAATTTATAAATTCTTACTTGTTATTTATATGGCATCTTCACATGTGATTATTTAACTACCTAGTTCACTCCTTGGTCCTTCATTTGGCTATATTATATAATGCTGTGTCTCATTCCCTTTTGGTATAAGCCAACCCGTTTCCTTCAAAATAAGTCTTCATCAGGATGCTCCTGGAGATGATTCAGACCTGAGGGTTCTTCTAGTAAACAGTATCCACCAGTCTTCATGTCCTTAACCTGAAGAGGTCTCTAGTTCTGCTTCAGCAGTTGAAGTACCAGTCTCTTTTTTGCCCTCATGTGATACCCTGTGTCCTGTGAGTTACTGTGGTGGGTTGTAAAACAGCCTTTCACTTATTTCAGATACTGTGCACACACACATGCATACACAGATTATTTCTTAGGACCCCAGGAGGACCATATCAGAAGCAGGAGAAACCTTTATTCTAATACTATATCATGTGATCAATTCACCACAGAAAAGATTATCTCTGATGATATTGGACATCACTATTTTTAGTGCTGGGAACACTTTCTGTAGAAAACATGCAAAGACCTCATATGACATACTCTCTTCTATTCTCTCTCAACAAATTTTCATAAGCAACTTTCATAGAGATCTTCATATGAAAATTCAATTCCTGAATTTATTTCTTGAAATAAATAATCAAGTAGAGTTCCAATGAAAACTGAACTACTGGTAAAACTTCTAGTTGAGTCAATGCCTCTTAGAAGCCTGAAAATCTTCAGAATATGAAGGAGTTATTAAGATTCACTTGAATTAGCATAATCCCTAGTCACAAATTTTAAACAGTTTTTTTATCATAGAATAATGGAATAAAATTTAAGCTGTAAAAGAGATCGTAGAGTTCAAGCCAATGACCCAGCTAGAATCATTTAGGTTGGAAAAGAGATCATAGAGTTCAACCACTGACCCTGCACTGTCAACTCTACCACTGAGCCATGTCCCCAAGTGTGCCACATTGACATGTCTTTTAAATACCTCCAGATATGGTGAATTCCCTGGGCAGCCTGTTCCAATGTTTGACAATCTTTTCAGTGAATAAATTTTTCCTAATGTCAAGTCTAAATCTCCCCTGGTGCAAATTGAGGCAATTTCCTCTTGTCACATCACTTATCACTTGAGAGAAATGTCTGACCCCCACCCCACCACAACCTCCTTTCAGGGAAATGTAGAGTGATAAGGTGTCCCCTGAGCCTCCTCCAGCCTAAACAATTCCAGCTCCCTTGGCTTCTCCGGGTAATACTTGTGCTACAGACGTTTTACCAGCTTCATTGCTTTTCTCTGGATACCCTTCAGCACCTAAATGTGAGGGGGCCAAAACTGAATCCAACACTTGAGATGCAGTCTCACCAGGGTCAAATACAAGGAGACAATCACAAATAAAACATTCTTTATAATGTTATTTTCCATAAAATTACCTGTACTTGGAACCAGGGATGAATATGAGGATTTAACAAGTTCTCTTCACTCTGAGAATGTAGCGCAATAATTTGAGTTAAATCCAGCTATCCCTGATTAGGACTCTGGTCAATTCGAGGATGTTACATTTTCTCCAAGTTTTCCCAGTGTTTTTCCCCAGATAAAACAAGCTGTGGCACAGACCATCTTGAGAACTGACGTTAATAATAAGAAAGGAATAGCAGCCAGCTGTCACACCATATTAGATCAGATTTGTGTCTCTACTCCCTCTGGGAAATGTTCTGAATCATAATTAGTACATAATCAGTTTGTGGTTTTAATTGAGTAAAAGCCAGGTAACCAAGAATCACAACATAAAATATTTTTGTTCTTGAACCTTATAAAACAAAAAAATGAGAACAGTGATCAAGCTGGCCTTCTGTCTGTTAAATGAAAGCCACTAGTTGCTTATGAAACATCTAATATTTTTTTCAGGCTCTTTCAATATGGTATTTATCCACATCTTTCAGAAAACCGTAGTTGTAAAAAATTGAGCTCTTTCCCTCAAGAACTGTCAGTAACATCATAAAGGGAAATAGAAGCAGACAGTAATTATGTAAGCCTGCTTATTTTTTTTCCAAGAATGAAAGGAAAATACAGTATTTTGATGCTAGTTTCAAAACTTAAGTCAATAACTGGAAAAAATGGAGAATGCATGTGGTTTCCAGAAGAATCTAAGGTTATTAAATGAGCTTATTCACACTATGCTCAATATATATTTGGTCACCTGTCATTTAAATTATACATTAAGAAATAAAAGGATTATATTCTCTTAATCTAAAGTAAGTCTAATGTCATTAAAAATTCATTAATATATTCTGTTCAAAAAATAGGAAATTCAGGAGGACATTCCATATGTGGAAGATCATTAATTTAATGCGAACAGTGACTTTTTTTATTCCCAAGATTCATGTTCTTTTTTTAAAATCTCAAAACTTATAATAGGAAGCAAAATAGTATAATATACACTAAATATTTTAGTGTTTTCCCAAGAGACTTATTAATTTTCAATGTTGCAAAAATACCAGTAGGTGTCTCTATTGCTCCATTATTTCCAGGTTAAAAAAACATAAACCCAAACAAAAAAATGACCAAAAAACCCCCACCACCACCACCACAAATCACACTCCACAGCAACCACCATCACTGCCCTGCATCACCACAACATAGCCTACAGCATTTCATATCTGGAAAAGCCACGTGTAGGCCAAGCTTACAGAGAAAAGCAGATACCATGGCTCTTCTATCTTACTGTTTTCCTATGGGAAGTGAAGGCCTTACTTAATATTATGTAATTTTTATTACAGTATCATTACCATTGCCATTTGGATTATAAATATGAAGTATTTCAGTTGGGCTTGTTTTCCTGGAATTTGTTATTCCTTGTTTTCTAAGGAGAAGTTTGGACCTCATGAAGGTTTGTGTACCAAAGCCCCATCTGGTGACATCTTTCCTCAGGGACATACTCATCTCCTTCTAGTTTGGTTTTCACATAGCAGATCATCAGCAGTTGTATTTTTAATTTTTAAAGGATAAGCTTTGATAAAGTTCTCTGAACATCTAAAGGCATATGGCTTAAGAGTACTCATAATTACTGAATATTTACACTACGTCTATGAAAAATTTATTTTTTTTTAGTGACAGAAAATAAGGAGTGGCTGGAATGATGAAGGCACAGCTCTTCTGAAGAAATCCTGTTTGAGGAAAGGACAAGAGGCAGCACTCAGTCTCACCAGAGAGTCAAGAAATGTATCATCACTTTAAAAGAAATGAAAAAAAAGAACTAATAAACTTAAGGTGAACAAAATGGAACACCATTGCTTGCATTGTTGAAAGCCCTAATGTAGCTGGCCAAAGCACAATAATCCCGTTTTTCTACATTCTTTTGCAGCTTCTTTTAGACCAGATATTTCCCCCGAAAACCTTAAATACTGTTAGAAACTACAGGGAAAAGGACAACAAAAAGAAAAAAAAAAAAGAAGAACTTCTATTAGGAAAAAAAAAAGGTTAAGTGTTCCTTGATACAGCATGAAACTTCAAGAGGCAGTTTAAAAATAATATAAAAACTCTATTGAGGCTCAGGGCAGCACTACTCTTTTCCCTTCCCTTTATTCTGTATATCTGCTTTGGTCTATCCAGAAGTAGTCTGCTTGAACAGAAAGCAGAGGTACCCCAGATAGTATTCATGCTGTAATAAAACATTTCCAATTTTCTCTAAGAAAACCAGGATATTATATTTATTTGGTAAATATATGGGTTCTTGCTAAATATTTGTATTGGTGCTTGAGCATGCCATTGAACTCCGGAGGCATTTTGAATCAGGGAGTATTCCAGGATAAGGTCTGCGTGCAGTTACTGTCTCCAACATTCGTCATTGACATGGCACAGCAAAAGCAAAACATCAATCAGCAGTGATAGAAGACAAAGAGTGCAAAGTACAAAATGTAACCTAATCTCCCTCTCACATAAAATCACATCCAGAATTAATTTAAATACTTTATTTTGGTGAAAAATGTCTTATTCTTAGCTTCTCTTATTTGTGAAGCCATTTAGTTCCCTTATTTTTTCTTTTATGACTAAAGAGAGAGAGAAGGAATAGAGAGAGAAAAGGGATAGAGAAAGATCATGAAGAAACACAAACATAAAAGTGCCTTAAATACAACTATGTTTGCCTATATGTTAAATGCCCAAGTTTCAGCAATTTACTTACATGAGGCACAAATTATTTTAATGATGTGTGGATATTGCACACCATAAGCAAAGAAACAAAGCACAAAACAAGAAAGGAAAAAAGAAGACTCAGGACCAATTAATTTCAATATCTAGGAACAAAGGTAGTGGAGCCTAAAGTCCACTCAGTCTTTTTAAGTCATACCACAGTTATCAAAGGATACGATAGTCAGTGAAATTGCTCCACAAAGTGTCAAATATTTTTGCTGCCACCAGAAATGCAGCTGCTTCAGTTAGAGCTCTCAGGTTCTCATTTGGTGAACTTGTGATTTTTAGCAGTACGTACCTAGTATTGCTGACATTTGATTTTGACTGACACTATAACAATATAAAATATTCTCATTTGTTTGTCATAATCATAGATGCTATCAGGAATACATATCACATGTATGGATATTTATTATAACAAAAATATATTCTTTGGATTTTCAATGAGTTGTGATTTATATATTCAGAATCACATACAAGCTCCTAACGAATCTATATGATAATTAACTGGAATTATCTCTGCCTCTTGAATTATACAGCAATGTCTCATCTTAACAATTGAGTTAGATTCTGAGACAGCTTCAAAATAAAAGAAGGCCCTGAAATCATCATCCTAAATTACTGCAAATGTAAGAATATAGTCACACTGCTTCTTTTATTGCTCACTCCATGAAATTAAAGTCAAATTTTTCAAATATAATTTATCCTAATTATCACTTTCTATGGAAATATTTTTGCTAGAATGATACAAAAGAATCTTATTTCCATAATAAGTGGGAATATATTATGTTTCAAAGCAGGTGAACATAAATCTTTCTTAATATCTCAAAGAGTGTCAAGCGGGATGACTCTTTTCAGATTGTGGTTAAAAAAAGTAGTTAAAACATTGAACCTCTCAAATAAACATTCAAGACTTAAGAGCTCTATGGAACTATAAAGTGCACAGTCACAAGTCTATAAATTTATATTCTTACTTATAAATAAGTGTCCCATGGCTTTCTTAAACCAGAGATCCAACCAGTATTTAATGGCTGTATAGAATGTAAATAGTCTAGAATGGGAAAAATATATGCTGTCCTTAAAATGTACAGATGTGATTGTACAAACACATACACTACATGCAGAAATTATTTCCACAGCTGAATAGACACTTTATTTAGTTTCCTTTAGAAGGACATTGTTTATCTATATCTACATTTATTGAGACAGACAGAAAAGAATTACTTCAGTAGTTAACTTTGCAGTTAATATTCAATATGAAATGGAATATCTTTTTATTTAACACATTCATCAGCTGGAATGTACAAGCTTCTCTTTCCATATCTTGCAATTTCTTTTGTACAGTGATTAAAACTAAAGGAATGCTTATAAAGCAATGACTAAAGTCCCAGTCTGTACTCATGTTTGGGACTGCTCCAATCCAGACTTAGCACACTGTACTTGGACTTGTTGAACTTAATGAGATTTCCACAGGCCCACTTCTCATGTTTGTCCAGGTCCTTCTAGATGCCATCCTTTTCTTCCATTCTTCACCTGTCCAGCCTTGTGTTGTCTGCAGACTTGCTGAGGGTGCCCTCGGTCTCACTGTGTGTACTCGATGAAGACAGTGAAGAGCACCAGTCCCAGGGCAGAGCCTTGAGGAAATTTCCAGAGCCTTGGTGCATATTTCCAACTGGACATGGACCCATTGACCACAACTCTCTGGCTACATCCATCAAGCCAATTCATTATCAGTTGAATCCCTGTCACTCCAATTTTGAGATAAGTATGTCATGTGAAATCTTATCAAAAACTTTACAGAATTCTAGATACATGACATCAATCAGTCTTCCTTTGTCAACCATTGCCATCTCCATCACCAAGAGCCATCAGATTGGTCAGGCGCAATTTACCTCATTAAAGCCTTCCCAGCTACCTTGAATTCCCTCCATGGCTTTTATGTGCCTTAGCTTATCTTCTAGGAGGATCTGTTCCATGATATTCCCAGGCACAGAGGTCAGGCTTACAGGTCTGTAGTTCCCTGGATTTTCCTTTCTTCCCTTTTTAAATATCACCATGTCTTTTCCAATATGATGGAGAGTGGCTTGGCAATGATATCAGCCAGTTCCCTAAGGAGCAAGTTTCACAGATTCTGCTTTATGAATACTGAACTGATTGCTGGGAGGTAGGGCGTAGAAAATATTTGCATTGTGATAAATGGCATCTTTGCACCTTTTTTCATCCAGTTTGCTGCAGAAGTACTACATGTTTCTGCAAAGGACAGGGACTGGTCAGCACAGAGAACATGTCTGTGTTCTTTGCCTTCACTGCTGCTGGCTGTCATTTCACAGGAACCACTGCAGAGTTCAACCTTTCCCCTGGAAATGCCCTGCAGCCTGTGGGGTTGTAATGTCAGAGGACATGTAGGCAGCAAGAAGGAAATCTGCTCCATGAATCCAGATCGTTGCACTTCCAAGGGAAGGAAGAAAAAGGAACTGATTGTAGAATTAAGTACAAAAAAAAAAAAAACCCAAAAAAAACCCAAAAAACCATGAAAACCCCCCCAATAAACCAGTAAACAAACAAAAAAAATCGAAACAAAAATCCATCAAGCCAAACTACAAAGGGCATAGCAACAAGATGACCTTTTGGAGACTCTTGACTGCATGGACTTAATTCAAGAATGGAGGACATTGAAAACTTTTAAACTAAAAGTCAAGACAGCCGGGAACAGCTTTCCCTGCAAGTGCTTTGGGTAACTAAATATATCCTTGCTAGGATATATTTATCTAGAATATTTCTAAGATATTCTCTAGAAAGGATTTCTGTGATGTTTACTCATATGAAAACATTTTTACTAGATTTCAATTTTACATAAAATATTTAGAGTTATAAAAGTTAATTAATTGGAGATCAAATTTATCCTAACAACAGCCTGGAAAAATTCTAGAAAAATTTATGTAGATGGATAATTGACTGAAAGTCCTGTTAATGTGTGTTTCAGTGTGTGACCACTCACTCCACTGCAAGACTGTTTAACTTTCTTGTTGGGAGGTAACAGGGCAGGACATGACTAGCAGGTCTTGCAGTAAACTGGTAGATATTTTAATCTTCAAAATAATGTGTAGCTTGAGTAACATTTACTGTTCAGCTTTCCTTCTGAAGCTCAAAACTTTGTTCTGAAAAGGCACATTGTGCTAGGATCAAACACATGATCAGAACAATCATTTTTTAGGAAGCTGAATGCATGAAGGGGGCTGGCTTAAGTGAAGCCACAGTTTTGGTGTATTCTCGGCTTTTCCCTTCCCCAGAGGTACCAGTCTTTCAGAGGTGTCTCTTCAGAACTATTTACTACTAGTCTGAAATGTGACCTCCAGGCTGATGACAAAAAATTGTTGATTGTTGCACAGTGTGAGAGCTGATCCTACCCTTAACTTAATGGCTGACTTGTGTTTTCTTTCCAAAACCAACCATCAGCTGTTTTTCAGAAGAAGATGAAAGGAATACACAGGGACACACAGTAGACTTCTGCAATGTTAAAGAGGATGTACAAATTATGCAGTAGTGATAATAAATTCTGCTAGAAATGCTAAACAAAAGTGCTCCTTGCCATGTATGGGTATGAAGGTTTGGATATGAGTGAGCTGTTTGTCTGCCCTTAATGTGGCTTGTTTCACAAGAAATTGTATTATGGGATATGGTATTAGGAAGCACTGAGTGTGATATCTTAACCTTGAGTGTCAATATTTCATGGTTGTATTGAGACCTAAAAAAACATTTGCAAAAACCCTACACCTACATTATTCATAACAGTTTAAATAATATGCATTATGAAATATTACTTTGATTTTTGCTGATTTTGAAAAGAAATTTGGGCTAGGCTACTACATAAAAAGTTATAATGAAAATATAGAGTATAAGAAATATTTAATACCTATTTAAGTCCAATACAACCTATTCTTATACTTCATCTGATTTCAGGTACTGAATTTTCTTCCTCATTTCTTTTAAAAATGGAGCCCTCATCTTCTGTGTTTTGGGTTCTTTTTATTATTATTTTATTTATATTTCTGTAACAGTTTTGAGAAGATTCTATTTTTTTGTGGCAAGGTGAAGGATGACAATATCACATGAGTACTTACCCAATTCCACTAGGAATTTGCTTCCAGCACAGTATCATTCACTGTTCTGATATCACACTCATTTTGTATTTTTTAGTGTTTCATCAAGTTTATGGCAATCATATTGTGCTTTTATTGCCTTAAACATACTGTAGTGTCAAATCAAAACATTTCTGAAAAACAGAGAAGTCAACTAGCTGATCTATCTACAATAAGGGAGATACATCAATTCCATTTGATCTTCTGATAAATTAATACCTTCATTAGTACATCTCAATGACTTGCAACATCCTAACAATAATATTAATTATTATAATAATAAGATATTAAAAAACCTTTTATCTAGCCAGCAGATTACATGACTAACTCTGTGAAGACAGAAACCTCTCATTGCTTTTCTACTTGAACAAACACTTTCAAAGGCAAAAATATTTTTATTCTTTATTTCTCTCTTCTGGATTTTTAGAACATCATGAAAATGATGGTGTCTATTTTGGCTGTTGTGGGTTGCTTTTTCTTGGTTGAGAGAAACCATGGTCTTTTTTGCAATATACATTGCTACCTTCAAATAAAAGGGGCATTTCTAGCAACTGCCATTTTTGATAAATAGGAATTTTTATTTAAAATAAATATTATTTCGACAGAACCTTGAATCTTCAGAAATTCACAAGCAGAAAGTGAATAATTCTTTAACAGCACAATATACGCACATTTTTGGAAGAAATTTTATACTTTATTTTGTCAAAGGATAATGTAAATTATGCTCCACAAAAAGTCCTCAGGTTGCAAAAAGATTAATTAAAAAAACCCCAAACGTTAAAAAATAGCATCTTATAATAATTAGAGGCTAATTTTGATAATTAGAATAATTATAAGAATAATTTGAGATATTTTTTCATAGTATTTACAAGTGGAATTCACTAGCAGTTGTCTTCATCCCAAGCAGTGTGTTCAACTTGCCTTTTTACTTAAAGAAATAAGCATATCTGAGCTACAATACTTGTATTTAGAATTTAGAAAAGACTTTTCCTCATTAATTATGAAAATCTGGGAAAATTAATTTTATTTTTGAGCTATAAGAGTTGGGGTAAGTCCCCTTTGGTTTTGATTTAACTTTCTCCATTGTGTTGTTTATTTCTTTATGTTTTTATTCTCTTGTTCATTTTGTTGGGTTTTGCTGGAATTGTTGAATATAATTAGAATTAATAAATTATAATACTATTTGACATCATATTTAATCTATCCATAATAGGCCAGAAAATTTTAAAGTCTTTACATAGAATTCTACTGTGGTTTTGTTTTGTTTTGTTTGCTTGGGGTTTTTGTTAATTTTTTTAAAATTCCCTTTTACAGAGAATGATACAATGAAATCTAATTTTAATTTTGATCATTCTTCTTCTTTTGATTAACTGCTGCCTCATGATCACTTAAAGCCTAGGAGGTAATTTTAGGTGCTATCTTTTCCATTTCTCATTTATTTTCCTTTGAGAACTCTTTTTCTACAATTCTTCGTCATTATTTTTTTCAGTAGCAAGAAAGGATTGAGGAAAGAAAAGAAATATTATTTCAATTCTTCCAAACTTCATGTCAGAATTTTCCTTGAAAATGGTCTATATGTTACTTCCAAAAACTTGTAATGGAAATGAATTACTTAATGAATATGGAAGCGATTATTAGTTTTATCCTTATGCAAAGAAAGCAGTTAAACAAGACTAAATGTCATCCAGAAAAATGCAATGTTTAGGAAAAAGAAAGAAAATGGAAAAACAAAATACAAACAAATAACAGAGGCTAAAGAGGACATCCTTCTAATGTGAAAGACTGTTCTACAAATAACAAAGCTATTTTCTTTTCTATTCACAAGCAATTTTGGCAGTTTCCTGACAGACAACATTGCATTAACTGCTTTTATCATAGGAAAGAAAAATGACAATGTTGATATAGCACTCAGAAGAGGTGATATCTTGCAAGGACAATATCCTGCTTTTATTCATCTGCACAGGAGAAAAATATATTAGAAATCCTTCTAGTGTGGAAGGATTGAAAGGACATGGAAAACAATCAAATATTGAAGCTCCACTGAAAGATAAATTTCTGGGCAGAACTCCTCCCCCTCTTCCATGAAAAAAACCCCATGAATAGCTGAAAAGTCAAAAAAAATGAACCCTGCAGTTCCTGGCTCAATATATAAATAAGACATAATCAACAGACTTAAGGCCCCAGAAAAGTGCTGTCATCTAATATTTTTCAGTGCTTAAGTTGGATGAGATCTTTAGTCAGGACTTTGGACTAGAAAAGATGATATATCTCAGGATTATGGATTCTCATTAAAGGGGAGGTTTTGGTTGGATTTTAGAAAAGATTCTTCCCCCAGAGGGGAGTTGGACACTGAAAGAGCCTTGCCAGGGAAGTGTTCATAGCACCAAGCTTGAGAGAGTTTAAGTGCTTAGACAACACTCTCAGACACATGGTGCAACTCCTGGGGATGGTGCTGTGCAGGGCCAGGAATTGGACATTTGTCATCCTTGTGGGTCACTTCCAACTCAGGATATTTTATTATTCTATGATTCACTACTAGAAACTTCCTAGTTTTAAAACTTGCAGTTTGAATCCAGTTGATATCTCTTTTAGAAACTGATATATACTATGTTTTAATCCCTCATTCAATTATTTAGAAACTGTCCATGGAAATAGTTTTAATTTTTAGAAGTTCCCAACTCGTATCTATGCATTTCATATTGTCATTAAAGTAGAATAAGATAAATACAAAAACTGGTCTCTGAGGTCCTCCTCAAAGTCCTCTGAACACTGAATTAGTTTCTTCAGCTGAGTTCTGAAGTGTAATCTGAACACCTGTAGCTTACACTGAAACCATGTACTTCTGCAGATCTGTTTTCTTTTCCTCTAGCTCTACTGAACATCAAAATAACCTTGCTTCTGTTAAGTCCCTAAACTTCTCTATAAAATTGATCAAACATTGAAGCAGCAAAAGAGTAAAAGGTAATTTGGAATTTACTAGAAATGTGTGTGGAATAACTCTGTGAATTAGTAGAAAAAGATTCTCTACAAGAGTTTAAGAAACAGTAGAGTCAAAGTGACATTATAGTGAAATTGATCAAAGCAAGAAATATTACAAGTTTAAAGAAGGACATTTAGACCATTCTCTTCCTTGGAAAAAAACCCTAAAAATCATAGATCATAGTCTCTGTGTTTTGACTGCTCATAAAAATATAATCTAAAAGTGGAATTCAAGTGGAGGTGCATACTCCAGTGAAGTATATTAGAAGACTATACCATGTACTGAATAATTCTGTGACACCAGTGTTTGTCACAGAAATCTTTAGAATAGAATTCTACTAGAATATTATTCTTTTCTGATGTGGAAATAATATAAATACTTATGTTATATATTGGTTAAAATTTTTAACTATTGGATCTATTTCTCAGAGAATAATTCATAGAACACATTTTTCAGAATGATTTTTTAAATGATCTCTTTAAAACTTAGTACAGACTTCTTTTTCTGAAAAACTTTAAAAATTATTGAAGTCATTTGTGTTTACTCCAAGTAAACAGCAAGATTTTGTTAGCAGCAGAACAAATCAAATACAACTGGAAGAGTAATTCAGGAGAATGGGAGAAAATTTCTATTAAGAATTCTTGTGATCAAATTTGTAATTAATATTATGACAGGGATCATTTTAAGTACCTTCCTTTTGTGACTGAATCCACAAAATATTTGTAATACATCAGTGTTTCAGATATTGAGAAGAGTAATGAATCCAATGTGCATGTGTTTCTTGTCTATTAATTTACTGATTTCATTAGATGTATGCTACAGAGATATTTTTTTAAACAGAGCTAATTAAACTAGTGAATGAAATTAAATACTCAATATTTTCATCTAATATTTTGGGGAATGCTCTGTAGTAGTTATATTATGTCAAGAGAAATTATGTGACAATACCCTAATTAACAAAATGCAAGTGACATATACTAAATAAAGCTTTGAAGAAATACTATTACATATTTAAATACTATTCATTAAGACTTGTGTTTTTCTAAATATATCTACATTAGTATTTACTTTATACACGTTAGTGTCTTCTTTTGTCTCCCAAAATTTAGCTTCTTTTCCTCAAAACTAGAATTTAATTATTTTTGTATTATTTATTTCATGTTTAAAAAAATAAACAATATTTTGAGTATTGTGTATTAATGAATTCATGTTAAGATTTGTGCTGCTGTAAATATGCCTGCTCTTGATTCTGAGGTATGAACTTGTCATCTGTCACTACAGAGCTAACCATTATAACTGAGCAACTGATGAAAATATCTATAAATAAGTAAGAAATTGAGGCTTTTAAAAAAATAACCAAGAAAATAAAGCACACCAAAAATAAACCATGTAATTTTTGCAGTAGCAATAGAGCTATCTGTTTAATCAAACAGGAAAGATTAACTAAAAATCTAAACCTCCAAAAAGGGGTTGCAGTCTATGAAACCCTTATCCAACATATATATTGTATAATATATTATATCATATATTATATATTATATCATATATCTGTTCTAATGGGAAGCAATTTAGAAACTGTATGCAGGGTGAGGTTTTTGGGTTGTTGGGTTTTTTTTTTTGAGATGAGGAAGCCTTTACAAACATTATTTATCACATCAAATAATTATTACAAACTATCCTAGGAAGGAAATGCAATGATTTAGCACCCTGGGACTGTAGTTTTTGCTAGGAATAAGTGGTATAAAGGGAAAAAACCCCAAACACTTTAACAGCTTAAAATATCCTGATCTGTGCTCAGAAAAATGTTAAACAAAGTAACTTTTTTATTACTCCAAAATGAAAAAAAAAAACAGTTAACTACCCTTTTTAGTTTTCAGAAACTACATATTTGTCACATCTCCCAGTCAGAACACCACAATTTGAGCAATGTAGTGTTCAGCCTGAGTTTTCCCTCTGCAATCTTCCTTCAGATCATCAGGGATGAACTAATAGCAAGCATGAACAAAGAAAACTTTTTATTATAGCAGATACATACCTTCCTATGTATCTGAAACTGGAAGACAGGAAAATTACAGGATATATCTTGGAAAAATTGCTGTCAAACCAGGAAATGTTTTTATTTCTGTTTTATCTATGCTGTGCCTACCAGACTTTGGGTGGTATCTTGTAAGTGTAATAATCCATTTGCAGTTTCATGCTGCAACTACCTGATAGCAGTGGTAGTTGGCAGATGACTATCAGGGTTTTTACTTGCAACATGCTCTCTTGTACTTAACACTAACACTTCTAGAGCTGCAACATTACTTAATTGTGTTTATGATAAGGGCAGCAGGTAGAAAGTGCTGACACCTTCCATTCTAAGACATTTCTTCACCTGATAAGACCTCTGTTACATTTCAGGATAGAATTTCTAGGCATATACATTTTTCTAATGATATATTTAATTTTCATAATTTCAGCAAAAGCTGTTCAGTTAGATTGAATTTAAGGCAAATTTTCCCACATCAAAGAAACATTAAAAGATTTTTGAAGGGATATTTGGGTACATGCTTGAAATGTGTGCTTCCATGCCTGTCTGTGTTTCGAAGGAATGGTGCTTTGTAGGGGAAAAGTATATTTTTTTATACAAAATCCAGTTATATTTGACCAGGTTGTGGCCATCTAAAAAGGCAGCTGCACATTTCATTTATTTGAATATTTATAGGTAGCTGATTTATCCTTGGTGGAGCACATTAGCAAATCAGCTTTCTTCTGAACTGCTGCTTCTGCCTGGCATGCAGCATGACACAAAAACCAGGAGCATGGAGAGCGCTGGTGTTCCCAGTACCCTGCCTTGCTCAGGCAAGGCAGCTGGAAATGGAGGGAGTGTTCAGCTGCAGTACAGAGGGGTAAATAAAGCATGAATATATAAACTCAGTTTTGAGCTGAGGTGAAGACTTTTTCACATTTCTGCATGCAGGACCGTGCAACTGTGCAGGACTGTTAATGTTCTTAAAATGTGGTTTTGTCACTTTTCTTGATCTCTGCCACTATCAGTGAGTGGCACATTTCTAATTATTTTCAAAGTCACATTAAAGCTTTTTAGATGTCAAGTTGAAAGTAAATGAAAACATAATTTTGACTTTCCACTTAACTCTGCATTAAAAAAATCAAGAAATTAAGAAGCTTGTGCTAATAAGACAAGAACATATTTTTTAAATGTTAAAGAAAATACATATTTAGATGCTTCTGCCTTGTTTATAGAATGTTGGGCACCTTGATAGGTCTTTATGGTCACCCAAATCCACTGATTTAAGAAAGATTTTTGTCGCTATGATGAGACAAATAATGAGAGAGATCATTTACTGAGACATACTTACAACTTACAGGTTGTAAAGTAGAGTTTGAAAAGTGAATAGATGTGTTCATTTCCTTGACCAGGTTGATACTGAGCATTAATTTCTGCCTGTGCTGAAGTATTATCCACACTGCTGTGGTAAGATGTTCTTGTGGGTTTTCTCCATGGCTTTGGTATTCACTCTGAAAACTGCTATAAAGATCCAAGGTTTCCCAGTTTTTACCAAAGCGAAGTAGACATTCTTTCCAAAATTATTTTCTTCATGCCTCCCAGAACTATCCTAGAATTTTGCTATATTCAGCTTGTTTGTTTCATTTTCTGATGCCACATTTTCCCTCATACTGAAAGTTAGATCTGGAACATGTATGTAAATGTTCTGTGTATATTAATACCTATCACAGAAGCTTGATATCATATAGCCAAAAGGAAAAGTGTTAGCATCAGTCTCAGCTGATGTCTGTTTATATAATGTCAGCAAGAGGTATTCTCATCCTTATCCTCAGCTGTGATATTCATATCAACCAGGTATCCTCTTGGGCCTTGCCATACATGACTCATCTTTACATTTGCAATGGTGCATGAGCATTTGGGACCCTTCCTTACACACCTGTTGCTCCTAAATTGCTGGCATGTGCTGGTGACAATACCTACTCCCCAGAGTATGATGACAACTGTGATGACAACTATGATGACAACAAAAGACACAGGCAGTGACAAAGAAAGATATACCATACTTATCTAAATTCTCAGCCTCTTCCAGTTCTTGAGATCCTAATTTTTTTGTTCCAGTTTACTAACACAGTGCAGAAAAAACAATATAAAATCTACAGGCTTATATTCCTCGAGTGCTTTCACTTGGTGTACAGAGAGGTCACCTTGCAGCCTAAGGATTAAGGGCAATGTCATGTTCTGATCCCATTCTTTATTATCTTTTTCTTATCTATTATTAATTGGGATCATTATTCTGTCCTCCCTACAGTACTGTACCAAGCTTCTTGGGCTCAGAAAAGGTAAGAAATACTATCAGGTATAAATGAAAGAACAGCAAGAATTATATTTTCATGCATGAGCACTTTATAAAAAAAGGTTGTAAAAGAATTTAACATCAATACAAAGATGAAAAGCACTCTAAAGCTATATCCCACCTCAAATTCACATACTCGCATGTGTAAAATACAGTCAATATTAATAAACATATACAAACAAAAATATTTTTCACACTCCTGTTTCTAAATTACACAATAAAAAAGTCAATCAATATTCAGTGGACTTTAAATCAATTTGGAAATAAAACAGAAAAGGCCTGGGGGTTCCACTGTCAAAACCAGAATATGATTTTCATATTCTCTGCAATATTGTCAGTCATTACATTTTTCTTTTCACTTACCAGGGTTCTGGCGGAAACAATTAATTACTTATATGCTTTCTTTGGTCAAGGTAATCTTTAAGAGCCTTTTTAATATTCTGTTGAAATGGAACACAGATATTAATTTCTGGAATATTAGAAACCAGCCTGTATGCACAGATTTTTGACTTGTACCTCAGCTGGTATTTTAAACCCCAGAGCAAAGCTGAAAGATGTAACTGAAAAATAAGAAATTTCACAAGCTTGTTTTCAGATAAACATTTCAACAGTAGTTAAAACACAAAATCATATTCAGAATGCTGCAAAAGGAAACAGTTTTTATAATCTCCTACTGATAAGAAAAAGGAAAAAAATAAACCAAATACTTTTTCACAGTGGAAAAACCCTTTCTTGACATTTTTCAGCTCCTGATTGGCTCTTATATCTGCAAAAGAACTTTTAACTAATACCAAAATTTACCTCTTGTAGAAATAAAAATACATCTTCCTAGATAGTATCTCCTGCTGCTAAAGCAACTTAATCAAATAAAATATTGTTTGACTTTCAAAATTAAGACTAATTTTCTTTTCTTTTCACTAATACCTGCCAGAAATATATACTTTAAAAATGAAAATGTTGTTTTTGTTCCTTTTTTACCAACAACCCATGAAGCAGCAGACCCAGGTAACTCTGTGACATAGGTGTACGTGCCCTAGTATTGTGATTCTGTGCCTTATTCTGATTACCAGCCACATGAAAATGCTGATAAGTCATCATCTCTTGCAATATCAAACAGAATTCCTATGTGAGTCAATAGGATGATCCTCCTTTCATTTACTGAGAGGACAAAGTAAAAGGACAAAGCCTTTCCTCATCAGACAACTCAGTTCTCTCTCTCATCACATGTGAGGATATTAGCATTTACCACTAGAAGGTAAGTGATAAAGACATGGTTTCAACCAGGAAAATGCTGAGGCAAAGTAAATCTTGAAAATGGAATGATTTTGAACTAACTTTTTATAATCACCAGTGAGTTCTTAGTCTCTGAAACTTGCATATGGATTACTAGTTTTACATATGTTACAGCCTGGTTTGTTGACTCTATCCAATGTAGACTCTCATCTGTCATTTAACAACCATCTGGTGTCTGTTGGCAAAGCACCACTTCATCATTTGTAGAATATTGTTCATGTGAGGGCTCTAGTCCTAAAGCAAATCTGGAGATATTCATATCTTCAGCATAACCAGGTCATTTCATTTTTTTTTTTCCCTCTGGCAGATCTCAACTTTGTGGATTATTATTGATATACAAAGTGTCATTTTAAAGCAGAAACATATTTAACTGCCCTTCAGACCCCGAGGCTTAAAATTAGATACTTATGTCCATATTTAGGTACACAACAAGAAGCCTGCTCAGGATTAAGAGAGCAAATCAACATATGTCACTCACATGGACTCCAGCCCAAGTTTTCAGGTGCTCAGGTGTCCTCACTGTGCCCAGCAAGTCTGGTAGGTGTTCAATAAGGTAATTCATCTATAATGCTAAATATGAATTGAAACTTGTAATTTTAAAGAGCAGCTCTTAAAGATATTTGTTATACTAATTTTTTCTACACTAACCGCCTTTGACAAGTGCCTCTCTAATTTTCTAACTGTTGCTTTGATTTTATATTGCTGTCTAATAGAATATCAGTAAGACATCAAAGTCAGTGGAAAAGAAACAATGGCCTCCCAA
This sequence comes from Molothrus aeneus, assembly GCF_037042795.1. Lineage (NCBI taxonomy): Eukaryota > Metazoa > Chordata > Aves > Passeriformes > Icteridae > Molothrus > Molothrus aeneus. The sequence continues at coordinate 139,814,178 of NC_089646.1, read as the reverse complement.
AATTTGATTTGATGACAAATTTTGAAATTCTATGCAAGTACAGTAAGACAATTATGCAGAGTTTCCACCAAGTGTAGATTACTGTACAAACATTTTGAAATAATACCAGTGTTATAATAAAGGAGAGATTCTTACATCAGATTTTTTTAGATGTTTGGATACAGTCATAGAGTGCATTGGGAATGTTTTTGTTTCCATTCTGCAGCCTTTGGTTGAGAGTTGCTGGGATTTTACAGCACAATCACAGTCTATTTTCTCCAGTGTGTAATTTTCTCAGAAAACCTTGGGCAACTCTGTTGATTTTTCAGTTGTTCCTACTGTGCTCAAAGATGACAATGTAAGTGCTTGCAGGCAGACTCAAGGAGTTGTTAACCACAAATTTAGTCATGTGGAATTTTCTAGCTTTGGGAATATGCAAAAATATGTCTTAGGTACATTTGAAACCTATTACTTGTCACATTCAATATTCTTCTGAAAAATGAATTATTCTGTTAGCTATTCAATGCCTGCAGTTCTTTGTCTTTCGTTGAGATATGTAACATAATCAGAACTCAGTTGTCACTAGTAAGTGGATGAATGTTTGTATGTGGGTTGTAACTCTAATAATGTGCCTACCCTGCAGTTGAAAGGACGTATGTAGGGTGGTGCTGTCATTATTGTATCTATGGAAAAATAAGGCACCATAGGTACTAGCTGCTCAAATTGATTTAGCAGCTTCTGCTGAGTTTGGCTATAGTACTATGAGTAGTTAGGTGAAACAGTTTAATTCTTATTCTTAGCATATATCTTTCTCTCACCTAAATGTACTTCTATACTAAAAGTTAGTAACTGCATTGATTAAAATTACTTATTTTCAATGTTAAACTCTCTTGGGGTGGAATACAAAGGCATGTAATTTTATGTAGCTGGAAAACCTTTTAGTTCTCCTAAGTTCTTATGCTTTATTTTCATGTTTAAGTTCTGAGAGAAGGTTATCCTTGGCAACTGAGACAATTCATAAAAAATTACATTTTCTATCCTTATCTGCTTAAAGATTTATATTTTGTAATGTGTTTAGTGTTAAGGTAGACTATAACAAAGCACTCACAAAAAATATTGTGTTTTTCTAAAATAATTTCATGAATATTCATAAAGAAATAAACTGTTTCATCATTTTTCCTGCATGACTTTTGGCACTGCATATGTCCTGCTTGCTTTTGGATTAGCTAAGTACTGAATAAGAAATTAAAAAGTTCTTGTCAAATAATGTCACCTGGTATTGTGTTCAGAGGTTGGAATATTATTTGCTAAAATGAAGTTTTGGGTGGATCTAATTTGTGCAGTGTGAACTTGAGGTCAACCTGAATACCAGACTTGCTAGCTTTCCTCGTTCTTATTTAAGTCTGGTGCAATCTATATTTAGCTCTGATACAAGGTTGCACTGCTTTGGATGTGAAGGGAAACCTCAGACAGCAAGGCACTTTTAGAGACAGATAAAAATGAACTCAAATTTCTTGGGAGTGCAGGTATCCACTCCTGTGAAATGTGGGTGTTTCATGGCATAGTATACCAGGCTGCCAAACCATTTCTTTTTGTTTGTTTGTTTATAACTACCATAGGTGACCATCTCTGAACTGAGAAGATGATTTAGACTTCTTCCTGGAAGGACCTTTGGGGCAATTGCTAAGGGCAAAAATTCCAGACAAAGTCAAATAGCATTATAGACACACTGAATCCATTTTGCATTTTGGCTTGGTCTCAGGATCCTTTATGATCTCAGTGATTTTCCTGACCAATAGTAATACAAAGGCAAAACTTTACCTGGAATTTTTGAAAGACTAAATTGATCCTTCTCCTTTTTCCATCTTAACTATTCGAAATTACACTGTTCTGAGTTTTATAAAAGAAAGTATCATCACAAATTAAACTAATTCTGTCCATAAAAGGCTAAAATCTGCCTTTGAAAACAATCAGAAACTGTATCTTACATATACATGTGTTACCTAGAAGATGCAATAATTAAGATTTCTCTATCTCACAAAGACACTAACATTTTATGTCTTTGTCACCAATCAACCAGTGTACTCATACTTGTATCTCTGCTGTTTTGTTGTCACACAGTGGAAGCTCTTCTGCTGCTCTGTGATTCAGTCACCATATTCAACATGGCTACTAACCAGGTCCTGTTTGTTAATTGGAGACTTATTAATTGGATTGTGGGAGCATCTGTTAGAGTTGAGATTTAAGCGGAATCATGTTGAATATCTGTATCCCCACTAAACCAGCAGCTGGGTGCTCAGTTGTTAGCTCTGATCTCCTAGGGATCAGAGATTTCTTGGGAGTACCCAGAGAAGAGCTTTTGTTCAGAAATATCTATTGTGTCTGTGACCAGCTGTTAAGTGAGCCTAACCAAACCTAACTCCTGCAAATGCCCTTCCTGGCCAGTCTGGGACCATGTCTGACCCTGGTTTCCCTCACAGGGCCTGTTCCTCGCCCCTTCATGTGGGGTGACATTCCTGCCTGGCTGCATCCCATGCCCAAGGACATACCTGGGGCTGCCTCAGTGCTCCCCGGCTGCCTTGCCTCTGGCTGAGGCGGTGGGAATGGCTGGGATTCCAAGTGCTGCCCTGCTCTGCTGACTTGGGCAGTCCTGGTGTCCCCAAACCTCAGAGAACTGCTGTCACATGAGGAACCCTGACGTCAAGAATTTAAAAGTGAAATATGTTAAAGTTTAAGCTAACTCTGGGAATGCAATTGTATTGAAAGTGGTGACTATTCAAATTTGGTTTGCTTGATACAGGTTCTTTGGAGTACAGAGTGTTTTGGGTGAAAAAGTATAGAGAAACTGAAGAGTCTTTCAAGAGAAAAGGTGACATTATTCTGATGAGAAAAATGCAATATATCTTTACAGGTTTAATTTCTGATTATGGGGGACACTAACTGTATGGAAGGAACAGGTCTGACAATTACATTGTCGTAGGGTTTGGTAAAGCATTGCAGGAGATCCTAACTGTGCCAGACCCTGTTAGATGGGGATGCTGATGAACCAATTTCCCATTCTTCATTTAAAATAATGCTTTCAGATATTTAAAACATAAGCAAAGTTGAGGGGACATGACACTGTACAGCTTTTTTTATCCTGACAGAGCTTGTAAAAGATTCCAGTCAGTTTTGTAAAGGTCTAGTGCTAATTCTTTCTCATTCATTACCTAAGAAATAACAGCTCATAAGTGCTTTTAGACATTCTCTCTGCATTAATGTAGTTCCCTAACTACTTTGTAATGTGTCACTTTCTAAACCTAGACTTTCCATTGGGTTATACAATTACATTAATGGAGAATTTGAAATTATTCTCTTTACTTCTTCAAAAGCTTTTTCTTGTATTTCTGTCCCTTCCCATACGATGAGTTTAAATTAGTTGGCCCAGAAGTTCATATTCTTTTTTCACAAGTAATTAAGAAGGCCCAGCACTATTCTTAAGGTTCTTTTACTCTGACGTATTTATAGGCATGAGCATCTTTATGATTTTTTCAGATCACAGTTTAGTCATGTTTTGTCAGCAGAAGTAGGACACAAGGGACTTTCTCTAACTAAGCCAAATAAAGTGAATAAATAAATAAAGAATCAGGTTAGCCAGATTCTGTTTAATGTATTTCTCCTTTTGTTAATTTCAGTTTCTGCTCGTGACCTGTTATTCTCAAGTAATGAAAAATGTCAGCAATTATTTGTTTTACAGTCAGGCAGTTCTTCTTGACCTCAGTTTAGTTTTGATCATGTGATTTCTTACATGCATTATGCTTTTAACTACACAAAATTATGCAGTATCTAGTAGAAAAAAATAATCCTGGTGAAATGTCTTCAGTAACTTCTATTTCTTGTTCAGTGATCTTGAATGCAAATATGTTATTTACAATCTAATGGTATCTTCAACACCAAGGATATATGATTTGACTAGTTTTTCCTCAAAGTTCATCATTCTTTTTATTTCTACTTTTTGAAGTATTACAAATAATCTGATTTCTAATTATTCAACAAGCATCATTTACACTTCCAGCGATTATTCTACACAGAAAGAGTCTTCATCTTGAAAAGTAATTTTCACCTTACTTTAGGCCAAATCACCAGTTCATTTTTCATGTTTCAGATACTGAAAAACACGTGGAGCTTAACTTTTGCCTGCACTTTCTAAATACCTTAGGTTTGTGATACAGCAATGATGAAAACAACATAATCTTTATTTCTTTTATACTTTTATATATGTATTCAGAGTCCCTTATATTTTTAATGTATATAATGGTTTGTTGTGAAGGAGTGGTGTGGCCAATTAAATAATCACTGCCAAAGGTATTGGCAAAAAGCAAGTTTTAATATAAACTTGTGAAAGTGATTTAACAGAATTCACTGGCAAATTCACTCTATAGCCTAGTACATAGGCAAAGCATACACAGAAGAATGGCGGGGAGAAGGATGCAGGATGCACTACCACAAGGGTTTTTTGTCCTTGTTCACTAAAACTGTCATCAGTCTGGAGTTTAGGTGATTTCAGTTATTAAGATATGTAATAGATTATTATATACTTACTGCAGATAGATAATTGTCTCTTGTACCTGTGTGTGTTTCAATAGAGATGGCATTCCCTTTCTTAGTCTAAACATTTTCTAGAAGACCTGAGATGAGGATTTAATCTCAGTCAAAACCACACAGATATATTCTTCCAATGAGTACTGCTTATGTTTAAGAAAGATTTCAACAATAACACAGAAAAGGAAAAAACCATAGTAAATCTTACAAGTTCAAGTATCCTGGTGATGTTGCTGAGCATTCATTATGTGCTTCTACTTAGTAAATTGAATAGTCATTCTAATTTATACTTTCTAAAAATCATTGGTAGCCACACAGAAATTCTTTAGGTAATTTTGATAGCAATATTAGTTTATGCACCCTTTTTAATAAGCCTGGAGAAAAATCAGCTCTCATTTTCCTACTTCTTTAAAAACTGCTTTAGGTGAGATAATTTACGGCTGTTTTGTTATTCTTTCAAAGCAGCTTAGAGTCCTAAAAAGTGATTGTTCTGACTCTTTCCCCTGAGCCTGTCTCTGTCTCTCTGCGAGCCTCTCAGGAACCCTGGGCCAGTCCCGAGTCGGCAGACACCGGGGGGCAGCCCCGACACGGCCACAGCGGGGAGACACTCTCTGTGTGTGCCCCGAGGGTGCTGAGGGCACCTGGGCTGGCAGGGAGACACCCTCTGTGTGTGCCCCGAGGGTGCTGAGGGCACCTGGGCTGGTGAGGAGACACTCTCTGTGTGTGCCCCAAGGGTGCTGAGGGCACCTGGGCTGGGGGGAGACACTCTCTGTGTGTGCCCCAAGGGTGCTGAGGGCACCTGGGCTGGGGGGAGACACTCTCTGTGCCCCGAGGGTGCTGAGGGCACCTGGGCTGGGGGCAGACACTCTCTGTGTCCCGAGGGTGGTGAGGGCACCTGGGCTGGGGGCAGACACTCTCTGTGCCCCGAGGGTGCTGAGGGCACCTGGGCTGGGGGCAGACACTCTCTGTGTCCCGAGGGTGGTGAGGGCACCTGGGCTGGCAGGGAGACACTCTGTGTGTGTGCCCCGAGGGTACTGAGGGCACCTGGGCTGGCAGGGAGACACTCTCTGTGTGTGCCCCGAGGGTGCTGAGGGCACCTGGGCTGGGGGGAGACACTCTCTGTGCCCCGAGGGTGCTGAGGGCACCTGGGCTGGGGGCAGACACTCTCTGTGCCCAGCTGAGGGCACCTGGGCTGGCCGCCTCTGCAGCACAAGAGACACCAGAGACATCGGTAGAAGAGAAAGGGCCGACTCTTAGCAGGGGTTAATCCAAGGTTTTATTAGGAGTCCCAAAGGAGCTGCTGCACCTCAGGGCCCTCCTGCCGAGAACCCCGGGAGATGTGCCAAGGTCACATTTAAAGGGAGGTGGAAACCGAAAGCAGATAACGTTTTACCAACCAATAAGTAACTCTAAGGGATGGATGCTGGGGGATGGACACATAGGACAGCGTATGGGGCAAGGCTTGGGGGGCTGACCCCTGGCCTCTGGCTCATCACTCGACGACCTGGACCAAAACTTCTGGATGGAGGGATGGGATGCTGAGTGATTGACAGAGAGCCAGGGTGGGGGATTGGGGATGATCTCATCCCGGGAGAGGAATTACACAGGTAAAGGGAGGGGGGTACAGTCTGGGATAAACCATTTGGGAAAAATATGGGAATACAAAACAAAACTACTTCAAAGTATTACAAAGTATAAAAACGCACTACAACAAGCCAATCTCAGCATTTTTTTTCCAGTTGTAGATTGGTGTGTTCATAAATTTTAACTTTCCACTTGACCTGTGAAGAAAATAAATGCAAAATTAGGGCTATGATATTCTTTTAATAAATGTGTCACCTTCTATTGAATAGGAATAGTTACAGCCTTTCATGGAGCATCAGTGCATTTTTCTCTCCCCTTCATTTTACTGTGACAAGTGCAAGGACACACAGCTGCCTCATGCTCAACTTGTTCAAGAGCCATTCTTTCCTTCTCTGTAAAGCTGCTCCCCAGCCAGCCAGGCCCCAGCCTTTATTGATCTGTGCTAGTTAGGTTCTGCATTTGCCATTTTTGAACTTCAGATATCCTATTCCCTCAGCTTGATAAAATCCCTCTAAATAGTAGACTCTAAAATGTTAACCACTCTTCCTGGTCTTGTATTATCTGTAAATCTGAGTGTCTGCATTTCTTCACCATGGAGATCAGCAGTGCTGTCAAACAGTATCGGACCTAGCATCAACCCCTGAAGAACAGCACTGTTAGCTGAGGGTAAGCCATGTATTTTAATAGTGGTATAATGGCATTTTCTTCTCTCTCCCCTGTTTTCTTTCTCAATGCTTCTTAACAATTGGTTTTCTATTTTTGACTTGTTCTGCATGTTGAGCTTATATTTTCATGGATTTAATATTCAGCCAAGAACTTTGCTCCTGAATGGTTGTACTCAGGTCACACTGGTTTTACATGTGTACAAAAAATGTTTGGTTGGATTTTTCTCCATACACCTTGAATTTCACCTGCTATATCACTGACCAGGGACTCAGAGGTGCATGTACCGTTCCAGTCATAATTTGTTTTTGTACTCACAGAACCTGTTTTAATGACTCATATCTATGCTGAATTACACAAACCTAAGTGGAAGACTTCTGATTACTGTCAATGCTGGATGAACAGCTGAACATTTATTCTTAGCTCCATTTTCCTGCCTCTTGTCAAACTGCTTATTGAAATTTCTTCTTACTTTTGACTTTGTTTACAAGCTTCTTTTTGTCCTTTATTCTTCTGTAGAGATGTTGAATCTGAGTTGTTAAATCATCACAATTATGAAATTGTATGCTTCTATAGGATTTTGAACAGTATCATTGTTTTACACCAAATCAGTAGCAACTTTCTTACTGGAGTGGCTTCCTGATTATCTGATCCTAGAACAAATATAGTTTTAGTTTCTTAAAATGTTATCTGTTTAATTTCCCACAGTGACATTTGACTAAATTGATGAGGATGCTGATGCTATCCAGAAAAGCTTTATTGCCTGTTTTCACTTTCTTGTCTGAGAATCTGGTAATCAGTATCATTATCCTGGTCAGACACTCTCTAACAGTTACAAAAATGTATATTGTCATTTAAGATTGGTATTTTGGACCATTAAAATTCTGTTCTGAATATGTTAGTCTGTTTAAATTGAAGTTCTCTTTCTTGTCATACTAGGCTCTCACATTCATTTTTGCATTTACCATCCCAGTGGCTGTCAACAAATTTCCGGTGCATCTATTTCATTAATGTGTTCATCTAGGGCAATATATTTCAGTTTGTTTTTTCTTTTTTCATGTTTCCTCAGACCCCTTATTCCTTTTTACATTTAATATTGGTATGAAAATACACTTGTCTCTGATTAATCTTGCTTATTGACATACTATTTAAGTAGCAAACATTATATTTCATATTTTTTTCTCAACCATTCCTAATATTTTTTCTGTCTTATTTCAGAATGCAGAAATCCTTATGCATACACTTTTGGATAAATCTTCCCCAGCTGATTATTTCCTACACCTTTTAGTCTGTTATCTTTCCAAACTCATCAGTTTCTAAGCTCAGTCACAATTTCCTTAGTTTTAAGCATCAATAGCTTTGCTCTCAAAATAGTGATGTGACATGTAGGGCTACAGTAAGAATAGGACAAGATTTGTAAGATGAGAAGTCTTCTGATTGAAGTCCTGTATCTCTAGAGCTAACATGAGGGAAAAAAACCCACTCTTTTTAATATATTTCATAGTGTTTTGTTTTATTTTATTGATTACATGATATCTCAGTGTGCATGGCGGAGAGGTAAGAAACAGAGGGCACAATGTGTTCTTTTGTGTATCAAAATATCATATTTGTCTTTGGTCAAAATATTTTAAACAATGTTAAAAAACTTTTAAACAAACTCTAGTTTTAAGGGTTTTTTTTTAATTTTAGGTGTTGTTCATTTGTATTTCTCTTCTTCACTGCTTTGTTATACTTCTCTAATCTCAGTTCTTATAGACCTACAGTGCGGATTGTGCAATATTTTCAACTGCATTCACAACTGAAACTCAAAAATCTGCCTCTTTCTCTAAAAAAAATCTGTGCCCTTGAGGTAGACCTACAGTCCTTAGCCTTCCCTTCTCCTGTGAAGATTTTTGACAGCTAACATCACATCTTGACAGAGCTGGATGGCTCAGAACATAGCTTGCATTAAGACCAGTCAGGATTTAGGTACTATTTGCTCCTCTACTTAATTTTTCTGAAATATTTCAGTCTACACGGTTTTCTAGGATCATGTCAAAGCATGACATCAGGACCAAATCCACTGAAAAATACAGTGATAGTTCTGCTTTCTTTTAAAAGCACAAGGAAGAGGTATTTTTTTTTGGTGTAACTCCTATGATAACACTCAGGCTTATAGCCTGCAGACCAGTATATACAGCATTACCAGTCATAGCAACAGCCCACTGACTTTTCCACTGATTTTTTTTTTCATTTCTTTGCCTGCAGCAGCATTTTTTGACTCTTTTTTTTAAGGGCTTTTGCTTATCTTTTTATGCTATAACCATAATTTTTTTATGAAGAAATAAGGAGTAATTTCTCTACAGAGAATGAAATATGAGGCCTTGATAATAAAAGTGAAACAGAGACTTCCATGGTGCAGAGAAGTATAAGAATGAGATGATAAAAAAAATGTACACTTAAGATTGAAGCTATGAAAAATTCAAGAGTGGTGAGCTAGTGTGGTGCAGATTTGGGAGTTGGACAGAACGGAGTTTACAGTAGTTAAAAGAAAAAAAGTAATTTTTAAAAATATAGAAATATATATTTTTAAATTCATTAACTATATAAATATATAGAAGAAAGAAAAATAGTCTGAAGTGGAACCACAATAGAGAAGAATCCATCAGAACCAAGAACATATTTCTTCCTGGCAAAGCAAAATAAATTCCATGATTAACATTACTGTCGTCAAGGAGATCTACAGGGGAACAGTGTAGAGATTAACAGCAGACAAAAAGGAGAACTAGAAATTTTATATACAATGACTTTTAAGTGTAATATTAATAATAAGATTTGGTCTAAGTTATTTACATAATTTAGACTATTAATGTAAGTATCATTTTAACTGGACTAACCATACAAAATGGAGTAAATTAGTTATGCCTTTAAAACTTTAAAGAGACTAGCAGTAAATATTTGATGTCTCATGAAAATCATATTGCCTTATTTACACATAAAATGTTTTTAAGGGTTACAGTGTCAAAGTAGGATACATACATGAGTTTTCTCTTCCACCTGTAAGATTTATGTCTTTGCCTATAAATCATTATAAAGTCATTCTGGTTGAAGCTGTTTCAGTTTAAAAGAATTAAATTAGGAATGAGCCATGTATCGATTTACACTAATTGGGACAAGAGTATTGTAATGTTAAGTGATGTTCAATTTCTCTTTCTCTTCCCTTCATCTTGTTCTTGGTATTCAAACATCCCCTGTCACTCAGATGCTGTTTCATATCTCACAAGAAGAAGACTTTATATTGGTTATTACAACGGTTCTTTGGAAAGTCCAATTTTTTCTACTTTACAAGGAATTCTTTCCTAAGTGACCTAAAATTAGTGAAGGAAGATGGCTGGAATTGGAGCATAGAGAAGTGCCTTGTCATGCTAGAAATTTATGCATGGCTTACTAAAGCAAGGATTACACTCATACATTCTGAATTCCAGTTCAAATCTTTAGCATAAAGCTTTTTATTTTTAATCTTATCACCCACAATAGCTATGAACTGACTGTTTTTTTTATATTTCTGTTTCCTTCAAGGAGTTGGTGGCAGGGGGAGGGAGGGAGGAGGATAACAGCAAAACAACAAATGATAACAGCAAAACAACAAATGGGTTAGAGGCAGAATACCTTCTTAGGCTTAAAAAATAATATAATGTCTTCAGACAGCCTGTGTATATTCTTCCTTGTTGACTGGAGTACTATCCTTTTTATTGTCATGACTGAATTTCAGCCATGTAAGATGTGTATATAGAAAAAAAAATGGGAACTAAAAAGGCCACTGCTGAGAGTTTTTAGAAAAATTAGGAGCTAGGGAATAAGGTAATATAGTTACTTAATAATTTCAAATCAATACCATGTAAATGTCTTTAAAGGAGATTTTTTGAATTTTTTTTTGAAAAATAATTTTGTTACCTTGAAGAATCTAAATTCATTTAAAAGAAATTATTAATTGTGTAAGGTGCTAGTAATATGAGAAACAACAGAGAAAAGATTAAAATAACTTTTTAACTTTTTTCAGTTAAAATTATTCAGCAGCCCTGATTAGTCTTTCAGCTTTATTTTATAATAAGCTTTATAAATAACTTATGGTCAAACAATAGTATAGACTCTTGTCTTTCTGTTTCACTCCCTTCACTTTTGATGAGCTGTCTTTCTACATCATGCTTCATGACATGTGCCTCAGAAATGGTCTCTGGCAAATGCCCATTCTTCATATTAGGTTACAACAGTATTAATTATTTTCTTTATTCCAGGTTATTACCCTAAGACAAAAATGTGTTATTTTTTAATACATTTCAGCTCAAGCTCTTCTGTTATTTAAAAATAATCTGAATTTATTACTTTTAGACTAGGGTATCAAATGTCAGTATTTTCTATATCTAGATAAATTTTAATGAAAAAAAATGCTGAACATTTTTTTTTAATCCATTAAAAGTAAATTAATTTGTGTGCTGGATACTAGAAATTGTCAGTGCAATGATTTGGATGCAGATGTTACAGTTGATTAAAAGTACATCCCACTACACAATGTTAATAAAGTATAAGAAAAAATGAGGTTGCCTAGTGCAATTATGTATTTTCTGTAAGAATTAAAAGGGTATGAAATACATGATTGTGTTTGTAGAGTAGTGTTTTCCTACTGCTAACATAAGATTCTTTAGAATGGGACCAGAAAAGTAATAATAATAATAATAATAATAATAATAATAATAATAATAATAATAATAATAAACATGTTCTGTTTCCTAAATATCCCTTGCTATTTCATGTTGGAAGAGAGAAGGCACGTTGCTTTTCCTCCTTTTGGGATTGATATGCAGTCCTTTTTGCTAGAAAGCACTACTATTTCTTATAGTTTTCCAAGTTTCAAATGGGCTTCTCTGTAAAGACCTTTGGCTTCTGAATTGGTGAGCAGAAGGCTAAATTTACTAGCTGGGCAGAAGAAATTCTGTTTATACTTCATATCTGAAGGAGTGAGAAGAATTACATGAAGACCCTGAAGAGAATTTAGTGGTGGTAAAAAGTGGTTTTTAGTGTTATTTGACTCATATCATTGCTTACTCTTTTTTAGTCCCATGAAGATGGTGATATTTTGCTGTACTAGCTCTATAGGTAATCCATTTATTATATAACACAGTTTGTCTTAACTAAAGAAAATTTCTGAATGGTTTTCTTTTGGTGGTTGGGGATTTGAGTGCTGATTTTTGGCTGTAATTGCTATTTCCTTGTTTTCTTTAGGTTTGGGGTTTTTTTCGTCTAATTGTCCTGTCCAGTGAAGCATTTAATAGATTAGATTAGACTAGATTAGATTAGATTATATTATGACAGAAAATTCTGAATGTCTGTTTATGAGCCTGCTAAGAACAATAATTCAAATACCTTATTATGTGGGTTTTAAACCTCAGTATTTCAAAATGTTAAGTGGAAATGTAGAATGGTAGTGAGGGTTATCCTCAGTCATATAAAGACCTCCTTGCCTGGGAAAAGGGTCAGTGAGTTTCATTACTAACAAACCAATTCCAGGATATGCCATCCTCCTGATAAAGCATTTGAATTGAAAATTACAGATTTTTATTTTGCATATAAAAAGCAATTATTTGGACTGGGAAAATTATCTAAGCAGACTAATTTTTAAAATTTTGATGCATTTTTAATTTTGTCAGTGTCTAATATCCATCAAGTGCCAACCTTGTCCTTTTCTCCAGACATGCAATCTTGTTGTCTTTCATTATCTAAAATTGCAAGAACATATCTGTGATTGTGCAAACTTGACAGAAAAATGGAAAACCATTTGGAACATTATTGAACTGTGTACTACTTGTAATTAAATACAACATCTCTCTAAATCAGAGCTGGTTGCTTTAACATTTACAGTTTTCCCTAAAATAGGAATTTAAATTTTATTCCAGTCCTGGTTCTGGCCCAGATCAGTTGGAGGGAGCATGGCCAAGATATTTTGTTATTCAATACCACATTACATCTTTGCCAGGGGTGGGGGAGAGGGACTTCCTCACTTTTGGGGAGGAGAGGCGTCCCTTTCTGGGTAACAAAGCTTGGCAGCGGGTGGGGGAGGACCTGTTCTCTCTTTTTGTATACTTCTGTCAGTAATATTGTCGCTGTTACTGTTTCTTTTCCTATCTCATTGCTGTTTTCAGTAAATTGTTCTTACCTCAACTTGTGATCTTTGCCTTTTGTGCCTGCAGTGGTCTTCTCCAGGAACCTTCAGGGGTGCAGGAGGGTGGAAGAGGGGGTGGAGAACGAGAAGAGGGGGGGAAAGAGAGCGAGTGAGCAGTAGTGTGGTTTGAGAGGTCTTGGTGGGAGAACTAGATTCGGGAATACCATTCCTGCACCACGTCACTTCCCTATACCTGTCTTTATATTTTTTTCCCTCTGAAGATTAAGTCACTGAGAAATATTTGGCAAAATATTGAGGATTCATAGTCCTTATTTCTTGCTTTTTCTTTGTGTAATCAAGGAAAACTATTTTGGATTAAGAAGCTGAAGAGGATTTACCCAACTAGGTATGCACAGTCATCATGAAGATAAATAGTTGTTGATTTTTCAGAACAAGTGAAAATTATAGTAAAGATTTTAGCTTTCAACAACTGATAGAGAAAGTGAAACTTCTCACGTTTCAGTGAAACTTCAAATGTTTATAGGTGGCATGGATAGTTAAAGAAATAAATGAAAACCTACAAGAGTCAAACCTAAATACTCCATTTAACAGACCTTTTGTGGAGCCTTTTTCTGCCATTTATTCTCTCGGAGCACCCTGTCTCTCAGGGTACATTTCTCTGAAAGAAATCCATATGTTGAAGGATGTTAACATTTCTAACCATTCTGGTTTTTTGAAGAACTACAAGAGTACCCTGCAGGTTCTATCTTTTTCTTTTAAAAATTACTTTGATTTTACTTTATTTGGAGAATCTCTTGCAATCTCTCTTCCATCTCTTTGGTAGATTTGATGCCATCTTTCACAGTCCTTAAAGCCAATGATTCAGCAATAGACTACTTTTATCTTTTCCTCATCTTTCTTTCCCCTAACATTTTCCTCTTTATGTATTCATTACAACATAATTGATGAATGGAATCTTGTATTTTAAAACAACATTGTATATATTTGTTAACCTTGTGAAAACTTACGATTGAGATTCCTCAGATAAAATCAGTGATTCTAAGCTGAGGTCAAATATGACTGTAACTAAGTGTTCTATCTTGATAATGGGTGTGAATGAAACCATAAAAATGTGCATATATTTGTGTATTACTCAATTTTTCTCAAAGCATTTCCAGACATCCTGGAAAAGTCCTGGTAAGTATATCCTGGTAAGTACACTTATTGAAGTGTATTGTGTGGCTGAAACTCACAGGTGGCTTGATAATCTAGAATGAATATATTTGTTATCAGGCCAAACATTTTTCTCTTTATGAGACATCAAAGAGAGAGACACATAATGCTTAAAGAGCTGGATTGGAATTCAGTACTGTTAAATGCTATAATTGCACATTTCAGAGAAAACACTGGTTATGTTTCCCTCTGCAGAAAAAGGTAGAACAAGATGAATTGATAAAAACATCATCAAAAAGAAAGTGAAACAGAAACCCAAGAACCATTTGTGGGTAAAACTCTGCTAGATAACTTTCTTAAAAATAATGTTAGGACTAGGATAGCTAGTTCTAACATGATGTAGTGTTTCAGAATACCAGTGAAGGGAAAAAAAGACATAGTTACTTGTCTAATTTTTTCTGATTTTCAGTTCTAATAAAAATAGTTATGATTTGAGATCTCTGAACGCTGTTGCAACATTCATTTTGCCTGAAACATTACTCAGTAAAGCAAAAGAGCTGTATGAACAGGCTTCAGATTCCATGTCATTTCACATCAGCAGTGGCTGAATGTAGAATGCATACTGGATGTCATCTTCCTTAGACTCTCACTTCTTACTCATTCTCAACAGTGCTGCAGGGAATGCAAGACCTGCATGTTAAATGTCCCCTTCACAGGCAGACAATGTGAAAGGCAGAGAGGTATACTTCATATGTCTTCTAAATGATCAATAACTTGGCAATACTGTTGGAAACAATACAATTTTTGGTGACAATACTAGTCTTTAAATATTACTTTTTAAAGTACAAGATTTCCTGCCTAAGTCTGTTCCATTTTGCATGCTCCAGCATTTATATTAAAATAATTATAAAATATTGTAAAGGCAATTTCAGAATAGATAGGATTTTTGCTTCCCTCCTCCCCCCGCCCCCCTCCTTTTTAGGCTTTCTGCCTGACACACTGAGTGCACAAAAGTAGTGGTTTGTTTCAAAGTCCTGTTGCTGAAGTTCTGCAGGAGCAGCTGTTCATAGACATTTTCTTTAAAGCAGGAAGATGAGAAAAGCATGAGCTTGGGTCAAGAGGACACATTGTTGCTTCAGTGGAGATTACTTCAGCATATAGGAGAAATACAAAATAGTTAAAATAGCCCAACAAAAGTCTTTTACAGACATAATGACGCTTGAGCATTCTTAGTGTTGTTGTGAAAAGCAGTGGCTGTGACTCAGCATTCAATATATATGTATTTTTTAATTGGAAATTTTTCTGTGTACTTATAAAATAGCATATGCAGAGTAATAGGCAAATGAATAAGGAGAATTGTGATTTTATACTTGATATTATTAGTGTGCATGATCATGAATTGTTTATTGTAATATAAATTACTTTCTTAGAAAATGTTGAGAGACCTTTATTTGATGAGAGCACCTTACATGGCTTTGTCTATCCCTGCTTTTTTTAGAATTATCTATATGAGAGCAAAGAATTATATAAGTAATCTCTATGAAGATTAAGATTCACTTTACAATCTTTTTTTTTTCCATTGGGAAACAGCAAGATAAGACATCAAAGAGGTAATGTGGCTTTAAAAATTACATTCAAATTTTCTTGAAACCACTTCATTACTCCCCAGTTGCAGCAGTATCTGATGCATATCTCCCCAAAAGGAAACTGGGGTTGTTTAGCCTGGAGAAAAGAAGGCTCGGGGAGAGCTTATCACCCTCTACAACTCCCTGAAAGGAGTAACAAGTGTCAGGACAAGAGGAAATGGGCTCAAGCTGTGCCAGGGGAGGTTCGGGCTGGACATAAACAGGAAAGCCTTACTAAACATTGAAATGGAAAGCCCAGGAGGGTGGAGGAGTCTCCATCCCTGAAGGTGCACAAGAAATGACTGAATGTGGCACTTAGTGCCATGGTCTAGTTGGCAAAGCGGTGGTCAATGAAAGGTTGGACTTAATGATCCCTGAGGCCTTTTCCAACCTAAATGACTCAGGGATTCTGTGATGTGTACACCTGATGCTGTTACCATGGTAGTCATGGGTAACTCTCACTGATTTACATGGATAGAACTGAATTTCCTTGCAACAGCTAACTACAAGAGAAACTAAATAATGCCTGTCCATGACTTGCACAACTGTCTCAATAGAGTCTCTAATTGAGCAGAGGCCCATAAAATACTGCCTGCAGTATGGGCTTCTTCCTTCATTCAGAACACAGTGCCATCAGTTCTAAACCATATTAATTCTCTGCTACTTTAGAGAGTTTGGAGAGTGTTTTGTTTTCCATTTTTATGTATAGCTAAAAGTAAGTCTCCTCTGCTGTATAACTTAGATTTTTGTCTGCCAGACTTCTGTTAGCCTGCTTTTGATAAATTCAAATTTTCATTTACTCTCAAGTTCTCTTTTCAAGTAATTTTTTTTTCCCAAAGAAAACCTGTTGAGTTTTTTTGGTTAGTTGGTTGATTGGTTTTGCCTTTTTTCCTGAAGAGATTTCACTAAAGGGAAATCTTCCATTGCACACAGTAGAATTATGTTTATTTTGTTGTGACTTACATAGCCATCTACCACTGTCTAAAAAGGATTTTTGTCCTAAAGCTTTCTCATAAACTGACAGGAATTGCACAATATGTAATTCATGCCCTTATTTTCATTTTGTAAGGAACATCTAGACATCTTGATAGCATTTTGTGTTTTATGCTAGTGGATCACAAAGTACTTTATAGACAAATAGAATACTACCATATTAATACCCTACAGTAATCACTTAGCATCGACGTATTGCACTCAGAGGCAAAACAACATTTAGATAAGGGTTGTAAAATATCACTCAGTAATTACTTCAGGATGATTTACCATAATATGCACACTTTCGCTGATAGGATATAATTTATATAGCATTTGTACCCATATAGTAGGAATAACATCATCACCCAACTTGACTCTTTGTCCTAAACACAGATCAGATAATCATGTCATGTGGATGTTTGCATGGTTCATTTGAAATAAGATACTGCTAGTGGTCCTCTGTCACCTTGTGCCATGAATGCAATGTTTTTGTACATGTGGTATTTTTTTGCACATCTCCCATACCAGTTTGGAATCAAAATATAATACTTGACTGTCCAATAGACTACGCAAATCATCTTACTCTCAAAGATGCTTTCTTGCTCACTACCACTACATTTAATATAATTTGTCTGAAAGCTGTGAAATTATATACTTGAAATTTTCATTTATCACCGGTAGAAAGAAAAAGTATAATTAACCTCCTTAAGTTTCTTGAAAGAGGAGAGAATGAAGAAAGGAAGAACCTATGTTGCAGAATAATTCTGTAAAACACACTAGACCTGTTTATCTTAGAAGTGGTATGAGCATATGAGTTCAGGTTTGGAGTAGGCAGAGTTATTTCCCACCTGCTCTTCATATTCAGATGATTTTTCAAAGAAAATAAACTGCATGTAGAGAGTAGGTGCATCCAAATGCATATCTCAGTAGGAATGATCAAGCTACTAGGACATCAGGACATATGGAGAGTTTACTGTCACTGCAGTTGGTCTGTAGTCCAAGCACACATTCTGTAAGCAGAGCTGTAGGACATTGATCCATCTGGTAATTTAATCATGGTTAATTACACAGCCCAGTAAATGTTGTTCCTGTCAGATGGTTAAAATTTCCTATCTGGCATGAAAAGTTAAATATGATTTTTTAATAACATTACATTTCTAATGATTAATTTACCAGTTTCTACTGATTGAAAATGCTATGGGGTTCTTTTGCACAGAGCACTTGTTTCCCATGGTCTTGGTTACAGATTTTTGTCCCTTTTTGGGTACTGTGACAAATTCAGACACACACAGTTTTCATAAAAGAATTTGCCAGAGCAACAGTAAAGAGAAAAATCGTAGAGAGATTTTGTTTAAAACTGCTAAACAGTGGGCAAAGAAGAGATCTTTAGGATACAATTTGTACAATTGGAACTGTGTAGCTCCAGAAAACAAAGTTGAATGTAGGTTGGTTGATTTGTTTTCCAGTCTGAAACCAAGCATTTGGGATAAGATGAGGAGTGGATTTATGTAACTTTTCTCCAGTTTAGGAGCAATAATTTACTATTTAAATGCTAAAAGCCAAATTTCATCAGATTGAAGCAATATTCTATATTGAATTTGGAATTTTAATTATATTGTAGTGCTTTAAGAAAAATATTTTTCCTTTTTGAGTCATTTTCTATTAAAAAAAAACCAAACCAAAATAACACATAAAGAGGATTTTCTTTCTTTCCTAAATAGAATATCTGTCTGGATTACTTTTTTGGGCCCTCTGGTAATGTCAAGTGTTTTTGCAGCTGTTGCACTTGAAGTAATTAAGTGATGGGAATTCATCTTACCAAAAGAAAAATGAAGCCAATTAAGAGAACAAAAAGTTAATTTCAAATGTCATCTTCCACACAGTCAAATGCTAATGTTTCATAGTGCAGAACCACTACAACTTGAAAGAGATGCATAGAAATATAATTACATCAGTTAAAATTATTTTAAATGGGCCTAAAGAGTTATTTATACATCTTTTAAAAAATAGATATTATTCAATAGCAGACTATTCTATCTTTTTTTTGTGTATGAATGACATATATCTTGCTTTGTGCACAAACAAGTAGCAAAGCCTGCATTCCTACAATCACTAACAAAGGAAGCATTCGTATGTTGCAGTGCACATGACAAAATATTTCATCTTGAGATATTTTTACCAGGAAGTTCAGTAATTAAACATGAAATGAAAAACATTTCCTGAGGAACCAAAAAAGTGGAATTCATCACAAAAAGATTAAAATGTAAATCAGCTTTCCACCAAGAAAGTACATTAAAATGATTTGAACAGTTAAGAATGTTTGTTTAATGTATTCTGGTAATGAAATTTATATGTTTGTGAAGTACCCAACATATCTGTTTAATTCTTTTGATAAGTGTTAATAAAAATAGAAATCTGATGTTGGGGAAGAATCATGGGCTCTGGATTGGGTTGGATTGGAGTGATGGCATGAACCTTTTAATCTGTTGATGTCATTAAGAGAGCAAAGACCAGGTGAGTGCAGTCTACTTATCGCAAGGATCTATACAAAACTGAGATTTTAAATACTGTTTTCACATATGCCTGGAGACTTTATAAGTGTCAGCTACTCACTACAGTTAAATCCACTGTACCCTGTGGGATGTTGGCTCTAGAGAAGAGCTGCCCATTCTTCCCTTTGGAACAACTGGAAATAAGACTTGGAATATATACATATATATGTGTGTGCATACATTATATATAATGCATTTCTTCTTATTAAAACACTGTGCATGTAAACTTGAAAGACTTCTTAGGGTTCCAGATGTTTTTCTCTAGTTCACCTTCTGACTGTGCAAAAAATGTGAGCATACTGAACATGGAAATGTTCTTTTGACAAACAAAAAAGCCTCACAGCATCTGGCAGCACATCTGTGTCCCACTTTGTACACAGTTTCTTGGTGGCTTTGGACAAAGTCTGTCTAGAATATCCATTATTTCTTAATGTGCATATTCTTTGTTTTAAAGAAGGACAAAAAGTTCTATAAGCAAAATTCTAAAAGGTAGGAAGCTTATGAATTCATTTGCTGCAAAATGGCTTTGTGAATGCCCTGTCCAGGTACTGAAAGAATTGCCTGGTCTACCTGTCCCTGTCCAGCCCAGAACTCCCCTCACATGGCCTGAGGTAAAAGACCCCCTGCCAGTCCCCAGGCCCTGCTGAGCCCACATCCTTGCCTGACCTCAGTGCATCTGCATCTCCAAGGAGGTGCCTGAATCCTGGGGCTGGGTTACCCCATTGCTCCCAGCTGCCTGCTCCTGGCTGGGATGCTGGGACAGACCCTGAGGTCCCACTGTGTGATTCCCTGGAAGCAGCCACCCTCACTGAGTGCTGGCACCCTGCTGCTCAGCTGTACAGAGGACACAAAAGTAAAATTCCGAAGATAGTAGCTGCTTGGGAAATTTAAATTATAATAAATTATAATTCAATTATAAATTATAATCATACATTCTAATTATGTTTTTAGTCAACTTTATGGAACAGTTCAAAATATATTCATCTTTGAGTGTGTTTTTTAAAATACAAACTCCTGAAATTTCATGTTTGAGTATTTGTCTTTCTTGTATAGAATTTTCATTGTTT
This sequence comes from Molothrus aeneus, assembly GCF_037042795.1. NCBI lineage: Eukaryota > Metazoa > Chordata > Aves > Passeriformes > Icteridae > Molothrus > Molothrus aeneus. Next base: position 139,793,843 of record NC_089646.1, on the reverse strand, counting down.
ATTTTATATTAAAGAAATTCCACTACTCTCTAACATGGGCTCAAAAATGTGTACATATTCTAAACAGAATGATTTATTTTTCACTGAGAACATATTTGAATTACTGTTTGTTTTTATTTTCTTCTCAAGCCTGAAGTGTCATAGACTAACTCAGGTAGCTCTGAGTAGCAGCAAGTATCAGAGTTTGAGAAATCACAGGTTGTTTAAACTACGTAATTACAATATAGTTCAAAAGTTTTCAAGAGATTCTTGACCACTATTTATTAAATAATGGATTAAAATTAAAATATGTAAAATAATAATTACTTGACACTAATTTTCACATTTTATTTCCAAAAGTTTGGGGTTGGGTTTTGTTGTTTGTTTTGGGATTTTTTTGGGGGGAAAGGGACATGAGTGTGGATTTAGTGATTTTTTTATTGCAGTTTTTGAGCAGGGAAGATTTCCAAAATGTTGTATTAGTATATATGAAAAATATATGGTCATAAGTGCTATGCATAGAAAAAAAAGAAAAAAAAACCCCATTTTTGCTGGTCTAAATATTCAAGTGCATGGAGTTGGGCTATGTTTTCCAGATATCATTTTCTAGTGACAGGCCCTACCGTAGGTGGTCAGATTTCAAGTGTATATATGGGAACAGCTCCATTTAAGGCATGTTGGGGAACATTTATAGATTTGGGGGGGGGTTGGTTTTGTTTTGTTTGGTTTTTGTTTTGTTTTTTTGGGTTTTTTCTTTTGTAGGATTTTGTGGCTTTGTTGTGTTATTGTTTTGTGTTTTTTTTTTTCTTTTAATTCTGGTTTCGATTTTACATTTTCTTCTTTCTGTAATCTTTTTGAGCCAAATATGTCTTCCTGCTGTCCAATTATTGCAAGACACTTTGATTCTGTAATTGACAGTACTACTGGTGGAATTATTCATGCTATTAGCCATGTTCTTTGTATATATCTATATATATATACAATCTATATATCTGGAATATACAGATTGCAAAGAGCTTGAACAGTATAGAGGAAGTTCTGCCTCAGTCATCTGAGTCTAGGCAAGCAGCTTCCACTTAAATACTTGGATGGCTGGTACCTTCAACTTCTTTTAGAGTGAGTCACTATTACTAGCAATAAGACTTGTCTGAACAGAGCCTTTTAAGCCTGGATCACAGCTTGTAGATATATATGCTACTATGGCCATTACTCATATTCCAAGCACACTGCTTTCTAAAGGTGCCAGATAAATCAATGGATCACTGTAAAATAAAGTAGAATTTGTCTTTATTTTAGATCAGTTCATTTTTTTCCTAAGACAATGTTCTTGAAATCCTCCTCTGCCTTTCCCCCTTCACTATTTCTACATTTGTAAGTCTGACATGGATTAATAGTTGCCACGGTCTCATCATAAAAATTATTTTCAAAGAGAGAGAAGGGAAGAGATTAATTAATCTTTATCACAATTAATTAACCTCACCTTAAACAGCAGTATTAGTCAGCACTTACCCTTGGGTACCTAGACTTAGAAAGCTCTGATTACAGTGGTATTTCTTCCCAATTAGTGGAATGACAGAAAAATGATTCATTCATTTCAGCCATTCTTTGTGCATTAGCCCATTCTTTGGACATTGTTATCATGGTGAAAGTAATGAGGCTATTATTATGAAAAAAACCATGAAAAAACCTAAAGATATTGTCATAATGAGTCTTTCAGACCTTTGCTATATCAGACCTAACTTCAGACAGAAGGCCAAATGCTAGATGAAATGTTCACTGCAATTTCATTGCAAAATTTCATTGCAACTAAAAGAAAAAACCATCCACCACAACCCTCCCAAAAAAGTCCAAACACCTTTCAGTGAGTGATCAGACATGTCCACCAACACTTGGCTCCCACTTAGCTAAACTCTGTACATAGCTAACCTTTTAAAATATAACTGTGTTGTACCTAAAACTCTGTTGGGTGTTTTTCTTCCTCTGATTTCATTACAGAAATGAAAGATAAAAAACTAGGTATGGGACAAGAATTTTGCTCTGACTGCAAGGTAGAATTAACCTATCTACCCAATTAGGCTTGCAGTGTCTGGAATTTTACTCTATTGTAGTTTCAGCTATGCAATGTCTTTGAAGAACTGCTTTGACAGCTGTATGAGTAATTATCATAGACCCTCCAGTGTTTTCTTGAAAATGAAATTTCTGATTCCAATTTTCTTCTAAGAACCATTGAAATCAGCAAATTTTGTGTTTGACTGCATTATGCTTTGTGGAAAGTTTATAAACTCATGTGCAGTAAAAAATATGCAATTACCATTATTGTTGAGATGCTAATTTGGCTTTTCTAGGATACAAAGGCATAATTAATTTTAGTGTTTACTGGCTCAGATTTATTACTCTTACATTGTCAATGAAGAATTGTTATACTTTGCAGTATGATGAATAATAGAATAACAGAATTCTATTAACATAAATATGAGAATTTTTCCAGATGAATACATTTGAAAAATTATGTCCATTGAATATCAGAGCCATTAAGATTTCTTTCTAAGCAAGACAGGTGATATCAATGGAGAGTGCTTCTTTTCACCTAGACACTTTATTTAGATGGCAGATTAAGATTGAAGAGACACTATGTTAAGAATTCTTATATATTTTGTAATCTTTCCTACTCAAAAGTACTCCTTCAGTTGATACACAGAAAATGTTATAATTTCTAAGATATATATCAGCAAACACTTAAATTGGGTCAAAAATGTAATTAGTGAAGACTTTACATGCTTAGATTTTAGGCAAGTGAAGTTTCTTTCATGCTGTGAAAACAGTATAGGTAAATATTTGATTCATATTCTCTTCTGAAGAAGGGGGTTTGCTGTTATTTTTAAGCTACAAGATATAGATTTGCCTCAGCATCTTCTTTTAACTTGAATCAATCTTCAGAAATATTTCCTGGAGGATCTCAGTTCAAGCGTTTTGTTCACATTAACAATGTCCCAGCTGCAGTTACTATGCATGGAAATAAATGGATTCTATAGCTGTCATCAATAGCTTAACATTTTTATGCAGAATTTGGATACTTAAAAATGGATGGTTAATCAGGATGGTTAAGAACTTTTGTGAAACATGGGAAATATCATGATTTTGACAAAGAGGTTTTTCAGCCTGAATTTTGCTAGGGAGGTTCAGGGGTCACAGCCTGCTGATTGGTCTTTTTTCTTGCTAGTCTTTTCCTGAAAGTCTTAGAAAACTTTTTTTCCTTTTTTAAAAAAACTTGAGTAGAGGCTAAAATGCAGCTAGAACCCATGTCTATTTAACAAATGATTAAGCTTTCAGAAATGAGTATGCAATTAATACTCAATGGACTCTATGTCCCTCAGCAGAACATTGAGTTCTGAAAAGAAAGTAGCTAAAGGTGAAAATATGATGATCCAGCTTGTAAAATCCAGTATTTTATGTTGAGCCAATACAAGAAAACTATTATCAGTCCTGTACAGGGGCGGGGGGAGGCTCCATGGACCTCTGCATTGCGTTTGTCAGGCACTGTAGAGAGGCAATGAAGGAATGCAGTTTGTGTTGGCTGTACTATGTGTTGTATTTGTCAATGCAAAAGGAACAAAACCCATCTAAAGGTTTGCACTTTGCCTTTGGAGAATCAAGCATAGGCTCATAGAATCTTTAAGACTAGAAAAGACCTCCAAGATTATTGATTCCAGCCATTAACTCAGCGCCACTGCATTCATCACTAACCATATCCTCTAGTGCTACACATGTCTTTTGAACACTTCCAGGGATGGGCAACCTATTCTATTGTCTGACCAGGACTTCAGTGAAGAAATATTTCCTGATACCCAATCTAAACCTTCCCTGGCACTTGAGACCGTTTTTTCTGGTCCTATCACTGGTTACCTAGGAGAAGAGACTGGTCCCCACCTTGCTACAACCTCATTTAAGCTAGTTGTAGAGCGATAAGGTGTTAAATCAGCCTTATACTTTCCACATTTTTCTCTTGCTCACATTTGATTTTTATAGTATTTTTAAAGCAACCTTCTTGTTAAGAAACTTATCGTGGTTTAAGAAAGCTAATGTAGAACAACAGTCTATATGAGATATAAACCTCATATTGAAATTTCAAATCTTAGTACTATTTCAGAGTTCAGTCATGGTAACAAATATTAAATTTTTCTTTCAACTTAGAATAAAGTGATAGCTATTTCTTTTAAGCATTACATCTGGCATTCTTTTATAAACATTTGCTCTCTGGTTATTTTTGCCCATTTTGAGGGTAAGTGATCAGATACTGATTGGAAGGGGTGATAAGTAAGCTGACAGATTTGAACAGCAAAAAGTAGAAAAGTTACAATCTTTTTTTTTAATACTTCAGACTAAAAGCTAAGTTTTTCACCCATTCTGTTAGTATGCACCTTCATAAATGTTTCAGTTCACTCACTCCCCTACCAGCAGGACTGGGGAGAGTTTCAGAAGAGTAAAAATGAGAAAACTCATGGGTTGACATAAAGACAATTGAATAGGGAAGGCGAAAGCCTTGTACACAAGCAAAGAAAAATGAGCAATTCACAGAATCACAGTCAGGGATCACAGTGGCTCATCTGGTTCAAACTCCCTGCTCAGACAGGGTCATCTTAGAGCATGATTCAGGACTGCATCCAGGAGGTTCTTGAATATCTCCAAGGAGGGAAACTAAAGCCTCTCTAGGAAATCTCTTCTAGTTCATGTCACCTTCACAGTGAAGTTCATCCTCATGTTCAGGAGGAACTTCCTGTGCATCAGTTTCTGCCCGTTGCCTCTTGCTTTATTGGCTGGCACCACTGAGAAGAGCCTGGGTCCATTATCTTGATACCCTCCCTTCAGGCACTTATAGACAACGATGAGATCCCCTCTCCACTGTCTCAGGACTGAACAGGCCCAGCTCCCTCAGCCTGTCCTCATAAGAGACAGTCTCCAGACCCTTGGCCAACTTAGTAGCTCTCTGCTGGACCTGGTCCAGGATCTCTAGTTCTCTCTTTTCCACTGAGGATCCCAAAACTAGACACAAAACTCCAGACATACCTCACCATGGCTGAGTAGAGGGGCAGGATCACCTGCCTCAGCTTGCTGGCAATATTCCTCCTAATGGATCCTGGATTACTTTGACCTTCTTGGCCACACTGCTGGCTCAGAGATGATGTGTTTTCCACCAAGACCCCCAGGTTCTTTCCACAGAGCTGCTTCCCAGCAGGTCAGCTCCCTGCTTGTACTGGTCCATGGGGTTATTCTTCCCCAGGTGCAGGACCCTGCACTTGCCTTTGTGAATTTCAGAAGGTTTTTCTCTGCCCATCTCTCCAACATATCAAGGTACCTCTGAAGGGCTGCACAGACCTCTCAGATATCAGCCACTCCTCACAATTTTGTTTTTCCTGAACTTACTGAGGAAGCACTATACTCCCTCATCAAAGTCATTGATGATCAAATTAAATAACACTGAGGCCAGTATAGAACTCTGGGGGACACCACTAGTGACAAGCCTCAAACTAGACTCTGTACCACTGATCACAACCCCCTGGAATCTGCCATTCAGTCAGTTCCCTGTCCCATCCATCCCACACATCCAACCCACACTTCCTGAATTTTCCTATGAGCATTTCATGAGAGACAAAAGCCTTGCTGAAGTCAAGGTAGACAACATCCACTGCAAATTGATTTGCCCCTTCCCATGGGCCAGCAAGTATTCAGTCATCCCCAGGAAAGCAGGGCTCCATCATATGTAACAGCAAATTGACAAGGAAACTGCCATTATCCCGAATATTCTCCCTTCTCTGTCTTCTCCCTCTTAATATAGTCTCTGTATACTTTAAACTATACCAAGTGGTTTATTGAGTTACTAATGACATATAATTAATCAGTGAACTATAGATTCAAGACCATTATCTGCAATTCAAAAGGAAAATCACTTACTAGGCTCTTCTGGAATATTTACCCACAATTATCTAAATATCCTTGTGTTGTTAATCCTGAAAAGTTTTTCTCAGAGGCACATTCACAGTTACTGTCCTTACTTGCACATTCCTTCTGAGGGTTCTCCAGCTTTAGGCAAAGCTATGCATATCCAAACACCTTATTGATCTCCATGCCAGTGAGAAAGCACTCCACAAGCTCAGGTTCACATCCTCTAAGTGTGGGCTTCTGTGTGCCACACCTCACTTTGCTACTGCAGTATCTGGGGCCAGGGACTTCACATCAGTTGATACTTGGCACTGTTGGTAGGGAGCAGCAGGTGCTGGTGCTTTCAGCCCAAGGTCTCTTCCCACTGTAAAAAAAAAATTCATGTTTCTTTATGACTCTTTTCAAGCTGAAGTCTTTGTTTCAAATCATCCTGTAATTCCCTAACTACTTTTTAATCTGACTGATGATCACTGTCTTCCTTCACATGATGAGGGCAGACACCCTCACAAAGAACTTTGGGAGTCCCATTGACACACATTGTGTATATTCACATTTCTGTCTTAACATCTGTTGTTATTCTGGCCATGGGTGAGTCCCGAGGGCACTCCACATCAGCGTAAATGAATAAGCCAGTTAGAGAGTAATAAAATGTGACATTTTAAGAGCAGAATACTCTAAAGAGATAGTTCCAAAAATTCAACATTCAGAGATCGTTCTAAGAGTTTTTCATGCTGGTTGTGGTACAGCTTCTCATACTATATGGAATATCTCTTCCTCCCACTTTCCATGTCTCAGTTTTGCCTGTGTCATGTTTTTCCATGATGAAGACAACTGTAAGCTAGGTTCTACATCAGATGTCCTATTTTCATTGTAATCTGTTTTATTTCTTTATAGCAGAACAAAGAAGATGTAAAGATTCATTAAATCAGAAAAATAGTCATTTTCACCAGTTTGCAGCCAGTGCACACAGATGGACTTGACTACAGGTGAAAATCTGTAAATCCAGCCCAAGTTACCTACATCATACAGCTTAATGCAGTTGCTTCCTCAAAGATATATATAGCTATTCAAGGTACTCATATATATATATTTATTCCATGAGTTAATAGCCAAATATATCTACCTCTTGAATATATATATGTATATATATAAAGTGAAGTGGAATAAGAAAACCTCAATTTTTTCAGTGTAATTAATAACTTCCCCGTTTTTTATACTTTAGGATAAGGAAATGAGGGAGAAAAGAAAAAGGCATAAACCCATAGTGAGTTATTTTTTCAAAGTCAAAATTACAGGTGTTATTGTCCTTATGATTTCAATTTCAGTTAAAAGAGGAACAAATGGGAGAGTGTCCAAAGGATCTGGAGAAAGCATAGATGTTGCTAGAAAGGGAAAGTTCACATGAGTGATATTTAGCAAAATGGTTATAGAGAGAAAGAACAATGGAAGAGACAGATCTTCTGGGATGTTGTTATGAATGAAATCTGGCATTAGAAGATGCCCAATGTGGTATTGTAAATACAACAATCCTTTTTACAAAAAAAGAAATAAAAATCCTCACACAACTGGAATGAAGAAATCTATGACATTATGTACCCTTCACAGAAATAAGGCATATGGTTATCTCGAGCATTATGCAGCTCTGCTTTTAATGACTGGCTGCCAAAATTAACAAAGCTTTCCCTGAACTGCTAAGATTAAGATGCTGAACATGCTGGTGATGCTGTCTCTTGACCTGCAGCTTTTATCTTGTAAGCAAGGTTTGTTTTTCCTCCCAGAGGAACCATAGATATAAAACTGTAATAAGAAAAAGCACTCAACTAAAGAGTAAACTGCTTTTTTGAAAATGCAGGTTTATCGAATAAAATAAAAGTTGTAGCAGAAACACACAGTTTTTTTTCTACTACCCTCAGTCATGTTTTTTTTTAAGCAAATCAAAATGCATACTTCTAGAATAACTGTTTAACAAAACATTGTTGCAAATGAAACAAAATTCTAATACCTTTAGAATTATAACAGTATTTGGTTTATATATATTTGGTAAATTGCAATAGCAACATATTTGTTTTACTAAATTTAAAGATGACTAAACTCTTTTAATTTTATTTTTGAATTACACAAACTGATTTCATGTTAGGAAATCTCTGAGTCATCTTTCTGAGTTTAGGACTAACAACTTTCTTTTCAGCTTAATTTAGCATGTTAATTTCTATCCTTCACAATAGACTGAAATAAAGTAAAGAGACCAAATTATTTATCCAGAAGATGAAGCTGTAGAATTTACAGGAAAGTGAATAGAATTTTACTCCTGTTATTTAGAAGAGGTTCTACAATTCAATAAAAATGATCAAATTAATTTTAATATTAGAATTTAAATAAATAATATGTATTTGTTTGTACACATCTAATGCTCACTTAAATTGGTAATGTTTGCCATAAAGGCTGCAAACCCTGTGCTTTCTAGGGAAATTCACAAGATTGAACTTGTGAATTCAACTCTTGTTGCTGTTCCTTCAAAGTAGACATTTTATGTAATGATGTGGCTCTACATAGAGCAAATGTTCTTGAAACATTTCTAATCAGTTGTTGCTTTAAAACTGTTAGAAACAGCTTTAATGGGATTTGCAGAGCCAGAATTTCTAAAAATTAAGTTTCTCAAGTAAAAACACCTAAACATTGATCCTGGAGCCTTACTGGCCAAGCAAAGTTTAGAAAAATAACTTTAGTAAGGTAGATTAATAATTCTGCTATCTGTATTCTCCGTATTAAAAGTTCAAGTGCTCAGTGTATCAATTCAGTCTTTGAATGGCCTCCCTGTGCCTTCAAAGGGATCTGATAGGTAAAAATGTGTTTAATGGAAGTTCTCACTCTCTTGATGATAAGTAACTATGTATTGATGGTAAATTAACCCAAGATCAAATTAAAAAATGGATTTCTGTGGAACCCAAATGTGTCCTCTTTAAAACTACTCAGGAGTAATCTCATGCCAGTCTGCTATGCAGATGCACACCAAGTGAAGCAAAATGAACAGAAGTTACAAGCAATTTTTTTTTCCATGTTCCTTTTTTCCATAAATTTCAAAGCTAATACCCCTGTAATTAGCATTACCTGATAGATGATTTCACTGTCTCTCCTAAATGGAACAGAACAAGATTATAAAGTGTGAAATACCCTGGTGTGTGGCCTTGATTAATCACCACTAAAATTCACTTCCTACAGATTTTTTATAATTTGTGCTCTTTATACTGTACTGTACAACCTCTCCCTTTTGAACCAGAACTTTTATTCTAGGATAACATTCTTACATTGTTTCTTATGTGTTAATCACAGGTCTACTTGATTTCACTGGATGTGTGGAGTTGTTTGGTCAAATAGCTTACAATAATTACTTTACAGAAGCCTTCCTAACTGCATTTTGATAGATTCACAAACTTTAAGGCCAAATAGAAAATTATTCATGTGTATTGCAGAACAGTCAGTCATAGATGTTAATAATTACAGCATTATGACTTTACTTTTTGTACAATATCTAATCTGTGGTTAAAAGATTTGGCAGTGTAAATTCTGCAGCATGACTGGGTGAGATGTTCTAGTGTTTAATAACCTTCAAAGTAAAAGAAAATTGTAGTTTAGTCATGCATGACCCCCTTTTAGGGTTAAAATTCACATATGTTGGGAAAGAAGAAAAAAAAATGTTCTTAGCTATTAGGAATGCATAAAACATAGATTTACCAAACTTCTTGACCACATTCCAGGTATTTCCCTAGCTTTCTACTGAGTGCAAGGCTGAGTATTTGCATGTAAAATTGATTGTACTGGTATAAACATTTTTATTATCAATTTAGTCTTCCCATTTTTGTTTATCATAGTGATTAATGATAAAAAAGCCACAGTGAGCAGTATGATGAGAGAAAAAGATGTGCAATTTGTGATGTGCATGTGAAATATCCCAGGTGGAAGCTAAGACTTCTTGCCAAAAGCAGCTCAATCTAATGACAAAATTATGCTGGAGTGCTGAATTAACAAGGATGTAATCTATTTAATGCTGTCACTGCAGAGTAGTAAAACATTAGGCTCCAATTCAGCCTCCATAGCCTTTCATCATGAGACAAATTGTAGATGTACTGTATTATTTTTAGCATATTTCTCAGTTGTTCCACCACTGGTTTAGAAACTGGCACCACAAATGGGTATGTTGTCTCAGTTGTGCTGTCCTACTTGAGCTTACACTTCTATGGGTTGACTTTCTTTTGAGCCACTGCATCACACTATAAACTCATATTTGGCCGCTAAGTTGCTGTCTTTTTTTAAGGCTTTGTACAATCCAGGTGTTTTAAAATATAGTTTTCCATTTTAAACCCTTTTGGCTTTCTTCTTATAAACAGCTGTTAGACACTACAGAGTTTTGGGTAGAATCTTCAAGAATCCAGGTGTTCAGTATAAAGTAAGCATTATAGGTATCTTACTCACTAACAGAGTTATCACTAATTCAAAATTATCACTGGTTTTAAAATAATGGGTCATGTTTATAGTTACCTGAGTGCTATCAGAACAGTTTATAAATGAGTGACAGTGGAATCATTTTGGTTACATTTTTTAGAAAACCTTTGAAATAAAAAATACTTCAGTTATAAATCATGCCTTTTTTGATTTATTGTTAAGTCCAACAACCATTTCAGCCTGCTTCTGATTACGATATATCAAGAAAAATGAAGGAGTGGTTATTGGATCTTCTACCATATTGATGGTAGCTTACTCTCATAGAGTGAGGAGAAAATTATCATTGAAAGAGGGCCCATAAAATTTGCTAGCAAGTAGAGTATTTCACCCAAGGATTGTGGATCTGTATAGACCGCTAGTATGTTCTCCCTTCAAAGCTTTAATGAACTCTGCTGACAGAGAGAAAAATCATCTATCCACCCTTATTGTCTTGCTTAACTAAGTTGATCTCCTTCTATATCAAGGTGACCCACTTAGTACATGAGGAAAAGGCTGTGGATGTGTCTACCTGGACTTTTGTAAAGCCTTTTACACCATTTTGCACAGCATCCTTTGGGACAAAGTGGCTGCTCATGGCTTGGACACATGTACTCTTCATTGGGTAAAAATCCTGGCTGGATAACGGGGCCCAGAGACGGGCGGTGAAGGAAGTTGCATCCAGCTGGTGGCTGATCACAAGAGGTGTCTCAGCCTCAGTACTGGGGCCAGTCCTGTTTAATGTCTTTATCAATGATCTAGACAAGAGGTTTGAGTGCATCCTCAGACAATTTGTAGACAATACCAAGTTGGGTGGGAGCATTTATCTGCTAGAGGACAGAAAGGCTCTTCAAAGGATGTGGACCAACTGGATTGCAGGACCAAAATCTGTGGTGGAGGTTCAACAAGGTGAAGTGCTGTGTCCTGCTGGAAAGCCGCCCATCAAAGGACCTGGGGATGCTGGTTGACGGTGAGTTGGTTTTGGCTGAGATAGAGTTAATTTTCTTCACAGTGGAACTAGAAATTCTTCTAGTATGGGGTTATGTTTTGGTTTTGGGCTTGGGGACTGGTTAATGACTCAAACAATTGACCTCTTGTCCAGGTGCAGGGGGTGAGCACACTCCTCAACTCAGGCTACAACTGGGTGTTGAATGAGATAAGGGATAACAAAAGAGGCAAACCCTGTACTGCCTCTTTGTCCTTTCACAAGTGACCTCAGCTGTGATTACTCCCTTGCCAGGAAGTACTGGGACATTCACACTGTAGCTTGAAGGCATTCATCTCTGCTGATGGGCCATAATGGGCTGAACTGCACTGACCTAATAGGCAGCAGTAACAACTTAGAAATCATCAAAGACTCACAAAGTGTCCTGTGATCCACAGTGTTACATCATATAATGAGGAACTCCCAGCCCCATGGGAGGTACCTAAACCTGAGTGAATATAACACAAGGAACTTTGCTGTTCTGGCGCCGTTTCTCCACCCTGATGGATTGACATGGTGACCAAATTTGACCAACAGACACTGAAATTGCAGCAATCAAGTCTTGTGGACATTATACAGCTTTCAATTCTATTCCTTTTTTATTTTCCCTATTTCTTTCAATTTCTCTCTACTTCACATTTACCATTAAATTTAAAATTCATACTATTGACTTCAACATATAGTCTTGTTTATACCTTAATTTCAGGCAGAAGTATCTCTAATAATTTTAATAATTGAACCCTAAAAGGACTGAAAACTGTGTAAATGATAGAGGTGGTTTTGTTATTGGTGAGTAGCATTTTGCAATGTCAGTGTCTTGTGTCTTTTCTACTTTTTATACTGCCACACTGGGAAGAAGGCAGGGAGTGAGTGGGAAGTTGGGTGGGGACGTAGCCAAAAAAATAGATCTCAACAGGCCAAAGGGATTTCCAGCATCTATGATATTGTGCTCTGTATATAGAGAGGGGAGGATAAGAAAGAAGGTGGAGATGTTTGGATTCATGCATGACAGCGCCCTGCTGTCCTAGAGCCGGCTGAACACCATGCTAGATGATGGAAAGTGGTAAATGAAGGCCTTGTTTTGCTTTGCTTGTGTGTGCAGGTTTTGCTTTACCCAATTAACTTTCTTCCATGAGTTTTCTAAATTTTACCCTTCCAATTGTCTTTTCCACCCCACTAGGAGGGGATGACCAAGACTGTGTGGTGCTTGGATGCTGGCTTGAGTTAAACCATGACAGACAGGCAGTTGAACATGAAACAGATTGGGTGGTCAAGAAGGCCAGAAGTATCATGGCCTGTATCAGAAAAGAGCATCCAGCAGGACCAGGGAAATTATTTTCTGTACTTGGCCCCTGTGAGGCCACACCTTAAATCTTGTGTTCATTTAGGCCCCTCACTACAAGAAAGACAGTGAGGTGCCAAAGCATGTCCAGTGAAGAACAGCAAAGTTTGTGAAGCACCTGGAGCACAAGTCTTACGAGGAGCTGCTGAGGGAGCTGGAGTTGTTCAGCCTGAAGAAAAGGAGGCTCAGAGAGGACTTTATCACTCTCTTCTCAATGAAGGGTGAAACAGACTCTCCAACTAATTAAAGTTAGAAAGTGGCATGTTTATTGACAGCGTTGGACACACAGAGACTAGCCTCCCAAAGATGTGTGCAAAATTCAAAGACCTTGGGCTCTCTGTTTATTAAAAAAAAATCTTACATTTGTATAATTACCCAAAACACCTGGGTACATACATATACATTACCTAACCCTGCTTACCCCTGCTTCATATTAAAATGAGTTCAAAGTCCTTTCATGCTTGTGCAGTCCTTATCTTAAAATGGGTCAGTGGTCTTCTGAGATGAAGTAAGGGACATCTTCACAGTAACCTTTTCACCTTTGTTTTGTTGGCAGGCTCTCTGGTTCCTTAAACATAGTCTAAGCTCTCCAGCCTGGTTCTGGCTGGTTTTGGCACCCAGGTGCAGTCATGGTTGCTTCATCGTCACAATACCCCATCCTCCCACTATGTTTCTACAAATATAAAAAAGTCTAACCATTGATGAGTCTTAGTTCTAACTAGCTCCATCTGTTAATAATTAACCCTTCTACACGCTTCTACTCTTCTTGCTAAACTCTAAATAATTATATATTGTTTCTATCTATCCTTCTAGCTAAACTCTTAATTCCTTTCGACTCTTGATTCCTCAACATCCTAAAAAGAGGGTGTAACCACGTGGGGATCAGGCTATTCTATCAAGTAGCAATTGACAAGAGAAGAAGAAATGGCTTAAAGTTTCACTAAGGAGGTTTATATTGAATATTAGGAAAAATTTCTTCACTGAAAGGATTGTCAGTCTCTGAACAAGCTGATCAGGAGAGTGGTTAGGTCACCACCCCTGGGGATACTTAGAAGATCTGTAGAAGAGAGTTAGAGACATGGTTTAGCTGTGGAAGTACTGGGTTAATGGCTGGATGCAATCATCTTAAATTATCTTTTCCAAATGAAACCATTCTATGATTATTCTTCTACATGTGCAACCATTTGGTTTTTCATTTTTTTTCTTAATGTTAGAATTTCTACTAAATTCACTGAGTTATTGAAATAAGCCAAATTAAGATCAGAGTAGGACATGTGAATTTCAGGTCTTAGACACAGAAGAACCATATATTCCAATACCATAATTACAAATTCCTATATATCATATTTGGTGGCATGCACATGTGTATCATAATGCAGATTGGCATACATATTCCTATGTGATAATTCCTACACAGTGCCAGATTTCTTTTCTAAAAGTGTACTTTTTTGAAGTGTATCCATTCAAATGACATAAGCATTTTCTCTTTCCCAGCTGAGAAAAATGATCGTGTTTTTTGAGAAATTGTATCTATTTCTTGCCAAATCTACTGACAATCTGGATATTGTCAGACCTTCAGATTGACTTGACTTCAGGATGAAAACAAAAGTGTCAGTTTGTATATAGAAAAGGTCTGCTGTGTTGGGAAAGTACTGATAGCTAAAGATACTAAAATGTCATTGTCGTACCACTACTAGTTTGTTTGCCTTGTAAATAAGTACATCCATAGATATATGGCATTATATACTAAATAATATTCTGCTTTCTCTTGTTCTTTTCTAATATTCTGTCAAGATGTCTGGTGAAAAAAAAATTAGAAGTTTAGCAGCAAAAGATGTTAGACCTATTTTAGAAAGAGGCAATTATTCTGAATCTAGAATATTACATTAAAACAAGATAGTATCAGAGTAATGAATGTTTAGCAACTTGTACTTGTTACAAAGAAGCAAAACAGCAAAAAAACCCCAACAGTAAATAATCACTAGACACAAAACTGCCAGATCTCACAACCCCTCCCCACAGGAACAAAGAGAAACTTAAAATGGCAGAGTGACATCTCCTAAGATGGTGGCTGCCATGGGCAACCATGTGTAGGGAGACAAAGGGGAAAGGGCATCAGCCTTCCTCCCTCACTTATCTCCCTGGCAGCAGCAGCTCTGTTGGGAAAGGTGGCTGGAGCACTCTGGTGGATGGTACTCAGTCAAGGGCTAGAACTCATCGAGAGACTTTGCCTTTCTCTTGGCTGGAGATGACAAAACAAGGAAAGGCAAGGCAAAGCAGCTGGGCTGGAAAGATTTGGTGCCATCTCTCCCTCCTGGAGAACTGTGGGCACTTGGACGTGAAGCAGGCACTCCATTTTTCTGGGCATGGGGCCACAACTTCAGGCAGGCACTCCTGGATTCTACTTTGAGTCAGTCCAAGATGCAAGGGAGAAATGAAGAAGAAAAACCCAAAATACATGAAGTATCTGCCTTGAAATAAAGCCACCAGGCAAAGAGAACTTGGCTTGAGTATTTTGACTTTTGAATGGGACCAGAAACCTGGGCCCTAGCAGTTCCATATCCAGCCATAGCACCAGCTCTTAAAGAGTCAATAACAATTTTGGCCACAGGTCAGTATGGAATATTATAACATTTTGGGTTACCCAGGACAGAGAACTTGAAGATTATCTAGTTCCAAACCTCCTGCTGTAGCTGGGGAAATCGTCGTCTAGACCAGGCCTTGAGTACCTCCAGGGATGAGGTATATGCAACTTCCTTGGACAACCTGTTCCAGTGCTTCAACACCCTAACAGTCAAAAAAGCTTTTCCTAACGTCTAATCAAAACATTTTCTCTATCAGTTTAAACCCATTGCAAATGCTTCTGTAAATAGTCTTGCCCCATCTTTCCTGTAAGTTCCCTTCAGAAACTGGAAGGCTGCAATTAGGTCACTCAGAGCCACTTTCTTTTCCAGGCTGAACAATCCTAATTCTCTCAGCCTTTCCATACAGGAGACGTTCTTCATTCCTCTGATCAGCTTGGCAGCTCTTCTCTGGATTGGCTCCAACAGGTTAAAGTTTTTCCAGTGTTGAGGAAACAGGATACAATACTTGAGGTGTTTTCTAGCATTATGTATTTTTCTAGCATTATGTAACACTGTGTCATCTAATTCCATCTCATTGTATTTCCCTCATTTTCGCTTTTTTTCCCCCCTGAAATTCTGTGCCTTAAGATTGTATTTAATATTCTCTCTTTTCTTTCCTTCCTGATAGACTACTGAAATAATGATATATGAAACAAGACAGGGAGGCATACAATTTGTTTTAAAAGCTATTATGGATACGGTTTGTAGTTTCTTGTCAATATTATGTGTCTGTACTTAAAATCTCCACTGACATGTAACTTCTGAGAGAATAAACAAGTTCTGGTTGGAGACTACGAACGTAAAAATGTCAGAGACCCTTAACTAGTGCAAATAATTGGTCATATTGTCAGCTTTTTAAATTCTTCAAAACATCAGTCATGATTCCATCTCAAGTATTTGACACTAAAGCACTTAACTGATTTAAAGATACCATAAGAAAAACCTGAAAAGAATCCTAACTTTCTACCTTTCTGTGGTCTTTGTTTAACAGCTGAGACAACATTATTAAAATTATTAGAAAGATGATGCCTCTGGCCAAATTGAGGTGCAAATGAGACCATAAGCCAAAGCCAGTAGTGTGGATCATTTAACTGTAAAAGTAGAGAAGCAGAGATAGAAGTAGGGAAAGGGGGAGCTCTTCCTTTTTTCCCTTTTTAAAAATGTTATTTAGATATCCTCCTTTCCAATGAGGGAGAACTTCATTGTACTGCCATGACTTCTCAATTACTATGGACAGTGGTTTAGCCCTCAGGATCTGCAGATGCATCTCATCAAGACCCATGGGATTGTGTACCTTCCTTAGATGTTCTGAAACTCGATTTTCTCCTGCAGTGGTTTCTATTCATTTTCCCATTACCTGCCTTTGCGTTCTGTGATTAAGGCAGTGTAACTACACTTGCCAGAGAAGGCTGAGGTATAAAAGTCATTGAGTACTGCAGCCTTCTCCATGTCCAGGTAACCAGGTTTCCTTTTTCCTTCTGTTCAGGGCTCATGTTTTCCTCAGTCTTCTGTTTATAACTGATGTACCTGCAGAAGTAGTTTTTGTTGTTTGTGATGGCCCTGGACAGGTTTAATTCTATCAAGGTTTTAGCTTTCCTGCCTGAGTCCTCAACTGCTCAGACAATTTTTGTGTATTCCACCCAGGCTACCCAACCTTGCTTCCACCCTCTGCAGGCTTTTTTTTTTTTTTTGTGTGTGTGTTTGAGTTTGTCCAGGAACTTCTTGTTCATTCACACAGGCCTTCTGGCATTTTTGCCTGATTTCCTCTTTTTTGGAGGAAGCGATCCTTAAATATCAATCAGCTTTCTGGTTTACCTCTTCCCTCCAGGTGTTTATCCCACAGTACTCTATCAAGCAGATCTCTGAAGAGGTCAAAGTCTGCTGTCCTACAATATAGGGTAGTGAGCTCACTGCACATCCTCCCTCCTGCCCTAAGGATTTTGAACTCCACCATTTCATGGTCACTGCAAACCAGGCAGCCAAATACCTGTGCAAAAAAGGCAAAGCTGAAGAGAAGTGCTGAGTAAATAATGGATTTTTCAGTTCACTGGAGGGTCTCAAA
Organism: Molothrus aeneus; assembly: GCF_037042795.1. Taxonomy (NCBI): domain Eukaryota; kingdom Metazoa; phylum Chordata; class Aves; order Passeriformes; family Icteridae; genus Molothrus; species Molothrus aeneus. The sequence goes on along the minus strand of NC_089646.1, from coordinate 139,776,438 downwards.
AGAGCAACAAAATGTTTCCAGCAACATTTTAAAGGATTTTTTCCTCTAAAATTAGGGTGAAAGAGAAAGTAAAAAAAAATCAATTAACCAAAACCCATTTGTTTTATATAAAACCAGTTTCCTTACATTCTGAATTCTTTTAAAATAGAATAAAAGTTGACCTCAAATCAAATTATTTTGTGTATAATATAAAACTAATCTCTTCAATATTTTGGTGGAAGGGATTATATTTTGATAGATAAATGTGATACTGCCTAAAAAAATATATACAAATACAAGAAATAACACCTAAAGATTTTTAAGAATGATACCAAATAAGTAGAACAATGATAATTGAGAAATTATTCTGTTCTGCATAATTTGTCATGATAAATTCAATACTTCATTACCTGAACGTATTTATTTGGTTAAAATATGCAATAAAATGCTTAGACATATATTAAATAAATGTTATATCCATTTGTACCCATTGTATTCTGAGGTCTGAGATACAATCCAGACAGTAAAATAATTTTCCAGTGACTGAACTTCCAACTGTGATGTGTGGTTTTGGTACTAAGCACAAACCATTCCTTTTTGCATCCAGATTATTTGATGTAGCATGTGTAGTATTGATTCAGGAGTACTTGTTTTATTTTTATATGTTTAAACTCATCTGTTCTTTAACTCTTAGCACTAAGTGGTGTCTTGAGCCTTTCTACTGTGAGGTCCTCACAAAACCAATTGAGAGGAGAGATACCTCAAAGTATCAAGTAGCAACAAACAACTCTCAAGCTAATTTAGTAGTACTTCTACTTTTACTGTCTTTCATTTAGTTCTAATGGGACTGTCCACTTTCATGAGTCAACAATCAATCTAATTCATGAAATCAGAAGACCATGACTTGAATAATGGTACAACACCAATATATTCCTATTGATTTTCAATTTGCAAGAAGATCTACCTGAAGTATAAATGTTCATATTTCTTAATTTTAAAAAGTCGATAAAATAAATTTTAAATTCATATTCTATAAATTTATGTTTTAAGATCAGATTTTATTTTGAAGAAAAAGAAGTTCTGAAGAAATAAGTATGCTCGATTTCACAGAAGTACTGTTACGCATTTTGTGTGCTCATTTATTTTTCATGTCACGTTCCTCTGTTGTAGCCAAGTTGCAACCTGGGAAGCATTTACCTGAATCTTGTAACTTCACCAGCTGTTCAGAGATGACTCACTATTTTTTATTAAGGGAAGAAAAGAAACATAATGAATGGTAACTCTAATGGTATGCTTTATTTAAGAATTCAGGCTCATTGACATACTTTCTCATGAGGAAGATTTAGTAACATTGCCATGTGCTGAAGTTCCTTTGGTTTAATGTTAATTTTTTTTCCCCCTAAAACCCACCACATCACTGTATCTCTCTTGACCAAACTATAACTTGCTTTTCAAATTTCACTAATGCCAGCATGAAGATAACCTACCAGAATTTGGAGAGGAGCACATCAATGCTACAATATGCCTCTGAGATTTTTCTACTGTCTATTTGACCACCTAATGCTTTGTCTATAATTTATCTTTCTGAATTCCAAAAGCAAGACTTACGGTAAGGTCATGAGAAATGTTTTGTGGAGCAACTGAGCAGTTTTTAGAAAAATCAAGGATATTTTGCTGTGTGTTTCTGCTTGTATTGGACTGCCCTGAACTTTACTTTTGAATGCATTCCATTAAATGTGCCAGACCTTACCACAAAACTTCAAAACAATTAAAACTCTGGCTTCTCAAGCATTTGTGCATGAGGACAGCAGGAGACATGCTGTCTTAGGGAGAATTATTCTCCCCCTTAACTTATTCTTATGAGTATCTCTGACAATATTGCGAGGGCTATAAAGTCCCTTTGGATGTGTTCATAAGGGTGATCAGTTTGTAGTAATGTTTATGCAGTATTACAGCACATTTTGTTGATATGATTACTCCTATTCAGTTGTCTCTTGGGTCCTATTAACAGAGGATGCTACAAAGAAGCCAGCCAAAATAAGTGATACATTAGTTCCTCACTAACCTTGAGGTTAAATTCTAAGAGCTGCTGGCATTGAATTCAATAACTAATAACGAGGGCTCCTCTTTCATTGTTGCAGTTACAGAAAGACCAAAGCAGATTGGATGAAAACAGATGCACAATAAAATACATGTTGAAATGTAAAAAGCTTAGTCAATTCATCATCTGACACTGCAAATGGATATTTTCTGTGCTTTTGCTAAATTTCTAAAATAATATTTTTCCATAGGTTTTGATTCTTTTACCTGTTTACAGATATGAAATACACCTGGTTTTGATTGAGTTGGTATGTTTTCTTAGTTCAAACATATTGCCCATTCTGCAAGCAGTGAGGAAGAAGGGAAGGCATTCACATGGAAGGTTTTTTTGTAAATGAAGGTATGCTTCACTAGCGAAAGCTTAATTTTTCTTTAATTCCAAGAAATAAAAAAATGAAGGGAATCTCACAAGCATATCTTACAGACCAAAAGCACAAATTCTTGAAGGCTTCTTTCCATAATTTGGTCCACTGGAATTTAATTTCAGTTATTTCCTTTGCTTTGCTTACTGCATTTCTGAAGTAGTCAAAGCTATGGGTGTCAAAAAGGTAACTTAACTAACAAAGCAGAAAGATGAATATTTATTTTTGTAGGACACCCTAACCCCTCCTCCCCCCACCTGCCAACAGCCAAAAGCCTAAGTGACTTGGGAAAACTAAACCAACCAAACAACCAACCAAAACTCCTCTCCCCCCAGCCCCCCCCAAAAAATAAAAAATCCCAGCCCAAACATTTTAGAGAAATTAGTTATTTTCATGCAGGATAAGTTCTTTTCGGCTTTCCAGTTTCTAGGTGCTGCTAGATGAAGAAAATCTCCCAATTCTAGATAATCTTCCTTTATATAGCCCTTCCTAATGAGAAATAAGAGACAATTATTTTGGAAAACAATTGATCTCTTTTTAAATTAAAGGATGCAATGTAGAAAAAATCCCCCACAGATACTTACATATGTAAAGTATCAGCCTAATATTTCAGAAACTAGAGGCAAGATTTTTAAAAGCTCTTTTGCTTCAGAACTTTCAAGGAAGGTTTCAGAATATTGAAAATAGCTGGTGAGTTGGTTGTCAGACAGTCAGAATCCTTCTTGCATTCCTCAGAGAAGGAAGACTGCATAACACAGAGCTCCCAATACTGAAGTCAATTTTATTGGTCTGGTCAGCTCCCTCTTAGCACTTCAAAGGAGAACAGCATTGTGAGATGAGTGAGTAAAGGAAGAAAGGCACATGGTGGGACCATGCATACCCTTTATTAGAAAACTAGAATACTTGTAATATGCAGTACCACAAAAAATTCAAATCAACAGAAATAGCAGCACTGACTTCATTTTTCATTAAGTACTCTCAAAAGGTTTAATCTAAATATTTTTTTGAATGTAAAATGTAAGGTCACTGTCAATGTTGATAATTCTATTAATTTATCCTCTATATTTTTAATTTTTTGCTTTTTAGTACCAAACTACCAACCACAATCACTATTTCACACCTGAGTTTCAGGGGATGTGGTAACCACTTTTTTTCTGAAAAGCCCACAACATTTAAAATTTTTACCTATTTTGAGCACTTTTTTTATTACAAGCATTTTGCTTTCAACTTCCTTGACTACCTGACACTGGCCAGGAAGGCAGTTTTTTAGATCTGCTTTTTTAATTTGCTTTGTAGGTTTTGTTGGCTGGCCCCTCATTATTTCCTTACCCATTTAAGTAATTTTAGGTTCAGATTTTGCCCTTTTTAAATGCAGACTCCTAACAATTGATGTAAAATTATGTAAACATTGGCTTGGATTACTGATATTACTTGAAGCCTTAGAGTACCCTTAATGGATTTAGAATGAGAACTACATAATTTAGTGCCATGTCTATCACAAACAGAGGCTATGAGTGGGTGTCTGCCTTTCAGAAACACCTGCAGTACAATTGATGATATATGCACAGATGCGCAGCACTAACCCTGTTTTCCGTAACAGTATTTCTCTATTCCCTTCTTTTCATGCATCAATTACAAGCCTAGATAGATTTCTGTAGATTCCTGCACTGAATCCTGGTTTAAATGCCTATATATGATATTTCACCTTAAAAATATGTTTACATAATTAATCTTGTAAAAAAGCTTAGTTTAAAGATAAGACAGGGCCAGTTCATTGAATGTGTTTCAACCACACTGAAAGAGATTTAGAATTATGTTTAAAAACACACCAAGTTGTTTTCAAGAGAAAGTTAAATTCCCAGTTTATGGAAGGATTCACACAGAGCTTCTTGGGTTCTCTAGCTGGTCACTCTGACCCCGAGAAATATTAAAAAGTCTCTTTTCCCACCCCAGCACTCAAAGAAGGAGTCAGAGCTCTTCATTTCTCGGTCTCAAGGTTGTTTATTGTATCTTAGCTATAAAATTCTTTCTCCTGTCCAGCCAAGATCCGCTCAGCAAGACAGTCAGAGGCTTTCTGCCTGCCCCAGGGCAGTGTTGTGTCTTTATACTAAAAACTACATGTACAATGTTTACAATTACTTTCCAATACCTATCACCTATGTTAGACAGTGAGCTTCTACTCTAAACCAATCTAAAAGTGCCAACATCACAGCAGAAGATGGAGGCCAAGAAGAAGGAGGAGACACACCCAGATCCCTCCATCTTGCCCCCTTTCTAGAACCCCCATTCTAGAAAACCCCAAAATCTACTTTTTCAACCCATGATAAATTCACTATTATTCTACTTAACTGTCGTGGCCTGCAGATCTTCATCTAAGGTTGGTAATTTGCTCCATGGGTCATAATCAAAACCACAGGAGTCTTGGGCTTTGTGCCAGGGTCTCTGAGCCCCCTGGCAGGAGTCTTGACTGTTCAGGACAGCCAGAGGGATATCCTGGGTTCCAACAGAGCTGATTAAAAAAACAAAACACAGCAAGAAAAAACAGACAAACAAACCAGCAAAAATCCTAAACAAACCAACAAAAAAAAACCCAAATCCAAAACCCAACAATCCCCCCTCTCCCAAAAAACCAACCAAGCAACCAACCAACCAATCACAAACCAACAAGGTATGAAATTTGCTTTGCTTAAACATATAATATCTTGGAAGGGAAACCTTTACCTCATGACAGAAAAGAATTTTTCTTTACTGATATTTTTTTCTGTATTGATGGTTCTTTTCTTATGCTTGTTTATACTAGTATTTGACTGGACTTTATGTCAGTGGAAAGAATTCTTCTGGTTTTGTCCTCCCACTCAGTGCTTTCATTGGCTTCTTATTTTATTTTTATTATCACTTTTTATTTTGAGCCTTGGCTGCCCTCCCTTTTAATGTTTTCTGCAGACTCAGTGTTGTCAGAATCTGATAAATTGGTGTTTCTATTTGGAACATATTCCATATCTTCTCAATCCCTAATCCATCTGCTTACAACAGTGATTTTTGACAGTTCTGTTGCACTGGTGTTTTTGTCAATATTGTTTAACGATAACTGTTGACTGGACTGTTTCTCTGCTTCACAGCATTTGTTATTTTATGCCTGTTTTAAGAACTTAAAATTGGCATTCCCAAAGTGTACAATTTAAAGTGGAATGTGTAATTTGTTTCCTATAACAAAAGCAAATGTATTTAAGTGATATCGATGTAGTTTACATTGAAGTATTGGTATCCCATAATATGGCACCAATCAACATTAAACTCAGATTTCTAAGATTAAAAAGCAGAATAAATTCACTGTCATTCCAGTGAGCTTTTAGCTATGTAAACTCCTGGAATTTCTTTTCTCTAATGCAGAGTGTAGTTATTTCTGTCTTCAAACAAGATTTTAATTTTAATTCAGTCCCATATTTTACTGTTATAATGATATAAGAGAAAACACAAGATTCCTGTCTTGTGTGGCAAAAAAATGGATAACACTGCAAAACTTCCAAAGAACAGATGAGTGTCAGTTAAGGTTCCCTTGAAAAAATATCTCAAGAGGCAGGAGGACCTTATGGGATTGGGCATGATGACCATTCTACTCTGGCCTGTTTCCAGATAATTAAGGAGCCAGATACAGAACAATACAGTGAAATTACTGGTAGGTATTACTTGCTTAATTATTTCTAAATCACTCTACTTTGTAATATATTTGTGAGTTCTAGAGGATTTTTTAAGCCCGGAAAATAAAAATATGTTGGTCTATTAGAAATTAGTACATTTCCTTTAGAGCTAAATTCTTTCATTTATTCTTGAACAAAAACATGTCACATTTTCTTACCTCTGCATTTTTATTTTTTATCTACGAAATTGGATAATTGTGATTTTTCTGCTTTAGTAAAATGTAATTGTAATCTGTTATTCAGATTAATAACTTGTTTTTCCACAAACAGAACTACAGACTTTAATCTTGTCTTCCTACTTTTAATTGTCCTCCAAAGATTTTAGCCTCAATGTAGCACCTAGGAAAATAACTTCCAATTTTATTCCACCACTGAGTAGTTTTTTTTCATATTTATTACATAGACTGATCTGAAGGATTTCCCTAATCTTGGATCCAGGGATGTCTGGATCACTGCAAATTTCACCCTTGGTGAATTCAGTTATGTATTTATTTTGCTTTTTAAATCAAGTCTTTAGTTTGATGCATGAAAATATTTCCTCTGTCTAACCTTTTGTTACAAGTGAAAAAGTGGCAAGTTTCTTTTCTTCTTCTTGGTCTCTTAAAAAAGCTTTGAACTGCCTTTTGGATTGTGATAGAATTCTGTTGCTTTGTTTTATTAGGAGGTACCACACACTTTTCATTGAGGCTAATTTATTGTCTAGACAAAGAAGTTATAAATTACTGATACTTTTTTGTTCTTGCATTAGTGAGAAAACACAATCATCCACAGGGAAGATGGAAGACTGGCAGGGCCTGTTTAGAACACAGGTGAAAGACAGGTTTTAAAATGTTGAGAAATAATTGGAAAGCATATTTTGGAGATTTATATTTCAGTAGTAATAATCACTCTGTATTAGAAATAGTCCAGATGGGATAGAACATAAACGTAACAGGAATATGAAGATATAGTAGCAGACTTCTTAGATGCAGAAGACTGCAACATTTTAATCATTCTGAAATAGCCCAACTTAAATTCAAACAAAGAAAAACAGGTGTTACAAGAAATTTAAGGTTGAATTTAGACTTTATATGAGGTGTCAAAGAAACTCACCATAATTTCATCTTTATATTTATTTGATTTATCCACTGCAATATTCCTTTAAAGCTGTATCGACTATTTATACTATATATGAAATATCAGTATTAGCATATTATATTTTTCAAGCATCCAGAGGCTCAGCATTATTTTGCCTGCAAACACTGTGGTAATAAATAAGTTTGATGCAAAACTATGGGGAAAAAATATTCAACAGCCTTTCACTTCCAGCCATTAAGGCTTGCTAAAGTGGAAGTTCAGCTTGATGAAGTGTGTTCAATAACACAGTTCCAGAGAACTGATGGAATTCTTCTGTCTGTACCTACTTTAATGACAAGTACCATGCCCACTAGGAATGAACTTGTGGAGTGAAACAGGGACTGAGGACCAACATCCAAACCCTCTTTCTATAGGTATTGTCTGTGTATATATAATATGCATATATATAAGCCTATATAAATATGTACATGTAGATATATACATATACATAGGCAGAGCAATTCCTCTGGAGCAGCCTTAGCTCCAATTAAAACTGAAGATTGCCACATGTGAAACAAATTCAGTTCTTGTAATCTGAAGTAGGATGCTGGAATAGATGTATCCTTTGTAACAATATCCTTCATTTAACAGGCTGCACAGTGCCAGTGTTTTTCCCTAGTAGAATTCTCATTTAAACAACAGTTGCTCTTATTTTCATTTTGATAGGTGCAAACACATATTCATCATTTTCCACATTTGTTGAAAACAAAGGAGGATTGTGGGAAACTACTCAATAATTAATTTGTACTAAAATTATCACAATCTTACAGGGATGTACAATTTCTTTAAATATGCCAGTTGGGATGGACAAGATGTATTTTACATGTCCATTGAAAATCACAGCATTTTTGTCTGCAAATTTTGCTTGTAGCTTACAACTTCCTGTTATGGACAAGAATGGAATTGTTAGCAAATAAACATTCCTATAATGATTGTCATCTCTGTGGTGTCTGAGGTTCCAACTTTTGGTGCTCTTTAGCCCCTTTAACTATTCAGTGTCAAGTTTTTCCTCAGATTACAAACAATATGCCCTTCAGGCAGTTTATCTTATATAGTAAATTTTGAAAATTTCTCCTCATGAAGTATATTTTTACATTCTATGAAAGACAAAAATCTGTTAAAAGGATATAGGGACTTGGGGAAGACAGAAGTCAGCCATTTTGAGGATTTGCTTTTTCTTCCATCCCAAGATTTGTCTTTAAATAGGATTTGCCAGTGTCTGATATTTTATTTTTTTTTAAGTGTATTTTTTCGGCATTGTTTCCCACACAGTGTAACATCACTTGAAATTCTTATGTGGCAACATATTCCTTACTTCCATTACCTTTGCAGAATCAAGTTCACAGAGATGCTTTTAATCACTCTAAATTTCAGACTTAAAAACCTTGATTATGTCATCAGCCTGTTATTTAATGTTTTGTTACTAATGCCATGTCATATGACACAGAATTTTCTCACATCATACAGATCTACAGGACTTTCACATTATGCTGCTCTCATTTTTGTTTCCATTTCAGGTCACAAATTGTATTCTAAATGGACTATAATTTCTTAGCTTTTTTTTTTCCTCTTAGTCTTTGTTGTTTAAAATATTAATATTTTTGTTTAATTAAATATTAATTTTGAACGTTTTTTTTATTCCCCATATAGCTTAGGATAGCTCTTTTTCTGAATAACTTCCACAAATTATTTAAATGTTTTCAGTCCTTGTGAGTTTAATTTTTTTTGTTTAGGTTTTCATTTGAAATTATAATTTAGAACAAAATTTTGAGCAGTTCTATATTAGTACATGAGTTTCATATGGGATTATTCTATTTCGCATTAATCTATTTCACATATTAAACTTGGACAATTTGATCCCTAAGTTACAGAGAAATAAAAAATTCTGTGTTAATATTGGCAATTCCTTTTTTGTCCCTATCTACTGTTTTCCTCAATTCTTTAGTCATTCACTTCTAATGCTTTCAGAAGCAATTAATTCATTGTAATTATGGAACAAACCAGTTTGACTTTTATCACCTGTTACTATTCCAAAAGTAGTGGATTTACTTCAGTTGCTGAGCATGCAATGAAACCAAAAGCCCTAAGAGTCAATATCTTACATTTATAATGGTGAACAAGCTTAACTCAGTCATGAATCCAAACAAAAGAAAAATTATTCTTTTTTAGTTTTTTTTTTTTAAATGAGTATCACAATCCATGATGTTCAGTGATCACACATAAAATAGATATACAATACCTGAAACTGCTGTATTTCTTTGAGTTTTTTTCATGCTGCTATATAATACAGATTTGTAGCAGCTGCACCACCATCATGATGGGACAACATTAATTTCTAGTGCAGGATTTCTAGTAGCTTTCAAATCCCATCCTCAGAGATATCTGCCACTGACTTCTTGCTAGCCAAGAAGGCAAAAATTCTAGAAGGGTTTTTCTCATCTCTCCCTATTATCTTGCTCAAGTAAATTTGCCCTCCTCTAGCTGTAGAGGTGCACAAATATCCCATTTTATTTTCAGACAGATACCAGCATTTTAAGGTCCAACCTGCCATGTTTTCAGATGGGGCATGTGAGTCAGCTGAGAAGGCAAATACATTCTCAAGCATAAAATCCATGAGGGGAGGAGCAGATCACAGGTCAGAGAGGGAAGAATTTGGTAGACACAAGATATAACAGAGCTTTGTGTAGAGAGAGGTCAAGCTGAGAAGTCAAGAGCTGTGAATTACAGTGTCACATACTACAGCAGTGTCCACAGAGCGGAGCAAGTTCATGACATTAAGTCTAACACTTTTCATTTGGGGAAACAGCAGGACACCTGTGAGATCCTGGTCTAGGTGGAGAGATTCATGGAGGGGAGACATATGAGATTCACAGTCTCAGTGGTAGTAGATGAAGCTATTGAAGCACCTGGTAGACTATAAAAAATAAATTCATTTAATTCAGTTTTGCTTTGAAGTTTAAAAATTGACCGGCCGTTTAGTGACTCGGGATTCCCAGTTCTCATTACAAATAATATGTCACACAAAAGTGGCATGAATTGCATCCCAATGAGCTGTTTCACAAACATAACAGGAAAACTACAGGAACCATTGAGAGCCTTCATGGTGTATTCATTTTCCCAAAATTATGTGTATTAAAATAATACATTGTATTTTTATTCATAAATGCATGTCCTCGTGTAGAGAATGATAATTCTTTATAAGGATAACCATGGGATAATGTGCAATTATGGCATAATTTACAGTAATATCCAAGACTGAAAACCACAAACATTTAAAAAAAAAGTAAAAAACTGTAAATTATATATTTTTTTGAAACCACAATTCCTACAATCTCTTATACAGATACCATTTCTACAATGTTTTATTACTTACTTCAGTTTCTAATATTATAACATTTGACATCTGCCTATGGGTAGATTTGAGGGTGGGGAGTGTTTGGGTTTTCTTTTCATTTGTAAGCAACCTGAACAGAGTTTTCCACATCTGTTCAAAATTTAAGCTCTTCCAGAAATTTTTCAAACATATCTTAGTCCTTAAATCTCACTAATATTTATACAAAATTTTGTCTTTCTGTCTGTCTTAAATTTTTTTTGTAATGATCTTAAATGTAAAAAAAAAATGTTCATACATGGAAATAGATCAAAAATTAGTTTTCTTCTGACTTTTATAGCAGCATATTTTGTACTGAAGTATAAGTAAAAGAAACTTTATCCAGGGCAGTAATTTGACCATAGAAAGTGAATGTAAAGAGTCATATTTAGAGCAAAAAATAAAATTTAAGAAAGAAATATTCATCTAATGGCTTCAGATATTATTTAATATTCTGTCTAATTTTTTAAAATAAAGTGTTGTTCAAAGGAGGCCTAGAAAACTTTAAAAATCCAAAAGTCATTTGATACTGCATTTAAAGAAATTATTTTGGCTATGCTAGAAACTACAAAATTATTTGTCTTCCAAATAGATTGGAAGAAAAAATAATTCAGCTTAAAGCTAAGTAGAATGAAATAAATTGGTTTCTTGATTGCTCCAGGTCAATACAGAAAAGTTGTTATGGAAATAAAATTATATGTATTTGACTGTGTGCTTTTAAACTCAGCTTTAATAATTTACTACACCCTACTTGTGTGTATGTATATATTTATATGTGAATGTTTGTACACGTTAATGAATCTGTGAAGTCTCACTTTCATAAAACAACACCCGAACCATTGTCTGTTAGTTGTACCTGACTTAATTTCTGACCTTGAACAGCCTGACTGATTTTAATGAAACTGGAGGTTCAGTTTGCTATCACAACTTACAGTTTTGTTTTGCTATAGAAATGTTTGCTTTCCATGCAATTGTTAATTAGATAGCAGATTTCCTCAGTCAGAATGCTTAAATATTTAGAAATTGTTATATAATATATCAGTAATGATGGGGATATTCAATTTAATAAATCATTGTTATTATGACAACCTAAATCTTCATTTAGCTTTTGCATAACTTATCACTGAAGAGACAGACCTCAGGAATAAAATGCTTTTAAGTCAGTTTAATTTGGAATAAAAAAATTCTACTGAAACCTGTGCTCATGAAGAATTTGACTGTGTTTGGACTGAAACTGTTATTTTTTAACGTTCACAGATAACAAAGTCGCTGTCAGAGGAAAAGTATATAGACTGTTCCAAATCTTTTACATTTACATGAAACTTGCATAAGTAAAAATTATTGAATGCTTCAACATCATGCAGGTTCTATGTTGTTAGGAATGCCCATCTCTGTGAATGTCCTGCTCCAGTACTTTGCAAAGGCAATAATTTATTTAAATCAAGTGATGTTTCTGTGTATGTGACACCAAAATTTCAGAGATAAAACTTTTGTGCTGTGTTCAGTTAAGCATTTTAGCTTAATTTGTGTTATTTTTGTGATAAAATATGAGCTGAAAGCTTTCAGCTTGTCACTGAAAAGCTCAAATAATAATCACTTGAGAAATCTTTGAGATACTAATCAGCTCAATAAAAACATGTCAACACAATATGCTAATCACTCACAAAACAGATTTGATGTTCAGTTCATTTGAGAGATTGTGTTTCAAGCTAAAAATGCATTAATAAGTGTCATGTTTCTTAGTTTTATTTGAGGATGTAGCTATGTTAACATAGAGATCATAATTAATTCCTTATTTCTGGTGTAAGCAGACACTTTGACAAATAAGATTAGTAGCTGAATTGAGACACCAGCTATTAGCATATCCCACATCCAGAAAGAGGATTCCAGTCTGCAATGTAATCTGGAGCAACTGAAGGAAACTTACAGTCCTTTATGAAAAATTTCCTTGGGTTTAGAGAGAAAAGACAGAAAAGCAAAAAGGTGTATATATGTGAGGCACTGTGAATACTGGCATGAACCTTTGGTGCAAATGAGCCTTGGTGTATAGTGCTGGCTAGTCTTGGGTGTGAGTTAATTGACCTACTGTTTCAGCACAGTTGTTTGGATTTCCTTCTTGTGCACTAGATTTTTTTTAAAATAGGCCTCTAAAAAAAGATCTAGTTCATTTAAATACAGTAAAGAAGAAAGAGGAATTTGTACTGGATGTATTTCTTCATATATTTCTATAAAATGCTACATTTAAAAAGAATCTTGTTTAAACCATGTTCCATCCTTCCATTTCTGTCAAAGGCAAAAGCAGAAGAGTGAGTGAAAAATCTTTCTCTACATATTTTTGGTTATGGGCTGGGGTGTGCCCTTTATTTTCAAGCTGGAGAGGAAAATTTTCCATAGTAGTGAAAAGATTATCAGAACTGCACAAAATGAAATAGTTTATCTTCACTTCTTATAATTCCTCATGTTTTTACACTATAACAATTGAACATATTTGTATGCAATGACAGCTACAGGCATTTATTAAGTAGAAGTCAATGTTGCCAAAAATATGCACTTGCAATTTGCTTGTTTATAATAATTCTTTGAAAACACTGAGATAATGAGAATCAGGACAAAGAAAATCACATAGCAGTCATTAGCTCATGTTAGATATTTAAATATAGCAGTCACATAGCTACAATGCCTGAATAGAAACTTGCAAATAATAACACATGAAAAAAATGTTACTGTTAAATACATTAGGAAAAAAAAAACTAAAAAAAAAAAGAGGATAATTTTTTTTTTTAAAGGAAGCATTCCTTTTTAAAAGGAAGCATTTTTTATTACTTTATAAAACAAAGTTGTGATAGCTTCGGCTGGGTTAGAGTTAGTTTTCTTCACCACAGCTGGTGTTTTGAATTTGTGCTGAAAACAGTGCTGCTAACATTGGAATGTTTCTGCTCTTGCTGAGCAGTGCTTTCACAGAATCTAGGCCTTTTCTTTTTCTTGTACCACTGGTGAGAAGGCTGGGGATGCACAAGGAGTTGGGAGGGGAAGAGGGAACACAGCTGGGACAGCTGGTCCCAAATGATCCAAGGTGTATACTATGGCTGATGGTGTCATGCTCAATACATAAAGCTAGGGGGAGAAGGAGGGGAGGACATTCAATTGATGGTGTTTGTCTTCCCAAGTCACCACTACATGTGACAGAGCCCTGCATTTTTGGGGATGGCTGAACACCTGCCTGCCCAAGGAACGTGGTGAACGTGGTGAATTAATTCTTTGTTTCAATTTCCTTGTGTGGGGCTTTTGTTTTACCTCAGAAACTGTCTTTTTCTCAGTCCATGAGGTTTCTCACTTTTACCCTTTGGTTTCTATCCCTGACACCACTGAGTGGCTGTGTTGTACATAGATGCCATCTGGGGTTAAACTATGATAAAAGAAGATTGGTTTACCATATATTTGAGTAAGTGAAAAATGGTTCTTTTTATATTTTTTTTAATAATGCTCTCCCCCAGAAAACTGGGGACATAATAGCAATATCTCTGTATCATAGTCTTCCAAAATTACTGTGTGTATTGATTACTTACAATCTCCTGCTTTATATTTTTAATACTACTTGCAGCAAAATACCCTTTTCCTGAAAGGCCTTTATTTTATTAATGCACTTCTCAGAATTTTTAACAATGGGTCTATATTAAAATATTTTTGATTCATTTAGGAATTAACTGTAATTCCAGGGTAGTTATTCATAAGATATTGCTTTTACAAACCACCAAAATTGCATTATTCTTGAGACTATTTCATAGTGGTTGACTATTCATGCAGACACCCTTCTATAAGAATCTGATTACATGTTGGGAATTTCCAAAACTCTTTCTGGCTCACCAATTTGCTGTTAGCAAATGCTCAGTCCACAGAGGTGAGAGAGGTTAGAAGGAAAAGCACTGATCAAGCCTCACCTTGAATACTGTGTGCAGTTTTGGGCACCACAATATAAGGAAAATATTAAACTATTAGAGAGTTTACAAAAGAGGGCAAAAAAGACCGTGAAGGGCTGTGAGGGGAAGCCATATGAGGAGGGGCTGAGGTCACTCAGTATCTCCAGGAGGCTGAGGGGAAACTTCATTGCAGACTAAAACTTCCAAACCCAGAGGTTGGCTGGGCATAGGAACAGGCTTCCCAGGGAAGTGTCACAGGACCAGCCTGACAGAGTTCAAGAATACTCCTGGGGACATTGTGTGACTCTTGGGGCTGTTTTGTGCAAGGACAGGAGTTGGATTCCATGATCTTTATGGTCCCCTTCCAATTCAAAATATTCTGTGTTTGTTATTTTTTTCTGATGGCCTAATGTGAGAGGAAAGAAGATTTGGCTCACCAGTGAGCAGAACAACGGTCTTCAAGAAACTAATAAGATTCTTCTTACAAGAACTTGCAGGATTTTTGACAACAGTGTGACTCTGCATGAAGGAGGCTCTGCACCATTTTAAAATCACAGCTGTCTGAGCTGTTTTGCTGCTCAAAGCCAGCCCTATTGTGATTCTTCTTCTGGGAGATGTGAAAAGGTTCATCTGAGGCTTCCTCCCTCCTTAGGCTCTTGATCTCAGGCCCCAACCACTGCTTGAACTTCATTTCAGAGTGCCTTTGCCTGGCCATATGCCTCCCTGATCCTCAATTTAGACCTTATTTGGTAAACTTGACATCCTGGCTTGACCTCAGACCTTTATCAACTTTAAACTCATTTGGCTACCTTGAATCTTGTCTGAGTTGGTTGAATTCCTTTGCAATGTCTTTGATCATGTGAACTTTTGGGGATGAAGCTCTCTCTCAGGAGCTGTTGACACTGAGTTGTACTGTAGACTCTTGGGATAGTTTCAACTACTAATTTTAGGAAGCCAGGGAATCTTGCGGATTTTCAGTTTAGAGAAGAAACTTGTATCTGTAGATGGAATTTCTTAATTATTTTTCTTTCTTCATTGTGCTTATGAAACCTGATTCCTATGTATAATAGGTTAACCCACCGAGTTGGTCTAGGAAAACGAGTTAATGCAATCTTCTTGGAATTCATCAGAGCTTTTGATACTGTCTCTCACAGTATCTTTCTGGACAAAATGTCACATGTTATGTGATGGGTGAGCAACTGGATCACAGGTTAGGCACAAAGGGTTATAGTAAATGGGATAACATCAATAATGACCTGGATGCAGGACTCAAAAGAATACTGAGTTTGCTGATGACAGCAAAAACAGAGGAGTTGTTGACTGACTTAAGGGCCAAGAGGCCCTGCAGAGAGACCTCGACAAATCAGAGGCCTGGGCAATCACCAGCCACATGAATTTTTACAAGGAAAAGTGCCAGATTCTGCACCTGGAATAGGGCAATCCCAGTTGTGTCTGAAAACTGGGGAATGAGATGCTGGAAAGCTGCACTGTGGAAAGTAATCTGGGGGTCCTGGTCAATGGCAAGCTGAATGTGAGCCAGCAGTGCCCTGGCAGCCAGGAGGGCCAAGTGTGTCCTGGGGACACCAGGCCCAGCATCAGCAGCTGGGCAAGGGAGGGATTGTCCTGCTCTGCTCTGCTCTGGGGCAGCCTCACCTCGAGTGCAGGAGAGTTTTGGGTGCCACAGTATAAGAAAGCGCAACACTACTCCAGAATATCAGAGCTGAAGTGACTCTTTAAATATGAATTTAACAAAGCAGAATGTTAATCCAAATAAGCTCTCTGATAATTGGTGATGTACAAGTATACTGCTCCTTTTTTTATTTTCTGCTGTGGAGAATTAAAAAAATCCCCACTATATCAGAAATTGCTGATACTGGATGTAATATATATAAATCAGATGATTAACTGAGAGCCCTTTAACAATTATCTTATTATCTTTGATTCGATTGTGTTATAGAAAATATATGCTTTATTTGTATTTGTCCCTATATTCTAAAAATATAATTTCTATATGGCTGGATGCTATGAATGACTTAAATCATACTTATGCTCTTCAATATTGACATAACTCCCTGTCTATAGAGATTGATCACTCTTAAACTGTTCATCAATCTGGTTAAAAATGTGTTTTTCTAAGTGACAAGAGCACTAGCTTGGAACATATGATCTAAGAAAAACCGTATGTTTTTTTTTAATCTGTGCTTTAGTCTCATTCAAATATCTGGGAAGTAGAGTACTTTTCCTTTTGGTTCTATCCATTTTCTGTGATTGTTATAAATTGCAACTGAAACACTGAATATTCACAATAAACTTATAAAATGATCAGAAGTGACAGATAAATGAACTGTCAGATTTCATTTACAAGGTTATTTGCAATATACATCTTGTTTCATTCACCTGAATTCAGCCACTTGTCAAGACAAAAGAACTCTGAAAGATTCTCTTCTGATATAAGGCCCTTTTATGGATGCTTTAAATGAGTAGGGCTATTTTTTTTCATGGATACATTTATACATTTCAACATCATTTTTACTGATGCTTTGACTTAGAGTTTGACTTAGGGTTTGCCTGTTGCTTCCTTTCATTCCTATCCCATAAGCTACAGCCTCCAGCTTCTTGGGGAGATGATATAGGATCCTCTTGGCCTCTTTTTCTGCTTATTATTCCTGTTTCTGTCTCAGGGGAGGCAGAAAATGGTTTCACCAGTCAATTTTTTTCCTAGACTCCCTGCTGCTCCTTAACATTTCTACTTCTCCTGTAGCTCTGTCACCAGGCTGATCAGATCATCCACTCCATCACAACTCACACAGCTGTTCTCACTCCTGCCATCCATTTCTAGTTAAAGGCTATGTCCCACAGAGACCTGCTGCGTATTTGCAGAGAGACCTGCTGCTGGATGGCTGCATACCTTGGTGTGAGCTCTGTCTGGGTTGCCATCTATTCTGGTGAGTGCAGAGGAGATGACTTTCTGCCGAGTTGATATCATAGCTAAGATCCCAAGAGCACGATGATCACCAGGTCTTGTGGCCAGCCATGGCAGGGGTGCAGGGAGATGGACGCTGGCCCTGCTGTGGCATCTCTGAGACAGGACTTAGGGGATTCCATGACACTGAAATTGGGTTCTGGGCAGAGTGGGAAGGATATCAAAGAGAGGCAATAAGTTTCTTTGGTTCAGGGGCCCTGTAACTCCTCTTTATTTCTAGCTATGGATCTCTTTTGAATACCTTTTGCTCTCTGAGCATTGTGTTTGCCAAAAGATATAGAACTTAATGATTATTCACTGTAATGTGACATCCCACTTGACAGTTTTAGGGAAAGGTAGCTGGATGTACTCTGAAAAGTGCATGGGAGAAACAAAGCAAGTTCAATAACAAACAACTTCTGCTTGAAAGCTTTAGAATATCCAGATATAAAAATACACTTGGCATGGCTTTGATGAGACTTTTTAGTCAGGATTACAATATGTTTAAAGAAGAAGAGTGCTGAAGAAGAGAAAGAGAAAGGAAAAGAGAGAGGAGATAACCACCACCCTAGGACCCAGTGTGGTCTCAGCAGCTTTCAAATTCAGGGTAGTGGAGCGCATCATGCTGCACACATTTTGCTGACCTTTTACCAGTCCCAGGCTCCCCAGGCTGGACTATGCTAATTGCCAAAATCTCATGCCTGTACTTCAGACAATGCCAGAATGTTCCTGGCACTGTTTTGGGGCTTACAGTGGTCCTATGCAGTTGGTTGCCCCCAGTAGAGGGTGGGCCTGTGTCGTGTCACTACACAACAGAGCATGAGAAGCTGCTCCATCCCACCTGTTCCCTCACCCATTTCCCGCCTGGCTGTCTTGAGCCTGTCAACCATTCCTCTGGTCTCCTACATGCAGACAGCAGGGGTAGTGACTATACATCAAAATCAGAATTTTAAACCATATATTATCTTCTGCACATTCCTTTGGATGTGACTGTTAAAAAAAAGAGCCACAACGTGCTGAGCAACCTGTTTATATTGGCTGACTTTCAGTAATAAAATATCTCAGTCAAGTCAAGGATTTTGTGAGAGTTTTTGTTTCATTATGAAATAATAAAAAAATAATAATTCTTTGTTTAACTGAACTCTTACTAGTTCTCAATATTTTATGATTTTGATATCAAAAGCATGTACAAACTTTTCTAAATATTTTTCAGGACAAAACCACAGTATAAGGTACTCTACCTGCTAAAAAATCTGTTCTTCAGTGTGATTCTATATTTTCTACATATTGAACAAATGACTAGCAGTATTACAGCAAGCCAATGTCCTGAGTTTATGCAGCATAAAGTGCTCACTTGACAATCCGATTTAGCACTTACCTCACTAAAATTTTAAATCATATAATACTTGCTACATGTAAAATATTTTTAATAATGAATTAATTTTTAAAATAATGTCATGTTTCCACTTTACAAGAATAAGTGAATATTATTTCGCACTCAGAGATTGCATGTCAGGGGATGTACTCTTTTTTCCAATTGTTCAATTACAACAAAGGCATGTTTGGCAACCTTTTGGTGAGATTTTTGATGCTGTTTTCATGTTGCATCACAGTAACTGAGGGTGGTCATTGGGTTTTGATTTTTCATTTTCCCTTCGCCATCTTGTGCTAATATTGTTGTGATATGTTTCTGTCCTTTCAAAAAATGGTTTCTAAAACTTTTTAACTTTAATTCTATTATGATTTAAGTTTGGCAAATTGATTGATTTTCTGATATGAAGAAAAACTTTCCTGATGTATTTACAATCCTAAAATAAACAACATATTAATTATTCAGCCCAACAGAAACTTCTCATGGCCACAAAAACTCGATGCATTTAATAAGAACTTTTATGTTCAGTTGAAAGTGCTAAGCAAATTTTATAATCCAAAGTTAAAACTATCAATGTATCATCAGAAAAGAACTTCTGAGTAGAAGTAAAATTTACATATTTTACATTTTCTTTTCTTTTTTTTTTCTTCTTTATATCCCCGGTGGTAACTGGTGATTCTGACAAGCTGTGATTCTGTATGTTTAACTAAACTCCAAGCTTTCAAGATGTTATGCAATAATGGATTTCTGATAAGAAACAAAGTTCACATTTTTATGATGCTATATTGAGACTTTGACATCTTGCATATCTGTAGATAAATGACAGATTGAAAATTTTGAGCCATCTTGTTTAAAAGTAGCCAATGTTCTATAGTTAATTGAAAGAAGAAAGAAAATAAGATTTCAGTGAATTACTGACTGGATAAAAGCCTTTATTTTTATGCTATATATACCAATAGAATATCCGTCTACCAAAGTAAGCATTATACTGACTAGTGGTATAACAGATGTAGATGAAAGTGAAAAGGAAGTACCTATTCAGTTGATTGGTTTTCATATCAGTAATACACAGTCATTTCCATTTGAGCTTTAAAAAAGTAATTTTAAGTAATTTTACCTCATAATTACTAATTTTACTTTATTGTACATTCATTACTATTCTTCCTAGGCTATTCTGAAATGTTTCAAGTGATGGAATTTCTATCATGTCACCAGGGAATGTAGATCTCATTGTCAATGTCTTTTTGTTAATGTCTTTTTTTCTTAAATCCTTAAAATTACTGCCAGAATATCCCTTCTACATTATTGAATATTTTCTTAAATAATTCATAGTTTCTTTAATTTTGTGAGGTATGAATTGCATTACTTTGATACTTTGTACTTGGTTCTACTTACATAAGAAATCTGTGGTCATATGTCTAATCTCTCAGGAACTGTTAATTTATCTTTCTTGTAAGTGTTCCACCTTTTATTATACCATCATCTATGAATCATATTCATGCGGTGTCGTGTAAATCTTCCAGAACATAAGTGAGCATATTAAATAGGGCTGTGCCTAAGATAAGTTCTCCTTGTTCCTCATCACTTGCAAAAGAAAAGCAATAACTTACTATTTTTCATAAAAATTCCTTTTATTAAAAATTCTCTATCAAGAAATTAAAGTGTGATATTAATTTCTGAGATCTTTCTTCTAAATTAAACTTCATTGTATGACTGAGCTCTGTGTATACTGCATGTAAATTCTTGCTTTATTAATTAATAGGCAAGTTTAAAAAAATTCAAAAGCTCTTCTGTCACAGGTGTATTATCTTCTGTAGGTGTCCTATTTCCTTTGATCACTTTTTTTTTTTTTTTGACTGCCTATAGTGTAGATTTTAGTGTAGATTGTCATAAATTTCTGTGTGGAGCTATAAAACAAAAAAAAACAGCTGCCTCTCTGAAAGGACTGTGAAGGCCACAGAAGGAACTTGCCATAAGTTAAGATACCATGGCAGCAACTTAAAATAAGCATAGACAAGTGAAATTTATGCCAGGAAGGAGCTTATTTCAGACCTGGTGGATGTAAACTCAGGTTAGTACATCCTGGTTAACGTATCTGGACGAAAATTTCCACTGTGGGAAAAGAAACAACTGCTAATACATGTATCACCAGTCAAACAAAGATGACCCAAAGTTATGGGAACTGCATCTGTGACCACCCCATGGATATCTGGAATGGGGGCTATATGAAGGTGATAGCCCCAGCAGATGGACTTGGACCCCCAGCAATGAGGAGCTCAGAGTGAAGGAGGACCAAGGGGATGCTTCTGGGTCTATGTGTAGGAACCGTCTTCTGCTTAATCCCCTCTCTCTCTCTCTCCTTCCTCTCTCTCTCCCCTCCCTCTCTCTGACTCTTTCCTATTTATTTCTATCTCTCTACCTCACATTTATTGTTAAATAAAGTTCTTATTATTGGCTTTGACACATGACCTCATTTGCACCTTATTTCAGGCAGAGGTTTCTCTCAATAAATTTGATCATAACAGGAGTCAGCTGAGGAAAAAAACGGATTTTTCTGCTAGATTATTATTCAGCATTTTCTGTCTAATTTGAATTTGTACCTGTCTTTTATTGATAAGGAACAAGTCAGAAGAAGTTTGACTCATTTTAAGTTCATTCTGTACTAATATTTACGTAGTAAATGAATGTAATAGATATGCTTTTTTTCTATTTTAAGATTTATTTGATTTAATTTGCAGTTTAATTTGATCACTGATTTGAATTGATCAAAGGAACTCTCTTTATTAGTTATTTTTATTAAAAATCCAGCTAAATTTCAATATAAAAGATAGGCATAAGATTTCTCTTTAAAATAAGCAATCAAATTAAGCAAAATATTTCAAATTATGGTCACTATATTAAACTCCTTTTTAACTTGAGCTTCCTCAAGCAATCCTCAATTCTTTGAAGTCTTCTTTTCCCCTGTTTTCATTTTAACTATCCTTGCAGGCATTTAAAAAAAAAAAACTGTCATATTTTTAAACCATATTATAAAATATTTCATTATAACATAATTTAACCTTATATTGTAGTATTTGCATTTATGTGAATTATTGTATTTGCTGATCATCGTCTTAAAAGCAAGATTTTTTGATTATTTATTCTTTTTGCAAGGGGCCTTTATTACCATCCACCTCCATACTTGCATTTTCTTTCCCCACGTCAATTACATTTTTTGTAGAGCTCATCAAATTTAAATACTTCCAGCTACATATCAATTTCTCATGGACATTTTGGGCTAAATTTCTCAGAGAGAAACTTCCTGTTCAACAGAAATGCCCATTTGATCAAATTTATTTCCCTTTCTGTCTTTAACAAAGCTGACCTGCCCTTCACGATTTCCTGGTTTTTTCTTTTAGATCAAAGAGAAAAAACATTATATATAGAAGTTATAGTTTCTGAGAGCCCAGAAGATTGATTTCTACTCTGATCTTACTCTCTTTTTCTTCTGTAACCTTTTACGTCATTCAAAGTTACATTTGTCAGGTTTTTTTTACAAAATTAAAGATTCTTTTTCATTTGTAGAGATCACATCTTTTGTTTTGAAACACTTTATTTTTAAGGAACTATCTTATTTCAAATATAATGTCCACGACAGAATCACAGCATCATCAAAATTAGGATATTTTTCTGTGAATCAAGTGATTAAAACAAGAACCTATATCCATTCATTAGACTTGCTTGTCATTTTATGATTTCATTGTTGATGGTATAAGTTAGATGGTATGTTTTACTTAAGATATAAAATTATATATATCTATTTTTTCTAGAAAATTTTCTCTCCAAAATAAAAGGCAAGGCCAACACTTGACCCATTAGGATCCCTGAGAGAAGTCACAAATTGAGAAGTTTTGCATCATGTCCCATTGTGAAGTCATAAACTATTCAAAATCTGAAAGAATTTCCTCAGAGAAGAGCCTAAGCAGATCAGTAAATTTCTTCAAGGTGTTAAACTCAGCATTGCTTGACCAATATTTAACTTGGAAAAAAAACCCTTTTATGCAGAAACATAGGTGTGTAATTTTGAATTTTCTTGTCTGACAAAAACTAATTATTTGAGAAATAATGTATTTTCAGAAGGTATGGATTTTTTAATTTCTCTTTTGCAACCAAATCCAGATCAAAATATGTTCCATTCTACTCAAAAAACAACCACATTTTCATGCTGTTTTGCATGGGTGAAGAACCTCTTTCTAATATCCAGCCTAGACCTCCTAGACGTAATTCCAGGCCATTCCCTAGAGTCCTCACTGGTCACCAGACAGAGAAGAGTACCCTTCCATCTTCTCCCTTCCAACTTCTCCAGGCTGAACAGACCAAATGACCTCAGCTGCTCCTCATAGAGCTTCCCCTCATGGCCCTTCACCATCTTTGTTGCTCTCCTTTAGATGCTCTCTTATAGCTTTATACTTTGCTCATATTGTGGCACCCAAAACTCTCCTGCACTCGAGGTGAGGCTGCCCCAGAGCAGAGCAGAGCAGGACAATCCCCTCTCTTGCCCAGATGCTGAGGCTGGGCCTGGTGCCCCCAGGACACACTTGGCCCTCCTGGCTGCCAGGGCACTGCTGGCTCACATTCAGCTTGCCATTGACCAGGACCCCCAGATTACTTTCCACAGTGCAGCTTTCCAGCATCTCATTCCCCAGTTTTCAGACACAACTGGGATTGCCCTATTCCAGGTGCAGAATCTGGCACTTTTCCTTGTAAAAATTAATGTGGCTGGTGATTGCCCAGGCCTCTGATTTGTCGAGGTCTCTCTGCAGGGCCTCTTGGCCCTTAAGTCAGTCAACAACTCTTCTGTTTTTGCTGTCATCAACAAATTTAGGATTCTTTTGAGTCCTGCATCCAGGTCATTAATGAAGATGTTGAAGGGAACTGGTCTGAGGACGGAGTCCTGTGGAATGCCCCACAAATAACAGGACAGTCTGAAGTTTTCCCACGTACTATAACCCTTTGTGCCTGACTCATGAGCCAATTGCTCACCCATGGCATGATAGATTTATCCAGCTGTGTGCTGGACATTTTATCCAGAAAGATGCTGTGAGAAACAGTATCAAAAGCATTACTGAAATCCAAAATGATTGCATTAACTGATTTTCCTAGATCAACTTAGTGGTTACTTTGTCATAAAAGGAAATCAGCTTGATAAGGAGGACTTCTCTCTCATGAAGCTGTGCTGACCATTGACTGCATTGTCTTTAAGGTGTTTTTCAATACCTCACAGAATTATCTTCTCCATAAATTTTCCAGGCACTGAAATGAGACTAACAGGCTTCTAGGTTTTGTGGTCCTCATTCTTGTCCTTCTTGAAAATTGGGACATCATTTGCCAGCTTCAGCTGGGACCTATCTGGATTCTCAACTTCCTTTTCTTCTTATATTAGCAGAGTGGCCTCTTCCATAAGGATAAGTGATTTCCTAAAACTCAGAAGTTCCCAAAGTTCATGCTTAAACCTGAATAAAATTGAACCTAATAATCAATGGTCTTTGATAACAAGATAATCTAAAACTCTCTTCTGGTTCTTTCTTACTTCAGTGAAATATCTATTTGCATTTCTTTCTCCAAATGCTTTTGATACTGGCATGAAATTCTTCATTACAGATTAGATATATTAATTTATCTAGAAATCCATCATTGAGAGTCAGAGTAAATTAAGTTTGTAAAATGAAAATATCCATACTGATCTGAGAAGTAATTAAATGGCAACTGAAAAAAATTCAAAATTCATGTTTCAAAACCTATTTAACACATTTTTTTTTTCACAAGTATGTGATGCAACAAGAATATGAATCATACCATAACAGTGTTGTAGTGAAATTCTTTTTTAATAAAGAAGCCTTTATAAAAAAAAAAAGGCACAGAAAGAAATGTAGGTTAGCAAGCTCTGGTGCAAATAATATGCTAGTGCTGTATAGTAGGCAATTTTGTGAGATAGGGACTGTACCCCACTATCCTTCTGTTGAAAATTATTCAGAGGATGTGCTTTGCTTGATTCTAGAGGAACCCCATATGTACCACAGCAAAGTAGAGCTGAAGAATCTGTAATCTGAATAACATCTGAAAATTTCAGTAATCCTACATTGATTTCTGGTGTGCATTTTAAAATAAAGAGTTAATTTAAAAATACAATTTAATTGCTGAAATAAAACTTAAACCTTCACTACTAAATAATAATTATTTAGCTTTTTGTAATATGAAGTTTCTGTACTCTTATTGTCTCTCTTTTTTTAAAATGACAGTGTTGTCTATACATAACCTAATTACTAAATCAGTAACTAACTCCAATTTCTACATGAAAAAATTTTACATTACTTGAATTTATTGTTTTCCTTGTTATTAAACTCCATATAGTTTATATATTGATTTTTAAAGCTATAAATTATCAAAATTTGATGTAAATTATTAATTCCTTGTTCCTATACAATGTTAGATTTTAATGCACTTATTATCAGAGTTCCTCAGGTAGCAAAATAGAGGATATAATATGCTGTAGTTGAGCTAAATATTGCTGCAGAAGGAATAGAACAAATCAAAATGATGATTCAAACACTTTGGAAGTCTAAGAAAGTATAATTTCCTTTTTTGTTTAAGTCTCATGGTCTGGGCACATTTTTACTCTGTTACCTCCATGTGCATTACTCTACTTCAGAAGCAAATGCCATAAAATTGGGAATATACCCCTTGTAGCATTTTGAAACAGAACATAAAATAGTAGGGAGAGATGAGAAAGAAACTGCTCTGCAAGGTTTTGCAAGGGTTCCTAATATGCAACAAATTGTTGTTCCATGAAATTATACTCATAAGAAAAAATGCATTTTGTTGCCTAATAATTTGAATTGCTCATTCATAATAGGAATCACTTCACTGTGATAATTACATTTATATGGGATTTTGTCCTCTTTGAATGCAGAATTTGTATTAATGAATACAACATTTTCTTTGTGTGCAGTGTTGATAGCTGTTAGTATCTTATCCCACTGAGAACCTGCAGGAAAGTCAGTCTCTGCTTTTGTCTGTGCAAGATATGAGCATTTCAAATTTTCAAAGCTTAATGCAGCCAATTAAAAAGTTGTGGGTCAACCCTGGCAGGCCACTGAGCTTCACAGAGAAGTCTACTAGCTCCCATATCAGAGTTGGAGGAGACCATTAGAAGAGCAGAAGTGAGAAAACTTGTGGTTTGAGGTAAAAATAGTTTAGTAAATTACAAAAAAGTTCTGTGTACAAGGAAATCAAAATAGAATTCCTTCACAACTTCCTATTAGTAAGCACATATTAAGCCATCTCAACAAAATCAGGGCTCTGTAATATGTAACAGTTATTTGGGAAGGCAAATGTCATAACTGTGAACTTTCCCTCCCTACCCTTCATTAACTTTTACGAATACATAGCAAAAGTTATTCTTCCAAGCCTTGCATCTTCTCCAATTGTTTTGGAGAGGAACTGTATTATTATGCTTGATAACAGTGACTTAGGCAGAGTGGGATTTTCCTGTCCATATGGAAAATAAGAAATAAAAAATTCATTTTGACATAGTTTTATGTCAAAATGAATATATATATGTGTCTGAAGTTGTAAACTGCTGGTACTGAATGACAATCTACTTTAAAGATATTAATACCGAGCTTTCAAGTTTTTGCTAGTTTATGCATCTTGTTTCTCATCTGCCCTACATCTGGAAGTTTTAGTGTTACAGAATTTTCTTTCTGTGTTTGCAACTTTTGTAATTTTAGAGAACATCTCAGTGCTGGTGTTTCTCCCTGGTACACTAAGGCAGTGTGCATAGAATCCACACCATATGTGGTATCTGAGAGATACCAGACTACTTTACACTGTGTTGGATTTACCTGGCAGGGGTTTGGTAGTAGAGGGGCTGCCGAGGTGGTTTCTGTAAGAGATGACAGAAGCTGCTCCCATGTTAGACAAAGCTTGTTTCAGTTGACTCCGAGACTGACCCATTGCTGTCCAAAGGTGAAGAAATCAACGGTGTTGGTAGTGCCTCCATGATAACATATTTAAGAAAGTTTTAAAAAATACTGCAACATCTGTGAGAGAGGAGTAAGAATGTCTGACAGCGCACACAGCCCTGCAGGCACAACCATCAGTGAGGAAGGTGGAGGGGCAGGGGGTAAGGTGCTCCAGATGCCAGAGCAGAGATTGCCCTGCAGCACATGCAGAAATGAGGAGGAACAGATACGCACCCTGAAGGTCATGAGGGACCCCACACAACAACAGGCATATGTTCCCCGTGACCCCATGGAGAGCCCACCCTGGAGAAGGCTCTGGTAGGAACTGTTGCCCATGGAAAGTAAGCCATAAGCATGAGATTTTTTTCAGGAAACCTCTTCCATGGGAGACCCATGCTGGAGCAGTCAGTTCCTGAAGAATTGTACCTTTTGAAAAGGATCCACACTGGAGCAGTTCCTGAAGATCTGTAGGCATGGGAAAAGCCCATTTTGGAGATTTGTATCTGCATTCAATGGGAACTACCCTACACTGGGGTGGAGGAAGAATGTAAAAAGAAAGGAGCAACGGAGACAAAGTGCCTCCATTCTCTATCCCCATACACTGCCTAGGTGGGGTGAAGGTTGAAGATTTGAGAGGGAAGTCGAGAGGAAGGAAGAGTTTATGGGAAAACCTTGTAGCATTATTTTTTTTATTTCTCACTTTCTTATTTTTTACAAGTAAATGTCAATAAATTAAATTAATTTTCCTAAGCTGATGTTGAGTTGCCTGTGGTCGTACTTGGAAATAATCTCTCTGTCCTTGTTTCTACCCACAAGCCTTTTGTCATGTTTTTTCCCTCTGTCTTTTTGGTAGAGGGGGACTGTGTGCAGCTTAGTGAGCAACTGGCAGCCAGCCAAGGTCAACCCACCACAAGCACACATGAAGGCCAAAAATGAAGCATCCAACATAAAATTTTAAAGTAGTTTTGAATTAGTCAGACATACTGAGTTCAGCAAACAGGGCTGCCAAAGAGAGACTAAGCCCTTAATAGCTTGTGAGAAAGGGAACAGAGTGGTGGTGGTACCTGAGTCTGGAGGGGACTAACAGGGCATGACTACAACAGTCCTGTGTCACAATAGACAATCCCTGGCCTGGTTGCAGCAACTGCCCTGGTCTCAGGTTATGGGCTGTGCCTAGTGCTTCTCCCAGTGAGGATGTCACACTGGGCAGAAGGATGGACATCTTAAAGCTGCGCTAAACAAGTGGAGGATTCACTCTCATAAAATGGGTGTCTTAGAATTTTGTGATTTCTGGCAGAAAGGAAGATATTTCTCTCTTCACTTCTTGATGTGCACTTTTAAAACAGATATAGAGCTATGATTTTTTATAGGGAAGAGGAATTTTCAGAGAAGATATTTGGACCAGCTCAGCTTGATCCATGTACCAGAACCAAATGAAAGTAGCAAATGATAGTAGCAGGAGACATTGCTCTGCAGGGATCAGCATTTGTCTCCCCAACAGATTTTCTGTATTGTGAGGTTTATGGCTTGTCAGGAGTTTAATCTGGGGCAATGAAGAGAAATTGCTGAAGTCCATCTGAATTCTGTCTTATGTCTTATTGCTCATCTACATTGACATCAGTGATACTCAAGGGAGTTTATAGGCTGTAAAGCATGCAACATGGCAGCTCAAGGAACATCTCAATTCCATCAAAAGGGGGGGCTTGCAAATGAGCTGATGGATCCAGTGAGTCAGTGCCTGGTTGGTTACTTGATATTTCAAACCACACTTTGGCTTTTCTGACTATAGCTCTCTCTGAAGAATTAGGATTACTGGGGAGAGATAGGATACACCTTATGGGCAGAGAAATATTGCATCTGCTAATAGGCTTCTTAGCCTATTGAGAAGGACTTTAAAATAGGGTCACTAGAGTCTCGTGATGGAGATACCTGATCCATAGCCTTACTTTGGCTTGGATTGAATAATGAGCAAAAGAACTCATGCCCTGGAATTAGCCTTACTTTGGCTTGGATTGAATAATGAGCAAAAGAACTCATGCCCTGGAATAAACCTGTGGCCCGTAGAGAACCTGGCTCACATACAAGGAAGTAAAGATGCCACAGAAAAATATTTTGAAAGTTGGTTTCAAATCCCAAAAATGCAAGATAACTGAAATACAGAATAAGCAAAAAAGGCTAAAATAACGACAGCTATCTGTCTATACTGTTGTCTAACATCCAACTCCTTAATTCTATAAATATTGCCATCAGGATGAAGCCTTCCTGATGGTAATATTTATTCATGTGAGCTCTTCCTGATTTGCATTTGTGCTGCACACCAGGTAAATTTGTCCTTGAGCAGGGATGTCTCCCACAGTTAGAGATCCCTTACTTGAGGCTATGAGATTCTTCCTAGCGCAACTGTCCTAGGGTGACGTTAGGATGCTTGTATCCCCATTCATGTGTTCTGTTTATGCTGGATATTATTATGTTCTGTGCCTTTAAGACTGGCTCTGAAGAGTGAAAATTTTGTTTGGGTTTTCTTATCAGCTGCTCCCCCATGGCTGGCGAGATACAGAAATGGGGCAGTACATAGTGCTGCTTTTGCTTTTTAGCTTTTGCTTTTCGCTTTGCTGTCTCGCTCTTGCTTCTGCTTTGCTTCTGCTTGCTCTTGGCTCTGCTCATTAGCTAGTTTAGCTAAACAGTCCAAATTTCTTCCTGTTTCTCCTTTCCTTTTTTGAGCCAACTTGAACCTGCTACAGACTGGGACCTGGGAACACCGAAAGTTTGCACCCTGTGGCTGCAGCAGCTGCCCCAGCGCCAGAGGGACTGATAACAGAGCGACCACCCCCAAGAGAGACTTTCTGAATTTGTCATCTTTTTTCAGAGTGGTGAAAGAGTGGTGTTATCCAGTATTGTTCATTTTGTGTGCTGGGGGTGCTGTGCCTGTTAAATAAACAGGTTCTTTCCACTTCTCTCTGAGGAATTCTTCCCAAACCGGTTGGGAGGAGGGGCCATGTGGGTTTGCCTTCTGGAGGGGCCCCTTTTGGAAATTCTCTCCCAAATTTGCCCCTAAACCAGGACAGCAAGGCAGAGAGATCCCTTGGTTGTGACAGATCCTTGGTGAGTGACTGATACCATGGAGAATTAATAAAACATTGCTAATCCATGTAGCTACTCAATATTATCATAAACCTTGTATAGATAATTCCATTCATCATAAACCATCCTCTGAGTTTGAGACTAAGGGTGGACCTTGCTCTGTAAATTTAGAAGGCAGGGGGATCCACTCTCAACCTTGTGATTCAATAGAAAGGTCTTTGTGCAAAACTTTCTAACTCAAACCTAACTTGATTTTCCTTTGTATCATTCTTTGATGCTGTAATTAAAAAGGCAAACCTTGCTATCAAACTTATGGAATCTTGGTAACTGCTGTTAAGCTGTCTTAAATTTAATCCAATTTATTGAACTATATTTTTTTTCCCTCAATAAAGAAAATTGTTGCTTCTCTCTTTTGAGTGAGGTGCATTCTTCATGACCACTGGATGAAACCAAAGACTGATGGGAAGAGTCAGAATAGATTTACCAAGGGCAAATTACACTTAAAGAACTGACTTTCTGTAGTAACTGGTGCTGTGAACAACAGTGGAAGCTGTTTATCCTGACTAGTCAAGTGCTTCACATATATTTCTTGTAGCCAATTGGAAAAGTGGCAGGAGGGCTGCCCTGTCTGGGCTGTGGTCAGCTGTGTAAAATCAACCTGGATACTATTAACAGTGGTGCCCTCAGAGATTAAGACCAGGGCCAGTGCTATTCAATATCTTCAGTAATGGTTTGTATGGTGTGAAAGATGCACCTTTAGAAAGTGTTGTTGTTGACAGGAAAGCCTGTGAGAAGAGAGCAGGACTGACACCAAGTACCTGGGCAGGATTCACAAATGGGCTGAAAGAAGCTGTATGAAGTCCAGCAGAGGCAAATATATGAATAATCTCATGCACCTGGGGACTGAATGGCTGAGAACTGTCTCTGCAGAAAAGGAGCTGGACTTCCTGTGGACAACAGGGTGAGTATGAGCTGTCAAGGAGAGCTTTCACCTTGGAAGTCCAGTGCATAATTGACTGTATTAACAGTAGTAGAGACAGCAGGTATCCTGCCTTTGACAATTCTAAAAGTAAATTCAGACTCCTGCATCAAGTTTTTATTTCCCAGCAGAAAAAACAAATGAAAGAAAAACAACAAAGTAAGTTTAGTAGAGGGATGCAAAGATGATTAGAGGCTTGAAATATGTGATATACAGGAAGATAATGAAAAAATTGTTTCCTCAGGTTTTGGAAGGAAAAACTGAGGAAGGATTTTACTGCAGTTTTCAGCAACAGGAGAATAGAAGAAAAATTAAATGTAAGTGGGACAAAGTGCAGCAAAAGAGATTTTGATTAGATATTAGGAAAATGTACTTATAATGAGTGTGTTTAAACACTAGAACAGATTACCCAGAGAGCCTGTGAAATCCTTATTCTTGCAGATATTCAAAATGGGAGTGAATACAACCCCAAGCAGTTTTAACTTGGGAATGGAATCTACCTTTACAATGGTCCTTCTTTTGAGGTGTTTGAATTAATCTCTTCCAACACCTGAGTTTGGGTTTTTTTTTTGGTTTCTTTTTTGTTATTTTTATTTTGTAGGGGCTTTGTTTGATTGATTGATTGATTGATTGTATTGATTTGCTTTGTTTGGTTTGGTTTTTTTGGGCTTTTTTAAAAAATTTTTTATTCTGTGATTTTTAAGTGGCTCCTATATCTCAACAACTTTGCTTCTCCAGCATTTCACTACATTTGAGCTAACTGATATGTCTCATGGCAGTGAAATTTTATTTGATGAATTTTGTAAGCAGAGCAGTTGCTGAAAATGCCTTAAGGATTTTTGTAATGCATAGTAAACCATTTTCCCTCTAATGTTTATGTGGTATAAAAAATTTGGGGCATATGTGATGTCACTAACCACTGATAGTAGACAAGCTTTTGTTCCAGTGCATAAATACCATAATGTGTAGCATTTTTTAAAACACACGTATGTTTACATTAAAAGCCTTCATGTTTCTTGAAATTGTGCTGTGTAGATAGTAGTAATGGATAGCAATGAATCAGTGTATTAACAGTCAGACAAATACAGAGCAGATAATTTTAAAATTCAGTATTGGAGTATGACTTCAGAAAAAATTCTTTCATATTTTCTTTTCCCATGATGCCTATGCTGCCAAGAATAAGAGAATATGTTAATAAAAATTCAACAAAGGCAGAAAAATCAATTGTTTTTTTATCAGAGAACCTCTATAACAGAGTCACAAGGGGAATGTTTTACCAATATAAGTTTCATAACATCTATGTTCAAAGCTAAAACAACACAATCAACATCTACACAAATATTTTTAAATGCCAGTACTTAATTATAATCTTAAATCTAATCTTAATTCAATCTGTATGTCATTATAGGTATTGCTAGTATGTCCACCAAATGGTGTTTTTTAACTTAAAGAGTGAGTCTTCAAGAAGCTGCACAAGAGACTAAGGAGTCATTTTTCTTTGCTTCATGATATTTCCAATAGACAAATCTCTGCCCAAAGATGGCAAGATTTTTTTTTCATCCTTGGAGGTCAAATACTCATTATTAAATGCATGGTTCATGGGGTACCAGACTTACCATGTAACTCTAATGATCTGAATAAAATACTT
Source organism: Molothrus aeneus (assembly GCF_037042795.1). Classification (NCBI taxonomy): domain Eukaryota; kingdom Metazoa; phylum Chordata; class Aves; order Passeriformes; family Icteridae; genus Molothrus; species Molothrus aeneus. The sequence continues at coordinate 139,743,851 of NC_089646.1, read as the reverse complement.
TTTTTTGGCCTTGAGCTGCAGATGAATAATTGAAACAAATAGAGATTTTCCTTATTTATATTCTTGGGGGCATTGCTTTTATTATTCTCTGGACTTCTTAAAGATCCTCCAGAAACTCACATTCTGCTTACTCAAAAATTTTCACTATTAATATAAAATAAAATGTCTTATACATGTACACACATATGCAGTGTACGAAAGATTAGAAAATTATAAGTAAAATAAAACAACCTCCATACTTTCTCATGTATGAAGCACTTTTTCTATTTTCAATTTTTGTTCTACATTTAAAATTTGTCTACAAAATACATATGTGCATTTGAAACAATTTGGAAATCATCTGAAAATACTGATTATACAGTGTATTTTTAATTCTTTAGAGTTTCTTTTTCATAATAAAATCAGGAAGACATTTAGTCATTTGCAGAAATGGTCTGTAATCATATATTCTAGTCTGAATATGATCAAGAATTTGTTTTGCCTTGTGCCAAGCACCTCTTAAAAGTATCAGACCCACTAGGTTAAGTGAAAGTAGCTAACCATGTAATAAGAACTCCATTTACAAGGTGAGGCAGAGGCCTGTGAGACAAATATATACCAGATGAACACTAACTCTGCTCACTGTACTAATAGCACACAAGTGAGTATCAGTACATAGCAAGTATTTCAGAGAAAAAAAAAAGTCTTGATTAATTTTTCAGTGGTGGGAATAGTTTTCAAATCCCAAATGAAACAGATCTCATGTGTGTCTAAGTTATGCTTTGGTTTATGTACACCAAGAATTTCCTTATGCAAAAATCTTCTGCTAAATGGGTCATTTTTAAGTCTAATCTAAAATTGTCATCATGATGTCGCCTACAGGTAAAAATCTGTGTCCCTTCTCTGTCCTGCAGGATTAGATTTGGTTCTGTTGGTGCCACTGAACCTTTAAATATATTCTGCAGCTGACATATATCACTTAAAAATATTATATACTCTGACATATTCCCCTCCAAAATCCCTTTAACATGCCTGTCATACAGCAGCAATGATACATTTCTTTGTGCTCAGACATTTCATTGCTTCAGGATGAATAAATAGATATTTTTTTTTTCTCTAAGAATATTTCTATTTTGAAGAATAGGCATATTTCCAAACCCTTTGGAAGAATGAGATTAAGTACTCTGGACAGCTCCTAAAGTAATTGTGATCTAGAAGCTTTCTCATTCTGAGAAAGCACTAAGTTTATTATTAGAGGATTACTTCAGGTTGCAGGTTAAGTTTAAGTAAAAATTCTTCCCTGTAGAGCCTCATCTATTAGCTCTTGTCTATAAGTGGAAGAGATTTTTCAATACTACACACATAAGTACTCCTTCAATTTCTTTGGGACATTTCTCATAAAGATATTTATTACTTTGTACGCAGAATTGTGAGGAAATGTCTAAAATAAAATATTTGGAAAAGATTAGCTAAATCAATTGAGAGACAAAATTTATTTATATTGATGCAATAGTGATGCATATCTGAATGTTCTGAGACTCAATCTGATGTCTGGACAGGGGTGGAATTCAGTCCTACCCTAACAAAGTGCACATTGGCTATGAGGTCTGTCCCTTGGGAGCCTGAGAACTCACAGCACAAGTTATATTAAATGGCACTGTTGTGACAGAAAATCCCTTAAAATTTACAGAGGACCGAGAAAGAGGGTTTCTTACTGATTAATGTGTAATCATGTCTCCTGTTGGTTTCTGCAGATAGCTCTGCAGGCCAGAGACCATGAAATATATTAGGGTTACCTAATACTTCACACAATACTTAATGTGCATCTGTTAATGCACAAAAAGACTGAGACACAGCCAGCCAGCTGCCTGAATAAGAAAAAAAAAATTGGTCTTTAATTTCCCAAGACATCAGACTTTGGACAGGCTGATTAGAAAATTTTCCATATATACCATGGATCCTGAAAAAAACGTAGTTTGGGAGGTGTGTCATGGCTTCTAAGTGTACAGATGTAGTTTTCACTCTATCTCTCTCCTCAGCTGGACAGAGCAATAAAAACACATCAATAGTCATGTGGAATGAGATAAGGTCAGGGAGATTACTCAGCAATTAGAATCATGGCCAAAACAGACTTGATTTGGGAAAATTAAATTAATTTATTACCAATCAAATCAGAGTAGAATGACAAGTAAAAGAAAATCTGAGAAACAAATTCCCCCCAACCCTCCTTTATTGTCACTTTGTTACACATTATCTCTGGTGCTCCTTCTTCATCACAGAGAGGACTCTGCTCTGTGATGAGGAAGGATTCACACTTCTCTGCTCCAACATGGGGTCCCTTGCATGGGAGACAGTTCTTCATGAACTTTTACAACTTCCTTCCCATGGGCTGCAGTTCTTCACAAACTGCTCCAGCATGGATCCCTTTCCACGGAGTCTTGCAGGAATAGGCTGCTTCAGCATGGGTACCCCACAGGATCACAAGTCCTGCCAACAAACTGGCTCCAGTGTGGGCTCTTCTCCCCATGAGTTCATAGGACCTGCCATGAGCCTGTTCTAGAGAGGGCTGTACATGAGGTCCACCTGTGTCTGGGCATCCACCTGTGTCTGGGGTGCTCCAGGGGTTGCAGATGGATCTCTTCTCCACCGTGGACCTCCATGGGCTGCAAAGGCATAGCTGCCTCACCATGGTCTTCAATGCAGACTGCAGAGGAACCTCTGCTCTGGCACCTGGGACACCTTATCCCCCTCCTTCATCACTGACCTTGGTGTCTGCAGAGCTATTTCTCTCAGACATTCTCACTTTCCTCTGCTGTAATTGCTTGAGTGCAATAACCTTTTTCCCTGGACTAAGTAAGTGATCGTGTGCGTGGATGCCAGCTGGCATTGCCTCAGTCAGACACAGAAGAAGCTTCCAGCACTTTCTCAGAGAAAACTCCCTTATTACACCGCCACTACCAAAACTGCCATGCACACCCAGTCTGTGCCCTATACTTAAAGCCAGGTAGCTTTAAGTATAGGCCACAAATCTGAGGTCCTCTACAATAGTTAGATAAACTCTCAGACTCTAAAGTAGTCAGAAAGTTATCTACTTCATAAATATGGGCTAGGATTCTGTTTTGCTTGGATTCAGTTCTGTATTCACCATTGTAATTGATGCAGGAACAGATTTTAGTAATGCTGGCTCTTGGCTTAGACTATCCAAATATCCAGTTCCAACCATTAACCTAACACTGCCAAGACCTCCACTAAACCAAGTCTCTAGGTGCCACATCTACACATCTTTGAAATAATTCAGGGATGGTGGCACAACCACTTCCTTAGGTACCCTGTTCTAATGTTTGGCAACCCTTACTGTGAAGAAATTCTACCTGATATCTAATCTAATCCTCCCCTGGCAAAACTTGAGGCCGTTTCCTTTGGTCCTATTGTTTGTTATCTGGGAGAAGGGATCACCACTCACCTGACTACAACCTCCTTTTAGGACGCTATGGAGAGTGATATCATAGAATCATAGAATGGCCTGGGTGAGAAGGGACACGAAACATCATCTAGTTCCACCCCCCTACCATGGATAGGGACATTTCACTAAACCAGGTTGCTCAGAATTCTACCTAGTCTCACCTTGAATACTTTCAGGGTTGGGGTATCCTGTGGGGTCTCCCCTGAACCTCCTTTACTCCAGGCTAAACAACCTCAGTTTAGCCTGGATCTTAACTGCAGACACCCCTTATAAGATTTCTGCTCCAGAACTTCTGCACCTTTTTTTCCCTTCTTGTGACACACTCCAGCACTTCTATGCCCTTTTTGTAGAGAGGGACTCAAAGCTGAGGATTTAAGGTCCAGCCTCACCAGTGCCCAGTACAGAGGGACAATCGCTTCCCTCGTCCTGCTGGCCACGCTATTTTTGATACAGGCCAGAATGCCACAGGTGCTCTTGGCCACCTGGGCACATTGATGGCTCCTATTCAGCTGCTGTTGACCAACATCCTCAGGTCCTTTCCCACCAGGCAGCTTTCCAGGCCCTCATTCCCTAGCCTGTAGTACTGCATGGAATTGTTGGAACCCAAATGCACGACCCGGCACTTTGCCTTGTTGAGCCTCATACAATTGGCCTTGGCCCATAGATTCAGCCTCCAGATTCTTCTGCAGAGCCTTCCTACTGTTGGACAGATGAACACTTCTGCCCAACTCGGTGTTATTCAAACGTAAAAACTCTGAGTGGATAGCTGAAAATTCCATAAGTTGATGAATATTTATATGTATTCATAAGGCTTGACATCTGCTATGCTGTGCATATTTATGATCTAGTTCTGTGTTAGACATCTTGAGGGAGGTCAGGCAGAATAAGCCCTTATTACTTTGCAGTGCAGCTTTTAATGTTCCTGAATTTGGAATGCATTGGCTTGGCAGGTTAAATGAATTGCCACTGCAGGCCTATGAGCATTCTAAATTTCATGAAAAATAATAGAAGTGCATAAAATACAAAAGAACAGCAATTTCAAAACTTTCCAATGACTTTCCATAAAATCACAGAATCTTTGAAGTTGGGAGGCATCTCTGGAAATCCAACTTTCCTGCTCAAACAGGATGAATTCAGGTCTTTCTCGAGTCAGGTTTTCAATAACAATAAAAAAGATGGGGAGTCCAGTACTACATCAGGCAGGGTGTTTCAGGATTTGACCATCCACACAGTACAAATTTGTGCCTTACCTCTTAAAATTTCTTCTGTGTCAATCAGTTTCAATTGCCTTTTGTCCTTTCACTGGGCACTGCTGAGAAAATTCTGGTTCATTCTTCTTCATTCCCTCTCATCAGCTATTTATACATACTGATAAAATCATTAGTATGTTAAAAATTATACCTGAGTCTTTTCCAGGCTAAGCAGTCCCAGCCCAGCCTTTCCTTGAACCTAAATTACTTCAGTCCCTTTGTCATCTTTCTGTCCCTTCACTGGACTTGCTTGAGCATGTCTTGCTTTTACTGGGGAGCTCAGCACTGGACACAGCATTCCAGAGGTGTCTGACTCGTGCTGAGTAGAGAGGAAGAATCATCAGCCTTGGCCTGCTAGTGACACTTCTACTGTGGCCCAGGAGGCTGCTGACTTTTGAGTCAAAGGCACATTGCTGGTCTGGCTCATGTTCAGGCCTATTCCTGACAAGCTCTTTTCCTGCTTGTTGGCACTTAGTTTACTGGGTAGGTGCAGGATTTTTCACTTCCTTTGTTGAATTTAATGAGGCTTCACCTGTAGCAACAAAACCACACCACTTCATTTAAGCTCATGGTCTGAATAACCTTCCCAAAGTTTCCTCTCTTTATTAGTATTATACATATACCATAGAGCTAGTCCTGTAATTGCATTTTGAACATTAATTTGAATGACTCTGACTTGATACTGAACTCCCTTTTGGGTGAATTCTGTGATGAATAGCTCCAAAAGAGAGGCCAACCTTTCCCCCTGCACAGACTGTAAGACTAAACTGATATTATTCTAGCTGTCATGTCACTATTACTTAATATGGTTTAAGATTTGGGACTGAGAATTTGATGTTGAATGAAATGGGACCAGTATGTGTTCAGGATCCAATCAAGACACTGGCAAGTTACCCATCAGTAGATGAGTGAAGAATAAATTAACAGAATTTGACAAAAAATAGAAACATGCAGCACACAAAAATGTTCTCTAGATTATATGAAAGAATAACAATAAAAATATCTTTTCTTTCTGGAGTTTTTGAATAAAAAATCTTTTTGTTTTGGGCCTAGTCAGAAGTACTTGGATATTCTCAAGTTCTTTCTCAGGGCTTTCTTCTCAGTCACCTTCTTTCTGCCAGGAATTAATTTGTTTTGGTGTAATCCTGTTATTCTAACTCAAAATCATCTTTTTTGTTTCATACAGTCATCTCATCTGTCATAAGAATTGTACTTCTAAAATTTCTGTAAGAGTTTGTAGCAAGTATAATGGTTTTATAAATAGATATGTAACATTTTGTATTTAGTAAATACTTGGCATAAATATTGTGTTAGAATTCTTTAGGAAGAGTAACAACGATGGAAATGAACATTTTCTTGACATTTGATTAGGAAAATATTGCAATAGAAATTGGCTTCATTCACAGATTTAGTAAAGGAATCACCCTATTTTGTCTTCAAAAATTCAAATTTCTTGCTTTGTTTAGAAGAAGGATCTGGGAGTCTTTTCTTTCTTGTGCAGGGATGGTTACTAGTATTGCCATGAATACAGAGTTTAGCTGTATTCATGGAATACAGCATAATAATAATAATAATATTCATAAAATACAGCAGAACAATAATACATAGCAGAAGCTTTGTCAAAAACTCCTTTCAAGGACTTGGGGCACCTGATAGCCTTTAAACCTGATTCTAGGTGTTGCTTTAATAACACATTTTTTCATCTGATCTAGGATCAGCTTCTGAGCCTTTTTTATTTGAACTGTCCAGATCTAGACGTGCTCCTGAATATTTGCATTCTGTCTCTGCTGCTTCCCTTCATGCTTTGCTTCGTGTTCAGCTATATCCTTGTGTTATGGTTTAGCCTCATCTGGAAACTCTGTCCCAATCAACCCCTTGCTTATTCCCACATCATTGGCATCGGGAAAAGACTCAGAAGAGTAAGAGGAAACTAGTGGGTTGAAGCAAAGACAGTTTAACAGGGGAAGCAAAGTGAAACAAGGAATTAACTCACAGTTTCCCACAAGAAGGCAGGGGTTCAGGCATCCCCAGGAAAGCAGGACTCCATTATGAGTAACCGTGACTTGGGAAGATGAATGCTATCACTCCAATTGTGTCCCCCTTCCTTCTTCTTCCTCCAGTTTTGCATGCTGAACATGATGACATATGGTAGGGAATATCTCTTGAGGCAGTTGGAGTCAGCTGGTTCAGCTGTGTCCCTTCCCAACTACTTGTGCACCCCCAGCCTCCTCACTGGTGGGATGACACAAGAAGCAGAAAACACCTTGATGCTGCACAAGTATTGCTCAACAATATTATATGATCTATATTAACAACACTGTTTCCAGCATAAATCCAGAAAGTGGCCACATACAAGCTACTGTGAAGAAAATTAACTCTAGCCCTTGCAAAACCAACACACCTTGTCCTGTTGTTTCTCTCTAATAGCCCTGGGTTTTATCTTGTCCCAGCTTCTTTCTCTGATATTCATTCAGAGAACTATATAAACATGTGTAAATCTCTTACCATCTTACATAATAGATTTTACAAGTGCTCCATCATTCCTGAAGCTTGAATACATTCTGACACAAAATATTTTAAATACCTAAGTAGTCATGATGACAGTCTTTTAATAAGAATTAATGGTTATAAAGATTGTAAGAATTGAGTCACTGAGTAACCTAGACCTATGCAATTTGAAGAATAACTACTTGGAGGGGAACAAAATATGACAAAATCATGCTGACCAGAGAATGATCTGTGGACTCATTCTAGTTTATTGGGACCAGGGACGTGTCATGGTGCTACTATGCTTATATACAAATATTTCATGCAGCAACAGGAAGTGTTTTTAGAGCAGAAAAACAAAACATGAAGACAAAATGACACATAAAGAAAGATATCTCATGTCTGGTCATAATATTTAGTGTCTATGAAGTAAGACTAATGCATTTCCTGACTGCTTTATCTTAGCAGCTGAAAAGTGACCATAATAAGATTTACTTAACAAGATAGCCTTGGAATAGCATGTAATGCAGTCTCAAATGCTGGCTGGGAAATTGTATACATTCTTAAACTCTACAATTTATTCTTTGTCTTTCTGTCAGTCGACAAGGGATTTGTATATTTCAAGCATAAAAGTCAGCATTGTTGAAATATACCAATAACAGAGATCAGAGTGAAGTGTAGGCAAGACACAGACCCATGGGACATATAAATGAATTATGCAGGGTTACATTGATATTTGATTGCCTTGAAAAGAAATATAAGTTTACAGAAACACTAAACAAACACATCTAAGTTTACAGAAGCACTTTACCAAACAAATAGCAATACTGGACTACTGGTGTTATGAGATTGCTAGCAATAAGGATTATGACTTTGTGAAGTCATAGCCAAAGTGAGCAATATGGGTTCCAAAGGAGTAAAGAAAAGATGAACATCTGTCTCCTGTATTTAGTAGACATCCAAGTAACAAAAACTGTTCAAAATCAAAAGAATGAAGTACAAGACAAAGCAAATAGGCAGAACATCCTACCAGAATTCCTATAAAAACTGAATAATATGGTAAAGAGTGTCAGGAGGAAAGGAGATCTCCCACTTCAGTTTCAACTTCTCCAGCTCCTAGGCTTGATAATTGTAGCTTTAATGGCTAATAACTACCAAGAATGGCAGTCACCAGTTCTAAATATATAGCATCAACTCTATAATGCATCTTTATAATGTATACTCACAGTTAACTTAAGTTTTAGAGGCCAACTGTTCTGTACACACATTGTGAAAGATCAATATTTTGCAAGAATTGACCATTCAAAGTGCTTTGCTAACAAAAGATTTGTGTAAAGTTCAGTTTTAAAGAGGCTTGGTTTGTCAGTATTCTAAATACTCCTGTTATGGTTTTCTCAAATTTCATAATTGCTGTTAAGTATAAATATATACTCAGTTAAAACTGAGAAGTGAAGAGATGAGAGGATAAACTGTTGGAAGAACCTCACTGAAACGGAAGAGAGGCTTTTTATTAGTTTTTTTAGCTGAGATGAAGGTGAAAGGGCTTAATCCTAATTTTTAGCAATTAATGGAGAATAAGATGTGAAATCATGTGTTCTCACAATCTTGCAGCCACCATGAAAAATAAGTCAGAGTGTCTGCTAAGTTTAAAAGGGCAAAGTGACATTTTCCAGCATGCTCAGATGTACCATAATAAGTACTCCATTATTTCAGGCTTTAATCACCAGAGTATTTATAAGTGTTGAATTTCTGCAAAGTGGCTTGCTGATATAATTCCACTGTGGTGATGTACGGAGGTGGGCACAATCAAATTTCTAAGATTTAGAAGAAATTTGTTCCCATATTAGTCTTCTCTAATTTATAGGATTTCTGTTTCTAATCTGTTAATTATTTATGAGCTTTAAACATTTTGGATGCACATAACTATGTATAATAAAAAGGCAGGATATATATTATTCAAAAATACAAAATAATATATATGTATAATTAAATGTATATATATAATGAATGGATGAAACAGTAGTACATGAGAAATAATGTTTAAAGAATCATAAATGATTAAGGTTGTAAATGACCTTCTAGATCATTGAGTCCAACTGCTAGCCCAGCACTGCTGTGTTACCACTAAGACACATCCCAAAGTGCCTTATCCCCATGCCTGTCAAACACTTCCAGAGATGATGATTCCACCACTTCCCTAGGCAGGCTATTGCAATGCCTGAAACATCTTAAGTCTTCACTGAAGTATTTTTTTTATACTTTAGAAAGAAACATTGAAAAAAATTATATATACAGTATTGCGAGGGTGTATTGTGGGTGAACTTCAGTCAGCAGCTTAGCCTGGCACAGCCACTTCTTTACAAACACTGTAATAAGACAAACACCATAATTCTGAGAGTCCTTCCCTTCTTCTTTCTCTCCCCCAGCTTTTATTGCCAAGTACAGTACATATGATATGGAATATTCCTCTGATCAGCTGGGATCAGCTGTACCAGCTTCTTTTTCACTTTCAGTCTTCTTGGTCATGGGGCAGCAAGAGAAACAGAGCAGGCCTTGATGCTGTGTAAGCGCTGTCCAGCAATAGTAAAAACATTGGTGTGTGTCTGTGACTGTTTTGGTCACCAATCCAAAACATAATGCTGTATGTGCTGCAATGAAGAAAATTCCATTTGGTCAACCAGTCCAAGGTGATGAGTGCAGAACTGTTATTCATTAAATCTTGCAATATGAGAACAAAGAAGGCATTTGTTTATGCTAATTTGTGGTCAGTTAAAGAATGAAAGATAGAAATTATTTGTAAGCAAATGAAACCTTTTGTAATTTGTTAATACACAAGATTTTGGACAGAGATGGTATCAGTAGGTTTTGAAGATTGGTTAAACTATGGGAGATAGGTCCATAATTTGGTGTCAAAAAGAGCAAAGAGCAATATATAATCTAACATCTCCATGGGAGAGAATAAGTGAATTGAGAGTGTAAAGTAGCCAGAATAGGGTAATTTCCTACGTCTACATTTAAAATATTGGCTACATATTAAAAACTGTAATATTTTAGGGTCCCAAACTTACTGTGTAGTGCTTATTTTCTTTTAATCGATCAATGAATCATGTTTCTTATGAGGCAATATAAAATAGTATCATAGTTTTTATATTTTCATTTTTCATAACATTTCTGTCATGACAAGTGAGAAGAATCAGTTGTTTTTGTACCCTTTTTGCATGTGTGTAGTTTCTTTTGCATACAACTAATGTACTTTCTGCCTTTTTTTTTAATTTCTTTTTAATTACCAGTCTAAGATAGCTAATAAGAAGCAAAAATATAGTAACTCAGTCATCAAAATGTTTGTTTCTTAAATTTTATATCATTGTGAATATCATCAACAGCTGATTTGAGAGCAAACATTCTAGCAAACAGACTTTTTCATTTAATATGCAAAACTTTGAAAAACAGAAGATTTTTGTTTGAAATGATCCTATGAAACAGACAAAAAATTATATTTTAGGTGCCTTATGTAATCATATCTTCCACAAAGACTCTTGTATCTTAAGCAAACTCACACACACAACAACCCAATCAACTAAAACAAAAATCCCCAAACAAAATGCAAGTATGCTTTCATAAACTAGAGAGTGGTATGTTTTCAGATACCAAAGCTATATTTCTATTCCCTCATTTATCTTAGGAAATTAATATACTTCCCTTGATCTTCATATTATCTTTTAACAATTAATGAAACGAATCACATAATAATTGGCAGGACTGTCTTTGGCTGGAAAATAAATGACTTCCTCCAGCTCTTCACATGCTAAAGGAATGTATTTCTATCTGAAGCATGAATAAAGGATGGAAGTCACCTGTTTCCCATTGTTCCCTTATATACAAATCTGATGGCTCAAAATTATTGTTGTGAGGGAAAAAATTGGTTGATATTCTTAATTAAACCTGTTCTTTTATTCTGTCTGCTCAGAGCTTGTTATGTATACTCTGAGGCCCTGGATTCCCTGAAGAGATAACTAGACAAATTCTTGACTGTCCTAGTTTGTCCTATTTTCTCCTTCTCCTTGGAAATTAAGTAAGCTTTTTTCCCATTTCATTTTGCCAAATGCTTGAGTCAGTGAAAAATAAATGTCTTTTTAAGCAGACAGTGTAAATCGTTCTCTCTTAATGGATTCTATAACTAACCTGTAAATTAGATCAGAAAAAAAATGAAAGAACTCTTCATTTTGGTTTCTTTCTTTAAAAAGACTTTTACAAATAATGAAAGCTTTGGATCTCACACTTTATGGGGGTTTTTTTGACTATAAAATATGTGAGAAATTTAGGTTTTTCAGCTAAATTGCAGCCTTCTCAGGAGAGTAATACTTTTGAAATAAAAGTTTTCTCTCCTTCTCTCCTTCCAGGCAATGAGATCTTTGTTTAAGAGAGGTTATTTTCCTCTTCTGTAGAGATACTCATATTTCCAGTTACACAGTGAAAAAATACATTGAACATCATTGAAATGATGTCCAGCAGGGAAATCTTAAGGGGAAAAAAGTTAGAGTGTGACTCTCCATACAGTTTATGGGATTTAAGGGGATATCACAGAGGGCTTTAGAACCACTTGACCCTTTCTCTTTAGCACCAATATATATATATATATATATATATATATATATATATATATATATATATATAGTGTGCATACTCGTGTCTTACAAGCCATTGGCAAGCATTGCCTCCCCCTCATTCCCTGAACAATTTAGTTCAAAAGTGTGACTGTCCATTGCCAAAGTTTGCTTAAAAATTTGTAATGCTTCAGAAGCTCAGAAAAAAGTATTTCATAAAGCTTTTTATGTGGAATATTATTGCTAGTCACAGCGTGTTTTAGAATGAAACTCTGAAAATTACTGGATCTGCTACTTAGAGTGGTAAAGTTTTCATTTACTATGTAGAAGTGCTGGAAATTAAACATAAAATCTGTTCCCTCCGGTATTTACTCAAGAATAACCATTAACAGTATACATAATGTAGCTGGATGTATATGTTTTCCTAAACTAATTGAGTTCCAGAACTTTCTCAGGGGCATAGTAGCTGATTGATACCTGGTATTATTTTGTAGAAGAAAATGTTTTTAAATTAAGGGAGAAGATTAGACTTGATGATCAGTCCACCACAGAAAAGAGAAGCTATGGAAAAATTTTTCTTTTTTCCTATTTGTCCAGACTATAAAACCAAATGGAAGATGTTTGTCATGAATTGCGTTAAATTTTAACAATATAATAAAAGGTTAGATGCTTTAAATAAAGTTTTATAGATTTTGGGTTTTAGTAAACAATTTCTACATAGAAATACCATATATTTCATAGACAAAGACAGGAAAATGTAAGCATTTCTCCTATTTATTTTTTCAAACATCAGAAATGTAAACATTTTAAAATGTCATAAATAAAACTTTCCTTCTCATATGGTCATATATGTATATATAGCTATATTAATTGGCATTATGCATCATATAACTTTTACCTCATGCATCTTCATATTTTAAACACAGAAGTATGTCTTTTAGAATTTCAACAAGAAAAGCAACAACACATACAGAAACCCACCATCACAAAACCCCCTTCAGATTCTTCCTCAGGTATTTTTTACTCACATGTTGTGAAGTGGAAATCTTTTGAAGTTTATCTTTCTTCTTTCTTACTTATAGATTTCTCTTTCTCCTCTCTTGTTTCAAAGAGAAAGTGAAATAAACAAAGAAAAATATAGAGACTTTGGGAGTTGTCTGAAAATTCAGACACTTGAGTTCAAAGACTCAGAAAGGAATCTTACTTTTATAATTTTTTTTTTAATTCTGTCAATGTTTATTTCCTGTTTTCCAATATAAGGGAAAATCCAATTGCTGCAGTTATTTCCCTTTTTTTCTATTCATTAAGTAAGTAAAGTAAGTGGTTAATGAGAGTGTACAAGAACAAGCAGTTCTTTCCTTTATTTTCTACTATGAAGTTTCATATTTCTGCAATTGCTGAGAGTAGCAAGTATTGTATCTGATTTTGAAAGACATCTGAAAAGAAGATTTATGTTATAGCATTGAAACTTCTAAGTCACACTTAAGAATCTGTGCCTACATAAAAAAAAAATTTGGATTTTGATTAAAGGGGGAACTTTAGTTAATATTATGGAAATGTGGAAAAAAGTCAGTCTTAGATGTTTCCTTCAAACACAAAAATAAGTTTCATGGCCCATAATAGAGACATTAACAAATGGAAGAGAGTCCAACAAGGATAATTAGGGGATCGGAGCATCTCTCAGATAAGGAGGGCTGAGATAGCTGGGACTGTTCAGCTTCAAGTACCGAAGGCTCAGGAGAGTACTTAGCTATGTTTATAAAAATCTGCAGAGAGTGTACAAAGAAGGCATATCCAGGCTCTTAGGAGTGGTTTTGGTGACAGAAAACAAGGCAATGGGTGCAAACTGAAACATAGGATATTCTCCCTTAATATCAGGAAACGCTTTTTACTGTGAGAGTGAATAACACATCGGCACAGATTGCTTGGAGGGGTTGTGAGGTTCCCTCCTTGGGGAAGGAAAAACCAAAAGCAGTCTGGGATGGTTCCCTGTGACTGGCTCTTGACTGGCCCCACTTTAGCAAGGGCCTGGACAGGATCATTTCATAGGTCACTTCCAATGTTAGCCATTGTGTGAGTCTGTGATTTCAAGTTTAGGCAATTCAGACAATATCATGGTTTAATTGCAGCCATCAATGCAGATCCACACAGCCACTCTTTCACTCCCATTGATGGGATGGGGAAGAGAATTGGGAGAGAAAAAGTGAGAAAACTTATGTATTGAACTAGTTTAATAAGTAAGGAAAAATCTGTTCACACAATCAAAATAAAATGAGGAATTCATAAGTACAGCACTGTATGGTATGGAATATCACCAATATTGGCTGTCCTAGATGTGCATCCCCAGCTGCCTCACTGGGGCAGGATGTGAGGCAGAAAAAGTCTTGATACTTTGTAAGCACTGCTCAGAAATACAAAAAAAAAATAAAAATTTGGTGTTATAATCTGTTTCCATCACAAATCCAAAACAGTCCAATGCAAGGTACTGTGAAAACAATTGACTCTATCCAAGCCAAAAGCAGTATAGACAATTAGGCTTCTCTTCTCTTAGAAAATTTTTCATTGTTAATATCAAAGATACTCATGACTAAGATGCCCATGACACAAATTTCAGTTGGGTACAGCACAGAGTGCATTTATTGTATGCTGCTATAGGGTTAGGTATGTTTTAGGGGCTTTTCACATATATTTTATTGGCTCAATGTGAAAAGGACAATAATAAAAGTAATGACAAAAATATTAAAAGTTCTCTATAAATGTAATTTGTTTTCCTCACACTGAACAGTAGTTTATGTCAGAAGTTGTATTGAAATCAAAAGCCAGAGAACGGTGAAGCAATTAGGTCTAAAAGGAGTCTTTAATGAGCAAAGGCTTCACCCATTCCAATATTTAAAAACTTAAAGCAAATCCTATCTATAATTAAGGCTAATGACTTTTAATTTAATTTTCTATTTTCCTGCTTTGGGATAAAGGAAACTGCTGTCTAGGCACAGGAGTAATTAGGAAAAAGAAACAAAAAACAAGTAACAGCTACCTGCAGTAAAGTAAAACTCATGCAAAAAATGCAGCAAAACATCATTTTTTCTCAGTAGATTTGCTTGGATTTAAAAGCTTGTCAAGGTCTCAAGGTCTTACAAAATGAGGTAGGAGAATTTTTCCTACTAGAAATAACAAGACAAATATATGACTCTGACTTGGAGAAAGCATCTGATGAATTCATCAGATTGTGTCTTTGTTCCATAAAGCCACACAGTTCCATCAAATATCATGTAGCTTAAAATGTCTTTTACTTTAAACAGGACAGCTGAGACATATCAAATGGAAACAGCAGGTGATAGAAGAGACAATTGTTTCTATGAGAATAAGTTAAAATACCAAGTGGGGAAAGGCCCCATTTTAAGCTCCTCAACTGCTTAGTCCAAATAAATGGAAGAGGCAAAATGAGGGAAAATTATATGCTGTTATCTGGTAATGAAGAATATAGTTTCAGAAAACTTTTTCAGATTTTGATACCTCTAAGTATTCACATGGCAAGAGGCCAGCATAGGAGAAAGACCAGTATTTTGCTCAAATATATGAGAAACTGTTATGATTAAAAATTGGTCTGGTTTTTCCTCCAGTGTTTCCTCTGACCAGAAACCCTGTCTTAGACTTGGAAAAAAGTCCATGATAAAAATTCAATTAACTGGTGATAAAACAAATATTTTCAACAGTGAAGTATGCTGTTGAAAAGTTCCCTTTAGATTCTTGGTTTCTCATAAAAAGCAATAGCAATTTGGTCTCAGGATTATAAATTATAACCCAAAATTTTGTGAGCTGACCTTAAGTAAGCCAACTAAAATAATCTAAGAAATATACCATGTAGTCAAGGATTAAGCCAATATCTCCTGGCTCAGAGGTTTTTTAGTTTGTACAGAACAGGATAAACTGCACTGATCTGTGCTTCATAGTGCCACTGAAAAAATGACAGAAGCAGTTAAACCATTTTCCACAATAGTCACAGAGGTTGCAACAGTGCAGATTTAATCTAAATTGTTTTATTTAAGTGCAGACACATCCTTTGTCCCTTGCAACATCAAGAGTCACCAACTTAGTGGTGACTGCAAAGAACCAAATTTTGTTTGATTTTAAGGAATTTTGATTGAATGTTCTAATAGCAATCCAAGTTGATGTGCTCAAATGAATAAGTTAGAAAAATATTTTTTTTAACTGTGCAATATCAATGTAATGGAATTCTGACTGTTTGCTGAAAACATATTTCTGCAAAATATGGTGTCAACAAGGGAAATAGGAGAGGAAGTAGCAAACAATAAACAATAGAATTTCCACCTAAATATTTGCTTCACCCTGCATATAAACTAAAAAAATCATTCTGGAAATAAAAAAAGGATTATATGGGTAACGGGCAGAATTAGAATTCCTAGAAAATATGCCAATTTGTTTTTCATTCCTCAGCATGAATTTTCATGAATTAGGCTCCATGCAGTGACTAAAGGGGAAATGTGACACAGGGTTACTAATTGCTGAGCTGAAAAACACACATACAGAAAAAAAAAAGTCTCTAATTAAATATTTCCATGAATATTAATGGTATTTTAAAGAAGAATTCAGAGAAAAAAAAAAAAAGAAACATCCAGCTGGCTGCCTAAAGCATTTAGATTTTGATAAATGATAAAAAGAAAGGAAATAAATCTCATATCCAGTCAACTGTTGCAATATTCCCAACTGATTTTTGACTACAGCAGGAAAACATTAGACATTCTAGAGTTTGAAAGCAAGAGGCATTCCACACCTCTATCAATCATATCTCTGATATTAGTAGGGATTTTCTATCTTAAACTGAGTCAGAAAAATTTAATCCAATCACTTGGTATTTATCATACATAACAGTTGGAAATTGAATAATCTAACACTAAACTAAAGACTTTGCACCCCCCCCCCCCCTTACTTTGACAACTAACCTAAGAACTGGAATTTTGGTCCCACTGTCAACAACTGATTGAGCTCAGTGACCTCAGGTCTGGCTCCTCATCCAATCCTCGGGATGCTTGTGGTGGCACCACCCAGGCTGTACACAGGCAGCTGCCTGGAAAACTTCCTTGCCTGTGTGTCAGAGAGCTTGCTTCTGGAAGAAACCTGGTCTCACATTGTATCTCTTGTCCACTGCACTGGAGCTAAGGATACCACTGGATAATACCAGAAGAACACTTGTACAGATTCATTTTGTCTTCCCTCAAAGCTGATATGAGGACTGTGGCTCAGCACAGGCTTGTGGCCAAATTCTGCAGAAAACATACAGGAAACCACAACAGAAAATCAATACTTTCTTGAATTTTCTTATCAACTTTTATACTAAACACATTTACCTTTTATATTTTTAAAATCCTACTTCCTTTACCTGTGATTTATTAGTATCATTATTTCCTATTTTTCTCTGTGCTAATTCTCTCATTTCAGTGCATTGATTCTTGTGAGCTACATTAAATCCTTTCCCACAAAAACTGCCATGACTTAGCCCCTTACTGCTATTCCATCCCCAGTATCATCCTCTGATAATGGGTCTTCATTTCTTTTTCAATTTCTTTGAGTTTGGGTTTTTGTTTTTAGTTTGTTTATTTGTTTCTGTGGGGTTTTCTTTTGCTGTATTTAATATATATAGATATAATGTATATATATATGTATACGTATTAAATATGTGTGTGTGTACGTAAAATGACATCTTCTTTAGTTTCCCTCATTTTTCCCAGCCAATGTGTAAAAATATTTAATTTGTACACTTTTATAAGCCACCTCAAAAATATAAGTAAGGCAAATTGTTAGGAGCTGAGGTACTTCATTTCAGAGAGTATTTAATTTGTATGAACACCTATAATTACAAAGCAAGGCTTCAGAATAAATGGGAAGGGAGAATGTGCACACAAAAGGTGCTTTATCCAGTTTTTGCAAGATTTGGAATTTTGAGGAGATCTGAGAATTTTTGTTGCTAAGGAAACTGCATCTTTTAGCTCTATTTTCAGACCTGTCTTTTCTGATTTTGTTGCTATTACATATTTCTTGAGTAAAAAAATCTGTCTTCTAAATACAGTACAGTTAACATTCCTACTTTGGTAAAAATATTAGGAAAATGAATTTGGAGGAACATGTATGAGTACTAAAGAAATTGACAGATACTGAAGAAAATGTATTCTGCCCTAAAAATATTCAAATTTTTTTGAATAGTTTTTCAAACTGTTCCCGTCCCTTAATGTTGCCAATATTAAATATTTAGAGACAGATGAATATTCAGAAGGCACACTGAAAGGCCTCACTACACAATTTTTAGTTCATTTGTTTTTTCCTAATCCTGGGAAGCCAGTGTCCTTTCTGATAATAAATTATTTGGTTAGTCTCTTCACATTGTTAATATTCTGTTGCAGAACATTCTGTTACTTTTATGGCATACCATGAATAGCTATTCTTAGAAATTAAAACATGTATCCATTTTCTGTTTATTCTGTGTGTTGCTCTCTTCACATGTTATGGAAGAAAAATTAGGAACTCTCATTTCACATTTCAAACCTATTTAGGTAAAATATGAAAGAACGGAATCCTGATCAGATTCACTGCTTTGATATAAAGCATTATCTACTTCTATTACATCTTCTTTGGGATAAGGTGAAAAGGACTGAACTTTGCATTCTAAGAAGTCTAACTTCACCTATTTGCATTTACTTACCTTTACAACTCCTAGTAGTTTTGAAAACTCATTTATTACCAAAAGTATGGAATCATTTTCACTGCCAATTAGCTTTATGCTCATTAGGGAAAACAGTGACTTATTCAGAAATTTTATAACTATTTGCAATAACTAGGATCATTAACAGACCATTTTGTAATTCTACTCAAAGAACTTGTATGTAACTTCATTTTCTGCAGTTTTTTCAGTTTCTGAATTTTTTCAGGCATATCTCTTGACTTGGAAAAAGACTATGCATATAGAACTCTTTGTGCAAAGTTGAGGGTAGCATATTTTGAGTTATAAATTTTTTGGGGAAACATGTTGGCCTGGAAAGCAATGCTTTACATAATGTCTGACTTTGGAAATGTGTACTCAGATACATTTTCTGTAAATATTCCGAATGTGCTTTGACTTTGACCTCGTGGAACTACTAAGGTGATGTGTTTTCCATTTTCCCAGCTCTGCACCAAGATTGCCAGTAACAGTTTGATTTATTGTCTGCTCTAGTTTTTGAATTGAGTGATTGCTTCTTGAAAATTTTCATAGGGAAGGTGTTAAATACCAGAACGGTTATTTTTCATCATTATGAAGGTAAGGAGAATTATTATGAATAGTCTTATATTGCTCCTATATTGGAAATAACTCTCCAAACTTCAGGGGATTTGAAGGAATATTAAACTGCCTGAGTCTCATGTTTGTTAGGAAAGCTGAAGGGGTTACGCCAGTTCTTCAGTCTGTTGTATTATTTGTTTTGAGACACCAGATACTTGTAAAGCAAATGTAGTAGTGAGGTGTCCTTTTCCTCACTGATCTCAACTTTCAAATTCTGAAAATGCACTTCTTAATTTTTGCCATTCTTCTCCTATTTCCTTTTCCTATGATATGTTCTTGGACAAAGTATTTTTTTAAACAAAATAATCTCTTTCCCTTTGCTTAATATTTTAGACCCAATATTCTACACACTTACAAAATCATTGGCTTAAAAACGTAACTCAAAATTTAGGGTTCAACTTAAGATCTCGCAAGGTTCCAAGGAGTAGTGTCTTCTGGTATTACAATCTTGGAAAAACAAATGGGGTCTATGCATAACTAAAGAGAGCTATTTACTGTGCAACTGGTAGTCTTTGTCAATGCTAAAGAGAAATCAGATCAGTATATCTAGTGTTTATTTCTCTCTTACAGAGTTTTTGAGATATTATATATAAAAAGATCTGGGGGTCAATAGGAAGTGAACAGAATGAGAAGCACAGCTGAATAAAATTCACATGATAAACTTTTCAAAGTACTATTTTCTTCACAGAGGATGTAAGTACTCCCAAACTGACAACTGTACAAAGGGTCAAGATATCATGTTGTTAGGATAATGTTGATCAGAACTATTAAGGTGTTCCTGAGAAATGCCTCTGCTCTGCTAGTTTGTACCCAGTTAGTCTTTTTCAGTAGCAATCACAGGTAAAAAATTAGAACTCAACAGAGCTGTGAGAAACAGGAAAGGTGGGAAGAAAAAGAATCGACTTCCACTGAGTCACATTGCAGAAGATACTGCTGCAGACAGGAGGTGGAAAGGACCTGGCCTTCCTCAGAGACAATCTCCTCTCAAAGAAAGATTCTTCTGACAGAATAAAGGAAGACAAATTTGGAGTGTTTCTTGTGAAGTTTGGATCTAACTTGTAACTTCACCTATGTGAATTGTTGTTCAGCACATTGGAAGAGCAGAAAATCTACAATGACTTCTAGAAAAAGCTTATTTTTCTGTATTGGCTGTGAAGATGAGCCCATTAACATAAGAAGTTTAGCTGAGCACATAGGCTCAGTTGGATGAATCAGATTTTCTTTTTGAAGATCTACATAAATGTAATATTTGCAGTTTAAAACCCATGATATTATGAACCTGGACTATTTTACAATATAAGTTTTAGTTTTTGCATTTCAGAATAATCAAATTATATGTTTTAAAATACATTTTAGGATACTTAAATTCATTTTGACAGAGCTTATATTTTAAATAGAATTCTTAAAAACTGGATATATATTGATACAAAGTAAATGTTTGCAGATATCAGCAAATGCATCAATTTTAGCCTTTCTAAAATTTGTTTCCTTCAGAAATTTTTTGTTTGTTTTAGATAATGTAGGTGCAACAGACTAACATTTTATTACTAGAAAATTGTAATAGCTAATTATTTTGCACCCAAAAGTATACTCACAAACAAAGCAGATATTTTTTTTCAGTTTACAGATGTTAAAATGCTTTGTAATGTATGCATGAAGTATAATATCTCAGTTACTGAAAGAGTTCTGTGTTTAGCCATAATGCTACTATATATCATGTTCAGATTCTTGAGAAATTACTTGGTTTTAGACTGATGTGCTGTTGCTATGTGATTAATAGTAGTAGCAGCAGGTAAAGATGTACACTGGTACATACATACAACTTATTATCTTCTTTTGTGTTGTTGCAACTTGAGAAATATTCAACTGCTTTACGTTTCTGAGAGGAGCTTCCTGGGAACAGCATAGGAGTCAGACCATTCCATGGTTCATTCCTGTTAGGCTGCATGCAGCCAGCCCCTGGTTCAGCCCATGCTCTGTGAGCATCAATTCAGGCCATTCGGTGACTGTCAGCCTCAGCCACTGGGGACATTCCTCAATAAATATAAGTAATGCCAGCATGACCTTAAGAATCATAAAATACAATTTTTTTTAATTCCTTATAACACTGTAATAACCCTCTTAACACCTTCATATATGCAGGCTAATAACATCTGGCTCCTTTATACAAGAGATACAAATATATAAAATACTGAAGTGTCATCTCTAAATACTTTCTGTATATCTGGACGCAAGACTCTAACTTTGAAAGGCTTATAATATCACAGTGAAAAAAAATGAGAATAGTAGAAAAACCCTGCAATTTTCCTAATTTATTAAATACTTCATCATCACTGAGAGCTCAGGTGAACCCTCAAATCTGTTAATGAACTGGATACTATCATTTACCAGTATGAAGAGAACAATGGTTAGGCAGGGATAGTTTCACACACTGAAGTTTTGCTTTAGGGAAACTCACCTTCAGTCTGTTTTATCTAGTGCCAAGCACCAGCATCCCTGCTGAGGCTTCCCTTTGTAAATCAGACTCAAGACAGCCTCTATGATGAATTGCTGCAAGTGTGTTACTAAGGTTGCTGATCCAGGCTAGAGTCAGGCTTCAAAGTTACTAAGGTGTTCTTACTTTAGTAAGTGGTGCCTGCACTGGGTTCAGTTGCTCAGTCATAATTTGAATTGTTACACCCATTGGTGCAATACAGGTGGCACCAGTCACCCTGAACTGTGTCTGGGTTAATGAATTAAACAGAGCCATGCTTAATTACTGGGCACAGCAATTACTTTTTCTTTACTGATCAATGATCAAAATAGTCCTTGACATTTAGAACTTTGGGACTGTGTAAACTAGTGCTTCCCCAAATGCTTCTCAGTCACAGTTTAGGACAGTAACATTCTTGGCTGGTTTTGAAGGCCGAGAGATCTTATAAAATTATATGTTCAGTTCTCTGGATGCATTGGCCTTTGTGTTTGGGAAAATGCCTCCTCATACTTCATTTAGCAGCAAAAGTGTAATCATAGGGACCAGCCAGAAGGGAGTTGCTCACGTTAAGTCAGAAGGGAGCTCCACATTAAAAAAGGTCTTATCTTTGCCAGTTTGAGTAGAAGGCATTGAACAGTTTGTGTGGGATTCAGGTTGTGTCTGAGTAACCTGGTCTAGTGAAATGTGTCCTTTCCTCAAGGATGATCTTTACAGTCCCTTCCAACACAGGTTATTATTCTATGACATATGTAACTACTTGTTTGTTTTTTTTTAATATATACTTTTGTGCTTAAGTATAAAAAAATCAATTTAAAAAAGCACCATGAAAGATATTTCCATATATAGATGTATATATTATTTATCTAAATCTTGTGAATAAATGCAGGAAATGTAGAAATGTAGAATATAGGAAATAGGAAAATAATTTTAGTATATTTATTTACTGCATATAATCAGTTTTTCTCTCCAAATTTCCAAATTATATTTGATGTGAGCAGAATGGATTTAAGTCTTGCTTTGGGCAAAAAGAGACGAAAACAGAGCCTGTCTAACCAGAAACTCTAGAATTGAATAGGCAACATATTTTAGAGAGTTGTCTTTGCTGAAACAGTATGAAGCCTCAGCCAGTGGACATTAACTTTTAACACTGAGCTTCCCTGCAGTGCATTTCAAAAGAAGCCTGTAGACTATGTTTAAGAAGAAAAACAGGAGAAAAGTATGCAGACACCAGAAGCTGTGGAGACTTTTAAAGCCTCCATGAGTTTTGAAATATGATTTGGGTTGGTTTTGGCTCTGAGAACTTTGATTCTGTAATTCCCCAAACAATTAATGATTATTTGGTTTAAGGGGAAAAACCTATTTCTTAGAAAGATTCACTGATGATCAGCTGAACTTCCCGATTTATTCAGAGTGAATTTTAATCCCTCTACAGCACAGCCAATAAAAAAGAGGTATTCTGACTCACAGTCCTACAATTAGAGTCAAAGAAGCCATAAACTCTAAGAGCTAGCTTTGAGACTAATTAAAGAAAATATCTAAAAAATAAAAATTCTGAGTTGAATTCAGTTACAGAGTCCATAAATGTAGAAATATCTTATTGAAATATGAGACTGCACATTGGAAAATATAGTGAGAAAATCTGGAAACCCTGCTGTCATAGACAGAGTGCTCATGAGAAAGGAATGCCTTTCTCTAGACCTATCTGATATTTTCCACCACCTTGGGAAATACGGACATAGGTATGGTAATCAAATAACCTTCCTACTTTCCTGTTCCCTGCACATAAATTAGACTTGCAAGCTGTAGAAGTAACTATAAAAAGACAATTTTGTTTCCTTGCAACTGTTTTTACATTTAAAGAAGTCTCCAAAATATGAGTATGAGTAGGGAAAATCCAAATTTTCTGTATTACAAACCACAGCTTTGGCTTGGAATAGCTGCAATCACCAAATTAGTGAAAGTGTTAATCATGATGTGAATCTGAGCCATTAGTTATCTGCCTCCTCACCAACTCCTTAGTATTAAAAGTGCCTTCAGCAATCCACATTCTTCTAGCTGGTATGAAAATGATTCCCAGGTATCACATAATGTAAAAAAAAAAAAAAAAAATTATTAAAGAACAATTTTAGGAAGCATCAAGGAATCTGTAATTTAGAAATCAATTTTCTGTTCTGGAATATTCTGCCAGGACTGATAAGATCTTCAGATATACAAATGAGCATCCATATATGGTTTTGCTTAATTAGAGAGTCCCACTAAACATTAAAAGGTTTTGCTTAATCAGAGATTGTCACTAAGAGTGAAAGAGAATTTTTGGGAAATATGAACAAAAATCATGATAGGACAGACATCTTTTTTTTTGTTTTTTCTTTCCAGGAAAAGTTAGTCAAATAGATTCTACGTTTAGTTGTAACATCAAATTTTCTATTTTCAAGTGACCTTGTCCTTCCTTATTTTTAGTGGGGTGTTGTAGTGCGTTTTTATACTTTGTAATATTTTGAAGTAGTTTTGTTTTGTATCCCCATATTTTTCCCAAATGGTTTATCCCAAACTGTACCCCCCTCCCTTTACCTGTGTTATCCCTCTCCCGGGATGAGATCATCCCCAAACCCCCACCCTGGCTCTCTGTCAATCACTCAGCATCCCATCCCCTCCATCCAGAAGTTTTGGTCCAGGTTGTCGAGTGATGAGCCAGAGGCCAGGGGTCAGCCCCCCAAGCCTTGCCCCATACGCTGTCCTGTGTGTCTATCCCCCAGCATCCATCCCTTAGGGTCACTCATTGGTTGGTAAAATGTTCTCTACTTTTGGTTTCCACCTCCCTTTAAATGTGACCTTGGCACATCTCCCGGGGCTCTTGGCAGGAGGGCCCTGAGGTGCAGCAGCTCCTTCGGGACTCCTAATAAAACCTTGGATTAACCCCTGCTAAGAGTCGGCCCTTTATCTTCTACCGATGTCTCTGGTGTCTCTTGTGCTGCACAGGCGCCCAGCCCAGGTGCCCTCAGCACCCTTGGGGCACAGAGAGTGTCTCCCCCCAGCCCAGGTGCCCTCAGTACCCTCGGGGCACACACAGTGAGTGTCTCCCCGCTGTCGGGGCTGCCCCCCGGTGTCTGCCGACTCGGGACTGGCCCAGGGTTCCTGAGAGGCTCCCAGAGGGACCGAGACAGTGGGGAAAAAACAATCAAAGTAAAACAGAAAGACAGAAAACTAGAACCTCTTGGGCCTGTTCTGTTACTGCTAAATACAATCCAATTAAGATCTCATATCAAAGCTTAACAATATATCTTATGTCTTAATGAATTGTAAACAAATTAGGATTTTAAAATCAAGATGAAGTGGTTGTAAATGCTTCTAAATGTTGGATGAAGAGCCATTAAATATCTTAGAACATCAGTATCGTACTGTAGTTTAATATTACATTTTAAAAAATCTATTAATATGATACCCTCCCCTCTAAGAGATACAACAGTTTATCATGAGGCAAAGAGAACAATCGTCAAAATTATTCATGATTGTCTATTACACCTAAAACCAACTATTAATAACTTTCATAATCTCCTTCAATATTTTTGTCTTTTATGCTTTTAATAAAGTTTAAAAAAATAAATCATTGCTTGTTTACAGAATATATTATCCACAATTGTTAGCAAAGTCATTAAAAATAGGCAAATAGATTCCTTTATAGAAATAATATTTTGTAAGTCTTGATGATGGGCTTTTAATGAAAGGCATAAATCTAATCTCAATATTTGCAAAAAATCTGTTTCAAAACTGCTTAGACACTAAATTCTTCTGTTTCATGTTGCAAATTAAAATTTCATAACCCAAATGCTGAGAAGATAGCTATCAAAATGTTGCTTTTAAAGAGACACAGAAGTGCCATGGAAATACAGCTTCTATCTTATCTTTTAGAGGGTTGAATATAGAAAGTGAAATTGGAAAGTTTCAAGACAATCTAGGTGATGAAAACAGACATTACTCAACACTAAGAGCAGGGTTATGTTCAAGAAAATTATTGCATATGATAACAGGGTTGCTATTTGACTACATTCATTTTGCTAAGAGCATTAATCCTAGAGAATAGTCTTTTCCTATGGCTAGTAATTTAAGCAGTACCAAGTGGATAACCCCTTCTGAGATGTCTAGTCACTTCAAACAACTCAGCATATCAGCAAGAGTCTACTTTGGGCTTCCTCTGATTTTAAATCACACACACACACACACACACACGTGCACATCCCCCTTTTTTAACCCCAGTTCATAATATCTGGACTGAAGTAAAGGCTATGCTAAGTAATCAGGTATGGTAAAAGATGAAAAGCCTACTGGGTTGCTGTTGAAACACATCTTTTACAAGGCACAATTAGGCAGACCTGCTACAGTCAAACCCGTATTTCTAAGATTCCCTTTTGTGGAAAATCTCCCCAAATCCAATAGTTTTAAGTTGGAGTGAGCTACTTAGGAGATACATATTCTTTCAGCCTTGAATTATGAAAGCAGACATGAATTTTCTCCCCTGATCTTCAAAAGCTGATTATGTTAGCAAAGAAAACCAGGAACTGTAGTTTTAACTGTATACTCTGCAGATTCAGATTATGCAGTTAACTAACTTTTTCCAGTGAAAAGTGTCCCTGCCCATGGCATTTGGAACTAGATGATCTTTGCATTCCCTTTCAACCCAAATCTTTTGATGATTCTAGGAAATCTGAGAACATTTTCAAGCATATGCTATTATATAAAACACTAGGTTCAACTTGAATTTGAAATATATTTGAATATCTGTTAGTAATGCTCTATATCTCTTCCATCAAAATATTG
This sequence comes from Molothrus aeneus, assembly GCF_037042795.1. Taxonomy (NCBI): domain Eukaryota; kingdom Metazoa; phylum Chordata; class Aves; order Passeriformes; family Icteridae; genus Molothrus; species Molothrus aeneus. The sequence goes on along the minus strand of NC_089646.1, from coordinate 139,717,450 downwards.
ATAGTGTGTATTTTAAGTTAGATTTTTATTTAATGTGTTTCTTACTGCATACTTTTTTAACCTCAGAAGACATTCTGAACTGCACTTCTGTTACTTGAACATCTATTTGTATTTTATTGCAAAACAGTCTAGAAAAATAATTATATACAAATGCTGGAATGAATCATCTGAATTGGGCACCATGAAAAGTAACACAGTGCAGAGTTGAAGAAATGAAACAGGTGAATAAATATGAAAAGAAGGGTTATCCTCCTTTAATATTTTCTCTTTCTTTTATAGGCTATAAAATTTATAATTATGCTGATTGTTGAATTCAGAAGATTTTATGCACTAAATAATAACAGACCTTTTCTCTGAAGAGCAAATAATTTCTTCCCCTCAAGTAGAATTTTTTTCTTTGCTAAACCCCTGACTTTTTTCTCAGAAAAAACAACAAAATTAGGTTTTTTACTAACAGATCAAAGCATCTTTACTCCTGCTTCTGAATTGAATCTCAGCTGGGTGTGGGAGTAACTTCTTGCATGTGTTTTATTGCTTCTATGAAAATGAGAGCTGACTGTGGCAGGATTCCTACAGAGTCAGTTTGTCCCAGAGCCAGAACGGGAGAGTTATTTCTTTTTAGAGCAGCAATCACTACAAGGCCTGATGCAAAACAGCCAGACACTTTCTGCATAATCTTTCTCTTCTAGATCACCACATGGTAAGAGGGAAAGAAAGAAACAGCACAGCCAAATACACACCTAATAAGTCTGAAATATCCAGCAATAATTCTACGATGACAACAACAAAAAGCAAGTGTTCACTGTAGTGCTGACATGACAGCAATGCTGTGTTTCAGAAAAGTAATAATGATATATTACATAGTTTTAATGCTTACAGTTGGTGTTCACATATGGAGCTCTTTGTTTCATGGTTTGAAGTATATGACAACTATAGTGGGAAATAAAATTAAAGATTTGAAATAGAGATATAAATGTTGTGACTATAAAGAGAGTGAAGGATCAGAACATGATGCATTTCAGCAGGGTTCAATCAATGTTGTGATCAACTTTCAAAATTTAAGATCATAAACCATAGCAATATAAATCAAGGAAAGAAGTTATTCACACTCTTAGAATATGACAAGAGAAAAAACAATGGCAAAATCAAAAAAAAAGAAGTCCAAACTATACAAAAAGAAAAAAAAAAAGAAAAACGAAAAGAAAAAGAAAAAAGGGAAAGTCTCATTAACAGGAAAAGTAGTCAAGAAAATTCTCAGATTGCAAAGGAATTTGGGAAAATCAGGATTGCTGAGAACTATCTCACATTAAATAGTAATAAGTTCTCCAGAAAATGCTGAGGATCAAAATGTGCAATGAGAGAAGTCTTTTGTGGTTCTGTCACTTATGATTCATTAGAATTTTTGTTTTCTTGGTTTCCTTTATAATTGGCTCAGAAACAACCCTCTAGGCATTAACTGGATTAGATTACTCTGTTAAAGTATCAGCAGTTTAAAAAATATTTTCCCTCTGTCAAGTTTAATCGAGGATCTACTTTCAATGCTGTGGGTTATTTTAATTTAGATTAATCTCTGGTGATTTAATTGCATCCAGGTGTCATGGATGTCCTCATTTACTGTTTCCAGGGTTTTAGCTTCCTCCCTGGAATTGACTGCCAAAATTGTGCTGCCCTGTTTTATTTTGTCAGGTAGATGGTAGTTTCAGACAAGGCATGCTGCACCCCCACAGAGCCATCATATCTGTATGCTCTCTATTTTGTATGGCTTCTTGAGGTTTTTTCTTTCTTTTTGGTCTGGAAATGTGATCCAAAGATTACAGTAGCAATGCAATATTCATGTAATTCTGAAGATCAAAAATCTAAGGCCTCCATGTTCCCAATGAATGCTTATTTTAGAATGGGGTAGAGGATAAAAAGGGGGTAAAAAAAGCTGGTCCAGAAGTTTCATTGTATTGTGCAAGGTTAAGGAAGATTAAAAAAAAAAGTAAAAATACTTCAAAATTTGCATTTTAAGAAGACTAAGCAGAGACAGGAAAAACAGAAAAAAAGACTTTATCTCTTATATTCAGAACTACAGCTCAGCTCTGTTTTCACTCCCATTCCCTAGCGCCTTCTTCCTACCCTTCCCTTATCTCAAAAGCTCTTGCTTCATCATTCCTTTAATCTATGGCAACAAAATCTAGAGCTCCTCTTCCATTTGCAGGATGCCTCTATCAAATAAATCCTTGATAAAATACTAGATTAAAAAATTCCTTTTACTTGTTATTGCTTATAAGGTGTCACAATTTCCATAGTAAATCAGCACTTAAATTATGTATATTTTCTCAGTAAATATATTAATAACAAAAATTCTTGCTATCTTTCCAAGAGGAGAGAGTAGAAATATTCTGCTTTAAATATTCATATAAATAAATGCATGATACCTAATCTATACCATGTATAACTGATAGTCAAATGAATATAACTTGTATTAACCTTCAGAAACATCTGTGATCTTAAAATACATCTTTGAAATATGGATGTGTGGTATTTATGTATTTGCTTGCATATCTCATGTCTATAAAACACATCATATGAAAGACTGGAGTGTGAGAACCCATGGTGATAAAACCTGGAATGTCTTCTTCTATTTTTTTTCTCTTTCTAAACATGTAGCTAATAAAACCTGATTTTTATGTCATGGTCTTTGCACCTTTTTCTTTTTGTACTGAAATTGTTTTAACATTTTTCAGCTACCATATTTCATAAATAAAAAAAATAGTAAACTTGAAGTAAATAAAACAAATTTAAGCCACTAAAACCTTTTCATTATCAGTAAATGATAGGACATTCAATGGCACATATGCATATTTTTTGCCTACATTTGCATCAAAAGAAATTGTATTGTCTGACCATTTGGAAGTTGTCTTGGAGGGTTTTAATGATTAATGTCCCCTTAGAGCTGTCTGAGATCTAGATCCAGGAGGTAATTTAGATGCCATTCTTCAAAAGTACTACTCTTCCAACCAATTTTGATTAAATTTGGTGATCTAAAGTCACTATCTTGCACGATTATATGCAGGTGTCACTCACCCAGACACGTCTGAAGCCCTTCTGTCTTGACTGAGACGACCTGCTGATATTTAGGCTGGATCTCAATGGGAAAATTATTTGAATTATGCGATTTGTATTTATTTTTTTTAAATTTGGACTTCTCTATTGGAGGCTTGTCCTGAGACCCTCAACTGCAGCAATACTTGTGCTCACATCTATTCCTGAACTGCTGCTTCCCATTAGAGTCATGCAGCCTTGTCTAGACAAAAACCATCCAGGCAGGGTCTACAGCAGTTTTCAATTATGCTGGCCAGAACCTGAGCATGCCACAACATCCTGAGCAGTCCGTGATGCTCACAGACAAATTTGCCCACAGTGACCTTAGCCTTGGCCATTAGACTCTATTCTGTTGTACTCTTCAGAGCTCTCAGGAGGGCTTATTCATCAGGAGTGAAATCATCAAGGTGATTCTGATTCATAGCCCATCACCTCAGTCTCTTAACTTTTGTGATAGAAAAGTAGCCAAGGAAGGTATATCTCACAGTATAAAGCAGATGTAAGGCAGTAAATCCTTGCTTTATGTGTTTGGCTCTTTCAGTTCTCCTCAGCTTCTACTCAGACAAAATGAACTTTAATTTACTGATACAATACAAATACCTGCTTCAGATAACCCACACTTCAAGTACATCCTCCAGCTTAATGACATAAAACTATGTTTTGTTAATGGGGATGTAGTTTATGTTCCATTTGGGTCTTTTTAGAATAAATTGATGAATTTTACTGGGTAAAATATCCTGAAAGGCTGTTTTTTTAATACATTCTAAACAATAGGCTAAGGAAAACATAACTGTAACAGCAAATAGTTTGAAAATTGTCAAAATTAGAGATATATAATAATTGTCAAAGTTATATCCAGAAGCTTTGTATCAACAGCTATATACTGAAGTAACTATTTAGATTAACTCTATGTTATGGACCACCGTGCTGGGAGTTTCAGATGAAAAGTATGTTAGTATGTACTGAAAGTCCTCAACCTGAGTGCTGGTCATTGTGACATATGAAATGATCTGCATGATCTAAGCCCATTGATTTCTCATAAGGAATATGTATTAACATATAGGTATACTCAAATGCTAAAGATGGGTGGAAAATATAGACATTTTCCTAAAAAGTCCAAAAATTTTACTTTAAAGAAGAAAGATAAAATGAGTTAGTGTGGGGAAAGACTTCTGAAGGTGTGTGAACTGAAGGAAGAATGCAAGGGAGAGGGTTTTAAAGAAAGCATGAACAGAGATTTTCTTTCAGCTTCCATGGAAACAATGAAATTTTTAAAAATCCATTATCCCAACTCAGGAGAAACAGCAAATTGGTGTGATCACTGATCTACAGCAAATTTTTAAGACTCTTGTCAATGTCCCTTTTGGCCCACTCAGTCAGCCAGGGTTCCCAGTTCCACCCTGTGGACTCATTTAAACACTGATCTATGACAATTCAGCCTATTTGTTCCAAGGCAGATGATCTCTGACTGTCACAACCACCATTAGGGAACTTTGAATCCCACCTGGTAGAAGGAAAAAGTGCTGGTGACAATGCTGACCTCCCTTCTCTTTGATGTTCATTATCTCATTTGTGCCAGCAACCATTGTTATATACTAAATCATAACAAGGAATTGATCCAGCTAAAAAAAAAAAAAAAAGAAATCAAATTTGTGTCCACAAATCACAAATCTACTCTGACTGTGTTTCTTAATGCTTTTTCACATAATCTTAGGACACATTTCTGTTGGGAAATTGCAAGGTAGAAAATTGGCTAGTCTCCAAGTAAGAGTTCTTTCTACTTTCTTAGTTTTTAGATTCTTCCACTTTATAAGCTTTCTGTTAATTTCTTTTTTTGCAAAATAACAAATTAAGTTAAAATAAAAATGCCATAAATAAAACTTTAACATCTTGGAATAGCAATACAGTAAAAAGGTCTAACTAGGCATACTAAGACAATTTATAATATTGCAGGTAGACACCGGGCAATTTTTTTTTGACATTTATATCTTTCTTTCAAATATTATTCTTAAGAATAGGGAGAATTTAAATGTCAATACCAGTTCAAAATAGTCATGTTACCCTTTTTCTTTTCCATGGGGTTCCTTATTATAAATAAATGACCCTGATAACAGGTTTAAAATTCAGTGTATAAAAAGGCATAAAATACTTTCTATTCTGTAACTCTGAGCTTCTATCTTTCAGGTAAGCACTCTGGATGCAATGTGCTTACTGATTAGAGGTTACCGATTAGAGATAAGACATGTCCTTTCCTATACAATGTTGGTTTTTTTGGGCACATGGCTTTCTTGAAGCAAAAGTTGTCTCTAAGGTTTTTGTTCTTAGAGAAATGTATCAATTGCAGAATGCAGTATTTTACATGGATTTGAATAAGATTAAGTTCATAGCAGATATTTATTACATCTGCTTCTGTACTAGCTGCTATGCAATGCAGAGATTTTTGTGGGAATTGTTGTTTTCAGGCCAGAAAACATACTCAGATGAATAATCTCAGATACAGACCACAAAAGGGAAACTGCATCCAGTTTTCACTTCCAGTACAAAGAAATAATTAGATAAAATCTAATGGGCTTAGTAAAAGGACACAAGTCTGGATGGGGCTACAGAACTTACCCTCAGAGTAACAGCTGGGGAAGCTGGGCTTTTTCAGGCTGAAGGGATGTGTTTGGGGTATCTACTATAGCCCTGCCAGTTCCTATGAAGAAGTTAGTGAGAAAACAGAGCCAGGTTATTCACCAAGAAGCAGGAATAGGAGAATGAAGGACAGTGGTCATAAATTGAAATGGAAGCGGTCTGAATTACAAGAAAAACTTCTACTCCACAAAGTAGAAGTATTGAAAGAGGCTGCCTAGTGAAACTGTACCTTTTGCTGAATGTTTTCAAGATTTCCCTGAGCACCCTGCTCTGCTCTTACAGCTGAGCCTGTTTGGGCAGGAGGATGGACTACAGACCTCCTGAGATCCTTTTCAGCCTGAATGATTCAGAAATTCCATGATATCGCAGTGAGTGGCTAAATAGACAAAGAGTCCACGTTTTAAAAGGCAGTGAGGAGTTATATATTTTCCTATTATCAGGTCTGGTATAAAGAGAATATACTTTGGAATATTTTTGGTTAAAAGCCAAAAAAAAAACCAAAAAAACCTCAGTAACATTTCTTAAAAGCACACACTTTCCTACAACAAAAATCAACTACTAAGGCCAAGACTAAACACCTGAAATTTGTGTCTACTCTGTCTACTTATGTAAAAGACAGAGAAATCACTGACAATCTTTTTTGACTTTGAAAAATAATCACATTATTTCCCCTGAAAATTCATTCAACTAATATTGTGTTTCTTTCAAGCAGTATTGAATTGTTGCTTTATTCTACTTTCTTATTATATATTTACCAATTAAATATATACAGAATATATGTGAATATATGTGAATATATTCACATGTGATATGAATATATTGGTCTACCTCATTTTTACATGGAACAATAGTAAATAATGACAATTTCTTTGCTTCCTATTTATTACTATTATCTCTTTCCTATCAGTTGCCATATGTCATCCAGCCTGGACACCCTGTATTATCAGACCTAAAGTTTTTCTTATTTCTTCTCTATTTTAAAATAAATTTAACATTACAGCTATGGTTTCTTGTAGATTTTATTTTCTGTTTTTACATTGTTTCACTTCAACAGCTTCCATGTTTTTTTTCTTTGGTTTTGATTTGATCATACTCAGTTTACTTGTGTTTATTCCTAAGTCTTGTTGATTATTCTTCTTAATTATTGTCTTCATTTTCTCTTCTATTTAGGGATTGGTTTTAAAACTCATGGTCCTATTTCTGAGGCCACATCTTTCTCATTACTTGACCTTAAAAATGTACTCACATATGATAAGAAATGGTTTTCTCAAGATCACAGAATAAATAATAGGAAGTGACCCAGAAGACTGCTACTTCTGCTTCCATTTCCTTTGATTTAGTTATTAAACCATGCACAGAGAAGAGCTAAGGCAAAATGCACTATACCTAAATGATTAGCCTGGTTTCTTTTCATCCTGAAATTTCAAATACTCACATACTGAAGTTAATGAAGCATATATGAATGACTGCAGTAGTTACTTAAAAAGACATTGCTGATGGACCATGTTTAATCAGGGTACTGTCAGAAATCAGGTACAGTATCTTCATATCACAGTAAAATGAATAGAGAACTTAATTAGAAAATCAAAAGGACAAATTGGGGTTTTATCTGATGGAAGGCATTGCTCTCAGACTTCCTACATGCAGATTCATAAGTAAAATGTTGGGGGAAAAAGATGAATCTTGGCAGCATCTCTTGATGGGCATTTTGCACTAAAACATCAAGTCATATTTCCCTGAGGACCAGCCCTGAATCTCTAAAAAGAGATTATTATAAACAATTGAACAGAGATGTCAGAGACCATGTATGACAAATCCTGGTGTCATATGCACATCAATGTGTATGTCATATGTCATCAATGTATGCATACACAAACACACACAAAATGTGAACAAATAAACATGTAATTCAAGGGAAGAAATAATAAAGTAAAATTAATAATTTTAATAAATTAAATAAATTAAATAATAGCAAAGTTTTAGCTCTGATAGACTAGTACCAAGGGAACAATACAAAATAAAAATTCTTGAGCAATGGAAGAGATAATTGTACTAGATAGATGGACAAATATTTCTAATGCAGTACACAGGTCTACATAATTAAAATATTACCATCTACATAATGTAGATGGTAACAAATATTTGCATCTATGGAAACTATACCAAGATTCCTGTAAGGTTCATGGATTTTATATTGTTCTAACTTCATTTTTTTAATTTAGTGACAATAATTGATGTGGTATTGTTAACATAAGGATCATTAATCTATTGGGCTTTATCATTAGCCTTCCTGAATATCACTTTTGGATATCACTGACTCTATATGTTATTTTCTAAGATTGTTTATTTTTATGAAGAAGGGGTTAGTTTTAACCACATTTGATTTAGGTATAGCTGAAGATAAAATTTATTTTGTTTGTTTATTCAATATCATGAATAAAATTTTGAGTAAACCATGAAACTTTTGCAAAAAAATCTTAGACAAACCTGAAACATGAATTTTAAATTCAACAATTAAATAAATACAATATATACAATATATTGCTGTTGGTTTTTAATAACAACACTTGTCTCATGGCTTTCAGTTAATCTGAACACCTCAAAGGACAGAATGGTTTTTTGCCCATTCTGCAATGTCTGCTACTTGTCTTCCTTCAAGTTCTGCATATGCAAGTTTGATTTCACAAGTTGTTCAGTGCAGTTCTTCGAATCTGGACAGCACATATTTTTTTCCCTGGAGAGAATATATGGCTGGTAACAAAAGTATGTGTGCCATCAAGTTGCTCAGAGAACTATAGGCAAACTTTTTTTTTACTATGAACATATAAATTCTTCCTCTGAGATGATAACAAAATATTCTTGAAAGTCAGTGTAAAGGAAAATTAACAACCAAACCTAGGATTGTGAATCTATATTACTCAATTATTTTCTTGTCACATGCTTTCCACCATACTTCATTTATTAATTATGGATACAGCTCTGATCCTGCAAATCAATCCATACTGGAAAACCAGTTAGAGCACATCTATGAGCCCAGAGATCTGGATATGGCAATAAATCTATCACACTGGTAACTCATACCAAAAACTCTGGAGTTTGGGACCCTGGTTTTATTGCAATGTCTCTTAGTATTTAAGGAGTATTTTCCCACTAAACATACATGGAAATAGCCATGAAGAATAAAGGGATATAATTAATGCCTTTGGTATATTTAAGGATGTCCCAAACCCCTATTACCTTCAATGATCACATTAAGTGTCTTATATTTACATTAATTACATTAATTCATTGAGGTCAAAGTTTAGTATTGTCATGGAACACACAAAATGCTTGAAATTTGGACACTAAAAAGAAAATACAGCTATGTAATAAAATCTTTTTATAAAATGCTGTGACTTTTTGATTTTGAAGTGTCTCTTAGACCGAAAATTAACAGCCACGGCTTTTAATGTTTTGAAGGTAATTCTTTGTATATAATTTACCTTGAGAAGGTTAGCTTATGAATGTTTCAAATAATTTTTGTAAGAAAAAATAAGATTAAGACCAATGTGAGCAAATTAAATTTCACAGAGATACTTGAGCTTAGTCATCAATTTGTTTCCGTTCTTCCCAGAAAGAAGAGACTTCTTGCAGCGTAACCTGATTTAATACACACTCATACATCCAGCACAATAGATAATTATGAGTTCTACTTTTCTTTTGTGCATTATTTTCTTTGAAATCCACTCACAGTAAAAAAAATTATGTAATCTTATATTATAGAGATATATTGGCTATTTGAGCTCGGCTGAATACAGCTAACAACAAAGTTGAAAACTTAAGGAAAAGAGGAAATTTCTTAGGGAGGCAAAAAAAAAGGTCTTAGGGGAGGTCAAGAAAGCTGAATATATGGAGGATGCTATGAAGAGTCTTGGCATAGGTAAAATTTACCATTTAATGTTCTATGTAGGAAATCACTTCCACTATGTATTAAAAACACAAATGAATAAACAAACACATAAATAAATATTTTGTAGTCAGTTGAGGTTTTTTTTTTTAATTTGAAATTTCAATGTAATCTTTTGTATTGTTTAAGAAATTAATACCATCTATATATTAGCAATTAGTACCTGTCTATTATTCTGATTGTAGTTTCTATTTTCAAGGCCATATTCAGGATTTCAAGAAGTCTATGATCTTCCTTCTGAAAAGTATTTCCCAGCTGCCAAAGGCACAGCAGAATTCAATAGACCTCTAGGAAATACTAGCAGCTGCTTAAGGGGATGTTATAAAACTACAGGTGGCAACAGACATCTACTGCTCTACACTGAAACAGAAAAAAAAGTGTAAACTTGCTTAAATTGTTGGAAACGGTTTTGGGCATATGCAATGAATTTATTGGTAGAATATACAGATCATGGATCTCTAAGTGTTATCTAAGACTTCAGACTTTGGCAGCCTCTGATGATCCAGAAAAGAAGCATTTCATAAATACTATATACCTAACAAGGTAATCATAATAACAATAACAGTGAAATAATTCTAAGTTGTTGCAATCCATGCTTGTTTTATACACAGTGATTTTAAAAGAATTCAAACCATTATTCATAGAATTCATGAAAAAGAATTTGAATTTATGAGGCTCCTAAGGAATTCAATAGCCCTTTCTGAACTCTGTTAAGTGGAAGAGTGATTTTTTTAATCTATCATTGCCTTTCAAGTCATAAATCGTGCTGTTAAAACAATCAAATGGAGGGAAAACTAGAAGAAAGAAAACACAATTGTCATGCAAGCAAACATGACTGAAAGCTTTTCAGAATTTTAAAGATTTATGAATTTCACATATATCTTTGTAAAGTATAGCAACGTGTACTTAAAAAATAGGATGCTTAAAAACCACTGTTTGAAATACTTCTATAGCTTGTCAAAAGTATTGAAGATCGCTAATTAGATATTTTATTATTTCATATTTTTATTTAACTTATAAATTTTAGATGTTTTGATTTTGTTGTTGTGGGGTTTTTTGTTTTCTTTTGTTGGTTTTTTTTTTCCTTAAGTACTTTATACTAATAGCTCATTTATCAAGCTTCAGCCTGATGCAATTTGAAATGTCTGAGCCATTTTAAGACCTATACTCAGGATTTTGATTGTGGATGGGTCATATCGGTCTTACCTATATTGACTTTTCTGGCAAAGTGATTATAGAAAAATAGATCATCCAAGAGAAAAAAAGTTAAGCTGTCTTAGTCATGCTGTGAGGAAATGGAAACAAAAAAAATTAAAGGGAACAAAAAATTTTGAAGCATAAAAGGATTTATGAAGGCAGAAACAGAAACCTAGACATGATATCTGTCTTTCAATCATTGATGTGTTCTGTGCAATCACACATGAACACATGCATCAGACATTCAGGGTAATATCTGACATGCTGCAAGAATTCTTTATATTACCAGAACACCCTGAATGTTACCTAATACAAGATACTGGTTTTATTATTTTTGCTGTGGTTATAAATGAAAGCTGAAGAAATGACCTAGGAAAAAGTAGCAATGAAGAATAGCAAAGGACAAAATACCACAGGAGTAATTTTGCATTTTATTACAAAAGCAAACACAAAGTAGGTACACTGCACTACCACACTCTGTTTCTAAGCTGAATCTCCTCAGTAATAAATTAACTAGCTTTTTTTGTCAGGCTGTGAAGTTTCAAGCACGGCAATAAAAAATGCATATATTTTACTCCACTTTATGGCAAGAAACATGTCACTGAAAGTTTCAGAGACCTTTCTCTAACCTTTCAGTGAAAGTACTGAAATTGCAAAACTATGGAATTTTCTAAGGTTTTCTAAGAAGACTTAAGCTAGGTTTCAGTTAAAATTATTTTGTCTTTTTTATGAAGTCAGTGAACTAGTCAAAGAACTTAAAGATAGCGCAAATAGGGAGATTTTATTCAAGGTAATTCACAGCTAGTAAGAATTTGGACCAATAGTTTGAATGAGTAAATTATGTACTTATGAAGCACAACCTTTATTCAGCATCATGAAAACATCCATCAGTTATTTGACAGGGTAGAATGGATTGCATGAGAAAAATCAAATTGCATTATATGTCCCCCACAGAACAGACTCCTGAAACCTTTTTAGGTAAGAAATAGGCAAGAAAAAATGTGTGATTGTGGCTAAATTATCAGATTTGTGATTCATCAACTCCTTACCTCCACAATTGTTCAAAAAAGAAAACAAAACCCTGGAGAATAGATGAAGAAAGGAACCAGACAACCTGTCATTCAAGACACACCATTGTGTGATGGAGAAACACAGAGTGAACTGAAAGACTCCTCTCATCTAATGGTGCTAAAAGATAAAAAATACTGATTTTCAAAGCAGTCAATGAATGAATTTTTTTATTTATAAAATACAAGGTGTAACTCAGATTAAGAGCCCATGCGCTTGAGAAAATTTTACAACAGGAAAATATAGTGAAAAAAAAGGAAAATGAAAAAATAAAGACAATAAGGAAAAAAAAGAAGAAGATAGAAGGAAAGAAAAAGGAAACAAAAAAAAAAGAAAAAAGAAAAGATAAATAGAACCTTTTCTCTCTTCACTGGAACCTCTAGCATTTATATTTGGATATTGCTTTTTCAATGATCCAAGAATTAATACAGACAGTAAAAGTGATGGACAATGTGCCAGCTTAGGAAATAAAATGTAGGAAAGAGCTGTAAATGCCCTGTCTATATTTCAGAAAAGCAAAATAGCCAAAAAATAGCAAGGATCTTGGTACATATATATATGCACTAACATGAGTATTTTCCACTTTAACCACTATACATGCTACTCCACTAGTCAATAACAAGTTCACTTGCATGAGAAAGGTTAATCCTTATTACATCAGGGTCACTTAGAAACTAAGATGGATTTCTTCTGTTTGAGCTTTATCTTTTTTTTACATTTTCCTGTATAGCACAAGACTGTCAAGTGACGAAGCAGGAATTCATTCATTTGCAGATATATCTAACTGCACCTATTAGCAAAATTTTATTTTTTATTGAGTCTGAATTATCTTTTGAGTATAATGAATGAGTGAACACTGCATCCATGTTATCTAGCATCTAATTTGCATTATGACTGATAATTTAAAGTTTCAGTTAAGGACATTTATAGCCAAGAGCATTCTATCAAGGTTTAATCATTGATGTTCTGTCGTGAAGCACAGATAATGCATTAATTTGCAGACTGAAATTCTGCTTTCAATTTATATTACCCCATATAATGGAGAAGAAAACAGAAGAAAATGTACCATACTGTGAGAGTAAAGTACCAGTAAATGCATGTGTAAAAAAAAAGTAAAATCAAGGACTTTCCAGTGAATGACAAGAGCACGTGGCTCAGACAGGTGAGAGACCAAAGTTATAGTAATAACTTAAAGAAAGAAGAAAAATCCTTCTCTGAAACACAAAACATGACTAAAAAACAGCAATGTACCTCAGAATTTTTCATCTTCCAATTTAAATCTTTGTTTCCTAAAGGAATATTCTTAAGTAATTTGAGGAAAAATTTCATCCATAAGGACAAGTAGCATCACACAATTTTAAGGGATTTTTTAGATGTACCTGTTACAGCAATAAATTAATGCAAACATTTATGTATTCTTGTCTTGCGTGCATAAATAGAAATTTAGAAACACAGAATCATAGAACAGTTGAGGCTGGAATAGATCACTGCCACTCATTTGGTCCAACAATTCTCCCTGCTCAAGCAGGGCCATCTGGAGATGACTGCCAGGGACAAGGTTCAGATGGCTTTTGAATATCTCCAGGGAGCAACATGGCACAGTGTCTCTGGACAATCAGTTCCAGTGCCCCATCATGCTTACAGTTACACGTTTCACGTGGTTCAGAAGAAATATCCTGTGTTTCTGTTTTTGCCCACTGATTCTAGTCCTGTCACTGAACACCACTGAAAAGGGTCTGGCTCTACTTTGCACATTTCCTTCCGATCACAATGAATTTGGTCTCCCAGGCCCTTTTCTGAGAAGCTCCTTTCCACTTGTGTGGGCCTCAGTGTATATTGTCATATAGGTTTGTTATCTCCCAGGTATAATTTTGCACTTCACCTTTTAAATTTCATGAAGTTCTTGTTGGCCCATTTTCCATCCTCTCAGAGTCCCTCTACATGGCAGCATGACCCTCTGGAGTACCAGCCACTCCTCCCAGCAAACTGCTAAGGGTACACTCTGCCCCTCACTAATAAATGTGTTAAACAGTAGATCAGTATTGACTTGTGGGTACACACCATTGGTGACTTGTCTCTTACCAGTCTTTAAACCATTCATCAGTTCACAGAACCAGTCTTTTAACTGTTCACAGAACCAAATGGTGGTGCAGAATAATGAAAACAACACTGTAATTTGGGGACAAATACCTATGAAAGTTGTTTTGAACAGAAAATTGTGTTGAAAAGAAAAAATAGGAGGTCCCATTTTAAACATTTTTGTCTTATGCTTCTGAAGCGAGGAAAAGTTGAGTGGTGTCATTCAGCTAATCTATAGTTAATTTTGGTTCAAAATTGTCTCCTAAACCTTTAAAAATCATTATGAAGTCTAAATACTAGAAGATATAGTGAATATTTTTATTGTTTGAGAATGCACAAAGAAAATTTTTGATAGAAAAACTCTAACAGTCTGGAATTTTATTTGACAGTTGAAGCTGTCACTGCCATAGCAATGAAATTACAGTAATTTACAATATTGTATTTTGAGAACTTCTCATCTATTTTACTGTAACTCCTACTCAGCTGCTCAGTTACTCACACTCCTTAGTGAGGCACAAATGAAGAGAATAAGAACATGAAAGCCAATTGAGATAAATACAGTGAAGTTGCTTGCAGAATTGACTTTAGCTAAATTAATTTATTTATTGGCTATTCAGGGAAGATTCAGATGGGCAAACACTGGAACAGGCCCCAAACATGTCAGTGTTTAAGTTGCATTTGGACAATGCCCCTAATAGCATGCTTTAATTTTTGGACAGCTCTGAAATAGTCAGGGATGATGTGGTCATATAATAGTTTTACATCATTTCCAACTGAAAAGATTCTATTCTATTCTATTCTATTCTATTCTATTATCAATGTACTGACAAAAAGATATAAAATCAAAAAAATCTTTTCTCCACCCTCCCCCCAAGCTCAGCTTCACTCCTTTGATACCCATTACTCTCCCTACTTTCTCCTAAGGGATACAGATGGTATGGAGAGGTTATAGTCAGTACTCAGTGGTTACTCTCTCTCACCTCCTTTTCACACTTCTCCTCTACTCTGGCATGGGCTCTTCCATGGGCCACAGGGGGAGCTCTCAGCTTTGGTGCCTGCAGCATCTTTTTGCTCCTAGGACCTTGGTGTTTCCTCTGCCATTTCTGACACTTTTCCCTCTCTTCACTGATGTATTTGATCTTTCTAGAAAAACTCTGTTGACACAGAGGTGCTGATATCTTGGCAGGTAAGATCAGCTGTGTCCTGGGCCTTTATCTGCACTGTGTAACCCCTGACCCCTTCTCAAAGCAGCCATCCCTGCTACCAAAACCTTGCCATGGACAGCCAATACTCATATAAATTTTCTTCCATAAAAGGAGAAATATATACAGTTACAACACTTAATTACATCTCAGATCCCATATTTCAGCACAGATTCAGAAAGAAAATTTTATATTAAGGGAAATATAGAAGATAAAAAATGTAACACCTTAAAATAGGATGAAATAATTTAATAGAGAGCAGAATTATAACTATACATCTTACAATCTTCCTTCAACAGCAACAAAAGTAAGTTTCCCATGTCTTCTAAAATTTCTGTCTCTCCTGTGTAGACAAAACATGTGATGTACAATTGCCATTTTACTTTGACAATGTCTAGAGATATCCTTGAGGATAATCCTCCATTTTAGATAATTTCATAATGGTTTTTGTCCCATGTGGAAATAAGGCCACCAATTCCAGTCAGGAACTGGAGGAGGAGAATGTGGTGTGTCTAGAAAAGACCCCTTATTGTCAGGGCAGAAGATAATAGCGGTCTGGTATGATGCTCTTATTATTCAAGAATTGTTATTTCTAATTGGCTAGAGTACAGTCAACTTGAATACACCTGTATCAGAAACTTAATTTGGTTTTAGTTTAGTTCTTAAATTCTTATGCAACTATTAAGATGTGGAAAATGTCTGTATGATCTTGATTATAGCACTGTATTCCTCAAACCTCCATCATGGTTTTTGATAAATATATAATGCAGCATTAGTTGAAAAAAAACGTGCAAAGAACATTTCATTCAGAATATCTGCTAGAATAAATGGTGAAACAAAACACCTAAAATATTTAGTCAGACATCCATTGAATTATTAGGAGGTACAGGTTTTCAGAACTAAGAGCAAGCATAACACTAATTTTCTTATATTTCAAGACCCATACAAATTCATATTACTTCTTCAGTGAGATATATATTGACACAAATGCATTAAGAAATTTTGTTACAATATAGTGAGATGATTATTTTTAAAAAATGTTAATACATATTAATCAGATGGCTTCCTTACTCTGAGACATACTCTGAGCATATTTATATTAATTAATATTAATTTTAAACTATTATCAGAAAATAACATTATAGAGTGCAATCACCATATGTGTTGCACTACGGTCTTAGTGAGAACCCAAATTTACTTTGAGAATATCTGGTTTGGATTCAGAAAGTAACCAATATAAAATCGAACTAATAGATATAAATGAGACTCTATCTATTTGCTGTTTGAAAATCTGAGAGTACTAGTTATAAAGAGTAGCAAAAAAAAATTACTCGCATCCTTTTGTCTATGGCATAATTCAGTTTATAAAGCCATAAAAAAAAAGCCTGTGTCCTGTTATCATATTTTTGTCAGTGAACAGTACATTTTCTATAAAGATATACAGTGATTGTCATTGGCTGAATAACATAAAAAGAACTTCAATACTAAAAGATGACTAAAGAATTCCTAAAATATACTAAAGCACCACACATACTTAAATGTGTTATGCAAACTGGGCCATGCTTTCCAGGTTGTTATTTAGGTTTCCAGAGTGGAGATTGCTTCAGAAGCTGATAGGGTTAGTGGGTCTCACTTACTGTGGTTCTTTGGTGTTTATTTTCTAAAATAAATTTCCACGAAGTCAAATTAATTATAAAAAGTACTAGGTTATTGTGTTCTTTCTCTATTTTCTCATTATTCCTAAATGTAGCCATTGATTGATGCTGTATTTTAAGTCATTATGTTCCATGAGTTCTCAGAGAAGCCTCTAGCAAAACTAAAAATCAGTAATTAACAGGCGAAAGTCTGGTTTCAAATAATTCAATGACTCATTGCTATTGGCCACAGTCTTGATGGACTTACCTCCTTTATGCTCCTAGCCTCCATTTCTCTTGAATGGAGTGCCAGAGAAATGGTGAAAATACAGGTTCCATTACAAATTAAAGCTGCATGAAGATATAGATTGCACTTAGAGTTGGGGAGGCCATGAAGACATTTTTGTGTCCTTTAGAATGAATAAAGCTCAGCTAAATTCCCACTGCCCTCAGTGTTGCATAGAATCCACCATATGTTTATACTTTAATGAAAAGTGTTAGAATTAAATTCATTGTAAGTAGCAATGAAAATTTCTGAAGTAGCAAAGTGCTCTACATTGGCATTTTCATGGTTTTTGCTTTCTTAAGTGGAAAGAGAGATTGCAAGCTGGAGAAGGAAAGAAATTGCTTTTGTTGAGCATTAAGAATAAGTTATCAGTGAAGATCTTATTTCACCACCTTTGATATTATCAGATTTGAGAAGGATCAGAGGAAGCTACCTTGGGTGTATGTAGGAATAAGTCTTGACAATTTTCTTGTTTGTGACCTGTTTGATTTTTTGTAGATTATAAAACCTCCTCAAACCAGAGCGATTATAAAGTGGCTTGTGAGCCATATTTTCATGATTATTGAATTCATAATTAATTTTCAAGATAATTGTGTAATTTATCAACACATTTACTTGAATACTGACAAGACCATTCTAGATGAGAATTCCTGGAAGCCAGTAAACTTTTGTCAGTGAGAAAATACACTGTTGATGCTCACAATACTGCCAGATAAATGGGTACAAATATTTTTTTCTAGATAAAGGGAGCTAATATTGTTGCTGACAAAAGCATATGCTTCTAATATAAATAGTGCTTTATTTCCCTTCTTGGGAGTTACTTCTAAGCTCCATGAGCACACAGTAAGGTGGACTGAAAACTGGCTCAATGATTTTCAGGGCAGTACTTGTCTTTGTTGAACCTCACAAAGTTTACAAGGGCCCACTTCTTGAGTTTGTCCAGGGCCCTCTGGATGGCATCCTGTTCTTCAGGCACGTAAACTGCACCACTGAGCTTGATGTCTACTCTTTCATCATAAAGGTTATCAGAGGCCTCTTTTTCTATGATTTTTAAGTATGAATTCTTCTAAACTCTTAATACAAGTAGTATATAATTTAAACTTAATTTAAACTTTTAATAGCAGTGTTTTCAGTTTCATTCTATTAAACCACATTTCAGGACTCCCTCCTTTGGCTTTTTAAATTATACTTCATGTTGTTAATAAAAAATGGATTTATTAAATGCAAATCATTCAAGAGTAAAGTGAGAAACAAACACTGAATATTTTTAAGAAAAGGTATCTAAGGAAAATTTTATTTTATGGACAGAGAGAATATTTCATAAGAATATTTTTTTTAGTTTCTGTTTACACAGAGTTACAGCACCATGGAATAGTCTGAGTTGAAAGGGACCCTCAAGGATCATCAAGTCCAACTCCTGGCTCTTCACAGCATGATCCCCAAGAGTCACGTGATGTGTCTGAGAGAATTGTTCAAACATTTCTGAACTCTGTCTGTCTTGGTGCTGTTTCTGATGTTGAATAAAAAGGGTTTTTTTTAATGGAATCCTTTGGAAAAAAAAGTAATTCTAAATTTTTAAAATATGGACACTTTCAACTTTTTTGGACAATAATTTTGAATTCAACACTGAGCATCCCATTTTTGAAAATCTCTTCTCAGTAGTTTGTGCTCAGGATTATTCAATGTCTGTGCCCTACAGAAAAAAATAGAACAGCAAATTCTTCTTAGGCAAAACATTTAAGGAGACGATTGCTTAGTGTCTCATTCTACTTTTCTACTTTCTCACTTTGACGGCAGTAAACATTTTTTTTCCCCCTTGGAAATGTATAAATTCAAATTTTACTGTGAAATAATATAATCATAAACATGTCCTAGATGAAAAATAAAGCAAAGCAAATGAGAAGAAAATAATTTTAAGAAGGAATTGTAAAAAGATATTTAGGAAAGGACAAAAACACATGCACAAACTGAGAGTGGTACTCTGACCTCTGTCAAAATATTCCTTGGACAGTAGAGAATAATAGACAGTGACAGAGAGTGCAGTCAAGCTCAAATTACTGGTAGGTAAATTCCTAATCTATCAAAAAGTCAAGAGTATGAGACCTGAAGGTAAACTTTTTGAAATTGCCACTGACAGTTGTGACATTGATATGTTTTTTTTATCCATATGAAAGAAATTCATAATGGTTTTAACATATTTATCAATATACAGGCTTAGCTTTTAAGGCAGGAAGACACTACAGGCTCAGCTTTGAACTAGATTACTATTTGTCCCAGGGCTCTGTTTATGCATCGTCTTCTCAAAATCTCTAGTTGTCTGACATTTCTTACACATTCAGGGCACCCACATTTTTTCTCTTCACCTGCTTTTAAAAATCATAATGACTTCAATGATAATATTTGAGCTGTTTTTCTTGTGCTCCCTGTGTCAGCTTCCCATTGTCAGATGACAATGTGCCCTAGGCATCCACAGTACTTGTGCCAATCCTCAGAAACCTGTCGTTGCTTACATAAAATATGCAAGTTTGCAAGGCACAAACTTTCAAAGTATCCTCCTAATTCTCCTATTTCCACAACACCATCACCCACACAGAAAAAATGTCTGGTTTTGGATAGGAAAGAAGAAAGATGCAAAATAAATTTACAGCAAAACTTTGAAATCTAAAACTTAAGTCTGTATTTCTGGGGCTTGCACAGCTGAAGTCAAACAAAAGTATCATCAAATAAGGTGGGAATGAAAATATTTCAAGACTATTCAGATGAAAGAAAGGAACCCTTGTGTTTGGAGAAGGAATGAGGTTTCACATAACCTCTTTTATCTGCTTCAGTGCTTGAGTGACACTTGTGCACTGCCAGTTTGGATTGACATTTCTCTTTGGTTAAAAAAAAAAAAAGCCAGACAAGTGTTTTTCCAGGAAAATTAATGATAAACTAACTTCAGAAATATAGTCAGATAAACCCTAAGGAATCCTGGATTCTTACCAGGTTTCTGTATCTTCTGTATTTTCAAATTATTGTTCCTCTGTCCCTAATCACTTCTTTCAAGTTGTCTTATATCCAACTAATTTAAAAAGATTTACTTGGGGATTTTTATGTTTCAAGAGGGAGGAAATGTCAAGTCCATCAATCTGGGTGTGGATACTACAAGTAGTTTGTTGAAATGGTGGTCCAAAATGCAGTATCTTCCAGATGCCTGTCATATCTCAAAACATATGAGTTAGCAGTTTATCTTGATTAAGAATATGTAAATTGAAATAAATTTCAGCTAAAAAAGAAAGGGGAAATTTGTTTCAAATCCATGCTTATTAATGTCGCTATAGGACACAAAGGAACACACGCTCACACCGTTCTCAAGGTGAAAGAGAAAAAAAGGGCCGTTTATTTTCTGACTCCAACATTTATAGTTTTCCAAAAGTGACAGTGGATTGGAGGGTGACAGTGGCACTTCTCCAATGCCACTGGTTAAACCAACAGTCCATCAACTCTCTCCTCCTCCATAAAGGAATGCAAAACAATAAGTTATTTACAGAAAGTGTGTGAGAAAATTCACTACAAGAATGTCAACATCAGAAGGCTTAGAGAATCTTAAAAACTCAGGGTGACATATTAAAGCTCCAATAACTGCTTTGTCTCAAGTTAAGAGCGATAATGTTTTAAAGAGTTTGTGTTTGTTTTCTGAATTGTTTCTAATTCACTAAAAGTGACATTAACTTAATGAGACTGTTTCCCTGAGGAGACTGTGCACAAAGTTCCCCAGTTTTGGAGGGCAAACGTGTGATCTTTCTATGCTTCTGAAAACATTTTTTTTTCTGTTTCAGTCCCTTAGAAAGCTGTGAGGTGGTTTGAAGGTCTCACTAGGAGAGTAGAAAGGAAGATGTTTATCAGAGTTGCTATAAAACACATGGTCTTAATATTCAATATCACATATACAGAAACAACACAGAGGTATAAAAAGCCTTAGTGTGTACCAATATCAAAGCTTGCCAAGCTCAAATAAAAAGCATTTAATTGTGCATCTGGATGAATAAAGAATGCCTCCTTCCTAATGCTACATTGCTGTTAAGGAGTTTTATTTTACCTTTTTTTTTTGGTAAAAATATCATTCTGCCTTGATTTCTGCATATATTTTCTTAAGGGAAATTTTGTACATTTGATTTACTATAAATAAAATTTATTGATAACTGTAATGAAATTTCTCAAAATATAACTACTTTCATCTTGTGCTTTATGAGAATCAATACATTTGCATTTTTTCAATATATTTTTCCAACAGATTTTCATTTTATTAGATGCTGATCATAATTCTGTTTACGTACTGTGATGTGATGCTGGTCATGTATGTTCAGTGCTCATTCACATGACTGCTGTCCAGAAGACAGGAAAGTTACTTAAAGATGCTTCTGAGGAAATGCTTTCCAGTTACAGAAATTAGCCCCATTTAAAAAATGAAGAATTCCCCAATTTCTCTGTTTTTCAACAAGCTGGCATGTCTTTCTCTTAGAAGGTTATTTTTGTATTATCACTTGTATTCCAACTGCTATTCTAACAGAATTAAAATTAAAAAAGACTATTTTTAATGGTAAAAATAATTAAAACAAAACAGGCTATTTTTTTAATGGCAAAAATAAAATTTTCTTAATACATGGAAATTTTTCACTAAAAAAATTATTTTTCTGAATGCTTCTTTTTTTCTATTAACAAATTGATATATCCTATTACATAATATGTATAAGCCAAGGAAATAAAGGATAAAATTAATAAGCATATGCTTATTCTATTTATTTTTCTTTTAAATCAAAAAAAATGATAAAGAATGTGGAAAAAGTAATGAAAAACACAATACAGTTGGGAGAACCTCAACGCAAATATTAATTACTATTTTTCATACAGGTTTAGTGCCTTAGGAACATCTGATTTTTAATCAATGAGAAAGGTTTTCTTCTGTTGACGATGTTAACAATATTTTCTCTGCTCAGTACTGCAGCATAAGAATATTTTGCATTCTGAAACAAGAACATTTCAGAATAGAAATATTTCTAATTTGCACTTAATAAAACATTAGAGGCAAAACCTGCTCCTAATTAAACCCAAAATATTAGATATTTCTTTCTTAGCTTCAAATTCTTAAATGAATCTCCCACAATATTTGGTCCTCTATATAGGCTGAGCATGTGAACTGACATTTAGCTTCAAAGTCCTTCTGAATACTCACTTTTTTCCAACTTTATTCTTTGAAGAGATTTGGGGTCTTTTTTTTAGTGTAAGATACTGTGAATACTGTTTTGTCAGCCCAGTTTTTAACCGGGGAAGGAAATGATGTTCTGACACATTCTGTTGAAAGTAAGAATTGGGGAAGATAGAAAGTATCCAGTTGAGTTCAATAATGAGGGGAATATCACCCAATTTCATGCGCAGGGAGAAGCAAAATGGCTATTATGAAAATACTACTCATAATAGAAGTAGACAATTGTAAAAGTCGGTAGATAAATACAGTAAATTCCAGCTTTCTTAATATTTGAAAGAAAATTTTAATAGCATGCATTTATATACAAAATATTTTGCATGACTCCTTTACATCCCATGACTTGTAAAATAATATTTTCCATGACAGTTTCAAAGGTGAACATATTTTCTTTTTTTTCCTTTCTTTTACACAGCTCTGAAGCAAAATATATCTTTCAAAGGAAAACCCTACTGCAAATCACAGCAGGTAGATAAAGTCTTGTAACTATATTCACAGCTTTATTGATAAATATAAGTTTCTATTTTATTCATTTGGGTTTTTCTTTTAAGTTTTCCAACATCAATTTTTTTTTGTATGTGTAATAGCAATGAGTTGAGCTCTTAGTTTTCTTGTAAGCTTTTCTTTCATTCATTACAAAAATGATGGAAATTATACATAAACAAATTTGAATTATAATGACTATAGCAATCTAATTCTATCTAAGATAAAAGAAATAGGTATAGATTTAATGACTAACAAAGATATCACCATAAACTGAGACATAGCTGCTGAAAACATGACTGATCTCTGTGATTTATAGTAAAGATGGATTTCTAAAATGTCAAAATATGTGCGAATAATTCAAGTAAAATAGTAATAAAACATCCCAAACAGAACAAATGACCATAGTATGTATCTGTAATAGGGTTTAGAAGATTTTTCATGTTGAGTTTCTCAGAATCTACTGAGAAATAATTATAGAAATTCCTAGGACCATATACCCACATATAAGATTTGCTAAGAAGATCAACATGAATAGAAATAAAGTGAGAATAAAGAGCACAACACTTGCTATGATATACTCAGACAATTGAGAAAGCAGACAAACCTGTTCCTGATATTAACAATACCACTGTTTGGCTTGTCAGTGGGAGTAGATGAAAAGACTGTGATAAGTGGGATAAGAACAATAAGGTAATCACAGAAATTAAGACTAAGTTTGAGAGGGGTTTGAAATCTTGCTTTTAGTCTTTCTTTTTGTCTCTATCATTTTGTTTCTGGATCTCCAATTTTGAGCATATTCAAATTAATTTTTTCTTCTTTGGGGAATGTCATTGGTGTTGCATGGTTAACCTGTCAATAATAACATGGGTTATTCCTCACTTGAAGATTTTTATACAAGACTTACAGCCAATGGTCACTTAGTAGGGTACAGATAAAAAAGTGTACCAACATTTGGAAGAGAGAGTATTTGCTAAATATTTTTGTAGCTTTTGCTTCAATTCCTATGTTGAAACAAAACATTATATGATTAACTTTATCATTATTGGAAAACAAAGCACTAAGTTTGTATAAATTGACTCAATCCACATAGAAGCCTTGTGATTAATAGGCTAGCATTTCTTATGCTATTGTCAATGCTTTTGCAAAATTGGTACAATGCACAAGAGCTGCCTCTACAGATAAACTCAACCTTCATAGGTTTGTTGTTTGGAGGCACTCTGCTACTATTTCTGTAAACAAAACAAAATTTTGAAGTCCTGTACTAGACAGTGGTGTAAATTGGATAGGAATTAGAAGCTTATTTTATTTATGAGTAATTGAATTTCATAAGCAATACAATCTGCCATACAATTTTGAAAGAATTATTAAACGTCAGATTCCTCCAGGCATGGCTTAACTCAGAGAATTCTTAAGGAAATAGCTTAAGAAAACAAAACTGTTATATAAAAAAAGAAATATTTTCTAAAATAAAAATTCTGCAAATATTATTTTTGGAATACTGTCATTGAGAATTTTGTGCAAGGGCCAGACCACACCAAACTGTAATGTACAACCTATAATCAGGATGGGCAAAATGAGTGAATAGAAGTTCTTATTGGAGACAAATATATTTTTTTATTTCTTGACATGGAATCACAAAATCTTTGAAGCTGGAAGGATTCTCTGGAGATCACAGAAACCAGCCCCACTGCTCAGGGCAGGCTCAGTTGTGATATATTGCTTGGGGTTGTGTTGAGTTAGGTTCTGAAAACCTCAAGGATAAACCTTCTACAACTTGTCTAGAGAGCATGTTCTAGGGTGTAAATCTCTCACAATTAAAAAAAAAAAAAAAATTTCTGTATTTTTATTTCTCCCAGTTTCCCCTTCTTCTCTAATTGAGAGAAGTCTGGCTTCTGATTTTGGCTTCCCCTTATCAGAGATTTTCATACATTGATGAGATTCTCCCGGAACCTTCTCCTCTTTAGACTAAGCATGGTGATCCTTCTGTTGCTTTTGTTATGAAAGGTGTTCCAGTTCCTCAATCATCTTTATGATTTCTTGTAGGCCTTGTTCCAGGTTGTCCATGTCTTTTTTACTGGAGAGGCCAGAACTGGACACAGAACTCTGATGGGGTCTCACCAGCAGTGAGAGGAAGAATCACCCCCCCTTGCACTTGCTGCTGAGTGACCACAGGGTGCTGTTGGCCTTCTTTATCACAAGTTCAACTTGTTGCCCATCAAGAGCACCAGGGCCTTTCTGAACTTTCCAACTGCCTGGCTCCAGCATGTGCTTGTGCATTGAGTTACTCCTTGGTGGGTGCAGAACTTTGTGCTTGTCTCTCTTAATCTTTGTGAGTCTCATCATGATATTTTACTCACACACTTGACGTTCATGTAAAGTAAGTGCCAAGCCTCTCCTGCTCATTTGTGACAAGTTCCATGGACCAAGCAGAAGAATTGCTTTAATTACTTGCTGTGTCCCCATCCTTGATTGTTTAGGCTTTTATGTGTGAAGGTTTCATCTCAAGTTTAGACTTCAGTACGGTATCATATATCAGATGAATATGTCTCCCCACACAGGGCCACAGTCTGAGTTTTGGGGTGGTATGTTTGGTTGGTTGTTCTTTGTTTTGCTTTGTTCTGTTTTTGTTTTTGTTTTATTTTGTAATGTTTTGTTTTGTTTTGTTTTGCTTTAAAGCAGATTGTGGGCATTAGCTGCCAATTTACTTATAAGTTTGGTATTTTCAAGCTGATGTCTCTTACTTTCCCATTATATAATGCCAAATCGTTATTGTTACATTTGTGACTATTTTCCTTTAGCTTCGGTCCCAATTGATTGAGAAGAATGTAAATCTGACGACAATTGCACAGCAAAACCCATTCATGCTTCTCTGTGTAGTAATCTAATTATAGCAGTAATCTAATCAATTAGGGTTGATATATATAAATACAGAACAGATGTAGTCCAGGTCTCCTTTGTTTGAGCAGTGCTTTCAGATTGATTTCTTCCCGTGACAAATACAGAAGAGTAATTCAAATATTTTAAAATAGAATTTTAAAGTTTTTGAGAAACAAAGTAGCAAGTATTTTAAGGATAAGCTTTGAGCAAGTTTCAAATAACTGGTATGTAAATACAAATCTAGCAGTGATGCACAAGATGCTTTGTGCTTGGTCAGCCTCATCTAAGCTCTAAAATTATTGATTGCCATGAGATCTATTGCAGACTAGAAGAAAAAATCCACCCAGAGTGAGTCACCTGCTTTTCAAAGGTAACAGTGTGAGCAGCTAGTGGGTAAAGCTGGGCAAGAGAGGGCTGTGTTATAGCTGTGCAGGTCCTTCTTGGACACTTCCAATGCATCATAGAGCATTGACAATGTGATTGATACTGCACTCATCCTTTCCTAGAAAGTCCACATAAGTGTTGTATTGCTGCCATTCTTCTAGTATTTATTTAGCTTAGTAAATATAATAGTTGGATGGAAAATTTCTGAAATGGATGCTAAAATTGTAAACAGGGAGAGGTAAGAAAGGGGACAGATGGAATGAATCATGTACTAGATAGAAGAAAATAGACATAGAACTTTAATATCAGTTTTGCTAATGAAGGTTTTTCTTCTTGATTTTTTTTCTTTAGGAGTGAGAAAAAGATTGCCTTTTACTGTTGTTTCTTTCACAAATGTTATCAATGTTATGCAATAACTATGTGTGTGTATGCACATTATCCATACATTTTTTTCATAACCTTCTGTACTGCAACATATTCAAACCAGCCAAGAAAATCAAAACTGCAAGCATAAACCTTAAAAATGCTTAAAATTATGATCTTTGGTAGAGACCCACAGTAATAGACTACAGAAAATTGAAATATAGTGTATGAAGAAGACTACAGAACCAAGTTTCAAGCTAGTGTATTAAAGTTAGGGACTGTAAAAAACAAGCTTTATTGTGAAATTCAGAAATTTCACCATGTTACACCCCCATCACCCTCTCTGTGGAGCCCTAATTAGGCATTCTGACTACTGTTACCAAGAGACTGATGGCTAAACTCAACACCTAAATTCTGCTTTGTTTTATATTCAGAGCAGTCATGCTGAAATCGCAGTAAGTCAGTGAAGATTTTAAATATGTATTTAGAATCCTGAACATGTTCTCTCTGCATTTTATCTACTCCATCTGTATATTCATGCTGATGACTTTTCCTTTTAGTGTGCCACACTATATTTCGGCAATAATAGGTAGGAATCATTTATGAGGACACAGTTAATGGGTATTCTTAACCCTAGCTGAAAGCAAATATAGGTTCAGGTAAAACTTTGGCATTATGCTTAGCACACTGTGATAGAAGCTGCAGTGCAGAAAGGCTGATTCTTGTACACAGAGCAAATGGCAATATTTTGGTGGCTGTATCTCAGGAATAATTACAGCTGCCATCACAAAAATAAACATGTAGCACTCGAGAAGGTCAGTTCCCACAAATGTTTAGTCAAATTTTGTTCAGACTTTTCAATTTTGCAAATAGGTCAAGGTACTGTGAGATTTACATACTTGCTGAGATATCACCATCCCCTAGTATGAACCATTTCCATTAGTGGAAAAAAATAGAAAAATGAAATTTGACTGACTGAAGAATTTACCTCCTCAGAACAGTTTGCATTTTTGGGAAATATTTTATACATAAATTTGAAAAAAAAGCGTTATATCTTGAAATAGAATTAAACAGCGAAAAATCATATATTTATTATTATGTAAAAGTTAATTTACACCTAATGCAAAAACATGAAGTTGACTGAGAGACTGATGGGCTAAACTGCTTAAAAATCTTCTGCAAGAAATAATCTATTTTTGGACACAAAACAACTACTGTTTTAGTCAAGGAAAAAACTCCCTTTGTTTGCAGTGGGAGCAGACAATGGACAAGCTCTAAACAGAAAGGAAGGATCAGAAGATTTTGCTGCTGTAAGAGGGATTAAGCAACTGTAAAAACACAAATCACCAAATGTAGTTCTGGAACAGTTAGATGAATAAAATTCATCTTCCTTAATGTAGGCTGAAAAAAAGACAAAGCCAGAGGATATAACAAATTCCTTTGCAGCCATTTGCAAAAGCTTTAAATTTAGCATCATGAAGTTTCATTGTAGTGTGCAGACCTGGTGGGCAGGCCCTGCTGGATTAGCAGCAGACATACCAAACTGGTTCCATACCAGGATCAGACCACATCAGTGATGGCAGGAGCTGCAGGTGGAACAGATAGATGGATAGATGGAATCCATAGCATGGATTCCTCTTGATAGCAGTTCACAAATAGAGGAGGATTAAGAGCTACCATTCTTGAAATACAAAGAACTTGAAGTTGCATCTGTTAATCTGTAAGATAAATGTTCATGGAATATCTGATGACCAACTTGCACAATGTAGCCCTCACCCACTGTTTCAGATTCTCAAACATTCTGAAACAGCAAAACCACATCTAAATTCAGTGAGATGAATGGTCTCCAGCCTCTGATAACTTCTGCCCATGTCCAAGTTCAATGGAAAATAACTGGAAAAGAAAAACCAAGACCATGAGAGGTGCTGTTTAAAAAAAATAATTTTTTTCTGTTTTACTTCTTCAGCTGTATTTTAAAAAATAAAAACAGAAATTATCATATCCCTACTAGTTTGAACATCAAGCCAGTGAAAAATCACTTGCAAAGACAGCTGGAAAAAATTTATTTTTTTTTTCTTAGAGGCATGGAGTATAATATAGATCTGTGTTTTACTGTAGTCGGCTTTTGTATAGAGAAGCACTTGTGAACAAGTTGGACCAGTCTTTCTTGATGTTTCAGACTCAAAATCTTAACTATTAATACGTGCAGTGTGGAAGAAAAATAATTTTATATGTCCTCTCTATTTCCTTCAATGAATGTTGAGCAACTTCATCACCAGAAAACAAGTGTGAATGAAAATACATTTCAAGTGACTTTTCTGTTACTTTTTTAGAGGAATTTCTCTACAAGCATGTATTAAAGTACAACCAAATTTCCAAAAAGGACCATTTAAGAAAAGTAAAAAATACAGTAATAAATTTTACAATGTTTCAATGAACTCTGGTTATTCTAATGATTGATATCAAAATCATATTTTCATAATTGAATTAATTTTATTGTGATTGTTTCAGTGAAAAACATAAAAAAACCTTCCTGCAGGTAACACGACTTAAAGGAATACTAGAGATGTTAAAATAACTCCCCAAAATCTTTAAATCAATATTCAACTTTTCTTAAAATTAGATTTTTTGAAAAATGAGTCAAGGTCATATCAGCTTTTCCTTTACTCCAGTTGAATATTTTTACCTTGTCATGTCTCCTTTATTCCTACATACAATACAAAATGTTAACTGAGCAATCCAATTTGCTTTCTGTAAGGTTGTTTTGAAGATTCCTTTTCCCTTTGTTGATTCACTTTCAGTCCAATGAGCTCTCGTGCTTTGAATTGTAATAATTCCGATAAATACTGGGTTCATTTTTACTGTAAAAAATTTAGAGGTGTTTACACAGAAGCCAGTGTTCATCATAACTCTTTAAAGAAAAAGGGAAAATATAATGGCCAAAACTTGTAAAACTGGGCCTTAATCCAGGCTCTAGAAGTTGCATTGCAATTCCCAAAGACATTGTCAAACATGATTAGCACATATTTGTAGTCTCACCTGAAGGATGCCAAATTCCAGTTGATGACATAAGAACTACATTTCCAAATAGAAATTCCTAAGCCAGGAGCTTACAATTGACCAGATTTTTCAACAGTGCTGAAAATCCTGTTCATGGTCTACTTTAGGAGTGAAATGTTGTGCCAAGTGAATAAGACTCATAGATCTTGACATTTTAAAACACAGTCTTTAAAATAGAGGTTTTGTTAACAATTACTCCATACTGATACACACTGATCATTTTACATCAGTCTAGTGAAGATGGCTTTATATTTGGAAGGTAAATGCAGACAATTTTGATTGCTTCTGGAGGAAAGTCAATACTAATACTTTTGCATTCTCATCAACTACATAAACTAAAAGCATCAACCCTCTAGCCAAGTCACTCAATCTGACAGCAGGAGCAATACTGAAGAGGCTATTATCCTGCAGTTAACCAAACTAGTCTGACATGCCCTACAAAATGCAGATTGGATAGAAAGAAATCATATGATGGATCTGATGGATCTGATGTTTGATTGTGTTCAAAATAGAAAAAAAATATGTTTTAGTGTCCTTGCAACAAAACAGTTTAATTTATTCTTCAGTCATATAAAGAACTGAATTTTCTTTTGCTGTATTTGAAGACTTATGATTGTAACAATCAATTATTGTAATAAGAATTATTTACCAGATTTTAAAATTTTGGATTACATAACATACATTAGCATTAACTCCTTACAGGCTTCTTCTTGTGCCTGTTTTGGTTCTACTTCAGGCTTTTTCTCTCTAGGGAAGAGTACAGGCATTCTTCTTATCTGATACCTGAACAGACCAAATCATTCTTTCATCAGTGAATACAGTTACACTTACAGAAGATACCCTCAGTTTCATGTCAACAACTGTTCTGTATTACTTACATACAGTACTGATCTTCTGAATTTGTTTTCGTGCTAGCACACCATGGATCATTCAGTTCTTTGTATTTTTAAACACAGTTTCTTTTATAAAGTTGTAACAGTTTAACACCTTTAGTTATTTCTCTTCTATCCGTCTTGCTAGGATGTGATTCATTTTAATTCAGTACCACATTCCCATGTCTGAAACATGATATTAGATTATAACTTGTTTTTTAGATATGTAGTCATCATAGATATCAGAGAGGACTTTTTTGGTTGTTTTTTGGTTTGGTTTGGTTTCTTGTTTATTTTCCTAAAATAGTAAGCTTATTGTGGTGGTGGTCACAGGGGTCCCAGGAAGAGGGAAGAGATGAGGATCTGACTCCATGTTTCAGAAGGCTTGATTTATTATTTTATGATATATATTATATTAAAACTTACTAAAATAATAGAAGAAAGGATTTCATCAGAAGGCTAGCAAGCAAAGGAAAAGAATGGAATCATAATAAAATCTTGTGACTGACCAGAGTCCAGACACAGCTGGACCTGTGATTGGCCATTAATTAGAAACAACCAACATGGACCAATCAAAGATGCACCTGTTGCATTCCACAGCAGCAGATAACCATTGTTTACATTTTGTTTCTGAGGCCTCTCAGCTTCTCAGGAGAAAAAATCCTAATGAAAGTATTTTTCATAAAATGTGTCTGTGACAGCTTACAAACTTGGCATTTAGTTATTAATAATATTTACCATGTAGCATCATAATTAATAAGTATAAATCTGCCTGTAAATTTAGAAAGAAGAAAAATTTTACTTGGCTATCTGCAAAAGGCTTCACTGATTGGACAGTAGTATTTTCAAACTTAAGAGACAAAAAGAATTGCAACTAATTAAACTGATAAAGGGAACAAATTTGCAGTCTTCAGTACTTTGTTCTGAAAAAGTACTGTGAAAACACAATTTTATTTCTTCCAATGATTTTATTTGTTCTGTGAAAACACAATTTTATTTCTTCCAATGATTTTATTTGCATTTAGTGTTTCTGTCCTCATCTTAAGATTAACTAACATCATGTCTGATTCTGTCTCCAATTCTCTCTCTCATAATATCAGCTTTGTAATGCAGTATGTTCCTCATTCTCCCAACTAGATCCATGGTTTGTTTTTGCCTTCCTAGCTCTCTCTACTACAACAAATGTCTTTGAGAGTTAAGCTAAAAGTTTCCTTACCTCTTATTTGGATCCACCTTTCAGAAAAACTTCCACAGATTTTTAAAATATTAATCAGGCAAATCAATAATATATATTTTGTGCATTGTGGTTTGAGAAGAAAAAAGGTTCAGTTGCAAATGGATTTGGCAAACAATATTTCTAATGTGTCTGTGGCAATTGCATTGCTGCTTTCTACTGTTCAGTCTTCTTACCACAATATATCTGAAAATATTAGGCTGAAGGACCCTAATCTAAAATACAGACCTTTTGTTTTGCATTCTTTTTACAACCTTTTTGATGATGTAAAATTATACATTGAAATAGAATATCAAGATAATTTTTTATCTCCCACACAATAGGTAAGAAAAGAAAGATGAGTTTTGAATGAGGGAATCAACATTTGTTTTGCTTTTGTGAGTATTTCCAATAGAGTAGAAATGTTAGAGAATTAGAATTTGCCCTTTAGTTATTATCTGAGCATTATACTTATTATGTGGTTGAATGTGTCTTAAAGTATCTGAGCAAAAATTTATATATAAAGATTAAGAACATCAACCGTTTTTTCATATATTTGAATTTTTATGACAGTGCCTAGAAAAGTGCAAAACTGACCATTGCTTCTTATAAGGACATGTTTTCATTAAGGAATGTTTTTCACAGAACTTTTTCATGCTTGTCAACCCTAATGTATGTTTTCTAATTAATTAAGGACTAATTGAAGAAATTTACTGTAAAATGTAGTGCAGAGGTTATTAGCACAGATGAAAAGAATCTCTTATTCAGAACTCACTGAAATCTAAAAACAAAATGGAAATAATATTCTCTTCTCTCATGCATGCATATTTTAAAAGTGTAAATTACTACTGGTTAATTTTTGAGACATTAAGTGAAGAGGAGCCTTACCTGTTTCATTAATGTATTTACTCAACAGTTTACTTTTTATAATATGAAAGAGGAAGGAAACATTATATACACGTTTTCATTCCACTGATTTTTTAGTTTCTTCAGAAGACCCTGGTGATCTTGCTTAAATGAAAAATGTCAAGTTTATTCCTGAATGACTAAAGTCTCAATATTGACTTGTATGCTTGTGCATGCGTGTAAGCATCTGCTTTGATAAAGAAAGATGTCCATGTCAGTCTGACATATGCTGACAATATAGGTATATGATGAAAGGAAAGAGCACTTACTACATACAAAAAACCCACAAGAATACCTCCTCTTCATGCAACATCCAGAGTTCAGAAATGAACTTTGAAGAGACTTCTGTTTTAGGGCTCCCTCAATGGGCCTCAGAAGCCTGTCTTAAGCAACTTGTTTTTGTAAAGAGTTGAGAGAAAAAGGTATGTAGGGTAAATTTGTGTTTTGCTTACTGACTTAGCCATATACCATATACCTATGGAAACACTCCCTTTGGCTATGATGAGAATGAAAACTTCACATGTTCCCAGATAATACAGTAAGCAGGACATTGTATAAATCCGTTTTTTAAGTTAGTGTTTACTTGGAATTCTAAAGTTTGCTCAATCAATTTGTTAGATACTGTTAAGTACATGTGGGCCATATAATTGTATATGGATGTGCCTTAAAAACCTCCTGTAGATTAGACATGCTAGCACTTGTACATCTTAGAAAAAAGGTTTTAGATTAAATGTATTGGAACATAATCAGATATGTAGTAAAAGTTACTGGGGAGAAACCTCAACTTCTGTCAGCTAAGTCACTGTCATTCTGATAGCCTGTGTGTATCACAGGAATAATATGGAAAGTAACCCTAATCCACCAGCGGCAAAAGTTATTTTTAATATGTACAGGAGAATTGTAGAGCTGATGATTAGTTTGAAATTAATTTCTCATAAACTGGTGATTCACACCATAATAAAGCTCTGTTATAATGCTGGAAATACCACTGTATTAGAGCTACAAGCTTTTTTTTTTTTGGAAGAAATATAATGTTAATGAATACCTCCTTGAAAAGAGTCAGATTAGTGCTTGCTACTAATTAACTAAGAAATTTGTTGCACCTATGCATCTTCAAAAATGCATTTATCTATAAGATGTAAAAACACATATGGCTATGTACAACACATGCACAGGTATATAATTTTGTGGTCTGAACTCTACTTATCTAATACTTGTAAGAAAGTGTCTTAAAAATACATTTGCTGGGTGGTTTTAACCACAGATCTTTTCCTTTTTCCTGTTATGTAAGTTTAATAGCACATATATGTGCATACATTCCATTTAGCATTGAGACAATTGGTCACTCTTCTGGTAATCATTAAACAGGAGTAAAAAGATCTGCTGCCATAGGAGATGATGCCAAACTTTTGTCTCATTTTCCATCCACAGAAAATTCTACTAGTACTTTCTGAATTGATTTAGGTTGAGATGGTTTAAGTCCATTTCAATGACTGTATCTACCTTTATAAAATAGATCAAAAATCCAGTAAATGTTATTTCTTAATACATATCTTAACACAGATTGCTTATCTGTTTAGGTAAGTATGTATCTAAAATAACAACCAAGGGCCACTGAGCAGGTGTCTAAGAGTAGGAAAAAGTCCATATTCTGAGTTCATTACCAGTCCCATATTACAAGAATCTTCCTTTTTACTTAAACAAAAATTTCTTCTAGACTTAAATTAGAGAATACTTTAATAGGCAGCATTTTAAAATAAATATTTATGTGTAAAATAACAGATTTTTTTTTAATAACATGATACTGTATTGTTTTTTTATGATTTCCAATATTGCAGCAGCTTTAAAAAACTAGATAAGAGTTTTCTCTGGATTTTTTTTTTTTTACCTAGGGAAACATTAATAAACAAATTTTCTGTCCTTTAAAGAAAAACTCTTAAAAATAGAAGTTGTTACAAGTGGATACTGTTTGGTTTTTTGTTTTAAACAACCAACAGGACCAAATCAAAGCGTTCAGGTATACTCCCTGCCTAGAGTTCTTTAACTGGAAAGAGTATACCTATCTTTTTTGAGGAAACAGTGACATTTAGAATTTGGCCCTGCAAGTGGATAAGTTGGACCACTCTTCTCCTCTTCAAAATGTTTTGCAATACAGCTAGCTCACATGAAATACATATATCTCTGGGAGATGTCACTTCTGACTGATAGGATAAACATCCCTACTGGTCTAACATTTAGTTTGGCTGAATAAAATCTTTCTATTCCTGTGAAGCAAAATAAGCCCATGAGTGGTAGTAGATGAGCAGATATGACACTGGAACCTTTGGCTGTGTGGAGAGGGATAAATGAAAACCAAAATTAACATTCAGATATTCAGCATCTGCTTTTTCAATGATGTCAAATTTCACCTTGTAGAGAGAGCATGTGCTTCAATGTGGTCTCATAAATACTTGTATATCATGTATAGTACTAAACTCAGTAGTTACACTGGGATGAGAATACATGAGGTAGGCTCATGCCTCACACTCAGTAGCGGTCTCCTTGGAGGAAAGAAGGAAACAGATGTGGAAATCATCAACTCATGAGTGCACTTGGAGGCATAGCTGTATCTGTACATACAACCAGAAGAATAATTCAAAGTAAGTTATGTATGTTTTGGGTAAAATCAATCAGTTTTTAAATTGTGTTTGCATCACATCCTCATGGGGAAAAAAACCCAAAAGCATTTTCTCAAATTTTTTTCATTGTGTAATGAACAAGAAGTATAGGAATGCACTAGTGAGTGGAATTCCAAGCTGGTAAATTCATGTAGTGTTGTGAAATGTTGCTTAGACCTTGCCAGTAAGGAGCTCAGGAAAGCACTTTTCACGGACGATAGTGAAGGGCATTTGAGAGCCTACACTCAAAAGCCAGCTCCCTGATAATCAGGGCTATTTGAGAAGCTTCAGATATCCTTAGAGGTCTTCAAGGAAAGTCTGGAAGAAGGATCAGAAGACTAGCTGCCTCAAATTACCTCTGCTAAGGAACCTCATCAGAGGCTTCTCCCTTTCTTCAGTGAAAGCTGTCTCTAACCTGAGGTTTTGTGTATGGTTCTGGCCCAAGTTTTCTCCTACCAACTTTAAAGATCATTCATTCACTAATTTTTACTCACAGATCTGACTTCCAGGTTTGACCTCAGACTTGTTTCATTCTGATGGCCTTGTCTGGCAATTTCTATATGGTTTTTAATTCTGGTTAATTATTTCCAGATCCATCCTAACCTTGACTCATGAACTTAACTTCCTGAGTTGGATTCAGGTCTGCTTTTTCAAGAGGGATTTGTTCGGCTCCCTGTGCTCTTGTTGAACCTGGTTAACATCACCAGGTGTGCTCTGCTTGCCTTGTCTGTGAGTCGACTGTCTGTGTGACCACTAGTGCTGCCCTTGCATCCTTCTTCCACTTCCTACATCCTGATAGATCCAATTGAAGGATCCTCCATGATTTAAGGAGGACAGGAGGGTGCTTGGAGAAGATAGTGCCTGGTTGATCTTAGGGGCTCAGGAAAAATACCAGAGGCAATAAATACAAGCTGTTGGGATGAATGCAACTAAAATTTCATAATAAGAGTTTTTAAATCATGAAACAGGTTGCTCAAAGCATTTTCAGACTTTCCATCGTTGGAGGTTTTCAAAATTCAGCTAGACAACATCTTTAACAATTTCATCTAATTTTCCAGTTAGCCCTGTTTTGACTAGGAGTGGGGACTGCAAAACGTCCAGGGAATTAACTAGATGACTTATAATTTATTTTTGTAGGATTCTATAGTAGTACTTTCTTGGCAAGAGTCCAAAAAAGCTTGGATATGTACTGACAGTATTTGCAATGGTAGCCCAGAATACAGTTTCTGAGACATAATAATGACTCTTTTGTTCAAAAAAGTAGAATGAGGTATAGACATGGAAAAAAAATCTACAGGAAAACTTGCATATTGTTCTTAGTATCTTGCTGCATGCTCTGGAAAAATTGTGGTTGCATTTATGATATAATTGTTCTTTGTCCCTCTTGGGAGTCATGCCTTTAGCAACTTTGTTTTTGTTCCAGTACAGAGACCGTTGCTGTGATGAGCTTTCATACAGATCATGTGGGTGCAAAGTTGCCAGACACAATTTAGCTTATTATACTAAAGCATGTGGAGTGTGCTGCAAACCCATTAACACTTAGTGGTGACTTGCTACACTCTCTTGTCTGTCAATAGGGACCAAGTTTTCTGAAGAAATAGGAAATAAATTTTATTCCCTTTGTTACTCTGAATAGTTATAAAATCTTGCTCTAAGACAGCAAAAGAGACATCAGAGATGGAATTATTATAAAGTAATTGCAAGTGTGTCAACAAAGGCAAATTAAACAAACAAGAAGCACACCCAAATGAGATAAATATTTAAACAGCACTGACATTGAAAAGAAATAAATCAGGGTGGAAAATCTGAATATTTTGTCTTTGCAAATTAGCTTAATTTAGACAGTGATTTTCATAACTTACTACATTTCCAGGTTTTTTTAAGGTTGCTGACAGCAACTGGTGAAATATATCATTATCATGCAAACATTGATCCATGTTTCCACATTAATAACAAAATTTATAAAATTATGTGTGTTCTTTTTTATGTGATGGGTAATGACAATCAGTGGTATTATGTCTTCAGTAATGGTTTTTCTCTAATTAATTTTCTTAGCATATTTCTGGCTGATAGCAAAGCTCCTAGCAACAGTGAGTTTATGTCATTGGACTGATATCACTGCATCTCCCACTTGACTTGCTTTGCAGTTTGATTTAATACTACTTTGTCTTTGATCATCTAATTACATGTGATATTTTCATATTTTCTATACCTAATAAATCAAGCATTCTTTGAAAATTATTTTTTCTTTTAATAATACCATAGTCTAAACAAAGGTGAGTTCCCTCAGGCCATTAATTTAATATTGATCAAATGGCAATTACTTTTCATTTTAACTCTAATTTGTGATATTTAATTAAATGTAAAACAAATTTGCAGGCATGGTGATTATATAAGAAGGGAACTGCACTAAATGGCTTCTGTCTTCTGTTTGTTTTGAACAAATTTTTTAGAACAAAAGATATTTAAAATTCTGGTAAATACCAGAGATTGTTACTGCTTATCACAATCTTTCAATTGAGCATTTCTCACTAAATCTTTTTCCTGATATTTTAATTTTAAAAATAATAAAAATGCAGTATAAAATTCTGAGGATTTAAAACCCTATTCCTTGCATAAAATAGTGGTTGAAGCAATTGTTTAAGTTCAATATATATCTACCTGATCCTCGGCTTTGCAGTGCTCTCCTCTGCTGCCTTAAGCATCTTCATTATTATATCTCCATTTCCTTTTAATGTCCTTAAAGTGTCAGTATAAATCTTAAACCCTCCCATTGCTGGGGTGACCTTTCCTACACTTTGCTGTGGGGTTTCTACTTGGTCCTAGAAGGAAATTCCGAACTGGTCATACTGGAAGACAATAAGTGTATTCATTGACTTTTATAAAGTGTTTGTGGTACATGTTGGGAAAATAGACTGTAGAATACATGTATGAGCATTGAAACAACACTATTTACAGATAGAATTAAAAATTAATTTTTATGCACTTTATTCTAGGATATATTTAACTGTTCCTTAAATTCTGTACTTTACTTTGACAAGACAAGTACAAAATGGGGACTTCTTTTGGCAAAAATGGAGGATTGTACTTTTGACTGACATACTCTGCACCTTGTTTTATCTTCACTGCTTTTCTAATCTACATTCCATTTGAAAATAGCTACATAAGTATTTTTGACATGCATTTAATGCCTATTTTATGTTTTCATTGCTATCCTTTATCTGATTTTACCCAGGACCCAAGGTGGTATCCTTATAATGTCCCTATAATGATCAATAATCACTAGTCATGAAAGGGCATTATTCTTTTAGAACTGACATACCACTTAAACTTGTGTGGGATTAATCTGCTCAGAAGTTTCTCAGAGATTAGGTAATCATGTACTTAAGGTGTTTAGAGATATAAATATTTCAATGCTATTTTTTATTAGAATCTGTGATACTTGAAGCAGCAAGAAGAGTTGTCATATGCATTACAGCTTAAAATGGACAACGAAGGATGCAAGCAAACCAGCATGACTGGGAGCAGTGAACCCGTTCTCCATGGTGCACATGCTTGACTCAGATGTGAACTATTGAGCCACATTTAAATGCTAATTCATGAAAGAGACCTAAATATTAAGGTGCTAAGTTCCCTGGAGAAGATTTTTTTGAAATCCTTCAGGTTCAGCTTTCAGACTTGACCTCTGGTCACAAAGCCAGCATACATACAAAGCAGTTCTGCCTGGGAGTTTTCTGGGATATAAGAATATGGAACTAGACTACTGAATATAGTCCACATGGTTTTATTATTAGTAAATGGCAGCCCTTGCTGAAAGTTAACAGTAACTTTTTTTTCCAGAATTTTTAGGCTGTCATTACACTAAAAACAATGAATAAATGGGAAAAGAAAAACCCCACTACTGTCTTTGTGCAATATCTTAAGACAACTGTGTTGCTATCTTATATGCCATTTTGTGATGTCCAAACTAGATGTCTATCATTGTAAGTTTCTGCATTGCATTATGACTGAGGGAGCTGAAGTTGTTTAGCCTGGAGAAAAGCAGACTCAAAGGTGACCTTAGCACTCGATAAAACTCCCTGAAAGGTGATTGTAGTCGGGTGGGGGTTGGTCTCTTTCACCAGGCAGCAACTGACAGAACCAGAGGACACAGTCAAGTTGTGCCAAGGGAAATACAGGTTGAATATTAGGAAAACTTTTTTTACAGAAAAGGTGATAAAATTCTGGAATGGTCTGCTCTGGGAGGTGGTGGAGTCCCCATTCATGGATGTATTTTAAAAAAGACTGGATGTGGCACTCAGTGCCGTGGTTCAGTTGAGGTATTTTGGCTTGGGCTGAACCTGATGATCTTTAAGGTCTCTTCTAACCTAGTCAGTCTGTGAATTATGTGAATTATCAAAATGTTAAGCCATTCCTCCTCCTTCCTGAAAGCAATAAGACAATTGAGGAGTACATTATACTACAGGCAATGACAATAGGCACTGTACAGATTTCACTCATTTCATTCAGTATTCAGTTCTGATTACATATAACTTTCTGTGACAGACTACAGATACCCTTTCTTTCTCTCTGTCTCTCTAATCTTCAATATGTCCACAACTTCCTGTAATAAAGCTTAGTATTTATGGACTTCAGCAAATGGATATAAAAGACTTTTATTATTTATGGAATAGAGCTGGAGATGTACAAAATACACTGCTACTTCAATGTCCTTACAGATGAGGACAAAGAGAAGAAAGACAAGAACTAGAATAGAAGGAGTTGTAAAGAGGGAAAATTACCCTGAAAATGTACAGGAAAGACTGTGCTCAGTGAGGAAATAATATCTTCCTTTTTTGAGTCTAATTAACATCACCCCTTGAATACTGCAGAAGTTACAGTATTAACATGGCTTTATTGTCCTACACTGGGCAAGCAGAGAGTTTAATTTTTCTCTTGAATTGATTGCATACCTGGAGATTTATATTCTTCTGGAATTATTGGTTGTCCCCAGATGCCATTTACCTTAGAACTAGTTATAGCAGCCTAGTTGTTTTGAACACAAATAATAGAATATAGAATAATTCAGGTTGAAAGGGACCTTTAAAGGTCACCTCTTCCAATCCCCCTGCCATGACCAGGGACAGCTTAATCTAGATCCAGTTGCTCAGGGACCTGTCCAACCTGACCTTGAATGTTTGCAGTGGTGGCACCTCCTTGGGAAACCTGTGGAAACCTGTTCCAGTGTTTTACCACTCTTCTCATAAACAATATGGAGTCTAAATCTACCCTCTTTCTTAAAAACAATTACCTGTTTTCCTATCACTACAGGACCTATTAAAAGATCTGCCTTTATCTTGCTTGTAAGTTCCCTTTAAGTACTCAAAACCTTCAGTGATGTCTTCCTGGAACCTTTTCTTCTCCAGACTGAACAACCCTAACTCTCACAGCCTTTTCACACTGAAGAGGTGTTCCAGCCCTATGGCAATTTTTTTGGCTCTCCTCTGGACCTATCCCAAAGGATCTATGTCTTTCCTGTACTAACAATTCCAGAGTTGGATGCAGTATTCCAGGTAGGGTCTCAGTATTCCAGATGAGGTAGAGGGATAGAATCACTTCGCCCAACCTGCTGGCCACTTTGCTTTGGATGTGGCCCAAGAAAAAGTTGGCCTTCTGCCTTCAAGCACACATTTCTTGGTCATGTCCAGCTTTTCATCCACCAGCACCACCAAGTTCTTCTCAGCAGGGCTGCTTTTGATCTGCTCATCCCCCAGCCTGGATTGATACTGGGTGTTGCCCTTATCCACGTGCAGGACATTGAACCTGGCCTTGTAGAACTTAATGAGTTTTACATGGGCTCACTTCTCAAGCTTTTCCAAGTCCCTCTAGATGACATCCTGTCCCTCTGGCATGTCAGCAGCTCTGCTATGCATGAGATCATCTGCAAACGTGTTGAGGGTGCACTCAATCCCACTGTCTATGTCATTGATGAAGACATTAAACAGTACTGGTCCTAATATGGACCCCTAAGGAACCCAACTCATCATTGATCTCCATCTGGACATTGAGCAGTGCTTAAATTTATTTTGGGAATGGTCAAATTCATTGCAGAAATTACTACATCAATGCCTTCAATGAATAAGGTTATAGGGAGCATGGAATTACCTCTCTGTTATAGAATTTTCCCTTATATATTTCATCATAGGATGAACTTGATAGTATTAAAGTTTAGACTGGAAATTTCTTTTAAGAAATGTCACATCTCACCTTTTTCCAGCTTTGAAATACTGACAGTAAATGGACATATGTTTGTCTCACAAATGTAAAAATTGTGATTGCTGTTGTTGTTTCATTACTTTACTTTGCTATATGAATGTTTTGATTGTGTAGCTAGTTAGATTGACTACCAAATGTCAGTCGTGGTTGAATGGCTACTTGTTTTTGGATATAAACTCATAGATGTTTCACATTCACATTTTGTTAAAATAAAAATCTAATAGTAGGCTTTCAAAATGCTTTATCTATAGCCTATTCACAGCTCTCACTAAAACAAAAGCTCTCTATATTTAAATACATTGTCAGGAAACAAAAAGCCAACCAAACAAAACCAGATAACCCCAAATAGCTGTAACTGATAAGATAGGTTTTCAAGATTTTACTGGAGACATTCAAATGTCTGCTGATGTAACCAACAAGTTAAATTCTACTACTGTAGAATTGAACAGTACCTAGAAAATAAATTTTTCCTGAGAAGTAGAGATACACAAAATGATGTCTCTCAAAATCAGACAAGACCTGGACTCATAGCATTCTGTGACAGGAATTAAGGGACAATAACTTGTAATGAATATATTTATTAAGCCTGAAAAACCTGTGCACACTTCTCACTAGTGAAATATTCCATAGTGATCCTTCTGGTTGCAGTGCTTGCAGTTCTACTACTGAAACAGAGACAAATGTTCTTCATCTATTCTTCTAGGATATCCTTTGAATTTTTGTAATAACAAAATTGGATTCACATAGTCCCTTGTATTGATATGTCTTCCTGACACCCTGGTGAAATTGGATTAATAAGTGTTTAATAAAATTTAACAGAGGCATGATTATCTCAGTATAGCACAAAGCATAAGAAAAAATTTCATTTTTCTTCTTGTTCCTTAATGTGTTCTGAAAATCTTCAGCATATTCATATATCTGTAGTGAAATTTTACTTTAATTTATCTGTGTAGACATGTATGTTAATGGTTTAAGCATGTTGATGCATTAAATTTTAACATGAGTGTACGATGAGATAAAGACCATAAATATTTATTACTTTAATTTTTTGTCCATGAAAAGCTGCATATCAACAAACAAAGTGAGAATTTTAAAAATGGACAATCCATGAAAAGCATAAGATATTTTCTTAAGATGAGGAGCACTTAATCTTGATTAAAACTCATTCATTTCTGTTAAATGATTGCACAAAATACTTCATTACATTTCATCCTGTTATGAGTATTTTATTATGAACAGTATTTACAGACTTCCTCCATGAAGCAATTTACAATTTACCTTCATATCTGTTAGTATTATATCCACTATAGCTCCACAAAAATACTGATTTAACAGATAAATTCGGTGCCAAACTAGGAAAATATCTGGTAATACACTTTAAACAATTATTTCATTCTCCTAAGGCCTCTGAGATTGTGTATAAATGTTCTTTTCCTTACTTTCTTTTTACCATTATTTTTCAGACTTGATAGCAACCCTCAGTAATGCTCTCTGCATCAATCTCTCACATTCATGCTTCCATTCCTGCTCAGCTGGAAGGTCTACCTCTGCATAGTAAATCCTCTCTAAAAAGCACGCACTGTTTCCCACACTCCTGCTGTTCACTTGGCATGTCACAGTTGCCAATCAGTGTTGTTATTCTTCTTTTTTTTTCCCTCAGTACCTCTACAATCTGAGTCATCTATGGCTCTTTGAGGGATATTCTCTATTTTAGATGCCCAGAATA
Organism: Molothrus aeneus; assembly: GCF_037042795.1. Taxonomy (NCBI): domain Eukaryota; kingdom Metazoa; phylum Chordata; class Aves; order Passeriformes; family Icteridae; genus Molothrus; species Molothrus aeneus. Next base: position 139,674,276 of record NC_089646.1, on the reverse strand, counting down.
TGCTTCTGCTTTGATTTTTTTGTGCGCTACATATTAGCAGACATGATTGGTTCAACTTTCTCTTCTTCATACATGGTTATAATTTTTTCCCTTCATCAAAATAAAGAACATTTCCAGGAGGGCATTGGCCAATTCTTTAAGATGCTGGGCACTGTGAAAATAGTGAACAGTCCTCAGCAGCTCTTCCTCACCTTGGAAGTACAGATGCTGCCTGATAACACATTCTGAATGATGAAGCACTAAGCAGAAGAAAATGTTATGCCTTATATGCAATTTTAAACAGCAAGAACACTCCAAATGAGACAAGATTTCAGCCAAAAAGTTTATTCGCAGTTCTGATACAGCTTCCATTAAATTAAAAACTTCAATTCATCTTTAAACTGTGCTGTATACATAATGTCAGACCACTTTTAAATCATTCAAGGACATCCTTTCAAGTGCATGAGTCTCAGCAGACACTTCCTTTTATATGGTTTTGCTGTAAAGGGGTATTGTAACATTTTTCTATTTGTCTCATTCAAGCAGCGCTTTCCCACACCATGCACAAAGGAGCAGTGAGAAAATAGTTGTAGCCATGTGTGATTGAGGAAGGCTGATACCAGCACTCTTGAGGCTGCTGTTCTTCAAAGGATTTGAAAGTTTGTTTCGATAGAAGATAAAATGATCAGAGGCACAAAAAAAAAAAAAAGGGTAACTTCTGATAAGCTTCACTTGTTCAACTTGAACTGGGCGCAGACAGACTGTCAAAGTTGCCAGCATGGCTAAGCTGGATAAGAAAATGAGTGACAAAAAGGAAATAAGAGCCACAACAGAAGTCAGATGAGAAATATGTGAGTGCTTGTCAATGCTGGGAGCATTGGAGAACTGAGTCTCCTTCAGTATGTCTAAATGATTTGTACAAGTATGTCACATGCATGAACTACACAAAATGCAGTACTTGGAGTCCTCCTAAACTGGTAATGCTTGCCTGTGATAAAGGAGAATTATCCTACAGACAGGTTATTGAATGGGTTCACCTGCAGGTATTGTCTCCAAGGTACTATGTACTTTTCTCTGGAGGGTCTGCAAAGATTGGAAATCTGATTTTCATTCTGCATATAATAGGATCACAATCAAATTCCTTCTGAAAGAGACCTCCAAAACTCATCAGGTCTGACCTCTTGCTTAAGGCAGGTTTAATTTCATGGTTGAATCAGTGCCTTTATGGCATACCTCCCAGATCCCTTTATCACCTTGGAAGATCTTCACTGGACTTTCTTCAGATTATTAGCACCTGCCTTGTTCAAGGTGGCCCAAAATGGTATCTCATTCTTCAGCTGTTTTGCAAGGACTGTATGAATGAAAAAAATCACCCTTTTTGATTTTCTGGTCACACCCTTTTTGATGAAACAGAGGATGCTGTCTAGGTGCTGAAGATACCCTTTCTGGGAGTCTTGGAATGCCCCTTTGGCCAGCTTTCACTCATTTATGTTGTTCCTCATTACAAAAATTAAGTAATTAACCACTGAAACTTCTCATTAGAGCTGGCATATGTAAGAAGTCACTAATGAAACAGGCTTAAATTCAAACACCTACAATGTAAATATAGACAAATGCAAGTTACAATGACAAAGGTCTTGCCTGAATGACAGCCTGCTGCTTTTTGACTGATCCTTTTCAAATGAGGCAATTGCTGTAGTGATGACTGATTTTATCCTGTTTTCTGTCTGCACCAGGGACTACCTCCATGGGACAGAACTATCATTTTCTCTCATTTCCCTCTTGCTGCAGTATTAAAAACCCTAAAAATCTTTATTTTCTTGAGATAATATTTCATTTACCTCATAATATGACTGCTATCATTTATATTGTAAGCAAAATATGGATAAAAAACTAAGAGGTGCAATATTTAATACTCTCTTTTCAAAATATTTTTTTATGTTTTGTTTTGTAGTCTCTTAGCCACTGGAGACACTCCTGTAGTTTCCTTTTAAAACGGGCAATGATCATACCTTTTCAGTAAAGTCCTCAGAAACATATAATTTTATCATTACAATTTAAAGAACCACTCAGAAAAAGAATCCAGGAAAGATTTCTGGAAAAGTGAAAAGTCCATTAAAACTCTCCAAGTTTTATTACTGGGAGCTGATCACATTTGATACAAAGTTTCATTTATCACTTCAGTGTGCACTTCTCTGTGTCTCTCACTAATGGATTAATCTTCACTTTTTTATTTTGTCAATATTTCTTTGAGATTTTTCCTTGGCAGTTTTCCATTTATAACAATTTTTCTTGTGGTACCTCCTTAAATTTCTGTACATTTTTCTGCCCCGAAGACTAATTAATTTAAAAAGACAGCCAAAGAGAGGAGAGAATAATTCCATTTATTCTAAAAATTTAAAAATTTTTAAATTTAATTTTTAATGGTATCTGGATTTATTCATGGTAGTTCAAGTGGGTTTTTAATCAGTCAGCATTGATTTATACAGTTGAGGTAGTCAATATTGCCTCGTTAAGTCCTCATGCAACGTTAAGAAAAATAGATCCTAAATGCTTTCTGACACACATCCAGCTTAGCCTATATGCTATAATGTTGCAGATTTAAAAAGAGGCATAACATAATAAAATTTAATATATTTCTTTTGTCTGTGGCTTTAATCACTGCTTTCACAGTATGAAAAATGTAAACAAAGCAATTGACTGAATGTGTTCTGAAAAACTACCTGGAAATGAAAATATAGCGGTTTTTCAAGGGTTGTTCCTTTGTAGTTCAATTGATATTGTGCAATTTCATGTTTGAGATTTGTAATTCAAAGTTAGAGGTAAAATTCTGTGGTAGTGGAGCGGATAAGAACTGAATGTTAAATACAGGCATTTTCTGCATTTATGTCTTGTAGCTCCATTTTCTGTTCCATTAACTTTCATACTTTTGCATGTTGGTTCACACGTAGATTTCTATACTAACTGACAAGCAGATTTTTAAACCTTGTATAATGTTTCTATAAAAATACGTGGTGCTCAACTCAACTTCCTCCTTCTGGCATCACCAAACTGAGAATGAAGAGAATAAGGTACTCTAAACTGGCATTATCATGTGTGACTGCTCAGGTATCTCCTTGTTCAGACTGGCCATGCTGAAGTACACACTTTATAGTCATCATGCCTTGAAATACATTGGAAGTATGTGTGTAAAGTGGGTAAAGGACAGCATCAAAATTGTTCTAAGAGAATACAGAAATAACTTTTGAACACAATTTACTGCATGAGTGCTTGGAATCATGCATCTGAAGTACTCTTGGAAATTTAATAAGAGCACTGTCTGCTACCGGTAGAAGTGCTGGATGAACACCCCCTAGAATATTTCTATGCATTGAATTTTTTTGTGAAGGATCTGTATATTAATTAAAGACATAAGGCTAAATTGTAATTTAGGAAGTACTTGTAATTTAGGAAGTCTGTGGCAAACATCAAAGTGGTAATAAAAACTCCCAAAAGAAGCCTCAGACATATCCTCTGTGTCAGTTGTCATTTCTGTGTCACTCTGGTTTGTCCCCTCCTCTTTGCTGACCATTCAAAGGATCCAGGTATTATCTTCACATAAGAACCTATTATTCAGACACTTAAAATGCATTGAAGAAATACCCACTCTGAAAATTTTAGATGTAATATACTTATTAGATATTACAGCTCATACATAAATGGTCGAACCAACACTATGATAGGTCTGTGAGGGGTTTCTCCTAGTCTCTTCTGATGTAATTCTGTCACTTCATATGGATTTTTTCACTACAAAGAGAACATGAACAAGTGAGCAGTTATTTAGTCATGATAATCCTCAGCTCAGAGATGCCACAATGAGATACTCAGCATTTTACATATGGCCTTTTCAGACCGTAATACGCTGCAAGATCACATTTCTGCCATTGTTTCCCTTGATTGCCTATTTTTGAGAGCTGGGCAGCTTTATAAACTTCAAGCATCAGTAGTCTTTTGGGCTTGTTTCTTTGCACCTTTTGATCTGCAATGGCATTCATATTTCTACCACAAAGAACTATGATTACATAGAAGTTCTAGCTTTTTTTTTTGTTATTTCTTATTCCCTCTTAAATGAAATGCAAGTGTAGTTCATCAAAAGAACTTAACTCGTAATCTCAATAGATGCATTTATGTTTCACTGTCATAATGCTTCAAAGTGTATTCATATTTTGAATATATTCATTCTTCACTCTGTTGAAAACCTACAGTCTATGTGATTTCTTATATAATTTGGAATTTTTTTCCACATTTGAAACACATAAGATTGGGTACTTAACAATGTTATTATACTATAGCAGTACACAAAATATTATATGAGTATTAATGTTATTGTACTATAGTAGTACACAAAATATTATATGAGTATATGAGTAAATTATTCTTAGTTTTCAGTGACATATTCAAGCAATTCTTTATCTTTTAGAATTGTTACTCATATGTCATTTTGGGTGAATTGCTGTTTCAATTTTTTTCTGGTTCTTTTTGATTAATTGGCAGGATTAAAATCTGATATTTTATTAATTGGACTATAAAACAGTCCTGTTTTTTGGTTTTTTTTTTTTTATTTCCCCAAAATTTAGCCTGTGTCTATATAGTTGCTGATACTCCCTAATTCCAGATCAGCAGAAGAAGTATGATTTTATCAAGCTTGATTTGTTCAGGTTACTGTTTATCCTCAGATGTATTCTCAGCACACATAGTTCAAAGACATCATTGTTTAAGTCTATACATTACTGTGATTCATTATCCTAATGGTACCATTGGTAGAATTTCTCACACAAGTCATTTCATCATGAATATACAAGTTGTGTTGGTTTCTATTTCAGTTGATATGACACCTTTTTTTCTGCATCTTTTTGCATCTTTAAATATCAAATTCCCCACCTAAACTTATAGTTGAAGTAAAAGAAACTGAACTTTTCTAGAAAAAGTATTCACTTTTTTCACTATATTTTGAGATGGAAGCTGGGTCCTAGTTGGCTGGTCTATAATCAGGTTGTTATGAATATGAATTTTGTCATGTGAGAAATATACTAATACATGCAACTAACACACAGTAATACATGCAACTATGAGGCACAATTTGCTATGAAAAAAAAAAGCCCATAAACTAACTGACAGAGAACTTCCCTTGACAGCATGAAATACATTTACTTGGCTATTTATATTGTCCAAATTCTTTTGCTTTTGGCATACTCCTAACAGACATTTACACCAGCAGAAGCTAGTGCAGTCGTCCTGCAAAAAGAGAAAATTATATGAAGTAAATATGCATAGAAAGCAAATAGGGAAGATCCTGATAAATAGAAGATACCTGTCGCAGACACCTTTTTATGAAAATCCTTTTCTTGAGATTTTTTTCTTCCTGAGAAGCTGAGAGGCCTCAGGGACAAAATGTGAACAATGGTTGTCTGCTGCTGTGGAATGCAACAGGCGGGTCTGTGATTGGTCTCATGTAGATGTTTAGAATTAATGGCCAATCAGAGCCCAGCTGGCTTAGACACAGTGTCCAAGCCACAAACCTTTGTTATCATTCTTTCCTTTCTATTCTTAGCTTAGCTAACCTTCTGAGATGAAACCTTTTCTTCTATTCTTTTAGAATAGTTTTAATGTAATATATACCATAAAATAATAAATCAAGCCTTCTGAAATATAGAGTGAAATTCTCATCTCTTCCCTCATCCAAAGACCCCTGTGACCACCGTCACAGATACCTGCAACTTTTTTACAGTTACAGAATGCAGAAAGGGAAGCCAAAGAAAAATATAGAAGACGACAGTTGAGAACATGAGAAGCCTTAAAAAAATTGAGATATTAAGACAACACTTGTGAGGAAACAGGATGCAAAAGAACAGGATGCACTCAGGAGCTGCAAGAGGCAAAGGGTGATTTAGTAAATGTTTTAGTAAATCTTAAAGCACCGCAGGAGGAAAGTAAAATACAGTACCCATGTCTGGCGACATCATGAGCTGGGTTATCCACAAGTGATTGAAATCAAGAAAATTTTCTCAGTGAAAATGAAATGACAAAATTACTGAGGATAGGTGAGGATAAACACTGCATACATTTCTGGAAAACAGCTATATTTTTCTTTTCCTTGATGATTGCTTATGTTTGAAATGAGGCATTTGTTGGTTAAGACCAATATCTGCTTTTGAGCATCAAACAAAAGGAATTTCACATGGTTTTCTTTTCTCCTGTTATTGAAAACAATAAATATATGGAGAGGAACTGAAATTTTATTTACTCTGCAAAGAATTTTACTGTGTAAAGATCTTACTATAAAATTAGTGTTAAAGAAGCTTTTAATTCTAGAACAGTAAAGAATTAAAAATAATATCAAAATTTCATTTAACCAATTAAGACAGAAAGAGAATAAAAGAAATAAAAGTGTTACTGAACACATTTACAGAAATAAAGTGTTACTGACATTTCACCTGGGATATCTGGCTTTTTTCTCAGTCCTGACACATCAGTTTTAAAGAAAAGCAAAATGGATCTATGAATAGAAACACAATCATTGTTAGTAATGCAATTTTTTCTAAAGGACAAGGCATTTTATCTTTAAGTATAACTTGTATTCTTCATATGCTTTCATAAGCAAAAAGATGATTACATAAATTTGTTTTTATCCCACTAGCATGACAAGATAGTTGATACCTACAATAGTAGAGATGAATACTGAGGGAGGAGAAAAAGAACAGCCTTACAACAAGTTTTCTGCCTCTGATTTTTTATGAAATATCTTCAGATATGAGAGAAACAAGAAAATTAGCATATGCTTTTTTAAGAAATTAGCTGCATGTTATATATGCAGATGAGTTCTAAAGGTCATAAATTTTGCAGTCTCCTTTGATGTACAGGATTTCAAAAGGTGCAAGTAGAAATCTTTTCTCTTGAAGCTGTATTCAATGTCTTGATCAGCAAAATAAATCATAAATGTAAAGTTTTTAAAAATACTTTCTGATCAGGGCAGCGTATTGTAAACTCAGGATCAAGAGAATCATTAGTTATATGTAAACTGACAAGGCTCCTGATCTATTATTATTTACTATTTCAACTCCAGGTGTGGTGTCACCAGTTCTGGGGAAGGATCACCTCCTGCAACCTGTCAGCAATACTCCTCCTAATGCAGCCCAGTATAACACTGGCCTTCTGTAAGGATTTAGAGACCACAATTGTCAACAACAGACTGGACATGAGCCAGCAGTGTGCCCAGGTGGCCAAGAAGGCCAACGGCATCCTGGTCTGTATCAGGAACAGTGTGGCCAGCAGGAGCAGGGAGGTCATTCTTCCTCTGTACTCAGTACTGGTGAGGCCACACCCTGAGTGCTGTGTCCAGTTCTGGGCCCTCAGTTTGGGAGGGACATTGAGACACTCGAGTGCATCCAGAGGAGGCAACAAGGCTGGTGAGGGGCTTGGAACACAAGCCCTGTGAGGAGCGACTGAGGGAGCTGGGGTTGTTTAGCCTGGAGAAAAGGAAACTCAGAGGTGACCTTATCATGCTCTACAACTCCCTAAAAGGTGGTTGTGGTTAGGTGGAGGTTGGTCTCTTTCTCCAGGCAGCAACTGACAAAATGAGAGGACACAGTCTCAAGCTGCATCAGGAGAAATATAGGTTGGATATTAGGAGGAAGTTTTTCACAATAAGAGTGACAAAGTATTGGAATGGCCTGCCTGGGGAGGTGGTAGAGTCACCATCCCTGGATATGTTAAAAAAAAGACTGGATATGGCACTTGGTACCATGGTTTAGTTGAGGTGTTTAGGGCATGGGTTGGACTTGATGATCTTGAAAGTCTCTTCCAACCTAGTGATTCTGTGATTCTGCGATTCTGTGATTGCCTGTCTCAAACACAGTTACCACAGAAGGACTTTGCCATGAGGTAAGTGCAGAATGGAGGGCAAGGTGGTGCTAACTCCAGGTCTGGAGAGGTTCAGATCTGGTTAGCACATCCTGGGTAATGCATCCAGACAACATTCACACAATGGCAAACTGTGTCAAGAAGCAGCTGGTTGTACACATATCCCTGACCAAACAAAAATCATCCACAGTTATGAGACAGATGGTATCTGTGACCACCAAAACCCTCCCACCCCCTGTTAAGCCACCAGTGATGGGAACTTGAGATAAGATAAATGTGGTTCTATTGTCCAAATGTTATCTCAGGCCTAGGGGGAGGTAAACAAAGCTGAGGAGCAAAAATGTATTGCTGATAATGGCAGAACTTATGGGTCACAGGGAAATCAGCTCCACAGTTGAGCTGAAATCAGCTTGGACTGGGCAAAAGGTAATTCTGGCAGGGGAAAATTGCAGCCACCTCCTCAAAACCAACAGTGAAAAGAAGAGAAAGACTGAGGATTTGACTAATTAAAATTAGAAGCAAGGGAATCACTTAGCCAATAGAATAAGGGAATTCTGTAGCCAATAAGCATTAATTCCTGTGTTTGCAAAAATGCATAAATAGTGAAGTTTTGAACTACCTTGGGACCGCCATTACCAAGAAGACCAGAGTGAAGAAGGATCAACTGCACACCACAGACCTGTGGATGGTGGCTATCTTCTCCCTGGTCTCTCAATCTCTCCCCCATCCTTTTCTGTGCCTTTCTCTCTCTCCCCCCTGTCTACCTCTCATTTATTGTTTCTGTATTATTGACTTAGGCATATGGTCTTGTTTGCACGCTAATTTATGTGGAACCATCTCTCACTAATTGGATCTTAACACCTTACCTATGGCAAGGGCACATTGCTGACTCATGATCAACTTGGATCCACCAGGAGGCCCAGTGCTCTTTCTGCCAAGTTGTTTTCTAGCCAGTTAACCCTCACCATATTCTGGTGCATGGGATTGTTCTTCCCCAGCTGTAGGACTCTGCTGAACTTCCTGATATCGCTGTCAGCCCATTTCTCCTGCCTGTCAAGGTCCCTTTGAATGGCAGCAGGACCCTCTGACATACCAGCCACTCTTCCCACTTAATGTCAACTGCAAACCTGCAGAGGCCACACTCTGTCTCATCATCCTGATCATTAATGAAAATTAAAATGAAATGAAATCAGAATGGAACATGGTATTGTCCCATGGGGTGCATTGTTACTGACTTGTCTCCAACTAGCCTTTGTGACACTGATTATCATACTTTTTGGTTTGGATGTTCAGCAAGTTTTTATTCCAATAAATTATATATTTTAAAAGAATAACCTTGTGGGCTTGTAGTTTGCCCTGGAGTACCTAGAATTGCCAATTAGATCAATCAAATTTTCCAGTTAATGTGCAACGTGAAGTAAAAATCTCTGAAGCATACAGTAAAAGACTCAAGTCATAGTCCTGTGACTAGACCTGTCAAGTGGATTAAATATATAGGGAAAGGTTATAGGGATAACAATCTAAACTTACATAGACTATATAGACAATATATTTTCAATCACATTTTCAATCTGTGTTTGCAGAGAAGAATGTTAGAACAGATTTTTAATAGCCACAAGATATTGGATCCAAAGCCATGTGAATATAGAAGTCATTAAAGTAATAGAGTGTATTATGGTTATTTAGAAATACTCTTCAATATCTTTAAAGAGCTTGCATTTTCTTTCTGGATAGATTCTCACAGCAACAGCCATTACGCCATTGTTTCTAGTGTGTTTACAGTGCTTTGCAGCTGTACAACATTGTTGTTTGTGGACAACTTTAAAGATTTCAGAGGTATTTTCTTATCTACGTTTGAATTTCATTGCAGAAACTGTTACAATCTGTTATAACTAACTAGTGAGCTTATTATTCAGTAATAACAGAAGATACATTTTTATGGGTGATATCTTCTTTTATAGAAATTTTATTCAGCTGGCATTCTTTACATTCTTTACACTGCTTATAGACAAAGAGAATATACCAAATTTTGGTTAAATATATATTATTAAATTATGATTATTTGAATATTATTATTTTACATAACAATTGCACACACCTAATGTGGTATTGTTTCAGAAAATAAAAAGTCAAAAAAAATTATTTTAAGCATTTTTGTTTCTTCTTTTAAAGGACCATACAGTGTTCTGTTAACTAAAAATTACCAGATTTTTACTATATCAATATTTAGACAAGAGATTTCTAAAAATCTAGTCAGTAAGACTTATGGTTATCTAAAAGAAGAATAAAAGGTAGAGCAGTGGAAATACAGTCTTGATTTTAACATGTCACTTCATCAACATGAGTATTATTCTGACAATTTGAATTCCTTGCATTTTTCAGCAGTGGCTTGTAGCTGGCAAAGAAGAAGACAGAGCCTATCACCACCTAGCTAGGCAGTGGATCCACATTTGACAAATATCATATTTCTTCTCTTGCAAACTTTCATGCAAATTCAGACCAAATTTTAATGGCCTGAGATTCATTAAGCCAAGATGCAGCTGCGATATGGAGAAGTGTTTAACAAATGCATACTAAAAAAGTCAACCAACCAAAACAAAAAATGGACATCACCATGACTAAAAAAAAAAATTAAAAAAAAAATCAAACAAAGCTTTAATTAAGCTGATTAGAAGTATTATCAGCTTTCATAAAGAGTAAGGCACAGATAATTCCCAGACTGTCAATTCCTTACATTTAAATCTTAATTTGTTTTGGTAAAAAGTTTAAAAATAACTGTGATTTGTCACCTCTACTGTGAAAAACCTACATTTTACATGTCCTGAAAATCTAAATCACAAGTGATCTAATGACTTTCTAATTCACATTAACTTTTCAGTAAGCTTAAATAGTTTCATCTTCAAAATCTTTAAACAGAACTGTTTTCATAGCTATGTTCTACATGACTTGTAGCTTCAATTATTGAAATTGTTTTCACTTTAAATTTTCATCTTTAACTTGAAACCCTGAATCTTCTTTGATTGAAATTACATTACCCTGAGACTTTCAAATCACGAAAAATAAAAACATACATATAAAAACTTACATTTTTGAAGGCATTTAAATGTTTTGGTTGGATTTCCATTTTTTATTCCAAAATATTTTCCTTTTTGTTTCAGTTAATTTCCAGACTAGTGAACCAAGATATTCATGTACCACATAATTTTATGTATGATATTTCTTTACCAAACAGATTACTTTTCACTCTAAAACATTATATAATTATGACAAGTGTTACTTCAATGTTATATAATTTTTTAAATTGTTTTCTTACACTCTAGTAAAAATACTCATATTATTGTCTTTAGTCCTGAAAGAGGAGCCTTTACAGCATATGTAAAATATGTGCTTCCGATGAGGCTAGAAAATGCTCAATGCAATTGGGTTAATTGGTTATTGTATTTCAGAGAAAGCTGAGAAAATAGCTTTGCTAGATCAACATGATTGTTTAAGGAACTTATCACAGAATACCTTTACATATATTGAAAAGGGTAAATATGTTCTGGTTTAACTTTAATCATTATATTTATTAACATATTACAATCATAATTTGAAAGCTTTAAAAACAATGTGGTATTCTATACAGGTACCCAAATTAATTTACTCATTCTGAAATAGGTTCCTTCTGCTATTTCTCAAATAATAACTTTTGTAACATGGCAGGTTGGGGGTTGGGGGAAGATTATATAGGATCACCCAGGGAGTTGGTATTTAATCCTTTTTTTTAGTGTCAAATCAGACCTTCAAAATTTTCTACCAGCTTTTGATGCAGGACAATGGTGGGACAAGCTGAATATGTGGAATTTACGTTTGCACTTGAAATGTTACCAACAGAATAAAACAAAACACGTAGGTCTACAAGAAATAGCATGACAAACTTATGAGGGCAAAACAAGAAACAGCAATATTGGTTCAGCCCAGGACATATAAAATGTGTGACAGAGATAAAAATTTAGAGCCCTTGATTTCAATATATCTTAACTATGTCTTCATGGAAACTCATAGAATTTGTTATGCAACAAGAAAAAACAAATTCACAAAATACCAAAATATAGCAGAAGAAAATAAGCAAATGGAGAATTCTTTTTGGACCGCTGTGTGTAGGGGAGAAAAAGAAGGATGGAAGGAATGAAGTTAGTTTAGGAAGGAAGGAAATTAGTTTAGGAAAAGATAATCAAAATATTTTCATTTCATACTTGTATTGCCTGACACGTCTCATGACATACACCAAAGAAGCTTGGATATTCAGAAAGCATAGACAACTTAGAAAAGTTCAATCAATGAATGCTAAAAGGATGGGAGTGTGAGTTAACATGAGATTTTACTGGAATTAAAATATTCAACTGAAGGTTGCAATTAATAAATATTTACAGAGAGTAGTTAGTTAATGCCAGTTTTATGCTCACCTTATAGCTGAGTAAAGATCCAATAGTAATTGGAAAATGACATGTAAATCTTCGGATCTTTAATTGAAAATTGTTAATTCTTTTTTTTTTTACCTCATGGAGTCAGTTCATAACTGAAAGCTTCCAGTGGAACCTTTATTTATAATATATCCACCTGTCTCTGGGAGCTGATTAGAAAGATGGAAGAAAAAGAGCTCCTACACTGCCATTAGGACAGGTAAGAAACAGACATCAGTCATTAAAAATATGGAAAAAGTACATAACAAGGCTCTGACCCACAGAAGTTTTACTAGACTCACACATGTTAAATAAAACAGGTTTTGTATATTTTCTTTGGGATGAGATCTCATAATTTAGGCTGATGAAAAATACAAGATACAAGACGCTTTCTGTGAAAAATGACACCTCCAAATCCCAAACAGTTAAGATTCATAGATATGTATATTATAACCTTGCTCAAAAAGAGTCTTTATCTTGATCTCCATCCCCAATGACAGGTACAAGACACCTGCCAGATTGTTTACATCTTAATTTCAGCAATGTGGTCTTCCACAACAGCTACTCAGTCCCTCTTTTGAGTCTTTATTGTAACAGAAGATTATTCCTAACTTAAAATCCTTAAACAGAAAAATCAAGAAGTTTCAGATAATCAAAATATTATAAACTGGTTTTCTGTTCAGAAATCACCATCAAACACTCTTAAATTCTAAGTTCAGAATTTGCTTTTTTTTGCATTATTGATCCATCTGTCAGGCACAACAGCCATGGGCAGAGGGGAAAACACCTGCACTAGAGTAGAAAAGCTGCCAATGCAGACTCCCCTTTGGCAAGTGGGATAAAAATTCAGCTCTTGGAGATAGGATTGTCTTGTGTCTGTCATCATCCACATGTTCATTGGGACTATTTTCAACTGCTGAAATTAACAGCATTTAAATACTGATAGAGGCTTGCAGTTCTTAAAGCGTTCCTAGCTTTAGGAATGAGATTTTTGAGGTTTAAGTAAAACCTAAAAAAAACCACACCAAAAAACCTGATGAGCCATGGATTGCCAGAGTAAAGGAACTGATGCAAGAAAAATTGGAATGTACAAATATGGTTCATAAAATTCTGTAAATGTCAAATTCTGACCTAATGGACCTGTGAAAGCCACAGACTGTAGACCTATGTTATGTTATTGTAATATAATGTTATTGTAAAATATTCCTGAAGTTTTACCTGACACAGAGTTTATTCTGAATCTTTTTCTCTTTTAGATACAAAAATATACTAGCACAGTAAGAATGTTCATTATCCCTTGAGAAACTCATGCAAAATTACCATAGTTTGCAGACAGCTCCGAGTGACTATTCGCAATTGTGGAACTGAGGGGGTCACAAAAATCAAATCAGTTTTCTTCTCTCTCTCCTCCCTAGCCAGCAGTACTTTATTTAAAATAATCATGCAAAAAAGGCTTATGTAAAATGAGACTATGTTCAGGTGACAGTTACTCTGACCTGGTTTAAACATTTTTATTAAGTTGACTTATTTCCCACATGTACCCATTTCTCTCTGCTGCCAGGAAACTCAGTAACTATCTCAGTTAAAAATGTCTGCCTAGACATATCTTACATTCCTTTCTGGAAGCTCAGCATCTTGACAGATGGATCACACTTCTATTATTCAAATGCTTATAATAAAATATTTAATTCTTTACACAATTTATGAATAAAATTGCTCTCCTTTGGCATTGGAAACTTCATACTGTAGTCAGCTCTCATCACCACCATAAAATGATGTAAATACCAATAGTAACATTATTTATCTTGATGTCTTTTCCATGCCATCAAGTAACGATATTTCCTGATATTAAGAGCCATCCACAATCCTAGACCTAACTCTCTAGAATTCCAGTTTCTCACTTCTCTTATTTAGCATTTTATATATAGGATGCAATACACAGTACAGAAGTTTCAGTAGTATTCCATGTGGCTGGTTACCTCTGCAGATCCCTGCTTATGACATGCAATGATTTGCAGGGCTTTGGGTATTGTCCCAAGCCTTCCCCTTTTTTTGTTAGAATTAGCAGTGCTAATTCTAACAAAAAAGAAGAAGAATTTGCAGATTCTTTGTGGGAAAATACTGTTTCTCTTCAATTTCCTTCTCATTTGAGTTCAGTGTGTCTTTTTTGAAAATGAAGCATCTGATACTAAAGTTTATTCATCTTGAAATGGAGATAATGAGTTAGTTTTCCTCTCACAGCTGAGACTCCTATCTGTTCATATAGCACTGTGGGTGTTGATATGTCAGTGTGGATATTGAATATTTCCTGCCCTTTTTTATTTAATGCATGAATTCACTTACATTTTTCACTTGCTCTAAATAAGGACAACATATACAGATCCCCAGTAAATGTGATGTTGCAATCTTCTGCTTGGAATGGTAGCTAAAATTGCAGAGATCCTGCAAAGGCTAGAGCAGCAGGTAAAGAAGAGAAAACAGGCATGTTTGGTGTATGGTGTAGATGAGGAGGTAAAATAGCATTATTCAAAATGGTTCATAAGAAGTTGTGGTTGTTCAGTTACATTGGAAGACAAAATTTGAAGCAGATTGAAAAAGACTTTTTTTAAGCAATTCATGTCTATAATTCATCATCAGAAAATTCTGTATCAAGGGTTCAGCAAAATGAAACCCAAAAGTTTGGGAAGGATTACAAACTAATATCAAGGAATCTGCCAATACTCCAACAAAAAAAAATGTTAAGAAGGAATTAGACAATTTTCTGATAGGCAAGTTTTTTCTAGACTTCAACAGCAAAGACTTTTTTTGTCTTCTTGAGAACTTCCTCAAATCTTAGGGATCCTTCTAGTTTAGTGTCTATGAAATTAAGACCACATTTTAAAAGATGGAAAGTGATTAACAGTGGGAAATATCAAAGGCTGATATTAAATCAAAGCAGAATTTTCATTAGTAGTAAGTCCTAACATAATATAAAAATATGCCCACAATTTAAGAGAATAAATTTCCTTTTTCTTTTCAGTTAGGTTTTTTCCTCATTTATTTTTACTGATATTTTTTGCGTTGACACAGTAAAGTGAAATAGATACAGCATTCTTCATTTTAGAATTTCAGATTTTTTTTTGTCTTTTTGAAAAACAAATGTATCAGTATAAGGAAATTGAAATTACCAAATGGATCAGGAAATAGGAAGAGAGAAGGTAAAAGGATAGCTTTCACTGGAAATAAAGAAAAAGCAGAGGTAAGTCATAATTTGGGACTACTCCTTAGAATTAATTAAAATTTAGAGGTGTTTTTTTCACTTTTAGATTGTCACACTCACACAAGACTGCTGCTACATACTCATTGTTCTCTACCTTCTCTTTCATGCTGCAAAAATGTATTTTCAGTGGAAAAAAAAGGTGACAATTTTCAACTGAGAATATTTTTAGTAGGTGTTGTTTGAGCAACAAGCAGACATTATAGTTCCTATCCCATGAGAATGTAGGGCTGAATAAATATACAGCTGAAAGATAAGCTTTCTTTAGGTATATATTTATTGATATTAGTAAGCTTCTGATATGTTTTATAAATGACATTTCTGGAGACTGTGAAAACAACAACAAAGTTTAACTTTCCATCCCATGTTATAATCCATGTTAAATCAAAGCCTTCTTCCAAGACTTTGATCAGAATTGTGGGAATTATGTCTTCTAAGAGTATTGATTTTAAATAGCTGTCAGTTTTTTATATGACTTTGCTTTATATAACAACTCTTTAGGGAATATTTAATTAAATCATAATTGCCAAAAATATCCTTTTCAGGCACTACAGGACTGTAGGGAAATGGAAAGACATGTTGAAGAGAATTTCATTATCAAAAACCTGATTAATACAAATTAAAATTGACTTATTCTAAATAGACTAGATGAAATGAACAGTCTATATATTTGTAAACTAATATAGTTCAAACATACTATGAAACTCAGATACAAGAGTATATTAAAATATGAAGCAGGTACTTGATTGGGATATGAAACTGATGAATAATAAGAATCCCCAAAAAATCTCTAAACTTCAGATCGCAAGAAACCTCAACAATAATACAAAAATCTTCAATCTTTTTCTCCTTTGTGATTCTGCTCCTCAGCCCTGCAGTCTGCAGTTTTCAAAGTGCATTAAACAGATGTAGAGTTGAATTATCTCATTAACTATAACAGTGTAGCAGGACATTCATATTACTTTCACTGCAAAGGTGCAGATCAACCAATTGAATCAATAAAATCAGCACCTGCTACAAAACAAAATGCTGAACTCTTTACTGAGTCACACTGACACAATATTCTGACTGTGTGTATTAAATTGGAAAATACAGGTTGCTGGTTACTGGAAATGTCAGCCTGCTGCTCTATAGGTGGATAAAGACATCAAAGAAACAAGGTGTCCATGGTTGACTTCAGGAATTTACAATATAAGGATCAAAGAATGACACAAAACATTCAAAGAGGAAAAAATAATTTTTAGGCTAGGTACAAAATAATATTTTAGAATGCGGTAAGATTCTTATTAGATGGTACAGCATTTGTTATCAAAAACTTCTGCTATTTAAACTACCATTCTTGTAAATAGACAAGACTCTTTAGAATAAATATTTTCAAAGTTTAACCATTAGGGTTTCTACAAAAACAAGATCCTGTGTTCATTACTTCCCATACTTCTTTTTTCTAGAGCTCCTACAGTCCTCAGGTCATAGAGAGGGACAATAATAACTTGTGTCTTTTCTTTGAATTTGCTTTTTCCCAAACATATTTTCTGAGATTATTAACTTTTTGGGTAGTGTGACAATATGTTTCTCTGTGTCATCTTTACTGCAGCTTTCCTGGCATCATGGAAATTTACTGACATTATTCTTTGTGATAGATGCCTAATTAGAAAATTAGTAAGGAGAACAAAATTGGCAAGAGGTTTTGAAAAGAGACTTACCCTTGATGAACATTAGCATATGTTTCTGTCGAATTCCTGCTTTTGTCTACCTGATTTTTTTCTGTTTTTAATTAGAATAGAACACTGAGTTGTGGCTTGTACAGTGTAGGTTATTGATCATTCTTCCTACACAGTCCAAAAGAAAAGACTGATGCATTTGTGCTTCCTTCTGTTATTTTGTGCCAGTGCCTGTACATAAAACTGAGTGCCCCAACACCAGCTGTTATGGACTAACAGATTTTGAAACTCACCATCTCTATGGGATCAGTCTTGCTGATATTTTACCATAGATTAAAAAGGGAAGAGCTCTGAAGGAAACTACAGAGCCAATAGAGAGGTCATAGTTGAAAATAAATGTTCTTTACAGTTCCTAAGCATCTTTTAGAAGACTGAATATCAGTTGTTCTTCTTGAGCAATTTACATGAGACACTACAAAAGAAAGTAGAAGCCTAAAGAATTAACATTTTCACCCCTGATATCTTGTGATTTTGTTTTATTCCCAGTTCTTAAGATCATGCTGTATTAATATCAGGGACATAAATCCTTTACCATAATTCCACTAAGTCCCATTCACTTTCCTGAATTTTCAGCTAGTTCTTCTGAAGGCTGATTTTCTTCTCTGTTGTCACATTTCCTGTCACTCATAGTATTAAAGCAGGGAGAATATTAAAGCAGCATTGAAGGCCACAGTAATAAAGAGAGAATTCAGGGTCACCTGCACTTGGTGTGTGTGACACAGCTCCAGATCAGCCAGAAATGAGTTCTGCATGACAGCTGAGATCTTATGAAAAAGGACTGTGAAAAATGACCCTGTAGAAGTGTGGGGAGAAGAAAGCAGTGGAAAAGAAAATTCAAATATAACCTCAACAAGTGATAGTGCAGCACTAAGGAACAACATCATGGCCTGAAAAACAACTTGAGAACTCCGACTCTCCATCAACATGTACAACAGCTAATCAAATTTCATGTAAACATTGCTTAGCTTCTCTATAATAGACATAAATCTAACTGGACAAATTCTGCAGTAACTGGTAAAGTCTCACCTTAAGTGATGTTGTATGTCACTCCTAGTAGGCTTTAAAGTGGCACTGTTAGTTAAAATAGGCAATTTGCCCTTTGTGTAGAAATGCCCTTCTTATCCCCTTGAAGAACCAACTGATGAAGGCCCTGAAAGTATTTCCTCAGCTGGTTGGTCCCATTGGCACACACAGCATTTCTCAATACATCTAATTAAGTGTGGAATTTGAAGTGATAATGTGTATCTTAAAATGAGTTCAATTGCTTTGCATGGGATAGTTCAGTTTATCAAACACAGACTTATGGCAGTATTTAAACGTTCACAAGTTGTTCTTATCTGGTCGGTAACTGTAGGTCAAAAATTTTAGGAATCTCCCTAGTGTATATCTCCTTTTTGTACCATATTTGACTTATATCTTCATATATCTATCTAGATGGCTTGAATACTCTGCTGCTGTTACAATGGCAATTTATGTTTGTATTTAAGCAACCGACATGAACTGACTTACTCAACTGACTTCCTCTGATTCCTACTTAGATTCAGACCTTGTTAACCAAAGGTTGGCATCTATTGTCTTTGAAAGTACTGACTTCAGCTGGCAATCCAGGACAGCATCAGTCTTCTGTGGATCCTGTCTGGTATAATCTCAAATGAGAATAACTTTTACCAAGGCAACTGACCTGAATTGCTCAAATCCAAAATTTAGATGACTAAATGTGTCAAATTTGCATTGACTCTCATCCACTATAATGGATAATAAATATTTCTGTGTATGACTGAAATGTATGTTAAAACTTGGTATTCTTATGGACAACCAATATCTAGCATCCTTTAGTTTTATTTAAGAAGCATAAGCTTATTTAAAACCTCCAGCCAATATCATTGACTCTTGACTGAAATAATTAAATTCAGCTGATTAAATATAAATCAGACATGCTTACTTTATAACCGCAGCTTTGTGAACTGAACTAAAAGAAACATTTGCGTTCTTTCTGTGCTGCCCAGTCTAGTTCTTAGTACGAAGAAAGAATCATGGCTGAACCCTGTGCAATCAGACATTACCACTGCATCCTCCTGCTCAGTCCTCAGAATAGTTTCTTCTCTACTTCTGTTGAAGGTATGAATTTACTTTGTGTGCTTGATCCTTTCAGTTCATATGAACTTCAGGTAAAGATTGTCTAAGAAAAGAGTGATTGATTAGGAAGGAAAGGAAGGAAAGGAAGGAAAGGAAGGAAAGAGGAAGGAAAGGAAGGAAAGGAAGGAAAGGAAGGAGAGAAACATTTGTTTTAAAAAATAAAATTTTAAAAAATATCTTTACATCTTCCTTGTTTAAACAGCTGCAACCCATGAGCTTCACAGAGAGCTGAAATGCTTCTGAAATCAATTAGCTGTGACACCAAATAATCAGAAATGCAAGACTTGGCAAAAGACAAATTTCACAAATAGATAACGTTTATTTTGCACTCCTGAAATCAGATATGGTTTATATTTTAATGCTTGAACAATTTTGGTGATCTACAATTATGCGAGATTTTGGGAGGAGATTTTGGGCTCAAAACATTTCAGGCACTTGTGTGAGTAGAAAGGACAGGTTGAGTCTTGCCCCAGTGAGGTGATGTCCTGCTTTGCACATTCTACCCCTCTGGGGTCTGCATCCCAGCCTCTGCAATGGTCCCCTGGAAGGCAATGCTCCTCACCTGCCCCCGGAGCCTCTAACCCGGCTCCTGACTGGACATCAGACCAAACTCCCACCTGGGGGAAGAGCCCAGGAAAGCCAAAGGGTACTTAAGCCAAAAAACAGTACAAGCACATGTCTTGAGCCTACCTTCCCTTGGATTTTACATCAGCTGAAGCAGGAGGGGTAGCTATATTTGTTCTTTTCTATTTCTAATTCATTCTTCATGAAGGCTGAGTAACTTAAATTCAGATAAGTTAGAATTTCCTAAGTTGAATGGGCTTAGAGCTTGCTAAGTTAATGTTTTTAACTTAAATGCTTAATGTTGATTGAATATTGCTTTAAACTTTTGCTAGAGTTCCCCGATTTTCTGAAGTTTGTTGGTAAAGTTTTTGTTGTTTTGATCTCTTGAGAATATCTTGTCAATATTTCTTCCTTGCATCTAAATCTGCAAAAATGTAAGCCCCTTTAAAGGACTTGGTGACAGAGTTCTGGAGCTTTACAGCCATTACTGGAGAGTCCCTAATGGAATCTTATCAAAGAAGTTGAACAACTATACTACTGTTCATCCCTTCTCTAGGTAACATTCTTTAGGTAATTAAGCCTAAAAACAAAGTAATAGGAATAAGGAAAGCTCTGTCATAGGCCTGACCCCTCTGAAACAGGCTGAACTCCTCAATAGATTCTGTTGTTGAACTGTGGTCTTGGTTCTCTGCCTTTGTATTTCGTTTATTTGTCCAAGTGTTGGCAGTGGCAGCAGTTCAGGGGTGGCATCTGAGAAAAGAGGAGAGGGGCTGCTCCATCCCAGGTACATCCAGTTCCATCTGGTAAAGTCAGATTCAGTGGATCTTCTGCAGGACACAGTTGAGCTCAAGTAATACTTCCAATGCTTCGGTGATAATATTTTTAAGAAACCAAATGTGAGAGTGTGAAAAAAAATTAGAGAAACAGCCCTGTACACACCTGTACATACCAAGGTCAAAGGAGAAAAAGAGGGATGAGACACTCTCAGCTTCAAGGTCAAGATTCCCCTGCAGACCATGGAAAAGACCAGGGTGAAGGAAGTTGTTGCCCCACAGCCCATGGAGGACCATGGTGAAGCACGTAGCCATTTGCAGGCCATGAGGACCCCACCCCAGAGCAGGCTGGAGAAAGCTGCAACCCATGGAGAACCAGAGCAAGGTCCTGTCAGACTCACTACCCATGAAGGACCCACATTGGAACAGGGGAAAAGTGTAAAAATTGGGTGGTGTGGAGAGGAGCTATTAACCCTCTATTTCTTTAGTTTTTCTAGACATTATGCCAGCTGAATACCATTTTTAGGGCTTTTATTACCTCAACAGAGACTTGTATTTTATCAGTCTTAGATAATGTTCTGCTCCAATCACCTTTGTTTATCTACTATCTTGCCACTTGACTTTTTCTTTGTCGAATTGATGATGTAAAGCAAATAAATAAGGAAAACATTTGAAGATCCTTTTTGCAGAACATAAAGCAAAGAAGTAAATGAGAATTAAGATAAATGAGCATGAACACAGACTGACCTTTTAAAACTTTCAGCATATAACATAATGGAGATAAGAAGTTTGCTGTGGAAGGTAAGTATACAGCACATGTTCTTACTAGCAATAATGGAATTATAGAAATTGTTTCACTATCTTTCCATTAAATGTCGTCACTTAATCACTTTTTAAGAAAAATTTCTTTATTGGCAAGCTAGTATAATTATTGTATATACAAACTGTTCTGTATATTAAAGTTTATTGATGAATGCAAGATGTGCATGGTTTTTTTTCCTCTATTTTGATTTCAAATTATATTACACTATCATGTGAAGATATCTGGGTTACAGTCATAGTGTTTTAAAGCATATATTTTATTTCTTTTTTAGATGGGAAATTGTTATTATTAAAGTGGTCTTGGGTATAAAAGAAGGGATTTCTACTGAAAAACATGTATCAGAAGTCAGTGAACGCATGAAGAATAATTCATAATCCCCAAGGAACAGTTACATTACATAAGACTAGGTCACAGGAATGGGTTTGTGGAAT
This sequence comes from Molothrus aeneus, assembly GCF_037042795.1. Lineage (NCBI taxonomy): Eukaryota > Metazoa > Chordata > Aves > Passeriformes > Icteridae > Molothrus > Molothrus aeneus. The sequence continues at coordinate 139,652,252 of NC_089646.1, read as the reverse complement.
ATTAACTTGCCTATATTTTTTCTTCCTGAAGGCTTTATTAAATTGCTTTTTTAGAATTACACTGCAGTATTATTGGTGGAATAGGTGTCTGTGAATACTTAAATTCAGCATACACTGTACCCTGCCTCAATTAGGATGTATCTCTGGGGGTATTGTCTACATAGAAATTGATAAAATGCATATTGTGAGGACAGAACCAGGCATAAATGAGATCTCTCAGGTATAGCTATCAGTGTAAGTATGGTAGCACAATATTCCAAGCAGCAAATGAGGCAATCCCAGAAAGCTGTATTACAGCACTGTCATGGCACTTGTCTACTGACATGGTGGCTGAACAAGCTACATGAAAAATATCTCAGATATTTTTAAAGAAAAGCTGAATAAATATATTTATGAGATGTCTACTACTAGATAGGCAAGATCTATATAAGCAATAAATGTATCCTAAATTGTCGTGATGGGAACACAGAAATATGTTACAGGTGTTTCATTGAAACAAAGGCCTCTATAGCAGAAGAAATAGCTGCTGTTGAGAAACGGATGTTACAGATGCAGACTGCATCTGCATTCAGTTGGTAGTGTTTGTACTTGCTCTTTTTCTGGGTAACTTCCATTTAATGAATACTTCCTCTTTGTAGTTGTTAAGTAGTGCATAGAAATACGTGTTTATATATGATAAGTCTTCATACAGGTGAACACTATTTTACAGAACTGTAGATGGGTGTGGGTTGGAAGGAACCTTAAGAATCATCTAGTCCCAACCTACCTGCCAGGGGCAAGGACACCTTTCACTAGATCAAGTGGCTCATAGCCTTATTCAATCTGGTCTTGAACAGGAGGAAAAACCTTAAAACATAACTGGATATCACTGAAACAAAACTTAAAATTGTTGGACAAAACTTAAAATATAACTTCATATCACTGAAACTTCTGAAGACAGGGCCAAGTTGATTGTAGTAAACACAAAAGGGGAGACCATTCTGAGGTAGGAGGAAAATAACAGAAAATAACTATGATGTGTATTATCATTACACAAATATGCAAGCTTGGATACTACTGGAGGGAATATCTGAAACATGCAAGTTTTCAAGTACTTATGCAAGAACTAATGTGGAAAAAACCCTGTTTCCTTTGGATCTATAAACTAAGACTAAACTTGACATAAATTTGTACTATCCCAGTCTCAATAATATTATTGGAAGAACCATTTGGTATTCAAGAGAAATACAATGATTTTTTAAGTTAAGCATAGCACAGTCATTACTGCTAGCTTGCATGTGTTAAAGTATCGATAGTTGTTGACTTGCCTGTAATCAAATTGTCTATGATAATATGAGGAAAAAATATCTATAAGAATCTGCAGTTGCTCAGGCTTCTGACAAGCTGGAATTATGAGATATGTGTGTAGTCATTACTCTGCTTGGGTCCTAAGGAAGAAGGTGAAGAAAGCATTCTGAGAAAAAGGTATTTATATTTTTTTTCTTTAGCATATCTGTCTGGACTGCTAAGTGGCTGAAACAATTAAGTCCTCCTGAAAGTCCTCCTTCTACAACTGAAAAGTCAATTCAAACACAGTTAGCAGAAACTCCTTGACTTTGCCCTTTGTTAATAGCAGTATTATTTGAGCATTATTATTGAGTAAGAGAGGAATTGCTTGATGAATATTTGTCAATAACTGTGACATTCCGATCTTGCTAACTTTTCCATTGTCAAGGCTAGTGTGTTATAGGCACTGCTAATACAACTTTTCTATGATGGAGTTGTGCCAACCTCTAGTACCATTTGAATGAGCAGATGCTGATCTCTGGTAAGTAGTTGGAGCTGGGAAATAATAGTCTACTCTTTCCAGCAGTTTTAAAATTGATATAGAAATATCCTATCTTTTTTTTTCTTTGTTAACATCAACATGTTCATGGGGAATTAAATAATGCAAACCCTGGGAAATATATGGGCTTCAAAGTCTTGACTGATAAACACTAACTCTTCTAAAGTTTAGGATCATATATCATTTTGAGGTGTATCTTGTTACTAAGGAAAAATATATCTGTAATTAGCCTAAAAGGAAATGGAAGCAAAGCCTATAATAGCAAATTTAGTTGATGTGGGATCTCAGCACATCATTCCTGATGTTCAGAGATGCCAAGAGAACCCTTGGGGGTCTCGAAAATCCTGGAATGTTGCCAGAAGTGTCTAGTGGCTTGATTTTGATCCATCCACAGAAATAACAAGAGTTTGAAGACAAGAGAATCACTTTAGAGTAAAAGGTGTAAAAGAGACACATTTAGAAAGTGAAATATAGACTTTAAAGTTTTTGAGTACAAGAGAGTTATAGAGACAAGATAGAGAGATCAAGGTGTGTCTTGTCCTTCTTCTTCCTTCTTCTTGTCCTCCATCTCCTGTTGTGATGTTGGCATTTGGAGATTAGTTTATAGTGAAGGGGCACTTGCTAACATAAGTGAAAAGCATTAGGAAATAAAAGTAAATATTATGTACGTAGATATTAGTATAAAAAGACATGACCGCCCTGTGGGTGGTCAGAGAGTGCCCTTAGCTGCCTTGCAGGTCAGACCTCTGTTGAACAGACAGAAAATTTTGTAGATAAGAAATAATAAACAATCTGAAGATCGAAAAGCTGAAGAGTCCAGACTCGTCCTTTGAAACGCGTGCCACCCAAGAACCACCCTACCCGTGTCCAGGCAGAGACAGACAGCCGAACCCGACAAGTTGAGACCATCCTTTGGGCATAACGATGTGTCCCACCTCAATATTCCTACATTTTCTTATCCTGTGATTATCCACTTTCTGTCTTCAAAATATTCTGTGCAGTTAAGGTTACATCTCCAAGGCTTCTGGGGCCCTTAAGCTATGTTATGGGTGTGTTTGAAGTGAAAAACCTCTGGCTGAGGCTAAATAGGCTGATGATCACCTTACCCCTAAATTTTTTCAAGGCCTGTAAAGCAGAGCATTTCCCCATCTAGTAACTTCTGTGGAGAATAGTACTGTAGAACATGTCAGAACATTAAATTTTGTTAATCCCAAAGCACAGCAGGTAAGATCATATTTACTTGAAAACTTAGTTGATGATAAAGGTGAGACCAGCTCTTTGCATCTTTTAATGTGGGTATTATAGACTACTAACACTCGTCTTAAATTCAAGAGAGATGGGTAATTAAAAAAAAAATCAAACTGCTTAATTTATGAGGTCAGGAAATATATCACATAAAGGTTGGTAAGCAAGTAAATTTGCTTACACTCTGCATGATAAAATTTACAAAAAATTATTGAACTTAAAATTGTATCTGTAGTGAGATCAAGGCTGATATTCTTCTGTCATTATTGTTTTTCTGTAGCTCAAAGCTACCTAAGGTCCAGAACCATTACTACACTCCTGAGATTATTGTCTCCCCATGTTTGTTGGTACTTGTTTCAGTCTTTGTTTTGAATTGTCGTTATCCTTACATTTTCCTTTCATTCTGTTTCTGTTTGGTTGCTAGTTTATTTTCTAGGCTCTGCTCGTCAGTCTTTCTGGCTTTTCAGTTTTGTTTTTGAGAGTCTTTTGTCTGATCATTAAACACTCTGTCTTGAAGACACTGTGAACCACAACCAAAGTTAAAATTCAATCAAGCTTAAGAATTGGGGATGTTTAAATGATTTGTACACTAGGTAAAATAAATGTTGTAGTGTCCAATGGGATGATCCTATCAGAGGGTTATTTTAGAAGTAAATACAACTTTATGGATAAAGTTTTAAAATCGTCTAGCACTTGTGTCTTATGTTTAATAGGTGTAAATCACTAAGCTTATCAAAACAAAAACAGACTGTTTTTACCATTATGCATTTGGGATTTGCATATTTTTCTGGTTTGAGAGCAAAACCAGTGAGAGACTCCAAGTCAGAAATACAATTTATTAGGAAAAGGGAAAAGGAAAACCAAAATACATGCAATAATACAAAAGAAAAGCGGGAATACAAAGTCGGAATACAATTTAACACCCTGTTGATCAGGGTGTTGGTAGCAGTCCAGTTGGATTGGTGGCTGCAGTCCTCCTGGGGTGGCAAACGTGGTTCTGTTGGAGCCGTGAGCCTGTAGAAAGGGTGTAGTCTTCCTCTGAATACCCAGTGGAAAAGACAGCTGTTCCTCTGGGAATCCAGTGGAAAGACTGACTGTTCTGTCCCAAATCCCAGATTATATCAAGGTGGGGATGCTTAGCTCCTCCCCCCTGGGCGGAGCATCTCACAATGGGCTGTTATCTTTCTGTGAGTCATGGGTGGGTCCATTAAACAGAAATGGCTCCCGGAGGGAGTTACCTGTGAGTCATGCAAAAACACATTGATGGGCCCATTAACAGGACATAAGGAAGAAACAATGCCCCTCCTGGTTTCAGCAGCTCTCAAGGATGAGAATAGAATACATCTTTATATTGTAACCTAGGATACATATATAAATCAAACAACTTGTAGTGTCTAGTGTGTGACATGTCTCCTTGCTCACGTGTAACAGAATACATACATTTTTAGCTGCTATACTGGTAGCATAAAAAGAGAAATCAGTAAATGAAAATATAATTCTGAGTATTACCAGCAAAGTAGATGTAACTAATACCTTTCATATACTAAGGTGTCTTCTGACCATGCAAACACAAGAACTGCAGAAAATATGCTTTATGTTTTGAGTGCATCTAGGTGCTGACATCTGTTATAATCAACTGTGGAAGATACTTACAGTGATACCTATACTGAGAAACTGAAGTCAGAAGAATAGCTTTAAGGTTTTACAGGTGTATATACACATGCACACAGGAAAAATGTAGGAGAAACCATTATTATCTATTTTTTTTGCCACATATTTGTAACTACATGTAGCCTGTAGTCACACTTTTCAAAAGGTAAAACATTCCCATGTATTTCAGGTTAAAATATTTTTTAAAAGTTTAACTTTTCAGACATCTAAATGTTTTTCACAAAATTGGATTATTGTTTCTTTCTTTTGTAAGACCTCCCAAATTCTTTCGATGTCTGAGCAATTCCAGGTCTGACCCATTTTTTGGGGTCATGGTCTGTTGGAACCCTGGCTGAGAACCTGAAAATTTTAGACTTTTTGTGCTGGCAGGCACTGACCCCCAAGAGAAAAGTGCATTTGACCTGAGGCCATGGAGAAGGCTTCCAAAATTGAATGACAGAACTGGAATTATGGGTGTGTAGTTTGAATAGAAGTGTGTAATATCACATGGTGGAAAACTTAGAGTTTAAAGTTTTAGACTATATTAATATATATATTAATAGACTACATTAATATATAAAGCAAGATGTAGGTTTTAGGGTGGAGGCTAGACTTTCTTCATCTTCTTCTTCATGGGTTTGGGTGGTATAGTGTAATTGGATAAAAAAGTCTGCCTTGTGGGCCACAGGTGAATGGTTATTGTGTCAAAAGTAAAAATAATTTAGTTGTCATTTCTTAATTGGACAGCTAATCCTTGAGAGGCCTGACAGAGAGAGAGAGATACAGCTCCATTTTTAGTTTGTAGAGTGAAGTGCTGTAGAACTCATGGTTTGTGAGGCTGTAATGTAGATAAGAACTACTAAACATCTGAGTCCAAACAAGAAATACTGTCTTGTGCATTTAACCCCAACCCTGGCAAAAAGAAGTTAAGACTCTCACACTGGTCTGTCTTCTTTTTCTTAAACCCTAGGAAGAAACTTCTTTTGTTCCTTTTGTTTTCACTTTCATCCTTGGCTTTCTTCAGCATCGCTGATGGTACTGAACTAAATTTATGATGTTGGTTATAACTACATTCTTTTATGATGAAACTTTTTCCCGAGAATATATTCTCAGAAATATTAAATAAGCCTATTAATGCATTTTTTAGATAAACAAGATGTTGACTCACTTCCAGTTGCAATGGAGCTATGTGTAGCAATGAAATTAACTAGTACTAGTCATGCTTACTAGTACAGAAGTATCTCCAATAACACATTGCAGAATTTCTTTAAAGAAAAAAAAACCAAAAAACAAAACATTCCTGTCAAGTATAGAAGAATTTCAAAAGGCTCATAATTTTAAATGAAATTGATAGAAAGTTTTGAATCTTATCTGGATGATCTAAGTGATAAGAAACAGATTTCTTGCAAAGATTCTGAGCCACTAGATTGCTACAAGCATAGACAGCAAAGGGTGTGAGATGTTTTAAAGTTAGTCTCCTACCTATGAAGAGAAAATTAAAAATAATTTAGACATTTGTGAAGTAGTGGGTCTTGTTTGACTTTATTTTAGGTACGAAGAAGATTACTTTTTATTTTATCTGTAAGTGTTCATTGACTGCTGTATTATAATAGCTATAGAAAGCAAACAATAGTTATGTTCTGGGGTTTTCAGTTGATTTTATAAAAAAGCTTCCATTTTCATGGATCCTAGAGCAAATTCATGAACACATCACAGGTGGCCCCACAGCTTTTTGCTCTAGCACTCCAGAAAAAAGGATATATTTGATTTAGTAACTAGCTTTGCTAATATAATAAGATAGAAGTGCAGTAGCTGCTTCTGTGTCTTATGAAAGCAATAACAATAGTACTGATTAGGTCTCTGAAATAAAAAAAATGCTTATATTTTAATTTGATTTTTGTTTTCTGTTGACATACCAAAGGTTTAATTTCTGGGATTTCCTTCATAAGGTTTACCTTTTTCTAACCCATGTATTGTCAGACGGATGCATAACACTCCAGTGGCACAATTTTACACAGCAATTTATCTGAATTGCAAAGATACAGTGGAGAAAGCCTCTAATGTATAAATTATTTCTGCTCATCAGAATGTTTTTGTTTTAGCTAATTTGTTGTTTGAAATTACACACGCTGAAAATATGATAGAGGTGTCCCTGCTGCATTTAATCAGATGTGGAATTATTCATTGCCATTAAAAATGCTTGGATTATTAGCTGCCTTTAGGTGTTTCTGAATTGCTAACATTTTTCCAACATATTTGGCAAAGAGCCTCTGTTTAGTTATTTCTCTCTGTTTAAGGATACTGTAGTAAATCCACAGGCCTAAACTAAAAATTAAAATAAGCAAAATAACCACATAAGCTACATTTCATATGTCATAGAGACTGGGTTTTTTTTTTACAAAAAGATTTCTAAAAAACTGTGTTAGAACTTCTAAGAAGATAAATTCTTTAAAGTTTGGAACTTCAGCATCTAGTTTCATATATTAAAACTAGATTAATATCTAGTTCTACCTATAAATGAATCTATTTCACAATTGTTGACATTTTCCTTTATACGGAAAAACATAAAAGTTAAAATTCAATTTGGAAAGCTGATATACTTTATGATTATTTAAAATTTTAATATTAGAAGAATAAAATGGAACACTTCTTGCTTTTGAACTCTTCAGTAAGGAGTTTTCTAGACACCTTGCAATTTGTCCGTATAGCAAACTGAAAATTCACACTTCTGGAGCAGAATACATTGTGATTTTTCACCTTCTGAAATTGAAAGTAATTCATGCGAAGATTTAAATTAAAATAGCTAGCTTTTTTTTGGACAACACGCAAATTGTTATGCTAAAAGGGAGTAGAATACTTCCCAAGTCTTTTTCGAGAAGTGTCACACTTAGATTTGTAGGACATACCACCAAATAATAGAGATAAACTGTAATTCAGTTGTTGTGTTTTTTTTTTTTTTGTTACTATGGGAGTGTTGTATTTATATTAATAATAGAAAATGTACTATTTTCTCATAAATTAGTGAAAATTATTTTATTCCTTTATAATTGGTACCAGGATTTCTACATGCAGCCATTGCCAAATGACAAATCAATTGTGTCAGACCTTACCTTAAGACTCTTCACTATTTCATCATTCATTGTTTTCTGGACCCATAGAATCGGAATATAGAATAATTTATTTTTCAGTGGCCTGGACACTGAGAGATGCGCCTTCCCCCATATTGGTGTCATCCATTAAATTGATGAGAAGGCATTCTGTACCACCTTCCAGGATAATTAATAAACTAAAACTATGCTAGCCCCAGCACTGTGCTGTCTGTCAACTGTGTGATAATTGAATATTGAACAAATCATAAAGAGTCCCATCAATTTTCAGTCCATTTTGTATCCCACCCGACATTTATCTCACCATTTTGACTGTAAGAAGAGACTTGAGAGATCAAAGTCTGCCGAAGTCTGATCAGATTTGAGCATTGTTTTGACATTTTTGCATCCAAAAATTGATCTCATAGGCTTTCTCAGGATCCACTATCAGATGGAACTCAGCATATAAATGCAGGAATGTAAAATGCTCTATTTCCACTTCTCTGCACTTCTTCTTTAATCTAGTAGTTCAGTGGTTAGAAAGCATCTGGAGAAACAGATGATCTTCTGCCTAGAGAAATCCTCTTTTGCCAGATATATATTCTAAATTATAAACTAATATCCCAAAGCAGAGGGAGAGTGGCAAGAGTGCTTACTTCTATTCTTTCAGAAGAAAAGCACATGCAATATTCATTTAAAAAGCAAAAGAAGACACTATATTACATTATAATTAGACACTTCACTCTGAAATAAGGAGATGTGGATTTTAGTCATTAACCCAGTGCATATATATCATCAGATGTTTAAGTATTCACTTCAGGAAGGAATAGAGCAAAAATATTCACTTGCAGGTGAGTTTCTTAACATTGTGTTATGAAGTCATTGTGTGTTTCTTCATTGATATGCAAAGAAAAGGGGAGTAGGACAGTTCAAGGGAAGCACTGAGCTCATGTAAGACAATTCAAAGCATTTTGGAGAAACATATTCAATCCAATTTGATCCCCTTCAATTTGTTTGAAGGGGAAGCTTTCTTTTCTTAGGATGTGCAGACCTTCTGTAGCAGAAGCTTTTGCGGGAAGAGAAGTGAGGTGAGCAATTCCTGCTACCTGGAAATGTCATTCACAGAAACCATTACACAAATTATCACACCTCCCTTTGCAGCACAAAGACTGATTTCCAGACCGCATGGGTAAAGTCACACAAACATAATTTTTCCACATGACATCCTGTACAACTGCGTACTGTGTTGATGCCTGAAGATATTCTTGGGCTACTGAAAGCATTTACTATACTTGAGAGATAGAAGATGAGATCTTATCAAGTAACACAAAAGATAAAAAATAATCCAAACTCCCCTGTAGTCTGAACAGTTGTGCCAACCACTGAAAAGATAGTTTAGAGATGGGAATGGATCCTATCACTGGATGAATGCAAAGACTATGAATTATGTCAGCGATCCATTTCTTCTGAAGATGACAGCAAAGTGACTAAAGACACCTTTTTATCACCTTTTTGTCAGCATTTCTCACCATCTAACTTAGGCAGTTTCTGACTCTTTATAGTGATTTTTCAGTGTATGTACTCAAAACCCTTATTCTTTTATTGAAATAAAATTAGGCAGATTCCAACAGACAGAAACCCATATCCTCTTGACAAAAGCTTCAGGCTTTGGCCTGTTTCCCTAGTCTTGGCAGAACTATGAAAAGGATAAATGGATCTCAAACAATTATGTTTTAAGTCTCGAAGTGGTATGTTTATAAAATGTTTATGAAATAATAATGTTTTAACATTTTATAATGTTTATGAAATACTGGGTTCTTTTTCCATATTCCATCATCCAGATTCATTCCCTATCCTTTTGTATAACTCTCAAGGGGGTGGGCAGCAGAATGGGGCCTGAGGGAAAAAAAAATCCTTCGCACTCTTATATCAGGCTCATGACCACCTGAGGAACCCAAAGGTACTTTAGTCTATGAGACTAGATGAAATGCATCTCAGAGTCCGGAGAGAATTGGCTGATGTTATTGCCAAGTCACTGTCTGTGATATTTGGAAAGTCATGGCAATCAGGTGCAGGCCCAGGAGACTGGAAAAAAAGAAACTGTCTCTTTCTCAAAAGCATAGAAAGGAGGACTGTGAGAACCACTGACCTGTGAGTCTGACCTTTGTGCCTGGGAAGATCAAAGAAAAGATCTTCCTGGAAGTTAAGCTAAGATGCTTTGTGTTGGTTTTGTACAGCCAGGTTTCTGGAAGTGGGGGAGCCACAGAGGTGGCTTCCGTGAGAAGCTACTAGAAGCTTCCACCATCTCTGGTAGAGCCAATCCCTGATGGTTCTGAAGATGGATGTGCTGCTGGCCAAGGCTGGGCCAATTAGAGATGGTGATAATCCCTCTGTCACAACATATTTAAGAAGAGATCAAAACAAAGTTTGTGGCATGGTTGTAATTTTCAAGCTAGAGAAGAGTGGAGTGAGAACATGTGAAGGAAAACAACAAGGAGACACCAAAGTCAGTGGAGAAGGAGGGGCAGGAGGTGCTCCAGGTGCCAGAGCTGAGACTCCTCTGCAGGCTGTGGTGCAGACCATGGTGGAGCAGCTGTGCCCTTGCAGGCCATGGGATCTACAGGGGGTACAGAGATCCACCCACAGCCTATGGGGATCCACGAGAGATGCAGAGATCCACCCACAGCCCATGGGGGAGGTGCCCATGCTGGAGTGGGTGGATGCCTGGAGGAGGCTGTGATTCAGGGGGAGACCTGGAAGAGAAAGGGGGCCCTTGCTGCCAGGCTGGAGCAGTGTCTCCTTAGAGGACTACACACGATGGAAGAGTGACTCATACTAGAGCAGATTGAGAGGTACTGCTCTCTGTGGGATGGCCTCGCTTTGCAGCAGTTTTGGGAGGTCTGTTGCTTGTGAGATGGAGCCATGTTAAAGAAATTCATTGAGAACTGTCGCCCGTGGGAGGGACCCCACAGTTCAGCTCAAGAATGACTCCTCTCCCTGAGCAGTGAGAAAAGCCACCAAAACTCCCATTCCCTGTCTCCCTCCACTATCAGTGGGAAGCTGAGAGGGGTTGGGGGGGCAGGGCAGTAAAAAGGTGTTTTAAGGACTTAGTTTACTTTTCATTTTCCTACTCTGATCTTCATACTCTCACTTTATATCTCTAAGTTGAGCCAGTTTTGCCCTTGATGGTAATTGATGAGTGTTTTCGCCCAGTCCTCATCTCAATTCACAAACCCTTATTATATTTCCTCTCCACTGTCCAGTTGCAGGGGAGGTGAATGAGCAGCTCTTGCGGGTGCCTAGCATCTGGCCAGTATCAAACCATGACACACATTGACATGAAGAATCATTATGTCTAAAAATCTCTCTTCTTCCACAACCCTCTAACTTGAATTTGGAATCTAAAATAATCTCTACTGAATCAACTTTAAGCAGTCATTCTGGAGATTTTGTGGGGAGTTGCATTTTTTTAATAAAGATTTTTTTAACAGTTACTATCTTATGCCCTATTTGAATACTTTCATAACTTTCCCTTAGAAAATTATTAGAAATTGTGATTCATCAGACATTTAAGATTTCCTCTTCTGTCTCCAAAAAACTGTCAAGCTGTAACAGCTGAAACTATATTTGGAATTTAATCTGTGTTTAAAACCAAAAGATTATTCAAACAAGCAAAAAGCACAATATTGCTTCTAGTGTTTCTAGTGTTAAGCCCAACGTTATTTCAGAATCATTAAGTTCACTTAAAACTGCACATTATTTCTTGTTATGGTCTTGATTTCAAAGGAAACAGGGTAAATACTAGTTTCCAATTTTTGCAGTTTTTGACAACTATGCACAGTATTTGCAATAACATAATGTGACTTTTTATCTGAAGTTTGAAGAATACAAATATTTACACTGCTTTCTAAACATCATTTTTATTAGCAAGGCTAATGCTCTTGCTAACTGAATAAGACTGAATGCAAATATAACATTACAGGATTTCAAGAAAATTTGCAATATTTGGCCTGAATCTGATCTTTTAAAGGATAAATCTATGTTTTCATATATATTTCCATCTAGCCCAGCAAAATCTTCATTCTTTTTTTGGAGCTTTGGGGCATTGTTGCCATGAAAATATTAAGGAGTAAGTGCAATGAAATATTTTTCTGATTATCTGGGATTCTTACAGAAAACAATGCATTTCATTTTCTGTAGAAACTGGAAAACAAAGTTATTTTAATATACTTTTTTTTCCTTGTATTTAAATAATCTAGTTTATTCTCATTTACTTATTGACATTTCTTTGCTGTAACTTCTAGATTATAGTTAGTAGCTTGTCAAAAAGTATGTGAGAAATTACTGCTGCTACTGCTGCTGGAAGTAATGGAATGCCTAGTAATAAAAATGAAAATTAAAGAGGTTAAACAGAAATAATAAAAATAGAAATGAGGAACAGTGCTGTTCAAATAATAACAAAGACTTACAAATATGTACAATAGAGGGAATTAATAAGTCTGTTCTTACATGTTACAATAACTCTATGAAAAACGAAAAAAAAAACCCCAAAAATAAACTAAACCAAACACAACCAGTAAAAAGATCATAAATCTGAGGCTGTAAATTACTTGACTAATTTAGAAAACCACTACTTTGGGAGGCAGGAAGAGTACTTCTATCTCTCCGACTTCCAGTTCTGCAAACTCCAAGCTTACCAGTAATGCCATTGCTTTAAGCATTCTTCATTAGCTGAATACAAAGTATGAAAAACATGTACATTTCACATTGTCATTATTAAAATTATTTTAATAACAAGTAGCTTGTTTTTGCATTTTCATTAAAAGATGCGTATGAAAGATATATCAATGTATTTATATATTTATAAATTAAAAAATAAAAATAAAAATAAAAGTGTGTGTGTGTCATTGTGTGTTCTTTTACTGTTTCCATGTTGCTTTTGTTCCTTAAGGAATCAGAAAATCAGACAGTAAAAATTATCTGTGGCAAAAAATTTACTAGAGATTACTTGAACAATGCCTGGAAAAAAACAGTGATAAGTTTTAAAAAGAAGATTATTCTGCATCTGAAGTAAAAGATTAAAAGCCCTTTTCTTTCTGAAAATATATGCTCCAAAGTGTTTTAGTGTTGCCATATTTAAGAAAATAGAACTCTCCCATAGGAAAATAGTAATATTCAGGTTGAAGGAGCATGCAATTAAATCGCTTGGGTGATGACTGCAGTTGACCACAGCCTGCAGCATAAGTGGAGCAAAAGCATTTTGATGATGCTTATCAGGCTCTAAGAAACACCACTGGGTTTTGGTTAAACATGCAGAACTGATTCCTGGTATTCTCCATGGTGAAGTTACATATGTCTTGCGGTATCTTGAGCAAAAATTATTCAAGACCATCAGCTCAAAAGTACAGCTACATGTTTTAGATCTTTTGCTTGGATGTTAGAAATAAAGAAAATCAATTAGGTGGCAGAAAGGGTCCGTGTAGAGTATGGTAGGACTCAAGGAAAAAACATCTGTAAAAAACAAGTTTTCTCTTTTTAACCTTACTGACATTATGTCCTAAAGCCTCTTTTGGTACATGGGCTGGATTTATCCATGACATACAATATGACTTGTTACAGTATGACAAGTGGATAAAAAGAAACCTTTTTCTTCCCATTTAAGGATGTCCTTCCAGTGCATGAATGACAATTCTTCTCAGGAAATTTGACCTTTCACAGTGAAGGTCACCTTTTGTCAGCTGGAAAATCATTTATACCACTGGCAATCAAGAATTATTTCATTGGACTCTTATTTGTCTGGCTATGTAGTGGAAAATGGATGTTTAAAAAATCATTGGAAAGTGCACTTTACCTATAAACTGTAGCATTTTTCCCAAATACTTTGTATTATTGTCACCTTACATTTGGGTTCATAATCAGTATTTAATTAAATAAACTGTTAAATTCTAATGATTGCATTCATTATCAGGTGGGAAGTGGATGAAATAAGGAAGCATTACCTTCCGATCCTTTCCCTGTATTTTATAACACTTTTATTATATAAAAACTTTTTCACATGGCTATCAGCTTTATACTACAAAATAAAATACCTCCTATATATATCAACTAGCTTTGGATCACTTAGTGTGAAGTGATTTTTGCTTGACATACCCATTTGAGATCTCCCTTGTTCTTGTAAAATATGAGTTAATATTTTTTCTATTAATAAATAATTAATTTTAGGTAAAAGGAAGTATGCTAGATTAATCAGGTTAAAATAAAAATATTTTGTTTCTGACATCACTATTTTGAAATGTCACTGTTGCCAGAATGTATTCTATGAATGAGACCTTCTTTTCCAGATCACTAGGTAAAGAAGAGGTTGGTTATATTTTCTCCATAATTACCAGACTGACTGGGAAGAAAAAATGCAGTGGTTTTTGCAATAATAGAAGAGAAATAAAATCTATTAAGAATATTTTTAAAAACCCTACATAATGAGAGCAATATTTATGGTACCAATAATAGAAAAAGGAATGGTGTAATTTTAATGCAATTAGAAGCAATTTTTTTTTTATTAATTAAACAACTAGACTCAGGGAATTTCAAAGGACTGCTACAAAAAATTGACTATTTCAAACATTTTTCTGTTTGTCACCCTAAAACCCTGCACCTTATGTAGATCCTTTCCTTATTCTTATTTTACTTATTAAGAAAATAAAATGATTAGTGAGTATTTGACCTGGTTTTGGCCAGGACACAGGTAATTTTTTTCAGTAGCTGGGAGTTGCCAGGACCCTGATATTATCCAATTACCACCTCATGCCAATAATGGGAGCAGGGGAAGGGACTCTCCCTTCTGAGGAGAAGGGTGTTCTAACTGGTCAGGGGAAAAGGAGGTGGAGAAGAGCAGGTCAGTGTTTATTGTTGTAGGTTTTCCATGTAAATAATTTCTTTGTCTTGAAGATTTTGTATTAATATTGTTGCTGTGATTGTTTTTGTCTTCCCTCATTGTTGATTTCTATCTTGCCTGTGATCTTTGGCTTTTTTGCTTCCACTTGGAGAAGGAGGGGGAGCGAGAAGTGGTGTGGTTTTAGTGGGAGTGCTAAATGGGAGAATATTCATTTACCCATTCCAGAACCAGGATAATGCTGCAGATTCTGTCTGTAGATCATAAATGTTATCAGTATGGGGAATTTTAATGCCTGGGAAGGGTATAGAAATACCATTGCTTGTGATAAGAATATTGATCACCCATAGGGAATGGGGTGAAATTTTCTTAGTGAATTTCTTGGATTTATGTCTGACCTTCAGTACAGATGATTACAGAACTAGAAACATTCATGACGATGGAACAGATAATAAAGGTTAAATTTAGCACAAAACCATTATTTTCTTGAGACTGGCTCTCATTTACAGGAATATAACTTACATGAACTTTTTCTGGCAGCATAGTCAACTTGGGAAATAAACGAAAAAGAGAGCTGCATGTAGAAATTTATCCCTTTTGAACCACTGTTTCTTCAATTACCTGTAAAATATCTATTAAAATTATATTTATGATACCCTAAAGACACAATGAAAGATGGTTTAATGACTGCAAATTTAAAATATATCTTTCTCTTTGCCAAGGGTACAATGCTAACATGGGCACTGTAAATGTTTTTGCAAGGAGTACCCTTATGCCTGCATGAGGATGGAAGCATTGCCTATTCAGCCTTCTTGCACTTCACTTTTTGCAATATTTCAGGAAATTTTCTTAAATTCTTATGTCACTTAGATCTCAATTTGATTTATTCTTTCATTTTCTTTTAAATCTTGTTTCTCAGTTTTTAGTTTTGGGAAATTTTGAGGGGTTTTTTTGGTTGGTTAGTTTGTTGGGGTTTCTTTTTTTCCTGTATCTTAAACAATTTTCCTTTTACTTAGTTAGAACTGTACTTTGCTGTTAATTAAGTACCTGCAGTTAGCACCAGTCAATTATTTGCTACAATAGTAAGCACAGAATAAACACTTACTCCAAGAGATGTGAATAGAGTCAAATCTGGAAATCTACTTTCTAGTGATTGATTGCTTTGTGATGTGCCTTTGTTACATCTCAAATTGAAACATTTTCTCTAAAGACAGAGAAAGCAAAAAGTCAGAGCATTTCTAAATCTTTAAATTTTATGTAGCTGAAATAAACTTTTTATATACTGTATATATGTGGAAATAAAAATCGATGTTATGAATCATTACTCAAAATCAATCCATTGTATTTGATATGTAACTTAGTTCAAAACTAAATATTCTCATGTTTCAGTTCAACCTTGTAAAATTCCTCCATCCAGTATTTTATGAATAATTCAAATACCAAATACATTTTTTCATACTTATTCTATAATATTTAAATATGAGTTAGATTGTTTATGCTATAATCTTATGTAAATCTGTGCCCATAAAACCATGTCTGTACTTGGCCATACACTGTTGGATCCTCAAAAGCTTGTTTACTGCAATGGTGGTTGGGTATGCACTGGAAAAATGCTATTGGTAAGAACTGCAATATTTCAAACTTTTCTGTTTTGTTTGTGTAGGCCAAGTAATTTTCTGTTACCTTTTTGCCACTGGAATAAAAGGAATGTGAAAGCATTTATTCTCTACGTATTTATGTCTCAGAGTTTTTAGCTACTTTTTTCAGAAACTGTTTTTGTGTTTACATTTCTCTCCGCTATTATCATTATAACACGATTATTTCATACTGGATTTAAGTATAGCTTAATCATTGCATAAGGGTTACAAACCATTTTTGTAATTTGTCTCTTGCTGAAGATCAACTTTTCTAGAAAATGCACCTAGTGTTCAACTTTGGACCAAAAATTAAAGAACCATGGTTCTATGCATTAAAATGCTTTGGTAATCACTCTGTTGCAGTTTCTGAAACAAAGGTCTTGAAAAAACATTTTTCTGATCTATCTTGCAACCTCTTCTTTTTAGCTTCTCAGGCAAACTAAATATATTAACTGTAAAAAAAAAAGAAATACTATTATAGCTATCTTAATAAGATAAAAATATTCAAAAAAGTTCATAAATGCAGGTACTGACACAATAATTTTTGGAATAAAAGAAAAAAAGCTAGTTCTGTTGCAATGCAATAGAATCTGCAATATCTTTTGCGATAAGAAATTTATAATGAAACTGCAAACAAGAAGTACTAGAGAAGGAGGAAGATTCAATAACGGTAAATTGTTAGTTCAAATCCTTCAACAGAATGCCTAATCTGATACATAATTCAGTGCCATGGTTTGACGCTGGCACAATGCCTGTGCCCCCATGCAAATATACTCTCCCTGGTGTCTGCTGTGAGATATGACCAGGAATAGAGCAAAGCAGGCTCCATCTTAGGAATAAAGAAAAAAACCCAACTTTACTAACCTATAACTGTATGTAAAAAGAAACACACAGAAAGAATGAAAACCTGCCAAAAACATTCGTCCTTCCTCCCCTCACCAAATTTCCAATACATCCACCCCTCAGATCATCAACTCTCAGTCCATCGCCACCCTTTAGATCATCAATTCTCAGTTCATCAAGGAGAAAGGAGTCCCTCTTGTGCCATAGGCTTCCCCTGGAAACACAGTTGAGACCTCTTGTGTTTCCATGTCACGTGTGGCACTGCCCGGAGATCACTTGCTGTCGTGACATCTTCCTTCCATGCCCAGTGCTCTCACCACTGCGCATGGACCAGAGCTGCTTCTAGGGTTCCCCTTTCAAGGATGCTTTGCCCAGTTCCAAAAAAAAGCACAGTCTCTCACTTTCAGGACACCTGTCCCCCCCCAGATTCACCCCCTGGGGCCGAGGGGTCTCAAGAACAGAGATCTTCTTCTTCTTCCCCAAAGACAGAGGACACTACCACCACCCTCCTCACCTGGTGTCTCTGTTCATGCACTCCTTCACATGATATCACTGCACTCTCTTGGCCCCAAGCCATTGCCTCCCCCTAAATGCAGCCTCTGTGTCACAGGAAAAAAATGGTTCTGTCCATGGCTATACAAGAGAAGTCCAGCCAAAGGCCACTCCATCACCTCCGCCCACCCAAGATTCTTCTCCACTTCTCTTGTGGCCCATTTCCTCTTATCTCTATCTCTCTTCTCATTCAACTCCATTTGTTGAATGAGAAGATTAGCATTTGTAAGGTTTCAATCATCCAAGAAAAGGGTTAAAAACCTCAGGCTCTGCCTGTCCAGAACTCCTGCACTGCCCTGCCAGGCACCTTCTTGCCACAGGCCCCCTTCTCTATCTCAGCCGGCCGTGCTATCAAATTTCAAGGTGGCACAGGCACAGGCTGGCTCTCTCTCTCTCTCTCTTCTGAGGAGGGAGGGGGTGGCTGCCCAATGACTCTCCAATGTTCCTCCACCCTTCCATCCTGCAGGGGCCTTCACCACCCTTATCTGTCCAGGGCCCCGGCCTACCTCACCCGACCGCATGGCTGCCCCTCCCCTGCCAGCCTGCAGCCGGGCAGGGGAGCTCTGGCCTCTTTGACCCACTGGAACAAGAGGAAGTTTTCCTGGGTGTTCTCTGCTTTTAACCCCTGTGTTCTCAGAGGCATATCCATGTCCTCAGTGGCCACACCAGGTGCCAACATTCAAATCTGAGTGCCTAATGGTTTGACCACAGCATCCCAAAAAACTCACTTCCTCTCAAACCAGGACATACTGCTTTCAAAGATATTGAGCACCAACAACTCCATTTAAATTGTAGATGTTCAGTAAAATGGAAGGTCAAGTTTGACTGATACAGATTGATTTAAATATTTAATGTAAATATACAGCTTCTAAAATTTTTGTCTAAATAGAATGTCACTTTGTTATGAAAAGAATAAGTAGGACAAGAGAAAAATAGAGTAATGTGTATGAACCTGGTAAATAATTAGACAGGTTTTTTGGTCTAAAACCTGTTTCTTGAATTGTCAACAATCTTCTACTACTCTTTTATGATTAAAACTAGGATTTAAAAAAAAATTGAAATACCTTGAAAATTTCAGAGGACATTGAAGATGCAAAATCTCTGATAAAAATTCTATGTTTTTATAGACCATGCTATGAATGTGACATTTTCCTTTATTTTCTATTACCTGTGTGAAAAGAGTAAGTTTCAGGATGTCACATGGCTGAAGAAGTATCTGGATATTAAGTACCTGGTATTCATAGAGTTTCTTCTGTGTGAATCTGTCTTGATGATAAAATGTTCTACAGTTAACAAAAAATTATGTGTCCATAAGGTGGAGAAGGAGTCAAGGTTACTTAATAAAATTAAGACCCAGTCATGTAACCAAAACTGTTACGTATTTGGTAATCAGAAAGCAGATAATTCTGTTAAGAATCTAATTCATTCCCCAGAGGAGATGGTCTACTGGGATCAGTAAGGAACAAGCAAACAACAGCACTTTAGGGAACATCATGGAAATGCCTGTTAATCTAATTCCCAAAGGAATTAGAGAGCATGTCTCCCAAAAAGTGAAGAGGCCAACAGCCCATCAGAAGTGCCACTGCACCAGTGTACACAGATGGGTTATGAACCATGGTGAAATTTGGAAACTGATTTATTTGCTATCACAGGAACATGGTGGAATGAGTAACATGATGGGAGCACTGCAATTTAGGGCCACAAAATTTTCAGAAGAGATAGCCTGGGAAGGAGAAGTGGAGATGTTGCTCTCTATGTTAAGGAAAGGATAGACTGTGAAGAGCTGCCTCTGAGTAACAGCCATGAATGGGTTGAGAGGCTGGATAAAAATCAAGCACAGTACCTATAAAGTACAACATAGTTCCTTAGTTACAAGCTGTCTTGCAAATAAACCGATGGTAAATAACGGTGGGGGTAAAGGAATAGCAAGCTAGTGTCACTCTGTGGTGCCCAAGATGAACTCAAACTTAATGTTCTCTTCCCTTTAAAATGGTTTTGTAAGGAAGAAACTATATGGCGATGATGTGAGAGAAGTAGACATATGCACCATTGTAACGTGTTTCTCAGAAAAGGCATAAACACCATAAACACTAAAATCAGTTTGGAGTATTATTAGGAATTAGTTGGTTATCCTGGATTTGCTTCAGTTTGGTTTCTAATGTGTTAGTCATGTAGGATATTTATTTTTAAAAGAAATCAAAAGTTTTGTTTTGTTGTTTTTTTTTTTTTTAGAAACCAGAAGTATTTCATAATTTGTGGCTAAATACTTACATAAATGGTTCTGAATTTTCTGACCCTTAATCAGTTTCCAGTCAAAAATGTTAACAATATTGTTATTCTTAGTTCATGAAAGCTGGAAAAGTAGGCATTGAAGGTTTTTTTTGGTTTTCTTCATGCTTGAATGATGACATTCTAATTAGAAAAAAACATGAAAGAAAAAAGAAAAAGATAAATTGCATAGTTTTGGGAAAACATAATTTTCCAAAATAAGTTTAGTCTCATATTTATAAAACAATTTACCTGAAACATTAAACTAAATTGTTAAAAGAAAGAGAAGGTGTGTGTTTGAAAGAGTGCTTCCTGCACAGATTAGGAGAGAAAATTTTCTGCACACAAATGCAGAGTTTAATTGCTTCTCTGAATGACTTGTAATAAATTCTGCAATATAAACTGTGAATAGTGTAGTCATTCCAAATTTTTTTTTTCATTCTATTGTTACTAGATAATGGCATTTCACAATTTTCAACCTATGACTTCATTTTGAAAATAAAGCGAGCTTCTGATGCAACACACTTCTGGAGGCTGGTCACGTTATAAGTGATAGAAACTATAACACAATAGGGTAGCTGCCCAGCAGCTGTCTAGAACTACAATGATGATTTATTCAAGAAATAATAAAAATTAACAGTTTGCAACCTGTTGTTCTTTTTCACTTCTACGTTATTCAATTTTCTGTTTATTTGAACAAATTTGATTTAATTTGAGAGGCTTTAAATTGTCTCAGAATTGAAAAAAAAAGTTAAGAGGCAGCAAAATTAAAAAACATGATGTTTTTAACTAAGTGTTAAAAAAAAGTTAATTTATGGCCTCTGACAGGTAAATGACTTCACTCTCTTAATTCTCATTGTCTGCCTGTGTTATTAATTTTGAAGTGAGTTTCTCTTACCAGGTACAACAGAACACTACAACATGGTAGGTATCACATATTTTGTCATCCAGAAATTAGTTTAAAAAAAAAAAGAAAAAAACACAGGCATAAAATAGAAAGAAGAATTAAATATGAGACATAAAATCACGCAGCATCCTCAATCTATCCACATTCTACTAAACAGAATAGATTAAAACTTGGCTGAAGAATGGCTGTGAAGGCACCTAATTTAATAGATGTCTGAATTATAATTTTCTCTTAAAACAGACATCAACAAACAGGGAAAACAGACATCAACAAAGTAGTTATAACTGTAATGTATGGCAAAAGTGTGTCAGAAATGAATGATATTAGTATACAAAGAAAAAGGATAAATAGAGTGATAAATCAAGTTTGTAAAAATCTAAACATCCCAAAACATTCTGTAGGTGATCTAAATTGTATTGACCTTGCCTGAGCAGTATAGAGTGCTTTAAATGGTTGTCTGTGACTGTCCAACTCTTTTTTTCTTATTTATGAGCAACTGTCCTGGTTTCGTCTGGGATAGTTTTCTTTCTCAGTTTCATCTGAGTTGGTTTTCTTCTTAGTAGCTGGTACAGTGCTGTGTTTTGGATTTAGTATGAGAATAATGTTGATGATTCAGTTGCTCCTAAGCAGTGTTCACCCTGAATCAAGGATGTTTCAGTGCCGCATGCTCTGCTGAAGATGCACAAGAAGATGATAGGTAGCACAGATGGGACAGCTGAAGCCAACAGGCCAAAGGGATGTTCCACACCACGGAATTCATGCCCAGTATATAAACTGGGGGTAGTTGGCTGGGAGGGGCTAATCACTGCTTGGGGCATGACAGGTGGGCATCTATCCATGGGTGGTGAGCAATTGCTTCGGGCATCATTAGTTTCTCTTGGGTTTTGTCCCTTGCTCTTTTTCATTATTTTTCATTATTTATTAATCTTAGTTGCAGCATCCTTGCAGTTTATTTTCTTTGAATTACTAAACTGTTCTCATCTCAACCCATGAGTTTTACTTTCTTTTCCAATTCTTCTCCTCATCCCACATGGGGTGTGGGAGGGTAGTGAGTGGGCAGTTGCATGGCACTGAGTTGCTGACTAGGATTAAACCACAACTGGAACATAAAATTGAGAAATATTAAAACTATAATGGCACTAGAAAAGATCAGTATTATCATTGATGTATTTGGTAGACTGAAAACATTATTATGGTTGGTTGTGATATGAGTTTAAAGAAGGTATTAAAAGAGATTTAATAACCCATGATATATTTTATTTTAAAACAAACTTTTCAATGAGTTCAAATAACTAAGTGTTTCAATAGAAAGAAATGGAATACAAGTATATATATTATTAAATGAGATCAGCTATTTTAAACAGAAACTGAAACACTATTATTACTCCTTTATTACAAAGACACATGAAGGTTATACAACTGAAAACTAAAATAACTTTCCTCTCGATATCAGCATTACTTTGAAAATCTATCTGAATTTAGAAAAGTGCAGACTCTTTGCCTAAATGACATAACTGACTGATACATTTTGGAAATAGTAATGAGGTTACAATAAAAAAGTAGAAGGGGAAAAAACCCAAAAATGTATTGTCTGGCCATGGAATGTTTTCTTTATATTTTGTCAAGACAAAACTTATGTGCTTATGATCTTCAAACAGAACTGTCTGCTTTCTTTGGACCTGCAATGCAGTGCTTTTGTACAGTAGTCTCTTTGGTGTCAGAAATATGTCTTTGAAAATTCTGCCTCCACAGCATGTGCTTTTCCAGGCAGTTTACCATTTCCCACAGTTAATCAATCTTCTAGAAACGATGTAGCTATGAACACTCCCCAGGAACTTTATAGGTATGATTCTCACACGTTGAACTTGTTTGCCATTGTTCCTCCTGCCCACTGTGCCTGCTGTGCTGAAGTTATTTCAATCTTGTCCCTGGGAGTCAACCGATGATCTGAAACAACTGAGTAAACTGAACAGCTCAAAAAATTTTATTTCTTGAAGTTCCAGGAATGCTTGGTAGTAGTTTGAAAAAGTACCATGAGAAAAAAAATGGCTTGCACTTGATTTTATGGCAACTTCAACAATTGAACTCAATTCCTTATTTCCAGACAACAGTCTAATTTATTTTTTAACTTATAATAAAGTGGAGCCTTTATGTTTTACATAAAATAAATTCTTTGTTATATTTGGTTTTACCAGTTATCTTGGACTCATGTCTGTAGAATCCCAGAAAATTAGGGACTAATTTCTTTGTCTCAAGAGCCAGATCCAACCAAGGACAGTTATAGCAGTTAGGAATTGTTGGTAATAGAACTGAGATCAGTTGGTATTAATATGCCATGAGAAAAAAGAGAGTTTTGATTGGAGACGGGGGCCAGGTGGATGTGCAGCAGCACTTTTCTGGAACAAACATGTTTGTTCAAGTCCACAGGGACACAGCAAAAAAATAAGACAACACAAGAGCAGTAATGAAGCCAAGAAATGGGCATGGATTGCAGAGAGGGATCTAAACTACAAAAGACCCCTGAACACTTCTGATCTCTTTCCAGAATGGGCTGAGCACAATAACTAATCTGCATAGAAAGTGAGGAACATAACCTCAGGGTGGAGAAACCGATTCATAAGAAATTATCCATCCCCAAGCCAGGTGATACTGGGGTGATGGATATCTCATCAGCAGGAGTAGTGCTGGAACCAGGACAGGTGATTTCCTTCCTCCCTTCCTCCCCTCCCTTCCTCCCCTCCTTCCCTCCTCTCCCTCCCATATATAGTGGACCAGGGACTAACGTACCAATTTCCACATCCAGAGTGTAATTTACCAATAGAACTTTCTGATTCTGGATCCTTGGACTTCTGTCATTTCTTTTGACCATGAGCATTTACAAATTCTAGGCACTTTCTTCTTTCTTAAGAAAGGGGAAAGATGTCACAATGTCCTCCCACATCTTAACTTTTAGTTTAAAATATTCCCTCCTGTCTGGTTTGTTAGGGCCATTAATGTATAACAACCTTTGCATAGTTCTGTTTCTTTTTGTTCTTCAAGGAAAATGGAAACTAAAAATGATGAGTTAACAATTGCACACAAAAATATCTCCGTTTAAGAAGTTACTCTTTCTATCTCTCTTGCTTGAGGTTTCACCTCATCCAGAACTGAATTCCAAAATGAGTAGCTAGGTCTTCCATGAGAGTTAAAAGCACTTCACAGCCCTTTCAAATCAAACAGTGATGTCTTGGTTTGAATGAAAACCACTCCTTGTCAAGGAGAGTTAGTGGTAGTGTGTCATAGACATATTTTATGAAAAATCTTTTTGTTAGGATCTTTTCTCCTGAGAAGCTGAGAAACTTCAGCTTCTCCATGTTTTGCTGCTTTGGAATGTGATTTGGAGAATTGTTTACCCAGTATGTGAAATTTTTTTTACTTGATGACCAATGACAGTCACCTGTGTCAAGGCTGTAAGCAGTCACAAGATTTTATTATCATTCCATTCCATTCATTTCCTTGCTAGCCTTCTGATGAAATCCTTTTTTCTATTCTTTTAGTACAGTTTTAGTATATAATTTTCTTTAATATAATATATATAATAAAATAAAAAAATCAGCCTTCTGAAACACGGAGTCAAGATTCTCGTCACTTCCCATGTTGAGGTTGCCAGCAAATTCCACAGTAGTGAAACTTGCTTCATCAATTAATTGGCGTATCAAAAATGAGGAATATTGTTCAAAAGTAATTTGCTGTTGAGTGCAGGCACTCAAATGATCTTCAATATGAACTTTGAAAATTAACTTTGATGATTAACTGTGAACATCTCTTGCAGTATTTTCACTCTGACCTCATGCAAACAAAGACAGTTAGACATTCGCTTTTCAAATAAATGCTTCCAAGGGCTTTAAGTCGAACTTCAGATGCTTTTTGCAGGAATATCTACACTAATTCCATTAGCATTATTTAATTTTCATACTTAAAAAAGAAGACTCTTATAATTAACGTCACTTTTTGTAGGCAGTTCTACATAACTAACATGTTAAACAGAAACTCATAAAATTACTTTTTTTCTGTTTATTTTTTCCCCAAGATCTTCCAGTGTACTTATATTTTAGATAATTTGCTGTTCATGTTTGTAAGTATTTATCATCTTTTTATATCTTGGAGATATTTACTAAATGCCTTTCTTTAAGGGAATATTTCAATTTAGGCAATATTTAGTGTATTGTTCTTCTCCATATCACTAATGAAAATGTAAACATATCTAACACCTGTCCACTCACAGGGAAAATCCATTCAAACCAATCCAGTTGTTGGAGGACTGTAAATGCCAATTTGTGATATCTTTCAATCTGTAAAGCATGTTAACATATTCTTGTTATTATTGCAAACATCTTAGTAATATATATCAGCATTATTTCTTAAATGCTCTGGCCACATTTCTTTGATTCAGCTGGTAGTTTTGTAATTGCATCTAGAATGTTCACCTGCCACATCCTGTTCTCTTTAGGCCACAGTGGTTATACCTCACAGTTTGTTTTTGGTAAAGTTTTATAGTTTGGAAGGAAGATTTAAATATGAAAATGCTAAAACTAATATTAATTTTAACTAGAATTTTAAGCTATTATTACTTTGCTTGCCAGATACATAGGGATTTTACAGAGGAACTCAAATAATTTTCGTGTACACTAAATGCATCTGCTACATCCATTACCATCAGGAATATAATGATTTAGACTGGTTTGAATTCAGATTGTGGAAGTGTCTATATTCACTGGTTTAAGAAAAGTATCAGCAGGACTTGCTGAAGGCGGAGAGAAGGAGGCAATGCTTAGAAAAAATAAATGATATTAGGTTCTTCCCAAACAATCAAACAGGTGAGTATGTCACTGACTAACACTTTGTCAGGGCAAAATGTGTCAGTAAACTGGGATATTTCATGTGGCTTTTTTTAAAACTCATCTTTCTGAAAGACAGTGGTTTCACCTGGTTACATTCACATCTCCTATAAAATGGCAGTCTTATGCCTGTGGCTCTTGCCATACTGGTGACTAAAGGAACTAAAACAAAAAGAGCAGCAGACTTCATTGTTCCTTCTTCAAAGACAGATTCAGAAAGGGTATGTCTGCAAATTGTCCTAGAATAGAATCCTTCTACACCCAAATTCATTTTGATCTCTTTGTTATACAGAGCAGTTTGCTTCATGTATCTACCACTGAGCTGCTTTCTGATTATCAATGTAGTGTTTCAAGACATTTTCTCTTTTTTTTTCCTCCTATGTGAAAAAAAAAATGTTGATTTACTTGTGTAAGGATCAGGCATTAAAGTACTGAAGCAATTCTAGACTTTATTGCCTTATGCTGAGACACTTGATTAGGATGAAAAAGTTTAATAACTCTAACACAATGCAGAAGTAGCAGCATCTGAATCCAGATGCATTTGCTACAACTAGTTCAGAATCTCCCAGTATATGAAGTGTATTTGCCATTTGTAAGAAAGAGCACATCTGTTTCCCTGTTTTTCTCCTCTAAACTGTTTATAAACTGTGTTGAGCTACTTCTGTCAAGACTGGGTAAGATTCAAGTGAGGAAACAATTGAATCCTATTATTTTGGTATAATAACTCTTCTTTCCCTCTAGCAAATCTTATCAGTCTCTCCCAGTCACCAGTGTCAGTTAGTGTTAGCAGCAAGAGAGTCACATTTTCCAGATGGTATGCAGATCTCTTCAGCAGACTTCTACAGCATATATCTGTGTTGCATGAGTTATTCTCCAAATCAATAGCCAGAAGAGATGAGAGCTTTAAATATTAAGGCAGTTATGTCAGCGCACTCCATCTCAGCAGGAAAGCTGAGAGCCTGACCGGTTTGGTTCTCTGTGGTTTCCAGTTACTTTCTCTCATATGTACAAATTTAAAGTGTCAGGCTTTTTGGTTTTTGTTTTGTTTTGTTTCAGAGTTTTTGCAAAGGTTCTTCTTTCACAAGAGCTTTCTGTATTGTCTCTGTTTTCTGCTGCCTTCTTCCTAGTAATTTTTACATGTAATGGTCCAATATTTCCTTTGGAGAGTTTTCTAGCAGCAGATAATCATGTAATCATAGAATAGCATGGGTTGGATGGGACCTTAAAGATTGTCTAGTTCCAAACCCCTGCCACAGACCAGGGTGCTCAGAGATGCATCCACCCTGACCTTAAAAAATTAAAGGAGAGCCAAAATTATAGGGCTAGAGCACCTGTCCTACAGTGGATTGAATTAGCTCTGTCTGAATTTTTTTTCAGTTTTCAGGGAGAATTAATTGTGGCCTTCCAGAATCTGAAGGAGGCCCAAAAGAAAACTGGAGAGGGACATTTGACATGAGAATGTAGTGTGGGATAATGGAAATGGCTTCAAACTGAAAGAGAGTAGGTTTAGTTGAGATACTGGAAGAAATTCTTCGCTGTGAGAATGATGAGGCACTGGAACAGCTTGTTCAGGGAAGTTGTGGGTAATGAGAAAACTGGAAAAAAAACCATGAAGAAAGTTCAAGGCTGCAGCTTGAAAATAGTTAATGTTGTCTCACTCTCATATTTTCTTTTTTATTTCCAAATGCAAGATTAGTAGCTTTTAGGCATAAATCACATAGTCATCTCTACTTGAGGATTTTTCTGTCCTTGTGTGTGTGAAATCTACCACTTATTAAAAGAGTTTCAAGTCTCTTGTTTTTATTCTTTGTTGTTAAATATTTTGTATTCATGTTTTTTTTAATGGACTAAATAATACAATATTTTCAACCAATTCTAATTTTCATGTAGGTCAATAATTTTTGGATAAGAGTTTAGTAATTTTGATTTAATTTTATTTTTAAACAAAAGACTAAATATTCTCTTTCTAGATCTTTGTTAAGATGAATAAATTTTGAAAATACTGTTAATATTGATGACAAAATAAAATTGATAAAATAGCTTCCCATTAAAGAATTCTCTAACAAAGCCTTTGTACATGTGATTTTCTAATGATATTTTCTGAGCATTTCAAAGCAAATATTTAAGTTCTATTGATGTGTTCTTTTAAAGGCAGGACTTCAATTTTTGGTATGTCTTAAGCATGAAAAAATGCTTCTCTGTTCTCAGAAAAATTATTAAAATCAATTTGACTGCTTCTTTCATCAGCTAAACTTAATATAGACAAAAGGATTGCTTAATCAAGTAAATAGTCACATCTCAACCAAAACAATATGCAAGGACTCAGACATAAAGCAATTACAGTGCAGAGGTTTACACTATCATCTAAAATAGAAATCTAGAACACCAAAACTGAGGTCTTTCCCAGGGTGTTTCCACTCTTTCTAAAATGGTCATTAGTTATCTCCAGATCTGCTTTCCTTGATACATAGTTGGTTTCATTCTGAAATTCAGTTTTACTTTTCTTAGGATTGTACTCTGTAAAGCTTGGGTATGTTTAACTTAAATGCTAAATGATTGTCATTTAATAGGTACTCATTGGCACTGCCTTAACTACATTGATAATACACACTAGATGTTAATAAAGGTATTTGAGTTAAATTTTTACATTTCATTTTAAGTGTGTGCAGGATTAAGTGTCCAGCTGCTTTAGGAAAATAAATCATTAGATAGTCCTGATAACCGCAGTTTTAAAACAGGAGGCTATAAACAAGTGAGTTCCAACCCACAGAATTCTCTTTTCCATTTAATTTTGTTTGTGAATATACATGTCTAGTTTCAGGTTTAGATTGGATTAAATCAAGGACTGTATGTGGCATGGAATGCAACATTATTGCTTTGCCCTGTTGACACTGGCTATGATAAGAAAGAGTCAAGTATCATTCCTATTAGTAAATAGGTCCAAGAACCCACAGAAACAATTCTGTCTTGGAAGGGACCAAGTATCTTCATGGCTCTACTGTCTCTGTACATCTAATGAGCTGACCGGGGGTGTCTCCACAACATTACCACTTTTTCCTTCACCAGAAGAAAGCAAAGGTGGAGAAATGCAGTGCTATCTCTTTGCCAATTAAGTAATCTTTACAAAGTCCATGTATATTGCACACTTAACGACCTCCAAATTTTTATAAATGTCATTTTCAAAGACTTCTGGAAGATACTAACTCTCACTATCTGACTGCAAAATATTGAATCTGATTAACATTTTATGATTAAATGCAGTCATTAATTTCTTTCATAAAAAATGGATATTTGTCCTTCAGGTTGAATGAAGTTTGAATTTATCTGACATTAAGTAATTTCCTAATGAAGTAATCATGTATTTAATTTTAAGTTATGCTCTCGGATAAAAACCAATGTAAAATTTTAGTTCTTAATTCTTTCTATTCTACAACCTGAAACTTGTCCTATGCAAATTTTTTAATCATTAATCTCAAGGACCAAAAAAAGGCATCCTGAAAAATCAAAGGATTCCTTTTTATTAATATCCTTACAAAAGGATATCCTTTATATCTTATCTTTAATAGGAGGATTCCCATATTTGATGGACAGTCATAAAGATGGCTTTAAGATTTAAATAAATATTTTCCAGTAGATGGCAGCCTTTTATAGTGATTGGAAATCCTGAATGATACCTACTAAGGCTTCTGTAGTTGACTAGCTGTTATGCCTTTCCTCTGCAAAAGCTGGTTAAAAGGTGTTTATAACCTTGCTTTTGCAGATTGTTACATATGCTCATTTTTATTTTCCTATGTCAATAGGAAATATCTATGTCTGTGTATGCCTGCAATAAAAAAAAGACTAGAAGTACTACCTAAAATCAGGAACTACAAATGAAGATGCTAAATGTTCCAGTTGATTCAGTTGATAATATCTGAAGTCAAGATGATGTGAATTTTTAATGCTACTCATATGATCTGGGGTAAAATATTTGAAAATATTTTTAATGTGTCTGAGACTGGGATTGTACAGTATTAGAATTTAAATTCATGTAAGAGGAAGCATGCTTTTTCACAGGTCTCCTCAAAATTTACATCCTTGCATTTATTAGGACATGATTCTTTTCCACCCCTAATGCAATTCATTAGATATAGTCATTAATATATTTACTCTGCTTGCACATGGTTTTGTAAATCAGAATTCTAAATACATCTCAAAAAAAAGACCAAGACTTTTGTGCTTTCATCACTTCACACATGCCAATTTAATTTATTTTCTAAACTTTTACTGCACTCTCCCACCTTCACTCTTTCTTGTTTTCACTGTCACCTTGGAAAAAAGGTGCTGCTTTTTAATAGAGCTATGTCTAAGTAAACATATGGTTTAAACGTGACCTACCAAATAAGAAACCAAAACAAACACTGATAAAGAATTTCTGCTGGGTGTGAAGTTTCCATTTTATGAATGCTTTAGAACAACAACTTATATCTTCTTGACATTTAAGATATTTCGGGGCATTCAGTTCTGTTCTGAAAAGGGAATTCCAGCACCATTTAAAAGGAACAAATTACAGGAAATAGAAGTAGGCATATATGATGTTCCTGTGAAGCATTTTAATTTGAGGGTGAATAATTCTATGTAGTAAGGAAAGATGGACTGTGGGGATTAATTTATTAATTGATTAATTAATAAATAATTTTTAAAGCAATGTGATTATCTTATATCCAGGGTACTATGTCCAGTGCTAGACTCCTGAGTACAAGAATATGATTAAAGGATTGAAGCATCCTTCATTTGAGGAAAGGATGAGAATGTTGGGGTTATTCAGTCTGAAGAAAGAAAAGCACACTGGGCTCTCATCCCTCTATTTAAATAACCAATAGGAGTGTGCAAAGAAGATAGAGCCAGACCTTTTCAGTGGTCCCCAATGACAGGAAAGGAAGTAATGAACACAAACTAGGAAAACATGAATTTCAATCTGAACACAAGAATATACTTTTCATGGTGAGGGTGACTAAACATTGGAACAGGATGCACAGGGAGGTTATGGAATCTGCATCAGTAGAAATATTGAAAATCCACCTTGACATGATACTAGGGAGCCTTCTTGAAAGTACTCTGCTTCAGTTTTTGTATTGACTAGGTGATCTCAAGAGAGCCCTTACAACCTCAAATATTCTCTAATTATAGGCATTATAGACAGAAACTTTCAGGGCAATTGAAAACTCATCCAACATCACACAAGCATTTCAGATTGTTATTATTTCTGTGCTGTTCTGTGAAGCTTGCTGACAGTCACTGAAATTACAAAATACTAATGGTATTTCAGTAGTTAAGTTTCAAGTAAGAAGTGAATAGTTTTTTTAAGTCCTTGTGAGTGACTATTGAAAAACCCTATTGTATCTTGCTCAGAAGTCATATGAAGTTAACAAAATCTTAGAACTTCTGTAATGCTCAAAACACTTCAAAAGGATTGGTGTGCAATGCCAGTATACTTCCCTAGATACCCATGAGTTCATCAAAACCATTTATTACTTTGTTGCCCTCAAGAATTCAATAACATATGCTAGAACACAAAATCTACAAATCCTTTGTTGTGATATTATCCCATATTAAAAGTAATGCTGTGTTCCTGGTTAGGCTGACTTGCGGCAAACTTTTTTATTTTTATTGATAAAATCAAGAACTGGATCTGTGAGATCTAGGAGCACTATAATGAGTTAAAATGGTAAAAATCGAGGCAGCTAAGGGTCTGATACTTGCCTTTGTAAAAGTAAAACTGTTGTAACCTTGTGACATGGAGAACAGGACTGCAAGATTTAGAACTAGATGAGAAAAATGCATTGAAATTATTTGGGCTCATCCATGGAGTGATCCTCATTGCTCCACCATGGCATCAGTCACTTATCTACTCTGTTTCCTGTAGAGCAGATCAATAGTCTGTCCTGCTCCTTGTTAAAATGTGAACTCCAGTTGATCTTTGCCTTATATATAGAAAACCAGTGACGATTTGGTTCTGTTTTTCTTTTTTCTGTTAGAGGCTTTTAACTAAATGATGACAAGAAAAGCAAGTTCCTCAATTCTTGTATGAAAATACCAAAGAACTGAAAATAATGTGAGAATCAGAGGTATTTCACAGATCCTGTCATATTAAAACTTATTTGAATATGCTGGATATTTTGTCTTCTTTTCTCAAGAAACTACTAAAATAATACAGAAGAAGGCTTGCTATATTTTGCTCAGTCCAAACTAATTAATTTCAATACATACCTACAAATTCTGTTATTCAGTGCCTTTGATAGAAATGGTAATCTAGGTCATAATTTATGTTTGACACAATTCTAATGCTGTTTTCAAGGAAATGTGAAGTAGGTGTTTATCAAGTTAAAGCATTAAGGAACAAACTCTGATTAATACTCATAATTTATATTCCTCTGAAATAGTTATATATGCAGATCTTGGAAAATATTTTAGCTTTATATTTGTTTCATAGTGAATTGCATCCTGTTAAGCACCACCATAAAACCTTGTAGTTACCTTGCAATTTTAGATACTTAGATAAAATTATGCATTTACATCCAGTAAGTAAATAAGCACAGGAGAAGGGAAATATTAACCATCTTGAGAGCCCACTGGTGCCTCCACGATATTTTCAGAATGTCTGCATGTAAAAGCAGCATTTTTTTTTCTTTTAGAAGTAAGGATACATCTTGGATTTTTCTGACATCTGTATTTATTTTCTGCTTTACTGTATGGTTATCTTCAACCAGACAGTAACAAAAATTAAAAGAATGCTCCTTCAAAATTTCTAACAAAATACTACTTAGCCAATCTCTTTCTGCACTGCCAGCAAACATTAGCGTGGCATGTGAAAAGAGAGAGAGAGACAGCTCAGCTTGTTTATGCTGGAGAAGAGATGAGTGTGCAGGGATCTTATCAATGCATACAAATATTTTAATGATGGGTGCCCAGAGGATGGGACCAGTCTCTTTTCATAGGTGTCCAGTGACAGGATGCAGGGCAACTGGTGAAAATGAAACACAGGAAGTTCCCACATCTGAGATGGAGAAAAACTTCTTTAGTTTGAGGGTGACTGAGCATGGGAACAGGCTGCCCAAGATGTTGTGGAGTCTCTTTCTCTGGAGATATTCAAAACCCACATGGGCAAAAACCTGTGCAGTCTGCTCTAGGTGTACCTGCTTTAACCAGGGGTTGCTCTTGATGATGTCCACAGGTCCCTTCAATCCCAACCATTCTATGTAATTCTTTGATAATAAATAAAGTACCTGTGTCCATTCTGAGGCTGTTCAGGCCAACCTAATGGTAATTAATGTTGTGGTTTTTAATTTCCTGAGTCCCAATATGCATTTATCAGTCTTTCTGCATCTGTTTTTCCTTCAGTATTCCTAAACTGTCTGCCATTTGCTACAGATTGCTTTTATTTGAACATATGAACAACACCTATCATGATAACGCATCTGAATGTGGTTCTGATAAAATTAATAAAAATATTATATGGATAGCTCAGGTCTTTATCACCTTGGAAAGTTCTGTTGATTTCTTATGTAAAGTAATTAAGCATTAATTAGATCCCAAGGCCTCCAAGGCAAACTTGTTGTATTAGTGTTTAAATTGTTGCATTAGTTTTGTCCTTTTTATTTTAGCCCTCATTCCTTTGTACAACAAATACTAAAAATTAATGGAGACTTGTTGAAATCTCCTTTTTTTTTTGGAATTGTTCGGTTTGGTTTGGTTGTTTTGGGTTTTTTGATTGATTAGTTTTTGGTACTTTTTTTTAAATTTCATTTTATTTTTTTCTCCCAAGGAAGTAATATGAAGAGTGTTTATGAAGACTATTTTTTAAGTGAACAGATATTTTGTTTCATTTTATGCATTGCTTTTTATTTGGATTACTTAATGAAGTGCACAAATTGTATATGTTGTAAATATATGTCCCATGATGATCCTAATGTCCAATCTTGCTGTCTACAAGACAGTGAAGGAGAACTGCTAAGGAAATATGGCTAAGAACTATGGAAAGTGTTTTCCTTCAAGATATGGACAGTCCTGCAATTTTCTGGTGGTAAAAACAAATCACACTCTCTTTTATGCACTGACATTTGAACTTTTAAGATGGTGGCCTAGAAATAAATATGTTACAAGTTTGTTATTTTGGGTCTTTTTCTTGGCATGCACTCCTTTAAATTGACAGAAATAGGCCTAATGAGATTTGATAGTTAGAGGCTGAATTTGGACAAGAGTAGGCTTTTAACATGGAGGTAATAAATAATTGTTTAACTGATGTAAGGATATGATGTATTCTCATATTTCAGCCTTTTAAGTCAAGGTTAGACATCATTCTAAAGGTCATTCTGTTGCAAAAGCAAAATTAATATTTCTTATTTGAGGTTCTTTCATTTGCATTATGAAGAACACTAAAATCAGAGACAAAAATTGGTCTTCTGGTGTTAAAAGCTACTTATCTAAAATATATATGTACATGGGTTAAAATCTATGGTGTATGCAGCTGCCACAATCTGCACATCATTTGAGATACTCATAATACATGCTTGGACTCCAGCCTGTGGTCCAGAGATTTCATGACTTTCTTAATTTTTCATCTACCAGCTCTGTGAGGATATTTTGGATACCATCAGGTAGCATAAATAAAGTTTGTATTTATCCAAATACATACATTTAGGCTACTGAATTTATGTCTCTTTACCAGATCCAGAATCATGATAGCAAGTTATTCAAGTTCATTGACAATTCTCATCCTATTACAACATATCCCAGTCTGCATATAAGCATTAAGTATGTACAGGTGAGATGATGTTGTTTAGGTGTCAGCTCAATGGCAGAACAAAAGCAGGAACCCAACTAAAGGCATCTCCTTTTAACTGTTGGAACACTCCTGCCTATTTACCTTCTAGCTTGATATATTCTTGCTTTGCTTACAACACAAAGACATGATTTTCAGAAGGAGGATTTGAGGATAGTCCATCCTTTTCCCTTCAGGATCCCTCCTCAATAGTGTTCAAGAAATTTTTCCCATGTAGCTGTGGACCCAAAGCCATGAGAGATAAACAGGCACTGAGAACAAGTTTCCAGTGGTCAGGACAGGTGTTATCAGAGTTATCCTCTCAAGCAAGTTGCTGTGGAGTGCTTCAGTCTGTGCTTTTCGTATGCTCTGACTGTGGTGTTACTGGAAATTCTGTACACTGGAGAGCAGAAAAAAAAAAAGAAGAGAAATTTTCATGGTTTGTTTTGATAATTTTTAGAGGTTTATTACAATTTTTTTTAATATGGAATTATTTCTGCTTTTGTAATAATAAGAAGTAACTGGGACATGTTACAAGAAGATGCCATAGAAGAGAAAACGTTGTAGTAGGCTGTGATTAACCTATGGTCAATTGGTTGCTCCAGTTCACCAGCACTTGGAATGACAGGAAATTTTGTGTAAGACTTCTCTAGGCTCAGATGACAATTTGATTATAAGAAACAGAGGAAAAAATGAACTGAAAGATGAAGTAAAGTTTTCTCTGGGATTTAGAGAGGCAGGCATTATCTATATCTCATGTAGGATATAGAAATACTGAGTAATAGAAATTTGAATAGATAAAAAATGTTGAAAGGATATTGTAGGGAAAAAATAGAGGAGCTTGTCAAAGTCAGTCTTGTTAATGTGGTCTGGTAACATATCTAATTAAACAGTAGAAATTTCAGAACATAATAAAAAGAATGTAAACACTTAATGAGACATGGAAGTGACATTAAACAAGGCAACACATATATGCATGCAGCATATATACATATATACGTGCAGCTGAATAATTGAAAATCCAAATACAAGGCTGCAGGTAAAGCAAAATGGGACAAATTTGTTTATATTAAAAGACAAGGATTGACAAAGGCAATGAGTCAAAACCTTGAAAAGGATCATTTTTAAAATGGAGAAAAGCATGTGTTTAAATTCCAGACATGAACTTTTCAAGAATCAGAATCAGATTAGAAAAGACCAACAAGATCTTGAAGTCCAACCTTCAACCAAATATCATGAAAGTACAGAATTAAGAGATGTTAAAATTGTAATCCATTCTAAATAAACATAGTATCTGTCAGATAAGTGAAATACAGTGAAGCAGAAGCAAGCACAGTCTTGTAACTGGGATTTACAAGACATCATTATACATATTCAAGTAGAGGAATAATAAAAATGTTAAATGGTGGGGCAGATCTAATATTTAGAGATTTTCTATTATATAACTTAGCATGTGTGCACACATACGTGTAATGATGGTTTGCAGAATGACCAACCACAGCACATAGAAATATATTAGAATTAGTCTGATCTTTTTATCACAAATTATGGTGAATTAGAATCACTTGGCAGTGTTTTAAATAGCACCAGGGAAGAAGACATAGAGAGAGAGAACATTTTATTTTCAGATGTGTATACAATGCCATAGTACCATCCATCTCTGAGTCAGGGTGAACAGTATTAGGGCAGTAGAGTCAGATGCAAGCAGTGAGAAATCCCTGTGGCATTTCTACACATTTCTTTCCAATGCATAGATAGTTCAAACAGAACATTGGTCTGAATTCAATGTTTACCTGTCACTGTACTGTCTGTACACACCAAATGAACTTTGTCTCTTGGGGTCTTCTGTGGAAGGGAGTGAATTGTCAACTCATTTAAGAATTGCAAAGAAGTTTTAGATGCTGAAACCTCAGTTTGAAGCTTCTGCTCCTCAAGGACTTGGCAGATGTGAGCAGTAGGTGATCTGAACCATTTGCTGAGCTTAGACACACCAATTCTCAATCCTTGCTCCCTCTGCCAGTGCAATTTGAATTGATCTCATTGTTTCCAAATAGCCAATTAACTGCAGTAAAAGTCCCAGGAAATATATTAATGCAGGCCACAATGCTAGGTAGATAACATAAAGAAAAAACTATGCTTTCTCTCCTGTCTATGAAATATGCAAAATCAGATTCAATAAACACAGTAGTGAAGAAGTGAGCTTCAGTAGTGAGGGTATTCATTAAGACAAAGAGATTACTCATGCTATCCCCATTAATTTCTTTTAACATCATTTTTAATCAGTTAAATATAGGATTACTGTGGAATAAAACATAGGAGTACTGTGGAACAAAAACATATATAGGAAAATAAGTATTATGACAAGGTTGAGAAAATTTTACTGAGGGCAGTCCATGCTCATACTGTTAAGTCATACAATAAAGAAATATTCTGCTGTAAATCTTTTGTCCTAAGGAAAAGGGTTAAACTTTGCTTTTGCAGGTGTAGTCATGTTGCATTTAGCACCAATTTTTACCTGATTAATTAAAAATTACAAATAGTTTGTGAGACATAAGAAGGTAAGTGCTAAATTTTTGCAGGTAGCTGAATTCTAAAGGCATCTATAATACAAAATCTCTAAAACTAAAACTTCATTAATATTTATATAATCAATATGATTATTTAAATATGATTATTAATCTTACTACTATGCATAATATATCACTGCATTTTATAATTTGAATTGTATACATTAAGAATTGAAATCAGGTCAGATTTTTCAATTCCAGAATTAGATATTGATAGAAATATGGCAACGATAGGACCCAGTGGTTTTTTTGCCTTTACAACTGATGTAGTCCGTGACTGCAGTCAATTTCATATTAACCAGGTGTGATATGTTCTTTTCTGTTCAGGATCTCTCTTATGTTAATTTAGTGCTGACAGTAGTAGGTACTATCTAAAACAAGCAGGTGTCAGAGTCTAATGTTATGTGAGCAGGTTCTTCTAGACATTTGTTGGGAACTGTTCTTATAAATATTTGCCAGGAAATGTAATGATAGAGCAGTGAGTAATAGGTACAAATTAAAAGAGAGGAAATTCAAGTTAGCTATTAGGAAGAATTATTTTTGTGAGTGTGGTAAGACACTGGAACACATTCCCAGAGAAGTTGTGGATGCCCCAGCCATGGCAGTGTTTAACGCCAGGTTGGATAAGGCCTAGTGGGAGGTGTACCTGCCCATAGTAAGAGGGTGATGATCTAGAACTAGGTTATCTTTAAGGTCCATTCCAAAAACTTATGATCCTATGATATGATGAGAGCAAGATTACAAAGACAGTGTTTAATACCAAGTTTATCTTCCTGAGGTTACCTGATGCTATACAGGGCTTGGGTACATATGAGTGATAGAGCAAAGTACTTGTACCACAATGCAAGTACAAATTACAACTAATGTAGTACAGGAATGGAAATATACAGCTGATTTGGAATACAAATGTGATACCCACCATATGCTATCTGTTGCATGCTCACTGTGATGAGGTTGAGTAGCCTGATTGTCAGGAAGGAATATGTGAGTTGAAATAAGCTTAGTCCTATTGCCCTTGTGCTGATTTTGGCCTAGGTAATTTTCTTAATAGTAACTTTTAGGGGGTGTTGTTTGGATTTGTGCTAGAGACAGTGTTGATAATATAGGGTATTTTTGTTATTGCTGAGAAGTGACTGACTCTTACAGAGAGTCAAGGTCTTTGCTGTCTGTCATACCACCCCAACCCTGAATGCAAGGGATATTCCATTCTACATGTCATCATGCTCAGCATTTAAAGCTGGGGGAAGAAGTAGAAGGGGAGGATATTCAGAGTGATGGCAATTGTCTTCCCAAGTCCTTGTTACATGTGGTGGAGTCTGCTTTTCTGTGGATGGCTGAGCACCTGCCTGCCACGGGAAGCAGTGAATGAGTTCCTTTTTTTGCTTTGCTTGTGTGGCTTCCACTTTACTAGGAAACTGTATTTCAACACATGAGGTTTCTCATTTTTCTGGTTCTCCCTCCATCTTGACACAGAGGGGAGTCAGTGAGTGGCTGTGGGTGGGGCAAAACCACAACAGCTTTCTTTGAAATTCCTTTTGATGATTGTCCATTTCTTACATTTTGAGTTGCTAAGAGATAAATCTACATTTCCATGCTGGCTTCACTAACTCAGGAATCTATTTGCAATCTTCTGATAAACTCAGGGACAAACAGTTACAGAACTGGTTGATTCATTTGGCTGATATAACTGCTTGATTTGGTTATCTCATGCAGCTAGTTCATCACTCACCTGATGAAACCATTTATCTGAAAAAAAAGGCCATATTCTGGCCAAATCTGTGTTAACTTCATCTTTCCACCTCAGAGCTGCCTTCTATTATAGGCATTCATTTATTGGTCACAGCAAGTTGAAATTATTTACTTAATGTTCATATTGCTATATAGCTGTTCTTCTACTTGCTCTGTTTTTGTAGCAGAATGACACTACAAATAGAATAATTATTTTAATGATTGTTCAGTGATAACACATTCCTGCTCTTAGGTGTAACAAATGGGCAAAGGAAAAAAAAATATGGAGAAAACCTAGCAAGGAGCTGGAAATGGAGACTGGTTAAAGCTATTCAAGGTTCTAGAAAGTTAATGAAAGTTAATCTAATATTTTTATAGCAAATCTACACACAGCTTGCTACTTAGGAACTGTATTGTTTTTGTAGGCCATCAAACATAAAGGGAAAATGTTAACAGGTACAGTTGTCAGTTCTGCTGCAGAGAAATCTCTGTAGTTTCTCCCTATACCTATCTCTCATCCTTTCTTTGAATAGAAGAAATGAGGCACAAGATAGTTAGCTACAGTCAGATTGTTCTGGTGAGCACATAAATCATTCTGACAGATTCTTTACATTATTCATTCTAACACAATAAGGAAAGGCAGAAGAGACTCGTGGAGAAGAGCAATCAACTCTACTTTTCATAGAGAAGACACTCTCAGTGTCATGCATGTATATAGCTAGTACCACTTATGTCTGGACAATTGTTCATTATTGTGCAGTTTTCCTAAACTGTTCATAAAATACTAAGAACACCGGCTGTTTTATGGAAGAAATGTAATTACCTTGAGTAGAGGTTCTGCATGTGGTGTTTTGTCTTTCATAGTAAACAGAAAAGTAGCATCACTTCTTGAAGAGCCACTGCAGGAATAACTAATAATAAACATAATCAGGAATAACTCATCATGTTTAAAAGCCTGTTAGAGTAAGGGGAAATACCTTGATTCGATTTGATTTGTAGTTCAGATGGTTATGTCTACAGTAGCATGTTAACGCAAGGCCTCATTTTGCGCTCCAATCCACAAAACAACTATGCCAACTCAAAGACTTCAGTGCATCAACTCATTTACTAACCCGAGATGCTATCACTGGAAACTTAGTGATGAAGCAAGACTAGAACAAACTTTGGTTCTGTTCCCAGAATATAGCCCCAAAACCAGGCTTACCTTACCACATACTTGCCTGAAGTTCATATCCACAAAAATGCTTTACTTCTACATTCCCGTGTTCTTTTCAGCAGAAAAACCAGGTGCAGGAATGTCAGAAGAGAATCTTATAAGTGGGAGCAAAGGCTTAAGAGATCACTGGGAAAGTATGTTCATTCTGCCAAAATGTGATGTGAATGTGACAGTGGTAAGCCACAAGTGAACCAAGACACATAATTTGGATGAAAATAGCTTAAACACAAGTGAGCAAGTCATAACTTACATTCAGGAATGGATACTAGCAGCAGCATAGGCTTGTAATAGATCTAGCAGAATCCAGGGAAGCTTTCTCTGACAGCA
Source organism: Molothrus aeneus (assembly GCF_037042795.1). Taxonomy (NCBI): domain Eukaryota; kingdom Metazoa; phylum Chordata; class Aves; order Passeriformes; family Icteridae; genus Molothrus; species Molothrus aeneus. Next base: position 139,611,835 of record NC_089646.1, on the reverse strand, counting down.
GATATATAATAAGGGAAAATGTCTGTCTTAAACAGTTTAATGATTCAAAAGATAATATAAAGAAAAAGAGAAAGATTGGCAAGTAAAGGCTTAGGAAGGTTTTATGCTAATGTTTTCCTACTTTTCTAAGTTGTGTAGGAAAGAAAACATAATCCATTATTATCTTCAGTTTCTCTCTTCTGGGGATAGTGATTCAAGCAAACACAGTTCAAGTTTGCCTTTGTGTTGAGTACTAAAGTAGCTACCTGAGATTCTCTTTACCTTTCTTATTTTCTTACTTTTCCCATTTAGTCTTCTACAATTTCAGGACTTGAACAATTTATTAAAAGGAGAAGCAACAGCACTCCTTCTTCCACTTTAACTTACAAGACTGAAAGAGAGGTAGTAATTTATAGCCCATAAGCTTTTCAACTGTCTATATGAAAAGATGAAACTACTATAATAAATTGAAATAAATATTGAATATTTAATTATAAAATATTTATTATGATATATTGTTATATTATATAATATTATACTATACTTAAATATTAAATTATTGTATTTTATTATACAGTGAATTATTTCAGGATCACTCTTACCTCTGGGCCCTTTCATTACATCCTCTCAGATGGCTGGGGATGGGAGTGGACATAGCCAAGAGAGCTGACCCAAACTGAGCAATGGGGTGGTCCATTCTCTCTGATGTTATGCTCAGGCCAGGGTAAGAAGGAGGTCCATACTTGTGGTCATGGTGTTTGTCTTCCCAGGTAACACATCCATTTGCTGACTTAAGTGGTTAGATATCTTGCTGCCAGTAGAAAGTAGAGAAAGGATATCTTATTTTGTTTTGCTTCCAAAAGTGGCTTTTGCTTTTCTTATTAAACTTTCCTTATCTTGAACCAAGTATCTTTGTGATCATTATTTTTCACTCCATCACCTGGTAGGAGGGTGTGAGTGAATGGCAGGCTGGGTATTTGGCTGCTGGTCAGGATCAACCCATCACAGATAAAAATGAACATGTAGAACATCATCTACTTACATTCAATCAGATAAATCAGGCTGTAAATAAGATTTATTATCTGGAATCTTATTCATTAATGAATATTTTGTAAAGTGTTCAGTCATTGCATTTAGTATTGTATTTATTAAATAAAATAAAAATTCCTCGTGTGACTAAGAAACAGTTCCTCTTGGTTTGACAACAGTATAAACACTCTAATGAGCTGAGAACTGGATCTACAAGACAGAAAAAAAAACTTGCACTAAACCAGAGTTCAATTCCTTTTCATAATTATTGAAGCTTAGAGCTATCAGTTTAAAGCAGACTTTATTAGAAGTCTGAGTTTTCTTATGTTTGAAGGAGAAACTCCTTCCCAAAAGTAACAATTTCTGTGGTTCATATTTTCATTCTAACAAATCTGCTTTTTTACTTCCCTTATAATTTCTGCTACAAAGAGGCAGTGTCTCCCAGCTTCATTCACTGCACTGATGAGCAGAACAATTCTGCTCCCTGAAGACAGATGTCCAGCATCACTTCCAGTGTCTTAGTGTATCCATGATATTGATATGTCTGACAAAAGGTACAAGGACATAGAGGATAATAATGTTCTTCTACAGCAGCATCCAGAGATGCAATGGATTTCATGGCATATCTTGGATTACACTACACACACATGAAAAAATAGCTTTAAGGAACTCTAGTACTCATTGGCATTGTGGGAGCACAGACACCAAGGGTACATGAGAACATCTATGTGCAGATATCTAAACATAGAAAGATAACAGGATTCTCAAGGACTGTCTCAACTTAAGGGTAATAGAAAATTAATTATAAAATGAGATGTGGGAAGCTGTGGGATTCTTGCTGGCTATCTCCTCAAGTAGTAGGGGTATATGTTTGCTGCTTAAAAAAGGCAAGACAGCATAGAACTGTTTTGACTTAATTCCTACCATTTAAACAGAATTTTCAAGAGAAAAAAATAACCACCTAACTGTAGGATCAGCTAAAGTATTTCTGAGGCTAACACTTGGTAAGCATAAGCTAAAAGAAGATTATATTGTTAAACTTAGTCATGAATTAAAGTAATAACTTTTTCTTTTAAAGACATATATATTTTGGTAGACTACCTGAGAGCTTGTTGACTGGTATAAATTGCCATACTTTTTTGGAAGCTCCTGAATCTACCTAATTACCTCACTAAAGATATTTCTGGCTATAAGAATATCTGTGTGTATGTATTAAGCAGAACAGATCCTTTTATATTTGCTACAATAGAAAAATATAACCAACATTGATAAGACCACAGCACTAAAGTTCTTTCAGTTATTCTTCTATACTGGTACAATTGCAATTAGCATAAGAACAAATACCAGGTGCTAGAGGCTATTTAAATGAGGTCTGCTTTTTTTCACCATTCCCAAAAAGTCAGTCTATTTTTGAGCCAAATCAGAAGATGAAAAGTTCTTGCTTGCATTATTTTTAATATATACATTCAGTTTATAAATTATGGTGATTTTTGGTAGGACAGTTGTCAAGGGGACTTTAGGAAATTTTTTTTCAATTAAAGTTGTCCTTTTTATGCATATCCAAGAATCAAATTGTAAATAATAAATGCCACTATTACATAGACAATGTTCTATCCTTGCACATAGTCTTTGAAAATAGTTTTCTTATTTTGATAACAAATGCATGTAACTGATTTTCCTGTTTACAACTTTGATATATATCTGCCATGTTGATTTAGCTTACCTGTTTTTTGTTCATTCTGATATTGCTCATTTGTGTTTTATATGTCAGAATTAAATATGAAATATACATTAATATTTTAATAGTATGGCATAAATTTGTCTCCTGAGCAAACTCTTGAAAAACAGAATTACCAACCCAGTTATTAAGGGTTTACAGTAAGTCCTAATCACAGGAAGAAATTGGTGTTTAGAATTTTGGTGGGGCTTTTGGTTTTTTGTTTGCTTGTTCATTTGGTTTTGGGTTCGGGTTAGAGGATTTTTAAACTTTAATTATGATTGACAGTATACATAATTTCTGTTAAAAATTGTAATATTTTTTCCCCTTGACATTGTAAATTAGATTATTCTGGCTTTCTTTGAGGAAGGGGAATGAGTATTTGCCTTTTATTTTGATGCTGTCACTATACTCTACACAGTTGCTATGTTTTGCACAATTCCAGGCTAGCCTGGGAATAATCTCACATTTAGGAATTCAATATTATTTTTATTTTTTGTTTTCATCCAATTAGTTATTATAAAACATGCATGCATTCTGTTGAGTAGATCCCAGTCCTGCTCAGTGGATAATTCCTGTCAGATTGAAAGCTAAACACAACTTTCTGAGTAAATATTCTGACAATTGGATTGCTATGCAACAGATGTGTAGGCAAACCACGAGTAATTGATCATGATTCTATTAATTTCAACTGCAAAATTTCTACATTTGGTCTATTTTCAGTGAATGATACTTTGTTCTTCCATCACAATAGAGGATAAAAAACTAATTTCAAGATACTTGTAGGTGATTTTGAGCTGTACTGCAGATGTAACAGAAAAAATATGACTACTTGTGTTGGTTTAACTCAGCCTGGCTTTTTCTTTTTTTTTTTTTTTTTCCATGGGAGGAGAAGTCACAGAGGTGGCTTCTGAAAGAGAAGCTGTTCAAAGCTTCTACTGTGTCCTGCAGAGCCAATCCCTGAAGTGTCTGGTGATGGACATGTTGCTGGCCCAATTAGAGAAGTTGGTAACATCTCTGTGATAACATATTTAAAAAGAAAAAAACCAAGCACAGTTCCTCTTCCTGGGGTGAGGAGCTGGTCACTCAGGGCCATCCTGGCACGAGCAGTGCTGGGACCAGCCATGCTGCTGGGGCCGTGTGGCCAGTGCCAGGGCCATGTGGCTGCCGATATCTCTGCATGGCTGTCAGTAAACTTTCCCTGCTCAGCTGTCTTTAACCGGACATGCTGCAAGCAGAAGGGTGGAGGCGGCAGCAGCAGCTTCTCCTTTTTGGTGCCCTGCATGGAAAAAGGTGCTGAATGGAGCCAGTGCCATGGCAGGGATCATGAGACTGGTGGAAAGGGGCATGGCAAGTGATTCCCCAACAGAGAGGCCCAACAAAATCAACTTTTCAGTGCTGCAAAGTCCTGCAGAAGTCTTTGAACTGGTGGAATTTGTTGGCGATGCTACCTAGGAGCAGCAGGGCTTTTTCCCTTTTATTTGGAGAGAAAGGAGGAAGTGAAGACATGTGAAGAGGGACAACATGATGACACTAAAGTCAGTGAAAAGAAGGAGGGGGAAAAGGTTCTTCAGGTGTTAGAGCTGAGATTCATCTGCAAGCCGTGGCAAAAACTGTAATACAATGAATTGCCTCCCTGTAATTTATGAGGTGCATAGGGGGGATGCAAAAATTCCCTCACGCCCCATGAGAAAAGGTGCTCATGCTGGAGCGAGTAGATACTAAAAAAGCTGTAATCTATTGGGAGATCCAAACAGAAAAAGAAAATCCTTGCTTCCAGAGATAGAGGACCCTTGCTTCCAAACTAGAACAGCTCATCCTTAAAAGACCCCATGAAATAATGACTAATGCAAAACAGTTTTGGGAAGACTGTTTACCCGTGGGAGGGTCTCACGTGCAGCAGGTTGGGTGGGACTGCTACGTGTAGAAATTAGAAAGACAGTAGAAAAGTTCACAGAGAACTGTCTCATGAGGGAAGGACCCCACAACAGAGCAGAAGAGACTCCTCTCCTTAAGTGAACTGAAGAAAGATTATTCAAGTGGGAAACTGACCAAAACCCTCGTTTCCTATCTCCCTGTGCTGTCTGTGAGGAGAGAGGGGCTGGGAGAGAAAAAGGTGTTTTAAAGTCTTATTTTATTCCTCATTATCATCCTCTGATTCTGTTAATAATAAATGTTCTTAATACTGTGTAAGTTTAAGCTTTTTTTGTTTTTTTCCTAATCCTCATCTAAGCTCATGAGCTCTTCATTTTTTCCCCCTCCTTTGCTCAAATATAGCAGAGGAGAATGAATTAATGGTTTTTGTGAGTGCCTGGCTTTGGCCAGTGTCAAACCACAATACTGTTACAAAATCCTTAGGCTTAGTATTATTTTCATGTTATACAAAGTGATGATTTCTGTAGTAATCTGATAACTGTGTTTCTTTTTTTATGGAAGAATAAACACAATTTGTACATTAATTTTCTTTCCTTTAAACTGAACTTAATGAAACAGTCATGTTCTGAAGTTCATAAAAATAATAATCTTCTAATTAAATACTGTTTAAATGTTTTTCACATTACAACTTTCTAAACAGGGAAACAAAAAACTTTTTACATTTTTGCATTTCTTCAGAAAAATACAATGCTTTGCATTAAATAATATTTTATTTATATTAAAACTATATGCTAACAATCTGAAAAAGATGTGCAGGGGAAGGAGAAATTTTAGTAGGTGTTTTAGCATCTTAAAGCATCCTTTATACTGAGGAGCTGTTGCTGAACATTTTCTATTTTCATTCTGGTCAAAGGCAAGTGTAGGGACTCAGCCTTTTCTAGGATCAGATCCAACTTTGTGACTCTATTGAGCCAGATAAAACTAACATTTATTTAGTTGTAAACTATTTGAATGCATATGTAATATGAAATATCAGGATTAAAAATATGTCTGTATAAAAGTTACCTTTCTGAATAACCCTGGGGAAATTCTCCCTAATTTTAGGCACTAATTTCAGCTGAGGATTAACCAGAAATTACTAATCTATTTGCTTCAGCTTCTATTTCCAAATCAGTCCACTTGTATGGGGATATAAATTCTTACTTAGAGGAAAATGGCAGCACTAGGTATGCTTAGTGCTCTGAAAATGAAGGAAAACCTCTCTTATACTTGTACTTTAATCTAAAAACCAAGAACAAAATGATGTATTAAAAAAGTAATAGATGCTTGCTGTAGTACATATTTTTTTCTTTTTCTTTGTTATTGTTAGGGTGCTGAAAAAAAAAAAGACACGTAGAATATATGTCTGATTTATATCCAGCTGTTTGTAATTTCAAAAACAATCCATGGTTAACATTACTTCTGGTTTTCATCATTACAATAAACTTTGTTGGAACATTTCAAACTGAAATGAAGACATCAGACATCTGAAATAAAGAGGGGGCAGAGAGGAAGTTTTGTTCTGAAATGCTGGTACATAACTGTGTTATAGCATAGTAGTCTTCTGGGTATTACTGTGAAAATCTGCAACATAATTTTTCTTGGAATTATGTCATACAATATATCTTCATGATACTTAATTACAATGCTGAGGAATTTTGTTCCCAAAAAATCTAATTCTAAGTGATACAACTTTGATAGGAAAACATTTATGACTGACAAAATAAGTAGGAGTTGGCTAAACTGCAATTTGGTTTTATTAGTAGTCTTGTAGTAGATCTTTCAGTATGGGCCATAAAAACATTTTGCATAGTTCCTCTTGAGTTATGCCTGAAGTTTCATGACATAAAATTATAGATTTTATGAAACAGGGACACTAAAAAAATCTGAAGAATGCTTGAGTCAGGTAAGTGTCAATATTTCAAGGATTTATCCAAAATATATATTTTTATGTGTAACATTACCCGAGGACTACATCAGGGTGAGTACAATGCAGATTGAATGTAAAGTTGTGCAGGGTGACAGAAGTGTATCTAAATATGCCACCAACTTGCCCTTCCATGAAACAATATATTACAAAACTATGTAGAAAGTTTCAAGAAAACATCTATTTTGCTGTAACAGGTAAAGTATAGCTCTCCTACATAGCAGTTAATAGTGGAAGTGAAGACTGAAAGAAGGATTTCACATGTGTGCTCTGCAAGTGGATGCAAGTTTTTAGTACTCTAAGATACTTGAAGAATATTACATTTTAAGAGGCAGAAAGCAACTGAGCTGAGCCATCCATAACTAATGAACAGAATATTCAGGGTGGGTCTTAACCCTTTACATTAATCAGCAAGCACCTGATTTTAGAAAGAATTGGGCTATTTTATGAGCAAACACTGTTTAAATGCTACTTTTTGAGCTAAAATGGATAATTCAAGATTTTTTAACATTGGTTATTAAAGATACATCATAATCTGTCATTTTTTTTATTTCCGCATATCGCATTGCATAAAGGATAAGGTTATAAATGCAAATATCAGTGTCCTTAAATTTATGTGTGCATTATATAAAGAAAGATTTTGAGTTACTAATGTGATCTTCCATGATTGCTTGGTCTGTAGTACTGTTGGCATTTATTGTTAAAATCTTCCCTTGCAGATCCATATAGTCTACTAAGAAGGGATATAAAATTAATGTGCACATAATGAAACATTAGAATAGAATAGAATAGAATAGAATAGAATAGAATAGAATAGAATAGAATAGAATAGAATAGAATAGAATAGAATAGTTGAAAGGTTCCTACAACAGTCTTCTAGTCCAGCTGTCAGATGGGTTGTGTGTGTCTTTTCCTTCTAGACTGGTCAAGGTAACTAAGCTTGTAGTAATCAGAAAATATTACATAAGAGTTTCTGTTAACAGGAACAACTGCATGGATCTCCATGAGCTGCAATTTGTGCTCGAATGTTCAACTTACACTGTTTCTAAAAGACAAGTGGCTTTCTTATGAATCAGTATGGCAATAAAATATAACTTGCTACATAATCAAATGCAAGCTATGCTTTGATTTATTGTTAAAATACTATTAAAATCTTATTGCTTTATCGCAGGTGAAATGCAATCTTAACAGTATATAACTTTCAAAAACAGTATATTTAATAAGGCCACCAGTAAGCATAGTAACAGATTTGTTCATTTAATCAGGGATGTATTCTAAAGAATTCCATTGATAAGGATCTACAAAGACCTGATAGTTGCTAGGAGCTGAGAGTCAGAACTGAATGCAAACAGGGAACTCATTTGTAAAATGATTACCAGTGTCGTATCCCTGATCTCAATTAACTGCCAGCTGAAGTCAGATTCTCTTAATGTGATTTATTTTAACATAACAAGAATAAATAGTTTTGCCATGCAGAACAAACTGATTATTTCAGACACAGTAGAGACCTTACTTAAAATGTCAGCCAGATTATGAATTCATGCTAAATAAGTTAATGAAAAGATTAATATCAGTGACAACAGTGCTTCCAGATAATAGTAACTCCTTATTTTATCTAAAATAGGCACTCATCTTTTTTTTCCCTCTAATTTTTAATTTTTTTCCCTTGGCTAATAGACATTTTCTTTGAAATGCATAATTTTCTGTACCACTTGAAACTGGCTGGTAAATTGAGAGTTTCATCTGTTTTTACCAAGATAAAGAGATGTACATATATTACTATGGATTGCTCTTGTTAGTTTTCAGTCCTTAGGTATGAGGCTGTGCCAGCAGGAAAACGTCTTTACATTGTGCAAGTTGTACTTAAACTAATTGCAGACAGCAATCTCAGGTGGAGTAGGTAGTATTTGTATAGCATTTAACCCTCACCACTCCAATGCTTTGATCAAGTTAACTTTCTTAAAGGAAGACATTGATACAAGCTCTCATCTCTTAAGGTATAGGTGGTTGGATTGATTTCAATGAACACATTTTATTCTTCATTCTTTACCTTGTCTTTTGTTTTTCTGTTATCTTTTTTTTCTCCACTTGTGTAGTTACATATGACAGTTGTACTCCTTGCTCCTTTACATTTTCTTGAGACGTTAAACAATAACTGTTACCATATATTAAAATATTAAATAAAAAAGCAACCTAGTACTGCAGCATTTCAGCAGAGAAAAAAAATTAGTAGTCCTTCTCTTAACATTCTCCATTTTCTTTCTGTTCATAAAGCAGGGGAGAAAAATATTGACATAACTGTACATTGGAATTAAATCATGGAAGCATACTAAAACTTGCTTGTCTTTCAGAAAATAATTTATACTTCATCATGCTGCAAAGAGAACAGCTCCTTTACTTCCTTCTACCAGCTTAGTCAAAAACTGAAGTTTATAATGTTATTGTAAAAATAGGTAGGAATGGTCCTCCCCTTTCTAAAATATCTGCAAAATACTATTGATCAGCATATATGCTAACAAAAAGGAGGATAGACATGAGCTTTGTCATTTTCAGTAGGCTTAGGTTCTCACCATTAAGTAAAAGAGTTGAGTGGGTAGGATGAAGCATTATTTATATATGCTGCAAAACATTTGCAAAAGAAACCTCAGAACCTATAGTTAAAAGTTACTCATATAGTCACTTATCAAGTGATGTATTACAGAAATGTTTAACATTATGGTGTTGTAAACTACCTGATCACTTATCACAGACTTTGTGAGTTCACCTGGTAGACATTGACAGTATTGACACAAGTACTTTAGGACCTGAATTGCACAGGGACAGCTGTATCAACTAGAGTAAAGGGTAATTGAGTACCTGAACATGAGGGACGTATATGTTTTTCTTATCTCAATTATTTTCCAGACTTTTTCAAAATTTCCTTTTGATTTTTTTAAGGCATCTCTGTAGAATTTTGTAGAAATGCATGTAGAGCCATAGAAGAAAAATTTAGTCCGTCACAAAATTAATAATAATCTGAGATAGTGATATTTGGCTACTCCTCTTATTGTCAGTGTTGGAAGAGTGAATCTAATAGATGTTAAAATTCTCATTGTACAATCTCCAAGATGTCTTTATTTAATTCAAGGAGGCTATGACATAACTTTCCTAGTGATATTGAAATATAAAAATGTATTTAATGAAGGAAAACCAGGCTTATTTTCTTTCGAGACCTATTCTATCAAATACTCATATAAGAAAGTGCTCACATATTATATTAGATTTGAAGAAGGTGAAAATTCAGTTATTTTATGCCCATTGCTAGAACTGTGGTTATCTGATCAGAAAAAAGAAAAAAAGTCAGGGAGGGCCCATAGACAAAAAAATTAAAGAATAGACAGGCATTTTCTTCTCTATATCTCTAATCCAGTGACTGAATAAACAGTTTGGAAAAGCAAACCAGACACTGGTTTGGCTGACACTCTCCCTGATGTACTCTGTCTGTGCTAGGCAGCCCCCTGATCTGAAAGAGCAGAACATTTCAGCAGACAGGCTGAGAAAGTCAGGGCTGCTTGGCCTGGATAAAAGAATCTTCCTCATAGCAGCCTTCCAGTATCTGAATAGGGCCTATAAGGGAGGTGGAGAGGGACTTTCATCAAGATCTGTAGTGATAGTGATGCCAAAAGATTTTTGCTTTTTATATATTTTTCATAAATTCTTAGATCTGTAGACTATTATTGTATAGTTATATAGTATCTTAGCTAAATTCAGTACTCTGATAGACAAACACATTCCTGGAATCTTATTCTAATCTTCAGTGGACCAAGGCTATGTCACTTTCCCATGTATTTAGACATAAACAGTGTGGGGCTAGAAGCCAGAGGGGAGGCTACAGTAGGGGCAAGAGAGGGAATTACTTCATTAGCTGTATTTCTAATTAGTGATTCTTGTCAATTATGCTAATTTGCCAAACTTATAAAAGAGCTGAAGCCCTTTTATAAGGGCTGAATGCACATGTGCGCACATATGCATAAATGCACCTGGAGGACTTTCAAGAAATGGCAACTGCTTTTATAATTTTAATCTTGTTTGGCTTATGATTTTAAGGCAGAAAACACATCAATAGAAAAAGGAGTAATGGGTACAAGTTGAAAGAGAGGAAATTTAGGTTAAATATTAGGAAGAAGTTTTTCACTTTTAGGGTGGTTAGACCCTGAAACAAGTTGCCCAGAGATGTTGTGGACACCCCAGTCCCGCATTTGGAAGTGTTCACAATCAGGTCAGATGAGACCTTGAGCAACCTGGTCTAGTGGGATGTGTCCCTGCCCATAGCAGGGGGCATTGGGACTAGATAATCTTTAAGGTCCATTCCAACCCCTCAAAGTTCTGTGATTTTATCTTTCTAGCAGATTCTATGGAATCAACCATCATCCAATCTAATTTTATTACATTCTTGCTTATTTTCTGTAACATGATATAAAAGGTAATGTAGTATTTAAATCATCCATCATATTAACAAGAATAGGATTTTTACCCTATGTTATAATTCCAGTTGTAATATTTTAAGATTAAATGAAAATTACTCAATTAAATGTGAATGGATTTCACCCTCCTTTATATTTAATCAATTTTCTTAGAGTTAGAAGCTCAAAAACCAGATTTTACTTTCAAATGTGCGGCATTTTTACTGTGAGTCTTCATGATTTGTTGCCTATATATGGAATAGTGATCTTTGCCTTCTTCCTGAAAAGTATGATGATTCCATTCATTTTGTTTTACAAAGGTCATAGGAGTACACAGGCACTTAGAGCTATCCCTCTTTGCTTAGGAGTTTCAAAAGTGAAGATTTGTGCATTCCATAAAAATAATTTATTTAGGCCTTTCTCTATTATATACTAGCAACAATAAGTGACATTTTTGATTAATGGGATTTGACATGACCTGTCTCAGAAATTTCAAAAAGGAATGCTGCTCAATATTAGTCTATCAGAAATGACACACATGTAACAATGTGATTAGCTTTCTGGACAAGGCCCAGGCATAGCCTCATTTCCTTGGGCATAAAAACACTGACACTGAGGAAAAAAGGATGATGCCTGTCATGTTCTCCTTTTCTCCACCAAAACTCTTCCAAAAAGCCTTTAGGGTTTTACTCCTCTCTTCCAAGAGACTACAAAAGGATATTTGTTCAACACTTTTCTGTGAGAGAGGTACTATTAGTCGAACTGAGCTCACATTGAAAAAAATGTTTTTGATATTACTAAAACATTTTGATTAAGTGAGGGATTCTTACAAAGTTGAAGGGGAAAATAGAGATATATGCTTGTATATAAACACAAATGTTCACAGTTTTCTTTAATGATATAATTTGTGCACTGTTCTGGATACCCAATATAACAGTTAACAATTGTAATTATGTAGTTTATTTTGTAATGGTTTTAATCAGTACCATAAGAGTTAACAACTACAGAAAGAAGACTAAATATTTCAATTTCAATATTCTTATTGTCATATAAGAAATGTATTAGTAAATAATTTTTTAGGTATGATATAGTATATAGACATATATAAGCAAGCATATGCCTATATTATATATGCACATGCAGGGACTCACACACAGGTTTCATTGCAATTATTTTTTTCCTTGAGAACATATGAGAATAAAAAAATTGTGAGAGCGAGGATGCTTTTCAGTGACAATAGCAGCTTTAGAAATCATTATTTTCAACTATTCACATGTTTCAGACAGCAAAAAGCATTAGAAGTGTGCAAATGCCTTCCAAGATGGTATCTGACCTTGTGTAGAATAGGGGTACTTTTTGTGCTTTTTGGGTTTTACAGCAAAAGATATGAGAGACTGTAAGAACATCTATAAATTGTTTCTGACTTTTAGTTCAGAATCAATATTAGGCAATGGCAGTAATTTTCATATAATTATATGGGTTGAACCTCTTTTCAAGGGGGTAATATGACTTAAAATGCTTTTCACCTTGGCAACAACTGTTGTATTTTGTAGTGTTTCACACAATGACAGCAGGACTTAAAGTTTGGAAGAAGGTCAACTCTTCAGACAGTGATGCCTTGGGGAAACCAGAAATTGTTCCACTTCTCATTCTGTAATGCTACTGGCATCCCAAATAGTCACAAAGCACTTCAGTGCCTTAGGCTATTTCAAAGTCAGAGCTTCTTCATTCTTATTAAAATACATGTACACTGCTTAATAAGAAATAGCCTTTTACCAAGAGTATATTATTGTGTATGAGAAATCCCAGTAGTTCCTCTAAAAGCTACTTACATACAGCACCATTTACTAAAACAGATTTCTAAGGCAATCCAACATACTCAAATTTGAAGAAAATGTGATAAGAGATAAATAATAAACTCACTTTAGCTGTTCTCACAAAATGAGAATGGATGAAGGCTGTCATAGTCCTTAGAAGGAAAAAGTCTGAAGATTGGTATCACTTCCCAAAGTCCACCAATAAATTATTGTATCTTGGAACTCAGATAAATATATATATATACTAATAGATCCCAGCTATTTCATCTGAGTTTTGGAAGAGGAGTAATGGCTTTGGAATTGAAACTGAAAAGCAAAACTTAAAACTGAGAGGAGAAAAAGCAAAAAACACCAAACAAACCAAGCAATATTTTGTTTGTCTTACACCTCCCTTTTTTTCTTTTCTGTGTTGTAAACAAAAAAAATAATGCATCCTCATTAACCAGTGTTATCAAACTTAGTTACTGTCCATCTGTTCACAGCTCTTTAACAATATTTTTAGAAAACACTTTTTTTAAAGGAGGCAAATAATAAACACTGGCAGTTATTATAATGTTAGATAATAGAGAAGAAAAACTTTGCAAAGCCACATTTGATGCTAATCTGGATCTAGTTCTGAAAAAAAAGCATATATGGAACAGGCTTTAATTGTCTCACAGGATGGAAGTCTGAGTTATTCTGAATGTATTGACAATCATCTAATATTTACTGAGTTTTGGGGGGAAAGGACATGAAGTCTTCTCATGTGTAAGACAGTAAGGTGAAAAAATATATCAAAAATACAATGGAAATCAGTTGAGATTGCATGAAAGAAAATAACCAAATAGCAAGAAAAGTTCATTTAAAAGAAAGATTCATAAAAATGCCATAGGAAGTTCTATGGTATGTTTTCCATCATTAGCCCCTAAGATTAAATCAACAGTGCTATAACAATGGTGTATTATATATATTTGTTTTCATATTTACAAAAAAAAATCTAAGCCAAAGAGCACGAAAAAGCCAAAACCAAGATTATGACTGACCTGTCATTTGTAACATTGTGCCTACTTTAGTCAGAGGGGTAGTTCTTACCTTGTGGGATAACGAAATCCGTAAATTGAAAAAGCTAGAAAAGCTTTTCTTACCATTGAAGTGTTCAAGTAGATTGAGAAACAATTGAAACATTGTGGTTTCAGACAGAAAACTGCTACAAATTGTCATCATTTATGCAATTATTGTTGACTGTCTAAAATGCCTAAAAACATTAAGGCAGAAGAAAAGGATAAATACTCCATGGATATTTTAACTTATTTTAACAAAGTGTCCAGTCAATATGTATCAGCTCAAGTGCAACATGGTGCTTTATATTTAAACATCTAAACATTTGTAAGAATAATCAATTTACCTGATAAATTTATTTAACTGGTTATTTATTATTTAAGGTCTTAAAATGAAAGAACTCAACATTCTTTGTGTTTTTCATAGATTTGCTTCATTTGAACCCTGAAGTCAAATAAATAAATATTGTATTATGCAGCCTGACCAACCTAGTGGCCTTCTATGACTGGATGACTACATCAGTGGACAACATATAACAGGGAAAAAAATGTAATATTTGACCTTTGCTTAAAAATCTTATTGCAGTTTTCCTGTTAGTGGCTTAAAGTAATGTGGCCTTAACCTTGGACCACAGTCCAATTTAAACTTTCAGTACCACACCGCAAGTGTAATTCTGCATTTCTAATTCACAGACTTTGTGATTATTACATACTTGGTTTAAAGACATCAAACTTCTGAAAACTCGAATCTGCCACTGAGAGCTCTTGAATACATTTCTTCTAAACAGAGGTCAAACACTGTCACCCAGAGTGTTATGGGCATGCTGTGACATGTAGCTGCTTCCAACACAGGGAAAGTGAGTACAAGTTAATTGAATAGCAAAGTGGCACAGCAAGCAAGGACACAGTTCACACCTTAGGTAGTAATAAATTGAGGAGAATTATGCATCCTACAGCAAATGTTGTTTGTGCGATATATTGAAAAAAGAGCTTAAACTTTACAATTTTAATGTAAGTACTCTAACATTGGCTGGTTTCAGTTGTGATTTTGAAAAATGGCCTTTTTATTTATGCATTTTATGCCAGGCTGGGTTCATTTTAGTTTCAGTTAATTTGTTCTTGCGTGTAACCCTCAAGAATATACAAAAGCTTTAATTAGAATTTAGACAGACTCAACCATTTTCTAGAGAATTCCTTCAGCTTTTTATACAACCTTATTGATTAACCAAACTTTGCTTCATAATTGGTTATCAGATTAGTCTTTTCCATAGTAAATGTCAAAGACATCTAATAGGAATGATGAAACTCAAATTCTACATTTTTCTAAGACTTAATCTCCAGTTTTCAAAGACTTTCATTAGGAAAAGAGAATTACCTTTGTGTAGATTTCAGTAAAAACATCTATGCTTGTAAAATTATTTCAATTCTATTTCTAAATTATTTAGGAAGCCTCATCTGTTACTGAATTCTTATACAATATAAAGTTTATTTTAACAATTGGTTTAGTTGTTAGACAAAAACCAACCTGCTTCATTAATCCTAATTAATATTTACTAAATACCTGTCCTTTCAACTGGCTAGGGTTGCTTGAAGTTAAAATATGATATAATTTCCCTATTCTCTGAATTTTTATTCAGGAATATTGTTCATAAACTATTCATCTGAATTCATCTGAAAAGCTGTAGTGTCACTGAAGGATGGGAATGTAATTGGCATGGAGTGGATCTTCATGTAATACTTGTGTCTGCAAAAACAAGATAATGAGAAGCAAAGAGTTTTGTACAGTAAAGCTGAAGTGGGAGTTAGGAATGAATTTTCAGTTCATTTTCCTGTTGATGGAGAGAATGATGTGAAGTGTTGAACCTATCAATGTGCAATATGATGTAATGGGCGGGGAAGGAAAATTGATGCTTGCTGGGACAAGTCTTCAGCATCCTGTAGAACTTGGTCTGAGTTTCTCATCCTTCCTGCATCTCCTTCAAAAACTGCAGAAAGATTTAAGCAAGTTATGTCCTCAGTTTTGTAGGACCTAAGTTTTTGCTTCTTTGACATAAATGTGCATCTTTGGGTAAGGAAGGTATCACAAAATTTTTTGCCCAGAAGAGCAGTAGGTACTACAGAAGAGAGTATATTTGCTATTAAAAAGACAAATATTTCCATTTCCAAAATTTTGTAAAAAATATTAATATTTCTGAAGTTTCCAGACAGTGTTAGGAATTACATTCAAACTCCATGTATTCTTCAAAACCTGATAGAATTTGTGACTCTTTTGTCAGAAGATGCAAAGCTATCTTTTTTCTTGTCTTCTTTGTTACTCTTTGCTTTTGTTCTGAACAGTACTCATTCCTATATATTGAGATATTTTGATAGAAAATACATATTAATGGACCCTCTACACAAAAAATGTGTCTTCTGCAATATCTTCTTAACCTCACTTCAGTTCTCCAAACTGAATTTTAATGAATTATAATTGTTCACTTTTCTACTGACTTTCCATGTTGTTATGTTTTAGACTTGCACTGATGTAGTTTGGAATAATTATTGGTTGAAAACTAATTATAGTTCTGTATTTAAATAAGGAATCCTTTATTTCTTCTTGTTATATTTGCTATTGACTGGACACATAAAGATAACTGCTATTACCACCACAAACCTACTGCTCTTTTTCTTATAGATGAGAAAGGATTACAACTATTGTTACTTTAGAAATAGGTATAACTTGAAAGAATTATGATATCTTCTCGTATTGGAAGTGTTGCAATATTCTTTGCATGAGCTGCATTGCTCCAACACCGTATCAACAGCTGAAAACATAATGATCTTCATTAAGTTGTTCCTGGTTGCCTGTTTAGTATTGGACTTACCTACTCCACTGTAGAAACAAATATCATGCTGATGAAGCAATCTTGCATTAAATTTAATTTGAAATAAAAATGTAACAAACTCAAGTTCACAGAGTGTAACTATATATTCCTATAGGTATTACCATAATGGGCCGCAACCTTTGTACTGAGTTCGCAACCTTTGTACTGAGTTTGCCAGGCCTCAGGGCCAATGCTTAAAAGTTATGCTCTGTTACGCTTTGACCTACCTGCAGTCATGTTTTACTTGGTTTAGCTGTGACAACAGTTTTTCCAAATGACTGTCTATGGCTAATTTGTTTTACTTTTGTCTTTGGGTGGTACAACCATAATTTTAGGCAAAAAGCAGCAGCAAGCACTTTACACAGAACAGAATAGTTTCAATTCTAACATAGTGAGGCAGTGTAAAAAAACATAGGTACAATATCAGAGTCCTCCAGAAGTCAAGACAAAAGATACAGCTTTGACAACTCAGCCATGGTCATTAACACTATGCAAACATGGAGCTAGACAAAATGGGGTTTAGGGGTAACAACATATGTAAGAGACACAATATTTTGTGAACTTGAATACAAAGTGGATCTACAGAACGATAAAGAAAGAGCAAAGGTATAAAAATATATTAGCAAACATGACCACAATTATATCCCATGCCAAGAAAAAAGAACCATCAATCTGAACATCATGTTCCTTCCAGTGATAAATTCTGGAGCTCACTGTGATTCCTTCATTGCCACCACAATGATGTCACTGGCTTGGACAGATCTACTGTTCACTGGGAAAATACTGGCTGGATGGCTGACCCCAACGAGTGGTGGTGAAAGGATTTAGATTCAGCCAGTGATTGTTCACAAGTGTATTTGGGCCAGTCCTGTTTAATAGCTTTATCAATGACCTGGAAGAGGGGATTGATTGCACCATCAGCCAGTTTGCAGACAACAGCCAATGGGGCAGGATTATTGATCCGCAGGATGTTAGGAAGGCTCTGCAGAGGGATCTGGAGAGGCTGGATTGATGGTCTGTGTACAGCTGTATAATGTTCAACACGGTGAAGCGCCAGGTGCTGCACTTTGACCCCATCTAAGTGCAGATGCTGAAGAACGTCCAAAGAAGGCTGGCAAGGATAATGAAGCACAAGTCTAATGAGGATTGTCTGAGAGAGTTGTCAATGTTTGGCCTGGAGAAAGTGAGGCTGAGAGGAGACCTTATGACTCTCCATAACTACCTGAGAAGAGATTGTAGTAAGAAGAATGGTGATTTTTTTTTCCCAGATTACAGGAAATAGGACAAGAATAAATGGTGTCCAGTAGTGCCAGAGGGGGTTTCGATTGGATACTAGAAAAAGAATTCTTCATGGAAAGAGTTTTTAAACATTGAAACACACATAAAAAGGAGGTAGCTGAGTTGCCAAGTAGGCAAGTCACTGTACCTGGAGATATTTTAAAAATATGGCACTTAGGGACATGGTTTAGTGGTGAGCTTGGTAGTGTTAGGTTAATGATTAGACTTGATGATCTTAGAGATCCTTTCCATTCTAAATAATTCTTTGATTCTATTACCTAGGCAAACAATTGAAGGGTGAACAGGACACTGAGAAAAAGAGACAAAAACTTTGAGAGTGCGTTACAATTTTAATTGTGTTATTATAAGTATTACTGAAAATTTTACTTTGAAGAAGTAAAAAAGAAAAACATTGTAAGAAAGAAAAACATTGACCTGTGGAACAAATTCAGAGGAGAATCATGAAGTAGATTACAGGGTTGGAACACCTCTCCCAGGAAGACAGCCTAACAGAGTTTGGTCTGTTCAACCTGGAGAACAGAAGACTCTGGGGGAGGACCTAGAGCAGCTTCCAGTACATAAAGGGAGCTTAAAAGAAAGCTGAATAAGGCCTTTTAAGATAGAAATGTAAAGATAGGACATCAGGCAGCAGCATTAAGCTGAAGGAGGAAAGGTTTAGATTAGATATTAGGAAGAAATTTACTATAAAGGTGGTGAAGCACTAGAAAAGGTTGCCCAGAGAGGTGGTAGACTCCGAACCCCCGGAGTTGTTCAAGGCCAGGATAGATGGGGCTCATTCCTGACTCTTTGTCTTAGTTGAAGACAATTGTATGGGGTGGACACTCCAAAAATTACTTACCTCCCCTGTATAGTTTTAATCACTCCCCTTTCATCAATTAGGCAAGAAGATTTAAAATGCAAGAAGATGTATGTGAAAACAGCTTTCTAAAGCTCAAACAGCAACAAGATAACAGTAAAAATGACAAGATACAAAGGTGCTGAATCCCATGGGCTCTCCAGGAACAAAGATAACAAGATGGTGGGTAAGCCCCTCCCCCAAGATGGCAGCTACCGTAGCCGACCACAAGGAAAAGAGGACAAAGACAGTATGCCAGAGAAACTCCTTCTCCAAAATGGTGGCTGCTTTGGAATACCATGTGGCTCAGAAGACAAAGACAATAGAGAACCCCTGCTCAGCCCAACCTTCCTTCTGGAACAAAAATGGGAAGGGAAGAGCTTACAAAGCAGTTCTGGTGGCGAATGGGGGATGCTGGCATTGTCTGAGGCAGCGCCAAACCTGCAGTTTAGGTTTCCCTGCTTCTTCCCAGCTGGTATCAGTGCTGCAGTTCTGAGATGTTGCTGCATCGCAGGGGGAAGAAAACAGATTCATTGGACACCAAAACCTGCCGCCTTGGCCCTGTTGGCCCTGGCTTGGTGCTGTGGCTGTAGAAAAGAGTTATGAAATTTGTTCTGAAGCAGTTTAGGGTTGTGAAATGCAATTTCTCAAAAGACCTACTCCAGGCAACCCCGCACCAGAGCTCTGAACTCGTTTAGTTTAAAACTGCTAGCCCTCGTTCTGTCACTGCAGGCCTTGATGAAAGTCTCTATCCATTTTCCTTGCAAGCCCATTCTCTATATTGAAAAGCTCCTATAAGGTCTTTTTAGAGCATTCTCTAGGCGAACAACCCCAACCCTCTCATCCTTTTATCATAGGAAATGTGTTCAAGTCCTGTTATAATTCCTGTGGCCTTTCCCTGGATACACCAACAGGTCTTTCTTGTGCTGGGTACCCCAAACCTGAATGCAGTACTCCATGCAGGGTCCCATAAAAGCAGAGTAGATGGGGAAAATCATCTCCCTCAACTTGCTGGCCATACTGTTTTCAATGCACACATTGCTGGTCCATATCCAATTTTATATCCAGTGTCCATTGTTCAGTGATGAAGGATGTTTAGAGCATAATACTTTTGCTGGCGTCTTTCTTTGTTATAAAGTTATCTTGTTTTGACAAAAACAAATAAACAACAAAGTTTATCTCTTATATTTTATTATTGGTGCTTACCTGACATTCTGTAGTAATATATCAGCAATTCACTGGTCCACTGCTAATGTATGAAAGTTAATGTGTAATCAACACACCACAACTTTGATGATAACTTCACGATAATGAATTGCCAAGGCAAAGCCAGCAGGTGCATACTAATTACTGATCATATCGCTGTAGTCTGAATTTCATTGCTGTTTTTACAAGCAAGTAACTTGCTGAGGGTGATCAGACTGTACTTCTGGTAGAAGGGGAGCTCCTGAGAGGTCAAAATGTGATCTATAACCCTACTGTTACTGCACTTGTACTTTCAAAATCCTATTGTTGACACAGAGCATCACAAGCAACTCTGCCTTACAGTTATAAAAAATTTGTATGCAGCAAAAAAACATGAATTTTTCTTTCGTGTTTGCCCATTCAAGTGTTAGGTCTGTATTCAAAACTGAAACTCATTCTCAGCGCAGATTTTCATAAGAATTTGTGGAAGATTATATAATAAGGGCAAGTAGCCATAAACTGCAGCTTGGGAAGTTTAGATTGTACATTTAAAAAATGAAAACAAACAGAAAAAAAAAAACTGGAGAGGAATGCAGAAACAGGCTGCTCAGGGATTATCTCACTAGAGGTTTTTCACAAGTTGCCTAGAAAAAAACAAGTCTGAATAACCTAGCACTCACATCAGCTCCTCCAATGTCCAACCAACTGTTCATAGAATCACAGAATGAGCTGAGTCAGAGAGCACCCAGCAGGGATCATCAAGTCCAATTCCCAGCTTTTCTATTATTCTGAATGATTGTGAATAAATACTTTGCAAGGCCCTTATACCATGCATTATCTCCAATAATGACAGAATTTCCTTCTGCTATAACCACTTAGCATTTACTATGAATATTCTATGAGAATATTAGTAAAATTATTAATTACCAATTTTTTCATTAGAGATAAGTAGAGAAGCAGATACAATACTTCTTTTGCCTTGAAGTGAAATATGAATTGTCACTGCCTTCATTAGGTCATCATACAAATACTATAGTCTAACAAGTGAAAATCTGAATAAAATAAAATTGTTGAAGTGACATTTTATAAGAAACTGAATAAACCAGTAAGCCTTTATAGCAAGTAAATAATTAAGGTCAAAAGAGTTTTAAAATTTTTTATTAAAAAAACCCAAACAAAAACATCAAAAGGTATTTCAAAAATGCACATTCTATAGCAGGGCATAAAGAGAAGACAGTACAGACAGTAATTACAACTAAATTATCATGACAGCTTCATAAAATAGTAAGAGCTGGTTTCCTGCATTTGGGGAACACAGTCTTAATAAATGCATTTCTAAAAGAAATGCAGAGTTCTCTCCAGGGCTATGGAGATGAAAACTTGTTTATCTCTACAGTCATAGCCATAGATATATTATAATTCTTGGAGAGAAAAAAAAGAAAAGAAAAACCCCCACACATGCACCGAAAAAAACCAAACCAAAACAAAACAAATTTACTTTTCATTTTCTTCGGTAAACAATGATTTTGAATCTCATTTCAGGTGCCAAGATATGCCCATTCTCATAGGAGGAAATGCTATATAAGAAATTCTATGACAGAACAGGACATTGGATTCCACTCTATTAAAATCACTGCCTGATTCCATTTTATTAATGGGCTGTTGAGCATTGCCCTCTCTCCACCCCACCAGACTTGTGTGCCTATTTTATTGGACTTCTAACCAGTCAGTATTAACAGGAATGGAACAGATTAATTACAGGGTAAATTATGCTCCAGCTTTTGTAGAGAAATAAAACCAAGAACTAAATATTTCAAATGCCATCAGTAGTCCATTAGAATGCTGCCAATTCTTTATTTTGCATTAAAATCCTATGTTGTATTTTCCTCCTTTTTTAACTCGTTTGTTTGTTTGAATTAAGACCTCAGTCACATCTCAGAATCTCATTTTATTTTATCATTAAATCTGTTTTCCTCTAATGAAATGCAGGATCTTTTATCTACTGCTGTTTCAAGAATTTTGCTTTCCCTCTGTACCTATAAATAGTAATTAAGGATAGCAGGTCATATAAGGAAAGCAGGTGTATAAGATAAACAAGTCTGGCATCTGAAGAAACATTCATTGGGGACAAGTACTCCCTCTTAAGAAATTCTGCCTCATTAAGGGATAATCATGAATGCATCAATAAGGTGACATAACTGATTACTTGTGCATCTGTCTCAATAATTTTTGTGCTGCTTAGTTCTGCCAGTGGTGGCAAGCAGGAACATATTACCACTGCATTATAATGTTAGACTCATACTAGTGGAGTCACTATTGGTGATTTCATTTTGATTTACATGTAAGATCTTATAAAGTTGCCTTATGCAGATGTGGTTGAACTTGATGCACAGATGATTGCTGCTGACACAAAAATGTCTATAAAGGTCATTAACAGGCTAAAATTTGATTTCTATTGAAGAACATCATTACAATTTGCATGATTAATACTAAAGAGTTGCTGTTGTAGAAGCAGAAGTTTCTAAAAACAGCATCAGCTAAGCGTTGCTTAGCAATACTTATGTATATTTTAGATGCAAGAATATGTGTTGGGATGAAGTTAAAGGCTATAGTTTTTAAAAAAGAAAATAAAGTTCAGACATGTTGAACTTCAATTAAATTTTAAAGTACATAGACATTATATTTAATGTGAAAAAAAGTTTGTGGCTGTTAGTGAGACAAGTGATTTCAAGTTGCATGTAAATGAAAGGGAAGGGAAGATAAAACAGCAAGAGTCTATTTGCTTCAAATTACATATAAGTGCAAAGAACAGCAAAAATTTTCTCAAAAATATCAGTTTTGTTATTGCCTTCAATAGGTCCAAGAAAAACAAAAAATGGTGTAAGACCTCTAGGGCATCTGTAAGTCATGAGAATTTTATGTGATGAAAGCTAGATGCTGCAAGATGATCAGAAGCCACTTTACTTTTAAAGACAGGCCTAAGATTGTGAGGATGGCATGCCTGATTGGTTTTGTTGTTGTTGGGTTTTTTTTGTTTTTTTTAAATTGTTTTAAATCATCATGGAATTGTTGGCCCAGTTCCGTAACTGCAGATCTAGTGCCTGTGCATGCAGAAACAGAAATCCAAATCTCACTTGATTTTCTTTCTCAGCCTATATCCCAGAAGTAGTAAAAGACACATTAGCTCCCTCTGTTAGGGTTTTTTTTCTGCTTTATGATTCAGGGACTAAAGACAACTACAGAAATTCTGTGACTTTTTCTGAAAACAGATCTTGATCTTGGATTGCTAAGATGGGCTTGTTGGTTACAAGCTTCAGCCTTTGCAGTCTTCAGTGTTATACTGGATAATATTCAAAATTCATTCTATAATTCAAATAATTAGTGATGGGCCTTGATAGGACACTTCTTTTCTGCAAGTTGAGAAAATAATTAGAAGCAAGAGAAAAACTCTAAAAACCTAAGGCCTGAAGTTTTATTTCAAAGGATCTGGTTTGCATGATTTTTGCTGAACTCTTGTCTAATTTACATACCACATTCCCAAGATTTAGCATAGGTTATTCAAAATTTAAAGAAAATTTATTCTTTCTTTTTCCTGAAGTGAACTACCCTTCATAATTGTCTTGTCATTTCACTGTATTATTGAACTTCCGATCAAAAGATTTGATTATAATCTAGATTCTGTACTTATCAGAGACTCACTTTAAAACACTCCTCAGATTTGCTGTCATACAGAGCATAAGCAAGTGAAAGAGGTTATTACACAATGCTCTTCCATTACAGACAGCTCAATGAAGGTTTGGGAAATATCCAGCTGCTAATGTGTTTTAAATTGCATACCCTTATATTGTGTGCTTTCTAATATTAAGAAGATTGGTGCCCTCCCTCTTATATTCAGATAAAAGAAATCCATTTAATCTCACATCAAGAATTTTAGCTGTTCAGAACATAATAAGGAATATCCATTTTCTAATCAAACAAAGAAAAAAGAAGAAAAAAGAAAGGGTTTCGTTTTGTAGCATAGCAAAAGCATAAAATCCAGATATAGGTGATTTAGACAATACAGATAAAGACATTTCTACCAAATTGTAATGGCTTCCTTCAGTGTTGTAACTCCTCTTGAGTTCCCCTGTTAAGTGTACCAACAAAGTGCTACCTCAAGTCCTTTTTCCAGAAGTACTAGTAGGCTGTAGCATGTGGTTTTTTCCCCATGGATCTCTCTGGCACAGTATATGAGCCCTTCTGTCTACCTATTCCCTTTCCATAGTTTCATATTACTAACATCAACTTCCATATTGCTAAATTCTCCAAGACTCTACTTTATATCTCCCATTACAGCAACAACAAAAAAAATAAAATAAAAATCAACAGAGTGGAAAGTCTAAGGTGTAAGGAGCCAAGAGGAGCTGAGATCTTTTTCATGGAAGGCAAGTAATGGAAGTAGGAGTGATCTCAATCACACATGAAGCTGAGGTATTTGAGCATGCCCCAGAACCCAGTAGCTATGACACAACCATTGGTGTCATGGGGTAAATAGGTAGCTAAATCATTTCAGTGATATCTTTGGAATGAATTAGAATACAGTAAAGGGAAGCAGGATGCTTTCACATGAAAAAGTGGAAAATTTGTAAGGTATAGGTGAAATTGTGAGGGACAAAAATAGGTAGGTGTTAAAATTTTCTCCACTCTATGGAGAGCAGCAGTCGCAAGCTTTAGGTCCAATAAGGTAATTTATTTGAGTAATACAGCAGTAGAAACACCTCAAGCTGGGTCTCTCCAGAAATGGATCCTGAACAAAGAAATCCCCGTGCAATTCTACCATACAATCTAAATTCCCCACCTCTCTCATTACAGTTATAACTAGTATGAATGTCTGGGGTCCATTCCTCATTGGATCCTTCATTGCCTCTAGGTGGGTCATTTCTTTTCTTACATTTGATGCTGCAGCTTCTGCTGATGAGTGTAGCAACCTTTCTTGCTTCCTTATCTTCTAGCTCAAATCAGCTCCAAGCCTCCTTTTAAGTCAGCTAGTTAAAAGTTCAACACATCACAGCTTAAAGACTAAGGCTTGAGCACACCTAAATACTAATGCTAAGTTAAGGTAAGGGATTAATATCCTTTATTTTGCTGCAGTAGAATTCAGGCAAATAGGAGACTGGACAGTGATTAGAGACCTACTTGCATGATACCTTTAAATGTAGCCACAAAATTGAAGAACTGCTGCTGCCTCTCAAACCATCCACAAATCACTTAAAATCACCACAATGTTGTCTGTGTCATGACATAATACACTGTATGCTGAAAAATAAGAAGATATATTTGTACACAAAAGGTGAATGAAGAAATACATGAGAAGATGGGGTGGGGGGCTGTGTTTATACCTAAACATAATTTACAGCTTCAATTGTTTCTCCACCTTTGCACTTTTAAATACCTATGGATGTGGTTTAATTATTGTCATGTGTATTACTGAATGTTACTTTTTATACTGTTAATGTTTTGGTATTTTATCCACTGACAAGCAGGTTATAAATTAGTTGGCAAATATGGGCATTACTTGGCAATACGAGAATTTTTATCACATTTTAAAGATGGGTCAGTTAGGCTCTGAGTAAATAATTTCGAAAAGTTCAACCTATTCAACCAATTGAGTAAATCTAAGAGAAAACTAAGAGGTGAAGGCCATAATCACAGCCTGTAAAAGCCTACAGAAGGAATGAAAATAGCAATAGCAAGCTCCTCATGCCACTTCACAAGCATATAACATGATCCTATCACTTCAACCTAAGCAAGATAAATTCAGACTTGGCAGACAAATTCAACTGCATTTTTCAAGCCATTGCAATAACATCTCAAAAATTTTGCTGCCTTCTCTCTTGCTGGGAACACTTATATCAAGAGCATTTAACTAAAGCATGCTTTAGTTTAGCACCAGCTGCAGGACTGACAAATTATATCAGGAATTTCATTAGGCCTCCACTAAGCCAGAGATCCAACTGCAAGATTATGGCAGTTGCTTCAAGTCTAGAGTTTATGAAGTATGTGACAAGGAAAAGAGATGTCTGCTTCCATACAGCATTCCACACCACTCAAGAGCAGTGGACCTACTGTTAGCCTTTAATAAGATTAAGATTTGTATAAACTGCTCAAAGTCTCCCAGTGACATGTATATTAATGTATGCTGGAAAAAATAAAACCCCTTTCTTTAATGCCTATTCCTCCTGTTCAGTGCAAGAGCTCTTCCACAGGTGATTTGATCTTCTATAGTGACAGAAAATTTTTCATCAATTAATACATACTTAGCATTAGTGCTTGTTGATTTACATTTAGTAATTCAGTGTACTGATTTTAGACAATAGACTAGGTATAATAGTTTTAATTGTATCTTTCTTATATTTACTTTAAATATAGTTAAAGTATAAGGGAGAAATACCTGTATCTTCAGATTAATTACTCCTTGGCAATTCTTTAATTAATTATAAGTGACATAATGAAATGCGTTTAATTTCTAGTTGAAAAGGATTTTGAGGACAATTTCATAAACTGCATACTTCCAGGTTGATCTTTTGACTGTACCACTCTGCATCTGACTTGAGGAATCTCCTCCAGGCTTCTCAGTTTGAAAGTCTCACATCTTAAAACAGGAGATGTTCTGAAACATAGAAGTAGAGCTTTGCTTTCTATCTAAATACCCTAAAATTAGATATGGCCGAGGAACCAAAATTTCTGAGTACTTCCAGCATGAAGATTAATCAACCATCTATAATCACATGGATTAGTTCTTGTTCTCTCACTTGCAAGTAAATTACTCTGTGTCAAGCAGGCATTTATGGCATCAGTCCCAGCTCTGATATGTTGCTTTTTCCTGGAAGAGATCCAGATGTAATTCAGAAACAATAGTTAGTCTTTAATCTACAAGAAAAATTATGCCATCATTCAGGAGAGGCTAATCTTGCTTTTTAAGGTAAGAAGTCAGTGTTCTTGCAGGGAGTGGTAGTCTGTACATTTCAACGCTAACATTAATAGTACAGCAGCTCACTATGGAGGAGCTCAGAGCAGAAACACAGTTCCATGTCCCCTCTCCTCCCTCCTCATGATCAGGTTCTACCACCTTCTTTCTTGTACCCTCCTTCCGTAAAAGCTTTTTTATCTCAAAATATTTAACAATTTATTCTGCATATTTTATGATATGAAAAATTATCTCAGATTAGCCTTCAAAATCGTAAGATTTTTCAGACTCAGCATCATAATTCTATTTTCTGATGTGCTTATACCTGCAAGAACAAATAATTTTTGTGTGACATAAGCATCATTCTGAGTATGTGCTATGCTCATTTTTTTTGAAGTGTATAAAAGGTATAACTTTTCTTAAAATACTAGCAAGTCTATTATAAATATATTTTCTTGTGATTTAGGTGCTCAAAAAAATTCTTCAACTATCCTTAATTTTGACAGATGAGACTGTACCATTACATAATTTTACAAAGCCACTCTTCTTATTTCTTGAGCAAAATAAAAAAGAAAATCAACAAAAACCCCCACATTTTTCTACAGACAAAATTTACGTTTTATAAGATTATTTGTTTGCATTTTCTTTTATTTGGACTTGCTGAAGAGCTAATGTATAGCAAAGGACTTTATTGTTAGAAACTAGGAATAATATTTTAAAAGCAAGGATAGTTGAGTACTATATTAGAGTGGCTTTGCAACCTGCTTCAGGGGACGTTATTGTTAATACAATTATATGTATATAATAGATATATGATATTGTTATTATTATTATTATTACATTATAAATAAAGCTTTTTCTACATTCTAGATGAGGTTCTAGAATGTAGAAAAAGCTTTATTTCAGGAAGAAACATTACATTTTTGCTTACATATAAAGATAATAAATACTAAAATCCAGTAAGCATAGCTTTTCATTACTGATTATTTTTCTTGAAGAATGGGAAATTCCTGAACACATGTAGGTTTTTGGTGTTGTAGTAGCTTTACATGTATATATATTTATGTATATGTATATATGTGTAAAATGGCTAAATTATGAAAAAAGTGAAAATCAGGTTTGCAATGAATGAGCTAATGCTGCATTCAAATCTGCAAAAATCAGATTTTGTTAACAATTGATTCAGTATCTAGGAGCTGAAGCTCCACTGTGATCGAAGGTAAGAGCGTGAACAGTCCTTTGCAAATTTTTTCCTGTTATGTTTTCTCTTACACTGTTTAGATTTTGACATTAGAAGCATTGGAAATTTTGACATAGTCAACAAACATATCTAAGGATTAAGGGATAATTAGTGTTGCATATTAAAATTTCATCACAGTCAGTGATATTGAATTTTCCATTGCTGTCTAGATAAACCATAGCAATTGGAAGCTAAAAAGGTAAATGTTTTTTTAACATAATCTGAGAAAACACCAAGGTGTTTTTTAACTGCACTGAGGAAAGAGGAAACTATAGTAGCCAGCTGAAATGCTTTGCAACCATGACAATAAATCATTAAGAAGAAATAAGTGAAGCAACTTCTGACGTCATTTTCAAATGGCAGCAATGAAGTGGAAAATTGCTATACTAGGTAGAAGAACATTTAATAGTACTGCAATAAATCATTCACTGTATACTATCACAGTTTAAATTAAAATAATTTATAATTAAGTTTAAGGGACCTTTGAACACGTTATTTTTGATATGACTCCTACTAATATTATTCAACTGCCTGTTAGCATAAAAGAACATGCTAAAGATCTGATTTTAAAGGATCCTATATAGTAGGCTTCAGATATAATTTTCAATAACTGCATCAATTTCTTATCCTGAGAAGAACTCAGCTATGAAACTTTTTACAGATGTAATTTTGACATTTTCCTAAGTTTACTTACAAGAAGAATAGTTTAGGTAGAAATACATACAAATTTAAAGTAAGTTAAAATAACTTCTGAAATATTAGTGCATTGGTCAACTCCAATGTGGTAGTAACAGTATTATTATTAACAAATTAGCAACTTGAAAACTTAAACAGTTCTTCATTAGATTAAAAACCACAGAAACAAACAACCAACATTTGTTCCTTTCTGTTTGTCCATTTTTTTAGAATAAGACATTGTATATATTAATTATTTTGCTATCTCCTGTATCAAGAAAGATGCCAAGTAAGGCGCAAGAGTAAAATCATAGTGCCAGCACTGAATATGAAGTATATTCTGGAATAAAATTTGGAAATTCTTAATTCATATTTAAAATTTTCCACAGTATCCTTGAGAAAAGTAATACTGTGGAAAGAATTTAATGTCTTCCAATTCTGCAAAAATCAAAATAGGTAAATAAATTGGTATTCTTCTGGGTAAACAGAACAACCATCTGTGCAATTATTCATAAATATATTTCATAGTTTGAATGCATGCTAATATAGAGCTATAATACATGATAATTATATATTTCCATATCACCTTTAATGTTTATACCAGCTATAGTCATTATATGTATATAATGGATATGCATACCCACATCTAGAATGTAGAAAAAGCTTTATTTCAGGAAGAAACATTACATTTTTGCTTACATATAAAGATAATAAATACTAAAATCCAGTAAGCATAGCTTTTCATTGCTGCTTATTTTTCTTGAAGAGTGGGAAATTCCTGAACATTTTTTTTGCATTAGCTTTCCAAATATTAATTTAATGCATTTTCAACTCATGAAAACAAGATTTTTCTTAACTTATCTCAAAATAAAGCAGAACACAATTTCTTTATCATTCTAAAGTACTTAAAATAACCTTTTTGGGGTATTTTGATGTAGAGTTCAATCTTAGCATGTTTGGAAGTCTAACAGTTGAGAGCTTGAGCATGTATGATAAATTAGCAATTTGCAAACTTAAACAATTTTTCATTAGAATAAAAAGCACAGGAACAAACTACCAACATTTATTCCTTTCTGTATGTCGATTTTCTTAGAATAAAACATTGTATATATTAATTATTTTGCTATCTCCTGTATCAAGGAAGATGTCAGAACTGTTTTGAACCACTGGCAGCCAATTTCTTTGTAGTTTAGTCCATGCTGAATATTAAAAGCGAAAAGGAAAAGTTAAATAATGATAATGATTGGTATGTGGCATATTGCAGCAATGATTGGTATGTGGAATATTGCAGCAAAAACACTGTCTACAAGTCACCCAAGTGTTCACTGGAAGCTGGATATGCTTTTCACTGACTGGGTGAGCCACCAAACTGCCAATATAAATTTTTTACTTTGGACAATGCTGGTTTGTAGCCATTGCATTTCTTTTAAACTGTTCTTTACCTTAGTCTTTAAATTTGATCAAGTCTTATGGCTTCTAGTTTTGTTGACCAGAACATCAAGAGTAAATAGAAATATTTTTCTTTTGATTATTTCCCCCCCCCAAAAAAAAAAAATCCCATTACAAATAATGGGAAAAAGAACCCCAGATATATTGATATATTTCAAGCATGCATTCTTTCATTTTGGAATTTTTTTTATTTTTGAAAAATAACTTCCAGCATTTGTTAATATTCTTTTGTATTCTCATGCAAATCCTGAAAAAAAAATAGTTTCATGAAGCTTTGTTTATTGAATTTTTTCCTGTTTACGAGGGAGCAGATGTGCTCCCTCTTGCCTACAGGAATGACTTGAAGAAAATAGTTGCGTATTTAGAGTAACTCCCAGCTCCTAAGGCAAAACCTAGATGATTCATCTTTCCTACAAGAAAACAGCAGTTGTATGAAATATTCACAGAATATAGCTACAGCACTTGCAAAGGTGTTCCAAGTCACTAAAGGGACAAACAACTTATCTCAGAAGAATCAAAGTGAAATTTTAAAAAGACATAACCCACAAGAGCTAAATGTAAATCACCTACCCTGGTGAGTAGACAAAGTGCACCTTCAATGTTTAATAAGACTTTTAAGGAAACCCAATGAAGTTCTGACATTTGAATCTTTCCTTCTCTTGCTCTTTAACTTTTCTTTTTTAAATAATTTTTTTATTGCAAATTTGGATAAATTAATAAATTAATACCTTTGTATCTGCATGTATATGTGTGTGTGTGTTTATATACATTCATAGATGCTGATTAATGTTCTATAAACATATGTGTATTGAGGTATATTTGTTATAAGTTTGCATACACTTCATTACTTTGTTTCCCAGGCCTTTATATAAACTCAAATCTCTCTTCCCATGTTACCTTCCCTTAGATTTACAACCAGAGAGAGAAAAATGTCCTTTGACTGCATGTGTGCAAGTCATTACCCCTTTTTTTATTCTTTGATGTGACTGCGCTGAATGTTGCCTGGTGAAAATATCCTGGACATGTTCAATGCTGCCCAGTTGTAGAATGGTCACAAAACTAAAGTGAGGGCATGGAGTATACATTTGCTATTTCGTCTGGATCATCTGTGGATCTATTGTGCTTTTTGCTGTAAAGAGTCTTTTTTCTGTAATGAGCTTAAAAAATAATCCAGAATACTCAAAAGATTTATATTGCATTAAATCTGTGTTTCATTTTCTTAGATTTTTATGGGGATGCCATCACAGATGGTGTAATGAAGATTTTGTATGACATTCCACTGTTGTAAAATGATGTACCAGACAAAAACATGAATTTAATACAGAAACTTGCTACATGTCTAGGAGGCAAAACAGCTTTTCACAAAGGGCAGTGGAAGTCTCAGGTGTGTTTTTTGTGTGTGATGTGCTAAAAGTATAAAAACAGTGCTTGTGTAGCCTCCTAAAATGCAAAGCATGAAAGATGATCTTGCCAATGAAACATTAATCAGAAGAAATTTTCTACTTCCCACCTGTCACCCTAAAGCATTAAATAAAAGAGACTCATAAAGAAAGGGAACTGTTTTTGTTGTCTGCCCCAGAAAGGAAGTTATAAGGATATTTAATTAGTTATTGTTTACAAGGAACTTAAGATGCTTGGAAGAGAGGTTCTAGACAAGCATGATCATAATTATGCCTTTTTTCTATAGTTGGGCAATGTAACTATGATGTCTGCACAGTCTTTCAAATGAGCAGGCTACAGAAATATTGAATTTTGAGATTTTTTTTTTCTTACTAGTGTTAGACATCAATAAGGCTGAATTTTTGTTTCAGTTTTATGTCATTAACAAATCATTTCTCAGAGTAACCTTAGCACTCAGGACCATGACTAAACTTTGCTGAGATTTCCTGATATTTATTTTCAGTAATCCATGAGCATTTTATTATTTCATCTTTTTCTACCAAAATATGTTTGTATGTATTATGGAAATATTTGTCAGGACCTGAAGCTTTTTTAGAGAAAGATGTAGTCTTGAAATAACTTAACTGTCAAATGTGGCTTCTTATAAAACAAAAAGAAGAAAACAGATGCATAATATTATATGATATTACTTTTTCTTTTTCCTTTTTTTTTAAATTTCAGAATCAATATGTAGAAATTTTATTTGAGATTTGTATTAAATTATCCCAATTATGAGCTGCATTCTGGGATACCTTGAACTCTAAACAGCTCATTGCAAATCCCTAGCCCTAACCACAGCATCTAATGCTGTGATTTAGGGTTTTTGAAGTCTGATCTGATAAGGTTATCAATATCTCCCTTATGAGTAATTGGAATATTTTTAAAGATAACTCATCCCAACCAGCCTGAGTGTGCCTGGCCCTTTTGCCACAAAACTTTTCAAAGAAGGGTGATAACTCTTTGTAAGAACTTATATTTTAAAAATTCAATCAGAATAACACTACTTTTTGCATAAAGCATTATTTTAAAGTTCAACCTCAGGAAAACAGAGGTTGGAGAAGGAGAATGCACCAGTTCTTTTCTCCCTCTATAAGATACCATCACCTTTAGATATATGCTAGTCTGATTCACATAAAAAAAATACTATCCATCTTTTTAAAGAAAGTTTTGCCACTATGAAGAAAATAAATCAAGTTCAATAAAGAAACTGAAGTCAGATTTAGAGAAAGGATGAAGGAAACGTTGCATGCTGGCTAGAAAGTAGGACACTGTTACAGAGAGGTTAAGGAAACCAAGGTTCAAGTTTCTGCACTAAAACACCTTCTATGTTTTATCCAGATTAATGGCAAAACTGGGATGCATGTGATGTGAATGGTGAAAAATCTCTATACACCTCTAGACATGCAAGATGGAAAAGTTTGAAGAATTTAGTCAGAACTTTTTAAGAGTTTCAGTTATACACCTATAAACATAGACCTAAATTAATAACCTAAGAACAAAACAGTTTTAGAACATTTTAATAATCTCATGAGCCCACTATATAAAAATAGAATTAATTTTTCTCCAAGGGAGATTTCTAGTTTTAATTTTGTTTTGAGTGCTACCAAACAAGATTCAAAAGCCACCTTTTCACAAAATAGAAAATCTTGTGAAACAAGAGTGAGTCCACGTATTTCGAAAATATTGAACTCTTTCATTTCTATGTTAAAAATCTTATATTAAATATTAAAATTATGTAATATTATCAATTCCACATCTTTCATGGCCTGAAAGACAATATTCAATCAATTAAAATATGAGAGGAATAAAATGTTAACCCTATGTTTCTACCTTAGACTAAAACCTTTCAGTAGTAGGTTGTGGGCAAGTGAAGAATAATTTAATTTTATCTTCTGAATATTTTATGGAAAATTTCTCAACTTGAATTTTAAAATTAATTCTAGTAAAATAATTATTCTGGTTATACCTAGACATCAGGTATCATGGAATTTTGATTTATTACAGTTCCCTCATTATTTATTTCTTAGTGTAGCTGCTACTTTTCCTCATTCACTGAACAAAATGTAGTAGTACTATATAGTTCCACATTGTAAACATGATTCACAGTTATCAACTACCTATTAACTGTTAAGCATTACACCTAGTTACAGGGAATTAAAATAAAAGGTTAAATTACTAATCTGTATATGAACTATAAATTTCTAGAACCTAATACTTGGTTCTTCTGTTTATGGTTTCCAGCCTTTGGGATGAATATAAACTTCATGTACTTGATGCATAAAACTAAGGCAAGATCACAATTTTTCATGTAAATTGAAAAAAAAGGTCAGGAAATTGTGTGGAATAACCAATTACAGGATACAAGAAAAAGAAAGAGCCCCAAACAATAAGCAATAGGGTTATGCTTGAAAAGCCTAAATGTCAAAACTGCAGTGTTAACTGAAAGTCTGCACATTCATATGCAGATTTTATCAGGTCAGCAAAAATTCATTCTTATTGAAAATAAAAACAGGGTCACAGAGGAAACAGACAATGAAACATAATAATAAAGGTAAATTAGAAAACAAGACAAATTTGTTTATATCTCCTAAAAAAACAAAACAAAAAAAAAAAAAACAAACAAAGAGAACTTGCAATATACAGATAAATGAAAGGTTGATTAATCAGGATGAAAAAATAGAAGGCAAAGTGACAATGTAGAAAATATCCAGTTAGGCAATATCACAGCTAAGACAAAGTACAGAAGATCTTTGCCTTCTTCTGTATTTCTTGACTTCACTATCACAATGACCACATAAAGGTTGGTATAAGGCAAACCTGCCCTGATGTGCAAGTGGTGATCAGTCCTGAAATAAGCTCCCTACTCATTTCCCAAACGTCACCAATATGTTTTTGGGTTTTTTGGTTGTTTTTGTTTTTTTTTAATTCATAATTCTTCATTTAGTTCTCTAGGACTAGCATTATAAGCCCATTTCAGACAGTGCCTAATGAGATGGCCCTCGTTTTCAATGACCTGATAAGAACTTATCTGAGAGATATAATTGCTTTACACATCCCTTATCTAAATTTTAAGGGGGTTGTTTTGTTTGGTTTGTTCTTTTCTGACTTTGCTCTTGCATGATATCTGATGTAAAAAAATCCATCTCTATTTGGAAAAACATCTCCCTGTCCTTATTCTTCTCCATGCAAGTGTCTTCAGAGACTGTTTAGGTATTCTCCCCATTTTCATTTAGGACCACAGATGCATCCTTAAGTGCCATCGGGACAGTGTAAAGAACTTTTTTATTTTCTATTTTCTTTTTTATTTTCTATAAAGACCATCTTTCTAAAACACATCTAGAGTTTAAAAGGAAATGCAGTGTTATGTAGTTAACAGATTATTGCAATTTATTAAAATTTGAGGTCATAAGGATTTCATTTCACCAATGACTAACTGTAGGATCTCAAATAAATAAGTTAGACTTTGGACCCAGATAATATTAAAAAAAAAGACAAATGAGTCATTATCAGCTTTGAAATTCCCAAAAATTAAAACAATTACAAAATCACTGAATTGTTGCTTTGGTGTAGAAATTCTAGCTTCAAAACTGCCAGACGTTGTAAAACTGAACTTTAACATAAAATATATATTTATTGAGATAATACAGACTTAGAGGATTACTGAAAATAAATGCAATATAGATTAACATAGAAAATGCAATATAGAAAATGCAATATAGATTAACATATTTTCTGTGGCTATGAATTATTTTAATTAATGAGGGAAGAAAAAGGTAATAATTTCCAGGAAAAGAGCAAAATGCAGGCATTTTGAAATAAAGCAAAAATGCACAGAAAATAATTTTGTGACTGTTATTCTCTAGTCAGTGGAAGGACATTTCCATAGGTTCAGATTCATAGCCTGTTTTTTTTGTAGAAGTGTTGGGAGATACAGAGAATAAAACAGACCAAAAGATCTACTGTCAGGTCCTTCAGGGAAGGAAACAGTATTTCTAAGAGCAGAAAAATAAGTAGTTTTTTATTTGAAAGGGTGATGGGCTCATTGCAAAAATCACTATATAAATCTTTGACCTTTGCTGAGAAGGTTAAATCCAGATTGTTGGGGTTTAATCCCAGCCTGCAGCTAAACCTCACACAACCTCTTGCTCACTCACCTGCTGAGATGGTGAGATGGGGAGAGAATTGGTAGAATAAAAGTAAGAAAATTCAGCAGTTGAGATAAAGACAATCTAATAAGTAAAGCAAAAGCCATGCACACAAGCAAAGAAAAACAAGGAATTTAAGCAAAATAAGGAACTCATTCATCATTTTACATGGGCAGACAGGTGTTCTACCTCCAGGAAAGAGCAGTTACTTGGGAAGACAAACATCATCACTAAAAATGTCCCCTCCTTTCTTCTTTTCCTCCACTTTTATATGCTGAGCACCATGACATATGGTATGAAATGTCCCTTGGGTCAGTTGGAGTCAGCTCTCCTGGCTGTGTCCCCTCTCTGTTGTGCACTGGTGTGGCAAT
This sequence comes from Molothrus aeneus, assembly GCF_037042795.1. Lineage (NCBI taxonomy): Eukaryota > Metazoa > Chordata > Aves > Passeriformes > Icteridae > Molothrus > Molothrus aeneus. Next base: position 139,575,524 of record NC_089646.1, on the reverse strand, counting down.
GTAAGAGGTAGAAGAGGCCTTGATGGTACGTAGGCATTTCTCAGAAGTAACAAAACACCAGTGTCTTATCAACGTGACTTCAGCCCAAATCCAAATCAGAGCCTCATACTAGCTACTACAAAGACTATTACACAGAATCACACAGAATCCCTGTGTTGGAAGAGACCTGCAAGATCATCAAGTCCAACCCAGCCCTAACACCTCAACTAGACCATGGCACCAAGTGCCACATCCAGTCTTTTTTTAAACACATCCAGAGATGGTGACTCCACCACCTCCCCAGGCAGACCATTCCAGTACTTTATCACTCTTCCTGTAAAAAATTTTTTCCTAATATCCAACTTATATTTTCCTTGGTGCAGCTTAAGACTGCTCTATTAACTCTACCCCAGCCAACCCAGCGCAGATGGACAAACAGCATAGATCTTTCTGGCTTTAAATACTGTGAGCTTCAAAACATCTTTCTGTTTCAGTTGTTATGTAGGCATGCCTCTCTTCATTTTCCCCAGCAAAAACTAGTGGTTTTTTTCTTGACCAAAAGCTCTCTAGTCTTGAGTAAACTGCATTTGTACTATAATTTCAGGGATGATGGAGTCCCTGTTCCAGTTTTTGATTGTGGAGATGTCTACAGAAATGTAGCTATATGCTACATATGAAAGATCATAGGTTTCTGTGTTAGAGCATCTGAGCTCAACTTCAAGGTACATGAAACAGAAAAGCAGAAGTCAGGTTAAAAATATAAGAGCAAATAAATGAACTGAAAGTGATGCCATGTATGCATTTTGGGAAGAAGTACTCCAGTGCAGTTAATCAGCTTTGAAATTCCTGGTGGCATGATCCATTTAACTGTCCAGATGCTACTTCTCACTTGTTCACTCCTTGTTTAAAAATTACTATTTATACATAATCATGAACTGAACAGAGTAGAGTATGGAGTAAGTAGGGTCATACATTTCTAGGAAGCAGGTAGTCTGGAAATAATTTACCAGTGTTTCTCCTATCTGTGTCTTCTTTTATTTTATTAGATTTCTCACTGCCAGAAAGAGCAACCTTGAAACTACTCTCAACCTCACAAGTTCACATAACTGCACCTAAGATAGGTTTATTTTCCTTCCTAGTATGAACATGCTAACAGATATGTAAAGACACCCAGTGTTTACTTCCACAGACTTGAAATCTACCTTTTCTCCACATTGAATAAAGACTGTAAAATGCAGAGATGGATATAACCTTGTACAAACAGAGTACACATGCAACTCTGCATCAGAGAGTATGGTTGCTTCAGTGAGAGCAGACAATTATTTAAATTATAAACAGCAATTACTCTGACAGAAGAAGAATAATTTTAAGTAAAACAAGCATTCATAAAATGGCATGACTATGCTTTTCTTCAGTTATGTGGTGATAATTTCTTCTGGAAATACCCCTGCTAAACACTGGAAATTTTTTGAGGAGTACAGTACAATTTAATATGAGTAAGCTACAGGTCTGAATGTCTTCTGAGTAAGTGCTGGATAGATAAGGACCTAGCAAGCTTCTGTGTCAATATGAGAGTTAGCTAATTTTTTTCTCGTAAAAGCTATCACATACAGCCAAAGTGTTCTTCAACTAAATACAGAAGAAAAATAGCCAAGAATTAAGATAGCCACTTTCAGTGATATTTTTACCAGACGTCCAGGAGGAATGATGAGGAGGACTCCATCTTATCAGAAGGCTAATTAATTACTTTATTATACTATATTATTTTATATTATATTACACTATGTTACATTACATCTAAACTGAATCTGCCAAGCACTCAACTGCACTCCACTGCACAGCATCTTGTGACTGTCAGCTGACAGTCCCAACACATACACACATGGATTCAATTGATCAGTGAATCAACACTCACACCAGAATCCAATTACCAATTCCCTTCAGGTAAACAATCTTCCACAATGTAGTCCACTTGTGAACACAGGAGCGATAAATGAGATAAGAAATGTTTTTTCTTTCTTTGAGGTTCAGAGAATGTGAATCCCAGAAATATCCTTGGGAAGTTGTGCCTTGCTTTTCTCTATGAAGAGAAATGTGGCTACAATCTACCTTGTGAAAACTCTGCATTTTGAGAAAAACTGTGTATGTTTGATTTGCATTTCCAGTTTAACTAGACACTGAAGAAGACAGATGGCTGTATTAACATTTCATTACTAATATTGTTATTTCCTGGTATGTAGAGTCAGTCTCCATACATCATTTGTAATGTATGAAAACAGAAATTACATTTACCAGAATAAATGGAACAGGGATCATACTGCTTTGTATCTGCACTAAGAGGAAAACTTCAGAAACTTTCACCTTTCCATATTAAAGTTATTAGCAGTCAGTTCCTGTTAGGTATTGTGAACAATTAATGGTGTCCAAACTGAGTAATCATTTGTATCAAGGATTGGAAGCCTCATCTGATGGTTATTTTCAAAAAAGTTAAAATTCAGTTTCAATATATTTTATCACCTCTCTGCTGTTTCCCTACCCCAGATGTCACTAATTTCACAGAGGCCATCACAACAGTTCATGTTTGTCCACAGTTTGCAGAGAAGGCTGAACTGTGCTATAGTGTAATGTGGATAGTGTGATCAACTTCTCTTTCAGAACTTAAACAGGTCAATAGGAACCACAAAGACAATTCCTGCCATTACTAGGAGGGGTATGGAGAGGATTGGGAAAAATCAAAAGAGAAAAGTTATGATCAATGGCCCTGTGTCCAGGTAAAGGCTGGTGATGAATTATGTCCTTCAGGGCTCTGTCTTGGATGGGTACTGTTCAATACCTTCATCAACGACATAGAGAGTGAGATTGAGTGCACCCTCTGTGAGTCTGCCAATGACACGAAGCTGAGAAATTCAGTTGACACAACAGAAGGATGGGATGCCATCCAGTGGGAGAAGTGGGTCCAGAAGAACATCATGAAGCTCAACAAGTTCAAGTGTAATGTGCTGCACCTGGGTCAAGGGAATCCCAGTTGTAAGTACAGACTTGGAGAAGAGCTCACTGAGATCATTTCTCCGGAGGACTTGGGGGTACTGGTGGATGAAAATTTGGATGTTAGCCAACAGCATGCACTCACAGCCAAGAAGGCCAGTCACATCCTGAGCTGCATCAAAAGAGGGGTAGCCAGGAGGTCAAAGGAGGAGATTCTCTCCTACTATGGCCCATAGAGCTCCCATTGGAGTAATGTGTCCAGCCCTGGAGTCCTCAGCACAAGAAAGATATGGAACTTCTAGATTGGATCCAGACGAGGGTCACAAAGACAATCTGAGGGCTGGAGCATCTCTCCTATGAGGACAGTCGGAGAGAGTTGGACTTGTTCAACTTGGAGAAGAGAAGGATATGAGGAGACCTTATAGCAGCCTTTCAGTACCTGAAGGCGCCCTATAAGCGAGCTGGAGAGGAGCTATTTCCAATGATATGTAGTGAAAAAATGAGGAGAAATGTTTTTTAAAATAAAAAAGGAGATATTTAGATTAGATGTTAGGAAGATACTCTTTACTATGAGAGTAGTGAGGCACTGAAACAGGCTTCCTAGAGAAGTTGTGACTGGCCCATTCAAGGAAGCGCTCAAGGCCAGCTGGGATGAAACCCCAAGCAATCTGATTTAGTGGGTGGATTCCTACCCATGTCAAGGGGGTTGGAACTAGATAACATTTAAGCTACCTTCTATCCCAATTCTATAATTCTTCTATTGCATAATTCTATGATTATTCAGTTTGTAGTTCTTGTTGATCTGTATGAGATTTTACAATATCCTTTTCTACAACCTCTCAAGGTCTGTCTGAATGGCAGTACCACCACTGGTGAATCACTTTTTCCAGATTTGTGTCATTGCAGCATTTCTGAAAGTGCATTTTGTCCCATCACACCATCATAAAATATGTTGTTCATAGCAAAATTCCCTGGCAGTGTGTTCTCTTTATTGACACATCAGTAGGAAAAAACTCAAAAAAAATAAAAGGTAATGCACTGCAGGTCTGACAAGCCTGTCATTTTGATGACTAAATGAATCTTATGAAGGAAATAATTTTTGTAGCTGTTGGGTTTCTTAGAGGGAAAATGAAGCTGTCCACCTTATGTCTTTTAATCAGATGTTACTTAGTGAACTTTGCTAAGCTAGCTACTCAGAGTCTGGCATTCTCTTTCTAATTAAAAATGGTATCCCCCTGAGTTTAGTGGAAGTCTTGTTAAGATTAAATTTTCAACGGTTGTCTGTTTCTGTTGCTGACTGTATTTTAGAGAGTGTCAGAATGCTTACCATCTTGGAGCAACTATTTGTAGACAGATTTAGAGGGAACAGCTGCAGGTAACAATCAATCATATTTGGTTCAGTGACAGAATTTAATTAGCTGACAACAAAGTGAAATAGGCTATTAAATAAATTAATTGTTATTCATGTACAAATACATTTCCTTTTCAGGTCTTTATATAACATGTAAGAGACAAGTGAAACATCAGCATATAATGATGATCCATGACTGACGCCAAAATGAGAGCTAGAGGTATCACCCCTCCCCTCTGTCTGTTGCCAGGATGCTTGCTTTGCAATTAGTGATATGCAGCTTCTTTCATCACCAAAATAATTTTTTATTTCTTTATGCTTGGTGCTTTGTGTGACATCCATACATGCTTTTTCTATTGATGTTTACTGTAAGATGGGTCAGTTGGTTACTGATAAACTAATCCTTGATGAATGCTAGTCTTGTCTCAGCATGAAAGGAAAGTGGGTCAGATATTCTCCCACGGCTGGAATAGTGACTTAAGAAAGACAATTAAAATAGTGAAATATCAATTTCCTGGCATTTTACTATCTAGTTGAGTATACACTCGTATTGGATTCTTTAGACTCTTGGAGCATTGGGAAAAGTGAAATTCCCTAGAAAACAGCACTCTGAGGAAAGAATGGCAATGATTGGAAAAAATTATATCCGTTGTAGGAAAGGACAAACAAGGTTTTACTTTTACATTTTGTCCAGAAGACATCAAGAATTAGACTTCTCACGGGGTAGTGTCAGGGAACAACAGGAAGAATTACAGGAAGAATTTCTTGCTATATCCAACAGTGCAGTACTGAGTTGAACTCAATTTTAGCAAAGAGTTTTCATATGTTGTAACAATATTTTAATCTGTTTTTGAGTTATAGATTGCTTTGAAAGTGGCCGTTCTGAATGACTCTTCACAAAATTAGTCCACCCTGTAGAAAAACAATAAATTGCATTCTACAGACTGCATCATATGTTTCAGCAAAAAAGTTCGGTCTCTGGCCCAACTAACCATTATGCTGTGGCTCCCACCAAGGTCTAAAATGTATAAGAAAACATGAAGTGGTTCAGCCACATCATGCTTCTGGCAATTTTTTGTTGTTAATTCACTGACTAGAGGTAGCATATTTCTGTCTAGAATTCCCTTAATGGAAGTATGTGCACTATGTCGTTCTTCTCACATGTACGAACTAATTTTCCAGATGTTTTAACCTTCGTTTCTCACTTCTGTGATAACAGTGAAATGCACAATAGCTCTGACCATGTAGGAAAGGTCTAGATGTGACCAGAATGCATATAATTTAGGAATTACCTTTGTTTGAAAGATGAGTCAAAGCTCCAACATGGATCTTGGGGTATAGACAGTTTTACCAGGTGAATATGTGCACATACATTTTTGTGGAGGGAGAAAATGCATGGGAAGACTTATATATATGTATATATAGCTATATATGCATGCATATATATAGATATAGATATTTATACACACAATATTAAAAAAATACCGGCATTCTATACTTTCATAAAATTTATTTGTGCTTAACTCTCCAAAATGCATCATATTTCATGCAGTAGATTGACATGACACATGGCTCTTGCCTAACTCTCTCAGCATCTAAGATGAAGAAAAAGGAGCATATTTTGTTTGCGTTTATCCTGTGCTCCTTGCTGAACAATGTTTATGATTCTCAGTGGCCTCTGCAGCCTAGCATTAGAAGGGAGAGCCTTAGGTTATTTAAAGACAGCATGAAAATGGACTTTTCCAAGGAGAAGGTTATGTAAATGTGAGTTAAAAGTCATATTTTGCATTCCTTCTGACCTACCCCTAGTGGTCTGACTGGCCATACTATTCAAAGAGAACAGCATCTATAGAAAATGTGCTTTTGTGGAGAAGCATCCTCAGCCTGCAGCTACTTTTCCTTTTTGAAGAACCTATTTTTTTTTTTAATGAAATGCTTATTAACCTAAAATGTCTTGCAGAAAATATTCTGTAGCTAATCTCTTAGCTACTGGCAATATACTAAAAGTGATTTTTTCTCTTTTTTTTTTTAATCAATGCTAACAGTAATAAGAATATTTTGCAGGTTTATAACACATTTATTTAAGACTTCCTTTACTCTCAATTAAAATTTGAAGGGGGAAATAAAAATACAGTACCTTTTTTTGTGGATTTTGCCACCATCAAGTTCAGCAGGAAAGGTTGAAATAGTGGCTAAGCAAATTATTTATGAGGAAAAGAAGTTTGGTAACAAAAAAATTCCTGACGACTTTACTGGTGTTTTGCCATCACTCTTAGAACAGATTGGATTTGCCTTGTGCAGCTGAAGGGCAGAAATTTTAGCCTGTCCTTACAAGGCAGTGCAGAAAAAGCAGCTCAAATACTCTATTTTTGGCAGCTTGCTACTTGAGTAAAGTATATGTATATGATTCTCATATCAAAACATTATTGAGAATTAACTGAATTTTATTGACCTGCATGGTAGATACATGTAATTGCAAGATCAGTTACCCTGATTGCACATGCCAGTCAGGTAACTGTAGGCTTAAGTGCCTATTTATAGGCAAGAGCAATTTATCCCATCTACATAGATAATTACAGATAAAAGATATATAAATGAAGTTCACAGTTGTGCCTGCAAAAAGCACACAAATTTGTGTACTAACTCTATTTAAGCATAAGGATTTTGTCCAAAAGTCCTCCTGCTTTACTTCATATTCCTTTTTTATCTGTAGAATTATGGAAGTAGATCAAATAATACAAAATGTAAAATAATACAGATATTCACTTATGCTAAAAATGAAAGTTAATATTGAAAATACATAAAGTACTGAGGAATGCTCAAAATAAGATGCAATATTAACTTAATGAGCTTTGTTTGGAAATAAGAATTGCTGTATTTTCTTAACCATACTTCAAGTACTTCTAAATTCGCATATGCATGTGAGAAAAAATATCTGAAAACTTATGTAAATAAAACAACCATGAATTTAAGAATATCATTTACCTGTCATTGGAACGTGAGTCTTTCTGTGCATTAAGAATATACTGCTTGTTAGAAGTTTGCAGTAGTTGCATTAAATCTGAACCATTTCTGGATTTAAATCTTTGAGGAATGTATGAATGTATAAAATGTATAAATTCTGTTTACAAACTTAAAGTGTCAGATAAAGAAAAAGTGAAATAGTATATTGATATATACTGAAAAGGGAGTACACCACTCTGGGTTACAGCATCATGGGATTCAGACTTTCCCAATGGAAGTCAGGATATCACTTCCTTTCAACACTCAAAGAAATGATACAGAGTCAAGACCAAAAATCAGTTAAGTCAACTTTATTTTTCTGCAGCTGAAGTAAAATTTCTGAAACAAAAATTTGTGAAGTGATATTGACATATAGGGAGAGTTGTCTGGATATTGAACATGGTAATTTTAGCCATGGTTATTTTACCAGGCTAATTCTAAGCAAATAAAAAGGGAACCGGAACAAAAGGATTGCACCCTGGCTACATTTTTTTTCATTATAGAAGTGAAACATGTTTCAGGAGTCAATAAGAGGTGAACTAATATCTGTCTTGGGAGATGGCATTTGTTTCTCTCTAGTATAAAAGTGTGCTTCTCTCTACCTGTATCTAGGAATGGGTAAATAATTTCCTCTAACTTTCTCCATCTAATTAGTCAGATTTAAAATGTCCCTTCCTTTAAATAATGCCCTTTTCTTGGAGTTTTAATGTTATATATAACAAATTTTCTCTCTATTTAAAGTAAATGTAATTTTCAAACTTTACCAGACAGGGATAAGTAACCAGCACCCTTCTTAATCAATGGGGAAACTATCTTTCACTTCAGCAGCAGCTGGATCAAGCTCATGAACAAATTTTATTCTCTGTGTCCACTTTTCATTAAGAGTCATTGGTATTTCTGCCCTTGAAAATTATAGCATATTCTAATTTCATATGACAATAGTGCTGGAGCTGATGGGTAGTTTGACAAAGTGTGAGTGGAGGATGACCTGACTACCACTGGGGGAATCAGCAGAAAGCACGGGCTGGGAATTTTGGCTACACTGCTTGGAGGAAGCTGTCCAGCACTGGCAAAATGGATGGTGTCTGGTGGGGACATTTTAAGGCAATAACCCCTAAAATCCCTTGACCTGGCAGTACCCAACTTCCAGAAGGTCCCTGGCATGGCAGCCTGGAAGATACAGAAGTCCGAGGTCAGGCACAGCTGTGAGATGTGACTGCCTGGATAAGGAAGCCCAGCCCTCCTGAGGACCCTTCATCCCAGCCCAGGGTCAGTGCAAGCGTGTCTGTGTCTGTCACTCATTGGGAGTGTGTTCTCCCAATGAATTCTGGACTTTCTTCACCTCTGCTTTAGTAGGTCACTCGCACTGAAAACAGAGAGTATCTTGTGCCTTTATTTATTTATTCCTTGAGCAATAGTGACAAAGGGATAGAATAAGTCCAGATAAGCACCTAAGGTCTCTAAAACAAGGACAGCAGTTATTTGGATTGCTAAAATAAATGGAAAAGGAAAGAAACTTAAACAGTGTTCCCCAAGTTACTGACTACAGAGATATTAGTATTTTCTTCCTAATTATTGCCTTCCAACTGCAGCATCTAGTAATATGATTACTCCAAAATTCCAGTAGTCAATGAGAGATAACAGGTAACAGATTTTCTCTTCTCCATATCATAATTGAGTGATATGCTGAAAATATCACTAGAAGGTCATCAAGGTCCCAAACAATTTTCCCGAAGTGCTTTGTACTTTGTAATTAAGGAGATTCTCTAATTGTCTAGTTAAAAAATAAAACTGAAGAAACAAGTGGTTGAATTAGGAAATGAAATTGTAAGGCTGGGTCTTGCAGTTTTCTGTTCAGATAAAACAGGTTGTTCATAATTTCTTAACAGCTTGTTTTCTACAGGACTGGATATTACCGAAATTTTAGAACTGTCCCTCAAACTGCAACAAAAAGCTTTTTTACTTTTCTTTTTTTTTAAACAAAAGTTCCCTGTAATTAATGGTTTGCAGTATTATGTGAAAGGGCTTACCTGAATATCTTAATTATTAAATGAAATCCCAAGTGCTGATTTCACAAAGAAACGATCTTGTGTTTTACACTATGCTGAGTTAATTATATTCTAAATCATCACATTCTTTCATAAATTTGTATTTTATCATTCCAGGGAAAAACATTTTTGACAGGTTTTCAGGATAAAGAAATCTATGTTTGATTTACTTAAGAGTAATAATGTAACTTCCAAAAGAGCAAACTCAGATATGTGTACTGAACATCTGGATACTTGTAAGTGAAAAGTACTTTGATGTCAGAGAATATATGACTTTTGCGAGATTTCTGGTACAGTCACAGATTTCCATGGAGATTTTTTCTTCCAGTAGTCTTCAAGAATTGGTATAATATATATATATATATATTTTTTTTAATATTCTTCTTTGTAATTTTGTGTATGAATGCTTTTATTAATAAAACACATCAAAAATAAGTTTACTGTAAGACTGTAAGATTTAGAGATAGTATTAGCAACAGCTGATGAATTTCCACTTCATAGGAAATGATTGCCATTTGTCTTGTATATCTTTGACTGAACAAAGGCAAGTGTAAAATTCATCATTTCAATGTTTTCTGATATTGGTTGAACTGACATTCACCTAGGAAGGAGTTTGGAGACTTTGAGATAAATTTCAAAAACGTAACAAATAATTATGTTTAGTTTTGCATTGCATTTGAAGGAAAATCAGACATTATTCATGATATTTTTGCCCGACATCTGGGAGAAATGACGAGGAGGACTCCATGGATATCAGAATTACTTTATTATACTTTATTATACCATATTATTCTATATTATATTACATTACATCTAAACTGAATCTGCACAAGCACCCAACTCAACTCAACTGCACAGAATCTCGCGACTGTCAGCTGGCAGTCCTGACACACAAACCTGGATTCAATTGGTCAGTGAATCAAAACACTCACACCAGAATCCAGTAACCAATTCCCTTCAGGTAAACAATCTTCCACAATGTATTCCACTTGTGAACAACAAGAGGAGCAGCAAATGAGATAAGAATTGTTTTTCCTTTCTCTGAGGTTCAGATAATGTGAATCCCAGAAATATCCTTGGGAAGTTGTGCCTTGCTTTTCTCTATGAAGAGAAAACACCCCTAAAAATCCCTCAAAAATATTCCAAGAATAAGGCAGTCTACACTAAAAAGGTCAGAAGTAATTACCAAAACTTTTTTTTCAACATCATTATAAACAATAATGCAAATGTAATTATATAATGGTCTATAATAATGGACAGACACTACCAGAAGTAGCAGGCAGGGCAACACAGTATTTTGCATGACAGTTTGGCAGATGCAGTAGTTATGGATTAAGCATTTAATTATTTGGTATTCTAGGCATGAAGAAGGCTGTAATGCAGTATTTAATCTGCATATGAAATGATTCAGTAGCTGCTAATGTCACCTGAAGCAGGAATGGCTTTTGTCCCCGTCCCTGGTTGAATGAGAAGAGCAAGTTATGTGACTCCAGAGTGCAGAGAAAATTAAAACAAGTTCTACCCATTATTAAAAACCAAATACTTAACAAAATGCACTTTGTAAATAGCAGGGTTGTGGAAAATATTGCATTATTGAGGCTGTTTGTTTACATTTCAGGACCACGTGAGAAATAGAAGGAAAACAGGCTAGACACAAACGAGACAATTCTGAAGTACTTTTGAGGTACATAAAAAAGGTTCATATGTCCAGTTTTCAAAGATGACCCTGGCCCTCTTTCTCACAAAGAAATGACATCAAGTTGCACCAGAAGAGGTTTGAATTGGATATGTCAAGCATTGGAACAGGCTGCTCAGGTCAGCAGTTGAGCCATCATCCTTGGAGGTAATTAAGATATGAGACAATTAAGGACAGGATCTAGTGGTGAATCTCACAGTGTTAGGCTAATGTTTGGACTCAGTGCTCTTAAAGGTCTTTTCCAAGCTGAATGATGCTATGGTTCTGTGTTTCTATGTGGCACATTCTTGTAACATTAAGCCTCTAAGTATGAAATTATGGCACTTAAGTGATATAGCCCAAAAATAATATTGAAGTACTTATACATTTGGAGGCTCTTGATTCAGGATCCCTAAAGTATATTATCAGAATTTGAAGTGACACCCTTAAGAAACAAAGCTTTTAATTGGCTGCTAAATTGTATTTTAAAATCCATGTATTGCCATGCATGGATTTTAAAAGGTGTTACTCTGTGGGAGGACAGATTGCAGGAGAACAAATAGTACTGAAAGCAATCTCACCCCTGAGGAGCTGCAGCTGTACCAATTACCAAAGAATAGGAACAGCCCTGCCCTTAATAGGGCACAGCTATGTCCAATAAGGATGGGTGCTATAAAAGAGTGGGTTAGCTGATTGAGAGGAGAGCTGGGGTTGTTGGCTGTGCTGTGAGGAGGAGGGCCAGTGTGAGGGCCAGGCAGTCATGCAAGGGGCAGGAAGGAGTCAGCTGGCCATGCAGAAGAAAGAGAAAAGGAGTCAGTGGCAAGAAGCTGCATTTGGGAACTGACAGAGGGAAGATATGAAAGTTTGACAGTAAGATAACAAGCTGGCAATGACAGTCAGTTTCCATCCATTGTCAATTGGTGCCAAGCACCAATGCCATCAATTGGTGGCCTGTATGGGGATGAGTCCTGACATTAATCAGCATAGAATCTAAATTTTGCATTATTTGTACATCAAGAAGAGAATAAAAGAAGAATAATATGGTTAGAGCAGGAAGCTCAGAGAATTTGTGGCTTCTCCATTCCTGGAAATATTTAAAAGCTGTCTGGACACTGTCCTGGAGATCCTGCTTTACATGATGCTGTTTGTTGAGGGGGCTGGAAGAGCTGACCTTCAGAGGTCTCTTTCCATCATTCTGAGATTCTCTACACAAAAATTTGGAGACAAGAATAGGAAACACTTATGATAGCGTTTTTGAACACTACTGGCATGTGGGAGATGTAAATATACATAGTTGTGTGCCCTTTTTTTTGACTATCCAATTTCAAGACTGCATGATGTGCAAGTAGCTAGGTTCTGTCAGGTGTGGTAGGTGTGCCATGGGATAGAGTGCACTGGGGAAGAAAGTCTTAATTTTGTGTCAGTCAGGATCCTCTCTGTCAGGCAAGGCACCTGTGACAGATAAGACCTAATTGCTCTTTATCTATCTGCTCCATATAGTTTAATATTAAGCTTTGTTCAATATAATAATAAGCTGAACAGTAGAGAAGAAGACTATGGAAGGCCATTCTCTTGTGGGTGTGAATGACATTAATTCTCTCCTGAGAGATTTAAGTATTAAAGCTTACCTGGGAAAAACCTCTGGCCTTGATATGGAACCAGCATCTGCTGGTGCTAGAGTGTGACCATGGAAACAAGGCATCTCAGGGTTGGGGAACATTACTGTGGCATCAGATATCTAAATTAAAGACTTTAGAAGTTATTCTGTGCTTGTGGTGTGACCATGGTGGGCAACTCTGTGCCACACAGCCACTTGGTCATTCACCCTAGATGGGATGGGGGAGAAAATCAGAAAGGTAAAAGTGAGAAAACTCAAGGATTGATATGAAGACAATGTAATATGCAAAACAAAAGCTGCACACAAAAGCAAGAAAATACAAGGAGTTCAATGACAACACTATAAAAGCAGAGCTCCAACTTGCATGATAGTGCCTTGGGGAGGCAAACTTTAATTCTGAACATCTTCTCCATTTCCTCCTTTTCCCCAGAACTGTATCTCCTCCAAAATTCTAGTGCACTCCTAGCCTACTCACTGCTGGTGTGATGTGAGAAATAGAAAAGGCTATAATGCTCTGTAAACACTGTTAGGCAAAATTAAAACATTGGTGTGTTATCAACATTTTCATCGCATCTCCAGAACATAACCCCATCCTAGATACATAGAAAGAAATTTAATTCTATCACAGTGAAAACCAATATATTTACACAATGTATTGCTATCTTTTCTATTTCTATTTTTAAAGCCACTGAAAGTTACTGACTTGAGTAAAGTCTTGTAAGATGCAGCAGGAAAGAAAAAATGCAATATTTTGTTCCAAGGGTTTTTTATTATTTTTAACTGTTTGATCTGAATTTATCTGACTACTGGACATGTGTTTCTTTCTGTGTCTCTGCTTAAAACTCACTTCTAGTTCATATTGTAGTTAAACATCTCTTCTAAAGGATTTAAAATATTTTTTTTATATATTTGCCTCAAGAGAGTTATATAGTTAGTCATTTTTCAGAGCACTGACAGAGTCCTATCTCTTTGTGATAACCATAAAAATGAGAGGATCACCAACACTGTGAAGAGATTGTGCAAGTTAGACAAGGATTCAGATAAGTGGGAATGTAACAGGATCACTTTTTATGCTTTTGTACATCTACAGCTGAAGGCAGACAGCTGAAGCAGTAAATATCATAAACACCTTAGAAACAACAACAAATATCATAAACACCTTAGAAACAACAACAACAACAACAAAAAAAAAAACAACCAAAAGAGAACAAAAGCCTTCCTGTTTGAGGCTGTGACTTGAGGCCTTTGGTCTAATTAACATTTTTCATGTGTATTTGCTTTTGGTTTTCCCCACCAAAATATTACATACTTCTTTTTAAAATAATCCCAGGTTATTTTTTGTTTAATTGTTTTGAAGGGTTTTTAGAGGCCATGTTATTAATTTTTCTAAGTCTAACTTAAAAATTCTGTTAGGATGCAAACTTGGCATGTTTTGGAATACTTATTTTAGCTGAAATAGTATATATTTATATATACTATTATATAATATATTATATAATAGAATAGACCTGGGATAATGTCACTTTATACCTTAATACTTGCTCTAACATTTGCTTCTACTTTGAAAGAGAGTGGTGGCATGATTTCTCTGCTGCAAATAAACCAGATTTTACTTTAGTTTAACATCACATTTATTTAGAACTTTTGTCTATAAAGAAAAATAGAGATAGTAGAATGTAAGGGAAGAATTCTTGACTATTCTATTTTTTTCTTCATAGGATATTGGTAGTGAGTGTAGTAGCTTAGGTGAAAATAATACAAATAATTAACAAATGATCTTCATAAATTCCAAAAAGAACTTAAAAAGTAAACAATGAAAAGTAAACTGTGGGGGGAAATTTTATTGTTTGTAACTCTTTGGGAAAAAAAGAAAAGAAAATTGTGATATTTACTATTTTTGACAGTTTAAGAGGTCCATAAGTTCTCCATAAACAGATATATATATATTTCTTCATATCCAGTTTCAGTTTTTCATAAATGTATTTCTTCTTTAGTATAGGAAATAATGTCACTCTCTAATGTACCTTTTTTACATGTTGGGTTCACTAATTACATCTAACCTGCATACCTTTTCTTGCTTTTTTTTCTTCTTTTTCTAACCAGTGGACAGAGGGAAGTCCTCTGTCTTATCGAACCTCTACGCATTTGGCTGTGTGTGAAAGTTTCATGCATGTATCAGTCTGCTGATAAAAGCAAGCAAGCTCTGAAGAATATCTAGGCACCACTTTATTCCGTACTCCTTTTCAGTATTGAGGTATACTTGGTTTCCAGTCACCAGGCAAGGGGAGATTTTCTAAGTACTGAGCAAGTAAAATACTGAAAATATTTTTTGGTGGTTGTGCATTGCTTAGCTGGTATCACTCCCCTGCCCTTCTGATAAGCCTCAGGGCAGAACATGTCTCTGTCCTGTTCCCTGGCTATATCTACAAATTACTTGGCAGCTTGTGATCACCTAACTGTGAAGGAATATTGTACCACTGTAGGTCTCTGTCAGATACATGTTCAGTGTGTTGCTCCCAACTGGAAAAGCTTTTGGCAATCAGTTCATAATAATAGTACATCACAGATTAAAACATTTTCTTTTAATAGCAGTTTGAGTGATTGCTTCAGCCATTTCTTTAGGTTTATTTTGAGGTCTGTTCTCAAGAATTTCTTATTGCAGCTATCCTTCCATGTTTTTTTATGGTAATTAAAATCAATATATGTCTTTTAGCATACAAAATACATTGCATAAAGCTGTTCAATATGTCTTAAAAAAAATTTGAAATTATTTTTATGCAAGCAATCCCTTATTTAAAGTTGATGGCTAGGTATTTTAAAGCAGATCAATTTAAAAAATAAAGTATTGTTGAAGAATACTGTGGAAGAATGTTTGCCTCACATTGTCATGTAGACAAAAAGTAGGTGTTACTCCTCTAAAGAGATGATAAACAAAAAGTAAATATTCAGCTAAATTCTTCCATAATAGTCCTGAAAAGAGCAACTTATCTAAAAAAAAAACCCAAGGGTTTTAATTTTTATTTTAATTTAATTGCTTTGGTTTTAATACTATCATACCCTTTTTTAAATGTAAGGGTTTGAAAAGGGTAGGGAAGAATGTGTACAGGGATGGAGATAAACACAAAGGCAGAAATTAAAATTGCCAGGAAAGATCCAGGTGCTCAGGAAATGGATTTACACATTGCCATGCTTTCCAGTGCAATATGAATTAATGTATCAGTCTTTATTCTCCTGTTTATATATGCCAAATTAAGTTGCTGGTTTTCTGCAAGTTAACTGAAAAGAAGGATTTGTTTTATATGTCTAAAAAAAGGAAGAAGAAAGAGTGTTTCCTGTATTAAAACCTACATTGTGTATTTTATTATCAGAAGAAAAACTGGGAACCAGAACATTATCTTCAGATATAATATTTCTTTTCATTTTTATGTATGGAATATTTTTTTAATAGTTTACTTACTTTTAAGACATGTCTGCTGTTTCCAAGTTATGCATTCCATGCTTGACCTTTCTTCACTGAAATTTAGAAAAAATCCAATTTTAAAGTATTTAAAACACTTTCCTACAATTATATGTTGACTTTTTAAATCTGATATATTAAAATTGATGTGATGCAGTTTTTCCACTGGTCCACCTAGTTGTTAAAACAACAATTTTCAGAAAACATCTGTAAATGGGATGTTTCATTTGAGTTGTGTTGATTTATTGAGTCATGAATTGCATTTTTATAATACTGTACAGAGCCATACACTTTTGAAATTGTTATTCCTGCAAAGAAAAATTCTGCATTCTTGAGTGTCCCCTTTCCTTTGCCTCATATGCTGAATTATAGATTTTTGAGTAAAAGGGTCTTGGAATTTGAAAGAAAGGGAAGTTCTATCATCAGGTTGGCTGGAGCTTTTACTGTTATTTTAAGTTTCCTGAAAGTTTTCAAATCAGTAACCTTTACAGAAAACAGGCCTGTGTCTTGTAATAGATGTTGTGTGTTTGCTATAGACACCTCTGACTTTTGTTCCTGCAGTTTTTGATTCAGTGATTTTGCAAGAGCACCCTGTAAATGCTAAGATCATCCTCTTTCAGTCATTGGTTGTATTAGATCTAATGCCTATACACATATTTAAATCCTAATCAGTTATTTCTATTCAGTGGGTTGTAGGAACTTAAAGATCACATTTGCCTGTCTCAAACATTGTCAGGGCCACAGAAACAACTTGTCATAAAATAAGCCACTACAGCAGGAACTTAAGCACAGCAGGGAGGAATTTGTCAAAACATGTATTAACCTTCCTTGTTTTGCCTCAGAAGTCTTAGATTTATAATAATTTGGGTAAATTTTTCAGATATATTAATGAGTAAACTTAATAGTCTGAACAACACAAAAGAAAATGTTATGGTTGAGTCACCTTTCCTAGACCAGAAAGAAGGACAGTCAAGGACCAAAATGGGACATGGATAGAATGCATGGAAGCCTTTTACTAGCTTCCATGCAACTCTGCATGGAACCATTTAGGAAACAAAACATGTATCAATCATTAGACATTATATCACAAACTGCAACTTGTATTCCATGGTGGGATTCTCCTGTCAGGAATGGCTTTTTCAAAGTAAATTGGAGACTTGTATTCCCATTTGAATTCCAATGTCCAGTATATTTCCTAAGATGTCCTCTAAGGGCTTTTAACTTTACTTGTGTTTGCAATTTTGTTTTTATGAAGGGCTGTGATTTTAGCTATTCAGATCGTGGTTTATACCATCAATTGTTAGAATATAATCATACCCTGTGTTTATTCTTCTGATACTTACTCTCTTATTTTTTTAAGCAGAATCACCAGGTTGGAAGAGACCTTCAAGATCATTGAGTCCAACCCAGCCCCAACACCTCAACTAAACCTTGGCACTGAGTGCCACATCCAGGCATGGTCACTGCACCACCTCTCTGGGCAGACCATTCCACTACTTTATCACCCTTTCTGTAATAAACTTTTTCCTAATATCCAACCTATATTTCCTTGAGACTTGTGTCCTCTCGTTCTGTCAGTTGCTGCCTGAACAAAGAGACCGACCTCCACCTGACCACAACTACCTTTCAGGGAGTTGGAGAGAGTGATAAGGTCACCTTTGAGTCTCCTTTAATCCAAGCTAAACAAGCCCAGCTCCCTCATTCATTGCTCAGAGGGCTTGTGTTCCAAGCTCCTCACCAGCCTCATTGCCCTTCTCTGGATGTGCTCAAGTCTCCATGTCCTTCCAAAACAGAGGGGCCAGAACTGGACACAGCACTCAAGGTGCAGCCTCACCAGTGCTGAGTATGGGGGAATAAAATGAGGAGGAATTTCTTTTTTATAGATTATCATGGTTTAGGAATGGTATTCTCTTACTAAAACCATGTGCCACTCACTCTTCCCTCTCCAACTAGAAACACAAAAGGCAAAGATCACAGGTTAAGAACAATTTACTGTAAGCAGCAACAAGAGAAGAAAACTAACAGTAACAGCAACAATATTAATAACAAAAATTATAAGAAACAATTCACGTGGAAAAATAAACCCAACAACAGAAAATACTGGATGGCTCCCTACACCATGTTTTCTCAACTGGACAGATTCCCTTGTCCCCAGAAGAGAGTCCTTTTCCCCATCCCTTGGCAATGATGTGAGATGGTGTAGAATAACTTCTGGGTCCTAACCATGACCCCTTCTGACTACTGCAAAAAATTAACGCTGTCATGGCTGGAACCAGGACATTAGGTTTTAAGAATGGTCTTCCTGGGAAATCTAAATTACTGGATTATTATTAGATAATCGCTATTAAAGTATCATAATTTTATTAAAAAATAAGATTAGATGCTGGTTTTTAAAAGCTGCATTAATATAGAAAGTTATCAGCATGATCTCTGAAAAGAGTGTTTTCCCTTTAATGTTTGTTTCTGTGGTACACATTTGTTTCATATTCTGAAACCAAAAAAAATTGGTATTTGACATTTTTAAAGTAAGAAGACTGAATATTGAAATCATCAGTCTTAGTGCTCCTAAATCTGCTTATTTTCAAGTCAGAGCTACACCTATTTGTCCTGCTAAATGGATTCATAAATCTATTTCTACCAACTGCAAAAATTATTTCACAGAGTAACATTCTGCAGCTGCTGTCTTGTTACCCATTTTTATATTGCTGTAGCCCATCAGCACCTTATATTACCATGCTACTATTATTTTTTTTCTGTAATAATTCAAAATGACATAATGGAAAAAGTAATTATAGACATGAGAGCTGTTTTATCCTACTTTTTCTAACACATTCCCCTGTGTGCACAACTGTAGTGATTAGTTCTGGTTTTTCTCCCTCATCTGGGAGTTAGCAGGAATTTGACCATAACTAATAAGTGCATGATTAGTTTAGAACCTTTTAAACCATACACTCCTTTCTACTGACAATCCTAATAATATTTCTAGAGTCTCCACTGGGATTCTGAGAGATGTAATCATGTTAATATGATCACAAATTACATTCTAGTAATCCAGCGTTTATTAAAGAGGATTCCCATTAGAAGAATAAATGCAATAGTCTCATACTTAGCAGATTTCAAGAAAAAGTAAGTTACTTGCTTGAAGTCTCCAACTCTTTCCAGTGACTCACAAGCATTTTCATACAAATCTGAGATTTATTCAATACAGCCAACACAAGGAATTCAAATGTCATTCCTGTTTCCACGATCATATATAACACATTGATAAAGATTTCGGGGTTTGAGGAAACAGTTAAGTAAAGATTTGATGAGGTAATTCTCAGATCTCTTTCAAGTCAGAAGGAAAGCTTTCATGTATCATTGGTGCTGCAAATCTGCATTCAGACTATGCAGCTTAGACCAGGAACCTCATGCCCTCGGACGTAGAAAAATACTATGAACAAATGCCCTTGCACTAAAAGGAATGTGGAATGAAAATATGCATGCTGGTCACTTTACAGACTGGACATGAAGAAAAAAGAAAAGAAGCTAAGTGACTTACACAAACAATGTCAAGAAATAAGACTAGAGCAGGAATAGAAGACCACTTAGCCACAAAATCATTTAATGTGTTAATGTATTTTCTAAGAGCAAAACCAATTTTAATATAAGGTATATTGTTAGATACTCCTATTGTGAAAGTATAAAAATGACACTTAGATATTATTATTAGCTTGAGTACTAGTGACTTGTATTATATAGCTCATATCAGATGGGCAATTGATGGTTTTGATTAACCAATAGGTGAATAAAATATTTTGAAAAAATATTAAAAAAAAACCATCTGAGGGAACTGGGGTTGTTTAGCCTGGATAAAAGAATGCTCATGGGAGACCTTATTGCTCTTGACAACTACCTGAAAGGAGATTATAATGAACAGAGAGTTGGTCTCTTATCCCAAGTGACAAGTGACAGGACTAGAGGAAATAGCCTCAAGTTGCATCAGGGGAGGTTTAGGTCAATATTAGGGAAGATTTCTCCACCAAAATTGTTGTCAAGCATTGAAACAGGGAAGTGATTGAATTACCATTCCTGGAGGTACTGAAAAGACATGTAGATGGGGCACTTAGGGACATGGTTCAGTGGTGGACTTGTTGGCTACACAGTTGGACCCAATGGTCTTAGAGGTCTTTTCCAACCTTTATGAAAATTATTCTAAATGAAATGAGGATTGTGATAATGTCATGGGAGATAGGAAAGCAACTTTTTTTTAAAATTATCTTGATTAAATATGAATAGTAATGCTGAATTCCTTTTGTTCTACCATAGTGCTTTGCTACTACGCTGTACACCACACTTAATGAGTTATTTGATCAGTCTTATTGAAGAGGCTAATCTCACCATAATTGGTCTTTCATGTCACTATGCCTTTTTTGGCACATGATCTAAGAAAGCTTGACTTCAATTGTAGAATATATTGCTTTTTTGTTCCAGGAATTCTTTCAACCCTTTCTTCTGTTTTTCTTTTCTTTTTTTTTTTTTTTTTTTAATTCTTCCAGCACAGTGGAAGAGCAAATAATCAAGAGTATGAGCCCAGGAACATGATCCCAGGGGGACATGTTCCATGAGCTAACCTTGGCAACCAGTGAAAAGGAGATGTGTCCTCCAGAGTTCAAGCAGAGCCAAGACATTCTTGAGTCCTGCCCTGGCAGATGCTTTTACCATGGGAGAGCACTGTGTCTTTAGATAATAGGGTCCTGGGAAATCATTCTGATTAAAATGAAATTATCTTTTCCTTCTCTCTCCTCATAATTGATCCAATTACTGGGTTTAGAGTGTTGAAAAGAGCTTTGAATATTTAAGGCAGACGTAAACTAATTCTTAAGAAAATGTGCTTATCTGGAAAGAACTAGTATTGCCTCATGAGTTCAGAATGTTGGTATCAGTTCTTCAACTACTGCACCACAAAGGGAAAGAAAATCATATAATTAGTCCTCCTTAAACAGGCTCAAAAAAATCCCATAATTAGTCCTCCTTAAACAAAGTTTAAAAACTGCTGAAATTCATCCCCTTATTACCATGTCTTCTGTGAGAATGGAAGAATAATGTCATGGGAGATAGGAAAGCAACTTTTTTTCCTTAGAAAGGATAAGCTGTGTCAGTACTATGAAACAGCAAATTACTTGGCCCAGTATTTTTTTTTCCTAGTAATGACTTTTTTCCCCAACAGTTACAGAACTACTCAAATACTCATACAAGAAGAATTCCTCTAATCATTCCCAAGAAGAAACTTCCAGCAAAGCAGGGAAGGAAATTGTGCTAATGCACAAAAAAATTACCAGGAGGACACAATTCCTGTTCTCCCACTCTCTGCCATGTTTATTTATACACAAAATATTCCTGCTGCCTCAAATTAGGGAAAGAAAAAAAATCACTTCCTCAACTTTGATCACCAGGAGAGATGGACTTGGGGCTAAGCAGTGAGCTTAGCAGTGAGATTTCCCTGCTAGATATCATTCAGCTCCTTACAAAGTTACTTCTTAGATGAGAGAATGTTATGTACTCAGTGTTCCAGCACTGGGCTCTGCCTCACTGATATCAAGTCACATTTATCCAGTTAGACAATGATTTGTCTTTAGGCTTTGTCAGTTCTCTGAGAGTGGATTTTCTACCTGTTAAAACACTTGCAGTTAAGCTGTAGGTCTGGTTTCCATTTTTCAGTGATATTTCCAGTTTTCACAGACATATTCGATACATAAAAACCATAAGATTTCACTGAGTCATTTGTAAGGCTATTTCATACACATTTCCTCCAGAACCTCTCATAAACAGTGTGGTAAATTGCTCAGCATTAATATTGTCTGTCCATTGGAGATAAAGATCTCAGGAAATTAGATACAAAATGCAGATGAGCAGAACCAATGCTTCTGAATGGACACTAGTTTGGTTTCTTTAGAATAATTCTTGAAGAGCCTTGTTTGTTTCAAGTAATCACAGAAATGGTGCTGCAAAATTTCATTCATAAATATTAATTTCTTACTATTTCTCCAGAAGGTGTTTTTACCTCACTTCCTATTTTCCAGTCTTCAGTAATGCCTTTAGAATCATTGAAGGTATAGGTACCCACTCTGCACCAGAAATTTGAAATAGCATTGCTATTATTTACTTGCTTAAAATTATAAATTTGTGGAAGGAAAAAATATCAATGAAAATATTTTTTTATACTGTGACCATGGTCACAGGGGTTTTCAGGTGAAGTAAGAGACGAGAATGTTGAGTCCATGATCAGAAGGCTTGATTTATTATTTTATGATATATATATTACATTATAACTATACTAAAAAGAAATAGAAGGGAAAGGGTTTCCTCAGAAGCTGGCTAAGCTAAGAATAGAAAAGAGAGGAATCATAACAAAGGCAGCTCTCTCAGACTCTGTCCGAGATAGCTCGGTCCTTGATTGGCCATTAATTATAAACATCCAAGATGGGCCAATCCCAGGTGGACCTGTTGCATTCCACAGCAGCAGACAACCATTGTTTACATTCTGTCTCTGAGGCCTCTTAGCTCCTCAGAAGGAAAAATCCTAAAGAAAGGATTTTTAGTGAAAAGATATCTGCGACAATATTGATTATTCTAAAATACTCCAAGCATATGAGGAACTGTTCACTACTGTGACCTTGTTTCACAGCATTGAACCTCCAAACTCTTTGAGTTGCCTGGTTTTTCTTCCCTCTAGTTTTGCAAATTTTTGGAAAGCAATGGACAGTAAAACAGCTATATGTATGTATTTGTTTAAAAAATGGGCTATTAACTGCTTTTAGTTAGAAGAAAACCCCTCATGTCCCCAGCATAAAGTATTTTTGTCTGTTCATTGTAAATAAAAATGGAAAGCCTTCATTCTGAGAATCCTCAAAACTTGTCCATAAACAAAGAAACATACAGGAAAAAAAGCTACAACCCATTAAAAATATCCTTTCAGAAATAATTATTTCAGCTGAAATCAGAATTTAAAAGCTACACTTTGTTGCTATTTACATTTTTATGTCTATCCATTAGATATAAGGGGATGGTACAAAAAACATCTAATTCTGGACATCTGATTTTGAAATAAACTTTTTTATTGGAATTAGAATTAGAATAAACATGATAATTTGCTTCATGTCCACTAACTAACTTCACTTGCTCATTTTGCCCCAATGAATGTCAGATTTTTCAGTCCAGATATATAGACAAGAAATATGTACCAAATGCATTTTAAAGAGCTGCAGCAACCATGAGCTTTCTGATCCTTCTTTGTATAGCAGTACAGTAAGGAAACGCCTAAAAAATAAATTAGTCAAACCAAAAAACTAAAACCCTAAACACTAAAATGCTATGATCTTTCTCTTTCCCAGAGAACGATTTGTGGTCTGCATACATCATTTGTAGTTTCTGAGGTTTTCAGTGTACATAATTAAGCATTTGTTTCTGAAGCAGCTACACAGCAGAGACAGACAGAATGCACAAAGCCACTCTCCCTATAGCTGCTGGTTAGCTTCAGCTTCATTTCCTTTCTTTACAGTGTTTCACAGAGCAGTGTGTCTTTCTAATGATTGGCAGTGCCAGCAAAACCAGAAGGATTATTTCCAGCATTTTGCCAAGGTATGTCAAAGATGTTCTGTAAGATCTCTCCCCTATATTTTAAATATGGGACACATTGGGGTGAACTGCGTATTTTGATAGACGATGCAGTATTTTATGGCAGTGACAAATTTGTATCTGTTCTGAGAAGCTGAGATAATGCTGTGCACTAGACTAAAGTAAAAAAAATACATTTCACACATCTCATCTAATTGATATTCAAGTCTGCATGAAGCAATGAAGACAACATTAAATCTTGTATCTCTCAGTTTTAAAATTACTATAATCATATACGGTTTTTAGAAAGACAATTTTTAGAGAAGACAATAATTCAGTCTTCAGATTTGGCACTTGATTTGAAAAGAAAATATGCAAAAGTACACTTCAATTTTTCTGTTCAATCTAATTAAATCTGATGAAAGACACATATCTAAACTGTCTGTGAGATCTTCTTGTCAGATACCCAGGCACCTTTTTTTTTTCTCATGGAGTAAAATCATAATCTCAAAATACTACTATTTTTCTGGGTAATTGGACCCATCACTGTGCAATATCTGAAATTTTACATGTGTAAGTAGAATGCTGGCAATGCTGGCAAACTCATGATTGTCTAAAAAGGAAGTCAAGCCCAAAAAATGGATTTATTTAAATGCTCAATAATATTCTCAGTACAAGTTGAGCATATGATTTAATTAAGTAAGCCAAATTTTGCAACACTGGGATCACCTGACAATGAGATAAAACAGAACTATCTATAAAATCTAATTCTTGCAATACTGTATGAATCATAAATGACAAAGTAAATATCTAATTCTCTCTTTGACAACAAAAGTATATTGAACAAGTACTCTCCATCCATTACTAAACAAAAATCTAGCTTGTGCAGAGACTGGTTCATGTCATTGATTGAACACAGCAGACACAAACACAAAGACCCATTCCACTGACCTTGATTAAAGTGAAACCTTAGAATTAATACCTCAGGAATCTGTTGCAGAGTTCTGATGGGAAAAAGTTTTACAGATGACAAGCCTACTTCACCTCTAAATATAAATGCTGACAATTAATTGCTATGACAACCACTTCTTCAAGTACTGCTTTCTGTGATAATAAACACTAATGCTTGATGAATTATGTATCAAATACATCTTATAGATTACTCTGGACCTGTTCTTATGGATGAAGTTACCAACTTACAGCTTGGTGATACATAAATGAGGAAGGAACCTCTACTTGAAGAACTGATCGGGAAATCACATAAAGGAAATGCTTGAGTGAATATATTCAAGAGTTGGCACATGACTATTACTTGAATTAGTAGTTTTTAATACCTCCATTGACACGTCTATCTGAGGAAATACCTCAAGTTTCTACTGCTTTCTCTGCTGCAGAAACTCCTTACAATTCCCTGAAGTAAACACTGAATTTATGTTTCTGAGTATGTTGTTATTTATGCTACTTTTTCAGCTCAACTATACACTGGGTTAGTGCTAGCTTGTAGAAAGCTTTTTGCTTGTTATGAATTGAAACATTTTATTATTAGTTTTAATACCTTTGAATTTGCTTCTCAAAATCTCTAAAAGGTTCTTTTCTGTTCTACTCATTTCGATATGTTTCTACTTTTGAAGCTACCTTTTATCCACTAATAGTCTCGTCGGCTTCTCTCTAACCATACTGAGGAATTAGTTCCTTCTTTATGTGTTTTTTTTTAAAGGCCATTCTGAATGGCAGTCTACATTTACCCTGAGCTTTTAATATTGTATCCTTCTGCAAGGTTGCAATGAACAGGAATTTTACTCTTTCAGGTGAAAACTTTAATTTCTTTCTAATGCAACTCTTCATCTTCAAAGTTCCAAAGCAGAAATTTTGGCCTTCCCAGCTACAAGAAAGCTGGGTTTGTGTACTTCTCTTTTTTTCTAATGTGAGGCGGCTTTTATAGTCTAACATCTTGAACTAGAACTTTTCAGGATTACATTAGATATTTTTTCCTGTATAAGTTTTCCAAGTAACTAGTCCAAGAAACCATGAGTGTAGCTTTAAAATCCTTGATCTTCATCATGTCCTGATGTGTACTTTTTCTGACGTGTATATTACCAGTTTAGCGTTTTTACTTTGTTTTTAGTGTTGGCAGGTTTTCTGATCTCCTGTACTACTTCATGGTCCTTGTTCTAATCATACACTGGAAGTAGGTCAGACATATGCCGAGTGAAACAGTGGATTTACTGTCCTGTTCCAAACTGCTGTATTCAGATACAGAGCTTCTTTAAAAGGACCATCAAACAGTACAGATCACATGATTTTCTACTCGTTATATTCCCTGTTTCCTGTGTTTCTTTTCTCTGGTTTTTCCTCCTTTACCACTCTCATCCCCTACTAAATTAATTCTTTCAATTACTTTTTTTTCCGTTAGCTCCAGCTTTGTACCCAAATATGCACCTAAATTTTATATTTCTGATACTTCCAAATGGGTGACCATGGCAATGCATACCAATACTGTTGTGAAAGCAAAACTCACAAATACAGGGATACTGCTTCCCATAGAATTAAATTCTACAAATGACCAAGTAGACCCTGAAGTTTTCAGGAGGAATGGAAAAGGCTGTTTGTGTAAGACACTTTAATCACAGGTGTCATCAAACAGTCGTAAGTGGTTTTAGTGGCAGCATTCTGTCTCAAGGACTGATGAATTATTTTCCTTATTATTTTTACTCCTCCAGTTTTTTAATTCAGTTAATCTGTCCTCATCTCTAATATATTGCCTCTCAGAGGATTTTAAAGGAGATTAATTCTACTTCTTGGATGTATTTGATATGTGCATTTGATTTACTTTGGTTCTATAGTTCTTTGTATTCCCTTAATTTAAACAGTGATGTGCAAAAAGGTAAACACTTCACTTGTAAGTGAAGCCAAGAACTTATTACTTGTTTTTATGAACTATTTACCAATGTAACCAAAATACAATAGTTGTTACTATTAACCCAGTTACAATGATGCAAACACTTGTTATCTAGATTATTAATTCTAAAAAAATTTCATTATCAGTGCTGAAATTGCAAGTTCTCATACAAAAAATATAATATCTAATATCTTCACCTTTTTTCTTATCATTGTGCTTTGAGCTTTTCATTGTTCTTCAGGATCTTAGCATCAAGAGTTCTGCAGGGAGGAGACAATCATAACAAGTTGTCAGTATCCCAAGCATCATGTATTCAGAGGTAAGTTCCTTCCCTTTTGGTAGTAGGAAGAAGACATTAATATTCAAGTTTTTTTCTCTTCCTCACCTTCAGGTTTGCTTAGGATTATTTATACTGTTCAATTTGCATATTTCACCTTCTTTCTTAGAATCAGAATGATTGAATAGTTTGACTTGGAAGGGACCTTTTATTATAGTCAAGTGCAAACTTCCTGCAAGGAGCAGGGACATCTTCAACAAGATCAGGTTGCTCAGAGCCCTAACCCAACCTTGAATGTTTCCCTGCATGAGGCATCTATCACCTTTCTGGGTAATCTTTTCACCATCTTAATCTATTCATCATCTTTCTTCCTTATACCTAGTCCAAAGCTACTATCCTAGTTTAAAACGAGCCTGTCACCATCTTTCTTACTAGCCCCTTTTAAGTATTGAAAGACTGCAGTAAGGTCAGCAGAATTTTATAGGCTTTTCTTCTACACACTGAAAACCCTCAGTTCTTTCAGCCTATCCTCATGGGAGACATGTTTCAGTCCTCTGATTGTTTTTGAGGTTTTCTTCATTGACACACAAAGTTATATCTCACTTTGTTGCCTTTGGAGTGTTTTACATGTATTAGGTAGAGGTTGGGTTTCATTTTTACTGCACCTAAAACTACTTTTGTCCAGCTTCTATCTTTGCATTACTGTCAATATATGGCTACTTATGACCTTGATAGAGTGGTTCTCCCGTGCCATCCCCTGCTAAGAGTTTCCATTGTCACTGTATGCCAGCATTCCTTTAGCTTTGTCTTTGTCCTAGGGCCCAGCATGAAGGACAGCTACTTGCTATTACTGTCTACATAATAAATTGTAACAGTGCTTGTAAAAATTTAAAAATATTATACAAAAAAATTAAACATTGCACCCCAAATATAAAAATATCATACTCCAAGTTAAACAAAACTAAAGCAAGCTAGGTAACAACAATATGTTTATTGCGCAAATGACTTTATAGATAAAATATGCTAAAAGAAAGCTATAACAAAGACAAATTCAGAGAAAATTCTTGTGATAGTCCCAGGACTGATGAATGTGATGTTAGCTGAATACAAGGAATAGTCTGTTACTGTGAATACCAGTACTTTATTGTATAACTACAGGACTAAAAGGGCTTTCCTAAAAGAAAGCTCCTTCTGTCTTTTAAATATTTCTATGAGAATTGAGTTTTGTTCTTGCCTGAACTACAGTGCTACCATAGAAAGACAGACAGAAAAGATGGCTCATGATAACAGAAGTCTTACTCCAAATGGAATGGCCTTTTGGAATATTGTTACAAAGCAATTCCAAAGATAGGGGACATCTGACTCTGGGGATAAATTTATTGTAAATTATTCAGGGAAAATATGCTGACTTATCCTGCTGTATTACATACATTTCAGTCCATGATATAGAGAACATCATAAAAATTAAAGTATATAAATTAAGAGTTCAAGCTGAAGCCTCTAATATAACAATAAGTAAACAATAGCAAAAAAACCCAAAAAACCCCACCAAATAAATCATAAGCAGAAAAAAAAAAAAGTAAAGAAAATACCTTGCTATGAAGATTGAACAATCTTAATGGCACCAATTTGTTCTTCAGTTAGTTTTGAGCAGAATGAGCAGCGGAATTTTGAGCAGGGGCAGCCACACTTCACATATGAGTTCTTAAACATCTGAATGGTAGTTATTGCTCCTAAAAATAAATTATTAAAAATACAAGCCTCAGAAAATATCACATACTGCAATCAAAATACATTAATATATGTACTAGAATTCATTTCAAGTTTAATTTTGTCCTTTTTATAATTGCCTAATTCCATTGATCTATGGTCCTTTTCTGATCAATTAATACATTTTTGTCCTCCTTATATTTAAGAATGTGACATTTCATTTTATTTGATAAATTCTTCCTAGTCCTAAAAATTGAGAGACTTGCACCTAATATATTGATTCTATTTCCTTTATCTCTTAAAATCAAGCCCATTTTTAAATATAGTATTTTTGTTGATTTTTTAAAGGTATTGATTTTTTAAAGGTATTATTCTTTTGTGTCATATCAGTAATGGGAATATTACACTAAATCAGTCCCCAGAGATGGTATTTGAAGGATACCATCCTCCTAGTTGTTTCAAGTTTTGTGGTCAGACATCAAGAGAGGAATTTAATGGATACCTGTCAACAGATTATGCAATCAGTTCTTTGACCTTCCTTTGTCAGGCTACATATCTTAAAGAGCATATTACTTTCTATTACTTCTGATTGTTTTTTTTTTTTTTTTCAGTGAACAACTGTGTGTCACTGTTCTTACAGTATTTTGAAATGCTGGTTAATGATACTCTCAGTTTATAGGGTAATTCTGCAAACAAAGATTAAAATCAAGGGAGAAACTGCCTCTCATATCCAACTTCCACTAATGTCACAAAAAGCTAAAAAAATATATGAGCATCATGTGGTTAGTAAATCTGTCGTCAGGCTTGTTGTTCCAAAAAAACATGTTCCTGATATGCAAACACAGTCAGCAAATAAATATCTGTCATGTTTACCATCTGTGCTAAACCCATCCATACCCCTCTTTAAGAAAACAAAAGCACTCCTCTCCAAAGCATTTTTACCAAGGGAGAAGATTCATTTCCTGAAATATCTTTGTGAAAAGAAATAGACAGCATTTCTATTGAGGATTTGCTTGGTTTTGTTTTGTTTTTTTTTTTTTTTTTTGTTGAGAGCTTTGTGAGGTTGGGGATTTGGGTTTTTGTTTGGTTTCTGGATTTTTGGGGGGGTTTGGGGTTTTTTAGAACTGTATTATGAATTCAGCATTCAGTCTTGTTGGTAGGTAAAAAAAAACTACTTTTTTACTGTACAACTTACTTTCATCAAGTCTGTCATTTGCTTTGTTAAATTATACACATCAAAACATTGTTTTCAGAGTTGTTGTATAAAAAATTAGTTTCTTTGCAGTCACCAAAATGCTGCCCAACATCTTTCCTTCATGCTCTACATGGGAAGTCTTGTAATGGTTTCTTGGTCTAACACGCACACTTGGTAAAAATTGATGCGACATTGGAGAAAAAGCTGGATGACTAATCTCACAGCAGTGAAAAAAATGGGCATTTAGAGTAGGAAGCCATGCCTATAATGATATGATGGACATCTATTTCAGGAGAGAAGAAGCAAGTTTATGTGCTAACAATCTAGATAGTAGGTAATGGAGAAGAAAGAACTCCTGACAAAAAACGGAGCTAAAATATCCAGATTATATCAGGTAATAAATGGACTGGAAACAGAAAAAACTCTATCAGTGAAGTGCACAAAATGGCCCCTATAAAAAAATGGACTGTGAAATAATGAACTCTGAACACTTTATAGTGAAATCAAAATATAAGAATGTCTATAGCTATAAAATGCTACTGATATTTTTATAAAGTAATTCTATATTTTTTGTAACAGAGAGTTGCCTACAAATCTCATTTCTTGTAGTAAACTTTCTTTTATTTCTTGTGTGTTTGCTTTGGTATGGGTTTTGTTTTTTGTTTTTTTTTTTCTCTTTTGAGGTTGAAGGCAGTAATTGAACAGAATGATATGAATACTGTCATAGAAGAGGGATTGAAGGGATGAGGGATAATTGTGCTTGGATAGTCTTCCAAAAAATACAACCCTCCTTTGGTATAAAAGCCATCTCTTCCCTAGTTATAACAGAAGTCAAACCTTTTCCCCAGCAAAAGAACTGTCCTTTTAGTTGAGCCCATCCATCATCTTTCTTAGGAAAAGTAATTTAAAATATGCATCATTTTCCCTGCCTAACTGCACTCAAAGATCCACTACCACATATCTTTGAATACTGATCCATCAATCAGTGCCAACCATGATCTCTCTTTTCCATACTTCTTTCTTAAACATATTTCTTCATTGTTAGCTCTATTCCAGAAGATTTAACACTGAATAACTGAATAAGTCACTACATAAAAATAAAATAGGGAAGAGAAACAGAGAAATAAACAAACAAAACCACAATAAACTTTCCAGAGTAATTCAACCATTGCATCAAAATTAGAACTAAGTCTGTCAGACCAAAAACCACCTGACACTTACATAGGATAAAGGAAAATATCTCACTCATCAGTTCAGAAATTTACTAATACTTTCATTAGATTGCTAATAGTCTATTCAAAATTTATTGCTATTCAAATACAGTGATGGTAGTATTTTTAATCAGAAGTATTTTTAAATAGTCTTTCCGAGAAAGGATGTCTTGGTCATCATTCACTCATCAAAACTCCCTTTGACAGATTATAGAAAAAATTTCAATAGTATATTTGTCACTGTCACTTGTTACAAGAGAATGTAGTTGCAGTAAAGTAATTATGTTTAAATTACATGAGACTTGGAAGTCAATAAAAGCAGTAACATTGAGTGAAGTATTGTGGGAACAAGTAGGGCTTCTATGTATACCAAGAAATTACGATATACATTCTTCTCAGTTTATCCTGGAATGCTTCATCCTGGAAATGTCAAGTTAGTTTCAAATCTTACAGTGTTCTCATATGGCAGCACTGTGCCAGAACTCCTGCTCTGTGTCCAGTTTACAATTTCACCATCTGTTAAGACATGAAATCTGCTTCAAACATTATGACAGCCACCAAAAGTAGAAACACTTGTTAAACCAAACAGATCTGAATAGATTTGTTCATCAAGCCTATTATTAGCTTCCAGCATCATGCTAACTCAAAGCCTTATCCTGATTTAAAGTCCAAATTTCCCTCTGTGTTTTTATGGCAAAACTCCAAATGGTGTTCTTTCCTACCACTAATGGAAAGGAACAAATTCAAAAATAATTATTTCTTTCAGGATTTTGTACAGCTGCAGGACCAGTAGCCAAAAGAAGCCTAAAGGAAGATAACTGTTAAAAACTGACCATAATCAATTCTACTGATAGAATATTATCATCTATTTATCTTCTAAAAACCCTCTCTTTGAGCTGGGTACAAGCTAGTAAAAATTTAAATTTAAATCTCTTCCAGCTGCACAAAAATTAGGAGGAGAGGGAAAACAAAAGGAGTGAGCAGTGTGTTCTATAACTCAATATACATATCTTCAAAATACTGAAATTCTGATTTTCAGAAAGTGTTTAAAGAAGCCTTGTGAAAAGTAAACCTCTTACAGAAGTCTCAGATTTTTGAGGGTAATCACTTCTGTGTGACTGAAACTCTCTCTGCGTGAAAGTCAAGATGCTTGAACTGACTAGACAAGTCCCTGTTTCCTCAAGCCCTGTTAGTCTTTGGAACTTTGGTTTTATTTAGAGTTTTCTGTTGTTGTTTTCTTCTCTTAACCTTAAATTCTGATCAAGAAGACACAGTCTGTTTTTGCTCCATCAGAAAATATAAAAAATTGCCTATATATATCTATGGCTTCTTAAAAGCATGGGACATGGTACCCTGCATTTAGAATTTCAACATTTACAGTCCTTTGTCTGACACTTTACATCTTTAGGCAAGTGCACAGCTTGTTTTATGGACTCTGTCAACTTCAGTTTATTTCATAGCACATTTGTCTGTCACAGATTGCTTGCAAACAGACTGCCTTAGGAATGTATATTTGTGTCACATACGTTTAAATATCATAAGTGGTCTTTCTCTTGTATTAAATTTTGCTGAGGGGAAATCATAAGTGACCAACAAATTTATCTCTTTTCTTTCTCATTGTCAAATGTCCTTTGTTTGTAAATAAGAAAGATTAAATGTCTGCATGCAACTTTTTGTAACAAAATACCTGACTATATATTATGATAGCATCCTGACAATCCTAATAAGTATATTATATATAAGTGTATATATATATATATATATATATAAAAGTGCTATATTTATTACAGATTTTTTTTTTTCCACTTACCAAATATACTTGGAATAATTAAAATTCTCTTTCTGTGACAGCGCTCACAGGGGTTCTTGGATGAGGGAAGAGACAAGAATGTTGAGTCCATGTTTCAGAAGGCTTGATTTATTATTTTATGATATATATATTACATTATAACTATACTAGAAGAGCATAGAAGGAAAAGTTTCATCTCAGAAGGCTAGCTAAGCTAAGAATAGAATAGAAAATAATGATAACAAAGGCAGCTGGTTTGGACAGAGAGAGAGAGCGCCAGCTCTCTGGATGTTTGGATTTCGTGAGTGGTCACTAAATCCAAACATCCACAGGAGACCAATCACAGATCCACCTGCTGCATTCCACAGCAGCAGGTAACCATTGTTTACATTTTGTTTCTGAGGCCTCAGCTTCTCAGAAGGTAAAAAATCTTAAGAAAGGATTTTCACAAAAGATGTCTATGACTTCTTTCAGATCTTTTTATAAGAAGAACAAAGTTGTTACAGCTGTTTATTTGCTATGTATTCCTTCCATTCATCATAAAGCTTCCTCTTTCATATTTTGCAGCAGTTTTTCTAAAAATAAAAATGGTGTTCAATGGCTGGGTTGTGACACTGGACTTAAAATTTTCAGTAAAATCTAGCACATTTGTAAACAGTTCTTGCTAGTCATAGTAGCGTAACACTTGTAGATAAACTCTAAAAAAAAATTATACAAGTGGGTTTAGGTTTGTAGTCAAATTTCCCTTAATTTTCACAGCCTGTATATTTTAACTCTATACTTTCAAATCAATGAGTGAAATAATAAAACTAATATTTACCTTTTCTGTGTCTTTCTTTATTCAATTCACTTTATACAACTCGTGTGATTACTAATTTTGGTTTGTGTTAGAGTTTGATTTGTGTTTTGTTGGTTTGATATTTTTATTTTTGGGTTTTTTTAAATTTTACTTTCTGCAAATTTGTAATTTTAATCAGATTTAATGAGTTATTAAAGCAAATTTGATAGGTGACAATAACCAGAATAATCGTGTCAAGAAAAATCTTTCTGTCAAAAATATAGCTGTATGAGGCATATCTAGAAACATCTGGTTTACAGTAGCTATTTCTTGTTACATCATGCAAACTGAAAAATAAAGTCCTATATTTCTCCATGTTTACTTGGTCACCATGTTTTTGACTTTTCCTGGAGCTAGAAATTATCTAGTGTATAGCCTAGTGTACATTATAGCTATGAAGATGAGCTGTTTAATCCCATGTGTATTATCTGTATAGACATGAGAATGAACCAGATTCCTCTTCAGCACCTTGAAGACTGTATTTATCAAAGTCACACAGTGCCATTCCTATTGCAAGAATGGTTATTAACTATATTACATATAGTTTAAGTATGTATCAGAAAATTTCTATTTGAAGATTTATCATAAAATCCGTTCATTATAAGCATAATACAGTAAAAAATCACAGAGAAAAATTATTAAGTTATTTAACTTAGCAATTTTTTTAAGATTGTTAATGACAATATCACTCCATTGTTCTGTGATGTCAGTCTTGATTTATACAATATTGGCTATGTGCAACTGACAAAGGTTTCTGAGGAAAACAAGACTTTCAAATAAATAAAACTGGTATTTATCCACCAATCTCTCATGGCTTCAATGCTAGGAATATAGAGAGGAGTGAAATATAATCCACTTAGGCAAACATAACAGGAAAAAAACAAAAGCAGACATGGTAATGTGACATCTTAATATTTAGCACAACTTCTGTAACCTGCTGAAAGAACCAAAGGAATCACAGAATATTCTGAAATACAAAAATCTGTGACCTTTCCATTTTTCATCCCACATTTTGCCTGGAGACCATGTAGATGTGAGAAGATGCATCACAAGTAATAAACTACCTTTTAACTAAAAGTAAAAAAAAAATTTTTGTATAAGCTACCAGAAAATAGAAATTCCACATAAATGTTAGTCCTTTTATGCTTACACATTTTCTCCAATATTTTCCTCAAGACAAAGTAAATGAAAAATAAAATGAAAATGAAAGCATTATTAAATTGGAAGATTTCTAGTTTTTTGGAGTTTTAAAATATTTGTTAGAAATGTGTATTTATCATCTAGGTAGCAAATATAATAGACTAAAATAGGATATATGTTAACCAAATTTATAAAGCTGTATGGCAAATATAGCTTCTTAAAATTATGTAATCATAGTGAAGGTTGCCATGCTGAACTCATCCTTGCCTGGCACTGGTGGTGTCAGCTAGAAATATGGATCAAATTCTGTTACTGACACACAAAGGACAACAATTTTTTGATGTTCAGAGGAGACTTTATTCTTTTCAGTTTGTGCTCATTGCTGCTGGTCCAGTCATTACCCAGCACTGAGAAGAATCTGGGTCCATTCCCTCTACACCTTCCCTCTAAGTAATTATATATATGAATAAGAACCCCCTGCAAGCCTTCTCTTCTATAGGGTGAACAATTCCAAATGTTTCCTTCAATAATGAAGTTTTGTCTTTTATCTGGCTTCACATTTTTTTCTTTGTTAGTGTGATTAATTGGGACAAAAGCAGGAGGGCAGAGAAGAGCAACATGACTGGTGATGGGGCTGCAGGGCATGTCCTGTGACAACCAGCTGAGGACTCTGTCTGGTTTGGAGGAAAGGAAGCTGAAGATAGATCTTATTGCTCTCTACAGCTTCCTGAACAGGGGTCAGAGAAACAGAGGTGCTGAACTTTCCTTCTTGGGACAGATCATGGTTCAAAGCTACACCAGATGGGATTTAGACTGGACATTTGGAATCATTTATTTACTGGAAGGATCATCAAACAGTAGAACAGACTTCCTGAGAGAGGTGTTTGATGCTCCAAATCTGTCAGTGTTCAAAAGGCATTTGGAAAACATGCTTTACCTTTTGCATAGACCTGAAGTACTCAACTAGTTGGACAGGATGATTGCTGCACATCCCTCACAACTGAAAACTTCTTTTTTATTCTTCTTTTTTTTTCTTCTTTTTCCCTTTCCTTCCCTTTTTCCTATTTTTATTTATTTATTTTTTTTATCTTTATTTCTTTTTTTTTCTTTACATTAATTACAAACTTGGTCTCAGTTCTTCAATACCTGTCTGTGTACTGATAACTATATCAAGAAACTTCAGAGTCTGTTTTATTTCTTGGGAATTTCAGTTGAGTCAATTGAGTAATTGAGTTCTAATTTTAATTCTGTATATTTCCAAATTAAATTGTGCTTGTCTCAGTAGATGTAAAATTACCCAGTGTCTGGCCTGCTCTCCTTATGGAAAATGCCATTAATTAATATGATACTTGTTCAATATAACTTCACAATTATGAACTGTTTCTACACTTGTGTACCAATGCTCATCTAATTGTTGTCTTATTTTTTTGTGAAATCTTTAGTAGTTATAAGGGATTTTGTTTTAGTCCAGAATTAGGTGGTGTTGTCAGTCCTGGCTGAACTGTAAATTCAGGATCCTTGAGGCAGATAAAGTTAGTTTTTGCTACTTCTCTTTGGAAAAGGAAGGGAACACAACATTATTGAATTACTGGATGTTGTAATTTGTTTGTCTCTAATTGATTTTTAATTTCACAGAAGAAAGTAAGCTGTTCTCAGGCTCCAGTAATTAACATACTCTTAGAAGTGTTTATAAGATCAGCATATCTGCATATTCTGGGATGTCTTAATGCCTGTCACACCATTCATCTTAAGATTTCACTGGAATTTTAACTGCAAACTAGAAGGTCTGACATATACTTGATGTAACAAGCCTTTTCAAAAGTTTTACGTCCAGCCCAAAAATATAAATGTGTATTTTCAATTCAGAATAACTAAATTAATTCCCTTTAAAAAATGCCTGAGAATTTCTGAAATGAAAAATATTCTACATGAGTTAAAGATTGCCATCATATACTTTGGGAAAAAGGTTCCTAGAAATACATGAAAAACATAAAAAACATATGTGACAGAAGTATGATATACTGCTTCTTTAGATTAAGAAAAACTGTTATTGATGTTATTGTGCTCATGAGCAATCCTGCACGTGAATGAATTGATTTCTCTGTTTCCTGTTCTTTAAAACCTTAAAAAAAATGCTACAAGAGATCATTCCAGACCAATCATCAAGCCAGCATTACCTCTGTAACCTAAATGACTAAAACAGATCAAGCAGTAACAGATTCAAACACCTCTTAAACACCTCCAGGGATGGTGACTCCACCACCCTCCTGGGCAACCTATTCCAGTGCCTGACTACCTAACATGTAAATTATCATCATGCCTGTAAACACTTCTTATGAAAAAAAATTAACAAAACAAACCTCCACCACAAAATAAAGAGCAAATCTAAGCCACAGCAATATCTTGCACCACAAGTCAAAATAACAAGTCATATATCCGTGCACTTGGGGAGTCTTGTTCTTCATTAACACTCAGCATTTCCAGGTTGTACAGAGATTTGGTAGGTATTCTTCTTTTATCACCAGATAAGTACAGACCCTCTACTGTTAGCCTTTTCAATTCTTTTTGCAGAAAAGATGAATTATTTTTTAAAAATTGTTTCATGGTTTTACCTGTCTCAATTGTAATCTTTCCAATGGAGGTAGAATAAAGTAGGTCTAAGTGCAAGAGCTGTGTTTCAGTAAGGTTTTAAATGCGAGCCATTAAAATTCATTGAGTGAGGACAAGCTAAAGAAGAAATTATTTGTCACCATGTGGATAGAAGAATTAATCTATTCCTCCTGCCTCTTCTCTACACTGCTTTTTGAGAACACGTGTATTTTACTTAAAATATTTCACTTGATGATGTACAAAAGGAATTCTGTTAAGTAAATGGCAAAAAATTGGTCTGAGAAATGCACTGTGCAATGCACATCAGCAAATACAAAGCAAAATAGACCAACTCAATAATGTAGATTAAATGATCAACTGGAAAAAGTCAGACAATCATTCACTTAGTTTCATTTGTCTGTCGTATTTGTGCTATTCAGCTGTACTCTAGAAATATGTCTAAGTCTTCCTTCTCAAAGCTAAATAAAAAATTACTAGATTTTGCAAATGTACTTAAGTAACCTGATTAGAAGCTAGCTGGCATAAGACTATGCATGAAAAAAACCCCAGCAAATTAAAAGACTGTTTTTGTTGTGATTTCCAGCATTTGTCAGCTGCTAAAAAGCCTGGAAGAAACAACAGAGAAAGGACTTCCTCAATTTTGCTGTGTGCCTTTCTGAAAAACTGAATGAATCTCAAACATTGTTATTGACTTAGGCACATTGCTTGCTCTTTTAATCTGAAAAGAGTGGTTTGCATAATAGCCTAAATGGGTTGATATTGCTGCTTGTCAGGCCTCAGGCACTTTGCTGTTTTATGCAACTGACTACCATATGTGTGCTTTGAAGCTGACCTTGTAATCAGAATGAAAAGTAGTCTAAATCTTTCCCACTGATGCTAGGTCAGTACAAAAACAGGTGGTGAATTTCATAGAGACCAAAGGTGACTAGAAAATAGCACTACTTACCAAAGAAGGAGTTTAATGTAAAATATATAAGGAACAAATTGCAACACTAAAAATTTTTGCTAGATATAAGGAAAAGTAAATCATGAGCATGAGCTCATCATGAGTACAAATAGCAGTGCAACAGGATGGCCCTATGTATATGGTATCTCTACCCTGGTAAATATTTACAATTCAGCTGGATAAGACCCTAAGCAACCTTAAATAACTTCAAAGACAGACTTAGTCTAAGAAAACAGACTGGAGGACTTCCAGCTGTCCATTTCACCCCATGTTATTGCATAAATCTGACTAGGCTTTCCAAAAAAAGAGGGTTTTAATCCTGGATTATTTTTTCTGGAGGGGTTCTGTATGGCTTGGTAAGAATTAGATGCATGCTCAGCCATAGCTTTGACCACGGGTGCCCATCAAAGCTTTAGACCCCTAAGCAAAAGAAGTCACACTTTAACTAACTTGCAGTTTATTTAATCTGAGGGTCCATTTAAACCCTGGACTGGACTGGTCTTTAAGGTCAATAATCACTAAAAAACCCCCAAAACCAAAGCAAACTAACCAATCAAAATCCCCAAAACAACAAAGCCAAAACAAACAAATAAACCCCAAACAAACAAAATGTGGTGGTGTTTGCAATAGCCATACAGCTGTACAGAAATACACCATAGCCAAGCAACCAGAAACAGAAGAAACATGTGCATCATCCTTCCTTAGACACATACCACTGATTTAGAATGGGGTAGCTATTTCAGCTATTTCTTGTAAAAGTAATTTTAAAAAGAGAAATGACTATCACTTCTAAAACAGAGGAAAGCAAAACATGTTAAAATAATTTCTAGGATGTCGAAGATTTGAAATTGTTCTCTGCTTAAAGGATTGAAATAATTTTTTATTTCTTAGACTATTTCTTTGACCTTTTAGCAGTGAATTTGTGATTAATTATGCTAGAGAGAAAAGAAATACAAATGTGTAGCCTTATGGAAACTCTTTTTGAGTACTTATGTACCTGGTTCCTCAGATGTTGTAGATACCTGGTAGATACTCTAATAAAATAATATATAAATACATACATATGGGAATAACTCATGCAGACTCCTTTTTCTTCATGGTGGAAAAAGCCCATTCTTTATTCATGTAACTCATTTTATACAGTTTTACAGACCTCCTGTGTAACTTCAATTGGTCAGTAGCTTTTTTGCCATTTACTTTATTGGTTAGACACAAGTTGTTGCCCTGTATCTATTGGTCACTCAAACCCCCTGTGCGTACATGCAGGAAAGGTGTTTGTGAGAGATAGCTTTCAATTTTCTATTTAATGGTGTAAAACCAGTTTAAACGGGTGCTAGTTGTTTTTCACCAAGGAATAGATTGTTTTGTTAACAAACTGCTCACACCAGGATTGCTTTCACAGGGGAACTTGACAAGGCCAACCCAAATTTTAGAGAGCAGCCTTGATTTTATAAGGTTTTCTTTATAATTTTTATACCTCATTGCAACACATACATATATATATATATATATATACTTATCTTCAAAAAATACTAAGATCTGGAAGATTATTGTAGAAAAGCAAATTTTATTGGTGCAGCTCAGTATCATTTTCCCTGGGCTTGAAAACTTTGTGTATCACCAGTTTCCTCATGCATGATACTCTAACTAGATAAAAGAAAGGATAATACTCTGTCAGGAAAGCAGTTGTAGTAATGTTTTTAGTGAATTATTAGAAAGGAATCGAAAGTATGTTAAGGATTATATTAAAAAAAATATTGTTTTTGAAAAATAGCATTATGGCATGAATGCTTCTCTTGCATACAAAACATTTCTTGAATCCTCTGGCAATACAGAAGGATATTAGATGATGTCTGTTAGAAATAAACATTTTTAAATCAGCAATTCTGGATGTCTTGAATCTGTGTATCGTAAAAGGCACATAAATCTTAGGATCCTGATTTCTCACATATATCTTAATGTGGAGAAACACACACCAAAACACCACAAAATCAATAGATATATCATTTGCAGGATATTTTTGGTATAAATTTGTTTTCATAATTATTCTTTTCACTCATCTTTGCTTGTTATTCTTTGCTGTTTTACACTGTAGTTCAGCATTCTTTTCCTGACATATAGAAATCTTTTCTGACATTCAAAACAATCTTTTGAAATAATGGCTCCATTTGTGTCTCTGTCAGACTCAGACTATTG
Source organism: Molothrus aeneus (assembly GCF_037042795.1). NCBI lineage: Eukaryota > Metazoa > Chordata > Aves > Passeriformes > Icteridae > Molothrus > Molothrus aeneus. The sequence continues at coordinate 139,535,001 of NC_089646.1, read as the reverse complement.
CATCTGCAAATGTTGGAGTTGGAACAAATCACCTTTTTTAAAGTACATATTTCTTCAGCTGCTTCAACTGCAACAGAAATTATAATAGTGGGAAAGAGGTGTGATGGAAGATAGCAGGGGACATTGCTTCCTACTGCTGCCCTTGTGTGCTAGTTTTAAGTTTATCTATATTTTTAATTTGTATTTTATTTATCTTTTAGTTTTATTCTCCCTAAAGAAAATGGATTCTCTCTCAGGATGAAAGTTCATGAGAGATCAATAAGAAATGCAAGGTACGAGTTTGCATAATCGCAGAGTTCTGGCAAGATGAGGAAGATTTCTTTACCTCTTCAAGCAGCCATTGAAAGCCAGAGATTTTGGTTTATAATCAGATGAAAAATTAATATTAACAATTATCATCATTAATAATAGCGATAACAATAGTATTCATAATAGTAAACAAAAAAAACCCAATGATGGAAGGGAAAGGAGCAGGGTTTTTAATTAATTTCAAATGTTTCTAGATTGAGCTCTTATTTTGTCACTAATCAATTCAATATATGTATCTCACATTGAGAAAATGATTCATTTTGCCTTAGCTGACAGGCAAGGTTTTTATGAAGTGTGCTTGGTAAGATTTTTAATAAATTTAACCTTGATAAAACCCAACTTTCATTGGAATAACTACAGCCATTTCAAAATGAAACATACTTTTGACAGCACAGATTCTATTGATTAACAAAATCATCAGAAATGATGAAAACCCATCTTCCAGACTGTTACCAAAGAGAGAAGAGCTCAAAATCTTTTACTATAGTGAATCCTTTTTCTGTGCTTTACATTAAGTTGTTTGTTTCTTTGGAAATGTCTTCAAGTTCAAGTCAAAGCACAGGAACATACTGGTATGAGCTGAAGAGAAGACAGCCCAGGACTGGTCACAATTAATGGTTTCTGGGGTAGGAAACTGTCTGAAATTCTCAGTGAGGAACTGCTCTGTTATTTTCATTCTCATTTCTAGCAACCTCTTTTCCTTACTTTTTCTGGGCATTTATTTGGCTCTGGATTTTTTTGTTTGTTTTTTTTTGGTTTGGTTTTTTGGGGTTTTTTTGGGTTTGTTTTTTTTTTTTTTGGTTGAATTATTCAGCCTATAATAAACTACCCTTTTTTTTTCCTGCTGCTAAATAATTTACCTGATACCAAATACAAAATTGTTCTACATGGAAGCAGTTGGGAAAAAAGAGAGGCAGACATCTATTACTAGGTAGTTGGATCACTAATTTGAACTTGATGTTTTAACTATATCCTTAAACTATATCCTTATCCTACCCTTAAACCTCTATAGAAATTATATTATCCTTGGCTCCTGGAAAAGACACCAGATGATCATGGGAATTTAGGCAGAGAAATCCAAAAATATCAGATAGTAGGACTATTCCTCACTCTAACAGACAGTTGTGGAGCAACAGCAGCAAGCATCCTTACAAATTAAATATGTAGTCCGAGGTTCTTACATTCTATGTAACTTCAAGCAATACTGCTTTATATTTTTATGAGAAAGTGTTTTAATTTACATTCATGTAACTGATGCTCTTTTATTGTGCATTTTACTGCCATTTCAATAACTCTGGGCTTTATAAAATGATAGAATGTTAAACTAAATGCTCATAAATAGATGTATAGAATATGCTGTTAAGGTACATATTGTAGGGGGTAGTATTAGTGTGTCAAGTTCTCTGCAAAAGTTATAGTTAAAATGCAATAGGAAAAGATTCATAGAAAACTTGCTTTTTACCCCATATAACATTTATGGCAGAAACAACGAACATTTTAAATTCTATGAATGGGGAATACATCTAGTTATTTCATACCTGCATAAAGTGAATGTTCATTTCTGAAATAATAGTTTCCTTTTACTAGTCTCAATATTAAAATGCAATTTTAGAACTGCACAAATGCTGTAAAGTTACAGCCAATAGTTATGGATGAAATATGAATTCAAATTTTTTGCCAGGCATTTAAATAAGGTATTTTATATAATGAATTAATAGTGATGGCATTTCTAGTTAATCATAAATTTTATGATAATGAGCATAAATCTCATGAGAATTTTTAAAAGGTGCTTTTGTTATGCTTCTTAATAATTGCAGCATTAGTATTTTATTTAGAGCTATTTGAAGTTCACTCCTGTCATTGATAGTAATTATTAAAGATTTTCACCTATATAATTGAATGGAAACATTAACTCATCAGTAACTATAAAAATAGTCTCAGCATGAAAACAGCTTGTGTGGCATTTCATGATTTACTTAATAATACTGTAATGCCAGCATAGCATCATAAATTATGTTCTCAATGTTCTTGACTTATTACCATTTGAAATCTCTTCTGTTGCTCATTGCTGAGTTTTTCTGATATTTTTCTTTTTTTATAATGAAAACATAAAGCTATTGCAATTTTTCATTCCATATAGACTTTTCTTTAAACATTTGTTTGGATTTAATTCTTCACTGCATTTCTATGTCAGACTAAGTTACAGTTATTTCTAAAAATTCAGAATTAATCCATGAGCATAGAGAATTTTTAAGAGATTTATAGGGATGTGGGGTTTGGTGGTTTTATGTTGGGCAGTTGTTTTTTTTTTTTTTATTTCTTTGTGGTTTTTTTAATAAATTGTAACAATGCTGAATTTCAAAGTGTCAATTTGACATTTGAAAGGAGGTTTATTTCCCTGATATCTCTCCCTATAAAAATCTTAACTGGAATGGGAAAAGTTGTATTTTACTTGTTTTAAGGTAGTTCTTGACAGAACAAATAAACTTGCCATGATGCCATGCAGATTAAGCAGCCTCTGCCCTGGAAATGAGCATTATTTTTTATTTTTTCATTCAGAGAATGAATGTTTTGCACAAGAAGAGGTGGAAGGAGTTTTGTCTCCACTGCACTGTTAATCTGTTAGAATGGGAATCATATTTCTGAGATGAGCTGAGCTGGGTGCAGGCTGTGGATGAAGGTGGAAGACTGTTGGAAATCCTGAGTTAAGGAAGACTGGAGAAGCACATGCTGAATTACCCAAGGTTGGAACAAAAATGATGATCTGAAGGAATTGCTTTTACTGACAGAGACCCTGCTGAAAGTACACAGTACTCTCTTAACTGAATGAAGATAAATGGTGAACAAGTTTTTTCACTCTTTCCTCAGTGAATTCTTTTTAAATGTTAATCTCTCTGCCTCTGTTCACCATCTGTGGAATTAGGATAATAAGTTACAATGATGTATAATTATACTTATTACATTTATGAATTAGGATAATTTATCATAATCTCTTTAACAATGAACACTGTAGACTTCAAATATACACCTTGGTACTGCAAGATTTACCAGAATTATTGGGGAGCAGTTGAACTCATGTGCTCTTCTATGCTCACAGATTTTCAGCATGTCCAGTAACTCAAAAGTAGTGGATAGTGGAAAGTCCCATTATTTTAAGATCATTCTATTGAAGCCAATACTGTAGAAGCCGTCACTTTGATCCCTTTGTGCTTTTTGGTCAGGGAGATCTCTGCAGCAACTTCAACTGCCTACCAGGTAAGCTCTAGAATAACATGTAAAATAAGATCTAGTATAATATATCAGATGATGGAAATCCGTTGAACAGCATCTTGAACATTACATTGAAGAACAGAGGCTCTGAAAGTGATTTAGGTGACATGGTGGGCAATAAAAAAACCTTAAGGACTCTGTTTAATGCTATAGTAGACTGGTAATTCATATCTTGGTTTGTTGAATCAATACAAGGATAGTGAGCAGGTTGATAAATGTGAAAACCAATATTAAGCTTTTAGTTTTAATATCTCCAGCAAAACCACTGAAGATTTGAGGACAATAAAAGTGATGGTACAATAACTAATAAATATGGTTCTACTGCTATATATAAATATGGTATAACTAATAAATAACAGTTCAAGACAAGAACTGTAAAAATGTCCTTAATATAACCTTACTATGTTTAATTTATTAAAGAGATTATGTTACAGTATAAAACAGTTTATATCCCAGGCATTATGGTCTCTGGTATGGAATATCACTTTGATCAGTTTGGATCAGCTGTCCTTGCTATGCTTGGTCCCAATTTTTGTTGTGCAGCTCCTCACTGGCAGAGTGTACAACACTGAGAAGTCCTCAGGGTACTTCTGCACTGCTTAATAAAAATCAAAACTTTGGTGTGCTTATCAATATTATTCTCATTCTAAACCAAAACACAGCACAGTACCAGCTACTGAGAGGAAAATGAACTCTATGCCAGCTGAAAACAGGAAGTATACAATACTGAGATACTGCAAAAAATGACATTGGAATTGTTGCACTGAGGTCTCAGTTTCTTAATAATGTCAGTGTACGATGAAACTGATTTTCTGAAGCTTAAGCTTTAACACAGTTTGTAGCAGTAATAGTAGATTGATAAAGTATATTACTCTAAGTTGTGTTATTCAGAAAGTCAAACTGCATTACATAAAGGTCTTTATACTCTGGAAATTAATTTATGAATAAAGTGAAGTAAATTTCAACTGACTAGATATTTTGTATTATATCTTTCCTAGAATAGTGGTTCATAGTCACACTGGCTTTTAAGACATAGGACTTACTTTATTTCTTCTTTCTATTGGAAAGTACTTGAAGATTTTTCTGGTCTGATTAGAAATATTTAATCTTATACTTGAAAATATTTCGGTGGTTTCAGAAGGATCACAGTATCTGCATACAAAATAAATTTATATAAAAAGTAGAAAGTTTCTTGATTTTACAAGTTATCCTAAGCCAATGAACAGGGTATAAGGCAAGCAGATGCATCTAGGTCTATTTATCCCATTTCCTGTGTATCTTCTTGCTTTGTATTTTGCTCAGTAGTATGGGTATGGAACACATGATCATATATTTGTGTGAGACTAAATTCAGGAAATTATCTCATTACCAAAACACAGGTATTTTTTTTTCTTTAGAGAAATTCAACATTCTTTAAAAACAAAAACAAACAAAATGGGGGAAAAATAAAACAAGAAAATCCCTACAAAACAAATAAAGAAATCATCTTTAGACTTCATTTGTTTTTCAGTTTTTCGGTTAAGCCAGAGACTGGTTTTTACAACATGACTTTTTCTGTTGAATTCTACAGAAATCTGTCCTATTTCTCACAAGATGTTTGAATCTATGCTATTTCTTTTGAGAAATTTTTGTTTATTTCTTAAAATCTTTTATTTCTGTTATTAAAAAATGTAGTCACTACAATCTAGTCACAAATCTCCTCTTAACTTTTATTTTCCTTATTATTCTATTTAGTCTTTTAAAGGTCAGCCTCCTTTTCTGCAGTTCTGCCCAGGATATGACATGACCCTTATAGCCTGTTATAGTCACAGCTTTTCATGATACTGTTTCCTAATCTAGTTATAATTGCCCTATGTTATTAGAACATTTTATTTTTTATTCTTCAAATGAGGTGAGTTCATGTTTCCATACAAAATTTGCTATATGATTACTCTGTCCTCATGATTTATTATCATTCTGTCAATCTTTGCACCATCTGGAAATGTAACCAACATTGAACTGACACCTACTTCAAGAGGATATAATAAAGTCTTAACAAGTTTCGTTTTAATATCAATCAGTTTGGACTTTCCCTAGAAAAAACATTATTCAAACATGATTCTCCTCTGAAAATTCTGCTTTTAAATATGTCAGTCCAATAAGGCTTATTTCATGTAATATCTTTTAGTATTTACAGAATCCCAGAATGGATGATATTTGAAAACACTTTCAGAGACTGTATAGTCCAAACTCTCCTGCTTAAAAGTGGGGGCAACTAGGGCACCTTACTCAGGGCCATGTGTAATCAGGTTTTGAATATTACTGAAGTGAAAGGAGACTTCATAACTTGCACAACCTCTTGTCAACCTCTCCAAGGTTTGCTTCTCACAACTTCCCTTGTCCAATGCCTTGATCATCTTCACTACCCTATTTTTCTTAAAACATGATAGGTCTTTAAAATCAAAATGTCAAAACTGTGACACTGAATTGTGAGCTGACCAATATTACAATCAATTCTGTCTTTGTCAGAAAAAAGAGCAAAATTTTAAAAGAAAAAATATCTAGAAAGCCATTCTAATTATTATTAATTCTTTTCCTTTAATACCTTATTTGATTCTATATCAGGATTTCTATTAATATACCCAAAATAAAGTATTAAACTAATTAGTATTAGAATTATTTAAATAATCTTATCTATCCTTTCTGAATATTTGCATAATTTTAATTTCTTTTTAATTTTCCATTTAGCCCCAGATTACCCATCTTTGCATCCACCCTCTGAATGCCTCCTTTTTGTCTTTAAATAGATAATACTTTTTCAGTGGCATAGGTCTGGCCTTTTTTGATTGATTTCTTCCTTGCTGTGATGAACTGCTCTTGAACTTGGAGCAGGTTATTCCTGAATATTAACCAGCTTTCTCACATACCTCTTCCCTCCAGGACCTTATTCCCTGTGACTATGCTCAAAAGAGCCTTGAAGTGATCAGTCTGCCTTCCCGAAGTCAAACACTGTGATCCTGCTTTCTGCTGTGCTTCCTCCTCTCAGGAACCTTAATTACATAATCTCATGGCTGCTGCAGCCAAGGCTACCTTCCCCCTTTCTGTGCCAATAAGCATCTTCTTGTTTGTGAGTACAAGGTCCAGCAAAATACTTCTCTTTTGGCTCCTTTCTCACTTGAGTCAAGAAGTTGTCAATAAAGTCCTCCAGGAACCTTCTGGGGATTTTCTTATGCCCTGCTTGTTTTCCCTCCAGCAGGTATCAGGTTGGCTGGAGTCCCCCGTGAGGACAGGGTCCTGTGAGTGTGAGGCTGCTGCCGACTCTGCAGAGTGCCCGATCGGTTACAGGTCACCTTCCTGGGCAGGTGACCCACAGGAGACACCCACTGCAATCTCAACAGAGCCAACCTTGTCTGTCCTCACCCATAACACATGGAAAGAGGATGGAGCTTGGAGTTCTGAAGGTATCATTACATTCTGGATTGAGAAATGGTTGCATCTTTCATTAAAATCAAACAAGGAATGAAGAGCAATTAGAGATCTCTGGGGAAAAGAGCTTTTATATTTTTGTATATAAAAACTGTTCCTTCATTTAGAAAAGTAATAATTTCCTTGAATATAATGCTTTGAAAAGTGTTAATTCTGTCCTAATCAGCAAATTACTGTTATAAATCCTCAGTAGTCTTTTTATCTGTTTTTCAGAAATATCAAAGAGATGATTTGAGTAAGTGAACATAGGATGTTTCTAACTAGATAAATTTAAAAAATCACTACTTTAATACTGTTAATTAATTCTAATAAATTAGAACAATTATTGTTAAGGCAGTACAGCACAGATAACTAGAACAATGTTTCTTCTTTTTATTGCATTTATTTTTCCACAAAGGCAGTTCATAATAGATTTATATGGAAACTGATTTGGATCTGACCTAATTGGACAGATTTCAGTGAATTATACCACTACTAGCTATTCAAATATTATGTTCAAATACTATATAAAGGTAATAGGTCTTAAAAAAGACATTAAAATATTTTTATGTAATTTATTTTTAAAGTTATATTGAATATAAGATGATCATATGGTTCGGAGTAACATATTTTAGAACAGAAATAAAACAATATTTTAATATATAACAGTTATTAGCAGATTAATTTTAAATATAGAATTATGATTTTTTTCCTCGTCACACTCATCATAATGTATCAAGATTATTCAATAATTAAGATTCTCCAAATAAATTCATAATTAGATATATTTATACATATATTCCTGATACTCCGCTAATTTCAACAGAAATTATAACTACTTATTTAAAATATCTTCCATTTAATTATTTTGCATAAGTCCAGCCATACATTGTGAAACAGTAAGAACCCATATGTTCAAATCAGACACAACACCACATGAAATGAAAATACTTTTCTTTCTGGATTTTAAAACCCAAACAGCATTAAGGAAATTAAAAAATCTACATCAGCTTTTCAAATATCATTTGCTTAATATGTAAATTCCTTATTTTTTCAAGTTTGTTATTTCACTAACATCCACGTAAAATCTTTGAACAATCTTTTGCATTTAACACTTAAAGTTAATTCCTATTCTGTACTAAAATTATGATGCAGAATTGATAATACCATTATCAGCTGGTGACTGAATGGACTTAAGACATAGAATCGAGCTGTTATGAATAAAAACTTTTTTTTTGCACAGTTTCTAGAAACCCTGTAATCAAGATCTTGATGATCATGAATACAGTTGGAATAAATTAATTACTTCCAAAGACAGACTGAATACATCCTCAATTTTTCATCAGCTATGATTTATATAGAAAATCATTTTATATTTTATGATCTGAAATTTCTTCCCAGTGTTATTGGTAGATAAATCAACCATCAAACTGTTGATCTATAAAGTACTGTGAACTGTCTTGGACTGCAGAGTTAAATAGTTTAGGACACAGCTTCAAAGGATCTCTTCTCTTCTCTTCTCTTCTCTTCTCTTCTCTTCTCTTCTCTTCTCTTCTCTTCTCTTCTCTTCTCTTCTCTTCTCTTCTCTTTTCTCTTCTCTCTCATTTCTTATGTTTTTCTTTTTTCTTTTCCTTTCTTTTCTTATTTTCCTTTTCTTCTTGCGTTCTTCTTCCCCTTTTTATTGCCCTTCCCCCTTCCCTTTCTTCTTACCCTTAAGTTTGGTTTTATTTTTTTACTTAAAGAATAAAAACTTAGAATGCTTTACGAACAATAATGTGCACAAGACACTGCAAGATGACAGAAGGCTTCCATTTCCAAGTGCCAGTACTTTGTGTTTTGGTTTTGTTTGGTTGGTTGGATTTCTTGGTGGAAGGTTAAGGTTCTTTTTAGTTGTTCTAGCAAAAAGCTAGGTGAAAAAAAACAAAAAACCCTAAGTGTTTCTTGTGAAAACGTATACTTGAATTGTAAAAACAGCTTAATAGTACACATTGTTTGAGTTAGGAAGGTGGTCCTGGAATATAATGTCAGAATAAGCATGGTTTGACTGACCATGTCAGAATAGAGAACATCTGAAGAAAACAGGTAGTTGTGGTGCCAAGATAAATTGGCTGGCATATAAAAATTTTTCAGATTTCTCTTTTATTGGAATTTAGTAAATAATGAAATGCTGGTTAATAGAGGCTAATATTCATGTATTAGGCTGTCAACATAAGCAGGAAAATTACCCTTTGGAAGGAATTTTCTTGCTCTCTAACATAAGCTAAAATATTAATGTTTAAATATTCAAATACAATCGCAACTACTGCACCATACTTAGAAAAGCACAAAATCACAGAATCACAGAATATGCTGCTATGGCAGGGATCCACAAGGATCACTGAGTCCAATTCCCAGTCCTTCACAGGACCATCCTCAAGAGTTACAGCACATGCCTGAGAGCATTTTCCAAACACTTCTTGAGCTCTGTCCGGCTGGTGCTGTGACCACTTTCCTGGGGAGCCTGTTCCAGTGCCCAACCACCCTCTGAGTGAAGAACCTTTTTCTAATATCCAGCCTAAACCTCCCCTGACACAGCTTTAGGCCATTCCCTCGGCTTCTGTCACTGGTCACCATAAAGAGAGATCAGTGTCTGCCTCTCCTCCTCAAGAGGAAGTTGTAGACTACAAAGTCATCTTTCCTCAGTCTCCTCTTCTCCAGGCTCAACAGACTCTTTGACCTCAGCCAGTACTCATACAGCTTCCCCTCAAGGCCTTTTACCATCTTCATTGTCCTCCTTTGGACCATCTTCAACAGTCTTTCTTAAATTGCGGCACTCAAAATTGCACACAATATTCGAGGTGAAGCTGCCCCAGTGCAGAGCAGGACAATCCCCTCCCTTGCCCAGCTGGTGATGCTGTGCCTGATGCCTCCCGGGACAAGGTTGGCCCTCCTGGCTGCCAGGGAACTGCTGGCTCATGTTCAACTTGCCATCAGCCAAGATCCCCAGGTCCCTTTGCACAGCACTGCTTTGCAGCATCTCATTCCCCAGTCTGGACTTACATCCAAGGTTGACCCATCCCATGTGTAGAATCCAGCACTTTCTCTCTTGAACTCCATATTTTTTGGGATTACCCAATCCTCTGATTTGTTGAGGCTTCTCTGCAGGGCCTCCCAGTTTTGTATCATCTGTGATAATATAGTTTGGAGTAACAGATTTTATACAGGTATCAGCATCTCCCAGTTTTGTATCATCTGTGATCTTGCTCAGTATCCCTTTCAGTGCTGTGTTCAAGTAATTGATAGGAATATTGAAGAGCACAGGACCTAATATAGAGCCCTGTGGAACCCCACTAGTGACAGGTCACCAGTCGGATGTTACCTGCTTAAATGAAATGTTAAAAGTTGATACTATACACTGAATGTTCATCACCTTGGAAGAAAACCTGTTTCCATGATATTACAATGGGCAATGTAACATTTCCTTCTAGTTACAAGCTTATATTAGCTTGTAATAAAATAAAATAAAATAAAATAATAAAATATATTAGCAATGAGAGATTCTAGCACCTACATTTTTTTTCATCTTAGTCTGGTGCTGTGGTTCCCACAGTGGTTCCCACCAGTGGTCTCATCCTTTCTTCAGATGGAGTCATCTGAACCTTTCGTTGAGGTCCCATGGCTGTGCTTGAATTAGCAGAGATTCATTTCTGTACAGAAAACCTCTGAACATAATTTATTTCACTTCCGAGTACACTTCACTATTTACTCTTCTACTGGATATTTTGCCTGAAATGCTCACACAAGAAGAATCCTCATATCCATGGAGAAAGAGAAACCAAATTGTTTCTTTCATGATGAAAAACCCTCAAGGAACAGGGAGTCAGAAATATGTATGACAATAAGAAATGGCAGAAGCGAAATAAGAATCAGCTTGGACAGGTAATGTGTTGCTTCTGTTCTGTTAAGTTAGAACTTGGACCTGTCAAATGTTAGCTTTGTGGCTTTGTGGCTGCTGTAATAGAGAATGGATTAGTGTCTCTACAATCAGAAAAGTATTTTTACTTATGCAAATAAATGGAAAGTATTAGAAAATTAAGAATTTAATATAGCCTGCCCAAAATTAAGGTTTCTCTGATAAAGGAATTTTAAAAAATAAAAGGTATACCTTTTCAGAAATATTAGTTTTAGAAAATATTTTAGCATATTCTAAACATTATTTATAAAATAAGTTATTTATGTTAGTTGAGTAATTAATGCTGAAAGAATTGTAGATTTTGTTTTGTTCTAAACTAAATGAAAGAGATTAGAAGTCTGATAGTTGAGCTGAAGTCTGTTGGGAAATTGGAGGAATGGGTGTAATAGTGTTGGTTTTCTTCCATTTGTTTTATAAGGTGTGCAGATAGAAAATAATTCAAAGTACTACTAATATTTCTGATTAGGAGTGTACCTATCTTACCCATTAAGAAATAACTTTAGGAAGTTCTACTAACTAGTCTATGTGGGAGAGGAATTTCAGTTTATATTTATCAATATATAAAAAGTAAAGAAGTAAGTTCCTTGTCCTAACACCCTGGATTGTACAGGATATTTTAGAAGTTTTGCAACAAGTTGTATTGAAAGTCATTCTATTGAGATGTCAAGTTAATTCTAGCAGTTCAGAATCTGATTTTACAGTACTATTTCATCTAGGTGAGCCGTTCTAGATGACTATTAGACAATATAAGCATGAAAAAATTCTGGAGGGAGACTAAAATTTAAAGAGGACAAGTATAAATAAGCAATCTTGTAGACAGATAATGGTCTAGGATGAAATCAGTAATATAGATATATGTAATTTATACGTTATATATGTATATGTGTCTGTGTGTGTATATATGCACACATACACATATACATAGCATATATTACATATATACATATAGGTATGCATATGTATATATGTGTGTATATATATATATATAAACACACATATATATATACACACACAGATAACCGATAATATATGCATATTTCGTATATATATATATATATATATATTTTACTTTTATTTATATTTTACTTTTACTTATATTTTACTTTTTTTAGCAAAAAAGTAAAATTATTTTAGTTTAGTACAAAAAGGAATTACTAAGTCCATAAGAAAATAACATTCAATCTTTGATAAAAATAGGTAGAAATATGCATTTTTTATTTAAAACATTAAATGAAGAAAACTGTTTCCATATTTTTCAGACAGGACCTTGACAGCTGTTGAAGAGCATATGTACCTTCAACTTATGAGCCAGAGGCATCATCTCAAGATGACCTCAAGCTGAGTCACTTTTCTGGTATGGACAGGAGGAAAAAAGAAAAAAAAACCCCAAAACAAACAGAACCTTTGAAGAGCTAGTGACCAATAATAATACAGTCTTGTACGTGTGCTATTTATTGTCAGCATTATATAAGTTTCTATCTGATTTTGAATGCAGAGGGAGAATGTATGTTCCTGTAAAGAAGTAATTAAAATTTTGCTTCATCTATCTGCCCTGGATTTACTTTCCTTATAATATGTTTCAAAAATGCTTATACAGTACAGAAACCAATTACTGAGGTCATCTCAAGTGATATTTTTGCAATTCTTTAAACTACAGAGGGTTAGATCTAGTGTAGATTGTTTGACATTTGAAATTGCCTTTTAGTAACAGACTAAGAGGTGTCAATACAGACAATATTTTATTACCTGTATGGAATTTAAAGAAAATGTCATTAATAGAATACCAAGTTCAATGTTAACTTCTGTCAGGGAAAATTCATAACTAGAGATTATCTTTGTTATAAAAAGTATTTAATTTCAGTCCAACTTGTGATTGAATATGTGGTCTTTCTTGGAAGATGGATTTAAACTAACATACAGAATGTAGGATCCTTCCTCTATTTGTAGTCCAAATCTGGTGAAACAGATGTCAGAAAAAAAAAATGTGTGAGGACTTTATAACCTATTCACACTAAAAGAAAACTTTGGAAATACAGGCTACCATTTTGGAACTAATCATTGGAAAGTACTTGCTAGACTGGAAAATTTAACAATGTAGAGATCAGGATCAAAATGAAAATTTATTTTCTCCTTTTGCTTTTCTGATTTTGTGGGAATGTGGTTCAGTGCATGTGTTTTGCTGTAGTGCAGTATATTGTTACTAATTTGTTGAGTTTGAAGTATTTCATTGCATCAGAACCCTGTATTCATTACCCACAGAGATGCTATCCACTGTTAATCATTCATGTAATAGCTAACAGGAAGAGCTAATTCTGCCACTCATCTATCTAGGCTTCATTTATTGGACGTTGGAGTAGATGACCTTTAGAGATCCCATCCAATGACTAGTTTCATCACCTTTATTTTATAGAAACTATCTTTTCAAGTAAGGATAGAATTTTTTAATTAATGCAGAGATGATATACACAGTACATTTTTAAAAAATAATCTACATTCTCTGGGTGTGAAGATGATTTTTTCAAAAGGCATTATTTGCTTCTGAAGAGCAGAAAACCTAGTAAATTCACAGAGGAACTTCTAACATTCAACAGCTACTGGGGTGAAGAATACTCCAAAATGTGTGTTATGTACAAAAGCTCAGAGTCTAACTTATCCCCAGAGTAAGGCAATACTTATGTAATGAAAAATTACCATTGGTGACTACATTGAAGAGGACAAAAAGGTAAGCCATCACAAATGTTATATTAAATAGAGAAATATAGCCTATTATTTCCTTCTTCCTTCTTAAATGTGATCTGGTTTGCATTAATGAACACGAGAGTTAATAAAGTTTCACATAGTACTCCATTACATTTATAGATTTGGAGTGAGAAATCCAACTTAAAAACTTCTCCCTTTGAATTTTTGTTGCGTAAATATTGGGAAAATGGTTGCTTGCAATTATTGCAATAAAGGTTTCAAACATACAGTGCAACAACATTTGAAAGATAATCTTGGAAGAAAGAAATACACTTTATAGTAAGTGGTGTTCATAATAAATGACTTTTTGTAGGAAACAGTATGTTTTTCTTCAGATACATTTCATTTTGATAACTATATGAAGAGTTAGAATCAAATATATGCAGGTAACAAACATGTCCAAAATCCACAGATGAAGTGCTTAAAGAGTAGATTTATTTCATCATCACACTGGAAAAATGGGGACACATACACTGCTAAATCCATTCTCTCTTAGAAGGTCAAAAAGTGCATGTTTATCCCCTACTTTAACACATTGTAGGGGTTCCCACATGTGTATTCCTTCACAAGACTGTGCTTTTACAATCTCCAATCTTTGTATCTCTCTTCCCCCTCCCCACTGGGAGGCCTAGGCCTGTGAAAAATGTTTTTTAGGTTTTTTTACAACATCCTGTTATCTTCTGCAGAAATTCCACTCCCTGAGGTAGACAGAAAAACACAAGGTAACCACAACATATAAAGTTCCCACACAGAATATTCTTAGTGTCTTCCAGCTGTAAGGTCATCTTTGAGTGAAAGCAGCTCTTATCCCTTTGCTTCTCAGTCAATTTTCCATTTTAAACCCCTTTCTCCCTGCATTACCCCATTGGATAATGTATCTTGCACCATGCTTTAGAAGATAGATTGCAGAAATAATTAATTTATTTTGTAAGAAAATTTTGAAGAAGGGAAATTTTGAATCAGGTTATACAGTAAAAAAAATAGTCAGGGACAAATAAATGAAGGTTAAGATACTCAGAAGTGATGAATAAAGGAAGTATGGCACAATCCTTTTCAGAATATTAGCCCCTTGCTAAACTGTCTCTTGAATAATGCATATAGATCGAGACAGTCTAGAATCCTAGTTACTTTGATACTTACTAGGATGCTCCTCTAAGAACCACAGCAGACACATGGGAAAAACTGATACATAAGATTCAATTAATGTGCATGATATGGTGTCAAAGCTAATATATTATGCCAATTTATTGTGATAGGCTTAAGGGCTTTTTTTTAGTAAAAAACCCACATAATATAAATTCCTTAAAATTTTCAGTATCTACCTAGAGAAATAAAGACTCAATCAAGGAGCTTAACCAAAGTGAATTTTGTACGTCTTTATTTTTTGTTTGCAATTATGAATGCAGACTGTCTCATTCAGGCTAGTTATCACATTTTTAACTAAAGGCAATTTTTCAAGTAGACAGCATTACCATGAAAAATAGATCTCTTCAGGTTTCACTACAATAAAAGTTAAACTAAGCATGAAAATATTTATGCCTAGTAGGAAGCAAAAGAAACTAAAATCACATAACTTACTACATTTATGTTTAAATGACTTGTTTTTACTAATGAATCAGTTTTATTTTACTGTCCATCTACAGCATTCCTAGTGCACATGTATAACATTGCCAAATGCTAAGGTTAGAATTTGTCAAGTTCTCTGAATAAGCAATTTATTCCCTTTTTAGGACACATTTAATTATTAAATAATCATAATAGGTATTTGGGTATTTGATTCCGGTAGAAGAATTTTTGAAACAGCACAATTGCCTCAACATTTACACTCTAAAGGATACTGCAAAAATTTCAAAGATGTTATACATTTTCAAGAATTCAAGAATTCACAGTTTCACAGAATTCACAGAAACAACATAAGCAACCACCTCTAGGTAGCATCTGGAATAGTGCTTACAAGCTTCACTTCTTGAAACAGGGATGCCTTACCTAGTGAGATTAAAAATTCCTCTAACTCAGCTAATACTGTTGAATATTTTTTATATTGGTGTCTCTCTATTGGCAAGAGGACACAATCAACTCTCTGTATTTCTGTCAACTCTTCAGAACAGTTGCTATTTTCAAGGTGCACACATATGCAAGCCTTATTACAAGTAAGAGAAAAATGTGGTGCCAGACCAGTTCGCAAAGGCAAAAAGAATAATAACCTGTTATTTATGAAACTTTGAACGTACTGTCATGCTTTAACCCCTGCCAGCATCCAAGCACCACATACCTACTGGCTCACTCCTCCACCAGTAGTACTGCAGACAAAATTAGAAGGATAAAAGCCAGAAAATCATGAGTTGAGCTAAAGACAACTATTAGGAAAAGCAAAAGCTGTGCACACAAGAAAGGCAAAGTAATAAATTAATTTGCCTCTTTCCATGGGCAGGTGGGTGCTCAACTATCTGCAGGAGAGCAGGGCTCCATCATGCATTATGCTGACTTGGGAAGACAAACACCCTCACGCCAAATATCCCCCTCTTCCTCCTTCTTGCCCTCACTTTATATACTGAGCATGATCCCATATGGTCTGGAATATCCCTTTGTTCAGTTTGGGTCACCTGTCACAGTTGTACCTCATCTCAATTTCTCATGCATCCCCCAGTCTTCTGACAAGTGTGGTGGTACAAAAAGTAGAAAAGTCCTTGACTCTGTACAGGCATTGCTCAGCAATAACAAAAACGTCTCTATATTATCAACCCTGTCTTCATCACAAATCCATAGCACAGCCCCATACCAGCCACTGTGAAGAGAATTAACTCTACCCGAGCCAAAACCAGCACATGTAATCAAATAATGAACATTATTATTTTGTAACTGAAACAATTTCAGAAGGTAATAGAAATAATGGAGGTTTCTTTCATTGTACATCACCTCACATTACAGGAACATGGTTCTCATCAGCACTATACTGGTATGACAGCAACTAATAAGAATGTGATCATATTTCTTGAAGTGACAGACATGGTCCACCCATTTCTGCTCCACTGACAGATTCCAGATTAAATTGAATCACATTAAGATGTGAACTCTCAAGATGTTTTATTCTACAAAGATAGTTGTTATACATTGAAATTTACCATTTCATATTTCTGAAATATAGTCCATTCTGAATATTGTAAATTATAGTGAGTAAAGACAAGATAAAATAAAATTGATGAATGTAAACAAGATAAAATATGAATGATTTAACACTGTATGTCTATATGCCTTGAGTTTTGTTACTCTGTGTTATTTTTTTCCTTCAAAACATCTGCCTTTAAAGATGTTAAAGCTCATAAAAAAACTATTGAAAAGGTGCCTCATTCGTGAAGAGTCTCAGAATTAACTAGAATTTACATATGCTCTTTTTGGCAAGAAGATGACATTGCTCTTTTTCTTTTTCTTTTTCTTTTTCTTTTTCTTTTTCTTTTCCTTTTCCTTTTTTTTCTACCCTTTTCTAGAATCTCTTACATTCAGTCACGCAATAAAGATTAAAATATCAAATCATGAACTCATTAAAGCAACAAATTTCCTGGGTAATATATTAAGCAATGTCCTTAGTAGTGCTTAATTAACACAATCTTAAAAAAAACCAGATGAATAAACAGCATGTGAAGATAATTTAGAATTTATGAAAGATGTCAAATCCTCTATATAATTTTGAGCCTCTCAATACAAGAGAGACACTGACTGGAAGATGACCAAAGAAGGGCAACAACGAGGATTAAAGGTCTGGAGCACAAGAGTTATGGGGAACAGCTGAAGGATCTTGGGTTGTTTAGCCTGTAAAAAAGGAGGCTCAGGGGACCCCACATCATGACCTGCAAGTACCTGAAAGGAGCTTGTAGCCAGGTGGGGGTCGGCCTCTTCTCCCATGTTACGAGTGACAGGACAAGAAGAAATGGCCTCAAGCTACCCCAGAGATGGCTTAGACTACACACTAGAAAAAATTCTTTCACCAAAAAGCTTTTGAGGTATTGGAACAAGACACTCAGGGAAGTGGTTAAGTCACCATCCCTGGAGGTATTGAAAAGATATGTAAATGTGGCATTTAGGGATATGTTTTAGTAGTGACTTCACAGTGTTAGATTTATGTTAGACTCACTGATTTTTAGATCTTTATAGAAGTGGTTCTATAATTGTGAAAAGTATTCCAAACAGAATTTTGTAGACTAATGAGTGCAGGGTCAAATCACTTTTTCAGCAAATTATCTTCAGATCTTAAGGATACTGATAAATATTTCTTTTAAAAGTCGTTATCGTGTCAATTCTTGACAAGAAATTCCACATTTCCAATAATATTTCACTTGAATGAATTTCAAAGATTTGAAAAATCTTGAACATCTCTCAACTGGTTCAAATCACTAATTCAAAAATGAGTGTAATAGTTGTAAGCATTTTTTCTCATAGAAATGGAAAACAACACAACTTACTAGTTATTACTGAACCAAAGCTGTTCCTAAGACATCTAATAAAATAAAATTAAAAAAAAAAAAAGAAAAAGACTATGTATTTTTCTTAAAATGAATCAAGGGTGGATTTTATGGCAAAATGTTAAATTTTTATCAGGAAAGTTCAGAGGATCCTTATAACAATTGTGATATGTCACAATATGTTATCGTGATTATCATGGCATTATTAAATGCATTTAAACAATATAGTCATTCCACAAGCATTTAATTTAACTAGACTGATGTAAACAAAATCTGTGAAAAATAGATATGACACGTGTAATACCTACCATGGCTGTGATGCAAGAGAAGGTTAGGTAAAGTTCCACTGTCCTGAGATTTGTAGCTCAGATTTGGGAAAAGAAAAAGCTGTAAGTGAGCTTCTGATAACAGAGCTACTTTCAGTTGGGTTAGGTATTTCTTTAGCCATATTCACTACAAATGCTTCCTATGCTGTAGCACCGACTCAGAGGCAAGTACTCAGTTATATTTTCCTTTTTATATTTGGTTTGCTTTCCCTGCCCCAATTTATTTATTCTCCTTCTCACAGTTCATTATTATTGTAAGTTATTAAAATTGAATAAACCTGACAAATGCTGCTGATATTTTTATGTGCTGCATCCATGATCACAGATTAACTATGACTCTAAACTGCAAATCCTTAGTTTAGTACATATACAGATGAAATTTATGAAATTTCAAATTCAAAACTTTAGGTGGCAAATTACAATATGTTTCAGTCATCCTAAGGGTATTTTTTGTACCTCTTGGATCATTCATTTGCATGGTTTAAAGAAAAAATTAACTGGATCCCATTAAAAGGTTACATTTCACAAACTCACATCTCTCCATGAATTCTTGTGATTCTGATATTGCGGAGCAAAGGATTGAGATCACAATCACAATAGATTATGGATAATGCAATTTTTATGCTAGCCCTTATATATGTAATCTATAAAAAAGGAATATGTTTCAATCAAATTTTAAGGTTGCTGGTATTTCCATATCAGGAAAATTATATCTTTTTCTTTTGATAAGAGCTGTCTCTGCTATGCTTCTTTTTATTGTTGCACTTACCTCAACCATCAGTTGTATGTCTGAATGTACACTGCCATGTGGATACTGCACTTGAGGACATGGTTTAGTGGTGAACAGTGGTGGTGCTAAGTCGATGGTTTGACTTGGTGATCTTAGAAGTGTTTTCCAACATTAATGATTCTATACTTCTATAGATAGATAGATATTCTATACTTCTATGATTCTGTAGAAGGTGTTCTATACTTCTATGATTCCTTTGCAGTTTTTTAAATTTGAGTTCTTAACTCAATAACTGTCATATTATGAATAAAAAAATTCTCATCTTCCTTCCTTCCTTCCTTCCTTCCTTCCTTCCTTCCTTCCTTCCTTCCTTCCTTCCTTCCTTCCTTCCTTCCTTCCTTCCTTCCTTCCTTCCTTCCTTCCTTCCTTCCTTCCCTTTCCTCTCTTCTAAGCACATGAGTGGGAAAATGAGAAAGGGTGAATATCCTGCTTTAAGATAAGGAGTAAAAACCCAACTAAAACCAGTTGCTACCACCTTGTTAATTTATCGTTTGAATAGTGAGAACTGGTGAATAAGGATGGGCTTCTGTATCTGTTCTGAATTTTACATTAAGGTAAAAATCAATATTCTCTACAAAAACTGTTCTCATTTTTCTTCTTGTATTTCACAGTTTTAAAAACATGGACAAAATTTCCTGGTTTATAGTCTTATAACAATTAGAAAGTGAATTTTAAATTTTTCCTTCCAGAGGCTTAATGTATGATAAAGCTTTCTAGATTCTTCTAAAATATTGGTATTACACTTACTCAAATTTGATTTTGTCATCCATTAAATGTTTTACTTCCCTATTACCACAGTTGCTTCTATTTACATATTAGTCTCTAGTATACTAACAGCAGTACTATAGCAGTTTAAATTTAGCAGTTTATATCTTCTTATCACAGAAAAAAATAAAACTTTGAATGTTAAACATGTAATTATTTCAATTTTAGCCATAGTAAAACTGACTTTATTATGGTTGGACTTTTTAGTAGGTAAACAACTAAAGGAATTCTGTTGAAACAGAGAAGGCAGCTATGGAAATTTATTTTATGACTAAGACATTTTAGTAATTATGCAATTTATTTTTAATGGAATAAGCACACATGAATTAAACTTCATAATGCTTTTTGTCTGGACCTATACCATTAAATGAGACATATACCAAAAAAAAAAGCAAAATATTTATGTGCTGCTTGCAAAGCAATTGAAATATTCAAATTTATGATACTTAAAGCAGATGAAACACTTAATAGAAATAATGCCCCCACTGAAATGCCAGAAGGTATCTGCTAACTTAATTTTAAAATTTCATTATATAAGACAAAAAAACTGTACCTAGCCATGATACATTTGAAATGCTGGTTTATTTTTTTTCCTTAGGTCCCAGGATAATGATTTTGCAGTTATGGAGAATGCTTCTGTGTAAATAGACTCTTCCTTCAGGAAAATAAGAAATGGCTAATAAACAAGCTTGGTATTTTCAAAGGCAATTAGTACAGCTTGAAATTAGATATGCTAATTAGCAATGCTCCAATAAATTGGTGGTTGGTACACAGATTTCTCTCTTTAGATCTACAAAAATGCACAATCCAAACCAATCCAAAAATGCAAATCCATTTAAACCAGTGTAGAGATTTTAGCATTCTACTCATGGTAAGTAGCAGAGTTGGTTATGGTAATTTGAGGGGTTTTTCTTGTTTATGAGGCAATAACCATAGTCCTGAACATAAATTTTTAGGCCAAAGGTGTTTATTACCAAAGGTGTTTATTAGCCTCTATGCAACTTTTAATGTACTAAGTATTAGTCTCAAATTACAGTCACACTATAATGCTGGTTAGTATATATGTTATTTTTTCTGTTGCTGTTGTTATCATTGTTAATGGTTTTGGTGTTATTAACATGTATAGCACTTTTTTAGACATGCTAGTGACTTAATTAAGAATCAGGACATTTCCAGATAGGAGGGAAAGTTGAGGGACTCTTTCTGTTACATTATTCTGGAAAAGAATTGGGCTGATCAGGCCTCCTACCAGATTCAGCCTTTTGTTCACTGGTCAGAGAACAAGAATTTTAAGTAAGAATATTACTGACAAAATTTCTTGGAATTGTGCATTTTTCTCCTCCCCTATAACTTAAAATACTATCATAAACGTTAGGTTATGAACTGAGTTATTAAAGACTTCACTGGAAAACTCTGACCCGCACAATTTTAGTCTAAAAGTTATATCTAAATTCTACACTAACTGATTCATTTTAGTAAGGAACTATTAAAGTTCCTTATTAAAGGTTTATAGATGATCCTTAAACTTCAAATATCTTACCTATGTTTACTGAAAAAAATTTGGAAAATAAAAAGATCATACAGAGATGTAGTGATACAAATATAGCAAATATTGCATGGTTAGCAGCTCTCACTAGAACCAGAGGGAAATAATTGTCTGATCAACCCTCTTATCCATAGATAAAAGATAGTCTTGAAAATTTTTGAAAACTGCAACTTTTTCAGCCTAAGAATCATATTTTCTGGCAGTGATAGGTATCCTATTTGGTAACTTTAGCTCCCCACCCATTACAGAAGCATGTACATCCCTTCATCCCTTTCAGCTTATTCCATCTTTTTCTTTCTTTCCTTGTTATTATTATTTTTTTTGTCTTTCAGATTCTTCTACCTCCTCCACTTTCTTTGCTTTGCTTCTTTTGATGTCATTTAAGTTTGATAGTATTCAAGTTCTGCTTCTCATATTCAGGCAAATTTTGAAAAATTCCAAGTAGACTTTAATTAGCAGCTCTGTAGAATGCATAAAATGATTTGCCTTCTTGTCCAGAAACTCTGTTGGTATTCTTACAGATATTTTTTTTCTGTATAAAGTCCATTTTTACTAGATCTCATCAAGCTCACTGGAGAGTTTTATCATTCTCTAAACACAAGGAAACTTCAATCAGCGTTATGTCTCATAAAACCCTAGAGTATAGTTCTCAGATGATATTTTTCTCCCATATCTATTCATTGGTATTTGTCACTTATGTGGATAATTCAATTATGAAAGATAATTTGTGCTTAATGAACCACAAAGATCTTGCCATTTATTGTGCACTGTGCACAATAACTGTCCAGCTTAAAAATTTCAAAGGTAAATGACATGGATATCAGTTTATATGACCAAGGGGGTGAAAAAATCAAATCTCAGATCTGAAGATCATTTTAAAACAAGTAATGATTCCTGAATCAAATTCTGCCACCTCCAGCATTAGAGAAAAAATCATTCAGATTGACTTGAAAAAATTTGCTTGTGACTATTTCTATAAAATTCAGGGAGAAGATGGGTGTCACTATAGAGAGTAGCTGTACGTGCATTAGAAAATTTCACTCTAGTGTAAGCATGTGCTCTAGCATAAGATATATATGTACTTAGTGATTTTGTAAGTTAGAAAATTATTTTTTTAGACTGAAGCAAATGTTTCTCTTTGTGCAGTAAATTCAAAGTCTCTTTCTAGGAAACAAATAAGATAAATCTCTTAACAGACTATTAGCCTATGAGATTTTTCTGTATGATTTTACCTGTCTGCAGTCCTTTCTTTCTTGTACAATTACCAACAAGGACAAGATGTCCAAAACCTCCTGGTGAAGATTATATTTTAATTATTTTGTGATGCTTTTAAATTGGATCTCTTGCAATCAGATGCTGACGAGGTTTACTTTTTTTAAAACAAGTCATGACTTTAGCCAAACCTAAAAGATACAGAAAATTATCCTCTCTAGTAGCCATTTAGATTCCAAGTTTCTGTTTCTATCTTTTTTTATTCAGTAGATAAAACCTTGTCACTGCATCCTGTTTTATGTAGCATTGCTCTCTAAAATCTTTTTTCCTGTTTCTATCCTCGCATTTTCCAGTTTTTCCTCTTCTGTGATATCCTGTTTCTCTGTATTGATAATGTCTCAACTTAGTGCTGTCAGCAGACTTCATCACTCACTACCAGCTTCTGTGCCATGGTGACTAATTGGATTAATAATAAAAACAACATTACTAACACCTTTATCTAAAAATACAAATGGCTATTTATATTTCAATAATAAAATTCAGAGTAAAACAGCAACATGTGGAATGGTGTTAAATGTTGATTATTCCTATAGGACTGATAGTAACTATATGCTAGATGGCTTTCTTGAATTAATATTTTTAATTAAACAAATATAAATTTCAAGTAAATACACCTGGACTTTTAATTAAATAGATTACTCAAAATAAAATATAAATATGAGATTGACCTTCTCTCTTGACTTTATGTTTAAAAAAGCTTACAACAAACCTTAAAATTAATAAATCTTCAGGATAATTCCATGAGAAGACTGAGACTACAGATAGCTCCTTTAGATGGTAGTGGAAGCTAACCAGATCCTATCTGATGCATCTTTCACAGAAGATGTCAGGGTTTTTTGGTTAGTTAAAAATTTATGGTGAAGATTGTCCTAAACCAGAAAATATTAAAAGCATATTTCAATTTTCAGACTAAAGCTGCTTAAAAATTATTTAATCAAACTGGAATTAGGTAAAAAAAAAAACAAAGTCTTGAAAAAATGTTCAACAGAGAACAGAGCTGCTAACAGAAATGGGATTAAAAAATCTAATTCATCAAGACTGTAATTTTTTTATTGTACACCAGTTATATGACAGATTAGAACTGAATGCTTATTTCATTTTCATAATCTTCATTACTGTTTCAAAAAATATAACTATACTTTTTACAACTAATTGCAATGCACACAACTCTTAGGAGAAATGCGTATTAGGAAGGAAACAGTAGTAGGAGTAAGCTGTATAAATAGAGTTCTAATTCTAAACTATGTCATTGATGAAGTGTTATCTTGCCAGTGTCCAGATTATTAATGATTGTAAATTGTCTTAACATCCAGTGCTGACAAACAATGTGCATGTATTGAAGCAGTATTTTACAAAATACAAATAGTATTTGTACCTTCTTCCCTCCTCACACAGTTAGATGCTAAGGACATGCCCGATCTACACAAAGTTTTTATAAATGGGCAGAGAAAAATCTAGAAATAGGCCCTTTTCAAACTCACATGCTTGTTTCTACTTCTGTACAGCTCCACTAAGGAGCAGCAGAGCAAAGTGGCTCTGCAAACCCAGGAGACGGAGCTGAGCTGTGGGATTCACTGCAGGACAGAGGGAAGGCTCGAGGCCAGCCAGGCGCTGTGCTGGGCAGCTGAACAAGCTGAGCAGGGCAGCTCTGGAGGCAGCAGCTGGGGCAGACAAGAGTCCAGTTTCACCTACACACCCTCTGTGCATGGTAGGGTCAGCCTCAAGACAAAGGACTATCTGGTGGGCAGATTAGAGATATCAGACCACTTTCAAAGCAAAGCTGCCAAGCTGGTTAGAGATCTTGAATTTTAGAGTAAGTCCCAAGCAGAAGAGGCACTGAACTCTGCTGAGCATCACAAAGACTGCTTCTTGCAGTCCTGAGGTGGCCATCAGCCCAGATGTCCGAAGTCCCTCCTGAGGAGAAACACAGACCCAGAAGATTATTAGTTTTCGAAAGGAAAATTCTTCAAAACTTGTGAACCATATTTAAACAAATTAAATTCTTTTGTAAAGTTAATCCATTACTCTAATCTCATAAGAAATCTCAACACATTTAAATGCATTTCCAAGTAAAATATATTAATTTTAAATAAATTAAAACCTCCTAATATAAATCACTACCGTAACAATATACCAAAAATTAGGAAAGACTATATCTATATCTTTCTACAGAGTTATCTGAGTTCCTATGTGGCTTCAACATTTAAATAGGTATTGAGAGAAATTACTAGTTTTTATTTTTGATGGCATTATCAAAAGAGAAAGCATGAAAATTTACACAGAAGCTGTTACACAGGTTTTAAAAGGACTCTGAATCTCCTCTATTTCTTTGAGAAAGTTTGAGAAAGTCTAAACACTACATTGCTGTGGGAAAGTGATTAAGTAAGTAACAAGATAATTGGTATTTCCTCTGTTACAAAGGAAATGGCCATTCCTGTTCCACATCATTCTGCATCAATGCTTAGTATGCTTCTGTAAGATAATTGCCATCCATATGCAAATCAGTAGCATGAAGCAGAAAATAAAGATTTTTTTAAATGTTACTTTCCCCATAAACATCTTCATCACTGATGCGTCGTACTCTAATGGTTTCTGGACTATTTCTTGTTATTTTATTTTCTGGATGCAAAAAAAGAAATCTGGAAAACTCAAGGAGGATGGAAAAAAGTCTCATTAGTAAAAATAAAAAGGAAATCTTTTATAAGATTTCAAAATAGATGTAAGAAAGGTGTGACAAAACATGAATAAGAATCTACAGTATAATCTAAACTAGAAAAAATTCTCTGTTTACAAAGCATGTACAGTACTCACAAAGAAAGCAACATGAAAAAAGAAGCCTTTCGTTTCCAGAACTTATGTTATTGTATTTAGCATATCAATCTAGTCTTCTTTAGGAAGCCAATCCAACTTCATTGAAACTTCAAAATTAAAGACAATGAAGGATGTTAAGTGAATGCTATCATGCTCAATATACTGACTCATAGAAAATAATTACTTGTCTTACAGAGAAGACATATGCAGGCAATGCAGCACTTCAGTGTTTCTTAAAGAGACTGTCTTTCACAGACTGCATAAAAATGCAAATGCCAGTTTCTTGCTCTATAGTACACGATACCCAGTTCTACATCGTAGCTTCTTGCTTCAAATTATAAACTAGTGTCAATGAAAATAGCATATACAACATCATACTGCATAGATACTATGGAATATTAATCCCAACATTATCGGGTGGGATGTGCCTGGGCTCGTCTGGCCCTCGCTGCTGGGCCAAAGGCGGCAGCTGCGCTGTTTCACCTCAGAGATACCTTTGGCCGGCTGGATGCTGCAGCTGGGCACTCGGAACAAATCCAGGCATAGTAGGAACTCAGTTTACCTCTGGTGGAAAAGGTTCAGGGGACGGTGAAGAGAAAAGGAGAGGATTCTGTCGTAGAGTTTTAATCCAGAGTTTTATTCCAGGATGACAGACCTCTGAATCTTGTAGCAGCTCCCAACAGAATCCAGACTGCATGGTCCCATCTCCTTTTAAGCCTGGGGACAGGGGGAGGGGAAAGGAGAGGTTGGCACACCTGGGGGGTTGGGATAGGTGAAACAGGAAATGGCATCACACTGCAACATCTCCCCCTAGTTTTGTTTAAAAAGAAGAGGACTGTGTTTATGGTGCAGAAAGCTTGCCCAAGCATGGTTGGTAAATCAGTTCCTCCTCTACAGGAGGTTCAGTGCTTTCCACTGAGGCTTCCAAATGGTAAACTTCAGGAGGGGGAGATGAGCTTGAAATCAACTTGAGAACCATGCATTTGACTAGTCCAAAAACAATGCTAACAACTACAACAACAATAACTAAACACAGTTTTCAGAATAGATCCCAGCCAGCCTGAGAGTCCCCAGCCTTTGAACAGTCGACTCAGCCAGTCCTCAGTTTCTCTCTTGATGTCCGAGGTCTTTTGCCGAGGTAGTCCATAAGTTCTTTGGGCTGAGGGACTATCCAGGAGATCGCTGGCGGGATGATTGTGAGTAGGACGAGGAGCAGGTTTGGTCTCATGTCTCAAGACTACACATGAACTGTGGGATCTAAACTGGTACAAGGAACTTAAGACAAACTATTCCAGATAGGAGGCATAAATGGAATTTCCTCCAGACAATGCGTGCGGCATTTCCTTCTCCAGGTAGCATTGGCAACCTGGGGCGTTTCTGTAGATTTCTCTGAGACCTTGGGAACATAGGGCCTTACCCATTTGGAAGGAACTCACTTTAACCCAGAGGGGGTGGACACACAGGCTTCTCCACATCCCCAAGTAACCAATTTGTAAGGTCCCACCATCTTCCAAGTCTCAGGGTCCTTTACTAAAACCGGAGGCTTTTCTCTCATCAACATACGACTGCTCCCCCCAAAGTGGCGTAGGATGGGCAGGATCAGGCTGCCAAAGGAACAATTCAGAAAATTTATTGTGAACAATAATCTGGACAACCAGATGTGGGGAGGTTCCACCTTCAGAACCTGTTGTTGCTGGTCCAGGACTCTTTTAATATCACGGTGATTCCTTTCTACAATGGCTCGACCTGTAGGGGAATAGGGGATGCCAGTTTTGTGCTCTACTCCCCATTGCTGCTGGAAGATCCTGAATCCTTGGATTTGTAGGCAGGTCCATTACCAGTTTTCAACTCCTTGGGGATGCCCATGAAAGAAAAAGCCTGTAAGAGGTGCTTAATGGCATCGATAGATGACTCTCCTGTGTGGGCAGAGGCATAGACCACTCCAGAAAAGGTATCTACATTAACGTGAACGTATTTCTGCCGTCCAAATGACTGTATGTGTGTAACATCTGTTTGCCACAGTTCACAACTGTTCAACCCCCTTGGGTTTGCTCCTGTACTCACTGTAGGGAGTGCATGTTGTTGGCAATTTGGGCATGTGGCCATAATCGCTTTGGCCTATTCTCGAGTGATGTGAAACTGACAAACTAGGCCAGGTGCATTTTGGTGGAAAAGCTGGTGGCTGATTTTTGCCTGTTCAAAAACATTTGGGAGAGTGGCCATCTCTGCAGGTGCAGCAAGGGCATCTGCCCTTCTGTTGCCTGGCAAGTCAGTGTGTGACCTGACAGGCATCATATCAAATGGTTGCTCCCGGTGAGTGACTAACTTTACAAGTTTTGAGAGCAATTCTAAAAGTGCGATGTTAGACACTTCTTGCAGTATTGCTTGATCTGCCCTGGATACTACTCCTGCCACATATGCAGAACCTGTAATAAGATTGAATGGTTCTGAGAACCTTTCAAAAGCCCTAACAACTGCAGCCAATTCAGCAACCTGAGGTGAACCTTCCACCTCAGCAATGTCCATCTCTCACTGCTGGGTTTGAGGATCCTTCCAAGTCATAACAGACTTGTGGGACCACCAGGACGCATCTGTAAAAACAGTCAGAGACTTTTTTAAAGGTCTCCTACTCTGAGCACTTCTCAATTTCAGAATAAATTGAACATCTTGTTCGAACATTTTGTGGGCAGGCAGCTCTACAGAAATTTGTCCTGCATAGGAATCCAGAGCAAACTGCAACACTTCATTTTCTCAAAACAATTGTTCCAATATTTGCATAGTATTTTGACCCAATTTTACCTCAATTGGAATGTGAAAGCACTTAAAGTCGCATCCTGCTAACTCCCTGATCCAGGTCCTTGCTTTCTGGATCAATTCTGCTACCAACTCCTGAGGCATTGTCATTCTCTTGGACCTTTTGTGAGTGAGGAAAACGCATTCTATGATCAAGAGAGAGTCCCTCTGGTCCTGGCCCTTTTTAGGTGTGTCCTTTGCCTTAGGTGCTTGTTTTTCCTCCCACTGGAAAATGATTCCATGGAGGTGTGGCGACTTACCTAAGATGATAAATTTAAATGGCAGGTCAGGCCAACATCGGTTGGCCAGTCTTGTGGACATTGCAATCTGAACCTTTTCTAGAGCTTTCCTTGCCTCTGGGGTAATAGACCTAGGAGCACCTGGGTCCTCTCCCCCTTTCAATAAATTGAAAAGAGGGGCAAGGTCTTTGTTAGTCAGACCGAGCCATGGCCTTACCCAATTCAAAGACCCACACAACTTGTGGACATCTGCAAGGGTCTTGATCCTTGGATTGATTTCTAGTTTTTGAGGAACAATGGTTCTGTTTCCAGTTTCTAAGCCCAAATATTTCCAAGTTGGCATCTTTTGAATTTTCTTTTCCTGGAGCTTGAACCCTGCAACAATCAATGCATCGATCATTAGGTCAAGCACATGTGTGAGTAAATCATCATTGGGGGCACACACAAGGATATCATCTATGTAATGATAGATTATGGCTTTTTCTGTGGCTGCATGCGCTGGGGAAAGCAGGGAAGAGACATACCACTGGCAGATTGCTGGCGAGACCTTCAGGCCCTGAGGGAGAACTGTCCAATGGTACCTTTTCATAGGGGCTTCCATGTTGATGGTGGGGACCGAGAATGTGAAATGCGGTCTATCGTCAGGGTGTAGGGGAATATGGAAAAAACAATCTTTTATATCAATAAAAGCTAGTTTCCAATCTTGGGGAAGCATTGTTGGGGACGGCATACCAGGTTGGGGAGAGCCCATATCTTCAATGACATTATTAATTTGTCGGGGGTCGTGGAGGATCCGCCATCTCTTTTTGTCAGCTTTCTGAATGACAAACACTGGAGAGTTCCACGGGGACGTGGTCTCCACAATGTGACCCTTTTTCAATTGCTCTTCCACTAGCTCCTCAAGCAGCTTTTTTTTTTGTTTACTGAGCGGCCACTGTTTCACCTCAACTGGTTTGTCTGTTTTCCACTTCAGTTTTTGGGTGGGGCGCTGTTGTTCAATGGCCGCTGTACAAAAATGCTGTGGAGAGTCTGGAATATCATTCGTGACACCCCACTGGGCCATTAAATCTCTCCCTAACAAAGGTTCCGAGTAATCTAACACAAATGGACGGATATTTGCCAATTGTCCGTTTGGTCCCTCTATTTGGATGATGCTTTTGGATTGTCTTGCCAATTGCAGGCCTCCTACACCTTGAACATGACCAGCAACGTTTTGCAAAGGCCAATGTGCTGGCCAGTCTTGTACTGGGATCACTGTGCAGTCTGCACCCGTGTCTACAAGCATCTCAATGTCTTTTGACTCCCCACCCCCCCTGACATTACACCATAATTTGGGTTTGTCTTTCCCAATAACTTGGACCCGGGCAACTGTGGGTCCTTGTTTTTCGGTGCCTTCAGGCAAAAACAGCACAGGGATAGCTTGTGCAACAATTTGACCTTTGGGAAGAAACAGCGGTGGGTGGAAACAGTGCAGCCCGAGAACGAATTGCTCAGGATCTGATGTTGTCATTCCTGGAGCAATTTCAATCTCATGTGGTGTGTGTTTGGCGTCCCCAATGACGATGTACTAAACTACGAATTTGGTGCCAAGTGCCCTTCTGTTCTGGATTGACAGAGACAAAATGCCAGTCAGTGTCTTTCAGGTGGAGTGATTCTGTCAGCTGCAACCTGTAAGGCCCATTGACAGAAGACGTGGTTAACATAGGTTCACCTAAATCATAACAAAGGTTATTTTGTTGCACTTTCAACAGTGGACCAGCAAAGGTGGTCTTTGAAGTGTCTGCTTCACTTACAGAAATAGTAATATTACCACCCGCTTGGTTTGTTTTGCTTCCCTTATTCCCTTGGCCTGCTCTTTTTGTGTCTGCACACCTGGCAGGCTAGTGCTCCCCTTTCAGTTTTTTTGTTGTTGCTGACCCCCTGGGAGTGCTCGTAATTCTCCTCCTGTGCCATTTCTAAATTCATCAAATTGCTTTTTCAGGGGGCACTGGTTACTCCAATGCCCAAGGTTATTGCAAAGCAGGCATGGCTTTGTGGGGTCCACCATTGCTGGTCGTTGCTGCTGCCCA
Source organism: Molothrus aeneus (assembly GCF_037042795.1). Taxonomy (NCBI): domain Eukaryota; kingdom Metazoa; phylum Chordata; class Aves; order Passeriformes; family Icteridae; genus Molothrus; species Molothrus aeneus. The sequence continues at coordinate 139,504,219 of NC_089646.1, read as the reverse complement.
GGGTACTGCTGTGCTGAGGGAATGGGCGCAGGGCTGGCAACGGTGACATGCTCTGGTGGTCTTGGCAGCAGCCTTGGTCTGGTGTCTTCTGCAACAGTCATCAGAGGCACTTTCCTGTTACAAACTAGAAGCATATCTTTTAGTCTAGGGGGAGGTTCTACAGGGAGACTCAAAATTGCCGCTTGACACTGTTCGTTTGCATTTTAAATGCCATTTCCTCTAAAACCTCTTCCCTTGCATTCTCTTTTTTAACTTCTATTTCAATGGCTCTAGTTAACCTTTCTACAAATTTCAGAAAAGGCTCTGATGGTAGCTGCTTAATCTTACTGTAGGGCTCAAAAGGCCCCTCAGGTTGGAGGGAAAAGAATGCTTTTTCAGCTGCTTCCTTTACTTTCTCAAATGTTTCTACAGGAATTGTGGTAGCTTGGATTGAGGGTGAAGACCATTGACCTTCACCGGAGAGATGCTCAATGGTAATTGACATGCCATTAGCATCTTTCACTGTGTTTGGATCAGCATGCAAGACTGGGAGAACCTCTTTTAACAATTGTTTCCATGCTAATTCCCATTGAATTCTGTAGAGGTCACGAGGCATGAGAAAAGCTGTTTTAAATCATGTGGGACTACTACAGTCCTACTCAATTCAGAATTTAAAAGGCCACGGAAATATGGACTGTGTGGGCCATACTCCTGGTGAGATTTACAGACCTCTTTAATCAATTGTCATCCAAAAGAGCTCCAGTTAGCAGTTGGGGCCGCTCCTCCTTGTGCTGCAGGCTGATATGAAACAGGAGCAAATGACAAAGTGGGACCCTGTATTGGGTCTGCAGCTTCCTGCCCTGTATCCTTTGAATTGGAAGCAACGGGATCACAGATACAGCTGTGAGGAAGTGCAGTGGGCGTGCCCCCACCGTGGGAACCCGGGGAGGGGGCGGGGACACAAGGGGAACAGGGGGCGGGGACACAAGGGGAACAGGGGGCGGGGACAGGGGGCTGGCAAGGGGCGGGGATACCATGGGAACAGGGGGCGGGGATACTGTGGGAACAGGGGGCGGGGACACCTGGTGACCTCACATTGGCAGACGCCCCCTGGGAGGAGTAGAGAGGTGGAGCTGAGGGTACTGCAGGAAAGGGGGGAGGACGGAAGATGTGACGAGGAACAGGAGGAGAGAGGGATGGGGAAGGAATTTTGGGATGCTTGAGAGGATCTTGTTGAAGAAGACGACCAGGTTTGGGATGGTGCCATGTGGCATCCTCCATCTTGGGTACCCCCTAGGGACTGGGGGCCATTTTGGGCATCACTGCTCTCTGAAAAGCTAACACGTGCTCTGGGTTTCAGAGCAGGGGACACAGGGTTTTGGGAAAGTTTCCACGCAGTCTGGCCAGAACCTTGTGGACAAGGAAACTCAGGCATGGCATCACACTGCAACAGATATTATTCATTGTCCCATGCATCCAGTGGTACTGGAAAGAAAAATGATATAATGTGCATGCAAACTGACAGCTAGATTCCTATCTAACCTCACTGCAAAACGCTTATTATGTTTGTATGAATGTAAAGCATATCACAGAGTATCATAATAAAGGAATGTTATATCTGACTTTTTAGCAATATAGATTTTTATTCAATTACTGTTGAATAGACTGTGATTGTGGTTTCTAGATATATTAGCAAAACGTATTTCAAAATTTGTTGAACTATCTAAATCCAAAGTTATTTGAGTACCTACTTGAAATCACAAAAAACTGTATTAACAAGTTTAAAAAATACAGGAAAATAATATGTGATAGTACTCATCTTTTTTTCTTTTTTTTTTGTTTTTGTTTTTGTTTTTCTTGTTGTTTTTGTTCTAAGAATTAATTACCAAAAGAAACAGAATAAATAATAATAATTTGTACAAAGATATTGCAAAGTCAATAATTCCAGGGAATGATATGTAATGTACATATTCAACAACTGTATCACACTCAGGGAGGAGGCTGGGGGTACACAATGAGTTGGGAGGAGGCACAGCCAGGACAGCTGACCCCAGCTGACCTAAGGGGCAGTCCAGACCATATGGTGTTGTGCTTAGCATATAAAGCTGGAAGAAGAAGGAAAGGGGAGACATTCAGTGTGATGGTGTTTGTCTTTTCAAGTCATCATTCTGCATGATGGAGCCTTGCTTTCCTGGGGGTGGATGAACACCTGCTTGTCCATGGGAAGTGGTGAATTAATTCTTGGTTTACTTGGCTTGTATGCTTGTATTTTCCTTTGCCTATTATTTGTCTTTATCTTAACCACCATGGTTTAAACCCATCCAGTGACTAAACCACTGCAGCCACTTGCCCCACTTCCCCCCTACCAACATCCCTGGTGAGACAGAGAGGAGAATCAGATAAAGGTAAAAACTGTGAACATTAAGAACAGTTTAAGAAGAAGAGGAAGAACAACCAGGATAAAAATAATTCCTTATCTGTAATGGAAAAAAAAAAAAACCAAACTAAAACAAAAAAAGGATAAAGAGAGAGAGAGAAACAAAACACAAAACACAGGAAAAACAAGTGATACACATACACAATACAATTGCTCACCACCTGCTGGCCAACCCCAGCCTTTTCCCAAGCACTGATAAGGCCCTCCTGGCCAGGTCCTGCTAATTTATAGATTGAGCATGGTGGCATGGTATGGAATGTCATTTTGTCCAGTTTGGCTTAGCTGTTCTGGGCATACTCCACCCCAGCTTCTGGTGCAACTCTCCACTGGTGAAGAATGGGAGACTGAAATTCTTGGACTCAGTGCAAGCACTGCCCAGCAACAACTAAAACATCAGTGTATTGTCATTCTTTTACTAAACCCAAAGTATAGCACTGTAGCTGCTACTAGAAAAACAGAGTTATTGCAGAGAAAACCAGGACATCAACCCACAAGTTTTTTTACATTTATTCTTCCAATCTTTTCCCCTATCCTCTCCAGGGAGAAGTGAATGAGTAGCTGTTTTGTGTGCTTAGATACTGACCGGAATTAATCCACAGCACTGCCCTCCAATAGAGGTATATGACTAAGGTTATTAGACTAAATTTATCACTGGATTTATTCAGAATTTTTATGAGGCATTACATTGTGTTCCTTAAATTAAAAGACATCAGAAATAAATACAATTCTTTTTCAAAATATTTGTCTCTGCATTCTTGTCTAAAATGTCACTTGCAGGTAGGAAAAAAAATCCATTTGCTATCATCCAATTAGTGAGAGGTGCCTCTGCCTGAATTAAGCTAAAATTTAAGTGTTCCTTAGTGAAGTTGCCTGTGAATAATATTGTTATATGTTCAGTCACTTTTGCAGGCCTTTTTCACACTTAAAATACTAAAAGGCAATCAGCATTTTCCTTAAACTATATGATTTGAATGTTTCCAAGGTGATCTACAAAAGGACACTTGAGTGGCACAACTTAGATTGCTAAGGATTGTGAAAGACCTTTTCATATGCTGAAGTCAATAGTGTGGATTCTATTTAAAAGTGAGGTAGAAAGATAAAAGAAATGGAAAAGAGAGAGGTCAAGAAAATGTGAGAGAGAATGAGAGAGAGAGAGAGAGAGAAGCAGATGATAATCAGCACCCAGGGATCCAATGGCATCCCTCTGGTCTTCCTTCACATCGGGCTTCTAGGTGGTGAGGGTCCCAGAGTTCTTCTTCTGAGGGTGTAACTTTTATACAGTCCAAGTTCCAGGCATCCATAGAGGCTGTTCCCAGGCTGTTCCAGTTACCAACAGAGGCTGTGCCCATAAGTTGGGGTGATCTCTGTGTGACTGGTGATTATGTATAAACAGTCACCTCCTTTCTCACAGTTTTCCACAGTGAGAATTTTTGTCTGGATTAATTGACCATGATGTGCTCACCAGATCTTCCTCACCAGGCTTGAAATTAGTACCTTCCTGTTGTAAATTTTTCCTGTCTGTGTTTATTTCAAGTTCCTGCAGTGGTGGTTTATCTTATGCAATTTCCTTCTGTGGCCTTGACAGTGTTCTGAGAGAGGCAACAATATTCTTTAAACACTTACAGCTGTAAAAATTTCCAAATATCATGTTGTCATGTAAAAAAAATGAGTTACCATTGAGAAAAGAGGGAGAGGATGATTCTGAGTCACAGGAAATGGATTAACATCTTGGACAATTAGATAATTTATTAAAATACAGTCAGAGCTATGAAATTGGTGGAGGTCCCAAAGTTCTGAATTATAGTTTCCTAAGCAGAATATCAGTAATCAGTCAACTTCTCTATGGTGCTTGTATTTACAATTTAAAAGCTATTTAAGATTTTTTAGACATTTGCTCATTTGAGTGAGTATATTTACATGTGGGTAAAACCCTGAACACTTTTAAACAAATATAGCTTAGAATGTAAATTTCACATTTCAATAGGCTAAAAATATATAATTTAAGTGTGGTTTTTTTTAATTTGAATTCCTTCATATTAGTTCAGTCTTGCTTGTTTGGAAGAGATAAAATTATGTTAAAACTAATCCACATTTTTCCAGGAATTAATTTTATGCTCATAATTTATGCTGAGTCCAGACTACTGACTCCAGGCAAGGGGAAATAAATGAGTACAGTGTGAGAGTGATTATGAAATAAGTATTTATTCAGATCCTTGACCATATAGCAGGACTATAAAATACTGCAGTTACTGAATGGTGAAAAAAATACCTGGCAATATAGGTTTGATGGATTATACATTTTATATGGATACAATCCTGCAATAGATTTTCTAACAGAGCAGAGCACTTCTCAGCATTTGTGTTTAAGGGGAAGAGGTGAACATAGAGAAAATCACAAATTGGAAATATTGCTGAGGCACACCTCTCCTGCAGAGTCCCTGACCAGAGCTTACCTGGTCTGTCAGCCCTTGTGAAATACGTGTCATACATTACTCTTGTGACACCTTGAAGACACATACTCACATCTTCACCTAGTGAAATTAGCTGTAAAATTTCAATTTTCCTAGAGAAGTTGTCTATGAAAGCGATTGTTATATGGTCAGTCACTTTTTCATTTTTTTTAAGTGCCAAAAGACATTCAGCATTATTTTCCTGAAATTATATAATTTGAATGCTATTCAGAATGATCTGCAAAGGACGCTCAAGTGACATAACTTTGATTGCTAAGGATTATGAAGGGTTTTTTCTGATGCAGAAGATAACAAGACAAAGGTGGCACAGTTCATTCATATATGTTTAGCAGGCTCAAAAATTTCTAAGTTTGCCACTCGTGAGTCCAGGTGAAGATAAATTAGATTTATCACTCAGAGGAGACACTGATATCTCTGATCACTACTCAGATAGGTGGATATTGTGGATGAGAAACTGGGTAAGAACTGGCAATCCAGGAAGCCAAATGTATCCTGGGCTGTATCAAAAGCAGTGTGGCCAGGATGTGATGGCTCACTCTCACATTATATCTCTGCAGGGACACTGGGTCCAGAAAGTGGGCTTATTATAAAGGTCCCTTCCAATCCAAACTGTGGTATGATACCATGATTCCATGATTCTGTCTTCATGAGTCAAATAATCAATATATGTATTTAAATCATGTGATCATTATTAATGAGAAGGGAAACCTTGGGGATATGATAGCTATCTATTATTGCATTATTCATATAAACATCAGTTCAGTTTTCAGACAATTAATAAAGCACATGATAAGTTATTTAAAAAGAACAGAATATAAAATTATTATAAACCTACAATTTCCTTCCCAATGAATACATACTGCAGCACTGTTGAAAGTAATGGAAAGGCTAACAAAGAACTGACAGCATGGCCTCAGATTTTCTGATGTTCATTTTAACTACCTTATTGTGCTATGAAATGTGATAGATCTTTAGAAACCACCTATAGGACAGGTGACAGTGTTTAGCAGACATACGAAAATATAACAAAATCCTGGGAATCTATTGCCTTTTAACTGCTCAATTTCTTTATGTTGAGCATCTTCAGTTTAATAACAAGCAAGTTATCAACAGAAAAAGAAGATAGGGAGAAATGTCTGCAAGGAGCTCAAGAGGCCAAGGTCCTGGAAAGCAACAGCATAAAAATACAAGTAAATAAATTACTTCATAAGCTTCAAGGGAGATAATACTTGTTAACTAGATATTCACTGAGACAAAGTTAGACTAAAGCTATGTCTTTTGGGGAATTCTGGCTGAATCATTGTTAGCTGGAAACTGATAAGGCCATTCTAATATGGCCTTTAGGCAAATGCTTTATCTGTCAAGATATTTATGATCAAACAGGTCTACAGTCTAGATTTCAGAGTATGATTGCAGGGTACAGTCAATACCTGTGTAGTTTAACAGATATAAATGTTCCGTACTAGATGATGACTGGGAAGTGTTGTTACATGTTTATACTTTCCATATTGTGTAGAGAGAAACAGATACTGAAGAGAATAATGGGAACACTAAAATTACTGTCAGGAAAAAAAAAGGACTAATGATTTTACAGAGGGCTTGGTCTTTGAGTTATAATATAGCTAGAGAATAAAAGAGCAACAAACTCCAGAGACCCACTGGCATCCACTAATTCATCTTGTAAAAGGGCACTGGGGTTAAAGCATCTAGAAGCTGTCTCTTCAATTACTTTAAAAGGCTAAAAGAACGATGATCTTTTTCTAAGTCCTTGTTACACTGGATAGTCCCTGCAGGTAAAAAAAGATAATCAGACTGACAAAATGCAGTGAATGGACAGTTAGTACTTTTTACTGCACAAGCCAACAGCCTGGAGACAAGGGAGGAATGTCAAGTCCCAGTTTATTATTGCTTCACTGGGCCTGTTAACTGTTGCTTTTTCCAGCTGCATGACATGGATATTTGGATGTCACTTGAATCTTTTCCTGCATGATCAGCTCCTCTTGAATGTTTGTTTCAAGCAATGGAGCAAATTGTAATCACAGTTACCACAGTGTAAATCAAGAGTAACTCCAGTCCAGGCACTGTTGTGTCACATTATGAGGCTAAACTCAGTTCAGAAAGAAACTCACTGAATAAATGCTGTGAACCCGCTAAAGAGTCTTTTCTGGCACAGAGGTGTGTGTCAAACTATCCCTTATATAGCTATCCAAGATCTCTGCAGCATGTGTGTTGGTTCTTTCCTCTGTAAACAACAAAGCTATTCTTTCCTGTCTTCCTGACTCATCCAGTCATTCTCCCACCTCCAGAGTTTCTACTATGTCTGTGTGCCTTTTAAGGAATAGGCGTGACAAAGAAGTTCTCTAAAAATATCCCCAAGAATTTTAACACCAGGATGAGAAATGCATGGGTTATTAAAATCTTTTTATGGTCAAAGAAAAAGATCACTTTTTGTTCATTTAACAAATATTGGTGTTATAACCTAAATCTAGTAATTGTTGGCTAGATAATTATTGCAGAATAAGAAAAATACTAATTCACCTAAAATTGTTAAATACACGTTTCTCAGCTATCACTGCTTCTCCTGGTGTTATGTTTGCCCTCCCCCTGCTCCTATGTCCTAAGTTTCTTTCTAGTGTTGGTGTGTGTGATGGAGTGTTATTGGGAATTTTTAATATCTGAGCTACATTGCCCAGACAGAAAGATATGATACTCATGCTGATAGATTCTTCTACACAGTTTTTTCTCTGCATTTCCCAAGGAGTCATTTTCATGTTTAGTGACATGATCTTTCTTCAGTGGCTTTGCACCTCCAAATTGACTATACGTGCTGGTGTGCTAGTACGTGTTGCCTGTTTCCTTTGTTGCACTCAGAATCGGTTTCTGTTACTGCTCATGGATAAGTTGTTTATAGCCAAGGGGTGTCTAGTGAAAAGCCTATGTCCTATGCCTATACTCCTCTACGCTGCATCCCATGTCCACACTTTTCAAGGACTCTGCTTTCCTATCAGGCCTGCATTACTCTACCCTACACCACTTCTACAATGGAATGAATAGCATCAGAAGACAAGGCAAGAGCAACTGGTGTCTTCTGTCTTGATAATGGTGGTCCACAACATTCTTACACCTACAGTGGAGAGATATATATTTGAAGAGTGAATTATTTGATGAAGGAGTTGGCTGTATGGATGCATCCAAAGTTGCAGTCAATGGCTCAATACCCAAATAGAAAACTAGTGTTATTCCTTAGAGTGTCCACACTGGGTCCAATTATATTTAATGTCTTAGTTCATTATACAGATGATGGGATGGAGTGTGTGCTCAACAAGTTTGCAGATGACAGCAAGCTGAGTGGTTCAGTCAATATTCTTGAGAAAATGGATAGCATCCAGATGGACCTGAAAAAGCTTGAGGAGTGGGAAATGTGGACCTCATGAAATTCAACAAGGCCAAGTGCAAGATCCTACACCTGAGTCAGGGAAACCAATCCCCACTATCAATATAGACTGGGCAGTGAATATGTTGAGAGTAGCCCTGTGAAGGAGGTGTTTGGAGATACTGGTGGCTTCACTTAGAGCAAGCCTAGCCAACCACAGCTTATTCTTGCAATCTTGGTATACAGTTCATAGACTGCTTCTAGCAATACTGTACTGTATGATTAGGCTATAGACTAACACAGAACTTGCAGTTATTCCAGTGGCTTATATTTTGTTTTTCTGGAATGACATCAGCAGCTGATATATTATGTAATTTGATGTGTGTGTGTATCACCTTACAAAAGAAGTGAGTCATCTTTTTATTCCATTATTTGCTTTTTGTTAAAGCCTACCTTTTTTATATTTATTTTTAAGTTGGAAGAGTATAGTTTCACTACTTCTCAGAAAGAGAAATAGAGAATCCATATGTTATTGTCTACATTCACCCTCATGTAAAGAACACAAAAACATTACACAGAAGAAAGATTATTGGCCTTAGTCCAAAACACAGGAGAGGAACTGTAGATAACATATTGAAAGAAATACAGCTTCTAAAATATCTGTAGGTAATGAAAATTCTTTATAAAGGGCTGAGATATGACATCTGTTTTTCTGCTGTATCTGTTCTTCTAATTGATGCTATTTCTCCTACTGTGATCTTTGCTGACTGCCTACTACATTAAGAGGAATTTTCAGGTGACACAAGGTAGGAATAAAAACACAATGGAAATCAACTAACTTGTTGACTTCTTAGATTTTTCATAGCATAAATTTCAAGTTCACTCTTTTAGTCCTGAAAAAAGCTTCACCAATTCATATTCATTATCAATCATCACTTGATCATATAATTACATGTGTGCTGGTATATTAAACAACTTTTCAAGTATGATATTAACTAATTGCAACTAAATCTTTCTGCATCATGGAAAAAGGAAAAAATTATTAACCTGATATTTTCAATAGGTCGATAGTGGATAAGTTCTCTTGTATCTTTTGGATATGCAATGCAATCATGATGATTTTAATTTTTTACAACAGCTTCTATAAACAAAGTCTTATGAAGATGATTTTTAAAAGTAAAAGAAAACTAAGCTGAAATTTTAAAAAACGTGATTTTGCAGGAAGCCAATGTCCTTATTTGACTTTAAAACTATGGGGTAGCTACCTAAACAATGTAGAAGGAAGAATTAAACACATCAGCATCCTAGCCATATACTCCCATGTTCATATTTCAGTCCTTCTAATTGCATACACCTGCACCAAATTTTTGATATAATTACTCTCTTTTTATTCAAGGGACTGCAAAATGCATTTTACAGAGCAGTTCCCCTGCAGGAATTCTGTACCAGTTTTAATATCTCCTCATAGATTTTTTACTCATTGTAATGTTATAAAGAACTCTTCTATCATCTTGTTAACATGGAAGCAGTTGCGTTTCCATGTCATAATTAAAGACAGAGAGGCAGAGAATATCTGGTGTTCCATTAGGTTGTCCAGAGAGCCACAGGAGTAGGAGGCAGAGACTTCATCTTGCTTCAGGTAGTTTGGTCTTACACACTTTACAACTACTTTTTAGTGTTAGAATATATGAGATGACTTTCATGCATAGAAATAGAATTTAAACAAGGAAAAGGGTCTGTGATGTGCTTCAAGCAGTGCTGCAGAAGATTGAATTTTTCTTGCCTAGATTTGAAACTGAAGAAATTGCATCCTCTGTAAGTACACTGCAAAATTTTAGAGCAGCCACATTCGCATTTTTTTTGCAGCATCCAGTGCCACCACTGTTCTCTGGTGGGTTGGGCAGAGGACCGTCTCAGTTGCTGATGCCAATGCACCCTACTTAATATCAAGGCATGATGTTGCTTAGAATTACCAATAAAGAGAATTTTATGTTCCAACTAAGTTTAGATAAATAACATTTTACATTATATTGCATTCTACATGCTTCTTTGGTTTACAGCTGTGATCGACAACTCAATGTCCAGTCATTGTCATTGGGACTGGATCTGTTTCCCACCTTTGTCCGCAAGATGGACAGTGGACTTGAATGCACCCCTAGCAAGTTTCATGATGTCATGGAGACACTGTGGTAATGTCAACATGCTGAAGTAAAGGGATGCCTTCCAGAGGGATCTGGACAGGCCTGAGAGGTGGACCTGTGTGAAGCTTATGAATCATAGAATTATAGAATTTTAAGTGTTGGAAGGGACATTAAAAGATCATCTAGTCCCAACCCCTCTGCCATGGGTGGGGATGCCACCCACTAGATCAGGTTGCTCAGAGACTTGTTCAGCCTGGCCTTGAACACTGCTAGGGTTGGAATATCCACAGCTTTCCTGGGCACCTTGTTTTGGGGTCTCACCACTCTCACAGTAAACAATTTCTTCCTAATATCTGATTTAAACCTATCCTCTCGCAATTCACAACCACTAACCCTTGTCCTGTCACTACATGCCCTCGTAAAAAGTCCTTCTCCAGTTCTCTTGTAGGGCTTTATGCAATGATAAGTTCTCCCTCAAACCTTCTCTTCTCCAGGCTGAATAACCAAAATTTTCACAATTCATCTTTATAGAAGAGGTGCCACAGCCCTCTGATCATTTTTGTTGTTTTTCTCAGGACGTGCTTGAACAAGTCCACACTCTTGTTATGCTGGTGGCCCCAGAACAGGGTGCATTACTCCAGGTGAGGTTTCACAAGAGCACTGCAGAGGGGAGAAATCACCTCCTTCAACCTGCTGGTCACATTTCTGATGTAATAAATATTGGCCAATGAGGTATGAATAAAGATTCCAACCTTTCAGGTGGAAATGGCCCTGAACAAACTTCTCCCATATCCTGAGAAGTCTGTGAAATTAGTACATTTTGCAGGGATTAATTTTTCAGTTTAATATATGACGAAAAAAATTAAAATAATTAAATTAAAAATAAAAAGTTCTGCTTTCAAAAATACCTTATTTTCTCAATTAATATTTTAAAATATTTTCAGATGCCTAAGATGGGAACTTGTGAAATTTTACCTACTGTTCACTATCTTTTTAGGAATTTCACCATTGTATTCTATCCAAGTCCTGCTGAAGTACTTATAGAGAATTTAGGAATACCTTGCAGTCTGCTAAAAAGCCCATGTTCAAGTAAATGTCCTTCCTGGGAGATCTAAAGCAGCATTTAAAAATGAGACACTGTCTCAGTGGTTTCAACAATGAGGCTAATTCTGGTAGGCCTGCTCAGGCACAAAGGTAATTAGGAAAGAAAATAGAAATGAATAGTCAAGCCAATGTTTATTAGCTCTGTCACTAACTATTCTGATGTATTTAAAACAGATATCTGAAAAAAAAATCCTATTGTAATGGTATTTCCATTTTTGAAGCAGTTGGATATATAGAATTGACCTTCTGATGCTGGACAAACACTAAAGCATGAACCACGATAATATGAATAGAGAAGCAGGTCCAAGTTTAAATACAGATATGAAAAACTTTATCATGGACTGAAATTGCCACATTATAAATAAATAAAGCTATAAGATGTACTCTCATTAACTGATTTTGGATCAAATTCTAACAAAATAAAAGTAAATATCTCTAGTAGAGAAAAGTAGAAATATTCCTCAGTCAATATTAATGGCTAGTCATAGAAAAACAGCTGTATGCAGTAAGGTAGGACTGAAACAGTAGAATTATATCTCAGGAATGGGAGGAAATTTCATAAGAACTTGAGACTAAGCTGCATAAAAATTAGATATTCAATTCAATATTATGTAATCACAACTTTAAAGTAATTGAAGAACATAAATTCTCATTGATTTAAACAGGATCTAAGAGTATAAATACCTTTAGAAATTGGATAATAGGCATATATATTTATTTTTTCACTACCAAAGAGATTTGAAGATCCTCAGAAAATATCTAGAAGGACAAATTAATTAGATTTTCATAAATTTAATTTTTCAAGTCTATTCATAAATTTAATTTTTCAAGTCTATAATTTTTTAAGTCAGTTTGTGTCCTTTCAGCTTTATGAATCATCTGAGTTCACCACAAAATGTCTCTTACTTAAAATCTTTACAGTGTGACCCAAGAAAAGAGATCTTTTTCTTTCTTTTTCTTTTTCTTTTTCTTTTTCTTTTTTTCTTCAGACAGTTTTGCAAATCAGGCAATATATGATAGTATAAATTTGAGTCAATGCATCATATGTCTGACCACTTGCCTTCTAGTCTCACACACTCCATGATTTTTTTTATCTTCATTGAAAGTTACTGTAAATATCACCTCAAACTCCAGCAAATGCCTACGTTTCTCATGCAATATACACGGCTCTATGTTTAAAATAAGAAAGGTAAAATTCATAGAATTCTGATTTGGATACTTCAAAATATTTTAAATTAAGAAGAACACCAAAATAGGAGTTGCAATTTTTATTTATGAGAAAAAAAAAAACCCAACAACAAAATCTGTTGTGACCATATTAAATAAAAATGTATCTAGAGAGAAGATGAATTAAGTACTGAGATTTAGGAATATTAAAGTAGCTATTGTAAGAAACACGGAAGGTTTCTTACAATAAGAAGAAAACAATAACAAGAAAAGGAAGACCTTTACAGGGCCTGAAACATGAATCATTAGAAATTTCTACTAATGGGCCATTGACTAATCTGGAGCTTCTCCTCTCTAATTGCTCTCTGCAAAATACTCCACCTATACTGCATTGCCTAGAAAGTATTTGACAACTCTGACAGTGCTGGTGTCCTAAGATCAGGATGCAAACTTCTCTTCCCCTTGCCTAGCTTTTTGCATCATCTACTTTCTCTTTATTCATATCAGAATTATAAGGTCATTATAAGATATACCCATGTTCTAATTTCATGTGTATACAGCACAGTAATTACCATGTGCTTGTGGGGATGTCTCCAAGGTTCCAAAAATGTAGACATGAAATGATTATTTATCGGATCAATATAGTCTGAAGCAAGCTCTCTAAGTTTCTCCAGCAGTTTAGCTGGAAAAATTATAGTGCAAAACTATAAATAACTTGAACAGATATAGTTTTCATTTTTGATTGCCAGTTCAGAAAAAATGTTGTGATGTACAAAAGTTATTGTTAATTTTTAAATTATTTTAGGTTATTTATTTTAAAAATTATTTCATGCAATTTATTTTTAAATTATTTTATATTTCATTTGTTTAAATATCTTAAAAACAAATTAAAAACTGCTAGACTACTGTTCTCCCCATCAGAGGATTGAATTTTACTTATTTTTATTCAGTTACTTACTTTGAGGAGTATGTGCAATATTCATTATATCTATATTTATGAGTGTACTTTTTGATATCAAATTATTTGTAGAATCTCACGTGTTGACTGTGGTTTTACCAGCATTGCATAATGCTGAGGGAAACTGAAATTTTCCATTGAAAGATCTCATTTTCAATTGGTTGTTACTTTCTTCAGAAATTAAATTTTCAAACTGAGATGCTATATTATGTGCGACAATATCAAACCATTGGGATCAAGATTTTTTAGTTTAGGAGACAGACTTTCAAAATTTTCTAGGGTATCCCATTCAAAAGCTAGAAGAAGAGAGATGAGGGACTATTCTATTGAGACAGGGACTACCTTTCAGATAATTCTAAGTGTTCTCAAAACTCTAAGGAAATCTAGATAATCTTGGGGTTCAGTTTGGTAGATTTTCAAACAGTTTATTTATTACACAAATACTTAGTTGTTGCAGTTGTTCAAAATAAAACAGATGAAGGCACTATGGATGACTTCTGTCTCATATCTAGCAACTTAGAAGATGAAGATTCATCCATGACAAAATGGTTTTAAAATATCTGCTAGTTGAGGTAAAATTAATCAGTCAGTTCCCAGGAGACATTAAATATTTGCCTATTTTTGTTAGGCACCACCTGATTCTTCTTCCAAACCTTTAAAAAGCTATGCTGATAGTGGGGTCCTGAAAAAATGTTAAAGATAGACTCTGAAAATATTAGGCTTTGTGTTTTGCCAGATCATGTGAAATTGCACCTGTGTAAGCAGTATGATAAATGATATAATTGTTAGATGTGATGATTGTTTAGTAATTAAATATAATTATTGTATAATCATAAGAAGAATCATGAGAAACTATGTTAGAAGTTTAAGGGGGGGGGCCACAAGGAGCCATGCTTGGCTGAAATCTATGTATACAATAGAACAATATAAGTTTAATAATTAACATGAAAGTTATATAACGATAGAGTATAAAAACATGTTCGTCCTGAATGCATGTTGGAGTCAGATTTGGGTTTCACCCCTGACACTCAGAGCTCTTCAATAAAAGCACCTGCATATAATCATTCTCATCATTATGTGTTTCTGAATGCTAACAATGCTACTACACAGGAAAAACAAAAAATAAAACAATGCAAAACAAAACAAAAAAGCCCAAACAAAAAAAAAAAATCCAAACCAGAAAATGTTCATGGGCTGAAATATTAACGAGCAAAAACATGACTCTTTAATGTAGGAGGAGTCAGAGTATTCAAATGTTCAGAGAAGACAAATATTAACAGCTTCCAATGCCCTGGTTGCTCTCGATTTTAATTAAAACGCTTTAAAGTTAGAAATACAACAAGCATGGAACCATAGAATCATAGTATATGCTGACTTGGAAGGGACCTATCAAGATCATCAAGTCAAATTCCTTGCCTGGTGCAGGAAAACCCAAAAATCACATCATGTGCCCAAGAGCACTGTCCAAATGCTTCTTGAACTCAGACAGGCCTTGTGCTATGATTACTTCCTTGGGGAGCCTGATCCAGTACTCAACAACTCATTGGGAGAAAATCATCTTCCTGATATCTAACATAAATCTCCCCTGATTCAGCTTCATGGCTTTTTCTCAAGTCCAATCACTGGTCTCAAGAGTGAAGAGGTCAGTACTCTCTGCTTCCCCTCATGAGCGTGTTGAAGATCTCAATGAAGTCTTCCCTCAGTTTCCTCCAGGCCGAACGTACCAAGTGACCTCAACTGCTCCTCACACACCTTCCTCTCCAGACCCTTTACCATCTCCCTTGTTCTCCTTTGGGTACTCTGTAATAGCTTCATTTCTTATATTGTGGCACCCAAACTGCTCCCAGCACTCGAGGTGAGGCTGCTCCAGTGCAGAGCATCCCAGGACAGACCCCTCCCCGGCCCAGCTGGTGATGTTGAGCCTGATTCCCCCAGCTGGCCTTCCTGGCTGCAGGGCACTGCTAACTCATGTTAAATGTACCATCGACAAGGACCCCCAGGTGCCCTTCTCCAGCACTGCTCTTCAGCCTCTGGTTCCCCAGTCTGTACACAGAACTAGGGTTGTCCTATCCCAGGTGCAGAATCCAGCAATTGCTCTTGTAAAAGTACTTAAAAATGTTTTAAGAAGCTGTACATGTCTGAAGACAGGAAGAGCACTGAATTTTCTGTTTCTCCTAATTCTTGAACAGAAGGTGTAAACACTGGGTCACTGGGACATCATAAAAAGTGTCTCTTTTTCCTCCTCTACAATGAGCTGCATTTACAAGCAAATATACAGGATGGAATTCATCTCTGAAATGCTTTGAATATTCTCTGAAGAAGACTAGATTGCTAGAAGTGGGGAACAATAACATGTTTAGGTAATTTCAGGGCATGGACCTACCCCAGCAGAGGGAATGCTCAGCTTTTATTTTATCTGAGGCCTGAACAAGTCCTTTTCTGTATCTGTGCACTTAGGGATTAACACTAAAAATACCTTTTATTTTATTTTTTTAAATTAAAATATGTTTTATTTTATCTTAATGTCTGAAGGCTTGAAGACCCAGAGTTGAGGGAGAGTATTTTGCATTAGTAGGCAGCCCATGCCTATATCCATATTTGTAAATTCAATGTACCTGGCATTAGTTTCTGAGTGTGAGGCTGGCTATTCTGGAATGTTTTTTTTTTTTTTTCCATTGTACTGTCATATTCTTAACTTTGCTATGAGCCTCTCATCTTTTTACTCTTGAGCATAAGGGAGATAAAAACAGCAGGGCAATATTGATACTGATAGTGAACATTCTGTCAAGCAGCTGGACCAGACCATGAAAACTGAATCATTTTTAGGAGGTCTTTCAGTAGAGAATTTTATTTTACTCTTATCATACCCAGAAGAAAGAAAAAAAGTAATTTCAGCCTAGATTAAAAAAAAAAGTATTCTGTGACTACAAGTATTCATTTTTTTTCATGGCCAAAAATATCTTTCAATTGGAAGTGTTCTTTGGATTGCTTCTTATATAACAAGAAATGGTAAATATAAAGGCCTTAAATGCTGTACCTACAACAGAAAATTGTATTCACCTTAGACTATTCTCTCTCACTGAGAACATCCATTGTCTAAATTACCTCATCTTATTTCTCTGAATAGCATTTTATCATGTCAAAACTGCCTTTTGGAAATTATCTCTAAGCAGTGGTAACCTATGAGCCTCACTTGGGATTTATCTAAGAAAGGTTTTGCAGATCCATATCAAAGCTAAAGTGCAAGTTTCTAGTCTGTATTATAAGTGGGAAAATTCTCCCAGCTTAGACACCAAACTCGTGTGTCTGGAAATATTTCTTATGTTCATTATTTTATTACCTTTGGAAGAACAGACAGGCAACTCAGGAGGACTGTCTTGAGTCAGAACTCATAAGGGTGTCATGAGATTATGCAGGGAAAAAAATTAGAAGGGAAAAAACCCAAATAGAACTTAATATGGCTAAAGCTGTGAAAAACAAAATGTTTTTTTAAATATATTAGCAAAAAAATGAGTGCTAAGGAGAATCTCCATGCTTTGCATGTTGAGGGGTGGAATCATAACACAGGATGAGGAAAAGTCTGAGACACTTAGCACCTTCTTTGCCTCAGTCTTTAATAGCACAACAAGTTGTCATCAGGTTGCCCAGCCCCATGAGCTGAAATACCGGGAACAGAGTGAAATCTCCATAGAACAAGGAAGAAACAATCTGAGATCTGCCACACCTCTTAGATACACAGAAGCCTATGGGGCCATCTGAGATTTACCCAAGCGTACTGAGAGAGCTGATGGAAGTGCTCCCTGGGCCACTTTCAATCATTTACCAGTAGTCCTGGCTTAGTGAGGAAATCCCAGCTGACTGTACATTAGTAAATATGATACCCATCTGCAAGACAGTCAGGCAGGAGGATCTGGGGAGCTACAGGCCTGTCAGCCTGACCTTGGTGCCAGCGAAGATCATGGCCCAGATCATCTTGAGTGCCATCATATAAGATGTACAAGACAACCAGGGATCAGGCCCAGAGAGTATAGGTTTATGAATGACAGGTCCTGCTCAACCTCCCTCATTTACTTCCATGAAAAAGTGATCCACTTGGTCGATGACAGAAAGGCTGTGGGTGTTGGCTGCCTAGATTTTATCAGTCTTTGACACTGTCTCCCACAGCATTCTTCTGGAGAGTGTGGCTGCTCATGGCTAGGACAGGTGCAATGTCCATTGTGTAAAAAATTATTTGGATGATGGAACCCAGAAAGTGGTGATGAATGGAGTTAAATCCAGTTAGTGGCTGGTCACAAGCTCCCCAGGGCTCAGTACTGGGGTAAATCCTGTTTAATATCTCTATTCCTGGATGAGAGGATTAAATGCATCTCCAGTAAGTTTGGGAATTACACCAAGCTGAGTCGGAGTCTTGACCTGCTGGAGAGTAGAATGGTTCTAACCTGGAGAAGCTGGATTTATAGGCCAAAGCCCAATGGCTAAAGGCAATTTTCTAAAGTTCAACGAAGCAAAGTGCTGGATCCTGGATTTGGATAGGCTGAGGGAAGAATGTCTGGAAAGCTGCCAGCAGAGAAGGACCTTGGTGTGCTGGTCAACAGTGGCTCAACTAGAGCCAATGTGGGCCCAGGTGGTCAAGAAGGCCAGTGCTATCCTGGCCTTCAGTGTGGTCAGCAGTAAGAAGGCAGAGATCATTCCCCTGTACCCAAATGTGGTGTTTGGTTTTGAGGTCCTCAATATAAACAAGACATTGAGGGGCTGGAGAGTGTCCAGAGAATGTCAATGAAGCTGGTGAAGGGACTGAAGCAGAGATCTCATAAAGAGCACCTGAGAGATCTGGGGTTGTTTAGCCTGGAGTAAAGCAGGGTTGGGACAACCTTCACTGTCTCTACAAGTTCCTGAAAGGAAGTTAAATCTTGGCGGGTTTCAGTCTTTTCTCCCAAGTAACAAGCAATAGGATGAGAAGAAATCACCCCAAGTTCTTTCAGGGGATATTCAGATTGGATATTAGGGAAAATTTCTTCACCAAAAGGGTGGTCAGGCATTGGAGAAAGCTGCTGAGGTATATGGTAGAATCACCATCACTGGAAGTGTTCAAAATATATCTAGATGTGGCATCTGGGACATTTTTTATTGGTGAAAGAGGCAGTGGTATTTCACTGGTAGGACTCAATGGTCTGTGATCTTGGGGATCTTTTCAAGCTGTAACAATTTTATGCTTCTATGTTTAATTTAGCATATTTCCAGAAATGTAGGTGGTTCTCTAGCCTTCAAAGAAAGCTGTGAATACAGCATTTCAACATCTTGGATGTCTTCTCTTATAGGCTTTCAAAAACTTATTCAAAAAATTCCAAACACAAAGTCTTTTATGGCTGCTATGTCCAGTATTATGTGCTAAATGTGTCTCAAACTCAAGTTTAATATAGAGTTTCAAAATAATATTCTGCTAACTATAAAAGTTAGTTTATAGTACCATAATTTTCTGGCTCTAACCACTCAATTTAAGATTCAGTAACAAAGTGACGCTGTGTTCTTCCAAAGAATAAGTACTGTCAAGATTCACATACTGAACAATTCTATTTTTGCAGGCAAAAAGACAGAGATCTTGTAGAAAACATGACATTTATAGTCTCATTAAAATGACATTGCAAAGAATATATGTAAGTAAATTAAAGAAATAAATGAAAAAATATGAAAACAATAACAACTCTTTTCACTTTCTAAGTTTTGAGGGCTTAGTGTGTAAAGTTAGGAAAGTAAAGAATGGAATTTTGATATTTAAGTCATCATAGTTATATGTGCATTGGCTGATGTTATATTTTCAGATTTAAGTGAATAATATATTTTCATTAAAGGAAATTATGTATATACTTAGATAAACAATTCACTTCGGTCATTAAATCCAAATACCAAGGTATACAGTAAACAAGTTCTAGTTTAATACATTATCTGCTGCTAAAAATTCTCAGTTTAAATGACAGGAACTGACAAATTAGGCCAGCAAACGATAATTGAGTGGATTAGTGTACTGTGACAAGTTGGGGAAAATGAAGCATTTTCATGCTGTATCAATGAAAGTGCTACCTCTTGTAAAGCTGAAACATTAGACATTTGTAGAACATGCCAATATAAAGCTTTTATCATTCATGAGACCTGCTTTGCATTCTGTTTAATGTTGTCTTTTCCTATAGCAGTTTGTTAAGGTATCTGTGATGAGGGAGTAGGACACACTCTTAACTGAGAGAATAATTTTATTCTCTAGGAAAAGAACAGTTATAAAAACCAATTAGCAGAAAAAATAATAAAAATAATGAAAGCCGTAAAAACTGAGATCGTTCCCATTTTTCAAATATAGTAACCTATATTTGTTTAAAAATATTGCTGTAGGAGAATAGTTATTGGTAAAAGGCAGACCTTTTTCTTGGGTTTTTTTGTGAGTAATTTGTGAAAATGCATTCAAAATGTTGAATTTTAGATTAGAGAATGAGATCTTCAGAGAATACCTAGTAAGCTTTTGTCAAAAAGATCCTTGAAGGCACAGCTTAAATCATGATTTAAGATAGCTTTAACAGCTTCAGTTTTAACTTGGAAATAAAAGAATTATACTTAAAGTAAGAAAAATTCTCTTGTCTGACTTTTCCATTTAAATTAACACCTCTGAAAACTTCTGAACAAGAACATATATTAATGTCATAAGTGACATCAAACAAAACTTCTACTTTTACCATGAAGTGAATCATTGCCTCAGTATTGAGGCTTATTTCTCAATTATTGTGCATTAGTTTCCTGAAACCACCCTTCATTTTATTTCAAAGGTGCATGAAAATATTGGATTAATAAATTAGCTTTTCATTTGGAGCATTTGACAGCAAATAGGTTTATGGGAAAAGCAATGTGAATTTCTAATTCATTCTTAGTCTTTTCACTGTCTAAAAGAGGCATAGAGTAGCTTGTTCGTGAAATCCAAATTTTAAGTGAAAGAATGAAGGAATAAGACATTAAATTTTTTAAAAACAAAAAAAAAAAAAGCCAGGGAAGGCCAAAAGCATATGTGTATGTATGCATGTTTGAATTATACATACATATATATATATATATTTACACACATATAAAAATATGAAATAATATTATATATATGAAATTATTAAATACTTTAGGCTTTATGTGTTTATGCATATATATTAAACACAAAGTAAGTGTGGTACAGCCAGGTGCTAATGTATTCAGCCATTACATTTTTAAACCATTTGGCTTTATGAAAGCCAAGAAAGCTAGAAGAAGAAAGCTGTCTTCAGGAAAGTGAGATGAAAAGGACTTTAGAATGAGGAAATACAATACTGAAGAAATGAAATTATGGTGGAGATGACAGATATAATCACTCATATGAGAGGAGAAGGAGGCAGAAAATCAGCATTCCTATGAAAGAATTATGGAAGCACAGAGCAGAATTATACTTTTTCTTATATGTAAGTAGCAGGATAATGTTAGCAAAAGCCTAAGGAAATGCAAAAAAAAAAAATTCACCTTACTGGACCATGCATGGACCTTGATGACTTCATAAACAACCATTGTTTGCCTTGTGTGATGAGGGCACATACAGGTCATCTGGAATGTAAAATATGGAACAGAAGACATTTGAGAAGAAAATTAATAAATTACTGTCTAGCAATATTTCGCTGGCAATTCTAGAAGGGTGGGGAGATGCAGCTTCATTTGATAAACTGCCAAAATCATGTGACGGGTTGGTATTATAGGTGTTGGGATACTTATTAGTATGGTATGGTACTGTGAGAGGTAGGACAGCATGACATGTAGGGTAGGATTTTGCCTTTCCAATTCTGAGTGCATGAGTGGTTATTGCTTATCAGCTGAACTGGCTCTGGGGGAAAAAAAATGCAGATTTAATCACATAATTCACAACATTAAAATTATCTTTTTAATTTCTCTACAGACCATGAATATAACCTAGATGACTGGTGAAGCTGTAGCAGCTATTGACAAAAAGGCAATGCTTCGTAAACTGAATCCCAGGAAAATTCTTTGAATATATAGTTATACATAACACCTGCAGGGCAGGTTGTCCTACATATCATTCAAAAACTTGAAATATTGAAAATATGTTCATAATTCTTGTGTTAAGGAGCAAAATAAAATAAAAAATGTGGTGTATGAAGGACTTAAATATTTTTCTTTCCATTGCATTATTTTATAAGAACTATGGAAATATAAATATTTTTTACTTTAATGTTACATCATTTTACTAGTTGAACTCATAAACTCTGAAAGCCTGTAAAAAAATCCTAAGAAATAGGTCAGAAAGTACTAAAGAAGTTTTACAATATTGCTTTTTTTAAAAGATTGGATTGAAAATGCACATATAAACAGTCTGACTGCAAGAAAGCTTGGGCATATTTTTTTTAAAAATTAGGTTGGCTACATATGGGTATTTCTTCATGAACCTCATACACAGAAGACATTATGTAGAAAAATTGAAGTCTAGGACAAGGTACTAAGCATAAGCTGACCTGAGCAAAATTAGGAAAGCCACTTCACAAATTAAATATACTAAGGTACAAAGTTACACAAGCATTTATTCTGCAAGTAGGTTAACAGGAACATGGAAAATTTGAAATTCATACTAATGCCACAAAAATGAAGTAAATCACATTATACTAACTTGATGAACACAGAACAGATGGCAATTACAATGAAAAACATAAAATCTTAGTCAGGAATAAGCAAGAAAACTTTAAAGTGCTTTGAAAATTCACACATTTTCCTTTTATAGGTTAATTTCGTATAAAAACACGTGGACTTTGGATAATGAAGTCTCAGAGATTAAGTAATTTATCTGTTTAGAATTCAGGGATACTTGTTGAGATTTTGAAAGACTGGTTAAAGCTCTATGGTCCCTATTTTTATAATATCCGAAAAGAGGAATTACTAGATATAGGTATACCTATAGTTTTCAATGGTCCTTGAAAACTATTAGGAACATGTAATCAAACCAACTATGTTTTCAGTTTTCCTTCTTTCAGTGTTTGCATGTGAAACATCAATAATAACTGTAGCTAAGAAATTAAACAGATGAGACATCTGGTGGTATGAATAGAACAGTTCTGAACTACATTATCAAGGCTTTGGCCTCCACCACCACTGTTTAGAACAGAATAAAAATAACATCTGTCAAAAATTACTTATACTTAAGCAGAAACTGAGTTAGATACCTTCATGAGATACCTCCATTAAATACCTTCATGGTCTCCATTCCAATCACAACATGTAATGAACTGAATAAAAACAAAAGACACAGAAATATTCCTAGTAGCATTAAAGAACTGTTCAGAACCAAGCTTCTTTATGATCATAGCAGTAGTGTCTATTTAAAAAATGAATTAAACAAATTTATTTTTTTATTTTATTTAACCTTTTTAACTGAGTATCAGCTGACAAAAATAATATGAAATCTTCTCATTCAAAAACATTAAATTCAAATGGGATAGAAAAGTCTTCCTTTAATCGCTTACAGTATTTTAAACTACTCATGTTACTCTCTAACTTAAAACTGCATGAAGTTCTATTAATAATCACAATTTCAACTTTAGACTTTATAATGGGTACCACATTATTTCAACCTGCTTGAAAATCTCTTTATCTTGATTTCTTGGCTTTAAAAACCATTATGTCTCTTACAGGATCTCAAATATAGCATCCTCTTATCCAAAATTTCAGATTGCCCCCTATAAAATAGAAAACTTTTATATCTTGGTACATGTTCAGAGAACTATGTGTTAATTATACTAGAGCAACATCTAAGCTAGTTGCTTTTTACACAGACTTTTCACTCCATTTGTGCCTTTTCAGTTGTTCAGTAACATATTCATAATACTTAAGCAGAAAGGAGAAATAGTAAAATAATAAGTCATAGATGCATTGAATTAAATACCAGGAGACATTGGGTTGTGTGGCCTGAACTACTTTTTTATTTTTTTCCTTGTTAACCTGTATAAAGCCCCATTTGTTGTAAAGTCTCAGAGATTCATCACTTTTGTTTTTTCCAATAAGAAGTCATAGGAGGAAACTTCAAAGATACTAGCTTGATCTGATGAAGGTCAATTTAGTCTCCTTGCTTGAAAGGAAATCAAGCTCTCAAAAGGCACTCTGAGGGAATACAGAGACATTAGATTTCCTGCATTAAAATGGCATTTGCCAATGCAATGAACAGTTTTCATTGAAGAAGGGAGAGGGACAAGGAGGACAATGACACCTTCCTAGATTCCTTCCTCAATGACAACCAGATATATATATAAAACCCAGTTGTATGCTCATGCATGTGAACTATCTCTCTGAAACCTGCAAAAGGTTGGGCATTAGAATTACAATGCAGTGGTGAGAGAACATTTATATTCTTGGCCTCACAAAGAAGTCACAGAAATTGGAAACTATCCAGAAATTACAAGAGGAGAATGCAAAACTGCCACTGATGTAAAGAACAAGCTAAGAATAGTTCAAGGATGCCATATTTTAAAAAGTAAATAAAACTGTGAGGTAATTTAGAAAAAAGGATTTTTTTGTTTGCTGAGAAATAAGGAACTTTTCACTTTTCTTGCAAAGGAACAACTCAAGAGGGAGAACATCAATGTAGAATAAACCAAGTACTCAATCAACGTAAAAGCTAAGCGCCTCTTAGGAAGAAAGGTTTTTTAAATCTACTTAGTTTTGAAATGCCTTAAGAAGCTGATGATATTGCCTATCTATAGCTTTGTCTCATAGAAACTGTTTTCTATTTCTTCCTCTAGCATTGCTTGGTCTTTTTATTGTTTTATTCTTCTAAGGCTTTGTTTTTTCCCTTGTATTTTCATTTCTTCATTCTGTGCCACATTGCATCAGATAACAAAAGGTATATTCTGCCTGATGTCTTTAGCTTTGGGTTCCTTCAATTTCCTTATGATCAGAATCTTTCTAATTTATTTGATGTGAATTTACTTTATCGTAGTGTCTGTAATTAATTTGTTATTCGTGCTCCTATGTATGTCTTAAAATACTGTGTAGTATAGATTTTCTGAAGTGTGCTTTCATCCACATTTGTTTTCTCTTGTGTTTGTATATTGCCTGTCACAATGACTGACTCCTGAGTCATAGCATAACATAAAAAATTATAGTATTAATAATACATTATTAGTAAATAATACAGTTAAAACATAGAGAGTATATTATTATTTAATTAAAATATATTTTAATAAAATTCCTATGTATATCCGAATATATGGAAAGAGACAGAGAAATGTGTAGTTGCATCTTCATTTTTCACCTAAAAAAACAGAGCAGACTGGGAAGGGCCTTTAAATCTGCATTTTTCCTTGTACCAGAAGGAACATGCAAGAAATAAATTGTGAAATCTATTACTTGTACTCATACACCATATATAAGCAGGTCTAACTGCCACCATTATTTTGCACCTTTTATAGTATTATCATTTAACCAAATGTGAGAGTTTAGAGAGTAAATTAGTTTCAGTTCCACCAATCTTTTCATTAAAAAAAATCTTTTTATCTTTCAAAATCACATGAATAGGAAATTGCCGACATAAATGTCTCATAGATCAGATCTTATTTGTGGAACTTTTCTGACATTGCACTGACAAGGATCCCCTTTCCTAAAATCTACTTATTTTCACAGGTTTTTTAGTAGCTTATGCCACATCCCAAAACTTTTAATTCTTACTAAATCTTTGCTTCCACAATCTTTCTTTCTGTGACGTGAGTGTTTAAGCTGGGTTTATCTGACTATTGCTGAAGGATATGTGCAGACACACACAGAGTCTGTGCTGAAGATGTGTTCATTTCCTAGCAAAATTATTGTTTGAGAAATGGAGAAGCTCTCTCTCCACTCATTATACTGCAAACTTTTGTCTCTCCCAGATGCATTGGAAAAAGGCAGCTACCTTCAATGAGGAGCAGAACACTTCCCAGTCTTCCATTTTGGTATCCTGAAACAGATCTGTGTGGAATCAAGTCCACTGGGGGAAATTAGAGCATAAACTACATTTGACTCAGACTTTTAACAAATTCATCAAAGTCTGAAAAAAGACAATTATTTGTAATCATACCTGTATTATATGTGTAAACATATATGGATATATGAAAAATATACCTAGTATATATTTAGTGTGCATGGGATTACACATATGTAATTTGCAATAAATCAGTCTTAAAATTCATAAATCATGTGTTCACTGTGAATTTGTTTAGGCTATTACAAGTGCTGCCATATTGAAGCCTAAGGAGAAGGTTCATCTATACTTTTCCTTTTGTCAGCTTTTAATAGATCTAATTGCCTAATTATCTGCTTCAGTGCAGTGGTGGAGTGCTGTAACATTTCTCCTCTCCCCCGGGGAATGTGCACATTCTCCTGGAAGTTGCCATCTGCTTCCATTTAGAATACTGGTGAAACACTCATTTAAGCACTGAGGGTTGCCAACTTCATCTGTCAGTAGGCTTCATTCAGATAGGATTGACTGTTTTCTTACTCTGATTCTTGTTAAAGTTGTAAACATCCTGGTAGGAAGAACAGTTTGTCTTCAGAAGTGAAAAGTTGTATTTGTTACTAAAAGTGACTGTAATACCAACGAAATGAAACAAACAAAAAAAAACTGCTCAAGTCAGCTATTTCAGAATTATAATTTTCACTTTCTTGGTCCTGGTTTGATCAGCTGATGAAACACGTGTTCTAAAATGTGCCCATGACCATGCACAGGAGATGTTAAAACCACGCTAAAACACTACCCCCTGGAAAGGAAGCATTTATTGTTTATTTACAGTGTGCAGTTGAACTCCATTCAGCAGTTCACCTCAATTACTCCTTGTAAAATGTAAAGGAACTCAAGTGCCCCAAAAAACCATACGATCTGGTGGTTATTACCTGGTACAACAGAAACCAGTGCTGGTGTAACCTGCTTGTACTTTTTCCAAGAGGTTTCACTCCATCTCCTTGGCCTGGGTAAGTTGCAAACACAAAACATATAAAATATTTTATAAGATTGTCAGTAGAAATTATGAGAATTTTTTTTTCTGAAGACCCATCTGGCTATGCAATCAGTTAAACAGAAAAAGCACAGGTAATGGTTGGAATTTTTCCAGTGTTCTGCACAGTGTGGTTAGAAACTAGTCCCATTTCAAGTTGTACACTGTCTAGAATTTTTGCAGAAAAAAAACCCCAAAACAAACTAGTAATATTTAGAGAAAAATCAAGTAATTTTTGTCTGAGTAGGTAGATGTAGTAAAGCAAAGTTTGTCAGAATTTGTATCACATTTATAAGCTAAAGATCTGTAAGGTTAATTTCTGACTTTCTAGACAATATTGTGGGTGGTTTAATCATCTTTTCCAAGACAAATTCCTACTGACAATTTACACTCCCATTTAAATACTTTGAAGCAGTCCTAATTCTAACCTTTCTAGCTTACTGTGACACTTCCCCTTCCAATGTCCGGTCAGAATTCCAAACTTTTTCTTTCTTAAGACATGCCTTCTTTAGTACACATTCTACACAGCAAAACCATCTACCCATGACTATTATGTAACAACTGAAGTAAATTTGAGAAGTGACACTTTGTTTAGCTAAGGGTGTGTTTTTAAAGTAAGCTGTAAAATATTGGCAAAAATATTTCCTTAATTTTGTATATGCTTAGACAGCAAGGTAATGGGCATGACAGATCCTACATTTATGAAAAGTTGGCCACCATGGTATATCATATGTTCTTTCAAATTGCTTCACTGCAAGTGAAATTAAAAACTGCTAAAAGAAAACAAATTTAATGCCTGAGGGCATGGTTATATACTAACTTACCATATGATTTCGACTACAGTAGTTTTTTTTTTCACTGATACTTAAACGAAAGTGATTAATTGTATAATCAAGTTACTGCAGCACCAAATTCTTCTAATAGGATGTAATTTTAAGTTGTTAAATTTTCTCCAGAAGACAAAATAATATAATTGTTGAAACCATAGAGTCTGTATCTTTATCACACCACTGCGTGTCTCTCTTGGCTAACACTAAAACTGTGAAATAATGGCTAATTTAAATAATTTTGATATCGGTATCCCACTGCTATTATGCAGTGTTCTCATAATGAAAGTCAAAGAGGGAGTTAAGAAATCTTTTCAAAATTATATTCTGAAAACAGTAGAGAATCCTCATCAAAGGTAGAGAAGCTTCCATCATGAAGCAGGATTTGGTGTTGATTGCACTGTGATTGTCTGTTATCATTCTGTAAACCCTGATCACATATTTCTGTATAATTAAAGACCATTGAGATAAAAAGATAGAAGGGGAAATAAAACAAAACAAAACAAACAAAAACAATTAATTGAAGTTAGTGATAAATAAGGAAGAAAAAATTGTTCCTAAATGCTTTGAAATCAGACTACATTGTGAAACAATTATATCCTCTTTTCATCTTCTATGCCCAAAACAGCTAAACAAAAACTATCAAAATATAAAGCAAGTATAATTTAATGTTTCTTTTAAAATCAATATTTATACATTTTTATAGCATCTTTTTTCAGACACTTGTATTCTGTAATTACTAATGAACATACTCAAAGAAAAAAAGAATATAGTAAATCTTTGAATACAAAGATACCCTAAAATGGAGCTTGTTGTGGTTTGTGTTTGGTTTGTTCCGTTCTCCCCTCTCCTAGCTTGGCAAGTTGGTCTGGCTCAAACCCCCAGTTATGTCAGTCACGGTTTTCCCCTCCTTATTTTCCCTCATTATCCCTTATTTGTCCTTGTATCCCCTCCCCAGGCCTTCTGCCAGTCACCGGCACCCCACCCCAAGTTCCAGAATCTTCCAGCTAGGGTGTCGAGTGATTGGCTGGTAGGCCTGGGCTCCTCCCCTGACCTATCCCCATTGATCCACACCACCCATCAGTCTTCAATGTATCCAAATTTTCGTTCTATGATTGGTTTCTTGTGTACCCACCCCTTCCCTTTAAAACCCGGTCCCCGGAGGGGCTCGGGGCTCCTCCTCCGCTCGCCACCTTTGGGTGGCCACCCTGCACTTCCCCTACCCTGGATTAAACCAAGTTACTTCACCCAGCAGAGGAGGGCCGTCTCTTTTCTTCACTCCTGCGGCGCGGTTGCTTTAATATCGGTGACTGTTTCCTCTCGCCCCACCCACGGTCGGCACATGCCTCTGGCTTCGTGCCAGGGGAGTGCCGGTGTAACTGAAGGTGGCTGGTCTCTCTAAATCCCTTCAGCCGGGCCCCCCTTAAAAACAGCCACAGCTTCAGTTGCTGGCGCCCAACGTGGGGCCCCTCTGCATCGATTGCCTGCTCCTGGTCGGCCGGATTCGGGACCAGTAGAGCCTGGACTTACAATCTTCGCAAGGACCCTACGGATTTTGGACTCCATCCTTTGGACGCAGCAGCACCCCGAGGTGAGCAGGCCCTCTGAGGCAGCGCTCCCCGGGGACCGGACGGGAACTCGAGCACCCGGAGCCGTCCGGCCGCAGGACCCACTCCACCTCGCTTTTCGTTGACCATCCGCCGGACACGTGAGTGTTCCGCCATTCTCCCTGCCGCTCCCCCCCGTCCCCAGGGTGTTTCGTCGCCCTGCCTCAGCTTTACAGGCGGGGGCCGGTGGGTGGCCACCTTTTAGTTTTGTTTTCCCTTTTGCGCGGCGGCTTGGGTGCGAAGTTCGTGGCAGTAGACATCTGACTTCGTGGGAAGTCTTTTAGAGCCATGGGTGCTAGGCTGTCTACTGCCCAAAAGAGACTCAAAACCCAAGTTGAGGGAATCCTTGTTGGGGGGGGAATTGTTTATGAAAAACCTGTTGTTGAAAAATTAATAAAATGGGTCTCTTCTGAGTTCCCGGAGGTTTCGCCTGACCTGATCAAAGATCCTGCCTTTTGGCGGAGGGTGAAAACTCGACTCTCGGAGTTGATCAGGCCAGGCGACGCTTCCCTCATACAATTGGCCAGGCTTGTTGCCCAAATTAGAAAAATATTGAAAGAAGAAGGGAGCTCAGAACAGGCCAATGTTCGAGTCAAACGTTGCCCCAGTTCCGTTTTGCGCCCTATTTCAGTCTCCTTGCCCTCCGTCCCGGACACCCCTTCCCGCATGCCCAAACTTAAAACCGGGATTCTGAAGGGGGCACCCCGCCAGACCAGCCAGGCGCAGGGCGTTCCATCATCCCCTGGCCCTCTCCAGAATACCTGGTCCCCCCGCCCCGAGAGTTCTGGCCAAACTCTCGGGGGCTCCTCGACTTATCCTGCCTCCCCTGCTCCTGTCCCCAAACCCCAGAGTTATGTACCCCAGTTCGTTGAATCCCCAGTTTGCCCCGGGTCGCCTCTGGTTTCACAAGATGGCTGCGGCGCGGCCCAAGATGGAGGCGACCGCATGGTCGAGATGGCGGGAAAACCCCCGTCTTCTTCCCACAACCCTTTTCTTCCAAGTTCCAACCCCTTCCTGCCTCTCGGCCACTCCCCTTTCCCCGCCCCTTCCCTCCCGACCTCCCCCCAGCTCCACCCTCTATCTGACCCCTCCCATCTCGTTTCCCCTCCTCCCTTTCCCATGATAGCTCCTCCCATCGTTCCTCCCACAATCCCGCCCCTTTCCCCACCCACCGCTTGCCATTGTGCCCCGCCTCCTGCTCCCGCCTCCGGGGACGGCCCCTCGTCATCGGGCCACCCAGTCTCCCGCCACGCCCCCTCCTCCCCTTCTTCCGGTTCCCACGCCCCTCCCTCTGGTTCCCACGGTTCGGGGTCCGGGGGGGGGGGGGTCGAGGGCTGGGAACCGGAGCCGGCCATTGTACCATCAGCGGCTCCGGTTGTTTACCAGCCAGAAGCGGGTGGGGGAGTGCGTCGCCAGTGGGTCCCATTGAGTCATTCACAAATTAAGGAGCTGGTCAAAGCCCAAAAGGAGTACGGCCGGGAGAGTGAATACTTCCGGGGAGTGTTGGAAGCGACACTCTCCGAAGCAGAAATCACCCCCTTCGATGTCCGGCGGCTTTTCAATTGCCTGCTGAATCCATCCGAGCGGGCAATGTGGGAAGCCGCCTGGAGGAGGGGGGTGACTGAAGCCCTCCCGAGCCTGTGGAGTCAACCCCAATCGGGAGTTGACTTCACGGGTCGCCCTTTGGCCATCGACCAGCTCCTGGGGACCGGGGACTGGGAAGATGGGCACTCCCAGGCGAGTACCCTTCCCCGGGAGGCTCTTAAAGCGTCGGCAGCTGCCGCAGAAAAAGCCTTTTTGTTGCTGCCGGGGGGCGCGCCCACAACTGCCTTCTCTAGAATCTTTCAGGGTCCAGACGAGGCCTTCCTTGACTTCGTGGAGAAGTTGAGGAAGGCCATTGAACATCAGGTGTCGGACGAAGGAGCTAGAAGCACCATCTTGCGGGAGGTGGCGTCCTCAAATGCCAACCAGGCATGCAGGGATGCCATCCTCAGCCTGCCCCTCCACCCGGCACCACAGATGGCCGATATGTTGGAAGTGTGCGCGCGCAAGGTCCCGCTATTGACCACCAGGGACAGCGAAAAGAGGAGGACTCAACCTCCCCGGGTCGCCGCGGCAGAAGAGCCCTCCACCAAGCAGGGTGTTGCAGCAGCTGTTTCGTCGAAGTCCTCCGCACCTTGCCACCTGTGTGGGAGGACTGGACATTGGATGCTGGACTGCCCCCTACGGGCAGAATTTTACAAATTTAAAAGGGAGCAGGGACAGTTGGGGGTCAACCCCCCAAAAAACTGAAATCGGAGCGCAGTGCCCCCCTGCGCGCTGACAAAAATCAGGCGGGCCGCTTACCACTGTCGCGTAGGGGGAAGGGAGACCAGGGACCGCCGCCAACCAGATATGACTCATATCAATCTGATCCGACTTCTGCATTTCCTATCCAGACAATACCTGTACTAACGACCGCTTCTACTTTTGCACCCTATAGGTTGCGGCTCTCGGAGGCTCTCCACCTGAGGACCTCCGACTTTCAACTCGTTGCTGTCGACCCGGAGTGCCCAGGTAACTGGGGACGGATTCGCTGCAAGTATGTTGTGGTCGGTGACACTAAGCACACACCACCGACGGTGAACATTATCCCGGGCCTCTTACCATCGGACCCGGGGGTGTTCGCCGTCGGCCTGCACTGTGTCCAGCCCCCCATCTTTTTGCCTAAGAGGCAGATTGTAGCTCAGGCAATACCAGTGCCTGAAATAACCTGGGAATTACACCAAACACCAGGAGACACCATGCCAACTATCGCTTGGGCCCAGGTTTTGGGGCATGAAAGACCTCGCCTCGACTGCTATATTACAAAAGGGGGGGAAGGCAAACAGCTAAAAGGCCTGTTGGACACTGGGGCGGATGTCACGGTCATTCCTTCTCGGGAGTGGCCGTCGCATTGGGAGTTGCAAACCACGCCAGGACACGTCCGTGGGGTTGGGGGTTTACAATTGGCGAAACAATCTAAGAGCATCGTACAAATTACGGGGCCGGATGGGCAATTGGCCTCTATACGCCCATTCGTTTTAGATTATACGGAGCCCCTGTGGGGGAGAGACCTCCTAGCCCAGTGGGGAGCCCGAATTGACCTTCCAGCGGCTCCCCAGGTTTTTCGGGCGGCGGCCACTGATGAGCGCCCTACCTGGAAGCTCAATTGGAAATCAGATAAGCCTGTCCAGGTAGTGCAGTGGCCGCTCAACAAACAGAAATTGGCAGTGCTCAAGGGGCTCGTCGAGGAGCAGCTACTTAAGGGCAATATCGTGGAGACCACGTCGCCGTGGAATTCTCCCGTGTTTGTCATCAAAAAGCCCAATAAGGACAAGTGGCGGCTTCTCCACGACCTCCGCCAGATCAACAACATTATAGAAGATATGGGGCCTCTCCAACCAGGGATGCCCTCCCCAACGATGCTCCCACAAAATTGGGAATTGGCGGTAATCGATATAAAGGATTGCTTTTTTCAAATTCCCCTCCACCCAGACGATGCCCCGCGTTTTGTGTTCACGGTTCCTTCCATCAACCGTGAGTCCCCAAGCAAGCGCTACCATTGGCGGGTTCTCCCGCAAGGCATGAAGAACAGCCCGGTGATCTGCCAATGGTACGTCACTTCCTTGCTGTCCCCAATACGTGCAGTGGTAAACGATGCCATCATTTACCATTACATGGATGACATCCTGGTGTGTGCCCCGACCGCCGACATACTTGGCCACGCCCTTGACCTGACAGTCGATGCGCTGGTTGCTGCAGGGTTCGAGCTCCAGCAGGAAAAAATTCAAAGGGTGCCACCTTGGAAGTTTCTGGGCCTGGAGATTACTAAGAGGACCATTGTTCCTCAGAAATTGGCTATTGTAACAACTATTAAAACCTTGGCGGATGTCCACCAGCTGTGTGGATCTTTGAATTGGGTAAGACCTTGGCTGGGCATACCAACAGAAGACCTGGCCCCCCTTTTCAATTTATTGAAAGGGGGAGAGGAGCTAAGTTCTCCCAGGACCCTTACCCCAGAGGCAAGGGTTGCACTAGAGAAAATCCAGAGACTCATTTCGGCTAGGCAGGCCCACCGTTGTCATCCGGGCCTGCCATTTAAATTCATCATTTGCGGCAAACTGCCACACCTCCACGGGGTGATCTTTCAGTGGGACAACGCCACCAAAGGCAGGGACCGAGGCTCGAGTGACCCCCTCTTAATCATAGAGTGGGTGTTCCTCAGCCACCATTGGTCCAAGAGAATGACACAGCCCACTGAACTGGTGGCAGAGTTGATCCGGAAAGCTAGGCTGAGGATCAGAGAGCTGGCAGGTGTTGATCTTGCGTGCATACACATTCCTCTTAAATTAGATTTGGGCCACCTAAAACAAAAGGTAATTGACAGCCTCCTGCAAACGAATACATCTTTGCAGTTCGCTCTAGACAGCTACCCCGGCCAAATTAGTGTTGATCGGCCGGCCCATAAATTATTTAACCAAGAATTCGTGTTATCGACAAAATCGATCCAGAGCAGAACTCCTCTAAAGGCGATGACCATTTTTACAGACGCGTCCGGGAGATCCCACAAGTCAGTCATGACTTGGAGGAATCCCCAAACTCGGGAGTGGGAGTCCGATGTCACCGAGGTTGAAGGTTCACCTCAAATTGCCGAGTTGGACGCAGTCGTCAGAGCCTTTGAGAGGTTCCCTGGACCTTTCAATCTAGTTACGGATTCGGCCTATGTAGCGGGTGTAGTGTCCAGAGCTGAAAATGCTGTGCTGCAGGAGGTGTCAAACCCAAAATTGTACGACTTGCTCTCCAAATTGGTTCAATTGGTCTCCCACCGAGAGCAACCCTTTTATGTCATGCACGTGAGATCACACACCGATTTGCCGGGGTTCATAGCGGAGGGCAACCGGCGTACCGATGCCCTTGCCGCCCCTGTTCAAGCGGCCCTGCTCCCTGATCTCTTCAGTCAAGCCAAGATCAGCCACCAGTTGTTCCATCAGAATGCGCCTGGCCTAGTTCGGCAGTTCCATCTGACGCGCGAACAGGCCAAGGCCATTGTGGCTACATGTCCTCACTGCCAGTCCCACCAGCTCCCTTCCGTCCCTCTCGGAGCTAACCCCCGTGGTTTGTCCAGCTGCGAGGTGTGGCAGATGGACGTGACCCACTATCCGTCATTCGGCCGTTTTAAGTTTGTACATGTCTCTGTGGACACTTTCTCTAGTGCTGTCTTTGCCTCTGCCCACACAGGTGAGAGGGCTGCGGATTGCAGGAAGAATATGCTTCAGGCATTCGCGGTCCTGGGCATCCCTAAGGTAATCAAAACAGATAACGGCCCAGCTTACAAATCCAAGGAACTGCGGAGCTTCCTGCAGCAATGGGGAATAGAACACAAGACCGGCATCCCCTATTCCCCGACAGGCCAAGCCGTGGTGGAGAGGACCCACCAGAGCCTTAAAAGGGTTTTGGAGCAACAGCATTCGGCAGTGAAGGTGGAGTCCCCTCACATCCGTCTCGCACGGGCGTTGTATACTATCAACTTTCTAAATTGCTCCTTTGAAAATCTCAACCCGCCCATAGTGCGACACTTCGGGAAGCACGAGGAGCTGCGACCTAGGGCCAGGCCCCCGGTCCTCATTAAGGATCCGGAGGCCTGGAAAACGGAAGGGCCATTTGATCTCGTGACCTGGGGTAGGGGATACGCTTGCGTGTCCACTCCCTCAGGTCCGAGATGGATTCCATCAAAGTGGGTCAAGCCCTTCCGCCCTAAGCGGGGTGCAAAACCAGAACCGGTCCCACAGGTAGCAGAGGCGTGTTGGCGGCGGAAACGGAGGAACTGGTGGGTGAGCCACCATTGACCACGGTCCTGACCCCCCCCCCTCTCGAGCCAGACCTTCTTAATTTATATTTCTGTTTCTTTTTAGTTGATCTCCCGCCTGCATGGACCCGATGCCATAGTTCGGTCCGTCTCATATTTTGTTTTAGTTATATTCGTAATTGTCATCGCCTGCTCCCTATTGTGGGGATTGGTTAAGAGACTTCTGCTGAATGCCCCAGCGGCCAACATAAACCATCTGGAGCTTTCAGATGTCGAGGAGGACCCTGCCTCGACTTCAGACTCTGAAAGCGTGAGCGGTGGAAGCCTGGACTTTAAAACAGCACAAGAGACAACTGCCGCCTGATTATAAGGGACTGTTTGTTTTCTCCCTTCCTTTTCTTTTTAAAACAAAAAAGGGGGAGATGTTGTGGTTTGTGTTTGGTTTGTTCCGTTCTCCCCTCTCCTAGCTTGGCAAGTTGGTCTGGCTCAAACCCCCAGTTATGTCAGTCACGGTTTTCCCCTCCTTATTTTCCGTCATTATCCCTTATTTGTCCTTGTATCCCCTCCCCAGGCCTTCTGCCAGTCACCGGCACCCCACCCCAAGTTCCAGAATCTTCCAGCTAGGGTGTCGAGTGATTGGCTGGTAGGCCTGGGCTCCTCCCCTGACCTATCCCCATTGATCCACACCACCCATCAGTCTTCAATGTATCCAAATTTTCGTTCTATGATTGGTTTCTTGTGTACCCACCCCTTCCCTTTAAAACCCGGTCCCCGGAGGGGCTCGGGGCTCCTCCTCCGCTCGCCACCTTTGGGTGGCCACCCTGCACTTCCCCTACCCTGGATTAAACCAAGTTACTTCACCCAGCAGAGGAGGGCCGTCTCTTTTCTTCACTCCTGCGGCGCGGTTGCTTTAATATCGGTGGCTGTTTCCTCTCGCCCCACCCACGGTCGGCACATGCCTCTGGCTTCGTGCCAGGGGAGTGCCGGTGTAACTGAAGGTGGCTGGTCTCTCTAAATCCCTTCAGCCGGGCCCCCCTTAAAAACAGCCACAGCTTCAGGAGCTGTGATTATATTCATATTAATTTCTAGACATCCCCATCCATGTCTTCTTTTTTTCAGATCTTGATTTCTTTGCGGAACAATTATTTATACCCTTCATTTTCTGGCTTAGTTAGGTCTTGTAGTTTACATGCAATGGTTTACCACAGCAACAACTAGGCTGTGTGGATCCATCCATTGTAGCTGCATCTACTTCATGCACATATATACATGCACATATGTAACATACTTTATGAGATTAACTGCATTAATTGAACCTTCTCAATTTTTACAATATCACGCATAGTATTTATCATTAAAGTATTGTTCAGTTATTGTTGTTTCCCTGTAACAGATTTCTGTTCAGAACGTGCATATTTAATTTGATTCTAGAGAATATATACATTTGTGCATTTGGTCATTATTTGTACTTTATGTTGCATGCAACTTAATCTCTTTACATTATGTATTTTCATAGAAGAATCATGATTTCAAAAGCTGTATTAGTGCATCAATAAAGCAAAAACTAAAAGGACAGCTGACATCTAATCATAATATTCCAAAACCTAAAAGATGTCTTCCAGTTTGACTTAAAAATCCTCAATGTTTTTTTCTCTACATTTTCAACCACTTTCACATTCTCAGGATCTTGATACCTGATTTCTATCTAATTCACTTAGACTTCAGAAGATTGAAACAATGGTACTTAAGAACCCTCAGAACCCAAATTCAATAGTGTATCACTAAATTATCTACCATAATTACCTACAGCATCAGCTCTTTCCACCATGAGTCTTGCCATATACATTTTGAATTTATGAACATTGTGATGACCCTTTTGCTGTAAGAGCTAATGGATGATTTGGAAATGTCTTTCAGGTCAGGGTCACGCCATTCACCTTCCCAAACAAATTTCTTTACAAAGTTAATAAAGTCATTGTCTGTCACATGTTGAATCCATGAATAGGTATTTCTTTCCTAACAATGTCGGAAGGTAAACAAGAGGGTTTTAGAGTTTCCAGCCCAGTCTGTGCTATGACCTGAGGTTTAAGGTACCTCTCATGGGAGAGAAGAAACATGGTTTGCATCCAAGTATCCTATTTTCAGGGGAAGCGTGCTATCTGCTGAGAGTTCAGAGCTCCTCAAAGGGATTAATGTCATCTTATGGCAGTGTGGCTAAGGTGATAACTGCTGCAACAGGGTGGGAATTGAGTCAATTTTAATGACTTCATAGCTGAATGCGCAAGTCTAAGTGTAATTATCTTTAGCTGCAAACTTGGCAACACCACTAATTTAATGAATTACTCAGGTGTTGCTGCTATTTTTTGATGTATCTTTCACTTTATATCTTTCTTTTGCAAATACATGCTGTGTTTTTATCTGTGTTTGACATTCTATTACCACCAACCGGTTTTTAAGAGTTTGAAAGAATTGGTCAGTTCATTAAAATTAAATAATTATTCTTGAAGGGCTTTCTTTTAGATCATCATTTTTCTATTTTAATCTTTCTGATATATTTCTGAGAATTGCATATAGTCAGTACTGATGAAAAATATTTGCTGTTCGGTGTTTCATACCATCATATTTTTTTGGCGGACTATACAGATGTGAGTGTTTGTATTTCTTTAGACTCTGAATGCCCAAGATATGTTCCTTAGCATCAAGTCTTTTGTTACAAATTTGGCTGTTTTTCATCTTATGGTGAGATTTGAGGCCATGCAGGGTCTGTATCACACTAGGGTCAGAGCTGCCATTTTAGCTCACTAAGTTCAAACAAGATAACCAGCGAAAAGAGTCAAATAAATCATTAAACAGTTCATCTCTTCCAGAGTGTTGTACTTGTCCGGTAACCGCAGTTCACAGTCATGACATGTAAAATAGCCATGGTATTTAATGTATCTCTAATGGTTGCATTTGGAGGACATAACAATGTAAAAAGTATTTATTTAACTTGTTTCAAATATTTTGACTTGAGTAGCTGTTACATAATAGGCACAAATTTATTATAAAGAAACAGTTTGTCTTTAGGATACCAGAAAAAATTAGGACTGGTATTTTTCTGAGTTTTGATGATCACATTATTGACATTGTATTTTCTAAAAGCTTTTAGCAATTTAAAAAGTCACCCAATATGGCAAAAAAATAAAATCAGTATTTAGTAGTAAGATCGCATATTTTAGTTCAAACGTCTATTGAGTTCTAATATTCCATAATTCTTTTGCCTCAGTCTGCACCAGCAAGTGCTCCAGCCACACTACCCAATTCACAAATTTAAAAGGCAGGGACTGGAGCATAAAGTACCAGAAACAGCACAAGTCCATGGGATTTGTTAAGATGTATCCAGAGGTCCCGAGGGAACACTCAAATACTAAGCCACTGTCTGTCATGTTTGGACAGTTATGACAGACTAGTGAAGCTTCCACTGGCTGGAAAAAGGGATGACACCAAGTTTTGTGCTGTGGTTATACTCTAGAGGGAAGGGATGCCATCCTGAGTGACTTTGACAGGCTTGAGAGGTGAGCCTGTGTGAATCTCAGATAGTTTCTGAAGGCAAGAAGGCCAAGTCCTGTATCTGACTCTTGACAATCCCAAATGAGGATTCACACTGGACAAAAAGTAGATTGAGAGCAACCTTGAGCAGAACTTCTTGAGGATATTGGTGAATGAAAAACTGAATACGAGCCTGCAATCTGCACTCCCAGCCCAGAAAGCCAACCACATCCTGGGTTGCATCAAAAGCAGCTTGGCCAACAAGGGATTTCATGCTCCCTCTCTGCTCCTCTCATGAGACCCGCACCTGGAGTTCTTTACCCAGCTCTAGAACTCCCAATACAAGAAATATATGGACCTGTTGAAGTATGTCCAGAGGAGGGCCATGATATGATCAGAGGCTGGAGCAAGCAGATCTTCTCTGAAAAGAGGCTGAGAGAGATGGAGCTGTTCAGCATGGAGAAGAGTGCAGAAACCTTAGAGCAGCTTTCCAATACCTAAACAGGATTAGAGTAAATGGACCCTTTTTCATGGAGTACAATTATAGGATGAGAGGGAATGGCTTTAAACTGAAAGGGAGTAGGTTTAGATTAGATATTAGGGAGAAAACCCTTTAGGGGTGGTGAGACACTGAAACACATCCAGAAGTGCATCCCTGGAAGTATTCAAGGTCAGGTTGGATGAGGGTCTGACCAATCTGGTCCTGTGGAAGCTGTCCCTTCCACCTGTTCTATTATTCTAAAGTGATACATTTTCCTGGGAAGTGACTTATATAGCCATTACCGGAAACAGGATGAAAGGCTAGATATAAAAGTTGTATGAAAAAACTCAAGATGTTTTTATGTGTTTTAGTTTTTATCCTTCTCTAAATGAGAACTGTCCATAAACTTACCAATGCACTGTAGATAAATGCTATATTTAGAGACTATGACAGAACAAGACCCTCAGTAATCAAAAACTCTTTACACAGCATGCCCAAGAAATATTTCCTCTTTTATTTTCAATTTTGTATGTTTTTTATTCTTTTCACTTTAAGTCATCTTTTTCCCAATTTTGTTTTGTTTTACATTGTTTTAATTTCAGGGATAACACATACAGAGAGGGGATAATATGACATGAATCCCCCAGAAGGTGCCCCTGCCATTTACTAAAATATTACTACGACTAACAGGAATGGCTTTATCAGAGCTATTGCAACAGAAAGGATCCTGGAATTAATTCCAGACTTGTAAGATTCAAGTCATTATGCATGCTACAGGATTTTTTTTATTCTCATTGACACAGAATTTATCAGTGTCAATGAATTGATGGAATTTGAAACACGCAAATTATTTAGTCCTTCTCACATACCCTTGGTCACAGCACAGTATTCCCTTTTATTTGAACCAAGTCTATCTTTTGCAGATCAATATACCATGCCGATAAAATGGTGTCACACAGTCTGCAGAGAAGTCTGGTTTGTTTCACACTTCTGATAGACCTATAGAGTTACCAATCTGTTCTCCCTCTATGGGGTCCACAAACAGATCCCCAGGACACTCTCAGTTCTCTCATTCAAGATTGTAATCCAGATTACTCCACGTCTAGAAATAAGCAATACTGCATCAAACCTGAATATTACAGATAGCTAGCATTAAAAAGGGGAAAATTTTAATTTATTTACATCCTGTGATTAGAAGCCCTAACACCTCTGAGAGCTTTTGGACTTAAAAAAATCTGCCTTAAAGGAAACTAAGCAATATCTTCTTGGCATCTAAAATTTAAAGCAAAGATTTGCAGATAGTAGACTCACCCATGGGAAGTTATAGATTGAGTCACAGAAAAAAAAGCTAAGTGAAAGCAAAATACAGTGAAGTGACCTAATTATGATGTGATCAAGAAGACAAGTCAGATTTCTGCATTTCAGGAAAGGTTATTTTCTGTCTTTGCTATTAAAATATAACCCTAAAATTATGTCACCTGTTCTATATGTTTAGATTTTAGTACAATTATATTTACATAAATTTTCATCTAAATTTTCCTTTTCAGCCATAGTGCTGGACAAAATTAACCTATTAATTTTCTTTTTTGTTCCAGAAATACATGAAAAAGTACTTTAAAGGTATGTTTTTTCTAAACATATAATTACAAAATAATAATAAAACTCTCAATATAGAATCCAATCAACTGATAGATTTACTAGACAGAGGGCATACATTTACACCAGATTCTGAGCTGTTTTTAATGAGTTCCACTAAAGCAACTTAGGGTGACGTGTCCTAGGTACCCTAGGGTGATGTTAGGATGCTTGTATCCCCATTTGTGTGTGCTGTTTATGCTGGATATTATGTTCTGTGCCTTCAAGACTGGCTCTGAAGAGTGAATGTTTTGTTTTGGTTTCTTATCAGCTGCTCCCCCACGGCTGGCGGGACATACAGACAGGACAGTACATTGTGCTGCTTTTTGCCTGGCTTTTCGCTTTCCTCTCGCTTTTGCTTCTGCTTTGCTTCTGCTTGCTCTTGCTTCTACTCATTAGCTAGTTTAGCTAAACAGTCCAAATTTCTTCCTGGACTGTTTCTCCTTTCCTTTTTGGACCTACTTGAACCTGCTCCGGACTGGGACTGGGAACACCGAGGGTTTGCACCCTGTGGCTGCAGCAGCTGCCCCAGCGCCAGAGGGACTGATAACAGAGCGACCACCCCCAAGAGAGACTTTCTGAATTTGTCATCTTTTTCAGAGCGGTGAAAGAGTGGTGTCACCCGGTATTGTTCATTTTGTGTGCGGGGGGGTGCTGTGCCTGTTAAATAAACAGGTTCTTTCCACTTCTCTCTGAGGAATACTTCCCAAACCAGTTGTGGGGGGGAAGGGGCTGTGTGGGTTTGCTTTCTGGAGGGGCCCCCTTTGGAGATTCTCTCCCAAATTTGCTCTAAACCAGGACAATATACAACCTCCATTCTTTAAAGACTGCTATAAAAAGCTTAATGTTTAGCCTAAAATTGATGGTTCTATCTTTCACAGAAAATTTTGCAACTTTTTCTATGGCACTGAACAATCTGTCTTCACTTGTGTCTCTATAGAAATCTTTTCAATAGGTATCTTCTCCACTTAATCTAAATTTATCCCTGTTTACCATTGTCCTTCTTCTAATGTAATGCCAGCCTTGCATGCCCACAGAATTTATTTAACCATGGCAACATTGTCTTGTTTGATCCTGAACATAATTCCTCAAGACATCCACTTGTATGCATCAATAAATAGCAGTTTCTCCTCCCTCAAGTATCTTTCGGCCTCACTTTTGGAATTGTAAAAGTTAAAAAAAAATAGAAATAGGATCAGAGTCATTAAGTCCTGGACACAAAATTCTATCAGAAGATTCCAGATCCTAAAGCCAGCAGAGTTTGGAAAACAGAGCAAAAAAAAAAAAAATAGCAATCTTCTTTGTGTTTCTAAGAAACCATAGCAAACTGTAAGGAATTATTCCCTTGAGGTCAATGTAAGTTGAAGACACCTCTTTTCAGGACTTGGTTTATAATAAGCAAAAGCAAATGCAATTGAAAAATTAACTGTCACTCAGATCAAAAACTGTGACATGAAAGAAATGTAAGTTACAATGCCACATACACAGTGGGTGTTTTATGAAGTTTTCATGGTCTATTTTGAATCTTATTGGATTGAGCATGGATATTTTCTTGACTTTCATTAGAATAATAAACAAAATATAGTCAGAATTGTTCCAATATAATGTCTTGTCCAATGCTTCTGAGACTAAACTGTTCACTGTTGCAATACTGTTCAAACACTATTGCTAAATGTCAATTTGCTTACAATTGAAAGAATTTCACTAAGATTGCAAATAACCTGCAATATTACAGCAGTTATTAGTGTGACTGCTAGTTCTTCATAGTTGACAAATGTCTATGGTGTTCTCGTATGGCAGATTTTACAGATCACAAGAATTAGAATGAAACATAAAGATCCTCTTAAGGCATTATAAGAGTATCTCCCATCTTTCTTTATTTTCAGAATGAGTTAATTACCAGCAGCTGCCCTCCTGATAGTAATAAACTATCAGATATTAATAGCAAATTTTAAAAAGAGATAACAGTATCTTATTTCTATGTGTTTGTGTGAGAGTATGCATACTTAATCCTCTGAATTGTGTGGTATATTTAAAGGGAATGCAAGAAATTAAGATTTTTTTAAAGACCGATATGAAGAAATGTTGCCGTGTTTAGAAATAAAGTCTGAAGAAAATAGTCTCTTAGAAGTGCAGTTTATAGTACAGTGTGGTTTTCTTTTTTTTTTTTTTTGTCTTCTGGAACCAGTTTACTGATACTGATATAGTGATAATAAATTAAATTTTTTCTAAGAAGCAGAATATCTGGGTGTAGTGCAAATAAGCAAGATTTTGATTTTAAAACTGAGCTTTGATAGTTAACTTTTTATTTATTGGAAAAGTAGTTATTTATTTTGCTTTAAATTCTATAGTACTCCTACTGTTAAAGCATTTCTTTTTCATTTATCACAATGCAGATTATTGTAATCTGATTTATAGAAGAGTTTACAAAATAAGAACTATTTTGAAAGAACCCAAAACCACAAGAGATTGGCAGAAGCATACACACTCAGATGTGTCTCTCTCGGTGATACATAAATAGAGAGAGAAAAAAACCTATCAACTATTTAGCTATTTATTGTGCTCTTCAAAGTCTTGGATTTCACTCTAACTTATAATAAACAGAAGACCAGATCCAGAACAAGACTTAGACACCTAGATGTATTTCAGAGAAAAATGAAACAACCAAACAAACAAAATAATTAGGGACAGTAAAGGAATTATTCATATTCCTGAATTTGTTTTTAATTTATATATTTAAAATATAGGAACCTTGCAGAGAGAGACTATCAAAGTAAATGTGGGGGTTTTTTTATCTTCAGGTAAACATTCCAGAAAATTTTCAAAAACTTAAACCAAATTGAGTAATAATTGAAGGAACTATTCATATTGTTTTGCTTAAAGCCTCAACATCTACTTTTTGCAAAAACTTAAGGTGGACAGGTATATGAACTAAAATAGGCAAGTTCAGCTTGTAAAAGTCTTGTATCTCAACAGCAAATAATGGAAATCTAAGGCTGCTTTATAAATTTTGTACTCTTGAGTCTAGTACTTCGTACTACCAAAAAAAGACACTTTGACACCACCTGTGAGAACTAGCCTGCAGTCTCATTCCTTAAGATAGATGCTTACAACTCGTCCTTCCAATTAGGAAATGAAGTGTGACAATAAACCTAATGCTTGTAGGACTGCAAGGTAATGATATGGTGGGTTCCTGATGAGCAATTTAAGCAATTCCCTAAAGATATATGAGCCAACAGTGTGTGCTGTGCACAGCTTATCAAGAATGGTGCAACCAGCGGGACTAGTAAGGGATCATCTCCCTGTACTCAGCAGTGGTGAGGCTGCACCTGGAGTCCTGCATTCAGTTCTGGGCTTCTCACTTTGAAAAAGACATTGAGGTCCTGGAATGTGTCCAGAAAAGGACAACAAGGGCACCTCATGAAGGGTTTAGGAAATGCATTGTATGAGGAATGGCTGAGGGAGTTGGATTTCTTTGGTCTCGAGAAGGGGAGGCTAAGGGGGGATTCACTGCTCTCTCCAAGTACCTGAAAGGAGATTGTAGCAAGGTTTGTAGCTGGTTTCTTCTGCTGTGCCTGCAGTGAGAGGACCAGGAAAAAATGACCTTAAGGTGAGAAAGAGTAAATTCAGTTTAGAGATTGGGAAAAAGTTTTTTCACTATAAGGGTGGTCAGGCATTGGAGTAGGCTGCTCTGGGAGGTTGTTACCTCTCTGGAGTCATCCTGCCTGGAGGCGTTTAAGAGATGTTTGGATCTGGTGCTGGGTGTTGTGGTTTAGTGGTTTAGGGATTACTGTGGTAGTGCTGAGTTGATGGTTGGAATTGGTGATCTTAAACGTCTCTTCCAACCCTGAGGATTCAACGATTCTATAATATTAGTACATGTTGCCAGGCTAAAGGAGAAAGGTGGTATGTAGATTTAATGGCAGAAAGAGACAAAATCTTATGCAGATCTTGATATCTGCAATCCATGCAGACCTTGAGATGTCCTATTAATGTTTCCATTTCAAC
This sequence comes from Molothrus aeneus, assembly GCF_037042795.1. Classification (NCBI taxonomy): domain Eukaryota; kingdom Metazoa; phylum Chordata; class Aves; order Passeriformes; family Icteridae; genus Molothrus; species Molothrus aeneus. Next base: position 139,459,660 of record NC_089646.1, on the reverse strand, counting down.
TGGACTTCAGAAATAAAGCAGTGTAAATACCCAGGACTGGTGTTCCCTGATTGTTTGTTTAAGTCAGAGAAACAAGACACCAATTGTTCATAATTCCACACTTTTAGCAGTGAGAATTTTTGGTGACAGACATTTTTACTGAGCTTAGAAAATGTTCAGACTCTTGTGGAATAAGGCAATGCTTTTCATTTACTAATGTTTGTCATATTTTGCAATGCTAAGTGTTAGCACTGGAGAAAAGGATGACAAAAATCCAGACAAGCTCTTCCAAATAGATGAGGTCTGATTAGAAATAGAGATTTAGGTATTTATCTCACCCTGGCCAAAGCAGGCAAAGCCTTTAAAGTCTTCACTTCATAAAAGTAATGTTATAAAGTTTTCATGTTTCTGACACTGGGCATATGTGCTATGGGGAATGTTTCAGAGACATAATTTATATTGCAGCTCTTTCCTACAATAGAGATTTCATGTATTATTATTTCTCTGGCTTGCAGTTTAAGCACTAAGTTCCTTGTAAAAGAAGCATTATAATCATGATAGTGCAAAATTATGGTATAGATAAATATTATTTTTAGGTTCTCACCTCCAAATCCTAATAAAATCATGGGTCGATTAATATAAGTATAAAATCTAAAGGAAACAATGCAGTCAGATCCATAACTACAGTTGTTGGAGGGAGATGAAGAGAGAATTATAAAAACCTAGCTCTTTCAAATTCTCATGCATTTGTAAGGGTGTTTTAAACTGGATTTATTTCCATTTTATTTCATCACTGGCAAAACCTCCTAAAAGGATGACATGCTAAGACTAAGAAGTCAGCTTCTGGTTGGGATGCATTATGTGATCAGACTGAACTGCAGGACACTGATGGATAACTAATCTGAACCCCCTGCTGTAAAAGAAAATCAGTCAACAGAGGCCATAGAGGCCAAATTTATCTGGTAATTTGTTGTGTACCCAGAAACTACAGCAGACATTTAGGATCTTACAAAGGATACTCTTCTGCCTGTGAACTTCTTTCTTTTCAGACTTTTTATCTGTATGAATCTTATTTTGCGGCTTTCTGACTGTATGAAAATTGTGGAAAATGGTTTATTGTCATGAAGTGCTGCTATAACTTTATTCATGGGGTGGTTTATGGTGTTCTCTCTCTTTTCTTTTCTTTTCTTTTCTTTTCTTTTCTTTTCTTTTCTTTTCTTTTCTTTTCTTTTCTTTTCTTTTCTTTTCTTTTCTTTTCTTTTCTTTTCTTTTCTTTTCTTTTCTTTTCTTTTCTTTTCTTTTTTCTTTTCTTTTCTTTTCTTTTCTTTTCTTTTCTTTTCTTTTCTTTTCTTTTCTTTTCTTTTCTTTTCTTTTCTTTTCTTTTCTTTTCTTTTCTTTTCTTTTCTTTTCTTTTCTTTTCTTTTCTTTTCTTTTCTTTTTTCTTCTCTTTTTTCTCTTTTCATTTTTTTCTTCTCTTTCTCTTTCTCTTTCTCTTTCTCTTTCTCTTTCTCTTTCTCTTTCTCTTTTCTCCTCTTTCTCTTTTCTTTCTTTTTTTCCATCTCTGTCACTGTGTGTGGGTGTGTGTGTGTCTACCTCCCCTTCTTCCTTCCCCCACTATGAATTAATTTCTTCCTTTCTCTCTTCTCTTTCACCCTAGTGCTTTATCCAAAAATTTCTGCCATGTACTTACATAATAGGTCAGGGACTAACACATGAATCACACAAATTTACACGACAAGAGTATAATTTACTAATAATTTTTTTTATTGTTTTGTGGGCCTCCTAAATTTTGTCACCCATTTCAACCATGAGCATATATAAGTCTTGAGTGCTACCAAACCCTTAAGGGTGGGACATCACACATGATTCCTCCAAACCAGTGGGTTTTAGTTTGGTATCTCACATAGATTCATAAAAGCAAGTCCAGCCATGCTGATGAACTGCCAAACTGTACAAAATGTCCCTCACCTCTGAGTCTCACAGAAAATTGTCTAGGAAAATACTGAATTTCTTTTAAAAATAACAAGCTGAGAGATCATGTGTCTGAACACTTCTGAAGCATTTTATTTGCCAAAGAATATTGGTGTGCAGCCAGTAGGGTCCTTATTTAAGCAAAAATAATTTTTGAGTAGACTAAACTTTTCTTAATTTCAGCCAGAGATAGTCAAAAGCAGGATATCCATGAAATTGTTTAGAGGGTCTTTTATGTGTTTGTTTCACTGTCTAATTACCTTCCCTGTCAACACTGCTCAACAAATTCCTGTCTGTATCTGACCTTTATTACCCAGAGAATGTTTTGTATACATTAAAGGCTTGCTCCTTGCTGCTATCCCTGAGAACAGGTATTTCCCAGGGTTGTATTCTTTTAGTGATCACAATTGACCATAAGTATTTTTGGACCTTCTGTTATTGTCTCATATACTTTCAAAAAAGTTGTTATTTTATTGTGCTTTAACTTTTAGGTGTTTCTATTTTACAATCTACCGCTCTGCAACATGTCAGAAAAATTGTTAATAGATCTTGAAGTGAATCACACATTTTAGTTACTATTGTGAGTGACTTGAGACAGAAAGAGTAAAAAACCAAACCCTCAGGGTTCTTACAGATTCATCAAATAAGGCAAAACCTGTCCCAGACTTGGTGAAAAAGCCGGGGGCAGTGGAAAGTGGATGCAGTGTGCGACACAACCAAATTATATTCTAGTGTTATTTGATCTAAATCAGCCAATGATATTCCTTCAGTTTCAGATTTTTTGAAATTTACTGACATTTTTGGAATTTGAAAATTAAGTCTTTATTATACCTTTATGAACACATATCTATTTTAAAAGAAAGAAGTGTGAATTTGGTGTAAGAGAACTAGCAGCAAAAGAGAAATTTTGGCTCTCGTCTGTCATTTACTGAATTGTTCAAGCATCTTTTTGTATATACTATGTAACACTTTGGCCTGAAGAAATTCACAGACACAGAAAACCTGGTACTGTCTTTTGAAAGAGATAGGGTAACAGCCATGTTAAAAGAAAAAAAACTTTATCAATTAGGCCCAGCCTAGCTTTGGACAAAATTATTTGGATATTGGGATATTATAATATTGAAATATTTCAAAACACAGTTCTTCCTAGAATCAAGAGCAGCTGCCTCTTTGTTTCAGAGCTAGATGAGTCCACAGATACTGCAGTTCTCAGTGGATTATTTATAAATAAAAAAGAAAAACTAAATCAAAGCTGTTGGAATTTGTTTAGCTTTGTCACCCCTCTCCCAAACTGAATGCACACAGAAGAGGTATTCGGACAAAGATTATTTGTTTTCTTAGATGAAATGGCCCAGTCACAGAGTAAAGGCATACAAGTGTATGCTCAAGGATATGAGTGTGCTGGTTGCTGTACATGTGGCAGCTGCTGCGGTGGTGAAAGGAACCTCTTCTCCCAGGCAAATGCCTACTGCTTCCCAAGGCTGTTAGGCTCCATTCACATGGTCCTCTGCAATCTAAGATGCAGATCACATTTTCTAATAAATAAGAGCTGGCGTGGATATGGGATAATTAAACACCCTTTTATTTAATTAATTGTAAAGACATATCTGATTTTTTTACATACCAGGTAATCTGCTACAGAGGCAAATGGTAATAAAGGGAATCTTCATGCATATATTAAATCAATAAACAAAAAAAAATCCATGAACCATATTTAGTCTTAGATATTTTATTGAATATTGTTTGACAAAATTTTCTTATATATGAAAGAGCCAAAAGACTAAGCTGAAAGGGAACAAGCAGAAGTGAAGACATTAAAGACAAAAAGTAAATAAGAGAAATGTAACTAAAACAACATGGGATAATTTTTGGAACTTTGTTTCCAAAATGGAATAGGAGCAGCGTACATAGACATTAGCGCTTTCTCCTTCTGAAATTCCAGAAAACAGATATTCTAAATTCCTCTTTAAATGAATAAGAATGGACTTTACAATAACAAAACCGATTGCATTATAAATTTATCTCTTATCTCAAATATCTAGTATGGCAGATCAGCACCAAGTGGAAGGTCAAAAGGTAGCCATTGAAACTTGGTTTGCATCTTAAGTGTCAAGTGTCTGCATCTTAATGTCAAGAGTGTGACATTCCCAGACACATATCTAAATTATTTTCAAATTTCTATCTCCCTTTTTCAGCCAAAGCACTATGATAAACACTCTATAAAACTAAAAAGAAGTATTTCTGTTCAAATATTAAATTTAATAACAATTTTACTTACCTTTGTCAAATATAAGACTATATTGCTATAAAAATGAGGTAATAAACCCAAAGAATTATTTCATGAAAGTATTTCTTAGATTAAGGATAAGCATTGTTCAAGCTGTTCTGCTTATAAAGTGTGTGGAGACCTTATTTAACATTTCCTTTTAGTGAAAGTACAAGCTAATTAACATATCAATATCCTACTGCAGACTGGGATTTTCTCTGATATTTAACACAAATCTCATACTTGAACTTTTCTAATTATTTTAATTATCTTTACCTTTTGTCCCTCGTCTTCTGACAGAGAGTGGAGGATGTTAAAAAGAGTCTAACACCTGGACTTCATAGTATGAATGTAAATCACAGAGAATATGCTGATATACTATTATTACCAGTAGCAATAACAATTGTGAGACTGAAACAAAATGGTGGATATAGAACTGCAGCAGTACCTAAAGAATTTTTTTGTGATTTGTGTTCAACAATAGTAGGAACAAGCAATGGACTGCAAGATGCAAGTTCTACAGGATGCCAGACATAATTTAGGAAAGTAAAAGGAGCTCTCATACTATTCCACCAAATCATGACCATTAAAATATTGGACCTGTAGGCCAGTATCCCAAGGAATGGAAATGTTCCAGAAAGCAGTCAACAAAGAAGTAGATGAAATGAACCGTCTGTTGAAATGGGGATGGAAAGGCAATGAAAAATGTCCATTATGAAAATTAGGAAAAGTATTAAAAAAACAAGTATTCTTAGAAGTATTCTTTTTGCACAGCTGCTGAATCAGTGTGCTAGTTAAGACAACTAATTGAGGTTATATGAAACTACCATCATGAAGTCTAAGCTGTCCTTTCTGCAGTGAAAGAATTTTTGGTCTTTCTTCAAGAGTCTCCTGATTTAGCTGGAGATACCACTGCTCATTGCAGAGGTTTGAGCTAGATGATGTTCAAAGGTACCTTACAACCAAACTATTGTTTAATTTTGAGAAGGAAAACAAAAAGAAAATAATATTAAAGAAGTACAAGAAAACAGTGACAGTATATTTTGAGAATGCAACTATTGGTCATCCTATTTTCTGACATAATCGCAGATAAAATAAAAGCAAGAAGGAGGAAGGAACTAAATTTTGGCTAGTTCATTTTAAATCCTATAAATGTTTTTAACTATAACTGCAGTTGTTTAACAGTATTTTGCATTTAGTGACACTTTTTTGGACCCTCACACACTGAGGGATGACAGATATAGCCACCACCCACTCTGTGTAGAGAAAAAAGGTTATGACAACCCTGTTATCATAATAAATGGTTATTTTTTGTTCTCTAGACTTGAACTATAGTCTTCTTATCCCTTTCCTGATACTACTTGTTTTACTGTAGCTTATACATTTTTGCTCATTTATAATTTTCCATAGACATTAGGAAATCCACACGGTGTAAAAATAAACAACAACAAAAGAAAGGAGTGAGTGTGTTCCATGTCAACTCATAGTACTTAATGCAAGTTTCAAAGGAATTAAAGTGTTTGCCAATGATAAATTAAATTTAAAATATTTAACTATATGATTTCAAGAAAATATATAAAAAAAGACATTATTAAAAGTACTTAGTAACAAACACATCTATTTGTAAAGGGCTATAGGACTAAACAATCTAAACCCTGAAGTATGCAATAGGAGCACTACCTGCCCTTCTTTATAAAGAAAAGAATCAGCTCTGAAGATGTCTGTTCTGTTAGTCTTATTACTAAATTGATTAATCTATTTCTAATTAACAAAGCACTTCTAAGATGGGACTTTAACCTAATTATTCCTAAATTGATGAATTTTATATAAACTATATCTTTATGTCAAATTGCTTACTGACAGCTCTACAAACAAACTTCATCCAAAGTTCAGCTAAGTTCAGAGAGATATTGGCCTACATTTAGGAGGCTTGCAGATGATCTACAATGACTTTTGAAATGTCAACATTTTGTGCTCTTGGTTTTGTTTCCTTGTTTGGTCATTTTCCGAATTATGAAAAATTAAATTTTATATGGTTGCAAGTAAATTGTTCAGATAAGAGGGATTTAAGTTTTGTTTCTGTGTTTGTATTTTTTTTTGGTTGGTCTCTTGTGCTTTTTTTTTTGTTTTTGTATTTGTACATATGCTGTGAACCCTTACTCCATGATCAGTAGGAATAAAGGAACCAACATTTTATTCTTTATCAATACTTGACTACTCAAGCCTGGGGAAAAGTCAGTAATTTGATCCTATGAAAGACAGCTACAAACTATTTTACTTGCAATTACACTGGACAAAAGACTGAAGCATTTTTTTTTTCTTGGACTATAACTTGGTGACCCTGTGCTTAGGTGAAAATTTAGCCTATAGCATCACTTTTTAACTGATTTTACTTTTAAAAAACCCTCAAACACTGAAAATTTCAGATATATTACACTCTGTCTCAGATAGTCATTGTTTTTAAATTACTATAAATCTGAAATCAGTTAGTAACCTTTATCTTTCTATCTCTTTTAGAAAACACAAATACTACTGATACATCTGTTCATGCAGGAAAAGGTTTGCAATAGATAGGTTTGTTAGAAAACACAACATGGGTTCTTTCATTTGCTTAAGATGTACAGTGACAACACAGAAACCATAATTTCTTGCCTTGAATCATATATTTAGGATCTCTCCAACACAAACTTTAGGACAACAGGAGTTATGTCTCTGTTAAAAATTTCTAAGGAGACAAAAGGAGCTGATCCTATCCACCTGGTGATAATGAATGTCTTCCAAGTCCCAGGAGAGGATCTTATTAGTCAAGATATTTATTTAAAAATTTTGTCAAGGTGATGTCATCTTTTATTGCCCATGCTGACTCTGTGTTGCAGACCAGACACAAGCACCTGTTCTGAAGAATACTAACTTTATAGAATATGTCATAGCTGATGTCATTAGGACATATATTTTCAAAAGTGAAGGTGGAACTTTTACTTCAGATTTGGATTCTGACCAAGACTATTGTCATGTATACATAGTTAAAACTAAAATTAAAAAATTATTTTGTCTAGTAATTTTAAAATCTGTTTCAAACTGCTCATTTTTCCTGTTCAAGATTTCCAAACAAATTATATGGAAGAGTCTAGCAATATGTAGAACAATATGTCAAAAAATAGAAATACTTTTAATAGTTTAACATTTCTATTCTCTCTACAAGAGACATAAGCACAATGTCGACAGCAGAAAGGAAAAAGAGAAAAAAGCATTTCCCGAAATGGAGTTACTTTTTTTCACACGATTTACTAATGCGTGAGGGGCAAAAAAGGAGGCTGTCTCTTCCAGATCTCCCTGTAACACTATGCCTTAAAAGGAGAGATGCCAAAAGTCCTCAGAGATTTTTCTTCTCTGAAGATGCTGTTGCACAAGATCTTCTGTATTATATCTATAGTGTGACTGCAGGTGATTGAGGTGTCTTGTGTGCAGCAGGTTGCTCTGAGGTGTGGGTGTAGGAGAACACACCAAGGTTAAACTACTCGCTCTGTCTCTGATGCTGCTGTGGTTACCTGTTTTCATGCCTTGCATGAAGATGAATATTATGGCAAGGTTATAATTGGATAGAGCTATCTTTTCCAAAATACAAAAATATACAAGCAACACTGAAACCACTGTATTTTAGATCAGTTCTTCCATGCTGAACAAACAATGTTTAAAAGCACCTGAAAGCTCGTTACTGCTTTTCCTTGCTGTGACAACACACAGCACAATAGACTCTAATTTATGCAGGGTTCTGAGTCATTGTACAGCTAGCACAAACTGCAATTAATTCTATAACAGATGAATCACACCTGAAGGAAATATGAATAAACTATGGAGAGCAGTCTTCTCCTTGTGCCAGAAAAATCTTATTTAAAATAAAAAAAGCCACTCACCTTCACAAATTTGAATTTTTGAAAAGAGTTTTCTAAATGTTTCAGATGAACAAAATGTTGTCCAGAAGGAATAAAAGAAAAAAACACAAGTGCAGCATGCATGCCTGTACTAACTGATACGGAATGATGTCCAACAATTTGAATAAATATGAAGTTAGACAAGAATAGCAGGTGGCATGTGTGGATGATCAAACTCAATCAGGTAAAGGGGGAAAGGGAGTCATACAGGGGTAGGAAGCAAACAGGGTGTGATAACAAGGGAGGAATCCAGAAACATTTTTAGAACACCCAGAGATGAAATTAGGAAATCTAAATGCCAAATGAAATTGCATCTGGCCAGAGATGTCAAAGTAAACAAGAATTTGTATGAGCACATAGGTGATTAACGATAGACTAGGGAAAATGTGAGCCCATTCCAACAAGATGGGGACCTGGAAAAGACTCTGGTATAAAAGGTTTTCTTTGCCTCAGCCTTTGCTTGCAAGACTGTCCTTCAAGAAACCAAGATCCCAGAGACAAAGGGAAGAGGCTGGAGCAAAGAAGATATACACTGGGTGAAGAGCACCAGATCAGGCAACACTTACGTGCAATGGGTATACATTTAGTCCACGGTCCCTGATGGGATGCACACAGTAAAAGGATGCCTGCCCATGGCAGGAGGGTAAGAACTACATGACCTTTAAGGTCCCTTAACCTTTCTGTGGTTCTGTGGACTAATCTGTTTAAAAAAATACTACAACACTCAAACCCCACTGAATTCTGTGTGTATGTTTGAATAAGTAAATACATGTTAAATATGTTTATATTAGTTGGAACAGTTTGTGGGACAATCTTATCTCATATATAATGTTTAAGAGTTGCACTGACAGTTTGCTCATATGTTCAAGCAGATTATTATACGTAAGTGGGGGAAAAAATAAAAAACCACACAATTTATCTTATCAAATTACTTTTCTTTTTTGTAAGAATAATGTATAATGGAAGAATGGAATGGAACTTGCACTCAGAGAAAATTTTGTATTAGCTACCTCTATTGATCTATTAGGCTTCACTAACAACATAACTGGATGAATTATGATTACCCTGTGAAAAAAATTATTGACATTTTAAATGCCAAGTTATTTTTTATTAGTATCAATCATGTAAATTAAGAACATGACTATTTCTAGATGCTTATGAAAGACATACATGTCAATGCAAATTACTTTTGACCAAAAAGTAAAATGTTACACACAATTACAACCATTTTGTGTTTTGTTTGTATCAGATGTAAAGTGTAAAATGACATCCTATTTGTAAGAAGTGGAATCTTATATATGTATGATTTATTCAAGATTGTAAGAAGATGAATTAAAATTGCAGCAATGCTAATCAGGACACCAATTCTAATCAGGACACCAATTAATATACGATGGAATTAACTTTACCAAAAACACAAAATGGGGCTCAGACATAGCAATTTTTCTAAACTGCATTCTCTTTTTTTGTTTTTGTATGCCAGAAGTTTTTTATCTGTTGTGAAGGAGTAGGCAAAAAAAAGCATAGTTTTTCCATATTATTTTGGGCTTCCCAGAAACTCTTTTTTTTTCCGGGAGTAATTAATATTTAATTTCTGAAGCCATAATATTGTCTCTTTACTTTATGCAGATGTTCTAAATATTTAGAAATAATTTTGCCCAGCACTACAAGGAACATTTCATAGCTTCGGTCAAGATTTTGCCTCACTGATTCAGTCATTTTGACTTTTTTTTTAGGACTGCGGGATTAATTTCACAATTAATACCTTTACAAGTCAATTTTCTCTTGCCTCATAATCTGAAATTTGGGTATGTGTAATTTCACTTCAGAACAATGATTTATGTCCTTGCTGTGCATATTTTTTCCTTCCTGCTTTTCTGTATGTGTGCTTCCTTTTCTATCTTTGGGAAAATTTTGGTAAAATCTTTTGCAGAATCATTTTATATTTGCTTGGTGTCAAAACCTGAAATAGCTGGCCTTAGTTCTGTCCCAAGATTCTTATTGCTTGTCACACACCAGAAGGTGAGTTGAAACATCTCATTTTGGCCTTTAAGGGATTGTCACTGAGGGTTAGTCACTGCAGCCTCTGAACAAACAGTAAGAAGAGAAAAGGTGAGGATATGCAGGATCTGTCTGGGTAGGAAGCAGTATCCCAAATATCTAAAATTCCAAGAACTCCCAAGATGATCTTGGGAATAAACCCCATTAATTTTTTGGACTTTAGGGCAGGTGTAAGATGATGTGTGGTTTTTGATCAGATGTTTAAAATAATTAGGCCTCTGATGAGAGCTCTACCTCTGCATGAAAATGATAGATATGTTAGTTACAGACTGACTGAATTCAAAGTTCTAAGGATAGAAGTGGAGACTATAGCACTGAAACCTCAGAGGAATGGTTAGAAAAAAAGAATGGGTTGCTTAGAGGTAGAAGGTTCATCAGTTTCTAATGTTGTCATCACATATGGCTGCAACTGTTTTTAACAGTAGCACTTATGGCCTCAATTTTTCTGGCACTAGTGGTGATGACTTTATTAGCCTCTGTCTGACTTTCTCTTTTCTTGTTATTATATGTTTCAAAGCTAGTCCCATCTTTTTAAGTTCTTTAAATGATACCTGATCTGTGACAGCAGACAAGTTGGACCTTTTGATTTTTATTTAATTAATTAATTAATTTCTATTTGAGTTTTCTCCATTTCCTTTTTGGCCAATTAATATTGCTTATTTTATCACATCTCTGCTTTATACTTTGCCAGGATTCATTAATCTGCAGCACATGAAAAAGAACTGTTTTTTCAACAATCTGTTTTGATGCAAGTCCAGCATTAAAGCATGAAAGGTTTTATAAGAATTTATGTTCCTGCTTATAATTTTTGTCTTCCATAAAACCACAGGAGGGAGGGGTTCATTTATGATTTGGAGGAGGAGGGATGTTCTTTTTTCTTTTTTTCATACTACAGGTCAGATTTTAAAGACAGTAAACACAAAGCACAAGTTATTTTACACTCATGACATTTTTTTCAGACATTTTGACAATTTAAACAGTTTTTTTTATGCTATTTTATTAATAACAGTAGCTATCCTCTTGCAGTCAGTTGGAGTCTCATAGCCCTCAAGTGCCATCTAAAGTCTATTTACAATTCTTGTGAATTTTCCCTGCTGACATGTCTTATGCACTTCCTGACTCCCCTACGTATTCTTTCCTCTTTGTTTTGCTTTTGACTGTTCTTCATCTGTCAAGTCTTTCCTGGCAGATGAATCTAGCATCCTCCTTTTTTAAATTCTGAAATCTAGTTCAAGTTCATTACTAGAATATATAATCCTGTGACATGTGTTTATTTAATTTTAGCCTTATGTTTATCAGGTTGAACACAAGGAGCTTTTATTTTCCTTTCCATTTTTTGTTCATTTGATCCCAAGTCAGCCAAGCATTTTGAGTGTGATACTGATTGCACATTCAATGCTTTTCAAAATTTTCAGTTGTCTCATATACTCAGCGCAGTTACAGTTTGGTTCTCTATTTTTCTTTCTGAAGTCCATAAATTGAGTTCTTTCAAATTAAAGATATAATTGAACTTAAATTTCCAAATTAATTTAAAAGAAAAAAGTTTTAAGCATGAAAAAACTATAAATATGATAGTGTTTAATAATATTTTGCAAAAATAAAGTCAAACTAATATTTCCAGCTACAGAATTTCTGTTCAACAGTGAACAATGCTAGTATATTGGTCTATATTTTTAATATATAAGCAATCATATATATATATTTACAATTGAAACATTACCCCTTTAAAGCAATTTATAAGAAATTAAAACGTTCTAAAACTTATGTTTAGAAGCTTCTAAGAAAATAATATATTATTTCTGTTTTTAGAATTGTTGCTTTTAAATCTTAGAAATAGACTCACTGGAAGCCCTCATTCTCCAGAATCAGACTGGGAGTTCATTTTCTAAATAAAAATGCCCTTATTTTATGAGTTGTCTATCATCTTGACATTGCCTTTGACTCCTCTGATGTTCATGGTCTTAGTTTTGAATAGTTCCACTATTTTTATAGTTGGATGTATATTGAAACTTTCCTAAGTCTCAAAGGAAAACAAATACTTTCCTACACTCACATGTGGCCCACCAAATATTCAGTAATCAAGTTTCTCTCCATTTGCTCACATTCTTATGGATTTTCTTAAGACTTTCACTTTCTAAATTTTTTGGGGGAAAAAATCATTCTTTTATAAAGAAAAATCAATAAAGAGTATAATGGAAATTAATTTGCTTTCACAAATACTTCTCTGCAAGGTTCATTATATAGAACCAGATGTCCTTATTTTACCTTATAATTTCCTCCAGTCAGAATTTCAATGAGCACCACCAGACACATCATTATTTATCAGTTTCCCACACCTGTATAACCTTTAATTACAGTGGAATTTAAATTATACACGTGGATCATCTATACATGCAACTGTAGTCAGTGTAACTGTAACCATAGCTGCACAAAGAATACCTAAGGTATTTCTGGTACCTGTTGAATTTATCAAAATTTCCTTCAAAACTTCCTAAAAGCTAGGACATGGTATAGTACATATTGTTATATGTATGTGATTCACTGGCATTGCAGCTATAATATGTTAAAAATGAAGCAATATGAAAGGCGTGTCAGGCTTTGGATTTATGTCTTGAATTGCTTGTATTGGAAATGTACTGATTTTCAAAGGTACTGTGGCACTTAAGGCGCTTGATATTGACTTAAAGAAAAGAAATACCAGGTCAGAGGCTGGATCTACACATTTGTACTGTGTCTAATGCATAAACACAGGCCTGTCAGGATGACATAATAAAAAGGAATGTATTGAAATTCCCTTGTTATCCTAAAAGAAGAAAAAAGGCAAAGTTTAATCTTTGTGGTGAAAGAGACATAAAAAGCTTCAGCTTTGCTATAACTGCTAAAAGCTCTCAAGTAAGCTATTACTGTCTGTTGGTACAAAGAAGAATACTCAACCTCACTAATCATTTCAAAAAAGAAAATATTTAAACTTACCCTTATTAATGGTTTAGTTAATAGGCTTCTGTCTTAAACTGAAACAAAGCTTTTTTTCTTCAAACACCAGACAAAATTACATTTTTTAAGAAATATTTGGAAGCAATTTACTTCAGCTAGCTAAGTCATGAAAGTACTCTTAACTACATGCTGCTTCTGTCATCTTTGAAGTTTTGACTTCTTCTGTGATAAATGAAAAGGGTAACAGTCTTGTGGAAAACCTGATTTTGAGCTTGAATGCAGCATTTGTTTCACATGGGACCTGCTAGAGGACTGGGAATTGAACTTCTAGCAGTATCTTGGGAGTTTCTATCACAAAGGAATGAAAAGAAAAAAACTTTTCCTAAACACATCTAAGTGGCTTATAGTTTGCCACAATATTGATTCTGAAATGCATTAAATTTTTATTTATCTACTTTAGGGAGTGAAATTCCACAGGGGTTTAAGATTTGTGCTGATTCAGATGGCTTTTCTCCAGATTAGAGGCTTTTTGGAAGTACAGTAACACAGAAATGAAATATTTTCTGGCTAGATTGAGACCCACATGAGATACTGAAGTCAGTGAAAAATGCTTACACATTGATTTCTCCAGTGAAAAGCTGTAGGTCTTATACTCTTATATTAAACTTCCTTTGCAGTTCAGTTATGTGAAAATTAAAGGCCTTTTTTCCCCTTTTTGTCCAGTTAATTTTTATATAAATATGAGCACCCAAGTTATTAAATGCATAAAAAATATATGTGTACATCCTATCTGTTCAGAGGCACAACTGACAAAGAAGTTGAAAAGATAATTTTGTCTTCATGTTTACTCAGACTGCTACAACCGCAGTTTCCCCTTCAACATGAAACAAATTTTCTAGAAAAGAAAGCACAGGTAAGAATCGTCAACTGCCTGGGGAAAAAAAGAATCTCTTAATTAATATTTTTGAAGTATATTGAAGTACATTTTATTAGTGTGGGAAAGAAAGTTAACATAGTGCCAATAGCTGACTATTTGTTCTACATTCTTTTTTATAGCTATTCATCTTTTTAAAAGGAAAGGTGTTGTTAGGATATATATAACAGCTTCAGACATCTAAAAGACTCCTCTAGGATAATATTCTTGTTTGTAATTATTTTGTGTAATAGAAAGAGTCAGTGCAGACCTTTAGGAATTGGTAGAGTAGAAGTAATCAAGATTATTAACTGGAAGGACTGCCAAAGAACATGGAAGTAGCAAAACATATTTGACAGTGAGAGATTAAAGTGAGCTTCTGCACTTTTCCATGTGCTGCTAATGACAGTGAAGTCTTGCCTGTAAGATTAAATTTGTGCATAGTTTCATCTCATACTGACACCTAAAACTTGCCACACAAGGGAAGATTTGTCATAATTGTCGTTTCCTCTTGGGATGTCTGTTTCAAGTTTACTGATGAAGGTTTCATATAACATTTTAGATGCTTCTTCTGATCAGACCCTGACAAAAGAAATATCCCAATATACCTTTTATTTAAACTTTATAGATGATGTGACGTTATTTTTTTTCCTGTACTTCCTTATAATAAATGTCTTCATGTCCCTGAACTAATCTAATTTCTTGACAGAATGCTTAAAATAGACAGTAAATTCTAAGCCAAAGTTGTTATATCTCAGCAGGTGAAAAGAATAATCCTTGTACATCTGTACATTATGATTGGAACAAGGTATTAAATAAGTCATCAAAGCACATTTAGTAGAAAACTGGTAAGCAGCTTAAACTGCAAATGCCAGCTGAATGTTAGCATTATTAGTAGGAAATTGACTATTTTTTCAATTATTGGAATTATTGAAACAGAGTGAAACAGTATTTCCATTGTGATGTAAATTACTGTCATTTTCACTATTTTAAGTAGGGTGACAGACCATATTTTGCATTTCCAAGTGCTGGTGCAGACTAACAACTCAAAGGGTCTAAATATCTTGACAATGAGATACTTCATTTTGTGATTTGCTGTGAGACATGCTGCATTTCATGGTAAGGAATGATTTTCTTTTGGTTTTATTGGTTAAAAAAGCAACAAGTAAAACTATAAAAATTTCTGCCTGCCTTTCTTTCCAAATGATTATAAGAAAAGCAAAAAGAAAAAAAGAAATATTTTCTTAAAGAACAAATTCAAATTGTGTCAAAAACAAATACAACTTCAAAAATGGTAATCTTAAAAAAAAATGAGTAACCTTCTAAAAGTTTCTGGGTTCCTCTTTCTCTCAAGAAATGCCAAAATATATTTCAGCCATTAAGCATGATAGTAAATAAATTTGAAAGAAAATTACGTTAATTTTGCTGAGAGCAGCGTTCAGAAACTTAACAAGAATTGAAAAGCATACATTAGGAAGAAGCTTATAAAATATTAACTTTTCTTTGTGTATGTAGAACATCAAAATCTTGGCTTTTCTTCTTTTCTGTATCTTAAGATGGCAGTGTTTCAGAACACTTCCTATTTCTCCATTCTACATAATCTTAACATTTGTTTGAACAGTGTCCTAAGCTTAATGACTACATCTCAAAGTTCAAACCATGTAGGGGTAATATGTCAGATACTGGAGAGATCAACAGTTTCTATTAGCTCTAGAAAATCTGTTATAGGAAGGTTATGTAAATTATGGATGTTGCTTTCAAAGGCCACTGGTATGTCCTTTCTTACATTGCTTCAATACGTTTCTGAATGGAAACAATTTTTACTTTCAGCAATGCAATCAAGACTGAGTTTGTTAAGGTGGGCTCCCTGCTTGTGCCCAGGAAATCCACTGACTCACAGAAACTGTGTCTGAAATAGGTTCAGATCTGAAGCTGTAAGTGTTAAAAAGCAAGGTTATTCCATCCATGCTCAAGGATGAGTTGCATGGGAGATATTAGTGACAAAAAAGATATGGGTTTAATCAGCAGTAAATCTCAAATGCTTCTGAATCAATTGGGCAGTCTCCTCAGCTAATTCAGTGTTCACAATAGTTTTGATGGACATAGCATGGGAATGCATGATCAAGCAGGTTTCTGTTCAGCCATGATAAGACAATTTCCTTATGTGGACAGCTCCCTGTGCCTAGACAGAGTTAGGAACAGCTGTTAGCTCATAAGGAGTTGCTAGCTTCTGTTAATCCTGGTATGGACGAGATTTTCAACGTAGTCATTCTCTGGAAATCCTTCTTTGTTCCCAGGAAAAGAAACTGTTTGCCACTCCCTTTACTAAGGCCAGGATTAACACTGAGTTTTAATTTTCTGTTAATTTTCTGTATCTACACTAAGAGCACATTTTATTTAATGTGTAAATATAAGTATGGGATTTTCATTTTCATATAATTATGGGATTGACACTTGAAAAGTGAGGAGGGAGAAAGATAAATTAAGGAGGAGAAAGAGAAAGAGAAAGGGAAATTTTTCCCATTCAACACTAAAGGACAGATACAATTCTCATCACATCAGAAAGTGAAGTGCTCTTTCTGTCTCTTTTCCTAATAATTTCAGAGACTTATATTCAATCATTTTTCCTATAAATTTCTTTAAATTGATGTTTGTCAAACATGTCTGCGAGTTAATGAATATGGTTATCTGCATATGTGTGTTTTATTGAGTAGTTGCACCTTAAATTTCTTGTTTACTACCCTTGAACTTAGAGATCTTAAATGCAGGCACATTTTAAACTAATTGTCCTAAATAAGCTTCATTTTTGGACTCTGAGTATACATTTGCCTCTTAGTCACCTGCAAAATCACCTACACTTACAAAGCTGTTTGCTTAGGTTGTCAATGCTTTGCAAGAAGAACTTGGTTCATCCAACCAAGCTGAGATATGGTAGGACTTTGAGAGGAAGCATGAGTGAAGAATCTAATCTTCCATCCTCATTGATAGTGATTTTGACATTCCTATTCATGTCACAAATGTCCCTGTAGTCCATTTTTCCTTGTCCTTATTTTCTTATGTGATCTTTAATCATACTCTTCTATTCCACTCTTCAATCTTCAGTTCCTCAGGTTTTTTTATTAAGGCTATTTGTTTTTGACCAGCAGCTCATTCTCTTTATACAATCCTGCCAATTTCCTTCTTATTAATACTATAACCATGACTTTTTAACTGTTCTGTCCATCATACTATACATTAATTATTGTCCCATCCATTATTTTATCAGCGTTTTTTTTTTTTCTTTTCCAATTCTTTTTCCATCATCAGAGTTACATTATCCTGCACATTTTCTCCACCTGCTCTGGTGTGGGGCTCCTCCACGGGGTCCAGGTGGATCTCCGTGGTCCTCCATAGGCTACAAGGTCACAGTTGTCTCACCATGGTCTGTACCACAGGCTGCAGGGAAACCTCAGCTCCAGCACATGGAGCACCTCCTGCCCCTCCTTCTGCAGCACTGACCTTGGTGTCTGCAGAGCTGTTCTTCTCACATCCTCTTACTCCACTCTATGGCTGAAATTAAAACTGTGCTACCACTTTTGTTTTGATTTCTTCTTAAATCTGTTATCACAGAGGTATTGTCATCATTTCAAATTGGCCCAGCCTTGGCCAGCAGCACACCCATCTCTGGTGTCACCAGGGTTTGTCTCTCCTGTACACTAAGAAGGCTTCTAGCAGATTCTAACAAGAGCAACCCCTGTAGCCCCCCATGCCACCAAAAAACAGGCCATGCAAACCCAAAACACATATCTTCTTTGTCATTACCAGATTTTACAATAAATGTCCTTACCACAAAATAGCTGAAAACATTAAATATTAAAGAAAATTAATAGCTTAATTTCATTAAAAGCTTCATGGATAACTGCTTAAGTCCTGGAATATTTTTATGAACATATAGAAATAGCAGTTTCTCTACAACTCAGCCTGACACAAAGCTGATTATCACCTTAAGTGTTCAGAAAAGAGTGAGGAAAGCATGTCTTCTTCTTTTTTTTCTCCTTTTTTTTCAGGAAATATTGGATATGTAGACAGGAAAATAGTTTAGCACTATTCAATTACTTAAAAAAATGGAAACATCTATTTTTTGAAGCAGAATGAAAATGACGAATGACATTGATCTAATTAAACCCTATAGGTGGAAGAACTATGTTATTATGAAAGGAATATTAGAAGATCCTTCCTTCATAGAGAAAATTTGGAATAAAAGTTGGTGATTCTAAGCTATGATGGACAGGTTTGGTGTCAATGCAGAGAAAATAAATATACACAGAATAAAAAGAAATAAAGGAATGATGCCTGTAGGATTATTATTCACAAGACATCTTGCCTGATTTCTTTCTCCAGACTTCCTGTATGGTGTATTTCAAGACAGTTTCTTGTACTGATTTATATCTGTCTTCTACTTTCCCATTTCCAGTAAAATGATATAATTTTTTTCTCTTTGGATCTAAACCATGTTCAGATATTTTTGAGTGCTTGTCTCTGTTGGATTCAACTGCCACATTAAAAGTTTCTTAGGTCAGTTTTAAAAAAGACTTGCTGTTGACTTGCATTGCAGACAAAAATGTTTTGACTTAACCGGACACACATGAAGTGCAAAGTAATGAAAGAATTGCATTGTGGGGTGTTTTCTTTTATGTGGGTTTTTTAGTATTTTTATTTCTTGTTATTTACACAGCCAAAATCAATCAGAGAGAGTCAAATTGTCCTGTAATGTATTCTAGTGAAAATCTTTGAGGTCAAACAGGGTATTAATGAGCCTTCATTTCTTTCAGATGGCTGTACTGACAAGTTAATTTTGCAATGCATTTGGTGAAAAATGCCTTAGTATTGTGATTGATGGGAAAAGAGAAAAATAGAAGATAATTACAAAAGGTCAAGAATTTCAACAGGGGCTCAAGTCTGCATTTTTTGATGACAGCAGTGGTTTTTATACCTTTCTGTAATTGTTTATGTCTTTTTTAATCTTTGATATACATAACAATGGGCTATACCATGTAAGTTGAAAGAACTGTCTAAGCTCCTAGAATAACAGAATTATATGGCCATAGAATCATTAACATACGAAAAGACTCAACATAGGAGTACAACTGTTAACCTAACACTGCCAAGTCCACCACTATACCCCATCCCATGTGCCACATCTACATGTCCTTTAAGTATGTCCAAGGATGGAGACTCACCACTTTCCTGAGCAGCTCATTCTAATGAGCTTGGCAACTCTTTCTGGAAAGAATTTTTTCCTAATATCCAACCTAAACCTCCCCTGGTGCAAATTTAGGCCATTTCCTCCTGTCCTATCTCCTGTTGATTTGGGGAAGAGACAAACACTCACCTCACAGCAACCTTTTTTCAGGCAGTTATAGATAGAGGAAGGTCTCTCCTGAGCCTCCCTTTCTCCAGGCCAAACAACCCCAGTTCCCTCTGCTGCTTAAGACTTGTGTTTCAGACCATTCTTTGAGCTTCTTTGCTATTCTCTGGACCTGCTCCAGCACCTCCATATTGTTTTTGAAGAGCAGGTCCCAAAATCAAACATAGTATTTAAGATGCTGCCTCACCAGTGGTGAGTACAGTGGAACAATCACTACTCTGGTCCTGCTGGCCACACTTTTTGTGACACAGGCCAGGATGTCATTGACCTTCTTGGCCACTGGGCACAGGCTGGCTCAAGTTCAGCCAGCTGTCCAATACTCACAGGTCTTTTCCTCTTGGGCCATTTTCCATCTCCTCTGCCCCCAGCCTGTAGCACTGCATGGGTTTGCTGTGACAGGAGCTTATTGAGAGTTTTACAGCTGGCCTCTGGCCATCAGTCCTGCCTCTTCATATTCTTCTGTACAGCCCTCTTACCCTCCAGCACATCAGCACTCCTACACAGCTTCCTTTGATCTTTGAATATACTGGGGGTGTGCTCCATTCCCTCATGCGGATCATTGATAAAGGTATTAAAGAGGACTGGCCACAGCAAAAAGACCTTGAGAACTCATCCTCGTTGACCAGCCAATGGAATTTAAGCCCATTCTCTGCCACTGTCTGTGTTTGGCCATTCAGCCAGTTGTTTGCCCAACAAACAGTACACCTGAGTAAACCGTGAGCAGCCAGTTTTTCCAGGATAATATTGTGGGAAGCAATGTCAAAGACTTGACTAAAGTTCAGGCAAACAACATCTACAGCCCTTCTGCTATCCTCTGCACAGGTTATGGTGTTTGTGAAGGAATACAAGACTGGCTTGGCAACAGAGATTTTAAAGCTATGGGCCAGATGATACCAGAGATGAAAAAAATCTCTGGAATTATCAAGAGCTCATGCATGGTAAGTTACTGGTAACAGTGTAAACACAGAAGGTGAGAAAACCTAATTTTTAGGGGCAATAAAAAGATAAGTATCTAACACATATTAAAAGCCACGTATACAGTAAAGTTGAAAATAACAGAGAGCTGCAAACTACTGGAGAAAAAACAAAATTTATGAAGAGAGGTTAAAAATGAACTTAAGTGGAAAAAGAAGAACAAATTATAATCATTGGCATCATGGCCGTCTAGATAAAGAGAAAAAAGAAATTCTCACCATGACAATGCTTGCATCCTGCAAAAGACATCAGGAGGCTCAAAATTTATTATAGCTATGCTCCACAATCTTTTATCAGTACACAGAAGCAGTCCAACAGTGAATGCAGCAGAAAGGAAACATAAGAGATACCAGAACAGTAAACCTTTCACTGCAACTGTTTAAGAGAGGCATTTCATAGTAATTAAGTAATTCAGACTGTGAGTGTTAGCACCATCATAACTCCTTAGAGTTTTGATTAAACTGTTGATATATTATGTAGTGTAAAAATAATTTGTAAAAAATTATTTTACAATAATATCTTGTGTTTTATTTTATGCAGACAGAATTTCATATTCAGTTTCTGATCTCAGAATTTTTTTTTATTGACCTTCTGTAGTTTTTGCAGTTAGCACTACTTAACCATGAAGAAATTACAGTAAAGATTGATTAATTATAGCATGTCTCAAATATAGCCAAAGAAAAGAGAGGGAACAAGTAGTTAATTTTTTTAAAAGCTAAATTTTAAAATCAATGGCTCTGGAACCTGGTATTACAGATAATTTTTATCAGAATAAAAGATAGTACTATTCAGAAGATGATCAGGATATGATTTTCATTATAATGTCAATAACAACTCTGTAGTTGTTCTTGTGAATATGAAAGGACTTAACATGAATGATTTTTTTCAAAAATCTCTAATGATTGAGAGAGATGACAGCTCATAACTTAAATGTTTAACAGGTGATATTATCAACATATAAATTAGTGTAGAATCATGAGAAATAAGTACACACTGTATATTCAAGTCTCCATACAAGCTCTTTCAGTTTACATAAGGTGTGAACAATAGTAAAACAGCTTTAGAAAGAACAAGAAATTATTCACCAGAGATAATATTGGTCTGTTTCTGAGCATCTGTATAACTACAGGAGTTTTCTGGAATTTAATATGTTGGGAACTATGGAAACTTCTGATGGGGAGAAAATCAGAAGGACAGAAGTGAGAAAACCATGGACTGAGATGAAGAAAGTTAAATAAGTAATATAAGAGGTGTCCACATGAGCAAAACAAAGCAAGGAATTAATTCACTGCTTCCTGTGGGGAAGGCAGGTATTCAGCCATTTCCAGAAAAACTCTCATCACACAGAGCACTTACTTGGGAAGACAAATGCCACCACTCCAAAGGTCCCTCCTTTTCTGCCTTCTTCCCCCAGATATATATGCTGAGCATGATGCCAAATGCTATGGGATATCCCTGTGGCCAGCTGGGCTCAGCTCTCCTGGCTATATCCCCTCCCAACTTCTTGTGCATCCCCAGTCCCCTCCCTGGTGGGCTGGGGTGAGAAGCAGAAAAGGCATTGATGATGTGCAAACATCACTCAGTAATAATTATCAATACTATCTTCAGCCCAAATCCAAACCATAGCCCATAGCCCCATACTGTGAAGAACATGAGACGTCAACACATCTATTTTTTACTGTCTCAGATTAGTAGAAAATATTTCTTTTGAAACCCAGTTACAAAAACATAGATATAAATACATCAAACTGCTACAACTACTTATAAATAAATTAGAATATGTAGAATAGTAACTTTATATTTAAGCAATAGTTTACTTAACAATCTTAATGAAGTATCTGATTTTAAAATAGCTGGCCTACTTGCTGTGTTGTATGTTCAGCTTGATAACACTTGTGTGTCCCTGGTGTTGATAGCTCTATTAAGCATAAAAATAGTACACATCAAAGATTTACTCCTTTTCTAATAAACTATTTAAGAATTTCTCAGAATAAGCCCTAGAAATAAGTTTCTCAAGAAATGCAGGGAAGAACCACCCTCTATTTACTTTAAGTTAAATTGTCAGTTTACTTCTCTATTTTAACTGCAATAACTTTTTGTTCTTAGAGGACTTAGTGTTACATGTTTGTGCTTTAAAGACTAAATAAATTTGCTACATTCGTAGGAGAGGGGAAGGATCTTGCTCATATTTCACAGCAATTTCAGCTAATATCCATGCCCAGATGCTGGGCTTCCTTACCCAGTACACAGGTCTTCTACTATCTGGAGAGTCCAGCTTGATGCTGCACAGTCATCTCAGAAGCACTTCTGTAATCACATATTTGTACAGACTCTTGGTCTGCTAATATCCATTCTCAGAGACTGAGCTCAGGTACTGCTCTTCTCCTACTCTTCAGTTAGTCCTTCTTGATGTTTGGTAGTGGATTAAACACACTGACGTACACGCAGGACTGAATACACCAAGGAAACACACATACTTCCAGAAAATCCTAGCTCTTGGCATTTAGACCTCTCATACTTGCACACACACCCTGGCCTCTTCAGTGCTGGCATACAAACCTGTGAGTTCTGGTGTTCATAGTGCCTCCAGCTGCCTGCACTCATACCTTTTAACACATTTTGTATTGCATATATATCAACACCCCAGTCCCTCCATTTGTTAACACCAAGGCTGTTTCACACTGGGGAAGTGCTGATTCTTTTTGGATGTCAATAAAAAGGCATAGTATCTTGCAAAGAAAATAACTATTTATGAGATAAATATCTACAGATACTATTTGCAGATAAATACTGATATTTATCAGCAGCCCAGAAAGGGTGGGTACCTATTTTATTATATTTATATATTTTATATATATATATATATATATATATAAAATATTTATTATATTTTTATACCTACCATTGGTAGGTATAAAATCTTACATCACTTCTGATGCTGGGAACATAAATGATAAAGCTTTGACTGTAGATTCTGATGCTTGGAACCCCAAGATGATAAAATCTGGACCTCTGGTCAGGGCACAACATGCTGCACAGATTCTATCTGTGACATGGTTTGTTCATTAAACTCACTAGTATTCTGATGGGTCCTTGCTCACAAAGAGATCCATCCATCACAGACATCAGACAAATCTGCAATGTGGGCACAATTTTGAACATTCCCTTGGACAGTACACTAGAATGTTCTTATAAAATATTAGCTCAAGAACAAATCCTTTCAATATTTCAAGAGGAAAATACAATACTATATGCATACAGTTATGTTAAGTGCACATTGTATATACAATGACTAATTATGTCGTGATGATGCATGCAAAAGTTACTTATACTATTGATTGAATATACATTGATTAAGTAGTGGTCAGGTGCTATCCATCACCCAGGTAATCCTGGATTAGCCATTGTATGGTTCACTAACTCCTGCCTTCTAAGCTCAATACTAGACAGATAACAAGACACCTAACTTGACGCCTCTCTGCCAGTTCCTACCTTTAACACACTTTGCAGCTCTTACATGTAGAGTAGAATGGGATTACAAAGAAAAAATTAAAATTAGTTCATAAGATAGGACAGACTGCTGCCCTCGGGTGTAGAGCTCTGTCAGACAGTTTGATTGACTGCAGGCTTACAAAACATTAACCCTTTTAGGGCCATTGTCCCTCTTTTACTATACTTGTTCGTCACCTGAATATTCCACAATTTCCCTGAAATATCCAACAGTAAGTTTTATGCAGTTCCAGAAGTAACAGCAAATATACTAAAATACTCATGTAACTCTTGTTTCCCCCTTTGTATGAGTGATGAATTTATGTTAACCCTCCTCAAGACAGTGCCTGACCTCCCCTCAGTGGCTGATAGGTTCTGATCTTCTCTGATGCCCCTGTTGTCACACAATATTAATGCTTTTGTGACTCTGAGTCTGTAGGCCTGTAGACCTAATTAAGCAGTTTCCTATTTATTTGATTTTGTATTGTACTGAATAGTCCTTAAGCAGACAACTGAAAAACCAGATATTTTGACATTTCTTAGATCCTTACACTCTGGTCAACAGCAAGTGTGCAAGTAGTTGTTGACCTGCAGAACCCTGTGGCATCTCAAGATAGTTGCCTTTGACAACAGGATTGAGAAGTAAAACACCTGATCCCTCTGTACTCTGCTGTCACCTCCAGAGACATGCAAGCAAGCTTGATACTCTCCAGGTTTTGCCATGGCAGTGTCAGCACCTAGATGGAAGATGAGCAGAGCATGATTGTTTGAGGTCTGGATAAGGATTGCCAGACTAGATTGCCCTTAATCTGAGCCCTGGCAAACAGGAAACCTTTCTAGATCAGGTCAGCAAGTGAGGTCTTACATCTGATACAGGGAAGAATTTCCTTTGGTTTCCTTCATGCCACACTCATTAGGGTTTGTGTAAACAAAAATCACACTTAGCATGTTCAGTCTGTTAGGTTTATTTACAAGAGATTGAGATGTAATCTTTTCCTGTCAGGCAGTATGTTTTGGTATTTTCTAAAAAAAATATATGCATTTTAATAAAAAGTTGTCTGTCCTTGCAGTCAAAATCCTTGCTCCTCAGTCTATGGAATATTCATGGACAGATAGTTTCTTAATTGCACATTAAGAACCATAGCAGCCTTGTAAAACCCCCAAAGCAGACTGTACTCTTGATCCTGCTGGTAGAAAAATTGAGTTAGTTTAGATCTGTAGCAATGTTACTGACTGAAATGTTGAGCTTATTTTTATCATCATGTTGAGCTTATTTCTATCATCTCGATAAATTGTGTAGGAGACTTGAGGTTTTACTGAGGATATACAACAGTACATTTTAGTACTTTAAATTGCTCTGTTTGAAGTGTTTTGAAGCAGCAAATGACTAACTGCATGAATAAGGAACAATGTTAATGAGATGAAGCCAAAGTACTGAACTATTAAACAAGAATGGTAAAAGAAATACCCTCAAGTATTTGTGATGAAGAGTCACAGGAGGCAGATCCAGTCCTGCTCTCATTTATAAGAATGAAATAATATCTTCTTAGGATTGGTTAATTGATGTCATATTTCATGTACAATCATTGCAAAAGTATCTTTCCTGTACCATAATAACTAATAATCTGCAATATTTTCCTCTCAATATATAGCAAATATATTGAACAATTTTTCACTCATTTAATACATTCAATTATAGTTTATATCTCCTTATATTTTAGTGATTCCATTGCTTATGGTATCATTTGAAGAGTTTGGGATTTTTTGGAGAAAGAAAGCCCTAACCGATCTCTGCATCTAGCTGTAACCTCAGGCAAAATTAACACTGCAGAAATATGTGGACCTCTTGGTCTTTTTAGTATGTTACACAACAAGATGTGATGCTCCTGGGGCAATCTTGGGTAGATTTGTGCCTATTTTATGCTTTTCTCCTAAGTTTCTGCTGTTTCTTTGCAATACTTAGAAATTTTGGTTGTTTAAATCCTTCATTTCAATCTTTTAAGATGCTGATATATTTTCTTTAGGTGATTTCTTTAGTCACCTTTTCTATCTTCTGGGAGTTTCCTTTACTTATGCGTTTGTTTACCACATGGCATGTTGGAATTTTAGAAATGTTGAAAAGCTCCCACTGAAGCCTGTTGATGATATTAGCTGGTCTCTAAAAAGCCTCAATTAATTGTTTCCATAGAAAAGGCTGCTTCAAGAGTCTTGCAGGCTAACTGCAGAAGCTGCTTGACCAGTGGTACTTGCTGTCAGCAGCAGATGGGTGGAAGGAAAGACAAACCAGTCTCATTTTCCAGGTTTCCCAGCTGGGGCATGAGGAATCACAGTAAAATATATAGTGCCACACAAAATAGACTAAATTGTCTATATTCCTCTTGGTGAATTTGCCCATAGCCTGTTAAACATCACTGTTAATTTCATGTTAGTTTCTTTGTTTATCATAAAAGAAGACACCGTATCATCTAGTCCAGTCCCTAATTCCTCAGCACTGTTGGAAATTTCATCTTTCAATCTCTTTGACATTTCTTTCAATGTTTTTTTAATTTTTTTCTGTCTTACACACTTAAATCAACCCTTCATAGGCAGGATTACCCTGCTGAACTTCAAATAAATACCAAAAATGCAGATTTCAGCAGCATTAAACAGGAGTACTTTAAAAAATAGAACAAATTAAAGAAATCTTATTTATGCAGGGACATTAAAATTTAAAGAATGTGTATTAACAAGAATAAAGTCTGAAAAAGTCCTTCAGTCTCCAGTGATAGTTTTCTTTTCCACTAATATCTGTAATTCTCTGAATGGCATCCAGAAACTAAAATTTTATGTCATGACTGAATAAAGCAAAATTAAAGCAAAATAGTGCACTCTCATTGCAAAATACCCATCTTGAATACTCCAGCTGTCATATCTCACATTATAGGTGTCTTGAGTTCAAAATTTTGTCTCTGATAACAAGGGGTGTTTTCACAGTCATTTCCATAAGGATTATGCACGGCAAGAGAAATAATATCCTGTAGGTAATGTTATTAATTTTACAGTCTCAATTAAATGATGTGAAGTTTAAGTTCTCATGTTAGAACCATCAAAAACACTTATTCAGAAGTCCATTTGCTAAAACTCTTATAGGTTGAAGAGTTGCTGAAAAACTCATAAAGGTGATTAAACAGACAAATACCAAAGCCTTTGCTTATGCTGAATCAATATGAAAGGTCTGTATCCTATGGATAAATTATTAATTCTGTGTTTTCCATTAAGTGTTAGTAGAAATTTTGCAACTTATGCATTAAAAAAGTATTCTGGTAAATTAAACACTAGACAGTGAATTTTTAGGTTACAAAAAAGTATAAAATAAACATATAGGTACCTTGGCCATCAAAAGTGAAAGTATGACTCTCCAGATGTACAGATGAAGACTGTGACAACTTACCTGTGGCCACAGACTAAAAAGCCTGGAAGAGAAGAGAGACATTGGCAGTTGCTGTAGAATTACTTATGTGTTTTCCCTCTGTCTTAGCAGGGTTGACATTTTGCATGACTAGCTCATAGGATTAAATCAAAAGGAAAGAAAGACAAGATGAACTGTTACTGATAAAGGATGTTGAACAGCAGTCATGAGGAGGACAAGGAGATAAATTCTTAAGTTTGTGATGAAAAGAATGATCAACCTACAATATCCAAAGACTAAAATTTTAAGTGACAACCAAAAACCTTGTGCCTCAGTATTATTCCATTTTCAGAGGGCAGTTGTGAAACAGATAGACAGAATAACCTTTTTTGATGTATTTCAACTTAAAGAGGAAAATTGCATCTCATTTACTGCATTAAATGAAGTGGCAGATGGCTAGTGTACGAAAATATTTCAAAATTTCTCCTGAGAAGGTCATTGAGATATGAATATAACATAGCCAGTAGGACTCTCCACTTTTCTAATTGGCTCAAAAACTCATCAGCTGTAGCCCAGTGTTTTCTTGCTAGTTCAGGGCCACAGATTTTATGTTGACAATACAGGACATGAGATTCTTGTGAATTTAAGCCAATCTGGATTTGTTTTATCCATGTTAAAAGCTGTGTTGCAAATAGGAAATTTCTGCCTTAATTGGTTTTAGTTTGGTGGAGTTTATAGGAAGAGTAGTTACTCTCTGAAGAATGAACTAGCTATGCCCCTGTAACAAAAAAAGCAGAGAAATGAGATGATACCACAGGTCTTAGATGGTTCCACATACTATGCTCAGTTTCTGGTCGCTGCAGCAGTGCAATTTTGTGAATCAGATAAAAACAGTTTTTTTGATAACCAACAGAACAGAAAAATTCAATATTTAGGAAACAAAGAAAACAGAGAGGACTCAGACTGCATTCAGCAAGGATAAAAATGGACCCAAGTGGCCCAAGTCCGATAAGGAAGAAAGACACAACATAAATGTCATGCTCTTCATGGTTTCATGGTTCAGGACTCATGACTTTGAACACTTTACAGTTGTGTTTCTAAAAAAAGAATTGTCTCCAGGACTTCTCTTGCTTAGTGAAATATGCAGTGAAATATGTAGGAAGGAGGTAATTACAAGCAAATGAGAAGGAGTAGTCTTGTACTTAAGCTAGCTAAAGAGGACAAGGAAGTTTAAATCTTTATGAAGTGGTGTTTAGGACAATTTGGAACATGAAAACGACTTCAAAAGCCTTCAGTAGACAACCAACAAGTCCTCAGGTTCTGTGTATCTTTGACTACCTTTCTGGAGAACTGAAAGAAATGGGTGAAATCCCTTCCTTGGAATTTCTAGCTGAATGCTACATAATGATCCATAACTAATATTTTAAAATTATACTACAGTCAAGCATAAAAGGAATCACATGCATACATAAGAAAGCCCTTTTGCTTCAAGTATTTAAGAGGATTTCAGATAGCAGCATCTAGATTATAAAGCAGTACTGCTGGATAATTAACAATATATATGATATAGAAATTTCATTAAGATGGACTAAAAGTTAGATTTTTTTTTTCATATCTAATATCATGTGTTTCATGGGTTTTAAATGTGTGAGACTTTAAAATATCCATAATATAGTATTTTCCTAAAATATTCATCAATATATAATCTGTAGGAGTATAGCAAGATTAAATAAATAGTCCTGAGTCTTCTCTTTTTTGCTGGGGAATTTAACTTTTGTCAATCATCTGTATTTATTTAACCTACAGGAAAAGATTTTCTCATTTCAAGGTTAAATCACATACTATATGTGTAGGGTTCAGTTGTTTGTTTGTATTCATTGCTATTTACTAACATTTTAGGTAAATTAAAGATACTAATGGCATAGCCTAATTAGGAAATCCTTAGTCTGTTCAACTCCATGCTAAAAATGGATTTAACTTCTTTTTTTTCAAAGCAGCAAAAATACCAGAGTGTATATTATTAAAATATTCTGGTATATCTTGTGTCACTGCTAGTAGAATCATGCTGCTGTCTTATTTAAAATGAGCCATCAATCACACATGGAGACAGTAACAACCACTTCGCTGACAGTTTTCTGACCCAGATAACCTCAAAATGAAATATTAGAATACAGAGTGGAAAAAAATTAGTAAGATCTGATAATTTTTTATATTACTATGACAATTAATTTACTGGCTAATGTATAATAATAATAATATTAAGCAATTTTTTACTCTTTGTATAACTAACGGAATGCTGGAGGTTTGAGTTTTGTCTGTTTGCTTTCCCCAAAAGGTTCATTTCAGTTTACTCTTTTCTTATGGGTTTAGACTAATTTTTTAAAATATAGTCATATATGAGCTAATTAATGGAGATTAAGAGTTGTGCTTAAATTGGATGTTTAACACTGTATTTTGGTTGTTCCTATATTAGAATGGCTAGAAAAGCTGTTTATGATCTGTTGAAGTCTTGGAACATTATTTTTAATGCCTTGAATTGAGGAAATTAATGTGTTTGTAACAGAATTTAACATATCCCACCTCAAACGTCAAAGTACCACACAGAGGACATAACACTTCTGTGTTCTACAGCTCAATTAATTCTTTTCCATATTCACATCCATAGAAGGCATACAGGGGTCTTCCAATATGTATGTAACAAACAAGAATTAAGGAAGCAGACATAGCAAAGTCAGCTTGAGCTGAGTATAGCATTTCACTGTGAGGTTTAAATCTGGATGAGTTTCTTTACTTACAAAAATTATTGACTTCGCATTTTATCAAACAGTGTAGAAACTCAGACTGTCATTTAAGAGTTTCATAAAGTCTTTCAACATATGTATTACAAAGTTTAATTAAAGCAAGAGGAATATGATTTATCCAACCTTAAATGCAATGAGATAATATGTCATTTTTTCACAGAGACAGCACTGAGATGGCAGATAATCTAGGTATTGCCTGAAAATTGCATAAATTCTTCATTCAGGTATCATAAAAGAAGATAATTTCAAACACAGAGCAAAAATAGAAAAGCTAATGGAAATGGAAGCATACTTACGGAACTGTGCTATGATGAACTGTGTTTTAGAGAGAGTAGCACAACCTCTCTCTCATAGTAGTAAAATAAATGTATTACAAGGCTAATGAGACTTTTAGAAGGAGATCACAATAAATCTATTTATTTAGTCATGGTGTTATAACCCTGGGGAATTACCAATGTGGTGAACTCCTAAAGAATCTGTCTTGGCACTACTCATATTAATATAAGAATTTTTGTTAGCATCATTGATGGAAGAAGAATGATAATGTACTTGATTTATAGCATAAAATTAAAAGGAATTAACAAGATTTGAGAGAATTAGAATAATATTCATGAAGGGATGGATAATCTTTAGGGATGGAAAAAGAAGAATGAAATTCAGTGGAACAATGCCTGGTTCTTTATTGATGTTAACAAGAACAGGGAACTTTTTGGATTGAAGCAGAGAAGAAATAGGACCAGGATTTATGAACTGATAATAAGGTGGTTGCAAATTACCAACATGATGAAGCTATGACAGTAAACAAATGTAATGTCTGGATATAGTAAACACAATTTAGATATGAGATAATATTAATGTCAATGTACAAAGCATTAATTGCAACTCATCTATGTAGTATGGTCTGCTGCTTAATCAATATTTAAGAAACATATATTTGAGTTAGAAAAAATGCAGAAAAAGCTTGTTAAAAGTGAAGGCTAAAGAAAAGGTTTTAGAAAAAGAAAAATAAGTCTTAAAACTATTCCTTATGTAAAGTTGAAATGAAATGTAGGTTTCTTTCTATAATTAAACTAGAGATGCAAATAGAGAGAGCTGAAGGAAAATGAAGACAACAAAATAATACAAACTGACAGTGGATAAACTCAAGGTTATTTCTAAAAGAATAAAAATAAGAAATGAAGAACAGAATTATGAAAAACAGCATCAAATATAACTAGTGTAGCAAGACAGGGAATTTGCCACACCTCTTGCCAGAATTTATATCTGCTGCACAAGACCAGAAATTCCACGGGAGACTAGACATGCATAGATGCTCTCTGTCTCAAGTTGGACACATTTGTGTTGTAAGTGCGGTTGGACTTCTAAAAACTGACAGCATTTTCCTTTTAACTAAACCCCCAAAATTATGACTGATAGCTATCTCCTGACCCCCACAAAATGAGTTGATTCTTCATAGACAAGTTCCTGGAGTAGAGTTGTTTACCAGATTTGAAAATAAAACCATGAACTTAATCCCACTTTTCCCCCTTTACTGTCAACATAAACAAAGCATTAAAGGACTCAGTATCATGCAGTTAGGAAAACTCTTTTATCCTAGCAGCAGTAGATAGCTGCAGTCTCGGTTTGAAATGTATTTGCAATAACCGTCTTCCACGGTATTCTTGCTTTGCTATTTTGGTACATGTATTAAAATAAATAAATAAAATAATCAGGCTTTAAGTCAGCTACTCAGGCACTTTCACTCAGGAACTGAAAATAAGTCATGACTTGTGAGAGACAGACAAGCACTGAAAATGTCACAGAAAATCCCAGTAGAATCCTGTATCACCAAAGGAAATTCTAATACAATAACTTGCTTTTTATTTATTCATAGTCTGTTTCACTGACAAGAAAGAAGGGACAAACAAGACCCCACCCATTAGTCATATTATGAAACTAAACTTACAGGGATTTACTGCAACAAATGGATAAAATACTGTTATATAAAGCATACTGTAAAAATTTCAGCATCCTGCATATCATCTTTACATACGGTTATGTAAGACCCCATAAGTAAATTGTTCATCTCTTTTAAGTAGAACATTTAAATAACTTAGAAATACCTAAACTGATGAAATGTGTCTGGAGGCATTTTGAATTTCTGGTTACTTTAAATTGTTAAAAAGTTTTGATAACATAAACAACTATCACATTTGTGTCTTAGCTGGAATCACTGAACAGTAGTCACAAGAAGAGTTTTTCCTGTTCATTTTTCACATACTCTATAACACGATGTTATGTATTCTTGCAAAATGAGATATCATAATTAATGGCAAAAAATTGTCAAAACTCGTTGATAAAAAGAACATTTTTCACATTTTCTTGCAATTTTTGCAAGGAAAACAAGGCAAGAAGAAATTTTCTTTTAAAATTTTCAGACCATTAAGCTGTCTATGCCTTTCAGTTACCTGAGAATTTATTGCAGCACCTCTTTTTCATCCATCATTATCATCAATCATGCATGAGAAATCCAATGACCCATGCAGCCACAAATGCAGCATTAATTATTCAGCTTTTTCTTTTATAATGTTCAGCATGGGTATTAGCAAAATCTGTCTCCAATTCCACTTCATTTTTGGGAGGAGACACTTCCAAAAAAATTATTTATTTTTGAGGTTGTAGATGCTTCACTTTCAATCATAAAAGTGAAGTAAAAGTAAGACTAGCACTTTTTTCCCCACTAATTTCTCACTGAAATATCGTACAGAAGAAATAAAGATAAACCTTTTCTCAAGGTGAAATAAACTTCAGTGAATGAAGTTTATCTTTATTTCAGATGTAGAAGTGCCCTGCACTGTTGTGCTTAAATGTCAATGACCTACAAAATCTTTTTAAATATGGAGTGTATGGGCCTTCCTCTAAAGACAAACAACTGAAATGCTATTGGCAGATATGTCAAAGAATATTTCCATCCATACTTTGATATGAAGTTTTCTACAGTAGGAATTGTATCACTGTCTCAGCACTTCATAAATTTTTCACATTTGGTATTTTGCCACTATTAAAATGTTTAAATCAATTCTAATATATTACTATCTGTCTTTGACATGAAAAAAATCTGTATTTCTATTTTCAATAAAAATCTTTCACATTCTTTGAAAATGAAAAATGTCTTAAAAGAAACAAAACAAAACAAAATGAAAATCTGTTGAGAGCGATAGTGAATTTTCAGGCAAAAAGAGGATTCAAGACACAACACATCCTGCTCTATATTCAAAGATGGAACAAAATCTTCAGAATACAGCTTCAGGAATCACCTTAATGAACTCTTTCCTGAAATACAATTATTAAAACAGTTGAGAAAGTGTTTGAAAATTCTTTATATGTCAAGTAATTTGATGCATGATCCCAGAAAAAGAAGTCAAAAAAGGTGGCTTAAAATTATGTTTCTCCTCACTTTTCTGAATCACTCAGAAAGACAATAAAATATACAGGATTCTGTATAATAGTATTTGTATTTTTTTTATCTACAATAATGTCATTAATAACCTTTTTAGAATCTCCAAATAGTTTGTTATTTGCTAAACATCTTTTATTCCAGCAAATAATTTAGTCTTGACAATCAGTCTTGATAATTAGTCTTGAAATAGAAGAGTCTCTAGGATACAAATAATTTACTTTAATTCTTAATCTAGGGTGCTGTATATATGCCATGTTTGATAAATGAAGGGGGAAATGTAGACTGTACAGGGACTACTGAAGATTAGTAAATTTAAATGAAATGATACATGATGGAACCCACAAGAACTTGCTTGATTTACCAACATTCTATTGTTTATAAGCAAGCTGATAAAGATTTACTTTGTCTGTGGTCCTGCGTATTTAATTAATTTTGTCTGTTGGTGCACTTTAAAGTGAAATGCGTACATAAAATCTTAAAACTAATTTGAAAAGGATTAATTTTGACAATTTACTTTAAGGTGGGCTAATTAGGTGAAAATAAATTTTCCTCTCCTTCTCCCTTCAAAGGACATTGTTTGTGTGCCCCTGTAAATTAAATTCAGGTTCAACTGGGAACTGCTAAATTTTGTCTGGATTTCTTTTTTCTATGTCATTTAGTGTATTTCACCTATAAGGAAAAAAGGTAATGATATTTTCTCAGTTCTAGGTTTGGGGTTTTTTTAAAGTAAATTATTATTATTTAAGTAAAGGTTATGTGTGTTTAAGGAGTGAATTTTCACATGACAGGAAAAGGAAATAATTTTCTGCATTATTTAAAATAGAGTTCTGATAGATGAGCTTCCACATAGTTATTTAAAGTGAGAGACAATGCAAAAAAAAGAAAAAAAGCAACCAAAACCAGAAAAAAAGCACAAGAACCAACCCACTGAAAAGCCCCCAAACCAACAACAAAACACAACAAAAAAACTCCAGACAATCTCTAAACCAACGGTGAAAATAAATTTGGGTTATTACTGCCATTCTCTATGTAATCCACTCCTTCTCAGAAATTCCCACCTGCTATAACCCTGCATATCAAATATGGGCTGATGTGTCAAGGCTGTCTGCTGTCCTAAGCCTTGATAAGGCACCGAGCATGGGCCAGGGGCTGTGCACAGGAAGGGCACATACAAACTCCACTGCTCTGTACTGCTGAGACCCTCCAGGCTTCCTGCAGTGCTGCTCAGGGAGTCCTTGGGCTGCCCTTACACATCCTCTGTGAGTTAGGTGCCTTACCAGCAGGGTGTATGACACTGGACAGCAGGGGGGAGTATTTAGGGGTCATGGTTCCAGCATTGTTTCAATGGCTTTATCAGCTAATTGCACAGAATAAGTATTTGGACACAAATTGAAAGAAGTCTAACTGTCTTCAGGTATGCTTTGAATACCTTTGAATACCTTCAGGTATGCTTTGAATATGCTTTGTGGACTAGCCGCATTTCAGAAATAAGAAAAAAAGTAATTAGATATATCTAGAACTGAGTTCAGGTCATAATACAGCATACCAAGTGCAATGTATTTATTTTTCTGCAGACATTCAGATTCTTAGAAAACCATCAGATTAAATAAGAAAGACATCAGAGGGAATTCTGCTTCTGAGCCAGTAAAAACTTAACTTACTGTTCTTTCTAGTTCAACTTCTAAGAGAACACATTAGAGCTAAATCTCATTTTGATAAGATAATAATTACTTTGAAACTTAACATGTTACATCAATTAGTTTCTTTGTGCCACATTTTGGATCTGTCCTAAAGGAAAACCCAGAATCTTTTTCGGATTCTGAAGTGTGCTAAAATGATGATCCCTAATGTCAGGTCTGTAATAAAAACTATATCTAATAGAATTTTAACAACTTTGGATATATAGACAAGAAAAGGACTGTCTGTAGTCAGAATGTTCTATTATCTCATCAAAAGCAGTTTTTTCATGTTTAAAGGGTATATTCCTCCGGTATAAAGAGCCATGTATTCTTTTCTTCATATTTCAAAATGTTGCAACAAATTTCTTAAACTTCTACATCACTGACTGCTTGTAAGCCTGGATATCTGTAACCTAAGCTGTTTCCTTTGATATTTGGCATCTGAAAGCCCTGAAAATTCATGTTCTGTTTGGAGCTTAGCTCATCTCTAAATCTCTGAGGAAAACTCTTCTGGATCTACCACTGCCAAATATACTAAGTTTCTCATTTCAGATCAAACTCTGTGGCTTCCTTTAAATTTATAGAATTAGCCATGCATGTTAGAACTTTCTAAAAAAGCTAAATAACATCAGCATCCTCTTTGGATCCCCAAATACTTCTAGCAGCAAAAACATTGACAATAAGGTCAGTTTTACTAAGCATCTACAGGAAATGTGTTGCCCACAGAAATGTTTTGTAATGCATTTTATCTAATGTTGATCAAAGACATGTTGCAAAAAATGAAATTTTACATAAAACTAATGTCTTATGTTTCTCTATAATCCTAAATGATGAAGGCTTCGTGACATGACCTTTAGATCTTAACATGAAAATTTCCCCCCTCCCACCACTAACATATCAAACACACATATCTAATGAAAAAATAAGCTCAATAAAGTTTCCAGTCATCTGTTTAGCACCATGCTTAATATAATGCTAAAAATTTAAAAATTAAAATGGAGAACAGCAACTTATTAAACAGAGACCTCTAAACACACTGAAACAAATGGCTAAAATGAATTTAATACAACCATTTTTCTTCTTAGTTAAAAAATGCTTTTTCTTTCATTCTTTCTTCATCAGCTTTCAGTGCCTTTTCAAATCACATCCTGGGGAAACTTCTTTGTTCTTCCAAAGCTGAACTGTGAGTATGCCATTTACCACATGATCTTTCTCTGCTTACACTAATATGTTGTTCCTGCAAATTGTGAAACTATCCTTGGTTAACTACACTTTGACAATAAGCTGTTTTGTGACAGAAGTTGTTATTAGTTGACTTTTTCTTTTGCTTAACTTTAACTCCTCAAGGTAGATAAGGAAATCACAGATAGAAAAAGTTTCTACTTTTTTATTTTATAATATTATTTTATAATCTGCACTGTAATATATATGAGAAGGAGCTATTAATCTCAAGGTACCCCATGGCTATTTATATCATATTAAGGTAAAATCTCCTACATGACAGCTTTACACCACAGCATATATCCTGACTCAGAAACAAGCACAGAGCCAGAAGTACTGCGTGTAACGCTGGTGATGATTTTTAATTTTTATTTAAAAATAAATACAGTGTATTCAGAAGGTTGATTGGACATAGCATATTGTCCTTCATAAAAGTAAAATCCTCAGGGTGGACAGTAAAGATCTGGCAAGATTGTCCTACCTTTAGCAAACCTACAGTACACTTGTAGTTCATCTTTTGTTGATTCACAATTTTGTCCATCTTTCCAGAGGCACGATGCCTGAAACGGATTTTTTTTTTAATTTCAGTGCAAGATATCTGCCAAGACAATGTTCATCTAGATGGTTCATATGAAAATTATTTGAAAACCTTCCCCCTTTCCTGAAGAAGCTCCCTCCTTTGAGACTTCTTTTCTTCATTATTTCAGGTGCATCACTTCTGGACAATAGTTGATTTGCATAAGCCAAAAAAAATTACCTGAATAGATAAAATGTAAAAAAATAGATTTTACATATGCATGCAGCTGTCATTGAGGCATATATTCTACTGGGCACATGGAAAACCCATTAAGAAGTCGTGATGTCAAAACTCATTCAGCTCAAGACTGCAGTCATCTTAGGTTTGCAACTGGCAAGCAGTGATATTGATGCCAGTTGCTACATCAAGAACAAGAACATACATATGCACACACAGACATTTACCTGGCAAATCTGATATCAGTTCAAACTCATAAAAATATATTATAGTTTCCAGAAGCACTTTTACATTTTTGTGAAAGATGTAGATCTTGAGACTCAAGTTATCAAGATAACATGTACGAATGAATGATTTGGAGCTTGGGTAAAGATGCACATTTGGCCAGTCCTGACTAAAATTGTATGGAAGAGTAAAATGAAGACAAGACTAAATTTATATTTACATTTTAACTGAATTGTGAAATAACTACTGGTATGCCACATTCCTACTCAAAGACGAATATGTGGCATACAGGTAATACCTGACAAAAGGAAAGCCTTATAAAATACAGAGTTCAGCCTGTTACTTTGGCTGAATGAAGCTAGCAATTAGCTTGTAACTTTCCATGTGAAAAAATCATAAGAATGAAAGCCAGTTAGCACAAGAATCTATTCTGGTAAGAGAACCATTCACACCTGCAAAAAACAAGAAATCTGTCCCATGAGAATCAGTGAAGAAAATATGTAAACTAACCAAAAATAGAGAGGCTTAATGGATATGCAAAATGCCATTTACTGACCAACAAACTGAGTGTCAGCGTATTGTTAGCCAATTAAATCTAACATGGTGCCTTTCTGATAATCCTATAAAAATATGAACTATGCAATAAAGATTGGGCTTTTCTGCATGAAGAAACTAAGTCTTGTCTGCTTATCATTGTGGCACTACTACACTTCCTTGACCCCTCTTTGAGTCTCATCTGAAATCTCACTTTATCATCAGTTTAGTTTATTATGTTGAGAAGAAAAGACTCTGCAGATATTTCACAACATAGCCACTAAATGTGATTTTTTTTGTCCCACCCCTAAGAAAAGGGCGCAGACATTGTACTAACCCATCCATACTGGGTTGCAGGAACTCTCTGGATTTGTCTTGTTCTGAGATATTTTGACCTGGTTTTAACCGCTCATCTTTGTTTTTTTGAAAACATGTTGACATGGGGATTCAGAAGGACACTGGATAAGAGAAAGTAATACAAAGAAAAAGGGGATAAACTAAATGGATTTTTTCCCTTTGTTTGGGTTTGTTTTTTAGGGTTTCTCTATTTTTTTTGAAAGTTTTAACTCCATTATTGAAAAGGTTTTTCCTAAGTTCATTCAAACTGAATGTTGTAGCTGGAAATCACCTGTATTTTTCTTACTATTAGCTTTTTTTCTTTTGATTAAACTCTCTAGACTTTAGGTAGACCAATAATATATATTATTATCTCCACAGCTAAATTGCCACTCCTTTTACCTAGAAATAAATTGACACTTTGGATATTCCTTATGATAATTTGGCCAAAATAACACATACAAGGTTTCCCCTTTTTTGTTATGGACTCTAGGCAGACACGATAACCTGGATTTTAATAGCGAAAGGACTGTAATGCCATACAGTATTAATGTGTAGGAAAGGGCTTCAAAATTATATTAGAAATAGACCCCATAGCATGTTGAAAACTCAGTATAACTGCAAAGCAAAATATTGAATCAACTGAGTCTATTTATAGACTCTTTGTATCTTCTTCTCAAAAGTGAGCCAACTGCCACAACTGGTAGGGGCCAGTAAATTAATTGCTAGATTTATCTTCTTGCACAAAATCTTCCCTTGCTGAGGAACTAGGTTTATTAGTAACACATGGAATTATTAATACACACCTAAATTTCAAACATACATTCATTTTAAATCAGGCTGATACTGTGCTCAATCCTAACGCATCACTATAGTTATGTTTTGGTTCATTATCTCCCACTGGAAACAATACAGTCATATAGCTCAATGCAGAATCATTTTCATATCCCATTTTGGTAATTCAGTATTGCTGTGGACAGGCCATATCCTATTCTAAGTTGGTTTTTTTGTCCTAATTATATAATAGCTGTGCAACTCTGCCAGTTTATCCATGACAAATTAACCACAGATGTCATTAGATCAGATATTAGTTGCATTTTCATCTGTATATTACCTGCAGGTATATTAAAAATTACTTGAATCTATGCCAGATTCAAATAATAACTCTAAGGAACCAAGATGATATGAAAATATTCAGAACCATGGGTTTAATTGTAAAGATATATTTTTAATAATAAAACCTGTCCTCTAGCCACTGAATTGGTCATTCAGAAAAACCTCTGTTAAGTGCTAACTTCAGTTTCAAGAATTAGTAGGAAAATTTAATTTCCCATTCCATTATGCATGTAGAAACTTAGAGCAGTCACTTTTTAAAGCGAAAAGGTGCAAGGTGGAAAGAGTATTTTGAATCACATTTCATCTTCCATTGAAAGCTGCATAGTCTGCATAACCAAAGTCAAGAAACTCACTTTTTTGCTGACTGTGTGCTCAGTTATTCAGCAGACTCAGAGCTTAAGTTTTTCATAATTTCTAGGGAATTCTACCCTAGGAAGGGTGGAAGGAAAGAAAGAAAAAGTTATGCACATCTGCATCACCTTAAAATATAATTTGCAAGGAAAAAAAGTTGTGTGTTTTTTTTTTTTAATGAGAAAAAAGTTGGAAGTAGTGCAAGTATTTTGCAATGGGAGGGACAGAATGAGTTTACGACTTCTAGAATAGTAAAAAAGTAATTAGTGAATTTTGACCTGGCCGAACTACCAGAATTTTAAAGATCCTCATTCATTTTTATGAATCCACATTTCTTATAAGACTGCACATCTGGTTTTGAAGGCAAATTTAGTTTGTAGCAAATACGCTATATAATGGACTATAAGCACAAACCTTATTTCTCCTAGTATTCCCAATGCAGACCTCAGAAAAACAAGTGAAACAAGAACTCAGCTCAGGGTGATTTACAGCCTATATGAAAGAAATAACTTCTTGGTTTAATAACATGAATATGCAACCCCTTCAAAAAATTATATCAAAATGACATGTCATCAACAGTTGAGAAAAACATTGTTAATTTGAATCTTTTAATTTAATTAAGAGCATATTTGCTCCATTTATTTAATAATAATTTAATGCTATTAAATTCCTCATTGACATCTAGACTCTTCTATTAAAATCTAGCAGCGAATCAGACGAAGAGTGTTGAACAGGATAAAAGCATGAA
Source organism: Molothrus aeneus (assembly GCF_037042795.1). Lineage (NCBI taxonomy): Eukaryota > Metazoa > Chordata > Aves > Passeriformes > Icteridae > Molothrus > Molothrus aeneus. Next base: position 139,419,141 of record NC_089646.1, on the reverse strand, counting down.
GGCAATTTGTCTTAAAAAGAATATTGTGTAGCTATATTTTGTAAAGTGTGGATCCTGAACTTTAAGGAAACCCACTAAAGCCATGTCTCAAATGTCATCTTCCATTAAAAAGGCAAAGAACTTATTGCAAAATTATATCCCAAGACATGTTTACTTTTCTTGTTATTGTTGTCATTATTATTAACAGTAAAGAAAAGTAGTGCCAATATGTTTATGTTCACAGAATATCTCCATTACAAAACATTTGGAACCTTATATATTTTTGTTGTTTGACTCAGGAAAAGCTGTCAAGAAAATTTTGCCTAATCTACTCCAAAAATTTATTTATTGTGTTTCAAAATTAAATAATAACATGTGATATCATTCTGCTCTGGAAAATAAATATTTTTTAAAATAGTATTTTAGAGCTTGCTAGTTTCTGTTCTACGTTAAAATAGACATATCTTGAAAATATTATTTGGCTTCTACCTTGTAGATTTATATTTTAATTTATAAAAATCCACAAATTTAACATTATTACATGCATACTCTAATAACTGAACTGCTCTAGATAGCTTCATCAGCAACTGAGGGCAGGTAGCTGTTGATAAGACTGCTGGAATGCTGACAGTAAGGTTTTCCAGAGTGGTTCTGCACAGGATGTGAAGACAAGTCAGTTGCTATGAAGTTATTTTTAAGATCTGAATATGCAAGCAATGTTTCTGGGAGGAGGAAAAACAGATTAAGAAATCAGTCCTATGGGAAAAAAATACATAGAAACATGTCTTATATATTTTCAAATGCAAACTTTATTTTGAAGTCATACATTATGATATATATTACATGAAGCCTGGGTAGTGTATAAGAAGAACATTGGCAAGCTATTGAATAATTTTTGTTTTAAAAATAATTCTCCATAATACAAAACATCTTTAGAAGTACCAAAAAAATTTTCTATGTAGGTTATTTCTGTTTTTCTTTTCTTTTTGACAGGAAAAAATTATAGTTTGAAAGGCAGCAGGGAACTACTGTTGCATGCTTATTATTGCCCTGAGGTTTGATTCCTTTTTAACACATTCTGAAAAGTCAGAATGTTGATCTGTGCTTCAATAAACCAATCCCATCCAAGTATATGTCTTGTCAAGGGAGCACAGTGGCTTCTTTTTCTTTTTTCAGTCTTCAAATCAACACAGAGTCTTCAAACTTTAGATTTCTTTATTGATAAAGGCTGACAGATCAGAAACCTTAAGAAGACTAACACCTATTTGAAAAGTCCAACAAAAAATATTCCAAAGAACAGCTAGAATTATGATTATTGACAAATGTCATTTCCCTCACCAGTTTAAATGTACAAACAAGGAAATCTTGTTCACAAAAAACCAGTGATTTTTGTACACTGAAAACTATAGTCAGAATAGATGTTTTTTACCAGTTTTAACAAAAACTGCTCATGACTTTCTCATGCCATATTTCCAAAGAGCACTACTTTTGTAGAGGAATAGCCCACACCATTTCTGTGCATGGTTGAAGGTAGCTGGGTGCTGCTTGCGTGCATTGAGCAGTGCTAAGCAGAAGAACAATGTCTTGCAAGAGAACAGCAGATGGCAAATGCACTCATTCAAAGGGTTCATACAGAATCCCCCCATGCTGCTATAGCTAACTTGATAAGAAGATAATTATGTGTCCTGATTTTGGCATCTGTTTTCCTGATCTTTTTCTGTTAGGTCACTCTAATCCAGGTCACAGCATGACTGGATGTGGGCAGTGCCTCAGGCATTAGAAGAAACATTTATTACTTGTTTAGCAAAGCTCTAGAAAGTGGAAGGCACTTGTCACTTGCCTGGTGCAGTAGGTGGAGGGCTTTGCCTTCCACAGTTTATGTCCTGCCAGGGTCCTGGGCAGGATTCCAGGTGCATGGAACTGAAATACAGCTCCTGCCATGCTGCAGTCTGACCTCACCCAGCCATGGTGGACAGCCCAGACTGTCTGATCCTGATCCTCACCCACATGCTGCCATCCTGGCCTGGTTTCAGCCCATCCCCTCATCTGCCCAGTTGTCCCAGGTTTATGTCTGACCCCCAATTCCACTCTCACTGGACCTGATCCGTACCCCAGCATTGGCCTCAACCTGCCTTGCCCCCAGACAGGTGCCTTATGCCTTGTCTGGGGCTGCCTTAGGAAGCCTGCCCTGCTCCCTGCAACTGTTCTGACCCCATTAGTCTTGTTTCCAAAAAATCAATGTATGTGTATCTGTTGTGTCAGAAATTGATAACATGTTTATCAGAATAAAGATGTAAAAATTCACCTGATCTACTTTTGAAAATCTAATTTAGTATAACGTCTTGGTTTTGCACGAATAACTATGTTGGGAAGGATTATGTGAAATTATATAAACATAAAGTACAAGAAAATTCCAGATAAAAAGTTTTGAATATTCTGATTTTATTACTTATGCCAGAGAAAACCTAAAAATAAAATAAAAATTCAGTCTCTATTGTTGTCCTTTTTATTTTAAGGACAGACAAGAGAAAAAACATTTAACTGTTTGAAGACAGATATTCAGAGTTAAACAAGTAATAGAAACAGAAAGATGTTTCTGAATGCACAGCAAAAGACAGCAGGCTCTCTATGACCACCAGGCTAATAGGTGCTAGGTTACAGCTGTGTAAGAAGCCAGTTTTCAGAAAGCAGAGATTCTACAATGCTTTTCTTTCTGTCAACTTTTTTTTTATTGTTCTCCATGTTTCAAAAAAATAACAGCCTGGAGGAATATGTTTTACATTTTGCTGATTACCTAGAAAAAGTTGGGCTTGCTTTGCTGGGGTTTTCTTCACTGTTGTATAGGTTGTCCTGAAATACAAATAATTTTAAATTTAAAAATCCAACATAGCATTTTCAAGAGGCAGTGAGAAACATGTAACTGAAACTCAAACAAACTGATTATTTCTTCTGCCCAGAGACAGTGTTATGTTACAACTGTGTGTTATGTCTGGCTTTTATGAGAAGCATGAGATAGAAAAAAATAACACATCATACAGTGATGAAACGTAGGACATACACTAATGTATGGAAGTACAGAAGTATCATACACACGAAAATATTTTTATACAATTCTTTATTTCACAGAAATGTTTTCCCAAAGGTTTTGTTTTCCTCAAACAAGAATCATTTATTTTCTGATTCTTTAACATATAAACCACACGCCCCACAAACCAAGACACCAACCCAAAGCAGAACATGCAATTTTAAATAATGCAATGTGACAATAAAGTTACATGGCTAAGACCTATGAATCCTATATCTGAGCACCTCCTGGGTGATAATTTGTCTTTGCTCATCATATAATTTAAATAACATGTCACATCTTTGCACTTTGCCAAAGATGCCCATCCTCTCATTTCTCATGGAAGCACATGTACATCTTTGGAGGTGCCTTACAGGCTTGATTATTTCCTGTGTAGAAAGAAATCAAGACTTCTTTTGCATATGTTTGTATGCTGCATTTAATTCTGTGATAAATATATGTAGATTCTTAGTCACAGTGAAAATAATGCACCAAACCTGAGAGAGAAAAGGATTCTTCTTCGTACTTACAGCAGAGAAATGTTAACTGAAATTTTTGGGGTGCATGACTACATCTCTTGTTTTGGTGGCCAAATACAGGTTCTACCAAATGTTAGATTCCTTTAAAAAGCAGTAAATGAGAATTAAAATGATTTGGCATAAATATGGCAAAATAACACTTGAGAAAATAATTTTAACTACTATTTAAACAGAAATGTTATAACTACTCATGATTCTTAGATTAAATGTACTATACACAAAAGTATGTCAGGTTAGATGATGCATTAATAGTAAAAAAAAACCAGCAAGGTTGTTGGCAGGAACCCTTTTGATTTGAAAATGCAGCCTATAGGCTACAGGCTATAGGCAGCCTATAGGCTTGCTGTTGTTGTCATTATGACATACAATTGCCAGGCAGCATAGAAATTTATTATAAGTATTATCAGAAAAGTATCATCAGAGTATCATCAGAGAAAGGTTGTTTACTTGTTTGAAGGGTGTCTCAACCTTATTAAAGATGATTTATTGAGCTTTTTGAAGATACATAAAGCAGTCTGTGCTCAAATCTGTTCTGGCTCCTGAAATTTTATTTTTCTGGCCATGTTATGGTTAAATAGCCTGATGCTGATTATTGATTATGACATAAAGGGCATTCCAAATTTGGGATTGAATTTTTAAGGGACTGTAAGATTGTTTATAGGGTTAATGGCTAATGATGACATTGCACTGTTTAAATGATGATACAGTACTCGCACTGAATTTATGTTCAATATATCTACAAGATTATGCTTTTCATTCAATAATTCAGTGCAGTTGGTGTTTGGACTATATTTTGACTATAGCTTTTGATACTTTGAATCTCCTTTGCATGGTAAAGCTTCATTTTCAATATTCTGTATTGGTCATACATGCATTCAAAACTCGGAATTTTCTTGGAAGCTTTACAGACCCGCTTGATCTTTTAATAACTTAATATTTTTCAGGACAGAGCTTAGCATCGCTTTTGCTTGAGGTCTCATGACCTTTTCAAATATCTTTCTTTCCCTCTGTCTGCCTTTCTATTATTTCATGTGAACAAAATACAACCAGATATGAGCAAATACTTGAAACGAGTTATAAGCTATAATTCACTAGCTGGGTGAATATTTCCATTGAAAATGTATACATGAGACTTCTTTCAGAATTGTGTCTAGACTTTTAAAAACTATGGGGAGTTTTTTAAACAAGTACAAAATTAATCCAGGCAAAAATATCCTTCAGGCTAAGTGAAGGAGCCATGCCACAATTAGCTTTTGTTTCTGTGCTCCTGCTACACTCCCTGAGTCACACTGAAGTGACTGGATTATGAACTTTCCTGTTTCAAAATTGTCTCCATTTTATCAATTGGCTTTGTCTCTAGCAACAATAAATGTCTTCTTTCTTTTTTTTTGGTCATAAGGAAGGTAGGCAAGCATTTTATTTGTGGACTCCATCCATATTGTCAATGCAGGGGGTTTGTTTTCGTTCTGGTTCTTTTCCTTTTTCTGTCTTGTTTCCTCTTCCCCTTACCTGTACCTCCTGCATATACAAAATATATTGAGAATGCATTGCTAATTCTTCTGCTTTTTAATGTCTGCTTTTCTGCTGAGTAGTTTTGCTTGTCTTCCAAGGACTACAGCAAGAACCAAACGATGACCATTCTAGAAATGCAGAAAAATCCTCAAAAATGTCTAAAGAATGCATTTTAACACTGAATTATCCAAGAATATAAACTCAAAAGTATTTCTAGATTAGTTTTTAGTTCATCTGTAGTCCATAAAAACTGGTTAAGGCCAAAAGGTTATATATGTTAAGATAATCAGACTTTTTCCAATTATTAAGAAAACTTTCAGGAAATATTAGTCTGTGTCATTATTATTATTATTATTATTATTATTATTATTATTATTATTATTATTATGTTTCAGTTTTAAACACCTTGGAAAAAACTTTTACTTGAACTTCAAAACCTTGCTTTCATTTGATGCTTATCAAAGTTATGACATTAGAAAGACATGTGCTGACTCCTGGGGACCTCACATTATAAGATTTTAATGGCAGCTTAGCATATAAATCCTACCGCCAAACATTGTAAATCATAGTTATATCCTAGACAGCCATGGTGAAGGACAGTTCTTGTCCATAGTTAATTCAGATTTCTTCTTCCAATATTTTCAAACTGAGACTCATTATGTGGTAATTGAGTGTTATCTTATGGTGTTTCAGGAAAAACACTTTGGTAAAGTATGTCAATTAGCCAATGAGTTCTATCAGTGAGACAAAAAATAAATAGAAGAAATGGAAAGGAAGGCAAGTAGAGCCCACCACGGAATATGCAGTATGTCACCTTTCCAATATATTAGAGGAAGTCAAGTACTCAAGGAACAGTCTTTTCCATATGATGATAAAGAATGTTCTATTCTTGAGGACAAAGGGCATTTATCGGATCATTTTTATGGAAAGCAAAAATACATGGCTCTGAGAGAAAGACAAACTTCTGTCAAAGTAATCTAATTTTCAGTCTTACTCCATTGTTCAACACAGTACCATTGTACAGCTTCAGGCTAATGTCTGTGCTACTCCTACAAAGTCACTTGGACCTGTTTTAGCCAAACAACAGTTTAACAATTTTATTTTATTTGGTATTGCCAGCTCACCCTGTGACACTCATTTCCACTACTTACTCTCTAGGTATTGTATCTTCCCAAACCCAAGAGTCAAAGCATACCTTGTGATAAGGTTTCAAAAGAACTTACCAGGCAGGAAGGTGCCCCACTATGACTACAAGTTTTGGATCCCTCCGTTGTCCCCTCTCTGGTACCCTATTTTCTATTTCCTCTCAAGTCTTGAAGTTCTAGAAAAACTTTCTCTTCCTGAGAGAGTTGAGTTCATTGGAATACTTACTAATGGATTGAAAAAAGAGAACTGGTGTGATAAGTGGAACTGCCAGCAAGTTCAAGGTCAGGAGGACATAGATTTTGAAACATAGTTTGTTTCATCTCTCTAAGTTGAGATTGAAATTTCAATATTCCATTTTATATCATGGAAAACCAAAGCCAGAGAAATTATGAGAGACATTGCAAGTGTTTCTGTATACCCTTATATATACACACACAAAGGGACATATTGCTTTTTTCCTATCCAATTTTTAACTTTCTTTATGTTCTCTCTATTGGCTCTTTTTTTTCTTCTGAGATAATCTGTGATTTTCAATTAGAGGCTGTCTACTCCCTCCTTCCAGATCGTTATTCTGTGAAGCACAATAGTGTTGCAATATGGCCATCATTAACCATAAAATTCTTACTGTTATTTCTCTTCCTTAGTGTCTGTTTCCTCACCAGACCAAATAAAAAATCATTTGCAGTATTCAGAGGGTTTTTTTTTTCCCATATCTTCCAATGTTATAACAAATATTATTAAAATTTAAACATATTAGCTATAACTGATTTTTAAAACTTGGAGGAAAAAAAAAAGAACTGAATTAAAAAAAAAATCTGTGAATTTAAGCATCATGTTTAAGCTTTTATTTAAATGCAGGCCTTCTTTCCCCTCTCAATATTTTATTTTACTAGAGCCAGAACACACAGAATGATGTGCAGGTCATCAAGTTTTCATGAGTTCCTGACACCTCAAATTTGGTTTTCTATTTTAGTAAAATTAAGTACCATATTTTCTTATCATATGCCAATTGTTTTCTCAAGAGTTCAGGGCTTTCTTATGAATATGAACTATTGATTATTTTGTAGCTACACATGTTATTCATGTAAACTACTTGTGACCTCTATTTCACAACTTTTATTCTACCTCTTTTTAGCACTTACAGATAAATTTTTATTCATATGTATGTTTATTTTTAAATTTTATTAAATTAAAATAAATTATTTTAAAAGTAGTTTTTTAGCAAATCAAATAAGTATACATATACAAGTATAGTTATATAAAAGTATCATGTGAACAGAGGACATCTCAAATATGCTTAAGGATCATTGAGTCCAAGTTTCTGCTCCTAGCAGAATAATGATAATTTTCAGAATAAATAGTATATATTGATGTAGTATTGGAATTAAGTTGTGTTAGTTTGGTTAGCAAGAACTGTGAATGCCATGAAGGTGATCTGGGTGTAGAAGTCAACTGTTAACACTTATGAAGAACTGAAGTATCTGATTTTTAAATGGTCATTGTGGTGGGTTTGACCTTGCCTGGACACCAGGTACCCACAAGTGCTCCATCACTTCTTCTCAGATGGACAGGGGAAGAAAAATACAATGAAAGGCTTATGGATCAAGACAGGACAGGGACATCTCCCTCACCAATTACCATCATAGACAGAACACACTTAAGGAAACCAATTTAATCTACTGAAAATCAAACCAAAGTAAGGCAATGAGAAATAAAATAAATCATATAAAATTTTCACCCCACCTTTCCCTTCTTTTCTAGATCCACTTCACACCCAATTTTCTATATCTCCTCCCCCACAGTGGCAGATGGGAACAGAAAATGTGGGTTGTGATCTCATTTTGTTTCTGCTGGTCCACCCTTCTGAGAGGGAACTCTCCTCCCACTCTTTCCTTGTTCCATTTTGGGGTTTGTCCATAACGGAGAGTTCTCCATCAACTTCTCCAGTGTGCATCCTTCATGTGTGCTGCAGTTCATCACAGAGTGCAGATGTGCAGCTCTTCAGCTACAGGGTGCTCCAATGTTGGGTTCTTCCATGGGTCCACAAGTCCTGCCAGCACTCTGCTCCAGCACAGGCTTCCCATGTTTTCACAGGCCTCTTTTGGTGCATCCACCTGTTCAGTGGGGGCTTCTCCAGAAGTTACATGCGGATCTCTGAACACCCCTGAACTTTCATGGGCTGAAGGGGCACAGCTGCTTCACCGTGGTCTTCACCACAGGCTGCAAAGGAGGCTCTTTGCTTCCTATAGCATCTTCTGTCCCTTCATTCTCACTGACCTTGGAATCTGCATAGTTGCTTCTATCATATAATCTAACTCCTCTCTTGAGCTGTGTTTGCTATTGCACAGGTTCTTTTCTGCTTCCTAAAAAAATCATTCCAGAGGTTTATCTGTCCTCTCTGATGGGTGGCTCATCCTTGACCTGCAGTGAGTCCATCTCAGAGTCAGCTGGCATTGGATCTGTTAGACATAAGGGAAGCTTCCAGCTTCTCCCCTGCCACTCCTGTTTCTGTCTAATTACCAAAAACTGACCATGAAAACTCACCACAGCCATATACACAAAATAGTTGATACTTTTCATCACACTGAAAGTATGAAAGTCAGATTTCTCTCTACTCTTGCTGAGCTGATATGACTGCTTTGCATTGTTTTATTCTGTTTACCTGAAGAATGCAAGGCAGAAGGATGAGTACCTCATGCAAAAAATCAGGCAAATATAAAGTAGGTTGAAACAGAGCACAAGAGTCTAATGATTGTTTCAGAGAGGTAAAACAAGGAACAATGCCAGAAATACAAAGAAAAAAATAAAGCCATGCCAGGAATATACTGCTTAACTATGTGTCAATATTGGGTACCAATCACTCAGCCAATTTAAAATTGGACTGTTCAAAATGCTTGACAGTACAAAACATCCAGCAATTCTTCATTGGTGAGTGAGGGAGTAAATTCTGTAGTGACCTACCAGAATTTGATGTTTTCCTCATCACTGGTTTACACTGAACAGTAATCTCTTATTGAAGCTGTCACCAGTGTCATTAACAGATTGAGTTTTTAAACAAACATGCATTCTAGATAAAAAAAAATTATTTTCATTCACAATAAATAATTCAGATAACTCCACATGTAAATAAATCAATCTTAGATTTTGTGTAATAATATTTTCTGGATGAGAAAAAATTTAATTAAAAAAAAGATCAGAATTTGAACATAACAGTATGTTTTAATGTATTTCACTGTCAAAATATCATTACAGTTCTCACATTAAGTGAAAATCAAGTACATAGAAGAGTTACAAGGCATAATAAAATCTGTACTATATTTTAGAGGAAGACAAATCATTCAACCTAAACTCCATATCTGTTTTGTTTTGTTTTCTGTGTGTATGGAAAGAAAGGCGGCATTTTTTTTCTTCTGGATCAGAGAGATAAATACAGAATAAGATAAGATGTACACAGACTGCAGTACACCTGATGAACTTTCTAGCTGTGGGGAAGGGAAGAAAGGAAAAACAAAGTTGTCTAGTTGGGTGAATCAGTAAGGAAATAAGAAAGTTTAGCATATCTGAGAAGGAAGCATTAAATATTCTTTTAATTTCTTCCCATTTGAGGATATTCCCAGACTACATCTTGATTGCAAGACATGAAAGCCTGGGAAAAGGCTTATTTTTATCAGAGGCATTTTTGGATAGATCATCTAAGTTATGCTACAGTATTTTATTTCATTTATTGAAATCCTTTGAATTCAGGCTTCTCTTTGAATCCAGCTGAGAAAAGTCTTGTTACTATTTCTCTGTTAGTTGCCCAAAACACATGAAAATAATGCTTAGAAAGAAATTTCAGGGGATCAGAAATCAAAGGGCACTTTCCAAAATCCTTTGCTCTTATTTCTGCTGACTTTCCAGCTACCATTCTATGCATAACTGGGAAAGAAATGATAAATTGCCATGGAACTGGAGCAGAAGTTATAAGCTCAACACTTTTGTGGGAAGAGATATCATTGTATACTTTCTGTATCATCTTTCTGTATGAAGGTGAGACTTTTAAGAGGTCAAAAAATAGGACAGTATTCATTGATGAAGAAAGGTAATATTTACCTGCTTGGTATTGACAAGTACTTGAAAAGTGGGCAGTCGGGCATTAAAAAATACAGTGAAAAACGAGGGTCACTGAGGCAAGGGTTTTGTAATTCAATTTGCTGTGCAACTGAAATTTAGAGAAGACAGAATATCACAGTTAAACTACATTCACACAGTATGAAATATAAAATGCTCTCCAGTCCTTTATCACAATGCTAAGACGTTTTCTACTTGTGACGCTGTAAAGTACTGGAGAGAGGGAGCAGGAGAGATGAAAAGCAACATTACAACAGGGATAAGAAAATGTTTAATAAGTATCTGAAAACTGTCTCTAGAGTATTTTGTGGTCTGATTAGTGAGCTTCTTAATAAGAAATGTAAGGAAATCACTATATAATTTGTTGCAATTAAGACAGAAGCAACATCATCCCAATCCTATGACATCTATTGGATAATTAAGTTACTCCATTAAGTAGACAAAAGCAAAACAAAATCCAATTACTAGGAATTAGAAAATTATGACTTGATATAAGCTTCAGATTCTTAACATTCTGTTAATCATGAATAGCTAAATCAAAAATTATAGTCCTACTTCCCAAACAAGCCAAAAACCATAGTGTAATCCACATTTCATTTTATTGTTGAAATTACCAAAACAACTATACAACAGAGTTAATATAACAGCTCAGTAAGACCAGTATGATTCTTTTGACCTTAAAATGCCTGAGGTTACAACAACCCCACTGCACAGTGACCTAATCACTTCTAATCACTAGTGCATAATCTGTTCTCTCTGAATTTACCACTAAATTTCCAACCCCTTTCATATGCTGATTTACAAATGTAAATCAATCTGTAATTCTATCTTTAACAGGTCTACCAGATGATGTGATAATTCAATGGATTAAATTAGGTAAAATTTTTGGTTTTGCACTACATACCTTTCTTGGGTATGTACATTTCTTAACAAAAAATATAATATTTTCTTAACAAAAAATAAGCTATGAGATAATGAGAACTTAAACAGAGAACATGCAACATCTTTGGAGATGAAAAAAACTGTGATAATAACCATTTTTAGAGAAAATAAAAAGAAAACATTCACATCCATTTCACACATGTTAGGAAAATATCCATTTAAACTTAATTTCTCCCTTCCTCTTATCTGAATACAATGTTCATATTTAAGGCCTAGGGAAGATGCAGTGCACATAACCCAAGTTCTTTTCATATCAAAGCCAAGAATGGGGACGGGTAATTCTAGGATAAAGACATACAGATAAGGCATTACCATTGTCTGCAAGTTTCCAAAGACAGTGATATTTATTAACTTTCTAAGTTACTGTGTATTAAGAGAGCCATTTTAGAATGTTTTAATAGCTTAAGAGTATCTACTGATGTAAAATGCAATTTCAATCAAAACATAGAATTAACAAGCCCATGAACTGCCTGGCTGATAAAGCTGATTCATCTAAATCACTCAAAGTCATAACTACTTGTTCATGCACCTCAGCTGAGCTTAGCCTGACTGAGCTCTAAGCTGACAAAATAGAACTAGCTCTGATCCAAAGGCCCAATAGCCTTCTGAGCATGGTGTTGCATCTAGGTTAACATTCCCTTCTGAGAATTCCATTTTAGGAGTCTATAAACTGTAATAAAAAATTGACCTGACAACTGAGATATGCTCTTAAACACACGTCTGTCATGTCTCTGGTACTTTCTAATTATTTTCTTGGTATCTCTCTGTTCATCTTCTTGCTTTTTTCTCAAACCCCTGTCCTTACAAATGTCCAAGATAAAAATGTTACTTTTTTATCCATGTGAAGTTTACAGTAGCCATATTCATGATACTACATTCTCTTAACCAAAGCATTCCTCAAAGTTCCTTAACTGTTGAGGTTTCAGAACAGACTATCATGTGTAATAGTCATTCAAGTGAAAAAAATGCTTGGAGTTTCATTCTTTTGGAATTGTGGCTTGAAAGCTACCATGTGTACATCTTCAACTCTTATAAATAGAAAAGGAACTACCTAAACAAAATATTAATGAGAGCCCATTCAAAATGAGGGAGATATTTCTGTGGTATTTTTAAAACAATATTAAAACTTATGTCATGTAACTCAGATTAGTCTTTATGAAGACATACACAAGGTCTTACAAAACTGTTGTCCTGATGACTGTTTCTCAGTAAGAAAATCTTCAAAGAACTTAAGACTTCCACAGGAAGTAAAAAAAAAAACAAAAACCAACAACAAAAAGCAAACCAAAACAAACCAAAAAACTAAAAAAACCACAAAAAAAAAAAAAAAGACAAAAAACCCCCAACCAACAAACCAACGAACCAAAAACAAACCAGAAGCAGAGACCTGCTGGAAGATGCTAGTGGTTTTATAAATATCCATTTTATGGTTCACTATAAAAATATCTGGACATATACTTCAATGTCAGACTAGCAGAGATATTTTAGCCTCATGGTGCAATCTCAGCTCACTACTGGACAAGGGGTGGAACTTTATTCCACACCGGGTCAAAGGTGAACATGAGAGCTCAGTGAAGCAGTTAAAGATGAAAAGAAGAGATGACAAGGATAAAAGGGGAAAAAAATGAAATCATTTGGAGCAGAGGAATGAAACAGGATAGCGATTAAAACCAGAATGGAGACACACTGAGTCTTTGTTGTGAATAGTGAGGGAGGAGAGTTGTTATCAGAGGGCAGAATAGACAGTACTGGATGGCGAAATTTCTTCTACAGTATATTCAGGAGAAAAGCACTGCTGGAAGAGTAGAAGAGTAGCACAGTGGCTTCCTACTGAGTGTGGAGAGAGTCACCTAATAGCCCAGATGAAGCATGGCTAAAAACCAGTAGGAATGGGGATAGACATCCACGCTCAAAAGATGATTTTCAAGGACAAAATGGCTTTAAGTTTCAGAACAGTAGAGAGCTGTGTAAGACTGCAAAACTTGATATCTTGAAGTTAAAACAGGGGTTTACAAAGAAAGACCATGATCATTGGCTTTATCAAATTTGAGATACAGGTGGCCTACTAAAATGTCTCAACAGACTGTGGTTTGATAGTTAAGAGTTCAATGTAAGTTTTGTGTGCACACAAAGTAAATTCCTAATTAAATAATTTCTTCCAAAAGAAGAGATCACAGCTTTATCAGAACTTTTAATTTTTTTCTTCTTTTTTTTGATTCATCCTCTACCTCAGAAGAACTGAATCTTACTTTGTAGTTGGAAATTCTCAATGAGGAAATATACATTAAATGAGGTTTGAAGTGATTGTACAATATGTTATTGATGTGCATTACTTCTTTTTCATAGTCTCTCTTCTACATGGGTTCTAAATACTATGTAAAAAGTTACTCCTTAGCCATATATTTTTGTATTAAAAAAAAAAATGTGTCATTCTTGGCCACTGCAGTTGCCCTACAAATGTTTATTAATGTCCTTTACAGAAATAACTAATCTGCAACTATTTAAATACTATTGGTATGACTAAAATAGAGAAACATACACTAGTGTATATTTCTTAACATGTTGTACCCAATTGTGGGTTAATTTCTTTCATACAAGAAGGAAAGTGTCAGTAGACGCTTGCTTGATCTTCTGAATAAGTGCCATGGCACTTTGTGTTTGCAGTAACAAGGTCCATGGACTCATAGCATTGTGAATCTCTTGCTTCTCATTCCAGGAAGATGCTTCTTTTAACTTCAGAGTGAGGCATGCTGTGGTAGAAGAGTCTAATTAACCACAGTTAGCCAAAGGACCCTTTTCCTTGGTGTTTCCTCTTGACTAGGAATGTTCAATTAAGCAGTGCTCAATTTAATGTCTGGCTTTTATGGGTCCATCCTCAGTTTGTGCTGTATAGAGGGTCTATTTCTAAATTAATAGACAGGCATACATGTTTTAAATACCACTTCAAAATGCTTCCAGAAACGTTTTTGGCCTTTATCAACAAGTGCTTGTCCAGATGATGTTTGGGGACTTGGTACTGCAGGGCTTGCTCTTCTGAGGCAGGATGAGTGACAGATCCCTGGCTGAAGCAGGGTGAGAGTTTAGCTAAGTGACTACAAGGCTCCTACCCTCAGTTCAGTGAATGATTCAAAGCCCACTTTATTTCATAGCAAACACCATCATATCTATCTAGGGATTTTGGATTTCAACATGTTACATTTCTGAGCACCATGTACTTTGTGTTTTTTTCAGTGCTGTACCTCAGTGACTTTCAAGATGTTGTGAATATTTTGCAGGCCAAATACATGCCCTTTGAAGAATTCTGGGCTAGACTCCAGGAACAGTAGAGAAAAAACAAAAAAACAAAACAAAACCAAAGCTTACTCTGATATCCTCTGAAATTATATAAACGCTTGAAATTTTATAGTCATCAAATTCACCTGATAATACAGTCCTCTAAGACATGTCTATAATCAGAGATGTATAGCCCAAACAGAGAAAATTGAAGTAAAGAGGTGAATGTTGAAATAAGCAAAATTTCAGGCAAAGAAACAGATGTTCCCCTTTATCAGACAATTCAGAAAAACAGTAATAACGTGTATATTTCAGTTTCATCAAAATCAATTTAACTTATGCATATATTAAAATTAGATTTATAAAGATGCATCTATAGATTGATTCAGACTGTGTGAATTCAAGCATTATCATTACAGGTGACATTAAACAGATGCATCTGATCTATGAAATACCCAAAAGACAACAAACACTGTGTGTATTTATTAAAAGTGTTGCATATTTTGTTCCAGAAAAATAAACCAATAATATATATCCTTGTGAGACAAAGCAAAAGAGTAGCCTAGCTTTTTAGTGTAGCTGATAACTAAACTGGATTTTCAACAACAGTATATATTTGTATGCATCTATATATTTAGTATTTCTGAAATTAGCTCACTAGCTAATTCTTCGTTATATTAATGCAATTTTTTAATGAAGTACAATGTAAATTCTTTTCCTCCTCTGTATTTTCTTGATTTCACTCTTTTCAATAGCTTGCTTTTTCTCTTTCAACATTCATTACAAATATTTCAAAAATATTTGCTAAATACATAATTTGTATAGTTTTGAAAATATGACCTTGTTTGTTTACCTGGATGTCAGAACTCAAGACATCTCTCTGGCTGTCCTGGATGGATCGAGCCCCTGCCAGGCTGCTCAGAGACCTTGGCACAGAGCCCAAGATATCTGTGACTTTGATTTTGACCCAAGGAGCAAATTACCACCTTTATATGAAGAGAGAGTCAAGAGAGTTTAAGTAGAATAATAGTTAGTTTGTCACAGGGTGAAAAGTAAATTTTTGGGGTTTCAGAATGGGCGCTCGGGGTCCCAAGGTAGAAGAATTTGGGCGTACCCTGTCCTTCTTCTTTCTTCTCCCTAGCCTCCATCTTCTGGGTGATGTTGGCACTTTTGGATTGGTTTAAGGTAGAAACTCACTGTCTATGAGTGAAGAGTGATAGGTATTGGGAAGTTATTGTAAATAATGTACATGTAGTTTTTGTATAAAAGACAACACCGCCCCAAGGATGGGCAGTGTGCCTCAACCCGACCTGCCAAACAGATCTGCAGTGGGTCAGAGAAAAAATGTTATAGATAAGAAATAATAAACAACCTTGAGAACGAGAACAGAAGAATCCTGACTCCTCCTTTGACTGCTGGGCTGGGAAAAGAGACTTGTACGTATCTTGGGGTCCCGCCGACCAGCAGAAATCCCAAGACTCGGACAGCTTAGAAATCAAAAGACAAAAGACAAACACTAACAAAAAAAGCAATTAACTGAAACTCCACACTAAAAATAATGAAAAATTATGTTATATTTTTTTATCTTCAAAACTCAAGATTTTAAATTTTAATTAATTTTAACCCTTTAGAATAACAATTTCAATGTTTGTCTTAAAATTACTGTTATCACTTTAAAATTAGTTTGACGCATCAAAAAAAAAGAAATTTAGAAAATTTTTTCTATGACTGAGGGAAAAAAAAACCATTAAAAACAAATAGAAATTGCACATTCTCTGTATTTTAACTGCATAATCTAATAGTTCTGCTCTTTCAATAATTCTTGAAGAAGCAGGATTAGAAAGAAATTCTCATTTCCCATTCCAGAATCTTGCTAACATATAGAATCATAAGCCTTTCCTTAAGGCCAAATAATGATACTGTTTCTGTTGTAATATGTTCAATGACTCATGAATTATTCTGGTGACTACAGGAGGGGAGTTTGGTCCTAAAGTTTCATTAAAATCCTAGAACTTTCATTCATTTCATACAAAAACCTAAACACCTAAATTTGGAGTATTTGTGTGTGCATTGTGGCATGCTAAGTTAATCTGTGTTAGTTTGCTTGTATTCATTTTAATAGTCGGTTTGCCTAGATGTTGCATTATTTTATCAATCAGAGTGAAGATTAACAACAGATGGTTTTTTCTGCTTGTATCATGCTGGGGGAAAGGAAAAAAGCAAAACAAAACAAATACCACCACCAAAAAAAAAAAAGAAAAGAAAAAAAGTGTTGGTAAATGTTAATACATGTGTGCTTTCCCATTTCAGAAGTAGAAGAGCATATCATGACACTGAAATTATACACCATTAGTGTGTAAGAATAGAGCTATGACTACTTGAAGATTGTGATAGACATCTGGAATCTTTGGATAATCATAGGGCAGGTACCACAGCTTCACTCATGCACTGCTATAATCTCCACTTCTAAATACTTCACTTACATATTAATCTTCTCTCATCAGGTTGAAACTGAAGATGAAAAATCATTGAGGATATATCTGATCACTAGCAAATACAGAGCTTCATTACTGAAACATTGTTATCCTTAAAAAATGCCATTATTAACATTTTATAGATACAAAAATGGTAGAAAATGCTTTCAAAATTTAAAAATACTCTGCATTAAAATAGAGAGAAATTGAGCAATATTTTTGGAAAACTTTTGTGAAGTAGTTAGGATAAATAATGCCCAAGAGTTAAACCCAAAATTGCATACCATAATATGTCAAAAACTTGGGGCAAATAAAATCAGCCCATGTTGCTAATATGAAATTTTTCTCTGATGTGATCTGTTTAAAAGATTATTACAGAGTTTACTACTTTATTTTGCTTTGAGGTAGATGAAATATAGCTAGTAAAGGTAGGACACCATATTATTTCGTTTCTATGTGATTCTCATAGAGAGAAACAAATATGCCCTCTGCACTTATTTCATTATTCTCTTTTTAATTAATAAAAGTGTAATAATATAGTAATTCATATCAGCCTAATTATATTATTTTTAAATTGACATTTTACAGATGTATTTCCAAAGCTTTGGCAGTTCAATGGGACCCATTAACTAGCTTCAGAAATCGTGCATAACTCACATAATTGTTCTCCAGGACACCCCATCTCTTAAAAAAAGAAAAGTCTTTTGAAGAGCTGAGTAGGAAGCTGCTTGAAGACAGAAAAGCTGACCTTAAACTCTCAAAGTATATAAAAACTAAGTATTAGAAGAAGAAAGTTGGGGTTATCTAGTAAGAAATCCATACTCTTTTTCAAAAATGTCTCATTTTACCCTTCAGATGACATGACATCAGGGATGTTGAGTTTCACACACAAAAGGAATAGCATCTGCTTTTATTTTTATTCATCTGATGAACACCCTATAGGCACTTTCTCCTACTATCTGTGTAATGACAGTGTATTTTCATCTTCAGTATCTTCATTTACCCCACATATTCCACCTGAATTCACAAAACCTGAATATAGTTGCATGTCAGGAGCACAGAGTTACATCAGAGGAAGATCTTTGAAAAGCCCCTGTCTTTCAATGTAATAAGGCTATTTCTACACTACTAAATGAAAGAGTACTAGAAAACATCCCACAGTACTGCTTAATTTACATATACAGTCGTGTCCTAAATTTTATGAATCTTGGTTTCCCCCCAAGAAAATCACCCTTTCCCCTTAAGGGTGGGACACCACATCATTCAGTACACTGTTTTATTTAAAACAGCTTACTGATAGTTAACCATTAATACTTTTCTTCAGTGTTTCAATCAATTTAATTTCAAATTGATGACTACATCTTTAGAACTCTGGAATAAATTAAGAAATTAGGTAGAATTTTTTCAGAAATTATTGTATGCATCTTTACTTCATGATACCAGCAGATTATTTATTCTCATACACTTAAATAAAATAATAAAAAAATAAAAATAGTAAATATAAGTATACTACAAAAATAAACAAAATAGGTTAAATATTTAAGAATGATAATCTAAATTAACATGCATAGTAGAGGCCGAGGATGAAACATTATGTGTCACTCCAGTGGTGTGGCTTTTAGCCATATTATTCATGTATTTTTAATGAAAATGGTGTGAAAAAGGTTAGAAGTCATGGTTTATTTCTGCATCCTTTTGCTTTTTGCTTGGCCATTCATTGCAGTGGACTGCTGGAAGCCAGAGATTTCTTGCTGGACAGAAGAGAGTTTCTGAGTCATTGAAAAGATTAAACTGACTTCATGCCAGTTAATACACATTAAAAGGAAAAGTGCTGAGTACAAAATTAACAGGTGGAAGGTGATATTGGAATAAGCAGAAAAAAATCTGTCTGGTGTTTCAGAATATTGCTTTTAACTTATACAGCAATTAAAGATAGCGTAGGTAGAATAATTTAGGCTGGAAGAGAAATCAGGAGGTCTCCAGTTCATCAAGGTCAGGTGTGAAATCAGTTTAGGTTGCTCAGGGGTTTATACAGCTGGCCTAATCAGATCTGCAAAACCCTCCAGAGGTGGGGACTACACAGACTGTCTCAGCAGCCTCTTCCCGTGGCGGGGAAAAAACTCAGCTTATGATCATTGCTCATCCACCCACCAAGCACTGATCTTATCAAGGCCCATCTTCAACCAGCCCTCCACCCACTCAAAGCTGGTCCTCCTGCAGGCAGCCTAGTCCACTAGATTCTGCTCTCAGGACAAGTGCTCCAGTCTCAGCCAGCATGGTGGCCTCACAAAGAGTTCACTACAGTTTACACACGTCTCTTCTATACTGGAAGACCAAATCTGGACATAATATTCCAGATGTGGTCTAATGAGTGCTGAATAATGGAGGATAATCACTTTTCTCAGTCTATGGGCTGTGCTTCAATCTGTAATTCTGTGAAACCTGGCTATGTACTCATATCAGGCTTCTTGATTTCAGGATTTTAATAGGTTAGGTCAAAGAGAGATATAAAATGCAATATTGAAAAAACAAAAAGGAAGCTTGAATTTTCACACTGAAAATATATAGAGTTCATTGTTATTATTTAATTTATTCCTATAACAATGCATGAGGTTTTCCATTACACTACTGATTTACTTTAATACTTTAAATTGCCCAGTACCTTCAGCTATTTTCTTTCTTTCTTTCTACTTTTTTTTTCCCCTTCTGGGAATTTCCTGTTCCTATTTTTTACACCACATATTTACTTTTTTTAATATCCTGATGATATTAAAAATATCATCAGCATGATATTTTAGCATATTATTATTTGCATATTATAGTATTTCACCCCTGAATATTTGGAAAAAAAAAACTAAGAGAAACACCAAAATGAACACTTAATGTATTTTTTAACAGCATTAATTTTTTTTTTTTTTTTTTGTGGGAGTGCACAGAGATACAGAAATACATATTAATTAAAATAACAAGTAAGAAAAAAAAATCAGCTAGAGTGAAAAAAAATAGAAATTTTGTTTAGCTTAGAGTGAATGCTTGCAGACTTTCAGATGCTAACCTTTGTTAGATGAGTTTTGTATCCAGGGCTGCCAGGGGGAGCTCTTCTGCAGCAGGTGTACAGGTGGAGCCTCTTCTAAATCTGACTTTCCCACCATCAGGGAGCAGATGGATCTCTGAGGAAAAGTTCGCTTCAAATATGTTACATTTTTTTTAATCCTGACCCATCTTAATTGCTTGCCTAGAGGGTGCTTGTTTGAAATGTTGTCAGCTCTCAACATGCAATTGTCTTTTTTTCAGATATTTTGAATTTTCTGTTTGTTTTTGTCTTTTTTTTCTCTTCAAAGAGGCCAGCTTCTGAAAATAAGTGTTTACAGAAGAGAGAAAGACCTTTGCCTATATTTACAATATTTTTTTTATTTGCAATAAATCATTTGAAGAAAGAGCCACTCTTTCCTGCAAGAAAAAAAGCATGTAGAAATATATACATAAAAGAAAAGGATCATGACTAATAATCAGGTTCTAACACAAATTTTAGTTAGTAGATTTTGGAATTTCCACAGATCTTTTTAAAATGTTCTTTGAGTGGGAAATGTTTATTTTAAACAAAGAAGGTAAAATTAATTTGCAAAATTATGAAACCTTTGAATAAGATTGAAATATAAAAAAATCCTGCAGCCACGAGAGAACACAGGAAAGAGGAGAAAAATGTAGATGCTTTTTTTGTTGATGTAACAGTGCTCTATTTCCATTCAATAAAAGGATGCAAGTAAGTACCTGACACAGGCATTTTATATCATCCTTATATCCTCATTCAGCTGGACATAACTCTCAACATTAGTGTTATTAGGCTTAAAATGTCGTTATCCCCACAGTATCAGGTGCTCAAATATTGACAATAAAATTGAAACAGATTTCCTCAGCTAGTGAGCCAAAAGCAAGCTAACAGATAATGTGATACTAATACATAGTAAAAGCTGTGTTAAGAAATGTGGATGGTCCTCCTAAAATGCCTGTTAGTAACTTGGAATATGAATAGCAGAAATGAAACAGAGTTGCACCATCTCATTGCACAGGTGGATAATGCTAAAATGGATGCACATTTGTTTGTTAGTATCAAATTGTATTCCTATGAAGCCAGATGGAAAATATGAGAAAAATAAGGTTATCCTCTTAAGAGGAACAATGAGAAAAATTAATCCAGCATAAGTAAAAGACACTATAATTAGTAAATTTGAACAGAATATAGAAATGCAGACCAACAAAAAAGGAGTGTAAGTGTAAAACTGTGTAATAAAATATACAAAAAAATATTATTTCAAGTGGATCCTACAGTGAGGAAGAAGAAACCATCAACTTGCACATTATATTCCACTTAGTGGTGAAGGTGTCCAGGAGCTGACCACCCACTGTAATACCCAACACCAGTATGATCAGAATGAAACCACCAATCTTAGAATCCAGAGAAGGGTAAGGGTGAACACAGTAAAAGAAAAGGGGTAGAAAGGTCTATGTAATAATTTGAACCTTGTTATTATTCTTTCTTTTTCTATACCAATTTGGC
Organism: Molothrus aeneus; assembly: GCF_037042795.1. Classification (NCBI taxonomy): domain Eukaryota; kingdom Metazoa; phylum Chordata; class Aves; order Passeriformes; family Icteridae; genus Molothrus; species Molothrus aeneus. The sequence continues at coordinate 139,397,544 of NC_089646.1, read as the reverse complement.
ATGAACTAGTAGGCTAAAACTCTTAAGATTTCAACTGTAAAGATTATAGCAATTATTTCATGGCTTTTTTAAGCTAATGAGTATATACAAATTGTCTGGGCATGTGTTTGAGGAATCCCTTATGGACAAATGCCTCTGAGGTATCCACCATAAATTAAAACAGTCAAGGGCTACCAACAGAGAAAAGCCTAATTTTTTTTTTCTTTTTTTTTCTTTTTTTAATGCTCAGATACCTTAACTTCACTTTTTCTCATCTCCGCCAGCCATCCAAAGTGCATATCTTGAGAAGTCTCTACTTTTCTCTGAGAAGAAAAACTTGCCTCCCTCAAGGTCAGGACATAGGAACCTTATTTTATTAGGGCTATACCTATGTAGGACTGAGGTGCCAATTTTTTAGTATCCAGTGAAAGAGATGAGACAAACGTCCACAATTAGGTCACGTTTCTCATTTTTTACTTTTTTGAGGTTACAGGAACTCCTACAGTTGCCTTTAGCTGAGTTTCCAGCTTCCCTGTCTGATCCCTGTCCCTATGTCTTATCACAGTCTTGGTGGACTGATGCTTTTGAAGGAGCTGTGTGATGCTGGAACAAGGAAAGGTATTTATGGAACTTTGGGGAGCAGAACAATTCTAAGAATGATTAAAAACAGCAGCAAAACCCTAAGACATTCTTCTGATGAAAAAATTACATTTCTAGACTGCTGGTGAGTTCCATAAGATGATAGCAGGTTCCAAGAAGACCTCAAAAGGTGTATTTCAGATAAAGGATTTCAAATTTCTATCCCAACTGTGCAGCTATGCTGCTGCAATTCGAACATAAAAAAGGTAAAATTTTCTAGAACTAGAAGCAACTGAATTACTTGACATGAAAGTTTAATAATTTTTCAGGCACAGATCCTGGATGAAAAAATTTTAGTTAGAATGTTTAGACACGGATGTAAAATCTTCAAAACAAGAAGTTGGGTATATGAAAAATACATCCAATTATTGAAGGGCACAAAAAATATTTTAGGAGTAGAAAATTGAAAATTACAAAACCATTTCAGGTGCATTTACAATATCTGCAGTCAGAAGTAAGGGGTTTGTGTTTCTCACTGAAATGACAAAATTCACCATAGAAAGCATGTGCAGCAGTCAACTATAAAATGACCTTTTGAATTTCAAGTCCAATTTGAATTGTAACCCATCTTCCTATCTTTCTATAAAGGCACAATTATTTTTAATAAATGTCTAGAAGCAGCTGAATCTTAGATAGTTCAGGCTGCCTGTATTTAATGGATAAGATTCATTTTTATAAAGAATTCCAGATGAGATTCTGTTGCCCTAATTATTATCTCTATTCTGTACAAAGAATAGAGAAATTTACTTGGGCTGACTATTGCACCAGTTTTTGGAAAATTTGATCATAAATTTAGTAGATACCCACCCCACTTGATTAAAAAAAGGCACACTTATATCTCCAATGACTGAATCAATCTTCAATTTTACATTGCAGATTTTCTCGAATGGCTGGCACATTCATTGCTTCATGCATCCCAGAAAACTGACACTACTTAACATTATATGGTTAATTTAAGAAGTGTAATACATTTGTAATACATGCTCCTGATGAATTCTGAAATGTTCAGATTTTTTCTATCTACTACAGAATCATAGAATGATTCACATACCACATTAATAATATTTGTAAATCCATTCGTGCAAATTATTTTTGCATTTATTTTGCAATATATGGGATTACACCATCATTTTTGATAAAACAGGTTAGGAATCTGGAACAAGCTTATACTGAGGTTTTCAGAAACTCAGTTTATTTAAAAAAATAAGGGATCCAACACATCAGATTGATGTTTCCTGTAAATTTGTACTACATTTTAAAATTATCTGTTTGCTTACTTTGTCTTATTCAAATACTGATTCATTTGAATTTCAGATTAGTGGACATACTAAAGCTAGTTATTCAGCTGGCAGATTGGCATATGAAAATCTACTTTGCATATGAATAAATGTAATTACCAATTTTCATCCAAATCTAAATTTATTATCTCAATTCTAACCAGCTTTTATACATATGCATTACTTTTCAATTTTTGATATCATTATAATTTAATTTCTTCTCTTTCCCATCCAAAAATAGTCTATAGTCATTCTAAGAGTTGGAAGTAACGTAAGTATTTTGGAGTTGCAACACATATGCACCAGTAGAGGCTGGGGGCTGACCCTTCTGGGAAGCAGCTCTGTGGAGAGGAACCTGGGAGTCTTTGTGGAAAACAAACTGACCACGAGCCCAGCAGTGTGCCTGTGTGGCCAAGAAGGTGTTCTGGAGTGCCTTAGGAAGAGCATTGCCACCAGGTCAGCAGAGGTGATCCTGCCCCTTTACTCAGCCCTAGTGAGGCACATCTGGAGTACTGTGTCCAGTTCTGGGCTCCTCAGTACAAAAGAAACCTGGAGATCCTGGAGAGGGTCCACAGGAGGGTGACAAAGATGGTTAAAGGACTGGAGCACCTCCCTTACAAGGACAGGCTGAGGGAGCTGGGCCTTTTCAGCCTAGAGGAGATTGAGAGGGGAACTCATCAATGTCTATAAGTATCTGAAGGGAAGGTGTCAAGAGAACAGAGTCAGGCTCCTCTTGGTGGTGCCAAGCAACAGGACAAAAGGCAATGGGCAGAAACTGATACACAGGAAATTCCATCTGAACATGAGGAAGAAATTCTTTAATGTGCGGTGACCATGCACTGGAAAAGATTATCCAGAGAAGGTGTGGAGTCTCCCTCACTGGAGATGTTTAAGAACCATCTGGGTGCGATTCTCTGCCATGTGCTCTGGGAAGGGGTGTTGGACCAGATGATCCACTGGGGATACTTCCCACCTTACCCATTCTGTAATTCTGTGCTTCCAAAAATATTTAATGTTCATTGTTTTCAAAGACCTCATATTTTTACTTGAAGCTTTGACATAATTACATCTTTTCTGCCTCACAGTTATAAGGCAATTTTTTTATAGTTAGTAAATATTTTACTATTCATGCATTCTTAGGAAAGCAGCAGGCAACACTGTTTCTAACCCAGCTGAGTCCTATGCTAAGCTGATTCCTTATATCTACTTGTATTAGCACCAGTCCTGGGAATGCTGATATGGGGCACCTAGTCCAGGCTTTAGTCCTGCTGCCAAATGTAGCTCCTGTGGGCTCAAATTGTAGGATGGCTACAGGACAGGTAAATGCTGTCTGTTTCTTGTCTCTTCAACAGAGTCTATCCCTCTGGCTATGAAATTCCTGCTTCCAGCCAATTTAAACCCTTCTGTGGGTTGGCCTTCTCACCCTCCATTCCAGATTATTTTAGTATCACGAATTACCACTGCTGAGAACTTGCAATTTGAATTTTCCCATCAAGCAGTGAACAACCAGTCTAGCTTAAATAAATCATAAATCAGTCGATCTGTTGTCACAGGGTGTCAAATTGCCAATTTTGTCTATGCCTAGAGACAAAACTGTCAATCAATTTAAAGAATAAACCTTGCCAAATTTAAAACATTAAAATGCTGTTTCCAACATCTAAATTCCAAGAAGATAGCTCTATTACATCACCACACTGTTTTATATGATAACAGGAGGTCAGCAAATTAGTAGCACCTATGCCATGCATATGCCCTATGCCCTTTACATCTGTAAAGGGTTGAGGAGAGGTTTTTCTGATTCCACAATTTAGGCATTGACCAGAAAGGGAGAAATTAAAACTGCCTAATGCTAGGACACCATTGCAAAAGAAGGAAGAAATCCTGAGAGTCCTAGAATTCCAGCTCTGACACAGTTGTTGATATGTTCCAATCCATTTAAGATAGTGTCCAGATTTCATTTCTGTGGTTAATTAATAACATAAAATGTTAATAACTTAAATGTTAATTATGACATAAATGAAGCAAATTATGAGATTCTAGTATGTCAGCAAAATAGTTTGAATTTTTTTCCTTAAAGGCAGTGCAAGCTACCCTGAGGCTAAATCCTGACCAAGAGGTATCTTTAGGTTTGACTCTGATTTTATATCTCCTTGGCTTTTTGCACTTATTCTCTATTTTTCTGCCTATTCTCTATTCAGGCTGATGCACACTATGTCATTTCTGACTCTGCTATCCTCCTCCCTGCGATCATTGAGATCCCCTGTGATTCTGTTCCTGCCCTCTAGCCCTGCATCTCATTCCCTGACAGCTCATGAAACTGCAGATTTTCACAATTAAAAGGAATTTTTTGTAAAGGTAGTGGAGGAACTGCTACATTAAGCACAACATCATCATCCTACTGTCAGTACTTAATAATACAATACATAAATGGTATGCACATAGAATACAAATAATATTTTAATATATATTTCTAGTAAAAGAAAGTTGCTTCTGAAAAATTAGTAATTTTTTTCTGGTGTCAAGCATATATTTTTGAATTTTCTGGAACTTTCTATTCCATTCTTTTGAGAAAAAAGTCTAAAATAAAAAGCAACCGACCAAAAAAATAAAACACACCAAAAATATACCACAGGAACATTTTGTCAGCTTATTTTAGTGAACTGAATTCTAATAGTCAGTGCGAAGTATAAAGTCCCACACTTGAGTTTTTCTTCTTCTCCCATCTAGGTGTGGTTGAGAACCTCAATAACATGTCAAGAATTCCAAATAGATTGGAAGTTACAGTTTAAAAGTGCTGAATTCATCAAAACTTTTAATGGAAATTATGTAAAATAGTCAATGAAATATATATATATATATATATATATATAATTCTGGTGACTGTGAAAAGACTCCATGAGTTAGCTTTCCACTCCAGATCTCAGGGAAGCTTTTTATATATCAGAGGTAATTGCTGTATAACACATAGAACATACTGCCAAGAGAGACCAGGTGTTGTAGCTGTTGGGGGAAAAACAAACCCAAAACAGTGTCTCTGATGAAGGCTTAGTGGATCATAAGCTAATGATAGTAAATAAAGACCTAACTGGCATTTTATACTCCTCCAAATGTCTGGAGTCTCAGATGTTCTGTATAAGTTTATCACTACTCACAGATTAGAAAATCCAAAAGATGATAGCACCATTCAGTTCATGTCTGAAGTGCTACAGAAGCACACATGAAAAAATTTTCTCTCTTTCTCACTTAAGGAGGAGCTGATTCTTGAAGGGTCTGCTGTGTGGCATGTCAAACAAGAATTATATAAAATATGTTTTAAAAATCTGTAATTATGCTTGTATACAAATGTCAGCACATTTCTACATGTAGCTATTTAACCATGGTTTGCAGATTTAATGACTGACAAATTAGGATATTTGAACAGTTCTCCTGATACATTTCATAATCTGACTTTAATAGGAAAGAACCCAGGGTACTTACTCTTCTCCTCTTATCTTCATATTTTATTTTAGTACCTGGTGTGAAAGATGGAAGGTAGACTTGTAAACTGTAGGAAGTAGCGATACTTTCTTAGCTGCCTTCTGTTTTAAACTTCCAATATAATTGGATTTGAAAAATTTCTTCTTTAGATATTGATTTATTGAAACTTCTTAAATGTGTCTTAATTCCTCATTCCTCCATGCCTCAGTATTGTTTTGAAATATGAATATAATTAAAAATGTATTCGTATTCATAGCTATCATATTTTTCATGAGAACTTGGTCTTTAGATTGTTAAATGTTGTTGGAATTTCACTACTGCTACCAAAAGACCTGCAGTATCTTGAAAGATTACATCCTAAATGTACACTAATATGACAAACTCCTTTGTAATAGCTATCATTCTCATAAGGCTGCATTTTCTGTCATGTAGTAAAGCCAAGGGTTGACAGAAACATAGGAGCAGTTGTGCTTTCCTTTGGCTGAGTTTTAAGAAGTATCCAGCATCTTGTCCTGCTTGCTAGAAAGTGCAAAGGATGTTTCTTGCTTACTTTCTCTATCTTTCTTACTTTCTCTATCTTTGGTGAAGGAAATCCAATCTAGTAAGCCATTTAGGTAAATGCACATAAGGGATTCACAAGGACATATCTCTCTTCTGAAGGAAGACTCTATGTGGTCATGTGATTTTTGTAGAAGGACACTCTGTGGCCAACATATCAACACAAAGAGAGTAGGCCAGGTAATAACAGGGCCTGTCAGCAAAATTCCATGAATAAATATAATCTCAGCGGTAGCTCAGTAGGTGTAGCATATAATCCCACACTCCAATTACTGAAGCAGAATAAAAAAATCCTGCAAATGCAGGCATCTGCAGGGCACAGGACATAGGAGCTGAGCAGAAATCATGCACAGAAATGAAAATTGTTCAAGTTCACAAAGGATTGCACCCAATCAAAGGAATTTAAACTGAAACTTAATGTTTTTTCCCTGTGGAATCTTTCCAATTCAAGCTTCCCTACAGCTTAAAATTGCACTCTTATGGTCTCAAAATACATGCAACTATTTACTATGTTGTCATATTTAAATCTGTTCACACAGATAGCAGTTTAGATACCGGAGATGTTTTATTTCAGGATCTGGATGATCAATAACGAGGTCTTAGATAATCTAAAATGATGCACAGATGTAGTGTGCATCAATAGCTTTCTACAGAAATGTAGAAACATGAAAAACAAACAAAAAACCACCTTCATAGAAAGTCTGAGAACATGCAGAGCTCACTGTGAGCTTGGCTCCTGTCTCTGCCACTGCTGTGACTGGTGTTATTATCGCCTTGCATTGTATGAGACCCCTCTGCCTTCCACAATATGCAGCTTTTGGACTGAGTTCATGATCATGCTATGTGATTCTCACACCATTTCCACCATGTGCAACCTACAAGTATTATGGAAGGTAGAGCCAGACTAGGAGTGCACATCACAGCTTCAGATTCTCCTGGCACCTCCTGCCTGCCAGCCTCACCTCCATAGTGCTCCAACTCTGCCCACATATTGAGAACATAACACAACTGATGACTAAGCTTGCACCAGGCTGAAGAAGTGAAACAAAGCCTGGGAAAACAAAAATTGTCATCCCAAGCTTCAAAGGAAGCTAACAGACAGGAAAGTCACATAGGCTCTGTTCTTAAAAGAATTTACGGAAGTAATGCAAGAAATGCCTATCTCATTAGCAAGTTGTAATTCCATAATGAATGAGCTTTTCCAGGCCACCCATATGAGAAGGACTACTGAGAAATGTGTGTGCGTAAGGGCAAGTGCAAGACTAGAAATGATCAAGCTGTTATGATTTTAATGATAGTAATAATAAATTGCTGTGTTTATGTATAAGGTGCTTCTTTTTTTTACATGGAAAATTTTTAGCAAAAGAAAACTGCTTTTTGATAATAATGGATCCTGGCCAAAATGTGTGTGGAAAATTGAAAACTGCTTGGAAAGGCAAAGGATGATGATGGTCCTCTACTCCTAAGCTGTTATTACACAGCTTTTAGGTTTCTATCTGTCATATCTTTGAAAGAACAGTCAACACCTTATCCTTTAATACTCATTATCTTGAGATAGCATCCTCCCAAAGGGATATGAAAGACCATTTTTACAAAAAATACAAACAATTCCTTTATTCTTAAAATTCCTTTAGTCCTTTGAATACAGAGTAGAACATATCTGCCAGAGGCATATGCAAAGATATCTCAGAACAGATATCTGACAGCCTAATAATCATCCTGGAAATCTGTGTTAGGCTTCAGCTCACAGAGAAATGTAGATTTTTAATACCTCCTCAAACAGCCAAACATGTGCTATATAGTTGTAGATGGAAGGATCTTTTCTGAGGCTAATGCCTGGGGAGCACTTAATTTAAGATTTTTTCTCCAGAGAGGTCTCAGCTGAAATTCCTATCATCTTGTTACCTTAAATAATTTGGTTCACATCCACCAAACAGGTGAGTACTTATTGAATTAGTGATAACTAACATATAACTTGAAAGATGTCACAGGTGCCAAAGTAGTAGATTTAGGCACCTAATGAAGCAGAAAGAGCAATTGTTTTGCATAATCTGGGATGAAGGGACAAGTTTAATGCTGCTCTTTCAATGTCTGTCAAATATCAGCCATTTGACTACAGTACAGTGCTGAATAACAAAAATCACTCAGCACTAAGTCACTTTGCATTTGCAAGCCTGGGGTGACAGGATTAAGCAAATATGATATATTTTCTATGACTTTTTCTCATATAAATGATTACAATGTTGTAATTTTTATTCATGCTCTGGGGTTATTCTTCTACTTGCTTGCCACAACTATAAACATATCCCTTTTGTTCTTGCTGTGTTGTAGCAAACAGCCCTGGCTTGGACAGCTGCTCAGTCAGACTGTATTGATTCTATTGGGCCACTATTGATCCCAGTTAAACATATTTTCCCCACAAAGAAATTCTTGCTTAAGTAATTTTTCCCTATTTTCGTAAGCAGCAGATGGGAGAAACTAGGATTCAAAGCATCTTATCAAGGATTTTTGGTTATAATTTAAATGTTTTCTTTGTGATTTATATCTGGGTGATAAACACATGCTTTAAATAAATGAAATTCAATTTATATCTGAACAATATGACTCATTATCTTTTCTTTGAAAGTCCTTGATTTTCTACCAAATCAAACCAACCATACTTGAGTAAAAAAAAAAATCATTAATAAATTTCATTCTAATAAATATCATCCTTTGAGAAATAAGCTACAAAAGGCTTTCTGATTGCACTTTTACCTTCCAATTCTGTCCCACATACCATTGGGGGGAACAAGCAAGTGTCTGTATGACAATGAGTTACCTGCTTAGCTTAAACCACACCAGTTTTTTGTTTGGTTTGGTTTTAATGTTTCATAACGCTAAGATTTCACTGGTTTATACATTATTGCAATGAACTTCTATTCAGAACAAATATAATTTGCAAGGCAATAACTTTTTAAAAGAGATCCATAGTTTTAATTCTGTTTCTTGCAGAAAATCATGTTTTACTTAAAGATGTGAACAGTTTCTTTAAAATCACCCATGGGTATAAATACATAATGGAAAATGTCCTGGCATAGCTGTTGCAAAATGCTACTGGATAATCTGAGTTGATTTTGTTCTGCAAGTACCTAGTCATGTAGATTTTTCTTTCCACTGGATCAGTTTAAAAATGTATCTGGATTATTTCCTTATGGGAAATTAAAGAATCAAGGACCAAGAAATACCTGAAAACAGACCTCAAAGTGATCTTTCAGTTCTCCATCCTATAAACATAGTCAGTATTTGCAAATGTGCTTTAAACATTCTCGCGTCTTTGGGAACACAAAGTACAGATGATGAGGCAGACAAGTCACAACCTGGTGTAGCCAACTGCACAGAAACTCACAGAAGGCAATTTCTACCAATGGCTCAAGTCAGAAGACTGATAAAGATTTGTCTTTGTTGTGGCATTGCATTCTTGGCCAGAGAGCAGCCAGCAGTCCTGCTTCTGCTCACTGTCATTCCTGACACATCATTTCCTCTTGCTTGTGACAGAAGGTGGCCACATACCTCCATCCACACCACTGCTTCATTCAGATTTCACTTATTTGTACAGTGCCCAGGGCAGTAGAGCATCATTCTAAATCACAAGTAAATAAATAAATAAAGTCATATTCTCTCATATTCATCACTGTGTCAAGTACTCCTAGCAACTGAATAAAATTTTAAAATCATTATTTCCTGTTTGTGTTATGGCAGCAGCAAAGAGTATGCCTCATGCAATATGAGGTGTGGAGCATTCTGAAAATATCATGCATTGCTGGAATTTATAAAGTTTTTGGAGGATTCAGAATGAGTGGAAGAAAAATATGTAAAGCTAAAGGATAATGAGGTTATGCAGTGAGAAAATATTGTTACTGGTGACAAATTTTGACTTACTAGATATAGCAGCCATTACTGGAAAGAGTGTTCATGGACATTTTAAATTCTTGTGCCCTGTATTTGCAGAAAGCAATTTGGAATATTGTATTTGGATTACGATAATCAAATTTCCCATTGAGTTCATTAATTACAAAGTCAGCTCCTCAGAAAACAGAAGAAACACACAGGCAGGCATTTCAGAGTCTCCATTACAACTACTTTGTGAAATAATCATGTATGGTTTTTCAGAAATAAGCACCACAAACTTTTGAGATTTTACCACCATCTTTTAAAGAAAAACTGGAAAAAGGGAGACATTTAATCAATATTTTTCTCATTTTCATTTGTTTTCTCAAGAGTTTAATAAATAAAATTGAAAAGGTAAGGCTGAATTGGATTTTACATATCAGATATTCTGTCAGTTTCATTTGTATATTCATTTTTCCTTAAAAAACCACCCATTAATTTAATGCTTGTTTTAAATTTTTAATGATTCCTTATGGACCTGAAAGAGATGGTTGTGCCTGCTGCAGAAGAGCCTCCACACAAATTGATAATTCACTATTCATTCAAAAACTTTTTTACCTGCATCTCTTTGACATGCCCACCATCTCCGAATTACTTGAACAAATTAATTTGTTTGACTTTATTTTTCTCTGACTATGCATTTTCATTTTATGAAAACAAGGAATTTTATCATTATTAATTTCAACTAATGGGATTTATATTTCATTTATATTTTTTTTAAGTCTCTAGAGAAAATTTTAAAAGCAGATTTTAGTGGCAAATTAGTGGATTCCTGATGCAAACCAGTTGGAAGACTGTATTATATTTCATGACTGTATTATACTGCATGACTGTATTATACTGTGGGCTTCCATTATTCTGAGCAGTCTCATCTGGAAATTTCTGATGCGTTTTTTGATAACACACTAGAACAATCAAATGTTCTAATGGAACTGATCCACATAGAGTATTTTTTTTAAAGTAGAATCCTTGTCAGTTGGAAAGTTCTCAATGAACCCATATTTTATCAGGCCCTGAGCACAGCTGACGAATTCCTTTTCAAGTTACTAACTTCACAAAGCAGTGTTCTAAGTGGAGCTCTGCCCTCATCAAACTTGAAAAACCCAAGTTCACTGAAATTGTTTTAACTTTATTAAATTATTCCAGATGGTTAAACTGAGATTATTCTGTTTTATCCTTGAAATCTCCTGGTACCTGTGGAAAGTTATGCTACATAGACATTTAATTTTTTAGAAAATGTTGTAACGCAAGCATTGCCAACATTTGTAACTGTTGTGAAAAATATAATTTATGATTTTCATATTACGGTATAAGTGGGAAGAAGTTTTCTAATATGCAGACAAACAAAATTCTTGCTTATGAAAAGCTGATGCTTTCCAAGAATGGATTAACACAGTAGAACAATGAAAGAATTAATCTTTTTCATATAGAAAATTGAATAATGGGTGAAATACATAGCCTTGGAAATGTTTTATCCCTGATGAATATAAAAATTCACTCTCTTAATCAGAATTATTGATTTTATCTTTTTATTTCCCATCTATTGTAAGTTAGCTGTATGAGGGACAAGACAAACACCAAAACTCTTAACAAGTAAATGACAATATTATTTTTCTTGAAACGTTCATTGGCTCCTGTATTTTGGTTTTCCTTAAATTTTAACAAAAAATCCTATGTTTGCAAATGATTTTGAGATCCTCATAAGAAAGTACTCTATCAGGACATTATTTACAGCCCATTATTTAGAGCCATACAACTACTATTCCATGGATGGCTTCTTGTCAACAGACTGAACTCTACCAAATAATTTTAGAATATATCACAGCACCAGCTTTTAAGTAGAAATCCTCACTGGAGTCAACTTCTGCTATAAAAATGATTATACAATTTGGATTTTGTCAGTAAGCCAAAAGAAATTTTTCTAAGACTTTAAAGAATAGATCTGGATCCTGATGTAATTATAAAATGGAGACTAGAGTGAGTATAAATGTTAACAGGGCTACTGGAAACCTTCAAAGGGTGCAATTCCAGTTACTTCAACAAATTTTTGCTAATCTGCTACAGCTGATTATTATTTGGATAGGACAAGTGGCAATGAATGCAAGTTGTACTGCACAGTTTCATAGTGATAAAAGAAGGATTTTTTACAGTAGGAACAATTAATCACTGGAAGAACTTCCCCAGGGATGGGGTGAAGTCACCATGAGTAGAAGTCACCACTGTTCATGAGGTGGCTGAACAGGGTGTCGGGTACTCTCATCTGGACTCCTTTCTCTCGACATGTTGGACCAGTTGAACATTCAAGGACTATTTTATGATTCTATGACCTAGTACAGAAGTAATTGTGCTTCATACTTACTGCATGTAATTCTGGAAGGTAAATTTTTTATTACACTTACTATTAGCATGGTAAACCATAGATCTACTCTGATGAATCTCTCAGATGGTAAAATTAGTGTCTATATGTTTTGAAATGGGAAGAAAATATTGTATGACAGTTACCTTAAGGAATTTAGATTTGGCCTTCTATGTTTGTTAGTTTGGTTCTATCCTGTAGTAATTTTTCAAGATCAGAAAATCCCTAAAACCACTGGAAGATTGTACAAATAATGGGCAGTCGCAGTGCAGTTCAGTCTGACATGTCTCCCACTTTTTTCTCTGTTTCTATATCTAACATAAATGGTCTTGCTCTGACCAGTGTCATTTGGTCAAGTTATTGGCACTGTCAAATTCCAGACTCTCTGTTGCTAAACAGAATACTCTAGTTTTCTCAGGCCTCCACAGAAACTCAGTGTTAGGGAAATACAAATGTATGTTCACTTAAAATACAGTTAAAGCATACAAAAATACTCACATAGAGGTGATGCAACTTGGCTAAGGATGTGAGATGTTGCAAACAAACAAGCCCATGGTCAATCCTGCACTATGCGGTGAATTTCATAAAACATCTCAGCTGTATAAAAGCCTTAGTATTTTTTCAAATTAAGTCTATGCTGAACATTCACTTGTCACACTTAATCCAGAAGGCAAAAGAGCTACTTCACTTTGTCCATTTCATTTTTCTTTTGGCTTATATTTATCATAGAATCTCTTTACAGTGAAGGAGCACTGAGTGACACCTTAAATTTGCCTGTGATGATATTAAAACATATAATTCTTATAGAAATTTTCTTTACCATAAAGACACACTTTTGGCCTTTTTATGTTCATAATTCCTTGCCAAGCTGCAAAGACTCTCTATAGTCCAAAAAATTCCAGATCTGTCATAATTTCAGAAGTAGAGTGTTACTTGGTCATTGATAATTCTGATTGAAAGCTTTTTAGTGGGAGAAAGGTTGAAAGATGAAGTCTGACTTTTCTATTTTTCTTTCATACAGAGTAAGAAGGGAGTTAGGATTCTCTGTATTTTTCTATAAATACATGTATCTGTATTTGTATTTGTCTAGATCTAGATAGATATATATACAGAGAGAAAAATAAACCAAATCCAAACACTTGTGAAGTTTCTGCTTCTGAATTTTTCAACTAGGAAAAATGGCCCTGAATCTCAATGTCATTGACACCACTTTAACTTCTTCTTTATCTGGTCTTAAGAGTAAGAATATTAATTATTATTCTCATAGAGTCTGAAAAAGTATTCATTGAAATGCAAAGAGTAAAGGAAGAGTCCAGTTTGTCCTAAAAATAAAATAGAAAATGCATTTGTCTGTGCTATCATTTACCATTTATCATTTCATTAATTCAAACTTTTCCCTTGATTACTTACATGAGGTACTCCTGCCACTAGTGAAATATGAAATGTAAAATCCACATACAGAATGGATTTCCAAAGACACTTAATAAAGATGACTGTCTGGTGATGGAATAGATCCTATTTGCCCTATCACATTACAAACATAAGTCATTTTCACTTTCAGATGACAATCACTAGCCCGATGCCATCTGAGAATACATTTTCTCCACAGCAGCATCTGGCTCATTGGCAGACTCTTCAGACAGTTGCACTGACATCATCTGCACTGCCTGTACATCTCTCATATCATTATGTTTATAATTTGTCTAGGTTACTGTGCCCTTCTGTTAAAACCTTCATTTGTTAAATATAGTAATTTATTAATTAGCTAATTGTTTTACACAGGATGACATCTTTATAATCACTCATGGTAAAAAATCAGTGATTACACATTTCTGCAAGGTGTAAAGTTTAATTCTTGTGTGAATCAGCATAAGAATGGAAGTCTCCATAAACATTTTAAGAGGGATGAATTTGAAGAGAAGTTAAAACACCACTTTTTCTGGTATGTGTACACTTTTTTAATGATAGTTTTAACAATTCCATTGCTAACAGAGACCCATGCTTTTTCATCTTTAATATATAACTCAATGTAAGTACATATCATAGAAAATTATCTCCCTAAATGGATTATACTTGAAAGATAAAATTACAACAAAATATAGTTGTTACTATGGGTGCTAGTGATTACAGCACTGAATGCCTCTAGTACTGACAGCAACCAAGAAATGAAAACAAACAAAAAACCCACAAAACCAAAAACACACAAAAAAACAAACAAACAAAAAAAACCAAAAAACAAAAAAACCACAAAAACAAAAAACAAAATACTAGAAGGAATCAAAAATAAGTAAGACTATCATAAAGAAAACGTATGGATTTAAAATCAAATACCCACCATATTTTTTATCCTGTCTCTAAAAGTAGCAAAAAAAGTATAAATATATGCCTGGAGTATAAGTATATGCCTGGAGTATAAGAACAATGCAAGCACTCTGAGTATCTCCCCTAGGCACTCTAGGCACATCCTAAGTCACTCAATAAATTTGAAATTTCATGATATTTCTAAGTTGTCAACAATTCTCAACAAAGTTTTATTTCAGAGATAATTTGAACTCTTTTGTACTTGAACATCAATGATTGGAAAATATGATATGATTCATAACATTTATAGCAGCTACAGCAAAGACTCTGTAACACATTTTCTGATGTCATTCAATAATTAAGGTACACAAAAAGGGGAAAAAAAGGCAATAAAATAATAGCTTCTCAAACGTGTGGGCATTTGGGAAGTATGAGATGAAATGAAAATAACATGTAATCAAACTGTAGTAATCTGTTGATACAGTAGTCCACTAAAAAGGTCATCATAATCTTAGTCCAAAAGCCACTGATACTACAAATATTTGAACACTTGAAATTTATTCCTATCTGTTTAAGAAAGAGTTAAAGTTGAGTAAAAACATACTTTGGAATTCATGATTAATCATACAACTATAGAATCATGGACTATTCTTGTGGGAGGTACCACAAGAATCATCAAAATCCATCTTCTGGCCCTGCACAGCACCACCCCCAAGAGTCACACCATGTACCCAAGAGCATTGTCCAAACCCTTCTTGAGCTCTGCCAGGCTGGTGCTGTGACCACGTCCCTGGGGAGCCTGTTCCAGTGCCCAACCACCCTCTGGGGGAAGAACCTTTTTCTAAAATCCAACCTAAACTGCCCCTGACACAGTTTCTTGCAATCCCCTTGTGTCCTACCAGAGGTCACCAGACAGAAGGGGTCAGTGCCTGCCCCTCCACTTCCCCTTACAAGGAAGCTGCAGACCCCAATGAGGTCTTCCTTCTGTCTCCTCTTCTTCCAGATGAAAAAAACAAGTGATTCTTTGAAAAGCTCATAAAACTCAGTCATTCTTTATGCAGCTTCCTCTCAAGGCCCTTCACCATCTTCACAGGACCCCACCTTGGCATGCTCTTTAGTAGCTTTATATCCATCTTACACAGTGGTGCCCAAAACTGCTCTCAGGACTGAAGGTGAGGCTGCACTAATGCAGAGTGGAGGGGGAAATATGAAATATGGAAATATTTCAGTTTAAGAAATAATGAAAAGCAGCCTAAACTCGAAGCTACCTATCTTTCTTAGGTTTTTTGGTTGGTTTTATTTTCTTTTTTGTTAAAACACATTAGTGTATTTGATGTGACACTTTTGCCTAATCAACTCTTGAAGAGAAGCAGGTTCCTCCTTTTTTTATTTAATAAATAATAAAAAAAAATTAAAATATTTTTGATTTTTACTTTGTGCCTGCTCTATATATTTGTTTTGAAATGCATAATTCTGCTTTGAGAGACACATCTCTTTTGCCTATAAACACATAATTTGGAGGCAGACATCAAGGATTTATGACATGATATGATGTAATAAGTAGTATTATATAATAGTATAGTAAATTAATTTTCAACAGTAGATATTGGTTCATATGTGCAAAAAATGGATCATTAAATGTTTCTGAAATATGCTGATTATATTACTTTGAATTTAAGTAATTGGACAAAATAAATAAGTGAATTTAGTAAAGTTTGTTTACAGTAAAATAATTTCTTTTCTTCTTCTCTACTGTTACCACTGTTCAATTTTTTTTTCCCACGAGCTTGTCTTACCCACCAACTGTTCCTTTGTAACTTCTACTGTCTTTCTCATAATTTCAATTATTAATGTTTCTTAAAAATTTATTCCAACCCCCAACTAAACCTGAAGTGTTTTAAGCTGTAAGTTATTATGTCCATATTTTATAAACAGCAAATGTTATTCACTGATAATTCCCTTAAATACGTTTTTTCTACTATTTCTGAGCATACTCATCTTCATTTACATAAATCTAGAAAGCCATACATGAACTTGTAATTCCTAGGGATGCAAAATTCCCATAAAAATAATTAATGTTATGAACAACTAACATTTTTAAGTTAGTTTAAAATGTTTATATAAGAACAATTTAATGTAATTTACTATCAATTTTCCTCATTATTTTTGCAAATTATCTGCCACAGATTACCTATTAGAGATAATATATCAAACTCTTCCTTTATTTTCTCTCTGTTCCCTGTCCTGTGGCTAATATGGAGAACATTACACTTAGGCTGATATTTGAATCGTAGTAGCACTTCTGAATTGATGTATTTTAGAAGCAATTACAGGAATGTTAGTAACAGCAGCTTGTTCAGAAAATGGTACAATAGACACACAGATAATATGCAGCTGAATTTTTGGAAGAAAACAGCTATTTTATAAAAGGAGACTAATCATACCTAATGTTAAAAGAAAATAAATTGGAAATTTTCCATTTAAAGGGAAACTTTTTTAACATCTCTTTACTTATTTTCTGCTGAACTACTTTATACCAGCTCCAAAGAATCAAACACAAAATTCTTCACTTATTTATTTATTATTTATTTATTTATTTATTTTTATGATGTATTTTTCCACCACCTACCACTGCTACTAGTCCTTACACTAGAACAGTTTGTGTTGGAAAGGAAATTAATGATCACATTGTTCCAAGGCCTGCACCATGGGCAGGGATTCCACTACTAGGTGAGTTTACTCGGGGAGCCATCCAACCTGGACTTAACCAATTCCTGTGATGGAGCAGCCACAAGCTTTCTGGGCAGCTTGTGTCAGTGTCAACAACAGCAACAGCAGCAGCAGCAGTTACAACAATAATAAATAATTTTTTGTTCAAAATTGTTTTAATAAAACAACATCTGAAACAAAATTAATTAGGAAGGTAGTTGGTCTCACAAGTCTAGCTGGGAAAAATGCAAACCTTTAACGATCTACCTACTGTGAACTCTGTCTTACAAAGTGATGTCCTGTAATTTGTTTGTGCTAATGTTATAGAAGGAGAATAGAATTTAAACTCTCCTTACTAGCAATTGGAGGAGGTCATTTGTTGGACTCCATAATATCAAGGATCTTTTCCAATCTGTAATTCTGTGATTCTTAGTTAAGATATTATAACAACAGAGTGATTAAGCAAAAACATGAAGGGAAAGGATATTGAAAGGAGGAAATAAAATTATCTGGCGCTTTTTTGCACAACCCTTTAAATGATACACTTTTACTATAAATGGCTGGGGAGCTGTTGATAATGGAGTAAATAGACAATTTAATATAGCAGGTTTTCTTTTCCCTTGTCGAAAAGCTATATAGAGGAAAAATATTTAAGAACATGATGATAACATGTTTATAGCTTTGATGCCTTGCTCTTGAAGTTATAAAAATCTTACAAGCAAGAATATTCTATGTTTCTATATCTTTTATTCAAGAATTTATATTATATTGCACATTTATCCATCTTGGAAAGAACATTGAAACCATAAGCATTTTTTGAAGAAATTGTTAAAAAACTGTTAATTTCTTTCCTCTTGAGACATCACATTAATAGAGCATCAAATGTACCTCAAACACCATTGTATTCAATTTATTCCTGCTATCTATGTGCATTTCATTAACTAGATCAATATTTTTTTTCTAAAGCAAGAAATAATGGAGAGACACAGTAATGCATGCCATTAATTTCACTCTACTAATACTAAAAATAAATGCTGGTGGGACACAGTTATCTTAAGGTGTATGGCACTATAATTGTAGCAGAAGAATTAACCTACAGTGGTTACTGAAAAATTTCCATTTACACCCACAAAATTACTATAAAGCTGTGAACGAGGTTGATTTTCACTAAATTAGAATATATTTCTAGTCTAAAACTTAGATTACTTATTAAAAAGAAAGAGAAAATAGGCTTCTTACAATCACAAAAAAAAAAAAAAACTGAACAAGATTGTGGTAGAAATGCAAAGAATTACCCACTGACTTTTAATTTGCATTGACAAAATGGAGTGTTACATATACTTTATTATCATATGAGCGAAAGCTATTGAATTACTATGGTTTAATGAATTATCATGCATCAGCTAAGCCCTAATAGCTGCTTGCCTCAATTACACCACTTTGGTTCCAAAGTAATTTCCTTTATCAAAAAACACCATTACATTGAGTCAGTGAGCAACAGTACTAGAATGTGCAAAGAAATCACATTTTGCCACTTGACCAAACAGTTAATAAGTTGTAAATGGCACAAGAAATAATTCTTGAGTATTAATATTCATAAGACAGATATAAGAACTTCTATGCAACTAAATATTTAGTAAATCTATAGAAAAAGATTCATAGTTTATTATATTAATGAAATTACAGGACATAAATTTGCTGAGAGAAAATTTTGAGTGCATCCAGTCATGTGCTTCCCATTTGAGTGAACATGCTTTTAAAATTACCCGAACTGGTAAAGTGAAAAGCGATCACTGAAGTGATCATTAAATCAAGATATGCATTATATATTTTTATCAAGAGAAATAACAACTGAAAATTTTTACAGTGGAGTAACTTTGCCTAATCATTATGAAATAGGTCCATTACTTTCAATATTCTTTTAAATGCATATCATTTAAAAAGGGGTATGGTTTACAGTCCTTCTGTCCCCCACTTCCCTCTGAAAGAAAACCTGCAATTATATGATGTGTACGCACTATCCTCTCCTTCATGCATGGAGAAAATCTTTTGCTGAGCAATGATTTATTAAGTCTAGGCTTTCCAAAACTACAATGACATTTTACTTCAAGTATGATTTATGAGCACCAACACTTTTGGAAAGCTTCCTAAGTTTTATTAGTTTGCACATTTTTACAACATCTGCGTAATGCCCCACTTTTTAAAGTTAGTATGCCAGTAAGGCATTACAGAAAACTTAGAGTAAATCCCTTTCACTTTAAAATTATTAAAATTAATTTTTTAAGTCTTGTTAAGAGTTTGCCAAAAACCCAAAGTGTCGAAGGAAGCATTTTCTGGACTGTATTGGAGGAATAAATTAAAACTGGGGACAGATGAGACTGAGGTACTGAATGTGTTCTTTGGCTCAGCAAGGGCAGCCAAAGGAAAAACTTCCTCCTACAAGGTGTCCTTGGCCCTCATGTTAAAAGGCAGGATTCAAGGAAGAGATCTGTTAGCAGTGAATGAGGTATGAAGGATCACTTCAGAGAACTTGAGCGATGTAAGTGTATGAGATAGACACCTTATATCCAAGGGTGATGAGAGCTGCCCTGTGTCATTGCAAGGCAACTATCATTCTGAAAAGTTACTTTTATCAGGGCATTTTCCAATTAGTGGGAGAAGGCAAATGTTTCACTCTTTTCATCCAAAAACCATGGAGAGAATTAGCAATTTAGAAAACTACAGGCTCATCAGCCTCACCACAGTCCCTGAGAAAATCAAGGAATGGATCCTTTTAAAATTTCTGGATACTTGGAAAAGAAAAATCTGGTTAGGAATAGCCATCATGAAGTTATGAAGAACAAATCACTCCTGACCAACTCAATTGCTTTCTATGGTATGTCTGGATTTCTAGATAAGAGGAGGGCACTAGATGCAATTATTTTAGTCTTTAGGAAGCCTGTGGTCACTCTGTCCTAACAGTACTCTTTTTGTCAAGGTAAGGATGTTACTTGGATACATGGACAACCAGTTAGGAAAAGGAGAAAGGAAAAAAAGTTTTTGAGCTATTGGACTCAGGGTAATGGGTGATTCTCTTCCTAGAGGCTGGTAACAAGACCAGTGCCAAGAGGTCTGTCCTGTGGCTGATCCCATTTAATGTCTTTATAAAAGGCTGAGAGGAGTATCAGTGTGCCCTTATCAAGTTTGCAGATGGCACCAAACTGGTAGGTGGATTCATGATTGCACTTCAGGACAGGAGAACCATCAAGGAGGTCTAGGCAGGCTGGATTGAGGGGACAGAAGCCATGGGTTGTCCACAGTGGGACATCCCATGCCTGGCAATAAAGAATCCCTGACAGCATTACAGGGTAGGTCTGATGTCATGGAAAGCAGCTCCATTCAAAAGGCCCTGGGCGTCCTGCCAGACAGCAAGCTGATCATCACCCAGCAGTGTGCACTGGCAGCAAAGAGAGCCAAAAGCCTCCTGTGCTGTATTGACAGAAGTGCAGCCAGTACATCAAGGGAAATTATTGTTTTTCGTTAGTCAGCTCTCATTAGACTGCATCTAGAAACCCATGTCTAATTTTTCATTGCAAACAGAAAGAAATCAATAATCTAGGGAGTGCATAGTGGAGTGGATGTAAGTATACGAGATGGACACCTTATATCCAAGGGTGATGAGAGCTGCCCTGTGTCATTGCAAGGCAACTATCATTTTGAAAGGTCAAGGCACTTTCCTTGTGAGGAGAGGCTGATTCAGTGTGGAGAAGGGATGACTATGGGGAAACCTCATAGAAGCCATTAAAGACCTAAAGTGAGGTCATCAAGATAGGAAAGTATCTCTGCAGGGGTTCCTAATGGGACAGAGACAATAGGCATAAGTTAAAAGAGCAAAGGTTCAGACTATATAAAAACTTCTAAGTACTGATCACAGGCCAGTAATGGGCAGTCATGAATTAGTACAGCTTGTCTAGAGAGTCTGTGCAGTCTCCAACCCAGAGCATCCTTGTTTGACTTTATGGCTGACCCTGCTTTGAGTTAGAGGTGGAATTAACATCCTCCCATGGTCTATGTCACTCAAAATTATTGGAAGATTCTCTATATTTCCATAGATATAGAAATGTATTTATTTCTATGGAAGCCTTATGTAGTCTTGTTTACTACATAAAAGTACTCTCAAAGCAGTTAAGTATGAAACCTTAACTGCCCTGAAACAGCCTCACACAGAACTCCCTTGTGCAAACCCAGACCAGGGCCTTCAATCCCAGCCCGAGTTATTTTGTAGGTAAAATGTAGTTTCCTTGTTTATTGCCTTTTAACAAGATTTCCATGGGCTAAAGAACAGCAGCAGCAAAGCATAATTCCAAATACTTTGCCAGTGATTTCTACCTTCTTCAGTGGACATGACGAAATCTCACTTCAAATTCAGAGAAGCTTCATAAGTAGTGCAGAACAGAGATAAAGTTTAGCTAATTCAAATAGCCTATGGTATATGAATAGCTACCTTCACTTCTTTTCTCATAATTACCTCTGTTACATTGCAATCAGATATACAAGGAAAAAGGCAGAATTAATGAAATTGCTCTTTTGTGCATTTAAAAATCTTCCATCAAATATGCACTATAATTTTCTAATGACCGAGCAAGAAATCCTGTGTTTAAGGTCTACTGTCTTTATTTATCCTACCCAGCTGCTAATGCTTTGATTGAAAGATTCTTGATGAATTTGAAGCATATTTTGCTTTGAATATAGAATGGCTTATATTTCAATCAGAAGACAACCAAAAGACAATAATTGAAATAAATGACTCAAAATTCTATTGCAGTAAGGAAACCAGTATACAGTACTCACACAAGGGTCCAAATAGTGGATAGAATGTAAGAACAAAACACAGTAAGCATAGGCTTGCTTGTGCTGTGCCTGTGACAGCATGGTTCTGCTCTACACCTGCTACACTTGGATGTGTCAAAGACAGTAATTTGAGATTGGCTTTGAACACTACATATTAAATAATTAAGCTCTCAACCAAATATATTTGAAGTTTTTAAATAGGGTTCAATAGTATACATAAGGATAGTGAATTTAGAATTTATTCGCCCATTTATATAGATTTTTTTAGAACAATGAAGGGTTTTTTAGCTCTCCATGAGGTTTGGAATGACACTGAAGAGGACCAAACATTTTCAGGAAAATGGGTTTTTCATTTCCTAGTGTAAGACAGGAGTCACTGAATGCTCTGATATTTAGCCTGGTATCTATGCGAAGAGGAACAAAGGATGACATTTGAATTTTTTATCTTAATCTCTCTTCACTGAAATTTGCTCTCTTCAAGGAAAAATGCTTAAAGCAAAGGAGAAAAATCCAGCAACTTTTACGCTTATAGTCCAGGATCCATAATGTAAAATAATTTTAAATTCTTTTAAATCTGACCAACAATGTCCTCTGCATCCAGAGATTGTCTCTGCACATGGAAAAGAAAAATCACCAATTTTCTTCAGAACTTTGGAGAAATGTTTCTTTCTTTTGACAATGATGTTACTACCCAGAAATGCCTCAAATAGGAGTATCCTCAAAGTCTAAATAAAGATGTAGGGATAGGCCTTTTTGGAGGCAGAGTAAAGAGGACTTTGACTGGAGAAAAAAAAAATTCTGAAAATTTATATAAAGTCACACAGGACTCTCCTTCAGTACTTCTATTACAAGTATGATGGTAGACAAAGACTCAGAAAAATATTACTCTCTGTTAATGGCACATCAATTGGCAGGAAGAAATTATAAAGTTGCATAGAAAATATTTACAATTGTATTATGTGCATTTAAATCCAGCTGTTTGAAGTTATTGGTATGGTAGTTCTCATCTGATACAAAGACCGCCAAATGCAATGTAAGTGAAGTACAAGACATTGAGTTATATCTGAAAAAGCTAGGTACATTTCCTACTGTGCTTAAAGCCAGCCAGGCACTCTTTTTTAGCTGGCTTTGTAGTGTTTCTGCTCAGGGAGGATTGGCATCCTGTTCAAGTGTGAGCAACATCTTCAGTCCTTGATCAAAAATGCAGGGATTATTTCAGTCTGGTAACATGTGACATTTTAATAATCTGAATCCTGTTTACCTGTTTCCAAGTTAGCATCACAGATGCTTTTTGTTAAAATCAGTGATTAGTCTTTGGGTTTTCCCCCTTTCCTTTATCTTCTTTGCATGCAAATCATCTTTACATGTACATCATACAGTATCTTAAAGAAAAAGGAATGATCCTGACACTTTTATACACTTTTTACTGTTTTTTTTTTGTCTGCTTAAACCTTTTTTTCTCAATAAAATAATATGCAAAGTTGATATAAAAAAATCTTATATTATCTAGTTTCATTTTTGCAGTTTGCTCTGTTTAAATATCCAAAAATCTACTACTTACTATCCCTTACTCTATGAGACTAAATAGTCAAGGCTTGAGAGTAAATATGCAGCAGAGAAAGAAGAGACATTCTTGTCTAACAGATGTTGCAATGATAACCTCCTTCTGCTCTTTTAAAGTGATGAAGCTTTAAAGGATATTTTTAGACAAGATGACTATTTTGTTTGAAGTAGATTAAGTTCTTGTACTTTTCATATGGCAGAATCAAGAACTGGGGAGCTTCCAGTATAGAGCAGTAGCCAAGCAGCTAAAGAAGTTTTATTTTTCATCTCTCCAAGTGGAACCATAAGAGCCAAGGACTAAAATATGTAAAATAGGAAATAAATTGCTGCTAACTTGAGGTAGAAGTGCTATGTAATATTTGGGCTGCACAGCAACTTTCCAAGATGGACAAGACCTTAGTCAGTGTCTTAAAAAAGACCATTTACCTGAATTCCCAGAGAAGGAATATTATTACAAAAAAAAAAGATTTATTGCTAATAAATGCTTTCAAATTTTCAGTAGGAAGGTAATTTATTTAAATTAATTTAAGATAATTTAATTGAATTTAATTATTTTGAAATATGTAATTATATTGTGATTTGATAGACCATGAAATACCACCTAGTAAAAATATAAAAAGGCACAGAATTATTTTAAATGGAAAGTTAAAACCATTATTGGTTTAATGCAGGAGATGTTCTGACAGAGCTGTATATTTGAAATGGTGGCCAACTCCTAGCTTATAATTCTCCCTTGTTTGGATATCAAATACATATATATACAGTGACAGGTCAGCCCACTTTTGCTGGCACCAGGCTGTTCTTTTTTATGTTTGCACATTCAGCTGTACAGATAAAAGAGCAAAATTTTGTAAACCAGAGTGATATAATCAAAGCAGTATCATTTTGTTCCTTTCAATTTCATTAAAAAATCAATAAAATCCTCAAAACCTACATAGGGGAAAAAAAAAAGCAACAAAGTCTATAGTAATGAAAACAGAAAGTAAGTTATTGTGACTCCAGTTACTTAAGTAGAGAGGTACTTCCATTATGTTTCTTTCACTCTCTTGGCTTCATGCCATAATCTCCTCAGATATTTAATGTTATTTAATGAATTAAAGAATGGTTGAGTTTGGAAGACACTTCAAGAAGGCATCCTGTTCAGTCTCTCTGCTCAAGCAGACACATCTAGAGGAGGTCGCCCATCAAAATGACTTTGGAGTATCTTCAAGGAGATATCACAGGCTCTCTGAGAAATCTGCTCAGTCACTCTCAAAATTTTTCAATTTTCATGATCAGAGGGAACCTCTTCTGTTTCAGTTTGTGACTCATGCCTCTCATTGGACAGCACAGAGAAGAGCCTTGCTCTGTTGTCTTCACAGAATCCCTGAAGGAGTTTATATACATTGATAAGATCTCCAGAGACTTTGCTTCTCCAGGATGAACAGTCCCAGTTTTCTCAGCCTTTCAACATATGAGACATCCTCTAGTCCCCTCATCATTTTAGGATGATGAAGTGCTTAGGATTTTTACTTCCTTCTCCTTTTAACCCATGAGAAAGATATACACACAAAGACATCCAAATGAATAGAAATCTTAGTTTAACTCTGACACTCAGAAAAGTCTATGAAACCCCAACTTGTTATATTAGATACAGCTTAAAATTTTCAAGGGTAATTAAAACTGCTGATAAAGATTTGACTGTGAAGTCAAGGAAGAATGAATATGATTATGATTAGTATGTACAAGTGAGGCAGCAGACTGGAATTTTTCAGTGTTTCTAGGCGCTTCTATCTCTGTGTTTGCAAATTATTTACAGCACTTTGATGATAAAAACTATGTAGGCTATAATTTTGTTCACTAGAAAAGTTTCCACAGGCGTGAAGCTTTATTTGTGAGCTTCTAGAGAGTGTGCTATCTTATTGAAATTCACACCCATAACATGCAAATAAACAAGCTCCGAAATACCATTAATAATTGATTTACTTTTAAATAAATGGATCGTTGATCTATTATCCCTCTTGATAAGTCAAGAGAAGTCATGGCAGTTTGGTGAAGTTTCAGCTCTCTGGAGAAGGAGAAATATAACAGTCGTTTTTAAAAAGGGGAAAAGGATGATACAGGGAGCCTCAGGTCAGTCAGCCTTGCTTCCATGCCCAGCAAGATCATGAAGCAGATGCCCCTGGATCCTCCATGTAAAGGTACATAGAAAATTAGGAGGTGATTAGTGACCACCATCTTGGCTTCAATAAGAGAAAATAATTCCTGACAAATTTAGCAATCTCCTATGATTGTAGCAGTCTGAATTACTGCTAGCATAGTCCATGGTAAGGAAGCAGAAAGGACCTTTGCATAATATCCACAGATGTTTTATTCAGCCACGTGGTGAAATGTTCAGGTCCCAGCACCCACACACAGAAGCAAATTTACTCTCTACAGGGCCCTGGGGGCTGGCCCTGGTCTTGGGGCAGTACAAAGATGACAGCCAGTCAGGGAATAGGGAATACGGAATAGGTGTGACTCAGGAACAGACATAGGAACAGGGGAAGGAGCCAATGAGTCTAACAGAGCTTTTTGAGGGAAGCTTCTTGTGTCTCTCTAGACCAGGGAATGCAGGGTCTCCACATACGATGGGTAGATCCTTACAGTGATGGTAGATAAGAGAAGAGCAACAGATGTACTCTACCCAGTCTTGTGAAGAGCATTTGACACTTTTCCATGTGACATTCTTGTCTCTAAGCTGGAGACACATGGGTTTGACAAACAGATCACTTGGTGGTAAAAGGAATTATCTGGATGGTGTCACTCAGTGGCTCAATGTCCAAGTGGAGACCAGCGGCATTCCTTAGGACCTGGTGCTGTTTAAAACTTTGGTGGTGATAAGGACAGTGGAATTGACTGCACCCCCAGCAAAAACAGTGTGGCCAGCAGGTCAGCAGAGGTGACTCTTCTCCTCTACTCTGCTCTTGTGAGGCTCTCTTTGGAATTCTGTGTCCAGCTCTGGAACCCTATAACATATGAAGGAATTGGACATGTTGGAGCAAGTCCTGAGGAGGAACATGAAGATGATCAAAGAGCTGGAATATCTCTCCTATAAAAATATGCTGAAAGAGTTGGGATTGTTTTATCTGAAGTAAAGAAAGACTTTATAACAGCTTTCCAGTACTTAAAAGGGACACACAAGAGAGATGGAGAGGGTCTTTTACAAGGATAATGATAGGACAAGGGGTAGTGGCTTTAAACAGACAGTAGGTTTAGGTTGAATGTTAGAAAAAAATCTTTACTGTGAGTTTGGGGCACTGGAACAGGCTGCCCAGAGAAGCTGTGGATGCCCCACCCCTGAACGTGTCATGGCCAGTTTGGATGGGCCTCTGAGCAATCTGATCTATTGGCCAAGGGCACAGGGGGTGGAATGTCCCTTCCAAACCCAAACATTCTATGAAGCTACCTAGGATTATCAATCCTCTTTTTCTTTATAGCATTTGGTTTAATAAATGGTGTTTAAATGAAAACAGAGTCTGAATGCTTTTCTTACTGAGGTCATGATGAACACTGACACTGGTACATTGCAATAATTTTAAGCCTGATCTCTGGATTTGGTCAGCTGCATTCTTGATTGGTCTGCAGGAATGTACATCCATTGTAATGTGGTAGTAAGATGCAACAGAACAGAAAAAGTTAATGGATAATATACAGTTTGATGGCTCCACATCAAATATGTATTTCTGTCTGTTTTCATATTTTTCCTATTGCATGTCAAAAGAAAGTACTTCATACAAATACTTCATATTTTTTCGTCATTTTTCTGCAGTAAAATGACAATTTGACCAACTATATGATGGTTATTTATAGATGTGAATGGATATTAAGACTCATTTATAAGCTGTGAATAATAACAGCCCTGTGAGAATTAGCCTACAATATTGCCTATGAATATGTATGCATTATTGTAATATTCATCCTTCACTAAGCTTGAGAGGGGGAATGGCACAAATAAAGCACAGAGCTTTGCTAAATTATGCTAAATTCATAAAAAGTTATTTTTGCGAGGTCTATGTAAATAAACTGCTCTGTGGAGAAAATGTGTGGAACAAGGATGGACAAGCAAATGCACCTGTACCTGACTACTATCCTGGGGTCAAAGGCTTTTAAAAGTAATTACCTTCAGAGTTTCAGGGCAGCAGTCTGCTCTTGGCTATGTTAATGGAAATATTCCCAAAGACTGGAAGTTTGAGTGGTGGGATCTGCTCAAAATTGAGCAGATTGGATTTTACATTGGCAAGTCTGCATTTCAATGTTTCACAGATTTAATTTGGATTTTTATTTCTTGTCACTTTTTTTTGAAGAATAGGGTGGATGATGCATAAACAAATTCAAATTTATGTATTATTAGGAGGTCCTGAATGTGTTTGTCTATGTATGAATAAGGGCAGTGTAACTCTACAAGAGAAAAGTTGTCCCTGAAGGACAACTGTTTTTTTGTATTAGTCATCTCTAGATTATATGATCGCTAGAAACACTTGTCTTACATTTAAATTATTGAAAGTGGTCAATGTAAATTAAACTATTGCATTTAGGAACTAAATATTACTTATATTCTTCCCTGTCTGTCATTCAACACTAAAGCTTTAAGGATCCTGATATTTATCAGAAATCTATTACTTTCAATTTCGACATGCTGAATCTCTTGGAATTACAGGTTCTCCGATTTTGACTCTGACATTGTAGTTTGAATTAGCTCTTCTCATTTTCAAAAGTAGAATTGCAACTCTATGTTATTTGTGTTTAAATAATCCATTGGTAGTCTGTTCTTTTTAAATCCTGTTGGTCCTTGGAAGTCTCAATTCTTCCATAGGGCAGCCCTATCTAACTTTTCTCTTCACAAAAACCAGTTCCTGGTCTATATGACTTCAGTCAATCCTTCCTGGACTTCTGTCGCAGACATCTTTTTATGAAAATCCTTTTCTTAGAATTTTTTCCTGCTGAGAAGCTGAGAGGTTTCAGCAACAAAATGTAAACAATGGTTATCTGCTGCTGTAGAATGCATCAGGTGTGTCTGTGATTGGCCCATCTTGGATGTTTACAATTAATGGCCAACCACAGCCCAGTTAGCTTGGACTCTCTGTCCGAGACACAGCTTTGTTATTCATTCCATTCTATTCTTAGCTTAGCTAGCCTTCTGATCTGAACCTTTTCCTTCTATTTCTTTTTAGTATAGTTATGTAATGTAATATGTAATTAATATAATGTATTATTAATGTAATATATATATATATATCATAAAATAATAAATCAAGCCTTCTGAACATGGAGTCAACATTTTCGTCTCTTCCCTCATCCCAGAACCCCTGTGACCACTGTCACAAACTTCCTCCACTTAACTGTGTTCTGAAAATACCTGGCTTTAAAGGGATGCACTAAGCTGTGTCATTGCTGTGGGATAATATATTTAAGACTATTTTATAAATGTGGCCATATCCCAGTACCATATAGGACTATTTTGATAGACAAAACTGAGATTAGGAATAAACTACCAAATTACAGTATATCTAAATCTAGCCAAATGTTAAAAGGTTGTTCAGATGTATTGCTGAATGATGGAACTATCTGCTAACTACTTCTATTCTGTATTAAGATGGAAGCAGGTCTATGTCTACATGCCTTTGAGAGACTTTTCTGGTTTCAGTAAGTAAAGAGTATGTTTCATGAATACAGGAGAAATATTAAAGTCTGAAGGGTTGGAAGAGCTGTATTCAGTATTTTAAGAACTTTCTGGCAATATTTTTTATTCACAGGAAATTATCTTTAAGAATGTATGAAAGTACCAGATGACTGAAAAATTAAGAAGATTATATTCAAAAAGAGTTGAGGGAATGAACCTGGTAACTGTATGGTGAGTATGTCATCAGTGATCATAGACTAGCGGATGAGAAAGCCATAAATTTGTCACAAGAAGTCACATAAATATATAAGAACCAGACATTTAAGATACCTAAAACATTACCCATAAACTCTGACTAACACCTTTTTATTCTAAAGGACATGAGAGTTAGAGTATTTGATTGAAACTAGAAAAGAGGAAGAAGAATATTAATCAAAGTGATTGCTTTAACTGCACCACTATGATATGTTCATAATGGTGGGTCCAGAGTAGAATTGATGTCAGAAATATTTATATAAAAATTCTTAGCAAAATCTGAAAGGATAGTCAAGAGTTTTGAAGAATTTAATAAAATTTCTGGTATGGTGTTACAAAAGGGCATGGGGGTTGAATGAGTTCTTGCCTTTTGCCCAGGCCTCTGGCAGCAGGCAGTAGCTTTATTGAGGTGGCCAGCACCCCAAAACCCACTCTCGTTCCCAAGTTCTTTAATAATGGCTGATCAGTCTGTTATAGAATGAATGATTTATTTAATAGGCATAAAACTAAAAGACCTAAGACTTAAACTAATACTACACAGGAAAAAAGACAAAAATAAAACTACAAGTAGGTATTTACACCATGAGGTTAAAGGCACCTATTAATTTTACAGCTAGAGAAGAAATAATATAACATAGGATTCAATGTATCTTACCATCCAATAGTCGGTGGGGCATGCATCAAGATCCTTTCCCTCAGTCCCCAGGAAGGTAACCATGGAATTTGTGCCCAAACTCCAGGGAGAAAGTCTTGAACAGTTTAGGGTGTAAGAGGCTTCTGCTTCTGAGATAACTCTTGTGTATTTTATAGTTTGTAAAACAGTATCTCAGTCAAGAATAATTCTTTTATCTCTTTTCACATCTGCTCTCCAGACTAAGATGTTGATTCCTAGCTAAGGCCCGAGCTCTTTTGACACCAGAGATGACCCCTTGCTGGGCCTTTCCGCCCAGGTTTTCTCTTAAGCACCAGCTATCTGTGGTAGAGAGGAGTGGGGCAAGGGGAGGTAGACATCCTGCCACATATGGACAGTGATAGATAAAATAACCAGCTAAAAATGGCAAGGCCAGTCATAATTTTTTCTAGGAAAAAAACTTGCAAAATACAAAGCAGTGTCTGGAAAAAATCTGTTTATTGTAAGCTCATATTTTTTTGTTTTGTTTTGTTTTAATATGGGGATTATTGGGAAATTATTATAAATTATTCCAGTAAAAAATGCCATTACCCATCAATAGAATGGAGATGAAATTAAGACCATATTGAGAGAATGTCACTGTTTTTCCTCTACCTTAATCTGAAAATCAATGGTGCTCTATACTGTCATGTTTAAGAGGCCTAACCTGACAAGCCATTGGTGTGAATCAAAGTAAGCCGCCATTCTCATATTCATATAATCATCTTTTCCCTACCTTTTACCAATGTTTTGGCTACCTACTTATCCTTTATTATCTCCTGCTACTTTCTTCACTGTCAGTCCAGTAAATTGGAAAAGGGAAAAAAATGAATAAATACACAAAAATACTAAGAATACATAATACTTTTTACTGCTAACCTTGTCATTCCAAATTATCACAGCTGACATATTAATTCAAGGGAACAAAACCAAATACCCTCTACCAGTTTTACAGGATAGTTATGGAATGCATCTGTGAGACCATATGGATTTTCTTTCTTCATTAGTAACATGCCATGAACTCAAAAACCTGTAAATATGTCTGAAAAAAGTTTAGATAATATACACAGATAAAATAGCAGGTGTCACCCAAGACATAGCTAATAGCCGTAAAACTACAAGTGTATTAAAATGGCACTCAGTATAGATAAATGTGAATTATATTGAAAATAAAGCCATAAAATATCAGAACAAAAAGCAGAGGAAAATACTTTGTTAATTTAAGTCCACTTAATAGTTCAGGTTTCTTCCTAGGCAGAAACAGATTGTACTAATACAGTGAACAAAAGTACTATTACTAACCTTGTCATCACCATTTATCATTTTCAACCATCTGCAAACCACTTAGCCATCTGCCTCTTTGGGTCCATGAATTTAAAAAATAGAAACATAATAATACAAACATTTACAAAGTTAAACAACTTGAGGAAAAAATATACACTACATATAGGATGTCTAGTTTAATTTTTCTTAATTTTTTTTAATCTTTAACTATTATTTCTAGAAGACATATAGTACAAATACTGGAAAAATTCTGTTACACCTAGCCCTACTATAACAGAAGTAGTGCCTTGGCCTCCACTGGAACATAGGGTTAGGGTCTGGGTTCATGGAAAAACAGAGCTACTTTGGCAAAACAGAGCTGGCATGGCACGATGAATGGGAGCAGCAGACTTCCAGAGTGCCCTGACTGTGTGAGGTTCATCCCTGGAACCATGGCTGGGGCTTTGGCTAAAGCACCAGGGACAGATCAGGGTTCAAGTTAGGGTTTAGAGAAAGAGAAATCTTCTCTTTATCCTGTGATATTCTGTGACTTTTTAAAATTTACTTGGATAGCATTTTGCAGCACTGCAAAACTTTTGCTTTGAAGTGCCTGGGCTATTAGTCTCATATGCTTTTCCTCATTCTCATGCACCCACGAATTTATATTTTGTTGTTTAATGTGATGCATGGGCAGTACATAACTGTTGTCTTTGAGTCACTTTGTCCCTGTTTCCTTTACATGTCTTGTTTGTGTTCTTTGGCTTATTTTAAAGAAACTAAAACATAATTCTCAACTAAGAAAATAATAGTAATTTCAATACTTGAAAAATGTTATCTAATAATATTGTGAACAGAAGCTTAAGAACTGATCAGTGTTAATTCTGATTAACATAATCAATGCTAACCAAATCATAGTCGCAACCAACGGTACATTTATGCTGCTCAACATGGAAAGCCTATTGAACCTGAGGTAAAGCACAACATCTACAAAAGATCATAATTATCATAATCTTTTTCATTGTCACTTGCTGCACTGGTGAGAGCTTGTAGTGGGGAATGCTCATGTGGGACCACTTTTCTCCTATCCCTAAGAAAGGCACCTGGGAAGAGTTATCCCTTTTCTGGTTCCTCTGTCTCCCTGTCTCTCTCTCTCCCCTTCTCTCTGTTAATTTTGTGGGCCTTGAGTTTTTTTCTTTTGGCATTGGAGTTGATGTGTGCTGTTGCTATAGTGTCCATTAACAGACCTCTGTACATGGGACTCCTGCAGTAACCTTTGTGTAGCAGAAGAGAAATTTTCTTCAACTGCATTTTCCTCTGGGCAATAGTTAGGTGTTTTCTAAAGGTTAGCAGAAAAGTTAGTGTGATGTTTGACAAAAAGAATAGCATGAGTGGGAGTGGAGGTGAAATTGTGTTATTAAAGGAAAGCTTTGAAAGCTTTCCTAAAGGTTCTAGTATTATTTCTCTTTTATATAGACTTTCATTCATTTTTTCCCCTACTTTCAGCCAACTAAAGGGCTTAATGTTTTTTTCAAGTTTTGTGTAATTTTTCATGCTCTTTAGATAACTGCATTTTAAACTCAGTGTCTGTTGTCTGGGAAAGAAATAGTATTACAGTGTCTCCTAAAATCTTTTTGTTTCTAAACTACAATGGCCTAATCAAATATCTATTAAAATTTATTTGAAATATATTTGAAGTGTTGGTTTTATGAGTGCACATATAATTTTCTTTGCAAACTATTAATACAGAATCACAGAATCATAGAATGGGATCTTTAAGATCATCCTTCCCATGGGTAGGGACACCTGTCACTATCTATGCTCTGTCCAGACTGATCTTGAGCACTTCCAGGGACAGGGCATCCACAGCTTCTCTGGAAAACCAGTGCCTCAATACCCTCAACAGTAAAGAATTTTTTTTTCCTATTATCTGCTGTAAACTTACCCTCTTTTAGTTTGAAGCCATTCCCTTTTGTCCTACATGTCCTTGTAAATAGTCTCCATCTTTGTTGCAGGCTCCCTTAAGGTACTGGAAGACCCTGATTAGATCAAACCTGAAGCATTCTCTTATCCAGAGACTGAACAAATCCAATTCTCTCAGCCTTTCCTTGTATGCTCCATATGGCCTCCTCTGGACTTTTTCCAACAGGTCCATGTCTTTCTTGTACTGAGGACCCCAGAGATGGACATGGCACTTGAGGTGGAGACTACACCAGAATGGACTAGAGGGGCAGATTCACCTTCCTGCACCTCCTGCCCATGCTGTTTTTGATGAAGCCCAGGACATGCTTGGCTTTCCAGGCTGCAAGGGCACATTGCTATCTCCTGTCCAGGCTCTCATCCAGCAGCACTCCCAAGTCCTTCTCAACAGGGCTGTTGTTGATCTGTTCATTCCTCAGTCTGCATGGATACTCAGGATTTCCCCAACTCACACAGAGCACCTTGTACTTGATTTTCTTAAACTTCATGAGATTTATGGACCCACTTCTTGAGCTTGTCCAGGTCCCTCTGGATGGATTCCATTCTCCAGGTGTGTTAACGGCACCACTCAGCTTGGTGTCTTCTGCAAATTTGGTGAGGGTGCACTTGATCCCTTTGTCCATGTAAGTAATGAATATATTAAATTACAGTGGTCCCAGTACAGACCCCTGAGGGACACCAGCTGTCACTGATGTTCTTTGGGACTCAGAGCTATTGACCACTACCCTCTGGCCGCAACTGTCCAATCAATTTCTTATCCATCTAACAATCCCCTCATTGAATTAATCTTTCTCCAGTTTAGAGAGAGGAATGTTGTGGGGGATCATGGTAAAGGCTTTACAGAAGTCCAGAAAATCTACATCTGCAGTGCTTCCCTTGTCCGTTGATGCAGTCATTCCATCATAGAAAGCCGTTAGGTTGGTCAGTCAGGACTTGCCCTTGGTGAACCCCTGCTGGCTGACTCAAATCACCTCCCTGTCTTCCATTGCCTTAGCATAGCTTCTAGCTAAACAACAGGAAATTGTTATTAAAATGCCACCTCTCAGGATTTTTTTCCATATTTACAGAAACACTGATTTCCAATAGTGATGACAAGTTCTATTTTCTCATTTCTTTCTCTGTTATAAAGTTGAAATTAGAGTAGACTTTCTTAAAGACCTTGATAAATGCTAACATGATATATTTCTGAAGTTTCTCAATAATGTATTCACACCTAAAAAGGTTTTATTGCATTTATATTCAGACCTTTGAAAAAAGGACAATGTTGGAGAATATCAGCATAGAGTATGAACCTAAGTGTAAGGCTCTTATTGCTTATCTTCATGGACAGCATGTTCTTCCTTTTCCTTCTGGAATTAGAATCTTACAGGAATTCTCTAAAACGAAACACAGCTGTAAATCGAAGGTTGTAATAATGGAAACTTATAACATCATGCTCTTTTCTGTGTATATCAACAATGACTCAAGCTGTTGAATTATACTTAGGGACAAGGTCACCTCTTCCACACAGCAGTACAGATCCCCATTGAAAAAACTTAACTGAAGTCAAGACAATTACACCTTTTTAAATAAAAAGGTATTTATAATCAAAATCAAGTTCTCCTGCATACAAAATAAAGATTAACAAAAATAAAGACTGTTAGGCAGTCTGATAAATTTCTCAACATGGCAGAATAGTGCCATGATGAGAAATTTATCAGACCTTTATCAGAAATTTATCAGGGCTTTTGAGTTTTGAATAACAAAATCTAGTACAGGGTGAAAAATCTTGATTCTACAAATACTCTATGGAAATTTTTATCAAAGGTAATTTGGGTTATGGAAATGCATATGAGAAGTCTGAATAAAGAATCCTCAGTATTTTGAGTGCCAATTTTTCAATTTAGTTCCATTACAGGAGAATATACAACAGGTCTTGTGGTACAGCATAAAATAATCTATACAGTCTATACATTAATCCTCTTCATTAATCATTTTCAAAAGTTGATGAGAATCTTACTCTTCAGAAAGACCTGTATCATTTTATTTATCTAACACTATCCAGGATAACTGTATTCCTAGAAATACAGTTTCCAGGAACTGGAATCTTAGAAAAATGAGGCATTTCACTTGTAGTGTAATAATTCTATACAGATTTCCTAAAAATTTTTGGAAATTGACATCCATTTGAGATTTTTAAATTGTTTTTTTTTGTCTTTTTTTTATTTCACTTTTTTGTATCAACATTTTATAATAAATTTAATTAACTAATTTGTTAAATGCTAAATTGTTTTAGAAGTAGTTTGCTTTATTTAGTTGTTAATAAATTTTTTGTCTCACACATCTCTGTTTTTAGTGAAGTATGCAGTAATTAGTAGAGCTGTTACTAGCTGATTTATCATTATATGTGAGTAGAGAAGAGTAAGATTCCAAGGCCATTGTACATTACTACACAAAGCAAGACAAGACCAATTACTGGTCATGTTGCTGCAAGGTAAATTATTTTCCTTTGAATTTATTGATTAAAACACTTAGGGTATGTTTTCCGATAAAATATGCAGTGCAAAGTGTACTTAAAGAAACATATTTATCTGCTTTCAAAAAATGCAGAATCATTTTGTTAAGGCAGAGAAATTTATTTTGGTTACTTTATTGACATGATAATTTGAAACAAGTTTCTGATGTACTGGTTTGACACCCTCAGTCATACAGATCCATTCACTTACTGAACAAGTTGTACTGAGATTATTTATAAAGAACAATGCTATTTAATAGATTTTTATGCCTTAGTCATAAATAAAGCTTTTGTGAGCTTTGCAGCTTTTTCACTCATGAAGTCATTTACTCAAACAAGACTTAAGTAGTTGGAGTACATCAAAAAATCACTTTTTCTTGTTCAGTCTAAGTCACTAGAAAGCTGCATATTACTGTTTCATCTCATTCCAACTCACCACTGTGCACATAAGGTTTTCCACTCTCCAGAGATAACCTATTTTTTTAATAATAAGTAAATAATAAGTTTTTATAACCATGCTAGCAACCTGTCACATTTATTACCAAAGCAATTTTTGTGACATGTGGGGTGTCATCGGATATTTAACATATTGATGTCTAACATATTTAATTAACAAATTAAATATTGCACAGTGCTTGATCAATATAGATTTTTGTTTGGATTATTAATTCTCTACTTCTGCAGATTACTTCAGTAAAGCACAGTATCCTATGGATTAATCTCAAAAATTGC
This sequence comes from Molothrus aeneus, assembly GCF_037042795.1. NCBI lineage: Eukaryota > Metazoa > Chordata > Aves > Passeriformes > Icteridae > Molothrus > Molothrus aeneus. Next base: position 139,360,896 of record NC_089646.1, on the reverse strand, counting down.
AGAGGGAACCTTAATTCTCCATAATATTAGGACATTCTTTATGATGAAAGACAAATGTGTTCCTATGAAATTGTCATCTATATCATGTAACACAAAATTGTTACTTCAGATTATGTACAGCTAGGGTCTCTCTCCTTCTGAATTCACCAGTAAAGAGTAAAATTAACAGAAATTAACTCACTGAACCTTTTTTCACTATAATCAGTGATTTCATAACTTGCTTATGAAGGCCAGAAAAAAACTCAGAAACTATATTAAGAAATAACCCTAAAATTATAATAGAAATTTTAAACGGTTGTATTTTTAAGATATGTTCTTTTAAAAATCTTAAAATGTCTCTATGGACACTAGATAATTTGGCATTGTGATGTTTTGATAGCTATTCCATATGAAATTGTATGCTTTGCTTTACACACTTTTCCATTCTGCACTTTCATTTACATAAAACTGACTGGTGATTTCCCTGCTTATTAAGGAAATGCAGAGATAATAATAGTAATAACTGAAACAATAACAATGAGATAACATTGCAGAAATTTATCATTAAAACTGAGAATTCTAAAATTCTCCAGACAAAATTATCTCAAACATTCTACAAACTATTTCTTTCACTTAGCACTCTAACCATTCCTGACTATAGTCAGTCAGTTTGGTATGAAAAATAAAGGAGGAAAAAAAGGAATGTTGCTGTTCTTTATTATTTTCCTGATCCACTGCTCAAATTTTGGGGGAATGGAAGAAGGAGGAAGGGAAATTTCAAAGATTTATTTCTGACAGGAAAATTGTTTTAATACCATAGGCATTCTAATACATACGGAACAGGAAAAAATAAGAATTTCTCATTTCATTGAAGAAACAGGTATTTGGATCCTTTGCCACAGAAAGAATGCTTAGAACTATGCTACCTTCTAGTCAAAATAATTGATAATTAATGAAGAAATATTGCCTAGATATCTCAATGTAAATCTTTACTGTATTTAATGGACTCCTACTTATTACAGAATCACAGATTCACAGAATTTCTAGGTTGGAAGAGACCTTTAAGATCATCGAGTCCAACCCATGTTCTAACACCTCAACTAGATCATGGCACCAAGTGCCACATCCAGTCTTTTTTTAAACACATCGAGGGATGGTGACTCCACCACCTCCCTGGGTAGATGATTCCAGTATTTGACCATTCTTTCTGTGAAAAACTTCCTCCTTAATTCTAGCCTGTATTTCCCTTGGCACAGCTTGAGACTGTGTCCTCTTGTTCTGTCTGTTGTTGCCCGGAGAAAGAGACCGACCCCCAGCTCACCACAGTCACCCTTCAGGAAGTTGAAGAGAGTGATAAGGTCACCTCTGAGTCTCCTTTTCTCCAGGCTGAACAGCCCCAGCTCCCTCAGTCGTTCTTCATGGGGCTTGTGTTCCAAGCCCCTCACCAGCCTCGTTGGTCTCCTTTGGACACGCTCAAGTATCTCAAAGTCCCTCCTGAACTGAGGGGCCCAGAACTGGACACAATACTCAAGGTGTGGCCTCACCAGTGCTGAGTACAGGGGAAGAATGAACCTCCCTGCTCCTGCTGGCCACACTATTCCTGATACTAGCCAGGATGCCATTGGCCTTCTTGGCCACCTGGGCACTCTGCTGGCTCATGTTCAGCCGACTGTCAACCAGCACGCCCAGGTCCCTTTCCTCCTGAGCACTGTCCAGCCACACCATCCCCAGCCTATAGCGCTGCAGGGGGTTATTGTGGCCGAAGTGCAGGACTCGGCACTTGGACTTATTGAACTTCATCCCATTAGATTCTGCCCATCCATCCAACCGTTCCAAGTCCCTCTGCAAAGCCCTCCATCCCTCTAACAGATCGACACACGCTCCCAGCTTAGTGTCATCTGCAAATTTGCTAATGAAAGACTCTAAACCCTCATCCATGTCATCAATAAAAATATTAAACAGAACTGGCCCCAGCACAGACCCCTGAGAGACACCCCTGGTGACTCGCCACCAGCTGGATGCGGCACCATTCACCACCACTCTCTGGGCCAGGCCATCCAGCCAGTTCCTAACCTAGCAAAGAGTGCTCCTGTCCAAGCCACGGGCTGCCAGCTTATCTGGAGTGTGCTGTGGGAGACAGTGCCAAAGGCCTTGCTGAAATCCAAATAAACAACATCCCTACATCCACTAGGTGGGTTACCTGGTCATAAAAGGTGACCAGGTTGGTCAAACATGACCTACCCCTCCTAAACCCATGCTGACTGGGTCTGATATCCTGGCCATCCTGTAAATTCTGTGTGATGGCACTTAATATAAACTGTTCCATTATCTTGCCAGGTACTGAGGTCAGGCTGACTGGTCTATAATTATCAGGATCCTCCTTTGCACCCTTTTTGTGAATGGGTATCACATTGGCCAGCTTCCAGTCATCCGGAACCTCACCAGTGAGCCAGGACTGTTGGTAAATGATGGAGAGCGGCTTTGCAAGCTCATTTGCCAACTCTCTCATTACCCTGGGGTGGATCCCATCTGGTCCCATAGATTTATGAACACCCAAGCATTTCAGTAGTTCTTTGACTGCCTCCTCTTGGATAACGGGGGGACCATTCTGCTCCCTGACACCATCAACCATTCCAGGTGGGCAGGTGTCTTGAGGGCAAGTCATCTTCCCACGAAAAACTGAGGCAAAGTAGGCATTAAGCACTTCTGCCTTCTCCTCATCTGCAGATGCTAAATTCCCTCCCTTGTTCAATAAAGAACAAAGGCCGGTCTTACCCTTCCTTCTAGCATTAAGGTATTTGTAAAAACATTTTTTATTATCCTTTACAGAAGTCGCCATTCTAAGTTCAAAATGAGCTTTGGCCTCCCTAATTTTTTTTCTGCATGGTCCAGTAGCCTTCTTGAATACTTCCTTAGAGACCTGACCCTCCTTCCTATGCTGATACATTCTCCTTATATTCCTAAGTACCTCCAAAACCTCCTTGCCCAGCCAGGTTGGATGTTTACCCCGTTGACTGATCTTTTGGCACACAGGGACAGTCTGTTCCTGTGCCCTCAAGATCTCTGTTTTGAGGCATGCCCACCTTTCCTGAACTCCTTTGTTTTTAAGGGCTATTTCCCAAGGGACACTCTGAATAAGTCTCCTAAACAGGCCAAAGTCTGCCCTCTGGAAGTTCAATGTAAGAGTTCCTGGGTTTCACAATTACGTTCCTGGGTTTCACAAATATTCAAAAAACTTTGCAGTAAAACTTCTAATCACTTTATTTTCTTTCAATGCTCTCAGTCAAAAGGATGAAGTTGATCTCAAATGATACATTCCTTTTTCACAGTCACAGAAAGCAAAGATTTTCCTGATATCTTAAATTATGAAACTGTGTAGATACCTCTCTGCACGGGATTTGATCAGCAAAGCCACCAGCTGCTTGTGAGTAATTAATTTTTCTCTGATTATCTTTTTCTCTAATATTTTTTTCCTCCAGATGAATACTAAACTGTTTGTTTTAAATGCCCATATTTATTGAAATAAAATATATTTCCTGATATGTTCAGTACAAATGAATTCTCTATGTGCAATTTTATTCACCATTTTCTATAGCAACTGTTTTGCTATGAAGACATTAAATAAATTATAAAGTTTCATATTTCATAATTTAAAACAATTCATATCTGTAGCCCTGTCAAGACAGATATTTTTCTTATGGTACTTTTTACCATGATAAGTAAATCAATCTTGCTCTTGGACAGAATTTAGCGGACATCTTTTGTTATCCCGTAATGCCCAACTTTTTGCCTGAAGTACTTTCTCTGTTCAATGAATTCCCTTCATTGCTTTTCCCTCTGTTGTCTACAGTGGGCAAGTTTTCCAGATGTGATCCAGAAATGAATGTAGCATGTGCTAAATCAATGAGGAAGTACAGTTCTGTTAATTAGGGTGGGACATTTGTTCATGCAACTAGAGATTTTTTATTCTTGATTTTCCTCAGCAGACATTTCTTTTGTTTATATTCTTTCTTAGCACAGGCCAAAAAAAAGCATCTGCCTATGGTCTCTGTACTTTTTAATATTTCCTCTAATCTTATAAAACAGTGTGGGTGGTGAGCATGATTCTTCAGTTGCCACTATGGAAGAAGTCAAGAGGAATGGAGATACTGCCATGAAACTTCAGAGCTTGCACAGTCACACCTACATTAAGCAAAACAAAAGATCTGTCTTCTCAGGAAAGGTTACTCAGTGAAAGAAGATTAAAAAAAAATCAAAACAAAACAAAACTCACAAAAACTCCACAGCCTGCTGTCTCATAAGCTAAAGCTGTGATGCTAAAGTTGTAGATGGTTTACATGAATCTTTTAATCTTTTCTAAGAAAAAAAAAGTATACTTTCACTGCAGTTTTGCTTTTCTGGCAGCAGAGTTTGTTGCTTTTAAAATGTTGCAATCCTCCTGGTGTTAAATAAAAATATTAAAGTAGAATATTGGACAAAAGTCAATTTATTATTGCCTTGTGTGTCCTTTGGTCAGTTCATTACTTTGAGACCATTAGCAAAGAGCAGTGCAGACACTTCCATAATTCTGTGCACCACATCAGCCTTTGCTGTACATTTATGGAGTCTTTCCAGGAAAGGCTTTGTCATCGTGCCATCTGCTGAGTGGGCCATGGGATTTAACTGCCAGGGCTGATAGATGTATTCCATACACATTGCAAGTAAGGCACGCGTGGGATTTCCCCACAGAGGAACGCCAGTGACTCATGGTTTCTACCTGATGACTCTTCAGCTGTTCTTCAGTGATGAGATCTGCCAGGAGGTGTATTTGGCTTGGGGAAAATCAAGCACTGAAACTGCCATGCAAACCAGCCTGTGTGTTTTCTAAAGTGATGTATATGGAGGCTGCTAGTTTAAGAGCAATTGGTGTAATTTTTTTTTTTTTTTCAGGGAGACAAGGAACTCAGCTGCAAGATAATCCAAATAGAAAACAGGAAAAAGGAATATCTCCACTCAATAATATGTGGAGGATTTTGACTCTTAGACCTATAAATTCTTCATGGGATAGTTTAACTGGGTTTACTTTGTTTCTAATTTGATGTGATGTAATTACTTCTGGTAAAAATCCTATCATTTGAATCTATTTTATCAACACTCTTTGCTAATTTATAGGGTGTAACATGTGGTAAAGTGATTGTGGCTGGTTTATCTTCTTGATGACATCAAACATACAATTCTGTGTGTCTCTAAATGTAATCCCCCAGTTAAATAAGATGTTATAATAAGACATTGCCTACATATAGGCCGAAGTTAAATAAGACAAGAACATCTTCAGGCTTCTTTTACTGTGTCAGTTGAACCCTAATACTTAAGAGAATTATACAGACAGAGACTTATAGAATAGTTGTGATTAGAAGAAACTTTGAAGATCATCTAGTTTCATCTTCTCTGTCTAGCTTATGTACTTGATTTTATAAAATGTTGTCCAGTTTTCACATGCTACCAACTCAAGAGCAAAATAAGAACATGGGTGATGGATATAGACAGAGGTACACTATAGTCACAACAGTAAAATTATGGAAAAAAAAAGTCAGTCTGCCATGGTTTGGTTTTGTCTCCTTTTTTTGTTTGTTTTTTCTTTTTCTTTTTCTTTTTCTAACTTTTCTCTACTTTTTCTTTCTCTTTCCCTCTTTTACTATTAAATAAAAATATATCAAATTTTGGCATCAATATTTATTCTCATTCGGTTTTTATCTTGATTTTTTAGGAATGTTTTGTATCTTCAAAGTTTTCCATCTTATTCACAGAGACTTCATTTTCTTTGCTCTTCTGTGTTTAAACTGGTTTTTAACAGATGGCTGCCACCTTTGTTAACCTTCAGTCAACTGGGACCTCCCCCGTTAGACAGGACGGCTGGCAAATTGTTGAAAGTGGCTCACTGAGCACTTCAGCTCAGTACCAGCTCTCTGGGTACTCTCTCAGTACCAGCACCTCTGGGTGAATTTCATTCAGCCCCACAGCCTTGTGTGTGTCTAAGTGGTGCAGCAGATCAGTGATCATTTCCCCTTGGATTATGGGGGCTTCATTCTGCTCTCCATCTCTATCTTCCAGGTCAGGAAGCCAGGTACTTCAAGAATAGGTAGTCTTACTGTAAGAGACTGAGTCAAAGATGACATCAAATACCACAGCATTTTCCTCAGCTTTTGTTACTGGGTTTCCCTGTACATCTCATAAAGCATAGAGATTCTCCTTAGCTCTCTTTTTCTTGTTAATTTATTTACAGAAATATTTTTTTAATTTTTGAAATATTAATCAGATTAAAGTCTAATTCTTTGGCCTTTCTAATTTTCTCCCTTCATAGTCTTATGACATCTTTCCATTCCTGCTCAGTTGCCTTTCCTAGGGCTCTTCACAGGAAATGGTCAAACAAAGTAGATAGCAATTTAAATGCCTTTAGCCCTTAATTTACTCTCTTTTCCTTACCACACTGCTCCACTTTTCAAGGTGGAAAGAGAGGGGCACATTTACAGATTAAGAAGTAACTTTAAAAGGCATTGCAAGGAGACAGCTATCAATTGTCATATTAATAATGAAATGTGAATGAGAAAGAATAAACAGAGCTCATCTAATCCAGTATAAAAGATTTGTTTCCTCATTTCTAGTAAACAAACTGTGTGAGTGCACTCAGCAACATTTTCCCTGATTTCTTCTCTACCTGAATGCCCTACCATTCCCCTGTGACTTCTACTGAAACATCAAAACAAATAGTTGGAAGGATCATTTGGAAGTGACCTAGACTAACACATATGAACTAGGGCCAGTTAAACCAAGCTGCTTATGGATGTGCCTATTTGATTTCTGAATTATATCCAGAGATGGAAAGAGATTCTGCAACCTCTGTGGGCAGCCTTTAAGTGTATTTGATCACTGCTGTAGTAAATATATTGCCCTAAAAAATGGATTGCCTTTTTTAAATAAAAATTGATTATATTTGTAGTGTATGAGAGAGGTGTATAATGTCATTTATCTTAACTTCAGTAAGTCTTTAGAGTGACCCAAAATACTCCTGTATCTGAGTTAAAATTATGGTTTGAATAGGTGGATAACTATCTGAATAAAAAAAATTATTTAAGAGGTCAGGATCAAAGGAGAGTGTTTGCCCTAACCATGGGGTCTGGTGTTGTTCCTTGTAGGTCCATTCAGGAATCTGTCCTGTTTAAGATCCATATCAGTGATCCAGAGGAGCTAACAGACTGAATTCTCAGCAAATATGCGAATGACAATGTATGAGTGAAAGAGCAGCCAGTATACTGTGCTGCCATCCAAAAGGACCTGATACACAATTACAAGAACTTTATGACATTCTACAAGAACAAAGAGGATACCTTGCACCTGGAAAATACATTCCTCTGGCTACAGTACAAGCTGGAGCTAGCAGCAGGGGAAGTTCTGAAAAACCTCAGGCAGTTGCAGCAAGCAGCAAGCTGGTTGTGAGACATCGCTGTGCCCCACAGCAGAAGGCCAAAGGAATCCTGGCCTGAGTTAATGGTAGGACAGGCAGTGGAAAGAGGGATTTCCTTTTTACTCAACATCTATTAGATTGCTAGATTGCTGCACCCAGTTTAGAGACTTCCAGTCCAAAAAAAGATGTTGATAAATTGGCTTGGCCACCAAGGAATTTTCAGGCTGCAAAATTTGTTTTGTGGGGCTTTAGAAACCTGAATTCATTTAGCCTACAAAAAAGAAAACTTTGCAGGGAGGACCTAATGCTAGTCATCCAAAAATCTGCAAAATGGCCTCAAGAAGACAGTCAAAATTTTTGCAGCAATACATGTCAGGAAGACAAGAAATAACAGCCAAAATTCATGAATGACTCCACCTTTACCAACAAATAAACTTTCCCCCAATGAGGACAGTTAGGAGGTAAAAAAGGTTAAAAGAAAAGTTGTGCAGTCTCCAATTACTGAGGTTTATAAGACCCAACTGGATGGTTACCTGAGAAACTGTAGATAAAGCTTTTGAGGTTCCTTCCCAATTACTCTATGATAATATGATCCTGTGATTCTATGATGGAGAATGAACTACTTCAATAGTCTGAAATTTTTTCCTACCCAATTGTAATATTCCTGGCTATTATAACCGCAGCTTTCCATTATTGCACAATAGTTAAAAAAAGTCTTAACTTGAAGTTTTTTAAATTGACTAGAAAGAAATACTGAGCTTTATATGTATGTTTTAGTTCTGAGAACTTACAATTTTATTTCTATAGCTAACATGGGTGATATAAGCTCATCTTCTCAAGAGAGACCATTTTCACAAAACCATTTTCTTCCTCTCCAGAATTTGTTGCTCTGTCCAAACACAAATATTTTACAAAAGAATTTTTTTTTAAATATGAAGCTACTAATTATTTCTGGTATACAGATTTCTGTAGATGTCTATTAATGTTATGGCAGTGGTTACAGTACCTTTTTCTATTATTTTAACATGAAACATTTGTTACTTCAGACATTGTATACTCTTATTACTGTCATGGATCAATATAATGCAAATATACTATAATTTTAAGCAATAAATGTTTTGTGAGGATCCTCCACTTGCAAAATTAACTTAGCCATGTAACTAAAAAAAATATGAGTATGTATAAAAATGTACATTTTGTGTATATATTAGTCTATATGCAATATATATAACCTATATATTTCATATGCTTCCTATGCTGTGTAGAGTAGTATACTAGTTATAAATGATATATTTATGTAGTGCATAATATATTGCATATGTTTTGTCTTTCCATTAAAAAGAATAAAGAAAATCTCACCACAGCTGGCTTGATTGCAAATTAGATGTGTGCATAGATATACCTGGTTTATTATTTATTTTATAGTATCTATATACTCAGTGTACACATAAATATATATCCAGCATATATAAATATATACCCATCAGTGTCTTCTGGATCCTTATATGAGATATTCACCCTAACTGGCTCCTCAACTATCAGCTTTTTATTTTCTTTAATTGTTTTTGTCACTTACATGATTCTCTGGATCCCATGGCTGTGGTGAGGATAGTTGCTTTTTCTCATGAATTTTACTTGTGCTATTTAATCTCTTTCTCAGAGAGAAATTGACAATTTATCTTAGCTCATTCACATGTGGTGCCAATTTCTTTACTGAAGAAAGCTCTGGAAAGCTCTGTACACTAGGCCAATTATACTAATTTTGCTTTTTACCAATGACAAAACCCACCATCATTTAATGTTAGATTATGGGTATGACTGATGGGGCACAACTAGCCTTTTTTAGATATGGTTAGAGATAATCTGTACAGAGAAGATATATAATTCTATACTTAGAAATGTGAACATGCAACTAAAGCATAAAATTCTGGGCACTAGTTAATGTGGTTTTTTCCTTAAAATGCACATTTAGCTCCTTTGTTGGAAGTTACCTTCTCTTCAGCCTGTTTTGCCACGAGGGCATTTTCTACAACTGTGTTCTCAATATACTTTAGACAAAATGTGTTTTGACCTGATCAGCTTAAGCTGGCTGCTTTAGCATGAATTGATATGCAGCAAAGTATGGAGCACTGAAAAATAATCACTGGATAATTACTGTGATATGTGTCTTCAACAACATTTTTTCATAAAATGATGGAACTTACATTTCAGAACTATTACTACACTTACTCCTAGTTCAGCAAATCAGGATATTATGTTGTCTTTGTTTCAGAAACAAGAAGATAATTAATGGGAACACAGCTACTTCACTGAAATATTTTTTTGTGTAATCAAAAGCTAATTTAATATAGGTTCTGCATAATATATGAATTTAAATTATTCAAAATTATTTTACTGAGCTATTAATTATTTCACTTATTTACTACATAAGGAAATTAAAGATGAATCAGTTTTCATTGTCCTAACATCGTCCTTTTTTTTAATTTTCCTAACTGTCACTTAAGACATCATTACATAGGTGATGAACAAAATGATCAGGCAATGGAGACCGTCTGAAACTAAGTGCAGAAATGACAGGCCTTCATTTGTTTAACATCTGGGATCACAAAAAGATTATGGAAAATAAATATACAGAACAGGAATCTTAAATCCTAATTTCATTCCTAAACCTTTTATCATGCTTGCCTCATGTGAACAATCTCCTCTTTAAGAATAGATTATTTTATAAAGCAAGATAGAAAAAGAGGTGAATATGTTTATTTGCTAACCAGTAATACAGTTTACCAGAAAGCCAACCTAGTGCATCTTTATTCATCATGTTGAACTAAACTTTTGGCAACCAAATCAAAATTAAATCCCAGAAACATATAGAAATGAAAGGAAAGTTAGGGATTTCAAGGGATGCTATGTAGATTTTCTGATGTACCATGAAAGGTTAGTAAGACTACAAGCAACTTGTGTAACAGGAGCTCTGGAACTTGGTGGCTGAATTTAACATTGCTTAAGTAGCCATCCAGACTCTTCATGTGCCTATATCAATCCCCATTGAAAATCTGTAATTATAAAATATTTTCATAAATTAATCTAAGACTGTGGAGCTTTAATATATTGCAGCAAATGATATAAGACATATTTTTCTCCAACTCTGATCATCCTATAAATAAAGATGCTGCAACACATATGGACTTAATGACTTGGCTACAGGCTCACTTTATTTTCCATTAGCTTTCCATAGGGAGCTATAAGATTTGTAGCCATTAAACCATTTCCTTGACAAGAACAGCTCGTTCTACTTTTGTCAAAGAATTCCTTCAGATTAAGATGTCTTCACATCAATGACAGTTCTGTTTTACAAACAAAAGTAAAATATGGGAATTTTAGCTCAATTTTATGATGCTTCTGAGAAATTTTACTAGAACTGCTGTTTTGGTGAGTGTAGTTGAAATTGTGTGGTTTCTGGATTCCTGTAACAAACCAGATCGTGATGAGATTTAATGGCACGTACTGGACAAGATGGGCCCTGACATGCAGATAATGTAGAACTAAAAGGGCTCAATGTTCTAGAATCTTAAAGAAAATTTTAAACCTCAGTCCATAATATTGCACAAGATGACTTAATCTTGAAAAGACTCACGGAGTTGCATGACAATTTCTATTCATGCACATTTTCTCTGTGTACTCACTCTGCTTGAATAAGGCAGCCAAAGTGGTATCTTTTATTTACCTACCTTCCCAAGACAACAAAAGACAGTGAGTAGACTGTGCTAACAACCTCCAATGAAGCATCCAAAACTTGGAATTCCATCTGTCAGAGTGAAAATTGACCACTCTGCTACTAGAAAATCAAACACTTCACACATAATTTGTAGGTCAAACATGTCAGGAACTACAGGAACAAAAACCCACCCCAAAAAGCAATCTCCCTCCCCACCGACCCTCCTCTCCCCCCCCCCAAAAAAAAAAAAAAAAAGAAAAATCCACAAATGAACAAACAGATCCAAAACAAAAGCAAACAAACCTACCAAGCCCCAAATTCACTCTATTATGCATTTTCTGTAACAATGAAGTCAGTATAACTCTTGAAAAGTACAAACTATGTATATTAGCTAAGCTAATTAACATAATTGTGGAACTAATTTGATATAAGTTTATTTACTTTTATATGTTGAAACATATAATGCATAAACAAAATTGAAGAGCTTAACTTCATATTCTCATTAGGCTACTGTGAAACAGGATTTTTTTGTTTTGCAGAGTGAACCAATTTGCTCTAGAACACCACCTCCTTCCCCTCAAAAACATAATCCTCATGCTTTTTAAACGGAATCCATGATTCTCTAATGTATTTAACAACACAATTTTCAGCAATTTCAATATGGACCTGAACTAGCATTTTTAGTTTATACAGAGCATCAAATTCTCAAATGAATTTTAGACTATTTCCCCATGCCCCCATTCTACAACTAGCATTTCAGATCAGGATTCACCATCCACTTTTCATGCTTTTAAGTAAAAGGGGTCATTAAAAGACAGTTCCAATATTATATTAATATAATTAACATCCCTCCTTCCAGTTCAAAGTCACTAAAAGAATCACTGGGGGTTTTTAATGCCAGAAAATATGGTATCCACTGGTACTGTCCTGAACATTTCTGAGAAAAGGCAGCAAAATAATATGGAAAGGCTGTCTACAATCTTGAGAAATGCTAAAGTTTTCTACATTACTTTTTTCTTTTAACTTTTTTTCTGTGCTTTCCAATGGGTTGACAAGGGTAGGTCTATTTTTCTGTAAAACTGCTTCTTCAAGTAGAACTGAAAATTAATTTTAGAAAATAAAGAGCTTCAAACATTGTGCTCATCAATTATTTTTGAAAGCAATCTGAATCTTACAACTTTACCTAAAATTTGCAGAAATATTCAGAAAAATTAATATGATTTTAAGACCCACAAGAATACCAAATTTGAATTCTTAATTTGGTTATTTTCTGATCTTCCCAACTTAACAAGTTTAAAGCTCATCTTCCAAAGAAGAGACGTGATTAAAAAAAGCAATTGTCCGGTTTTATTTTGTTTACATTGCACTGAAAATTTACATCATACTTTTACAAATCCTTTTTCATAAAAATATACTTCTTTACAAAAGTGTATGCATTAATATAAGAGGAGTAGCCAGTTGCAGAAGAAACATTTTAAACGATCTCAAATGTATTAACCTTAACATTAATGAATGAATAATAGTTATTGCAGTCATTTGAATAAACAAGAATAAATAACAACCAATGGTATAAAATATAAAACAGCATCCTTTTAGTAGAATACAGTTTGACAGAGTTGTATGAATATTCAAAACAAAGTGTTGTAAAATGATTTATAAGAAATTCATCAAACATTATAGAAATCCAAGCAGCAATCCTGGGTACAATGATTTTTGGTAGGCACTCTCTATTACGGTAATAAAAAGGTTATTTTCACAGAATTATTAATGTCTGAAAGGGACAATAACAGATAATTCACACTGGCTAACACACAGCATTTGAGAGTCATGCTATGAATGGAAGACAATGACCTACACCAAATAAATTACTGAGTTCCTGTTGAATAATTCTGATAGGAAATAACTGCAAAACTAAAAACTGCATTTCCTTAAAAGTGATTCTGGAATGTCTAAAACTCGTATTTGAGGGCTGTGGTATCTGAATTGTCCCTAAAATGAATGGATTGTCCCTAATAAAATCATGGCTTTATATATATATATAGATATATATATATATCAAATTTTTTTTCATTGCACTATGGTAATATATTCAATTTTAAATGAGCTGTAAGGATTTTCCTCCATAGAGTATGGAATAAATGGATAAAATAGATGTGAAAACACAGTATTTCCAAATTATAACTTCCTGTTGCCTTGTAGATAGGATCCAAAGTTCATTGGAGTCTCTTAGAATCCATCAATTTCAAAAGGATCACATCATGCTTTGTGCATACATTTTGTCAAAATGCTGAAGGAACAAAGAGGTGAGATATGGTGTAGTTTTAAGTAACATGGAGTGAAAAATGGCCTCCTATTTTTGATATAGGGATTTCGTTATTAATATTACTGTAAACTGCACTTTTTAATAGGAAATATTAAATTATGTTTTAACTTTTGAAAGAAATGTAAGATGGTCACTCCTGAACGCTCTTCAACATTAAAGGAACATAGTCACATACAAAACTCAATTCATATTAGGCTATTCACTGTAAAATTTTTCTAGATATATGATTGGCAAAATAAATAAAAAACATTATGATTTGTGGATATTGTTGATAGAAACAGAGAAAATAAGCTTGACTTGGAACATGAAAATGAAACAAGATGTAAAGCAGGGAAGAAAATTCATTTTATAAGGACATGAAATTTTAATTTTTTTCTGTGATACGAAAAGAGTAAGTTATACTTGCTGATTTCTAAATACTACATCCTGGACTCAGAAATTCAACTGTTCTGAAAAAAATAAAATTACTCAGAAATTCACCTGTTCTGAGAAAAAATAAAATGCTTAAAGGGCTGAAAAAGGAAAATAGATACAAACTCATGAGAAAGATGTAGCATATGACTGTTAAAGAGAAATCAGTGACCTATTGTCTCCTGTAAGTATAGCTCTTATTTTCTACCTATATCTTTTTTTTTTTTTTAACCCAGTCCCTCTATTATAGTTTTTATAAAGCACAGAATACTGATAGTGGATGCTCCTCCAATATATGCAAATATGTTTTATGTTTTAGAATAACCTCCTTTTTTAAAAAAGCAAATAAACTGTGAGTAGCACTCATGGAGTGCAGCAAAATTTTTTAAAACTCTCCGTGGCATACACAAAGAAGAATTCTGATCCAGTTTATGAAAAACAAAATCAAAACAAAATAACTGCAACCCAGACTTGCCTATCATCCTCAGGAAAAGGTGACCCACTAGATCCTGAAAAGTGTGCTTTAATTTTTTTTTTTCATTTCTTTTTTTCTTTTTTTTTTAAGCAGTGAACTGTGTGTGCACTGTGTTGTGTGTCAATTCCCAGACTTTGAAGACAAATCATTACCACATTATACCATTGTGCAAACAGTGTTCAAGTTGGGGTCAAATCGTACTGCTTTTCCTTCCACTGACTTTGCATTTGTGTCATACATGGGGTTTTCAAAAGCAGCTTGTCCATTATTATTTTCATGTACAGAGCATCCTGTGTACTGTGTTTTAGGTGCAGTCCTGTAGAAGAAAGACAGAACATTTGAAAACTGCAGTTTTCCTTAATATGGTTTAAGAATCAGAACAGAGTTTAGCTCCTAATTACAATTACAGGAGCTAAATATGACATCTTGATTTTTTTACATTATTTATGTTAAGAATTAGTACTGTCTTTATTGAAGTTTAAGGGCTTTATGATTCCTTGGAAATAGCGTTCAGTTAGAACTTAGTTAACAACCTTAGAAGAGGCTATCGGTTGTTATTGTATCCATTATACAAGTTGTTATCCTTTCCACTTGGATAATCAGATTATAAAGAGTACAACAAAATCTTGTAAAGACATAATAATTCCCCAGTCAGATGAGCTTTCTTTTTTCCCTTTGGAGACTCAGCAATTTTACCAAGAATAAGTTTATAGCTGAAATGCCATCTTTTTCACTAAATAGCTCAAATTACCAGAGTTCAAACCCTTAAAAGGTTTACTTTTTGCATACTATATTGTAAGTCATCAATATAAAAAGCCAAGACAATGCTTACAGCATACAGCTAATAGCAAATACATAAAAAATTACATGGACAATTTATCATATGCCGGAGCAGTTGAAAACAAGCAGTGCTAATTAAAAAGGGTTTAAACTAATGTTATCCTGTAACGTATATTACTAGTAGTACTGTCAGACTATCAGATGTAAATCACCATTTTAGCAGTTATTATGCAATGAATTGTCTCAGCATTAAAGGGATTAAGGTTTCTTTAGCCATCAAATGCTTTAAAGCTACAGGAAAAGTTTACTGCACCCAAATAATTAGTACTGGTCTAGGTAACATGAAAAAAAACTGATGAATTTAGACTGATGAAAATGAAAAGGCTGGTGGCTATTTAGTTGCATATGAACTAATGATTTCAGATGCAGAAAGATTCACAATGAAATCTCTTAATGTTAATAACATAATGTTTGCATATATAGTTGTATGCAAATAAGCTGGTCAGGCGTTAAGATAAATTACTCAGGATATGACTTGATTCTGTCACATGAAGAAAATAATAAAGGCAATTTATTCCTTTCCTCATGTGACAGAATCTTAGTCAAAAAATCTACCAATTATATTATTCAGCATATGCTAATAATTTACAGCATCCATTTTATCATGAAGAGATAAATTTATAAGATTTTAAATAAGTAGGAATGAAAGTACAGCACCGTATAATAAACTCATCTCTTAGTTATTATACCAGATATTAATAAACGTAGGAAGACCTGTCCACATGCATATTTTGCAAATCCTTTGTTGTTTTACAGAAAGCTTTATTTACACTAGCAAAAATTGAAGACAAAAAAAGCCACCAACACTTAGAGGAATTCTGTATATATAATTTGTACTTACCTTTGTTTATAAAGATAAAAGCCAAAACCAGCAAATATAAGGGCAAAGAAAGGCACAAGGATAGCAATGGCCACTGAACTACTATTTGTACCATGTGGTTGATTAGAAGAATTTGAACCCTCAGACATGTTAAGACCTAAAAAAAAAGAAGAAAAACAAGTAATATCGTATACATGTCTGTTATCAGCAGCACATACTACTCCATAATCTTTGGAATTCAAGAACATCTTGTTACTAGGTCATCATCATATGTTCTGCTGCATACATACAGCTGTATGCTGAGGCCACCTGGAATTTGAGTATATCCCATATTCTGATCAATATGTGGATGCCACATGTTGGCAGAACAGTACACCTACTCTGGTACAGTAAATATCTTACAGCATAATTCCGCATGGGATTCATCTTCTGTATGTGAGGAAAACACATTTCTTTACTGTGATATGAAAAGTCAAATTCATAATAATGCATATGTTAGATTGTCTATGTTACTGGTTTCATTTGTATATTTCATTAATTAATAAATACTACATATACAAAACCCAAACACACTATCAAGGAAAAGGTCAATCACCTAAAAAGACAAATTGAAAACTCATTACTTCCTTAGGTGCTGCTATTGATACACAGAGGGAAAGAGATAGGAACAATTTTGAATAGTTAAAGCCAGATATTGATTAGAAAATTAGAAACATGACCTCCTGCATGGCTGAAGAATACAGTATCTACATAGACAAGTTATACCTCTTTTAAATGTGAAGAAAAGTTATAACAATGACCCAGACATTAAAAAAAAAAAATCTTTACAGAAAAAGTGGGCATTGGAATGGGCTGGCCAAGAAGTGGGGGAGTCACAGACCCTGGAGGTATTTAAAGACAGATGGGTTGTGGCACTCAGTGTCATGGCTTAGTCGATAAGGTGATCTTAGGTCATAGGTTGGACTTGATGGTCTCCAAGGTCTTTTCCAAACTAGTTGATTCTGTGATCCTCTAATGCATCTTCAAAGTTAATTTTCAAGATTTTAACTGGATCATTTATGAATTGCTTAGATCATAATGTTTTCTGAATTTCTTGGCCATATAAGACAATATACAGAAATTTAAAAAAAAAACAACAAAGCACAAAAAAAGCCCCAAACAACCATCCATGGCTGAGACCTCAAACAACCAACAACAATGTGAGGAAAACTGTGTGAGAATAACAGTCAAAAAATTTTATTTCAGAGAAGCTAACTTTGAGTTTGTGTGCATGGAATAATTAAATGGCAAGCATGCTAAACAAAATCTGTTCAAAGACTGAATTTCTTTATAGTGATAGAATTGATTATATTAGCTACAATTAAATATTGTATAGAATTTGACTCTTAATCATCCTTTTCCTTGAAGTTATACACCAATGAAAATAACCTTCAATATATTACAGAAAAGAATCTCAAACATATCATCCAAAATCAAATGAAGAAATACAATTTTTGTAATAATCTACCAAAACAATTTATCAAGGAAGTCTTGCATTTAATTTTTCTTAGATGACTTTAAAATATTTTAAAGTTAATAAAAGGAAATAACTTATTATATTCATCTAAAGAAAATATTTCTTGATAAAGATATTTCTAAAAATTCTGGCAAAGTAATTTGCATAAGAAATTACAGTGACAAACAAGATCAGTATATTTTACTGTGAGAACTGTGAAAGATAAATTTGGCTTTATATTCCTTCTTTCCAGCACATTCAAGAATTAAATATTTTCCTGATTTTACTGAAAAAAAATAAGAAGGAACAATATTTTTTGGCTGAAAGAACATAATTTTTCATCCACATATAGCAATTTTACCTGGAGGTAAGAACTTTATCTCAACAGACATTATATTAGTAAAACCAAGTCCTCTTCTAAGGCACTCCCAACAGTATTTATCATTTAAAATTCAGAATAAACTAAATTCAAATTCTCATGTAAGGAGAAATATCACAGTTCTTAAGACAACATTAGGAAAGAAAATTAAATTATTTTCTTAAATAGCACAACAGAATGTTGATTCCTGAGCTTTGTTGCTAAAGCTCTCTTAGTATAGAAATAAGAAGTTAATTTTTATGAAATGAACACTTATCAAGTAAGAATTTTTTCTTTGTAAAAGTAATATAAGTATTTATCTGCAAATATTTACCAGTTTCCCTCTTCTAACAAATGTTTAGGTGAAATGGTGTTTCAGCACCATAAGCAAGAAACCAGTTTATCAAAGCATTCTACAATATGGGTTTTCTAGATAGCTGTTAAGATATGAAACTAAATGCATTTTACACATAATTGGTTATAATAATTGCTCAAAATATTACAAATGAATGTGAATACTAAGCAGTAGATTGCAAGTCACCTTACAATTCATTTGGAATTTATATCACTTAAATGACAATTTGAAGATATTAATATCTCAATATTCTATGAAATGTCAATTCTGCAACATCTTGCAGATACCCTCAAACTACTGGATATAAGACAATTGAATATGGAACAATGAACGAGCAAAGAATTAGAATTTTTTTAATACCTATTCTTTGAAGCCCAAATTGTCCATAATCTTTACCCTGGATGAATCCTTGAAAAACATATGTTGCTCCATCAGGTTCAGCAGAAACCTGTAAATAAAATTACTTTTAATTAAGTGGGGAAAACTTTGTTGCATGTATCTTTATGATAGGGAGCTATTCTATTCTATATACTAATATGCTTGACTGGTAGCTGTTATTCCCCATTATAAACACCCTATTTTTATAGGAAATTTATATAGAGTGTTCCAAAGAAAAGACAGGACTGTTATAGGCACAACTTAGGCAAGGTGGTTTATGGTCACATATGACACCTTATACTACATTTAACTGTACTTTTTAAAAAACAGTAAGACCTAAAGTTTTTGGTAGTTCAAGTGTCAGTATTATACTTTATAGTTTTCTGGTTTGTTTGGGAAGTTAATTGAAGAAGTTATATTGCATATAATTCTAAGGATGAGAGTATTGAGGTTTTAATACCTAGTTTTAAACTTTATAAAAAACCTCAAATTAATTGAAAGTAATTTTGATTTTTCTCAGTACCTGTCCCAAAGAGCACTTAATTATATGGCCATGGACCAGAAGAATATTGAATAAAGCTTTGGTACAAGGGCAAAATATGCTAGTATAAACTAAAAGTCTTGTGGAAGCAAGGGGATGGTTGTGATCCCATGATTATCTCTCTTATTACAGTAAGCACAGTCTAAAGTAGTGTACTGCATACAACTCAACAGATAATTGCTTCTAGGAATAATTATGTTTAAATTCAGTGTTTTCTAGGTAGGTTCCTTCAACCTGTTCCCTTAAGCTTCCCGTTCTCAAGACACAGTATGTCTTCAACAGTGACCTGAAGCTGTGTTTTCATACAACTCAACAGATAATTGCTTCTAGGAATAATTATGTTTAAATTCAGTGTTTTCTAGGTAGGTTCCTTCAACCTGTTCCCTTAAGCTTCCCGTTCTCAAGACACAGTATGTCTTCAACAGTGACCTGAAGCTGTGTTTTCACTGAAGACCAGGTGCTTTTTTAGGTGACTTTTTTTACTTTGGGCTAGAGCAGCCTCTTTGTGCTACTCCAAGACTCAAGGAAAAAAAAGGTCAAGTAGGAGCAGTATGTAAATAGCATATGGAATATAGGGAGTATACTGTCTAATTTTGTATATTTAGAAATCTGAAAGTAAATTCATTGCTTTTGCTACCTCAGGAGCATGTTCGTGAAGCCTTAAGTTATTACAAGACAAGGGAGTTAAGCCTTTTTACTAGTTCATTTCTTGCTTAATGAGTTTAGTTTAAGGTTTTCATTCTGAACCTTTGAAAAAAAAATTGTTCAACCAGTGCCACTTGTTATAAAAATAAAAATTTGTGTGTACAGTTCAATGTACACATGGCATGTGCAAACATAGTGGTGTCCCTCTAGTGCTTAACCAATAGCTGAAACATAAGAAAACAGACAAGCACTTTAAAAAATCAGATGGTGTAGTAAGGATATATGAGTGTTTATACTCATTCAAATAATTTTAGGCTCTTTGTTTTCTAAAAATTGTACTTTTGTCTCTATTTATTCTTGGAAGGCATTTCCTTTTTATGGTTTAATCACATCCTAGAAATCTGGGCTATTTAACCCTCTCCTTTACCTCTCCTCAGTTTTGTGTTCTCTTCCTCCCTGTTTTAAAGAATAAACTTGTATCCAGAACCCCAAGGGGCCTAATGCTAAATTGGAGTAATCTATTTTGTTTTCCATACACATGTGACAGTTCATCTTTTTCAAGGTATTTTTTAAAAATCATGAAAAAGTAAAACGTATCCTAATATGATGATCATAATTGTTATTGTATTAATAGAATATAATATTATCATAAATGGGTTTATGTTTAATTATTATAAAATTTCTAAATATATTGGAATAAAGAGACATACAAGAAAGGCTTCTGTACTAACACGCATTATAATTTTGCCTACACTCTATGGCTGTTCCCATATTTTCCCTTGGACTGGTCTCCTGCATTTTACAAGAAAATTTTCATGTAACTTAATGAATCAGCCTTACTAAAAAGATTCTGTTTGATATGTCTGAGGATTTTTTGGATGTAAAAACCAGCATGATTTCAATCATACAAAAAAAAAATCCCTCTCTTTTGTAGCAGAAATATACTCACAAAACCATCCATAGCCCATTTTTCCTCTTTCAACTTGCTTGCAGATGTATGGGAGGGTGCTTTAATGAGATATATGTGGAGCATTAGCCGAGCTTCCTGGCTTTTATACACTCCTGTAGAATATAGTTTTAAAAATTTATATTTGTGTTGAATATAAAAAGAATGTCATCCTTGAGAATAAACACATCATTTCTTGTCCTTAAGAAGAAAAGCAGGAAGATAGGTACCAATTTTCAACATTGTTTAAAAAGATGCACTCTATTTTGAAATTATTTCAATAATCATAAGACTTCAACAGAAACAGATTTAGTTTAGCCTGTAGAGAGGAGAGAAGGGAAACTCCATACACACAGCTGTTACTTCAAGCCTTAGGCAGAACATTGACAGCAATCTGATTTGAAATTGAAAATATTGTTCTGAATCAGGAAGAGTGTATTTAAACCTCACATCCCTACTTTCAATATATAAAATTTAGTCATTACATAGAAAGCATGATAATTGGAACATCCACACACAAATTTGATTCCAAAAGCTGCTGCTAATTTAAAAAAATGAAAATTTTTTTTACAATTGGATTGTTCTTCATAGTACTGTCAGTTACAAACCAGTTTCTTCCATATAATGAGAAGACTTGTATGACAGTTTATTTACTTTGTAGACATAATTATTGACTCATTCTTATTCTTGCAGAATAATTATTTAGAACCCAAATATCATTACTTGTTAATTTGGAAATTAAAATAAAATACCACAATATGTTTAGTGACTTTGTCTTCCATTCCTAATTCATGTCTCTTGTGTACATGCCTAAATTGAAAAAACAAAAGTCTTCTCCACATTAAGGATTGGTGACTGCCCTATAGGAGGTATCATTACACACAAATAATCTCTGAGCTAATGAGAAGGCTTACTGTCATGTAAACACTACACCGAGCTCAGATGAATGAGCCTTGGCAAGATGAGTTTATTCTATGTACCATTACAGCAAGCACAGGTGTCAAAATAAAAAGAAGTAAAAATAGATGCATCAAATGATGGAATGCAAAACAGTAAATTATGCAGGAAGAGGGAACTACTTTTCATTTGAGAAAAATACAAACTGCATATTGGTGAATTCAGCTTCCTAGCATGTAAATGTATTTTTTGATCCATCCCTACTTCCTGGCCCTAAGATACCCTTTCAGTATACAAGATCTCAGTGTTCTACTTTTAGAGCAGGGAAATAAAAAAATATTAATTACCTGATTACACCTGATGCATAATGCCTGTACATAGAGTGGAAAAGGGCATTTGGAATCACATTTGTGTCTAGTTGAAGGAACCTTTTATTTGGAGGACAAGTGTTTTGAGTGAGAAAACACAGTGGTTTACTTTCCTAATTCTAAAAATACAAAATGCTACATCTGTTGTTCTTAATATCATGACAGAAATGACATGAATGAAATTAATACAACAGAAAAAAATTACACACAGCCAAGACAAACATAGTTATCAGTCAGAAAACATTCCGTCCACTCTCAAGCATGATTCTTCAAAGGACACCTACAAAATAATTTAAAAGCCAAACCTAGTAATAAAAATTCATGATTCTACTCAACTCGAAAGAAACACAGATTCTGTGGCTTATTAGATCCTTCCTGTAGACGACCCCTCTCAGCAACCAGGAGATCAGGCCCTGCCAAATAGGCTTATGAAAGGCAGATCTTGCTTGACTGCTCTGGGCTCCTTCTATGATAAGGTGACTCAGTGGATGAAAGAAAGGCTGTGGATGTCATCTCTGAACTTTAGTAAAGCCTTTGACAGCATTTCCAACAGAATTCTCCTGGAAAAACTTACTGTTCATGGGTTGGACAGGTGAACTCTTCACTGAGTAACAAGCTGACAGGTGGGATGAGCTCAGAGATTTGTGTTGATTAGTGTTACATTCAGTTGGTGGCCAGTCACAACTGCTGCTCCCCAGAGCTCAATGCTGTGGCCATCCTGTCTCATATCTTTATCTACAATCTGGATAAGGCACCCTCAGTCAGTTTGCAGATGATACCAAGTTGGGCAGGAATGTTGATGTGCTGGAGGGTAGGAAGGCTCTGCAGAAAGATCTGGACAGTTTGGATCAATGGGCCTGCACCTGGGTCACAACAACCCCAGGCAACTCTACAGGCTTGGGAGGCCCTGGGGGTGCTCGTCATGGCTGAACATGATTCTTCAGAGCGCTCAGGTGGGCAAGAAGGCCAATGGCATCCTGGCTTGTATAATAAATAGGGTAGTCAGCAGCACCAGGGCAGTGATCATAGCCCCATATTTGGCACTGGTGAGGCCTCACCTAAAATCCTGCATTCAGTTTTGGGCCCCTCATTACAAGAGAGACATGGAAGTGCTGGAGCATGTCTAGAGAAGGGCAGTGGAGCTGAAGAAGGGTCTGTAGCGCAGGTCTTATGAGGAGAGGCTGAGGAAATTTGGGTTATTTAGTCTGGAAAAAAAGGAGATTGAAAGGAGACTACATCCTCTCTTCAACTGAAAAGAAGTTGAAGCAAGGTGTTTTCTGGTGCTTGAAAGGAAATAGCTTCAAGTTGTGCCATCAGAAGTTTAGATTGGATCTTATGAAAAAATTCATCACTGAAAGGGTTGTCTGCATTGGAATAGGCTGTCTAGGGGAATGGTGGAGTCACCATCCCCAGAGAAATTCAAAAGATGTGCACATGTGACTCTTCCAGAGACATGATTCAGTAGTGGATTTGGCAGTATTAGGTTAACTCAGTTATCTTAGAAGTCTTTTTAAACCTAAGCAATTCTAGGATTCTAACTTTTTACTTTCTTTCTTAGAAAATCTAACAAGTATCAACTCTAGTTTCTTTCCATGTTCATTAGGTATCTCTGACTTTCTAGGTCAACATATATCAATCTCATATATTTATTATTAGCCATTGGGCTACTGTGGGGAAATTTTATAATTAAGAAATAAGAAAATCACACAAATTTGAATCTTATTTAAAATGTTTAAAAGAGAAACATGGTAATTAATGCGATTCTTTCACTCCTTATTGACTCTTAACTCCAGATATAGTAAAATCTGGAAAAGAGAAAAAAAAAAAAAACCCAAACAAAGAAACAAGAGGTAGGAGAGAAATGAAAAACTCCCTGCCTTTGAAAGGAACTGAAATACAGTGAAAATTTCTTTGATAAGATAATAAAATTTAAGTTATGCAGAAAGTTACAGGAAACCAATGTATGTAAGAGAGAAAAATAAAAATAAAAAAAAAGGAATTAGTTTTCCTTAGCTCATACCTGATAGCAGCAATTCCATATTGCTGTTTGTAAGTGTTGCATTTACTCTTCCTGAAGTTGCATTGAAACTGGTAACTGTCAAAGTCATGGGTTGCTTCTTGCTTTTGTAATTGTAAGATCCTTTCCATATATAATTTTTGGCAAATACATCATCAGGAACTATACAGATGAAAGCATGTGTCAACACATTTTGTGATATTTAGTACTTAAAAAGTCAAATAACCAACAAAATATATGATAAATATTAGCATTTTCTTTCCTTTACTCTTTATAAATCTACTAGGTTGTAATTTTCAGATATAAAACTAGAAACCTAGCATAAACTTTTATGAAAGAAATGTATTTGCACTGAAGACCACAACCACAACTACATGTTCATTTGCCTTTTTCCTAAAATATGGACCTGCCCCAGAATTACCAGTTTCACAAATTCTAAAAGCTTTAGCCAGAGAGCATATTCCACTCAATGTAGAATCTTTTCTATGCCAGCACAGACAGCTAGGGACATATGGCTAGCATGAAATTTTGTAGAAATTAGTATCTATTTAGATATAAAAAATTTTAATAAGCAATTTCTTGAAATGACATGAAATATTATAATAATTTTCTTTATTAACTATTCAACTTTTCTAATAAAAAGAATATAAGTTTTGTCTTGTCTTCAAATGTTAAAAAACATTATGCGCTTCACCAGGAGAAAAAAATAATTCTCTAATTTAAATTTAAAACAGACATAGTCTCCTGGGGAAAAAATACACTAGATTTATACCCTCACATTTAATACTTATCATTAGTGAACTGAAAAATTATTAATTTAAGTAATGCTATTTCAGCAAGGAAATAACGCCACCAAAACAACAAAAAGCTACCTGTGATGTAAAAATTGATACATGCAAATCTCTAAAATCTTAACATGAAATACCTTTCAAACAATTAAATTAAAAGTGATTTAGGATGGGCTTGCTACACTTTCCAAAGTAATGTATCAGAGTTACCCTTTAAGAATCACTATTTAAAATCAGCACTTTCACATTATTTGAAGTACTTCACACCGAACTTAAAGCTTTGCGTTCATGTGTGCATTGGCCTCTCATGTCAGATAAGCAGAGAGGAATATTTGCCCTTTTCTCTCTCAGGCTACCCCTAAATCCAAGACTGGGGCACACTGGGATACCCACAGCTTTCCTTCATCATTTATTTTATGCAATACAAAGACAGGTCTTCTACATGAAGGGTAAAGGAGCTTTCCTAATTTTTTTGTCTGTGTACATGTATGTATATTTGCTTGAAAAAACATGTACGTACTGGACCTGTAAGCAAGAAAATTGAATGGTGGAAATGCTCTGATGTTATTGATTTGTAGTCTGCCTGAAATATATTTTCCTACTTTTAGGAAAACTGATCTTTAAGTGCTATATTGGCAGTTAACTAGGATTGCACAAAATGAATGAAAATTTTCTGATTTAAAAACTTGATGCCTACCATTCTGCAGAACATCATTGAAAAACACTGTTTTGAATTAGTACATAAAATGTAAAAAAAAAAATCCTCCAAATCCCAATATGTTAAAGTACTACTTTTAAATCTTATTCATTATCAGCAGAAATTCAATCAGTTTATTATAGCCAAAGGTTAATTTAGTTAAGGACACTGCTCTTTTCAAAAAATCTCTTCAGTGGACAGAGAGCTTCTCTTGTCAGGATATCCAAATATGGTCTTCAGTAAATCTGTTAAAACTGGAGACTTGAGCCAGAATTCGAGAGATTACTTTGTCTCAGATAAAATCAGCTTTTTTTCTCTAAGTTCAAGGCTAATATGAAGTATTTAGGTAAAGCAATTTAAATTAGAGATATGTAAAAAAAGTGCATGACTGAAGAAAACTGCAAAACATCTGTAAATTATTTCAAGGTGAGTAGTACAGCTTCTAAATAGGTAAATTACATAGAATCTTACACAGAACACAGTGATTTCAGTGAAACCAATAAAACTCTTCTGTTACTACATAACAGAAATTGTATACAGATATAAATTACACCATATCATAGATGAGCTTCAAATTAGGGAATAATTCAATTATATTTTCCCCCTTGTTAATCCAGAGCCTCATCTAATATCCTTTACACATTCTAAACCACTCAGTGCAATCTCACTAAACTCATCCTCATTGTTTTTTCTACAGAAATGGTTTATAACAATAGAAGCCTTGGAGTACTTACCACTTAGTTTGGGACTTGGTGTTCCCAACGCTGGTCTGGGATCCTTCACTAATATTTTAGACCCAGCTGTTAGAAAGAATGAAAGATATAAAGAGAAATCAGTAGCAAGATGTTACTCAGAAACAATTAAAAAAAAAACCTATCATGGAATTTATTTGTTTAAAGGCATATAGGATGATGTTTAAAACTCAAATATGAGTGATATTTCAATTGGTATGAAACCTTAGTATCACAGGAGCACTGGCACACAAATTTCTTCTGTTCTCCCATATCCTCCTAAATCAGGCACATGGATGCTATTAAGTCATTTTCAGCTGTCAAACAGTGCAGGGTTTCACTTCAGAATCCATGTTTCAGAATTTACAGTCCTAGATCATGCATCTAATATGTGAGATGCCTTCTAATATAGCATCTAATCTTGGCTATGTCACTTGCATTAGGAACAGTGAACAGTGCATTGACTGCAGTGTAAGACCAAAAAGGGAAGACACACATAACAAAGGAAGCTTGAAATCATTTCTCTCCAGGGCTTAACTATCTTCAACAGTACTGAGTGAGACATCTTGTGTTTAAGACTGAAAACCCATAGGTATTGCTTTAACCTCTTAATATTGAAGGAGAAGGTCCCTGATTCTTTAAAGGATAACAACAGAAAGAAACAAGCAAAAGAGGCTGCCCAGAGTATCTCCAACTGCTCAGGTGATATGAGAACTGGAAGTTGGAGAATATAATTTCTTCTCTGCTTAGAGAAAAAACTCTCCCAGCACTGAGGATGATGAAATAAATGCACTAGGACTTTAAAATTTCCTGGAGATTAAGCTATTTTTTTTTAACTCATTTGGACTCATTGGAAAATAAAGAAGACAAATAATTCTGTCTCCTAATGTAAAATATTCTCATGTAGCAGTAGACTCAATTCCTTGCTCCAACTATGATTTCAATGTTTTGTATTTTGGGTCTTGGCCTTGAACCCAGGCCTTTTCTCTCCAACCCATGTTCTAAAAAAGTACACAAGAAAAGAAACTACCTTGCCCCTAAGATGAGTATTTTTCTGCATAAAAAGGAAAATTTTGCAAGAAGGATTGAGAATATTTTTAATGAGAATAAATTTTATCTTTTTTAAGAGGTGTTTTCTTGTCAAGTATGTTAAAACTGTCAAGAAGCAAGGGCAGGGTTGAAATGCAACCTAAGGTTCTCATGGACTGTTACTACTGACTGATTAACTTTTATTTCCTCACTGTTTTGAAAGAAACTTACTGAGCTTCACTGTACATTGTTGACCTGGAGGGCATGCTTCAACAGCGTATGGTTTCTGACTACATTAAATTCACATTAGAAATATCTGGATCACACTTTCCAGCTGGGTTTTAGCATAAAAAGATGATGAGTCAATTTGCCTTGTCAAGTAGAAAATTTTCTAGTCAAGTCCACAACTGAAATTTGAAACACAAAATAAAACCTAAATACAAACAGTAGATACAAATTCAAAGCTAAAAGTAGCTAACATGAAGTTTAAGTTTCTAAGTCCATATCCTTGTAATCTCAAGATTTCAATTTTGTATTTAAAGCATCAAATTCTAGTTTAATTCCCCTACATGTTCCTTTAGAGGTCTTAGCTCATTTTATTCCTTTTCATCTATTTATAAGACATTTTTGTGAAATTCACAATAAGAGGTGAACAACTTCTTCCAGCAGCAGCAGCAGAAAATTCTTGAATCAAAATACAATCTATGAATTACATTTGGCCTGCCATAATACTTTCCAACTACTGAACAAATCATAAGCTTCCTGGCTGCTAGCTTTCTAGCACTTTCCCAAAGCACTGCTTTATTTTCCCCCAGCACTTGCCTGGCATGCAATTCCAGGACACCTGTTTTTTAGTAATACAAACTATTCATTTCCTCTTTCCCGTCCAAGTAGCAGTGTTTGGCTAAAAAGCCTTTGAATGCCTCTGCAAGAGCCCTGGGGATAACTACATCTGAAACATTAGGTAACAATAATCTGAAAAGGCCTTTAATAATTCAGGAAATAAAATTCAAAACAGTTCTTAACACTTGAGTATATGCCTTATCCCACATGAAAACCACCTTGCTCACCATGACTTTGCTATGATGTTTTCCATGTCCTACCTTGAAAAACTGGGTAATAAAAATTAGGAACAAAGGTGGGAACTGCAAGGACAAAGTAGATACATTTTATTTCCTAGTAGTACACAGTTCCTTACATAAAAATATAAAATAATAAGTAACTCTTTGTATTAATTTCACACAGTGATTCGGACATCTTGGACTTTAGGCATCTTTCTCAAGAATTGCTACAAAATCATTCAATGATTTAGGTTGGAAAAGACCTCTACGATCTTAGAGTCCAATAGCTACCTAACACTACCAAGTGCTCCAGTACATTATGGCTCTAAATGCCACATCTACACATCCACCTCCACCATTTTCCCGGGCAGCCTGCTCCAGTGCTTGTCAACTCTTCCTAAATTTTCCTAAAAATTTCTCACAATGTCTAACCTAAGACTTGTCTGGCACAGCTTTAGGCCATTTCCTCTCATCACTTGTTAATTTGAAGAAGAGACCAACATTCTCCTTGCTACAACCTGTTTTCAGGTACTTATAAAGAGCCATAAGGTCTCCCCTCAGCATCCTTTTCTCCAGGATAAAGACTCAGCTTCCCCAGCCTCTCCTCATAAGCCTTCTGCTGCAAACCTTTCAGCAGCTTCATTCCTCTTATTTGGGAATAGTCCAGTACCTCAATATCTTTCTCAGAGTGAGGGGTCCAAAACTGCACACACTATTCAAGGTGTGGTCTCACTAGTGCCAGCTACTGAGTGACCACTAAGCAGGTCAGTTTGATACAGAAGAAGATTTGGTTCATCAAGCTGGACCTTCCTTTCATTAAACCACGCTGACTGGGCCCAATCAAATTGCTGGTATGCCTGTGCCAACTGCAAGTAAAGAAAAGCTCTGAAATATGACAGATGGCGGGTGCAGTGGGAAACAGACGAGCTTACCTTCACAAACTGGAACCTTCCCAGTCCATGTGCCATCAGACCTACAGGCTCTGTGCTCTGATCCTCCTGCCAAGAAGAAGCCTGCCTGACAAGTGTAAATCAATGTATAACCAAGTGAGGGAAGATCCATTCCTGCAACATTAGCATGACTTGGTGTTTCTGGTTGTTTACAGCTGTGAGCTACAAAGAAAATATAAAATATGCTTCTGTCAAAATGGTGAAAATATTTCTGAAAAGATAATATATGCCCATTCTGACAGTTAATTAAGAAAGTAAAAAATCAATAGAAATTACATATTAACATATTTTAATTCACATTCTAAATTACTATATAGCCTGTAAAATATCACCGTAAGTCAGTAAATACACCCTTAAACATGGACCTTTTAATTCCAAGGGACCAAGAACAGACTGAAATGCACTTGTGTGAACAAAATTAATTGTCTGCGTATGAGAACAGAAACAGCACACACCATACCAGACTTAAAAGCAATCATAGCTTCTGACTTGCACCACTTATGATATCTATGTAGCATTGTATAACAGTTAAGTAAATGGTCAGTTGGAAAACACTATGAAAAGTCAAGGAGAAATTTATGGTGAGTTGTAAATATCTGAAAAAATTAGGTTACCATTTCTAATGTCATATGAAGAGTCTTATCTATTTAACAATCACCAGAATATGGGATTTATGTGTTATCTCAAAGCATAACTCCAAGAGAGGAGTTCACCCTCCACACTGAGCTACTGATTTGCTGTTTGTTTAAGATTAATGCTAGCCTAGCACCAGCTGAAATAATAGTAATGCTGTTTCCTTCTGTGGATATGTTCTCCATTCACTGGGTCATTCTATAGGGTCAGACCTTACAAAATAAGACTATTTCCAGAAAATACAGCTGACTAGCTGAACTAGAAAGATTAACCATGATCTCATGTCTTCAGTAAATTATCATTATTTATCGAAGTGTAACAGATCTAGGAAATGAAGTGCTGCTGTCTATATTCAAAAAAGATTGTCTCTATTTCAGATTCAAAAATTTCCAATTTCAAACACTTTTTTCACCATCTTAAAATACTGTGTCTCCTTGGCTGGGAAACAGTTCAAACTCTTCACTAGAACTGGTTTTAATTATATACTTTCCTGTGTATTTTAGAATAGGGCCATCTGATATGTCCTATTCTCACCACCTCCTCTCTGAGTTGGAAGGGTTGCACCCTCTTAGATAGAAATTGACTTTGGATGAAGATCTGCCTATTTTATCTCTTTTTTTTTTTTAAGTTAGATTGTTATTATACAAAAAATCACTCAGAATCATATTTCTAGCTGCTGTAAGCTAGTAATGCATATTTCTGTTAACTTTTAGTTAATAAATGCATATAGATTAACTTTATGACAATGTTACTGCAGCTAAATAATCTAGATTAAAAAATTGAGGAAAGAAGAAAATTAATAATTTCTTACGTATACATTCTGGCTGGATGCCACTCCATGTAAGATCAGGAAGGCAAGTTCGTGTTGTTGAACCATGGAGCAGGTGTCCTTTTTTACACTGAAATTGAACAACATTTCCCACCTGTTGAAAAGTAGAAAACACAATAATATTGTTATGAGCAACTATCAAGCTGGAATTTTTTTCCTAAATTTGATCACTCCTTCACATAATACAGACTTGATAAGTTGTGATTCTCTTTCTCTGGAAAGTAAATTAATTTCACAGAACAATTTGATATGAAATAAAAAACTGCTTCATTCTCAGTAGAATTACTCTCCCCCCAAAATTAGATCCACCATGGAAGAAAATCGAATCCTCATCATCTGTGGTCTCTCTAGTGTGTTGCTTTGGGCCTGGAACAGTTGATGAACTGTGAGTTTGGAAATAAAGCTTATGGTGCCTTCCCCACTCTGGGCCAAAAGAGGGCCAGTTGGGCAAAATTGCCACAAACAAGGGAAGTCACAGAACTGAAATGAGTATTAGATTCTGCTGGACTTTTGCTGAACTAGATCCCCCTTTGGGGAATGCTGGATATATTCACAGATTATAATGAGAAATATATAGGGGCTGGTCAACAACACTGTCTCGTGCTTCAGAATGTTCCTATGATATTTTAATTTTTTTTTTTTGATGAGAGGAGGTAAAGAATAACAGCTCTTCATACCACTTTGATAATAGAAACTGGAACACAAGTGCATTACAATTTACAATAGCAATTCATCTGAGATTAGCTTTTAATCATTATCTTTATTATGGGTATGTGTTGCATAAAAAGGAAAATAGAATTCTTACAGTTTCTCCACAAACATAAAGTGGAATAACTTGTTCAGCATGTCCAGTCATGGTGAAATTGATGAAAATGCAAATAATTCTTAGTTTCCATCAAAAGCAAGGAAATTAGATTAGAAGTACATAATTCAGAGAGTATTGTATTACCTAGTGTGAGTGCTTAACTCAAATATTAAGGTGCAGAGATAATTTCTACTGTTCTGCAGTGCCCTGTATTAATATATTTATCAGCTCATGTTTAAACAAGAAGTTGAAAACATTAAACTATCTGTGACAGCACATTTATAGTTCTGGTTTGGGTATGATTTTTTAATTATTTTGCTTAAATGAATAACACTTGATTCAGACTGATGCTCAAAGGTAAAATGTGGATTATTTCTTGATAGTTTAGTACCGGCAAACAGCATTTCACTGCTACAAGTATTTATTTGAAACTTTATAGTACTATTCCATTTCAGCTCAAGTTTCTCATCAGAATGAAATTTAATAATAACCCATGAACTACAGATAGTAGCTCATCAACACAGGATGTTATTTAAAATTCATCTCCCTTTATTTTGCTCTTTTCTGTGTTCACTGGACTATGTAATTACTTGTTAAAGATTTTGAAGGAAATACACTAAATCACTAGCATGATTAAGCACAAAGTAGTAAAGTACTACAAGTTTTAGAAATTGCACCAAGTAGCTATAGAAGACCTTTTTTTTATTTCATGGTAAAGATCTTAGTTAAAACAATCACCATCAATATATTACGTTAAAAAGTAGTAGCCTTAAGAAAGATGTGTTCATATGACTACATCAGTGGACAAGGGAAGCACTACAGATATCATTTTTCTGGACTTCTGTAAAGCCTTTCTCAAGAATCCCCCAAAACATCCTTCTCTCTAAATTGGACAAAGATTGATTAGATCAGTAGACTGTTAGATGGATAAGAAAGTGATGGGACAGTCACATCCAGAGGGTAGTGGCCAATGTTTCAGAATCCCAGTGGACATCAATGACACATGCTGTCACTCAGGGTTCAATATTGGAACCAGCGTTATTTAATATCTTCCTTAACAACATAGGTGAAGGGATTGAGTGCACCCTCAGAAAATTCACAAATGACACCAAACTGAGTGGTGAGCGTGACACATCTGAAGGATGAGATCCATCCAGATGGACTTGGACAAACTTGAGAAGTGGCCCATGAGAACATCCTGAGTTTAGTATGACCAAGTTCAAAGTGCTGCACTACACCTTATAGTAGGGGTGCACTGGGATATGAACACATCGAGAGCAGCCCTGCTGAGAAGGACTTGGAGGTGCTCCTGGATGAGAGGCTGGACATGAGACAGCAATGTGCACTTGCAGCCCAAAAAGCCAGTTCTATCCAGGGACGCAACAAAAGCAACGTAGGGCAGCAGTTGAGGGAAGTGATTTTGTCCCTCTACTCTGTTCTGATGAGACCTCACCCAGAGTCCTGTGTCCCACTTTGAGTGTCTCAGCACAAGAAAACCACGGACTTGTTGGAGGAAATCCACAGAAGGGCCACCAGAATGTTCTAAGGGATCCTCCTCTGAGAAAAGGCTGAGACAGATACATTTGTTTAGCCTGGAAAAAAGAAGGC
Source organism: Molothrus aeneus (assembly GCF_037042795.1). Taxonomy (NCBI): domain Eukaryota; kingdom Metazoa; phylum Chordata; class Aves; order Passeriformes; family Icteridae; genus Molothrus; species Molothrus aeneus. The sequence goes on along the minus strand of NC_089646.1, from coordinate 139,327,761 downwards.
TTCATTCTGACCTAATTGTGGTCTTCCAGTAACTGAAGGGAGCCTACAAGAAACCTGGAGAAGGACGGTTTACAGACACGTGTAGTGATGGGAGAAGAGGGAACAGATTCAGAAGAGAGTAGGTTTAGACTAGATACTAGGAGGAAGTTCTTTGTTGTGAGGGTGGTGAGAAACTAGGACAAGTTGCCTGGAGAAACAGTTGAGGCCTCATACCTGGCTGTGTTCAAGGCCAGGCTGGATGGGGCTCTAAGCAACTTATCCATGGTGTCCCTATCCATGGCAGGGGGATGAAACTAGATTATCTTGAAGGTCCCTTTCAACTCAAACCATGCCATGATTTTATGGTTTCACAAGAGACACAACCTTTATATATTTAAGCACCAAAGCAGCATCAAAAATGCAGCAGCTGCCCAAGGGATGAGGATGTTTAAGTGCTGCCATGCTGTTCAAGATTACAAATAAATGAAAATAATATTAAAATTACCCTGTAATAAAATACATTATACTAATTAATTATATAGGATATGTATAGTAATTATTAAACAAATAAAAGAAATTTTTTAAAGTTTTGCGGTTTACTTTGCAATATTCTTGCGGCAGAGGCACCAGATGGCGCTACAATACAGTATTCTATGCTGAAAAACATCCCAGCCCTGAGATGTTCAGGCTTGTTCTAAGTTTGATTCTGTAGCTCAAGTAGAAGCATGAGTACTCTGGACAACGGTGTTTGCATCCAATAAAAAAAAGTAGTGCTTGATGTCTGTTCTATACCTGCCTTTTCTATAGTGTCAGTTATAGCTTGTATAGTCCCAAAATTAACTAATAATAACTAAAATTAATAATAACTAAATTATAGCTTGTATAGTCCCAAAATTAACTAATAATAATTAACTTTTTTATTTTTTCTTTTTTTTTTTTTTGGTAAACCCCAAAGAGTGTATATTTGTTATTCTCTAACAGGAGAATCTGAGAAGAAAATTTATAAATCTGAGAAGAAAATTAATAAACATCAACCTCATTCCATTTACAACGTACTCTAGATAATTTTTTTCACCAAAAAAGATGAAAATAATGTGTAACAATTATCAAAATAATAAGTTATTATCCTTCATATTTCTTACATTTTTTGTAAGATTGGAAGATACTTCTAACTCTCATGAGTTACTCTACAGTCGAGTTTTTTCTTAGATTTCAGTCCACCAAAGAACGTAAAAATACTCTAATAAATTTCTTCATCCCCAGTAATTTTTGCTGAAGAATTGAGAAGCTGAATTGAGAAGAATTGAGAAGGGAATGCCAGTTATTTATCTTCAGTAACTTTAAGCATCACATTTTAAGTGAATGAAAACATGCCTCATTAAGTCTTTACTAAATCTGTAGTTTCGTAACCCACTAATACATTATTGCCCTTATGACAGGGTTTTGAGTTTGCAAGACTGCTGGGCAGAAGCTTGACAGGCTTCCTTTGTCGGAAAGTTTTGAGCTGCCTGGAGTTTTGTGTTTATTTCAGTTTTGTTTTGTTTCTAAACTTGCTTCAGCTGTAAAATTTAAATTTCTTGTGATCAGGTAGCTATGATTAGGTTTTATGCCTTTCTCTATCTTTGTATGGCCCAACCACAGATTATATCCATAGCAGAAAAAAAAATGAATCTAGTATTGCAGAATGAGCTATTTCCCACAAAAATGATGTGGTACAGGGAAATATAGGCCTGGTCTTGGAATGACAGCAAAGCCCTTGAGAAATGCAGACAGCAGGATACTCTGAGGATGACTACAGTGTGACTATGATAAAAGATGCAACACAGTCTTAGCACTGGAGATCCTGTTGCTGTGAACAACTCACCCTTAAAAACATACAGGCCTGGACAGGATCAGATTTCAGAGGTAAAAAAGACAACTATATAACATAGGTGAAATGTACCTTACAGTATAGCTTGAAATACATGTGTATGATAATGAGCTGTAGTGTGAGTGGTGTAAAAGTGTATTAGAAACATTACAAATAACCTCAGGGGAAACATGGATGACAAAAAACAAAAAAGAAAAAGAAAAATCATATTCGTGCCAGTGAAGCACTCCAGATTGTGACCCTAACACACTGACAGCAGAGACCTCAGGACAATGAGAAGCAGGAAAGTACATGGTGTCTGATATGGCTTAAATTACATTTTCATTGATGCAGTGGTGGTGCCAACTGTGCTAATAGAGAGAGCTATACTGTGGTAGTAGAGCACTTCTCTTGGAACTTCATCTTACAATTTAATCAACAATGAAGTTTTTATAAGCATTACATTAACAGAATGAGATTATTTGTAAGGCTGCTCAACATCTGCAGATCAAGTTTCATATAGAATTTCATAAAATAGAACCCAAGAGCTATCAGAGGGCTATCACTACTGCATTGTGTCCATTTTCCTTTTTAAATTAAGACTGCTCTTTGACTCAGTTTAGGCCTCAATATAAGGGAAGATAGCTGAATTTCCACAAAACATGTTGGAAAAGTATGAGAAGTAGCAAATCTTATATATATGACTGACTGATCTAAGCAGTCCTAAACTGTTTCTTCAATTGAGTAGTACCTTGTGTTACAATAGCTTATGGTGAAAGTGCTATAAGCACTTTTCTGTTTCTAGCAATATAGCTGAAGAAGTATTTCAAACCCCACAGTTTCTTTCCAAGGAGTGATTTATTTTCCAGGTTACAGATGAAGTCAGTATTCACTAAGTTCTAAAGTTATTTTGTCTCCATTGTAACACACTGCTAAGGTAGATTTGTCAAATAAAATGGCTCAGATGAAAGGTAAACATCCTAGATGGATGTATTCATAACAATTAAAGCAGATGATGCTACTCATTTCCTTGCCATGCCAGATATCCAAGTAGAACTAAACTGCTATTTTGATGTCATTTGAACACATAAGAAACTGCTTATGCCTGAAGAATTCAATACTGAACAATAAAGTCCCTGCAAAATTCTGTGGCTTCATTTTCTACAAAGCTCTTTTTTAACAGTTGAAACATCATTCAAATGTGATGTGGTGATACTGGTGCTGTTGTTTGTGCAGGTTGTAGGTTCCAGGAGGTCAGGTTTAGACACGCCTTTTAGTCAAGCCTAGAATTATCTTGTGTTTGCCTGAACTTTCAGTCCAATCAATGAGATAGGAAAACAGATAATCAAGAGTAGGGGAAAAAAGAGGAACAAAGCAATGGTGCTGTGGAAGCTCATAACTTGATATCAGAGTTGTGAAAAGCAAGTGTCAGTGAGTGATTTTTGTCAGATAAAAGAAGTAGAGCCATTTGATGAAGAGTACTTAAAACAGTATTCCACATATGAGAACTTCAATTCTAAGTGTAAGGCTACAGCTTGGTATTTTTTATGAGACAGAGAAATAAATTTAAACTTTGACAATTAATTAAGTTACCCTACTAATATTAATTTAAAGTATTTAAGAAAGTTAAAACAAAACAAACAAAACCCAAATAAAACAAAACAAAAAACCCATATCTGTATTTTGGAACAATTTATAATTATTCTTTACCTTCCCGCTATGGATAGAAGCAAAAATCCCTATTATCCCATTCCCACAGGAAGTTAATTATAGCATAATATACATTAATTAACAATATTTTTGTGGTTTTAAAGGAGTCATAACATTATACCATATATGATAATGCAAAAGTTCTTTCTGGGATCTACAGACAATAACTTGTGTAGAACCAATCATTTTCACAATTGTTTCTACCCAATCAAGAGCTAAGCTCAGCTTCATCTGTATGACTAATACTTCTACCCAGTTATGTATTAACTAAGCAATCATACTTAGAGTAATCAGAAGTTGCACATTTAGTTACAACATAAAATCAAATTCACTGTGTGAACATGAGAATAAATTGCTGGTTGGGTAAGGAGAGTATAGCACCTACACCTGGGCACTAACCTTATAACTGCTTACAATTTTTCTTTTTTGTTTTTTTATTCACAGGGTTGTAAATTCTGCCAGCATTTATACTTATTTTATGAATGATTTGTTAATTGACATTTTGCTTGATATTTTTACAGTTCCATGCTAGCTGTTAGTGATATTTCACTCACAACAACTACAGCACAAGTGAGACACTGATCTTCTTCAATGAAAGCTCATTAATATGTGAAACTGTGATAATAAAATCATAGAAAATGCTTAATAAATTATTTCTTTGATACATAGTTGAATAAAGAGTTGTCCCCTAGGATAAAATTGTATTATAACCAAGCCCCTATGTGTTGTATCTTGACAAAAAGCAGCATTTTCATTTCCTAGAGAAAAGTTAGACAATTTTATAATCCCTTGCATATGATTGTGAAAACCCAAATATTGCTAAAAACCAAGCCAGAGTAGTACTGCATAAAGGCCACCAAAAGGATAAACCAAAGAAATTTTTGGTCATGAAACTTTCAAAAGGAAATTTCTTTCTTTCTTTAGCTACAATTTGCTTTTAAATTTGTAAATTTGTAAATTTTAGTTACAATTTGCTTTTAAATTTGTAAATTTGTAAATTTTTTTGTAATTTAAATTTGTAAATTTGTAAATTTTTTCACCCAGCCCTTTCTTGCATTTCCAGCAAACTGCAGTTTTTTATTCTCCTCCTACTAGACAGAGACCTCATAAAGCTGTGGAGCTGCTAGGTACTCGTCTGTTCATCCCTCTTCATGTGCCTGGAGCTTTTAGCCCTGACATCAAACACAGATGTCACAGGATAGATTGGGCTCTCTCTTTGTTCACAAGATTCCGAGCAAATTATAAGGTACATTTTTGCATCTCTAAACCGTTCACTCATGAAAACATCTCACTGACATAAGTGTTTTGTGTGAATCAGAAAATCAGCAGTTCAAAATAATTTTCAGTTTCTCAAGTCTTTTTGCAACAGAAACATAGGTAAGCACCATTTGTCACAACACAGCCTTATATAAAATATGGCAAACAATCTCCAGGAAAGCATCAGGCAGAGCAGTGAAAACAGGTCAAAGAAGGTTTTTCTTCTCCTCTAGCCCCAGTGAGTCATAAGTGAGTCCTGGGTCCAGTGCTAGGCTCACCAGTGCAAGAGAGACAAGAACAATACTATTCTGGGTCCAGTCATGGGCCACAAAATTGATTAAGGGATTACAGCATCTGAAATACAAGGCGTAGCTGAAAGACCTGGGGTTATCCAGCCTGCAAAAAAAAAAAACCTAGGGGCAGGACAAGCAACAGAAGCAGATTTTTTTTCAGTGATGCCCAGAGACACAACAAGAAGAAATAGGTATAAATTGAAACATACAAAATTCTCTTTAAAACTAAGAAAAAAGTGTTCATTTTCACTGTATGGATGATCAATTTGGCACAGGATACCCAGAGGCATTGCTGAGTCTCCATCTCTGCAAATATTCAGCCCTCATAAACCTGTTCTAGCTGATCTATTTTGAGAAGGGGGAGTGGACTAGAAGTACTCCTAACAAGTCTGGAACTCTGTAATTCATTTGTGGTTCCAAACAGATTTTCTCTCAGGAAAAAAGGCCTGGTTCTTATAGTATGTCTATACTAGCAGTTTGACACACAGTATACACACTTTTGAGGAGAAAAAAGCCTATTTAATAAATTGTAGGAAGCACTTATATATTGGTGGGAGATACTGAAAGTCTTCAAAGTGAAATCAAGCAGAACTTGATCACAAGTTTTTCATGTAGTGCATTGCTGATAGGGACACAGGGCTAGTGTAATCCGACAGGTAGAAATAAGGAAACAGAGCAACACAGAAGCAAACAACTCTAACAGAAGCAGTCTCTGAACCTCTAATCAGATGTTTCTAGACTTTCAGGTAGTACAAAATATTGAAATATTTATGCTAGTAAATTAAAAAAAAAGTATACTTTACCTGATAGCCAAATGTGTTATTTTGTGACCCATGCCTTGGGACTCCTGGATTTTCACATGCTGTGCGAGTAGGTTCTAAAAATGTTGCAATATATTAAAGACAAAACAAATTACAGTATTTTAATGAAATACATGATTCTATGACAAAATTAAGCTTGCTCAGCAACATGCAATTATAAAGCCAATCACAAGGACAAAAATAAAGTGATTTGATTCTTAGAGAGTATAGAATAACACCAAGATAATGCAGAATAACAGAAAAATCCTAGATTGACTTAGCAAGAAGAGGAATAATAAGCATGAAAAGAAATTTCAATTCATGAACATAATTATACCAATGCATCGAGGAGAAGAACCACTCCATGTTCCATCTGCTTGGCAAATCCTGGTGTTAGAGCCAACCAAAATAAAAGGAGGGTTGCAGCTGAAAGAGACTTCTGACTGATAGATGAAGCTTTTGCCTTCTCTTTTCCCTTGAGCAGGTACTCCAGGGTCACCACAAAATTTTGCTGTGAAAAAAGTCATGATAGAAATGGAATGTGGCATTTATTTAAAAAAAATAACACTTAGCTGAACTAAGTGAAGAAATTACTCAAAATTTTGTATTTATTTTATTAAACACAGGTCAAGTATGAAAACATTTAACAGGAATTCAGAGAGACTAGATATATAATATTTAGTCTGCTAGATTCTATTAGTTCTGATAGTTGTTCAAAATTACTATATATTGTGCTTGATCAGTACCTCACACTTAACATATCAATCTGACAACTTATTTCATTAAAGTCCAAATAGTCACAATTCCTCCATGCCCCAAACCACATGTGTCTGAAAATCTTTAGAGAGCAATCAAAGAGTGTATCAAACTTCCATGTCAATCTTCCCTCCTCTCCTGCTTTCTTGGCACCTACCCAGTGCTCAACATTTTTGTATGATTATAGAATTTAGCAGATAGATTTTAGGAGTCATAAAGTCCTGCTTCCTCATCCTTCACTGAAAGGCAAGATTTGGTATGTATGGAAGCACAATACTTGAAAGTTAGAACAGTTAACAATAATGAAACACCAAAAAATATCCCATAGTAAAGAAACTTCTGTAGCAATTTAAATGTCAGATACTAATAAACTGCAATTAGACAGGGCAAATTTCACTCATAAAAATCTGCTCTTAAATGGATATTTTTACCTTATTCCTATCACCTAAGGATTCCTTATGTCTATAGCATGTCATAATTGAGTAAATGCACTGTTAGCAAATTTTCTGTCCTTCTTCTGCTCTGGGAACTAAATGGACTGAAAACTTAAGATGCAGATTAAGGTACTTCTGGAATTGGAGGGCAAAATAATCTACCCCTTGCATCATGATCACCTCTGTAAAATAAAAAGAATGATGATTTTCATAGGTGAACCCCTCTGAAGGAATCAGAGAACCCAATATGCCAACCAGACCTTACTCACAGAGAAGCCTGCTGCCTCTCTGGAGCTGGGACATTACTAGTAAACTCTCTAGTCTGCTTATTATCTGCTGCTCTTTATGGCCACAGCAATGAGGTAGCAAAGAGTAGTGCCAGGGTAACCAAAAGAGATTTCAGGCTTTAGCACAATTGTTTGAAGGATCAGGAGGACATCTAGTGTTTTCTTCAATCCTTTCAGTATCAGGGAAGAATACTGAAAGGAACAGGCAGACTCAACTGATCAACAGATGGCTCTGAGGATGGTGTCATCAGAGGAACTTTAGGGGTTTTGATCATATTATGGTCTATACAACATCAGATCAATTGCTATTCAATGGCAGTCAGAACTCTCTTTTCAGAGAGAGAAAAATGGTTTTTGTGCAGGAGTTAGAAGAGCTGACCAGTACAATTTCAAACTACACTGGAAGAGGGAAAAGGACAAAATCCGGTTCATCTGTGAAAAGCAATGGGAAGGCATGCCAGAGTTTTAGCATTAGTGAGAACCTTCAGTCTTCTCCATGAGGACCTAGAAGCCTTGATTCAGCCCATGAAATATGACATCCTTGGCACAAGCAAAACTGGTGGGATCAGGCCTGTGTCTGTGTGCCAGTATGGAGGGTTGCACACTCCTCAGGAGCACTAGGCAGGGTAAGTGAGGTGGGGATGAGGCAGGGGAGAGGGGTGTCAAAGCTTGCTGTTTGTTATGTGTCCTGGGTTAGGAATGGTACTTCCAAATTCAGGGCCCCCCACTGTGATTCCCCAAAAGCACCCTGCTGCTCTCTTTCACTCCTCTTGGTCTGTGTCGGGCTGGGGTGGAGAATTACAGGGACAAAAGGCAGAGATCATGGGTTCAGATAAGAACAATTTACTGGCAACAGCTATGAGATAAAAAAACAAACAGTAACAGCAACAATATTAATTACAAAAGTATACAAAAGAGAGGCTGATTTACTTGCAAAATATTTACTGCAGAACCCGATCTGATCACAGTGTATTTTTCCAACTGAAAAGACCACCTTTCTCCTCAGAAGTCCCTTCCCCCACACTTGGCAATGATGTGAGGTGTTGTAGAATAACACCTGGGACTTAGCCCTGCCCCCTCCCAGCTACTGCAAAAATTTAACCCTGTCCTGGACAAAACCAGGATATTATGGCATGCTAAGAGCCTTTGGTAAGGATTAAGGGACGCACAAAAAAGCAGATGTTGTTATGGGTGTCTACTATAGGACACATACTCAGGATGTTGACACTGGAAAACTACTCTTCAATTAACTAAGGGAGACCTCTAAATCAACTTCTGCTGTCCTTTTGAGGGACTTCAACCTGCCAGATGCTAACTGTGAATACCACACAGCTGGTACAAACAGGTCCAGAAGAATCCTAAAACACCTGGACTCAAAAGGTAGTGTGTTTGCTGCTGACACTAAATTGGGAGAACCTGTTGACTCGCTTGAAGGCATCTGTGTCCTATGAAAAAATCCAGACAGACCAGAGGACTGGGCAATCACCAACGATATGAAGTTTAAAAAGAACAATGCACCTGGGCTGGGACAACCCAGAATAAGAAAACACTGCTGGAGAGCAGCACTGCAGAAAGAGACCTGCAGGTTCTGCTTGGTGACTAGTTGAATATGAGCCAGCAGTGCCCTGGCAGCCAGGAGGACCAACCATGTCCCAGGGGTATCAGGGGCAGCATTGACAGCTGGGCAAGGGAGGGAATTGTCCCACTCTGCACTGGGGCAGCCTTGCCTTGAATGTTGTGTGAAGTTTTGGGTGACACAATATAAGGATGCAAAGCTATTAGAGGGCAGCAATGAGATGAATGCAAATGAGGGCAGCAAAGGCAGTGAAGGGCCTTGAGAGGAAGCCACATGAGGAATGTCTGAGGTCACTTGATTTGCTCAGCCTAGAGGAGGAGATTGTGGCGAGACCTCATGGAGATCTTCAGCTTCTTCATGAGACAAAGCAAAATGACAGGCACTGATCTCCTCTGTGTGGTAACCAGTGACAAGATGCATGGGAATGATATGAAGGTCAGGGAGGTTTAGGTTGTATACCAGGAAAAGGTTTTTCCCCCAGAGCGTGGTTGGACACTGGAACAGGGTCAGGGAAGTGGTCACAGCACCCAGCCTGATAGGTCTTGAGAAATCTTTGGACAGTGCTCTCAGGTACATGGGTACAACTCTTTGGGTTGCTCTGTGCTGGGCCAGCAGCTGGACTTCATGGGTCTCTTCCAAATCATTATATTCTGTGATAATTCTATGATTTGAAGTTATATCTGCAGTTAGGAATTTTTTGGCATACGTCTACATTTTTCCCATCCATTGCCAAACTTATAAAACCAGTAATACTGAAATTACTGCATGAGTAATTAAGCAAACAAATTTACCAAGTCATAGATGACAAACACCCAACCAAGTACATGGTCATATTCCATTCTGAATAATTATTCTATGTCATAACTGTACCTTGCACATCTTCAGCTACAGGCTCTATGGAACTAAGCTAGGAAATAAATTTCTGATGTCAGGAACTGCTTATTGAGAATGACTTTCACCAGCTCCCCTTCATTTCTGCCAGATGGCAACTAGCTTAAGCTCTTCGACAAGCACTGGCTGCCAATTGTTTTCTCTTGCAGGCCAATGGATAACCATTGCACATCAACAACATTCAGTTAATGTAATCTGCATGAAATAGCCTTTAATTCCCAGGCAGCTGCATTCTGTGCTAAATATACCTTTAAAAAGTTTAAAGGTAGACCCCAATTTTCAGAGTATACTGCAGTATTGAGTATTCCAAGTTTAAAAATCATAAATAACTTGTGGTATTTAAAAATGAATGAAGGAGACCATTTTTCAATCAAGAACAAATCATGAAAATAATTTTTCATAGTCTCTGATATGCACAGTATAGTGGACTCTAGAAGAGCTCTACATAGATAATTTAAGTAACAAATAGTGGTCTTGCTCTTTTTCTTGCAGAAAAAAATGCCTTTCATCGTGCTCCACCTCTGGCACACAGAGTTTCAGCAGCAGTCAGAAACTGATGATATGAGAATTTAATTGGAAAAAAAGGAAAAGAAAAGATGGTCTATATATGCTTTCATGGTACGGGGATATAGTCAAAATAGAGAAAATTTTTGACAGGGAGAGATGAAAAATGAAAAAAAAAATAGTAAAAGAAAATAGAAGTGCATTTTGCAACATTTAGCAAGCTACCTGGCAAGCACAGCTACTTGGCAAGTTCAAATTAAATTTCAGAGACTGTAAAGCCATGAATAAGATTAGATCCTCTTCCAGTTAGACTCCTTTTTGAAGACTATTGCAGAGTGGTATAATTATTCTGCAAATAACTACAAAACCTCCTTCTTCAGTGCAATCAATTGAATATCTCTCAGAAAAATCACAATCACTTTTAATGAATAGGATTGGATACTGTAATGAAATTTTTAGCAATATAAGAATCCATCAATGTTATTTATAATTTTCAGATTAATAAAATTACCTGCATAAAATATGAAAAATAGATAATTGTCACAGAATTACCCAGGGCCTAGCCAACATTACAGCCAGAAAAATTTCTCTGTGACATCACAGGAAGTTTAGGATGAGTATGAGGAAATAAAAGGGATTATAATGAAAGTTACTTTATCACAAATGTAGCTGGATCTGAAAACAAGATAGAACGTTTTAAATTTGAATTGCCTCGGATTATGTTGTACACCTTGCCTGTAATATTTTTTTTTTTTGCGTCTGTGTCTAAAGACTCGTATATGCTCACATAGGGTTTACAGATATTCCCATTACCTTCTCAATCTATTAGTAACATTAAAATTTTGGAAAATTTTAGAAATTTTTAGAAGGATTGTAATTATCCCAGGTTTGAAATTAATTGAGCCATTGGGGGAGGGAGGGAAAAAAAAGTGAAAACTTCAAAGAGAAAAAAACCATAATACAGCAAAATACAGACAATGATGTGAATACATACGTAAGCACTGAGGTACTTCACCACTCCATGTTCCATTCCCAACACAAGTCAAAACAGCAGGAAAAGAGAGTTCATATCCTGGAGAGCAGACATAACTAATGCTAAATCCCCAGTCCAAGTTTGTTCCTTCCAACCTTCCATTAGAGATCTGCGGAGGAGTTGGGCAGGTAACAGCTGCAATAATATTCAAAATAATTAGGGCCAGCTGCTGTAAATATCCCCGGTGTACACAATTACTAGAAGAACCATATGGGCTAATTTCACCTTTTTTTAGAGGACAATACAGTCAGGGCATGCTATCTTTCTCACTGTATTCTTGCCGCATTTCCTGAAGTTAGTACGTCTGGTTTCCTTCATTTAGGAGGCAGTGGATGATTGATGAAGTGTCTTAAATAAACCAGGGTATTGCATCAAACCAAATAGGAAGACTACCTAAAAATCAGTTTGGAAACTGACGTGTACAACATTTAAGATATGTCTGGTAATCTACTACAATTTTTTTTTCTCTGTTAAGACAACATAGAGTACAACCATATTTTATTAGTGTGGCAATAATAAAATATTTTCTTCCTGTTGACCAGCTTAGGCATTTGCTAGATTTAACGTGTAAGGATGAAATTCCAGGATAACTGTTCCAAAATATTACTTGAAATCCTGTTTCTAAGTAGCACAGTTTGGTTACTATTTGCTTTGTGAGTAGTTCATCATCAAAAAGCATCTAGTTGCTAGTAACAGGGAGAAAATGTAAAGATTTGCAATTCCTTGAAACTGTTAGTATTGCTACCTCTAAGAAGGCCAACAAGAAGTATTTCAGTATATTTTGTAATTGCCAGGCCTCCTAGGAAAAAATGGAAACATCTTGTACTTGGTTGTAGGACAGAGGACTGAAAAACAGTACAGGAGGGCAGTAGAAATAAAGAGATATAGCTGTTGTGATGAAGATAAAAGTGTTATTCACTGGATAGTGGTATAGTAACAGACAATTGCTAATTGAAAGCTTAAGGGAAAAAATATTAAGGAAATTAAATTAAAGAAAACCTGAACCAGAAAGGGAAAGGATGAAATTTAGACCAATTTGATAGAATTAGGTAGACAAAAGGGCAAACTGTGCTAGCAAAAGAGAAAGAAAGCAAAAAAAATCTAATACAATTTAATCTGGTAAAGCCATTTGGGATAAATGAGAAGATGTGGTGATTAAAAATCGAGCAGAGAACACACAGGTCACAACAATGGAGGAAGTTAAATGCTGCACCCATAATCTTTAAACTAATGTTTAGAGTAGCTGTCATCTTGCTTAAAGGCTTAAAATAATTCAGAGTTACTAGGTGAAATATTTGCATTCAAATATGTATTTGAATGCAACCTGCAGAGGGTTCACTAGGTACCATTTATACATTTTTGTTATTCTCTTCAGTGAGAGAATCTCAGTTATGTAGACCATAAAAATTCTTTACAGCAGCATTCATGGCTGTTTGAGAATACTAGTATCAAATAACCCTTTACTAGCCAGTAAATCAAATCTAGATTTTGGGACCTTAGTTTTGTCCCAGAAAAGGACATGATAGCTTTTGCCACACTTCTATGATGTTTTTAAAAAAGGAATTCAAAATAAGTGCTCTAAGCAGCAGAATTCTGTCTTCATTCTCCAAAAGCTTCACAAATAGTCCTTTTATAGGGTTTTATATTTTAAATTCTGAGCTGACTAATAAGGGAGAAAATATTGGTGAATACTTGGGAAAGGAGAGAAGAAGTAGAAGAAAATAGATGTAACATCAGAATTTTAGGGTGAGAAAAGGAAAACAAAACAATACCTAGCAGCGAGCCAGAATGTTTCTCTATTTTGGTCAGAGACTTAGACATAAATATGTACCACAACATTCTCAGTTTAAGAACTACAAGTGTATTACAAATGCAAGTCTGCAAAAAAGACAATGTTAGAATATTTGAATATTTAGATGCAGATGAACATGCATCCTTTTCCAACTTGGCATAGCAGAGCAGTATTTATATCTTCCCTTTCAATGGCACAGTGACAATTATGCATGTATTTTCTGCCCAGTTCATTTTTCAATTATTTTAACTAAATAGTACCAAAGGACCCTGGCACTTCATTCTGACAGTTAAAACTAATTGTTATACATTTAACACTACTGCATATTATATATTATTTTAATTACACTATTAACTTGCCTAGTGTACTTACACAAACTAATGTAAAGTAGAATGAAATTCTGCGAACACTAGAGATTCTTCATAGGATTATTAATTAGCATTTGTACGAGCCTTAAATATGTATGATCCAAAACCAGAAAGACTCAAAAACTCAAAGTTAAAATCGATAGTAAAATTCTTTCTTTGTATCATTCTGCTTGAGTCAAATCAGAGTTATATCTCCTGGTCCCAGTTAGGTGTCTTGTAGACCATAAGAATTTGAGGCTGAGAGACTTTGTAAAAAATATTTGCTCTGTCTTATGATCTTCTAGCTGTTGACTGACAGCCACTCTTGGAGACAGACAGACTCTTGGTCAATAAGACCACTACGTCCAATCTTCAGTTCTTAAAATAATTTTTTAATTGAAACTGAGGTTATCCATGAGCACAATGCCAATAGGAAAATAAGAGTGAAATGTCAAGAGCATTTCAGTGTTTGACATCTTTAAGAATGTGTCAGGAAAATAACTTAAAAATTGATATTGTCAAAAGTGAATTAGAGTTAAACTGGACTTGGTAAGATACTGGGAAAACTGTGTTCAGCAAGAAAAGTAATTGAAAATATGGTGGAGCTTTGAAATTAATTTAATCTATTTTGACAAATGAATTCATGGCAGGAAAATGAGCACTGCTTAGCAGGTGTGTTACTTTGCTTTCTTAAAATGAAACAGAAGGAAGATGTATAATAAAAAGTAAGTACAAAGGTAGCTAACTAAGTTTTGAAATAATAGAGATCAGATGTAGTTAGTGTGAACCCAGAAAGAATACACCAAATGGTAATACTGCTTTTCTACAAATGTAGCATAAGTGTAAGAAAAAAATTACTCTAGAGAGAACTTGCTTTAGCATTGAGCAAGTGAGTTTCTCAGAGAGAATATTTTTGATGACACAGATAAATTTGTCTTTCAGTTATGTTCAGATTTTTTTGCTGCTAAAATTTTAACAGGGTTAAATTTTAACATTAAAAACCCCAAACCCAACTACAACAAAAAACCCCAACAAACAAACAAACAAACAAACAAAAACCCCATAAAAACCAGGTATGCAATTTGAAGAAGATGAAGGAATATCTTGAGATTAACCCTCTCAACTTCCACAGTAGAGAAAATAACATGAAACAGAAAAATGTTTATTGGGAAACCTTTAAGAATGATGTAGTTTTTTACAGTGAGGTGATGCTTAAAGGTACCCGTCTAATAAAGGAAGCATCAGGGGAAAAATTTTAGCATTATAGATAGAGCAATTCAGATTAATTTGCCTTTGACAACGTTCAGTTTGTATATATTTAGATCTTTTTCAGAGGTGTCTTTACATGTTTACATGTTTACATATATATTCCTCTGTTTTAAAGAGCAGAGGCATATATATGGTCACTTTGTTATGACAGGCTAACTGCAATTAACAAATCTAAACCATCCAGCAAAGTACTAAAGTATTCTGCAGACCTGTAAAAAAATGTTCAATATATTGTGCTTGTAGGAATATAAAAGGGATAAGAAGTAAAAGATGAAGTCATTGTTTCTGCAGCTAAATAAATAATTCAATATATTCATACTAAAAGTAAGTTTTGATTTCTGTGGAAATGCACAATAAATTACCAATTTGCAAAGAGCAGTGTAGGTAAATGTCATAGAAGAAATAGCTGACAAGCAAAATAAATGTTGTACCTTTGCATGTTGGGATTGCTCCACTCCACGTGCCATTGCTAGTACAAGTGCGAATTAAGGAGCTATTTGCTTCCATTGTATAACCAGGTTGGCACATATAAGTAACATTTTGTCCAACAACATAATCATCACCATATCTCATACCATTGGCTGGGACTCCTGGATCTCCACAACTGATAACTGCAAGTAAATAGTTGAGGAACATATTTTAAAATCTAAATGAGATTTATCTATATGTGAGGAAAATAAAACATGACAAAACTAGGCATTGACTGAGGAAAAAAAAGGAGAAAAAAGTAACATAAATCTTATCTCCACCAAGAGAAGATAAATGTATGCCATCCTAATTAGCTGTCAAACTTATGTGGAGCTATATAACAGTTATATTTGGAAAACATAAATACTTTAGTTTAACAGTAGTAGTAAAGAACTGTACAATTTGTATTGACAAAATTTCAAGATTACCAAATGAAAAAAAAAAGAAGAAATAATACATATGCCACTATCACCCTTGGATATGCTAAAATTTTCCTATCAATTCAATTTGACTATTAATAAAGTAGATGCCCATTACTTACTTTACTTTTCTATGATATCCTGAAAGGAAACAAAATCTGGAAAATTTAAAATATATGCCTGCAAAAACCTCCCACTTTATAAATGCTCACATATTTGCTATGTACATAAACAGGTGAGAATATTCTGGTGACCCCCAAACATGTCTATGGCTTACATAAAAACTAGATCTATAGCACTTTAATGTGTAGGAGTGATTGTAAAACCTTTTATGACTTCTAGTGTCAGGAGATAATTAAATTTCCTAATGAAATAAAATACTCATAAGGAGTTAATAAAAAGTTTTATATCATTGTAATCTGAGAATAATGTTAAAACAGGTAAGTTTCCCTCAGATTTGGTCAACTGGATCTATCAATTTCTGGGACAGTCTTTAGAGAGAGAAGGCAGTCTCTAGTGTTCACACAAAATATAGTATTCCATGTGTTTTATGGTTTATTTTATAGTAAACATGAAAATCACCCTACAGCATTGCTATTTCTTCTGGGAAAGTATGAGAAGCAGTTTTCTGAGCAGAGTACATGTCCTGGCCACTTCTAACTCAATGTCAAAGCATGGCTGATGTGAATATCACTCTTTCTGGATCTGGATCTCCAAAATCACAAAAAATCCATGACTACACATTTGTGGTGTAGCTCCCTTGACCTAGTAACTTGGACCTGAGAATCCAAGATGTATATAATATACCTTCTCTACAGTTCACCATGATCTGAGTGAGCAGATACTAATTACACAGCATATAGCGAATCTTAAAATGTCCCATGCAATCACTGTATGGATACAGAAGAGACTAGAAAATATACCACAGGGTTATCTGAATTACTGCAAAGGTAGCTAATGTACTGATAAAGAAAACAGGTAGCTAAGATACTGATAAAGAAAACTGGAGATCAATCTATTTTAGCTTACCTAGTAACACAGTAATTTCATTTTTTTAAAAAACTGAAAAGCCATAGATTTTTCTAGGTCATTTTTCAAATAACATAGAACTGGGAAAGATAGAACTGTTTCTCTTATTTACACATGTACTTTCAAATACTCTGAAACTTTCTTTATTTGAAATATTCCATTTACTATTCTTAATGTGTAAATTTTACTAAAATAATCCACAAAAATTTTACAGATATACTATTGTTTTGATTGAATTAAAATATAAAGATAATGGCTTTATCCTTTTTCCTCTAATCTTTGTTTCATTTCAGTTGGACCACCTTCACTCAAGTCACTGTTTTAGGGAAAAACATCTTAAATTGTTGCAGTGATGCTGACCAGAAGAGCATTTCCTGCTGAGAGCCAGTGAATCCCAATAGGATGGAGGTGGGGAGCCCCAGGCCTGTGCTGCCCAGCCAGGGTGGCCTTCAGAGCTGTGCTGTGTCCCACAGCTCTCCTGCCCGGGCACAGCCCCAGCCAGCTCCCAGCAACAGACCCACTGCAGGCACTCAACTCAGTGACTGCACCTTGCTGAATGCATGGCCTTGCTTTTTATTGAGCAGTGAAACAAGAAGCTCTCATGAGAATGTTGTTTCTGTTTGGCTGCAGAAATGGAAGTGTTGTTTCTTTCTAAGAAAATCCTACAATAGCTTGCTATGGTCTAGGTCTGCATGGCATTGCATAGGGGTCAGTCCTGTTTGATGGCACGCTGCCCAGGGCTCCCAGCCTGTAAAGAAGCATAAAATTATCTAGGCTATTCTCTTCTTACAGTGTCAGCTCTAAACCCCCTAAATTGTGATAACACCTTGACTAAACAAAAGTGATATATCCTGAATCTCACTCTCTTTGTTTTACTATTATGCTTCCTCTGTCAACATATTTCAAGTTAAAATCTCATGTTTCTACCTGAGTAATGTGTCCTGAGAAGATTGTTTGGCATGTATTTCAGTAAAATGCTATTCTAAAATACAAGAAAAAAATATAGATGCAATTGACATCACAAGCCACCTTTATCTTTGGTACAATTAATCTGGCTCTCATTTTAATTTTTAAAATAATAAATAAACAAAAACACTGGGCTCTCTCTCAGGCTTTATGACTGCAAAATTTCCTTTAAGATGGATTTAACAAGAAGTTTTATGATCTAGCTTTTGGCTTTTATTTGAGTTGCTCTAAGTGTGTTCAAAATTTAAAAAACAGTTTGCTATACCTCTGATGAGGATATGTTTCTTGAAAATGATAGGCAGTCTCATGCATCACATAAATGTAAAATTTTCATAATTGCTACTAAAAGATGAACTAGGACATGTAATAAAGAAGGAACAGATGGGCTTGAAAATAAAGTGTTGCAAAGTGCTCATTATAAATGTTAGAGATGCTGTAATAGCTTCTGTTAGTTGGGTAGCCAAAGGAGTTTTAAGGTTAATGAAGAGGCCAAAGAGAAGATGGTATGTCAAAATGGGACAACAGTTTAAACCTTGGAGTCACTATGAAAGGAATCTCCAAGTGTTCATTACAAGGTTTTTATTTTCTACTCTCTGGAAGAACAGAATATTATACTGCCAATCTTTCAAGAGGAAGTAAAGCAATTAAAATAAAAAATGTCTGGATATGTCATATCACAAAACATAAACAAGATTGAACATATATACTGGTAAAGAATTAAAGAAGGTAGATCATGTAACCATACAACTCTCTTAAACAAAACAGCAGTCTACACATTTTACTATACTCTGCCTCTAAAAAAACATATTCTTCATATTTGCATGGCATTATATTTTTATTTAGCATACAAAATTATGTAGGAAGTAATGCAAGAAAAAGCTGAAAATTTACTGGCATGAGACTTCTATATTTTACTTTATTTATTACTTTCAGAGGGGAGGAAAAACAAAATTAGTCATTAGAAATGTGTCTTACTTGTGCAGTTTGGCAAGGATCCAGACCATGTTCCATTGGCAGTGCATTGTCTTACAGATGATCCAGAAAGTATGTATCCTTCCATGCAGGAATAAATTACTGAATTGGAGAATGTAGTCCCATCAATACGAAGTACTTTTCCATTAGCTGTTGTTCCTGGATTGCCACACTGCACAGCTATAAAGGAAAATGCAGAATATTTTCAAAACGTAGTAAAGGTGATTTCTGAAATGGGAAAAAATGGAGCAGGAACAATCCTTCTTCCAGAAATGTTACTTGGTAGAAATCCATTCTGTTGTCCTTAAAAATGTAAGTTTCACCACCTACTGATAAGGCACATTGTACAGTAAAAAACTGTGTGCATGAATTACTATTTTTTCCCCTTTGGTTTGTAGAGAAACAAAACCTACAAATTTAGCTTTATAATCTGAATTAGTGAAAAGATAGTTTAGCTGCAAAGAAAACCCCTTCCAATTATTAAAAAAATCTGATTGACAATTATATTTGTAGATTTAATTTGAATCATGTGTTTCTAGCATCAACGAAATATAATCTTCCTAATTCAAAGCATTGAATGGAGTCAACATCACAGGCAGGTGGAATCCTGATGTAGCCCAGTTCTTTAATGTTCAACTTGGGAATTTGAATGTGTCCTTCTTATTTGATTACATATATATGTATATATATATACATTACATATATATGTATATATATATACATCTAATCTATATGACCGAAACTAGAACAATATACCTGTGCATGCACTACCAGCACCTACATTTATCTGTGAACTATATTTATCATTTCAAGAAAGAAATATATCAAAACTATCTTAAAATGTATAGGAGCTGATTTATTTCTGTAATAGATAAGGTCAAAGGAAAATAGCAGATGATAGAGTTGGGTAAAGCATATCCCTTTCGATAAAGCATAAATATATATATATACGCACACACATATATATACTATATTTTTAATGTAGTGTAAATTTGACAATCATTCAGCAGAAAGAATGCTACAAAACCAGTTTGTGAAACAAATTTTTAAAATTAAATTACTTGTTCACGTTCATACAGATAACACAGTCAGCAGCGATAAAGTAGAAATTCAGAGTACATGTTCTTAAATTATTCTCCTCTTTTCAAGACACTTTATTTTGCAAAAGAATCTGTTGGGAATTATTTTCCTATTCTGAAGCAAGGTAAATTAGGCAATAAATGAGCCTTCAGAAATATCCTCTTATAGCTTTCTTTTATGATAATTCATCTACCTTGAAATTTCCAGAATTATATTTCACAAATAAACTTGTTTCAGCATTTTGTTTTCTATTGAAAAAAAGCAATGTCAACAGTATTAATAATTGAAATTTTAAGCCAACCTTTTATACATTGATGAATAAACCTAAAGAAATCCTGACACTGACATTTTCCAAAAACTGGGGTTTTTGTCTGAAATTCAGGTGTTATGTGGTTGTTATTAAAGATCAGGTTATGCTGAGATTTTTAAGTGAAAAAATATTAATCAAAAATTTGAGTTCTAAAGGCTAATTTGTTTTTTTTCCTCAAAACCTGTAAACATGCAGTTTCATTGGTGCTGGGAACTGGTTTCAAATTTTTTCACCCGATGTCAAGCCACCGCTGTAGGGCAAAAACTTATTTGAAAAAAATTTTCTGTCCAAAATAATTGCACCCTCTTCACAACAAAAAGCTGGCAATGCAAAATTAGTTTTCTGATCAACAGTATTAAAAACACAGTTTAAAAATTGATTGGATCTTTGATTTACCTTTGCACTCAGGTTGTCTTCCTGTCCAGCTTCCATTTGCCAAACATGTTCTTTCTTCTGAGCCATGCAGGATATATCCAATATCACAGCTGAAATGTATCGTGCTTTTAATTTTAAAATTGTTTTCTTCCCGAGACCCATGGCCTGGGATACCTGGATCACCACAAGAACCAGCTGTATCACCTAGATTTTAGAATACAAAGATTAGAATACTTATGAAATATTATTATGATTCTGCATTTATAAAGCATGTCTGTATGTATTTATAAATTAGTTCATAAATATATATTTTTTTTTAAATCCCCATATATATCAGTGGGTGTGAGTCCCTATAAATGCAAAATTACTTGATCCTCCACTAATTTTTTCTACTTACTTTTTAGTATTGCACAAAAGTAATTATAATTTTCTCGAATTCCCCTAATTCCATGCTAAAATTTTGATAACAGACTTATCAAATAAAATAGGGGGGGAAAAGACAAGCACAAAATCTTGGGAATTTTTCATTTTAAAATAAGGAATTCTGAGGAAAACTAAGGTCCTGATTGCAAAGACAATTTTCTTGTGTATAACTCATGTTCATAAAATATTTCTTAGTTTTATGGTATCACCACAGTTGGAACAGACATGAAGCATTTTTCTGCATTCTAGAAATATTGAAACATCACGTCAAAACTGCCAGATAGCTAAAATCTCCCTCAGATATAAATGTTTTAGAAAATTCTAAGATAGAGGGTTAATGGTAAACATGTTTGTATTCATATACAAATAAATGAATAATGTTAAATGCTATCCGCTGTATATAAATGTTAGAATAATCAACACAGTAATAATGATAACAATAAAAAGTAATAATAATATCCAAGATTATACATCTAAGTCTTTATAAGAACTTTTAAAGTTCTAGGTAACACATGATATGAACATCAGCTCATTTGTTTGAATCTTTTAATATTTACTTAGAATCATCTACTTTTTTTTTTTTTAGAGAACTTTAAGATAGTTTTCTATGTAAAAAGAGATGAAGGTATATTATATTCCTGAGTTTCAATACTGAAGAGTTGAATTCTAGAATTCTTGGAGCTCCACTGTTCTGGTTTCTTCTTCATAGCCCATCTGTTTTTCTAACAACTTGCAAATAAAATGAAGGTCTTTTAGACAAAAAATATGTCAAACATGTCAATATTCTTGAGAGAAAATCTTCATTACTTTATAGTTAATTACGCTATTTTAAATAAAAGTAAAATATTTCAAGAATCAGGTAGAAAGAATTAATATAATCTTTCATGCAGATTTTCTGTGGTTTTTCTAAGCTTAAATAGAAGTAATAAGAGTAATTTTTACAAAGAAATAGTAAACAGATTTGCAAACTCTAAATATGCAAAAGACCAAAAGTGACACTCACTGGAGAGGGGTTCTTTGGGAAGTTAGCATACAGGAGTCTTACATGCAGAGAAAAACAAGTGCTCTGCTGCCTTACTTGGCATTGTACATGTCTAAAAAATGCTGTGAACGGTTGGGCACAACTCTCTACTGACAAAAGTATGTTCAGAACTGAATAGCGAAGGCAGAAGAGTAGAAGGAGCTTCCTCTGCTTTGAAAACTATGGTGCATGAGCAAATACTTGGTTTAGTCCATTATGTCTAAGAAGTACATGGTATTATGTATTTAATTTATTTCAGAAATAACAAATAGTCTCAAGTAGGTAAAAGGGTTAGCTGTCTGCTTCAAAAGCACAGGCTGAGAAGTTAAGCTGTTCTCTGTTTACCCATTTCATTATATGACACAGATCAGTAAAGCAGATTACCAGCCCTATTTAAAAAGAAATTGCAAATAGTCCCAAATTACAGCAAAAAATTTTTATAACCTTTAAATTAATTTATGCCCAAGGTACTTAGGTGACTTAACAACCCTCTAGTTTGAAAAAAAGTCTGCTTCATAATTTTTGAAACCATTAAAAAAAATTGATTCACAGATCAAGGGTATTTTTTGTTTTTTTGGGAATCTGTAGCTTACATTTTCTAATAGTATTTAGTTAGACTATGATAAAATTGGAACAGGGCCTACTCATCATTCCACTCTTGTAAAGTCTCCATAATAACAGCTCAGTTTTTGGCAAGTTATTTAACATTATGCCTAAAAGAATTTTATGTTGAAAAAATGAAAATAGGTTATTTGCTATGCCAAACAGAAATCACATATTCTTCTTCTAAGGGAAATCATGTGTTCTTTTCTAATGCCTAATTATTATTACAAATTATTAGACTTTTTATTTTAGGAAGGTTAACCACCAGCTCCTTTGATTGAAGGTTACAGAAATAATTTTTCTAAAAGACTAATCACATCAGATGTAATGGAATCAAAGAATCACAGAATAAGCTGAGTTGGAAGTGACCCGCAATGATCACCGAGTCCAGCTCCCAGCCCTGCACAGCACCATCCCCAAGAGTCACACCATGTGCCTCAGAGCATTGTCCAAACCCTTCTTGAGCTCTGTCAGGCTGGAGCTGTGACCACGTCCCTGGGGAGCCTGTTCCATTGCCCAACCACCCTCTGGATGAAGAACCTTTTTCTAAAATCCAACCTAAGCCTCCCCTAACGCAGCTTTATGCCATTCCCTTGGCTCCTGCTGCTGCTCACCACAGAGAAGAGATCAATCTCTGCCCCTCCTCTTCCCCTCATGAGAAAGTTGTAGACTGTGATGAAGTCTAAGAAAACATATTTTTATTACCTCATGCAGACTCAACTAAATTTTTTTTTACTGTTAAGTTATGAGCCATCCTTCACTCACATGTGTAACAAATTCTCAGTTGACATTAAATCTTGATGAAATGGAGGATATTTAGACTATTTACAACCCTTGCTGCACTTATGAGGAATTCTACATTGCAAAAAAATTCTGACTACATCTGATATGCGTATGATGATTGAAAAGTGTTTATGAATGTCAGTATATATCAATGGGACATGAAAATTCCTTCTAGCTCAATGTCATGTGACAAGAAACTGTCATAAGGATGATGTTACAAAATTTAGTAACCTTATGTTCACTGATCTAGCATTTTCTTTTTAAATTCTTTTTCATATCCTAAAAGGACAAATATGTTGCATCTTTTCTCAGTTAAATATTCTATATTATATATTATGAATAATGTAAACAAACACGCAAATTTTAATGTTTTAATATGCATTAAAATGAAGAAACAAATTTAAAGGCTAATAATGAAAGCTGATGATTTAACATATTTTAGATGCAAAATATAGAAAGTCTCTATCATGAACTGCAAATTATTTTATGAGAAACTATTTCAGACATAAACTTTGAAAAGAAAATCTCAAAATTTTACTGAGAGTTATAGTTGGGTACAGTAACGTTAAAGAAAGCAAGAGTTTTATTCTCTACAACTCAATTCATTATGATTAACATTCAAATGTTCCTATGTCAAGGAATTTTTTTTGTAAAGTATTAAGAAAAATTAATTAGATCTAATTAGAGTTTCCTTTGTGTAGGTAGAAAAACAATTAAAAAAATTCATGAACCTCACTCATAATATCTGAGATATTTCAACATCTATTTACTTTAACTGGAGAAATACTATAGAATAGTCCTATTTCCAGTAGGGCTGCTTTCATATTTTCATGTGTATTTTTAGGCGATATTCCTTGATATTTTCGCCTATTTCTTAAATTAGTTTTGCAATTCATTATTTAGATTTTAATTTTTTTTTCTTATTAATACTATGAAAAACTACAATAAGTAGCCTTAGATTTTATCTAAAGAGGATATTTCCCCCTAAATAAATATGGATTCATTCTAGCTGTAAAACCACTTTTTATTAAAATAGTTCAAATTTGCAAATACCTAAATATGTCATTATTTAATAAATAAGATTATTTTTCACTAAAGTTTGATTTGTAGTGCATACCTTTAAAATTACAAATTATAAGAACTTGATCTTTGCTTCATTGTTCCAAATTTCCTTCTGCTTTATTAATAGAAAGTTTAAGGATTGAATCAGGTGTACAGTTTTCTAGGTTTTGTCACATTCTAGTTTCTTGAGAGTTTGCAGGAGAAGGTTCAGATACTGAAAAATTCTTACAACACTTTAGAATTTAATGCAATATTTTAACCAAGAAGCTCTATTTTAATATTTCATATTATTTTCAACTCTGTCTGTGCCTTGGGATATAAAATTCTGTATCCTGAAACTGCAGCTGATAATCAGTTTATAACTGATTACACTGAAGAGATAAGGGCAGGAGAGGATAAAAAACAAAACCAGAAAGGTTTAGAATATGTGAGAGCTCCACCTGGACTACTGTATCCATTTCTGAGGTTTCCAATACAACAGAAACAAAGACCTCTTAGAGGAGGTCCAGAGGAATTCAATAAATATGATCTGAGGGCTGGGACACCTCTGCTGTGCAACAAGGCTGAGAGAATTTGGGCTGTTCAACCTGAAGAAAGGAAGGCTTCCAGAAGACCCCATTGTGGTCTTTCAATACATAAAATATAGAAAAAAGATGTACAGTGGCTTTTTATCAAGGTCGGTGGTGACAGGAGAAGAGGGGACAATTTTAAAAATGGAAAGAGGCTAAGTTTAGTTTGGGCACAAAGCAGACATTTCTTACGATGTGTGCAGTGAGTCACTGGAACTGGCTGCCCAGAGAACTTGTGGGTGCAACACCCCTGGGAGTGTCCAAGGTCAGGTTGAACAGGACTTTGAGTAACCTGATCTAGTTGAACACATCTCTTCTCATTGTAGTTAGGGAGGATTAGATGATCTTTGGAGGTCCCTTCCACCACTAACCATTCTATGATGCTAGTGAAAGACGTCCTTACCTATCACCAGAGGTTGGACTAGATGATTTGTAAAGGTCCTTCTGACTTCCACCATTCTATGATGCTATTATTTACCAATACTCTAAATAATATTGGATTTTGAATGTGAAACTAGTAGAGAACATCAGTTATTTTTCACTTCTAGTTTTGGCATAGATGTAATCTAAGAAAAACATGTCAATTATTTACTTATTATTTTCTGCCATTAAACATGTCTAAGTTCTCTGAATTACATTGTTTTAAATAAAATTCAAAACTCCTCTGATTTCTTCAATTAAATTATGAAACATATGCAGGACAAGAAAGAACTTCCACCAGTATTTACTGAGAATTAAAACTGATAACATGGTTAACCTTCATCACAGTATTTTTTTACATAGTCTGCAATAACAAAAGGGATTTAATCAAATCCCAAATTAGTGTGTGACTTGGATTTGTTTTTCACTTGATCACTGCTCTTAAAGTGAATCAAATTGAAGTTGTGAAATACAATATTCCTAAGCAATAAGTTTTTCAGAAAACATATCTTGACTTCATTGAGGGCTAAACTATTTCAAGGATTAGATGGTGCTCCCTCAAAAACTGAGTACCCTGTCTTGAAATTATGTGAAGCCTACCTGGCCTTATCATACAGATGGATATATTACACAATCAAGTTATATTTGAGGTGTCATCAAGCCAATACACATTTGCAAGTGGAAAGAAAAAATATAAGAAAATTAACCCATCATCTTGAAGAGACAATTTTGCAAGATTTCACTGTGAAAATTAATACTCTTGCCAGAAATCATATAATATTTTGAAAAAAATATTTTCAAAGCAAACTGGTTTCATTAACAGTCAACTGAATGTGAAATTTCTTGTTCATGTTAAGTGTCACCAAGAAAGTCTACTTCTTCTGGATTATTTTCTAGCTAATACTTTATTCTTACTTTGGTTTTACTTTTTTTTTATTTTTACTGAGTTGGTAATTCAGCTTTATACATGATTTTTCAGATTTTTAAATGGCCTTCTGAAAAAATCAAAATTTATTTAAAACCATTTCAGGAAGCAGTCATTAATTCACATATATTACCTGAGCAGTGAGGAAGAGATCCACTCCAGTGTCCATTTAACTGACACGTGCGAGATGCCTGCCCCAACAGCGACCGTCTCCCCGTGCAGGTGTAATGAACAGTAGAACCAAAGGTGTATTTATCGCCAGACAGGACCGCGTTCGGAGGAACTCCAGGATGTCCACAGTCAATCACTACAATGCATAATTATTGGAGATAAAAGAAGGTTATTATCACTGATCATACAATTTTTAGTTTTCATTTTTACAACTGCACACATAAACTTTGTGAAGGGGTTAACATTTTTAGGGTTTGCGGGAAGGGGGAAGATCATGGGATTAGAATGCAAAATATGCTTCAGACCAAAAGCTATGAAAGAAATGTTTGGAGGCGTCAAAAAAAGATATTTTAGATACATATATAGATGTTCAAAACCACTCATTCACTAAGTTGACCTTTATGTCATGAACACATACACACACCTTATACTCTTCAGAGAAAAAATACAGGAACACAGTATCTGCCAAAGTCACTGTTGTGGTAGAGAATATGCAGAAATTCATCCCTCTTTTAATAATTCAGGACAAGGAGTTAATTTAAAAGCAAGCTAAATAAATTGAGTTTGGGAAATGCATAAAAATGCATTAAAACAAAATTTCATAAATCAATCCACTATATACACAAAATGAATCTAGGCCTGATGTTTGATTTCTTATCTTACATCTGTCCATGGTATGTAGACTATCTTTGCCAGAGATATTTGTATTTATGAACCATGAAACCCACAAATTAGATCTGCAAATATTAGTGTAGTAGAACCAGCTGCTAAATCATACAACTGTAGTTTTTATGAAAATTTCATCACATTAAATACTTTTTTCAGCAGGACTTTTTTATTTAAGAAAAATCCAGATCAGAAGCCTGATCAGGGTCAAGGATGTGTTCAATTTCATGGCATTTCAGTTGCATGCAATAGTACCATGATTGTACAATACAGCATAAGACCAAAATCATGTATGGCAATTTTTCTTTCCTAAATTTTTATTATGGTCTTAGAGCTTTAATTTATGTATATACTGATTTCCATTTAATGACATGTTTTCCCAAAGATCCAACCTTCATGGTGCAGAACCTTCCTGACAGGACCACAAAGGATTTAGGAATATGGTAAACTATTGATCAACTTTGATTCTTACATAGTGTTGCTGACCCCTGTGACTGTTCTGCTTTGAGGACTTTGAGTGAAACAGCCAGAATAGTCAACTTCATATAACAAGCACTTGTTGTCAGTGTGTTATTTTTTTAATCAATTGTTCTAACTAAAATCTACTAGCAGTTATGGATAATTGCTGAGAATGAAAACTTAGAACATCATCAAGAACAAGGCATGTTGGTCATGCAGGCTTCAAAAAAAATGAGACCTTTATCCTCTGAAGAACATTCACAGTTTTTCAGAATATTTTGTTATCTGTAGTATTCTTGATTGATTCTTTTGCCCTATTCAGATGTCATACAGGACATAGTTAATTTCATACTGGTACCTTACAGTTTCCACCTTTGGGCTTTCCTGTACACACTTTTTGTTTTACATTTATATCTAGCAGTCTTGGATCCCTAATAACTGACTTTAAAATTATAGCAGCCTTAATATTACCCTTTATATGATTATGCATTCTACAAAATTTAATTTGATATTAATGTTTTCAGGCTGGGATTTCATATGAGAAGTTGATTGAATTTTTTTTTTTTCAAATACTAACTAATTTTCTTCTTTTCTATTTTACCACCCTCATTAAAACAAAACCAAAACCAAAAAAAAAACTCTATATCTAATCTAAACAAACTCCTTTTAGTTTAAACCATTACTCCTTGTGCTATCAATACACACAATTGTAAAGAGTTTCATTACAGCAATAATTTGCAAAACACTCCAGAAGCTCTTAAAAAAAAAAAGCTCTTAAAAACTTCTGGTAAGCTTATGATTACAAAATACCATGGATACCACTCAGGTAGAATTCATTGACCCTTCTATAAAAATGACACAAATAAAGCAGAAGATGTCCTTTCAAAAGAATATATATCCCTTTTACTACCAAAGTTCTTTTAAAAGAAGAATAAAGGCTGCATTATTAAATTACTTGTGACAATTCAGATAAAAATGACTAAGAGATTAAAATACAAATTTGGAAGGAAGAAATCTTTGCAACTTTACCTTTAAATTAATTTCCATTTTGGGATACTTTACTATTAAGGAATATTTCTCTTTTTGAAATGGTAATGTTGCCTTTAAATTTAACTTGTGACCAACAGACACTTTGGTTTTAGGTTTAACTGTGACTTGCAATCAAGCTACTTATCCCATCAAAGAAAGAGACAAGTTCCATAACTGAAATTTTTATCACTAATAAGAAAAAAAGGTTATTTTTTTTTATTTTTTGAGAGGTGATAGTAGAACTAGTGAAGCCTCCTTAGAAGAAATAGCTACAGTATTGCAAATATCAGTCCATGATTCCTGAATAAGTAACCTTTAGGCTGTTTTCCTTTTAATGTCTAGAAAAGAAGCCTTTCTCAGTGAAAAATGTTGATCCTAAATGAAACTCTTTCCACAGACTAATAGAGGACGAGGTAAATCAATGTCTCAGCCAATTAAAAGTCTAAGCAACATCTCTGGCTATATCTGCATCACAGTTAGAAATTTGTTCATGACAAACCAGAATAAAAATAACCTACTTGTGTTGATGCAGTTGCCTTAGTGAATAGGTTGTGTATGAGTATGATGTTCAGGTACCTCTATTAGTGTGGTAAACTGAGGACACTGTCCAGAGGACATCTTAGGTGTTCTACAGTGCTATTACTGGTGAAGTCAATGGACAGGTTTTGACCTTGTATCTCTGCTATCAGGGATTATTATGCTGGAGCATCCAGAGATGTTTGTTTGGCTGTTGCATTTCATAAGTATTCTATGTGATTTGCTGCATACAAGAGTAATATAACTGCTATTTCAGCAGCTACTGAGACCCTCCATCAGTACTGCACAAACACAAATGTATATAAATGTGATTATTATAATTCCTGTATGAGACTGATGATAATGTTGTGTAAAATAATACCTCGTCTAGTCCACATTCTTTGTAGAAGCAAACTCATTATCTACTTACTAATGCATTCAGGTAGAGGTTTGTCCCAGTGGCCATTTGGTTGACAAATTAAAACTGAAGAGCCAAACAAGAAATATCCAGGGTTGCAGTCATAAAATACCACTGTGCCATATGTGAAATTTCCATGTTCAATTTTACTTTCTCTTATAGAATTTGCAGGAATTCCAGGATCAGAACAATTGACCACTGAAAAGAAAAAGAGCACAGCCTTGAAAGCCATAACAATACAGTCTCCTAAAATGGTTTCCTATTCTTTGTATAAGAAATATCCAATATGTTGCTGGTTTTATACAGCCTAACTTTTTATATAATGGTAGTGAATTAGGAAGAAGAACTGAAACAACAAAATGCTAAAGCCAGAAGATGTTAAACCCAGAGAAAATAAAAAGAAATGCTTCTTTATAGTGTGGTAATACTGTAAAATTATTGGTCAATAAAAGTTACTGAACATACCAATAAAATGAATTTACATTCCTGTCTTAACACACATTATTGTCCACAAATAGAAATGCATTTTGGGGCTAGATGTGATTTTGGTCTAACCCATACAGAAATACAAACATACTTATGTTCCTATACCAACATTTTGATAATGGATCGCCTTTAAGACAGGTGTTTTGAGCTAAAGGGCACAAGGTCAGTAAGGTAAGACTGGTGAACCTGACAGAATAAGAACATATCCCAACAAGTGGGTAAGAGCTTTTAAAAATAGAGGTCAACTTTAATGGTTAAGAATACTGATGAATTTTTTGAGTTCTTAGCACTTCAAAAGTTATATTTTTGAAAATTTCTGAATATGGATTTTTTCCCCCTTTTTTTGTGTCTTACAGCTACCGGTGAGTTCAGTATAATACTTATTTTGGGGGTCATAAAGATTGTTTCAACAGTTTTCATATGGTTTCCTCTGGTCAAGGAAACATGTCATCACTTATTCAAAGTGAATAATTTTTTTTTCTAGCAAACAAAAGTTCCTGTAAAAATTACTATCCCCATATCCTTAGAATCAATTGCATGTTTATATTAATGCACTTGCACACACCTGTGTGCAAATCTATATGTCTGCATATGTATTCAGGTGGAATTTCCTGTGCATCAATTCCTATCCATTGCATCTCATATTTTTACTTGGCACCACCAAGAGGAGCCTGGCTCCATCCTCTAGACACCCTCCCTTCAGTTCCTGGCAGTCATGAAGACCCCTCTCAGTTACCCCTTCCCAAGACTGAACAGGCCCAGCTCCCTCAGCCTGTCCTTGTAAGAGAGATGCTCCAGTCCCTAATAATCGTTGTAGCGCTCAGCTGGACACACTCCAGGTTCTCCAGATGATCCCACCCCATTACTGAGCTCTACTGTAGAGCTCAGTAGTGGGGTGGGATCACCTCCCTTGACTGCTGGCAATGCTCTTCCTAATGCACGTCAGGACAGCACTGGCCTTCATGGCCACAAGGGCACTGCTGGTTTGTGGACAGTTTGCTGTCCACCAGGACCCCCAGGTCCTTCTCTGCAGAGCTGCTTTCCACTCCCAGCCTGTATTGGTGCATGGGGTTACTGGGGTTACTCTTCCTTCCCCAGGTACAGGACCCCGCATTCACATTTATTGGATTTCAGAGATAAATATGCATGGATGTCTGTATATGAAATTATTAAAACATGCTGAAAAGGATATTTTAATCTGCAAAGGAAAAATGGTATTGACAGATGCAATTCAAGATCCTTTTTCCTACCTAAATCACTTAATGTAGTCATTTTATGGCTCATGTCCTCTCTAGCCACTATTCTAAATTTTTTTGCCTGCTTGTGTGCTTCTTCTAGCAGGTCTCAAATATTGATACTACAGGCCTAGAAAACATACCTTTTCTAAGGACAGAAATAGCTTTCTGCTTGTATTTGACTTCTTTAACAGTAAAGGACAGAACAATTTGTTAGCTACTTTGATGGTCAATATTGAATATTTTTCTTTTCCTGGAGGAAAGCCTGAGCTACATTTCTGTCTTTTTTTTTTCTGTTTATCCCCCTGCAAGGATAATTGAAGTCCAGCTCCTGACCCTGCACAGGACAGCCCTAAGAATCACACCATGGGCCTGAGAATGTTGTCCATGTTCCTGTTACTAAGCATATATTTAAAGTAATGAAAACAATTTATTCATTATTCAGGAGTAGTGAGCATTTGAAACAAAATACAAGGAACTTTGACCATTTCAATAGTTTTACACAATTATTATGGTTGGCTAAGAAGCTAGACATTTAATAAAGTTGTTAATAGTATAAGAGCAAGTGCACTGAATTTACATGAAAAATTTATGGGACAAAAGGAAAGACTTCACAACAGTGTGCAGCCTTTCTATAATATTGCACTTTTGGTAGTTTACAAATATGCAAGGTAAGATTTTATTATTATTTAACTTCAAAGCAAATAAAACAAAATCATATTAGAATGAATTTCACTGCACATTGCTGACATGATTAATGATGTCCAATTCAAGATTAGTACTTATTTTTTTTAAAATCTCTCCCAAAACCAATATACAGTTTCAGGACTGGGTAAAGTTTCAAAGAACAATCTGATCAACTTATTTACCAATCCCTACATGCCAATAAGCTGTCAGCACTTTGGCACATTACTCTGCAATACGAGAATACCAAGGTGACTGATAGCAACTGGATTGAAAATGAGATAAAGTAGGTATCCTAAACACATGTTTAGTATAAAGTGTTACAGTACATGTTTAGTACTGTAAATTTAGAAAATAATGTCTTCTCATTAACAAAGAGTTCCTTGTAAATTTCAGTTCTGTAAACATCTTGGCAGTAACGCTTAGGGGAAAGTAATCAAATGAAAGTGGAGAACACCTATTGAAAAGAAAATACAGTCAATAAAACTCCTATAAAAATACATTATTTAGTTTATGCACAGATAAAAATACAGAGAAGATGCAGAGAAGATGCTGAAGAACAATCATTAGAATTTCTGTATATGTACATGCAAGTTACAGCAAAAAGTACATTTTTCTAAATAAAACCAATTATTTAAAAACACATAGAAATTAAAAAAAAAAAGATAGGGATGACAAAACCTTCCTAAAACTGTTTATGAAAAATTAAATAGGACTCATATCATGCTATTATTTTTCTAAGCGAAAGATTTATTTTTCTAAGTGAAAGAATATCTAGAAGCATTGAGAATGAACACAAATGGACAATGTAATAAATTAGAATAGAAATTTTCAAAGTCAAGATATTCTGTGAAGCACCAATGGAAATGTAAAAGGAAGAAAAGTAGCTTTTCTTATGTGTCTGTTAGAACTATACTGTCTAAAAATGCAGACAAAATTATTTCAGGCTTTAAGCTCTTAATTATCTCTCCATAATTTTGCTTCAGTAACTTGTAGAGACAACTTTTTAGAAAGCAATACAGTCTACAGACACATAAGAAAGTTTCTCTGCAACTGTTATCCTGGCAGCACGACTGTAAAAAATCATAGCATCACAAAAAGTCTTTACTAATAAGGCTATTATGTTAGTGAACCAGTCTCTCTGTTGGTGAGAAAGGAATCACTTTGTCTTGTGTTCCTTTACCCTCTGTTTATTTTTCAGCCTTAATTTTACAGCATTTAGTTAGAAACCTGTAAATGCTGCTTTCTTACCTTTGCATATAGGAGGTGAGTGGCTCCACTGCCTATTAGCTTGGCACTGAGCTTTGGTTGGTCCTTGCATAACGTACCCAGTATTACATGAAAATGTCACAACGTCATTGAAGTTGAAACCATTTCCACTTGTTCTTCCATAAATAGGACTACCAGGGTGACCACAGCTGACAGCTAGCATAGCACCAGTCAAAAAAAAAATCCAAAACCAGAACAAGATGTTAACACTTTTCATTATTTATTATACAATAGATAATAATTATATAATAGCATTTTCAAGTTTGGATATTATAAGATACTGCGTATTTTCCATTATGTATTCATGTTCAAGAACTTAATTAAATTTTTAAATAAACTGAACAGAATTTGACATGCAGTAATGAAAGCAAACGAAGAAAACTCTTCTGAAGAAGAAGGAGTAAAGCAAGCACTAGATTTTCATTATGCATAGTCGGGAATTGGAAGGAAATATTTCACTACCTTAGTTCCTCAGGTATTTCTTACAAATTTGTCTTATTATCAACTCAATATTTTATCTTTCTGGCCTAAATACTTAGTGAGGCTATAAATTTATGACTATTTTTTGAAAAAAAAACCAGAATTATTGGCATAGTGAAATTTTTCTAATGTTTATAAAAAATCTATCTAAAGAAGGTAAACTTTATTTTCTGTGCCTACAAAAACCAGATGGAAGAAAAGTAAGGAAAATTGGACAGAAATTAATATTCACAAAATGATCCAAAAACACTTAGCAAATATTTTCTTCTATTTTGTAACAAATTGTTGGTAAAAAAAAAGGTTAATCAGTAATTAAAAATAAATATTAAAAGATCATGAATAAATGAATTAACATTGTGTGCTATGACTTGGCATTAAGAGAATTTCTGCTTCAAAGATAGAGCTATAGGATATTTGGAGGCAGATTAATACAGTTTCAATACACTAATATTACCTGTAAAATACTGGTAATTTACTAAAGTGCTTAGAGAAATCTCAAATTTTCCTAAATTAAATACATCATTTTATGTTATTATTTAAAGGTCTTTCATGTGATAGCTTGACACACTTATCATGAGAAAGAAATCTCATTAACAAAGGGCAATATTCACTCAAAAGAACACCAAAACCACAAATCAAAGTAACAGCACCTCTGTGAGGAAGAAGAAGAAGAAAAACAAATTTGGTAAAGAAAACATTTTAATCTTCAGTGTTGACAGTTTACTTCAACAGCATTTACTTGTCTGACTGAAACAGCGAAAGTAAATACACTTTAAATATTTCCAAAAGCCACTACAGGTCATAATGCCAGTTTCATATTCGAGTAGTGGCATTCGTAAATACTATCACTTTCTGAAGAATTTTCATATCCAAAACAGCAGGTATTCAGTCACCAAAAAGAGGCAGTGGACATTTTAGGTGACAACACTTAACGTCACCTGATAGATGAATCACAGATTTTATGTGGCTCCATACTTTTGAGGACCATTCAATCCTCATCTTGTTTGACACAGATATTCCTGTAACATCAATCAGTATGTTCTGCCATGCTTACTTACGCACACAGGATGGAAGTTGGCCAGACCAGTTGTGATCCTGTTGGCATATTCTTACAGAAGAGCCAATCAACCGAAAACCAGGACTGCACTGGTAAACAACTGTGTCTCTATAGCCATAATTTTCTCCTATTACTTGTCCATTGACTATAAGATCTGGGATACCACAGTGACCAGCTAGATTTATTTATAGTAAAGAAAAAAAAAAATCAGTAAATATGTCATAGAAACTTTAAATAAACCTCCTAACTAAAACAAAGAAATGCTGAATATATTTTAAGGTTCTTTATTGACCTAATTCAAAGCTTTATTTTTATTAGCTTGGTGAAAACTGCAGTGATGCATATGCATAGGTATAATTATACGCATATAAAACTTACAAAAAGACAATGTAGCAAAGAGATTAAATGTCATATATATCATCAAATTTCCTTTAAAATGTGAATAATTCCTTTTTATTATAACATGCAAAAAATGTGTATTATTTACCTTAGTTTTATTTTGGTTATGATTAAGTGAATAAGGAAACTTTAAAACATCATATATTTAACTAAATAGAAATTCCACATAAATAAAAATAATAGAAATATCATAGATATCAATCCATGTGGACATTATAAATATAGCCTTTGTACAATTAAAAAAACCGCCAAAACTTGAACAATTTATTGCTGGAATTTTACTCTCTGTAATGTTTTCCATTCTTTCTCTCCTTCCCAGTGGAATCCCAAAGATTAACATCCTTTGGTCGAAGGCAGTCAGCACAACAGCCGCCACATCTTACAGCAGCCAAATGGCAACCAAAAATCTGTCTATGCCTAGGCCTAATCTTTTCCTCTGTATTATCAAAATATGAGAAATATTGTATTTTCATTATGAAAGTCATAAAGAGACATTTAGCCGGCAGAGAGGCTGGGGAAAAAACAACAAACTGTGTAGTTGCTATTTTTCATAATGAATTCTGGAAAGTGGGCACTGTGATTCAGCAAAAAATATGGTAATGGGAAAGTCTTCTAAGAATAGTTGACTTCATGAAGACTGTGACATATTGTAGAGAATTCACTGCCAAAAGAAGAGTAAGACAAGCAAAAAAAAAAAAAAAATAAAGCAGAAAAGCAGTGTTTCAGCTAGTACTTTTTAGGGAAATTAAACCAAACTTCCAGCCACCCAAATTCCTCTGCTCTCCTTTTGTCTTCTAATTTTCCTCAAATAGCCCCAACAAACAAATCTCCAAAGCATGGAATTGCTGATAAGAAAAGCCCTATGGAACCAGGCTGTTTTTTTCTTTGAAATTTTAAATGCTTCTAATACCCTGATGTATTTTTCTGCATTTTGCCTCATTCATTTAAGGCTAGAAATTAAAAAAATAAAAGAAAAAAAGAAAATCTTACATATTTTTACAACCCAAGTTTTGTATTGTATTTCATTGTATGAAACATGATAAAACTATCAGAATTTACCAATTCAGTATTAGTAGTATATGAACCTCCACATATATTAGATTGATGACTCCAATTTGACTTCTGTGTATTTATCAGGAGTCCAAACCTGGTACTGTTCAAAGTTATATTAACCCTTCTTCGTTCCCTCCCTGTTTCCCTCAGTCTTATGTAAAAAACAGGTATACATGAAATTTGTGCTTTCTAGGATAAGATGGCATAACATGATTAAAAAATTTTTGCCAGAGAATTTCTTGATTTTTTAAGAGATTCATAATCCATTCAGCATGTAGTAGACTTTTTTGAACATGATCCAAAGGAACTAATTTCCCTATCCTCTCCTATTTCTGACTATAAACAGGACTAACCAGATGAGGACTAAAAACTGAGCTGGTAAAGATTAGTTTCTATTGAAATCCAACCAGACAGTCTGCAGTGATTCAGATCATGCTCAAGGAATATTTTTTTAGTTGCATTTAATTAAAATATATGGCTTGGTTCCTAATTAAGAATTTAGTGTTGCTTAATGGCATAGTGGAAGCAGAATACTTCACTAGAAAGGTCAATCTCTGTTTCTTATGCAGAGAGAATAAAACTGAAGTAACATGTGAGACAACTGACATCACAGTGGAGTTTATGCAACTGTCCATGGACTTAACAAAACCCATACAACTTCAACAGGTTGAAGCTGAAAATTCATTACAAATCATCTGTATGTCTTGCGGTAATATCCCAGTCTCATTCCAGAAAATTTAAAGTAATTTTAAAATCCCATCCTCTTAGTCTACTTCCTTTCATTGTCATAAACCTGTCAGACCCTAGTTTTGACTTCTTTGACTTTTGAGTTTCTTTTTTTCTTTATTTTCTTTTTTTCCTTTGACTTTCTTCAACATCTGTTATATACAAGGAGAGGGGTAGTGGATGTTGCTTACCTGAAATTCAGCAAAGTATTCAACACCATTTCTCACAGCCTTTTCCTGCACAAAAGGGCAAGATACAGATTGGGTAGGTGGTCTTCAAGATGGGTAGGGAATGGGTTAACAGGCTGCACTAAAAGGGTGGTGATCAATGGTTTGCACTCAGGATGGAAATCTATCACAACAGGGTTCCCTAAGGATCAGTAATGGGCCCCATGACATCGAATATCTTCATAAATTATCTGGATGATGGGATTGAAAGCAGCCTCACCAAGTTTGCTGATGACACCAGACTGAGGTGAGGTGAGGCAGACATGTGAGAAGGAAGAGACATCTTACAGAAAGATCTGGGCAGGCTGGAAGAGCAAGTGAGAAAGAACTCTCTGAGGTTAACAAAAACACGTGCAAGATTCCGCCCCTGAGATGACAGAACCAAAGAGCCCAGAACAGGCCATGATCTGTGTGCTGGCTGGGGAGCAGCATCACTGAAAGGCTCCTGAGGGTCTTGGTGGACAAGAAGCTGACTGTGAGTCAGCAGTGTGTGGCTGCAACAGTGAAAGCAAAATGGATCCTGGGCTGCATCTGCAGAAACATTATTAGCAGTGGTAGAGATGTGATCATCCCACTCTATCCAGTGCTTGCCAGGCTGCACATGAAATATGCAGAAAGATTCAGACAGACTGCAAAGGCAGGTTATGAAAATAATCAAAGGGTTAAAAACCTCTCCTATGAGGAAAGGCTGAAGGCATTAGTTCCTGAAGAAGAGAAGGCTCAGGTGGGGTGGGGCTCATCACAGCATTCCAGTACTTAGAGAGTGGCTAGGAAAATATTGGACGCTCTCTCTTAACATGGAGTCACATGGAGAGGAGGAAGAGCAATGGGTGCAAGCTGCACTGGGAAAGGTTTCATCATTACAAAAGAAAGAATTCTTTTGACTGTAAGAACAAGAATTCCCCAGAACAATCTATTCAGAGATGTGATTGGAGTCTACACTACCGGATGTTTTCAAAATGGGACTAAACAGGTTGCTAGGTAATCCCATCCCAGCTTCCTTTGCCATGAAATGTTGGATCAGATGATTTTTCAAATTCCCTTCCAACGTGGGCTGTTCTATGAGTCTGTTTCTTCAAATCCCTCTGTCTTGATTATTTCCTCCCACTCTGTGTAACAGTTATACCTTTGGAGCGCTAACTATATTGCATGACTGATTGTGAACTTCCCACTACTAGTAACGAAACATGATTTTAAAACAGTAGAGACTACTTCTATCCCTATTTAAGATTTCCAAACGGAGAAATAAACCTGAATTAATTAAGAATATTTCAATGCTATGTTGTAAAACTGTACTTCTGTCAAAACAGAATTCTAAATCAATCAGTGAAAATGTTAAGTAAGTAAATATCATTTAAAACCAGGATATACTAGACTTGTGACACATTTTTTATCTCAAATCTAAAAAAGAGATTAAAACAAACAAACAAACAAAACGTGGGGATTTGCAGGATTTTTTTGCCAGTTTTTACTCTGCTTTCCAGAGGAAGTTTAGTGTGACTGAGGGATATATAAAAAAACATTAAAAGCAAACCAAACAAAAAAAAAAGTGGTAAAAAAATCCCAACACCAAAACAATCCAATACCCCAAAATTATGGGTTCAGCATTATTTGTTTTATTTTCAAAAAAAAACCCCAAAACCTGACAACTGTTATGTAGGTGAATGTGGCAAGCAGTTCTCTATGTTTTCTATGATAAGTTGAAATAATGGTGTACATAGTTCCTGTCAAGAGACTGTTGGAGAAATTTACTAGAATTTCCACTTATTCATGCAAATAAGTAAATTCCCTAAGATCGAAAAAAGTTAGAGAATCATTAATATTATCCAGAACTTTTATTCTTTGCTTTATTTTTCCACTCTATTTTACAGAACCATAGAGATGCTCTCTGCCAGAGGAAATTAAGACCTCAACTTATAGTAGCAGCTAGAATTACCTCTCCAATATCAAGAGGGAAAAAAAAAAAGCATAGAGGAAGAAAAAACAAAACACCTCTCAAACCATCAAAAAACATCTATCATTATCAACACCTGTATTTGGAAGAGCAATTATTACTTAACTTCAATTCTATTCTGGGTTTTTTTTTCATTTCTTCTAAAAGTGTTTAGGTATATGATGTTTCATATACCTAAGTAAGGTGTTTATTTATTTTTCTCATACATTTTAGTAGAATTCTTACCTTTAGCATTTTTTTTAAGCTATCTATGAAAATAATTCCAAGATGATCAATATAGATTAAAGATATCCTTATATTTATTGCTATATATTTTGGTATTTTTTAATATCAATTCTGATGGTAATTGTTTCTCAGGACTTTCATTTAAACTCCTATTATAAAGGCTTTGTGACAAATAAGTAAATTCTAATGCCCTGGTAGTAAATAGCTGACGTCCCACTAAGTTAGGATTCTAGACTACATTCAGCTAAGCTATTCTGGACTGTTTTCTTGATAACTTTGTCCATTGTCAATATCTCTATTTTTCTGCTGTACCATAAGACTAGTTGTAGTTCCCTTTTTTTCTATGACATATATGTAAAAGATTTTTGTAGCATTTCTATGAATTCAGATGAGACCCATGGGTCTGAATATAGCCTGTAACTTGTAATACTGAATCAAAATATACCACTTTTGCAAAGACAAGTGAAAATTACAAAAAAAAGTATTAAAAGGGACTAAATGGGAAGGTTTTACCGAGTAGCAGATTTGAGAGAAGAAATAAGAAATATAATGTTCTCAATTTCCAGTCTAGCAAAACTTGAGAAGAATAATTGCATGAAATATTATTAAAAAACAAAATTAGTCAAAGAGTGGGAATGAAGGATATTAATAACCTGTGACTACCAAATAAATTACCTAATTTGACATGAAATCCTGTTCTAGCAATGAAGAATGAGCATAATAACTTAGTGTCAGAACCTTTGAAACCATAGCTGCAAATGAGATTTCCTTTCTGCAGGTTGTTCTATGAGAACAGGAATAAATGAATACAGAATCTTTGCATTAAATGGCAAAAAACATGCCTGTACTTACTTTAGTTGTCAGTAGTGTCAAAAATGAGCACAGTAGTGAAACAAATCTACATACCAATGTATTATTGAAAACAGATATTTATGTTATTTATTATTCAACAAAGTTAATTAACCTGTCAAGATGACCTCAGCTGAAAAGGGAAGAATTATTTCCTGGCTTTTTTTTCTTCTTTTTTTTTTTTTTCTTCTTTACAGGGCTTCCATTTAATAAAAAGATATAAGAAGGTACAGCTCTGGACAAAACAGGGCGGGCATTTCTCTTGCTATTTTCAGAAGAGTCTCATTTTTACAGCTGTTCAAGCTGTACTAAAACTGTTCAGGATGAATGGTAAAGTTATTTTAAATCTTTTTTTAATCCATGGCCCACAGAGGGAAGTTCTCTGCTGAATTCCTTGAAACAGCTGAATAATTCTTTAAAGATGAAACATCATATACCTAATCTGAAAGTCTAGTTATTATTATACAGTGGTACTGAAGAACAAAGAGAAGCATATGGCTAACTCCAGATATATTAATTCAGTAACACTAGAGATGCAGAATCCCCCTTAACTGAAATACCAAGAGTTTAAAAAAGAGACTGAAAAACAGTGAAGATGAAGAAGGTAGTGGCTTATATAGTTTTCTAGAAGTTTCAAGTATGAAAATAGTGGCAGAGAGGTTACACTTCAGAGGCTACATAGACATGGAAACCTTTCATTTGCTGGAAGCTGATTGAGAAAATATATAAAATGCTATTGATAAATTAATGTACCTGAACATTCTTTGCTGTTAGCTTACATGGTTGCTTTGCCCCAGGTGATATGTCTGCTATTTTTTTGACTCCATGGACAGCATTGTTCTTAGAGCTGATGGATAACTGATTTTTCCTTTATGAGTAACAGGCTGCCAACAATGACTCATTAGCATTTTAAGGCAGTATTTATGTATGAAAAAGAGTTGAGTAAAACTGGGATAAATATTCCCCAGCTAACACATCAAAGGTTGTGTTCACATTGGAATTTTGGTTCATATCTTCCTTCTCTTAAATGTGCTGAGTCATTTTACCATGAACAAATTAGCTTCCTTTCAGAGGAAGCACACTGAGAAGCTCAACTAGGTGCACAAAACATGTTTCATCTCCTTTTGGATAAAAAGTAGTCAAAATTAATGACAGATCTTTTTGACAACATAAAACCATATAAGAAATGATGGCGTTTGGCCCAGAGGACTAGAGCAGATATAGTCCAAGGAAAATTCTCTGAACCATATGTAATGCAAATGTAGATAATTCTAAATCAATTATTTGTTTCATGATCTGCTCAATCTGATGGATTATTTTTTAATTCAGACAAAGACACAGTATGTGAAGTGTAGCCTTTCTCTTAAGAGAAGAGATGAATGGTATTCTTAATATTATTGTTTGGGAAGTGCAAATGTTGACATTTAATGTACACACTAACCAAAAAAGCTATTTTCTTCTATCCATCTGCCTTTACTGAAAGCTCATCTACTATTAGCCATGTTTGGGAACCACACTACCTTATGCCTTATTAATCAAATAAACTTCATTCTTCATTTTTGCATTTAATTCATAGGGGCACTTTATAAAGGTGCTCTCCAAATGAACTGAATTAACATCATTTGGTCATATCCCAATTAACAGCAAAATATGAAGTCTTACAGCTCTTTAAAAATTTAATCATATTTTATCATTTATCTTTATTTGAGATTTAATACTAATATGCAGAACTGAACAAAACTATTGTTCCAGAAGTTGCTGAGTCTATCCCGTATGAAATAATGGCACTGACTTTTGGTAAATAAGGGAGAGAACATCAACATATCTGTTTTATCAGGATGTTTAGATGCCATGAAGTATTGAGAAAGAAGAAGGAATTAAGAAATAATTGTTAGGTGTTGTACAGCTGAGATGAAGAGGATAGAGTCACGAGTTCAAGAAATGTGAAAACTTGGAGTTAGCTCACCAATCAACAAAAAAGAGAAATATGCATAGCTTTCCTCTGAGTTTAAGTATTGGTTAAAAATCATATTTTTTGCTGCCTTTTCATGTAGTTTTCATTGATGAGATGTCTAAACAACATTTAAAATTACTATCAGTCATGTAACTAGCACAAGTGAGAGAAGGTCAGTAAAATAACCCCCAAAGAGAAGTATGGAATTTTGTACATTACATTTACAATGAGTAAGGTCCTAGAAAGAAATCAGAATTCTTTGTAAGAATCTAAGAAAACTGCTCCATTAGAAGGGCAGTAAGAAGAACTGTATCTAACAGAAAGACTTTTCAAAGCATGCTATACTTTTCTTTGTTAGTTTTACTTTGTTAAGTGTTTTTGACTAAGCTGCCTAAAATGTTAACCAAAATAAGACATAAAACATTTTAAAAGGCAAAAAATACGTTTAAAAAATGAAAAAATAGTCCTGATCATGATGTGTAAAAGTAATGTTCTGAAAAAAAGGGGAAAAATTGTACTAGAGAAATCTTAGGAAATGTTTTTCACCATTCATATTCTAGTTATCCCCAAAGTTTATCTGAAAGTACTATAGAGTTATTAAAGTAGACCCAATTTACGTCCACTCTAGGAAATGCCCAGTTTACTAAATATCTGATTACATATTAATAAATACACTAAAAAAAAACCTAAAGTATGATAATATATGTTTTTATGATCAATGTTATTCCTAGTATTAAATTAAAGCCAACAAAATTAATGCAATGAATAAAGGAAATAATGCAAAATATAAAATTGTAAATATGTCATCAGTAAATACTGTAAATATACAAAGTTTTCATACAAACAGACAAAAAAAATAATCAATTTCTTGTTGAATATTTAAGTATTTTCCCAAGAGGAAAATGTATAACAAAATCACAGATTTGTCAGTCTTTTTTTATAACTAGGATATTCAGTAAAAATCTATTCCATGTTTCTGAATGTTTCTCAGGATTTGTTACATAGACAGTTTCAGTGTTACCAGTACAGAAAAAGATCAAGCATAATAAATAGTGAAAGACTGTTTGTAACTTAGGAGAAACAACTGTCATTATTTTAATCTTTGCTTGTTTTTTATTCTAAAAGACTAATGTGATTTTTTTCACAATAAAATGTCCTGGACACTTAATTTTTTTTTTTAACTTTGACAACAGAAGTACTTCAGAAGCTCTATTCTGTTTTGTTTCATTTGTTTTTTTCAATTTGAACATTATTTCTTCTCATCAGCTATGGAGAATAAGGACCAAGAAGTCAATTTCCTGCTATTATAATAAGTTGATTACTCATGAAGTACTATTTTGTCATTTAGGTATTATTTAAAGAAAAAAAAGTGGGATTGAGAAAGAAAGGCAGTTGTCTTAAGTGTTCCTGTTTTTGCCATAGATTCATTATTCATAAATTATCCATCTTTTAGTAAAAGAAGTCAGAATGAGAAAAGAAAGACAAAAAAGAGCTGTGAAACTTATCATCTTCCCACACTTATCATATTCTCACCCTATTATGGCTGTTATCAAAACCATGCACTGTTCCCAATGTCATGGAATAACATAACTTGGATTTTAGTCAATATTTTGGATGATTTAAGGCTTACCTCAGTTCTAATTCTCATCTGTATCTGATTAGGTTCACCAAAAACTACTTTAAAGTTCTACTGCAGATACTTAGATTCTTGTTTGTTCTACCTTTCAAAATTACACATACCTGGAAGTAAAATCAAGCTATCTAATACAACAATTAAATGTAATTATTTCAGTAGCACTTTTGAAAAAAACAAGTGCATTTTTAATTAAAATACTTGAAAAGGATATTATTTTTTTCCGGTAGGATTTCATGTATGTCATTTAAGTATATTCCTAAGGGCATCTTCAAAACTTAAAACAGAAATACATTGGAAATCACTTCAGTCTAAGAACAACTACATTTTTCAGAAAGTAAAAGAGGAAAAGCTCAGTTGTAAAAAATGTTTACAACCAAATGCACGAAAACATCAGAAGTAGATAGTGAACATTACTGATAAGTTCCACAAAAATTAATTTCTTAAAATACCCACTTTGTAGGTCTTTCTGCTGTATTTGATGTCCTTTCTCCCACATTCTAATAGTGCTTTAATTTCCTCCACTTCCTATACTTTCTGACAACAACCTTCTTTAAAATATTTCTTATTTCTGGTTTGTCATTAGCTGATCTCATCCCTCTTAAGTCTCAAATTTCTTATGGAAGAAACAAGAATTGAACTGAGTTATTCTGAGTCTGCAGGGCACTCCGTGATGTAACTCAGTGATGTAACACAGTAGGCAGCATTGTTGCAAGAGAAATAATGGCAGCCATGAGTCTCTCCCTTTTATAAATTTGCTCTGTCACTAGCTTTTCTGTTTGGCTTAGATTACTGGTTTTGTCCTCTAGTTATATAGTTGCTTTCTTAGCTTTTTATTGTTACTGGACATTATAGTGTAGGAACTGAATAATAATGAATCTCTTCCAAGATGTATGGGTCCTCTTTTAAGTTGCAAGTAAAGATTATGTAATCTGTTACTATTATTAAATTATATTACAATTTTATTTCTACAGGCAAATGTAGGAGAAATTCAATTAATTCTGATCTTCACTTGGCATGAAGTTATTTTGGCAAAATTCTTAAACACAAGTATTTTTCCAAGGTGCTAATCACAAATAGCATCCAATTCATCTGGTTTTATATTATTATTTTTCTGAAGAAAATTTTTTACATTTCTCCTAACTTCAACACCTGCAACTTCTGCAGAAAAATCAGTAAAAATAAAACCAAAC
The DNA here is from genome assembly GCF_037042795.1 of Molothrus aeneus. NCBI lineage: Eukaryota > Metazoa > Chordata > Aves > Passeriformes > Icteridae > Molothrus > Molothrus aeneus. The sequence continues at coordinate 139,282,876 of NC_089646.1, read as the reverse complement.
AAACTGGTAAACAAGAAAAAAAGCAGACCATTTTGATTAAACACATAGTATAGTGCTTCAAAAATTTAGACTTAGAACATCTTGCAATTGCTGATAATTTAGAAGATGAAGAATATCAAGAGTTTCCATTGTTAAAGTCAAACATAAAAGAAGCCTCTATCCCTCTCTGCTGCATATCAGGGAATATTCCAGCTGCAGACTTGTAGCCTGATAAGCAACACTACTGCTCATTCATGAGTCATTCACTTATGTGAACATTAGAAAATAATGCTGTTTATTTGGGATTAAAAATTGTTTAAAAAGGCAAATAGCAAACTGTACAAATATATATTGCAACAAACCCCAGTATTTAATGTATATACTAGTTCAGTTTTCTGAGAGTATCAGTTTATGGATATTCTGTTATATATTCATGCCTCTACAAATGAGATACAATATGATTTCCATATTTCATTCTAATTCAGAATGCTAACATACTTTTGATTTCAACTGAAATTAAAATTTTGGTTAAATATAGAGTTAAAACCTATGTCTCTACATAATATAATAACCCAGCTCAAGGTACACATGACAGTGAATCAGAAAGAAGCCCTGAAATTGCTTCATATGTTCATTTTATTCATAAATAATTCAGGCAACAATGTCTGAGTATATTAAATAAGAGAAGATGCCTAACCTTGTACAAGTAAAGGGTCTGAAATTCTGTAAAAAGCATCAGGACAGTGGCTTTCTCTCAGAAATAAGGCTGCACTGGTCCTGTCAAAGTTTCCACAATTTTTTTCTTCTTTCTGTATCTTTTCAAGAATACAGTTTAATTCTATGACACAACCACTTAGTTCAGATCTACTATGCAGATGTTTTAGTGAGGATATGTATTAGAGTTGATACATCTGGAATCAATCTGTCTTGCTGCTTATGTATAGTTCTACTTTAAAGGCATATACAAAAATACACTAACAGATTTTGCAAGTTGCAAAGATAATGTAATTTTTGAAAACATAAACATAGTTCTAATTTGATGAGAAAAATAATGCTGCCCAGACACACACATGCAGAGCTCTCTTCAATGTGTCTGCTATATAGAAAAGGAGAAGCAGATCACTTTGTTTACTTTTGTCTCCTAGAGAGAAAGAATATGGACAAGTCATGACAGGAGTATCCATACCTAAACATCTGGTCTCAATTCCTCTCCAGAGCCCAGACGACAGACATTCCCTCACTGCAGAGCCAACTAGCATGTATCCTGAGTCACAAGTAAATATAGCTGTAGATCCATATGTGATTTGAGTTCCAATCTTATTCCCATTTGGAGGTGTAGGAAGTTCTCCACAGGAAATAACTTCATGGCAAAACAAAAACAAAACATAAGTGTACACCTGAGAATCACAAACACCCAAACAATAATTCCTATTAAACAACACTACTTATCAACCAGTCAATCAAATGAATAAATTTCACACCTTGAAGTATTTTGCAGAAATTTGTAGAAATCATAGATTAAAAACCTGCAAACAAAAACTATTCCTTCCCCAGAAATTATACTTAAAAGAGGGGGAATAACGATTGAATTAATTTCTGTAAAGTTAAAAAAGGCACTCAGAATACTATTGAATGTTGTTTAATTACCTTGGCTTTATCAAGTACATTTAGCATACTGGAACATCACAATTGCTATCAGATTTAGTGATGCTTCTTTGGGAAGGGGTCATTTTGGTCTTCTAGATCATAATGAAATGCTTTCCCTAGCATACACACATTACAGTTTTATAAAGAGTGAATGATATTGATGGAATTCATTGCTATTTATTTACAATTGAAACATCTTTTCAATCAAAATAATATTCTTTTCTGTCAATTTTCTTAATTAACAAAACTAATATATTAGTAGTAAATAGGAGGCTGAAATTAGGTAGCACACTTTATGCCTAGAGGAAAGTAAGTAATAATATTTCAAACTAAGCTTCTCAAAACATAGCTAAAAGTAGTTTACCTTTCAAAGTAAAAAGAGATAAAAATACAAATTTAGTATGTAGAGTATATATACACAGAGATATAGATACAGACAAATACACTGTATTTTTAACACTAGTAGAGACAAAATATTGCAATTAACTTTTTAAAATTCTCTAAATTCTATATTCAATTTCCAGTTATAAAGAACTCAAAATCAAGGTTAATTTCCCGTATAATTAATCTGTGTTTGAAAATGCATTTTTAAACTTCTTTTTTTTTATATTTATTGTCAATAAATTACAAATGTATTTTGAGCCATAGTTTTCTGGCTTATCTACAGGCTTTTTTAGATATTTTTGTATTTATACATAAATATGCAGATACACACATTTTTTGATGCAGAAACCAAAAGCACAGTTGTATCTCACTCTGTCAGGGGGGTATGTCACACCATGTTCCATAAAGAGAAAGAGTTTTGCAGCTTCAAAGTGTAACCAAAACACCACAGTTTTGAAAAAGAGAGGTCTAAATGTAAATTTATAAAGAAATGTGCTTTTCACAGCAGTAGGGGAAGGAAACACAATGATAGCTACATCTTTAGTTGGTTTAACTATCTGAATATTAATTACTTATTTTTTTAAATTATCTATTGCAGGTTACCAGCATACCAGCTAATGGTAGGAATGATGTGGATGCGTGCAAATGCACACTACATGGTAACTACCAGAAAGGAGAGATTATTTTATTTATCAAGTGTGCAGACAGGATACAAAGGTTTTGCACTTTTTAAGACTTTACAGCATTCCTGACCTAAAATAAACATATAGGAAAATATTTTCTTTGTACCTTTATAAATTTAGGGACCTTTAAACTCCAGAAGTGTGTCTACAGATATGTTCTTGTCACTAAATCTAATGTATTATATCTGTAAATAACAACCTTTAGGATACCCAGGAATTCCAGCCAAGAAACACCTTTTCTAATTTACAGTTTTGAATACTAAATTAGTTCATTTCTAGTTCACCCAATAAAATATTTTTTCCTGAAATCTGTATACAGCAGATGCAGACAAAAGATGTACTCACTTTGACAGTAAGGCCGCTCATTTCTCCAGCTCCAGGTGCCATTAGCAAGACACTCGATTGATGCTGGTCCCAAACCATAATACCCAGGATCACAGCTGAAAACTACTTTTGTTTTATACTCATAGTGTGAACCATTCACTATTCTCCATCTTCCATGTTCCAGGGTAAAAGAATTGATGCTCGGACATGTAACAACTTCCAAAATAACAAAAAGACATAGTTATTGGTGGCTTAGCACAGGCAGATTGGGAAAATCTGTACCATTATTAATAAAAAAATGTATTTTAAACATAATGACATAATCTTTGAAAACTAAAGCTGTACTTGAAATTGGCTGTGGTTAGAGGGCATGAGTTGTCTCATTTAATTAATAATTATCCAGAAAGAGAAGGTATTATGTATGCAGAGTGATGCAGTTGGTGTAGATAGGAGCTATAGCATGGTTGAATTCACTATAGGTGGACCTTCTGTAACATTTTACATCAGGCATCAGAATCTTTACTAAAATTTTAAGCACATTTAAATGGAGAAATTATTTTTCTACCCAGGTAAACTCTATGAGACATGAAAGACTTCTTTGAGAGGCTGTACATTGGTGACAGAAAATATCCATATATAGGTTGTTTTTTCAATAGCTTTATATTTTTGTCTCATTTCTTAATTCTGAGTGTTCTTCCTCCAGAAATGGAACAATAAAATTCTACAACACTAATAGAATAAAAAATAGTGTAAGAAGCATAACGATTTTTTCCACTTTGTTTTTCTCTATTTTCAGTGGTTCTTTAGAAAGAGAAAAATTCATGAGAGAATGAAATTTCAAGAACAAGAAGAAAAAAAAGGAGAAAGGGGAAATCCTTGAAAAATACTCCAGTCTTAATTTTCTTTCATTTCCAAAATACATTTGGTGAGTTAATCTAAACCCTAATGTGCATGAGACACTGACATCCCTGTATCACTCTTGCAATCACCTGGGTTTTCATATCCCATTTCCCATGTGTAATTGCTGATATCCACTAGATTTTGGGAGTTAAATGCATTTTCCCTGCAGTGATGTTTCCCCAAGTTTAGATGGTGTAGGTCTATAATGATGGGATGAATATAAATAATAAGCACCAATTTCAAATAATTATCACAGGTTTTGCAATTCTGGAGAGTAAAAAGGGTTTGCTAACAGTACATGTATTATGTAGCTATCACTGAAGAGATGACTTTTGTAGAAAACCTCTGCAACCATTAAGTTTGATTTAACTGTAAATTAATTATTAGCTTGATTGTATTCTATAAGCTCTAGCATGTTTATTCTGCTTATGCTGTGAAGTTTCAGCATGTCTTAGTGACATATACTTCATATGTGTATTTCATAATAATTGAATATCAGCAAATAATTCATAGATTAAAGCAACCTGAAGATGAGCATTTAAGTCATGTGAAGATTTGTGTCATAGATAAATAAAAAAAAAAATGTACAGACAGGTTTTTACTCGCCAGAGACTTCTTACATGTTACTCACCTACACAGCGAGGTGTTTTATTGTGATTGCTCCAGGTACCATCAGGCTGGCAGACTGCAGTAGTAAGCTCTTTGGCTGATAGCCTGTATCCATCATTGCAAAAATAAGTAACACGGGTGCCAACCAAGTAATCTGTAGTTAATATCCCACCATTTAGTGGAGCTTTAGGAATTCCACAAGATATTGCTGAGTAGAGACAAAAACAAAGTTTTTTATGTCTTCAATATAAGTTTCCACTGACCTCAGAGAGCTTATGCATTGTAAAATCACTAGTCTTAAATTCATGAAAATTAATTTTTACCTCATTAATGTGAGTTTTAAGCATGGAAATAAATTTTCTTAAGATTTTAGGGAATTGAATACAATGAAGCTCTTGATGGAGAAAGTAAAAAATAAGAATAATGGTTTATAAGTCTGCAGCTAAGAATTCAAAATGCAGATGATAATATAGAAAAGGAAATAGAAAATATCTGGAAAAAAATATGACCAGCATGGTTGAATCAGTAAGGCACCAGTCTGAGAAACACACTTTCTGTGTTTCTCTGTCATATGATTTATGTTCAGATTTCTTTCATCAGTTGTACTTTGTGACCTCTGGCAAATCACTAAAATTACCTTTCAACATTCTATTTTTTCCACCTGGAAAGTAGAAAGAAAATACCCTTTTGAAAATATTGAATCACAGAATCATAAAATGGCCTAGGGTGAAAGGGGTCTTAAAGATCTAGTTCCAATCCCTCTGCAATGGGCAGGAACATCATTTACTACAACAGATGGCTCAAGTCCAGCCTGGACTTGAACACTTCCGGGCATGGGGCATCTACAGCTCCTCTGGGCAACCAGCAAGGAATTCTCTTCTGATGTGTAATTCTAATTGATCCCCTTTTATTTTAAAGCCATTAACCCTATCCTATCACTGCATACCCTTGAAAAAAGCCCCTCTGCAGGTTTCCTGTAGACTTCTTTTAGCCCTCGTCTTTGTGATCTGTGACTTATGAAGTGAGACTGAAGCACTTGTCAGTGAAGACTTTCAAAACCACTGCAGAGTACCTCAGCTGTCTCCTTGTCCCAGGTAATCAAGTGTCCTGTATCCTTCTGGACAGGGCTTGCAATTTGCCTGGTCTTCATTTTATCACCAATATATCTTTAGAAGCTGTTTCTGTTGCCCTTGACAGCCATGGACAGATTTGTTTTATCAAGGCTCTAGCTTTCCTAACCTGATCCACAGCTGCTTGGACAACTTGTCTGTATTCCTCCCAGGATGCCTGTCCTCATTTCCACCCTCTCTAGGCTTTGTTTTTGTGTTTTGTTTTGTCCAGGACCTCCTTGCTCATCCAGGCAGGTGTCCTGAAGTTTCTACCTGACTTTCTCTTTGACAAAATTTCTGAGGATGCAACATTTCTGAGCTTGGAAGAAGTGATCCTTTGACTATTAACCAGTTATCTTTGTCTATAAAGCCTTAAAGCTAAGGCTTTATTCCATGGTAGTCTACCAAGCAAATCCCTGAAGTGGTCAAATTCTGCTCTTCTGAAGTCAATGCTAGCCAGCATTCACCCTGTTCTCTGCTCTAAAGATTTTTTACCCTAGAATTTCACAGTCTCTGCACCCTTCAGCTTTATATTCCTCATCAGCCCCTGCTTGTTGCTGAAAAAAAGATCCAGCATAGCACCTCTCCTTGCTGGCTCCTCTATCTCTTAGAGGAGAAAGCTGAAAACTGCAAATAAAAGTACAAGATACTATTTTATTTTTTTTCTTTAACAAAAATAATGTATCAAGAGAAGATCTGGTTCTAAATAATTCTCTGTCTGTTTTGGGACTAAAAATAAAAACTAACCCCTTTCCACATTCTGAAACCATATATCTAATGTAGGTCAGATCAAAAAAAAAAGTTAGAAAAAAGGGCTTAGACATTTAAGTCTGAAGTACTTTACTTTGAAGTCAAATCTTGAGCCTTAAGAAACTACCTATCATGCCCACACAGGAAGGTTAATCCTCTCAGACTATGTATAAATACTTGCGAAAAAAAAATGCAATCTATTTTTGCCCCTACTGGGAGCTGATCTGACATAAAACTGATTTGCTTCATAAGCAATATAACAGCTGTGTGGCACAGTACCAAAGCTAATAATCACAGCTAAGACACAGGTAAAGCACCAATCCTATAACAACTTGCAGAACAGAGGCATAAGAATCAATGTTAAAATATTCTTGCATTGCCATAAAAAAAACCCTTGCATATTACATGGAAATTTAAGAAAAAGAAAAATCAAAAAACCAGAATACAGGCACACTCTGCTGAAAAGATCACAGTAAAATATTTCTAATTTGCTATCACCCTGTCTTGACAACCATAAGAACATATACCTAATACTGTCACAGTATATATTGGCAAGGAGAGACAAACACACATTTAGAAAAAAAATAAGAAAACGGTGACTAAGAAATTGAAGACCCCAAGAAACTACAATTGAATTCAAAGCTCTAGAGGGTATGAGGACATGACCCCAGAGAGATAAAAAGTGACAAGTTAATTAAACGAGAATGTTCCCCTTCCATCTTTTACTGAACATCTGATAAAACTATTTCACTTACCATCACCAAAGAAAGAAACAACTTCTATGGCACTAAAATGAAAACATGTGACCATGTTTATTACTTCTTAAATTCCTCAATAGCTTGGATTGCAGATTAGGCAAATCTATCCCTTCAAAGATGATAGCTATATGCTTGTATAAGCAAGTAACACTCTTTACTGCATAACTGGCCTAGCTTAACCTCTTCCTTCAGAAGCACATTAATGATAATAAAAGCTTTGAGACAATTCCACGAGTTGTCCGAACAATTGTGTAACATCAGGGCCAGCATTTAGCAGTGCCTAAAATTAATATCCACTTGCAAAATAATTGTAACATGCAAACAATATTGATTACAATCTTAAGCACCAACAAATTCTACAATATTGCTTATTCATGTAAGACATAATTCACATCCCGTCTCTTTCACCAGTCAGTAAAATACATATCAGATACATTCTAGCTGCAATCTGAGGTGTTCTATATCTACCATTGGGGTTAATTACTCCTTCAGTATTCAAAAATCTCCATTAGGACTTGATACATTTTGAGTCATATTATCCATGTTAACAATTAATCTTGTGGCACAAGAAAAATATATCTGTCCCTTAACCCTAAATTTTTAAGAAACAAGATGCAAACCAGCAAGGCATGATAACAGACTTTTATATAAATAACAGATCTCCCAAAGGTCACCCAATGACATTTTAGTTCACAAAAGTTTTGAGCTGAATTTCACATTTATGGAAACTTGCACAGAAAAGTTGCCCAGAGAAGTTGTGGATGCTGTATCCCTGGAAGTGCTGAAGGCCAGGTCGGACTGGCATGAAGCAACCTAGTTGAGTGAACAGTGTTCCTGCCCATCCCAGAGGGATTGCAACTACAACACTAAGGTCTCTTCCAAGTAAACCGTTGTATGATTTTATGAGAATTACCTTTTAGTTAGGGGAAAATGTAAAAAAAAAATCAGGAAAATTTATTGCCACATCAGATACTTAGAGAGGAAAAAATTACAAATAGGAAATATCCAAATTTCCCTAAAAAATAGAACTATCACAGAAATGTTTGGTCACTATATGTCAGCTTAGGCAACATTGTAATCAAACTGAAACATTAAAATCTATTCCCTTTTCACAAACTTTGGTACATAGCTCCAGTTCCAAAGATATACATTAAAAATATACACAGTCATTGGAAAACCTTAGTCATATTAGTTTTCAAAGAAGAACAGCATTTTAAAGACTTATGTGAAATTTCAGAAATTGTTATTGGACCAAAATGAAGTTCTTAAATATTCTTCACTGAATATTAAAGCAGTGTTTTTTGCATGTCAGTCTTATTAGCTCCACTTGAAATACGGTTTCTTAAAAGTGCATTTTTTTTTAATGAGGTTGAAAAATTTTGGCACAGATGTATGACCACGAAACATTTCCCTTCTATTCATTTTAAGTCAGAAAAGAAAAAAGAAAGTTTCTTAGAGTGTAACTTTTTTTAACAAAAGAATTTACCTTGACAAGCTGGGACTGGAACATCCCAGGAGTAATACCCATATGGAGACTTCCTGCACACAGCAGTACTTTTCCCAATGAGCCGAAAGCCGCGGTCACAAGCCCAGCGGACCATGCTGTTGAGCTGTCCGCCTGTCTGACTGACAATGAAACCGTGCGGGGGCGACTCTGGGGTGCTGCAGTAGAGAGCTTGAAACATAAATATTAAAGGAATAAAATATGTGTTCAGAATTCGCGTAGCAATTCTTGAGAAATTCTGGTTGAACTCAGTGGACATCTGATCGGACACTGAGAAAGCATTGCTAGAAGTTGTATTTTATGTATTGTAATGCATACATTGACCAATTTCACAAAATATAAAGGTAATAAAAATAGAGCTTTACAAGCTCTATTTACAAGATTCAGGTTTCAGTAGACAACAAAAAAATGAAGTGATAGCTCACTTTTATAATTGGCTATAGCTTTGAGGTTTGGGGTTTTTTTACCATCTTCTTATTAACTACTGAGCTTTAGTTTATGATGACATTTATTGCAATTGTATACATTTCAGTAGTATACAAATTTTTGAAAGAGGGAAATAACTAGTACATCCTGAACAAAACTCTTTTTAAATAGTCCTATTTTCTGGTCCTAAATAAGTTATTTCATTTAAGTTCTGTAATACACTGAACTGAAGTAAAACATTAAAAATAGATTTTAATTATATTTATGACAATCATGATAAATCCATGGCAAAAATACTGCTTTTAGTTGTTGATTTATTTAGAACACATTAAGTTTTACAGGAGTCTTATCTAGAGACTATGAAAAAAAATCATAACTCAATATGAGAGGAAAAAAAATATCTCTAAGAGTTACAGTTCTTATAATCTGAAATTATTTATGTACTTAACAACTCTGACATTAAATGCTGGTTACTTACTATGTTTCCTTTATCTCACTTGTTTATTGAGTACCAAGCAATTTAGGTTTGGCTGTCTTCTCATAGGAGTGGCCAGAAGTCTCTTATAACCTGGTAACCACTTTAAGATAAATTTTGTATGTGCAAAAGTTTAACTCGGTGTCTGATTAATTTGATTAATAGCTGCAAGCCATAAAGGCTGTTTTCCCTTTGTGTTGGAAAGAAAACTGTGCTGGAAGTTTGTTTCCAAGTGCTGTCTTTATGCTTTGAAGAAATGTTGATAACTTGATATTTATTTTCTCAGGCAAATAGAGAACTGCTGCTTTACTTGTTCTTTAAACTTTTCCGTGTCTCACAACTTACTTCAGGTCAATGTTTTCCTCATGTGAAAGCTTCCTCTGGCCAGAATGGAGTCATATGGCTGTTTGTTTACAAAAGATATTTATTAAACATACTAAAGCAAAGAGCAGAATCAGAACTACTGCTATATCTTTCAGACTACATACTATGAAAGTTTTTTCTTCCTTACAGTAAATGTCTCCTGACTTACACTTTTTGAAAGAACCAAAGATACCGAGACATACCAGGATTTTCTGTGTGAAACAGACCACTAGAAAATATTTCCTGTCTGCCTCTCAACAGTTCTCTCACTGCCTGAAAGGAAAGACTTTGAAGAATTTTCTCTTCTTTCTCTTTTAACAGATCCAAAATGGACTACAGGAAATGAAAATCAATGGCATAATTATTTTATGCCTAGTAAACAGTGAATTTTACCTAATGAACAACAAACATTTTAAGTCTGAGAAAACTGTACTCTCTTAAAGGGAAAGATGGAACTGATGTATTTGCAGTATATATGATCATAATTATTTTTCTCCAATTGTGAAGTAGCCAAAAATTGAGGAAAACAAAACAAAACAAAAAAAATCAGCAGAAAGAATTTTATGCTTATTCTTTATTTCTTTATCCACCTTGTGAAATGAAACAGCTTTTATGTCAATAACTTCTCTAATATCTACAGATACTATCCCCAGTACTCTTCCTTGCGTGTATTTCATATCTTTGGTCATCATAAAAAATTTCAAATATCGATTTTGTGCAATTACTGTAAATTACAACAAATCTACTTTAGCTTGACTAATTAAAATATTTTCCAGTAAAGTAAATATTTTATAATAATTCTGTAAAAGCAATTTTACTAAAATTTAACTTTGTCAGGTACTATTTTCATGCACTATTCATAAATATGTTAATTTGAATTAATAACACATAAAACACTGGCTTTTTTACATACTAATTTATCTCTTTTAATGTTGATTGCTGCTTCTATTGAACCTTAAATAAAAGAGTTCGAACCTTCAGGGTCTTATATTTTTCCACTTTATAGCTGTTCACTCCTGCCTTGTTGCAATGCTTTCCCCTGTCCCACCAAAATTCTTAATGATGAATTTCATAAAGATCTTGTTAGAAAAACACCCTAGTATGATGAGGTACACAAGAACAAATAAATGGGAGGGAGAAGTGGAAGCTGCTTCTTTTATCTTTAGTACTGCCTTATGCCATTTTGAAGCCCTGTCTTTTATTAATTCTCTACAGAGCAAATGTGTGGGGTTTTTTTTTCCTCACAAGATGAGGGTCATTAGATTCAAATATATAGAACAGATTGGATTTCCTTTCAGTTTGATTAATTAAGGATATCAAACATAGCTTATATTACCCTTTGCACATAAACAAATGTTCCACATTGAAATTTTATGCACATTATAAAAAGTCACATTTGCATACCTATATATCTTATCCTGAAACCTTTTTTATTGGTGCCATGATCTGCTGACCACCGGAGAAATACTTCATGGCCATTGCTGGTTATATTTAGAGAAGATGAATAGTCCCCACTGAGAGATATGAGCAATGGGCTATGACTATTTGGTCCTTGGTACAAAGGAAGGAAAAAAGAAGAAGGACAAAAGGAGTTACAAAGTTTAAAATAACATACAATAAAACATATGCACACAATTAACATACACGCAAAACTTCCTTCAAGCAAATGGCAAATTAATTTGAACTAAAAAATTGAAATACGTTACAACTGGAAGTTATATATTTGCTCAAAACAAAAATTATTTCTAATTATACCATGCAGTACAATTTTAAAATAAAGTAATCCAACAGTTATTTTTATCATAACAAATCAAAATAATTGCCTAATTTTTTTTATACTGAAAAATTATGATATGCATCAATGATAGCAATTAGACAGAAGCAATATAAAAAAACCCAATGATATAGACAAGGTATCATGCAAAGTTATGTATTCTATAGTTACCATCAAAAACTTCAAGTATATCAAATTCCTTTTCTGTCTGGAAGAATTCAAAGAACATGCTGATATTATAACCCTTTTCCACAGTAATGGTCCATGCACACATCTGGAGGTTTGGGTAGCTGTCAGGATATCCAGGGCTCAGTATTACGCCTGTTGAATCCAGACGCATTTCATTGGCTGGACAGAGCACTGTGAAACAGAAAAATTGGCAAAAAAATCTAAAGCCTGTTATTTCTATTTCATGTAATTGACGAGATTTTCCCGAGTTTTAAAGAACTGCATTACTCATTCTATTTCCTTAAATTGAGAAACATGGTGATTTAAAATATGATGAAATAATTTAATTTTGAATTTATCTGGATTCACTAGGTCTACAAGAATACACATCTCATTAAATAGAAATAGTTGATATTACCATGTTATTGGAAGTTTTTTTCAAAAAATATATTTGCTTCATGATATATGAACAAATTCCTTCATTATATTCAGAACCTAACACTGCTAAACAGAAGCTTTGAAATCTTTTTATACTGACAATTAACTCCTACATGAAACTGAGTTAGTCTTGAGTTACACAAGAAAAATAATAGGATCTTAGTTTTCTCAAGACCATTGGAAATAACATTGTCTCATTAATTGCAAAAATCAGGTTTTATGTTGAAAAAGTTATTGAATTATAAAGAGAGATAAAGAACACAGGAAAGCAGAGAAAGGGAGAGAAAAAGAGTATCTTCATAAAGAAACTTTGCAAGAATCATAGAATATTTGGGTTGGAAGTAACCTTTGATGATCTTCTAGGCCAACCCTCTTCAAATGCATCCATACTGAACTTGAAAAACTGTATCAGCCCATATATTTAAAAAATATTTGTATCTTGGTTGCAAATTAGCATCTAGATGCTAAACTTCAAGAGAGTTGTTTCTCATGACCTGTTTGTTTCAATTACTCAAGAAGAGATTGAATACAGCAGCTCCAACCCACTTAACAAAACTTATATGGCTGGAATCTGGCTGGCAAACTACAGTGCTGTGCCACTTGTGACACATATCTCAAGAAAATGAACAAAGTAATCCTCTCAGCTTTATACATACAAATAGACACATATTTATATAAAAATGTGTGGCAGGGAGAGCATAACAGTAATCTGGCTACACTCATTTATTTGCAGCTGGTTTTACCTTACAAACTGTCCTTAATTTCAGGATATTCTTAAATTCAGGATAATTTTCAGCTAAACATCCCTCAGGAATTTTATAGAGAATTTAAAGACTTGTTTCTGTTAAACAGATTCTCTTGGAAATCAGGGAGCTAAGTTTCATGTGAGTCAGAGAACATATTATCTGAGATATAGTTAAGAGATACCATTACAGAATTTTCTCAGGGTCCCCTTAATATGATGCAAAATACAGTTGGAATCTTCTTACTCTGAAATTTTCATTTTATCCTGAAAGTAGAAGCTAATTTAAAAGAAAATTAAGGGCAAAGTTACATGCTCTGTTTGGACAATACTCTATTTTAACTAAATAAGTTGATAAAAATTGACTAAACTTGTAGAATTTAGTGACTATTTTCACACCTAAAGGAAATCTGCGAGAATTTTAAGAAATGCTCGTCCAACTGACACGCAAAAGAGAAAAAATGGAGAAAAAAAAATTGACATAGTTTTAAATAGCACTAAATGTGATGTAAACTAACCTGTAATAATTAAAATTACCACATAAATATTAAATATAGTTTGCATCAATATTTTTTTTAGGAATTCGTCATTTGTCTAGTATATCTTTACTGCAATATATTAGATTCAAGACTAATGTTAGTCTTATGTTACTTTTGCTCAGCAGCATTCTTCAGATTTACTTATGGATTAATTTTAATGTAGGTATTGATCTATTTCAAGTCAAAAATTAAAGAAAGATTCAATCAAATACCAATATACTGGCTAAAGCATATAAGATATGCACAAGGTTAAAGCACCAGGAATTAACAGTATTAAGTTAAAAAAAACCCATATGCTCTACCCAGTGAGAAGAATTACTACACTAATACTAATATGAACCAACAGAAGAACTGAGACGTTTCCTTGAAAGTGGCTCTTGCGTGGCGTGTTATACTCTGCACAGTGAAGTTGCGGCAGCTTATCCATAGACCAATGCGATGTAGTAAAATCATGAAAGACAGAAATTTTTTGGCATGTATTTTTGTTGCCTTTAGGTTCCACAAAGCTCTCTATTCATCTTTTATTACAGAAGTGGAACTTATTTACTGTGATCTTCAAACTTAGACATCAGACAAATAAAAATAAAAGAAAATATGCTGCTTTCTTTTCTAGGTTGCCAGTAGGACTGGTCATTTTTAGCACAATTTGACAAATTCTTTTGCAATTTTCTTTTTAATTTTCCAAATCTAATTCTGAAGACCATGTTAATTTCATTCTGCTTTAAACAGAAATTTTAAGAGTATAGATTTAAAGTTTAGCATTGGAACCAGTGTTTAGCATTGATATCTGACAGATAAAAGATTAGCTATGGTAAATGAAGTCATCATTCCTAAGTTTTTGTCTTGGGTCTTGCATTGAATACAAATATGCCTTCATCAACACACACTGAGAGAATGCTTCAGGATCAACACATATGTCCCTATTTGCCCTATCTAATATTGCATCGTTTTAACATTTAAAGCAATGCCTGGAGGTTACTATGGTTTTTCACCTATTAAATGCTATACATCTGCCAAGTTAGGATTTAAATTTAAATGGGGGTGTTGGAATCTATTTATAGACACATTTGTATCTAACTAAATGTCTAGATTTTCAGAAATTATCAGTGTGAAAGTTCTTATGAAGCTCACATTTCAATTTCACTTTGCATTTTTAAGAACTACACTCAGGGCTGTGAATGACTGACTTCTGCATAATTTTGTTCATAAAATCAGGGGGAAAGAGCTTATTCAGTTATAAGAGTAACTTCCATCTTCCTAGAAATGGAGGAAAAGAGTATATTTATACAAGATTTTTTTTAATTCTCAACTGAAAGCTTAGGTGAAAAATATAGTGATAATAAAGTCCTAAAAATTAATATACTGATATTTAATTCCTTAACATCTACATTGTGAACCATTTCATAATTTTAGAAAATGCTTAGAAACAGTAAAATAACAAAGTTTTACTTGTAAATTTACTAGATTTATTCATAATTAATTTAATATTACCCAATGAATCTTTCAGCATGAGTGTTTTATGGATATGTTAATGAATTAAAATTACTGTAGAAGGACACACCAAAACATCAGATTGGTAGAAAAAAACAGATGGCAGTATTTTTCATATAATACAAATATAAATCAAACACACTTATTGTGACTGATTTGAAAAAGTATTTTAATCCTGATATAGATGTTAGAATATTAAGCTCAGGAAGAGATGGATCACAAAAGTATATCACAGAAACTAGCAGAATTCAAAATGGCTTTTTTTTATATAACTTATACTTTTATGAGGCTGTGGTGTTTTGGTTTGGTATTTTTTTCTTGAAAACGCTTTATCATACATGTTTATAACTCTAGGTCCTTATTTATCTTTACAGATATAAATGGAAGAATAAGTAGCATAACATAAACTCATGACCATAGCTGGAACTGCAAAGAGATTCTATTTTTTAAATGAAGCATGTGCAAGGCCGATCTTCATTTGTTTCCTAATCAGTTTGGGATGAAAGAAAGATTTCTTTTTTTTTTTTAAATTATGGAAAATCTATATTCTACCATAATACATCAAATTTCACCTTAATAATAACTAGTTTAAAGTATGTATGATGTTAGTGCCTGGTAGGACTGTAATCATTTTGACGTTAACAATGAGATGGCATTAACTCCGTGTTTTCACTTCTCAATAAGAGAAAAAGTGAACAAACGCATGCACACACACATATGCAGAAAACCTGTTTTTTGGAATACACTGAATAAAAAATGCAAGTAGTTAAAACTGCGCTGAAAAATAATTTTGTGAGCTTGTTCACCCAAATCCATGCTATGTTAATTTAGCGTCTTTTAGAATTCCCATATAAATTTTCATACTATTATGTTGTAGAGAAATGAGTCTCATTATTTACCAGACTTCCTAAAAAAAAATAAAAAGGAGTTGCACAATTATTTTCACAAAGTAGAGTAGCAGCCCTTTTAACTTGTGAAGTTCATTAAAAGATTACTAATTATTTTGCATTAATATCTGACATACATGAAACAAACCAAAGAGAGATATATTGGGATAAATCATCAAAAGTTTGAAATAGTTTCAGTATGCTGTCTTATATAAAGAGATGCAGAAGTTATTTAAGGAATCACCACTGAACTGGTATGGCAGCAAGAAAATAAAAAGGAAAAAACCTTGACAAGTAGGTGGTGGTCCATCCATCTGAAGCCTTTCCCCTAGCCGGCATGTCAGAATCTCATTACCAACCAGCGTAAAGCCTGGCTGACACTGGTACCTTATTATGTCTCCTGTTCAGAAAAACAACACAGGGCAAAACACACAAACAAAATAAGCATTAAACAGCAATTAACTGGGACTTTTAGCTTTGAAAACATTATTGATTAATGAAGTTTCTTACCACCATATTATACAATGGGCTAAATGACCTCTGGCATAAACAACTTTGATTAGTCTAAGAAATGTGGTAAATGAGCTTTGTGTTGCACACTGTGTTGCATCTATCATTCCTTTCCACCACATTATTTATTAGATAGTTTGCTAAGTTGTCTGGGTTTGACTGATGCTATGTGAACCAAATGTCCATAGAGCTTTAAGCAATATAATTTATAGGATAAACATTATGGAACTAAATAAAGGTCTAAGATCAAGTCAGTAATTCATACAATCCTGAGGGAAAAAAATTAAATAGCAAATGGTTTTGTTTATGTCATCTAAGTCTGGCACTCTGAGAATAAGAAATTTTCATTTTTTAATTAAGAAACCAAAAATTCATGTAGTTTTATGCACCAATAAAAGTAAAAACCTGCATATTCCAGAAGTTCTCTTTGACCCATATTACAGAGAGAAAAGGAAAAAAAAAGTAACTTCTCTTTGTGACCTATATAAGTAATCATATATTGGTGCATATACTAAAAAAAATTATTTTCTTTACCGTAACATGAGCAAAACTATCTCACCAGACATCTGAAATCAGATCATAAATCATATTTCTTTGAACTATAAGTGGCTAAGTAATATTATTGACATGTCTCAGAAAGTCAGAATATCATCCCCTTCTCTGATCCTCATAACTTTTACAAATTTGATTTTACTTTTTAGGTCACAGAACCTTAATTCTGGCATTGAATGTACGATTGTCTACATGGTTTTTTATGGGTTGTTTGTTTGTTTCAGCGAAATATGTTTTATATTAAATACTATGAAGAATGTATTTTAAAATTAAGTCAATTACAAAGAGTTATTGTATTACTTATATGTTATCTCTGAAACATGGATGGGATTCAGGATGCGTAAGAAAGAGGAATGATTTCTTAAAAAAATGTATTTTCAAATAAAAATCTAAAATATTACAAGTATGATTTCCATTCTGAAAAGCACCCTGTGCACAGCAAGTTTATTTCATAAACAAATGTTGTGTTTTTATTTTAATATTACCTATTTCAAATTCATCATCCTCAGCTAGAATTTCAGCATTTGGTACATTTGCTGGAGGTTGGCAGACACGGAGCTGATAGGCTATAAACAGGAACAAAGCACAGTTGACATTCTCAAGTAGAGTTATCATAGCCATGCAATAACAGATTTAATATCCTCATTAGCAGGATAAACATAAAAACTCAATTTTATTGAAACTTTCAAAAGAATCAAAATAAAGAAAATGAAAATATTGGAAGTTGTGTCTGTATTCTCAACTAGTTATTTAGTTTTAGTGGTGAAATCCTCTCCATAAAAAACATAAGAAGTTTATAAGTGATTGCCAGTTTTCTCATTTGAGCAATTCTAGTCAAAAAGCAAATATTTTTGTACTTTTCAATCATTGTTTTGCTTGTTGGTTTTTTGGTTTTTTTTTCATGATACAATTTTACTTTTGAAACCTTGCAATAAATATTGGAATTTTGGAATTCTAAAGATTCTACATGGAGGCAGCATAACTAATGGACAGAAGAATTTTTAATGTGAAATTTCCTAATAAATAAACAGTTGTGGAGTACACATAACCTGCAGATAGTGTCAGAGAATAATCCTGCTTTCAAAATTCTCATTTGAAGTTTCACACGAAATAATGTTCTCAGATTTAGCACATTATGCAACAACCAGGCAAGACCACCACGTCAAATAAATAAAAAATAAGTAGGAAGTGTATGCAGAAGCGGTGCAGACTGATTTTTTCCCCCAGAGATCCAATGAAAATGGGCCCATATTTGGAGACAGACAAAATACAATCTGACTTTAATATAATTAGGACAGAAATCTGGTAAAAGAAATCACTTTGACATATTTTTACCTACAGTGGACTCTTTCTTGTGTTAAAGTCTATGTACAGGATGAAGTATGCTTGGTTTTCATTAATATTGCATTTTCATACAGCATTTGTTTATAGCATTTCTCTTCAGCACAAAATACCATCTATTTATAGCAAGTGACAGTTCAGCTTCAGTAATACACATTCTTGGTTGCTTTGTGTGATTAGATCCTTTAATTGGTCAAACTTTTGAAAATCATAAAATTTATACCATAAGTAAGACCTTTTGTTACTAATGAGTCACGCTTATTTGATATCTTCTTATTACACCTTTTCCTCACTCAGGTAATGAAGATCTACTTAAATCAGTGAGTCAGAAAGCCAAACCAATAAAACACACTAATTAAACATGAAACAGCTTTGCTGTTTGCATCTTAAGAAAATTAATAATAAAAATCATGAACATAATTAAAAATTGATTCAATAAAGAAGTCCTACAAATTACCTCAAATGTCTCTCATTATGGGGTAACAGGAGTATCATTAATTAATGATAATCCCAAATCATTTATTTTAAATCTCAAAATCATTTATTTTAAATAAATTTGATTCCTTGCATTTATTGGACTCCTTGACTGCCTTTCCTTCATTACAATAAATTTTGTTCAGCTGATATGAAGGATCACAGACTCCAAGATACAGAGAGATTTATTTGTCTTGACAATATTAGTACAAAAATAGTTTTAAGTTTCTTTATAAGTAATCTTTGTGCTGCTCGGTTTGCATCTTTATTGCACATTAGAGCCCACACCTGTGGTTTCTTTTCACAACAAAAGAAACAAGCAAAAGGAGTTCTTTAGAGACAATTTAATACTAGCAAATTACTGGACCAGAAGAAATAGCCTTAAGTTACTCCACATGAGACTGGATATTGGTAAAAATGTGTTAACCAAAAGGGCTGCCAAGCACTGGAACAGGCTGCCCAGGGAAAAGGAGGAGTCACCATCATTAGAGGTATTTTCAAGACATGTAATGTGCTATTTATCAACATGGTTTAGTGGCAAAATTGGCAGCGTTGGGTTTATAGTTGGACTTGACGATTTAAAAGGTCTTTTCCAATCTGAATAATTCTATGATTCCATGAGCATTTTAGCATATGTTTGGTCATATATTGATATGTTAGTAGTTAGTCCAATACATATGGACTCATTAATGAATACAAAATGTCATTTTGTCCTTTGCAGTTTGATACATGCAATATGGATGCCAAGATTTGGAATGGAAATTCTGATCCCTCTCTGCCTAGCCCTGCCGGAGTCTCTATTCCATAATCAATTGCTGTTGGTTTTTTTTTCATTGTAGGCTTTATGTATTTTTCTGTTTTGTTTTGCTTAGCTTAAAATTCCTTTAAGCCCGTCAATTCTGTCTATCTGTACTCACCACTGTCTTTAATAAGTCAAAAAGAAAATCTTCTAGTCACAAAATTTGACCAGCATCCAGAAAACAGGATGTAGTGTGTGTTCAAATTTCCTAGGATGTCCAATCCAATGGGCCTTCACAAAGCACCTCAACCCACCCTTACTTCTTAATCTGTTTCCTTGTAATTATAGCAATGTAAAAGACACTTGGCCACAGAGGGTCTGGATGACTACAAAAAGAAGTAGAATTCAGTGAATTAATTCATACACATTTTCATTCAGTCAGTATTTAATTCAAGGGCAGATTAATGTTAACTACACTATGTTGCTCACTATCATTGAACTATAAACAATAGTAGTAAACAATATATCATAGGTATAGTTCACTATCGTTGGTATCTCTACAAAAACAACATCTCAAAATATCCAAATTTCAAAAAGAAATTTAATGTCCTCCAAAAACATTTAGGTTGCAAAGGAATTTTAGAAGCATTGTAAAAAGTAAAAGAATGTGCACCTTGAACTTTGATGCTGCCTTCTTTGTTCGTGTCTCATCATAGTGCAGTCTTTTTATTTTGTTTGACTAATAGTAAATTTAATATCTGGTCAAGAAAATAAATGATTTTTCATCATTCATGTTAGTCTTTCATGTGTTTGCTTTACCCTAGTAGTGGTCAATCATATTAATAATAGCAACTCTTAGAAAAAACAACTGATTTTTTTTATGCCTTGTCTTCCTCCAGTGACCAGTAAAAACAGTGAAAAAGTTTAATTTATCACACTTACCATGATAACTAAGTACAAAGAAGCCACTGGTAGTAAAGTCACTGTGAAACTTTATCAGAATCTGATTGGAAGTGCTATAGACTGATTCTAGTGCAGTGTTGCCACTAAATTGTCCAATTTGAGGGGAAGTTTGGTCTGGTCCATCCCTAAGAAAAACAAACAGAATAATTTTTTTTTCTTTCTCTGGTCCAAAAATTTAATATGATTTCTCCAAATTTTAAGTGAATGTAGTAAAATTTCCCTAGATTACACTAAAAGGCATGAGACAACTAAAATAAGATAAACCAGACAACAAGGGCTGAAGACCTTCTCAAATCCTGTATGTGGACTGAACACTAATTCAACCACCTTTTGAAAGTCAAATTCTTATTTTCAAATAAAAATTTCAGCCAATTCAAAATTACTGAATTTGTGATTGTAGTTCATCTACTTGCCATAACCTCTGATCACATTTTTGTATCTCTAAGTTCAAATGTGACTATCAGAAAATAAATGAAATTAATAACTGTTCATGTCCATCAGTCTTTTGAATCTGATAATTTATAGGAAAATTAAGAGATAACTAGTGTTGTTATAATTAATTAAAAGAATAAATTAAAAATACAAGAATTAATATAATCTTTGGCAAAAATAGACCCAAAATGCTTACAGACTGCTGAATACAAGATTCCCCTTGAAAACTGCATGTTGACATCAAAAAATCCACATTTTATTTCCAATGCTTATTCTAAGTTACTTTTAGATATGCTATATTGTCAGCATATTTTAACCTAGCTTTCACCCCCTAATTAATAGTTTTAATGTTATTATTTATAGTTTATAGTATATATGAATAGATAAGAATTGATTTAAAGTTTATTTTTGTGAAGGATTCAGAGTTTTCTCAATCAATGTGTTGCTCTGTTATGAATTTTAT
Source organism: Molothrus aeneus (assembly GCF_037042795.1). NCBI lineage: Eukaryota > Metazoa > Chordata > Aves > Passeriformes > Icteridae > Molothrus > Molothrus aeneus. The sequence continues at coordinate 139,261,452 of NC_089646.1, read as the reverse complement.
ATAAATGGTCATGTCTTTTTGATTCAGGTAGTGTCATGGTTTACCACTACAGGTATACATTAATATAATTTTTGGTAGCTTAAACCAAAATTGAGTATGATATGCAGCTGAATAATTTCTTGAATCCTTCTTCATATGAATGCACTGATATTATTTTGTACTATTTATTATAGTTTCGACAATACATGTACTGCTCAAAAGATCATTGCTACCTTATGGAGAAATGAAACACTCATTTCAACAGAAAAATTAAATCAATGATAATACTAAACAACAGTGGAACTGTACAGAGGACAGCATCATGATACAAGAGTATTAAATGTTCATCCTTATTTCCTTCCAGATTAGAATTGTCAAATAGCAAGCAATAGATGATTAAATTTAAAGTTTTTTTTTTTCAATCATTATTAGCATAATATATTAAAAAAAAAAAAACAAATAAAAATACAGATATGTTTTATTTTGAAAATTTTGTAGTAATATGTTTCTCCAAATTATGGCACATTGACCCTTTCCCTTCTGTTTTAGCAAGGAAGTTGTATGATTTGAAGCATTTGAATTGTGAATAAAAGGGGCTTTTTTTTTGCATTGGAAAGTGCTATAAAATTTTTAATAAAAAGTATCCCAGAAATGGTATAGGCTACATAATTAAATAGCCATCATGTATACAATTTTTACACATGTGTACAAATGAGGACTAAAGCCATTAAATGTCTTCAAATACGTGGTGGAGGCACTAATGTGATAGGCTGCTGCTGAGGGTCATCATACAGAGCCATGACAGACATGGAATCAAGTACACAGAGGATAGGATTTGTTTACAGTTATTGTAAGCTCAATTTGCTTTGTCACAGCCAAATCAAAGAGAGCTTCTCATTTTATGTACTCTTAAGAATAAAAGAAGCCAACTTGGAAGAAATTAATGAAGTGTTGCCCTGCTTTAGTTTCTAGTAGCCTTTCCTAAAACACTAATACATACATCTGAAACTCCTTATCACTCCTTTCTTAAGTAGTATTTCTCTTGATTGTTGATGAGCTATTAGAGCATACCTCTGTATGCTTTTCTTTGTTGGCAAACTGAGAAACACTATTATTGTTTTTGATTTCTTGTCCAATGCTATCTAGAGAGAATGGTCCATTGGAAAACATGGATTGGTGCAACTCAGTCATTTCTCCTAGAGAGAACACCAGTTTCAAGGGGAAAATAAAAAATATATTCTTTTAAATTACTATTTGGTTATATAGTGTCACATGAAGATTAAATAAATGCCAAAAGTGTTTTCTTACCACACAGTTATGAAATCATATATTGGCTCTGTTTGGAGAACTGTGAAATTGATGTAGATTCCATTCCCAGGTGGTACTCTTACAAGCCAGAAGCAGTCTTGAAAGTTTGGATACTCATCAGGGTATCCTGGAGAGTATATGGTGCCATTCATTGCAGTTATGTTTCCTCCACACAGAGCTATAAAAAAGACACTTTTTAAAAATAGCCAGTAAATGCTTTTTGCATTTTACTTAGATTATATCAAAGCTCTAGTTTTGACCACATTTGGTACACTTAACTTCATTGCATATGACCATTCCTGTGCAAAGAAAACAGATTTTATTCAGCTTTGTGCAGATTCAGAAGTCTATTTTGACAGTATTTGTCAAATATAAAAGTTAAAAAAAAAGTAATTCTGATGCAACAAATAATATCAGAAATGGAATTTAATAAATGTATATACATATAGGTGGAAATTCCCTACACAACTGAAAATTACGTTGTTAGGGCTTTGTGCAAATTTCAGCTACAAATCAGCAACAAATCACACTAATTAATTTTGGTTGGCTATCTTCTTGTGACCATAATTTCATGTCTGGTCACAAGAAGATAGCCAACCAAAATTAACACAGGAAAGAAGGCACATACAAGGTTGAGGAGTGGGTGAACATTAGAGGGGAACTTCAAAATCCAAACATTGTGTCCAACAGTATGAGTAGTTGTTGCAGTGTGTCGCCATTATCATCTTAGGTAAGTCGCCAAGTAGTAATTTTGCATTTATGGCTATAAATTCTGGTAGATAAAGTAAGAGTCCTCTCTGTAATACATGTGAAAGAGTGCTAATTTTAGACATCATACAGTGCAAGAGGGACCATACAACTTTCTATTTCTGGAAAACTATTAGTCCAAACTAGATTATTTTCTCCGTACAGATTTCAGATGTATGTGGAATATGACACCCTCCGGTTATTACAGAAGAGAAATGTTATACAAGCCTAGCTCTGGAAAAGTAAGCAAAGCTTAAAATAGTATAATTTGCTTTATTTCGCATACATTTATTTTGCTCACTCCACCCCACAAGGTGCATGGTATGGCAACACAGATTTTCTAAAATATGCTTACAAATCTTCAACCAGAGCAGTTTTGACATATACATTTGACATATAGGAATTATGCATCATTTGTATTTAGAAAAACCATATGCTATGGTTTATGTTTATAAACTTTGGAGCTGAACTGTAGGGTAAGAAGTGATGCACAGTGACAATTCAACCATTCAGACTCAATGCTTGGGCACTGCTTTTCTTCAGCTTCAACCTTAAAGGCTCAAGGGGGTTTGAGCAGTACAGATGGAAATGGTTTTTCAGCCAGCTCTTAGGGGAGTGAAAACATGGTCTGATGATTGTCAGGGAACAAGACTTCTCAGAAAAGGAGAGGAAACAGAATCCAAACAGGTTAAATCAAGGAAGATGAGTTTAGAAGGGTCAGAGAGTGTTAGATGATGCTAAGCACAGGTTAAAGGGATATTAGGTGCATGGGGATGCAAGAAGAGAATAAAACTGTTTAAACAGAAGCAAGTTTAGTCCTATTTAATTCAGATTGTCTGCTTCAAGAAATCTGAGGAATTAAAAAAGCCTTGTCCTACAATAAAGACATGAAAGCAAATACAAATTCAAGACATGCCATGCATTTCTGGTACTAGGTGTACACCAAAATGCCAACTTCATTTTAATGCTTTTGAACACAAAGCCTTTATCTTAAATCAAACCAAGTGAAACTAGAAGATAACTCATTATTCTTTTCCTGCAACAAGAAAACAAAACAAAACAAAACAAAAACCCAAAAATCAACTCAAAAATATCTGTAGCATATAAAAATGTCACAAACCCTTTACTAAAAATACCACAGTAAGTATCAGCACAAACCCCCAAGTAATTTAAGAAATTTGTCTAGGGGTTAAATATTGTTGACAGCCTGTAATTATGCAGAAAACATGCATCTTAGATCTCTTTTATCAAGCTGGTGGATTTTTTAATCTTCATTTTTCATATCAAATTAAGTAGAAATAAAGAACATTCAGCTACTGTTCAGGAACTTCATCAAAATTGATACTCAGAGAAACAACATGCTTTGGACATCTTAAAATTTTCTAATTAAATTATTGGTTCCAATAAGGTATTTCAAAGAAACAGAATCTCTGCATTCAATAAATTGTTTTGATTGTGAGGCACAGAAAATACAACAAGAACTAACTAACAGGAAAAGCTAAGTTTTTAGCAGTTAAGACATGAACTATGAAGGCATTACTACTCCACAGGATCCATAAAATGGGTGGTGAAACTTAATTATAATGAATTAACTTCTTCCCCTTTCAAAAAAAAATGACAGTGTGGGTGCCATCTGTCTTTTATATTATAAGGCTTCCCCTTCTGAATTCAGTGCCAGTTAGGTCCTAATTTACCTACCAAATCCCCCCAAAATTCCTAAGGTTCACTTGAGTCCAGCAGGAATTTTGAATAATGAAGCTTTTCATTCAAGTACCTAAATTTGGGTATATGGTGCAAAATATAATGAAAAAATCTAGAAAACAGGGGAGCTTTTTATTTTCTATTTGGGTGGTTGCATTTGGCTTTGGAGATTTTTTGGTGATGGGGTGCTGTTGTGCTGTTGTTGGGGGTTTTTATTTGGGCATTTCTCTCCTACGTGATACTGAGGATCCCATTCTCAATGCTGTTTCACCATTCAATAGGAAGGGGAGCTAGGCCTTTAAGTGGAGCACTGACCTTCTTTGGCCTGCTGCTTAGAAACAAGTTCCTTTCAACATAGCTAGGGAAGAGATAAACACTTCTACAGAACCACCACAGTCATTCTGTCTACTTAAAATTATAGCTGTGTGCAAGTCACAGTTCCTGGACCCTTCTTTTTTGTTTCAAGCACAAGTGAAAAAAACAAATGTAAAAGGTCAAAAAATGTAATTTAAAAAAAATTTCAGAAAAAAATATATGTACAAATGATTTTACAGAGCGCTGGCTGGAATACAATTTCACTCTAGACCACCTTTATCATTTCTTACTAACTGATAAGAAAGAACATAAGTGGCCAGAATTGGTAAATTCAATTTTTGAAGATATTTTTCTTAATTTAGTCCACAGTTTTTACTTCATTGCCTCACCTAGATTAAAAGTGGCATGGGTCTCCATAATCCAGACTTTAAGCTTAACCTTCCAAAAGCACACATTGTATCTCAGATAAGTTTTAAGAGATTGCACATTGCAAAACATTTCATCTTCACTGCTAAAATTTGAATGTGCAAAATTGAATACTTCCTTTGCAAAGACTACACTGTAAATGTACAGGTCTCTGTAAATCAAAAGCTGAAATGACTTCAGTTAACAGTCTTAGGAAGACTTTCAAATGATGAAGGGTTTATAGGTCACCTGGAACATACCTTCACATCTGGGGAGAGGATGATTCCAGTTGCGGCTGATGCCATGAAGACAAGTTAGAGCTGAATTTCCAATCAATGTGTAGCCAGGAAAACACTCAAATGAAATAGTTTGTCCCACAGTAAAGTCATTTCCAATAACAAAACCATTACGAAATGGTCGAGGATCAGGACAGCTTTGTAGCTGATATGCTGAAATAAATAATAATAAGGGTGGAAAATCAGTAAAATAAAAATTCTGATTATCTCAAAAATAAGACATTTTAATTAGAATAAAAATAAAAACCTATATGATGGGAACCAAAGTTTCATGATGCTCGTGATCAAATAATTGATTTTACTCCTGGAGAAGTACAGTGAAACCAGCTACACTTCTGTGCTGTTAAGTAACATTTATTTTTGCAGTTTGAAGATACTATTCTGAGATAGATGAAGTGCTTTTCTGATCCAATAGGAGTTGTCAGGTTTTACATTCTTCTGTTTAAGGGAAAAGAGAAATAAACATGTCTATACTTTTATTTGTTTTTCCCAGAAGAATTAAAAGGCTCTATAATGAACTAGAATATCAAAGACTTTATAGTGAACAAGTCCAAATTGAAAACAAGCTTTTCTCACACATCTTGGTGATTTTTTCCAAGAAGATTTGAAGCATTGTCTTCTTATTACCAATGTGAGAACAAATAAGCTGTGTACAGTCTGAAATATAAGAATATCATGTCGTATATATTTGAAAGAATCAATTTTGTCTTATGTGGTTAAAACACAGAAAAGAACTTACCAGTTTTTTGACAAATGACAACATCTCCAAAATTATTACTGTTACTATTAATAGTATATGGTCTTAGGTTTTTGCTGTCCTTAGCACTTTACACCTCAAATTGACTTTTTCTTTAAAAGCTAATTCTTTTTACAGTGGCTCACTTCCAGAATGTTACACGGAGTTCAAATCAATTTGGACTTGTTACTATTAAAAGAGTAATAGGAGACTGCTCTAAAGTAAAATCTCTTTAAATCACTCTTAGGTGTTATTCGTATAATGAAAACAGGTTTACTTTAAAATACACAATTGACCTTTATTCATGAACAGTGGTGATCTAATCCCTTTTAAATGAAAATGCAATTCTATAAATAGAACTATGATCTCGTGATCTTCACCAGCTCAGCATGACCTACAAAAGAACAAGAACCTTCAGGAAATGGTGAACTAGGAAATAAAATGGATTTGTTGATTTTTGGGTTGGCATTAATTTGCATAAGCCTACATTCATCCAGTAATACAAAACAGTATTTAGACGTATACCTTCCAGAACCCATTGCACAAAATTAAAACTCCAGTATGCTTCCAAACATTGAATAGAGATGTTTCTTTTGTAAAGGCATGCAATTAATTTTAACATGCCAGTCAGCTTCAGATATTGGCAATTATGTGTTTGCTGACATTTACCTGATTTGAATGAAAAAATATGCAATTAATTGTTCTTTTTCATCTTAACTTTCTAAATTCTTCTGTTTTATCTCAATGTTTAAAGCTTGGCACTGAAACACATAGAATTTTTCATACTTATTTTTAGGAATCCCCAAAACTCCATAAAATCTATAATAGCCACCTTGCTCTCTCTCATTAAAATGTCCAAATCTCACCTTGATATACAATATGAAATCCCTGTTTGTTCTGTGAGTAATCACTGTGAAAGTATAGGCTGGTTTCATGAGTTGTGCTGAACAGAGAAGCTGGTAGCTGAGGGCCACTTAGTCTTCCAATAACAGTGCTAGTTTCTGTAGATCCACTCCTAACCTCTAAGTAATCGTGTATGGTCTCCGTTGAGAAATTCAAAAATTGCAAATGGACACCTGAAAAACATTGTCAGTAAATAAACACCATCAGCACCAAAACCAGGAGGGAAAATAAAGTGTGTTCATTTTATACTGATAATTGCAGAAAATAACCAGGTGGAAATCTATGTGCTACCTGGCAAGCATCTGTGTATTTCACAGTTCTGATGCGTGTGGAGTGCACATCTGCCAGCAATCTTTAAATTGGACTCGATGGTGAGCAGAAAGGCCTCAGGTCCAGCTCAGAGTATCAGGCAGGCAGAGCCTCTGCTGGTACCCCAAGGATTCATGAAAGCAGAGTGCATGGGAAACACATGTGAGTGTTACACACACACACTGTGGTATATGACTGTTTTGGTGAAAAAAAATTCTGATTATTTGGTTCAGTAAGAAATAGGAGGGCAGCTTACTATCTATTAGCAAGTTATCTCTCCTAGTCTGGTGATGTATTACAAAAATCGTGCAGCCTGAGAAGAAAATTCTATGCACTGAATAATTATAGGGCTCTTAAACATTTTCCTGCTTATAACATTTTTCTATATAAGTTAAAACCAGGAAAATTTGCAGTTTGCTGGATCTATTGCAACTATGGCATGATAATGCAGTAGTTTCACTAGAAAGATGAGTGAATCCTACTGGTATTTCTGTCAAAGACAATCAACACAATTTCATTTAAAACTGAAAGTAAAAGATATAATGTCAGATAAATTATTGAAAGTCATGAATAGTTTTGTAAGTCCTGAACTGTAATACCTAAATAGTGTTTCTCACTGTCTTTTAGAACTTTCCCCTCAGATATTATGTAAAGTTTATAAAAGATTTTCTGAAGCATGAAACATTTTATATGCAAGTTATGTGCATAATTCAATTACTGTTACCCTGATAATTTCTGTTTTGCTTTATCTGAAGACAGTCTGTAAGTGATAAGAAAGCATTTTTAAGTGTCATTCTTTGACTTGGTCAGCCTTCCAAACATTTCCTACACAGAGAACCAAGCTATATTCAATCTTTGCTCTTTCTCTATCATGATACTTTGGCCTTTCATTTGATCCTGTGAGCCATACACTTATCCAAAGTTTAAGCTGTCATTAACAGCTGCCAGCTCCTGTGACCTTGCTGTCAGATTTTTTCTCTTTCATGAACTTTCTTTGATACAAAAGTATAAATACATTTTCGCAAATCATCCTGCTCTCTGTATTACACTGTCTTTCTCTTCAAGTTTCTGAACCATATCAATCTTCAGAAGTATTCATCCCTTGCTCTGCCAGTAGCACCTGCCTCTATTTGTCTGAAACTTCAGCTTGTTAGACTGATTTATTTTTTTTCCTGTGTCTTTTTGCAGTTTGGACATCCTGCTTGAAAGAGTAGTTAATATATTTATATATGCAAATAAACAGTGTCCTTGGTAAAAACATTACACCATTAGCTAATATACAGTGGAGAAGCTCATGATCTGTAACTTATAATTGGGAGAAAGCCTTTCTAAAAAGAGTTAAACAAGTGAAAGTCTATAGAAGGTTCCCATGATGTTGTTTTTGAGTTTTTCTATTTACTACACAGAAGAGTTGGACATATCTCCACTAGATCAGAGTCACAGCATCACTAAAACCAGTTTTAGCCATCATTCCTTCAAAAGTAATATTTTTATTTTTTACACTGAAATTTTATTTTAATATTGAATTTAGTTTCAAACATATCTCACTTAAAAAAGGTAAAAAAATCAAGCATGTTTCAATCAGTGCAGCTTTAGTTTTCTTCTAGGAAATGAATAATTTCATTTTCCTATACATGAACTGGAAAATAGTTCATAAATCCAGTGAATAAGCTTCAATTGGTACAAAGCAGTTCAGAGCTATTGATTTTGGTGGTTAAACTTACTTATCCAAGAAACTGTTTCCAAAACTTCAGTAGCTCAATCTCCTGCCTAATGGAAGTCAAACTAAATAGTATGTAAACAATGTAGAGTGTAAATAGCAGTCTGAAGAGTTAAGTTAGAATTATTGGACACATAAACCTGGCAGACTGCAAGCAAAGAAAATGGAGTAAGGAGGCAGTATGGGAAGAGAGACAGGATAGCAGTAAAGTGAGGGAAGAGGCAGATGGCAATGTATTTGGGATAAAAAGACAGCAGGTTCTGGATGCAGTTGAACATACCATTTTGCTAAATTTGAAATTTAAGCAATATTTCAGATTTTTATTATCTCTTCTTTATTAGCAAATGTCTTTGGAATCATCTGTCAAAATATCATGTTCCCTTATAGCTCTGAACATTCTTTTCTCCTTAGATTTGATCCAGAAATAACGTACCTACTACTGCTATAATTTTTTTTTTGATAACTTAACAAGCAGAAATTGATTTGTGATTCTAGACAGCACTATGACTCATAATGAAGCACTACAAATTTTCCCATCAGGCTATCTAAAAATTCAGGTATTGGCAGAGTTAAAGTGTCAATGTTATTTCTATAAAGTGCTAAGACAAAAAAAAATCAATTATTGACTGTAATCTTGTGTGTTTGAACAAAATACAAAGAAACAAATTGGGTTCTATATAGAAATCCCCATTTTAATATAATGTATTTCCCCCAGATAGATTTGGTTAAGTCAATGTTACAGAACGTTTAATATTTTTCAATATAAACAACCCATGCAGAACAATTGGCTTTCATATAAATCATAAGTGAACTAGGGATTTCTAAAAAAAAAAAATCCACAGAAATTATTTTAAAAAGAGGAGGGAAAGAATCTGAACCTATGCAAAGGAGAATGCTATTTGGGATGTCACACTCATTCTGTAAGACCCAGAAATTCTGAATTGTCAAGTAAAGAATATGGCAGAAGATGGCAAGTATAAATTAGAAAACAATAAGGCCTGTCAAAGAAAACCAGCACACCATTCAACTAGCATATAAAGAAAAAAATCCAAGTGCACATGCTCGTCAAAAAGCGCCACATGTTATAAAAAATTAGATGGGACAACTCTATTGGCTGGCTTCAAATAATGATTTACACAATAAAATATGCATAGGATCCACCCAAAGTTGCTCAAGGTGTTAGCCAATGTAATTAAAATGCTGGTAGTATCTATACAAAACCATAGTGAAATAAGAGAAGTTCTAGTAACTTGAAAAAGTCTGAATTTATATTCACCTTTAAGACAACAAAAAGGACCTGGGAAATGACAACTACAGGTTCATTGCAGTCCTTGGAAAAATTATGGAGCTTGTTTTTTTGAAGGTGATTTCCAAACATATAAGAGACAAAAAGACACTTAGGAGCATTTATCATGGATTTTCTAATAGAAAATAACAGTTAATCAACATCATATCCTTCTATTATTAAATTGACAAAGGGAGAAAAGTGTATATAATATACTTTCACCCTGCTATGGCTTTTGACTTGGTCTACAACATTCTCATCTGAAAGCTGAACACACATGAGCTTGATGAATGGAAAGGAAGTCAGTTAAAAATTAACATAACTTTGAGGCTCCAAGGGTGATAATCAGCCATTCAATGGTTGGCCGCCAGTAACAAGCACAATATTCTGTGGGTTGCTATGGAAGCTTACACTGGTTTATGTCATCAGAAGAGATTTGGAAAATGAGCAGGCATCCTCAACAAATGTGTGGAGGATCCTAAACTAGGGGTTACAGATGATATATTAAATGACACAATTTTTGTCTGAAGAACATTAAAAAACTTAAGGACTGAGTAAATAAATGCTTCTTAAAGGTTTGCACAAAGAGAGGTGCAAAATTCTACATTTGGGGTAAAACATCCTTATCTGTTACAGCCTGGGAATGGATTAGGTGAGTAGCAGCCCCAGTGAGACAGTTCCACCAGTCATGGGCTTGATCCAGTGTTTCTGACAATTCTACTTTGAGTGGGAAGGCTTCTACATTTCTATGCTGCTTTGAGTTTCATCTAGGATATGCAAAGAAGCTTAATGATAAAATAATTAATTAAAATGTAGCTTTAACTTCTAAATTGATTTGGTGTGAAATATTCATGATAGCTATTTTTTTTCTTTGGTTTATGATTTCACAAAAAGATAAATCAGTTCTGTAAAGTTAGAAAATTGTGCTGAATTCTAATTAAACAATTTTGTCTTTATCAGAAAATGGCATATATTAAATAAAAAACCAAGAACCTTGTAACTTTTCTATTTTAAATATTTCTTTTAAGATTTTGTTAACTTTTTCAAATGAATTATAATTACTTGTGGGTTTTTGCTGGCATAAAGATTAACAATACTTTAAAATCTATGTTCAGTGTTTTGCACCCATAAAAAAGCAATTTTAAATCCATAAAACACCACATACCAAACCCAATAGGCAGTTTTATTGTCCATGTGCAATCCAAACTGCTAGGATAGTTGCCAGGAAACCCTGGACTGAGAATCACTCCACTGAAGTCTGACATGCCACCACCACATTGTGCTAAGAAAAAAAAAAAAAAAAACAAATCAAAAATATTTTTCAAAGGAGTCAAATGAACAAAAAACAATCCATAACATTGAAGATCCTTACAGCATTAATAATATAATAATACCTAGGTTATATTTTGACAAATACACAAACATGTCTTTACCACTAAATATCTGTTAGAAATTAATTTACAGGTAAGTACCTTGCAACTTTGTATCAGCTCTGAGTTGCATAGATTTAACTTGGGGGGATACATACACTCAAAATAGAACAGATTACAGAATTGCAGAATCATTTAGGTTGGAAAATACCTCCAATATTATCAAGTCCAACCTTTGACTATCATCACCTTGCCCATTAGACTATGGCACTAAACTGCACATCCAGCCACTTCCTGAACACCCACAGGGATGGTGACTCCACCATATCCCTGGGCAGCCCATTAAGTAAAGAAATGATCTGAAATTCCTGATCACCTTTCCCTTAAAGAAATTCTTCCTTGATGTTGAACCTGAACCCTCCCAGGTGCATCTTGAGGCTCTGTCCCCTCATCCTGACAGTGGCTGCCTGGGAGAAGAGTTCAACCCCACCTGGCTACAGCCTCCTTTCAGGGAGCTGTAGAGAGTGACAACATCTCCCTGAACCTCCTTTTTACCCAGGCTAAACACCCCCAGCTCCCTCAGCCACTCCACATATGACTTGTGCTTCCACCAGCATCATTTCCCTAATGCTTACTCTGCAATTTGTCTACCAGAACTGTCCTTGTGACAGGCAAGCAGCACATGCCAGCTTATAGCAGGGCTGACACAATTGTGCTTGTTTGTAAAGGAGCACCTGAATAATATAAGATAATGTATTATAAAAAGACTTTGTACTATAAGCGATTCAAGAGGCCTTTTAAAAACTGCATTTGTATCCTTTTGTTCTAAAAATGAGATAAACAAACTTAGAAAAGTAAACATATATATACTTCCAGAAATTGACCTAAATGAATATTTTAATTTTATTTTTGTTTTCAAGCATGACAACAGCAAATAAAATTACTTAGACATCCATTTTACATTTAAAGCTGGATATTATGATAAACAGAATTTTGTTTAGAAGTTTTGTCCAAGTAAAATTTGCTACAGTATTTGAAACACAAGAAAAAATCATTACTTGAAAAAAAAAAGGAAAAATATATGAAAAAAAGGTCACCAAAATTTTAGCACAGCATCTTTATCTTCAGAATTTACCAAGAGCAGTGCAAGTATAATATCAGACTTCCTAACTATATGCTAATGCATAATGACAAAAACTGAACACTAACTCTTGAAAAAATTGTTACAAATATCTCAATCTTGTTGAATATTTATAAATTCTAAGCTGAGGGAGCTCAGTACCTCACAGGAGGTTTTAACACCCCACAGGATTAAGAACAGGATTATGTGAAGCAGCTCAAGAGGATATACATTAACTGTCTGGAAGAAAAGCAAAGCAAAAAAATCTTTAATGAGATCTACAGCATCCTGCTTTCCATACATTCAAGATTACAAATCCAGATAACATTTATTGTTAGAGAACCCAAACAAAAAGGCATTTATATGCAGTGAAAAAGCTTACAACTAGAAGGAGTTTTACATTCCTCACATTTATTTATCATATAAAAAGAATATATTTAAACACACTTCACAGGTTTCATTTTGGTTTCTGATAGGTTTTCAGTGCTTTTCCCAATAATATTATGGACATATGTATAATTTAACTTGAAAAATCATGTATCTTCTGAAATTCAGTAGACATGCTTATTTTGAATTCATTAGAGATGAAAATATCATGTTATTCCTATCATCTGCAATTGCCATTACTCTTCTGGGGAAAGGAATCCTAAATAAATTAGCTATGTTGCAGAAGTCTCTGGAAGTATCATCCCTGATAATGAATTGATGATATATCTGACTAGAACACATAGAATCACATTATAGAACAGTTTGGGTTGAAAGGAACAATGTGTTGTCCTTTTATTGCTTGGACATTTCAGGAAAGATTTGCCAACATTACTGTTCAGCAGCCTTTGAAAATCTCTAATTTAATTTGACCATTTTCACATTTAATTAAGTTCCTCCAGTTCTCCCAATTCTTTCCACTACATGTGTCTATTATTTTTGAATTTTCTGGTTTCCTTATTCTGGTATATTTAAGAAAAATTATTTAAGCTGAACATACCTAAACATATTGGAATGGGATAATTCCATCTTCTTACTGGTCCAGGCATACAGGTGATATGTGAATGTCCCTAAAATGACACAATATTTGCTAATTCATATTAAAAATATACGATATACAGCACATTAGTATTTCAATAAAAAGAATGTATAATTTAAAATATCATCAAAATGCACAAAAACAAAAAGGTATTATATTTACATTGTACACTGTGAATTGTATCATGCCCTCAACAGAGCAGAGAAGACTGTGACTGTTAGCTCACTACATGATGGTGTCTATTAATATTATTTCTTTTACTATTACAGAGTCCAGCTGAATCCTATGCTTGTTTCAGTGTAAACCAAGGGTCTGGAAACTACAGGTCTAACTGAAGCAATGTTTGCATAGTATGGATGCCCATGAGGTGTTGAACATGATGAAACTTTACATACCATATAAATTATGTAAGTGGTGACTTTACATTCTAAACTCATCATAGACACACCCTCTGTGTTGTTCATCAGCCTCGTGTAATTATAACTGTCTTCCAGAGAAAGCAAACACAAATGGAAAATCTTAAGAGAAAACTGTACTTGGGATATCTTCCAAAACCAACTAGTCAGACTGCAAAAGTCAGAAAAACTGTATGATGGGAAGAAACTTTACATGGGTGTTTGCACAGTCTATGCTCTTAAATTCTTTATTTTCTATATTTTTTCTTTTCTTTATTTCAGCCTTTACTGTGGCATATCTGTTCACCTTCACTTGTATTTAAGGTAGGAATTAAAGCAAAGAAGCAAAAATATTTCTCAGGCTGTTTCCAAGAGTGGCCAGTTAAAACCAGGCAACATAAGAAGAAAACTTCAATAGTCATTCTCAGAGTTGCAATCACGGAACATGTGTTTTATCTGTTCTTGAAATGCTAGAAATCTGCTGGCATAACTAGGAATTCTATCTTGAAGGAGAATTGATTGGGATACAGGTCCCAAATTGAAACAGCAATTGAAATCTGGAAGCAGACAGGACTACTTTATTTCGATCACTATACATAAACTAGGCCTTTTTTTTTTTGTCAAAGAATATAATTCAGTTTCTATTTTTGATGCAGCACATAGAAACCCTCTATCTAGGTTTTCACAGAATTATGTAAAATAAATATTTGAAATTATTAGCATTTTTAAGACTTCATTTAGTTATTCTGACACCAACACTTTATAGGTGAGACTGATATTAATGGCATTTTGGTCATTCTGGCATATTTTGCTATTTTGCCCCAAAAGTTTCCAAAACTCCATTAGCAGTTCATAATGTGCTGTTATAGGCAGAAATTATTTTCTCCCTATAAGACTTTTCTTTTTTTCAGTGCTTGGGTAATGTAACCATTTTCTGTCCTTTTGGCTCTCAAAGACCTAGATAAAGGAAGACTGTAGAATTAACAAACTCTTTTTGGGGAGTCTTAAGTAAAACAATACTTGGTTTTGGATCTGATTCTATGGCATAGCTGTACAAGTTCTTTCCTACAGGCAGACAAGTTCCTACTGGTGATTTGCAATCACTACATTTCCCCTGGATATACCTTTTGTTAGTGCAAGGACATTGGAAATTTACTTGGCAAAAATACACCCCTATTTGGTAAACATTTTGGAGAAAAAAACCCCAAGAAATTACTGCAAGGAAACAACTGACACTATCTGATTTACTAAGAAAAGCAATTATTTCTTTCCCTTTAATTATTCTTAGTTCCCCTCTTTACTTACTTTCTTTTTCCTCCTGTGCATAGAGAAATACTGTTAATTGTTCATCAAGTTATTTTAACTTAATTTTGCCACAGTTGTTCAGCAGTAATTATCAAAGAAGCTATCAACAATACATAACAACCTATAATCACTAATGCAGAAGAAGCACAAAGCCATACACTTGTGATGGAATTTTTGGTAGTTTCTAATTCACTATCTGGTAGATAAGAAAACAGTCCTGTAAACTTATCATGTGAACACAATTCCTGAAGAGCTCAGTGTCCATTTTGTACTGACAGGCCCAAACATAACCATGTTAAAGAGCTGAAAGGCACCATTTGAAATAGGAAATTTGGCTTACCTGTAGAGAATAACCCTGGTCACACTGGAAAGACACCACATCTCCAACCATGTATCTGTCTCCAATTTTGATACCGTTACTTGGGGTCTGCGGTTCAGGACAAGAGTCCAAACCTATAGCTGAGAAAAATAGAGAAGTTTAGTCATTTTAATGAACATAAAATTGTTTTTTAGATTTGCATAGGACTGTCTACAGTGTACACATAGGCACATTGTGTTGATAACCTTTTGGTTGCTCTTGGGAAACAGCAGTTGTCTGTGGACAAGTAGCATATTATTTCAGAACAAATGTATATAAGGAGAAAAAAATATTCTTTCCTGAGTAAAGGAAAAGGATTGGTGTGGCAACAAACACTTTCCAATCTGCAGTCTCAGTTCTAAAATTCCACTATCTCCCGGCACAGACTTATTCATTTCTACCTCCAGTCTTACTTGTAATTACAACCTTTATCATTCACACTAGGAACACCTCTGCTATGCTTTACCAGCATGTGTTCTAGGGGAGGCTGGCCAACAATACATCAACTGCAAAACACTGGAAGAACAGTGCAAAGTAAAAGTGCTCTCCAGCATTCCATCCTCCACAAGTCTGACTCAACTCCTTCATTCATTTACACACACAGACAGACAGACACACACACACACACACAGAGAATAAATATTTGCATCCGACTTCATCTAATTGGTTATGTTTAAAGAAGTACCTATAGATCTATAACACTGATATTTTGAATTTCTGATTGCAATGGAAGCTTGTTTGACAAGATGCCACATATTTTTTTCATGGTCATCAGAAAGAGAAAATTTTTTTCCTTGCATCTATCCAGGAAGGTCCAGGAATGTAAGAAAGTATAAAGTATAATCAACTGAGTTGATTTCTTTGCCTAATGTGGGAATTAAGGCCTAGTTGTGAAGTAAGGACTATTACACAACTGGTCATCAGTGCACAGGATAATAGAGAAACATTGTGGAATTCAATTATGGCTACCTACTACCTCAGAACACTATCAAAATCTGCCTGTTTTAAAACTTACTGAAGTAACTGATCACTTCATGTAAGATTCTCACTAATAAAATCTACCACCTTAAAAGAGTGCATTTTTATACAATATGAAAGATGAAAGCTAACAAAAATTTTTAGTCTTCAAATTCTATTTTCTGTTCTCTAACTAGAGAAGAGCAAAGAACCCGTTTTGAAAGTGAGTGATGGACCTAGATCCACTTTTTACATTTCAGACATCTAGAATGTGATCCAGGAAATGTACAAAGTACAAATGCAAAATAACAAGTGTGCTTGGCTTACACAGATGATTGCTTATTATCTGATTTGAACAGTTAAACTAAGAATTAGTAGGTTTTAGTTTCCAAAAACTGAACCTTCAGCTGAAGTGCATATCCTAACTATGTGAATAGTCAGGCCATGCAAAGGCAAATGACTTCATCTAAATGCCTTTCTCAGGCTATCTTAGCAGCCCAAACCACACTCACAGGTATTTATCCTATTGTCTCTCACTTCAACTAACAAAATAATATTTGGGAAAATAATATAGTCTGAATGCCTACAATACCTTTCAAAAACTCAAACAAATTTTGACATCTTCCCAGCTGAGGACTAGTTCAGAGCTTGTGTCTTTGGAGTGTTATATTTATTCAGGTCATAAAAATGTGCTCATAAATATATTAAACTGCAGTCTGTTCATTATTGATTTATTTGTGGCGCATGAATACTTTCTTGAACTACCTTATACTCTTTTTTTTTTACTTTACTTTTTATTTTTTTTAATTTTTATTTTATTTTTTTATTTTTATTTTTCTTTATTTTACTCTCACAGTAAAATGTGTTAAATTATTGAACTTTCATAGCCAATGGTAATAAAAAGAGATTTTAACATAGGCATTCATTGAAAACATACTTTCAGTATCTTCTGCTTTTCAGATAAGAAGAATTGTGTATAAAGAAAAAGAAGCTATTTGATGCTGTCTTGCCCTTCTCCAGCAGCTCCTGTGACGCTCAATACAAAAACCTACCAATGAAATTTTCAATAATACAAAACTTTAGTTAGAGAAAATGAGCAATAAATCAAAAAAATTTATAGTGGTGTAAAAACATAAAAACATTATGGAAATGTTTAACAAATCATTCTGTGGCATTCTTTGTTGGAAAAGTTCAGGTGATATTATGTATTTTCAATGCAATATATATCTTTGTATTTAAGATGTCCAATGGAATACAGAAAATGAACTTTATGGATAAAATAACAATTAAAGAATTCAAAAGAGAAGCAAAAATATTATAGAAAAAACATTATAGATAAGAACATTATTCAGTTTCAGAACATGAAAACTTAATTCTTTATGTCAAAGTATCATTTACTTGTGTTAAAATATTTCTTCAACAAATAAAGTTCCTTTTGTTTTCTTTTACTTTTATATTCTCATTTGGATTTTTCAGAAGCTCAAAAGATAATCCCTAGCAGACAGGACAACAAACTATTCAGGAGGGATGAAAAGAGATATTGGAAATGAAACAGAATGAAGCCTTCTTAGAGAAATCTCTTGCTGAAATGAAAAAGTAATCATTTTGGCAAATGGGGCATACTTCCTCTCAGACTTGTGCCTCCTAGAATAGGTGAAATAGACTTGGAAGACACAGTAAAAATTGGGCAAAATCAATCTTTATGGCAAGCTCACTTGATATAAGACTTAATATAAGTCTTCAACTCTGATGTGATTCTGCATGAGAACCATGCCCTAATATTTCAAAGACTGAGACTTTAATTCAGCTGACTCCTCATTATGTCCTTGGCCAGCATGTGCTCCAATGAAATGAAATAAATTTATGAAACGCTGACATTAAAATTTGGCCATTACTTTCCATTTACTAACTATCTTTATAAACATAATCACAACTTTTAGAGCAGGAACTGCTGTCTGAGAGTCAGATATGACCAGGACAATTGAAGAGAGCAACTCTGTATCCCCTTCTTTCTGGGGAAATTTCTTCATAAATACAGCAGTTTTGTGAGTTCTGGAATTGCAAGCAAATATCCTATTTGTTGTAGAAAAGTGCAAGAGACAAAAATCCAAAAGATACACAAGCACAGTTTCTGTTTTCTTCCTAGCAACGATGACAAAGTGTTGTCCTTTAGCTTAATCTCCCATACCAAATTCATGATTCAGCTCAGTACAGAATTTTCCACAGTCTCTTATTGAAGAACAATTGAACAACAGATGGAAAAAAAAAATCATAAGCTTTCACAGGTAATAGAGACTATGTGTTTCTTAGAGAATAATGGAGGAGTAAGAGTCATGGATTCCAGCAGTGAAACAGCTGGAGCCTAGGACTCGAAATCCACACTAAGCAACTAACTATAAGGTTTCAGGACAGCTGACCCCAACTGAACAAATTCCATACCATATGACCCATGCTCAGCATATAAACTAAGGGGAAAACTGGCTGGGGACTGCTGTTTGTGAACTCTCTGGGTATCAGTCAGTGGGTGGTGAACAACTGCATTGTGCATCATCTGTTTTTGTATATTTTATTTCAATATTATTATTTGTTTTATTTGCATATCATTATTATTTCCCCTTCCTTTTCTGTTCTATTAAACCGTTTTTATGTCAACCCACAAATTTGACTTTTTTTCCAAATCTGTTCCCCATCCTACTTGGAGAGGGAAGTGAGCAAGCAGCTTTATGTGGTTAGCTGCTATCTGGATTAAACCACAAGAGACTGAATGACGTTTTAATCACATATCTCTATCACTTACACAAGAAAAGTAAATTAATCATTTATCTTGCAAAGCAGTATATTTCACTGAGCTACTGGTTAATTGGCTATCTACTGAGAGACATCAGTATTATTTCCTGAATAAATAATTTTCTGTGAAAGTACACACAGAAAATATTGCTTTTGTTCAGATTCATACATACGTCCCTGTACAAATCCATACACACATATTTGGTTATTGTTCTTGACATGGACCAACACTTTAAGTAGTGTACTGTTAATCTTTTCCTTTTTTAAAGGTGGAAGTTGTACATGGGCAGTACATATTACACATATTATTTGGACATGTGGGAATACAAAGGTGCCTTTTCAATTTCACTGGATTCAGTCTAATTTTATCTCATTTTCATAACTTCCTGATGTTTTTTCTCATCTGAAGTTGTAAGCGGCTGAGAGACTATCTGCATTTCAAGGAAATGGCAGGATAATTCTACCTATAATTAATGTTTAGTTATAGACAAGCAATCAGGCTGTAATTTTGCTAGGCTGTGTTCTCCAACTGGCTAATCAGACAACCAGAGCATGGGATTTGCATATGGTAAAACTGACAAGAAATAACTGTGACACAATTATGCAGATCAGACACCAGAACCAATATAAGCAGAGGGAACCACACAGCTGGTGATTGCCAGAATTCCTGTCAGTCATCTGAGACAAAGTCATTCAGACAGAAAGTATGTTTATAACTACAGCCTTTTCCACTGGAGGTGTACTCAGCAATAATAAAAACCATTTAAAATAATTCAGTGTTCTCACCAACCTGCAGGCATTTCTCACTTAAGATGCACAACTGCTATTTTCAGATTATTCCATCTCTCCTTTTTGCCAAGGGTGACTAGTTGTATCCTACACATACGTACTGTACAGTACATATGTTATTGTATTGAGCATAATTTGTAGATTTTGGCAGAGAGTGCTGGGGTGTGGAGCTGCAAGGGTGGCATCTGTGGGAAGAGACCAGGGCTCCACTGGACACAATGGATTAGGATTGCCACATGAGCATATCTGCATTTATTTCTGTCTGCTGTAGGTTCAGAAAGTTTTTCAGAGAGCAAAAGGAATTTAAGGATGAAAGCAAGACAAACTAAAT
The DNA here is from genome assembly GCF_037042795.1 of Molothrus aeneus. Classification (NCBI taxonomy): domain Eukaryota; kingdom Metazoa; phylum Chordata; class Aves; order Passeriformes; family Icteridae; genus Molothrus; species Molothrus aeneus. The sequence goes on along the minus strand of NC_089646.1, from coordinate 139,241,312 downwards.
TTCACAGTCCTTATAGTACAGTTTTCAGGCCTGAATTTGCTCACTTGGATTTAAATGAGAATTTTACAAATGACTTTGAAGTTACAGTATGTAGCTCATTATGTGTAATAGGAATAAATATTCCTTTCTTCTATAGTTTAGGTAGAACTGATGCCTGGAACCAGCAAGTGCTCGTTATTAATTGAACATTTCTGAATTACCTGTATACTCAAGGTGAAATCCAGCAGCTGAAACACTGATATCAGACTGAAAATTGAGGTACAAATTATTTGATGTGCTGTTTAGAAGTGGAGGTATGGTTGTTCCTGAAAAGAGAATTCAAAATATTATTGAAAAGCACAGAAAGTGACATAAATGTAGACTAAGGGTGTGATGTCTGTGTATGCATATAAACAGAATTAAGGAGAGAAAAAGAGAACGAGGGAGGGAGAGGGTGGGAGCAGGAGATAGATCACATAACCAATTCCATAATATTCTGTCATCATGGATGCTATCAAATACCTGTCCCTATAAAAGTTTTATTGCATTCTCAGTGCACCACAATATCAGAGACATGAACAATAGACAAGGAAAGGCTAATATAAATTTATATTACTTGCTTTTATCTACAAAAGGAGAAATATTCACTAGGGTCTTTTTAAAAGCAAGAGCAAATTGTGTCTCCAGGATGATTCTAAACATAACAGTCATGTTATGTTTATTTATTATGTCAAAATAATATATCAAGCAGCTCTGAAAATATGTTGCTGGACTGTTCTTAGAAATGTGATGGACTATTTATTTGTGTTTAAGCACTAGTCAACATAATATGGATACTTCTGATCTCTTAGAATACACACGTATTTATTATAATGAAAGAAAACAAAAGATAACAAGGAAAAGTAAAGCAAAAAGAACTGTCTTCTTTGTCTAAAATAAGGATAAAGAATGCATCCTTTTTTCATATACAATATCAAGAGATATCTATTTTTGAGGTCTGTATTTTTGGACCCAGCTACAAGTCTGAGGAAAAAATTTGATTAAGAGAGGTCTAGTTTTGAAGCCTCTGAGTGTTATTTCATTTCTAACATTTGAAAATATACAGGTTTATGAAATTCTGCTAAGTGATGACTGATTAAAACAGAACTAGTATTACCTATTGCTAATTATAAGAGAAACAAGCACACATACTATGCTCAAGCATGCTTACACACACAGAAACAGCTGTGTGTTTGCAGTAAAGAGTTGAATCTGTGAACCATTTATTGTAAAATCTTCTCAGTCACCTGAATAACTTCCAAGCCTTGGAGCATTGTTGTCAGCACCATCATAAAAGTCTAAGGAATCCCAGTTGTGTTCTGTGGCAAAACTCACCACTTGCACCTATGAAGAAAAATGTGAGGCAAAGAACATAAACTTCTTCCCCTCTTTATTCAAGCTCAAAGATGACTCTAAATTGTAGCCTCTGTTTCTCTCAGTCATGAAAAGTTGTCTTGCTCCCCTTGTCAAAGAGAATGGAAAATCATCATTAAGTGAATAAAATGGCAACTATTTTTTATTTGATTGCCAATTCAAACTATGAATCCTGTAACCTTTAGTGACAACCACATATTACCTCTGTCAAGAGTCACATAGCCATGAAAATCAGATGGGTATAGAATAAACTTCTCTTGTTTGGAGGACATTGAGGAGAAGATGAAACATGGTATTTTCAATACATGAAGGTTTTTTCTCTCTATTTTCTCTAAACTAATCCCACAGGGATGCACGATGCTTCATCTATTTTGCCATTTTAAATTCTGCCTCCAGGTAAGAGAAAACTGCTGTGTTTGATTACCTTCATCACCAACTCATCTCCTGAGGAGGGGCAGTCACTAGCATGCTACGAACAAAAGGCAGAATAGTCACTTCCTTTCTTCCAGAGGGGAAAATATTCTTCCACTCATATGGAGATGCAAAGTGGTAAGGAGATAAACTGCAAGCAGGAGGCCATACCTGTTCTCATATAGTGAAATCACACCTTACAAAGTAGAGAAATATCAGATTCTTGTTCCTGATTAGTAGGGGAGAGTTTCTGGCGTTAGCCTTCTGTTTGTTTTAACTGTTTACTGAAAAGCTTTAAAAGAGACAGAGGCATGATGAAATCCCAACCACCCTCAAAAAGGGGTGCCTTAGTCATTAAGTTAGAGAATAATGCTTCTTTTGCCTCAATTTTTCCCCCCCAGAATGAAGTAATTGCAACAGAAGAAATAAACACTAGTTCCAGTAAAACAATCATGAAGCCATTTTTCTATGTGAAATAGATGACTTGGACCTTGTTCTACATGAAAGAAATGTTCAGTTTGGCTATCTATTTCTTGGATGGGGACCTCAAATACTGCACCTATTTTTGTAGGAATTGGTCAGATACAATAGTGAACAGATTTCTTTTTCTTAAGTGAAGCAGTGAAGAGGTCCTCACTCTTAGCATGCTTCAGATACTTTGAGACAGTAAATATATCTTTTTGTTTATTACAACTCTGAGGCAAAAGAATATCATGAAGAGTAAACACCTAAATTGAAATCAAAGTTATTAATTTAGTCACCTCATTAATGATTCTGAAAATTGCAGCCTGTGATAAGAAATAAGCACTTTCAAAAAGCAACAGTGATGGCCTAAATCAGGAGGACAGTTACTGCCTAATTTAAATCCTCTGAACTATCTTCCTAGTATAAGAAATGCACAGAACAAAGTATCCTGTCAGCTGTCCTAGTCAACTCTTTAAATCAAGTAGTGTTTCTCAAAATCAATCTCAAAGCTGATTTAGGCTATTAAATATTATTGAAAACTTTGTAATGAAACTTGTAAAAAAGCTTTAAAGCACTGTGAAGAGTTTTTCAGATTTTCTTTATTAAGTCTTAACCTACATAAACTGAGCTCTTTATTCATTTTCTACAGCAGTTATATTTTGAACTAGGATAGACATAGAAAACTTTTTATCATGATTTCTTGATGTGCATTTTGCTAGGAATTTGTTCAGATGATGCTTAGAAGTTCTAATTTATTAAATTCAACTGCCTGTGCAATAACCAGATTTCTGTCAGTTTCTTTCGTGAGCTCTAGAGATAGGCATGACTAAGCTTAATGGATACTTTCCTACTGTGTGTTCTATGAGGTTCTTAATTAATGTAAGTTAGCAACAACTCTGAAACTATTTAAAAGAATAAATTCCTATCTCACATTGAAACATAATGAAGCATCTTTACATCACAGTGAACTTCCATAAACATAGAGTAAATAGCAGAGTTTCTAGGATAACATATATAACTTGCCCTTGAAAGCAACTCACTTAATTTCACTGTGTGAAAGGAGACATATAAATCTGGGGAGAGCAAAAAAGAATTCCTAGGAAGGCTCTCTATTTCCCTTGGCTTATAAGGAGTCACTGATTTATTGAAATACATTTGGAAGTTATGGTGATATTCTTCTAAGTAAAAGGCTACAAGTGTATATTTTAAGATTTTTAAGAATTCCATAACTTTCAATCACTGCATAATTAAAAAGATGTGCAGTAAAGTCAATTTTCAGAATCACTAATGAGTTAGAAATATTGTACAGATAGATCTTTTCATCCTTAGCATAAGGAAAAACAGTTCTAAATATGATGGTAGCAAGCAAATAGCAAGTAAACTTACTTGAATCCCAGCTCCCTCTGGTACTGTGATCTTCCACACACAATTCAGATTGTTGTCATAAGGCTCAGGATAACCAGGAGATAAAATGGTCCCTTTGCGCTTTGTTAAAATACCACCACAGGGCACTGAAAGGAAATGCATAAGGGAAGAAAAGAAGTATAAAGCTTAGAATGAGAAGACTTATTATAAAAGCTTGTACTATGGCTGGAAACATATTAAATTGATGCTACATTAAAAAATACCTATATGCCTCAGGAAAATAAAATTTTATATCTCAAAACTCTTCCTTTATCTGACCAAAAAAGGAGTAGAAGAAAATTAGAATTATGTCAGTTTCCTACCTGACAGAATCATGCTAATACTCCCCTTGTTTATTTGACCTTTACAGAGTGAAATCCATTCTATTATCTCCTGGTAATCTTACAAAAATAAAGCATTTTTTAAGGCTTAGGTTGAAGTATGAAAAACCCATACTTTGTATTGTATTGTATAACTATAAAGTATTGTATTGTATATATTGTATTGTATAACTATAAGTATTGTATAACTATAAAAGATAAAAAGTGTCACAAAAAAGATAACATTGTTTCTTCTTTCTTTCTAATATTTTTTCATTCATTCTTTCTAATATTGCTCCTCTAAATAATTATTAACACCAGTCTCAACTCTTTGACTGTTGTGTGCTTGTGTGAGTTATTTCATCACAGTCTGTGCATCTACTGCATCAGTAAAGAACTTCCAAGATCCTTGCAAGACTACATTCATCACATCTGTTCACGGATTAATAAAAGCGTTATGCATGGAACAGGACAGATACATTAAGTACCATCAAGTTTCTCTTTTGAATGTTCAACTTGAATACATCTTGTCTATATCATTAGAGGCTCTAACGGAGACAAATAATATTACATCTTAATCTGCATATGGATATTTTGTTGGAATGTTTGAAGTTGAAGGAAAAGATTGATGAGATGGTTTATAAAGTCCATTAAAAGCTAATGCATCACTTCTATGCAACATCACTAAGTGTTGTGGGTTTTCTGGGATGCTGTGGTCACAATGGGTGCTCAGATTTGAATATTGGCACCTGGTGTGGCCACTGGGGACATTGGATACACCTCTGAGAACACAGGGGTTAAAAGCAGAGCACTCCCAGGGTAAGCCCTCTTGGTTTCTTCGAGGGAAGCAAGTCAGACCTCCCCCGACCCAGCTGCTGGCTGGGCGGGAGGGGAAAAGCCATGCAGCCGGGAGAGGTAGGCCTGACCCTGGGGGTGGAAGGGTGGAAGAGAGAGAAGCACCAGGAGGCATCGAGCAGCCCCCGCCAGGAGACAGAGAGAGAGACAGAGAGAGAGAGAGAGAGAGAGAGAGAGAGAGAGAGAGAGAGACTGTGCCACCTTGAAAGCTTGCGGAGAAGAGAGAAGGGCAGCAAGAAGGTTTCCAGCCCCTTGTGGGACTCTGCGGGCAGGCAGACCCCGAGTTTTTAACCCCTTTTTGGACAATGAAAACTTTACAGAACATTAACCTTTCCTAAAAGAGAGATAGAGTGGAAGATGAAGAAGGAAATGGGCAAGTGTGATGAAGGTCTGGGCAAGTGAAAGATGTCGGGAGAGAAGAATCTTAGGTGGGAAGAGATGATGGAGTGGTTTTAACTGGACTCTTCTTTTATAGCCATGGACAGAACCATGTTTCCTGTGACACAGAGACTGCATCCAGGGGGAGGCAATGACTCAGAGCCAAGAGGGTTCAGTGTTGGTACCCCTTGGCCCCAGGGGGTGAAATCTGGGGGGGACAGGTGTCCCAAAAGTGAGACTGCACTCTTTTTGGAACGGGATAAAGCATCCTTAAAAGATGACTCTAGGAGCAGCTCTGGTCCATGTGCAGTGGTGAGAGCACTGGACATGAAAGGAAGAGGTCACGATGGCAGATGTTCTCCGGGCGGTGCCACAAGTGACATGAAAACACACAAGGTTTCAACGTTGTTTCCAGAGGAAGCCTATGGCACAAGAAGGATTCCTCTCCTCTTAATGAACTGAGGATTGATTGTCTGAAGGGTGGTGCTGGACCGAGAGTTGAAATTTGGGGGATAGACATATTGGAAATTTGGTGGGGGGAGGAGGAGAATTTAATTTGGAGAATTTAATCTCAAAGTGACTAGAACCAGAAAAAGTATGTTTTCTGATCTGAAAAGCTACTGGCTTTTTCCTGACAAGTAACAAAATCTTAATGTAAGTATTTCTAAATCTTTAATATAATGGTGTTCTTCCTAAAAGCTTGCAATATCTTGTTAGACATCTGCAGTGTAAAAGCATCTTAGTCTTGCGAGAAGTCATGGCACAAACTAATATTTCTGATTCTTGATTAAAGAGGGATACTCAGAAGAGGAACTTCCAGGGATGTTAATGTAAGAGAAGCTATCACATTAAATATGGCAGCAGAGCATGTTCATGAAACTTGTGAAAGTTCACAGCAAGGTTACAATAGAAATAGAATAGAAAGGTTAGAATAGAAAGGAGAATAAAACTTAACCTTGAATAAAAAAGGAAGTAAAATAAAGTAAGCAAGAATAAAATACTATACCAATGACAAACAATAAACATATTCAACAGGAGACTAGTCCACACTTTAAGCAGTAATTATTTATATTAAAAAGCCTTAGGAACTCACCAATACATGTAGGGAGTGAATCATTCCATTGTGCCAATGCATTTGGTACAGTATCACATCTAATTGCTGTTGAGCCATGAAGGATATAGCCTGGATTGCACTCAAAAAGAACCAGTGAACCAACTGCAAATTCATTTCCAATCCTTTTCCCAAATCTTGGTTCAGGCACAGAGCTACACTGTGTTGCACTTGTTCTTGGAACAGCTGTGAACATACAAAGAATTGTGGATTCTAAATTTTCAGTTTGGTGAGGGAATACAGATATTGAATCACAAATATTTAAAATGTCTAGAAGAAACTTTCAGCTATTTCCCAGCTGAGAACATTTCCATAATACCCAAATGAATCTTCACAATAGAGATTGCTCACTTTTGATGTCTGAGTTACTATTTAGGAGAGCATAGCACTGATATCCTTGCTGAGATTGGAAGTAATGCATAAAATCCACATGTAAACCTATCAAAAATGACACTTATAAGAAATACTACCATGAGATACTTAACCAATACAGGGTTTCAAAATAACATTTTGTGTCAGATATTTACATTTATTCATGTGGTTTTCTAAATGTGTGTTCTGACTGTCAGATGAGGATTTATATATAATGAAAGAGTGAATTGCAATTGCAAGTGTTGGTATATAAAATTTTCCACTTGACCCATAAACAGGCAAATAATGTAAACCAAGAAAAATATCTTAATAACAGTAAGATCATTTTTAATCCACAGGTAATAACATTTACAGCTATTCATATTTAAATTGGGAGATAAAGCAGTTAGAGCATCCAGATGGGTCTAATATTTGTCAATCAGATTAGCAAACAAAACCAGCAGTTTTGTGTAACTCTCTTCTTAAATTTAGAACCCCTCTTATGTTTCTTAAGTATTTGATCTCAGCTTTAAAATACAGATAAAAGAATAGTTTCAAACATTTTTCAAAACATGTAGAAATAGTGACAATTTTCTGTAGTTAAAAGGCTATTAGTTTCCTCTTCATTCTCAGTCTGTTCCTCTCTGATGATTTACAAACTATGATGAACAGAATAAATGTACACATTTCCCTAGGTTGTCTCACCTTGATAAACAAAATGAAATCCTTTAGCTGTTACTGGTCCAACTGAGGTAAATCTGACTGTGATCTGGTTCCCCGAGCTTAATGGAAGGGATTCGCCTACTCAAACAATGAAAATACAAAGTTATCATAGACACTTTTTACCAAAGAAAACACCGGTCAACATCTTTGGAGATAGAAATAATATTCTCCAAACCCCGTTATGCTTCAGTAAACTTTGCAAGATATATGCAATTTTAATATTTTTTGTTGACAGTATTATGTCCTTCTAGGAAAGGGGAGTTAAAACTCATCTTAGTTACTAAGAATATTTGTTGCTTTTTCCTTTACCAAAATCAAAAAAACAACTCCCCTCAAAAAAAACCCCAAACCAATGAACCAATGACAACAAAACCAACAAATACCCACACCACAACAGACTCCCCTCTAAAAAAAAAACCAAACAAAAACCCACAGAAAACCTAAACCAAAATGGAAAAAAAACAAACAAACAAACAAAAAAAACCCCAAGCCCCCAACCTCTTTAAATAGACTCAACATATAACTAATCTATTTAATTTTACTTTGGTATGAATATGCCTTGCTTTCCCTTTAGAATATGTACTACCTATTTCAGATAAAGCCAAAAAAGGCACAGAGTAAGAAGTCCTAAATATCCAAAATATTAGCTAAATATCAAAAATTTTAAAAAGGCAAAAAAAAAAAGCAATTATACTCCATTTCATTCATCAATGCAAAGATTTTGAAGTGTTTAGTTCAAAATGTGGATTTCATATATTTGCTTGAGATGAATTCAAGCAAATACGACAATCCTTTTTCTCTCTTTATTTTTTTTTGGAATATATTTTCTTTCTAGATTGATTTTAAAAAAGTAAATAACAATATACTGAGAGTTCTATTAAATGATACCTGAATGAGATCCTGAGAGAGAGGATAACAAAGATGACTGAAGAGCTGGGCCATCATATACTTCAACAACATCATGGAGTGATGTCTGGAAAAACACAAACTGGCCAAAAACAACTGACCAAATAGAAAGGAAAAGAAGGAAGAGGCACCAGTAGCCAAGACAAAAAAACACAAAGCCAAACACATGGAATAGAATAAGAAAGAGGAAAAAAAAAGAGAGAGAACAAAATATATATTAATATATGGTTTTAAAAATAACTACATCACCTCTCCTGGTGCTGAATGTAGGTTATTTTTCACACAATTTAAAGTACAGTAAATGGATGAAAGTACATCTAAAAGTGACAATGAAGGTACAGAAGCCTTACAAATACATATAATCATTAAAGGATTCTAATAACTATAGAACAAAACAATTTTACTGCTATTGAATTATTTTCTACTTTCAGATTTTGTGCCCTCCACCACACATCTAAGTTCTCAGTGCAATTTTCTCCTTTATAATTCCAGGCATATCATTATAGGCTGTGCTTTATTAATTAATTTTGTTGATAAACCTCTGTAACTTTTACTGGGAATGTAACTTACCTTGGAATGTTTCCCTTTTTTAAGAATAGTAACATTCCATACATCTTTGCTTTTTTGAAATAAATGAGAAACTGATTGAAGGCAACAAACAATTTTTAGAATAATCTATTGAATCACAAAAATCTTTATTTTTAAAGTCATTCTAGTGGAGCAACTCAATGCAAGGTTGCATAGCCCATTTGAATTAAAGGTGTTTTCCCTTTCAATACAAGTAATCAGTGGGAAAAAAAAAAGAAAAATAAATTTTTGGGTTAGTTCTGACCCTAGTACCTAGAAAACATTTATATCCAATACTATAAGCAGTGGAGGGGAAAATGACTTAGGAACTATACATGTATAAAGGTGGAAGCAGTCAGATATTTTTATGTATTGGAACAACTAAAAATAAATTGAAGCATTTCTTGTTCATTATCCAGGTTAGACATTTTGGAATAAATATTCCAATGTGTTCCTACTAGGTTCTGGTTGTCTGTCAAAAGTTCTGCAGTACCTTCATTTGGTAGTTTTAGTTATAGAAGATGAAGCTCTCACCTCCATTTCTTTCAATGATTATACATCCTTAAAGCTTTAAAAATTGTATATTAAAACTGAATTGTCTTCAAATTGTTGACTTTTTTTTGACTGATTTTTTTTTAAAGGCAATTCCATGTTCCTTACTCATTATCTTATCATATATTTGTTTCAGTTTTTAAAAGCCTATTTTTGAAGGAAAAGACTGAATGTTATATTTATAAAAATTTGAAACAAAAGTTTTTCTGAGACACTTCCAAAGATTCTTGTCCATATTTTAAGAGCAAGTATAAGAGAGATGCTGAATTTCTCCTTCAATTTCCAGAAAATAAATCATTGACGTTTTTAATAGTTCTGATTATTTTCAAAATAATATTTGTCTGGATTCAAGTCTTCTCTTGCTGTTGCTAAAGATGACAAACAAGCTTTTAATCCAGTCAATTTTTTCTGTCATATTTTGACTTTTATCAAATCTTTTTTCGTACTCAGTGAATTTCATTTTGCCATTGAGACAAGAAAAGTTACTTGTGACTTCCACTGCTATTTCCCATTTTCAATTAAGCTTCAAATATGTATAGAAAATTCAGGCAAGAGCTGAGGCTCCTGTAACAAGTACACATAGCTGTTATCAAGAGCTGTATACTGGGAAAACTGTAAAAATTGACTTGTTAAGCTGTATTTGTATTTTAATGGGTTACAAAATAAATAAATAAGCTATTTATCCACAGTTTTACCATATACGAGTAAAATTCCAGGTCTTTTTTATATGTTTTGTAAGTATTTCAATATTGGTTTTTCCTCTGGTTTTGTCCTTGGAATCCTTTGATCTAAAAGTATAACACTGAAGAAGGTGAACTAATGCATGACCTAAAATCAGCCACTTTGGAATGAGAAAGGTCCACGTATAATTTTTGGCAACTTTTTTTTTCATTATCATTTGTGCATTTCCTAATAAAATACAAACAAAAATATAAGAACATAGCCAAAAGTTTTCATTGACTTGAGATAAAATATATTTTAAAGAGATTTTAAGTGACTGAGACATCAAAAGAAGCGGTAAAGAGGAATTACTGCCAGAAAGGGGTTAACATGGAACAGCAGAAAGCTCAAGTAAGTGTTTTGAGCCTTTTATGTGCAATTTACATGAGTCAAGCTGCTTTCTCAAATTAAGCAGGAATATGCTGCAGCCCCTAGAGAAGAAATAATCTAGATCATTCTCCCTCCTTTTTGTGTGCCAGGATACTTTTGATTTATTAAACTGCAAAATGTTGAAAGGTATAGTGACTGATACCTAACTAGTTGACATAATGTTGTGAGAAAGGAAATGCAGATTATTAGAAAAAAAAACAGTTCATTATTCCTGTGTTTTCTGGTGCTCATTATTGTCTACTTCCTTTGGTAGTGGTTTCATTTGGTGTTCATTCTTTTATTTTCTAATGTTTAAAAATAATTTTCTTAAAATTAAATAATAACCAACATATTTGTAGCCTGTGCAAACCACCTTTTAAATTAGAAAATGTTGATAAAATATTATGTAAGTATTCAGTATAGTCTGCCTTTGGGAAAAAAATGATTGAAAATTATTATCCAGCTCAAATAAAGATCAAATCACTTCAACTGAAGAATTTGGGTGTGATTTTTTTTTCTCTAATGATGGATGGATAAGCATTCTCTGAATAATGACTTAATCATCTGCTATCCCCTGTCAACTGAAAATCATCTGTCCAAAGATGTCCTTTAGACTTTTGACATCTAAAGTTGAGCAAATTATTTCTGTATTTATGCTCATCTTGGTGTTCAATGTTTTGTAGCAATACTATTTAAAAATAAAATACAATTTTCCCTGTGTTTTGTGGTTTAATATTTTACTTACAATTTAGTTGTCTTTTATTTTACAAGATAAACAATGCAAGATTGTTCAAAAAACACTTTCTCCTGAAATTTTGATAGTTAATGATTTATGCATTTCTTAAAAAATAAACAAAATGCATTTTAAGGGGTTTTTTATACATTTCCATCTGTGTGATTTTTTTAAATTTGAAAATTCCAGGTAAATTGTAATGTTAATATAGCCAATAATTTAGGACAGTGAGGGAATCCATTAATTCAAATTATGTCAGCACAAGAAAGCTCCCTTTTAAACAGGCAATATCTAGATAAGCAGACTTTCCATGCCTCTAAATATCTAGATGTTTCTATGGCCTTCATCACTGTAACATCTGGACACTTTCAAAGAGTTTGGAAAGCATCTAAAACCAGATGGAATTGTCCAAAAATAGATTGCTAGTTAAAAAATTCATCAAAGAAATTTTAGTTTCATCTTTAGAGTAAGAAATAAATATGTATAGAATTTACATCTGCCTGTTTAAAAAAAAAACCAAACTGGTATAATTTAAATAGCATTAGATTATGAACAGTATCCTAAGTATAATTCCTATCACAAAATTAGAAAATAACTGAGGCTAGAAGCCTTTGCCAATGATCCAGTACAGTCCTTTTTCAGACAGGATGGCCAGATCGCTCTGGTCCATGTATAATCAGGTTTTGAACTTCTATGGGGATGGAGAACCCACAACCTCTTTGAGCAACCAGACCCAGCATCCTGCCTCCCTTACAGTTTTTATCCCTTGCCTTGCTTTGCCTTGCCTTTCTTTCCCTTGGCTGAACAGCGCCAACTCTCTACTTTTAATCATCTTGATCATCTCCAATATTTGCAGAAGGTGACTCTATCACCTTTGCAGGTAGAGAGGTGAGACCAACTGGCTTTTAGTTCTCTTAATCCTTCTCCTTGCTTTTCCTGAAGATAGGAGTGTTGTTGTCTTTTTCCAGCCCTTGGGAACCTCCCTCAGCAGTCACAACCTGCCAAGGGTAACTGACCTCCCACACACTCCATCATCTCCCATGGGTTTGCTCAGTTTGTCTAAGTGCTCCTAGTCCTCCTCTAAGTCATCCTTACTCTAGACTTTTCTGCTGGTCTCAGGGTTCCAGGATTGTTCAAGATTGGTTTACCGGTCAAGAGGGTAGTTAAAAAGAAATTTATTAATTCATGTTTCTCTGAATTTATTTTTCTGCAGAGACTTCACCCCAGATTCAATCTTACATGGATTTTGACTTTTCTAACCTCATCTTTTCAGTGCAGTTCAAGTGTTTCTATTCCTTCTTGAACATCTGACCTTGCTTCAACCCCTTGAGTTTTTCTTTTTTTTTAATATTCAAGTTTTATCAGCAGCTCCTTGTTCATCTGGGCAGGGTCTTTGCTTGATAGTCTACATTGGCATGGACCATTACTTTCTTGAAGTTGTGATCCCTGAAAATTAAATTTACTTCCTGGACTTCTCATCTCTCCAGGGCCATGTACAATCAGAGTCTTCCAAAAGAGACCCCTGAATTGCTCACATTTCTGACTGTATTGGGTCTGACTCAGATAGAGTTCATTTTTCTTTAGCAGCCCTCACAGTGTGCTTTGCATTGGTAGCTGGAAAGGTGTTGATAACACAGCAGTGTTAACAAGGGCTGGGAGTGGGCAAGGTCCTGGGGGAGGGGACAGAACCAGGACACCTGACTCAAATTAGCCAAAGAGATATTACATACCATATGATGGCAGCACAGATATAAAAACTAAGGGAGAGAGGAGAAATGAGGGGTATTTTTTATCCTACAGTGCTTGCCTCTTGGAGCAACTGCTATGTGTGCTGAGGCCCTGCTTCTTGGGAAGTGTCTGAACATTGCTTGCTGATGGGAAGTAGAGATTAATTGTTCCCGTTGTTTATGTACAGACAAAGTTTTGCTTGACTTTTTTTTTTCCTTTAAACCTGCTAGTTGTTTTCAGTCTTATTCTCTCTCCCTTGGTCTGCTGGGAAGGGGATTTATAGAGTGGCTTGGTGAGACCTGACATCCAGCCAAGGTCAACCCACAACACTGAAAGAGTTAATCCTAACTCAAAATTCAAACATGTAGCATGTAATTGTCATTAATGCTAGTACTGATCAAGTAGTATTTACTTGGAAAAAATATATTTATTTTATATATTATGTCAGCTATTGGATTTAAAGAAATACTCTTTAAAACTTACATGGATAACAATAGAATAAGATGATAATTCTTCACCCTGGATTTTCCCTTCTTAGGGATATTTTGTGTTCCTAATGGTTTACTGAAATCAGTAAGCTTTAGTGTAAAATCAAGTCCACTACAGTCATAATTCACTTGCCTTTAAAAAAGCACCAGAAGGACTAACATGGTTTAAGCATTGTTATTACAGAAACTGAAATGTGCTATTCATATATGCCCTGCTGGTGAGACTCTAGGCATTTGTTTAAAGCCTGAATCAGCATTTAAAATGATAGGTCTTAGTAACTGACAAGGAAATATGAAAATCAGCCCTATTAACTGTAACAGAACCCAAATTACCTTTACAGTTTTTTTGTCTCCAATCAGAATCTATTTCAGTCTGGAAAAGACATATGGGCTATATCATGGCCCTTATTTTCTATAGTAACTTCACTGTTTCTCTAGCACCAAATCAGTTGAAAGAACTGAGCAAAATCCCAACAAACAAAAGACCCATATAAGTCAACTTATTTGTTAAGAATGCGAATTTAAAATTGTGCTTTAAAATGGTAGTTTAGATAATTTCCTCTAATATATTTAAAACAGGTTTCTTCTAACTGTGAATGAAAAATAAAGTATTCAGGTGTCTACCACTTGTGGTATAAAAAAGATCTAATTTTAGAGCTAGAGGTCTTTCTCAGAATTTGAAGTTACTCTGTAATAGTTAACTTTTCGTAGTTTCAAAAAAATTTCTGTAGTCTGTCTAAATAATATTTCCAAAAGAGAGTTTTGTTCACAACATGAACAAATAAAATATAAAAATTTTATTTCACAGTGAAAAAAAAACCCATAAGAATCTGTTTCTCTGTCTGGTCCACTGATGATATGCTCTCTTTGCTTATGATTTAGCTTAATTTTTTTTTTTCCTGTGAACTCCTTTAAAAAAATTACAATACCATATTTAATTTTTTTTTGGGAAAGAAAATAAAAAAGAGGAAGAAGTCCACATTTTTGAGAAACTTCTTTAAAAAACAGAGAAATCTATCACTAGAGAAATAGTATCTATGGTGATTAAGGATAACAAGTGCGCACTAAGAAAGAAGAAATGCAAATTTCTCATGCATCCTAACTCCCAAGTCTGGAAATCCCATTCACTGTGCTAAGTGATGGTTCATGGTCAGTCAGCCAAATGATAAATGACAATGGAGAAAATCTATGCTTTAAATAAACAGAATTCAGGCATAAGTCCAGGAAGCAGGAAATTACTGTGTGATGTTTTCTCTCAATGAAAGAGACCCAGCAAGTCCTTAGGGTTGATCATGTTAGTGCCATCAATCAAATGATCAACTGATAGGAAAAACCTTGTGCCATTCTCAGAAGAAAGAGAGGAGTTCCTTACAAAATAGACACCTGCATTAAGATTTGACTACCCTAGTATGATGAAAATCACTTTCAACCAGTTTTCTTTGCAGAAGTTACAGTTTTTTAGATTTTTTTAAGGAAGAGAAGGGGAGGAAAGAGTGAGGTTTTTCTTGTTTTGTTTTGGGATTTTGGTTTTTTTTTTTTTTTTGAGAAATGGGACATTATTTGAATTTTTCCTTTCTACAATTTCCTTTGGATTCACTTTCAAGACATCTCAAACCAGCCATGGAGTAGCCTTGAAAAAAATAAATGCATAAATTAATATAATAATATCTGCATCTAGAAATATTTTAAAGTTAAGGTTCATACATTATTTATATGAAGTAGCTCTGCAAGCCAAGACTTTTGCATAACATAGCTTAATCATGGAAATTTATATATAATAAACTCAGAGATGATCTGGTACAAAGTCTTAATATGACTCTTTGCTGTTTTAATCTATGACAAAAGCAGAAAAGTTAGTTTTACTATAATGTTAAAAAAGTCAGTCTACCTTCTGTTGCAATGTATATCTGCCCCTCCTACAGGAACATAGCCTTTCTCTTTGAATGCCTCTTTTCATTTAAGTATTTAGCTTTGTAACAAACAGGAGATAAGAAAAATATTATGAATTTTTCCTTTGTATTTAGGATCAATCAGCAATACACTGTGATGCATTGAACTAGAAATACAAATGACAGACTGACTCAGCATTTTAAAAGTAACATATTCATTTAGACACCAAATAAACAGATATTTGCTCCCTTCTGCTGAGAAAAATGTCCAGTAAAGCTGCAAGATAATTTGAGTGTTTGTTGGGCTTTTTGAAGAGAAGTAGGTCAATAATCTCTGAGAAGATTTTTGGAGGAAAGATTGAAAGATGACATCCTGAAGAGAGGATCTTACAGAACTCATGGATAGGAGTACTGCTCTCAGTAAGGAAACCTAAATTGATTTTGACCAGCTCACATAAAAGAATTAGAAGATTTGATCTTTTGCTGTTCAGTGTAATAATTCAGTTTGACATAACACTGACTATGTCTGAGTTAGCACTGCTACTGTAATTTCTAAATGAAAATAGTAGCAGAGGTCTCATTTTTAAAAAATGTTTCTCCTCTGACATTTCCAAACATTTGGTTGTCTGCCATTTATTGCTAATACATTCAGTCTCGTCTGTGTCTGTAGCAGTGATCTTTAGTGATATCCGTTGCATTTCTCTGTTATGGTTGACACTTCTTATCATAAGCTGCAACAGGAAAATTATTAATTGTTTGTGAATACAAATAGAGTCTCTGCTAATAGTATTTTGTTGTGTAAATCCTGATTCATTTCAAAACAGCAGAATAAAACAGTTGTCTAGTGCTCCTGACCTTGGAAGAAGTAAAAATTAATTCCACCTGTATGAGCCTCTTGGGTGCACTACAGACTAGATGTCAAAATAAGGCTAGAGAGGGGTTTATGTGTAAACCATTGAAAGGGATATTCTTACTGGCATCAGTTATGGACAGAGATGTGCTGAGTAACTGAGCAATGAAACTAAATGGACTTGATATATAATGTTACTAAACATAATCAGATATAAAAATAAAGAGAATAATTATAGAACTGAAAAGTTGCTAAAGCTGCCAATAGGTAAAAGGAGCCCCCTGTTACACACACACATATATATATATATATATACACACACACATTTTCTATAGCAACTGAACTGTAGATAAGCTATAGAAACTTTACACAAGTCTCCCAGCATAAAGAAGCATGACCATACAAGACAAACCTACAAAAGTCCTCAAATATGACAAAATTCTATTTCAAAATCATATGTATGGCACTAATTTACTGTTATTAGCAAATTATTATGAGTGATTAACATAAAAGTCATGGAGGTTTTCCAAACCACACAAAGATGTGCCAGTTAACTTGAATAGGGTGAATTAATTGGAATATATACTAGTTCTTCCCAATGTTTGTGACTAACACTACTGTCTAGTCCTTAATCTCTGTGGAGACTCTCCTTAAAGTCTATGGAAAAAGCCTTTACTGAATTATCTGCTTTTCATCAAGAATTATTGGTGTTCCTTTGGTAATCTCAGCTGGAGATGGCAAATGTAATCCTGCATTTCCTGGTATGATATCCAGATTATTAGGGAGGAAAAGGCAGAATAAATGAGTGTCTCAGCAAAGAAGGAAGAGGTAAGGAAGGACAAGAAAGAGTTCTGGCTCTTAAAGCTCACATGTGCCATTTTCCTCCCACAGATGAAGGTGAAGAAAATAGCTGTTCCATTCTGTGATCTCAAAAAACCAGAGCCCACTGATCTAGACTGAGCCGCAAGCCATCCTCTGCTGTTCTTCCTTTGTTTCAATTCTACAAAGGAAGTGTTGAACAGAAAAATGATTTGTCCTCTCTCCTCTCATAGTATTCCTGCATTCTCAGACTCGGAGAGGAAGAAGAAGATGGGATCTGCTGATTTCTCATGTCTAAGAAAAGGAAATATTTATCTGAATGTATAAAAAGATAATAAGAATAAATTTGGAGACAGAAGATGGGCAGTTACTAACACTGGAAGCTCAGCATGAGGAGTGATGTTAAACTGCACAGAAAAAAACTTACATGCATATTTCCCCACAAATGAGTGCAATTCCACGTAAAATATGAGATTTAAGACTTTTCCTGGAGCTGGAAGAGGACTGAACTCTCCTAATTAACACATTTCCTGCTTTCTTCTAAAATCAGCAGAGCTTATTACACTAAATAAACTATCATTCTCCTCTGGCTTCAAACCTCTGCCTCCCTCTTTTCTCCCATTCTGCAACTCTCATCCCTCTCTCCTGGCCTGAATCATCATGCATACATGTAAAGCTCTTTCAGGATCTGCAACAACACAACAGTAGAGGGAAAACAGTTAAAACAATATTTATTTTTCATTTATTGCTAGTTATATAATGTTATTTTATATTATTAATTATAGAGTATATTACTTGCAATAATTTTAAAATTCCTATTATGTACATCTGCTATCACAGAAACCTGAAGGAAGCATCAAACCACATAAATTTTCTTTTCTCTATATTGATTTGTTCTGATTTTATTCAACTGAAATTCAAACACCTATTATTATAATTTGTTTAAAAAGGTAACATAGATTAATTTATCCCTGTGGACAAAAAAAATGTATTTTATAATTTTAACTCCTTTAATACTCCTCAGATTTATAGATGTTGAATTTATCTCATTTTCTCACCTACCTAAAAAATAGATGGTATTTTATGCCTTACTATTCAGTATTTTTGCTGAGTGGAAGGAAATGTAACACCACATTTAAAAAGAAAAAGGCCTCTGTTCCTGTGTGTTCTGGTTTCTACCAGGACAGGGTTACATTCTGCAGTAGCAGGAGGGGCATGGCCAGGACAGGAGGTTTTTCTTTACCACCTCATGTGATTGTCAGGGATGGGGGAAGGAAGGCTCTTTGAGAAGAAGTGGTTCCTTCAGATCCTGCAAGCCTGGCAGAGAGAGCCATCTGGTACTGTCTATTATCATCTGGCTTCTTTTCCATGTGAATTGTTTCTTTTCTTATGCCCTCTGTCATTAATACTATTTCTGTTACTGATCTTATTCTTATCTCATTGCTGTTTACAGTAAATTTTTCTTATCTCAAACCATGATCTTTTGAGCCTCCAGTTCTTATCTCCAGCCACCCACAAGAGGGACGGGGCATGGGGTAGCAAGTGGCAGTATGGTTTTAGTGCACTGCGAAACTTGCTTGACCTACTATTTTCTTTTTTTGTTTTTTTTCGAAAGAATGTCATTCTCAATGTCTTGCATGAAAAATATACCTCTCATATGTTGCCAATGTCATTTCTAAACTAGGGAAAGAGGATCGAAGTGATAATGCAGTTGAAGTAAAACAGTTTGACAAAAAAAAAATACAGCTGCCCTAGGCTGTAATTATTTTTTATTTAATAGACTGAGAGTGAGTTAACAGATCTGGAGCACTGACTAGAGTGAGAATTAGAAATTTAATTTTAATAAAAGCTGCATAGAGAAAGCCTACCAATAAATAAGGCAATATATTGTTTGATATAAAAGTACACTAGTTTCAAAGCATCCTACTGAAACGCTTCAATGAAGGTGTGTAGACATTTTCCTACATTATGTCAGTCCTATATATAGTCTTTCTTAAAAACTAAAGTAAGTCTTTGGTCACTAGTAATGTTTTTTAATTAGATATTTTTGTGGTATATAACACAACACATTTTAAATCTATGATAATGCCTAACAGATCGATCAGTGATTAATGCTATAAACCTAAATAAAAGCAGAAGAATGAAAGTATATTTCACATCTACTTTGCACAGGCTGTGTTTTCTGAGATTATTTTACCAAGGCAGTAGTCAAAGCTGCAGACCTAGCTGCTGATTTGAAATAAACTGTTTTGTACAGTTTAAACTTCTGGCTTCAAATCTACTCTGAGTGGAAGAGCAAGGGAGACAAAATTATGTGTTCACTTCTCTGAAAGTACATCTATGAGCAATACAGTAGTGAGAAAAAAAAAAAAAGAAAGTATAATTAATGATATTATTTTTCTTCTCCTAAATAAAACACTGTTATGAAGTGCAAGTACTCAGGGTTCTCTGAAAGGAACAAGGCAATTAGTTGGAATGCTTTTCACTTAGGCCCAGTAATTGTAACCCAAAAAGTTTTTTTTCTTGAGTCTCTTACAAAATAATGTGTGAACAGGAAAAGAATCCAAGGCTGTACAGCTAACAACTAGTGACATGTACTTTATTGTGAAGAAGGTACTACTCAGATAATAACATTCTGAGACCACTTGTGCACGTTGCATGATCCATCACTTCATTGGCCAATTTTATTGAGAAAAATGAGTGGAAGAGTTTAGACGGCAGACAGTAAGTAGGAGGCCATCGCCCTGCTACTACAAAAGTGTTCTGAAACACAGAAATGTGAAGATCTTGCTAATCTTGAACATGGGCAATCTTCCAATCTTGCTTCATTGTGTTATTACACAATTGCTTCCATGCTTTGAGAAAACAAACCACAATCACACTTTCATAGCATCTGACTGTCTAAGTAATATTTTCTGAAAAGAAAAAAACTGGTAGAAGTAAAAGATCTGAATTTTGTTTATTGCTAATTTTTCTATTACAGTCTCTGAACTGAAGGAGAAAGGAAACACCTGCAATTTTTTGTTGCTTTTCTGTAGATCTTAACAGTAGCCTGTATATCACAGAAGGGATACCCAAAGAGACAACAGATCTAGAAAAATCGGTTTTGTTGATGACTCTTGTGATGGCAATAATAAAATCATTCATAAAACTATTATCTATATAAACACAAATTATATTAAGTTGAAGTTAATTGTATCTTTCAAAACTCCTCATTATAGTTCTGGGCAGAAGTGACTTTTTAATATAGGAAAATGAAAAAAAAAATGTAGCAAGGGACCATGAAATGGGCTAATGAGGTATTTAAGTAAGGTGCCCAAATTTGTAGGCTGGTCTTCCTTTGATAAATTTGTTTTTAAGTCTCTCTCTAATACTTACGGAGACTAACCTCTTTAGTAATATACATAGTAGAAGGAATAAACAATTTAAACTCTGGAGTAACAATAGTAATAATAAGAAGAATACAATAATAGAACACTATTTTGCCAAAATAAAAAAAGAACTTTATTAAGATAGGAGGTTTAATTCAAACCATACTATTAATTATGTAATAAGGGTTCTAAATTTAATGGCAAAGTCACTTTGAAAAAGCTCTGTTTCTTCAGTCACCTCTCAGTTAATTTAGAGCTACTAATTAAAAGTACAACAGCTTTCTACATAAAATAATTATCTTTTATCATCCAACTAGTAAATGTTAATTTTTAGATCAGATGATTAATCTCTTCATTCATCTGAAACAAATTTTCATTTCAGTTTACTGAATCATATGGATGAAATTAATATTTGAGTATATATTTTTCTTTTCATTTGTAGGCAACCCCAAAGAACTCCCAGTGGACACACAAAAAAAAAAAAAAAAAACAAAAACCAAAAAACAACAAAAGAGAGAAAACATGGAAATAATCCTTCATAGTCAAAATCATCAAAAATTATATAAAGGAAACCTGTGAAAGGAAAAAGTTAAAATGTTCCATCCATCTGATGGCAGTAAATATGAGAAACAAGACTTCATCAGTATGATCCTTATAGTAAATAGAACCACTTATCAGTCGCCAGTCTGGCAACAGATGTGTTGCCAGTCTGCCTGAGTCTATAACTGAAATGTGAAGTCAGAACCTAGGGAGGTTTTCAAGACCTAAATGAGAAAGTTTTTTGTTTTTGGAGAAAGCAAATCTTGCATAACAATCAGCTTGTCATTTCAGGATCTACAGTCCTTTATAGAAAATGGGAATGGGAGAAAGGAGGCTGAGAACAGGAGGAACATATGGCTTGGAGAAACAAAAGTTTGACTTGGTGATTCAATAATGAGAAACCTTAAAAAACACAGGCTTTTTAGAAGCCTATTTCTTATTGTCTATTATTACTTCTAAACAGTGCAAGTGGGTGTTTACCATTACATGTATTTTAAAATGATAGGTCTCTCCAGGCCTCAAGTATTGAAGCAAAAAGCAAAGTATTCCATCCAAATTTACATTTAATACATGCACTGTTAGAGTGGAACTTGAAGTGTGATAGTCACAACAAGAGAACCACATTGCTCTGACATCATCCCAAACATTTACAAGACCTGGACAGATGTGGCACAGGTGCTTTATCAGACCAGTGCTCTTGCATGGTCTCACCCCATGTAAGTAACAAAGATGATGTTTGCCTTTTTCTTCTCATGCAACCCTTATATAATCAGTTTGAGCTGGGCAAGTCTCATTACCCAAGTGTTGGTTTCAGGGAGGCTTTACATTTTCATAAAATATAGGTATATGTACATGTATATGTATCCATCCATATATACATATATATATATATATATATATGTACACACTACTTTTCCTACTCTTCCCATTCTTTCTTTTGCTATTCATCCCTTGTAATCATCTATATGGTCCTCCTCCAGTTTCCTGCCTTATTGACATGCCCCAGGTTCTACCTCTCAGAACCAATAGGGCTGTCATCCTTCAGTTGTTCCCATGATGGCCTCCAAAACCAGAAATTCAACATTTTCATTAAGTAACAACTCAAAGTAATTTTGTCTCACCAAACAGCCATATTTTAACAGTCTTTCAATGACTTCCCAAAATGCAATATTTCCCTCTTCGAGAATTTATTCACATTTTCCTGAAATTTACTCATGTTATCAGAACAGATGCAATTCATCTCTATCTAAAATTCAACTAGAAAATTTCTTGTAAAATTACTATAAATAAACAACTGGATACAAACAGCAAGTGGCTAACAGCCCCCTCCCCTTTTTTCAGTAAAACAGATTGTTCAGAGATTCTCTTTCTAAGCAAGTGGAATAATCAGCCAGTTCTGCAGTCAGGAATATACATTGAAGAAATGTAAAGCAAAATATAGTGGGGACTGCAAAGACCTTTTTATTTGTTTTCTAAACAAAGGAAATTAAATAGAAATCACTGAGAGAAATCCAGTATCTTTGAAATTTGTATCTGTGCACCCAGTGGTGAACACAAATATTTGAGTCAATAAAGGTAATCTTACTTGAGAGAGAATTGGCTTATATCCAGAGGAACATAATGAAGAGGAAAAGTAAGAAATATGGATTACAAGTACGTAAACAGGGCCTAACAGTGAACCATTTTATAAGCAGAAGATGTTTTGTGAAAGAGATTTTTGCAGTTCCTTGATCCTAGTCTGATCCTAATGAGCTCCTTCCCTGAAATATATCAGAATATTTCAGGGTGGAAACTTGGCCATGGTCACACTAACTTTTCATGTATCTCTTTCCAGGTCTCTCTGTCTCTTACTGCCAACAAGTGAAAAATGTATCAGGGAGGCAGCATTTCTGCAGTTGTTCTGTTAGCATGATTTTCCTACTGATTTTTGGAGCTACAAAATAGGAAAATGCAGTGGAGGGTGAGAAACATAGCAAAAAACCCCAAACTGCTAAAACCAAAGAACACAAAATCCAAGAGAAAGAAAAGCCTGGTCCCTACAACTTGCCAGGCTTGAAGACTTATAAAGCAACTATTTTACTCATGAAAAGATTTACAGTAAAAATTATGCCTTCATTATTAATCTAACTTTATGATAAGATGTCCAAACAAATGGAGATTGAAGACTTTGCTATTGTCCTTCCAAAGTACTGAAATCTTGTCCTAAGAAGTAAACCAAATAGAAAACAGAATTTTTCAGAATATATATCACCATTCAGTCTCCTCCTTGGGACAGTAACATGTGTTGAAAAGCTTTAAGCAATGATTTTAATGTAATTTTTCATCCAATATTTGGAATAACCAGAAATCCAGACTAATTTCAGCTATTTTAATAACAGTCTTTTCTGTGAAAAAGATTTGATGATTAAATATTTGGAGCAGCTGGAGTCACACTGCTTAGAAAATTAAAACAAACAAACAAACAAGAAAAAGTCTTTAGAAATCTTGCATCAATTCAATCACATTAGAGTGAAATTATTTTACTTATTGGGGAACTGTGAATTTCTTTGAAGACCACAGATGTGGTCTTATTCGACTTTGGGCTTAGGGCATTAAAAAGGCAGCTCTACTGGTGCCATAGTTTATAGTCAAACCCAATAGCTTAAGCTATTTTGTCGTCTGTATGTAATTGGTCATTATTATATTCAAATGCATCATTAATATTTGAGCCAAAACTAATCATTTTTATTGGAAAAATCTAAAAACAGCACTGAAAAAGTGACTTCAGATCATATGAAGTAACTAAATTCTTTAAATTTCATTTCAAAAATATATTGAATAGTTTG
Organism: Molothrus aeneus; assembly: GCF_037042795.1. Classification (NCBI taxonomy): domain Eukaryota; kingdom Metazoa; phylum Chordata; class Aves; order Passeriformes; family Icteridae; genus Molothrus; species Molothrus aeneus. The sequence goes on along the minus strand of NC_089646.1, from coordinate 139,217,545 downwards.
AGGTCCTTTAAATGTCACCCTATGGTGACTTTTTTATTGGCATCTGCTCACTTGGCAAGCATGTTAAGCACTGAACCAATTAATGAAGTACTCCCCAGCTGTGAGTTTGAGTACATAAAATCATCTAGCTCTTCCTTTCAGAACCTAGGAGATTCATAGTTCAGTGGAAAGTAATGCAAAATGACCTTCTGGAACTTCTGTAATTTATATTGTTAGCATCTTAATGACACAACTTTGTCCTTGAATTAGAAAATCAAACCAGAAGTTAATAGTTATACAACTAATGATCACCTCTCTTCTTCAAAAAAATCTTAGGCTGCAAACTCCAGCTATTCTATGGAAAGCCTGTAGCACAGTAATCCATGTATACTTGAAATTATAATAAAAAAATATTCACTATCTATCAGGTATGTTTGATAGACAATATTTTACCACTGGAAGATTCCTATTTAAAAAAAAAAAAAGTAGTCAGTATTATTGTTCTGTGTTTCAAATACAATGAAAAATAAAAATATTTGGCACAACCTTGTTAAAAGTAGCAAAATATTCTTCAAAAGAATAAATTCGTACATTAAAGGATAAATAATTTCACAGTTCTTATATTTAAGTTAAATTCTTGTGCTATAACTATTTTTATACTAAATTATGAAAATATTCATATTATAAATAGCAGTTTTAGGTGCATATATTGTCTATTCTGGACAAGCGAATACCTAATACTCACTAAAGTTCCTGCCAAAACCTCAAATAAAATTATTTCCAGCATATAATTAATTCTGCCTTTCATTTTCCCTTTTCATAAATCCATTCATTCTGAAGACAGGCTAGAGGGCATGGCTTCCTGTACCTGTAGAAAAACTAACACAATGCAGTGCATCACCTCCAATTCTTCTTGTGTCCAACAACACTCTAAGAAGGAGAGATATTATTGTCAAATATGCACCTAATAGTAGCACATTATTAGACATTTTGTTCACCTCCACAATTAGGTTTAAAACATTTGAGGGTGAGGAATCACTAAGAATAGCTTGAATTTGAATTAACCAATCCCAAGGCACTAAATGATTGCTCACTGAAATGTATCAGAAATTGCCAGCGTTACAACATATGCATAAGATAAAATAATGAAGTTCTGTGTGTGCAATGTGACTGCAGGATGGATGGAGATCACATATGCAATGTTCTCTAATTCATTTAACCCTTTGTAGCTGCCAGAACAAATATGATAAAATAAGGCTGTGTTGTTTCTTTTAAATTACAAATAAATGATGTTCTTTCAAAAATTGCAGATAGATGTTTTAGATGGGTTGAATCACACCATGGGAATATGTATCTCTATTTGTTGATTAGAGCAAGGATCTGAATGCCTTAGATAAGATATCTATTTAATTTGGTGTATAACTAAAACAAGAGGAAATGTATTCCAGCTTTGGATTCAATTGCATGTATACACACCTATTTGCTTTGCCTGCAAGCCTAAATCTGCAGTGTTTAAAGTTAGCACTTCTAGACATTCACAGATTTAGATCATTCCCACTTGGATTATGCAGATTAAAACACAAATCCTGTTGCTGTATCCAACTCCAAAAGTCCAGAATTTACATTTATAGATGAAGACTTTTTTTATTTCCATTAAGATTTTCATGTCCATTTAGGATGTAGAAGATAGAGTTCAAAGCTTTTTATTTCTGGCTCAACACCACTACATTCTTTTCTTGCTAAATTGTGCAGAATACAATGAGTCAGATTCTACCAATTTTATTGTATTCATTATATAGCTATACAGTTTTCTTACTTTAAGGAAGAAATGAACCATGACTTCGTATGGTTAATTTTATGCATTGTGAATTTCAGAAAAATTGTCCATTTATCATATTTAATCAAAATAATAGTGGAAAATAAATTCATACTCAGTCATTCAATGCACATTGAATGAACATTGAGAATATTCAACTTCTATTGTGGTAGGAGGGTGCATTAATTTATTTCAAGCACAACGAACACAATCTACACATTTTTCTGGCCCTAATCAACCTGATTCCATGCTTAACCCTCTTCAGTTCTCTTCATTAACTCTCAAAATTAAATTTGAAAAAGAGTCAAATGAAAAGACATATACCTATCATGTTACGTCCACCCACAGAATTTGCAAATTCAAACAATATTCTGGCAATGAGCTAAATTAACATAAAGCAGCATTTACACAAATGTGAACGCTTCCATACCGAAACACTCATTTTCATTAATTCATTAAAAATAATTACTTCAGCAATTGTAATTAAATATTACATATAAATATTACCTTTATTAAGCTTATTATCTCTGGGATGAAAAGTACTTCTGTGTCTGCCTGATATCCTTTGCACAATGATCTCTCAGTTCTGGCCAGGGTTTCTAAAGTTTATAATGGATGAAACTCCTGCTAATGTACTTTTGAATGAAGCTTAATTAGCTGACTGGAGAAAACTGAAGAAAAGGACAGCCATAAAATTTTTAAAGCTGAGCTCTTGAAGTTTAGCTTTAAGAATTTACTAAGAATCATTCTAGTCTAACTAGTACAAGATCGCTTGAAAATATTGCAGTATCAGAATGGTGGTAAGAGAAGTAACAACATGGCAACAGAGTTAATAGAATACCAAGAAAAAAGGATGAGGTGTGAATTTTCTATCAACTATTGGTATTACTTATACAGAAGGTACTTCTTCCTATTGTTCACAATAAATATTTGTATGCACACCCTCAGTATTCCATGATGATCACTCTATACTTTAGAAAGCTGAGAAAACAAATCAGAAAACTGAATTACTCAACTAAATTTGATTTAATTAAATTTCTGGATTAACTGATACATATTTTTAAAATATTTTTATTTTTTATATGAAGTGCCCTGTGATAGTCAGTTTTTATGTTTTAATGCAAAAATTTTGTGAACAAATACAAAAACATAGATGATTTTTTTCTTTAAAAAATAGTTTTATGGTTACATAAAAAAGTGTAAATAAATAAATGGTCCCTTTTCTTGGAAGTCATTTTGATTTGAAGTAATTTTCTTTTTGGGAAAGAAAGGTGAGCTAACTTGCTTTTTATAAAATATAGGGTACAAGCTGGATCGCTGTCTCTTTCTTCTGAAATTAGTGTCTTGAAACTTTATACAGTTGGACACTCAAGCTTTGGGAGCAGTCTTTGTGGCTTCACTCCATCTTGTTGACAAGTAATCATTGCTTGAACGGTGCAGTCTCACAGCTTTGAAGTGTTTGCTTGTATAAAAAGAGGGTAGGAGCAGAATCAGATTCCTGCCTATGGTGGCATTTTGATATTTTAGAAAATATTCATTCATTTCTATCTCCCTTTCAGCAAAGTATTGCTTAATTCAATAATTGTTTAGTTTATGTTTAAAAATATTGATCCAAGCTATTTAGCCAGACATTTCCATCCATTTTTACCTAAGATGGAGATTTAAACCCTCCACATTTTAAAAATGTCAGTCCATATGCATCTGCCACATTTCTTAAATTATATTAAGATGTACATAGCAGTGATGATGGATTCAAGTTACTAAAATGTTTTTACTGTAGATCTACATCTGTAGATATACAGATGTTTGACTCTAATTCAGATAAGTATTATCATAAATAGAATTTTGGTTCTCATTCCATCTTGATATGAGGTTGTCATTTGGCACATTCTGCTCCTTATGGTCTGTCCTTGCCTATCTTTTTCTTTCCAAATGTAATCTGAGTTTGCAATCAAATCAAACTACTGAAATAACTTTACTGTGACACGACTGTTAAGGGGTCTAATAGTTGTAGATGCAGTGAGCTGTCTAACAGAAAACCTATGCTGACACCATTGTTTGATCAGTGTGTATTTTCACTGGCAGGATAAAATCTGTAGGTTTACCTTCTAGTAATTGGTAAAAATTATTCTTTCAAGGACATTATTAATAATAACAATAATCCCAAAGTTCAGCTGTTTGGTTCTACTTCTTTTTTTCCTTTGTTGCTAATATGGAATAACTCATGTCTATCTCTTTGAAATTCAAGACAAGACATAAGCAAAATGAAAATGACATAAATGTGTATGCAAATATAAGCCAGTTATTCAGGAACTGAAGAGAATAGTGGAATTAAATTTCCCTGTTTACAGTAAGCAAACTGGATCTACCTTCATTGCCATAATTCTAAGAAGTCTTCTCCCAAAATATCATTCTTATCAATAAAATTCTTGCTATTTTTTATTATATTTTCCTGTAGATGTAAAGCAAATGTTTCCATGGAAACTAGACATTTTCCCTATTAATGTTTTAGCTTCTAGGTGGGAAAAGATAGCTCTGCTTTAAATTTCATAATTTTTGATGGCAACTGAGAAAACATATTTATTTTGTGGTAGCGTAGCTCAAAGCCACACGTACATACCTTACCATGAATGTTCAATCTATCTTTTTGCTCTAACAAAAAGGAAAGCCATTTGCTGAGGCCAGCTGATATAAAATCGATTTTGCTATTAAAAATATTAATTTAAAAAGAAGTATAGATGACACCATTATACAGAGCAGAGCATACAATTTAGATCATGTCCATCAGGGAAAATAACTAAAATCTCAAACATCTGCATTTTAATTGTGACCAAAGCTGTATTTCAGGACTGAACAATTAACAGTCATTACTCCGCTTTAAATATCAGTGGGAGAGTGTCAGATAAGAAGCTGAGTCTTCCATGTTTACAGAAGATTTTGCCTGTGGCATACTGTGTGCTTTTGTGAATCATTTATCTTGTAGCTTAAACCTGTCATGGTATGAAATATTGCAGCTGTGATTCTGCATGACAGAATAATGAAACACTGGGAAAAAGTCCACATTGAAATGACTTTTCCACTGAATTTTTGACTTGAGAACCCAAGAAGCTGCAGATGAAATAGTTTTTCTTTTCAGTCCATCAAAAACGAATCCAGGTTCCCTTCTACACACTGAATATATTATTACATTGTTTGTGGGTTTTGTCTCTATTGACCAGGTTTTCACCTTTTTTTTTCTCTAACTGTTCTTTAAGTTCTCATATACTGTATTGGATGCCAAAACCAGTTCTTGAAGAGTTTCCATTCAGCAAATATTTGATTGCTGTATTTCACTTTGAAAGTTGGAGCCACAGAGAAGATGACAGATTTGTTGCTGTTTTCTTTAGGAAAATTAAATTATCATATGTCAGCAGCTTTGCTGGAGTACCCCTTTGTAGCAACTTAGACTACATTGTGCGCCAGCCATACCGCTTGTAGTTCTCCTTAGCAGAGCCCTCTGGAATGCATCAAGGTTACAAAGACATAAACTATTCTAAAATAAGAAAGAAGAGGCTGAGAGACAGAATATCAAGACCACAAGAACTTGATAACAGAGAGCTATGAGGCACCTGGACTGTAACCAATCACATACTCTGAAGAGTGCGTGCCGAACGCATGGACAGGATAGCGGCACCAATCAAGAAAGGTGTGATCAGTGTGTGCAGTAGCTGTAGAATCTCCAAATAAGTGCATAATGTAAACAGTAAATGGCTTCTGCTCAATCATACTGGTTAGTCACACAGGAGTCCTGGTTTCCCACACTCCTTCATTCTCAAAAAGATTATTTTGACTCTTTTTTGTTGTGAGTAATCTCTGTCAAATCTACACGATGTGATATATATTACCAAGTGAATTAAATATGAAATCTTATGTCTTTTTCCACAAAGGCCAGATTTATTTGTGACCATTTCTCAGTGAGTGATCCCTACATACCAACAATTGCAAGTGAAGACTTAACGCAATATCTTCTATCAGGATCCAAAACAACAGAGTTACAGGAAAAAAAAGATTCTACTTGCTAAAATTGATCTGAAAGACCTCAGCATTGCCATTTTATGGCTATTCTTCTCTGAACTTAAATATATTTTGATGAGTGAGAGGTAAAAGCTATTAGATAAAACACATTCATTAGTCATACTGTAAAATTTCAGGCTGAGACAAATAATTACATTGAATGTAAAAAACTTCAGTTAAATCAGTTGTCAAAATTTGCTTTTCTTAATGTTTTTTACTGGAATAATTTTATTGAAGACAAATTGCAGAAAGAGCCCAGGTAAGGAAAAAATCTGTATTAATAACTTACAAAAAAAATTACACATCACTGTACAATTCAAAGAAAGATTCAGATTTTAAAATGCAAGCTTCTGGGTGTGAGGAATTCTGCTGCCTATTTTGTATGAGTATCATTGGAAAAAACCAGCTAAAACAGAAATATATGTTTTGGCACTTGTTTCAATGTGTCATATCATCCTCATTTTGAGTGGTTACTACCAGATACTTTTTTTACCTTTCTCTTTCAACAGACTTTTGTGTTCTGCATTCAGAAAAGTGGATCAAATATCTTCTATGACATATTCTACAGGTACCTGAACTAATTGTCAAAATACACTATTTAAATACAAGAAAAAAAAAAATAAAGGTTTATCCCAAAGTAGGACAGACAAAATGTTTAGGTATTCTATGACATTTATATTCCACAATATGTCAATGAATCCTTATATGCTAAGGTTAAGCATATTTAATAATTTTTATTTGCATCAGCATTTTGTCTAATCACCGTGAAACAGTTAAACAGAATTCCTTAATACTGTTACTATCATGCTTAGTGTGTAAGAAAACCAGTATTTCTCAAATTATTCCAAATAACTATGCAGAGCATAGTGGGATTGTCTCCATTTCCATGTGCTGTTTTTGGAAATCTGGTTTATTTCTGGAAATCACAAAACTACACATTTTGAATCCATTATTGTAGTAATTTTAAGGCTTTACATGTTGACATCTATTTCAAAAACTGAGCACCACTATAATGATATTCAATGAGTAACTTCAAATTTGATGAAAATGGGAGGGTATAAACTTCTCAGTTTATCTAAAAATTATTAGATGTGTCAAAAGTCCATGCTTATAATAGCTAGAAATAAACCAAGAATTGTGCAGATCTGTTTAATTTTTTCTTAATATTTTTGGAATAATGAGAAATTGGCACGACTTAGGAGACAATACTTTTAAAAACCTTATTTATTTTGTAGTAGTCTACGCACCTCTACACTATACCTAAGAATAAGCTAATTCGATATTAAGGGAGTTCAGATATCATGAGTATGGCAGATGGACACACAGCAGCTGACACATTGTCTTTAATTTGGCCAAGATGTTTGCAGAATCAACATGAAAGAAGGTTAAGAAATACCCATCCTCATCCCCAGGCACCTGTTATTTGATAACCTGAAATGTGAGCTGGGGGTCATAATGAAGTCCTGATTTTCCAAGCATAAAACCACAGCATGGATATTTAAAGCTTAAATGATACTCAATATGTGGCATACTGCTTACCAAGAAGTCAAAGTGAACAAAAAACCCATCAGCAGGTATCACAGACATTTAATAATAAAGTGAGATAGAATAATTCATAAATCCAGGGAGGCAAACTGTCTTTGTATGGGACAGAAGACACCATTAAAATATTTGTCTAATCAACAGAAAAAATGTTAGTATGGAGGTGGAGTTTTGATGGAGGATCAGAGAATCTACAAAACCCGAGCAGAAACCTGCTGCTCTAATTTCATTTGTCAATAAAGACTATGCCATTGTCTCATGATGCAGAGAAGCCAAGGGTTAAAAAAGCAATGCTACCAAATATTTAAGATAAACATTGCTTCCCCTGCTTACATGGACTTACTGGAGCTATGCTTCACTTTCTAGAGCATAGGCACATGACCCTGGGTGAAAAGAAACCTGAAGCAGTACCACAAATATATTTGGTTAGCATCACAGTAGTATTCTAAGTTACATGCTAGTTATCAGTGAGACAAAAACACTGAACACTAATTTCAAGAGATAAAGGCCAACATAAGTGTTTTGAGAAAATAATGCACTATGAAATGATAAAGGTGTTAATAGAAGTATCAGCTTAAAACAGCTTATCCACATTAATAATTTTATGTAAAACCAACCATACAAATCATCCAGAATTGTTGAAAGTATCCAAGCAACAAAAAGATATTAATGAGACCAGACTTACCAAATTCCTTAGGAACAGTAATAGAGTAAATACAGTTGTGACCAACACTATAATTCTTGGGGTAGTTTGGTGATAATACAGTCCCTTCAGAACCTGTTGATCGGCTTCCACAGGGTGCTAGAAAGTGAAGATAATTGGTTTTAAAAAATGCAATATCATTAAAAAATCAGTTTAAATTGTGTTACAAAGCAGAGTGACGCAGAGTCCCCAGGCAGGTGCATTTGTTGTATGCTGGTATATGATATTACAGGAAATTTTATTACACTTCTACACTGGATTAAATTTGTACATCCTGTGACATATGGAGTATGTGCAATTTTCTCATATATCAAATGAGAATTGATGGTGCTCTAAAGATTTCCAGATCAATTGTTTTTTCTTTAAAATTTATAAACCTTTTTAATAAAAGTAATGATGTCATTTATATGCACTATGCTATTATTTACAGCATACAAAACTATTATTCATTCCTATGATGCTTTATACTATGTTAAGAGCATAGATTATACAGCCTTTCTACACCCTAGTAAATTCTTACTCACGCCAATACACTCATCATGCAAAATAATGTATAACTACAACTACTGATATAAGAAAGTCAGGTTTTCTTGACTGAACATGATGTACCACTTACTTATATCTCAATTATTTATAACTTTTTATAAGTAAGAAGCTATGACCACATACTTTTCTTTATCACAGAAACATCATGTTTATGCTGCCACAGCCATAATACTTGATCAAATGGAAGATAGATACAAATGCTTTTTATCACAACAATGTATTTTTCTACAGTTTACAACAAAACTTGGTATTTGGCATTATTCAAAAATGTCAAGTAAGAAACAGCGTTATTTCTTTTTTTTTTCTCATAAGATGTACAGGTGCATATATATGAAACATTATTCAATGTTAGTGGTTTCCTATGTCTATTGCCTGCTTGTCACAGACACTTTGTAATTTAGGGCTTTAATTTATATTTAACCCTAATCTATTTTCAAGACTGTGGAAGCTCTTTGTTGCAGACATCTTTTCACTAAAAATCCTTTCTTTAGGATTTTTCCTTCTGAGAAGCTAAGAGGCCTCAGAGATGGAATGCAAACAGTAGTTGTCTGCTGCTGTGGAATGCAACAGGTCCACCTGGGATTGGCCCATATTGGATGTTTATAATTAATGGCCAATCAAGGACCGAGCTATCTCAGACAGAGTGCAAGAGAGCTGCCTTTGTTATCATTCCTTTCTTGTCTATTCTTAGCTTAGCCAGCTTCTGAGGAAACCTGTCCTTCTTTTTCTTTTTAGTATAGTGAAAATGTAATATATATATATCATAAAATAATAAATCAAGCCTTCTGAACATAGAATCAACATTCTCGTCTCTTCCTTCACCTGAAAACCCCTGTGGCCACGGTCACAGCTCTTTAGAATATTTTTTCTCTTTCTTTAAAGTCTTTTTAATGAGTTTATTGTTAACTTATCTATTTAAAAAAATTATTTCCTGTTAAGACATGAATTTATAAATGAAGTAGTACTCAATTTCATTTGAGTTTCATTTCAATCAGTTTCATTTGCTAAACATATCTGGGGGTTTTTTTTGTAGTATTCTCTCAAAATATTAATACTTCATGAATTACATTAAATAAGAAAAAGATGGTTTTCTTACTACTATTCCAGAAGACTTTATTTCAGTACTTGTCATACTAAAATCAAGACATTTATTAGTGTTGTTACAAATAACATATTTTAACACTACTTTTAGTTAATTCACACAAAATGTTTGGTGGAGTATACCATGAAAAGAACACATCTTTAAAATGTAGCAAGTTAAGGCCCCAACACTTTGAGAACTGGTTTATGCAATTTGCATCAGCATGGATTCCTTTCATATGGTGTAACTTCAGAGTTTGGTGGGCTATGTACCTGAAATAGGAGCAGATGGCACCTATTGCTCCAGTTTGCATGCAGTTTTGGAAATTATGTAATGGATTGCTGTGAAAGTCACGGTATTTGAAATATGTCAACAGAAGGGTTGTGACTTCTGCTTGTACATATGTATATGCATGTGGCAGATGAGGCACATGCACACACATGCTCCAAATATACTGGAGTTAAGCAAACTCCATCAGGAACCAGACCAGGATGAGCTCTTGGTGAGACTTAGGACGGTGGATCACACAGAGTAAGCACTGACTTCCACATGTACATGGAATATTGCCCTCTGTGGCTAAAAGAGTAATCTCAGTGCCTTCCATCAATCCACCACCATGTGAAATATTAGAATTCATAATCTCTTGTGAAAACATATTTAGATAATAGAACTACTGGACTTTTTCCAAGAAGCAGTAAGTGTCTTGGCTGAAGCTCATTTGCAGACACTTATTTACAATGACTTACTGGAAAAACACAATGTAAGAAATATTCACTATTTAAATGTGGCAAGTATTTGTGACAAAACCATATCTGCTTACCAGCTTGTAAGTACTCAAGATTTTCTATTCCAGATTTTGGATTAAACAGAAGTGAATATGGAAGAATATAGGCAACAAAAGCATTAAAATAAGAAAAATAAGATTGTAAAAAAATCATCCCGACCTTCTTTTCTCTCTCCTGTTTTTGAGTTGAACGGATAAGCTACAATCACCAGTACCACTGTACCACTCTAGCATTCACATCATGATTACACTTTCCCAATCAGCAGAAATTATGTGCAAATTTAGGGTAAAACTGCAGTTCCACTAAAGTCAATGGCATTGACACGAAAAGGAACATAATTTCACCCTTAACGAAACTTGAAGTCCTTGCACATAAAGGCAGTATGTACTTGAAAAAAAAAAATGCTAAATACAGTCCTCAGCATATTGTTGACATTTACTTATAAAGAAAAATAAAAGTTTGCATATACTGTTTCTTTTCTATTCTTACAGGTTATGCAATTAGTAAAGGCATTATCTTAATTGTAAAAAGGGGTTCTTATACTAGTATGCTTAAATCAGAGCAAAATATATTTATCTATATACAGATCTAGACAAAATATGTCATTATAAATATCAATATAGCATTATGACAGTTGATACAAAAAATTCACTAATTTTATTGAAAAAGCCAATATATTTATTGAAAAGTGCTTCTAGATATCTAGAAGTCATTAATTCCAACAATTTTTGCAAATTAAGAAAAAAAAAAGTCTAGCATCTTCAAAAATCTGAGAGTTCTCATTAGTACTGACCTATGGTTAAAATAACTTCCAAGTCTCTAAAAGGTGAATATACCATTTTCTTTTACAGTTGATAATTAAGATGTTTATATGACACTTTGTATGAAACATCCAAACATTTTTCCCACATTCTGAATTCCATGAAAGTAACATACATCTGCACTGGATTTAAATGGGCATATATACGCTCACACAAGAGAAGCTGGCATATATCTGTTCACACAAGGGGAGAAGACACACACTGAAGCAGGATTTCCAGTGAGAATCTTTTAGGTACAAGGTCTTTCAACAACAGTTGTCTTCAGCCTTTGCTACAATGTACTCAGTACAAACTGGAGTTAGACATGAACTATTTGTCACTCTGGCATATGCAATATACAGTCAGCAGTAAGAACTTAATACTTGTGTTAAGTATTCCTTTCCTTGAATTTCTTTCCTTGGTCTTCTCATTCTGGATTTTTTTCACTCAGCTCTTTCTGAGATTACTTTTCCTCTTATTATATCCTTTATTTTCCAGCTGCTTCTGTGATGACTCTTATTTTCACAAGAATTCACATTCCTGGGTCTCAAAAATAACTAGTATAAAGGGAAGTTGGTTCAAGATGTAAGCATCCAGTTGACCTTTACAAGCTGAGAAAATGTTACATTTTGTAAATCATTAGGTAGTGAACAATTTAACTCTCATAGCAGCCGGACGGTCCTTCAAGACTTTTCTGAATGTGTCAGGGAGGAGGAAGAGATTTGCTTCGTATTTTAGTAAGCTTAGAGAGCTCACTGACTGTATTTCCTTCCTTGCATTTTGGGAAATGCTTAACTTAAAATGCCAAAAAGTTTCAAGAAGAGATTTTACCCTGACCTACACTAAACATTAGTGCTCAGAAATCAAAGATGGACATGAAACCATAGCTACAGTGAATCGAAAACATTAAGCTGATGCAAATATATATTTTTGCCTCCAGAAAACAGCTAGCATCAAGTTGTTTGGATAGATGTAAAAGTTCCACTGCTACCATGCTATCCATTGACTTTCACTAATGCCTAATTCAGCTAAGTAGGTCTTACTGTCTTGGTTTCAGTTTTATAGTGCAAGGATTTGTTTAGTTTCCTTATGAATAGAAAGTCAAAGACTTATAAATTGTGAAAATCAACTCGTCTAATTATTATGCTCTGCATTGAAAAGTCTAGCTATAATAATAATCTAGCAAACCCATCAAACTCACAAATATAAATTGTTAAAACAAACAAAAAATGCAACAAATACTGAGAACCATTCCCCTGAATGTAAAACATCCTGCAGAATAAAATAACCCAACCAATCAACCAACCAGCAAAAAAAAAACCCTTCAGGAGGCAACTGATATTTTCTAATGTAATTCTCCAATAGTATTTCATTATTTTTTAATAATGTTTGCTTAGAATCTGAAATAATGTATTCCTTGATGTATTTATTTATGATCTATCTTATTCTAGGTTATTCACCAAAATTTTATGCAGTATGTTGTCCTTGTCCTGCTTTCCAGGGTCAGCAATGGAACACTAGTGGGAGAGCAAGGGACTTGACTCCATTAAGAATGTGATAAAGATCAGTGTGTTGATGCATTTCTCACTATTTCCTTAAAACATTTTTAGCATTAATGGTAAAAAGTTGCTGTATGTGCTGAACTTAATAGTATCTTGCCTTGTAAAACAGCATCCCCTGTAGCCCTTGACAAACCCTATCACAAAAACAATAGAGTATCACCCATTCTGTATGTAAATTGGCAAGCATTTTATCTGGAAGATTACCCACCTTGATCATTAGTATTCATTTACCTTTGTCAAAGAACTACATTCTACCTCATTATGGCAGTGTATTAGTAAATAGAGAATGCAATATAAAATGCATTACCATCAGAACGACATCTTTTCTCAAATTTTAGTAGTTGTAAAAGAAATGTAGTTGAAAACCACAGAGGGAAAATCACCCAGCAGAACAATAGGTTCTTGTAATCGATGCCTAACTACTGCTATAAAGTCAAATTTTCTGTGCCTCCAGCTAAACAGTACAGTATTAAAAGCCCCAGTCATGTGCCTATTGCTCATATGTTTTTCATCAGGCCTTTGCAGTTTAACCAAAAGAAAGAATGCACATGGTAAGAGTTGAGTAAGAAAAAAGTGAAGAATGGACTACCTAAGCATGAGGATCAATTTCAAATCTCGTAATTTTCTTTAAAAATGAATATTTTGCTATCCAGGCTTTTTTTAAACGCAGCTTGAAGTTTTAAATTCCTACTCTTGCTTTCAGATCACCTACTTTCTAGCTCCTACAGCTAAGATCTAATATAATTTAATTGTATTTGCAGATTTAAGTGCCATGTTGCACTATCCATTTTTAAACAGCAGTTCTCAATGGAATCAATGGGGAACACTGCTTAAAAATGAATGGCACAATATTGCTTTATGTCATGCAGATAAATTTGATTACAGAGCTACAAATACAATCAAAAAATAAGAGCAACTGTGCATGCAGTCTGGAAAAGGAAGGAAAAATGCCTTGAAGAACTGGTGATGGGATACTGACTTTTTATCTAATGGGTCACTGTATCAAAATCCAATCTAAGATACCTAGTATTCAGTTCATCTAAATGATTAGGTTCAGAAAAAAAATTACTTAGTGACATGATTTATGCTTATAAAATTTAATATATTATTGTGGTTTAACCCCAGCTGGAAAATAAATAATGAATACCACACAGTCCTGCTTGCACATCTCCCCTTGGGGTGGGGGGGGGGGGGGGGTGAGAAAATTGAAAGGGTAAAACTGGAAATTGTAAAGAAAAGGAAAATGAAATTACTTGTTCACCATCAAGCAACGAATACCTTGCTAGTTATTCATCAGTGATCCCAGGCCAACCTTCCCCCTGTATTATTGCTGAACATGATGCCATAAGGTACAGAATGTCCCTTTGGTCATTTGGGATCAGCTGTCCCAGCTGTGCTGCCTCCCAGCTTCATGTGCTCCTCCAGGCTGTTCACTGGTGGGACGGTATGAGGAGCACCAAAGGCTTTGACTCTATGTAAACACCGCTCAGCAGTAATGAAAACCCCCTGGTATTATTGAACCAGCAAAAATCCAGGTCCTACTAGCTACTGTGAAGAAAATGGACAATATACTAGCTCAGACTTCCACATATATTAAATCATTGGATGCTCTTTTTCCTAGTCTTATGTAATAAAATATCATTCTCTTTATCCTTTGTAGCCCAATTACAAGATTTTCAGTTGCAATGATTTCTTGTAGTGGTTATAAGTAAAAAGAAAATAAATACAGAGACTGATATATCACCTTATAGATAGAACATAATTTTAATGCAAAAGATATTGTAACATATAAAAATGGTAGAAATTTATTCTAAAGTTCTAAATTACAGATATATTTATTGTGGATATCAGTCTGTGAATGTGAAGCTGATGATGAACCTAAAGCTGCTTTTAAAATACAATGAATATGTAAATGACAATCTGATAAAAAATTGTATGTTTTAGTTGCGACCTGGAAAAGCAGAAATACATTAGAAATAAAAAGACACTAAAAAATACAGGGAGAGAGAAAGTGCAACATCATAATGCTTAAAAGCAGTATGAAAGAAGAAAACATAAAGAATATAGATTTCTGTACTGTAGTCTCTTCAGTCTTCACAACAGAATTTAACTATGTAATCAAAACTGATGTAAAAAATGAGAAAGAAACTGAGGATAGTATATGTAAAAGTATTTGATTATAATTAGTTAAAACAGGCCAGCAGAAGCTGGCAATTTAGAAATGTACTAAAGCAGGCCCTGAATCACTAACAGAAAATGGGGAAATCATGGCATTATTTAAAAGCAAACAAACAAAACCCCCAAAACAAAACAATAACGAAAAAGAAAAACCAAACCCAAACTAAAACACCCCAAGCAGAGAAATTCTAAGTAGCAACTTAAAAAAAGTATCAGCAATTGTAGAAACTCAAGATCAAAAGCAGCTAGCAACTGTTGCAGAAAAACCTAAAAGATCAAAGTTAGATTTTGAGTTTCAATAAAACATTGCTGTAGAGAAAGATATATGTAAGCTAGGCTTTAATGTACACATAGAAGGTAACATTTCTGTTCCATTTTAGAGCACTGAAGTTTCAATAAGAATATCACATCAAGTTTTTGCCATTAAAAAAAAACAAACCTGTATTTTCATATTAGCACAAAGTTTTGAAATACTAGGGGGGGTTTAGGCTTTAAAATGAGAATGAGAACATGGGCTGTCTGGTCACTTTTTGAATATGTGGTAAATTGAGATAAAGATTAGAGAAATAATTGCCAGCAATTCTAGTATAATAAAATAATTTTAGATAGTCTCATAAATATTTTTGGGATGTTATTAAATTATTGTGTGATTCCTGGAAGAGAGAGAGATATAAATATCTGTCACAATGGGTTAAGGATATAAAAATAGAAAAGAGATAGTACTTATTATAATTGTTTATGGATCTATGCATAGTAATTGATTCTAAGATGACAAGGAAGTTTGTCTGATATCTTTGGTGCTGGCAATGCTAAACCCACAAATCAACTGCTATAGCATGATGGGTTATTTAATATTTTCAAGAAGAGAAACTCATTAAGAAAAAAGATTATGAATAAAACAAAACAAATGGGAGAACACCTAACAGCAATTCTTAAAAAAAAATCCCCAAGAACCTACAGCTATTTTCGAAGTTTTCTAAAAGATGTATAATCAGTAAAATTTGTCTTGTAAGGAGAAAATCAAAGAGATTAGAATCTGTGTAGCAGATAATTAGCAGAGAAACACAATTAGATACAGTTTAAGAAGTACATTTCAAGAGGAAAGTGCCTCTTTCTTTTAAATAAAGAGAAGCAGCAGAAAATTTAGCAGTGCCTTTGATGTTAATACATAAAGTTTATATAAATACATAAAATGCAACTAAACACACTATCAAATTATTTCTATGAAAATTTTTTTAACAGTTCATCAACTTTTACGACCAAAGCCAAATAAGCCAAATAACTTTGTATATTCAGTTTCTGTTTCTTGAAATCTTTTAAACAAAACTAGATGTTTTTCTGAAGACACAAAAAGCAGATTTTATACAGTTGATTATGAGATGCAGTTCTATATTCAGGGGAAATCTAACTTTAGAAACAATGTTTGTTCTCAATTTAATGATTAAATATAAATATCAGTTCTCTTCAGTTTTTCCTTAAGGAACTGTGGTGCACAGAGTTTTCAAAGTCCCATATAGTTTTCTCAAGTGCTGAAATCACTTGTTGCTTAAAATTCATTTACTAAATTTACTCATTTTAGCCAAGTGTAAGAAACGTGTGAAATTATTTTTTTAAATAGAAACTGAGATGTAGCAGGAGGTCAAAATCCTGCATTGTTTTTTGTTGTAGAATGGGTTCACATCTGATAGTTCTCTTATAATATTGGCTGTTATTCATAAATCCAAAATATTATCAGTTTGCAAAATTATTTCTTCTTTATTTTTTTTCTATATTTTTCTGAACAAATGCAATTAGCTGGAAATTAGACATAATTCTGTTTCTGCCCTATCTGACTAAATTCAAGTCCATTTTAGAAGAGCAGTAAAGAGAACAAGCACAAATGAAAAATTGTGTGCTCCTATTTCAATTGTCAAAGCCCTAGAGAGAACATTAAAGGAGATTTGAAGAGTCAGATTTCCAATTTTATAACCCAAAATCTAATTCTATATAATGATTCCATTTTTAAATGTCAGGGTATAGCTACACATCATGAATGACTTATTATCAAGGCCTGTGGCATGTAAATGTCAAAATATTCCATAGCATAATCAGATACCAAATAGGTAACCAAGTAAGTATGATTAATATATTAATAGTTAATAAATAAAGCTAAAAATAACCAGATTAAAATTAATCCTAAATTATAGGAAATTTTAAATCCCTGTTTAACAGATGCATTAGTAAATTTTGAATTTAAAATAGCTAAATTTCAGACAATTATTCTTAATTCTTCATTTTTCTGCTAATACTGCAAGAAATAGCTTCGTGAAAGAAAGCTTTCTTCAACAGGGAGCAGTGGATGAAATTAATTTCCAGTGCAGTATAGTCTTCTAAAATTTCAAGTGATACTTAATGCATTAATATTTTTGTTCTGAAGGAATTGTGTGCAGATGATGAAAATTTCTTATGTTGCTTTCCTCTAGAACAAGGGGTGGGATCTGACTTCTCCCTGACTTGCATGGGAGGGAGCTGTTTGCAGGGGAGCTGGAGCTCCTCTTGTTCATGTTTCTCACTGCTCCAGTTGATAAAACCAGCAGAAAGCTGTGCGATATTTTTCCAGGAGTCTCTCACTGCATAAGCACTCCCTTAATAATGTTGTATTCTTTCATTTATGTTTTGTTTTCTTTTGCCAATGAGATGGAATTAAAGTAGCAGGCTCTGAGAATGAAGCCAACAAATAGGACAAAACATTTTCTAACAACTTTTGTGCTAGAATAAAGATCTTTGCAGTGAAACACTCTCTGCTCATAATAAATGGAGATGGAATATGTCTTTGCAGTCAGCCTATGCTTCAGCACAGTTTCATTCCTTTGAAAGAGCACACCAGTGTTATAGTTTCCACAGCTGAAAAAAAGTAACTAAATAAGAGGTTGAACAAGCTTTTCAAGTCAACTGCCTGCAGGAGACTTGACAGGATATTTAAGGAACTGCTGAGGGAAAACGAACAATGATTTTAAAACAATTTAACTGCCAACATACTAAATGAATAAAAAAGAAGAGAAAAGAAAATTGGCAGTCTTCTGGGGAAGACCATTTCAGAGTCTTTCAAGTATATTAAGATAGCAAGAGGAAAGAGCATTATATGACAGATGTGCAGAAGTAAAAATAAATCAGAGATTAACAAAGCTTAACATATTTTAGCTACAATATCAGAATTGAGAGATTAATGCATCAGAAAATATGAATCAAAAATGTGTAAGGATTTATAGATCTCTTCACAAGAAATAATCATCCTTTCCAAGGAGAAACTTCCTTTTTTCTTTCTTTTTGAAGGTCATATAGCCTACTTATTATTTATTTGTTCATCTGTGCACTCTTCATATCTAAATAAGATTTCATTACTTATTTGGTTTAAAGAATAACTTCTATTATATGATGAAGAACATGATGATGGCTTCTAAGCAGAAGAAACATAAAAAATGTGAGGATGAAAGTTAAATTATGAGCTTTCTCAGATCTCAGTAACTTTATAAGTTCATTTCAAACTTCACAGAACAAAAAAATCTACTTATTACTATAGAGCTCATAAGTGATATCAGCCCCTGAATCTTGTTATGGTGATAGGACTTTCATCATTTTAGGGCTAGGGAAGCTGTAAATTCAAAGGAACTTAGGAGTGAAAAGAGGATGTAGCATCTTTGGAAATAGAGTCAGGTTTCTCAAGAAGTATTTAAGGGGGTGCTAGGGTATGTAGGAAAAATATCAGGGAGGCCAAAACTCAGTTTGAACTTAATTTGGCAACTTCTGTAAAGGATAATAAAAAATGTTTTTACAAATATTTTATTGGCAAAAGGAAGGGTAAGAAAAACCTTTTCTCTCTACTGGATGTGGTAGAGAGCTTAGTAACTGCAGATGAGGAGAACGTGCAAATGCTTAACACCTTGTTTGCCTCAGTCTTTAGTGAGAAGACAGCTTGTCCTCAGGACAACTATCCTCCGGGGTTGGTAGATAGTGTCAGGGAGCAGAATGGTCCCCCTGTTATCCAGGAGGAGGCAGCCAGAGAACTGCTGAGCTGCTTGGATATTTATAACTATAGACCCAGATGGGATCCATCCCAGGGTGATGAGGGAACTGGCAGATGAGCTTGCAAAGCTGCTCTCCAACATTTACCAACAGTCCTGGCTCTCTGGTGAGGTTCCAGATGACTGGAAGCTGGCCAGTGTGATGCCCATTCACAAAAAGGGTGGGAAGGAGTATCCTGGTAATTACAGGCCAGTTAGCCTGACCTCAGTACCTGGTAAGGCAATGGAACTGTTTATGCTGAGTATCATCATGCAGCACTTACAGGAGGGCCAGGGCATCAGACCCAGCCAGCAAGGGGTAGGTCATGTTTGACCAACCTGATCTCCTTTAATGACCAAGTGACCTGCCTGGTGCATGCAGGAAAGGCTGTGGATGTTGTCTATTTGGACTTTAGCAAGGCCTTTGACACTGTCTCCCTCAGCACACTCCTGCAGAAGCTGGCAGCCCGTGGCTTGGACAGGAGCACTCTGTGCTGGGTTAGGAACTGGCTGGATGGCCGGGCCCAGAGAGTGCTGGTGAACAGTGCTGCATCCAGCTGGGGCCAGTCAGCAGGGGTGTCCTCAGGGGTCTGTGCTGGGGCCAGTTCTGTTCAATATTTTTATTGACCACATGGATGAGGGGATTGAGCCTTTGATTAGTAATTTGCAGATGACACTAAGCTGGGAGCATGTGTCATTCTGTTGGAAGGTAGGAGGGCTCTGCAGAGAGACCTGGAATGGTTGGATGGATGGGCAGAGTCCAGTAAGATGAAGTTTAATAAATCCAAGTGCCGAGTCCTGCATTTTGGCCACAATAACACCCTACAGTGTTACAGGCTGGGGACACTGTAGGGACCTGGGCGTGCTGGTCAGCAGCCGACTGGACATGAGCCAGCAGTGTGCCCAGGTGGCCAAGAAGGCCAATGGCTCCTGGCCTGGATCAGGAATAGTGTGGCCAGCAGGAGCAGGGAGGTTCATTCTTCCCCTGTACTCGGCACTGGTGAGGCCACACCTTGAGTATTGCGTCCAGTTCTGGGCCCCTCAGTTTGTGAAGGATGCTGAGACACTTGAGCATGTCCAGAGGAGGCAACAAGGCTGGTGAGGAGCTTGGAACACAAACCCTGTGAGGAACGACTGAGGGAGCTGGTGTTGTTCAGCCTGGAGAAAAGGAGACTCAGAGGTGACCTTATCACTGTCTCAAACTTCTTGAAAGGTGGTTGTGGTCAGGTGGGGGTTGGTCTCTTTCTCCAGCCAACAACTGACAGAACCAGAGGACACAGTCTCAAGCTGTGCCAAGGGAAATATAAGTTGGATATTAGGAAAAAGTTTTTTACAGAAAGGGTGAAAAAGTATTAGAATGCATTGCCCAGGGAGGTCATGGAGTCACCATACCAGGATGTGTTTAAAAAAAGACTGGATGTGGCACTCGGTGCCAAGGTTTAGTTGAGGTGTCAGGGATGGGTTGGACTCGATGATCTTGAAGGTCTCTTCCAACCTAGTGATTCTGTGATTCTGTAATGAGTATATTGCCCATTCAAACCCCCTTTATGTTGTTGTACACTGCCTAGTTACACATCTCTAGAATGTTCTTTTACCCAAATGAGTTTTTAAGCACTAGCAGTGAATCACAGCTGGAACAAAGAATCAGCTTTTTCTTGACTCATCTGCAAATAATATTACAATACTAGAATGACACTTTAGGTTTTCAAATGATGATCACTTTGTTTCCAAGTGATTTTAAATATTTTGAGTGTGTGTGCATCAGCAGTTTAAAAGGAAACTGCAGGAACAGTTAATGATTGTAATTTTAAATTTGAGATCTGACAGTTACTGATAAATTCACTGAGGTCATTGTAATCCTCTCAATCTCAGCTTTCTTTTCCATCACTGTTGTTTAGGTTTGTCACACAGACTTTTAAATTAATTTTACAGAGACAGAAATTACCACTTTTCAAACTCACTAAAGGAAAATGAACCACAGAAAATTAAAAAGAAGGAAGAAAATAAGACGGAAACAATACACTATCCATAATTAAAGACACAGTCAGATTAGAAGTCAATAAAACTAATCAAGAAAGTTAGGAACAGGGACTCCTAAAACACAGGAAGGAAAAGTAGGGTCAGAAAGAACTATAAAATGGAACAATAGTCAAAATAAGTAGTCAATGAACAGCTATGAGCACAAATACCAATTGAAAATATAAAATTAAATAATACAGAATTGACATTTAAAACATGCAGAAGACAAAGAAAGAAAAATACCCATGAAACTTTTGTGTCTGGGAAACTTTCACACATGTCACTGGGATCTCTAGGGATCAGCAACTCAGAGAATCTTATTTACTACATTTCAAATCACCCAGTTGAAGAGTACAGATCTATTTCTCAGCATTGGAAAGATTTTAATTACACTTCTCAAAAATTTAAGATTTTTTATTTTGTTGTAATAAGGACTATATATAAAAAACTCCAATTCTATTTTTCCTTGAACTATGAGTGCTGAGAAATAGACTCTCCTGTATCTGCAGGCAAGAAGTAAATATGACTTTCATGTTATATTTGTTTATTTTTTTTGTTAACACTGCCTCATCAGAGTATAAATAATGGGTTAGGATGCTCTGTGAGGGAAAAAAATCCTCAAATATAATTCTGATAGAATTTTTATAATATGCAAAAGAGTAGTAATAATGATTTCAAGGTAATTTATCTTAGACTGGAGCATCTCTCTTACAAGGACAGACTGAGGGAACTGGGCTTATTTGGCAGTTCATTTGAGATGACTGAGAGGGGACCATACGAGTGTCTATCAGTACCTGAAGGGAGGGTGAGAGAGCGTAGATTCAGGCTCTTCTTGGTGGTGCCAAGGAATAACAAAAGATGATGAACAGAAACTGATGCACAGGAAGTTCCACCTGAACATGAGGAAGAACTTCTGACTTTTAGGTCACTGCCCAGAGAGCTTGTAGAGTCTTGTTCATTGGAGATATTCAAGAACTGTCTAGACAATTCTGTGTCACGTGCTCTGAGATGAACCTGCTTGAGCAGGGAGGTTGGACTAGGTGACCCACTGTGGTCCCCTCCAAGCTTACCCACTCTATGATATTGTGATACTTCACAACCAAAATCTAATTATCATCACATGTCTATACTCAGGGTTCTCTCTTATATAAGCATTTTATCTGCACTTAACAGAAGTGAAATTGTTGTACCTTTTACTCTGTGCATTTGACTTTAGATATGATTATACCATATAATTTTTGTGATAATGTGAACTTTGTCATCTCAATTTTATGTGAATTTTTATTGGAACAATACAACTATTGCACAATTCATAGGAAAAATATGCATGGGATTGTGGGATTCACATTCTCTGAAGCTGAGAGAAGCAGTGAGAGAAGCAAAGAATGATCAAAACAATTCTTATTTCATTTGCTGCTCCTGTGTTGTGCTAAAGTAGGATGCACTATGGAGACTGTTTACCCAAAGTGATGGTGTTTTGTTTCCTTGGCCTATCAGGGCCAAGTGCATATCCAGACTGTCAGTCAGCAGACAGTCATGAGATTCTGTGCAGTTGAGTGCAGTTGTGGGCAGAATTGAGAGCTTGGCAGATTAAGTTTACATGTAATGTAATATAGTATGCAATAATATAGTATAATAATCAATTAGCCTTCTGATATCCATGGAGTCCTCCTCATCATTCCTCCCAGACACTGGGCAAAAATATCACCGATATGAGATCTTTGTGATAGCCTTCGTTTATTGATTTTTTTCTAGATAACTCAGAATTGGACATCACATCAACAACTTTCAATTCTTACCTTGTAATCAAATATTATCCTAATGCATTCTATTACTTTCCCTTAAAAGATAGTATTTTTTCATGGAACACTGCCAAAAATCTTTATAAATTCAATTACATGGTAACAACTATTTTTTAATTTCACCCATATGCTTGCTGAGCTCTAAGACATTCTAAAAAGATCCACATTCCTCTTCAAAAGTTATATTGATTTTTCTTCAGCTTGTTGAACAATGTGTCTCCTAGTTTGTTTTTTTGGTTTTTTTTGTAACTAATCTCTACCAATTTTCTAACTGTGGAAATTGGCCAGCTGCTCATCAAGGAAGATTTCTGACAGGTTTATCACCTCCCTCTGCTTCATCAGAAAGGCTAACTTAACCTCAAGGTCAACATTTGTACTTCAAACACTTCATATCTGTCTCTTTCACCACTACACAGAAAAGACCGTCTAATCCTAGCAACTTGCTATGCTTCTGTTTATTGATTTTCCTTATTTTGACTCAGTACCTTCAGCCAAAGGAATGGTTCCAACGCACTACTTATCCTGTTACCTCAGTAAGGTAATATAAGAAATACAACATAATAGATAAGGAATTTAGTTTTTTTCCTTCCCCTCAATAACATTGTCTTTGAATTTATTTTTGGCCTTGATCTGTTGTTGAATCTTTAGTAAGTTTTTACTTTTTTAATCTTTGCAAAACTGTATTACTGCTTAAATTAGGTTTTTGGTTGTTTTTTTTTTTTCTCAAACCCTTTTGGCCACAATTTCTACTACCTTCTTTTAAACAATTTCTACTACCTGCTTCCTAAAACATATAGTTTTCCTGAAATGCATATCCTAATATCTACTAGATCCCTTGACTGTGTTGTTTCATCACCTCTTTTGGTGATCCATTTAAATTTTGATTCTGATTGGCAATATGCTAACATGGTGTTTTTACATGACTTCAACAGTAAATACTTACCTTTTTGTTGTTGTCTTCAAATCTATTTCAACAGCCTTCCCTAGTTTGATATTATTCCCCATACAAAGTAAAAAAAAATAATTTTCCTCTTTCTTTCCTCCTAGGGTGTCCAATTTGAATGCATTATAGACACTTCAGATACATTTGGAGCATATTATTGTGACATTTACTCCCATTGAGAAAATCTTCTCTGCTTTAGACCAGCTGTTTTTCTATTCATTCCATACTTTTATTTTATACTGAAATAGAAGACGTTTACTGAATCATCAGCATTTGAACTGAAAATAATTAAAATATCACTGAAAATAATGTTCTCTGGTTTTCTACTACTTGTATTTACTCTCAATGGTAAACATAAATATAGATTAATGTGTAAAAATATTGTTTTTAAGCATATTTTAAAAAACCCCAAAATAAAGCAGTGTATTTCCTAGCATGTCACCTAACTAAAGGTTTCAACTACCACCTAAGTCAGTAATGGAATAACAAAATAATAGAAACATATAAAATGTGCAGTACAACAGGGAAGAAATCGTAATCTTTTAAATTTATAGCAACAAAATAATTTCTGCAATAGATGGAATACACAACTGCATATTGCATGGTGCTGTGATATTTATATTAACTTCTTAAAACTCAGCTAGTCTTTATGGCATAAAACAGAAATATGCCACTAAAAGATTCTTGCAAAAACCTCGAACCTAAGAGTAAAGTTTTGTTGTAAAAGACACTTTTCCTTCCTAAGAGTGTAACATCAGCAAAAAAAGGCTGTAACACAAGCAGCTCCTGAGTTAAATGTCAAGAGACATGGGATCTGCAAGAGGGAGCTATGCTCTTTATTTTTATGCTGGACAGTGTCCTTGCCTACATTCTTATAGTATGTTGGCAAAATGCTTTATGTAGCCCAGTCAAGAAGGAAAACAAAATAGAATTCAATTTTAAAACAATGCAGTCTCTTAATTACAGGTTTCTTCTGTTGATCAGAACCATCCATCCCCCAGTCTCCACTGTGACAGACAAAGTGGAGATGACAAAACTTGTGCAGACAATGAAATATGAGTCTTATGGATGTAACCACCAGCATATTCCACATAATAAATCTTCTTCCAGTGCATTACTGAGGTCTTATTAAACAAGACTGAGGACGTTCTGACTGCTGCCTGAGGTTCGGTTAGAAATATGCACGTCAGCTATAGCCAGTGCAGATAACTGGATCAGTTTCTTTAATTCCAGTTATTAATTAATTAATTTACCATGATTATGAACTGATATTACATAATACTGTCCTAATTCAGTGTCTTGCAGACTTTAGAAAATAAATATTTGCTTCTCTGTGTGACTAAACAGTAGAGATATATTTTTCTTTCTAAGAACAGAATACCCTGAAGTCACCTTGTCTGCTTGAAAAAAATCTTCAAAGAAAAATATGCACCTATGGTTCTAATACTGAATAAAGGAAAAGGCGTATATTTATGTAAACTACTGTTAAACCAGTTTTTCTCTGCACCTCAAAATACATTATGAAAGATTTTTTTAAGGTAATGTTTTTTTCAATCTTCTACTAGAAAATTTACATATTCAAACCACAGAGAAGTGTTGGTTTTTAATATTCTAAAGAGAAAAAAGATCACATAATTTACTATGTATTTTCATTGGTACTTTCTGTATACTTTATTGCCAAACAAATTAGAAACTCTATCAATTAATTTACATATTTTATAATTAACACTATTTTCAAAAATATTAAAGTTGCTGTTACATTTTCCCTGCTAATTCATGATGTTGTATCAAACTAACAGTTGTGTACAAAATCATTTAAAACTGTGGCTTGAATAGATATGCTTGATTTCAAATAATTTCTTTTATAGCAAAGAAAGTAAAAAATGGAAGCTGAAAACCCCCACATTTTTTATAGCTTAAAGTATTTCTGGTTCTTATAACATTTCCTTCATTAAACTCAGCTCCCAAAATTTGGCTGCAGATTTATTTCAACAGAAGAGGAAGTGACTGGTTTTATGATGCACTCCACTTAACTAATCCTTTAAATTCACTGGGAATTAGGGTTCTCTGGCAGTTGATTTTAATAAGATCATTGTAATTAACAACTTTCTTCATTTCTAATACTTTACTTACCGTTATATGATATTATTACTTCTTAAATGAAAGCCTAGAATAATTACACACAACATTTATTATTCAATGGACTTTGTAAAGCCATAATATGAATTCCAAATGTGTATGCAAAAGGTCAGACAGAGTAGTTCTTGCTGTGAATATAAGCATCTGTCTGTATTTATTTTTGTCTTCCGATCTTTCCAGAATTGTTAATACTTATAGTTAACTCCAGTAAAATTTTCAAACTTTTTCTGATATGAAGAGAAAATCTATAAGAAAAGCTGAGTTTTTACCTTAAACATATTTAAAAAAAAAAAAACTGTGGGGTTTTCAGCAAAATACCAGCTGTCTGCATAGCCATAAAGAAAGAGATTAGTTTCATTTTCTATTTACAAAACTATTTGTATAATTTACAGTAAAGAACCAGTCACACATCCTTAGAAGAATGAGACCACTGTCTCTGAGAAGTATATACCGACAACTAAATCCCTAGACAGTTACTGCAAATTCCACGATGTGGAAGCTAGATTTTCTCATTTCAGCTTTTGACTTGATAGTTCTTAGTGTACAATGGTCTCCTTTGCATGCATGAGGAATAATGAGTTTGCTCACCCAGAAAAGGGTCTGTAGTGTGAAGTTTATAGGTTAAGGTACACTCAGACTTAGATGCCTACTTCTTTACTTTACTCAGAAATCTAGCTGCTAAATTTTAACACATATATCCCTCCAAAATAGAGTTTTTTGTGTGCTTTTAGTGCAAAGAGTACTGTTTCCACACAGTATATTCAGATATTTCACTAGATCTAGTATTTCCCGTGTTGCTGTTCTAAGTCATATTCTGCTGAGCATGCAAGCAGATTAAATCCTGTTAATGCAGTCCAAATGCAAATGGAAAAATATACCTTCTTAACCAGCTCTTTGAATGCCCCTTGATGACCTTTTAAGAAACCTGTCTCTCTCCACTGACTATATGGAAGGAAAGCTTGGAATGGTAAAGCAATGTACATAAATCTGTAAAAATTTGGAAGTGGAAGCTTGGGAACAAAAATTCAGAAGACAGTTCAATAACAATAAAATAAAATCCTTCATATTTTTTTCAAAATGCCTTCAATTGATTTTTCAAGTTTAGAATTAAGCTTTCAGAGTATTCAGAATTTAAATAGCATTTTTGCATTCAAAGCAAAATCCTAACTGATTTCTATTCTACTTCCAAGTACTCAGGTCATTGTTTATGTGATTCTACAAAACAAACATGATGATCTGGGCAAAAAGAAAGTGAGAAATGCTTTGTAAAAAGTCAACATACGACAATTTTAAGTAAAATATGCTGCTTAAGTGGTGAAACTGACCATTACTTTGGAACTATAAAACACAGAGACACAGAGCATGTCATTACCAGTAACATTCAGCTTCATTAACTGCAGGAATATTCTGGCTTGTGCAGTTGCCCAACTCATTCCTCATTCAAAATTTGAAATATATTTAAATTACAACTCTTCGTATGGTTGTTTGTATAAAGTGCATAAAAATATGATCTATAAAGCCTCTGGTTAAGTAAACAATGTTGAGTAATTTATGAAAAAGTTGTCAGCATTTCCTATATTACAAAACAATAAGCAGTAACATTATGCTATTTTATGCATATCTCTTTTCTACCCTAAAAGTTTTCAGATATAAACCTGATTTGAGCTGCCTCAAATAGCCATCAGATCAAAAGAAACTGATATAATATCCTGAATTGGTTTTGCTACCAAATAAAAAAGTGAATAAATCTTAAGCATAGGCATATTCTCATAGTCAGTTAAAAATATTAGATATTGTTAGATATATCTTACAGATGGAAGTTTTTTGAAGCCTGGATTCAAGTATTTCCAAGGATTCAACTGTAATGAAATGTAGTAAAATGTTTTAGTGATCAATAAATTATTTCTTCTGCTGGAAACAAGGTTTTCACATTCAGTTATGAATATGATTTTTCATTAGTTGTCTTTTTGCTATTCTGTAAACAATTATTGTTTGCTACCAAAAAATTAAAATTACCTATAGTTGTTGAAGCTGAAAGAAAACATTAATCATTGTCTCTGTCTTACTAATAATGCATCCACAGATGTTCATTACATCCTGTTCTTAACATCCATAGTGAAATACCACTACCTTAGCACATTAGCCTAGATAATCTTAGCATCTGTTCAATTTTTTTCTTGTAACTAATTAACTAACAAAATAAACCCCCAGTATACACTGAGGTGGTATTTTATACCATATTTCACTGTAACTCTATCAGTTGCCAAGCAGCTGCAAAAATACAAACTAAAGAATGGAGGAATCTGATTTCTACTATGCAAATTTTATTGTGTAGGTGAGACTGGTTTTCAGGAGCTAGATTCAGCTCTCAAATTGTTTCTTGCCGACTCACAGAATCACACACAGAATCACACACAGAAATTCTAGGTTGGAAGAGACCTTTAAGATCATCGAGTCCAACCCATGTTCTAATACCTCAACTAGATCATGGCACCAAGTGCCACATCCAGTCTTTTTTTAAACTCTTCGAGGGATGGTGACTCCACGACCTCCCTGGGTAGATGATTCCAGTATTTGACTACTCTTTCTGTAAAATACTTCCTCCTTATTTCTAGCTTGCATCTCCCTTGGCGCAGCTTGAGACTGTGTCCTCTTGTTCTGTCGGTTGTTGCCCGGAGAAAGAGACCGACCCCCAGCTCACCACAGCTACCCTTCAGGAAGTTGAAGAGGGTGATAAGGTCACCCCTGAGTCTCCTTTTCTCCAGGCTGAACAACCCCAGCTCCCTCAGTCGCTCTTCATATGGCTTGTGTTCCAAGCCCCTCACCAGCCTCGTTGCTCTCCTTTGGACACGCTCAAGCATCTCAACGTCCCTCCTAAAGTGAGGGGCCCAGAATTGGACGCAATACTCAAGGTGTGGCCTCACCAGTGCTGAGTACAGGGGAAGAATGACCTCCCTGCTCCTGCTGGCCACACCGTTCATGATACTGGCCAGGATGCCATTGGCCTTCTTGGCCACCTGGGCACACTGCTGGCTCATGTTCAGCCGACTGTCAACCAGCACCCCCAGGTCCCTTTCCTCCTGAGCACTGTCCAGCCACACTGTCCCCAGCTTATATTGTTGCAGGGGGTTATTGTGGCCAAAGTGCAGGACTCGGCACTTGGACTTATTGAACTTCATCCCATTGGATTCTGCCCATCCCTCCGACCGTTCCAAGTCCCTCTGCAAAGCCGTCCGTCCCTCTAACAGATCCACACACGCTCCCAGCTTAGTGTCATCTGCAAATTTGCTAATAAAGGACTCTAAACCCTCATCCATGTCATCAATAAAAACATTAAACAGAACTGGCCCCAGCACAGAACCCTGAGGAACACCACTGGTGACTGGCTGCCAGCTGGATGCAGCACCATTCACCAACACTCTCTGGGCCCGGCCATGCAGCCAGTTCCTGACCCAGCACAGAGCGCTCCTGTCCAAGCCACGGGCTGCCAGCTTGTCTAGGAGTATGCTGTGGGAGACAGTGTCAAAGGCCTTGCTGAAATCCAAGTAAACAACATCTACAGCCTTACCTGCATCGACTAGGCGGGTTACCAGGTCATAAAAGGTGACCAGGTTGGTTAAACATGACCTACCCCTCCTAAACCCATGCTGGCTGGGTCTGATACCCTGGCCATCCTGTAAATTTTGCGTGATGGCGCTTAATATAAACTGTTCCATTATTTTACCAGGTACTGAGGTCAGACTGACTGGTCTATAATTACCAGGATCTTCCTTTGCACCCTTTTTGTGAATGGGTATCACATTGGCCAGCTTCCAGTCATCCGGAACCTCGCCAGTGAGCCAGGACTGCTGGTAAATGATGGAGAGTGGCTTTGCAAGCTCATTTGCCAGCTCTCTCATCACCCTGGGGTGGATTCCGTCTGGTCCCATAGATTTATGAGTATCCAAGCATTTCAGTAGTTCTATGACTGCCCCCTCTTGGATAAAGGGGGGACCATTCTGCTCCCTGTCACCATCAACCAGCCCAGGTGGGCAGGTGTCTTGAGGGCAAGTCATCTTCCCACTAAAAACTGAGGCAAAATAGGCATTAAGCACTTCTGCCTTTTCCTCATCTTCAGATACTAAGTTCCCTCCTTTGTCCAATAAAGAACAAGGGCTGGTCATACCTTTCCTTCTACCATTAATGTATTTGTAAAAACATTTTTTATTATCCTTTACAGAAGTTGCCATTCTAAGTTCAAACTGAGCTTTGGCCTTCCTAATTTTTTTTCTGCATGCTCTAGCAGCCTTCTTGAATACTTCCTTAGAGACCTGTCCCTTCTTCCAATGCTGATACATCCTCTTTTTATTCCTAAGTTCCTCCAAAACCTCCTTGCCCAACCAGGCTGGACGTTTACCCCGTTGGCTGATCTTTCGGCACACAGGGATGGTCTGTTCCTGTGCCCTCAAGATCTCTGTTTTGAGGCATACCCACCCTTCCTGAACTCCTTTTTTTTTTAGGACTGCTTCCCAAGGGACGCTCTGAATAAGTCTCCTAAACAGGCCAAAGTCTGCCCTCCGGAAGTCCAGTGCAAGAGTTTTACTGGTACTCTTCCTGATTTCACCAAATATTGAGAACTCTATCATTTCGTGATCACTTTGTCCCAAGCGACCTCCAACCACCACATCTCCCACCAGCCCATCTCTATTTGCAAATAGCAGATCTAACATAGTCCCTCCCCTGGTGGGTTCACCCACCAGCTGTGACAAAAAGTTGTCCTCCATACATTCTAAGAATTTCCTGGACTGCCTCTTTACTGCTGTATTAAGTTCCCAGCAGATGTCTGGCAGGTTGAAGTCACCCACAAGAACAAGGGCTGATGATCTTGAAACATTACCTAGCTGCTTATAGAATAAGTCATCTACCTCTTCTTCCTGGTCGGGTGGACGATAACAGACTCCCAGTATGGTGTCAGCCTTGTTGGCCTTCCCTTTTATTCTTACCCATAGACGTTCAACTCCATCTTCCTTAGTTTCAATTTCGGTGGCATCAAAAGTCTGCTTAATATAAAGGGCCACCCCTCCACCTCTTCTTCCTTTCCTGTCTCTCCTGAAGAGCTTGTATCCATCCAGTGCAGTACTCCAGTTATGTGAGTCATCCCACCATGTTTCTGTGATGGCAACTGCATCATAGCTCTGCAGTTGCACCACGGTCTCCAGCTCTTCTTGTTTGTTGCCCAAGCTGCGTGCATTGGTATACATGCACCTCATCTGGGCTACTGACTTCTCCCCTAACTTAGCCTTGTAATTCTTGGGCCTGTTTCCAGATAGCTCAGCTGGTTCCCCTTCCCCCTTCAAACCTAGTTTAAAGCTCTCTCAATGAGGTCTGCCAGTTCATATCCTAAAACCCTTTTGCCCTTAACAGAGAGGTATACCCCATCTGGTTCCAGCAGAGAAGATGCTGTAAAAGTTTCCCCATGATCAAAGAATCCAAAATTTTGCTGATGACACCAACCCTTGAGCCACTTGTTGATGATGCGTATTCTTCTGTTTCTTTCATCATTTTCCTCTGCCACCAAAGGGACTGAGCAGAACACTACCTGAGCTCCTGCCCTATCAACTACCTGACCCAGTACCCTGAAGTCCTTTCTAATTGCCTTGACACTGCTTTTCTCAATCTCATCACTGCCAGTCTGGAGTATCAGCAGTGGGTAATAATCAGAGGGCTGAATCCGCCCAGGAAGTCTCTCAGGGATATTTTGTACCCGGGCCCCAGGGAGGCAACAGACTTCCCTGTGGGATGGGTCTGGTCGACATATGGGGCCCTCAGTTCCCTTCAGGAGGGAATCACCTACTACGATTACCCTTCTTTTCTTCTTGATGCTAGAGGTAGTGATCTGTCTTACAGATGAATCATAACTGGGGGGTTCACTGGTCAGACAATTTTCTCCTAAATCATCTGGTTGGGTCTCTCTATCCAGGGTCTCATACCTATTCTGAAGTGGCACTTGGCTGGATGATGGGGAGGGGGAGGACTTTTTGTTATTACCTCCCTGAATGGGGACCTGTTTCCACTCCTCTTCATCTACCAGGTGCTCTTCTGTTGCCCGAGGGTGGGAGGCATATAAGTCCTCAGTCTCTTGGTCAGAGGCCTCCCTTAAAGATGGAAGGGCTGAGCTCCACCAGTCTATTTCCCTTTCACTTTCCCTGATACTTCTTAACCTTTCAACTTCCTCCCTAAGCTCAGCCACCAGTGAAAGGAGGTCATTCACTTGTTCACACCGCAGGCAGGTCTCCTCCACAACACTCCCTGAAGCCACCGATAAGCTCAAACATTCTGGGCATGGATGGGTCTGTACAGACACATCCTTTTTGGAGGGCCCGACTTGGTCACTTGTACCAGCCACAGCTTTTGACCTTGTAGAGACCATTACTGACAAACACCTCAAACACAACCGGGCAGAAGAAAGACCTCAAACAATACAAAGGACTCCTTACTAGCGAGACAACTGGCAACCCTGCCTGCTTGCCCTGCCTGCGCGAACTGCTGCGCAAACTGCCTCGTATATTTCCCAGAGACTCACAACACCCCTGTTTGCCCGCTCCTGTTCGCCGCGCTCTGGGTCGCCGCGCTCCCCAGACACCTCTTATAATCAGCCACTCAGCAGCAACTCAGGAAGCTCCACCCTCAGCTCCTCTCTGACTCACAATGCAATCCACTCTGTGGAATTTCACTCTGTACGTGAAAGCTAATTAACTGATCTGATCTTTCTTATATCTGTATAAAAGTTCTGTTTTTCTTGAGATAAATCACACAAAAGTGGAAAGCATTGAAAACGTGGTCAAAATATAATATATCACAGCAACATAACTAAAAAACTCCATTGATTCTTAACTGGAGGAAAAAGCAATAAAAAAAAAAGTGAAAACATCTATTCAGCGTCATCATATCCTAAGAAGTATGGGCTTTTTCACGTTTGAAATAAGGTCCTTATTTTTCTCAATTTATTACAATGGCAGTACTTCCAAGCAAAATACTCTCCCTTCACTGGAAGTTACAACAGACAGCACTGGAAGATTGCTAAGTAGATTATAAGTGACACTAATAGACACAATTATTGCATCAATAAAGTATTTTTTAACTTCCATTACCTATCAAGACTTTCTTTAAAAAAAAAAGAATCGTTCCCCTATTGTACACAACAACCTTCCTCACCATCTCCTCTCTAAAAAACAACATTCATCCCTCATTTTAAAATTAGGAAAAATATTTGACTTCTAATGCTGAGATTTTAGAAATTTGAACACACTTCCAAATTTTTTCAAGGGCCGATGTCCCAGTTTGATGCCACTGGGTTTTGGAATGCAGTGCTATGATGGTTTTGGTAGATAATGAAAATACTGAACTTCTTCAAATGGTTATAATATTGGATATTATTTAGATTTCAAATTTTTTTATTGGTTTTGCTGGTACTCTACCATCCACTTTGCAATAGAAATTTGAGCACACAACAAAGAAAATCCATATTCTGTTTAAAATCTATGTTTGTTCAAATTGGAAATGGATTTAACAGGCATTTTGTCCTCAAATTTGTAAAGGAATGGCAAGTAACGTAATAATTGGATTTTATTTTAACTTAAGAAGCAAATGCTAGTTTTCTCATATAATATCTGCATACATGGGGGAGGTTTTGTGCTGAATCTTACAGAATATGTGATTTTTCACAAAGTTAAAATAGCAAGTCGCTATCACTTCCTGTTAAGACATCAGTAAAATAAAACTTTAATCTTTTCTTAGAGTTTAAATCTGAAAATGCTGATGCTTGAGATTGTCAGTGGTCATACAACTAAAGTCAGAAGAATCTTGAAATGAGCAGACTTTATATCTTAACTGGATATTTCCTGCATTTTAAGGCTTTCCAACATGTACAAGAATTTAAATCTTGTAATGCAATATATACAAAAGATTTCATCTGCATGTTTTTAAAGCCAGTAATAGCAAAAAGAAACAAACATATATCATGACAGCCAATGTATACTTACTGTTGTACTTAAATACATATATATAATATATATCTCTATACTCTGTTGTAAGTTAATTCAAGAACACATGTTGACGTGGAGAATGTCATTACTACTAAGACAAAATTCAAAATAATAACACTATTTATTCAATGTTAATAAAAACTGGAATCAATAGTTTCCTGAGTTGTCACATATGTATTTTATTACATGTATCATTGGAAAGAGTTTTTTTCTGAAAGAGAATATTATTAAAACCATCTCAAAATTTTCACTTGTTTCTTCCCTATTACAAAGCAAGAGTAATGACAACAGCAACTAAAATAAATGAAAAACTGCTCTTACCATGACAGCTGGGCAGGGCTCTGTTCCACCCAGGTCTTCCATCATCTCCCATGATGCATGTTAGTGTAGAGTATCCCTGAAGAACATATCCTGCATCACAGTAATATGTAACAGTGGAACCCAGTTTATAATCCATTCCAAGTCTGGTTCCATTCATTATATTTCCAGGATCAAAACAAGACTCACGAAGTTTTGCTGTAGAGGAAACAAGTGTGAATATAATTCTAAATATAATCCAAAATTAATAAATAATAAATATAAACTAAAACAAATAAAAACAATTATAATCTAAATATTTCCCAGAGTTCCCTTGAGGCCTTCTTTGAGTACCCTGCAGAACCTGTTTTCTTTTTTTTAGAAGGCTTTCCATCAAATATCTTCTCTACTTCATTCTAACAACTGTACAAATTACTATATCATGTCAGAAAACATGTCTTCTGTCCTTTTTTAAGTATAATTCTTATAGTGCTCCATTTTTTTTTTCAGAATTCATTCTGATCAATGATAAAGTTAGATTAAGTTAGATATACAGAAATTTTTCCAGTAGATAAGGCACATCCTAGTCTTAAAATCTATGGTGTGAAAACTGGTAAATGGAGGAAACCAACATGAACAATTTGTTGCACAATAAGAAGTATGCGAACCAGAATGTCTTCAAAATTAATAAACCTCAGGTGAGTTTCTATATGCATATGATGTGATGGTATACATTTTCATATACATATTTATCCCTCAGTGGATGAAAAAATATAAAAATATAAAAATATAAAAATATTCCCTAAATCTCATTCTTTTATCACTTATAACTATTTGTTTCAAATTATTGAAATAAATTCAAACATATGCATAGGCTTTTATCTTTGCTTCCCTTTTACTTCTATAATGTGAATACCAATGTCCAATAACATATTGAACAAAAATAAATACTCAACACTTCTAATTAACAGCATTATTACGCAGAAGGTGAGAAAAGTAAAACATTTAGGAAAAAAATGCAATTTCCTTTAAGGAAACAAGAGTAAATGTATTATGTAGAAGCTGGAGTAAAACAGATTATTTTATGCTGTGCTGGATGAAGTATGGAATAATATATTTTAGCAAGCAGAAGATGGAAATGTCAGACTTTCTTTAACATTTAAGAGTGTTTTGGAGAAAATCAATAGGGAACACTTCTTAATTTTCTACAAGACCAGTGCCAGCTTTCAAATACATCAAAAAATGTTTATTTACCAGGCATATTTGCACTGTGGAACTTTCTGCTACAAGTAGGTATGGTTGCCAAAAGATTATATGAGCATTGAACTTCCTGGAAAGCTTTTTAAGAGTTTTATATAAAAAGACACTTTATCTGATCCTGTCAGTACCTAAAATGAAGTTTCTGAGAAATTATAGATAAGCAGGAGCAATTATTATTTATTTGACTTTTATATAGTTTGGCCACACATAAACTATTGGTCACTACTAGAGCCAAGTTAATGAACTAAGTACATCCCTTAAGGCCACTTTTATGTTGTAATGTTTCTGAGAGGAGATAAATAAATACATTGTGGTAACATTTGAAGAAGGAAACATAGAATAATTCTTTTGAATTTTCAATTTCACATCTTTCAAAAGCATGTCAAGGTCTCCTAGTGTGTTTAAAAATTTATTATGATTTGCACATATAATCTACAGAGCATGGTCCAGATATGAAAAACAACAGAGTAACAAATAATAATTACAATACATCTTTAATCATTAAGAACAGGATTAGGTACTGAGATTGATTTATATAGGTAGAAGTACTGTGTAGTCTAAAAATAATTTAACACTCATTCAAAAATTTGGATGGACAATGAAAAGTCAAAAGATGCAATTTACTAGAAAGTCTATAAGATATCACATAGATATTATTAATTATTGAGTAAGCCATCCACACATTCATTTGAGAAGTCTGGCAGGTCATAGGGCAAATTTCAAACTCTTTCAAGTCTAAATTAGCAAACTTAGGGGGAAAAAAGAAAAAAAAAGGATAAATTAATTTAAGATTATAACGAATACTTTAGAAAATCAATACAAAAACATTTTTTCCTGTTATTGAACCAATATTGATATAACTGCATTGATTCATAATTGCAAGTGTGAAATCATCATTCTTGAGTTTATGACAAAAATAATTCAAAATGTTTCAAAGGTACTTCAGAAGGTACACAGATAAAGTGGATATTAGTCCTAGATGAAAAAAATAGAGAGAAAAAATAATCTATTATGTCTGGCACATAAATCAAAAATTGAGAAAAGAATGATCTGTCACAGCACAAATTACCTCTAGGGAAAAAAATACAGCCCTGTAATTTTCTTTTCCCCAAAATTATAGTTGTGACAGACTTCTGAAATTGCTGACTAAACAGTAACAATGTCACTATAGAAATACAGTTTCTTAATACCAATTCTGAAAAATAAAGCCTGAAATACTAAGTACCTTAAAACTACTTCTGCAAATCTGAAGGAACTGCTAAGTGAATTTGTAGAAAAAGTTAGTAAATATTCTACAATGTACGAAGAACAAATCAGATGAGGCAAAAGAATTCTTCAGATCTGGCTGAGAACCAGTGAAAAAAAGGCCAAGTAAGAAGGCTCTTTCAGCAAATTTATAAGTGCTCCCAGGAGACAGGAGGGAAAGTTGTTCACCACCAACATCATGTTGCTCCAACTGAGGAACACAAGACATTGATTATCCCTGTAGCTGTTTCCCTTTTTTCCTAACAATGTTAGTATCATTAGGTTAAAAACATGTAAAGGCAGTGGCAGATATAGCAGAACATCAGAGAAAATGCTGTAATATTACAAAGATATTTTTTCAGTAGGAGCATTTTAAAAATTATTTTCTGTAATAACAAATAATAAGTTATTTGTTATGCCAGGAAATAATTTTTTTCATTGGGCAGTTGAGATTTGGGTTACAGTAACCTTAAATTCTTGTCTGTTCATACCAGGTGCCAATTCCTTCTGTACATAATAAAATTTTGCAAGGTGCTTCAAAGAAATCAGCCTTTACTTCTCTGATAACATTGTCACATCACTGGATCAAGTAAGGCTCTGAAATACAGGCTGAAAACAGTGACACATGCTGTTTCAATCTCAAGTGGAACAAGGAAGTCTCTGTTGAATATCATAGTGTAATGATGCCAAAATCCTCCTGAAAACTAGTATCTCAGTGTGTGGGAAATGTTATTGGAAGGCAAGAGAAGCAAGTGCTTTGTCCAGAACATGATGACTTACCACTACATCCCTAAGTTTCAAAGAGAATAAAGCCATAATAAACTTCTTGGAGATAATATTACAGACATACTAAACTATAGCAAGCATTCAGTAATTATTCTCCAGAGTACCTAATAGAACTAAAGAGCTTTTCCTACATTATAATATAGAAATGAAGTGAGGGAGGGAGAATGGGAATAAAACTCAACCACATGGTTACAGATTAGACCTGGGACATAGGTCAGTCTGAGATTTGGATCTGAAAAATAGGGTCCACCAATGAAGTATAATTTGAGTACCCTTACAATTAAAATATGATTAATATACCTATAGGGCACAACTGCATCAGTTACAATTTGCATGAAAAATTTATGTTCATCAAATCAGAAAAAATTAGGTTGAAAGTGATGTAGTCATTTGCCCATGCAAATCAGGGCCAATTTGATTAGGTTGCTTAGGCCTTTGTACAGTCCAGTTATGATTTTGAAGGATTCCAATGCCATAATCTAAGGGCAAGCAGTTCCAATGTTTGACTATCAGAGTGATTAATTTTTTTATTAATATGCAATTGAAATTTCTGTTATGTCAATTTGTCAGTCCATTAGCTCTCAGCTTATCACTCTGAGAACCTGAGAAGACTTTGGCTTTGCCTTTTCAACATGCCCTTGCAACACTCCCTCCTCAGGTAGTTGGAGCAAACCCAGTTGGCACAGCTGGTGCCAAATGACCAAAGCTGGATCCTACCATATGGTATGGCATCCATATCATATGATGCTATGCCATGGATATAAATTTTGGGGGAAAAAAAGGAAGGGAGGGACATTTGAAGTTATGCATTTGTCTTCCCTAGTCATCATTACATGTGATGGAGCCTTGCTTTACTGGAGATGGCTGAACATCTCCCTGCCCATGGGAATGAATTCCTTATTTTGCTCTGCATGTATGCATGGCTCTTGTTTTCTATATTAAACTGCCTTTATCTCAACCCATGAGTTTTCTCACTTTTACTCTTATTATTTCCCCCATCCTGCTGGAAACTGGAGTGGCTATTTTCCTGGAAAAACTTCCTTTTGTGATTTTTTTCCTTGCAACTCACATTCCCATGTCTCTAGGACTGAGGTTGATATTCTATCTCACTTTCTCGTGTTCTCTCCATGTCCAGTTTATCCACTGATTGTCCCTCTCTGTCTTTCCAAGTCTTTACTGCCAATGAGGCAGTGACATTTGATGTGCTCTGTAAAAACTTACAGCATGAGGATCATTTACACAGGACTTCTGGATCTTTGGATAACTGTTCAGTATAAAGGTCATCATAAATCACCTGCAGCATAGCTAATTTCTTCAGGTACTGGATACATCTCCTCATGGGGGCCCATTTGCCTGAATGGATTATAACATCATCTTAGAAGGGATAGCTTTTCCTCATGCCTGGAAGGAATCATCTTCAGAGGCCAAGGGCTTGTACCCCATTTTCAATCATTTTGACAATGTCCCCTTCCCTAGAAAGGGATCCCACATGCTGGACTTTTCCTTCTAATTCCAGATTACTGACCCTGTTAACCCAGCATTGGCACAGCCAAAGTGTCTGCTCATTGTATGGTCACTGACTTGCTTATGAGTTCTTCCTCTTACTCCTCCTCTTGTGATGGCCCTTTGGAGTAGCCCTCTTCATCCAGTTCCTCCTCCTTTTCCTTCTTAGGAGGAGTTTCTTTCCTTACCAAACAAGCTGATGTTTGCAATATTTCTGTTTGTGTGTAGGTGTGTCTGATACCAGCATGGGCTGTTCCTCTGGTTCAGTTGCAAGGCCTATCACGGCAGCTGGAGCAGCCAGAGCTCCCGTTGTTTTGTTGTCAGATCCAGAGGCCTCTTCTGCTTGAGGAAAGTCAATTATGTTGATTAGGGCTTGGTAGGCCTGGGCCAGGTCCCAGCACATTGCAATGATTTATGTCTCTCTGGAATTGCTAGTGTGACAAGATACTTTCCTCAAATATTTTAGTAGTTTTTGAGCATTCTACACTTGTTTGGGGCTGAACTACCAAAACATTGGAGGTGGACACTGTCCTTGGTACTTGCCTACCCTTTCCCATGCACTCTGTAACTTGTAATGATCCAGCTTCAGGGCAGAACCCTGGGCAGTATCCCTAAATAATTGTTTAACCTCAAGCAAAACCTGAAACACATGCAGGAAACATAGCAATATGAATATACTGGTTTAAACATCTCAAGGATATTCAAAATTCTCAAGAGCTATTGAAATTAGCCTGGAGGAGAATGAAAAGGTGAAAGTGAAAGAAAAGGTGAAGGAATGTGTTCCTCCTCATCTGCCCCATATATTGGGTCTCTGATGAGAAAAGATAAAAGGTGTGATTGTTAATAGTTTTCAAGAGGTGGTTCCCTAAAAGTACATATATGACAACCATACTGAGCAAAAATACAAGATTAGTCTCACAAACAGGAATTATTTTTTCATATCTTGAGCCAGTGTTACACAGTCCACCAAAATTATATCCTTAATCCAAGCCCCAGAGGTAACAAAAGAAGAACACAGAGAGAAAGTAATACATAACCCAGTTCTCAGAACAAGCACAACAACTCTGACTCCAAATAAATCAACATTGTGACCAGTGACTATTGATTAACAAAATGGATGATTAAAACAAATTTGCTTAAGCACACTCTGGTCAGACCTGCAGTCAACCTGCCAAAAAGGACTGTTGAGTTTTAGCCCATTCAGCAACTAAGGACCATACAACTGCTCATTCAATGAGATCCACAGTGGTATGGGGAGAGAACTGAAAAGATTGAATTGAGATGATCTGTAGATTGAAATGAGATGGTTTAATAGTTTAAATAAAATGTAATAATAATAACAATAATAGAAACAATAATGAACTGTAATGGAAGGAAAATTTAAACAAAGATACAGACATAAAACCTCAGAAAAGCATGTTCTGTAAAAGCAAAAGAATTGCTTATGACCAACTGACTGATGCCCAGCCAGCACCTAAGTAGGCTCTCTCAGTCCAGAATATCATGTTGGAAAGGTGGGGTCAGGTGCTGTGGCTGTGTTCCCTCCCAGCTTCTTGTGCTTCCCCAGACCCCTCACCAGCAAAGAAGTATGAGAAGAGACTGTCTCCATAATAAATATCCTTCACGCTCAGATTTGTAGAAAGGAGAAACACTTTGATTCCATGACTCTAGACTTCATTCAACAGTACAGAGAAAAAATATTTGACTCTTTAAAAATAATTTATTTTCTTGTTCTTCAGAAGTTCTGTGATCTCCCTATAGCACTTCTATCTGCATTTTTTATTTTTCAATTTAGTAGAAGAAATGTATGTAAGTGAACTGAAACATCATACATCTGGGCTCACCATCAATATGGTTGAGACCTACTTTTAACTTTTCAGGAGTTGCTCATACTGTGGAGACAACTTTCTTGACATCTCTAGGATCCAATGACTGTAGGAAAGTATAAGGAGGCTTCATGGGCTTTATGAAGCACTAAATACATCATTCTTTCCCTTCTATACCTTTGAAATAACTAACTGCTCTCAGAATAAATGGAGAAGAAAATAAGATCAAGGAGGTCTGTATCACCCTTATTTTATTTCTGATTGTCTTTACAGAATATTTTCATGTTCATTTAATAGCAAATATTTCTGTTTCTCAAGCCATGCAGAGGCAGTTATGAAAGTTCATATTGGTTATATATTTTGCAAGTCTACATTTTCTTGTTTACTGTGCTATGACCTCAGGCAGATCTGAGACAGGTGGGCAGCCCTACTATGGTCTATCATATAAAGGTCTAGCCAAAATAGTGTTTTATTTTCAATATTGGACTCTTAGATTCTAGCATGTCATTTCATCTGACAGGACCTTAAATGCACCTAAATCAACATGACCTTCTATATAAAATAAAAAAATAAATTAAATTCTAGATTATATATATATATATATATATATATATATATATGTATATATGTATATGCTGTTAAGTTATGCCACTGCAACATTATTTTTGAAACCTGTATACTGCTGCCTCCTATTTTTTCCCAGAATCACAGATTCATACAATAATTTATGTTGCAAGGGTCCTTGAAGATCATCTAGGTCCAAATGCTCCTGCCATGAGCAAGGAAGACCAGGTTGTTCAGAGCTTCCACTAGACCAGGTTGCTCAGGGCTGCATCCATCCTGGATTTTAAAACCTCCAGGGACTGGGAGTCCACAATCTCTCTGGGCACCTTGTTCCAGTGCCTCACCACCCTCACAGTAAAGAATTTCTTCTTAATATCTAATCTAAATCTGCCCTCCTTCAGCTTAAGGCTATTCCCCCTTGTCCTATCACTACATGCCCTCATGAAAGGTGCCTGCCCAGCCTTCTTGTGAGCCTGCTTCAGGCACTGAAAGGAATCATGCATTCAACATTACAGGTAAATGAAATCATACTAGAAACTTTAAGTTAGCAATCTTATAACATTGTACTTGTATGAATTGAGTATTCACATTATCATATTCTCAGGCAAAACAAAAACATTACCAGGCAGAAAATTATGAGAATTTAAACCAAAATTTGCACTCATGCATTGAATGATGTAAATATAGAGAAAAATAATTTTATTTACCTTTGTATTCCAGATGGAATCCAGTAAAACTAACAGATCCATCACTCCGAAAAGCCAGATGCATGGTATTTGAACTGCTCTCTATCCTCTCTGGCAGTTTGCTGTCTTGAAAGCTACCAATCAGTGGGCTGTTACTGTCTGGCCCATCATATATATAAAGAAAATCATAATTTGGTTCTATACTGAAGCTAGAAAACAAAAAAGAGAAATATCATATGGAATATGCTTTGCCTAACATTTTCACTCTTATTAGCTTAAATTTGAAATTTACTATCATTGTTTTAATAAAAGGAAAAAAATCCCTCCACTGTCAGAAAAAAAAATGGTTTGTAGAAGTGTCTTATTAGCAAACACAGAAATATTCAGTCTTTTTGTTCACACCTTAGAAACAATAATTTCCTGCTAGCCAGAAAAAAGGAAAGCTTTTTAAATAGATAAAAAATAATAACATATTCCTAAAGATTTAGAAAAATAAACAACCTAGATCGATTGGAACCCTTGGCAGAAATGCTTTATGATATAATGCGCTCGGCTTTCAGCCAGGTTCAACACTTTCAGACAGCCAGAGGATGATCTTCCCATATCTCTTAGAGCAAGAAGAATTTTGCCTATGATCAGTTTAAATAAAAAAGATCAAGTTTTGAAACTTCCTATTTTCTTCTGAACAACATTATTAACTACATTTGATAACTAACTTAGTTAGTTAAATTCAAACTTAATTTTAGTTAAGAGCAGAGAGTTAACCAATTTTACTTGTAAGATTGTCCCTGTACAAAAAGAAAGTTTTCTAAAAAGGTAGTTAGTAAGAGGATGAAAATCCAATCTATTATGTCTCTACTTGACAGTAGCCCCTCACTGAAATAAATGTAGGCATTGAAGACCTGATAGAGCTCCCCTTTTAACTTTTGGATTATTTAAAATATATTTCCTTATAAAAGAAATGTGAAAGTAAAAAGTCAACAGCTTTGATTACTAAAGTGCCATAGTTCACCTTGAGTTTAAAAGGATTAGCTGGAATAAGTTCCACTCAAAAGACTATTTAACAGTACTTAGTGGAGTATTCAGTGTTTCTCACTCTAGGTCAGTCTGTGTGTCACAAATGAGGCAATTCTCAGTAAAGATGCAATCTGCTTTGACCAAGCTTCTGAGTTTCTATCAAAAATTCATAGCAACAGACCAAATATTGAGATTTTTTTTAACTTGGTATTTGGGATCTATAAACTGTTCATAGTATCTGGATTCACACTGCAAAACATTTTTTTTATTCTAAGATGGAGGATCTCATATCTAAATGTAGAATATAAAAAGCAGAA
This sequence comes from Molothrus aeneus, assembly GCF_037042795.1. Lineage (NCBI taxonomy): Eukaryota > Metazoa > Chordata > Aves > Passeriformes > Icteridae > Molothrus > Molothrus aeneus. The sequence goes on along the minus strand of NC_089646.1, from coordinate 139,174,032 downwards.
TACTCTTAAATATATTGAGCTCATGATTAAGCTAAACCAACAAAGTGCTAGTACACAATAGAAAGTTTCCTACCAACTTACAACTTTCTGAAATCACCAAGAAAATAATTATACTGTTAATTATGTAAATATAATTACATGATTAATTTCCTTAGGATAGATTCACCAAAACACATACTATGTTATTGACCACCAAGAACAGACAACTATATGATCTACCTCTCTAAAGAAGTCATCACATTAACACTGGTCAGAACAATATAGACACTACTATAGAACACCCAGCATAAGAAGAACTTAAATTTGATGGGACATCATAAGTACCACTTTTACCTTTTCTGTGACATATTTCCTAGTTAGGATGCATAATTTTCACACATAATAGATATATTAGTTTACATCATGTGTTACAAACAGTGCAGACAGCAGAAGTTCCTTTGTGAATTCTATTAAGCTCAATTTAGTCTTCTATTGTAATAAAAGAAAAGTCTAGAACAATTCTATTTAATAGCCAGAACATCAGGAAGTATCTTGAGTGTCCTGAAATTACATGGACTAATAAAACTAAATTTAAGGACTACTTTTGAAATTTTGCCTTAATAGCAGATGTCACATACAAGTAGATGAATCAATAGTTTTCATCATTAAAGACCATCCTGGTTTGCAGACATTTCAATGAGTTAGTCCATGCCACCTTCTCAGGAACTGAATCTTAGTTAAATTAAGCACCATCTACGTCAACATTAGCCAGTGTAAACAGAGTGCTTTTGAGGAAACAGCAATGGGATTCCAAGCTCCACCTGTATGTGTATTGATGACTCTGACATATTTATTTTAACTTTTAACAAAGATAATAGTTACTAATCCCTTTGATAGTTATATTAAGTACACATATATTACCCTACAGAAATCTAAACAATAATAAAATTATAATAATGAAGCCAATAATAAAGTTATAAACATGACATTAAAATTTTTAAGTAGAAGCTTACCTGATAAATGCTAACGATATAACATAATCACTATTAACATTGATAGTCCAGTCACAATCTCTGCTGTGGGGATACGGATGAGGGAAGTTTGGTGAAAGTATAAAACCTGATGAGCCAGTCAGGTTTCCTCCACAGGGAGCTGTGAATAAAAATAGACTGAACTTGAGGAAAGAAGGTAAGAGACAAAGAAGCAAGTAACAGCAATCTGTTCACTTGACATTTAGTGTCCTCCAAAAGTTAAACAAGTGAGGTATTTACAAAGTCTTAATACAAACAAACAAAAAACATATTCACATTTTGCCTTAGACAAACACTAATACTACTATGTGAAACTCTTGCTTTTGAAATCTGTCCTTTTGATTGCATAGCATCATTTCAAGGTTTTTTCTGAATATACTGTGAACTTGAAAAATGCTCTGGCTACCTACATAAAAAGACTTGACCAGATAAGTTTTCCTCTTTCTACTTCTTGTTAAAGACATTCTAAAAGAACCTCCTTAGGCTATGAAACATGATACTTACACTGATAATGCAATTATCTGCCTTTTCACCAGATAACAGTGATTAGTTCAGATCAAGATGGATACAATATAAATTAAATTTTAAAAAATATTCAAGTAATTGCACTTTTCAAACTCAGAGATAAATAAAATAGCATTAAGCACAATCAGAGTAAAACAACCACATTTTTCTATGTGATTTTGAGGTTCCCAAATGTTGTGGAGTTTCAGTCCAGCAAAATGAATAGTAAAAAAAGAAGGAATGTGTAATGAAATTTGTTCTTCAGTATTCCTTATCTGAGACTTCATGTAGCACTAGAGAATAATTAGGTTTTCTAAAGATCTTCTTTGAAAGAACTTCTTATAATAGTATTCAAAAGATCCCAGATAAGATTTATAAGGATTTATATTTTTGAGTTTTAATTCTGCTAAGTGATCATCTGGGCCTAGGAAGGTAATTGATTATTCAGGTCTTCTGTGACAGAGATTCTGTGAGCTCTAAGCCTATTTAAATCTTTTAAAGAATCATATAGATCATTGAGTGCAACCACAAACCTAACATGGCCAAGTCCATCACCAAACCATGTCCACATCTACATGTGTTTTAAATACCTCCAGGGTCAGGGACTAAGCCATTTCCCTGGTCAGCCTGTACCAATGCTTGGTAACCCTGGTGATGAAGAAATCTGTCTTTATAGCCAACCTAAACCTCCCATTGTGCAAATTGAGGCCATTTCCTCTCATCCTGTCATTTGTTACTTGGGTGAAGAAATGAACAACACCCTCAATACAACTACATTTCAGGTGTTTGCAGAAAGCAAGAATGTTTTCCCTGAGCCTCCTTTCCCCTAGGCTATACACTGTCAGCTTCCTCAGGTGATCTTCATAATGCTGTTATCTGGACCCTTCACCAGCTTTGTTGCCCTTCTCTGGACTCACTCTATTACCTCAATATCACCAGCACCGAGTACATGAGGATGATTGCTGCCCTGATCATGCTGGCCATACCTTGCTGATACAAGCCAGGATACCACTGGGTTTCTTGTGGGCCTCTGGGCACACACTGGCTCATGTTTGGCCACCTGTCAACCAATGCTCCCAGGTCCTTTTCCAATGGGCAGCTTCCCAGCCATTGATCCCCCAAGCCTGGAGTGCTACATGGTGTAGTGCAGGACTCATCACTTCACCTTTTTGAAACTTGTAGCAGTGGCCTTGGCCCATTGATCCAGCCTCTCCAGATCCTGCTGCAGAGCATTCCTACCCTCCGGCAGATCAACACTCCCGCACAACTTAGTGACGCCAGAAAACTGAGAGTGCGCTCAGTTGCCTCATCCAGATCATCAATAAAGAGATTAAACAGGACTGGCCCCAGTGCTGAGACCTGGGGAACACCACAGGTGACTGGCCACCAGCTGGATGTCACTCCATCCACCCTGACTCTCTAGGCCCAGCCATCCAGTCAGTAGCTACCCAATGAAGAGTCCAGTGAACCTGTCCAATGAATAGCCAGTTTCTCTGTGAGAATGATGCTGGAAAAAGTGTCAAACATTTACCAAATGCTGAATAGTTAACACCCCCTGAGCAGGTGTCCTTGTCATACAAGGAGATCAGGATGCTCATTCAAAAACTACCTTTCATAAACCAATGCTCTCTGGGCCTGATCCTCTGGTTGTTCTGTATATGCTGTGTGATTGCACTCAAGAGGATTTGTACAGATAAAGATGATATGTAAAGGTATAATTAAACCTTCTGGGAAATATAGAGAATATTTCCTAATATCATGAGAAATACTGCTTCCTGCTCTGGGGCATCCAACACAAGAAAGACATCGACCCTTTGGAGAGAGTCCAGAGGAGGGATGATCAGGGAGATGGAAGACCTCTCCTACAAAAACTACCTGGGATTGCTCTGCCTGGAGAAGACAAGGCTCCAGGAGAATTTATGGTGCCTTTCAGTGCTTAAAGAGGGCCTACAAGAGGGCTGGAGGGGGATTTTTCACAAGGCCATTCAGTAGCAGGACAAGGGGAAAGTGTTTTAAACTTAAATGGAGGTTTAGATCAGATTTTAGGAGGAAATTCTTTACTGGAAGGGTGATGAGGCTTGGAGCGGGCTGTCCATGGAATTTTTGGATGCCTATCCCTGGAACTGTTCAAGATAAGGCTGGATGGGGCTTTGAGTAATTTGGTCTAATGGAAAGTGTCCCTGACACAGCAGGAGGTTGGGAATTAGGCGGTCTAACCCAAACCACTCTGTGAATCTATGATTCTATTAATTAAATCACAGGTCATTTATGAATTCAAGTAGAATATTTAAGTAGATTAACATATCCACAGTCACAGTATATATGAGTATAGTCTTTCTACATATTACCTATCTGTTTACATTAAAAGGGAGTAACAAATAGCAAAATTAACTCAAAACAAAACAAAACACCAAAAAATTTAGAATCTTCGTTTACATTTTGGTATTAAAATTGGTGATGAATCCTAAAATCATCACTTTGTGTAAAAACAGAAGTGGAAACAACAGACACTAAGACGGCTTTAGGAACACAATAATATCACAAATTAATAGTACCAGCAAATGAATAAAATATATATTCCAGACCTAGCACCATTTGTTTTAATTTTTTTGACAACTGCCAAATACAATTTTTTATCACAATAACATTTTCCCAGATGTTTCAGTTGATAGGTAAAGTTCCATTAGCTACAAGGGAACAGATGGGAGAAAATTCATTTAGTGTGAAACATTTACTTATTTTTACAATAAAGATAATAATTGCAAATTTTCTATCCTCAAAAAGTTAAAATTTTTATTGTTTCTAATTAAAAGCATATGTCATTGAATGTTCCTTTGTCACAATTTCAGAATGAGCAAAATTAAATTATTATAAAACAATACATATTCATTAATTGTAAAATAGTTCAGTGTAACTTTCTGTAACCTTGTTGAAGTAAAAGGTCCTGTAAAAAAGGAACTGTGAGGTTGTATGGAATGTAAAGGCTGCTCATGAGCTGGAACTAATGTTCTTCAGTATAATCCTGTACATTCCTCTTTTTCATGTACTTTAATGGTTTAGGTTGCACTCTCTGCATATCCTAGGAATGAAAATGTGAAGAATACCAAAGAGGAGATTTAGGTTATTCACTGTAACCAGGCTTCACTGAAATGACCACTAAACTGTATGAGTCTGATGATATTTTTGAAGTATTCTGAATTGGCATATAATGATACAAGGAAGTAAAATGCTATGTCCTTGTTCCAGAATAAATTATGCCAATGTCTGCATTCATGCTACTTTCCTGTGCTCTTGATTTAGTTTAGTTCCCTGTTAGTTCATTGATAGAATATTTTCATATGAGTAACTTCTTTCTTATATACCTATTCTTTCTTTACACACATCAGCAGTTACCTTTGCTGTTTACAGTGTTTCCATTTAATTCTTCCCAAGGTCTGTTGATAATCAAAAAGAGAATAAATGGAAAGTGCACTAAGCTAGACAGACAGACACAATATATTTTATTTCAAGTCATGCCATTAACAGCAGTAAAAGATAATAATAAAAAACATAATCTTCAACTTTGCAAAATATCTCCCAGATAAAATTTTCTTCCAATAGAATGGTTTCAGATTATTTTAATTGTCAGTTCACAACATAGTGAGTTGAGAATGTTAACATAATCTAGTGAAAAATGTTATTAGATTATATTTCCTTTTCCAGTTTACTATCTTCTCTAAACTTAGCCACAGACTTCTCTCTCTGTGCATTTTAATTAAATTCTTATGTGTTTCAGAATCCATAATTTTCTGAATTTAATGTGTAGAAAATTATTATTGCCATAACCTTAATTTTAACTGAGGACAGACAAGCCCTGAAAACAAAGTTTAAAGGAAATCTTTTACAGTATTGGACATAAGAGGTGAGACTGAACAAATATAACAGCTCACCTAGAAAGAAAGGCAAATGTCAAAACACTATGAAAAATATATAATTTTTATGTGTTATGCAGAAAAAACTAGAAGTAGGTTATGTGAACCTGTCTTTATAAACCTCTGTGTAGACACAGTGGTAAGCGAGCACTGAGCCTTACTGTCTCTGTGATGATCTCAGCATTCATTATTTCCATATAAGGAAATATAGGTTGGGGTGGTTTTTATTTACAATCTATTTATTTTCTCTAGGAGGCAACAAAATCTTATTCCACAGCTTTACAGCTTTCTGGCTTTTATTTATTTATTTAATTACTTCTTAAGAAATGAAACAGAATGCATGGCTTCATTTACTTTTTCTTTCCTAAAAAAAAAAAAAAAAACCCAACATATTAAATAAAGAATCATTGCATTATTTGATTTTGAATGGAAAGTACCATTGGAATTAGGTGTTTACAATAAAACCTTTTTATAGATATAAATACGAAAAACAAGACCTTGCCTGAAACGAAACAGTAGAAACAAACAAAATCGAGCCACAAAGAAAAAAAATATTGACCTTTGAACTTCTGAAGAAAGTCTGAAACCTTGGGAGATAGTTTATAGTTCCCCTATATGTATAGTTAACCTGAATCCTAAAATCTGTTTTTGCATACCAGAATTTTTAATGTAATCTCTGAGAAAAATAAGCAAATACAGTCACTTAAGATTCTGGTATATATGCAGGATTGGATCCAGAAAATCTTTGGAATGGAAAACATGGGGCTATTTTTTGCAGCACAGACACAAACCAAAGAACTGTCTTTTGGCAGAAACATGCTCTCAAATTTATAGCTTCTCAGAATACCTTTAGTGTAGAAGAATTTTTAATTACTATCTTTCATTCAAATACATGAATCATTATTTAATTCTTTGTTATTTTCCCATTGCTAGTACCTTTGAAAGGAAGATGTTCTTAAAATTTTGCGAGGCAAGACTAAAGGAATTAAAAAAAACAAGGCACTCCTACAGGTAAGAATAATTTAAAAGTACATTTCCCTAGTTTTGAACATTAATAATTAAGAGGTTTGAAAAGACACTTTGGTGTGTAAAGAACCAGTAAAATAGATCTAGAACATGGTACAACTGTACATCTTCAGATTTATTCTTGCCTCTTATTCTTTCATCAAAATTATGTTTGTTTTTTTCTAAAACTGATGAACAATGATGTTGAAGTTATGTGTGGGGTAAGTATTGCACAGTTTGGATTTACAGGGGTGGAAAGAACATTAATGAATATATTACAAGTTATGAGAAACAAAATCAATGAACTTCAGGGTGTACTGAGCTACAACACAGTTTTGAAATCACTTAGCTCCAAGACAAGGTTTGCACACTCTAGTCTATTAGCAGTTCATATTCTCCAAGAATGTATCATTATAGGAAATCAATGGAGAATAACATCATGCTTGACATTTAGACAAATAAATCATCATAATAAGCATTCTTATTACATACCTACTCTGTGTACAGTAGGTGTTTTGCATGAAGTGTGGAACTTACCAGTATTAATTAAATGGATGCTTGCAGCTAAAATCAAGTGTATGCATATTTAATATGTGCTACAGACAGAATGTCAGTTGAGCACGTACACCTACATTTAGACTATTTTGTAATATCATCAACTCACTATTGATAGTGATTAAAACTGCTAGTACTGCTTTATAATAGGGTAATTATTTTTCAGTTAAGATAAATATTTTAAAAACAGCAATAAGGCCAGCATGATAGAAAAATATTTTAACGTTACGGCCTAGAGCCCTAGAATTCCTTTTACTTGCTCACTTAGATATCTACAGATGGTCAGTTACCATTACTATATAATGCATATTTTCACATCTAAGAATTACAAGAGATGAGCAATAAAATGCTTCTTTACTGCAGTCTTCCAGAAAATAGTCTAGATAGTTCTTGTCTTCAAGCCCATAAACTCATGTGACACAGGAAGGCATAGTAAGGAGAGTAAGAGCAGAGAAAATACCACTTTAACACATTAAGTAGAATAGCCAAGACACCAAGTCAGTACTGTAGTGTTTGCAAACACCTGTCTGCAGATATGCATGAACAAGGTAGACAGTGTGCATACAGAGGATATGCAAATAGAATGCAGATTTTATTTGTAACAGCTAAGGTCAAGATAAGTTTATTAAATGAAAGAGAGTGTTTGAAAGCTTTACAGAGCTCCTTGCAGTTGTAATCTCTGGCGAATTCCTCCCTGCAATGTTTGTCCAAGAATACACTACCAAGCATAATAGTCACTGACATGACTGGTTTTCTCTGTCCCAGATCATCAAATTATAAATGAGATGGCCCTGAGAGGGAGAGCATGAGAACTATTATACTAACAACTACAGAGGAAAGGTTTTGGTTATGACTATCAGAGGTTGATGTTAAATCATTTTTAAGATGTGCACTACATGTATTTTCTTTAAACAAGTTCCTAGAACAGTGTAATTCATTACATAAAGGTTTCTATTTTTAGGAAAGCATTATTTAATTTTTTTCTGCATACCTATACAGACTGGTGGGTTTGGCTGCCAGAAGTACCGGTTTTCTACCTGAATGCAGGTTATTCTCTCATCTCCTTGAAGCTCATAGCCAGGGTCACACTGAAAAATGACAGTGTCTCCAGGTTCTCTTCCATCACCATTTCTAGTTCCATTCATGGGGACACCAGGATCACGACAGGCAGTTGCTACAGAACCTAGCAACACAGTGAAAAATATATAAATACATTTTGGAAAAAAAAAATCCATTTTGTTGCATTTTTCTAATCAGGAAGCTCTGCAAATTCAAAATTTTCTTAATCATTTTAAAAATGTTGAGAAATCATCCAACAATCTGCTGATTTTATACCATTATTTTTTTCTATCTCTTTTAGTTATTAGAAGTGCCTAATTTTTCTTTTAGTTATTTTTTAATTTTATGAAGCACTGCAGTACGCAAAAAGGAAAGGAAGAGATTTCCTATTACCCTGGACATTTAGTACTTTTAACTTAGAGCAATTTTTAATATGAATCAAATTAAAATCAGATTAAGGTATGCTTGCATACATCTTCAATTCTCCACAACTCTATAGTTCATAAGTGTATCTATGGTGTAACATTTAGCTGTGACTTTGGAAGAGAATTTTATTGATCACTCATATCTATACCCTTGCACATGACCTATCTACAACACTAGCCTTTTGTAGTAATAATAAAGAAATCATTACAAAAAATACACATGGATTTAGTCTGTGACAATGTACAGCTATATATAATACATCAGTAGGGATTGTTATTAAGATAAAATACAATCATAATAATTACAAAAAAGTATAAAAAATTTAAAGATATTTTCCTCTTGATCAACATAATAAAATATGCTCTAAAACATGTAAGCTTAAGCAAAAAGTAAGTACATCAATATTTATTTAAGTAAATATTATTTCCTACTAACATTATGAAACAGAAACATGTTACATGTATTACAAATAAATACCAAATGTCAGACTTGCCTGTGGAACTAGTCCCACTGAGCTCAGCAACCTGTGTAACATAAACACAAAGTGGCAGTACTGAGATTTAATTCAGATGCCCTCTTTCTGGGAAGGTAATACCAGCAGACAGCAATGTATTCATCCAAAATGTGTCTGGGTTTTGTATTTACAATGTTTTTGAAGAGCAAATTTTGGTCTAAACTGTATTTCTCTTAAAAAAAACCAAACCCTCCAAGGATCTTCCTTTCTGAGATTCACTTATTAAAAATATAACTGGTGCTATACAGTTATAGCTGTATAAAAATTGGGATTTTTATTGGGGTTGTTTTTGAACATAGGAAGTATTGACTATAGGAAAAAAAAATAGGAAAAAAATAGGCCCACAAATAAATTCTCACAAAAAAATAAAGCATGAACAGAAGGGGAAAATTTTCCTTCTTAGTCCTCAAATATTAAATACATATTTCTTTTAAATGTTTCATAATAAATTAAATATAGTTATTTTTCTATGTTTTCATGTAATTTTTTAAAACTTCTGTTTTAGACACTACCATGACTCCTCTTTGTATCTTTAAATATGTTGCTGGGTTTAAACTTAGAAAAATATTACTAAAATATTAAATTACTAAATTCACTGTGTTCTGCCCACTTTAATATTATCAGCCTTGAATTTTACCATAAACAAGAAAAAAAGTTCTATGCTTTATCTAAAACATGCTATTCCAGAAGACTGGGGGCTGATTCTTACTCAGAATTTGCAATCAGTCTTGAAGGGCTAAAGAGAGAATGTTGGCATGAAACTTGTTATTGCCTGTTCATCATATTGCTCTTACTAGATTGCATCACTCTGTAAAAAAATTGGATATGGCTGAAAAAGACATGAAGGGGCCAAATAGGAATTTCTGATACAATCTCTTTGGATATTTTAATCACTTACTAATATTTATGCAAATTACTTTTATAAGATGAGATCTGTGTCCCAAACTTATCACCTTGCCCTTATTTGCCTGTATAGCAGTCATCTTGCATGCTTGCACGCTTGCTCAACCCACCTCCTGGTCTTTTGGCTTTGTAGCCAAATTGATGAAGCATGGATTGGATAAGTGGAGTTTGAAATGGATGGAAAACAGGTTGGTGTGCCAGGTTCAAAGAGTGTCCATGATCCAAAACCTAGGCAGGAGCTGTTTAGCAGCAGTGTCCCTCAGGGGTGGTTGTTGACTTCAATATTCATTAAAGATGAGGACAATGAGACAAAGTTAGCTTTTGGCAAGTTTACAGACACTGGCTGATCAGTGCAGGGATGCCATTTAATGAGGTCTCAGTAGGCTGGAGAAAAAGGCTGAGACAAACTTCAGGAGGTTCTAAAAGGGAAATTCATCTGGGACAAATGAATCCCAAGAAAGAATTCACCAGAAAGCAGCTTTATGAAAAAGGAATAGAGAAGACAAAAGCTCTTCTAGGAAGCATGTGTGCAGCAAAAGTACAAAGACAGCAATCAGAAGATGCAAAAAACAAAACTCCAGATGTATAAAGGAAAATACTGTTTCACTTCAAGTGTGCTCAAACTTTTTCTTTTTTTTTTTTTTTACAGAGGGATTGTTATCTGTTTGACTGTTTTGTGTGAACAGACAATTGGAATAGAGGTCTTCAGAGGTACTTTCCAACTTAAACTATTCCATGAGTATTTTTAAACTTTGCAAATTCACAATAAATACACACAGATCTAATTTAAAACTAAACCCACTGCTTTAAGAGTGTTTTTTGCATTAGAACACCAGAAGGCAAAAGAGAGCTTCTCTGCTCCCACTATGTCATCATCTGAGTTTTAGAATTTTAAGTAGATGATTTCTAGAAGTCTAATTCTCATTGTTTTCTGAGTTTGTTCAGCATTTTGAAAGGCTCTATTAAAAGTATGAAATCTGAAGGGTTTATGAACTGGTTTGACAGACCAGGTGAGCTTCTCAACAGGCTGATAAAAAATTTATTCTGAATGAACAGGATGCAAGAAAGGAAAAGAATGCAGCATGCCATTAAAAGTACTGAATATACTTTGATTTATCATAAATAAATAATCATTTCTTAGGCTAGATTTGCCTAAAATCTGTGGGAAATTTTGCTTCTCTCTTCTCTTTAAAGCGCTACCTAAAGGAAGAGAGAAAAAAACCTTCATAATAAAGCTACTACATGATATGTGATTTATTTATTCATGTAGTTGTACGACATTATCCTAAATATCATCATCAGGATAATAAAACAGTGATGAGTTCTTAGTGAAAGCACCCTGTAGAGCTATAAAGCTACTAACTTGAAGCACTTAGTACAATTTTTCACACAGACTTTGGAGATGTGGTAGGGTAAAAATAGGAAATAGCCTTAGCCTTATTCATACTGGACAATTCAAATATATATACAAGGTTTTGAAACACATTTTTCTCTAAATGTTTAATTTTTATCTATATAAAAAACTACTTATTATTTATTTGAAAGGAAGAACTTTGTGTCTTTCACCTCCATTTGCACCTATACACCTACCTCTAAGAGCATTTTAACAACTGGAACTGAGAGATTTAGATACCAAATTTCAGCTGTTATTTTACTTTGATGGTAATTTTAAATGGTGGTAAATGTTTATGCATGTAAATTATGGTCGAATTTCATATATATATATATATATATATACACACACACACACACACACACACACATATATATATATGAAATTCGACCATAATTCATGGTATGTATATGACTAAATACATACATATACATATATATATGTGTGTGTGTATATATATATATTTATATATATATATACACATACATATGCATATACATGCTGGTTTGTTTACTTGATTTTCTTGCATGTCACCATACTTTGTCATGGAAATACGTGAGCATTACAGATTTCCTAAAAATGAGCGTTTCCCTCCTTTTCTTTTTTTTTTTCCTCTCTAATTCATTTTTAAGGAGCATAAACAAAGAAAAGGTATCCAGAGTTCTACAACTACAGGGAGATTGGAACATAAATAAATTATTCCTTCATGGTATTTCTGAACACCACATATCTTTCTTTGTAAGCACATGTCTAAATCAACTTGCTTAATTAGGAGTGGGATTAATTTAATTTAATCTTGGCCATGCAAAAGTTAGGCGTCATATTAATAAGCTTGTTCCCCAAATTCTCTCTACAATCAGTATCACTAGGGAGAAACTTTCACTTAAGATTGACACTTAATGTTCTCATCCACTGGAACAGAAGGAAATACATTTTTTTTTTCAATGGAGACAGAAATGATGTATTAATAATTTATATTAAATGTATAGTCTCTATTTTAATATTAAATCTGTTGGTAAATTCCATTTTTACTTGCTTATTGTCATATATTTACCTCAAAGAGGAGGTGGATTTTTTTTTAATAAATAAATTTGTCAGAAGAAGAATCCTCAAACACATAAATATCTTTTTTTTGAGGGAAAAATTAAAAAATAGCTATGCAAGAAGGAGACTGGAGAAAGAATATCTCGATACTGTTTGCAATTATAGGAGTAATGCATTTCTGGAGAGTTAACATATATTCCCCATATATTCAAACTGAATTTCTTAATCACAGCTTTCTGCCATGTCTGCTGTAGCCGTAAGGGTTTTTTCATGTGCCTGACTCTAGCCCATCATTACTACTGTTAAAAGCTGTCTATGTTTACAGGTTTTTTATTTCAGAGAGGCTATCTGTGTGTTCTGCCCTCCATTTTCAACTCTTTTTGCCTCTTTAATCTGTTTATTTTTTTAATATTTCTTTTCATTACCTATCTTCAGCCTAATTTTTTCTCTCTTTAATGTGTCAATATTGTTTATGAACTGTATATTCCAGTACAAGAAGTGGGATTTTTTTTCCTGTTATATATTCCGGGACCTCAATCACTGAAGTGATCACATCATTCCCCATGAAAATTTGTGGAGTAAGCAAAAATTCTGGGAATAATGCCTTTATATATGCCTGATTACCTGCAATGCAAGCTTGAGAGCTTTCTGCAAAATAAAGAGTGGTCTATCACAGTTGCTCATAAGTTCATGTATAAGCGCTAAAGTTCTTTGTGATGTATTAGAGTTGATAAATTAAGAAAAGAATGCCTCATGCTTTATTCTATTACAGTAATTGGAAACTCAGAGTAGGAAATATTGTCTTGAATAACTAGCAAGCTGTGATTTGTGAATGTAATCCATTAAATTCCTATAAAAATATTTTTATGGGAAATGGACAAAACTCAGATATGTCTATTACCTAATATATGCAGCATAACAGGTGAAAGAGTGACTCTGTGTGTAGCACAAACCTGTGAGTGATCATCTGAGAGCTTTTTTTCTCTAATGAAGAGAGAAAAATGCAGAAACCTATTTTATTTTTTCTCTTAGCACTGCTAGTTCAGAGTAATCACATGCAATCAGTCAAACAATTTGGGCTAGAGAAAGAATTAAGTGACAATTCTTGATCACAAATTCCAGGATGGAATGCAGCTCATGCTCAAACTGTTCAGTGGGTGAGAGATTAGTGAACATATTAGATACACAGAGCTTTTGTGTCTCTCTACATGGTCAGAGTGACAGAAAGTGTTTCAACACAATTATTATACACTTCTGAGCTGAGTGTGTTTGTAAAATAAAACTCCAGATTGTGTTTTGGTTTGCAGTGGGGCATGATTTTGGAGCAGATGAGTTGTTTTCATTCGGATGATGCTAAATTTGAAGACACACTACTGAACTATGCTAGAACGACTCTGAATTAAGAATATCTCTAAACAGTGTTGCCAGCAGTGTCTCATTAACAGCTGTTTCAATCAATGTATCAGCTCCTCTTAGTTCCTCTGTGTGATATGCTAACACAGAAATAACTGAAGGACCCACAAGTGAGACTTAATACCTCAGATAGCTATATAACCATATTTTCTAATTTAGACTTTGAATATGAGATCACCAATCCTCCAGAAAACAAATGCCATTGCACAGGCAGAAGTATTTACTCTGGAAAGTTGTTTATCTTACACAGTTCCTGCTAGGTGACTTGAATAAAGTGGGGCAGAATCTTGTCTAGAATCTTGGCAGCCAAGCCATGCAAAAAATTAATTTCCCTTCCACCCAAAACTTGTTTGAATTTTTCCTAAGAGCATTCATATAAACAGATTCTTATGTTTTGAGCAGTAGAGATGAGGGAGATGATCCTAAATCATCTCTTTATGAGCTGTACAATACTGTGCAAATGCTCCTACAGAGCCACAGAAACCATTAAACCAGCATTCAATCATACCCAGAAAAGATGTAAACACAGATCTTTCTACAAGTGTCCTTTATGTGGGGTATAAAAAAGTTTTGATACATCTTTTCAATAATAAGGAAAAAATATATTTAACCTATAAATCAGATCATTAAATATTTTAAATTGATTATTCCTTCTTCAAAAGCCATAAGTTACTACCAGGTTCAAAAAGTTTCTGATAGTTGATAGCCCAGGCAATTTAACAGGTGACTGAAAAGTAAAGCTCTAATTTCATGGAAGAAAGATACCTTGAAACATAGCATTAAAAGTTGGACAAGGTTGTAAGAGACTCCACTGATGCTGGAAACAATATAATAAATGTCTTGAGATTTCTTGATGTTAACAGTGATTTCTAAATTTGATGTCATCATGCATGCCAAGTCAAATATAATTAAAGAGTCTGAATCACAAAGCTGAAGAAATAAGGAAAAAATTTTTTTTTTTTTTTTTCCCTCCTTTATTTTTTTTCTTTCCCCAGAGCCCACAGTCATGTCAGCAGCTTCAAGCCTTCCAAATTTCAGGGCCATCATAACACAAATCATGTTTAAAATATTATAAACTTATTTAAACCAACTCTTCCAAACTCCTATCACTTTAAATAAAGGCTTTGTAGTATTGCTGGTCTATCAAACATGCATGAGCCTGAACCAAACCTGACTGCACCTTCAAAATTCAATCTGTCTCAGGACCCACATAATACCTTTACCCAAATGGACACTGCAGTCTCCCTGAATCTCCAAAGCTGCTTGAGAACCAGGTAAGCCTGGTATTTGCTATTTTAAATCCAACCTTCTATATAAACTTTCCTGAAAAAGAAAGAACAAATTACCTAAAGCATTTCCATGGTCTTCTACCAACAGAAGCACTGCTGACAGCATTTCTTTAATCTATTTTTAACTCTCCTTTCTGCTGTAGATCTAACAGATATTTAGAAGCATGGTCATTGTAATTCTTAAGTAAATTCTAACCACAGACTCCATTTGTTGATTTTGCATGACTTCATGGATTCTATCTAAGTTTGTCAGTTATTGTTTGAAGATTAAAATGGGAAAATATTAGGAATAAATCAAAGAATCAGAATTTCATTTTGGACAGCACATCCCTTCAATGAAGAAGTTTAACATCTTGCATAACCAGGTTTTCTAGGTTGTATAGGCAGGTCTCTGTGCTAAGGAAACTTGCCCATCCAACCATCCTGGACTAACTCTGGCAGTCACACTTGCACAACCAAAGCTTGGGCTAAGGCTCCTTCATAGCCACACACTCCACACTCACGGTCAGAACAAGTTTCCTCACCAGTTTGACCCCATCTCAGACATCAACCGAACTTTTTTTAAAACTCTTGTTTACACTTTAACCTGGTAGAGTCTCTTTTTTGGGGGGTGGGTGGGGATGGTAAATGGGGGGAAAAGGCAACAGCAGACATAAAGATTTTTCTTAAGGGTCTTTATCTGATTTTACTATCAGATAGGATTAGAGATAGGTTATCAGAAAGGATAGGTTATGGATTGTACTACTAGATTGCAACTACATTGTAGTTCTTAGGGAGATAAATGACATTGGTTTAAAGAGATAGTTTTGCTTTTTCTTATTGTTTTTGTTTTGTCAATTATTCGAGTTGTTAAAACCATCCAAAGCACTACACTTCTCTAAGCATGTCTAATTGGAAACCTTAAGAGTTATTTTATCTCCAGTTCATAAGTAATAATCTTTTTTTCCAAAAATATGAACTCTCCAGTTTGGATGAGGTATTATTTCTTAAGTATTTGCTCAGAGCTTTGGCAATGAGTATGAAACTCAGGCCCAAATAAAGAAATTGACATATGGCTTCAGATAATTTCTGAAACTCAATAGAAAATGGATACTGTGACAATATCTAATCATGCTGGCAATGCATTCCAGCTGGAAAGGAGGGTTTTGAAAAATCTTAATTTAATTTAGATTGCATGTTTAGGGCTTGGAGTTTTTTGGAATGTTTTGGTTCTTTTAAGATTTTTATCCTCTATCAGACCGTATTTTCCTTTATGTATACATGTGAACACAGTGAGATAGAAATAGCTTCTCAAAAAGCAGAAATTATGAGAACCTTGAACTACACACAAGGGCTGCTCATGCAGTGAAAAATCTTACTAATGGTAATTCAGTTCTTAATAACATTTCTATCAAAAAGATTATTCAGATGATTTGAGCCAAAATGTATGAGTTTCATTTGGTGGTCTGCACAATAGCGTGCAACCTGCTTTGTTGCAACTGTTAAGGATATGGTTGTACAACAGAGAACAGCACTTCTGGTTTGCCTTGTCCTTTAACTGAAATCTGAAGAGAGGGGGAGATTGTTCCTATGTTAAAAGTTAATTTTTTTATTTTGCCTTTTAGTTACACAAATTGTATATTTGCATTATAGATTTATAGTTTCAAAACACTGAGAATATTTTGATAGTTCCTAAAGATATGGCCAAATCTTTAATCTGTCTGAATTTTTTACTTTTGTCAAAATTTTCCAATAATTCTTTTTATTTGTTTGCTTGGTTGGGTTGGGGGGGTGGGGAGGATAATTGATAAGTTTGAAATTGATGCAGAATTTGCCTCATCATTTGGTAATATTCTGTCCATACACTTGAATGTAATTACCCTGTTCTTTGCAAAGGCAATAATTTTTTCTGTTGAAAGAAGTATTATACTATAGTCACTTGAAAAATTTAAAGAACACTGTCAAAGAATGACTTCTGTTTTCTTTAGCATTATAAACATTACATTTTATCAAAACAACAATGGAATATTAATAAGAATAAAGACTCTATATTTATATACTTAGCAAGATTTTAAAATTCATCTCTGCAAATGAATTGTATCTCAGACTGCATGTCTGAATATGTCCAGCTTGTAATTGAAGACATCAGCCCACAAATAATTTTTTCCACATTCATACACATAGGACCAAAAGACAAGCAAGATCAGCCAAGAGTCTTTTCTCTATCTGTCAATTATGAGATCAGGCAGATTACTGGAATGCTGTTAAGAAAAAATATAATTTCCCTGACAAAAAAATAGCAGCAAAAATCTCTCTCTTTTATATTACTATGTTACAAAATGGGTATCCCTGGGCAGAAATGGGGTAAGAGAGAAAGAAGGAACAGACAATAAGCTGACAAACTTGAAGTCAACTCCATTGCAGTGGGGTGTTTGTGCTACACTGATGGTTGAGCTTCATGATCTTAGAAGTCTTTTCCAACATTAATGATTGATATATATATATATATGTATATATGTATACATACACATTTCTGTGATGTTCAGTTAATTACAAGCTTGGAATAAAACCTCCAAAACACTTTCCTTTCCTTTGGTATGGATTGTATACAACAGAATATGCACTTCTCACACTCATTGACTTAAAAAGGAGAGATGGTCAAATGAGAAGAGATTAAGACCTTGGAGAAACAAAAGATAAGTCTCAAAATAGTTGTCCCTCCTGTACATTTGTGAACTCTACTGTAATCTGAATGTAGAAAAAAGGTAAGAGTCCTGAAGATGTACCTGTATTTGCAGGAAAGATCCCATCACATGCATGCATGTACACGTATCAATAAAGGATGGCACACGAATGATAAACAAAGGAAACTAATGATACTGAAAATGATGAACAGAACATCTATCTCCAAAGTAACATTAACTAGAATGAATGAAAAACAAAATTGCTCAGTGACGACAGAGAGCAGAATAACTATGGCATCCAATTTATCTCCCATTGGAAAATGGCTTCCTCAGTCATGTGGTTGAATATCAATTCCACAGTTTTCTTCTGTCTTTTATATCAAATACTTAGCAAGATACCATTTTGGAGAATTCTGCAAAAACAGCTCAATATACTGTTCTCCTAGGTACAGAACTTACTGCAAGAAAATGAACTCCACATACATTTAAAGATGTGCAACCAGTCACCTGTGCGCGGTTTCGTACGTATAAATCACATAAGCCTCAAATGATGGATTCATCAGTCCCCCAGTATTTTGCTTGATGTTCTATATAAGATTGCAAATATGGACTGATGAGTAATCAATCTAGCATATGAATGCAGAGACTAATTGTCATGGTGAATTCTTCAAAAGACAAGGGGTCTGGGTTATGTTTCTTTGTATGCAGAAGACAAAACATGATAAGTCTTGGTCCCATGCAGTTTTGTCCACTTATTGGTAACAAAAGAAATACAAAGGAAGGAAAGCTTAATTGAGATTATACTCCTTATCCAATAAATGGAGTCACATAATTTTGGCCCCAAAGAGGCAAACTATATTATAAGCACAGGTTATTTGATCACCAGTCTTCTTCACCTCCTCATTCTATGATTTGATACTTTGACTAAAATCATACACTTGTGTATGTGAATATAGACCAAATTGTAACGCTTTTCTGTTGGTGTCACACCTAAATATTAGGAAATTACCTGGTACACAAAATAGCATAACCTGCATACTTTTAACAAATTTTTAGTGACTAATATGAAACAGAAAATACAATACATGGTATTAATTAAATCTTCAAAGTGTCTTAGTTGAAATAATTTCAAGGATTTGTATTATTACATAAATATTTTGATGTCTGGTGCTCTATTTTGTTCAATAGTTGACTTAGATTTCAATGAAAGAGATTGAATTAACCAAAGGAAAAAAATATAAGGAAGGTAGAGAACCTTTTCTGAAACAGAAAAGTAATTTTATTTATAATATTAAGAACCACACAAGTATAGTTTTGCACTTCCAAATTTACTTTGCTGTATACACAATTACAACTATTTGTAATGGACTTCTTCTGCAATTAAAATAACCCATTGGAACTGAAAATTTTATCCAGAAACTTAAAGCAGAGCGTTCAATTTTATTATTCTTTTACAGAAAACATAGCATCAGATTTTTCAGATTTAAAGAATAGCTTTTCCACATATAAAATTAAAATATGAAATTAAAATATTAGTCTGAGACACACAACATTTGAAATTTGGAACACTATCAGCTTGATCTCTCTGAAATGCCATGTCACAAGTCAGACAAAGTCAACTTTACGTATGTAAATTTAGGACAGGTGAGTAGACTTTCTGTTCATACAAGTCAAAAGAGTTTGGACAAACTATACTGCATGGGGTTTAAAAATCAGGAATTTCAATCTCAAATATAATTAAAAGAAGTTACTTTTATGGCGACATGGTGGAGAGAAGGATTTGTTTATTTATAATGTTAAAAATACTTATAATGTAATTATAAGTCACCAATTTCTTTTGATATTTCCTTTCAGCTTTCACTTATTAATACTATAACTCCAGGTCTCTCTAGCTACAATCATTACCAAGGCATTTTACATGGAAGCATTAACTCCTACTATTTGCCTGCATAAAATGCACATACCATCTATGCTACTGAAGCGAGAGATGACAGCTACTAAGTTATTGCCATTTACAAACTTGTGATAGGAATTAAATTTTTGTCATTGAAAGACAATACTTTTACTAATATCTGCTTCTTAAAAGAAAGGTAACAGCCAATCAAAGGAAAAAAATCTATTAAATGGTTTCTTTCTTTTTAAGCCTCTTGATGCTAAAAACAAAGCAAACCCACCCCCAAAATCAAACAAAAAAAGTCCCCAAACTAAACAAGAAAACACACACCAATACCACCTCCTACAAACCTAAAACAAATCCACTGAGCTAAATTTACAAGTGTGGACATCCACAGATATTTCCGATAGGAAAGTAGTGCTCCTGAAATCTATAAATCCAAAGGATTCTGCTCAAAGTTGAAAGATATCAGCAAACCAGAGTGTGAAAATATTTTAGATTAAAATTTCTTTCTGCTATGGAGTAGACACAAGGAAAAATAAACCCTATGTTAGTGACTTCAGAAAAATGAAAAAGTTATATCAGGAAGTGATCCCTATACCAGCAGTTGTAGGAAACAGCATTCTGAGAAAGAAACCTGTAAAATTCCCCGTATGCATGTGCAAATCACCTTCAGGGTAAATATATCAGAAGTAGAGATCTTTGTTACTGGAAAACAGAAGAAAAGAAAAAAAAAAAAAATAGAAATACAGGAAGGTGTTCACCATCAAAAGAATCTTCCTAAATATGAATGTGGCTAATAGGTCTTTCTTTGAACAAAAGAAATCCCACCAAAAAACAACAAAATAATGAAAACAACCAAAAACAATAAAAGAAAAAATAAATAAAAGAAAAAAATTGAACACAAGACATTCAGAAGACACTGTGGTTATAAATCATAAATATAGAAAGTTGACTTGCAAGCATTTAATCATCACAGTAATCAATGTAAGCAATATGATGCATTATAATTCTAGACTGGAAATTAATATTGTCAGACTTAGCCATGCAAGCAGGTATCTGCCTCAAGGGTTCTAGGCTTTTTCTATAGTATAGAGAGGCAAGTAACTCCAAAGGGCTATTCATCCAGTCTTAAAATAAGGAGGAACAGCTAGCTGCAGTTCAACAGTAAATCCAAGCATTTTAAGGCATATCCTGTCATATAAGAGATACTGCTAGAGCATCTATTTACAAAATCCTCCTAAAACTCAAAAAATATTTACAGTTTAGTTCTGCAGTGACTGACTTATAATGCTCAAACAATGCTCTATCCTGTGTGATGCTTAATTAGTCAGAAATGTGTCTGCACTCTGAGATCTGAGCAGAATGTATTCTGTAATGCTGAGTGATTCAGTAGTGCAGCTATTAGTGGTGAAATAATGGCCTACTAAAGATGAATACAGATCCTTCCTTTCTGCATGAAAGCTAAATGGCGCCTGAAATGTTAAAGTTAGCAGAGAGAAAACTTTCCTGTAATACCAGAATCAAAGGCCATTGAAATCTGTGGAAAGGATCTGATTAACTTCATTGGGATCTGATTTAATATTACACATTTCAGACATATTAAAGTGATTAAAAATATTATTTTAAACATGCACACAATTTTTATCAGCAAATGTTTTACATTTTAGTGTTCTTGCTCAACTACTTTCAGTTCTCTGTCTTTTTTCACAGCTACTACTTTCATCTTGGTAACATGAAGTGATATCAACTGATGAAAATGTTTCACTGTGCCTAATATTTTGCTCTGACCCTGAGAAATACAGCTCATGTCTCTGGCAAATACATGATTGCTCCCTTCACTTTCTCCTTCACTTGTCTTGAAGGTTAATTTTCTATTTTGTGCAGAAATTACAGTTCAAAAAAAAAAATTACTGCTGATTTAATTGGTGTTTTTCCAGTATGTACTGGGCTCCCCATGCTCTGTCTCTGTCAGCTGAGAGAAAATATACTGTAACAGGTATTTCCTGTTTGCATATTGCTTCTGGCCTGTTGTCAGCTTTTCACACTTCTTTAAGGTTAGACCTCTGGCATCTGTTCTATAGCTACATAGGTATTCACATGCCATTTAGACATGTTCCAAAATCCTCATATTTTTGTCTTACTGTTGAATCACCAGAGGTTCTTATTTTCCTTTTACAGATATATACAAAGTTTTTGAAATATTCTGCTTTATTACACATCTTTTGCTACTTTGATTTTCAGGATTTGTGGGCTCTGCTTTCTATCATGTTACTTCATTGAAGTCTCAAAGAAGACTGCAGAAACTGAAAAGCTGTAATGTTTAATTAAGAGATACTATTGTGGTAATTTGCAAAGGTCCAATACAAAAATGAAAGACATAAACACACATAAAAGAAATATTAGACCAATATTCTGCTATGCCTAGTGATGACACGAAGTTATTAATTTCTTTGTTTACATTAGATGTGTAAAAGAAGCTGTATACTTTCACTAGCCCTGGATAACTGGTGGAAAGTAGAGAAGAACAATCAGGCTGAGTTCCCTTATTTCATCTGAAATTCACCATTTTTATTTCTTCCTCTGAGAGTTATGTACAATTTTGTTAAATTTAAAAATTTATACTTGTCAACCATAAAAAAAAATCTCCAGTATTCCTTATTTCAGCATAAAATAAATAATTTCTTACCCCTCTACTCTGACCTTGTGAGACCCCAGCTGGAGTATTGCATCCAGCTTCGTGGTCCCCAGCACAGAAAGGGCATGAGCCTATTGGAGTGAGTCCAGAGGAGGCCACCAAGATGATTAGAGAGTTAAGACACCTCCCCTGTGAGGAAAGGCTGAGAGAATTGGGATTGCTCTGTTGGGAAAAGAGAAGGCTGCAGGGAGTCCTAGTTGTGGACTTCCAGTACATGAAGGAAGCCTACATGAAACACAGAGAGAGACTTTTTACCAGGGCATGGAGTGGCAGGACAAGGGTCAAACTGAAACAGAGTAGGTTTACATTACATATTAGGAAGAATTTCTTTACTATGAGCATGGTGAGGCACTGGAACAGGCTGCCCAGAGAAGTTGGGGGTGACCCATAACTGGCAGTGTTCAACAGGCCAGGCTGGATGGAGCTCAGAGAAACCTGCTCTGGGGAAAGGTGTCCCTGCCCATGGCAAGAGGGTTGGAGGGTTGGAACTGGATGGTCTTTAAGGTCCCTTCTAACCCAGACCATTCAATGATTCTGTGATTATTTTCTTACAAAAAGAGATTATGAATGTTTAACCCATCAAATAGGTCTACTATTGCAGATACAAACAACCTTTTGGGGTTTATTTCCTCCACAAAAAGGCAAGCTAAGAAAAATAAAAAAAATAGACTAATTGACATAATGGACAAGAAAAATCTCATTGTGAAACTTTTTCCCTTTGGATCCTCTAAATTTTAAAAAATTAATAATAATTTCCAGGACTTTTAAAGGATTGCTTTGGGCAGCCCTAGAAAGAAACAATTCTAATATTACCTGCTGTAATACATAATACTAATTAAATATAATTTTCTTTCTACTTTTTATATAACATTTCATCTTTAGGTTTTTCCATCTACCCTTTAATTTGGTGAAAGATGCTATCTGACCTGCCTTTTGTATCTCCAGACAAAAATTATTTTTCTGATTATATTGGATGGCTTATAGAGGAGTCAAATATAAATTATACCACATTATCAGTGGTGATAATTTTTGCTCATTAAATGACAGATGCAAAATTGTGTAAAAACAATTGATAAAATGAAACAAAAAACTGTAAGGAACTAATAGGAAGGCTTAACCCATTTTTGGAAACACATTTTTCTTTGAAGGGTAAGAACATAATAGAGAAGAAAATAAAGCATTCAAAGTCTTAAATGAGTTTGAACATAAAATATCTGTTGTCATTGAATAACATTCCTCTTGAGGTAAAAGGGCCAATAATCCAGTTAAATAGTCTTACGTCATGAACTAGCAAGAGGAAAGTAAAAGCAGATACCTCCCTTGTGTGAGCTTTCTGTTGGTTAATTACAGTGTAGCTAGAGTATAAAGACACCATCTGTTTTACTCAGACAATATTATATACTCAAAGAAAGTACATGAATACTTGGAACAAAGTTGCAAAGAATTGTCCTTCTCTTTCCTCCATCTCCTCAAATATTTTTCTTTATTGGTTAGTGAAATAATATGTCCATAGAGCAATAGTGTTATTCAGGTTGTGTAGCTATTTGCACGTTACTTTAAAATCTTTGCTTAGGGAAAAAACAAAACAAAACAAAAAACCTCTGTTATTCTACTGAGAATATACACCCAAACCGTGCCACATCAACAGTTTGAGAAGGATCACTCTGATTTTGAGAATCTGGACTAAAGACAAAGAGAAATGCTGAGGCAATAAAACTTCACAGTTTCTTTAGTGTCATTAGAACTCAACAGACTGCAACAGCATGGAGAAACAAATAAAAAGCCTATCAGATAAATTTCTAAACCCTCTTTTCACATAAATCAATGCAACTTGCATCAGGAGCTGTTTTATAACTTTACTCCCATGTACTATCCATTTTTCCTTGTAACTTCATTATTATTCTGCATCAATCTATTTTTCCACTCAGCTTTAATGACTGCCTAAATAAATCCAGTGCATAATGGTCTCCCTCTCTGGCTTCAACATTAAATATAAAAGCATGTCTGAGAACAGAAACACACATGTGAGAATCTCTCAAACAGGGTCTGGAAGAGGGGAAGGTAGTAAAATGGCAAAAATACCTTGGAGCCAAAGGATTAAAACCTCTATTCACAGCTTCAAAAATAAGCTGATGGAGCAGAAGCACTCTGTCACTACAAATAAAATATCTTTCACTTTGTACTCTCATTTACATAATTCATTCTTCCTTTAAATTACTGTATACACATACATGTATTTGTCATACACATTTTGAAAGAATAAGAGTAGGGCTAATACAAGGGCTACTACAACTATCAAGCACAGGAAGCACAATGAGGTAAACAGTGTTAACATTGAGTCTCTGTGTCAACCCATGTTAGAAATGTTGCTACCACTACACAAAATTATATTAGACTAGTCTTTGCTAATCTTGAAAAAATATATATAAATTTCACTGACCCGAGGAAAAAGAAGGTCAAAATGGACCTGGCTCAATGATTTCTTCTGTTTCAGCAATAAAATGTCTAAAGGGATTTAATAACAGTTAGGCAACTGCTTAGATTTGTCATCCTGCTGCCTGTAATAAGATGATATAGCACTAGAAGGCAAAAGGGAGAAGGACATTGCTGTTCCTGTGGAGCTCTTTCCTGTTTCATCCCATACAATCACAAAAGAAATGAAAACTCACCACAGATAGCTCTGAAAGCAGAAACTCTTACTGATTAGAAAAGGATGGAGATTTTAACATGCCTACTTCACCTCCTTTGTGAAAAATACTAATAATAGTTATAAGCATTCTTGCACTGTGCCAGCTGCCCTTGAAAACCAACTCTAGTAAAGAACATGAGATTTTATTTTTGTTTGTTTCTTTCTTTAAGATAAAAATATAGCTTTACAACAAATCTTTAAGTCTGTGCCAATTCTTTCCCTTAAAACATCAGAAATGTAGTCACTGATTTTAAGTGTTTCGAGCATGATAATTATCTGTGCGTGAATTCATCTTATAATAAATTTAATCAACTTACTTGAAAACTGTATGGCAAATCCAGATTTACTGATATAAAAATCTGTGTCAAACTGGATAGTTACTATGTTGAGTGTACTGTGAATGCCTTCAGGAATAAGGGAGCCACTAATTTCTTTGAGCAACATCTCATTCTCAGGTGGACCATCCCAAACTCGAAGAATGTCATGGGACGCCTCAGTATCAAAAGCAAGAAATTGGAGGCTGAAAAAACATAATGATTTTATTGTCAGCTTTAATATTATTCAAAAATATAACTTTAACAACAAAACTAAACAAGCAACAGAAAAAAAACAAATAAAATTTAACTCTGAAGGGTAATTTTTATAATGTTTCACACATTTATCTTTGAATGCATGACAGCCCAATACAAAAATGAATTTGAAAGAAAAAAAAACTTAGAATATTTGAATTTGTCCACCATAAAGTAATATATTACTTTAGCCATTCAAATAATCTATAAGTATCTACACAACCTTTTCAGAAGAGAGTTTTAGTTTCAGTTTTTCTAAAACAATATTATATATTACATTCCCATCAAAACTAATTAACTAAAAAGAGCTGTGAAAATGCAGGTTGTGTTGTTTTGCTGTTTTGTGGGGTTTTTTAATGTAGTCTTTCACTAAAGAGTTCTTCTGCCTCCCGCATTTCACAAAATTATAACCAATTTTAAAGCTCAGTCTTCTTTGGATAATGCTTATTAAAAATTAACAGTTTCAACCCAAACCTAAAATGTCAAAACCTGTGATCCGCATCTTTAGTTTTTCACCCATAATCCCTTTTTTTTCCTTCACTCTAGAGAGTGATTTGGTTATTATGGCTCTAAGAGTTGATTATAGTGAAAAAAAAACCCAAAAAACCTACAAGTCTAAATTTTAGGATACATTTTCAGTACCTGACAATATTTCCTGGGTCTACTTCAATCACCCACATGCAGCGCAGATTGTTGTCATAGGGAAAAGGATAGCCAGGAGACAAGATTCTTCCTGATGACTCTCCTTTAAACCGTCCTCCACATTCAGCTAATAAAAAGCATTATGGAATGATCTTAAAGCTAATCATCTGAGCAATCAATTTATACATTTACTCTTTTGTTGAACAGGTTACACAATTAAATTGGCCATATGCCATAATATTAAAAAACAACATATAAGCATTTCACCCCTTGCTTCACCTACTTACCAATCCCAATTTCCTCTAAATAAAGATGAAAAAGAAAGCTACAATAATATTTAACTCTTGTCTTCTTATCACTCTCCTATGGGGATAACTGAGCCTGTAGATAGCTGCAAAACTTATGAAGTTATAGTAATATTGTAAAGAAACAGGAACGACAAAAATACAAAATAACTTTATATCTCTTCATATCTTGTTTTATTTTATGTAATCTATTTCACATAAATATAAGAGATTTTTCTAGCTCATTGATATTTATATATAAGTAAAAAATACTAGTTTTACAATGTCTTTCTAATTAAACTTTTTATGTTGATTATTTTCTGACATTAACTAGATTTGCATGTATTAGGAATTTCCATATGCACAAATGTTTAAGAATTGCTATCTATTTTTAACCTAGAAAGGCTTAGGTGAGATACCTGTAGAGAGAACTATAATGGCCTGTGTAAATAGATCTCTACATATATCAGATTAGATCAGATCATACACATAAGATTTTACATAGATATAACAATCCTTACAATATTTTTTCTTTCTTGCATTCAAAAAAAAAGTAAAGAAGCAAAAAAAAATAGAAGAGTGTAATACCAATGCATGATGGTAAAGGATAGTCCCATGCCCTTCTTTCCCCAGTCATACACTTTAGAAGGCTACTTCCATGGAGTGTGTAACCTGGATTGCATCCATAAATTATAGTACTCCCAGCAAAATGACCTTGGTCACTAATTTTATATCCAAACTGTGGCACACCAGGGTCCTCACAATGTGACAGCTCAAAACCTGTGTGAGAAATAAAATGTATTTACAGAATCAAACAGATAAATACATTAAAGAAATTCAGATTTTCTGATTTTCAGTGGAAATCAATCATTTTCAATCTACATATAACAACATCTTTAGGATTTCTTCTCTGTTATTAAGCATTTTAAGTAGGATAACTGCCTATAAACCTTTCCCAGAGCATGACCAAGCTGTGTCATAAATTCAATTTTCCTAAGAGTTCAATTAAAGACAGAAAAAAATCATTATCAAGATCAATCAGTTTTTAAATTTTATGAAGCTAAAGGGACTGTCCACTTACTTGTCAATAGATATTTAAAGGTTCATAAACAAAACAACAGCAGATTTCTCATTATTTTGCATTGTAACAACAGCAGCACAATAGCTGCTGTGGCAGCAAAGAAAAACTATTTTTCATCAATCTCTATGCTAATTTTTTGTTCATCAGTTCGTAATGCAGGAATCAATGAAAATGATGATAGAGAGAACTCAAGCCTAACAACTTGGACATTTTTGAGACTTAAGAGACTCAAAGCAAGAAGAAAACAAAATAACAACGCATTACATGGAAACAGGGAGGTATGCTAACTTATAGGGAAAAATAAGCTGCAATTTGGGAGAAAAATTTTCTATTCCAAACCAAGTATTTTGTTATTAACTGAGAAGCAACTTGAAATCTTACTTTGTTTTTAATCAAATAGTTTTACCAATACCATGTGTCTTAGAATGTATATAGGCAAAAAAATAGAGCCTTTGTATCAGATTGCTATTCCTATACGTAGGTAATATGGGAGGAAATGAAGGGATTTTCATGTCTACTTTGTTCAACAAATCATTCACACAGTATCTGTCCATCAGGTCAACAGTTGGTAGCCCTTCACAATCTCTCCTCAGATGGTGCATTACTATTCTTTATTGAAAAAAATCTTCTTTATTTTATTTTACAGGCAAAATACTTGTAAATGGATTGTAAATATTGGATAAGACTGCTCAGGAAAAAAGGAAACAAAACAAAACAAAAGTATATAAAATGTATGTTTGTGGTTCTTCCTTCAGTTCATTTCATGTGTGACTGAACATGTCTCAGCCTCCACAACCTCTGAGCTGAATTTTTCTCATTCCTAAACTATTGTTTCTTAGTACAGTGTGTGCTGCAAAAGCTCTGAAAGACATTAATGTGAGTCCCAGATGAAGAACCATTTTTGATAATGCTGGTCTGGACACATATTGACCAGTTAAAACTACCTCTCTTCTAAGAAAACTTCTATCCATGCTGTGAAAAGAAGTGCAAATCTGCCTTGATCCCTGATATATCCTCATTTCTGGACAGATTTCTTACAGACACAGAACCAAAGTCAACTTTCTAACTGATCACCTGTTGAGGGTGGCCGTGTACATCCACTGCCTAACCACAGGAGTTAGCAGTATTTTTGCTGCATAAACTGGGTGTGACCAGAGCAGGCAGAGGGTGTGGTGCCTCAGCCAGGGCCTGGTGGGGCAGTTTGTGTGGGGCAGCACACAGGGAGAACACCTTTCTGAAGGGTGAAGCTTCCCTAGGCCTGGGAGAGAGACTTGAGCTCCTCGTAACTCAGCACAGGGGCCCTGGTTTTGTGGTGCTCATCCAATGTGACCGTCAAGGCAGAATGGTGGACACTTCTCAGAGCACAGGCTGCAGCTCTGACTGGGAGGTCTGCACCATCTCTCCTGGCTTATGGATCCACCCAGTGCTCCGCCTGAGCACTTCCTCGTATCCAATCTAAATGTTGCCTCTTCCATTCAAGGCCAGTACCCCTGTCCTGTTATCACATGTCCTTGTAAAGAGTCTCTCCCTATCTTTCTTGTAGGCTCTCTTTAGGCACTTGAGGATCCTAAAAAGTCTCCCCAGAGCTTCCAGGCTGAAGACCCCTAAATCTCTTAGCCTTTCTTCATAGGGGAAGTGTTCCAGGCCTTTGATCATCTCTGCTACCTTCTTCTGGACTTCATTTTTTTCTTTAAATTCTACCACTATCAACAAAAGAAGATTCATCACTCTTCAGGCTAAGAATTCTTCAAGCTAGGAAAGTGTAATCTAATATGTCTCAAAAGACAGGAAATGCTATTGATAAGGTTCAAGTGCTGGGTTTGGTTCTACCTATAAAAATATGAAAAATTAAATTCCTTGACACTTATATAGCAACAGAGCACTGAACATTCTATCTTTAATCACTGGGTACAGTCCTATCACATGCTATTACAGAATATAATTATGCTACTTTCTTCTAAAAAGTAATTACATACTCTTTTATTATCTTGAAGTATTTTCCTTTCCTACTGCAAGAATTATGCTATTTTTTATTAGAATTACTTATAAAAACATGATATTGAGTCCTTAAATGAACAATTTTTGAACAGGTGAAAAATGAATGATTTGAGCACAAGGACAAAGAAAATATGTTAATAGCTGCATTACAGAATTACCTCATAACACTGTCCTGTTTGAAAAAAATTAGTTCTACATAATAATTCAGTGATGGCAAAAAAATTATACAATAAAAAAGTCATATACACAACATGTCAGTAGTCATGTGCTACAATTTTCAGAAACAGACACTTGGTAAAGTAGATCTATATGGCTTCTTCTGTATACCCTCTAAGCTGGATATCAGAAATATTTTTCCTCTCCTCATCTTCATAGTTGAAGTCCATATATAGGTTTTTGTTAGGAACTTTTCTTTATCATTTTAGTTCTAAACAATAATCCAAGCTCAGAAACAAAAGCAAAGTAAATATCAGAGATTAGTCTGTGGGAAGATATCATGATGTTACGCTCAAGATGTCGCGAGGTTACACTCAGGTGGAACCCCTGCCCTTTTACCGTTACCTGACCGTTAACCCCCGTTATAAATGGCCCTGTGGAACCGTCAATAAACGCCATTTCACCGTCCACCACATTGGTGTGGGCGTGTGCTTGGTCCGTGTGGCAAAGGTGCTGCCACCGAGCCGTCCTCGACCCGGGACACCACACCCCAAGTGGCGGCAGTAAGTCTTAAGAAGGAGAATTTCCTTACTTATGACTTATCTTCATGAAGCAATGCTTTTTGGTTGCATCTTTTAAACTACTCACATACTTCAATATTTTCTATGCTAAAACAATTAACTTAAACTTACCCTGTTTTTTCTTATGTTCTCCAAAATTGAAAAATACCCCTCTAGAAAAACGACAGCAATTTATGTACCAGATAAAATGTCAAAGCCAGCTTTCAGTATGCTACGTGTTTTGGGTTTTTGTGAGGTACAGCAATGAAAGTATATTATTTTGATAAGTAATTTGTTGATAATTTCTTCCATAATTGTAATTTAACTGAATTTTCATCTTATGAGTGAAGAATTTTCATTCCTTTAAAAGTATAAATCTATTTCTACTTAAATACTTACTGGTATACACAAGCTGAAAACCTTCATCAGTGCCCTCCATGTCTGAGTTAAATTCCAGCCATAAATGATTTGAAGTGCTACTTAGTGTCAGGCCTCTTAATGATGCCCCAGTATATGCTCCCAGCAGGTGAGCAGTGTTGTCTTTGCCATCATAGATCTGTAAAAAATGTGAGTTTTACAGTTATGAAGAAAGAAAAGAAAAGAAGACATCTTTTACTCACAAAACAATTCTGTACATCTGCATTAAGAGGAAGAACAGCTTTGTCAAGGGAGATTTGTTGCCAGTCAACCTGAAGTACTATTTAGATATACCATTTGCCTCTCGTGACTTAAGCTGACTTAGGTGTGGTGAATTTTTCAAATGTAGTTTAAAATATGTCAATTCATTTTTTACATGACAATAGAATGGGGCGGAGGTGCCGTATCAGCTCAGGTTGTTTAGATCTCTGTGTTTTCTCTTTCACTGTCAGTATTGTGCTGATCACAACCTATCAGCAAACACCTATAACATGTATGTGCCTCTAGTCTGTGGTGGCAAAACAGAAATTCTCACATATTCCCAACTTTGGCCTCTTAAATAAACCTGAGGTTGCTTTTTACCCTGTGAAGACAGGTTAAAATATAACTGTGAAGTAAAAGGAAACTAGGAAATAAATTTAACCACTGCTTCTGTAAGCTGAAAGAGTATTGTAATCTTATATGTAAATCACAGTACTGCATTTTTATTATTTATTTTTCTTCAAGTGTTGTTCTTTTCCATCTATCAGAATACTAAATTTATAGAACAATCTTCTAATAATTCTCAGGAAATTTCCCTACAAATCTGGTTGCTTTAAAACAGCACAGGTTGTTGTATTCCTGTAATTCCTAAAAAAAACTTCCTCTAATTTAACTATAATTGCTCACCCAAACATTATTTCCTGTAGGATTTATTTAGGGACTTCTATAATAGCTAAAACATTGATTGATGTGTTTTATGAAAAATTTCACTTGCAAATGAGTAAATTGACCTGTGAATAATTTGCAAATTGCAATAAGGGGAAATTGTAAAGCCTTATTAAAAGATACTGAATTGTCTGCAGTTCTAAATTCTATTTTAATTATATTAGTTACAAAAAAAGTTTGCATTTTTAGACAGGAGTCTTCATCAGAATGAAATCATAACAAATAGACCAGCAATAGAAGTAAGACAAAAAGTAAATGTGAAGTATTATGATGGCTTTTCCCTATCTTTAAAAATGAATCACATACTTAATTCCTATTTTCCAGAAATCGTCATGTCTCTAGTAATAAAAAAGACTTTACATTTAATGAAATGCTGAAATAAAACAAATAAGTGACTTCTAGCTATGTGTAATGAGTAAATAATTGTACAGGAGTTTAAGATGCACGACATGACTTGACATAATTCCTTGGTTTTTAGTGACACAAGCAAATAAATTCCAAGCAAACTTAAATTTAAAAGCCAATTTCCTCATATGGACTAAAAGAAATCAGAAAAGAAGAAACAATTGTAATTAATGCATATCAACCAAGAAATAATTTCAATATATATAAAGTAGTATTAAAATAGATGTCTTATCTTTCAGAAAAAGAAAAAAAAAAAACCCAAAACTAACCCCAAAACAAGAAAACAAAACTAAAACCAAACCAAACCAAAACAAAACAAAAAAACCCCCACCCAATCTAGGAAATTAAATATGAAATGCACTTACTTTTGTTTTAGCAACTGAAAGGAAAATACCCTTTTCAGGAGAATTACTGCTATCCAGCAGAGATATTTACATCATGATAGACTTAAACAAAACCCAGCTTGAACCTACTTATAATTAATAATAACCCAGGATTCAGGATTTATTTTATTTTTAAAAGCTATGTAAGAGTGAACCATTTCCTGCTATCTGTGTATCACTAATGCTTAACCAAAGGAATCTGTTAAGAAGTGATACCAACTATTTTCAATGTCTCACACAAACTTTGAATAAGCCATGTCACGATACCGATTTTGTTCATGTTAGAATTTCCCCACACACACTTTATTGCCGATTTTGTTAGGTGTCCTACCACATTAAATCTTGCACATTAGTCCACTGACATCTCTCATTAGTTAATATTCATTCTATTTCATGGGCTAACCAGCTGTCTCACTGTATAATATTTTTAAACCTATATAATTTCTATGAAGGAACAGAATTTAAAGTATCTAACACTTCTGAAACAGATTCATTTGAGTAGGAGAACTGAATTTGGCTGAGGCAGGATTGTGATTCACCTGAACACTAAATTGAATTAGTTTTTTCTTTTGGTTGCTGTCTTTCAGACATTCAAAGTACCCCTCTTCCTAAGACACTGGGGTCTCCCTTAGGACAATAAATGAATGCATGTTTTGTAGTGTAACTCAATTTAGGTCACATTTTCATTTCTCTACTACATTTGAGGTAATAGGGAAAAAAATTGGAAATTTATAGAATCATTTATATGATACCATTTATCTTGCCAATAAAATGGTAGCAGACCCTTCTGAGAATTGCAGAACCAACGTTTTCTTTCTAACCTGGTTAAACTAGGTGGGAACTGATTATTTTGAAAGAGTTAGCAATTCAGCTTCATAATTCTTTTGGAAGGCAATATTACATGTGAATTAAGGCAGCACAATTAGCTTATTTTTAAAATATGAATATACTTTCTTATAGTCCTTGCCAGTGCATCTAGATTTAAGTCACTTGGATGCTAAAGATAAGTCCAAGAATAATCATTATAAAAAATTTATTCACTAGGATAATTTTTTCTTAAAGTCATCCTGTAACATTAATTCAAAGATAATCTATTCATGACTGGATAATGCTTGTTATGCCAGTAACAAACTATTCAGAAAACAAAAGTCTATCTTTATTAGGTATTTAATGACCCAATCTTTTAAAAATTAATTCATGAAGAAAAAAAAAGACACAAAAAATTGACTTAATGTTCTTCATACCACAATAATATGTTAAAATGTTACAGGGAAGGATGCCAATAGGAAACACTATACCTAAATATTTGAACTAATAGATGTTATATTCAATTTTTGAAGGAAGTGTTATTTGCATTTGCAATTAGAGGGAAAATAAAACTTGCTAATTTCTTAAGTGGCTCCATTACCAACAAATTTTAAATGGAAATCAATGCCCTTTTTCTGCTAATTTATTTAACTATATAAAATTTTAGCAAGGGAGTATCATAAGTGAATGTATAAAATTTGTGCATTTTAATCAAGCTATTTTTGAGATTTTCCATTGAAACATAAAAGGCATATGGATAGGATATGATCTGTTCCTTTATAAAGAGAAGAAATAACATAAAATCAGCAGCTCAGAACTGAGGCTGTCAACGCCCTGTCAAATGTATATCACACGCGAATAGAAGCACTAATATAAAGACAGAAAGGGGTCCATATGTTTGGGGGGGTGAGGGGGTGGGGGATTTGTCCCCAACATTTATTACCTTTTTCTCAGTCATATTCAGGATGATATTGCTAAAAGTATTATTATTATAAACATGAAGATTCTTAAGAAACAAATTAACAAAAAGATCCGAATGTCACATCCCTTCAAAGTGTTTGCCTAAACCCCTCAAAAACTGGATCATGTGCACACATTTAAAATCTGGCCCACAGAGGAGACAATGAACAAATGCAGTAAAACTGAATCCTCTGTATTTGGCAGGAGCACAGACAGTGCTGTGCCAAGCACAGCCGAAGAGAGACGAGTGCCAGTTCTGTTTGCTGACACGCTGTTACCTGCCTGTTGCTGCAGTGAGTGCTTTAGTAAAAGCAAAAAGAAAGATTGCTTTAGAATGTTATTAAAAATAATTCTTAAATCCATTTTTCCACATAGATGCAATATCACCTATTAAATCATTTGTCATGCTACATAAAGACAAGACCATAGTCTGCTTCAAAAGAGAAAAAAGATCATTTTCATAGTCAGTGTTCCTGTCTCCTTTGTTTTAGGTTTACTCAATGAAATCTGTCTGCAGAATTTTTGGAGGTGGTTTGTTTTGTGGTGGTATTTTCTTTTATTTAAACATTACCAGAAAACTACCCATTAATTAGTACCACGCACAGGGACATTTTTATTTATGCTGAAATCTACTGAAAATAAATTATGAAAGCAATTATATTAGCCATGTCCAAGTTTCAATTTTAATAAAGGTCCTTTTTTCCCTGTAAATTAAAAAGTATGTTAAAATACCCTTGATATAAAAGAATATTTTCTACACTCAACAGATTTACAACACAAATAACACGTTCACTACTATCAATGGACTATTCAGGGAAGCAGAACAATGATAACTCTGTTCTTTCTGTGTATATCTCAAGGACTTGCTTACAGCTAGCAGAGACTAGAGAGTTTACGAACAAAATTGGTGGATGGAGATAAAAGCAGGGGAAAAAAAGCCAGGTAGAAAAATTTTCATACTTTGGAAAAAATGCATTATTTATCCTTGACTCCCACATAGGTAGTTTACCCTAAAAATATTGAATTATGGAAATATAGTGCACAAACTCAATTATCTGTACAATTTCAGAGAAGGAAGGAAGTGTTACAGAGTTTCTGAGATTAATATTAAATGGATTGGCATGCAGTGATTATACAGATCCTAAATTGCTCATATGTCTTCATATGACTTTCATAAATATTAGAGCAATATATGGCACTTTCAAGAGCAGGTTATATCCCTATACACACACACACACACACAAAAGGTAGAGATATTTATATATTTCTTGCAGTTCCTAATAAAACCCAAAAAGAACTACACCATTAATGTAAGTAGCCAGAGCAGTTACATTGAAAGGAGAACAAGAGAATTGAGTACTAAATGAAGCAAATGCAAAACAAATTATATGCTCTGAAACCTCTGTTTTATACCAGTTCAGAACTGATAAATGGGAACTCCTCCTTCTCTGTCCCTGAAGTAATAGTAAGGGTGGTGATTTACTGGTGATTTGTGTTAAATATGCTGTTTCACTCTAAGGCTGCACTCCCAGTACAGCTGTTACATTGTTTCAGTCACAGTGCTTGTCAGATATAAACATCATCCATGGTCAGTTAACCCACACGGCAAGCAGCAGACCTCATGGCTTCATTAAAGAACGTGTCAAAATTTTATTAGAATACTCAGTCTATTTAGACTTTGAATGGAATTTTAGCAGCATACCTCTAGTGATCTAAAAATCCTAGCTGCAAGAAAAAGTAATGCAAAGCACATTACTAACTTCCTTGCCAACATTTTCATCTCTAGCTTCTGATGAAAAGAGATGGATTGTCCAAGCAAAGCTTGTCACTAAAAACTTGAGTTTTAACCATGAAATATTATGGAGTTGCTTCATTTGTTTTTAGGGGAAGGAAGACTGCTCTAGAAGCTGGTGTTTTAAGTATCTTGAATTTAAAATGGTGACTACTATATCCTCCCTCTTTCACAGCTGACATGTAACTCTGTATTCACTACATGCCATTTGGCTGTTTTGAAGACAGGATGAATTTTTTCTTTTTTTAACTTAAATTCCTTCCAGTTACAAAGTAGTGATACATATTAAAGGTTATATTTAAAGTAAAAGTAGTGATATATATATTTAAGGTTAAAAGCATTTGTTGGCTCTTAATGATTCATTTAAAACTAAAATATAACCCCAATGTTCTATTCCTGTAGCCAAAAGGTTATTCTCCACAAACAGCAAAACAGTCAAATATTTCCTTTTTCAGAGTAGAATAGGATCATAAAAAGGGATCAACAGACAAATGCAGAATTGATTCTGGGAGAAAAAGTTTGGAATGTGTGACTGGTAATTTGCTCCCCGAAGAATTTTTCTTTATCAAATGAACACATGAAAAAAGAGAGTGATAGAATTAAGACAGTTCGTGAGAATTTCATCTAAGAAAGGAGGCTGAAAAAGACACAATGGATTCTACAGATATTTCTTCCCACATTTGTAAAGGCTGAGTGCCTCTGCCTTGCTATGATGTCAGCTAGACTGAAAAAAGTGATAGTCATAATCAAGAATACCTCTTAGAGTTTGTTTTGGATTTTTTAAATCGGGAGGAACTTCAGCTCATTATAATTCAAGACTGCTGACTTGAAAAACAAACACTCTAATTACACAACACTAATTTCATTTAAAAAATACACCTGCAATACACAGCAAATATTTCTGCCACTGATATTTACAGCTGAGTGCTGGCCTTCATCTATTTATTATTAATTTTGCATTGCTCTTAATTTCACATTAAATGAGTAGCAGCATTAAAGCAGAATTTTCTTCTCTAAGTCTCTGAGTAAAGATTGTCTAGTTAAACTTAAACATCTGAACTGCATATGGTTCAAATGGCCCTTGAAAAGTCATAAATTATTAGATCAGAAAAAAAAAAGAAAAAGTTGAATTGTTTTATTTTTATATTAATTTCTATTTATCTAACTGTACACAACTGTATCTCCATTCCCACAATGGTATGTATTTTAAATTAAGATAATAGAGTTGAATGGTTTGAACCTAAAAATCCTGAGAAAAATCCATCCATATGCTTTTATTGGCTAACAGTTACTTGAACAACTGGTCTGATTGGTTAATTGGTTGGTTTGAGGTGTTTTTTTCCCCTACTGCTTACATTTCAATAAATACTAAACAGCTTTCAAATTAAATCTTTCAAAAT
Source organism: Molothrus aeneus (assembly GCF_037042795.1). NCBI lineage: Eukaryota > Metazoa > Chordata > Aves > Passeriformes > Icteridae > Molothrus > Molothrus aeneus. The sequence goes on along the minus strand of NC_089646.1, from coordinate 139,136,681 downwards.
TAATTAATGTAACACTTAAAGGGTATCCCACTTGGTTCTCAAATAAACAACAAATTTAATATAAAATAAACACACCTGTGCATTCTGGGTATCTAATACCTTTTGGTTAATTTTTCTTTACTTCTCTTTTGCTTTAAGAAGAGCATAGTATTTTTTTTTTAAAACCATTTGATTTGATGCCCAATTTAATTTTACATTAGTAGTTTAGGCCTGCTTGTACTTTATATAATTAGCCCATTTTGGAAATGCTTGTGTCTGACAACTAAAGACAGAAACCCCACCCTAATGCACAGATGGTTACAGATAGATGAGATAAACCCCAGTATGAATCAGGGTTGTTTCTTAGGAATACATATTTTCATAATTCTTCTTATTTAATAAGTACAGGGTACTTATTACATAAGTAATAAGAATATGGCTGAAAAACTTTTTTAAATCAAATGTGAGTGGCAAGGTACCTCTTGTTCCTTTGATTTCACAGAGGCAAATTTAATTAAATTACATATTCTGAAGAATCGGACAATTATTTAATCACAGATATCTTATTGCATTGGTGTGCTATTGCAGATGGCATATGTGAAAAGACACCCTGACCAACATCAGTTTTAAATGTGTAGATGGTTAAGTAATACATGTATCTGGAACTATATTTTTTGGAGTACAATAATAAAATCTATGAACAAATCAAAGACGGGGGAAATCACTGTATAAAACTCTGGTAAGTTATAGTATCCTTCTTTCCCTCTTGTAGTTTCTTTTTTCCATGCACACCAGATTAGAGTAATTTAAAACATAAAACTTATGTACAATAGGCAGTATTTAGACTGTATTAAATTAAAGTTATGGGTACTGCATTATTTCTTATTATGTTTACATCACAGCTCAAATTATGAAGATATTGTGGAAGAAAACAAATCCAAAGATGTAATTGATGAATATTTAACACTGAAAATATATACCCATAACCATTAAGGCAACATTTGTTTCATTTTTTCAACTTCTTCTTTAATTATCTCTGGTCAGAAAAACATGTATTAAGAAACAGACTATGGGGGCACCTGAGGGTGCCTAATTTTTAACTTCTTAAAAATGGAACCAGTTTAGAAAGATATTTTGTAAGAGATGCTTTATATCCACTTACCTGGTACTGTACTATTGCAGATAAACCTCAGTGATGGGAGGTACTAGAAGCTGAGAAATAACAAATAAGTTACAGGATTACATACCTTAAGAACATCTCCTTGGGCTAAGTGAAATGTTCTGGCAGAAATATTGATTCCTTTCCCTGCTTGTACCTGAATGCTATAAATACATTCATGGTTGTTTTCATAGTTAAGAGGATAATTGGGGGACAGTAAGATTCCTTCATTATTTGTTGTGGAGGCTCCACATTCAGCTGCAATTGAAAGAAAAAAAAAAGTTAAGGCATGCTTTAATAAAACACATAAATATTTTATTAATGGTGATAATGGTAATGTTAATGTAACCTAGCTCAACATTAATAATGTTTATTAATATCTAAAATCCAGTTTTAAGTACATGATCATGATGGTGATTGGATGCTACAAGAATATTTCTAAATTGCAATACTTTGGTAAAAGTATGTCAAAAACCACTGAGTGTTAAAATCATATAAATGGCATATTTCATAATCATATTGTTTTGGAGGATCTTCCTTGAATTTTGTTGTATTTGTTTCAATTTCTCCAACACTGAAATTCATAAAGATGTGCAAATTAAATGAAAGTAGAAGAATTCTATAAATTTATATGAGTATTTATTCATGAATAAATATATATATATATATGTGTAGGTACATAAATTTTCACACAGATTAATGAAAAGAAAGATTTTTTTTCCTCTGGTATTTTTTAACCAAGATAACCAACATAGTCAATGGTGTAAGTTACAGTAGTAAAATATTATGTTATAGCTACCAGATAAATGTAGAAAAAAAATCAATAAGAAGTAAATAAGATAAACATAAGTCTCAGGGGAAAAAAATAATTAATAATTTTCAAGTAATACGAGTAATTCAAGTTTTTATTTCAAGAAGTATACCTTATAATCAAAGATTTTGGCAATTCATTTAATCACCCAAAAAAACCTAGAAACAATAAACACTTGTGGCAATGCTTCATTAGGCATTATAAACTAACTTTCATTTCCTATCATATATTGGACTATATACAGAATTTTAATTAAGTAATTTTTAGCTTTTAGTTACCATGTATTTTAAATAGACCCTGAAATACTATTACAATTCTTTGCTTCCCTTTTTATTTAATCTTTATATGTGGCCATTATAGTGGAAGTACAGGAGTATTTCCTGTCTTTTTAACAGATTTAGATTAATTTTGAATTTAACTGTAACACTAAATTTTATGGGTTTATGTTTGTTTTCAGGATTATTTCAGTTGTCACTTATTTTACCCTCATGAGAATGCATCTCATTTATTTTAACCTGGAAATTGAGCTGATTTATAATTTCACAGAATAAGTAATGTGGTGTAAAACTACACGGTAATCTTAATGTTTTAGAAGATGTTTAGGCAAACTATGGTGTCTATTCTAAAAGCTTTTATTTGTTATTAGCATTTTTATAATTTCCACCCCAGACTTGTTTGAGTAAAATTCAGGATATTAAAATATATATTTTGTACATGAAATTAAAAGCAATGGCAAAAAAACCCCAGCTTGATAAACTACCCTTTCTGTATGCAGCTGAAGCAGACATTGCACAGAAATCCAAATCAGGCACAGATTGAAGAACAAATGCTTGATGACCACATCTCATTCAACAATATAGAACAAGTACCCAAATAATTCAGGTGACATTATTTTGTCCTGGAACAGCAGGATACACCCAATCTAGGCAGAAGTGGAAAACCTTCTATTCCACATGATCACAGCTATCCTTTTATTGCACTCTCAAATAAATGGGTACTTCCTATTTCAAAGATGCATAGGTCACTTTGAATTACAACAGAAAGGAGTAAGATGATTGTAATTTCAGGATTGAGAGATCTCTTTTCACAATCCAGAGGGTATAAAAGCCAAAAGGCACAAGATAATTATGGTATTAAGTTGATCCAACAACTCTGGGCTATTTCAGAACTGTAATTCAAAGCAATTTTTTTTAAATCTGAACACAGCAGTAAGCTAACTGTTAAGACAATTTCAACTAATGTTTTACAAGCATGCTAAGTTTTCTTTTAAGAAGAAGGATGTGAATATGTCATTGTGTTTCATGACATGGTATTTATCAATATGATTTTCTGAATTTAGAGAGAGAATATTGTGTTCCAAGTTGTGGATGTCCCATCCCTTGAAGTGTCCAAATTCAGGTTGAATGGGGTTTGAGCAACATGATTGATTGAAAAATGTTTCTGCCAAAGGCAAATGGATGTACCACATGATCTTCAAAGGTTCCTTCCAAACCAAACCATTCTGAGATTCTTTGTATCTTATGTTAGCAGACAAGAAAGCTAGTTTAGTAAACACACTGCCAAAACCCACAGTAGAAATATCTATAGTAGAAATATCTATAATAGAATTTCCCCCATAGCATCATCACAGTTCCATGGAGGCACACAGTCCTCCAGTTGCTTCTTTTGTACACTTCTCAGCAGAATTCTGACAAAATCAACAGTTAGTTCCTGGCTTCTCTCCTTGCCTCCTGTCAGTGCAAATTGTGGCTTAAAAAACCACAACAGAACAACTGACCAGAAAACATCAAACACATGCTCAGACAAAAACAGGAGTTAGGGTTGTATTTTGGAACAAGTGCTAAATCAAACAGGGAAGGTCCACAATTAATATTGCAAGACATTCCAAACTGCAGACAGTTCTATGTGAGAACTCCACTCCTATCTATAAACATATTATATTGTTTAAAATCACATGGAGCTTCATGGGACTTACAGTTTCTTTCTATTCTCTGACATTAATACTGAAGGAAAGATAAAAAAAGACCATAATAATTATATTTGCATTTAAGTGCTGAGTAAAAAAGTGTCCAGAAAAAGTAATGTCAATGGAGTTCTTAAGTTTAAAATAAATCCAAATATTAAACACATGCAATTTTTTCAAAGTGTTTGGAAAATAATTTTAACAGGCATTACAATGAATGAAGGTTAAAAAGAAACTTAAGAGGCAAACCAGGATGAAATTACAGGAATATGTGTAAACAGGGAAACATAGAAAAGAGGTGACAAAACAGTACTTCAAAAGTAAAGGAAAAATTATAGAGGATCAAAGAGTCTGTAACTATTCTTTAAATCATACATAGAGCTGTTATCAGAATTTACAAATATTTTGTTACTGTATTTATATTTCATTTTAGTAATATTCCCTGTTCAACAGAGATAAAAATCAGGCTGCTTTATTAATAAAGTTTTGTGTTTTTAAAAAAATTCTACTTGTTTCTGCTGAAACTTGGAACCTGCCTTACACACTTTTCTTGTACGAAGAAAAATAGGAAAAATATTCCACATCCAGACATATTTTCACAAAGACTTTAATTCAGCCTAATATAAAGTAGAAGGATGTAACAGTAAGTAAATACTGCAGTCAATTACTGTTTCCAGAATGTGACAGAAATAATAGATTCATTTCAGTATTAGAAAGGAAAATAAACAAAAAAAGTAAAAGAAAAATAATGAAAAATAAAAACTTCTATAACAAGATAATTGCAATAACAGACTGTGATGCTTTTGGTTATGAATGTGTGTTCATTGCACCTTTCCGTAATAGGACAGATGAATTGTATTAGTGCATTTCAATTTTGTAAGCCGGTGAAATGTCATTGTGATTGTAACCAAAGAATGTGATTGTAACCAAAGAATGAAATTCACCTATTTGGGTAACTTAACCATTTGAACTCAATTCTTCAGTGAATTGAAGATTAAAATTCTTGCCATAAATAATTATGAATCAAAAACACACTCTGCTCCTACAGATCAAAATTCAGAGGGAGGGAAATTGTTTTCTTCAATACAATCCTTTAGAATCAAAAGATAAGAGCTACGTCTAGGAGTCCTGTGTTTTGAACAGATGGTATCTCTTGGTTAGGAGTCTCTGTATTGCAACAGCTTGACAGGGCAAGTAAGCAGAAGCATTCCAAAAAGGATTTTATCTTTATACAACTTTGTACTAGATTGTAAATAAACAGTTACTTCAGAAACTGTATCTATATTCAGTGCTCAACAAAGGGTTTTTTATAAAGCCGTTTGTCTTCAGATGTTCTACCTCTTCAACTGAAGGCTGGCAGAAACCAGAAAATACTTTCTTGTCAAAACATAGCAATAAAAGAGACAGTAGCACAAAAATTCTGAAAGGATTAAGTTGTTGCTAAAGCTTTCTTTCTGTGAATAGCATGAATCATAAGGTTATCACAAGTTTTCCAGGCAGTTCTTACATTCTGACAGGTTAAATACAGGAAATGCTATGCTGATGAAAAAAGTAAAAGCATTATCTTCTTCAATCAGTAAGAATTATGGGGTTTCCTTTTATTTTACATTGTTCCAAATTACAAGACTTCCTTTCATATAGACAAAAATTATTAACAGAAATTCCTTATTATGTATCTGCAATAGTGGTTATCTCCTTCCTATTTGATCTGAACATCAAAAGATTCATGCAGCTATTTGTGTATTAAACTTTTTTTTAATATACTTTGGCTGGTTTATGACTACATTATTTATCTTATAATGAAAGATCGTATTTCCAGATCTGGGAAGATCCTGTATTTATGATCCAGAAATAATTTTACAAAAAGATATTTCTACATCAATGGCCAAATGGCCAATGGCCAAATACAAAAGAAAACTTTTTTAGAAAGACTTACTTACATTATTAATGTTATTTTTCATAACTGATCCCTCCAGCTGACAAGAGTGGGTAGGAGTCCCATATACATTAAATAATTTGCTCCTGCATTGCAATCAATCAAAGGAGTATGAAGAAATAGCATGACAAATGAGCTTTTGAATTAATGTTAACAAGGCAAATTGTATTAAAAACCCCACATTCTATATTAGAAGAATTTAAACTACCAATGTGCATGATTTTCCTTTAAACTAATTTAATATTCTGATAATAAAACCCAACACTAACAAAAAATATCCCAAAAACATGAACAACCAAAAAAAACCCTCCACAAAATAACTCAGGAAGTGCTGAAACTGTTGGAACTTAGTAAAAATTTCCACATGGGGAAGAGGAACAGTTAAAACTTGATGCAAAATCTACAAATACATAAGAAATATTAAAAAATGTCTTATCATAATGCTATTATACTAACATATAGTGAGACCTCAATGACTGTGTTTTGCTTTTTACAGGAATCCTATCCCTGAAGAAAATAATAGATATGTAACATTTTCACACCCGACCGAAGAAATATTTAAGGGAATAAAATTACTTCTGATGAACAAAAGAAAGTTTAGGATTCATTTGCTCTGAGATGAATCAATGACCTTTGCAAGTGGATATCACAATCCTTAAACTCAGAATTCATGCTGCCCAAACTATCCACATATTAAAAGAAATCTCAAACCTAGCAAAAAGACATTTTTTTGGAAGCAAAATACGTTAAAAGCAATCTTTATCTTGAATGTTTTGTATGCACAGAAATGGATAGAGCTATGTAGATGGAGTAAGATTAATAGAATATAGAATAAGATGCACAGAGGGTAACCAATGATTCTCCTACTAATAAGGGAATGAATCTGTGGTAGCACCTTCCCTTCCTTGGTTCCATTTATGCATATCCAGTCAATGCTGAAGTTATTTTTTCTTTCAAACAATATAACCTTTCAGACATTTCTGAAATGTCTGTTCTCAGTGTTCTTTGAAAGCACTTTAAGTAAATCTTGGCAAAGAAGCTGAACACCTCGACAAAAAATCTCTGATGGAAAAAAAAAATCATGTACGATATTATCTGAAAAGTATGCAACATGACAGAAATTATTGAGTTTGCCCGTAGATATTTTATGTCTGTTTGTCTGCTTTTTGTAATTTCAAGGGGCATAGTTCCTTGGAAATCTGTAAGTCCAGAATTAGAGACTGTTTAGGACCTACTGAGAAGAATGAACAGAAAAAGTGAAAGTAGCACAGAAGAAAAAAGTTTTAGCGTCAATGTCTTCCAGTGAAGGTTTAGGAGTCTGGAAAGAAACTGTATGGCCCTAAGAAAGCCAAAGGAAAAGACTTGACACAGTTGGGAAGCAATGAAGACACAGAATATTTTACACAGACATAGAAACAATTAGGGTTTGTAATTCAAACATGACAGTTATAATGGAAGGTAATACAATTTGTGTTTTAAGAGCCTTATAAGGAATGAAAAAAAACAAACTGGAAAAGGGCAGGTGAAAGGAAAAAAAAAGACATAAGAAATCCTGCTATAATAGAAACAACTTTCCACATTTTACTGAAAAGCAATTCTAAGAAAGAAATATGTGTGCTGAATATGAACACTGCATTTGGTTATCACTTGAGTATAGCATAAAAATAAATCATGAAACTAAGGAATAACAGTGTTCTAAAAGATCTTTAATCATCTTCATTCCATTATTGATGATAAGAAATGTTTAATTTTATCTCTGTCATTATTTTTCCCTTTAAAGCAATAATAATTGTTCTTGTTTGTTCCTATCTGTAACACAGTTACAGGAAAATTCTTATATGCTATCTATGGCATTGAAAATTATAAAGAGAACTAGGCAAAGATGTCTGAGTTCCAAATACATCAGAACATTTCAGAGGCACTACAACCCTAAGAAAGCAGCTCTATATTCACAAACTTAAGATGATTTCTCTGCTCTGTGTTACAAGCTGGAGACAAACACCTAGCATACTGAGGAAAATGTTGATTCCTTAGGACCACCCAGAGCTTAGATTTAGCTTTTTATAAAGTCAAAAGTGAACATGCATTCATATTTATTGTAAAAAGGTTTTTTTTACAAATATATTACTTAGATTCAAAAGGAGGAGACTTCATTTTCGCTGTCCATGGAAAAGTTCAAAGAAAGCAATTTAAAGATTATGGAGTTTTTTCTGTTATCTTTAGATACATCCATTTATTAACAGCTTGTTCAGTTGGCTGTGTGGCAGTTGCTTTGTAGTAATTCATACAGAGCATGGTTTAGTTTTGTTAGCCAACACAGAGTAGACAACACACCAAAGTTTCAGCTACCATTGAACTATGCTTGCCCCGAGTGACTACAGACATCTACCCCAAGAAGAGCTGCATCATAGGGTGAACAGAAACATGGAAAACCTTTATGCATTTTTTAGAAAAATCTTATTATGAAAATTATTTCAGTGCAACATCAAGCCCTACTGAATTGAGGTAATACCATCACTTGAGAAATTCAGCCTTAAAAATTCAGTAAAAATATATTTGTTTGCTATTTGAACATTGATAATAATTAATGTTTAAGTAATAATTCCTAATAATTTAATAATAATAATTAATTTAATAATTCCTATTTAAAAATACAATAATTTATTTGTAATTAAGAATTCTTAATTTAATAATTCTTAATTTCAAAATTTCATTTTTTAAGTCTAAAGTAAATTTTTTTAAAGTATTATTTTTATAAATTGAATAATAACATTAATTAATAAATTACAAGTATTTATCCATCTTCTAAATAAGAAAAGACAGCTGCTAATTTTCTGGTAAATTATTTGGTTTAGAATTGATTATGACTGATTACTCTGTTTCAAAACTCAACATATTAGCTTTTGTTGTATCCAGACAGGGATGCGTGGCCTTTCACCAAACTTCTACTTTATCTGTCTTCCTTATTCTTGTGTCTTTCTTTATTCTTGTGTTGACAATCTGAACACAAATATTATGAGCAGTGGTTACTTCCCAACTGATATTGCGTGTATGTGAAAGTGCATGTTGTATCAGAAGCATTCTCTCATTAATCATTTTGACAAAAAACGCCAAATGTGAGCAACAGTACCAATACATAAATTTTGAGTCCAATATAAGTGGTTGACAGGAATTTCTACTCTTGTCTTGTTTGAATTTCACTATTATGACACATAAATTAAACACTGGATATTTAAGGAGTGAAAATGACTCATTAAGCTGTTCTAGTAAGACTATCTTTTATTTCCAAAAGTAAGGAGAAAACATGTTGACTAGAAAATAATTTATTCCTTCTATTACAGCTTTTCTTTTTTCCTCCAACAAGAAAACATAAACATTATTTTTCTGTCATGAAAGCTGTATAGGAATTTTTTTATATTTATGCCACTGTGATTATTTTTGCTGATAATTTACTAATTCATTTTTATTAACCCTTCCTGAAATTTATTACTGAAATTTAACCTATCTTCTTGACTGTGCACACATTCATTATTATTCTTATTGTAAAAAATTCATGAAACCCAACACAAAAAAAACTTTTATTCATCCATAGCTCTGACTCAGCATCTAAATCATCTTTTCTATAGGTACGTATGTAAATGTTGTTAATGCATAAGCTAAATTCATAATTTTCCTTATATTGAGGTAAAGGAAATGGTATAGGAGTGGTTTGAACCTAAAAATGTTGATACAGTATCTAACAACAAATAAGAGGAAACACATAATCAATCCATAGTTACTATGCAATCAACATCTGAAAGACATTTATGTTTAACATACAATTTAGTATGAAAAAATATTTTAAATGCACACTGATATAAATGTTTTCATGTATAAACCCTTCCATATAGTACCTAAATTTCAGCAATATATACCCTTAAATAAAAATAATGCAGACATTTAAGCAACTCTCCTACTTTTTAGAGACCTTATTGTTTTAACAGTTCTCAACGGAACTGAAAACCAAATAATTTAGGAAGCATTCAGCTCAATCAACATTCTTTAGCCATTTAAAGCTAAATTTCTAGTCAAATCTACATGTATAGGCTACCTTTACAGTGAGTGGAGAGTGTTAGGTAGGAATCATCAGGAAGTGTTTCTTCTCAATTATCTTAGCTATCATTTAAAAACCAGAATAACTATTCTAAGGATATTGTGAGGATATGGTTCTTACATAGAATGTCCAGGTTGACTGTACTCCTATAAAGGGACCCAGTTTTATGAAACAAATCTGTTCTAAGTGATCTAACCACAATTTTATAATAAAGGTATCACTTGGAACCTTGCATTGACAAAAAAAAAAAATCTATTACCTGACATCTGAACTGGTAAATGCTGATTTAAATTTATACCCAGTTTTCCTAACCTATTAATCCAAATAGGAGGAGTAAGCATTGTGCCCTTAATTTGAATTGCTTTCAAGTATAGACTATGAAGTCCACTTATAATACCAAATAATTTTAAAAAAATGTTAAAAAATTGACTTAGGAGATATGGAGAATATGAGAGTACATTAAAAAGAGGTGTATTACCATGCTTTTCCATGCTCTAAATCTACGAGTCCATGGACAATGACTACACATACAAGCAAATGAAAGCAGCTGACCACGTACCCACACACCTTGGCAGAGGTGCACTCCATACTCGTCGTCCACCACCAAGACAAATAACCTCTGAAGCTCCTTCTAAACGATATCCAGATGAACAGGAGAATGTCAGAATATCTCCAACGCCAAAATTAAATCCTATTCTGCTACCAAATTGTGGGATCCCAGGATCTTCACAAGGTTCAAGATTATACTCTGCAAACAAGAGCAAGTCATCTTTTATGAGAACATGTTCTTTACCAGTCATATATGTAATCCTGCAGTCTAGTAATTTCTGTATATTTCCACCTGAATATCAATACAGGCATCAGATTTTAAAACAAAATTATAATGTGAATGTTAAATTGATAATTAGATTATGTTGAAAGTAAGGCATATTAATACATTCACAATGTTTCAAGAATGCATTACGCAACATGATTTATCATTCTTGTAAGAGCCATAAATAACTCCAGTAAATAAAACAAATTTTTAAAAATTGCATAACAAAAACTAAATAGTTGACACTTCAGCTCATCTGGAATTTGAGTAACAGAAATTAGACTAGCTCTCTTTCCTCCCCTCACTTGATAATGTGTCTTACAGTTTACTGCCATCTTATTCATCATGTGGCACAGAGGTTCACTTGCTTTTAAATTATTGTGCTTAGGAAAAAAATATATAATGCAATTTTTCAGTATATATATTAATCAAAATAATTTAAAGTATTTTTTTCTTTATATAGTATACAGAAAAAAACCCAAAATAGCAAGTTTTTCAGGAGCCAGATATTACTGGTATTTCCTTACCAGAGAAAGAAATATTAAATCCTTCATATGATATTGAAAAATCTGAAATAAACCTCAACTGAGCTCTGAAATTTCCATAGAGACCAGCATTGATTGGTGAAGGAAGTTCTGAGCCGGTCAGACGTGCCAATGGCTGGGTGAAACTGCCATTCTCTGTTATTAGTAAGTAGTCATGATGATCCTCCAAATGAAATGTGTAGAAGGTGAATTGCACACCTATTAGAAAAAGTAGAATTAGATATACATGTCACCCTATTAACATCATGTAACTAAGCCAAAGTTAAAATTCATGCATCGCATTATGAATAATCATTTGGAAAATTAAATAATCAATTTTTTTCTAAAAATTAGTATCTCTCTTGATTTTTGAATTAAAATATCTTTGCAGTAGGTTTTGTTTTGACGTCATATTTAACTTTTGTCTTTAGCTGCAAAATATGGACATCTGATTTATAGAATTTAAACATAGATGCTTCCATTTTTGTGTAAAATTCAATGACGCGCTATGTATATTCAAAAATACAAACAGTTAATGGCAGAATAAAAAAGGTAAGCCTTATTTTTTACAATCACCAGTATCCTTGAGTAGCACCAGTGAAAGAAAATATTATAAACTATATGATCTTAAATTCTAACGACACATCAGTAGCCTCACCAATTCCTCCCAAAAAAAGGGGAGATCTCTAAATAAGATGTGACATACATCAACAGTACAATTTTTTTTGCCAATCATCATACATAAATCACACATGCAGAAAGGAATATATCTCCTGGAAATGCAGTAGCAATAAAAAGACTTAAAGATCAAGACAGACAATTAAATCACTTCTGCATTTTTAACTAAGATTTAGAGCATGATCTTTTGGTAGAATGCACAGAAAAACCAAGAAAAATAAACAGAAGAATCCATTAGCTAGCTTAAGTGATTAGGGATACCTCTAATGTAATGCTATTTTCAGTTTTGAAAATCATGTAAGTTATAAACCAATGATTCAGTCTCTTCAAATATATCTGATGATGCAATACTTAGGATGATCCATTCATATGATTGCGGATTAACACAGCAGATGAATAGTAATGACCTTTGGATACTCTCACGGCCAATAGATATTTAATAGTAAACAGAATTTAATCAAAAAGCAAATAAACAGTTCCCCTTCCTACAGACCCAACACTGCACCACTTGCCCTACCCCTGCCACCACCAGCCCCAAATTTCCCAAACAGGGTAATAAAATCCAAGCTAGTTATAATCTGCTTGACTAAACTGTCTAAATAAAGAAATATAATGCCCCATCAGATGTTGTAGGTTACCTTTTCTAGACCTCATAGGCAGCTTTAGAAGCTCTCAGTAAAATTGTCTGTTATTGTTTTCGTTTGTTTGTTTTTATAATATTTCTGAGGTTGCCTGAATAACATTAAACATTTATGTTAATGCAACTCAATCACACCTGAGAAATACAGCTTGCATGGGTATCTAGAATGCAAGGACACTTGGTTTATAAACCTGGTAAAGGACTTTTCAGGACAGGAAGCAAAGACAGGAAATGAGAAAAGTAATGAATGGTATACACACACACATAAGCTTTAACGAGCAGCATTAAGTGGAAGTACTAACAATGGCCAGATTTCTTATGTTTCTGTCTAATGGCAAATTAAGCGTATTATTGTAATCTTAAAGCAGTTACCTCTTAGTAATTGATGATAATGGGGGAAAGAATTTTATCTTGGGTCTCATGAAAATTAAAAATTTACCATGGAGTATTTGAGGGAATTTGTGAGATTAAGTAAAACTGAAGACATTTTTTTTTTTTAATGGTGGTTGGAGACCTTAAAACTTTTAGTGAGATGTTTTGGGCCAAAGGAAGATAAGGGAAAGGAACATGCTAGGTAAGTGTGAAAAACATGTCAGAAAAGGGAGAGAGTTAAGGCTCTCTAATCCCTGCACCTAACCAGTGCAACCTGTCCTCTATTCTTTTAAAACTCTACTCCTTATTAGTGTGCAAACATCTCTTCTGTCCAGAGAGTGAGCACATGGGTGACCACTAGTGAACATTAGTGTGGACTGTCTGGGGAGCGGGATGAGGTCAGGGGACAACTGGAAAAAGAGCCATTGATCACAGACCAGGCAGAACCTAGTAGGAGTAGAATCTGAACTCCAGGTCCTGGGTCAGAATATGGAAGGTTGGGGGAGCACATGCACGTGCATTTGTGAGTGTTACTTCTAACAGACCCCTTTCCCCTCAGCCTGGATGGAGAAATAGGATTTGGTTGCCTGTGGTGTTCACGTCTGTTTCAGTGCTGCTGGTTTCTATGAGGGCCAATAAGACATTTGCCTCCATCCTTGTTAAGCTGTGTGACCAGCCATACATACTGGCATCTTTAGAATACATGCTTAGTCTTGCCATCAGCTGGACATACAGATAGGAGCAATCAGAGAAAAACTTGGATCTTGGAGACCTTTATCTTTTACTTCCCTTTAAAGAGACTGGAGAACCATTCAGGTTTTTCAAGTAGATAACTCCTTCTCTTCTTAAAACTCCACACATATCACATACTCCCTCTGAATCCAGAAAAACACATTCTTACTAAGTAGCACTGATATAGAAATTACTGGATGCGATTTTTATTTTACGCTTATGGTAAAAATAAATAATCCAAAAGATTTATTCTGGCTTTTAAAAGTTCTTAATTTACTAATTACATGAGCAAAGCCATTCATCTATTTTGATAATTCTATTTATTCTCCCAGCTTGTGTAAAAATAAATTGGGAAAAATGACACACAGAATTCTGGAATTGAGATGAAGTTGCATATCTTTTGAACTAATGTATATAAATACAGCTTTGGAATTAATAAATTCTTAAATGTCTGCATTTTTTTTTAACTTAGTTCATATAGGATGTAGTGTTAATTTCACATGCAAAGAGCTCTTAAAAAAACCCATGTGATATGGATACAGAATAAGACTGAATACCAGCTCATATTTTTTTGCATTTACTGCACTCCAAATTAATTTTGGTCCTTTTTATGCATGCATATACACTGAAACAACAAAATCAGAAATGCCAAAGAAAAGTTTATGGTAGTAACGCAAAATAATGAAATTCCTGTGAATCACAGCTGAGCTTCACTGACTATTGTTCAAACATCACACAAGGTTTAACTCAAGGGAATGTTTCAATCAATTTTGCTGATTGCCATGACATTTCTTAGCAAAACCCCAAGGTATATTACAGCAGTAGCTGTACAATTTGGTTTTCTTCAGAAAATATTCTAATCACATTAATAAGTGCTGTGTGACAGATTGTGTCTTCTCCAGGGAAGAATTTTAAAAGATATATTCAGGTAGATTCTGTCTCATTCTGCCTCACATGCACCTTTTTTATAAGGGTAATATTTAAAATCTGAAATGAAGATAGGAAGACATAATGTGAGATGTCGCTTCTCTGTGTTACAATCCAGACTGTTGGGAGACGGGTTAATTAACTGATCTCATAATAGATCTTTTAAAACATACCACTGACACTTCACACATTTCATTTCACCATATATTTAAATTGCATTCTAATCACAGACAAAATGCAATAATTATTGTCAATAGGTGTTTCCTTTTCTCTTCATTATAGTGATTAATAGACATATTAACTATATTTAAATGTTCAATTCTCTAGTTAATACATTTTAAAAAAAATGAAAGAAAATTATATCAAGTTTTAATAGACACTTAAGAATCATAAGGCTGCTCCACAAGAACACAAATGAAAAATTAATTCTAAAACTTTAGATACACTTGAAGAGTAAAATTAAAACCACATATATTTATATTGCAATGTTGTCATTTAAAACAGTGTATACAAACACAGAAACTGTATTTCCTAGCAATTCAACATATACAGACATAAAATACACGTAATAACTAAAACTATGCATTTAATTACCTGTTATTATGTAATAGCAGTATGAAGTTTTAACATAAAGATGCATGTATCAGAAAGTACCTCACATCATTCTGGAGTTACAAGTTATATACTTTTCTCTTGGCAGTCTGACATGAAACTACAAAACCTTGTAGAAAAAAACTCCAAAATAGTCTTAAGTAAAAATCATCTCACTAGTTAGTAGCTAGTAGAAGATACTCCTTGAGTTTCTGAAGCTGAAATTACACTAGCCATGAAATAGAGCAGAAAATGAGATATCAGAGATATATGAGATATAACAATTTCTCCCTATCATAAAAATAACCCATTTATATGTATGGGATCAATTATTCTAAATGGTAACCATGTAAACCTTAGTCACTCAGTCTCCCCATAGACTGGACATTACATGATGGATGGAGATGAACAGGTACCTTCAGAGGATAGTTCATTCCACCCGCTTTTTTAGGGTGCAATGACTCATATCCTAAAGTTATATGCATTTTTCCATTAAATACAGAAGTGTCCTATTTGACTAGTTCACTGTGACATAGAACTTAACTGATAGAAATTTAAATTAAGTAAGCCTGTGACATTATCATAAAAGGACAGCTATCTTCCTCATGCAGTACAACAGGAAGAGCTTAAAGAATTAATAGCCTTTTGCCGACAAGTACAAAATATGAAGATTTCATACGCTATTTCCTACTCAGAGCAAATACCACTCTCCAGTTTTTTCCAGCAGCTCTTTGAGCAGCATGAATCAAAATGTCCAAGTCAAATTTTGACATTGCATACATGCTTAATGTTTTTTCCTTAATAACATTTCCATACAACAACATAAAAATTACAGAACCATAGGTCATTTAGTTTGGATAGGACCTCTAAAATCATTGAGTCCAGCCACTAATCCAGCACTGCCAAGTCCACCACTAAATGATGTCCTTAAGTGCCACATCACATGCTTTTTAAATGGCTCCAGGGATGACAACTCCCTGGGCAGCCTGTTTCAATGACTGATAACTCCTTCCATGAAGAAATTTTCTCCTAATGTCCGATCTTTGGACATGCTCCAGCATCTCAATGCCTTTCTTGTACTGAAGGGCCCAGAACTGGACACAGGACCACCAGTGCTGAGTACAGAGATACAATCACTGCCCTGGTCCTGCTGGCCACACATTTCTGTTCCAGGCCAGGATGTCATTGGCCTTCTTGGCCACCTGAGCTCATTGCTGGATCATGTTCAGGTGCTGTCAACCAGCACCCTCAGATCTTTCTCCACTGAGCAGCTTTCCAGCCACTCTGCTTCAAGACTGTAACATTACATGACATTGAATCAAACAAGACTACGAGTCTATAGATATGTATGCATACATGTTTCAGTGTATATGTGCTTATAAATATCCATATTTATACTATTATGTCTTCCCCTCTATATTTTATTTCCGCAAATTTGTTTTCCCAGGAGTCTCATTATATATGGTGGATTTTCTTAACAGGCTCATTTAAAATATCATAACATTGAGAATTTCAGCTTTTATTTGTCCCAACTGTTAAGTATTTCTCTAGCTGAGGCTTTAAGAAAAAATGATGAATCACAAAAAAGCTGCTTCATTTTCTAAAAAGGAAAAGAAAATTAAAGAAACCCCCAAAACTTCCCAAAACTTCCCCATTACTTTTCTTCATAATCCTGTTTTTATTTTAGGAGAAATGAAAGAGTTAATAAAATGTCTTTCAAGAATCCTGAAAAATGTGGCTTAATCTGACCTCATTTTTACTGTAGGATTCTGTCATGTATTACTCCATGAAGCTAAACTCTTATTCATCTCTGCTACTTGCCTTCAA
Source organism: Molothrus aeneus (assembly GCF_037042795.1). Lineage (NCBI taxonomy): Eukaryota > Metazoa > Chordata > Aves > Passeriformes > Icteridae > Molothrus > Molothrus aeneus. The sequence goes on along the minus strand of NC_089646.1, from coordinate 139,119,635 downwards.
TTCTCAGATTATAAAGCTTGTGCTGTTATCCAATGACTTCTCAGACAGAGTGCAAGATAAATGACTACAGGTCTAACAGTTTCTTTATACCTTCTTTTAGTCTTTTTTGCTTATCCAGAAGAACAAAAGATACACAGTCCCTTATATTCCCACAACTCTAAAAGCCATGTATCATACCTAGAGGTAACAAAGGCAAATGTAGTATGTGATGTAGCATCACTAAGTTCAGGAGGCTCTTTCACTGTGGATATTTAGAATCAAATTACACTGACACAAAGGCATCACTTGGTAATAGGAGAGACGACTCTTATTACTGGAAGAGCTGGAGCAATAATTTTGAGAGACACACTTTACCACTTTAATGTTTTAAGGACTTTTAAATGGGACACTCAGTCAGAGTGATTTAACATCTAGATGAGAAACTATCACACTACTTGTACAAAATAGAATAAGGGGATCACAGACCAGCACAGTTCTCTTTATCTGAAGTCTTATTTTTATGTTATCAATAACTCTTTCTTAGAGGAATACATCATCAGCATACTTTGTCACATTTTTCATGCCCTCACAGAGAACACTGATGAAATTCAGAATCGAACTTGCCTTCCTTCTTCTCTCTTTCATTTCTTTTTCTGTATTCTCTCCAGTGTTACAATATAATTCTCCTTTTTTTGTTCTTACCAGCTTACTCTATTTGTATTAAATTTCTCTTGCGACATCTATCTCTGTCTCCTTCCTCTAACATTAAATCTTACACTGCTCTAGCTCTTTCCACCCATAGTACAAGAGTCACTCCCATATTTAATATAAAATACCAACAAAAACCTAAAAGTATGATCCATCTCATCTAGTACCAAAACCTCTCATTTGAAAGCAACTAGGACACGTTTTTTTTAGGAAACTTTGCTACCTGGAAATACCAGCTTCCATTTGTGTCCTAAGCATTATTTAACCTCTCAGAGAAGAGCTAAAATCCCTATTACATTTTTTCCTGAAATCTGACTTCAAGAAATAACCACCTCTTCCTTAAAAGCCATCTGTCCTTCAGCTTCTGTGATCAGCCATTATATAATTCTTTCTCACTGATTTTTCATTCTGTGGGAAGTGTAAGGGCCTAGTCCAGTTCTGGAATTCTAGGAATTACTACAAGAAAATTAAACAAACCCAAAAATCAGCAATGCAAATCCAAGTGCTTTGGTGCTAACCTAGGTCTCCTTCTAGAGCAGAGAATACTGGCCTTACATACTAAAAAAAACCAAAAAAACAACAAAGAACCAAAAAAAAAGTGGAAAAAGAGAAAAGGATTTTTTTTACCTTTTCCATGGGTAACATCCACAGTCCATGTGCAATTCAGTGAATTTGGATATAGATCAGGATAACCTGGGGATAAAATTGTTCCACTAGGTCCTCTAACATCTCCACCACATAAAGCTAGAAATAAAGAAAATAATAACAATTACAATAATAATAATAAAATAACAGAAAACATACAGATAAGAGAAAATGTGAGAGAACATACCTAAAAATTTCTGCCTTTAAAATTGTTTAAAAGTAATTACTCAAATGATTTAGCAATTTAAGATATGACTAAAGGCCATTTTTATACCATAGAAAAAGAAATGAAATCAATTATTAATTTTTGTTTAATACGCATAAGAAAATCAAAATCAAGTTTCATTAGCTGTTTTTTTCAGGTTTCTGGAGTCTCTGTGAAAATTGTTAAGTTCAGCAGAGAGATGAAGGCAGATGATAGAGAGCCAAACAATATCACTTAAACAGAAGCCAAGGCTGGAGAGTCAAAATGGTGCATCTTGGCTATTGAAGAATTATTTACTTAAAATATTTGTGCAGGGAGGGTTGACCTGATTTCATGAATACAATTATAATTATTGGTTATGTGTTTATAGCTGTGATGTTATAGCTAATGACAAATTCCAGTACAAGAATAAGCATTTCTATAGTTTCATTAGCAACTTTATAAAAGTAATCGCTAATTGAGCAATACAAAAATTAAATTACAGCTTTAGTTAATGCAAAATACAAAAATTTAGTCATTACAACACTGGCAAAAATGTACAGCCCAATGATCTTCTGTTCCAGGGTTTTTGAAATACAACATTAATCAGGTAATTTTAGTGAGGAAGAGTCTTGCATTTTAGGATTATCATATATCAATAACAGCTATTAAAATTCAGTACCAAGTCATTACATCAGAGTTCTCTGAATATAGGTTATCTCAGAAGGGCATACATTATAAAACAAATTACTAGTTCTATTTTTTTTTTCTCAAGGTTAAAAGCATCTATTCCTTTTATTTTCCTTAGCCTAATTATATGCATTACTGAAATTATTTCACAGAAATATTTTAGAGTAAAAGCAATGAACTATTGTCACCAGTTTCAGGTCAAATAATCTAGACCATTCCAGCAGTTGATTGCAGCTCTCCCTAAGAGCAGTCCTTCCAAAGTAATTAACACAAATTCTTCTCTTATCTTTAGAAGATGTTAAAGGTTCTTCAAAGGCACTTTTGAAGAGATGTAAATGGCAGCTATTTGTCTGTAACTCCAGTTGATACAAATATCAAAACCTCCTCTTGTTCTGTAAGCAGTCACTCAACTATTTCTTGCTCATGTCTGTGCTTCCCACCCTGCTGCCACAGCAATGAGGGTGAGGGAAGGAGCCTGTCAAAAGTTGGAGGAGTAATGCCTCTTTCTGAAATGCTGCCCCACCTGCCCAGCTGGTTTAACCTGCTCCTACCCCTCCTGAAACATCTGTAGCACCTCCTAAGGCAGCACTCAACAGCATGACTTGTAAAGGGGGGAGAAGTTTGGCCTCTCAGTATGTGCTCAAACATTACATACTTCAGGAGTAAGGTGCTGTGAGTAATTTGCTGCATCATGCTGTTTCTTCTCCTATGTCTTGATAGTTATCCTGCTTATGGCAATTTCTACTACACTTTGATGGAGTAAATGATTGAAGTTATACTCATTATGCTTTTGCTGTTATTGTTATATATTTGAGAATGAATATATGGACATGTCACAATCTTCTGCTTAGATGTAAATTCATAACTGATTTGAGGACACAGAAGAAAGGGAATCAAGAGAATATCCAGAATGTACCTTCAATCTCACCTTGTACCTAAGCAGACATTTGTGTCAATGAAATACATTGCATTTTCCAGACATTTCAGTAGCACTGTGGCATGTTTTCATAGAGATCAATTATTTTTCATAATGAGGTTATGGCACTGCATATCATCATTGTGTTCAGGGCACTAAAGGAAGTATACATTTAATAAGCCTTATTTTATAAACCGGAAATGGAATTTCATCCTATATACTAGGTTGAAGGCTGCCCTGTCTTGCCTAGCTAAAATTTGTTTGGTCATTCTAACTAACTATATTTCTGTTTTAAACATGCTTACTTGTCTGGATAGCCTCATGATTGCTTTGTATGTGCTATTTCTCCTGCCAACTTTCTAGCCTTTGTTGGCCTAATTATAAGATGGAAATTTGCAAATCCAGTACCACAGGCTGAAATAAGACATTCTAGGACCACATGTGCTCAATCTCTTCAGTGTTGCCACAGGCAAATAACCTCCTTCCATATTAATTTTCCTCCTCACTTCTCTGATGAAGAGACAGTGAAGGCAAATACTGCCACCTTCTAATCTGATCTTGCTATATTTAGACACTAGCAAAATGCAGCCAAGGCTGTGACAGCATATTATTGGAGCTCCTGATGGTAACTATCTACTTCATCCATTAAATAATAAATACAGCCAGTTTTTATAATCATGGGCTATAGACCAAATAATATATTTTACAGGAGGTGTTTGGAAAACATTTCAGGAATGCAAATAGTGACAAAACATCTATGGCATGCCATCAGGCCTTCAGTGTAACTCTGTGAAGGCTAGCAGATGGCAGAAAAAGGCATCAAGGGAGCAGCCTTTTAGAAAATAAAGCCAAGCTGACAAATCTGAAATCCTAGATGTGCAACTGGCCCTGATAAGATGGCTAACAGCCCAAGCATGTAATATCACTACTAGTATCTGACTGTTTTTCAGAGTGCAAAGGAAAACAGGAGCACGTAAAAATAAGAACAGCAAAGGATAAATACACATATTTCCAAATTCTACCTTTCACTTTATCTGATTACCAAGATGGAAGCTAGGAAAGAGTAAAAGTAGAATGAATACTTAAGGAAACAACTGAGGTACTACTTTTGATTTATAATGTGGAAAATGGAACATTATGTTAACACACCAACTAATTTTTTTTACGCAGTCAGAGAAGTTGAATCAAGACATGCCTGCATTACTGTTTTCCAAATAGTATGAATCAAAATAAAAAAAAAATTAAAAAATGTAAAACAACAACTAAAATGAGAATAAAAGAACAAAAGAGTAAAGAGAACAAAATATAAAAGTGGTTTTATGAAATACAGATTGGTAAGTGGAAGTATACACTGTGGTGATCAGAAATGATGTAACAATTTAAGAAGCAAGTTTTGGATAACTATGAATGAGGATTCCAATTTAATAGTGGAGTTTGGTTCAGATGTTCTGCTGAAATAAATTCTTACAATATTCAGTTGAATACTTACACTCTCTTTTGTTGCAGCTGCATTTATTTTGCTCAGTAACATGATCAGCCGCAAAAAAAAGTGACAACAAGCAAGCCTAGCTTAGGAAATGGTTCCATATATACTTTGAAAATAATTTTTGGCCCAAATAATTTCAGAACTTTTAGTCAGGCTACTTGTGTCTCAGTGGGATACATGCAGGCCATGTTTCATGCCAAAAATACATTAATAATTGTAATAAAAGCACTTGACTTTTGTCATTCATAGCAAAGTTCCACTTCAGACCATATTTCATGCTACTATAAAACTGTTATAGGAAATCAATCTTGCAATACTAGAAATAGCCTTATAATTTTCAGCCTAAATTTATTCATAGTCTATTTTTACCCATTTGATCTTCTGCTAAACTGTCATTATATTGTATTCCCTCTTGGGGTCTCACTTGGGAAGGCTAGCAAACCATGTAAGAATCTATGATTTTGGATCAGTAATGAGACAGGATTTTTTAAATCTACTTCAATAAGATATGGTTTCCATCTCTACGACCCTGCATTAACAATTGCAAGTACTTCGCTGTCTTGTCACAGCATCTATGCCACAGAAATATATTTCTAGGACACTTCACATTACATTATGACGTGTTTTCTCATATTTATTTATTTGTGTTTTCAATTTTATTCACATGCCCTCTGTTCTGGTTTTAGCACATTCTACTTTAGAAGTCAGTTTGTATATTCTCTTCCTACACAGGGTCATCCTGTATAGCTAGCTTAACACTTATTCACAGAAAACTCTCTTAAATTTTGCTTTTTATAACCATCAGGAAAATTCAATAACCACTAATTATGTTGCTGTCACCTGAGATCTACAAATACAATTTATAATCTATGTAAAACTAGTTTGTTTTCTTGTGATAGAAGTAAGTCTCAGAGTTATGAAAAGTATAGTGATATGAAATGTCTAGAAATCTGGTTATGAGAGGAAGGGGGTCCCTGTCAGAGAATGAAATATTATAGTTTATGACTGAAATATTGTAGTTTATGATTTAAACATTTTCATGAAGGACTTCTGAAACTGTATTACAAAAGCTGCAGAGAAGATCACCATACCCTGAATGGGGGTCTGAGAGGCCCTACACCATTCGCTGATGAAAACAAGTTGTAGTAACAACTCAGGGCTGGCTGGGGACATTCACAAAGCACAAGCCTGGTACCTTCAGGGTGGAGACCAGAGCCCCAGGGCTATCAGCTGCCAGGCTCACAGACCCTCACAGCAAAGGGTGGGGGAGAGAGGCTTTGGGTGTGTGTTGGAAAGGCCTCTGGTCAGAGGCAGTGTCTCCACCCTCCGCTGTGCAGAGGAGCCTGGCTGAGCAGCCCCTTCCCCCGGGGAAAAGCTCATCCACAGCAGAGGGGGTTCACAGAATATACAGAAGAGACCTTAAAGATCATCAAGTCCAACCCATGCCCTAACACCTCAACTAAACCATGGCATAGCCCATCAAAGGGGGTCCCCAGACCCTGCACCAGAGCACCAGAGATGGTGCAACAGACCCTCAGTGTTGCAAGGACAGTGTCAAACTGGCCTCCTGCAAGGGAGGCACAGGGCATTCCCGCCTGCCCAAAGCGTGGATTAACCCACGGAATTCTGCACTCTTCAGTGTGGTGCGGTGTGTGGCAGCCACAGGGGACCCTGACCACCAAGGAGACCAGATGGAGGGGAGCAATGAGACATAGCTGGGACCCTTGGGTGGGTGGTATGCTTCTACATAACCCCTGTCCTCCCTTCCTTCCTTCCTTCCTTCCTTCCTTCCTTCCTTCCTTCCTTCCTTCCTTCCTTCCTTCCTTCCTTCCTTCCTTCCTTCCTTCCTTCCTTCCTTCCTTCCTTCCTTCCTTCCTTCCTTCCTTCCTTCCTTCCTTCCTTCCTTCCTTCCTTCCTTCCTTCCTTCCTTCCTTCCTTCCTTCCTTCCTTCCTTCCTTCCCTCTCTCTCTCCTTTCTCTTTGCCTCTTTTACTATTAAATTAAACATATCAATTCTTTGCCACCAGCCTCTAACCTCATTTGGTTTTAATCTTGGTTTTGGGTATATTTTGAACCTTCATAGTTCTTTCCGGTTTATACATAGAGACTTCTCTTTCTTTAATCCTCTGGGTTTAAATCAGATCATAACAGTCACCATATCCAAAAAGAACAGAAAATATGAATAAAATGTATGAGATAGATAAATAGATAGATAGATACAGATTCATATAAATGTATTTTTGATGCATTTCAACCGAGTGTTCACTAGTAATTCACTTAAAAAAATAAAATAAAACCTGTTTTACTTTTTTAGCCTGATTGATGATGGTGATATCTGTGAAATTAGCATTTTTTACATTTTCAAATGGTATAATCTATTATTTTCTTATGTAAAGATTTTTCAAGAGACTAGCCACAGATCACCACCCGCAAGTGAGACACTAACATAAAATGATGTTATCACAATTTTCTCAGGAAAGATAAAATTCTCTTAAGAAGAAGAAAAGCTTTCAGAAAAAAACAAGAAAAAAAACAACCACAAACTTTTTTGCAGAAGTTCAATTTGTTGTAAGTACACATAATTGGAAACTATTTGGTTTTCAGAAGTGATGGAAAGAGAAAACACACAATTATAATTGATTAGTAATAACAATTAGCTTTAGATTTGAAGCATCATCAAAGAAGACTAATAACATAGGCTAGTTTAGAAAGGACTGCAGAGAGAAAAAAGGAAAATCTATTTATATGGAAATATCTCTGTGTGTATATAAGTCTAAATACAAATATATGTGTGCACAAACACACAGAGGCCTCATTACATTAATTTGTTTAATTGACTCTAACTTCCATCTACAAATGTAATTCTGAGATGATTTTCATTTATTGTGCAATTGGATAAGAAAAGTGGCATATAGAATAGACTAAATTTATTGAAACTGAATTAGAGCTTGAATCTAATATACTGTGCTTTACAGACCAAGTAACTTCAGCATTTGTCTTCCCTAATTATAGAAAATGTAATGTATCTTAAAATGGGATGTAGTTCAGTTGGGGTAAATAAATAAGGATATGGACATCAAATTAACATACTCAGCTGCAAGAAATAAACCTTAGACTTATATTATGCAAGAGATTCATTTAATATAAACTAGTGTAGCCTAGATTACTCACAATATAAACTTGCATTTTGACCTTCTCATTTAAATCTAAAATAGACCAGGCACATGGGAATGGTAGAGATGCAATACAAGCAGTGTTTTCTCAGCAAAGCTTGTAACCATCTGTTTTACCTCTTTGTTTATCTGGGCAACATCAAACACATAATGAAAAATTTAGTTTACGCTCCTTCAAATAATAGAATTTCAGTCAACACCATGTTCTACTTTGAGGAGAAACTTGCTTTAAGAATTCTAAAATTTTTTGTCTTATAGTCATTTCTTCAAAACACACCCACTCATGAGTTGCCATGACCTATCTGCACAATTACCATGGTCTGTCTCCACATCACTACACGATATAATTATAAAAAAAGAGATGCAGTTATCAAAAGAGCAAACAAAAAAGAACTTGTCTCTTCAGAAACCATCAGAGTAACATTCTGAATGCACTGATGCATGTGATCGTGACTGATGTGTTTGTTAGTGGTATGATTAATACAAACCCAAACTCATAATTTATGCAAAGAACAGCCCATTTAGCAAATTCCCTTTTTTGCCTGGGGTGCAAGGACTCTGGATTGTTTTAAAAAACATTCCACCAGAGAAGAAATTCAGCAATTATTTTGCTGAAAATTACATCAACCATAAACTGACTACATTTAGTAGAATAAATGTACTCAATCCTACTTTTACAAAATATTTATTGAATGGAAAATCACCATTTAGCAATGTGCTCTGGAGAAAAAGAAACCTCATTCACCTAATGAATTGCATACTAGTTCAGCATCTTTAGGAAGAAACTGATTATAATATGTAAGTTTATTTCACAACAGAGCACAGTATTCATAAGGAGTGTGCTTACTTGTTTGTTTTACATGGTTAGCACCTAGTGCTTGTCACCATTAAAAAACACATCCTAGTTTTGTGGTCTATTCAGAAAAATATCATCCCCTTGACTGCAAATTGTGGGAACCCTGCAATTCTTCATTGCAAGAACCTGACTGAGATGTAGAATCTTTCATAAAACAGACTCGGAGAACTACAGAGGGCCGTTTTCAGCAAAGTGATTATTCACATCCCTTTCTATTACCACAGATTTTGAGAATTATCATAATCTGACATCTTCAACTTCCTGAACATAAAATCCCAAAGCATTTCCTAACTAAACAATCTGAAGGCCAAAGAAGTCCCTATCATTTTCTTAAGAAAGTAATGCAGTGGGAATGAGTACTCTTCCATATGGCAAATCACACATAATTCAATGAGCTTCTGTGTCAGTCTTCATTCAAATCTTTCTTTCAAAATTATTGTGCTGAGACACTAAGAACTGTATTAGAAAAAATACAGTATCGTGTACATTCTGTAGCTCATCAAAGCTCAGGAGACTTTCTCTGGTTAAATACTAGAAATTAAATGGTTATATTACTCCTGAAAACATTTTTAACATGAAAAACATGCACCATGCTGCAAAGAGGGAAACTGTTTTAAGAAGTAAATATCTCAAATAATGTAACTGAATGAACATTACAATTCACTTTCTTAATAGTACATATAAATAGTACATATAAATGATATGACCCAAACTGGGAAAGCATTAAATGAACAATTCAAATTACAAGAGATGACTGAAAATGTTAAATAATTTTTCAGATTTAATGATATAGTGGAGACCACTTTTGTCTGGTTTAATAATCATCAGATATAATGTGGTCCTAATAAATTTCCACAGTGATGGAAGGGTGTGAAGTTCTGTTAACAAGCTATAAACAGAGTGATCATCGTGAAACAGGAGAAAATGAAGTTTCTGAGTCAGGAGCAAATGAACTTAATTTCATGGGTTTTATGTCAGCAATCTCTGTCCATAGATGGATACCCAAACACAAATATTTTTAAGCTGTAATAAGTTCTTTACAACCAGATATACACAAAGTTTGCAATCAGTTAGCTCACAGTTACATAAATTCAGATAGATATACCTTCAGTAATCTGCAGGATTAAATAACTATATATTATTCTCTGTTTCATATGTCTTATCACAGAGATATATGGCATTTATTTTCTCTAATTACTCTTTTACTTTCCTAAAAATATAGGTTTTACAGGCCCTGGCATTTAAATAATTTTGACTAATAATAGTCTGGCAAAACTTGTATAACTTAAAGTACTCTGTATTGAATCTGTTCATCCTTACCATCACAAGTTGGGAGTGGGTGACTCCACCAGTGATTTTTTTCACATAGTAAAGGCTCCTCATGACTGAGCCTATAACCTGGATCACAACTAAATGAGACAGTGGAACCTATAGAGAAGTCATGTCCATAACGACGTCCGTGCACTGGTATGCCAGGATCCAAGCAAGAGTAAGTATTAACAGTTACACCTAGATTAAAAAAAAATTAAAAAAAAAAAAAAGAAAAGAAAGTAATTAAACAAAGGACCTATAGATTTTTTTAAATTAATTTAAGTAATTGGTTGTGATGGCTGTGCGGTGAAGGCTTCATTATCTCACATTTACAGTGCATTATCTTTCCACTGTTCTTCTCGGTGTTACCATTAAATGATACTATGGATCACAGTTTGAATCCTGCCATTGTTGTAGAGAAAAATAAGAAAACTATCCCATAATTTACAGGATATTTAGTTTGATCCTGTCTTAGTAACATTAAATGATTTTGTACCCGATGCTGATATTAAAAAGCTTTGATTATCACTCAAAATTTTGATTTTCAGCCTTTATTTTTTCCTGAACAAAATTTACTAGCATAGCTGAAATTGGTTACATTTCTTCTGATATTTATATTTTAAATATTTACATAGATCAATTATTTACATAAATCATACTCATACCTAATGTTATTTGATGTATGAGACATTGAGAAGATAAAGAATAGCAGAAAAGAATAAAGAGAAGTTGACTTGTTAAGGGATTTCAATGTGTGCTAAAAAATTAAGCCTTTTAGATTATTTCCCAGAGAGAAGTTCATATACAAAGCTTATATAAAGAAGTCCATTATAAAATAATAATGAAAAAAACTCAACCCTCTACAGATAGTACTGAAATTAGTAAATTACTAGAAGTATTCAGTGCAAAAATTTTATGCATGTTATTCCTTTTATTCCTACATAGAAGTCATAAAAATCTTTCATTACAAAGAAATTCATTGTGGAAAGATATAATTAGCATAAAAGTTATGAGCATATAAAAGATATAAAAAGCTTTCAATACAATATTTGAAGGGAGAAGAAATGATGAATAGGAGACCACTGATCATTATTATTCGTTTTTCCAAAAAAGGAAAGCAGAATTGGATTGTCCTGGATAATGCAAGATGAGAAACCAGTAAGAATTAAGCAAAAATAAAATGAATACTAGACTTCTATGTATAAACAGGGGCTATTAAACAGAAAAGAAAATACTGAAAATTGTGTATTTTGTGTACCAGGGGTAAGAATATATATTTTCCAAGCTCTCTGATAGTATAAATTTAGCTTTTTTGTCCACTAGTGTAGAGAACTGTGGGGTGTGGATCACTTTTACAAAAAAGAGGATTTTATAATGAAATTCAAGAATTTATTTATAAAGAAATTTCAGGTTTCCTTTCCAACTTTATTAAACTGAAACTGTTAATTATTTGTAATAAGTGCAGATTTTCTTTTTTTGCTTTTCACATTCCCAAAGTATAATTTCTACCATTTAACATTCAGTCTTTCTAGGAATTTAGTGTCTTGGTGGGCAATCTTAATCTAGTGTTCCTGATGTGTTAGGATAGCCTTCTTTTAAACTTCCGAATGGATGAAAACCTAACAAAATCATCACTTTTTCATAATGCAGGAGATTATACAGATAGACATTTGTGCGTGAATGCTAGGAAAGGTAACAATTTTGGTATAATATGAAATTTTTTTTTCTATAAAAAGCCTGAATTTAACATTCACTGGAGTTCAAATCAATCCAAATTTTATCTGGCAATATCTCCCCTATGCATATTAGTTTTAGTACCCTTATAGTGGCCAGGAATAGTGAAAATTGCAAAAAATAATGTTAAAAATTAAGAACATCTGGAAATTTTTGGTAATAACTCCAACAAGTACAAGCAACATGCCAATAACCTTTACAAAGCAAATAAGATAGCAATTATGGTAAAATATTATTTCTCATATAAGTAGGAATTATTACAACAGAAGTTATATTTAGAAAGACAAAATGTAAATTGAATTATAGTATTTCAACATAGGAATTTTAATAATTAATGAAGTATGAAATCTTACAGATACTTTCTGCAACATACTTTACATGACTAAAATAAGGACAAAAGAGTATTTTTATGTCAGAAAAAAAAATCATATAGGCAAGTTTTTAGAATCCTAAAAATCCATAATCAACCAATTCCGTTTCTTGATTTTCAGATCATTATGAAAACTGCATTTTCCCCTATGTTCAGTTAGAGCTGCAGATACATCAACCAGAACACTAATTCAGTTTTTTTCTTAGTTTTTCATAATCTTCCTGATCTCATGCCATTTTACATGCACAAAAATGCATTGTATAAAATTTAAGAATATTAAGACATAAAAGCAGCCTCCAGAAGAAAGGCATTTACTTCTCATTCTCATCTTTTGATTCTTAATGCATAGAGCAGTACATCAGTGACATTAAATATAAATAAAATTAGTGGTCATCTCTGTTGCACTTTAACATTACTAAATCTTTCTCAGATTGGGAAGTAACAGGAATTTAGCCAATCTGATATCTGTACATGACTAGGGTAAGCATTGAGAGGGAGGGGAGATCAAATAATACAACATAGAAGTACTTACTTTCATAGTGAATTTTGAATCCATTGTTAGAACGACTGTTATCAGTTGTAAAGAGAAGATACATGAAATTGCTACTGCTAAACAGAAACTGTGGGACCTGTGTACCATTGTAAGAACCCAGAAGTGGAGATAATAGGTTTGGTCCATCATGAACTTCTAAAACATCGTAATTCAGTTCAGTCTGAAATCTGGAATTGTGGAAAAACACAGAGGCACAAATTTAACAGACAGTTAAAGCAAATTCAATAAACACATATTTTTTAAACTATGCACCTTTCCTGAAAATATTTTTTCTCCACATATCTATTATATTAATTATCCTATATATATTAATAATCCTATATAATTTATACAATAATAAAATTTCAAGTTAATTCCTTCAAAAGATGAGAAATAAATTTAAACTCCTTGAGCTGGTTTGTATGGCAGGAAACAAAAGCTAAAACAGTTTGTTAATGAATATTAACAATTAAAAATTCATATGCTATTTTATAATAATATTATTCTTCTTTTTCAATAAAAAATTAAGTTATATAGAGGGCATATTGACGCATTTGGCAAAAATATCAAGGTACTTTGTATCATCAATAGCTCATATTCTTGAGTTCCTACCTTACAATCATCTATAAGCAGGAATAGAATTATTTGACTCAACTCCAGTGGCTTTCTGCCAGCTGAGACTCAGTCCAAAGTAGTGACAGAAGTTATTTGACACAGGTAAAAATCCCTTTTAGAAAGCACTAAATACAGTATGTGTGCTCTCCCTATCAAGGAAAGCTGAGTGTGATAGTGCTGCTAGATATCTCCTTGCTTGTCTTCTTTTAGATGGTATCAGCAATTCTAAACACCTGTTTGGTGTTTTGACAGTGGTTTATCTCTTTCTTGCTATGACAGACTTTAAATCAATCATAACGCTTTATAATGGACTCTGATGGATTACTGAAAGACCTTTCCAGAATTAAAAAGCAACAATTAACAGCAGGGTCTTACAACAGCCCTTAGATAGTCTTAATTCTTGCTTTGATTTACTGAGACATCTAATTTAGCTTGGTGAAATCCATTCAAAGAACTGTGAGAGTAAAGCCAGTGTACTGAGGAACTCGATATTTCAGTATTTATGTCCCATGAGTCTGAGCCTAAAGATCTAAAGGAGTCTGGCAAAAGACAAGAAGACAAATTAAACCTACAAAACATGTATTTTCTTTTATTGATGTTCTGCTCCCACTAAATAACATATAAAAGAGCACAGAACTAAAGTGATAAGGAGTTACAGAAATGAAGTGGGATAATCCTAGAAGCAGGAAAACTGAAAATTTTGGGTTTTGTTAGCTCCCCCAGTAACTTGTAATGACATCCTGCTGAAAAACTACTAGGCAATAACTTGCTCTTTCCCATATTTTCTTTTTTTTGTCTTTTTTTCCAGCAATCCATACAACACTGGAGAAATCTTGGAAACAGATCATTTAGTCTTGCTCAACTTTCTTAGCACCTATATCAAAAGCATACTTGAGACAGAAGGTGTTAAAAGCCATGGATCTCATAAATGTAATGCAACTAAAGTCAAGTTGAAATTAAGTTGAATCTCCAAAGACATAAAGGAAATTCTCTGAAAACTACTTAGACTATAGCACCACAAATATCAGAAAAAATATGAAGGTGAAAAAAATTAAAAATCACCCATGAAAGAAAATGTAAGAACTATTTTTAAGTGAGAGGAACTAGAACAAATTTGAAGAAGGCATTATGTTCAATGCTTTTGCTTGGTCATTTAGCTCAAAAACTGAAAAAAATTCATTTATAAATCTCAGGCTTATATCAGTTTTTCCTTCAGTATCTTTTCCCTTGATGCTCAACATATCTGCTATATTTGCATACTTTTTTTTCCTCAATGTAACAAAACAGTAGAGGCTTTTAAGAAACTGAATAAGAAATACCCTATGCTCATGCAAGACCCTTCCAATGTTCTTTCCTACTTAGTTGATCATTATTGTTAAATTAACCTGGATGTCTTAATTGCTATGTCACATCTAATCTTATGAAGGGCTCACAAGAAGACAGGAGTGAAAAATGTTTTAACACAGGAGATCCCATATACACTTTTTTAGGAGGCCTTATTTGAATAGATAAAGGTGCCTGAATATTTATAACACACATCTTTGTTTCTAAGAGACATCCTTATCAACTCATTGCAGTGTCAGGATTTCCTGCTGCACAGTAAATACTCAATAGACAAACGTGACTAGTACCCCAATCAGTAGTTTGCTATCAGCATCTCTCACATTTAAATACTCATAATTAGGCTTCATGATAAACACTTCATTACAATCAAGAATGGCATTGCCATTTCTCACTTCTGTCATTTCAATTGAGCCTAAAAAGATTCTGATTTATAACAAAATATCAACAGATTATCTATCTTAGATAATTCCTTGTAGAACAGGAATAAACATTTTAAAAAATACATGCACAATCATATAAAAATATATGAAAAAGTTTTACTTTTTGCATGCCAAAAGCAAAAAATTAATAGTAATTTTTATTTGATTTGTCTGTAGATCTTCTTTTCTCATGTCCATCTCCTTAGCACAGGAATGGTTTAGCATACAGTCATGGAATGCAGTACCTCACTCCTATCCAATGTGGTAAGAGAGAAGATATAGGAAGGTAGGAAGATTAAAAGGAAACTACTCTGTGAGTGGGAAACTTAAAAAATCCAAATTATTATTTAAAAGGTATAGATATGTACAATAAATATTTGTCACTGACCAAGAAATTCAAAATCTTTCAAGCATCCTCACATATTGTGGAAATTTTGGTATTTGCACCAATAAAGGCTATAAAGAGTATGTGTGTTTCTCAGGACAAAGTTAAAAGGCAAAGAAATAGGAAAAATATGAGGGTTTTTTTTAATCATATAGGAAAGTCATTTGGCTATAGTTTTAAAACTGTGTATTTCAACAAAATTATCCTTTTCTCTTAAGAAAGTGCAGCTGAAAATTTGCAAGCAGAAGCAGCAGAACAAGAATAGCCAAGACAAGAATGAGCCTTTAAAAAGCTAATGCATAAATTACTCAGAAGGCAAATTTAAACTATGTGGAAAATAATAATGTCTAAGTAAATAACATAACAGTAGTTAACAAAATGTTTTCTTTCATTACAGTATAAAATTTTATTCCATCATTTAATTTATGAAAAACTTTTTTCTTTGCATCCAGACACATAACTATATATATCTAAGTGCATCTGTGTGAACATACATAGATGTATTTTTAAGTGTACTTCTGCCAGAAATACATAAAAATACATGTTTATCTGCAAGTGGGGCCTCTCTGGAGTGCTGCATCTGAGCAATATGCGTACCAGACCAGTTCTGACAAGTGACAAGAGTGTCAAAAATGAGCAGCAATGGGAAAAAAGTGTCATAAAGAGGATAGAAGTTTTCTTTGTGATCCAAAGAGACCACATCTTGTTCTTTTTTGATCTTTCTTACAAGAGTAATAGAGATTGTGCAATTTTATGACAAGGCATTAATGTATTACAAACAAAAACTGTATGCAAGAGAGTGTCAGATTTAGTAAAACTCAGGTGCAAAGAAAGAAAATGCAGCTGGCATTGTATTTTGCAAATATAAAGGCAAATGCTTTTTACTTTGAAATGACATTCCACATCAAATATGTAGTTTAAATGAATTGCTGAATTAAAAATCAACTATTTGAAATTATAATTTTCTTTTCAAAAACTTAAAATAAGTTTCAGCAGGAGGGAGTTATTCAATTTTTTATTGTAGTCTAATTGGCAAAAATTCGGTAAATCATAATTTTAAGTGATACACTTAAATTAAAGTGATTTTGGAAGACTAGCTTTCATGTTATAGTAAGGTTAGAAAATAAGTAAAGTGTACATAGTACATGTCCTTTGATTGTTTATATTGTCCCATGTAAATTTTATTATAGAGTAAGCTATAGTAATAAAAAAAAGGTTTCAAAAATCTTATCACAATGACGAATTGTACGAAGAGAATATGAATTTCATCCCTTGCTAAAAAAAAAAATCTTTGAATTATATTAAAATTAAGAAATGCCTTCTTTAAGTCAACTGTGAGCAGGCCTAGTCAAAAAATGCTGCATAAATATAAACTGAAAAGTACTTGTATGATATTTGTACACTATAATTTTGATCATCAATGGCATTTTTTTACTGGGTTGTCATCTAATTTTTTTTAATATTTACGATTAAAAATCATCTAAAATATAAGAAGAATAGCATTCTTTATTGCATTTTTTGTCTTATTTTCTGCTAAATAGTTCAAATTAAATGCCAACATCTTGCTACCATGAGAAATGTAAGATGCTTCAGCACATTTCAATCCTTTGAATAAGGAAGGGACCTTAATGACAGACATCAGTCTAGGAAAGGTGGAATGCTGCAGTAATTTGGGGACACTGGAACTCCATCCTTAGAGCACACAGTCCTTTCCCAATAGTTCAGCTGATATGATAATTAAATATTCAGAGTGGGGAAAATTATGACTGCATTTATTTAGTTTTCACAGCTGATTCAGATTTTCAGAGTTGACGATTACATATTTTGAAGGAAGAAAAAGAACTTAGCAATTAAAATTCATCGTAGCAATATAGTTAAAAGCAATTGAAACATGCTAATATTTAAAAACAGACATTTTTTACTGGGCTAGACAAGTTTAAGTATGGGTAAGAAGGTAGAAATTTCAAAAGCTTTTCAGCATATCACAGTGGAAATTACACTGAAGGTAATATCTGTGCTCTGAAGGAGTTTCCAAAAGTCCTACGTGATAATAAATTTACTTGTTTTTAGAGATAATGCAAATTAATGTTATGATAAAGCTAACAACTCCTGTTTCCTGATAAAAATTGGAAAACATGAAGTAAGAAAAACATTAGCCAAGACCTTTCGAATGTAATTTTGATAGAGTGTCCAGGTTCAGCTTCTATCACCCACTCACAATTCAAGGAATCTTTATAATACCCTGGCCAGCCTGGAGAGAGGATTACTCCACTTGGAGATGAAAAATGCCCACCACATGGAGCTAAAAATGAAACAAAGAGAAAGGTAAATAGTATGATTTATTAGGCGCAATTCATATTTACCAATTGCAATAAAGGACAATTAGAATGAACAAATATTGAAAACCCAGTTGCAGCAAGATGCAGTTGCGTCAAACTGACAGGCTCTGAGGTGTTCAGAATTAGATGTAGATAACTGAATTAAGACCTTAAAAAGATGAAATAAACTGCTCAATAATTCTGAAAAAGGTTTTTTCTCTACTGTGTTCTTATGTGCATAACACATTTTCTGCATTAAAGAACATCAAGAAAACACAGTCTCTACAAAATATCATTATTTTTGCTTTTAATTGTGAGCAGAGAGTCTTGAAAAACTTGCTGAAGTTTCAGCTGAGTTTAAAGCTAGAAATCAGTGAACTGTTATTTTAAATTTGACATCATGGAATCTACTGTCATACCACATATGTTTTGCTTGGCATGTTAGCAGTTCAAATTACTCATTCATGAAAAAGACATACTTATCATTCTTCTTACCACACTTACCATTAGTTGATATTTTTTAATTGGAAAATATATATCAATATTGCAATATATACTTCTGCAAGCAGTACTCATGTAGAGGGGAAAGATCACCAGCTTCAGCCTGCTCAATAGTTTGCCTTATCCATCCCAGGATACCACTGACCTTCTTTGCATCAAGGACACAGGTTTGAGCTGGTGTCCATGAGGACACCCAGGGCCTCTGCCATTCAGACTGAGTTCAGCCTGACAGCAGAAGCATGTTACTTTGCAGGAAGAGAAGGCTGCACCACAGAGTTTCATAACACCATGGTTCTTGTGGCCTTTATGCATACAAGGCTACTCAAAAAAAAAAAAAATCCAAAAAATTTTCAAAAATCGATGTCACAGTTAGTGTCACAGTTAATGATGCATATCACTGTATATCACAAAGAAGCTGGAAAGGTCTTACTGTACCGTTGACAAGCTAGTGTCTCTACTAAAAATAGTGTAAAATACACAACATTTTCTGACAAAAACATGGCTATTTATTCCATTTCTGTTTGTGGTTATTTCACCTAGCAGAGCCTGCAAAGCATTTTGGTTGCTCATTTTGACAAAGTAGAACAGTACATATCATTGTCTATATTATTCTGAACTTCTCCATTACAAAATAATAGATTAATTTTGCTCTCTTTGACACAACTTCAAGTTGAAGACCATGAATTATTACACATTTGTCTGATCTTCATTTTTCTCAGGAGAATACCAGGGCCCCATATTTAAATGACAAATTGCTGTAAACAGGTTTGTTTTGGTTTCTTTTCTTTTTTTTTAAGCACATAATGCTCCATCTTTCCATCCTGTGTAGGGAAAAGAAAGGGTTTCTAGAAGTTACATAGATAAGACTTCAGTTATGTTGCAAACAATTCTAAATATGCAGATGCATGCCTCTTTTTATACTCACTGATGGATTTAACGTGGGCATTTCTCACCTTTTATCTTAGAGTCGCTTTTTCATACTACCTTCAGTAAACAGTATCAGTCAAACAAGTTATTTAAACTCATATTTACCTCAAAAACCAGAAGGTTAACTCTAGAACATTCATAATCTCTATATTTTATTGTATATAAGCACTTTCAAATATTCATATTACATGTAGAGCCTACAAACTACAAAATATATTAAGTAGAATAGGGACCAGATGGCCTTATTCTGAGTCAGTACACTCCATAGTTACAATTTACAGTGTTACTAAACTTGTACAAAGTTCCATAATCTCACCAAATTTTCATGACACAAAGTGCATTTAGAATACAAAAAGCTCCAAACCCCTCTTACAAAAATATTCCCATGAATAGTGCATTAAAAGTAATGCACACTGTAAGATTGCCTAAATTTGGAATGATTTCTCAATTTTATTTAGTAGAGTTTTGCTGCTGGTTTTCCTTAAAGAAAACGTTTCTTATCTGTCCTCTGATTGTGGCTCTTGCAGATAAATATCAAATGGATTTTTTTTGTTTGACTTTCACCATTACATGCTGATTTCCTAAACCCAGGAGTACTTCCCTTCAGAATTGCCTAGCTACTGAGCTTATCTTAAAAAGCCTTGTTTTTTAGAAAATAAAACTCTCCAGTCATCGTGCCAAAGGATTGTTTCCCCAACCTTTTTTACACTGCTTCTAATCCCCTCTTCATTCTTACAGTATTGTTTGATGGTTGTCTGACAGATTCATACCCAGTGTTCATGTGTTCAAAATGAAACTCTAGAAATATAACACAACTAGAAATGGTCATCAAGCAGAATCTCTTTATCAAACACAGGTCTATGTCAAATAGTAAAGAACAATTTCAGTCTGATCTAAGAATTCTCACAAAGTCATTTGTATTTATTTCTTTGTATAGCAAGGTGCATGGGTCGAAACAGGAAATTTTCCTACATGAGCAGGAAAAAAGGCTTTAGGATAACAGGCTATTCACAGAAACACTAAACATCTTGTAGATTCATAGTTTTAGAAATGTTTTTTTGAAGAGCTTATCACTAATGCTACAGAATGGCAGGATATTAAGCCTTACAGGAGTTATGCAGGAAGACCAAGGTTAGAGCTTCAGCATGGGTACAACAGCACAATATTAGAACAGATTATGGGAAAATCCTCCACATAACCCTCACACAGGAAAGATGAAAGGCATGAGGACAGGAATCCCAAACTCAAACTCATCAGGGAGCAGCAAAAGCAGGACCTCTTCACCAAAAAAAGAAGCCAGGAACTAGGGATGCTCACTTGTGCACACACACAGACACACACACAGAGTTAGTGCCTTCACAAACATATCCAATTCCACCTGAGAAAGCTGACCAGGACTGGTTTTGTTACAGGAAAGGGGTTTGGTGACAACAAAGTGACTGTCTGAGCTGAAACAGAATCCTGGGCTGTGGGCAGGGCTGGGAGGAAGTCCCAGCAGAGGCTAGCCACGATTGCCCTGAAAAACTAGAATGTTGACCCTGTTAATCTGCAGCAGATTAATAAATAGCTCCCTCCTGTATACTGTAATTTCTGACCATTCTCAACTGTAAGGAAAACAAAACTGCACAGCAGTCACATTCCTAGTCAGTATGTGGAGCTTATGCCTTCAACTTGATATATATGACAATGAAATTATAAGGTATATGTAGAGTTTATAATAAACAGCTTATATCAAACATTTTTCTGTTTTACATACAAATGTGTACACAGTCAATAAAACTTCTGAACACCCTAACAGACCAAATTAAATTGTCAATTTAAAAATATTTTAATTTGCTTTCCAATTTTATTATAAATTTAAAATAATTTAACAATTATCAACAATATATCTAATAACAATATCTCTAATTCTACAGCTGATAAAAAATATCTAATTCAAATATACCTGTGTCTCAAACTTTAGGATTCCAAAATATTTTCCACTCAGTCTCAGACAACCTGCGAATCATATTATCATTGTGCATGGACTGACACTTAAAAATATTCCCAGTAATTTAAGATTTAAATGTAACATTGAAAATGCAACCTTATATTTTATTAGCAATTTTGAACAGATCCATGAACCTCATAATAAAGAAAAGGTATTATGGCCTATCATGTCTAGTGAAACTCACACATCTTATGTCTATGAAACAATAATCATTCATCACAGAAAGTAAACATGGCTGCAAAGCATATTATAAGCAGTTGCACTAATGTATTAAAATTGTTCAAATTTTATCAGGAAGGCAGTTACATAGTGAAAATAAGAACTAAACTGTTGTTTGAAGTAAAAGCTAACAAACCAGATATTATATTATCATTGATTTGGTTTTCTTTAATCATTACAAATAGCTGAATTAATTTTCCCCCTTTGGGTACAAAAATCCCAGAATATAGACAAGTAATGAGGCAAAGGTTATATTTTAGAGTCAATTAGTATAAACAAATCAAAGGAAATATATATAACAGTGTGATTTTAGTTTGCTATGTATGAAAGTACTTAATTTCTATAAAAAAGAGAAATCAATTGCTAAGAGAGTCTTCCCCAGCCTAGAATCATTGTAAATAGAAGAAACACAAGTACTGCAACTGAGAGCTAAAATATCTTAAACAGTTTTAAATACCATAGCCAGAAGATATCAACTTCTTCATTCCAATCTAATACTATATCAGCTATAACAGAAGCATTGTGCTATTCATTTGCAAAAATCTCAACTTCATTTGGTGGCAATTTGAAATGCATTACATCAAGTTCTCCTGATTTAGAAAGAAATATTATACATACCTCCACACTTAGGAATAGGTCCACTCCACATTACTTTTCCATCCACTAGCATACAAGTAATTGTTTCAGTTCCTTGTGTTTTAATAAATCCTTCTTCACATATAACTGAAATTGAGCTCCCCAGCTGAAAGTTATCACCAAAACGCCGAGCATTGATTGGCACTCCAGGATCTGGGCACTCATTATGTCCAAATGCTTTTTAAGAGGAAAAAAGAAAAGTGGTAGAGGACATAGAACTCTTGCAAGGAAGATGAGATTTTTAAGATTTTGTTTGCTAGTAAGAACAAACAATTTATATAAGAAACTGAAGGGAAAAATAAGAATCAAGAACTTGCTCAACAGCAGAAAATGCAAAACAACATAAATAATTGCTTAAAATATGAAGTTATACCAGTATGGATCTCAGCTTGGACAGCTTGTTGCTGGCAGATTTCAGTGATGGCTAAATTCTCCTTTTTCAACAACACTCATCCTATTTAATGTTAAAATGGGACAGAATGTTCCTTCAGAAGGGCAGGGCAAGCATTTATGTATGAATCAAAAACTTTATTCATCTTTTGTACATGTAATTCACCATCACACCATTTGAGCCATACTGACCTTCAAGGGCTTCATCCTACCATAGCTAATTTTGTTTCCTGTATTTCGAGGTGGTGAACAGTGAAAAAAAGGGTCATGTTGGCCAAAAAAAGAAAACTTGAAACTTTGAACATTTCAAGTTTAGGTCTGGATAAATTGAAAAAAATGAATCTCCCTGTATTAATGTAGATACTATGACAAAGACTGTTCATGTCTTTTACTGCAGAATATACCTTACTTTTGGAAAAGAAAGACCATGTTCCTCACAGAAATTAGCAAAGTCATATTTATAGCATTATCATTAAATTATATGTAGTAGTTACTGTATTTTGTTCTTTTATTGATGAAGAATACTGCACATGCATCTTATATTTTTTAAAATGTTGATTTTTTCAGTGAGAACAAATATCCACCTTCCCTATGTATGATGACTGCAAATTGTATCTTCCTAAACATGTTTATATGTGGAGACATCAGAAAATACTAAGTCCTTAAAAAGATGATTTTCACTTTTTCCCCTGCAGTTTTACTAGTGTGTCTGCTAGACAAAACATATACAAATCCCCTAATGATTTTTTTAAAGTAATATTTCAATAAGTTATTAGAAATATTTCTCAGATGTTCCATTACAGAGGTATTTTAAATCATAATAACAGACAAGCGAAAGCATTTATTTATTGACATTTTGACTTAGACAATGTCATATATACTGGGAATGAAAAGAGTGTTTTCATTGAATAATTGTCTACCATTTAAAGATTCCATTAAAAGTGATGCAATCTCATACTTTTTCAGAGGAGTTACAAAAACTTTTCTAATTCTTTGTTCACAGTCATCGCTTTTAGAGAAGGCATTGATTGTCTGCTTTTCTTACTACTTTCAGACAACCCAGAGATAGATTTTCAATATTGTTATCTATAAATGTAGATAAATGTTGACTGCAGGTTTAGCTTGCTTGTGTGTGACACCAGCTTATTAAGGCTGAAAAATCAATTCATTGCTCTATATTTCAGCTCAGGAAATGCTGCCACTGCTGCTCCTATGTGATCAATTTTACTGCATAGAATGACTTTGGGAGGCAAGATAGTGAAAGACAATCTGTCCCACCAACAGGAGTCACTCGTAGCTTAGCCTGCCTACAATTATATTATTCAATGTTCCAAATTCCATCTGCTGATACTTCTAAAAAGCTTCATGGTGGAGCTGTAATATGAAATATTAGCCTTAGGCTGAAAAGAAAAAGAACACATGGCTAAATGATTAATTAATATTTTACTTATTATCAAAAAGTCAAGAAACCATAGAAAAGTTCCTTATGAACTATTACACGTAAAGAGGAGATACAGTTTTCCTGGCATTTATCTTCATCAACTATCATGACTGCACAGGTATATAAGGCAATTTCTGGAAAAATGTCAGGAAATATAATCACAGATCAGGGCAATGGTGATATTCTGCTTTTAACCCAGAAGTATATTAAAATATGCATTTTGCATTAAAAAACAAACAAAAACCAACCAAAAAAAAAAAAAAAACAGAGGGAAGAAACTGCAGAGATCTCATGAGATAGGAAAGCAGGTATCTAGCTAATCACAGCTCATCTCATCTAAAGCCAGCTTTGAAAGGTCCTTCCAAATAGGACTAAAAATGTGTGGTCCACTGGCACAGTTAATTGTTTTGGTGGATTGCCCTACCAAGAGTTTTAGCTGGTAAGTATAGCAACAACTTTGAAGTAAAGATAGTACTTTCAGAAGAAAATATCAGAGAAAAAAACAAAAGTTAAGGGAATATAAAATAATAACAATATATTTCATACTAAAAACTATTGTGAAAGACTATTTAAAGCTATGTAAACAAGTAGCAGCTTATTCAGTACCATCACATGTAAACTCCTACTTCTTTCTAGTACACTACCCTCTGAAGAGTTCTAGCTTGAGAAGTACTGAGACTGAAAAAGTCTTAACAAGATTAACTGGCAGGAAAATTGTGTTGTGATGAACATATGCTAACACAGCAATAAATCATATTAAATCAGTTTTTGTATATAAGCACATCATCTGGCATTGTCCATGTTTTGGTCCACTGAGCTGAAATGACTGGAGTAATGAAGCTGATGTGAGAGGCCCGTAGTTTGACCTTTGTCAGGCTGCTATGTAATTCATAAGGTTTTTTGCTAGCACAATTAAACAGCTGTAATAAAAAAAAAGTAACAAAAACATCTACATAATAAAAAGCAGCACGTCATTCAAGCTTATTCAAAGATAATTGTCCAGCACTATACCCCAATCAATGAGGACAGCTCAAAGAAGCCACAGCAAGCATAAATCAAGCAATCTGGATGATGCTTTCCACCTCAAAATACTCACCCATCTCAGTCCAAAGGAAGGTTAGCACAAGTCTGCTTTGTGGAATTCCTGCCCATTGAGGACCTAGAAACTTTTCAGTTTCCTCTGCATTAACTCCATTGTCACGGGAAGTAAATATGCATTGTCTGTCACAAGGCTTCAGTTGTCACACTGCAGTTTAGGTGTGCATTTCATCTGTTCTAACCTAAGCTAGGAAATCTACACTGAAGCAAAGAGGCTATATAAATTTATTTCTTTTAATTTATGTGACTATATTCACTACTATGTCTAGCTCTGTTCTCTATAATTAAACAAAGATAAATATATATAAAGTGGGAAGCTTTCATAAAGGAGTCACAAGTACGATAAAAGGCTCATACTTTCCTTAAATTGAGTAGTACAATGCATATAGCTTACTACAGGCAGGATTAGGGGATGACTGACTTTATAAATATCTTCACAGGCACCAGAAATATCATTAACAGCTCTTGGGTTTGGGATATAAAGGGGAAACAAGGAATCAGATGTAAGTATTCATTTCCATAGCAACTTAAACAAATGCAGTTTTAGGTTGCTATGTCCCTGTGTTCTGCTGAACCTAGTGAAACATCCTTCTCTCTCCTTTTCCAAGCAGAATATAACAGCCTTTCAGTTCTTATACCTTTGCTTATTGGAACATTCTCTGTATCATCCATTTTCAAGTCACATATTTCTATGATATAGTCCCAAAATTGAACTAAGTAGGAAATCTTTGTTAGACTTAGTGTAATAACTCAAAGATGACACACTTGAAATCTAATATTTTTCTTAATTCAAACAAAAGTTAGATTTATGTTCAATTTTACTGGAAGGAGAGTAATTATCTGAGACAATATATGTTTCTGTAATAAAAATAAATATGGCATTGAAATATTTTCTGAGAAATACTATTAAATAATCAGATTATGTAATAGTAACTCAGCTTTATTCTTCTCCATTCTACACCTCAAAAACATCAATGAAGTTATTTACATTACTAGCCTACATTCTTATTAGAAAAGATTGATCAAGACATACTGTTTCCATGATACACTGTTTCTACTCTTGAAAGGGGGCAAAAAGAGATGGATAGCTTTGGAATATATCAACTGGAGTGTTAGCAGAAAACAGATATTTTTAATTAACTTTGGGTTTACAAATGCTAAGACAGAGCGAAATTCTATTCATGCCTTTTTTTATTATCTTTTTTGGCCTTTATTTAATATGGAAAGATTACTTCTGTAATTTATCAGATTGAAGCTGACTTTACTGAAGAAATAATAGACATTATTTGAAGATATTGCCACTTTTGTAAGTAGATTTTAGCTACAGAGTTTAACAAAAACATGCACAAACACACCCATGAAAAGAAATAAAAATATAAATGTGTTAAATTGTTCAAATGTGTAAAATGTTTTAAATTATTTTCAGAGTTAAGTAGTTTCATTATACAACAGCTAAAAGTTGATATTGGACTGTTGCTTCTTTTTAAAATTAAAATTGTATCATTTGATACTATTAGTGCATAATTTAAATGACATGATAAAACTAATACATACCCAAAGAAGTCTGCAAATTTTTAAAGAAGCAGAATTTATCTGATAAGTATATTTCTATATAGTTCAATATATGAACTAAATATAAGGAGCATTCCATACTAATCTTCTCCATCTTTCATTTTCACTATAAATTCTACATTAACTGACCTACATTTAGTTCTAGTTGTGCAAAATGGGATAACTTGAGAAAATCCACTTATACACAGTCCTAATTTTTATCCTAGAAGACTACCTTATATCCTCCAATAGCTGATTTTGGTTTTCTCATTTAGATTTAGGCTTGACAGCATTGAGCACACGACAATGAAACTTTAAAGTAAAGAGAACTGTTATAAGTGTTAAAAGGACATTAGACAAAAGAAAATAAAGAGCAAATGTTAAAACTTCTGTAAAGAAACATGGATGCAATATCTCATTTTCCTTATACCTGATTTCATATTTCAGTAGCTCTGAATAACCCCTGACTTTCCAATATTTAGTTACAGTACTGAGATATGTAGCTACCAGTCCAAGGTTAGTTTGGAATGATGACTGGTACCTACAAAAACCAGTAAGAAGATACTGGTTTTTATAGGTACCAAGAAGATACCACATATTCTTCATGCTTACATTCTACATTTGTGACAAATGATCTGATGATGAATCAAAGGGCTGAGAGCAGAAATATAAGACAATATAAGACAATATCAGAAAAATAATGTTTACAGAACAATCTACTGTCAGTTTATCTCTTTCCTATTCAGACAGAAATGTTTAATGTAGATCTTAATAAATCATTCTCTGAAAGACTGGCAACCTAAACCAAAACAAAAATAAAAAGAGAAAAAATAAACATGGAAAGGTGAAAGATGATGTAAGAAAAGTAAGCAGCCACATGGGAATTCAGTCCTTGAAATTTTATGAAAACAATATTAACTGTTAACATTCATTTGAGAAAAATGTGAAGTCTAGGTCTCTCACTTATCAACTTCTCTTAATCTCTCACTTCCTTTTTGATTTAAGGGTTTGTTTAGGTTTTTTAAGAGTAAAGAAACCTAAATAGCAAAGTTGGGGGTTTTTTTTCATACAGTCCATCAGGTAACACAGGAAGGGAGAGTCTCGGGTCGGCTGTTTGTCTTTGCTCTGAGATGCGTGGGATGGTTCTGAGGCAGCTCGCGCTCTGAAGAATGAGTCTGGATTCTTCACTTTTTGGTCTTCAGGTTGTTTATTATTTCTTATCTACAAAATTTTCTTTCTGCTCAGCTGAGGTCTGCACAGCAAGGCAGCCACAAGCACTCTGACTGCTCTTGAGGCGGTGTCGTCTTTATATACTACAAATTACGTATATCATATTTACTTTTAATTCTTAATACCTATCACCTGTGTTAGACAGTGCACTTCTACTTTAAACTAATCTCTAAGTGCTAACCTCACAGCAGAAAATGGAGAACAAGAAGAAGAAAGAAGAAGGATGAGACACGCTCTGATTCTTCTATCTTGTCCCCATAACCTCTATAGCAAAAACCTCTAAAATCTATATTTCTACCCTGTAAATACATCATTCTTGCACTATTCAAACTCGTGTGGCTCTAATGTCTTCATACACAGGTTGCAATTCGCTGGAAGGATTAAAGTCAAGCTACTAGGTGTTCTGGGCAACGTGCTAGGGTCTTTGAGCCTCCTGAGAGGGTTTTTGGCAACTCTGGACATCCAGAGGGATGTGCTGAGTTCTCACAGGAGAGATGTGCTCTCCTTCAAATCATGCTGTTGTATATTCTCTTAAATCTCAAGCAAACCTTATGGAATTAGATATACTCTCAGATGTTAGGGAGAAAGACAGGAATGGGTCTAATTACACATTACATCACATTTTGGAAATATCAAAATACTTATTGTATTTTGCTTATTTTTTTCTATCTGTTGACATTGAAAACTCTGCGACCCCTACCATCAGAAAGAAAGAAAAAGAAAGAAATCCAAATTTCCAGATGTGGGGGACTGATGAAGTGGGGAAGCTCTGGTTGAAGGGTACTGCTGAACCCCCTACTAGATGTTCTCTTATTCCTATCACACTCTACCCATAGCAGCAAGTCTAACACTTCAGGATACTGCTGGAGTGCCAAAATTTAATTTTGCATACACTCCCAAGAAAGTTTCACAGTGTATCTTGCAATTATTCATGCTATGGCCTTGCATCACCCTGTCTGCACTAACTGGGAATATATCCTGTCTGGATTTTAGTGTGGAATAAATACCAAATTACTTGGTACCAATGCAAGATAGGCAGCTCTTCATATGTGTTTCAGAAGAAATGTAACAGTTTTGGCAGCAAAAAGGTGAATAAATGCTAATGGTATTTAATACTGGAGAGGATATTTGATATCACTTTCAATTTTATTATGTGGTTAGTAAGTAAGGAAGGTAAAACAGCAAAAAAAAAAAAAAACAAACAAAAGATAAGTCTACTGCGTTTTGACTGATCAAAGAGCTCCTACGGCTGCTCACTGAACTGCCATGACTACGAGCTAGAAAAGATTGCAGCCATCAGCTCCAGGACATAACGTAAGTTCACAGCTGAACATATGAGTTTTCAAGAACAGTTTCGTTCAGGCAGTGATGGTAATTAATATTATGTGGCATTGCATTGTCAGCAAATTTATTAAAGTCCTATTATACAACTTGGAACTGGCCTGATTTGTCAGTCTGCCAAACACTCCTATCACAATGATCTCTAAAGCCATAAATGAGAGCAATACTTGTATTTTTAGCCCTAGCACAGTATTTGAGCAATAATCCAAACACATATATTAGGAATTTTTAGGTATATACGATTTACTTGAAGCTGCATTACCATAGCATCATTTTTAAATACTTAAGCCTATCTCCTAGACTGTATGTTGAAAACAAAACCACACACACAAAAAAAATAAGATTACTCACTGTTATAAGTGATGTTAAATCCACGTCCTGACATTGAATGGTCAGCTTGAAATTCCAGACGCAAAATATGACCATTACTGGTAAGATGGGAAGGAACTTCAGCACCAGTAAATGTTCCAATTATGGGGGAATCTACAGAATCGCCATCTTTAACTGCAAGAAAGTCAAACTGAGATTCCAAGTCAAAGTCATTAAAGGAGAGATGAATTCGACTCCCAGGGTCTGAAATTATTGTCCAGATACAGTTTAAATTATTCCCATATCCCTCTGGATAATCTGGTGAAAGAACTGTTCCCATTGGTGCAGTGAAATTGGAAAGACAAGGAACTGCCAAAAAAAGGAGAGATAAATTAGGTAATGGACTAAAACACTTCAATAAGGACTTTTTTAGTGCTAAGTTTTTGCAAGAAATCTTAAAACTCACTGAGTACCTCAACTGAATAATCCATTATTTGTGGTAATATGTGAATCTGGAAAGAAGGTTGTTTTTCCAATATTCATATTTCCTTCTTCTCAATAAAACTACCTCTCAAGCAGAGCTCACAAAAAATACGGGACATATTTGTTGCATTGGAAATCCATGGCAGTCCTTACAATTTACCCCTGATAATAATCACTTGGCACCACTTATTTTCTCTTGTAGGGAACTGCTTAGATGAGCAGACCTCCCAATGAGCACATTAAAGGGGCAGAAAGTCAATAGTGCCCTTATCATTTGTTGTTCACACAGAGGCACAAGAAATTAAGAAGCCTCAAAGAGATGAGATGTTTTGTTGTTATCAGGATAACATATTATATTCAATAAATTCAGCTGAGCCATATTAAATTGAGTTGCAGAGATGAAAGCAACTGATTGCACTCTGAATATATTTGATCCATACTATTTAGTGGAAAAGTTAAGGTAGGTGCTGCCACAAATAAGTATCACAACCTTGTATATACCTGTGCTATATAATACAACT
The DNA here is from genome assembly GCF_037042795.1 of Molothrus aeneus. Lineage (NCBI taxonomy): Eukaryota > Metazoa > Chordata > Aves > Passeriformes > Icteridae > Molothrus > Molothrus aeneus. The sequence continues at coordinate 139,089,334 of NC_089646.1, read as the reverse complement.
TATGCTATGTAGTGCAAATGTTTTACTTATGCTATATAATGCAAATGTTTTACTTATGCTATAGAATACTGCTGGAAGAGAGCTATAAATATTTATGATCATTTAAGTGCTAATAGGTGTTTATATAAAATACATGGGGGAAATGTAAATAATTTAAACTCTTGATTTCAATTCTGCGACCTCTAATCTGAGGAAATATATTAAAATTTAAGACTGGCTATCAAAATTGTATCATACATAATTTACATCATCAAATCAACAGAATCCTTCAAAAAAAAAAGCCAATAATAAACCTCTATATCAAAGCACATAAAGAGAATTGCTTTAAGACTTGGTATTAGAAAAAAAAATGTTTTAGCAGTTTTAGAACCTGTCCCTTGGGCATGTACATTAGGCAAACCTGCTAAGAAAAAGTAAATTCATCCTGTCAGGAGAGTTAATAGCATTTTACTAACTCTGAAATCAATCACACAAATAATTACCCATAATTATTATCCATAAGTAAAGCTTATCACAATGCCTTAAAAATAATAAGAAGAAAATATGTGGTACATACAAATACAGATTGGTATGTTTGCAGACCACTGGTTGTTTTCTTGGCAAATGATAGATTTCTCTCCAATTAATTCAAATCCAAACTGACACTCAAACCTTAAAACATCACGATTAGAAAATCCGTCCCCTTCTCTAATACCATACAATGGTGTTCCAGGATCCCCACAGCTTTCTTTTTCAATTTCTGTTGAAATAAATAAGGAATTTATTCATAGAAGAATAAAACAAACTTGCTGCATGTATATGCTGACATGTATAAAATTCTAAGCAAATTAGAATTATCTACATAAGAACAGCTGTCAAAATGCACCACTGAATCTGATTCTATACCCCAGCATCCTAGGGAGGAAATTCTCACTTAGGGAGTGAGTGGTTGTGTTGGGCTTAGTTGTTGGCTACAGCTCAAGGGCTTAGAAAGATCAAAACTCTTTGTGTTTATAAAATACTTGAAAATTAAAGGATATGAGGAAAAGTATTTCTGCCCTATTTTATTTCATAAAATTTTAAACCATAATATCATTAAGAAAAATACTGGTAGTAGAACATGAACATTTAAAATTAGAGAGAGACACTAGTTCCCCAATGTGTGAACACTGTCCATGTTGCAATACAGTTCAAACTGAGGTACCAATGACATGGCATATAAGGGAGTGGTGGCACCAAAAGAATTGCCCACAGCAAAAAAGGAGGCTAGACATAAATAAATATACAAATTTATATACACATACATTATGAAAACATATGCAAAAAATAATTTCTCTATAGTCAAATAACATTTTACCTCAGTAGTCTTAACAGCAAGGAATCTGAATGATTACTAATTCAAAAAATATTAGAGCTATGATAGTCTCTCAAGCTGCATCCTGTTTTGAACTTTCAGTGGTTACAAGCATGGAAGAATCTTCTAAAAATTTACATGTATGACAGCAACAAACACCCCTGTACCAGAGTTTGAGGTTTTCTCTTTAAAGGTCTTGAAGCCTTTTCTCTTTTTCTCACATTTCCATATATGATAGTTTTAGTACAAGGTAAAAACAGAATAGCAAGTGTTTTGATTTTAACTCAAACAAATTTTCTAGGGTAATATTTTCAGCAGCATGCACTTGATTTTTCAAAGCTTTCAGATATTAAGATTCTAAATGCAATTAAAATGTGACACAAAGCAAATAAAGACCATTCAATTTTCACAAGAAACTGAAAAAGAGTTGAAGATTATCTAAAAATATATTCCACAGAGTTTTGAAAGTCTTTATTAGTCTTTTTGGATAAATAAAACTCAAAAACAACAAAAGAAAACCATCTAATAAAAAGCACAAAAAACCAGGAACACTTCTTTTTGGTTTATTTGTATTTTTTTTCCAAGCAGTTTTAGAAATGGTTGATATAATTTACTATTATAAAAGCAAAAAAAAAACCCAGGTTCAATTTATTCTGAGATTACAAACCTAGAAAAAAAAAAGAAAAAAAAAGTTACAGCTTTCCTGAAGAAGCAACAAAAGCTATCCCAAAGAACACACAAACTCACTCTCCTATCATCAACTTTCATGGGACCGTTAATGTCAGATCTACAGAACTGCTCAGTTTTTAACTGCCAAAGAAATATAAAGTTTTCCTAGACTGTCCTGGTAGATAATACTATCCTAAGTGTCTAAGTCATTTCATATTTCATTTGGGAAAACAAAGATATTCTATACACAAATGAATTCTATAAACTAGTTCTCTAGCAAGTGACTACACCATGTAACTTACTGTAGTTTTCTCAAACAATGTATAGTAAATGTAGACAGTAAATGTATTTATATCTACTGCAATTTACTCTCTTTTGGGTCTTCTATTCTGATGTAGCTGGGCAAGAGATTCCATGCTTTTTTCTAAAATTTGTAAGGATACAAAGCTGACCAAAACTATCCCTTTTAGGATTTAAAGGAACTGTTCTGCATTCAAAAAATTATTAGGCAGAGTAAAATCACTTACAGGAACTAGTTGGAAAAAAATTATATGTGATTGCTGTATTTGAGAGATGACATCCTGTATTTGAGAGATTACATCCATAGCCTTATGCTGAATTTCCTTTCATAAACAAAATCAAGTTGAACAAATCGTTGTATGAATAATGGTTTAAATTAATTAAACCATCCCTGAACCCCATTTGTATTAATTTAAATTTATAGCAAATATTTCCTTCATTACTATTGAAACTTTCCTGGATGGATTGCTTGCAACACTTTTATACACTTTCTAAATTTTGTATTAGCATCAGTTCATCTCTGAATTTAAAACAGACCATTTCTGTCATTACTTAATTTTCCACAGGAGCAGAAATAATTTGGTTTGATTTTCTGTTTTGTTTGGGGTTTTGCTGCTGTTTAGTTGTTTGGGTTTTTTTTTTTTTGTTTGTTTTTTTGGGTTTTTTTTAATTAAAGTGCAAATACTTAGCTTTTTTTAGAAAATGTCAAAAACCTCTCTTTGGAACAGAGAGGAAAAAGCCAAGCAGATTCTTGGGCTTTTGTCAGATAATCACATTTTAAATAGCATGATTTTAGGAAAGTGTATTGATATTTATTTTAATTCACTAAGGAGTAAATTAAAATCACATTTTTTACTGCTAGTTCTACCACTTATGTTTCAGCTTCCCTGCACTACATATTTTGTTTCAAAACTTCCTAAGCAGTTAGGTTCTGAGCCTGAAAGAGCCTCTCTTCTTGAAAAACTCACACTAGTCCCACATTGTAAATAATTCATTCATGATAAACAGAAATAATTTACTGTTGTTTTACGATTAGCAATAAAACAGTAAATTTTCAGACAGCTTAATTATTAATGCCATAATTAAAACATAAAAAACCCCACAACTAAAAAATTGGAAATGTCAGTGTGAGGCACCAAATAGTAAAGAGAAGGAGAAGGTATATGGGCTACTCTTCAGGAATATAACTTGAATGCCTATCAATAAAACTGCATGTAAGAGTCCATTGCTTAGTGTATTTGTTGGACTAAAATATTAGTAATTTTTATGCTCTCTTTCATGTAATGCAGCTGTAAAAAAAAAGGTCCCGTTCACAACAGAAATTGGTATAGAGTATATTTTATTTTAGAAACACTATTTCTGTAGTATATTAGTCTAAGTAATTGGAATAAGTTTATTATATATATCAGCTACCTTGAAAAGTCAAAAGTAAATTTGTTGGTTAAGCACATTTTTGTATTTTATTTTAAATTTTGGTTACTTTGTAGTGTTACATATTGGTTTTTGATTTTTTATGGTTCACTCTGCTTTTTGAGATTTGCACTTCATGTTAGCTACAATGAGATGGCTAGGATGGATATTTGCTTTCCTGTGATCATTACCACTGTGATACAAAAGATAAGTATTGCTATTTGTGCCTAAGGAAAAAACATCATCTTATGATAATATTATTTCTGATAAATAATTCTTATTTCCTTTGTAGCCTTATAAAAAGGGGAAATAACCTCTACCCATAAATAAAATTTGTTAAATATGTTAACAATGAATCAGGCATATTTTGTGTTTTAAGTTTTTTGAGATAGAAAACAAATCCATTTTTGTTTTCAGAAATGATTTCACAAAGGACAATAACAGTAAAAGGAGGGATGATTTCTGGTGATTTTAGAAAGCCATCTTTTTTAAAAAGATAAACTCCTGCCGAAACTATTTAGGATACTAAGTTTGAAAAAAAGCAATTATCCTAAAAAAATCTATACAGTTAGCAGTTTCACGGAACTGAATTAATTTAATAATTGCCAAAGAATTCTAACAAGAAATATCTAGAAAATATATCAGGTTAAGGGAAGACTAAAAGAATAATATAAAGAAAATTAAGATAACCATCTCCTTTCATTTTAAATTATCCTTACACTACTTTTGTTTATCTCACTGAAAGATTTTGCATGTTTCTAACCAGTGATGTACTGAAGGGAGAGCCCCAGGTTACAATAGCCCCTAGTGTAGCAAGATAGGAATGTTTTTGGTTTTTTTTTCTTTTACCCTTCTCTTTGTGTGAAGGACAAGCCCATTTTGGAGGTGACTAAAGGGGGCCTTGGGGAAAAGAAATGGTCACATACTACACAAATGCATTTTGACAGAAATGCACTGGAGTTAGGGTTTGAAGAGGTAACTTGTCTATCTTTCCATTCCTGTAACTCAAGAGTGAATAAAAGATAAGAATGTGATTCCTATAAGGAAAAAAATTTTGAAAGAAAAGAGATCACTGGTGCACTCTGGAAAAGTGCAATACTGAAGACTTGTTATTACTTCAGCAGAGATTCAAAATCTGTAGTCCTTCAGGGAAACACCAAGCAAGATCAAACATTCTTTACTTTAACAACATCTCAGAATAATGCTCATTATTTGTTTTACTGACTGCATCAAAGGAAATATGACATGCAACTAGATTTGCTTAGTCATTAGTAAAAGAGCATTTGAATTCATTATATAGTATATTTTGAAAGAATACTGGATGAACTAAACACTAATATGTGAAAAGAAAGTTCAAGTATGTAATTCAAAAATATAAAACTTGCTGTTTGATATTTGAATTCTTCATGCAAAAGTTACAGGCATTCACCACCATATATTGACACACTGACATTTTTCAAGATAATGCATTAAAAATTTAGGTAATCCCACTTTGAAATACCATGGTATGTACAATTTATATACACTTTACTGAATACATATATCTAACTTGTGAAATTGTTGTGCTTATGTTCCCAATACAGGATTTTCTTATTCAAAAATTTAGAAAAATATAACATCATATATTTCACAGAATCACTGAATAGGTAAGGCTGGAAGGGAGCACAGAGAGTCATCCAGTCCAATCTCCCTGCTCAAGCAAGGCCATCCCAGACACATTGCCCAGGATTGGGTCCAGACAGTTCTTGAATATCTCAAATAAGGGAGGCAATTTGTATAATTTTGCTTGCAAAGGCCAAGGAATCAGTGTTAGAATAATCATCTTTTGGTTTGCAAGCCAAGGTTTTGATAGTGGAAGAACTGTGCCCCTGAAAGGGACCCATGGCGGATCACATTGAAAAGAACTGCGGCCTGTGGGAAGAGCCCACACTGGAAAAGCTTGTGGAATTCTGCCCCCCATTGGAAGGACCTCATGCTGGAGCAGGTGTGAGGAGTCCTTCCCCATGAGGAGGAAGCAACAGCAGAGACGCTGTGTGATGAACTGAGCAGTCCCCATTCCCTGTCCTCCTGTGCCACTGAGAGGGAGAAGGGAGAGAATTCTGGAATAAAGTTAAGGCCAAGAAGAAGGGAAAAGTTGTGGGGGGGGGGCAGGGGGAAAGTGTTTAAACATTTCATTCTTTATTTCTCATTATCCTACTCTGATTTTGATTGGCAGCAAATGAAATTAATTTCCCCAAGTCAAGACTGTTTTGCATCCCATGGTGACTGGTAATTCTGGCCTTATCTTAACCCATAAACCTTTTGTTATGTTTAATCTCCCCTGTCCTGCTGGGGAGTGGAGTGATAGAGCCACTTGGGTGGGCACCTGGCATTCAACTGGAATCAATCCAACATATAATCTATCTTATCCTGAAAAATCAAACTTAAATATTAAGGAGAAAAGGCACAGAAAAAGCAGAAATCGGGAAAATAAAAATTAATAACTTATGAATGAAGAACATATACATTTCTCAGTATAAACCAGGATAATAAATAATGTAAATTACACCATGTGTCTTCATAGTATGCATACTCAAAAAACATAATCTTAAAGACATGTAGCAGACAAACAGTTTTGGACAAATTTCAGCAGTCTTAGATGATTCTTACCAATTTACATGGTAATAGATTGGAGATTGGTTACATTTATTTGTAATAGGGTTTAGGTATCTGTAAACAAACAGAAATTTGAATCATTTAACAGTCCTTCTCCTAAATATTATAATATTTGTATGTATCTTCAAATAAAAGAGATAGCTTTGTATATTACCTATTACTATTAAGTGTGAGTACTTTTATAAATAAATGATGGAAGTTCATTTGTGAAAGAATAAAATGTCTATTTCCATGTGATTTTCAGTTGTATTTTAAAGGTTATCAATACCCTTCTTTCCTTCTAATGATCAGATTTTTATCTACAGATTCCAGTCCTGGGAAATCCAGACATATAAAAAATCTGTTTCACCTTAACCACTATTTTTACCCAGAACAACTAGTGTGATTTTCTCACCCTCAATTCTGACCAGAATAGGTTTTATATTTATTTTATATTTATTTTCTTTTTTCCTTCCTTTTTTGCCTAAAAGATAGGAAATAAGAATCTTGTGTAATATGCAGTGGGGCTATTTTTTTAGCAATTGGCAAGTGTAAAGATAGGGAATGAATCTTGCAGTTTTTAAATACAAACAGAATGGAATGATGCCTGTAGCCAAACTATGAGAAAACTCCATCTGTGCCTGACTGCTCCAGGTGAGACACCCATTACAGTGTTCCAGCACCTTCTCTGTGGTCCTGGGTCCCTCTACAGAAGAAACAGGTATGCAAAGGGAGGAAAGGAGATGATGAGGAGGATTTAAGCCCACAGTCTTTTCCCTATATGAATTCATGAGATGTTTTGTCCATAATGTGCTATACAGAACAGCCATTCTAGGGTATAGGGTCAGTTCTATTCTGCTCAAATTCTATGGGGAGAAAAGAAATCTATAAAAAAGGAGTTATTCTTTCCTTACTATGTAGGTGGGGATAACTTTCTATGCCCTTGTTGAATTGTGCCAGTTGTCAGGGTACTTCTCATTTCCTGATCATATAAATTGATGAGCCAGAATGTGATCATTTCACAAAGAAAAAAATTGAGATAATAAATTAAAGGAGGATAATTTTTCTAATGAAACTCATAGGAAAGTCAGATGAAGATCCTGAGAATGAAGTAAGAAAACAATGGCAGACACCATTAAAAGTAACATTTTAAGTATATCACAATCACTCAACATTTCTAGTAAAAAGAAAACAAGTAGTAGTAGTAGTATTTCTAGTAAAAGGAAAACAGCCATTCTTCATGACAATAGACTTTTCAGAGGGACAGCAGATATATCAACATGATTTTTATTCCATAATTTATCTGAAGTTTTCTACTACTACCATAATATATTTCATGACTACGTTCTGTTATATATTTTAGGTACTTATAGATTTCATGGACATACATATTCCTTCTCTTCTTATTCAGGATTGTGTTCCATATCTAAAGTTGAGTTATTTACTAGTCAGCCAGAAATAAGCTGGCCTGGCTTTAAATAATAATCATATCTCCAATAAAATATGTTACTCGCTTAATTTAGATTTAGAAAACGAACTGTTATGTAGAACTCTATCCACACAAACAATTTAATCACACCATGAGACTTCTCATTCATATAAAAAATGAACAAAAACCGCAGTATTTCCTAAATTTTTGTTGAAATACTTCTGAGACATAATCTTTAAGGAATTTAGGGATTTTAGAGGAGCTGAGGTTTTAGTTAGAGATAAGCTTTATTGGAGTTAAAATAAATGGGTAGGCCTTGATGAAGTTAAGAGTTAGTGGTTAACTAATAATTGATTGCTTGTCAACATAATGTTTGGTTAGCTGGGTTTATAATGAAGAATATAGAAACTGACAAATAGCTTTTAGGAACATAAGACAATTGTAGGCCTCCTCTGTTCTGAAACAGGGAATGGGAGTTGTACCAAGGGTTCATTTGTCACATTTGCGTTGAAAAGGTAGAAAGGTCAGAACGAGGAAGACTTCATTTACTTCCTCATTTTGGGACCCCTCCTAATGAAAGGGACCACTGACCTATTTCAAGGAACAAACTATGCATGCTTAACTGATTACCATTCGAAGCGGGGAATGGGATGTACCAAAGTTATGAATATGTATTTGTATTTTGGGTATTCAATACTTGTATAGATAAAAGGACTCTGTAATCACCTGTAAATTGCAGTGTGTATTTGGGAGCTATCCTGTACACTGCCTGGCTGTCACAATAAACTTACACTTTCTAACTTTAAACTGTTAGAGAGTCTTTGTCCATCACAGTTGGATATTGGTACTAGATCAATATCCATATTTTTAATAAATCACTTCTAAATCACAGTATCTTGTTAATTCCATATTTGCTTGCAAAAACAGCTGGTATTTTATCTCTTGAAGAATTTCAGTTAAAGTTGTGAGAATTAGCAACAAGGTTTGTATTGAATCTATGCTGCCTCAAGAGATTTCTGTTGCCTTGATAAATATACTGTCCCAAACCCTGTCACTATGGTCTTCCTCCTTCAGTCATATTGAAGTAATACTTCCTTTGTTTCAGTATAATTTTGATGTGACGATGCATGCCGAGAGACATTGTGTTCTTCTGAAACTGCAGTGTGTATGTGTATCTTTACATTCCTGTCTGCCTCTTCAATCCCCTTTGCTTCCAAACACTAGAGCTTTTAATCAATCACATGTTTCTTCTTCAGCTAGTCTCCCTCTACCAAGAACCAAGACAATGGGATGGAAGGAGGCATATTATATTTGCTTTCATTATGCAGCTAATTCAATCTGAAGCAACTACATTGGGGCATAGTCAACTAATTCAGGATGACTTTTCCTCAATGTACCTGACTTTAGCTGGACCAAAGATGGATCACTGAATAATTTGAAGAACATTTCATGTAAGTTTTTAAATTTAAAACTTAAAATGCAGTTTGACATTCTGGTGTGCGATATCACATAGTTAAACCTCAAAAAAAAAAGTAGTTTTGTTAAAGAGAAAAATATCTATGAATTTCAGCAGTTCTCCCTTAGAGTAACTTCTGGTAACAGACAACTACATTATTAGCTTTCCTGATGGAACTATAGACCCTAGACAATCTCAATGAGTAATAAATGGAAAAATAATAGTAAGGAATTTTATGTAAGTCTGCAATCCTTTACATGAACAGTTTCAATGCAAATACATGGAATATCCCTTAGAGCAGTAGTTACTGCTTGACCTGTCAAAAGGAAAAAAAACCAATGTGAATAGGTAGCCACCATATGCAGAAATGTCTGAATTAATTTTCAAGGTAAAATTAAGACTAAAATACATTTATTAGCAGTTAGACAAATTCTATAATTTCTGTGTCTGAATCATCTTTATTTAAGTGGTGGGGCCTTTCTAATTTTAAAAGAAGACTGGGTTTCTTCCTTAGACTAAATAAAATGTAAGCATTTTGTTAATCATCCTAAAGAGATTGAGCTGTAGAGAATGTGTTTCTTTGATGTTTACAAAGTATTCTAGGTTATGATAAGAACATGCAATACCCTGCTTTGATAATATGAGTAACAGGAATGTCATTTGTGTCATTGATGATTTGACTAAGGCCTTTCACTCCAGTTTAGAAAATCTTTGGGAAAACAAAATGTTTCACTGGACTAAATAGCTTCCTCTCCAACTGTCAGCATGCTTTCGAAGAACATATAAACGAAAATTAACTAATTCAAGGAATATTTTTCTGGCAATATGGGAGTCAGCATTGTACAGATAATTTTGATCCTTTTGCTATAAATAGTGCTCTTCTTTTTCATCTTTAATGGTAAATGACAAAAGTCCAAACCCAAGACTGTTGAAGCTAATATCAAGAATGTATCTATGATACCTACAGAGTTGGTCTGTGACAACAGTGAATCTATTTGCAGCTAGTATTTTATCTGTTGACCCTTTCAAATCTATTGATCAAGGCAACCTGCACCAGCTCTGCAACTATTCTTTAATGGCAATCAATAAATTTGTCCTCTGATACCTTTCATAATGGTTCCACGTTCTGAATATACATGTGACTATAGATCACTACCAAGGTTTTAATTTGGTAGCAACTTTATTGTCATTTAAACTTTTTCAGTTTTGCTGAGCTAAACATCTAGTCGGGATGTAAGACTGTCAGTTCCACCTTGCTTTTGCCTTTTTTAGAAGGTCATGGAACAGAGCAAAAAGGAAAGTCTCTAGAGAAACAGTTACCAAGACTTATTTATGTGCCTTGCTTTCTTTCCCAAGCTTCTGGTCCCATGATCCTTCAACCTACTTCTTTCTAGTTCAATCAGTTATTCCCTTCTGAGATCAGGCAACTATATCTTTCCAAAAGGAGGCTACAACAGACTAAAACCAAACACACAATAAACCCCAATCCCAAAACACAGAATAAATACTGTTCTCTGGCAAACACACACACACACACGCAAACACACACACACACACAAAACAGTTCCCAGATCAACGCAATGAACATAAAGCAGGGTTTGCTCCAAAAGTAATTTAATACATTTGTACTGGGCTTAGACAACAAGATTTTGGTAGTCAGGGGTCTGCAGAAGTGACCTCTGTGAGAAGAGGCTGCTCCCATGATGGACAGAGCCAGCTCCAAGAAGGACCTACTTCTGGTCAAAGTTGAACCCACCAGAAACAGTGGTGGTGCCCATATAATAACATATGTAAGAAGGGTAAAAAAATGCTGCAAAGCAACTGTGACAGAAGATCAATAAAAATATGTGAGAAACAGCCCTGCAAACATGAAGGTCAGAGAAGGAAGCAGAAGAGGTGCGCCAGGTGTCAGAGCAGACATTCCCCTGCAGCCCGTGGTGAAGGTCACAGGGAAGCAGTCTGTCTGTCTGCAGCACATGGAGGTCTCTGCTGGAGCCTCTGGATGACCCCACATAGCAGCAAGTGGATAAGCCCTGAAAGGATCTGCAACTACTGGAGCAGTCCATTCCTGAAGGACCACACCCCTGGAAAAGACACATGCTAGAGCAGCTCTAAAAGAACTACAAATGATGCAAAGGACTCCACACTGAATCAGGGAAAGAGCATGAGGAGGGAGTGGCAAAGACCAAGTGTTATGAGCTGGCCACAATTCCCATTCCCCATTCCTGATCCACCCTTACTGCCCAGGTGAAGGAAAAGTTAGAAGAGGTTGGAATAAAGGAGTGGAATCTGGGAAAAAAAAGAGGCAGAGGAAATATTTTAGTTTTGTTTTCACTTTTCACTTTCACCCTAACCCTAACCCTATCCTACTTTGTTTTTATTTGGCAATAAATCAAATTAAACTTCTTTTAGTTAGGTCTGTTTGTCTATGACAGTAACTGGTAAGTTATTTTCCATTTTCATTTCAACCTATGAGTTTTTTCATCTTATTTTCTTTCCTTAGTCTGCTGAGGAGGGGGAGTGGGAGCAGCTTCATGGACATATTGCAGTCAGCCAAGGTTATCCAGCACAGAGATGCATATAAATTTCATCTAAACCTGGCTGTTGAATGTAGACTTTTTCCAGGTTGCAAATGGAATGCTCTCACACCCCCTACACCTCAAAAAATAAAGTAATAATAAGAGACAGAAACCTTGCTAGGAGCTCTGATAAGACTGCAGCTCGGACTAAGCTCTTGGGGATTTCAGTTTCTGTAAGCTAAATCCTCTTAAACAAGTAAGTAAGCCTATGCAAATCATAATTTTACAAACTGAATCTGGTTAGATATCCCCTTGCCAAATTTCAGGTCACCGATTCAATGTGCAAGAAAGTCAGAACTTATCAAAAAGGTTATCAGGGTTTTTTTTGTTTGTTTGTTTTTTACTGGTCACAATGGAATGCATTTTCCTGAAATCATGGTATTTAAAGATACTAAGTGTTTTGCTTGAATTTACTCATAAGCATTTCAAGTGAGATAGCCATCGAGCACAGATAATTTCAGCCCAAAAAACCAGTTAAAGTTCGGAGTTTCTAAACTGTAAAGAATAATTAAACTAGTTCTTATCTTACTTAGGAAATTATGATTCAACCTCAAAGCAATAAATTGGTTTTGCCAATAATATGTTTTATTGTTTCACTCTCTATTATGGTTAAAATATACAAATCAGAGAAAAAAGTTTATTTGCATATGGATAGGATTAGAATAAATAAAATTTAGACAGGACTTCCCCCTCTATACCAGAAAGATTACCACTGTGACTGTGTCCAATCTGTTATATTAAAATATTGGAAAAAGGTCGATGTGAGGATGAGAGTAAATTTTTCAGTCCATGTATTGAAATAAATTTACCTATAAGTTTCATGTGATCTGCTTTAAGTGCATATTTCCACACAAAATAAAAGACTAAGAAATACCTAAAGAGCATGAGAGGAAAGTATAGCATTCCAAATTGCATGTACATCCAATTTAATATTAAATTTTAAAGATAAAAATCAATAATGACTGAACCTAAAATTGTGGCTTCTAAATTATAAAGATACTTAATGGATTGTATAATGCTTTTCTAACCTATAAGCTTTAGATCAACTACAGGACACTGAACATAACTATGTAAAAAAATATTGAAGCACCTCATTTCTTCCTCTTGTTGTTTTTTCTTTCTCATGTCCACCCTCTTGCTGTACTGAACCTGGACTGAACCTTACTGACAGCTTATACAACTTGGAATATAAATAGTGATGTTATTTATTGAAACAGAAATATAAGAGAAATTAGGATCACAGAAAACAAAAGGACTGGTTCAGACTGATTCAAAACATATTCAATTAAAATAGCTCAATTATAATAGTTCATTAACATTTTAATTTTCCTTGATACACAATAAAATGTCTTTGTTTTAGGTCTAATGACCTCATTTTTCATAGTCTCTATTAATGGAATTTCCATTCAATCTGATAAGAAAGAGAAAATACAGTTCATGTAATTCAGGAAATATCAAGCTAAACCATTCTATGTTACTGAAAAAAAAAAGTATTTAAAGGACTTATGTCAGAGAACTTGAAGATGCAATAATTTTTATTCAAATTGTGAATACATCACTTGATAGATGAGTTGACAGGATTCAAGCAAATGACAATGGGAATAGCCTAATGGCCATAAAGTTTATTTAGGCTGCCTGTTACCATTTTCATTTACTTACAAAACTAAAATACAGATGATGAAGTGAAAAAAGTGAAGTTAAACAGCACTTAGAAATCTGTTATCTTTCTCAGAAGCTTCATTGATTTTGAAGCAGTGATAAATATTATGAGTCAAGAGAGCAACTATAGTTTCTTGTTTACTGTTTCTGACTCAAAGAGCATGATTTCCTGGCAAGGTAACAATCTAACAATCTTGCACCACTCTGCTGTAACACTATGAGTACAGCATGAGTTTTCCCCACAAAGTAGATGGAGATAATTATAGATTTATTATTCCAAGTGATATGCCAGCAAATAAAATACACATGGGCCCCAGCAAATCATCAAACTCTTAGAACAAAACAGCAATTATGCAGAAATTACTCTCATTGTCAGAACTCATGTTCAACCTGAAGCTGATAAAAATTGTTATTTACTTTCCAATCTCATGCAAGACCTATAGCTAGCACTGCCTTTATAATCTGCTCCTTTACATTATCATATTTAGTGAAAGTTTTTAACTAGCACTATAGGAAAATTTTATCATGAAACACTTGATTATTGCCCTGTCATAAATGGTCAGAAAATAGTACTTCTTTCACTACATCATCTGCTATGCTATATTTCCACTCTTCCATATATTATATTAAAAAGAGCCCATAGTTTCAATGATTGAAAGATGACCTCCTTAGTACTGGACAGTTTCCTGAAAATAAGAGTTGTTCCTGCAAAAATGTCACTATGCTACTTTTAAGCTAATGCAGAGACTGAAAACATAACAAGACATTTAAAAGAAAGCTTACAAAACAAAAACTCAGAGAAAATATCTCGAAAGACATTTACTACAAGTTGGTGTTCTACAGTGTCATAGGCTTTGTGTTAAATTACACATAGGAATTTCTTCCTCCACTAGAAAAAAACTAGTAAATCAATAAATATTCTTACATTAGAAATTGTTTTTTAAATGTACCTAATAATTAATAAAGGTGAATAATATTTATTTCCAGCCTTAAAACTTAAGTTACAGTGGAGTTAGGCTGCTGAAGGTCAGCACAGTGACATTAGGTAAAGCAGTAAAAGAATGCTAACACTAAACTAAAACTAAAGATGTGCATGTCATGACAAAATATTTATGGAGATGCCCACAACACAAAGTAAAATAAACGTAGTTGTACTTTATCCTAATGTAACACAAATGTTGTGCAGCAAGTTTTAGGCTAGGCTTCTGTAATACTCACTAAGTGCTACAATAGAGCATTTTAAAACTCTTTTTTACAGAAGAAAAAAAAAAATTATTGCATGATTTCACCTGCAGTGAAATAATCAGCAACAGTATAGTTTGGTTTTTATTATGTACGACGAGAATCAGAAAATTATTTACTTCCTCTATGAGCTCATGCTTTTCAGAAAAATGAAAATTTTTCCTGTATATTTCTCTTCCAGGAAGGAATTAAATCCTCTCTTAGCTATCACTTTGGTGCACATACTCCAAAGAGAATTGTCTAAGAATGTAACTTGAGGACAAGCTGTTTTCTGGTGCAGCAGAATAAACTAATCTCAGTTTTGACATGGAAAAATCTCAGGAGAAAAAAGTGCAAGACAGACTTTCTACACCAAGAGTAAGCAGTGTAAAGTATATTGGGTATGGCTGGAATGGAGTCACCTTTCCCCACAGCAGATCTTATAGGGCTGTGCTTTATATTGGTAGCTAGAACATGTTGATGACACTCAAGTGTTTTGGCTACTGCTAAGAGGTCCTGATAAAGCATCAAGGCTGTCTCTCCAACCAAACTGAAGTTGGGGAGTTCAGCTTGCCAGATGTTAACTGTGAACACTACACAGCTGATAGAAACAGGTCCAGAAGATTCCTAGAACACCTGGTTGATAATTTCTTGATACAGGTACTAAAGGAGGTGACCAGGGAAAATGTTCTCTTTGATTTGTTGCTTATTAATAGAGAGGGGCTCTGTCAAGATTTGAAGAGCACAATGAACTGTCTCAAGTACTGTCAAAGATAAGCCACCATAAGATAAGCCACCATAAAATAAGCCACCATGCAGGAATTTAGGCACAGATTGCAAACAGGAAGGCATTAATACCAGACTTAACAGAGGAGAAGGTTTGGAATTAACACACAGGATAAAATTCTACTGTGCAAACTGTGGGAAAAGCACAGATGACAACAGATGGCAAGAAGATGCGAGACCTGGTGAGGCAGATCTGGGTAACCTGTCTGGACAAAAATTCCCACCATGTTGTGGTGGTTTGACAGGAAATGTGTTTTTTGGGATGCTGTGTTTTGGGCCAATGGATATTCAGGCTTTAATATTGGCATTTAACCTGGCCATTGGGACATGGACACGCCTCTGAGAACACGGTGTTAAAAGCAGAGCTCTCCCCTGGGAGGGGCTTTTGGGTTTCCGGTGGGAAAGAGTTCGGGTCTCTCCCCCGGCCCAGCTGCTGGCTGGGCAGGGGGAGGGGAAAGCCATGTGGCCGGGAGAGGTAGGCCTGAGCCCCGGGGTGGAAGGGTGGAAGAGAGAGAGAGAGAGAGACACCGGGAGCCATCGGGCAGCCCCCCCTGAGAGACACAGAGAGAGAGAGAGAGAGAGAGAGAGAGAGCCGCTGCCTGGGACTGTAACCTTGAAACTCGATAAACATGAGTCTGTGCCGGCAGCACGGCTGGGACGGAGAAGAGGGGGGGGTTCAGCCGGCCGCTTGTAGGAGCTTTTAACCCCTTTTTGGAGAATGAGAACTTTACAGATCATTGACGTCTCCTGGAAGATAGAGTGGAAGATGAGGAAGGAAATGTGCAAGTGTGAGAGAGGTCTGGGCGAGCGAGAGATAGTAGAAGAGTAGAGAAGAATCCTAGTGGGAAGAGATGATGGAGTGGCTTTTGCTGGACTCTTTTTGTACAGCCGTGGACAGACCCATGTTCCTTGTGACACAGAGACTTCATTCTAGGGGGAGGCAATGGCCACAGAACCAAGAGGGTTCAGTGTTGATGCCCCTCGGCCCCAGGGGGTGAAAAAATATGGGGGGGACAGGTGTCCCAAAGGAGAGACTGTGCCTTTTTTGGATCGGGACAGAGCATCCTTAAAAGACAACCCTAGAAGCAGCTCTGGTCCGTGTTCAGTGGTGAGAGCACTGGACATGAAAGGAAGAGGTGACGATGGCAGATGTTCTCTGGGCAGTGCCACGAGTGACACAGAAACACACGAGGCTTCGACTGTGTTTCCAGGGGAAGCCCATGGTACAAGAAGGACTCCTCTCCTCTTGATGAACTGAGGATTGATTGTCTAAAAGGTGGTGCTGGACCGAGAGTTGGTGATTTGAGGAATAAATATATTGTGTTGGAAATTTGGTGGGGGGAGGAGGAAATGCATTTGTGAGGTTTTCATTTTCCCTGTATGTGTGTGTTCCTTTTTATCTATAGTTGTAGAGTAGTCAATAAAGTTCTGTTTTCTTTTCTTTCCTAAGTGGGAGCCTGCTTTGCTTATTCCTGGTCACATCTCACAGCAGCTACCAGGGAGAATGTATCTTCATGGGGGCACTGGCATTGTGCCAGTGTCAAACCATGACACATGTCAAACTGTGAGAAAGTAAGCAAGTCCTTATACACATCAGCCAAAGCTGTGGGAACAGCATTTACACTCTGTGGATACCTGGGACTCAGACTGTATAAAAATGCCTCTCCCTCCCCCCTGAGAAGACCAGAAGAAGAAGGGCTGATGAGATGCTGCAAGAACCCAGGTGCTGGTATTTTTTGTTTATATACTCTCTACCTCTCTTCTCCCCTTCTCTCCTCCTTCCCCCCCTCCCCCCAACTCTGTCCTCCACTCCCCTTCTCTTCCCCCTACTCTTTCCTTTCCCCTCTCCCCCCTTCCTTTCTTCTCTTCCTATGTATCTTGCTACCCCACATTTATTGTTAAGTCAAATCCGTACTATTGACTTTGGGATGTGGTCTTGTTTGCACCCTAATTCGGGCAGAGGCATCTCTTAATAATCTTACCCTAACATTATTTTGGGGTCAGAAGTGGGATCATAACAGGTTCATGGGTCAAGCTGTGATTGATGACCCTATTTGCTATAGGAAATAAAGCAGTTGGGTTTATAATCTCCAGTGGCTGGAGGAAATCTGTCAGGAAAAACTTCACCTCTGGACATAAGAAGAGCAGATGCCTTTGAAGCTGCTGAAATTCATCAGTGCTGGTCACTTTTTAAAAGCCACCTCCTTAGTGCACAGGAGCAGGCAATTCCAAAATGTCAAACAGGCAAGGCAGAGGGCTCACTGCCCTCTGCTGCTTGGATGAACACGGATCTTCTGGGGTTCAGGTGAAAAAATAAAGTGTATTGCCTGTGAAAGCAAGGTCAAGTTACATAGGAGGAATACAGAAAGGCTACCCTGCACTGCAGGGAGAAAATTCATGTTGCCAGAGCTCAATTAGAGCTGAATCTGGCCAGAACTATGTGGGACAGTTAAAAGAGTTTTTTAAAATCCATTGATAGCAAAAGGTAGTGAAAAATAACATCATCCTGTTGTAGCAAGAGGATCACCTGAAAAACAGGGGTATAGACAAGACAGGGATGGTCAATGTTTCCTTTGCTTCAGCCTTAAACACTGGTTATGGGTTATGGATTTCCCATCCATTGCCCTGAGCTGGAGGAACATGACTTTGAGTATGATAAACTCCCAGCGAACTCCAAACTTGTGTGGGATCTGCTGCTCCATCTTGATCCCAGTCGGATTCATCTGAGAACACTCAAAGAAATGATGATGTCATGGGGAAACCTCTTTAAGTGATTTTTGAATCTTCTTAGGAACCTGGAGAGGTACCAGTTGACTGGGAGCTGGCTAATGCATCCCAGTTTTTAGGAAAGTCAAGAAGGAAGACCCTGGAAGCTACTGTCAGTCTCACTTCAGGGCCTGGTAAAACTATGGAGAAGACTGTTCTGGGAGTTATTGAAAAACACCTGAAGAACAACTAATTTGGGAGGAGAAATCAGAAGCTATTAGGACAATGTGTTACTCCTTGATATTGTAACTGTAAACTTGGTCTGAGAAATAAGCATTCAGGCAAACAGATACTACAATACAAAGAAAGCAGAATTCCTTTGGCCTAAAGGTTACTGCCCAGCAAGAAGATCAGTATACTGATAGTTAGGTATTAAATCTGTGTAACAAAAAAAAAAAGACATAAAGGATTATTTTAGGGAAAATGTGGATGGAATAAATTTATTTATAGCAGTTTCTTAAACACTAGTTTTATGGATGAACACAGTTTTATTTATGTAAGTTACTCTTGTTCAAAGAGTTAGACTATAGCTTGAGATGAAAATTTTTGAGATATTTTCTACAGGGAAGAGAAACTAACTAGTAAAATGTCCTTCTAGATACCTGGAGACAAGAGCAGGCTGTTGCAGTTAAAAATGTGATGAGGAGAATCTAAGTTGGAGGTTGTGATGTGATATAAATGTTAACACCGTTAAATGGATAATAGCAATTAACGTATAACCCTGGAAAGAATGAAAAACCACAATTTTAACATGTGGTCATCTCTCATGAGTATTTAATTTTTGGAGTGTCTAGGTTGAAATCCTGGTGCCTGAGCAATAAAAAATAACAGAAAATTACATGAGAGATAAAAGGCATCACCTAATGTTGCAGTTTGGTTAGGAGCAATAAAGCTTGAGTTGTGCACCATGCAATAACAAGTTATTACAGTAGTTTTACCACTAATTCTGATTTATTCTTATCCCATTTTCTCCACATATGATGCTAGGATATTTTTTTTCTCTTGAAGTGGAGAAGAAAGTATTACAATTTTTACAATTACAATTATTATTATTGTTGTTATCATTAAAAAAATTATATATATGTTAAAACTGATAGAAAATAATTGTGTACTTATTTCAGGCTTCAAAAGACTGTGCAGTAAATAAGGCAAAGACCAACACTTGAATGATGAACTTAAAAATATTAAACAGCTGCCACATACTCAAGACACCATTCATCCAATGCAATGAAGGAGGCAGAGAGCCTAAGGGAAATACTGTGTGACTGTGTAATTAAAAACTATGCTAATGAATTTGTGCACAGAGACTCAATTAAGCTTTCATGAGTAACTTACATACTGACACTTCTTAATTTTTGAAAAATCAACTTTGCAGAAAGACTGCCCCCTATAAAACCCATCCACTGTTTTTTTTTAATCCAATCCACTCCATAGGTAGGTTAAGTAAAGACAGAAATGTCACATATTGTTTGAATAAACTTTTCACCTCTATCACACTATGTTTCACTACTAGTTTTTGAAAGTGAATTACTGCAGCACAAACTGACTCAGAGGTCTAATGATAAACAGGTTGTGAAGAAGTCCTAATTCCAGCACAGTGGAAAAGCATCACTGTGACCTCTGTGACCTGTGCTGGTGCATCACTCAAACATCACCCATTCAGGTGCCAAAATAACATAGAAGTCTCGAGAGAATAAACAGGTTTTGGATTCATGCTTTTCTTTCCACAGAATCAGCTCTGATTTATAAATTAGTACTGGTTATATGAGTTATCTCTTTACTAAAATTAAGAAGTCACTTTAAATACCTCAAACCTGTAATTATGGACTCTGTCAGAATATTCTGACTCTGTCAGAATATTAATTAAAATATTAATTATATTTGAGCCAAATTTTCTAAACAGAAATAAGATTTTTTAAATCATGAAAGAAATAATTATGTATCAGAAACAAATCTCAAATGTCTGAATTTTAAGAAAAGAAGCACACAGCCAAGCTTTCTTAGGTTTAAAAATAGAATTTTTTTGTGACAGTTAATAATGAAGATATGGTCTTGCTTTCAAAATACTGTTATTCAATTAGGTTTGTGTACGCTTATGTTAGGTATTAGTCACTCATCTAGTTAAGGCCTACAAAAGAACAATGTTTAGATAAAATAATTTTCTGGGGTTTCCCTATGCTTTTTTATGGTCAATCCTATTCAAATACTTCTATCAAAAATAAGCCTTAAAGATTATAAAGATCAGAAAAAGATGAGCAGTTATCAGATAAGGCCTGCTTAGATTTTGTAGTCATGTTTTCTGTTATGTGGTAGGATATTACCAATTAGGATATTGCTCTTTTTAATAGTTCTAAGGACTTAAAGAGCGCAGTTGCCTCTCTCAAAACACTGTGGAGGCCACAGAAGGAACTTGCCATAAAATAAGCCACCACAGCAGGAACTGTAATGAGCCCAGAAGAGAGAAATTTGCAACATGAAGATGCTGATTCCAGGCCAGACAGAGGTACAGTCCGGTTAATACATCCTGGTTAATGTATCCAGACAAAAGTTCCCACTGTGGCAAATGGTGAAATAACAACTCATACAGAGAATCACAGAATATCCTGAGATGAAAGAGGCCACAAGGACCATTGACTGCAACTCTTCAGTGAATGGCGCATACAGGGATTGAATCCACAACCTTGGCATTATTAGCACCAAGTATACCTGGAACCTGGACTGTATAAAGGTGTTACCCCCAGAAGAACAACTCTGGGAAGCCCACCACTGAGAAGCCCAGGGTGAAGAAAGGATGCTGCTGGATCCATGGGTGGTAACTACTTTTTGTATTTTTGACTTCGGCATTTGGTCTCATTTGCATCTCAATTTGGGCAGAGGCATCTCTCACTAATTGGATCATAACAATAGTTTATGGGGAGAAAGTAGATACCAAAACTACTACCAGAATATTTATTTTAACTTTAACTTGTGCTCTCAGGATTTTTTAAGTGAATGTGATATTTATTGATGTGCATAATGTAGTATAGACAGTCTCTGCAGTCATGTATAAAATGTTTACTACAACAGGACAAAATCTCCCTCATGGTCCACCATTTGAACACAGACTGACTAGAAATAAAGACAAGTATTGCTGTTACTTTTCAATGATAGGCAGAATCCAGTTGTTAATTTTTTTTTCAGAGAATCCCAATTTTGCAATAAAGGTTGTCAGGCAAGACCGTTACCATGACTAAGATCTGTCAGAGAGCCACCACAGCTTTTAACTTTTCCATGTTTCCATGGAAGTTAAGTAGATTAAGTAGATTACTTTATAAGAAGGACATAGGAGATACTTTGAAAATTATGCAGCCTACAAACCTCCTTCATTTGCTAGAACTGCAAAATCATGGATCATGCATATTTCAAAACAATAACTAAATTAAAATTGTGTGCCTAATTTTTGAGCTACCACAGAACATAAAATCATTTGGACCTACAGTAAGAATCGGAGGAAAAAAAGTGTGACATAATTATCTCTACATCATTCCTGCAATTTCAAGATCATTAACATTTGTGACAGTCATGGAGTCATGACAAGGAAATTAAAAGCAGACAATGACCCCAATTTTTCCTAGGGAAAAGCATATAAAACAATGAATTCCAACAAATAGTATGTGCCCCTCTTCAACTTACAAACAAAAATACTCTCCTCATGACCACCAAGAAAGATATTTAAATTCAGATAATTTAGACTTCCTTGCATCCCTTGGAATTCCTTCAAGTGCCTTTACTGTTTCTAGTTATTTAAAACTCATGCACAAAAAATAACAGATTTAAAACCAGCCAGAAAACATCAAGTGCTGAGGATTGCATTAAAGTTACACTTTATGACATTCTGTTAAAGTGAGTTTTATTTGTGACAGCTCCCTATAATTTCTAGATATAGAAGTTAAAATGGGGATTCCCAAGTCTCATTGAATTACATTCACTGGCCCAGGAGGCAGAGTGTAAACTGGGTTTGCCATGGGTTTAGAGACTAAGAATATACCATGTATATGTCCACTGTCATCCAACGGAAGCCTGAAAATGAACTAAAGAAATAGAAAATGAAAGAATGAGAGAAGGAAATACATAATATTCTCATAAGTTAGCCTCAATGTCACTTACAAATTCTGCAAGATATAATTCCATTCCCTTTTTGAAGACAAGTGTTTTAATGAAGCTGGTAAAAGAAATAAGAAAGGTCCTTTGTTGAAGGGAACCTCTATGGAGAGAAAGGAATCAAATTTGTGACTCTTTGTGTTCTACAGCTGGAAACTGTTTTGCCTATTTGAAGACTGACAAGTATTAGAGAAAAATCACAAGTCAGATACATTTAATCAGATGCCAGTTTCTCAAAAGCAGGTTCAGCCAGTCTAGCTGAAAAAAACTATATTCCTACACATTTATTTGATTTCATAAATGCAAACCCATGATTGCACTATTGAACAGACCAAACTTTCACTTGAAAGGTCTGAATAATGTAAATGACAATGGAATCTCCAACAAGATTAGGAACCCCTTAGCCAGAAAAAAAATGTTCACTTCATCAATAATCAGCTCACTTCTAGTACTGAAAGTAATGGTGTAAGTGGTGCTTAAACATAGAAAAGTAGTAAAAATGAAATTACACTGGAAATCATGAAAAATTAGAAGTATAAAGAGTCACATTTATTTTTGGATCCTTTCAGAAGAGATCTAATGGGATGTTACCCACACTTAATTATTTCACTAAAACACCCAGTAAATATCAGTTCTGCAAGATAGCTGGACATGGAACACTTCTCTACACAAAATGCTTTTTGTTCACCTTGTCCCCAAATAGTCTTGTGGCTATTCCATAGCCACATTATGATTTTGAGAGGTTGTGTTTTACTCTGGGGTGCCACCCCTGCTTCTCAATAGGCAGTTTTATGAAACTGCTCAAGATGTAAATTTGATTGTTCACACCAACTCCATTATTTTAGGAGAGTTAACTTTCCTTCACACTGACCCTCACTTTCTACCAATAGTTTTAATGAAATTACAGGAATTTGAAATTAGGTCTTAAGTCAAATGTTCATTGTTTCTCTAAAACTTAAAGTCTTCCACTAAATATTTCCTTTCACAGAAAAATTCTGAAGACAAGTTGCCATAAAAAGCTGAAAAGGAGCTAAAACCCAACAAAACAGCTATCTCATTTTATCCTTTATTCAAGTGACTGAAGCACTTATATGGAAACTGTATGTATACATGCATTTCACTGAACAAAAGAAACTTGGATACGAAGTACATTTATACTTGAAATACACTAAAGCGAACTGCTCATTAAAGAGGTTTCTGTAGCAACAAAACCTAACATTTTTGAAACACATTCATTTCTTAAGTACTTCAAGTATATTACTGGTAGTTCAATAATGGTGGAAGAGGTACAGGAGTAATATGAAATTGCAGCTTCACTGGCCCCAGATCATGCCATGTTGCTATGATTTATCTTCACTACCAACTTGGATCACAACACAGTACCAAAATCTTCTTGATCTTCTTTACCTGCACCGAGTAAATCAGTCTAGGGTTCAACCATACCCTAAAATTTTGACAATTTTATAAAAGGAGCATTTAAGTCTGGCAAGAATGCTACTTGAAATGCTCCAGAAAAATAAAATAATATAACTAATGTGTCAGCAAACAACAAGAAATCTTCCCTATTTACAATAAATGTCGCTTTTCAAAAATATCATAACTAGTAGAAAAAATGGGAAAATTGAAGTTTTTTAAAGTAAAGTAAACAGATGCACATCATAGATGACAATAAGTACCTCCTTTAGCACAGAAATAGTAGATTCAAATACATTAATTTTGACTCTGTTAACAATTGAAAACTAGAGATAGCAGTGCTGACTTTATGATCATAGGCATAAAGCCAACCAGAATTCAATGGAAACAAAATTATCTTAGGTAATTACCTTATTGTTGTGTCTCTCCAAATATCTTAGGAATAGCCCAATTTGGGCAAAATCTAAATCTTTAGGTTTCTCTTTCTTTTTGAATTACTATCTAAGTCTGGGCTTCCCCCCCCCCCCACCCCTCCCCACTTGGTAAATGAAAGGTATAGCTAAATGTCATATTTTAAAATAAAGATGAGGTGTTAAGTTTTTTCAGTAGTATTGGTCTCACTGGAAACAGGAGGTTTACAGTCACTGAGGAGGACTGGAATGATGATCGTTTTGGTCAGGTTAGTTCTGGCTTGCGAAACAAAGAGACAAAAGGAATAAGCTAGTTTTGCTCTGGCTGTCCATACATTACCTGCACAAAGCTTCACACTGACAGAATATAATACTTTTCCACTTTCAAGTCTTATTAGACTAATATTTAAATGAAAGTATTTACTCCAGAATTTAGCTAACAGATGGTTCTGCTTTAGCAGACATACTATGAAAGAAGAGGGCATCTGTAGGAAGAACTGTACTCAGCATTGGTGAGGCCCCACTGCAAGTTCTGCATTCAGTTCTGGGCCACTCACTTTAAAAAGGACAGTGAGGTGCTGGAGTGTGCCCAGAAGAAGGCAACAGGGCTCTTGTAAGGCCTAGGAAATACGTCTTAGCAGGAATGGCTGAGGGAGCTGTTTTTGTTTAATCTCTGAGGAGGCTCAGTGGGGAGCTCATCACTCACTACAAGTACCTGAAAGGAGGGTGTAGCAAGGTGGGGGCTGGTCTCTTCTGCTGTGCCTGCAGTGACAGGACCAGAGGAAATGGTCTTAAGCTGACATAGGGGAGATTCAAAGTGGCTATTAGAATAAAAAATTTCACTGTTAGGGTTGTCAGGTATTGGAATAGGTTGCCCAGGGAGGTGTTGGAGTCACCATCCCTGGGGATGTTTAAGAGGTGTCTGGATCTGGCACTGGATGATCTGGTTTAGCAGTTTAGTGTTTGCAATGATAGTGCTGAGTGAACAGTTGGATTGGGTGATCTCGAATGTCTCTTCCAACCTTGATGATTCTATTCTAAGAAAATGTTGTCCTGGCGTGGAAGGTAATAACTAGTTACTACTTAGAGAACAGAGAGAACAAAACACTTAACAATTGAGAACATGCCTGAAATGTAATGATTTTAATTATGGTTCACATGTCTAGCCAAATATCCTAAATACAGCCATTGTAAAATTATTGCAAAAGACACTTTAAAATAAACTATAGAAATAATGGAGAAAAGATTTCCAGGACCAGTCAGCTGGGTAATAAGGCCATGTTAAAGCAAATTAATTTTATAATCCTTAATAAATGGTTGAAGAGATCAAATCTAGAAAACTTCCAATCACTACTCTATATCTTTATATGATTATTTCTAACCTACAGCTGCATTTTGGATAGATAAACAAAAAAAAACCCCATGATACTTGTAGAAAAATCCACAAATTAAAACCAGTTTTAAATACTCCTTAAAACAAGGGTAGAAGTGGGGAGGAAAAGCAGACAGTTTGAAAAAGGCATTGACAATCTTTTTTCAACTCCCTGCTTGGTAATATGAGCATATCACCAATAGGTGTGGGACCTAAAGTTGTTGAAAGTGAATAAAATTTGACCCACCATCTGTTTTTCTTAAAAACAGACAATTAACAATTTAATTGACTTGGCACACTATATATTACAGTACATATGTCACACTAGATGAGGTGATTTGGTTTCTACAAAGTTGTAGAAAAGGTGCCTTGAAGCTTTTAGATTATGCTTATTTGTTGGTTGTAATATTTTAGAGACCCTTTTTGATTTTGAGAAAAAAACTATGCCCAGGGCCTAAATTCTGTCATGTGCAGCTTTTTGTCTTTTTAAATGGAATTCTAAAGTAGGAAATAATGCACCATACCGCTATGCCAAATGTTATTTATTACACTGTGTCTGCGCTTTCATTTTATGAAGCCTGGGGCTGGACTGTCAGATTACAGGTGTCCTTTAGGTTGAAATAAAAAGTTAACAGTAGTAATTGCCATGTTAACTCAATACATAGTGTATTCACTACTGCCAAAGTATAAGGCATTTTCCCAGATTATAAGTACACTAACACAATGTACATTTTCAGGATAATTTTTGATTTAATTTATCTATTTCTTACTATACATTTAAGTGGTTAAGCTTAGGGAGAAAAATAACCAATTTTAGGAGAAAATAATATTAGCACAGTACACTCAAATAAACAAATTACAATGCAGTATCTTCAGATAGCCATAGTGCTCAATGGCTTCTATCATCAGATATGAAGTTATTTTTTAATCTAAATATGATCTACAAATGTCATGTAGAAAGCAACCATAACACTTACAGTCTAAGGGGTTTTCTTCATACTTTTTACAGTTAGACTTATGATAAGATTTCTTATTGCACCTATGTCCATAACCTACAGATATTACATTCATATCTGTTTTAAGTAATTGCAAGACAGAATTCTAAAAAATTCTGGTTGCATGTAATAAACAATAAATTGGTGACAGCCTCTAGGCCTTGCCAACAAGAAAGTGACTGTATTCAACAGCGCACTTCATTTTCATCACTCACAAGTAAGGTAATTTTGTTTTCCCCTCAATTTGTCCAAAATTTTAAACTGAAAGGTCTTTTTTTTCCTCATTACTACTGACAATGCTACTACCAAAAAGTTTAAATTTTCATATAATTCACTACTTTTCAGGAAGTCAAGCACAATTTCTTCCCCCTTTTGAAATTCCTAGTTGTAAGGCAACCATTTTCTCTATGCACCTATATGTATTTACTGTAAATCTGGTCTATAAAAGCAGTATTTTCTGTAATTATAGTGAACTTTACCACTTGTCTGCCTTTTCCCTTATCCTAATTCATCATATATGAGATGTTGATTACTTTTTTTAATCATGTCAGACTAAAGAAAGAATGCATTTAACATAATTTTTCTCCATAGAACTAATTCAGACACCTATATGTTTCACAATTTTTATATATAGCTATTATATATGTAAATTATACGTGGTCTACTTGCTAGCAATGCATAGACAATAGACTGGAGAGAACTCTGGATTCTAGAGGCCAAGTCTTAAAAGCATTTAAAGTTTCTTTTTAAGAAGGTTATATATAGTGTGTTTGCTATCCCATTAACATTGAATGGCCACAAGTGTTGCAATCACCTGCCATGGCAGGGTTCAGTGTTTGGCTGGGTTTGCCTTGAGCAGAGCTGCTTTTAAACTGGTTTGAGCCAAAACAGAAGTTGTTTGGTAATGGTGTGACCTATTACTTATCCTGTCTGAACTTTTGTGCCGGTAATGTGCAGGGAAGCTCTGACTAATGGGGGTAGACACTGCATAATATTTCATAGCCCTTGGTGGTTGTGGAAATAGGGGTGCAAGGTGGGCAAGTGGATCCTACAAATTCAAAACAGTAATTAGGAATCAAAAAAGAAATAAAAAAGAAAACAACAAGAAACCAACCACAAACAAGCTGGCTGTTTCAAGTAGTATGTAAGGATAGCTGCCTAAGGAGACCCAAAAGAGAAGAGAGTCCCACTAGGATCATTCTACTCCTCCAAGCACTGAAGTCAGGATGCTGATAAATTGTAGTACATTCCTCCCCACTGCCTTCTGCAAGTGGAAGGCAAATGTTAATGTTAGGGCACAAAAAAACTTTGTGAAGGTTAACTTAAATCCAGGGAAAAGGAGCAGATACTAGCAAAGTTTTGTGCCATCTTATCTGTATTGTTAATAAAGTTCCTCTGTGTTAATTAGATAATCTTAATGCTAGACTTAAAACGTGAATTAGACAAAGAAGAAATTCTTAGTTCTTTTTATATTGTGTGCCCTTTTGCTTATGCTTAGACTGAATGTATCACTCCACTGAAGTGCAAGTTGCTCTTTATCCCTTCCTTTGTCTGGATGACACAGCTCTCATCATCTTAGATGAGCTGGTCTTCAGATCACCTCCTTGAAATGCCTCCTCAAAGAGGAAGAATTGCAAGCCCCATGATTTTAGGGACAAGGTGCTCAAAATTTCACCAAGTAAAATTTTTTTAAATTCCTTCTTTAAATTCCTTCTTTCTTAGAAATAATATAAGTTTGTTTCCCTATTTCCAAGAATTCAGCTGAGTTTTAAATAACATCATTAACAGACTTTCTAATTTCCATTATTATTAAATGCCTACTAAAAGCACCTTCTAAAGCTGACTTGTGAACTCATTTATTTCATGTCATCTAATTGATTTCATCAGGTTAACTTCTGTATTTGTTCAATAATTTACATTAATACTCAGAGGAAGTTGTCATAATATCTATTTAACTACCATTTAATTAAAATATTGGTCATGATACCCACTTAGTAAAGTTCATTTTCTTCACAAATGGGGTCTCTGTAATAATCCAAACAGTTCAATTTAATAGTCTTAAGTGACTAACAAAAGCAGTAATCAAGGTTTGTGAGTTTAGAGGCACATCCTCATATTTCTATATTTTCCCAATGAGTTTAAAATGCAGATATGATTGATATTATACTCCATGGCTTTATATGTATTTCTATATTAGTTAATCATTAAAAAAACAACCCAAATCTACTACCAACTCCAGTTCCATTTAAAAAGAAAAAAAACACCTATTATCTGCAGAAATTGAAACAAAGACCTTAAATGCTTTTCTGTATCACCAAAGTTTCTTGAAGCTATTTCAAATTTCCCAGACATTGTATTTTCAAGTGCTGCTCTCCTAAATCCCAATTATAAGTAGTTCAAAACAGCATCCCAAAACTCAGTTTAGCTGACAAGTCAGCTGTGGTCTTTCATTTGCTGTCCTCATTGCCTGTCAATCAGCATTATTAAAGTTTTCACCAAAAAATTACAACTTGGTTCAGATTTACTTTCACAATGCAGTTGTACTTTCACCTAGGTAAAATAATTGAAATTGCACATACATGTTAGATTATTCAACTGCAAAAACTCTGTGTGCATTTTCATTTTTTTTATACTGACATCTGTTCCCACTTGAGGGAGTCTAATTTTTTCTTTTTTCCCATGGCAAAGAACAAATATAGAACTCTGATTGTTACAAACCATAAAGGAACAGGTATTTTTCTGGTAGTTCTCAACATAACAAAACTAAACCACAGAAAACTGTCTCCAAGGGATGCTGGATTGATATAAAATGTCTTTATTATCAGTATTATGATAAGTATTTTAGAACAAGAAAAAGTTGAAAATAATTTTTAGAGGAATGACATAAAAAAGTGCAAGTTTATATTTCAAAATCCTCATTTTTTTCCTGCTTAAAAAAGCAAAAAATATTTGTTTCTCAGATTATCTCCAGAATTACACACTATATAAATGTTGACAGATCTATTGAACCTTAGGTTTGTGATTCCTAAAGTTAAAAATAGAGTAATAGAAGGAAGCTATCATGGAGAGCATAGGAGAAAGGTTTTTTACCCTCCCATTACTTTTTCTTTCACTTCAACTCATACATTCTAGAAAATAAAATTAATTCTGAATATTCACTGTATTTTTAGAGTGAATGGGACCAAAGACTGCATCAGAAGCACTAAACTCCACAGCATGTTGTCTGGAAAACTGTAACATTTGCCTAGGCATATCACCTTGGATCTTCCTAGGGTTTCTCTGCCACTCACTATCTCAGGTGTTCAATCAGACTCCATGAATATTCATCAAGTGACAAGGAATTTCAGATCAGCTACTCTTATCTTCTGGTACTTCAGCTTCGCAGATCACTTTCTACATGACTTTCAATAGGCAAAATATTTTAGCTTAGAGGAAGGGGAGAGGAAAAAAGGAAAAGAAAAGGGGAGAAGAATGAGATGGAAAGTGAGAGTGAGGAGGAGTGGGAGGGAAGGGGAGATTAAAGGAGAGAACAGAGTGGCCCTGGCAAATAGACCTTTTTGTGTAAATGGAAGGACTTTTCTTCAATATCTGGAGAATCCATTAATTGCAAATGATAAAAGATATGGACAGATACTAAAACACAGAAATGTAATAATGGCAACATTATTATTGTAATAATAATGACAACAACAAAAAAAAGGAAGTTGAGTTGTTGATAGAGAAGGTGAAGACTCAGTGTTTAGACACCTTAGCACCACCTTGGAGCACTGGCCAGTCAGTGCAGTATTTTGTTTTCTGATAAAATTGAATCTTTCGGCATTTTGCACAGGATACTAAAAACCAACAAAAAGCTAAAGCTAAAAGCAAAGAGAGATGCCACCATCTTCCTTTTATTAAAGAAAAAAAATTAAAAGCCTAGATTTAGAATTCAAGGATAAAGATGATTGTCTATTTTTTGATGTGACAACAAAGAAAAAAAATCCTCTTGAGATTAGAGGTTGGATTTTTGCCTTATTTTTAAGGAATGTAAATTCACACTATACATCTCACTTTAATAACAGATTTGCACCATGGGGATCAACAATGTATTATTCCAGCATTTTTCGTATGTCATGAAATACTTTACACATAGAAATACACCACACAGGGCTAAAAGAAAGGGGAAAGAAAAAAAGACATTATTTTGGATTTTTATTTCATTTCCATTTCTTACATTAAATATAATGATGAAATGGGATGTTCAGCACATATTTTAGATAACCAACATGAATTATCAGCATAAATAAGGCTTCTTTTTAGTTAAAACTTTCTTTGTGCAGTCTTTCATATAATTCTCAATTAAAAAAAACTAAAATTAAAAAAAAAAACAAACTATAAAAGCAAAAAAAAAAAAAAAAGATCAAGCAGAAATTCTGGTAATGTCCCCTGTGGCAAAGAAACTAGGTTTTAGCAAACTGTTGTTTCAGCACCAAAAAAATATGACAAAAAATCAGTAAAAGTTTGTCAATAACACAAATTACTGTGAAAGTACAGGCTCATCAGTTGAGAAAAATAATAAATGAATTTAATCCAAACTAATTGAATGATTAGTGCACTATCTGTGCATCATCATCATGTAGTAAGCTGGTGTAATAGTTTTGCCTGGGGTAAGGGGCAGTTTTCTTCCCAGAGGCTCATGGTGCTGTTGTGAGTCAGTGAGGAGCTAAGGGTGGAGCTTCCTGTGTTGCTGCTGAATGGCTGATTATAAGAGGCCTCTGGGGAGCGTGGCGAACAGGAGCGGGCAAACAGGGGTGTGGTGAGTCTCTGGGGCGTATACAAGGCAGTTTGCGTGGCAGTTCACGCAGCAGTTTGCGCAAGCAGGGCAAGCAGGCAGGGTTGCCAGCTCTCTTGCTAGTAAGGAGTCCTCTGTGTTCTTTGAGGTCTTTCTGCTGCCTGGTTGTGTTTGAGGTGTCTCTTCGTAATGGTTTCTACACGGTCAAAAACTGTGGCTGGTACAAGTGTAAGTGACCAAGTCGAGCCCTCCAAAAAGGATGTGTCTGTACTGATCCATCCATGCCCAGAGTGTTTGAGCTTATCGGTGGCTTCAGGGAGTGTTGTGAACTGCAGTGTGAACAAGTGAACGATCACCTTTCACTGGTGACTGAGCTTAGGGAGGAAGTTGATAGGTTAAGGAGTATCAGGGAAAGTGAAAGGGAAACAGACTGGTGGAGCTCAGCCCTTCCATCTTTAAGGGAAGCCTCTGACCGAGAGGCTGAGGACTTATATGCCTCCCGCTCTCAGGCAATAGAAGGGCACCCGGTAGATGAAGAGGTGTGGAAATGGGTCCCCATTCGGGGAGGTAATAACAAAAACTCCTCCCCATTCCATCATCCAGCCAGGTACCACTTCAGAACAGGTATGAGGTCCTGGATCTAGAGACCCAACTAGATGATTTAGGAGAAAATTGTCTGCCCCGTGAACCCCCCAATTATGATTCATCTGTAAGATGGATCACTACCTCTAACATCAAGAAGAAAAGAAGGGTAATCGTAGTAGGTGATTCCCTTCTGAAGGGAACTGAGGGCCCCATATGTTGACCAGACCCATCCTACAGGGAGGTCTGTTGTCTCCCTGGGGCCCGGGTACAAAATATCCCTGAGAGACTTCCTGGGCAGATTCAGCCCTCTGATTATTACCCACTGCTGATACTCCAGGCTGGCAGTGATGAGATTGAAAAGAGGAGTGTCAAGGCAATTAGAAAGGACTTCAGGGTACTGAGTCAGGTAGTTGATAGGGCAGGAGCACAGGTAGTGTTTTGCTCAGTCCCTTTGGTGGCGGAGGAAAATGAAGAAAGAAACAGGAAAATCCGCATCATCAACAAGTGGCTTAAGGGTTGGTGTCATCAGCAAAATTTTGGATTCTTTGATCATGGGGACACTTTTACAGCATCTGCTCTGCTAGAACCAGATGGGGTACATCTCTCTGTTAAGGGCAAAAGTTCATCTCTCATGAACTGGCAGACCTCATTGAGAGGGCTTTAAATTAGGTTTGAAGGGGGAAGGGGAAGCAGCTGAGCTATCTGGAAGCAGGCCCAAGGGTTGCAAGGCTAAGTCAGGGGCAAAGTCAGTAGCCCAGCTGAGGTGCGTGTATACCAATGCACACAGCTTGGGCAACAAACAAGAAGAGCTGGAGGCCATGGTGCAACTGCAGAGCTATGATGCAGTTGCCATCACAGAAACATGGTGGGATGACTCACATAACTGGAGTACTGCACTGGATGGATACTAGCTCCTCAGAAGAGACAGGAAAGGAAAAAGAGGAGGAGGGGTGGCCCTTTATATTAAGCAGACTTGCGATGCCGTAGAAATTGAAACTAAGGAAGATGGAGTTGAATGTCTATGGGTAAGAATTAAGGGGAAGGCCAACAAGGCTGACACTCTGCTGGGAGTCTGTTATCATCCACCTAACCAGGAAGAAGAGGTAGATTACTTATTCTATAAGCAGCTAGGTAATGTTTCAAGATCATCAGCCCTTGTTCTTGTGGGTGACTTCAACCTACCAGACATCTGCTGGGAACTTAATACAGCAGTAAAGAGGCAGTCCAGGAAATTCTTAGAATGTATGGAGGACAACTTTCTGTTGTAGCTGGTGGGTGAACCCACCAGGGGAGGGGCTATGTTAGATCTGCTGTTTGCGAATAGAGATGGGCTGGTGGGAGATGTGGTGGTTGGAGGTCGCTTGGGGCAGAGTGATCATGAAATAATAGAGTTCTCAATATTTGGTGAAGTCAGGAGGAGCACCAGTAAGACTCTTACACTGAACTTCCGGAGGGCAGACTTTGGCCTGTTTAGGAGACTTATTCAGAGCGTCCCCTGGGAAACAGCCCTTAAAAACAAAGGAGTTCAGGAAAGGTGGGCATGCCTCAAAACAGAGATCTTGAGGGCACAGGAACAGACTGTCCCTGTGTGCCAAAAGATCAGTCAATGGGGTAAATGTCCAGCCTGGCTGGGCAAGGAGGTTTTGGAGGAACTTAGGAATAAAAAGAGGATGTATCAGCATTGGAAGGAGGGTCAGGTCTCTAAGGAAGTATTCAAGAAGGCTACTGGAGCATGCAGAAAAAAAATTAGGGAGGCTAAAGCTCATTTTGAACTTAGAATGGCAACTTCTGTAAAGGATAATAAAAAATGTTTTTACAAATACCTTAATGCTAGAAGGAAGGGTAAGACCGGCCTTTGTTCTTTATTGAACAAGGGAGGGAATTTAGCATCTGCAGATGAGGAGAAGGCAGAAGTGCTTAATGCCTACTTTGCCTCAGTTTTTCGTGGGAAGATGACTTGCCCTCAAGACACCTGCCCGCCTGGAATGGTTGATGGTGTCAGGGAGCAGAATGGTCCCCCCATTATGCAAGAGGAGACAGTCAAAGAACTACTGAAATGCTTGGATGTTCATAAACCTATAGGACCAGATCGATCCACCCCAGGGTAATGAGAGAGTTGGCAAATGAACTTGCAAAGCCGCTCTCCATCATTTACCAACAGTCCTGGCTCACTGGTGAGGTTCCGGATGACTGGAAGCTGGCCAGTGTGATACCCATTCACAAAAAGGGTGCAAAGGAGGATCCTGGTAATTATAGACCAGTCAGCCTGACCTCAGTACCTGGCAAGATAATGGAACAGTTTATATAAAGTGCCATCACAGAGAATTTACAGGATGGCCAGGATATCAGACCCAGTCAGCATGGGTTTAGGAGGGGTAGGTCATGTTTGACCAACCTGGTCACCTTTTATGACCAGGTAACCCACCTAGTG
The DNA here is from genome assembly GCF_037042795.1 of Molothrus aeneus. Lineage (NCBI taxonomy): Eukaryota > Metazoa > Chordata > Aves > Passeriformes > Icteridae > Molothrus > Molothrus aeneus. The sequence goes on along the minus strand of NC_089646.1, from coordinate 139,054,975 downwards.
GATGCAGGGAAGGCTGCAGATGTTGTTTATTTGGATTTCAGCAAGGCCTTTGGCACTGTCTCCCACAGCACACTCCAGACAAGCTGGCAGCCCGTGGCTTGGACAGGAGCACTCTTTGCTGGGTTAGCAACTGGCTGGATGGCCTGGCCCAGAGAGTGTTGGTGAATGGTGCCGCATCCAGCTGGCGGCCAGTGGTGTCCCTCAGGGGTCTGTGCTGGGGCCAGTTCTGTTTAATATTTTTATTGATGACATGGATGAGGGTTTAGAGTCTTTCATTAGCAAATTTGCAGATGACACTAAGCTGGGAGCGTGTGTCGATCTGTTAGAGGGACGGAGGGCTTTGCAGAGGGACTTGGAATGGTTGGATGGATGGGCAGAATCTAATGGGATGAAGTTCAATAAGTCCAAGTGCCGAGTCCTGCACTTCGGCCACAATAACCCCCTGCAACGTTATAGGCTGGGGACGATGTGGCTGGACAATGCTCAGGAGGAAAGGGACCTGGGCGTGCTGGTTGACAGTCGGCTGAACATGAGCCAGCAGTGTGCCCAGGTGGCCAAGAAGGCCAATGGCATCCTGGCTAGTATCAGGAATAGTGTGGCCAGCAGGAGCAGGGAGGTCATTCTTCCCCTGTACTCGGCACTGGTGAGGCCACACCTTGAATACTGCGTCCAGTTCTGGGCCCCTCAGTTCAGGAGGGACTTTGAGATACTTGAGCGCGTCCAAAGGAGAGCAATGAGGCTGGTGAGGGGCTTGGAACACAAGCCCCATGAAGAACGACTGAGGGAGCTGGGGTTGTTCAGCCTGGAGAAAAGGAGACTCCGAGGTGACCTTATCACTCTCTTCAACTTCCTGAAGGGTGACTGTGGTGAGCTGGGGGTTGGTCTCTTTCTCCAGGCAACAACCGACAGAACAAGAGGACACAGTCTCAAGCTGTGCCAAGGGAAATACAGGCTAGAATTAAGGAGGAAGTTTTTCACAGAAAGAATGGTCAAATACTGTAATCATCTACCCAGGGAGGTGGTGGAGTCACCATCCCTCAATGTGTTTAAAAAAAGACTGGATGTGGCACTTGGTGCCATGATCTAGTTGAGGTGTTAGAACATGGGTTGGACTCGATGATCTTAAAGGTCTCTTCCAACCTAGAAATTCTGTGATTCTGTGTTTTGGATTTGCAATGAAAATAGCATTGATGAATCACTGATGTTTAACCTACTGCTTGCACAGAATCTAGGCCTTGGGTGCTTCTCACGACCCTAATAGTGAGGAGGCTGTGGCAGCACAAGCTGGAAGGGTCACAGGCAGGACAGCTGATCCCAGCTGACCCAAGGGATAGCCCATAGCATTTGATGTCACGCTCAGCAATAAGAGCTGGGAGAAGGAGGGAGACAGAGACCTTCAGAGATACAGAGCTTGCATTCCCAAGGACACATTTATGAATAACATTGTTAAACATCTGCCTGACAGTGGGAAAAGGAAAATGAGTGCCTTGCTTAGTTTTGCTTTCATGTGCAGCTTTTGATTTACTTATTAAACTCTGTCTCAGTCCATGAGTTTTCTCACTTTTTTCCTTTTGGACTGTGTCCCTCATCCTGCTGCAAGGAGTGTGAGCATGTGGGATTTAGGTGTCTGATGGGGTTAACTGCAATAGTCAAATATAAACAGGCAAATCATTATAGCATTAAAGCATTATAGCTTTTAGGCATTTTCTCTGGAAATATGTTACAGAAAATGCCAACCAACAGCAAACTGAAATAAATGCCAGCAATAAATGCAAGATACACTCTACACTAATACAATATAAGAAATTAATAGAAATTTCTCAGACTATCAAAATATATGATGAAAAGGCCTGCTGATGTAGTTGTTTTCTAGCATAATAGCACTCACAGAAATTAATTATTGACTTGGAGGAAAAAGAAGGGAAAAATAATATTCTCAGGGCATATGCTTGGCAATATGGAAAACCCAGAAGACCAAGTTAGTAAAGTGTAACATCTCAATCAGTTATGCTTATTCTTTTGAATGTTTCATCTGGAAAATAATTGAAAAAAAATCTATACATACATACACTTTAAGTCCTGACTGGATTCTAAATATGCCTTGCTTGCATCTACCTGACATACTGAAATATACAAAACAAAACAACTACTTTACCCAAGCAAGACGCATTTTCAGCCCACTGTTTCATGCAATGCAAACAGATGAATAAATTAAGCAACTACTATGCCATGATGTTATTTCAGTAGATAAACAGATGGAAATCTTACTTCTGTCACCCTTTCACAGGCTCATGTAGCAGGAAATGCATCTTTAGTGTTTTGAAAGCTGACATCTCCAGAGACTGCCACACACAGACCTTCACCACTGCAAGGAAATTGATGCAGTACAGCCAGGAGGGGAGCCTCCATCAACTCAATGCAAGTGTAGTAAAAGGCATGGACTAATCAGGCATGGCAAATTTTCAGTGTTGTAAAATGTGTGGAGAAAAGAGGTTTGAAGTCAGGAATCACGACCAGTTGGTAGAGAACACAAAAAACTATGCACTGCAAATAAGGAGGTAGATTCACTCAGAGATAAGAAAGGTATTAAATATGGAAAAAACTCTATATTACTGCCACTTTTTAGAGCTCTTCAGGTCAAGATTTCCTAACTGCTAATCTATCATATTGGGCTTTTAAATTCTACCCTTTGGCCAGGAGAATCTTTAAAAAGCATGAATTGCTTTATTATTTGTGTTATTTGTTTTCGCTTTCAGTTATAGAGATAAGGTTCATAAATGCTTGTAACAAAATTCTAACTTAAGCTGTTTTGAATACATTTTTTACTCCCAAATCAAAGATAAACAGTTACTCTCTTATAACATATATGCTTAATGCAGAATACAACAAAACTGATGGCAGTTAAATACACACTGAAATACTGCAGACAACAAAGAGTAACAGCCACTTAGCCCAGTGTCCTGCTTTAAGCAGTAGCTAATACTTAGGGACATAGCAAAAGATGACCTTTCTACATGTAATGTATTCATATTGCCCAACAGACTAAGGTCAGAGCAGTGAAAATCCTTCCAATTCTTTATGGATAACACTATCACGAAAGGTTGAATTGCTAAATGCTTTTAATTAAATATTGTAAAGCAGAAAGAATGACCTACAATTTTATTGAACAAAATTAAAAAGTTCTGGGAGTCACCTTCAAATAAAAACTTGTCTGACCAGTTCTCCACTGACAAGAGGGGAGTTGTAGAAAAGGATCATAAGTCATATGCCACCTTCCTTTTAACCAAACAAAATAATTAAGTGCAATTATGAATATTAAATTGACTTGTTAAAGCCAAATAATCTCATTTTTAAATCAACTTGGAGAATATAATATTAAACAGCACTACCATGGAGAATCAGAATAGTTAGGGTAGGAAGAGACCTCTGAAGATGACCTAGTCCAACCAGAGATGATCTAGCCCAATAGCCAAATCAGATTTAAAACTCAACATTCAAAAAGAAGCTGATATGCAAAAACCACAAGTAAATAAATATTTTGGGACATAGAAAGGTGAAATGGAGAAAAAGCATACAATTTCATTTTCTAAGAACTTGCTTTAAGACGGAAGACCTATTTTCACCAATCTGGGAAAGTTAACAGAAAAATGAAAGTTTCTCAACACCATAAAGATACACCTTCCAGAAATTGTTTTAAAAGACATCCAAAAAACCCTACATGAAAATACATTCTGATGCAACGACTTCTAGAGACACATATTATTGGTAGTTTTAAATGACCTGAGACCAATATATTTGCTTTGAATGATTACAGAGTTACAAGAAATACTGGTAAAAATTTAGTGAAAAGCTAAATTTCAGTGGCTGCATAAAATGTTGTAATTTCTTAACCCTCTACTACGTTATATTGTTAAGACCTTCTTTATAATGTAACCTGCATAGCCTTTTAAGATCTTAGAAATACCACATAAGGTTTTATGAAAGATCACATCTGATGCAACATTGATTTATATTTGTCGCTTTAAATTTTATGAAGTATATAATTTTGAATATTTAAAAAGTACCAATTACATAGTAACATTTGACTATTTTTTGGATTGAAAATACATTTGTGTGTGTTTAAATGTACATGTATACAAAAAATTGCACACAATCTCTTGATTAAGGGTAGACAATGGCTAGTAGAGCAGCAGTAGTCTTTTTCTTCAAACCCAAATGCAAAACATATATCCTGATAAAGATAGGAAATTTCTTGTTTCAGCCGTTAAACAAACATGAACTTTTCTAATAATGAAGATGAACTATTGAAGACTGCAATGTCAAAAAGCTGGTTGGAAGAAATTAGTAATTAAAAGCTAATATCCCAATAACAACAACAAAACAAGCAAAAATAACAACAATTAAAAACAAACAAAACCACAAAACCCAAACAAACAAAAAACCCCAAACAAAACAAAACAACCAAAAACACATCACGAAACTTCAAGGTATGCATCAAAGTTTTGGTAGAACTTATTTTCTAGGGAACAACACATGATCATTTGTAAACAGCCCTCTCATAACCACCAAAAACTATCAACTAGTATCCAAATAACATAGGTACTCCATCAGAAAGAATATTAAAAGCTTCCAATTTGCCTAGCCACCATAAAGCAATAGTATAAAACCTAAGTAATTTTTCTGTACCTATGATTCTATGAGAACTTGGGTCATGATTCAAAGTGCAGGTTGAAAATCTTAAGAAATGTCCAATTTCTTAAGGTGATTTTAGTAATGTAGGGCAGGGATGCAAATACAATTTCTATTTTCAGAAAGAGTTCCAAAAGACACCTGAAAAGTACAGATGTAAACCTGAGATGTAACAAGACTGTAGAAATTATAATTAAGCTTAAATTCAGCTGACACATGGATAAAAATTACATCAACAAACAACCACGTTTTTTTTAAAGCAAAGTCCTGCATTATAAGTCCTGCATTATAAATCCACTAATGCTTTCCAGAAAGATTAGCTGGCAGAGAGATGAGAGAAATTCTGTTTAGGTGTACTATTTGTAGTTCTAAAAGGGCATTTGAGGAAGCCCCAATGGAAGGTTCTTACAGAGATTAGAAACTCTTTCATAAAATGAAAGGCTTTTTTTCTGCATGTTAGCTTAAAATATAGTTAGTTGATGGTAAAAGTAAATGGTCAGTTCCACCAGAGGAGAGAAGTCATTAATGGACTTCTTCTGTATCTAAACTGTTTTACAGAATCACAGAATAGGTAAAGCTGGAAGGGAGCACAGTGAGTCATCTGGTCCAACCTTCCTGCTCAAGCAGGGTCATCCCAGAGCACAATGCCCAGGAGAATGTCCAGAAATTGAATATTTCCAGCTCTTGAATATTTCCAATGAGGGAGATTGCAGTGCATGGTCACTGCACACTAAAGTTCTTCCTCGTGTTCAGGTGGAACTTCCTTCATACCAGTTCTTGCTCATTGCCTCTTCTCCTATTACTTGGCACCATCAAGTAGAGCCTGGATCCATCCTCTGATGCCCTCCCTTCAATTACTTATAGACATTGATGAGATCCTCTCTTCAAGATCTTTTCTCAAGATTGAGCAAGCCCAGCTCCCTCAGTCTTCCCTCATGAGAGAGATGCTCCAAGCCCTTAATTATCAATTTTCCCTCCACTGGACTCGCTCCAGGAACTTCATGCTTTTTTTTTGCTGAAGATTCCAGAACTGGACAAAGTACTCCAGATGTGCCTTACTAGGGCTGAGTAAAGGGGCAGGATCACCTCTGCTGACCTGGTGGCAATGCTCTTCCTAATGCACTCCAGAACACCATTGGCCTTCTTGGCCACACAGGCACACTGCTGGGCTCATGGCCAGTTTGTTTTCCAGCAGGACCCCCAGGTCCTTCTCCACAGAGCTGCTTCCCAGCAGGTCAGCCCACAGCCTGTACTGGTCCATGGGGTTATTTTCCCCCATGTGCAGGACCCTGCTCTTGCCTTTGTTGAATTTCAAACTCTTCTCTGCCCATCTCTCCAACCTCTTAAGGCCCTTCTGAAGGCCTGGACAGCCCTCTGGGGTGTTGGCCACTCCTCCCAGTTTTGTGTCATCAGTCAACTTGCCAAGGAGGCATCTGCCCCTTCATCCAAGTCATTGATGAATAAGTTAAATGATACTGGGCCCAGTATCATTTAACCTTGGAGGACACCCTTAGTGAAAAACCTTCAACTAGGTTGTCACTGATTATGACCCTCTGGGATCTACCATTCAACCAGTTCTCAATCCACCTCACTGCTCACTCATCCAGTCAACAGTTCCTGATTTTGTCTATCAGGATTTTGTGAGAGACAGCATCAAAAGCCTTGCTGAAGCCAAGGTAGACAATATCCACTGCTCTCCCCTCATTGATCCAGGTAGTTGTTTCACTGTAGAAGGCAATGTTTGGTCAAGCTTGATTTATCTTTAGTGAATCCACGCTGAATACTTCTAATCTAACACTTCTTGTCATCCACATGGATACAGATGGCCTTCAGAATGAAGTGCTCCATTGATGTGAGGCTGACTGGCCAATAGTTCCCTGTGTCCTTCTTCTTGCCCTTTTTAAAGACCAGGGTGAGATTTGCTTTTTTCCAGTCTCCAGGCACCTCTCCTGATTGCCATGACCTTGCAAAGATGACTGTGAGTGACCTTGCTACGGTGTCCAGAAGCTCTCTCGTGGACACATCCTGCCAGAGCTCATGGGCTTGTGGATGTCAAGTTTGCTTAGGTGTTATCTAACCCAATCCTCCTTCACCAAGGAAAAGTCTTCTTTCCAAGACTCTTTTACCCTGGTCTGTGTCAGAGAACCCTGAGGGCTGATCATGTTAGTGAAGATTGATGCAAAGAAGGCATTTGATAACTCTGCCTCCTCTGTGTCCCCTATTACCAGGGCTCCCCTCAATTCACTAATGGGCCCACATTCTTCTTTTGTTTTTCTTTTTTTATTCATGCATTTTAAGAAGCTCTTGTTGTCCTGGACATCATTGGTCAGATTTAATTCCAGATGGGCCTTGACCTTCCTGGTCTCTCATTTCTAATTATTCTGACAATCTCTCCATATTCATTCCAAGAGGCCACTTCCATCCCTGCTTTCATCTCCTGTGTATTTCCTGTTTATGTTTGAGTAGTGACAGGAATTCTTTATTTATTCAAACACATCTCTTGTCTCCTCTGTCTGATTTTTTACTTTTTAGGATGCATCATTCTTGTGCAGAGTTAGATGTGATGCTTGGATATCGACCAACTCTCTTGGACCCCATTTCCCTGTGGTGCTTTTTCTGTGAGATTCTTCAAGGAACATCTCCAAACAGACTCAAGTCATCTCTCCTGAAATCAATGGCTGTAATTTTACTTGCTGCCCTGCTTCCTCCTCACCCGATACTGAACTTCACAATCTCATGTCCACTACAGCCAAGGCTGCTCCCAACCTTCATATCACCAAAAAGGCCTTCCCAGTTCAGTAGAATGAGGTTGAGGAATACACCATTCCTTTTGGGGTCTTCCAGTACCTGTGTCAGAAAGCTGCCACCAATGCTTTCCAGGATCCTCCTGGATTGTCTCTGCTCTGCTGTGTTGCTTGTCCAGCAGATGTCAGGATAGTTAAAGTTATTGTCTGACAATGTATTAGAAGATGGAAAACAAGACAAGCAGTGAAATGACAAAGCTTGCTGATGATAGCTTACACAAAACAGTAATGAGGACAATTACCTGTGAAGAAATAAAGGTCCTGCAAAACCAAGTAAGCAGTTAAATGAAAGATTAAATACATTGTATTTTCTAGGAAAAAAAAAATGAAAAAGCATCAGATAAAGCTAGTAAAACTACAGTGAACAGAAGGAAATACTTCTTCACTGAAATGTCCTTGTCATAAAATATTTAGAATGCTAAAATTTTATGTGAGCTTGAGAGGAAAAACAGATGAAATCATGGATGAAAAAGTCCATCAAGTTTTACTTACTGTAAATACACTGGATTTAGGAAGTGTCTATGCCATAAACTGTTAGGGAGTAAGAAAATATTTTGTAGAAGTATCAATATATAATTTCTTGCTATTTTTTCCTTATGTTGTATCCAGTTACATGAATCTTTCTTACGCGTCTCTAAAACTGTTCTCATACTCTTTTAATCTAGGGATTACAAACAGGAAATTTTATGTTGAATGCATGGTTTGAAAATTAGATAAAAATATTGTTAACATATTTGGTTAATGCTGACTGAGTGGGGTCAGAAAAAGTCAGTGGTGAATTGTGGCCATCAAAGCAGGAAGAAAACAAGAGTAAAATGCACAATCAACTACTATCTTGGCATTAAGTTAACAAGGGGAACTGCCACAAGTTTCTGAAATGGATGCACTTTTGCTCAATATGTTCAAGAAATATCTGAAATAGAAATGATCTTGAATTATAAAACTTGCAACAACTTTCAGCAGATGTGGAATCAGTATAGAGATTTTTTTCCTGTATTAGTAAACTGTTGGTAAGTAGTGTGGCCCAAAAATAAGTGTTTAAATTTTTGAAAAATACAAAGCAGTATTTGTATTTAAGAATTTGAACTAATCATGAAACTTACATGGATTAAAATAATTTGCATGGATTTTCAACATTAGTGTAAATCTCTGCATGTCATTCTGCAAAACAAAGTTAGGATGCACAAGGCATAGAACTGAGGCTAGAATCCAATGAAATAAGAAATGTATATGATCCTGTTGAGTTAATGCACCACAAAACACAAAGAACAAGCACATGATGAGAAACACAGAGAAGAGTGGATAGAAAGGCAACAGAAATCATCAGAACAGTGAAAATACCACAAGAGAATATACACTGAAATTTATAAAATTGAACAGTTCAGAAAGTAGAAATGTGTCATAGATTTAATTCTTGATTTTGATATGTAGAAAGAAGAAAAGCTTTACTTCCCCCATCCTCACAAAAGGGGGATTACATAGTATTTAACTAAAGAAACACATCAACTGTCTTGTGAAACCCAAAACTACACAATGAAACTGTCCACGGTCTCACTGAGGTTTAGTTGATATTTTTGTTTGTTTGTTTGTTTTTAATTAGCCAGTAATAGGAACAGTAAAATTAAAGCTATATTTTTCTCTTGGTAGAATGAACGTGAAGGCACATGTTTCATAGATAGGCTAATTTCACAGTTTGTCAAAGTGAGACCTTCCTGAAGTCTGTGTTATGGTAAGTGGTTCTTATTTCACACATTTGAAATTCATGTTTCTAGACATGGGGGACTAACGATGGATTCAGATAATTCAGTATTCTGTCACCAATAGAAAAGCAATCACTGTTGGGCAGTTAGTCATGGAAAAATATCTCAGCGCTATCTGTGACAAAAACCCTCAGATGTATCTGAAACTTGGTGCTTAGTGCTAGGAAAATAGGATAAAATGTGGATCACAAACTCCAGACAGCTGCCCCAGGCTCCACTAGTATCCCAAGAACTCAGGAACAAGCCATAGTGCTGGAAGCAAGATGAATGTCATGCTTTAAGCAAAAAGAAATCTTCTGAAATACAGGATGTCAGAGTGTAAATCCCATATCCTAAAGTTCAGTCATCATTGTGGAAAATGGTTAGTTTTGTCTGTTCCAGAAGACTCAAATCTGACCTAAATAGAAATTCAGTTTTCCCACATGATGCCAATAAAGCCAATTTTTACTATGTTTACATTACTGATTTCATTCCCTACAGCATCTTTTCCTACTATTTTACACCATGACTATTTACATTATTTGTTAATCCAAAAATTTTTGTCATACAGTTTATGTTGAAAGACAGTATAAGGAATATCTTATATTTAATCTTTCACACATGTCCCAAGTTAGAAAAGGAGACAAGTGTGTATGAAAGCTATTACACTTTGTATTCTCATATATAATTTTCCATGAACTATAATATTCTATTGCTAGATTATAAAAGATTTTGTGAAATCAAAATATGCAAAATCTTATCTTAGAAAAATGGGTTTCTTTGAAGGCTCTGCCATGTATTTGTCTCATATTTTGTGCAGCTGTTTTATACTCAATTATAGATGAAGACCATTCAGTTCCAGTGTTTCAGTATGTTGGAGACTGTTTCTCTACTACTACTGTTTAGCTACATACTTCTTTTTCCTTCACCATGCCTTTGAGAATAAAAGTACTACTGTGACTGTGAAATATGGTACCATTTTCTGAAATATTGAATGATCCTAAGCATTCATGAAACACTCTAACATTTAAAACTCTTAATTTGTGTTTTCTTTTCATAGTAATGATATGGGAAGTCTGAAAATCCATTATTTATTTGTTTTACTTGTTAACTACACAATCACCAAAGTCTGATCTCATTTTTAAAGAAAGATTTTCAAATAATCCCTAAAATTATGATGTGAAAATAATTCAGTTAAATTTCTAAATATTCCATGTTTTTACTTAATAAAGCTACACATACATTTGAAGCATGAAACAGACCCAAAACTATTTATACTATAGTGGTTAAGAGATAAAATATTATCTATAATGAGACAGTGCTTGTATTTCTGTCCTCTCTAATCCCTATATTAATTATTCTACCTTTTTAAGTAGTGTTATTTTATGCAATACGGGAAAAGAGATTTCAAAACAACAATTAATATTTATTTACTTTAAAATAGTCTCATAAATATTTAATTTTCAATATTTATAATGTTTTCCAGCTATTAAAAACCATGAAATAGCTCCATGTGCAACACCTCAATGTGTAAGTAAACAAAATTTCACAAAATCTTCCTAGATTTTATCAAATGGCAGATACATAAAAGAGGATCATCTGTTAGTTCTTGTAATAACATAAACGTAAAAGAATTACTCAGCTAAAAACTGATAAATACAGATGTATTTAAAAATTAATTTTTCTATTTCTAAAACTAAAAATGACGTGGCATATTCAGTTCTATTCCAGTCAGAAAGGAGGTGTCCTTCTATCTCGCACTGTAAGCAAATATACCATTTTGGGGAACAGTGGGGAAAGGGCACTGGGTGATAACATCCCATAACCTTTTGCTCCTCATATTCTATGTAGGAATTGGAATGATCTTCAAAATGCCCAGAATCAGATGCAAATGTCACTAAGATTTAAGAATGTCTTCATGAATTTTGATGGGATGAGGCATGGATATCTCCACTACATCTAGTTAGTTGAGTCTGAGAAGCACAGAAGCAGATCATCAAAACCTTTTAGTAGTAAATTATTTTAGTGTTAGTAAGTACTGTTATAAGTACAATATCAAGTAATTAACTCCAGCATAAGTAGATCAGTAAAGTGAAACAACAAATACCCATATTATATATATGCAATTCATTGTGTTTTAGTGGTTTTACTTTGAAAAAAGCTTTACAAGTTCCTGAGAAATGCCCATTAGCAGCTGAAGCAACAAAGCAATGCTGCTCCTGATGCCATTCAATTGCATCTTATGAATTACCTCAAATGAATGTAATTTGTGCCTTTCAAGATTGCTCCATGATGAAAACTAAAACAAGGGCAGTGGGAATGATCAGGAGAAGATTCAGTTCAAAAATCAAACTGCTGGATCTAAGGTAAAATGCTAACGTAATTGTACCTGTCACGTAAGCAGACATTTACAAGACTTAAACACATAATAAATACATGTAAAATAAATACAGTATCAGCCATAGCTAGCTAAGTGGATAGTGGAATTTGTGAGGCGGAAGAGGTCAAGTTAAAGTAATACATTTGATCTAGTAAAGAGATGAACAAGCAAGTTAAGCATACATTCTAAAGAGTTAATGAAATAACTTAAACTGAAATTTCCTTTGACCCTGACTTCTAGAAATCATCATTCTCATAAGTATTTCTAAAACTTCTCTGAAAAGGGAAAATTCTTTGCAACCTTTTTATTCTAGTAAATAATTCAGTGTTATATCACAGCCCTGAGTGCACTGTTCTAATGCAAATACTCAGTTTTACCTCACTGGACTTTCTCTCAACTTCCAATTCATAAATTTCAAAACTTAAATTGCAGAACCGTTGCTAATCCAAAATAGTACCCATTTATGCATCTGTTTTCAGTGCCTACCCTCATTACTAGAAAGGACTTAACACAGTTTTAAAAACAACAGAAATAGCAATCCCTTAAGACATGATTTGCCCTTGATACCCTTTCCATTTTACAACCATTGCCTAATTTCTGATATGTCTAATAAACACACCCTCTCAGGCATCAAAATGAAGGCAACTTAGATAAAAAAATTATCCCAGACTCTGGATTGACGGTGAGGTGGTGGTGGGGAATCCCACAAAATAAACCCAAACAGAAATAAAAGGAGGAAAAAAAAGGCAATCCCCCCACACAACCACCACCACAGAGCACATATTCATTGTTTGCTTCTTTCAAGTGCTATTTAGTGAACTAACAAAAATTACCATTGTAGGGCAAGAGAGAAATAGATTCAATATCTAGGCATACAATCACAAAGTTGATTATATGGAGATGCTGTTGTGAATGTTCACCCTTTCTGTACCCTTCTACCTATTCATATTCAATTAATTTTATTCTTGCAGAACTATAGCTTCTAAGAATAAATGTAACTCATGAATAAAAGAAGACATAGGATATAAGAATAGACAATAATCCTCTGCCTTCTGCAAACTAAAACTGCTGCAAGTAAAACTAATTTTATCAGGAAAGAATTGTGTAAATAAAAGATTCGACAACTTGAGCTCTGCAAGTTAGAGTTCAGATCTAAACCCCACCCTTTTCCACTCAAATAGGGTTCTAGTTTTGCTGCATTAGGAAATTATTAAACTTGTTTATACTAATCCTTCTCTTGCCCCTTTCAATAGCCTGAATTTGGAAATCCTAGGTCTTAATTATTACCATGCAGCAAAGTACAAAGATCTTATCTTAGACCACTAGATATGAATATCTAGAGTGCACAAGTGCACTTGTACCACACCACTGTGGAGCTTTACTTTACACTACAGGAAAGTTATGGACAAAAAAGAAAAACACCCCAGCAAGTCACACTGTGCAGGTTTAGTCACAAAATGCTCATTCACTCCATCTGCCGATTCTCAACAACACCAGCTCCATTTCTAATATGTTCAATCACTGGTTTACCTTTTGTCTCCCCTCTCTCGTTTTCTGATGAATAATCATACTTTCTATTATCCGGTTTTGGTGCTAGTCAGCAACCATGCAATTAAAAAAGTTCTCGTAAGAAAGACATACATCTGTGTCAAAGGTAATATAAAAAAATACCCAACTAATTCTTTAATAGAAATGCATGTATATATATGTTGTACTTTAGCTTTTTTTTTGATTTTGCTTTTCATGCTCTATAAAGACTGTATGCCCTTCCAGAGGTATCAAATAGCAACTGATGGTTTATATAGTGCATTATGTACTTTAAGAGCATAAAGAATAACATTGTTAGGTTTTTCTTGGTCCTGGCTCAAAACTTAGTAGTAATTCAAGTCATTCACTCACAGTGGTTTTTTTATGTTATGATAGACATTCATTTTCAAAAGAATATAGAAAGTATTCATTTTGTTTTACTCACTCATCTTTAAATAACCACAGAATCATTTCATTTTAATAGTTGCCAATATTAAATAAGAGAAAATAAGAGTAAAGTTATATGTCAAAACTCAATTGCTGTTACAACACATCAAACAAATGCTTGTGTTTCATGTAACACAACACCTTTAAGAGTTTTTGTTGGTTTTGTTTTTTTTTTTTACAATTCAGCTGATATTTTTCTTCTTTTTAAAACTGACAGAGCTGGAAATAGAATGCATCCACTCACTAATATGAAAGATAAACATTCCATAATATTGGCCTAGTTTTTGGTACACCATTACATTTGCTTCCAATGATGTCATTACCTTTGTAGTTAACCTTGAAACCAATTGAGCCCACACTTTCATCCGTTTGAAGGTGCAACCACATCTGATTGCTCATGCTCACAATTAAGTCAGGTACAAAGCTCCCGGTTAACCTATAGATAGAAGAAAATTTCTGTAAAGCCATTAAGCATTAAGTAAGGAGATTTTTTTTTCTTTTTGTAACAAATCTAAATAACTGCCAAGCATTTTTTTTTTAATATTTACTTTTAAATTCATTGCATTCAGCTCACACTAAATTAGTTATTTACTAGCTGGCCCACCAAGACAGCTCTCACATTTCCAATGACTGGAAATTTGATAGAAGTCTATAAACACATGCAACTACTACTTACATTGTATTGAAATATTTCATCTCACTTTCAGTTGCTGCTTCAGAAAGAAATACAATCTCCCTAATCCTTAACCTCATCTTCCAATCCACTACCCAGGTACATGAAGGCATATCAATAGCAGTGTCCACTACTCAAGTACATGAAGGCATATCAATAGCATTAGAAACCCATATTGTGACATTAGAGTGATTCCTAGATTTTTCTAATATGCAACTACCCACTTTGAAATACAAGTCTTCCATATTTAAAAGAAAGCTGTCATTTTTAAGTAGCAACATTATTATGAAGGCTCCTGTGTTCCCTGCACTTTCTCACCTCCTCTCATCACCTCTTCTACAACAAAGGAAGAACAGCCTAAAAAGAATCAGCTGTTATCTATTCCTTCATTAAGAAAACTAACAAATGTCACAACTTTAAAACCTTCTACTGTTACAGGGTGTTGATTAATAGAAAGAAATAAACCTGATTTTCTTTCTTTTCTTTTTTTTAAATTTTAATATTGTTTGCAAAAACTTGCAAATCAGTGCAACCCTAAATGTTGATTCTATTTGCTGAATGAACAGTGTGATAGCAATAAAGAAATGTTGTGAAAGCTGCAGTTTTATGCTATACTGCATTTTTTCCCCAAAATTTTGTCTCAGATTTTGTTATAGTTTATTATCTGAAGTGAAACTCTGAACAGTTTCCAGATATTTTTTATTCTTGTAAAGTGGATCACAAGCACAATATTGTATAACAGTGAAAACTGTTCATTTTTTGAAGTTCTAACCATTCTTTAAAGCTAGCTGAAACTTAAAATGGACTATTTTAAGTGCATTTTACAGTTAATTTTAGTTCTTCCCTCTGGTCTTTTTTAGCTTCCTTCTCTATTAAATAGTCTGCTGTGGGAAAAAACCCCACGTCTGTTTCCCACATCTGTGTTCACAGATGGAGCTACTAGAAAGACTCTTGCCAGAACTGAACAAGTAAATGCCTGGCCAAAATAACATATTAACTGCTCATTCCTGCACTAAGGGAAAGTGTCTTCAATGAGTTCAGTCTTTGCCAAATTAGTAGATTAACAGGATGTTTCTGAGAAACAACACTGATGTAATGGCTAACAGAGTTTTGTAATTGTCACTGGTGACTGACAGTATGTATTTTGAATATTAAGGGCATTGAGAATGTTAATCTCTCTGTTGTGTCAGACAGAATAATTTCCATAAAAAATTTCCATCAAAATGTTCAGCATTCCCATTTTCTGAAATTAATTATAAACACTTTTTTTTATCCATAGTTTTACAAGAAATACTTTCCAATTAAATAGTACAGGAAGAAAAAAAAAAACATTTGAAAATACATTTATGAAAAAAAGCCAAGAATAAATCAAGAGAACAGAAAAATCACTTCTTGATCTATCTTTTAAGTCCTTTTTTAAGTCCCTTTAAAACATTTAGGAGTGGGCCACAGAGCAATAAGATCCAGAAAACCATTATTATATGAAGGAAGCTATTTAAAAAATAATGAAAGTCTGCAGTGGAGAATTATTCTTTCTGTCCTTCTGGGGATTTATGTAGGTTCCTCTACCCTGTATTCAGTACCTAGATTCCTCTCCTGGAAGTATATGTTCCCTTTTAAGAGCTGAAGAGTGAACACTGAGTGCAGTAGAAATGGAAGTATGTGATTATGATGTCTCCCTTTTTATTAAACAGCCTAACAGTTACAACACTCAGCAGGGTGTTTTCCAGTTCTTCCTCTACAACTCCAGAACTAGTCCTCCCCACATCCTAGTGACATATATTCTCCCCCTGAGAGACTATGCTGAAGACTGGGTTTGAGGACATTCAGAAGATTGTGACACTCTCCATTTGCTGAAGACAACCTGTAATATGAGATTAGACACATGCACACCCAACACAGCAAGCATACTGAAAGATTTAATTTCACGATTTGTATGCGGGATTTTCAAAAGGCTTGTTACAGGAACCAGTGCCTATATGGATATTGCATTAAAAGTCACTGCAGTAATTGTCAGACCAAGCTGCTGAAAGCAAACTTCCAAACGTCCTGAAAAAGTGCTGTGACTGATGTATGGAGTCACCATTTGCTTTCCTTCTTCCCCTCTATCCTTTGGTAATAACACTTAACACTGCTCCACCTTGCATTTTAGTTTCATAGGAAAGCATTAAGAATGGCTTCATATCAGTCATCTTTTCCAACAGACTAAAAATATTATAGCAATCAGGTTTTAATTCACTTGGGTGCCAGGCTCACCAGGCTGGAGCAGACTGTCACATTGCTGGCTGCATGGATGTACAGGCTCAGAATCACAGCCACCAGAGAAACTTAATGGCAAGTACTGAAAAGGCTTTGGAGTTTAGCTCCTTCTCTGATTTACATCAGCAGAATAGGAGTAATCAGGACTGCAATTACATTTTAGAAACCTAATTCTATTGAAATGCCACTTAACTTCCGTTTTTGCTTCTCAACCTTCCTCTCAAGCAATGCCCAGTAAAACTATCAGATTAAACACTTGGATAAGTTTCTTGATTAACCCTGATAAATTGGAAGATAAATGTTTTCACATTATTAACACATAAATGAGACATATTTAAACCAATGTTCTTTAGCAATTTTCCAGGGAAAGATAATCATTTTAAAATTTAAAAACCAAAAAATTAAATGATACAACAGCTGATTTATTTGCTATGCATCATATCTCAGACAAAGTCTGCATGGCTCACAGGAGAAAAAATTTACATGGTTTTTATAGTACTTAATCATCGTCCATCTTCTGTGTAATTTCTTAATGCATTTTAACCCTAATAACTTCACCATTGATACTTCTGATCACAGAATAATGATTCTATGAGTAAACAAAAAAATATACTTGGGCTTATTGTATAATGTTACTTAATATTAAACCCCCATAAATTAATGGAGTATTTTTTTGCTTTTCCAGGATCTTCATAGCAATAATTCTTTAAAATTATTTACCTAGTTAGTTACAGTTATTGTATGTTAAGACTCCACAATTCTAATTAACTTTTTTAATTTAAAAAAAAATACTCAGGATTCTTTATGTTTGTGGCAATTTTAATAGTTTTTAATAATTCCATCATTTCTCCCCAATCTAAGGTACATCATCAGAAATACTTTTATGAAATGCTAACATCTTCAATGAAATACACTCTGGGCAGACTGCTCTACCTTGTTACTCAAAATTTAAAATATTTTAAAATATAAGTAAATTTAAAATATAAGGCACTTTGCCTTAATGCATTACTGTAATTTAGTAACAATACTTTAGTTAAACTTTAATAATAATTTATAAATTGGCACTTAATAAAGGTTCGTTCCACAAGAGAGACTATTCCATATAGTTTAGGAATTTAAGAATAGCTGAAACTAAATTCTAGCATTGTCAGCAATATTTTTTTAATGATTAGTACTGCTTAAAAAGTAGAGATTACAGTACTTCCACACATTTCAAATTTATTAGTGGTAGCAATTAACTCATCTGCAATCCATTAAGAGACTGCATTATCCTAAAGAAATTGCACCATAAATACCTGGCCAAATGCTGGTCTTTTCCTGAATAATAATCCTGGAATCAGATACTTAGGTTGGAAAAGACCTGTAAGATCACCAAGTACAATGGTTAAACCAACACTGCCGAGTCCACCACTAAACCATGTCCTTAAACATCACATCTACACATGTGAACAACTCCAGGGATGCTGACTCCAATACCTCCTTGGGCAGTCTCATCCAGTACTTGACATTGGAACAATGTCCAATCCTTCTGACATAGTTAGGAAAAAAAAAAAGCTGAAGAGAGTGTTTCCCCTGATAATCGAGAGGAGAGAACTGGTGACAACAAATATGGAGAAGGCTGAGTTACTTCAGAGAGTTCTTTGCCTCAGTCTTTATTGGCTGTCAGGTTTCCCATTTCTCTCAAGTACTTGATCCTCTACATGGGATTTGGGGGAGAGAGGTCACTCACACTGTAAGCACAGAGCAGGTTCAAGACCACTTGATGAAATTGAAAAGTCACAAGTCTATGGGTCCTGATGACATGCATCCCAGGATCATAAGGAACCTAGCTGATGTTGCCAGGTCACTCTCCATCACTGGAAAAGCCATGGCAGTCACATGGTTACAGGAAGGAGGAAAACATCATTCCTGAGAGAAAGGAAGATCCAGGGAACTACAGACCTGGGAGCTTCAGCTCTGGGTTTACCCTCCAGCAGAGGGACACTCCTGTCCAGCTTGGTGTCATCTGCAAACTGACTGAGGGTGCACTTAAACCCCTTGTCCAGACCATTAATGAAGATATTAAACAAAATAGAACAAAATAGAAAGGACAGAATGATTACAAAACCAATTAAAAATAGAAGGCCAGATAATCTATCACCTGGAGGATAAATCTAAAGGGGAATTCATTAGAAAAATCTGTAAATCTTAGTAAAATCATATGTTCTGTTTGAAGTTTTGCAATTACTGATATGAATGAGGTAAAATTAGGACAGAAAAAGAGCCAAAGCTTGGGTTTAGTGTACTCAAATGAAACTATTTCTTTATATGATTATTATGGTGAATAATGGAAAACTATGTAAATTCTTTTAACACATTTCCAATAAATATACTGCAGGGAATATCATTCTAAAGAATCCTAATTTTTTATTCTTTTGTTTTATGATTAAATATATTTTGTACTAAACTTGTATCACATTCTTGTCTGTGTTTCAATTATTAACTCATTTGAACTAGTTATAACATCAGGTATTTGCTGAAAGGTCCGTTTATTTAAAATTATTACCTAAATATTATTTGGCCTTTAAAAATATTTTCTAAATAGCAGATAATCCCTTACACGCAAAATATGGTTTTTAAGCATTAGAGCACTTTTTTTTTTTTAATAAAATTAACTCAGATTTGAAAAAATAAATACAATGTACTTTAAAATACATTAATTTCTCCTACATGACTGATTTATTCAGAGTAGAACTAGAGTTATATAAAATGATTCCTTATAAGGCCTAATCACAGTGTTCTGCATATTTTTAAGTCACTGTGGAACAAACAGAATCACTGACTTTTAACACTGCCTTGAAAATTTTACAAACTAATACAATTCTGGATTTGTCTTCAGACAATTGTTAGTATTATTGCCACAAGCTTAGTATTTGAGAAATATGGATTTTAAGTTAATCAATGATTGTTAAGTATATTATGTATCTATATATCTGGGCTCACACATTCTAGAAAAAATGTCCACGAATGATAAAAATCTATTCAATACTCAATGCTGGTTTGCAAAATGTGGTTTAGGTAACGCCCTATTCAGCCTTTCTCTGTAGTAGTTTTCTTCACTATGTTAACTTGCTCTTCTGAGTTATCTGTAATAGTCACTAAGCAAATTAAGGTCAAGACACTATAGTACATCTTTTGTCATGCTAACCTTGCTGGAGGACTGTAAAATTTGTGCACAAATTGTCCATATATCTATTTTCAATTATGTTCTTGTACACTTTTAATTTGAGCACACACAAAAGGGAGAACAATACTTCCTAAAATTTACATATCTAAATGTAAGTTTCCACACCATGCCTTTCAAACTTCTGATTTGAGTTCATCTTTTTCTTTTGTGATGTCTAGGTCATCTCTTTCTAACTTCAGAACAGTAAAAATATAGCAATATATTTACACTGTCACCTTTATAATTTTAGAAGCTCACTTAGTTTTTGTTCAGATTTATCTGATTCAAATAATTATTTAGTCTCATTAAAACACATTAATGACATTCTTCAATGTACACAAACTGTAAATGCAAAAGACTTACACTTGAAGTACAGTTTTAGGATCACCCACTTCTCCTCCATCACCAATTGTCAGTGTGTCATAGCCAATCTCCAGATCAAATTCTTCAAAATTTATCTGAATAACCTACAAAATAAAATAAGTAAGTATATTTTAGACATAAAGGTACTTGAGAGATGAGTCTGCAAATTAAGCTTTTCAGCAGTGTAAAAAAAAGTGATCTTCCAATTAATAATTGCATGTTAAGTTAAGCATATTTCACAATAAATTAGTGTAATTAACCCCTAGGTTTTGATTCATGAAATGTGAATTATAATAACCCTTTAGGTATCATCACTCTGCTGACCTCCTCAAAGCACCATGATTTCACTTATTTATGTAGTTGTTACATGTTTATTACAGTTGTGGGTAATCACATTACATTTTGATTAGTGTATACTCAAAGGGCAAAAAAACTAATTGCCTTATGTGCAGTACCACTGTCTTCAAATACCAACTGAATAATTGTACATCATTAAGTAAATGCAGTGAAGGTGAAGAATATCATTTACTCCTGACATGTATAATCTGGCCCAAGTAAGATAAAGAGGTATGAAAGGTAAAAGCAATTCTCTTAATTCATGAAGCTGAGCAAAATACAACTATCAGAATCATGGCCATTTTTAATATCCTGTAAATTAAATAGCTCTATGCATATTTCTGCTGAAGGATAAAAATTTCAGCACAATTTGCAGAGAAGAGAAGAGAAGAGAAGAGAAGAGAAGAGAAGAGAAGAGAAGAGAAGAGAAGAGAAGAGAAGAGAGAAAAGAACCATGTTTCCACCCATGTATTAATCATGGTAACTCTGTCTTTATTTCCTCACAATTTCATATGGATAAAAATGACAAAATACTTATATGTAGGAATTTTAATACTGTAATAAATCATCTTTTATTACACTTATAATTGAGAACTGAGAGCATTTGTGTTTAAAGATGTGGATGCCATTCTGATGGATTATTATCATGTCCTTGAAAGCTCCTGTTCCTTTGTTACACTGGGGTTCTGGTAATTGAAGGAGGACGTGTTTCTATGAGCACAAAGCCAGTACGGGCAAGCTGGAAACTGACGTATGTTCCAAGGACTGCAATTTGTTCCAAAGGGAGGAGAAACACTTTCCTTTACAGGTGTAAGTGGTGATATAAGTACACTGAAGAACAGCCAGTTTGGCACATTTACATAAATAAATGCCTGTGTGTGCATGTACACGTGTACGTATATGTGTGCCATACCCCAGGAACTGCAGTCAAGTACAGAGAGTTAAGAGGGTGCAGATGGAAAGCATGTGGAAAATTGCATAGGCAAGCAGCTGATTTGCTCTAATTGAGTAAAGAGGAGAAAACTACACATAAATCTTCTTAATCTTCTTAGTTGGAAAAAATATTCTGGATATTTTGTGCTGCTCTAGCCACAAAATTTGTAACACTAGACATAAGAATTTAAACTGAAATCTATAACTACATTTAAGGCTGACACATATTTCACTCAGTACTTAAAAAAACAACCAACCAAAACCAAAAACCCCAAAACTAACCAAAAAAAAAGCTGTTATTTTTGGTCCACTTTTAAATTCTGTGCAACTAGATGTGCAGCTACATCAGAACAGAAGATTCCACAATAAAATATGGGCAAATAATGTTAGTATTGAATACAACTTGAAAGCATATTTCACTTACAAACAGTAAAATACATTTTTAAATAATATTGCAGCAAAACTATCAATACTATTTGCATAATAAGAAGAAAAGCAAGATAGTATAAAAATTGTGTAACTAATTCATGATCAGAAATCTTAATCCTGTTTTCCATTAAAAACATGAAGAAATATAATTTCATTATTTTTCAATTTTTTTTTTTTTTGTGAATGGTAATATTTTTTTAAATTAATATCCTTCTAGGTATTTTATATTAGTTGAGTATTACCAAATTGATAGAAGACATCTGTTCCTTTGCAATGGAAGTACTTGTCTTCATAAGTTGTGTCAGAAAGCTAAAACAGATTTTCTTTAGCACAATCAACATTATCCCTTGTGATGCATATTTCATCAGAGGAGAAGACAGAGGTTAAGGAAAATATAAGTTTCAAGGTATGGGTTTTTTTAATTATGAATGACAAAAAAATGTTTTCTTTATTTCACTGCAGAAAAGTAAGATGTTTGTCATCCTTTTTTAACAATGCCTACAAATAAAAAAGTAAGAAAACTCTGAAAAATATCTGTCTCATTGAAGAATATTGTGGAACATGAAAAAATAATCAAAACTGATATTATTGTTCAAATCATAGGCTTCAGCTTCAACCTTTGCACTAGGCTTCAGTTTCAATCTTTCCATTCGTCTGTAGTGAATATCCAAATTATTGATGACTTGGTTCTAATCTGGCTGCTCTGATATAATCTCTCACTTTTCTACAATCTGAATTTATTTTCTATAAATATAGAAAGTATTTATTATTTTCTATATTTATAGAATTTTTAAATTAATATTTATTAATATTTCTATAAATATAAGAAAATAATTTTCTTTTTCCATGAAAAGAGAGCTTTTTTTTAATCAAAAGAGATGTACATTTAAAAAGTTTATAATTTTTTTCTCCATTAATGTTTCTCAGAGAAGGATGTTTAATTTCAAGCTTTTGTCTCATTCTCTTTCTAACTCACCTAAAACTATGACAATGGGATAGGTAGGACATTGAAAACTGTAGTTCTATAAAGCCACAAGTGCATAGCTTAGTCTACTTTTGTCTTGTATCATATTCTGTGAAACAGTCACATTTTTAAGACTATAAGAAGCAATGATGTCATTAATGACTTCAAAAATGTTAGAATGTAAAAAAAATATGTTGTAGGAACTGACTATAAGTAATTGGAAATACTAACATTTGATAATCTTATTCTTGTGAGTCTATTACCTAGATTTCTTCTTAAAAGTTTCTGTTTCAACTGCAAATTAGAAAATGCTTCATCTTTGTGCAAAATTGACACTAGTAAATTAAAATTAGAAACAGCAGTCACCAAATAGAATCATATTTTATGTACAGTAGAAAGTAAAATATTATTCGTTGAGACAGTAAATCATTTTGTTCACCCTGCATACCCCTGCTGGAAGAGGGTTAAAACCAGTTGCTAAGGCCTACTCTAAACAGTCTATAGTATCAATGAAGTATTTCATAACTCCAGGTCATTGAAAGGTAAATGAGCTGTATTTCAAACTTAGGTTTAACATAACCTCACATGATTCACAGCACAAATTTTGGAATTGGTAAAGTAAACTTGCCATTTATTTAACAAATGTGCTTGTCAGCTGATATTGAAGATATTTAGTTTTAAGGGAATTTGCACAAATTGAGCAAAAGTAACATATAGAAACAGCAGAGCTGTCAATATCCATCAGGAAACTAATTTACTACACATGTACTGTACAAGCCTTTACATGTTCCTACTGTAAAAATAAACCCTGGATACTTCTTGGAAATTCATCCTTTGACATGCAAAGTACACACACAATGTACAATACAAAATGTTCTTTAAATCCTTCCAAATATGCCAACGAGCAAGAAAATAAGTAGTCTTAAGGCTTTGTTTTTGTTTTCAGAGTCCTTGTTTTACAATGTCAGCTTTAGTTAGATCACATTCAAAGTCAGACTTGCAGTGCTCATAATATTGACTATTCCCTTTAGAATATTGAATAGGTTTTTTGATTATATCAACATTTAAAGTTGATTGTGATGGAACCT
This sequence comes from Molothrus aeneus, assembly GCF_037042795.1. NCBI lineage: Eukaryota > Metazoa > Chordata > Aves > Passeriformes > Icteridae > Molothrus > Molothrus aeneus. The sequence goes on along the minus strand of NC_089646.1, from coordinate 139,031,139 downwards.
TTCAAAATAAAAAATGAAATTTGGGTAAGATGAGTAAATAACTTAAAACATTTTAATAAACTTTCCAAAAAGTCTTGTTTTACCAGTTATCTAACCATGTCTTTCTTAATTTTTCTGAAAAATCTATAAATGGCAAACCAAAGTTGGGTAGGATCCTTGAATCACTTTATTATTAGAGTAAAATCTTAAGAGTTATTTTAATTTTTAGTCTGTTTTTCATAAGAATAAACACTTCAGGGAAAACTCTGATGATTTATTGCTTTGTTCTACATATTTTTAAATCAGACTAGCATTATTAAAGTGTGCTATTGATCTGGTTAGTAGATGCATAGCAATCAGAAGCACAGGGACAAGTATTTTTCTTGATCTATACATTCTAGTAAAGTCTATTTTACCAATTTCCAGAGCAAGATTAAAGCATTAATATGAATGAAATAGGATCCATGGGTTTTATTGATGTATACAAACACTGATCATGCTATAATATATTTATGCATTTATTGCATTTATCCACTGCCCCACAGTCTCTTTCAAAGCTGAATAGAAAAAATGAGGGACCACAAAATATTTTCAAATAACAAGGTATAACATCAGGGAACAATATTATGAACAAAAATATTCGCTAATGATATGTCTGAGCTATAAGATTCTCAATAATAGGATTATACTACCAAAACTTGGTTCTGGAGAGCAGAAGAAGAAAATTTCAAAGATATCATCTCATAGAGTTTTCCACTAGTCTTGAGCTAACATTTCACACATAATGAGTCAACTAATGATATCGGATATGTATCTGTATGGCTCCAGAACTAAGAAGAATATCTTAAAATTAAGCAATATATTAATTACCATATGTTCTTTTTTTTAGAAAGAGATACTCAGTAGTCCCTAAAAGTTATTTGCCTTTATAATAGCATTTGTGATAAATTCAGCAGGTATCAGACTGCTACAATTGTTCTGATATAGGCTAATAATAGCTTGAATTTTGTTCCAGAGGATATTATTAATTACATCCCTGTATACTACTATGAGGAAAAATGAATTTTGCATTTCCTCTTCCTCCATATACACACTTTATAAAAATCCTGTACCTTTTTTTTTGTTTTGTTTTGGATTTTTATTCAAAATAAAATATGCTGACCTGTGCACAATTGTCTAAAAAAAAAAAATTAAAAAGTAGCTAAATAGAAGGCAAAAGTCTCTCTACATCCTGGGCTGCTCTTGCTATTTATAAACCCAAAAACAATAAGCAAGTTTTAATGCCTGATTTAAATTGAAGTTATAAACCTAGACAGAAATAGTAATAAGAGACAGTGAAACTAATAAGTATTATCCAGTCTCTACAGAGAAAAAGTAAAGTCCTATCTGAAAAATAATTTTCTGAAAATTGTAACTATGTACTCTGGTCTCCAATTATTTTGTAAGAAGTTTTCCAAAGGAATCATTGGGAGCAGAGATCTAATTTCTAACAAATTTCTGTAGGTGTACCTTCTTTGTGCCTTGGAATATATCCTTTAGAACCCACTCCTTGGGCAAAACACCAGCTCAGAAGTAAAATGCGAAAAGGTTTTATTGAATAGTCAATGACTACTTTGAGAACTTCCTAGAGTTTTTCAGAGAGAGCATGCTCAGAAGGATGTGTTCCAGACAACAGATTTTCCAGACAGTTGTTCAATATGTGTACCTAATTCCTGATGAAATTACCTCCCTGAAGATTTTCCAAGGAAGGTAGTGTTCCAGGTGAAGTACTCAACTTTTAAAAATTTCAAACCATCCAAAGCAGAATGGTGTGTAACAGAGGCAAGTATAAGTTCCTCAGAACTGCTTCTGAACAGGAAGAGTAAAGACACAAAGTTGAAGGTACTTGTGCATCTCTTATCCTGAGTCTTCCAATGCAAATGTAACTCTAAAAGTATTTTCAGATGTATAGTAACATTTTCCCTCCATAAAATGGGACATTCTACCAGTAAAATAATGATGACATTTCTGTAGATGTAATGATTGTTTTCTTCTTACAAGTGTAGTTAAGTATTAAGCTAAGACACAGCTTAAATGAGCTATATATTAGATAATATTAAGGAATAAATATTAATTAAAACATCCTTCCAAGAATGTAACATATCCAAGACTGTTGTGTAACATAACAATAGTTTAATTGGTTCTTTTGCAGTTACATGTTATGAGAACAAAACATAAGAAATCCATGTCACTGAAAAATATTCACAAGATACCTTTTTTCTCGATTTTTCATTATTACCCTAGCAAGAAAAAAAACTACCTAAAGACTCTTAATGATGTCTGGTTGCCTTTGTTACTTGTAGAAGTGAAATTAGGCAAGGAGAAGAAAACACATCCTCTTTGTATCTGAGTGTCCTCATATGCCCTCAGGATGGTTAATTGCTTTTGTGCTGAGGATATCTGAATACTTCCCAGTAAGTAAATAATGGGCATTTATATCTGATGGTACAAGCCAAGGAAATATCACTGTCTGATTGATCAGTTTTATCACCATAATTTTCCATAGAATCACAGGTCCTTCAATCAAAATAATTGTGTTATCATACATTTGATCATAGAAGAATAGTTTCAGAAGGAAAATATATTGAATCAACATATAAGGCTTAGCTATAATTTTATCTAAATTGTTTATACTAGGTATAATTTTTTTAATATTAATGCTACCATGGAGTAGCTAATCCTGGAAAATTAAGGACAAGAAAATCATCAGGAGTAGTCAGCATGGCTTTACCAAGGGGAAGTCATACTTGACAAACTTTGATAGACTTCTACAATTAAATGACTTGCCTGGTGGCCAAAAGAAAAGCAGTGGATATTTTCCACCTGGACTTCAGGTAGGCCTTTGGCATTGTCAAGATATTAACAGACAAGCCTTTGATGTGTGGGCTTAACAGACAGCAAGGTGGATTGAAAACCAAATGAAAGTGTGGGCCAAGAGGATAGTTATCAGTGATACAAAGTCTTGTTAGGGGCCAATAACTCATGCTGTATCTCAGGGGTCAATATTGGGACAAGTCTTCTTTAACATCTTTATAGATTATCTCTATGATGGGCATACCTAGATGATGGGGCAGACTGCCACAGCAAGTGAGAAGGGATGAGCAGTTAATAGGCCAGAGGGTCATGCTGCCTCGAAGAGGGACAACAGCAGGCTGGAAAAATGGACCATTAAGACGAAGTTCAACAAAGGGAAGAGTAAAGTCAAGTCTCTGGGCAGGAGATATCCCACATACCAATACATAGTGGGGTCCATCCAGCTGGAAAGCTGCTTTGCAGAATTTATTTTTTTTCTTTTTACTGTTACAGCTATGGAGATAAAGGGAGATAAAGATGCTCTAGACAGCCTCTAGACAGGATGTATGACTAGCCTGGACCATTAATAAGGAGACAGTAATAGGTATAAGCAGGAAAATCAACTAATTTATAAAACCACAATGAAAAAATCACACTCATCTTTCTCTCAAAAAACTAAGCTCAGTGTCAGAGCTTACAAAAAGAAAAAAAATTATTATTCTCAAATAGTAAAATAATTGGAATCATAGGAAGGGCCTGAGGACTTCAAATTTACTTGTCCCTGCTTTGGTTCTTCCTCTCTGTAGTTACTCAGAAGGATATCCTTGCACCCAGCATAGAAATCTGCACTTTTTAATCCCACAGAGGGTAAGCCATCTGTTCCAAAAGAAAGCAGAGAGGTCACTAACTGATGTCAGCCTTACCTGGTGGGCAGCCACACATCCTGAAAGGGATGGAAAAATGGGAATCATACTGTGACTTAAGTCCCAGAACAAGTCTTCAGGTTCCACTCCAAATGTGTATTATATTTACAAGGAAAGATTTTGGGAGCAGAGGTACTGCAGGGTGAGATGAAGGTGCTGATTAAGATTTCTTCTTATTTTAACCATTTTATTCTGATTTAATTGTCAGTTAATTTTATTAATTTCTCCAAGCTGAGTCTGCTTTGCATATGAGAGTAACTAGTGAGTGATCTTCCTGTCCTTCATATTTTCTGCCTCTGTCCTGATGAGAAGGGAGCATTACAGATCAATCTGATCATCTGACAGCCAAGATTATCACACCATAGAATGGTAACCATGAGCCTTTGAAGGAGTCTCATCATAGAAAACAGAAAAACAATCGAACAAACTACTATCAACTCTATTTCCCAGTCTAATATAACAAAAAAATGTATATATTGAGCAGAACAATTTCCTGTAAAGATCACTCACAAGAGCAACCAAGTGAACTCAACCATGGAGAAAAGCCACAAGTTCTGTGCCAAAAATTCATCAAACAAAAAAGACCAAAATATCTCAAATGCTCATAGTGCAAGCACTGGAAATTTGCTATCAAAGTCTCTTAGTCATATACATATATATTTTTAAAAGTTCTAGTTTGGGTGTGGATATTCATGATAAGTAAAAGTAAGAAAAATGTTTGCATTTAGAATTGGTGTGAGACATAACTGAGACCAAATTTAGGAACTTATAGAAAGTCAAACAGAACTAAAATTCAAATTTGACATTTAATTTTACATAAAGTTTTATCAAAGGGTGGAGTTAATAGCTCCAGGTATAGTAAATACAGGCAACAGCTAAAATCTAATATTGCTAATGGCTCAAAGAGAAATAATTACTTATGTTGTAGCTATTGCAATAAGCACAATCTCACCCATTCCCTATGCTCATATTTTCAGAGTGTGAAACATCAGTCCTATAGTCACAGACATAGCAGGAAAAAAGTTTACAATAATTAAGATAATAAACCTGTCCACCTTTCATAATGAAGACCTATAGCAAAATTTCCAGATGAAACGACAAGTCATTTATCCCTCTACAACTGTACAGACTTCCTGACTCCAAATTCTCTTTTTTAACAACTTAGCATGTTCCCTCATAGCCAAACCTGTTTGCTTCCTGGCATAGGAATAGCTGGATTCCCTACTGTGCTCTTATTCTGCTGAGAGAATCTCCCCTCTGTCCACATATATTTCCAAGATTTTTTAACTGTAGTATATATGTGACTTAGATATTTTAACTGGATCAAAATGTACACAAACAATATGGAAGAATAGTGTAGCCAACACAAAAAAATTTATTGTGTTCTGAACAGAACCAAAATATATTTACACTTTTTAGTTTCATATAAGATAAAAATGCATTATCTAATATAGATAAATACAAGAGCAGCCTTTTTTATCGGAATGGATGAAGAACACAATTATGTGTAAAATATAAGTTTAGAGCGAGTTGAGTATGTTCATACTTTTTAAATCGTTTCACTGACTGTAACACCCACAGTACAGCTTCACACTAGGCTTAGGAAAAGCCAAGTTTGAGGCATTTGCTTGTAAAAAGAGGTGCAGTGTGCTTTGTTCCAACAGACCTGACCAAAAGAAACTTCATGAAATGGATCTTTGAATTCATGCTGAAGCACCCTGTCTGCTTGAAATTTATGCTGTTAACCTGATTAAATATGGATGGCAACTGGGTTTAGGCTTAACAGCAAGCTTAGGAAATGTTTCACGGACAGTTTTGACATGGTTAACAAAATAACACAGCTGTGGAAAATTAAATGTAAATACTCAGCGCTTTACTGAATATTTTTTTGCTTATTTTTGGCTTGGTCTAAAAGCAAAAGAGCTCATAAATTGAAAGATTCATTTTTCTTGCAGGAAGAAAACAGCAACTTAAGGACATTAGGAAGGGAGGAAGGGAAGAATTGAATGTAAAAACATATTTTAAAAAAAAGACTATTTTAATACCAAGTGATTAAATGACAACCATATTTAATATTATTTCAGTTATAATTGCAATATATTCCCTCAGTATAATTCTCCAGACTTGCAGAAATTGTCATGTGAGGAATTTCCCAGATACTTTGAATTATTCAAACAGTTTCTTAGAAAGTAAAGGACTACAGCAATTGGAAACAGATGTTGTAAATTTTCAGTAAGCTCTGCCATTTCAACAAAACTCAGATTATAAATTTCTTAAAAGACAACTGACATCCACATAAAAACCCAACAAACCAAATGAAAAAAAAAACTTCCAAAAACTAAAAAAACTTAGAAAATATAATAATTATAAAAACCCTAAAGCCAAAACCAAAAGTCAGCTATCTCCCAGCTCTCAAGCATGTCATTCTTAATTTCAAAATTATTTCAAAATTTGATAGATAAAAGGATAACAATGTGAACATTTTCAAGCTTTCAAAAACCCATATTCTAAAGAATACATTTTAAAGAATGTATTTATGCAAGCAGTAAGGAGATTTTTATGATTGAACTACATTCAAGATAGAATATGGTGATGACAAAAGATAACATACAGGTAAATTTTTTTTTAAAAATTCCTGTCATAGAAAACTAACAGAACCAGGACCTAGTTTTCTGCTCCATCTAAATTTAGCAGTTAGCTCACCATATTTAATTTCTTCTTACAATTCTAAAAAAAAATGCTTGATTTTTTTTTTTAAAGGACCTCTTTTGCTTAGTTTTCTCCTTCTTGATGATGAATGATATGTGGTGTGAATGTGGTTGAGATCTGTCAGAAAGTCTGCCATTCTAGCACTGACATTTTCCACAGTGTTTCTGCCACTCTGGATTAGAAAAAAATCAGCAAGTATAATCCATAAGACTTGAACTCTCGTTAACTTTAGCTCTAATTCAGATTTCACTGGTATTTTTCTCTAATTCACATTTCACTGGTATTTTAGCCTGGCATTAAATTTAAAATTCATCATTTTGTAGTCCTTTCTTTTTTTTTTTTTTTTTGTATAAAACAATGAAAGGAAAATAGGTTTTAATTTTTTAGGAGAAAAGAAGTACAAAAAACTGCATTGGGGAGGAGATGGGAATTAAAGCTTGAAAATACAAAGATTTACTACTCAAAATGTAAACATAAAATTATCCCATTACCTAATGTCAGAATTAATTACTGGCAATACGTAGCATGGTCCAGAACCTAACTGATGAGTTTATACAGTATCCCAAAAGATATTCAGGTATAATTTCCCTTACTAAATGTGAGAGATGTAATGAAATGGAGTCCAAACTGACAAACTCTTGTTCTCATTTCTGTTCGGATATTCACAAGAATTTTTTCAAAGGAGCCGAGGATTAATAATATGTGCAGCACAGCTGAAGATGAGTAAAGTTTAAATTTTGTTGCTTCTTCAGAGTTCCACAGAAAGATATGATTTTCCTTAATGTTCTTTCAGGTAGATCCCTGTAATTAAAGCTTTGCTATTTTTCATGAACAAAGCTTTTGTTGATTCCAGTGTAGCCATGGATAAAAGTGGCAACAATCACTTCATTGGTGTATATAAAACACTATATGGAAAACATTAGGACAACCCAGAAATGGGAAAACTGTCCATAATTTCCTTTATCATATACTGGGAAAAGACTTACATGTGCAGCTACTGATCTTCACAGAGAATTTCAGCCTTCCCTCCTAAGAGGGCAACAAAGCCAAGGTACAAGGCATCGAGAAGGTTTGAAGAATATGTTGATGTGATACCATACAGGCAGCCATAGATATTTCACTGTTGCAAAGTTATGTAGCAATTGCCCATACTTCTTTCTCCACTGAATGATTATTAAGAGCTTTGTACATCATAGATTATAAATATTCTAATCACAATATTAATTATTGAAAAATTAGTTGTTTTCTCTTAAACAGATCAGCTCCAGAGAACGGGATCCTAATGTAAGAGTAAGAATGCAGAAAACATGCACAAGAACAATGAAAATATGGGGATCTCACTGATAACATCAGATGTGTCAGTGCACCTTCATCAATGAGTTTTAATTTTGACTCCATCTACATGACTTTCCTTTCACAAATAATTTTTATTCTACTTTTCAATAGTGAACTCACTGTCATCTCTTGCCATGTTTGAGGGTTTTAGTTGGCCCTACTCCACTATCAACAAGGTTTGGGTATGAACAGTATATCTAATTAACTGTATGAGGCAAGAAACCAACTATAATGCAGGACAAAGCTAAGGAGGCAGATAATTGACTGGAGAAACATTTCATTCAACTATATGGTGCTGTTTTCAAACATATTTCTGAAATCAGCTTGGGAGAAAATTATCTAGATTCAGTCTTGCATAAAGCCGTTTACACTAGAGTTAAAGAGCCTTTCAGGGTCTTTCATCTATTGCATTCTCCCTTAAAAGATTCTCTGTTTCTGAGCTATTTTGCTGCAAATTATGCAACAAGTAGCAGCCCTGAAGTACCAGGATGATGAAGTCATCCTGGTTCTCACAGCTGTGATGTAGAATATTGTAAATATTGTCATTTAATAATGAATACCATCACATTATTTGTTGTAGTCATTATAAAAATCTCTTAATGACAAATCTTCATTTATACATCACTGAGGTTTTTGACTTCAAGTCACAAAACATCATTAAAATCCACATTCAATATAAAATCTTCACTCAGAACCAAAAAATCCCGACTAAATTAACAGAAGAAAAAAGTTTCCTACATCAAATCCAAAAATACATTTTCACAAGACAGAACGAAAGGAAAAATTACAAAAAATCCACCCCTGGATCCTTCACTACAATTACAATACAAATTCTCCACTATAATTCTACTTCATAACATGGTTAATACTTGTTTTACCCATTTTTTCTCCCAATTTGTATGCCTTCTAGCAGTTATACGAGACCAGCAATATTGTGTTCAGAACAGTAAGGCAATTTTAGCATGAATCAAAACTAAACATGTTAAATCACTGATTATATAAGCAAAGACTTTATACATGCAAGTTCCTCAATACATCATAAAAAGAAATTGATCTAATTTGTGAAAAGATCTCTTTTTCTTTTAATCTCAACAAGTTAATGTTCTTCTAATCAGTGCTAGACACCTTTTCTAAAAACTATAAACATATCTGAATATTGTTCCAGATAACATTGTAAACCTTTTATCTGTTCCTTAGTTTAAAAACTCCGTATTTCCTGTGTATCTGCATTTCATTGCAATATCAAAGAGCTATTAGTCCAACCAATACCATACAAAGAACAGTATTTTCTGGGTAATAGTGATGCTATTATAATATAGCTCCTAGCACTACAATGTGCCCATGATGACTCTAACTCCAAGTGCAGTAATTTCAGTAGTATATTACGGAAGTTCAGAAACAATGTCCAACTTACACTTTGAAATAAAATTACTTGCTTAACCTAACATTACTTCTTTGCATTCCTATTACTGGTCTAATACTAATGTACCACCAACAAACAGGTGTTCCTTGTTATGGCTTTATCTAAATGTTCATATCTCATTTTAAATAAGTGACCTGTTGTTAATTATTGTTTTCACACTATATCTTCAGAGTATTTAAATATTTGAGAGGACAGATAAATATGCAAGGTGTGCTAATTTAGCTTTGGCTGGCTGTCAGATGCTCACCAAGTCACTCCATCACTACCCCTCAGCAGCACAGAATGAAAAAACTGGATGAAAAAGCCCATGGGTCAAGATAAGGACAGGGAGATTGCTCAGTAATTAGTGTCATGGGCAAAACAAACTCAATCTAGGGAAAACTTGTTTTATTTACTGACAATTAAAATTGGAGTAGGAAAGTGACAAATAAGAACAAATATAAACCCACCATCATTCCAACCCATTTCTTCATGGGCTCAAATTCAGTTTTTTGTTCCTGACTCTCTGCCCCCTCCTCTCTCCCAAAGTGGCAAAGGGGAATGTGAAGTGGGGGCTGCAGTCAGTTTGTAACACTTCATCCATGCTGCTCCTTCCGCCTCATGCTCTTTCCCTGCTCCAAAGTTAGAGGCCTCCCACAGGAAATAGTTCTTCACACCCTTCTCCAACATGGGTCTCTCCCGCAAGGCTGCAGTTCTTCAAAATCTGTTTCAGTGTGCTCCTCCCACGGGGTCACAGGTCCTGTCAGAAACCTGATCCACCTTGGGCTTTCCATGGGGTCGCAGCTTCCTTCAGGCACACCCACCTCTTCAGGCACATGTCCTGCACACACCACAGGTGGATCTCTGCTCCACCATGGACCTCTGTGAGCTGTGGGGGACAGCCTGCGTCAATGGCACTCTACAGAGATTCCAGGGGAATCCCTGATCCAGCACATGGAGTGCCTTCTTCCACTCCTGCTCTGCTTGTAGTTTCTGTGGGGTTATTTCTCTTGAGTATTCTCATTCACCTCCTTTAGCTGCCGTTGTATGCCTTTTTTTGCCCTTACTCAAATAGATTATCACAGAGATGCCACCAGCTTGCCTGATTGTGTCCTGCAGTGGGTCTGTCTTGGAGTCAGCTGGAACTGTCTCAGTCTGATATGGGGGCCACTTCTGATCTCTTCCTAGAGAAGTCACTCCTACAGCCATCCATGCTACTGAAACTTTGTAAATAAAATCAAACTGAAGCATACATATACTGAAGTATTTTACTGAGCCAGCAGAGGTTAAATATCGGAGCTCTGATTCATCCCCAAATATTAAAACTGTGTGTATTCTTATATGGTGTTCCATATAAGAATATGGAACTGTTCAGGTACTAGGACAGTTTTCATATGATCATATGCTATTTTGCAGTATTTACAGTTTCATGAAAAAAAAAATCAGTGTAGAATAAAGCTTAAGCACATTTTATTTGAACTATAGCAGGAATGATCTCTGTCTAAAGAGAGGGCCAATTTTATTTTCATTAGAATTGGAATTTTTATATGTGGAATAACTTGGGTTTTTTTCAAGTGTTTTGAGAGAAAGGAAAACAATTGCAACTACCCAGTACAAGCAAAACAGGAAGCTACTAGAGTAAGTGCAGTGAAGGGGCACTAAAAAGATTAAGGGATTGGAACTTCTTTCATGTAAGGTTGAGACAGCCCAGCCTGCTTACACTAAAGAAGAAGAGGATCACTGAATCTCAATGTCTATAAACTCCTGATGGGAGGATGCAAAGAAGATTAAACTAAACTCTTTCCAGTGGTGACCAGTGACAGGACCGGAGGCAATGGGCACAGACTAAAACACAGGAGATTCTTTCTGAAAATCAGGAAACAGTTTCCCCTGTGGGGTGAGCAAGCACTAGCTCTGGTTGCCCAGAGAGATTATGGGGACACCATCTTCTGAGATATTCAAGTCTGGGCAGCTGCTTCTAGGCAGCTCTGCTTGAGCAGTGGAGTTCAACAACAAGATTTCCAGAGATTCATTCCAATCTCAATCATTCTGTAACTCTGTCAACCACACTGACAACCAGAGACAAAGCATTTATTCAATTAATTTTCTGCAGTTCTATAAATGCAGAAAGTGGAAATTTCAAAGGAAAATAAGACTGAGTAATAATGTTTTTAAATATTCCCATAAAAATAGTTTTGGTAAAAACAAAGTTCTGAGGTTTTGAACTAACACTGTGTCACCATCTTGTGAATTGGCAGGGAGGAAGAAGGAATATTCATTAAGACATGAATATCACCAGCAGAGTGTAATCCTTAACAATCACCAAGTCATTAATATCTTAAAGCTGCAGTCACCTGTGACTTGCCAGTAAATATGTACCAGTTTATGAGCTCAAGGGTTTGCTTCTACCAATGGTGGAATGTCTAAAATCTTAAAATCTTAAAATCTTTATTTGGCTTTTCTTTTTTTTTTATGTAGACATGCCCTTGGTGCATTTAAGAAAGGAAACCATTTTATGCAAAAGTTGAATGAACCTAAGACCCATTAGGCCATATGCAAAGTATGGCCTAATGGGTCTTAAGTTCATTCAACTGCTCATTGAAGATTTTCAGTCCATTTAGAGAACTTGTACAAAGTGTGGTAGCTGTGTTTCATTTCCTCAAATGGTATGATACTAAATTCAGCTGGCACATTTGACAAAACTTTCAGAAATTCTAGACGTATACAGATTTCATCTTGCTCACAAATAGTTTTTAATTAAAGAAATAAAAATAGGAAAATTCTTTGGGATGAGAAATCTTAAATATTACTTTTGAACTTTTTGCCCATCTGTGGAACAGAGACTGAATAATTTTTCAAGAACTCTTCACACTTTTTTTATGACCTATGAATTGGATAAATTTGATTAGTAGTCCCTGGAACAAGGATCAACCAAACAAATGACCTCCTCACTAAACACATTTATAATTTTGATTATCAAATTCTAATCAGTTGTATAAATATGCTTTTTTCTTTTACTGAAGTGGAACATAAAGATGGCTTCCACACAGGACTTTGTAAAATTAGAGTGAAAAATACACCAGTGTAGCTAAATGGTTTTTGAAATTTTGAAAATAGTCAGGTTTTCACTGAGTCCTCTGATGAATTCAGGTGCAAAGGAGTGGGCCTTATAGGCCTGTCTGGCAGTTAATGGAGTGTGATGCAGATGACAATATAAAACAAAATTTAGAGGTAAAATATATCCTTGTACCAGAAAACACAGATGATGATAGTATTTTATAAAACATTCCTGAGCTGCACAGGTAATTTATGTTTTATTACATCTAAACAAGTCCATTACACTCAGTTCATGCAAAATGATACACCCGCAAAGAGAATATAGCCATTGCTGCCAGGTGTTTAGTTCTTGAGATTAAAGACAACTGGTGTCATAACTTAGCTTAATTGCTCTACTTTGACTCATTTGACATTATCAGAACTCTCAGTACTTTTGCTTTAAAGCGTAGGTATAAAGCACATGGGATTTTATACAATGGTTCAGAAAATAGAATAAACATCTTCAAAACAGTTCCTCACGAAGGGAAAGTGAATTCAAGAACTTCAGTGATTTTTCCCACAGTCAAAGGCCAAACATGATATAAGCATACACAAAGTAGCTCTTCTACTTATAACACAATACTATTGGGCCCATGAAATTGCCTCATACCATTGGATAGTTGCTTCTGGGAATTAAGTTAGAGAATGACATAAAAAACATGAGAGTATCTACTTGGCATACAAAAACTAAAACTATCTTAGGGGAAACAAGAGTTTTTAACATCTGTCCATACTCATCTGGTGTTAGACATTTCTTAAAAATATCTGAAATGCACCTAGTACAAAACCTGGACTGTAGAGATAAATCGTATTAGTGAAAAGTGTTGTGGTCTGTGTGTGCTTTTGTTTGGTTGGTTTAGGGTTGGGGGGGGGTGGAGGTGGAGGGAGGGATTTGTTTGTTTTGTGGTTTTTTTTTTAAGAAAAGCCAGACTATTAAACTTACCTTATTGGTATTGATAGCTGTGATGACCCATACACATTGAGCATTGCTGTCATATTGAAATGGAAAATTGGGTGATGTGAAAGTGCCTCCAGGCCCCTGAAGATTGGATCCACAAGTTTTGACTGCAAAAAGAAAGTTCACCTTTTAATTCACATAGAAAACACATGTAGCAGGTTCATAAACTGATCTCTAACTTACTCTAATCAAGGTATGAGGAATTAAAATACCACTGAACAAAAACAGAACCACCTCTTAGAATAGAACATTCATGTTTAACTATTCTGACAAAATAAAATAGATCTCTTGTGCCTAAACTTATAATCTTAAAAAATGTTGCAAGTATTTTGAGGAAAAACAGTAAATACAGTAACAGAATCTGCCCTATTTATTTTTAAAATTCTTCAAAGACTAACTTATTCCATCTTCACTAATGTCTTGAAAAACAAATTTAAATAGTAGAAACCTTTATCACTGTGCATAGGTGGGTTTTTTATCACTGGCATATGTGTTGGTGTATGGCATGTCAGCATTTTTTTCTTCTATAACCCCTGTACAACCCATTGAATCAATGGCCAAAGCACTGAAAAATTTAAATGAATCTTGTAAAAGTTAAACTAACACAAAACAGTGTTATCTATTTTTAAAGATTACAAAGGGTATTTATTTTCAATTCAAAGTCTGTATGGTTATTCACAATAGCATGTCAGTAAAAAAAATATTCTTATTTACATAGCTTGCATCTCTTTCATGAATAATACAAAGGATATAAACTGTGTCCTTTGTGCTTTCAAGTGACACTTTCAAGGCACTAAATTCCTATTCTGTTGAAGTCAATAACACTTTTATTGTTCTTTCCTTGATATTCAGATCTTAGCTGAATGCCCTACTGGTTAACTTTTCCCGTATGAAGATGTAAAACAGACAAGCAACCTCAACTAAACATGAGCCTATCCTATTTCTCCAGTGATTATTATGACACCACATAAACTGCAAAAGCTAAAGAACTATTTCTTCCACTATATTCTGACAGACTGTCTTGCATAATTGAATAAAACAAATTGACACTTAGATAAGTGAAATAATCCGAGAGTTGCATTGCACTTCCACAAAGCGTATGTATTTGATCAATACTGAACACAGGATTCAGCTGCTGTTGGATGAAGGCTTGTTCCTTCACTCACATTACTCTCTAGAAAGAATGTCACTTTTGCACCACCCTCAGAGAAGCAGTACTCTGGTGATGAGTGTGTTCAAAGTCACACCAGATGCTTGGAAAGAAGTAGAGGGTACAGAGGTGAGAGGAAGGCTCCTCATTTAGGATCAGTTGCTGAAGACATTAGGGTCACAAGTAACATTAATGCCAAGCATTTTTGTCTATATATTTAATAAGAAATTGTATGACTTCTTGCAGCTTGTATGTGGGAAGTAAGTCAGGAGAGGAAAAACAGTGAGTGTTCTAGAACATTTGCTGCTCCATCTGAACATGTGAGTCCATCCTTTGGGGCAGAGTTGGGATGTAAAGCACAGCTCCTTTGCCTGTGCGCTGCAGAAGAATTATGAGCTCTGTTTGCTGCCTTTTCTTGGTGTAGCCTCATAGTGAAGGTCTCAAAGGAACCATGTTGTTTACAGTGGAATGAAATCTGTGTCTTTGACACACAATGTCTATTATTTATACTGATTTTAAATATTCCTAACAGACACTTGTTTCCAGTACTTTAAGTTTGAAATCCAGGAAAAAAACCCTGTTGTGATTAGGACAATTTCTGTGTATTTGTGCACATTAATATTTTCATTATATATTAATATCTGATCTGTACCTACACACTATCACTTTCATTCCAGGATTCAGGCATTCATCATACCACTTGCTGCTGTATTAGGTCATCAAATATTTTCAGCAAAATTCTTTTGTGCTTTTCTTCTTTCACTGAATTTTTTGCCCTTTATCCATTTGCTTGGGGTCAAAACCAGGTGTAGACTTGCTACTCCACTACTTACCTATTATAAACTCAAGAATTTCTTATCTGCTTATAAAATGTGTAATGAGGAAGCTTCATGAATTACTGGTTTTATATTAAGTCACTGCAATTTTGATATCCATCTTGATAAGTTCTAATAATTAGGGTGTGATAGGTTTGTGTCAGCTCTTCATGAAGCAAAATTTATAATGTAAGTTGCCTGCTGAAGCAAGCATGCTGAAATACAAAGTTCATGTTAAACAAAACAGCATAGGAGAATCTATTTTATTAAGAAAGTGGGGACACTAGGATTAAAATTTCAGGTACTTACAAAAAATTTAATAGGATTGGCTATCAAACAAGGGATAGATGCCAAATGGAATAATGACCGTGAGAGTAAGAATTTCTGTTTACCTTTACACACAGGCCTATGATCACTCCATGCAGCAAAAACTTCAGCTATCCTCTGACAGGTGATGCTTTTGGAACCTTGTAGCACATAATCTTCATCACAGGAGAACTGTACTGTTGCTCCCAAGCTAAAATCAAACAATGACAGAAAAAGAAGCATTTTTTAACAAATAGATAGCAGTCCATTGTTCCCATTCCTTTAGATATGATGGTCTTTACAAACAATACTAATATGTAATCCAGAAATTTCTGCTTTCAATAGTAAAATGCTGAAGGTTATGTACTAGCCTGATAGTGCACACTGTTCAGCCCTCCCTGGGCCTACTTTGGCTGGAGCTGGTTTACCTCTTTTAACAGTAATTTGGAGGTCAGGTGACTATTTTCTGACCTAACTTCAGACCTCCATACAGTAAAAATTTGACAAATCTAGACATTGTGTAACTAAAAGTAGTTATGTTAATTGAAGCTAGAAAAGAATGGGAAAGCGATATAAGGGAATCACCTATAAGAAAAGGCAAAAGGTCAACTGAAAGACTGAAAGAGAAATTCCTATTATAAACATTTTATTTCTCCCAGTGAAGACCTCAGGATATAAATAATATGCTGTGAAGATCTTCCACTCCTGATTGTTCTTGAGGAAATCTAGAGCTTTTGAGCTGGAGGGCATATGAAGGTGGAGCATAATACCAGAGAAAAAGGGCCTAGATATTAATAATGTTTCTTGTATTTAAAAAGTAGTATATTATTAATAAAAGTATACTATATTAATTTGTATTATTGTAAGAATACTAGTTATAGCATTGTTTTATATTTTGTTTAATAGGTTAAGAGTTTAATTAAGCTTGCAGTGAAGTCTTAATTTAATAGAAGTGGTCTCTGTACTCTTGCCAGTAACAAGATTTTGAATGTAACATCTACTAGATAAGTTACAAGAAATGAAAGTTACTAGAATGTAAGGATTTGCTCATTTAACTGGCATATGTTTCTCAAATTAATGGAAGAAAATATAAGAGTTCTAAAAAGATATTTGGAGGTGTTTAGCTGTGATAATTTATAAAGTTATAATGCTGGCTTGAAAAGGTTTTATACTTTCTCATATTAAGCTGACATCCGGTGCTGGAAACAGCTCAGGACAAAACAAGAAGTCCAGAAAAATGTTTTTGGTTGTTTGTTTTGTTTTGTTGTTTGTTTGTTGGGTTGGGTTTTTGTTTGTTTTTGTTGGTTGGTTTTGTTTGCTTTTATTGTTGTTAAGTTTTTCTGAGAGGAGGATTGGGGCTAGGTGGGAAGAGGGAAAAGGGCTGTTCAGTCTGGAAAAGTTGAATAAATCAATACATAAATGTATATTCTTGAGATAAGTCTTTTCCTTTAAATATCATTATGGTTTCAAATCCTGATTATAGCTGAAAATAGCCAATACATCAGGCCTTTCTCTGATATCAGTACCTCAAACTTCATAATTTCAGCCTGCTGTTTTTAAAGGCTTGTCTGTCACGGCTGCAAAGTGTAAAATGCTTTATACACACATATGACTTACAAGATCTTGGCTACACTCTGAATGCAGTTCTCTCGGTATTTTAAGATTAAATGTGCAGTAACTCCCCAAGAGCTTGTTATAGCAGCCTTCCTGTATAACACTGTAAGCCATGTAGTTATCTGACCCTGGATGGATGGATGGATGGATGGATGGATGGATGGATGGATGGATGGATGGATGGATGGATGGACGGATGGCCATTTTAGTGTTGCGATTCTTCAATTCACAAAGGTAGAGAGAAAAATAAAAAGGCTGAGCACACAATCCAGAGAATAACTTTTTTCAGGTAATCTATGAATCTATGATGAAAAAAGCTACTAAAGAAGATCGATACTTATCAGAACAAGAATTAACTTAAGGGACTTAGAAATGTTAGATATGTGAAAAAGAACAGTGTTAGCCCAAAATAGTTGATGAAATCTGGGAAGTACCTGGGCCTTACAGAGACAAAGATACTAAGAAAATGAGGACATGAAAGATGATACAGTCACCTGAACAGATATCTCAGAAAAGGAGGATTTAACAGTGGGTAACAGCTCTATAAACGGTTCCAAAACAGTTCCTGTTTGAGTAAGAATATTTGTGAAAGAATAGGATAAAGAAAAGCTGCAGAATCCACCAAAAATGAAGATATAAAATTGAAAAACTGAAAAAAAGAAAGTAAACATAATGTAAAGGCCCTTGCAATGTAAGGATAAAAGGCTTTTATAGGCGACTGAGGAAAAAGACCCACCAGGCAGATCATAGAGTTGGAGGATATTTCAAAACTATGAAACACAAAGATTGTCTATAACTAATTTTAAAAATTATGTACAGCTGCTACAGGGACTATATGGTTAGGAAATTTCAAAAGGTAGCAATTGGGAAGACAAGAATATCCTTCTTAAGATTAGATTTTCATAATCATCTGCTTCAGAAAGTCATGTTGAGAAAATCTGAGGGTCTTTTTTATTAGGAAAGAAAAATGAACACTTTAAGAAAAGTAACATGGTAATATATTTCCTTTAACTATCCATGGACTGATTTAAAGAGGAAATGCCGAGCATAAAAATACACCATTTACAAATAAAATTAAACTCTTGGTTAAAAAAACCAACTGTAACAGGCAAAAATCCCAGAGGTCTGAATAATTATGAAGACTGTACGAGCGTGATAATTACTTCTATAATCTACAAAAGTATAAATAATATTCACATATGAAGTCCACTTTACTTGTCCAAATTAGTTTTGATATTAAACTGATATTTAATAGTATATGACTATAAGCATATGACTGGACTCAGAGTGGGACTGGATAATTTACAAAATCTGTGACATATATGCCGTGTGAGTGAGACTTACTAAGGGCAATTAGATAAGCAGATGATAAAGTACCAGTCTAAGAAAGAAAATGGAAGAGCAGGAGATTAGTTCCTATGGAAGATCAACTAAAAAAAGACAATAATAGAGAGCTTGTCAAGAAAATGTTAAGAAAATGTGTCTCTCAGGAACTTAAAAGCAAAGTCAAGATTACCATTTTTTAATATTTTGCTGCCATTATCTATCTATACACTCTTAAAAATGGAAATTCTTTCAACTCTTCCCAAATTTTCTAGTATCAGAGAATCACAGAATCATGGAATATTCTGAGTTGGAAGGTATCCACAAGGATCATGGAGTCCAGCTCTTGAGTGAATGACTCACACATTGATCAAAGGAGAGATTCTTCTTGTTTCTGATGACAATATTATTTTTCCAATACCTTTAATATGTGAGCTAGAGTTATTCAGGTAGAAATTCATCTTTCTCTAAAAGCAGTTTGATTACTTGAGTACAAAAGGGTAAAGTGTCACTTCCCTCCATTGGCAGGTGCATGAGGCCCATGAGGTGAATATGATGAAGATTCAAAAAGGACATGCAAATTACCAGGAAAAAATTATTAGCTCTAAAACAAAATGAAATAAAAGATAGGCCAAGAGTTTGATGAAGGTTTGTGTGGTGTGTGACATAGCAACAATTTCAGTAGCATTTAAAGTTTTTATTTTCTATTTTCTTTTTCTTTGACAGGATCTCAGGTGATGGAAGGATTGTGTTATAGGACAAAGACAGAACCTTGATAGGATAAAATTGATGACATCTATTACATATCCAGAGGTACTGTAGGAGGACATGTGAGAGATCTGATCTCAGCCTTCTGGTATGGTAGAGAACTAAAAATTGTGTAGTGAGAAAATCAGATTGTGGAAGCTGGTTTTAGGGGAACCTCTGAACTGTGGGCAGGCATTATTTTAGATAAAACTGGTAGAGTAGTCCGAAAACAGATTGTGGGAACAAATGACCAAAAATAGTGTGAAAAAATAAGGAAGATTCATGTCCTGACTTACATTTTGTCCAAACTGCTTACTAGATGAAGCCCCCTAAAAGTAGACTATTTCTGCTTTGAAAATATCAAGAGAAGCATGACATAATTATGAAGCTGTTCATTGTGGTATACAATATAGATATACATCACCAAAAAAAGAAAAAAATATCAAGGATAGAATGAAAATCTCATAAAATTTCAGAATCAGAACATATTCATTTAAAAAATTGTTTGTGGATGTAGTCAATGACCATTAAATTCAGTATGCTAACGCTGAAAGTGATGAAAAGTTAATGATCAAAGAAAATCTTTAGAATACAGGAATCATTTATAGCACATTTTCTGGTCATTTATGATTAAGGAACTTTCTGAACTGGATCTACTAATTTAGTAGTCCCTGGGTGACTAAAATAGACTTTTGAATGAGACTCTAACTAAAGCTAAGACTAGTAAGGCACACTGGTAAAGCAAAAATGCTTCTTTGGGTATATTAGTCACAAAAGCAAATTCATATACAATGTGGGTTCATTTGTAAATGGATGAAGCAATCTTGTGGTGCTGAAATCCAGTATGGAAGAGGCAGAAGCACGAAATGCCTTTTCTGCATCAATTTCTACAGCAGATGTGCTCCTGGGTATCTCTATGTACCAACATAATTTGCAAAGAAGAGGGACAGCCAATACTTGGAAACAACAGGAAAAAGGAAGCAGCTGTATTCAAGGCCAGATAGCCAGATAGCTTTCACCAAAGGCTGCTGGAAAATCTCCCTGAGTCTATGCAAGATGGGTATCATCTATGAAAAACTATAATGAGATGTTCTGACTGATCATAGAAAGGCTAACATTACATGAACTTTTAAAAAGGGCAAGGAGATGCTAGGAATCTTACATTGATCTCTGGAAAGAACATGTGCTCTAGTAAAGCATGAACTGAAAATAAGAGCACATGCACAAATTTACCAAAGTTGAGTCATATTTGATCAACTTGATTGTCTTCTATGACAAAATGACTGGCTACATAGCCCAGGGGTAGATGTAGCAGTGCTCAGTATAACAGTGCTCAACATCAACAATGTTTCTGAGAGCATCTTTTACAGCAGTGTGTTTTGAGAGGTGACAAAATACACACTGAATTGATATATATAATAAAAATCTGCCTGGCAGCTGTGCTTAAAGAGTAGGAATTCAATCTCTTCATATTCGGCTAGTGGACAGTAATAATCTGAGCATTAGGAAATCAACATAAGGTCTGATGCTGCCTGATATTTTCATCCTCAGTCTTGATGGGGAGACAGAATTTGTGGACCCATAGGAAAAGTAGCTGACACACTGAAGATCAGACCTTCAATCCAGAAGCCTGGCACAGTCCAGCACTGGGCAAACAGAAACCTCATGAAACTCAACAAGTAGAGGTGCAATGTTCTGCACTATTGAACTATGATGTTCTCATCCTGAATAAGACAAACTATATACTTATCAATACTAGAAGTGGTGGCAGCAGATCAAGTGAAATTGTTACTCAGCTGGTGAAGCTGTATCTGCAATATTAAGCCCAATGTTTTGTCTCCCACATCAAGAGAGATATTGGTAAAAACTCAAGAATTTGGAGATTAATCAGAGGCTTAAAGCATATGACCGACAATAAAATGTTAAGGCAGCTAGGTTTAATTAGTCTGACAAAGGAAAAGCTAAGGTACTATCTAATAGCAGACCATAACAATTTCAGGAGCCATTACAAAGATAATGAAGCCAAACTTTTCTAAATGTGCCAGATAATATAAAAGGGACAATTTGGAAGATTCAGATTTTACTTTACAAGAAATTTCCTTCAATAAAGGAGAACAGAGCTGGAACAGCATACACAAACTCTTCTGACATCTTTAATCCTGGGAGTTTTCAGGATTATCTAAACAAAGCCAGAGCTGATCTGACTAGTCCTGCATTGGGCAGGAGGATGGACTGGATGCCTTCTGAAGGACCTTCCAATCAATATTTCTATGACTCACATAAACTGCTTAATTTGTCCTGAATTAATGCAAAACTTTTGCATTATATAACACAATGTGCTACAGCAGTTCATAACTCAAAAAATGAATGCTTGACCTGAGTGTCTCTCAGTAACTTCATCTGCAAATTTCTGTTTCTAATAAGACAAAACATGATTGCCATTAGGTTTGCATTTTCATAAAAACCCCAAACTTTGGATATATTTTTATTAGGAAAAATGTATAAACAAATATCAAATAAGGGAGTTAGTATACAAATCTGACAAAATTTTAAGTTTGTATCTGTTTCTAAAATTTGCATCATTTCCTCAAATTTGTGATTTCTCTTTAAACAGCAGAAAGTAAAAGCAGTAAGGAGTCCAAAATGAACTATAGGACCTCTAAAGGATGAGAAAGAGAAAGTTTAATATTTTGAACTTCATAGGAAGTTTATACTGAATAGTATTATTGTAATAGTTGGCATTTCTGTGGCAAAGTACCTCATTTTGGGTAATAATTCTTCTCCATTATTTGACAAGTTTTAAAAATTATTATTGAAAAATAATCAATTATGCAAGGAATCAAAACCATCTTTATGATTTATTAACCTGTTCAGTTTATGCCTGCAACTGAACAAATTTGAGAGAGGACACGATTTTTAGCCATAGAAGAAAATGTACAGCCAGAAATAATTAATCAGTTCTTAAAGTCCATCTCTATGAAATTGTAAATTTAGCAGTATCATATATTTTAATCCTAGCATAAAGAAACAATCAACACATATATTATTTCTTCTGTCTGCAGCAAAAGAAAGTAAAGACATAAATTTTCAAGATTATGAACAATGATTTTTTTTAACCTTGCAACTTTCTACACACTGCTGATCCATATTTTTTTTATGTGCAAGCTACAGATAGGTTCTACTATTGTCTTTGAGTCACAGTATGAGATCTAAGTTGTCACAGCATCTCTCTCAAGAACATCCATAGGAACATCTTCACAGATAAGTTTGTACATGGAAATATTACTGCAAAATGCTAGGATTCCATGATAAAATGTTAGAATAGCTAAATCTTCCAAATTTCTGATCAAGAAAAATCCTTACTGTGTGCTGCAAAAGACTAAACTGATGACTAAATTTCAGTTTCAGAGAATTTCCTGACACTATGGAAGTCATTGGTAAGTCACCTTTAAAAAAAAAGTGTAATCTTTTCTTGCAAAGCTTGTACTGTCAGACACTTGTTCTTGACAAAGGATCCACTTAACTGTTAAAAAGTGATAGGTGCACAGATCCCCTATAAACTAGCCTCATATCTCAAGCTGCAAACCAAGTCTGGTTCATTTTTAGGATATTTGGCTTCAAGTTTCCAAGTCTAGAAGCTCATCTTGCATATCTGCAGACAAGGATAGGTGATTCAGAGAAGATTTAAGAAAAATCAAGTGTGAAACTTCTAGTCAATCTAGTTAATTAATACTGAATTTCATTCTTCCAAAGAAAAGAACTGCAAATTAATTTATTATATAAAATGAAAGAAGATATTATCATTAGTTATACTGTAAGTCAACCTTCTGGTGACCTACATGGACTTGTTATCATAAACTCCTTATCATAAACTTCACATTCTTCCTTTGGTCAGTAGAATATAGAGTTTTAAGACTATATCAGCATTTTTGTCCAACAATAGTTACTGCTTTGTTGTGATACAGGTTTGATCAGAATTCTTTAAATCTTTAAATCCTAGTGGGACCACACTACAGAGGTAGAGGGATAGAGATGGGCTTGTTAATTCATGCCATGAAGACAGAACTTTGAGATGGTGGTGAAAGAACATGTATGCCTCATAAAAAACACCTGTTCAAGGATAATTCAGGATATGAATATGGATAGGTTTATTCCACTAGAAATAAAGAAAAATAGAAACAAAACTTTTATCTATTTGATCTATTACATCTTATATTTTTACATAGTGGCATTCATTCTAAAACTGGACAGGTGAGAAAGATTTATTATTAGATGTAAAAAGATTTATTTCATTGGTTGACAAGTAAAGTAAAATTGTAAATTCTAGCTGAATAATCACTACTGTGTCTGAAATTTTAAGAAACTCCTAGGGATGGATGGGTAGTTTTCTTTCTGAAGTAGAATTTTTTTTTTCAATACAGGAAAAGCTGGCAGCTATAAGTAAGTCTTCTTGACTTTATTTGAACATGCAAAACCTCTTATGCTCAAATATGCATCTAGCATCAGAAACAATGCCTTTAATACCCCAAAATACAGACATGGGGAATTTTAACGTTAGAAGAAATATCCAAAAGAATACACATGGAATTACAGCCCACAAATAATGTCATGGAATAATCCAGTTTGTTTAAGAGCTTGAATTAGAGATTTTGTAAATCTGTGTAAGAACCATGTAAGACAAAATTAATGTGCTGAGAGCAGGTAGTGTTTGTAATCAGAACAGAAGTAAAACTGCAATACAATGCTTCCAAACCTACACCTTCACATTTAAAGAAAGCTAAGGAGATGTGACAAGAGCATGCTCTTCCCTAAAATATATTAAATTGTACAGAAATCAAATTTTGATTGATCTTAGTAGAGATAGATCTAAACCCTTCTTCAAAATACTGTGTTTTCAAATGAAGGCATTGTAACTGGAATTGTACTTTCTTTTCAGAAAGGAAAAAAGAGTCAAGCTTAAATTAAAGCGATGTCCTTCACTACAGAGAGAGTGACTTCAGGAAGGAAAAGGTGAAAGTGTGCTATTTATCTATCTGCCAGGTATAGGCCAGAATGAAAACTATTTTCCATGGTACTAGATGTTTTTAAGTAAATGTAACAACAATAATTTGTAAAATTCTTACTTTGGAAGCCTATGAAGCAATTGAACCACCATTATCATAATGTCAGGAATTGAAACCAGGCTAATTTAAACAGGCATTTTATTAAATCTGCTGAAAATTTTTAGTCTGCTTTTGTTCCCTGTAAGACCTTTATCAATGTATGAAGTTTTCAATCCGAGCTAAATGCATGTTTTACTAATATGCACCAGTGCTGTTTTTTACAAGTATAAATTAATAAAGATTATTGGGGGATTTCTAAGATTAAAAAAAATGTCACCAAGATTAATGAGAAATTAGGGAAAAGAAACACTGGAAAAGATATTGATGCTGGTACTTGTAGATCTTTTATACTATTGTTCAGTAATTTGAATGCCTTTTCCTTCCATTTTCTCATCAATGCATTTGAAATAGGAAAGCCTGATACACCATCCCAGTATACAGTTAAAAATAATGCTAACTGAAATCCTAACATTTTGCTCTAAAAAGAAAGATGAGGGCATGATCATCATCATATCTTTTTCAAGGTACTGCCCTCACATAAGTTTAACTAGAATAATTTTTGTAAGTAGGTCTTTTCATGATCCCTTGCAGAGCTAACACTAGAAAAGAACTGGCAGGTTGTCTGTCAAATGCTGTTGCTCTCAAGCCATATTTTTGAAGTTAAAATACAAAATACCATCCAAAGTAATGATTCTAGAAAGTGTTATGGTTAAATACAGCCTTTTCTTTTTATTTCTCTGAAAATATAAACTTCTCATTTTGAAAGCCAACATTAGAAATTGTATTTTTATAAAATTAGTTATAAAGCTTTCTCAGATGCACATTGAGCTTTTGCTTTTCTCAAAACTATAGAAATAGGGAGACATGAAAAATTAAGAAATTGTAATAACTGTTTGCTAGCTAGCACATTTACTTAGGATGCAATTTTCAGTCCTGTCTTCTGCTTGATTAGAAGGAGAAAAAAACCACACACACAAAAAGGAACAAGAAGTTATGTAAAAGAATGAAAAATCATAATTTTGTAAAATCTTTGTACATTCAGATTACTCTGAGTTCCCTTCAAATGCTTAGAAGTGTGCTGTGTGATATGTACAATACAAAATATATAGAAAACAAAGTTGAATGTATCAAAACCAATTAATTTAAAAATTATCAGCCTTCTACTTCTTTCTTTTTTCTTTCATCATTAAGGTGTTTCACGTTTTGTAAACATAATGTGAAATTAGCATATGATGCAAAACAAGAACACAGATTTTTTTTATACAGTCTGAAGTGTCTGTGTATGTCAAATAGAAAATAATATGCATGTTAACCCTTTTAAATAAATGTTCAACAATTGAAAAGGAAAAAAATCAGAAATTCAGAAAAGAGATTAAAATTAATCCAAAACATTCTTAAAAATTCATTATGTGTGTCTCTACTCATCAACCAGTGGTGATACTGGAATTAGGAGTCAAGTTAACTGATAAAACAACAGAGAATATTTTGGAAGAGTACTGAAAGCCGTTTTTATCTTACAAGATAAGGAATTTGAAAGATAGCTGTGAATAGAAGAAAAAATAATAAAAAAAATGGTCTATGTTAAGAGTTCTAGGCCAATGTGAGGACTACTAGGGAAATACATTTGCATATATAGAATTTCTGGGTTCGTGAAAAACATACTGTAAGGACTGTAATTTCTCTATTAGACTGAATGAATATTTCTGTAAGATCTGAAATTTCTCTCTGAGATTTTATTGTTTTTCTTGTGTTGTATTCAGTTTTACTTTGTCCTTTGCAAAACACTCTTGTACAACATGTATGCTCAATATTTATAAATCTTACACAGTATTTACAGGAGAAAATAACCTAAACTTACCGTCAATCCTATTTTTTTCAGATTTTCAGAGATATATGATCTCTCCTAGGCAGGTATTTTATCTATTTGCAAAAAAGGTACATGCTATATTGCATTATATAATTTTATACAGAATTATAGTGCACTTTTTACTAAGAAGGGCAGTTTTGAAAAAGTAGTCAGCAACACAAATACATTTTCAACATATTCATTTTGCAAGTTCAGTGTTAGAGAAATGATACAATGGTAGAACTTATATTTTACCTAAAATCTGAGCCTATCCGTTTTCCATTTTCTGGTTCTCCAGGATCTGGACACAAATTGGACGCCTGTTTAATACCTCCCTCATTTACTGGAAAAAAAAAACAAAAACAAACAACAACAAAATAAAATAAACAAAAAATAGATAAAGAAACAAAGCTTGTAGAAAATACAGAGGCAAGCAATTAACAAATCTGAGAGTATATCCTTTTCCTTTTAGGTCTTTTAAAACAGATTATCTACAGAATATGATCACCCATATAAACTCTATACATAAGTTTGTCCTCCCTATAATTAGCAAAGCACGTATTTTCTGGGTTATTTTCCAAAGAAAAACCCACAAGTTTTTTATCAGATGTATTAATCAGATATTTTTTGTTTGCAATATTATTGAATTCATATGGAAATATTATTATTTTTTTAGAAAAATTAACATTTAAAGGAATGTTCATCAGGTTTAGGGCTGTAAGTTTTTATTCTGAACATACGCTAATAAATGTCATCCCCACTAAGAGCTGACATTTTCTCCTTGAATTGTAATAAAACTTGAATGCATAAATTCCTGCTGAGAGAATTGTCCTTAATCAGCATTGAAAATGGATATATACCCAAAATATGGTGATCTGAAGGTAAACTCAAAGTGCCAGTTTGATTTGCATACATTTATCTTACTATTAACTAAAATGGATCTTCAGACAGAAACTTCCTGTGAACCATTCTCTGTATTTTTCCAGAAATTTGTATGTAACAATCCAGTCATATCTCAGCATATTCAACCACCTATTCACAAAAGCGGAAAATTAGCAAAGGATGCTAGTCTGATATTACTTGATAAATTCATGGCTTGACAGAAAAATATTAAAAAAAAAAAGTTGACATGAGGCCAAGTAATTTGTATTAAGCAGGGAAATATTTTAACCTTTATTAATCTTTATTACTGGTGAACCAGCCCAATGGATTTGCAGTATCAGAATTTTACTTCCCTTTCAAGAAAAGGTTTGCATATAATTAGGGTAACCACACTGTTGGATTAAAAAAAAAAAAAAAAGTAGATTCTAACTATACTTTTAAAAAAAGTGGATTCTAACTATAATTTTAAAGGCTGTTCATTAACTTTCAGCTTTTAATGAAGAGAAATATAATTCAGAATCCTTGGGTGTTTCTCTTCCTTGAAATTTGTCTTCTTATACACACAGAAAGGGAAGAATTGGTTTGGTACCCCTGAGGAAGACAAAGGCCAAAGGCAAATGTTGTACAGGCTTAAGCAGAAAACATCTCAACACAGCACACTGCTCAAAAAACCTGTCAAGCTCAGTGCTTGTCAGCTGGAACCACAGTATTTACTCTCCTCTGTCCCAAGACACCTGTAACATGTCAAAGGTTGCTTTAAAAACACTGCAAGGCAATCTCTGCATTTCTGTGTTCAGGGGACTTTTGGGCCAGAAGGAACCTTCCATCCTGGTTTCAGATTTCAGTCTTTTCCTCCTCCAATATGTAGGATATTAGATGTACATGTGATGAAAGCATATTAGATATAGAAACCCAAATTCATGCTAGTGTTGAAATACATATATATATTATATATATATATATATATATATATAATATGTATATATATTTGACAGCTACCATTCCATAGACTGCATGGAAAGCAGTCAAAGCCATCTTGTTGGATAAGCATTTAGAATTTAACACTCTCTTTGAAATATTGGAGGCTTCATTATGAGATGTGAGAAACTCAGAATCATCAAAAGTAGCCCGCATTTAAATAGAAGACATTCAAACTTTTCTGACATTAAATATATATTAAAACTATAATTTAAAAATTATTCATGATGTCTGATAATATTATAGAAATTATAACAGTGCCATTTGGCCATGCATTGTAAATCAATGCATACAGAAGAAATTTTTACTGTAAAAAATAGTGTTTGAACAATATTATCTCTATTTATCATAGTTCATGTTTTAATATTTCAAATAATTCTTTTATTTTTATACATAATTTTTCCCCATACACAGGTAAATAGAGCAAATATTCATATAAAAAAGAATATTCTGCCAGATTGCAAGACACAAGAACTATTATACACTTTGATTTCTACCAGAAATGGAAGCTTGAAAATCCTATTGGTTTTTGACACTTTCTGTATAAAGTTTTATTCCTAGAAACATTCTACAGGATATAATTTTAAATGAGAATATATGGAATTATCAATAGTCATAAACAAAAATATAAAGGCTTATGTTAAAGAAAATCTATGAAATAATTAAATTAATTTTAAAAAGGCATAATACAGAGAAAAATTTTATAGGTAGATATTAATTTCTAATTTGATCCCAATTCCAAAATACATTTACACAATCTTAAAGCCATTCTGGTTTCTGTAAAGTGCCTAATGAAAAGTAATTTCACAGTTTAGGATTTTTGTATTGATAGACATAATGCCTGACTTTTCAGTCTACAGCCCTATGTAATTCCACAGATATCTGTCTATATATTTTTGTTTTACACCTCAGATGCTTGTGCACAATAAGTAATTAAAGGGTTTCCTGTAGTAAATTAAATGCATCTAGGAAAAGCATTCATTCATGATCTGGTCATGAAACTGGTATCAAGAAATCCACAGTTCAAATCCAGATTGAATTAGATCCACCAATTATTCATTTGTCAGTGTTAACACTTCTAAACTGAAGCTGATGCCTACTTGTTTCAAAGTGTATCTTCATATCAAATATCTTCTGGCTTCACTGAAAATCACCTGTGCATTACTATTGAATGTTATTCGACTGATACATTAAATAAAACCCAAAAAATGTGTAAAATGATGAAAGGACATACAGATGAGAATGCTAGACAAAAAAAAATTCTAAAGACATTACTAATAAGAGGTATAATCTAAAACAGCTCTTCACTTATCCTTATTTTCACTAACAGTTGAATGTTGGTTAATGTTTTTCTCAAAGGACCCTATCTGCCATTGTACTACAATCACACTAGACCCAGCTGAGGGCACACTGAGAAAATTATCTTGTCAACAGCCAAATACATAAACTTCTTATGAAATACTATTTCTTCAACATTCTCAGCTACCAAAATGACTAGAGAATCAAATGCTAAACTATAATATAAAACCTGAGTTATCTATTTATGACAAGATTACCATCGCTAAAGGTACAAATCACCCAGGTTTTCACCTTCACTTATTATTGACTCATATATGTAATCTATTCTGCATAATCAATAACTAAAAAGATAAAGAAGTTTCCAGCTTCATATAGAATATGATAACAAATTATCTAAAGACTTCAAAAATACGTTGATAAATTTCATCACTAATTTCATAGCAATCAACTTTGGATATCATGAGTATCTGGTACTTCATTATAAATATGAAATTCCTATAAAAGTTTATATAGTAGAAAATGTAATGATTAGTGCAAAATAATATATTTTATCATCCATTGTATTATTATTGTATTATTATTTATAACTACAGAATCACAGATGGGCCATTAGGCAGAGACCTCAATGATGTACTTTATAAACACTACTGTAATTATCTTACTGTTACTTCTTCTGCATAATCAGTCTGTTTTCCATTCACCCAAAAGGTATAAAAAGAATATTTGTTTTTAAATATCTTGATACAAAGTTTTCAAGTAAACCAGAAATGTCTTACAGAACTATTTAGGTGATGCAGTTTAAAGAGAAGTTGAATATGGCAATACATGACATTACAAAAATTGAACAGAAGTGTGTTTTGCTTTATTTTTCTGACTTGTTGAATGCCAAAGGGTCATGGTACTTGGAGATATCTTTGTCTAAAAAAATAATACCTTGACAGTTTAAAATCTAACACTGAAAATAAAAACATATGCTAATGCTGCTAAGTTCTGTAAACTGAATGCATCACAGATACTTTAAACAAATAATTAATTCAAACAAGTCCAACCTAGGGAGCTTCAAAAGCAAATAATTTCAGTCCTGTGAAGAGTAATGAAATGTAGTATAATCCAACATATGCTAAACATTCAGTCCATTTTATTTACTTTTAAATATTTAAAATGTGGTTCTATTCCAAAAAGGCCTCTATAAAAATGGCACATTCTTTTTCAAAAGTATCCTTTCAATACATTTAGAGACACACCTGTTAAATTTGTGCTAGAAAGTTGCCTGACTCCTTGTGATTTAATCAGGACTTGGTCCACTGAGATATCAAGCACTTTGAGTTTCTAATTTGTGTAACTAAAATTGAAGGCACCAAGCATCTCCAGAATTTTTAAAGCTACACCTAGTTAATCAGTTAAAATGTCAAACTTAATGACCTTATATGTGCAAACTTAGTGACCTTATATGTGGTTGTGCACTTGTAAATGAGGATATGCTATAGTTTGCACAGCATTTGATGCTACTTCTAATGTTCAATTTAAAAAACTGATATCTTAGAACTAAATTTACAGCTGACACATAGAAGGCTGAATATTTGTTTCCTTTCAAATACTGTAAATTTACTGCAAAATTATTGACAAAATAACGTGTCTTTATACAATGCCAGATTTATAGAAAGGCTGTCTTTGGTATAGAACCAAACTTAAAAATCCACCATGCAGACTGGAGAGACCAGTTCTATTATCAGAATACATAAATAATTACACACAAACAGCACACCACAAACTTCACTCTTGCACTAGAAAAAAGTAACAAAAAGGAGTACACTCACAGATAGAAAACTTGTTGCTGTTGTCTTTCCCTGGAAACAATTTAAATCCTCTAGATTTAAAATCTATGGCCTTTTTCACTAGTTAAAAACAAAAACAAAAACAAAAACATGTATCAGGCAATACAATCTAAAATATTTCATTTGACAAATTTTATAATGGAAGTATATACAAATTTGAGTACTGGCTACCTCACAAGTTCAGATTTTGCACCTTTGGTGTGAAACAATTTACCAAAAAAAAATATTGAGACCAGTTTGTATACCTGACAAAGGAAAGAAATGGTATTTGCAACATATTTTTTCTCCTGAATAAATAATAAAAAAAAATATGGCTAGAAGTGCTTATTTCCATGCACCACATAATTGTGTAAAACATTGTCACACATTTATGGAACTTGGAAAATGATAAGAATTAAAATTATGTTTGCTCTAAAAATAGCTGTTTCTTCTGTGGTGAGAAAAAAAAGACAAAGGAAGAAAAAAGGTATTTGAATGTAGAAAATAAAATAAAATATAGTATTCTGCTGTTGGTTCTGCATCTGGTCTTCTTTCTAGCTTGAAAATTGTTATTTGCAAAATTTGATGTGGTAGATAGCTGTCTCCCACCTCTCCATTAAGCCCAGAGCTCATCTGTTTCTGTCAAAGTCCTTCTTGTGGGCTGGCTTTATGATATAAACAATTAATCCAGGCAAACCCTGTGGCCTCAATATATCTTTGAAAGAAAACAACTAATAAAAAGAGAATAAACCCAAAACTTAACATATATAAAAAAATTAAGCAAGAATAAGCAAATACTCTATAAGAAACTTTCCTTTTCAGTCATTAAGCTAAGTGCCTCATCTCTAATAGTCTTGGCCTGTAAGCAGTGACTTATAAATTAAAATGGACCTGCTTAAAAATTTTAAATTTTAAGTTGACTTTATGTACAATATACTTAAGTGGCCTTATAGCCACTATATATTTTTTTAAAAACTATATAGAAGATGTTTTATCTTGGCTACAAGCAATTTCTGCTTATGAAGACAGCATAAATTAAAGGAGCTGCATCTAGGAGAACTTAGCCTAAGTAGATACACTGTACTTCATCAAGTAATTTTTTATACCCATTACTTCCTAGAGAAAATCAATGGATAGTCAAAGAACCTTTACATTAGGTATAAATACTACTGTAGCAAAACATTATTGATATCTTTTTATGAATAAAAATATCATTACTAAGCACAAGAGAAGAACAAGATTCAGAAGAAAGAGCATTTTACTAGGAAAGACAATTTATAGGATAGATACAGGATGTGTTAATAAATATTTTTATACCTTTGATTGAAGAGACCAAATTTTCTTATAAATACAGAAACAACAATATCTCAAAAGGCAAAATGTAAATTTACTTCTGTGTTATTATAATGTAACATATAAACATTGATAATGGTTCTGGGAAATACATTATTTGCAGAAGTAAAACATATATGTTAACACAAAGTACTTGATTTTGGGATTTTTTTACTCTTAATACAAGAAGGCCCTCCCCCTCTCCAAATTACCTGAAGTCCGTAAGTAATTCTATCCTCAGGAGAAATCATAGACTGAAGAACTCTACTTTCACACTACAGAGCAATACTGCAATAACAGCAATGCTCTCTCATCATGGTCTGAGCTTTCTAAAATGTTATTTCTATGTAAATAGGAATGTTGGACTATAGCTTTAAATCTCTTTTGGCTTTCTGCAAGGATCAGTTTAAAATAACTCCTCGTGAATAAGAAGATAGGCTTAGTTATTCTTCCAGCACCTAAGCAAGATGGGAGTGGTCTTGAATATATGATATCAGATGCTGGAATGAGTTTAAATGTTCTCATTAGAGATATGTTTGTCCTTTATTTTCAGAAGTCATCAAAACAACACACTAACAAAGGAAGACTGTCCTGCATTTCTTTTTTTCATTTGTTTCTACTCATTCTGAAACATGTAGATAGCATATCCCTAGTTTATGTACAAAAAAGAGTTCACAAAATCTAAGGTGGAACTGCAAATAGTTAAAAGAGTGTCTTGGAGACCACAGTGAAATCAATCAAAGATTTTTTGATTGATTCAAAAAATCACTTTGCCAAGACTATTTAATACCACTAGGAAAGCAATCAATTCCAGTTCTCTAAAGCATGTTTACAAGGGAAGAATTTTACTCTTAATTGGGGTTTGTATGTTGATTTACTGAACAGTAGTGTCTGAATACATTGTGAAGGAGTAGTTATAGAAATTTATATGGTAAACATGCTGATTCTAAACTATGTGTTGGGCTGCAAATGCATGAACATACATAAAAATAACCCCACCATCACAAAAAAATCTCCTACCCAATAAATAGATTATTTTATACTTGCCAAAATAAGCATTCTTTTGCATGTCAAACACATGACAGTAAGTACTGAAAGTGGATTTCACTTTTCAAGAGTCTCAGAGGATGGATTCACGACAATAAACTGTGTAGTTGTACACATCTAAGCCCATCCACAAAGAAAAACATGCACTTTAAGAGATCAGTTAACCTGGTCTTTAAATACCTATTTTTGCATAAAATGAGTTTTTATGCCCATTTATCTCAAGAAAAAGTGTTCAGAAGTAACAACAGAACAAATGTTTAAATACTGTCAGATTAGTATGTTCTCATATATTTGAACAGCCAAGAGCTATGAAAATAAATTACACCAACGAAGTAGGATACTCCTGTGGAGACATGCAAATATAATAGGAAGGCAGTGATAAGACAAAAGTATATTCTAAAAATAATCTAAATTTATAAAAACCTATATGACATAACCATCTTTCCAGTGTTATGATACAAGGAGAGGCTTAATTTTTTTTAATGATACTTTAAATACATATGGCTTCTAGGTTGGTTGATGGTTGGCTTTAAATTTATAAAGACAGCAGGTTTGTTTATTTCTATTGTTTATTTTTGAAGAAGGAACACTGGCGCACATCTCCTATGTGAATAAATCTCTGACAATCCTAAATCTATTTTTGATCATATGACCGGATGAAACATAAAGAATAGCATCAGAACTCTGTGAAACCAAATCAGAGATTATGTCAAAACCCTGAAAATAATTTAGGCATCCACCTTGGCATTTCTGCTCACGCTCATGCTTTTTTCCTCATTCAAGTCACTTTAATACAGATACAGAATTATTATTATTATAGAATTATAGAATGGTTTGGGTTGGAAGGGATCTAAGGATCATCTAGTACCAAGTACCTGTTCTAGTACCTCACCACCCTCAAGGTAAAGAACTTAATATCTAATCTAAACCTACCCTCCTTGACCTTAAAGCCAACCCTCCTTGTCCTATCACGACCTGCCTATGTAAGAACTCCCTCTAGAGCTTTCTTGTAGATCCTTTTTATGAAAATTGAAGGTGCTCCAAAGTCCCCACAAAGCCCTTACTTCTTCAGACTGAACAGCTCTACCTTTCTCTCCATCTCACTCTTTCTCTGTAACTTTTTCTAAAGTTAGAAGGCACAATATTTTCTGTAAAGAAGGAAAATGGATCTGAATGCTTTATAAAGGAGAGAAGTGCCAGTAATAAAGGTAAGAATTTTTTCATTACAGATTTGTGAGCTAATATTCAGTCAATAGACACACCAGAGACATGTACACTTTTCAAGCAGCCAATATAAAGTGAAACGTGTTCCGAAATATTTTCTTGAAGTTTTTCACCAAAATAGTCTCTTGTGTAAGACAATGAAGATTCTAATACTTACAGGCAAAATTTTAGGCACACATAAAGACTAAAATATTGCCTTTTTCCTTTTCTTTAATAAAAAGGCTGTGTAATTATGTACATTTATCCAAAGTCTTATGTGCATGTATGCAATATATGCAGGCATGCTACATACAAACAGTTGTAAGTCCTGTAAGAGAGGACTAAGTGACAATTCCAGCATTTTATACTTCAGGATAGGCACTGCGTTAAAAAAGGGCCTCAAGTAAAGAACTTTTAAGCATAGATATCATAAAAAAACACACTTAGACGTAAATTTTTAATAACAACCTAAAGTACAGCAAGCTCTCAAACACTAGAAACAAAATTCATTTTGAATTAAGATTGTTCAGTTGACACAGTTCCAGCTTCATTGAAAAAGTGTGTCCTGAGGGCCAAATGAGAAAAAAATTCAGGAAGGAAAATTTGCTCGTACAATATGGAAGCATCAGGGTAATACAGCCATGTGAAGGACATTTATTTAAAACACTGTCAACTGACAAGTTCACATCTTTGTTTTGGTTGTGCAACAGCAATTATGTAACAGAAGTATCCAACTTGTCCTTTCTATATTTTGTAAATTTTCAAATCAAATATAAACAATATTTCAAATGCTGAGTACTAAAACACCACTGTTCTATGCAAAGCAGGCGCTCAGGTTGCATTATTTCAAATATACAGAACAATGGAAACAGCCCTTCCCCTCTTCAGAACTACTCTTACTTTATATTCACTATCACTCAGCTAACGGACACGGAGAACAATATGATAACATCAAAGCCATTATTTCAAGATTGTATATACAGCCCAATTTAAATTACATCTGCAAAAGCATAATACTACAGGAAAACCTGAGGTTAGGTTATCTGAGAAATAAAAAGGAATTAAATTTTCAACTGCTTTCTGAAGAGGCAGAAAAAAAATTGTTTGGTATACAGCGTAGAACTGATTTTGACTTGTGCAGAACCAGTAATTCATTAATTATTCAAAATCTTCAATATGTGGTGATGGCAGATGTTACTCACAACCTCAATTTCTAGTGACAGAAACAAGAGTATTGTATACCTTGGACTTCCAGCATTGGCTGTGCATATGCAGATAGACCAAATACACCATGCATGATACTTCCAGTTCACCTTTGGCACATGTCTAATTCATTCTATTTCCTCTAGAAGTACATCTGCTGCCTAAATGCATTGAACTTACTACTCACTGCTCATAAAAAGGTCAGTTACCTTTTTTTTTTTGCATTTGCATCATATTCTCTACTCATACTACTCATAACTATCCACAATTTCCAAATTCTAACAATGTAAGAGTTAAATATCCAGGTATCTTAGACATCACCACTAAAAAAATCTCTAAACCTATTGATTACCCAAATAAACTTCACTGTAACCCAACACACCAACGAATGTAGCACTATCTTCTAGAACCTTTCTGCACCTTGAAAGTCAGCATGAGAGAACATGAATTTTCATCCATTTTTGTAGTACAGCATGAACTGCATAGGCTAACAATTTCTTAATTTGAAAAGCCATACAGAAGATGAAAAGAAAATCAAGTGGTGAAACACCCACTTTTCATACTAATACATTTTTTACTTTTTACATGAGCTGATCTTCATTTTTTATTTACTACCCACATTTTTATTTTCCCACATCCCTCTCCCCTTTAAACTCTAAAGTACCCTGGTAAAATCAAATTGTATAGAAGATTTATATTTCAAATTACTGCAACTATTGCATTATTACACTGAATTATTGCACTGCATTACTAATTTAAAATGATAAAAATTGCAGTTTTTCTACTATATTCTATAAGCATATAAAATTTCTCTAATTTGAAAAAAAATATTTAAAAGGAAGGAAATACATTTAATATGTGTTTTTTAAAATTAAATTCTAATTTCACTATTTTTATTTTTAATATTCTAACTAAAATAAGTCTGATTTATACCAACAGTTTGCGGTCAAAAGAAGAAAACCTGAAATACCAAGGGAAAGTAATGACACAACACATCAGACAAATATCAATTATAGAAGCAAACTTTGATAGTGTAATGAAAAAAAAATTAAGAACTGCAAAAACATGAATAGGAAAAACTAGTTCTGAGAAGAAAATTGACAAGTATAAAAGACAATAATTCAATTAAAACATTACCAGAACTCATTTATTAAAATCTGTATGACTGACTTTCTTTTTTTCCCTTTCTTCCTTCTAAGCACTCCAGACTTGACTGTTGGATTAAGAAAATTACCTCCTTTCCTTTTTCCAAGTGGGAACATATCAAGAAGTTTAGGGTATTATCACTTTTTGTCTAATAAAAACCTTGACCTTAACAAAGCATCCATTATAGAGCTCATTCACAAAACAGAATATATCTGTGGATTTGTTGCACATATCAAATAGGTATTTCCAAAAGTATAATGAAATATTAAACAAATGTAATTCACTGATTAAATGTTTGAGTGCTAGATTACATATGTGTT
The DNA here is from genome assembly GCF_037042795.1 of Molothrus aeneus. Taxonomy (NCBI): domain Eukaryota; kingdom Metazoa; phylum Chordata; class Aves; order Passeriformes; family Icteridae; genus Molothrus; species Molothrus aeneus. Next base: position 138,993,778 of record NC_089646.1, on the reverse strand, counting down.
ATGCTCATTTCTTGAAACTTTTAAAATATTCTAAGAAGAAAACTTCGTATATACAAATCATTTTATATACAAATAATCTTAGAAATCTTACTGCCAAATATATTTACTTTCTTCAGACTCCCATCTTTGTCGTTGTGGGTTTCACTAACAAAAACAAAGAAACCAAAATTCCCTGAGGACATATGCAGATTTATTATCTACTAGACTTAAAAATATTAACGAGCTCTTCAAAAAACTTCTCCATCTTTACTCCTCCTATCTTCTTCCTGCTTTTAAGTAGATCTCAAAAAAAATAGGATATGTGAATACATATTTTCTAACAAATCCTTAGAAGTTTTATATTGAATAATCCCAAAGTAATGATCTATCATACACTTTTATCAGAATCTTAAAAAAAAAAAAAAGATAAATAATTCTCTCATAAAATCTTTTTTTTTCTCAGAAGTTTCATTAGCATATGATTTAATTCCCTGTAACAAATCTTAAAATCTTCTTGCCTTCTACCATCATAAATTCTCCCATAAGGCAGGAGGAAAAAGAAATGTTGGTTTAATAGGGAACACCCAGTAGCAAGATTTTTTCTTCCTGATTCATTTTTTCCTGGCCATTTCTAAGATAATAAATAAAGCCAGACATCAAAAAGCATAAGGCAAGTACTCTTATGGAAGAATGGGGAAAGGACAGAAAAATTATAAAGGCTTACAAGAAAGTAATAGAAAACATAGAGAAAGATAAAGAATGGAGATATCCATAGAATTATAAAATTTTGTAAAAAAATTGTTAATTAGAATCATCAAAGCATATACATTTCCTCAAACTGAGAATATAGGGTTAAAAATTTACAAATGCATAGAGACATTTCTTCTCTTTAAAAAGAGAAATTTGGAGTCATAAATTTTTTTGTAATCCAGAGTTTTCTTGAAATTGTTTTCATAAGGAAAGCACAGAAACACTTGTGAACTGCTAGATAATGACTACAGTCATCCATTAAGACTTCCTGGCACTATTTGAACCTGAGTCTGCTAAGCAATTTTTTCCTCCAACTACTGTGTCTCTTTTTCCAACTCTTTATTTTTCTAAATTTAATTTATGACTTACAAACAGTACTAGGGATATTTTTCATTGTTTGCACATGGTACTCATTTGTTTCTCAGGGGCATTTAATTATGATGTATGTTTTTTTCTGTAATAAAATGAATGTTGAGAATAGAATAGAATAGAATAGAATAGAATAGAATAGAATAGAATAGAATAGAATAGAAATGATAGGATAGTTGGAAGGGACCAACAACAATAGATACTCAATTTCCTGACCTCTTCAGGGCTGACCAAAATTTAAGTCATATTATTAAGCACACTGTACAAGTGCCTTTTACCATTTGGCCCTATGCCTCAACATATCTTTAGACAGCAGAAGTATGCTACATAAGCTCTCACAAGAAAATGTTCTAAAATATCTCTCATGATGTATGCATATACACAAATGAAAATTCTAAAACCTTAATAAGTAAAGTATGTAGTTGATACAAACTATAGAACAATAGGACTAAAAGCATTACTAAACTCTGAATTCACCGTATGAAACAAAAATTGTAGAAAACAAAAATACGTCAGATTATCCTCTATTACTTTAGTCATGATGAAGTCAACAATTCTTAAATACTTAAAGAGGGAAAAAAAACAAAACCAAAACCAAAATGAAACAAAACAAAACCCCAAACAAACAAAAAACAAAAAAAAAATCAATTGGAAATATCATGTTTCTATCATGTTTCATTGTCTTCTTGTTTTTACATCTGAGAAATACAAATCATACTAGAAACTGTGATTGTAGCATCAAAAAGAATTTCTACTAAGTCTCAGCATTTGAAGTTCCTAGGTTTAACTGACTAAAAGGGGTTAGGCATCTCCTTTTTCTCCCCCTTCTTCTGAATTCAGGACACAAACTTTCCTGAGTTTAACCACTTGGTTTCGTTAGAACTAAGGACCCAAAGATGCTGTTTTTCACTACCAGCAAGTCTATCTAAATATATTTTTCATTAGCCTGTCAAGGTGCATTTTCAAAGTAAGCTTCTCATCCTTCACCTACTCTCCCCTACAAGGTTTCAGTGTTCCAATAAAAAGAACTCTTCTTAACCATCTCCTTAATAAAAATATTTATATATTACATGCTAACTTGTCCTTACTTAAGTTCTCTACATACTGACATTCACTTCAAAATTTATGCTTTCATCCTATCTTACATTTTATTTTGTAAGGTGGGATGATCAGAAAAATGTAACACAATTAAATAACCTTTCTTTATCTGATTGAGTGTGAATTCTTGTTGATGAAGAAACTATAATAATGTACAATATTCCTCAAGAGCTCTCACTACTGCCTTAAAAAATAATACATGTACTCCCCTAACTTTAAGGAAAGTATTTCACCAAATGCACCTAAAGTTCCTTTTTCCAGCTAATAAGCTTAGAGAAGATAATGATCAGTCAGCTTTTGACATAATTTAAATCATTATTGAGATCCAGGTAATATATATAGTACAGCAATTTACAGCTAGCAGTTGAAATTTTGGAATATGTAAACCTCTAGTTCTCTCTATACATCTTGTTCATGCATAAACTTCCAAAAAATTTTTACAAAACAAGAGAGCATTCTTATTGTCTATTCATTTTGAAACACTTTATTCACAGAACAATCCTGTGGAAGGTCAACAGTACTACTCTTTCTGCAGTTATGATTTTGCATCTATAATAATGTATCATAAACCTGCACTATTTGGATCTTACTAGTAATATTCTCAAAAAGACCTGCAGTTAGGTCTATACATGCAATAAATTTTTACAATTTTAAATATTCACACTTACATATAGTAAGCTTTAGTAACTCTATTTAGTATATTAAATTTTGTCTTCTCAATTATGAATTAATTTGCATAACTTGGGTGTGAAATTCCTAAATTAAAAACAGCAAAAAATTTCCAAAGTAAAAACTAATTTTTAATAGCTGTTAAATAGAGAAATAATTTTAAAAGTAATTAATATAAAATTTTTAAGTAGTAATTCTTAATTCTGCAGTTATTTAATATGAAGAGTTTTTAAACTTCTGTGCATAATGCATTGTCAAAGAGAGATTAAAATACTTCAATAATAACAACCTATAGGAAATTCTACAGAAATACCTCTGGAACATCTTTCTGTGATAAAAATCCTTCAAGTCAATTAACAGCTATCTTACATTCACAAAAATTCCTTCAGAATATATATGTGTCTTTTTAGTAGGGGATATTTCATGAAAGAAAATTATAGGTTATTTATTCAAGGTCATTTGATATGGTTTAATGGCTGTTATCAAATATTGGTGTTTACTGAGTAAAAATGGTAAATTTTTACTCAGTATAGGAATATCCTTTAATATCATGCACATATATACTGTTCCATGAGTAAGAGACACAGTAAAAAGTTTTAAAGTTTTGTATAATGAGTGCTAGCAAAACCTAGACTTTCAGTGTTGCATGAGGGAATAAAATGCACATGGAACTAGGTGTGGCCCTTCTTCTCCACTAAGGTCTACACAAGTCTGAATTCAGTTGTATGTGGATTGTCATGCCTTTTGGTACCTGTAGTACTATTTTAATATGTGAAAAATTAGCACCCTAACATTATCTTAGCAGTATCTTGATGTCTAAATTATTCTCCTTTTTTTAAAATCTAATGTTTAGCATTTTATTTTAATAAAATAATTTAGAAATACATGCTGTATCTTGTATTAAGGAATAAGTCACAGAAGAAAGGAAGGCTGAGAAAACTGTGGAGTGCACACTGCACTGTAATGACTCCATAGAGGAAATGGGAAAAAAACTATATATGTATCACAATTACTGCCATATTTAACTGCCAGAGTAGTACATTCTTACACCTTTAAATTAGAAGATATTATTACAGATCCTCTTATACTCCCTCATAACTGAAAATAAGCCTGTTTTTTTTAAATTCCTCCAGAGATGTGAAATGAGTGCACAGCCACACAACTAGTACAAACCAAACTGTTGATTAATTTATATCAGTCAATAACCAGAAAATACTTCAGATCTCCACTGAAATGAATACAAATGAAACATAAATGCCTATTTAATGACTTCTATTTTATAAATAAAGACAGTGTTTGTTTTTTATTTATTCTATTTAATTATATATTTTAAAATTCTGAATAACTTCAGCTTTCCTGTTTCAAAAGGTGCTAGTAAAAGTTAGGTGTTACACTAGGTGACTATCCAGTAAGACAACAGATTCCAAATGAAACTGTCCTTACAAAATATCAATCATACAATAAGACTTCTACAAATTGCTTGGGCTACAAAAGATGCTTCTTATCAATATATTTGTTTCTATAAATTTTTCATGTACAATTGATTAACATGAAGCACATAGTAAAAATTCAAAATGCAAAATAAATTGTACTCAACAACATTAGCCTGCAAAGTTAAGCTGATCCTTTCCTGAATTTGTGCATGTTTAAAAACACACCACATGCAATTTTTTTCTGAATATCTGCTGGTTAGATTAAGACATTCCAGTGTTTCTTTTTGTGAGCTTCATGTTTCAGATATAGACATTTACTTTTAACACAGCAAACAATGCTAGTTTTATACTCCAAATGTTGTTCATTATGAATACTTTAACATGCAGATTAGACGATCTCAATATAAGACTAGTTTTAACACTTTGATATTTGCTGAATATCTTGGTGTTCTAAATGTTGCTTAGATCATTGATTTCATGTTTGATAGAATGAATATGTACAGATGTTTTAAAAAACAAAATTTTGCTGAACATTTAAACAGATGGGAGATGAATACAACTGCATCACCTAGTAGTTTAGAACAGCAGCTATTTATAAAGTACATTCTTAATGCTATGGTTAATTATATCTAATCACATATGCAGAATAGATTAATAGTCTAATCTCAATTCTCTAAACTTTCATCGGATATCTCTTACACTGGGCTTCATTGTGAAATATAATGATGCAAGCTATGAAGTCACATCAAAAGAAAATTCCTTATACGTACATATTGTCTTTTTATAAATCAAATCAATTTAAATAACCAAGACAATATTATTACTAATTTTGTTTTTCCATCTGACTGCCCTGCTAGAACTTAAAGTTAGACAGATTTAATCCCTTTCCCATTTGGTTCAATTACATTTCCTAAATGGATACCTGAACTTTCATTTTCAATTAATACAAAATATTCTTTCATAACTACATGGGCACAAGTAAAATAATATCCAATACCTCTATGAGTAACAACTGCAAGTTCTTTAGTTCTTTCTATCTGTTCAGCATTTCTTGGTCGTCGTCTTGTGCTTTGTAAATTTGCTTGATGAAGAGAGAGTGTTTCCTCGTGAGTGGGCGACTCCAGAACTGATTTTCTTATATTCACAGCTTGTACTCGTTGTTCTTCAGCAGATTGTCTACAGGTGGTCACTGCACTGGATACAGCAACATCAGCAGATGTGCTAGCAACAGTAATGGCACCAGTAGTGGCTGCAATATGCTCCTCTAACTCACCAGTGGAGGCAGCTTTGATGAAAGTAGAACCTGTGGGACACACAGTAGTACTGGATGCTAACTTTTTCTTTTGAATTGTGTTTTCTTGATAAATCTAAAAGATTAAATTTCCCTCTGTTTAACATAGTAAAGACAACTGACATGAAAAGAGGAAAGTCAATAGGCTTTATTTAAAATTTGAAGCAATCAGAGCATTGTTTAATGCTAGTGAACATTTTGTATTAATAGTGATAATACATGTTAAGTTTTAAATGTCCCCAAAACTTAAACTTTTTTACCAGTCATAATAACACATAATTTCCACCCCTGCATGTTCAGTCCTGAACCAGCATGGCTAGATCAAAATATACAGCTAAACTATTGACAGGGGCCCCACACTTTGAAAAGTGGTAACCATCCCATTGAGGAGTGAAATGCAGCATTATGTAGTAACCTAAGCAGCAGAAAAAGCTGCCATAAACTACTAATCCAGCTACTGATAAGGCTGCCAGATATGCTGATTCTCTTCAGCAAAGCTTGACAGGGCTCTAAAAGCCAATTTAGACTTGACATGAAGCCAAGTGTAGAGGACTAATAAGAGATACCCATTTAAAAAAAACTTGTCAGCATTATTATTTATACTTAAGATTGTAAAAAGGTTTCATATGTAATTTTCTTTTTGCTGTCTGATTTCTGTAATAAACCAAATTATTTTACTAAAAATCCTCACACATAAAATGTTTGATAAGCTAACAAAAATGTCCTACCTGTGAAAACATTGTTAGCTCTTTTAAGTTCTCTAGTATTTAAAATACATAGCAATTTTTTTTATTATTTTATTAACATTTTCATCCTTCCCCATCCCCCACATTTGGTTGCAAATGTTTGGAAGCCAAGTCTCTCACCTGTGCGCATTTAGAACATCTTAACACAGTAGAAACTCCATCTTGACTGCAACAAATAAATGACTGGGCAATGAATAACAAAATTCACCATAAAAAAATTGCATAAACAAAGCTGATGTAGCATGAACTGTACTATGTTTTACTAATATCTTTAAAACATGGCTTTTTTATTCCATCATAATAATTAAGGGTGCTTGAACAGTCATTCAAACAATAATATTCCACACTTCTCTTTTTGGTTCTGTGATCTCCTCTCATACTTTGAGACTTGTCTTTTAAGTGTAGTGGGTGATGTCAAGATGGAAAGCAACAAGAGTTTTCACACTTTTAGAAAAATCTGTCCACTAGAAAATGGAAATAAGACTCCCAGAGAAATTAAGCATTATATAGTATATTTAAGGCACAAGGTATATCAGATCTCTTGACAGAATTGTCAAATTTTCTGTCTAAAATAATGGAAGAGATACTCATATCAGAAACAGTCTTGCTAATAAAGTCTCTTTTGTTTACTGCAAAAATTTTAGGCTAAAATGGTTTCTTTTATCATACTATTAAAATACTAAGATAAGAGGATATGTTAGCTTTATCAAGAAAAATAAAGCTGATGTGGGTGCATATTATTTTTGCTATCTGATATTTAATGTCTTAACAACTGTTCTGTAGTATAGCACTTCTAAATCATAGTGGTGATTTCCCCTGCAAAACTAAAAAACCTTAGAAGCACCATGTAAGACTCCAGGTTGTCAGAGACCAAACCAAAAACCACTTGCTATTCTATAATTACAGTGGCTTAAGTAACTAAAATAAATCTAGACATGTTTTATTCTTTATTTCATAATAAAAGAAGAAAATTGTCACAATATGCACAATATCAAAAGTCTGGACTACTTACGATTCAGTGTACAATAAATTTTGACAGATTGGTACCAAGTTTAAAACACAGAAAATACAAATGCATGGCCAAGAGACATTGTGGAACAGAAAAGTGTTGTTTAAAACAAAGAAAACTTAATGTATGTTACATAATCACTGCTATTAAAACAAAATCTATGTGAATATATCTTTATCATGCATGCAAATGTACAAGAACAGGTATTCACCTGCTTCCAATATCAAGGTCAAAGCAAAACTATATTCAAAATCTCCATCAAATGGCATGATCTATCCTATTTATTTAAATAGGCACAGCACTTTAAATGAGAACAACTTAAAAGAAAGTTTATCTCAAAAGAAAAAAGCAAGGAAAATTAAACTTACAAAGCTTACACACTGGAAAGTACTGCTTTGATACAGAGGCAATTTTCAAACAGAAAGTTTTTAGGCTTCCACTTCCATTTACACTGAAGAACTCATGCAGATGATCAGTAAAGTTAAACAATATGGCTTGATTTACATGAAAGATTTTGAGAGAAAATTAACGTTATGTATAAACAATCTTGTAAGTATCAGCTACTGCACAGGGTAGATCAATCAATGTTTTCCATAAACAGTAATCTGCAAAAGTATGAATTTATTTTATAAAAATAGTGTATTTATTTTATAAAAATAGTCTTAGACCAACTGAAACACATTTGTTGCAAGGACATTTTAATATACTCTCCACTTCAATCTTCTGCAATCACATCTGACATTTCAGTTTGTCCAGGAGATTATTTTAAAAATTACATTTTTCTATGGGATAAAGAAATGCTCCTTTAGTATTTTACTTCAATATTCTAGTTAAAATAAATTAAAAAGAAAAAAGAGAAGGAAAACTTTTAATGATAACTGGCACAAAAAGGAAGAAAAGAAGACTGAGCTCTGCTTTTTGGGAAAAGCTTCAACCATGCAGTCAACTGAAGTCAACTCAGAGGCAAAGCATCACTTTGAACTCACAATCAGCCACTGAGAAGATGTGAAGTTTGACGAACTGCCAGGATGAATCATATGAGGAAGCAGTAAGGACACGGGGTCAAGAAAGTGTAATGGCTGTTTAGGATATGGGTTCACAAAGAAAGAGAACCTGACCAACCCACACCAAAACACTCTGAGACCTACTAGACTGGACCAGCATTTCTCTAAGCAAGTCTCTGTGGAAGGAGAACAGATGAAAGCCAGTAAAACAGAGGACCTTTAATGTGTCAAATTAGTCTGCTTACACAAGAAAAGATTCAAAGCAATGTTTACACTTAAAAACTTATAGCTCTGCCGAAGTGAAAAAAGATCAAGTTGATGATCTACAGAGAAATTCAGTTCAGAAAACTAGTCTTAACAAGACACCACTCAAAAGTGTTGCAACTGTTAAAACTTAGGATAATGCAAACATATGGGAGACCCATAAGCCTTTCTATTTATATAGGAGTGGAAGTTGTTCTTGATTCCAGGATCATTTTTAGTAAAGAAAAGAGGCAAGAGGCTTTGACATTTGCCTGAAACAAAGCTCCAAAAATAGATTATGAATCTGTGCTAGATGCACACACTTTGCATATGCAATATGCTACAAGTATACACAGGGTTCCTGTTGTAAACATGATACCAAAGGAAATTTACCCCAGATAAACTCATAGTGGAAGTTCAATTACCAATTAATCCACTGGACTAAGTTTTTATGAGTAATTCCTGAGGGAATAATCCAGGGAGGTAATAAATACCTTTGCCCACTCTGAGAAGCATTCAGCAGGAACAAAAATAAGGCAGAAAATGGTATCTAACAGAGTGAAAACGCTTGTTGTAAATGATATTTTTATTTTTCCTTTTAGAGGACTTTGACTTTGGAAAACTTTCCTCTTCTTCAGGTTGAAAAAGCTCAGGTTGCTTAGTCTTCCCTCAAAGGGTAAGCGCTCCAGCCCCCAACCATCTTGGTGACCCTCCACTGAACTTGCTTCAGTGAAAAACTCGTTTTCCCTGTCATGAAGCCCAAGTCTTGAGGCACACTTCCAGCTATGGTCACAGAAGAGTTAAGACAAAGACAAAAATCTTTCCCTTTGAACCTACTGACCACGTTCTTATTAACATAACTCAGGATGCTGTTGGCATTCTCTCTCCCCAGGGCATGCTGCTGTCTTGCTCAGTTTGCTGTCTGCCACAACGCACAGGTCTATTCAGCAGAGTGCTTTGCTATCAGACACTCCTGTTGCCAGGGGCTCTTCCTACCCAGTTAAGGACTTCACACTGACCATTGTTGGGTTTCACAGGATTCCTGTTAGCTCATTCCTCCAGCTTGTCTGTGTCCCTGTGGCCACCCTGTCCTCAGCTATATTGGTTGTTGGTCCTTGACTATAATGACTGACATTGGGGTGTCATCTGCAAAGCCAATGAGACTGCTCTCTGTCATTGATTTAAGATCATTGATAAACATATTGAAGAGAACTTGTACCAGAACAGACACTTGTAGTGTTCCACTTGTTACTGGACTTCAGGTAGAAAGTCTGGCCCATTTATGACTATTTTCTAAATTTAATTTTTTTTAACTTCAATGGTTGAAGAACAGATAAAAACATGCAAATTGTTCATAAGACCAAATGAGACCTAAGGCTACCATCCAACAGCTATTCTAATTCATTAGAATTCATTTTTCTGATTAATTCCTAAAACCATGTTGAGTTCAAAATGTGAAAGCAAATCAGAATATTCACTATCTTATTCATTCAGGATAAATAAAGGTACAGGACTTTATTAGTTCTTGTGACACATATGATCCAGCCACAGACTTCCCAAATAAGGCTAAAGGTCCTTAATGCAGATGACCCTAAATGGGACTCAGATTACAGGAAGGTGTTAATGAGGTAACTTCCATGAGGTCAGCCTGCGACTTTTCCTGTATATGTTATTAGCAAGAGGCCAGTCTATTATTTTGCAATGGGTGGTTGAGGAAAAAGTGTAAACAGTCTTAAACAAAAAATAAATTCATACCTCATTAAAGGAAAAAAGAGCGTTACAATTATAAACAGAATTTTTTAAAAGCGTAATAACTATATTCCACCTTCATTCTTTCAGATGTTCAAGGACTTTTAGTCAAGGCTTATTTAGCTTCCTCACTTAAAACCTTCCTATACTTAACTAATTTTGGAGTGACCCTAGCATCCTATTAAGAAGATGGGGTTTTTTTTCCTATCTTAATTAACTGTTCTCTTTGATGTTCTCTGTCATTAAATATCTGATGCTTACAAAAAATTTCCAGTAGAGTTAGAAACTTAATTAGAAGAATATATTCTGTATCTGTTAAAGGAATTTTAAAGTTTATGTAGATATAGCAGCTTATTCGACTCTTTTAGCATATGTCATTCCAGACATATTATTTTTAACAATCACTTATTTTATTCTTCATAAATTTCTAGTATCTTTACCTGTTCTTAGTGTTAAATGTAATAGAAAATAAAGTAAACAGATACATAAACATGGATTTTAGAACATAAAGTCAGTATTAATGGCTACCATAAAATATTCTTCTGACAAAATCTATTTTCACCTCACAGCTGTTCAGAAAAGAAATGAAACTGTGGTTTTACATAAATACAATAAAACCATGGTTGCAAAGAAATACATGACTGAAAAAGATAGGGTTCAAAACAAATTTCTAGACTTTAGTTCAAACAGGCAATGAATTATACAAATAGCAAAAACTCCAAAAGCTATCTAACCAGAAGTTTAAAAAAATCCTTTTTGTTCCTTTTATTTTGATGTTGTCCACATTTGTGGGACTAGAGTCAAAATTTCATTTTTATTTCCTTTTGGTACCAGTATTTACCTTTTGGCACCAGTATTTACCTTTTGGCATTATTGTGTTCTCTTACGATTGTTTTTTAATCTTGCCTTTTTTTCTGCTTCCTTTTCTCAACCTCCTTATTGTTATATCTTTTTTCTATTGTTCTCTATTGTTTATATAAATTTAATCAATTGTCATAGTAAGACATATATCAAACACTCTGAAAGTGACAACTAAGCATCACCCCGAAATTTTCAGAGATGCAGGAGGTATGTCATACTTCAGTATACACAAATGCATGTCTCGATGATCTTCCATATGCCTCAGCGAATTTAAGATCACTTTACATTTTTTAAGCAGATATTGAAAATATGGTAAATTTTTGCATCTTTATTTAGTCAAAATGATTACATTTGGAAATCTGAAAATTCAGGCAAAATGCCAGACACCGCTAACATTATTCATTTCCTTTCTATGAAAATCAGGACATAGACAGAGCTACTATTTTTTTTAACATATGTATTTGTCCAAATAATAGAATTTATTACAGCAATATATGTTTGTTGAATAGAAAAAAATTTGAAAATGACCAACATAGACCCACATATGGATAACATTATTTCAGTTGGTTTACTTAAGTGAGAAAGTACTTTTTAAAAGGCCTGTTACTTTTGAGAAAAAGAAAAAAACAAACCCAAACCTTAACACTAATGAATGTTAATAAATGAGAAAGCAGTTATTCAAAATACAAAATAATTATTATCATATTTTCATACTTAGTTTTCAAAAGAGATATATATCAATGTAACATAGATCTGTAAAATCAAACAATCATACAATAAAACCCTCAAACAATACAACTTAAAAAATCTTCAAGACTCTCAACAATATTGTAGGAATCTATGAAATGAGCGATATAATGCTGGGAATAGAAAGCACTCACATCTATTGGCCTTAAAAAGAGTAGCTTTATTGTGTTTGTCAAGTAAAAAGCCTTACCAATATTGTGCTACATATTTATTTTCTTTCTAATTTGACTCTGTGAATCATAGTGCAAGAATGTTATTTCCCTTTTTCAAAGATAGTATAACATCAAATGAGCAAATCTGAAAGAATAATTACTATACAGACTATGTACATTAAAATGTATATAGCAACCACTTAACAAAAATATAAATTTAAAATTTAAAGGTTCTGACTTCTGTTTCTTGTGTTACCATGGATATGCCATGATATTGTGATCTCATTTCTTTTCAACAAATTTAATTCTCACTTTCCTTTTAATATTAACGTTATTTGCCCAATACGTTGTCTTAGATTGCAAATGAGGGTGCATATTCTATTGCCATTTGTTAGAGGTGGGCAGTTATCTTCTGTTAATTGGGCAGTTTCTTTATCTCTTCCACAACCAATCCTCCCTCTGGCAAATATCTTCTGTTAGTGGGCCACTGAGTCTCACTGCTTGACTGATAAAATTATAGTCCCATTCTAAGATGTTCTGCCCAGGGAGAGGAGCCAAGCATTCCTACCTGGATAAAATCTGACACTGGGAGCACCGCAGGCAACCTTTTCCTCATCTGGATTCCCAGAGAAGCAGCTTTCTTTTCCACTGGATTCCCAGAGGAAGACCAGGCCCATCTACACCACCACTAGACCTTCAGAGGAAAACTATACCCTTCTACAGGATCACTGCTCCAACAGAGCCACATCTGTCACTCCAGGAGGACTGCAGCCACCATTTAATGGGACTGCTACCAACACCCTGACCAAGAGGGTGTCAGGTCATATTTGACTCTGTCAATTTTGTATTACTGCATTTTATTTTATTACTGTTATTTTATTTTTATTTTTCCCTAATGAAGAGCTGTTATTCCTATTATAAAATTATAAAATTATTATAATTCAGAGGGAGGGGGTTTACATTCTCCATTTCAAGGAAGGCTTCTGCCTTCCTTAGCAGACACCTGTCTTTTCTTGCCAAGATATAGGTGTTCATTGTCATAAGCAAGCAGAGTGGTATTTATGAATCAAATATACAGTTTCAGATAGAACAATATTTGATAAAGCCCAAATTATATATTGATTTGATTGACACTCAGTCATAGTTTTAATATTTTCAATGGAGTTCAGATACATGGGAAAATAATGAATCTTAAACCCAGTAATAATCTCTTTCAGTTATTCTCAATAACAAAAATCTTTGTACCATTGCTCTTGAGTGTCTAATACTTGCCCTAAGCAGACTAATGCCAAGATTTTCTATTCTAAATCCCATATGAGGCATCAAGAATTTATTTGACTTAAACGTATTGCTAGAGATTGCTAAACTAATTTAAAATAATAAATTATCCAATATAGTAACTTTAATTACAGAGAAGATTATTTTAATAGCTAATATATTTAATATATTTTTAATTATTGTATGTTTCTAAACTGATTAGTACTTGTTAGAAATGATATAAAGTTCTTAGAAAGTTTGTTCATTTACTTGGCAAATGGTAAAGACAAGGTTGTTGAATACAAATCTTAATACTTCAGCATATCTTTTTCATTGTTTACCTTACCTATGTCACACAAAATTAATAGAGACTGCAGCCTAGTAAGTACAATTTTGCCATTAGTAATACAAGGCCACAGAATTTATGTTGACATCATGTAGGCTTGCCTTGGCCTGAGGTTGTTTTCACTATTTTTGATAATTCATAGGTATCAAGTGAATATTTCTTGAGCTGGTGGCATTTCAGAAGTGTTGTGCTTTGATACTACTGCATACAGTAATGAGCTGATAAATTACATAGGTCTTGCATGGCAAGCAATATACTTAGGCTGAGGGAGGCTAATGTGCAACTTTCAGATTTTAGTAAAGAACAATGAGAAACAAGCAGACTTTGTTAAGAAAATATACAAAAAATGAATCATTCAACTCCAAGACTGAAGAGGAAGTTCACTTCTTCATGTCCAGAAGTGTAAAACTTCTCCTAACAGGTCCTTGGATGCTCTCAATGGGTCATAATCTCCAGCCAGGAGCACAGAGAAAAGGGTAAAAATCAGACAAAAGAAATAGAGGGGGAAGTAGAAAGGCAGTTCTTAACTTTTATAAGTGTACTATTATCCTTGATGCTTTTCTATATTTGATAATTCAGACTATCAGATCATAATAACATTAATTAGAATAATAATAAACTGTATTCCCTTTGGCTACAACAAGATTTTTGGCTAACATAATGTTACACAAGTGCATTACAACCCAACTAACTTCTGATCTGAAGTTCTGTATATTGAACATTTTTCTATGTGCCCTACCCCACTGAAGTACTCTCCAAAGATTGTCGGAACTCTGAGGGCTCTGATCAGCCCAAACCTGACTGGCCAGCCTCCCCAGGGCCTCTCCCCACCCATGCCTATGGGTCCAGGGCCCCAAGGCTGAAGCCATGAGTCTCTGCCCCAGTGATGCCACAGAAGTGCTTGTCCCCCTCTTCCCCTACTCCTGCTCTACCTAGCCATGCCTGGCCTTGGCCTGTCCTCTTTTCCGTGGACATGTCCAATGTCCAGGGTTTTTTCTGCCTCCAGATGTGCCCAAAGCCTGCTCTACTCCCTGGCTGAAAAGCCCTGTGCTGCCAGCCTCAACCCTGATCCCTGAGCTCACCAGCCTTCAGGGAGCTGTTGGTCTGGGCTTGTCTCTTATTCACTGTGAAAAATACAATGCCTAAGAACAAAGCAATACATTAAATTCAACAAGAAGTGTTATTTTCCCCTTATTTCTCACTCTGAATAAATAAAGTTAATCTCTAAGCAGAATAAATGTTAATTATAAAGCAAAGCAAAGTTGAATGATTTATAAATGAAACTGTACTGTCTTTTATGTTTTGGTTTTATCTAAAAGGTCAGGATAGACTAAAAAATAATACTTTTAAAGAAAGGTCATGTCCTAAGTGAGATGAAAACAATTTTCTGGCAAGGAAAAAGGTTTTTTCAGTATAAAAACGGTTTCAAAATCCACTTAGAGTTTACAGAGATAAAGCTATTCCCGAAGAACATTGTGCTGTCAGCATCAAGTGGGCAGTAAGTGAACTTTTAATTCAAGAAGTGGCATCCAGTGCAAAACAAGAGCTTTGCCTGAGGAAAATCTTCCCTGTGAGAGGACCCCAGCAATCCATTAGACAACAATTTCAAGATGTCCTAAGGTAAATGCTTACACACTAAAATTTCAAAATAATTTTAAGAAGAATTACATATGCATTGCCTTAGTGAGCATTTCAGGTAATTTTGCACCACAATAAAATGATAAAAATTATAGTGTTCTTGCTCAATAGCTGAAATTGTTCCCAATAGCCATAAAAGCTTGGATACTGCAAGTATCTATCCTCACTTTTATGTTGCACAGAGAAATGCTCACAAAGATAACTTCTACAGGAAAAAATATATTGGCAAATCTAAAAACATGGTAATTTGACACTATCTTACATAACATCCTAGAAGGTAAACTCAGGAAATGTGCATTAGATGAATAGGCAGTCAGATGGATCAAGAACAGGCTGAATGCCAGAGCTCAAAGAGTTGTGATCAGCAGAGCAGAATCTACTTGGAAGCCTGTACTCAGTGATGAATCCCAGTGATCAATACTGGGTCCAATCTTCTTCAACTTGTTTTTCAATGGCCTGGATGAAGGGATTGAATGTACCCTCAGCAAACTTGCTGATGATATGAAACTGGGGGAGGTGACTGATACACTTGCAGGCTGTGCTGCCATTGAGCAGGAAGAGTGTGATCAGCAGATCAAGAGATGTGATCCTCCCCCTCTACCTGGTCCTAGTGCAGCTACATGTGGAGTGTTGTGTCCACATCTGGGCTCCTCAGTACAAGAAAGATAAGGACCAACAGGAGAGGGTGCAGTGGAGGGCAAAATAGATGATGAGGGGCCTGGAGTATTCCTCTTATAAGGAGAGACTGCAGAAGCAGGAAGATGAGAGGGAATCTCATCAATACATGCAAACATCTCAAAGGCAGGTGTCAAGAAGATGTTGCCAGATTCTGTTTGGTGGTGCCCAGTGATGTCACAAGGGCCAATGGCCATAAACTTAACCACAAGAAGTTTCACATCAACATGAGGAAGAATTTTACATTGAGAGTGGAAGAGCACTGGGACAGGCTGCCCAAGGAGGTTGTGGAGTCTCCCTCTCTGGAGACACTCAAAAGTACAGGACGTGCACCTGTGTAACCTGCTGTAAGTGACCCAGCTTTGGCAGAAGGGTTGGACTGGATAATCTCCAGAGGTCCCATCCAACCCCAACAATGATGTCATTCTGTGATTTTTCGGAAGTTGCAGCAGTTTTTGAATACTTCTTACACTTCTTAACTGATAAAACATAAAAATATCAAATTTTGAGACAGCTGCTTGCTCATCATATGTGAAAATTTCAGACTTCATCAAAATGGTTGAAGTTGAAAGGCATCTTAAAATTTGGCCACTTTCAGAACTGTCAGCATTTTTACAGTCATTGCTTGGTATCTACTTTACCGAACTTAAACGGTATGACCATCTCTACAGAGGCAAGAGTTTCTGAGACATTCCAAACAGCTCCAAAGCAACTTCTTCACATGTAAGAAAAAGTTGCTGGATAGAAGTCAATGAGAGTTTTCAGCAGTAACTTTGTTCCCCAGGAAATAATAAATAACTAACCCCGACAACAAAGAAACAAAAAAAACAACCAAAACCAAAACCAAAACAAAAAAAAAACCTTATCACATTCATTCTAGAAAAAGTGAGTACAAATCTGAATACAAAAAGAGACATTTTGCTTCTGTATAAAGACCATGGTATACTTAAATATTAATTACACACTCAAAAATGACTGTGATAACCTCCACAAGCAGTATAAGGAGAAATATATTATATTTAAGAACCATATGAACGCAATCCTCTGCAATGTGCTCTAGAAGGATCCTGTTTGTGCAGGGAGTTGGGCCAGATGACTCCACTGTGGTCCTTTCCAACATTTCAAGGCCAAACTGGATGGGACTGAGCAACCTGGTCAAGTGAAAGTTGTCCCTGCCCATGTCAGGGGTTTGGAACAAAAGGTCCCTTCAAACTCAAACCATTCTATGAATCCATTATTCTATTATATTCATTCTATGATTCTGTCAATTTCTTTAATTTTTCTTTAATTATTTAATATTAATAATTTCCCACTAGGGTCATTGGCAATTTGAATGATTCTTGGCTTAAGTATTACTGGCTGGTTTGCTCTGAGTGTCAAAAGAGTGTGCTCAAATGTCTTCAATAAACAGAAGGTCTGATTATTATAATTGAAATTTCTTTCAAAACTCTAATATTTTTATCACTAATTTGTTTAAATTATGGGTTTGAGAACTTTCTAGGGAAAAATATTATTTAAACATGCAAACCTTACATATCTTTCATGAAAAGGCAAACTACCCAACACGATGCTGTATACAAATGAAGAATCCTTTCTTCTTATATCTCCAATTAAACAGCTGTGTATGCTGCCTGCCTGTTACATTAATGCACTAGACATATTTGTTAGGAATTAAAAGGTATGAATTTCAATCCCAGGTATAATATTAGCTGAGAAGAAAAGTACTCAGGTGAAGAAAAATAGAAGAAGCAGCAGTTTGTTTTATTTTCATAAAATCAATAGACTTCTTCCTTTTGGAATTTGAGTCAGACAAAGCCCTTCAAATTAAGAATTCTCTTCACAAACATTTTCATATATCATAGTGTTCCATGGCAGTACTATAAACTAAACCAGCATTATCCAAGCAATTCTGCCAGCTTTGTGAAAAATGGAATGATAAGTCTTACCTAGCTTCTAGCTACCCTGGATTAGGGCTCAAATGACCTGGTGCCTTATTCCATTGGTAACTTAATTATTTTGTGTAAGTCACTATGAAGCAGTGCCTCAATTCTGACATCCAAAAGAGATCTAATAAATATTTCCAATATCCCTGTGATTCATAACTTTATGGTCTGTTTATCTCCCCTCCTTCCATAGATATATTCCTTTTCCAAGCTGCAGGGTCCTAGATAGATGAATTTTCAATCAAAAACTTACCCTTATGTTTGATATCTTTGCTTTCTCTGAACTTTCTTCAGCTTTGCTATATTCTTCGGAAATGCAAAGAGGCCAGAGCAACAACTGGAGTCAAGGTGAAGTTTGATTTATACAGCAGCATTTTTCTGTTCTGTTCTCTACTCTTTTCCTAGTATTTAGGTCAAAAAGCACTAAGGTGTGCTTTTTTAAGCATTCTAAGTATGGATCTGAGGAATATGGAGTGCTCTCAGTATAACTTTTTTTTTACTCAATCTTCATTGGCAAATCCTCTTCCCACACCTCTCAAGTGGTCAAGACAGGGACTGGAAGACCAAAGTCCTTAACACTGCCAGAGAAATTCAGGATCATGATCACCTGGACAGACCTAAATCCATGGGACCTGATGAGCTGCACCCCAGAGTCCCGAGGGAATTTGCCAATATAGTTGCCAAGCCACTGTCCATGATATTTGAAAATTCATGGCAGCCAGGCAAAGTCCCAGATGACTAAACATTTTACCTATGTTTGAAAAGGGTATAAAGGAAGATCCTTGCAATGACCAACTTGTCAGCATCACCTCTGTACCTGGGAAAACCATGGACCAGAATCCTCCTAGAAGCTGTGCTGAGGCACATGGAGAACAGGGAGGTGTTTCAGAACAGTAGCACAGCTTCACCAAGGGCAAGTCCTCTCTAATCAACCTCGTGGCCTTCTATGATGGACCAACTGCATCATCCAGCAAAGGGCCAAATATGTCATGCATTTGGACTTCTGCAAAGCCTTGGTCCCCCACAACATCCTTCTGTCTAAAGTGAAGAGAAATGGATTCTATGGGTGAACTGTTCAATGGATGACAAATTGCTTGGACAGCTTTGTCCAGAGGGTAATGTTCTGGACAGTTTAGTGTTCTGACAGGCATGATAGAAAAGTGGTTTCCCTTGGGGGCCCATATGGGAATCAGTACTATTTAGTGTCTTCATCAGTGATATATACTGAGGCATTGAGTGCACCCTCAGCCAGTTTGAAGACGACAAGAAGCCAAGTGCCGTGGTTGACATGTCACAGGGATGGGATGCCATTCATAGAGACCTGGACAAGTCTGAGAAATGACCTATGAGAACCTCATTAAATTGAACAAGGCCAAGCACAAGGTGCTGTACCTGGTTCAGGGCAACCCCAGGGATCAATACAGCCTGGAAGATGAATGGATTGAGAGCAGCCCAGTTAAGGAGCCAGTGGTGCTGGTGGATGAGAGGCTGGACATGACCCAGCAATGTGCACTTGCAGCCCTGAAGGCCAATGGTATCCAGGGCTGCATCAAAAGCAGCATGGGCAGCAGGGCTAGGGAAGTCATTCTGCCACTCTACTCTGCCCTTGTGAGATCTCATCTGGAGGGCTGCATCCAGATCTGGGCCCTCAGCACAGGAAGAACATAGACCTGTTACAGAAGGTCCAGAGGAGAGCCATGAATATAATTTGATAGATGAAGAACCTCTCCTATGAAGAAAAGATGAGAGAATTCAGCCTGTTCAGCCAGGAAAAGAGATTTGTCCTGGCTGACTGTTCAATCCAGCTAGCACAGACTAGATTTCAACCAGGGTATGTATCATATAAGAAGTCATGATTATTCAACATAATCCCTTCAGGTTCAATCTCCTTATTACTACCCATCTTGTCACCTAAATCTTTCTTTCACAATCCCTCACTCTCCACTCTAACCACTTTACTTGGCTCTCTGTCTTTCTTCTACATACTCAGAAAATTTAGTTTTCTGAAAAGGTATTAACAATGTTCATATTGACCTGGGATCCAGACCAAAAACAATATACATTTTGGCATCTATAAAACTAAGCAAGTACATTAGAAAGAAACACACAATACAACAAACATCAGTGCTAGAAACACTTTAGTATTCACACTGCTATTCTATGTTTGCTCTGACATTTTTCAGACAGACTTAGAAGGTTTGACCACCATGGTTCTCAGGGGACTTTTCTTTTAAATATGAATGGTACTGAAATTTCACATAATAAAAATCTAAGAAATTATATAACTGAGAATCTCTTTGGTACTAGTTAGTGATTTTGTATATTAACCAATTCCATAGAATAAAATTCACTAGTATGCAAGTTTTGTTGCCTCAGCTGCATTTAAGTGAAAACACTTTGTTGAACAGAGATGTATGTTTAAAAATTTCCCAATGCTTGTGAATGGGGAAAAAAAATAATTAATTCCTTCAGATTTCTCATACTGCTACTGACAGTACACAAATAAAGATGCCAATGTTTTAGAGTATAAAGAGATCCATTGACTGGAACTAAAGAGGAGAAAGTGTAACTGGGAATTAGAAAGGTAGTTCAGAAAATTTAATTTCTTACTTGAAATAACATTCATTAAAAGATTAAGTTTTCATTAAATAGACTTAACTCCTTATTTACTGGGGGCTACTTTGCAAAAGGTACTTTTACCTCTCAAATTAGATAATCTTAGACTTAATTCTGAAGTGTAATACCAAATGTCCTCACTTTATCTATACTGGGAATGAGTAAAAACCACAGCATCTCATTTAACACTAAGAAATAACTTCTGGCATAATATCTTGCACAGGTCACTTCCATATTCATATTTTTACAAATAATAGACCAGGGAGAAACATTTAAAGAACAAAACAGTTATATTTCACATATATAAACCTAGCCAATTCGTTAATTTAAAATTAAAATTAAAACTACATAATTACTCCACCTTTATAACCTCAAGGACATGAGGATATGCTTTCTCTCACAAATACAGGTGCTCTCAGTAACCAAATAACATACAATACCCAGTTTAGGTTAAGAAAAGAAAGAGAGACAGAAAGAAAAGATATTTCTGAATAATAATTTATGTCATTTAATTAGAAGATAAATGGGAAAATTTGAGTGTGAGGGTAGACATAAAAAACTCATATTCAGTTACTTCATTATCTAGTTCTCTTCATCTTCCTGTTGTTTTCTTGTTATTTCTTTCCTTGTGTTTGTGTCCCCTAATGGTAGGAAATCATACCACCAAAATATAAAATTACCTTCTAGAACTATAAAAAAATTGTTGAAAATTCTGAGTGAGGGAAGAGGAAGAGAAGGAAATGGGAGTAAATCTTCCAGCAGAAATAAATCCAATGTATCTGATATCAGTGACACTATTAATTTTAGCATTTAAATCTACTTTCTAAAGTTAGACCATATCAGCTTTATTTTCTTTAATGTACAGTAAACTTATAATGGTGAAAACTATTAATAAACTAACTTGAATGGCTTCTTGCATTCAATTATTAATCATAATTAATAATAAATAAATAATTTTCACAGATGAAAAATATAAATAATTTAATAAAAAGCCCAAGCATATTATGAGAACATTTGCATGTCAAAAATTTTCCAAGAGAAAACAAAATGTTCCAACATTTAATCTCACCACTAAATATTCTGAATGTAAACAAGTGTTTTATTCCAGGTTTTTCTTTCAGTTGTTTTATCATCCTGACATGAACAGATTGTCAGTGCAATACATTACACTGTTTGGTGGCTATGAATCATACAGATGTCTAGGTTAATGTATTAATGTCTTGACCTAATAAATATGAAGAATTTTGAAGGTCCTATAAAGTTTATCTACAATTAATAGAAATTTTCAAGTGCCATAGAAAATTTATTTTCCCAGTTAATTTTCCTTGAATTTTAGTGGACTTCATTATGAATACACATATGAAATATTTTAATAGGTGTATTATACATACATATACAAAAATATATACAGATGCACATTAATATAGGTAAAAATGTAAATATATTATATATGCTTTTATACATTTAAAATATTTTTAATATATTTATATAGGTGTATATATATATGTGTGTGTATATATATGTATATATTTTTCTATCTACATAAATAGGATACTAAAACCATACTGAGGTTTAAATAATTCTTTTCCCTTCCAGAAACCAGAATTCTTCATATTACCAATGGATTTCATAGTTTCAATATAACATTTTCCTAGTTTTTCTATTTGTTTGAAATCTTGTATTTCATTTCAATTTCTAAATTACTGAGCTTTCCACCAATGGTACCCAAATAAATAAAATGCTTTCTAAGCATTACCTAAATTGAAATAAAGAGTAATTCAGTACTTTATTCTTGTCTTTTGCAGAGGAGTTGAATTACAGCATATAAAGTATTATCATTTACTCTTTTTTAAACAATAAAGAAGAGTATGCATGCAGAGCAGCAAATGAAACAGAAAGATATTATATTTTGAATGCCTCTAAAATATCAGAGTTTTTTCTTTATGGTAAATATGAAATTAAGAAGACGCATCCATTAAATCATTAAAAATGGAAAGGACAACTCTTTACTGCATCATTTAATGCTCATTTCAGAAGTAAATTGCTACCATGTCTTAATACTTAATGTTAGTTCCATTGACTTTTTTAAAGGAAATATGATGTTACTTGAAGTAAAAAAAAATGGAAATAAAATTTTAAAGTTAGATCTCTCTGGGTTCGTACACAGTATCAGAACTGACTGCCAATAGTGGTGTTATTGAAATCTAACATTGGGGGAATTCTGCAAGTCAGTTCTTTAAATTTGGAAATAGTCAACAAAATGTAACATTTTTTCTCTTCTACAACTTGATTAGAACAAAGTCAATGTCATTCTGTGCACTGTAATTGTGTGGTATATAATAGCAAATAAAAGACATCTCAAGGGTGCAAAGGTGAAAAATAATCTGTTTTGAAAATACATCTCAGTATGAGACAAAGAGGAGCTGAAAGACCTGGGAGTATGAAAATCCACTAAAAACATTTACTTATATGACAATGTATACAATTTAATCTCTTGTTATGCCTGGAGGAAAAAAAAAAAAGTACTTCTGAGAGACTCTGGTAATTTCAGTCTATGAAGAGACTCCTGCATCCATTGCAAAATCAGGTAGCCATCTGTGTTTCATTGACAAAAGAATTTCAAGATCTTAAAAGTCACAGATTCACAATTCTGATAACTAAGTATCTGTCTTTAAAAGTAAATATCTGTCATCTGTCAATATATTATCAATGAAAGCAGCAACTTATTTGCACTGGCCTATGCAGAAGATACAGCCCTTGTCAAAGTAGTAGATTCTACCAAAGCAACTCAAGCAATGCAGTCCCTTTCTTTCTCCTAGGGAATCTCAAGCCCTTGAATGTTCTGGTATTAAAAGAAACCATTTCAATTAGTGATTAGTAAATGCAAACTGAGATTAAAAACCCACATCAGTGTGCCTGTAGTTGCACTAGGCATACAAAATATTAGAATAAATGCATATCTAGTCATTGTATTCAGTGGAATGTAGTGTTTTAATTAATTTTAAAGCACACATCCAAGACAGGATATAACAGATGCCTATATGATGTTTCTTCCTTCCCATCTTCCAGTTTCTATGCCGAAATGGCATGGGGTCCTGGTTCTTGCTACAATAGAGTGAATTTTCTTCCTAGTTGCTGTTATAGTGCCATATTTTGGTTTTAGGATGAGAATAGCACACTGATGTTTTAGTTCTTGCTGAGCAATGCCCACCATGAGTCAAGGACTTTTCAGCTTCTCATGCTGCTCTGCCAGCAAGGAGGATGAGGGTGCACAAGAAGCTGAAAAGGAACACAGCTGGGAGAGCTGATCCCAACTGGCCAAAGGAATACCACATGACATCATGCTGAACAGAGGATGAGGCAACTTGTCTGGGAGGTGGCAACCACTGCTCAGGGACTGGAATTAAATTGGTTGGCAGGTGGTGAGTTGCTTTGTATCACTAGTTTTGTTTACTGTTTTATCATTATTTTCTGATGAAAATACTACTTTCCCATCATTTTCTGTCGTGTTAAATTGGCTTTATCTCAATACATGACTCTCTCCACTGTCTCGCTGGGAGGAAACAGTGTTTAGTGTTTAGGTGTCTGACATACCAAACACTCCATCTCCTGTAAGTTCTAACTTGCCAGCACCATGCAGATGACTCTTCTACTCTAGAACACCTCTACCCAACATCTACCATGTGGTCAGCTGAATCACTCTGCAACCCACACTGTCAGGATTAGCAAGGTATAGGGAAGGCTCACTTACCCATACACAATTTGAATTGGAGAAGTTTTTTAATTTCAAAATATACGTCTTGGTAACACCAAGGTGATTGGGTGGTTTCTGTGGTGCATCAGTGCACATATATACAGGCACAGTGCTTCACAGCTCTCCAGCTTTAATGGGTATGCAGACCCCTATAGGTGTCTAAACAAAAATCTTACCTATATCTCTGTTACAGCTGCTAGTCTTTCAGCAGTAGTACAGTGTAGTGGTTGTTGCAATAACTTTTGAGATAAGAAATGAATGACAAAATCCTGATTAAATTGCCTAATGTTGTGAAAAAAGTGATAAAGACAGTTTTCCCCTTCTGGCAACTCTAGCCATGATGTTCTAAGGCAGCTTAATACTATTGTTCTTTACCTGATTGGCAATTGCTTTACATTCTTTCTGAAAGCAAAACCAAGAAAAAAAAGATTAAGAAGAGCTAACTCCATAAATAATTTATGGATGAAGATACATTTCTATTCATAAACAAAATGACAGAAAGAAAAAGAAAGTAACAATAGAAAATCAAGCAGAGCAAGAAGAAACTTTTCAACATCTTTTTCTTCATATTTCATCCCTCATTTAAGGTGCTCACATTTATCCAACCTCAGCTCCACATAGTTGTCTGTAAAGTCTGAAGGAGAGTAACCATTTGCATACTTTTAAATATGAGCAAGACAACTAAATTTTATTCTGTTCTGAAATGCTCATTAATATATTTCATAGCTTCATTTGTATTTTCTTATAAGCAAATATTCTTAGTGGATGGCAAATGTGTTTGTGCACTCAATTTATATATTTGATACTATTTTGCTCAAAGTGGAAGCATGAGTTTGCACATGGCTTAAACAAAGGTAAAAAAACAAGGGAAGGAAACAAAATCAGTTAAGAAATTGATTTCCCAAGTGAAATAATAGGCAATTGTAGGGCTACTGTTGAGACTTTCCAGAGCTTAAGGAAGAATGAAGGTAGAGAGTGAGAGGAAAAGGATACTGGATCTAAAAAGATAGCAAAGTTAAAGATGCTTAACGTAATGTCTAACTATCAGAAAATGAAGATTTCTTTTTTTTTTCTGAAAGCCCTTTCTGAATTTGGGTATGCTTGATATCAAGATTGAAGTTTGTGTATGCCAGTCAGTAAGACCAGATGCTGTGAAGCTAACTTAATCCCTTCTGCCCACTTAGATATTATGGATTCATACATAAATGATGGAGTGCAAAAAGTAACCAAAAGAAAGCAGCAACCAAAAGGAACTGGAAATGGAAGAAGAAAAAGAGCACAACTAATTTTAGAAACAGCAAAAGAGGATTACTGATGCCAAGAAACAGTGAAGCAGCTGCTTCAGAAGATCCAAAGAAGCTTTTGTTCTACTTCAGCCAACAGTTTCTGACTCAAAGGGAGTTTTAACAAGGCAACAAGAAGAGAAAGCATCAAGGCAAGGAACTCTCAGTGAATAAGAAGAAGTGCTGAAACACAGATGACCAGACAACACAACCTAGGTAGGGAAATATTTTCATTCTCCTGTAATTGAAATTTCTTACTGAAATTTCTCTTCTAATCACATTGGTTATTGTTTACCAATGTATTTTAAATATTGTATAAATGAATATCTTTCATGAATAAAATTGCCTATTAAAAGAAAGTAAAACACATAACTCACGTGACTGTTTAGTTCAATGAAGCTGAGAGCTTCCCACAGTTTCATGTACCTCATCAGATTTCATTTTTTCTGTATAAGTCAATTAAAAAAAAAAACCAAAAAACTTTAAGGGCTTTAAAGGTTCCTGCCTATTTGCAAGGTCTTAAACAGAAATTTAGTAAAATATATTTAATTACATTAAAAGTGTGTTTAGAAAAAAATATGCAATACCTTAGGTTTTCTATTTTTTTGTTGCTGTGGTGTTTTTTTCCATAGGCAACTATATTTTGACTTTGCAGTGCATAACTTTTAGTCTTCTTTTTAAATGTCTAGGCCACAACAGCTTTAGGTACTACACTGAAGCTCAGCTAGGTGAGTCTGCCTTATGAAAAAGAATCTTAAAAAACAGTTTTCAAAAACTTAAGAGATCAGAAGGGAATAAAACTGTCATTGGTATAAATGCCAGGGGTTTGGTAGCAGAGGAGTATAGGGCTGAACGTATCACCTCTCCCTTCAGCAGGCACTAAGCTGTCCCACGCTGGTCACAACCGGCCACATCTGGCTCCACAATGGACCCACCACAGTACACAAGTGAGTCCATCAGTAGAATTTGTGACATCTCTATGAAGATGTATTTAAGATAAGGCAATAAACACTGAGGGAAATGAACAAGATCAGAGCATGCATGCTCCATTCCAGAGCTAGTAATGCCCTCAAAGGGCTTGCAGTCCATGGATAAGCCACACAGAAGCAGGTTCTTCCCCTAAGGTACAATGATCCATGGTCAATGCACATGAAGGCAGGAGAAATTAGTAAAAGGGAAGAAATGGCAGAAGAAAAGAGTGAGAAATGAGGAGCGCAGAAATGAACTCCTACACTTTGACCTGAACCTCCTGCACTGGCTCACATCACCAAAGAGACAATCTGTGGTCCAGTAGAGGAAGGGGAAGTGTTTGGAATGAAGTTAAGCTTTCAGAAGAGGAGAGTAAGGGTGTTTTTCATAATTTCTTTACTATTTGTCTTTGTTTTCCAACACCCAAAACAGTCATTAAAGGTTTTATAATAAGGCCATTTTTTCCAGGACAGTTGTTGATAAGTGATTTGCCACATCTTCATTCCAACCATGAAACTCACTCTTGTTCTTCCTATTTTGCCCCATTGTACTCTGAGGATGGCATGAGTGAGTGAGTGAGTGAGTGAGTGAGTGAGTGAGTGATGGTGAGAGGGCCTCATTGCTACTTAGGGTTAAACCATGATCCAAATACACCAACAAAATGTGCACTACTGAAAACAAAATCAGTAAACCAAGGGAGTGATTAGTTGAAAAGGGTACTGCAGTGCCACGCAGTGACAGACTAAAATTATGCAGTGTTCTGAAGTTCAGAATTTGAATTCCAGGTCCTTAAAAACATGTAACAATAGGCCACAGAAAATTAAACTAGAGGAAGTACTAAGAAATTAGTAAGTCTGTTTATAGTGGTAATATGTAGCAAACACTATGTTTCAGGAACTCAGAAAGAAGTTACAGTCAATCTACATCAATTAAGCAGGGGAAGGACCTAGGTTTCAACACAGTTACTACAGTGTAGCACTCTGATAAAAAAAAGCTATTGAAAGAATTAACATATTCCCTCTCAAAAGTAATGCAGAAATAAACTTCTTGAGAATGAATCAAGCCCTTGTACTACAAGACATTTTGCAATACTTTTAATATTTTTATCAATTATCTGATTTTCAGAAAACTCACGTCACAAAATAAGTGAAATTAAAGTTTAAAAATTGTCCTTACAAAAAGGCTTAAAGTTATCTCTAACTGAAAAATATAAGGTATAGTTCTCAAATAAACTGAAATATTTTGTGCTCTATATTTAATATTTATTTTCTAAATGTAGGAAGGTTTTTTAATATATCCTATCCCTAGAAGTGTTCATGGCAGAGTTTGAGCAACCTGGTCTAGTGAAAGTTTCCCTGTTCATGGCACAGGGGTTGGAACTAAATGGTCTTAAAAGTCCCTTCCAACCTAAACCATTCTATTATTCTATGATACATATTAAATTTCCTTACACTCTCTCCTTTAGTCTACCATTAACCTACCAGAAAATACATTTCTCTATTATCTGAACATGAGTTTTTCTATTTTCTACTAGCAAGGTTATTTTTTACTGGTCATATAGGCTTGAGTATGCACATTTAATTCCTTTACATGCTGATTTTTTTTTACTGCCTACATTTATTTTAGTGTAGCAAAAGACATTTTCTTCATTTGGAGTATGGTGGGCTGTTGCAGCATTTGACAACTTGCTATTTAGTCCACTTTAACACACATTCAGCAGTACCCAATTAAATATTAAATAAGCAAACCAAAATACTAAAACCACTATTATTTAATCACTACATTCTTAGGCAGTAAGGAGAAATATAAGACACACAGCATATTCAAATCTCCCACACCTACTGATTCACATGTTTTATGGGTCTTGGATAGAACACATATTTAAAAATAAACATAAGCCTGTTCTCTTTCATGGGCTATTAGCTCACATTTTTGGCAGGAATGCATGTATGTTTACCATGAGACATTGTTTGTTCTTCTTTTCTCACTAGCTCAGAAGAAATAGCTCAACAATCCAAAACACTCCAAAAATAGTTATCGCATGGTTTCTCAATTGTGGGGTAGATTTATTAGAGAGAATTCCTACTTCCTATATTTTTACAGTCCCATAAGCTAGCAACTTCTTAGTAGAGAGTGGTTTATCATACGTGGTATGAAAGATATCATGCAAAAAATGAGTCAATGTTTTCATAAATCATTATAGCAGCCCTGAAGCTACATTAAGAAAGCTTCTTTCATTTAAATTCATTCAGAATACACATTCCAGAACATCTATGAACTCAGGAAGTCCAAATAAAGATATACAATACCTGCTGAAAATAGTAATAGTTTTTTTCTGTTCTTGTTTAGAATGTGCTATCTGAGGCAATCACACAGACTTGTAAAACTTGCTATCATCAAAGATCAAATTAAAAACATTGGTCATAGGCTTTAGATAATTGCATTTTTTTGCATTACTTGACTAATTTTATCAGATTCTGGAAAACTTTATATAACTAATTTCTTTCTTTGCTAGATTTTCTATAAGAAACTGTAAAAAACATTCCTGAACTAGATCTTGGTAGGAATGTCATGATGTTTCTCATCAGATAAATGAAAAAAGCACAAAAACACAAAAGAGGTTACTGTTCCCTGAAGGTCCATTGATACACTGTGGATATTGAAAAATATTATTTACAGTATTACCTTGCACTACTGACATTTAGTTTTCATTAGCACTTCATAATTAGAATGACCTTGTTTCAAACAGTGACATTCCTAAAATTATGCTTCAGATGCTTTCCCTCTTACGCAAAATAAATGCTTGTTCATAAAAACTGTGAGTAAGAATCTTTCTGATTAATTAAACCTTTAATAATGCAAAATATTCCAAAACATAGTAAAAATTAATAGTGATTAAATGCTACTTTAGTAAACAGAAACTTACTGCTTTACAAATATGACTTATATAACTCTAGAGTCATTCCCATAATTTAATGATAAAGACACGCTCTCTGTTACTGTTCCACAGTATTTTTCAGAATATTAGGACCATTTTAAAAGCTAAGTACTTGCACAGGTTAAAGTAAAACAGGGATCTCCCATAATATTTTTTGGTAACTGAATTTAGATACACTAGATAACACACCACCCATATTCTAACAGACTGTAATTTGATATAGCAGGTTGAAAAACAAACTATATTTTTATGAGATGCTATTTTTTTAATGTAACCCTTCCCATTTCCTAAAACTTCAGGCATTATTTTTTCTAACAAATACAGCCACAATTAAAATTTATTTCTTTAAATGTACCTTGGTAGTGGGCACTAAATCCACGGTAGCGGTGATTGCTGTCTGTTACAAAATGTAGTCTGAGCCAGTTTTTGTTGCTTATAACTGGAGGAGGTATATTCATTCCAGAGAGGCTGAAATAAAACAAATAAATAAAAAAATTTAATAAAGGATCTCAATATTATCTGGAAAATTTTTATATCCAAACTAGCATTCATTGACATGCCCTCTGTGGGACTTTTTATTTATTGGCTAGTAGCATTTTAACAAGCATGCACACACAAAATTGTACATTATGCCCGACCAGTGCTAAGCCAGAAACTACACAACCATGTTATTGGTCAGGCACAGCATAGTAAAGATGGAAGTACGTGGCACTCAGACTAGAAAGAATTTGTGTCAACACAGGAGAGATAATGGGCTAGACAGAACACTGCTCTGGGCACCAGGGAAAGGTTTGTACCTTGTGACTTTCACCTTCAAGACATGGAAGAAGAGCTTAGGTTATGCAAACCACTATCTAAAATGATAAAATAGACATCTACTTTTCAAGAGTAATTAATTTTTTTTATATTTAGGGTATAAAGATAAAAGAAATATTCCATCACTTGTGTGGATTTGAAAATTAATTTTTAGATGTACAAGAAGAGTAGAGAATTCTAGTGGATTCACCCCAGCTAGCAGTCAAGCACCACACAGCTGCTCACTCCTTCCCTTCCCTGCCCCAAACAATTTTAAGGGGAGAGAACAGGAAAAGCAAAAGCAAGAAAGACACTTCAAAAGACAGTTTTGTAAGTGAAGAGTTGAGCAAAAAATGAAATGATACAAAAGAAATAACTGACCATATTCCACAAATAGATCAATCAAAATGGTCTCCAATGATTAGCAGCTGTCTCAGCACCTCTAATTTTTTATTGCTGACCATGAAGTTATATGATATGAAATATCCTTTTGGTCAATTTGGCTCTGTTTAATTTTTTTCCCTTCCCCGTATCCTATCTATGCCAAGTCTACTCACTAAGGGGAAGGAGGAGGGGGCAGAGGACGCCTTGATGCTGTGCAAGCACGGCTCAGAAGCAGCCACTACACTGTTGTGCTATCAACTCTGGTTTAGCCACAAATCCAAACTATAGCACCTTATGGGCTTCTATGAAAAAAATTAATTATGAGCCATTAGACCCAGTATACAAAATTACCTGTATTTTTTTATTGTTTTGCTTGTTTTTGTATTGTTCTGCTTGTTTTTTAGCATAATTATGGTAGCATTCATCTTGGCTGGTTCCTTAAGAAGGTCTGAATTTAACTTCTTTTTTGTTTAGTGTTTTTTTTTTCTTGTTTTTGCTACTTTATTTTTAAATGCTATATCATGTTTTAAAAAAGGAGAATAAAGTTTAGATAGAAAATTCTTCCTTTAAAGCAGTAATTCAATATACATTTCTCACCAAAACCAGAAAGATAAGTCACATCTTCAGAATGTCAACATACTTACCCATGCTCTTCCATTTAGTTAAAACACAACTCTTCCTGTAGTTAAAATAAAATACTATCCAACAAGTATGCCATTTTATGTTCAGAAATAATGGATTCCTATTTTATTTTGAGAAAAACTCTATTCATAATAAATCAATTCTGAAGTTATTTTTTTTGAGTGTAATAAAACCCCAAACCTTGCTTAAATAAATAACTAATAAGTTTGTATAGGTACTATTCTGTGGGGAAGACTTTTGAAATAATAACAGTGTAGCGGTAGTGTTCTTTTCATCTTTTCCTACTCACTTTACCTCAAAACAAAACATGTTTAAGACAACTTCCCAAATTTCTGAAACTGTAGTAGTACCTTGTTCCCTCAGGCACTGATATAAATGACATCTATTGACTGACACCATAGGCTATTAAAACTCCTTCACATACTTGCAAAAGGATGTTTTTATACTGTGGAAACATATTAACTCACATCATTCATTTCAGTTGAACAACACATAGAATCTAAGTTTTTTAAGCTTATGAAATTGACTTTCAATTTTAGATCCAAGAAACCCAGATGATGAAGTTAAAAAAAAAAACCCAACCAACCAAACAAAAAAATAGTGCTATTAGATTGCAACAGGATGTGGTATTAGATTGCAACAGAATGCACATTTCTCTGGACTAAAGTCATATGCACTAGCATATATATAAAGTGTAAGAGACAGAAGCCTACACCTTTCAAAGCCTACATCAAATATTTCTGCATTTTCCTCATGAATTTTAGAATTTAACAGATATAAAGTGGCTTTACTTGCTACACATTTCTTGTTACAGATAGAAGTGTACTTTAATTTGCAGCTTCTTTTTTGGAAGGTAGAGGTTAGGGTATCCTTTATGGTACAGCTATTTCTCTCTATAATAATATTACCTAATGATGCAAGAGGAAATAGCTCTTTTATTTAAATTCTCACTCTATAAATAATTGTTAGGCAATATAGAGACAGAGGCAACAACCTTTCACTGCTTGCATATTTTAGAATAAACCTATTACTGGAAGAGGTCTTACTGAACAATTGAAGTAAAATAAGTCTGTAAAACACATTTCCTAACCTGTATTTTGACTCATATATTCTTCCTGTAAGAAGGTTTCTTTTCAATAATCACAAAACTATGTGAAAAATAAATTGCAAGTTTATTGTCCAAGACATGAGAAAATATAACCCTAGACATTTAAATATGTTCACAGTAAAATATTAATTTTGTTTCTAAAATAGCTAAAAATCTAGCTTATCTATCAAATCAGCTATTTACTAATATATGCATCCTTACATCTATGCTGACCTCTAATTAAATTCACAGTTCCTACAATCCAATTTTTACAGTTCATGGGTTCTATGGGATTCTTCCCAGAAAGTAGATTTGCAAACTGACAGAATTTATTCTGTTGATATAACTGTCCCTTTTCTCATGTCAATTTATCTTCTCAGCAAATTATAAAGCTGGTCACCATAATAATAATACTTTGGCAGCTCAACCTACTTCTCCGTCAGTTACATTCCAAGCGTAGTTATGCTGCATCATCTACAATATTTTCCTAAAGTTCAAAGTAAAACACCATATCTTCCATAAAGGAAACACAGCTGTCTCATGTTCTTTTGTAATTCAAAAGATGTAGCTCCCTCTCAAGCTGCACAGAATCCTGCATAGTAAATTTCAGTCAACAGAGAGTAGGCTGCCCTTCTGCAGATGTCTTTCATAAACCCTTAGAAATGTTCATGGAGAATCTTGGCTGTGAACCAGAGATTTAAAGTATCCTACCACTATGTGCAGTCAACAGCATTGACTGTTATCTACTGCAAAATGTATTTGAAAAAGGAAGTGCTTTCTGGAACAATGCACCTTTGTTGCTAAACAAGAGACTAATAGAAGTGTAAAATGCCAGTGAAGTTCCCATCTATGCACTTAATTTGTGTGCAAACCACAGTTTACAGAAGAAATAAGGGACTAACAGTTTTGAGAATCAAAATTTCATTCTTGCACTTCATTACAACAATATGCCTCTACTCCCTTCCTTTGTACACTTTTTAGGTAGTAATTAAAAAAAGAAATCACCTGTTTTGTGCTAATTCTGATCCAGTGAAGTCAATTAGTATTTTATTTGCCCTCAGAATTCTAACACATAATTCTCACCTTAAGTAGAAAAATGGAATTCAGGGTTGATGTGTTTTCTTTTTTTAGTAGCATAGTGCACATTCTCTATTTCTTCCAGAAAAGGAACAGTAAACATTTATTTTCACATTTGAAATGTATACTGTCAGATAGCTATAATCTTGACAAGTAATTTAAACATTCCCTTCTTGCTCATGTACCAGACTTTAGCTTTAATTTCTAAAAGTCATCTAAAACGACAGCTCTTACAAACATATTGTCACTGATTGTCACAATTGTCAATACACTGATTATTATGATGTAATACAGGCCTTAATTTAGTCATTCAATATGTCCAAAAATATTTCAAAGAGAAAAAAGTTTTGCTTTTCTTTAAAAAAATATACAGCAAACTTTTCCCAAAACTTCTTAATTAAGCATATAGTTTCTACATTTCCTCATATCCCAGATTCACAGAAATTGAATTAATTTAAAAAATGGCTGATACCACTCTTATAAACAGTGCTGAAACCCTTTCTAATTCTACCAAAGCCTTAGGCTAACAAAGACTTAAATCTAAGCATGGCTAAGTGCATACATAGATCTCATTGCTCATTTTATATGCACTACAAAATCCTAAGTGCTTGTTTTGATGCAAACTGCAGCTGTGTGCATTCTTTCTTATTGGTATTATTTGCATGTTTAAATAAAACCACTGTATATAAAGCTTTGATTAAAAAAGGGCAAATTATCACACGTTTTCATAAGGCCTATGCATGTTCATATATGTGCTATTGGGGCTTAATGATTACACAGCATAATGCAATGAAAGAGAGAGTAGCCACCTGTCCCTTGAAAGGAGAGGAAAGACTTACTCAATGACCTGATTGATGACCTCTCTGGTTTGGTTAAATTATGCTTAAATTAGGCAGTGCTTTTATTAAATGTAAATTTGAAGTAGCAACATCTTACAGCTTATTGTGTCTCCTGCATTTGTATGCAACATATACTCATTACCAAAGACTTCTGGGACCCTTTCTTTTGTTCTTCATGACTGCCTTGACCCCATAAAGAAACACCTCACATAACAAGATTCATAATAAGCATCTTTTGCAAAGGATCCACCACACAGCGCAGATTTAAGGGCACAAGATTAAAACTCAGGTCTCTCATTTAATAAATCCATATCTGTTTAAAACAAGTAGTTGCACACTAGAGAAGCAAAGCTGATTTCAACTCAATATTTAATATATTACTCGATCTGAAAGATCCTGAATGATTTAATGATTAAGTTAACATATCCCTCCTGTTGCACCAACTCAGTTTGTATGATGTTTACACTGAAGTTCAGACTCTAACCTAACTTATCTCTTTGGTCAAGCACTAAAAGAGTAAGTATGTTGTAGGACTAGGCATATCAATATATTTTTTTTATGTTTTCAATTTCACTGATAAGTTTAATGGGTCCTAATGGCATTCATTATAGATGTGAGTGTCTGTTGCATGACAGCTTTGGTTACTGGCCTTTTTTTTTTCCTGGAAATGTTCTATCCAAATTATATTAAATCATTTCAGAGCAAGGACATGGCTCTGACCTATATTGTCAAAAAGCAAAGAAAGCTCCACCAACTTATGTTTCTTACAAAATCTATTGCTGCTAAGCTGATAACTCAGGATTTAAATCTTTTTGAAGATATCACATAAATATTAAATGCTAATAGGCATTTTCTCTTGTCTTTGGATAACAACAAAGGTCAACAAAATGGATAATTGCCTGTAAATTTTGCTTCTGTGAAGAATTTACAACATAAAGTAAGTATTTTAAGAGCTGTGGTTTCCCTAGAATTTTAATTGTAGCTTACATTTATGCAGTACTAACATTTATAATATTAGTATATCTGTATTTCAGAAAAAGACTAAATGAGACATCTCTGTGACAGAAGCTACAGAACTTTAATGTAAGTTGAGTTTTTCATTTAATTGTATACATGAAACTCAAACTGCTGGTGGGTTGCATCAGGGCTGCTTTTGTGTGTGCAGTCAGTACACTCAAGTCATTAATTCCCTGCATGATTAAGGAATTGTCCGTCTTGTGAGATAGACTGGCTTCAGAAAAGAGACTAATTTGAAAGGTAATTACAATATTAAAATAAGCAGTTTCCCAGATGAGACTTCAAATGATGAAAAGAAAAATAACACATGAAGAGAAATATGAACTTGGAAATAAAGCAAACATATATATAAAAGAAACAAAAGAAGAAGAGGATTAAGTTATTCTTCTGCATAGCCATAGTCTAATGTCCAGTCATAATAAACGACAGAACAATCATTCCAACGAGAAATTAAACGGTCATAATTTAGTATTTAAAGAGGAAAGAAAAAAAAAGTCCCTTCCTAAAACAAGTCCATTCTCAATGGTAAATATTCATTAGAAAAGTAAAGGTAAAATGCCCAAAAGAAGAGAGCCTAAAATCTACCACTCTAATAGAATTTTGAGGGCAATATATAACCCAGGTTTTAAGTGGTTATGAAGTTATTAAAATAGCTAATTCTTATGCTCAGTTCCTGTAATATTTATAGCTGGACTGATCATTCATGTATCAGGGAATGTGGACACCCACAGGTTTGATATTATATTAATTGTTGTTTCCATATCTCAGAACTGCAGCCAAATGAATGACAAAAAGCAGGTTTTTATTTTTAGAACAGTAAATTGCCACTCTTCAAATTTAGACTCATGAGCTATTTAGAACTAAACTAAGGGTTTAGGTTGAAACTTCACTGCAATCACTTATTTCTGATTTATAAAACAAAAAAAATGGAAACTTAGATAAGTGAGTGTTTGGGAGGAAGAGGAAAAAAAGTT
Organism: Molothrus aeneus; assembly: GCF_037042795.1. NCBI lineage: Eukaryota > Metazoa > Chordata > Aves > Passeriformes > Icteridae > Molothrus > Molothrus aeneus. The sequence goes on along the minus strand of NC_089646.1, from coordinate 138,957,444 downwards.
CTACATTATTTAACCTTGAAAAAAAAATACTTTTTCTGTAAAGTACTTTAATAATCTATTGATTAAGTTTAGAGTTATTCATCTAGATGGATAAAAATAATTTACTCTTTGACTCTTTGACTCAAGTGCATTATGATGTCTGAAAGACTGAAAAAAAAGGTCTTTGTTTTAAAAATGTCAGTGTTGAAATATATGAAAGCTTTGTCTTGGCTTTGCAATGCTAGAAAAAGTTCAGTTTTAGAGTAGAGTCACTGTCATATAAAGCAGCTCCATGAGAAGCCTGTGTATGATCATCAAGGACTGAATTAAGGTCCAAGGGATGATTAATGAAAGTTTATAGTACTGTGGATATGAAATGTTGAAAAGCATCAAGATTAAGAAATACTTTTTGAATTCAGAAGTTGATTGCTCCCCACAAAGCCAGATGTTCCTATGTCAAAGTTTTCCAACTAATCTCTTGACTTGACAGAATAATAAAGTATGAGGAAAGGAGCCTTCTAAACACACAACTGTTAGCTCATGATACATATAATCTTGTCTTTGTGACATAAGAAAATAACACTGATGGACAGTGGTGTGTCCTGATTGCCTGCAGGCCTAGTACAAGCTGCTGATTTTCATATAGATGTCAGGGTCTTAGAAGGAATCATTTTTCATAAATGTGATGCAAATATCTTATGTACAAAGTGACTTTGCACTCACAACTCAATTTCCTTGAGCATATCATAGAAACAATATAAATACATATTCACCTTTCCTGGGCTGGGCTGCACATGGAGGTCAATACATGGGTCTTTCTACAATCCGTGACGAGTTGCACAAGCAGCTCATTGGTGTAATTGGTGAGACCAAGCTCAGGGCAGTCAATAAAGAGCAGAGGCAGACAAGTCTGGATGTGCCACTGAGAAGATACAGGCCCACTTGGTGCTGGCTGTGCAGTTTAGGGCTCCCACCAAGGCACTGATCCTGCTGGCCCAGAACCTATGATAAGGTGTACACCAAGAACTGTCCCAGGATTTTTTTTTTTCTGCACATGCTAAATCAAACTGTCTGTTTCAAGAATCTCAAATTGAGGGCCTTGGCTGGAGAGTGGAGGACCCTGGACAGGTATAAAGATGAATGTGATTATCTGAGCATTTTCTGTGGAATCATGCACGTTTCTTCCCCCTACTTTCACAGCAAATCTAAATAAAACTAAATTGAATACAACCTGTATGTGACCAATTCTTTTTTGGGTAACAGTCAAACTGAATAACTGGGATTATTACCTGTGAGAGGCTTATATCATTTACCTCTCTTAAAATGTTGCCACACTCATTTCTGAAGCGACTGTTTTCAATTCTATATAAGAAATTGTTATACTTACAAGTATTGCCTGAGTAGGAGAAGGAAAGTTGTTCTTGGGTCTTTCTGGTAAGTGTAAAGAAATAAATGAAACTAAAAACTAGAAAATATTACACTTGCCCTACAATTTGATGTTCTGCAATAGTACTTATTTACACACAAAATCTTGTTGGGATAGAAAAGAAGAGCCTCGTGTCAAAATTGTTATTAGTCCAATAAATGCTTTAACAGACTAACAGTCTAAATATTGAAAAGTCTCATTAATGCTATCAGTAACTTATTTATTTAAAGAAATTTTTCTAACATCTATTTTCTTTACATGTCCAAATTTTAAGTGTCCTTCTGTACCCTGAGATCAGCACTTCATTCTTCCCTAAATCGAAGGGGGAAAATTTTATTGTGAGTCATTCTGCTCCTCTAGTGCACTCTGGTGAGGCCCCACCTGGAATATTGCATCCAGCTCTGGAGTTCCCACGACAAGAACGACATAAATCTGTTGGGAGTACAGAGGGGGTCCATGAAAATGATTAGAGGTATGAGGAATGGCTGAGAGAATTGGTATTTCTGAGCCCGGAGAAGGAATGGCTCCCGGGTGACTTAACTGCGGCCTTTCAGTTCATGAGGGGAGCCTATAAAAAAGCTTGAAAGGAATTTTGACAAGGTAATGTGGTGATAGGACAAGGAAAGTGGCATTAAACTAAAAGAGAGTGGGTTTAGATAAGATCCTAGGAAGAAATTTTTTACTGTAAGGATGGTGAGGCACCAGACCGTGTTACTGGAAGCTGGGGATACCAATCCCTGGGAGTGCTCATGGCCAGGCTGGATGGGGCTGCAAGTAACCTGGTCTAGTGGACAGTGTCCCTGCCCACAGCAGAGAGGTTGGAACTAAATCATCTTTAGGGTCCTTCCAACCTGCACCACTCTGATTCTATGACTAGCATCCTGAGATTATCATGATACCACTCTCCTTCCTCAGTCTTGAGTCATCCTTTGTGGCAGTGTGTTTTTTGATTGTAATGCATTTCTCGCAGCCAGTTTTATAATCTTTCCTATTTCATATTGTTACAGCATATTTTATTACTGATGGATTGTTCCTGTCCCCTCTGTGTTGTTGGTTTTGCCCTAGCTGTCCATCTCCCCAAAGATCTGCCCCTCTGTTCCCTGTTCCTCCTCCTATTGAATGTTAATCCTTCCCCAAGCCTGTCCCTTTCTCTTGAAACTTCCCTATCAAGTTTGTATCCTTCAAAATCCTATTGGTTTGTTTAAGTTATTCTCCTCCCCTTCAGTCCTCTATTGGTTTAAACATTGTATTCCCCGCCTTGTGTTCCACCCCCAATTTCTCCCAATTTGTCAGATTGTATCCTCCCCTGGGACCTCCTCCTCCTTATAAGTTGATGTATGAAGTTGAGTTTGTCTTTCTGTCCCTGAACCTCCAGGTATAAACTACTTTGGAAACCATACAGAAGACCTCTCCCTGATCCTTGTCCCTACCCTTGGCACAGTCCACAGTCCACCTGTGCCGTAGAGCAGCTGTATCCTGCAGCTGCACCCCAGATTGGACAGCTTTCTGGGGGTGGCCCACTCATGCTGTCGGTGTCAGGAGCTGGTCGGGCCAAAGAAATCCAGCACTGCAGCAATCCTTGGGCTACCTGATGCTTCCTAAACAGAATCTTTGATTTTTCTCATTAGTTCCCAGCCTTCTCAAGACCCAATTATCATAGAGGCCCAATATGTGTTGCACAGCTACTGCTTAGGGTTGTCAAACCTTTGGTATACATGATAGTCATATAGTGACTTGAACAGTAGACAAAGAAAAGATAAAAACAGCTCAGGCCAAGACACTTCAGAAGAGTCCTAAGAGAATACCACTGTCAGATCAATACACAGCCATGCAAGGTCTATGACCACTTCCCAATAGTAAGGCAAAAGTTGTATTTGCTGACTCATCAGTTGCTATCAGTGTGGCCAGATGGACTCTAAAGGAACATGGAGGCACTAAAAATAGGAAGCAAAGGGCACTTACCTATGAAGCTAATTCTCATTTGACTTCTTCCCATAATCCTTAGTATTTCATGTAAATAAAGCAGGTAAAATGAACACCTCATATAGGGATGTGGTGATCAAACTGGCAAAATACTCTAATTTTATTTTCTGTAATACATGAAGGGAAATTGGCATGAAGCTCTGGATGGTGATAAAGTTTAAAATATAAGTCAAATTACTCCCACTCTGCAGCAAAATTAAGAACCTCATGGGTCTTACAAGAAAAAGTACTTCTAGACTCTGAGTTTTCCTGAGTATCTGACATTCTCATTGCTCATATTTAGATATGCAAAATGCAAATATCTTAAAAGAGTTGTTCCTTAACATTAGAATAAAAATTTGAAATGCTGTCACTTAAAGTCGGAGTCAGTTATGTTATTTCATCTTTTAAGGTTGATAATAAGACAGTCCTGAAATGCCTTTAAAGAATAACTCATCAATACAAAGTAAAGAGATAAACATTAAACATTTCAATTCAAATAACAGGTGATCTTTTTCTGAAACTTCACTTTCTCCTTTCTTCCCCCTGTTTCTTCCCTTTGAAAATGTATGAAGGTAGATATCAAAATCTGCCAGTAAAGGTTCATTTTACTGCTTAGTTTAAATATAATTGTAGTGAACGAATCTATGCAGATTACTCACAGAACCATTTACCTTAGCTTTCACCTTCTATGGAAGGTGGATTCATATTTTGTTCAGCTATATATTTTGCAAGAACTTCCTTCTATATATCCAATTTCGTGTCTCCTTTTAATTCTACTGGATTTATCACATTAGACATTTAATTTTTTTAATTGATTTCATTTATATGTTGTGACTTTTCCCCTTCTTCAATATATCTATAAGAAATTTCTTATTAATTTTAGACAACATTCATTTCAAAGTGTTTGACAAATACCAAGAAACTACCATTCTTTACATAATGAGGATGATGATGATGATAGTAATAGCAATAACAATAATTTTAAAATTTCCAACACATAGATAATATTTTTTCTTCACCACAAAAATCTCTAACTGGAAAAAGACGTGAAAAAAATACCAGCAGCTGAAGTCAATGATAAACACATAGAAAGTGTATTGTTCCCCTATTTTTGTGACAATGGTGAGTAACTATCAGAGCAGATTTAAAAAAAAAAAAAAAGAAGAGTCAAGTATTTTAATAATTTAGGACTTTTAAAAGAAGACTGGTTTGTTTTTGCCTTTTTTTTAAATTAGCATAGAAAAGCAAATGAAAAGCACAAGACTCTCATTTACAGGAGGGGGCACTAGATTATCCACTAATTCTTTCTGGCACTAAACCCTGTATCTGTGAAACACATATTGAATCTTAAAAATTAGAAGATTTGCTTCTCTCATTCAAAAATAATGCCTTTCTTACTGACCCCTGACACTAGTAACTGAAATTCTCTCTTCTGTTGTTTACTAGGAACACATGACCTTTTCTATTCTGTGTGTATTCTGGAGATTACTGGCATATCTAGACAATGAAGAGCAACACTTCTGAGATATTCAAGTCGGCACCAAGCACCTCATTAAATCTGAGTTCTGGACATCACACATCTGCTTTACAGTTTGAACCACTGGAGAGCACACGGTGTGGATATCAGATACCAAATGAATGAGCACCGAGCCCTTCCCCTTTGTGCCACATAGCTAACATGCTGGAGTTAAAACACTCCTGTGTTTCAAACTGAAAAAACATTCAGAGATAGTCATGCTCTCAAAAGCATGAATATTTGCAGTGAGCAAGGATTCCTACCTATTGTTAGAGCTGTACTGCTTCCAATTCTAGACTTAGCCTGATATGACACTGAACTGAACCCTGTAGATAAACATGAACTGATGTGTGGGTAAAGAAAGTCTGGGCCAAACTACCAATTTGTAAGAGATCATGTTGAAAAAGATTCACCAAACTTTAGTATTGATGTACTGATAGTATTGATTATTGAGTTTCCATATGCTAAGACATCAAAAAAAAAAAAAAAAAAAAACCACCAAGGACATAGTCTTTCAGTGTGTTTAGTATCTTTTAGAAAATAAATATTTTATAAAGAATTTTAAAAAGCAATATTTGTGTCAAACATTATGGAAAATGAGACCAGGAATTTTGGTTTCTTAAGTTGAAGCATAAGCAAGTGTAATTGTAAAAATAATGATGTCAATTCTTAATAGACAGGTGTGTGTAAAATTACAATCTATATAATTTTAATTTTTTTTGAAAACTAAATGCTGCTCTCAGAGATGAGAATACGTTTTGGGATACTGCTAGCCACCTGCTGTTTCCAAAAAATCAGCCAGTGAACAAGCCATGACACAGCATTTTCATCTCTCCATGATTTGACACTGTGTATCCAAAATGAACATTTGTTATTTAACTTTTTTAAAAAAGACATCACATTTTCCATAAACAGAGGGTGTACTGAAGATTTAAGAGCAATAATTGTCTAAAAATATGATACAACAAGAAACTATGAAATAAGAAGAATGTATAAGATTCTCCACAATACCATAAAATCCCATAATCTACTTTTTAATTGGGGACAATTATTATTACTAAAAATAAAAAAGATGATTGATAATTTAAAGTACTTCATATTGATTTTGCTATATAAATCTGTGTTACTCAAAAAAACTCCTTGGATTCAAAAGTCTTCAATTTACATCTGAAAGAGACATAAAAAAGACATTAAAAAAATTAAATAAATGTTCGTTCCTTAGAAAGTAAAACTAAAGTTTTCACTGTCCTATAAGCAAATATAACTTGTTCTTAACCCTCACGTCTTTGCCTCTCCCTCTGCCACATAAAATGAACCAAGTAGACTTACTTAATAATGTTGGTTTTTACAAAGAACACAAAATATTTACTATAATATTTCTTCTTAATAAAATTATTGGAATTGCTCAGTGTATTGACTAATAAATATGAAAACTTTGCTAGAGAAAAAAATACAAATTTTATAAAATTTATCAATATTCTGTGGTTTTAGAATTAAGTACCTTACTACTCTAGAAAATTCTGGTATCCTAGTTGAACAGCCAGCTCATTATGCAGATTTTTCAGATTGGAGCAGATTTTAAGTAAGTGTCCCTTACAAAAATGATTTTTATTTACTTTACCACATACATAAAGTATAACAGCAAAAATTGAAGTTCCCAAAAGAAATCTTTGTTCATGAAATTTTACTGGAAAGTGATATATTCTAAATTATGCAGTAAAAAAGACAATATCAGTTTTAAAATATCTTGTATCAGAGTCTATTATCTATAAATATGATACCTTTGCTGCTTTAGTGGTAATGAGATAATGTTATCTGAACACCTTGAGCAACTCTTCTGAAAAATGTGAGTTGAAAAATTTGGAAATACTCAGATCTAATAACTGATAAAAGATAGTTGGTTACTAATTTACATGCTATACATTAAGACTGACCTTTAAAGTATTGACTTATAAGCATGTAATTATGAGAAAGTTAACCAGAGGTGGGCAGGTGAAAGCAAGCTTAGGCTACAAAATTGTGCCAGTATTCTTTAGTCCCAACCCTTAATACCCATTCTAGCATGACTCACCAAACAAATGTTTGGCTTACTGAGCTACACCACTGCCTGATGATTTAATATTGTTTCAAATGTTTTTTTTTAATTTATTTTATCGAGATATACTTGGAAATACCCCATTAGAAAACATGAAAAGATTTGTGTTAACTGCTAATGCAGTTTTAAAGGCTGTATAAATATCAAGTGTCATTTACATTTGTAAATGAACATCAATGCATTTTTTTTTTCAGCTAAATAAGAATTCAACCCTTTCCAGAATCTTTATTAACCGTATCTGCAACTTAGGAAAATTGTGTGCTTGTATAGATGCAGGGCATATACTATAAAAACAATTTACTTTTGTGCACATAAAAGCATGTGCGCACAAGGAGACACTGTTGAATATTTTTTCTTATGAATATTTATTTGTTTTGTATTTTCTTGATCTATTTAATCATTATTAGTACTCTGACTGGGTATTTAGTTCTTATTTGATATTTACTCCTATGCCTTCTTTATTTAGCCTACAGCATTTTGTACTCTCTGAAGTAAATTTCACGTGTTCAAGTTCACTTTGATTTATCAGCATTATTTTGAAGTATATTGCTGTCCTTTAAAAAGCCTATAACCCTCCAAATTGACATTATTGATATTTATGTATAATCCTTCTCCAGATATTGCAAAAATATTTAACATTACCAGGCCTAGATCTAATCCATTTAAGATGCAGCACAACATGACTTACAGAGACTAAACAGTACATATTCTTTGTGTGCCTTTTCCCAATTAAGTCCACCACATATTTACAGACAACACTGACTCTTTTTTCTACTAGTTTGTAATAAAAAATTGCTAGGTAAAAAGAATTAATTTTTTTCATTCAGTAGTTTTTCATCACTTACTCCATTATTTTTACATGGTTCAGTACTAATTGTCTCTATTACAGCTCTCCAGGTGTCCCTTTCCTTTGCCCTCTGTTGCTTTTGTTTCACTGAGGAACCATTTTTTCTTGTTTTCTCTTTCCTTGTAATGTAGTTACAAGCTCTCTCCATCATTGTCTTTTATATCCTTTGGTAATTGTAATTCAGCAACTGTGATAGCCTTTCTTACTGTATTCTCAAAGCTTCTTAGTATTTTATGCTCTTATTCATTAGTCATGTGGTTCTTTTCTCACCCTTTGCAAAATTTCTTTCTGCTCTGTATATCTTTATGACTGCACCAGGAGCTTTAAAGGTCTCTTACTGTGATATATATCTTTCTTTTGAAATAGGGTAGTCTGCTATTATGTACTTGATATATTCACTTCCACTTACTGCCAGATCTCCTGTGGATTATATTAACCCCTTCTTTTTTGAAGTGGTTTTGGTAGGTTTTTTAATGCCTGATGTCCTTCTCCACAGTATTGATATCTATTTACCCATAAACAGTAACGAAATTCCATTCAAACTGCCTTAATCCTTCATATTTTTAGACAAATACTTTTTTTTTTCATAAAAAATAAATATCTTCATATGCCTATATAATGCCATTCTGCTCTTTCAACCAATTTCTAGATAAATTAAATCCTCCTTTTCATCAAATAGTCTTTTACATGTAGCTAATTTTTTCAGTTTTTCAGAATACAAAGAATACCTTGCTCTTCTACTTCAACATTCAGTGTTGGCAGCACTAGTCTTTTCCTTTCTTTTTTTTCTTTTAAATTCAGATATATATTAAAATATAATATAAAGGGAAATATTTTTATTTTGCTTACATCAATGCAGACAAATAGGTATTCAGGACAAATAGGTATACACTACCTTCTTTTTTGTCTATCTTATTTAGCACCAAAAAAATACCAATTATTTATCTGTCTGAGTACTGTTGTCACCAATGGCATCTTACTCCAAACTCTGATTTTTCTCAGGTTGAGGTGCAAACTTCAGTTCACAGTGTTTGTCCCTAGATTTTTTTAATGGGAAAACATGTATATATATTCTCTTGAATGAGCCAGTTGCTTGTATCTAATGGTTTTCAATCTGAGCACCACAACAGATACTCCTACCATGAATTCTGAGCCACTAAATTTGAAATCTATGCCCCACATTTCCAGGTGAACCCAAAGGAAAATCAGAGACCAGGAATACAAGATATTTTGCAAAGTATCTGAACTCCACTGTGTAAACTGAACTAGGTCTAACCGTGTTCACAAGGGTTCTTGGATGAGGGAAAAGACGAGAATGTTGACTCCATGATCAGAAGGCTTGTTTATTATTTTATGATATATATATATATATATTACATTATCACTATACTAAAAAGAAAAAGAAGGACAGGTTTTCTCAGATGCTAACTAAGCTAAGAATAGAAAATAAAACAATGATAACAAAGGCAGCTCTCTTGCACTCTGTCTGAGATAGCTCGGTCCTTGATTGGCCATTAATTATAAACATCCAAGATGGGCCAATCACAGGTGGACCTGTTGCATTCCACAGCAGCAGACAACCATTGTTTACATTCTGTCTCTGAGGCCTCTTAGCTTCTCAGAAGGAAAAATCCTAAAGAAAGGATTTTTAGTGAAAAGTTGTGTGTGACAATTAGGCTATTGAAACCACCAGGTTCATGTTTACCCTTTTTGTGCATGGGTAGCAACCTTTTCACAAACTAAGAGGAAAAGTCATATTAAATAGATCAGACTTTTATTTAAACCAAGTTGCATCACTTTTAAACAGCAACACATATTTAAAATTACAAGTTTAACAATTTAAGATTTCTATGGAATCTTTATAGAGCAGAATAATAAAATGTACTGCTCTGCTTCACAGTTTTGGGGAACCTCTGTTTAAAATCACCAAAACCAGATGGAATGGCAATATTTCTGTAACACTCCAATTTATGTCTTTATATGCCTGATGCTCAAGAGTACAGTAATAAAAATAATTTCCAGCCTATCTAGCAAGGCTGTGGCTTCAGAGTTAGTGAAATTGTCAGTATAAATGTAACTTTCAGCTACCTAGTTTAAATCCATTAAAAGTTGGTGGAAAGTCTTGCTACTAGATTCATTATAATTCAAAGCTAAATGAAAAAATAATACTCTAATGACTGTTAGCCTATGCTTCTGTCATAATCATCTCTTATTTCTCTCCCATTGGAGCTGAACTCTGCTTTAAATTGCATTCAACACTGTAGCAATTCCTTAATTCTATCTTATTACAGAATTCCCCTTTTATAATTAACATTCTGGAAAACATGTACCTCAGAAATAACCAAAATACAAACAAGCAAACATGCATGCATTTTGGGATTGAATCTTATATTCTATAAGTTATTTAGGATTGGAAAGTTAGGTAAAAAGTTGGAAGCTTCAGTTCAGAATTGTTTTGATTCTTTTTCTTGAAAGGCATAGTGTCAGTTACTAAACAGAAAAAAAGCCTTATACAAACAGTCCTTCACCTTACCTTAAATTTCCCTTAGGACATTCAGGACAGCACATTCTTGCTCAGAAAATAGAGATGATGGTTTAAGTTTGTCCTCTGACATAAAAATAATGGGGAAAAGAATTTCTGCAGCAGTGCAATATATCCACATGAAAGATGTCAAAACCTGTGTTACATGCTTCAGGAAGAAAGAGTATGCACTATGCAGTAGGTAATTTTTCTGCAGGTTCAAAGACACTAGTCTGGATAGCAAAAAGGTTGATGGAGAGATGTGAAGCTACCAATAACTTACTTATGAAATATCCAAATATCCTTACTTACAGAAATATCCAAAAAGTCTACTTAGCAAAGAAAGAAGAATGGAGTTCACGTAATCAGGATAGATCTTCATTAATAAACTTTTATTTAAAGTTTATTATTATTATTTATTATTATTATTATTTATTATTATTATTTATTATTATTAATTATCCTAGTTTTATTTATTTAAACTAGGAGAGGATAGAAAAGTAACTGATGATGAAAAAGCCTCACAAAACAACCAAATAAAGCTGCCATTGAAAGTATAGTTTGCATCTTATCATTTATTATGATTAAACATTAGATAATGTCAGGTGAAATCACTTAATCAGAGAATTATTAAAGTTGGGAGACCTTTAAGATCATCAACACCAACCATCAACCCAGCACTACCACTCTAGTCCCTAAACCACTCAATTATATCGCCCAGTGCCAGATCAAACATCTCTTAAACACCAGCTTGGTGTTTAAGATCCTCCCTGGACTACCTATTCCAATGCATGACTACCCTAAGAGTCAAATTTTGCATGATCTACTGTATGCAGAAGAAATAAACATACAGTAAATGTACATGACTGGTTTATTTTGATTTTTTACTGACTGTTAAGTCATGGCCAGAAAGTTGTGGGTTGTCACTAGTCACCTGCATCACCAGCAAGTAATTATAAAAAATTGTTCTGACACTAGTTTGACCTTGTGTGGATCCTTAATATAATGGAATTGCATTAGCAGATTCAAAAGATGCTTAATTGTTTGTTTTAGTCACTGGTTCATTTTGCAAGTGAATTTGCACCCTACATACCCTAACGTGATATTCACAGGCAAAACAGATGGACAATCACAAAAAGACGCATTAGTTTGTGAAGTTATAATTAGCCTGTAGGGCCCATATAAATAATGTTTTATCTTGTCAGAATTTATTAATTTAAAGGATTTCATTCATGTATTCAAAATATTATACTTTTAGCTATTGTAGCCTGAGACATAAAAGTTGAAATTATCAATGCATGTAGTTTACTCAGCATACAAACCATACTAAAACTTTAAATTCAGAATCTAGGAATGAGAGTTATTTGGGATTATCTCTTTAGGGATCACTGCTTTCCCACAGCATGCCACTTACGTTGCCAAATAAAGTAAATGTGGCAAAGACCCAGAATATATGAGAAGAAAATGTGATGTTTTAATTACGCTGGAATGAAACAATTATACATTTTTCAGTTTAGTTTCTCTTTGGGGTTTGAGTTGGTTGTGATGTTTTTTCCCTGCCTTGTTTTGAGATTTATGCTACCCTAATACACCTTCCCCCACCATACAGCTCACACAGCATAAAATTTACTTACGAGTTCAGTCACTGATGTGTCAGTCAAGACAAGAGCAATGTCTCCCTTACTATTCCAACAATTGCCATCCTGAGACTATTGTGAATGACCACATCAATACAAGTGCAGTATTCTGCTGCAGTAAGCACACTGAAAGTGCTCCCTGTTAAATCATCAAGCCATCTTCCTACCCCTATTTTATTCACCAAATCTGCTGTAAGAGACTTCCAATTTTCTATTCCTACTTTTCTTTCTTTTTGTTACACTTTTAAAGTATTCATTAGCAAAATCCTGCAGGTCTAGACTATTATTTACCTGGTTTCTACAAAGCAGAGTTACAAATAAGCCACACTGGAAGCACTCTATCTCTTTCATCAAAGGAGGATAAAAGTGACCCATGGAAGCACAAAAGCAGTAGTCTTTGTCTAAGAGGGATGTGGGAAAACCAGAGTACTGTTCTTGCATAAAAAGATTCAAGAGAAATGTTTTTCAATTTACTTCTGAATGTTGATAAGACTTTGTGAAATAATATAATCCTAGCTCTGTTGAGAAGAATGTACATAAAAAGCCCATCCAATGTATAACTGCTCATTTGATAACTCCTGAATATCTGACTCCAGATGAGAATAACTTCATGCATATTAAAAAGTACTATCAGAATAATGAAAACACGTGGCTTCAGAAAAGGTTTACAAACGTTTCCTTTTGCAGTGCTCCTGAACATAGGAAGTGTAAGAAATTAGGAACAGAAGAACTTCAGAAAAGTTTCCTCAAGTGCTTTTAACCACCTTTTGCAACAGCAACAACCTAATACTGTCTTCCTGACATTATGTATTAATCAAAATAAAATATTTCATACCATCGCAAGAATGCATTAAATTAAGGATACAGTATAAAAAATGTATAAAGGAAATAAAATAACTCTGTGAAGTTATTTTATTCTGAAGTTCTGAACCTACTGCAAAAGGGAAAAAAAAAGTAGATCTTTGCATAGGTACCGTTATTCAACATGCAAGTACCGGAGGAGACAACAGATCAGGCTTTATTTTGACAATAAAGTTGTTCTATTTCTTCAAGAAACAATATTCCCCTCCCTATTTGCCTTGCTGTGGCCTTCAACTCTTGTGTTTCCTGCTCACTAACACAAGGGAAAAAAAAGCTTGGTTTTAACATGTGTCACTTCCTGGTGCAGTTCCTTTGTGACTGGGTAAATGCCTGAGCCAACACCAGGTAGGGGATGAGTCAGAAATAGAAGTGGGGACACGTTTTTTTTCAAAAGCAGCATCACAGTGACCATGTAAATTGTTCATTTGTATCACAGTGAGCCAAGGGGATTCTGTGCCTGCACCTGACTTGTCTGATGCAAATACATGCTGGAATTTAATAGATAGTTTTCTCACTGAGGCTTGACTCCACTATATAGTTATAAATCACATGTGCCAGATAAGCTTTAGCATTTAGTATTCTAGAGGATGACAGGACAAATCATATCTCTGCTCCTGTACATATTCCTGTGAGATGAATGGGACAACTTGAGCCTGATGAAGGAAGATCTTCAACCCATGAGCTAGGATTGGCCATATCAGCCAACCTGCGCAGGAGAAAGGCCATACCACTGCCTATCCATAAGGAAGAAAGAGAACTCAGGAGATGTTTGGACCTCAAACAGGTAATTGGTAATAATAAATTCTTTGTGTTGTTTCTGACTGAAAACAATGATTTCTAAATTAGGAAAAAATGGAAAAGCTTTTCCTCCCATGAGGACAGTCAGGAAATTAAGAACATTGTCCACACAGATTGTTTAGACTCCATATTTGGATAAAGGCCTGAGTAACCTTGCCTTGCCTAAAAGCTGAGTCTGCTTTCAGCAGTAGATTGGACAAGTCTGCTCCTGAGTTCCCTTCCATGCAGAACTATCCTGCTTATAAAATTTTGTCATTCTGTCTTGTGTTTCCTTACAAGCCGGTTATGTGGACACGTACATTACATATTGAATTCCAGGATTAAACTCTGGATTTACAGCTTGATTGATTTCTATTTCCATGGTTATGACAATTTCTAGGAATCATATACTCCTTTTACTGAGCACTAAATTGAAATGCCACAAAGTAACTTTTATAAGAAGCATAGACTGCAAGGTGTCTACCCTTAAGTTACAGATCTTCATCATGTAACTCATGTTTATTGTGTCTATTCTGGCTGCAAAGTTTGAGACACATTTGTAGCTGCACTTTGAACTAAAACCTGAGAAATTAATGCAGAAAACCCCAACAAAACAGAGTACTCACTATGGGGGGCCCTTCTATTTCTTCAGAAACACAAAAGAACAAGTAGTAGAAAATAACACAAGAAAAGTCTCCGCCTCTACCATTAAATATATGATTTGATATCTTATTCCTCTCTTACATTCAAATCCTTTCTCATGTTTCAGTAAGAATTTGAGCGTGCCAGATGTAAAACTAGTTCCAAAGTCCTTTTCAGATGATGATTGCCAGATAGAATCACACAATAGAACAATGAAGAACATGTCATTAACCTCCACAGTCACTTAACAAATTCCCCTCTTAAACACTCATTGTGCCTGAACCCTACACCTTACAGAATGCTTCTAGGAGGGTTCCAAATGACCCCATGGAAATGCCACAGGTTAAATTGCTGAATCGCCAAGAAAAAAATTAAATTACAGAAGTAAACAGCAAAGGCAAAGGACAGAAACACCTCGCTTCTGTGGAAAGCTTTTGTTTCCAAGAAAGCCAAGAACTTCATTTTTGTTCTCAGTCCTTCAGAAAAAGGTAAAAATGATAACAAACTATGGACAGATTATCAAAGGCTCAAACCAGATAATATTTTTAGCATTGGTATTCATCCTATTCCTGATTTTTTGCTCTTCCTGTTCCACAGTTAAGCATTATCTCTGTTAACTTCTGTTCCCTGTATTAGAAGAAAAGGATTTAGGCCCTCCAAAACTTGGCTGATTTTTGCAGTGACTTTTTATTGGTTTTTTAGGTTTTCTTTTGTTCATTTTTTAATGTGTGGGGTTTTTTTATTTGTTTGTCTGTTTTATTTTGTTTTTGCAATTAAATCCAGTAAAAATTAATTCTATCCACTATCAGTAAACAAACACTCTGATAATTACAGGAGGTTTTTCTGACTGCACTTTGCTTGCTCTATTAAATGAATAAAATTTTCTACCTATTTGGCTACAACCACGACATTCTTCTGAAATAATTTTTCCTATGATAAGCAGAATCAATTTTGCTACTATTATTTAAATTTAAATTCAACTGTTATCAGATTAAAAACTTTCATCTGGGGCTTTTAGCATACTTATTAAAATCATATTGCTCATAAACCTTACCTTCCTGAGTCCTTCGTCTTAGCATTAAACACAGATTTAAAGACTTTGCATTAGTGAGAAAACAGTAATAATTATCTAAAGCTGTGTCAACAGTCTTTGTTACTAAAACAGAGATTGTTATATTTGTCACTTTCTAAGTGGAAGTGATTTTTCAAGAAAATAAATGCTGGGCCTTAGATGGGATTTTTTTCCCTCCTATTTTAATCTCTTCTTATGAGAACCTCTGCTTCTTGTCTTGTATGTTTTAGTCTTTTTCCTTCAGCATATTGTTACTTTCATTGGTACTTGTACTATTGAGGTGTGATTTTCATCCCTGTGCTGCCATATTTATGTCAGGCAGAGATTTTCCTCTGTAACCTTTGATATGAGCATTATTTAATCAAGTACATTAACTGAAAATAACTCTAACCTGTTTGGGCACTGGATAAATATAATAACCACTTTGGTAAAAAGTTCTGATTGAGAATCTGTTTTATTAATGCATGTGTCTGTTGAAGATTAATTGTCATGACAGTACACTTAATTTTTAAATGCCTCCTAATTTTTGTTGCAACCAAACTGGCAATAAAAGTGACCATATATCTATCTAACATGGATAACTGCATTTTCCACACAAAGAAAAACAACCCCAGAAAATACCCTTTTCCATAACAGATTTTATCTGCCTACTCACCCTCACTTTAATTACCACTCGTTAGTATATTCTTCACTAATATTTCTTACAGGTTCTGTTTATAATTTTGTTCTTTCACAGCACTAGTAAAATGGAATTTAGAGTCAGGAAATGCTAATTAACAAACAAGCCCTCCAAATATGGAGGAAGAACAGCTGTCAACTTGTGTATTGGTTTGGCACAGCCTAGTTTTTGGTAGACAAAAAGGAACGTTTCACTAGATCTTATTAACTTTCAGGTTTTTGTTTATTGAAAAAAATAGGTAAAATAATTTCCTCAAATAATTTTCCTTCAGTTTCACTTCCAAAATTTAAGAAATGCTATTATTCAACTCAAGATGGCAAATGTTAGAATAAGCAACATGACAACAAGAACTCTGAAGGGCATCTACATAACTTTTTACTACTATTTAAATGAAAATGGCCTATCAAGATTTTCTTGAGAGAAAAGACTGCCAAAACTGAAATATTATAACAACTGACTACAAAACTATAGAAAGTTAGCACTTCATAAAGAATTTCAAGTCTTGTCTAATGGATAGCACCAGTCTATCCACTTGATGCACAATCTGGCTCTTTATTTCAGTTAGAAAAAAAAAGTATTTTTTATTTCTAAAATAAAAAATATTTTTTTACACAGCAGATGTTCAGAAGAAAAGTTTGAGGGGTTCTTTTAAATCAATAGGTGTAATAGTCATATAAAGCACCAAATTTTCTAGGAAAATTTTATAATACTCATTATCCAGATCAACCAGTAAGTTTTTAGTAATTTTGAAAATTAGGTAAATATTTCTTTCCAGAATGAAAGATAAAGAACATGGGTTTAGTTTTAGATTAACTATAGTCTAAGGGCATATATAATATTACCACTCTAAATCTAATTAACAAATTGCTGTTAATTAAGCTTTCCAAAGCTGTTTTTCCCAACATATGGGGGGATACTTTTCCGTAATTGAACACATCAGTCCTATTTAGGGAATATAAATGACAAGCTAAAAAAAGAATATGCTCTCAGTCTGTTTCTCTACATGAGCAATTATTAAATTAGCATTGTAAATTTTCATGTTTTGCAAACACATAATGGGAATTCCCATATATAAAGTAATCTTATTATATCATTTGAATACAGCCTTGTATTTATAGAACAAAAAATGAAATAATTGTCTGTAGCTCATAAATGAATAAATAAAACACATTTAAGAAAAATGTAATGTACATTTAGCTATTCAAGTGATTCATAATGTCTGTATATCATTGGTGTTACCTCACTAATTATTATAAGTTATTATTTAAAATTTATTTTAGCTGACAGCTAGTTCAAAAGATTTCAGTTTAAGAGCTTGAAAAACTCAATGGCAATTATTCCTAATACAGGTAATTAACTATGTAGGTGGCAGTATAAATTAACTCAAATTAGGAAAACACTATTTGCTAAATCTTAGACTTTTATTACACTCTGAAGCAGTAAAAATATATTACTTATATGCAACACTTATAGAAACCTAGTCTGATGCTTTTAAAACAATATAATTATCTAATTTTAGATCTTTCCTTATTATAAAATCAAAACCATTTTGTTTGGTCTGTTACAGTTGGAAGGGCTTTACATTGATATGAAGAAAACCAGACTCTACTGACCGTAATGTATCTAGCCAACCACTTGTATCACCTATTGTTCACATGCTTCTGTCATACAGAACCTCCAGAAATCTTCATGAGCCAGTTAAGAGACCAAAATTTTACTGGAGAGCATAACTGTGATTTATGGGTTTGTATACAACTCCTTTTCTGTGAATCAATAGCTTATTTAAACCAATAAAATAAACAAAAGGATTTGTCATATTGACATGTTTCTTGAGTAGCGTGATGCTGTTACCATAAAACTACCAGACCAGAAAGCCACAAAATTTATATTTAATGTATAAAACTTATTTTTCCTATTTAATGGAATCTGATCTTGAAAGAGGTTATTTACTATATTTCTTGTTCTTGTGTTACAACACCTACATAACACATCTACACTGAGATTAAGAATTGACAAAGTCAGACTAGCAAAAATATTGTTCCTACTGCTAAGTCAACAAACAAAAAACCAGTCATAAACTCTCATTGAAAATGCTATATTTGGGGTAAAAGCAGTGTCAAAAAGTACTGCAACTACTCAGCTAAGGGTGTTTGGTTTTACAGATCAGGATGGATATTTCTAGGTAAGTGTATCACCAACCATACTCACATTATTTAGAGACCATGCATACACTTCTCTGTACAGAACCTCCTCCAGAGGCAGCCCATGACCATCAGGTGTGGCCAATTCCCCCTAGCTCTGTGCTGAAAGCCTCCACGCCATTCACTTTCTGACATTATGAAACTCTGTGAAGCCTTCACCAATCTTTACAAGTGCAACAGTCCATTCCAGTCTGTTTCTAAATATAAACATTTTCCCTATAATAATGGTTAAATGGTTAGACACAATTAGGTAAATGAGTCTACAGTGCCCTTCATCTTGATGCTACATCTTCACAATATATTTAAAAACCATTTTACAGCTGCAATTGGAATATCAACATTTATGGCATGTCACAATTATTACTGTGAAGGGTTTTTTTTAGCAAGACTACATATTCACAAAAGGAAAAGTAACAAAAAGATGTATTTTCACATTTCATCATCTTTTTTATCACATTAAAGTTTCAATTTTTGACTTACCCTATTGTAGGTGGTTCAGAACCTTCTATTTCCAAATAATCATATTTTTCTTCCATTTGGAAATCTGTAAATATGAGTGAGATAGTATCACCAGGCTCTGCCACAATTGTCCATGTGCAATCTGCATTATTATGATATTCATTAGGAAAGTTGGGGCTCGAGATGATTCCACTTGATCCTCTCATAGTTCCTCCACAAGCATCCTCAGCTGTAAAAAAGAAAAAAAAACCAACAACATTAAAATCACCCCTTAAAAATGTATACTTTCTTTCTGAGAATAGAAATTCATTACTGTTTAGGTGAACAATTGCTTAAAATTTTTTAACATGCTTGACTTGGAATTCTGCTCCGAAATGAGGGTGCTAAAAAAGTAATTGCTTCAAGTTACCAATTACTTAAGGATGATTATTCTTGTGCCAGCACATATTTTTATAATTTACTATATATTAATAAGTATAAATTTTGATTAGCATTGTTTCAATTTACACTAGCATGCAAAAATGTCACTATTTCTTCTTTTGCTTTAACCAAAAATACTTTCATGAATCAACTTGAGTTTAATCCCTATCATAAACAGTCTGACACATGAAGTGCAGTAGTCACGTTATACTGAGAAAAGAAGCATGAAAATCTTACACATTATATACCAATTGTATTGTCATATTTTATTTTAGTGAGTATCTAGTCATAAGGTTTAGTCTTGAGAAATCATTTTCTCATTTTCAAACAGCTGATCAGTTTTCAAAACAAAGCCATTCATGAGTGATTTCTTAATGCCAGATGCAAGATGCTTTCACAATTAAGATGTTTACATCAGTGTAATAAGTTTTAATAATCAAATATTTGCAATTTTACCATAGGAATAAATTTGTCATGTCATATGAAACTGTGAACTATTTGATCAATTATCACAATGATTTTTTTTTTTTAACAGTGCTCTAAAACCAAAATTACTCTATTTTTTAGCACGTGATCTTAGACTGGATATACCAGGAAAACATTGGATATTCACAAAATCAGTTCTAAAAGAACTTATTCTATGATGAAACAATTCTCAAATAATTGGTGTTCTGTATCTTTTTTATTAGTAGCATATATATGCCTAATAACTCAAAAATTACTTTTAAGGATCTTATGTTAAAATTATTTCTGTGAGCTAATAAAATTAATTGTAAATTTAGTGCTTTTTCTTTCAAAAATGGAAATATCTTTCAAATAACTTGAATGGAAATACCATATTGCATTACTTATTCAGTTTATTACCCAAATGTTTGGAGCATATTTGAAGGTCATTTCTGCTCAATTAGAGTGCTAGTATGAATAAAATTTGCCTCAGAGTCTGAAAATCCAATCAATATTGATGAAAAACGAATGATAACGATAGGAAAAAAAAACCCCAAAAAAGCAACTTTAAGGCGTATAGGATCACAGAACAAAAAGTTTAAAGAATTCTGACACACATAATGGCTCACTTCTAACAGAAAGAAAAAAATTCATGACTTTCTTACAGCAGTTTACAAGTTTAAAATACCAGGTTTTGTCTTTTAAAAATTCTGCTAAATTATGCCATGGCCAGATTAAAAAAACAAAACAAAACACCCAAACACAAAGTAAAAACATATTTCAAATGTATTCCTACTAATTTGGCAAAGCACTTTGAATCTACTAAATATAATAAAACTGAGAAACCTCATCACATCACAGATTCTGGCCCCATACTGTGAAAGGAATAAAAAAAAATATAAATAAATAAGAATATAATGTTTTCCTGCATTACAGACATTCAGAAAAATAATTTTAAATTGCTAATTTACAGTAGCAAACTTTCCTACTGTATTGCAGAATTCATGTTCTGCTTTTCACAAATTAATTATAGAGAAATCTATCTTAGTTCTGAGAAATACAACAAACTGTTTACTAACAATGTTGCTATAGTATACCAAAACTTAAAAAATTAGTGTGGCACTGTTTAAAAATATGAACAATACCAATGAGTGTACAGTTTATTCTGAGTCACAGTTGTTTAGGAATTTTTCCAAAGTGTGATTTTGCTACCATCAGCAAAATGGCCCAAACAAATCATCACAGTTTTTATTCTGATTCATGTAGCAAATTTCCTACAAATACAATTATTATCATCTACATTTAAGTGTTGCATATATAACCAAAAGCACACTCATCTTGGTGTATTGCAAGCATTAAAACAATAAATAACAGAATTACTGTACTGTGTTTTTATTTTCCTCTGCCTACAATATAATCTGCTTGGTTCAAGTTTTGCAATCAGATCCCCATAGGTAAAAGCTCCCATCTGTGAGAAGACTGAAAAGCATTATGCCCATGCAAATGTTTGGTGCCTTAAGTTGTGAAGACAGTATAAAAAAAGATTTGATTTTCAAGTAAATTGAAAAACACTGTTGACAGGAGTTCTACCACTAACTTCATAGTGTACAAGACCCTGACAAATTAAAGAAAATGTAGTCATTGTATTTTGTGCAACCTGCTTTTAGCACCCCTATTTCTATCACAATTGAAGCAGCATAATTTCTTAGATGTCAGCTATGAAATGTTGCAAATAAAAGAATAACTGGTGCGGGAACATTTATAAAGAGTAACAGTGGCTGATCTTCATCAATGTGCAACAAGCTCAGTAAGGAGATGTGAACAAGGAAGAGAGGAAAGATAATATTTGCTGTGATTTTGGTACAGATTCACAACAATCTCTTTCCCTGCCTTTCTGTAACTTTCTGAATTACCTCTAACAAACTACCAAGTTAGGAGTCCTCAAAGATACTTAAGGGCCTAACCCTCTTTTTCCATGGGAAAAGACAAGCCCTTTCATGGGATTGTCTTTGCTCAAGGACCACAGTATAATTGGTGGCTAAAGCAGCAGGATGGGGAAACCCAGTGTGTGCCTCAAGGACATTTAATCTGGGGGAAAAAATAATCTGTGGTGCAAGTTTTATGTTGCAGGGAGTAAAACAGCAGGAATAACATGAACCTATGAAGAATGAATTTTGTGAGGAGCAAGGACAGTGTGGCAGTGACCCGGATCTGGCTGGTGCTGGTGCCCAATCATCAAGTGTGATGCTTCTCCTTCATAGGCACCCATCCTGATGAATGGATCCCAAATCATGGACTATTTTTGAACATCTGGAGGGGAGGATGAAGTCCATGAAATGGCAAAATGATATCTCTCTGTGAAAGGATGGAAGATAGTAGTTAATGAGAATGCATTTATCTGTTTGTTGGTTATCAAGAGAATTTAAGGATGTAGTTATGTTGTGTGTGTATGTGCTGCATGTTTCCACACCCAATGCACACTACGATCACTACAGTAAAAATGTAGTAACTAAACAGCAGTAAAGCACCTAAATACCTTGAAAGAATTGTGTGCATCCCTATCCTTTTAATTTCCAGTTAGCAAAAATGAAGAAAAACACTCACAGAAATTGTGAGAAGACAACACTTCAGTTAAGACTTGATAGTCTGACATTGTTCAATTACAATTACATTGCTAATACTGATTTATTTCAAAATCTACTTTTAAAATTCATACTACATACTTTCAAATTAAATTGAATTGGTCATGTACTGGGAAATTTTATCCAATAGCCATTTTGCAAATGTGATATGAAGGCATAAATGCAAAACATACACTTACTGCCAAAATGTCATTTTCCCCAACATATTTCTCTGATCTTAACCATATGCTGAAAGGGGAAGTTTGTTCAAAGTGATATGCAAGAGGGGACTTGGCATTAAAAAGCTTTTCAAGGTATTATGAATTTAAATTAAGATCTCTGTTTGAATATGCATAAGGGCTCTTGTGCAGAGGGAGTATCACTGATATCATGATGAGTAATGATTATGAAAGTAATGTTTTGGGGTTTTGGTGTTTGTTTTTCTTTTTGTGGGCATAGATTGTTTCTATTTATGTTCATAGATACCTGCAGTTTCTTATCGCTCTTCTTTTTTTTTTTGCTTTTACAATCTTATGATTAAATGCCCATTAAAAAGAAGGAAAAAGAAGTGAAATGTCTACAACTTCAAATAATCTCCAGTGAAATCCGATTTCATCAAATTTTATCTTTTTTAATTCCTGTTTTGCTATTCACTGTTCATTTTTCATAATAAATTTTGAAAATATATTTCTCTACTTATGTCTTATTTAATTTCCTGCTTATTTTTGTAGCTTTCAGTGATACAATAATATTACATAAATATTGAACAGTAAAATGGATGATCAAAGACAGGCAATGTCATCAGTGATTTATAAAACATGCAAATTTGTGGATTTCATTGAGAATTCCATGAGATTGTATGGTAGATCAAGCTTTAATCTGATAAAATGATGTGATACACAATGTATCACATCATCTTATCTATCTAGATATTTATAGCAAACTAAACATTACATTTTCCACACATCCTATACTGCCTTCACAAAAAAAAAACCAGCTTCAATTTAGTTTCTTATTCTGTTTCTTCATTGGCTGTGCTACAATTGGCAGAATAGAAAATATACAAGCTAAAGTGAAAAGCACCTTAAAAAGTTAAACTCAGTTTTAAAGTCTGTAGTATTATGGTGTGATTATGAAACTTGCTAATGAGCACAGTAATAGATTACATAGGCACAAAAATATCTTTAGGAAGTTCTATAGGCAATGCCAGTTCCCTCTGCTTCCTCCTTTGCACAAACACTTGCTGCTTTTGTTTCCTGCCCACTTTTCTTGGAGAGTCTCTATATGTCTATTGCAAAACTCCAGCAGTGCCAACTGTTTTGCTGTGGCTCTGTGATTTTAATTATGTCATTCATCTCTGATCACATGTAAATTTGCAATTCTTGGGCTTCTTGTGCCACATTTGCTTGCGTACAGACAGTTGAGAGCTGTTTCTGGTCACCCCACTTCATCAAAAAGAGCACAAGGAAATCCCTCATCAGTCTGTTCTGTGTGTACTCTGATCCTCTGCTCCTCAATAAGCCTTCAAGCTTTGGTAAAGCCACAAAAACCCAGTGGACCTGGGTCAAAGACCTTCTCATTAGGATAGCAAGATCTTGCTCTGCTAAATAAAAACTAGCTCTTCAATGTAATGTTTAGAGTCAGAGATTAAAAGAATGGATCTGGACAGTATAGAGATCAGTGTCTATAGTATAATGTCTATTATATTTACTTTATATAATATTTTGATACATTCTAGAAACTCCAAAATAGAATGCAAGATAGATATATAAATATATAATATCTGAGAAACACTTATACGTTGACTTTTTCTACAAATCTATAGCAATGAAAATATTTCAGCCTTTCCTCATAATTTATGCACAAAGAATAACCCTACAGATTCTAGAAATTGAAATATAAAGATTAAAAAACATCCATCAACTGAAAATCTTTCAGGATAGCTTTGCAGAAAATTTTTCATCTTTGACTTACATAAAGTTCATCCAGCTTTTGAGTAGAGGGACACAAAACAGTTCTTGAGGACAAATGGAAGTCTTATTTTCGGTATCGATTTGTAAAACTCACAGATTTTAAATTCCAAATAAACACAGTGATGACTACAAATTGACACGATTCACATCCTCAAATCTCTCACTTTGCATTTTTGTGCTGTATACCAGTAAAATTTATACAGATTTGACAGCCAGCAAAAAATAAAAAAATCAAATAATGCATCTGTAGCTAAAGAGGTGAGGAGTTTAAATGGTGCTTGAAGATAGGTTAAACAGAATAAATTGCCTTCCCACCTACCACCGCTGAGCTGGAACCATAAAAACTACCTATGCCAGAGGAAAACACTGCAATATCTACACAGCCTGTGCCTGCCTGAAGGCCGGGATTGGGCAACACAGGGTGACCCATGAGGAAGGCAGACATGCACGGCCCAGGCCTGGCACTGCCCCACCGGCGCTGCGGCCTGGCCCCGCTGAGGGCAGCGGGCACCAAGGGCAGCAAGGGCGGCAGGGGAGGCTCAGCGGGGCACCAAGGGCACCGAGGGAGGCAGGGGAGGCTCAGCGGGGCACCAAGGGCACTGAGGGAGGCAGGGGAGGCTCAGCGGGGCACCAAGGGCACCGAGGGAGGCAGGGGAGGCTCAGCGGGGCACCAAGGGCACTGAGGGCAGCAGGGGAGGCTCAGCGGGGCACCAAGGGCACTGAGGGAGGCAGGGGAGGCTCAGCTGGGCACCAAGGGCACTGAGGGCAGCAGGGGAGGCTCAGCGGGGCACCAAGGGCACTGAGGGCAGCAGGGGAGGCTCAGCGGGGCACCAAGGGCACTGAGGGAGGCAGGGGAGGCTCAGCGGGGCACCAAGGGCACTGAGGGAGGCAGGGGAGGCTCAGCGGGGCACCAAGGGCAGCAGGGGAGGTAGAGCTGGGCATGAAGGGCACCAAAGGTGGCAAAGAAGGCACAGGGCGGCACCAAGGGCACCAAGAGCAGCAGGGGAAGACACGATTCTATGAGGACACAGCAAAGGATGAGGGACAAAGGAGAGCTGTGGGCGTTGTCCCCTCACCGCAGGTCGATGGCCAAAGGAAGGTGAGGTGTGGCAGGAGCAAGGGGAAGGGACAGATGGAGCCAAGGTGAAAGCAGAGGAAATTGCTGTTCTCTATGTGCTTAAGTGCTCTAACATCTTGTCTTCTTTTGTAAAACGCTTTTGTTACCTGGCAATAAATAAAAGTTCAGTGATATCCTAAGAGTTTCCCCTTTTTTTCCAAGGAAACGTCATGTTATGGGTGTTATTTAGGCAAGTTGGACTCTTCTGTATTGCTAAGAAAAGTAGCTGTTTTCTAGTAAATGGTGCACAGAGGTCTCATTTATTGTTGTTTATTCTATAAAGAAGGAAGGAAACATTTAAACACAAGTAAAGTCTTGGCACATAAAGCCACTACTTTGTCTTTTTTCAAAAACAAAACAAAACACAAAGAAAAAAACAAAACAAAACAAAACAAACAAACAAACAAACAAACAAAAAAGCCCCAAAGGGTGCAGCCTCCTGAACTCTTACCTATATATTTGGTTAAAAATGTACATAGAATTACTTTTTTAAATTTTCTGTTTTAGTAGACCAGGATGTGAAATTAGTGGATTAATTCACAAGATTTTTTTTAACAAAAATAACCAGTCTGTATATCAATCAACTGTGCCTTTACTGCTGTCTTCTGACAAAAAAAATTAATTACATTTTTTTGTCACATAAAATGAGCTTTGGGAAAAGATTAGTGTTTTTATCGCTTGCAAACCAATATAATTTAAATTAAAATATTTGGGCAGGCCTTGTATGAATATAAGCTCAACAGAAAAATATATAAAGATTTCTTGATAATCAAACTATTTCCTATTGCTTTGTGAAACAATAAAGCTTAGAAGCTCTGCAGCATTAAGATACTCATTTAGATTTCATGGTTCTCAACCCTAATATTTACTGTTTGAGTTGCTGAGGGGCAGAAGAAATAAGAGTAAATTCATTAAAAATGGAATAAAGAGGAAAGTAGAAATTACTTTACTTGATTGCTTCAACAAAGAAAAGGAAAAAAAATACCTAGAAGTAAATACATCAATTCATCAACTTGAAATTCAACTATTTTTATTTCTCATTATTTTTAATATCTACAGGGAAAAATGTCTTTTACTATGATTTATAAATGTAATTTTGTCTTTAAAACTTGTCTTTAAACCAAGCATGAAAAATGTGAAAGATGATAAATAACATAATACTTGAGATTTTAGAAATTACTGATGATCTCATGGATTTTGTTGGGTTTTTTTTCATTTCTTGAGATAAACTACATCAAACTATGAACTTGACAGTGGCTGATTTTTCACCTGGTTTTGCAGTTTTGCCTCTGAACCACAGAAAAAATATAATTAAATTATTGTAATTTAAAAACAAATATTTATGGAAATATATAAAATAATGGCAATGTTGTGTTTTAACCCACCTGGTAAACCTGTTGTGTTTTAACTCACAAAGCACCACACATCCACTCACTCCAAATGAGTAACTAAGTATTTGAAGTGGCACTTGTTTTATTTATCTGTTGATATTTTACTGTATAAAAGAAGTTTGTTTCTATTCTGTGAAAATCACGTAGTGGTGGTAGTCAGGAAGAATCCTAACCAGAGCACCCAGTGTCATCTGACAGACAGTGCCTGCAGAGAGGAAGAGTTAGCAATTCCTTTGGGATCAATTTACACCTCTTAGTTTGGAGGAGCTTCTCAGGATAAGAGCGTAGCTGGCAGGATGTGAAAGCCATCAAGAAAAAAAGGCACAAATGAACATTGTAGTGAGTTAGTGTGGCAAGATTTGGTATCAGGAGGCTGCAGAAGTGGTCTCTGTAGATGTCAGGGGCTGTCTCCATGGAGCCAGTTCCAGGATGCTCCAAGGTGGATCTCCACCATTGTAAAGCTGAGGCAATTAGCAATATTGGTGGTGCCTCTGTGGTAACATATTTAAGAAGAGGGGAAAATGTTGTACAGCAGCAGACAGGGAGACAGAGAGAGAGGGAGGTGTAAGAAAAATGAGAGATTCAAACTTGAAGACACCAAGTCTAGTGAAGAAGAAGAAGGTATTTGTGGTGGTTTGACAGGAAATGTGTTTTTTGGGATGCTGTGTTTTGGGCCAATGGATATTCAGGCTGTAATATTGGCATTTAACCTGGCCATTTATTAAAGCCTGAATATCCATTGGCCCAAAACACAGCATCCCAAAAAACACATTTCCTGTCAAACCACCACAGTATTATAGGCTACAAGTGCAAAAGTTCCCCTGTACCTGGTGAAGAAGACCATGGTGATACAGGCTATATCCTGGGAGCTTATGTTTGCCTGGAGAGGGTGTGAAACTTACAGCCTTGGAAATAACTGCCTTTAAAGACAGACTTGAGAGGTCTGTTAGATTTGATAACCTCTTGTGGTCCCAAAATATGTTCTCCTATCATTCAATACAGTTATCCTATGATAGCTTCAAGATAGAAACATAACATCCAAGCAAATTGAAAAACTAAAACAGTGAAGAACTTGTATTGTTTGAATTCACTTCATATTTTTTAAATTTTCCTGCACATAATCTAGTAGAACACCTAGAGCAAGAACAGGAGAAAGAGAATACCTCCTTTGTTTTATTTTCAACTCTCTTGACCTGATTAAAAGTTGTATTTTTTTTCCTCAGAACAGGTGCACTATTTTAAGTTTTGCACGATTCAATGGAGAATGGATTTCAATGTGTACATCTTCAGTTATTTTAATCTTAGCTTTAAAAATGTTGGAATGAGACCACTTCAGTGTCTAAACCATCAAGCAAGATTTCATACTAATTTTTCTGTGTTACATTCAGTATAGAGCTTTAGAGGCATAACACTTTCATTGTCTAGTCCTTTGAAACTTCTGGCCTGATGACAACTGGATTACAAGGAGCATGGATCTTAAAATAATTTACTTTTATGAACTGAAGAAAAAGGCAAATGTTCATCAAAATTTCTTCCTAAAATGTGCAATTCCATATGCTCATTTTTGTAAAACCTCTAAACAACAGGCTGTATTCTTACCCAACACTGTGCAAAATAAGAAGCACAATTTCTGTGGCATATTTGTGATCTCTTTACTTCTGTAAAGTTACATTTCTATAAGAATTTGTGTTTTATTGCATTATAAAATCCCTAAATGATGGCAAAATGTTTCAGAGTCAAGAAGGTTTCAGAGTCAAGATTTCTGTAGTTGCTTAATTATGCAGAGACTTTAGAATTCAGCACTCCTGAATGTGAACTGTGACTGCTGCTTCACCAGAAGAGAGAAGCAGGACTTAACCTCTTCTGAAGACATTTTCTCAGCCAATTTATGACTGCTTTGGCAGCTCTGTTACCTTATTTGCCAAAATTTATCAAACTTAAATTAAGTCTGCCTGCATTTGAAAAGTTCACAGAGACATTCAAATTTGGAAAACTAAAATCAGAACTGGAAGGAAAAGATTTTTACACCACAGAAGCATTTAGAAATAGGAGTTTCAGTGTTCTGCTTGAGTGATGAACAAAGTTTTTCAAGTAGAAGTTGAATATATCTTCTTCACTTTAGCCAGTAACACTCTCATAGACAAACTGATAAAGTATGGGGTAGTGACGAGTCTGTGATGTGTGTTGAAAAGTGACTGAAGAGCTGGGAGGTGAAATGAATGAAGGGTGGTGAAATGCAAAAAGCAGCATAATGTCCAGACAGAGACCAGTTCCCTTGCACCTGGAGCACTGAATCCAGTGATAGCTCCCCAGTATGAGAGACATGGACAGAGTCCCACAAAGAGTAAAATTATTCAGGGACTGGAGTTCCAGACATACCAGGGAAACTGAGAATGCATGTTCAGCCTGGGGTAGAGAAGGTTCAAGGGGAATCATCAGTGCTTAGAAATACTTGACAGGGAAGTGAAGAAGATGGAGACAGACTCTTCTCAATGGTACAAAGAGAAATAACAAGAAAATTTGGCATAAATTGAAATAGAAGTAATACAGTTCAAACTCACAGTTCAAACTGTAAGGTTGATTGAATACTCAAACAACCTGTTTGAGGGTTGTTCAGGGAGGCTGTGGGATCTCTATCCCAAGATACTCAAAATTCAACTGGACATGGCTCTGATCACCCCAGTCCAGGTGGCCTTGCTCTCCATGGGGGGACTTGAACTAGATTATATTCAGAGGTGCCTTCCAGCCTCCGATACTGTCTTTGTGATTCTGGGAATACTGTGCTCTCTCCTAGGTCTGAGTACAGTAAGTGAGTACAGTGAGTGAGTCTGCACTGAGTACAGTGCAGACTGCAGAAAGCCATGGAAACCAGGATATTGTAAACACAAATTGATTGTCACAAGTCTTGACATTAGCCACAGATCAATAACTTTCAGACCAATACCAGAAAATAGAGGAAACGTGCATAACGTGGGTGACTGTGGACAGATCTGATTTCCTGCAAAGACTCTTGCCTGCAGAGATGTGCTGGAAATGTTTTAATTCACCCATATGAAATTGCATAGAAGCAAAGTGCCCACAGTGGAACTGCTGTGTGTTGAAGCCCAGCCACTGCACTAACACCAGCACAGAGTGGCTGGAAGGACTATTGACTTCTGTTGATGTAGCCAACATCCACTCTGGAGTGGTGATCACAATGTACATCAGTGTGAGTAAGGTAAAAGCTTTACCCTGTCACCTCTGTTTCCTCTGATCTTCTACCTAAAAGATTGAGCTCTGGCAAGTACATTTTTCAGTATTCCTTTCCCACCATGAGAAATTTCACAGTGAATATATGCACTTACACATACACATACACATACACATACACATACACGTTTTTTAGTATCTGTGCTTTTTGTCCCTTCAACATGAATCAAAAAAGTTATACATAATGGTTCTTTTAAAAAGCCTTGAATTTAGAGCCATTGAGGCCTACAATATATATCCTTCTTACTTTACACATAATTGAGTCAACAGGTAGTCATGGCATCTTTGGAGCCATTCTGGTTTATGATAGAAATCCAAAACATTAAAGATGTGTGCTAGAAGTCATTATAGATCTTTTTCCTGGAAAATCATAATGCATGTCTAATAGTCAATTTAAAATCTCAGGTTGGTGTCCATTTTACTGCTTCAGATTTAAAACATGATTCAAATCATGGTCCAAATGTTCATCTTTTATTTTCATTAGCTTGGTCTCAGCTTTTGAAAACTTGAAAGATTCAATTGCCAGGAGTTAAAACATATGCAAAATCTTGTAATAATGACCTTGTGAAAAAAAGCAATGTAACAGAACTGGGCTAATCATAAATTTAAAAAAACCCATGCATCTTTTTAGTACTGTTTTCAAATAAGGATGCTGCAATACATTTGTTGATATTAAGAGTCACAGCACTCTGAATGACTACAGCTGTTACAGACACTTCCCAAAATGAAACAGAGCTGAGTTGAAGAGCAGGTATTTAGAGATGCAGCAATCTCACAATTAAAACTGAGGTCCCTGATGACAGATTTTGTAGTAGATCACCTTGCTGAAATCAGAATTCTGAATTCTGAAAAAGATTCTCTTTATTGCCATATTCATCCTTTCTTCCCCTATTAACTCTCTAGCAGGATATAGATTCAAGTAATTGTTTTATTTGGGTCTTTAATCATTATCTTGTTGCAACCCTTCTACCACTGGTAGGGACACCTCCAAAATACAAGACATGGAAGTATTTTGCTTTATAAATTCTATCTAACTAAGTTTAAAACTTAGCCAGGGTTAAAAAAAAGCTGAATATGTATGGTTGCTGTCAAGCTACTCTCCTGATAAAGGCAATTAAAATCGGTATACTGATATTATTTGTGATAAATATTTATTGGTAGCATGTTAAAAATGAAATATCATATTATCATGGAATCATGCTATTGAAGTGCCTAGACAAAATAAATATCAAAAGTAAATCAGTATGAACATCTTATCTCAATATAAGCATCTTCATACTCTGACTCCTGTAGCTTGAGCTGAGGTCTATTACGAGCATAAATTAAAGTGTACTAATCAAGATATAATTATTTGCTTACCTTGACCCCCAACTAAAAGCACTAGAACTGTGTAGCCAATCTAGCAGCATAACAGTAGTACCTAAGCATTTTTGTGATGTTCTATCACCACAGAGAGACACAATACCCAAGAGGCTTTGAAAAGTATGTGAGTGGTTCACCAAAGGGACAAGGTTGTTTGTAGCTGCTCATAGGAGACATCCTTATAAAAAACCTGCAATGGGCTGTCCTGTCCAGTCCATTATATGAGAATGGCTGTCAAGGACCTGTTTTCAAGACCCTACACCCTGATAAATGCATGTGGACATATTTATATACATTCACTTGTAACACTTCTCATCCAATACTTGGTAGATCACACTGTTTATGAAGATGGTGCGATGTGATGTGTACTGCTGGATTGATTTGCAATTCCATCTGGACCAATGGCATTACACAGGATTTGCTAATGCAATGTTTTTACTCAGTAAAGGAAGGTATTTAGAGATAACATGAAGAAAAAATCTGAGTTCAGCAGACCAAATTTCTATCAAAAGAATTTTAAAATATTAATTCTAAAATGAGTTGGCCTTTAATGTCATGCTGACACAAGGCAAATACCATTTCTGTGTCTGGACACCTTCAGTGAAGTAACAGCACAGAAAATCAACAAGAAAATACAAAATGGCTGAGGAACCTCGTGCAATTAATTGGCTGCAAAAGTATTTGCATCAAGTGACAATTCTCAAAGCACACAATGTAAAAATACAGTAATAAAATGCATAACATGCTATTTTCATCGTGATGACACTGTAACAGTTAGAATCAAAGAAAAACACATTCCTTACATTATAGCATAGACTACCTGAAAGTTAAATAATTCAACAACAGCATAAATTATTGTCATATAAATTAAACATTATGCTTAGGAGAACACAGTGCATATGATTACTTGTATAGCAAAAATGCAAAAGAAGCCCTGAACTGCACTGTTGAGACTTGATGCTGAATTGACTATACAATCACTAAGAATTTCAGATTGTCTTCTTCCTTCTCCAGCACCTCTTGAATCTTTAGCTGGGCTTTTAGCAAATTTAGCAGTAGTGACACATTCTGAAAAACTTTGCTAAATTTTTCATGAAAATAGGCAGCTAGATAGATGTAAATTACTAGTCCCTTTGCAGAATTCACACAATGGAGAGCAAATACAATCATGTTATTAGGCAATGAAAATTCACAGAAGGGAAAGGACTAGCAAGCCAATTTTTTTTTTTTTTTTTTTTACAGCTGACCACCACAGAAAATAAAGATTTTCACCTTGTTTTTTTTTTCTTTGTTTGTTTTTGGAGAGTTAGATAGGAGTCTGAAGATAGCTAAGTAATTTTATTACTTTAGATTTTAAATGTTAAAAAAAACCCTTGATACTTGCAACTCTATTATTTACTTTTATCATATATTCTAAACTGATTTGGTTTCTACAAGTGATTGCATTTCTCTGTATCTACAATAACCTCTGCTAAATGAGGATCAGTCCTAGAAACATAGAGTGGTTGGGTTTGAAGAGATCTTAAAGATAATCTAGTTCCAACCCCCCTGCCATGAGCAGGGGCACCTTCCAACCTGGGCTTATACACCTCCAGGGATGGAGCGTCCACAAATTCTTTGGGCAACCTGTTGCAGAGCCTCACCACCCTCGCAGTAAAGAATTTCTTTCTAATATTTCATCTAAGCCTACCCTCCTTCAGCTTAATGCCATCCCCTACTGTCCTATGGCTACACTCCCTTGGGGAAAGCCTCTCTCTAGCTTTGTTTTCATAGTCTCCTTCTAGGTACTGAGGACCTACCAAAATTATTACTATTTTTGAAGCCATGTTCTATTTACTTCCTACTCTACTCTCTAATGCAGAAATTCCCTATACTTCTGCAGAAATTAGTAAAAATTTAAGATCAGAAAGTTACACTTTTGAAATATTAAAACTTGTAGAAAATAAAAAGTACAGTTTTCAGCCTGTGGCATACAATTTCAAAAATTATAAAATAATAAATATGATTATAAAATAATAAAATATGATTAAAGTAAATTACCTCAAAAATAATATCACAAGACTATAAATGCATATAGCAGGTCACTATAGTGTTTATATAAATATATATTTATGTATTTTATTGGTAATTATGTTTTTATATGTATAAAAATGTACTCAGGACAATATCTTTATTATTTGAAATAAAAATGTGAAAAACTTATAAGACTATAGTTAGAATTTTTTAGCAAATATATAACATTCATTCAAAATGCAGTAGATTTACAAAGGTTATCTTTTTTTTAGTTTCTTTTTGGGAAAATGCTATACTATAATGAATGAATTTTTCCCTTGCCTCTTTGATGCAATTAGATTACTTGCCAATCAATCTGTTAATTTGTGGTCAAGATAATGTTCATGTTTGTACTCCTGACACAGTAAAAATCTTTATCTCCGTTCAACAAAGGGAAATGCACCGTTTTTGGCAGAACACAATACAGTGGTTATTGATAAATGAAGAGCAGCAGCCTCTAAATATGATCATATGTTGTTTAAAAAGGAAAGAAAAAAGAGAAAATAAAATACAGACTAATTCATATTCAAAAATTGGGTTGTTTATTTTTCAAAACAGAGTCATATGCATTCAAGGAAACATACAACTTGTTTTTGCCATG
This sequence comes from Molothrus aeneus, assembly GCF_037042795.1. NCBI lineage: Eukaryota > Metazoa > Chordata > Aves > Passeriformes > Icteridae > Molothrus > Molothrus aeneus. The sequence goes on along the minus strand of NC_089646.1, from coordinate 138,923,537 downwards.
GAGAAATTAGTTGCCAGTTGTATATATTTATATCCCTTTGTGCACCCTCTCCATTCCCCCAGATTTGACCTTCTCATTTGGTCCTTTAACAATACCCTATAATCACTGTATTGTTCTTAGTTACTATTTTATCTTCTGTCCCATACTTTATTGCAGTGACTTTTTTTTTTCCATTAACAGTTTCAAAATTGCCTGTTCCATTTCTCAGAATCTTCTTGCCTGCTGTATCTTGTGTTCTCTCATACTTCTTATTCATAGTCTGGTACTTCAGGATAGGTTTTTCCAGCAATTTCTTTCACGTTGCATTTGCAGTATTCACTTAATATATGGAACTGGAAATCTCATCTAATTTTCATATACGTATACACTAGACTTCTGTATTTGAGCTAGTCACCTTAGGCTCTTTCATAATCATTTATGAGAAATAGTCACTTTTACAGTGCGTCATATTAAAAGACCAGTATGAGTGTAAAGGGTCTGAATGACAAGGTTTTAGAACAAGGTGGGCTACAAGGATGGCTTCTGTGAGAAGCTCCTGGAAGCTTCCCCTGTATCTGACAGAGCTAATGCCTGCTGGCTCCAATGGCTCTTCAAGGATGAGCCCATTAGTGACAGTGATAGCACCTTTGGGATTATGTACTCAAGAAAGGCATAAAAACTGCAATTTTAGCTCGAGAAAGGTATGAGATCATGAGGGAAACCGCCCTGCACACAGCAAGGTCAGTTAAAAAGAAGGGGGAGAAAATACTTCAGACACCACAGCAGAGCTCTGTTGCAATCTGTGGTGAAGACCACGGTCAGGCAGGCTGGACCTCATGGAGGTCCCCAGTGGAGCAGATACTCACCTGCAGCCTCTGGAGAACCTCATGCTGCAGCAGGTAGATGCACCTAAGGGAGACTTGGCCCCATGGGAACCGTACTGAAGTAGGCTCCTGGCAGAACCTATGGAGAACTTCACACTGGAGCAGATTTGCTATTAGGACTTGCAACCCCGTGGGATATCCCACACTAGAACAATCTGTTCCTGAAGAACTGCACCCCATGGAAGAGATCTGTGGTGGAGCAGTTCATGAAGAACTTCGGCCTGTGTGAATGACTCAGTCTGGAGAAATTTTTTGAGGGCTCTCTCCCATGGGAGGGATTTCACCCTGGAGCAGCGGAAGAGTCTGAGGAGTCCTGCCCATGAGGAGGAAGAAATGGCAGAGACAATGTATGATGAACTGGCATCAACCCCCATTCTGTGTCATCCCTGCACTGTATTGTTGGAGGAGGTAGAAAAAATCTTGAGTAAAGTTAGGCCCAGGAAGAAGGGATGAGTGGGGGGGAAGTGTTTTAACATTTGATTTTATTTCTCATTATCCTACTCAGATTTCAGTGGTAATAAACTAATTTCCCCAAGCTGTGGCTGTTTTGCCTGTGACAGTAATCCTGACTGATCTCTCCCTGTTCTTATCTGAATCTATAAGCTTTTTGTTAGATTTCCTCTCACCTGCCCAGCTGAGAAGGGATAGAGCCAAGGTCAGCCCAACACAACAGGAGAGACAGAGGTGTACTGGACTGAGTAAAGCTGAAGGTTGCCACAGTGATTTGGGAGCTGGAGCTTATGACTAGAAGAGAAGCTGAAAAAAATAGATATGTTCAGGTTGGAGGAAAGAAAATATATGGGGCACTACTCTTGTCTACAACTTCCTAATGGGAAGGTACTGAGAACATGGAGTCAGTTTCTTCTAAAGGGTAAATAGTGGAAAGGATGAGAGAGAATGAACATAAACTGAAAAGCGAAATTCAGATTCAATGTCAGGTAAAATAAATTTTCGATGATTGAGGTCAGACACTGGAACTTGGGCCCAGAGACAGTCTCTAGAGACATTATCTCCATCTTTGAAGATACTGAGAGTATCAGTATCAGGCCCAAGCAAATTACTGTAGTTGACCTTGCTGTGGACAGAAGGCCTCCTGAGGCCCCTTCCAACCTACATGATATCACAAATCTATGATTTCTTTTAGCAGAGAACATAAGATGGACCATAAGTTGTTTATTCTCTGTTGTGGTCTTAAAAATATAGAAATGTAGTGAACATGTGGACTTCTATATTGAAGATGCTTGGAGAAATCTCTCTCATCCTGGCTATTCCAAATCAAGCTAAACACCATTCTGCTTTGTAACTTCACTTAAGTTGATAGTACAGGAGACTGAATAACTCTTTGGTCATCTAACAATATACCTAAATACTAAAAATTTTGAGAACTGCCGTAAAATGAATTTAAAATGTTACATGGTTTTTAATGTAAAGTAGTCTTATAATATAAAAACGAATTATCATGAGAAGAAAGGGACATTTGAGAAATGGAATAAAAAACCAAACCAGTCTTACTTAAGTTCTATGTTTCAAAGACCCCAGAAGAGAACATGATACTTCTATTAGTAAGATAACAGTTTCATTTCCATTACAAAGATAGATTTAACAACGTATTTACTGCTGTCCTGTTAAATGAATATTTCATTAAAATGTTTTCTCATCTAAACATTCTATTTTTGCAAGTATGATTTCTCTGCAGTTGTCAACGAACATCTCAATTACATACACAGTTCAGAGCCCAGAGGAAATGTTTAAATGCAAACATTTCAGTCCAAGAAAGAAAACCCACCCTCTAAGTGCTGGTATTCTTTAAGAGTTATGGAAATTCAGATATGGAGGAAGCAAGTTACTAGGCTGATGTAAGTCACATGCCCATACCATATTCCTCTTGCTTTTCTTTTTTTTTTTTTTAAAGCTACTAGAAAAAATGAGCATGACAGAAAAATAGCAGTCTAGGTCACATTTCTCATTCACTCTCAGTAAATGAATAGTCATATCCTCTTAATGTAAAACTGCCTAAAATTAGAACAGCAGCTTAAGATTCACAGAATTTCAGAACTTATTATAGAAAGGAATATATTCCATTTAATGAGGGGATTAAATGCTTTAATTTATTGCACAATTTGAAATGCAATGCTCATGCACAACACAAACTACCTAAAAAAAAAAAAGAAAAGGGGACAAATCAGAGAAAGACAGGACTTTTTTGAGTCTTTAATAATGTTCTTGTTTCCATGGAAACCCTGCCAGTGTGCTGGATAGACTCCTCTAGGGAGCTGGTGATCACATAATGCTTCCTAATTGTTTAGCAACAACTTGTTTTATTTTTCAAGTATAGATCTTCACTTAATACCACACGTATATTGCCAAAGGATACAGGATAAGTTTTGTGAAAAGAAGAACAATACAACATGAAAGTACACTCACTACACAGAAGGACAAGGTAATGTTTTTGGTTGACTTACACAAACTCTACTCTCACATATTAAATACATTAAAATTTATGTAAGAATATTTAAAACTAAGAAATTAAGTAATATAGATAGAAAGCAATCCAATTTTTAAGAAGCAATAGAATATAAAAAGGTTCCAAGTGACCCTATAAAAACTTCCTAAATCTATTCAAGCTGAATTGCACCCAGCCATCTGACACATTTGGTATCCAGGCAATCTATGCAAAAACTGCAGCTTTTATTTTTTTTAATAGAACCTCAGTAAGAATACTCTCTTCCATCTGAATATTTAGTAGAAGAAATAATCTGCATATACACATATGCATGTAAAAAATTTTAGATTTGTTTCCTGTATGGAATACACTGCATCATACATTCTGAACCTAAAATCTCTGTCAGTGGATTTGAGTCTAAAACATGGCCCATACCACCTCTGCAGGCACTTGCACATAGATGTCTGAGGCCTGTGCCTTGAAACAGGGCTATCCTGAGTTCCTTTCTTTCTTCTTTTGGGGTAGCCTGTGCATTAGTCTTATTCTTAGGTGAACTTTCATACTTGTCCTCATCAGCCAGCTCTGCAAAACAGTCTTTGGAGTCTCCTAATTTTCAGATTCTCCATAAGGCTTCAGTTTGCATAGGCCTATTTTGCTTGTCAAATATTTGCTCACATTAAATACTGTAATTTTTTTTTCTGGAGTTTCTAATCTGTAGTTACAAAATAATAAATTTCACTGAGGTTTGCAGCCTCTGGGCAGGGGCTGTTATGAGACCTTGAAAATTGTGTGTTGGCTGTTTACATACCTGCTAGACTTGACTGTGACTTAATCAGTTCATTTTTCTTCATTTGCTATTTGGGTTTGCTTTAGACTTTGATACAAAGATGAAATGGTAGTTTAACAACGTGAAATCTTTGGAGGTAACTATGACAAATGTTATAATTAGACATGAACAGTTTATCTTCAGAACTCCCTAAATAGATGACAGGGAGAGAAACAAATGCATTTTTGTCCCAGAATTCCATATTCTTTCCTAAATGTACAAGTTATATGATAGACATCATTAACTTCATGAAGTTTGTTCATTTGTAGGATTTAATGCTCATATTTTTATCTTCGCTTTTTACATATTTTTTATAAACGTGTCTAATATTTATCCACAAACTGAAAGCTTTTACCAAACAGAGATATCTGATCAGTGTCCAGAAATAAATGTATTCTTTTAGCATGCTAGAGTTGCTTATAAATTTCAATCTATTCTTCAAGTGTATCTAAATATTGATGACAAAGCTCCTTGCTAGCAGCTTCTTTATTTGGACCATATATCTTTCAGTCTGTTACTCAAATGATTGTACAAAAATAAAGAAAAAAGTTGGATCTTTAGAAAGATTGGAAGAGTGAAGTACTGGGGATGATGGAAAAGGGAGATGTTAGTGTAATTATTTGTATGCATTTAGAAAATCTCTTAATTGGACCTTCTAAGTACTAGCCTAGCCAGAAAATGGCTGAAATGCAGTAGAATTTACTAAGCCTGCCAGCTCCTGTGCTGACATTGTGCAGATTATACTTTAATTTATTCTTGGACTAGAGGGCTACAAAATCACTATTGTCTGTAAACCATTTCCAGAGTGCTGGCACAAAGCAGATAATATGAAGCATTGGAATTTATGTCTGAGAGGAAATTATTTGGCTAATAGCAAGATCATTATAACATCCTTGTTCAAAATGGCAGGTAGTCTTACAAATAGCAGGGTAGACATGAAACACAAGCAAATATAATCCAAAGATACTTGAAATTAGAATGGTTGTAAGGCTGTATGCAAGAGCACAAAACAAACAGAATTAACATGCAGTGTCAGACTTAGCAATTCCTGATATATGGCACATATTTCTGTCTCTTCTATGCCCAAATGAACCTTTGGTCAAGCAATTTACCTAAGGCTCTAGATGGTGAGCAGTAGTATTCATAATGGAGAAACACGGCACGTAAACAGCAATGTGCTATCACAGACTGAAGAAGATACTGAGAAACCAGATTACCCTGTAGCTTTTCCAGTAAACAGAGCCTGGAAAAACTGTAAAATCATTTCCCTCACTGACAAAACTTAGAAATTATATCTGGAACCTTAGGAATTAGATTACTGCTATTGAAGAAATATTGTTTTTAAAGCAACATTAGCTTATGATAATTAAACCAGTTTCTTGCATTTCTTGTGGATACCTCCAGAGTTGAGAGGCAGAAATTTGATAGAATGAATGCTTGAAAACTACACTTCTGAAAGACAGATTTGTGCGCAGACGGATATCATCCTGGATTTACATACTCTTTTCCAAAATCATCTTAGGAGTTCTGTAAAAGGTAGGATGGAAAAAGGGACCATGGATCCAACATACAAAATTAATATAGATTTGTACTAAAAGGAAAGTCAAGTAGTGGGCTTCCTAGGTAAAGTCTTTGTTTACCAAAATAGCACATATATTACCCTTCCCAGTAGTACAGTATCTCTGTTGTAGCATAATCCTTTGAATCCCTTAATCTTTCCCGCTTCCTCTGTTATTGTTTTTTTGCCTCTTACCATCACCACTCAGTTCGCTGGAACTTGGGGAAGTGGCTGTAAAGGTTCCTGGTGGAAAAGAACCAGGGGGCGTTGGTTGGACAGTGGCTGAACATGATCTAGCAGTGAGTCCAGGTGGCCAAGAAGGTCAATGACAGTCTGACCTGTGTCAGTGATTGTGTGCTCAGCAGGACCAGGGCAGTGATTGTACCTCTGCACTCAGCTCTGGTGAGGCCACTCCTTGAATCCTGTGTTAAGTTCTGAGCCTCCCACTATAATAAAGACATTGAGAGGTTGGAGTGTGTCTGGAGAAGGGCTGGTGAAGGGACTGGAGCACAAGTCTGATGAGGAGCAGCTGAGAGAGCTGGGGCTGTTTAGCCTGGACAAAAGGAGGCACAAGGCAGACATCACTCTACAGTTGCCTGAAAGGAAGTTGTAGAGTGGTGGCTGTTGGTCTCTTCTCCCAGGTAAACAAGAACAAGAGATAAGACAAGAGGAAATTGTCTCAAGTTACAGCAGAAGAGGTTTAGATTGGCTATTAGGAAAAATTTCTTCATGTGAGCAGTTGTCAAGCTTTGGAATAAGTTTCCCATGGAGGTGATAAAGGGGCACAGACAGCAAGGCTTAATGATACCTATATACTGATAGAAATTTCTTTCAGGATAGGTCAGAAGGATAAATCTCTGTTCCAAATACTGTGTCAATGCATTGAGGCAAGGAAAAGTGATATTTTGAATAATCTCTCCTTACCCTCTCAACACATCTATGTTACATGGAAATTTCACCTTATGCTGTTTTTATCTGATATGTTGCAGGTTTTTACATAATTTCCTGGTAGCTTATGTACTATTTAAAATATGCTTAGTAACTAATTAGGCAGAAAGAATTAATAGTCAAAACTAAAGGCAATCAGCTGTAAGCTTGGCATGGCAAGAACATGGATATTCCCTTATATAGGTATATGATTGCTTTAAGGAGAGTCACTATTCAGAGGAAAAGTCAAATATCATGTTTGGAACATGTTAATGCTGTTTTTAACAGTAACAGACTCTGAAAGACTAGCTAAACATAGCTTAATAAACAGCATATTCAGTGGATAGCCTGACTAATGTGGAACCCTCCAAATCCCCTGAAAAAATGCCTGTGCTTCAAAAAATTCTCCAAAATGAGGCAGTTCTAATCTAGAACTCCATTAATATATTTTTATAATGTACATTCATTCAACATCAGTAAACTAATTACATTTTTTCTTGTTTTAGAAATGAGAGAAAAGCATTTCATTGAATATTCAAGATTTTTAATATCACCTTCCTTTAAAAAATAAAAAAAACTCCATAAAAATGTAGAAAATATTTGGTTAAAAAATACATTCCTGCTATGGTTCTTAAACTCTAAGATATATGAAACATATTTCCTTAGTTTCTTTTTAGCTTTTTAATGCTATTAGAATAGATGCTTAACTCAGTGTCTGTCCAATGAGACTACTTGCATAGTTAAACTTTGTGGAAATCTAAATTCATACACTTACCTACTACATAGTTTAAATATAATATGGTAGTTTAATTTCCAAATACAAAAAGCTAGAAGTGTAGTGGAAAATTCTTACTGATGAATAGAAATAACTTGCTTACAAATGTCTTCAGCACCTGTACTTTTAGGAAATTATGAATGGATAGGTTCACCACAGAAAAGCCATTGGATACTACAATAAACTTTTCAGAGTGTAGAAGATCTGAGTCTTAGATGCAGTTTCTTTATTCTTACACAAAATGAATGGTTAAATTGTCTTCCTGAAATGTTTGAAATTCAGTCCAAGGAGTATGGTATACTATGCCCAAGAATATGGTATGCAGTGTACTCTGGTCTCTTTGATAATTACAGCGCTTAAAATAACAGTCTGAAATGACTACGTATGGGAAAATTAACACCTGGTTTACTAAGGTTTTTTGGACAAACAGAAAAATGTGTCACTATTGGGAATGAAGTGGAGAAAAATAATGCAAAAATCATTAAGATAGTTGGTGTTTTTTCTCTATGTTGCTAATGAACTGAGTATATCATGTGCAAACAGCTGCATCAGTAAAGGAATTTCGGAGGGACTTCTTGGTTTAAATTTAAGAGAGTTATCCTCAGCACAGGGAAGGAAATGCCTTTTAATTGGTACCTACAGAAGTAAAAAGAGCAATATTATAGTAATCAGGTTGTGTCTCAGATATTTAATGAAAATATCTAATTTGTTATACCTTTTATCTGATAATTATAAGGGATTAGAAAGTGTAATGAAACATGCCTTACTGTGTCAACTATACATGACGGGAATATCCAGCCACTCTTCCAGACAGCTCCAGATGAAACAAGATCAAAAGGGGAGGACCTTGTTCTACTGATATAGGATTGTCAGAAGGAAAAATAGGTGAAAGGAACCATGAACATATTTACCATATGTTGAATCTATATTTTATTTTCTGATTATATTTGAGTGCATCTCTATTAAAAAAAAAAAAAACAAAAAAACAAAAAAAACCCCAAAACAAAACAAAAAAAACCAAAAAAACAAAAACAAAACAAACTGCTCGAGACTGTGATCAAATGTTAAACCTGTAATAACATGAAAAACAGTTCCCAAAAGTGCCATCAAACTGTGTAAGACATATGAGGCTGTGTTTAATTTAAGGCAAGAGTTTACAGATTCAGAAAGCAAGTAATAAATTTGCAAAATGGGAGTTGAAAGACTCTTTTAAGAGGTCTCTTTAAATAGTAGGAATTTTTCCACAGACACACTTATAGCTGTTATATAGACTTCTTTTTCTTGCACAATTCAAGCTTACTTGACCAGCACCAGTAACCTGCAAAAGAGGATAATGGAGTCACCATGCACCCAAACATAAAGAATAACTGGTTCTACTGGGGCTGCCTGGAACCTTTAGAAAGAGCAAATGGTTGGCAAGTACTTTGCTGACTTAGCTGTATTTAAAATGCAGCTATTATTCTTCTGCAGTTATTAATCTTATACTATGACTAATGCATAACTGCATGTTATCTGGAAAGAACTGACTTCTCTATCAGGGAATTAGGAAAGGGAAAAACCTCTCATTATTGTACTTGAGAATCCAGAGAGCCATTTATTGTGCTGTCCATTCCTCTGCTTTCTCCCTTCAGTGAAGAAGTGCTCTTAATCCATTTGCTGTACTATTTATAGGTGATAAACCCTAGCTCAGTGAATATCAGTCACTTTATTTTGATTTACTTAGGTGATGGAAGCCTAGTGTTTGTTAATGATTATAAAATTTTACTTCAGTCTTTGGTGTTCCTAGTGAACACCTTTATAAATCTTGAACTGAACACTTTATAAATTCTTGGTGTATGGATAATATACACAAGACTTGGATAAATGGCAGAAACTCTTTAAGCTTTCATCTCCAATTAAAATAAAATTCTAGAATATTTGCTCATGAAGTTACAGTCATTATTGTTATTAATAAATCTCTGCTTTTTAAGTCAGGTTCAGATAAACAAATGTAGAAAAAATGTTTAGCATTCTTTCAGTTTGACATGAAGCAACCACTACCTCAGCATTTTCACTTGGTGTTCAAAGATGCAGGAGGAATAAAGCTCCAAATATTGCTTTTTCAGTATTTGTATTAAATGAAATAAGAGTAAATGAAGAGTTAAACCACAGAATTTTTCCTACAGATGCATGCATTTTGCTTTTTACTTCAGATAGTTAGAAAATTGGAATTTGACACCACATTTTTGGCCAGCCTAGAGATTTATAGATTGCAGTAAATAAACACCATATTATTCTGCGACTTTGGCCAAATTTGTCTACTGAAGCCCTTTAATTTGTGTCTTATCAAAAGTGCTTTGTTCCATGGACAAAACAGAAGGATAAAAGCCTTGCCTATCTACCTGGAATTCAAAAATTAATGTTCTGAAAAAAAAAACCCCAGAAACCAAACAAATCCAAACAACCAACCAACTGATCAACAATAAAAGTAAAACCCAAATATTTTTCATTTAAAAATGTTATTTAAAAACCAGGACATTATTTAAAAAGTGGAACAAGAATTAAAATTGCCCTCACAGTTTAACTGGACACATCCAGAGACCAAAAAGAGCATGCTGTAAGTATGAGCTGTGATCCATGAAGCACAAAACTTCTTAGCTAGTCTTTGCTAATCGGGGCCCAATACTTCAAAAGAAAGCATAGATAAATTTAAAAAAATCAAGAGGAAATTAGCAAACCTTACTCGTGGTCTCATGAGTTGTGAAGTAAGATAGCATTAGTATTATAGTAGTTAAAGAAGACCTAAACTAAATATGTAAAAGGAAATTGCAAAGAGGAAGAAAATAATTGGTTTCTAATGTGCATAGGTGCAAAAGTATATATGGTGGGGAGGGAAGGGGGAGGTGGAAGATAGTATGTTTAAATTTTAATGGGAAAAAATACATGTGGAGTAAATGATAAAAGTTCTTTCTAATAATGTTAAATAAAAAATATAGAAGACCACTGCCTTTGGAAAATGGTAAGGTTTTCAAAAACTATCAGGATGTTATCTAGTGGGAATAAATCTTGCAGTGGAATGCAGGATTCTTTAAGATCTGAAGTCTTTACAGTTTTCCTCCTGCCCTATTGCCTTTTCAACAAGAAACAGGAAGGTTAAAATGTATCAGAACTAAAGTGTGTGAATTAGAGACTTCCTTGAGCTCTTTAAAGAACACTTCACACCTTGCCTTGTCCTTATCCTGACAATCTGAGTTCCTTGATTGTTCTAGTGTTCTCCAATCCTGATCCATAAACCCTGTTCCAGCCCATTCTGCGTCTTTGTCTTCCGAAAAGTTTGCATACATCCTTTGTTACACTCCAGCCCTGTGAGCTGCCCTACTATCTCAGTTATTCCAACAATGTTGCTCTCCTGAGATTCCTGCTTTCCTCCCAGGCTGACCTGAGGCAGGTATGCTTTCACCTTGCCTTACCATTTCTGATGTCACCCATGTGCCCATCATTCTGCATCCTTTGTTTGTGACCCCTATCCACTGCTACTTGACTTAAATGTGGGTCAAAATATCTGTTTCCCATGGATCTTAAAATTATTTTCTTTTCAACTTGATTATGTAAGTATTGATACTGAAATTTTTTTCAGTTTAAAATAATTTTCTTCGTTTATTATTATTTTTTATTTAATAATTTTATTATTTCTTATTTATTATTATCTATTATTTTCTTAGTTTAAAATTATTTTCTTTTCAACTTGATTATGTAAGTATTGATACTGAAAAATATCTGCTTTCCTCATGGTTCTCTAAAGAAGACAAAACTAGGAACTAACAGTCAAAAACAAGACTACTTTTTTTTTAACTATTAGTTACACAGTTTTTACAGTTTCCAAGATGTATACAAAAATTTTAAATATACACACTTACAATTATATCAGAAGAAAAGTGTGAAATATGGGGGTCTGTCTCTTCTGTCATGTCTCAAGAGGAAATGGCCTCAAGTTGTGCCAGAGGAGGCTCAGATTAGATATTAGGAAAAAAAACTTCACTGAAAGAGTGGTTAGGCATTCAAACAAATTTCCTGGGGAGGTGATGGAGGCACCATTTCAGGAAGTGTCCAAGGGGCATCTGGATGTGGCACATGGGGATATTGATTATGGTGGTGCTTGGTTGGTGGTTGGACTAGATAACCTTAAAGGTCTCTTCCAACCTTGATCATGCTGTGATTATGTGAATCATATAATGTTGTGATATGATATTAAATCCTCAAAATGAAAGATGAGGGAACTGTGGCATGGAGAGAATTGATGCATAACTGCACACCAGGATGTTTCTTTCTCTGAACTGCAAAATACCAGCCAATGTTAAGAATATTTGGTCTGGGAATGTTAAACTGATGAGGCAGATAGTGATGCTAAATTCTCACAATGAAAATTTTTGACCTCCTCTCAGTTCGCCTTAAAAGAACCCAGAATTAGCTTGATGGTGTAGTGCAAAGAGAGCTTTTACCCATGAACTGTTTTGTGCAGCTGAGATAAGGTTACCTCCACCAGTTAACAGAAATGCAAAATAAATTTAATGTGCTACACTTGTACAGATCTACCACCAAAAGTTTAATCCTAAACAAAACTCAAAAGGCCAACATACAAGATGAATGAATTAACAAAACAGACTGTTTGCCTATATGTTCATTACAGTAGTTCTGTGAGAAATTAAATCTTTTCTGGTGGAATCTTTCATACACATATAGCAAAAATGCTACAACTTCATTAAATTTAAATACGCTTCCAGAGTCAAGATAATTTAAGGCAAATTGGTTTTAGCCTCTGAATTTGAAGAGCTGAATGAAAAGATGAATAAATTTTGTGGAATTCCAAATTTATTTCACTAACACAACTGCATAATCTTCAGACTCCTTTATCAGTGTACAATTGTAAATATTGGAATTTAAAAACAAGCTACAGTTTTGGAAACCATCTCACAAGGCACCAAAAGTGATGTCTTAATATTTAAATAAACCAGCAACACTTCTGCTAATTATGAGAACAACATTAATTAATGCTTAAGATGAAGATTCATGTTCCATTGGTGAATCAATCTTTAGGCTAAGAAAGATGCAGCCTTAGACAGATGTAGTCTTGAAGAATGCTAAAATGTCATGCTAGAATTTTAGCAATGAAATCTTTCACCTGCAAAAAAACACTACTGGCCATTAGTTATTCTCTTGAAGAAATATTTGAAGCACTTTAAATACTCCCCAGGAAACTAATTTGCTATAACTTCTGCCTTCCAGATGTAATTACAACTGAGTTATAAATCAGGATTTGCAAAGTGATACCAAAATTCTGAACAATATTCTCACAATTTCATTTTATATCCAGGTAAATTCTCATTTTAGGCAGAAACTGAGAGACATTGAAAGGTTTATCAAGCCATGACTTCAATAATTTATCAAGCCATGATTTCAATAATGTTAGGGAAAATATACTAGTCTGTTTAGAAGCCTATGGCAGACAAAGGTTTTAGATTAAGCAGTTTAGTAAATTGAGTTAATGAACCAGTAATTACTTTCAAAGTATCTCAAATTATTTTCCAAATATTATTTCTGTTAATCGATAACTACAAAGGTTTTATCCAAGAATGCCATATAGAAAATGAACCGTAGAAGAAGAGGAGGGTGTTAAAGGGAAACAATTGCCTTGCAAATGCAGAATTTACTAGCCCAAACTGGGATTAAGATAGTTATACATTTAACACCCATGCTCTTGGAATAGTCTTCAGATGTTTTGTACAAATAAAGATATTAGTTTTAAATCAGATGTGAAAGACTGAGTTTTTGTTGTAACTGACAATTCTAGTATGGTGCTTTGATGCTAAACATCATGCTAAACCAATATTTTATTTTCCTTCTTCTCATTCATTCATCTTGATTACTCAGAGTAATCTTTATCCGTTCAATTTCAGGTATAATTCTCACTGTTATGTTGTCCTCAGTGAAAATTTCGCAACTTAATTTCAATAGCATATGTTAACATTAACAATTAGCACAACTTCTATGTCCTTTGTCCTTCATTAAGAAAAATTTTAAGAAAACAGGAGATGAAAGCAGTGTTTCAAACTTTTCATAAACCACCCTACTAACTTCCACCCATTTGTGTAAGTCCTAATTCCCACCTTTTAAATGGTGGAAATGAAGATTCTGGTATTCAAGAAGTTTTATTGTGTTCAGTATTGGGATAGATTTCTTGATTTTAAAAGCTGATCTTTCTTTTTTCCTCTTCATTGCCTATATCAATTGTTACAACAATCTTTTGTAGCTAAATTTGATCTTATTTGTGTTTTTTCTGGGAAAAGTAGCAAGAAAAGGCAGTGTTATATCTGTCTTTTCCTTACTTTGGTGTTAACTACAACTTTTCCCAAATGTTCTCTCTCTGGAATAATTACATATACTTTCTTTCTTCTTTAAGCAGAATTTAATTTATTTAGAAAGCTTTAATTTCTGCTTCTTTCCCCAGTCCTCTACATACTGTTTGGAGATGTAATGTAAGAGGCTTGTTTTCCAAATTAACATGGTTACTGCACTGATAAATTTAAATTATTTTGAGGCATATACTTTTTCATTCTGGACTATATCACACCTTCCGGGGGGTTAGCCCACTGGTCATACAACTTTCTAATGGATCTTAAGAGAGCTTCCTTCACTACTGATAGGAATTACCAAAATTACATAAAGATGTGCAAAGCAAAATTATGTTAACCAAATGGAAGTATGATTCTGATGTTCTGATTAATATTCTGATGTGGAGGTATACATTTTTAAAGAAAGGACAAGTAAGAAAAACATTTTAAGATATTCAAAGCTTTAAAAATGTAAATCCTGATTAAAAAATGAAGACAATAAAAATGAATTATTTTCTGTTAGAAAAGTTTCCATAGTTAGATTGCTTTCTGAAATTTTGTGATTTTTTTTTCAGGTATCATTGCTATTACAGTAGCACATCATTGCATGCCATAAATTTTCACATGGGAGCAGTTCTCCATGCATCCTAAGGACTTCGTTATTTGACCACCAATATCATAAATGAAGAAGAACAGAGACTGGACATTAATTGATTGATTGTATTAAACCCAATTGGAATTCTCATTAATAGTGTTGCCTGCTTAAGGAGAATGTACAGTGTTAAATCATTATTATTGCTGGTATATTTTCAGTGCATTAGGAATATATTTAACAGACACTACATATATCAGTAATGCTAATATTGTTTTTATTATTAATACAGTATTCCTGTATTAATTTTACTGTATTAATACAGTAAAACTAGAATATTTTACCATTAGTGTTAGGAATATGTGGTAATTCTAATGTGGTAAGCATTTCTATTTCTGTACCAATCTCCTGATTTACAACACATCAATAATGACTTAAAATAGCTTTGCATAACTCAGCAAAGTTTTACCTCTATTTGCAATGATAAGAAATCCATGGTTCTGGTCACATAATAAAATTCACGTGGGGATTTGCTATTCTTCAGGCTCAGGTTTTTGTTTCCTCACACAAGAAGACTGCATTATTTCCCTGATAGTGAGTATCAGTAAGAATAGTGAGTATCCTGAGAATAACACTAATATAATGAGAAAATATAAGTGTGGTAAGGTACAGTGGTGAGAAATTTCAAGGCTTTTCATAAATGGAAAAGCTTGATTCTATTGGTATGAAAAATTACACATTTTAAAGATGTCTAAAATAAAGAACTCACAAAGCTCTTTTATTGCAAAAATTAAAAGCAACAAAAGGTATTGTATATTTTTTAATTCAAAATGTCATTCTGGGTATTTTTTTGAAGATCTTCTCTGCCCTGCTTGAAAGCACACAGCATGGTACTTGAAAACACCCAACGATTATTCTATTATTTCAATAAAATAGGAGATCTTTTTCATCATTTCCACCCCCCAAAGAATCTTAGTTAATATCTCTAATTCTAGGTGAAGCATTGTCATTTATATTTTTTTAAATACCACCCATAAGAGTGTTCTAAGCCACTGATTACTTATGTCCCAAAAAGGATCTCTAGAAAAGCTCTGGAAAATAATTTCTTATGTCTATATACATAATTCTAGAAAATACTTTTTTGTTTTCTTTTCAATTTTCTCAAAAATCCGACCTGTTTCTTGTCCAGACTCACACAGCTATACTTGGGCTTTTCCCAAGAATAAGCAAGAGTAACTATTTGTGTATAAGCACTCGCTTCAGGCAGAAAACTGCTTGTTCCCTGTGAGATGTAATTTATTCCTGCTTTCAAGTTAGTGCACTCTATTTTCTTCTGTGCAGATTGTCAGTTCCAATAGTTAATGCATTACAGGGCATCAAGTGCAGTACTTTGACTTTACAAAGTTCTTTACAAAGCCTACAAAGACCAGCTTATAACAAAGATGCCAAGGCAGTCGTCTTATTTTACTGTTTATATTACTAGGTTCTATTTGACACGATTTCATAAAATCATAAATCCATCTGCAACCAAATATATGTGTCTGTGAAATGCTTACACTGCTATATGATTATTTCTTGGTAATTATGTGAAGTTTAATTTTAGTTGTTCTCTTTTCAAAATTCCATACTATTCTATGCCATACATAAACAAATAGAACCATTAAATATAAGTGTATTGGAAGGTCCACAAAACACTTTAATTTAATTTGAAGCTACTCTCTGTTGTATCTGACCTAAAACTTACCTCATGGAGTTGAAATATGTATAGTCATGTATCTGTGTACTTACACAATTATACCAGTGACTTGCAATTAACAAATTTTTTCAGTCCAGTGGATTCTGCATAGAGGAAATGGCAAAATATTTAAATAGTGAGCTGAATATTTTAATTCAATTCTGACATGTGTTAGATCACTTTTAAAAATAAGAGTTTATAAGTATTTCAGTTAAGTTCATTTGGAATAAATCCACTGAAGAAGATAGGTATAAAGAAACATATCTTTATAATTACATACATATATACATTGCAGGGGAGTTACAGAATTCCTAGACTTGGAATTGAGTATGGAGCTCTTCAGCCTTTTACCTGTCATGACAATATATGCAAGAAATAACTCAATGTCCTCCCAGATAAATAGTAAAAAAAGGAGAACGCAGTTTTTCAATGGAAAAAATGAAGCTAGACCGTGGGTTGTGCACTTCTCTGATCAAAATACCTGTTCATTTAGACAAGTAGAAAACCAAAGTCTCTTGTTGAAAATACAAACAGAGTTTTTATTTTGGCAGATATTTTTTAGCTATATGTACAGGCAATTGGAAGGTTCACAAGACACTTTAATTTAAAGTTTATTAGAGCATCTAGGAATATAAAAACAACTGTATTCTGCACTTGAAATTTCTGAATTCTAAAAAAATAAATTTTAGAATGGAGAATCTGACAACACCCATTTTAGCATGGAATAAGAAACTTTTAGAAGACATAAATGTCAGAATACTTCCTTGATTATGAAAGTGTTTAATTCTTATAACCTTTATAGAATGAAAATATTATATACAAGTGTAGCATTATTTATTACTATCAGTAAATTTTTTCTAGTTTGCTGCATTTTGGAGAAACTGCAAGCTGCAACATTAGCTCAGGAATAGGTGATATAATTAAGCTTCTGTCATATTTCATGATTATAAACAACCCTATCAAAATTAATTTTCAGGGGAGAAGGTTTATTTAAAAATTTGTCATGGATTGTGGATAGGGTAAGTCAAAGAATCACAGAACCGCTAAGTTTGGAAGGCAACACAGTGGGTGGTCTGGCCTAAACTTGCTACTCAGGCAGGGCCAGCTAGAGAACATGGCACAGAATTGCATCCACCAGGACCTCCAAGTCTTTCTCCACAGAGCTGCTTTCCAGATCAGCCCCCAGACTGTGCTGGTCCGTGAGGTTACTCTTCCCCAGGTGCTGCCCTGAGCTTTGTTGAATTTCAGACAGTCGTTCTCTGTCCATCTTTCCAGCCTGTCAAGGTCTTTCTGAAGGTCTCACAGAACTCAGGTATTGGCCACTCCTCCCAACTTTGTGTCATCAGGGAACCTGTCGAGGAGACATCTGCCATTTTGTTCAAGTCATTGATGAATAAGTTAAACAATACTGGGCCCAGTATGGAACCTTGGAGGACACTGCTCATTACAAACCTCAAACCAGACCCATGCCACTAATTACAGCCCTGCTATTCAGCCAGATTTTAATCGACCTCTGTCCACTCATCCAGTCAACGGTTCCTGATTTTGTCTATCAAGATTTTGTGAGAGACAGCATCAAAAGCCTTGCTGAAGCCAAGGTAGACAATATCCACTGCTCTTTCCCCATTGATCCAGGTAGTTGTTTCCTTGTAGAAGGCAATGTTTGGTCAAGCTTGATTTACCTTTAGTGAATTCATGCTAAATACCTCTGCTTGCTAAATACCTCTTCTTGTCACCCATATGGATACAGATGGCCTTCAGAATGAGATGCTCCATCACCTTTCCAGGGATTGAAGTGGGGCTGACTTTGAAGACCTTTTTGAAGACCAGGGTGAGATTTGCTTTTTTCCAGTCTCCAGGCACCTCTCCTGATTGCCATGACCTTGCAAAGATGACTGTGAGTGACCTTGCTACGGTGTCCAGCAGCTCTCTCGTGGACACATCCTGCCAGAGCTCATGGGCTTGTGGATGTCAAGTTTGCTTAGGTGTTATCTAACCCAATCCTCCTTCACCAAGGAAAAGTCTTCTTTCCAAGACTCTTTTACCCTGGTCTGTGTCAGAGAACCCTGAGGGCTGATCATATTAGTGAAGATTGATGCAAAGAAGGCATTTGATAACTCTGCCTTCTCTGTGTCCCCTGTTACCAGGGTTTCTCTCCATTTACTAATGGGCCCACATTATACTTTTGTTTTTCTTCTGTTATTGATGAGTTTTAAGAAACCCTTCTTGTCCTTGACATCCTGGTCAGATTTAATTGCAGATGGGCTTTGGCCTTCTTGATCCCATTTCAACTTTGACAATCTCTATATTAATTCCATGTGGCTTGATTCTTCTTCTAACTCCTGTGCATTTCCTGCTTATGCTTGAATAATGACAGAAGTTCTTTGTTCATCCATGCAGGTCTCTCTCCCCCTTTGCCTTTGCCTGATTTCTTGCTTATTGACGTAAAGCATTATTGGTTTTGCAGGAAGTCACTTTTGGATATCAACCAACTCTCTTGGACCCCTTTTCCCTGTGGTGTCTGATTCTTCCAAGAAAATCCCTAAAGTGGCTAACATCAGCTCTCCTGAAGTCCATGGCTGAAGTCTTACTTGCTCCTCCTTTCCTCATATGCAGCTCCAGATTTTCATGGTCACTGCAGCCAAGGCTGCCTCCAGCCTTCACATCTCCAGAAAGGAGATGCTGTTAATCTGAGGTTGAGCAGCTCACCATTCCCTGTGGGATCCTCTAATACTGGTGACTGGAAATTGTCATTAATGTTTTCAAAGGAACCCCATAGACTATTTTTGCTTTGCTGTGTTGCTTCTCCAGCAGATGGCATGGTAGATAGAGTCCCTCACAAGAGCTGGTGCCTTTGACTTAGAGGCTGTTCCAAGCTGCCTGGAGAAAGCTTCATCCTCCCCCTTCACCTGAGCAGGCAGACAGTAGTAAGCACCCACAGCAATGTCACCTTTATTAATCCACTCCTTGATCTGAGCCCATAAAATCTCAACTCACTCATCGTCCACACCAAGACAGATGTTGGTACATTTCAAGTGTTGTCTCATATAGAGAGCAACTCCACCACGTAGTTGACCAGAAAAATAAATACAATTTAGCTTTTTTATAATTAGGGTATTTTTTTCACTTCTAATAAATCTAATAAAGTAACAATATTTTAATGAATACCAAAACATGCAGGTGAAAATCTTTGTTCAATGTTGAGTTAGAAAGAGGCTATGAAATAAAGCAATCATTAAATACGTCTGCTGATTTTTCAATAAAATCCTATAGAGACAAATAAAGGAATACAAACCTATTTGAGGAATAACTCTTTTATTCATTAATAAAATTTGACCCAAAAATATATTACTTTCAAAAATTAAAATATTGTTATAATTTGACAAATCAAAAATTAAAACATTAGTAGAGTGTTCTGCTTGTGACATTACAAAACACTGTTGTTTTCAATGAGATTCCCCATTTTGAAACATCAATCCATAATCATCACAGTGCTAAAGCACAAGCATGACATCTTCCTTATCTCTTCATTTAAAGTGAAGGCAATGTAAGAGGAAAGATCAAAAATAAAAATTAAAAAAAAATCCTCAAATTTATTTGTTCTGAAGTACAAGAGGCAGATGAGAATGATATTTACACACAGCTGATCTACAGACATCTGTGATTTTATGCCTGCTGACTTCTAAGTGTGCGTTAAATTCATTTTTTTTCTGAAATGTAAAAACCAGCAAACAACCAACCCTCAAATTAATATTGAACAAAATATACTTTTGTTCTGTTCTTAGTTTTTTTCTTGCTTGTGTCAGAATCCTCTGTGTTAGATATAATGACCATTGGTAGGGAACAATAAGTCATTTATCACAGAAAATCTTTCAGGATGAATGTTTAATCAGAGTCTCCATGGCAAACAGTGAGAAAGAGATAAGAAGGTCAATTAGTCTGTAATCATCTTTAGCAACCTTTTGCAGAATTCTGCTTTGGATAATTGTATTAGGCTAAATTAGGAGAGATTCATTTGAATGGAATCACAATGGTGCATTTTATGTATAAAGTTAGATGTTTCTGATATAAAACATTGAGTCACAGAAGGAACTCTTGAAAATAATTGGTTATTTTTATTTTATTTGCCATGGCAAAAAAATACCTTAACAGCAATTTGTGCATTAAGACTTTAAGCCATAATGTTAAGACTTAAATCAAGAGTCTGCCACATTCTTAGGTTATGTTTCAGTAAGTTGTAACCACCACTATTAAAATATGTACCTTGGATTTTTTTTTTTTTATTTTTGTTCATCAAACTTTTATCCTTTAAATTCCTCACTGCTATTGATTAAAGAATTGTCTTCTTGAAAAAAAAAAGTTTTCCTTCTGCATGTGTTTCTGCAGTGAATCAAGCTGTTGTCTTAATCTTCTTTAATGTACATGGAAAAGTTTAAGTCCTTCAGTCTCTAGACAAAATAACAGTTTTGAAACCTAACAGAACTTGTTTCCTCTTTTTCTGAACCCTTTCCAATTTGTTAACTTTATTTTGCCTTAAGAAATGACACTGTGCAGATAATGACCTCTCTAATTATGAGTTTAAAAAAATAGTTTTCATATTCTCATGTAGTAGTCATCCTCTTACAAACTAGTCATGTCTAACCACAGGGCTACTTTGGGAGTTTATCTTATGAGTACAAATTTACACAGTATATTTTCATCTCCCCTTTGAGAAAAACCAAAATATATCCAAAGATCTCCTGAAAAATGCAGTATCAGAAAGAAGAATGTGTAACTCATTCAAGAATACAGTTTTCTATGCCATTCATTTCAAAATTGGAGATTGAGAATTGGAGCAATGGAGTCCATTAGACTTTGATGTTGTTACAAATATAAGTCTTTTATATTTGTCTTTATGTTTGCAAGTCAACATATTCTCATCATATCTTTTGCATTGTCATCTCCGGAAACTAAATTTGGATATATGCCTTGATTTTATATTTCCTTCATTATTACTTAGCAATTTTCAGGGAAGTAGGAGTGGAAGATTCAGAAGTTATAAATATTTTTACTGGAAAATATTACTATTAAAAATAAGTTTATAATTTTTTCAAGACCACCGATAAACATATTCAATAGCTAATAGCTGTAATCCAGGAACAGGAAATGAAAGTATGGTGTTTCCAATGACACACTTTTCTCATGCATAATTAATTTTTACAGTGCTGTTTAACTATGTTTTCATTAATCTGTATTTATTAGGATGGTAATTTCAGCTGGATTTTTTTTGTAGACTCTGCAATACTTCATCAACTTTTTAGACAAATATAAAGGTTGCATTTTGTAAAATTAACCTGTGAATCCAGAAACTGATCCCTAGGTTACCTGACATATTGTCTGTGCTTGTGTATAGTAGTGATAGTGCCTTCATTTTATCAGCATAACCTCCTTCTGCTGCTCTGCAGACATTATTCATCTTTAACAATATTTCTCTCAGAAAATAAGATTTACCCGTAATACAGGCTTCCCTACTACTGCTATATTTCTAATAAGAGCAAGGAAAAAGGATTTGATCTACAATACCTGTTGGAATACAAGGGATTTTCTATATATAAATCTTAAGATAATCAAACCTGACTGACAATGAGGTAAGACCCTGTAACTCAATTGTTTTGGCAGTTTCATATTTCTGTTTGCTCAATAGCCAAGTTACTCCTAGACAAAAAGTCAGCTCTTAGAAAGCACTAAGAGATCCCAAATCTATATTCCCATAGCTGCAAGTACATTGTATGCAGACATTTATATTCTACTTATTACTAGATTTTTAGTTCTTATTACATAATATATATTTTAAAAGTAAATGATAACTATAATTTTAGTAGAATATTGACCTAAAAATTGGTAGGTATATATGCTGAGATACATCATATATGTGAGAAAGAGATCAAAATATTCAAAAGAGGAATTCTTTAATCATAGTTAAAACTTAATTACTAATAGAGAGATTAAAATTTGTTAATACTAATGTATATATTCAAGAACATTACTGTAGGATTTCTCTTACCTCTACAGATAGGAACAGGAAAGTCCCACGATGCTGTATTGACAGAGCTGGCTATGCAAGTAAGCTGTGGGTGTCCATCCAAAATGTATCCAGTTACACAGCTGTATCGGATTTTGTCACCAACATCAAATCTTTGACCGTACAAAATACCTTTTGGTGGAACTCCTGGGTTGCCACAGGAACTACTCTGTAATTCTGGAAAAGATACATATATATGAATTAAAATGTTTTCATACTTAAAATGTGATGTTTCATTTTGCTTAAGAGTATAGAAGAAGAAGGCATCTTGGGACAGATAGTGTTTTCTTGGATATTATAAAATAAATGTTTCATTTTGCTTAAGAGTATAGAAGACAGGGCATCTTGGGACAGATAGTGTTTTCTTAGATATCATACAGCTCTCAACACTGAAAATCCATTGCTGACTTAGTGTATTTAACATTTGTTTAAGTACCCAAATATCCAAAGGCAGATGAAAATAAGCATGAGGTTTTACTTAAGCTCCAGCTATCAATATATTAATGTAATTTTTAATTAAATTGATACAAAAGAATGATTTATTTTGTATCAATTACATATGAAAATCATACAAATACTTATCATTGCATACAAACAGGAAACAAAGCAGCTTGATATATTTCTGACTTTCAAGTTATACAAATGCAAAACAATAAACAAAATTGTAATACAAACATGAAAGAACATCAGATTCAAATTGAAAAAAATCTGGAAGAAAAATAAAATTAATCATGACAAAAGAAAATTTTAACAAGCATAAGCCTAAGCATGATCAGGAATCTGTTTAATGATTTAATAGATTTTAGATAATGAAGAAAATGGATGAGATACTATGGGTAACTAATTTCTGAGCAAAGAATTAGTTAATTTAATCATGTGAAATACCTCAAGTCTGGTAACTTTTATGATACAGAGCTTTAAACCACTGAGAATCCAAAATTACTCATGGCTACACTTAGTCTGATCTCTGAGGCCATTAATTAGAGTTCAGTTTCAGTAGCTGGTACTCTTTTGACTGCGTTCCCCTTTGACTGGTGTTTCAGCATCATAAATAGCTTGATTACAACATTTTCAGCCATTTACTACCAATGTCCTTTAGTTAATGGACATTAAAACATAGATTTCTTGCAAGTGTGAACAAAACATGTTTTATAATCCCATCCTGGCCTCTTCAAGGCTTGCGCCAAGTATATTTACCCGCCTAATGCTAATGGGGAAGAGGCAAATCAGATAAACCTATATTTGTATTCATACCAAATTCCCCTAATCTAAAAAGGAAAATGATGAAAGAAGAGAGTGTTATGTACGTATCGTTTTAATTTCTTTTCCTGAATTCCATGTGACTAAAACATTCTTTGGTAGCCCTGAATTTCTCATGAGTGTGTGTACAACATATTTAAATATCTAAGGTGTTACAGGTTTCAATTAAAAAAAAATATATATAAACGCCTATTAAAACAATCAGTATAACTCCCAACATTCATTACATTCTCAAACTTCAATGCCCAGAACTACCAAGAACTAGGAAATCCTACTAGATTTGTGATACCAGCCATGAAACAAAACTATGTAACTATTATTAAAAGGCAGAATTCACTATAATCATAAATACATTCTCTACATGTCCATACATATATAAGCACTATATATATAAAATATATGCTAACAACGAGTTAATTTGCAAGATTTTATTTACCAATCATGTTCTGATGTGAATAAGTTAAATATGCATATTAGCTGCTGATGTCATTGCTGCTATTCCCTGCTTTCTCTTACATAATAAAACTGTGGCTTTGGATTTGACTTTCATTACCTTGCACAATGACACAACACAGAAGTAAGAAAGTAGCCTATCTCACCTTGAGCACTTCAAAGCTCACCTAGAGAACTGGTATTCTTATCACTCTTTTACTGAAGTGTTCTGTGCTGAAGCAATATTCCCCAGCCCTCAAATCTGCTTGCAAGCTTTACAGAGAAGGCAATACTGCGGTGTCTCCTGCATATTTGCGCAAAATAATTTCTTTTAAATCTTTTAACAGTTTTCAAGGCTATTTAATTTGTTATTTATCATCACAGCATGTCAAAATGAAGGTAAGAATATCATCCTGTGGATTTTAGTTGTCATATGAATCATATTATATTAACTTGAAAACACGGCCTGTACAGAGTGTTTTCATTTTCAACTATTCCCAGAAGATGAAGTCTTTCAGAAGCCTGTATCTCTTAGAGTTTTGTAAAAAGGCCACAGAAAGATTCCCTGTCCTTTGAAATAAAAAAATATAAAGATTAGCAATGTCACTACCTAAAATTACTTCCTTTACTTTTACTGCTGTCTCACCAAGAATTACCCACAGAAGGCAATTTATTCTTGTGAAATTACATTATATTTTAAAGCACTAATTAAAAATCACCCTCCTTCTAAAATAAAACTAATTTTCCAGTTGCAATACTATATGACTCATCTAAAAGGAATTCTTGGCATTTTTCATTAACTTTTTAACTTTATGATAAAGTGGCCTGGGAGTATGTTACTACTTCTAACCCTTCAAGCAATTTTGTTCCTGATTCTAGATAAGAAAGTAGAAAAAGTAAATCATACACTTTTAAGTATATTAATTTATTCTGTGAGTATTTTCATTTTGAACATCTACAAGTGCCTTATTTGGGGGTGAGAGGGAGATAATTTACCAAAGTAACTGCATTTGTCTTCTTTGATAGGTAGTATCTATTTTCAAACTGAATGTGACACTGTACTACCAACTCCCTGGCATTTAAAGCCACGGATTGTTACCCTAAGATTGTCATCTGCCAGGGAACACAGGAATTGCTAAATTAGACTGTAATTTTTATTCAGCTCTGCACAGATTCTTGACTTTAGTGACATTTTGATAATAACTAATGATATGAAGGGTGGAAAAGTATTTCCTTTTAAATTTGCCATCTTGCAGTTTGGTTGAACTTCTCCTTGTTCATGTAGTCTGAAAATAAGCATAATTGAATTTTTTACGCCTTCCCACTTTTTTTCATTTTTGTGCATTATTTCTCATCTCCTTTTCAAAGCAAGCTGCCCCAGTTGTTTCAATCTCTCTCCAAGCAGGAATTTTCTTTGTCCTAGATTTAATTTTGTAAACAAGGTATGTATGAACATATTTGTCCTCTTTTTTTTCATGTTAAAACATGAAGCTTAAAATATCCTCTGATTCTGTTCAGTAAGTTTCTATTGAATTAATTCTTATTAATGCCACTGTAAATTCTGTTAAAAAGCTGTGGGTAAAATGTATCTGGGAGATTTCTGCTTAGCAGGAAGGGACCCACTCTCTTAAAGACTTTAATTAGCAAAAAATTAAGCCCCTTTTAGATACCAATTAATAAGATATTCAAATTAAACAACATTAAATATAATTTATTTCTGAATTTTTTTTTTCAAAACACAAGACTAGCAGAAATTTAGACTCTCTTTGTCAGCCTTCACTCAAGGGGAAACAAAACCAGAACCAGATACAGAAATTTCAAATTTACTTGCTTTTTATTCAGATTTTCAGTCAGGAATGTTTAGGGTATTTTCTTTTATGATATTTATGAAATCAAGAGCAGCATTATCCTCCCTAAAATGTTTAACATTAAATTTATAATCAATGTCTAAATATACAACACAAGTATTATCACATATTCCAGTAATAAAGGCATTTGTCATAGCACTGCATTCTATTAAGCTTAGTTATGAATACTAATGTCCTTCACACACTATTTTATTGTAAAATTTGGAACATAAATAATTTTACTTTTTTAAACGGTTGATCCATATATTTTCATAATTTTTGTTGCAGTTATTGCAATTTATTATGATCCCACTTTTGCAAAAATAAAGTGAGAAATACTGTCAACACATGAGTACTCACTCATTGAAAGATGTATCTAATATTGTTTCATGTAGTACTTTTGAAATTAAATACTCCTGGTATCCTACACTCCCAGTTTGAGATCTCCCCCTATGGGAGTGGTACCAGTCCTAAACTGCTCACTGTGTCTACTACCCCAAACAGTAATTCCTCTGCCATGTAAACATGAGCATGAACATGTTATTCTAGAGACCACTCCAGCTGTTATTTGGGACAGGACATGGTGGTGTACTGGAAACACTAGAATGTGTTTGTACATGGATATTCCTTGGAAATATGTTCTTTGGCTTACTGACAGGCAAGAATGCTTTGGTATTGAAGTCTCAAAGTTGATTTCAGAAGTGCTGCATGTAGTAAGAGTGTGGATATAGGGAGAGCTATGCATTCTAAAGATCCCAAATACTACAACAGGTGCTGCCTTCGTAAAAATAAGAAGTAGCCTGAAATTACCTTGTCCAAAATTTCATCTATATTGGATCCTATAGTAGTTTATTTCAGTTGTCCATTATTTTCCACAGGTTTTGCAAACTAAAAAAATAACTTAGATGCATAGCTTTTAACTTATAATATTTTGCCTAGTTTGCTTACTTTCTATTCTGTCCTCATTCACATTGCTGTGAATATATGAGTAAGCATGGTCTAGATTCAAATATAATAGGGACTAGAAGAATTAACTGATGAGTACAAGAATACTGTTGTCTTTCTACACACATATTGAAATGTACATATACATGCATGTTTCACTTGAGATTACAGAGTGAAGGAAACCACAAGAAAAATTTGGAGTAGGCAACATAAGAGCAGTGAAAGAAAAAAATGAAAAACTTAACTTTGAAAGGTCAATTTAACTGCACAAAAATGTAACATTCAGAGTGTAAAGACACAATATAAATCAATGCTTTGAAAACAGCACAGATATATTAAAACAGTTATTGAATTTTAAAAATTCTCTCCCCCAAAATCCAGGTTTTTCCTTTGTAGAAGTTCAACAACAAAAATCATTATCCCTTGATTCCAAAAAATCTGTCACCTTAAGATGCAAGTGCAGAATGAAGAGTCATTATTCTGAAATTCAGTTTTGTGTACAACAGCGACAGGAACCGTTTGTCTAACAATCTAAACTTCTCTGAAGTTCTTATTTTAATTTCTGCATTTTTTGTGGATCAGTCAAAAGAAACTGTCATATTCTGGTGCCTAACTATAAATAGCCAAGCAAGAGAAACTCTAAGAAGTTTTGTTTGGTTTGTTTTGTTTTTTCCCCAAAGGAAAAGAACATTTTTTTCTTTTCCTGGTCTAATTGTTCTTTCTTGATTAATATATCTGCAATAGTAACCTCACTGAGGGTCTCTACTGTTCACTAAAGATAATACAGCTAATTGCATTGCAGTTTCCTACTATTTTTCAATGAATGACATAATTTTGCTTTTTTTCTTGCCTTTGAGATTATTTTCATTTAAAAAATTACAGAGGACCCTGTTATGAGGGAACTTTCAATGTAGATTTTTTTATACTGAATTTGATTTTGTTTCTAAGTACATTGAAACAAGCACTGGTTTTATCTTCCTTGCCAGTAAGACAAGAATGTTTCTATTTATAGCATAAAGTCATATGCTATTTTAATAGGGACAAAACTTGTTTCAGCATTAAGTTAGAACTGCATTAACATAATTCTTCTGCAAGCAAGGGAACAGGGAGACGAAGTATAGAAAAAAACCTCTGGGGTATGTAAGGGAAACAAGGGATAATTACAATACTGTAGTCACATTAATATAGTGAGCATGAAAAATGTCCAGGGCTTGCAATGTATTCCCTTCACATGCAATACAGTGCTCAGGATATCTGCTTCAATCAGCTGCAGATGCAGCACTAGAGGTGACAGATTATGCAAAAAAAAATAATGGCAGTTACTAATTTAACCACAGGGCATCATAACCAGGGACCAAGTGAAACCAACAGAAAGATGACTACATGCTTCAGTAGATATGGTTAAATCTGAAACTTCAGTAGATATGGTTAAACCTGAATCTTCCCCATCAGACACACTTCTGAAGTGCTACCTGAAGGGAATGACAAGCAGGCAAATACCAGATTGTTAGCAAAGCTATACAGTGAACAGCACCAGCCACACTTCCTTGCCTTTACCAAGTTCCACTTGAACAGAGCTCTAGCTGCAGTCAATTCCTGCACAGCTGCTGAGGGCACCAATTTAATCCTGGGTATGGCTGGAAGGTAGATGCACATAGTGCATGGACTGAGGGAGACCTTTGGAAACTACAGGAAGTTTTGGCCTGGATGTAAAGTATCAATGCAAGTAGCACAGAGATTGCTGCATCCACCCTGTTATGAAACTATTCAACCAAATCAGTATAACTTGAGTCCTGAGATGCTGTATCTGCCATATGTGATGGTTGTTCTGCTTCTCAGGTGGATGAAGTTCAGACAGATGCATCCTGCCTGCCATGCAAAGGCTGTGTAGATATGCCTATGTATGTGTCAAAATGGGATTGTTCTATTTAGACTGCAGTGTTTTCTGAGTACTTTTTTTTATATGGCTGTATTCTGGAGGCAGCTGGGAAGAGGCTGTTGAAATTACAAAGAAAAGATTATTTCAGAGCCCAGGACAACCTAAAGTAAAAACACTCCTAAAATTTATACTTCATTGATAATCCTTCTGCAATATATATTTCTTACTAGGACTTTTACAGTTATATAAAACAATTTAATTTTCAATTTCTGAAATATTATGGCAACAACTATCTTATTGTATTACCTTTCTTCATTCCATCTTAGCCTCAATGCCTCATCTGATTTTACCTTGTGTTAGGTTATAGAAATGTTGCATTGTTGCCCACTGGCTGTTCTTACCTGGAGGATCTACAGATTTACAGTAACCAAATATGTAAAAAGATAACTAATTTAGAAAAAATCAGTTTAGCCACTGAAGGAGGATGTCACAGCACAAACAAGTTGTGTGGTATTATATAGGCAGCATCTCCACACAAATTTTACAAACAATAATAGATACATATATCAAATAAAAGTTATGAATTTCATATATTTGATGTACTAGCATATCTAGTTTCCTACTGAAATTAGGGTCCCATTTTTTGTTCCAAGGTGCAACAAAAATACTAGGAAGATGCATAGTTTTTATATTCAAGATGATAGAATTTCTGAAATTAGAGAACAGGATAAAATTGCACATTTAATGTAAAAGTACTGGGACTTCTAGAGAAAAAAAGAAGAAATAGAAGATTCAGTGAGCACTGATAGACATTTCTATTTAATGCATTGGCTCTTCAGCTGTTAAAAAAGATACTCAGAAAATTTTATGTTTTCAATTATTTTAAATTAGAGACTGGTTAACCTTAAAAAGAATGCAGCTTCTCTTCGACTTTCCTGTTGGCAAAGCTCATCTGAACTGACCAGTGTGTAGTCTGATGACACAACCACGTGGCTAATCAAGCATGCTTCATGTCTGACTTGCTAGCCAAGGTTTCCCTGATACAGGCCTTCTTCACAAGTTGTGTCTTAACATGAAGGCAGAACTCATGGTATGTTGAACTTTTCAACTTGTTTTAAAAAAAGAAAGAAAAAGGAAAAAAATATAGAAAGTTATTTCTACTACTGGGAATCACTCAGAGTTTAAAAGTGGAATTTAAAGCATAAGATGTAGGTATGGGATGTCATAGGCATGTTGTTGTACAGTGGCATAAAAGAGCACAAAGAAAAACCGTTTTCTCCTGAAGGGAACTTTGACACGTGAGACCTGGGCACTAGGTGGCATCTGAAACATTCAGAGCTATTGTATAATCTGGCAGAGTAACAAGCATTTCCTTTTGTATATATCTCAGAGATAATACTATTTTTATTTCTCATATTGACTCCATATGCTTTGTTTGTATCTGTTATTGTTTTTGTGTGGAATTACTATTAGGAGACACTGCAGTGCCCCATTAGAAATCCAAACGTTTGGGGCAATTTGACACTTCATTGACCACCTGCTTCTTTTACTCAAAGGCCATTTGTCTCTTACAGTGAAATTTCAGTCTGGCTTCCACCATTACTTTTGGTATGAAAACCTGTGACAACACTGGTTACAGGAGACATGTTAACAAATTTAGACTTACATTTCTGTGTTTATGTTCTAAATGCTCCTGGTTTAGAAGAAGAAGAAAAAGAATAAAATTTGAGAAAAGAAAGATGGCTTTAGTTCTGTAATTTAATTTTCATTTAGAAAGTCTTATGGTTTAGAATTTTCCTTTAGAACATTAAATCGTTGTTCTCTCCAAAATCTGTATCAGAGTTGTTTTTGCAGTACACCATTTCTTGATAGAATTAATGCCCTTATTGTATTTGATGGCAAAGGGTCAAAATCAGCTTTCTGGGATGTCATGGGGACATTACCCAACTCTTCAGAGGTCCTTTTTATATTCCATAGTGTATCTCAGCTGGTGGGTTGAGAATTTTGCTCAGTAGGTAGGATACATGGTGGTTAGGCAGTGCCTTTGTTGAGCCAATACTCGACAAATTTCTTGAACCTTCTTTTTTTTACAAGTCTTTTTTTTAGAAGACACAAACTGTTTATCCTTTTTTGTCTCAAGGTCTCAGAACATCAACTGAAATTTAAAGCCCTTACTCCAAGCTTCCATTCAAAGTATTTTTGTGAATGCTTCATGGTGCACAAGAATATCTTTCACTCTTTATATGGCTGTCATACAGTTTATTCAGTTGAACATGTTTTATTGCATTATATATCTGTCATTATTATTTATTAATACTCTGAAGAATGCAAATTGTGATAATGTAGAAAAATTGTGAGCTAAATTTTTTTTCATTCTAAAATACATCGTCGTACTGTTTATCAAATTATTTTTTATCAAAATACTGAAATAAAATCTGCACTCTAGATTAGGATGGAAGTGTAATCTCATTTGCATACATCAGACTGTATCAAAGATTGTGCATTCAGAATATAGCTGAAAACAGTGTTGATGCATTAAGCAGAGAAAATTTATGGCTAAAAGTGTACAGCTAGTAGTAGTAAAACTCCTTTATTTTGATCATTTTTTAAGCGTTTATGATTCAACTCAGAAATACATCCAAAACCTTGCATAATAAAGTACTATTCTCAGAGTCATTTTTCTAACACAATCATACATTCAAAATCTAAAGCAGAAGGCTACCTAATGCAGTCCTGTTTACTAGACGAGGTCTTTCAGGTTAATACTCATCTTGGGTGTATTATGAATTTTTCATTAAAAATGTCCAGATGACAGAACATTAAAAAATACTAGATCAAGGATATTTGCATTATTATGCTTTTAATAGTACTTGCCCTGATAATTTTACAGAACTAAAATGCATTATGGCTTATTGACTCCATTTCATAAGGTGAAATAATAGGACATTACTGATCTTGTCCAAATTACTTACATGATGATTACTTAACCAAGAAAGATGGTGTAATCAAATTAATGGATAGCAATGTACATAAACATCTGCCATAGGCTACTCATCAAGACCAACTACAAAACCTTTGAATAACTTATATTCCATAAACATTTTGTTTTATGAATCAGTGCTGAGATGTGCACCCACAATATTGTAGCTTTCAAAAGTCATCTTTTCCCATGGAAGAAAAGGTACATTATACTGCAAATATGAAAAATTTAAATCTGCTTTTCCTACCTATTCCAAATTTCCTTTTCACTTTTAGTAAGAATATCCAGATGTTCTTCACTTGAGAAGCAATCAACTCTAATTGTTTTTTTATTTCAACATTATGCTATCATTTTCCTTTTGCAAGAGTTATCATTAGGATCGCAGAATCAGAGACTGATTTGGCTGGACCTTAAAGATCATCGAGTTCCAACACCCCTAACATGGGGAGGGACACCTTCCAGTTGACCAGGTTGCTCAAAACCCCCTCCAACCTGGCCATGAGCTCTGCCAAGACTGGGTCATCCATAACTCCTCTGGGTAACCTGTTCCAGTGTCTCACCACCCTCACAGCAAAGAATTTCTTCATCATGTTGCTGTTCAGCATCCTATTATCACCTTCGTTGCCTGGGCTTAGAGAACAGTTCTAAGAGAACAGTTCTAAGAGAACATCTCTTGAGTCTCAAAATTTGTGTGCTTTGCCTTATGCTGGAGGCAAGTTCCCAAGTGCCCTGGAACATTTGGAAAAACATTTTCAGAATTCTGAAGCATGGGAGAGTGAAAGTGGTGCATTGTTTGATGAAACATGATTTTGTTATGAAGGAGTGGTTTCAAATTCTGAAGAAAGAAAGAACTTTCAAATTGATTGATGTACCAGCATTCTTCCGTAAGCAAGTATCACCTGGCATACTGGGCACTGATTTATATAAGCTATCTTTTGTGGATCTCAAGGAAAAGCGGTTAATCAAGCCTTTTTCTCTTCTTAAAAGTCAAAAAGTAAATAACATATCAATGTGAACAATTCACAACAGTATTGATTCTGAGCTATGGACTGTTGTGGGTATCATTTTTTTTCCCCAGACATTTTAAAATCAAAAGTGCTATCTGCAGTTTCTAGTCTAAGTCTTGCAGGATCAGAGATCAAACAACTTGCTTTGCTTTTCCTTCTTTAAAATAACTGGTTTGAGACACAAGTAATAAAAGGCATTTAATCTTATTTTATAGATGTAATCATGGAGAGCAACAGCCAAGTAATTAATGTGACGTAAACATGTAAAATTTCTCTCTTCAAAGTCTCCTTTTGTAAATAATATAAGCTAGAATTGACATAGAGAGCCTTCATATTGGCAGCCACAATAAGAACTGCTTTTATTCCTATCCCTTCATGTTATCCTCTGTGGGTCATTCCTCTCTTGACTAATTTGTTATTGGATTGAGTAGAAGTGGTCATAACTTGAGAGGAAAGAAAGGATTATCATTTAAATAACTCAAGATTTGCATTAACTTCACATTGAACATCTGTGTAGGCCACAATTTCTCTGGCTATCTCTACATGACAGGTTAGTACCGAAACAGCTGTGACAGTCATGTCTCTGAACTTACTGATATTTCTGTATTGAAAAATGGCTTGAAAACACCCTGTCAGCTTCTACTTTTAAATACTTTCAATACTCTCTGATTTTATTGAGAAAAAGAAAAATGTTCTAGGAAAAGCCTGCTGCAGTGCCGCTCAAATCACTGTTTGACAGAGCTTATGAAGTGTTCATTGTGGTGCTAACTCACTGAAAGATCATATATCTTACAGAGATCTTTGCAAAACTTCTTTAAAGAGTGACAGATTGGTGTGTTAGAAGAGCTAAACAGCGTCAAAGAAATATATGTTATACAAGTAGGTTGTTAACACAGTGTGAAATGGTAGGGAATACGCAGAAATCTGTCCTCTGGTCTATATCTGACACACTCAATCACGTGATACAGAGTTCTACATTAATGTGTAAGGAGCAAGAGATTGCCAGAGGCAATTGACAGACAAATATCCCCTATTTTCAGATTAATTTTCCATTTTTGTTGGACACACACTTACAAACTGATGAATATTTGAGGTTTTTCCTCCTTTTTGCCCTGCAAAATAAAGGTGAATGAGAAAAATTAAGAGAAAAATCAATTTTAAAATTTTTTCTCAACAAGTTTAGAAAGATATGTTTTCATTCAGGACAAAAAAACCTTTCATCAGACACATTTGTAACAATTGAAGTACTTTTGCAATCGACATGGAATTGGTTATCAGATGTTATCTGAATTGATGTATTGGCCAAATGTAAACAGAAGGCTATAAGGAAAATTCTAAATAATAAATTAAAAAAAAAATTTGAGTCAGGTGCAAGGAAGTTTACAGATGTCCAAACTTCTTTTTTGTGTCTCAGCACCCTGAATGCTCAGTCCAACATTCTTCTGTAATAAGTTTTGCTGTAATAAGTTTGCTATTTGAGGATAACCTCTGGAAATCCTGAAAAACATTTATTATTTATCAATTAATCAAATATTTACTAGAAGACATGGGACACTACATAGACAACACTATAGTGTTAATGGGATTTCTGGAGTATCTACCTTATTTCAAGGAAAATCAAACATAGCTTCATTATATCATATTTTCTTCCCTCTACATATAGTTTATATTAAGAAAATTGAGTTATTAAATCTTATTTTAATAGATCTGAATGTATATATAAGCTGAAAATTTTTGTTATAATTTGAGTCTCTTTTTTTTCCCCCAGTAGTTTATTCCATTTTAAATCTATCAATTCTGTAATGTAATGTTCTGCCTTCTATTACACTAGCAACTTTTGCAAAAAGATACTGGGAATATTCTGAGACATAACCAAAACCATGTAATCTCAACTGCAATAAGTCTG
This sequence comes from Molothrus aeneus, assembly GCF_037042795.1. Taxonomy (NCBI): domain Eukaryota; kingdom Metazoa; phylum Chordata; class Aves; order Passeriformes; family Icteridae; genus Molothrus; species Molothrus aeneus. The sequence continues at coordinate 138,889,133 of NC_089646.1, read as the reverse complement.
TGTATTTCTGCTTTCCTAAGTTATATTTACAAGAGGATTTAAGTATAAAGTCTACAGTTATGGTAGAGTTGACTACTGTTGTAGTCAACAGTGCTGTTTTATAAAGGTAATAGTACCTAAATTAATCAAATCTACAAACTGCAGATAAATTTCAGATAGCATTTCAAATTTATACTGTGATCTCCCCTCATTCACAGTTTTAATGAGCATTTTTTAATAAAGTTGAGAAAGCTTCACTGGTAATTCTGGTGCATTAGTTCTGTGACATCAAAAATTGGTTTGAGAGTAAAGAATAAAAATTCTTATTCGTTTAAAGTATTTCATTTGCTCTTGTGAAATAAAAGATATTTGGAAACAAAGTGATTTAATACAATCAGCAATTACAAACTTTCCTTAGCAGATGCTTCACTGCATTGCTACATTGCTGATATAAGTAATTTTTCAACAAAATTACAATTTATGGAACTATTTAGTTATTAAAACTGTTAAGTTATTTAATTGTGTTTGAACAAAAGCTTAAATATGTGATTAGATACCAAGCTCCAGATGAATAAGGACTTGCTGTACTTGGTGATGAAAATTATTGTGGCTGAATAAAGAAATAAAACTTTTTTATTGTTGTCTGTATTTCTATGTATATCTATACTGGGTTTGTATTTAGAAACTTATTTAAATTGTAGAGATAATAGAAAATGTCTCAGACATAGTTTTTTCTTGAAAATAGATGGGCCAAGTGTGCTTTTGGTTAACTAGTTTAATATCTTTCCTTGGAAAAGTACATTAATCTCTCTGCACTGCTTTCTACTTCAATCTTTACTGAGATCAGTCTGCTCATGTTGGTACAAAAGGAAAACAATCCCCAGAACACCTCAAGAGTTTGACTGCAACATCAAATTTTCTTGCTTGCTCTTCCAAAATCAGCGCTTTTTTCAGCATTGTAGTCCTTTGGCTCACAGCCAAAACTCAAGTTCCAAGCATCAGCAGTGTCCAGAAATGCCAGTTATTGTTTATAACTATAACTATTTTCAATTTGTACGTGTCAGAGCATCACACAACACTGAAGTGTCCATTTTCCCCACAGCTTTGGAATAAAGGGTAATTTTTTACAAGGGTTTAGAAACAGATGTCAAGGCAACCTCAAATGCAAATCAATCCACATACTGAATTCAAGAAATCAAAATACATCACCTCAGTTCCTGGTGAAATGCTTTCCTAAATGCCATTCATTTCTGATCAATAATGGATCCATTCTATATATTTTAGTCCTAACTAATACCAGATCCATTTGAATGACCTATTGATAATTACATAATCTTCACTTGAAAATGCAATTATTCAATCTTTTTAAAATTTATTCACAGTAAAATTCTTTCATTCAGGGGATCATGATTGCTTCCATTTTAAGAAATAGTGTTTTCATTTAAATATCTCCCTACGCTTAACAAGCAGTAATTCCACCTGATATGTAGAATATATAAGAAGACATGTTTCACAACACAAGCTCTCCTTTTGATCATGAACCACCTAGAATTTCTTCTAAAAAGATAACCTCTGTAAGAAGAAAAATAAAAACCCCACTAATTTATGACGTAAATCCATATATCTATATGCTCATATCAGCTGTTTCTGATACGATTCTTTTTGGTTATCTGTTTTCTGTGTCAAAACCACACTGGCCTCAGGTCATTTTAGAGGATTTTAAATCATCTGAGTCAACAGTTTTCAAGATATACAGGAGACAATGGTGGCAAAATTACCAGAGTGTCTAGAAGGCTCACAGTGGATTTTTTCCTAAAAGACCTTTCATATTTTAGTTGCTCAAGAATGATGCTGCTTAAAATCCAATGATTTTATAGCTGAAAACCAAAATTACTGGAAGAAAACTGAAATTTTTATTCAGTTATAAATGTTAGACATTAGGCATGAATTTCATCATTTAAAAAAAAATATATAAAAGGAGAAATTGTTTTTAAGATATGCAGAGCACAAAGAGGCTGTGATTGCCTGGAAAAAAAAGTACTTAAAAAAAATCTGTCAAAAGAAGCTTATTATTTCATTCCTTCTCATTATGCTGATCATCTTCCAGTTTTTGTGAGAGAGAGTTTCTTGAACTGCATCCTCCTTCAATCCAAAATTACCTCCTAACATGTAGAACAGGCATAGGCCTTGCAGTGTCTCATGTGTCCTTGGTGTCAGCAGCAGAATCCTTGGGATCAGAGGAGAGGAAGGCCCCTCATCTCACTCTCAGTGTTTGGTCTAACTGAGCTTGAGGAAGCAATGAGAAGCCTTTATCATTAAAGTGCAGAAATTTCATTCCAAAGGTTTGTAAAGACATGGTCCTTTCTGGTAACTTTCCATAACCACAGTCTCTGAGAGGTTGCCCAGACAGTCCCACTGAACTTGGCCTCTGCAGTTTGGTGTGATAGCCATAATTAGACAAGGTAATAAGGCACACAAAGTTTACCTTGTTAAAGTTTCAAGATCTTCTTGAATGTAGAAAACTTACAAAGCATTTCAAGTTTTTCAGACAGGAAGAAAAAACTTCCTCCCAGAAATTAAAACTTGGAAAATGGGAAAAATTCAATTTAAACATAATGTTTAGAAATATAAACAACAGAAAATATGACACCCCTTTATTAAATACATTTATGTAATGATAAGTAATCCACTCTGCAATATTTCAAAGGAAAGCTGTTTCTCAAGCTAAATGTTACATATAGAAACTATAAAAACCTGGAGAGAATTTAAAGAAGATTCACTTTTAAAGTCAGTTCTGAAGGAGCATTCCATGAAGTTGTGTTGTAAATATGGCACACCATGGCAAATAGATTCACTTAATCATTTAAATATATAATTTGCATGAAAAATATTCAGATAAGAGCTGTATTGTTAAAGAACTTTATCATTATATGTTTCAGGGGTTGATATATTATTACCTCAAACTTTTTCAAAGCATTAAGTACTTCTTATCTGTCCTTGACCATTTTTTAAAGACATTACTACTTTGATTGAATTCACACTATTTTGAGATTATTTTAATTTGAATAATATTTACCTGGTGAAATTAATTAGCTTTCAGTTTGCTAAAAGTGCTTTGGTATTGGTATTAATGGTACATTTTCCAAGAGTTCAGAGGTTTTTTTTCCTCAGTTCAGAGTTTGCTTGAGATTTAGTCTATTTGTGTTTTCACTTCCAACAGTCTTGCTTTCAGCAATCTTTCCTGGTAAAAACCTACTGCCTTGTCATTCTAGAAATGTAATTCAATTTCTCTTATAGCATATGGGTATGCTGTTGGTACTGTTTTGGACTAAGTAATTACCTAAATGATTTTTTATGAAGCTGATAAATCCCATTTTTTCCTCACTTGTTTGTATCCAGAAAATGTCTTTACTCAGGATAATATCTTGAGATCCCAGATAAAACATAGTATTTAAAATGAAAAACATAATCAGGGCATTGTGTCTTGGATTAGAAAATAGCTTGCAGTTCAAAATTGTTCAGCAGAATTAATTATTCATACTGCAATTGGCTAGGATAAAGGATTTAATATTGGTATTGGCATGAAGGTATCATGACATTTTTAAGGGTTTCCTTGGAATGTGGTTTCTACTTCTATTTTTCTGATTATAACACTAATTTAGCCATCCCATAATTTAGTGCTATCTCTAAGGAAAAATTACAGCAGCGGAGAACAATTGCAAATGGGTCTTTGAGCAGCAATCCAGAGAATATAGAGATTTTGCATATAAATTGAGACATACAAAGGCTTGCAGTAGTTCTCTCATTATCATCAGGCCATCCTGTTCATTGCAACTTGCTGTCTGTCCTGCTGCCACAGACACAAAGCTTCTACAGGTGACAGCAAGAGATTTTGAGGGTACAAAATGTTTCGGGTTTTTTTAAATTTAGGGACTATTTCAATTTAAAAATGCACATACTTCCATGTTCCAAGCATGGTAAATAGGATGTAAAATAGAATCAGAACAGAAGAGGGTTTGTTACTGGAGCAGCAGAACTGAAAATTTCTTCATTGTGGAAACCCAGGGCACTGGGAATATTTCTCTGTCTGCTCTAGGGTGTCCTGACCCCCAGGGGAGCATTGACTTTGACCCTCATCCATGGAGAAAGTTTCCTAGACTTCAAGATAGACTAGAATCACAAAAGTGTGAAATAGATTATAGAGAGTAGTGCAGGTGTAACACTTAGGTGAGAAATTTAGATTTTGGAATTTTTAGTACGTTGTGGATGGGAGCAAGATGGAGAGCACAGGGTGTTGTCCTGGGTTTCTTCTTCATGCTTCTTCTTCCTTCTTCATGCTTCTTCTTCCTTCTTCTTTATGGGTTTGGGTGGCATTTTGTAATTGGGCAGAAAAATCCACGGGCTCTTTGGGATCAGTTATTGGATTAAAAGGGGAAATAATCTAGGTGTCAGTTCTTAATTGGATAGTTTAGTCTTAAGAGACCTTGTAACAAGAGATTGTTGGCCATTTTTGTGGTGCTTTTCCAGTGTGCTAAGCCTGGTGTGGACAGTGTGCAAAACTTTAGATAAGATAATGATGAACAAGAACCTGAAGACCAAAAAAATCCAGTGCACCTCTCTTTCCTGATGCAAAACCACTCCAGGAGGGTCTTCCCTGACAGGGAACCCCCCGGGAGGGCCCAGCCTGAGGCCCAGAGATTGAGAAATCAACACTTTATCACTATAACCTTTATGTCTGTCTTCTTGAATTTTTTCTATGATTTTAATTAGCACTGGGCCTTGTTTTAAACTATCAGTTAATTCTACTACACGAAAAGTTGGTAAAGTACTCTGATGGGCAGAAAAGTGGCAGTCAGGGTCTAGTTTCTGGGAATGTAGGAGTGAAAGGAGTGAAAATATACTCTTTACCACAAGAAGCAGAGGAAGTTGCTTATATTTGCTTATTTTTATTATAAGTTGCTTATATTTGTTGGTATTTTGTGATGCTTTCATGATGAAATATATCTTTGGTCATGGAGCCATGGTGTCCTAATGTGCCAACTTCCTTTTTCTTTTTGTTTTTCAGTTTCTGCAATGCCATATTAGCGATCATGCAGATCTTTATATATTTCAAGATTTTGATTGCTATATGCTTCATAATATTCATATTATTCATAATGTTGAACAGCAAAGCAAAGATCTCATCAATGCTGCTATAAATTTGAAATTATGCAGATGTATTGATTTCAAAGTGGGGCAATTGCCCCAAGGCATAAGTTAAATTAATATCAACAGTATCACTAACTTGTCAAGTATTTTGCATTTATATAAATTTCAAATTAAATCAGATTTAGCCTGATATATTTTATAGACTAAAAGAAACTAGTAGCTCAATATAATATTCAGTTATTTCTCTGGAGTTAGCATATAATTTGCCCTCATCCCATTCATTTACCTCTTTATGTTTTTTAGTTCATTTCTTTTTATATGTCTGCCAGAACAGTCATCTCTTGAATGACTTGAGAAATCTGAGTCTAAGGTTAGAAGTGACATGTCACGAACATCCTAAAACTTGGGGTTTCTAAACCTCAGATCAACAGATTTAGATATATTTTAAGATGCCATCTGGTAGCTTTATACATAACAACAAAAATTTTGAAATTAAAGCCCTTATTTTTTAAACAATGATGGTTATCTTAACATAATTCATTTACTAGTAGTGATGATTGGTGTGAAATAAAAATTGTTAAGCAGCATTCAATTGATTTGTGATACTATACCAGAAATTGTTTGTTCTCTCATGTTTGATGTATAACATGTGAAACTTTACAGACAAAGCAAAGTTTCCTAATGACCTAGAAGCATATTAAATAACTTAAACTATCCAGCAGGAAGCCAAACTACCATACACCTAAAAAATCCTTTTTTCTCTTTTTTTTTCTTTTTTAACATGACTGTTTCTTAGCTGGACATGTACCTGCTCCCATTTTCCAGCATAAAGATGCAGCTTTTCTAGCTGCTTAAGGAATGTTCCTAAATTATGAAAGTAATTCATAAAAGCCCTTCATCAAGATAAATGATAATTTATTTCATCTCCGAGAATATGTGCCTTGGAATGATTGTTTTTTCCAATGTTACCAAACCATGATAAAAGTGACTATCCCTTTTTCTTGCCATTATTTTGAAATCCTTAACTAATTATTTTTGAAATTATTTTGAGAAGAATAAATCCAATGATCATCTAATTGTAAAAAAGTATCTAATTGTAAAAAAGTTGCCATATTTTCTGTTGATTTATTTAGATTTTAAACACCCATCTTCCAAGGCAAAAATCTAAAAAGTTGAATTCCATGTCTTAGTTCTATGTCTTACACAAAGAAAAAGTGAATATCAAGGAAAGATAGTTCCCAGGTATGGGTATTTACCATGGGAATATACAGAATTTGGTAGCTGGTAAAACCATGCAAAACAAGTGATTTTTATACATTTGTCAAGTGGGAGGTTGAGGCTACATAAATGTTAGTAAAGAAATAGGTCAGCAACCATTCACTACCCCTGAGAACCAGTGGAAAGCCATGGTGAAAATCCTTATGTTCTAGTATTTTCCCAAACTATGACAGCCTCATCCACACATGAAATCCCATACATCATGCCTTTGAATTGAATCAGAATGCTAATTTATAGAAAGGGAAAAATGCTAGGGAATAAATATTACAATTAAATAGCAGAGATGATCACCTACTAGGGTTGATCTAGACCAATCCTAGAGAAATTTGGTTTACCACTGAGCATACAACTGAAGTAATTCAGTCGGTGCTGCATAAATGTCTTTCCATCTGCTCTAATCAGGTTCCTTGTTAATTAAAACCACGGAACTATTCTTAAAAAGCTCAAGCTGGGATCATTGTTTTATCTTTAACTTTGATGCAGTTGCAAGTGGCAGATGTGATGTGGATGAAGGAAATGCATTCCCTGAGCAAGAGCTCTATGTAGCAGGCTCTGGGAATCACTGTTAATAGCAGTGTTAAGCAGAAGGAAGGCCCCTATACCAAAAATTTGAAATTAAATTTCCAGAATATTGGAAATTTTGAGGGGCAAGCACTCCATATGGAGGGAAAACATACTTGTATTTATTTGCGTTGACACCATTTGGATGGGAAATAAAATCTGTGTGGCAGCAAGACTGCTGCTAGGGCTGATGAAAGATGCTGGGGAAAGACTTTGCCTTCCTAATGTAGATGAGTACAGAGTCTGGATAAATTGGATTCTTGAAGTACACATCTTTTTCCTCCAACTTAAAAAGAAGAACACAGTGTTTAGGTAATATGTACACCATAGATAACTTAAATTAGGTGACATGGTATTTATCTGTTTCATTAGAATCTAATCAGACCATTTAGGATTCTACACAACTTTAAAGAAAACTGAAATAGAAAAAAGTATGGAGTTGGGAATTTTCTTCCTCAGATTAAGTAAATATAATATTTTCTGACTTGGTACTTGTTTTGTGGTTTTGTTTGGTTTGTTGGTTTTTTGTTTTGTGTTTTGTTTGGGTGCTTGTTTGTTTGGGTTCTTGTTTTTATTTAAATTAAAAAATAACTCTTTCCAAATATTTATTCAACATATAATATCCAGATGCTTTGCTGAATTTTAATTTTCTAAATTACATCAACATTTATATCCAGATCCTCTATTAAAAAAAATTACAAAAAGACATTACCAAGAAAGATATGTACCAATCAAAACTATAAAACTAAAATTTCTTTTAATCTTATACCCACTGACATATAAATTCAGAACTTTACTATCCAGAATGCTTCCAGAAGCAGTTTTATCAGACCAAGAAATAAAAAGAAACCATGGCTGTTACACAATAATTTTTTCCATGACCAAAGACCAACTTGTTTAAAATAAACAAATTATTGTTTTTTTCCTCCAAGTACCACACTACACATTCTTTCAAGTATCACAAATATCAGAGAGAGGAGAAACACATTAAAATGCATCATGTTTGGAAAAAACCCAAAGTGCAGTGAACGCTAACACATGCATATTATTTGCAGAAGAAGCTTAAAACATTTATAATTATTGTCTATGGATATGGTAACCCATAGAGATCTTACCTAGTTAAAGTGTTAAAAAACTTATAGGTGAAATCCCTGCTCAGAATTTTTATCTCTTTCACTGTGAATTTTTTTTTTTTTCAGTTACACTTCTGGACCTTGACTGTGCCAGCATGACCTGAGCTACAGAGATGACAAACAAGTCACTTGAGGAACAGGGTTAATCCTGAAGAACCCTTTAGAAAGACTGGCAAATACAACTCTTTCAGCATAGCCAAAGGTGACCATGCAGCAAGAGTTCTCTTTAATTCATGTTTGTTTCTAAGTCATGATTAATAAAGCTGATAGTAGTCCTGCTCAACAGACAGACACAGCACAACAGGTGAAAAAGCTTCTCCTACTCAATAGTACTGTGTATCAGTCATAATTGTTTTGTGATAGGAAGTGCATAAATGTTCCTTTTGTGTCAAAGCAAAATAAAAAAAAGCTAAAAAAATACAGCAACAGGATGCAAAAAATAGACTTTCCAGGACAACAGATGATTATAATAAATGCAGATATATATAGTGTAGTTACTTATGAACTGTTCATCTGCATTCCATTTATAATTAGTTGTAAGCAGCATCTTTAAAGAACAGTTAATTATCTTAATGAATGGCATTAGTGTTATACCAAGTTGGGTGGCTCATGCTTTATTTCCCGTCATTTATAGAAAAAGAACAGTGATTAACTCACCTCCAGACATCAATATTGTTAACAACTGTGAATAACAAAGGCTAACTCAGCCTGTAAGCAATTCTGAAATAATAGTCCTTAACATAATTAACTTAAATTAGAATATAAAAAGTAAGTCTTGTCCATGTTATTTTGCCCTAGCTAGTACAGATATACTATAACTACTAATACTTTTAACTACCAGATAGTGCAGATAGGATTTTCTGTTTAATCTACAATAAATTAAAAGCAGCTGTACTTTGTCCTGTAGAAATAGATAAACAGTCTGTCTTCACCAGATACACCTGTTGGAAGTTGACTTTATTTGCCATGTATAAAAATTCATTTTGAACTTCATAATTTTTGACAGAGAGGTCAGGACTGGATGTCTAGAAAAAAGAATATATTTAATGGATTTATAAACACCACAAGACACATGCAGAATCATGCCATGAATAGGGACTTCAGAGGCCAAAATAAATACAGGTCTTTGACATAACTGCCTTTTAATAAAGCTGGAAATACCCTTTTGATTTCAGTGCACAAGCAATAAATTTTTAACATATACAAAAATAAAAAAATTATTGATTCACTATGAATAAAACCCCAACAAAACTATGAATAAAATAATAAAACTAATAATGGAAACTTTTGTGGAAACATAAAAAATGCAATATTTGCCTTACATATTCTCTGTTTCTGTTATATTTAAAGAACAAAAACTTGAAGCTGAGTCCAGGAAGATGCAAGAAATGTGATCTAGCTTGTTTTTCCTCCCCGCTTCTGTAAAGAGCTGAATTACATGCAAAATACCTGTTTCTACTTATTATTTTTAGCATACATTTAAATAACTCTATTGGTGTGGTTTCTGTGCAGCAAAAGTTATACACTGTGGAAATGTCAGGATAATTAGGCTACAGCCAAGCCTTTAATTCACCCATACAATTCACATTAATGTAACAGGGAGCTGTACAAACAAACCAAGGGCAAGAAGTCCTGTGGCCCTTTGGAGCACTGGAAAACTGCAAATTTTTATTAGGGGGTATTTTCTTGCTTTTGGCATTCTGTGAAAGCACTGAAGTTCTGAATTATAGAAGCAAAGGTTTTTTTCCATGATACTGACTGCTGAATGTTCTGACATAATTTTCTCTCCAAAAAATAAGTATAATTTTATGATCTTAACTGCAGTAATTTATTCCAAATGAAATGCTAGATTTTATCTTTGCTTTCAGGTAGACTTTGTGGGAAACTATGCTGGAACCCACAGTCTAAATTTAATGATGTCTAGACATAAAAAAAAAAAAATCCCGCAATCCAGAAGTGGGGCAAACAGAATATAAGCAGCATATCAATTACCACTTCCTCATCTTGCCTAAGGTTGTACTAATACTGTCCTATCAAAATGTCCAACTTTGTCATTGACTATTATAAGAAGAATTCCTTGTCACTTCAAAAAGAGACTCTCCCAGCTATGCATATCCAAAATAAATCCCTTATCCAGAAAAAGAGGTTGGTTTGTACACAGACTATATTTACATTTCTACCTTGCCATGGTATTAGGAAGCTTTAGCTGATGCATCTCATTTACTGCTCCAAGTCCTCCACATGAAGTAAAGCAGACTCTGCCGGCGTTAATGATAGGAAGGGCAGATACAGCTCAAAGCCTGCTTTTCACAGAAATAGAAGTTGAGCAAGAACAAACTGGTAAGAGATGTGAGTGTTGTCATTAACTTTACATGTTAATATTTTTTTTCCATTATTGTACATATGTCAAGTGCAAGCTAGAGAAAAAATGGTAGTTAAAAAAGAAGTTGGTAAAATGAAGATTTTAAAGACTACCCCTAGCTCACTCTCCTGTCTCTTTTACAAGACCACTTCTTTTGGTGTTTGTCATCTTGAGCAAATGCTCCCAGAAATCACAGATCATCTGCTATCCACACAAGCAGATTATAGAATAAAAAATACAAGTTTCTTCCCTGGAGCTGAAGGCCTGGAACTCTTGACACTTGAAACTTGAAAGGGCTTGAATGGTTTCTCCTTCACAATTTAAAAAGTATTTTATACATTTTGCTGCTCTTATTAGGTTGCAGGCAGTAGAAATGCTGATGAATAGCATTTTTATTTCAAATCTTTTGTTCAACAGTTCACAGCAGAGAAGTGACCTAGAATCCTCTAGATTTTCTATGACAGACATGCTGCAGTTATGGACCCTGTAGAGATTATTTTTAAAATATCATTGTTTCTAAAATGCAATCCTATGGTGTCCTGGATCTCTCCTGATCTTTTAAAGACTTGGGCTAGGGTAGAAGGTGACTGTATAGATATGGAGTCCTTTTTTTTCCATAATCTTACCAAATTTTAGCCTCAATGGTGATTTTCCACATGTGCTTTAGTGATTATTTAATTTTCTCATTTTTAACATTTCATTTCCCAGTACAGCCAAATGCTATTTGTTCACTTTTGCTTTTTCTATTTATTCACTAAATTGCAGGAGAGGAGCATTCAATTAAAATAGATAAATACATTAAAGAGAACATATGAAGGGTTAATTGAATTTTACAAGAATTAAATATAGTAGAACATAGAATGCAATAAGCATTTCATTTACAAAAAGGTGCTTTATTAAAGTTTACTTTCATTAGCTGACTAAAAACTGCTTCGACATTGAAAGCTTAATTGAATACCTGCAAAGACAATGAAAGAGGAATTTCTATCACCACAGTGAAATTCTGTGAACAAATGATTATTTTATTTAAAATAAAACATACAGAAATATGGGTCTATTAATTACTTGAATAGAATACTATGTTCTTGATTAAAAATATATAAATAGTGCATTTATAGCAGAATTAAAATGCAATATTGCTTATGCTCTTGAAATAACTTCATATGATATATTATCAGTTAGGAGATTTTTCCCCAGTTTGCAGGCTAAAGACATCACAACAATGTTATGTTCATGACAAAAGCAGGCATAAAGTTTCAGTGCACTGGGTAGAAGCACTGGCAGTTGTTACCTTGCCTGTAGCACTTAGTACTCTCAGGATAAAGTCCTGAACAGTGATGAGCACTGATTCAATCCACATCACTCTGCTGTTGAACCACAGTCTCCACTAACAGCCTATGAGCCCCTGGACTGGTCTGCAGGAAGAGGAACTAAGGATGGTTTAGTTTAATGTTACTTCCAAATTGCAGATAATATCCTATGATGGCTAATGACTGTGCCTTATCTTTTTTTTCTTTTACTTTTCAATAAAATTATATAGATCTCCTTTATGCAAAGAATAAAAAAATATCAGGAGACATTTGTACTGACAAAGAGTTCTTTAGTAAGGTGCTGGTAGAGTTCTGGGGATGAGAAAAGCCTTCAAGTTTATTACTGTTTTGCTGCTCCTTTGTAGGCCAGGAACTTTACTGGAAATCATCACCAGGCCTCTCCCTATTCACAAATCATACCAGTGAGGCTGTATGGGAAATAAGAACAAGTCTACTAATCCAGATCTTTTTTTTTTTTTTATCATTATAAGGTCTGGTACTACACAGAACTTCTGGATCTTGCCTTGTCCTTGCTATGAGAAACCAGGGTATTTAAAATGGTACGTGGCTTTTTAAATGAAGGAAAAATACGTTAATATAAATATATAATAGTATAAAACTTGTATTTCAGTAATGTGAACCATACCATTGATAATGATTCTTTCATACAGGAAAGAACAATAATCAGTCAATTATGGCTCTTTATCAAATCAGTCAATCATAATACTATGCAACAGAATTAATTTATAAATGAAAATATTTCATTTTATTACTTCATCTTTGTCTCTCTCTTACTATGATCTTAATATGATTTATCATGCTCATTTTCCTTTGTTAATATAACCTCCAATAGGACCATATTTTTAAATGTTTCTGTTTTAAGGAATTATATTTAAGTTGGGCAAGAAGATTTTTTTACAATGCAATTGTATTTTTTACTGCACTACAAAAAAGATTTTCATGTAACAGAATATTTTCTTACTAAGATTATCTAAATGTTTGAAATATATGAAGAGTTTAATTCTTCTGTTTTAATACTACTCAGATCATATAAATTAATGCTTTTCTCTCAGACATTTAACTATATATTTTTAAAATTATTAAAGTTCTTCACAACAAATTCAGAAGAACAGACACAAAAAAATTGTGCAAAAATAATATTATTAATACCAAATTTTTGGATGAGAAAAAAACTTTCCTCATTTTAAATAAAGCTGAAAAGGAAGATACGAAAACTAGTATCTAACTGGGTTATATGAGTTTGCTGAGAAAGAAAGTGAGGTTCTTCAAATAATCACCTGGAATAAAAGAGACTGAAATCCCTGATGAAAGAAATACCTAATTGTCCATACAAGTGGAACAGCTGCAACCATCTAGACTGAGACAATCACTACAGATTATGTGTTAATTAACAGGTTCACAGAGTCTAGATCTCGAATAAGTGCCCATTTCAAATTTAGCTGAATTTGCAAGCAGGGTGGCAATTTAAATTTAGATCTTTTCTTTAAGAAGGGGTTTTCTAATCAATACAAGGAATTCCCAACCTGCTAAGAGTTATCTTTTTCAGATTGCAAAGCTATTAATCTTCTGCATCTGGTTCTTCTGTATCAGAAATTATTTTGACTTTTTCATTTGTTACTGTAAGATTGAGCCTTATTAGGAAAATGAGTTACTCATCTAAGTTTTAAATTCCTCTTTTCCATTTTAAAATTTCAACAAATCAACTAAAGATTTTTTTTGTCCTACAATCTGTAGACTTCTACTGTTCCTCTTATCTTTTCAACACATTTTCAGGTACATGATAATCTAATTATCTTTCTTGATCTGCTGAGTTTTTCCATGAAGTCTCAGATCAATGACAATTCATTGTCTCCCTAGCTGAGGCTCTTTGATAAGGCCAGATATTGATTGTTTCCTGTTGTCATATTTCAGTCTTTCTGACAACCTCTTTACTTTCCTGGTGCAGACTGTGAAACCATGCTCTTCCAAATAAGGTCTGTCTAATATTACAGTGAAATTTCTAATGATAGTACTGTGAGTTACAGAGATTTTTTTCACTTGAAAAAAGTCAATGATGACATAACTCCTGCTAAATGACAGAATGGTTGACCATTACTAAAGGAAACAAATAAACAAGCAAAAAAGAAAGAAGAGAAAAGAAAAAAGTTAATATTAAAAAAATTTTAATTTTAGGACTATTGTTAATACATACTGCTATTGCTGATTTTTTGGATTATTTTTAATTTTCAAATTACTGCAGTTTACGAAACAAGTCACAAACAAATACGTTCTGCTAATAAGCTCTCAATGGTTTGTGGAAGTAGATGAACACTTCTAGAAAAGTTAAAAGAACGTGCCATCTATTTAAAATGCTAATGTGCACAGGGTAGCAATAATAGTGTTTAAGCAGAAAAAGGCACAAGTCCTTATTGATAGTGATAACTACTTAACCACATTTAATTTTTTTCAGAGCTGGTTGTTGGCCAGAAAAATTAGCCAAAAAGTATGCAAATAATTTGCTGCATTGAGTTTATGCAGCTTCAATTAATGGAATTTAATAATTTACTTTCTAATGCTGGTCCAGGAGTAATGAACATTCCAAAGGTATTCTGTATTGGCAATGCAATTTAGACATTTAATCTAAGTTTATAAACTTATAGTAGAAGCATACTCTCTCAGCCTTTTGTCTTGTCCGTTGTATGGTCTGTGACAAACTCAATTTGCAAACCTTTCAAGGTTAGGAAATGTGTTTTACATGGCTTTCAAATATAACATGTAAATTGATGACACTTTTAAAATATCCAAAATATAATTCTCTTAAGTTCATTTCACCAGATAACAAAGTGGTACAATTGCATTTTGAAAAGAAAGGAAATTCACTGTCAATATCAATGATTAGTTTTGTTTGTACTCAGTATCAGACATTCACTGCCCTGGTCCTGTCGTCCACACTACTCCTGACACAGGCCAGGATCTCACTGCCCTTTCGGGCCACCTGGACACCTGCTGGGTCATGTACAGCTGGCTCTTGACCAACACCCCCAAGTACTTTTCCACCCAGTAGCTTTCTGGACATTCTGCCCCAAACCTCTGTTGGGGCAGGGGACTGTTGTAAGCCAAGGGCAGGACCCCAGTGTGGAGCCTCATGTAACTGATGTCAGCCCATCAATCCAGCCTGCCCAGATTCCTCTGTGGAGCCTTCTTACTATCAAGATCCTCACAGTGTTCTCAAAATTAAGAGATAATGCTTTCCAGAAAATCAATGGAAAAAAATATTTCCTTTTCACAGGATGATTTAAAGTCCAAAAAAAATTCTCTGAGATAAACCGACTTTAGTGTTGTAAACACTTTCATCATGCCTTCTGAGCTATTTTGAAGGTAGAAGTCACCTGGTTACAAATGTTAAAATTATTTTCCTGTGGAATTTGACATGATGGTATTTCTGACTTGTCAATTCAGAAATATAAAGAATGAATAATGTAGTAAAGATTAACAGAGCATGTCTGTTTATTTTTAGATTTCAAGATATGTAGTAAAACTGTAGGATTTGCATACTTGCAGCTATCACAGTTCAAAAAAAAAGGAAAATATGCATATACAAAGTAAAAATATCTTCAATAACCTGAGGCAGATTAAATGCCAAGGCAGTAAAGGCAGCAATAGAACTTGATCAGCATCTACTGGCATGTGCATTTCCATGGGCTCAGGAGTCCCATTTCAACCCAGTCTGGATCCACCAGTGCCCTCTATCCAGCCTTTAGATGTCTGCTGCACAGATGCCTTTCCCTGTGATGTAGTGGGCTGAGCTCTGTAAGGACTTTCAGCTCTGTGTTGGTACTTTATCTCCAGCCTGGCCCTCACCCTGTTACCAGCCCCTGGCTCTGAGGCCCATGTCCCAGCTGTGGATCTGTGTCCCATTGAAGAGAGCACAGTCTGTGTGAAACTGACCCAGGGACCCTCAGTTTCGGGTTCTTTGTCCAGCCTTTGCTTTTCTCTGAAAATAAAATTCCATTTAATTGGATCTATGTCAAGCTAACTTCAAAATCTGTCTGTATTTGCAGGGAAATAAATTCTTCAAGAATGCACATTCGATGTTCATATTAAACAAGTTAGAATTATTACTCTTGGATACTTCCTATGGGTTGCTTAGTATAGACTCATAAAATAATTCAGGTCAGAGAAATTTCAGGAGAGCCCCAGTCCAACCTCCTGCTCAAAAAAGGGTCAACTTGAAGAACAGATCTGAAAGGGGAGATTCCACAATCACTCCAGAATATTTTGGTAAGTATGTCTGTCTTTCCATTCACTTAAATGAAGACCCTTCTCACTAAGCTCCACACAAGTATTTTAAGAATCCTGTGACACCTCTCTGTCCCCAGAAACTCTTCTGCAGGCTGAAGAAGCTCATCTCCCTTCCCCTCTCCTTGAAGGGTGAGTGCTCCATGGCGACCCTTCCCTGAACTTGCTGCAATGTATCAGCATCTTTCTTGCGCTGAGGATACAACAATGAAGGCCACATTCCAGATTTAAAAGCTGCGGAAAAATTTGCTTTCCCTGGTTTACTGACTGCACTTGCATTGAGGCAGCCCAGTATGCTATTAACTTCCATGGTTTCCTGGGTGCACTGTTGAATCATGTAACAAATATTTGAAGCTTATGTTTATCCTGTTACAAGAAAAGAATTTTCTATTAGCATTTTCCCAAAACAACCCAGTAACAGAAAAGATGATTTTAGGCCCAAATGAATGACATGAACAGGTGCTCCTGATATATTAATTTTCTTTTAAAAAAGAGCATAGCATATCTATGAGGGTCTAAAGAAAGAAAAATATTAAAAGAATTCTGACTGGAATCACAGAAAAGCTGTTGCTTTGGTTTTTTTTTATCCTGAAACTGACCTTCTCTGTAATATGAAAATCAACACCAGATTTATCTTACAATATTTACTGGAAAGAAAAAAGTCTGTAATGCAAGACTTGAAATAAAGCTTTTCATTTGTTTCCAAACAGTAATGGTGTTGCCTTTTAACACGTTGATGTATAAGGATAGATATGTTTGTTTTGTATACCAAACAAAGAGAGTGAATCATTGCCACAGAATAAAAAATGGGTGACTTTTAATTGATGCCCTGTCAGTTACAACTAATTAGTTCTTTCATCTTGTTCCTAAAGTAAAATCAGTTGATAACTATCCTTAGAATTCTGTGCAGTTTCTGTGATAAATGAAATGAAATTAATTTAGTTATTCTCAAAGAAAAAAAAGAGTCAACAGATCAGATGAACTGTAATGAAGTTGTAATTTTGATCAGGAATAGACATGTACATATTTAGGCCAGATCTGTAGACCATAACATTAAATGTAGAGCAAATCCAAGTAAATTCTGTGAATAAGTTTCCTAGCTTCAATCTTTCAAAGAAGCAGAAAAATTCAGAAAGAGACCGAAAACTACTCTTGCCTTTGTTGCATACAGGCAAAAATCATAGGAAAAATCCACCAGCAAATAACAGGTGAAATGATCAGACAGGTTGGTTGAGGGTAGCAGTATGGAGGAGGTTTTTAGTGCTCTGATGAGGACAGGGTGAATTTAACTGCAATACTGCTGTGGCCTTTCAGCCCTCCCATGAGTTGAAAGTCCCAGCTGCCCTAGGAGTCACTGCAATGCTCATCTGTGACCCAAAGGCAGGAGCAGCAATAATGTCACAAGTACTTATGGTTTTCACCATGTCACATGCTCCTATGTGAAAATAGTGTAAAACTGATTAAGATTTCAGGGGAATGGGGTGAAAAACATTTATACTCAAATATGTGTGATCATGGCAATCAAGAGAAAAAACCTGTTTGCTGCAGTGTGGTCCAGTATAATTTAGCTATACACCTACAACTCCTATTCATTTATGCTTACTTTATAACCAGTAGTAAGGAAAAAAAATAGCATAGTACTCTGGAATTGTTTACCTCTACCCTCCAAGGTACAGGATGTCTGCAATGATGGTACAGGATATTGGAATAAGCACTGTAATATGTGTTGGAAGATTTGTCTAGTGAATCCTTACCACCTAATCCCTCACACATGATAGGAGTTATAAACTGATGTAGCAATCTTTAAAAATGCCACCTACAAGATGGTGTGCTAGGATTAAAGGAGAGAGCTATAGAAACAATGCCATTAAAATGAAAGTTTAAAAAAAATTCCTAAGAAAGGAAACCAATGCCAAAAAACAGGGCAGTATCCTTTTTTCCTTCTTTTGCATTTTTGTTATAAATAGTACTGATAGTGAATCATGACTGATGGATGTCATGATTTTCATGGACAGTTCAGAACATTCTATCTATCAAATAAATAAACTCAAGTTCTAAAATAGAGAGACAGAAGAAGACAAAAGAACTCCATCCCATAGAGGTGAATAGTGAAAGTATATTCTGAAATATCTCACATGGAAAAGCCAGACTTAAAACCAAAGAGGTTCCAGATGAGAGTTTGGAAAAAAGAGATCTCAGTCTCAAGGGAAATTGAAACAGTTCAAAGGAAAATAAGTGTTAAGATTTAAAAGTATTAAGTGCTTCTTTTGTAACTATTTTCAATCTGTAATACAAATTTAATCCTTGGGACTTTATTTTTTTCATTTTTAATCTATGATTTCAAGTCTGCATAGTGATTAAACAGTATTCAAGTGAATATAACAGACATGCTGTGTAACTCTGTCATGAAAGACCCAAAACCAAACATGACAAACTTGCTTCTTGGAGCCTTTTCAACTCAAAACAATCTTGAGAATCCAAAATACTGTGATGCATTTTCTCCTAAGCACCAAGCATCAGTTTTGTGTGAGTAAATCTGTCAGCAGGTTTTAAGCATTGAAATGCAGATAATTAGTGAGTCAATTTACAGCTCTGACTGTTGCAACCTCCTATTGTCACTCTGCATTAGACATGATGCGTCAAGATGCAATTTGATAAATGCTTTAAATTAAAGTAAATGTGCTGTTTCCAATGGAGATATGTTTTCTCACAGCGTCAGTTGTTTGTATCTCATTTATGACTTTGGTTGCTTGGGTTCCTGCTGGTGGTTTTGAGCCATACAGCAGGCTGGACTAGAGAAAAGGATGAAGAAATAATACAGATGCAACAAAATTTGTTTTCATCCATATTATTTTCCTGAGATTGCTCCCTATATAGCCTGGTGAGTGCTGAGCAGAGAGGGAGAAAGAAACAGACAATAGGAATCAGATGAAGTCTGTGGGACCTCAAAAGCAATAGTGACATTAAATAATCAAATTAAAATAATTTTCTCTTCACTGCTTTTTCAATTCCTTTTTCTTCTCTCTAGTTCTGACTTGATCTCACCAAGTAACTCCCTGAAAATTTCTCTAGTGCTGTGCTTATTTGTCTTGGTCTGCTGGTCAAAACTGAAATGTGTTGCCCACCAACAATAATGTGAGGAATGCATGTTATAAGAGTCTTCCGTTCACTTTGCAGTATAACTAAATCTGTTTTGTCAATGCTTAAGTTCTGTCTCCTTTTGCATTTTAATCTTTGAAGAGTTTCTTATTTTGATTTCTTTTCCAATTAACTCCTTGGTTTTGATCAATTTTCCCTGGTTTTATTAAATTTTATTTTATGCTGCACTTAAGAGGTATCCTATGAATAGTAAATAAATAAATGTATTTAAATTATAAAGAAAAAGTGACTGAAAGTGTGGGTTTAGATTAGATTTTATGAAAAAGAGCATGGTGCTAATAAATGCCAAGGTCACAGGCTTGATCCTGGTATGGGCCATTCACTTAAGAGTTGGACTCAATACTCCTTGTGAGTCCTTCCCAACCCAGAGTAGTCTGTGATTCAGTGAAAAATTCTTTGCTGTGAGTCACTGGAACAGGCTGACCAGAGAAGCTGTGAATGCCACATCCCCAGAAGTGTTTAAGGTCAGGCTGGATGGAGCTCTGACAAATGCATTCTAGTGGAAGGTGTCCCTGCCCATGCCTGGGGATTTGGACTAGGTAAGGAATCTGTATTTCATGGCTTCTCAACAATATGTGAAGCTGGAATGTATTTTAGGTGTGACAGTAGCAGAATTGTGGGTGGAAGAAGAAAGTTTTCCAAATTAAGATGCCTCATGCCCAGAATAACACATTCTTATTTCTTGCAGTATGAGCTCCTGTCACAAGTACCGAACTGAGCAATGCTACACTGTAATTAAAGATGACACAGCACGTTTTAATTTAACAACAATATTTGCCTATAAACATCTTATTCTTGTCAGCTGTCTACTTACTATTAACTAGTAGTCTGGAGTGACAGGATGCTGAGAAGAATAAGTATTTAGCACAGACTTTTATTTCTACATCATCAGTTCAAATCTGGACTTCATGTTGAGAAGCCATTGTTTAGGAGCATTTTCTTACCCTGTGATTTCAAATCATTTCCCATAGGATGCATATTTCATCACAAAATCAGCTCTACAACTGGCACTAAGTGCATCAGTGTTGATTATATCTTTAAGAGAGACTGGGAATTGAATGCTGCAAGTGGCAACGGGATCTGGTCCTAAAAGAGCTAAGAACACATTGCTTAGAAGCACACTGACAGAAGAGTAAGGTAGAACAACATTAATGCTAAATTAAATTTTAAAAAATATTTTGTGATCCTAATATTTTTATTTCTTCTTTAATCATGCAATAAATGTATAAGGATGTCTCCAAGTATTCTAATTTTTTTCATATGAAAGCAGTAGGATTATTTTCTGATGTCAGGTTTCTTCATTTTCTCAATACACACTTCACATGCTATTTTATAGCAGGTAAAATGTAGAATGCAAAATTAAAAACAAAAGAAAAGAAGGCATAAGAATTCTGCACCAAAACTTCAGCTGATACTTTGATAGGTTTTCTTTTAATTATTCCATTGGTACTATTTTCAGAAAATTCTTTTTATATGTTACATTCTACATGTAATGAACTAATGTTTTTTTTAGTATGTAATCTTCTAGGATTTTAAATAAATATCTATCAAGAATTAACCATGAATTCATGAATTTATCTGAAATCATGAATTTATTATTAGTTTTCTTAGAATAAATATCTGTTTAAGAAAAATAAGCTAGCTTTTTAATTTTAAAAAGAAGTTTTAAAATTTTGTGAATGCTTTGTGATCTTTCCAAATACATCTATAGTATTTATTTTAGCTAAATAATTTTTAGCTGTAACATACTACTGGTGGTTCATGAAATGTTAGTGGCCTATTGTCACCTGGCAAAGGAATGACATTTTCTTTATGATGTTCAGGGGTTCAAAGGAGAAAGACTCTTCCAAAAGAAGATTACTATTTGCTTGTATTTAATTATTTCATATATATAAAAATACATTTTAATTATAAATTACTTTCAATAATTTAAACTTTTTTTTCCGAATTGTAAGGCAGTTGACTGACCATCTAGTTCACAGTTTTATTATTCCATCTCAAAGCTCTCTACATTTGCACTGTTTTCCTTGGATGGTCTCATAGGCTATTGAGAAATTCTCTGCTAAGAGTTGCTCAAAAAAGTAAATATCTTTCAAAATACACTTCTAAAAAATTTCATTTCATTTTAGAAGGCAGAGAATTCCAGTGCTGAGTAAGCAATTGCTTTTCTCTTCATGTTAAAATAAAACTGATGCCATAATCACCACTAAATTATTTTACTGGTATTGTTCAGGATGATGTTAGTGACTGACAAAACTGGATACTTAAATTTCACCTATTTCCAAGTATTTTACATGTCACATAATTTGTGCTCAACAGTATGACTATCTTTTATAGATTTAAGTGTCCAAATATGAAATATAAATTTAACTCACATGAAAAACTTGCAAATTTGAAAATCTGCTAAGATGACAAAATGAGTCTTTTAGGTTACAGTTCTGTATTATTCTGTATTATGTTCTCTCCATAAATAAATTTCTCCATCTGCAGAGCTCCTATGTTTTGAAGAGTTTTTAAGATTGCATGCTGGCATACTGAACCTGTTCTTGCAGATCTCTGTATTTTGATATTATTGCTACAGAAGTTCTGTCAAAGCTATCACAAATCAAAGCCAAAATGCTATCAAAAACCAAATGCAGATTGAATGATTAAGCCATGTAATTCTAGATTTGTAAGTGGTATTTAGCAGCAGTTTCATTTTTATGAATTGTATGGATATTTCAAAGTCTGAAATATTGTGAATTACTATTTAAAGATTTCATTGAGCTGTAACTTAGAACTTGAAGGAAGCACCTGCTTATAAACATGGAGCTGCATTGAATTAGGTACTTTAATGAGCACTATATACTGGTTCCTGCAGAATACTGTTTCAGCTACATTGGATTATAGTTATCACTGCTTGTCTAGACATGGGATCAAAATGTGAATCTTAAATTAGATTGCCTTAAGATCTGCTTTTGTCAGGGTACTGTACTTAACAGTCCAGTAGCTGAAGAATATAAGTTCACCAAGAAAACCTTAGAATCTCTTGGGAAATTTCTTTCAAGACTTCCAGTATTTATTCAAGTATTCTTTTAATGAAAAATGACATTGGAAATATAAGAAAAAACCTGCTAAAGTAAGGCTGACATATAATTAAGATTCAAATTAATCACTGTCTTAGTTAAGCTTCAATATGAGGCATGTATCAAAATGATAAATTGCAGTACCATAAGTTGACAAATATAGTTTATTTAACAACATTATTCTGAAAGAAATAAATTAAACAGAACATTGAAATAGTAAGTGGATTTTTACCAGATTAAGGGACAGACATCTTTTTTTTCCCAATAATTTAGTTTTTCTCAAGGCAGAAGAAATTATATGTTATTCATTGGTTTTTAACTTTCAAGGAATGACATTTTTTGCAAAAGATAAAACAAATAAATATATTTCCATTCATTTGTCTGGAACAATATTATGCATGTTCTGTGGCTCTCTAATCAATCAACAGGTTTTTTTTTTTTTAAGATTTATCAAAGAAAATTGAGCACTCAACAACCGCTAGAGGCTAACTGCTAATTATGGTAGAATAAAACTCGATCTATAATCAAGCACGTGTGCATGAGCTTTTTTCCTAAAAATGATATGTTATTTTTCAAACAAAAGAACAGGGAAGAGAGTGACAAGTCTATTTAGATGAATTTATGACACATTCTCCCAAAAATAGGATGACAAATATTTGGCAGCAGAAACAATCTTTAACTGTACTTTCTGAGTACTGATAATAAAGTGACACAGCCATCTATTATGAGCTTTTGAGAGGTTCTAGTGGTCAGATACTCCCTCCTGCATGGTACAATCCCCTGCCTGCAAGACAGACCTCTAGTCTTGGACTGTGTACTCCTTGCCTGGAGCTCAGGAATATTTTTTTTACAATTTTACTGAGCAACTGCTCTTTTTTCAGCCTCACAACTGCTGCTTCATGCTATTCACTCATCTAAATGGTAATAAGATGGCCAAGGGAAACCTTAAGGTGATCTAAGGTTGATATGGGATTCTGAGGGGAAGAACGGATGCATGTGATCCCTTAAGGCGTTGGTATCCCTTTCAATCCTTCTGATTAGGAAAAAAGTTCTGGCTGCAAGTGCATCAAGCAGAACAATGCCTAGTTGCACAGTTGTCTTCACACGTCTTCATAATCATAGTAGCTTATCTGAAGACAAAGTAGGAGTGCTGGGAAGAAATGAAACTGCCTGATCAGCACAAATAAGAATCTAGTCGTATGTAGGCATTTTTAACTCAGAAGGAGGGCCTTTAAAAACACTATTTTCACTCTTTTAGGGGACACGGACCTAACTATAGAGTAAAAGAAAACTGAGCCCAGGTTTAGAAGGAAGGCTGAGAAGTAAGTACTAAAATTGGGACACTAGACTTTAAGATATCATATTTGGATTTATTTGGGGAATTGTTAGGCAGAATCTCCTGGGAAGCAATTATGGGGAGGAAGTGTAGTCAGAGAGATGGATGATTTTTTTAAATGACAACCCAACTATTTTAAGGGGAAGTGAACTTTGGCAAATGACTCATAAGGCTAATAAGGGAGCTTCCTAATGAACTAAAATGCAAAGAAGTACAGACAAAAAAAAAAAGAAAGGAAAATAGGGTGGACAGAAAGAAAGGTATTAGGAATGGAACTTAGGAACAAACTCAAGAAGATCAAAGTCCAAGGGGGCACTAACACTAGGGAGGAGTTTCATGGGTTACACAAAGGGCCTTGACATGTATGCTCGTGGCAAAAAAGGATGGAAAAAATGCAGATTCACCAGGTGGAAAAGACAATAATATTCAATATGGAAAAGGCCAAGGAACTCCATGCCCTGTGTGCATTGTTCTTCATAAAGAGTAACCTGTTCATGTATCAGTCCAGTTGGGAAGGAGAGTGGTAATTGGTTCTGGGTTTACATTGAAAAGTTGGATATATTCAATTCACAGATTCACCCAAGGACACCAGAAGAACTCTCTCCCCCTGCTCTACCTGAAAAGCTGCTGTCTATAATCCATGAAAAATTATAGCAATCAGCAGTATTCCTTCATGATTAGACAGATTAGTGATACACTTGTCCTAATGAAAGCGAGAGGGATTGCTACAGACACTATAAACAAATAATGCTTCCCTCAGTTCCTGGAAGTAGCCTTAAGAAAACATTTTTGTATTCCCTTTTCCATCACCTAAAGAATGACTCTAACTGGGAGTAGTTAGCACAGTCTTACCAAGGTGCTTGGTGAACCCAAATGACTGAAATCTGGTAATTTAGGCATCTGAAGGGATATAATAAGTGGCCACTGCTTTCAGCAGCAACTGGCCACTGCTTCCAGCAGCTCTGAAATCTGGTAATTTCCTCACCTGGCCACAGGAGCCCACACCTGGGACAGCTTGTGGCCTGGTGATGTAAGTCAAGCCAATGGACTTTTTTGCTGCTTTTCCATTTGTGGATTTAACCAGTTTCACTGCTGAGTAAGTACCCCAGAGAAACACACAGACACAAGATACCGACAGATGGGGCTACAGACTGTCACAGGCAAGACTCTGCTTTGCCAGCACCCCCGAGCATGAGAACCAGTGGCGAAATCCTCTCTCTGTTTGGCAGACACAGGAGGCCATCCATGCAGGCACACACACACACAGAATCACCTGACTGCATGGGCACATGTGCATTCACGGGTCCCACGGATGCCGGCATGATCCCTCTGCCTGCCTGGAAACCCCACCCAGATTCCAGGCTCCCTTACGGCCTCGGGAGTCCCCTCATCACTGGCTGGTCCAGCTTGATGCTCACTAGCAAACATGCAGTACTGGCATACTTGTCCAGCATGGTACCTCACCCTAAATCCAGATCTCCTTCCTGCTGGTTAGTCCAGATGGAAGTGTGCAGGTGAGTGACCCATGCACACCCAGTGTGGAGAGGCTGAGGGGAGTTGTCATCACAGTGCCTCAGCACCTGTCACACGGCTTCCTCCAAACGCTGGCATGGAGCCCTTCCCTTGCTTTGCTCATGCAGGTTCCTCCTGATAGCTGTTTTTTGGGACACACTCCATTCCCACCCCAGTGAGTGGCAGCTGAGATCCCCACCCTCTCCAGTAGCTGGCACAGAGACCCCAGGCTCTCCAGTAGCTGGTACCAGGCCAGGGTTACCTACAAACCCAGCCTGGCTCCAGTAGCTGGCACTCAGCCCTTTTAACCCTCACACATGCATCACAGAGAGAGATTGCTCTGAAAGTTAAAAACAGATTTTATAAGAAGATAGGACAGGTTATGGTGATCAGGTGCAGGCCTCAGCCAGACAAGTGTACTGATCAGAGCCCTTTTTCACAGAGCTGTAACAAAATGATGAAAATACAGAAGAATGACAGAAAATAATTCATTATTTGGAAAATTAATGTTAATGCTTCAAAAGCCCCTACTAAAGAGAAAGAATACTCTGAAGCCTGTGATTTAATTGCAGTACTTAAGAACTTCCATAAGAACTCACAGATTCTAATAATAAGGGCTCTATAATTTAGCAGATAAAAGCAGAACAAAAGCCAGTAGCTGGAAGTTCAAAAATCAGAATTAAAAAGTCTTACTTCTAAGTGAGGCAGAGTGATCAGTGGGATCAAATAAAGTTTTCTTAAAGCGTGATGTCTTTGAGAGCTAACTTTGTTTCCAGAAGTTATTCTTTAGACAAATCAGTGGTTGTGGTATCAAGAAAATAGTGGGAAATGCTATAAAAATTAACCAGATTAAGTCCACATAGCTATTTTTCTCTCTGCTTCCTCTGGATTTATACAAGAATGATGGTACCAGTACAGCATATAGGTAAAATAGGTAGTAGCACCATGGCAACCTGGTATTGCTTTCATAAGGAATTCTACTGTACAGCTTTACTATGCATCTGGCATTTGGAATGGCATAAAAGTCTGTAGTAGATACAAGTCTATGAAGAGGAATTAGTGGGATGTTTTCCATCCAAGCTAGTATTCCAGGACAAAAAGGATTTGTTAGATAATTTTCTGGGACTTCCTAGACAATTTGGCATATATTCATACATTGAGACAAAATACAGAAACTCCAGCACCCTTTTTTTTTCCTTCTTCTTGCTATCCAACATGTTGAATAGAACTAAAAATAGACAATATATATCAGCTTATGTCTAGCATGTTGCTTTGTTAGATTTGGTATGTTTCATTTAAATGTATCTATTTATGCAATTTAATCCTTTCCCTTTCCTTTCCTTTCCTTTCCTTTCCTTTCCTTTCCTTTCCTTTCCTTTCCTTTCCTTTCCTTTCCTTTCCTTTCCTTTCCTTTCCTTTCCTTTCCTTTCCTTTCCTTTCCTTTCCTCTCCTTTCCTCTCCTTTCCTCTCCTTTCCTCTCCTTTCCTCTCCTTTCCTTTCCTTTCCTTTCCTTTCCTTTCCTTTCCTTTCCTTTCCTTTCCTTTCCTTTCCTTTCCTTTCCTTTCCTTTCCTTTCCTTTCCTTTCCTTTCCTTTCCTTTCCTTTCCTTTCCTTTCCTTTCCTTTCCTTTCCTTTCCTTTCCTTTCCCCTCCATTCAATTCAATTTTTATTAAGGGGCTGTTGAAGCAATGTAATGACAGAGAGCAGCCACACCCACAGCAGTTTTAGCAAAATGTGAACAGAACAACAAAGAGCCTGCAGTATCCATCAGGTACCAGCTTGGTGACAAACTTACAGCTTCAATTCAGTGTCTTTTACAACTCCAACCTGGCAAACAATTTTTCAGTGGATTTATTATAGAAAGCACTCCAAAATCAAACAATAATTCATTAGTACTCCTTTAAATGTTACAGCTAGCAGTGTTAAGCTAGCAGTGATATGTTAAGCTAGCAGTGAAATGTTAAGCTAGCAGTGATATTATTAGCTTTATACACCTAGGACTTCATGTACCTTACCTGAATCCCAGATTGAGATTATGTGTAGCCACATTTCTTAATTCTGATATGCAGGAGAGCTAAAAATTGTTTATCCTATTTATTCTCTAGCTTTATACTAACTGCCAAAATTATTTTTAGCACCCACATCCTGACATATTTAAGTCCTACTAGTATTTCTTATCTACATACTTCAATAATGCTGTACATCAGCTACCAGTTTTTCTTAATATTTCTGAAAGAAATGCATGATAAGTCCACAGAAGTCACTAGATGGAAATCCTATTCTGTTAATAAACACCATCTGCTCCTTTCTTTGCTTCCCCACCTCCCATTATTGATAAAGCTGTGATCATGCTTGAAATTTTAAACATTGCACTCGGATCCCTCTCAAAAATATTTCAGCAGAATTTCTGAACTCCATGGCAGCACTGCAGTACAAATATTAAAGACCATTTCATTACTTATACAGTGTCTAATAATTCAGTTTTATAATATGGATTTAAAATTATGTGCAGCAGTACAAACCAGATAAAGTTATATTTCATACCACTACTATAAATATTTGCAATTCACCTCCTGGGCATTTAGAGTTTCCACTATAAGGGTAATCTATATATTAAATTTTTCTATTCTTTACCATGACCAATAGGATAACACAAAAAATGTCTATCATATTTAACTTGAATAAAGATTGCCATAAATTCTAGCAGTCCATTTCTTAACGAAGTCAATGATTTTAGCAATGTCAGCTACCTGTTTAAAAGCTGTAAAATACCACAGTGGGAACAGAAGGAAGCACTGTTCAAAGCAGGACTAGGTCCACTGAATCCCCTTTGCTGTGTGGCCAAGCTGCTCTGCTGCTTTCTTTTCAGCAGCTGTATTTCCCCTCCCTTCATGAATACTCATGTACTCTTCATGAATAAAGCTGCTTATGTATCTTAGGACAACAGGAAATGGAAAAGTCCTTCGACCTCTTCTGTTCCAAAACCAAATTATCCCACAAGAAATAAAATAAAAGGGCACATCTACACTGTACTTAGCCTAAATTATCAAATAGAAAATTAAGCATAGCATTCCTTCTCCAGATATTAGTACATGTTGTAGAGAGCCTGAAAGATACTAAAAACCTCCCCATAAACCTCTCCAGAAAAAAAAACAACAAAACAACAAAACAAAACAAAACAAAACAAAACAAAAAAAAAAAAACAAATGAAAAAAACAAAAAACAAAAAAACCCAGGCACAGAATCAGCAGGTTTAGAACTTCCCCATTTCTTACTCCAACCAGCAATGCTGTGTTACTAGACAGTGATAAAATTAGCTTCAGGGTATTTTTAAAATCCCTCCTTAATTTTTAGTGCACCTCACCATTTTCTGTTGTCACTGTAAGTGAAGTCTGTTACTTTTGAGTAATCTGTTCCAGTTTTCTCTCATGAACTAATTTTTCTTCAGGGGTACTGTGCTATATAGAGAGGGGTGATTATCAGATGTGTTCTTTTCTGAATAATAAAGAAATTAAACATGAAGAAGTTTGTGTATAATGGTACCAAAGATAACTCAAATATGCCACTTGATATAGAGGAAAGAAAAAGGGGGTGAGAAGAAGAGAAAGAAGGAGAGAAGAATGGAGGGATGAAGATTGCAGACTGAGGCTTATGATATTGATGTTTAGCAGGCCAGAGTTGATATTGTGGTCTACAGTGCCCTTGGTTTGACTGAATGCAATTGCAGTGGATTATATAAGGTGGATCAGAATAGTCTTTCTATTAATGATACAATTTTATATCTTCTCATAAACATTTTTATTCTCATGATATCAGAAAATGAATATGTTCCTATATGCTATGATCAAGAAAGTCCACCATGGATTCATATTTCCCAGAGATTCTCTTAGGTACTCTGGAGTTTCTTGTCAACTTTCAGCTCAACTGCAAATTTGTCAAGAGGATGAGATAAAATAGATATTTGGAGGCTTTGTTTATTTTATTTTAGTTTTTCTAAATAGTGAACAGTAATGGATTCCATATAACCGTATACCTATGAAATCTATTTCAAACCATTTCAAAAGAAAATGTTTTAAATTATCTCTGATTATGAAAGGTATGTTCCTTCTTTCTCAAATTACAACTGGATCTAATCCCTTCAGATATATGTCTCTCTACTTCTCACCCTATCCTCTCAAGCCACCTCTATAATTTTGCTTTATTGCAATGACAGGTTGTTAATCATTTCTATCTTAAATTTCAAATTACGTATCCATAATGAAGCTTTAAATTATGAGGCCCGATATTTAAGGGTGCTAAGTATGTAGATGTTTCATCAAGAAGCTAAAAAGGAGCTACTGGGCAATCAAAATTTTTGAAAACTGGATACTAGGCAGAACCAGATCTTAAAATGTTGATTGCAGGGTTATACATGTTCACAAAGAGTACAAGAACAGAAATGGAAATTTCCCTGATGTGATTATCATTTAAATACATCTATTCTCTCACATCAAGGAAAGAGGCATTAAATGAATGTAATGTAATGAGTTTTCACTTTGCTATCTGGGTTTAAAGAGGATAGCTTCACATGAAGTTGGAAAAAATATAGTGAAAGAAAAATTCTCTGAATGAAGTTAGCTCGATTCAGGTCTTAAAACTGTAGATCTGGCTGTGGAAAGGGAGATTCCATTGAACTAAAACTCTGGTATCCAGCTTAACTTTTTTGAAAATTCCTAATTTCACAAAACAAAACATCAGTTTCAAAAAGAAATTAGTATCAAGTTCAAGATAACAAGTTTATGCTTTGTTCTAAAATGCTGATTTCTGTGGTTGAAGGTAAGATTTCCCCAGATTTTATATTGACCCAGGAGATTGAGTTCTATTAATCAGGATGTTATTTTCACCTAGAAAGGAGCTATGTGAGGGGTCAGTCATATGTGCAAGCTGAAGTCTTTGACTGATCTTCCATTTTAATCTTAATTAATCTCTATCATAACTGAGATGCATAGCATGCTATGTGTTAGCGTTAGCAGTGCAAAATCTCTCAATAAATTGTTTATAGGGACAGATGATATCATATATAATGAATTCAATTCATGCATGAGAAGCATATATTTTGCATAATTAAAAATCCATAGGAATTTCATAGTGCATTTTAATAAAACAGTTTTAATTATCTGCTGCTGAACAGTTACCAAATGCTTGAAAAATAACAGACTGCAGAGTAGCTGTAATCTAGAAAGAACCACTTACATATAGGCTGAATTTCTCTTTTACGTGCGACCCACCCCCCAAAAAAAAGATAGTCTATAATAATTTCATCTATTTTCTGTAATGAATCAAGGAACAAGAAAGTCCTAAAAATCATTTTATGTTTTTCATTTTCTATCTTGGTATATAGGAGAGAATTTCTACATGAAGTAGAAATTCATCATAATGCATCATACCTAAAGGTAAATTATTTCAATGGCTGAAGACATTTTCCTACAGAGTGATTCTGGGCTGTATTTCTACAGCAGCTCTTCACTGTATTACCAATTTTTGGATAGTTTCCTGGCTATCAAAGTGTTACTCAGCTAGTTACTTTCTCAGAGATTAGTGTGTGTTGCAGATGGGACCAAGTAGGGCACAGCAATGGCCTCAGTACTTCTCTAGGCAGTTTACCAGAGCTCCAGCTTTGCTGACAGAGACACTTCATGGAAATAGAAAAATCAAGTGTCTTAACACCAAGTGTCCTTAAAAAAAGGGTGGGGAATCCAAAAATGAAAAAAAAAAACAAAACACCAGACACTATAGCAAAGAAAAAAACAACAGCTTCTGCTTATATCCTATAAAAACTTATTAGAGTTCATAGTCCCTGATACCAAGAAAAGGGTTTAAAAAATAAATTCATGGTATAAACCAACTCTTCAAATACTACCATAGTGAACTTGATCATAAACAAGATCCTTCCTGGGACATATATATATGAAATGCTATGAACTTCTAGACTTCAGGAATACATGTTCCAGCTCATTAACTTCAGTGTCTGTGTAAAAACTACAGGCAATTGTGTAAACAGCAATAGAGAAATATATTTATGTCAATTCAGAGAACTGAGTCAGCAGTTCTCCTGTGCAAACATATGAGAAGGCTTCCACCCATAAAATTTGCAGATGCCACAATCCAGCGAAATTCAAGACTAACTAGTAGTGTCTTGACATTAATTTGAATATGCATATGTCAGAAGGATCAGAACAATAACAATTGTTCAATAACAATTAAGTTTTTCAGAATTAAAAGAACTTGCCACTATTACAGATAAAAAAAATTTGTGTCTGGATGGTATTATAGATTATAGAGTTTAAAATATTTTGGTTTGAGATATGACTATGCATCTGTAAATGATTACATGAAAAGCAAATATAGTAACTTGGATAAAGTTATATGTGTGTATATTTCTGTGGGACGTTTAGGGGTTATTTTAATGTATAAAAATCAGAGAAAAAAAAAACAGATTATTTTGTTAAGAATGTCTTACCTTCATAGTAAACTTTAAACCCATGAGCACTAACTGCAAAGTCACTTGTCAAGCGCAGTGAAAATACAGATTTTGTACTTGTCACAGGTGGAGGAAGATGAAATCCTGTTAACCTAAGAAACAAAAAAGCACAATTCATGGTTAATTGTTTGGAAAATAAAACTGTGTGTGACAGATGGCTGTTCTCAATAATATTTAATCATGGAAAGGACAACTGTCTTAAAAGGGTGTAGTTTGCATTACTTGCAAAAATTATTTTATATAGTAAATGAGGAATTATTAGAAAATTTTACTATATTTGATGGACACTATACTTAGAATAGATGATAGTAAGATGCAGAAACTGGACTTAAAACCAGTTCAGATTGTCAGTAGCTGGAAAAATAGAACAACCAAAGAAATCACAATACAAGGAATCAATACAAAAGAAATCACCAGACAATTTAGAGTTTATGTTCAAAAAATGTATTGTGCTAAATATCTTACACAGGTTTCTGCTAAAATTTGTAGTAGCTGAATTTTTCCACAGTAATGTGATGAAAGAAAGGGACCATGATTCACTTTAATGAGGGAATTTAGTATTTAAACAGTGCACTTTGGCCTCAGAGAAAAAATTTTTAATTTGAACTAGAAGAGCAGTGTCATTGTGAAATAATAAATCCATACAAAAAGCTCTCTTGAAAGGAATTACAGGGTCATTAAGGTTTGTGGTTTTGTCACTTGTATGTTTGGTTTTCTTTTGTTCTATTAAAACCACTGTGTTGGAGGCACAAATGAAAGAAAATTTTTTTGTGTACTCATCACTGCTGATAAGCTCTGCTGATACTCACTTCTACATATTTATTTGATGTCCATATGACAACTCTTATCTTCCTCAGTTTTAGAAGAATAACCTTATCCAGGTTCATATCAGACCATCATAGCCCATAACATTTAACTGTCAAAAATGTGTAAAGAACAAGTTGAAAAACTTAGCTATGTACAACTAGACCAGTGAAATCAACACATACCTTTGGAACCCACTTAGCCTTGTGTGGTGAATTGTGTAGTAGATGGGCTGATATATTTTATTAATGACTGTGATTAAAATTATTTTCATGTGTTTTAGATAAGCCCTTATTTTACATTTTACTTTGAATTAAGAACAACAGAAAATTGTAGGTCAAAAGGGACCTGTGGAGGCCACATAGTCCAACCTACTGTTCAATGTGGGATAAAAGGCAGAGTTAATCTGGGTGGCTCAAGATTTACACTTTCCTTTTTCATTGATAGAACAAATTCATGGTGACTTTTTGTTTCTGAGGGATTTTTTATGTTTGGTTTAGTTTTTTTGTTTTGGTTTGATTTTTTTTTAATACAGCTATATATGTGCAGCTACATAGGCTGGTCTTTAGCACGCTTTAAGAAACATGTAAACTCTGATGATTTTGCTGGAAGAGATGACATATTTTTGATTTTGCTTGATGTAGGAACAAACACCAATGGTGTTTACGGACGTTTTAGAACATTTATTGCTTCTCATTCTGAAATTCAGTCTCAGTTGTCTGAAATCACAAATTAACTGATAAGTTATGTCCTGCCATTATCAGCATTTCTAGTCTCATCGAGGGAAGGATGTAGAGTGATGAGAAGCTCAGAATTCAAAAGGTCAGGAAATAATCTGCTAAAAAATAGTGTAATTGCAATATTAGCATTTATTTAATGTTATACTTATTTTTAGCTTTAAGATGCCTTTAGATGAGTACTATATAGTGTACCAGTAATTCACCATTAAGGTTATTTGCTGCAGTGATCATAAAAAGTTTTATATATTTCTTTTATCTCTATGTACTTGGTGTCCTTAACAGATACTGCAAATTGATAGGTGGTATACTGATGTTTTTTCTTAAGCAATCTTTGGAAAACAAAACAAAATAAAAAAAAAAAAAAAAAAAACTCTTCAGTTCAATAGCCAATTTTTGCCATGTTACAGTCATGAAAGGTATGAAAGCCAAATGATAATAGTACTCACATCATATAACCATAAAAATGAAAAACATGAACAAAAGTAGAAAAGGCCCCTAAAGAGGCATATATTCACATATTTATATGTAGCAGGTCCTTAGAGGGTGTATTTGGAAAGCTGTTCTTTGTTTTGTCATTGGTATCTTTATGAATAATATAATTAAAACAAGACTAAAGAACTTATGTTAATATGAGAAGATGAATAATTATGTACAGAATATTTATGATTAAGGAAATGCATCTTTTATTTCATTAGTAAAGTATATTTTTGTCTTATTAATAAAAAAAGGAAATAAAATGCTTACATCTCCCAAGCAGGCATATACATAATTTTTTAATAACTCAATATCAGTGCATTTTTTCTAAGAGATTGGTCATCAACCAATAAATAACTTAATTCATTGGTTAGCATCAATACTTTAAAATAAGCTGGCCTAATGTAAAACCAGACCAATAATTAGAATAAAACTCCAAGTAGGTTTAGCTGGTATCCATTTATGTACTCAATGATTTAAAAGAATTCTGGGTATAAACATATACCCAGCAGAAAAGAAATACAGTTATCCCAAAGTATTGAATTTTATGAGTGGTATGTAGACACAGCTTAGATGGGTAGTTGATTTTTAAAATGAACACATGTTACTAGCATAGTAAGCATTACAACTCCTGATGCAAAACAGATCATTATAGGAGCTGTTGGATACCATTTAGCTTTCAGCAGTGGGCCTTTTATAACCATCATTATGTTGCATTTAGTCAAAAAGGATAAGCTTCTTTCTTTAATTTGGTTGCTACACTTGAATTGATATGAAGAAATTCAAAGGTGATATTTTTGGTTTAGTGGATGCAAAATTAATCAAAAGTTTTAGTAAGTAAAAATTCAACATGCAAATATCACTCAGTAAAATACTACAGATTTTTAGAAAGAACTGTAATGTAATTAATATTGAAATAACCTAATACTTGAGTATTATTCATTACGTACAAAAGGATATTGACCTCAGAGCTTAAGTCTTATTTGAGTATTACTAAGACTTATTTAAGTCTTATATCTCTACAAACTGTCATAAGTTTTAGCTAGAATAGTTTTCATTGCCTTTTAAAATGAAACATAGCAAGCACATCATAACTGCAGGAGAGAGACGGCAGGTAAGCAGCAAAATACCTGTAAGACAATGTATCCGCATGGATCTGATTGTCACTTACTCAGATCAGTCTCAATTTCCAACTAAATGTTAGACAACTAAATGTCTAACTCAGCACTCTGGTAAAAACGAAACTTTAGGTGGAAAATTATGCAAAATCAGAAGTCATCTCGTTAAGCAGATATCATATGCATATTAAACACATTTAAAATTTAAATTTCCTCTAGCAGCTGAAGTTTTTTTTTATCTACAACAATTTTCCATCTTACATTGCATTTGCATATCTCATTCCATTTGTACTAACTTTTTTCAAATTTAAAATACCTAATGGAGTTATTCAGGTGACTCTCTATTGCTGTGTTAGATACTGTGAGATATTTGAAACATCAGCACAGAGTTGGTAGGTATGACATTGTACCACCGTGAGATGCATGTGCTTCTGGAGAGATGGAGGCCAGGCAGGACATCAGTACATGCCTACAGCTTTTAGTAGGCTCTTCAATCATTCCTTTATAGTCTACCACTTTGGCAGAAAAAAAAATATTGCACATGATCTTTCTCTTTTTTTTTTTTTCTTTTTTTTTTTCTTTTTGGTGGGATTATCTGTTCCTTTTCTTCTTTCCCTTTTTGATTTTGGAAGTGTTCTCTGACGTCATTAAGAGATCCCATCAGTACCTGATACCAGGTAGCCATGGGACACCATGGGAAACCATGGGAACTAAAAGACAATGTCTATAGAGGTTTAAGAAAATCTATTTTCTCCTATTTCAACTCTTAAAAATCCAAATTTTATATTGTGAAATTCCACTTGAGTATTTGATTTTGATGATGCAGTTTAGCTACAGAATGTTATCAAACACAGAACAGTGATACAAATTTGTAAATGAATACACTGCATGAATGAATATATTTGTTTTTTTCTTCCTGATGTGTCTAACAAGCTTGCCAGGCACCTAACACCCACAGGAAATGGACTCATTATGTATGTAGTGCAATGCTACCAATGTTTCTGGAAGCACAGGAAAAGGTTAAGAGGTATTTCTATTTATTCAACTTTTTTATGTCAGAAAGACCAGATGCTCATCCTGAAATATTTATTGTATACAGAAATTCTAAAACTCTAGTAGTAAATATGGTGAAATTAATGACATCATTTGGAGACACAATATGTATTCAGAATTTATACATTACTTGCATGCAAAACTACAATGCTATATAGTTTCAGTAACATGAATCTGTCAATGTATTTGCAATCATCTCTGAGTGTAAGAATGGAGAACAGAAACAGCCATTGCCTTGGAACCAGAGAAAAAGACATATGAGATTAAATTACTCCATGTAGACCCAAGACTGAGGAGAAGAAAATCATCACCATCATACTCTATGACAAAGAATTAATCTTGCTGGTTTTTTTCCGTAGCTACCCCATGGTGCTATCTTTATCCTCCCAAGGAAAGCCAAAGTGGCTTAGGATCCAAATGGACATAAAAAACACCACAGACCACCACCAGGAAAAAAAAAAAAAAGGTAGATTCTATTAGAATTCTGTACCATTTTAACTGCATATTTTTGAATAACTATTTATTTCGAGTATGAGTGTTAGTAATATTATAGGCAGATTAGTAACAATAGCTGTTATATTTACTGCTATATTTTCATTTCTTAAGACTTTTTGGTGAAATAAGACAGATTTTTTTTGGGTCCTCAGATGTCTCTAAATACTCGGGGTCCAAGTGCATACAATTTTGTAATGTATAAATTAAGTGGTTAAGGATGTCTTTTTATAGGTGAGAGACTAGTTTTGAAGGAATCTGTGTCTTATATGTCTTCCGACGCCATCGTAATTTATTTTTTCAGTAATGGAAAAAGTCAAATGGAGTCTCAAACAAAATATTTTCTTATGTACGCAGGAATTTCTAAATATTCTTTCAATACCAATTAAAATACAATAACTAAATTCTGGGCAGTAGTGATAATGTTTGAACCTATATGCAAATTTGTAGTAATATTTTTTGGCATTGTAGATGATTAAAAATTACATAATTAGTTTCTTTCAAACAGGTCATTTACAGAGTGTGTCCCCATGTCTCTTCCTCCTGTACTATATTCTGTCACTTTCAAAAAAAGAAAGCATGTATATTAAACAGGTGAATCTGTTTTCATTTTCAAAGTATAAACACTACTACTCCAAGAGTAATTATGATCTCTCTATTTTAATCTCTCCCACCATCTTTTCTCAATCACACATGACATAATTTTAAAACGACAAATAATCTCAGATTTGGGGTTTCCAAGACTTTAGAGTTCTGACTGGAATTTTCTGCAGTTTGATAAATCATTTGTTTTCTGCTTTTACTGTGGTCCTTGTGATAAAACTTAAGTCATATATCACTTTAAGCTGCATGCTGAACTTTAAACTCATCAGCCCTCAAGGAAGACCAGCTCCCAGCTTCAGAATCTAAATAGAGCAATCATCTAATAATTGCAAAGTTGAAATTATGGAAAGAAATCTTGATTAGTCAAAGAAAAGTGCTCCTAGATAAATTGTTTACTTGAGACTGTGATGTGAGGAAGATGACTGTATTTCCTCTTTGCTTGTGTGTCTTACTTAGATATTTGTTGTTTGACATTGATTATGCTTTTAAATAGGTAATTTTTTTGCATGTATTCTAACAGCTCTTTGTATTGTTTTGCTTTCTTTTTGTGTTCACAAGATTCTAGCTTTTGTACAGTATATTAGTTATTTCCAAAGAAAATACAGTTCCTCAGGAATACTTCTGCTTAGATAGGATCATATTCAAAGAAATTGACCAAAAAAGTTTTAAGTGAATAGCAGTCTCACTTAATCTCAATAAATTTTTGATTAGGTCACAGAAATTTTGCAGCAGGAAGGGTTTTAGTCTAATCTGAAAGGTGAAAGAATTGTTTGTCCCTAATTTATGTAAAATTATGCAGAAACATAAAATGTGTTAACATGCCAAGTTATTGTAACTTTGACCACAAAATTAAAAAGAATGTCAATGTTTATACATTCTTACTGTTAGCTTGATCTCCAAATAACTGTTTTTTCCTGTAAAAAGGAGAAGAAAGATTCTGAAAAAGAATATGCATAATAAGCAAAGTCTAAGAATAAAAGGAAGGTAGGTAAAACAAACTATTGCATAACTTCATTGAGAATCTTCCCTACAAGTAAAGGAAAACTTTCTGAAGACAACAGAAATTTTATTCAGTATTTAGCAGTTTACAAGAAACTGAAATATCTAATATTTTCAAATAACAGATAAAATATTTCTAGTTTTTTTTTCTTTCACATGAATGTAACTTTTCCTTTTCCTTCTTTTACATGAATGTAACTTTTCCACTAAGAAATTTTGGTCTTAATGGTACATATTTAAGTTAATCTTAAGATAATCTTCAGAAAATATTATTCTAAAATCCATAACACATATACAAATGAAGCTTCATCACCAGTGGATTTTTCCCATTAAGCTAGCTATAATCCTTCTACCAGCCACTTTATTTGCTGGCATGTCCAGTAACTTGCTATCTGTTATTTATGCAGACGCGACCAGTCAATACTTAGCAAATAAATACATCTTGAATTTCATTGGGTACTGTTGGGGCTTGGTTTTGTTGGACCACATACTGATGAATCCATTATTAGCTGCCGGAGTCCTGTCTGTGTGATTTTGTATTCATATAAACTTCTATTAATTTTCTAAGTAGCAGATGATTAGATTTAACATCTGACTAGCCTGATGCTACACTATTCATTTTGAAATTTAGTGAGATCTTTTGCCTGCCAGATACTTGTTTAACATTTTCCCACTAGCTCTAATTATTATTAAAAAAAAAAAAGAAAAAAGAAAGCCCTCAACAGAAGGGTTTGTTTATTTGCATTCTCTAAGATAAAAGCATTATATTCTCACCCAATTTGTTGCAGCATTTGCTGTGGCCAGCACCTACTCAACTAAAATAAAAACATTCTTCAGTATTTTTTTCTAGCTGCAAATTTGTTTTTATCTAATACTCATTAGATATTTTGTTCTGAGGACCATATCCCCTTATTTCTACATGTCATGGCATTTTCTTATTTTCAATACCAAGATATTAAAGAAAATATATGATTACTTAATAAACATAGATTTTCAATGTTGAATGTGTCAAATTTGACATCCCATATTTTGCTTGTTAATTTTTTTGGTTGCCCTCTTTCACGGGAATGCAGAAACTAGCATCTCTTTCTCTTTCAGTCTGTTGTGTTATCTTTTTTTTTTTTCTGTGTCATTTCCATAATAATTCATCAGACATGTAAGCATCTGTGCTGATTTTGACTGGGGCAGACTTAACTCTCTTCACACTGATTAATATGGGCTATGTTTTGTATTTGTGCTGAAAACAGTGAGATAATGCAGGGATGGTTCTGTTCCTGCTGGGCAGTGCCTTTGCTGCTCCCTGCGCTACCACTCTAGTAAGCGGGCTGAGGATGAATGGGAAGCTGGGAGGAAATGCAGCCAAGATAGCTGACCCCCAGACCTGAGAGATATCCCATACCACATGGTGTCTTGCTCATCATATGAAGCTGGGGAAGAAGAAGGAAGGAGAGATGTTTGTAATGATGGCATTTGTCTTCCCAAGTCACCATCACTCCTCATGGGACCCCGCTCACCTGGAGGTGGCTGAGTGCCTACCTGCATGCCTGAGGGTGAATTAATTCCTTGTTTTGCTTTCCTTGTGTGTGTGGCTTTGGATTTCCCTAATAACCTGTCTTTGTCTCAGTCTATGAGTTTTATCACTTTTACTCTTCCATTTCTCTTTCTCTTCCCCCTGGTGGGGGAGTGAGGGAGTGGCTGTGTGGTGCTTAGCAGCCAGCTGGGGTTAAACCACAACAGCATCTCTGATATCTAAACAGCAAACTGAGCATCTACCAGTAGAAAGTTTCAAAAGCTCTGAAAACTGTTTAAGGAGCAATAGAAGTCATCCGTAAATGACAGTCTAAGAGAAAAGCTAAGAAAAGCAAGGCAATATGCTTTTAAAAACTAAGTTATGTATTTCACTACCAAAAATGATGAAACAAAATATAGTCTATATCATTAAATACATTATTTAAGTATCAACAATGCTTTTAAGTGTATGAAAGAGTAATCAAATAAAGTATCTTTAAAAGTAAAGTCACCTACAACTATTAACTGCAAATATCTTTTCTTTTGAACAAAACCTTTAAAGTGGTCCAGAACATATTTACCTATGCTTCTCAGAAATCCATACTCCATACACAAATGCATAAAGATTATTCAGTTTGAAGTACATCTCATGCTATTGGATTTCTATATCAAATTCCACAGCCTAGTTCTCGAGATGCAGCTCTAATGATTTCAGCATTTTTTTACTGTCTCCATATCCACTGTAAAGTATCGTGAATGCCACAAAAGAAAGGAGATTTTGTTTCACTCCTGTTATGTTTTTTCCTTGCACGTTACCAAAATTACATTCATCATCCCAAATAAATAAATAGAAAAGTTTTAATATGGAAAATATGAAAAATATATGTGAAAATTACTGTAAAAAGATTGCTTGGATATAAAAAATATTCATTTCACAGCACTAAATAAGAGGATATCAAACAAAGCAGGGGCAGGTCTGAGGTCAGAACAGTTTGTTTGGGCTTTATACAGTTAAGTTCTGAAAATCTGCAAGAAAGTAGGTGTCTCAGCCTTCTGGGCAGTCAGATCCAGTCCTTAACTGTCCAAGAGATACACTAAATCAGATTCAAATTATTCTGTGTGATAATAGCCCTGTCACCTGATCTAAGTAACAAACCAAAGCAATCACAAATACCACAGGAGAGAGAACCTTGAAATTCTAATGTGCTTAGTCTTACAGCACATACCAAAGTGAGAAATTGTTGTTCTTCCAGTGATTGAACAGGTACAAAGAATTGGATACCAGGATTCAGGCCTGTTTTGAAAGCCCTAATCTCTGTAGAGAGTTCTTTTTCACAGTCCTTATGATAAATAAAGTCATAGGAGCATAGAAACCTTTGGGTTGTAAAGCACTTTCAAGGGTCATCTAGTCCAAGTCCTTTGTGATAAGCAGGGACATATTCAACTAGAGGATGCTGCTCAGAGCCCCATCCAACCTTACCCTGAGTATTTCTAGGGATGGGACATCTACCACTTCTCTGGGCAATCTGGCCCACTGTTTCATCACCCTCACTGTAAAAAATTTCTTCATTATATCTAGTCCGAATCTAACCTCTTTTAGTTTGAAACTATTAACCTTTGTCCTATCACCACAGGCCCTACTGAGAGTGTGTTCCTGTCTTTCTTAAAAGCCTCTCTTTGGTACTGAAAGATCACAATAAGATGTCCCTGGAACATCTAACTGAGGGGAGGGGAAAAAAACCCAAATCTTTGTTGGTACTACCGCTATTTATTTATGATATAAATTTTACAAGAGTATTTCTACATCAAGTAGATGTACAAAGTTCATCACATACTGCATTAATTGCCAGTTGAGGG
This sequence comes from Molothrus aeneus, assembly GCF_037042795.1. NCBI lineage: Eukaryota > Metazoa > Chordata > Aves > Passeriformes > Icteridae > Molothrus > Molothrus aeneus. Next base: position 138,847,823 of record NC_089646.1, on the reverse strand, counting down.
AGTAGATTGTCCCCCATTATTCTGCTCTGGGGTGGCCTCAGCTTGAGTACCATGTGCAGTTCTGGGGACCACAATAGAAGAAGGATATAAACCTATTACAGAGAGCATCTAAGGGAGGGAAGCAAAGATGTTGAAGGGCTTGAAGAGAAGCCATGTGGGGAGAGACTGAGATCACTTGGTCTGTTCAGCCTGGAGAAGAGGAGACTGAGGTGAGACATCATCACAGTCTACAATTTCCTCATGGGAGAAAGAGGAGGGGCAGACACTGGACTCTCTCTGTGGTGACCAGTGACAGGACCCAAGGAAACACAATGATTCTATGATTCTACTTGCACACAAAAGCATCCTACTTTCCTTAGTTTATAGCATATATTTGGGGTGGGTTTTCTGAGTCACTTTTATTATTTTTTCCTTTTCCAGATAGAAAATAAATACTTTTCTAGAATTAAAAGAAGTTTTACATTTTTTTAAAAAGACAATATTTTAATATTAGTACACCATAATATTTCTTAAAGCAAAATAACACTGTTTACATCTTACATATGAATTTAAGTTTCTGAAGATTTGAGAATTGTGTACTTAATCTGACGCATCAACAATATTTCCATGATTATATCTTTCTGATGACTCTTTTAATTGCCAGAGTAAAACTATTCTCCCATTAACATTCCCATGCATTGGCCTTTTCTCACATCCATGTTTTTATGGACCCACCTATGCAACCATGCCTTTTTGAGCTTTGAGCAGAAAAGACCATATTCTAATAGCAAGTTCAAAGAATCACAAGGGTCAAAAAGTCTGCAAATATTAGTAGCTAATCCAAGTGAGGATCAAATAAACTCCAAAAGAATTCTGATTATTTGGATCACACAATCATCCATGATAGTGATCAGTTACTCACTTGTTATATACACACACTTATTAATTAAACTGAAAAGTGTCAAACTAAAACTGGTAAGGTGAAATTCAATTACCTTGTTGAACTAGTTGTTCAATTAATCCAAAGGCTTAAAAGAATTCAGAAAGGGATTGGACATGTAACTCATGTAATAAGTGAATTCAGACTTCAGCAATGTATCGCTGATAGAATTGCTAAAGAAATACATGGGATATGAAAATCCCATAATTCAAGAAATCAATCAATTTTTAGGCAGTGACTGAAGGTCTGTAATGTGTAAATTTCATGTGTACATTACGTTCTGGCATAAAGGTACCTCCTTGTCTTTGTCTTGACTCAGGAATTTTTTCATCTTCTTTTTTCTTGCTCTCCTGCTGTTGAGGGGGAGTGATGGAGTGGCTGATGGGCATCGGGCAGCCAGCCAAAGTCAACAGCACAACTTCTAATGTTCTTTCTTACACACCAATTCAGAACAAACAACTTTTAAACCTCAGGAGTGTTAGAAAAGGATAACACTTATCTACTGAGTAATAGACAATTAAGTTCAATTCCCTTTAGTGTTTATGTTTTTGGATGTGCTTGTGTGCATTCATGTGTACATGTTGAGAAGTTAATAAAGGTGTTGAATTGCATTTGAGAGTATTGCAAGACTGGACTGCAACATCCTGGTAAAATTCAGCGTATCTTTGGTCTTTCAAATTTCTTTCTAAAGAAACAGTTACTTGGCCATTGAATCAGGAAGAAAGTAAGAAATTTAAAGGCTTCCTTAAGAGTATTCCAATTAAAATATTAATAGGAGTAACTCCTACAATTTTTATATGTTTTTTCAATTGGTTTAAAATAAATAAACAGAATTTAATAGTCTATAAAACAAAGCAAAAATTGATTGAGCAAAAGTGGTCGACCAGATCTGAGTTTTACTCTCATTGAAAATAGTAATAAAAATTTGCTTTGTTCAACAAGTCATTAACAAATTGACATATGATTTATGAACTAATTTAATTTTTGTCAAATGATAATTTTTTCCCTGTCAAAATGCAAAACTGCTCATGCAATCTATTATTTTAAAATAATGATTATAGGTCAAGGCTGAAAACTGTTAATTGAACAGCTGCTTTGAACAAAACAATAAAGTACTCATCAGGTTCTGGTATGATCATTATATTCTGTACAAAACATGTTTCTAAAACCTGCCATCATCCATTATCAGTGTAAAACTTTTATTATACAACTCTCCACTTTTTTTCTATCATAAGAAATGAAACAGATTTTATAAATAATTATCTTTTCTAAAGCACTGAATTTGTTTTAAGATATAAAACTTTCAAGAATAATTTCAAATGATAAGTAAGAAGAACCAGATATTGCAGTACCATACAAATAGTCTTTAAAAATCTGTAGGATGTGGATTTTCTGGCTTCTTGGAGAGAAAAACTTTTAAGAACAAAACATATCAAGACAATACCTTTAGAGAATTTGAAAGCATCCTAGTATTTATCCTATTAAAGTAACTAGAATTAAAAAAGAAAAACATTAAGCAAGCAGTACATATTTTTAACCTTGAGCATCTGGAACATTGTGACAATATAGTTTACTGTCCTCATCTTAAACCTGGGTGAAGATCTATGATACATTTTAGCAGATCTTGGAGCTTTCAAAGCACAAAAGGAGAGGAACTTGCTCCTTCCAATTTCCCCAGAGTTTTAACACTGAGTTCACACTGGTTCTAGTCATTTGCACCCTTCACTCTGAATTTATTTAACCACCCTGATGAAGAATTATTGTTTTAAAAATAAACCTGAGTCAATTCAGTTAGCAAAGGGAAGCATATCCTCAAAGTGGTATGCCTGATGAGTGCCAGAGCCAGTGGAAGAAAGAGAAGGATCATACAGCCAAAGCCAGAGGAACACAGGAGATGGGTTTCCTTCTGTGAGTGACAACAAGCTCTTAGATGAGTTGGACTATCTTTTGTAACTTTGCCTTAATGTGTGAAAATAGCACAATATGGAAAGGAGAGATGCCATATTTTGCTTCTCACCATTGTAGGTGCCAGGAACTTCCAGAACAGCTCCAACTTATACTAAATATTCTGTGTCACTTTGGAATTCATCCATGAGCAAAAGGCTTGTGACATTATCACCACACTCTTTATTTCTGTTCTGGTATAGAGATAAATTTGTAGTAGCAGGCCATGTAAAAGAGGACCAACTACATGGATATATTTCAGAGTCTATGCTTTTAATATGAAAAATTCAGCTTTTTAAAACAGAATAATGACAACAAATAGAATAAAACCAACTGATTCATCAGCTAAATTAGCTGTGATACCTAGAAAGAACAAGCAAACTAAAAACTCCATGGATTTTATTTAATTTATTTTCTTCCAGAAAACTTTCTGAACTGTCAGAAACAACTTACTTTTCTCACAGGCCCCTGTTCACTTTAAAAAAGAACATATAAGCAGAGTGTACTGGAAAGAGCAAGAGAGGGAAGAGAGGTGCTAGAGTAAAGGTGTCTCTCCTCCAGCACTGGGTATGTCTATCTTTACACTCAGAGGTCTGGAGCATATGGTGTGTTTCAAGGCAGAGCCTGAATCCACTGCAATGAGGAAATAAGTATGAATAAAGTCTTTCTTTTTGACCACTGCAGTGAGAAATTAAACTCAGAATTTCTCTGAAATGCCCTTGGGGTTTGGGTAGGTAAAAAAGCAACAAAACAGACAATCAAATTAAATACAAATCAGAAGAAAAGAAAACCATGTTATAATGCAAAATATTTTACATTTACACATCTAAAATTCTGAAAAAGACAGATCTAAGAAAAATGGTTGTGGCACTTGAGGTGCTTTTTATCCCATCAAACCAGAAATGTGACCCTATAATGATCTTTACAAATGCAGTGAAATAAAGGGTTTAAAGTAACGTACCTATTACATAAGTACAATTTATATTCTATATAAACATAAATAAAAAGCCATGCAATTTCCAGTGTCATAGAAGGTAAATTATTAATTCTATATTGGTTACTACATATGAAATACCCTAGAAAAACTTCTAGGAGAAAAATGAAAAGCATTTTTTAAGAAAAGGATACTTGAGTTTAAAATAGAAGATAAGCTCCCTTTTCCAAGGGAGAAAAATCTAAATTAAAATTTGGACTTGGAGAACATAGGAAATATAACAGAAGTGTGTCAGGTAACCTATTCTAACCTCCACTCTTCATAATCTTCTAATACCTGATTGAACATAGAAGAAATACTTCCAAAATGAACAAAGAAATGCCATAATAATTTCAGAAAAGAGATTTTAAAAGATTCCATTACTTTTGCTGAAATCAGATAAGAAAATGCAACTAGTGTTTGTCTTTGCATTTAGGATTGGATAATAGCTATGAAATGCACATTGGTAAATAGTTATTGGATTGACAGGTCTAAAACTAGCATTTGCCTTTTAATAAATGGATTTAAATAAAAAGAAATTTATAATAGAAATATGAGTCCACTTAGCTGATCTATTTTGCAATCATCAAAGGATAGGTTATCTGTGTTATCTTGGTTCCATATCAGAGCCATAACTCTGACATTGACCGAATCATCATTGACTGGCATTAATAGAATCAGATAGAGGAGTAAACAAGACTTTAAAAGGGAAGCAATTGTTACTGCAAACAGGATATCTCACAGAGAAGAAAATGAGTTGGCTACCCACATTTCATTCCAAAGTAAAGAGTTAGAGTTGTTACGTTTTAGTACTGTGACTGATAAAGACAATGAAAAGCCTACATAGAAAGTTTAAAACTTTTCCATTTTCCTTGCATTTTATGGATATACTCTTTATAAAAATGCTAAATATAGCTTCGTCAAACCACTGCTTCACATAATACAAAGTGAGAACTCAGTTTAAAATTATTCTTTAAACAACCCATTTAACAAGGCATAAAGTGAATAGGGTTTTTTAGAGCATTCCAAGTTGGTCTTGCTTTAAACATTTCTTCAAATTTTACCTTTTAATTCAATATCAAGAATAACTGGGCACTACTCTAAATACCAATCTAAAAAGATACTGTGTAAGAAAACATATTTTTTACTAAAAAACCCCGACCAAACATAAAGTGCCATAAATAAATTTGTTTGTGTGATGAAGTCTATAGTTTTGGTTTTTTTTGAAGTAACTCATGTTTTTGATTTGACTTCTTCATAGCTTACTATCAGCTAAAAAATTTCTTACAGCTGTATCTCATAAAACAGTGTTAATAGCCACTTCCATATATGTCTGGTATACATTAGCATAATAATGAAACCTGTTGTTACAGCATATTGATCAATAATTTAGTGCAGTTCTATACAACCAAATCTTTAGACAAAATCCTATGTCCAATATTAGTCTGGGAAAAAATCCAAACAAAAAAGACTTAATTTCCCTAGACAACCATCAAGAAAACCTGAGATACAGAATGATTAAATCTACTTCACCCAAAACATAGGGGAAGAGAAAAGGTTTAAAACCTCTACATAAAATTGTTGAATCATGTTGATGCAATTCCAACTTTCAATATACCCAAAGCTGAAAGCCTACCAGCATATTGCTTATTACAGGTGCAAGTATTAGAGAGACAGAGAGAAAAGTTCTTCAGGTAAAGCCATATGCCTCATGTTCTTTTTAATTAGTGTATATGTAAATACATACAGACAAACATATATTTGCACAAAACCTCAAAGGATAATTTTGGCTTTCTTCAGACATACAGGTTAAAATAGAAGGATTATGCCTTTCTTCAAAGATACTAGAAATAGTGTATTCATACAGAAACCAACAGTTCAGGGTTTAGTTTAGCAACAATATTTGGTTGTTCCAGATATATTCTGATTCAATTATCAACTTTATAAGGCATTTTCATTGATACTGCTAACTGCAACAATACAAGGTGAATTTAACAGCTGGTTTAAGAGTTACCTTTCTGTCATGTAAACAGGTCTAACAGTTAGACAACCCTGTAATAGAATGATAATTTCCCAAAGGCTAGAACTTTCTGGGACAAGACTATTTTTGTGATCATTCTTTTCCTTTCTATAACTGAAACATAGATGAAAAACTAATGGCCACAGAGAGTGCTGGCAGGTTGTGTTACAGAGTATAAATGGCCTCACAACAAAAATCAGCTTTTCTTCCTAGGTTGTTTCAAATACCATGAAGGAATTTAGCAACACAAAGAAAAGTGAATAAGTAAAATTTTTGTTTCTCAGAAATGACCATACTCATCCCGCTATGAAACTGGCAAGTGCACTCTCCATATGTAGGTGGCTATCAGTTTAAATTAGCTACCAGTTTATCCAAAGAAGACAGAGAATAGATCTCAGAGGCTGTAAAAGAGGTTTTTCTTGCATTCTATGAGAAGTAAACAAGCTAGTCCAATATCCATCAGCCAATTCAAAGCAGCCACACTGGCCATCCAGTTCAGAGAAAGATATCCTATGGAAAGCTGATAATGGGGAAGTCTCTTCTAAGGTCAGTTACTAGAAAGTTACCTCCACCTTCAAATATAGCCAAAATTTTAGTTGGTTGCTTAGGTTTCTTTTAGTTTGACTTGGTTTGGTTTTGGGTTTGGTTTTCAAATCCTTACCACTTAATTATAGATTTCCTTTCTAGCTAACTATTGTTTCCAAACCTGCAAAAACCTTGGTTTCTATGTAGTAATGTAAGTATAAATTCAAGTGACAAGTAGCGCCTCGTCCAGACAAGCATATTCTTTTATCGGTTTTAATTATCTACTTTTCTCTCTCTATCAGTGTCTAGACTTTTAACATCACATAAAAATATTTCTAAGAGTATAGAACAATTGATATGTTCTTTCAGCTTTGCATTTAGCACAGTGCCAAAAATGTTATTACTTCAATGTATTTTTTCATAAAGCAAACTTTTCAGATTTAAAAAACCTCCTCTTTTTAAATGATTTGTCTACTCAAAATCCATCTCAGAGCTAAATATCTGTTTACCAATATATTTATTTCTGTTACATTTCTTTCAATTCTCTATTTCTCTTATCTACAATTTTTTCTGTATTTATTGTTGTGTCCCTACCAATTTTCAGTTCAAGATTCCACATATCTTCTGTTGACACAGTATTTATTTATTTTACATGATTTATTTTGGTTGTTTGTGCTGTGAAAATTTTCCTAGTATGAATAATTTAGTTTACTATCTCATAGTTTTCCACTTTGGTTGCTGGTTCCTTCTTTCCTTTTTTAATGGCCTTTGTTTTCTCCTTCAACTCCTTTGGTATTTGTTCTTGCTGCTTTCTGTATCCTTATCTACTCATTGGCCTTTGTCTAGGATTTATACCTTTTTTTATTTTCTCTTTCTTTGTGAAAGTATAATCCGATTGGTTTTGTTCACTAGTCCCTAAATTCTCAAATGAAATTCCTTTTTTTCTTCTCTTTCCAGGCAAATAATGGAGAAATCTAAAAAACCATGGAGCAACTGAAGTAAAAATCACTGTGATAAGAGACTTGAAGTTCTTTCCAAAGTGGAGAATCCCTAGTTTGATCCTAACCAGCTGACAGTATCTGCTCTGGTTGAAAATTTGGACAGGAAGTGAACCATGATGAAGGAAGAAAAATGTGTATTCTTAGGGTATAATAAACAGCATGAGCCGAAAAAAATCAGAACTATGATTGATAATGGAAACTTTTTGAGGTACAATGATTCGTTGTCTCCCTATCAACAAGTCCTGGTCTTCATCAATATCCAAAAAGACATAAACAGGAGAGTGAAAAAGAAAGCTCTGTAAGTTTCAATTGTCAATGTTCGTGGTGAATGAAGACTGCAAATATTACACCCTGTCTTAAAGCCCTAATAACAAAACAGTCAGAGAGAGCTTGTCTCTGACAGACTTAATCTAGAACCTCACAGAGCTGACAGTTTTTCCCTATTTTATTAGTAGTCTGCTAACTTGAGCAGCTGTTAAATTAGTAGATGTAATGTACAGAATTAACTTGGAGTTAGATACTCCATCTGCCATTTAAAATGACAATAATCTAAGTGAACTGATAAAATACTCTGAAAGGGTCTTTATATGGTTTAAGAAGGAATTGTTCGTATGAGAAACAACTTAATAAGACAAAAAAGGATACACATACAAGAAGTAAAATGGATCTACAAACAACAAAATTTGGATTCAGGAAGGAGAATCAACACACCCTCACAGTATTTTGCCCAGACAAGACATTGGGTGTAGCTCTGGGCACCCTGCACTACATCTTGTAGTGCTGTAGATCACCTAAAGGGAGAGGAAGTGGGAAAAGACAGAGCAAATAAAACAAATCTTCAAGTCAGGAAATTCTAGAAGTCGAAACCGTGACATAGCAGAAATGGAGGAAGAAGGAGGCAAAAGCAAAGCAAAAATGTGGACCTTTTTTTTGACTTCTGGTTTTTATGAGAATCAGCATGAGAAAGAGTGGAACACTTGCTCTAATAATAACATATAGTGAATATATAAAAATACATAATAGCCTGATCATTTCCACAAAAAATTAGGTAAGGAGTTTGGCTGGGAGATAGTAAAGGATCCAAGATACATATAAATATTCATAAAGAAATATGGATGAATTTCTAATGACCAGGAGAAGGAAAGGGTCAGGGTCAGAAAAAAACCACTTAATGGAGCTACCAGGGTGGTATTAGTTGACAGAACAATGTTAACAGAATAGTCTAATAGCTGCCTGTTTGACACAGACTGATATCTACTGAAAGGAGAAACACATATGTTTTCCAGAATAAGAAATGAAAAAGCAAGCAGAATTATTAAATGAGGACACTGGAAGCTTCTGCTAGTGACAACACTTGTTCTTTTGCTAGCCTTTCTTCATCAAAGTCTTGTAAGATAAATTTGACAATTTAACACATGAAAGATGTAAATTGTAATTCTTTCACTTTAAAAATAGAAAGTTTTAACGGCAAAATCTAGTCCTCCAAAAATATACCTTTTGCCTTTTAAAATTGGGCATTGTTAGCATTTGACTTAGCACTGTTTATTTTTTAAGTGAGAACATGAAATCGGGAAAGTATTCTTGATTTCGCTTTGGATTTTGTTGGTGATTTTGTTTTGATTTGGTTTTATTTATCCAATGTCCTGAATGGTTTTCAATTAAAATTTAGATGTAGAGAAAAGGATGGATAATTCTATGATTTCAAAGCCCTAAAATAAAAATAATAATAATAAAAAAGTAAATTATTCAGAGAAAATATACCATAGATTTGTGATTGGTTTTGAGCTAAAATACAGTGTTTGCTCATGTTGTCAGTAATACCTGGCACATTTACCATGGAGAAACAGATATCTGAGAAGGTTTTCAGGCCAGGAGCAGGCACTGATGGGTGTTCCTTCACCAGGTCCTTCTGCTCTTTGTGTGGTCCCTTAGACCACTGAGACAGGTCTAACTCCTGCATGGCCAGACAAGCCAGTTTGGCTTCTTGTTCTGGCATGTTTGATGGTTTTCCATTCCCTTCTTAGTTACCATAGCCTTGCCCCAGAGTCAAGTAAACAGACAATTCATCTACCTACAATTGTAACAGTATTTAATATGAATGAATATTAAGGATAAATTGTAATTTTACATATTTTACACTCTTATTTTTTCCTCTGCTTTTACCAAAGTTGGACCAAAGAAATTAATTTTAATTTTACAGTCAGTATGAGTCTGTTGATTAAGTACCAAATTCAAACTTTTGGAAGTACTTGAGTGAGGAGTCAATACCAAATTATATTTAACACTAGGAGCATGCTGAAATTTTACAGATCTACTTATTAATCTACTGAAAATGCTTTCTCTGAAAGGGGAATAAATTTTAAAAATGTAGGCATAGTCAGGGAGTCAGATGTTTTAGGAGAGCAATTCACCAACAGAGGAAAGGCAGCAGATGTCTCCAGTAATTTCAGTTAATTTCTCCTATTCAGCTCAGCAGGACTGATCAGGTAACCTGTACATTTAATTCTTGGTGGCCTCAGCAGGGAGTGTAGATGAAAGGATGATTTGTCTTGCTTAAATACAAGAGATTAAAAACTATGAGTATTAACTCCCCTTTTAAACACTATGTTTAAAGCTTCCTTCCATTAAGGTTCCTAAGAGAAAATTAACTACCAGTCACAAGAGAAAAGATTTTAATATAATTAAATCTTTGGACACAGTGATATTATCAACATGTAAAAATATCTCTGCAGATACATGCTGATCTTGCAGGCTCTCCATAGAAGGAAAAAATATATATATATATTTATTCAGGGATCAAAAATTCCATTTTGTGGTAGTTTCTCACAGGTCCACTTTTTTTTTTTTTAATAAACATATTCATAGTTTTTTTCACTTATGCAAACAAATGAATCACAAATGATTATACCATTTTTCTAACAGCAGAGCTTTCTAAACTCCTGTACCATGTCTGTCTTTATGAAGACACATATGATGGAATTTTATGATGATTTTTACCACAACATTATGGTAGGCTAATAAAATACTGGTTAAATTAATTAACTGGTTAAGTACTAGTAAATTTGGAAATATATTTCCTTGGAACTGCAAACAGAGTTTGGGTATATAGTCACATTATTATTCAAATATTTAAAGCTATTTTGAATACTACACTGCGAGCTAATTATAGAAAAAAAGAGTTTTAGACAACTGCTGAGTACAACACGTCTTTTCAAATTAGTATTTAATTTTAAACACCTAACTCTTTAATTAAAAAAAAGAAAAATACCAATATGCTTTTTGATATTTACTGACAATGTATTATGTCTTACACACAGCAATTTCTTTTAAAGAAAGAAGAAAACAAGATATTATCCAAGTTGCAAAGTAAAATAATTGCAAGGAATAATCAGGGTTCATATTGCCATTCAGTCATCCACCTACATATGTACCATATCACTGCCACAGAGGGTGTGCTTTAAAACTAATAATGGGTTCCATGTGATTTTTCAAGGACTGACAAGAGAAGTACACAATGATGAATTCATATAGTTAGGTCCATACCTTCTGCTTTGTAGGCAATTAAATAATTTTCTCACAGATTCTTCTCTGCAGAGTCAGGACTCTGAGAAAACCAATAACCCTTCCTGGCCCTAACCAGCCTCAGATGGTGGCACTGCCACCCACCACTGTCCATGGTCCCTGGGCCTCTGTTTCAAGCCACCCTGCTGAGGCATCCTGCTGCAGCTCTGTCCCCATCCCTGCCTCCTGCCCGAGCCTCTGTGGCGAGCCCTGTGTCCTTCTGCCCCCAGCTGCACTGCCTGGAGGGACCCTGGGCCTGGCTCAGGCTCTGCAGGGGCTGTGCTGGACCCTCTCAGATCCCAGCTCTGCTCTGCCTGCTCAGCCCCTGCCAGGCGGTGCCTGAGCAGGATCTCCTTGGCTCCTGCCTTGTGCCTATGTGGAGCAGCTCTTTTCCCACCACTCCCTAGGATAACACAAGTATAATGAATTATTTACTAGTTGCACTAAAGGCTATTTTCATAACATGCAAAAGGTATCATCAGATGACTCCTACTGGCTTTGCAAAGCAGTTGATTTATGTGATGTTTTATTGGCTCAAGCATATCTTCTGCTGACTTCATTAAAGCATGGGATTTCTTATCACTAGTGCAAACAAAACCCTTTTTTCTCAAGCTGGGCACTCAGAAAATTGAAAACATATTATAAGCTTAGCTGAAATGATTCTTCTTGTGCCACACAAAAAAAAAAAAAAAAACAAAAGAGAAAGATGGAAATTTGGAAAAAATGGAACAGGAGTTTTAATCTGGAAATGCAACACTTTTATCTAGAGCAGGAGTTGGAAATATTAGCTACTTACCAAAATAAGGACTAAACAACGTTTTTAAAAGCAATAAGAATATCAAGCCTTGATTTTTTTTTTAATTTTTATTTTGAGGGGAACTAATTGTATAAATGTGAAAGAAAGGGTACTCAAAAACCACAAATATGCATTCAGGGGGCAACAAGAAAGCTCTAAAAATAGACAGTGACATGACACAGAAATACTCCCAACTATGAAATTTTGCCAAAAGCTTGGTTCAAATAGAGGAAGCAATACTTTATTTCTGAAAAAAAACTTTTTTTAAAGTGATTAAAAATATTATTTATAAAAAAAATGCATAAAGTTCAGAGTTTCAAGCTGTTCTGTATTTACAGTTTGAAACAAAGATTATAATCTCAAATAAACTAAATCAAGCTTACAGTAAAAGATGCAAGCAAAATACTGACTACACTTTCCACAGTGGTCATATCTGACATGTTTCTTTTCCATTTATTACTGTTTATCTGCCATTTAAGTGCCAGGTAAATCAGTTAAAAGCTGTTGAGCATTTGCTGAAGACATGCAATGTAATTTCAATAGGATTTAATTCTGAGGAGACCAATTAGACAAAGTACAAAACTGGATGAAGAGGGAGACAAAGGTGATTAGATTAACAAACAGTTGAACTGCAAAATCATTTCATTCATATAGACAGTTACTGCACAATATTAAAGTAAAAAAACCAGAAATAGTGGCCTTGTCTATCCAAGACAATTTTTTTAGCTGTCTAGTTATGTATTTTTTCAAATACATGTGTAGTCCCCTGAAAATATTTTTGCCTGTTACAAAATTAAAGGGAGGGAGAAAAGTGTAATCTGATTACACTTTCATTCATGTCACTAAGTAAAATGTCAAAATACATTGTCATGCTAGAAGGAAAGTTTCCACAAGCAGCTGTTCCTCGGTAAAACTTCACTTATTTGTAAAAAAGAAAACTTAAGGAAACATCACCTTGCTAATTACTACAGCAATCTGAGAAAATAAGTGTCACTATGAAAGATTTAGTAAAGCTTGTGTAATTTCACTGTCATTCTTTCCAAATTTTAAAGCCAATTCTCCACTCACACAAATGTGTACTATTCTTCCACACCCACACTCTGAAAAGATCTTGTAAGTCTTGCAAAAGTGGTCTATTTCAAGCCCTATATTGAGGCTTAATCATCTTTTCCTTTTTAAGTGCTGACTGATTCTTTTCTCTTCCATATAACTTCTTACACTGTTCTTCACCAAAATCTAATGGCATACTAAATATACAGTACTGAAACATTTCAGCATTACAGGTTTCCTTGACTTTCTTCTAAGATATTATAAAACTCCCGTATTCTAAAGCTCCAGCATTGAAGAATTAGTTTAATTTCAAAAGAATCTTGCACATATATATGTATGAATGCATATATAGCTATTTATATATCTATGTATTGATACATATATATGAATGCATGTGTTCACACAAATATATATAAACAGTTTCAGCAGCTTGAACAGGACATAAAGAAAAATACTTCTGCCTTTACAAGATATTATTTTCATCTTCCTTTTAGCCTGCTAACTATCTTCATCTTCTTTCCCTGATGGTTATTTAAACTGTAACTCAGTAAGGACCATTGGTTCCTAACTGGTATCATAGTTTTATTCTTTGCATTTGAGCAGAACATTGTTCACATACTCCTTCAGAATGCAGTTTAGAGTAGATTCACCAACCAAAGTTTCAACTGACAGTGAGGGCCTTTTCAGGCTCCAACATTTGAGAAAATCTATTTTATCTTTTGAGGAGTGAATAAAAAGGAGAAAAATTTGTGGAAGACAGCTCTCAAATCTTTTATCTGTGGGTTCCCTCTTTCCTGCAGCTGATATCAGAATTGCATGCAAGCACTCATGAAATAGAAATGAAAACATAGAAGTACAAAGGAAAACAATTTCATTAGAGATTCATCTCTCTGCATCTGCTGACTTAAACATTTAAGAGAATTTATAACCCGCACAAATTTGAGATGTAGAATTTTACTCTTCTAATTTCCTTGTAGTACCAAGTTATGTATTCCTTTTAGTGATCAGATGCCAGATTGTTATGCAATAGTTTAAAAAATACATTACCAGTGTATCAACACTTAACAAAATATTATGAAAACACATCCCTTTCTTTGAGCAACATTATGCAAAGTAAAATGAAACTGGATGTTCCCTGATTAGGAAGAGGTATTACATTCTTTACCACAGGATAAAATCATGGAATGGTTTGGTTTGGAAGATCACCTAGTTCCAACCCCACTGTCATGGGAAGGGACGTCTTACGGGTTACATAAAGCCAAGACTTTTCTGGGCAACTTGTTCCAGTATCTTACTGCATTCTACATACAGGATTTCTTCCTCATATCCAACCTTATGATTTATCCAAAGAATTTTAAAAGGTTAGAATGGACCTATAAGATCATTTAGTCCCAACCCCCCCAGGGACACCTCCCAGCAGACCAGGTTGCTCAAGGCCTTATCCAGTTGTCTTTGAACACTGCCAGGGCTGGAGCATCCACAACCTGTTCCAGTGTCTAACCATTCTCACAGTAAAGAATTTCTTCCTAATATCTAACCTGAATTTCCCCTCTTTCAATTTGCACCCATTCCCCCTTGACCTATCACTACAGTTCCTGATGAAGAATCCCTCTCCAACTTCCCTGTAGGCCCATTCAGATACTGGGAGGGTGCAAGTCTCCACAAGACCTTCCCTTCTCCAGGGTGAACAGCCCCAGCTTTCTCAGCCTGTCTTTGTAGGGGAGGTGCTCCAGTCCTCATCTGTGTTACAGGCTCACATTCAATTTTTCATCAACAAATATCCCCAAGTCTTTCTCTGCAGGACTGTTCTAAATTCATTGATCCAGTAGTCAGTATGGATACTCAGAACTGACCAGGATGCTGCACTTGGCTTCATCCCATTGGCCCACTCCTCCAGCCTGCTGATGTCCTCTGGATAGCATCCCTCCCCTCAAGCATGTCAACTGCTCCGCACGTATCGGTGACATCTGCAAACTTGCTGAGGCTGCACTCCCTTCTGCTGTCCACACCATTAACAGAGATATTGAATAGCATTTGTCTGAATACAGACCCCCTGAGAGACACCACTCGTTGCTGATTTCTAATGGGACTTTAAGCTGTTGAATGCAATGTTTTGGGTATGGCCACATGGCCACTGTGTTATTCATCAAACAGTCCACCCAATCAAATAAAAATTTCTCCCCTTTAATTACAAGGATGTTGTGTGGTGATGCCAAAGACCTTACAGATGTCTAGGCAGATGACAAATTGACTTACAGAAATCAAGGTAGATGGTAGTAAAGATAACTAGCAAATGTATGAGTAATGTATCTATTGGTATTGTAGAATTATTCCTTAAACTGCAGCCTTCCAGAATTGAACATCTGGGCTAAGACTCTGAAGTTGGCTCTGATAGAAAATAGTCTGTGGCACATCACACTCTTGATATCTCAAACAGATTTTTTCACTTTTGTAAACCCTTTTTTTAGATGTTCATATAGAAACACACACACACAAATTACCTAGTCTACCTTAATTAAATGTTTCCTGATCTCTATAAAAAGCCCCCTGTTTCAAAGACTACAAAAGTTCCACTGTTACTAGATCATGTAAACTGAGACCTCCACAAACTCATATTCAATACACATTAAATGCATCCATGCTCATAGGCTTCTTAATTAATTATGTTTTGTTCGGACCTATTTTATGAGGTCTAGATTAATTTCAGCCATTACTTTAACTAAAATTAAAGCATGATATACATTTTGACACCTGATAAATTAGAGGAAGCACATCTTAAAGACTAAGAAAGAATCCATAATTTAAAAACATTAGCTTTAACTATTTTATCAGATATTTTTTATTTATTATTACAAGTGATATTTTAATAATATTTATTCTTTACCTTGTCCTAAAGTTTGCAGGGTGAGGATGCCCATCATATAATGACAAATAATCATATTCTTCTTCTAGAGCAAAAGACTGAAAGACGATCTGTATTCTGTTTCTTTCTTCTGCTATTATAACCCAGGTACAGTTTGCACCATTTGGATATCCATATGGGAAGCCGGGGCTTTCTATAGTGCCATTGAGTCCTTTTAAAGTCCCACCACAGGTATAAATAAATCCTAAAAAAAAATCAAGGAAAAAAAGTTAGTAATCCATTTTTATATCAACCTTCAATAGAATAACTCACTAGAAAAAGTATCAAAATATTTTTTAGCAACTACTGCATTTAGAAAGGTAAAGCCCATGGTTTTAAACAAATGCTGGCCACTTAATGCAAAACAATCCCACCTACTTAACAAATGTGTTTTCCATACTGTTTATCTAAAGACATATGGTAGCATCTTTGAAAATAAATATAACATCTATGACTAAATTTGTTTGCTTATGAAACAAAATATTCACATCAATTCCCTTTTTTTGTCAAATGGAAGAGTAAATAAGTCTCTTTGGATACAGGTCTGATACATGTGAATCCTGTAAACCTTGTGCTTTTCCTCCATACATTTTGGCTCTGGAAAAGACTGAAAGTCTATTTATTATGAACAAGCTTTTCCCAATCGATAATTCTGGGTTATGAGAACTCTGTACTTAAGGGCTCAATCTCAAATAGCCATCTGTTGTCCCACTATATCATCTCATATAAATATTAACAGTTTACATGTTTTGACTGACCCTATGTGGATGTTGTTTAACTGCAGTGATCAGGTAGGGCCCCAGAGCTGCTCCCTCACACAGCACATCCACACTCCCCCTCAATTCCCCCACAGTGGGATGGAGGAAAGAAGAGTAACAGTGAAAAAACTTGTGGGCTGAGACAAAGACAGTTTAATAGGTACAGCAAAAGCTGTGCATGCAAGCAAAGTGGATGAAGAAATTCATCCTGCTGCTTTGGTATGCTGGTGTTCAGCCACCTCTGGGAAAGCAAGGCCCACATCAGGCCTAATGGTTACATGGGAAGACAAACACCATAACCCTGAACGTGGTCCCTTCCTCCTTCATTCCATCAGCTTTTACCACTGAGCATGCTGCCATATGTTCTAGAATATCCCTTTTATTGGTTGGTGTTACCTATGTCCCATCTGTAACCCCAACCTCCTTCTTGCCCATTCCCAGAAGTATGAGAAGCAGAGGAAGCTTGGATGGTGTAGGCACTGATCAAATGTTTAGCATTGTTTTGGTCACAAACCTAAAACATAAGACCATAGGATCTACCATGAAAAAAAATAAGACTATTCCAGCCAAATTCAGTACAGTGGATCAAAGTTGAAAAGTTGTTCTGCTGATAGATCCTTTTTAAAATGAACCTTCTTAAATGTCAGAAATTACCCTACATTCAAACCCTAACTTTTCTTGGACTATAACAAATTTTCTTTTTATATAGAAAATCCATTTCCTTAAAAAATAAGAGAACAAGGATTATTATAAAAAGGCCTTTCCCAAGTCACTGTTCATTGGTAAGGCAGGTCTTTTTCTACAATTTTGTTTCAAGTTCTAATGCTCAGTTATGGCAGTTCTTAACACTTTTGGGACTTTAGAATATTTTTTATTTTCCACCAGCTTTGTAGTCTGAATGTAGTTCTACATTCCCTCTCCAGGCTTTCTGCTCTCTTATCCTTTAAATATTAGATCAGCTTTCCCGCTTTGCCTTTTACACCCCTGAAACTTCTCTTCCCCAAGAATCCTCAGAGCAAGGATCTTGCTTCCTTGCTCTGAAGATTTCCTCTAGAAATCCTCTTCTAGTGGAGGGATTTCATCTGAGGGAAAGCACAAAGCACTGAGTTGCTCTTTCACAGCAACATGATGTACACTTCATAACAAACTACAAACAAACAAACCACACGCCAAGTCTTAAATTATACACACATGTATATATTTGAGCTCGTTAAATCATCTTCTTCATGGCACATTCACAAGCTCGTCTTCACGTTGAGCATTTAAATGTACAGAGGCCTCTTTCCCTGAAGTACTAAGCAGAAATCTCTTGAGATTTTACACTTGGTATTGCTATTTGTGTTTTCTTGACAGAAAGAAGAGTGGCATGTACAATTTTTTTACTCTCAGCTTTTTCGTATATATTTACAGTGGTGAGAAAAGGTGCCTCTTGTGAAGTATGACGGCTTGACTGCTTTTTTAGTACAATTACAAGTGTATCATAGATATAGAGGACAAAAAGGGAAGGGAAAATATTCTTAGAATGTAATTAGGGTTTTGTTTACCTCATCTGACATGTATAGCAAATTTTACCTTCGACTGCAAGTTGCCTTAGAGAATTCATTCTAATATCAGTGCCTGCACAAACTTCATTGTTAGAAGTCTGTTTTATTTATCTCTTTCTGCATCTCCCTCATATACTTGAACTATTTTTAAATCCTCTTTATGTGTTATTATTTATTTTTTAAGCTCAGCTGTTTTATCTAGCACTTTTGGAATACAGTTTTGCACAAAACCCTTTGGAAAATCAAACTATTTACTCATAAGATCTACATCCTAGAACTTGAACACTTCTTACCAAAGACAATCACAGTAATATGTCTTTTTAAATAGCTGTCTCCACATATTTATTATTCTAGCTTTTCCTAGAAATTTCTTGCTGAGGCCTACTTCAATAGAGTTAGAGAAAAAAACTTAGAGACTTGAAAATTAAATAGCATACACTGTTAATTTTTCATCCATCTCTCCAGACCAAGTGTGGAAAGTACAGTATAAACTTTGGCTCAAGATCATAATACTGCTTTATAATTCAGAATTTTGTTGCTGTACCTATTTCATGAAAGCCTTCAATTACATATGGACCGTTCTGTTAATTCAATGCAAACTACAAAGAAAAACTCATCTATAGTAGATCTACTGTAACCAGAATAAAATTATATTTTAAAAAACTCACAAAACAAAACAAAAACACAGCAAAAAAAAAAAAATCCCACAAGAAAACATCAACCAAAAAACCCCAGAGCCACAACTATGAGGGAACAGTCTTCTGAGATAACATACTACTTATTAAGAATTATAATGCTTCATACTCGATCCAATAATTAGCCCTTTTCATACACAGATATGAAATGTAAACATCCATGATATATACAAGTTCCAATTACTCCTTTTATTCCATATTCAAACTGTAACAAAAGAGAATTATTCATATGCTGCAAGATGATACAACTTGGATGTTTCTCAGAGATGACTAGCAGAATGTAGCACAGCTATGCACGTGTCAGAAGATACACTTTTAATTCCAAGAATGGAAAAAAAACCCAAACGAACCAACAGTGAAGTTTGATTTTGATAGGTCTAGTTTTTTAGTCTGTAAAATAAAAAAAACATGCCTAGAGAAATCATGTGCACAACGTGCACTTTAATCTCTGCTTTCATATGTTAATTCATTCTGTGATGCTCTTCACCTTGGCATTCCAACCTGGGTATGATCAAAATAGACAGCGTGCATTAACTGACTGGTCTGATCAAATGTGGAAAACATGACATTTATTTTCAAGAGGTAAAATTCATGCTGAAATAACTAGTAGCATATACTGTGATCTTTTTCATTCAGATTTCAGAACCAGCATTCCAAGCAGAATTTACATGCAAACTGCTTTTCCTTACGGGGATGGTTTTATTCAAAGCATACAGCAAAGAATTTTGAAAAGCTTGAAGTTAGACTAGAAAAGAAAAATTCTTGTTGAAATAAGTATGAACATAAACAACACCACTCATGAGATTCTCTTAATAGCTAGTACGATTCAAAGTTTCTGTTGCATTGTTTTCTACCAGATTTTAAAATTCAGATGTTTAATTCTCATCAATTTTACATGGATAAATACTTCTTGAAATCAGAAGACACAGCTCCGCTTCCTGATTTCAGTCATCCTTTGATTCATTGTTGGATTATTGTGAGCATCAGTAATGGCAGTTCTTAATCCATTTATTCAACATTTTCAACATTCATTGCCTTCTAACAAAGCAAGTAGTTCTTACATCATGTCCATACCCCTTGCCCTTGAATGTCCCATAATTACACTCATTCAATACTCAAAAATATTGACTATGGCTTTTTCTCTTTCTCCTGACCATTCAATTATACTGTTTAATAACATATTTCTAGACCTTTCACCTTTCAAATACTCCACACCTTTAATTTAATTTAGTTTAGTCCCTGTTTAGTGTGTTCTTTAATAATAGTCATTAATATAAGATAATTAGACTGAGTCTGCCTTGATTAACACACTTATATATTTCTAAGTTGCTTGTGTATTTCCTTATAATTAAGTTTTTAATACTCTCTTCATTTTATTTTAAGAGAAAACCAAGGAAATGGAAGACTATTTGTTCATATTTGCTGCATTTTTCTTCAATATCTTTTCTGATAATGTCATCTCCTTTCATTTCTTTCACTTGCACCTATCTTAAAACATAGTCAATCCTATCTTAAAGTATTCCTTAGCCATGTCACCCATGTTCATGTCCCTTTATTGTCTGCAATATACCTATTTGCAAAATTATTCTTGTCCCCCTAAATGGTAGTTCTATTCAGAATACTTTATTCACTTATCTCTCCTCATGCTCATCACAAGTTTCTGCAACACTGTTTTCTGATTGTGGCCTTTGATCACTTGACTGGATTTGGCAGCAAAGAGTAGTTATTTTTCATGGTGACCATAAATCAGTACAAACTGTCCTGCTAATTCTGTTCTGTTTTTCTGGATTCTCTTTCTGTTCACTTGTATTATCATCACCTTGGTTTTTTATGGTTCCTGTAGGTTCATCTTTTTAGTTAGCACTTCAAAGAACCTACTGGAGTTCAACAAAGAGAGATTTCATAGTGATGTGAACCCATCCCTCTGCTGTGAATCCTTTTCTTCTGCTATCAATCTTATCCAGTTTTGTAAAATATAAGCTCAATATTTATTTCTAATATTCTATTATTTATTTGTATCTCAACTTTAATTGTCCTGACATGCCTCACTCCCAGATCTTTAAGTCCATTTATAAAACTGAGAATAGGATGCTCACATCAGATGTGATGACTACATTTTATTTTTAAGTGAGTTTGAAATTAACCTTTTTCTTACATTTCATCATGTCTTAATTCTCTTTAATTTATTCTTTTCCATTCCCATTATGCTTCTTTTCTACATAAAACGAGCCTCCTTTCATTAACTTTAATTTCCAATAAGACAAAGTTTTATTGATTACATAAAACGAGCCTCCTTTCATTAACTTTAATTTCCAATAAGACAAAGTTTTATTGATTTTGTCACATGAGTACAAATATGAAAGGTAATCATCTCCTTTAATGTACTGGACTTAGTTTCCTCCTGCCCTCCACCTTTTTGTCGTCCTACACCATGTGTCCATCAGCTTGAAAGCTTCCTCCTTATTCTAGTGTGTTTTCATATGAAAAGACTGTTGACTCTTTGTCCTGGTTTGAGACACCCTAGGACACTGTTAAGGACACTGCCTGGTGTCCCTTCCTACCAGAACATTACAGCCCCCTCTTCCTTCACAGCTCTCCTGTTTCCCCTGTCCTGGCAGGAAGGTGCCCATACAAGCAGCAGCCCTGCAGCACAGCACACCAGGACAGAAGCACCCTGCACCTGGGTAGCAGCTCACAGTGGAGTAGGAATCCACGTGTGCTGGGGTGACTTTATAATGCTCCTATCCCCATTCGTCTGTTTAACCCAGAAATCAGTTTTGCACCATTAAGA
The DNA here is from genome assembly GCF_037042795.1 of Molothrus aeneus. Classification (NCBI taxonomy): domain Eukaryota; kingdom Metazoa; phylum Chordata; class Aves; order Passeriformes; family Icteridae; genus Molothrus; species Molothrus aeneus. The sequence continues at coordinate 138,826,344 of NC_089646.1, read as the reverse complement.
TTGGTTCTGAGAGTAAAGGAGGAGAGAGAAGAAGCATGGAGTTGGTTTTCAGAAACTGCATTCCCTCCTCCACATTCCTGCTGCTGGATGGTGTTGTCTGTGGATGGACAGACAGTGGGACAGAACTCTCCTTTGCTTTTAATTAGTTTTAGCTAGCTGAGGCAGAGAAGTTCCCTGGACTCTGTTTTTTCTTTTTCTTTGAACTTGTTTAAACCTGCTCTGGACTGAACACCCAGAAGAGCACCGGGAGCTCACACCTGTGGCCCACTGGGCCAGGCCTGGGCTGCAGCATTTCCAGCACCAGAGGGGCTGATAACAGGCTGGCGGAGCTGAGCTACAGCCCACCAGGGAGGGACTTTCTGAATTTGTCATCTCTTGGAGTGGAAAGAGGTTTTATTGTTTTATTGTTTAAAATTGTTCTTGTGTTTTGTTTTTTTTTTTTTTTTGTGCTGGTAAATGCTTTGCCTATTAAATAAACAGTTTTTTCCACTTTCCTCCAAAGAAATATTTTCCCAAACCAGTTGGGGGAGGGGTCACTTGAGTCTACTTTCTAGAGAAACCCCCTCAGAAGTTCTCTCCTAAATTTGCTCTAAACCAGGACACCATGCCAGCCCCAAGGCCTTAGAGCTCCTGCTATTTCAGAAGACTATCTTGTATTCCTATAGATCTCAGCCTTTGTTTAATTTGATTTTCTGTACTTCAAATAATTCTCACTTCTTTCTCAGCTCCAATAGTAGCTTTTATAATGAGCTCTCTACCAGCTGAGAAAACTCTACATTTAATATTTTGCCTGACCACCTATAATTGTTACTGTCCTATATCTTAATTTACCAAGGTAATAAAAACTTGGAATCATAAAAGAGTCTAGGTTGGTAGGGACCTTAAAGGTCATATATTTCCAAACCGTTTCTGTGGGCAGGGACATCTTCCTTTGGACCAGATTGCCCAACCTGGCCTTGAACACTACAATGATGGAAAATCTACAAACTGGGGACCCTGTTCCAGTATCTCACTGCCCTCACAGTGAACAATTTCTTCCTGATATTTAATCCTCTATCTGTTTAAAGCTATTTTTATTTGTCCCATTACTACGCATCCTTCTAAAAATTCTGCTCAAACTGTCTTGTAGACTTCCTCTAGGTCCTGGAAGGTTTCTGTAAGGTGTCCCTGGAACCTAAACCACTCCAGCTCTCACAGTTACAACTTCTTCTGTCTTGGTAATGTCTATCTTTTTGGGTTGTCTTTTATTTTTTGTTTTTGTAAATAATTCTTGGTGGTTTTGATATATAATGCAAATTTCCTTGATTTAAGACTTTTAATTAGCCAAAGGAAATCTCAGACCTGCTTAATAAAGCCTTATTACAAAAACAAACAAAAAACCCACAAAAATATTGTGTGTGTGAAGTGCACAAAGAACACTGAAGAACCTCTTTGAAAATCAGCTCTTAGGAGTTCCAAGTAATTGAGTATTTCTTAAATAAATTGCCATTGTACTTCAATTTTTTCTTAAAAGCATTGCTGTTTGCTTTCTCAAACAACATATTCTGAAACAACTTACTAGAAATTGGGACATTATGAAGTTTAGACACCATGAAGTTTTCAAAAGAAGTTTATCTGTGATTTTTATCATTTTAAGGCTATGAGAAAAGATGGTTATATTTTTTGATAAATAACTGAGTAAGACAGATTGTCTTGCCCTTGCATAAGCTATAATAAGGTACCAAAATGACTTTTCCAATCTTTTGGTAGGGTTGACTGGAAACTCTATAACTTAATCAGTGGAACTGGTACAGAATAGCAGTCAAAAAGGAACAATCACTGTATATTATCACCACATTTGAAATACTTTCTGGAGGTATTATTTTCCCTCTGGAGGGTAATTTTGTATCTCTGTTACAGACACATTTTCTGAAAGAGGTTTAGAAATATTTTTTAGTCTTGTCTCCCCCTTGTCTTAGTTGTGAAAACTACCAGAAAGACAAAAGTTTCTGTTCTCTCCTGTCAGCCTTGAGTGTGTTACTTCTTTGGAGAATCATAAGGTGTAAGAAACATTAGGGCTACTCATGTTCACATGGAATACATTCTGAGCAGCAGGAGGCTTAACTTGTAAGGCAGCAAAATAAGAAACTGGATCTCATGTAACAGAAATACCCTTACAATTTTTATTACATGTATTGAAATAAAGATTTATTGCCATTGTTTGTATTTCTTTTTCTACAACAGAAAACTGTTGTTTCCTATAATTGAAAACAAAGAGGGTTTAGCTTCAATAGTGTTGTCAGTCTTTGAGAAATTTTAAAAAAAGATGAAAGTTAAATCTAGAAATCTCTAAATCATTCAATAGAAGATTATCATCTTCACAGGAAAATAGAGGAGGTTTTAACTCACCTTTAGGCATTTGATTATACATTATTTGATTATACATTACACATTGTCTGATATGGAATAGTCTTCTGCTTCTATTTTAAAAGCGTTGGCAGCACCACCATAGATGAAAGACTGGTTTCAACGAAGTCAGGTGAAATACACCCAAGATTTTATCCCCAGTATGCAATTAACTTTCCTTCTAAAGATATTTCAATACTTCTCTCCTATTCCTATTCCTTCTCTCCTATTCCTCACAGTAATACTCAATGCCTGGTAGACAAGGGATCATCTGTTCCAAAACAACTGCCTCCTTGCTCATGCAGCCAGATAAGGGTAATCTCTCAGATGTGACAAGCATCTGGGCAATAGAACTAGACATAAAAACAAGAGAGGACATTTGGAATCTCATCACAGAACAAATTAAAAATACTCTCTGGGATTGAAATCCTGCCATATTTAATACCCTTCATACATGTGAGCACTACAGAACTGCAGGGAAAAATCATATTTTTTATGCTTGGGGAGAATGTAGATAGATATTAAAGTGTTATGAGGGTTTTTTTAAAAGATAATTTTGATTTCAAATAAAAGAATTTCTCATTTCAGTGGCATTTGGTCATCCTGCTTCTCACTCCTGTGAATAAACGTTTTGAGCTATGACTTCCATGTTTTAGAATTGTTAAGTTTCTTCATTAGTATTCCAAGCTTAAACTCTTTCTGCATCTACCTGCTCTTCCTGCAGTTCTTCCACTTGAAAAGTGGAAAGTAACCATCACACGTGAGAAATTGTGTCAGGAATCTTCCCAGCAGCCCTTAAGAAAACAGCATATCAAAGGCATATCTGAAAATGAATTCATGCAAATTTTGTGTTTACATAAATACATAACATAGGAAATTTACTCTCTGGAAAAGACAGGAACAGAGATTCCATTACAAAGATAAGTTGTTGAAAGAATTATATTTAGTCTACATTTCCTTTTCACCGTTTCTTTCTCTGCAAAGCTAACCACATGTTCAAAGATTTTAATGCTCTTTATTTGCTCTTTTTTTTTTAATCATATGTGTGATCTGTGAAACTGTTAATTTCATAATTAAATTGTGATATTTGTAAAGTTACCTTAGAACCATGTCCCAGCAAGTCAAACTGATAGGGAAGACCATTCACAGAATACTATGTATTGGCAATATAATTTGAAGTGTTATGTTAATTTAGAAATAAAATTTCAATTTGCAGAGATTTCCTAACTGATTTGTAAATAAAATACCTTAGAGTAAAATTTTCATTTTATTAAAACATGTTAATAACTAGCCAGTTCTTTTCATGTGAATCTCATGAAGACAATTGTAAGATACAACCACTGCAGTATCAGGTCAAACTGCCTGTAAAGCAGTTTATAATTTACTTTGCTTTAGAGTACAGGTCTTTGGGTCTCTAGGATATACATGGATAACAGGGCTTGGAGAAATTTTCAAAAATATAAAGAGTAAATTGAGTTTTCCATATCAGAATAATTAATTAACAATATGTACAATTTAACAAATGTAAAATTAGTAAATAAGACAATTCTTAATTAAGGGAAACAGTCAATAAGGTGTTTGAAGTCTTTGCTCTTGGCAATAGTGGAATATAAGGAAATACCCTCTACAAATAATGTTTGTAACAAAAGTAACTTCTGAAGAAATTAAGATAGATTTAGTACTACACTTTTACAGTTCAAATGTCCTATAGCATTAATTAGTTTTCAAATTAATTCTAATGTGACAGGAAAACAGACAATATAATGCTGAGTTGAATTCCCTAACTTTAAAGGCCATTAGCATATGCAGTAAACCTCTGTCATTATATTCCTGGTTCATTAAAATCTCAGACCTGGGATGTGGACCAGTGCATAGAGATTTTGAAGAGAAGAAAATGAAGGGAAGGGAAGGGAAGGGAAGGGAAGGGAAGGGAAGGGAAGGGAAGGGAAGGGAAGGGAAGGGAAGGGAAGGGAAGGGAAGGGAAGGGAAGGGAAGGGAAGGGAAGGGAAGGGAAGGGAAGGGAAGGGAAGGGAAGGGAAGGGAAGGGAAGGGAAGGGAAGGGAAGGGAAGGGAAGGGAAGGGAAGGGAAGGGAAGGGAAGGGAAGGGAAGGGAGCCACAATATGTTTCCTCTGGTGTTGGAAATTTTGCAGCAGTTTCAGGTAAGTGACAGAAAAGATTATTGTAAATCTAAGTAATCTGCCGAAGTTCATATATAGCTTTAGAGAAAGAAAGAAACAGTTCCCATAAATCTTCAAAAACATCATAGATTTAGTCAAACTCAAAGAGGGAGTGGGGAGAAGGGGTAAAAAAGTCAGAATAAGGATAAAATTTTTAGTAAGCAATCAGATGGGAAATAAGCACTATGAAATAAATACAATGCTGGTTTGAAGTGACTTCAGCGAGACTAGAAAAGATTTTAAATACTCAGTGCTTGGAAAATCAGGAAAAAATTAAGGCTATGTTTAAAGTTTCTGCTAATAGACATTGACCACAGACAGTCTTCCTATATTCTGTTTCCTTCTTCCAAAAAGAGAAAGACAGACTTCTGTGGCAGCTCAGATTACTTTACACATAAACAACCTAGTTCTCCTCATTCACTCACAAGGACGACCTTAATAAAATACAATTTTTACAAAATAAAATGAAAGTATTCCTACTTTAGATCATATGAAATTTCAGGCGTTTGAGACTCTGCTATAAATTTAAATAATTACCTAACTAGTATTTCATGCTTCTCAAATGTCAGTTTTCACAGTGAGGCATATATAAAACTTGATGTCAGTAGCTACTCTGCCATTACTGTAGGATTTGGACTGTTGTACCAAATGCACTCCATGTACTCTACAACAACCTAAACTATCTGAGGGTAGCAAAATTAAAGTTATGTTGAGAATTAAAGGAAGCAGCAGCAGGAAAATCCAACTAGAGTCTTTGATATACTCCAGGGGTTTTCTGCTTTTCATTTTCTAGATCACATAATAGTGGAGCAAATCCCAAAACCACTTCAAAGAGACACAGACTATATAAGGGTCAACTGAATGCAGGGAAATCAGGAGAACTTCTCATGAAGAATTTGACATTATGGGACAGTTTCTGCCAGTTCTTAAAAATGAAGGGAGCACAATTTAAACATCTTGGAAAAATTTAAACACCTTTTATAAACAGAAATTAATTCTGTCTTTTAAACTTAAAATTTCTAGAAAGGTAATTTTTGATTGAAGGAGACTTTTAATATACTAAAAAATTAATTCTTCTCATCTAAAAATCTACAGACTGCCATGATTTTTCTCAATAATTTCAGGTGTGTGAATCCAAAACTAATTTTTCAGATATTGTCACTTCTGCTCAATTTTTAATTTTGAATTTATTCAAATTGTACATTTCTGAATTTTCAGGAGGTCAAAGGATAAACTTCTTTACCATGTACTTTTATGTGTCATAAATATATATATATATATATATATTTTATCATAAGCCAGAATCTAAATTTTGGTAGTTGAGGCTAAGAAAAGATCAAATGATAAAGGATAAAGACTGCTGTTAGTTACTTTAATATCTGAGCTTGTAAGATTTTTTAATGGTACTTAATTTATTGATATCATGAAAACAATAACTTTAGTCTTATCAATATTGTTTATATAATTATATTATCTAATGTCTATATTATCTAATATATATAATATATATATTCTCATCATTTCCATTTAGAAAGCCAACATCATCACCAAAGGATTAGACTTTTAAATATGTATTTAACAAATAAAATAATTTTCTAAAAAATAAATCAGATATTTATTTCTCCATACCATGGAAAGCACTTCAAAGTCACAAAAAAGTTTCTAGACAAGGTATTTAAACTGCTCTACAAAAAAAGCTGCACAAATATGTCCAACTCTCTGGCACTGATAGCTTCTTGATTTTTTTACACTATTTAGTAGAAATAAGAATGCTAAAATGTTATAGAGCTGAGCAATACAATTGAGTGTTGTTTCAGATTTTATCGTGGTCCTAATAATCACAGGACTATTGAAACTGTTGCTAATACTCTATATATTTATTCTCGTTCTTTCCAGAGAAAACCTGCTTCACTGTAGAGGCAGACAGGTGAACTTCATACCTTGAGTTGCTGAGTAGGAAATCAGCATATTATGGCAAAATGTTAGGAGTTGATGTTAGGAGCAGACAAGTTTTAAGCACCAACTGATGAGAATCACCCCTGGCCAGCTGCCCTTACTATGACTTTGAGGTACAGAGAGACAACACGAACTGATTCATCCACCCCAGCTGAAGTTTCCAGCCTACCATGTGAGATAAGCATCCCCATGTAGAGTCATCACCAGGAAGAAAAGAATAATTATCTCTCTACCTGCTTTGATAAAACTTGAAGCTACACTGTGACCATTTACAAAAATGGGAAAGAGGAGTAAATGTTTAACAGCACCATTGATTGACGTTCTCTCTTCCCGCGCTCCATTGAAAATAGCAAACAGAGAAACCAACAAAAACTCAACCACACCAGCTCAAAATCAAAGAAAAACCCATTTGATCTTCAGAACTGACCAGCTACCCTGTTCCATATTCCTACCAACAACATCTTCTGGCCAAAAATGCTGGATCATCTCAACTGGGAATGTAGAACAAAGTTAGACAAAAAGGTTCTGTGAAAAGTCATAGGAATATAATGAATAATTATACAGGATTATCATGAATAATTATACAAAATGTTTAAGAATGTAAAAAAAAATACCCTAGAGAAATTAGGTCAAACATTGCAGTACAGATGTAACAGAAACAGGAAGAAAAAATGTTTAGGTAAGTAGTTCTGACTTGGATAGTGCATTTGGAATGTAAAGTTGTTTTAGAGGACAGTTACACCATTTTATTAAAAAAAAATATTATTGCAAATACTGGGATATTATTAGCAAAATGTCTTTATTTTCATTTGTATGGGACAAAGGAGTCTGGCATATTACTTAATTTCTGCCATATCTGCTGATTGGAATTTGGACATACTTTACTTATGTGCTAGGTTTTATGTAATCACTAATGCCTCTTATATACTATTACATCATAACTACTCCTATGCCAACAATTTATGCATGGGAAAAATGCAAATGTCTAGACTGACTCTTTCTTCTTGGGTTTCAGCTTGTATCAGCACAAGAAAAAAAAAAAGAAAGTGCTAATTATTTCTTGACACTTAATGAAAATTTGTTGTACAACAGCCCAAGTCTGAGACATTCAGTTTCTCCCTCCCTATAATTAATACTCAGCAGGGTCCAGTGGTTTTTTTCTGATAAGGTAAGCAAAACACATGTCCAGTGGTTTTTTTCTGATAAGGTAAGCAAAACACATCATTTTCTATTAAATTGTGTGACTTTATATCTGTAATTGATGTGTTCCCAAGTTTTAGCTTATTTCACCTTTTGGCAACTGTTACTCCAAGTGTCTCATCCATCCTGCAGTACTGATGTCTGCTTTCAGTAGCTAATATTTCTGAAATTAATCAGTACCCTACATTTTTTAAAAATTGCTGGTAATATTGCCAGTGGCTTATCATGAATAATCACCCCCTCTGACATGACAAACTAGCTCTAACAGGAAAGCTATTACTTTGAAACAAATTGTACTGCATTGAAATATCCCCAGTAGTAAAGAATCTCAACAGAGTACTAAAGCTTGTTCAATTGAAACCAATGACGAGAGAAACCTTTGTGTCTTTCTCAGGTCATATTCTTTTTATTAAATATCAGATAATAGCAGTGTCTTACCCACCAAAATTTTCAGGAGGGAGGCACTATTTTTTTCTACTTTGATTTATATTTTGGCATTAAACAGTAAGCATTGGATCCTCTTAGTATAAATATTAGGGATCTCACCTCTTTTTTATGCTGCTTTCTTTCCCTAAACCAAAGATATGTTGTTATTAGTTTCTGATTCTCTACTTCTTCACAGCAAAGGCAAATGTCTGCTTATAAGACAGTAAATATGAATACAGAGAAAGCCTTTTTCATGGGAAATATTTTTAAAATACTTGATTTCTGTATATATGCATGTATGTGAATATAGATAGAAAGAAAAGAAAGAGGAAAGAAAGAAAGAAAGAAAGAAAGAAAGAAAGAAAGAAAGAAAGAAAGAAAGAAAGAAAGAAAGAAAGAAAGAAAGAAAGAAAGAAAGAAAGAAAGAAAGAAAGAAAGAAAGAAAGAAAGAAAGAAAGAAAGAAAGAAAGAAAGAAAGAAAGAAAGAAAGAAAGAAAGAAAGAAAGAAAGAAAGAAAGAAAGAAAGAAAGAAAGAAAGAAAGAAAGAAAGAAAGAAAGAAAGAAAGAAAGAAAGAAAGAAAGAAAGAAAGAAAGAAAGAAAGAAAGAAAAAGAAATAAAGAAACCACACATACCTATAATACTTTAAATATTCTTTTTAACAGCTCAAAATGATCCTTGTGATGAGGAAATGCTCAGTTTCAACCTATGGAGTGGAATTTGGATTGATGTTTGATAAAAAAGTACCAGAGATGTGGGGCATGGTAAAAGACTGCACCACACTGAAAAAGCTTTGATTGCATCAAAGTACCTGTCTCAGAGATTTGATCACCTTGTGTGGCACTCTCTTCAGAGATGGTGCAGTTGGAAACAGAATTGATTGGAATGTTTGGGTATAACTATTTATCTCTTTTTTTTTCCTTCCATATAATAAAAAATTTGTTCAATCAAAACCTCTTTAAATGTATATCCAAATACATTTTTATTAGGGTTTCTTAATGCCAACATGAACTTCTGGTCTAACTAAGAGTGACATCCCATGTAATAGCTAGCTGTTCACAGTAATTACTGGGGTATACTAAACTCAATTTCAAGTCCTCAGTCTCTGTGTTCTCCCAATTTATGTGTCCCACAGAGTATTTGACACAGGTTAATTGCAAGTCAGCTTCATGCTTGTATCTTCTAGAGTGTCTTAGTTTTCATTAAATTTGTTGCTTAGGATCGAATCCAAATTTGCAAATTGTGTTTCTGTAAAAGCAGATTTATTTTTCAGCCTTAACTGCATGTCAGTAACTTTTCTGCCAGGGTATCCAGAGTCCTCTAGCTACTGAATGCAGTCCAGGGACTTAAGTCATCTTTATGTTCCAGTACTGACATTTATTCTTCTCTCATCTGCTTACAAATAAGATATAAAGAGCACAATTTGATTAAATGTGGGTGTTTACAATGTCCTAACAGGAAGGCTCCTGTTATTATCAGTCAAGTCCTGGACAATAGATTCAGTGATGATTAGTCCTGTATATCAGACTGAAATCAAATAAACTGACTCCATTCTGTTGTCTATAACAGAAATTTAAATATCTAGGTCAACTTAGACACTTGTTCCACAGGTGCCTAAGATCAAGTGAGAGAATCCTGCCAAAGATAAATTGATACTTTAGTCCTTTTCAATTATTATATTATTGCCTTTTTTATTCTCTAGCAAGACAAGGACAGGAGTAAATTAATGGAAAAGTGGACAGTTGCTTATAAACCTCAGTATTTACTTGTAATTTTTACTGTAAGTTCACAGTGTTTTCTTTTTCTCTGCCTTTTCTGAAAGAGATGAGGGCCAGGTACCTGAGCAGTGCATGCTCAATGTCTGGTCTCCATTTCTTACTTGCACATTACAACAGAGATTTGCCATGGTTGGTGCCATCACTGCGGAATGTGCAGAAGAATGCAATATGGGCAGCACAGCAAGACAAAATCTGTCAGCATGTTCCAACAGTACATCACATCTTGCCATCCTGCCATTAGGCAGGACCATCAAGCTGGTTTGTTTCAACTCTATGTAACAGCTTCTCCCCCAGATCCAAGAAGTGCAGAAGGTAATTAGGCTGCTCAATCGCCCTCTGCCTCTGTCTCAAATCCTAAGTCAGATCTTTCTGTGTGCAAGGTGGAGTCAATGGAGACATGGCAGTGAAGAAAACAGTGCATATAGCAATACAGCTTAGCCAGTTCTTCAAGGGAAACTGAAAATTGTATTAGCTCTGCAGGTGTTGCAAATGAATGCTCCACACTGGAGAGTGCCCCAGCCCACATGACACCAGTGACCAACAGCAGCAGCTTTATGGGAACAATCTGAAGCATTTGAACAAGTGCTAGAGAGAAAGAATAATACTCACTGAAAAATATCCCAACAGTAACCCTCTGACTCCTTCCTTCCCACACAGGCTTTTGTTACAAAATTTCTGTATTGGTGCAAAATGTGATGCAATAATGAATTTTAATTAGTCCTTAGTGTGCCAGCAGAAATTTCTTTAGGAGTAAGGGCTGGTATATTCTTTTCTCTCTTATTTACTATCTCTATAATTAGGACTATGTGATTATCCTATCAGTGCAATAAAGCAAAAATGAAATCCACATCCAGTATGAATAATTTACCCAGTCTGCATGGAAATTACAGAATTTTCAAACAAAACATAATTATATTTTTATGCTTCTCTTAATTACTTTGTTGTAATTTGAGGGATGTGACTAGGGTATTAACACTGCAATATGCTGAAGTCAATGCACAGTGAACCCAACTACTTCTAAAAAAACCACCTACTTTTTGGGTGTAAAGGATGTACTGACTTTGTTGAATTGTGGTGGCAAACTGTGTATGATTGACGCTGCAGGGATGGGGATACAACTGCTGCTCAGTGCATTCAAAAATCCTGATTGCTAGGCTATAAAAAAATTGTGTCCTACTAAGACACTGCCATCATTAATATACTGGAAAGGCTTTTTGAATATGTAATGTGAGCTGCTATATCAAGGTTAAACACTGATTTGAGTTGATTAATAGACTAACTCTTAGAACTCACCAGAAAGCTGAGAGGGTCTCCATTTAAAGAACAAATATCTCCTACGCACAGATTCTGCAACTTTTTTCAAGGCTTAGAAGTTCATTAAAGCTCTCTGAAAGTTCATCAAATGTGCAATAAGAAACTTCAGAGAGGACTGCCCAGTACTTCAGAAACAAAACAAATCACCACTCCAAGTTGTTAGCTTTTAAAAAAATAATGCTAGATTGCATTGCATCTATCTTTGTTTGATAAATGTTATAAGAACAAAAGGACGGAACAGAATCAATTTTAATTGTGATTTAATTTTTTTAAGTGCCACTGGCCTCAACACATTAAGCACCAAATGAAACTAACCCATTAGCTTTAATTTGAAATAGAAGATTAGATATCAAAAATATGTATATCAAATATTCAGAAATGTTGAGAATAAGGCTGTTCCTGATAAAAATAAGACTATTTATTTACATGAAAATGTCAATATACGTTTAGATTTCATTTAGAAAGTGTGGCATCTCTTGTCTAGATCCTTTGATACTTTGCAATTCTGTTCACAAAGCAACCTCACAAAAATTCTCCACTTGCACTCAAAGCTCCCTACATTCCAGTGAGAATTTTAAAAGAATTAATTCCAATGAATCCATCTTATAAAACATACATTTTATCCATATACTAAAACATACAGTTTAACAACACAGAGGTATATTTCAAAATTATACTTAGCATGGAGAAAATCTGAAGATTTACTTTCTTTGTACTTTATCAACACCACAGAAAAATCTGTGTTTATTCTTATTAACAATGCTTTGTCAAAAACAATTTATCAATAATTATGGATAACACCTTCCTAGATGGTCCTGTTCAGTAAGACAATTATCCAAACTCTCTACATGAGACATTCTGGTCTGCTTTGCCTCCAGACTTGTTTAATATTTTCCTTGTGTAAATCTGTAATCCTAAATGTTTGTAGGGTTAATGACCCCATGCAGACTAATAAACAGCAAGATTAATTGAAATAATCTATTTAAAATTGTTCATGCCTCTATAAAATTCTAAATTGATTTTTTTTCATATAAGCAGGAATAAATCAAAACAACTTATTTCTTACAATTCACAATCAATTAAAGATTCTGGTTTTATAAAGAGACAAGATATAGATTTTATTTTAATTTAAAATCCATAAATATTGATGGCTCTAATATTATACAAAACCCATGCTTTGGAAAAAAATAACAATTTTTTTGGTTTTTTGGCTGGTAATACCAGCCTGTTTAACTGATTTCCTTCTAAGTGTTAAGCCCTGTACTAAATTCATCTCAATTTTTGAAATAACAGAGCAACCAGTTTGTGCCAGTCATGAAATGCTTTTCTTTAATGACCATTTAAGTACAAATATTCTCTTCCAGTTACCTTATTATACTATGAATGATACAAGAAAAAAAAATGTATTACTTATTGACAGTTTATGTATATCCTTATGTTTTACAATTAATTTAATTTAGGACACCAAATACTAAAATTCCTATATAAGGAAAAATTGTAAAGATTGCTATATTTTTATCGGTGTATGATAGACAATATTTTAACATCTTGGTAACACTGTGTTTTTATATTTACTACTTTATTTTGTTTCATCATATATTTGTTTCAATCAGCTGTTGAGTTTTTTTTTTTCCAGTATTTTCTTCTAGCTTCTGCATGAATTTTTTTTCTCAAAAAAGTCTTCAAGTAATAAATTGTATGCTGTATTTTTGGACAATTTGTTTAAATACTACTTTTCTAATTTTCATATTACTGTGGAAATGAAGAAAAAAAGCAGAGACAAGCTTTTAGGGATGAGCTATAAAACATTAATGATTGTCAATGGCAATTTTTTTAAAACATACGAGAGAAAACATCTCTTAATCTGCCTTTTAAATTCCATTTGATGGGAATTTATTGCCTACTTAAGCTAGTAACCTTTTTGTGGCTTGCATTACCTGCTACAGGGGAAGATGACATTGAGATAATGTTGAGAAACATACTGGAATATTCCACCTGGCTGAGTTACAAGATTTCCAAAATGCCTAAGGAATAATGCAGAAGCATTAGCTACAGTTACCCTTCTCATCAGTCCTGGGATGTCAAAAAAATTGTCTTAACAACAGGTAAATATAATCATATCCCTGAGAGTTTTACACTTCAATGGCTGACCCAGAATCAGGAAGATTATTACAGCTAATGAGCTCAAGAGAGATGAAAGAACTCTTAAAGATTTACACTGAGCTGTTACTGGGTTCACAAATTATGACATTCTTGGTCACTTTTCTCTTTAATTTTCCTCTAACTTAATGTTCCTTGGGATTCTATATGGCAAAACATTTATATAAAAAGTTGAGGCAAAGGAGTTCATAGATCTTTATCATTAATTCATAAGGATCAGACCTAAGTGACAACAGTATGACATAGCAACATTGACTTTGAACTAAGATAATCATTGCTTCCTTGCCTTAGGAAAAAAAATAAGACAGAGAAGAAAAGATACTACAGCTATGCACAGTGATATCTATGAAGTTCACTGCCCTTCAAACAGCTATAAGTTACTCATTAGACAAAAAAATTCTCCAAGAGAAAGGAAAGAATGCCTACCTGCAAAATTGCAAAGCCTTTCCAAATGAGATGTGCTTTTGTTTTCTGCCATTGTTATTTCCCCCCTTTTATTACACAACAAAATTCATTATATTTGTTTTAATATTGAAACTAAAATACAGTTAGAACAAGACAGCAGAACTGCAGGTGTTGCAGTCTTACACAGTCTGGCTATAGAGACTTGATTAGCAAGTAGAACATTTACATTAGATTTGGAAGACGTGCTCATAACATGCACAATGGGTAACTTTCATGCCCCTCATTCCACTCCTCTGCCTTCAGGAGAAGAAAAGAAAAAAAATATGTTATTCAGTTTATTTCTTTTGCAGTAAGGTTGGTATAAAATTCTCTGCTTATTATTTTTTTCAAATGACATTCGAAAGACATTTAAGATACAATTAATTAGATAGTACTAGAATTTACACTAGACTACTAAGGAAAACTGATAGTTAAAGGGCCATTCATACACTGGATTTTGGAAAACTGATACAAACAATAATGAAATTCATGACAGTCAGAAGAGTACAATCCAGACAGTAAAAAAAATTGTGTTTGAAGATGGCAGTCTTCAAAGTAGTGTCACAGAGGAGAAACAGCAGGTATGACTTATCTGAATGCCCAAAAAGCTTAGGGTCCTTTACAAAAAGTCCTTTACAAAAGCCTTGCAAGACCATAAATTAATTGGCACATGGCAGTGAAAGATAATACATTGATACGGATGCTAGTAAGGAGGTGAATAGAAATACATGTTTGATCATGTTTACTGTGGTGGCATCTAGAATCAGAGAATAATTTAGGCTGGAAAAGACCTGTCAGATCACTGAGTTCAAGCCAGCACTGCTAAGTCCACCACTAAACCATGTCCTTAAACATCACATCTACCACCACATCTACACATTTTTTTATACATCTCCCAGAATGTCAACTGCACAAATTCTCTGAGTAGCCTGTTCCAGCTTGACAACCTTTTTTGGGAAAAAAAATTTCCCTTATATTCGATCTGAACCTCCCGTGACACAAGTTGAGGCCATTTTGTATTGTCCTATCAATTGTTACTTCGAAGAAGAAACTGACTCCCACTCACTATACCCTCCTTTCAGGTAGTTGTAAAGAGTCATGAGGTCACCCCTGACCCTCCTTCTCTCCAGACTAAACATTCTCAGCTCCTTCAGCAGCTCTATTCCCCTTCCTTGGACACACTCCAGTGCCTCAATATCATTCTTGTAGTGAGGGGACAAAAACTGGACACAGGATTGGAGGTGCAGCCTCACCAGTGCCGAGCACAGGAGCATCATCACTGTCTTAGTACCTATGGCCACACTATTGCTGATACAAGCCAGGATGCTGTTGGCCTTCTTGGCCACCTGGGTACATGGTGGATCATTTTCAGTCCCAGATTCTTTACTGCTGGGCAGCTTTGAAGATGCTCTGTCCCAAACCTGTAACACTGCACAGGTTTGTTGTGACCCAAGTGCAGGATATGACACTTGGCCACGATGAATGTGACACCATTGAGGTTGACCTTGATCCAGCTGGTACAGATCCCTTGCAGAGCCTTCTGACCCTCCATAACATCAACACTCCCACCCAGCCTGGTGTCATCTTCAAACTGACTGAAAGATCACTCAATCCACTTGACCAAATCATCAAGATACTAAACAGAACTGGCCCCAATACTGAGCCCTGGGGAATGTCAGCTAGATTTGCCTCCATTCACCAGCACCTTCAGGGCCCAGACATAGACAGTTGTTTAGAGTCCACCCATCCAAGCCATGAACAAACAGTTTCTCCAGGACATTTATGTGGGAAACTATTGTCAAATGCTTTTTACTTAAGTCCAGGCAGACATGGGCAACCTTTCTCTCATTCACAAAGCAGGTGATCCTATCACAGAAGGAGACCAGGTTTACCAAGCAGGAGCTGCCTTTCACAAACCCCCACTGACTGGGCCTCATCCCCTGACATTCTGTGTCATGATACTGAACATTATCTGCTCCAGGGCCTTCCCTGTCTCAGAGGTCAGGCTGACAGGCCTACACTTTTCTGAATCCTCCTTTTGACCCTTCTTGTAGATAGATTTCATATTTTGCTGTGGTATAGCAAGTAACTGATAATTCCCTCTTGGATTACAGGGGTTTCATTCTGCTCCCGATCCCTGTCTTCCAGCTCCAGCATCTGAGAACCAGAGAAGAGTTGGTCCTACTGTTAAAGACCAAGGCAAAGAAGCCATTAACTACCTCAGTCTTTTCCTCATCTTTTGTAACTAGGCTTTTCTCCAGATCCGAAAAAGATGAAGGTTCTCTTTAGCCCTTCTTTATTTGCTACTGTGTTTTTTTGGAAACATATTTATTGTCTTTTACAGCAGTAGCTGGGTTGTTTTAGTTGGGTTATGGCCATTCTAATTTTCTCCCTGCATAAACTCACAATACCCTTGTGGTCTTCCTGAGTTGTCTGCCCCTTCTAGCAGAGGTCATAAACTCTCCTGTGATTCCTGAGTTCTAAACAAAGGCTCTTTGTTCATCTAGACTTGTCTTGCCCTCCAGCCTGTCTTTCTGTGAATGGGGACAGCCTGTTCCCATAATTAGGATTTCCTTATTGAAGAATGTCAAGTGTTCCTGGACTCCTTTGCTCTTCAGGACTACATCCCAAAGGACTCTGTCAACTGGTCTCCCAAACAGGCCAGAGTCTGCCTGTCTGAGGTCTAAGGGAGCAGGTCTATCAGACCTGCTCCTTACTTCTCTGGGAACTATAAACTATCATTTCATCATCACTTTGTCCAAGTTGGTCTGCAACCATCACACCTCCCACAAATTCTTTATTCTCAAACAAGTTCATTCCCTAGCTGTCTCCCTTACCAACTGTGTCAGGAAGTTATCTTCCACAGATACAAGAAATCTCCTGGGCTGCTTTCTTTCTGCTGTACTTTATTTCCAGCAGGCTTCTGGAAAGTGGAAGCCCCCCACAAGAGCTACTAATCATGATAGTTCTCCCATCTGCTTATAGAATATTTCATCCATCCCTTCATCCTGATGTGTGGTCTCTAACAGCCTCCCACCATGTTGTCTGCTTTCTTGGTCTTCTCCTGATTCTTACCTAGAAACACTCAACCATATTATCAGCAGCATCAAACTCTAGAAAACTGAAACTCTTCTAAACATACAGGGCTTCACCTCTGCTTTCTTTCCTTGCCTATCCCTTCTTACGAGTTTATACCATCTATGAACAAAGCAAAAATCGAATTTAATTGTTCTAAACTTGAATGAGTACAGATACCTTCAAAAGTTGGTGTATCTAATATCTACTTGTATCAGGCTGTAAGTCATGTGGAGTGTAATAGAGGAGAGAAAAAATACTGTACTGCAGCTCTTTTTTCTTTAAATGGATACTGATTTTTGAAAAGGGCAAAGGAAGAGATCAGGATTTTACAGAGATGAAATAATTTGAGAGATGGAGGATGGAAAAAGTCAGGAGGATGTTTGTAAGAAACAAACAAAAATGTATTTGAGAAAATGAAAGAGGATGAAAAGGAACATAGCTTGATATGATTTAACACACTTCTGAATGAAAAGTAACTGATTAACTGGACATAATTTTGATTATCTGAATAAAATCTTAATTACACTGAAACAGTGATCTAAAATATTTTTTAGATAAAAAATTTGTGTGTAAACACACAAAATAAACTTAATGTTTATATTTTTGAATTAATGCACCTGGAAATTCTTCCTCTGAAGTACTAAATTGCATCCTCTTCTGATACATATTGGAATAAATCCATTGAAGCCCAAAAATTTACACTGATATAAAACAGCTGATAACTGATCAACTACATTCATTTCTCTTTAGAAATATTACAGAAATTATAAGAAAAATAATATGTGCAGAGATACTGTGAGAATGAATGAAAGGAGGCAATTTAAAAGAGGTAAATAAGAATGGGGTATATAAAATGATGGAATGCATAAATGATAGGTCAGGCAGTTCAGATAAGATGCTCTGAAATTATTATTTTGCCTAATTCTTGAATATTAAAAGAAGATAATTATACATTGTAAAGTTCTGTTTAACCAGTGCTCTGTAGAGGTTGTTCATGCAAGAAAAGACTTAGCACATGAATTTAGTAAAAATGCAAGATAAGCTATCTCAATGGAAAGAAAATAGTTCCCACAATTACATTACATAGGCATACAAGCAGTCATGGTCCAGATGCTATTGCCTATCACTACATTATGTGATTGCAATTTTCTGGTATATTTTCTCCAGTTTTATAAGATTTCTCTAGTTTTTCTTGGATTAAAAAGATACCAAAGCCCTTTCTTCAGAAATCCCTTCCTTTCCTAAACCTAGAGCATCCTACAAACCTAACTGAAGCTGCAGTCAGACTGGCAGAGGTAGGTCCATCACAAAGCACTCTAGAATAAACCTTTCTATGAATTATTCTTTCCTTTTGCAACTACACAATGATAATGAGTATGAAATTATACAGTCCAAATAATAAATGAAACATGACTATTGTAACTATGTCAAAGTCTCTGAATTACTGTATATTGTTAATCAATTCAACGAAAGATAATGGAATAAAATACCAATTTATATATGTTAATCCTATATTTCTTCTCTATATGTGTGTGAGTCCACACCATTGTACCAGATAAAGACACATTTTGATGGCTGCCATTGTCATTTTAAGGTATGCATGCCTACTTCTTTCAGATTTCTTTTTCTTAGCAAATATTCTGCTGTATTTTTTTAGATTACTTTATTTTATACACAAAGTGCTGCCTTCTCTTTTCCTTACTATTGCATACAATCCTCCCAACCAAAAAGAAGAGGTTCTCACTGATGGCCTCTAAGACATCAAAGGAAATAAAGAATTGGGGAAAAACCTATTGTGTTGGCTGAAATAACAGGAAAAGTTGTATCTCTGACTTCATCCATATTCTCATAAACATATGGGAGAAAAGAAAATGGTTTAACAACTTTACCCCTTTCAATAAAATCTTGAAGAGTTCTAATATGCTTTTTTTCAAAAATACTTCTCTTGAAATGTGGGTAAGTTTTGAACTTTACTGTATGAATAACTTTGAACTGATTTAAGAATCTGTTGTCAGCATTGCCTTTTTACAACTCCTTTTCTGGTTTAAAAGAGAGAGAAAAACAATTGTATAGTAACTCCTACAGAATAGCAACATTTGATTTGTTCCTATAATTTTGTTCCAAGTATTAATTCCACCAATGAACCATGAAAATTACATGAACGCATATCTTCTTACAAAAAACAATAGATACCATTTTTATTCACCATATATTTTTCTTATGCTATTACTCTTCTGATTAAGTTTTACTCAAGAGAAGATACAGCATTTTAATTCAAAACCGATTGTGCAAATCTTTTCAGAGAGCTGAATGATGTTAAGCTTTACATTTTGTCAACATTGTTTTGTTATCACTGTTAATTTAAAAAATCTTTTTGAGATAAAACATCCAAGTTTTGATTATATGAATTCAAATCCTGAGAATGGAGAATGCAGTAAGTTATACAAAAAATGTCAGTAGAAAAGTATTTATTAGAGACAAAAAAGTATCTGACATGATAAAAATCATATTGCAAAAATATTTCTGTTCAGCCTTGCATACAAGATTTATTCACAGAAGCATTCCTCCAGATAAACTAATTTTAGTCAGATAATGAAAGTCCTATATTAACATGATTCCTTCTATCATTATACACTTTAAGAATGAAGGTAGTTTCGTCTTTGTAAACTGACTACTCTAAAAAGATCCAGGCTTTATATGTTTGGAAGGGGTTTGTTTTCTTTGTGGAGTGTTATGGGGTTAATGCCATTAAGCACTTGTGTTTAAACAGTAAAGAGGCCCAAAAGTAATTAATCCAAATGGTGGGGGGGGAGGGGGGGGGAAGTCTAGGTTTCTAATTTTTAAAAACTGAAATTTTCCTCCCAGATGGAATAAAACACCACCCCTCAAACAAAACCAAAATACCCCACATCTGTGTGAAAACTTTTAAAGCTTACTTTCAATTTAAAAGTAGAAGGTATTTGCATTTCTGAAGGATTTTTTTTTAATACAATGATTACAATTGATATTTCTTCATAAGAATTCAAACACATGTCAAGATAGAGTAGCATCACAATTTTGTTTTTATATGAGCTTATGACCAACAAGTTAGAGGTCCCAGTCAGCTCCTCTGCATTCAGAGATTGCTTTGCAGTGGGGAGGGGAGGTAAGGATGGCAAGGGGTTGCTGGATCCTTGATGTCTGGGTTTCTTAGAATAGCTACTGGGGGATTCACAGTATGATTCATATTTTAATGTACAAATTAATTTTAGAATTATACATGGCACCAACAGAGAAATGAAGATTAAATTTTACTCATCATACTGTTTTACCCTAGCTCTGTATTAAAGGTAAAGCCTATTTTAGTCTCTAGAAATTAGATAAACCATAATTTCTGCTAAATGGCACATGGAAGATCTATCCTAAAATAATCAAGAGTACAAAAGGCTATGACTAGAGCACAATGAATATATGTAAACTGAAATGGGGGGGGGGGGGGGCAGTGGAAAGTCCTTTCCAGAAAAGATGCAGTATAATTGAAAGACAGAAAGAGATTTTTGCAAGGTACTAAATTGTTTGCATAACATTTACATAAACCACCTTAAATTTTGGGAATGTACAGAAAGTATACTTGATGCATTCATATTTAGTAACACTATTATTATAGAAATAATATTTGGAAATGTAAGAAGTTTCGTATCACAGTCGCTTCTCATTTGAATGCTTTTAAGCATTGTCTGTTTAAAAGGAGAGGTGTGACTGCTGTGCTGGAGGCTCCAGAGCCAGGTGAGCTGGCAGAGCTGTGAGCAGCCGCGCTCCCCAGTAAGTGACACTGTCCCCTGGTAAGTGACACTGTCCCCCGGTAAGTGACACGGTCCCCTGGTAAGTGACACTGTCCCCGGTAAGTGACACGGTCCCCCATAAGTGACACTGTCCCCCGGTAAGTGACACTGTCCCTGGTAAGTGACACTGTCCCCCAGTAAGTGACACGGTCCCCCATAAGTGACACGGTCCCCCATAAGTGACACTGTCCCCCGGTAAGTGACACTGTCCCCGGTAAGTGACACGGTCTCCCGGTAAGTGACAGTGTCCCTGGTAAGTGACACGGTCCCCCGGTAAGTGACACTGTCCCCGGTAAGTGACACAGTCTCCCAGTAAGTGACAGTGTCCCTGGTAAGTGACACGGTCCCTGGTAAGTGACACTGTCCCCGGTAAGTGACACGGTCTCCCAGTAAGTGACAGTGTCCCTGGTAAGTGACACTGTCCCCCGGTAAGTGACACAGTCCCCGGTAAGTGACACTGTCCCCCAGTAAGTGACACTGTCCCCCGGTAAGTGACACGGTCCCCGGTAAGTGACACGGTCCCTGGTGACACTGTCCCCTGGTAAGTGGTGCTGTCCCCCAGTAAGTGACACTGTCCCCCGGTAAGTGACACTGTCCCCCGGTGAGTGACACGCTCCATCTGGCGGCTCTCAGGGGCGCGGCACAGATGCAGAACCACTCTGGCTCCAGTAAAGGATGCTCTCCCTTTCCTCCGCACACAGACGCTGCGCAGCAGCATCAGCAATGTTTGTCACAAGCACACCAGCGGACATCTGTACCTTCTAGCATCCATAGGATCATATATTAGCCAAATTATGCACATTTTGCCACGCATAATGAGCAAATCCTTAAGTGGTCCAGAAGCTAGAATACTATGGATTTCTGTCACAGAATTATGGAAGTTCCAAAAAATCTGAATCAGTCATGTGGAAAAGTTAACAAGGTCTAAAATACCAGAATTATTTTTAGCTTCCCTTCTGTCCAATTGTTATCACAGTAACTTTCCTGTTCAGAATTTAATTTAATAAATTATCATGGCTGTAAAACTTCAGTAACCCACACTGTGTAATACAAATTGTTTTGGAACAGATGTGTTCCTTGCAGCCTCCTACCAATAAGAGCCTCATGTCATTCCTTCTCTTTTATATCTACTGAGAAAAATAATGTTATTGAAGGACCTCAAACCCAGCTCTGTGAATAAATAGATTTGGTAACAATAAAGAGCTGCATTAGCCAGACAAGCAAAAATCTGCATTACATCAAAAGTCAAAATATTTCCAGAGAGAAGTTTCCATATGTAGATTCCTCTTTTGAGTTCTAGGCAAGTGCAGATGACAAACTTTCATGTTATGTAGCAAGGGACAAGAGGAAAAGAGCACTTCAGAGGTGGGAAGCAGCTAAATACTAAAGGATGTTGTTACTGCACACTTGCAAGCAAGCATCACTACCTATCTGTACTGGATTCTTGCCTTAATTTTACAAAATGATTCTGAGAAAAATGCCTCGGTGATTTCAACTGGAAGCCTATAATAAGTTTTAATTTTAGTACTTCATAATAGTGAACACAAAAGTGTTTTCTTCTGATTTTTCTTTGAAGGCAGAGTACCATGAAATTCATTCAAATAATTATTGAAAACCCATTTATGGAAATTGTGTGCAGCTATCCTGTGCTACATATTACTTTTTCTAGTATATTTTTCAAATGAAAACCAAACTTTATCTGGAAATGCACATAGAAGTTTTAAAACTGCTCTGATACTATGGGTTCTTTGATTTGCAGGTTTAGATATGTTGAAATAATATAAACTAAGCTGTCATACTTATTTACTTATATGCAGCAAATGCTAGAAAATAATAAACAGGGATTGAATAAAAAGAGTCTTCAATATGGATCTGTAATTCTCCTTTTCCTAATGGTATTGAGTACTTCCACTGAAATCATTGGAGGTTTGACTTTACATGGGCAGAATGCAAATACTTCAAGTATTTTTAAGAACAAGTCATATTTCTTACATATATGTGAAAGATAAATTTAAGAGAAAAATCAAAAGGAAAACAAAAGTAGCATTTTAGTCCTTTCTACTTGAAATATTAAAGACAGATGGCAGAAAAATATATATTATTTTCACAATTATTCTAGTCATCAAATGCTTGAAAATGTAAGTAGTTAGTTTTACAATTCATACTACATGTACACAACTACATGCACACTTAACTACATGCTAACTACATACTTCTGTTTGTGTGAATGTGCTTTTATAAAAGTCTCAGCAAATGCAGAAGTGGACAGAAAGCATAAGTATGAAAACAAGTCAAGAAAGGCAAGAATAAGGTAAGTGCTATGAGTAGAAAAAAGGATTAGAAAAGGAGAGCACTGAGTATAGGAGAAAATTTCTATGACTGAAAAAAACTTA
Source organism: Molothrus aeneus (assembly GCF_037042795.1). Taxonomy (NCBI): domain Eukaryota; kingdom Metazoa; phylum Chordata; class Aves; order Passeriformes; family Icteridae; genus Molothrus; species Molothrus aeneus. Next base: position 138,803,213 of record NC_089646.1, on the reverse strand, counting down.
GTAACAAGTAAATCGCTGTTTTCTTTAAGGTTTACTCTCAGTTCCCATTCCACCACTTTTTATACAATGTTGTGGTCTGAAATAAATTTTTGTGACTCTGCATCCCATTTACAGAAATAGATTATTAAAAATATATCTGTCCCTCAGGCTTAGATATTGAAATTGTTAGTTCCACAAAGCACAAGCTAAGGATTTTTTCATGTGTTTCATTTCCTCCAGTACTGGTTGGGAAAAAAGTACTACTGCCAAATACTAAAGGTCACTGCTGCTAAATTATCTGATGCTAGGAAAGATACTATTGTAAACCTCAAAAAATCCACATCCATAAGCATGTAAGTAACCTAATTTTTATGGATAAATTTTTGTGAGAACAGCTTTACTACTAAAAATTCAATAATCTTCAAGACTCGCATTAAAATATAAAGAAATCTTAACTTCTTTTTAATGTGAACCAAGGTGGGTGGGTTTTGGCGGGTTTTTTTTGTTTTGTTTTGAGGGGTTTTGTTTTGGGCTTTTTTGGTTTTTTTGTTTATTTTCTTGGGGTTTTTTTGTTTTTTTTCTTTTGTTTGTTTGGGTTTTTTTTTTGTTTTTTGGTGTTTTGTTTTGGTTTTTGTTGTTGTTGTTTTTGGGGTTTTTTATATGTTAAGTCATATTGGCAATAAACAATCAAATGGTCAGCTTTACCAAAAAGTTTTATATTTAAAATAGTACAGCTATTTTTATATTCAATGTCATAGGTCAATATTTCACATTTTTTAAACAAGAGAAATTATTTAGTAATGTTAGTTTAGTTTATTCAGTAAATGTTATGAAAAAAATGAAGGTTCCAATGTTGTGTTCCTTTCCAAAATGGATGTAGGATCTGAAATCACAATATTTACTTCAAAATCATTTGTGAATGACACTTCTCTTAATTAGCTTTTTATGTATGTTATCTAATATAGTTCTTTAAAAATATATAATATCATTATGTGTGCAACATTGTTACTATTGTGTTGTACTCCATCAGTTTAGCAGTAAATGTAATGCATCCCAGGCTTTGTTTATCTGTGTAAGGATGCCTTGGAGTCCTTCCTTGGGGAACTTGCAATACTAGGCACTACTTTTGCTTACAGGCATGGAAATTAATTTTCTCATCTTGGGATATGAGGAGCCTAATTGTGTCTGCTCAGTTCAAAACCTGTCATTTTCAGCCATTTTCATACCATTCCCACTTGGCCCAGCCTTTGGTTGACAGGGATTATAACAAATTTGCCACATCTTGAATTGCATGCCATTCTTCTTAAGCAAAGATCAGGCATGAGCATCCAGATTTTTTTTTTTAATCTGATACTAAAACAATATGAAAAGATTAGTAAAATCCTGCATGTGAAATGGCAGAGACAATTTCACTACTGAAATACAGTGCCTGTGCCTGTGCCTCAGATAGAGCAACCCTTCTACAAGTATCAGATAGCAAAACTGTAAACATGGCTTCACCAAAAAATATCCATGCTAGATTAACTAATACTGTTTATAGGAGAGGGACTGAATCATAGAGCCTTCAAATCCAAAAATAATTACAAAGTTTGTATTTAAAGTCATCTCATTTTTCACACTACTTAGCAGTCTGTAACATTCCATGAGTTCATACAAGTTCAAAAGCACTGTAGTGCCAGCTTCCATTGGAGCTGTAAGTCTTAGTGCTCCTGAAAACTCAGCCTATGGGACCTTGGATCAGTTACTGACAAAAACAATTGAATCCCTTTAAAGTTTTTGTTTTAAGTAACTTATAACTAAAGACTCTGGATCACAGGAAATGTATGGGCATATTAGGCATCTAAGTCCAGACTTCTGATCCTGAAAATCCTCACTCAGCCTAACACAGGAGGTGTCTACATTTCATTGACAAATTAATTTATCACTTCAAATTCTTTTGAGGCTTAAAAGGGCAATCTTCTCCTATGATGATTTCCAATCTAAATAGTGTGCCAGTTTGTCCTAATTATTTCTCTGTGGAGCCATACTTGTTTTCTGTTCATATCTGGGAGTAATTTGTCACAAAGCTTTGTTGCTTCATGTTGTTAAAGGCCTTTATAATCTTCTAAAGGAACTGTCATAGATGTGTGAAGTGTTACTTGGATTCACATTTTCTTCCTAAAGAAATGAAAGCAGCTTGCAAAGTCCCACTTCTACTTCGTAAAACATGAAAATCCTGAAACTAAAATATTAGAAATATAAAGAATCCTAAGTGCTGCCTACCTAGTGACCAGATATGTTGAAATAATATAAACTGTGTTTATATAAACTGTGTTTATATAAACTATAAAGTGTTATTTGTCCAAATGCAACCTTTTCATTGTCATGTTTAAGTGTCAATCCTTTCCAACCCTTTCATAATTCTATGCATATCATGCATCTCTTATTGCTCTCACTACACAAAAAAATCCATTGATCCAGAAAAATACAAAAAAATTATTGGTTTTGTACCATTGACAAAAAATTAATTGTAGCACCATCTTGCCAATGAACAGTAGAGTATGTGATTTCCCTCTAACATTTTTGTCCCATCTCCAGCTTTATTCTCTGAAAGTACAAGGAAAAATAAAAAGCTTTTTTGAAAAGTTGTATTAATATTCCTGTTTAACTTTCCTTGTCTTGGTGGAACCTAAAAATCTATGTATGCCTATCCAGTACTGTTTAAAAATAGTTCTTTCTTTTAAACACAAAAGGTTAAAGAGCCTAAAAGATCTGAGGTTGCAATCCCTGAAATACTTTCTCTGCTGTCCTGGGAGTCTGACAGTCAGCAGAGATGAGTTGCCTCTCGCATCCGTTGCTACGCAACCTCTGTGGCATCCCACGAGCTCAAATGTCTCTGTCCTGTACTTCACACACAAAATGGGGAGAGGAGCTGTCAGCTTTGGGGGTTTTATCAGGATTTTCAGCTTGCTATTCAGTGAAGAGAATTTGTGTAAAATGGTCTAGAAAACTGAAAGACAGAAAGAAACTTTAACCACGGGCAACATGGTCTTAAAAACAATCTCTATCAGTAATTTATATGAATAGCCAAACAGCACTTTGTTCACTTGAATTCTTTCTGGGTTTTTAATGATTTATAACAAAAACTGGACAGGATTTTTTTTTTTCTGAACATCCTGTAAAATCCACATTTTCAACAATATTCCTATTTGGAGAAAAAGAAGCTGAGCTGAAAATAAGAACATAAGAGCAAGAATAAGATAGGAAAACAAGGAAAAGGAAAATAGGAGCTTTCATTTGTTTCTCCAGCACTTCGATCTCCATTTCATTGACTGTTACATTTCTAATTAAAATAGAAATGAAGCACGCTTTTTCTACTAAAAAAAAAAAAGTGCTAAATTATGAACTGAAAGTTCTTTTTCTTTCTATTATGCCTGGGAAAGTCTACTTGCAGGTATTTATTCCTTCTTCTCTTGGTGTTTTTACAGAGAATTTTACAAGCAGCTTAACTTTATAGTAATGCATGCAGTCTCTAAGCTACTTCAGGTCACGTGCATTTGTAATGACAATATAACCCACTTGGAAACAAAATACTTGATGGGAAATTATATGGTACCATCTAATTTTATCAAGCACCAAAGTTACTAACTCCATGTGAAGTTAAACCTGAATGTTTTCTGGCAATGAAACCCAAATCATACTGGAGAAATATAGTTTTATGCCCATATTATGCATAAAACTTAGCAAAAAAACCCAAAATTAAGTTACATAATATTGGCATTCAAGAAAAAAAAAAGCTATTTAACTTTGTGTTAAATTAGTTATAAGAGCATAATAGATTAAGCCTCAAATCTAGCAGTCTCTATAATGACTAATTGTGTCATATCTGCTGTGATATCACACCTTGCTTTAGTTTTTTCCTCCATTAAAAAATCTTTCATACTGAAATATTCCACTGAAAGACTATGCACTGAGTGAGACTAATCAGGAGCAGGTTTGGTTCATTAAAGTTGATAAGCTTTTTAAAACAATGTCCGCATTAACAGCGGCTGTGCTCTTAAAGGTGTAAAAGACAGACGTGGATTTCACATGGTAAATACCAAGAGAATTATTTTAAAAAAAAGTAGAGAAAAAGGAGCCATTTTTAGAAGTTTCTCTAAAAATTCAGTGTGAAATTCTGAGTGTTCCCAAAATGGAAATTTAAAACATATATTGAGATCATTACCTACGTATTTGGAAAAGTTTTCTTTAGGTCCTATTTACATTTCCAAAACTTGATCATTCAAAATTGAGTTCTAGAAAAAGATATCTCATACTTTCTAATTAAATGAAATAACACAGAGAATGACCTATGACTTGTAGCTGTACTATGCTTATCTTTCGGTAGATTTTGTATCTTTCTGAACTTGCTGTATTTTATAATAGATTAATGAAGTAACCTCACATCCAGATTAATTCACTTTATTCTCTCTAATATATCCTAAGTTATTTAGTTTTTGAGGTGAATTACAGAATTTTAAAGGAGGTTTTACTAAGTATTGATTTTTACATTTATTTTCCTCCCACTTTGCTGTCACCAAGAAACTCCATAACTTTCTTCCAGTCATAGATAAAGGTGGGAAATAAGACAGGCCCAAGACCCTGCCCTTGTTATCAGCCTTGGAACTGTCCAATCCACTAACCACTGTTCTTAGAGCCCAGCTATCCAAACACTTTTTACCCATCTGATTTTCCACCGATACAGACCATAATGTTTAATGTGGCTGAGAGTATTACAGGTTTTGCTATAGTCAGTGTAAATGACATCCACTGCTCTCTCCCCATCTGCATACCCAGTCCTTTTATCATAGAAGAAAATCAGATCAGTCAGGTGTGATTTACCCCTGGTAATTATGGCCCAGATTCTCTGCTGAGCTGTACATCATGTTTTTCCTCTTTGAAATTACATAGGACGGACTTCTAGAAGTCCTGATCAGCTCCTTTTTCCATCTTCCCCTCAAAAGTCTCTCAGATAATTTAAACCCAGAAATTGGTATATAGTTGCTGAATTTACATTAATGTAACAGAAAAGAATGATTATTTGATGTTGCATCCCTTGCTATCCAAACTACATCTGCACTGAAGGCTATGGCTATACACTCACATAAACATAAATAAACGTTTATATGGAGAGAATTTTCCACTTTTTCTTTTCTTTCCAATCAAGAAAAGACTCCTTGTTGCAGGCTTTCATATAATCACAATTTAAAGAAATAAATTAGGAGCCAACAAATTGCAATTCCCCTAATATAGTGTAAATACTGTATAACAATGCTTAATGCGCTTAATTACAAGGCAGATTTTAAATTGGTTTTTTTCCTTAAAAATTGTCAGAGAAGAAAAAGAAACACATTTAATTAGTGTTATTTTTTAGAAACTGATACAGGAAGTCAAAGTCAGCATTTGGGAGGAACTTTGTCCTACATAGATGAGATTTAGAATATCTACCATCTTGATCTTGAAGTGCACTCTACAGGTTTACAAGTGTACAGGTTTTAATAATTTTCCACACATATATATTTAGACATGCTATTCACAACATACTTGAGCTCTGTTTTTATCATTTCACTGTTTTCTACTTCTTTGCTATTTTGTCCCATTATGATAGTGCTTCTTTCATGGGAAAATCAGAAAATGTTTAAGTGAAATTCTGTTATCTCTCAGATCATCAGGTTGCAGAGGATGCTTCCTTCCTTTCCCCTTATGTGACTATTTTCAGCGACAACCAGGTACCTTTAAATAAGGAAGATAAGTAGTTGACTAGATCCCTTTTCTTGGCTTGTTGAAGACTTGTGGATTAAGAAACAAGGTTAAAGAAGGAAAAAAAAATAAGCTTTAGAAAATGTATTCTGATAGCTATTACAAGTCTACCTTCTATACTCTCAGGAGAAGAAAGACGATGTGCTTAGAATAGGTACGTCAGATTTACAAACTAATGCATTTAAAAACAAATAAGAGAATCCATAACTTAGGTGACTGTACAGGGAGACTGTTCATAAAGAAAATTGTTACAATTTTAACTTATTTAAAAGGAATTCCAGCAGTTCTGGTCAAAACCTGTGTGCAAGATACAGGCAAGCAGGGACAAGGCATCTGACCAGCTTACCTCCCCACCCTGATTATACCAAAACAGATCCTGCTATGAAGTAATTCATAACCACATGTAAGTGTTTTGGTTCCTCCAGAAAGAAAAATATGCAGGTTGCTTAACCAAAATATTTCTATATCCTAAAATCACCAAGCTAATGACCTGCTAGGCTGTAAAGTATTTGTTTACCATTATCATTAAGGTCACTGTCTTAATAAAAGGCACACTTATTAATTCACTGGATGAAATGGAGGAAGTTCAGTTTTGATATCTTTGTTACAAGTGGACACAGGTAAAGACAAACTTTTCGTAACTCCAGTTCTCCTATCCCTACCTTTCTTTTTTAGTCAAGTTCTTGACATATAGTTCTAGACATTTTTGAGAATAAAGACTGGAATTCCAGAATAGCTAATTTTAAAAATATTTAATTGTGTATGCAGTTCAAATGCTTATAACTAGCAATCACAAAAGGGTAGTAAAAGTGCTTAAAGCAAATAAAAGATTTGAATTCTCACCCTTATGCTTAACGGAACGTTCAACAGGACAATACCATACTCACAACCTAATTTTTCAGGAAAACTGTTTCCAAATTTCCTTCTAAATGTTCATTCTTCACACCTTCACTTTCTCCAAAACCATTATGTAGAAGTTTTCACAGAGCAGCATTCATGTGTCAAAAACTTAGAATATCAGCATTTCAGAGGGCATTGTTCAAAGGGATAAATTAAATTATATATGTCAATAATGCCAAATATTATTTATAACCCTATGTTTATACATATCTGCTGTTACTGTAGGCAATTAGAAGGTCGGAAAATTTTCTAAAGAATCAATATAATGGTAAATAAATAATTATTAAAAATTGTGGAATCAAAGAAATGCAAATTTTAGGAAGGTATAAGAAAAAACAAAGGAAGCATTTAAACAGATCACAATAATGTCTATATTAAAGCATATATTGAAATGTATGTGTCTCTGTCAAAAAAGTGCATATTCCCACTTCTACATATTATTGTAACCTGATTCCCAAACTACAGTTTTCTTCTCTGCTGTCAAATTTGACTCTACAGTGCTACATATTTAAACATACTCTTCCTCTTTATTGAGATTATACTTGCTGAATGGAAAACCTGCAGATTGAGGTAGATCAAATTCAGCCTTCATACAGTTCCTTATACTTTTCAATATGTAAAATGGGATATGTACACATGTATGCACATGCACACACATTACTTACTCCAACTTTGAGGCCTAGTCATCCCTGAATTGCTACTATAGCTCTCATTCAGAACACTCAGAATACAGAGTTATTTGCATGAGAATACTTTCTCTTGTTGTTGGTTCTCATTATACTATCTATCCTCAGAGATGGTGGAAAAAAATCTAAATTCAGTAATACCCACAAAATTTTTGAAATGTGAGCTACAAAGGACAGGAGTTTCACTTTGAGTCCTGGAAACATAGGAAATGACAGCAGCACTCTGCTTCTGCTTCACATGCCTGTTCCTTCAGAATCCATTAAAAATCTCATAAAAATGTAGCATGCAAAAATCCATTTTTCCTTCTTTCATCTGGAAACTGAGCTTCAACAATTTATTCAGAGAAATAATCCTGAAGAATGGTCTCCTGAGAAAGTGCCTTCTGTTTGCTGCCTGCACATTGCCCAGCCACACAGCTTGGTCTCTCCTGTTCTGGTTTAGACAGGCTTCTAAGGAAGCTCTCACAGTCACTTTTGTGAAGAAGTATTCAGAAGATCTAGACTGTAGCTTCATTTTTTTCAGATAGATTCACACAGGTTGTACACACAATTTTCACACATATTGCATCTAAACACCTTGTAAATACCAACAACCTCATATAGAAGTCCAACAGTGTGTTCACCATTATCTTGAAGATTGTGGAAATAAAAAATTTTGAATAATTTGGAACTCCTGAATATCAAATAAGTTTTCAGACTAATTCAAAACAAGTACATGATTACCTGTGAGGACACAAAAGCTCAATGTAATTATTAATAATTATCTAGGTAAGTAGAACACTACTATTGTAGAGTCTTCAGACAGGAATATTAGCAAAAATTTCTGGAACAACAACCTGAACATGGAGCCACATGGATGTACAAGAGGCATGTGTCTTCTGATATCACCTACTGATATGAAGTAGCAATAGTTCAGATCATCTCCTTCTACTCTTCCTTTAATCACTTAAATGAATGCTATTCAATTTCTGAAACTGAATTATGATTAAGAATCCACACAATAAAAGAAATAAAAACAATAAAAAATGAATGAAAAGTAAACCATCTGACAACTGAAGGAACAACTGAAGGAAATAAAATGTTCTAAGATGATCCTCAATAAGTGACTGCAGGACTCAAGTCTTTTGTTGTCTCAGTGCAGGAATGAATGTCTAACTGGAAGATGTGTTTCATTCAGACAAACACCACATTGCCCATATGTGCAAAAATAATGAAATTATTTTATTCTAATCCTGTTATGCAAGAATAAAAATTACACAATTTAATTGTAACTTTGGCCTTCAAAGCAGCCTAATTCTGACAGTGTTAAATTCTAATTCCTAAATCAAATTGTAGTACAGACACTGAAAATAGTAAGAAAACATTTTTTTCTTTTATATCATTTTAAAAAGTAAATTTTTCACATAGAGACATCAAAGAAATAATTTGAGTCAGATTTGTAGCTATCAAAATCTTAACAGTATTCCAAATTTAAGAACATCTTATTAGGACTCCAAGAAAAAAAAAGAAGAAGAAAACCAGAGAAAACTCATGTCCTCACTGCCAAATTCTGAAACATGATGTGATATTTAAAGCTTCTGGTTCTTTAGAGAAAAAGAGAGAAGAGTTCAGTAAACATATTTTACCATCTGCTTGGGATTCCATAAATTAAAGATGTCTGGGTATTTTTAACTGCATTCATACAGACTTGGGTATCTTTTCTCTGTTTTGCATCTGTCGTGTTTAGCTTCTTGGTATAAAACTAGCAGAGGGAGTCCAAAAAACACAGAACATGCTCCTACTTCTGGATTGTGATAGAGTGCGAAAAGATACTCACACACAACTTGGTTTAAGATGCTAATATTTACTACAAGGTGTTTACTACCTTTCTATTAAACCTTAAAATTCCTTTATCATCTATTATCTACTTGTTGACAAATTCCAGAAATATTAGAAAGAAATATAAATGTTCAAAGAAAGAACAAGCAATGTCAAAGACCTTTCCCTCAAAAAACATGATGCCAATCACGCACTCTTACGGTTCTTAAAAAAATACATTATTATTTAGATAATAGATTTCTATTTTAATTTTTGCTAAGTAATGTATATATTTAGATTCTAAAAAAATAAATTTAATTTAGAGGGGTTTTTAATTATTTTGATACATTGAATAGTATTTTTTAATGCTTTCCTGAAAGACTGTGGAATTTGGATAATTTGACTACAGTTAGCAACAATTTTCAAAAAGAAACTAGTAAAAAAACCTGTGTATCTGGAAATTACCGGAATGTAGAAAGTTCTCATTAAAGTTCTTAAGCAGACCTCCAGTAGAGATAAAAGGTTTCTAATGTTTTTCTATTTTTTTCATTGATGGCTGATAACAGTCATTACTCTTTATTTTTTACTTCATGCATTATGAAAAGAATTAAGATATAGTGACTGCATTTTCTGCAAGACAATCTTTCCATCATAAGGTTCTCCTGAAATCCTTCCTTTCCCCAGAGGGATCTCTCCCAGTCCTCACAGAGCTGTGGATGAAGTATGGATAAGATGAAGAGAGAGTGAGGTGAATTGGACGGCTGGACCCAGGGGGTGGTGATCAGTGGGATGAACTGTACTTGAAGTACAGTAACTGGTGATGCACCCCAGGGGTCAATTCTGAGCCAAATTCTCTTTAACATCTTCATTAATTATCTGGATGATTGTACAGATTATATCCTCAGCAAATTTGAATAAATCAGAGTAAATGCTAGCAGAGTGGTACTTCTTATCTTTCTTCCTATATAACATACCAAAATTGTGAAGAGGACAGTATAGGAAGAAGTTAGAACACTGTGAATAGAATAAAGAACATAACACTATGTATGTAGTATTTCCAAAAGCATCAAAATGCAAAACTAGACCAGGAAGAGGCAGAAAATCTCCAACACATGCAGAGCTGTTGAATGAAATCATGCATCCATTAGCTCTAGCAGGTACCAGAGAACACAAGAGAAAAATCAGCACATTAGTTCATGTACATTGACAACTTCCCACAAACAAACATAAGAAAACACAGACTTTTGTTTTATGAGGATGCTTGTCCATCACAATCTTTCCTGAAAAACCAAAAGAAATAACCTAAGAAAGACTGAAAGCAGTAATATTAGACTCCCACCAGCTTCAGTACAGAAGAAAAAATGGCTACTAACTACCCTTCCTAAGTTTATGAATCCTCTGCTACTAGTGATTTAACAACAACACATGGTTCAAAAGCAAATATTTTGCATAAAAATTTCCGATACATTTAATGATCCTCTCAGGTGTGCATCAGGCAACAAAGTCAATTCGTTTAATGGGCCTTGTATGGATTCTTTTAAAACAATTTATGCTTTTATGGTAGGTATTTTCTTAGGAAGTGGTAATCATGTTCTTATCTCAGCTTTTTTTATCATGGGAAATTAATACAAGATTTCTTACCACCATGAATACAGCCTGGGGCATGAGTAATAATACAAATATGTTTTTTACATTTGAAAATCATACATTTGCTAAAAACTGGTATTTTCCTCACATTGCTATTACATCCCTAAAAAAGAAGTGCAGTAAAACTTAGACAGGCTTATATGCATGATATATTAGTCAGTAAATTAAATTCTTGGAGAAGACTATGAAACAAGGAAGCATGCAATAAAACTTCCTTGGCATATTCTGCAGTCAAATTCCTTGGAAATTTATGAACTTAAGGCATGTTCCTTTATGCTTAATATTTCTCAGGGATTTTATTTCCCAATAGTTTTAGAGGGAAGGACACCCAATTTAAACGTAAGGCAGGCATTCAGTAAAGATGTGATGTACATGAACTCACTGATTTTAATACTATGAAGAGCGAGTTTTAAAAATATCTCAACAGAAAGCACCTGTATAGATTGGGAGAATAAAAGCAAACCAGTAAAAACACAGTTCTTCAGGAAAGTAGAGGAACAAAACATACTCTGTATCATTGTAATAACTTACTGTATATGCATCTTTCCATGGATCACCATAATCCCTTTCCCTAATAAGTTTATTGGGTTTGCATGGCAAGGTTTTGGGGGCCTGCAGGGCTGACTTCAGCGGGAAGCTGCTGGAAGCTCCCCCTGTGTTTGACAGAGCCAAGGCCAGCCGGCTCCAAGAACAGCCCGTCACTGGCCAAGGCTGAGCCCGCCACAGATGGCAATAATGTAGCAGTGTATTTAAGAAGGGGAAAAAAAATGTTATTGCACAGAAATAATTGCAGATAAAGAGTGATGTGTATGAGAGAAACAGGGTCAGTGAGGAAGGAGGGGGAGGTGGTGATTTAGGCACCAGAGCTGAGATTCCCCTGCAGCCCGCGGTGAGACTGCTGTGTGCCTGCAGCCCTTGGTGAGCACAGGGCAGCAGAGATCCGCCTGCAGCCCCTGGAGGAAGCTACACTGGAGCAGGTGGATGAACCCAAAAAAGGCTGTGACCCCGTGGGAAGCCCATGCTGGAGCAGGCTGCTGGCAGGGATCTGGAAAATTGTGAAGAGAAAAGCCCACACTGGAGCAGGACTGCTGGTAGGAATGATGACCCTGCGGGGGACTGATGTTGAAGCAGCCTGTGCCTGAAAGATTGCACCCCAGCAGATCATGAAGAACTGCATCCCATGGGAAGGACTCATTTTTGACAAGTTCATGAACTGTCCCTCCCACCATGGGAGGGACTTCAGGCTGGAGCAGGGCAAGGACTCTCCCTGAGGAGGAACAACCTGTGATGAACTGACTGCAGCCCCCATCCCTGTCTGTCTGTGCTGCTGAGGGGGAGGAGGTAGAGCTGGGAAATAGGGAGGGTTGGCAGGAAGGTGTTTTTAAGATTTGCTTTACTTCTCATTATCCGGCTCTGATTTTGTTTGGTAATAAATTCAACTAATTTCCCTTATTCAAGTCTGTTTTGCCTGTGATGGTAATCAGTGAGTGACCTTTACTGCCCTTATCTCAACCCACCAGTCTCATTGTATTTTTTCACCTCTGCCCAGTTGCAAGAGGAGTGATAGGGTGGTTTTGGTGGGTACCTGGCACCCATCCAGATTCAAACCACCACAATAAACAATTCTGTTACTTGCTACTGCTGAATTGATAAGATTTCTTTTAAATTATACCCATGATAAACTGGAACTATTTAAAAGTGCTAATTTGCTGCTATTTTGCTCTCTTTTTTCTGCTTTACTTTGTCTAATAGTACAAATTATTTTGGATGAGAGCATTGCTTTGCATTGAAAACATCTGTTTCATTGAAACTAATCAAGAAGAAATACAAAAAAGATGTAAAGGAGACCAGGTCAAGGAAGAAATGCTAAAAACATCAAGAGAGCTCATGATGTGCCCTCATCATGAACCTCATGAACTACATAGATATTTTCACCTCCACTTCCTTAATAAATGACGACATAAAATTGTATTTCTATTTCCTAATTTTGCTTTTTAAAGACTCAAATGATTTCAAATCAAAGTTGGTGGCAGTAAGTATATACCAATTTTTTAACTCTTTCTCTAATTAAGATTAATTGTCCTTGCCTATACCCAACATATGCCGTTAGGGCACTGTAGTTTAAGCAGCAGAACATCTGTATCCCACAGGCCCTGACTACATACATTAGAGACACACTATTTTCCATAGTTTATAAACCAGTTCATTCTTCCATGTGTTTATAGTAAGTGCTTGATGAGGGTGGGCATTGCAATCAGTGAGGGAAATACCTAAGCAGTGGATTGTTGTTCTGAGTGGTTATCATGCTGCTGTAAATGAAAAACAAATTCTATGGTTATGAAAGAGAAGCAAAAGTATCTTGCAGTGTAGCTTTTTGGATCATGTATTCCTTCTGCATTCACATCCATCTATTTTACCTCTCTAGTAATTAAATGCATACTTCATAGATTGCTTCAAGACTTTGAGTGCAATGGACCTTTCCATCATATATAGAGTAGATACTCATGAGAAAATTCTTTGCAACATTATCTTCAGGCTGGGCAGTAGTGTGAAGGCTACTTGTCCCTAATCATTGGCCTTGTGGATGAATAATGAAAAATGCTCCTTAGCTTATAACCTTGCTGTGAAACTCTGAAAACTTTTCCACTGTAACCATCCACTCCCACAGAAGTGTTTCTCAATTTTCCTCTCAGGGTTTTGTTACTTTCCAAGTTTGGGAGCAGGCCAAAAATCTACTCAGTTCTAATATGCTCATTTTCATTTCCCATCAAAATTCAGCTAGTTTTGAGGAGTGAAAACATCTGGAATTAATTTTCTTGATAATTTGCATTGGGAGGGATTGATGGCATTAGATTTCTGATATTGCATTACTTCATAGAGGGCGAAAACAATGCATTATGAAACAGTGTCATATTTCAGCCTCAAGTTTAGCTAGTAAAATTTACAAAGTAAATTATTATGAGGTTAGCAATGTATGTGGTACAGATTAGCTGTTATCTACATATCACCTATAAACTAGAAGGGCAATTAAGTACCTCTGTTATCTTCATCCAGTCCCAAAAACAGCATCCTACTAGCAGAATTATTCATATGAGAAAGCAATCTAACATCCTCTGAAGTCCTGTACCAATTTTTTGTTCTGATTTTTCAGCCCCTCTTTATTCCAGAAGTCTCGTGAAATGTTAGGAATTTTGTTCAACTTGCTCACCGCAGGAAGAGATGGTAAAATCTGAGGCAGGCAGAGGGGATTATTTTAAACTTCTAAGGGACTGAGTAGATGTACAAATAAATGTACAAATTTAATTAATCTTAATTTGATATGGTTTTATATGGTCAAATTCACAACATCAGGATATACAGAATATATTTCGTCAAGATTAAACACCTGGCTCTTAAAGAGGAATCACTTCTGTAGCCATGTAAAAGGGACTGCAATGTTAATACCAGTGCAAATGCTTTTCAGTACCAGATAAAAATCAGAGAAAGAGCTCAGTGATTTTTGATATCATGATGTCTGAATAAAAGAACAGGTAATTCAGCATTAAACTAAAAAATATGAATTTTCTACCACTAGCTTGTTCTGTCTATATTAAATTTATTGGCCTCTGAATTGAGGTTTAGGCATCTGCTGATGCAGAGTGACCTGTAAATTAATTATTTAAGCACAATCAATATTATTACTAGATGCACATCTGTATTTTCTGTTACCTCTCTATCTTTAAAATCTTGCAAGTTACAGTTTTTTACTTTAAAGAGGATTATTATAGAACAAAATACACTAGTTGTTATGAAAAAATAAATTAGCTCATGTTTATTCCTATATGCATGAGGGAGAGGCTAAAAACCCCCAAAACCTGACCCAGCTTGAGCAGCACAAGTTTGTATCTCCCATCAGAAGGATGTGTGTGAATGTAAGTGTAGGCTCAAAGTCAGAGAAATAGTTTTCTATGCTGATTTTCCTGATTTTCCAGCTACAGTACTCAGTTTTGCAAAATGTATTTACTGTACAAAAATATTTTTATTCTGAAACAGTTTCAGCACAGTGTCTGGTTTTAAAGATTAAAGATGCTCATCCTTAGGAAACCCTGGAGGAACAAGTCTCTGCAGAGGAGAGGAACCAATTTTCTTTAAAGTTTTCTTTTATCTATTTCTATACAATTTAATTGTGATGACCCAGATAGGTACTTCATGCTATCATCTTTTGTTATATTCTGGACAGGGAGTACAATTTAAATACAGCTACAGAAAATGGGAATATAAAACCACATATATGTAATGTTAGCAAACATCATTATATCCATATTGAGAGGAATTTTTATTTATGGAACACAGAATAAAACGCATTTTGAAAACAAAACATATGAAAATAATTTCTATGGAGAATACTGTAGACTTTAAAATAAACTTTCAGTTTTAGTCAGCTGAAACGGTCAAAATTGAGGCACAAGGAATATACAATATCATAATTTATAAATCACTGTTATCTGCACAGTTCTTTGCAGGGATAAGCAAGAGTGGATTCTTTTCTTGGAAAAACGTTAATATTATATAAGACAAGTAATTATAGCCTTATTAGATATAAAAACCTGATAAATACTTATTTTTAGTCTCCAAAACAGGGTGAAAGACAGCATTAGTTGTGTTTTCTACACATCATGTATAAACCTGAAGCTGCTTTTTAACATATCTTCCTAATCTCAGTTTTTCTATATATTTTTTAAGACTTAGATTAATCACTGCTCACTATAAATACTAAAACTCCATGTTAAGAATAATTGCTTTCTGGTTTAGATGAATTTGCAGTCTCTCCTAAGAGACTAAAGGGTTACCTCTTCTGTTCTCATGGAGCAAAGTAGCAGAAACTGGATGCAAAAGTACATAATTGAGAATAATTCTTCATGAAGACAAAATTAAAAGTAATCCAGACTGTACTGCAAATAAGCTACATCTGGTAAGAAATTATGAAATTAAAAGCAAATGATATTTTTGTGGGCAGAGGGAAAGATAAAATTGTGATTTCACTAAATTTTAATGGCTGTTCAGCTACTTTTTCTAACTTTTACCTATTTGAGATATCATTGTTTTCCACTTACAATACAGTTCTGGAATTCTCTAACTGCTTCATCCACGTAAATAGGGACTGTGAGAGTTTGTGTCAAGGTTAAATTTAGATGTATAGGGTAAATTATGTTCTGTTTCATTTCACTGTAAATACTGAGTAATTGAAATCAATGGACCTACTCCTGATTTATACGAGTGTTAGTAAAGGCAGAATTTGATGTCTCTCAGGTCAATGCCAAGGGTCTTGCACACAAACAATTACATTAACCTATATCAGCTCTGCAGCTGTGTCAAGGATACCACTATGTGTAAAGTTGCAGCATTTTTTCCAGGCTGAAGATTAACTGAATCCAGAACAATGTTCTCTTAATGGCATTAATAAATTTCCATAATAGAGGTGAAATAAGTTATGGAAACAGTAACAACCTTCTGAAACATACAACATAGTCACTTTAGTGCTGATACAGTATACATTGGCAGTCAGAAACAAAAAGGCTACCTGCATGAATATGAAGTCATTCCAACATTGAAAGGACCCTTCGTTTCCTTTTATGATTTAAAAATACTAGAAAGTTTCATGGAAATAAATCACAATGAATAGGTAACCAAAGAGACAGCTAAAACTAGACACTAGTGGATATTTTTAGCTTATATTTGAAACCTCATTGTCAAGTAAATATCACCAAAGATTATTATAAATGCAAGTAAATTTTATAGATGTAATGATTTAGCGTCCATTTTAATAAATTGATTTTAGTGTTTAACATGTTACTTAGTTAAACCATTGAAAATTTTACAATTAAAATTAGACATAGGTAATTTTTTTAAATTGGTCAGCTAAAATAAAGTGCTTAATCAATGACATTTAAATTGTAACAGATTTTTAATTGTAAATATGATGGATCCTGGAAACAATGCTACAATTCCATGCTGCAAATTAGTATATTTCAGTAGCAGAAACCAACCTGCACTAAATTAAGCTGGTCACTGATGGATTCCTAAAGTAAGAATAAATTAGAAATGTCATTGACCTTAGCAAGTGATACGTGTACTGCTTGCAGCACCATTACATACATAACAAACTAATAGGACAAATATCTGGGTCATAAAGCAGAGCTGGTGGATTGGTGAAATGTGAAGAACGTTTATATTTCCAAGACAAAAAGATTAATAACCATTTCCACTGGGGGAAAGCATTAATTTAATGCAGGGCCCACTATTCTTGGTTTCCCTTTTCTTACCTCAGCTTTCCTTGTTACCACATCATAACTGACCTGGATTTTGCACAAGGAGGGTTTGTTGTTGTGGTTTTTTTTTGTTGTTTTGGTTTTTTTTCTTAATTTCTATCTAATAAAAAATTACCTATTATTTTTATAAGTCCTAGTTTTTCACTCTTTTTATCTAGACTTCCAAGTTGATGCTGATAATCAGAATTTATATATTATTCCACCCAAATGACATTTGTGAGTGTATTCTCTTATTTATTCTATTTCCAAATAAGATTAAATATATAAATATTTTTTTAAAAAAATAAACAAAACAGAAAAAAATTATTAGGTAAGGATTTCTTATCTAGAGCAAATCTGAAAGCTCCATTTTAATTCTCCTCCTGTTCCTGCAGCTTTCCATTTCTTCCCTTGACAGTTGCCCTGGCACACCCACAAACAAGGAATTCTGCTTGCAGTTGCTCCACAGCAGTCATTGGAAGAGTCACTTGGACAGATTTAAGCCAAAGCCAAGTATCTTCACCTCTGGAAATTTGTATAAACACTCTGAAATAAATCAGTCTGCTGCGTACGGAAAATGTCTAAGAAAGGTAAGAAGAGTTCTAACTACCTCTTGGGAAAACAGGATCAGGAGAAGCACAAACAGAAAGCAGCACAAAAACAGAGAATTAAATAAAACCAGGAATAATTTAAAAGTGAGTTCTACAGCTTAAAAAAGACTGACTTTCCTGGGAGGTACATGCTTCTGTTTCTCTACACAAAAGCAGCAATTTAACCTTCTCAATCCTACCCACATTAGTATTAGACCTGAAGTGGCCACCCCCCAGGCCCATCCTTCCTTATATGAGTCCTGTCAGCAATAGCAATATTGGCTGTGTGAATCAATTTAGTACAGTGTATACCCTCAATGTTTTATTAGATTATCCAAAGTATGACACAATGGGGGGAAAAAAAGCAGAAACAAAGTAGGCATTCACTACCAAAAAGCACAAGAAGAGCACTAAGATGGAAATAATTCTAAAAGGGCCTTTTTCATTAAGAATCCTGCTTAAAATTTTCAGGAAAATTGAAAATGTAGAATGTACAGGCAGCTCACCATCTTTACCCCCTCCCTGCACTGGTTGTCATTCTCAGTGTTCCCTGAACACTTGAACTCTCAAGACTTTCAGGGGTCTCTGGAGTTTATGATTTTGAACTATTTCAAAATGGTGAAAATGCTAAAGAAATTTGATCTAGAGCTCCTCCATGACCAAATTTTTTAATAATCTAAATGTTCTTTTTTATGAAAGACCAAGTTATGTGTCATTCATGTTGTTCAAGTACTTTCACTGACAGAAGGAAGAGAAGTAAATCTGACTGACAGACCAGTGGACAGTGGAATGAAATTTAAATCAGAGAGATAAACCCAGACAACCTCTAATAGGTACAGCAGCTATATTTATATGCAGTTGAAGAGTGTTCCAATTCAAATTGCATAAAATACTTTTTAATGAACTCATTCCAAATGCAGATCAGAGGATACAGCATAAGAATTCACAAAAGAAATATGGTGGCCTATGTCTCATTAAGAGATTTAAAAGTTCTATACCTTTATTTGAAAATTACTTACTCATTTAAATTACCCTATAAAGCGTTTAATTTTTTTAATGGTAAAATTTTATTAAAATTAAATTAAATTGCATTATATTAAACTAAAAAAATGTTATCTCCATAATTTACTGATTAAAAAAACAATTATTAGAGTAAGCCTATATTTTGTGACAATCAAGCATCAAGGATCTTTCCTGTCAGTCTCTCAAAACCATATCAACTTATTTATCCTCATTCAGTATAGGGAATTTTAACTGAAATGGATAGGTGGCACTTTCAGTACTGAAGTGTTTGCCAGAAGATGCAGTTTCTTGTCGCTCACTGTTGGCATTAATGAGATGTCTAACTCATAAGACATGAATCTTTCCATTAAGGTTTTTATATGAGATTTTGTGTTCATAAAACAACACAAAGTGCACAAGTACAACTAAAAATAATGGATAGGATTTGTAGTAGCAGTCAGGCCTGACAAAATCCCTTCTTTTACAGTCAGTCATTAGCAGTATCTTAAATGAGAACAAGATTAGGTCAATGCTAAGGGCTTTCAAAATCTTACCCCCTATATTATGCCACGCTAAAATGTATACACCTTATAAAGGCAGCACACTATCTACGTATTGTGATCACAAAGAAAATAATTCTTCCTTTTTTAGAAAAAAACCCTAACTCTGTAGGCTACAAACTAGCTTGTTTACATAAGCAAGTAGCCTGCCTTCTTCAGACACACTTTTTGGCTGTTTTCAGTGAAATGAATCATTAGATTTTGCTCTAATTACTCAGCTGACTATGGAATTTGAAACAATGGAAGTTGCCAGGGGAAAGGGAACCTCAGTCCATCCCACTTCTACCAGTTTGATGCCAGTGTCAGCAAGAGATGCCCAGAGCCTGGAGAGGAACTGCAGGTCAGCAGGAGAACACCTGAAGAGCAGCACAAAGGAATTCTAGCCACTCCAGATCATAGGGCAGCTTCACTGGGGCTCCAACCCAAATACCTCTATGCGAGCACAAGCAGCATAGGGAATAAACAAAGGGAGTTAGAGATTAGCACATGCCTACAGGAATGTGATCTTACTTGCATAACATACAGACCTGGTGGGATAGATGTCTCTTATGAATGGAGCGTTGAAATGAAAGGATCCAAGGTCTTAAGGAAGGACAGGTAGAGGAGTCAAGGGTGGAGTGTTACACTCTTTGTCAAAGACCAGCTGGAGTTCATGGAGGTCTGCTTGAGAATGATTGAGGAGCAGATCAAGAGCCTATGGATCATCAGAATTAAAGTGTGGGAGGATGGATTGTAGGAGAACAGAGATAGTGCTGAAGGCAATCTCATGCCTGAGGAGTTGCAGCTGTACTAATTACCAAAGAGTAGGAAACAACCCCGCCCTTAGCAGGGCACAGCTATGTCCAATAAGGATGGGTGTTCTAAAAGAGTGGGTTAGCTGATTGAGAAGAGAGTTGGAGTTTGTTGGGTGTGCTGTGAGGAGCAGTTAAGGGTAAGTGTGTGCTGTGAGGGATATTAAGGGTTAGGTGGCTATTCAAGGGACAGGAAGGAATCGGCTGGCCATGCAGAAGGAAGAGAGAAGGAGTCAGAGTTGTAAGCTGCCTGTTGGAACTCACAGAGAGAAGGTATGAAAGTTTTATGGTAAGATGATGAACTGATGGTGGCAGTCAGATTGGTACCAACAATTGGTGGCCAATATTGGGATTAGTCCTGACATTAAAGGAAGGGCAAGGGCAGGTGATATACTCACAGAGGTCTGCTACAGGCCCTGCAACCAGGAAGACTTGAGTGTATGAGGCCTTCTAGATATAAATAGGAGCAGCCTTACATTCACAAGTTCTGGTTGTCATGGAGGACTTCAACCACAGATACCTCTTGAAGGGACAACACAGTATGGCATAAGCAGCCCAGGAGGTTCCTGGAATGCATTGATAGTAACTGCTTTCTCCAAGGGACAGAAACTGGCAATGAGAGGTGCTGTGCTTGACCTCGTTCTCACCAAAAAGGAGGGCCTGATTGGTGATGTGACTCTCCAGGTTGTGAAGGAATGTGAAGCCTTGGCTGTACAGACCATTAATTGGTAGAGTTTCAGATCCTTAGGGCAGTGAGGAGGACATGCAGCAAGTTCACCCCTGGACTTCTAGGAATAAAACCTTGGCTTCTTCAGGGATCTGCTTGGTAGAGCACTATGGGATAAAGTCCGGAAGGTAAGATGGCCCAAGGAAACTGGTTAATATTCAAGGATCACCTCCAAGTTCAAGAGTGGTGGTGCGTTTTAACAAAGAAGAAGTCAGGGGCTTGCAGGGATGAACAAGGAGCTCTTGGACAAACTGAAATACAAAAAGATACAGAATGGAAGCAAGGACAGGTAGCCTGGAAGGAATACAGAGAAATTGTCTGAGCAGTAAATGATCAGGTCAGGAAAGCTACAGCCTTGACAGAACTCTGGCCAGGAATGTCAAGGACTACAAGAAAAGCTTCTACAGGTATGCTAGCATTGAAAGTAAGACTGGGGAAAATGTAGGCCCTCTATGAAAGGACACAGCAGACCTGGTTACTCAGAGTTACAGAGAAGGTTGAAGTACTCAATACTCAACAACATTTCTGTATCTGTTTTCAGTGGCAAGTGCTCCAGACACACCACCCAAGTCACAAAAGGCAAAGGAAGTGACTGAGAGAACAAATAAATGTCCAGTGTATGAGAACATCAAGTACAAAACCACCCAAGGAACCTGAAAGTGCACAAGTCCTTGGGATGTGATGAGATGCATCTGAAGGTCCTGTGGGAATGAGCAGATTAAATTGCTAAACCACTATCCAGCATAGTGGAAAAATGAGGTTCCCACTAACTGGAAAACTGGAAACAAAACTCCCATTTCCATAAAAGGCAATAAGGATGACCCAGGAAACTACAGGCTGGTCAATCTCACCCATATGCTTGACAAGATCACAGAGCAGAACCTGCTGGAAGCTATGCTAAGATAAATAAGTAGATGATTGGTGAGCACCAACATCCAACATGGGTCTACGAAGGGCAAATTGTGCCAAAAAATTTGATGGCCTTCTATGACAGGACTATAGTGTTGATAGGTAATGGAAGAACAAGTGCCATCATCTACCTGGAATTGAACAAGGTATTTGACACTGTCCTGCACAATTTCTTTGTCTCTGAATTGGAGAGGCAGAGATTTGGTGGGTAGGCCACTCAGTTGATAAGGAATTAGGAAGATGGTCGCACTCCAAGAGCTTTTGTCAATGATTCACTGTCCAGGTGGAGACCTGTCATGAGTGTTACTCCTCAGGGGTCAGTATTGGGACTGGTGCTCTTCAACATCTTTGTCAGTGAAACGAGCATGAGATCTGGTACATTCTCAGCAAGTTTGCTGACAACACCAAGCTGTGTGGTGTGGTCAATGCTCTGGAGGGAAGGGATGCCACCCAGAAGAACCTGGACAGGTTTTGGTGGTTCCCTCTGAATGTCATGAAGTTCAGCAAGACCATAGGCAAGGCCTTGCCTCTGGATCAAGACAATCCCAAGAACAAATTCAGGCTGGGCAGAGAATGTATTAAGAGCAGCCCTAAGGAGAAGCCACAAGTGGGAGTGTTGGTGGATGAGAAGCTCAACATGAGCTGGCAATGTGCACCTGCAACCCAGAAAGCCAACTGTGTCCTGCATCAAAAGGAACATGACCATCAGATCCACAGAGGTAATTCTCCTCCTCTTCTCTGCTCTTTTGAGACTTCACCTGGAGTCCTGCATCCAGCTCTGAGGTCCCCAGCATAAAAAGAGAGAGTCCAGAGGATGGCCACTGAGATGATCAGAGGGCTGGAATGCCTCTCCTATGAAGAGGGGCTGAGAGAGTTGGGATTCCACAGACTGTAGCTCACTTTAAAGCAGTCTTCCAGTACTGTCAGGGGACCCACAAGAAGCCTGAACAGGGACTACTTATAAGGACATGTGGTGATAGGATAATAGGAGATGGCTTTAAACAGAAAGAGTGTAGGTTTAGATTAGATATTTCTTCACTGTAAGAGTGATGAAACACTGGAATACACCTCCCAGGGAAGTTATGGATATCACATACCTGGTAGTATTCAAGGCTAGCCTGAATGGGGCTCTGAGCAACCTGGTCTGGTGGAAAGTGTCCTTGTCCATAGCAGAGGGAGTTTGGAACCAGATGATGTTTAAGGTCCCTTCCCACCCAAACTATTCTATGATTCTTAGATTCTGCAAGACAGGCTGTTCTCTGCAGCTCATGGAGGGCCATTGTGGAGAAAATAATCACCTGCAGCCCATGGAAGACCCAGTGTTGGAGTAGATGGATGTGCCGGAAGGATGCTGTGACTCTGTGGGACGATGGTACTCCAGCAGGCTCCAGGCAGGACCTGTGGTCTCATGGAGATAGGAGCCCACCCTGGGAAAGGATTCCTGGCTGGACTTGTGACTCTGGAGGGGACCCACACTGAAGTAGTTCGTGAAGAATTGCATCTCATGGGAGTGACGTATATCAGAGGAGTTTGTGAGGTCTGTCTCCCATGGAAGGGACTCCACACTGAAGCAGGGAAAGAGTGTGAGGAGTCATCCTCTTGAGGATGAAGGATTGGCAGAGACGTGATGAACTGACCACAGGTCCCATTCCTCATCCTCCCTAAATTGAATTTTTTTGCTTATGATAGTAACAGATGATCTCTCCCTGCCTTGATCTCAACCCATGAGCCTTTTTTCATATTTTCTCCCTCGTGCCCAGATGGAGAGAGGAGTGATAGAGCAGCTTTAACGGGCACCTGGTCCTCAACCAGGGGTGAACCCACCACAGGCTTTTTTTAATACTGCATGAGAAGAAAAAGCTATTTGTTGCACAGAGATGTTTCATCTGATTATAACTGTGAAACTTATGGAAAAGGTAGAAAAAATGCCTGTAATTCAAGGAAGTACATAAATTCAGTTGTCTAATTTTAAGTATGTGCTGAACTATTATGTATTTTAATGAAACCTCAGCTTTGTCTATAAGGCCATTGAAGACATTTTCTGCTGCTAAATGTGGGAGCAAGGTATTGCTGTCAAGGTTTAATAAGTGTTTACTCTGATTTTCCTTGCTTTCCTTTGCTTTTCTCCTCCCTTTTCATTTGTTTGTACTTTCAAGTGGCTTTTTATATCTCCACTTTATCTAACAAGCTTTGAAAATCATCTTCTGAAAAATAAGACGAAAAGAAATTGGATTTTTTTTTTTTCAGATAGAATTGCTTTTGCTCTAAAATATTCTGGGAAATAGTCTCTGGGAAATATGCTCTTGCATGCAACACTGAAATGTTCGATGGTACAGTAATTAAAACATCACTTCAGATTTATATTTGTATAATTGATGGATACATGAAAAATATTCTTTCTCAATGCTTTTTTTTTCTGTCAGCACTTTTGTTTGTTATGTTGGTTAATTCTGAAGAGAAAACCAATCCTGTACATATGCACACATTGCATGTGCATTTTACTGTTTTTTAAGTGCTTGGTGAAAGTAGATGCACAGACTGCTAGGTGATCTCTGTGAAATCTATAAAATCTGGATGAAAGGACCATTGAATTTTTGGGGGGGGCGGGGGGGAAGTCTTGAGGCAATCTAAGCTTTTACCTAAGTTAAACACAAGTCACACACAGACAGGAGTAGAACAGCTCTGTTCTAGCTTACAACATGTTTTTTTCAGATGGCCTCTGGAAGGGAAGGAGGGAAGGCAACAGTATTGAGGGAGCAAGTAAATGCTGTTTGTTCTCTGATACCCGTGTGATTAAAGCTAGCCACACAATTAACTTTACATATTAAGAAATTTGTCTGGTTCTTCAAGTCCTGTGCAAGTTTTGCCATTTAGATCAACAGGAGGAGAACAGGAAAGAGTTAGTAGGCTTGTTTCACTGTAAATTAAATTAAACTTTTGTGTGCAGGATCAGACATAGAAGTAAGAACATACAGCAAGGTATTATGCTGCATAATGGATATTTCATCTTTTCCCTAACATTTTGGCTCATAATCATAGAATCCTTCACAAATATTGTTTGGTGCCTATGATATACTTTTAGGGAATGAAAAGAAATTTTCTCTGCTTACAAATTTTCCAAAAAAATGAAGCTACATGTTTGAATTATGAAAACTTACATTAAGTTTTGAGCATTTATTTTATTATAAACTATGCATTAGAATCTTTACACAAGAAAATCCATGTGTTGCTAGTAAAAGATCGTTTATATATGATGAAATTGATGCAATTCAGAATTTACATGTTGAATTCATCTCATACGTTTTAGACCCACAAACAAGGGTTTTTAGAGAAGTCAGCTTTATGAGGATGAATTATCAAATGCAGGATAAATAATATCAGAAGCCTGCCAAGAGCAGCAGAGTAATAAGATGAGAGACTGACTTCCCATTATCAAAATGCACTGACAACAGAGGAGTAACCATATCTACTATTTCTTGAATAGTGAAATATTTTAGTATTATTGCTGTGAATGTTTGCTTTTAAAAGCAATCAAACAAACCAACAAAAAATCCCAAACAACAAACTCACACCAGAACCAAGGTCCAGCTGGTTTACTTTGAGCAGCCGTGTACAGTAAATGAATGCAGTTCCCTTTCCCAGCAATATAGATGACAAACAAGGTCCATGTCCATGCCAAGTTTTTCTGCAGACATTGTAGCACAAAATAGAAAAGGTTTAATCCCTAATAGCACAAAGAGTTGCATTGGCTTGAACTCAGCTATGAGAAACAGAGCAGTTACTGTGTTTTCACACGTTTCATGCATGGCCAGTGAATTACTTCTGATGCATTCATATTTTGAGAATTTATGAAACCAGAGGAAAGGAAAAAAATAAACATCCACAGAAAGACAAGATACACATGCTTCTTTAAATACCCATACAGCAAACAGACAAAACCCATAAGTAAATGCAGTTCTTTCAACAAACCATGTATTATTTGGAAATAGTTGTTTAATCCTTGTTATTAAAAAAAAAAAAAAATCCAGTGTGAGACATTTAAGCCAACTTGTTTAAATTCAACTACTTTTCATGATTATTAAGATTTATCACTGCTACATGCTATTTTGACTTAGTAAAAAACCTTAATAAAACATTTTCCCTTTTTTTTCCACCTACAGATCTCCCAAACAGATATTGATGAATCAGTACATAATGATATTGAGCAAATCATGTTCATGATTTGTTCTGTCTACTAGATAAGTGTTGATGTTATCCAAATATGCGATTTTTAGAAAGTATTAGGCATAGAGAAGTTCTGTGCTAAGCTAGGGATTAAATAAGTTACTTCAAAGAAACTGACACAATTGGAACTGGAGTTGAAGTACCTCTGAAGATTTTTAGTCAACACAATTGAATGTTCAATTCACAATCTGCTTGGCTACCTTAAAAAAAATAAAAAAGAAAAAAAAAAAAGAAAAAAACCCAAAAAACCAAGGACAGAATAAACTTAAAAGCCTGGGGTTTAATATCATGGAGTTGAGACACTGGGAAATTCTTTGGTACTTAGTCTGGACTAAGGCCATCCTTTTACTTCTGTCTTCAGAACATCTAGTAAGCATTCTCAAAATCCATCTAATAGACTAGGTTTCTAGTCTGTACTGATCTTTTGTGTCCACAAAAGGTAGCAAAGATGGTGAGGGGCCTAAAAAATATCTTAGCAGGAGTGGCTGAGGGAACTGGAATAGTTTTGTCTGGAGACTAGGAGACTCGGGGACACCTCGTTACTTGGTACAAGAACCTGGAAGGAGGTTGTACTGAAGGAGGGATTTGTTCTCTTCTAGCATGTCTCAAGTGAAAAAGGGAGAGGAAAGGGCTTTAAGTTGTACCAGAGGAGGTTCAGATTAGTTATTATAAAAAAAAATAAAAATTACTGAATTAGTAGTTAGGCACTGGAAGAAGTTGACCAAGGAGGTGGTGTGGAGTCACTGTCTCTGGAAGTGTTCGAGAGGGGTTTGGATATGTCACTTGTGAATATGGCTTAGGGGTTATTATGATGGTTCTGGATAGATGGACTAGATGATCTTGAAGGTCTTTTACAACCTTGATAATTCTGTGATTTTTAGAAAATGTTAAGAGAGTCACAACTTTACTCAAAATATTTCAATTTAATGTAACACTCTGTTCCTCTTTCTAGTTGTGGCAGTTTCAGTTTGAAACCTCCTATTCTCAAAAACCTCCCAAAGAGAACAAAAAATAAGTAGAAACACTACAATGAAGCTTATAACTAGAGTATTCTTCCTGGTTCAAAAATTGTTGATTCTTCATGAAGCCATTCACTTGTCTTCTATATTTTCCTAAACACCAGAATATGATGTTTGGACATTCTCCAGTCCTCCATTTGTAGTCACTCTATTGCAATTTGGCAACAAAAAGTATGGGGGAAAGAAAAAAAAAGTATACATTTGGACACAAAAGGAAGATCGAGAATACAAGCCAGAAAATGTCCTTGGTTCAAGCACTAATAATCACTTAAATAAATTTTCTTTCTATGTCCTGTGAGTAACATACCAAACCAGAAGATGGCTATTAAATCATAAGTAGAATTCCCTGCCTTGAGTATAAATAATAGCTGTTGGCCAATACAACTATAGCAAACATGGACAAAACCCTCCAAACTTCAGAGAAAAAAAAAGATAATTTAAAGTTTATATTATTTGAGCTTGTAATGGATATAGAAAATACATCTCAAGATAGAATATTTACATACACCTGAGACACCAGTAAATAAAAGTGCAGGATAAATACCAGAACCTATGTCTTCATTACTCTGCATCTGGTCTGATTTTCTACAACCTTGCAGCCCCTTTTCTTACTGTAAATTTTTTATAAGAACAGTGTAAACTAAAAAAATAATTAGCATCTTACAGACATAACTAAACAATAGCAATGTAGTGGAGAAGCATATTAATAATAAATACTTCAGTATGTATTTTATTACAAGAATGAATTCCATACTGGCTGGCCTCTTTGGTTGGCCTCTTTGCATACAAATTTGAATGGATACCAAGGGAGTGGAGAAAGTTTGGCCCTTTTTTTTTTTTTTCCTGAGATTTCTGCACATTTCAGCATATTGTCTGGCTAGTTGCATTTTTCTGCAATTCAGGGATGGAAGTTCAGTGTGTATATGTCAAAATTATCATTAATGTTTGGCAAAAATGTGTTCTACTTTTTTGAAATGGAATATGGACAAGAATGCAGACCTTCACAATGCATATTTGAGAAATCAGAATATTTACACACTGGTAGGCATATTTTTACTGCATATCTAGCATATAATACGACAATTCATTTTTCTAAATTTATGCTTAAAAATAAAAACCTTCAAGAAACCACCAAATTTTTCTTCATTGAAAATTGGCAATTGATTTAATATGAAAAAGTTCCAGATAAAGTATGAAGTTGTTTGTGACATTCAAGAGAAATATTTTCTATTTTGGACTTTAATATAATTAATAAATCCCAAAAAAAACTAACTAACTTTGAAGATAATTAGGTTATTGTTACATGCATTTTGATTAATCATTAATCAGTCTACTGAAACATGCTTAAGAGATTTAAAGACTTTTGAAGTCCAGTTTATTTACAGGCCAAGAATCCCACAGAGATGAGGTTTGATCTTTCATCTCCACGAACGTCCTTTTGCCATTAATGTCTTTAAAAAATGGACATAAATTGTTATTGTCATTGGAAATGCAAAATTATGATTTGGTTGTATTTCATAACAACTCTGCCTTTCAAAAGCAACAAGCAGTCAGTAATTAGACCCACTGAATCATCTACATGCATAGTTTCAGCCATTGTTTTGTGACAATATTTCCAAAATATTGATATATACAAGACGCATGTTGTGCTACACGCTGCACTGAGACAGGAAAGATACCGACTTCAGTTTGGGAAGACTTCAGACTAAACAGAATGCAGGATAGTGCAAGTGCATGTAAACTAGGGAGCACAAAGAAGCAGTGAGATGGTGCTAATCACCATAAAATGCAGTGCTTTCAATTCACCAGCTGCCAGAGGTGTACCAGGTTTAGAGAAATTGTGGCAAAAAAAATCTCAAAAAAGAAATCATTCCTAGTGCATGTTAAAAAACTCTACATTCTTTTTTTTTACCAGTCTCATTTACCAGATCCTGCACCTATATTTTGGAATTACAATTATTTGTAAATTTTAGTCAACACTAATAATTATCATATGCATTCATTGTATGTGTCCCTTTCCAATGGCTTTGACTGTATATCAGTTTATATGTCCACTGAAATTTTAATATTTGTGAGAGAAAGTAATGCCTAGTAGTTAAAGACTTGTGTCACTTCTATTTTATGAATTATTGCACTAAGCTGATTATTTAATATGTAAAGCAGATCAGTACTGAAAAGTGGCATAGAACCTAACATCTTATTAGAAAAAAATAGAAATTTACAATAATATAAAAAGCCCTTTGGACATTGTTCCTTTATACCTAGTAACAACATGGTTAGTATTTTATGTTTACTCATAGAAAAGGAGAGGATTTTTCATGGATCACTGTTAACAGAAGTGTCCTGGAATCAGGAGATATGGCTTCAGCTTTCTGCTTGTTGAAAGACTTCTGTAACTTTGGGAAGTCACTTGGGACATTTTCAAATTTCTTTAAGATTTTTAAAAGGTATTTTCCAGAGAGGGCATAGCATGACTTTGAAAAATGTAGTACCTAACACCTATTGAAATAATGGGTCTTACACATTTAGGCTTCTGTCAGTTCTGCTAGGAACTTGCCTGGATCATTAGGTACCTAAATACCCTGAACAAATCTGGCCCATAACTGACTTGCAGAAAAAATTTCTATCTGCAAGCAAGGTAACAGGTAATAGTATTCCCTTATGACATTGGTAGAAGGAAACATGCATTAAAGATTATAGCACTGCTATATATTAAAGCATGGGATAGTATATCAATATGTAAGACAGATCATTAAAAAATGTCATTACATAATATTAATGATGTAGTAGTATCTAGAAAACCGCAGACAGTAGTGCCCAGCCTGTACCAGAGATGACACTGCAGAATTAAAGCTGCTTTAAAGACTGCGACAAAAAGGATCAAGTGCATTGAAAAAAAGGTGTGAACGGAAGTTGAGAAGAGTTGAAAGAAACTCAGAGACTGAAAAACAAAAAGAAAACCAAACTTTCAATCGAGATCTTAAATGATCTGGTATGCTCACTGTTCTAATCACCTGCACTTTGTACCAATTTACTTGCATTCACACATTAGACTAACACTTCAGCTCTAGGTATTTTCCATTTCTCCTTTCATTTTGATGCACTATTTATCTATCAGATATTCTGTAGTAACAAAGGTATTTTACACTAAAAGCCAGTATATGTATGTGTTCAATTTCAAAGCTTATCTTTGTCTCTGCTGTTTTGTTTGTCTGTTTGTCCAGAGTTGGCCATCCTCTTTTCTCTATAACTACTAATCTGATCAAAAGAACACTTCAAATGTCCATTGAAACAGGTGTGAATTTAATGCATGGCACTGCTAATGAAGATTTTGCAAGGAATTATTGTACTGATGAAATAACAACTGTCAATAAATTGTATCATAGAAGATAATAAGAAATGTAATGCATGAGAGAGTTAAAAAAGTCATAAATACTCTTGCAACATGACAGACTATGTCTAACTAATCCGTTCTGGATCAACTACCTTTAGAAAGTTTTTTAGAAATATTTTTCATATTCTTTTTTTCTTCTTACCAGTGCTGCTTCACATATACTGCATTTCTATTTTACTAACACCTCATATTATCTTAGAGGTATTTTGGACCAGGATTTCTCACAACAGCATCTTTGTGTCACTGTTGCTTTTTCAGTATTTGAAAGTAAGGCTGTTATCCTGAAATGGAGAAATCTGCTTTTGGCATGTGAATAAAACAATTCCATTAGAAATGGGTAAGGTAAGGCAACTCTTATTAGAAAAGACAGTAAATCTAAAAAATAATCTCAGTTTTAATGAATCACTTTGAAATACAAAATACAATGAGGAAAGATCACTAAGAAAATTGGACCTGACTCTTAATTATGACCAAACCTTACATCCCACTAATAGTATGCATTTATGTGACAGATAATGTATTGACAGAGACTGGAAAAACAACAGCAATTAAAACACTCATAACCAGCTTGAAAGTTTTAAAACATACTTCAACATTCAGTTACTAGAAATGACTATCACATTTTTATATATCTAAGCAGCATTATTAAAATCCTTGACGAAAAAGTTAACTGCCAGAGATTATTAGAAAACAGGTATTCTGTGAAAGATAATGTTTCTTTACTCACATCTCAAAACAGTGACAATATTTAGCTGACACCACATGAACTGCAGCTTTTAAACATGCTGTTCCTAATCAGTAGCAAAGAGAACTTGTATTTTGGAATAAAAATAACCAAATCACTGGGCAGATAATCTGCCTGGGTGCCACTTTCTCCCCTAAACATCTCCCCTTTTCCATGACTTCAAACATAGAATGTCTGTGGTTTGTTTTGAATGTCAAACCGTGATTATATGATCATACATTGCAATTATTTTTAGCAATGAAAAGGAAATATTTTTGTCTTTTTATAGTTCTAAGAAATTAGTGATGGATTTACATATGTTTCACTGTTCATATCGGTGATGTCTGTTTTGCTATGGACCTGAAAGCCTGTGAAGTCAGCCACAGGCCCTATGAACTTTGCAATGCTAAGTGTAGTGATGTTTGGTTCAGTACTTGACAGTGAAAGGAGCTACATGAAGTCCAGAAACAGTGTGGTATGTATGGCAATCTTTGTGAGACATTTTTTTTAAAGACTTGCCATGGAATCTTTTATTTAATTATAATTTTTATCACTTTAAAGTTCTTACCATATGTAGAATATGAGGCAAATAACAGTTTCATTAAACAAGCATTTCATTTTATTCTGTACATACTTTAGGTCCTTGTTATTCTGTTATGTAGAGAGAGGAAGCAATGGACAGAATTCTGCTTCAAAGAACATTTTACTTTTTCTCAGTCCTAACACAGTAAGGTTCTGACACTTCCCTTTAGCAAGACTAATAGCACCTGAGATATTCTTCAGGTAGTGAACTCCAGAATATAAAAGTTAAGGAATGTCATAATTACATATTTCCCTATGTTTCAAAAGCTGCAATGAAAATGTCTTTTCGGAATTACATTAACATTTTCTCAATGAGAGGTACAATGTTAATATTATGTACTGCAAAAAAACCAGATCATTGCATAAAGGAGCTTGGTCAAGACAAAGAAGAAATAAGGTAGAGTTGAAATCTATTAATTCTCCTGTAATCTTCCTTGGAAAGTCTTTTCCCAGCTGAAGAAAAAAAAAATTCAAATAGATCTGCTTCTGCTTTAACTTCGCTGGGTTGAATGATTTTGCATTGAGATCCACAGATGGCTCCCTGAATCTGTGATTCCCCATTACATCTCAGCATGTCTGCAGTTCAGACATTGTCAGCAGTGAAAGCACTGCTAACTGTACATAGATTAACTTTTTTTCAGCATGTTCCTCTTAGAAAAATTACCTCCCATTCCCTTATCCCTCAAAGTATGTGTCCCTCAAAGTACAAGTTTTTCATACAACACAAAACCAATACAATTACTGGAATGAGCCAAAGACACCCATGAAGACTGTTGGGTAAGCAAGCCTTTTCTTCTTTTCTGTGGGAGGGGAAAGCATAGGGGTTGCTGCCTAAGGCATTATGAGCCTGAGAAATTTTCTGTAAGTTTTTAGGCAAAGTGACAATGATAGGAATATTCAAGCCATCCAAGCATTTATGCAGTGAGAAGAGTTGATTTTTTTTTTAAATTTTGTATCATTTTTGTCTTAACTTTTCTGACTAGCTTTGTATAAATTGGTAAAAGTTAATTGTGAAGTATTGCTGATGTTCTTACCATTGTGTAATTTAGCACTTATATCCAGGCAGAGAATAAAGGTGGAAATGAAAATCTATTATGTTATGCAACAAAACACTAATAGAAGAATGCATATAGAATGAGCAAACTTCATACAGGCAGAAGAAAACATCCTAAGAAAATGAGAACCTTAAAGATGATAATTTGAAAATAATATGATGTTTGTATGCAAATAAGATACTGATGATCTCCCTTTTCTTACAGTATATTCAATTAATTTGCCACAAGGCAATGTAGGAAGAGATAACAGTGAGCTAGCAGAGTAGGGAACCTTTGAATGTTCAAAGGAGACATTCAGTCCTTTAAGACTCACAGTATAATGTGGTGTGAAATTATTATAATACGTTGGGAAACGGCCTAGTTAGTACAGAGGATGTTCCACTCTGCGTGGCTGCTTTGTGCTCTGTGGAAGAGCATCCAGTGCTCCCTTCAGGTCCCTTGCTCTGCACAGGTGAGCAGCCAGGCTGCCTCACTGGCAGATAAACCCCCCAACTGGGCAGAGAAAACAATAGGAAGGTACCTAAAATAGTTGTATGACTTCCTATTGAAGTAATGCTTACATGGAAGTAGCAACTTTTAACCCAAAGGACCACAAAGCGTACAACAAACTGAAATTTAAATTGTCCTTAAGTAACTGTCTCCATAGATGAGCATCTGTGGAGTCAGGCCAGAACATGTTGCCCTAAACACCCTCACAAGGTTTGTTTGGCTCTTTTTTTCATTAGTTCTCACTCCTAACAGGGAAAGTTTGTGAAATCTTGTAATGATGAGACAAAAAAGACCCCCTAGACCACTTCTCAAATAAGAACAGAACAACCAACCAACCAAAAACCTGCCACAATGTTTATAATGAAAACAGGAACAAAACTAATTTTGGTGAGGTTGCCTAAGCAGTTTTGATAAACAGGTGTTGAAATGTCTTGGGAAGGAAAAATAATATATCAAAGGCAAAACCATAATTTGTAATTTATTTGCAGTTAACTAGCAATGTACAGTGCATTCTTATTAAAGTGCAGAAACAAGCAACAATTACTTTTGCTTATTTTTGCAAATATATAACTTCTTCTCTCAAATTTCTGTTTTAGTCTTTGAAATGTAGAATGAGAGTCAATTGAGGAATCCTACCTTTTTTCTTCCATTTTCTGAAATTCAAGCTCTTTTTTTAGGAACTGCCAGAAATATATTAAAAAAATAAAAAAAGAAAGGTGTGCTATTACAGAGGATTGAGTTTACTACCACAAGTGAGTGCAAGAGGAAATAGACATTCTCATATGTCTATTTTGTAGTTGTGTAACAGCAACTCAAAGACCTGCTGCCTCTTAGTTGAAATGTGCTGATGGACTGTAGGAAGTAAATTATTTCAGCACTTGTAACTGTGTAAATTATTTTATACTGTGGTATACCTTGAACTGTAAGAATGGACAGGGAGAAATTTTCAGAAGCTGATACAAATATCCAGCAAGCTCAGAAGGGTGGGAAACTGAGCAGAGGCATGGGTCTAAATAGCCATGGTGATACAGTTGTTTGACCATGGTTTTGATTTTTTATATGTTTCAGCATTTTATATAAGAATATTTATTCCACTAGTCAGCAGGAAAATGTTTGATTTTAGGTGCAAAAACATGGTATGTTAGTGAGCACAAAATCAGAAATAATACATATCTAAATGCAAATTGAAATGTAATACAATTATGAAAGTGGGGTAATCATCAGGAAAAAAATCTTTCATGTATGAATGAACTCTTGTTCTGTGAATTTTGAAAATGTTGCTCAGTTTCCTTTGGTAGAAATCAAGCATTATCTGAACGTTTATCTGAAAAGAGGTATGTTTTCTTCTCCTAGTGAAAAATCTAGTTCCAAGAAACTAATACCCAGTTGCCCTCTTAGCAGCATGAATTAATGAAACTTGGAAATAAATCCTTCAATCAAATTTGATCTCAATCATTAGAAATTTTTTGTGCTGTCTGAATTGGATTTGGACCCATGCAACTTCTCAGAGCACTTATAAAACAAACCATTTATTGCTGTTTCTTAATGAAGATATGAGGTGATATTACTTGCTCTTTTTAACTTTGCTATTTATGTAACTGAAAAAAATCTTGCAATAATACCCCTTGAAAAAGCATATAAAAAGGCTTTTATGAATAATTATTCATGGTTTCCATCTGTTTAAAGTAATTAAAGCAGATGATATTTGACCCACTAACTTCAAGATTTTATTTTTGGTTTTTCTCTAGCAAAGGATAGTGGCAATTCCCTTGAAGCCAATTTCTTACACAACTATAAAGAACAGAAGACTTCAAAGTGCATTTCAAACTGCAATATATATACTGAATCTTTCTGGCAATGTAGTGTTAAATTGCACACAAAAGTACCTGAATTTTCACTAACCAACAGATAATGAAGCTGTTTAACAGAGAAATAAGCTCATTCCATTTTTCTCTTGATCATTATCTTAAGAATGCTGCTACTTGGTTTGGAACTGTGCATATTGTGTTACACTCATATCTACTAATTTTTTATTCATACAAGAAACTAAGCTAATGAAAATTCTGTACTGAGGAGGCTCCAAAATAGCAGTTAATGCAGTTTTTGGAAACAGTAAGTCATAGTGACAATCAGGCCAAGAAGTTCCTTGTGTTTCTGTAACATCAGAGAAATGAAGATACCCTTAATCTTCAAGATCGCAATCAACTCAACCACCTGCACTGTTATAACAGAGTTTTCTTAGAACCAGACTTAAATGCTTTCTCAAAGGGCTGTAAACAACCTCTGCTTCCATTCCATCCAGACATGCATCAACCCAGTGAATGCCTAATTTGAACATAACATTACCTAAAATTATCTTGTTATTATGCTTTTTAAAACAGATTGGACTGAGCTTAGACATAGTTTAAGAGCACAAGTGGGTATGATGTCTTTTTCTTGAACTAAAATAATGCCAAACACTAACAGGAGTCATAGAATTATTATGTGGTTGTATTGTTCTCTATAAAACCCCCCACAAAAAAGTTTTACTGTGAACCTGTACAAAGTTCTCAAAATGCAGGGTGGAACAATCATGAGCAAAAATGTTGACATTGTTGTCTTTTCTTCATGGAGACCAAAAATCTTTGGGCTTGATAGAGGGCATTCTGTGGAAGGTAAATAAGTTTGGAAGAAAGGGTACAGGAAAAGGTTTCTTCTCGTTTAACACATCTGTGTCAACAGGCCCCAAGGAAAGATGGAGATTGTGAATATGAGACCGCATTTTGAGTCAAGACATTTCTGTGGCATCTCTTTGCTTCCTTTCTCTTTCTCACTTTGCTGAATGCTATTACTTACCATCAGGCCAAGAGGGAGAAGCAAACACCACTTTTGATGGACCAATGAGCTGATGCTTAACAAATTATCCTTAAACTAGTCCAATAATTACACGTTCAAAGACATGTCAAGCAATTGTGATTAATATTGAATTCCCTTCCCTTCTTTTCTCACATTGAAAGAAACAACTGAACTAGTATGTAATCAGCAAAATGTTGTACTCAACTACATCTGCAATATTTCCTTTTCATCCATTTATTTCAAATCTGGGACTTGACTTCATGACTGGTCCAACTGACCCATTTTCTCCCTTTGATTTTTTTAATATCTGAGGAAGTTCAAAGCTTTGCACTTTTCTATATTCTCCTGTGTACTAAAGTTGTGTGTATTAATCCTTCATCTTGAATAAGAAATCTTTATTTCAACCTTCAATAACTTGTAACTTTTCCAAAAACTTCTATATGGATTTCTCCAGGCTAGTGCTTCTCATCTTGGAAGAGCATACTGTATTGTCTATCTAAAATGTATCCATGAACTCTTAATTAAATTACAGCAATCTTGTTAAGGAGGTAGTTTCCTTATTTTCTTGTACAGTGCTAAGGAGCATTTCCTACACCAATGCCACTGTGTAATTTATCACCGAGCACTGAGTAGTCAACACACCTTCTAAAACAGTTCCTTTCCCCTTGCATTTTGAAGCAGCTGCCTTTTAGATTAAATAGATCTATTATTTAATAATTCTCAGAAATGCCCCTCAGAAGATTAGAAAAGGAAGTGTAGAAGGTTATTTAACACACTCTGCTTAGAGAATTTAGATAGCAGACTGCAATTATCCAAATTGGAATTCAGCCAGCAGATGAAGGCTAATAACAATCTTCTGTGAAAAATACCATGCAATCTTTCAGGAGCAGACATGCCAGCAACATCTCATCTGAAACATGACAACTGCAAGAGCTCAGTGTCTCTAAATTTTGCTTGGAATAGTAATTTGTTCAAATTCTAGAAAATGCTTCCAACAGAAACAGCACCATTTCCTACAACTCCAGTAATATATTTTCAAGACAGCTATTAAAGTACTAAACAGTCTCATTGTATCTCAGAAGTACTATGAAAAGTGCCCTGATTTAGAAAATATTTATGGTTCTTCTGGGTAGTAGAGAAGGCAATGTATCCAGGCAGCTCTTCTCCTGTGGCTTTTGGTCCTTGGTTAAAGCTGTCACACCAGAGAAGGGAATTCTGGGTATAGGTCCATTAATCAGAAAAACTAATTTTTTTAGGTTTAGTCACTGTGAACATGCAAAAATCTCTTGACAAGGCTCACCGCCAAAAGCTATTAAAAATACGTAGGATGTATGGAAAGATCCTTTAATGAACTTAAAGATGTTAAAATATAAGACACAGAATAAGTGATGATCACTTGCTGAGATGATGAATCAAAAGTGGGGTTGCCACTTTCAGATTAGTGATGGCATCAGTTTTCCTCACATCTCTATCCTCAACAGAGTAAGGACTATGTAGGGAAATTTGCTAGACTGGAGATGTTAAGATGTTTTGGGTAATCAAATGATGCAGCAATGTCAAAGTATTCCAAAATGTCCTCTCAAAAATCAATAGGTGTGCAAACACAGAAGTAGGCAAGTTTTAGCTATTAATATGCATATAGGAAAATATAACTAAATGATACCTGCATGATGATGAGCTTGGAACTCAGAGTTGACCTGAGAGCTGAACTCAGAGTTGACCTCAGACGCATCACTGAAATTTCTTTGAAATTACTGACTTCATGTTCCGTGACACTTCCACAAACAGCAGAGTAAGACAAAGAGAGTGAAATCTATCCCCTACAAAAAACACCAATGCACCCCTATCTTGAGCACTGCCCAGACTTCTAATTTCCTTATGTCAAGAAAGGCAGACTCATATTAAAGAAGATACAGGGATGAGCAAATAGCTGATTTTGGAACTGAACTAGTTTCTTCATAAGGAAAAATTAAAATTCCAGGTGTCTTTTCAGAGAAGGTGGCAGTCTGGAAAGAAGGTATCAGAGTGGTATGTTTCTCATTTTCATTCAGGATATTTTCTTTGAGCTTTGTCAGTCATTGCTGTGGGAACCTTGGAGAAATAGATTTCATTCGCCCAGCAAAGCATAAAGGCAAAAATGCTAGAGGATATTCTGTTTCCTTGAAGGTCCTGTGTGAAAGCTGCTCCACAGGCACAGCTGTGTGCCTTGGCTGGGACAGAGATTGTGTGGAGCTGCAGCAAGGATGGGATGTCTGAGTCATCCACCCTAAGCAATCTCTGCAGAGCAAATACTGTCTAGTTTTTCAGGTGGTTATAGCCTGGACAAACTGGGGAAGATTTTCATGGCGGGAACAACAACAACAACAATCTCTTCCAGAGAATCATAAAGACTCTATTCTAAAGTTGGCAGATAGTGGAGTTTCTACATTACAGAGTTTGTAAATTAGAGTCCAGACAATGGCATTTCTCTCATATTATCCTCTGCTTCCTCCTCCACTCAGTGAAGAAGAGTTAAGCATAAGTACACAGTATTAGGGCAGTGGAATGATAATTTCAATATGTTTTGTTGGTTGTGATTTTTTTGCCATGTCAAGTCAATAAGAAATTTCTTCTATGATAATACCTCATTATCATATTAAAAATGGTTGATTGCATCTGTTTAATCATACTTTGCCAGAAAGGTGACTCAAAAAGATTGAAAAATGGAGTTTAAGTTAAACTTTTAAGCATCACCGGCTGCCTTTACATTTGCACAGATAATGCTATATCTTTCTTAAAATATTTTTTTTGTCATTGCTGCCTCCATAAGTGGATGTCTGGAAGAAAATATAGCATTGCTACAGTTTAGTATTTCCAACACAAATTTCCTTTTCTTCCTCCTTTCAAGAATTTATATATTTAACTGCATTGTGAAAGATTAGACAGATAAAGAAGCTTTCAGCAGAATCACAATACAGGTAATTAAGGGTCTGTCAGCATTTCCATTATGAACTCCATTTAGTATTAAGGGCTTAGCATTTTTCCATCATTTCAGAAAATGTCAAGCTGAAAGCTGGCATGCAGATTAGCAGCCTGGATGCAAATTTGTTTACACAAAATATTTAAATCTGCTCAGCTGTTTTAGATTTAGAGATCAGCCAGAAACTTTAAACTCTCAGGGCTCCTCATGTGTTTCTGCCAAATTCTAGACCAAATCAGTAAAAAAAAAAAAAAAAAAAGTGATTGGTTAATAAACTTTTGACTCATTGTCTTCTAAAATTTTGATACTATTTACTTTAAACTTTAAAAAGGATTTTAGATTTTTGGTCATCTTGCAACTGTAGTCTTACTCCTGCCATCTTTATAAATGAATGATGAATTAGAATAGGATTTGAAAACTATAATAAAACCCAATTATTAATCTTGTAGTCTGAAGTATTGTTTTTGTCGACTCACTTAACTACTCTTATTCATAAGACAGTGAACCGAAAGGGACCAAAGCTTGTAAGGTTTTTGAGTGTCAATAACTTACCCATCTAGCTCTAATACCATTTTAGGGTACTGGCAAATAGAATCTGGTGGAGTTCATCTGTTACAGCTTTTCAATTTAATCAGTTCAGTTCCATGCAAGATATAAACAGTTTTGTAGAGCTGTCACATCCTAAATAAACTCCTCTGTATTGAAATGAGTATTTTGCTTTTTAGTATCAATATGCTCTGTTCTGCTAAAAGTCATTGACAAATCTTCTCTTCAGTTCAGTGGGGACAAGCTCTAAAATAATCTACTGGTAAATATTTCAATAAGGTTATAATTGAATGGATGATCACTCTTTTCAAAAGTACACTTCTCACTTGAGAAGCAAGAAGCTTTGAATGGGGAGACTTAAGCCACCAAGCAGTGTGAAATAGAAACACTGTTAGGAACACCAACTGAACCATCAATAGAAAAGAAATAAAAAAATAGTATTGTCATGTAAGAAAAAAAAAGACAATAAGATTGTAAAATATGGACATTCAAGTAGATAATGAGCATACTTTTAATACTGATAAGAGATGGGAAAAGAGGAAAAATCAAAGATACACCTTCTAAAAAGTGCACAATCATCCAAGTGTGCCAGACAAAAATAGGAACCTTGCCCAGAGCAATCTGAATTAAAAGCACAAAAAAGGTATGATACAAAAGAGATAGTGGAAATAAATTTTGCACATATGAAGCATGGAGGAAGCAGATGAGGAGAAATGGTTGATCAAAAAATATACCCATATCAGTTTGGCCAGAGGATGTTTACCTACAGGACACTGTGTACTAGCTTAACAATGCAAAATAATAAAACTTGTAAGAATGAAGAAAATGTTCTTCAGAAAACACCTCAATATTGCAATGCAGTGATGTTTTCAGAAGTGATGATTCAATGCTCATTGTATTGCATACATATTCTAAAATAAATTATCCATTTTCCATATAGTTACCTCAGATCTATTGTAAATTCCTGGAGGAAATTCATGTCTCCTTAATATTTACAGTGGTTCTGATGAGCAGATTCTCTTCTTAGTTGGTATCTGTAGCACACTCTGACTCTTAGATTTGTGTTAACTCAGCTGTCAATGGATTTCAAAGAGGGGACAAATACAGGAGGCCCCAAAGGGAGCAATTTGGAGCAGTACCTTTCACAAATCAGATACACAGCAAACCCTCCTGACTTCATTGGAATACACAAAGTCAATGGGAGCAAGTGTGTAACAGCATCCCGACAAATCTAGCCTGGTTTTACCGTATGCGATTTTTTTCCTTTTATATTCTTATTTATTATTTATTATTCTTATAATATTCTTATTTATTATTCTTATAATATTCTACAATATTATGTAGAATCCAGAGTCCCAACAAGTCAGTGGTCATCCCAGAACAATGATATTAGAAAAGGATTAACAAGAGTAATATTAGATCTGTAAAATTTCTCTTGTCATGTCACTTGGACAGTTAAACTGTATACATTAGAGCTTGAAAAACCGAGAAGATATATATCTTGGATTTCCAAAATACATCAAGTGTTCCAATTTTAACTATCTGATTCTACACTGTTCATTTATACACAAGTGAGTGTAAAAATATCTCACTATCAAATTCTGGACTTTTTTTAAGTGTGTTTTGAAGTCTTCTTCTTTGGGGTGAATGGGTATTATTTTGGTTACCAAAAAATAATCAGGTAAACAGGCATGAGATACTGAAGAATGAAAAGAAATATAACTGAAAAACCACTCTTTCAATCTTGCACTCTTGGAGATGATATAAAATCCAAAGAACTTCCTGAAAAAGTTAGTAAGTCTAATCTATGACTCTAAGGCTGGGAGGATATTTCATTTCCTAACATATTACCCTTACATGATTATTACTTTGGGCCAAAAAAGGACTTTACAAATTACATGGAAATTGAAGAGAACTTTCTATATTTTCTGCAGGCTTTATGTTATTGGGACTTCTCCAGCAGTACTTGTGGAGTGGGAAGAGAATTTGGGAAGGGAGCCCAGAAGTGCAGAGGAGGCTGAATAAATTCAGAAAAATTATAGGAGCTAGTTGATGAGCTAGATTTGAGTGTAGTAAAAATATATGGCTAGAGCTAAGGAGAATGGTGGGGTTTTTTATGGGTAGTCTAATTTAAAAGTAGCTGAAAATAGTATAGAAACTCATACACGTTTCAATGGACTGCAATTGTAGTACTAGAAAGATTTAGGAATTTTGAAGCACATCCTTAGGAAAGTTATGGAGGTAGGCATTCAGGAGTCAGCAGTGCTGTTGAACTTGTTCTATATTAAACATTATTCTGTTGCTCATTTCTATATCAGATAAATAGCTTTGCAAATCAAACATTTGTCAGTACATTTTCAAAAAGACTGTGTCTTATATGGTTGATTGGTGCAACTTTCCACTGCTGACAGTGCAAATGCCAATATACTTCAGTATATTATACCAATAAAAACTCTCTAATCAGCTGAGAACTTTTGTGAGCACTATATTGATGCAAAGATTGTCCTTTTATTATGCGTATTTCTTCTCTTGTGGCCACTAAAATTGCATGGCACTCATCACTCAGCACTGCTGGTTAACAGTTGGACTTGATGGTCTTTGAGGTCCTTGCCAACCCACCCAAATCTGCCATTCTATGCAACAAGCATTGCTCAAGTCAGCAGGAGTCATATAACTGAAGTGTCAGCACAGATGCATTCAAGGGAAATCACAGAAGATGAGAGCATAGCCATGAATTAGGCAGAATTCTTCCTGATAGAGGACACAGTTACAGATGCCTGCTACCAGGAGCGCTGGTGTGTCTGTTTTCCTGCATGCCCCTGGAGATGCAAGAAAAAAGCATCTATTACCACAAAGCCAATGGCCATGATTATGTCAGGTGGCCAAAGACCTATTCTTTTCTTCCCCAAATCTTTGATTAGCCATGTAGGCTTCCCAAGAGTCAGGATTGGAACTTTTGGTTTCCACTATATTTCAGTTCTTTTGATTTTGACTCAGCATATTAGATGTCTTTAAAATAAGGCAGTGGCAAATACAAAGAATGTGTTAGAAAAAAATGCAATAAAACTAACATGGAAACTTTCCGATTTTTGTGCTTTGGTTTTACTAGCTAATTCAGCATTTTCAAATATAACTCCATACTGGAATATATGATAACCTGATACAAGTAAAACCAAATTGCATTTATAATTAAATTTGAAGCATTTTAAACTGCAATCTATTTTCTTAAGTCCTCCTAGTTCCTCTGCAGCCATTAGCAGCATTGTGCAAATTCCAAAATGCTTTACTGAAAAACAAAAAAAAAATTAATATGAAATCTTGAAGCTAGGTTAAAAAATTGCTGTACTTCATCATATGTCCTGACAAAAACTGGACTATTCTGGGGTTCTAGGGACTACACCTGACATTGTATTAGCATACTATCATTACACTGAATCCAATAGACTCATCCTGCTGATGTGACCCTCAGTGAAATGGGGAAAGAGCATTTTCCTACTGTATCCAAATATATAATTTATTTTCCCTTAATCATAAACAATTTACTTGTGTAATCCTTCAGTTTACAATGCAATAAGAGTTTTCCAAAGACCACTTCAAATTAAAATATCAAGCATATATTGTGAAATACATTACTTCTGTTGTAATTAATATTTATGAGTCAAACAAAATATATGTAAAGAAAATTGTAATTCAAAACTCAGTACAAAAAGAAACAGGAAAATCTATTCTCAGAGATCTTATTCTGGACTCTCCTTTTGCCTTCAATGGGCTCAAACAACAGACAGCTTAGAGGTTCTTTTTATATCCTGTTTTACAAATTTAGTTACCTTTGGGTCAAAGCTCATACAAAGAAGCAAAAATGCAACTTTTAGTATAGGTTTTTAGAATACTTTTAATTAGACTGAGCTTCATTTCCCAAAATAATTGCACAGCAATCAAGAAAGCTAACTAATAGTAGACTGTGAAGTTTTCGTTATGGGTCAGATTAAATAGTGGAGAAAAGGTTTCGTAATTCAAGTAGTTCCATCTCAACAATATGTTCAATGAGAATATGTGTACTTTGCATTTCTGTGGTTCATTTTCACTAAGGACTCCAAACTACTAATTTCCCTCAAAGGCTATGTTCTATTCTTCTACCTTAACCAAGGTATTTGCTTGCTGGGTTTGAAAATGGCTCTATGAGGAGATGATGGCAGAAGGTTCATTTTAACTGCACTGAAATACAGCCACCTCTGAGATATGTCAATCTCTTCAAAGGATAATACCAATATTAAAATAAACCAGAAGATAGCACAGAAATGCTCATTTTTTTGTATACTTGAAAGGTGATTAGATGTTTTCAATCTACTAAAAACAGTTTATAGAAACTATATTTGGTAAAAAACCCCTAAATCACTAGGAATGACAGTCAATTCTTATTTTTTTTTAATTACTGGTTTTAGCAACTAGTGTTTTTTCTTTTCATCAAGCTTTTCTCCTAACAAGTACACCTAGCTATCACTACTATCACTCTTCTTTTGTTAGTGAAATCAATTATGTATTATAGTGGAACTTCCTTCTGAGATTCAGAATACACAATAAATTAAGAGGTAATAGATAACTTAGGAAGGACATAAGTTTTGAGTTGTTACCTGTGCCTTTGACAGGTAACAATGCAGTCTTTGGAATTTCTTCATAACATAATCAAATATGTGGATATAATTTCTACACATGCATATTATATATGCATGTGTAGACATATACGTATACATATTTCCATGAGAATTGAATCAAACTAGTTACATGCATAAGGCTAATAAGATACATAAATAAGGGAAACAGACAGAATAGAATTCAAGGTCTAAATAGTGATTCAATACCAGTATAATCCAAATAATCAACTCAGTCATTTCTGCCTCAAGCCTCCAAATTCTTTCAGTTCTTTTGCAAAGACAGTCTGTGCTATTTACAGGCCTTGGGGGATGAGAATTCATCACCCCAGGAATGTTTCTGTGGTAAAATTATTTACTGTTATTTTCCTTATTTCTATGATACAATGCAAATATGACACATGACGCTATGAAGCATTTTGTAGAATCCAAGGGAAAATGGGCAGTCCATCTCTCTGTGTCTGTGCTGGCTGCATCCCATCTTGTTTTTCAACAAGAGTTCTAGAAGAGGAGCAGCCCTGCTGGGATCCCTTGTTTGCCATTCATCAATACGCCAGGGCTCACCCTTTATGAGTAACACTGTTCCTAAATCTATAAACTTACCCAACTAAGATTTCAGACCCTGGGAAGGACATGATGAATTCCCACTATTTCCATCTTTGACATTTACAACGGTACTCAGCATCTGTAATGCTGAAATTATGAAGCCATACTAAATCTTACCCGTTCTGTGAGAACAAAGCAATGCAACAATGATTGTAAATCTGCCCAGGAAAGGTAAACAACTGAATGTAAACAAGCACAAATGTAAATGTGTGTCTGTGTGTATATGTGTAT
Organism: Molothrus aeneus; assembly: GCF_037042795.1. Lineage (NCBI taxonomy): Eukaryota > Metazoa > Chordata > Aves > Passeriformes > Icteridae > Molothrus > Molothrus aeneus. The sequence goes on along the minus strand of NC_089646.1, from coordinate 138,758,247 downwards.
TTTAAATAATCCTCCTTATAGTCCAATACCCTTCTCCATTCTACTTCCCAGAAGATTAACTGGATATTGGGAAGGAGATCTTCAACATTTTCTACTACTAGTTTTTTTGGTTTTTTGTTTTTTTTTTTTTTTTTAAAGGGAGTTTTAAAACTAGTGCATTACATGTCACACCCTGTTCTATTTAGGCCTAAGATAATTGACAAATATTGTCCCTTGAATTTTAGATAAAGACAAATGCTATCCTTTTTTTGTAAAGAAATTGTACCCTTTCACTGACAAGGAAACATTCTTCTGTAAATTTGATTAAAAGGAATGTGTCTAAATCTTGTAAATGTTATGGATTTTTGCAATAAACTCTAGCATGGAAATTACTTAAAATTTTGAGGTAAGGTTTATAACCTTGCAATAATTTATTTTATCAGATGTGGCTCTGATTTATGACTTAAAAATTGCTTCTTCAAATATCTCACATTGTAAGAGCTGTCTTAAAAATATAGGGGTTTAAGAAAAAAACCCAACAGCTTAGACCAAGTTGTCTGTTCTCTTCTGACTGCTCTTTGCTGGAAATTGCTTTGTAAGTTAATTGGTAAGCTAATTTCCCTCAAAGGCTTTGTTCTGTCCTTCCAACCTCAACCATTATGGTCAGAAACACAACCTGAATGATATGTATCAGCAAGTAATTGAAGCTGAGACATCACAACCCCATGGAATTAGAATGGAAATTTCCTATAAGTGGGAAAAAAAACCCAAAACAACAACTAATTTTACAGCAGATCATAAAGCCTTTCTTATTCAAACCATTCCAATTTACCAGATTCTGTAGAATCAAAATTTTACATATAATTTTAATTTATTTTATAGCTGCTTTTACTTATACTGTTTCTCTGTGTCTCAGTATCATAATGCTGGACTCACTTGGCCTTGCTTCAGAGATGCTAACATGTCCCCCAGACTCTTACTAGAGCCACCTGAAATTGTAAATGCTCAATACCTCTGAAAATCAGACAATGTCTAAGACAGTATTTTTTTTTAAAGCTACAACACAAGGCTGTCTTATTCTTCAGAACATTTTCCCTGAAAAGTTTTTACGATCAGGCAAATTGAACTATCCCCATAGGATATTTTAAAACCTTTTCAAATTTCTCTGAACAAGTATGTGATTTTCTTTCTTGTTACTAGATACATGTGCATTCAATGGTTTCAAACTTCAGATTTTGTGGGTAGTTCTTCACATCATGTCAACGACAACCAATTTTATCACAAATGTTCATACAAACCAGTGCTTTCAGCCAGATGAAGAGTGGAAAGAATGCAGGATTTATATGAACGCCATAGTATGAAACAGGGAAGGAAGGCAAGGCAGGGCAAAGCAAGGGAAAAAGGCAGCAGAATGAAAGACAACGGACAAATGAGAGGAACAGAGGCCAGTCCATGCCTTTCCAAATGTGATGTTTCAAAAGCAGCCTGTATCTTAGGAGGTCCAAAGCTGTTGGCTGCTGAAATCCAGGACGTGCTAGTCACTCCACTTGCTGTGTCTCTACAGTCTTTCACTAGCCTGCTGCTAATTGCTATGGTTGGAGATAAAGGATACTAAGCTGGATGGGCAATTATCCTGCTAGACTTGTTGCTCAAAAACATCCTCCCCCGCCCCAAACACAAGCAAACAAGGAAAAAAACACCGGTATACTACGAGCTTCTGCTATGTTTCTGCACAGGAATTCTGGAAAAGGAGGAATTTTGAAGCACATCCACAGAATTCTTTAGGTCTCATGCACTGCTGCTTGCAAACTGAGATGCTGATAATGGAGTTGAAGGTACAGCCTGTCCCTCTCCACCCTGGATGGCTGCTCAAGTGCTCAGCCTCTCGCAGAGGAACGGGCTGGTTGTGCTTAGGGACTCAGGGGCTATTTCTGTGTGTCAGCCGAACAAACCAATCAGCCGACCAGCCTTGCCGTCCGAAGACGCGCAGGAGTGACCGAAATAAAGTAAGCAAAGCCGAAGGACGGAATTCTGCCAGCAGGAGTGCCCGGAGGTGCGGACACCTCAGCGCTGCGGGGCCGGTGCCGCTGCCGGGCGCGGGTGAACCCGCCCGCGGGCCGGCTCCGCCTTGACCCTGCTGCCTCTCACAATGAAAGAGAGGAAAGCGAAGGTGAGGCTCTCCTGTGCCCTTTTGTGAGACCCGAGTGGCACCGGCAGGGAAAGGAGAAACAGTCCCTGCTGGCGCTGCTGGGAGGGGTCGTGTGCTGCTTCACTGCTGCCCTGCAGGACAGGGGGAGGAGGAGGCGAGCGCTAAGCGAGGGCACAGCCATGCTGTGTTTTAGTCCTGAGAAAGGCGGGGGTGGCAGAGGGTAACTTTGCCTGCAACCCTGAAGAGCTGCGTAGCTTGAAAACACGGCGAGTCGCGGTGCGCAGCCCGCTGAGCACAGCCAGCCCCGTGTCACCCGCGGGGGCTACGCAAAGAGGCTCCCTAGAGGAGGTGAACGGGTGTGGAGGAGTTGGAAAGGAAGGACGACGCTGTCCCTATCCCCCTGCATGAGTACATAGGCACAAACACAAGAACTAACTCAACACACACACATGCACACAAAGATGCAGCGCCGGCATCAACCATCTGGATATGAGGAAACCTGAACCTGCTGTTACTCTCCCGACCATCCCCGCCTCGGGGACAGAGCCAGCATCTCGCTGCGCCCACCCGTGCCCACTGGGGAAAGCCATCCGCCAGTAATCCCATCGTCAGTAACTCCATAAATCAAGTGACTGGGAAGGAAGCGGTGGGGAGGGGCTGGCAGAGCATGAAGGGAGCGGGATTAAGGTTGGAATGAGGGAAAAGGGATATGGCAGAGGTGGTTAAAAGAATGCTTTGTCCCTGCTAAATAGTCCCACATGCCAGGTACCCATCACTGGAAATGGAAATGCTTTTCATTTTCTCATCACTTCTCTTGTCAATGAGCCGTTTAAAATCTCAGTGCTTCATCTCCCTTTCATTTTAAAAGCTGCCCTTATTCTGCTTGTCACAACTGCAAGAAGGGAACAGAGAACAACAGCAGCGGCAAAGCTTCATTTTAGCCGGGCAGACAAAAGTCGACCTTGGTGCTCTCTCTCTTGGAGAGACAGCCAAATAGAAGAGATGGAGGAATCTTGCTTGATTTCCTCTCAGATTTGCCTCCACTAACAATCGCAAGCTTTTTTTTTTTTTTTTTTTTTTTTTTTTTTGTGGAAGGAAGTGCCAAGCCAAAGGCGTGCAAGTCCTCTCCTAAATCCCAGGAGGCAAACCTCACTGATGCTGCCTAATTTTTTCCCACTCTTTCATGCCCCCTTCCACACTTTCTGTAAGGGAGTTAGACAGTGGAGTTTTCCATTCTCTCCTCCTCTAAACTTGGTTTGTATCTCCCTTGCCTCAATGGTGCTTCTCATTTCTCCCATGGTGTGAGGGGAGGGAGCTTTCCTGGGTGCCTCCTTCATCGGAAGGGAAGAGCACAGGATTCATCACCCCCTGTAACTGATCTGTAACTGATCAGGAATCACTCTGCTTGGCCTTTTCTAAAGGCTGGGTCATGGACGTAGTTGACTGTTTTAATGCCTTTCACATCACTCAGTTTTCAGTGGCGTCATTTCTTTGCTTTTTACTCCATTCCTATTGAAGGAAGATTTTGTTGGAGATGGTTCCATGGCATAAATGGGATATTGTATAAGCAAGACTTTAATTGCAAAAGGAACAATTCCTTTTTACTTAGCTCTCCCTATCACTCCTTCCTCAGCAGTTCTGACAATTTCCTTTCTTCCACCTTCTCCTGCTTTCTTCTCCCTTTTCTAACCCCTTTTAATATTGTTGAAGGTTCCAAAGAGTCATTAATTTATAGATAAACGTGAAGGATTTGTTTTGTCCATATTAATATATCCAAGGAAAACCTAATTATCCAGATGTGAGCGTGGTTCCTTAAGCATCCTGAGATAGTTTGGCACATGTAATCATGGGAGAGCTGTGGATCAAGACTGGGGAAATGATGACAGGACAATGACAAAAATTGGAAAAGCCTGAGAGGCAAATATCAGGCGAAGATATGTGGAAATGTCTGGATGACAGGAATGACAGCAACAGTTTGGGTGTTATGATGTGGTGCTGGACTGTTCAGTAGAAATGTTTAAACAAGGAAGGGTATGGGCTAGAGCTTGCAGAGAAGGGGTGTGGTAAAAAGGCCTTGCAAAGCAATGGTAGAGCAGATGTAGGATCTGTGGATCTGTGGAGTCATCTTGCTCCCTACATCTGGAATGTTTTACGTGGGCAGGTATTCATTCATCCTTTGCCTCTGCTTTCTGGGGGCAGGAGCTCTGTTGACACAATGGGAATGTAAATCGAAGCAAAATGCTTTCATTCACGGGAGTGGAAGGAGAATTAATATAAACATCCAGAATAGATGCAGTGCTGCAGTGAGTGTAAGCCAGCTCTATAAGACTTGGCTGCCTAAAGGAACTCACATCCAGAATGTAAAATATCACCTCCTGGGTCGGCAGTTTCTGGGTGAGCCGCCCCAGTCCAAAGGAAGTCTATGGAAACTGCCAGGATCGGGGAAGCTTAGGCCTTAACAACGGGAAGAAGTAGAAACAGCCAGTTTTGCAAAACCCTTTTTTCTCTGTTTCTTGGGCTGTTTCTGGTGCTCCATCGCAGCTTTTGCCCTCTGTGCTCAGCGTTTTTTCCTTACCCCACCCCCAAGGGCAAGCGGCGGCTCTCAACAGGTGCTGGGGAAGCCGCTCCGCTCCGCTGCGCTCAGCGCGTCCCGCGGTCGGGTGCTGCCGCCCCGCGACTCGCGCTCACCTCGCAGCAGCCGCGCCGGAGCCCCCGCACCGCGCCCGCACCGCGCCCGCACCGCGCCCGCACCGCGCCCGCACCGCGCCCGCACCGCGCCCGCGGGCCCCGCGCAGCCTGGCCGGCAGCCAGCCCGGGGCTGCGAACCCTGGCACCCGGCACCCAGAACGCGCTGATGGCAGAAAGCTGAACCAGGGAAAAGAAATGCCCCCAAAGGCCCGGGCCGGTGCTAACAGCAAATCGTCTCCAGCCCGGGGCAGAACGCCGGGAGCGGCTCCCTTCAATAGATGCAAACACAGAAAGGCTGCCTTTAATTACAGTGTGCATAAACGTCGCAGGCAAGCCCCTTGGATACCCCGCGTCAGGATAACGCGGGATGAGGTAAAAGCCCTCCAGACCCTCCCCGTGAAACGCGAATTGTCTTTTTCAAAGCGATGCAAATGGGGGGAAAAGCAGCTGCAAAGCTCTACAATAAACTGTTTCATCCAAGCCAGCGCCAGCTCAGGAAGGCGCGCCTTTGAATGCCACCCCCACAAGACACCTCCTTCCCACCCGTGCAGGCAACCTCTGTAGGCGATAACCAAGTCTAAAAACTCGGAGGGGATCGATAATGTCTACTACATATTCTGGGAGTGTATGAGTGTGGCGGGGAGGAGGGATGAGGATGAGGAGGGGGATAAAAGGGTGATTAATCGGATATTAATCACTGGCCACAAACAAGGGGAGATTATTTCGGGTAGGCAGCCGACTGTGAGGAGTAGCAGAATAGATCCTTTTACTGAAGGCACGCGTGATGGGATCGGCACTTCACTGTTTAGCGATGCCTGTGTAATTCTGCAGGTGCACATTATTCAAGCCACATATTTCTTCTTTTCTCTGTGTGTAGCATTTCCCTTAACTGCCTGCAAGCACAGACTTAGTGAAGATATTTATGCCGCTAACTAGACATTTCCTTTTTGCCCTCCTTTCATGAACACAGAAGCAAGAAGAAAGCAAAATAGCCCCTGCCTCGGGAAAAAAAAAATAGAGATAAAAGCCACCATCCAAACTCCCTCACACACATCAGAGAAAAGGGACCAAGGGAGGGAATAGAAAAGGTGTCGATCTTTGCATCCAGCGACAGACCAAGGCTGAATTCCTAACGCACCTTTCCGACAGCCTGGGAGCCCTGCATGCGTACAGACAGCTGAGCGTGAAGCGCATTTCGGGCTGTGAGACGGCTTCGAGTACGCTGGGCTCCTCCGTAACTTTCCCCACGCAACGGGTTAAACTAATAAGTGCATCGATACAGGCATTCCCGCAAAGATCCCGCTGCTCGACCGAAATCCAGAATTGTAGGTAATTCCCCCACACACCCGGCACTAACATCATCGTCACCTTAAAAAAAGTGAACCAGTGGGATTTGTTTGAATATACACTAGTTAGAGGCTATATGAAGCAACTCACGTCTCCGTTTGAGCATACTGCAAGAATATTTATTGAGCCCCAGCTCAGTCACTGCATTGAACGCCAGCTCTGGCAAGCAAATACATTTCCTATCTCCGAAGAGAGCTCTGAATCAACTCCTTCTTTCCTCCCCGCCTTAGCGATCGTTTATATATTTCCATTGCAAAGTACCAAGGGCAAAAACATAAAATAAGAGATAAATATATTTTGAAATACACCTTGATACAAGGCGAGAGCTTGCAACGCCCTGACAGAAAGCAAATGGACCCCTAAAAATATACCACTCAAATACTACCCTACCTTTCACACACGAAACCATCAATAAAAAGACGAGGTTCCAAAATGTAAATCCACTTTTAATCTCCATTTTCTTCACCAGGATGAAGTCCAGCCGGCCACATTTAGTACATCCCCTTTCCCAAAAGTCTGCTAATTTCGATTCCTTTGCACGGATTTCCCCTCTGCAGATCCCTTTCATATTATTCTTGAGAGCTCCTAATTCCTATTCCTCGGCCAGGCGCAGCGGAGTTGTTGCTGTTGATGGTGCGCGGTCACAGCTCGGAGTGAATGGTGTTTCTGGGATACCACAGCAACCTTGACGAGGACTCAACCATCTCTCCAACGGGGGCACAAAGTCTCAGCTACTCTCGATCGTGTCTTTTCCTCCCCCACCCCCCCCGCTACCCCAACTCCCTGCACAGCCGAAACCCACCACAATCCTCCCTCCTCGCAGCATCCACCGGGAGCCACGGCAGAGCACCTCAGCGCTCACACGCTCTCTCCAATAAACTCCGAACAGTATTTGCGATTGAGACTCTCCCCCCACCCCCTTGTTCTCTCAAGAGGATCAGTTCTGCCTGGGAGAGCGGCTCGGGAGATAACGGAGTGCCGGGATCCCCCCGCCGCCCGGCGTAGCCTGGGGCGGCCGGCGCGGCGGGGCTCGCCCATCCCGCTCGCGGCAGCAATCACAGCCCCGTTATTAAGCACACACGTGCGGTGCTCGGGGCTGCCATGGCCACAGCGGCTCGCACACAGCGGCTCACCCGCGCCTTCGGGCACACACCCCGCGGCAGCGAGCGCGGCCCCCGGGGATGCTCTGCGCGGGGACATCAATTACAGGCCGGGCGGGGGAGCGCGGCGGGCACAGCCCGGCTCCCCTTGCGCACAGCTGAGGGGGCCCCTTGGCGCGGCGGGCGGGGGCCGGGGCCCGGCGGGCGGTGGCTCCCAGCGGGCCGGGCCGGGCCGGGCCGGGCCGGGCCGGGCGAGGAGCGGGGGCGGCGCGGCCGCGGCTCCGCCAGAAGAGCGCGGGCGCCACCTGCCGGCCGCCGGGGCCGCACCGCTGCGCGGGGGCGGGGGCGCTGCGCGGGGCGGGGGGAGCGGGGGGGCTGCGGGAGCGGCGCTGCCCCGGCCTGGGGAACCCGAACCGCGCTTGGGGCTGCCCTCCTGGGCCCGCCCAACCACCGCGCAAGCTGCGCCGTTCCGCCGCTGCGGGAGCTTGTGGAGGGGGCGGCCAGGCACCGCCCGCGGTGCGGAGGCGCGCACGTGGGTGGACGCGGGGGTGTTGTCCCAGGTGTGCGGGGGTGGTGGGAGTAGTGGGGGGGCATTTCTGCGCGTAAAGGCTGCGCGCGTGTGCCGGGCCCCGCAGTGCGTGCGTGGGAGGCTTCTCTTGGGGGCGGAGTGAGTGTTTGGGTGCCCGTGTGCCTGTCAGCGTTCGCGCTGCACGAGTGAGGGTCTGTGCGTGCTCGTGTGTGCCGCCGTGATGAATGTGAGTGCACGTGTGGTGCGTGTTTGTGCGTGTGCCCGTGTGTGCCAAGTGCTTGTGTGGCTCGGTGCGGGTGTGTGCGCACACGTGTTTTGTGCATACGTGCACGCTTCAGTGTTTGTGTGAGCGTGCACGGATTCTTTCTGGTGCCTCTGTGTATGTGTGTATTTTGTACATGTGTATTTGTGTGAATGTGCTCTAACACGTCACATGTGTGCCTCTGATGTGCTTTTGTCTCGCATGTGTGTGCACACGGGTTTGTTCACGCACCTGTTAATTCATGCAGGTCTGTGTGTATAAGTTGTTGCATGGCTGATATGGTGCATGTGTGCACATGCACATGTGTTAAATGCGTGACTTCTGTAAATGCATAACTCGAAATACCGATGGAAATGGACATGGGTGTATGAGCTGGGAAATTTTGGCAGCCAGTAACAAAGCATGTATCTTTGAAGGTGTGTCCACAGAGGGGTTCGCATTTCCCTGTGTTGAACTGTGTGGAGGTGTGTCTTACGTGCATGGAATGCATTTTTGGAAAGATCTGTCCTGGTTAGGAACTTGGATTGTGAACTGAGGCTTTCTGTATAGGTGTAGGTGCATGTATGAATTTGTATGACCACATATTTTTATATATACACAATATATGTACTAGTGCCACAACACCACAGATAATAGTATTGAAGAAATCTGTAAAGGTAATGATTCACCCTTTATTGCCAAAGCACTGTGTAAAAGAGGAGGTTTGCATGGCTGTAATTCTGCTCCCATGTGGGTGTCAGGGTGAGCAGTATGTGCCTTTCTTCCACCTGTACTTAAACCCTCTTTCAGTGAGGCCAGCAGTGATTCAGAATGTGGCTCTGCACACGGCTGGCTGTACTCGCCTCTATAGCTCTCATGTGTGAGGAAAGAATCACTTCAGCTTCAAGTGCTGACACTAACCAGTCCCATTGGATCCATACATGTTTGTTGACTGGGGAGAAGCCAAGGTATATATTTCACAGCCTGTGTACCATCCACAGCCTTCTCTTGCTGACACATAAGTCCTGAAGTGTGACTACTGTAACTGAAACTTGGTAGGCTTGTTTTCTTCCTCTGCAGTGACACAAGAATGTGATTGCACAAGTGATGTGAGCCTTGTGTTGGTGTTAAGGGCAGTGCCATGGTAGGATCAGTGTTATGACAAAATTTCATTTAAAATTTTCAACATTTTTAAAACAAGTGGTTCTTATTTTAGCTAAAGTGGGATAGGTGAAAATCACTTTGTTCTAAACCTGTCAACTGCATTTATTAGTTATGGAATCTCTCTCTTTATTAGATATATGTATTTACATTTATGCATGTAACTGTAATCCATTTTTTCAAGAGAAATTCAAAACTGAAGACCTGTGCTTTCAGAACAGCATAGATGGCCACACCTCGAGTATTCATATTTTGGGGTGTGTGTCCTCAGAATAAAAGTCTGCCTTTATTCCCCCAGGAACAGTTTCTGGTTCTGAAATTCAAAATCCCTTGGGGTAAATACTTTATCAGTTGTAGAGGATAGGAAATAGATACTGAAGACACAGACTTGTTATTTCTAATTCATGCATTGCATTGCTCAATACTTCAATACCTAACTTATTTGAGATCTTACTTTAATGCCATTAGAAGTCACATCTGTTTGGCATCCAAAAAGATTTATGCTGCAAGTTATCTGTATTACTTCTGAAAATGAACTTTTGGTTCATCAGTTAGATGCTCAACATGAACAAAGAATTGCTTACAGTTAAAAAAAGGAACCAAAGATTTTTTTTTTTTTGTGGTGAAATTCCTAGTAATTTTCAATGAAAACCCTTAGGTTTTCAAGTAATTTAGATGCATTTTAAAAATAGCACTTCAGCTACTAAGGCAAATGCTAGGCACATTTGGCTAGAGATGGACTGGAATTTCTTCATAGTTCACCCCCCACCCCAACCCTCCAACACGGTGATGTTGCATTTTTCTCGTGATTGATTTGTTGTTCAATACCAGTGTCCCATAACCTTCTGTGTGATTCTGGGTTCAAGTTGTAGATTATGCTGTATGTTTCATACTCATAATGTGTCCTCCGCCTCCTCCATCTTAGTTTTCCTTCCTGTCTTTCTTTCTCCTCTCTCTCTCCCCTCCTTCTCTCCTTTCTCCCCTCAATTTCTTCTCTTTCTTTCCTTCCCTTCTTTCCCTTTTTCCTTCTTGTGCTTCCTTACTCTATTTTTCTTCCTCCCTTTGTGTTTTATGTTTTCTTCCTCCCTTTGTGTTTTATGTTTTCTTCCCCATTCTTTTTTTTTCTCACCCTCTTTTTTTTTCTCCTTCTCTCCGTTCTCATTTTTGGCATGGTCAAGCTTATTGATCATTTGGGTATCAGTCAAGGATGAAAGTGACTTGGCAAGGACCATTAAGTCAATCACTATTATTAAATACTCCCAAGAATTTTAAAATGTGCTGAAATCAGAAATGGGCAGATACTTAACTGTCTGACCTGTCAGGCACATGAATATCAGCATTGCTAGGGGAAAACTTGTGTCCCAGACCTGACAGGCTGTGATGCCTTAGTTACACTATCTGTAAGCAGGCACTTTGCCTCTGAATCTCCACGAAGTAAATACACCAAAATAGTTCTACAGAATAAGGTGTTACTATTGGTATTCACATTTTCCCCATTCACAGTTCCCTGCTCACTTTGCCAAGGCAGATCAAATTTGAGTTTGATAATTACATTACGAATTCCTCCTACGTTTTCAGTTGCATTTGTTATTCTTCATTCACTGTCACATACTTTTGTGTGAGGTGGCTGTATTTTGTTAAATAGCTCCTACATTTTGCTTCCAGGTAACGTCACTCTAATTGTGGATAGACTGATTGCTCTACTTTAAAAAATGCACTGGGGTCTTCTGTGACAAATAATGCTGTGAATAATACGGTTCACAATGCTTGCAAATACAGACAGCATATGTAGGCATGTGCAAAGCATATAGGCGGTGATATTTAAAAAGGAGTATTTGACTTGGGATACAAAATTCATTCACTTATATAATTCTTTTGCAAATCCTGACTGCAGAAGATTCTGTATTCCTATAACTTAGTCCGTGTGGTTATAAATGCTGGTACGATTGTTGGTCTGAACTCTGACCCAGAACACAGACTGCATGTGTATCAGTGAGACCTAACATTCTTGAAAACACTAGGAGAGTATTACAAATATGCTGTAAGCTTCCATTTCCTCACTTAGGCTTTTGAACATGTTGGAGTCCTTCAGGGGAGGTCACAAAGAGAAGGACACCATTGTGCCACTCCCACTTCACTCAGACTAGAATCATTTTTCTGCATGAAACAGATAATGAATTTTCAATAGAAAAGAGTCCATGGAGATCATTCCATAAATATTGGGATACTATTATGTGCTGCTGTTACTGCTTCATATTCACAGTACAGGATACAGCCATAGTGTAAAGATAATACAACCCAAACAATTAAAAGATGTATTAAAGCAAAGATAGTAATGGAGAAAGTTGGAGGAGAAAGTGCAGTATTACTGACCTCTTCTTGACTACTTAAGCTTTCACAAGTAAGGTTCTAAGCTGCCTCTAACACAAAATATTTCAAGAAAATAGAATTTCTTTTTGTTCAACGAAACTAAAGAGCAGCAATATTCAAGAGTACCCACTATAGTTCTGACTTAATAAATAAAGTGTATTTCCTTCAGATGCACTGTGCATAGGGAGATGGGGTTCTTATGTTTCAGCATCAGAATTAGCTGTGATTTTGTTAACTCCCTGTTAAATGTTCCTTGTATTCTACTAGAGGCCACTTGTGAAATCTGTTTGCAGACAAGAGAGAGAATGCAATTCTCTTTTATGCAATGTTTCCTGATTTAGATGTTGTACCATAAGACACTTAGTTCTCAGGTGGAATCCAAGGAATTAGTTTTGTTCTACTGCTACAAGATTTTTCTATCTTAGTGACTAAATTTATTGTATTGTATTTTATTAGTCATGATCAGTCAAGATGATGTTGGTGTGTAGTTGTATCTGTCTGAGATTTAGACAATGGGCATTCTCAGCAAAAGCTGTCACTACTGTATTGTTCTGCCATCTCTTGTCTGCAGAGTTGGATGATTTGGGAATTCTATAGGGTGTGTAAAAACCAGAAGTGTCTGAGTTCTTTACACAGGCAGAATGACTTCTTATATAGTATGTGCAATCACATTAGCTTTGGCAGAATTTATATCTTGATCCAGTCCATTAGCAAAGACACCCCTTGACACAGGGGTGTCTTTGCTAATGGACTGGTTTCTGTTCAGATACCTATTTGAACACTAGTATTACCCCTTAGCTCCAGTAATTTAGGACTTTCAGTCTGTGACCAAAAATGCCAATGTTTATTCTGCCCAATGCACTGCTTTTGTGGAGATACAAAGTAAAAGAGAGTATAACAACATGATAGTTCCCACATGAATGAAATACAGTACAGCATTGTGCAGTGGAAGCTTTCCAAGGGACACTTGAATAGTGAAAGTTTAGAAAATACATTTTATATGATCGTTGCACCAAATAAACTTATTTAATATATACTTCAAGACAGAATATCACCTTGGGTTCTATATACCATTGTTTTCCATAATAGGAAATTACTGCACACAGTGACAGTAAAACAAAAGAGAAAAAAAGGTAAATATTGCAGGGGAAAAAAGTGTGCTAGGAAATTGCTATGCTTTGTCACTAATGTAATAAGCAAAAGGGAATTATCCAGAATTGCATCACATATTATCCTTCTGTTGTAATAGTACTACTGCAGTATGTAGAGGAAAAGAAGTCAGGAAAGGGTAGTGAGGTGCTGTAACAGGAAGAAAAAAAATTTGTTTATTTAGTGGACTGTGTAGGTAATAAAGTTCGTGAGCTGGTGGGAAGATGTTAAACTGTCCTTCAGAATTCCACTCTTCTGTTTGCATTGGATTGAGATATAGTTAAGGTATATTAAACATGTCAGTTATTTACTGCAATTGAGTAATAATGAAATGCAGCGTATGTACAATCATTCTTCATTGATCAAATCTGAAATGCATTCCACTGGTGAGTGTAGATTTTCTCTGTAAACTTCTACGTGTTCGCTGGTGGGGTGAAAAGAATTGTTTATGCAAAAAAATTTTCTCGCATCCCAGGTTTTGCTTTAATTATTTCTGTGACTGTTTTTTTTTTTTCTGTATTATCTTTTGTAATATTTTCAGTTTCCTTGTATGGTTCTTGAAGTTTCAGGGAAGATAAGCACTATATTTATAAAATTATTAATTATTCTTGATAATACTTGCAGAAGTTATGGATATAAATATTCTGGCATATGCCAGAGAAGAGAAACAAATCTAGAACAAATCTAGTAGGCCTCTGTTTCCCTGTTATTCTTCATGAAGGATTCCCTTGGCTTGAACCAGAATTTTGTGCATGGAGCTGTACATAACCTAAGCCCATAAAATACTGGTAACCCTGACTCTAATTTCAGACTAGAAATTACATAAAGAACATTTATAAGTAATTTGTAGCTAGAAAGAAGATGGGAATTCTACCTGCCATATATTCTTTAATAAACACTTAAGAATATAATGTCTGTTGACATTGCAGGCAATTGATAACCTAGTTTAGAGGTGTATTTCTGGACACACAACTAACATATACTGATGGCTTTTAGATGCCATATGTTGGGATTTTAAAGTTACAGATAGCTTAGGAAATTCTGGTAACAAGTGTTTGTAATTACTAATCTTGAAGAAAAGACAGGAAAAACAGGAACGTAAGGATATCTGATAAACAGCTAAGATTTAATTTTGATTCGCAACTGCACTATTAATTTGTTGCAGTGTTCAAGGCAGCCTAGTAAAATATTTCAGGCTTTTCTTCATATTATTTAATGTCAGACATTAATCAGAAGCTGAGGGAGGGTCAAAGAAAGTGTGTGGGAAAGAATATTGGACTAGTGTCAAGCTATTTTGTTTCAGCTAGATACTTGGTATGCATGAACATAGCTAGACCCTTTTGCTATCTATTTCTCTCTGTACTCCATTCTAAAATGATTTATAATGTTTCAATCCCTTCCCTTTTTTAGCTGAGTGCAGTATTACAGTGAAGAGTATATCGGTGCTGATTTTAAATAGCATTTCACAACCAGCTCTGTCTCTTGCTTTGTTCTCTGTATGGGCATCACGTCACTTGGAGAATGATGAGCTAAAAGTAATGAGTGTTGATGTGGTGACGCTGTAATTTTTTGTGCAGCTTGAAATGCAGATCTGAGCTGACCTGTGTTAAGGGATGTGATGAAAAGCTTACCTTCCCCCTCACAGAGGAGCATAAATAGCCCTTGCCCTGAGCTCCTCAGGGCTGTCCTGGGAGAGCATCAGCCCCAGGTGAGATAAAGCACCACAAGTCCCTGGGGATCACCCCCTGGGACAGCACACAGGCTGAGGGGTCCCTGCCCTGGGGGACAGAGCTCATTATGGGATGCGGGGAAAGAGAATGCTGGGGTGGTGGAAGACTTACTATGGAGCATTTTGGGGGAAACCAAAGGTGGGCAGATGAAGAGATCAAGCCAGTTTGGGTAGGAACAAATGTGCAAAAATGGAGACAGAAGAAGATAAAGGGAATCTGCTGACAGTTTGCTGCTTGGTATCCTACTCTGTGTTTCAGGTGGTGGGCTGTGCTTTTCAGTCCTATACATCTTTGGTTTATGTAGTTTGATGCACTTGAATATGCTGTTTCTTACTTATTTATTGGTTTCATTAGCAGCAAAATTTGTTGACATGATATGTGCACTAGTTTTTATTCTATAACTATTCTGTAATTACTTTTTTTTTACATAAAAATATAGAATGTATTATATTACCCATGCTCATGAATGAACTATTAAGTCCTCCAAATTCAGTTATTAAAAATTAAAGTTATTTTAAAAGAGTACTTCAATAAAGTATAGTATTAATATATAGAGGCACTAATTTTTTGTTTTCCATACTAATGTATTTTTACTGCTTTAGGATTTCCAGTTTCCCACTAAAGTGTTAGCTACAGTTCTGAAAGAGTAATCAGTTACATTTTTAATTTCAGGCTTATTGTCTATCTCTATATGTGTTTGCCATTATTATAGAAACAAAATAAAATAAGACTGTAGTGTGTTGTCTTGCTGAATGTATGAGTATATGCATCTCAGTCTATTCATATTTTTAAGAAAATAGTTTCATTTATAAGCAAGTAGTTTTTTGTCTGAAATCCCAATATCCTCTGGCAGAAGTATTTTAGAGATACAATTAATGGTATGCAAATATTTTATACTAAATGAGAAAAAATATTTGCACTAGAAACATTGAAGGGCTACAAATAAAGAAAATAATAAGATCCTTAGATATTGAATATATTGAAAAATTGACAATTAACTCAGGTGACTGTAAAATAATCTTCAGTAGCTCTACAATCATTAAATGGTGAAAGTTAAATTTACTGTAAATATTTCAAGGTTATTTCAAGAAAATATTTTGGAAAGAATGTTGAATATTTGAAAGACTTTTTGACAATTAATTTGGTTTCATCACATTAAAATGTTGGAGTATGCCTAGAATCAGATGGAAAATAAAAAGCACACTATAAAATATACTACAGGAACTTTATAATTTTTCAGTATCATTAATAGATAGTATCATAAAGCTAGTAGGTGATACAGAAGACCAACTTACCTGAACAGAGAACTCCTCTTGGAGATCAAGAGGAAAAAGAAACTGTATGATCTCTGTAAACAAGGTTAGGCTTCTCAGGGAGATTACAGAGATGTAGTTCACAGAGCAGGGAATAAGAAGGGCAAAGCTCAGATACAGTTGAAACAGGCCGGTGTTATGTCTGGAAACAAAAGAGACATTTTGAAACATACTAATAGCAAGAGAGGTCTAAGGAAAATGTTTGATTGATACTTGATTGTCACCTGACAAATAAGGGTGAAGAAAAGGTGGAGGCATTCTGTTGCAGCCTGAATTGCTGCTGGTAAAGTCCAGGGTGAGGAAGCAAAAAGGGTTCTTGTGTGGTATCCACAGATGGTTTATTCAGCCGCATGGTGAGATGATCAGGCCCCAGCACCACACATGGAGCATCCCCAGCTTGTCGGTCTCTGAGGGGCCTGGGGGTAAACCTGGTCCCAGGGCAGTACAAAGATAAGGGCCAGTCAGGGAATAGGGAGGGAGTGGCTCAGGGACATAGGAACAGAGGTAGGAACAGGGGAATGAGCCAATGGGTCTAACAGCTTTTTGAGGTAAGTTTCTGTGTCTCCCTAAACCAGGGAATGCCCCCCAAGGTCTCCACAGCATTCAGTGTTGGGGGCTTTTTGCCTCAGTCTTTAATAATACTGGTAAGCCCTTGGGCTATGTGGTCCTCTGAGTTGGAGGACCATAGCTGCAGAAACAGTGATTTTCCAGGGGAGGCCACTAAAGTTTTAAGGGAGCAGTTGTATCAGTTGGATGTCTGTAAGTGCAGGAGCCTGATGGGATTTGACCCAGAGTACTGAAGGAGTGGATGTTATGGAAGGACCCCTCTTGATCATCTATCTACTGGAAGTTCAGTGAAGTCCCTCCTGACAGAAAACTGTCCAGAGTTACTCCAGTCTACAAAAAGGGTGTGAGGGAAGACCCAGGAAACTGCAGACACGTAAGTCTAACCTCAGGTCCTGGAAATATTATGGAGAAGATTATACTTGGTGGTATTGAAAGTCATTTAAATAACAATGCAATCATCAGGCACAGTAAACTTGGGTTTACAAAGAGAAAGTCTTACCTTATTTAGTATCTTTCTGATTAAGGTCACCCACATAGTGGATTAAGGGAAAGCAGTGGAAGTAGTTTTTCTGGATTTCAGTGAGCCTTTTTGATACTGTCTCTCACAACATCTTTCTCAACTACTTGTCCACCTGTAGAATGAGCAAGTTCAGTGGTGACATGAATGAAGAACTGGCTGAACAGGTTGCAGTGAGTGGGGCTACATCTGGCTGTACCAAGTGTCCCTCAGGCTTCAAATCTAGGGCCAGTTCTGTACAATATTTTTATCAATGATCCAGGTGCAGGAGTTGAATACACGCTTAGAAAGTTGGCTGATGATACTGGGAGACGCCACGGACTCATGTGAGGCCCACAACATTACATATGGAATTTAGGGGAAATAGAGTGAATATAGAATGGAAAAAATAGAAGAGATGAGAAAATATTTCTGAATAAAGTGAAAAAGTTGGAACTTATTAAATTTTACTTTCTGTGATGACTATTTAGTAAGATTTTTATGTCGTAATTACTAGGACTAGACACATGTTTCTATTCTCTTAAGTGAATTAATCATCTAATACTTATTCACGAGCCTTTCTCAAGGGGACAAAGCATGTTTTTCTCCTTTGATCAATGTCCATGCTTTCTAGGCAGTCTGTCTCCTATGCTGAGCATCCAGTCTGACTACCAAATCCTGGCAAGCTGCCTACTCCTGAGATTTTGGTAAACAGAATTCCTTTCAGGCATCCTCTGGAATAAATGACTCATTTGTGTTTCTTAAAGAAATTGTTTAGGAACTAAGGACCATGAGAGAATTCGAGGCTGATAATCCTCATAATAAAATAATTTCCCTTTGGATGAGAATTAGGTGTGTACACTCTTGATGCATTTTTTCATTATTCTATAATTGCTCATTCTGGAAACTCTCTAGTCAGATGACTGGATGTTGTGCATCTGATTATTGAAGGCCCAGGTCTCTTTATGTGTTTTGCCTGGAGCAAAGACTTTGAGCTTAGGGTTTAAATAACTTATCTTGGTGCCAGATACCTTGTAGCCAAAGCAGAGGCCTATGTCAATGAGAAACTGTAAATGCTGTAATCTGTATTAATTTGCCTTGAACTCAGTTTTAAGGCTGATAAAATAACTTAAAATAAGGCATTAATATTATGTATTGGTTAGTGCTGTGATGGCAGAACTGTGCATAACCACTTCACAAAGTGTGTGAGGACTGTGATCATCAAAGGGACAAAGATGTGTTGCATACAGGATGATTTGGGGAATACTCAAGAAGCGAGACTTACAAAATGAGAAAAAAACCCCAATATAAACAGTTTTAGAAGAAGTTGAGAGCCTGCTTCCCCTTGTGAGAACCAAATAGCCTAGAAACATTAGACATAATGAAAATATAAAGAAGAAATAAAATTAATGCCCTTCAGTTATAAATTCTCTCATCAAAGTCTCTTGGTCTTAATCATCTTAATCTCAGCAACTGAGAACTGATAACAACCATAGCCAACAATGTCATCCTGAAATCCTTGGTGTTGAATACTCATAATAAATTATATACATATTAATGAGTAGCATATTAATGTTACTGACTGACAGTTTTTTGTATACATTGCGGTGATTGGTAATATGGAAAAACTAATTATTAGCACAAAATGTGTTGTTAATAAATAAATTTAGTAATGTTTGGGCTTAAAGCTTAAAACTGACCTGATTTGTCAGTCTTCTAAACCTTATACAGCATTCTCTTAATTAACTAAAAAAATAGATACACATACCTATATTGTATATGTACACATACATGCATAGACACATATTTGTTCAATTGCAATGACCTAAAAGTTGAACACTGAAGCCCTGGCCATTGGAGGAGAAGCGCTGTGTTTTGTCTTTCAGCCAACTCATCTTCTGCAGATATTTTTTCCACCGCAGGATCCTCCAGGTCTCAGTTTGTGCCCTCCCTTGCTTTCTCACCCCAGACTCTTCATTGCTGCTGTCACCTCTTCTCCACGCTGTCACTAAGGACCCGGAAATTCTTGTTTTGCTGGTAGCATTCATTAAAGCAGCAGCTGTTCAGCTTGTGGATGATACTTGCTTACTCAGAAGGACACTCTACTTGTCCCATGCTTAGTGCTGAGTTTTCTATTCTTACCAGTCTTCAGAGAATCCTAGATCCATAATTTAATAATTTCTAAAATGAGGGGTTTGTTAGCAGAACCATTGAACATGACAGCTTTCATAGCATCTCACTGCACAAAGTGTTTGAAAATTAGATTAAATGGACCTCTGATCTTCTACATCAGATGCTGTGTTCCTGTGAAAAAGATATTAGTCAAACAGATGAAAATAATGTTTTGTATGTTTAATGGATCTGTGTAAAAGCTGTTCAAAGCAAATCAAATCAAAACCAGCATGTCTAATTCAAAGGTAGTAAAAGTGAAAATATTTTGCCAGTTATGAGTTGTTAAAATCTGTGGATTCCAGGGCCAGGGTTTCTTCTTTTCAGTGGCTGAAGCCATCTCAGATGCAGCCTAGGAACCCAGGGGTCTCTCCATCCTGCTTCCATGGCTGCTGCTGTTCCTGTCTGCAGGTCTGGCAGCTAGTGAGGCTGAGCCTGTGTACCAGAGTCCATGTGTCAGCACAGGGACTCTCACACACACACTCACACACTCACAGACACACAGCGGACTGAAACATTTGCTAAGAAATCACACACACGCACACACACACACACACACACACACACACACACACACACACACACACACACACACGTGTTCAGTATTAAATTCCCTGGGCAAAGATAAACACAGTCAAGTCTCTCTAGTTGCTGGGACATTTATCTGTGGACATCGTGACCTACATCCCCTTCTCCATTTGCTGCCATTCCTGCGGAATGCAGCATTGATACATAGGATAGAGAATGAGAGAACACCAACAAGCAAGGTAAGAAAAGAATTTAATGAATTCATGTGAGGAAAATAAGGGATCTGAATAGCAGAAAAAGTTGTTACAGTCCTCACCAAGGAGTACATACTCTTCTGCTAATATATGTTTTTTCTATAAAAGACTGAAGGTGAGATTTATTTCTGGTGGAGGGTTTTGGTTTGTTAATTATTTCCTCTCTTGATTTGACCCTTTTTTGCCTTTGGGCAAGGAATTAATTAACTTTGCTATTATGGAGACAACATTGAAGAGGTTATATTAGGGATGCTGTGTAGGGTATATCTATTCTCTGTTTCAACTTTAGGTCAACAGACAGTAATAATGGAATGGCTCTGTATCACTTTGTAGATTGAAGAATGATAATTTCATGTTGTTGTATCTTTCCACAATGATTTCTTGCCTTCCAGTTTGGGGCTGGAACAGCTTTTAGTCCCTTAATGAATCCATGCAAAACCTTTTGTGTCTGATTGTGATGCTCAGTGAAAAGTAGAAAGACCACAGCAAGAAAAATGCAGAATTTGCTGTTCCGGGTTAGCAGGGGAAAGAAAAACCAAAGGTACTTTTCCAATTTGTTTTGGACTGGTTGCAAACATTGTCAGCAATATGTTTTTGAAGGTCCTACTGGTGTGAATCTAGCAATTCTGATGGTTGGTTTAGTAAGAAATTGAAAGGTGATGTCAAATTGAAAGGGATCATGAACCCCTCAGTGGATTTGAAGTAGATGTTGTTAGATGCATAAATGCTAGGACCTGTGGAGTCTAATTATCAACAGATCCTTTTATTTCCTTACTTGGGAAAAAAAAAGTAAGAAGAAAGGGGAACTTTAAATGAGCATCATTCAAATCATTAAATGCTGACATATGAAATGAGTTCATTGGGTAAATTAATTGCCTTAAATTTTACTTTATTTTTAGTGTCTTTGTATACTTGCTCTAAGCAGAGAAGAAACCCACTTTCCATTACTATCACAATGCATCTTTTCATCAACACTAAATTATCTTCAAATGGTTTAAAGAAAAGGAGGAAAAAAAAAGAAAAGGGCTTTCACAAGGGACTTAAAAAAAGTATTCTGCTTTAGAAGCCTGAAGCCAACATTGTAAACCTTAGAGTTACGCATCTTTTTTCCTCAAGTGTGAGACTGATGCTCTCACTCATTAGGGAAAGTTTCCTAAAACAGCAAAATAATAAAAACATTTATATGTAATAAAAACATTTATATGTAATAAAAAATCAAATTCACCAGTATTTCCAATCCCTTAGTGTAGGTTTTAATAGGAGGTGCCTACTATGGAAAAATTTACCTGAGTATATGTCTAAGAAATAAAAGCCACAGAAACAATTATTTCCATGACATGAGTACTCAAATGTATTATAGGCACAGACTCAGATTTCAGCCAACTTTTCTGAAGAAAGTTATGGTATTCAAGGACCTTAAAACCGAATTTCAGTTTTCACACAGTTTTGTATATCATACCAGCTTGATTTAGAGCAGCTAAAAATGAAAGGAAAATTACTTTTTTTTTTTTTTTTGGTAAGAGATTGTCAGGAAAAAAATCAACAGGGCAAAATATATACAGAAAATTAAAAATAAACTAGTAAGTTGTGCTCCAACTGTCTTTAAAATGATTTTATTACTTTTCTATACAAAGTTGTTCTTCAATAATTAATAGAAAGGGGTTTTTAATTTTCTCTCATAATTGACAGACTTTTCAATATGAGTTGATACTTGTAAGCTTTCTTTTGACATAGGAACATGTTTGTTCTGTAGCATTGACATATTGAGATTATAAAAAACTAAATGCGCCATATTCAACTCATAGTTGCTACTTAGTGCAAGGCTCCAAAGCATACAAAGAAATGTACATTCTTAATTTAAGATGGTATCATTCTAATTTAGTTAAGATATAGAAAACTAGCATAAATGCTCCCAGGAGAGTCAAAGAAGATAGATCCTAACTAGCTGGTCTTTTTTCATAATATATTTAATCATATTTTTAAACAAAAATAATTGAAAAATGTATTTTGTACTAAGCATTTTAAGGACAATCAAAATAAATTGTACTCTGTCATAAGTAAGTTTGCCAATGATACAAAATTAGGAGGAGCTGTTGACTCCCTCAAAGGCAAAGAGACCTCAACAAATGAGAGGACTGGGCAATCCCCAACCATGTGAAGTCTAAGGGCAAGTGCTGGATTCTGCACCTGTGATGGGTGTGACTGTGGTCACAAGGGTTTTCAGGATGAAGAAGAGATGAGAATGTTGACTCCATGATCAGAAGGCTTGATTTATTATTTTATAATATATGTTACATTAAGACTATAGTAAAAAGAAATAGAAAGGAAAAGGTTTCTTCAGAAGCTAGCTAAGCTAAGAATAGAAAAGAATGAATAACAAAGATCTGTGTCTCAGACAGAGAGCAAGAGCCAGCTCTGCCATGATGGTCAGTAAATCCAAACATCCACAGGAGACCAATCACGGGTCTACCTGTTGCATTCCACAGCAGCAGATAACCATTGTTTACTTTTGGTTGCTGAAATTGCAGCTTCTCACAAGGAAAAATCCTAAGAAAGGATTTTTCATGAAAGACGTCTGTGACAGATGGGGCATCCCTGGATGTACAGACAGACTGGGAAAAGGCTGGGGAGCAGCACCATGGAAGGGGACCTGGGGCTCCTGGTCAGTGGCAACTGAGCCAGCAGTGCCCTGGCAGCCAGGAGGGCCAACCCTGTCCTGGGGGCACCAGGGGCAGCATCACCAGCTGGGCAAGGGAGGGGATTGTCCTGCTCTGCTCTGGGGCAGCCTCACCTCAAATATTGTCAGCAGTTTTTGGTATTTAAGAAAGATATTAAGCTGTAAGAGAGCATCCAAAGGAGAGCAGCAAAGATGGTGAAGAGAGAGAAGCCATATGAGAAATGGCGGAGGTCACTTGGTCTGATAGCCTGAAGGAGACCAAGACCTCAGAGGATTCTCCAGCTTCCTCACCAGCAGAAAAAAAGGAGCAAGCATCAATCTCTTCTCTCTGGTGAGCAGTGATAGTATCTAAGGAAATGGCATGATGCTGTGTCTGGGGAGATTAGGTTGGATATTAGAAAAAATTTAGTCACACAGAGGGTAGTTGGGCACTAGAACAGGCTCCCCAAATCATGGCATTTTATTTCATGATGTGTTGATTTCTGAACCTGTCTGTATTCCAACTTCTTAAACTCTGGAATACTGGATACCAAAAAGTTCATGTCATGCTGTAACTTCTTATTGCCCTAGACATTTTTGTAATATAAAAGTTTTGCTTCACTGTGGTGTGGAGTGTGATATTTTTTTTTAAATCTCTTGTCTAACACATCTATCCTGTACAAAGACAGTATGTGCCAAAAAAAAGAGCAAGTGTTGCTGAAATCTTTTTCTATATATTGAGCTCCACAGGGGACAGTGAATGTGCATTTTTCTTTCCACAACTACACAAAGACAGAACTAGAACTCAAATAAAATGGTCAAAAGTGTGTTTCACCTGCTGCCTCTAGCTTGATGATAGGTGTGTTTCTCACTTGATTTGTCCTCAGAAACTGTCACAGAAAACAGAATTTCAGCATGATTTATTACAGCTTGACGAAACACTGAAAAATTGATGAAGGAAAAATTCAAGTACAAATACAATTTGTGCTCATATAGTGTTCTTACTTTAAATATTGTTAATGCTAGCAGAAATGCAATTAGAGGTAGTATTCTGAACACTTTCAATACAGTGTAAAAATAACATTAAGTTGTATTTTCAACGGGATATTACAAACTAGCAATCATTCCCTCTTTTGCTGTTTTCGTCTGGGATAGAGTTAATTTTCTTCATGGTAGCTTGTGTGGGGCTGTGTTTTGGATTGTGCTAAAACCAGTGTTGACAGTACAGGAATGTTGCAGTCCCTGCTGGAAGCATGCTGTTTGTGTGCCTGTCTCTGATACTGTCTCCTGGGATCTGCACTGCAAATACCTTTGCTCCTGGGTGGACACCTCATGCCTAGGTCTAGACTGTCACGTATTACCATAGGCATTATGTAGCATAACCTATTATATTCTATTCTATGTTATTCTGTCCCATCCTATTCCCTGAGCTCACTGTGAGTCAAATGATGAAGAGACTATTATTGTCTGAAATGCCAGGGTTTTTTCAGCTCCAAAAACATTTTCAAGGACACATATCACAAAGATTACAAGTGGAAACTTTATTATTTTATTTCCTTTATCTTATTTTTCTAGATCTGTTTCAGAGCTGATGCTTATTAGCATTAACAAAAGGTGATGTAGCCAAGAGCAGGCTGATTCATGCTTCAGTTTTGCTTGGGAAAAAATATCTCTTGCAGTGTGACAAAGGCAAGTCGCAGAGCAGCAAAACGCAGTGGCAAGACAAGACCAATTGGTCTTGTTTCCCAAAAAGTGGAAACTTGAAGAATGATCTCCAGGACTGACCACAGT
Organism: Molothrus aeneus; assembly: GCF_037042795.1. Classification (NCBI taxonomy): domain Eukaryota; kingdom Metazoa; phylum Chordata; class Aves; order Passeriformes; family Icteridae; genus Molothrus; species Molothrus aeneus. Next base: position 138,734,030 of record NC_089646.1, on the reverse strand, counting down.
GAGACTGAGGAGATGTGTGGTTCTCTGGGGTGCTTTTAAAAGTATGACACACTGGTGACAAGCCTACTTTTGCCTTCAAGGACTTGCTCTGCTCTGCATCTCAGCAGTGATGCATGAGAAGCGCCACCATGCCTGGCCCGTGCTTGCCCTGCATGCAGAGAGAGCTGGAAAGTGGCAGCTCCTGATTGTGCAGCCAGCCTGGAGCCCATCCAAGCACAGGCTCTTTTGCATGAATAAGAACACCTGGGAAATGGAGCCGAAGGAAGTGCAGAGCTCGCTCCCACTATGAGAGGTGGAGATACAGCTTCCTTTTTTTGTCTCGTGGATGCCATGAAATACAGGTTATGAAGTAGACAAGGAAACATATTTCTTGAACTATAGTTTTCTTCAATCTAAATTCAGAAGACTTGAGCAAGAATTTCACTGTTACCTACATCTGATATCTTATGTAAGAATAGTAGCTGTGGGTAATGTTGCTAATTGAGCACACACAAATGTGTTTCAGAAGAGCAATTGTGGTAGAAAGCAAAATGAGTTCAATAGAGTTTTCTTTAAGTATATATTTAATGATACCTCTTTGCTCTTTTCTTGAACAGAAATTGGTTGATATTTTCTTTTAGCAGAAGTAATGACTGAGAATTCAGAGAAATCTACTGGTTTTCAGAAGGCAGAGTAGTTTGTGGTTCCAGTGACTTTTAATTAAAAATAAACATAGCATTGTAACAGGTAACAAATGCCAGCTGAGTGTGAGCTTTGGCAGAGTTTAAAGAACAACATCTAAAATACTAAAGAGGCTCCTACTCACTAGTCAATGGAAATGTATAATTGTTTTTATAAGGTTAAACTAAGGAATGATGTAATAGAATACAGACATATTTGTTCTGAGACCTAACTGTTGCAAAATAAATAATTCAGGGGTTAAAGGTAAAATACTACTAATTGAAAGTAAAATGTCTGCCTTAGCAGCAGCTGAGCTTTTTCCATGGGTTGCAGTTACAGCAATGATCTAATGATATGTATGAATTTCTTTAAGGAGCTGGAACAATGTTGAAAAACTCTCCCAGAGAATCTCAGAGAGCCACATAATCAAATTAATACTTTTTGTTCTTTTTTTTTTTCTATGTGGGATGGATTCTACCTGCTGATGCTAAAGTGATTATAAAAACTATGCATTTTAGAGCTCTTTCATCATCAATACCCTGAGGGAAGAATCATCCTCACTCCTTTCCTAAAAACATCACTTACTAAGCAGACCCGTGTTATTACTAAAATGAAACCAGAATTCCATTCTGAAGACTTCAGAATAACAATGTGGGCTTTTTAATGAGATTTAACAGCTAATTACACAAATTCACTGAAATATGCCTACAAAACTTTATGGTCTGTGATGGCAAAAGGGCTGCTTCCACAAGCAGGTGTGCAGGTCAACCTATTAAGGTTTCTGTGCATACATACATAAGTACATAGCTGTAGGGACATATATCCTTGAGAGAAGACATTTATGCAAGATCCATTTGATCATTCATCATAAGTTACTACTTAGGCCCAAGGATTTTATTTATTTTATTTGTTTGTACCTGCTTCATTTTAGCAACAAGAGTGGAAGACATATCCCTTTTTTAAAAAAATACACAGTAGCCCATACCATAGCATGCCATCTGAAATGCAGAGCAATAGCTCCAATCTCATCACCTATTGTTATGACTTGAGTAGTTTACTTTGTCATCATCTTTCTCATGTAGGTAAATAAATTATCTTTCTCTTGCAGAATACAGAGTGAATTTTGCTTGACATGGTATATGAATTTCATAAACTGAAAGCAGAGAAAAATATACAAATATTATTTAAGGTCATGTGCTTAATATCTTTCTACTATTGTGAATTATGTTGTTCATTTTACAATTGTACCTAAAGGCCTCATCGAAATCATACAAATGTTCTTTGTCGTAGAGCAGGAAAACTCCCTGGTTTTATTTTTTTTAAAAACTGACTGCAATTTGAGAAGATAAATCAAAGAAATTGTTGCTAAACTTTAGGAAACTAAACAACCAATTTGTAGGCTGATAAAGACTTTGTTTAATTTTCTAGAATTTGACAATGAGGTAAGGATGTCATAGAGCTGTTCAGGGATAGCTAACAGGATAAAGAGAAAAGGCAAAGGAAAATGATATTGGAGAATGAGAACAGAAAAGACCACAAAAAAAAGCAGAAAATGGAAACATAAAACTATTTTATAGTACAGAAAAATCTTGACATTCCCTTTCCTTTTAGAATGGATTTTCCCATGTTATACACATGAAATAAATTAATTGCAGGTCCAAATCTGGTAAGGATACTTCCAGTTCTGAGCTAAGAAGAACAATATTATGTCCAATTATGCTTAAGTTTTTAGGATTTTATTTAATCCCTAAAATATTGTATTTCTTTTGTAAAACATAATCTGTATCTTCAGTAGCACCCTGTGACTTTACAAATGCAGGAGATGTAGAATATTTTTGTTGGGCAGACAACATACTTGTTTTGATTTGATACATTTCTCATGTGATTTTTTTTTTCTTACATAACTAGGTGCTACAAAGCCTATGCTTTCATCTTTAGAAAGTGTTTAAGAAGAAGTAACATCTAAGTTCCCAAGGCCTTTAAGTGCAAAGTATTCCTTCAATGAGAAATTTCATCTAGGAGCTCAAAGCCTTCCTGTTGCAAAGATGATGGATTTTTGTTGCTCAACTTAAAAATATGAATCACTCATCAAAAATCTGGAATCTAAAATGATGCTTTAAAATAGTTTGAAGATGCTTTTTGAATTTTTTTGACATCTGCTTGATTTATTTTTCTGACTCAAACTGCCAACTGACTTCTTTTCTTTCTCTGGAGAGCACAAACACAGAGATAAAGTTAGAGGAAAGAAAATATTAATTAGCATATTGAGTATGGGCAGCCCAGCCAACTGCATATTTTCTAGGAGAACATCTTTGATGGATCAATACACTGTATCTGGAAATAATTCTAGATGGATACCTTATGAAGTTATCCTCTGGGCTCATAGTACTGTGAGCTGAAGCATGACAGAATGTTTGTAAGGAGTACATAGGTTAGATTCTTAAACATTATCAGACAGAAACCATAGAGCCACTAATGTGACTTTTATCAAATGGCTGTTTCTTTTCATTAAGTTTTGTTTAACTAAAGAAGTTTACTGCATAATGTCTTGATGTCTTGTGGTTTTTTTTCAAAAGTTACTGGATATGATACAAATTTCACTGAAATATTCTGAGCCTTTAGATGAAACTGAGGTATATGTGATTTCCTTGCACACATTCAACATGTGAAACTAATCAACTGATTGCTTACTTTTCTTCTTGCATTTGTAATTTGTGTAGGTCAAGTGTTGTTTGATATCAGATACGCTAAATTGTACACAAGTATACGCATACATGCATTCTAGTAAAAGAAGACATCTACTTCATAAAAAATCAAGAGGAACATTAACTTTTCTTTCTGGAGAACCATGAAACTCCCTGAATAGGGATGTCTTCAACCATTATATTATCTACTTATTTTCTGCTGGAACATGCTTAATTCAACATCACTCTTAAAGACCCTTTGGAAATATACCTCCTTTCTCTTTTCTTGAAGCTTTACTTTGCCAGATCTTAGAGAGTAGTTTATGGAATCAGTAGACCAACCTGCATAAAAAAAGAGTATCGTAAATTATTATTCGTTTCAAGGATTTTGAAACTAGCCAATAACTTTTAAATTAAAGGAAGATCTTCTAGTCCATGAGGATATGATCCATACAGCTAATAAGTCTGATGCAACACAGTATAATTGTAGGGACAACCTTTAAATAAGTAACTTCTTTTTCAGAAATCCAGGGAGCAGTACTGTAATTAGAGGTCCAGAAGCTCTAAGGATATTAAATATTTAAGCATGGAACCAGCTACCTTTGCAGTGTTTGTTTGCTAGCAGGCTGTTCTGTGAATTGAATCAATATACAGTCTCTGTATAAAGACTTTTAAGTATGCCTATAATTTTATTTTTACCAAGGTTAATAGTTATATTATAAAAATGTTTTCTAAGTAAAAGAGAATAAATTGTTATGCACAGAGAAAAAAAATCAAAAAATCACTCCTTTAATCTGTGTTTGATGATGAAATGCTTAAACAGCCTGATTTCACTGAATGTCTTTTCTTTCGTCTTTCTGCTGAACAGTTCAGATAAGCAAATTCATACTCCATGTACTATTGATTGATTATTCCCTGTTCATAGTTATTGCTTCATCTTTGGGTAGTTTGGCTAATCAATTTTATATGTGTATAAAGGACTATGTGAAAAACTGAAAATTTTAAGAAAGGTTATTAATTTTTAGAAATAATATAGCATATAAAAATGCAAAAGAACTAAATACAATATTCCTATGGACATTAATATTAGAATTTTTTTCTTTACTTCAGCCCCTCAAGTGAAAAATTTTTGAAATACTAAAAAATTACGGGACCTCTAAATACACAGAAAATGATAAAATATTTGAGGTGTTTTTTTTGTTATTTAGAAAATATTATCTTTTGTGTTTCATTTTAATTTATTATTGAATAATTTCTTCCAAGCATAAAACCTTATATTTGTGCAAGATATATTGTACATAAAGATTCTATTTACACCTAATGATGCTTCTTTTTTTTTTTTTTTTTTTTTTTCTGAGGCATCTATGTTTTGGAGAAAACCAAAATAAAATCTCTTAGACAACTTAGACAACTTTCATAACCTGTTTTTTGGAGGACCTGTAAATTGTTTTCATTTAACAGGACTACTAATGCTCCAATATTATAGTTGTTCTCTGTTTTACAAAATGGTGAATTCTGTCATCTGCTAAGTAGCATTTGTGTTGTGCTGAGTAATCTTGTACAACTCAATAGGACAAATAAGTATGTGCTCAGCTTTCTGCTGAAACTAGTGTATTTCATGAATGTCAATGAAAACAATTAATTTGAATGGCATTAGGGATAGACCGTTCACTACTTTCCAATTATTCAAAAATAATTTCAACCCACAGTTCCCAATTTCTGAAAAAATACATTCCTTTAATATCACATACTTAGTGCCTTACTTGTAGGTCATCAATCTCTCTGTAGAATCTTTAGAGGTCTGTTATCTTAGTATTTAATGCAAAGATATGTGATGACAATATTTAGATGTGTGGGTGTTTTATATAATCACACAATTATGTATTTTGTCACAGTTCTTGAAAATATTACAGGATTTTATAAGGGAAAGAGCTAACATTTTTGGTTGCTTTATTCAGTGGGATGCCTGAAAAACTTAAAAGTTTTAAAACCCCAGTGGTTTACAAGAGTCTTTCTCTAGTGACACTTATCTTTACATGAGTCTCCTGACACTGGAAGGCAAGGCAGTTTTCTAAAGCATCAATTTGTTTTGAAAACTCTAGACTTTCTTTTAAATAATTTACTTTATTATAAAACAAATCATGGCTACATCCAGTATCTAAATTATAAAATAATCTAAATTTTAAATATTCAATAGAGCTCTGAAAGCTCTCAAGTTGATAAAGTGGCACTCTGATGCTACAGATTTTTTTTACTGGTCATTGTCCAGAGCAATGGAAAAACATAACTTATATTTAGTTAACTCTTTATCTTGAAGACATTGATGTTAGATTTCATTGCATCTCATCATAGCAAGAAAAACTTGTTACTTACACATTGTACACTTGTTCTTTTGCTCTAGGAACATAGGTTTCATGTCTCACATCATGCTTTCTTCAATATGTGCCAGAGTACACTTTAATTAAGTAGATGAACATTTACTGAGCTGTATGTAATTATTCATTGTACAATGGAAAAAAGTAACATGGCATTAATGCATTCTCAGCCCATTGCTATCAACCTGAGAGGAGACACAGTCATAATAAGGACAGGATATTAAGTGAGGATTAACAAGACCTTTAACTGCCTGGAAAAGCTGGCTGTAGGAGAGAACAACAGTTTTTCTTTGATTACGGTCTTCAGACAAGCAGTTCTCTGAACTCATACATGACTTGATTATCATTAGAACCATATTTTTATGTGCTAAGTGCATTCTTACCATCAATTTACTGTAGAAACTCCTATTTAAGTCTATGGAATCTCACAAAGAAATTAAGATATTCTTATTCAAGCTGAAGGAATTTCATGGTACTTTATCCAGGAACAATGTAATATTGCTTACAAGACCATATTCTAACTCCTTTGTTTGTATAGGGAATTTAAGAATAAAATTCTGATTATTCTGATGATTGTAAGATCCTGAACTAAAAATAAAAGTAGACTAGAAAATTTTAAGAAAAAATATGGCAAAATGAAAAGTTAATTGGTGTGCCTAGACTGATAAATATCTGTTATTTTTATTTTTATGGAATCTGAAAGTTTATATTGAATTTACTACATGCAACTGATAAAAGTAATGGAAGATATATTTCCATATAGTTTCACCAGTAACTGCATTCATAATCTGCTTTTAAGCAGAATATAACAAGATCCTGTTAAGTCCAAAAGTAGGAAACCAGGAAAAATTGAAGACAGGAAAAAAAGTAAATTTTGTGATCATGTTCCTGTTCTTGTTGAAAATTTCTCATTTTACAAATATATTGGAAAAGCTATTCATAGGTGTCTGTCTTTGCTATTGAACTGGGAAGCTGTGTTTAGACTGATGTTTATCATCAGTAGTAAGTAACAACTCAAAAATATGTATTAATTATTGTTCTGGTTTGAAAAACTCACTGGAGAAAAGTTAAGACTGCTCAAGCCCCACTCCTGTGGAGGGAAACCAAAGAAAACAAGACTGTGAGAGGTTAAAAATGTTAGAGTCACAGTTTTACTGAAGCTAAACTCACAAACAGAAAAACGTTTTACCTACAAAACCAGCAGAGGAAAAATGACACCAGGTCCCCCACCTCTCAGGCAAAACCAAAATTTCCACGTGGCTGGGAGGCCAAAGAAGGCCATTGATTCCATCTGAAGGGATTTACTCTGCCTGGGCACTGGTCTAAGCTCCTGTGCAGCAGCGGCCAGCACAGGGTGCAGGTATCGCTGCAGCGAAGTAGTGCAGGTATCACTGCAGCAGTGGACAGAGAAGTGGTGCAGGTATCACTGCAGAGAGGCAGTGCAGGTATCACTGCAGCAGTGGACAGAGAAGTGGTGCAGGTATCGTTGCAGCAGTGGCCAGCACAGGGTGCAGGTATCGCTGCAGCAGCTGGGCATCAGTGTGGGCAGGGCTCTCCCAGCACCACGTGTGGTTCCAGCAGCAGCCACCTCTCCTCACCCTGGCCAGTGAAGAATTCTGCTTGTGCCTGCTGCCCCAAAAGACAGCCAATTAAGGTAACATAGGTGGGTGTACAATACTCAATTTGGTCACCCCCACACAGTGCCAAACTTTGCCTCCTGACCCCTCTGGACAATGATTAACTGAAGATGTGTATCACAAATGCAGGTTTGAAGAATGGATTTGAAAGCATTTCTGAAAATTATTTCCTTCCCTGAAGCTGATGCTATTGTAGAAATAACATGTATCACAATCTTCAAAGAAACTGCAAATAATGTATAAATATCACAAGGTACAGAAAGTTCTGGTGAGTTTTTTGTTTTGTGTGGTTTTTTGTTTGTTTTTTTTTTTAACCTGCTGGAGACAGGTATAAAAGGAATCATAGCTTGAAAGTATAAAATCTAGTAAATTAGAAATAAAAGGTATATTTTTTCATGAAAGGAAAATGCAATTAAATAAGTAAAAAATGGTGCGGAGCCATAGTCCTCACTCGGCATGTTTATTTTAAAGGGTCCTGAGGTGGGTGCATGGGAGAAATGCAACAACATTCTCAGGAGGTTAAAACCAAACTTTACTGGCAAACTTCAAAAGACCAGAAATTTGGCAAAACTTAAAAAAAAAACCCATTCAATCAAAATAAAGTATTTCACTGAGAATAGGCTTAGCAAACTCTACTCATCCAACCTTAACCCATATTTCAAGAAGAGGGAATTAGAAATAGGAAGGAAGAGAAAGAGAGAAATAGGAAGAGGGAAAAGCAAGATACAGCTAGTGTCCTGGATCCTGATGTGGTTTCAGATGCCATAAAATTCAAGTAAAATAGGGATACAACCATGTGTGTCTCAGGGCAAGAAGTTTTATCTGCTCTGGCCTCTTGTTGCCACCCCCACCCAGGAGGGTCTTCCAGACATGTGGCCACTCTGGGGCTCAGTGGGGCTGCAGGGGTGGGAAGGGGGCATGGTTTCCCATGTGCCAGCTGTGCCAGCAGCTGACAACCATTCTGGGCTGGGCTAGAGGCTCCAGGGAGATAAGGTGTGGAGCAGGGCATGTCCTACTTCCACAGAACTTGCACTGCTACCCCCCCAGTCCACATTTCAGTTATTTAGAGCCAGTAATAATTTTATCTAGTCTCTCACAAATATTAAAGCTTCCTCTTTCTGACTCTTTGAATAAAGACTGGATTTCTTTTTAAAGAGATGATTTATCATTATGCAATCACTGAGATCAATAAAAATTACCTTTTACAGAAGTCAAGCTGATAGTCTAAGAGCTTTGTCTGGATCAATCCAGACTGAGTTACAGCCTTCCAACAAGTCAGCAGATAGATGCTATATCACTGCAATGGGCTATGTGTCATCTTAACCTTGCCAAAAGATAAGGTAGAATTTATACCCCCATGAAATTACTTTAAACTAATGCATTTTACCTCAGAAGATAGGGTGAGCTAAGTGTGCACATATGGGCTATTGTAACTCACCTCATGAACAGTGGCTTGTAAAGCTGCTGTAAATCATTAGCTTTTGATTCTGTGCCCCTATGCTTCCATGAACAGGAAATACTCCATACTTAAAAGCTTTCACAGATTGGCCCGCCATGGGCAGTAGCATTTTTAAGAGATGTGATGGATCTGAAATTCTGATGGGAATAAGTACTTTTTAAAACAGGAACACAAATCAGTTTTGAGCCCCTCACTACATCAAAGACATCGAGGACCTGAAGTGTGTCCAAAGAAAGGCAACAAAGCTGGTGAAAGGTCTGGAGCAGTCTGATGAGGAGATGCTGATGGAGCTGAGATTGTTTAGTCTGGAGAAAAGAAGACACAGGGGAGATCTTCTCTACAACTCCCTGAAAGAAGGCTGTAGCCAGGTCAGGATCAGTCTCTTCTCCAAAATAATAAGCAGCAAGACAAGAAGAAGTGTCCTCAAATTGCACCAGGGGAGGTTTGATTCAGGAATTAGTAAAAGTTTCTCAACTGGAAGGATTGTCAAAACATTGGAAGAGGCAGCCCAGAGAAGTGATTGAGCCACCACCCCTGGAGGCGTTTAAAGATGTGTAGATGTGGTGTTTAAGGACAGGGTATAGAGGTGGACTTGGAGTACTTGTCTACATAAATGGTTGGACTTAATGATCTTAGAGGCCTTTTCCAACCTAAGCAATTCTACAATTTTTATAATTCTAAGTGCAAATGAATGTAGGTCTGTATTAAATTAGTTACAGGATCAGTTTTTGTGAAAATCATATGACTCATAGACGGTAATAATGCTATGCATTTGATACAATTTGATACTTTAAGACCTTTGAAAGAATAATTAATATTTAAAATCCACTGTCTACTCCTTGTGAACTTCAAGAAAACAATCTTTCTCTTACCAGACTACCTCAAGGGTAAACAAAATTAATTAAAAGGTTTGATCAGAAAGGCCTTAAAGTTCAAGAATACTACAAGGCACTACAATAAAAATATTTTACAACAGTGCAAAATGTTTAAGAGTTCAAAACTATAAGCTAAACGAATGATTTATATTGCCACAGACAGATGATTGCAAATTCAGGCTGAACAGATGACCTGTTAGAAAATAAAGATCCTATTTACACTTACTAACACTGCTTAATAACGCTGCATGAAGTAACAAGTTTTTTAAAAAGGAAATTAAAGAAAGTTTACATTGTTCATCAACAAAGCATTGTCTAAAGAGTGTGTCTGTACATTTGTTCCTGCAAATTAGAATTTGAAAGTAAAAAATAAACTATATTATCTCTACTTTTCTCAGGCTATACAGTGATTCATCAAATGTTTTTCAGAAGAAGCTGTTATTCTCACACAATAACTGGCTTCTGTGTCACCCTTTCTAGTTGAACAAAGTCAACAGCTTTCATACATTCTTTTGGATGCACTTCTTCCAAAACAAGGCTGAAACACCTACCAGTATGTCTGTGTGAGAGGCTAAAAGCAGTGACACATGCTCTGCAGATAAACATCAGTCTTCAGAGCTCTCACTGCAGTATCTGCTGATGCTGTGCAGTTTTATGTAACCCATTTTCTTATTTTCCATATGGCCAACAACCTTGAATGAAAACAGGATCTTATCTGCTTATTGTCTCTACTTGAATTAATAATCTTCTGTTTGTGATATCTCAAATTATTGCTATGAAAATGATTATAATTTCACAGAAGGCCATGGTAAAAAATAAGATGTAAATGCTTCTAATCAAAGATACTCTTCATGCAAATGAAACTCTAATTAGAAGAGGAAACAATCTGTTTTAACAGACCACCATGAGAAGAGCTGCTCAGCATTAAATATAGCTTAATAAAGACATTAGTTTGCAAAAAGATGCTGGAATAAGTAAAAGTCATTGAGTATTTAATCTGGCTTTTCAGATATAATCCTAGAATATTCAATCCATGGACTGAATTTAAGAATTGGATTTAGGGTTGAATATAGCTGGAATCAGAATAATTTTTGCTATGAGGGCCTTTACAAAAAAAAAAAAATCTTTCATTTTCTTACACATGTTGAAAAGCTTCTTCATTGAAATGGGGAATTTGTGTTAGATTATCAGAGTTTAGTCTATTTGCACACAGAATTCTATCATACAGTCTAATAAGAGTGTCTTGAAGTGCTGAAGACTATCCTAAGACACCAGGATTCCAAGAGTAACTGCCACACTGCCTATAAAACAATAATTTAGATTAACTATTAGTTTGCATATTTTTTATTTTCCTTCTGTTGTCTGAAAGGGTTGCAGTAGGGATTCTTTGTTTATGTTTCTAACTCTAAAGATGGGGTTTTTTTCAGCTCTGTTCCTTCAGGGCCCTTCAAACCCATCATTCTGAGAAGCTTGCAGGCATGCATTCATCATTAGAGTTGGTAGACACAAGTATTATAAGCAGACACTGGTATAATAACAAAATGTATTCTATTAGACAATAGAAGCTTGTCAAGACAAGGGCTCTCCAGAGAAGCAGACTGATTTTATGTAAAATGTAACTAAGACAAATATTTCATTTCAGAACAAAAAAATCAAGATCATGAAACAGTGAAGCTGTATAAACTTGGAATAACTTCATATGTTTTCATAACATTCAGATCAAAAACATCAAACATTCAGATCAAGTCTTTGCATTATTTTGTATTCCCACATTAAGGAATCTTATTCACAAAATACCTTTTGTTTGCTTTGATCCTTTGGATTTTGCTTTGACTGGTTTGTCTTGCTTTTCTCAGTCTTTTTTCCTGATCAGTGGAATGTGATCACTAGATTATGGAGAGAAACCCATAGCTCACAGGATATAACATGTGGCTGGGTTGTGGAGTTTAGGTATATCCTGTTCAACTAAATGGAGCAAGCAAGTATTTGCAATTATGCCAGCTATTTCCTACTTTGGTTTGAGAGTTTCTTTATTCAAACCAGGCAAACCAGGGCTGTGAATGAAGTCACAGTTACAAACTGACTATTTGCAGCTTTACAGGATAGTGCTGATTCAGAAGTATAGTCAGTTCAAATAGAAATAGAACTAAATTACCTTGATGTAACCAAGAAACCACCTAAAAAATGCAAAATCAGACTCAAACCTCCACCAAAACTGTGCTATAAGTTTGGGATGTTCAATTAATTTTCCTATCTGGGATAGAAGATAATTAAATTCATGGCTTTAAGCGCAAAAGAAGTTCAAAGAATAAAAAAATAATATAATGCATTTTGCATATTCCAGTTATGTGAAAAAACGTATACGATGAACAGATATTGTATATCATTTATAGAGTGCATGGTATAGTATGGAAAAGTTTGTTTAAAATCTTATATTGTGAGAAGACTCTTGGAAACTAAGCATATTACCCATTGAAATACACCTGCATACTACAGCTCCTTTAACTGATAATTATAATGAAGAAATGTTATCTAACCTTTAACATTATGTTCTCTATACAAAATATACATTTTATAAATGTACTTATGTATGCCAAAATAGGTTAAGTATATAGAAAATTCAGCAAAAAAGTTCAAATAAACAACCAAAACCACCAAAAGACCCCTAACCCCCAAAAAAGCTAAAATCCAAATAAAAGAAATAATATCTATATAATTTTTTTTTAATTTATAATCATATATATTATTATTACAGTCAAGGAAAAAAGGGCCTAACCATTATGATCAATATTTTAAAAAATGTGCAAAGCAGTGAAATTTGTGAATTTGAGACAAATCTAATGAAGAGTGTCACCTGGGAGAAAATCCTGTAATTGGAAACTCTTAATTTGCCCTTGATAATGCCAATCTATCTGATTTTATACTTCCCAGCATGAATTTCTAACTGTGTCACTCAGCAAGGTGGGTGTGGAGGTGGGAGGGAATGAGAGCCTGAACTCAATGTCAAAGATTGTTTATGAACTTCATGTTTAAAGTTAATTGGAGAAAATGCATGATTACCCTTGGGAATGCTGGTCAGAAAAAAGAAAAATTTTAAATCTCAGAAGAGGTCTTGTCATATGGAAGCCATCAGGCTTCTTTTTGCTTATTCTCTGTATGACTTTCCTGGTAACTAAAATGATTCCCTTTCCATCTGGAAGGCTAACTGCTCAGCCCCAGGCTCTGCAGTTTGTAAATTCAGACACTTTCTCAGAAAGCAGAGCTATGGGTTTAAGGCTGCTCTGGGCAGGAAAGACTTAATATCTCAGTTCTGTTACTTTCAGTACTTCAGGTGCTTACTGCAGGACTGCTCTGTGAAAGGATTGTCATGTTTGTTCCAGTGGTCTTGTTTGATCAAAAAAGTAGTTGACAAATTATTCCTAAAAGAGTATTTTGATGTGACTCATGTTTTCTGTTCCTTGGTTCTGTTAGTTGATACAGCCTTTAGAAATGTAGGTAGAGAAATATGTTGGTGGAGAAAAGTAACTTCTCCAGAAGATCTTTTTAGGAAAGCTGTGGAAGGAGTCTGGCTGCCTCATTAGGAGGTCCTGCTGGAGCCAGGAAACCACTTTCCTGTGGTAGGTAGGGTGCATGTGCCCCTGGGTTGCTTTTAAGCTCATGGTCAGAACCTGAGCTGATAAAAAGCTGATGTAAGTCTGGATGATGTCAGGCCGGAGCCCCTAATGTTCATTGGTAACACCTTGAATCCTTTTAGTCATATCTTGTCTTCATTAACTTTCTTTTCTGGTGACACATCTATTCCAGTATTTGAATCTACAGCTGGCTTTTTATATTGATTTTTAAAATTAATTTAGAAAAGGTTGTGAAGTTCTTCCGAGTAGATATTAAATGATTTATTGCTACCAAGAACATTGTGTGCCTTCAGTGGATTTGAAAAGAATTTCAGTAGAGCTCAGATCCCACTGTTAACTAAGAGCTCTTCTGTACATTGAGCTACAATTAAAAGTGCAGGAATTGCTAGAATTTATTTGGGTATATTTTATTTTTTCAATATATGTATTAGAATAAATCTACACATTTTCTAGAGCCTTTGGAGAATCAGCATGCTTCATATAACTAAGGAAAAACTGGTCACCTTGCCATTTAGTTATTTCAGTTCATTTATTGTGATTCCAATTCTTCTGGAGAAAGGCAAGGAATACACTTTAACCCAAACATTGGTCTAAGAAACCTTACACACTTTGGGATAAAAGAATTAAAGTCCCAATCTAATTTTAGTTGTGACTAGCTCTCCTTTGAACAAGTAGATCTTTTATCTAAAACAATGGTTAGTAGACAAATTATTGGTAAGTTTTCCTAAAGTGGCAAAGGTGAAAATTATGTAGCACTTGGTGACACCCCATGGGATGGCAGCAAATTCAGAATGAAGAATCATGCCTTTTCCTTCCCTGACATTGGCAGTGGTATTTGCCACGGTGCTGGGGTGCAGTGCACTAATACCGCTCCTTTCAGCATCAGAACATTGACAAGGCCCTTCCCTGCTTCTCCATCTCACCCCCATGGCACATCTATTCCTCACACCTTTTACTCCTTTTCTCCTATTTTTCCCTATCAATTACTTTTCTAATCCAGGTCTCCTATGCTTTTTCACTTTATCCAAGCATCTTCTGTAAATCAGGTTATTTCCATTATAGGTAGATGGGCCACAGGTTTTGGGGACTCAGGATGATTGTACTTGTCTCCTTTTAGATATATTAGCAGTTGTTTAATTATCAGGTAACTGAATTTTTTTGCTTTAGCCTATAGTGAGAAGACATAGTTATTCTGTGCAGATTAAATTGTCTCTGAATAAAATATGGTATGGATGAGTGGACACAGAATGATACCAGAGGCTACTTCCTGGTACTGAAATATTATTATGGGTATCTTATTATGGGTAAACAAAGTATATAGCCAAAAATTTGTTTTTCATACAGTTGAAATCTTAACAGTCTATTCAAGATTTTTATTTTATTTTATTTATTTTATTTTATTTTATTTCACTTCATTTTATTTCATTTGTTATCAGATTCAGTTACTACCGAGTAAGAAAATAAGGAGTAATGTCATTATCAAAAGAAAAAAAAATCTTTTAGAATACTGTTGAGGTTATTATGCACACATCCTGGTGCCTAACCCATTTTTCTGAGTTTTAACTATCTTTTCACTGTTTCTCTGTATTCTGAGGTAAATGGCTTCAATATAATTGGGGTATTGCAAGTCATCAGCATCCTAAGTCCTTTCATATGGTGTTAATTATGATGGTTTCTTCCTCCTTCTCTCTCCTGACTTTACTTAGAGCTGTTTTTATGGCTTTGTTAAACCCACTGCAGTTTGATTTCACTCCTGTGGTCTGTAACCATTTCATACATATGGTGCATTTTATATATATAGTTTAGGTTTCCTTTGTTCTCTTTATGAGCAAACCCCAAAACCTACTCTTATGTCTGCATTTATTTGAATTGTTTATAACCCTGAGGTCTGGAGCCCGTGTTCTGTCTCTTTGCCACCCCCATGCTTGCACTTCCCTCTATATAAAAACTGCAGCTATACTATACAAATATAAGTGAAAAGAAACCAAATTTGGTATAGCCTCAGTCATTGGAAGAGTTGCTGTTACAGAGAAATCAAATAAAAACAAATTTCCAGGCAGGATGAAGCAAATTCAGACAAAGTAAACTTTGTAACATCGGTCTGGAGGTCCCAACTAAGTCATTACACAGCCTGTTACTAACAATGTCAACCATATATTTACTGAGCTACGGAGCTAAAAATGGTAGTTCACAAACAGAAATCACAAATCACACCAGGTATTGTTCAAGATAAAATCTGTTTTAAAGTTAACAAGGGGCATAGAAAGCCTCAATAATCAGGAATCACTGAACACAAGGACACACAGACGGCCATTAGTACCCCAGCTGACAGAGCTGAGCTGCTGGAAGACACCTTTGCACTCTGAAGCCTTGCTATGATGCTCTATTTTATTTTTATATCTGCTGTATTTTGATTAGACCATTAAAATTATTTCAATTGACTATTTTCTTGGATTCTCAAATAAAATGTGTACTTTCCATACCCAGAACAAGATTTTTAATGCAACACTCATTTTTTTCAAACTAGGAAAAGAAAGTATTGATGAGTTATTAGAGTAGAACTTTTAAGTGATTATTCTGGGTATTATCAGTGCTCAATATCTCAAGAAGATTAATCAGTGAATTTCTAAAATCGCCAAAAAGGAGAAAGCTTTAGTCCTAATTTACTAATTTCCAATGAAGAAATTAGTATTCAATAGCTTTTGGGATCCAGTTTTATATACTTTAAGTTCAAACATCTAGAGAACTGAAATAATCTCCACATTCCACTTTATGGTTTTGCTCTGCCTTATTCTAAAGCGGGTTTGTTGTTGCATTACTGTGAAAGTTGTGAAAGTCATAAATGCCACCCACCTTTTTCAAACATTCTTATCGACTGACTTTGTCATATTTGCCTTTGTATGCAGAAACATAATCACAAAATTAGTTGGGAAAAGTCTCAACTAATACTACAAAATTCCTGAAGGCATCCTTCCAAAAGTTGACTTAGCTCCTCAGCTGAGACCTGGTGAATGAATAATATGGAGAGCACAGATGAAAATTTTTCATAGCAGCACATAAGTGCTGGACTCAAAATCTGGACTCATTTAATGTCTTTTTGTTTTTTCCTGTGTATTTGGAGGCTCTGATTTAACCTGTCCTCGGTATCTAAATTCGCTCTATGAGAGATTTGAAACCTGCTCAAATTTCTATACCTCCTAGTTCTGCTGTCTAATCCGTAAGGACAAATCTGAGCAATATGGTTAGTGCAGTGAGCAGTATTTAGTATAATTGAAGTGACTACTGATTCATTAATTACATGTCCAGTGTAGGCATTTAAGTAAGGGGTAAATCCAAGCTTTTCAAGAGTCTATTTCCTTTATGGATGAAGAAAGAAGCAATTACTCCATGAAGAAAATCAGAGAATTGTAAAGAGTAGGACTAAAATATGATAGCTTTGAAGACTCCAAAAGGTCAGTCATACCAAAATCAGGAAATAATTTCAACACCATTTTAAGACAAAATTAAATTATAAAAAAAAATTATGTAACCAGGGAGCCTTACTAAGAATTTTATTCTTTAATTTTTTTTTTTTCGGGGGGGGGGGGGCGGGGGGGAGGGGGGAGTTGTTTCTGATTGTGTGTTCTTTTTGGTGATTTTTTTTCTCTGTGCAGATTTCATGCTGAGTTCCAGAAAGACAGCTCTCAAATACCATGTTTGCTTATCTCCAAAGAGGCTACAAAATGAACAACAGTCTGAATGCTGATTAAGGTGTTCTGTCTGCATGTCTGAGTTTAGCTATGACTTATCTATAACAGCCAACCATTCAAAACTTAGATTTTCAACAATTATTATTTTTACAAGAAAAAAAAAAGAGAAAAAGGAACTGGACTGAGTCTTGTTGATAAAACTATCTACTGCTATTGTTGATGTATTTTATAATCCATGTTGTAGTGTAAAACATACAAACTTTCCCTCTTTCCTTTTGGAAATACTGCTTTAGTTCTTTGAATCTTGCTCCTGGAATGGTGTACTGGCTTTCTATGTTCTGCAGTGTTTATTCTGCTATCAAAATCTCCAGACTATCTTATCTCTCATTCCTATCTCTTGACACCTTTGTCTCTTTTTATCTGCAGGGATTTTATAGTTTTTGATGATGACACTAAGGTTATTTGATGTTTAGCATATAACTTGGTTTTCAGATTGCATTTTCAAATCTGCTTTTCAATGGTGATTCAATGCTAAAGGAAAGCAAATAAAACTCATTTTGTATGTTATATTTATTTTCATAATAGCAAAATTCCACCAAGAGAAATTCTTTTAAAATGTCTACATTCTCACATCTACTTTTGTTGAAGTGTTTTCTTCTTTTTGATAGGTATTTTGTAATTTAAACAGTTTATCTTTTTGTCACTTTGCTTTGCTCTGTACAGCAGCATTTTTTTCCTTTTCTTCTTTCCTTAATGCAGGTTGAATTCTTATTTTCCAGATTTGAGTGAACAGGTTTTTTATGTATTTCATAGGGCATGAAATATTGGGGAATATTTACAGGGGAATTCCTCAAGCAGCCAGTAAAAACTATGCAATCAGTAACAGAACGAAATACTATGATGATGTTAATGATGATGATGATGATTATTGAGTAATGAAAAGAAGACAGAGTTCTTCCTTTGAAATTAAAATACCAGTCTTTATGCATAGGTTGATAAGCAAATTAAGCTTTGGTATAATTTCTTTTTTTTTCTGGAACAATACTGAATTGAAAAAGCATTTTCATTTTAGACAACCAGATGAAAGTTAGGCTTTCAATTTATAAAGTCATCCTGAATAGAAATGTAGCATTTGGAATAGCAAATTTCAGAGTCTTAATTATCATAGCTGTTCTTTCTGACATGCAATTAAACATTTATCTTTTTATCTCTCTTCTGGGATAGAGTTAATTTTCTTCACAGTACCTGGTATGGGGCAGTGTTTTGGATTTGTGTTGAAATCAGTGTTGATAACACAGGGATTTTTTTTTCATTGTTGCTGAGCAATGCTTACACAGAACTAAGGCCTTTTCTGCTTCTCAGCCACCCCACCAGCAAGGGTGCTGGGGATACACAAGGAGCTGGGAGGGGACACAGCCAGGATAACTGGTCCCTTCAGATCCAAGAGATATTCCAGACCATATGGCATTGTGCTCAGCACATAGAACTAGGGAATAAGGAATGAGAAGGGACTTTTGGAGTGATGTGTTTGTCTTTGAGGTCATCATTATGCATGCTGGAGTCCTACTTTCCTGAGCACCTCCTTGTCCATTGGAAGTTGTGAATGAATTCCCTGTTTTGCTTTGCTTACACGTGCACCTTCTCTATTAAAATGTCTTTATCTCAAATGATGCATTTTCTCACTTTTACTCTTCTGATTCTCTCCTGCATTCCATCAGCGGAGCTGAGCTGCCACCTGTGGTAAAACCACACCAATCTCTTTTTCTGCAAACAGAATATCATGATGCTGTCCATTACACAGTACTGCTGTGATGATACACGGGATATTGTGGAAGATAAAATACCCTGTTGCTTAGCTGTATCTAAAGGAATTCTTGACATGGTGGTGTTCAGACAAAGATCAGGCTTGATGATCTTACTGGTCTTTTCCAACCTTAATGAGTCCTTCATTCTATTAAATAAAGTATGTAGAATTGTCTATTTGGGAATAGGAAAATATAGAAATGAAGATCATTGGAATTTTTAATATAAGGAATTTTCTCTTTATTTACCAGATTATGGTTCTTGAATGAATGTATTTTTGTTTTTAAGACTTCAATAACTTTCTAAAACACAACACTAGCATGTTCCTCAATAATTGAATAGTCTTAGGATGCAAAAACCACTGCAGGGCTGTGTAAGTAATTACTTCTGACATACACAAATAGCAAAATAAAAACTTGAGGCCCTATGTTGCTGTATAGGTTTTATTTTTTGCATATGATCAAGGAGATTAATATTGAATCAATATCCATCTTATTCATTTAACTCAGTTGTTACAATTAGAAATCTAAGGAAGTATCTTCTCTAATTTTGAATCTCTGAAATTCTACTCTTCACAAAGAAATGAACTTCATTCTTCATAAAGGAAATTAATGTAGTGATGTTAGCATAAATTCAGTATAGAAAAACTCACACTGGTAATAAAATTTTGCTCAGAAATACAGTGTTTATGTTTCAAGATTTAAGCAATAGGTTTGTATATTGTCTGCAATTATTGCCAGCAGTTTTGATCAACAAAAATACTAAGTAAATAACAAAGTAAATAATCTTAGCATGGCAAGTAAATTGCGTTCACTTTAGAAAAGTACAATCAATCACTGTATTGTAGCTCACCAGAAGCTTCCTATCTTCCATTCCCAGCACAGCATGATTTGCTGGTGTTAAACACCAAGAAAATCTATGCTGAAAATGACACTGCTTTTTAACCAATTCACATGGTCTTTGATATTAAATTTATATACTTTAATAAGAATAAATAAATCAATCAATTTTCATAGATCATCCATCTTAAAAAGCAAAGGAAAAAGTCCTTAAAAACAATGAAAAAATATGATGAGTCATTTGGATAAAGCAGCTAATTTTATCCATTCCATAATTTTACTTCAGTATATTTAACAGAGAACTCTAAAGATCAGAAAGGGCATCTGTCTCAGCAGACTTGAGACACAAGTCTCACATCACTTTTCCAGTGGTATGGTAATCATGATTTTCTATTTCATCCCTTGCTACCTATAAACCAACTAAAATATCTCCTAAAGTCACTTGGATTCTCTGTTTTAAACTCTTTCTAAGGAAGTTTATTTATGGTTGCTAAAACTATATTATTTTCTTTTCTGAAGTCTTGTCTTGATTTCCCCAGTGACAAAAGATAAAAATGTATTTCCCTTCAGCTGTCAGTTTTTCTTATGGTGCTTTAGAGAGAGAAAGGTTTCCTGTATTGATCTTAGTTTTTTTAATTTGTGTGTCTTTTAATTTCTTCTATGAGGTAATTTCTGAAGAGCTAAAAATGGACTGAATCTTAACTTTGTTTTGAATACAACGGGGCTTGCTTTTGCAAATGTTTTACTGCTTTTACTAGTGCTCATCCAGGATAAGGTCTAAATGTGTAAGTAGAAAGAATCTGCACTGGATTTGAAGTGATTTGCCTCTGGCACCGTAGCAAACTCACTGAGAAATGAGGAGGCTGTGGGTGATAAAAGGGAAATAAGTGAATTATAGATGACTATGCTTTGCATCCCCCAATGAAGAACTGATAGAGATATCATATGAGTGAAGAATTAAGTAGGAGCACTGCTCAGGGGATTTCATGAGCACTATGGGCAATACCTACTATGAGACCAGAGAACATCAAACTCCCCTCCCCTCTGCCTGCCCTGGAGGATTCCTTTCCTGAAGATCCAGCTTGTTCTAGCTTACATGCAAGGTTTCAGAGGAATCCTAGAACTTCTTTAATTAACTAATACCTCTGTGAACTAGAAAGATTTGGTTTTTCTGCCTCCTTCAAATCTGTTTTTCATGTCTGCGGTTTAGCTCAGCTCTTGCTGTATTCTGTAACAGTGCATTTCTCAAGAGGAGCTGGAAGTTAGTTAGTAAGACTCAAGTTAGAAGTTCAGCCTCATGGTTGTGTTCCAGGACAAAGAGAAACTCTAAGTGATTCCTTATAAACTCAACTGTCTCTTGCATCTGTTGCTTAGACAAAGAAAGCAAATAAATTGTACTAATAAATGGAATGCAGCACTTTAATTTGTTCTGTTGGTCCTACTTCTATGAGAAAGATGTAACTTACATCATAAGGAGACTCTTCTTACGACCCTCAAATAATAAAAATTAAAAAAATCCTTTTAATTTTCAAAGTAAAGCAGATATAAATTGAAATGAAACAAAAGAACTATAAGGAAATGTGCAACAGGGTTTGCAAACACATATGTATGTCTTATATCCTTGTCCCCAAACTCATCAACTCAGGCTTTAAATGGCAAGTACATTTGATCCAGGCCCACAAATATGGGCTTTGCAAGTGATATAGAAATCCATGCTATTTAATAATGGCACAAGAGTATTATGCATCCTGTGATGGTAGAAAAACAAAATTATAAATCTTATGCCAAATGTGCCAGAAAAACTAACATTTTCAACATCTTCTTGAAAAGCTTATAAAATTCAGTGTAATTTATCCTTCTAATATTTTGGAACTTTGTTAATTTCCATGGTACCCCTACTTCAGCCTATTCAAAGGCATAAATTCTCTTCATTTACAACTTGAACTGTAATTTAGCTTTTTTTCCCTATCATTTTAGGAAAAGAAAGTACAATGCTCTCTGTCATCTAACCTATTAATTTTCATGTTTGTACTGGTACAATGAGATTGCTTGCCTAATACGACACATGAACAAGTTTCAAAGCTGGTCATAAGACCTTTGTTTTTTTTTTTTTTTTTTCATGTCCTCTCTCTTCTGTATTCATCAGATCAGAGCATTTAACTATGAAAACCCTTCTACTTTTTGAAGGCTGTGACAGATAACCCAGTCATATAAGTTATTTCACCAACAAATTGAAGTTTATTATTAAATTGAAATTTATCATTAAAGTAATTTTTGCATCCCCTTCATCCTTCCTTGCTTCCTTCTGATTTATATCCTTTCACTACATCATTGTCACTGAGATAATTCTGGAATATTTTCACTAATTTTTAATTTCTAGGGTAAATAATAATCTTAATAATTAATAAAAAATTATTTTACAGAAAATTTCTAATAATATAATAATATTTTTCTGCTACCAGCATGTTCCATTTATTGCTAGTGTTTATTTCCCAGATGATTACAGTCTTTCATCTTCCTTCTTCTTTGCCCTTTTTTGCTTGCCAAATTGCTTTTTTTGTCCTTCTCACCCTCCTCTACTTGTGGCTCTGATGCATACAAATTCATTTTTCAAGATTACATGAATCTGATAAATAACTGATCAGGGCTATAGGAAACACAATTCAGATTAAACCAACAGGAATCTGCCTCTAACGATGGTTCATTCACCATAAATTGTCAACAATATCCAGCAGAGGTAAATCTGAATGGCCCAGCCCCTAAAGTTGGGGCAAAGAATAATATTTTTTTTTTTTAGCTTTTGAGAGGAACAAAGAATCATTGAAAAATTATGTTCTCCTTGCTGTCCTTTATTGGATAAAATTATATAAAATAAAACAAGTACTTCTATGAGGCAGCAGACTAATGCTTAGCTATTGGTGATGGAAAGTGTTTTTCAATCTTCCACCAAGCTCTTATTAAATCACCAGTAACTGCAAGAGGTAAGCATTCAGTACTTCCTCTCAGTGTTAGGCCAATAAAAGTTACCTGTTTGAAGTATGTCCTCTGTCCATAGAGGCATACTAATCAAAAGCATTACGAAAATTTGAAATGTTTCATTTTTAATGATAAAAACTTCTGAATTTGTTAATATTCCACCATCCATATCTTAATAAGTCTCATTCTTCAAAACTGTTTTTCAGAGTAAACCTACATTGTCTCCTTTTTCCTGTGATTCTGGAGGAGTCCTTTTCAAGCATTCCCCCTCTTTGGGTGGACCATGATACGGTAATGCATTATTTGAATTAAGTAGATAGATGTCTTATCCTACTTGAGGACTACTAGTGCTATTCCCTTTTAATAGTAATGTTTATTATCTCAAGTGCTGCTGAGTCAGTAAAGTGAATGACTCACTGACTTTTTCACATTAACTTTTAATTTTGTTTGCCTTGGATATATCTACTTGAATGTATTTAGTAAATGAAAACCAAACAAACTCCTGAGATTCAGAGTAATTTATATGTCAGAAATGTCAGCTGACTGAACAGTTTCTGAACAAATGGAAGACAGGACAGTGCCATAATCCTTAATACACCCATGTGGCATTTACTGGCAGCAACCTGAATGGCATTTCAGTATGAAAGGTTGAATTAGGAGCTATTACTTAGCCCAAGTAAGGCTTATAGTATAGAGTCCTCTGTTGGAAGTTTGAAATATCAAGGGGAAAAAGCAATCAACTGGCTGCCACAAAGGGCTGAACCTTTTACAGTCAGGAAAGGTTTGATGTGGATTCTTTACCAAATTCCATTGCTGCCATTTCAGTCGCCCTGCCCCAGTTGTTTCCACTGATACAATTATCCCTGGGGAAGGATTGGGGGAAAAAATACTTTTTGTTTCACTTTTTTCTTTCTCTCCAAATTATTTTTATGGAGATCAGTTCCTTCACCTGGCATTTCTGGAACTCCCCAAAATTCCAATCAGCACAGCTGATACTGCAAAGGGAAGGCCATGTGCAGGATTTGGAGGCTGCTTGCCACTTGAAATACAGCCAGGAGAAATGCATGTCAATTCACAGCCTTTTCTATAACTAAGGTAGGAAAAGTAGCTATAAATAATAAATAAAATAAAATTTTAAAATAATATTCTGAGTTACCTAAATTAACCCACTAGCTTTGAAAAATGAAACACTGCACAACAGATGTATGGGGGGGAAAAATCAATTTTTACTCATTTTGTGCATTGATCCTTTACCTTGTTCACCAAGTTAAAAAAAAAATCTTCTTAAGATTTGTACAAATTAATTTTTTTTTACACCTGTTGAAGTGACAAAGGCTTCTGAAAATAAAACTCTTAGAAAGTTCCTGTGATTTAATTCATCAAAAACATAATCTTAGGAACTTGACTTTAATAATCTTTTTTTTGAAAATTATGACTTCTGCATTAAAATTTGCATTATCATTTTTTTATTTAGTCTTTTATCTACATCATTACAACCTCAAGGATGAGATTAGTCTTTTCATTTTGGAGTGAATTTTCATATTATACACTAGTTGTGATCTAGTCTGCAAAAATTTTTGATGTTAGGTATCAAACCACTTTTTCTTTTGCCAGTTTTACTGAATGCCATGAAATAATGTTATGACTAGTCCAAGTTTTGCTGAATAATGAAATTATGCTGTTCCAAGTAAAACAGAGGGTAGTCTTGATGTCTCCCTGTGAAACTCTTTCAGCTCCCATATTTTTAACCTTTTAGCCACAGATCTACAGTTCACCAGTATTTTAATTGCAATATATTAAAGAAAAAAAATGTGAGAGTAGGATGTTGTCAAAGCTGAGAAATTTTTCTTTTATAGTTTTTGAGTTCCTTATAACCACATGATATCTTTGTGTTTTTACAAGCTGGAGAAGTGGATCCATGTGAACCATGAGGGCCAACAAGGCCAAGTCCAAGGTGCTGCACCTGGGTCAGGGCAGCTCCAGGTGCCCATACAGATGGAGAGCAGCCCTGCCCAGCAGGACCTGGGGCTGCTGCTGGATGGGAGGCTGGGCATGAGCTGGCAACGGGCACTCATAGGCCAGACGTGCCCTGGGCTGCATCAAAAGCAGAGTAGGCAGCAGGTCTAGGGAGGGAATTCTGCCCCTTCCACTCTGCTGGGCTGAAATCCCACCTGGAATGCTGCATCCAGCTTTGGACTCGTCAGTGCAGGAAAGAATGGACCTGTTGGAGTGGGTGCAGAGCAGGCCCATGAAGAGGATTCTGGTCAGCTCTCCTGTGAGGAAAGGTGAGACAGCTGGGGCTGTTCAGCCTTGAGAAAATGAAGGGAAGGGAAGGGAAGGGAAGGGAAGGGAAGGGAAGGGAAGGGAAGGGAAGGGAAGGGAAGGGAAGGGAAGGGAAGAGAAGGGAAGGGGACCATATTTTTTTTATTTTCAGTACTTCAGAAAGATGAGGACAGAGTTTTTAGTAGGGCCTGTTGCCATATGACAGGGGATTATGGTTTTCAACTGAAAGAGGGTAGATTCAGATTAGATAGAAGTAAGAAATTTTTTATCATGAGTACAGTAAAACACCAGAAGAGTTTTCCCAGGGAGGTGGCAGATGGCCATACTTGGCAACATTCAATATCAGGGTAGGTGGGGCTCTGAGCAATCTGATCTAGTGGGAGATGTCCCTTGTTATTGCAGGGTCATTGGATTAAATGGCCATCAGAGGTCTTTTCCAGCTCAAATGCTCTATGATTCAAACTACTCAAGATCCAAAGTGCTTTTTAGGATCTCTAGAGTACTCTGCCACAGAACAAACCTAAGAAATTGAGAATATGAGATCTGAGCTAATTTAATGGGTGTAGTGAGGTACCTTCACTCAGGGTGAAAGTCTTTTAGCTGTTTCTTGAAGGAAATTATTCAAGATAGTATTACATTGTTGACCAGGATTTGATAATTTTTTAGATGTTACATGCTTGAAGGCTCAGGTGGTGTCCCTATTTTCAAAGCCTCTGCTAACATCTTACACTTGTCATTTTCTGCATTTCATTTTTATTCTAGAGTTATAAAAAAAACACCTACTTTCTGTGAAGATCTATTTGCTACAGAATTTTTTTAAAAAATTATTATAAGAAGAGGTGTCATAATAGCAGAAAATTCAGCTGGAGCTAGATTGAGTTAGGTAGTATTAAACCTAGTTGTTGCAAGGAAACAAGCAAGTTTTATCTCCAGGCAGGCCAAGATCAATTGGGCAATTTTACCTCTGAGGCCCTGAAGAGTTAGGCAATATGGACAGCAATACTATATTTTCAGGGCTACATTAGCTCTGAATAGTTTACAA
This sequence comes from Molothrus aeneus, assembly GCF_037042795.1. Classification (NCBI taxonomy): domain Eukaryota; kingdom Metazoa; phylum Chordata; class Aves; order Passeriformes; family Icteridae; genus Molothrus; species Molothrus aeneus. The sequence continues at coordinate 138,708,076 of NC_089646.1, read as the reverse complement.
TTCATCTACCTGAGCAAATAGTAGGTATTTTATGCAGAAGAATCTAAGACAATCTGGAAGAAATAAAGATTTCCTGATTTTTATTCAGGATTACTCTAGGTGTTTTCAGCCCAATCAAATTACAGTGAATCCAATAGTCCTTTGTGGATGCATATACAATATTTTCAGGTGCAGTGCAGGGAAAGAAGGTCAAACACTTGATTTAACATGGTGTGCTATGGTTCCAGGACCATCATGGAGTTATTAGCAACACATTTTGCATAAGATCCTGGTCCTAGCACAAGCCATGCACACATGGAAAGAGCAGCTGGAGAACCTTGCATCCATGGGCCAAGTGAGGAGCTTTAAGTGACTCCCTGCCCGGTGGCTTCAGCACTGGTTCTGCTGGCACAGAAACTGTTCTGAGCATATCAGTGGTGCCCTTGGGTGCATGGTGCAGGCCTGTGAGCATGGATATTAGCAAATTGCCACCAAACACCCCTCTCTAACACACCAGATGTATCATGTAGATGTCCCTGTTCATGCCTCTGGATTTTGTGTTTGGCCATTATTCCACCAGAATAAAGTGGTTCCTGCTTTCTTTGATCCCCATGCTGTGAAAAAACCAGCATTTTCAGAAAACTTTTCCCCATAAAAGGATCGGTACTAGGTCCAATGCTATTCAAAATCCTTGTAAAGTATCTGGATTACAGGACTTTATGCCTCCTAAAAAAGACTGCAGGCATCATCAGATTGCGAGGGAAGGCAGATACACTGCAAAGGCAAGCCACTGCATGGAGACACTGCAATGAGCTGGAAGATTGGGATAGAAATAATGCTATGAGGTTTAACAATGGTATATAGAAAGTACTACACAGGAGAATAGTCCCCAAAGGAAATACAGATTGAGGTATAGTTCTGCTGAAGTCCCTCTGTGGACAGTAAAATGAACATTGATTAGCAGTGTGGAAGGGCAGCAAGGAAAGCAAACCTGTGCTGCATTTCTAAGATATCCAGCAGATAAAGGTGTGTGGTTAGTCCACTTCACTTGCAACATCATAGACAACACCTGGAAAAATGTGTCTAGCTGTGGCTTCCCCCAGCTCAAATAAGAAGAAAAACTGTAATGTTGGAAAGGGCTCAGTGAGGCCCCAGAACTCTGATGATTAAAAGACTGAAGAACTCGAGGCATGAGAATGTTGAAGAAAGTGGCTTCATTTCTTATGAGAGGAGGTTGCTGATGGACATGTGTGAGTCTAATCACTGCCTTCCAACACCTAGAACATAACTACTGTAAAGATGGGGATACTTCCTTTGCAAGAATATATGGTGGTAAGACTACATGCATGAATTTGTTCAGGGGGAAATCCCAACTGGATATAAGAAACATAATCACGTCTGTGGGAATAACAAAATACTGCAATAAGTTGCCCAGAGGAGTGGTTCAATTTCTTTGCGGGAAATATTCAAGACAGTTTTGACAGAGCCATGAATAGTCTAATTTAATGCCTCCTTTCAACAGAAAGGTGAATATCTGATCCCAGAGCTCCCTTCTAACCTGGACTTTTCTATGATTATGTCATTTTCCTATGAAATTTCTTGTATATATATTCCAGTTGAAGGTGATTTGAAATACAGGGTCTAAAGGAACATTGGTATTAGAGCTGTATGACTGCAAGAAGCTTTAAAGATTCAAAGAAAGAAGTCAGACAGAAGGGATAAAAAAAAGATAGCCCCTTCAAAGAAGCCATCTAGAATCACTACATCCAAAGTCTACAGAGGTTAATAAGAGTCTTTTTCTGTGACTACAATGGGCTTTGGTTATCCCTTTAAGTGTTCTGGCTTATATTCTTTTTTTTTCCCTCCACTTTTTTTTCTTGTGGATGTCTAAGAATGTTTAAGAACACCTAACATTGTCCATATTCTGTCTGCACATTGGACTGGAATTTTTTTTTCATTTCATACATCATTGGCACTTGCTATTCTGATTCTTTTTTCTGAAAAAAAGGGTGCTAATCTTTACCACTCTGGAGACAAAAAAAAAAGAAAAAAAAAAGAAAAAGTCATGTATTGTTACAGAATTGAGGAGCATTGGCTGTGTGCTTTAGTAACAGAATATATGTTGTATAAAAGATGACTTATATCCTAATTTTAATGAATAAATGTAGATATTTTAACATAATTTTAAAATTATATCTGAAAAAAACAGAGAACATGTTAATATAACTATGTATGATAATATATTACCGAGTGTGATTGGTTCTAATTTAATAGGCACTAATAAAAATTTCCACAAGCCAAAGGATTTGAGTTTGCAAGGAGCTCTGTGTTAAAAGAAATGGAAAGAGGGAAAGGAAATTCTTTTAAAACACTGCTTTAAAGATGAACAAAAGGCTCTTCCTGTTCAGTGAAGCTGTCTGTGAATGTAAGGATGGCTTGAGTCTCTGTCTAGCATGTTAATCAAAAGACCATCTTTAGGAATAATAAGATACTTTTTTTAGCATGTACAGCAGATTATCTATTCAATAGTTCAGTGCTCTCTATCATCAGTGTACAATTTACTAAGGAGGTATGAAATTTGGGCTGTATGTTTAGGGGATCTGGATATGTAATTTCTAAATATGCAGAAGACCCTAAAATCAACAGGTTGGGATCCATTTAATAACTTTTTACTTGCCACAAATCTAATGACAAATACCTATCTAGGCTTCATTGGTATTTATAGCAAGAGACAAGTATATCTAGTCTTTCTGCAATGTTTATCCTGGGCAGGTGTCTTAACTGATCACAGAGGCATCCTAAGTTCCTAACACTTAAGAAGGCTAATATTAGTTGCAATCAATTATGTTCTAAGGGTAAACTGGATGTGTTAAATGTCCAAAAAGGTGAAACGGTAGAAACAAATGGTTTTGGGCCTTATGACTTCAAATTAATTAAATGTATCTATTAAATATATCCATTTACAGAGAGGTGATGATACGGTGCTAGAGATAGAATATTTTATTTTAGAATATACTTTCAATAGTAGAAGAGAGTAGGGTGTTCATTTCCTCTTGCTCATTCTGTTGATTTTTGTAGGAAAAAGAAATCAAACTTTTGGTAAAAAAGATATTGCATTTTTTATTTCTTTAAAATACAAAATGAAAAATCATAATGTGGAGATTTGATAATTTTCCATAGGACTGATTTCATTAGTAAAAGGTCTGTACTTCTTGTAGTTAATATAGAAACAGCCTTTAGTGCAGAATATATACAAGTATTTGAATAAAGACACAAAAATGTCTCATGCACACCCATAGAAAATCAACTGTTTGAGAATGATAATCATTTTTAATGAGGTAACATTGAGGAATTTATTTCTATTTTAGAGGGTACTACAATGAACAACAACAATGTTATCCTTCTATTATTTTTTTTCTGCGACACACAGAGAAAAGATTGAGAATAGCAACAGTAAAATCAGAGTAACTGAATAAGTCTAGCCTGTTTCCTATTAAACTTCTCTGATGCCTATTATGTAACCAAAGGACTTCCATGAAGTAGAAAGGAGCAGATTTTAAAAATTGCAATTGATTTTTGGTTTTTATTTTACAGGATACACCAGGGTAAAAATGAAGGAAAAATGTTGTTGATTAATATTCCACTGGCAGCTGGGTCCCTCCATAGTTCTCCAGCCTGATGTGTGAATTCCAGAAGACTCCATTTCATGACTTGGTTGTTCTGCTTATACTGTAGTAATGCGTGGAAACTCAGTGGGGCAGCTTGCAGGCATAGTAACTTCATCTATCAATAGATTGAAATATGCAAATTAAAAAAGGCGCAGAATTAAAATATTTTTCAATAAAATATTTGCTGTATATTTTACTGCATCCATTTTATGTTGGAAATGACATTTGCCTTTTTTACTTCAAATGGATGGGATAATTTTTCTTCTGAATAGATTTATTTAAACATGCATGATTTGACCAGTGTCTTAAAACTTTCTTTACTCTATTGTTTTTCTCACTGAATTTAAAATGCCTTACATCTGTGCATTAGAAACTTCCAGCTAGGATCACAGAATCACAGCCTGAGTCAGGTTGGAAGGGAGCACAGTGGTCCAAATTCCCTTGTCCAACTTCCCTGCTCAAGCAGGCTCATTCCAGATCACGCTGCACAGGATTGTGTCTGAGTGGTTCTTGATTATCTCCAGTGAGGGAGATTCCATAAATGCTCTGGGCAAATACGATTTCTTATTGCAAAGATTTGAGTACCTTAGAGTCAGTTTTTAACTCTTCTTGAAGTATTCATATCAAACCATGAATGCATAATATGTATTTTAATTTCTCTAACAATCACTGTTTTCCAACTCTTGGCTTTGGCAAAGAAAATTCTTTTAAATGCAAAGGAAGATTGACAGTAGTTTCTACCTGAGCTATAGTTCAGCTACTTGCAGCATTGCTCCTTTTCTCATTTTTCTTTGCAATGATGGAACCTTTCTGGAGAGGTATTTGACCTCTAAACTTATCAGAGTACCAAATGTAAGGTGCTATTAGAGTTCACTGGGACTGAAAACAGTCAGGACACCTATGCACCAATTAATGCTGCAAAAATATATATAATGACAAATCTATAAGCATCTTTATGAATTTATAGATAAGGCAGTTGTGCAGTCTCTTCAAGGTGGACTTGCAAGGTACACAGACTTAAAATAAGGGTAAGTGAAAATATAAAGTGGGTAGCAATGCCTTCTAACCAAATAAACTCATCGTTAAAACTTTAGAGATCCAAAATGCATCTGATTTAAATTTCTGCTTTTCTGAATTCAGAAAAATTTTGTAGTCATGCCTTAAAGATCAGCACCAGTAGCCTTCATGATTAGCATAGCTTGCATTGCAGATCACATCCTAAAGGGAATAGTTAATTTTTCTGGCGTGAAGCAGGGGTAATTAAGCAACATGCAAAAGAGAATCCTTATGTTTTCTTCCATCCAATCTCTCAGATATTATTCTGAAGGGATTTTTTAATATAAAATATTCCTTCAAGGAATAACTGACTCAGATGGATCATGTGTTTCTGTGTTCTGTGTTCTCATAATGATTTCTGCTGGTATTTAAAGTAATAATATGCCTAAGTGATAAAGTCTGGTCCTGAATTTAGAGTCTGTTCAGATTTATGTATGTAATTTAGTTGTGAAAACTGAATCAGGATCCTGCTTCAACTTCAAGCTGAGTGAATTAAGATCAAGTGAACAGATTTAGATGCAGTAAAAATTCTACACCCCCAAATTAATCTGAATATTATTCTTTTATACATAGATATGCACACTCTTCATGAAGATTGCAGCCTAAAAATATCTGTATGAGGCCCTGCCAAAGTAAATGCCTTCACCCTGGCCAGAATTTGGAAATATATTTAAATGTTTTGGTAATGTAATCCTTCTCCTTTGTTCAGTACTAGTGAGCACATTGTGATTTTTTTTCTGAAGCCTGTCTATAAAAAAAGCAGATTTTCTTCTCAGAGAATAATAGCAAGCAGGATTTTATAAATAGGCAATTTTTCAGATTTGGGTTCTGTCTATTGGGTATGACCAATTATAGACACATTATAGCAATTTCTTAATTTGATTATATAAGGTACAGATATTTGAGTGTTCAAGATTGTGAATTAACCATATCTCTGTTCTTAAGTTTTAAAGAGCAACTATTCCAATTGGGTCCACTGGAAAAATGACAATGAGGGTTTTTTTTGCCAAATTAATTTAGCAAAAACATAGATGTACAGTGTCACTGTCATATTTTCTGAAAAATCCCTTTGCCAGGATTTCTTCTCCTGGGAAGCTGAGAAGCCTCAGAGAAAAAGGAAAAACAGTATTATCTCATTTGCTTCTCCTGTGTTTTGCTGTTTTGGAATGTGGTTGGAGATTGTTTATCCAACATGTGAATTGTTTTTATTTAATGACCAATCACAGTCCAGCTGTGTCAGGACTCTGGAGAGTCACAAGTTTTTCATTAGTATCTTGTTAAGACTTCTGTAAGTATCCTTTCTCTATAATATAATATAATATAATATAATATAATATAATATAATATAATATAATATAATATAATATAATATAATATAATATAATATAAATTAGCCTTCTAAGAACATGGAGTCAGATTCATCATTCCTTCATGCCACGGGGGACCCTGAAAATACCACAGTGCAGAGTTTCAGAGAGAAAGAAAGCCCTGTCTTCTCTTTATGTGAGAGGAGCATAAAATAGGGCTATCAAGAGCATATCATTTGTGCAGGTTTTTAACCAAGAATTCCTCTCATTTTTAAAAGCACTAATACCTTTTGCAAGCTTGAATTTTTTCATGCAGGTAGCCTGACGTGGAAGAAAAAGTGGATCGGAAAGGGCTGTTAGAGATAACCTTGATAGCAATAATATGGCTAATATATCACAGAAATTTGAGATCTGGGTGCTAAGATAGGTCAGTGAAATTAAGCAAACTCTCATTTTATCTTTTCTTTCAAGCATTACCTGAAATTGAAATTATAGCATGTTGAAGACAGAGAATGATGATGGCACTCTCAAGAGACCTGAGAGAAGTTGACTGAATATATTCCTCATTTGGGAACTAAACATCAAACTATGATATGAGAACAATTTTCTGGATGGGAGAGAGGTAAATGGTCTGGTACTGGAGAGTTTCTCTACTAGATAAAGCTGTGGGGGAATCAAGGTAACAGTTTCCTGATCATCTCCCCCTCCAAAACGACAACTGTTTTATTATGGATCCACATGCAATAATAACATGCTTTATTTTCTAATAATAAATTTTTCTGTGTTTGATATACAGAATCAGAATTTACTTCACCTGATTTCAACAACAAAATTAAGAATCTATGGAAATATCCCCAAAGGCTAACTCTAGCCCAGTGATTTTAATCTTCCTCTGATTCCTCTGTCATTAATAAAGACAACTAGGCTTTTATCCCAAGGGACAGTACACCACTGAGGATACCAGGAAAATGTAGTTAATGATTTGAAAAATTCTGTCTGGATATCAAGTTAACAATAGTAGTTCTAAGAATAAAATCTACTGTTTTGAAATTATTTTTTTTATTTCACTGACCATTTCATCACAGCTATGAAGTAATATTGTAGGATAATAATTTAGAAGGAATAAAAATAAATCATTTTATAATTGCTAAAAGTTTAATTTTATTTTCCCAGTTGTCCAAAATCATCAATTGTCACTGGAAACAGATCCTCCAAAAAACTGGAGAAGTTTATCAAGGGTGTGTTTATTGTATTACACATTTTTTGTCATTACATTACACATTATTTTGTTATGGTTTCTATTTTTTTTAAGGTTTTTCTTCTTTTGTTTCTTCCTTCCTTTCTTCCTACATGCTAAGGGAAATGGAATAAAGGAAAACATGGCTTTGGAGCACATTTTTGAGAGTCAATTTGACAGACTTATCATGCACACTTAGTCAACATTCTTAGTTTCATTGCCTCCCAGCAACTGTTCACCTTTCATTTTAAGATTTTTTTCCAGAACTATTCACTTGGAATTTACTTATTAAAAAAAAAAAAAAACCCAAAATACCAAACAAAAACTAACAACAAAAAAAAACCCTATCAAAATATCAATCTTGCCAGTGGAAACACTGAGGAATACTTTTTTGGCATAGGAATGATAGAATAAAAATGATCTCTGTATTCATTCTAATATCAATGTTATTTGTTACAGTAAGAGACATAATGGGTGAGATTTTATCAGACTATAAAAGAGGTAATGTTGAATTACTGACTTATTAAATCTACTCTGGTATTCTGATTCCATAAGCAACTGCCTGTACTTGATGCTTCAAATAACAGCAAAAGCCACGATAAAGCACTTGTCCATTGTTTAATGTCATAATGAGAAAAGTTATTTCCTGACTCCCACAGATTATCAGTTTATGCCCTGAAGCATACAATTTTATTGTAATTATGTTAGCTTGCATAGTTGTAACTGTTATTAATGATCATAAAGTTGTAACTTTGCCATGTAAATGTATTGCAGAAAGAAATAGGACAATGTAAAGGGTAACTAACCTTGACATCAGCCGAAGCTGTGGGAGCCCAGCAAACAGGTCATTTACTGAAGTGTTAAAAATACAGTTTTGGTTCTAAGTACATATCTAATGCAAGGTGGGGAAAAGAGTCCACATTCTTTAGAGTCATTATGGTTTTATGGATAGTGAGTAGGTCATGTAAAGGTTTGCACAGAAAATGTGCAATGGCTGACATAGTTTCAAATTGCCAGAAGGTTTAGGTAATAGCAATCTGAATGAAATGGGATGAGCTGACTGAATATTCTGTTGGGGAAAAAACCCTCTTCAAGTTGTGTGGGGTTTGTTCTGTTTTTGGTTTGGTTGTGGTTTTTTTGTTCCTTCACATTCCTCTTTCTGGCATTATGTTTGCTTTAGTTCTAGTTTTGGATCAATAGGAGAGAAACGGTACTCTATGGCTTCTAAAGATCATTTTGAATGAAAGCTTAGTATCAATATGCAGAAAATATTAGAAATTAAAACCTGGAAATTATATTGGAGACCATGCAAAAAGGAGGCTTGAAAAAGCTGAGAAAGGGCTAAATGGAAATATATCTCCAAAATGACAAAAATTATAATGATGAGATGAATTGAGGTTTTGCATTCTAATGGAAAATTTTTGGAGTCTAATCTAGATATGTCTAAATGTTTACTAAAACCTACATAATTAAATATATTGTCACCAGCAAAACATTTTATACAGAAGATACATCCTGAAAGGATTAAAATAATAAAGTTTAATTTTTTTTTCCCTATTCTTAATATTCAGATTTCCCAGCATGGTTCATTATTCTTATTTTCCACCATTTCAATATGGAAATTTTGCAAAGACTAAGCATATGATACAATTTAGGAATTAAAGATTTTGCATTTAACATTGTGGAAAAAGCCAACAACTGTTGATTGTTAATAGGTGGAAATGTATGATGCTTTATGTCTTTCCATTCCAAGTTATGTTAGCACAGTTACACTTTTCCTGCAGTGTAATTGTGACTAAGTGAATAAAATGTCAGTTGGGATAATGAAATAAGAGTAGCAAGATGGTGCCGAAAATTAACTGCCAAACTAGCAGCTACATTAGCATGCTAATGTTTGTTTCAGTCTTTGACTTTAGCAGGTTTGAAAAATAGCAAAGAAAAACACTTCTGTGCTCTTTGCTCCTGGCTAGACCCTTCAGGAGGAGTCTAGCAGTTTGTTTGGAGCAGACATTTAGGATTGAGGTAGCAAATTTCTGAATATATGTTATTCCAAGAATGTTTGACATTTTGCCTGCAAAGCTGTTCTCTAGTCCTGAAAGAAGAACAGGCATGTTTTTGTACCAAAGAAACAGAACCATCTTGTTTCATCTCTGGGGATGCACAAGACTAACAGTAAACAAGTAATGAAAAATCCTTTTTCACAGTGTCCAGTAATTGCATGTATGACACTGTAACTACATATGACATATTTTGGGTTTTTTAATCAGTGTGTGTTACTACTGCTAAATCTTAGTGGAACAAGAATTTATTTTGGCAAGATATATGCATGGTGTTTCATCCAGAAAGCAACTAAGTTGTCGCTCGTATCAGTACATGGTCATAAACTAAATAGATATCAATATCACAAAATTCCTGTACACATTATTGTACTATTATATTATAGTGTTATACTATATATGTTTTTATATAAATTATATATTTATATACTGGGCTCTGTTGTTGTCAGAGAAAATTATTAACAAATTTGGAATAAGAATGCATGTGACCAAATTATATAAAGACTGTTAAAGTCACATCTGACCTTTTTTGGACTTCTCCCACCTCAAAACTAGGGTTTTTCAAAGTTCAGGAGGCTCTTAGTGTATTTTTGAAAATTCCTTTTCAGTGATAGAAAATTGCATCATACCCTAATATGGAACCTATACATGACATTGTAGGCAGAGCTGTCTGTAAGCTCTCTAGAACACTACAGAAGACTCCAGCAGAAAATAAATCGATGATTCACAGTATACTTGAGAAACTCATCTGCAGACTGATTACTCCTGCCTCTTATTGCACTGCTGCCTGTGTAACCATTGCCATTAAAAGGAACTGTAGCTTAGTATTTGCTCCCCAATTTTGTTGATAGTATTTGTCTGGTAAGGTGTTGTGATTTAGGAACGATACTCCCCAGGTTAGTACTCCCACAGACACTTCCTGAACTATGCACTACTCATTTGGTCCCCTTGCTGCCTTCTCTCCTGAGGTGGGCTAGAGAGGAGAATTGGAGGCACAAAAAGGAAAGATCACAAATTGAGATAAGAACATTTTCCTGGAAACAGCAATGAGAGAAAACTGAATAGCAATAACAACAATATTAATGGCTCAGAATACAAGGAAAAAATGTTACTGCCCACTGTAAAAGGCCCTGACGATAGGCAATAGCCCAACACTCACTCCAGCTTGAAAGCAGCATTACCCAACTGTTCTCTCCAGCCACCAACCCACCTCTCCCTCTGCCAGAAGGAACCCTTGTCCTCATAAGAGACTCCCTTCCCCCTGCCCTTGGCAATGACATGAGGTAGTGCAGAATAACCTCTGGGTCCTGGACTTGCCCCCTCCTGGCTACTGAAAAATTAACCCTGTCCTGGCTGGAACCACACACTAAACTACCTTCCTTTACAGACTGGCTGTTTAATATGACTGCAAAGGCTTCCCCAACTTTATAACTTTCCTTTGCAGAAGATAGCAAGATAAAGCAATAAAGCAAATAAGGGAGACAAGGAAGAAGCATTTATATTGTTTTCCATTGCTATCACTCCGTCCATATTAATTCTACTCAGCATCTTGATTTCTTGACTTTCTTTTTTTTTTTTTTTTTCCCTTTCAAGAAGAGAAATGTTATCTTGTATTTTATTTTGGTTTAGTTTTTCCCCCTGGAAATGTATTACTACCACATATACCACATTATCCAAGGGAAAATCAAAAACTGAGAGAGTCTTTTCAGGTAATCTCTGCCCATCATTCTTTCCTTCATTCTCAGTTACAAAGGTGCATAAAAAATTTTTAGTATTACAAAATTTGAATGTCAATGTGAATTGCAATATAATTTAAATATTTTTTTATATTCTTTGGTCTCTGTATGTATATATACCTGCTCTACACATCAGAGAAGAGCAAATTTATCAAAAAAGAATTTAATAAGCATTGACATTTGCAATACATCAATACCCTTAGCTACTGAGTCACATGACACCTTTCTACTGAGATGTTGAAATAATACAAAAGTGTTATAAAATACAGTGAGAAATTTTAGCTCTCATCAGAAAAAAATATTCTGCTTCCAAAGTTGAAACATTTTTGTGTAAAGTCCTTGTGTAAAGGTTCTTGCATAAGTTTGTCATGTAAGCATAATAAATGTGTGCCTAATTACCATTTCAGTTTGAAATTTAAGAAAATTTTCAGCAGTGGTCTCATGAGCCCTGTTAGGTTTACATTAGTAGCAGATTTCCCAAAATGTGTTAAAAGATTTTTAGAAACAAGTCAAGAACATTTATCTCCCTATAGAAATCCAACACAGTCAACCAAATATAATACAAATACACAAAGAGAGAAAGGCATATGTTCATGTATCTGACAGCAACTGAAGTATTGTATGCAATCAAGATTTTCATTGGGAGTTGTAAGCAACAGGTCATTTCAAAAGGAAAAGTTGTGCCTGCAAATGTTCTTTGAAGTTATGCTATAAAGAGGGTTCAGGATCAAACAAACAAACAAAAGGGTTTTCTATTGTTTCACAGAACTTTGAACTCTACATTCAATTACTTTTCAGATATGTCACCTCAGGTATTTCATGTAACTTTAGTCTATATTCAATTCTAACACACACGTGAAGGGAAGAAAATCTGTGGAAATTTGGGTTGACTGGAAAAGGACAAGATCTATAGTTAGTATTCATTTGTGCCAGTGCAAACATTATCTATGCCACTTGGATTTCATAGGGTTTAGGTATGGAACATATAAAATTATCTGTGTAATTTGAATAAAAGGAAATGTGGTAGTTAATGTACCACAGATAATGAATTCATTATAACCAAAATTTCAGTCATGCATCCTTTGCTGCTTGAACACATATGAAAGCAACTATATGGGCTACTGAGAGGCATTTAAAACTCTTACTTTCTCGGTACCTCAGGCTAATTTTTACCAAGATCTTTCTTTAGGACTCTATTTGTTTGTGGGGTTTTTTTCCAGTGGAAAAAAGAAATTAATATTTTGTATCCATTATTCAAATAAGATACTATAGAAGTTTTTCACCAAAGTCATAAGTAACAGAAATATGGTCGAATAAATTTTTAAAAATCAGTTTTTCTAAGCAGCTTTAGGAAGAAAACTAGTAAGATTTTGTGCAGATGCTGAAAAATTATTAAAAATATTGATTTTCTAAGAAGCAACAAAATAAAGCTTGGGTTTTTTCACCTATGTTTAGTTTTTTGCAGAGGTTGGGGATAAACCTGCATAAATATATTTCTCATTTCTATGACAACTAAACACCAACAATTATTTTATGACGCTAAACATTCAGTAACTATTCCTTAATCATAAATGAAAATATCAGAGGGCAAATGCTAGGGTAAATAAAATGTGGAGGGGATACTTTTATAGAAAACATTTATCAGTGAAGAATTAAAAGTACAAAACCAAAGATGATGTAGAGCATTTGCTAACTATATTTATCAATACAGACTTGAGTTAAAGTTGTTACTGATTTAGTCTATTTTTATAATTTTATATTCTTATATACGTCCTTTCTTCGGGCCCTGGGTTCGTGGGCCTTGGCAGGATGCACCCATGAGTGTTGTGAAAACTGGCAGACACTGTAGCTATGCCACTCATGATCATTTTGGAAGGGTCATGGTGATCAGGAGACTGGAAGAAAGACTTGCTGGAAAGCAGTTTTTGTGAAGGGCCTGGGGATTCTGGTGGACAACAGGCTGTCCATGAGCCAGCAGTGTGCCCTTGTGCCCAAGAGAGGGGTATGGTTTGCTAGCAAAGAAAGGCAACAGAAGAGGGACTAACTCAGCATTCTAACATAAAGAAAAAATTCGTATACTGAAACTTTAAATGAAGCTCTTGGAAATGTTCTGGGTAATGCTTCAGGACAAAAGGAACATTAACATTATAGGAATCTCTACAGATCAGTAAATCTGAGAGATGACATGAATTAGGCTTGTTTTGAGTAATTTCACATAACTACAGATATACAAATAAAGACTTTTGCATGGGAGCTGGTAATTCTAAGCACTCTTCCTAGCAGCAGAAGAAAACTGCTACTCACTGTGTGCTGCAGTTTAGTATATGCTGAATTGCATTCTAAGAGTATCTGATTCATTACACTACCTATACAGCAAAGGGAAGTCATAATAGACATTTACCTGTCATCAAATTAATTAATCCCTCCCAAAAATATAGTAACAGATCACGGGTTTACTGTTAACTGACTGCAATAACAAGAAGGCATGAAGAGAATGAAAAAGTTGGTTTAGTGACAATGGGTCCACTATTACAAGAGTAGGAAACTGTTGGTAGATGATGATAGGAAGTTCAACATGATAAGTTATGTTTTTTAGAATTCTTGACTTCAATATCAGCTGTAGCCTAGAAATGAATGTGGTTAAAATGAGCAAAGAAATCTTTCAGCCTTAAATAAATCAAGAATAGGCTAGAGACTACTTATACAAGTTATGTAGTATATGTAACTTAGTCTATATAGTTTTTAGTCTATGTAGTTAAAGGTTTAATTGGTGAAATCAGATAGTGGTTATTTTGAGAATTTACAGATCAAAAAGCTAATTGCTGTGCCACATTTAAAGAAAATACAGAGAAGGAGGAACTGTAGAACTGTGCATCTTTTAATATTAATTTCTAAATAGAAACTGGAAAAAATAATCTAACAAACCTGAAGTGCCTGCAAATAAGAAAGAGCAGAGCAATAGCCAAAAAAAAGGTTTATTAACAAACCACCTCAAAACATGCTAATTTATTTCTGCAACAGGATAATAGCCCTCATAGACAGAACAGAAGTAATAGAGTCATATAACATAGCTTTTAAAGTCTTGTAACATTGTGCCTCATGATAATACTAAGAAAGCTGAGAAAAAAAAAAAGAAAATGTTTGAATGAAAATCTTGATGGTGGAATTCCAGCAAGTCTGGCAAAGAAATTGTGTCTGTTGTAGTCTTGAGTTCACTGCCAAAAAGATAGGGGTTTGCAGGAATCAGTAAGTAAAACAAAGCACTAAAAATCCTGCTCAGGAACGAGTTGGATTCTTCTCAGTGGATCTTCAACAGTGGAGTAAAAATCATCTCGCAAATTTAAATCTATATAGTCTACACATAATAGAACAGAATGTCCTGCCAGAGGCAGCTGGAAAGATTGGACAGTCTCTTTAGATGCCTGCCTGTGTGACTTCTTTCCTTAGCACATATAAATTGATATGAGAATAGGTTACAATGTTTTAGCCTACAGGTTTTATTTGTTTATTTGCTTATGCTGATAACAGTTTTAGCATCAGTGGGATTATTTACAGTTAAATGCATTAATTTCTGGAGTTTTTGTAAATACATCTAATTGTTGGTTAAAGACAATGTGTGATTTAGTACTTGCAGGCAATTCCTAGGTCAAAGGCAGAAGCAGATATTTAGTTATATGTATAGTTAATTACTCAGACATAAATTAAGAAGCATCAGAGTTGTGTTTTCATGAACAATGCTATTTATAGACATCAGAAAGAGATGGACTGTTTTTCAGAGAATTTGAAGATTTAATGTTGGATTTCTATGCTTTTAGGATTATATCTATGTTGTATAGTATTTACTAAATTAAAAAGTTAGGTTTTAATGTTAACACTACAAAGAGTTTGAAGTCTAATTCTAGGGAAGGTTCAAATGTGTCTCTAACTACACCATATGGTCTAAATGCTGAGTATTTTATAAACATGCTTGAGACAGCTCTAAATTAGGTCATGGCTAAAACAGCAAAATCAAAGTCAAATTTGGGTCAAAAGGACCTGCTTGTCCTTTCTGTGTAACACAGAAATAATTCAATGCATAAATCATGTACATCTGCATAGATGTCTAATTTGTGAATCATGTTTTTGTCATTAAAATTTCACATGTTGTGTAAAGCCACAGTGTTCCATGAGTACCAAGTTATGCTTTACAGAGAGAAAAAAATGTCCTACTTAGAAAGAAAAATATGTAAGCATAAGTATTAAATCCATAGTTAATAGGTCCTTAAGGTTTTTTGAGATCTTTCAGCTGAAGCTGGATTTAAATTCCCATGTTCTGCAGTTCATGACTAAATTCATTCTCTGCATCTGTTGTTATTACTTTTTGCTGGGTAGTCTAGTTTTCTGCAATAGTGTATATTAATCCAGAATACTCATATATTACATTATACATATGCAATAGCTGTTAACACTGTAAAACGTGGTAATGTCTTTCCTCAGAGGCTCTTAATCTTTTGATGAATATCACCAGCATGATACCATATTGATCCAGAAACTCGGGACAGCCAACTGCAGAGGACAGCTGACATCTCAAAAATGTATCTGCATAAAGCTCAGTTTCTTTATAAATCTTGTCTAAAGGTTTTTGGAGCGGCTTGGCATAAAGATGGCATTCAGCTCACCTAAAAGATTATCTGAAAATTTCATATTGAATGAAACCATTGAGCTTTGACTATTGGAAGGAGAGCTGCCACAGGGGACATAACCTTTTCCTGCAGTGGGTGGGAAGCTGAGTCAACACTGACCCAGTGAGCCTTGGCTGCCTTGGTTCCCTTGCACTCCCCTCAGGATATGAACACATATGAACACTCCTGTAGTGTCCACATACCTGGACCCATATCTTCACATTTCCAGGGGGAGGACAACCTAAACCAGCCCTGGCATGTCTAGGGAGAGAAACATTCTAAGGAAACACTATTCCATAAAACTGAGGCATACTTGGGGGGCTATACAAAGCTGGTCTCTGTATGTTCCCATCTCTTTCTTGTGGCTAGACTTAAACTGGACAGCTAATCATATAAAAATACTTTTGGTTATTGAATGCTTTCTTATTTTTTTTCTACATCTTAAATATATTTCCCAATCTTTTAATTTCCTATCAATCCACTGGGCTAAAGCATTGAGGAAAATAGGTTTATCAAGATATCAAGCACTCAGTTCTATTTCAGTTTTAATTTCACTAAAAGTTCTTTATAGATCTGGGAAACATTTTATTTGTCATTTGTTTTATTAGTAACAAATGAAGCTTTAGATGGCTTGGAAAGATTATCTGGAAGATTCTCATGTTTTTTGCAGTAGCCTATTATTAAGTAGCTTTTGTTATTTCTCAGAAAGTAGTTTTATAAAGCAATGACTCATTTTCCTGTGAAGTCAGTGATTTCAGCAGAAGTCAATACAATATTTACTTCACGTGTCAACATATATGGTACCATTCAAACAGCTTAGAAGAGTCATGTCTATATTCTAATTTGTAAGCAACACTTTTCATCAGAAGTCTACAATAGTTTTAATACATAACATTTTTTCCTGCTATAAACAAATTAAAATCAGAAGAATTTATAAATATATTTAAATGTAATCTAGCATGATGTGATATATACTAATGAATAAACAGGATCAAATTTTAAATATTTAAATATTTAAATATTTAAATATTTAAATATTTCACAAATATGAAAAATAATGTAAAAAAATACATAATACAAATAACTTTTATTTCAAGGTATCTTTCACACAAAAAATGTTAACAATGCAAGTGGTTTTTGTTTCTCACACTTGAAAGTATTGCTTTTCAGGATATTCATAGTGAAATTTTTGACATAATTATATGATATTTCCTCAGCTTAGATGAGATTATCTAGCATCCTGTTAATAATGTCTTGTGAAACTTCAGTGATGGGGACTCTACCATGTCTCTGGGGAGGTTGTTCTAGTCATTGCCTGTTCTCACTGCAAAAATTTTTTTCCTTGTATCAAGATTAAATTGGTCCCGGTCTGCAACTTGTACTCATGGATTTCTTCACGTGGCTTCTGCCATGAAGAGAGACATCCCTCTGTGTAACTGTTCTTTAAGTACAGAGATGGTGTTATGAGGTTCCCACAAGCCTTCTCTTTCCAGGGACAAAAGACCTACCTTCTTCAGTTTTTTCCTCTTGGGGCTGGTTCTCCAGCCCCTTTGATCTTCATGGTGACACTCCATTGAACTCTCCTCTATCCATATCTTCTTTTAAATTTCAGGTGCCAAAAATGGGTAGAGTACTTCAGGTGTAGCCTTAAAAATTCTGGGCAAAGTGGGATGATCACATCTCTACCACTGCTAATAATGTTTCTGCAGATGCAGCCCAGGATCCATTTTGCTTTCACTGTTGCAGCCACTCACTGCTGACTCACAGTCAGCTTCTTGTCCACCAAGACCCTCAGGAGCCTTTCAGTGATGCTGCTCCCCAGCCAGCACACAGATCATGGCCTGTTCTGGGCTCTTTGGTTCTGTCATCTCAGGGGCAGATTCTTGCAGCTGTTTCTGTTAACCTCACAGTTTTTTCTCACCTGTTCCTCCAGCCTGTTTAGTCTCTCTGTAAATGCCTCTTCCTTCTTACATGTCTGCCTCACCTCAGTCTGGTGTCATCAGCAAACTTGGTGAGGCTGCTTTCTATCCCATCATCCAGGTAACTTATGAAGATGCTTAACATTATGGGGCGCAGCATTGATCCCTGGGGGACCTCACTGGAGACAGGCTGCCAGCCTGAGAGAAAACTTTGATCACAAACCATCTGAGCGCAGCCTGTCAGCCAATTCCATACCCAAAACACAGACCACCTATCCAAGCTGTGCTTTGGCAGTTTGTCCAGGAAAAGGCTGTGGGAAAGGGTGTTGAATGATTTGCTCAAATCCAAGTAAGCAAGTGCTCCACTCATGTTGACAGAACATGATATTTTGCTGTAGAAGGCGATCAGGTGAGTCAGACATCAGTAAAGGCATGTTGCCTTTTCCCAGTCAGTGACTTCTTTGGGTTTTTATCATCCTACCAACAGACTTTCCTAACCCTGCTCCTGTGGAGGAAGAGGATCAAGCCATCTGTGCTGTTCATGTTTGTGTGAATGCTGTATATTTGCATAGGTGCTGGTGAGGCACAGTTTTCCTTCTGTGCTGTCTGTGCAGCCAGCTGTGTGCACGCTGGACATGTATACAGTGACAGGCTGTACATGGAGCAGGCTGTGAGTGCACTGTGAGTGTGTGTGTTCCTACTGGGGGTTGTGTGATGAGCCTTTTTGCCGGCTGAACTCTGGAAACAGGGAGGACAATAGCCTTATCTCCATCAGGCTACCCAATGCAGCAACCTCTAACATGGGAATATGAATCTTCAAATCACTCTCATGTGTAATACTGGTAAGAAAAAGGGTTTTTTCTACTGCATGTGAATCTGATATACCCCTCAGGGGCATATTGTGTCCTTGACACATTTGTGTCCTTGAGGAACAAAATAGTGGTCTGGCTGAGCTTTCTGATTTTTCTTCCTGTTTGCTTTTTTACATAATTGCTATTTTAATTCACTCAGAGGTAAAACGGTTTATTTATATCTGATTGGACTGGCTTATCTTACAATGGTGACAAAACTGTTTAAAATAATGTGGGGATGAAAACTTGTTTACTTTATACAGACACCACTTCAGTATAATAAACATTTCAGTGTAAGAAGTTTCAGTTTTCATTGCAGTCTCTTAATAGCAATATAGATTTTCGGCAATCAATATTTTCCCTAAAATACTCAGAATAATTAAACAGTAAAGATAACTACTTGAAAAAGTACAGCACATCTTTACATTCATCACAGAGAGCAATTCTTGGTGGACAGACTTTGACAAAAAAATTCTCTGATATGACTACATATTATGCATGTATAACAATTACCAAAACAAAACAAACAAAAAAGAAAACATTACTTTCAGGAGAACTAAATAGATTGTGAATGTTGTTGTCTTCATTGTTGTTTAATTAGGAAAAGAGATTATTTGGGGTTGGCCTAATGTCTTTTCTCCAGAGTTAGACTCCTTTAAAGAGTCAGGGGTTTAGTAAAAACCCAAAGCAAACAGACAGAGAAAAAATATTTAGTAAAATGTTTCTGAGAAGAATTTGTACCAATCACCTACTCTAGGGAAGAAAAGAATATTTAGATGAAACATGAAGGATATAAACTCAAATACTTTATTCATCTGAGGAAACATGGGCTCATGTCACCCATAAAAGTTCTCTAATGCCTTTATTATATGGTATTTTGGGATTACTCGGGCTTTATAGCATGGAACTAACTATAAATTACACAAACTAAAAAGCTGGAGAAATTCTGTGGAGACTAATTGTGTTTTGCTGTGTTATTTTTCAAGTCAACTTCTTGTTCCAGTAATTTTGTGAAACTTGTTCACACACATGTGAGTGTAGCACAAAGGTACCATGGAGGAAATATGAAGATAAGAAATGGATAATGGTGATGAAATATGTGTGCTTATGAAGTTCTGAGGAATGAAATGTTTAATTATATTCTTATAGATCTAAAAATTGAAGCTGTAGGTACTGATGTTCTAAGCTAGTGTTCTGGTTTTTGTTAATCTTATTATTGGGTTGTTTTTTTTTTTACTAGCCTTAGTCATAAAATAACAAGAACAGTGAGAATTAGAACAAGTTTTAAGGTGACCAGAAATTAGTAACTGTCATAGTGATTGTCATACCCAGTGAATTCAACCCTTCAAGGATTTTATTTGGATCCAACAAAGGATCACAATATTATTTAGTCCAAACACAAAGATATCTAAATTGCTTTCAGAATTAGTTCACTTGTTGCCTATAAGACTAGCCAATCAGTGAACAATATTGTACAAATGAACATATCAGAGAGTCTCACACCTAACTGTACAGAAGAGACCGTGTTCAGAAATGAATGAACGGTGTTTATGAGAAAGTTGATAGGGAATTCTTACATAGGATTTAAGATTTATCTAAACACAGAAAGGTGTTTATCTGTTGGTACAGAAATGGGACTTACCTATTTTGTAAATTATCACTGTATTTGAGAATATTTAAATAACACTAAATTTGCCATTTATGCAAATAATGACATACACATTGTACTATTCATATAAACAGATTAGATAGAATTGCATAGAAGAACTTTCATCTCTTTTTTTTTTTGAAAAAAATGTTTTACTGCATTTAAATCCCCAGTCAAATTTTGAATTCTATATCTTTTTGGCTAGTGACTGGTTTCATTGTACTGTGACTAATTTATTGGTTTCTCTGTTTCCTGTCTTTAAATTTGTAAAGATAAAACATTGACCTATATATAATTCCTACTGTAATCTTCATGTAGGAATTATGATAAGAAGCACTATTATTTCATTCAAAATAGGATTTCATTTACCATGAGCATTTCCCTGACAGCTTAAGGAAGGAAACTTCTGTTATTATTTTTAAAATAGCTTTCAGGAAAGGAAAAGAGAAATACTTTGTGAAGGATGTTGAGTTGCTGAGTGAGATTTTGTTTGAGGACTCATGAAAATTAGTTAAAAGTAATTATTTGAGAAGATCCTTTCTATCAAAGGAGAACTAAAGAAAAACTACATAAATTAATTTTTAAAATAATTAATATTAGGCTGCACAATTCCAAAAGAGAAGCTCATTTTTATTAGTTTATTTAGGTAGTCTTTATTAGTCTATTTATGTAGTTCCATTTTAGGTGTTACATTATTGTCTAGCCTCTTACAATAAGTTACATTTTTGTATAAGTTTTGTTCCATTTTCACATACCTTTTTTTTTGTGTGTGTATGATTCAATAAAGGAATAATTTCAAAAGTATGAAGGAATCTATTTTACCACTGCCTTGATTTAAGACAATTTAAAGAGGTGGACATTCTAAAATGAGTTACCTTCATTTAGTTTGAACCAATCCCTTTCCACCAATAAGCAATGGCTACAAGAAAATGTAAGTGAAAAAATAACAGTTTAGTCATAAGTGAAACAGCAACAGGCATAAAATAACAGTGAGTAATCACTAGGAACAAAACTGCTAAATCTTATTAACTCCTTGGGAAGGATCACACAAAATGGCAGGGCACCACCCCCGTCCAAGATGGCCCCACTGCTGACTGTGTGCATGGACACAAAGGGAAAATGACATCAGACCATTCCCAAAATGGAGCCTGCCATGGTGTTACAGGTTAGGGAAGATGCCTGTGCACAAAAAATTCAAGATGCAGTCAGAGTAGCAAAGCAATAAATACATACCAACTCCTGGATGTCGGAGAAGCCACCAAGCAGGAGGAAGAGATAGAGCATGGCTCCTGAGCAGGAGGGCACCTTCAGGGCATCCCCTGGATGAAAACAATGTGCTTCATGTCATCCTCAACCCTCCACCCTGGGACTACACGCTTATATCTTCACCTCAGGAGTGGCCAGTTCCAACATCATCTCACACAGGGCCGATGCATGAGATGAGGTCACAATGGCCCATGATCACAGTGGTTTTATTGTATATTGTTTCCCTTTCACAGGATAAATGCCACCAGGTGACCAATACATAGTCTCATTTCTGAAGGTTAGTCCTACCAGCTAACAATAAGCTCTTCTTCTACATTATCTTGTTGATGTGCACAACCACAGACCAAATATGTCAGGCCTTAGACCCGTCTTCGGTCTCTGGCACACATGGGGGACTGCGTGCTCTGGGAAACAAAGGGACAAGGTGGTGGCAAACTCTTCCTCAAATGCAAGAACTTATGGAGAAGTTCTAGTAGCAGATGGAGGCTTGCCAGCGTGTGTGGGGTCAGTACCACTGCCTGCTGCTTCCTCCTGCTGTCCGTCAGACTCCGCGGTGCTGGTGCTGATGTCCCCTGCTCTGTGGGTGTGCTGGGGGGAAGAATCGCTTTGTTGGTGCTCACACAGGGTTGAAATGGCTGCCAGGGCCTGGCTCATGCTTCTCTGCTGATAGAGTTTGCAAAGTTCACTCAGAGAACAGTTTCTAATTGTGAAATGCAGATTTTCCAATTTGCTCCAGTTGCAAGCCCAGAAACACATGGGAAGCAACACCCTCCAAAGCAGTGCCTCTGCCTTCAGCACAGGCTGCCAGGCAAAAGAGAGAGTCAGCTCAGGTACCCCAGCCTTTTAAGGGCACTGGCACCTTCCAACAGCCACACAGTTCTGGTTCTGGTCACGCCTCTGGGATTTAAGAGGCATTAACAATTTTGGGCACAAATAGTTATGGAATGCAAAAACATTTTGGGTTACCCCAGGACAATCATAAATTTTAATTGTTGTGGAGTAAACAAATGTATGGTGTTTATTTCTCCTACTGTATTACAAAATATATAAAGCTATGTGTTAAAGGATATCCATCTCTCTTTCTGAGGAGAAAAGGCCACAAGTATGATTATTAATCCTTCCCAGTAGATCATTCAGTAGATGAGTCCCAAAGCACAGAGGTGTTTGCAATACTGAATACATTCAGCAGACTGGCTTACCAACCAGCAAAACTACCATATCATAAGCCAATACTACAAAATGCCCCTCAATGACAATCTTAGCCAAGGCCCCAAGGACAATAAAGATTGCTACAGGGAACACATATTGCAAGTAAGATACTACTGCTATTACAGCGCAAAGCCCTGGGCTAAAACACAACTGTGAGAGCAAATGAATCACCATTATAACCAGTAACTAGTGAACCAATACAATGAATGTTTATAACAACTTTTATTTTACACAGCATGGTCAGATCTGTCATCTCAACCCACTGTGCCTCACATTGGGCACCAAAAAGGATTGTTGTAGTTGAAAGCCAGCTGGCAACTAAGCACCATGCAGCTGCTTGCTCACAGCCTCCCCCCATCCCCAGTGGAATGAAAAGGGGAATCAAAAGTAAAACTTGTATAATAATAATATTAAATAATAATAATGAAAAAAACTGAAACAAACCAAGGAAAAACAAGTGATACACAATAAAATTGCTCATCACCCACTGACCAATGCCAGACCCTGTCCAAAACCCTGATCAGTCCCCCTTCCAGAAAACTTGTCCAATTTATATACAGGACATGATGTTCTATGGTACAGAATATCCTTTGGGTCAGTTTTGGACACCTATCCTAGCCAGGCTCCCTCACAGCATTCTTGTATACCTCCTCACTGGCAGAGCATGACCCATTAAAAAGTCCTTGATTTAGGATTAGCACAACCTAGCAGTAACCAAGAGATTAATGTGTTAGCAACATTATTCTCATACTGAGTCCAAAGCACAGCACATTGCTAGCTTCTAAGAAGAAACTAACTCTGTCTCATCCAAAACCAAGATACAAATCTATTCATATATGCAATCACTTATTAACAGAATTTCACCATATAACTTTAAATATTTATATTTATACATAAGTATTCATCCATTTCCATATATTTATTGAAGTAATTTATACTGGTGGTCCTAGAAGAGGGTTTGAGATAGCATATTTAATAATTGAAGACAAAAGTTCACAGCTCGGTTAGAAAGTATCACTAATCAAGCAATTACTAGCCATTGGCAAGGCAAAAAGTAATGAAGCTTGATGCTAGCAGGACAGCCTTTGAAAATGAAACACATTCTCAGTGTTTGATACTAAAAGTGCTGTATAAATTAATAAAATGTAATGTAATATAATTATAATTAAGGCAAAGTTGAGGTCAAGTATCCTTCAAACTGAGATTAAGCATGTTATTCATGACAGTGCAGGCATCATTAGACATGTATAATGTCTATAAAGAGCAAGCTATGTGAGAGGATATCACTAACTAAGCTTGACATCACCAGTAAGCCATTTCAGACTTCTTTTGTAATATGTAAGAAATATAAATCTTCAGGAATATTATTTTATGATGCAGCTGGAAACATAAACCTTTGCAACAGCAAGTCTGGGACACAAATCTCTATACTTACACAGTAATTCATTTGTTATTATTTGGCAATTGATAAATGACACACACAACATGAACAGAAAAGTGGGAGGTAAATTCAGAAGGTAAAGAAATAAATGCAAGAAAGAAAAGGATGGGAGGAAAGAAAATAGAGATGAATGTCATTCCCCAGTAGCATAAAATTCATGTCAACTATTTCAGGATGAAATATGAGAGAAGGAAGACTAATGAGAATAAAGGTGAAAAAAATTATGAAATTCAGTAGTTAACTGATGTAAATTATGCAGTGTGGTTCTGTTGAAGTGTTATTACCAGATGCAATGAAAGTTTAATATTTTATGTAAAATGGTAAATATATTTTGAGAATAAATGACATGTAACAGTTTTGTCCAGGAGAGACCAGACTCAACCTTTTTTTATTACAATAGTGTCACTTTGCTCATAGGGACATTTTGTCATGAAAGTCTTGTTAATTTGTGACAGGGTGTTTAAAAGAAGCATATGCATTTTGATTCATACATTAAAAAAAAAAAAGTAATGGAAAGTGTTGGAACCATAAGTGTTGGTTAGACTTAAAAGGGCAGAAACACCACCAAAGTCTTTTTGATTTTCTGCATGCATGTCATTACTTTTTCCTCTCTCTTCTTTATCTGTTTTCTTAATTAATATCTAAGTGATTTTTTTCCCTCGCCTCACATCCCCATATTACTATTTCTTTGTTCAACAGTTAAGAACTACAATATAACTATATCAATATTTATATCCATATATATACATATATATGGATATATCTATATACATATATGTGATGTAGTACTCCACTTACTCATCAGATTACAGACAAACATTTGACAGCATTTACAGACTCTATGAGGCCATGGACATGTATTTTACAAAATACTTTTAGTGAAGCCTTTTTTTCCATGGTCATGGAGATTATTTCTAGTATGTAAACTATTTGTTCTCATTTAAATATATCTATTATATATAAGTCTGTCTTCCTCTTTGCTGAATTGGATATTAATCAAACACATTTCTGAGAGATGAAAGAGATAGCACAATGTCTTGTCTGATACAAAAAAGAGAATCACTGCAGATCAAAAAAACCCAAACAAACATAAAGAACGAGAACAAAATCCATAAAAAGGACATTTAAATCTATTAATTTAACATAAATGGTATGTATAAAGGCAGTGAACCATAAATGAGAGCATTTTATCGGTAAATAAAAGAAATAAAAATACCACCTTCCTTTTTGTGGGACTTGCACAACTCAGATTAGATTGTATTTTTTACCAAATATCAATTCATGTTCTTCTAGATCCAAATTATTTTGTCTTATTTGTGTACAGTCATACATGTATTACATAGTAGCATAGAATCTTTAAGAAAATCCACATTAAATTAGAAGAATGTGGTGCTATGGACATGAGCTGAGTCAGTAAATATACCAATACACAACATACTTAATCATGCAAATATAATAAATATACATCAGAGTTCTGCATTATTATTTGTAAGCTCTCAGTAGCAGCTTCAATTCAGGAGTAAACTGCCCTCCATTATGTATTAGCTAAACAGACAGACATTTATGTGGAACAGAGGACATCTCTAGGTTCCTTCATATAACTTGTTTATAGGTCTGTATCATTATTTGGATGCATGTGATAAACAGGAGAGGCATTAATCATTGCACTGAGAGGAATGAAGTAACAGTGGGATTTAGCTAGTGCAAGAAGATGGATGAGCTCTCTTCTGTAGACTCTAGTTTTGATATCCAACTGCTGAACACAATGCTTACCCTGCATCTCTAAAATGCTTATCACTACTATGTAACACTTGTTAGCCTACTCGATCTCTGAAAAAATTTTACATACAATAATATTTAGCTAGGAAATTTAAAATTGTAATGAATAGTGGAGGGATACAGACAATGCAGATATTAATAATGCTGTATTCTGAAGAATAACAGAGATGTTATTTCCAATTAATTTATTCACTCTTTTAGTGGTGCATTTCTTCCTGAATTTTCACTGTAAACTATTTCTTTTGGTTTTGCTATTTAGACTGTTCATTTTTCTTCCAGATAAATTAAAATGCAAGTAATTTTAGGGGCAAGGTATACCTTTTCTAAGCTTCTTATTTATTCCTAAGTGCTGTGTTTAAGGCCTAAACAGTTATATTTGAGTACTTCTTATATAGTTTTCAATGTTCAGAATAAATAAGGCCAATGGACTTCTTGAAACTCAACTTGTAGACTACTTCTATAAACACTGTCCTTGGGAATCAAGCTTATCATCCATAAGTTCTATCAGCTTAAAACAAAGTGTGAGCATGAAAACATTCTGTGCTAAGCTTAAGGATATTTTTCTGTTATGTTCTGGTTCTTTTTGTCCTCTCTTGCTCATCTTTTCTCCTGGGGAATAAAAAAAAATAAAAATATGTCTTTTGTCTTTTGTTTAATTGAGTTTTTCAGCTACCCACCTTCTGTTCACTGTGGAGAACTCTAAACCTATCATTCTTAATTTGAAACTTAAGATCAACTTTTCTATGTTAATCTGACTTTTTTTTTTTCTCATGGTAATTATTTACCTTTTAATTTCTGATACATAAATCTTCTGTACTATACATGGAAGTGGAGGATAATGGAAGACGGCAAGAATCAAACCAATGTCTGGAACCAGATCTCTGTAAAACTGTGATGTGGAATCATTATCAGCTGGACTGAGGATTAGACTAAACAGCAAATATTATTTGCATTTATGTTTGTGTTTCCTCTGTCTGAATAATACTTAGGACTTTAATATATAAAGGAAGAGTACAAGCAAGACAGAGACTTCATACCAAAACCTCTATAACAGGATAAAGAACAGTAGGTTTAAACAGAAAGGATAGATTTAAACTGGATACAAAGAGGCATTGTTTATGATGAGGCTGGTGAGACACTGGACCAGGTTGCCCAGGGAAACTGAATTCCCCATCCTTGGAAACATCTGAGGTCAGGCTGGATGGGGCTCTAACAGGGGACTGAAGTCATCAGTCATTTTTTCTGCTGCTCCTTCCTCCTCAAGGGGAGGACTCCTCATGCTCTTCCCCTGCCCCAGTGCAGTGTCACTCTCATGGTTTACAGTTCTTCACAAAATGGTCCAGCATGATCCCCTTCCACAGGGTGCAGTTCTTCAGGAGCAGGCTGCTCCAGCAGGGGTCCCTCATGGAGTCACAATTCCTGCCAGCAAACCTGCTCCAGTGTGGGCTCCTCTCTCCATGATTCTGCAGATTCCTGCCAGGAGCCTGCCCAGGGTGGGCTTCCCACAGGGTCACAGCACCCTTTGGGCACATCTACCTGTTCCAATGTGGGATCCTTCAGGGGCTGCAGGGGAAAGAATCTCTGCTCTGGCACCTGGAGCACCTCCTTCCCCTCCTTCATCACTGATCTCAGTGTGTGTAGAGTTGTTTACATAGAGTTGTCTTACATATTCTCACTCCTGTTCCACAGCTTTTTCTTTCCCTTCTTAAATACATTATTCCTGAGGTGCTAATACTGTCACTGACAGGCTCAGCCTTGGCCAGCACACCTGACATCGACCCTGTCTAGCCTGGGGGAAGCTTCCAGAACCTTTCACAGAAGCCAGCCCTCTAGCCCCACTACCAAAACTTTGCCATGCAAACCCAATGCAATGGTGTTTGCATCAGTGGCCATATTCAACTAGTGCTGTTTTACTGTCAAAATCCATGTAAAGGTGGACTGGTCAAAAAAGGACGTAAATGATTGGCATGTGCTCTTAGTTTCTTATAGTTTAGTTTCTGTCATAATTCAGTGAAGTTGTGCTGAGTGTCACTGGATGTCAGAAATGTCAAGACTATTAAAACCAAAGCCAAATCCCAAGATGCAAACTGTGACATCAAGGTTCATAGCACTGGCCGCCAAGGGGTCTGTTTGATCTTCTGGAACATAAACCTTGGCTTCAATTTTCATTAAAGTAGGTGTTGTTTGTGTTGTTTTTAAACTCATAAAAATAAAAAAGAAAAGGGAAAGAAATTCTTCTTTACAGACTACAGTAAAGCCTGTAATCAAAAGTAGAACAGCAGTACAAGCAGATAAAGGATTTATTTCTTATGTTGAACTACATATTGTGCATCTGTACCACTATCTCACCTAACATAAATGTTCTCCATGGTTAAACATTTCTATGTGAGAAGCCCCATCCTCAAAAAAACCTGTATGTTATGATGCAACTTCACAAAATGGCATTAACTAATAACTTATTGTTTCTCTTAAATAAAGCAATTAATTTCTTCTGCTGAAGTCCATTCACTACTGAGGGCACTAAAAAAGGACAGTCCTCCTATTTAAATAACTTTGCATTTTGTATTGAAATCAAATTGTTTGTATGTGTTTAAGGAAAACTCCACACTGTTAGTGTGACAATCCTTTGAAAAATTTTGGCTAAATAAACTTTTGTATTTATTTATTTTCTCCTTTGAAATGCCTGAAATTTGCATAATTTTTAAAAATTTGTATTTGTTTAATACTTCTGAATCTTTATATAAATGTCCCTATTTATTTACACTGGTAATTTTGGTTGTTTTGTATAATTACAGGCAAACTATGTCAATAATAAAATAAAAAGAAGTAAAGCCCTTTTAGTAGATCTAATTAGTTCTTGCTTATCATTACATTATTTACAAGAAATGTATGACATTCACAATATCTATAGTATATCAAGAATTCTTGAATTATTTCTTAAGAAATAATACAAGGAACTTACTGGAGAATGGGTCTCTGACATGCATTTTTAATACAGGCTCATCACTATCTTTCCACTACTTAAAAGATTTTCTTTCTCCATGGAAATAATTAACAAAGTGAAATCATATTGGAAATCCAAAAATTTTGACACTTTATTTCTTTAAGTTTTATTATTTTAAAAGGACACCCTGTGAATGCAGGCAAAAATACACAATGATTTGATCAGCAGGATAGTACTAATGGTCACCAACCATTGTTGGTGGTGTTTTTTCATTTGATCTGCAGAAGATAGTCGTAACCAAGTGTTCCAAGTGTTCTAATTTTAGATGCTGCTTTTGTAAAAGCCATTAATTTCTATGGATAAAAGTGAGAGTTTGTAGAAGGTAATGACTTCTATATAAATAAAATATCTTGCAGAGGAGAAGAGAGAAGAAATATCAGGGTTGAACAAGCAAATCTTTCCACTTCTCTAAAGTCAAGAAGAGGAAACTTCAAGCCAAAAATATTGTAAATTTAACTTAATTACATTAATGGATTAGATAATGTAAGGATAAAGATGACTGGCAATTGCAACATAAAGGGGAGTGTTAGGAATGGAACAAAAGGATAAAATTGCTCTATTTTTACCAGGCTATAGACAATTTTTCAGAGCAAACAATAGGAACTAGATGTAAACTAACATCAATTGTCCGTTGAAATACAATTTATGTTGTGAAAATATACCAAGGAGGGCTCTCCTGAAAACTTCTAAGCAATGAAGCCAGATGATTTAGCAGAAATAATGTCAAATAATAAGTGTTTCTATTGACTTTATAGAAGTATGAATCTGAACAGTGTCTCTGGTTAAAATGAAGAGAACATTTCCTCTTCCTACCATGAGTGATTTCAAATAGAGAAGAGTTCTTTCCTTACTGGACATATTTAAGCAAATTTTTAGATATTATCTTGCAAAATGGTTTCCCCAAATTATTTTGAGTTATGTTAATAATGCAATATAAAGCATCAGAAAGGCTGAGGGCCATTTGTTAGCATGCTATTACAATAATTTTTTGCTATCAGTTCACTGATCCCTTTCTCCTGCCTTTTTCCATTAAGACCTTCATGATGTTGAAGATTATACATAGCAGAAAGCTTAGTGACAGATAAAGACAGTGAAGCTTGCTGATTTTTTTCTCCTTTCAATTTATTTAATTTAATGTGGAACTACTATTTCTCAACACTTTTTTTTATTCTTTTTTAATTCTGTCACCATTTCTGTGCTGTCCGATCTGCCAACAGGTCTCCAGCATAGCTTTTCCTAACATGTTCTTCCTCCCCTGTTAAATTTCTCACCTAAGAGGATTTGTAGCAGGATGAATTGGTCCATCTCAGTGTTCACCCCTACTGTAAAAACTTCAGTGCTGTTTTTGCCAGCTGTGGCATCATGCCTGTTGGACACTGACAAGGCTGTCCATGCTTTGGTCTGCTCTGTCTCCCACAGTCCCACATTTAGGACTCCACAGTCCCTTCAGGGGAATAGAACCTTTTCTACAGAAAAAAAAGATATAATTTGATTAAATAAAGGACCCACATATGGACTCAGGGCCTCACTTGCATGAGGAACATGCTTGTATTGTTTCACTGCAGAGAAAATACTTGTGAATGCACAGCACAACTTTTGCACCTGCATGGCTCAATTATCAGAGGCTCCTTAACTCTGTACTGAACATTTATGACTTATTTTGATTTGTAACAAAGGGCTCAATATCAGAGAGAGAGTTGTAAGGTAATAGTCTTAAGTAATAGTCTTAAGTAAGATTAGAAATTCACTTAATAAAGATGTCATCTAAATATTCCAGGATTTCAGAAAACTGGCAAAAAGATGGAAATTGATATTTCCAATATAAGAAGGTAAATGGTTTCCAAAGGGTTTTTTAATGCTGTTCATGTTTGCACAAAACTGAGACTTTCACAGTCAGTGATTTAATGTTGCTATGCCTCATGCAAAAATGTGATGTTTCTAGCAAGTCTGTGCCCTCTAGCACCCTACTTTCGTTTCTAGCTTAGTACAGACTCCAAAATGTAGCATTTGTGTGTCACTAACTCCCCTTGTCTATAGCAGTAGTAGAACAAACAGTGGTTTTCATCCCTACAGTGTCATTGGAAAATAACAGTTTTCAGAAGTTTTTGTAGGAAAGTCCTCAAACAATCCTGCTCACTCATCTATAGCCATAAGCAAAATTCAATTCTTAGTAACATTCCTAAGATTTTGTTTCTGGTTGTACCACAAAATCTGTAGCATGGCATGCCTTTTCAATAAAAACAGACACATAAGGGGAACAAAACAGACCAATTTTTATTTCTCTACCTCTGCATTATTACTTAAGGAAAGCAGTAAAAACAAACATTGGATCTGTAGTTGCCTGTAACAGGAGAGAAGATGCTTGTTGTGTTTAGCTGGCTACAGCACAATGAAAACTGCTATCAAAAATCTAAAACTAGAGAAATTCAGACTACGTGAAGGTAAAGATTTTTTAAGAGTGGATTGCCACAGAGCAGTGAGGGACAGCCACCCTTGAAGGGACGGGAATCTGGGAGCCAAGGCTGGCTGTGGTAGGACATTTCCCTGCTGATGGTGGGGGAAAATCCTGCAAGGCCTGAACCCAAGGGCAGAGCTCAGAACCCTGGGGACAGGGTCCATCAGTGGGACAAGCTATGAATCAGGTTCAGTGTCCTTCCAAGTCCTACTCCTGGGAGCAGAAGGAGAAGAAATCAAGGCAAGCCAAATCATAGTGCTGGGGGGTTATCCAGGGGTCCAGGACTGGGCTGCAGACTGGTGCTTCTGCAGTATTGTTTGGGGAGCTGTGATAGCCCCAAAGCTGAGACAAAATTATGCCCTCAATCTGTGTGCAAAGGTGGCTGAGGGCCCCAGGTGAAGCTCTTAATGCCTTTGGGGCTGTGAGGAGATGCTGTGAATTCTCCACTTCTTCAAGATCTTTTAAGTGATATTGGTATTGTAACTCAGCCAGATGTGTCACGTATTGTTTTTTAAAACACACTATGCCCTTGCTGACACAGCTTTCTAGGTGCTTACAGTTCTGCTTCACTGGAATTAATATACATAATTAGAGCAGCATTTATAAAATTAAACATACTCTAAATTGATATATCTGG
Organism: Molothrus aeneus; assembly: GCF_037042795.1. Classification (NCBI taxonomy): domain Eukaryota; kingdom Metazoa; phylum Chordata; class Aves; order Passeriformes; family Icteridae; genus Molothrus; species Molothrus aeneus. The sequence goes on along the minus strand of NC_089646.1, from coordinate 138,676,166 downwards.
AACACTTTAAGATGAGATTGAGACTAATCTTTAATGCTATAGTACACAATTGATCCAGTTTAGAAATGGTAGTGTCTTTTAATTCTTGTCTTATTGATCATGCACTAGATAAATTCAAAAAGTTTTGCAGAGATGCAAAGATGAAACTTTTGCACTGGAAAAACAATTTTCTCAGCCAAATGAAGTTCCTCAAAGATGACAAAATAGAGGCTTTTCATGTTATCTACAACTTTGAGGAAAATAAAAATAAAACCAATACAGAAAACCATCTGATATTATCAAAAGTTGAAGGGCTATTGCAATTGTCCTGGTTACAGAGGGAAAGAGGGGTGGCATTTCTAGCTCTGTCTAATTCCATATCACGCACTCTCAGTGGGGCCATGGTTTCAGCAGGAAGAGCCAGGAGAAGGCTGGAAGGGTCTCCATCTATTTGTGGGGCTCTTTTCGTGGGAGGTCTGTGGTGGGCCAGGATTGGGACTCCCTGGATGCTCAGTGCTGGGATGGAGCAGCCCAGACCCAGCCTGGGAGCCGAGCCCTGCTGGGCAGCGCAGAGCGAGCAGCTCGGCAGCAACGCTCCTCATCCGAACCAGCTGTCAGCTTCTGCTCTGCCCTGGTTTCCCGTGTTTGCAGACTGGGGAGAGCAAAGGGAAGAGCCTGTCCAGCATGCTGCCATTGTTCTCCCGGGCAGAGTGATGGGCAGAGTGGGGATAGGCATTTTGTCTTTGTCTAGAAAACAATGCCAGGCTCTTCCTCTCTCCTGTCCCTCTCTCTCAGAAGTGGTTTTGTTTGTTGGGTGGTGAATACCCTCTTGTGGGTAGAGCACTCTCTCTTTTGTGCCCTCTTTTAATATTTCTGTGGTTTTAATAATATTTCTGTGTTTATTGTCAGTTTTTTAGTAAAATTGTGATTCCAGCTTGAGATCTGTCCTAATATTTCCACTGTTTCTGGAAAGGGGCAGGGGAAGAGGTATAGCTTGAGGGATGTTGAAAACACCAATCACTTGTTTTTAAAATTTTAAAAGTTTAATAGTAATAAAATAGTTATAAAATAGTAATATAATTAGAGTAATAAAAATTTGGACAATTAGGATTTAGGACAATACAAGACAATAAAAACAAAGAGTTATGGACAGTCCGGGTACCTTTTTCTGGGCAAAATAAGCCCGAAAAAGGCCCACATTAATGGAGGTTTAACTCTTAAAAGCAATAGTCCATTGCATAATCATACATCTCATAGATCTTGCATAAATTCCATTCGAACAAAGGATTCTGTCTGGTCAGTGTCAACTTCTTCCTCTTAATCCTGATGGTGTCTCAGGGCTGAGCAAGGCAGGAAGAAGTTGGTTTCTTCTGATAATGGAGCAATAAATTCTTTTTCTCTGAAAGATTTAGGTGTCCTGTGGCTGCTATCTCAATGCGAGTACCTCATTAAAAAATATCCCACATACATAGTTTATATTTTAACTACAAGAACTACATTTACCATACTATTAAAATGTTAATACAGCACTACTAATCAATTCAACATAACACATACAGTAAATATCTGCATAGAGCCATATCATATGCACTTTTCACAAGTGAGGTCAGTTTTACTGCTGTGTTTTAAGCCAGATCAGCAATCATATTTAGTTTTGCCTTAGGGTTTCTTTTTTTGTAAAACCTTATTATGGTATATTTACCTTTTCATACATTTTTACAAATACTTCTTGCATAAGACATGCTATTAATGTCTAAAATTCATATTGTTCCTTTATATTCGACTTTTTTCTTTGTTTTCTTTCTTAAGTGACCTTAAGATAATTAGAAGGAATGAGGATGGGTGAGATATTCTTAGTCAATGCTTTTACTGACACCTTCTAATGTAAACTCCTAGTAGCTGCATTTTATTTTAAGCATAATTTAATAAAATCCAGGTTGTACTTTGTTTATATTTTATATGAAATTGAATTCCCACAATTCTCTATTTTTGATTTTTCAAATATTCCTTGGGAAGGAGGGAGGAGGTGTTGGGTTTTGTTTTTTTTTTTTGGGTATCCAAATATATATTATAGCTAGTCAGTACTAATTCATGACCAACATATGTTGTTGATGCCTAAATATACAGTTAAGTTATATTTAGAAATCTGTACTTGAAAACTAGACCTGGAAATTCCTTCATACTTCATATACGACATTCATTCTATTTCATGTTACACTAAGACTTCACATGGATCAAGGAGCACATTAGTGCCTGTGTGTAGGTTTACATTTCTCCACCTAGTTTCTAGTGTATTTCCTTCACATTATATCTCTTAATTATTTCTTTGTAACCTCTTCCAACTCTTGTTTTTTTCTTGTTGGAGTTGCTGTATCAGGAACTTCTTCCAAATGTTAACTGATCAGAATTCTTAGCATCTAAACACAGTTCTTTTAAAGATGCCTGTCACTGCTTTTATCTGACGAGTTCAGTTTAGTCTTCAAATATCAACTCTGATTTTGATGCTGTCTTGATCTTTGGTACTTTCTGCATTTTCTTGAGATGTTATGCTCAGCTATATCCATACAGTCTTTTATACATATTTGATTTGACCAAAATAAATCTATTACTGTCAATACAATCACTATATGAGGAATGCTAATATGGGCATTCCCAAAATGCCTATTTGCCTATGACTGAGTGATTCACAGTGTTTGCTGTTTAGATAATTAAAGCTGCTGAAGGATGGAGAGAGGTGCAGAGAAAGGTGATTCAATGTTCCAGCAATCTGATTAGTGACACTGCACCAGTTACTCACCAGAAATGCTACCTATGAGTATAATATCCTATTCACCTGAAATGCTTGCCTCTCCAAAAATGCTTTTCCCAAGAGGTGTTGGCAAAGAAAAGAATAAGAAGACAAAAAAAAACTCTGTTGGATTTTGCTTGGGACAGTTAATACCTAAAGATGTGATAGTCAGAGGTTATAAGTGTAATAGAATGGCAAAGAAGTACCAACCCAGGAATATATAATAATATTTATGACATTTTTTGAGAAATGTATATTTACATTCTGGTCCTGAATTCAGAACTAAACATCCATTTTATTCAGTGATGTAGCAGAAACTAAACCAATTATATACTAAACCACTCCAAAAGGAATTGAGCAGTAGTCATTGAGCTAAGGAGCTAGTCTTTCTTTTGTTAATTTCTTCAATATTCCTTGCCTAGAAGGAAGGAAGGCAGGCTTATATGTTTAGAAGGCTTATATATTTAGAAGATTCATATAAGAAGTGAAAACTATGTGCTTGCTATATATTAGGGAAGGGAGGCACCTTAAAAAATGAATGACATTTGAAGTCCAGTCTCCAAAATTTTTGCAGTGTTTTAAAGACTGTATATAGGCAGTAGAAGTTCTTTAGCCTGTAATGTTATTGCAAGAAACAATACCTAATGTGCTTTTTTTTGTTGAATTCAATATACTTTAAGTAGGTCCAGACAATATCAAAGCCCTCTTGGGAATTTCAAATTCTCTGTAGACTCTGTCAGAAGGTAACAGCAGAACTGAAACACATAAATGCTTAGTGACTATTAATTAAATAAAAAGCCCCATGTAAAAATAAAAGTAGCCAAGGTGCCTGCAACTCCTGCTGGTCTGGAACGATAATTCTGACTGAACTGCAGATGCCCCTGGATAACACATTAACATAAATTTGGAATTCTCTTTACAGGGATCTACATTCTACAGAATTGTTTCAGAGGCCTTAATCAATCAGATGCTCAGAACCTTAGCTATCAGGCAAGCGACACAATGTGATGTCATATTTAATATCAAATAAGTGTAATTATTTTGAATCTCTCCTTATTGCCTGGTTTGTGTGGCAGGCTGCAAGAATTTTCAGTTTGTCATAATTTGTACTGTGTAAGATGCTGGACTGCATGACATTTTCTATTAATTCCCAACACAATACCTCCTGTTTGTGTGTATTCCCTTATTATACAAAGGTTGTTTGTCAATTATTTAAAGGACATCTGTTTAAATTAAGAATATGCTTAAAAGAAACAGTACAGTCTTCCAATTCAACAGATCTCCTGTCTAAAGAGTTCATTTTGCCAATGTCACAGGTTGTCTTCAGTTGCCTCCTTGATCTCCTGGATTCCTGCAGGGTCAGAAACGTGTCATTTCTCTGTACTTCATTGTCAGAGAAAAAAAGAGAGAGGAAGAAACACTGTTACACATGATGTATTTTAAACCTTGCATGGAACTTCATAATAACTCTATGCCTTTGTGATTAGATGCTGTATAGTAATCTAATGAAGAATGAGAAAAATCAGTACCTCTACTATCTTATTTGCCTTGTAGCCATTTCTAAGTGTTTTCATCAATTACATCAACTTCATGGATCTGACTTAAAATTTACATAATCAGGAAGACTAGAAAGACATAATACCTAGAGAGTTGTACACAAAAGTGAACTGATAATGAGGATAAGTGGTTGGACAAGAGGCTGATTTGACTAGGCCTCCTCTACTTCTGGTGGGAATATGTTTGTAATTTACACTTGTTCTCCATGTGATGAGTACAACTGGCTGAGGTTTAATTCTGTGCACAAACCACAGGACAAATGTGCATGTAGAAATGCCAATGAGTGTAGGACATTCATGATTACTGGGCAACTAACCAATATGATTAAGCAGAAGCCATTTATTTTTTACATTATGCACTTATTTATGCATTCTAAATCTACTGCACACCTCATCACGCATTTCTTATTGGTGCCTTTGCTTGTCCACATGTTTTGCATGCACTTCTCAGAATATGTGATTGGTTACAGTCCAGGTGCTTTGCTGCCCCTTGTTATCAAGTTCTTGCGGTCTTGAAATTCAGTTTCTCAGCTTCTTCTTTCTTATTTTAGCATAGTTTATGTCTTAGTAACCTTGATGAATTCCAGGGGGCCCTGAGAAAATCCTGATAAGAACAGTTACAAGCTGGATGGCTGGTGCACCCTGTAGTAGAAGTTGTTCAGATACATTGCTACAAATGAGCATTTCTGGAAAACAATGGATTTACTGTGATGCCAGGCACTGACTGCTTAGTTTGAAGATTAACAATTTTTTGTGTTCTCTGCTTTTATGTCAACGCCTTATAAGAACTTTGGTTGTCACCATATGATATATGTGTAAAATATATTCAACTGGATTTCAAAGTTTTACTGCAGTCCTCACCAGAATTTTTGATATATGAAGCTTTACTGGGCATGGCTGTACCCTTCTGGTCATCCAGCTAAGAAAGCCTCATTGCAAGGCAGCTTTATATATAGCAGAGTGATGAATGTAGCAAGGGACATTCAAAAAACTTAAATTTAGGAAAAGCATTTATCTAGTTGGGCAAGAACTTATTGCATTTTTTAGTTTGCTCTTCTTGGATATCATTCTTTTCTCTGCTTTCTTCAGGTTGGGATCTATACTTTTCTTTTCACTGGAAAATGGCCAGTCAAAAATGTTTTGGGTGCCAAAGTATTTAACATTTATGTCAGCATAAATATTGGTAGTGACAGGTTAGACTAAACTGTGAATGTAATCATTGGACTCTCACATCAGGACAAAACCAAGAAAGATGAATGAATTAATATTGTAAGGTAGGACTAAGCATGATATCTCCACAGTCACAGCAATGACAATCATTTGTTTGGGATCTCTTTGGAACAAAGGGTGCAGCATTCTGCATATAAGTTTAATTCATATACATTGATTGCTATAAATGAAGACTGATTTGATTTATTTCAGGAGTATTGCAGCATAAAACAGCCTTATAGTAAATATGAGACTATTTTGAGGAAAACTGGAAAACTGAATTCACATACACAAAAAAAAGAAAAAACCTTGCTTGCGATTTCTCTTTTTAAATTTTTTTTGGTTTTTTAAACTTATGTAAACCTTGGAATGAAATTCTGATTTAATAGATATTGCAAAAGAGGAGATGAATAACACAGTCATCCTCAGAAGTATTTATTTAAAAGTTGACTTAAAAGGGGGAAAGTGAAAAACCCACGGTCACCAGTGATGAGTGATGGGATGGTGTGCCAGAACTTGAGGAAATGAGCACTAATGGGATCTCTCAGCCTGCTTCATGAGGTGTCAGTGCCAACGTACCACACCTGAAATGTTTCTACACTATTGCACGTAGCATGAGGAACAAGCAGGAGGAGCTTCAGGCTTTGTCCCAGTCCCAGAGATTTGACATTACTGGTATAAGCAAAACCTGGTGGGATGAGTCCTCTGTCTGGAGTCCCATGTTGGATGGTTACAGATTCTTCAGGAGGGACAGGCAGTGGAGCAGAGGCTGGGGGTTGTCACTGTGTGTAATAGAAATGTTCAAATGTATGGAGCTCACAGTTGGGAATGGCACAATTGAGAGTCTCTGTGGGAGAATCAAGGGGCAAACAAATAATGCAGATATCATTGTAGGGGTCTGCTGTAGACCTCCCAGCCAGGACAATGATGCTGATGAATTTATTCTTTGATGGACTAAGGGACACTTCCAGGTCAACTGCCCTTGTCCTTACGGAGACTTTAACTTGCCAGAAACTAACTGAGAGCATCACACAGCTGGTACAACCTGCACCAGAAGATTTCTAAAATATCTGGATGACAGCTTTATGGAACAGGTCCTAAAGAAGCCTGCTTGGAAATATGCCCTCCTTGATCTGCTGCTGGTGAACAGAGTGGATCTCATGAATGAGTGGAGACTGGCAGCTGCCTCAGCCACAATGACCATGAAGCCTGACAGAGCTGAAGAAATGTTTGGACAGTGCTCTCAAGCACATGGTATAACTCTTGGGGAGGGGTCCTGTGCAGGGTTAAGGGTTGTGCTTAATAATCCTTGTGAATCTCTTCCAACTTGCATATTCCATGATTCTGTAATTAGCCAATTATTATTTGAAACTTTAAAAAATGTTTCTATACATTAAATGTGCAGTATTAACAGTTTTGGAAAAGAAAAAAGTGTTAAAGCTATAACTGGTTGGCATTGTGCAACATCAACCTTGCACCTAACTTAATGTCAGATTTCAGGTGACTCATATGAAGACTTAAAAGTTATGTCTCTTCCAGTAAGTAAAAGGCCCTATGATTATATTCTCTTCCAGAGTAAAAAACAGGCATCTTCCTTCATGCTGCCTATGCTTTGGCCCATTATTCTCCTGAGCATTATTCTCAGGCACTGTCTAGGAGTTTGAGGTTTGGTGTGGGATAAGTCATGCAAGTGGGAGCCCTAACAATTAAACCATAGGAGGAGTTGTTCAGCAGTCTCTGAGCTAGTACAGCACCTCAGTCAGCTGAATTCATTAAAATTAGGGAATATTCTGAGATGGAAGGGACCCACTAGAATTTTGAGTCCAACTCTTAAGAGAATGGCCTACGCAGGGATTGAGGGATTGAATCCACAGCCTTGTCTTTATTATCATCATGCTCTAATCAACTGAATTAATTACTCTGAATGTCAGCTCTAAAGCCCCTTTGAAGAAAGGAAGAAATTAGTGATTAAATATCTTTGGCAGAGTTCTTGTTATATACATAAAATGTTACAAAATTCAGTTCTTCTAAATATTAACATAAGGGAAACCAAAATAATCTTCCTGGGTTGCAACCCAAATGTATTTTCCCCCAGAACACTGTGTATTTTTTCATCTTACTTTTCTTCTCTTACTGCTGTTTGCATTGCTCTCACATTCAAACATATCCATATCCATTATTTTTATAACATTCTACTGAAAACAGTTTATATTCCATATGTTTAGTTTTTGATGTCCTTCACACTCTTCACCTTTTATGTGATGGCAGCCATTGTTTCAGCTACCCATTTATACAAAGAAGCCTAATCACTTCTTAAATATATCTTCAGCATAGGACAGATTGCACATTCTCCAGTTTCAAAAAGCATTGTGATTTCTTATAGCTCAGAGATACTCCTGCTGCTAGAAACCAAATTCTTTGTCATAATACATAGTTGAATGTGGACATCTCCTATGGTTGATGTCTTTGAAAATTGCATTTCCTGCTGAGACAAGTCACTCTTTTTACTAAAAATGTCTTTTATGTGATGAAGTTTTCTTAAAAGCATCGAAGCATTTCCCAGAAGCAAGTGTTTAAAAGCAGAATGCAATAAAAAAAGGAGAATTTGAGCTGGCAAATTTCGCTACCGTAAAAAAAGTCTGAGCTCTGGGACCACACATTCTGGAATATTAAAAAGACTTAATCAAGGCAAACCAGCTGTAAATCAAGGTTGTAACTCTGCAGAAACATAGGGAGGCAGAAAAAGAAAAACAAATGAAAGCACTATACAAATCATAAACAAAACACTACCCTTTGTTTAAAATCAGTTCAGAGTAGGTGAATAAAATAAGATTATACAGGACCATTCACTAAAGAATTTTTCTAAATCTGCAGGTTTTGTCTTTAATAAAAAGAAGAAAATCAAAGTGCCATAATTGCTTCTAGGATAGTATAAAATTTTATCAACCAGCTAATCAAATTTAGATAATTCCTATTGCAACAGCTGTATCAAGAACAAAGGATTATCACTACAAAGAATTTCCTAACATCTAAGAAAATGCAGACAGTCCTTTTGAGAGGAAGCATTAGTGCAGTGACTGTGATGAAGCCCAGTGATCAAATGTCAGGGAGGGAGGCCGTTGTAATCTAATGATCCTTGATCCATAATATTCCAGAGAGCAACATAGGAAAAGTGTTTGCAGGATATTTCACCATTAACAGACTGTACAATTTGACTGCATAAAGGAAATTTAGATTTTCTGGGAAGATTATATGGTAACTTGTAGCTGCCACAAGAACACATTTCTCTCCTTGTGGATCCTACCATAAGTCAGAAGATGCATAACTTACAAACTGAGGCTGTTCTAACACTTGTGTCAGAACATTGTGACCCAGTCCAAATTCTCCATCTAAAATTCAGGAAAATAATGTGTCCACTATTCTAACAGGGAAGTTTTGCCAAGGCTAAAATTTAAAACATTTTTACTCAAGCCTCTAAGCTTATGAAAAATCTTAAAGAATACCTGAATGAAAGAATTGATAACAGATTTTTTGCATGATTCCAGGTTTGAACCTTTGAGTTTATATGTGAGTATTCATTTAAGACTTTTTCTGAATCTAAGAAAACTGTACATTTATCTAAAAAATAGAATAGAATCATTTCAGTTGGAAGTGACCACAATGATTTTCTAGTCCTTCTACCTGACCGTTTCAGTACTGACCAAAAGTTAAAGCATGCTATTATGGAGGTTGTGCAAATGCCTTTTGAGAACTAAGAGGCACTGATCACCTCTCTGTGATGCCATTCCCAGTATTTAATGATCATCTCAGTAAAGAAAGGTTTTCTCGTATCAAGTCTGAACCAAATCAAAGCTTCTCTGATGCAGCTTTGAACCATTCCCACACACCTGTCTCTGGAAATCAGGGAAAAGTTGTCAGCCTCTCCCTCTCCATTTTACCTCCTCAGGAAGCTGTGGCAAATGATGAGCTCATCCTTCATCTTCCTTTCCTTTAAACCAGACAAGCCCAAAGTCCTCAGCTGCTCCTGACAGGATATGCCTACCAGCCCTTTCTCCAGCTTGGTTGCCTTTATCTGGACGCGTTCAAGGACCTTTACATCCTTTTTAAATACCATTCAAACAATGGAAAGACAGTTATTAAAAGGTGACACTTTTGTCTAAAGACTTGTAGACCCATATGAAACTCCCCTGCACAAGAAATCCAGTACAAAACCATACAATTATTCAGTTTTATTAATATTCACTGCATAAGCTGCAGAAGTTAGTAGATGCATTTGGAATCTAAAAATATTTTTTAGACAAATATATGGAAACTGTTTCTTTCATAGGACATATCTCTTTATTAACTGATTTTTCTAGACTACCAATATACTTATAATTCTACCAACAGCTGTGGAATATGAAGCCTTAAGACTCAACAGTCAAGAGATCTGAATTATGAAATTAGTAGATTTCCACTATGTTGTTTCCCTGTATAAGTTTATTTCATTCCTCTGGAGGCTTTCAATTAAAAATGGGTTGGTAGTATTGTCTGAGTTTTTCCTATGTGCAGTGTCAGATAATAAACTCAAAGGTTGGGTATTTATCCATAGAATAAGAATTGCAGTTTGGATTAAAGGGTTGACTGCAATTTATCACCCACAATATCTCATCTATACTCTGACAGGAAATTACTCTTAGGAGACTATGTAGCTGGTCTTGTATGACAACACTTTCCCAACTGTGTTGTAAGAAAATGGAGGTTATCATTGATTTATGGTATTGGTATACATGGATGACAGATTTATTTCTTTTATTATTTGAATTTCAAAGAGTAGAAATTATAAAATTAAGGCATACTAGTTAGCAACAAAGAATTGCTACAAAATGTTGTTTCTCTATTCCTTCAGCCTTTTCCAGATATGGCTGGCAACCCCTCTTCCCTAGAACAAGAGCATTCGCAAGAAGAAGCAGCAGCTGGTGGAACTTGGAGAGGTTTGTTATGATTTGGCATTTTCCTTCCAGAGGCATCCGGTTGCCTTTTTTCCAAGTTCTTGCCCTCCCATTCTTCACTTGGATAGACATTATGGAATAAGTATTAAAAGGACATAAGTTTAGGAATAAAATGAAAATTGACATAAGTTTAGGAATAAGATAAATATTTGTATCTTTACAGTTTAAAAATGCACTTCATAACATGAAAAACCTAAAAATCTAATCCAGTTGTTTTAAAAGAGTAGTGATGCTTATTCAAATTTACTTTATGTAGATATTGTTATTTACCATTATAATACCTCAAAATAAACCCCAAGTTTTAAAAGCTACCTTTCTTCATTTGAACAAAATTGTTTAAATTTATGACATTTTCACTCACCAAGGTTAACAAATGTATACCTATCAGAAAGCAAGATTAGAAATACGGAGATGTATTAACAATGCACTTTTGATGGAAAGTCATTGCTTGTTGTATCAATAATAAAATGTAATTTAAATTAATGTTTAAAATTATTCAACACTTAGGGATACAAAGAAAGGTGTATAAAACCTACATTTTAATGTAAATTAAATAGCAATGTTACAGCTACTATGCTCACACAAATTTATTAAGCTTGATATCTCATTTTTTTTAAATCATGACTGTCATAAGGAGATTTTGTACATATTAGAAAAACCTTAAATATTTTAATTATACCTTTCTTATATTGTCTGTTAACACACATGAACTTTGGAAATTTAATTAATCTTCTTAACTCCTTCCAATGATCCTCTACTGAATTTTGCTGCTTAAAGTGAATCTTTAAATTAAAGTTCTACTTTTTAAACACACATGTATACCTGCTGGTTTCTTGTGATATTTTCAGTAATATTGATTCCATTTCAGAAACAAATATACTCTTGTTTGAAATACATCCCTGTTGTTTTCATTTTAATAATATACTGATATAATAGTCTTAATAGTGTATATATTGTTATTTCAAACTGATTTTTTCTTATGTGATTTCATCACTTTCATTTGTTTTTAATATGGAACATGTGAACAATAAAATTTTACAGTTTTAAAGCATGTTCCACCTTATCTTTTTCTCATTGGTTATCTTATTGCTTAATCTCTTTAAAAATTTGTTCTAAGTCCTTGACACAAAGCACTTTTCTTAACATTATGATTTTTCTGTTACATCATTTCCATGATCTGTGCATTCTTGTATTTTTGTACTTGACTTCAGTCAGTAACTAAATCTCTTTTAAATAGAGCAGAAATTCCTCATTCTTACTACATTCAAATCCAGGAAATATGTATGAAGTTATGCAAATAACGGGTTTCAATTCTGAGTGGATTAATTTTAAAAATAGTATGTCCCATTTTTGGGACTCTTTACATTTTTTCCAAAGTATTTATATCAAGTAATGCTTTAGAAAATCCCTTTTTCGATTTGTTTTCTTCTCTTGGATTTACTATAAATGTACATATGCTTTGAAGAAGAAATCAGTTCCTCTAAGTCTTGCTTCTGAATCCTATATTCCTTCATAAAGAAAACATGGAACCCAAGAGACGTCTATGTGTAAATCATGTTAATCTTTTCAAAGCAACTACAGAATACAGGTTCTAATCTAATGCTTGAGCTTGAGATTTTTTTTTTCACAATACATTCACCTTCTTTATGTCTTAGGGGACATAAAGCAAGACATAAAATATATGATGGTACAGTCAAGTTATAAAGACTGCTTGGATACTGGAAATGGTAATTTCTCCTCAAGTCTCTTTATGATTGTTTCCCATGAGACATCTCTCAGCTCTGAGGGACATAGCACAGAGAACATCCAGAAGATCTAGGTTACAAAGAAAACCCCTACTTCTAGTTCTGAGCAGAAAAAAGTCCCAAATCTCTTAGAAACATACACTCATTTTTGACACACAGTTGGAGTGATTTGTAATACTGTCTGAAGAGTTGGTCTGAACCAAATCGATTGATTTAGATATGGTCAGGATAATGGGCGACTCCTAATTGAAATGTCTTTTTAGCAATGATGAGAGCTGAATCTTCAGTAATGGTCAGCCTTGACCTTAAACACCTAACAATAATGTATTTGTTGTAGTACATTTATAAATTTAATTTCCCCTCTTGATAAGGTGAAGTTCATCACAGAAGTCATCCCTATCTTTTCATTCACTCTTATGGCAGGAGTGGGGTGGTAAAGAGGGATTTCCCAGTGCCAAATCCCACAGTGCTCAACAGACACTCTATGGTGTGATTGTTAACATTTCTGGAAAAATAAATCATTTAAAAGGGAAAAGGATGTTTGAAACTATGTGAGATTGCAGAATACACTGAAAACTAACCCCCCCCCCATGATTGCTACATGTCATACAAGACAGTAAACAAAACAGTAATGACAAGATAATCACATCCTAAAACTGCAGAACAAAGAACACTTAAGCATGTTCTGAGGGCGTTCCTCAAGGGCTGCCATTGGGCCAGCGCTGTTTAATATCTTGGTGGCATGGAAAGTGGGATCCAGTGCACCCTCAGCAAGTTTGGCAACAACACCAAGCTGTGGGGTGTCGTCGGCACTGGAGGGAAGGGATGCCATCCAGAGGGCCCTGGACAGGCTTGAGAGATGGGCCTGTGCAATTCTTATGATGCTTAACAAGGCCAAGTGCAAGATTCTGAAGATTCTGCAGCTGAGCTGGGACAATCAAAAAAAAAATACAGGCTGGACAGAGAGTGGATTGAGACCAGCCCTGAGGAAAAGGATATGGGTGTCCTTATAAAGAAGTAAAAATGTCCTCACCATTTTGAAGTATGTACCTATCTTCTATAACTTAAATATGTATTTCACATAATGCATTAAGTAACTAAGGCACTGTTATTCATAGTTTATAACTGAAGGAGAAAAGAACGATTGAGGAAAATGTAGAAGGATATTAAATATCATAAAACTTACTAGTTTCTAGAGCAAAAGAAGAAAAAGAATGAAAACTATGATAAAGTTAGAATAGCACCTCAATGGTAATGCTATATAATTGCTTTTTATTCCTTCCATCAGCAGTGAAGGTCCAAAACATTGATCAAAGCTGATGACTAACACATAATGCTCAGGCTGCAGCACATTGTTACAAGTTCTCACCCTTGTAATAATTGTGGTATGAGCCAGCATAAAGATGAATACTTTTTCTTAAATGTTTTTTCAGTTCAGGCAGACAGGATTAAAATGTCTGGCAGGAATGAGCTGTATTAGAGCATCAGTGTCAATAGATACATCATGGGCAGTTGCCTGAAATGGAGAAAAATGCTCTGGACATTTTACATTACTACACAATGTAAATGCATAACTCAATGTCAGACTCCTGCTCCACAAAGAACCCATGTAAACCCTCAAGTGACAAATTGCAAACTGAAGCTATTTAAATTAAACACATTAGCTGATGACATCATATGCTTACGATTTTGCCTATTGTGATTTAATATGATTTGACATCAGTAAATTTGTATGGTGCTATTGAGATCAAGTAGGTTAAGAATTTCAAAAAATTTGTAAAGATGAGGATCCATTGGAACCAAAACTGACACAAGAATGTGTGCTACAATTAAAAAGAGAAATATGATTAACAGGTAGAGGTGATGGGTTTTTATACTGGTTGATATATTTGCATTTGCAAATATGATTTTTAAACTAAAATCATTAACACTCTAAAAATAGATTTTAAAGTAAAAACCAGCTAAAATTTTTAGACAATTAGGATTAATTCTTTAATGGGTGATAGATTTTAAATTTTCAAACTATTTATTCACATAATTGATGAATAAACAACTGGTTATGGCTGGTTATGGCTACTTAAACTTCAAAATGATTTCTAATTCAATTATAGGTCAGACTAGTTTCATTTAAACACGCCATTTTTTTTCCTTCAGATTTATTACAAATAGCTAATTATAATACAATATGGTATTAAGAGATTCTCATTATAGTTCTGGGGAATGTTTTTAATTTATTTTGCAAACATAATATGGATTTGTAACTTGCTGGAATTTCAAACTCTGAGTCAGGAAATCATAGAGTACCTCAGAGAACCTATTCTCTAAACCATGTAGAATACAACATCTAGTATAATAACTGATTTTTTTTTGTAAGGAGGTACACTTTGGGGGGAAAAATTTAAATAACCCATCAAGATTATATTTTAGCATAAACATGGTATCTGCTTTCCAGAATTCAGAAAAAAATGGGAGGGTTTTAAGAAAGTGAATTTAAAGTTGTTTAACTAGAATTTAACAATTTTAACAAAGAAAATAAGGCTCACACTGAACCCTAGAGAAATAGCTAGTCAGAAAAAACTCCCTCTGCCTTATATACTTCCAAATGCTCTAGACATATCTTACTATTTCTATTTGCATGTACAAATATTCATCATGAGCAAAAATTTGGTGGATACTTTTACTTACAAGTAGTTCACAGGAATTTAATTACTTGAGTTTAAATATATTTAATTTCTTTGCAGTGCGACTTTCCCAGAATATTTTTTTTGTAAAGTGTACAGAGATAATTTTAGTATTACCTTTTCTAAATTAAAGAATGATCATTATACTCTCACTTTCATTAATTAATAGTTTTCCTGAAAGGTGGAATTTAACTACATTGAGTATAATAGGAATGCTCAATGTAGTGGTTTTTTCTCAGTGCTAAAGGAATAAAATGATGATATATGTTTGCTTCTGAAGCACTGGGTCAAAGACAAAACTCATTTTTGCACAGAGCTCTGCAAATTCATTTTTTACTCTCAATTAACATCTGCATCAGGTCAGATAACAAAAAACCGACTATGAAATGAGTTAACTAATTTCTAGTACATAGATATTTCTGCCTTAAAAAGCCAAATTCACATCATGTGTAGTGAAACAAAAAATTTAGGGACTACAAGTCCGATATTTTTCATTATTTAATTTATTTCCTTTTCATTTTTCCCCACTCTTTACTTCACTTATTCTCTTTTTATCTCTCTCTTTCTATACTTTTTGCAGGGTCATGGGATCATTAAGCATCTACTTGATGCTTTTTCTACTCCAAAATTTGTGTTTGGTCAGTTCCTGAGGAGTTCACATTTCTGTACAGGATTTTGGTGAAGTAATGTGTCAGTCTTCTGTGACCCAGTTGCAACCCACCAGAAAATGCAGACACTGAAGATGTTCTGCCCAAATCTAACTCTTCCAGATATAAGAGTCCAGTGATGTTAAATGTACATGGCTGCTTTGTTCTCTAACCACATTCACTGTGTCTAAACTTGAAGACCTAAGAAAGCTCTCAAGAGCCTGGTCTCAGGCTCAGGTTGTGACATTTTTATTCTTTTTTTTCTCCTCTTTTAGTCATGCAATAGCACAGAATGCAGCCAAGAACACAAGATACATAAATCTGAAGTTTACTTCTAGGTGATTTTCTTAGGAACAAATACTTTTTTGTGCGACAGCAGTGATAAAATCCAAAGGGTTAACTGAAAATAATGTGTGATGCAAGGCAAATCCACCCATAAACAGGATATATGTAGCAATAGAAAAAGAGATTCAATGTGCCAAAAAGTGTTTTGTTATAGTCATGACACACTTTTTTTTTTAGATTTATTTCATTTGCCTATGCTCCTATACAAATAAAGCTAACATTTCACTTGGGCCTTCAGGCTGAATCACACTGACAAAAAGCAGAAGGCTGCTGCCCTTTCATTGCCATCCACAAATATTTGTCTCAAAATATTACTGCCATTCACAGTAGTTAGTTAGGGCATTTTTCAGATGCAGTTGTAGCTGAAAATGCAACAAAGAGAGAGAGAGCTTATTGTTGCTGTAAAGGGAGCTGACTTGAATTGCTGTTTGGAATGCTTTATCAAGAGAAGTGTTTTGCTTTAATTGGTAGCTCATATAGTCTTTAAGAAAATTGCTCGAGTTTACAAGTCATGTAGCTTACATGATGAAAGGAAAATGAATAAGTATGTGAATTTGTTTTAAAATGAATTATAGACATGGTACTTGCTCCTTGCAGATGGATTTGTTGTTTTGAAGTGATTAACAGAATTAGAAATCTGCATCCTGCGTCACTATACTGAGCTGGACACAAACTACCTACAAGATTTTCTTAACCCTAGTCATTCTTCCTAGTAGAAGTGAAATTCACCTACCAAAATAGAAATAAATCCCCATAAAATTTGAACATTTACACTCAATGTCATAAATCTATTTAGTAAGACTTGACATATATATGTGAATTGCCCATCTTTCTGCAGAATGAATGGATTGGATTCAATATGTTGATTACAAAGTGATTTAATGGTAAGCTGGTTTCTCAAAATACATATATAAATAGACAGTAACAACACTTTAAATTGCAAATTGATGGAATTGTTTGCTGTTTGAAAACAATGGTCATAGAAACACAGAACCTGCTCAGGCAGGGCCCCCTGGAGTGCATGACTCAGGATTTTGTCCAGGGGACTTTTTATGTCTCCAGGAAAGGAGACTCCACAACCTCTCTGGGAAATATCTTCCAGTGCCTTGCTACTCTCATAGCAAAGAATTTCTTCCTAACATTGAATCTAAACTCACTGTTTTTCCATTTGAAGCCATCCCCTATTGGCCAATCTCTATATGCCATTGTTCAAAGTCCCTCTCCATCTTTCTTGTAGACTTCCTTTAGGTACTGGAAGTCTGGTACATCATCTATTGCCTTTCAAATTAAAGTTAATCAATCAAAGAACATTTTTTAAAGTATCAGCCTTTCAAAACTCAAGCATATCGACACCATGATTAGGAAGAGTAATATAGCTGACATTTATGATTACAGAGAAAAGCAATTCAGTAGAACAAAGTCAGTCAGTGAGGCAGACAGGAAGAGCAGCAAGGAGTTCTGTGGCTGAGTGTTGGAATGCGTCAGGAGGAGTGTGGCCACAAGGCTGAGGGAGGTTACACTCCCCCTCTATTCTACCCTGGTAAGACTGCATCAAAAACACTGTTTCCAGTTTTGGGATGCCCAGTTCAAGATAGAAAAGGAGCTACTGGACAAAGAGCACAGAGGATCATTTAGTACATCTGTAACTGGGTTCCAAGTCAGCCAGTGTTCTTAGCCAAAACTTCTGCCACCTCCTCCTTAACATTGGCTTATAAAACAACAAAGAAGTTTAAATTTTTAAAGCCTATGTTTTAGAAACTCAGTGGGAATAAAATATTTTGTAAATGTCACTTCCTTTCTTTCTTCACAAAGTATGTGCCTCAGGTCTCACTGTCAGACCAACATCTTCTGGTGAATTCCTAGACTGGAACATCATTCCCAAGCACAAGGATCTCTGTCTATGACTGTCTCTGGGGTGAAAAGGGATTACTAGAATCAATGTCTTGTCAAACATATGTGTGTCAGTCAGCAGAACTAAGAGAACAGCTAGTCTCAATGCTCCTCTGGAATACCAATTTAAGGCATCTTTGATGGGAAAAAATCTTACTTTTTGAAGGAAAAAAATTCTGTACCATCTCAACAAGGGTTGCCTGTTGAGATGGTACAGTTATTGCTTTGGTTTCACTTTTTCAATCAACTATACAATTTGCATTTTTCTAAGGTGAATTTATTTTATCTGTCCATGTTTTTAATGTGACACACATGTTTGTGTGTTTGTAATGTGACACAATATTGACTCTATGACTCAATAATATTTGTATTGGTATTTACAATACTGTATAGTATATTCTAAATGATACTACTAAAGTAAAACTTTTTCATCTAAATCTAGACAAGATTTTTTGACTTTACCAAACAAAAGTGTTTTGTCAAGACAAAATGTCATATACAAGTATTGAAATTTCACATTTTTATTCCAATTTGTGATACAGAGAAGGAGAAATTTCATCCAGCTCCAAGAAGATTTTAGAATAATATTTATATTTATTAATATGCCTTCTTGAGTAATATTTTAATAAGCTCATTGATGTATTTGATCTGTGCTAATGACCTGTTTAACACAAAACTCATCTATCATTTGTTCAACTAACATTCTCTTTTACCTACCTTTTTAATTTCAGTGTCTATGAAGAGAAGTTGCTATTTATGCTTTACACTGACTCTTCTCTGTAGCTGTTTCTTTAAGAAAAAAAATTACCCACTGTCATCACTATCACTGCAAGACAGCTATTGCTCTCTGAGCAGTAGCTCAGTTTTTTCTTACAGCTGCAATTCACAGCAAAAAGTTAATCATATCCCACATAAGTAACTTCCACTAAAGAAAAAACTTCCGTTCTTCTCCCTGGAAGTTCAGTTTACTTCTCCGCTTATTTTTATTGTCCTACTATGCTAATATTATTTCAGGACTAATTTCTAGCAATTTGTCAAAATTCACTCATAACTCATGAGAACTGATTTTTCAGTTTATAGCTGATTTTACAGGGTTCTGTGGTCTCTCAGGAGTAATTCAGAGAAATTAGCCTCTGTCCTATCTGGTTAATTGCTTCATCAACCTTGCAAATTTATGTAAAGAAAACAAAAAAAAAAAAAAGCTGTAAAAAGACACAACAGAAAACAAATATCAAAGAAAGAAACTAAACAAGTAGTTTTTCATCTTCCAACCAGTATGTCTGTGAATGACAGATGATGTTTTTATCATTGTTGAAGGGAAACACGTTTCAAAAAAAATAAAGTAGCATTGTTATTTATAGTTATTTATTGAACAATGGAATTTTGATGAGTTTTAATTAGTAACTGCTATAAATACAAATTAACAGAATTTTTATTTTAATTTGCACAATATAAAGCTTTCAGTGCTTTTTTTATTGCCTTATACTCTGAATTGCTGTTTCACAGCAATGGGACACAGTTTCAATGTGATAGTAGGCATTTCTTCTAATAAGTCATCTAGTCAAAATAAAAATTACTGAGTAAGGAGCTAGACATGGAGGACTCTTGCATAAAACTATGGAAAATGCCATCTGATTGTGCCTGCCGCCAGCATCACACAAAGTACACATAGAAGTTTACTGTTCTTTATATTCAAATCCAGTACACAATTGCATAAATGCATCATGTGATGAGTGGGCAGCTCACAGGTTGGGCACAATGGATTACAGTGAATGGGGTGACATCAGAGTGGTGACCTGTCACGAGTGGAATTCCACAGAGCTCCATCTTAGGGTTTCAAGATGAAAATTTTCTGGATCCTGCAGAAAACATAAGGGGAAAAGTAGCCGCCCCATCTGACCAGGGCCTAAGCTAGTAAGACAGGAAAGGCAGAAACTAGGGAAGTTTTGGTAGTATCAGGAGCTGAATATAAGCCAAAGAAGCCGATAAAATAGTGGAACAGATGCAGCTGGCTCACCAAGGGTTTGGTGTTTAAGGCCAACATTAAACCAAGTGTGTAAAATCAGTAAAACTGGAATGAATGGCAAAAAAGTTTAATGTAGGTAAATTGTTTATCCATGAGGAAGAAAGAGGGCAAAAAACCCAACTATAAGGTGAAATAAAACCTGTGAGTGGGGCTGTTGGAGGTCCCTGGTGAGCAACCCTGATCTGACCAGCAAAGCCTGGAGCTGAACAACAAACCTGTTCTGATGGGAACACAGGTATCTGACTTGATTTTGCAGTTAGGAGACACACAGTTTTCTACACAATATTGGTGAGGGAGCATCACACTTCACACTCATTTAATGAACTCAGAGAGAAACATTTACACCAGATGAAACACTCACCTTGATAGCTATTTACTAAAAGAACCTCTCTTTTTGTTTTGCGGTAAAGTTATCTTCTCTGAGTTATTCTCTAAGCTTTGTGGCATATCATCCTTGGGGATCTCCACTGGGCCTTCATCCATTATAGGAGTCACATTATGTTCCTAAGGGTTTAGTCCATCACAGCCTGTGCCATCAAACACAGGGCTGCCCGTCAGGTACCTCTGTACAGCACCGATGACATGATTTACATAAATTGTTATCATTTTTTCTGGTTCTTGACCCTTTTTTTACCACCCATACAGCCTCATATAAAGAACCTGCCCTTATTTTTTTTATATTTTTTTCTCTTTCAATCCCAGCACTGCTATATCCATATTCTATTTGGTATTTTTGCTGTTACCACATGGGTGACAGTGGTGTGCAGCATTACTGTCAGTTATCCTGGCAGAGCTGGCCTTGGGCAAACACAATCCCAGCACGACTCAGTACTCCCTGAAAGGATCTGTGAGGCTCAGGCCCTTCCTATTTCTGTCTTTAAACACTCTTGAGCTTCATCTCTACTTCGTGGCACTATCTTTAACACCTGGCTGCTTCTCAGACTGCTATTTGTCATGTCTGGTGATTTTTCTGGTACTTTATCACATCCTGCTTAGTTAACTTCAGCCCAAGGTCAGGTCAGCAATCCAGTCTCATGCATGCAACCCTGACAAACATTTCAAGAGTTGCAGTAGGCTGACTCTGCACAGCAGCTAAGCACCCACACAGCCACTCACTCATTTTCCCCCACTTCTGATTGAGGAGTGAATAGGAAGACTGAAACCAAGAAAACTGAGGTTTCTTTGGGTTGAGGTAAAGACAGTTTGGTAAACAAAAGAAATCACCCCCAGATCCCTGCCCCCCCCCCAAAAAAAAACCAAACCAAAACCAAACAACCAAACCCCCCAACCAAACAAAACCAAAACACAAAAGTGATCCAAAGGAAGTAATCTTTGCCATTAGAAGATTGATGTACAATAAGTCTCTGAAATGCAGCTACATTGAATGATCCCTGCTTTTTTTTTTTTTTTTCTTTTTTATTTATTGCTGAGCATGACCTCATGTAGCCTGGAACATCCTTTTGGCTGTTTAGGATGGGATGTCCCTTCTGTGTCCCTTCCCACTCCTTCTTGTCCAGTCCTGGCCTTTTCACTTGGTACAGAGTCAAGAGTGAGAAACAGAGAAAACCTTGACATTATAATGCTCAGTAATAGTGACAAAACAGTCGCATTAGCAACACTGTTCCCCTCACAAATCCAAAACCCTGCACCCTACAGGCTGCCATAAAGAAAATTATCTCCATCCCAGACACCATATTATTGTTTAAAGAGTGCTGTTTAAACATAACAAAAGTGACAGAAGCCATTGAGAGCAGAGAATAAATTTAAAAAATTAATTTTTGTTTCATTTTTTAGGCCTTTCTAAAATTGCTTATAGAAAAAGTAGACTTAGGAGAAAATTAAGCCTTTAGGAACAGAAAGTGTTGAGACCTTTGTACAATGAAGTTCACCAATGTTTTGAGGGTTTTATAAAACTAACCTGTTCAAAGGCTGTTGTCTGGCTGTCAGCATAAATTATGATTTAGGCATTTCCCCCTACAACTATAGAAGCAAGAATGAAATAGTCTGATTCATATCAGAGAATTCTAAATAATATTATTAATGTTTGTTATTCCTTATTTTAAAATAATTCTGTTTTAAACCTGATAGATTTGCCTATATCAATGATAGTATAGGAACAGCAAATGGACAAAAAAAACCCTTCTAAATTTCTTTTATTACTGGTATTATGTTATTTTGTAGCATCTGAAAAGTTTTTAAGCTGACAACATCACAGTTGCTAAGAAAAAGGAAACTGAATTCCTTGGAAATCTGCTGCCACAGCTGCTGGTCTGTGGACCTTCTGTGCAATATATCCTGGTGCACAGAACTATGTTCAGTATGGCTCAAAGGAACATCTTTCAGAAAAAGCATTTAGTTCTCCTGTTTGTATAAAAGACTTCTCAGAGCTCCTTTCCTCTGTAACTCACAGCCATTCTTCAGTTGCAGCTTAAACCTTTTAATATATTACAGTAATGATGGTTCTCTGAATGCACACAACTGAATCGGGCCCCTTACAGCTCACACTTCACATGCATTAATCATAAAAAATAATATATTTCCAGGCAGTGCTGTTTGAGAAGAAGGCTATTTTGTCATGGTTTAATCACTTGTCACTAAAACCTGGACTGAAAATTGACAGTGTTATTCCACTAGAACATTTCTAAGGCCTAGAGCACAGCCCTGTTCTTATATGCTCTTAGAACAGCCCAATGATTTCACACACTTTTTGTAAAGAGAGAAGATTGTACTTAAAAGTCATGCTTTTTAAAACTCACTGTGGTAACTATTTGGATCTGTTCCTAAACAAGAAGAAAGTGGATTAACTAGGCTGATTGGAAAAACATAAATGGCAAAGTTTCCTCTATGGTCTGAATCTCTTGTGTGTTCAGGTTCATATCTACTAGCTTAGTGATCAACATCAACATCCTTCTTGCTTTGTCAGTATTGTGGTGTCAATATATGTGTAGGTAAGTGAATTGTATTCTATTCTGGTCATATAAACAACAGGACTCAACTAAACATTTACTGGTGTATTTATTGTTGGTAGAATCATTGGAACAAAATTAATCTTGACTTTCAGACTCCAGTTTACACTCATCACTCAGATCTCTGAAAGGTATTAGGTAGATCTATTGTTTTGCACAGGCCAAGTCTGTTGCTCCTTGCACAGCCTTTTATGTGATTTGTGCTTCACTCCATTTTATTATAGAATTAAAGAATATCCTGAATTGGAAGGGACCCACAAGGATCATTGAAGTTCATCTTCTGGCCCTCCACAGCACCACATCAAGAATCACACCAAATGCCAGACAGCAGTGTCCAAATGTTTCTTGAATTCTGTCAGGCTTGATGCTGTGACCACCTCCCTGGGGAGTCTGTTCTAGTGCCCAGCCACCTTCTGGGTGAAAACCCTTTTCAG
The DNA here is from genome assembly GCF_037042795.1 of Molothrus aeneus. NCBI lineage: Eukaryota > Metazoa > Chordata > Aves > Passeriformes > Icteridae > Molothrus > Molothrus aeneus. Next base: position 138,652,909 of record NC_089646.1, on the reverse strand, counting down.
AATATCTGATCTAAATCTCCCCTCACTCAGCTTCAGAGTGCTCCCTCAGGTCCAGTTGCTGGTCACCACATAAAAGAGATCAGTGCCTGCCTCCCTTCTTCCCATCATGAGGAAGTTGTAACTGCAATGAGTTTTCCACTCAGTCTCTTCTCCGGGCTGAACAATCCAAGTGACCTCAGCCAATCCTTGTATGGCAAACCAGGGCTAAAAAGAGATGCAGGATCAGCCTTCTGGAATGCTCTTCCTAATGCAGCTCAGGATACCACTGCCTTCTTGGCTACAAAGGCACTGCTGGCTCATGGACAGTGTCCTTTTTCCCAGAGATGGTCACCAGTGGGTCAGTCCTAGCCTGTACTGGTGCATGGAGCTATTGCCACCTGTGCAGGACCCTCCCATAGCCTTTGTTGAGCTCCAAAATGCTCCTCTCAGCCCATCTCTCCAGGCTCTCGAGATCCTCCTGCATGGCAGCAAAGCACTCTGGGGAATTGGGCACTCCTCCCATTTTTATTATTGAGCCAAGACTATAAACATGAACCCATTTAACACTTTTTTTTTTTCCCCAAAAGGAATTAAATATGCTATTCATAAGAAGTTTTCTGTACTTACAAATAAATTCATTGAAATTTTTGGTCTCTCTCTCAGGTCTATCATTATAAAAAGAAATAATTGTAAAATTTAACCATAAAGTTTAAAATATAGTTATATACCATAGCTAATATCTATTTGAAATGTTACCTCCAAAAGTGACCAAGCCACATATCTACCATAGGAAAAAACAAACAAACAAACAAAATTCAACAGAACAAACAAACAAACAAAAACCCCAAATCCACCAAAAAAAAACCCAACTCCTACCTAAAATGAAAGAAAAAGAAAAAGAGGGGAGGGGATGAATCACTCATATTCCCCAAACAAGTGACTACAAATATTTTTTTTTTTAATAGAGAAATTTCAATAAATATAGAAGTAACACAAATTAAGGTAGAAGGATTATATGCTATAGGCTTTATCCCACATGTATTGAGAATTATTAATTCAGCATCTAAAACCATAATAATTCTGAAACTCAAATTATTATCCTTATTTATGCTGAGAAATAAAATTTCAAACTGTCTTCCCAGTCTCTTTGCCACAACAACTAATCTGAGCAAAGCAAGGGCAGAGTTAGCACTTGCTTAATCTCTGTATCTGTATGGAAACTGGACAAAAGGAAAAATGGAACCATGATTTTTCCTCTCTCCTTCCCTCCAAATCCCATGTGGTGTTCAGTTTTGCTAAGACAGCATTTGGCATTGTTCAGAGTTAGTAACAAATTGCTAACCTCTGGGAGTAATGAGAGAATAGGGAGGAAATCATGCCTTTGTGAGAGAACAACATCTTTTCTTGATGCTTCCTGAGGCAAGGCAGCTATATACTTCTTTTTAAATGGAACTGTAAAGAAAGAGACAAGCTACCTCCAAAAAAATAAAATACTAGTTTTGTTTAGGCTTTTGCAAATTTTTTCAAGTCTTTCTTAATATTTGAATAGAATTGTGTGATAAGTGTGCTGTAAATTTCTGAATCAATTAGACTGGCATGGATGGTAATAACATTGTCACTGACATTACCATGATACTGATGACAACCTGCAAGGATAATGTTGATTATTAAGTAGACTAATCAGACTTTGCTTATGGTTTGCACATGACCTGCATGAAATTTGGATATGCCAGTTCATAGTTGTGCTCTTTTGGCATCACAGGGGATATCTTTGCTTATGGTTGCCCTGAGCATTTTTTGAGATCATATGATCTCACTTGAATTCACCTGGATGGACTCAGCATACTAGGAAGACTCTAGTTTTCTTCTGTTTTCCCTAGGTAGAACACAAAGAAGTCTGTGGCCAAGCATATTTCAATGCTACCATGTATGGCTCAAAAAGTGCAAGTCATGGCAAAATGTTCTAATCTGCTTTTATTCAACCTGAACAGTTCACTCAACTCTAACAGATATTCTTTAAAGTACTGATTAATACAGAAGCCTAGAAGAGATATAATTTTAAGAAGAAAAGTATATTCATGTAGGCAAAGGATTTTCCCCCTTTTTTTAGTGTGCTTTTGACTTCAATTAATTCTAAGAACTCAAACCAAGTACCTTGCATTTGGACTTTTCCTACATTACAACAGCTGTTGAACTTCTTTTTCTAATGTATGACAGAGAAGTCCTTTTAGTATGCAGTTACAGTAAATTGAGACATGCATTCAGCATTTTAAGCCTGTAGCAAGTCATTCTTTCTACACAGCAGCTCACCAATTGAATATTAATATAATGCTTGGCAATTCAGAAACACATGGTGAATTTCCTTTGTCTGTAAAAGTCTGTTTAACAACTATTTAATATTCAGGCAAAGAGCTTGAATTCTATACCTGCACTTACCCTTAGAGTATGAATGACTTATTAGCAAGGCGCAGTGGCATTTGATACCTTTACATCCATTTTTAAAGAATGATGCAAGTTACTGCTATGAGATTTTCTGCTATGTTTAATCAGACTTATATTTCAAAATGGTAAAACAGCCTGTAGCTCATACATTTATATGATACTCCTATTGAAACCTTAAACATATCACAGAAAAATAAAATATTTTCAGTTCTTGCTTTGCACTGGAATTACTGATGGTTTTTCAGCATTTCTGCATGCAGTTTTTGCCTTTACCTTTCCTTGAACCAAAACTCATGTCTTGTAAATATACCAAATTCAGAGATAGATTCTACTAACAGTTAAACAGGTCTTGAAAGCTGAGCCAGACTCACAAGTCTGTGTTTTTATATTCTTCTCTTTTGCCCATTCTTATCCCTTCTTCTTTCTTGCTCAATCTTGTCCTTTCTTTTTTCTCTTCCTTAAAATTCAAAATGAAATTATGGAATGATATTTTCACTGGTCCAAATTAGAGCAATCAGAGTGTTATTTGGAACTATATTTTCTTAAAAAAATTTCTTCTCCTTTATTACTTTCAAAAATTTGTGTGTTAACCAAAGACAATGACTTTACAACTTTATGAATGTAGTGAATATAGTCCATGATCACAATCCCTTACAAAGTATCTTCACATCAGAAGGGAGCCTTCTGAAATTGCACATCTTCTTTCTTCTTCCTGTTCTCCTTGGCTTTTATTACATCATTTTTCTTTCTTACCTCATGTGTCTAACATGTAGCTGAATCACACTCATCTTTATTAAAAGAAATCATAAGAAAGAGAAACATCATAGCAGTTCCTATGCTCTTGATTATTTCTGTTGTATAAATCACCCCCTACTTTACATTTCTAGTCCATAAAGGTGAAAACTAGAAGTAATTAAATATTTTTCACACTGTGTTCATGTACCCTGTTGTACAGTTACTTTCCATCATCAGATGCCCACAGGCAATTTGGGGATGAGGTTTAGGAGGGCGGTACCACATCAAATTTGCTGTGCTAGATCTGTATTAGAGCGAGCTTACCACAAACCATCATTAAACAGCCAGTCAATCAGGCAATGATACCTTTAGGTATAGATGTGGAAGAATAGAAACAAATCTATAGGTTTATGCAATATTTTAATACTGAACATAACTTGTTTGTGCCACTTCCAGTTAACTTTAAAATACCTGTGTGTTGTTGGCAGAATTATTGAAATGTAGTAAGAAATTTTATTCCATTAATTATTTGTCATACTCACTGCTATTTCTTTCCTCATATAAACTCTATGCCATTGTATGCTTTTCTGGCAATATTTCAGTTTGCTCTTTGGTACAAAATATTGCAGTGAAATGAAAAAGATTTTTATTAAGGGAAAATTTCTACCATATTATGTATCATGTTTTATATTTATTGCAAATATTCAAAATTTCAGTATATTTTTAAAAGAAAAGAGTTCCTGTTCATACATTTCCTTTTACAAGAACTTTTGTTTCATATGTTTGAAAGATACTAGAAACCTACCTTTCATTTTAAAGCTTTCTGATGAATGCTCTTCTTGAGACATGTAGTTCATCTCTTTTCTGAAATGGATATTACATTTTGATAAAGTTTTTAATAAGCTTCTTCTGAAGCTTCCATTTAGATGAATGACATTTAGGGTATAGAATAAGAGAAAAAGAAAGAAGATGGAACAGAATGTAGGTGTACAACTTTAGTTACATATTATGACAAAAGAAATGTTTGAATATGATTTTAGAATTCTAAAAAATTCCCTCTTGACAAAAATTGAACTGAAACTTACTTTCTCTTTAACCTATTTCAGTTCAAAGTGAAATTCCAAAGGGTAAGTTGTTCTTTCTCTCAGGTTACTGTGCAAAGACAAGCCTATTTTTCTCTCAGAAATAACCATGACATAAGCAACATTAAAATAATTCAAAAAAAAATACCAGACAGAAGCTACCTGGTACCCTGTAAGTGAACTGGATAATTTATCCTTTCTAATACTGACATCCAGCTCATGAAAAATACAGTCTAAGGAACCTCTCCATATTTTCTTCTTTAAGTAGCTAAAAAGTATTTAGAGAAACAATGCTTGTGTGAAAATATATACTCCAACAGTCTTGTTCTAATGCCCATATTTGGCAAGATTTTTAATAATGTTATAGATGCAGAAAACTGCAACATCATTATGTGGCTGTGGAAAAATAATTTCTAACAGAAATATAAGAAATCAATCCATTTATTTTATTGAATAGAAATTTATTCAGTAGCCTGAGCAGGTAATACATATGTAGCAAGGAAATAACTTACTGTAAATTTTCAGTTTAATCAAGTGAAAGAGCCCAAAGTAAAAATTAGAAAAATGAAAAATAGAGATACAGATATATTTTTAACCCTGGTAATAGTTAATATCTGGAATGCTAAATGTAGTGGAGAAAAGTGAATGAGTTTGTGTGGAAGGGCCAAGCTGTTTGGATTCACAGTCCTCCATGTCCCCCTTTAGCATAGTGATCAGTTGGCTGAAGTCAACAGTATGAGGTTCCACCAGGCAAAGTCCTGGGTCCTGCACTTGGGTCACAACAACACCACGAAGAGCTACAGGCTGGTGGAAGAGTAGCTGGAAAGCTTCTCAGCAGAAAAGGATCTGTGCTGCTGGTTGACAGTGACTGAACATGAGCCAGCAGTGGGCCCAGGTGGCCAAGAAAGCCAATGGTGTCCTGGCCTGTATCCCAGCAGGACCAGGGCAGTGATTTCCCCCCATACTTGTCACTGGTGAGGCCACACCTTGAGTATTGTGTCTACTTTTGGGACTGTCATTTCAAAAAAGACATTGAAGGGCTGGAGCACATCCAGAGAAGGGCAATGAAAGTGGTGACCACTCTAGAAGGTAAGTGGAAGGGACCAGACCTAAGCATGTTTTGTTTCAAACATTCTATCTGTTACAGCAGCAAAAATGTGATCAGAGGAGAGGATCCCATGGAATTGGGGCAGTGCTGTTTGGAACCAGCTTCCTGTTCTACCTTGAGACTTGTGCTCAGTCATGTCCCCCTACCCCAACTTGCTGAAGGAGGGCTGATTGTGCATATGTGAGCAAAAAGCAGAAAAAATCTAGTTTACATAATAAGTATGCACCAGTTTAACCATAAAAGGAAGAGGATTAGGACCTCTCACTCTCTTTTCCCTCTCTTTCTCTTTCACCCCCAGCTCTGGACCATGCTCACAGAAGGATGAATGTGCTATCCAAGGACTAGTGATATTCTTTGTTCTCTCTCTTATTTTTCTGTCTTTATTTCTCTCTTCTGTTGCTTTGAGTGTCCAAAACACAGCTGTGGTATTCTACCTCATACTCTGTACTGAATTTTATTCTGGAAATGGAAAGCTTGTAAAAGTGTGTTGTGGCTTGTTAGCCAACACCTTTGAGTATTGGTGGGTTGTGGTTTCTTAGCCAGCACCTTTGGTGGTTTGTTGCAGCTTGTCATCCAACACCTTTGAGAAGTGATGTTGTGGGAGTTGAGAATTTATAGAAATGTACTATACAAAATCTAAGGGCTTGTTAACCTCCACTTTTTACAAAGGATATTGAGAATTTAAGGGCCTGTTTGCCAACACCTTTGAGGCTACATAGAGGGCTAATTGCCAGAGGCAAAGTGACTGTACAATAAAAGTGCAAGAGTTCTCTGACACGTGGTCTGGTGTCTTTTTTCAACCCGATGAGAACTTACAATGAACATCATGCCCACAGATCATAACATAAGTCCTATGAGGAGCAGCTGAGTGAGATGACTTTGTTTAGTCTGGAGAAATGGAGGCTCAAGAGGCCATTTTACTGGTTTCTGTAGTTCTCTGACTAGAGGTTGTAGCAAGGTGGGGGTTGGTCTCTTCTCCGACACAACAAGTGATTAGACAAGAAGAAATGGCCTCAAGTTGTGGCAGGGGAGGTTTAAATTGGATATTAGGAAGAATTTTTCCATGGAAAGTTTTTTTAGGCATTGGAACAGGCTTCCCTGGGAGGTGGAGGAGTCATCACCACCAGAAGTCTTAAAAAAATGACTGGATGTGGCACTTAGTGCCATGGCCTAGTTGACAAAGTGGTGATCAGTCAAAGGTTTTACTCAATGGTCTTTTCCAACTTAAACAATTCTGTGACTCTCTATTATGTGAAATGAGATTTGACAGAGTTAACTTTTAAGCTAATGGGTTAATTCCTTTATTTACAATCATGTCTCATGCTTTTAGATTCCTAGACCATGGTTGTCTCTCAATAAATTGGCAATATTATTGGTATGCTGGAAGGCAAAAATGAAGGCATGAGGTTTATAATGTCCTCTGCATGTGAGCTTCTTTAGGATGTTCTCCTGTAGGGAGGTATCAATAAACCTTCAGCTACTCCTGGGCAGTGGTAGTTTCAGATCAGATTGCTTTTTATTTATTTTTCCCATCTTTCTTTTATACACATAATGTAGAATTGTGTTTCACATATGAACCTTGATACATCTCACCATGCTTTTTTCACCTGAAATTGCATTTCTGCAATCTCTGTGAGACACTGAGAAGCCAAAACTAATCAGAATTTAGCTCCCCTTATTAAAATCTCTCAAATGGAATATAACAGTGGCATCACCTAACTTTTGAGGTCCTACAAATTGGTGGGTAGTAGTCAGAGAGGTTCCATTTCCTAGCATGGTTTATAAGTTTAGAAGGATGTTATTTGAGAGTCTGTCTCCACAGAAGTTAAAATGCAAGGTCACTGTCAAAATTCTGGTTCTTAAAAAAGTAAGGAAGGGCTACCAAACATATTACTGAATATTGTATATAACATTAGTGTCTCATCCTTCATTCTTGAGGCTGTAATTGAGATAATGTTTCCTTTCTACTATTAAGCTTATGCACATTTTAAGGTATGCTATAAAATTCTTTAGTCTCTACTTTTTATATGAAACTATCTGAAGAATAGAAGAATATAAGCTCTGTGCATCATATGATAAATCAACAAAATATCATCATATAAATCAATGAAAGTATTAATGAATAAACAGTATTAGCCTCTCTAATGGAAAATATTTAGGTATTTAATATGTCCACTTCAGTTTTTACTGGAAATGTGAAAACCTGAAACCTCAAAGAATTCACTATAAGCTACAAAGATATTTAAAGAAAGAGATATCTAGTTGTTGTACCAATACAGTTAGAACTAATCCGTTTGTCAGCAATTCCACGGCAAATCATTGTCTTTCCAGAGACCTAGAACATAATGGTAAAATGATGTTTGAGATTTCAATGCATGTTTTTTTAAAGGAAAACACTAACGTGTTCACAGTATGTAAAACCTCCTTTTTTTATACCTGCCTACGCTTCAGGAGTTCATAACATTTTAGCTTGAAATATTATCATATTAGAGAAGGACAAAACTGCTCTCACAAACATCTACAGTTTGTAAAGTCTCCATCTTAAAATCTGTGTTATATTTTGATTATTGCAGTAAAAATTAGATGGCCAAAGGGACATGCCCTAAAATATCCCTTTACAGCCTTTATAGGACTTAATATTTTCTGGAGACCACTAGGAGACATGATTTATACTGTAGGTCTTCAGTACCGCATATGAGAACTGTGCTGGATTCAAGTCATCTGGACAGCAGAAAATATCATAAGGAACATAAAAACCAAGAGGTACAGTCAAAGATGTAATAAAGTCTCTTCAGACACAGAAGAAAACGTGTGTGAAATATATATCATCTTAACCCATCAAACTGTGAGCAAAGCCTTCCATGCAGCTCAGCATTGCAGAACTCGGGAAGGGCTGTGGCTGAAGTTTGCTGGGCAGAACAGCAAGCACATGTTGAATGAAGGTTGTTTCCTGCAGCATCAGCAACAGAAGGAGCTGCTCCCCCTTGCAGCTGTGGGCAGGCTAGCAGCAACGTGGTAACAGAGATGTGGTAGTTAACATGAGGAACTAAGCAACTTCAAGCACAGAAAGTTTCATTTGGAGCACACATGGATGATTAACTTCAGGTCTCTCCCCCAAGGTAGAAGACTGCAGAAGATATTCCACTGCAACACATTCCCATAACAAAAAGAGATTGGAAACACTAGCTTCAATGTCCACAGCAGCCCTGAGTTTGAAAAAGACTACTGTCTAGTCTGGGGCCTAAGGCAAATCTGAACTTCACAGCTGAGATGTGGCTAAAAGGATCCATGAGTTGGGCAACATTCTGGACAATAATCAGGAATACTCTGGTAAGTATTTTATTAAGATATAATAAGGACTTTGTTGAGATACAAATGGAAGAGTTAATAGTGGCAAAGATTCAAGAAGATCATGATTTCTTTTACTGGAAAATGATCTGACCTGATAAAGATCTGAAAGAAAAACCACAGTTATCTGTTAAAAGAGAAAACCTAAAAGAAATGTCAAGAGTGGGCAATATGCAGTGAAAAATTGACTGGTTGGATGGTCCCTCCTGTCTTTAACATCTTTATTTTCAGTACACCTTGGTGGTGCTTTTGCTTTGCTTTGCACCATTGCTGTAATCATTAAATCTGCTCCTCACGCACTGAGTACTACCTATAAAGCATAGATAGCTACCCTCAGTACATGAATATAAGCAAGTCCATAGACTTTTCCAAAGAATTAGAACTTTGATCTCTATCCTGAAGTATGAACTGAGCTTGACGCTTATATGATGTACAAATAGAAATCAAAGACAGTCTGAATAAAGGTAAGGGACAGTCTGCACTTAGAAAAGTATTTGGAAAATTGGAATAGTAACTGGAAATCATCCAATTGCTTTAGTCCATGTCATATTTTTATAGGTTGCTCAATATGGAGTATCTATAAAACTAAAAATTTACAGGAAGTTGTTGTCACATCTAATTGGTTACTGGATCCGTTTATTTCAAGAAATGTTTCCTGTGTATTTTTACCATTTAAAATTACTCTCTGTTAATGAAACAAATATAATTCTGTCAGTCTTGAAATAATTCCCACAGCACACCATTATGATTAGTTTCACTTTCACACCAGTGCTGCCAATTTTTTAAAAGAGTTTTTCATTAATAACACTGCCTAGTAGGAGCTGCCAAAAACTATTTAATGTGTGATATGAAAAATCTGGCATTATGTAGGTGCCTAGCGAGAGCCAGTAGTACCAGATTTTCATATTTCCTCCAATGGACTTGTCTGAAATGAACTCCATGTATTCTCACAGTGTGTTTTCTGTTAAAATAAATTTGCTGCATTTCATTATTTAATTTGCACATTTATGAAGTCAGAATGATACAATCAGTATTCCCTTAATCCAGTTTTTTGCATGATATTCACGTACAAAGAATCATTTGCTTGATTTCAGTGCCAACACATGAAAATATATTTTTTTTAATTCCTATTGAGCCTTAGGCAGTATACCTTTTCAGCTTAAGGAAATTCATACAGTCATTTTCCTAGCCTACATGTGCTGCTCTACACCAGCTTACATTTTTTTGCAGCTGGATACCTTTCCTGATGACTCTCTTCAGCAGCATGACTTATTTGCTTACTCTGGCTCTCTCTCCTCTAAAATTAGATGGTGAGCTTTTCATTTCATGGACCATGTCTTTTTATCTGTTCCATAAAGCTTACATGACATTTATGGGATCAATGGAAATTAATAATAATAATAAACATTTTATACTCTACTGATATGCATTTAGGTGTTAGAACTGTGAAGTACTGCCTTTAGTCAAGGCAGATGTCAAGGTACAGGTGTGTCAGGGCGCACGGGCTCGGGTGTCCCTCAGCACCTGGGGAGGGAGAGAGGGAAGGGCCCCCCTGGGGCAGCGGGGCCGGGGCTGGCAGCCAGGACTGTCCTGCAGTCCAAGCAGAGAGAGGTGGGCTGGGGGGCAGCCAGAGCATCACCAGCCCTACCCCCCAACTTCCAGAGCTAATTCACATCTCATATTTAAAACCCAAATTGTATTTGGATGCAAGCCTAATTCTAAATAGCAGGCAGAACAAGACAATGAAATAATGGAAGTTTAGTTTTAAATTTGAAGTTTTTAATCTGAATGTACATGTCCTTTGCAGTGAGATAAATAACCTTTTTTTTACTTTTTTTTTTATTTTCCTTAATATAAACCAGAATTTTATTCTATCATCATACATACACCTGTGTGTGTTTGTGCCTTAACGAATTTTGCCTTTCATTTAAGGCTCAATTTCATCTGCAAAACTAAATAGTCATCATTTTCTTAGGTAATATATAGACATAAGAAGTCAGGTGTCAGAGTCTGGGGTAGTTTGTCCTCAGAAGAATTCCAGAGCTCTCTCTAACAGGCAGAAAATAGACAGGAAAAAAGAATGTTTTAATTGAGTATGAGTGTATCAATATCAGTAATCTCATGATTTTATCTGTAATGATTTGTCAGTTTTTAGACTTGTAAGATAGTTTAGACTTGTTTTATGAATACATTCAAACCACTTCTGGCAAAAAGACAAAATGTAACAGCTTCTACCACCTAAAGTAATCACATCAATACTTGTTGGTATGAGAATACCCATTAAGTTAAACTATTTTATCTTGAGTCTTACTCATTGAATTTTGCCATTTAGTGCTAAAAATACTTGAGAAAGCATTAAAATATTTATAAGGTATCACAAATAATTTATTTTTATTACAATATTAGCATCTCCAGATTCTCTGATGTTAATTGCAAATATGTAATATATATAACTCCTGTAAAAGGTATGAGAAATGAATCCCACTTTTTCTATATTAAATCATAGAAGATGAAAAGATAGCAAGGATGATGTTTTATTATCTGCAAAGAGACATACAGATGTTTTAACTCTAAGTATATAATGTACACTGCCTGACTCAAGCAGCCTGACACCAAGACCCTCAAGGGTGGTAGGTTATTGTGATGCCTCCCAAGCTCACAAAGAAGATTTAAATGTCTTAAATGTCACCTGTTACCTCCATTTAGGAAAATCAATCCCACTCTAAATTTTAAATTTGTCATATGATTTTAGGTATTTGCAATGTAGATAACAAGAGATGAGAAAGTCAATAAGCTACATTTCTAGTCAAAGGAGAAATCCTTACACAAGGTTTTATACGGTCATTTTAGGATAAGACTTAGTTTTCAGTGAGTGCCTATTCTTCCCCCTTAACTATAAAATGGTGCTATGATAATTGCTAAGTTGAGAAGGTGATGCTGTAGATTTCCACAGTGGATCAGAGGAATTCCTTCCAAGTGCACTGCGTCTCTGCATGTCTCAGCCACATAATAATTCATCCTCAATGCCTTTTTTCCCCATTTTTAAGAGTTGAACACTGCCTTTCATTGCATTGGTAAATCAACAGCTTTATACTCTCTAAATCTGTCATTCAGTTGAACCTGTTATATGGAGAACTGAGTTTTGCAACATAGTTAATGCTATGACTTAAAACCAATTAAAATATGATAGATTCTACACAGACATATTTATGTTGAAGAAATGTACCTTTGGTGCCAAATAAGAACAAACTATTTTTAACCTTTAAGGAAAATATATATGAAGATATATAAGATATATGACTAAACTCTTTCTCTATTAATAGATCCTAACTAGAACTGAAATTAAAAGCCCTTTGGTCTGAGCTCAAATGTTTGTGTCAGACAAAAATCCTATCTCATTTAGATGGAGGTGACAGGGTTTAGTGTGAGAGAAAAAAAAATCCCAAACCATTCTTTGTTATTTTGCAATATTTTTGTAGTCTTCATTGTGACAACAGTATAAACTCATCCTAATTCTGCCTAGCTGGTGTGGATCTGATATGAGACCAGTATATCTGCCAACATCAGTTATTGATGACTGGAGTCTATAGGGTGATGGTTTTACAAAACTGTACTTACTTAATTTGAACTCATATTTCTACTTAAAAGATAAAGCTGTGATATATTTTGTTCACAATAAAGACAATAATTAAATGTTTAAGCAAGTGTAAAATTTTAAGCATTGACCAACTATTTGAACATTTACCAAATAGTTAAAATCCACCAGCTTACTATATTAGTTGAAAAATAAAATAATCTGTATGCCAAAAATTTTTGACCTTAATTGTGGGTAAGTATTCCTTTAATAACCACTTCTAAGAGTTTAAATATTAAAAGTGTAGCTCTAGTTCTATTTTTTTTTCTTTTTTAAAATCTCCTAAAGTGACACTTTTTATATCAAAGGATTGGCCCTGTGGTGTATTCAGAATCATAGTTATTGACTGTAGTAATGAGAATAAGTTTTAATGTTATCACTTACTGTTAGCACAGCTTTGCCAATAAAGTAGAAAAGAAAGTTAATTAGAATCTGCTGCATTTTGTTCATCATGTGCATCACTACCCCTACTTACTGAGAGCAATAACATCTCAGAGGTGTTCTCTAAAAGCACAGTCTACACAAGAGGGGTAACACTGTTATGGGTATTAATGCAGGACATGAATTGAAATGCCATTGATAACAAATCAGTAGAAGAGAAGCCAGCCTGAATCTTTGGGAGGCCAAAATTTGCATGTTTTGCTTTGAAAAGTAGCGCATTGTTTTTGTGAACCAAACCTTTTCTGTAAATCACTGGGAAAAATGGAAGCTTTAAGTCTCCAGCATTGTTCAAGGAAACACATTTCAGTAGACTAGAATCACATACTGTGTTCTCCCTTCAGGCAGGGATGGTGTTTTATTTTGCCACCTCCAAATATTATTAGGTGTGAAATTTACTGTTATTGTTACCCCAAAGTGGTGTATATTTACCTCTGCCCACACCCCAAGCTGAGCCAGAGATGGCACTCACATTGGAAGAGGAATTCTCAGAAAGGCATGGAATTACCTCTAAAGAACTCCACATATAATACCTAGACAGGAACAGCATTTGTGATACAAACAAACTCCCCAAACTCGTTTCCAAAAGGTAGGTTTCCAGGTGTGTGGTGTAACCTGTCAGGCAACATCACACAGCCATGCCCTCCCTCCCTCCTGCAGTAGGATGGGAGAGAGAATTGGGAAAAAAAATCTCAGATTCCTGGGTCGAGATAAAGACCTTCGAATTGGACAGAAAATGATGGGGAATGTAAATAGTAACAATAAGAATGATTATAATAATAATAATAGAATATACAAAACAAGTGCTGTCCAAATGCAACTGCTCACCATTCACTGATTGATGCACAGTCACTTTCTGAGCATTGTTTCCTGCTCAACTTTTTCAAGAGTTTATAAGCTAAGCATGATAACATATGGCAGAGAATATCCCTTTGTCTAGCTGCGGTCAGCTGTCCTGGCTGTGTGCTCTCCAAGATGTTTGTGCTCTCCCAGCTTCATTACCAGTTGGAAAGACCTTACCAGTGTAAGCACTGCTTAGCAACAACTGAAACATCAGTGTGTTATCAACATTATTTTCACCCTAAATCCAAAGATCAGAACTGTATCAGCTACTAGGAAGAAACTCAACTGTGTCCCAGATGAAACCAGGACACGAGGCTAAATTACCTGTTCAGGTTCCCTCAGCAGCAGCCCTTAGAGAGAGACAGAATTATGTAAACATATTCATCCCATAAGACTTCCACTAACTGCAGAATGATTTGGTCTTTAGACATGTCTGTCTATTCCTGATAACTATTGAGTTATATTATCATCATATTTGACTACAATGTTATGAAACTACTCCAAATATCAAAGACTATCCAATAAATGATATCTAGCTCCTATACAGACAATAAGGTATTGACTAATTAATGACTAACTTTTGACTACTTAATGACTAACTTAATATGAAGTGCTTCTATATATCTCTATTTCTTTGTAAGAGGATGATTGTTCCATTGCAGGGATTATTCCATTAAAATAGTTGTTGAATAACAAAGCGAAGATGATCAACAGCAATAAATGAGGACTCAAAATTAATTATTTCCAAGGGTTTGCCTTTTAAAATATTTTACTTGCATCTTGTACTTTGTTTATGTAGGCTGTGTGCTAAAAGCTCATCTATAAATTCACAGAGGAGCAGGGAAACCCTAATAACACTCTGGTAGAATATTATCAGGCCCAAAACAAGAACCATAAGCCCATAAGGTAATAAGGCTTATCATCCTAAATTCACAGCACCAAAAGGCCTCTATGGCAGACAGGACTCTGAGTCTCAGAGGACTCTGAGGACTCAGATAAAGGGACACCCTGTCTGAGTGCCTCCCAGGACAGTCCCAGGACTGCCTCAGCCCCAGTGACTGGGTGTGAAAGCCATCCTGACGAGCCAATGCCAGACATGTTACCTGAGAGCAATGCAGGGGAAGAGCACTTTTGAAGTGTTATTATGGGAATGTTTAGGGAGGGGCCAAAGGTAGGTGAAAGAATATATTTGAATGATTTTGGGAGGGATAATATGAGAAAAGAGAGGATAAGGGGGTAAAAGAAGCCAGGCATATATTGTTTGGTGGTAAATGCACTTCTCTGATCATGAGCTATACCTGATCTGCACAGTCTGTCCCATCTTACAACTGAATTATTTTCTAACTTCCTGGCTGAAGGTCTTTCTATTCTGTGTGCACGTATGTGTATGGGGGTATGAGGAATGGAATTAGATCATGGGCCAGAGGGTCTCTGTGCTTGCAGTGCCAGCCAGTGGAGAGACTGAAGTAAGGGATTGCAAGCAGCAGGAATCGTAGTGCTACAGTGTGTCATAGGGGTGCATGTGGCTAGGGTGTAACTGCAGCAAGGGAGCCCTGGGTGTCAGCAGCTGGGCTGGGAGGAGTACAAGCTGTACATAATAACTCTATGTATTCTCACTAGGGGACCTCCACCTCCTCAGCCAGAGAGGGAAGAAGCATGAGGGCGTTTGTGCAATGCTCTGTGTCTCTGCTGGTTACCAGTGTGGCCATGTGTGTAGGTATGTACGTGGTACCTGCATGTGCTCTGTGTGCACAGGCCTCCTGGAAACTCACCTTCAGCCTCACCTCTTACCCAGCCAGGGGTGCTGGAGATGAGGCAACCAACACCTCTCTTGGGCTGCTGCATTTAAGGACTGTTGTTTTTTCCCTAAGAATGTTTGAAATGTTATTAAATGGTAAGAATTAATGACCAGTTAGTGTGATACTATATAATTAGTTTAGTTTAGACAGCAGGAGATGGCTATGAACTTAGGAAAGTCAATGCTTATCCATGAACCAGTAAGTTCATGGATCTGCTCAGAACAGGGTATAGTTTAGTAAATACTTCACGACACAAACTGGTGAATGCTTTGATTGAGGAACATCTTTAGAAGCAGCATAGGTAATAAACATAGGTAACATTAAGACTCATAAGACTCCTTCTTATTTGGAAGCGACAAAATAGACTAAAGCATTCATATACTTTTGTAGAAAATTAGTTTGATTCAAATAACTCAGGATGATCTTCATTGCTGAATTATTTGTTTCATGTCATTAACCAATGAACTTTTAAAAATAGAGTAAATTAAAAGAACAAAACATGGGAACTACATTTTTCCCTTTGCCACTATTTTTCACAGAATTCTAGATATTTACACAGCATAGAATCAGTGAATCAGAGAATCGGAGAATAGTTTGAGTTGGAAAGGATCTTAAAGACCATCTAGTTCCACCCCCTCTGATGTGGACAGAGACACTTTTCACTAGACCAGGTTTCTCAGGTCTCCATCCAATCTGGCCTTAAATACTTCCAGGGATGGAGCATCCACAACTTCTCTTGGCAATGTGTCCAGTGCCTCACCACCCTCACAGTAAAGAATTTCTAACTAGTATCTAAACTAACCCTACTTTTTTTCAGTTTGAAGACATTTCCCCCTTGTCCTATCCCTACACACTTGTAAAAAGCTCTCCATCCTTTTTGTATGCCCCCTTCAGGTATTGGAAGGCCACAACCAGTGATCCTTAAACATTTTCTTTTCCAGGCTGAACAAACCCAAGAATGATTTGTGTTGGAAAGGACATTAAAGATCATGCCATGGGGTTATAAATTCAATCCTCCTGCCATGCTCAAAGACACCTTTCATTACACCAACATTTTCAAAGATCCCTTCAGCTTGGCCTTTGAAGACTTACAAGGATGGGACTCCCACATCTTTTCTGGGGAACCTGTATCAGTGCTTCATCACCCTCATAGCGTCATCACCTTTGGTGGCTCTGGTCATCTTCTGACCTTTGGTACGCAAGAAAATTAGTGAGTGAAGCATTGGCTGTGCAAGAAACTGTTAGTCCTCAACTTCTGACTGTGACACTAGATAAACATTATGGACCATATATTACCTTGGAAAGAGATTTCATTATTCTGTACAGTGTGGTAGGAACATAACTATGTTTCAAAATTACCTTAAATGCCCAAGCTGAATTCCAGCTACTGAGAAAGATTCAAGTATCTAGTGATTTATAATTCAGGTGGACTTGCATGAAGTGTCTTCTCAAGACACTCAATTTATGCAGTCAACTTCTACACTAATGTTTAATTGTTTATATAACCTTCTAAGTTCATTGTCATTTGGTAATTACCTCAAGATAATGAAGAAAAGCATTACCTTTCATAAATTTTAAGTGGCCAGCACCAACTATCATGTCTTTTTCAAAACTGTATTTTATGATAAATACTTTCTCCGCAATATTGATCTGTCACCTATTTCACTGGTCCCTAAATTTATAACTCATATCCTTTACATTATTTTGTAAGAGGAAAATAAGGACCAACAAAAATCAGACACTACAATAATATAACTCTTATTAAAACAGGGTTTTGCCTCAGAATTCCTTTGGATTTCAACTGTTTTAATTCATTTCCCAATCCTATTCAACTCTGACACCTCAAAATGTTACATTGGTTAAAAATTGATTATCCATCTACTTCAGAATGAATGATAGATGTGCATCAGGAATTTTCTATCAACATTTTGGTGCTTGAGTAATACCAGTAGTCTTTGCAATTTTACAGTATAAGGTGACTCACAGCAAATATCTTATTTTGTTCCAATTAGTATGGCAGAACATTGTTTGTACAATCTAGGGGAAAACAAACAACATTTCCACAGTGAATAAGACTGAAAAGCTTTTAATATATTTAATGAATATTTGAAAATGACAGACACAAACATTGTTAATCTCTCCATTGGTGTGTGATTTTGGACAGCTTAAGCTGTTCTAACTATCCAAAGAAGAACACATTTGCCAGGTGAGCTTGCTAAGCCTTAACAATTGCAAACCAGTCTACCATGCTTCTGAGAGATTAAATACTCACTTGATGTTAATGTACTCATTGGTTTCACATTACATTTGAGAGTGAATGACTGAAAAAGTTCACTTTCTAGAAAGTTTCAGAGAATGAATGTAAAAATAATTAAATAGAAGACACTTTATGGTTTTGTGGTTGTTGCATTTTCATTTATTTACTTTTACTGATTCAGAAATTGTAAAACATAAACATTAGCTAGAGGAGATCTGAAT
The DNA here is from genome assembly GCF_037042795.1 of Molothrus aeneus. Lineage (NCBI taxonomy): Eukaryota > Metazoa > Chordata > Aves > Passeriformes > Icteridae > Molothrus > Molothrus aeneus. The sequence goes on along the minus strand of NC_089646.1, from coordinate 138,635,023 downwards.
CAAGGGCTGACCATATGCTGCAATTGCTCACTCAGCTCATAGTGATGATGTGTAATTATCACAATTATGAAGTTGGAAAACTCAAGGAATATAAAATCCTGCATCACTTACTGCTGTTTGAATTTCACACACACAAAAACAAAATCACACACATTTTTTAAATTGTAGCAAGTTTAAAAAATGGCCAAATCACAAAATCCAATCAGTTCTCTGAGATCAAGTTGAATAATTTATATTACATTATTTTCAGGATTACGGAGCAGGAGGGGGAAAAAAGGAAAGAGATATTTTAGGAACAACTTAGAGGTCTTGACTATATCAGTTTTGTGCCTTTCCAAACTTTTACCTGAAGGGTAAAAAAAACCAATCACGCCAGAAATATAAAATAGAAAACTTTGGGTATTAAACTCTGTATTTTACCCAGCTGATGAGGATAAGTAAGTTTTAGATATTTACACTTTAAAAATCTATTTGTGATAGCTGTGGCATCTATTTTCTACATGTTTATTGCATTACAGTCTGAATTCATTCTGCTGCTTATTCAAGTCCATCTTTAAAAATATAATAACTTTTCTTCTGTACATAAGTTCCTACATGGTCTTTTAATTCTGGACTTCTTATTCTTTTTCCCCAATTTAATAACTCTTTCAAAAATGTGGTTAAAGTTAGTCAGTCATTTTCTTTTCACGGTTTTGTGAAAACATTTGTACTGCATTTTTTCCCAATGATATTGATACCAAGTTCCACTAGCTATTTATATTAATAAAACTGTGGCTTGCTGCACTTGTCCAGTAAGTCACAAATGCCAAGTATCATCAGCCTTTGAGGAGTTACTCTGGATTTAATTTATAACATCAAGAACAAAATTATCAGGAATTCTTCTAAGCATACAATGCACTTTATCTATTAGAAAAAAAAGCAAAGTGCATAAATAGTGCTGAAGATTTCTACTGAAACTACAGGAAAGATGTTAATCTTACTCCTCTAAAGATTTAAAGAAAGACGTTTTCATTTGTCATAAATAGTCTAGGTGGCATAAAATATGGATCTATTATCTGCTTTCCTCCCTCACCCAATAATTAGTTACTAGACAGTAAATATTTTATTTTCTTTCATTTCCATTAGTCACAGAATTACAGAATCACAGAATGGTTGGGTTTGGCAGATCTCTGGAGATCATCTAGTCCAATCCTGCTGTTAAAGTGATGCCTTGTCAAGGCTGACCTAGAAGAGAGGCGTGATGGAGTTAAAGAACAAAGTAGGTATTTATTAAAAGGCCTCGATACACTTTGGGCAGTACAAGAGCCCAGCTAGGGCTACACCCGAGATAAACCCAAAATGGTCACAAAAAAATGGATGAGTGGTCATGAGGTCTCTCACTTTTATTAGTTCTGGTCCATTTGCTGGTCCATAACTCCATATTGGAGTTAATTGTCCAGTTATAGCTTTAGCTTATGAAGTCACATCCTTCTTGTTTTTTCCTCTTCAGTCCACATTGTTTATGATTTTGGGCCTGAAATTTGGATCAGTTTTCCTTGGTCCCAAGCTAGAAAAGGAATTTTTTTGTCTAGTTACTATGGGAAGAGAGCTTACTGTCCCTTAATTTGATGCTCAGAACTACACACTACAGCAGTACAGAATCTGAAAAATATGAAAGCTAAAATCTAAGGCGTCAAAAGCATGGTCCACAAGAGCAGGTTGCACAGGGTGATGTCCAGGTCTGAGTACCTCCAGAGAAGGAGACTTTATAGCCTCTCTGGACAGTCTGTTCTGGTGTTCAATCACCCTCAAAACAAACAAGTTTTCCATCACATTCAGATAGAACTTCCTGTGTTCAGTTTGGGCTTGATGACCCTTCTGTTGCTGTGCATCACTGAAAAGAGGCCCCATCCTCCTGACATTCACCCTTAAAACATTTGTAGGCATTGATAAGATCCCTTCAAAATAATTTCTTCTCCAGGGTAAACAGGCCCAGCTCTCTCAGCCCTTCCTCACAAAAGAGATGGACCTTATCTATCCTTCTCATTGCATCCCTGTAAACTCTGACAGTGTTTCTATATTTCTTCCAAGTTGCCTGTCTCTTTTTCCATATGCCATAAATTTTCATCTTTTATTTGAGTTTTGTGAGAAGCTCTTTGCTTATCCATGCAGGTCTTTTTCACTTTTTGCTTGATTTCTTTCTGATAAGGATGCAATGATCTTGAGCTTGGAGGAAGTGACGCTTGAGCATTAAATGGGTTTTGTGGACTCCCCTGCCTTCTAGAGACCTATCCTATTCCTCCAAATAGGTCTCAGAAGAGGACAAAGTTACCTGTCTTGAAGTCCAGGGTTGCAGTCCTACCAAATTGCCCTGCTTTCTCCATGTAGGATCCTAAACTCTACACTCTCATGGTCGCTGCAGCCAAGGCTGCCCTCCAACCTTCACATCCCCAACCAGTCCTTCTTTGTTAGTACAAGGTCCAACAACACATTTCTTCCTGTTGGCTCCTTTGCCGCATGCGTCAAGCTGTCATCAGTGCTCTACAGGGACCTTCTAGACTGTGTGTCTTCAGCTATGATGTCTTTCCAGCAGATACCAGGGTGGCTGAAATGCCCTATGAGAACTATGGCCTGTGGTCATGAGGCTACATCCAAATGTCTGTAAAAGGCCTCATTGACTTCTTCCTGCCCAGCTGACCTGTAGTAAAAACTCAGAGTGTCACCCATGTTAACCTGTCCTTTAATTCGTTCAGTCAGACTTAATAAATCAAAAAATCTCCCAGTAAATCTCCTTCAATCTGTATCAAATTTAATTTTAATTAAATATAAATTTTACAACAAATCATATTCACAATACCTCCTCAAGTTTAACAAATCTATAGTTTTATATATGCACCATTTACCTGTCAATCACTGCCCAGAGTCTACTTGAACTTTGTAGCTAACAAACAAGCTCTCTCTTATTTCAAAGGACGTTTGACATTTATTTTCACTCTCATGATTAAAAATTGACATAAAGATCATTAGTGATTCTGGCCCATTTGGGGGTCAAGCCACTGAATCACAGAATCAATTAAGTTGGAAAAAAACCCAAGATCATCAAGTCCAACTTGTGACCAAATACCTCCATGTCAACTAAATGCACTAAGTGCACTAAATGCATTTATGCCACAACTCATGTCACTAAATTTCTTAAACACCTCCAGGGACGATAACTCCACCAGTTACTCATTGAGTAAAGAGCATCTCCAGTGTCACACTCTCCTGTAGCTATTTAGTTATATTACAGAGGATGGATCATCTTAAGCAGTCTGAGGTGATCTACACCACTGAAGTTAAGTCCAGCTTCTTTTGAATAGTGGATGTGACCTTCATTTCATCAGGTTGTTGTTGGTGCCTGAAACCAGGTCTTGGGTGAGTGTTCAGATAATGAATAAAGGGCACAGCAAAGGAAATAGTGCCAGTTTTGCCATCTGTCTGTTGTAAAATAAGGTCTTCTGCACCTGGTTCCAAAAAGGCGTAAACAAAATGAGAAAAGATATATTTCTGTAGCACAAACTCTGAAGAGCAGCAAAATTTAACATCCTCCTTGGTCCTCAGCAATTTTTCTGGCTACTTCAGGTATCTTCCATTCAATATGGCCTTTCTGGCAATTCAATTTTTTTTATGCTTTTACATGCTTCTGGGCTTTAAATGTGGAATTAGCATGTAAAATAGATGTAGTGGTTTACATTTAGGAGGCAAATATCTAAAATTGTGGTGCAGCAAAATGCAGAGTATTTTTATCTCTTTCCAGAATCCAAAATACCTTGTTGTGGTTAGCTTTAAATTTTAACCTTATGCTGGAAATGACAGAGAAGCTGAAATATGTGACATCAGTTCCTCACTGGTTTACTGTGCTTGCAGTTGGAAATTTTGGTATGGAGGCTTGACACTGGCTGAATGCCAGGCATCCACCAAAGCCACTCTATCACTCCTCTCCTTAACTAGATGGGAGAGAAGACATAATGAAAGGCTTGGGGGTCCAGATAAGGACAAGGAGAGATCACTCAGCAATTACTGTCACAGGCAAAACAGATTTTGCTTGGGGAAATTAATTTCATTTGTTGCCAAAGACCTTCCTCTGACCTCACCCTTCTTTCTGGGCTTTACTCTCAAATTTCCTACATCCTTTTTGCCCAGCAGCACATGAGGACAAGGACTGGGAGTGGTGTCAGTTCATCACATCTTGTGTCTGCCACTCCTTCCTCCTCAACACTATTCCCCTGCTCCAGCACAGGGTCCCTCCCATGGGAAACAGTTTTCTACAAACTTCTCCAGCATGAGTCCCTGCCACAGGTTGCAGTTCTTCACAAACTGCTTCAGGATGGGTTCCTTCTACAGAGTGTAGTTCTTCAGGAACATGCTGCTCCAATGTGGTTCCCCCAGGGGGTCACAAGTCCTGCCAGGAACTTGCTGCAGTGTGAGCTCCTCTCTCCATGGGTCTACAGATCTTTCCAGGAGCCTCTGAGGGTCACAGCCTCCTTTGAACATATCCATCTGTCTGTCGTGGCCTCCTCTATGCGTATCTGCTCCTCTATGGGTATATGTTCCATTGTTAATCTCCAAGACCATAGTCTTCATGATGGGCTACAGGGGAATGTCTGCTCTGAGACCTGGAGCACCTTCTCCCCTTTCTTCTTCATGGCTGTTGGTGTCTGCAGAATTGTTTACTTCACATATTCTCACTCCTCTAGGGGGCTGCAAGGGCTTTTGTGCAAGTTTGTTTTTGTTGTGGTGTTTATTTGTGTGTTCCCCTTTCCCTGCCCTTCTTAAATGCATCCCAGAGGTTCTACTACCCCTGTGGCTGATGGACTGAGCCTAGGCCAGTGGCCAAGGTTTCTTGGAGCTGGCTGGTATTGGCTCTGTAGGATACAGGGCAGGCTTCTAGCAGCTTCTCACAGAAGTCACCTCTTTAGTCCCCCTGCTACCTAAACCTTGCCATGAACACCCAATATTTATATATATTAATCTCTTTTAAGTTAGTAAGCTGTTATAATTATTTGATCAGCTTTTGATATCATCCTTCAATGAAATAGTGAAATGGTTCAGATTTTTCTTTTTCTCTTTTTTTTTTTTTCTTTTTCACCAAGAGGGATGAACTGATAAAGAATAGATTTGAACTGGGCTTGATTTAGTTTTACTGAGGGTATGTTTAATAAGGTTGCAAAGGCCACATGAAATTGCAGACTTTGGCTTTGGATGAGAATATTTCTACTAGAAGTACCATTTTAATCAAGAAAGAAGTAAAAATTTAGCAGAAGAACAGCAAATGGAAACTCAGGATAAAGTGATAACAGAATATTTTAATCTACTGTAAAAAAAACTTTCTGAATTTCTGCACAATAAACTGTTATTTACAGATCCTTTTAATCTAAAGGATCTGTTAAAAAACACCCTTTGCATATATTCATTTAGTTTTCAGCCTCACCATTTTATCAAATTAATATTTCTATACTAATCTGATAACTGTATAAATCTAGCAAATGATGGGCAATCACTTAGGAATGTTTTAGTTTTCCAGCACATAGGTATAAGAAAGGATCACAGCTATCTATAATAGAACACATAAATCTAACTCAGGTGAAAAAGGCCAGAAAACAAATCAGAATGGATTTATATTTTCTTCCAGTGGAGTAGATACTATGGCAGAATCAACCATCATTTATACACAATTGTAGAGGATTTGCAAGCATTCAGTGTAGAATGCAAGAAAGCAAGAGATGAAGGTTTATGAGCTAGTCAGTTGGAGTGAATGGGAATCTACACAAAATGATCTGTTTTCTGATTGTTTCTTTGTTTTTTCTTCATGTATAACTTTTTTTTCCTATACCCAGAAATTAAGTATTACAGAAGATAATTCAGGTGATTTAGGCTTGTATTATTTAATAATTTTTAATAGGATGTAGGAAGGGACTTAGGTATGCATTAGTTTAGGAACCTATTTCAAGAATATAAACCACCACAGAAAAATTATAAAAAGAAAAAAAATTATTTTACACACTGTGTCAGTCTGTTTTTCACTAATCAAGCTCCTCTGTACAAATCTTTACCTCCCCATTATTGCAAGTAAATGCATGTTTTCATACATACATATTTATCAATATGCCAGTTAGGAAATTAGAGGCAATTTGGATGGGAATGTTTAGAAGACTGACAAATCAGACCAGTTTATACCTAAACTTAATTGAATTAATTCCTAAGCAACACACTTTCATATTTTCATAGTTCGTGCTTCTATTGAACATCATCACTACCAGTAGGAAAAAAAAAATTACTCTTTAGTAATCATATACTACTTTAGATGCATTAACAAAACATCCCACACCTGATGCCATTTTTGAACATTTTTGACTGCAGTCCTTGATGGCTCTTAGTCTTCAGTCAAGGTAGTCATGTGTGTCAGGCTCTGATGAGAAAAATCAGAACTGAAGCAGCATTGTATTCTCCATCTTTCTTCTAAATGGTTGGTGGGTTTATATAATTTCCCCCTTTCCTAATTATTGTCTTGATACTCCTTTTTTTGTTTTTTTTTGCTGGGGATTTTTTTGGCTGTCAGTCATTCATTTTATGCATTAGACAGGACAGTTATCCTATTATATGAATCTATGATAAACACATTTTAAGATAAAAGAAATCATCCTGTAATGAAAATGTATTAAATGTCATTTTAGTAAGATAGAAAATAAAAATGTGCATATATGTACATACATAGATGTATCTATATTCTTTTAGTTATGCTAATTATCTTGATCTACACACACATTCCAAATGCCATGACTTGACCCTTGGCAGTAAGCTTCTAGTGGAGACTTTACATTTTACTCAAATATAATTCAGAAGTACTTCTTTTATCTGCATTAGCAGGAAATGGAATGGTTTTCCAGATACTGTCTCTGACTTTAGTTTTTCTTTCTACTTTGAAGCTGAGAGAGAAAGATTGAATCCCTCTAAGTTGATAAAGGCAAATAGGACCAAAAACTAGAAATGGACATCTAAGAACCTCTTTATATTTTTGATCAATACAGTTGTTACCAGAGATAATACTTCTCCCAACTGTTTCAAAAGAACAGTGAAAAAAGTTTACTCTATGGTTTTTATTTTAGAGAAACCTCTGCCCTGTATGTAGGCTTCAGACAATTCTAAAAAAGTTGTCCAAATATGTATTCTGCAACTTTATGATTTTTAAATTAAAAAAATAAACAATACTAGTAGGCAAATGTGTGAATAAATTGAAAATTTTTCCCAAGGAAATGAAAAGCATTAACATTATATTACCAGCACACAAAATCCCACTCTTCTCAGACTAATGGTGACCAGAGAGTTTCTGGACCAAATTTATGGAATTGGTGGCGATGTTTACAAGAACTGCATCTCAAGCTCAGACTATCAATCCTTCTCATATATTACTAGGAAGAGTTTTAAAAAGAAGTTTTTGGATAAGAATTCATGGCAAAAAGCCTGATTTGAAATACTTTTCTATCTTACTTCTATTTTCCACTTCTAAAAGTAGTCCATGAGATATTTTGATTTACAAATGTAAGTGTTCCACAGATAAATTGTTGACCTCTGTTCACTGTGCTCTTATGTCACACATTGTTATCCATCACACACCACAATCTGCCCTTTATCTGAACCAAAGTTATGTATTATAATGATCTGAATGCTCAGACCTACCTATGGAGAAGTACAGAAACAAAAGTTATATTGATTTCAGCACTCTTTCTTTAAAGAGAAATACGATTTTTGTGTTTGCAATGAGTTACTTTTACTTTATCTATTTGCATGTATTTCTAAGACTTTACTGTGATAGTAGATAAAACTTAAGAAAATAACTTTGTCACACACTGTAACATTTGGTCAGTCCATGTATACACAAATTTGAAATACTAAGTATTTTACTATGTAAAAACATTCCATCCTTTAGGCTGGAGAGATAGGAAAGGTTTCTTTTATCTGTTATCATTGAACTTACTGTAACAGTAATAAATTTAAAACATGTTATTTAGAGGCCTAACACTGTAACTCACCTAGAAAACACAAAAGCATGACAAACACTTTCTAAGTATCTAGACTTATTTGACTTTTGCATATTTTTGAAATATCTCAAGAAAATTTTTTTGGGGTGTGAGGGTGGGGGGAATGACAAATCATTCATAGATACATACCAACTCAGAGAATGAAACTATTCAAATGTTCAAATTTCTCCTTTCTGAAATTTTCAGTTGATAATATTGCAAGAATTATTACAATTATTTTTGGAAAGTTCGTTTTCTCTTCAATGAACTTTTGAAATACTTACCTACAACCTTCCTGTTCATTTGACTTTTTTAAACTTTTCTACATCTTTCTTTTCCCCCCCAGACAGCCATCCTTCTCACTCATTTTTTTCCCATTGATAGTTGATTAAGCACCAGTTTGGTAAAGATCAAAGAATTTGACCATAAGACTAAAATCTACTCTGTTGATACATTTCTTTAACTTTATTTGGTGGAAAGCAGATCTTCTCTAAAAGGGAAGATCTCTAAATCTGTGTTTAGACCTTAGAAGAACACAAACACATCTACAAGTATGTATGTGTCCATGTATGTGTATGTAAACAAATGCGTGTGCCAGGAAGGGGGCAACATAGAAGAAGTTATTTGGCTTCCAGCTATCATAAACATTACAAGCTATGTAAAACTTTATTCATGTTTCAAGACATTTCTTTTGTCTTAACATGGACTGAAAAGTCCACCCAAGCATTTTAACATAAAATATTATTCTACTGTCACTTTACTTAATTTCTACCTCAATGAATCAAGACCTAATTGTTTCCAAGATTCATTGTGAAAATTCAGCCTTTCTGCAGCATGTCTCCATGCCCTGTGTCTGACTGACATCTTTAAATATGAAGATTCAAAGATTTAACGGGATATGATCATGTCAGAGACAGCTGCCCCTATGTGGCATATAAGCTGCTTATTTCTTTCAATTATGTCCTTAGAATAGAAGGAAAGCATGTTTGATCTCATTTCATTGCTATTTAGCACATGTGTCTGTTTATATCATATAATTACATCAGTGCATATAGTAAACTTTTTATTATCATTGAAGTTTTCTGTAGGTCAGTTAGAATAACACATGGTTCAAACACTTCTGTAGAAAAGAATTCAGTTTGATTTCTGTCAGGCACAGAAAATGCTGATCCAACTATGTTTAAACTAATTGTCTGCCCTGAGTTTGGACCTGCTAGATTGGAGAAGGAGTGAGAGGAGGGTTAAGATGAAAGCAGCTGCCCCATTTTCAGAAACAGATTTGTGAACCTTTCTCCTTGCACTGGCAGTCTGACGTGCTTTTTAAATTATTATTTTCAGGTAACAACCTATTGATTTCTGCAAGTGATGAGTAAATGGCTGTTCCGTGCATGCAGATCAGCACATAAGCAGTGAGTCCAAGCAGCAATTGATTTTCATATCAACAGTGAATCTAATGCATCCTACATGACTTAGACTTGAACAACTACTTTCAGGGAAAAGCCTGACATATGGATCTCTTACTCAGGCAACTGCCTTCAAGAGCTGCTGAGGCAGACACCAAGATGCAGACAGAATCAGAATTTAAGATTTATCTCTGTCTGCAGAGCTTCCTTATATAGATGCTAGGGTATGAATATATTTATACAGTCATAAAAATCCAGGAAGATTTAGAAAAAAGAGTTTATAGGTCAATTAAATTACTGGAAATGTAGTGTAGAAAGTGCTGTAAATTATATATACATTGTTTTACTGTGGAAGTAAGCAATACTTTCATCTCATGGGAAGGACTACTTGAAAATAGATAAAGGTAAGTAGCATTTTGGCAAAAGAGTGGTTGGCTTTTTGAGGAGAATACACACAAAGTTATCAGGAAATTGTTTTAAGTGATGTCATCCTGTGAAGGATAGAAAGAACAGAAAGTAAGGCTCCTGTGAGGCTCCTGTAAGTTGAGGGTTTGTAGATGTACTTTTGAGACTTTAACAAAAGTAATTTATCAATCCTTGTTATAAAAATGGTCTTTACTATACAAATAGTTTTAGTATTGACACATCATAAATAAATATAGTACAAAAAGTATTTATGACAATTTTAAATTTTAAAGCCAAAACAAGAGTGGATACTATCTGTAAATGCATCTAGAATATTTTTCTGGAATCAGCACTGAATGAATATTACACAAAAAATACATTCATAAATCTCTTTTTTACTCTTTGATTCTGAAAGGCTTGCTTTGACATTTAAAAATATAGCTTATGTTTATACAGCACCCTTGAAGATGAAGACTTCTATTGCAGCCATGTAGTCAGAAGTGAATATTATGATGCAGTGAAAACTGCAAAATATTTTCATTATAATGAGCTATTTCTCTTGTTCTTTGTTTACCTCTGCTGAAATTTGGAACTCTAAGCTGTTTTTAATGCTAATTTCTTTATAAAGTTGGATTCTTTATCTCCTGATTTATCACACATCAGGTTTTTTTTTTTTTTGCCTTCCCAGTCCTGGGGAAATAGAGGGAAATTATATACAACTAGAAAGTCTGTGAACTCATGAAGCACTAGGACATTAATGTCATTTAGCTATTTACTTCACTGGCAAGTCTGTGACCTCAAATAAATGTATTTAATAAACATAAAATCCCTTTTTCAGAGAGTAGTCCTTTACACATGAAGGAGAACTTCCATTAGGAATTAACATCTAATTTGAAAAATGTGCCCTTTGAACTTGAGAAAGAAAAAGAACAGATAGTGACTATAGTACTAGTATTTAGTTATACTGATAAGTTATGTGCAAAATGTTTAAAAAATAATTAATAAATAAAATAATAAGCCCAACTCAGCTGGTTTTTTATTAAAAGTTTATAGCTTTTATGTGAGTGTTGCAATGGAAGGAGCACAGGTAAAGATGTGAGATTCTTGGCCTAGGCAAACCTAGTTCTGGCAAATCGTTCCATGTATCTTGGTTGTGAGACACAGAAATAGTTAATGGCTTAAACATTGGTAAAATCATGGACTTTTGCCCACTGTAGCAAACTGCAAAGAAAAAAAGCTGTTCATCTGTGACTACTGAAGTCCACCCCTCCCCAAACAGGCCAGCTAACTGGAATTTGGACTGTGACAGGAACTTGAGATGAAGCAGGTACTATTGTCCAATCATCCCAGGTCTGGGGAGAAGAAGGTATCCACAGGTGATAGTGGAAGAGAGATGGGAATGCTGATGGCCTAAGCTTTCAGGGGAGAAGCTGCTGATGGCTAAAGAAACCACCCAGGTGCAGACGGTGAGCACAGCCCCACCTCAGGCTACAGCTGGTGTTGACTGAGATAAGGAAAGAGGCAAATCCTGTGAGGCTGGTACTGGCTTTTTGTCCTTACACAGGTGAACTCAGCTGTGATAACTCTCCTGCTGGGACATACTGGGACATTCACAGGTGGCTTGACAGTATTCATATCTGCTGACAGACCATAATGGGCCATAATAGACTCAACTGCACTGACCTACCAGGCAGCTCTAGGAACTTAGACCATCAAAGACTCCTAACAGTATCCTGAGACTCACAGCATTGCATCATCCAGGGTAAAACTTCCCACCTCAGGCCAGGAAGTACTGGGTGTTTCCACCTGAACCTGAGTGTATACAATTCACAAAATTGATGAATTTTTCTACTGCTGATGGATCAAGAGTCACTTTGGCCAATAAAAATTGAAATTGCTACAACCAAGACTTGCCACTGGATCCTAGGGGTGGTAACTGTATATATCTTTCAAAGTTTGTCTTTTCTCTTTTTCTTATGTGTTTTCCTAAGTGTTATTCTTATATTACTCTACTTCTATATTACTACAGAAAATAACCCCCAAATGGCTATGTATTTGTTTTCCTTTGCAACCAATTCTAAAATAAACCCTATATATATTTACAAACATTGATCATTCAGTGTTGCTTCACTTTAATCCACCCCATGGGATCTATTAAGAAGAAGTTAAGTTATCCTCACCTTCTGGTTCTAACAAGGGTCTGCTAGGGGGAAAAAATGCAAACCATCAGAAATGGATGATAACAAAGAACATTGACTGAAATGCAATTTCTGGCTAAAGCTTGCACTTATAAATTACTGACTTTCCTGCTGTAAGTTAACAAAGGGTTAACGCACAATGTCTCCTGCCTACCTATCTCATTCCAGGTGGTTATACCATAACCAAATAATTTCTGCTTTAATAATCTTTCTGAGTAGCAGCACATTCTGTTAAGGCCCCATAGGCTGGCAAGAAGATCCTCCATTACTTCAGAGGTTGGCTTCAGGACTATGCAAGGATGCTCCTTCACCAAACCACATCATCCAGAGCTTTCTCAGTCCTTGGTAGCTCTCCAAGGCAAGGACATGTCTTCCCTCAGTTTTCATGTACCTCTTCAAGAATCATGAACACATATAAATACAGCCTTATCACAGTGATAAACCAGAACAAAAACATTCCTGCAACACTTCAGATTGAATTTAATTTTTAATATACTTGTGGTGTTACTACTGCAGGACTTAATCCTGAGTGCGCAGGTTTATGAAGAGAAAATCTGGCTACTCAGACATATTGAGGTCACAGATTTATAGATTTTACTTCTATCATATAAACTTCCCATTATGTCCCTCAGTGTTCATTGATATGCCTTTCCATTTTGGTTGCTTTGACCAAATAGTGAACCTAAAATAAATCCATCATGAAAAAAACCATGAAATTTGTGCAGTGACTGTTCTGGTTATAAAAATAGTAGTGACAATAATAACATAAGAATGTAAATATTTTAAGGTTGTTCTGAATCAGAAAAAAATTACTTTAGCATTGTGATCATTTCTCATTTGCTTGGCATCTTATGTATATAACGATGATGTTTTTTTCCCCTTACTTTTGAAAGTGATGTTAAATATTGGCAAAGAACTATATCCAAAGGCAGGAAAGAGCAGCATCTGATAAATGCAACCTTCAGGTGAGATCCACAGAGACTAATTTAACATTCTCATTGAGTAATGCTCCAAGAAAGGCAGGGTTAGACCTCTGTGCTCCCCACACAATCATTTAGAAGCATCTGTCGCTTCCGAAGTGCAATCCAAAAAGATGAATATACTGTGAAAGGGCTGACCTAGCATTAATCAATAGGAAAGGCCAAGTGCAGGGCTATCTATATCAATACTGTTGCATCCAATTTTGGAACTTAAAGGCTGGCTTCTTTGAAAGTTTATGCCACTTTCAGGATGAATATGCTCATCCCCTTGGAACATACTGCTGAAGTAATTCTTTGCAAGTGCATATATTGAGCAGGATTTTAAGGTTTCCAGGAGGTATTGCTTCTGTAGTACTCAAATGTCATTTAATGAAGACTAGTTATAGGCCTGTCTCCTTTTAAAAGGAACCAAACCATTTTTCTAGAGGTTTCCCTAAATAATAGGTTATCAAGTAACCACTGAGAGTTCATTTATCATGGAAACAGAAGAGAAATATCCAGGCAGAGGCTGAAATCTGTTTAAAGAAAAAAACAAGAAAGGACAAACCTAAGTTCTGTTCCCAAGTTTCTTTCCTCATTTGTAGTTTTTTATTTGATCAGGGTTTTTTTGGAAAAAAAATGAGATTATCTGAAGAAGGAGAAATGCTGGTATAAATCACTTTGGGTTGAAAAGGTCAAGAGACAAGACCTCTCCATTTTCTGGGTGCTGACTGTAATTCCCAGACTAATACCAAAGTCAGCTCTTTGTCAGGCTTGTTCTTGCCCCCCACAATGTTGTTGAACACACCTGAAGGTCTGCTTCATAGGCTCAGTACTGTTGGTTTAAATTAGGGAGAGCTCAGAGTTTCTGCATACAGACAGGGACACTGAATACAGTGAAAACAATACAATTTTAACCACTGTAACATGAATTATTGCCTTGGATTCAGTGTCTGGAAAACTTGACTATCTTCCAAGTTAGGCAAATAGTAATGTCTCAGAGATGTCTCCCTTAAATTCCAGAGATGAGATGTGATGTTTGACTGGTGATACCAGAGAGTTGTGCTGCCATTCAGAGGCCTAGACTGACTTGAAATGGACCAACAGGAATTTAATGGAATTCAACAAAGGGAAAGGAAAGTCTTGTACCTGTGAAACAATATCCCTATGCACCAATAGACACATTACATTGCCTGTAAAGCAATTTTGTAAAGATGAGACTTGGGGTCCTGATGGACAAAAGGTGACGTTGAGTGAGAAATGCCCCACGAGGAAAAGAAGGCTGACAACCTCCCAGGCTGCTGCCAGAAATCAAGGATAGTCATCCTTCTCCTCTGCTCAGCCCTGATGAAACACATCTAGAGTGCTGTGCCATTTCTGGACCTCCCAGCGCAAGAAATATATGGAGTTTTATGGAGATCACCCAGTGGAGTACCAGAGAAATGATTAAGGCACTGGAGTGAGCAGGCTGAGAGAGGTGGGGCTCTGAATGGTTAGCATCCCTGTGTATAACACCCTGATGAGAGAACTGAAGATGTGATAGGCAGGCTCTTCTCAGCAGTAGACAGTGATAGAAGAAATGATGGCCAAAAATTAGAAAATAGGCAGATTCAATTTGAATCCTAGAAAACTCCTTTTTTCTTTTATTTTTTACTGTGAGGTTGGTAAAATACTGGCACAGGTTGACCAGAATGTTTGTGCAAACTCCATTATGGATATATTCAAAGCCTGTCAAAACATGGACTGAGGCAATGTATTATAGCTGACCGTCCCTGAGCAGGCTGGTTGTTTAGGTGCTCTCACTTTCAACAAAAATGACACTGTAATTTCAAAGTTGTTTTGTAATTCTACTGCCTTTTCCATCAACTGAATATTTCTCTACTATCAGTAATTTAGTAAATTAGCACTTTTTTCTGCAGATGTAAAAGCTGAGGCATTTTAAATAGCTTTCTGAAGAATGTGCACCCATGTACACCACAGCACAGATTAAATTCACATGCTGATTCACAGTACAGCTGTATTAGTCTTAGCTACAGAATGTCCATTTAGTAAGCACAGGTTTACAAAATCTTGATTCATTGTCTTAATAAAAATCAGAATAAAAATCTTTGTATCTGCTTTCTGAATATTACAGTTACCTTTATTTGTCGAGATAAACATTTTTTGATATTTCCTCTGAAACCCCAAAGTAGCAATTCCTTTTGATTTAAACAGACATTCATTAAATAGGAAGTAGTTTACATTATGGGAATGTTTTATAAAGTTTACATAGGGAAAATTATTAATGGAATTCTTCAAAAATTAACTTTATTACTGTTTTGGAATTCCAAGAATTGGTGTTAAAAATATCCAATATGTGGTTCTTTAACAAATTCAATGAAAAAAATTATGATCTGTGCATAACTTCTTTTATGCTCTCTGATTAATTTCTTATAAGGCTTACTCCTAATTAAAATCTTGAAAAATATTGTTTGGTGGTGTAAGAAACTGAAATGTTATGATTAATCACCTAAATGTTGTCATGAAGGAATGTTTGCCTATTATGGCAAAACTGTATAAAGAAGCTGTGACCACCAAAGCCCACTCCTCCCTGAATATCCCACCTCGCTGGAACTTTGGACTGTGAGTTAAGCTGCCCAAGGGAACTTGAGGTAAAGTGATTTAAAAAGTGACACTACTGTCCAATTATCTCAGGTCTAGGGAGAAGTAAACAAGGCTGAGGGAGAAAAATGTATCCACAAGGAAGCCAAATCCAGCAGCTGTCCTGAAAATCATCCCCACCTGGCTTCAGTGTAGGGTAGGACACAGCCCACAGACTCATCTGCTGAGGCCAGGTTTACACACACTTTCCTGCAGCCAGGGGAGAAGGAGAAGAGTTCTGGGGTGTGTGGCATAACTTCTGGGCAGAGACTGAACTCCCATTCTCCCCTACACAGGCTGGCTCAGCAGTAAACCCGCCCCCAACCACAGGAAGATGGACCAGACATTCCTGTGAGAAGCAGCTGTGGAGGTGTCATAAACCATCAAAGACCCCCCCAAAGTTCTCCCCAGACTGATTCCTCAGGCCTTGCACTACAGAACTGCAAGTGATGCAGAGATTCAATAGATCCAGTCCATTGCAAGAGACAGAATCAAACTTCCCCCCTGCCAGGTGAGGTACCTGGGCATTAGCCCTGGCCCGGACTTGTTAATCCATCAAACTCCGTGTTTTGCGGGACCCTCACCTCCAAGATCACCAGAAAAAGAAATTAACAGGATGCTGTTGGGATCCACAGAGTGCTGATATTTTCTACTTAATCTGTCTTTGCCACTGTCTTTCATCTACCCTCTCACCTATTTTTCTATTTTTTTTTCCTATTGTTCTCTACCTCCCATTTACTGTTAAATAAAACCCATACTATTGACTTTGGCATATGGTCTTGTCTGCACCTTAATTCGGGCAGAGGCATCACTCTAATAATTTGAATAACTGGATCGTAAGAGGTGGATAATACTGTGGACATATTTCTTGTTAATTTAAATCAGTGATTCTTTTGAATTAGTAATTTCTGATCCCTGCTCTTGTTTCTCAGTGTTTTGTCATACATGAATAAGAAACATGTTCTTTGACAAGCTCTATTTAGAATTCCTTGAGTTGTTTTTCCATATATGTCGAAAACTTAAATAATTGCTGTAGCAATGTACCAAAACTTAAATAATTGCTATGCAGTGTTTCCAATGTACCTGATAATGAAAGAAGCTGGACATGCTGGCATGGTTTCAGGACAGCAACTAAACACCTTGGTAAATTTAAATGTGTGAATATTCCCAGCAGAAAGTGATTATATTGTCTGTTTTAAAAGGTGAGCATGTTTTCTACTGATTTCTTTAAAACAAAATGTAAGTTATTTGTTGGCAACTGCAGGCTATGGTATAGCATCTGTGTTATGAACAAGTATTTGCTGGGCACTGCTTCATTCCACTTTATGTCAGATTAACCTGTGAGGTGCCCTGCTGCTTGATGTTTTCAGACTGTTGCACATGCACTGCTTTACCTGTATACATGGCTGCCTGCGGAACTGAGAAAACAGCTTAGCAATTTATATGTTAAATGGCTTGAATATTTCCAGTCAAAATTCAAGCAATATCATGTTCCTCAATTATACCCTTCCATTTGTAAACAATATATATAAAATTGTATTCCTAATTTTTTCTTACACAAGAAAGTGTGCAGAATATAGAAAGACAGAGGACTAGAAACTCAGGGGAAAAAAACCTCTAAATCTGCATTCTTGCAAATACTTTAGAGTGTAGATTACAGATGTTGCTAGTTCATGTTTGGGGATGGGTCTTTTTTCCTACTTTTTCCAACTTTATTGAAAACATGCAGAAAATGTATTTATACATTTCAAGATTTTTAGAAATTGGATGATCTTTTAATCAGAGATCACCAAAAGATATATCTAGGGTGACTGATGTAATGAATGGTGCCTTTCAATCTCCAAGCAGCACCAAAGTACTAGAATAGAAGTTGTTCCAGGCTGGGAAATAGAGCAGTGACGGCTGGTAGTTTTCTTTAAACAACAT
Organism: Molothrus aeneus; assembly: GCF_037042795.1. Taxonomy (NCBI): domain Eukaryota; kingdom Metazoa; phylum Chordata; class Aves; order Passeriformes; family Icteridae; genus Molothrus; species Molothrus aeneus. The sequence continues at coordinate 138,617,456 of NC_089646.1, read as the reverse complement.
CTCTAGGCTGCCTTAATCTTATAATATCTTAGGGGATGTTTTGCACAGTAGGGGATATACACTGCAGCAAAAAATCTCCACTGTTACAGCTGTGTTTTGAATTCCAGTCCGTATCAGTTCCATTAATAAACCTGTTGTCAAGTAAAATAATTTCTGAATTAATTTACTGGATGCTTTCACCAGTTGAAATGTAGAAACGACATGAGTTATTGCTCTCATGGAAATTGTTCTTTTGCATTTTCAAAAGGAAAAGGCTTAGGTAAGGTATGCTGGAAAATGTATAGGATGAGGCAATTCCCCAAAATATATTTTACTCTGTGTTTGTATTCTCAAACATAGAGAGGATTTAGCAAATAATTTCTGCTGAAAACTGGATTTCCAATAGCCAGGATATTCAAACTGATCAATAAACATTTGAAACGGAACAATTTGCAGAACAACTGTCAAATTTAATTCTTAGAATTGAGAATTTACCAGATTGTCCAACTGACTGATAAGCAAGCTCAATTGACTTTGAATATTTATTTTGTTCATTGCAGTTGCAGAGAAAATAACTGTGAAGAATAATGCTTTGTTTTGCTTTTTCAAGAATATACATTTACATAATTTTTAGATCTTTCTGGAAATGTGTGAAGGGTTATTGACCCAGAAACCTATTACTTTAGGTGTCAAAAAAAGATGGTCTGCAGAGCATGAATTTAGTATATTGCAAATGTTCAGTGTTTCCTGCTTTTCAAGATTTCTGGGAGAATTGTGACTGGGTAGAAATGGAAATAGACATGTGTAGGAGACACTGTGTTTGCTGGCCAAGCAGCTCTTTTGAGTGTAAAAGAAGCCCTTGACATGGGAGAAACACTGAAATGGAACAGTTATCCTAGAGCTCCACTTCTGATCTAAGCTATATTAAAACAGGGTGCAGCTGAATGTTTACAAGTGCCTTTGAAGAGTTCACACAGTGAAAACAACAGCTTCTTGGAGGACACAGGCTTTGGCTGAATTTTTTGCGTATCATTATGACAGAAACAAATGTATAATACATAGAACAAATTTTATTTCTGTATTATTGCTGAATAAAAGGTAGTTTGTTCTTTTAGAAGACGTCCCTTCTCTGGCCTTACTCACAACAGGAAGGAAAAAGGTTTCATTAATAGCATTTTATTAAAAATATAACTTGGACAAAACAAGCCTAGAAATGAGAATGTTACTATGAATACCACCCAGTAAAAGACCATGGCTAATCTTCTTTACATTATTTTCATTTCACTGCTGAATTATTAAACAACAATTTTTCTACTGCTTTGAACTCTGAAATGGCATTTTCTGCAATACTTATGCTCTCTGGTACACTGCATCAATCAAATCTGGCTGACACATTTCAAATAGCTTGTTGGAAAAATGTGGTGATTTAACATGTTGCCTGTACTGAATGCCTTGACAAAACTGCAAAGTAGTAAGAACATTTTCAATAAAAATAATTGTCTACTATTAGCTACCTAATGGAGTTTTGGTTACTTTACAGTTATTTACATGTGAAATATTAAGGCAGTTTAAACTAGTCCCTAACCCTCTCCTATTCTCCATTTACTAGCCAAATGAGAACCTGTAAATGAAGCTTTTGCTGAATCAAGGATTTTAGCGCTTCCTCTGGTCAATAATAAAAGCTGCTTGCAGCAGTGATCAGTACCCCAGCATCAGATCACATACAGAATGCTTGAAGGTACCATCAGTCAAACTCAGATTTGTCAAGAGGGATTCCCCGTTCTTCAGCCAGAATAATCCATGTCCTTCTGCATCACATGACACAGCTGCAGGCAGGTGGTTGTTGCCTGTGTGTCTCTAATCAATCTCCTCTTTCACAGGAAAAGAAAACTTGCAGTTCCAGGTAGCAGTAATTGGTAGGTTTTTTTCACTGGAAATAAACTTCTCTTCTTAATTCTCTATCATCATGAAGAAATTATGGAAAACAGTGTAAATGTAATTCCCTTTGAAAAAATTCTCCTGCTATTAAATATGAAGTAGATTGGATTAGATGTTATCTGAAAATCCCAATTACAATAAGAACAGAGAAATCATGGTTCGACATCTAGAAATCAGAAGTCAGGTAAATGCAAAAGCTCTGTGTTTGGCAGCATTACAATCCAAATGGAAAATAACAGACTGACAAATTGCTGATGACAACCCACTAGGAACTGAAGCTGTTGTATGGCTGATTTCAAAGAATGAGACTTGTCACTGATGTGAACCTGAGAACAGGGCTGAGCAACTTGTGCATGCAGTGCTATTTCAGCAGGCACATTCTTTGGGTCAGGTGAACTGGAAGCTGTGGGCAAAACACAGGGCTGGCGAGACAAAAGAGGGGTTGACAGGGCTGCTGCGAGTCTGGCTAACTGGTATATAACCTGCTGCCTGGGAACAGGGCTGCATCAGTGGCATCAGAAGCTTTAAACCACTCCGCGCCTGCGTGGGGTTGCAGGAGGGGATTGGGGGATGGAGGGAAAGGAGGTCAGATGGCTGCAGGCTGAGCAGGTGCCACCGAGGCCCCTGGCAACCGATGGCTGCAATGGCTGTTCTGTCAGCAGGACGCGGTACCTCGGCTGGGCAGAAGGATGCACGGCAGAGCTGCCAGATGAATGAGCTTGGCAAGCCTGAAGGTGGGGATGGAAATCTGGACCCTCCGGGCAAAAATAGGGAATTTGTCAAGTCTAGTCTGGATACAGAACACTGCAAACAGAATTGCAGTTCACCCATTTTTCCTAATTAATCTTGTCTTTACAGCTATTTCTTATGTATGCATTTTTGTTTTCTTTTATGTGCTTTATTATTTTTAGTTAGATAAAACACAATATTTTCTACATAGCTGTGAAGATTAAGTTCATGTTAGAAATGTGTTGAAAAAACCATAACTGTTAATTTTCAAAATATTCTTATTTTTCACAAGAAGCAAACTTTCAATTTCTTTATAAGGAAAGCATACATTTTTTCCTTTATTAACACCCACACAAAGGAACTGAAAAGAGAGACTCAAATTTTGAAAACAGTATACATAAAATTAAGTTTCTAATTGCTTACTGTGAATGGAGTCAAACAGAAGCTGAAAACAGATATCTAAGTAAAACCTTAGGGACACAGCTTTAGAAATCTTGGCTTTAAGAAGAGCATAACATAAGCATTCATCCACCATTAGTGATTCTGGCTTACTGAATTGGCTGGACAGTGATGGATTCCTGCTTTGTCAGCACTTGTATCTGGAGGACACATTGCCAGAGATGTGGTTATCCATAGTCAGGAAACAAAAGACACTTAAACAGAACTTCATACCCTGTTTGTACTGTTTTATTCAAAGCAGATTTTCATACTTTTAGTTGATTAATATTAATCGGTCTGATGGACTATTTTATTTGATTACTTTGTGCTGAAAACCATATAAATCAAGTATTGCAGAACATTAGAGAATTTTGGATTAGATTCTGAAAGTTTGAATTTCATGTCCAGTGATTCATCAGTATTTTCATGAATGTGGGAGCTATTATATTCACAATATAGGAAGTTAGCTACATCATACATATTATGAACTCTCTTCAGCTCATAAATTTATATAGATAGACTTGCGAAATTATATATTAAAATATCATTATTGTAGTGTAAATAAATATATCAGTTAATAGAATATATTCTGTCCACACTTTGTACATTATTCGGCCCAGCAACCTGATTAGTAGCTCTGGATGGGGTTTTAAGAAAAAGTTCTAAAAAGAAATCATGAATCTGTACAAGTTTCAGGAGCTGCTTCTCTTATTACATATCCATTTCTGTAGCCAAATGCACAGTCCATCTGTCTGCAAGCAGCACAAACAACAGCATATGTTCACAGAGTGGCAGAAAAAGTTGGAATTATATTTAAATAGAGGTCAGAAACCCAGAAATCTTGCACTGCAGCTAGCCTAACAGGTTTGCTTTTAAAATTTCATTGTGTCATCTTCCTTTACCTTTCAGTGAAAAGTTTACAGAAGTTTGCATATTGATGTAATCGAATCATTATTTTACCAGGTTTGAAACTTAAGTTTGCAAAAATTACATTTGCCTAGCTGGCATTAGGAAAAGTACAGAGAGAAAAGTAATTTATGAAAGGGGTTAAAAAGAAGAGAGAATGGCAAGTATTCCATTAGTTATTTCTTGTTCCCACCAATTACACATTTGGGAGAAGACTGGTATATAATTTTCTCTCAAATGGGAAACTACTCAACTTTATTTTACTAATATAATATATCCTTTTGAATACTCTGAAAACTCACTCTTTCCTTCTCTAATTGAAAACTTTAATATACGCCCTAATCCAATTTTTTTATATGAGAAAGATTGAAAGAATCACAGATTTTGTTGAAACTTTGCTCGTAGGTGGGTGATAAGTACAGACAGGAAGTTATTAATTGTTCATCAGTACTTATTAGTGTCCATCGGGACTAAGGTAGTGATCATTCCCCTGTACTCAGCACAGCTGAGGCTGCAACTTGAATTTTGTGCTCAGTTTTGGGCCCCTCACTACGAGGGGCTGGGCTAGAGGAAAGCAACCGAGATGGTGAAGGGTCTGGAGCATAAGTCTGATGAGGAGCAGCTGAGAGAGCTGGGGCTGTTTAGCCTGGAGAAAAGGCAAGGGCCCAGGGAAGATCTTATCACTCTCTACAGCTTCCTGAAAGTAGCCAGGTGGGAGTCAGCCTCTTCTCCCCTGTAACTGGTGACAGGATGAGAGGAAATGGTCTCAGGTTGTGCTCAGGGAGGCTTAAATTGGATATTAGGAAAAAAGAAAATCCTCCTTGAAAGGGTTGTCAAGCATTGTAACAGGCTGTCCAGGGAAGTCTTGGAGTCAGCATCCTTGGAGGTATTTAAAAGTTGTGTAGATATGTCACTTATGGACATGGTTTAGTGGTGGACTTGGCAGTGCTGGGTCAACAGTTGGACTCAATGATCTTAAAGGTCTTTTCCAACCTAAGTTATTCAGTAATTCTATGACTTTTTTTCCACAAATAGAAGAAAAAAAACTTTGAAGATTCCTGCAGTACTTGTGCATATAGGGTCCTTGTTGGGATCCAACCTCATGGCATTAGCTCTGCCTGTGGGAGGAGGGGCTGGTATTAGGTGATCTTTAAGGTACTTCCAAACCATGATTCTATGGTGCTATAGTGCAATCTTTTCAAATAGTCTTCACATTTGCTGTGAGCAGCAATCCTTATGGAGTTTACCTTGACAGCATTTCCTTCAAAAGCACACCTGTTTTTTTTTGCCTTCATCACTGATGAACCATATCAAGAAATGAAAATGTGAAAAAGAAAGAGAAAGAATGTTCTCTTTATTGTTGATTATTAAGAAGATTTTTTCCTTCATTTACAGCAACTCTTTGAATACAAGCTTTTCTTTCTCTCTACTAACTTCTAAAATAAAAGTAAAATAAAAGTAAAAAATGCCTATGCAAGAGAAATATGATTACCATTCATATCCACTTCTTAAAAATAAGAAAGTTTCTTTACTAGTGACTTTAAAGAGAGAGTGAGAAATCCTGCGATATGACACTACTGATCAAAAAGACAATCTTTCCTCCAGAAACCACAATTCTTAAATGTTCAAATCTCCTTTCTCTGATGTCTATTGGGTTAAATCTTCTCTTGCTTTGATACCCAGGTCTAAGATCTCTCAGATTCTGTCTCCAGATTCTGACTCTGCTGCTGTCATCTTTTCTTCCTTTTAGAAAATGCTTCCTGCTTTAAAGTTTCCACAGGTTGTAAGTCAGTCCTGTCTAGATAAAGCTTAAGCCATGCCTTTGAGCATGGCTAACTGGTTAGTGAAAGTAACGACCTGAGCATAAATTAGACATAAAAAAACTTGCTAAGTGATATATCACACATTTCAAATCCACACATTAGACAATTCCTGTATCATGTTGGTACCTATTTCCTTTCTCTCTTCTGTAATTTTATGTAAAAGCCCCACACCCTTATTTTTCATCCCTCTCCATATCTCCTTTTTGCTTTTTTTTCCCTTCCCTTCCCTTCCCTTCCCTTCCCTTCCCTTCCCTTCCCTTCCCTTCCCTTCCCTTCCCTTCCCTTCCCTTCCCTTCCCTTCCCTTCCCTTCCCTTCCCTTCCCTTCCCTTCCCTTCCCTTCCCTTCCCTTCCCTTCCCTTCCTTTTTTTCCCTTTTTGTTTCCTTTTTCCTCACCATCTCTTTCTCCTTACAATTTTTTACTGGTGGACAAATACATACAGGTTTCACCTTGGTAGATTGTTCTTTAAGAGGCCTTCAGTAAGGAATTCTCCCAGGCTTTGTGTGGCGCAGGTTGTGGGAACTCCCCATTCAGCTGATTGGTTTACCAAAATTCTTTGGATGAGTTGAAGTCACTTGATCAGAATGTAGTCACTGGAATTCCATTGGAGCCTTGCTGAAAATTCTGCGGTGTCATACTCACCAAGTTAGGACCAAGGATACATAAAAGGAAAAGAAACACAATTCATGAGCTGTGATTGGAGTTGGATGTGAAACAACCACTGGATTACATAGAGGTGACAAAGACTGTTCAGGAATATGTGAAATCAGCATTAATCTGGAGAACTGAGGAATATAGCAGGAACAGCAGTAGTTCTAGTCACAGCTGGTTTTTTCAGTTTTCCACACAAGCTTTGCTGGCCCATAGCTCAGTTACATTGTTCTTGGTAATCAAATTCCTACTTTAAGGACAGGATAGATAAGTATGTTGACAAAAGCCAACACATTCAGGTAACATTTTTCTGCCATAGTCCTTGAAATGGAGCGACTGAACTTGTCTCCACAGATGGTAGCATAGAATATGTGCAAGTGTTATCAGTCTTGACTTTCTGAGCTCTTCTGTTTTGTACTGGTAGTATCTTTGAATGTTTCTATGTGAAATTATATGGTTATGTGGTAAGTTTCTCCTCTAACAGTAGAAACATGGCTATTATTAATATTTTATAATTTTTATTTTTTCAGTTATCTAAAACTTAGAGCTAAAAGCTGTTATTTTTAAATTGATGCTGTTAAACATGATTTATAATACACAAAATCACTTTTCTTCACTTCTTCTGACCCCCCCATTTTTAATGGAGGAATACCCTAGGACTCACACGTACAACATCTTCCCTATTCTAAAAGTTATATCTGTATTCATTGTATTTATCTCCATTCTCATATCTATTCTAGTGGGAGCACTGCATTGTCCACTGGATGGAAATAAAAGATAAGAAAATAACAAAAACTCTTGCTCTGGAAATAAAAACAGTTATTTAGGGCTCAATATTTCAAGGGGATTGCTTGTGGCTCCACAGGAGCTTGTGTTTGACAAGTTTGAATTTTGCATTACAAAATATTTGCCAAGGAAAGAATGTTTTTCTGCCCTGTACAAGAGGATAAGGAAATGCAAATGACCTTTCAAACTCTGTCATACCTCATTCTCACACTCATATGGACACACCACAAGTTTAATCTCACTTATACTCCCTGGTGCTTCAACTGCAGGAATCCAGATTTTTCAAATGTCTTTTGTGAGCCAGTCTATGAATTTGGCTGACTGAATCTCATATCTGTGTAGTTGCAATGACAGTTACATAAGAGATTCTAAGAGAATTTCTGAGGCATCAATAAATTTAAACCCAGAATGTTAAGAATTAAGAACATGAATACAATTGTTGTTAGAAAGGCTCTGATGGATCTTTCTGGAGTAGGCTCTGGGCATAGTTTTCCTTCACTCTCCCCACATGGATGCACTGATTCAATGTCTCCTACATGTTGCTTGCCCCACTAAGAATGCACCAATACATCTAAGGCAAATTATGATAACAGATGTGTTGTTAGTGAGCAAAGATAAATGGGAGTTTTGGTACAGTATGTAGAGGTATGAGGGCAAAGAGATGAGTTGCCCAAAGGTGTCGTGGACTAACTCCAGCCAGCACCCAAAGCCCCTACACAGCCTCTCCCTCATCCCCCCAGCATGATCAGGGACAGATACCGTCCTTGTATAGCCTCTGTGTGGTTACTCTAACTGCATCTGGCCTTGCCTTAATTGTGTGTGTGACAAGACTCATGAATCAAACCACAGTCTCTCTTTCAGTTGTTTAATGTCTATAATTATGTTTCATCTGTTTATTGTAATTTCCATGACTGTCAGCCAGGAAGAACACCTTATAGAATTATTTTACTTGTGTATTATCAGTTGTGGCAAATGATCTAATCTCTACTGCCTGCCACTATCTGTGAAACTGATTATCTACATTTCTTCTTTTCTTTTTTTTTACAATTCAATCTAACTAAAGAGTGCATCTTTATATTCTTAGAAATGAAATGAAAATTTCATGATAACTCAAAACATGAAGTGGGGTCCTACCTGCTTAGCCATTGTAAAATAAGTCTTACATTACTTTGTGAATCAATCACACGATACAGATAACTCTTAAAAATCCATCACTGTGTTGAAACTAGTTTATATGTCAGTCATAACATCATATTGCCATGAAAACATAGTAAGATATAGTAAATTCAAAAATGAAAGATGAAATTTTCATAACCAGCTTTTTTCATCAGCATTTGCAGTTTTAAAAACTTGGTTACTTAGTTTCACATTCATTGCTTTGATTCATATTTCTACAGCCAACCTTACTAAGATTCTCCAAAAAAAATTATGAGGTTACATATGTGCAAATTAACTCCTATCCTATGTTATGTTTATGACACATCCAAAGGGGTGAGGAGTTGTAAGACCTCTTATAAATGCCTTCTCTTAGAGTCTAAAATCAAATGCAACCTTACATAATATGAGATAAACACGCATAGTTTAACTTCAGTCAACTGAAATGGTACACAGTATGTAACAAACTTTTGTGGCAAATTTTTGATCCACAGTTTACAAGAGTAAACAATTTACTTTTGGTCATTCTCTGTTCTGGAGATGCCTTTTTGCACAGTTTCCAAATTATAATATCATCTCTGTAAGAAACTTCCCTTTAAAGATTAAAATCTTTCCTTCAGTTTCTAGTAATTATAATTAAAAAACACAATGCAATATACGAAACAACCAGAAAACAAAAACATCCCAACTCAGGAAATATATGATGACGTGTAAACATACAATGGGTTCTAGAGACTTGATTTGTAATTTTTGAAGTTTTGTATTTGGTGCCACAGTCTAGTGGTGCCAGAATTAAATGGCAAATCAATGTCATCCTGAAGCAAGTTTTTAGACTTTGAAATATACTGATTTTTTTTCCCACAGTAGAACAATAAGAAAACCTTCCTGAAAACAGTGTTCTCAGAAAAATAGAATTTTGTGAAAAATATTGACTGAACCACGAGCTGTTGGATTTGAAAATTTTAAGTGGCCTATGTTTAGATTCAGGCCTCGGGATACTCTTCCTGGTCCAGATTTGTAAACTGTATAGTCCTATTTCAGTATCTTTCCTGACTTATCTAGGCCAGACCTTCTCATTCCAGATCAGCCTGAACTGGGCAAATAAAAGTCTTTAACACAGTGCTTTGCCATAGTGGCATTCTTATGTGCTCTCTAAAAACCCTTCCTAAGAAAACATTTTTATACCTTTTATATTTTATAGAAGGTTTTAAACTTATAAAAAGGGAAAAAAAAGGAAACTTTCACAGATGTATCTACATGGAAGTGCAGATTGTGAGGTTTCCATAGGGTCTACTGTCAAATTAAATTGGTGCTCTTCTCACCAATGTTCATGTGAATACATCTCTATGTCTTGGGGTGAATCATGGCCCAACAACGTTAGAAGTACTTACAGCATCAGCTGAAATTAAGTTTCAGATCATAAATAATGAACCCAGCCACAAACATTTTGGTAAAATAATGGTATAACTTGCAATTATGCAAGAATTATGAATATTCTGCAACTACTACAGAAATGGGAAGGAATTGCATTTTATTGTGGGCTTTGTTTCCTGTAACTTATGTTCACTGCTTATTTTAGCTACATATAAGAAATACCTTCTTCGGCTGTTACAGCCAATGAAACAATTAAATATTAGAACAAAGAAAAATGAAAATCATTGTTCTGAGCATAAAATTCTTCACTGGAGAAGAGAAAAAAATGTTTTCAGTGTTTGAAAGCTATAAGATAGTATTTTTACTTTTTGTGGCTATTAATACAAAGTTATCACAGAATATTTTTTTGAGATGAGATAAGAAGCATATATGTGAACACAACTCTACTCATTGCTTATCCTTTTTGTTCTTCGTTAGTCCATAGTGAAGAGTATGCCAATATGAGAGATGCCCAAATAGAAAGTTACTTGCAGAATGTCCCTAACCTCTTATAATAAGTCAATCATATGATAAAAGTGTCCTTCTTCAGGTGCTTATTTATTTGGCAGAGAAGTAGAAAAATTAATATGAAATTACTAAGAAAAATATGGGAAATAAGTAAATTAATAACTAAATTAACATTCAAGAAAGTCCAACTCCCCAAACTAGTGTAGAAGTGAAGCGGTGCAGCTGGAGAAAGATCGTCCTTCTCGGATGTCCCGGCTGGCTATCCAGCACCGCTAGCAGTACGGGGGCACTGTCCCAATCTCCGTGGTTTGGGACAGCACCTAAGGCAAACCCTGTGCTATGACAGCAGCGCTGCCTTGTGGTAGGGCGTGGCTTGGCCTGTGGCTACAGTCAGCAGAAATAAGAGAGCGCTCGCCAGCTGTGGTGAATCCAGGTTTACAGGGTCCCAGGGGAACCGACAGTCAAAAAGAAAGAGGGGAAAGTTGCAAGAGCTTAGGAGGGAGGGAAACAAGGGAGGAGTGAGTCCTTGGATGAATAGGGTTTCAGAGGGGAGTGGGATACGAAAGATTGACTTAGGGAGAGCACCAATGGGGATAACTTGAGGTGGGACCCTGGCCCCTGAGCCAATCACTCGACGCTCTAGCTTGAAGTTTCTAGAGAGTTCTAGAGAGAAGGGTGGGAGCGCCAAGTGATGGACAAGGCACCAGGGAGGGATTTGAGAAAGGGTACATTAATCTCCAAGGCAACTGGGGAGGAGTTGGGATAACTGGCAGCACAAGGGAGGGAAGGGAGAACCAGGGCAAAACCATTGCATGATAGGGGGAACAGAACAGTCCAAGTTATACAGACACAACACAACACAACATAGAAGGATCACTGCAACCTGAAAAAGAAGGAGAAAGCGGGAAAAATAAGAGATGGCAATGAAATCTATCAATACAATTACCGACATCCCAGTGTGGCAAAGGAGACTTTTCTTATAACAGAACTCAATGCTTTATGTATGAAACTCTCCTGTTTAGCTTAATTTGTATGTCCCACTTCAATACAGAATGCTTATGGGTTTCCATCAGCTGCAGAGCAAAAAGCATTCAACTTCAGGACCCAAGCCTTAATGTTATTCTTTATAAGTTTACCAAAAGTATTCAGGAATAAGGAGGCAGAAGAGGCAAAATTGCAATGTAGTAAAGAAAAAAATTATTAAAAAAGGATAATGTTTATTTGTCTGGAAAACAAAATTTGAGTATCTCTACTTGAGATACTCAAACTTGAGACCTTACATTAGTCTGCAAATATAGAATCATAAAGTCATCAAGGTTTGAAGAGACATTTAAAATCATCCACTCCAGCTGCCAACCCAGCACTACCCCTTTAAACCCTAAACTACTAAACCAGATCATCAAGCACCAGATCCAGATACCCCCTTAACACCTCTAGGGGTAGTGACTCCAGCACCTCCCTGGGCAACCTATTCCAACCTATTCCAGTGCCTGACCACCATAATTTTTTTCCTAATATCTAATCTGAATCTTCCCTGTGTCAGTTTAAGACCATTTCCTCTGATCCTGTCACTGCAGACATGGCAGAAGAGACTGGCCCCCACCTCACTACAAGCTCCTTCCAGGTACTTGTGGAGAGCAATGATGTCCCTCCCGAGCCTCCTCTTCAGACTAATCAAACCCACCTCCCTCAGCCTTTCCTCATTGGACATGTTTTCTAATCCATTTGTGAGTCATCCTTCTCTGGACATGCTCCAGCACCTTAAAATCCCTTTTAAATTGAGGGCCCCAGAACTGAACACAGCAGTCCAGGTGTGTCCTCACCAGTCCGAGTACAGAGGGTGACCACTTCCCTGCTCCTGCTGGCTGCACTTTTCCTGATAAGAGGCCAAGATGCCATTGGACTTTTTGGCCAACCAAGCACACTGCTGGCTCTTACTGAGTCAGCTGTCAAACAGCATCCCCAGAAAGTCCCTTTCTGCCAAACAGCTCTCAAGCCACTCTCCCCAGCCCATAGTGCTTCATGGGCTTGTTCTAACCCAAGTGCAGGACTCAGCACAGGGCCTTACTGAACCTCCTGCAGTTGTCCTCAGCCCACTGATCAAGTCTTTCCAGGTCTCTCTGTAGATCCTTCCTCACCTGGAGCAGATCAATACTCCCACCCAGCTTGGTGTCATCTGCATATTTACAGAATCACAGAATCACAGAATTTCTAGGTTGGAAAAGACCTTTAAGATCATCAAGTCCAAGCCATGTTCTAACACCTCAACTAGATCATGGCACCAAGTGCCACATCCAGTCTTTTTTTAAACACATCGAGGGATGGTGACTCCACCACCTCCCTGGGTAGATGATTCCAGTATTTGACCACTCTTTCTGTGAAAAACTTACTGCGGGTGGTCCCAATCCCCACATCCACATCATCAGTAAAGATGTTATACTGGCCCCAAAACTAGCCTTGGGAGCACCTCAAGTGACCTGCCACCAATTGGATTTAGCTCCATTAACAACAACTCTCTGTGCCTGGCCAGACAACCAGTTTTTTACCCAGCAAAGAGTCTACCCAGGTTGTGAGCAAGCAGTTTTTCTAGGAAGATGCCGTGGAGATGGTGTCAAATGCTTTACTGAAGTCTATATGAGACACATCCACAGGTCCTTCCCTCATTTATCAAGCAGATTCACTTTGTCATAGAAGACCAGGTTGGTCAAGCAGGACCTGCTTTTTTTAAATCCATGTTGGGCTTGATTCCCTGGTTGTTCTGCATGTCCTGTTTAATCACACTCAGCATGATCTTTTCCATGACCTTGCTCAGTGCTGAGGTTGGGCTGACAGGCCTGTATTTCTCTGGATCATCCTTCCAATCCTTCTTGTAGAAGGGTGTTACATTTGCTAATTTCCAGTCATCCAGAACTTCCTCAGTTAACCAGGTCTGCTGGTAGTTGATTGAGAGTGGTTTGGCAAGTTCTTTTGGCACTTCCCTCATTACCCTGGGGTGGCTTCCATGAGGACCCATAACTTATGGTTGTCTGATTGGCATAGCAGGTCACTAACTATCTCCAGGATTATGGGGGCTTCACTAAGATCCCTGTCCCTAAATTCCAGCTCTGAGGGCTGGGTATCCTGGGGACAATTTGTCTTCAGAGTGGAGACTGAAGCAAAGGAAATGCCTCAGTCTATGGAATATCACAAAGGCTTATTCATTCTAGTTTAAAGAAATACTTTTACAAGAAGATGTTTTACAAATAGACAAAGTTTTTCAATTATATGTGCTCTAGTTGCAGTACAGGTTTATCATTTTTAGTAGTAAAAATGTTAGTCTGGAATTGAGAAAATGGGAATTATTATCCTTGTTTGCCTATGTGTTGCTGCAAAATCCTGTGAAGTTTCTTTCCTTCTTCTGTGCCTCAATTGCTAACAGAAGGCATTTCTGTAGTAAAAATTTTCTTAAAAACAACAGAGCAAAGCATTTTATTGTATTAAATCCTACTCTTTTGCCTATTCAAAAGAATCTGTACAAGCATTTTCTGACTAGTGCTTAGAAATAACAAAATATTTAAGATGGCTCTATTTACCTCAGTTAGCGAAAAGACATCTTTGAAACATTCTACTGGACTTGTGACTGAAAAGTCACCAGTTTCTTTTACTGACTCATGTTCATCAGTAAATATTTGCTGAATTCAATCATTCAGCTAAGCCAATTTATGCCACTTTCTGTTCTTAATATTTTAGCTATGAGATTTCACTTGCCCTGCAACAGTTTTGATGACTAATGGGCTGAACAAATTATTTATATGGCATATCTTTCTGGTTCATACTTTATATTCTACACTGTTAAAACACCTACTTTGAGTGGTAAATGCTGATACAGTGAAGCATATGTACATATACTTTCACATACATGAATATTTTTTACTGAGTACTCAGTCATGCATTAAATGTTTTTAATATTCTTTCTGTTGTTAAGAAACGTAATTTAAATTTGTCTTTTGCAGTCTTTTCCCTCTGAAACCTCAAATAAAGCATTTCTATTAACATCTCTAGTATACCTTGTGAGTAAAATTTCTAAACATTATATTGGAGATGTAAGATGGTTTTTGATGGTTTTAAGCATTTTTCTTCAATGTTATACAATAAATATTTGCGAAGTAGAATATTTTTGCTTAAAATGCCTGTAACAGAACATGTGTTTTGATTTGATATTAATATTCTCTGCAATTTGATAACGTTTTTGTAACACAAAGGACAAAAAAGAGCAGAATCTTTTGGATCGGGTTTCTGTTTTAACTCCTATTATTCCCCAGCACTCAGAAGTCTTATCTGAGTGCTCATCTGAGTACATATGTCTTGAACACAAAAGGAACAGATTCAGCCTAAATAAACTCTGTGCTAAGGTAATATCATCTTTAGGATGATTTATGCCAATATGAGAGATGCCCAAAGTAGAAAGTTACTTGCAGAATGTGCCTAACCTGTTGTATTAAGCCAATTAGGTAATAAAATGTAATCTTTCTTCAAGTACTTATTTATTTGGCAAAGAAATAGGAAAGTTACCAAGACATTGCTAAAAAAATGCTGGAAAATAACTAAATTAATGACTAAGTTAACTTTTAAAGCAATAATCATTGACTCCCCTAAAATCATGTTCCTTTAAATAAATAAATATTTGGTTTGGGTTTTTGTTTGGGGCTTTTTGTGAAGATTGTGGCTTTGGTTTTTCTTTTCACTTATTTGCTCATGCTCTTAAGGTATTTATATTTTTAAGGAACCTTCAATCTTGTCTTGATTTGGGTGTGATTTCTACTGACATGTGAAAATAGTAAATCATAATTCCGCACTTTGTTTCATCAATTTTAATATGAGGCATCAATACCCCAAAGTCATAAATACACATGAGAGTACTCACTTTCTTTATGAACTTATTCATGCAAAACTGTCTTTAATCAAATCTAAATAAAGAGAAGAAGAGAAACAATATATGCCAATGCAGATCTGTTTGAAAGGCCAAGAACACAATGTGATTTATCATTTGGAAAGTAATGAGAACTTTAAAATTCAAATGAATAATGTGTGAAGAGAATCATGGTAGCAAATATATAACACTGCAAAAAGTTTGTTTGGTTTAGGACACAAACATCTTTGGTAGTTCAGAACAGATATTTGTATAATTCTTAAGAGATATTTGAACACTGTTAGCTGTATACTGAAAATAAATAATTTGAAACTGAAGATTAAACTATAAAAAAATTCCTTAGCATACTTGCATTTGAATGGAGCTTATAATTTACACAAAGCATAACTACATTTTTAATATGCAATAGGCACATTAATCATTCAAGTGCTAGAGAATTCTTAGAAGAGTCACATTGCTATGTGTCAAAGTAAGAACTATTTATAGGAACACTGATTGTTTTAATTTGAGAGTAAACACATTTTTTCCAATTTAACCAAGTACTTAATAATTTAGACAATCTCATCCAAATGAAAAGTAATGTTTTTATTTTCCTAACAAATAGGCTGACCTTTAAAATGAGAAGTAATCTCTCTTTTATTGCTACTGGATGAGGAGATTTTACCATTTGATTGTGTCTCAAGAATTTAAATTTAATTCTTTTTTGTGTGTTCTTGAAGAATCCTGCTGTATTCCTACTACCCTACGTTTGACACAGAAAATAAATTATAATTGAACTCATGTATTTCTTAAAATTACGTAGATAACAATCCTAAAGTAATATGTTTAAAGTAGCATATTAGATTATAACTGATATCACATGCCTGAATGGGGCAGAGAATGGGACAGTTTCACTGAAGAAAGCTGTGTCCATTCTCTTCTACCATCAAGAGGTACCAAAATGTGTGCATGTAGGATCCCACTTCTAAACTTGCTTCAGAAACTTTTTTTTTGATTTGTTGACTGAATGGTGCACATAACTAATACTTTTTGTTTCCAGTGGAGTTTAGGAGTCAGGAAATCTCAAAAACAGAAACACGGTAGTCATTAGCAAAACAAATTCCTCAAAATTTGGTTTCTGAATGCAATAGATATAGTAAATGGGGTTTGATTTCTGGTCTACAAAAAGTGCACATGTGTCACACAGTCACACTCACTGTGCAGAGCAAACTCACATCAATTGAGGCTTCTGGTCCACCAGTGACCAGTACTGTGAATTCAGGGCAATAAGACACTCACTGTAGCTGGGGCTTTGTCTTGGGATGGGTACTGTTCAATACCTTCGTCAATGACACAGAGAGTGAGGTGGAGTTCCCCCTCTGCGAGTGTGCCGATGACACGAAGCCGAGAACTTCAGCTGACAGAGGAGAAGAAAGAGATGATGTGCAGAGGGACCAGGACAAGCATGAAAATGGGCCCATAAGAACTTCATGAAGATTAACAGGTCCAAGTGAAAGGTGCTACACCTGGGTCAGGGCAATCCCAGAAACAAGTACAGACTGGGAGAAGAAGTCACTGAGAGCAGTTCTGTGAAGTACCTGGAGGTTCCTGTGGATAAAGTGCTGATCATGAGTCAACAGTGTGAGCCTGCAGCTCAGAAAGCCAACCACCTTCTGGTCTGCATCAAGAGAGGAGTGGCCAGCAGGTCAAGAGGTGAGTCTGTCTCTCTCCTCTGCCCTGATGAGACCCCATCTGCAGTTCTGCATCCTAGCTCAAGAAAGATGTCAAGACAATGAGAAAGATGACTCCAGCAGGGGGACACAAAGGGCTGATCAGAGGGCTGAAACACCTTTCCTATGATGACATTTTCTCAGTATGTGTTAGAGAAGTTAGTTTTTTCATAGAAGGGCAATTTTCAGGTGGTTTCTAAGCAATAAATACTTTTCCATTAAGAGAAGTTCAAGCTTAGTCATATGATTAGTCTTTAGATGAAGGATTATTACCAGCTTTTATCTTTTTAAAAAAAATAAAAAAATACAAAAATAATTCCACAGTTCAGACCCACCATTTTAGTTTATGAATTAAGGGGAATCCACTGATATGTTACATAGTATTTTTCTTTGGTGGTTATATGATACAATTTGATATGCTTATGAAGAGACAAGGGGGAAATGTTTTGTTATGATAACTGTATCGTATTTTAACAGAAGTACAAAAAAGGATGAATGAGAGAATAATTTCATCTTCATATATTCTAACTTTGTGGTTGTTAGGGTAAGAAAATATTATTCTTTGTACCCCATGTTGGTAGACTAGTTCTTAATTAAAAATGTGCTCTCTTGGCTGCTGTAACCAACCAGATGTTCTCCACCTGGTATGTCAGATGATTCCATGAATATAGTCATGAGTACATACATATAATTCAAACAAAACATAAAAGTTTTGTTTGAAATAAACTGAATATTAATGTATTTTTGAGTCAGTACAACAACAATAGGATAAATGAGTAGAAACGGAAAAGAAATGAATTCCTTTGAGAAACACAGTGTACACTTTAACAAAGAGTATAATTAACCTTTGGGAAATGTATCTAGAGCTAGAGAACTTTGCATTAAGTGAAATTTTAAAAATTAAATTGGTTGAAGATTAGTTGTGTTCTTAAGTACCATACTATAACTGTATCAGAAATTAGAGTCACAGTGCAAGAATTAATGAATGTTATTATTTTGTCTGTTTTATGCTGTACATCAGAATATAAAACATACTTCTACCTGATTCTGAATAAACATTAAAGTAGCTGATGTTTTAGTTTTTTCTGTAAGCATCTGCAATTTCATTTTTCTGAATTCTCTTTGAAGATTTTTCAATTGTATTTGAAATATTCAAGTTCTATAGAAAGTTGTCCCTACTCTGTAGCATCAAATATGTCATGGTTTTTGTATAACATTCTTTTAATGAATGATCTAAATTTTGATGCAAACTCAGTCTAAGAAAGCTATCAGTCTTTCAATGCATAACATATTTGTCAAGGATTTTTACTCTGTTGGTAAAAGGGTCCTTGATTCAAAGCTGAAATTTTCTTTTGTGGCTTTTTATGCCCTAAGAGCTCTTCAGGGCTTTGACTACTATATTGATAGCACTGCATACACAAAAATAACAGGTAGGAGGCCATCAGCTTCTGCTCAGTAGTTTGAGAACCAAACCTTGGAGTAGCTAGCATTTCACCATTGCCTAAGATCCTTTTCCAGACTATCATCTTTGATTCATTAGTTTTCTCTAAAATAAAAGAAAAATTCCAAATGCTGAATTTAATTTTACTTTTCAAAATGCTGCTCAAACCACAAACTGCAAAGATGTATTTTCCTTTGTCAAGGGAATACTTGGTTTAATAGCTGGTTATATAAAACTAAATACTATTAAATAGGAAAGAAGGAATTTCAGACAGAACTACTGGAGAATGCTAATTGCAAGCATGATATATTACAAGGACCAATAGTAGAAAAGTACAAGAGGAATCATAATGGAAAATATCAGTATAGAAATATTAGATCCTTTTTCAAGTCCCTGAGGAGAAACGATTCTACTTGATGTTAGACAAGTACTTTTGTCAGTCTTATTTTTATGGAGAAGGAAAGGGTAAGGGATGAAAACCAGTCTGCCTTAAACATCATCTTCTTTGAAAAACTGCACCCAGCTTTTGCTAGTGTAATAATTTATTGGCATGTTAATTACTGTAAATAAGTTGTCCTAGTACACATAAAAAAGTGTCACATTTCAAATACCTTATTAAGCAAATGATATTCAGAAGAAAACATATAATTTGTAATAAGGTTATATGTGTGATATTATTAGCTGAAAAGGACAAGGAAACACTTTAATTTAATTATTTATTTATTAATTTTATTATTTATTTATTATTTATGTATAGAGTAGCAAATTATAATTAGCACTGGATTCTTAAGACTAGTTTAGTGACTTGTATCTTGATGTTGTTTATATGCTGGCCAGGAGTGTTACAGGTCAGTAATTGCAGTGTTATCAGGTAAACCATCTTGTTCTCAATTAGTTGGAACTTTCCAAAAAACTTGTAATTGGATTCTTAGGCCTAGTCTTAAAAGAGCAGCATCTGTTGACAAAGAGGAGAAGCTATTATACAACAAAAAATAAATTCTTCCTAAGTATTTTTAGAGAATGGAAGGAAATACATTAAAAGTGCTGTGACAACATACAATAACAATTGTGTTAATTGCAAAAGGGAAGTAATATTGCTAATGTGTTCCTTACAAGATCAGCAGTGCCAACTTTTCAGCTACTCTCTTTAATTATGCCTCGGGTTAATAAACCAAAAGAAATAATTAAAATAGACAGTAATATTTACTTGTAATTCCTAAGCTTTTAACTAAAGTGTTTAATTTTTTTTCCACTGGGGAAAGAAAAAATAAGATTTTCTTCACTTTTGGTTTAGAATGTAGTTTTATACTCAATTTGCTTTTATGTTCAAATCCTACTTTTGTTTCATGGGTAGAAATATGGCAGAATTTATATTATATATTTTGTATTTATTTCCCTCAGGACCAGACTAAAGGTAGAGTGATGAAAAAATGAACAAAATGCTTGTACTTTCAATGAATTCCCTAGATTCTTTGTCATGTGGTGCAGAAGGACTTAAAAGAAACTTTGTTTTACTGCCATTCTAGATAGAACTTTAAAAATCTTGACTTTCCAGTGTATTCTAATAATAATAAAAAAAAAAATTTACAGTTGCTATGATGTTTGAAGTGTTTAGTGTTTTTTTATATGACCCATAGACTGATCACTTTTCAAAATCCATAAAACAATAGAAAACACACAAAGTTCTAGCTGCTGCTTAATGCTTTTCCACAATCAAGTGAAAGGCCAGAATCCTACTTGTGACTACCTCCTAATTTCTAAATCATAAGACACAATTTGGTTTTGTTTTGGTTTTTGTGTGTGTGTGCGTTTTGATTTCCTTGGGGTTTTCTTCAAATTTCCTCTAAGTACCCCCTGGGAGCTCTATATATGCAAAGAAGAAAATTGATATTCTACACTGTTTACAAAGGCAGCTGCTAATTGTGTCTATTACATGTGTCTATTGATTTCAAATATTTTCTGTAACTACGATGTGAAATGTGACTCAATAGCTGACTAAACCTTAATGTTTTTCCAAATCAGGGCTTTGTTTTTTCAAGAAAATGTGTCATAATTCAATAATAGCACATATATCAAGCTCCTCTCAAAAACAGTTAGATTTTTTTTCCCATTCCATTATTTTTAATAGTCAGTTTTAAAACCTGGACCATTCATACATCTACTTGTAGCTTTGCCAATCTCTAAGCATTTGGCTGAGGTTTTACATGGAGTATGCTTCCCTCAGGCTAACTATTTCTGGAGATGTTTCAGATAAAATAGTTCAGCTGTTTCCAGGAAGGGCCAGTAAAAATTATTTTGCTTTGCCATATATAATCATAAGAGATAATTCTGGTTACTTCTATCCCATTTCTGGATAGGAAGCATAAACAATTCAGATCATTCTATCCACAATTAAGAAACACTATTTTACTTAGCAATTTTTAAAATGAAATATCAAGGAAACAGCTTGATAATGCTAAATGACTACCACTCCATAAAAATCAGTAAACTCAAATAACCTTGCCTTCACTTGCCTTTTTAAATAATTTGGAAGCAATAGAATTATTGAATAGATTTCTCAGCATTTGTTCCAGGACAAAACACATACCTGGATATCCATATCTGTGGGTAGAATCTATTTTCCAGGTATCTTTACCTATAATTAAATACACAGAGCACAACAAATATTTGAGGAACAATTTTTCTGAGTATACAATTGTCCTGTATGGCACATCTATGAAAAATGCTTATATTTACTGTAGTCTCCTGTTGCCACAAGGGCTTACTTCCTACTCATGCTCAATACCAGGACCCTGGGGCTTGTTTTATGTAAAAGTCCTTCCTAACCAGTTGTTTCTCAGCAGATATTGTCACGTGTGATTGTTTTGTCCCAGATCTTAGCATTTGTCTTTGCAGGAATTCATTAATAGTTTGCCAGAGACTTTTGCAACCTGTTAAGATCACAGCCTTACCCTCCAGTATATCAAATGTTTCCCAGTTTGGTATCAGCTATGAGCTTTTAAAAGGTGCCTTCTGTCACATCACCCTGGTCACTACTGAAGGTGTTTAACAGCACCAGCACCCTGAGCAGTGCCAGTGGTAAGTGGACATCAGCTCTTCTTCCTGCTGCTGGTCACAGTCTTACTGGTTAAGATGTACAGATTTGTTTTACTGTCAAAATCACAGCTCTACATTTTGACTGCAAGGATACACCAAGATACTAAATGGAAAACCTTTCTAACATCAGGATAAATAATATCTACAGTACTTTCCTCTTCCATTGAGGCAGTTGTCTCATCAGAGAATCAAAAACACTTGATCAGTTCTGGGGATATAATTTGCTAGAAGGGCAGCAAAATTGATGTACATTACATATATCAAATCTAATTACACTGTTATTAGTTATGGTTTTTTCCACTGAATAACCAGAAAATACTCTCCTAATATTCCTTTATAATGGCTATTATACTCAGTAATCTCATACAGGGAAGTTTACTTCCCTAGAAAATGTGAGTTCAAGACAGTGTAAGGAACCTGATTTAAAAAAAAAAGTAAAAGAAAAAAAAAAGTAAAAAAAAAAAAGTTGGATAATACTTAACCAAAAACATTTTATAGACCTCCTCAGATTAATTAAAAAAGCATAGCTATTACCTGCAAGGAACATATAACTAGCATCTTGTATATTCCATTGAAATAAAAGATTCTTAATCCTCACTTGTCTGTAATTTTTAAAATGATAACAAGGGATATTTTTTCTTATTTCATATTTCTAATTTAAGTATCACTTAAAATGGTGAATAATTCTAGTCATATCACTCTAGAGACTGGACTCTAAATTTATACACCATGGATCCAAAATAAAATGCATTCTCTAGATCCCAATGTTTATGTGGACTATTATTACATTTCAGTATTAGTTAATATAAATATTATGCTGCTATGAATTAAAAATGTTATTGCTGCTGACTGTTAAATTTATTAATATTATTTTATTAATATTAGAATACAAGTGTTTCTGTTTATTAATATCAATACTACTATAAACTGGTGTTGATACTGAGAGATATTTACAGGTATTTTAAGAAGCCTCTAAACTTTGTGAGATATATAGGTCTTGTAAGTCTTTTATTCAAAGTTTGGAAAAATAGAGAAATATCAAAAGAAGAAACAAAGCAAATTTTCATTGGAAAGAGTCTGCAGTAGCAATAAATTCCTTGTACTGAAAAATTCTTCATGCAGAAGGTTAAACAACTCATCGAATGTATGTACAATACCCACTAGATAGTCAAATGCTTTGCTGAGAGGGCAGCTGGGAGTTCAGGTAATTACCTTGTCCCAGGTGAGACCCTTGTTCCAAACCAGTTTGGTGTCTCCTCCATTCAGAGACAAGATGAGGGAAAACCACTAAACCATTCATTTAGGGAATGAAATGCACAGTGTGCACACAGTCTGATATCCATGATGCCATGATTCTCAAAGACACCAAAATTACAGGAAAAACTTGGTTACTGATAGGATAGCTCAGAAAAACCCTAGTTTTTTCGGGAGATTGCAGTCAAAGACATTGTCAGGGAATTGCTCACTTTCAAAACTTATGATGTATTTACCGTGCAAATGGACCTTCAGTCCTTTTATGATGGCACTTTATATGTTGCTGATTTTTTCTTTATCCAAGAGTTGTTGTTAGTATGAGTTAGATGTTTTGAGCTTTTAACCTGCACTTGGTCAAAAATCTCAATTTTTAGCTATTCTTTGAAAATATTGGACAAAAGAATCAGGAATCTTTTGAAAGAAAAGTGCTATATAAACATGAGCTCATTCATATGCTTTTATAAGCATATTAGAAATTATAAGAAATAGCAATTTCTTCTCTACATTTCATCATTATTTTACTTAGGTGAATTTTTAAAAATTCATTTCTGACCATAATGTGAAACTATTAAAACCAAGGTTGCTAATACTTTGCTTTGTTATTACAAAGCAAAGTATATATGTTCATATATATACTTTATATATATATATACTTTATATATATATACATTAATATATGATGTCCTTCTGATCTTCCCTTTTTCTTGCTGAATTTTGTGAAAATTTACAGTTTGTTTATTTATCTTAAAATATTGTTGCACAAAAATAATGATTTCCTACTAAAATTCCAGATGAAGTTTCTCAAACTTCAAATAAGAGGCAATGTCTTATTTTTATGTCTTATTTACTCAGGGATCAATCTTAAGTGTTTTTGATAACAGCTTGAATTAACTGAACTGGAACTGTTACTCATGACAGTTGACCTCAACACTTCTCAGAGGATTTATTTGTTTTGTTTCTGTCTGTGTTGCTAAGTTGGGTAGAAAATGGAGAAATTTCCGTATCACAAACTGCATGATTCTAAATGGCTTCTGAAAGCCAGTGACAGGAACAAAAGGATTTGCACACTACAATTATCAAAAAGTACTGTGATCAAAAGTTTTCAACTGCTGTCTTTTCAAGATCAAGCCAAGACAGGCATTTGGAGTTGAAATTGGTTGTAATATATCTGGTCTTTTACCTGGTGTAGCAAATTCAAGTATAAAGATATATAATTTCCCTGTGTTCATCAATTATTTCATGAATATAGAATTTTTATATCTATAGTCATTGCCTGGCAGCTAAACATTCATTCAATTGTGGGTTTATACATTCTGAGAACAGATTTGCAACTGCTGGTGATTCTGCTGAGAGTCAAGGTATTTAGAATGGAAGATGTTTATCTTGCTTAACATCTCTCACATAGTAGTAGACTCAATCTGGAAAAATCAGCTAAGATTTTTATATCAAGATTTTAAAAAGTGACTAATTATCTTGGCTGAACCATGATAAATACACTCATATCCTGGTTTTATTTTTTAAAATTATGTTTGCTATCATATTTTTTACGAATTGCTGACAAATCCTCTGAAGGTCAAGAGAGAGCTTCAGAGCTTCAGATTAGAGTCTGTAAATTTGCTAATAACTTCTCAGGATGCTAGTTAAAAAGAGTTACAATTAATCTGAGTGTGAAAAGAACAAGTGAGAAAAAGAAGTTTAAAGATTATGTGGGGAAATCAACAATTTAACACAGAATAAAAAGTAAAAGGAGGTCAGTATAAAAAGTGCATTAAAATGAGAAAAAATATAATGCAAACTAGTTTGTAAATTAATGTTCAAAACACATATTTAGTCACACTGGGTGGAGAGTTTTACTACTGCCATTTGTATTCAGCAATATTTTAATGTATTGCAAACTGTTCACATAATGCAGACTGGATTCTTAGGGTCCAAGCTTAAGCCACATGACATGGAGAGAATAAAGATCTGAAAGAAGAGATCAGTTTACAGAAGTACCCATTTTGCCTCCTAAGACCATTGTGAAGTTGTAGATGAAAAGGGAAAAGAAATTATTTTACTACTTTTAATCCAAAATCTCGTAAAGATTCATCAGGAAAAAAAAAAATACATGCAAAATTATTTCAGCAGTTGCAAAATTTAGTAATTTTCTTCTAGAGCTGGGATCATGGTGTTCCCAGAAACTGTTTTCAGCCTAAGAGAGTTGAGGTGCTAGACAATAGAGATAGAAATAATCTGTTATTTTAAAGAGTGATTCAAAATGCAAAAATGATGTGGAGGCTTTGAGTTTTTTCTGAGGGAATCTCTCTCTAAGGAGTATAGAAAGCCTTGGAGGACTTATCTCCTTGAAACAAATTTAGTTTGTGATTTCTTTATGCTGGGAATGTTCTTAATATCAACAAAAGTATGAATTATTGATTAAACTTCCATCATTATCAATATATTCCACTACCCTCTTCCAACCTTTGACACTCAGAGAAATAATTTACTGAGAGCATTCTCTTTTGAAGCACCAGAGGTTTAGTTTAGTGCAGCAAATCCCATAAATATAAACCTTATTTTGCATCTTTCAGTCAGCATTACCTATATGTAAGGATTAGCACAATATTGAATTTTGCATCACACACTTTCTTGGATTAAAGGGAAAAGCATTTGGAACCTCGTAGAAAAGAGTCTCATAAAATGATAACAGAGGAATATGCATATTTAAATGTTTACTTGAGAAATATATTTTTGTTGCAGCAAGGAACTCGGTTTTGGACTGAATTTTCATACTATTCAATAAAGCTTTGAAGTTTTTTGTAAATTTGAAATTTATAAATGTAAGAAGCAAGTACAAGTTCACATGTTATAGCAGTATTATCCAGCTGACATAGAAGAAAACCCAGATATACAACACAAGTGTTTGAAATATGTCCATGTTTGTGATCATCACTTTTAATCCAGCTTCATAAAGACAACTCTGGATATTATATATTTTGGCTGGATAATAATTTTTTAACTTGGTGGAAGACTTCTTTTATGGGCATGATTTTATTATCAAATTGTTCACATTATCCTTTGTAAATATCTGAAGGCGGAGAGCAGTGACAGTAGCTTCAGATCTACAGTAGCAATTTAATCACACATGGACTGAGAACAAATTATTAAAAACCTTATGGTAGATGAGATTTTACTGAATAGAATTTTATCGTTCATTTTTCATAAAATGCATGTTCAGTGCAGCAACAAGTGATACCTGATTGTCCTGGTTTTGGGAAGGGGAGTGTGGCTGAGGGCGTGTGGCCAGGACTATTTCTGATATGACAGGGACAGGGCAAATGGGCTTTCCCTTCCAGTGAAAAAGATGGAAAGTCCAGTATGTTTATGTTCATAGGTTTTTCTGTGTAAATAATTTCTTTGCCTGATACCATTTGGTTTTACTATTATTGCCATTATTGTTCATTTTATCTCATTCCTGTTTCTGTAAATTGTTCATATCCCAGACAGTGATCTTCAGCTTTTGTGGCTCCCACTGGAGCAGAAAGGGAAATGTCATGTGGTCATTTTAGTTGGAGTACTAAATTAAAGAATACCATTTCTAAACCATGACACTCAAAAAATCCAATTCAACAGGTATCACATAGAAAAATTCAAGGATCTTCCAGCTTTCCTGAGATTCTATTGAAAACAGACAGAAAAAGATTATTTGTTCAAAAACTAATGTGTGTGGGGTTTTGCTTTTTGGGTGTGTTTTGTTTTCATTTTTTTGTTTTTGGATTTGTTTTTTCTTTTTATAATGCTGTTTCAGATAGAAAAGGAAAATGAAGGTAAAATTTGAACCTTGGGTAGTGGAAGGAAAAGTACTTGTAGAAGGCATTGGAAAGCAACACCAAAAGATAAAACACACAACTAAAACACACACAGACACAAATCCCAACCATCCAACTCATCTAATAAAGTACAGTGTTTCTGAATAGTTCAGACTTCAAATTACTCAGTAGTGAAAACAATTTTCAGAAGTATTTTTCTTCCATGTAATTACTTCGGCAGTGGTCGCTATTTAGTTAGAGCTTTGAGAGAAGTTTAACAGAACTTTAAACTGCCTGAATTGTTCTATGTTTTGATGTGATGAGAATTTTTAATCAGTATTTTATTAAAGTTGGAGTCACTGCCTGGATATGCTTCTAGAGATTAATATTAGAGTTAATGTGTGTCACTTTATCTCCATTCCTGCAATTAAGATATGTGATCTTTGGGGAAAGTAGGTTTTTGAAGTTTTTTTCTTTTTCAAGTTTGATACCATCCTTAGTGTGTTGAGTGAAATAAATAAGATTTTTTTTTCCCATTGGCTTCAATTACAGAAGGCTGAACCTTGGCAGTTAATCTTTTCTGAAACTTCATCCAGAAGCTTTTCTTGTACAGAAAAGATTTCATTCTATACAAAAAGTAA
This sequence comes from Molothrus aeneus, assembly GCF_037042795.1. Classification (NCBI taxonomy): domain Eukaryota; kingdom Metazoa; phylum Chordata; class Aves; order Passeriformes; family Icteridae; genus Molothrus; species Molothrus aeneus. Next base: position 138,590,333 of record NC_089646.1, on the reverse strand, counting down.
TTTGTTTGCATATTATGCATGTCTGAACAACCATTAATGCTAGCAAGTGGAGGAAGGTATATTTAAAATAAAGTAGAAAAGCCTATATATGTTGTTACATAATGGAAAACCACATGGAGGTAAACCCATTTACCACACTAAATAAACTTTTGACAGGTGGAGAAGTTAATGTGAGGGATACTTCAATACCTCTGGAGATTTTGAACTCTTTCCTGTCCTTCATATACATGAAGCTCAGTCTTATCATTCTGGGGAGCCAGGAAAAGAAAATAAGAAAGTAGGAAATAAATTGAGTACCACTAAGAACAAAAAGAAATACTAAGTCACCCAGATGAGGGAATGTTCCCCAAATGACCCAGTGTCATACCTAAGTTTTTTCTAATCTTTATTTTTTTCATCTTTCTCAGAAGAGAATCGGTCTTTCCAAAATGACCAGCTCTTTTGCTGATATAAAGAGTTCTTTTAGGTCTGTTGAACATGCATAAGCAACTGGATTCTCTCTGGAGCTGGGAATTATATCCAATCCTTGAACACCAGGTCACCTAATAAAGTTCCCTTACTCTTTTATCTTTACATATTCAGGAAGTGCAGCAGGACATTCATATTATAGCATCTATTACATATTGTATGTGACACATACAATAACATGTGACCACAATTTCCAGTAGCTCTGTGAAAGCTAAATGCAACATACTCAAAGAAATTAAAGAAGGAACTTTCTCACTCACAAATTACCAGTTCAGTCTTACACTACAGTTTTATGCTAGTCCTTTTTTTTCCATATAAAGATCTATCAAACTTGCAACAAAGTAAATACATGCAGTATAGCAAAGAACATCATCCTTTGAAGCTATCAGAATATTACATTAATGTGCAGTTCTTTTCCATTTTTAGCACCATTTATAGATGTACTTAAACTAAAAGATTAGGATAACTTCTTGAGTTTCAGTGTCACTCAAGAAATCAAAAAAGTCTTTGCTTCCAACACAGAAAAGGATCAAATATATCTCTGCTGTTTCTGACTAATGTTTGTGTAATGATTTCTTAAAGATCTCCCATAATGAGCACTCTACAACTTCTCAGGCGATTCCTTTCTAAGCCTTACCAGCATTAGCAATAGAAAACTTTTTCCCCCTAATGTTTAATTTACAGGTATCTTTTCTGCAGTTTAAATCTATATTTTTTTGTCTTTTCCACTCTAAATATGAAAAAAATTAACCATTCACAGAAATCTTTTACATGCTTCAGAGCAGTTATCATATCCTTCCTTGTACTTCTTAGGATAACAGTTTTCAGACAGTGTGTTTTGATCATTTTTATCAATCACTTGTGCAATTTTCTTAGTAAGTCCCCATCTTTCTATATTACTTTATTTGTGTCTTAGCTAGCAGATAGATTACTTTATGTTCCTGCATACTGTACTGTTGTTTACAAAGCCCAGCACAGCTTTTCAACACATTATTTCATTTGTCATCTTGTTTACAGATTTGATCTGCTCTAAGCTTTGGATTGTACTAAGCTAATTTTTCACCATTTTGTGTTTGTTCAGTCTTCCTTCCTACATGTGGTCTCTTGCATTTTTCTTCCAAACATGACATGCATCATTGTGCTTGATCCTGGTTTTATTTATTTCTTCCCTTCTGCATGCCTTCTCCCATCTAATGTTACTCTCTCATGTAAAAGAATTAGGATTTGTCCAGCCTTGTTCTTAATAAATCTCTATTTTCTTTTCTTTAGTTCCTTGTCACATTTGAAATATTTAAAGGTGGAGTGAATTTTTTTGTTGTTGTTTGTTTGTTTGTTTCTAATTTAAAATGCTACCTAGTGTTCCTTTCAAAATTTAAATTAATATCAGGAGTATGTTAAATATCCCATATGCTCTTTTCTTTAAAACATAATTTATGGCTTTTTTCCAAGTCCTCTGGAAATTCACCTGTCCTTCAAAAGTTTGTAAAGAAAATCACTGGATAGCTGAGATCACAAGACCGTAGAATCAAAGAATTGTAGCATCATAGAACCGACCAGGTTGGAAGAAACCTCAAAATATTATCTGGTCAAACATTTCATGGGAGTGGAAGCCACAGTGAGATTATCCAACACCCTGTTCAATCACATTTTGGGAAACCTTCAGCGACAGGTACTCTGTGCCCTTTCACCAAATAATTTTTTTATTATAGAAAATAAGTTTTTAATGTAGGGAGGAAACAACTCCCACAGCAAATTTCACCTGTTGTCCTCAGTCTTCTCCATGTGCCTCCTGGGGAAGAGGGAGCCTCCTCTTTGGAGCTGCTCTTTAAGAACTGGAATGCTGTAAGTAGGTCTGTCTTGAGGCTTCCCTTCTCCAGGAAGGAAAGACTTAACACTTTTAGTCATTCCTCACTGAGCATGTTGTCCAGATGCTCAAGTACCTTTGTGGTTCTCCTTTGCACCTCCTTTCGTCTGGCCATGCATTTGTCTAAATTTCATCAGCCAGATGCCTACATCTCCTACAATGCAATGGCTTGAATTCAATGAATTTATCTAACTAACCCCTATAATCTGCTCTGTTATTGTATTTTTTTTTTTGTTTTCTCCTTCTGCAATTGAAAATAATTGTCATAGCTCAGTCCAGTTAGCTTTTAAGTTAAAAAAAAATGGGAAAAATTAGTTCATATTTTTGGTATTAACCATCCATAGCTTTCCTTCTCCACTGAGTGGCACATGAGCCCACTTCTAGCTTTCCCTCCTGCAACTAATTGGCTCTGGTTACTGTTGCATCTTTGTGCTTCATTTGATTTTTTTCTCTCAAGATTGTAGTAAACATTTGAAATCATGTTTTTAATCTTTGTGAGTGAGTTGTATACTGAACTCATCTTTTGTTTGACTGCTCTTTTATTATGCTTTCAAAATTTATTCCAGATTTCTTTTCTTAGATGGATCCATTATAAAAATTTTCAAATAAATGCATTAAGCTTATTAAAGTATATAACTGGAATTTTAAAAATTATTATTTTGATAAAATTCCATCTATTTTAAATTCCATGAAAGTGCTAATTTTATTGTCACCATCATCCAAGTAACCCTTCACTCTGAAATTCTCAAGTGTCCTCCCAGTTGGTACATCTACTTTGTAGAAAACAACACCTAGTTGTCCTAACCACAGTGAAGATTGAAAGTCTTTACAAAGTGCATTTCCAGAGCTTGCTGGACAATCCATTCTCTTCTCAGTGCATACTTAGGTAAACTTTCTCTCTTCATCACCCTCTGCCTCCAATGACTTCTGCCCTCAAGTTTAAAACTCACAAAGCTGGACATTGTAGAGCAGTTTGGCTGACTGCCTGTTTAGGGAGATTTGATATATGACATACTAGATGTTTGGAATAAGATATACGTTATATTTCCACCAAAGCTGTCAGAACTCATCTCTGAGATGCATGGATCTGTAATATACAGGGCATTCCAACTAAAGATTGAAATGCCTACACATTCACACAGGAAAACTGAAATTTTTTATATTTTGGGATAGCTTATCTTTGGTCTTACTCCAGTATAACCACTTTCATAAATGGTAATGACACTGACAATTTTGCCAATGTTTTAGAAATGAAAAGTCTTTTCTGCTTTAAATTTTATATGTTTTACCTATGACAGAAAGACTAACAAAGGATAATAGTTTTTACATGTATTACCTGTTAAGGGAGATTGGTTTAAATTATTATTGTTATTGTTATTGTTATTGTTATTGTTAAAAATCTTATCATTATTAGTCATTAATCATTAATTATGTGATATGAATGGGTGAAAAACATGCACCCATTTCATGTCAACACCATTTTGGTTATCTCACACTTCTGCAGTGCACATTTTTCTGGATCGGCAATGAACACCGTCATAGTACCAGCAAATCCTTAGAAGTGGAAAGGGGAAGGAATGTGAGAGGATAATCACTTAACTGTAAGCAGTATCCTAAAAGGTTGTAAGACTCCAGGCTGTTATTCACTGTAGCTGCTAGGACTCCACAGATACTATCTGTCATAGCATGTTAACCAACAAGAACAATAATGTGTTCCATATAATATGTTCCTTAAGATCTGAATAAAATTGTGAACAGCAGGTTCGTGCCAAGGGAATAGAACAAAACTGCCAGCAAAGCTGGGACAAATAAATTTCCTATGGAGAGAAAAGCTAGTTTCTCAGTGCTGGCTAATCTATGTGCCAGACAAACAGTTCACAAAAATAGGTTTAGTTTTTTCGTGCTTCTGAACTGCCTGGCTTAGAGATGGGTACTGGGTTCCTGGTGTACTATCCTGTGTGTAAGTGTTCCCAAACCAAATGGCTATTCTGGCAGTGGGGTGTGACCTCATTTGACATTGTGTTTGCCACATTTTTATCTGTTTTCATGCATCCTGTGTCTTGGCAGAAGGAACTGTTAAAGCAGCTAAAACTAAAGCAGACCCAGTACTTCTTTTTATATAGCTGAAGAAGACAAATCAATTATATTAGGAAACTGAACCTTGCAGAGATTGCAGCTTAAATTCTCTTCTGCAGGGAGAGACAGAGGTAGCTTAGGGCAGCACTTCCATTCCTCAATATTCCTTCTCACAAAAGGCCAACAAAAACCACTTCTCTGAGAGGAGACAGATTCAAATTCCAATTTCTATCACAGTTTAATTCATACATCAAAATGTAGCTGCAGAAACAACAGGACTTCTTGCTATGTCAGTTTGAGGTCTGCTCTGCTGTTGTGTGCTCTTTGGTCCTTACTTTTTTTCTCTTTTTCCCTGGTGAAAAAAGATAAATGTCTCTTCTTTATTCCATTGCAAAAACACATACTTCAGAATTGTTTGTGAAATAGGATTTTTGTCCTCAGATCAACTGGATAGGTTTCTCAAGTTGATTGTTGTGTTTGATCTTGCCTCTCTCATCATATTTTGGAATGGTTTATTTTCTTCATTATTTTCTTAAGATTAAAATAATAGGAAATTTAAACAAAGAAAATAAAGAAAAGGGCATGGATTTCTCTCTGGCAAATTGTTCTGGCACTAAATTTTTTCAAGAAGTCTTGACAAGAGGCATTCTTTACTACAGTAACCAGTGCCAAGTCCTATCTATTCTCAGGTCTGTGGCTGCAATAAGATGCTGATGCTGATCACAGAATATTCTGAGTTGGAAGAAACCCACAAGGATCATTGAGTCCAACTCTTAAGTGACTGGCCTGTACAGGAATCAAACCCACAACCTTGGCATTATTAGTACCATGCTCTAACCAAGAGGTAAGCCTTGGCAAACTGACAAATAAAAATTAAAGTAGTAGCAGAGCAAATTCCCTTCTTAAACACTTGTCACTTCCAGCTGGCAAGGAGTTGTAGTCCTAATGAGAAAACAGGATTTAAATGTAATGAACCTCCCTGATTTCAGTTGTTTACTTTAAAAAGATCTCATTCTGCAGAGTGCTTGTTTTCAGTTCCAAGTTTTAACAAGAATTGCATGTGTCACTGTAAGGCCAGTATCGTTATTTAAAAAGATAAACTTTATAGAGGAAGATTATCTCAGTTCCTTAATTGTTTCTCTTCATAAATCTTTATAATAAGATAGATACCAGTAAGAAGGGAAGTAAGCATGCTTCAAAACCACTATTTTTTATCTATCTTCAAAGTAAAATTAGTATTTACTTTTGTGGAAATGCTAACATTTTGGCACTAATAAAAGCTATCATATAATTAACACACTAATGCTAATGAAGAACTTTATTTAAAAACTCAAAATTATTTTGTTTTGAGTAGCTAAATGTAAAGATATTTTTTCCTTTAATATGTAAATGAGCTAAAATTTCAAAATAAAAAACCTCACTTTTTTTTCCTTGTTTGCTCCTGTCTTTAACCCACCAATCTTTTGTAAACTTTAGGGTTTCAGTGACAGCATACAGAAAAACAAACATGAACAGGGCTGTAATCAGCAGCATATAGTCTATCTAGAAGCTGGACACTGGTGGGTTGTACCAGAGATGAATACCTGTAGCACTGCTTAACATCGCTATTAATGACACTGATGATATGACCAAGCAGATCTTCAGAAAGTTTACAGATAAGACAAAACTGAGAGGAGTAACTTGTGCATTTAGGGTTTAGGCTTGTGCTGCCATTTAGAGGGACTTAGAGGGGCTGGAACAGTGAGCCAACAAGAGCCTCATGAAATTGGGAAGAATAACCCCATGCTGTCATACACATTATGTCTAATCATCTGGAAAGCGACTTAGTAGAGAACAGCCTTGTGGTACTGGTGGACATTCACCATTAATCAGCCAGCAACCTCTCCTCTCCTCTCTTCTCCTTTCTCCTCTCCTCTCCTCTCCTTTCTCCTCTCCTCTCCTCTCCTCTCCTCTCCTCTCCTCTCCTCTCCTCTCCTCTCCTCTCCTCTCCTCTCCTCTCCTCTCCTCTCCTCTCCTCTCCTCTCCTCTCTTCTCCTTTCTCCTCTCCTCTCCTCTCCTTTCTCCTCTCCTCTCCTCTCCTCTCCTCTCCTCTCCTCTCCTCTCCTCTCCTCTCCTCTCCTCTCCTCTCCTCTCCTCTCCTCTCCTCTCCTCTCCTCTCCTCTCCTCTCCTCTCCTCTCCTCTCCTCTCCTTTCTCCTCTCCTCTCCTCTCCTCTCCTCTCCTCTCCTCTCCTCTCCTCTCCTCTCCTCTCCTCTCCTCTCCTCTCCTCTCCTCTCCTCTCCTCTCCTCTCCTCTCCTCCTCTTTTTTTTTTCTTTACTTTCTTTTCATGATAGCTATATTTCTCTTTGTTAATTGAAGCCTCATAATTTACTTATATACTTTAAGCAAAGAATAACACGTACACCAAATATTTCAGTCACCAACTATTCATAAAAAAGCAGACTCCTTTCATTGTTTCTGCCATGAGCAAATAAATAATAAGAAGGATGTTTCTCTAAAAAAAAAAAAAAAAGGTTATTTCCAACTTATCTAACACCGTAAGTAAATATATAGCATATGTGGCTGGAACTGGCCCTTTCTGATAGTCCTGTAAAGCCATATCTTCTGGCTGCTCAGACATCAGCAGATGGGCTCTAAGAGGCTGCAGAGATCTGTGCAGAAACTCTTGCTGTGTCTCTGTATTTGAAACAGGGACTGCAAATGGGTGGAGATTTCTTGATTCGTAGTCGAGGAAAAAAATTACTATGGCTATATTTAGATACTGCTTGATACTGAGTATGTGAATATATGTGAATAATTATCACATTCTTTTTGTTTGTTTTTTCCCATTTTCCAAAATATTTCTGTCTTTTTTTCCTAAATCTTCTTAAGTGCAAGAACAAAGCAAATTAAGCTCAAACTGAGCTATATTTTATTTTTATGAATAAAATAAAAGTCTTGATTGATTGTCAGACTTCTATCTTATGCTCCAGAGTGCAACTCTTACTGCTGTCATTAGCAGGTAGTTGCATGTGTATCAAATAGGTAGAAGAAAACTTGTTATTTTCTGTATGTTTATTACATAATGGAAAAGAGAGAAGAAGAAAAGATTAACAATGAAATTACTTTTATTTCCCAAATGTTGTATCTATGATAGACTTTTATATCAGTCTTATCCCTTTGAGATACATATATACGCAAGTGAAAGGCAAAATGTTTTTCTTTTTTTTATTGAAGTGTTACAGAGACTTACTAATTAAAATGGTAATTGTCACTAAAATAAGTTAGTTACAGAAACTTGTTTGTGTAGAGTGATGAGCAAGCTAAAAAAAGTCACTTTTCAGAAACTAGCTACTGCCAACATTCTCTTGGTAGGTTGAAAGTGACTGAGGATGGAAAGTTCACCAAAAATGCTGGTCTTTAAATTTCTTTGGTCAGAATCCAAAACACATTATATTTCATTCCTAAGCCAAGAACTAAAAAAAGAAAAACATCTTCTAATACTACCTTTGCAAATATGCTTACAGATTTAACTTAAGTTTTTTAATTGTGCATAATAATAGATTACCACCTCCTGACATCTTTAAAAATACACTACCTCCTACTAAAATCATTAGAATTAGGTATTATGCTAATAGGCAATATATAGGATTGTAACAAGGAAAGAAACTCATGTATGCGTCAGTCTTGCTATCTAAATATCCTGCTATTTAAATATCTTGCCAATACATCAGAAGGGAGTTTATTTCCTTACATTTTCAATAATTGTTTTCTCAAATTAACATATATATCCTTCAGTTCTGAATCAAGACTCAGTTGATTAGAAGCTTGTCTAGGCATCACAAAGCAAATATATATTTTATTGATTTAGGTGATTTTATTTATTTATTGGATGAAATTATTAAATTAAAGCAAATAAATACTGATTATCCTCAGTATCTGAGCTCCTGGAGTGAATCCAGTGGAGAGAGATAAAGATGATTAAGGGACTGGAGCACATCTCTTACAAGGACAGGCTGAGGGAGCTGGGCCTGTTCAGTCTTGAGAAGAGCTGAGTGAGACAGGATCTCTCAATGTCTATCTCCCCTCAAGGGAGGGTGTCAGAGGATGGAGCCAGGCTCTGCTGGGTGGCACCAAGCAACAGAACAAGAGGCCAGAGCTGATGCACAGGAAGTTCCACTTGAATGCGAAGAAGAAATTCTTTACCGTGCAGGTGGCTGAGCACTGGAACAGATTGCCCAGAGAGGGTGTGGAGTCTCCCTCACTGGAGATAGTCAAGGACTGTCTGGATGCAATCCCATGCAGGGAATTTGGATGAGATGACCACTGTGGTCCCTTCCAGCCTTAGGTATTTGGTGATTTTGTGATCTCAGTGCAACTGTATATTGCTAGAATGAACCACACGTGAAATCAAGTTTAACATTCATACTCAGTTTATTCCATTTACTCAGCCACATAGGTAGTGGGTTTCAATAGCCAGATTACTGAATATCCTTTGTTGAACAAATATCTATTTATTTTAACTGAATGATGAATCATCTTTTTGCTCAAGTCAGAAATGCTGTGAAATACACAATAAGTTAACAGATTTAACAAGCCAATATTTTCCTGCTGCTTTTCCTGGAAAATCAAACTTGCCTTTAACAATAGCTAATTAGAATAAATAAAGAAAATAATAGATACTATTATATCTATAAAGTTTATTAATGAGATTTCAGAATTCTATGTCAACACAAAAGTTCAGTTTCTGAGTCAATTCTTCCCTACTTGAGCCGATTATGTGCAGTACCCAGAAGAATGTTTTCATTGGAAAAAGGAAAAAAGCCTTGGGGATTTCATTTAATCTGTCTTGGGAACATGAGAGATTTTTCTGAAGTATTTTGATTCCTAATTAATTCCTAATAGAAAACTGAGTTCAAAACATATTAAATTATTTTTCAAGGCCATATACATTTTATGTTCCACAGTTGCAGGCAAGAGATGAAGTAGACAAACCTGTCATGCACCATAAACACTATTGGGAAATAATTCTTATGACTAATTGTATGTTTCTCACATGATCTAATTTGGAATAAGAATATAAAATTTGTGTATCTTTTCATGGGTTCCTAGTAGATCCTATTTTTTTTTGTGAATTTATTCTCTTCTTCCATAGCATATTGCTTCCAGGTCTTTTGGTTTTCTTACCTAAGGTATGCTCTGCTGCTGCAAGGGCCTGTAAATGTGTATTCTAGACTGTCCCTCTAGTGTTTTGTGTTTCTTGGGATTTTTGGCTTAGGATTAAAGTCTGTGACAGTTTCTGGGAATCAGTATCAAAGTGTGACTATGGAGATTAAAAATAATGGGATACTTCTGGATATAATATGTACTGAACAACAAGATTTATGCAAAATTTGACAGCCTGAGTGACCTCTTCTTTTATTCTACAGATAAAAAAGAGGAAAAAATATTTTAATAATCATCAAAGTTTGAAATGTTTGTCCTATAGGAAGCAAAGTTAATTCAGTTTTTAACTTTCTGATTTTTTAATTGAAATGTGGAACTCTTTTTCGGGAAAAGAAAAGTGCTTACAGCATTAATGAACTTAGAATAAGTGTTCTATTGCATGGATGCATGTGTACATGTATTTAAATGAAAGTGTTTTACATGCATTTAGAGCATTTGTATTGAAATTTATTTTGAATCTTTAATACCTGTCTGTGCAAAAGATAAGAAGACTAAGATGGGGTTATGTCAGTGAGACCACCATAGTATATAGAAGATTTCAATTACCTGGTAGATAAGTGATCACATGTTTTACTACCATTCTGGTACATACTAAATGAGAAGAGTTCTTTGTACAATACTACAACAAAACTGACCAAGGTGGCAAACAAATGAGTAATCTCTTACATAGAGTTTGTGTTTGTCATCCTACATAAAAATTGTGGGATGATGTATGTATCCATTTTCATCTGCACATAAAATTATGGTTTCTCTTTTTTCAGGGCTGAGTTACACTTCCTGCAGAAGGAACAAAGAGTAAGCTCCACTTGAGCATGCAGAGACCTGCCCTGTATGTGGTGTGTTTGTAAATTTGTAGTGGCATAACACAATCCACTATAATTTCATATATAGTTTAGTTCACTGAAAAGTAAATATTTAAACACCTATGTTCTTGGCCTCTCCTTTGAAATATATAGCAGGTCTCTAGGCAACATAGAGGATAAATTTGTAAAAAAATTACAACAGCTGTATCTTTTTAATCATCATATTTATACCTGAATGAGGATCAGAGTGACAGAGAATGATGGCAATAGTGACTTAACGTGTAATGGTGTTCCAAACTGAGCTGTTAGAAATGTTTGGGGAAGGGAAGGGTAAAGGACCATGGTGACACCTTGCTCCTTCATGCCTCAGAATTTTTGGAATCCCTTGTACTCCAGGTCTGCAAACACCTCAATCCAACTTTATAATATCTCTCTCACTCTTTCAGGCCTTCAATGTCCTTAAGATTCTTGGACCCCTAATATCTCAGTCCTTCCACCACTTACTGCAGGTCTTGTCATCTTCTCTGCTCCTTTCACACCATCAGCTGTAAGCATCCCACTATCTGCTTTCCACCTTTGCTGTATCTGTTTCCATACCTCAATCTTACATGTGTTCCCTGCTAACCACATAATTGTCTTATATAATAAGGATTAAAAAAATAATAATAAAATAAAACTAAATCTTGACACAGATCACAATCATTGAAATAAAAATTTCTAACTGGGTAAGCCTCTGGGGTAGAAGAATGTGACTGAGTTTCTGCAGAGACATATGAATTAGTGACCTCCTTAATTTGCTACATAATCTAAGAGCCATCTCTTAGAGCCCATTGAGAGTAACAGGAGAGAGCTCCTGTAAGGCAAGAGTTTTCAGGAAATCACTTATATCCATTCAGATGTCCTTTTGGAGTGATCAAGTAAATTAGTTGGCCATATTATTAGCAAAAATTGGTTCTTTAATAGTTTTACAGAACATTTTAGGTTATCTGTTCAAATTGCCTCTTTTCAACTCCCAATACATCTTTTTGCAGATATACTTTCAGAGGAAAAGTGCAATATAAGGTAGTGCTTAGAAAAGTTACCAAGCAATTTTAGCTATAAATGAAAAATCACATCATAAAGATTACAATAATCTAGATGTGACATCACACAGTGACTATGAAAACTTTTCCCAAAATATATCACCAACGTGGTTTTTAGAAGCACTTTACAAATTTAAGCAGGCTACCTGAAGAAATAAGGAACTACAGAATGAAACTAGAAAGGAAAGTTGGGAGGAGAGAGGTCCAGGAATTCAAAGATGAGCTTATCCATCAAAGAAAATACACAAGAACTGTATCCTAAAGCTGCAAAAACATGCTTTGTATCAAGGGATTACCCTGAAATCGGTTACCACAACAGAGTTGTGGGTGTGGTAACGAACAGTGAGAATGAGGTTACATCTTAAGCCAATACACACTGCTTTTCAAAGTGATGACATAAATTCCCCTAAACACTGTGAGAAAAAAATGCCATGCACAGTAAAGAGAGGTTTCAAAAGAACTTGTAAGCTGTAGAAATCCTTTTATGAAATTCAGTTCTGCTAAAAAAGAAAGAGACTGATGCTGACATGTGAGTCTTTCAAAACACGTAGATGCAGACTTCTATTGCACTTGCTTTTTCTTGTATTGGCTGGCAGATATAGATCATTGCAAAAATATTATATATAGACAAACTGGTGACCAATCCACTGAAACCTGAAAGTCTTTGACTGACAGCTTATTTCAGTAGTAGGTAGAGGAAACTGGGAATGTGGAAAGAGGCATTGCAGAGGATTTGTGTGTGTCATTGACACAGTCATGTGGATAGAACATGAAACAATGGCTGAAATATAAACAGTAAATTTATTTCATTGCCTTGCAGCTGAAGGATCCTGAAGCAGCACCTGGGCAGAGACACACAAGTGGGAACTCTGGCAGAGTTAGGCTCAGTCAGAGCAAGGCAGGGCTGCTGTTTGCACTAACTTAGCAAGAGGCCAAGCATGCAGTGTTTCCTCCCATAAAGTGATCGCCTTTGTGCTTTTTGTGCTCTCTGAATTTTGAACTCTCTCCCAAGACAGGGAGTTCAAGCATGTCCATGAGAGTGCCTCCAAATCTCTGTAATCACCTATGTTATCTCTACACAGAGATTTTACATCTCAAAACAGAGAGAGGAAAAATAGCCATAGGCATAATATAATGAGGCTTCCCACACTATTATTTTCCAGACTTCAGTAATCCCACCTGCAAGGACACTCAAGTGAATTTACCATTCTCCTGGCTGTTCTTCCACTTTTAACACTTTCCTCCCAGCAACTTGGTCTCGTGCTTACTTAGGAATGCCTGCTCATAAATTCATGTATTATTTAATCTTCTAAGATATATGCATTTTTCCTTGTATTTTCAATTTATGAATCAAACTGTATTATTTCACTACTGTTGTATGCTATCAGTTTGTTTTAGTTTCCAAGGGAGACAGACCTGTTAATAAATCAGGTGCAAGAGAGACAGATTTTCTTCTCTGCTGATTAAAAATCTGATCCAAAATCTATTTTGCATGGGATATTGGATCACTGAATACAATGTCCTCTAGATCTGACCTTTTTTTTCATTGTTTTTCCACTCTTCATCTGCTAATTTTACATTTACCTTCTTTTAAAAAATATCTGCCTTATTCACTTAGATATCAAAGTGTTTCAAGATCTTGTTAGTAAGGCATATAGTCTTGTTCTGTCTCTGTATAGTATATAAAACAAATATAAAGACAATTTTAAAAAGTTACTTTGTCTGGCTGAAGAGTTGAGGTGATAGTGACATAAATAAGTCAGGAGTTCAGAAGTTTGGTTCAGTGACATAAATCAGCAGCTCTTATCACAAGACATGATTCTGTTGTGCTATATCTACCTCATGGCCTGAGTCTGTGTAAGTCTTGTAAAATATCTGAGACTGTGACATTACTGTTATTTGCTAATTTTCACTACAGCATTATTTAGATGTTCCAACCTCAGAAGCTCTGTTATACTAGGAACAAAACAAAGAAGCAAGAATGCAGTGCTACTGTTCAGAGCTGTCTAAGAAAAGATGAACAAAAGGTGAAAAATCAAGCACATAGAGAAAAACCTAAGCAATACAATTTACACATCAGGATAATGTGAAAGCCAGGGATAAAGCCCTATCCACCAGAACATAGTCCATCTCATTTGCTATTTTTGTTTACTTGTCAAGTACTATTGATATTAAGCATGTTATTATAAACTTCTATTATCCTCAAACTAGTGATGCTAACAATGGAATTTCTTTTTGTAAAGTTTCAGCAAAAGAGTAATAATTCTTAAGTTACTCTGATATGAAAAACTTTTCTTTTACTTTAAATATGGAAAGCTTTTCTTTTACTTTAGAAAATTACATTATTGCAGCAAGAAACTTGAATTTGGTTAATTTTGTGAATATCCTAAAGAAAATAATACTCAGATTGAGAAGATTAATGTAGATATTTTCAAGTCATCATGAGAAACATTTGATGTTGAAAATTGTGGGCAATTTTCCCACATGTGCAGTCAGATCTTTAATAATTATTTCTAGTTTGAGGAGCAATTAAGGATTTCAGAGTTTAGCACTGAAAATTTTGAACTCTACCAACTTTCTTCTCACTTTTGGGTGGTCATTAAATGCGGAAATACTGTTGTAGGAGATACTGACTACTTCTTTTGAAAAACCCTTTTTTTAGTTCTCTTCTCTATTCTAGAAAAAGACAGGTGTAATGGGATCTCTGAGAATCATCTAATCTACACCTCTGCCCACATCAGGGCTAAAGCAGAGGAGGTTGCACATGGCCTTGGGCAGTCAATTTTGAGTATCCTCAGAGAAGGGGATTCCACAGTCTCACTGGACAACTTGCTACAGGCTTTGACAAACTTAGCAGTGAAGATTTTTCCCTAACTGAATACCTGTTTTGGTAGCTTTTGTTTTGGGTTTTGTCCTTTCATAGTATACATCCACAAAGGGACTGATTATAGTGGGCCCAGAGGAAAGCCATGAAAATTATCAGAGGAACAGCTATTCTATGAGAGAAGGCTCAGAAAGTTGAGATTTTTCAGACTGGAGAGGAGGAGGCACCAGGGATACTTCAGTGTGGCCTTTTAGTAGTTGAAAGTGACTTAGAGAAATATGGAGCAAGACATCTACCAGGGCCAATAGTGACAGGACAAGGAGCAATGCATTTAAACTAAAAGAGGCTTTTAGTTGGATATAAGGAAAAAAATCTTTTATGATAAGACTGATGAGACACTGGAACAGGTTGCCCAGAGAAGTTATGGATGCCCCTTAATTACTGGAAGTGTTCAAAGTAAGTTTGGATGAGGCATTGAGCAGCACAGTCTAAGGAAGTTGCACCTGCCCACAGCAGGGGCAGTTGGACTAGGTGATATTTAAAGGTCCACTGTACCCAAACCATTCCATGACTATAATGTGTCCAACATTAGATAGCTGTCTGCAATAATATCCCACCTCATCTGCCTTCTTAAGGTTAAGAACAAAGCCTGCTTTCTCCAGTCTTTTTGAGTATTCTGAGCTACTAGTGTATTTCACACTGTTCTTTTGTGTGCCTTCCCTATTTCTGCAACATCCCTTTGAGAAGAAATGATCAGAACTTTTTAGGAAATGCTCTGAGGCATTTCATCATCATTTGAAGCAACATTTGAACAGTATAATAGTTTCTATAATTTTCATCATGTATTGTCTGTATTATTTTTATTTAATATTTGAAAGATTTTAAGTGTTTCCACCTTATATCATTTTGTTCTGGTGAGTATTTTAAAACACCTGATTATTAAATTGTGCCTTTTCAATTTGTCAGTCCCTATAGTCTATTTTATTTTCTGGATATTGAATCTCAAGAATCATTTTTTCTATTTCCTTACTCAGTTACTGTTTCACTGTATTTTCTAATACTGTCTGTTCCCACCTGGAGTCATATTTACTTCCTTCTTTCAGTTATTTTTTTCTCTGACAGTTTCCTCCTTTCTGCCATTCTGATGAGAAAATAAAGGTCTGCATTACCAAACATGCAATGATTCTAGATTTCCATAGCATGAGAGAGCAGAATCTGTCATCTTGTATCATAATAATCACAGCTGTATAGTACTTATCATCTGATCTCAAAGCTTGTTTTCAGGCTGATTCATCTTTACTTCTTCCTAATTAGTAATGTCTGATCCAATGGTACTTCCCATTGCAAATTCAACTAATAAAATCATTCACCTTTGAAAATGCCAGTAATAGCTGAAAATGCTGCACATTTGAAAATTTTCAACCTTCCTAGCATGATTTTATTTATGTCATTAATACAGTCCTTGAATTTTAGCTTTAATGTATTACATTTACTTACAGACTTGTAGGTTGAGCCCAATGGAAAATTTTATCCTTTTACATTTTGCAAACTGCATTATCTTTATATGCAAATTTTAAAGATGCTAACTGGTATTTCAAGGATTATTTAGAGCCTGATAATTTTTATACTGCAAGGTGATTGCTCCTAAAATATTTATTTGGATAAAGTGACAATCGTTAATGTATATTTTATAAATCAACACAATAGCTATCTCTGATAGCATCACATTGCATTTGGACTTTTATTGACTTGGTGTCTGAGAGAGATTTAAGCTGCTTATGTTTCTCTCACTGAAATTCTAGAAATTAAACTACTTTCTCTATAGGTGATTAGTAGTTTTCAGTTTTGTTTTTTTTTCTGGACTAACAGTAGAAAAGTCAAATTTTCTGCTAAAGGAATGAAGCCTGAGATAGGAAATTCTTCTGTTCATTGAGACATATGATAAACATAAATACACTGTTTTAAACTGCATTTTCTTGGCAGCATTTCTGTCTCTGCTCATTTTATTTGCATTCATCATTTGTACTGTGAATTTGTTCTTCTCTGTAGACTTCTTTATGATATTAGACTTTCATTACACCATCTATTTTAAAATATCTTTTAACAAAGACGTCACATGTCAATCTTAGCAAGTCTAGCCCTGTTCTACTATCGAGTATAAAATGAATTCACAAGAAGACACAGAACCTTGCTGTGCAATAAACATGCTCCTACCACCCAGACTGAATCTGAAAAAAAACCCTAGGAGACCTTTTCAATCAATTCAAACAATAAAAACCCAATTAACCTCTAGTATTTGTCTGTCCTGTAGCTAGCTTTTGATAATCAGAAATATTTCTGTTGAGACATTCCTTCTTATTATTTTTGCAGAGATTTAATAAAAAGAAATAAGTATAGTTTAAACTGGACAAATACTTGCAAGTAATGTGAATCACAGTCAGTAATGAGTGATTCATGTATTTTCAATAATAATTAGAAATTTTGGTAGGACAAATGACATATGCTTGATAGTACACAAGTAGAATTAATAGTGGAAAGAAGTTAATATATAAAAGTGAATTTGATTTGGAAGAAGAGCTATCTTTACTGCAAACACAGAGTGGTAAATTAAAATCCTCTCATCCTTCTCACATTCTTGTGTCCATGAAATTGATGAGCATTTGTCTGAGTGGACATTAACCATTCGGAAGGATAAGAAAGAAAAGAAGGGAAACAGGATGGCCATTTGTTGCCGGTCTGAGGGCAATAACTTGTTAACATAAACAGGCAGCAACTGCTCACTCTGCATTTTTAGTGAAAAGTTGTGTTCAAGTTGGCCTAGATGCATGTTTAAGATTTTAGAAGTGTGAAGTCACAGTCAAAACAAAGGATAATTAGTTGCAAAGGTGACATGGCTAATGAATCTCAAACAGGGTGTGGGACCTCACCTTGGCAGCTTTTGGCAGTGACAAAAGAAAGCAGCAACAGAATTCTCTCATTTGTCTTTGTGGGTTGAGATAGTATTGTCTAGTCGATACACATAAATCTAACAGGAACTGAATTTTTCTCAAGTGCACTTTGCAAACTGAATCATCATGAATACTGACAACATCACAGAAAAGGAAATGCAGACAAAGAAAATTTAAAGTTGGTAAATCACCTTTTCCAGACTTTCTTGCAGTGAAACATCTTGTTGCAGCAATTGACTAGAAATCATCTTCTCGCACAGACTGCTTGCTGTTGTTAAGGAAACCAAGAGAATTTGAACATACATGCATTTGCTGCTAGTGTACAAAGATTGATGGACTGCAAGTCTTTTATTATACCAAAGAGAAAGTGTCAGAGAGAAAAATATACAGAGAGAAATCATTGCCAGGAGGTTAAAAAGAAAAAGGTTCTTAAATTCTGTAATATTTTAAACAAAATTTTAAAAAAGGAAATAATTTTCACAGGACCATCTGTAAAGCTTCCTTTACTCTTGTGCCCTCCAGATTCTAGTTTTATTCTAAAACACAGGTTGAATTCTTCAGAAAACCCCCTGCTAATTCACACAGCCTTTTCCAGGTGCCATATGAAGTGCAAGGCAGATTCAAAAATATAATATACAAGTTCCAAAAAGACTGTTTCCTCTAAACTTTACTCCTGATGGGACCTTGAGATCAGCAGTGAGCTATTCCATAAGTTCCACCTGAACTTGCAATTGTGTAGGGCTTTTTTCCTGGGAGGTAAGTGTCAGGGGGCTTTCAAGGCTACAAAAATAAAAGAATTAAACTTCAGCATAAGGGAAGTGGAACATGTGCATAATTTTAGCTGCTTCTTGCTCAAATTTCTCACCACAAATACATCAGGAAATTTTTCTTGTAAAACATTTCTACTTTGGACTAATTGCATAATAATAAGCCTTTGCCTGGAATACTGATTATCTCCCATTCCTTACACACTGTAATTGCCATTTTATCTGTAAAAGAACTTGTTGGGTTTTGTGTTTTTTTCCCAAATTCAGTCACTCATACAAAATATACCAACATAATTGATGTTACTGTATCTTTTTAAGGATTATAAAACGATATAGGAATATCATACAGGAATGTGCAAAGATAATGACAACTAGAAAGTACTTGTTCTGAAAAATAGAATTGAGACAAAAAAGTAGGAAATATATTTCATAATCTTAGTTGTAATTGAATTTTCAGTTTTTCTTTGTTTTGTCATTAATACTATTGTCATTTCCACAGAAACAGAAACACATGCACTCAGAGTAGAAAAACCCATATCATAAACTGTATTATATGTTGTTTTCTGTTCTTCGTTCATTGGAGAAATTGTTGTAAGGATTGTATACTCCTGTCAAGTTGTAAAAACAAAGCCTTGGGTATTGACAGTGATATGTATTTCTTTCAGCTTCCTTCTGGCTTGTTGAAAGAGAAACTGTTTTGGGAGTATTTCTCATTCAATATTCAGAAACTGCCACTGGTTGGAAATCTCTTTTCCTTATTTTCTGCCTAGAGATACTCTTGCTGTTTGGCATGCACTTTTGTCTGTGCAATGTGGTCCTTATTACCTGCTTAGATATCACAAACCTGTGATGAAATGCACTTTTTTATTAAAAGATTTATTACATAGCAAGGAGACTGGTCAGGTGACCCAACTTACTTTATTAGCATAGCACTAATAATTCAGTGATTTCAGTAGAAATAGTGGAATATTTTAAAATATGAGGTATAAATTCCATTTTATCACCAATCTTCTTGACTTATGGTGTAACTGAACAGAGTTGAGCAGATCTGTCTCTTACTAAATGAATGTTTTCAAAGTAATTTGCTTTAGAGACTGCTTCATTCAACTTTTTTTTTTCCCCCGGAAGATGAGACTACAGTTTTGCTTTTCTTCTTTTTGATTTGGAGCTACTTTGAACAAATATTTACTAGTCTAGACACTGCTGAAGATAACAGATCCAGTAGTTCTATCAAGGCTAGCATTTGAAAGCCCTGTGCAATTATCCTAATCAAAGTTCAATCAAATTTCATTAGACTCTGGCATTCTTGTTCCTGCATCAAGGACAGAGCAACAGACATACTTGGAAAAAGTCTGATCAAGAGGTCTAACTTTAAATATATCAGTATGCCCCATGTGATTTCATGAAATTAGACATTCTAAAAAGAATCTTTCTTAAAAAATGGAATAGTCATGTTCTCTTATCAGTAAGTGAATATTTGATTTCATGTACAAATGTACATCCACAATGTATTTTCACAACTCTGTACCTCTGTCAAACATTCACAAGAATGAAGAGAAGTCAGAGAAACAAAATATGATACATGTAAATAAAAATTGTTAAAATTTTTGGGACATAAATTAAGGAGATTTGTTCTTTGAAAAGGACTAAGTGAGCTATCCCCAGCAAAATCTGTCCATCAAACTTTCTATTTCCTTTGGAAATGGTTTGGAATTGGTTTCAGCTCCTGAAGTTAGCTTGTAGGTCTAATCAGTTTTACCTCTATTCTCTTAAAATATTTTCTGTATGTGCACAAAATAGACATAGGAAATTCTCTATCAGCGCCCTGGAGTTTTCCTTCATGCTTGGAAACCTTCCATCTTTATGGAAGCTGGGTGAGGGAGACAATTCTCAGTGATTCTGACCTACATGATCTGAGCTAACTCCTCCAAACCAGGATGATGAGTGAAAGCTACATCAAGAATATTGGAAGAATTCAAGCTCTAAATCTGAGTTTGAGTTCCTTCTCATAAAAATCTGTGGATAGAAGTGAGAGCATATTCACACAAATTTTTATAAAATATAGTTAATGGATAGTATTGTACAAGACTGTTCACACAGTGATTTGGAGATACAGATTTTGCACCTTAAATGTAAAATCACAGAGGTGAAGGAAGGAATTGAAGAGATTAGGAATGAATTCAGATATATGAATTCAGTTCTCTGACTCCATAATTTACAGTTCTGATAAACCAATAGATATTATTACAAATAAAGCATTAGACAATGGTATAAAGCTAAAGAAAACTCTGAATTTCAGGTTTGATTCTGGTTTTGCTTAGGCTTTCTATTACATATTTCTTATTTCCATTAGGTTTGTTCCTACTAATTGCTACTTAATCAGAGCCAGGTTATGCTGAATTAAGTGGTATCTGTGTCTGCATAGGAAAATGAGATTTGCTTTGGTATTCAGTCTAAAATCTTTCCCCAGTTGTTTTAATTGCATTTTATAATTTCTGTCCAGATGTTCACTAGTCACAATTTTTTTGTATGGCATTACAATAATTTCTGGCAAATATTTTCATGTCAAAATCATAAGGCAATTTAAAAAAATGTTTAGAATCTATTTAAAATGAAGAATATTTGTGGCTTTATAAGAATACCCACAATAGTCATATGCTTCTTCTTGTGGCAAAGTATGTGTAAATAACCTGACTGACCCTTCAAAAAGGAAGACTTATTTGATGTCATTAAAAGATTTAATAAGATTTTTTTCCCTGATGAGACAGTACAAAGAAATTTCAGGAGACAATTCAACAGAGCTGGGACAAGAAGTATTAATCTCCAGTTCAGATTTTGTCTAAAAGTTAATCTCTGACATGGATACTTCTTGCAGCTTCATTTTTTTAAACTCTTTATTTTTTAAAACCCTAATATTTGAGTTAAAAGATGTTTTTATCAATTGAACTATAATGAAATACATATTTACAGTTGTTTGTTTATAACATCTTAGTTATTAAGCCTCTTATATTGTCTGTAAAATATTTAAAGAAAAAAAACCTGATCTCCATTTCTACCCTTCCTCTGCTTTACAGCCTTATGGAGTTAGACAGTTTGGTGGCATGTTGTGGGGAAAAGGATGGCCCAATAAATAGCACACCAAATAAGAAAATTTGCATCTAAGTTTTCCTTTGGCACAGACTTCCACTGTAAGCTAGAAAAAACTTTCTCAAATGTCTGAATAGAAAAGGATTCAAATCCTTGTTCATCTGACCTTCATCTTTAATAATGTTCAAATACAAATCAGTATCTTGCCAAAAATTCAATGACTGATGCAAAAACACAGTTTGTGTTTGATGACTTCTCATTTTTCATATTTATCAGCACTTCCTATGCCTCCTATTTTCCTGTTTATTAAACGTTTCCATTAAAGTCAACACTGATAGAACTGATGTACATATTATTATTATGGACTACTCTGTCTGCTTAAAGTCTGTGGTTATTGAGAGTTCTAGATTTTAAAAATGGCTAGCTGTGCAAGGAATAACATTAATATCCCTGCTTTAACACAAGAAGGCAATCTATAATACTTCCAGCTTCAAAGGATACCAGCTGGTTTATAATAGATGTTTCATGGGTTTTATGTCATCCTGCCCAATGTGCTTCTCATCACTCCATCATCATAATTAGCTTTTCAATTAGCAGGTTTGTGTTTGTACAAGATTAGCAGCAGCTGAATCAAATTCACTTTGCTCATGACAGCAACCTTTGCAGTGACTACTGCCATCAAATAACAAAATATAAACAACAGAGAAATAAGCCTTTGAAAACAAAATTTCTGCTTTCTCGACTCCCACTCAAGTTCAAGGTAATTTTGTTCACACTAAATCTATGTATGTTGAACAAAAATCACCTTGGAAAAATCCTCATGCATTCCTACCAAATTAATTTTTATGCTAATTAAAATTAGCATACAATTAGAAATTTAAAACTTAAATTAAAAAAAATACAATATAAAATAGCCTGGCTAAAAGTAAATAAATTTCTAATATACAGATTTCTAGTATTATTAATAATATAGGCATGAAAATCTTTGCTGAATATTACTCTTGAAATAATTAACAATATAAACAATAAACTTATTGATAAGAGTAATTTTAATTAAACTGTACTTTATTTAGTTATCTGCCAGATAGAAGACATCTTATATCAATCTTAGATGTTGCTACCTAACAAATATAAATAATACAGGCTTCTGGTAATGAAGGTTTTACTGTACATACAAGTTTTTCCTTGATAAATGTATCGGGAGTTCCAAAATTATCCGAAATAGCTGACTCATGACCTCTGGTTGGTTAAATCTAAAAATAAGAGCTTAGGAAATAGTCCATGCAGAACCATAGAATCATAGAATATGCTAGTTGAAAGGGACCCTTCAGGATCATCAAGTCCAACTCCTGGCCTTGCACAGGATGCCCCAAGAATCACATCATGTACCAGAGACTATTGTCCAACATGTCTTGAACTTGGACAGCCTTGTTGCTGCGACCACTTCCCCAGGGAGCTTGTTCCAGTGCCCATCCACCCTCCGGGTTAAAAACATTTTCCTGATATCCAACCTAAACCTTCCCAGATTCAGCATCATGCCATTTCCTCAAGTCCTGTCACTGGTCACAAGAGTGAAAAGATCTGTACCTGCCTTCCTTGTGAGGATGGTGAAGACTGCAATGAGGTCTTCCCTCAGTCTCCTCTTCTCCAGGCTGAACAGACAAAGTGACATAAGCTGTCCCTCATAGGGCTTCCCTCCTTCACCCTCCTTTTTTATTTTTATTTATTGGACACTCTCTAATTGCTCAATGTCTTCTATATTGTGCCACCCAAAACTGCCCCCAGCACTTGAGGTGAGGCTGCCCCATGCAGAGCAGAGCAGGTCAATCCCCTCCCTTGCCCAGCTGGTGATGCTGTCCCTGATGCCCCCCAGGAAAAGGTTGACCCTCCTGGCTGACCCACCAGGGCACTGCTGACTCATGTTAAATGTGCCATTGAACAGGACATCCAGGTCCCTTTCCATGGCACTACCTTCCAGCCTTTTATTCCTCAGGCTATACACACAACCAGGGTTGCCTCATTCCAGGTGCAGAATCTGGTGTATCTCCATCCTCTGTGTCTTTTATTTCCCAACTATCATCTAATACACAAAAGTCAAAGCAATTTTTGAATATCTTTTAATGTTTATTCAAGTTACTCTGAATATTGAATGAAAGTTGATTTATAACACCATGTGTGAAGAGGGAAGCTGTCATAACTGTGTATGTGAGTATTGTATTGTTCATGAAAACTATTAGGGAAAATGAAACAATTCAAGTGAGTTTTAGCACCACTTATCTCTGTGTGACTACCTAGAAATTATTATTTCTTATTATTTCACTGGAAATTTAAGTTCCTTTAAAAACTGAAACTGAAGGCACATGTCTTGTCTACAATATGTGTGCAGACTGCTAATTTTGTTTAACCAGTACTGAAAGTGTTCACTACCAGACACTACCAGATATATACCAATAGTTAGAACTTGTCTGTGAGTGATCTTGGGCATCTTTGCAGGAAAAGAAGTTTTGTGTCTCTGGATCCAAGACCTCAGTGTTATACTCATTTGGAATCTGCAGTGTAATATAGAGATCCTACTATTAAAGAAAAATTAATAGGTTAAAGAAAAATCAATCAACCTAGAATTTTAAGAAAAAAAATTCTATTTCGTTGAGCTACTTGTCTCAATTTACACTTATTGCACGGATACATCCAGAGTAATTCTTATACCAAGTTAATTTATTTACAGTTATTTCAGGTATATTTAACTTAACATGCATAATTTTTCTTATAATAATCCTGTTAACATCCTTAATGAGGGTGTAGAGCTGGTGCTGGAGACTGAAACTTGGAGGGAAATTTAGGAGCTCACGTGTGCCTGTAAAAATTTGGAGAAGGGGAAATGGGAGATATGGATATCAAAGATCTTCACGTAAGTTCCATCTGCAATCTCAGCATAGTATCCTCTGTTTTCCTTTTTTCCTACTGATCCTTTGTATTCTCTATTCTGCCTGATTCACTCCTGAAAATGTTCTTAGCTATATGTGTTTCTCTTGGCAAAAATCCAGCTTCCATTCTGATGTGGTAGAAGAACAGATCACTGTGGTTACATTAAAAGAGTTATCTTTCTTATTTGAATATTGTATTCTGCACTGCAAATAGCTGTAAGCTATTGTCTGTGACACATTTTGCTTATATGTGTCTTGGGTAGAGAACTGTATTTCTTAAACTGAAACATTGAATAGAGAGTATAAATGTTTTCAGGCCAGAAATCCAACACTCTCCTTGACACATTTTTTCCACATTATTTTAGATTATTTCCATCCTGTTCTACACTTTCGTGAGAAAGTTCCTGAGAAAAATTCCTCATTTGGTTACTTCTTTATCTTTGCAAGGAGAAGACTTCCCTAAGCATTGGATGGGATGGATTAATCAGAATGGTTTGTCATTATATTTTGGAAACATAATTCTCAATTAAACATCCAAGATATTTTAATACCAAAAATTAATAAATTTAGAAAACATCAGATTGCAATTTGGTTAACTAATGTTCTCCTTTAATGACTTTTTTTTGTTGGGGAAAAGATCATTGTCCACCATGAAGCTAATTCAAACTCTTGATATATTGCATTTGTTAAGGCTCAAATCCTAGGTGATGCTTTAGTGACTTTGTTAATTTTGTACAAGTCAACCTTTTAATTCCAAAAGGCATAATGTAACTAATAGAGCAAGAATACAGTTAAATATGATCTATCTGTTTCTATCTTCTCATTTTGTTCATAAAGAAGTCACTACTTCATGCATATTCCTGCTCTATTAACATGTGAATAATGGTCCCTTTTTATTGTACAATAAAATGCTCTTGGGAGTATATTCTCTATTAGTGGTGATATTTGTCTTATTAGATCAAAAAGATTTTTTTAACATTGAAAAATATCACAATGCTCATTTTAAAATCTCTTTGTAAACCAGCTTTAAACAGCTTTCAATATTATTTGGTTTAAATTTCTGAAGCTGCATACTCTCATGTTTTTAGCTGAAAAACTTTTTTCATAACACTTGAAAAGCATTCACTGTTCATCTTCTAAATCTCTGAGGTTGATAGTGAATCCTGTGCTTGAGAACTTGAAGATTCTCTTGGACCTTTCTATCACTCTTGCAAAATATTGCAAGGAGTTACAGTCCCACAGCACTGGCCCCCATGACTGACTTATGTCAGGGGCAATTCAGTGAAAGTTTCAAGTTTATGTTATTTTGACAAAAATTTGTTTTCTGTTAATAAGATAAAATAAAATTATGTTTCTCCAACTATAAAATAAGCTTGGTTGCCAATTCTCACCACAATCACTTCCTTAGTTCTGAACTGTTATAGTATTTCAAGAAATTTGGGCTTGAGCACTTTTCAGATCATTTCAGATAACGTCAGCAAACTGACCACATTTTGTGAATTTTAGACCTAATCAGTAAAACTTACTTTATCAGGGTGGAAATGGCCACACTTAAAAAAATGCTGCAAGTTTAGGGGACATGGACACATCCTTCACATTTCTCCATGTATCATGAGGAAACAAACGGTGATGATGCTCAAGGAACATTTCAGTCACTCTTTCACATCTTTGAATCAATAAATGGTGTTTGGATCTTTGAAACAATAAATGGTGTTATCACTTACAGTGTTCTTAGCCATAGGATGAAAAATCAATTACTAAGCTAATTCCTAATGGATTTACCTAGAATTAAAATATTAGTCAATACTAATATCCTAAATAGTTGTGGACAATCACTGTTTACATACAGCCTACAAACACTGGACAAATCCCAGAGAAATGAAGAAGTAATTCTGAGTGCCTAGGGGTGTGTCTATAATTTGTTTAGATTAAGAGTGAAAAATAAATCTACTTATTGTTTTTAGCCATTTGATTTCAGATTGCATCACAGTGCAGGCTTGGAACTCACAAATTAAATTCCTCTAGATGAAAGTAAACAAGAAAATGCTTCCCAGAAGAACACCTAATGCATTCTTGGCATTAATGAACATTCATGTTTTGGGATCAGACAATAGCTCTGAAAAGCATATGTTGAATATTGGTTCTTCAACATCACCTGTTTTGTTGTATAGATCTCTTACTCAAGGGCCAAACTAAATTGTAATATAGACATATCCTAAGGTTTTTGTTTTCTTCTCCCTCTCTTCCTTATGCCCAGTCCTTTGACATCTCTTTCCATCATTTCACATATTAGATAGAGGAACAGTCTCTGCATTACAGAACAGAATATGCATGGATACAGTTTATTAGTTATTTCTGGGCCCTCTAATGGCAAAGAGTTTTCAGCTGTTTGGCAGCTTGGATGCAGCTCAGACCTCTAAGCCAGTCCATCCACCCAGGTATTCCTGCTGGTCATTCAACCAGGGCTTACATAAGTCTTTGACTAACCAAACATCATCAATATTCCTCCAAGCTGGATGGATAATCAACATATTGAAACTATTTTGAGAAGAGGTAGCAGCAGTAGAAAGCAGCATCTGTGTATTTTCCAATTATAAAATTATGTCAGTATTACCATCTCCACAACTTTTTCCCTGTCTGTGTCAATGTAGAAAAAAGAAAGGGACAACATGCATTGCAGGAATTAGATGGGAAGCTGTGTCACACAATAAGTAACACTAGTAGTAGTCCAGCTGCTTGTTCGGCTACGTAATAATTCCTTAGTAATTTTGTCATTTTGGACTGTTTTGGTATTTCTCTCTTCTTTTTTTTTTTTCTGTAGAGGATTTTTTGTTTGGTTGTTTTTAATTTATGGTATTTTGTTGCTGTTGTTTTCATTTGGGCTTTTTTTTTTCTTCCTGATGAAAAATGAAAATTAATTTCAAAACTTAACATTTTGTATGAAATAAAGTTCTTGCTTTTGAGGAAGTCTAGTCACAGGTACTATAGAAATACTAAATAAAAATATCAATGGCTATGTAATAGTAGTAATAATAGTAATAATAATAATAATAATGATAATATGATGATGATGATTTTTCCACCTACCTAATTGTTAAACAGTAAATGTCCATCAAAACTTGACAATTGACTTATAGTTTCATTGAAGATTATGAGAAAGAAAATGAAATATATTTAATTTAGCAATTCACTGTAAAAAAAGTACAGTGTTTGAATTCCTGTGCAGTGTAGGTGTAAAGATTTGTGACAACCCCAGAGAATTTGTCAGTTGCCATTCACTCCATATGATTAGAAACAATGAAATGTTGTCCCTTTTTTTGAAGATACCAGAGGGTATTATTTAGCAAATTGATTACTTCCTTTCACATCTCTATCAGCCTGGGGAAAAAAAAATGTTTGAACTAAAGACAGAGGAAAAAACCCTGAATATTATTTTGTTAAGCATCATCACTCAGGAGTTAGAAATGTATATAGTACAAACTAAATAGCTGTACATTGTAAACTGTAGACAAATTCCATTCTAAACACAAAGACCAGATGCCATCTGGTTCTTCCTGGCCATTTGAAACTCTGCTTAATCCAGGGTTATTATCGAAAGCAATAAAAGCTTCTCATTGGACTTTGTATGAATATGAGTGTAGAGCTTTGTGGGTTTTGTAGAAAAGCATTCCTGATAGGTTGCCTCTCTGCTCAGTGGGTTGCTGGAGATGATGCAGACATCTGAGGGTACTGGAAGACTTTTTGTTACATGTCTTCCAGGCCTTCCTGCATAGCCTTGTTGGTCTACTGTGAGTGAAAGGACAAGGATAGGGGAAAGATATGAACATAAAGACACCACAGTATTATTTGGTTGACAGAGGGATCTGCAGCTGTATGAGACAGATAAAAGAGGTAGGCACCAGATAAAAGACTTTAGGAGAATTTCACAGTTAATTTCATAGAAGTTTTTGTCTGACACCTTAATGATACCTACATAGCCAGAACATTCTGTGAAAGTCAATGTCACTTTCTGTTATATTTGCATGTAAATATGTGGTGTAGCTGCCTTCCTACTGATCACTTTCTTCTAGAATCTTTAGCAGACATTTGGCTCATAGTTCTAGCTTTCTGTTATCATACAATAATTTGGGTTGGAAGAGACATTAAAAATCATCGTGTTCCAACCTTCCTGCCATGGTCTCCATAATGCTGAGCAACACCCCTTCCTAGCTGTCCTTCCAAAAGAGCCTGTATGCTTCCATTCTGACGCTCCATTCACAGGAGTCATACCACCACACCTCCATGCTTCTAATAAGATGACAGCCCTGGAGGTGTGTGCATGTCACTAGCTCCTCCTGTTCTTCATGCTGTGTGTATTTGCATAGAGACATTTAAGTTGGGCCCCCATAGAAGCTGCCTTATTGTCTGGAGTGGCTGGAATTCCTTTGTGTTTGTGTGCTCTCCTGCTGATCTGTAACCCTACTATAGGCTCTGCACATCTCATTCTGACACTGGCATAAAACTGACAGGAGTGAGATGGACTGAAGTTCCTTTTATCCACTAATTATTGCTTAAAGCCCTCTTAACAGCTTGTCAAGTCTGTGACCAAAGATGATTTTCCCCTTCGCTGACAGCTGGGCTGCATCTGCCCTCAGCAGAACAGGTTTCTCAAAGCAAGGCCCATGGCGTAAGTACTTCACTCCTGGCTGTACCATCAGTCCCATGACCATTGTTACTCTCCAAACACTACTGTCCCTTTCAACCTCCTTCCCTTAGACCAGGAGTACTGATGAAAAAACTACCTGTGCTTCTGAGTCCTGTATCACTGCTCACAGGACTCTGTAATCTTTGATCCTGCTCGTGCTGCTTCTGTGTGTCATGGTTTGACGCTAGCGCAATACCAGTGTCCCCATGAAAATACATTCTCCCTGGTGTCTGCTGTGACATGTGACCAGAAATAGAGCAAAGCAGGCTCCAAACTTAGGAATAAAGAAAACTTTATTAACTTACAACTGTATGTAAAAAGAAACACACAGAAAGAATGAAAACCTTCCGAAAACATTTCCTCCTCCCCCCCACCAAATTTCCAATACATCCATCCCTCAGATCAGCAACTCTCAGTCCATCACCACCCTTTAGATCATCAATTCTCAGTTCATCAGGGGGTGAGGAGTCCCTCTTGTGCCATAGGCTTCCCCTGGAAACACAGTTGAGACCTCTTGTGTTTCCATGTCACGTGTGGCACCACCCGTGGATCATTGCCATCGTGACATCTTCCTTCCATGCCCAGTGCTCTCACCACTGTGCATGGACCAGAGCTGCTTCTAGGGTTCCCCTTTTAAGGGTGCTTTGTCCAGTTCCAAAAAAAGCACAGTCTCTCACTTTTGGGACACCTGTCAGCCCCCCAAATTCACCCCTGGGGCCGAGGGGTCTCAAAATCAGAGATCTTCTCTTCCACTGAAGATCGAGGGCACCAACCACCCTCCTCACCTGGTGTCTCTGTTCATGCACTCTTTCACATAACATCACTGCACTCTCTTGGCCCCAAGCCATTGCCTCCCCCTAAATGCAGTCTATGTGTCACAGGAAAAAAATGGTTCTGTCCATGGCTATACAAGAGAAGTCCAGCCAAAGGCCACTCCATCATCTCCTCCCACCTAGGATTCTTCTCCACTTCTCTCGAGGCCCATTTCCTCTTATCTCATCTCTATCTCTCTTCTCATTCAGCTCCAGGAGGATTAGCATTTGTAAGGTTTCCATCATGCAAGAATGCAAGAAAAGGGTTAAAAATCTCAGGCTCTGCCTGCCCAGGACTCCCACGCTGCCCTTCAGAGCACCTGCTCACCGCCCTGCTATTGAATTTCAAGGTGGAACAGGCACAAGGTGGAACAGGCACAGTCTCTCTCTCTCTCTCTCTCTCTCTCTCTCTCTCTCCCCTCCTCCCCTGGCGGGGGAGGCAGTGGCTGCCCAATGCCTCTTGGTGCTCCTCCACCCTTCCATTCGGGGGCCAGGCCTACCTCACCCGGCCGCATGGCTTCCCCGCCCAGCCGGGGGAAGACCGACCTCTCCCCGCAGAAACTCAAGAGGGCTTCCCCCGGCGAATTCTCTGCTTTTAACCCCTGTGTTCTTAGAGGAGCATCCATGTCCCCAGTGGCCACACCAGGTGCCAACATTCAAATCTGAGCACCCATTGGTTTGACCACAACATCCCAAAAAACTCACTTCCTCTCAAACCATGACACTGTCACTGGACTGACGGGAAACAGCCGTGGTCTGTACAGGTCCTGGAACAGCCCAGCCAGGAGCAGGCCCTGTGAGGAGCTCACCTCTAGAGAAGAGGGCAGCAGGCCAGCAGCTGGATCCTCCCTCCTTCTCAGAAGAGTCACCTGCTGCTATCCCCTTGCTTTATGCAGTTACCATGGTTGCTATACAGGGAGCAGGTGAGGCTGCCTTAGCTGCAGCTTCTCTCCTGATGTGGTGGGTCTTTCCTCTTTGTCTGCAGAGTGACAGAGTGATTATCCCTCTAGGTGAAGTGCAGAGGAAAATAACTGCATATTTTCTATCTCAAACTAGGCATAGCATGATATTTTTTGTCCTAACACACAGATAAAAAACTCTCTGCTCCATTTTCTCTATACCATTTTGTTTTCACATTTCTTCTGCTACAAAAAGAGGGCTTGGAAATGAACCAACTAACCAAACAAGAAAAATCTGTTGTGCTGCTGTTTTTTATTTTATCTTCCAAATGTGGAATACCAACACTGGTATTCCACAAGGTTGACATTTGCATCCAAATAGCATAGAGGGTTTTACACTGGTAATAGTTCTATTAGTTCATTAATTAATTGATGGAATCTTGAAGCATCAATAAAATAACTGTATGTATTTGGAGACTAGAGTTTCTATTGTAAAGGGAACTCTGAAAATTCATATAGAAATTGAAATCAAATTATCTTTATGGATCCAGTTTCTGAACTACCTACTGAATTGACTAAATTTGTTTAGCTTAATAGACTGGTTGAATAAAAAATGAAAAAGAAACATATAGCTGGAGAAATGCTACCTCTAAGCAAATATTTCAGTGCTGAGAATAGTCAAGGGCAAGGAAAGAAGAGTTCCACAGAAAAGACATCAAAGGGACTATTGCAAAGGAGGAAGAATAAGTTTCTGAGAAGTTATATTTTACTAGATTATCACCAAAGTGCAGAAAATTATTCTGTGTGGTGAATGAAAAATCTCCAATTTTAAAGGGTTTCCTCTTGAAATATTTTTTCCTTTTTTTTTTAGCTTAAATTCTGTAATACCTAACTTTCTTAATACAGACTTGCAAAGTGAATAACATTATCAGAGCTCAGCTAGATCTTTTGGGAATGACTGAAGGCTTAGATCTAGACTACAGTGCCATAGTGGTGTCAGAATTGTGAGAATTTCCCTGTAGAGGTACCAGAGTGGAACTTAATTTGTGAAGGCTGCACTCAGAAAGAAAGGCAGCTTCACACCTGTTTCTGAATATCAAGTGAGACCATCATTACTCTAGAATGGGACTTCTTGTGGAAATGAACTAGTGGATGGGAAGGAGAGGGAATTAATGTTCACAAAAACTGGGGATAGAAAGAAGATATAAAATGCAGGGATCAATTTTGAAAAATCAATCAATCTTCCTGTACTACCAGATGGTGTTGTTACATATCATATATGAGTGAGTGGATACTAATGCTAATGCCTGCTATTACTGGATACTAATATTTCTAAATTTTTCCTCATCCTATGTTAAGGAGACAGTGTCCCACTCCCATCATCAATTATTCAAAATTTCCCAATGAACTTCTCAGCAGCCAGAAGTGTCCATGGCATAAATTATTTGACAAATTGACCCTAAAAATTTGGAGAGCTTCCAGAATATGATTTTCTAGTAACTTAGCTTCACATGGCTAAAGTACTACTGAGGTTTTTTGCTCCCCAAAAGCATATTGAAGGACATTTCCAGCCCTTCAGCTACCATTTACTCTTCTCCACAATGTGGAGCAGACTGAAGCATATTAGCTAGTATTCATGATAAAAAGTCTAGTTTGAAATTCACAGCACTTTCTTGAAATACGTGTGATGGTTTATTGGGATAGAAGTGTCTTAAGATTAAATCTACAGCTTTTGAAATATTTTTGAATATTGGGTGAAAACAGGTTATTAAGAACAGCTTGAAAGAAAAATTGAACCTCTGAAGTGAAAGGTTTTCAACTGTGGCAATCCAACTTTTCATAAGAAACAATACAGGTAATAATTTAATCATTAAGGTCTTCACACAGTTCTGCATCAGTGTACTTTTGGAACTGCATGGGATTTCACTGGATTCATGGTTGCTTGAGTATGAATAATGGCAATTTTGGAGTTAAAGGACAATATTTAAAATATTTATTTAGTATATCATCACTTGAATATTCTATTGAGCTTTTTTCTACCAGGATGTAGGATGTCTGTACAGGTAGACACAGATGAAAAGATAGTCTAGTCTAGAAGTTCTAGGAGAATTTTTCCCTTAAATAATTGACTGCTTTGAGTTTCAGAAGTTTTGCTTGCTCCTTTTTCACATGAAGACTTCTGTCAAGGAAAAAAAAAAGCATCTTGGAGCATTCTTCAAAAGCATGTTTTTATTATACTCTAATACTTATACATACAAAGTAAGGGAAAGCCAAACTTGATATTAATAAAAAATTTCAGGCTTTCACTTTCAGATAAAATATGTATGAGGTAGTAACACATATCTGAGAGGTAACTTACTTTTTCAATCTTTGTGATAAAACTGTGACATGTTCATGTTGTGAGATACTTGTCTTACATAATTAGATATTGACATTCTTTCCATTGCCTTTAACATCTCCCAAAGAAAGCTGAAAAGAAGATTAAAAAAGGGCATGTTAGTATATCTTACAGGAAGCATTCACTTACTCTCATTTAAAAGCAAAAAAAAGCTCAAAATGTTGTTTTCAAATATAATATCTAAATAATTCTATATAAATATAATAATAGACTGTTGAAAGTATAATGAATATTAATATATTTTCATTTGATGAAAATTTTTCTATTTTCTCTTTTATTGTGCTTTCATTAAACACTTGAGTTGCAAAGCCTTACAAAGTAATTTTTCAACTTTACCCAGAGTGCCATCTAATGGTGCTGTTGTCTCAGATGAAAAAAACCCAACTGTGGGTCATATTGAAGATTTCAATTTAAGATACAAATGAATTACATCATCATATTGGAATGCAGCCACCAATTTGTTCAGCAAATAGAGCAGTGATCCAATCTTTATGTTGTATTCTCATTGGATGAATTAATCATCAACTTAAATTCTGATATTTTAGTGAAACAATAAGAAAATTAATATTAAATATTCATATTGAATATGAAAATTAAATAAGAACAGTAGTAGGATACTCTCATTGTTTTTTCCTTTATCATCCTTTTTTCTTCTCTTTTACATTTCATCTTTCTCTAAATTTCTGGATGTTACTTCACTGCTCTAATACACAACATAAATTTGCGCTTCAGTGACCTATATAAATAAAGCCACAGAAGAATCATAAAAATTAGACTTCCTAACTTAATTTGTTCTATGAAATGCCTTAGATATATGGGATACCTTTAAAACTTACTATTAGTGATCACACAAGGTTCCAGCTGGTGACTACAGTAGATATATAAAATTAATTACTTCAGTTTTGCACAGAATCTTTTGTTTTGGCACCTTATCTCCCATTAGAGTTTGTATTTACTATAGATTTGTATGTACTAATGCCTGTGATAACACATCAATCTCACTTGACAGTGAGACAAAATTTAGCTTGAAAAGGCTTGTACTGTATACACTTTGGCCCATTATATTCCATTTACTTTTATTGTAGCCAGGGAGACCTAAATTCATCTCACAACAGATTCTGATTTCAAAGAAAAAATACACTGCTAATAATGCACTTTATGTTGCTCCCCAGATAATGGTTTAAAAATTGAATTGATTTTTTTTAATATCACATCCAATTTTAGTCTTTTCAATATAAGAAATACATTGTTGAGATTGAAAGGGGGCAAACAAAATGATCCAGGTCTGCAAGTCTGAATTACAAAGGAAGATTTGCCTGTGTACTTTAGAAAATAGAAGTCCAAGTAAAGACCCTATAGACTAGGAAATAAGATGTACATTTCTTTCTTTTCTGAAAGAAAGGAACACACTGACACTAATGTACATGAAATGTCGAATAAAAAAATGTAAGTAGAGAATAACTGGGCTAAACAACAGAATATGGCAAAGAAATTGTATAATCCACAAATTGTACCAAATGCTTACACCCAATCAGTAACAATTTAGTGATGATAGACATATAGAAAAAGCAAAATGTAAAAGATACCATGCTGATGGAGTAATAGAAAAATACCCCAAGGTGTTGCACTCCAAGATGTCATGTAGTCATGACCTTGTGTACATGTGGTACCATGAACTCCTTTGACTAGCACGTTGGACCTTTGACAGATGCTTAGAAAGCAAAATAGACAATGAAAACTTCAGGTGAAAATTATTAATTTAATTCTGAATGTGACTGTAAGTTCTCTGTATGTTCAAGCATACTTCATCCCTTCATACACATGTGAAGTGTTCACATTCATTTTATGATGACTATATTCAACTGGAACACACTCCCTCCCCATGCCTCATTTTAAAATCAGTAATTCAGTCTGAGTCTTAATAAATTTCATTCTTTCACTCTCTCGTCTTGATATAAAGACAAAATTTATAAAAACACAAGAGCTTTGGGTCCTCTTTGCACACATTTGCACTCACAAAATGGGAAGTGCTTTTCAAATTCAACACAGAAATTTTAGGAAAAAAGTCTTGACAGCTGTAAGACATGCTGCATTAGGAACAAAAAATTCCAGGCATTTCACAAGAGTAAAATAGTCTAAGCTTTATTTTGGATTGTTCTTCAGGTGAAAAATTTCCTACAAGAAAAGAAAAATTTTACAGCTCTTGGACTGCATATCTAAAAATACAACTTATGATAGATAATTCCATGATATGAAATTATTTAATCCATTTAAATCCATTCATTTTACTGGGATTACTGGATAAAATCTATTGTACAATATTAAATTAAAAATATGGAGCCTCAGATAGTACTTTTCATTCATTTTTATATACCATTATGGCTTTACAAAGGAAAAACAGATTAAGAAATAGATGCAATGAATTTACAAGTGGGTAATTATGTGATGTAGTGATTTTATCATACACTTTCTTATAGTCTGATAGATATTATTTCTGCATAATACTGTGGTATGATTTTTCAACTTTTCCTTGAAATGTGACTAGATCTTGAATATCAATCATAACTTATTCCAGAAATTTATATATTATTTTCCTGAACTTCTATATTTTACTGATCTTGAGTTTGAAATAGCTCATAGAGAAGACTAACAATTACCTCATCTTCACACCTGCTGAATTTTTTATCTGCATTATCTTTCTAAAAAGAATCATCTTATAGACCTGTGATAGCACTAGCTATTTGTATAAAGTTCACTGCAAAAAGTCTGCTAATTCACATGCACAGATGATCATTACTTTTTCCTCATAAAAGGAATAAAAAGAGAGGTGCAGTTCTTTTTTCTAGTAATGATGTTAAACCTTCTACTTTAAGAATAGTGGATCCTTATTTCACAGGTTTTTTTAATCTGCTGTCCACTGTTTGCTATTTACTTTAACACTAGTTACTCCCTTGAGCACAGGTAGGAAGCAAAGCAAAAAAATGTGTTAGCATAAGAAAAGGGTGTACAAGAATTTCCCTGTCTATGCTGTTTGTTTGTGTATTGCATCAGTGTTCTTTTTGTACTTTTCACAGACTTGAATTGAACGCTGTTGCACTCATGGTCAGAATGCCTATAAAGCAACAACAACAAAAAAAACAAAAAACAAAAAAAACAACCAGCAAACAAACAAAAGCTAATTTATTGGGATCTTTTGAATACTGTAATGGGAATTGAATTTCTGTGACAGGATGGTTGGTCACAGTCCAGAGGGTGATGGGAGTCTTTGTTGCACAAGTCCTTGCAATGACATCCAGCTGGATTGAATGGGTTTCCTCAAATGGCTGAGCTGCTCTGTTCTTGTGTCCAGCTGGGCTGTGGGCCCACACAACCCCCTCAGCACATGATTGGTTTCTATTATTTGTATTAATCATTGTGCAAAACATCTCTTAACTATTTCATTTATTTGAGGAGGATTGTCTTATGTGAACATTTCGCATCTGCAAGCACAGTTTCTACTGGCTATTTACAAGAACCTTGTTTATGTACAATTTCCATCAGTTTCACATTAGGAAGGGCCCACAGCTGTCTCTGGCCACATTCTCCATCCAGGAGGTTAATCAACCACACAAATAGTACCTGTCAGCCAGTGCAGATGCAGCAGAAGCTGCTGGGGGAATCTTCATGAGTGCCTGAATCTCAGGTTGTTGCAGATGAGTCCTTTGTCTCAGGACAGGTTTTGGCTCTTCTATGCAAAGTGGGGAGCTCCTAGTTCCTCCTACAGGAAATAGGTAACCAAGGGCAGTGGATGTATACACAGGCATCCCAAAAACCTGCTGATATTCCACAGCTGTAGGCTAAAGTCTGTAGGTTTTGTCACAAGCCTGTCCTAAGAGAAGGCTGTCTTCTTCAGCATAAGTGGTTTGAAACTTGAGTCAATGGCTATATTGGTTTCCACAAAAAAGAAAAATCCCCTATCTGTATAGCTTAAATAGAACTATTTATAATTTATACTGTAACAGAAAAGATTAATATTGATGAGATACATGTATAGAAAATCTCTTCCACTACTAACATCTGCATGTGAGTGAAAGGAAGGATTTATATGAGGATCCTCTCCTTGGAAGATATATAATTTAAGCAATCTGTCCTTTAGCAGCAAGCAACAGAGATGCTTGTCTACAAATCCCATTAATAATAAGCTTCAAAAAGCTTCAAATAAGCTTCACACATACTAGTATGCACATTTATTTATTAATCCAAGGTTATAAAAATAAGTGTGCACAGAAGTAAATAAGTAAAGTACTGAATTGAAAAAGGATTCAAAGACTCTAAGTTTCAATATCTTTTACACTCTCAGGCTGACTTACACTAATGCCATAAGCAGCTTTATTTCATATTTGTAGCCCCTCTAAATCTTGGCGTGTTGTAAATGCCTACTAAAGGGACTCAGAAGTAAAGTCTCAAAAGAACTTATCTTTAGTACATTGAAATAAAAGCTGGAAATGTATGAGGTTCCCAAGTTCCTTTTGACTTCAGAAAGACAGACATATCAAGTGCTCACAGCTTTGAGCAGTGGAGGCAAAGTCCAAGGTGAAAATTGTGATCTCTGCGCAGCCATGAAATCTGTTGTGGTGATTGCCTCAGAATAAATGTATGAAGTTGTTTGTAAACACCACCACAGGTCTTATTTCTACAGGCTCCACTTGATAGTTGGTAACATTTTTTTGTCAATCAGTTCCATTATATGAATTCTCTATACTTTTACAATGTAAATGTAAGAAAGTGTTAAATAAGAAAAATTTAAATATGCTCTTCTGTCTGAATGAGGAACAGAAATTTACATCATAAATTATTTTGGTATTGAATGCAATGGGTTTAATATTTCCACGGAGTAATAATTTTGGTGTGATACACTAATATTACACCAACCATATGCTTTGTCATATGTGCTTACCTAGTCATCAGTTCAGTATTATTTCATTATACATCTTGTTGTAGAACTGTTCCTAGATTAACAAAGTTATAGTGGACTAAAAACCAAAACATGAACATCATTCTCAGTGTACAGTGCTAGAGCTGCAAGGGACAGGGAGATAGTATTTTCACCAAAATAATATGAACCTCATGAGTATCTAACGTTCAACAATCACCTTTATGCATTTCAGTATTTAACTTCGAAAGTATTAGACTTCTCTTCAAACATGGTTTGTTTTTCCTGTTTTGTCGATGATTTCTTTGTTCTAATATCATTGTTTCTGATGTAACTTTTCATTTGCCATTTCTACAAATATGCACACTGATATAAAAGTAATTTGCCTGTGTATTTTAGCAAACTTATTTATTGCTGGTTACTACACGAGTCTCTCTCTCACTATGATTAAAACATAAATGATAGCAGCTGAAGTACTAAATAAGACCAGATTTAAAAAGTTATTATGAGAGGGAAGATGATGAACATGAACATAACGTATTGAACATGAACATAATGTATTGAATCCCACATGCACTCATACTTCTGTTATGTAAGTTGCAGGTCTTTCTAGTTTGGGCATTTAGAATTATTAAGTAGATAAGAGTGAGCATTTTTTTCTTTCAGATGTTTACACAGATAAATTGTTCACTTAATTTTGCTTCTTTCCTGCCCAAATACTATTATCCTGATTATAGGGTGGTACGTCATTTAAGATCTTGCTACCTACTTTGCCTGACTTGGTGCAAATGTTTCCTTGTTGACAATCTTTTTACATGTATTTCTCTTCATAGTGACTCTGCCATATTGATTGAATTCTCAAATCTTTCATTGTTTTTATGCTGTTCTTTGTACATTCTTATTTAATTGTCCCCCTTACTCAGCAATTTGCATGATTCTTTCCATATCTTTGAAAACAGAAAATCTTCACATGCAACTTCTAAATGCAAAAGCATTTAGTTTACTCATCTGTCCAGTTCAGAGCAGCTCAGATTTCCTGTTCATGTTACCATATTGCTTCTACTTATCTCCTTGATAGTATCTATTAGTCATTTACAGTTTGAAAGTGCAGGCCTAATACTCTTATCCTTTGTAGGGGACTGATTTCTTTTTCCTTACTTCAGATTGTTAGTTCCCTTTGCTTACTATTCCCTGAACCTCACTCAGAATAATGCTCTGTATCTGGATAAATAAAAGTGTAAAATGTGAGTTGCATGATTATTTATCACCTCTCTGAAAATATTTTCTGCTACTGTGACCAAATGCCAATTTACCTGAGCAGTTGTAGACACATTCTAACATCTTATTTATGTCATTGAAGAGCATCTTACCCCCTCAAGATATCCAGCTCAATACAAATAAAATATGCATAGAGGATATATGCAGTAACTGTGAATAAGGGATACAGAATATAACCTCAGTAGAACATGCTGCCAATTATTAAAGATAATTTTTGATAAATATTTGAGTAACTAAAACCTGAAAATCATGAAAATTATTGTTAACATATTTGCATTTGCAGATGGATCTAAAACCAAAAGTTAAGATCTTTTTTCTTAAAATGTAGTTGGATGTCTGTGCTTAATACCAAGAACATTTATCTTGTTGCAGTTATCTCTGTAAAACCGATTTTCATTTTATTATTGCTAATTAATGAATGAGTGAAATCTTTCACTGTTCACTCATATAATTATCCTATCAAAATTAGTGTTCTTGTACCTGTTTTACATTAACATAGTCCCAAGTGATTTAATGTTAAATTAGGGAGTTATGTCTAAGGAGACTGCTATCACAGTAAAGAAGACAAATGTCATGCCATACCTCAATGCTAACTAAAAACCTATGAAAAGGTGATGAGTACTAGAGTGAGTAAGTATAATTTTTGAGAAAAACCTGCAGGTTTCTAGTTGAGATAAAAAAAAATAATCACATCATCTAAATTGGACATAAGCCTTCAAAACAGCACATATGATAGATTTTAGTTCTGCATAAAGTTTGTGTGGGCTTCCTTCAGAAGCTATAATCTGTCCTCAAATGAAAAATTACCATTGAGTTCATTGGGAGTTTGAGCTGATGAAGGGCTTTAGAGTATTGTTTATTGAATATTGAGGTTTATTATAGTAGTTTAAATTGCAAGATAATGACAAAACAATTTTTTATTTCTGTCATAGAAATTCTAGGGTTCTTTTTTAAAGCTGTCATGAGGTGGTCAATGTCCTTTCCCTAAAAGCTTCTCCTTTTTGGTCCTCCTCTCAAACAAGGGAGCAAAACCCCAAGCCCAAATCACTCAGCTCAGCCCTTCTCCCTCCCACAAGAACCCAAACAAAAAGTTCATTATAGCTTCCGGATTTGACTGGCTTATGTACTCTTTTGTAAAATGTACTGCTGACAGTCTGAATTTTCAACTCATTATCAGTTTTACACAGCCCAGCATATTGAAAAATACTAAGTATGTCATAAAAAAAATCCTCTTTCTTCTTAAGGAGGATATATAATTATACATTCTTACAATGTAAAAGGTTCTGTAACCACTCCATTCCTGGTGTAGCATTGATAGAGTACGTTTAATAAATCCGGTTTATAGCTCATTCAGAAATGACAATACTTGGGCTGTGTTATATTTTCAGCTGTATCTGTATCATGCAGAGTTCTGTTCTGTACCTCAGTGATTGCCAGTTATAAGATATAAATAAAGGTTAGATGACAATGGCACTTAAAGTGTGCACTTTAAAATGGTTTGACATCACAGCATTTAAATCACCAGTCTCTGGCAAGATGCCTCACAGCAGTATGTTGTCTTCTGCTGTCTTAAGCAGGACTAATAATTCTGCAGTACACTGCTCACAGTTGTGTATAGTGCTACAATGCAGGTTGAGATAAAGGGCAAGTGCGTTTCTTACCTGTGGTTACTCCAAAAACTACTTTGTAAAGAAACATTTTGTGGTTGGGCACAATCCCAGAATTGCACTGATAGAATGTACAGCAGCGAAAAAAAACATAAAAAATTGAGACTTGATCTAGGGACCAGGCAGAAGTACAAATGTCCTTATGGTTGTGACCTGTCACTGGGGACTAAGCTAAAGACTAAGAGGGGCATGAAATCAGTGAACATTTGCAGGGCACACTATGAGAGAGACTGCCTACTGCCCTTCATTCACAGGGACCTTATGGCTGTTCTCTCTTCTAAATAGACTCATCATAAACTGAGAAATAAACTGTACCAAGTAAAACACATTCACATACACAAAATTTCTTGCTTGGTGTAACATATTTAGGAGTTTTACCTTCTCTTGGAGAAATACATCACAACGTGTTGTAGGCATTTATTAACTAGTATCTGAGATAAATAAAAGTGTAATTCAGACACCAAATTTTAGGCATCTAACTCTAAACTTATTTATTTACTAGAAATCATATATATACACAGCTTTGAACAGCAGACTGCACTTCCTTCTCACTCTGCACAAAACCCAAAATAAGTGGCATTAACCCATTGGCAAACACACAAGCTGCCACTGTTCATAAGGCCAGTCTGATGATGAGTATGTTATCGAAACTGAAATGGTGTCTGCTATAAAAGGGATATCAGCACTACTGTGCTTTCCACACTGCTGTGCCAGTATGTCTCAATTCTGACTTTGCTCAGTGATGGAGCACTGAAAATGCTCTCACTTGCAGTGTTTAAATCAATTCTTATTAGAGACCGTAGGAATTTATCAAGGTTTTACATTGTTACAAACTTTTACTGCTCATAGTTCATCAACTACACATGGGCTGCTGATCACTAGCAGCGTTTAATGTTGCCCTGCTACAGTTTTAAATAAAACATGCTTATTATCATAAGCAGAAACCAGCATTTAGAGAAGGTAGAATGCAAGTGCCAGACATTAAACAGTGGTTTGTCACCTCACAATAAAATGTCAACAAGAGTATTTTTTCATGAGATTAAAAACCTTTTAAACAAGAAGAATCTTGGTGATGCTTAGTAAGGACTTTGGGACCATGCACATTATTTAGACACTTTTTTGGTACCTGGAATTATCTGGTTTGAGATGGTAGGTGGTTTTGTGTGTTCTCTTCCCTCCCTATTCCTTTTCAATTTCCCCAGAGAGTACGGGTTAGGCACAGCAGCTGGCTGTCACTGTGACTTACTTTTTACTCAGCTGTGCAGCTGAGCTGAATAAGGAACAAGGAGAAAAAGTCAGAAAAGTTGTCCAAAGTCAGTCACTGCCATAGTTGAAATTAGAACATGGAATCATCTTGACTCCTAGCCTAAATGCTGCAGGAATTGCCTGCTTTTAATTAATTACTGTAAATTTTGGAAATTCTCTTGCTATTCTGTTACACTTAACTTATATTTCCATATAAATAAAACAATAAAAGGGGGTGAAAAGTGGTGGTAGTCACGAAGAAACAAAAACCAGATGCCCCATACTGTGAGCTAGATATTTTGAGCTACTCTATACAGAAATTTCTATTTTTTTTTAATATGTTGTTCTGCTTATTGTTTCAATTCAAGATTTTTGAATTCACTGGAAAACAGTAAAATGTTTCTAACATGGGAATGAAGGTATAGAATAGTAAACAGAATGGTGTATATTGTTCAATCTTTCTCTCACTTAATGGTGATTTAATAGACCTTAATTCATGTGATTTAAAGAATATGATTTTAAAAAATTCCAACCATACTTCTAATTAAAGACAAATAGATTTACTTTTATTGGCCCCAAGTGAAACACTGATATTTCTTTACAATGAGTGAAAGTGTATAGTTATTTTATTTCTTGCTTTACTTTCCTAATACTATCTATACTATCTACTATGGTTTGGATGTTATTTGCATGGCTAACACTCTCCTTATTTTTTTTTTCTATTTTGTTTGGTTTTATATAAAACCTACTTAGTTTTAGATATTTGCTGCAAGTAGCATAGCAACTACTCGGATACATTTAAATTTGTTGCATATGAGTTAGTCCCATAACTATGTATGTGTGGTGGTTTGACAGGAAATGTGTTTTTTGGGATGCTGTGTTTTTGGCCAATGGATATTCAGACTTTAATATTGGTATTTAACCTGGTCATTGGGACATGGACACGCCTCTGAGAACACGGGGTTAAAAGCAGAGCTCTCCCCTGGGAGGGTCCTCTTGGGTTTCCGGCGGGAAAGAGTTCGGGTCTCTGCCCCGGCCCAGCTGCTGGCTGGGCAGGGGGAGGGGAAAGCCATGTGGCTGAGAGAGGTAGGCCTGAGCCCCGGGGTGGAAGGGTGGAAGAGAGAGAGAGAGAGAGAGACACCGGGAGCCATCGGGCAGCCCCCCCTGAGAGACACAAAGAGAGAGAAAGAGAGCCGCTGCCTGGGACTGTAACCTTGAAGCTTGATAAACATGGGCCTGTGCCGGCAGCACGGCTGGGACGGAGAAGAGGGGGGGGTTCAGCCGGTTGCTTGTAGGAGCTTTTAACCCCTTTTTGGAGAATGAGAACTTTACAGATCATTGACCTCTCCTGGAAGATAGAGTGGAAGATGAGGAAGGAATGTGCAAGTGTGAGAGGAAGGAATGTGCAAGTGTGAGAGAGGTCTGGGCGAGTGAGAGATAGTAGAAGAGTAGAGAAGAATCCTAGTGGGAAGAGATGATGGAGTGGCTTTTGCTGGACTCTTTTTGTACAGCCATGGACAGACCCATGTTCCTTGTGACACAGAGACTGCATTCTAGGGGGAGGCAATGGCCACAGAACCAAGAGGGTTCAGTGTTGATGCCCCTCGGCCCCAGGGGGTGAAAAAATATGGGGGGGACAGGTGTCCCAAAGGAGACACTGTGCCTTTTTTGGATCGGGACAGAGCATCCTTAAAAGACAACCCTAGAAGCAGCTCTGGTCCATGTTCAGTGGTGAGAGCACTGGACATGAAAAGGAAGAGGTCACGATGGCAGA
Source organism: Molothrus aeneus (assembly GCF_037042795.1). Classification (NCBI taxonomy): domain Eukaryota; kingdom Metazoa; phylum Chordata; class Aves; order Passeriformes; family Icteridae; genus Molothrus; species Molothrus aeneus. Next base: position 138,546,616 of record NC_089646.1, on the reverse strand, counting down.
TGTACTCCGGGCAGTGCCACGAGTGACACAGAAACACACGAGGCTTCAGCTGTGTTTCCAGGGGAAGCCCATGGTACACGAAGGACTCCTCTTGATGAACTGAGGATTGATTGTCTAAAAGGTGGTGCTGGACCGAGAGTTGGTGATTTGAGGAATAAATGTATTGTGTTGGAAATTTGGTGGGGGGAGGAGGAAATGCATTTGTGAGGTTTTCATTTTCCTTGTGTGTGTGTTCCTTTTTATCTGTAGTTGTAGAGTAGTTAATAAAGTTCTGGTTCTTTTTCCCTAAGTAGGAGCCTGCTTTGCTTATTCCTGGTCACATCTCAGAGCAGAAACCAGGGAGAAGGTATCTTCATGGGGGCACTGGCATTGTGCCAGTGTCAAACCATGACAGTATGCTACAGCTGAGTCAGTGCAGTGCTTTACATCAACTGAGTAATCAATAATCTTGCTGAGAAACCAGGCTGGGGATAATCTGAAATAGTTCTTCCACAGCTGCCATGTTACTTCATGTAGGCACAGCTGAATATTTGGAGCTAACTTATGTCTTGTAGAGTTATCATGGAATCTCTCAGGAATAATAAGAAGCAGTGAAGTAGTGATAGCACTGGGAGTACCAGGATCCACAGAAAGGAAAATAATAATTTTAGAAAGTAGTGGGAAGAAAAGGAACACCTGCTAATGGAACATTAGAGATACAGCTGTGAACTAAACCTGAAGATGTGACTGTGGGCAATAACTGAAGTAGTATAAAGTCTCTAAAGATGACATGAAAGGGTAACATAGAAAGCCATTCATCTTGTAAAGACAGCAGAATTGTATATATTTTCATTATTATAATATTAAAATATATTTGTATAAGAAGAATTTAAATTATTTTAATTTGTTGGAAATTGTTACTTTAACTCAAACAATTATTACTACTGCAGCATTTTGTGCAGCTTTAGGCAAAAGAAAACCAGAGAAATGACAGACCTTGAGCTTTCTTGTCCAGTGTAAAAGTACATAAAACAGTCTGAGGAAAATCAATTCCAACACACCTTGCTCTGTGATTTTCATGGGGAGCAAACTATGACTGATCTGTAATTCCCCAGGCTATTCTTTTGGACATTTTGTAAGATGGGTACAATATGCACATTTCTCCTGTTTTTGGGAATACTCCCTCTATCTTCATGACCTGTTAAAGATGAGAGCGGCCACATCTCCCAGCATCACTGCATACAGCCTTTTATATGTACTTGAAGAGGTTCAACCCTCTCAAGTAATCCCTGGCTCATCTCTTATTCACAGCTGATAGACCCAAGCCTTGAACCTTTTCACTGACCACAGGGGCCTTGGGGCCCCCAGTGGTGAAGACTGAGGCAAGGGAGATATTTGATGGCCTTAGTCTCATCTGTGTCCACTGTCACTTATTCACCTGCAGTCCAGGTATTGGCTGAATAGCTTCAGAACTCTGTTGGAGAAGAGATTATAGCCTGTAAAGAGCATATCCTGAGATTCTTAGTGAACACATATTGCAAAAACCACTCAAATGTCACATCTGTAGCTAGGCTATTGTATTGGTGCCTAATTCAGTTATATCTCAAATCCAATCAATGTTGAAAACCAGCAGTATTAGTTTGAGCCAAATGGTGGATAAAGTGTTTGTGATATCTCATCATGACTCTAATAGTGAGGACGAATCTTGCAAATGTAAAATGTCCATTAAGAAACACACACAAGGACATTGTACTCTGAGATATAGTTGCTGGGCAACAAAACAATTCTATATATAGATATGAACAGAAGATAATTTGAAGCTATCCTCAGAATAAGGAAAGAAGGAAAATATTAATTAGGGATTATAGATAAAAGTATAGCAAAAAAGTATCAATGCACAGTGGTAATATGCAAAATTAAGATTTTGTCATGCAAAAGGAATGAACTGAAAAATCTCTAAAAAACCAACCAAACGAATATAAACCCACACAACCTCTTCAATATGTCAACCTCAATATCCCAACCCCAACTGGCACAAATAAAAACATAAATTCAGTACCATGGGAAAATTTTCAGATTAATTTTTACAAGACCTCCCAACAAAGCAAGGAAAAAGAATGACTAATCTTTGACAGCTATTGAGGACACTCTAGATGATTTACCAGATTAAACTGCTGACTGTGTGTATTTTTACATGCAAAGTATCAGTGTCATTGGAACAGCTTGGCAGTATTTCACATGCTTATTGACAAGTATTGTTGGGTACAAAGGGCTCTGGGTATGAACAGAGCCTGCAAGTCAATAGTGACATAAAGTAAACTAGGCTTTGAAGGATTATAACAGATAATTATAACAGATGACACTCTTACTAAAAAAAGTTAAAGAAGAGGCAAGCCTTAACAGTGGTGTGAGAATATACCTGCATTAAGCAACTTTTCTGAAAGCATTTTGGGTCAAACTGAAGCTGGAAAGACCTACTGCTGCCTTATTCAGCTATCATTTGATTCTGAAAAACTCCCTTAAGCTAATGAGGGCCATTAGAAATATATCCAGGCCATGGGAGAAAAGAGGAGGCCAGGAATTTGCTATGCAAAAAATCATCAAAAGCCTGAGAATATTCAAGTAGCAGAAAAAAAGTAAAATACAGAAATAACTGGAAATCAGGAACCAGTATTTAATGAAGTAATGAAATGTACAGTAACCCATATTGAAATGAGACTGGGCTGGTCTTTAAGAACCTTGAGGAGCAGCATTTAGAAAAATAAATATCATAGCATTTTCTAGATAGGAACAAGTACAGATAACATTCAGGAAAGTAGCTCCTGGTTGCATTCCTCAAAATGGAATAATTCTACTTTCCTCAGCTTTGGACACAGGATATTTGTGCAGGCAGATCCCAGGTCATTAAAAAGCATCCACAGCCAAGTGCATCCGGGTGTGTACAGCAGATGTTACTGGGACCTGGTGTTAGGGTGTGAGAACAAGGTGCTACTCTGGGAAGCTATTCTGTACATTATACATGCTTTCCTGCATCTAGCAGAAATGAAATACTCTGTCAAAAAGGGGATAAAGTCTGTCAATATGTGAAAAAAAAAAAAAAAAGGTAAGCTAGGAAATATTAGGAATGGAAATGAAAACAAACCAGAAAATGTAATTCGGCCAATACATGAATCCATAGTATTCCTAAACATTATTGATTGAACTTTCTCAAGAAGATGAAGCACCAGTAGAAATAGAAAATATTCTAGGGTAGGCTGCAAGAGATCAGAAGCATGGATGACCAAATAAGATTTAAAATTGAAAAAATGTGCTCCATATAGAATAATGAATTATATGCAGAGGCAAGTAGGGAATTATCCTTTTTTATTATAAAAAAAATAAGGGAGTGAGTTGAATTACCTAATAATAGTTGGGGTTTTTTTTTAAATTAATAGGGTTTTGTTGTTTGGTTTTTTTTTTACACCAAATTACATTTGATGCAGTGTAATTTTGTAGAATTTATTCCCGCATGTTTTGGATAGAAAATAGATCAAGACACTGAATAAGAAAAATAGCCTTTACTGAAAGTGAATTCCAAGTTACTGCATTTTGGAGCTTTTATGCCAGGATTGATTCATTTTCATACCATTTCCATCTCTGATATTTTTCCTTTCAGCTGTTGTCATTAATCACTTTCATCCACTTTGGATGCAACTGCCTCTCCTTTCCATACATGCATTGACTGCATGATTCAAGAATTTCAGAATAACCTGAATTTGGTACAACAGAAAGTGTATTTATTTATCTCTTAGGGTTGACTAAAATGAAAGAAACAAATGCCATAGGAGCTTATTATAATGGGAAAAAAATAAACTGTGTAAGAAAAATTAGTGGGACTTAAACTGGTCAGAAACTTGATCTGAAAACCATTCCTAGGTAAGCGTATCAAAATACATCAATTTTCTAGTCTTTAGTACTTGTACCAAAATATAAATTATGTACCATAATATAAATTATGATGGCAATATCAAAAAGAGAGAAAATTCCTATGTGCAGAATAACACAAACTCTTTTCTTATAGTATGCTCTATCAGAAAACACAGTACCGTATAATTCTTTTTTCCTCATTTATATCTTTACAGATACCAATTGACTCAAAAATTACACTGACTGTAGCTTCTGAGTGTTTCTGAGCCAGGGATAGGTACATGAAGAAGAAGAGGATGCAGAGACTCATTTTACATGACTATTGTTGCTAGGGAGAGTGCTCCACTGGGATCTTTCTCTAAGCCTGTTTGTCTCAGTCTGCCTGGGATTTTCAGAGACAGTTCACTGACACAGAGGAAACTCAGAGCGGTTCGGGTTTCTCTGTTTGTTTTTCATCATCTTTATTCTGTAACTACGGAATTTCTAAACAATAGGTCAAATCCTCAGAGGGTAGTAAATAGTTTTAGAGGATTTTTTTGAAACATGCAGAGTTACAGCAATTCTGCAGCCCAAGACTGGCAGTGTGTTAGTGCCTATAGAGAAGCAAAAAATCCCAGTGAATTCAGAACCAGTCAATTACGGATTAAGGGTTGCACGTGATTCTTTTTATATTCATTGTCATGTTTATGACTGACTTAAGGAAAATGAAAAGCAGTCCCAAATTGCTAATCATTGCTCTTTCTGATTTTCTCACCCTTAATATTTTATATCCTGGTTTTTGGCCCTTTTTAGTCCTCTCCCTTTCTTTCTATTTCTTTTTTTTTTTTTTAAGTATTCTTTTCTGTCTCCCATCCAGTTATGCAATTAAAAGCACTTTAATCTTATCAAAATGCATGGAAAACTGTATAAAACAAACCACATATTTTAAAACTGGATATGCTAGCCTCACAATTGTAAAATGCTAAAGTATTTGGCTACATACTAATATGACTTTTTCATTTCATTTAACAGGACCTCCAAGTCCAAGACAGTTTTTGTGGAAGATAACAATCACAGAGAGAATCCATAATTTTCATGCTTAGTCTTGTTTGGTGCTTTCATTATTTTTTAATTACACTGATTTCTCCATATATTTAAGTTGTAACTTGTATTGCAAAATGCCTAAGCAGAAATGTTGTGGACTAAAACAAAGTATAGAAAGAGAGAATAAAGTTCCTTGAGAAATTAGAAGAAGACTCAGATCTCCAAAAGCTGACACCATTGAGCCATGATGAGCTGTTTGATTACAGGTAAAAGCCTGGTTTCCTAAAATATTTTCTGTATTTGTCACAGTGTCTTAAGAGGCACTCCCTCATAGGTGCAAATTGTTTAAAATGTGCTCTGCTTGGCCTGGTTTTTAAATTTGTTTTCTCTCTCTTTTTTCAGGTTTCTTCTTTAGATGTAGCTTGGTTGGTCAACCTTTACATTGACATTAAATTTCAATACTAATATTTTTCAATACTAATATTATTTCAGTACTAATATTATATGCTCTAACACCCTTGATAAGATATAAAAGTCTAACTTTTGTGGATCCTAAATGAACCCATGAGATTTATGAACTTAAAATACTCAGGGGTGAGACGAGATTCATGATATAAATTTTCCAAAATAATGTAACAGACCACTCTATGAAGCCATTCCAGAAACATTTTTTTTCTTTTTCTTTTTCAAATCAGCTGCTGATTGACATCTGATGATATATATTAGGAATTTGAAAATATTAAGGGATTTTCATCCTACAAAATGCTTTCCCATTTGAACCCTTTAGAAGAAGATTATAGCTGTACTACAAATATCTTCTTAAACCATTATAATTTTGCTAATGGCTCTTTCTCTTAAAAATATATATTCACTATTTAATTATATCTGTAGAAAATTGAAGCAAAGAGGTAATTTTATTTTTTGACCATAAACTCATTGTCATGAGTTCTTTCTTCTTTTCCCAAAAGGTTTTGTTTGTGATACTTTCTTAGAGCCTGAATAGTATTAATATTTCAAACAAAGTTTTTTTAAGGATCCAAAAATGAATTCAGAGGGATTAGGTGGGTAAAGGGCCCTCAGCTAATGGAAAGATCTTTGGGTCATTGAAAAGTGCAAATGTTCTAACATGAAGATGTACAATAACTCGATTCATACCACAACACCTCCATTTTAAAATATGTTTTCAGATTCTTGTATTGTATCCTACAGCAGTATGTTCTTTCAGGTTCTTCCCTCTAGAAACTGACATAAAATATGTTTTCTTGCTCTCAGAATTGAAACATAGATAGCACATAAGAAATGTAGTGAACTTTTACATAAATGTAATAATACCAGATGTAGGTGAAAGTTAACAAGTTTATTAACTGATAATCTAATAAGAATATTCTGTGTAATTGGAATAGGAGACAAAAAGATAAAATAGTCAGATATATTTAATGAAATAACAACAAATGAATTCAAGGTGTTATCTAATGGCCTTGTATTACATGACACTTCCCATGCTTCAGTCTCAAAAACCTTGTCCTTTATTAAGGAAGTAAAAAAGGAGATTTTCCTCCCCTGATTTTCTGACTTGCAGAAACACGCAGTGACAGAATGAGTAAGATTGGAAGGGACCACTGGTGGTTGTCCAGTCCAGCCTCACTGATTAAGACTCGTCTTAAAGCACACTACTCAGGATTGTATCCAGGTGGCTTTTAAATATACCAAGAGAAGGAGGCTCTACAGTCTCCCTGGGCAATCTGTTCCAGTGTGCAGTGGCTGTGTGAGGGTCCACAGTGAAGAAGTTATTTTTCATGTTCAGGTGGAACTTCCTGTGCATTAGTTTCTGCCTGTACCCTCTTGTACTATTGCTTGACACCACCCAGAAGAGCCTGGATCCATCCACTTGACAGTCTCCCTTCAGATACTTATAGACATTAACGAAGGCCCCTCTCAGTTGTCTTTACTCAGGGCTGAACAGGCCCAACTCCCTCAGCCTCTCCTTTTAAGAGAGGTGCTCCAGTCCCTTAATCATCTTTGTCACCCTCCACTGGACCTGCTCCAAGAGCTCCATGCTGTCTCTCTTTTCCTGAGGAGCCCAGAACTCACCACAGCACTCCAGATGTTCCTCACTATGGCTCAGTAGAGGGGCAGGATCACCTCCCTTGTCCTGCTGCCAATGTTCTTCCTAATGCACCCCAGGATAATCTTGACCTTCATGGCCACAAGGCCACACTGCTGGCTCATGGGCAGTTTGTTTTCTGCCAGGATCCCCAGGTGCTTCTCCACAGAGCTGCTTTCCAGCAGGTCAGCCCACAGCCTTTACTGGTCCTTGGGGCTGTTCCTCACCAGGTGCAGGATCCTGAATTTGTCCTTGTTGAATTTCAGAAGAATTTCTTTTCTGCCCATCTCTCCAACCTGTCAAGGTCCTTCTAAAGGGCTCTGGGGTAAGGACAAAGAGTTGGTATTGGCCTCAGGCCCCACAGGGTTTCCCTTGTACCTCAGTAAACACCAGCTGTAGCCTGAGGTGGGTATTTTGCACATCAACAGCTTGTCCCCTGTTTGAGCCATCAGTTCCAGTCTCTTCCAGTATCACTGTTGGATACATTCTTCTCTCCAGACCTAGGATAATTGGACAGTATTATCCCCTTTATCTTATCTTAAGTTCCTGTCACAGTCCAAATCCCAGTTAGGTGGCCTGTGGCCTGTTTGGGGAGGGGTGGACTTCAGTGGTCACAGATGAACAGCTGTTTCTTTGCAGTTTGCTATAGTGGGCAAAAGTCCTCTGATGATTTTAGAAATGCTTAAGCCATTAAGCATTTATTGCTCACAGAATGCAGTAAAGGAAACACAGTTACAGAACTGTGGTCTTTCATCCACATCTCATTATGCACAATTTAACAATATTTTATAAATAAAAGAGGTGAAGAAGATTTCTTTTGTATGAGGACTATAACTCGTATGCTGCTGTTAGGACTCAACAGGAGCCTTTTTTCAGACTTTCTAGCAAATCTCAATGCCTCAGAAATATTTATGCTTTTTATTTAGTATATTGGAAAGAATAAGTAGTGTTTTCTAGCTGACTGAAATGTTAAAAGGAATTAATGCAAATTGGATTATGTCAGTCTCATTAAAATGCTAATTTTGAAGTCAGATTAATTATAATATTTTAGATTCTTGAGCTATTTTTGTTTAGAAACAGTCTCTTCCCCTACTAGACTATCACCAAGGCAAATTTTCTTTGAAGATATGTTTGAAAGATTTTTTTTCATCGCTTATAGCAGACAGATTTGGGGGCTGGAGGAGATAATAGGGAATATGTAACCATGACTGCAGCAGCAAGAAATTCTTATCAATGGCCAAAAACTTAGAGAGAAATACACAGTTTATTTGTATAACACATATTCAAAATAATTTTGAGGAATGATATAGTATATTATTTCTTCTTCTTTAATAACCTAAAATCTTTTGGGGTTTTGGTTTGTCAGGTTTTTTTTGGGTGGGTTCAATTTTTTTTTTCCCCTTGGGCAGGCAGTTAATAATTTGAGATGTTTCCATTGTTAACAAAAATTGCTAATGATACTTAGTTATTTCATGTTCAGTTCTGTTGATTTTCATGAGCAATTCAAATGGCCTTATCAACCCAGAGAAATCAATTTGCACATTTTCTGTTTCCTAAACAGACTTTTCAGTTAATACAAGCACTAGCACTGTTGTTTTGACTCCCATCAAACTTTCATTTCTTCTGACTCCCTGTTGCCTTTGGCATCCTTTCACATACAAGCACACATCATTACACAGGTAAAATACAAGTGCTAGAGCCTCCACATATTTTATACAGTTCCAAGGAACTTATTCTGAATTTCTCAGGTGTTTACTTGAACTCTGGTTTGGGACAGTGACTTCAATTTTTTTTGAGCCGCTCTTCACCTGTATCTTGCTCTAAATGCTTCCTCCATTTAAGCAGCCTGACAAGCAGATTCACTGATACCAGTGAGATAAGTCATTGCTCATTTAACAAAGGCAAGAGGACCTGCAGCTTTCAGCTTTCTCCACTATTACCAGTGTCGGTTTGCAGTACTATAAAAAGTGTAGGCACTGGGGCTACGCTCGTTAATACTGCTCAGGGAAGTACAGCATCTGTGCTTGTCAGACAGAAGGATAGAGCCTTGGGCTCCTCGCTCATCATTGCCCTTTGGAGCAAGTGACTTGTAGCTGTACACAGGAGCTATCTCTCTTCAGTGAAACATGGTACAAACATAATTGAAATGGGAAAAGAAGTAGAAAGGGAATATTTGCTGTCCTCTAACATTTCTTCATGAGCAAAGCAAATCTGCGCTCCAGCTTTTTGAAACTAAGAAGCTCGGAAGGATCTTTGTCTTTACTGTAGCTACAAGTATTTGCATAAAAGAATAATGTGATTCTTCCACAGCTGAGAAGCACAATTAGTATTGATAAATAGCATTGAAATCATATATGCTGGAAGGTGGAGGTATGTATCTTATTTGAAAAACAATATTTTAATTTGATAATGTATCATAGTATGTTCACAGTCTGAAGTTACCTTTTATTTGCAGATAAAAGGACGAACCAAAATTTATGCTTTAAACCACAGGTGGGGATACAAATTCTGTATCCAGAGCTCAGGGTTGTTTCTTTCTGGAGTCTGGGGTAGTGTATATATCCTGTTTTGCATTGGGTATCCATGGTAATATTTTGGCAGTGGGTCACTCCAAGGGTGTCCTCTGTGAGGTGGGACCAAGGCTGACCATGCTGGATACAGCTGGTTCCAGCGAATTCCAGCCATCCCTGCAGCAGACCCAGCACAGAACAAAGCTGAACATATCACTGAATAAATATAGGGCAAAACAGTATGCAGCAGTGTGAGAGGGAGAGGAAAAAGGATGAGAAACAGCCCTGCAGATGCCAAGATGAGAGCACAAGGAGAGGCAGTGGTGCTCCAGGTACCAGAGCAGAGATTCCCCTGCAACTTATGGGGGAGACCACAGCAGAGCAGGCATCTCCCTGCAGGCAATGGAGACAGCTATGCCAGAGTCAGTGGCTACTTCTGACAAAATCTGCATGTCATGAAGAGCCTCTGCTTGAGCAGGTTCTCACCACAGGAACTGCTGCTGGTAGAAAGCACATTCTGGACTGGGTTTATCCTAGAGGACTGCAGCCTGTAGAGAGGACTGAAGCCAGAGCAGCTCTTAAAAGTAGCCCATGGGAAAGAATTATACTGGGGAGCTGGGGAAAAGTTTGAGGAGGAAGAAGAGTCAGGATGTCTTAATAGACTCACTTCTTAATTTCCTACTTCTCATACCCAATGCACTGCTCAGGCTGAGGGGAGATGAATGAGTCAGGAATGAAGGAATTGCATCAAGACTGGGAAAAGAAGTGGAGTCAAAGGTATTTTGATCTTTATTTCTCAATATCCAAATTTGTTTTATTTGACAATGAATGACATGAATTTTCCCCAAATCAAATCTGGTTTTCCTATGATGGTAATTGATAAATGATCTCCTTATCTTTATCTCGATCCACAAACTCTTTCATTTCTCCCCCTGAGCAGTTGAGAAAAGAAGATGGATGGGCATATGGCATCAAGACAAGGTCAACTCACCTTGCTGAAAGTTTCTGAGCTCTTGCTCCTCTCAGTGGGCTTCACTCTGCAAACAGTGGATGGAAGTAGGCACCTTTAGAAGGAAATGCATCTGACCTGTCTAAGTGTGAGCCGAAGCAAATGTTACCTTGATGTTGCCTTGATTAGAAAGAGACCCAGGAGTGACTAGTTCAGTCTTAGATGCCAAGATTTTAGACATCTTATTTTCTATCTGTACTTCAGTCTTTTAAGTTCTGGATACCAGCTTTGATGTGCTGTCAGAGAATATAAAGTCATTCGATTTTAGACTTTACATGCTTTGTTTCCTGTAATAATCATTAGCAAGAGAATAGTCACTCTTCTTTCTTTTGCATTTAATTTTCACACAGCTTTTTTCTTTTTTCTCTTTCCTTTCTTTTTTTTTTTTCCTTTATTTTCCTTTTATCCCAGAACAAAAAAGGATTAAAATGGTAGTCAGAGATCTTTGGAAAAGTATTTATAAAATATTAAGGATTATATTAGGTTATATATATCTTTTGTCCATATGGGCATTTCTCCACTCTTCTTGATCTCATTAACACCATCCTTCTCATCAATATACAAAGAAAAAAAAAAAAGCATTTTTGACCCCTTTTTTAGAAATTGTTTTTTATTCTTTTTGTATGATAAAAATCAACATTTTTATCATACAATAATTGACTGGTGACAAGAATCTCATTTCTCTCTGGTCTCTAATGTAATCTGTAAATTATATTACTGAACCTTACTCACTGCATCTGACATACTTTGCATTTTGACTGGTTGGTCATACAGCCTCTCTTTTGAGATTTAGATTGCCAAAAATGTAACAGAGAAATAGAATGGCTTCCTGCCAATCAAATTACACAACATTGAAAAGGTCAGAGTTACACAGTATATTACTGTCTTTCAGAGATTATACTGGATATTAAAATTTTCTGTTTCATTTCACTTACAAAGACTGTAGTAAGAAGAGGAAAAAGCAGGCTTTGTGACCACAGTGTTTATGATGGTGATAAAGGAAAAACAAGCAAACAAAACCCAAGAAAACCTGACCCCTTTTCATTATATTGTGTTTTCTAATGTGTGGGGTCTCTCTGGTTAGAAATGCCAAACAAAATTTATTAGATCAGAACTGTCTGGTCAGGTCTGAGTTAGAACATAGTACTTCTGTCTCAGAAGTAGAATATGAAATGAATTGTATGAGAAAATTAACAGATTGAAATGTTAAGTAAATTGCACCAGATAGTTTCCTCCTGTAATTTACTGTGTGCTCTGAAAAATTCAAAGTGTATGTTCTAGTTACCTCTTCACGGCAGGGTGAAATCAAATCTCAAAACCCCTTCCACACTGGATGAGTAGCAAAGTAGCATGTCAGGAAAGTCATCACTTCTGGCCTCAGGGACCCATATTGAAATCAATTTTTAAGTTCATTACTATTTCATTGTTTGGGACTTTTCCCAAACATACTGTAGCTTGTGCCTCAGTCATCACACACAAATAGTGCCACAGCTTGACATTTTAACTCGAGAGTGGTTTATTATTTCCCAACAGAAAATTATTACATAAAGGAATGGACAAGTTGCTTTTAGTTTGTTTTGGATCACATATTTATGGTTATGTTATGGAGGAGTTTATCTCCACCTTCTCCTCCTCATCTCAGATAAGTGGAAGTAACAGAAAAAGTAATAGAGGTTTAGGTTATCTTTTCATGCAGCCAACTTTCAAAATTTATTTAGCTGAAGTATATCACCTAGGCTTAAAATATAACAATAACAGTTAAAAAGAAAACAAAGGGGAAAAAAGAAAGAAAGAAAGAAAGAAAGAAAGAAAGAAAGAAAGAAAGAAAGAAAGAAAGAAAGAAAGAAAGAAAGAAAGAAAGAAAGAAAGAAAGAAAGAAAGAAAGAAAGAAAGAAAGAAAGAAAGAAAGAAAGAAAGAAAGAAAGAAAGAAAGAAAGAAAGAGTGACAACATAGGAAAAAATTAGATGTATACAAGAAATAGCAAGCAGGGAATATGAATCATGAAGGGTTAAATATCACCACTTTCTGTTCAAAAAGTACGTCTTCAGAGCAGGTGCCCTGTATCAGAAAATATGTTTTTTAAAGGAACTAATAGTTATATTGAAGCTTTTAAAAAATTATTTATTTGTTTATTTTCATTATTGTAATCTGTCTGCAGAAATACCGTTCCATAATATCATCCTTCATGCAGTGTCTCACTGCATTTTGAATACATTTTAGAAATATCTTCATGTAAGCAAAAATGTACCAACTGTACAGAATTGTCCCATGATCCAACAAAAGTGCAGTGAATGCCATAATAAACATAGGTAAACACATATAACATCTAAAGTTGGACAAAGATTAGGAGAACTAGGACAATCATATACTTTATTTTCTTGAAATTTCATGGGTTTTTGTGAAAATCAGTTTCTAAGTGTGGAATGCAACGGTTTTGGTAGCTTTTACTGGTACTGTGGTGGTAAGTGAATTCATGTTTTTAATTCCACAGGTATTACTGCGATGGTAGTCACAAATTTAGATATATTTGAAGCTTTTGATAACTGCCAAGAAAATCTGTTCTGCTTCCTGTAGTATGCATGCTAATTGCAGAGTCTTGGCTTTCTTTCCCTAGTAACTTGATTAGAAAAGCTACATCTTAAAATAGAATTTTTAATAAAAAATGGATTTGTCCTTTTTGACACTCCCCTCCCCCAAATTTTAAAATTTATTTTATTCCATTACAGATAAAATTTTCAATGTTTACTACGGAAAGATTAATGGTAATGCATAGGCAAAGCATTGGCAACACAGTGTACCTTTTACTGAAATGTAATATTTCTTAAACTTTTCTGTCTTTTTAATTCCTTTTCCCTTTGTTTTAGAAAAAAATTACTGAACATATCCAAATTACAGAAGATCCCATACATTTGGTTTTCAAGACATCTTGAGAAAGGTAAGTACTATGTTCATTAAATACAAAAACATCATATATATATATATATATATATATATATATATCTTCTAGAAAAACGGTAATGAAAAAAATAAAAAAAAACCTACTACCCAGATAAACAAAAAAATGTAGGGAAAGAATTGGTTTTTGTTGCCCAGATTTATTATTATAATTCCCTTCATGCTAGAAGCTTGCACAACTGATTGCTCATTTAAAGACATTAAGTCTTGTCTCACAACTGCACTAATGACTCTGATCTATGCTCAGAATTTAAATCCTATTGTCACAAATGCTGTGAGGGAGCAGCAGGTGTATTATTTAAAATAGAGATTTGTAGTTTGCATGGGCTGTTCTTTATAAGGCAATAAGTTTGAATTTTAAAGAGTTAGTCTAATGGGTTTTTTAAATAAAACCAGCACTGTTTTGCAAACTATGTTCTGATTGGGTATTAAAAACCAGTGCTGAGCTCCAAATTCTGCTGGGGTAAATCTGTGAGTCCTGTGATAAATCAAATATCATAGATTATAATGCCAAAAGAGATATCAAATGTGACCTACAGTAAAAGCTAGGATTAGCATTCTCAAGTGATAATGTCAACTAGTGAAACAACCCATCTAATTTTTAGTATTCTGTCTGATGCACAATTAGAACTCTCTATAAGTTAGTCTGGTAGCTAATTCTCTCATAATTCAAATTTTAAAGTCCTATTATTGAGCTGAATTTGCTTAGCTTCATTATTTTAGACTGTCAATTCTTAAACTTCTGTGGGCAGAGCATATTACTAAGTTTTATGTTTATAATGAGAGACAGACTGGGATTCATCTAAAAAGAATTTAACAATGATACTTAGTTGGAGGTGAAGAACCTTAAATTTATGTGTAAATGTGTCAGAGTTTGTCAGTGAGCCAGATTTCCAAAAACCCCTTGCTTTAGGCAACGAAGTCAACAGCACTTGGAGTTTTTTTCACTAGATGGACAAGAGGTTGAGCAAAATTGTTTTCCTGGCTCTTTTGACTGGACTCTCCAGGTCTCTACTCACAACAGCCAAGTTTTAGACCTTCACTGCACAGGTACTCACCAGTTTCAGGTATCTTAATTTGCAGCTAAATTACAATTTTGCTGCATATCTTTTCGCTACTGAATGCTGGTAACTCAAATAATTTTCTGAAATCTGAAAATAATTGTATGTCTATCCTCTGTTCTTAAATATGTCCAATAAGAACATTTAGATATCCAAAAGATTCAAGTCTCTGTTTAAGCTTGAGCACTTCTCTGTTTCCTTTAAATTCTAAGAATGCTAAAAGTTAAGCAGATGGCTAAGTTCTGTGCTGGACTGAGGTCATTGTGTGTAATTCAGAACATATGCAGACTCATGATGAAATGTAAATGACAGCAACTTAACTTCTGTGTATATCTGTGTATATCTGTGTGGTCTTCTGCTTTTGTTTAATCTACCTTTGTACTATTTAGATCTCAAGGGTTGCCTGTAGCATCTGCTCTGCTGTCTGCATCTTGTATAGAAACCCAAAATATGCCTGCTAATAAGCTTCCACACATAAACTGATTAACACATAGAAGTTCATGAACCTTTTAAAAGAGACAGAGAATCACTGTGAAGTTAAAAACCAACACTGATGAATGACCTTAAACTCTAATTTTGTTACTTTCTCTCTGCTAAATAGTTATATGAGAGTACTTTCTACTTCCCTGATTGAGGGAGGAAGTGAGAGTTGGAGAGATTACAAGGTCAGGAAGGAAAAGAGAAAGATTTGTTTGTTTATTGGTTTAATTAAGAAATGGATTTGTTTTTTTCTGAAGGCTATGGTGCAGTCAAGCTGCATTTATGAGAAGAAAGAACTGATGCCAAGGTTCTACAACCTATATTATAAACATGGATGAAAGCCAAATTATGCTTACACAAGAAAGGGTGCAAGGATAGAGGTAGAACTGATTCTCTTATCCCTATTCATTATTAAGACACACAAAAGAAATTACAGATTTATTTCCATTTATTTCAATAATTATCCAATATCATAAAGGAGACAAGAAAATCTTCATGCTGCTTCCTAGATGGATTCCAGAATTTCCTTTGATTCTAGCTATTACTTTTACATAAATGTTAGAACCACTGGTAAAATATTCAGATGGTCCAGTGTCTGAGGATTGATAAATAGTAAACATGACACTAACATGGTGCCAGACATGGATTTGTAAATCAAAAAATAATACATATTTTACTGTGGGCACATATAATTCACTTATCTAAGTTCAAATGCTATGACAAATTTCAGAATGTGAAGATTTTCAAAGGGTGCGAGAATAATAGTGGATAATCAGCTGGACATAAAAAGATAGATATTTTCCTAAGTGAATGAAAAGCTAAGTCTTTCAGGATTGGGAACAGCAACAAATCCAAGGAGATGTAGGGTCTAGACAGTGATGGTCTTGTGTTTGGCCTTAAATACCCCTTGGCTTTCATGGGCCCTTCTCCCAGGTGGGACTTCTGGTCATTTGGCCACTCAGGAGCTGGGTTAGGGACATGTGGAGCACTGCCTCCAGTGTGCCATGACTGACAGCTCTGCTGATTTGGAATACAGGCTCTAGGGGTGGGGGGTACGGGGCAGGGCACTGCTTTGCAAGGGCAAGGCCAGACCTGCCCCTTCCTGCGCACGCATGCCTACCAAAATGTCTCAAGAGATCAATCTGTCCAGTCTCTGGCACCGGTGAACCAGAAATTTTCAAGCTACAAAAGACACTACTGCTATTTATTTTTTTATTTTCCCCAGGAGAGACAGGCTATCTTTCTCTATTCTATTGCCATCAGTGTTCTGTTCAATGGCAATTTCCACGTTTATCTACTAATAATACAGAAGAGGGTGTTTAGTTAGAGAACAGAGGATTGGTCTTCTAACATTGAACACTGAGTATGTCAGGGAGCTCTGAAGATCTCCTAGTCCAGCCCATATTTGACCAAAGATGAGGTTTGAATGGGCTATGAATGAAGATTTGCAGAAAGGTCAGTTGAGTCTGTTCCTCCTTGGAGCACTGAGCCAGTAGCTGAGAACTCTCCCCATGGCTCAGGTGACCTAAGGTATTGCCTAGGGTAATTCCTTGAGGATGAAAACCCTTGTCAGGTAAGTGAATTCTGGAAAATATAAAATCACTTCTCAAAAGAGTGATATGCAGATGCACAGCACTCTTCAAAGAAGTGGCACAAATTCCTCCTAGTCCCTTCAAACACGAGAGAAAAGTAAATGTTTTCTGCAACCTAGAGGTGGATGCAAACCATTGAGCTTATGAATCAAGAGGAAACCATTCTGTTCTTACTCTGCTTTTTAGTGAAACTACTTTTCTGCTACCACCATTTTCCTAGAAAGAACAAAAAATTGCTATGTTAACTTACACAAGGTAACTATTTATTTGAAATTGACAGGTATCTTTTTGAAAAACATTAATGCCTTAATTTTAAAAACATTAATATTTTCACATTGTGATTTCAAATTTAAAGAAAAATATTTTTTTAGATTTGACTCAAGAAGGAGAGAAGATTAGAACAAAAAAAAAAATCCTCTAGAGTTGAGAATTCTGTTTTTTGAACTTTTTTTCCTGGCAGCCAGAATTATGATCAGCTGAAGAGCAAAAGACTGAAACAGCTTAATCTTTTGTTATCTACTGCTAAATTTTTGGAGATGAGAGTTGACTTATGTACACCCAAGACTTTCATGAATTTGGAAACAAACCAGAGCACTTCATTAATCCATACTGTAGGGTCATGGTTAAAGTGTAGCTTAGATAGCCACATTTGGCTAACACTCTCAACATGATCAAATAGATTTTTCTTTTGTCACTTCCTCTGTTGTATTGCAGTTTATAATGTTCATATTTTTTGGACTTTTTTTTTTGGATTAGTAGGGGAATACAATAGTCTGAGAAAGTTACTTTTCTGCTGATTTTGTTTGGAGTTTTTTGGGTGGGGAGGAAATGCTAGCTATAGTCACCCATTTTAAAAAAAATGTTTCTAAATTGAATCTAATAATTACAAGTTAACAAAATTTCTCATAAATTTCTGATCTACTGAGGGCTGATGAACATTAGGTATGGAATTAGGCCCTAAGTATCTCATTAAGTCATGCATAAATGGAATTAGTTTTTCAGTACTATTTTGAGATCTGGTTGTTGTTGGTGGAGTTTTTTTACACCTTTACACTCAATTATATCTTTCAATAAAGCAAAAGTGAGATTATAACAACTGAAATAGAGAAATATCTAACAAGCCTGGTAATTAGGAAATGCATGTCAATCACATCAGAACTGAAAGGGTAATAAAAGTACAAAATATTCTTACAGAATCTAAACCACACGTACTTCTGCTACATGCAACTTAACTGTCAGAATTTGAGTCTTTTATTCTATTACAGATGAATCAGAATAATTTGGGTATTTTTACTCATTTCCTTGAAAAAAAAAATCTTTTTGTCAAAGAATTAAAAACGTTAAAAAACTCTTAACATAAGAAGAAAATTCTCAGGAATGCAATCAGTTAGAGAACAAAAAAAACTGAAATCCCTTCCCAAAGTGTTATTATTAAAGAGGGTTAAAATTCTGCTCTTTAGAAAGGTAGATGGAGAACAATATTAAATTCCCTTCCAAGTGTCTTGTGAAGACAGAACTTCTCTTTGAGTATTTCAAAATGAAATCCAGTCAACCTGCTTGTGGTGAAGATCACCTTATATATTGTCGCTTTGATTTATATTTAAGTACTACTTTATTCAGCTACCAAATAAATCACTATGAATTCTTTGGTTGATTATGATTGGATTAAGATAAGAATCTAAATAATAAATTTTTAGAAGAATTTTTACAAATCTAATCATGCCTTGTTTTGGATATTATGGCACAGGGCCTGGAAAAACCAAAACCATAACCAAAACCAAACAATTCAAAATTTTAAAATTGCAGCCTATATAATATCTTAAGCAGTAAAGTTATTGTCTGAATAATTGTTTAAAATGTCTTTTTTTTTTAATTGCATCTTCACATTTCTTCACTTTCTATCAACTCAAATCAGTTACAGAGTAATATTTCCCTTTGTGCTTTTAGTGCACAGGTAAAACTTCCATTGACTACAAAAAAACAATAAGACTTACAAGAGGAAGCCATTAAGTTCAATAAATTTTAAATGGCCATCTAAAATGCACCACCTACTTGCTTCTCCACACAGGCTGAGACTCCTTCTTTCAGCATGGTCTAGTATGCTTTGTCTAGGTTAAGAAAAAGAAATCTTGGTTGTAGGGTTTATTCAAGTTTCCTACAGAAAGACTAATTTTTATTATTAATACAGTTATGTATGCAGAAAGACATTTTATGTTTTTGCTGATAGCAAATGGCAAATGCATTGTACGCTCATGATTTGTAAACAGCAACTGACAGTTGCAAGGAACATATAGTTGCCTCAAAATAAAGTTATTATTCTGGCAAATCCGTATAGGTGTAGTTTTCTATCTGCAAATGCTAAGGCTTGAAGAAAAGATATTTTCTCTTATTTTCGCTGTTGCTATCAAAATTGAGTTGCATTCTTTGCATGCTCAGAATAAGCAAAGCCCTCTCTCTGGATATGTTTTGCCAACATGAGAAATTTGAAATAGCCTTCCTTCATCTCTAGAGAATCATGTCTGTTATTATTATTAAACTTCCTGACATAAGCCAAGTGTTTGTTACCTATAAAATATTTAATTTACATGTCATACAGTTTAGGTTTTCTGCAGCCATTTGACTTAATATAGTCAGCATTACTCCCATTTATTTTTTGCTTAATAAAATTATATTTATAAACCGAGATTCTGAATTTTATTGTTACCTATGTTTGAAACATCAAAAACAGCTATCTGAAGATCACATTTATGATTTCTTTTGCAATTACTGAGAAGATTTTTTTTCCCAGTGGAGAGGAGGATCAAACTCTTGGTTATTTTCCATTTCATGAAGTTTTCCCCCTGGTGCTCCCTAAAAGAAGGCTTTAGTGAATTACACCCTACAGCTGAGACAGTAGCTGTCACTGGCTCTTGGTTTCCATCACTGCAAATTAAAGTGTTGGCAGTATTTGCTTATAAGCTCTTACTTGATTCATAAATTATTCTGTCACTAATGCCTAATATGCCCTTTCTGTTATTGTAATTTGGGATGATGATGACTTCCCTTGTCAAATCAAAAAATTATAGGGACAGTAACAAGCAAGTGAGTGAAAACCAATGATAAAAATTTAAAAAATTGGTTTTCTGAGTGAAAACCAATGATAAAAATTAGTATTATTGTATAATTTTGCAAGGTCACAAAATACATATTTTCTTCTTGCCTACTAATATAATTTTATGTTTTTCCACATGGCTGTGATTGCATAGCAGATAGATTTCTCTTCGTGGAAGTACTCCAGGTATCTCCTGATATGTGAATGTCTTATCCACACCTAGGGCAGTTTAATGCTTTGTAAAGCCTATTTGCCATCATGTACTGCTATTAATTTAGTATACTGCTAGAACCAAGCCCACCAGCCTCGTAGCATAAGAATTTATCTCCTGCGCTAATGGAAAACTCCATATGTAGGTTTTATCTTGAGCTCCTGTTATGCTTCAGTATTCAAATTTGTAATCTGAATTATTTTTCTTCCTGACTGTAACACCACAAATTAAATATATGATAATAGATTACTCCACTGTGAATATGTCATAATCTGGTATAGTTACACTACACAACTTAAGATGAATAACAAGAGAGTCTCAGAAATACTCATTCCACACCATATTACACCTTATCTCTTAATAATGCAAAAAGTGGATAACACTTTCTTTGTTTTCATCCCCAGACTTCTGTAGGTGCTCTTAAGATAAAAAGACTAAGTAGTTTTTCTATTTTTGAGGATCCATCAGGGTAGGGGTGGCTGGAGGAAAGAGACTGGGAGGTCTTTTTCACTGGGAGATATGAATTTTCTCATGAGAAGGCTTTAAAATGTGAAACTTTTGAGGAGTTGCCTCATCACTATAAATTTTATTCATTCTGTTACACACAAAATGTGAAAACATAGATGTAGTCAGATGCTGAGTTAAATTTCTACACTATTTGTACTTTATTGCTATATTAGAAATACAAACCACTCACACTATAAAGTAGTTCTTCTTAGTTATCTTTATAATAACAAATGTAGAGTATAGTAATATGTTACCAGGCTAACACATTACTTATTACAGGAGAGCTACATACAGCAATTAAATTTAATGTAATCCAAACTCTCATCAGGACAGGGAGATTGCCTTCTTTCTATAGTTACTTGTCTGATAAGTTAGCTCTGCATAATTTGCAGTTAGTATTATACTTAGAGCTGTTTGTAAAGACTTTAAGAGTATAATCCTTTTTGTTTATTTGGTTCTTAAATAACTGCTCCATGGTCATATTAAAAGAATCACGTTAAGAATTTTAAACTGAGGCATGTTCCTTATGTAATATTATCAGGAGGGATTTGGTTTTTGTTTTCTGTACATGAATTTAAGGTCATGATTAATCAATACAGTTTATTCAGTCTATGGAAAGCATATTGTTACACAGCACCAAGATGAGTTTAAACTGTTAAAAAACAAACACACGATGAACAAAAAAAATGCCTTCTATGCTGCTACCAAAATCAATTTCAATAGCAATCACGTTATAACAGTATGCTTGTAATACAGTGAAAAGGTCAGAACAATTTCTTACCTAGTTAGCAATGTAACTTTCAAGCTTCTCTGGGCAGGAGTTGTGATCTGGCAAGGTCTGGCAGAGTCATTTTTCTGCAGACCTTGTGTTTGTCACATTGTTCTCCAAAGCTGAACCATTTGTCTCTAGCATGCTGAACTTCACAGCCTGCTTTCTTTTCCCTCTTGATTTCTTTTAGCAAAATTGACAGTAAGTGCATACTTCTTGTCATTAAGAATTGACATTGCAGGTCAGTAATAAAAAAATGACTGATTTTCATGTTGGTATTTTTAAACATTCTATCCTTAAACCCTTTGCAGTTTTGTCACTGCAAGAAGAGAATGCTATTGCTCTGTGGTTGTACCATCCCAAAAACCCCAAAATGTGCTTTGAACAGTCAGAAAAAAGAAATCTGGAATGTAATTACGTAAGAATGAGCAATGCTCAGTGCTTATGAGCTGATATCTCTGTTATGGTATAGAAGTGTAGGTGAAAGTGGAATGAGTTAACTCCCAAATAATCACTTCCTCTACGAATGGAAAGGATCATCAGTATGATACAGAACACTTGCTAATGCAAGCACATTCTTCTATTTTGCCCTGAGATAAATGAGTAAGAGCATCTGTTACCTACAATACAAAAGATTTTATTCTTTGTATTCATTTAGAGTAATGTGTGGGTTTTCTTCTGATTTAATTTTTATTACCTGTAACAGATGTTTACCCAGTTAAAGTTTTCAGTTAAGTACTGGAAGAGCATCTGAATTCTGAGAGGTTTTCTGTTACCCATCAAAATCAATTTTCCACTGATTTTAGAGAAAACAGAGCAGGACTCTAGTTCATTAATGCAACAGCTAGAATGGGTGTGGATGAAACTTAAAATTTATTTAGAAAATATTGTTTTTATGATCAAATTTCACAATTTTATGGTAATGATTTACAAATAAGAATTGGATAGAATGTTGTACCATTTTGGCTGTTTAATTTACTAGTCATTCTTATTTTAGAGTAGTAGTTTTTATTCAGCTAGCTTTTTTTTTTTTAAATTATGTGACACATGTTACATATAAAATCTGTATTCTTTCCAAAGGGTGTAGCCTCCACTCATTGCCTACTACTGATAGTAGCCAATGCTTTCATGAGAAACTGACACACAGACTGTCCAAATCTGAACAAAAGTTGAACATCAATTTTTTTATCCTGAATGAATAACAGATATTTAAAAAGAACTCCAAAAATAAATATTCTTACTTCTTTTGCTAAATATATTCAAATAAATTCTATGAAAGAAAAATAATGAAAACCCTCAAAAGAAGACAGAAGGAAAAACAAAAGAATTTAAAAGAGTGAAAGGAAAATAAAATGAGGAGAAATTAACAGTATTGTAAGAAATGTCCCATATGCTTGAGTATTAAAACCACTTGTATTTCTAACGTTTTTTATCAGTTTGGTAGCATGTATCACTGTAATTATCAGCAGAAACGATGGTCCTGAACAAATTATAAATGTCAAAAATATAACTCCATTAAATTTTTTGTCATGTTTTGCTTATTTAAAAGAACATTGAAAAATTACAAACTATTTATGAAAGAAAAACAAGTTTCATCTCTTGGTTTCTGGAAAATTGGTCCTTGATTTTGTCCCACTGCTCTATGATTTGCAATTAAAAGTCAGGTTGCTGGATCCAGGATTTTTTATTACACCTCTGTTTCACTTCTTTTCCTTCCTTTCCTGCAATCTTTTACTATCTCCTGCTGTTTTGGAGAGAAAACTATCAGTTCTCCTGCCTATTTGCCTTTATATTACATCTATTTGATTGTTTTATATTCCCTTCAATTGCTTTTGCCACTTGGGTTCTTAAAAGAGGAAAACTGTCTCCAAGATGATATTTCAAAAACAATTTAGCCAGCCATCATGCATTGTTTGCTGAAATAGGATGAATCAGTCGATGATATAATAATACCAGTGGGTTCTCAGATGTGATGTGTCCCATGCCAACAATATTTCCTAGTTAAAACCCTCCTGTGTCCCTTAAACATATCACTCTATTAGAATTTTCCAATGTTTTGTGACCTGAAAATAGAAAAAAAAAGTTTTCCAAAGTATATTAATTTTATCCAATGACCAGTTCCTGCCCATACTTACATAGTGCTTGTAGAGTAAGCTCCCAATCTGAGCAAGTACATCTACAGCCTTTACAATATTTGTGATGGAGAGTACAACATTGACTAGAGACAAGGTAAGAGGCCATCAGATTAATCAATTTTTAGGTAAAGTTTCCCTGGAAATTTTCTCTACAAATTATGCTCTATTTTCCCATAAAAGTTAATTCTGTGTCTTTTTTGCAGGTAAATGAGGTAAGCTTTTTTACTCCACAAAGAAAAACCAAAACAAAAATCATTACACTTTCTGACCAGATCCTACATCTCTGAAAAAGGCCTAGGCTGGCAACAGAACTGGATTTGCCAAAAGCTGCCTTGCTGTCTTTGAGAGGGATTCACAAAGGAAAAGCTCCTGGACACCTGTAGTAAACAGGAGCAGAGCTCCCCACACCTGTGATGTAAGGGCCAGTTTTTTAGCTCCACCTCTCTCTCTCTCTGTCTCTCTCACTGGCATATCGATCTCCCACAGTGAGAGCCCAGAACTTTCATTGTGATGGTTGTCTTATGCTCAAAATCCCATATGTTAGTTTGGATTTTTTTGGAAATTAGGAATGCACAGATTCAATATTCTAAGTCTAGGTAAAAGGTTCCTGAAATACAGGAATTTGAAAAGTGAAAAAAAAAGTAGTTTTTTTAGGTGTCAGTCAATTCTTCCTCAAACCTTAGGCTGACACTGAGATCAGACACCCTGTAGCTTT
This sequence comes from Molothrus aeneus, assembly GCF_037042795.1. Taxonomy (NCBI): domain Eukaryota; kingdom Metazoa; phylum Chordata; class Aves; order Passeriformes; family Icteridae; genus Molothrus; species Molothrus aeneus. The sequence goes on along the minus strand of NC_089646.1, from coordinate 138,522,568 downwards.
TGCATTGCACTGTTTTTATGAGAAAATAGAATTTAAAATTATAGCCTTAAACAAGCAAGGCACACCTCTTGCTGCATGCACATGTAGTCTTAAAAATCAGATGGATTACACTGTGCAAGGAGGGACTGATTTGTAGGAGTATATTTTAACTACCAAAACTCCTAGCATTTAAAAATATTAGGTACCTTAAGGAGGCATGAAGTAGCTTTTTCTGTGTACAGTGTAAATCAAACCTGTCCTCTTTAGGAATTCAAGGAATGTTTTTCCTGCAATTCAATTTCCTTCCAGAAGAGGCTTCTTCCTTCCGATGTGGGTAAAGAATGCAGCAGCACAAGGGAGACTGGAAGGTATATATGCCTTCTGCAAGGGTTTGGGTTTTTCCCTGTCTTTTTCCAATGGTAGGGGTTCCATCTTTCCTCTCTATTTACCTTCTAAGTCCTGTACTTCTTGTGTGATAAGTGGATGCATGTGCTCAAATATAGAGGGAATTCACAAACTTGTATAGATTGTGTCACATTTTTCAGATCTATGATTTCAGAGTGTCTTCATCTCTCTGGAGTAGTTTTATTGAGCTGAAAATCTTACTGAGTTCTCTATGGTAGTAATAGAGAATTTTTAATTTGTATTTCATTGAAATTTGATGTATTTCATAAGTAAGATAAAACTAAGTATCCTACCAGATCATTTGACACAGGACTCTGGATACACAGTGCTTCTGAAGGTCAGCATTGACTGATGCTGTACATTCTGTCCATGTCACTGACTGGACCACAAGTCCTTGTAACAACACAGTTATTTCAGTGTGTTCTGGTTATTGATTTTTCCATTGGCAAATTTTTTAACATGTCACTGAAGAAAATATTCAGAATGTATAAGTAAGCACCATCAGGTTTGTGAGAGAAAATTGTCTTCCTGGCTGCAGCTGAACTGCTTTTCCTTCATGTCACACAGCTGGGTATTCTCATGGGTTCTAGGAACCCCCAGGACTTGGGCCTTTTTTTCTTTTCCCAAACTCTTGAAACCACACAAGGGCTGTAGAAGGCTTTTGGAGTGGGCCTGAGAAACTCTCTGTCTCTGAAAAGGCAGCAACTAGGTCCAAAGTAATTTGAAATCTGAAAGGTCTAGATGTTCTAATACAAAGCTGAGATGTGATTCAGACAAGAAGTAGAGGTACCAGTTTTGGGTAATTGAGCAACACAGGGAATGAGATTTAGGCCTTGCTGGAAAGGTCCAGCTGCAGCAAAGGCAGGAAGTCCAGCCAGGTTAAGCTCAGAAAAGAAAGTGTTGAGGTGTACTGTAGTGTCTGAAAGCTGTGCTAACTTGTGACATACTCCTTTTTCTAACAAAATTATAGGGCAGAAAGGGTGTCATACAGCAAAAGAGCACTCTTCATACACTAGTATGATTTTAAATATGTTGACTTTCTGGCTGGAAGTCAAGAAAATTAGAATAAACTGGAAATATTTATAAATATGGTTTGATTTTCAGGAAGAGGCAAATGGAAGATAATAAGCAGATCTGTCTTAAGCCACATTCATAAATTATTGTAATTCTTTCTGTTGATTTGGGATACAGACTAGGGTGTCAGTACCACCTTAACAAATTTTTTATGTGAATTTGTCTGAGTATCTTGTGGTACACATTCAGGAGTGCTTGCGAGGTATTCAATGTCCTGTTCAAAAGTCACTCATTTGTGCAGCTCTGGAGCACCCCCAGGCAAGGCAGACCCAAATAGTTCCAGCAGTTGGCTCCCTGCATAGGTTATGCATGCCCAGAAGCACCACCTGGTACAAGACCCACCCCATCTAAACATGCAATGTAGAGATGAAGTTTTGGAGAGGTAAAGGATCACAGCAAATATAATGGTCATCATTTCTCCTTTGCACTCTATCAATGGTAAAAGAAATAGAAAGAGTGAATTCATATGATCACAGGATGGGCTTGAGATAGGACAGAACCTCTAAGGGTTATCTACTCAAGAACAGCTACATAGAGCCAGCTAACCAGGACCAAGCCGAGACAACTTTTGGATATCTCCAATGAGGGAGACTCCACAACCTCCCTTTGGCAACCTGTGCTAGTGTTCAGTCTCCCTGAACAGTGAAGTTTTTTTCCATGTTCAGAGGTAACATCTTGTGTTGCAGTTTGTGTCTATTGGCTCTTGTTCTGTCACTGGGCACCACTGAAAAGCTCTGTCCTCTTTGCATCACCCCTCAGGTATTTGCACACATTAATAAGATTTCCCCCTCAGCCTTCTCTCCCCCATGTTCAACAACACTTTTTCAGCCTTTCCTCATCAGAGAGATGCTCCAGATCCTTAATCATAGGATCATAGAGTCATAGAATACCCTGAGTTGGAAGGGATTCACAAGGATAATATAAATCCAACTCGTGGTGGCTCACAGGACCACACCAAGATTCACACCATGTACCTGAGAGCATTGTCTAGATACTTCTTGAACTGTCAGGCTTGGTGCTGTGACCACTTCCCTGAGGAGTCTGTTCCGGTGCCCAACCACCCTCTGAGTGTAGAAAATTTTTATAATACCAACCTAAATCTCCCTAAACACAGCATCAGACCATTCTCTCAGGTCCTGTCACTGGTCACCAGAGTGGTGCCACTGGTCACCACCAGATTAGTGGCTGCCCCTCCTCTTCCCCTCACAAGGAACCTGTACACCACAATGAGGCCTTCCCTCAGTCTCATCTTCTCCAGGCTGAACAGACCAGGTGACCTCAATCACTTACCCTCAAGACCATCTTTGTTCCCCTCCTTTGGACACTCTCTAGTAGCTTAATATCTCACACTGTGGTAGCCAACACTTCATACAATCCTCAAGATGAGGCCACCCCAGTGCAAAGCACAGCAGAGCAGGACAATCCCCTCCCTTGCCCAGATGGTGATGCTGTGCCTGATGGCACAGTAGGTCCTCCTGGCTGCCAGGACACTGATGACTCGTGTTCAACTTGCCATTGACCAGGACTCCCAGGATCCCTTTCCATAGCTCTGCTTTCTGGCCTCTCATTCCCCAGTTTGAACATACTTTCAGAGTTGCCCCTCCCCAGATGCAAGATCCAGCACCTTGTTAAACTTCATACAGATAATGATTGCCTGGACCATTCTTCTGGCCTTTTCCTGGGCTGTCTCCAATATGGACTTATGTCTCTTGTGCCAAAGATCTCAGACCTGGATAAAGTATTTTTAGTGTGGTCTCACCAGTGCTGAGTACAAGGAGGGGTGATCCTTCCCTCAACCTGCTGGCAATACTGAGTCTGATGTGACCATTTGTCTTTGCAGCAGGAGTGCATTGCTGGTTCATTTCTACCATAAGTGTAACATAGCACTTTATACCCATGTGTTCAGGTTAGGGGAAAATATTGAGTCATTTTGCATGCAGAATCTAGTTATAGCTGTATCTCAACTTCAACCTGGCTGACAACATTAACTGTAAACAGCTAACATCTTCTACAAGAAGAATGTCTCAATTCAATAAAAGCCAAATCAAATAAAAATCCCTGAAGAAATTAACTGGAAGTGAAAAATACCAGTGCTTCATTAGTACAGAATTAAAGTTTCTAGATGATGTCTTGTAGTGTGCCACAAAAGTTCAGTTCATTAAAATGCAGGTTTCTGAAAACAAACACAATGAAATCCAGAAAATATTGGTGTCCAGTTTTATCATTTCCAGTAAATGCCCCTGACACAATAAGCAGTGTAGACATAGCTTCTGTGCTATGACACTTTGAAGTGTGCTGAAAAGGAAGGTGCCTACAGTTGCCCTGCAGTCAAATGCTGTGGGTGAACTTAGACCGTACAATGGAGCACAGTGTAGTTTCCAAGGCTTGCAAAGATGAGAGCCAATATAGCTGCAGAACCACTGCAGTCGGGAGAGAAAAGATTTATTATTTTGGTGCAGGATTGTGAGAATGAAGCTGTATTTCTTCCAGACTGAACCTGGCTTGTATCCAGACATTTTCAAGCCCACTACAGAATTTCAGAGGGTCACATTAGTGAGTATAAAGGCCCCACAGACATCCCCTTAGTTTAGTCTACACAGATACAAAAAATCTTTCCTGTCCAAATTATTTCTATTCCTTAAATCTACTTATCCTCGTAGTCTGCAACTTTTCTTGCAGCTGAAAGGCTTGAGATAACACCTACTAATCTTAACTGAATTAAAGATAAATTTTGGTCCTCAAAATTATAACAAATGCACCATGCAAAAATGCCTCAATATTTATTCTGTTATATATACCTATTTCTTGCAGAGCACTAAGATAACATTGTACAGCCACCAAACTATGAGGCTGAAATTTCCAAAATATTTAAATCTTACTTATGTAAAGACATCAGGAGAAGTCCAGGGTAGAGGTACAATAAATAATTTGTGTGTTCTGAAGCTATCACTGGGTATATTGTGTTATCTGTGAAATTGTGAAGACAATAAGACTAAAAATAGCACTATGACTGATAATCTCATTACTTTATTTAGTACCTTTTATATAAACATATAAAACTCTAAATCTGTGATATTGTGAGCAAAGTAGCGAGTCTGCAACAAAGCAGTCCTAAGTTTGCATATTTATAGAAACTGTTAGCATATTTTGCAAACTACCAAGGATTCAATAATATGCATATTGGTGTTTCAGTTTAATTATATTTGCAACCATTGTAAATATTTAGGATAACTTCAGTAATCTATTATAAATAAGGATTTTCACTTAGGCTTACTGAAGACTTATTGCAGTATGCAAAATAATGGATACTTAGTTTTTAACTGCTGCTGAAACAGGATATATTAAAATTCTTTCAAGGCAAAACAAGCACTCATGGTTATATGTATATCACATTAGTTTCTATAATCCATTTATCAGAAAGAAGAGGTATGAAAATATTCTTTCAGGAAACACAGTAAAGGAAGAAAAAAAGTTACATTCAAATTCAAAATTTAAGTACAAAGTTAAGTCACATGATGCATAGATACCTTATCTAACAGGGGAATGACTGCACAAACCACAGACACAGTAGGGAAGGTCTGGTTGAAGCAGAGACGTCTGGAAGCTGACTACATTCCTCTGACTTTATTTGGTAGTCAGGTTGCTTCTTGCTGCATGGGAAAAAAATAATCTTGCATTACATTCTCTAAGGCCTGTGACAGCATTTTATTTAATCCAAGGGTTTCCTGAGACATTCTCCTTCAGACTGTACCTTCAGCAGGGAGTCTCAAGGAGTATGCAGTTCTCAGCATTCTGCAGAGGGACTGACAGTAGATCCATATTCCTTCTTTCCTCTGGCCACATCCTTGTAGAGCACGGTGCATACATTCAAGGAACAATAATGTCCTCATTTCCTCCACAGCCTGCAGCTGACTGACAGATCATTATCTATCTCTGCAAGTTCTGCATATCTCCACCTAACATATCTTTACTTTCATGAATAAATTACAAGAGGCAGCTCAGCCCTGTCATATCCGTGCTTCACACTGAGAGCCTGGAGAGCACAGTCGCTTCATTGGAAGAGGCATTATTAGAAATGAATCCCCAAATGTGGCAGCAGTTTTGGTTCTGAATGGCTAAGGAACAAAGGTCACCATAACCATTGACTGCCCTTGCCTATTTGTTACCCTTCTATGATTCATAGAGTTTTGTCATCAAATAAGTTGAATTTTGGTAAGAGAGTTGGTATTTTTTTCTATCATTCATAATTCTCAGCTCTAAGATAGATAAAATTATTCTTTGAGTCTTGAATATCTAAAATGTTCCTATATATTGCATGTATGAACGTATATACACTGAACTTAATCACTTCAAAAAAGGAAAAAATGTGGAAATTAATATAATCATTACTTTCTATAATTTTTTCTCCACTTAGAATGGTTTGTGTTTCTTTGTTTCCTGATGATTTTAAGTAGTGTTCTGTTGACTGCATTCCTGAAACTGAAGTCCTTTGGGTTCCATCATCTATCATCTAAGAGCCATAAACATTTTTAAAATAACCACGTAGTTTCAGCCTAATCACATGGGCTCTAATAAACTCTCACATAGCTTAGATCCATACTGCTGTCTTTCAGAAAGCTACCTTAATTTTGATGTTTCCTGTAGCAAAACCAGTAGTATAGCTTGTATAGAAGACCGCTTAGCCTATATAGTAATCAAGACTAAATACTAAAAAATCCCAGTTGAAGTGGGATAATCAGGGTTAGATCAACCTGTCTAAACTAACAATTTCTATAACAAGAGGGCTGGAAGATGATTAACAAATAGTGAAAAAGCAAAATGTGTGTGAAAATTATGGGGAAGGTGGGGAATAAAAAAAATATGAAAGGCAAAAGAAGAGTTAGTTATGTTCAAGATATAGAAGATGGAATCAGATTTTGTCTTACAATGTTATCTTCCAGGTTTGAGAGATGGGCCTGTGCAAACCTCATGAAGTTCAACAGGCCCAAGTGTAAGGTTCTGTGCCTGGCTGGGGCAACTCAAAGCAAAAATGCAGGCTGGGAGAAGAATGGATTGAGAGCAGATGTGGAGAGAGGGATTTGGGGCTGTTGGTGGATGAGAAACTCAATGTGACCCAACATTGTGCACTTGCAGTCCAGAAAGCCAACTGTGTCCTGGGCTGCCAATCTAAAGAAACATGGCCAGTGTGTCTAGGGAGGGTTCTGCCCCTCTATTCTCCTCTCCTGAGACCCTCTCTGATGTTCTCCATCCATCTCTGGGGACTCCAACATAAGAAGGTGATGTGCCTGCAGGAGTGAGTCCAGAGGAGAGACATGAAGATGATCAGGGAGCTGGAGCACTTCTCCTGTGAGGACAGGCTGAGTCTCTTCAGCCTGAAAAAGAGAAGGCTCCAGGGAGACCTTGTAGCAGCCTTCCAGTACCTAAATGGATCTACAGGAAAGCTGGGAAGGGACTTTGTTTGCAAGAGATTTTCATGATAGGACAGGAGGGCATGGATTTAAACTGAGAGAGGATAGGTTTAGCTTAGATATCAGGAAGAAATTGCCTGCTATGAGGGTGGTGAGGGACTGAAATAGGATTCCCAGAGAAATCATGGAGTCCATGTCTGTGGAAGTCTTCAAGGATGTGGATGTTGGACGGAGTTTTGAGAAACCTTGTCTAGTAGAAGATATCCCTGTCCACAGTAGGGGGCTTGGAACTAAATGAGCTTTAGGGTCCACTCCAATACAAACCATTATTTGAATTTATGATTGCATGGTTGCCTGATTTAGGGCCTTCACATGAAAAGAAAATTCATAACAGGGCAACTGAAAGTTATCTCAAATCAAGGAAAGAGGAGATGAATAGAGGAAAACATTCTTGTTCTGAAAGAAGTTTTTAATTTAATTTCACCTCAGAAAATTATTTTGTGCTTTGTCTTTTGCTTACACTAGCAGCACAGCAAAAAAACCTTTAGCTATTTCAGAAGAGATTATATATTTTAATGTTGTTTTGAAATCTTAAATGCCTTTATTTTGTTACGGTGTAGTATAAATCATCAGAATTGGAAAATAAGTTGCAGTAAGAGGTCTAATAATATTGGAGTAAAATATTTTGATTTTGTTCATATAATCTTTGAGCTATATATCATGCAGTCCTTTTTCTGTAAATCATGTTGTCGAAATTTGACATATTCTCTCAAAAAAGGAAGTTTTTAGATAAAACAGCCCTTCTTGATGGACAGCTTCTTCATCAAAAAGAAAATTCAATTTAATTTTGCTGTAGGAGTTGTACACCCAAATTAGCTCAGAACTGGGAATAAGGACATGTTATACTTGCTTGAATATTGATGGGACTGGAGCAAAAACCTGTTTCAAAATGAGAAGTAAATAATTATGGGAAAATATCAGACAGTTAATGTTGCTTCTGATTTAGCAGCAATGTTGCTTGTATGTCAAACATAAATACTTTTGAATGTAATTTTTTAATTGAATCTGAATTTGGTGATTAGAGATTGTTGCTATAGGTGTGTCCTATGATCAGTGCAACCAAGAATTTTATCATATGCATTCCCAGCAACTCTGATTTGCTTCATGCCTCTTCCTTGGAGATTTTTTCTAAGGTTTTTTTTTAATCCCTCATCCACAGTAATTGCCACTTAACTTTGATATTGTGAGCCACACCCCAGCTCAGTTTTGTTTTTCTTGCCCTGTGTAGTCATCAAGAAAAAGAATACTTTTTTACAGGCTTCCTTAAATTGTGTCATAATAGTTATAAAGAACACAAGCCCAGTAATATGCAATTCATATTCATAAGGCAGAATGTACTTTGGGGTACAGTTCTTGTGTCACATTCCATATCCAGCATGTCCTTGCTCAGCAAGGATGGTAAAGAGAAGCAGTTTATATTTTGATTTTCCTAACTGAAAAATTTACTGTTCCTGTAAAATATTTCCAAGTGGCTAGAATCACCCTAATGGAAGGACATAGACTTTACTAAGCTTGAAATGTGCCTCAAAATTTTGCTTAAATTCTGCTGAATTTAAAGGTTTATATTTATTATCCTTGATACATGATCAAATAATTTAAAAATAATTTTAGTTTTAAAATTTTACTTTTAAAGGAAAATATTATCATTTTGTTTTTAAATGTATGTGTTAAGAGGTCTGCAAATCCTACATTTCTATCAGATATTCTTTTTGCAGGATATTGGGGTATCCAGCACTTCTTCTGAAACTTTTTAGTAGAAAGATATATTAACAATTTGGATAAAATACAATCTGCTCTGAATTTTCACCTACTGGTGACTAGAACTCATACGTACTAGCTACAGGAAATCACACAACAAAATGTAGAGACGAATCAACCGTTCAGGGGAAAATCAATATCTCCTTGAAAATTGCAGCTGTTTAATTTGCTTTGTGCTACAGCCTGTTTTTCAGTATTGTGGCATATTAGAACCTCACTACTTGACTCTCTAGACATGGCACATTATATCTCGGAAACCTCAGAGATTTCAAGACCTGAATCTAGAAGTAGAGAAGCAATGAGCAGTCTGTGCTTATTGTCAGAGAATTACTGTTCTTAAATACAAGTCACGAATTATCCTTCCCACAGAAGTCCTGCCAGGAGTGAATCATGTTCTTAAGGGTCTTTTACAACCTAAACGATTCTATGATTCTGTGATTTTGCAAGAAGGCCAAATACTGACAGTGGAGAAGAGAATAAGATGACTTCAAAGAGGAAGTACTGGTTTCTTGTGAAGTTTTGGGAAGCTTGTCAATACAATTTGTATATTAAGGGAAAAGGAAATAAAAATTTAGAAAATAATTATGAATCTAATATATTTTCATTGACTGAGAACTAATTCTACATTTATCTAAATCAAATAAATGGCATATTTATTCAATCTATTGATCAGTGAATAAGAATGGCTATAAATTTTTCTGATCTAATTTGCATTGTTTGAAAGGTTGCCATTTATGGTTCAGCAGGAATTCAGATAAAGCTGGTTAAATTATATGTTGGACCAGGCCAACAGATTCTGCTTCATGTCATATCCCTAGGCTTTAAATTTCCTATTGAGTTATGATACAATCCATTCCTCTCTGACATTCCACATTACTGTAACACAGCCACTGAATGAGTTCCCTCCTTTTCCTTTTTTTAGCATTCTGTTTTAGGAAGAAAACTCAAAGGCAGTTGTGCTGGCTAGAGGCTCCCATGTTACCCAAACACAGCCATTTACTCAGGATGGTTAGTGGAGGCTGTATGTCAGATCACACACTGCAGGCCAGTGCAGAGTACAGGCCACATGCATCTACACTTTGTGGCTAAATAAAAAATGTGATTGCAATTAAAGAAAAGATTTTCAGCAAATTTTCATTTCCCTCAAGCTCTGAAAAACTTAGATTGTAAGGAAGACTTTAAAGTCCTAACATTTTGGAATTTTCCCTTTCCTCTTCCTTTCCCTTTTGTTCATCAGTTCTTGGGGCTTTTCCAGGTTTTTTGGGGAATCTTGGGTTTGTTTGGTTGTTTTTTTGGTTTTGTTTGGGTTTTTTGTTGGGTTTTTTTGTTGGTTTTTTTTTGGTTGGTTGGTTGGTTTTTTACTCTGTATTTCTTCTTGTCTGCTTGTATGCAATTTCAATTTAATATGGGAAAATAAGCTTGTGTCATTTCTGTCTCCAAAATGTGCTGTTCTTGTCAATTCACATATATATTGTAGTGTTTAAAAAAACTTATTTAGTTACAAGCATCATTGGCTAAAGAAAAAAAAAAACACCTACCCACACACTAGCTGAGCAGTTATTATTGTCCTAAACTTTAGATCATTCCTACATAGAAGGCCAACTTCAGCCCAGAAGATTCTTCCAGCATTGCTAGAAGAAAAAAAGTTAGGTCCTACAGTTATCTTTTACACAATAACAAAATTATATCTTATAAAATTATGAAAATATTTGGTTTGTGATATTTTTTTGCATTACTTCGTGAATTTTGTTTAATCCATAAGTGAGCAGGTGGGAAGTGTTAACACTTCCCATTCACTCTTCAGCAATTACAGTAGTGCCATATTTCAAACATCATCATTTTGCTAGTCCAGGTATTCTACATTAATTCTCAGGTAAAGACATAAAAATAAAAATAGATTATTTCTAAAACTCTTGTGGAAGGAATCCTGGAAGGAAGGGTATTGGTGTAGTCAAGCTGGAAGATGGAGTGTTGGCGTCAGCATCTTTCCATGTGCTTGTACTATCACAAGAAAATATTGTAGATGAATTTACTTTTACTGCCATGAGTAAGGAACAAATTCACTGAAATTCAAAATATCTCAATGCCATAACTGAAGAATAATAATTCAAGAGATGGCAGATCCTGCCAAGCTCATTTCTCTGCTGTGACTACCAATATTTGCCTATCATCTCTTTTGCTGACCAGACTTGATCCTACAGTAATTCCATTCATTCTGTTCCTGGTAGAATGATGCCCTAGACTGCCACCTTGGTGGTGAGATATCCTCCATCTTAATGATAATTTTGTACATAGTTATCTCTTCAGATTTTTTGGTCTTTGTGTTTCTCATCCTAGAGAACTCATGAGGAATTCGGCTTCACTCTTGATCTTCTTTTCCTAACCAAGATATATCTATTTCTTTTAGTGTCCTTCCAAAAAGTTTCATCTATTTAACTGACCATTCTAGTAACCATCCTTTTATTGTACTCCAGCCTGAATTAATCTTTGATTGGTACAGAAGAATGAGGACACATTAGTCTCTCTTACTTTCTTCACTTCCATTGACCAAAACCACTGGGAAGCTGAAGCACTGAAGAATAGCAAAAGTGATGACATTAAATTCAGACGTAAATATCCACTCTAAACTCACAGGAGCTGACAAAAAGCACCTGCTTTTACTGTTAACTAAAAGTAGAGTGGGGGTGCCAAGCATATCCACAAGCCAGCCCTCGAAACCTCTACATTTTACCAGAAATTAGTAGGAGTCATAAACATTAGACACTGTTTAGAGTGAATAACAAATCCTCCAATAAATCCTTCATCAACATTCTATCCTACAATTTCTGAAAACAGTATCACAATATCAAAAAGAGTGCTTAAAATTTTTTCTTCAGACACTTATACATAAAGCTGTGTGTTTTAATTCTGAAATAAAACTTCCTAATAAGGTGCTAATGATAACTGGTGCTATGCTAAACTAAATTATTTTCAATTCCTCTGAACAATATCATCTCTGCTCGTAATATAATTTCAGTAATTGACAATAATACAATAAAGTAATACAATAATATAGTAATAAGATAATTGGCATGGGTGTTCTGAATTACTAAGTTGATGCTCTTCTCAGTAATTGTTATTTTAAGATTAATTTCCATATACTCAAGGAATTTGAAATACCATTCAGATTATAAAGAACTGAAATTTGGGCTAGTTTGATTGTAGCTAATTCAAACATTTTTATACTTATATATATATATCTACATCCATAAGTGCACTTGGAAGAGTAAATATGGCACGTTTGCATACAATTCAAATACTTTTGGCATAGCATGTCAATGTAGGTGGATACACATGCACATATAAAATAATATTTGAACACTCAATATCAGCACTCAGCAAGGTAGGCAGGGGCAACAGTGGTAAATTCTGTGTCTGAGCACTAGATTCAGGTGGATCGGATTCTCAGAGCCAGGAAAACCCAAACAAGAGCTGAACATATATGGACACCATCAAAAGAAGTGATGAGTTCTTGTATTGGGTGACTCTCCTTTAAGGGTCACTAATTTGCTCATCTGTCAGCCTGACAAGGAGTCATGAGAGAAGAAGCTGTCCAAAATCAAGGTATCTATTTAAAGTTAAGGGCCTAGGTGACTTTTACTAACAGACAAATGCATCTGAATGGAACTGACCCATTTACTATAAACTGAGAAAATTAATATTGGAAAAAATTACCTTCTGAAGATTTTTATCTTTTTTAACTGTCTAGACAACCTATTAACTTAAACTATTCTTACAGCTTTGAGTAAGTGGTTGAATTCATCCCTGAGCTTTAAGAAGTAGGGTGATGAATTTTCTCTGTAGAAAAGCTAGAATATGGCCAGGAAAAAAGAAAAGAAAGAATGAAAGAATAAAATAAAAGGATGAGGGGAGCTAGAGAAGAGAGAGATGAGGTGAAGAGTAACAGTGGTCTAAGGAACCCTCCAGTGTTTACTGTTTGGAGTGAGAATGAAGAGAGAAAATCAGGCAGTGTGGTACACTCAAAATTGGAGTGAGTGCACCATGATTTAGTGGAAGGCTCCTCTTTTAAAAAGAAAAGAAAACTTGAAAAATGATTACAGTAAAAATTGACTGAAAGGAAAATTCATGTGAGTCAGATGAGTAGGAGATAAAGGGATTAATAGAAAATGCCCATACATAAATGGGTTTTCCAGAGATGACGTATGAAAGAAATTTATATCATCCTGTTTAACTAGTAAGGGATTGATTTTTCTTTAACCTTTAGCTTTTAGTAATTCTTAGTCTGACATAGAGTGTCATAGGATAAAATTAATCTCATCCAGTCTTACTTGCCTGAAATGTAGACATCTAGTTTAAGCAAGTACTATCTATATGATGGTGTAGCAAATGCCAAAGAGTAATCTAAGATGCTTTTGTTCAGCTAATCTTTGCTAAGATTGTTCCCATCCCCTACACAGAGGTTTCAGACATACTTCATAATTCTGAGAGTAAATCTGAAAAACAAATATTATTTTCTATTCTAAGACAAAATCTAGATTTATGATGTTATACCTGTAATGTTGAGGTGATTTAATTAATTTGCAAAGAATATAAAAACCTTCTGGGGAAAAAAAATTATGAAATTCTTTATTTGGGTACATATCCAATACCAAATCTTTCAAGGAAAATTATGCCAGTGCTATTCCCCATATAGAAAACTCTTGCCAATTTTTTTTCTACACTAGGCATTTCATATCATTTTTTGTTCACATCCTTTCTAGTCCTCATTGTCACACAATATACCAGCTACACTTCAGGTTGGATCCAAAGATGTCTGCATAATAAAAACTAATTTGTAGAAATTACAGTTCAATCAATTTATAATTAGGTAGATAGGAGAGAAAGAAAGAAGAATAAGAAGGTCTGTGTGTTCCCACTCTTACAGTTAAGGAACAGCGTGACTAATTCTGTGCACATCTTGCAGCAGAGTCCTCTGTCAGCGATGGGTTATGCAAAAAGCAGGGGTAAATTAGCTGGTGAGAAATGGTGCTATTTAAACTGAAATGAGTAGTACAGGAGAAACAAAGACAAGAAAGCAGTGGAGTTGTGTGACTGAGTCTCTAAGTGTGCCACAGGAGCACACATACGGAGAATGGCCTCAGTCATGGTGAACTCACTGCTGGATGCAATCCCATGAAAAAAGTATTTCTGTACAGAGATGAAGCTAACGTGGCCTTGCAGTGCAACACTTACTACAGCTAATTAGCAACGTGACCCTGAGAGCTGTGTCAGCTTTGCTTTTCAAGGCAGTTCTGTTATTGGCACTGCTTAGTGCACAGGTACCTTGAGCGACTCATTCAGGATTGTAAAGAAGCCTGTGACAGAGATTAAAGGTGATCCTGTGTCTGTTCCTCTGTGTGATCTCTCAGCCATGAGACTTTTGTGAATTATCTGAGGTGCCGGCAATCTAAATGCTAGTCAACCACATGAATGCTTTTCTTTTTTTAATGATTACACAAAAATTACCATCTACCTTTGTTACAGAACTGTGTGTAAGATCTTGTTTTCACTCAGGAAAAGCACTATTTTAAACTATTCATGCAAACAAAAATTCAGTAATATACATCCAGATGAAATCTCCAAATTAATGACCAAAATTTTTCAAAACCACTAAAAGATTTATTGTTGATATCAACCTCTTCAATTTACCAGAACTCCTCATCAGTGTCAACTAAGTTGACATTTTTTAGTTTTAATTGCTCTTAAAAAATTGTAAAGCATAAATTATAATTTGTTCAGTTTTCTTCTTTCTTAGTATTTTTAAAAATCTCCTTAATACTGGAAAGCCTCGAGTACATTTTCTGCATACCAGAGTTTGTTTTTTTCACATAATTAAAGGCATAACTAATGTTGTATAAACCATTTTCTACAATGACATGCAGGTATGATTATTAATATTAATTTTTAAAAATATTTTCCAGTTTCGATGGTCTCCATTTTCTCTCTCATCTGTTTCTTCTTTCTCAAACAACATTCTCAAAAAAATAAAACCTGGATATGGACATGTAAATCAGCTATATTGAATTTCTTAATCTTATTAAAGCCATGGTATGTTAAATAATTTTATGAAAGATAACATTGGCTAAGTCAAGCCTTTATTTGGCAGACTCTCAAATTGCTCATCAGAGGACCATCTATCAACCATGGAACAGCTTAGGCAGAAAGCAACTGAAACAAATCTTAAAACAGTCGGAAAAGATATTAAAGACCAAGCAATACATTGCAAACATTGAACGCTAATAGAAAAGTTTGTAAATGGCTATTTTTCTGTTCACAAATACTGAGAAAATATTTTAACTTTTATGATCTGATTAGTAAATTGATTTTAAAATATTTTTCATTTTATCGTTTTGATTTTTCTGCTTTTAATTTGCAAACATTTTTCAACTACATGATGTGGAAAGCCTAAAAATAGTTGTAATGATACTATAAATATATATATGTATGTACATATGTATGTATGTACCTATGTATATTTATGTATATAGAAATTTACACATTCATGCATATGTAAACCAATAAGCTCATTTAAAGAGCCATTTTTTAGGTAGAACATGTACAAATATAAGCATAATTTATTAAATGTTATATTTATAAGTTATATTTAAGCAAGGTAAAGAGCAATTTCAGTGGGAAGTTAGAGCAGCCTAGAAAAAGCAGAAATTTGGGTAGGGGGTGTTTTTTTTTCTCTAGCAACAAACCAAATCAATTGAGTCATACAGGGACATCTTCATACTCAGTAATATAATGAGTGCAGCCTCCTGCAAGAAAACTTCAAGTATTGTTCTTCCTAGTGATATTACAAAAAGTGTCAAAGATTGCTTTATAGGGGTGATCCAGTGGGGCTACTCAGTAAAACTGGACCTGGATGGGAGCAGGAGAATAAACTGCAGTTTCCCTTCTTCAGCTGCCCAACTTGCCATTTTTCATTGAGTACATGGTCAGTTCAATCTGTTTAGCAAAGACATATTTTGAGAGGAGTGCGTTATATCTGGCTCAGATGGAGCTACTTTTTCATAGCAGCCCATATGGGGCTGTGTATTTTGGATTTCTGACCTGCTTCTTGCTCTGCCCACACAATGAGTAGGCTGGGGATGTGCAGGATGATGGGAGGGGACACAGAGAGGGCAGCTGACCCAAACTAACCAGAGAGATATTCCATAAAATAATGATGAACAATAAAACTGTGTCAAGTTTGGGTTGATGGGATTTTTCCCAAAGTAGCTGTTTCTTGGGGACTGACTGGGCATCAAATTGTTCATGAAAGGTGGTGAATGATTGCCTTTGCATAACTTCTGGGTTTTTTTCATTTTTTCTTTTCCTACACTTACTACACTATCCTTATCTCAACTTTATCTCAACACAGGGGAATAGTGAGCAAGAGACTGGATGAGGGCTTGGTTGCCAGCTGGAGTCGATACAGCACAGATGACAAGGAAAAATTAGTCTTTAACATTCTGATAAAAAAATAAAAATAAAAATAGCTGGAAGGTGAAGTTAGGGTGGAAAAAATATAGAAGAAAGAAAAAAAAACTAAAAAACATATTGCTCATGAGAATTCATAGCATGAGATTTAGGGTCTTCGCATCAGTGCTGTTAACTAATGAAACAATTTTGCTAGGGATATACTGGAATTTTCTTAATATGCATTTACTGAATCCAGATTTAAGGTCTGTGTATTTTTCCACCAGAGTCGCAGAACTGTTGTTAGAATCACTTCTTAAAATTATAGAGCCTGAACTTAGCAGGAAATTAAAATAAATTCCTTCTCATATTATTAATCACTGATCCTGGGTTTTCTCAAATGCATATCAGCACTATGTGTGGAATAGTATTAGAGACAATTCAGGTCACACAGTTATTCTCTTAATCACTATCACATATATTGAATGTTTCTGCAGCTGCTCACAAAATATTACTTATCTCTTGGCAGAATTTCACAATGGTAGACTGAAGTATGATAAATAATATTTCTTCTCCTTTGTTTATACAGGGTACTGACAACCCTTTGTTAGTTTTAGTATAGAGTCATCATTTGGTGTGAACCACAGTATTTGTGAATCATACAAATTTTAGGTATCATGCAAATTTGTTTCCTCAGCAGATAAAGAAAATACTATTGCTAATGCTTCTGATGGTGCCTCTAAAAATGTTTAGCTGGGGAGGATCACAGCACGATATGCAGTGAACTTGTGTGTTCACAAGGTGTGTTTGATGCAACACAAGTATGTTTGATGCAACACAGGTTTCAAAGAATAATCCCTTCTATTGAAAGATCATTATCAGTTATTCAATATCAAGACAATTCTAACAATTGTCTTCATTTAGTATATTAAGAATTTATTTAGACTATTTAGTAGTTATGTATTGGAAAAGAGAAGAAAAAAAGGTAAAATAATTCCAAACACCATGTAACTTACTCATGTGAATCTTTTTACACTCCATACAAGATGCCACAGCTTATCCAGGTAAGTTTAAGGACAGCCTTTAAAATCCTCACAGATACATGAATACATAGGAACTTTGAACATATTTCCTGAACCTGCTTTTCAACTCAAAAAGCCTGCTGGATGATGGAATACAGAACACAACTACACCATCTCTTCTCATCATTCTCTGCACAAAAAAGAATCATGGGACAGGCAGGATGCCAGGGCCTTCCAATTTCCTCTAACTGCAACACTCATTCCTCAGATCTCCCCAGTGCCAGTCAGGGTGGGAGTCAGAATAAAAGAATGAAGTTAAGCCTGGGAAAAGAGAGGAGTGGGGGGAAGGTGTTTTAGTGTCTGTTCTTGTTTCTTACCATACTATTCTACTTTGCAATAAATTACATTGATTTTCCCTAAGTTAAATCGCTTTTCCCTGCAATAGTAATTGGTAAGAGATCTTGACCCACAAGCTTTTTCATCATATTTTCACTTCCTGTCATATTAAAAATATGAGTCAGGGAGAAACTGAGGAATGAGAAACTGCATTGTCACACTTAAATGAAAGAAGTACAAAAAGAAATTACGGTAAATATTAAGTAGTGTCTTCTCCCTCAAAATCATCACCATTTCATTCATAGAACAATTTAATATCAATTGTAAACATAGTACCAGAAGGTAGCATGAAATTCACTACAAGAAATAAAAATGACACTGTATTAAGTAATTTTTATGATTAAAAGATGGATTCTGCTTTACTTTAAGAAATTTGACTTGTCTCATTTTCAGAGCAGTGATACAAAATGAATATAAGGACAATGTAGGTCATTACTTAGAAAAAAAATAGCAATCTCTTTGGCTTTCCCCTCTTGTCATCCTCATTATCTCACTGAATTACACCACAGGTTCCCAAGGAATTAACGTTATCAAAACTTTATCCCATAACCTTTCTTAAATATCAAGTGATTCTACAAAATCTCTTAATATTACAGCTGATCTTTTTACAACTCTACCAGAAATGGAAGGTTAAAAACTTTAATTCAACTAACTTTTTAGAAAGACACCATCTTCCACATTTTCCACAGTTTCTCAATCAAAAACAATCAGAGAGGAACTTATGCTAATTACTTGTCCTAATGATATATAAGACCATATCTGGCATAGGTCACTAAGTCTCCTTTATAAGAACCACCTATGAGGCATCAAACACATTTTGACTCAATATAAATGACAGAACAATGTTTTCTTTGCTAATGTATATTAGTCATTTTCATTTTCTGGAAGTTAATCACTTAATGCTAATACAGTACTTGCCTCTCCTTATTAGCAGTGATCTTATGGTTTCTTATTGTGTATCAGTCCTCCCACACATTCTTGTTAGGGTTCATTTTTCTCAAAAAGTTTTTTCTACCCTATAATTTTCAGGAAATTTAGAATTAAATGCTGATGTATTCAGAATTCATTTACTGACCCAGAGGAATTACCCAGTATGCCATTCAATATGCAGAAAACAAGTATGTTGTGAAAGAGCGCTGCAGTGGACCTGAAGTTCCTTATTTAAAAATAAAATAAAATAAAATAAAATGCCCTTTGACATGAAGAATGAAAGTGATAAATATAAGGGATTTATATTAAATTTATGAGTAAGACATGAATAAGGCATGTTACTATATATGAAAAAGATATTGAGAAGATTTATATGAAATTAACAGCTACATTTAAGAAATCATAAGAATTTATCTACACTGTGCCTTGTAGACTTTTCACTACATGGGTAGGAATATTTTGTACATGTGCAAGAAATTACTAGGGCCCTGTGTTTGTCCTGACTGTAGGCAGAACTGTAACTGTTTAACAGCTGCTTCTTATGAATGAGTCCAGATACTTTGTATTTGGCCAGTGAGTTACACAGTCAAAATTTCCCCATGAGCTCAATTATTCTAAGGGCCCAAGTGTTTTGTCCTATTCAGCCTGGATCTTCAAATGCTGGAAACTCTCTTCTCAAGTGAGCAGTTTTCTCATTTTTAAGCAAGTGATATTTTCACTTTCTAAAATTCTGCCCTTATTTTTATTCAACTTTCCTACCACCACACTGAATAAATTTTCCAATATACTCAATGAAACACTGAATATTCATATATTATGCTGATATGTGTGTGTAACATTCATCTATGAAAATAACAGTCAGTGTCAATATCTGACAGAATTATTTGTTGCCTTTCTTTGTTTTTCCTTCCCTTTCTCTTCCTTTATTTTCCACTAAAAAGTTAGTGATTAACATAAAAACATTTATCTGGTTTGCATAAAAATAAAACAAAAGTGATGTGTAAGGTACAAAGCTTTTTTAAATTGTACTATTAAAAAAAATCCTCAAACTGTCATTAGTGTAAGTCAGCAAATGATTCATCAGTTACTTGTTATCTTAAGGGAAGCAAGAAACAAGAAGCTGCTAAAGCTTTCAGTAAAGGCCAAATTGTCCAGAAGTTTTCCATATTGCATGTGCAGTAACTCCAGAATATTTACAAAGAAACATGAATAACAAGCAGAATGAAACTGATAATTTTGTTGGTCCTGTCTCTAAGACAGAGAATCTCTAAATCACAATTAACACTAATATTCATAAAATTCTTAATACGGCAAGCTGTTCTGTGACTATTTTCACTGTTGTCAGTCTGAAGCCTGGTTTATGTTCCTGACATGTCCTCAAAAGTATCTTTATAAAAAGTGTTAGTAGACTATCCTGGAAAAACACAAACTACCACTATTCTCTACCAGGTTTTATAATCACAACAGCTTCTCACACATCTTTATACAGTGCAAGTGCTATATCAAGAAAGGTAATATTAAGTTTTATTCAGTATGTTGCGTCATATGACAAGCTGTCTGCAAAAAAAGTTTTTTCAAAGCTATACTCTTACTTTATGGATAGCAAAATATCTGATGCTAAGTGTTGAAGCCTTATCTGTTTATCTAAAAACATGCAGAAATATAAAGCTACATTGTACATGTGAAATTTTTTTCCTTGGGAAGTTTGAGAGAGACTAATGATTATAGTCCACCTTTATCCCAACATACTGTGTATTTGCTATACAAAAAAAGATTTAGGCAAATAGAACAGAGGCAAGTAAAGAAGAGACCAAGCTATGAAGCAAAACCCTCTATAATTAAGGAAGTTAACTATTGTGTTTATAGTTCCACATTTTTGCACAAAAGTGCAAAATTCAATTTTCTATTACTGCATTACACTAAAGACCAAAAGATAATTATTTTAGAAGCACAGAATCTCTGGACTTCAGTTTATTTAGTTCACTAAAGTTTTTAAAAGAGTTGAGAGGTAAGAAAGATTAAAACATTTGAATGAACCAGTGAAAAAGGATGCTTCAAGTAGAGGAGAGATTTTATTAGACTAATCAATTTGACTGGGAAAGAAAACTAAAGAAATCTTCCTGGTAGTATGAACAAAATGATTTTTTGACATAGTTATTAGATGGGAGAATATTTTTGTCTGGGGTAATTTCTGTGTAAGCCAAAGATAATATTTCAAGATTTTTTGGCTTTTGTTTTCTATATTGGTTTGGATAGGATCACTTATCTTTAGGTTGTGATTTGATTTTGACTTCTGTATTTTCCTTCATACTTTTCTCATGTGTTTGTTACTTGTCTATATGATATTTTAAAGATCCAATATTTTAGCTATATTTTATGGTAGTTTGAGATTATCACTTTTTGTTTGAAGCTCCATTTCCTTGGGGATTTTTTGTTTGGTTGTTTTTTTTTGTTTCGGTTTGGCTTTGGTGAGGGTTTTTGGTTCTTTTTTGTTTCTTCTTTTTTTGCACTATTTGGGGTGTTTTTGTGGGGGCAGAGAGAGGAGTCTGGGGTTTTTTTTTGTTGTACAGAATTGGAAAAGAGAGGCTGAAGAACAGAACCACCAAAAGGAACATGGGGGTCCTGGTGGATGGCACCTGAACATGAGCCAGCAGTGCCCTGGCAGCCAGGAGGGCCAACCCTGTCCTGGGGGACATCAGACCCAGCATCACCAGCTGGGCAAGGGAGGGGATTGTCCTGCTCTGCTCTGCTCTGCTCTGCTCTGGGGTGGCCTCACCTCGAGTGCTGGGGGTAGTTTTGGTCACCACAATATAAAAAAGACATCAGGCTGCTAGAGAGTGTCTAAAGGAGGGCAGTGAAGATGATGAAGAGTGTAGAAGGAAAGCCATAAAAGTTGCATCTGTGGTCACTTGGTCTGTTCAGCCTAGGAAAGAGGAGACTGAGGGGAGACCTCATTGCAGTCTACAGCTTCTTCATGAGGTGAAGCAGAGAGACAGGTGCAGCTCTCTTCTCTCTGATGAGCAGTGACAGCATCTAAGGCCTGAAGCTGAGTCAGGGGAGGTTTAAGTTTGATATTACATAAAGTTTCTACACCAAGGGATGGTTAGGCAGTGGAACAGTCTTCCCTGGAAAATGGTGAAATCAACAGCCTGGTGGTTCAAGAAGCGCTTGGAGAAGTTTCTCAGGCACATGGAGTGAATCTTTAGGTGTCTTGTGCAGGGCCAAGAGTTGTCTTTAGTTGATCCTTGTAAGTCCCTCTAATTCAGGATATTTTATGATCCTATGATTTCCCATGACAAGGATGGGACACATTTTACCTCTCCTGGCACTTATATAAAGTAGACGCTCTGAGGGGTCCTACAAAGCAAGTAAATGGTTACTCTAATTCTTAGTGATCTGAGGGAAAGTGCTTAGTGCTCTATCTTCATATTTAGAGTTACCTCCAGAATATTTTAAGATCTCAGTGAACTTTATCAGCATTTACAGCAAATTGAGAAATTAATTCTGTTATCTACACAGAATTTTCACTTCACTTTTCAGTCATGAAAATCAATACTGCCTATGTTGATTAGATTTGGACTTCAATTAACCTTTTGACTTCAAAATTGTCAAATCTGGAATTAAACCTTATCCCACTATATATATATATTTTAGAATTAATATTTTAATTGCTCTTTATTTGTAATGTAGGAATGACTAAAATTGTGGAACATTTCCCTTAGAATATTAGGCAGTGTCCTAAAAACAAACTGAAAAAATCCAAATGAACGAGACCTTCAATCCAATAAAAAAGCCACACTCCTGTCTTAGAGTTTGAAAATTTAATAAGGAAATATATTTCCTCCAGCTCTTAGAGTAACATTGGCCCTAACAGTTAAACTAGGACACAAGTAACTGTCACCATGCTGCTTTTTCTTTCCTTGTTTTTTTTTTTTTTATGTATATTCCTTTTGTAAAGCAGATGTAAAGCAAAGAGGCAACTGTTGTACAGCTTTTGATCTTTCCATAAAGGATCATCCATATAACTGATGAAATATGTTATATGTAAATATATATGTACATTTTCTTAATTATTGTAAGAGTCAATGAAAATATTGAAGTGTGGATGTAACCAGCATAATGAAAATTTTCATAAGGAAAAACCACTTGGTTCATATGTGTTTAAACCAAATCAAGTTCAAAATTATTTATTGATTTAATAGTTATTCATAATTAGCAATCAATCAGTGATTCATTTAGGATTGATATCAAGAGTGCAATATAGAAATCTCCATGTTAGGAGCTTAAAAAATCTCCATTTTAGGAGCTTAAGAAACGTGCCTTATAGGCAAATCCAAGATTCTGTAGCCTCACACCCATGCACATCTCTCACATGTAGAGCTGCATGCACATTCTCTCACAGACCACATGTGCTACAACCACAAAGGTCCCCTCTCCTGAGTGTGTGGGTTTTCCCACTCACACACCCCTTCTGTGGGACATATGGATGTTCCATCCTTACCTGTACCTTTGCTGCTCCCCAGTGAGCACAGTCACCCATGGATGACAGGACTGAAGTTGTCACAGCATCCTATGGCTCTGGCTGGACAAGGCAGAGGTCCTGATGTCTTTAGGAGATTTCTAGCAGTGCATAAAAGGATTTTGAAAACTGATCTTTGCACTTCTAGGTGTCTCCCTCACAAATGTTACAACTTCAAATTTTCCACATTCTCATGCCACTTCTATATATCTTTTCCAGCTCAATCAGTCTTAATTTCTAAAGTCTCAATATAGTACCTAGACTAGTCTAAACTGTCTAAAAGTCACCTTCACCTTTAAATGGATCAGTGTGGACAAAGGCACCCTCAGAACGTTTAGACACTATTCACACATCTGTCTGAACAACTGCCAGGCCAAAGGTGGTCAGTGGAAGCATCCCACAGTAGTGACTAGCTTTACATCTAAGAAATTACTTCCATCTACCTTGCATTATCAGAAAAGAAACTGAAACCTTAAAGATTCAGTTGTGTTCAAAGTCAGCTAGAGGTTTATTTTAAGGTATAGACAAAGAAAGATGAAAAAAATGCCACTATTATTCTCTTCTTATTATTGAAGATCAGATCCTGAAGATCTCTCTCAGTAAGATCTTGCTTAAACACTGAACTGGCTTGGAAGGAAAGGAATGACAAGGGGATGCACAGTTTCTTCCCATGACAACCTTTCAGACAGAGGCCACAAACCTATCACCACTTCCAAATTTTCCGAGCATTTCTTTATTCTTGATGGTAGTATCAGTCCTGTTGTAGTAACAGCCTGCTTGAATAAACTTAATGTGCTTTATCCCAAATCCAAATTGTCTCAAAAGTTCAGATACTCAGTTTAATCATCCATGCACTGAGAAACAACATTTTAGGTTTATTTATCAAACAAAAAGATTGTCTTCAATAAACCCTAAGTCTCTTTATAATTCATATATGCATGCTGCCTGAGAATGAATAAAGGGAAAATGATCAAAATTTTTTGTTTGTTCATTGATTTTATTAAAAGCAATAAAAGCCTTTCAACCCTGTAGAAAATTATTGGTATAGAAATGTTCAAGATAAATCATCAGGCACACACATAAGGCATTTGTTCTGTCTGACATGCAGCACTACCAACAACAATTTAGGACAACAGAGATGTCATATTTGGAGAATCTATATGTGACTGAAAGAGAACTATTAATAACATAGGAGTATACTTTACTTTTTCTCCATAGATCTGTTTTAATGTACTCTTCACTCTTTCCAATAAGTTGTAACCATACATCAATAAATTATATGACACACACAATTACAGCATGACTATAATAATAGCAGCTATCTTTATAAAAGTGTATTGGGAGCAGAATGGGGATTGGTAGTAGGATACAGAACCTTTATTAAAGTTCACTAGTAGCTCAATCTGTGTTACAAAGGAGTAACAGCAAGAACAGAAAGAAGTTTCATTCACAGAGTTTATAATCTAAGAGCTAGATACAAAGTTAAATAAGTTAACAAATAGGCATTGGTAGGCACAGAGAACAGAAAATACTAAAAAAAGTATATAAAGAAATTTCAAGACCTACTTCAGGTCCTGGGTGTAGCAGAAATATCTGAAATAAATCAGAAAATAAATAGATAGGAAACAGATTTTTTATTCTGAATGCTAGTGAAAATATTTCTTGAAATATGATGATGAATTTAGTAGAAGAAAACAATTATTTAAATATTCCTATGTAAGTCAGATTCCTACATCTAGAATTTTAAAGTGGTCTCTTCTAAAGTATATCTGATACACCTTGGAGATAAAGAGCTGATTTTTTGGTCTTCCAGAATTCAGGTCTGTAAAAGTTAAGTTAGCTGTAAATTTAAGTTCTGTAAACTTTCTTAAATAAAGTTCTGTAAAAAGGTACCTTATGATGAGATTTCTGTGAAAAGTTCTGTGATAGCAGCATTGTTCATTTATAGCTCTACAAACTTCGTTAGAGTTGTCAGTTTTATGTAATGAAGGTTGTGTGATTAGAGACTAGATTGCAGTGATTATGGCAATATTGGTACATAAGTTTATTTCTTTTCTGTCTGAGTGTAATTTTTTAATTGTGGTGACTAAATAGGTAATGTTGCTATGCTGTATTTCATAAAAAGAGCGTGAAATGCTTCCTTACTTCCAAGAAGCTTAAGCAAGTTAAAGCACCTGATATGGCTATATTACATATATTCATAGATTGGCTGCAACTGCCAAATTCTGAAAAAAATGTCATTATACAAACCAGTAACTTCTAGTCACCTCCCTCAGGATATTGTCTGGCATCAAATTGGTCAGGAAATGTAAGATATTCTAAATGCTGTTGCCTGTAACACTTTATCATCCTGGCTGCAGACAATAAAGGATGATCCAATATGCTGCAACTGATACAAGGAGTTTTTTGGTTGACAGCTGGTCCAAATGTCATTTGAAATGATGCACTTTTTAATGTATTGCAAACTGCAAAGTAGTTTCAGTTTCACACACACAATGTGGTTTAGATTTGTGCCTTTGAATGTTTGAAAAATATGCTTACAATGGTGTAGTGTGATGTATTGTGGTTTCAAATGCTACGTAACCTTAGTTAACCCTACATGTTCTTCTATTGTGTATGGCAATAAATCAAAAGATAGCATCCTTGTAAGTTTCCTTTTTCCCAAATTACCTTATCCTTGCTATTTTATTCTACTTGGCCTCTTATCCTACTCCACTTTTCTCTCTTATTTTCTTCTTCTCTTCTCTTCTCTTCTCTTCTCTTCTCTTCTCTTCTCTTCTCTTCTCTTCTCTTCTCTTCTCTTCTCTTCTCTTCTCTTCTCTTCTCTTCCTTCTCTTTTTTCTCTCTGACATTACACTCAGTTACTTTAACCTTTTTTGTCTGTAAATTAGTCCTGTTAAGCTTTTTGTTTCACAAAAAATACTTAACCTTTTATCCTACAAAATTTTACACAATTTAACATGCAAAATTGAATCTCATTAAAATGTACTTTGAGGACTGATTATCTGAACACTTTCTACAACTCATCAGGAAATAATGCCTTCATTTTAATTACTTTTTTGTGACTGCATGTTTGTTTTGCCTTAGAATGTTTGTATTTAATAATCTGATATGCTCATTCTGATGGAGTAATTGCAATGGATAAGGAGCAATGTGTTTGCAACACATAGGCAGAGTTGGAATAAGAGGGCTTTGCAGATCAGAATACAGATGCAAATTTCACAAGAGTCCAGTGTTTTCCAACAAGACTGTTGTATTGCTCTGCCAGTTACCTAGAATTATATGCCTTTTGACAGTTTTCCATACACAGTAATGGTGGCAGAGGACATACCTTGAGTATGAACTTCTCTGCTTCTCAGTATTTGGCAACTATTACATAAAAGAGAAAATAGCAAAAGTACACTAACAGAAACATTATAGGAGAAACATAGAGAGTGTTTGGTGGAGGTACCAGAAAGTTTCTCTAAGTACAAAAATCAAAATGTAGGCATTCAGTTTTATAAAATCAGTACCTAGGAATTTCACTGTCTTTCCTGGTAAAAGGAGGTAATTGTAAGAGGTAATAATGCAGTGCTGAATACAGCTTCCTGGCTCACAACCTCTCATCTGCTTTGTAGCTGTCCTGTTACCCTGAAGAACTCAATTTCTGGAACTACTTTTCCTTCCTAACTCTTTCTTTCTTTTATTTCTTTCAAAGCAAATAACTGTGATGAATATTCTTGTGTTAGTAATTCCAGTCAGGGAAAAATCTTTTCTTCTCTGGCTTTAGCTTTGAACCACTGCTTCCTTTTTCAAGATGAAATTTCTTTTTTCAAAATATGACAAGGGTACAAAGCCACCCATTGTTCCCTTTGCTTAGCCTGAGGGAGGACAACTGCCCTCCTCATCCCTTTTAAAATGTTACTGGTGTTTTCAAGTATCACCTTCCCTCTGAAGAGTATCTTTCTTGTCTTCTGCAACAGACTGAGCACAGCCTTGTATGAATTTTATTCAATGGCAATACTTAAATATACTTCCTTGAGGTCAGGATCTTTCTCTAAATAGGCGGAACACGGTATAAGCATTGGGATGATAATAAATAGGAGATGATAATAAATATGACAATACTTGTCATATTTTATTTTGTAGATGTACAGAAGACTGAGCCGACACTTGAAATGTTGCAGGCATGTAGGAGGGATGTTTCTAAAACTGTTCAATATGTGCTCAATGGTGGTAGCAAGAGAACTTCTGAGCACAGGATGATGTAATGTGCATAGTTATAATCCTTATAGCAGCTTTTGTTCCATGAGGTGTCCGAGTTTTATTTAAGCAGACATCCTGTCTGCAGGTCAGCCTTGAACATTTCACTGCAATTTCACACGCATTAATTTGACTCTAAAATTTGAAGTCCTTAGAAATACATCTCCATCAGCCCTTATACAGCTCTGATTTAAGGTCAAAACTCTTGCCCAGTTACTTTGTCATTTCCCCTAAGACAGATCTGTATATCTCTTCTGCACGATCAGAGATGCTCTATTTGCTCAACATGCTGAATTATGGAGGAAAAATTGCTTAACCAAGGAACAGGCATCCATAGAAGTGAAAAAAAAACCTCATCTACCATTTAGGACTCAGAACAAGGAGGGAGAGATCTGGTAGGATTAGATATGCCAAAGGGAAAGTAAATTTTATAGATTCAGAGACACTCATGAATGAATCTTAGGCCTCAATCAGAACAGTGTTTAAATTAGGACTTGGGCACTTTCTTAAAGTGTTGGCAAGCTAGATTGGGTAGCCAAAATTGCTACTAGCCATGTGAAGCTTCATTGTTCCACTCCTACAGATTAACATCAAATTTTAATCACAGGCACTTTTAGTTAATCTATTTGCATTTTAATTAGAGGGAAACAGATATGCGCTTGCACACATAGGCCTAGTGGGAAGCATAAAAAATTTATTTTAAACCAGGGCCTGGCTCCACTCTCTCTCCATCTCAGGATTTCTGCTGAGAATGCAGGAAGAACCTCGTAAAGCTTAGACATCCTGCCTTTCTTAACTGAAAGTGACAAATAACACGACTGGTACTGCCTGGAATTCCCATGTGCTCAGCCTAACATAAATAAAGATTTGGGAGCTATAGTATCAGACCTAATGTCTACCAGAACAATTATCTTGATTCTGCCATTTATCAGAAAAAATGCATAGTAGGTAAAACACAGTGAGCTGCCACAAACACTGGAGTTCTGAATCCAGGCCAATTCTAAAAGCTTTTAAAGAAAATAATTATCATTGCCTGCGCTGCCACCCGCTTTTGCTGAGATACAAACTACTTAAAAAACACTTTTCTCCTTTTGTTTGCATGCCTCAGGGAAATGATAAAAACATTTTAAAAGCCTGTGACTCTTGGACACAGCAGCATCAAAGAAAGAACAAGTACACTATCCAGGAAAGTCCAGGAAAAATGTAAACTCTGATTAGAGATCTACTGTCAAGAAAGTCCAGCTCTCCCAGTGATTCACCAATAGTTAGTGGCTATTTGTACTCTGTGTGTTCCAGAAAAGCAAGCTTGACAACAGTATCCCTTTAAAAATTGTTGATTTGTTTGGGTTTTTCCCTCATTTTTCCTTCATTTTCCTAAATACCATTGGTATTTTAAACCTTTGCATACTTATAACACTACAGAATAACATGTGCCCATAAAACAAACAAAAATAATTTCAGGCTTATACAAGTTCAGTCTGATCTTTTGCTTAAATTTCCCCATTTAAAAAATCTTACAGAGTTTTTCAGGCCATCTAATTACATCATCATTGATCAACACTTTAATAATTAATGAAAACTATCTGTGATGGCTCCGCACAAGTATGTGAAAGGACAGAACCACCAAGTCAGGCTGAATATTTAACCTTGTTTCTTTCTCCAAGAGCACCAGCAGATATTAAAGGAAAAATATAAAGGGATTCTGCCCCACTGTATCCTACAATCACTTCCAAGAAGCAATCACCATGCTTAATAATCTGAATGCCTCTTCTCAATTAGTTCCCTTTTAATTTCATTCATTTTTTTTAGACTTAAGACATTATAAAGACATGAAATACATGAAATGTGAAAAAACCTTTTTACTTTATTTCTCCTCCTATAAATTTCATTGTGTGTATACTCATTCTTGCATTTGAAAAAATACTGATTGTTCCTTATTCAAATTCTTTATAATGTTCTTGATTTGGCAAACCAGCATCACATCTTTTTACTCATCTGTTTTATTTTCAGGCTACCCCATTTAATCTTAACTTAATCTTTACTTATCCTATGCTTCCAGTTATCTACTTTACCCTCTTTGCCTTTTGCAGTTCCATTGTCTCTCTGTCCTTGGGTGACCTTGGGAGATGGAATAATCAGAATTACATTTTCTATTTAGCATGTTGTTACATTATGGGCTTATATAGGGAAAGAAGGATTTTTTTCCCACAGTGTACATAAAGTGCTGCATAGTGGACCCAATTTCCACAACATTATCTCTTTATGTCAGAATAAAAGAGAGGAAATTAAATACAAGTTCTTACCTAGTTTTTATTAGATCTTGGGATTTTAAAAACAGAATTTCTCATGAAATAGAGCTGAAGCCAGGAAGTTAATGGGAAATACAAAAAACAGTCTGTTTTTTTTACTCACAAGCAGAATCTGTCTAATAAACAAAGTAAGAGTCACTGACCTGAATGCACATAGAAAAAAATGCAGGAATTGACTTTCTCTGTGAGTTCATGGTAAAAGGGAAGAGCAACATACAGAAAAATCTAAATCCTTAACTAAGAGTATATGAATTAAAGAGACTTAAATGAACCAGTTGAATAGACCTGACCTACAGCTGCTGCAAATCTAACCCATGCCAACCCCTGGTGAACTGTTATAGAGTCCATATCTTTCAGAAGACATTTCTATTTTCTCTAGAAGTGAATATATGAATACATAATATTCATAAAAAATCATAAACATAAATGTATGACAAATTTATAGTGAATATTTCTATAAGGTATATTACTATGTGACACATTCCATATATAATACATTGCATATATTACTTTATTGGTTTTTAGCATATTTATAATATTTACATAATAAGTTCATGTATATACACACAACACATTTTCAGGCTTGTAGAATTTCATGCAATGTTTTGCTCATAGTTTATGTGAGACATAGCAGTAAAACTGCTCTAATGATCAGTAAACTTGTTAAAACCTCCAGTACTGACTGTGCTGTGGCAGCTCCCCTGTTTTCCAGTTGGTGGAAATCTCAGCTGGCAATATCCTTCCTGGTTCAGTGTGTACTTTCTCTTTGGGTGTGTGTTGCCAAGATTGGTGCTGGCATTAGAGTTTTCTCTGCTTAGTGCAGGACAGAAATGAGATTAAGAAAGATTTCATAGAGGGTTGTAATGTCATGCTAGGGATGGATTGTACTGTTCCCAAGGAAAAAGTAGCCCAGCAATCAGAAATGAATCAAAATAAACCAGCTTGACTGGAAGGTTCCAAGTTTAGTTTTATAAGATATTAATTCCATGTTTTCTTTATTTTTGGTCATGTTTACTCAGGGTTTATGTAGAAATTTTTCTTGATTGATGTGATAAGCTCAGGATATATTATTTTAGGATTTTCTTCCAAAACTTTTAAAAGAAGGAAGAAACAAAGAAATGCAGAAAAAAGAAAAATTAGGGAAAAGTAATGGAGTGACAGCAAGAAGGAGAGTATATTTAATGGTGTGCTTTCACATTTACTGTGAAAACAATTATTAGGTATGTTACATGCTTTAAAGCCATGTTAAACATTATGTTCTGTATTAAACTGTAAGTTTAATTTCTGAAGTACTTAGTCTTATCTGACATTTGTCAGAAAGCTGGAAGTCTGGTTTCAAGTCATGTTCTGAAGTTTTCAGATTGATGATGGAGCACAAAGCACAAAAGATTTTGATTTCTTCTGAACCTGTTTGTTGTGTCTTTGCTTGTTTCCTTGAAAAAAACCAAAGAGGCCCTCCCCTGAATATATTAACATAGTAATTGTAAATTTTAATTTTTTTTCATCTTTTTTTCCTCTTATAGTCACTCACATTCAGGAACTCCCCTACCTCTTCTAATCAGATCTCTGTGAAAACCTAGACTAAGAAAAAAAAAATGCTTAGAAATTAATTGCATATACCAGAAAGCAATGGAACATGCATGACAAGTTTTACCTTTAATTTCTTTTATATTTGTACTATTTTTCTCTTTACCCTTCTGTTTCCTCTCTGATAAGGAATTACACATTGCCTCCATTCTATCTGCAAGGTCAAGAGAGCAGTAGCAATGAACCAGTGCCAGACTGAAGGTTTCAGCAACTAAAATTTAGCTGTTACCTTCATGGAAAAGCTGAGTCCTCCTATAACACAGAGAGGAGCAATTATGGGGTACAGGTTAGGGTAGTGAATTATTTTATGAAGTCCATGAAATTTAGCTTAAGGTCTCAGGGAAACAGGTTTGCCATGGGAGGAAATACAAAAAGATTAGAGCAAATAACAATAAAAGCCACTGCCAAAAAAACTTCTCCCATGCAAACAAGCCTTTGTAATACATATATCTGTGGACACAAGAACAACATTTTTGAAAGTTATTGGAAGATCTTTTCAGATGTTCTGAAAAACATAGTTATTGTTTTGTTCCTAACAAGTAGTAGCCAGTGCCTGCACAGATTATTAGGTGATATAGATAAAACATGACAGAAGGTCAGAAAAAGGAGCAGTATTTACACTTGAGAACTTTGTTCCTTACCCCAACAACTCAGCAATCACAAGCTGGGGGCAGTAAACACCAGGAGATTTTGGCTCACTCCAGTGCATTGATGTTCTGCCATCACAGTGTCTCAATAACCTGGCTAAACCACCCAGATGCCTTCAGCCTTCCTGCCAATTGTTCACTGTTCAAGATATTACTGACGCCATTCTAGTGCAAGTGTAAAGTTATAGATTAAAGTCCTTTTAGCAAACATTTTTGCTGTGTGTATGGGATGTTTATGTCCAGGTTTTGACTGTGTGGAGGATGAAGTGCTCTCTCTGAGAAGCCAGGAGCTGCCCTATGCCAGACACAGGGACCTGGCTAAGCCCAGTAGCTATGCTGGTGGTTCCTCTAATGATAATATATTTAAGAAATGCCCAAAACACCAGAGAGAAGAGAGGAAATGAAGTGTTAGAAAGAACAGTGAAAGAAACAGTTAGAAAACACCAAGGTCGGGGAAGGAGGGGAAGGAGGTGTCCAGGCACCAAAGCAGAGGCTGCCCTGTGGAAGCAGACTGATACAACAGGAGCTGCATTTGGTGAAGAGCCCACTCCAGAGCAACTTTATCCTGAAGGACATGGGAAGGACTCACATTGCAACAGGCAAAAGCGTGAAGAAGAAGGAGCAGCAGAGAGGAACAGTTATGAACCAACTGTATCCCCATACCTTCTGTACTGCTTGAGCTACAGGAAGGACACAGATGGGTTGTGAGTGGAAAATGTGATGTGAAGACTAATAAAAAAATGGAGGCAGGGGTAAGGTATTTTAATTTGTTTCTATTTTTCACCATACATGTATATTTTAATTGACAATTAATTACCTAACTCCCCTAAATAATGTCTGTTTTGCCAAGGAAAATAATTTCTTATTAATCTACCTGTCTAATTCTTGAAATCCATGATCTTTTAATTCTTATTTTCTCCCCTTATCCTCTTGAGAAAGATGAGTGAGAGAGCAGCTGGGTGGGCATTTGGTAGCTGGTGCACCATGTCAAGTCTTTAAAAAGTTTTGACAAACATGACTTATGTACATACCACTGAAAGCTAAATAATCATCACAAAATTTTCGGGCTTCACATTAAATGTTCCACATTTGCAAAACTCCAGGGAGCAGTGGAAACACATTTTTACAAGAAACTACCTGTATTCTGTTGAAGTTCAGTTAGTAATTATTTGTAGATGGCCAAGAAGAGGCAGCAGGATTCTTTATTCTGATGGGAATTCAAAATTTTTTTTCCCAGCTCTGTTATTCAGTGTCTTTAATTGTGACTTTGACTCTTTTCTGGATTAGGATTGTGTATCTAGAAGACTTTTGTTCTTAGTTTTGTGATAAACTTTTCTGTAGGCATGGAACACATCACAGTACTGAGGACCATGAAACATATGATGTCTTTAAAAATGGATTTTCATTGCAAAACTCATATGCCTCTACACTAGTAAGAACTAGCAATACAAGTATCTAAACCATGAGAAGTGAAAGCCCAGTGGAAATTGCTTTCACTGTCACTGGAGTTTATTCAACCCTTCCCGTAATGCTTTTCTCTCTGTTTCTTACCAAAAAGTAGAGAAGTTCTGAGTTACAGTAATATCCTGAGCTTCTACCCATATGCTATTTATAAGTAATGGCTTCTATTTCCAGTCCACAGCAGTTTTTTCTATGCCACAAATCTGAAAACAGACAATGGAAACCAATTCTTCCTGTAGACCTACAAATTACTTCAAACATGGGAACAACATTTGCTGGGGAACGGCATTTTGGTCCTCCATGATACATATACATCCTATATTCTAAATATTCTCTAAATTTGGGTTATTCCCACTTGATTTTGTCATTCTTGTTAATAGGGTTGTCCTATTTTCTTCAAATTTGGCTAAATATATAGTACAGTGGGAATTTACAAAATGCTCAAGTGAAAAAATAGTGTTTGGTTGCTATATATACATATAAAATATTATATCCTGTTATTAAGAAGCTATTCCATTAAGATAAAATGTTGACACATGTGTCTTCATATAATACGTTTATACAAATGTGTGTAAAGAAAAATGTCCAGAGCAGTCAGGGTTCTCTTTATTAAATCTTTCAATATCAACTGTTCTGTTCTTTGTGGAATGCAGTGTTCCTATCAGTAATTTTGATAGATTAATTTCATTTGCAAGCTTTTTCAAAAATATTTTCCTTGTTGAAATATCTATCTAAATAGAAAGTATTTCATTTTTTCTTGCTATTACTATTACTCTATTTGCATCCTAAATTTTCTAGTATTGAAATCACACAGCAGCATATATTGATCAGGAATAGAGTTTCTGATTTACAGTATTTTGTATTTTGTTTACATTTGAATATATTCCCAAGTCACTCAAAGTATCTCTTTCATTGTCCCTAATTTTCACACTAATATTAATTAATTAACTAGTATATTAATATACTGTCCTGCTAAAAAAAAAATGTTATTAAATAGCAAGTTCTTTTTCATACAGTGGTCCTCTATAGCAAAATCTGTTTTAAATGGAAGAGAAATACTAGATTTAAAACAGAAAAAAAAAAAAGAGTTTTCTTATACCTGCAGAAAATTATTTTGTAAATGTCATGTATCACTTTCAGAAGTTATTGGATTAGCCTTAGTTCGGTCTTTTAGCTCTGGAGCTGAAATATCCTTTAAATGAACTTCAGCTGGTGAAAGTTAACTTGTTTGAGTTTTGGTAATACAGGAATAAGCCAGTACTGCTGATAAAAAGAAGTAAGCAGGAAGCAGTTCACCTATATCTCTTCTAAGTAATTTTTAAAAGATAAGATACAGGAACCTGTACAATCTGTAAAGTGCAAATTTTATTAGTTAATTTGGTTTAAATAACTGAAAAAATTGATATTTCCCAAGGGCTTGTCCCTCTGCATAAGTTAAATATAGCAAATCTTCTAGTTAAGGAATATACTTCAAAGCTGGTTTGGACAGTATTGGTACTAAAAAGAAGATGAGGTCTAAAAGCCTATTCAGCATGCAGTCACATTTCTATACTGTACACGTCTGCAAAGTCTTATAAAATTCTATTACAAAGCTATCAAATTTAATCAGCTAGTCAGTTTTTAGCCAGTCTTGCACTCCCTACATCTTAAAGCTGTCATACTAATACAAAACAGGCACTAGCTGTTTCCATTTTTTAAATCTTATTTTGATCACATAAAGAAGTAAAGCAAAAGATTGCCTTAAGCCAGACTGGTTTTCTTGCTTGTCATAAAAGCAACCACTTCCCTTCAATCTTCCTCTTCTTCACAGCTCTGTCACTGCAATACAGTGAGATTATATGAATGTGTGGAAAGGCACACATGGCTTAATGCTTCAATGGAGGGATACAGGCTCTCTAAAAGGAAAGGTTTGGGAAGGTGAGAAGAAGGATTTGTCCTTTATGTGAAACCACTTGATTACATGAAGGTCTGTCTCTATGATTTGTCCAGGAATTGGTCAAGAATTTATGGGTAAATACTAGTGGGCAGCCCAACACAGGTTGCTTTTG
This sequence comes from Molothrus aeneus, assembly GCF_037042795.1. NCBI lineage: Eukaryota > Metazoa > Chordata > Aves > Passeriformes > Icteridae > Molothrus > Molothrus aeneus. Next base: position 138,487,280 of record NC_089646.1, on the reverse strand, counting down.
TAGTCAGAATCCAATATAGACCTCCTGATCAGGAAGGAGATATGGCCCCACATTCACAGGCCCTGCTTCCTATGGTGGATTTCAAACACCCTAATCTATGCCAGATAGACAAACAGCAGGACCCAGGTAATTTGAAAGACTTTTATGATGTGTTGAAGACAACTTTCTGTTCCAGGTAACTGAGGAACCAGTAAAGAAAGGGGCTCTGCTGGATCTGACATTTGTGAACAAGAAAGAACTGTTCAAGGATGTGAAAGTCAGGGTAACCCTTGGCTAGAGTAGCCAGGAGATGGTGTTCTGAATCCTAAGAGGAAATAGTTTAAGCTTAGTCCTTGGGAACATGGTGGAGAAAATCTACCTGGAATCTAATTCCGAAAACACGAAGGACAAGAAGGTGGTCAAGAGTAGTCAGTATGGTTATGTGAAAGAAAAATCTTATTTCAACAGCCTCAGTGAGGTGATGGTTTGATAGGGAACAGCAGTTCATGCTACTTAATCTCAATTTAGCAAAACTTTCATCATGACTACTAATAAACATCTCGTAGAGAAGCTAACAAAGATAAGGATACAGTGAGGTGAATTGAAAAGCTACTGAACAGCCGGGTCTGGAGAGTTATGCTGAGCAGTGAAGGGCTCAGTTGGAGTCCTGTCACTGGTGTGTCACTATTGTCCAAGGGGTCAATACTGGGACCAGTACTGTTACAACTTTTCATTAAGAGCTGGAGAAGGAGATGGGGTTCCCTCTCAACAATTTCAAAAATACAGAACGGAGGGAACTGGCTGGTACACCAGGTTGTTGTGCTGCCACATAGAGCAGCAACCTGTTCCTTAGGTTTCACAGAAAGAGAGAGATGAATCACATAAAGTTCAGCAAGGGAAAATGCAAAGTTCTGTACATAAGAAGAAATAACCACAGACACCTATGCATACTGAATAGATTACACTGGTTGGAGAATTTTAGGACAGTTCCTTTTAGGAGAAAATTATAAAACAACCTCCACTTATGCGTCTTAACTGCCTTGTTCTGTTGTTTTCCTTGGCTCTAAGGTAGCAAATATCTTCCAGGCATGGTGTGCACTGGTGCAACATAAGTCCAAAAAAATATGGTAGAGATATTGCCACGTTCAAAATTGTTCATGCCAAAATTATTAGATGCACTAGGTAAAGACAGAAGATCATCCCAGCAGCACTATGCAAACTGTGAAAGATTTGAAACTGACTTCATTCCATTTAGATCAGTCTTTTCCTCTCTGTTATCTAATTGCGACATATCTTTTTAACACAACACCAGAAGAAAAATTGGACATTTTCACTTATAGGTAAAATCTTACAAAATAAAGGCCTTGCAAAATCATGGTTCATGGTTCGGGCCTTGTTACTACAGCTAAGTATAGCTAACAGCTAGCCTGATAAGTTCCCGTGAGAAAAGAATTGTAACAGTGAGAATCAGCTTGCATGTCAATCTATTCCTGTGGGAACTGATTGCACCTGTGAGGAGAAAGACTCTTACCTGTGAGAAATTGTTCTTTACCCAGGAGACAAATATGTAAACATCCTTAAAGAGAAAAGTTTTGATGGACATGTACACTAGCCATTACCAACCAATGAACTGAGTTACAACAAGTTGCTGACCAATTGGAATTAAACATGGTGCCCTCTGATAACCATATAAATATGAGCTGTCTGCAATAAAGATTCAGCATAGTGCAAGAAGAAACAGGTGTCTTTGTCCATCTCTCCTGTGACAGGATGTGATAAGTTTTCCACATACTTAGAAGATGAAGAGAAGGAACCAGCTGCAGAGTTCCTGGAGGTAAAAGAACTTATGGAATTCCTTTCTTCCTCCTCTCTGTGTCATATAAGGCTGTGTCTTATAAGGCTGCCACTTAAGACTTCTTTCCCACATTCTGTATTACCAGAAAGATGTAGGAAGTTAGTGACAGTGAGAGATGATACAACAAGGTGTATTAAGCTTGGAGGCGGGCTGCAGAACTGAGTCAGAAATGTCGCATGCATTTTTTGAAGCAATACCATTCTAATAGATGTTTTGATTGAACCTGGTCAAATTACATCCAATGTGCCAGTGCATTCGTGTGAAGAATGCAATCCTTGGCTAATTATTCAAGGAAGTTCATACTAAAGCAGTCAGGCCATGAAAGCCTGGGCTGGACTGGAAAAGACAATCAGTTTTAGCAGCTGTAAAAGACAAGCAGCCATTCCTTTGTATTTTGAAAATTTTAAATGATGAGCTGTTCAAGGATGCAGAGAGGGAACAAACAAGCTATGAAGAGAAGAAGGAAGAGGGAAGGAAGCAAAAAATCAGTGTACTAGAATAATGAAATTGGAAAATATGCATAGTTTTCTGCTAGACACTCAAACCTAGGAGATCTAGCAAATATACAACAGCTGTGCCTAATCTTAGCATTTCTGCTGCTATCCAGATTAAAGTTAAAACTACGTTATCCTATGCTAAAGCATTTCCACCCATACTTTAAAAATATGTAAATCTGAATGTGATGTCTCATATCATGAAATAATGTGTGGTCTGGAAGCAGAGAAGATGAAATTGAAATGTTTTGTGTTTTCAAAATGAATTTTAAATGAAACCTGAATACTGTGTGAGTCAGCCACAAAGCAAATTTATTCTTATATCTGTCAGTTCATTTGGTCCCATTTTTCAGCCAAGTAAAAGTATTCCCGGAGTACCTATTTTAAAACAAGTATCCAATTTTTTACTTAAAAGGAATGCTTAATGACTGTTTTGGATATCTCTGTTCCTTTAGAATCATATAACACTAGTTACCACAGCTCTAGGGAGCAAATGCTTACTAGCTGATAACATCTCTTGGGCCAGTAATGGTTTGGGAAAAGCATTTTCATACCCAAGCAAACTGTGGCAATCACATATTTATGTTACTACTTTTTATGTTCCCAGTCTAATTTCAGCTTCCATTAAATATTTCTTAGAGATATGTTGCTTTTGTTGTCAAAATAATTTCTTTAACAAACTTAGAGATGATTCTTGATTATTTGATGTTAAATCTTATCTTCTGTGATATGCTCACTTAGTAACCAGATGCAGTAAGATCGCATTTCTTCTCCTGTGAGAAGTGTAACACTATCAAGGAAATAGTGTAAAACCTGCAGCATCATGCTGTCACTTTAGGTTCACACAGGAAAAAAAGAAAACCTGAGATGATGTGAAAATTCTTTGGGAGATGTTAAGGGTTTCAAAACCAGACAATGCTAGTACCTAAAAGCAGACTCTGGCCTGGTCTAATCCAGTTCCTATTTTTCTTTCTTTTCTCTGATAGAGAAGGGATTCAAAATATTTCTAAGCTCACCTTTACATCAGCTATCGTCAGTTTAAATTCAACCAAAGTAGACAACAATAATTTAACTACAAATTGAAAGCATCTTCAGAAGTGGTAGAAGGTCATGATTTAAAACTATTTTCTCTTGAACTTAAGGTTTCAGAATAGGATTTCCCCATGTTTCATGTTGGGCCCTAAGATCCCAGCTGCAGTTTGATTCTATTCATGTCTGTGGAGTGACCACTTATTGCATTCTCGGACTTATGTTGACCCACTCAGTAATATATTCTGCCAGAAAAATTATGTTTCCTCAACATTTCTCAGAGATTACTCAATGCACCTTATAGAAAGATACTGGATAAATAATTTAAGAATTTAAAGATTTTTTCGGCCTATATAGTTCAAAATTTCCCCATCTAATAGCAAGTCTTAGAGTTTTTTTCAACAAAAGACTGAGGCTGTCAGACCAATATTGATGAGAACTTTGATGTCGTTTTACTTATTAGGTTTTCTTACAAAATTGCTTTCCAGTAAGGAATGGATAGGGAATGCAATTTAAATTTTGATCTTTCCTTCCATAGCTTAGGTGGTAAAATAACTAGTAAATCTCATAAAAATGTAGTATCCAGGTTATAATGATTCAAATTTATATTTGATAATCCTATCTTTCCATCTTTGGAAGAAAGCATTCACAGCTAAATTTGGAAACTTTCTTGTCTCCAGACAGAGGGACTGAAATATCAGATGGTGATGAGCTTGAAGTGTAATTGGCAAGGAAAGCACTGGCTGGTCATTCTCTGAAATGCTCCTGGGTAATAGCCAATTTCTTCACAGGGAACTGTGTGCCTTTAACACCAGAGACTGATAAAAGTGAAAATGGTGCAAATGTCCATCTCTCCAGATATTCAGAACCTATAAAAATGTGAACTCTAGTTGTTTCCCTAGAGGAAATGAAGGATTCTTATTTGTCACCTGTGTATTCAGGATGTACCCAATGGGTCTAATTCCCTCTAAGATATTGCTGCACTCTGAAAATTTTCAGATAGATTTACTTATCTTTAATCCCTGTTAATTCCTCAGAAATATTTATATGACAATTTCATTTGCTGTTGTCCCCTGTATGCGTGACACAGTCACATCCCAGGATATCAAATTTCTCTGCTAAACTAAAGAATAATATATGGCAATATTTATCTAAGTTTGATTAACTTAGAAATTAATTGTAATTTCGACAGAAGTGGTACAACAATAATGTATCTGTAGGATGTCTTCTCTCTTATTCACATTGTTTTCTCTTGTTCTTTCAATTTAAATAAATGGCTTGTTATCTAAAGGACAATCTTCTGGGCAAGGTTTTTCATAATAATTTCTTTTAAATAATAATTTATTTTGCATCCGTCATATTATTTTCCCTTTTTCTTTTAATTTTGAAATGAATCTTTCCTTAAAAAAATTTAAAATTTGGTGAGGATTCTTAAATTGTCTAGATACATTTGCTTAAAGCAAACACAGTTAAGAATAGTTATTTATTTTCTCATGATCCAGTTCCATATCTTTGGACAGCAGATCAAATTACCAATAATTGGATTAAATGGAAGTCATTATATGTAAAATAGGAAAGCTTCTCCATAATACAATAAGAAATGGATAAAATTCAATATATGACAAAATAATTTCAGAGGCAATTGCTGAACTCTGAAAAAACACTTTGCTTAAATATACATGTAATTATGTTTATGGCATAGTTAAAGAAATATCCATAAAAATAGTTTATTTCCTTGTAGCTAATTCTGGAAAACCATGGTAGGATTTTCCTCCATATTATTTTCTCTAAGAGAATTTGTTTTTTGCCTAACATTCAGAAAAAGAACCAGCTACTTAAATATCTTCAATACTGATGTGTTTTTGAAATGCACAAACATTTTGAAGGATTGCCTACTCTGAATATTATCTTTTGACAGCTTCTTACAGCATCAGTGAGGAAAGAGAAAAAGGGATTTAGGATTTCCCAAGAATTCCGCTTTATTTTCCAAAAGTGAATTTGTCTCTTGTGTGTATTATATAAATAAATAAATAATGTAGAAGGAGTAATTTCCAAAGAAAATGCCACCTTTCCACTTGTCTTTTTGATTGCAAGTAATTATACTTGCAAATAACTGGTGGTTTTTTGCAAGTACTTAGATGTCTAAGTACTAGATTGGGCCCACCAAAGAAGTAATTAGACTCAAATGTGCAATAAAATGAGTCCTCAATTAATTGCAGATTTGAAAATGCAAACACAGAAGTGGAAATTTAGCTACAATATAATTGAATAGGAGAGAGAAAAGAAGAAATCCTTATATGGCAAATCATATATTCCATTATATCTGTCTAACCACTATATTTTTATTTAGGCATTCTACTTAACAGCAAACAACCACAAAGTCCTATACTAAGATTCTTCCAGGAAAATAATAATCTGGCATCTTATACTAATAAAGCTTAAAACATAAATAGCCTTGGCATTCCCCTAGGACTGTGCAAGATACTAAGCAGAAGCAATTGCAATTTTCCCACAGAAGTTAGATTCAGAAATTGCATGTGATGGTTTTCTTGCCTTGTACTTGTGAAGGTACTGAAATTTCTGCAGAGTGGTTGTGCAAGAGTTACCATTCAAAGTCAAAGATATTTTAATCTTGATTCATATAATTACTAGACAAAGGGTAAGAAAGAGAAGTGTGAAAACATCGTTTGTGTCTGCCATGCACTTTTTTAACTGTAGAGGGATATTAAATCAGCAACAGTTTTTGAGACTTTTAAGGGAGTACCTTAACTAGAATCCTTATTCCTATAACAGGGTTTATTTCTATAGTTTTCTTCTTTGATCTCCAAAGATTTCTTCTGTATGTCAACCACTTCATTCTCAGAATCATCTACTATATGAGCCAGCACATTTATGTGCCTGCCAATGTCTCAGAGGTTTCTTCTTCTGTAATCACTTTGCAAGAGAGTATTACAATTTCTCATTTCTGGAGACAAATGTCTCAGGCTGTTCTTTTACCTAATGATCAGAGACTTCCCATGTGAGCAGACACTATTAACTTATGTGAATATCATGCTTTAAGAAAACCATTATTAAACTTGTTGTTTTATAGCATCCTGGTTACCACATTTACTTCCTAGCAACAGAATAATATTTCCCGGTGAAGTGAAATCATCATCAATAGTGGAAACATTCAAATAACAGAAAGCTGATCAGAAGAAAGATTTAAAACAGCAGTATCAAGCAGAGTGAAAGATTTAGGAGCAGAAGTCACACTGACTTCCTATTGCTTATTTTTGAAAAACCTCCCTTACTTTCTCATGATTTTTCTTGGGCTCCCAGCTAATTTCTCTGATTTTCCTCTGAGCATTTGCTGAGTTTGCTGTCCCTCTACACCCACCACTTCCTCTACCAGTTAAATACACTGATGTGAAAACAGAAAGGAATTTTTTAAAAAAATGTTTTTCCATTTAGTAGCAATGGTATATCAACTGTAACTTTAAGTGGCAATATATCTGTTTTGATGAAAATTTCATTAGAATAGTTCCCAGGTGTGAAGTCAGAAAGAGGAGATGACTCATTACACTGATGGAGAAGCACGCTGATGATCGGTGCTAACCTGACTGCATTCATGTGGGTGTGGGTGTTAGACTGCTGCCCTGACAGCTCAGAGCAGCCCAGAGATTCCCCATCCCACTGGCCATGAAGCAAGGAAGTCCTCTGGCTGCAGCACCGAGTTCCCACCACTCTCCCATTGTCCAGATGGGGATGCAGGGCCAATTTACTCCTAACATCTTGGGACTTACTCCAGAACACACAGCTGTGCACCCCTCCACACTGCAGATGTGGACAACTCTGGTGCAAGCATTCCTTTTGAAGGAACTTTCAACTTGTTCTGTCCTATGCCAAAAAAATGGTTTAACCATAGAACTGTTGACTGAGAAGAAGAGGACTGGAGAAAGAAGTGTCATTTGCTTGCTTGTTTTTGTGTATGTCACTGAAACAAACAAATAAACAATTTTCTGTGACACCTGAAATTCGGGGTTGAGTTTATTTTATTATTTTTCCATGACATAGCATGCCTGTTATCTAGCCAGCTGTAGTTAATATGGAAGACATACTGACAGCCAGTGCTTCCCAAACTTTCAAATCCAAAAAATAACTCATGCAGTAAAATCAACTGAAAACATATCCCTGAACTTATAAAGCATTTACAGACTGCTATATTCTCACACTGAACAAGGAATTGCTGTACCAGATTTGGATGATAGATACCACATGTAGAGACTGTCTACAGCCATTCTAACTTTCTGTCCTGTCTTACATGCTTGCTCTCTATAGTGAAGTGCATCTGGAATATTCCATTGGCAATGGATGTCTGTTTACCAGCTGATGCTATACTCAATTAGAAGATTGTCCTGGTGCCTGCAAGAGCAATTTGTAAGGTAAATGGACCTTGATTCCAATACAGAAGTCAGAAGTGCACTTTCCACTGAACTCAACAGGCTTTAGATAGAGCATTCATTGCTAAAAAAGGATCTGGCACAGTGAATTCAAATGGAAATACAAATGGTTACAAATGTATGAATAACCTGTGGAAAATGCAAAATTGCCCAACTAACTGTGCCAATAATCCAGTTGCTGCAGTTGGAATAAATTTCATTATTACTTACCAAAAGAAGAAAGGGAGAGAAAACAATGCATTCAACACAATTTTCTATTAAAGTTTTTTCCAATATGTTTTTATAAAAATTGCAATTATTATTTATGTACTGTGAAAATTATTTCCCTTTCTGCACTTTTCACCTGACATACATTAAGGTTGTGTCAATGCAGGACCAAAGCTTCTCACTTGGAAAATAGAGCTGAGACATGAAGGCTTTGTGCTTCAAGGGCACATTGATGCAGAAGTCTAGTGCAGAGCTGATGCTGAGATACAGGTATTTGCTGAGGTCATCCACCTTGATACAATGGCTTCCTATAAATAGGGAAACATGAATAATTTACTTATGTATAAAGTAGCTGATAACTCTTGCCTATAGACGTAAGTTGAAATATGTGTCTGATGCTATCTGTTGCTGAACATTGACCACAATTACCATAAGATGGCCTTACTAAAATCAATGTCTGATATATTTTTTTAACCTTAAGACTAAACACTTGGACAAAATGTCCTTTTTTTTCATAATTATTTAGTAGAAGTAACCTTTCTAAGACATTGAATATTTATATGTATGCACATCTCTTTTGTGTAGAACTTCCATATTAGACCATCACTGAAACTTTCATCTTTCTGCAAACCTTGAAAAATTATTTTTCGAGGGATATAATTCTAAAATCTCCATAACAGGTGTTATGAAAAAAAGAAGTATTGAATCTGGTCTTTACTTGGAACAGTAGACATAAAGCATTTTTCACAGTTCATTGCATTTAGATATATACATATACATATATACACGTACATATGTATATATGTATATATGTATTTATGTATAAATTTATGCACATATTAATTATTTAATTACAGTTTAAACCTATTGTATAGTATAAAGCTGATCTGGTACAACCCAAGACAGTATAGAGTACAAGCCTTATGTATTCAGGTTGATGCCTTTGTAATTCACTTAAATCTTAGTGCTCTGTGGTTTGGAGTCTTTTCACATTAGCTATAGGTCCCAGCAGCACCCTCTATGAAGCAGTCTTTGGTATTTCTCCTCCAAGCCAGGGCTACAGAGTTGTTCAGTCTCCAACCACTTTGCCATGGTATCTCAAAGTCCTATTCTGTAGGACTGAAGAGAATATAGATTCTGGAGGGAAAGCTGGGTCCAGATGAGGGAAATAGAATTCATTGCTGCAGAAGCAGTAATAGCAAGAACTATCCATCCCCAAGAATAACATCCTTTTTTTCCCTTCTCATCTTTGCTATGACAGGATTTCATTTGCCAGTCATTCTGAGAGGTCTGTAGCAAAGTTTGTGTGAACTAATGAAACAAAAACTGTTTCAAATATATTTTTGTCTTTATGCATAGAGAATTTTGATTAAAATAAGAACCTATTGTCACTGACATAATGGTTATAATTGGGAATGGAACAATAATAAAAGTCTGACTGTGCACCTATCCTGCTGTATTAGAAAAATTGGTGTTTTTTTCTTGGACAAAACATTACTTAAAGCCATTAGAAAAATATCCCCTGTAGAAAACAACTAATTCTCTACTCTTTAGACAACAGGGAATTAATAGCTAAGACAGATAACCAGTATCATGCAATTAGATCTTCAATATAAGTTTTATGCTCAGTTTTGCTGAATCCATAGCAATGGACGTTTGATTTGTGACTGTATCACAAGTGTCTTGCAGAGAGATTTAAAGGGCAAGAGCCTAACAGCTCTTTGGATGTTCTCTTACATGAACCAAAAATTCTAAGTAGACATGAAAATATTCACAGTGCTATTTCTCAGGAAATGGAAAATCAAGGACATTTTCTGTCAGACAAGGGAAAGAGACTATAGCTATATATATTATAAATGAGAATTTGCACTCATTCAAAGTCTTAAGACCAAAAGTTAGTGAAAAAGGAAAAATATATGCTTCCTAGCCCCAAGATACAGAAATCTTTTTCTTGTTCAGTCCTGTTTTCTTGATTTGAACAACGACCTTTACCTAGATTAAGCCAATTTTTGTAAAATAGTGGAACATATGTGTAGGTATAGATTTGTCCTGAGAAAGCTTGCTGCAATAGCAGCAGCTAAATTTTTAGGGACTGAAATACCCAAAAGAATTATTAAACATCACTAAAATCCAGTCATATACCCTTTGACATGCCAACATCAAAAATGTATTTCTAGTTCATAATAGTTCTGAATCCTACTCCTGGGCTCAAGCCAATGTTTGAGATGTTTTAGTTCAACGTGTTTGCTCATGCTGTTTGTAATTTTCTTCTACATCTTGTGTAACAAGTGAAAAATACATACACACCTTTGCCCAGTTAGAAGATAGTAAAATTCCAAAAAGAAATAAATTCAAGTTAGAAATTACTGTTTTCATGGGTTCTAGAGGTATTTTTCATTTTTGTTCCTTAGTTATAAAGGCAAGCTTGCCAAGCAAACAGAGTTCAAAGGAAGAGGAGAGAAGTAGATGTCCTTGGAAAATCGAGGAATGTCTGTCTCCACAGCATGCTTTCTGTCATGAAAAATTTGCATGCAACAAGCAAGAATATATCATAATATGAATAGCTTTTGCTGCCAGCATGTTCTGTGATGATGAAAGTGTCATTCACCACAACTGTGATCCAAGAGGCTGCTTCCATGGCTAGGAGATTGATAGAGGTATGAGGACAGAAACTGTTCTTAGATGCCCTGTTCTGCCAAGGTGTCCTGTAGGCATTAACCCCTTTTCTCTTTGCTGTGCTTCTGCCACCTCCCACATGCCCATTACCATGCTGAAGTTTTTCTCTAGCTTTTCAGCACAAAGTGTGAGATGCAGGAGATTGACAAACTGATGAGCTACATAGGCATGAGAGTTTTCAGAGCAGGAAAGATACTGCATGGTGCCAGAGACAGAAGTATTTTTTTCTATCCAGCTGAAGTCCAAAAATGCATTTTCCCTGTATTTATGTGTCCAGGAGGAAACTGTGGCCACCAGCACACGAAATAGTAGAGCTTTGCAAAGACTCCTCTTCCTTATTCCCTCTGGGACACTTCCCAACTTAACTTCCTTTTAGAATGAATCATATTCCCAGCAAAACCATAGCACAATAGACTTTGTCTAGCACTGCTTGAATTTGGGTGGTATTGTGGAGCATTTTGGATTTCTGTTGTACTCAGTGTTTATTAGTGTTTTATTTTTCTTAGAAACAGATGTGTTTTTTTCTTTATATGACCATTTTTCATTGTACTTCACCCTGGATAGATTTGCAAAAGTTCCATTAATTTTGGTTAGAGTAGGATAGAATAATCAACCCAAGGCTTAAAATTAAATTTGTTTCCTGTTGAATTCAATGTCATTGCGAATTGTGCAGAATTTTAGCTGAATATAAAAGGTGACTTGCCAGGTTCTTAAGAGAGGAACTGTGATTTCTCAATTATCCATAAAATACCTAACACAATGCAGATCAGTGATCCTAACTGCTCCAAGGCAATACCGGGACACAACAACTAAATAATAATATATGTACGTTAAAAATACTCCTGTAGCTAATAGACCTACTCATTTAACCACTCCAAAAATTCTTGTTTAGACTCTTGTTTTTCATCAGAGATGGAGAACTTTTACACTGGATTATATTCACTTAATATTATCTTTGCATGTTGCTTCTGTCTGCTTCATTTTTTTTTCTCCTTACTGCTCCTGTATTTGTCTGTAAATCATATTGCATATTAAGAAATAATGCTGAAATGTTTACAAATACCTGAAATGTTAAATCCAGTTTGCCATCTTTGGCATTTCTTTTCTCTATTGTTTGATTTGATGCAGTTATATAGTTTTAAAAACAAAGTAAAATAATCAATTGATATGATAATCCTTCAACAACTGCCAAGATTTCCTTTGACTGTTTGGAATTGTAAATTGTGCTAATTTGCTCCAACATTCCATCCAAATAGCTTGCTGCAGAAGATGTCCCTGTTACAAATTGAGCTTGATTTGCTTTTAATGGGTGTAGTTTGTGTAAATCAGGCCATGAATAAAGGTTTAACTTTCTGACATTAAAAAAAACTTAAAAAAAAATGTATACAGTCTAAAATGAAAACAGATGAAATCCCAGCTCTGAATCTAGTTTGACAAGAGGAGAGCTCACCACTGACCAAGTTTGTCAGCATTCCACCAAAGTACCATGTATTAAAACATTTGGTAATCAAAGACCTGATCACAGAAAATTGATGAAAGTTCTCATTTACACCAGTAGAAATCCAAACACTTTGAATGTTTTGTTGATCCTTATTTAAAGACGTGAAAATACAACATATGGTGGGTTTTCATCTTATATGAAATCTAAATCTTTGAAGCACTTTTTTGTCTAGGTGTGAATGAACTACAAAGAGAAAATATGGTTGTCTAAGTCCTCTGCCCTTTTACAGTTCATTTATTGCTCATACACAGAATAAGCCTCAACATTTGCTCGTTATTAAAATACAGAAAGCGCATGGCCTGATAATGCTCAGAAAACTTGAGAAAGGTAGAGAGGAGGGAAGTGGTGGAAGGAAGGAAGGAAGTGGCGGAAGGAAGTGGCGGAAGGAAGTGGCGGAAGGAAGTGGCGGAAGTGGCGGAAGTGGCGGAAGTGGCGGAAGTGGCGGAAGGAAGGTAGGAAGGAAGGAAGGAAGGAAGGAAGGAAGGAAGGAAGGAAGGAAGGAAGGAAGGAAGGAAGGAAGGAAGGAAGGAAGGAACACATAACAAGTCTTGAATTAAAAAACACACACAGATTAAAAATTGTGATGTTTTGTCAGAGAAAGGAATTCATTTAGGCTCACATGATCCACAGGGGAGAACTGAGCAGAATTCAGCTCTGGTTCTCAAAAACTTTTATAAACCTCTGATTATTTTACAGTCTCCCAGGCTGAGATTAGAATATACTTTTTATCAACAAAAGACATCTTTAGGCCAGTTGCTGTCATAGACATATTAAGATTTTATCCAAACCCAAATGTGGCCCTGCTTTTAAATGCCTTTCAGCCTCCTAGCCCTAGCAAATAGCAGCTCATTAATCCTCACTGCATTTCTTGCAAAGGGAATGTTGTCTAACAGATTATGTAACTCACATAAATCTGTACAAAAAGTGTATATCAGAGTTAAAATAGGAAATCAAGTTTCTATTACCCCTGGTATTCAGTGGAAAAACTAGAGCATTTTCCCCTAATTCTAAATTTTCCTATATCTTTACTTGTATTATAGTATCACCTTTGATTATAATTGTTTCATTATAAATGAAACATACAAAAATATCTCTTTTTATCTAAAATTTTCACAGAAATAACTCTATCAATATCTGAATAAAATATAAAGAGGGAAATAAAATTAACAAAGCTTTTGATTTTTTTTGAAGTAAATACTAACTTAGAAATTGATAGCAAAATTAGCAAAAAGCATTTTAATCATAGTGTTATGCATCATCCACTATGAAATATATAAATATATTTTTGTTCCTCTTCTTTTTTTTATTTATGAAAGTGACTTTTTTGGTTTATTTTTTGCTCCATTTAAAAATGTGGCTAAATTAAAAGTCTCAAAGTTTGCCATGTAAAGGGAAAATAATTTCCTGTCAAACTTAATCACTATCCATTAGACTCACCACAGTTTAAAATTTTTTCACATTTCAACATGAAAAACCTGTTGTGGGTCTCTAACAGAAATTCATGGACTGATAATTTCTGAAATCAAAATATATGATATGTAATTGATATATTCATTATAGAAATCTATAGAGTCAGAAAAAGTGTGTTGAGCCAATCATTGCTGTTAAATTAGTGTGTGGGGTGGAAAAATGAAATAAATCATTTAACTTTCTCAAATATGATTCACATAAAGTAAAATAAACCCTGTCAATAAATAAATATTTAGCAAGGGCATACTGATTTTAAAAACACCATTATCTAACATGTTGGTAGACATTCTAGCAGTGATTGCGGAAAAGTGGGTGAGTAGCTCTTCAGAAAGCTTAAAACAGGAAAAAAACCTTAAAACAGAAACCTCCAGTGAGCATTGCAATGCTGTCTCAAACAGCAATTCTTTTTTGTTTTTCTCAAGCTTTCAACATCAGTCTACAATCTGCAACAGTGTGTTTTTAAGATTCTGTGAGGAAATTGGTGCTGATGTTAAAAATACATAGATAGACAGATTTCTGTGAGTTGTCATCTTGCTTTCTTTCTGCATTTATCAATCACTGTTCATTGGCAAGTTGTTCACATAGTGTATGAAAAGACATCCAGCTCAAAAATTTTATGGGAGATTCTCTGCCCATGAATTTATTTGAAACTCAAAGCTTCTCTGTTGTGGGAGAAATTGATTTATATAGGTTTGCATATATTTAATGCTTATGATATAATTTAGTGTATTCTTTGTCTGATATTTACAAAGAGAAAATCTTCTTGCAACATCTCAGTTTAGTTATTTTTTGTATTAAATGATGTGCCTTATTTGGGAAATCTTGGGCTACTGGATAAAATTAGCAATCAAGTGTTCCTGTAAGTATATAAATTTAAAAAAAACACTGCTTGTTCTTGAAAAATCTAATCAGTTCTATGAAACCTTTTTTTTTTCCTTTACCCTAAAGAGCACTGTAGCAATTTTCTTTTGGGACACAGAGTTCAGCCAAGATAAGTTATCCTGTTAATGATCAGGACAAAACAGCAGTGGATATGAGTCAGTGAATTAAATCTTATTCATTCTAAGATCATTTCTTCCAATAATACTTACACTGCAATTCTTAATGCATAATCCAAAAGAAACAGAATAATTGAATTGGCTTAGAGCATCAGATATCTTGAAACTATCTAACCATCACTAGCACTGTCAAGTGTTTGAAATTCAAGAAGATGTCTGAATTCTGTTGGGATAAAAATTTTAAAAATATGCTTGCCTGTTGATTTGTATTAATTGCTTTTGTGTTTAGGAACATTTTCCAATGCAGTGTTTATAACTTGGTTTCACAAATTGAAAATAACAAATGTACATATTGCTTACATGAATATATTTGTACATTAATAAGGAAAAAAATGATCAAGTGTTTTAATTTGATAGCAATACTTATTACATATTCAAAGAAAATTATATGAAACAGATGTCTGCAATATGTAGACAATGCAACTCAGTACACTCACGGAGTTTTTTTAAACAATAAATTTTTTTTTTCCCTTTGCAGTAAGCCACTTTATTGAATGGTTATATGAAATCAATTTCTTTATCTTCTGAACAGCTAAGGGAGAAATTAAAAAAAAAAAAGAAAAAATGTAAATTTTTCTCTCCATGTGAAAGTCCAAAAAGTTGGTCAGTGATTCCCACCTAAATACTTAGGTGCCTAACAGCCTGCAGACAACCAAATTGTACCAGAACAAATGTTAATGTCCAAAGTTTGACAATATACTTACTCAGGGGATCTGTCATCTTAGCTGAACCAAGCAGCTCAGGGCATCATCCAGCCTCCGCCTGTTCAGGATTTACAGAACCAGTGTCACTGGCTTCAGGTCCCAAAGGAGCTAAACTGATAAGAGCAATCTTTTTACATTTAGTATTCTCCGGGTTTTTAATAAAAATAATCACAATTATTTTTATTAAAAACCCTGGCGGAAGGGTTGCTGCCTACCTCTTCAACAGTAGCCTAGAGGATCCCACAAATGGCCACCTTGAACTACACAGCTAAAGTATTTACTTCAAAGAAGATCTGCTGTAAGCATTGTGTTTTACAAAGGTGGAACAGAGACATTTCCCATGTTCCTTTCAAACCCAGTACAGCCTTCAGTTATGTAAAATTCAGTGCATAGCTTTGAAGCATAGAGGGTACTCTAGTTCTTTGTAAACTTCTGTCAACACAAAGAGTAGTCACTGTCTCCAACTTTTGTGGACTCTGAGTTTCAGTTCCATATACCCAGATTCATCTAGGTAATTATTGCTGGGCAGCTCTCAGCTTTTAGGCATGGAAAAAGAAAATAAGTGATCAAAAATAGTAACTTATGGTAGGTAAGTACAAGTAAGATAGGGATTTTTAAAAAATGTATACCTTTAACAGGTTAGTTCTTGGTCAAAAGTCAGAAAGAAACATATATAGTAGTGGAAGAGGTAAAACATCTCATGAACTGTTTTTTGATGCATTTCTTAATTGTGAACATCTGGTTTATATAGCATAAACATAAATGGAGCACCATTTACATAGATTAATCACATGAATAGTGCTGCAATAAAACCTGGATCTCTGCTTCAAATGTCCTTTTGCTTTTACTTTTTTATTATTATTGCATTCAAGGTATGCAGCAGCAAAAAAAAAGGTCATGAAATGAGCTAGTGAAATAGTCACACATGGACATCTGTGGGAAATAGACTTGTGGTAGGTATCATGTCAGATAATCTGTGGCCTAGTCTACACTCTGCTAGGAAATTTTTTATGATCAGTCTCTACATTGTAGATATCTAGAGCTGAGCCAGTCTTCAAGATTCTTTTCTTAGCCCATGAGGAGAAAAAGGCCTATTTAGAGTCAGATACTTTTCATCTTGCTGCTGATGTCTAAATTAAGGCAGAAGTACTGCAATGCAAAAACACCCTGCTTCTTATGAGCAACTCTAATTTAAGTCATCTTGGAATGATAAGATCATTGCAGATAAGTATAAGCCCAGTCATTCGACTTGTCTCACTGATGTGAACAAAAGTGTATTCATTTCTTCCATGTAAAAGTCTTTGTAATGACCTGATGCAATTTAATCCTCTGACTACAAATAAGATACCTTCTACAGACAGCTTGTAACAAAAGAATGAGGTGAAAATTCTACAGTATTTACACCCACGAATCCAAGGAGCTTTTTTCTTGTCTCATCTTTTATTTGTCCTAATCTAAAATTAAAATACTATATTAACACTCATTGTTTACTCTTGCACTGAGATTTTAAGGTCGTTCAAGCTACCCTCTGCTGTTGACAGATAATATTGTTCAGTATGTTTTCCTCTCTCAGTGTTTAGCACTTGTCTGGTAACCTTGGGAGTGCTTTGTCTGACAACTAAAAATATTCCATGTATTGTCATAAGCAGGGTGCAAGCCTGATTGTGAGAAAACATACCCTTCCAGCAGCTGTTGTCAACATAGAACATCATAAACATCTTTCCAGATCTGGAAAGACCTAGATTTGTTAACAAGGCTCCTCACAGTGCCTTTCTTCTACATTTTGCCTTCAAAAAGTTCTTTGGCAACTAGGAAATAAAACATGTTTCTTGAGGCAGAAAATCCTAATCATCAGCATTTGTCCTGTTGGAATATTGTTACTGTAGCCAGTAGAAAAGGAAGCTTTGAGGTTATCATGGAGACTAGGGATGGGAAGTATGTCCATATCCAATATCTTGAGATGTGAAAAGAAATAATGACATTTATTTAAAAATTAAAAAAAAATAATTTACACAGTATATCAGTGTGACAACATGAACAGCCCAAGTAGAACGAAGACTAGACCATAAAAACCAGTAATTTGCGCAAGATTGTGTTGTTTAACCGGTCAACAAATGCTCATGTCATAAAAGCTCTCCAGAGGTCACTTATTCTTGTCTCTGAAAATCAAACACCAAGGCAAAAATGATTGCAAGCTTTGCTATCCTCATAGATATCAGTCATCAATGCCCTACATCACACCATTTTCCCATTATATAATTGGATACAGGACAAATGAATGCAATTTTCAAGGCTGAATCTAGTACTTAATTCCTGCTATGGCAAGGTCAAACATTCAAACAACTGTTCATTGATTAATAGAAAATTATCTGTGTCTCATATGCTGACCACATCACAAAGCTGTTAAAAATTGGAAAAACATCTGATCAAATTAATATTGATTTTTTCATGTTCCTCTTAAAATCAAATATACTCAGCACTTGTTGAGGGTACACTTGTGTAAAAAAAAAGAAAAAGTAAAATTCCTAAGTTGATTTTTTAGGACTTTATTTCAGCTAATTTGGAAGAAGCTGTTATAAAATAATGGGGAAAAGATCTAGTATTACATTATACACTCACAAAGAACTATAATTTCTTTCCTCATTCCATTGTCACTGAGGAATAACTTCATTAAATTATAAGTGTTATAATTTGATTGGGTTAATCTGGATAAATGTTGGTGACTGCAATGTTAAAATCACCTGAGGTCCCTCCCTGTTGGCTAAGAATTGATGAGTGTGGAAACTAAGGTATAATTCACTTCTTTCTAAATTGAACTTCTACATCTGGACAATGGACCTAAGACTAAACTCCAGTGAATATGCTGATTAGACCACTGTTATCTATAATGGGAAACTAAGCAACTAATTCCAAATGAGAGACCTACATTAGGATACGTAGGTTTAAGTGAAATGAACCCTACACACAAGTGAATCTGAATCTGTATCTTTCCATGTCATTAGAAAATAATTAAATAATTGCATTACAGCGACCTCATATTACTTTCATATTTCATAATTTATATCTTTTGTGTTACTATTTTCAAAAAATGGCTGAGGGAAGGTAAGATTATAAGCCAAATTCAAGCAATATTCTTGATCTTCTGCACGTCTAAACCTGCGAAGTGCATGCATATCTGAACCTTTCCAGAGACATCCACTAGGCTGGTTTATTTTCCCAGACTTGAAGATCAATCCACTTCTGCATGAATAACTGTCTTTTAACTTGAGATTTATTTATCCTTCCTAATATTAAGCAGTCAAGTATAAAAATGTTGGAAATAGGTCATTATTTAGTCACCTAAATACCATTTTGAGCATTAATTTAGTGATTTGCTTACTGGCATGTTATGCAGTCAGGCCTGAAAACTGGTCTTTTAATGCCAATGGAGCAGCAAACTGGAGCCAGCCTTTTATATTAATGCAAAAATAAGGCAAATGATAGAAGCTCTGTGTTTTCAGAGGAATTGCAGTCAAGCCACCGCACTAATTCTCTTTATTAATTCTTTTAACAAGCACGTATTTTTAAGTACCTGAAATTTTTGTTCCAGCACTTTTAAAGAGTTCATTGAAAACTGAAATACTCTGGTTCTGTTTGGCTTTTTTTTTTTTCTGGTTTATTTTTAATTGAATAAAAATCCATTAGCTAGCAAGGGAATAGAGAACACAAAATATAGTCAATGTGCCCTGACTTTAAACATCTCTTAGGGATTGTTTTATAGTGTTCCAATGAAAAACTGTATTGGTTTGAGGAAAAGAGACCTTCCACATAAACACCATTTTTATCAAAGTTATATCTGAAAGGCTGATAAGATTAAGTCTGCAATGTGATGATGACAGATGCACACAGTCAAAATTTTCAGCATCCGGAGGATACTAACAACCCTTCCTGGTCCCATCCAGGCCCTCCTGTGGCTTCCCCTCCCACTGCCCCATCAACACTATGAGTGGCTGTTCCTGTCTCCTGGATGGACTTCTTGAACAAGCACTGTAGGCTCCTTGTGGCATTCACATCCTCTGAACATGATTTCTTCGCCCAGGAAGGAATCTTTCAGCTTTCTCCTGGGAAGCTGAAAGGCAGCGAGAGGCCTCAGAGAAAAGGAAAACAATTCTTATCTCATTTGCTTCTCCTGTGTTGTGCTCATGTGGAATGTGTTAGGAGATTGTTTACCCAGGTGATTGCTTGATTGGACTCCGGTGTGAGTTGTTTTGACTCATTGGCCAATTAGAGCCAAGCTGTGTCGGGACTCTGGAAAGAGTCACGAGTTTTCATTATTTTCTTTTTAGCATTCAGTAAGTATCTTTTCTGTATTCTTTAGTATAGTATAGTATTCCTTAATATAATATAGTCTAATCAAAGAATAAATTAGCCTTCTGACAACATGGAATCAGATGCATCGTTCTTCCCTGCCACAGGGCTCGCCGTGATTTTACAATAGCTCCTCTCTAGTGCCCTTCTCCTTTTGCTCCCAGCTTGGCTCCTGGATGGATCCCAGCTGCTGCCAGCCCAAGCCTCTGCCTCCCTGTGTTCATCCCCCATAGCACTGTGCATCCCTGGTGAGAACACAGACGGAGTGGGGTCACTCTCAGTCCGTGGGGCAGCTTCTCTCTCAGCTCTCTATCACTCATGACTGGGGACTGTCTGAAATAAAGAAACACGCTCCTCAACATCAGTCATGAATACTCCTTTGGATCTTTCAAATGATGCCATGCTTGATTAATTTTGGCACAAGAATCATGTTTTTAATTAAAAAAAAATATTAGCTTTGTTTCTGACACTTTCTGAAAGGAAAAACAGGCAAAAGAGCAATGGTCCATTTATCTATGTTTTTCTATCATGATGAAATTTGAGCTAAGGATTCAGCTGTTGCTCATCGTTCACAGCAACAGAATTCACAATTATTGACAAACTTGTTTGTCACAGAAATAGCATCTTTTCCCGCTAAAATAGCTCAATTTTATAAGTGTCACACCTAATTAATTCTTTTTTGTCTGTTCATAAATATGTCTACTTTTTAAAGTAAAAAATCTGTCAAAATTTATTCTTAGGACCTTCAATATAATTACTGGGTTTCTTTGGTTAAAATTCCACATATTTATACTTTCAGCACTGACAAACATGAAAAGATTGTTTCTATATATGTGATAAGTACCTGCTGGTGTTTCTGATGGACCTGGAGAAGAGACACAAAAGAGGAAATCTTTAGATATTTGAGGACTCATTTGATTAAATACAACTCTATTATTATATCCAACCTCCCAACCTAGCTTGGTTTTGCATGTAGCTTTGGTAGTTTGCATGTAGGTATGCAAGCTACCAAAATTCAAGCAATCCAGGTCAATAGCCACTACTATAAACAATATAGTTTTCCTGGCTCAAAAAATTAAAAAAATATATAACAGATTGCAGTAAGAATGACAAAAAAGAAAGGTTAATTTGGTGCTAAGAAAGATGTTACTGGAGAAAGATATCTCCCAATCTCCTGATCAGTCAAAGCTAAGACCTTGTGTTACTGTAGCCAAGTAATTTATAATTGATTTTTCCTATTCTAAGAAGCAAAACATGCTATCAGGAAAAGAAGTTAACTGCCACTAATTCTCTCTTGGATGGTCAGCCTGTCAAACAGTTCTTCTGCAGAAATCATTAAATATTTTGAAGGCAGGGGCTTGGTGCCATTTAAAAGTAAGATCCAGAAAACAGCCTTACAGAACACTCAGTAAAGCAGGCCAGAAGAGGAAGGACTATAAAGTAAAGGAAAAAGAACTCTTTCACTAAGCTAAGGATTTTCTGCTTCTCCATCCAAAACCTGGAGTAAGAATCAAATGTATAAAACATGTAGGAAAACATGGGCAGATGTGTGTAAAATCTGATTAGAACACAGTTAGGCTTCTCCTTGTTGAATGGATTTGAGACAGATTTCTGTAAATGTGAATGTAAAGGAAAATGTAAATTTCTGATATTTTGCTTGCTATTTCAGTATATTAATTCTTGTAAGGTTTAGGGAAGTGGAATGGAGAATTAATTGTTTTTAAGTTTTACTTGATGGGAGAAACTTCAAAGACTTGAAGTTATTTTTTCCTTAGTCCAATTGTGACTAAACTAATATATTTATTATATATGGCTTAAAATAAAGCCATACCTATAACTATTATTCTTCTTTATATTTTTACTTTATTTGGGAGCTTCTTTTGCCCTATTCTAGCTTTCCTACTGCATTTCTCATCTTCCAGACCTGATCAGTTACACCATCTTATTCTGCATAGAAGTCTCACAGCAATACAGGATACAGTCTTGTCTGCAAGGTAAATATTTTAATTTAGGAAGAAAAATAAGAAAGAAAATGATTAATGAAAAATTTATATATATGCTTAGAAAGGAAGTGCAACTTGTAAAAAAGACTCTAAAGAAATGTTTAGAGGGTGACAGAGAAAGAAGATTTAAACCATCCCCCAGAATAAAACCAACTCTCCCATGCTATAGGTAGCATTTCTTAATCCTATTCTCCCACTGATACATACAAATCTCATTAATTACCAACCACAAACCAGCTCCAGTGGTAGACCTGCACTGGATGAGTCTTTAATGGCAAATTAAAACTCTTTGATGGTGCTCAAACAGAACTAAACTGTGTTCTTGGTTCTTATGACCTTGTTAAACCAAGTGTTAGAAGATCATTGGATCCATCTCCAGTTTAAGCAACAACTGATTCCAGTTGATGCAATAAATTGTGACAACACCTAAGAGCAGCTGGTCTTCACATCATTAACCATGTGCACAATTAATTGTTGAAGAGAATTTTGGCAATTAAAGGAATTTAGTATTTGCTGTGGTTGGTTGGGAGACTGGGGGCTGGGGTTGTTTAGCCTGGAGAAAAGGAGGCTCAGAGGTGACCTTTTCACTCTCTACATCTCCCTGAAAGGTGGTTGTGGTCAGGTGGGGGTTGGCCTCTTTCTCCAGGCAGCAACTGACAGAACGAGAGGACACAGTCTCAAGCTGTGCCAAGGGAAGTTTAGACTGGATATTAGGAAAAGATTTTTATGGAAAGAGTGATAAAGTACTGGAATGGTCTGCCCATAGAGGTGGTGGAGTCACCACCCTTAGATGCGTTTAAAAAAAGCCTGGATGTGGCACTGGGTGCCAAGGTTTAGTTGAGGTGTTAGGGCTGGGTTGGACTCGATGATCTTGAAGGTCTCTTCCAAGCTAGTGATAGTGATTCTGTGATTCTGTGATACATCCTTTGTACTGTACTTGTATTTTCTTCATCACAATAGAAACTGAAATTATCAAAGACATTAATGGATTCTATTAGCACTGCTTCTTTTTCAACGGATATTATAATAATGGTGGGGGTTTATTTTTCACTTTATTTTTGGGGGGTTTTTGGTACTTGTTTTCTGTTTTCTTTTCTAAGAGATATTGGCAAAAAGGTTTAACAAACTTTTCAGAATTACATAGAAATCCCACCCAGGCTTGATGAAATAGAATTCTTCATGTTATGTGATTCATTGTGTAACAAAAAATCTGTTCATCTTTTCAATTATTGTAGATTTATTAAAGAATAACATCAAAATTTAAAGAAAAAAACACTTCAGTCTACTTATATTTCTAATTCTACTTTTTTTTACTCCTACTGTATTTTGGTTTTTTTTCTTCTGTTGGCAAAGAAACTGTAGATACCACGAGGAACTCTTTTAAAATAATAGAAAAATCCTTATCCCGGTTATCCTCCTGAAGCCAAAGGTATTTTACTAAATACTTCTATAGAAATACTGCTAGGCAGGTGATTAATGTTTTTTAAATATTCATTTACATCCTTTATTAAATGTACAGTTACCCTGGTAGAAAAAACAGTAAAGCTGATTAAAAAAAAATAAATAAATGCCAGCACCAACAAAAAAAATACCCAGAGGCACCAAAAGAGCGTAATCTCAAGATCTTCATAGCATAAATTCAAATACCAGAATTAAACATTAATTTTACAGAACTCTTACACTACGTATAAGGGAATTGTCAGTATTTGGAAAGACTCCCACATTCCAAATGAAATGGTCCTTGAAAGGTATCTTGCTTTAATGTTCAACAAGGAATAAAAAAATTATAATTCCAAGATGATTATTCAGCAAAATTATTTATCTTGATATAGAATTCTTTCATGCCTGACAGTCTGCCACAAAACACAACCTTGATATTTTAATCTGTATTTACTCCATTCAATTCACAATTAAAATACATTCTTTTTGCTTTCCTTTTTCTCTATGGACTCTCAAATATGTCTTTCTATTCTTATATCCCTATCACATATTTGCTCAGGAATTTGAAATGTCTAATAATTTCATATCTTCTCTGAAATATTCTGAAATCCTGATTTAAACTTCAGATATATAACTTAAAATTAATGGATTTATGAAGCAACTTTAATAAAAGACAATATCTTGATAAAACTGAATTACTTTTAAATTTAAATTCCTTTTTTGTTGTTTCTTATTGCTATCATTGTTTTCCTCAAGTAAAAATCCTAGGAATTTCATCTTCGTTAAAATATTGAATGACTATTGACTTCATTACATACTAGTTCCAGGAATTAAATGCCTTTGAATTTGATCATATGTTATAGGTCAAGAGTAATAGGGCAGAAGTCACCAGAATTTTAACAGATTCAGAAAAGAACAAAAGGACATTACTCTTTTTTATATAATTGTTGTAAAAGAAAGCAACATAAAAGGATTTCTCCTATAGTTTTTATTTCATAAGACTAAAACCTGAAAATCTTTTCTAGTTCTACCTAATTGTAGCAATCAGTCTGATTAAAATAAAATTGTTTTTAAGTCACTGAAATTGAACAAGTTGTTAATTTTTATCCTTGTAGTTCTTGATTTAATGTCCTTCTACCTTATAGTAGTTTCTGATAATTTAAAAATCAATTTCAGAAAATGTTCAATTTTTTCTTGTTGAAAATAAACTTTCTTTTGAAATCTATACATGTGCACATTTTACAGTGGTTAGTGGTGTATTAAAACTGTCTCTTCTATTTATTCATAAAAATTAAATATATTTATTACTCTTGGAATATCTTTTCAAAATACAACATAGCAATGATAATATTCATAGCATGCTCCTGGGTACACACAAATAAATCTTCAGCACTCTTATCATCAGTAAATGTAGTTTGGAAGTCTTAATGATAATTTAGTAACTAGCTTGGGTTAAACAATTAGCTAACTGTCTACTTTGAGATATTTTTTATTTCTGTCACCATTTTACCCCAGTCATCTTCTCCAGTGCAAGAAAAGTTACAGTTCAAATATATCAAATGGCTTCAAATACAATTTCCTAAGGAAAACTTGTCCCACAGACTTAGGAGAAAAAAACTTCTTTCAGCTGACAATTTTTTCTTTCTCTTTTTAAATCTATATTTGCAATTTTATTATATGAAATTACAACTACCCTAGAAAATAACTAGAGGCACAACGTTTTATTGTTGTCAATACCTCCAGTCCATTTTCTCCCTTCTGTTTGCCTTGAGACATTGATCTCCACCTGTACTACCTTCTATTTCTTTGTTCAAGCTCTGGTGATTTTGTTAACTTTTTCATTATTCTCTTGACACTGATTTTTCCTTTAGCTCTGTTTTATTCTTTGCTAGACTTGACACTTTCTTGTCCCATCAAAAAAATTTCAGACATCTCCTCAGGCCCTAGCATCCTAATTAAAACTGTGTATTGATGTACTACTTAGTTTCATTTAGTAGTACATCAATAGAGAACAGGTAGGACGGCAAAGTCTCTCTGAGAATTCTGAGGTATTTTGTATTGATTTAAATTACTTCCTACAGAGCAACTTTGTACTTCTTCTGATGCAGGTCATATTAGACTCTCTTTGGAGCCATTAGTATGATGTTGATTTCAGGTATTGTCAAAATTCTGGTCCCTTTTGCAATGGGAAGCTTCAGGGAGGAGAAGCATATGGGCAATCCTGGCTCTCATTTCCTGTTTTTGAAGCCAGTGTGAGGGACTGGAAGGATTGCTGGCTCAAAATATTTCAGGTGTGTGTTTGGGTGAAGGGACAGGTCAAGTCTTGTCCTGGCGAGGCAAAGCCCTGCTCCACACATCCTATCCCACCCCACCCAGCCCAGAGCCCAGCCCCACAGTAGCCACCAAGCCCTGGCACACTGCAGGCAATGTGTCCCTAGAGCTGTCCCTAGAGCTCCTAACCCAGCTCCCCAGGGGCCACCAGGCTGGAAGCCCCACCTGGAGGAAGGGCTCAGGAAAGCCAGAGGGTTAAGCTTAAGCCAAAGCATGAGGCAAGAACATGCTGTGTCCCCAATGTCCTTGGATTGTATGGCAGCTGAGACCATACCAGCGTCAAACAGGCAGTAGCTATACCTTGCTTTTCTCTCTTTGTTTTCTTTCTTTATATTATTTTCTACTCCTAATTTCCTCTTTTGGAAATATGGGTAATTTAAGTTTGTATGGGTTGTTTGCTGAGTCAGTGTTTGATGAACTGAAGGAGAGAATGGGACCTGCTTTGAGCAGTTTAACAGCCTTCACAGAAGAGAAGAGGTACTTGACCCAAGGCTTAGAATTCATCTGAAACTCTGTTGCACAAGCCAGGTTTGGAGAAGCTTCCATTTCATAGTTTTTCCCCACTGAGATGAGGAGAACTCATTAGGTCTAGACACCAGTATCATCAGCTTAGGAATCCAGACCCCTCCAACAGTGTCACATCTCTGTAGGGGCCAGTATATTTCTGAATATTCTCTTGTTTTTCACTTCTAGTCCCCACTGCAGCTGTTGCTTCATAAAGAGAGAGATTTCTGGTGGTTAGCAAGAGAAGCTGGAACCATCTGTGACCAGAGACATCATGAGACCTAGGATTAGAGAAGTTCAAGTATGGGAAGGACTATAATTATTTTGCTGCAGTGACTTTACCCTTCTTTACATTAAGAAAAGGGTTTATATATAGGAAAAAAGGTGACAACCTAGAAAAGCCCAAAGGATGAATTGTTTGTGCAGGATTATAAGCAGTAGCTTCATTTACTTGTGATTTAGTTGTGTTATACTGAGGGAAAAGGAGGAGCTGAGAACTTGCTACATAAGATATTACTGAAAATATTTGCTTATCTTTTCATGTTTCTCATTTAGTAACATCAATTCTAAATCTGAATAGTTATAAAGTAACACTCAGCAAGGGTTTTTTTTTATTTCTGAGGTCTAGGAAAAACTTGATGACCCTTTTCCATCACAGCAGTTATCCTTTCTCAGGATAGTACTGATCCAAAACATGTTAGCAACTTAATTCCTTGTCAAGACCAGGACTTTCAAGCCAAGCACATATCACAAAGCTGCTCTGTAGCTACTGTTCATACTAGAAATCTCACCAGACAAATGGCATAAAGAATTTGGAGAGTGAATTGTTTTCCTAATTTTTGTTGTCCTGTTAAAATGCAGATGAAGTAAAGGATGTTCATTTTTTAGCTATATGTTAACTAAGCTGTTACTAGAACATGATCCTCCTGTGCACTTTAGGTTCATTACCGAAATTGAGAAGAAGCCTTTATAATTACCACTTGATTCTATATAGCAAAGGTTACACTTCAAAGCAATGTCTTCTACCAGTACTTTTTTTCCCACACTGAGAGTTCATTTATGGAAGTGCAGTTTAGCAGAATATATGAAATACAGATTTGACTAGGAGATTAATTGTATTAGGATCTCAGCTGGATGATTTATATAGCATTTTTATGGTTATGTTGAAGCTAAATACAGAGTGTCTAGTTGGAAACTGAGTGATTCCAAATTTATTCTGTAGTTTAAAATTCCCAGTCATGAATGACTTACCATCCTGTATAAGGTCAATTTACTCAATAGAGAGGATACTCATGGGAAAACTGTAATATAGTGGGGCTATTTATAATGTTGAAACAGTCATTTGTAAAAGTAATCTCTCCTTATATAGCAATAACAAAGATACTGAAGATTCTGCTGAATAAATGCTCTAAAAATGTAATAACAAGGCCTAACATCAAAGGTCAGTGACAATCAGTGTCAGGCTGATCATTTAATTTTTCACAGAACTAAAAGATGTACAAACAATCCAGTCAGTGGGTTTGCTGAATATTTCTGTCCATATAATTTAAAATAATTAATTAATGTGGTATCAAAAAAGAAGCCCAAATATTTTGATTATTATTCACTAGCTTTGGTTGAATTAAGCTTTTTCTCTCTGAAATGTTTCAATGTTTGACTGTATTTCAAGTTTACCAAGGTTAGCACCATTTAATTACAGTGATTTCATCAGGAAGAGGAACTTAAGATCATTAATCAACATGTTTCAAAATTAGTCTCTTCTCACTTTTCAATGACTTCCATGTGACTCTCTTTTTTGAAAAACAGATACTATGATTTATCCACCAAGGTGATTATACCAAATTATGTTAAATTTTCTGTATGGTCTTGTGACTGAAATAGTCTTTAATACCTATTGGAACAATAGGCTATTGGAAATTCTAAACAGAAGCTCTATGAAGATCTAAGCTTACCTGTATGATCTGTGCTGCATTTACTTGTTATAACTCTTTATTCCAGGAAAGACATTAGCAAAAGTTGACCAAAAGTTTGGATCCAAAATTTCTGTTTTGTGCGTTAGGTGTTAGAAGGAGCATCTAAAATCAAAGTGAGAAGCAGAAGGCTGGGAAAGCATTATGTCTGCTAGCAGGAAGCCTTGGAAGTCTAAACACAGCTTGAAAATAGGACTGTGGTTATGCTTTGAAAAGGTTATAAATAAGAGAGAGCTTCTATTGCTTCTGAGAGTATAACAGATTATTAGAGGACCAGAATGCCACAGTTACCAGAGTTCTGTACTGATTGGTAGACAATGTTTAAGTGCAACAAAAAAGATTAAAAATATATACAAGTTTGCCTACAGATTTATGGTATGTATGATTCATATTAACAGAATTCTTACAAACTTATTTTTGTGTTAAAAATTCAGTGTAAAGTAACAGAAAGAAACTGCCTCTATGTACATTTATGGATACATATGTAAGGATGTCTGTATATACATATACAAGTATACATCATGACTAAATATTCTTGCATTGTAGACAATGTTGCAAAAGAGAGCATAAGCAAACTTTGTGGTCGTCAAAAATCATAAACTAAGCTAAACCTTCTGTGGGAATACCTGGGCTGTGGTGGGTTCTTCAAAAGAGGTATTACCTGTTGCCAAGGAACCTGTTTTGTAGTTCTTCCAGACATATATCTCAGTAAACCTATTTTTCTTCCTTAGAGGACTTAGCCATATTTTTTTTCCCCTTATTCCCATTCAAAGAAAATTATGCAAGGATGGCCACTTGTTTTCCTTGACAGGATTATGCCCAGAAAAAATGCTTCACATTAAAATGATGAGCCAAAAAAATCCCAATTTTATTGAACTGACATCAACAGCAGCTGTTATGCTACTATCAATATATCAATATATAGCATGGATGTAATCATGATACAGGTTGGTGGTGTTATTTAGCCTAATAACTCCTTCAGAACATATGTAGTGTAACTGTGTGGCCTCACCTGGAATATTGTGAGCAGTTTAGTTCATCACAGTATAGGAAAGAAATTAAACTATTAGAGTGTCAAAAGGAAGTCCATGAGGATGGTGAAGGGGCTTGAGGGGAAACCATATGAGGCCAAGGTCACTGGTTCCATTCTGGCTGGAGAAGAGGAGACTGAGAAGAGACCTCATTGCAGTTACAATTTCCTTGAGAGGGAAGAGGAGGGGCAGGCACTGATCTCTGTGGTCAGCAGTGACAGCACCCGAGGGCATGGCCTGAAGCTGTGTCAGGGCGGTTTAGGTTGGACATTAGAAAAAGGTTCTTCACCCACAGAGTGTCTTGGCATTGGGACAGGCTCCCCTGGGAAGTGATCACAGCTCCAGCCTGACAGAGCTCGAGATGTGTTTGGACAATGCTCTGAGGCACATGGTGTGAGTCTTGGGGATGGTGCTGTGCAGGGCCAGGAGCCAGACTCGAGGATCCTTGTGGGTCCCTTTCAACTCACTTATTCTGTGATTCTTTGATATAACTCTGCAAGGCTTCTTTGAAATCAAAGTGAAAGACTTTTGTTTAATATTAGTATTTGGTAATGTTACTTGGTGTTTTTTTGACCTGTAATGTTTATGAAAACAAAGCAAAAAAACATCCTTTTTACTTTTATGCATATTTCATATAGGTATTCCACTTAGTCTTGTTAAAAGTCCATTTTGAAGTTCTCAAGTTTGATCTAGAGAAGAAGGCATCATTGAGGAAATAAAGGAAATAGTTTGATTTCTTTCTTCTATGACTTAAAATTAATGATTTTATGTTAGCTCTCAGGGAAAAAAAATAAAAAAAAAAATCACGAGTTCCTATTGTTTACTTCTTTTATTTCCCACAAATATTTGGGCTATCAATTTGCAGGAAATTAGAACTCAAAATAGAATTTGTTTCAGGCTTTTATGGGCAACTGTAGGGAAATATAAAAGTAGCTTTTTTTCATAGTTATGCAGTTGAGAGAGATAAGAAACTTGGAGGCTACTAGAAACGAGATGACCCAGTCCCTATATTTTTAATTTGGTATTAGACATAGGTATTTCTTATATATTGAGATAATAAGATCATGAGTAGTTAGAAATAGCCTAAAGTAAAACTTTCCTCTAAGATTTTTATATGACAAAAACCTCAGTTATTTAAGACATTTCACTCCTTCACTCATATAGGTCACTTTCTTCTCACTTGAAATGGTAATGTCAGTGCCAGAAACAGAGCTAAAGTTAACTAAAGTTTGATTTCACTCACTTGTCACTCCCATGTTCTGTCTACAAAATGGATTAACTTAATTAATCTAACCAGAAGGAGAAGATATTGATTAATAACAAATTTGCATCAATGTTCTCATAACTTACTTTGATGGAAGCCATTATGTTCATCAAAACACAAAATCATATCTTTAAACTATTTTCTTAATTGTACTTAAAATTATACTTTCTAATTGTTAACTTCTACCCAGCAGTACTGCAATTGTCAAGCTGTGACCTGGGCTATATTCAGCTTGCTGTAAATAGTGTCTGTGTGTACACCAGGAATAAGAGAGAAAACATGCCTTTCGTTGTCTTTATCTAACATGAAAGTACACTGAGGCTTCATATGTAAGTTACAATTATTTTGAAAAGTCATAGTGCTGTAATTCTCATAAATACTATTGTGGTAATGTGTGTCATTACAAATGCTGAAAAATGAATTACTGTAGGAAATTTATAATGTCTGCTATCACAAGTGTTCTGTTGCAATTGCATTTGAAATAGGATGTGCTTCAGCAATTCTAAAAATTAGACAGGTAATACACTGACATACACGAAGGAATTATCTTCTTTTTCTTAACAGATTTTTCAGTATAAGCTGTACTTAGTAACCTAATGTTATTATTTAAAATAAATAATTGTTTTGTCATTCTTTATATGTTTTTGATTTTCAGAAGACACTTCTGCTGTTCAGAAAATAAGCTTTTCTTCTCCTCATGGGACATACAAATAGGCACACTCTATCTGAGAGTTTTATGATCCTGATGCTTTGTACATATTTCCTGTGACAAACAAGCTATGGTAAAGTGACTGCATGACCTTACTGTTTTATACAGGCTATCAGTGAGAGCTACTATGAGACAACCTTGGATATGACTTGGAAATTGTTGCAGTGAATTACTTAAAGCATTAGACTGTACATGCAGCATGGAACTAAATAAGTGAATGTTTCTTCATGTTAGCATTTGGCATTTTGCAACAAATTAATTATTAAGTTTCATCTAACTGGAAGATAGGTTACTTTCTTGCATTTGCTTTCCTAGGACTTGAACTTCTCCAGCATCCCTAATGAGCTGTGCCGAACAAAAGTGATGCTGACCTTGACAGGATCACAGGAGATGTTTTTAAATAGAAAGTCTGCACCCTGATTTATATAAGGAAGATGTGACTGATTGCAAAAATATACTGAAGAAAAGAAAGAAATTAGGGGGAAAAAAAAGAAGTCTGATTGCATTTTGTAGATATTTTTGGTTTCAAACTGAGACAATGTCATAATATGTGTTGTTTCCCAGAGGGTGTTAATAGTAAACATGTGTCATAAGGTTAGTCTGTCCCCTGTAGACATACAAATAGACTCATGATCAAAGAAGAATGTGTGTCTATTTCATATCACTTAGAGCAGAATGAGATTTCAATAACTTTTCAATAACTCAAATAGCAGTTTTAGAGTCATGCAGTTATGTCAAGCTGTGTGTATGACAATACAGGAAGAGTAACTCAGCTATGTTGAACTGTTGAGCAGGCCTCGTCACACACTGCAGAGGTTTCTGTAACCCTCTGAATGGCCCACCAGGACACTGAGGTCCTTTTCTCCAAAGTTGCTTTCCAGTTGGGCGTCCCCAGCATACCCTGGTGCAGAAATTTTTACCTCCCCTTATTGAACTTGGTTGCTGAGGTTGCTGTCCACACATTTCTCCAGCCTGCCTCTGGATTGCAGCATGACTCACTGGTGTGTCAGTGCATCACAAGCAAACTTGTTGAGATTACACTCTTCTCCATTATCCAGATCAGTATAGATGATAATTAAGAGGACCACACCCAGTACTGACTGTCAGTTTACACTGGTGATACCTCCATTGGATTTGGCCCTGTAGATCATCCCACCCTGGGCTCAGCCATTCAGCCAATTTTCAATCCACCTCGTTGACTACCCATCCACCCCACACCTCATCAGCTTCATTGAGGATCTTATTATGGGAGACAGTGGTGAAAACTTTACCAAAGTCAAGGTAGACAATATTGACTGCTGTCTGCTCATCTAGCAAGTCATTTCATTGTAGAAGTATCAGGTTGTTCTCCACACCAAAGTGACTGATATGAGAATCTATAAAGAGTGAGGGAGAAAAGGTTCATAATGTGAAGTACAGTGCTATTACAAGAAGTACATTTAAACTAGACATTGGAACAGGTTTTGTATTAACAGAGACTCTACTGAGGCTGCCCATTCCATATAGAGAGAAAAAAAATTGTTTTCAGTATTTTCCTTTTTTTTCTTTTAATAATATAACTTAAAACAGGGAAACAGGGAATGGAATTCCTGGCTCTATCTCAAACAATAATCAGTTACTGTATTTTTATGTTTATAATCTTCAGATTAAATTTTGTTAGGCAGAAGAACATGGCTAGAGTTCATAGTGATTGTTGCCAACTACCTGAATATCCAGTTAGTGTGATGGAAAATATGCAGCCTCCTCCACACTCCTCTCTGTTGCCTCGCTGTCCTTTATCCCCCACAACCTTCTGTTCCTTCTATTTCAAAAGCTCCTCTCACTATAATTCTGCTTCCACTTCTTATTTGGGTTATCTCTGGCTTTATTTTTAAATAAAACCCAGTGTAAGGACTAAAGGTGCAGTGAAGCATTAATCTGTTGCAGAACACATGACTCAAGGCCACTGAAAGATGCAACATTTTTCATTTTGTTTCACTTGTTCTCCTCTTTCAATGTGATGTGGTTTATCTATAAGATAACAAGTAAAACAGCTATATGGGTTTTTCTTTTGTTTATGCACCATTATTAAAAATTGTTTTAGAAAATTGTCCTTCCCAACTTGCATTATATGCCATTTATTGAATTATACTCTAATAAAAAATAGCTTCTTCTGTTTATAAGAATGCAAATTGGTACAGTGGGTAGAGAAAAGCATCTTGGTTCTGCTTTTTTAAGTTATTGAGCAATGATGTTTTTCTTAATGCTAGCCCAGAACTGTCTACATAGCCCTTTATTACTGTGTTGAAAAGCTGAGGGTAATAGCAAAGTCTTCATGTCAGTGAATAGAACCATGATATCACAAAAAAAAAAAAAATCATAAATTATATGTGTTCAACATAGGAATTTAAAGAGTGAGAGAGATGAAAAAAATACAGTAAAGGAAAACAACTTTACATTGCCAGTGGAGAATCATGAAGGTCAAGTGCTCTGGCTCTGCCTGCCTCTGCCTCTATGTGGTTATACACCAACATTTACAAAATGGTGTGAAATGAACTCTGAGTGAAAAATATTTTTTAAAAACTATTGATATTACTAGTGGAGTAAGCACCATTCTACTTCAGGAGGAATTGTATTTTTCTGCTAAAACTGGATGTATGACAAATAATAAGGTTATTATTATTATTTCGATTATTACATTTCTGTCTGGGGATCAACCTTGACATGCAAAGAATATCATTCAACAACTTTTTTGAAATAAATCGTATGCCTGCTGATGTCGTAACACCTTTTGTGTCCAACTACCTTGTGTGATCTGAGGGTTATGTCACAGTGCAGTGAAGGGTATATCTATCAAGGATTGCATGATCCAAAAGGCACTGAAAGCAATAGGATAGTTCACTTTCACTTCAGTCAGCCTTGGATCAGGTATAGGATGGTTATTGCTGCAGCCTGTGGATGCCAGCAAGGCTTCAGAATTGTGGGACTTGCATGTGCTGCCAGGCCATGTTGTGCTGAACTGGGACACAGTGGAAAGGAGATATCTCTTTATGCCAAGTCTATATGTTAGATGGTTCTAGGAGACAATATATGCATAAGGTCTTAGTCTGCTGCACTGAGGAGCAGTGCAAGCTGGTAGGATTAGCATTTTCACATTTTCTGTACACTTAATAAGGAGATAAACTGTAGTGTCGAGCATGAAGCACATAAGTACTTCTAACAGCAGCCCATTTCTATTTGCAAAAGGAAGATTCTTTTTGTAAGTGAGACTTTGCTGCTGCGTGAATCTGCCTTTTAAACTGTGTTCATAAATGCAAAATTATTGAAAATAATTCCCCACAAATGTATACTTAGGCTGAGTAATTATAATTTATATTTTAGTTCTGCAGTTTTACTTCTCAGAGAAGGTTTTTTTTTTTTCCAACAGAATCTAAAAACAATCTGCTCAGTGGTTACATGTAATTTTACAATATTTTTTAACTTGAGCACTCAGTGCTTTATTGTCTCTCTTTAATTATGCCATAGTCAACAGTGCTGCACATGGTCTTTATGGTATAATTGTCTGATCATTCCCAGAAAATACTGGAGATGTTTGTGCTGCAACCATATGCCAATATTTCCAAAGCTGGATGTCTGCAGTTAAAGCTTTAAATCCTTATTAAGGCTTATAGATAAATATGACCTAATTTTCATTCCCCTAGGTATTTCCTTTGATTCATGGCCAATTAAAGTCTTTGAAAAGCTAGAAAAATTTATGTAGAAGTAACAATAAGTATTTTAAAATTTAATTTCAGAGGCTTAGCTGTGTTACCATTCCCAATATTAACATGACCAACATTATAACAGTCTTTTGAAGGCAGGTCTACTTCTGTTAAAATCAGTGGGACCTGTGCCAGTGCCCAGTTGGGGGAGGATTTGGTATGTTAGAAGGGAAATGTTTAAATGTGAAAAATAAGGGCTCGAAAAATATGGTCCAATTGTGGTGTTCCAAGAATGCAGATAGATAATTTGGGGGGATTATGTGTTCATACTAGGGGAATAGATATTCATTAAACTTTTGTGTGACCCATTCTTTGGCAGGATGTCGATGTTTATGAATGAGTCTTCATTGTAATCCCATGTGTTAATATGCACTCTCCTGCAATTCAATCTGACAGCTACTCCAAATTCATAGATTGTCCTGCTAGAGGCTTCCAAGGTCATAGTCCTTCAAAGCACTGTTTGTCAAATTGCTCTGACACACCTCCTGCTGGCAAGCCTACTTTCAGGGTGTTAATATTCCATTACAGAGCCACAGGACCTTGAAAATTGATTGCAGGCCACAATAGAAATGTCAAAAAAGCTCAGGTAGATGAAGGTAACTGGTGATGATGACGGCAGGGAATCTGTTAGGAGAGGCAGAAAGTGTCTTCAGACGAAGCAGACATTGCCCAGACATTTCCAAAGTCACCCACAGGATGTTTAAAGAGCAATTAAAGTTTGTGGCACAATATGTAAACCATACATTTTTTCTAATATCTGAGGGAAAGCTCATGTTTGAAACCATGAGATGTAGAAGTGCCTGTTAGCACTAGCATTCCTACAGAATTGTACCTGGAGAGAAAATGTTTTCAGTGAGATAAAAGAATGTGCCAAAAACAAAATCTTTGGTTTTACAGTAACTAATGTTATCAGAAAAATAGTCCAGTATATCAGACTTGGTGTTAGTTTCATAACTACCTGTAGATGTAAACAATTAGGAATGTTTAAGTTAAAGAATTATGGATGTGCAAGCCAGATCAGAATCAGATCCTATCTTTTTAGCATTCAGATACAAAGGAATTCTGAAATTTTAAGTGGAATTGAGAAAGCTATTGCATATAGAAACAAAGACACATTTTGAACTTAAAGTTTGGCAAGTACTTATTTAATATGGGAATTCAAATGAATTTGGAAATATTCAGTCTGCATCTGTTTTCTGCATCTTAAAATTAAGGCTGGTAAACTAAATGTGGTCACATTGTCTCTTGTTTCTCTAAGATTCTCAAAAGAGGTGGTTTTCAGAATTTGAAATGCATGCTTGTTTTCAACAAGATCTAAAATGAGGCAAGTGAGATCAAAGCAGTAAAGTGAATATTTATGCAGCAAAACACATGTTTAAAAAGTGAATCATCAGCTAAAACACATAGAATTGCTTGTGGGTATATTTCATAGTAAAGACATAATCAATATGACAACCCAAGTTAGACCCTGTACTAACAATAACTTCAGAAGTGTCTTTGAACTTTGTTAGACTATAAAGCACATCATTTGACTTAGGCTGCTCTTCATTACATCAATACAAACAACACAAGAGCTTTAAATCTCATCAGCAGATTTCTAATTTTAGTCAAAAAAAAATTGCAAAAAGTTTTTTCTGCCTTTTCTTTTTTGTTATTTTTTTAAATAAGCCCAAAGTGTAACTGTGTTTCTTCAAAGATAAACTCCCTGACAATCCACGTCTCATTTTATTAATTTATCTTCCATAAGTTTTTCTCTCTGTCTTGTCTTTCACTATCTCTTTTCTACAACTCACCCCACAAACTTGGCATCACAGTTTCTTAGAATTAAATGCACACCTGCTGAACTTCTAGGTAAGGAAAGTAACTTTGTACGAGAAAATGTCAGGAAAGTCAGAATCTGAAATTTATTAACCAAGATATGGCAAATGTAAATGTCAGCTTGTGTAACTCTGGGTACTTGAGGTTAGAATAGATTTTTCAGCTGTCTGGGCAATGAAAAGTGAACTTTTATTTCAATGACAATGAAATAGCACTGTACCTGATATGAGAAAGTGCTGTAGCTAGAGGGCATATTTCAAGCAAATTGATTTCTACTTACCTGTGTCTCAAAGTTTTCACATTAAAATTAAAGTTAGTATATGCAAAACACAAAAATGCATATTTTCAATGATTATCCTTCATACTTCACTTATTTGAACAAATAAAGATGAAGAGCTATATATTAGCATGTGATCATATTAAATATATTCTTAAATCTTTTCTGTAAACTCTTGAATACTTCTGACTGAAAACTTCAGAACAAGTCAGACTCAGGAGAACTTATGGACATCAGTAGAGAGGAAAGAAGCAATCAAAAAGTAACTTATCTCTCCAACCAGCACAGAGAGAAACACAAGTATTAAAAGTGAATTCTCAATATTTTAGTTTAAAAACATCCTGCTGCTTTAGCACAAGAGAAAAAAACCAACCACAAACCACAAAAATCCTCCACAAAAAACCAACCCAAACACAGTCTTAAAGCACAATGTAATGTCTATCAGTACTCTATTTGCTGGTCTAAGTTCATTGTGTGGAGCACCATCTCCATTTACAGAGGAAAAAGGTTCCTTCACAGATAAACATCTCATTTTTGTGGTCATTTCAGTGAGTGTCATAACAGGTTTTGATTACAGAAACATTAGTCTTTACTCCCATGAAATGTAAAATCATGTTATGATAGAACAATATAAACTCAGCTGACTGCTCAGAGTTGAATTTCAAATCAATGGAATTACTGTAGGCAAATTTAAAAAAAGTCCAGCCAAAAAACAATTGCAACAATAAATGTGGTAACTATTTTTCCCTCTCACCTCATATATTACATTTGGTAAACAATAGAGCTGATAACTTCATATCCTTGCCCACCTACTCCCTTGTCTCTCATGCATGAGTACATGCACTCCATTACTACTTTGCAAATGCACAGTAGAGTTCTCATAGAAAAGACTTTTTCTTTCACAGCTGTATTTACTATTTATTGAAAGTAGAATGATATGAAAAAATATTCAAAATATGATACCTCTCAAATAAATTAAAAATATATCAGGTTGTGTGCGCTGCTTTCCTGGTTACTGTCCTTCAATCACTGCTTTGCACTTCATCATTGCAGTAATGGCAATGATACTGCATTAGTTGTTAGCCCTTTACTTGGTCATTTACTCACTTTTTATTGCTACTGCCATAATTCTATTTCCACAAAGAGGAACAGTGAAACTAGGAGTGTAGTACTCACTGAAAGATAAAATAGGTATTGCAAACATATTTTCTCTTAGCAGAGCTGTGCACTGCAGTTATAACAATACAAAGGAGACCAGCATACAGAGAGCTCCCACCTCTTTCTGCTGAGACATGTGCACAGATGCACAGAAAAAACAGCTTTGAAATGAACATTATAGTAAATGTGGTGATATTTTTTAAAAGTTCACTTCCTCTGTCAAGAGAGTAAGTATAGCTTTCAATACAATTTTACTGCTCAATAAAGAAGCTTTTCTGTTGTGTAATAATTACGTGTGTTCTCAATACTAGATCACAGAGAATAGCTCAAACTCCTCAGAACTGCTTTAGGGTAAACAGATAGATCTTAAGATAACTGAAGTTATATGTGCTTCAGAATGATCAGTAATGCATTAAAAATAATTTGTTTGTTACAAGACAAATCCTATATCAGATAATTTAAAATAAATTTCTAAGAAAATTTGTATCTATGACCTACATATAGATGTCTCCAAAATAAGATGGATGATGGCAAGTACAAACAAACATGTACTTTAAGTCAAAGAGTACATATAATAAACATTTCATTTTCAATAGACATTCACTAAAAAATTCTCACAATTAGTTGACTAATATTGTTTTGTGTCTTTGTAAGCCAAGGCAATTACTGTAAGAAATAAGAAATAAGAATCTATAATAAAATAAATCCTACAGTGCTCATAGTAAATATAGAAGTGTATAGTGATAAAATGCTGTAGAATTTTCTGGTTAATAGCAATGAAAATGCTACTTATGTATTTCAAATGGCCAGGCTTAACACTGTAAGTTGGTAGACTTTTTGATGATTACTATTTATTTTTTTTTTAAATAAAGACATAGCTTTTACTTGATTGTGAAAACTCTGCCACATTTTTACTTCTCATTTGACTCCTCTATTATGTTCTGCAAGATGTGGGGAAAAAAAAAAAGGAATGGAGGCGTGAAACAATAATTTCAAAGCCAGTTAATAGCTTGTAATTCATTCCACTTTACTTCCTAGACTGGCATCATAGCTGAGACTAAATGGTATCACTTTTCTACATCCAGTTAGGTACATGGTTAAGAATTAGAATCAGAATGGAGTTGGACTGAAGGCAAGTTAGCAATTGAGATGTCTAAAATGAACATTGTAACCCAAATCCACTCTCATCAATGACTATGTTTGAAGTAATTGACTAAGTGT
This sequence comes from Molothrus aeneus, assembly GCF_037042795.1. NCBI lineage: Eukaryota > Metazoa > Chordata > Aves > Passeriformes > Icteridae > Molothrus > Molothrus aeneus. Next base: position 138,448,052 of record NC_089646.1, on the reverse strand, counting down.
CAGAAGTACAGACAACTCTTTATTCCCCTTCTTGTAGATTTTCCCCCATACAATAAAAAATCCAATTATTTTTAGATAATTCATATTTTCTTCTCTAGACCAGACAGTATGTGATTTTTCAGCTTAGTGTCTTCTGCACTTATGTAGAAGGAAAATATTCTGGGCTCCTGCACTTAGGAGTTTCTTCTGTGATGTATATCCTTTTGATGAGATACACAAACAGAATTGTATCAGGGACCACCATCTCCAGAGTAAAATATCCCAGGATTTACACTTCTGACAATGTAAAGGGCTTGATCAGTTTTACATCATTTGTTTTCTTTGCTGCACAAATTTTTCAGGAATTTTCATTTTTTCAGAATATGCTTCACATATTTAAAATTTACTTGTTAAGTAGATCAGTCTTTCAGAAAATAAAAAAAAAATTCTAGTGGTTTTCGTAGAATCTGTTAAACTGAGAAGGATGCTGATCCTCAATGCCTGATTTAAAAACATGCTTTAGACCTGTGACAATTATTTAAAAGGAGGATTACAACACTATCACCGTATTGCTAAAACCGGCTGTCATTCCATGTGGAGTCTGTCACAGTACTGAAATGCCAAGGAACAGCTCAGCCCCCACAGTGGTGTTAAACAAAAGTGCACCTCATTCCCTCACCTTTACAAGGCTGAGGTGCAGGTTGCCAAGCTGTTAAGATAGCAAGTTTAAATATAGGCAACTCCATTCTACCTACATTCTATTTTTGATATTGAAGACTTCTGTCAGATTGAGCTCTAGGTTTCTGGTGGAACTGAGATTACATTAACTGCACACCTTTCAATCTTAATTAGGGTTCATGCCTGAAGAGAGTACCTGCCTATATTTCAATTAAAGCTCAAAAAATAGAAATAGCTTCTAACATGGGGAAAATAAAAATAAGAAAAATAAGAAAAAAAGAGGAACGTTCTGAAGCTTTTAGTCAGAGGAAAAACTGGAGGCTGATTTAAGATGCTAAGGAGACGGAGGGCAACAAGCCAAAACCAAACTTGTCAAATCAATTTTATGACTGGTCTTTTCTGAGAAAGTGTTGTCTTCAGATGCACTTTATTTTTGAGCATTCTGACAATAAAATTACACGAGGAAGTGCTTCCTTCCCAAAACTTATTTGTAAAATTATTATTGTCTACACAAATATCTCACATCCATCAGATTATTGTCTACTTATTAAGATTCTGCAAGCAATTAATAAACAGGAAGTTTGCAAAAAAAAATTGTATAAAATGATTTGAGGTATCTATTAACACTGCTTATATAAGTAAGCTATTTTTAGGCATTATCTCTGGCACTGTTTTGCTTTACCTTAAATAAAAAACTCTAAAAAATAATAATAATAATATTACTTTTGTTGAATTTTTGAAAAGAAATAGTAAATAGTGATAGCAGATAAAATATATTTTTGAAATTATTTATTTTAATTTCAGTATAATCATATTCAAAATTTGAATGTAAAAATTAAAGATAAAAATATTATCACAACATACTTAGGGTTTATGGAACTTGATTGCTGAACAAAATATCTTTTTTATTCCTATGAAAAAGCTTTTTTTTCCCCACATTCATAGTCAACAACAAAATGTTTAATTCTAGAATTGAATTTAAATTATATTTTAAATTTTGATTTTATGTTCAAATTAGATAATTTCACTTAAATTGGGTCATTGTATTTTGTGATGCACTTTTAATATAAAACATTACAGTCTTGCTTTTTTTCCCATTCACAAAATGTTAAATTAACTAGAAAATAATAACTTCTAAGAGGAGAAAAAAGAAAAGTTCAGTTCAGTAAGATCAGATGTGTACTTACAGAAGGCAGGAGAAGAAGTAAGGTATGCTCTAAAAAATGTTTAAAATACTGAAATTGTGCTGCCATTTAGCACATAGATTATAAACTAAACCAAATGTAGTCTTCTAATAATTTGGGATTAGGCAGTATTGCTGGTTACTAACTCAAAAAATTGTTTCTGCAATTTCTGTGTATAGAAATCAATGGAAAGGAGAAAATGAAATGTTCCAAATATCAGCAGTTTCAGTTAAACTAGTTAAACTTAACTAATTTGACAGCTGAAACCTCTGTAATATATTAGGTATAGATAGTCATTATATGTGAAGGAAATCTTGAGGAGTGGAATCAGAAACCTGGACACAGAGGAAGGAAAGTGAGAAAACATATGCTCCTGAATAAGAAATGAGGTAACATAGTTGTCACTTAATACATTTTCAGGACTTTTTCTAAAGGAAAAATGGGAATTATAGTTTCCTGCCTTGTGCTGTGTATAAAATACCCACTGTGTATGCGAATGGACAAATGGTTGAAACTGCACTGAAAACCTTTGACATGATGCAGAAGACCGCTAACTAAAAATCTCGAGTTCATTCCAAAGAATATTCCAGAATAACCATAAAGAATCAGCATGAAACTTTCCAGGAAGATCATAAGTGTTCAAATTCGTGAAACTATTTTATATCCCAGCAGTTTTAACTCCAGTGCTGACATAAAGACAGTGACCTTGGAAGCTAATTTCTGAAAGCAGTGACTTTTTGAGATTGAAAATAACAAAAAAAAAAATTAAATTTACAGACTTAATTATCTCAGTCTAATCACACCCAACACAATTCACACGTGATTTCCTTTAATCAACAGCTATGTTATACACCATATGAGAAGACTTCTTTGCTCCATTTCCTGCCCTACATTCTAAAGGGAAGTAAAAATTTTGTTTTATAGATCTTAGGGGATCTAAAACAGGTTTAGAGGTGTTGCACGCATAGTTAATTTGCTCTGAGCAGATCTAGCTTGTTTGAGAGCTCAGCAGCTTTCCTGAAGAATCCTTTCTCAGCACAAAGCTTGTAAAGACTCCTATGGTATGTGTACCCAGCACAGCAATCACAGCAATCCAAAAATTACATGTGTGTAAGGTGGGCACTGGTTCAGGTGGGCAGGTGTGTACTGATTTGCTGCAGTGGCACTTTTTAGTGTTGTAGTGACTGGCTTTTCACCATTTGGCTGTCTGGGATGCACAGAATTATATATTTTTTCTTGCATGTCATGTAATTACTTTTTTCCCCCCATTTTCCACTGCTCTATAGATATAGCAACAGCAAAAAAATAATTATATTTAATTTGATTATTTTAAAAAAGCAAAATTAAGAAATTAATACATAAATCTGGAAACCTTCCAAATAATAATGTATGTTGGAATGGAACTTTCTGAGCCCTCTAAGTTTTAAGTGAAAAAAGGCCATAACTAAATGGATTTTAATTTCTCCATTGTGGATTAAACCCAAGTCATAAAATGTCACCAAAGACTACAAATATGCTCACTCACAGCATTTGTTACTAGCAGTACTAAAGTAATTTTATCATGTTTCTCACTTAGGAAAACAGCTGACACTCAGCTTGGCTGAGGGAATTGGTATTTTCTTGGATTTACTTCAAGTGATCTTTCCATTATATGACAGCTGATTCGTCACAGATGAATCCCAGACACATACCTGAAATACAACTCAAATTGAAATTATTGTTATATTTGCCTTTTTTTTTTCCAGACTTGAGATAAATTTGCAGCTTTTATTTGAAATGTGAGGGTATTAATGATATTACATTATTTGTAGCATTTTATAATTAATGCACTTTCAATTTATTTTTTTTTCACCATTATTAGACACAGCTGAAACTGCCTCTTCCTACTTCCATTTGCTCTTTTCCTGGTTTTGGCACTGCATTTTTACCAACTCTGAAGAGTTGCTCCAGCTGTAGCTTTTGTTGAAATGTATGAGCTGAAGATAATTGCCATTTTTTATATAGTTTTGTTGCTACTCCGTCTTGCCAAAATTTGCACACATTGCCTGTTATACATAGAACCCTTTTATCCAGCCTAGAAGACAAACAACCTTGCCTATGGGTTTTAATACTCTGAGCAAAGGGGATATCTTGAGATTCACTCTGATTTCTAAGATTCTTCTTAGGTACATATCAGTCCAGCTTCTTTTTAAATAACATAATGGAGAGTGGAGGTGTGGATGTTTCTACAGAAATGCCCCCACCATGGACTTCTGCTTCCATTTTTTCTTACACTGGCTTTACCATTGTGCTGTTTCAGAAAGAACCAGCCAAATGTTGGAGCTTGTGGCGCCAAGGGTTTATCTGTGGCGAACTCTCAGAGAAGATTAAACCTTTTGATATCAATTATCCAAGATTTACCAGAGAACACAAGAATTCTTTCTGAAAAGAAAAAATGGGCTTCTAAAATTCATTTGGAAGCATGTAAACAAACGAGAAAATTCAAAGCAAAACTCTTCAAACACTACTGAATCCCTGCTGATAGCAAGTAAAGTATATCAAAAGCTAATGCAATCCTCTTTCACTACTCCTCTGGGAAAAAAAGTTTTCAAAAGCTTAGTTTGAGTCAAAATGTCCAGTTCAATGGTTCATGACCTTTTTAACAAATCTGGACGGAGTTTTGGTTTTATATTGGTAGAGTTAAAAACTTCATTTTTTGAGTGTGTAGTTTAATCCTCATGACCTCCATATTTTGATCATTTTGCAACCTTCTTTCTTTTTGGTTTCTACTCCTGTGGAGTATTTAGGGTCATCTTTGTACGAAATTTTCTACATAGCCTTTTCTACCTTTTGAATTTCTATTTATTGAACCTGTTACAACAGTTCATAGCTGAGATATTCCAGAAAATGTCTGTTCAATGTCCATGTAGACAACTACCCAGCAGCAAAGCAAAATATCCCAAAAATTAGTATTCAGCTAGTATGCAGCTCAGAATTACTGCATTTTGCATTTACCACTGCAAAATGTCCAGAATCCCATGCATCCAAGACCACAAATCTTAAATAAACTATTTTAAATTTTTTTAATTTATTTATACTCTTTGGTATAAATCTGCAACAAGCTGAGCATAGCTACTTGTACCAGTGAAGTGTATTTTGTGCTGATGAGTAATCAGCTCTATTTTGTCGATGCAGATTTTAACACCTGCTTATCTCACTCTCCAAAATTGAGTCTTTTAGAAACTACCAAATTTTGCAACACAAGAGAGGCAAGGTTGTTGCAACTTAATAACCTTATGTTCAGCCAGCAGTGAGGCTGAGCCTGTATTTTAAATAGGTATACTCTCTCCTTCCGTGTGTAAATTTGTGCATGGTTCAATATATATAGATAAATACAGATATAAACCATACCATACTAACTAACAAATACAACAATACCTATTTTAAATAGGTATACTCTCTCCTTCCGTATGTAAATTTGTGCATGGTTCAATATATATAGATAAATACAGATATAAACCATACCATACTAACTCAAATACAACAAGCAGGAATAGCCTGATCTTGTTTCCCTCCTGGCTGATCAAGGAAAAATATCAATGGAAATTATACACGTATATAAACAGCAGTTGCCTCTGGATTCTAGGATAGTGCATGGCCAGCACATCAACACATGAACCCCTAAATGGTGACACAGACCCACTCCAGTTGTTGATACCCAGAAATAAACACAAAGCCCTGGGCACATGGATGCAGAGACATGTGACCCCTTAATTTCCTCCAGTAACAAACCTTAGACAGTCTATTTAGTAGCTGTCCCATGGGTCCCCACATTTCTCCATTTGCCTCATGCCCAAACATGCCCTCTTCATGAGTGGAACTCACAAGTTGGTGGTTTAGATCTCTGGCCTTGCTCACAGCCCTCCCTGAGATCCCCTGACCTCAGTAGCTAGATCAGACCAGCTGTCACTCCAGTCAGTTTCAACATCCCTGAACTCTCCTGTATGTCAGTAAAGTTATGGCACTCCTGATACCTGATTCCCATCCTTTTTATTCCACTCATTATCTAGTCCACCCTGAAGTTCTCTAGGAAATTGCAGGCACCTACATGCACACACATTACAGTGTGCAGATGTTCCTGTCTCTTCTGCTTCTAGCACCACAGACACAAGGACCCTCTGACACTCCAGCTGCTGCACTCAGACTTCCACATGTGCACATGCATGCCCAACAGAGCCCTCACTCAGGAAAGCAGATAGAAAGGCAGTTTATTTGGAATAGAGAATTGACCTCATTGACCAGGAACAGGTCAGGTCTAGACAAGCAAAATCCTCTTCTTACAAAAGACCAGCTCATTTTATGTCCTTCTCCTTCTATTTTCTTACTTTTCTAACCACCTTGATTCCTCCCTGCCCCACCTTTTGCTCCTGTCCTAAACATTTTATTATCTTGTGCAGTCCCACAACACTCCTTCTTGGCACAGTGAGTGCCATCTCCCAGAACAGGCTGTGGACTCACAGTGCTGCGACTCACCAAGCCCACAGGGCTCATAATGCTTTCCTGGGATAGCCCCAGAGGACAAGGGGACAGGGGCTCATGTCTCTGACTCAGGATAAAGAGATTCCTCTAGGCAAAATGAGCCCATGTAAGCTAACAGAAACGCCTGGGGGGAACTTGTTGTGAATCTCCTGGTTAGATGGAAAATAATATATATTAGTTAAATTGTACGATCACTTCATTTCCTCTTTGTAGAGAAACCCATGAGCAGACTGAAGATAAAGCTCCTATAATGATGGTGACTTCCATAGACTCATTACCTTTACTAGTAGTAAAAAAAAGATTTTTTTAGAAGAATGGCTACAACAGCATAGGTTGAGCATTGGCTGAGAAACTCAACCAAAATTACTTAGTTTCTATGAACAATTTTTGAAAATTAACCTAAGTTATATAACAATATTTTTGAGCCCTTCATAAGTTGATAAATGACTATAGGTCTGCATTAAACAGATTATACACAAAGAAAACCAGATTTCTATGATGTATTCAAATGTTTTACTTTTGTACAGATTCTTAGTCAAAGAGGATAATTGAAATTAATTGAATAGAATTTACTTCTTTCTGTCCATGCCTTACTGGACAGAAACCACTGTGAAACATCTTAATTTTATTACACTTTTGATAGATAACATTCTGAAAGGTGGAGTAAAATAAAACCTTCAAAGATATATTTTATCAAGTCAGTTCATAAAACTTACTCAAAAATGAGTAACAGATTTCTCTTAAATTGCGAAACATAACAGGATATGGTCTCTCAGAATTATTCCATTCAGTGAAGATTTTGTGGAAAAAAATTGGTAACAAATAATGAAAAGCAGATTAAATTATTGTGCAATGATATTGATCAGAAAAATATCTTATACTATAGTGGGTATGAATATGTTTTAAAATTGAAGTAATTACAGAAAAAAAATTTCCTGGGACATATTAAGACAAGTGTTGCATGTAAGAGTCTGTGAATAAATGTTCAATGTCTTTGGTATCAATGGGTTTTGCGCCTTAGTTTAAAAAAAAGACAGATAATTGGGTTGTGATGCCAAGTAGACTTACAAAAGTGGTAAAAAGTGGTAAAAAGTGGTAAAAATAAGATTTCTACAAAACCAAACTGATGAAGTTGTTTAGGCTGGAGAACATGAGGACATAGGAAGCGTGTTAGCATTCAAAATGGAAACTTTGTTTAAGAGTGTCTTCTGCTCAGTGTTTACTCAGAGGAGCACAAGAATCAAGTAGCAGAAAGGGAAATTTAAATCATGTGTTAGAGATAAAAACCAACAAGGTTTTTTCCAATACAGGATTTCTGACTGACAATATCTCTCTAGCCATTTTTTATTCCTAAGGCAGTGTGTTTGCAATTTGATTCAATAGATATGCACTCATTCAATAAATGCTAGAAACATCAAAAGCAAAAATAAGTCATAATCTGATATTAAAATAATTTTTGATGATAAAGCAAGTTTTACACATGTCTGCCTTCAACTTTTACTTCTAGTACAGGTGATTTAATTGTGGGCTTTAAAACTCCCTCATAACTCCCTTAAATTAAAAAATGAAAGGCTTGGAATTATCTGGTCTAGACATTTTAGAACATGGGACCAAATAGTGACTTTGCTTCTTTAAGATCAATTTTTCAAGAATGAACTCTTAATGCTTTCTCTGGTATCTCTGGTGATTTATGTATTACTTTCCTTGGGCACCAGAGAAACCAAGAACAAAAGAAACCAAGTGCAAAAGTTACACTAAGGTAAATATTACATGTAGCATTTTCATGGGCCTGAGCAAACAAATCTCAACATGGTATATTCCTTGATTTTCTGAGAGCAGTTCACACACATTTCAGACATGTTCTTCATTCAGGAGCAGCATTTCAGTAATTCAAGATTTTATGTTAGAATTTGTATTAGTTATTAGAAAACAGGATATTTTAAATATATATATATATATTTATATCTCTATATATATGCTTAGAAGTTCACACAAACTTCATTAGTTTAATAAGTCTAATTGTATAATTTCTAGCTTTCAAATGAATTACAACAGTACAAATCAATTTGCTAAATATTAACACGCTTAAACTCAGTTCTAGTTATTGGGAAGTATTTGGGGTAACAATTGTAAGAAAAAGTTTAAAAGCAAAATTTTATTGTTCATGACAGAAAATAAGGTATTCAAAACTTGTGTTAGAATATGCATAATTGTTTGCTAAGCATTTTTATTCCATTTTTTTTCCACTGCTGATCCATTAGTAAAACATATTGTATACATTTGGTTTGACCTTGTTCCACATTCTTTTGTCTTTTAACAGCAGAGCAGACATTTCAGTTATAGTGAACAAAATGAAAAAAAAAACAAAAACCAGCCAACCAATCATTTTGAAGGCTGAAAATAATATTTTTGCTTATTTGTCTCTTTTTCAGTTTTGCCTTTTTTTGTATCTCAAGAAGCAGACTTGCTGAGTCAAAGAAAGCTCCATGCCATGTTTCATAAATAATTCCTGTTCCTGAGGATAACCAGAGAAGTGAAAATTACTCCAGTCTCCAATATCCACTCTCACAGCAGTGTCTATGACTCCTAAGGTTCTCAGTCTTGCTGAGGGATTTTTTATGCATGGCTCTCTCTAGCACAATATTTTAGCATAGAAAGACTTCTGATACTGTGGGATTTTAGCATCACTCCTATAAAATGCAGAAGTGCTGCTGTTCTGTAACATAGCACGGGGAACTGAAGCACAAAGAAGCTGTTTCACCTCAGATCAGTGCCTGATCTGGAAGCTGGGATTTAGGAGGAGATGCTAAGGATGCAAAATGTTGCAAAACTCAGGCTTGCAAAGGTATGTGGCTCAAGATCCTTGTGTTCCTCATTTAACAGAAGAAGTCAGCCATGATCCAGAATCTTTAGGCCTTCATTTCCTTCCCCAGAATTAGCTCACAAAGTCCAAACTGGAGTAAAAATGTAAATTGCCTTGATGACAGATGGAGAATCAGACTGATTAAGAGCCTGAGAAATATTGACAGTATGGAGACAGTTTGTTGTACAGCCAGCCTGTGCCATAACCACCAAATCCATTTGATAAAATAAAAAATTTTATGAAGAAAGTCTTTTCAGCCTGGGAGAAGTCATTGATCCTAGTATGGTATTCAAGACAAGCAGTGACATGTCTGAATTAAACTGTTCCTGAATTTGAATTTCACTCCTTAGAATAGGTGAAATTCTTGGCTATCCTCGTTCAACAGTAGTTTTATTCTTGAGGTAAATGGAGAATAAATCTTTCACTTGTCACTATACCTTGTCTTTTGTCCCTCCAATAACAGCTCCTTCATTTTTTGTCTATGATAAAAGCAAGGGTTTGTATACACATCAGGTTTAATAAAGAAAAGGGGTTGCATTATCCCATGCTTCTCAATGATTTCTATTCTTGAATCAACTAAGTCTTTTTCTGAAGAATGAAAGAACATTATTGGGGATATTTAATAACATCTTGGAAGAGAGTGAATAGAAAAATGCAACGGACATGAGGATGGGGACAATTTTTAATGGTGTTAGGCAAACACTTCAAGTTTTGGTTTTTTCCATATAATTGTAAACCTAACCTTTCCTATAAGCTGATAATACGACTACTGTGTATCAACAAACTTTGACTAGAATGTATTTCTCTCTTTTCTTAAGTCTTAAACTATAATAGGTACATCTGTTCAGCAAAAAAGCTTTGACATGAATGCTGCAAAACTTGCAGGCATATGAAATTTATTTTTATGATATTTGGAGAATCTATAGTTATTAATGAACTATTAAACCTATTAATAGCTGGGGGGAAATTTCTAGGAAAATGTATTTCTACTTAATATTTTGAAAGGGAAAGTAGTGGTTATTTTACAGGATTATTGACACTGCAATGAGTAATATTCACAGATTAAAACCTCACTGTGAAGGCTACTGTACAGTTTATACCAAGGCCATACACTGAACTGTTGATTAAAGTGAGTTGGGTTTCTTAAAATGTTTTTATCTTTTTTCAAAGACACTTGCCACTGAAAAACCTCTTGTATAAAAATATAAGTAGAACATTCAGCATTTATTCTTAGCTTGTTTTACATTTCTTTTGGGACTGATAATTATCAGCAGGACATCATAAAATTTATAAATTTTTACCCAAAATCCTGGTTTTGATATAGGGTATGAAGTTTTAAAAAATAATGTATGCTAACTTAAGTTTCAATTAATTCCAAATTATCTTTCCAGAATGAGTTATAATATTGACCTGTGCTGCATCATATGACAGAAACTGAGCTGAGAGGAAGTACCTTGGTGGATAGAAGCAGGGCATTTTGTTTGGTTTTGTTTGTTTGGTTGGTTTTTGAAGGGCTAAAGAAACATCCTGGGATTCAAGCCAAAAAATAAAAAGAACTAGTTGACAAAAACAAAATTCAAATAGTCCAATTAAATTAAAAAGATCTTGATTATAGTATTCCATCTGTGTTGATTTCACTGTGAGGTCTATATGTATTTTTGTAAAGGCACTTGCCAGGGAGATAATCAATTTAAGCTGCTCAATCATAAGAAAACTACTATATATTTCTACTCATACTTCCTTCAAACATGACACACATTCTTCACTGGAGTCATGCTGCTGATTATAGCCCGAAACCACTTTTAAATTAAGGTTTATTGGATCAAGGTTGTGGGCTTTCTGTTGTTGCTGTTTCTGTTTTTGGTTTATTGTTTTTTGTTGGTTTTTTATTCCAGAGGAAGTTCACAAGGCTTTGGAAGTGTGTCATTGCTTTGGAAAATCGGTTTGTTGAAAACATATCTCTTCTTGATAAGAATCTGGATTATTGTCATACAGGGGTTTTTACACATTTTTATGGTTTTTGCTACATTCTCAGCTGGGGGCAAAATTTTTGTTGATCTGAATACTGAAATATAATATGCATAAGACCTTAAGAACCTGATATTTAAATATATTAATTTCCTCCAAAATATAATTTTTGAATGGCAAGAGTAAGCAATCTTCTCAAACTTATGCAGATTAAGAGTCTCCTAAACTCTAGCAATTTAAACTGGTACTCTTACTTATTAAGATTTTCTTGAAGTACAGATTAAAACAGAAACATAGAACACACTCTTTACATTAGCTAAGCATTGCAGTTACCATGATCGAAGTGCCTTACAATCTAGTAATACTTAAAAAGAATTTATATTAAATATTAAATCCAAAGATTATGGGTCTGAAAAACATTACTTGTTGGGGGAAGAAAAAGAAAACAAAGCATTGTCATATAATTTCAAATTTAGGATTGGCTTGCTGCAAACAAACCAAACTGAGCATTTGATGTAAATGGAACAAGTCAGATGTCTCAAATATAAAATCAGCCTTGTCATTTAACATGAAATACACTTTACAGAACTAACTGAGCTCCCTTATACTAACCTATGATTAAAATACCCAGAATGGGATGGTCAGAATTTAAAACTGGTGAGGATTTATAGGTATGGGAGGATAAATATTTTCCAAGTATCTCAGATATTCAGATCTCTGAAAATTCTCTAGAGCTGTCTTTAAGTATTTATACTTTAGTCAGAATCTCATTTATAGTTCTAAAAAGAATGTCTACATTTGATAAGTTATGACTTTTTTTGTCATAAACATGGGTTTAGAAGCAGTACTTGCATAAACAGTCTACCACAGAAGTAGAAGTGTTGGTTAGACACAGGAAAGATGCCCTTTGAAATTAAGCAGAAGAGAGACTTGAAGTGGGAAAACACCTTACTTTGTATATCTAATGGAAAAATGTACTTACATTTTTGCATTGGTTTATTTTATATACATTATACCAATCATTTTAGCAAATGGTATGAGTCTGGGAATAAACCTTTATAAATATACTTCTTATTATTTTTTAAAGTCATTGAAAATCCCAAATATTCACAGAAATTTATTTAAAATTACAATTTATACTGAAGTTCTACACAATACCCCTCTGGGAAACTGATTGAAATTCCAAGACTCATAGAATATCCTGAGTTGGAAGGGACCCATGAGGATCATCCAAGTCCAACTCCTGGTCCTGCACAGGACACCTCAAGAGTCACACCATGCACCTGGCAACGTTGTCCAAATGCTCCTTGAGCTCTGTCAAGCTTGGTGCTGTGGCCACTTCCCTGGGGAGCTGTTCCAGGGCCCAACCACCCTCTGGGTGAAGAACTTTTTTCTAATATCCGACTTATTCTCTCCTGACACAACTTCAGGCCATCCTCCTGTCACTGAACAGTGCAGTGTCTGCCCCTCTGCTTGCCCTCATGATAAACCCCTAGACAGAAATGAGCCTCCTCTTCTCTAGGGTGAACAGACCAAGTAACCTCAGTCAAATCCCCTCTAGACCTTTCACTGTCTTTGTTGCCCTCCTTTGGATGGAATGTCCTGTAATAGCTTCATAACCTCTTGATATTGCTGTGCCCAAAAATGCACACAGGACTCGAGTTGAGGTCCAGGATATGGTTGGCACCCTGGCATCTAGCGAAATTCCTGATCCACTACAATCATCTCTGAACATTGGTATCACATATCTTGCATTAAGTACCTATAAAAAGAAAATGCTCTGCTAAGTATCAAAACAGTGAAGAAAACTTTATAAAATATTAAACACAAAATACTAAATGTTTTTAAATGTTATTAAATATAAATATTGATGAATATAGAAGTAAATTATTTTAATTCTTTATACTAAATGAAATGAATTATTAATATTGTAAATATATTTATTATAAAAATATCTGAATAAAACCCCAAACATGAACATAGAGAAAAAAAAAAAGAAAATTTGTTCACTTCTGTTGAAAACAAAAACCTGTAATGGTAGCCCATTAAATTAATTTATTTTTGGATTACTATAAAGTGTGGATGGAACATCAATCAGGCTGAGGTACTCATCAACTTTTCTTCTTTTGCCTTCACCACCAAATACTCCAGCCACACTTCCCCAGTGATAGAAGGCAGGGCAATGAAGGACTCTGGCTGTAGAGGACAATGAGGTTCAAGGCCATCTGTCTCAGTTTTGAAAGACAGGAGTCTGCTAAGGAAGGCAGGAGCCTCCCTTGAAATGGAGAATGTAAACCCCCCCCACCCCTCCGAATTGCTATAAATTTTAAATTAAGGGGCTCTCAGGCAAAAATATGGGAGCAGGAAATAACAGTTCTTTAATAGGGAAAAGAAAAACAAATAAAGGATAAAATAAAATAATGCAGTACACTAGAACAACACTGACAGAGTGAGAACTGAACCTGACACCCTGTGGGTCAGGGTGCTGGTGGAAATGTGGCTGTAGTCCTCCTGAAGTATCAGGTGTGGTTCTGTTGGAGCAAGGGGGATCTGTAGAGAAGGATGTATTCTTCTTCTGAAGATCCAGTGGAAGGAGAGGCAGCTGCTGTTTCTCTGGGGAATCCCATGGAGGAAGCCGTGCCGGTGTCTCAAAAACCTCTGGATTATATCTGGGTAGCAATGCTTGGCTCCTCCCTCTGGGAGGAGCATCTCCCAATGGGATGTTATAGTTCTTATCAGTCATGCAGTGACGTTCAATAGTCTGTTATCAGCAGATGTCCCCTCCCCTGGGAAGTGTCAATGTGGTCACTCAAAGAGAGATAAAGCAAACTGCCCACTTGACAAAGGTAATCTGCCATACAGATGGTAATGGAAAACAACTTGCATTGCAATCTTCAACACCATCTAAGGAACCTGAAGGTGCACAAATCCATGGGACCTAATGATATGCATCCTTGGGTCCTGAGGGAACTGGGGTAGAAAGGGGCTGTACCACAATCAATCATTTTTTAGAAATCATGGCAGTTCACTGAAGTTCCCACTGATTGGAAAAGGGGAAGCCTAACTCAGGAAGGACATCAGTCTTTTGGAGTGAGTCCAGAGGAAGGACATGAAGATGATCAGAGGGCTGGAGCACCTCCAGTTGGCTTTTTCAGCCTGGAGAAAGGGAGGCTCTGGGGACACCTTATAGCACATTTCAGTGCCTAAAGGGGGCCTGCAGGAGGGCTGGAGAGGGACTTTTGACAGGGACATGGAGTGATGGGATAGAGGGGAATGGCTCCAAAGTGAGAGACGATGGGTTTAGATTAAATTTTAAGAAGAGCTTCTTTACTGAGGCACAGGAATAGGTTGCCCAAAAATGTTGTCATTGCTCCATCCATCTAATGTTCACAGCCAGGTTGGGTGGGGCTCTGAGTAACCTGATTTAGTGGTGGTATCCTTGCTCATGGCAGAGGGGCTGGAACTAAGTGATCTTTAAGGTCCTTTCCAACCCAAACCATTCTATGATTCAAGGATGCAAGGTGTGGTTTTTTCTCTTTAAAAAGTAAACTGACTGACATATTTTTTAAGGTTAAAAATTGTGTCAACAATTCTTTTCATAAATATTTTATGCAGGAAATATGAATTTGGTTTTTTTTCTTATCTACAAAATCGCTTTGAAAATTACCAAATTTGCTAGGTCTGCAATGATAAAGGCCTATGGAGATCATCATCACAGAAGCACCATGGAAACTGTGTCATGATATCAAGGTTAAGAAATATTGTTTTTATTGTTTGGTCCTAGAGTTTATAGTAAGTGGTCAAAAACATGAGAAAATTTGATAGTATTTTTTATGAAATAAGCACTTGTTGAAAAATTGGGGTTTTTTGAGTAAAATCAGCAAGATAGCAAGAAAGATGGAGCATGGTGATAAAGGAGTTTCACTAATGTTTGTACATCTGTATCTGTGGAAAAATATATCAAAAGTTAAGAAGATAAAAGATAGTGATTTTTTGAGTGATTTTCTGTGCCAGAAATATTTTATTTTCCCTCTGTCACTATTGTTGACATTTGCTTTTGAATAAAAATGTTCTTTCTCTCTCCACTTTAATGTTATTCTTTATTCTTCAGCAAAATCAAAACACTGTGTTTATGACATAGTAGTATACTGCTTGAAAATAAGTGAACTGTCAAAATGTCAACATGATGAATTCATTGTAGGATCACAGAGAAAGATCATGTGGGTGTGTGAGGAAGAACAAAACCCTGATAATTAACAGAGAGGGTAGAGAAAATATTAAAACTTTTGAGAAGTTAATGGCCCTAATTTCAAGGAATGCAAATGCAAAGCATTCCCCACAGCATGAAGGGAAGTCTGCTTTGAAAAACATTTCTGATGCTCCACACAAGGCACTTGGAGCTCATCCAGAAGCAGAATCACTGCTCTGGGCTCTTGTACTGCTGCTTTTACTTTTGTTCATTGGCACTTGACACTCGCCACTTGAGTCTTTAGTCTACTCTGCCAGAAGAAATGCTTTCCAACTGCTCTGTGATTGAACATGCTTGGTAGGACTGGAAGATGCTTATGGAGTTAAGTATACCCTGTATTTCCAATTTCCATGGGGCTGAAGCAAGCTTTAGATTTGGGAAATCAAGATATCTTGATAGGCTTGGAGCAGAGTGGCTGGAAAGTTGCCCAGAAGAAAAGGACCAGGGGATGCTGGTCAGCCACTGGCTGAACATGAGCAGCGTGTGCCCAGGTGGCCAAGAAGGTCAGTGCCTGGCTGGTGAGAAGTGGCTGAGGGAGCTGGGGCTGTGCAGTCTGGAGAAAAGGAAACTGAGGCGAGACCTTTCCACTCTACAACTGAAAGGAGAATGTAGTCAGGTGGGAGTTGCTGTCTCCCCCCAAGTAACAAGTGATAGGACAAGAGGAAATGGCCTCTAGGGAGGATTAGTTTGACTATTAGGAAAAAATTTCTTCCTTGAAAGGATTGTCAGGCATTGTAACAGTCTTCCCAGGGAAGTGGTAGAGTCACATCCCCTGGAGATATTTGAAGACATGATGTGGTTTAATTGTGGACTTGGCAGGACTACATTTGCTGCTGGACTTGATCATACAGGTTATTTTTCAACCTAAATGATTTTATTATTTTAAGAATCTATAAGGTATATTGTATATATAAAAATATATAATGTGTAATATGTTACATATTAGAGAATACATTAAAGGATTCCTTTTCATTCCTCTTCAAGAGCCATCATCAAGCACAGGCCTTTTCCCTAAACTGTTTGCACCCATCCTGTGTACATGCCATTAACACAACCTGTAGGAACTAAAGAAGCACAAAGATGTATAGTGGCAGCTTATTTGCTTTACCAGTCTGAGTTGGAAAATTGGAACTGCTAAATATGACAGGGGGAGTTTTTTCCTGCCCATAGAAGTAAAATATTTTCATCTCGTCTGTTCACTTGATGAACTTAAAATTTTCCAAAACCTTTACTTTTCATTCTCCTTACATTTCATCTAAAATTAACTCCCAGTCTAGCAAACATTCATGTATAAACCTGATTTCATACATAAGAAAAATAAATGTTCAGATATTTTTGCAGATTCAGGAAGCACTTGTTGAACAAACCAATACAAAATGAAAATCAATACTGCATGAACAGAAGAAAAATAAAAAGGACATCTAGAAGGATGCTGAAAACAGGTGACACGAAATAAGAAGGAGGGTCTAATATTTTTTTTGTTTTCCTTGTATACAAATCTCATCTTCTTATGCTGTTTGTGTTAAGCACATTTCAGCAAGAATAAGGTGGGAAAAGTAGCTTACACAAGTAATTTCTGAGCTGAATACTTTACTCTGCTAATGTTTTGTAAAATTATCCCCCAAATTTTTAACAGGAATTTAGGGAAACTCGGGCTAAGAATCAGGAGAATTCTTCTCCTAAGAATCAGGAGAAATTAGTATTATGCACTTCTTTGTGGTTTTTTTGCTTTATTTCTTATTTTTCTTAGTTATTATCAGGTACTGAGGCTGCCTAGGAGTGTCTTCTGTTTCTCTGAGTTAGATACAGCCTCCACAATTACAGACAGCTTCTGTGATTGCCCAGCTTGTGAAGATGAATGCCCTCCTAGGAGCTGTGTAGCTGCACAGGCAAATTTGACCCAGAAAATCACATCCATTACAGGTGTTTTATAAAGTATGAGGAATATTCTTTAACACTTGGGCACACTGAGATTAAGAATACTGCATAAATACAGAGGATTATTACATAGATTAATTTTGTAAACTAGCAAAATACCTTACTTTGAAAGGTCTAAGAGAGAGATTTTAAATTTTATCTAGAGGTGAAAATTAAAGATTGTTTGTATTCAGGGAGAATCACTTTAAAACAAAGAGATGTGTGACTATGCAGCCATTAGTTGTGATCTTTGCTTTTGTTAAATACTGACTAGAATGCAATGAGGAGGTTTTATCCAAAGGAACTGCACAGTGGTTACTAGTCACACAATTAGAGCAATTTTCTGAAATTTTTCTGCATTAGTAAAGCTCTAAAAATCATAAAACAGCAGGGATCAGAGAGACATACAGCTTAGTCTTCTCTTACTGCTGCTTCCAATAAAAAAAATATGTTCATTGTTAGGATAAGCTGACTTGTGCTTTTAAGATTTTCATTTTTAATCATTCCATGGTTCAGGGTCAAAATATGCATGAATTTTAAAAGAACTCAACTGAAAACTCATGTACATTTTATGCAAAGGATAGTGATCCTGCTACTACTCCACTTCTTTGTTGTCTTTCATACTGTGATAAGGGACCTTGAAATGGGCACATATTATTGGCAGTAATAAGTAGTGATTTTAATTCTGTGTAAATTATTATGTATAATTCACAATGATGAAAAAATATGTGGCAGCTGCTACCATTGCATGTCCATGATGAAATATCTGCCCCATAGCTACAAACAGCAATTGACAAGCAAAGCCAAGGTTTCAGCAATGTAGTAGTTCTGACATTCATCAGAAAGTATAAATACTTCTTATGGATTATGTTAAGAAAATCACCTGTATGGTATAGTGAGGAGGAAACTGTTCTTGTCTAACAGAGAAAAGCTGTTTTTCAGTGTGACACTATCCCTTCCTCTCACATTCATTATATAGATAGCTTAGGAATTATGCACACAAAGCTGTAAGGACAGCATTTATAAGGCCAGAATCAAATCTCTCTGAGATGCTCAGTGAGCAATGAATTTTAAGTGATTTGTGGTTTTCACAGTGGGCTATGTACATGGAGGGATAATAACATCAGAGGATTTCCTGCTTTTCTTTCCTATTTGCTTTTATGCCAGATTTACTTCTATGTTAGTCCACAGAGCACAAGTGGAAAAATAGAAAAGTTGCTTAACCTAAAAAGACTGGAAAACTGAAAAGTACCCCCTAAAAGAGGTATATAGAGTTCCAACTTTATCTGAATACAGGCTTCTTCCTTTGCAGTACACTAAACTCCTTATTTAGAACTTGTGTTTTCAATGACCATGGTGGAGTACAAAACAGTTTATTGGTATGCATCTCTAATCTGAAGCATTGGGAAGAATGAAAAATAATAAAAGTGTTCCATGTCTCTTAACAGATATGACCCTGAATATTGGGATGAGAAACAAAAAGTTTAAACTTTACTTATTTTTCTGAGGCATTCTCTTTAAAAGTGACCTGACATGCAGTAAAGCAATCTATTCCTCTTGTGGCAGTCTCTCTTCTTTAAATTATGTGGTTTTCATACAGGACTACATTCTATCTGTAAAACACATACCTTGATCAGAGGCAGGATATGATTTCATCATTATAGCCCTCTCCATTCTTTTTGTGTCCTTCACCAAGTTAAATCTGCTTTCAAAATATTCTTTTAAAAAGGACCTCAAGTTGGTTCCATGAATGTTTTCCACTGTCCTTTCTCTTCTTTGTAGCAATTGTACAAAGCATTATGAACCAACAGAATTTGGCATATGTTCTTTCTTTTTTTCAGGTTGATTAAAACCATTTTCAATATTACAGTTAGTTGCACACATGTATACATTCAAAACATATTAACATTCATATCTTCTTCTATTGACCTTTTTGCATGCAGAAAACCCCTACATGCAGAGGAAAGTAGCTATAAAATAATATCAGATTTACAGTGATGTTCAGGGCTTATTTTAGATGTTGTTCCTGTTGTTCCTGCTTCCAGATTAAATGAAAAAAGATATTTCCTGATAGGCAATAAAATAACCACCTGAAGTCTCAGGTAAGGTTAAAACTTCCCAAAAAATATTGAGTAGAACAGGATACTACAGGTTACCTTACATAAATTTAGAAAGATAAAAACTGCTCCTTGGAACACTCAATGAATTTCTGTCATGTGATATCTGGCAAAAGTGTAGAGGAAACTAGTAAATAGTTTATAAATTTATTTTAAAGAATATTGGGAGTGCAATTTGTATATATGTAGGAGTCTGAAGCCAACTTAATACTTAAATTTCTGAAGTAAATATGATCCCAGCTGAGCACAGAACTCTTCCCAGATAAGGGAGACCTGAACCTGGAAAAAAGGAGACTGCTCTATCATAGGAAGACTCTTCCACAGACTTTCTGATGAGTGCTGATTACAGCAGTAGTAAACCTCCTGGTAGGAGTGTCAGCATGATCTTGCTGTATCTCCCCCTTGGGTTTATATAAAATTTTAGTTCCATAGCATCTTGGAAAATATAAATAAAACAGCTTCTGTTCCAGCGTCTTTCAGAACCACAAATAAATGGTGAGGATGTGGATCCAGCCTAGTCCAGTTTTGAGGAGTAGATTAGATTATAAATGTTCATATTCCTATTTATTGTTGTAAACTGTGATTTGCCACATTAATAAAATATGGGACTTTGATATGTTTTTTGTGGTTTTCACCTTAGTCACAGTAAAAGCCAGAAGTTTATCTGAAACACAGAATGACAGATTGGTTCAGGTTGAAACAGATTTCTGGAAGTCATCTGGCCCAACATGCCTGCTCCTGTAGGGCTGCCCAGAACTGTGTCCAGATGGCTTCTAAATATCACTAGCAAAGGACATCCCACAGTCTTCCAGGGCAACTTGTACCAGTTCTCAGCCAGCCTGTACAGAAAAAAAGTGTTTCTTGATGTTCAGATGGAATGTCCCGTGTTTCAGTTTGTTCATCTTGCTTGTTGTCCTGTTTCTGGACACCACTGAAAAAAAACTAACTCTCTTTTCATTTTCCCTTCAGATATTTTTATGCTGTGATGAGTTACCCCTTTGAGCCTTCATTTTTCCTGGCTAAATATCCTCAGACTTTTCTTCTGTGACAGCTGTTTGCACTTCTTCATCATTTTTGTCAGTCTTTTTGGACCTTCATGGCTGGACTCTTTTCAGTATGTCCTCATCGCTCTTGTTCTGCGGAGCCCAGAACTGGGCATGGTACTCCAGATCTCACCAATGCTGAATGAAGGGAAAGGATCACCCTCTTATTCTGCTGACAACACTCCTCCTAATGCATCCTCGGATGGTTTTAGTCTTCTTTGCTACAAGGACAAATTGCTGGTTCACAGCTAACTTGGTGTCCAACCAAGACCTCAGGACATTTTCTGCAAAGCTGCTTATCCTGGCCCAACCCTGGCATGCCCTGGTGAATGGGGGTGTTCTGCCCCAGGAGCATGACTTTGCACTTCCCATTGGATAGCTTGTGCCCTGCTGAGCTGTCCCTCTGGAAGATGTAGATTCTCATACTGCTGAAACAGAAATCCACTTTTAAAGGATATTTTTAACCAATGATTGAGTTGAAAAAAACATTAATTGATGTTATAGCAGCAGCAACTGTTGGAGTTCTGAAGTTGTCTGAACAGTGCACTAGGAATTGAGAGCTGTTATGTATTTTGCTTTGTAGTGACATCTATTTCTTGAATGGCTTTGGTATGTCTCTGCTCAGTTGTACTCAATGGTAAAAGAAAGTATTTGTTGGCCTAAATTATGATTTCTATTTATAAAATGAGAGAGACTTTCAGAAAGAAAATTGTTTTGAAGAGCTGCTGTAGAAATTACTCTAGTTAATGCACTAAACTGGGACATAATCTGGCTTTACTTCAATCCTCTGTCATGCATTTCCTCATATGTAATGGACAGTTGATTACTAATTACTCCTTACTTTCTCCAGTATAAAGACAATAAAAAATTTTATTTCTTATGTTTTTTTTCTGCCTTGCTCAATAAATAAGACCCCAGAATGGGATACTTTTTAAGATACTCTTTAAGGTACCCTATGCTGGTTTAGACTCTCCAGCTGTTCACACTTTCATCTGCTACTCATTAGACTGAAACTACCTTGCTGCACTTACCTTCTTGAAACCAATCAACATCATATAGGGATGCTTAAGCCTGTGTTCCTCCACCAAAGATGCCTTCTACGTAGTTAGGGGCTGTAGTGTTTCCTTAAATCCTTTGAAAATTCCTCCCACAAAGGACAAGCTGTATAACTTCATGTCCTGATTCTGCCAGTAACTCATTGTACAACTGTCTGGATCTGAAATTAAAAATTATTCACACATACATTCTGATAAAAATAGCTGAAATGGCAACTATAGTATTCAACATCATTAATTCCATTTTACAATTATTTCACAGACCACATCTTCCTATAGCATCTCTTATCCTACACAAAATTTATAGTATAGATTAGGAAAACTTAAATGTATATTTATTAATTAAGGACAATAACTTGTGATGCTCAAATAAGCCCAGTATGTGCTTATTTAAATCAGAAACTTAATGCTTTATTAAGGGAACATGGGTTTGTATTTTTTATGTAAATGCATACAAAACTCAATCAGTGATCTATAAATTCTTCCCTGTATTAACTATTTTTCTACTGCATTAAAAAACTTCTTTGTACACAAACAGTCTGAATATAATGAATATTTCTAAAGTGCATTGCAGGTATTCTATAATCTCAAACATTATAATGAACTTTGGAATAAAAATAAATGAATGATAGCCCAAGTATTAAGATAGATACTATGAAATAACATAGCCCCTAAATAAGTGAGTTTGTTCCTTTTTATATTATGTCCTTTTCAGATCACCACTCAAAGCAAACACCTTGACCAGAGGTAAGTTTGGGCCTTTCATTCTTTTCAATCAGATAGAATTGAATTTATAGTTCCAGACAGGATGTCAGGAAATATGGCTTCTAGGTCAATGATTTAGGAGTTTTTTTTTGTTCTTCACATAGCATAACTGCCATCTTCATCAAAATCTCACTCTTTCTGATGTCCATCATGAATATGGCATCCTATTTTAGGGCCTCTGTGTAAATAAATGAAGTAAATTGGCTCCTAACTCATATTTTCTGACTTACTCTTTGGAAAGGTATTCCTCACTCTATACACTGTTGATAGAAGTCTACAGGAAATAGCTGGTAAGAATTTACAACTTATTAAGGAAAAGTTGTATTAAAAGAGCTTCCTTTCAGTTTCTGACACCATCAAAATAATTATATACATCATATTCTAGTAAGTATTTCAGCACTGATAGTCTATAATGCACTAAGTTTTACTCCAAAGAAGATTTTGAATCTGAGAAGAAAGGTTGATCTAACCCACTGGTAATTTTTTCCTTGTCTTAATTAACTGGCCACCTATAATACAAACTGTAATCATCCCTTGCAAAAATATTTTTAAACCAGCATTTTTGTGTTATCTGTCATGACTTGGACAGTTATCCATCAAAGTACTCAATTTTTCTCTTCCAGAGTCTTCTGCGAACTTTCCCTTTGCCACAGCCCATTCTATTAACCAATGTTGTCTCAGTTTTCCTTGCACTCCTTTTTATAATTTTATTGAATACTTTTTCTTTAAAACAAATTATAAAAAGTTTGAAAAATTAAGACCTCAGTCTACAGATTTCTTTTTGCTCTCTACCTGCATAGTCCTTTGAGAAAAATAGTCTGTATGTGAATAGCACAGCTGGATGCTGTGAGAATAATAAAGCAAAACAATAAGCACTATAGAAAAATAATTTTCACCAAAAATTTATTCCTTTTAACATGGACTAAGCATGTGGTATAACCAGAAGGAAAGGAGTCCTACCTCAAGGTCAGTCTCCAAAAAAATCTTGAAAGGAATTCTTGTTTTTTTCCACAATTAAAAAAAGAAAAAGTTAGTTCAGCAGTTTTCAACCAAAATCAACTACTTCAGACCCCTTATTAATATTTAAATATTTTCCATACTTTTAAAAGAATCAGGAATGCTCTACAGCTTAAACAGTTTCAGTCACCAGAAGATGTCAACTAAAAGGGAACATTTTCTAACAACATAATTAACGGAGTGAAAATGCTGTTAAAAGTTGGAGTGACACAAATCATATGGTAGTTACTTTGGCTTATAAACCTTGGTCAGAATGAAATTGTTATTTTCTGACTTCTGGCAGAGCTGTGACAAGATTTGCTGTACATGAGTTACACACAGATGTACACAGTTACTGTACACAATCACAGTTACTATGACTGAGATGTAGAAAAGTGGCAGCATACACGGTATGTGTCTAGTTTAAGTTTAAAGATTTTTCCAGGAAATGTTAGAATTGTCACTCCCTGAAAAAGAGGTTTGAACACTTCTGGGATTTGAAAAGTTGTGGCCATTGAATGACCTGCTGCAGATTAATATTAGTCCAAAGAGGAGCCAAAAATTTGCAAATCCCAGTTAATTTCCACAGAACCCTCAAAGATTATGAACATGACATTTTTGAAAATAAGGGAAACCTCAAAGTACCACAGTTCCAGTCTAGAAGAACAGCTCTACATTTGTAGAGACATATTTTCTCATTTCTGTAGAGGCTGTAGTGGAAAATGGTACTTCCTGGGTCCTGGGAACAGTTATTCAGGGTTTTTTTTCCAAGGATAATATTATATGTTACTTTAGGAACTAAAACTTGTCACAACAACATACCTTACTGTATTTAGTAAGCTCAGAGGTAGAATTTGGGTTAACATAGAAAAATCAGGGGAAAAAAATCTCAAGATTTTTATGGAATTGAAAATCATGTAAATAATATTTCCCAATTTTGGGATGAGAAAGAAAATGATTGAGTTTCTTGTTCTACCATTCTTCAATGTCCAGATCACTACCAATGTATTTCCTATTCCTAAGGAAGGAATTATTCCTGCTAAGGTATTATTCCTGCTAGACCTGATTCACTTTGGATAAATAATTGTATGGTAACACATTGCCCTAATTACTGGGACTCTGCTCTGGTCCACCAAATATGTAATTTAGAAAAAGAAAAAAGGCTTCAAGTTTTTGAGAATGTGAAAGCATCTCATGTTATGTAGCACTCCTATGATAACTCATTGCAGTACTGGAAACAGATTTAACATTTACTTCATGATTTTAAAAGGTCTTTCTAAAGGAATAATTTTTAAAGTAACTTTATTACTTCAGAAGAGGGTGCTACAATTATGTAAAACTTTATAACATTTGGGAAAATGACCTGCAATTTCAGTTGTAATTTAAATAGTAGTTTGCAGGAGATATTATGCAATTGATCTAATATTTTAAAAATCAGTTAAATGACACCCAGTAGCTCAGTTGCATATTTTAATAGTAGACATTAGAACTGAATAGGGAATTTTTTCTTAGTTTTTACTGTCATTATGTGTGAGTTATATTATTTGAGCAGACCTATTTTTATTTCAGTTTTTCATTTGACAAAAAACTATATTTCTTCAGTGGAAATTTATTGTCATCATATTTGGGATTATATTGCAATTTTACAATGGGTAGTCTAGAAAGCCTAGATATAAAATTAAAACTCATTATTAAAACATTCCCTGGTAGATTATCCCTGAAAATTTTGAGATATGCCAAGTATAAGTTTCTGAGGGTTCAGAACAAGGATGTGACTTTGATTTTGTTTTCCTGCTATTGCAAATGAGATGATTGCTGCTTCAGAGTGCTGTTTCTTTAAGGATGATAATTTCTTCAACACTTTGGAGCAAATTGCATGCTCACTGGAAGAGGACTGATTCACTTCTCCCCTCTCCTTTGGGCTTGATTTTAAAACATCCACACAGCCTTAATGGTAAGCTGTTATCAAATGAGACAGAAAAATATATAATAAAAAAATACATATCTTTCCTTGACCTTCAAGCAAATAGGAATAAATTGTTAATTTAGGTCTATACTTCAGGTCATTTAAGACTTATACTTAGGCAAACAGTCTGGGAATTGTTAAAGCTGTTACCAAGGAAATGGTGAGTCATCATGAGTTTTCTAGGATCATTTAAGGGTCTTGCTGTTAAAAATATTAGATATATACCTTATTCTGGAAGATCAAACCTGTTTGGCAGATGTCTATCAAATTTGCTAATTTCCCTCTCACTTTTAGCTGGCTTTTCTCAGGTCACCAACACTGAAGGCATGAAAAAGTATTTTCATTTTTTTTTCAATATAGAAGTAAATATCTATCTCCAAACACCTTTTCTTTCTCACCACATCTCTTCTTCAGTCCTCTTGCAACTTTTCTCTTCTCTTACTTTATTTTATAAATAAATAAATAAATAGGTACTTAGATATGTTATGTGCTAGACATGCTACATGAAGACTGAGTGCAACCCATTTTTAATCAATGACACTTCATTGGCCATATCTATTCCTTCAGTAATTTGTGTAATCAATTTTTACTTTTAATTTTTGACTCTAAGTACAAAATGGGCCTTTTCTGATGTTGTTTATCAAGTTCTTTGCCCAGCTTAAGTTGATAAAATTAAAGCCATCTTGAATATATGATGCTGAAAACAAACAAGTAGGCCTCTTTTTGTTATAATCCTATCAAATGAGAGAAATGCACACTTTCCTCTGTTCTTTTTCTTCATTCGGCATTAATCACAGTAAATTTTCTGGAATCTCCCAGAAGTACATGATGCTGTTGCTAGGCTAAAGGAAGAAAAGAAACAGACTAGAGAATCTCCCTGACAGAAAATTAAACATAAGATTTTCTTTGTTGAAGCTCATTTCTGTTCTGCCTTTTTGCACATTGTACACTGACAGGTGAGTATCTCAAATGAGCAGGTTCAATACACAGTAAATAGGGGTTTCGTGCTTATCACAGTTTGTCAAGAAGCTGCTGTTTGGGTATGTGCTCTGATCATCAGAGCTTGAGGATTTCTGAAGCATTTCACAAAAATCCTTTTCTCTTTTTTCCCTCCAGTAATTTCAAAGTTGTTTTTTTCTTTTTCACAATGTGTACTGCATTCCTGCTTATACAAGTTGGCAACTCCCTTGTAATCCTAATAGCTTCATAAAACCACCACCTGTGGCATAATCTGGGCACTCCACTTACATTTGCCCTGTTAAAAGCTTAAG
Source organism: Molothrus aeneus (assembly GCF_037042795.1). Classification (NCBI taxonomy): domain Eukaryota; kingdom Metazoa; phylum Chordata; class Aves; order Passeriformes; family Icteridae; genus Molothrus; species Molothrus aeneus. The sequence continues at coordinate 138,421,483 of NC_089646.1, read as the reverse complement.
TCTGAACATATTTTTCTTACAACCCCTGAGACTTTTCTGAAGATCTACAGGAAAGCTTAGAAGTGTTACAGGAGTTCCAACTACATTTTATGAAGGTGTGCCATGGACCTCCACTGAGAGAAGTGTGTGGTGTTAGATTATATGGTCTGTTCTGAGTGAAACAGAATTAAATCATTTGTGACAGACAACTGAAAATTATTGACTTAGGAGTAACTCTGGCTTCAACTTTAACTTTGCAAAGTTAGAAATAGATTTCTAAGAGCCAAATGCCTTTGGAGCTGCCTAGCTTGTTGGCTAGGCAATTCTTGATACAGTGAAAACCCAGAGTCCTGACTACTTTCACAAAGATTTACTGACAGCTTTAACTTCAAAGCACGCAAGTTCTAAAGATTCAATATTTATTGCTTCTCCCTCCAAGCAAGACATTGTGTAGAATTACAAATTCCTAAGCCCATTTTTTATCAACGTAGCTCTGAAAGAGTCAAAGCTTGTTCTTAGATGTCCTCAGAAGTGAGAAAAATGAAAAAAAAAATAGTATTGTATGAACTACATAAAAAGAAAAATAAATCACTTGTACACTAATTTTACCAGCAGTCATACCAATAAGATTGTGGAAAATTGTAATAAACTAACTAAATTCTTATTATATCCCTGAATTTTCATGATATGTCTCAAGTGACTATAAGGACAGATGAGCAAGTTTTCAGATTCACACTGCTCTAGTTCTAATTTGAACAAATAAAAGATTAATGAAGTTATTCACTTTGAAACAACAATGATATTTTAGGGCCATCATAAAACTTCCCAGACAAAAAAAAGGTAGGATGATTTTGGGCAGATATGTGGAAGGTGCAAGAAGTCAATGATGAAACAAGATGTTTAAGAATTTAATGTTTGTTTTCATAAAGCCATGTTTGTTCTTTGAGGGCAAATGGTTTGAAAAGATGAATGACAGAAGTGCATAATTTCATTTGTGTAAAAGAACTGATCGTTGTCAGACCCCTGAGTTAGAGTTCAGAGACTTCGCTGTTGTTTATTGAGAAAAGCTTTGGGAACTGTTCTTCTTACTGATCTAGAGTACACAAATGATATAAACACCTTCTGAAATACTGATGAAATCTTCAAAAAGACTGCTGAGAAGCACCATAGGAGCTGCTTATGTTATTCCTGTACTTACAATAGACACATTCTTATAAAGATTTAAGAGGCTTTGCCATATAAATTGATGGCTTTGAATTGAGGAAACAATCAGTAAAGTGTGAACTGAAATCTAGACAAAATGTACCCCTAAAGTTCAATTTCCTTTACAGTTTCTTACTTCAAATAAGTTCACAACTGCAAACTTAATTTGATTTTTATATCAAATGAAACTATGGTAATTCCTTTTTTGTTTTTTGTTTTTGGAAGAAAATTCTTTTTTAAAAGGCCATAGTTTTCATGGCAACTGTTAATCATGTTAACAAATTTTAAAAATAAAAAAATACATTTTCTATGATTTTTTGTGTTTGATTTTTGTTTTTTCCTGAATTCAAATTATTTTCAAGATATCTCAATAATTTTCAAAAACTATCTGGATAGATTTTTTAGAAGTTACTTTAACTGCTTTTTTATGGAATTTTGGCGTTTATTTTCAAAAAGATTGAAAACATAAATAAGTAAAAATAAGAGATAAATTCAGTAAAGGATGTAATTTGTATCTATCCTTTGATTTTCCCAAGCTTCCACATTTCAGAAATTAATAAAATTTTGTTGCTTCTAAAACCTCTCAAAAAAAGCTGAGATTTTTCTCCTATCCTACTTTCATCTCTTTCATTCTCTGCTCTGAAAAACATGTACGCTCTTAATTTGATCCTTTTTTGTGACAGCACTTACACACTGATACACTTCACATGCTATAATTATGTACTTCTTTTATCCTTCTTGCTCCTCTGGTGCACTGTCACTTGTACTTAAGACATAAAACTGGAAGACTAACAAATCCCTTGGCTGATTTTGCTGAAGACATTCAGCAGTCTGTGGCCTCAAGTTGATCGCTCTGTTCATAAAAAGGTTGGTACAAATAATGCAACATATGCCATATTTCTAGAAGTAGCTTAATTATTTAAATTCCTTTTTCTGGTGTTCTCAACTTTGTGACTTTACTATTCTTTAAACATTTTTCATACAAGTTTGTGGGAGAGATAAGAAGTACTCCTCTATTTGAATAATAAAGCTTCAAGTCACACAGTCAAACCTTCAATAATTTTGTTAAATAAATGCAACCTATATATAGATTTTTTTCTCCTCTGATTCAGCTTTCATCATGAATGACACTCCATGAATTTCTGAGTATTACAAAATGCATAATATATTCCTTGGAACTATCCTAATACTGATACACAGTATAGATCACCTCATCATTTTTCATTGAAAACTCACAGAGTATATTTGCTATTTATCTTGTGTTGATTTTATGTTGACAAACTCATAAAATTTAATGAAAATTACTGCTCAAGAGTATTTCAAATGCTATATAACTTCTAATTGTTGAATGCAATGATCCAGTTAATCTTGCAATTATGTGTGATGTCTTTTTCATGTCTCTAGAAACAAAGTCTATGAATTTAAAAAAATATTCTTCCAACATGTAGATTGCAGAACCTTTTTAAGAATGGTTTTCAATAAATAAAAACTAACCTCGGAAAGATCTAGATTACAATTAATAAAATATGTTATTTTTCTAAAGAAATTGAAAGAATCTTTGCCGTTAAAAGTTGAAATGAATTTACAAGGTAAGACAGATGGCTAACAGAAACTAAAATGTAATTCCAGCTCCAGAGGTAAATAAGCTTGGTAGAAGTCTGTAAAAACCACAAGAAGTTCAAATTCTTCCCCTCTTCTACAATTAATTTTTTTATATTTTTTCCCCATGCACAGTAATTTCCCTTCAACATTATTGTACATTTTGCCTTTTGCTTTCACATGTAATATAAACTGTTTCCTCTCTCTCTCTTTTTCCCTTTTTCCCACAGAAACACACATACACACACAGAGAGGCAACCTGGGCTTGATGTTCTGGACAAGAAGTTCATAGGTTTTGCCTACCAACACAGTGTATCTGGAGAAACCTTCAGCCGCAGTGTAGCCTGCAGGGCTAAGAACCTGTTTTAAGCCTCAGGGTACAAAAGTTATTCTTCAGTTTTCATCTGTCAGTCTTCACCTCCTGTTTTTAAGTTTTGCTCATTTTCTACCACATCCTAAATACTCCTATCAATCTTTACTCTCTAAGTCTTTTGTATCTCTTTAGGATTTTCAATTGATGTATACCTTTAAGATTGTATAAAGTTTATTACTAAATTCATGTCTGTCATCTATTTAATACCTGAAAATCATAATTTTTGCCTTGAGTCCCTCTATTGTAACTACAAAAATTGTGCTTCCCTTGATTATTCTTTTATTTCCATGGTGGTTTTTCTACTACCTTTCTTTATATAAAAGAGGTGAAAAATCATGAAGAAACACAAAACTGATCTGCACTGAACTGAGCTAAAAACTCATCACAATAATTTTTCACACAGTGTAATGTCATTTTCCCAAAGATGCCCAAAATTACATGTAAATGCAAAAGGAGGTGTGAATCATTGTCAGACTCTTAATTTTAATGAAAGTATTATATCGATAAAAAGCATGTTTTCATTTTTGAATGAACTTGAATTTCATATAATTTAAATTCAAATTTCATTTTAATTAAAAAATACGTGAAATCAATTATGAGGAGTGAAATTTTAATGCTAAGAGGGCAAAAATCAGTAAAAGGCCTACATGAGACTTTTCTTCTCTCTTAGATAAACAGCAAAAAATAAGTTACTTTTCCTCATTTAGTACAATTTCTTAAATTATGCAAAATATACCATCACATAAAACTCAATCCCTTGAATAGGGTATCTGAATTAATTTCAAGTCAAATAAAAAAGTTTCAAGTAAAGCTTCTTTGTACAAATGTTATTTTTTAAAAGACCGGTATAGAGTAGGAAAAGAGCCAAGAAAATGCAGCCTTTTGGGTTCTAAGAAAAAATCCATTTACATAAAAGAGGATCAGTCTGAAAATTAACACCTTTTTCCAGAATACAAAGAAAACAAATTCTGCTAGCACTAATCTCTGGGTGACATTTTGATGTCTAACTGCCTGGGGAGCCTACCTCTCCTTAGGTTTCCTCTGCATGGGAAAATATAGGCATTTCAGGCACCACAAATTCTAAAAAAGACAGAATTTATGCTATATGCCTTTAAGAGTTGTTATCTCCTCTGGCAGCCTCCTGCCAGTCAGGACCCTCCTGCCCAGCTGTCTGAAGACCCAGGCTGGAGGATTCAGTTGCTGCTCTCCCTTTTGCAGGGTCGACCATGAGCAAAGCTGAGCTGGTGGCGCAGAGACACTGGCCAGGGGATGCTGACATGGTGGGTCCCACAGACTGCCACAGCACTGCTTTCAACAGCACCTACACACTGCACTCACTTCTAGCACACACACAGGCAGCCAAGTCCCCTCCTCTTGGGCTGGCAGGGAGAGCAGCTCACCAGTGTGGACACACACACAATTTTACAGTTGCACTGCCAGTGTCACAGACCTTGTTGCTCATCCCACGAATCTCCGACTCCCTGACTCCCCCAGCATGGTACTTGCTAGCAAAAGGACACAGGCACTCACATATACTGGATTGCAGAAACAGCTGAGAAAATAGTTGCTGAGAATATAGAACAGATTGCATTGATCAGGTGCAGGGTTTGGTCCGGCAGGCATAAGGACAATCCACATTTTTCATGTTACCAGCCCCTTTTATACCTACCTTGTTTCTCCCCTATCCCCTTTCCCTGCACATTTCCTCATCAGCTGGATAGTCCCACTGACAGCCCATCCCCTTGCCCCCAGAATCCTGAACCCTCCTTTTTCCATCCTTCTCAGAGAGAAATATTACTACTTTATCTGACATGAATGTATGCCGTGTGAGATGTGAAGGAACTGCACATTTCAGATACCTATAAAGAAGACTTGATGTGAATTAGGCTCAGCCTGGCTGAGTCTGAAGCATTTGTGGATGTGAAAGAAAGCAATTTCTAAAAACACAGTTAAGAAATGCAGCTAACTACACAGTTAAGACATCAAGGGTCTAAAAGAAAGTAATTAATGATTAAGGAAACTATATTTTGGGTTTTCAAATAATATTAAAAAGCTTTATGTCTCTTGTGGAAGTACCTGCCAATATTTTCCTTTGGAAAATGTATGTGAGAATAATTCTGATCCATGGATTATGCATTGTTTATGAAGTACATACAAGATAAAGATATTGAGAAACCACTTTTTCATGTGACAATGTTAATGTGTACTGTGGCAGTCCCCTTCATGTTGGCTTCTGTTTGGGAATCCAGTGAATGGATCTCCTGCTATAATCAGTGAAAGCATAAATGTTTCCATTATTTATCCCCAGTCTGAACTTCAAAACAACCTAAGACTTGTTCTTTATATTGCAGACTGTATAGTTCTGCCACCTGGTTGATGTTCATTCATATGTGAACACTGATGCAAAGATATATGGCTTAATGCTCACAACACATTGATTTTGAGGGGCCCTTCAGCACCTTATAACATTAGAACTGAAAAGTACCTGAGTTGTACTGAAGGAGAGTTGATAGAGAAGAGAAATTTCTGGAATTCAGCAGAACACTCACTTCTGTGTCTGGAGCAAGCTAAACAAGAAATAGAGTTATTGGGCCTTTTCCTAAGAAAAGATTTCCATTTCTGTGTGTTAAACTGTGTTGTAATACCAAACTTTCTCATATTCTAAAAGAATCAGTACTTGGTGATATATGACTTTGTAACATTGTTTAGTAAAAGCTCTAACTGAGCAATTAAATTAAACCTCAAAGTTCTTAGCATCACCTTTTCTTTGAAAGCACCATTTCTGCAGTTCATTTTCTCAGATCTCCTGATTATAATTCAGTAGTGCTCTGGATAAGCAGGTAAGATCTGTCAGAGTAAGAAAAGAAAATTTCAGGAGTGACAGAATTTGACATAACATCAGTTTGCAAAGGTTAAAATTCTTTGAAAAGCAGGTTTTGGAAATGCTTCTTATGCACAGAGATGAGTGCTGTTGAGCTCCAAATGAGTGGTAATAAAATATCACTTTTTTCTTCATGTATAGTTGGTCTGATTCTTTCATATATTAGTAGAAAGAAGCTATTAAGTAAAGATACAAGTCTGAAATGGCAGATGTTTTCAACCCAGGTTATTATTAAAATTGCAGTGACTAACTAATTAATGAACTTACTTTATGCTTCCGATACCTGCATTGGGCACTGACAATAACTGAGTAATAAGAAGATCAAGAAGAGATGATATCATAGAAATCACATTAAAGATTTGCATGTTCACTTCTTTTATGCAATGGTTTTGAGTTCTTACAGTTTATATTAGTACATTGTCAGTGAAGCTCAACTGAAACCTGAACTTACTAAAGAAATTAATCATTCAATTTTTAAGAGAAGAAAAAGGTGCCACAGCATCACAGAGAACTCAAGAAACAAAATTATTTGTATCAAAATTAAAATTATTTGTATTAATACTAGTAATAGTCATACTCATTGGCCCTTAAATTAATTCATTTTTTTTCAAGAAGTGTCTTCATTTGTTAGAGCATGACCAAAAATAGACATTGAATAAATAAATACCAGTAATTTCTCTGTTATTTTTTTACCAATATTTGCATGGGCCTTAACACTGACATAAGCAAGACATACCTCACAAGCTACATGGAATTTGCTGACATGTAGGTGCTGTACTGGGGGCTATATCACATGGACAGTGAACGAGGTGGCTCAGTGCCTCCTCTGGGAGGGTCACTTGCATGGCTACTGCCCAAGGGAGTAAATGAGAAATGCAGAGACCAGCACTGCTGTGTTTCCCTGCTCACCCAGCCTATCCAAATCAGAGAGTGGAGAAGGTGAGGTTTTGTTTTTATCTGGTTTGTACTTGCAGTTTGCCTACATTTTATGTGTGCCATATGCACTTGAAGCACCCTATAGCCCCTCATCATAGGTCACATGGAAGATTGCTTTATGTAAATATTAGAGTTCAGAATGCTGTCACTGGATTTGTGCCTGGCTGGGACCCTGAATAACACAAATCTAAAAGCAATGACAAGAGTGGTATGCTTAAAAATTGTTATGCCTTTTTTCAAGTCTCATAATAGCTATTTTACTTTGTTGACTTCTTTGTTAAGAAAAATAGTGACCTAAACTGTGTCATTTTTGTTATTATTAATGTATAATTTTTACATTTTACATAATTTAAAAGCCAAAAACTGGAGAACAAATGAAAGTATGGTGACACTGCAAATGAGAAATCTGAACAGTTATAAAAGAATGTAATTTATTCAGAAAATTTTTTCAGTGCATTTTAAAATAATTGTTTTCTTTTTGTTTTAATGAATATGTGGGAAAATTTATCATTCCAGATAAAGCAACATTTAAAAACAAGAAAAATATTTTAATGAGCAAAGGAAATTTTAGTCCCCTTTTTAAAATGAGAAAGAAGGAAAAGGGTGAAGTAATTTGTGCAAAATTATTTCTACCTTGCTCATAAATACATGTGCTGCCTGTAAAACACTGTAAATAGTAATGCTTACTACACTTGTAATAATTGGTGGTTGCAGCCAGTGCTGGTCAGGAAAATTATAATTAATGTAACCACAATGTCAAAGTTTTGCAGAAACATGTCAGCAAAATTATTTTTGTTGTTTCTTAGAGGAAAATAGTAACAGACTTAGAAGTTTTCACAAAGTAAAAAAGAATCTCTTGGAAATGCTGATGGGTACAAGAGTACATGTCCCCTCTTTTCTAATAGCATATTACTGAATAAGATTTTTCAATGCTTGCAGTTCAGGGAAAATAATGAAAGGAATTGCCACTGCTCATTGTTATTTCCAGAAAAAGAATGGTTTTAACATTTCCATGTAGGTAGGCTTGCAAGATACTTCTATATACACTTTTTTTATGTTGTTCATAATGGACATATTTTCCTTTGACAATCTCTGCATGTCATCATGACTTTATAAAATACCTTCCTTGAACCTAAAGTAGAGCTCTGAAGAGTTTCACGTTGTGCAGGTGCCATGACTTGAATACAGTTGCTATGGAGTTTCTGAAATGCTATACAGAAAACTTCCTGCAACAATTCAACCACCCTCTGGCTTTTGAATCAAAAAGAAAAACATATATAATCTTCCACAGCAATCAGATAATGGATGCTGGGGTGAATGTAAAGTTTTAAGCTGTTAAGTTTTTCAGCAAACACTTCAACTTGCAGAAAAACAAGGAGTTCTTTGCTGTTCAAATAAACACTAAATACTTTACTAACTGTCCTTTAAATTTTTTAAAATAATAAAAAATAGTTTTATGGAACATTCACTTTCTAGTATTTTAAACGAGACGTGAAATCACTCTTTGAGGTGTTGGGGTCGTTTTGTTTGTTTTTGTTTGTTTGTTTGTTTTTGGTTTTTTGTTTTCTTTTCTATAAGAACAATGATTACTTGTCTAATCCAGAAAAGTAAAGTTCTGGCAATATCTCAATATTACAAGGAATGTTAATTATGTTCATTGTTACTTACATGAACACTTACATGAAATCCAGAAAAGATTATTTTGAATTGCTACATAGCTACTGTGCCAAAACTCTGAGAACATATTCTATATCAACTCAGCAATATTTACACAACAAATCAAATGGAGATGATGTGGCAGTTTCAGTTCAACACCAGGCAGAAACACCAATTTCACTTCCCTAAATGACTCCCATGCAAAACTACTAGATGGGTGGAAATAGAGTTTTTTCTTTAAGCAGGGCCTTCTTTATACAGAATTTTTTGCAGAACAATGGGAATAAAACCTAACACCTCGGTGAAATCATAATTTGATCATTCTTTTTGAAGGATGATATATAATTTTTAAGAATATATAAAATTCCACAATACCATGGTTTGAATAAAATGATGAAATAATTTGTTTTGATTCTTCAGACTTGAGGGTAATTTGGCCCAAGCTATAATGCATTCTTATTATAGAAGGAAAGAGAGTAAAATAACCCCAAAGGGTGAAATTTTGCATATCAAAGGAATGATGAAAATTTTCATTATCCATTTTGTGATTTTAAATGACTGAAACAATAGGTACATATTCGTTCATAAACACTAAAAAGAAAAGGATAGATGCCCTTAAATATTTTTACTGTAAAAAGAATCCAAACCAAAAACAAACAGCAACAACAACAAAAACCTCTATGAAGGAAATAGAGAAGATGAGATTAATAAATTTCCTACTAAGGGGAAGACATTTTTCAAACATGAATGATGAGGTAGAGCTGTAGCCAAGACACTTGTCTTTGAAGCAGAGAAGCTCAATGTTAAAGAAAATTCTTTAAGGCATCTTATTCCATGGTCTGAGATGAGATACAGTCTGACCTTGATTAGGTCTCTGTTTTCTACAGCCTGTCTCTGGCTCAGCATTTTTCAGAACTCACTCATATTTACATCCACTAGTTATTTCCCCTCCTAACTGAAGAGGTGACTTGAGCCCAAATGTGTTCCAGCCTCTTGGGTATCCAGCTCTAAAGCTTAATTTAGGATTTATCTCATAGGGCTTGTAATAGAAAAAAAATCCTGGCTTAATTGATAATTTGAGAGTTACTCTTCACTAAAAGGCCTTTGAATCCTGTAAATTGTTGCATGCTTGTGCAATGCAGTAGAAATGGCTTCGACATAGTTTGTAGAGGTTTTTGATTTCCAGACAAGAAGGATTTGACCTTGCAAAGAAGCATATAATTAAAACTAACAGTAATAAGAAAAAGTGAATCTTTTTGATGTGGATTTTCCACTGTAGAAAATCAGTTCCAACTTGGTGGTGTGAGGCAAGTCACTAAAGAACACTTAATAACTGCCCATGCAAACAACTGTTAAGTGCATTCAGTGTAGGCTTCAGTGTAGGTTCTGCTAGAACTTGTAACTTCATCCGTTATCAAGAATCATCCTAAGCTACAGTCTGCAGGCAGATTGTTCACATCCTTCTTTTTTGTTACTTGCGACTGCCTACTTGTTTGAGAATAGAAGAATGAGAGTAACATAATTCCTTGTATTGCACAGAGAGTATCAAAAATGTTACCTCACTGAGCTCATAAATATTATTTATTTATCTCTTCACTGGACAACAAGGATCTGTATCATCAATGCTCTTGAATGAGAACAATGTTCTTCTTGAAGAACATTGTATGTCTGTAATGAATTCCCTTTGTTTTAATAAAATAAATCAGGTATACATTTTCTTTTATATTAACTCCATTTCAAGAAATTTTGATTATTGTAGGAAATTTAGCATAGCTTTGTCTCATCTAGACTAGCAGATGACTAGATTCTAATAACAAAAAAATCTGTATTTTATTTCAAAACACAGATTGTTTCCTGCTCTTTTTAAAACTGGTCTGGTGTATGAACTTAAATTTGAAATGCTTTGGAGTGGGAAAAATTATTTTACTGTTAGTATATATACTCCTTAGCACATTCAGATATGGCCATAAGAGGTAGAACATTAGGTTTTAAAGCTCTGGAATGTGTGTTTGTTGTCAGGGGATCTTCAGGGCACTTTTTATAATTATATTGGTTAAAAATTATATATTTAATTGTATATTGGTTATTTATAGATTTAATTATATATTGGTTGAAATTATATATTGGTTAATTATATATTATATTATGTAATATATTACTAATAATTTTATTGGTTAAAAATTCTTGCAAATTTTGTGTAAGTAAAGGCGTTTTATCAATCACAGCATAAATAAATCTGAATGTGCTTCTGCTTTTGCCATCCATGTAAGACATCCAACTAAACAACAGAAATTCATTCAGTTATAACAAATCTTATGCTGATCTATAGTGATCTGTGGGGTTTACTACACATCTTTGTATTCATTACCCTTATTAAAGATGCATTGTTATGCTCTATCCCAAATGACATTATCGCTTTTGATTCTCTACTAACACAGATATCCAGTGTTTTTCTTAAGAAACACTGACATTCATAGATTCATTGAACTATTTTGAGATACCACTTACTTTTCAACTAAGTCAGCTAATGGGATTTCCAAGATCTATGACAATAAGGCTTATACCTCAGTAATGTAATTAATGTGAAAATTTGGGTACTCAAAGGGAAATTATTTAATCTTGCAGGATCATATTGAGAGATCCAGCCTCTGAAATGCATTTAATCATAGCAAAACTTACAGTGAATGACATATTTTTATTCTTTTAAAGAAAAAGAAGTTGAAATAAAATGGTTTTCTGCAATTACAGGGATTCCAGTGTTATTGTAGTGTGACACTACAGGGAGATGTAAATGTAGGCAAGGGCTCATTTGAAAGAATTCAGTCTGATTAGTAAACATGCAGTGTTTTAAATGGTAGCATAATGTCTGTTTCTTTCTCTGAATAACTGATAGTTGGATTATGGAAATTGCCTCAAAGAAAAGGAAGTTGTTGCAACATTTTCCAAGTAGTCATGATGAAGCCAGATTGTTTTCCCTGGAGCAGAAATATTTCATATAGAGTTTCTGGATCCCTCTTCCTGGGGAGGGTGGATGAGGTGTCGTGGATTTTTTTTCCTTTCTTCCTGTCTATCAAAGCACAGAAATGAACTTTCTGAAGCTCTGTGTATCTTTTGTATGTGTATCTTTTGTGTATATTGATATATATTTACTGTTGTGAGTGGATGACTACTCATCTTTTTGCTTTGACAACAGGATTACATGGCTTAAAATCATCTTCAGGTTCATCTTAGGGTTGGTAGAAGGACCTTGTTTGCTCATCTGTTTGTGTTTTGACTTGTATATATGTCAATAGGTAAGAAGTTTCTCAAAATTAAATTACTACAAAATAAAATATGGATCTAATTAGATAATTAAGCATTTTCCCCTCACAGTTTTGAATGGCTGCTACTCTAGATAGAGCTCTTCTTAACACAGAGTAAGCAGAGTCACTGCATGGAGTTTTTAAAAGATACAACCAGATATTAGAATGTTAATATTTGTTAGGAGGTCTTTTAGATACCATCTTTTGTTTTGTTTTTACCATCAGAAAACCAAAAGAAAAAAATGTAACCTGAGGGAAATCAGCTCTTTAGAGGCAAAGATATTTTCCTCAGTGGATAAATTATCATATATTACAAAGCCAAGTATCCTCACACAAAATTACAGTGCATATAAATACTATCCACTTATCACAAAAAAAGGGGAGAGGGAGACAATTTAAGACTTGCAGCAAGTAATGCTGTAAAATATACTTGAGGTAGAGTTAGCACTCATGATTATTTGAAATTATTTACATAATTTGGATCTAATTGTAACTAAACAAATATGTTTCCTGAATACAAACTTATCTGAAGATCCAAGAGTGTTAAAACAATGTGCAGTCTATACAATATGCAGTGCAATACTTCACTTTTTTTAAAAGCAGTTTATCAGAATTATAGCATCTATCAATACAGTTTGTTGGGTGTTATCCTTGCTTCACTACCTCTTGTTTAAGAGGACTGTGCTGGTGAACACATGGCAGAGAAAGTGATTGGATAGCTGCTGTTGTAAGTAGCAACTTTTTCTCCAAAACCAAATCCTACTGTTTATTTCAGCAGCTGCAGCCGAGCAAAAAATCCAGCTTACTTACAAAACAGCTGTGTGTGAAGGTGAACAGACCACCCACATATGAAACAATAAGGGGCAAAATTCTGTGCTCTGTTATTGCTTATTTTCGTCATTGGCTAATAGATGATTTTGGCATATTTAAACTAAAGTAATGTTTTAAATGGTTTATTCTAACTTTTCTCAGCTTCCCATCTGCTGCCCAGGGCTTTTCTTGCTGAGATAGGAAAGTATATTCTCTGTGAATGGGAAAAATTCTTTCAACAGGAAGAAGATTTCAGCTGCCTTAAACTTTAGGCTTCTGGTCGAAAGGAAGGTTTACTTGCTAACACAGGTCAGAAATGGTAAAAGGATCACACTGAATCACAGCAGTCCTACATAATCTTTAAAAAATAAAGCAAAGAATTACTTCAAGAGTCTGAGGATTTTATCAGATAGTTAATGAAAGTAAATTTGTATTTTCTGCTATTTAGATATTCTAGTAAGGGGGAGGGAAACACCAAAGTTAGATGTCCTTCTCTTGTTTGGACTTCACTTTGCAGAATGGCATATGTAATCCAGCTTGCATTTCTGATAACTACAAGAATGTAAATACTTTAAAAAATGCAGTTACATTTTTCAGAAGTTGCAAAAATCAGAGAATGCAGAAATTAAAAAGTATGTCCAAGTCACTGGATCAATGGGCCAGCACTCTGAAGCTGTTCCTATCAGAACAGGAACATGTCAGTGGTGCTGTCATTAAAACTAATAGGATTCAGTTTGAGTTATTGTTCAGGGATATGCACCTGCCATATCAGGCTGAAATGACCTTTGTGAAGTTCTGCACTTCTTTGTACACTTGTTTTTTGTTTTTTTTTTAACCAGAGGTGCACAAAATGCATATTGTTTGTCATCTGGACACACGGATTAGCACCAAAACAGTATTTAAAGCAGATTGTACTCAATTTGGTTGCTCCAATCTCTTGGTGACTAAAACTCACTAGTACCTTTGCTTACTTCAGAGCCATTGAAAATAATTGTGAAGGGACTGGAGAGCACTTACAGTTTGATCCAAAGGACACTGAAATCAGCAGGAGATTTCCATTAACTTCTATAAGCATTCAGGGCTCTCCATAACAATTTCTTTTCTGACTGCTGAGAATAAAATGATGGAAGTTTAAAAATTTTTTGAATCAAAGTTCTAAAAGAACATTAAGTGTTCTGATGAATAATGTACAACTACTTACACAGCTGCTGAGAAGACCTTTTTGAGAATTATTTGTCTGTAAAATCTCTTGGAGTTTGAGAGTCTGAACCTAGAATCTCATTTTTAGTGTCAGCTTTGAGCTTAGATATACAACCTCGAACATTATTGTAAGGAATACTTAATGTACTTCAAAATAGAGACTGACTACTTCTTACTTATTTTTTTTCTGATGGCTATTCCCAAATACTTGCAACCTGTCAAGAGAATCTGTCCATCAATAACACACAATATTATGCATCAGTTACTTTGTTCGCTCCTTGGCTGTCAAGATAATTTTTCAAAGGGCTGTCACTTAGAAAGTCATACAAATGAAAACTGAGTTATGCTGTAGACTGTATGAACCTGCAGTCATAATTTACTTGATGTGGAGAAGAAGGTGAGAAAAAACTTAAAATATTGCACAAAAAAGTAGCTGAAGCTGTATCATTACTGACTATTACTGTTCTAAGGTGAGTTTACAAGATTAAGATCTGTGCTGGTTTGGGATGGGCTAGCATTAATTTTCCTCACAGTAGCTCTTATGTGGGTTGTGTTTTGGATTTGTGCTAAACACAATGTTGATAATATTGAGATATTTTCATTATTGCTGAGCAGGGCTTACAAACAGATGCACAAGATATCGGGAGGGGACACAGACAGGATAGCTGATCCAAACTTATCCAAGGGATATCCCAGACCATATGGCATCATGCTCAGTACGTAAATCTGGGGGAGGAAAGTGGAGATGTTCAGTGTGATGGCATTTGTATTCCCAAGTCACTGTTATGTGGGATGCAGCCCTGGTTTCCTGGGGATGGCTGAACACCTACCTGCCCATGGGAAGTGGGGAATGAATTCCTTGTTTCTCTTTGCTTGTATGCGTGGCTTTTGATTTGCCAATTAAATTGCTTTTATCACAACCTATGAGCTTCTTTCACTTTTTTCCTTTCAATTCTATCCCCATCCCATTTGGAGGATATGCGAATAAAGGGCTGCATGGGAATTAGCTGCCACTTGGGGTTAAAATCCTAATTTCCCCTCGAAATTTTCATCTTATTTTTGTTTTTATTCTGATATCTATTACTATTGCAATGTAAAGAATTAACAGAACAGAAAAAACCCTCAAAACATAGAACACAATCATTAATTGATGGAATTCCTGTTGCTTAGGTCTTAAACACAATGACAGAACATACATTTAATATTCTCAATAGAAGTAGCAAATTATATGGGGTTATTTTTTTATATTTTTCATTAAAAAATAAATGTAAACATAAATTATTGTACATATAGCTAGCCACAGCAAAGGCATGGGGGAAAAAAGCTTGAGTGAGCTATCTCTGACTCTAAAACAACTCTGTAGGGTTCAGGACCTTAGAACATTCCTGAAACTCATTGTCTATATTATTAAATTCTTAGAAAAAAATTTAATTGACACATTGACACAAATGTGGACCACAACTCAGGCATAGTTGGGGAATGAACATGACCTAGGAAATCGTCCATGTAGGTAAAAGTTTGGTTTAGAGTCTGAGATGTAATGTATCAGTTATACCTGGCCAAAGGTTGGTGATTGCAGGGCCAGAAAACAGGGCCCTGGTATGTTTAATATAACAGAGAGCCTGCAGTCCACCCAAAGGCAGTTTAACTGTTGAACTTGGTCATACGGTGTGCCAAATTTCATGCTGATACATCTTTGTTGACTTAAAAATATCTCAGCAATAAAGAATTTGACACAGAAAGTGCATTTCAGAGATATGAATTTCATTGCTAAAATTTAGTTTAATATGTTTTCTAAGCTTTCTCAATTCCTTAATATATTTTATCACCAATAAATATATTTGTTTCTTAATTGTACAGGGGGAAAAAACGAGAAGAATCCTAGGAAGATAGATAGATGGATGGATATTTAAATAACATTTGTTACCATGACACATTTGATTCAGTCAGTCACCTAAAGTTGTATTTAGATGTATTTATAAGCCAATAGGAAAATATGATGATCTCATTGTAAATGCTGAATGTCTGATTTATTCTTTTATTCCCAGGCAATCTTATGGTAAAGAGAGAGGTTACAGATGTGTATAGTGTAGTACAGTTGTCCTAAGTCTTCAGCTGGTACATTTGGTGGGAAGTGTTATCCCTTTGGGAAAAGAACTAGTGTAACAGTAAATTCAGCAACTTTAGACAATACAGAAAAGTAACTTTGGGCACTGTCTCATGTCCTTTTGTACATGTCCTTTTTCCTACATGTCCTTTGTACAAACATTTTCTACGTGTCCTTTGTACAAACATTTTCTAAAGTAAGCTGAAAAAAACCAGTAGATATTAGAGTCAAGACAACAAGCGAGTGAAAGTACTTCAAGAAGCAGAATGCATATACGAATTTACACTTCAATATGAAAAGCCTCAAACCATGTAAATAATTGATATTAAGAGATGCTGGCCAGTTTAGGAATTTTGCTGACATTGTGCTGCTCTGCTAGGTTCTCTGAGTTCTCTATTTTTTTTAATTTCTATTGACTTTATAAGATAATTTCAGATGATTCTAAATCTATCTTCTTTGAAAACATTATGAGATACTACCTTCTCTGAAAGCATTACAAAATAGTGCTTCCAGCAGTTAAAGATATCAAATTGTTACTGATTCTTGCTTTTTTGTCTACTTTATAAAAATTATAATCTTTATAATTCACACTACCTCTGTATTGCAAATTACAATTGGGATTTTTAATAGCTTTGTGAAGTTTGTGAAGAATATTGCATTTTATTTAGGTCTTAGTAGGTAAAATTTCTATATAATGAATCTAATACTGGATAATGAGTTTTAGTTAAGTAACAGAAATTCCTAATGAAGAATATGTTGATTATCAGAAACTCAGATTATTTAAAATAGCAATATACTTATAGTAGGATTAAGTCTATTTAACTTTATCCCATCAAAAGCTCTAAAATCAAGTCTAAGCATTAGATCTTTCTACAGTAAGGGATAAGGTATTTCATAGAGTTAGATAAACATGCACAGTGATTCATTTAACCTCCCTGAGGTCTGAATGAAACTAGCACCAGCTTTTCTCTCTAAATTTTATTCCTGCAAGCAATGAGAGATCTGATGAGCTCTATATTTAATTGGAAGAGTAACATTATTCTGTTGAAGTAAGAAAGGAAAGTTACTGACCTACACAGAGTTAATTGAAATGAAAGCATTTGTACAATCCCTCTGTTTATTTTCAAGCATGGCACACCTTACTTATGCATTCATGTTTACATACATTGATACATGCAGTGTATAGAATTGCTATGAAAAGACTGTGAATATCTGAGCCTTGATGCTAATGATATTGTGACAGTAGTTAATGCTAATTAATATATTCTTGGCACAATATTAGGCACCATGGAGACACATAAAATGTATTATTTATTTCATTATTCAAAAGTGCAAGACTACATACATTCATACATTTTTTTTCCTAATATAAATTTAGGTCATCATCTGTATCCAATATCATCTTCATACCAATAACTGCAGGAATTTTTTATCTCCAGCACAGATCTGTTTCCAAAGATTGTCATAGCTCATGTCTTATCCTTAGCTTAATAATGACAAGTTTTTTTGTCTCTTACTGTACTTGCCAAGCCTCCATCCTCTGCAAAGGCATGGGAATTTTAAATAAATGATTTTCGTTTCTTTTTAAATATAGGAGAGTTCAAGAAAGCATTGAACACCTTAAATTATAATATTTTGTTTCCTTCTTTCACCAATGTAGAGTTACTCAGAAGTAATATTGGTTGTCAGAGGTTTTTTTTACACTATTTCTTAAAGCACCATGTTTACTGATGAGTAACAGTCTAGATAATTTTGCCTGACTAGTAGAGTAATATCCTTATCTACTATTTTTTCATCTTTGTCATGCACTTCATGTCAGACAAAACACTGGGTTTAGTTTTAGATTTATGATTCAGGCCAAACAAGTGCTGTAAGTGCTTATCAAGGTGCTTGATAGATGGCTTGAACAACCATAGTTCGCTTACTTGGTTGCTCTTCCAGAGGACAGCTTTAACTGTGCTCAGCACTTCCAAATACTATACACTACAGAGGGGAAAAAACCTTACAAAATTGCTTATTCTGGAAATGAAAGAAAAAAATTGTGTGGAAATTAGTTTCTTCCTTCTTTTGCCAGTTGACTCTAAAGTCAGAAGTCAAATTTCATCAGTTTTGCTTTAGATACAAAATATAATTTAGAGAGTGGCAACACTAATCTATGACTCAGGATTATGATGTTGGTCTCTTCTTTTTTGAAATGCTAAAATTTAGCTTCAATCCACTTAGTGGACCTGCATGTAATTTCTGTAGGCAGAAATGCATTTTCTGCATAATTTCATAGGCCTCCATGTAGGAGGAGCTAGAGGGCACTACCAAAGACAGAACAGTTAAAATAATACTCTGCAGCCAGTTAATACCCTGCAGCCAGTTTTCTAAAGCAATGAAAAACTATCACCACTGAAGAATTTAAGACAGTATTTTAAAGACTTAAAAATTATTGCCAAAATAACCAATCTTCATAGGTTATGATCTACTTAAAGAAATTTATCCCCCCAATTTCCTACATGAGACCATATTGATATAATATTGTAAAAGATATTCAATTTTGCTACATTTATCATTTAATGATTTTTTTTAAAGTTATGACTTTTGTTTAGATGCAATGTGAGATAAATCACTCAAAGGGCCACTAAAGCTCTGTCACACTTTCTGGTTTGGCTAGAAAATACACATGCACTCAGAAAATCTATGACACATAAAAATGCTTACTGAGCGTCAACAATATGAAGATCTTTAAAAACATCAAAGCTTTTGTTGCAGAGAACATTTAGAAGATAGACAGCAATTTTCCTTTTTATAAATGCATGGAAATTATCATTGTTAACAACAGTTATTTATACCATTTCTAAGATCTATTTGTTTAACATCCCATCCATGTCTGAGCCCTGAACTTTATCACAATTCTTGACTTCAGATCTTTCTCTTCAGGATTTTTTTTTGCCTCTGTTCCTCACTCAAAATGGTTCTTATCCCAGTATTTTCATCTTTTGTATGCTTGCAGGACCCCTGTTTAATCTGCTAATAGTTTCTGACAGATTTATGAACATATTACACAAGATTAATCATACAAACGTAACGTATATTTACTTTAGAACAAACACACATGTTCATTAAGAAATTTTCAAAGATCTTTAACTCTCCCATTTCCTTTTTTTTTTATTTCACTTATAATGTCTCAGAAAACTTCTGGTTAGAATTCCATCCTCTTGGAAACATACAGAATTGCTTTCAAGTAATCCCAGTGCTTTTGTTAGATAAAGTTGAATTTCCCTCATGATGCCTCTAACAGACTATTTAGGGGTAATCAGAGAAAGGTTGGGATGTTGTGAATAATGCTTATATTTTGTTACACAGGCACCATGGTCATTGATTTTTCATCTACTGAGAATTTTTTCATATTTTTTCATATTTGGACACAGGAGTGCTTTCATAAGAATTTTATTTTCTGAAGGTGAACAGGCTGTTGGCTGCTCAGCACTTTGTCAGCAATTTTTTCACAGATGCACACAGTCTATTCTAAAGTGGCTGGTATTTCTTCATATGTTTCAGAAGTTCATTACTGCCACATGGAGGTGATGGAGTTTAAGAAGATCTAAGGGAAAGTCTCTCTGTTATCTCTGTTGAAATACACTTGCAGTGAGAGAATTTTTCACTACCTTAGCAAAAAATGTCATTATATGAAAGGAAAGAAGAGGTCATTCTTGTCATGCTGGTGTTCTCTTCTCTGAGCTGTTGATAAAATTCTGATCGCCGCAGGTTGCAGGCTTTCTCTGTAATTTCCTGACATTAGATTTGAGAAAGAGCACCTTCTGTCGCTTTTACAGAAGCTACATTTCCTTTTACTTTATTACCACGAGACTATTTCATATCATCCTGGAATTTTTTCTGATGTTTCCCATGATTCTTGTCTTTGAGCTCCTGCATAGTTCAGTGTATTTCACTCAAACGTCTTTTTATCCTTCTTAACCAAACATTTTCTAACCTCTTCTCTGTATATCTATTTCAGTGTCATGAATCTGGACATCCAAACTGATTTCTACTGATTTCTAGGCATTCTCTTGTTATGAATTAAACACCTTTACAGTCATGCTGATATTGCCACATTTTGCTGTTGGAAAAAATAAAAGAAGGAAATATGTCAAGGGGCTGGAATGATAGCAAGGTTTGTCACTTAGCACTGATGATGTATTATGGTCCAGAACCAAAGGAAAAGACGTGACTTCTGAGCAGGGAAAAAACAAACTTTTCATTAAAAATATCACTAATATCACTTCATGTTTGTAATTTTACTTTTTATTTGTCTGGAAAGAATCTGGGAACTAAGTTCTTTCACATTATGTAAAAATTAGTCACCTGATGACTTTGTCAACAACATTTTAGGGGGGAGGGTTTAGCTGAAACTTCCAGGTAAAGGAAAAGTGGTCATAAATTAAAAAAAAAAAGAAAGGTAGGACACTCTGCTTAGTGTATCTTCCTTGTCTACAGGCATATCTTGTTCTCTTGTTCTTTCATTAGGACACAGTATTGTCCAAACACATTTTCAGTAATAAGGAATTCCCGTATTTTCCTTATTAATTAACCAATAAAGGCTAAACTTTATACTCCCAAAATAAATGATAAACATAGTGGCATGAGATATCCCTTAGGAAAAAAAAATAGCTGCACCAAACTACTACTGCTATGATTATTATTACTGTTATTGCATGTAAGCTATGACTACAATTTATTTAGCTTTTCATTACCTGTGATGATAAGAAATGACCCTTGAACTATCACACAAAATTATAATGGATCAAAATATTCCTAAGTGACTGTAAATATGTATCTGCAAACAGAAATAACTGGAAAGCAAGCAATGAGGAGTTTTAAATTTAGATGTTTAAATCTTTTTATTCCAGTCTGTTGCTTTTGATAAAATTACAGGATTAGTAGCTTCAGAGAAGACAGCAGATGTAATATATTTTGATTTTACTGAAACCTTTGATGTGCTGTGTTGTGAAACCAGAAAACATTAATTCAAGAACTCTGTATAAGAACTCTGCCACAGAGATTGACAAAAATCATTGTAGAATGATAAGCAAATAAGCATAATGATAATTTGAGCTTTGCTGTGGAAAGGTTTCTGAGGTTGATAAGATCAGTTCCCTCTTTTTTCATGACTTTTATTCTATTGTGTGATGATACAAAGAACATAAGTGTAAAATTTTTTACATAGTTGAGGGAATAAATAACACCCAGACAGATTTGGACAAGATCGAGAAGTCAGCCAAACAGGCCTATCAGGTTCAACGAGTCCAAGTACAAGGTGCTACACCTGGGTCATGCTAATCACTGGGTAACTGGGGGCAAAGGGATTGAGAGCCCTGATGAGAAGGATTTGGGGATAGTGGTGGATGAAATACTGGATATGACTGAGAAGTGTTCTGTACTCACAGCCCAGAATCATAGAACCATGGAATTGTTAAGTTTGGAAAAGATGTCTAAGAACAAGTTTAGCCATCCACCCAGCACCATGACCACGTTCACCACTAAGCCATGCCATAGTGCCACATCCACATATTTTTTTGAACACTTCCAGGGATGGTGACTCCACCACTCTCTGGGCACTCTTTTCCAATGCTTGACAACCATTTCTGTGAAAAAAGTTTCCATAATATCTGATGCAAACCTCTGCTGGTGGAACTTGAGGCCATTTTATCTCATCTTGTCACTTGATACCTGTGAGAAGAGATTGACACTCACATTACCATATCCTCCTTTCAGGTAGCTGTAGATAGGAATAAGGTCCCATCTTCTGCCTCCTTTTCTCCAGATTTAATGTTTTCTCCAGACTTTCATTGGAGGAAAGCCAACCACACCCTGGGCTGGCTGAAAAGAGGTGTAACCAGCAGGTCAAGGAAGGGGATTCTGCCCCTGTACCCCTCTCTGGTGAGGCCTCACCAGAGCACTGCATCTTGTTTTGATGTCCTCAGTATGGGAAATACATGAACCTGTTGGAGCAAGTTCAGAGGAGACACAAAAATTATTTAGAAGGATGGAACACCCCTCCTATGAGGACAGGCTGAGAGAAGAGAAAGCCTAGAGGAGAAGCCTGTTCAGCCTGAAGAAGAGAAAGCTCTGGGAATACCTTTTTTCAGCCTTTTATCAGGGCCTGCTATGGTAGAACAAGGGGTAATGGCTTAAACAAAAAGAGGGTAGATTTAGACTAGATGGTGGAAGACGTTTTTTCCAGTGAGGGCAATGAAGGATTGGAATGTGTTACCCAAAGAGGGTAGATGCCCCCTCCTTGGAAACATTCAATGTCAGGTTGGATATGGCTCTGAGCAACCTAATTTATTTGAAGATGGTTCCATCTCATTGCGTGGGGATTGGACCAGACAACCTCTAAAGAACCTTTCCAAGAAAAACTATTCTGCTTTTATAATTCCATGAAAATTCTTAGGTATGTACTTTGTTCTTGAACTTAGGTTGAGAATATGGAAGTAGAATCTGTGGATAGTTTCCTGGTTTTTTCCAAGAAAATTTAAAGTTGTGAGAGAAAAGCTAAGAAACAGTCTCCAACAATGTTCTTATTGATTAGAATTGGAGTGATTTTTTTTTTGCTAAGATAGATTGTGCTTAAAACTTTATACTTGCTCAGGTGTTTTTACCACAATAAGGGAGTCATATGACTGCCCTACATACCAAGTACACAGATAAATGCAGTGATTTTATATTAAACACTTCAATAAGTTATAAAGGATTCTATGAACTTATGCAGAAACTGAGACTAGATATCTATGTAAATTCTAGACTATGGAAGGATGGAGTGAAAACAGTAAGAAGGATTTGATAGTTTTAACTGGTGAATAATGGGATTTCCTTATTTCTGTAATCTAAATAACTGTATGCGTACCTTTCAGCTGATTGTATAATTTCTATTTCTATGTAATAATACGTTTATTCTATTTATACAGAGTAAATCATTCTCCCCCTACATTTTGCTTCAATTTATGCCTAGTCCCCCTAAAAATAAAGTGAAAGACTTTGACAGAAGATTTTAATGAGAGCTTAGAGGTTTGGGAAATTTCTGGCTAGTTAGTCAGCTCACTTTAAAATAAATAAATAAGAGTTTGCAGGCATGTGAGCCTGGGGAGACCTTAATTAAAGTGAATGGGGAAATTAAACTGAAAAAAATAAAACAACTAAGGCAGCAAGAAGGTAAAGAAAATCAGTCAGGGAAACTGCTGTGACTGAGAGTAAAAAGCAAGTACCACTAAATCCAAACACGATGTTTCATGATCATGCTGCAGTTATTCTTTCTGGTAGTTCTTCCTACAGATGCTCTCCACAGACACCTATCACACAGGAAAGAGATCTCCCTAGTGGAAGGAGAAGCACTGTGCTCCCATTGTGGGACTGACTGTGCAAAGGAGCTTGCATCAACTGAAGGGTTTGTCTACACAGAGACATTTTCAGACATAAAACTGGCAGAATAATTAGTCCACTTTAAACTATCCTAATATGACTCCCTACTGTCAAAAATATTTCAAAAAAAGTGCTTTCATTATTTAGAAGTAAAGTAATCAATCTGGAAGGCAGCTGGATTTACTCAGTAATTGACTGAGTGTGGAAGTTATATAAGTTGAGCTAAATTGATTGCTGTAGCTATGTTGGAAATTATCCCAACGGAAATAGACATACTATAGACTATAATGACAATACATGCCCGTTTTCCCAGTATGTAAATTTAAACATGTGATGAAAGAAAGACAGTTTTGGTTTTTTTTAAGTGGTAGAATATGAGTCCTTGGAAGTTCAGAAAATATATTCCATGAAGGGCAATTGAACTGCTGGATCCTTTGACCTGTGGAACAGAGAGCTGATAGAGGTCACGAAAACATTTTGTAGGAAAAGGTAATAGCTTTTATTAGGCTAAACTGTGAGCTTAAAATAAATTAACAAAATCTGACAAGAAGCAGCAAATCCAAGCTAAAATCTGGTTAGATACAGGTGTTCTTAATTACTGCTTATTATGTTAATAAGGCTACAGAACAAAAGTGTCATTAGACATTTGCAGTACTGAGGGTAGGAGAGCTGGCTGTGAGCTGAATTTCAGACCCTCAGCACAGGTTCCATCTATGAAAGAAGCAGGCAGTCACATTTGGGCAAAGATAGCAAGTGCAACTTTGCACCTAAGTGGACATAAAGGTATTAAATTAAGGCAAGATTAATGTGTCTTGGTTTTTAATTTTTTTTTATTTTATTAAGCTCTTCCCGTTTGTTTTGTATGGGGTTTTTGCTCTGGTTTGTGGGCGGTGGCTTTTTCTCTCAGTTTCCATTAAAATTTAGTCTGTGAGTTGAGGTTTTTTTTGATGACATATAAGAGTCAAGCACATGATTGCCATTATTTTTCTCTGGAAATTGAAAACATACCCTGAGTTTATTCCTTTTTTTTCTTTAAATCCCACTCAGTAATTCATATTACTTTGACAAGCTGCTTTGAGTTTTAAAAGGCATGTGTTCTGTCCCAAGAACAGAAAATTCAGTTGTTCATCTCAAAAGTCTATTATCTATGTGCAATAATGTTGACTTTCTAACGTAACTCAAATTTATTTTTAAATCTGACGTGAATCTGTAAGTAATTCTAGCTTTCCTAATATATGAAAGTGAAAAGTATTTCTAATATATAGAAAAGTGAACACAAATTAAAACAAGAGAAATCTGGTCACTTAAGAGAATTGAAATGTGAACAAGAACCAAATCCATTTGATTGCAAAAGTGTTTGGTAATAAACTATTTCATAATGGTAGTCATGGAGGAAAATAGTTGAATAGTAACATTACGAAAAAACATCCTATGAGGACATCAAGCACACTTTGTTTTGTTTTAAAAGTTAGTGAGTTCTGTTTTGGCTATGAGCTTAAAAAGCTAATTTAAGAAATGCTCAAAGCTTTCTTCAGCTATCACTCAGAACTTTTCTGACTGCCAAAGTATTTTGGCTTCACAAGGAAAACTTCTAGTGCCAGAGGCAAAAGTATGTTAGTTAAAGCTGAGGGACAGACATGGATACGTGTTTGGCTTTGCAGCTGTAAACCCTGGTTAGCTCATCTCCCCACATCACAAATCTAACTCTCAGGGACTGAGAATATCTATGCTGCATTAACGAGGAGCTAAAGTCATTAATGAAAAGTCCTGTAAACAAGCATCAAACAGCAAATTAATAAAAAAATTTAAAGCAATTGCCACACACAGAGCACGATTTTCAAGTAATTTAAAATCTGTTCATATTTTAAATGTCAAACTGAACTGAAAGGATATGCATTTTAGATTTCACCGTATGTTTTCCCAGAGAGAGAATCATCTATCTGTTTATCCATTCATAGTATTTACACAGTAGCTCACATGTGATGCCTGCAGCCCTGAAAGGCATTTTATATTTGAAAAGATTACACATTTCATTAAAATAAAAAAAAAGAAAAAAATTACAAACTGAAATAAGAAAAATAGTTTGCTATTGAATCTAAAATATAAAAAAAATCTTGAGACCTTTCAATTCTAAATATCATCCTCAGCTTATTTCATGAAGGGTTTGCATGAGAGAAACCCTGCTTGGAATTTTTAATTCACATAGTTTAGGCACTTAAGGCACTTTTTAATATGTTCATCAGTTACACCATGAGGTGTGTCTTGTTTGAGTAAGAACTACATGCAACATAGATGAGTAATTGAGTTCATAAAAAGATGACGAATGTTTTTAGAAAATCTCCAGGACTTCATCCCCCCATATCCAGTACCCTGTGATGTAAGATGTATGCAAATTATTATTGATAATAAAAGGTGTTGCATGCTGTTACAATACTGGTTTTAAAGTTCTCCTGGTTGTAGTGATAAGGGATACTAAGCAGAATCTGGTATGACTTCGTCACCTGGGTTTGATTCTGTGCACCTCCCAGCAGCAGAACTCAGTGGGGCAGATTGTAATTCCCTTAATATTCAATGGCCTGAAGCCAGGTGGATCTTTCTGGTGTGAGGGATTCTCCCGTATTCATCACCCTTCACAGTGAGAAATGACTACATTACCAAACAGTATGATTTCATACACAGTTTGATTGGAACACAGGAAGTTTTACCTGAGCATGAGGAAGAACTTTTTCACTGTGTGGGTGACTGAGACTGAAACACACCACTGAGAGAGGGTGTGCAGTCTCCTTCCCTGGAGATACACAAAATCAAATTCTGTGATTCTGTGATAGAAGTAGACCAAAAGTGCTTGTGCAAGTCACCTCCATAAATGGTATGTGCAGATCAGTTTGTTTATTTAAGGCTATATTTTTTCTGGTTTCCTGTTAAATATATTTCCCCAGTGCCCATGACCTAAAGCTAACTGAAAGGCCAGGTCTTTGCCTTTCACAAGTGAAGCGGCGCAGCTGGAGAAAGATCGTCCTTCTCGGATGTCCTGGCTGGCTATCCAGCACCGCTAGCAGTACGGGGGCACTGTCCCCATCTCCGTGGTTTGGGACAGCACCTAAGGCAAACCCTGTGCTATGACAGCAGCGCTTCCTTGTGGTAGGACGTGGCTTGGCCTGTGGCTACAGTCAGCAGAAATAAGAGAGCGCTCGCCAGCTGTGGTGAATCCAGGTTTACAGGGTCCCAGGGGAACCGACAGTCAAAGAGGAAAAAGGGAAAGTTGCAACAGCTTATAAGGAGGGAGGGAAACAAGGGAGGAGTCAGTCCTTGGATGAATAGGGTTTCAGAGGGGAGTGGGATACGAAAGATTGACTTAGGGAGAGCACCAATGGGGATAACTTGAGGTGGGACCCTGGCCCCTGAGCCAATCACTTGACGCTCTAGCTGGAAGTTTCTAGAGAGTTCTAGAGAGAAGGGTGGGAGCGCCAAGTGATGGACAAGGCACCAGGGAGGGATTTGAGAAAGGGTAAATTAATCTCCAAGGCAACTGGGGAGGAGTTGGGATAACTGGCAGCATAAAGGAGGGAAGGGAGAACCAGGGCAGAACCGTTACACGATGTCCAAGTTATACAGACACAACACAACACACAAGAATGGCTGAACCACAGCTGAAGCACAGATGGGAAAGAGCATCTACTTGAAGGAATCTATTTCACATACAGGAGAACAACTCTTAGACTTTACTCAAGAGGAGTGAATATGGACAATCTTGCACTAGTTTTATGCAAGTACTATTAGCAAAAGTTCATTTAAATTTGCTTCTCTGCTTGTGTAAGAACCACCAGACTGAACAAATCAGAAAAAGGTCCCCTGGCCCCAATTTTTGATTCCAACTACAGTCAACACTATGTGCTTAGGAACAGAAGAATAAGATCTGAATAATTACAGTAATTTGGGGGGTAAGAGGCAGAGACTGGATACAAAGAAGGTATATACAGAGTCAAAGGGGTGCCAAATTAATTTGACATAAAAATAAGTTGCCATCAGGTGAGAAGAGCAATGACTCCAAAACTTCAGGAGCAGAGTTTGGTGGAAAAGTCTTTTAAATGCTTTAACTTGTATAACTACTTTAGCTTCTATAACTAACTGCAGCCTAACATCATGTAAGGAAAGAGCACCAGAATAACTATAGATTTAAAGATACAGATGAAATCCTTACACATTGGTGTTTTAGAAACACCTTAAGCCAAAAATTCAACAAGCATAACAATTGTTACTAAAGTATGTGCATGCTGTACAAAGGCCACTTATTCTTTTTACTCCCTCTCTTACTGTACAATGAATCCACAATGTCATTTTTTGCGAAAAAGTTTTTCACAGTTTTCCATTTGATGATAGATTTCTTCAGTAAAACTTCTGTTCCTTTGATGTCCACAATGTTCAAAATGTATGTTATCAGCATGAATTTGGATCAAACAGATAGGCAAGAAGAAAAAAAACAGGGTAGAGAAATAAACAATGACAAAAAATGATGTCCATGTAGGATAAAAGTTTATTGTGATTTGACTCTGTTCCAGTGCACAGTTTGCAGCTGATCAGCCATGGAACACTTTGATGACCAAGTCGTATTATAAAGCAACACATAATTCTATATTTGGCTAAGTGAAAGGTTGGACTGCTAGCACTAGTATTGAGCTGGATTATTTTTCTACCTTATTATTATTTGATAATTTTATGTTGTTATGTTTTAGTCTAAGATTAGGTTAATTCCTTCATTCACTTGGTGATGTCTGTGAACTGCTGATAGTGAGTGGAAAAGCTGTAAAACAATTTTTTTTTTAATTTAGTTCCCTTTTTCTTCCAGTTTCTTTACTCTTGATAATTAATAGGTAGAGAAGAATTTGTTTTGTCACTGTAAACAAAATAAAGAAACATATCGAACAGATAAATCTTCAGTAAACTACCTAGGAGGCAGAATTTGTAGCATAAATGGCTAAAGTAGTTACAAAGTAACACTTCATAGGAAATGCAATTGAAATGAACAACGGTGACATAAGCATGTATATTACCTAAGGCATAAAAGAAAATTGTTAATTCACAGTACAAAGGAGCGAAGATGTCCTGATTTTAATGTGGTCATTTTACTTCATATACTCTGAATGTATGCTTTGACTATACACAGATGTTGTCCTATTCTTCTAAATCTCATTTCAGCCACTAATTTTTCCTGGGAAAAAAAAATAAATCAGAGTATTGTTAGTGTAGTAGTGAGATGTCCAAAGAAGAATAAGAGTCATCTGCTAAGAGTATAGCTATACTGAGCTAAAGTTTCTTTGTTCATAAAATCTTTAGAATTTAACCAGCAAAAAATAGTGTCCTTTTTTTTTTTCAAAATTTGATTAAAATTTTGAGAAGTATGACAAAACAGATTGAGGTTTGTAAACATTTTTCTAGATGGTGACTGGAAGATATGAACCACCTGCAAAGTGAGGCTTCTCTTACAGATATATATTGTATATTGCTCCATTTTAGTTCCTGAATTAACTCAATTATAAGTATTTTCATGGCCTGGTCTGAAGTCATCAAAATTTTGCTTTAGCCATGAAAGAGAGCAAAATGCAGTAAATTTTGAGCCAAGTTTTTCAAAATGTAATTAGTTGAAATTCTCCTTGCATTAAATAACATTTTTCCATAAGTAGAAGGGACTACATTTTGAACTACTTTTGAGATAGACTGTATAGTAATTTTAGAGTAATCTTAAAAAAACTCCAATCTTAAAATCTCAGTCTTAAAACCTCTCTCTTTAACAGGCTCTGGAGGTATCTTGTGGAATTTCCCCTTGTATATGGATGGTAGACATGAGCTGCATGGCAATTCACAGGCAATCTACAACTCCACAATCTGTCAGACATCTGATCCCAATAGATCTTTCTCCCAAAATGTACTGTTGACACTTTTGTAACTTTTTAATAGGATGATTATATTATAAATTTTAGACTTCGGGGGTTTTTTTCTTAAATTATATTAATCTCACAATATCAAAACAAGACTACTTTTTATGTTTTTTAGGGGAGGATTTGACAATTAAATAGTATATTGAGTTTTTTGCAGCAATTTTTTCAGAATATTGACTCTTCTCTCACCTTATTTGTGAATTTTTAAAATTAAAACCATAAGGCACCTATACACTATAAGAAAGGCTGAGCATTTATTAACCAAACTGTTAAATGGAGTATGTATTATATTATAATTTGGTATTATGTTTTGTGTAACAATGTATCAAATTACATTTGGTCTGTGGACAGACAGAAAATCAAACGAAAAATTATGAATGAGCTTAAATTCACTCAGACTTAAAATTAGATCATATGGTCCATTGCACACAAGGATCTATTTCAGAAATATGATCAGCCTTAGTGTGTGAGCTGTACCACCCTGCATAACATAAAACTTCTTAAAATATTATAAAAGGTGCCTATAACAATTATGTTCCTAACTGATATGCTGGAAATGAGGCTGGATCGAAGACAGAGCTTTTAATACAAAGAAAATTTTCTTCATTTTTACATAGTTTCAGAAGAAAAAAGGAGAAAGGAAAGTAAGAAATTGAAAGCCACTTCTAATTTCTGCTGTGCCTGTAATGCACAGGAAGCCTAGCTCTGGGAATTTGCGATATATAATTCTGTGGTGCAGATATGTGGGAGTGGGGTAGGGGTTTGCTGGGTAGTAGCTCAACTCCTATGAAGATCCATCCATTATGGAGCAACACAACCTGCTATAGTCATGACCCAAGACTTTCCCAAACTTTTGGGCCTCACCAAAGTACTTGAGAATGTGGATATCTATAAGCAAAGGGCAGCACAAATTACTTCAATTGGATTCTTGTGAATTTGAAGCCTATTCACTTATGTTTAAAGAAAACTCCAAGCTGAAAATAAATTAAATGCATGGCTTAATCATTATCAAAGCATCCATTTATCGTTCTATTTATCCTCCACTTAAGAAAAAAAAATAGTCCTAAATATATTTTCCTAGTAAATCCAAACCTTTGGAAAACCTAACATGGACCACATGATTGTATAATGTAAATCATTAGAAGCCTGTAATGTATTCAATTTCTGCAATATTCCATTTCCTTATGTTTAATTCAAACCACATTGGAAATGTAAAAAATATAAAGACACGAAAAACCCTTCCTAAAAACCCCAAAACTTATTTTTCTTTTCTTCTTCCTTGTAGATATCTTGCAGACATAGAATTATAATAAGTTTAAGTTTTCCTATTTCATTCAAGCTCTCTATATTTATTTATTTATTAAGAAACTTAACAAAGTGATACTTCTCTTGTTTGCCTTCAACACAACTAACTTTTTCATTAAATTGCTATTTCACACAGCACATGCTTGTGGGCTTCCTTCCCTAAACAAGCACTTCCAAGTAGCCTCAGAAATGGCAGAGATTAATTTAAGAGGGGTTTATACAATCTTGTCAGCGAGACACTCTTCTTGTCAAAGAGATAGAACTCTAAATGTTTGTCTCTTTGTGAAGAAACTTGAAGGTAATTTGTGAAAATAGCCCACTATTCAAAAAAATAATTCCAGATGTCATTACCAGCCATTCCACATGAGTTTCAAAGATTAGCTAGAGTTGTATTTTGATTTCTCAGTGGCTTGAACAAAATTCAAGGAACCACTTAGAAAGTGAAGCACGCAGAATCCTTTAGAAATAGGCATTAAATTAGCTTTTCCTTTTCCATCCAAGGAAAGGGAAAGAAGTGCTTCAGAGTATAAAATATGGTTACAATCAGTACATGTTAAATCCAAGGAGAAATTTTCTTCTGTGTTCTGCTGCCATTTGCAAATAATTTAAAATGGGTTTTTGAAAATATATTGAGGAAGCCTGGTATTATTTTTGAAGAGGAAGAGAAAATGAAGAATGTTCATTTTCACCATTAGGTTAGAAGGAGCTTTAGGAAATATATATGAAAAAGGTACTTGCTTTCTTTGCAAAACCAGAAAATCTTGAGAAAAAGGGGGTAATTTCTATTAAAAAAACAACTGGTGAAGCTATTTACCAGTTTGAACATGTACACAACTGCAAAAACAAAGAGTTACAACTTGCTGTAAACCACCATATACACTATTTTAATAAAGAAGGCCTCTATTCATTATATAGATTTATATATTAGTTGAGTTTCAGTAACAATTTTTGCTGAGTACTTGGCTAGCCTTTCTAAATCTTTGTAGTTATTTGTATGTACAATTTCTCTGATACCTTAGCCAAGTATAGATGTTGCCAAGAAGAACGAGATTTATTGTAAAACTTGATTATTCTTTTTGCGTCTTACAGCATAAATTTCCATTCTTTCTTATTTCCCCTGACACTCAGCTCTGCTTCCAAATTCTACCCATCCTACTGAACCTAGTAAAGTCTCATTTGGCTGTATTTCATTATCTTCTGATGGCTACTTCATTTTCATTATCTTTTCACTTGTTTAAAATTTTTGCTCCTCCCCTCAAATTTGTTTTTTTTTGTGTTTTAAATCCATTTCTGCCTTCTTGTTTCATCTTCTTAAAGCAGACTCTTTCTTGAGATATCTATATGTGTATAATGTATTTTTGTATACATACCTATGAATGTATGTATGCATATACAAATATAATTGTTTCTAGATTAAATATAAAAAGATAATCCTGGTTTTATGTGCTGTCATGTACTGCCCTTTCCTTATAATTTTCCTTTGCTTTTTTGGTACTCTTTCCTCTTCCCTTAACTTTTATTAAGACTGTCTCATACATTTTCCTGAGCTTTAGCAAACATTCTTTAAATATAATCTTTCAAAGGTAGGATTTTCTGAAGATATGGCTTAGAATTTAAATGATTAATTGAAATACATTGACAACCTATTTTCAAAATATACTTTAGTCCAAATAAATCTCAGAACTGGACAGCTACAAAGGCATTTTCTCCAGTGATACTAACCAGAAAAATATTACAGCAGCCAGGTATCAGATAAGTAAATCCCAAGAAAATTTTTCTTCATCATATTTTACTCCAGAATTGATAAATATTTATTGGAGACATCTCAGAAGACACCCAAAGGTGCAGGCCTAAACATCCAATACTGAGGAGCCAACACACAAGAGGTACTAGTGACTCTTTAACAAAGTCTCAGCAAGATTTGCTATTAAATCTTTTTTCACATAAATTTATAGAATTTATTCCAGTCTGTGTTTGAAATCAATAAAAAATCTTTTTTTAATAGAAAAGTCTCCAAGAAAATCCATTCTCTTTTTTTATCTTGTGGTTTTTGGGGTTTTTTTTTTCCAGATAAATCAATGTAATCAGGGTGAAAAAACTGTGGAGCTAGTCTCAAATATAAGCAGGGATAACACTGGCTTTTCAACACTTTCAAAAGTACTCTGAAGGTTTTCTCAGAAAATTATTTTCTTTTACATAAAAAGCCTCTCTCCAACAAGCAATGTATGACATTCTAAAAATTGGCAGAAATTTGTATGATTGCTAAAATATTTCTAAATTAAGGCTGTGAAATACCTTTGGAGCAAACTGCATTATAAGCTTCTACTTCTGTGTAAGTCTTTCTCTTTTCTTTCAAAAACTAATTTGATGTGTCTTGTGAACAGGTGTTCAATAAAACACATCAGGAGTATGGCACACCTCCTCATCTTCCATTTGAATTGTGCTGTCAAAACGTCCCTCTCCCTCTCCTTTTCCCTTTTCCCTTTCCCTTTCCATCTCCCTTTCCCTTTCCCACTCTTCCCCTTCCTTATTTATTTCATTGCTCTGTGACACTCCACTCAGCAATACATTCTGCAATTTAGCAGGCCCAGTGTGAAACCTAAAGGGAAACTAAAAAAAAGATTTAACTCCTATGGAACACTAAAGTAAGGCTGAAAGCATTTTCCAACCCACCAAACACCTGTTTGCCTCATACCCTATACTTGCACTGTAAGGCTCAAGCAGCTATTTTTTTATAGAATTTAAAGATTCTTCTTTTGTTATGTGTGATGTCTGAGAAGTCTGTTCCCTAGGACTGAAAATACATCAAACAAAAACTTCAAATGAAAAAAAAATCAAACAAATAACAAAACAAGCAGCAAAAAGAAAAAAGAGAAAAAAAAAGAAACCAACCCAAATTCTCAGTAAGTTAATCTAATATGAAAATAGAAATTTGTGGTTATTTCTTATCTGTTTGTCTCCAGATTTGATTGCTTAATTTCTATTTCTGTTGCTACGCTAGAAGTAATTGTGATACCAGTAAAATAGCCTCCCTTTAAATGGAGAAGTAATATTATTTTGTAAATGTTGCAGACAGATGTGAAGTGAGAGGAATTATTTTTTCTTTTGAAAGGGGTACCTGTCAATGACTGACATGATGTGAAAAAGGAGCATTGAGCTTCAGTCTTTGAAAACTGAAAGACGTGGCTCAAATATGGCATCAACTGTTTTGAAGTTTATTAAAGCAAGAAATGAGTGGAGAATAAAACAAGGAAGAACAATCTACAATCAAACCTAATGCAATTATTGCCTGTTTTCTTCAGAAACAAACAAACAAAGCAATATGAAATACCCACATTTTCTTCAGAATTATTCCTAGAGAGTGTACAGATTATGAGTCAAATCTTACTGATTTTTGAGTGATTTTAAGGACTTCACAAAAACTTTGGTAGCAGCAAAATTTAAAAAAAAAAGTCTTCTAATTAATTTTGACATCAAATCAATAATTTGATTTGAAGTTGTGATGATTTTGGCCATGGTAAATTGAATTTTCTTCACAGTAGCTAGTATATGAGGCTATGTTTTGGATTTTTGCTGCAAACAGTGTTGATAATTCAAGGACTGTTCATGATTGCTGAGCATTACCTGCACAGTCAATGCCTTTTCTGCTCCTCACTCCACCCCACCAGTGAGGAGGCTGGGGATGCGCAAGGAATTGGGAGGGAACAGCCAGGGCAGCTGACCCCAAGTCACCCAAGGGGTACTACATAACATTTGGCATCATGTTCATCATATGAAGCTGGGGGGAAAAGGAGGAAGGGGATGAAATTCCAAATTATGGATGGTTGTGATGGTTTAAAAACCAGCTGGAAATTTAACTTGAAGTGAGCTACTTCCCTTCACCTTGCCCCACCTCTGTTGAGAGAGAGACAAAGGCAGAGACTGAGTTGACACAACAATTTGCTGAAAACAAACAGCAACAGAATAAGAAAAGCCCAATAACAGCAATAATATTAATAATAAAGGTACACAAAAGAGAAGGTGCTTTACACATGAAAGATGCTCACCATCTCAACTCAGCTCCACATGGCCACCAAGACAAAGACAAGTTGGCAGACATTCCCACAGCTTCTGTTCCCCATCCCTGAGCAGACAATGAAAACAATGATGGACAAAGACCTAAAAAGTTGGATTGTCCATGTCGTGACACCCACTCTTGTTCTGCTGGGCTCAGCTGTGTTTGCCACTTGGAGTTGTGTTCTTTCCAAGGGATGGGAAGGGATGGGTGGCACTGGGTGAAGGACAGACAGAGTGGTCTGCAGGGGTGGTCCCAGCAACTTCCCCTGGAAAGAGGAAGAAAACATAACAAAATGACACCACTTCCACGGTGTGTTTGCCTTTCCTGCCCCCCAAAGCCACGCCCAGCTGTGATGATTTGTGTGGTATAGAATAGCCAACTTCACCGTGCCCACATGGCTCTGGGCTCTGCTCCTTCTCAGCTGGGACAATGGCTCTTGTTTTCTGTTCCCGTTACTCCTGATGAGGCCCTGTTCTCCTGGAGGTGGCTGAGCACCTGCCTACCTGTGGGAAATTGTGATTAATTCCTTGTTTTGTAATGCTTTGCTTGTACATATGGCTTATGGTTTTCCTATTAAACTCTCTTTATCTCAACTCACAAGTTTTTCCACCTTTGCCCTTCTGAGTTTTCCCCCCATCACACTGAGAGAGAGTGACCAGTGAGCAGCTGCCTGGTGCTTTGCTGCCATCTGCAATTAAACCACAAAAACAGTGAACTGCTAGAAATGTTTCACATTTCACCTGATCACAGAAACATTCTGAGACTAATTCTTGTCATGATTTCAAAGTAGTTTTATTAAGTCCAAGTTCAGATAATATTTAAGTACAGCCTAAAACTCCTGCTATTGTAAAATTAAGCAAGAGATGTAAGTTTGCTACCTAGAATAAGGTTGTAAGCATCTTTATGTACTGTAAAGACTCTTATAAGTATTATATATTGTTTCACTTACTATTTCCATTCAGCTGTGCAAAAGATACTGATATGAATCTTTGCACACACACAGAGTCATTTTGCCAAAACTTTTGAGACTGAGGATTGACTCCCAGAATTTCAGGACCTTTGTGCGCTTTCCATATTCTTCTATTAGATAATCTGACAAGCATGTCAAGATTCTCAGATTCTCCAGCAAATTCCTTCTGCATTTTACAGGATTTTTTTGACACCAAGGGTAGAATCTGTAGAAGAGAAGCACTACTATCAAGGTTAGCAGGTTAACAGGTTAACACCTTGTAACACTTTTACTGAGAGAGTGAAGTGAGCTACAGCAGGGCAAGCAAGACCTTTAATAGTACCAATACCTACTATTTTCTCTTGGAATGCTCCAGTTCATAGGGCTTGTCACACTCTGCATGTCAGCTGAAAACTGTCCTGGGCTGCTGAAGCTCTGAATGGATGCAGCACAGCTGTCACCAATGTGTTTCAATCTCATTGAGGCCAATGTACCTTGCCTGGGTTGAGTTGTATGAAAGAGAGGCTAGCACCCTAAACAGGTGCTTGTTTTACTCAAAACAGGGACACATAGAAATCTAATCACTAATGTACTGAAAATAAAGAGCAGTCTTTGAATACGAGCCCAACAGCTGCATCAGTACAGAATTTGTTCATATACATGAGGTTCCTAATGAACTTCATTAAGCAACCTCTGGGATATAAGTGAGTCTGTTTTCTGCTTCAGTTTTATTTTTTTTGCTGATGGGAGAAAAATAACATGTTCATATACTTTGTAGATGAACACTTTACTTAATAATATTTGCTGGCTCAAAAGGAACTAGTTCAAAAAACCAAAAATGTCCCTGAATTTTAGTTAGCCATTTTATGTAACATTGGTAATAATGTATTTTTTTCTCTTATTAAAAACCAGCTGGATAAAACTAAAATAAGGATATTGTTTTCATATAAGTTTTATATTAGAAAAAAACCCCCACTCCTTTGGATTGCCATCAAGTAGAGAATAGAATGAGGGGTAGGGAGAAGCAAATTGGCATTTTTTTCATGTAACAAGTCAGATTTATGAGTCTATACTCCTGAAAAATTCATTTTGACTGTTAAAAATGTCTTTGCCAGAAAGAAGGTTTTGCCAGAATCTTGAAAGTGAATTTCTAAATTAATAAAATATAAAAAGTGATGAGAATATGGATTTATTCGTTCATGGACTATCTGGAAGATGAGAAGTCTTACTGGGAGATTTTTAAATAAAAAAGACATAACTTTTTTTCTGTATAAGAATTTGCTTCTGTATTGTGAATTTATTCAACATTTTGAGATTTATTTCAGAAAAAAACTTTTATATCTTTGGGAACCAGAGTTTAAAATAAAAGTTAATTGACTGTGCCTTTGTACAATACTGACTCTGTGGACAGTATGTTCACTAGTTAGCAGATGGCTTTTTTCATAGTTCTGAACTGTCTATATTAATTTTAGTTTGGAGACAGATTGAAGAAATTTAATTTTATTATGTAGCTTTTCCTGGACATTTTCCAGTATCTACCTGTCCCAAGTTGTTTCTAGCCATATGTGAATGTAGGCTCACAGTATATTTCATATCAAAAATTCTTTTCATTCAGTTACATGTGCGTTATTTTAACAAGAGATTTTTTTACCTTAAGTTTTTTATTTATACCTAATTATCAGTGCTTTACCTGTATCAATGAATGTTTGAATTATGAGAAATTTTCCTTAAAATTTAGTGTTTTTTTCTTTCACCATTATTTTTGTCCACTCATTCAAAAATAAACACATTTAAAGCATGGGAAAAAAATTTGGGAAAAAAAGTATCATCAACTACTTCACAAGCTAAAAGATGACGTATTAGAAAAAAAAAAAAAGAAGACAAGTTATTCTACGATTCTATGATTTTGCCTCTGTTTCTGAAGGGTGTTCGCATTTCTTCATAAGGGCAGCATTGAGTGTGTCTCTGCAAGACAAAGCTCTTGGTTCAATCACTTGTCCTAAGCATTTACTTTGGATAACCTGCTAGGGGTCTCATAGACTCCTTAGACCTTACTGAAATTGTGACCTTGTTTGGTTTTTCTGTTGTTTGCTTGAATGAGTGGATGGAGTCTTTTGAGCCTATGTCATGGGAAAACACATACAGCAATACACAGGATTTGGACCAAATTTCTGAGCATATGGTTGATCTTCTTACCAAGAGAAAGCACAAAATAATGCAGGTTACTGGTAAATGTCCCTTGTATCAGTTCATCCTTTCTGTGAAAAGAGATTGTTCATTCACTTATTTTTCCAGGGAGTTATCCCTACCTGCTCTCTTCTTGCTACACATATGGTGAAATTCTTCTCTAGATTCCTCCACCAAATTGTGCTCTTTTCCATGCAAGTGGAAAAAATTTCGGACAAAGTCTGTAAAGCCTCATTCTTGAAGTTTTGCAAACTGAGTACAAAGCCTTTGGCTCGATACTAGCAATGGCAATCATGGTTAACCATGGGGCACAGGATTACAGCATCATGTTTAACTTTGTTAGAATCCAGCTGGGCAGAGGTGTTTCAGATTTAACAACTGAAGTTAACACTTTAAACAGGTAAAAGGGTACTCAGTCATGAAATAACTGAGTTAAAAAAATATTGACAAGCTAAGATTTTTGCATCTTCCTGAAATGCAACAAGAAGGAGCATAAAAGACTTGAACATAGCAATACTTCAATATAATATCTCACTACAAAGTACTTACACAACATAGATGTTTGGGCAGCAGTGGCATTGGCCATCTCCATGTCTCATTGATATCTAGCCTTGGAAAATGAGCTGTAGTGCATTGTTTAATGAAGCCTAAACTGACATACAGGAAAATCCACTTAGAAGAAAGACCTTCCAATGACCATAAATACCAAGATATGTGAATGAATTTGAAGTTCATTTTTATAAACTGGGAAAAATTATTTTTCAGAAGTAGTATATAAACTGAGTGTCTAGGGAAGTTGTAGCCATTAGAAAATGCTTTAAAGAGTATATAGAAGACAAATGCCTTTACAGTGTATTATTTACAGTATTTATTACTGTATATAATAAATATACATATAATATATTTAACTGTAAATAATACTGTATACAATATTATGACGGTATTTACAGTACACCAAGACTGCTCCTAATTTTATATCCAGTGAAAAGTTCCACACTTCTGTTAAAAATGTTAGAAGCTGAAAAGACTTTGTTGAGGTTTTATCCCCAAGGTATGAAATTCAGCCACCAAATTTAGTGCTTTAGATCCGAAATGAAATATTTCCAGTGTGACATACTAAAAAAATAACACATTGGAGGAAAATTCAAAACTAAAAAGTTAAAAGGATAGCAGAAGAGTACACAGACCGAATTTATTAGCAGTGAAAAGGAGAACCTTGCAATTACAGTCAGTAAAACATTAGTCAAGTATATGGCATAAACAAAAATTTGGCAGTCCATGAAAATAAGGTAGATGTATAAAGCACTCAATTTATTTTAAACATTTCTTAGTAACAAAATTCATAGGAGTTTGAATAAATTCTGTTATACTTTTGCCAAATATCCACCATATATGGCTGATTTACATAAAAGAGCTAAAGAGTTCTTGTCTATCATTAATTTCTATTAACTTCAATTTAGCTTAAGCAATAAAATGACATAGAGCACAAAAAAAGACCTGTGCAAAAACTAGTCAATGACTAATCCTGAAACAGGATCTGGGGAAATAGGAGTCAATCAAGGAAACAAAATGCAGAGAGAACAAAAATCTGATAGCTAAGAGAGAGGAGAAGGAATGGAGCATGTCACATGAGGAGCAGCTCAGAGAGCTGGGGTTATTTAGTCTGCAAAATGGAGGCTCAGAGAGGAGCTTTTCACTTTCTACAACTACCTGACAGGTGGTTGTGGTGAGGTGGGTGTCAGCCTCTTCTCACAGATAACAATGACAGGATGGGAGAAATTTGCCTTAAGTTGCACCGGGGAGGTTTAGTTTGGGTTCTAGAGGAAAAAAACGCACAGAAAAGGATGTAAAGCATTGGAACAGGTTGCTCAGGGAAGAAGTGAAGTTATCCTCCCAGGAAGTGTTCCAAAAATGTGTGGATATGATACTTGAGGACATGGTTTAATGGTGGATGTGGTTTAATGGTGGTGGTGCTGGGCTGACTGTTGGACTTGATGATCTTAGAGGTAATTTCCAATCTTAATATTTCTATGAATAGTATCAACAGACAGAGAAAAAAAATGTTCTTTAAAACCTTCATGTGTATAAGTGGTTTGCATAGTAACGTGGAAGTCAGGTGAGTGAAAGCATGAAGATATAACTGGTAAACCCATCCAATGAGCAAAAGAGCTAAAAATGTAGTGGGCCCTATTTAGTATTGGTTTCTTTCCTACTGTTTTTATGCTCAACTGAGTATGACTTAGGCAAACGTGCCTTTGCATATTTTTAATACATTAAGTTTGATTCTGTGTTTAATTTTACTGATTCAAAGCTTAAGGGAATTTGGAAAATGGCCTCTTTCCTATTTGACTGAAGAAAAAACACACTATTTCTACCCATTCAGCATGTGCTAGTAACAGAGTGAACAGTTGTTATTCATGCTTCTGTAAAATATTGTTGCAAAAGGTGATGGTAACATCAAGATGCCTTTGAAGAAAACTAATCCCAGGTGGTCTCCTGATATTTCTTTGTTTCCCAAAGCAACTGTAATAGCTAATTAAGTGTGATAGTGAGATTATTCAAGAAAAAGCTAAGCTGGTTGAAACCTGAGTGAAAAAAATCCATTTACTTATTTTTTCAACACTGAAGTCATGGCTAAATAATGACAATGCGATCATTTATTTGATGATTTTCCCCTGGAAACTGTTTTCTTTGTTGCTAATATAAAAATAATTTTAATGGCCTTCTCTGCAATTGCAGTCTTACCTTTCTTTATTCTAACGTTATCCATGTTAATATTAGAATGAATATTAGTTTGTACTCTGGCATGTGTTTTAGGACTTCAGTACAAGTAGGACAGAGATGAACAGAGACCCAGGCTTTAAGCTATTTTCTACAGTAGAATGGAATACTATTTTGCCACTCTATCATATTTAGCATGTTTGTTTCCCGGTAACTCATGTATAGAATTAGGTTTTTTTTGATTTTTTACTCATTTGACAATTTAAGCTGAAATTTATTCAAATTTGACTGATGGTTTTAATGTCCTTTTTTATTACTTTTCTGCCTTCCGTCTTCCAACCAGAATAGGTGACTGTTTACCTTTAGAAAAGGCCCACAATTCAGAGGCATTTTAAATACTATTGAAAAACTTTAGTATCTTTTATTTAAATCAGTGTTTCTAAAATAGGAAACACTGGCAGGGAAGCATGAAATGTAACTAGAGAAAGGAAAATCTGCCATAGTCCAAGAAGCTCAAGAAAAAAATATGACAAATTTTTGTGTCTCCCTTCCTTCTTTTCTTTCATTTCTCTTTCTTCTCAAGTAATAACTGTGAAAGCATAACATGACCTTTCAGCCAAAGAAGGCACTAATCAAGGATGCATATGGGGCCAAAATCTGCATGTGAGGCTGAGGCACACTCTTAGTGCATAAAAACAATTACTTAAATAAGAAGCAGATGCTTTTTGATGTTATACAGAAATACAAACTTCAGTCTCTGCTGGTTAGATGACAATGTAATCTTTCATTTTTGTCCTTTAGATGAAACTGAGTTGTGTCACTTATTAAGACATCGAGATGAAGCTTCAGATTATCCCTCAAAAATGTTACTAAGTTTCTCCATTTTGGAAGAAAGCAAGTAAGTATATATATAAGTATTTCAGATGTTATTTAACAAATGTGTTGAGAAATCAAATTTAAAGGCTTACTTTGAAATGGATATCAGAAAGAACCAAGTTATTCTAGTTTCTTTTATGAAAATTATGAATATTCAATTATATGACTGAGATGATTAGCAGTGTGTAGCAGTCATCTTACCTAACTTATGATGTTTGAAGGAAAAGAACTGCTACTTTTATATTTTTTTTTCCTTCCCATAATTGATGACAGCTGCAGAAAGTCACAGAAATACAGAATGTGCTCAGTTGGAAGGGACCGTCAAGGTCCACTGAGCTCAGCTCCTGGCCCTGCTCAAGACCATCCCCAAAAGTCACACCTTGTTCCTGAGAGCATTGTCCAAACACTTCTTGAACTATGTGAGTCTTGGTGCTGTGACCACTTCCCAAACACCCTTGAGGTGAAACCCCTTTTTCTAATATCCAGCCTAAACCTCCTCCAACTCAGCTTCTGGCCATTGCTTCATCCTATTTTCCTAACTCTCAATCTCAAAGTTTGTGCTAGTTTTGGCAGGGGGAGAGTGGTATGGGGTTAGATTTTGGATTTCTGCTGGAAACAATGTTGATAATTCAGGGGTGTTTCTGATACTGATGAGCAGTTCTTAACAGCAATTTTTCTGCTTCTCATCCCACCCCACCAGCAAGGATGCTGAGGGTGCTAAGGTATTTAGGAGAGGAAAAAGCTGGGACAGCTGATCCCAGCTGACCGAAGGGACATTCCATACCATGTAGCATCATGCTCAACACATAAAGCTCTGTGGGAGGTAGGAGGAAGTGGGTTACAGTTGAAATCATGTTTGTCTTGTCAAAACTCATTTTACTTGTGATGAAGATGGTTGAGCACCTTCCTGCCTGCAGGAAGGGGTGAATACTTTCTTTGTTTTTCTTTGTGCGTGTGTCTTTCCTTATTTGACTTTATCCCAACCCACAAGTTTTCCCACTTTTACCCTCCCAATACTTTCCCCTATCCCACCAGGGGGAAGTGAATGAGCAGCTGAATGGTGTTTAGCTGTGGGCCAGGGCTAAAACCCAGCAAAGTTAAACAAAAAAATTAGGTAAAAGTGCTTATGTCCCTTCAGTGTGTAAGAAGGATCTTGCAAGACCATCTTAGACTGCATTTTTAAATCTTGGTTGCCTTAAGGCACACAAAATGTATCTCTTGCCATATCAGGCAGAAAATCAGAGAAACATCTTTCTTTTAAATAAGGTAGGGATGACTAGTATTTCCTGTCATCATTTATATGGTTTCACTTCTGAATACTTTGCTTCTTTCCACATTGTTCCAATCGTTCTTTTTTCTCTCCAAATATTTTTCACACCATCCATTTTATTTTCCTTCCCTTCCTCTTAGTTGTTATTCTCTGACAGTGAGCAATTACTTTGATTCATCTGTTCACAGAAACCAGGGAGTTTACTATGCTCCTCCTAGTAAGGACATAAAACACTGCAACTCATGTTACCTTTAGATGGGGATAGTCACTATGACCTAATGTATATTAACCTGTACCTGATATGCCTGACAAAACGTGTACCTAAATTGGAGCTTTCTATATAACTTGATCTTTGTGATATGTTAGCCAAAGTAAACGATATTTATCAAATTCCATTGAAAATTACCTGGTGTATTTAAGGTTCTACATGTCCTTCCTCAACCTGGCTCACAGGAGTCATGAGCTGTGAATTTCTTTTGGTTAACTAAGTTGTAAAGTTCATTTTCTGAACGAGTGCTCTAGCTGTTATGGGAATATAGAAGATGATTTTAACTCTGAGACAATGTTGTGTGAAGGAGAAACCTGTGATGCAAGAAGATCATTGCAGCAAATTGAAGAGCATATTATATACATATTTTCTTTTATCTTTCAGTAATGAATGAGTTTACTTACCTGTTGGCAGTGCTTGTTGAGATAGACACAGAAATCTTTTCAAAGTACTGGGTGAATAGAGTGACATAAAATAGAGAAGCTCATCATTATCATGGTACTACCCCCTACATTGTGTAGTTTAGACAAAGTTTAGACACAGGGAATATGGGATCTCTTTAGAACTGGGGTATTGGGTGATATATCAAGAGAAATTATTATTAGAAAACTGTTACAGAAAACAAAAAAAATTACAGAAATTTTTAAACTCTTGATAATTAAACTGAATTTCATCTTTTTATTCTGTTTTCATTGAAAAAAAATTAATATTCTTTCTGCCTTCATAATTCAGATATCAAATACTGCATTTGTTCTCACAGAAACAAAAAAATCTCATCTGATAGTCAAAATCCAGACTCATTTCAAAGTATATCCTGGACTTCCATTATAAGCAATCTTAGTCTTAAATTAATAGATCCATCAAGACTTGAAGATGAAGCCATCTCTCTTCATTAAACTCAGTTGTGAACTACTGACAGGAAATGCTCTTCCTGAAGAGTTTTTATACCTCATATCATGATAAAGTCTTGATCTTCTTAGAGTTGATGTGAAATTATGAAATTAATAAAGCTGAAATAAAGAACTTTTTAAATATTTTTTTTAAATATCACTGATTAAAATATAAATATGTATACGTATGTATATAGACAGATACAGAGCATGAATTTTTCATTCCATTTTGTCCCATTTTGAAAAATGTCTCTTTAAAGTTACTTTAGCAAGAAAGTAAAAATCATGTTGATGGGTTAATCTGCTGTATCTGCAGCATACACAATCTCCAAACAGCTATACAGGCACTTAAGAGATTTTATTTTGAACAGAATTATTCCCAAAGTACTGGGAACATTATTGTAGCAAAATACAGGAGTAGCAAAAACCAGGATGTTGTGCTATGTAAGTACCAATGGGATGTCACGTCAGCAGCAAAAGTATCTGAGAGACATAAAAAGAAATCTGGTAGAAAAGACGAACTTTTAAATAGTGCTCTGTGTTTACTAATTTCTCTCTTCATTTGCCTTAAAATTCACAGCACTTTAATGAAAGATGAAAAGGAAAACAGAAAACACTTTCTTGTTCTCTTTAAGTTTTTCTTTTAAAATTGGTGAATTCTGATGGATTGATAGTTACTGCATAGTTGAAAAAAAAAACCTTGATAGATCCCTGAGCAGGACATTTTTCAAGAGGAATGATTTGGTCTTGAGAATTTAACCTGACATATCGTAACCATCAAGAAAATTTTTAGCA
Source organism: Molothrus aeneus (assembly GCF_037042795.1). Lineage (NCBI taxonomy): Eukaryota > Metazoa > Chordata > Aves > Passeriformes > Icteridae > Molothrus > Molothrus aeneus. The sequence goes on along the minus strand of NC_089646.1, from coordinate 138,376,779 downwards.
TGGGCATTGACTCTAGGCTACATTGTAGATTACACATCAGAATAAGAGGACAGATTAATTAGAAGTTTCAAAACATTTCCAGATTTTCTTAAGATGGGAAAATTTAAAATTATTTTTCCTGTTAGATTTATAGGTATTATATTGTTCAAAAATTTATTTCCCTCATTAAAAAATATAAATTATAGTCTGTACATAAATTAGTGTATAAATGTTTTCCAATTTATTTCCAAGCCTCATCATTAGTAATTATGTTCCATCATAGTACCTATTCTCCTATATCATACCTTTGTCCACTTGAGCTTTAGTTGCAGCTTTGTGAAGCAGTTTCTGAATAAAACTGTGGTAGATAAGAACATTTTCTAAGCTATGCATTAAAGTAAGGAAAGAAATTAGGAGGTCTTATTTTGTTCTCCATCCCGAAAACCTAATATTAGCACCTAATGATCATCTTTCTACTTGACAACTGCATTCACCTTTTCTCTGGTTTCTACAGGTTATCACCTTGCTTCTCTATTCAAATGAATCCCTCTAAGAATATATTATCTATCTATTATTTGACCAGTCACAAGAAGATCCTCTAAGATTTTTCAGAGACTACACTTTCAGAACTCTATATAAATATTATGAAGTATTACTAGAGATATTCTAAAATGTACAAATGAATATAATATTTCTTTAAAAAAATCTAAAATGAGCAAAGAAAAAAGAATGGAATAGAGTCCAGCATTTACATTATTTTGAATTTTGTTTAGATTTTTTAAATTTACTGTCATGGTTTGACACTGGCACAATGCCAGTGCCTCCATGAAGATACATTCTCCCTGGTAGCTGCTGTGAGATGTGACCAGGAATAAGCAAAGCAGGCTCCTACTTAGGAAAGAAAAGAACCAGAACTTTATTAACTACTCTACAACTACAAATAAAAAGGAACACACACATACAGGGAAAATGAAAACCTCACAAATGCATTTCCTCCTCCCCCCACCAAATTTCCAACACAATACATTTGTTCCTCAAATCACCAACTCTCGGTCCAGCATCACCTTTTAGACAATCAATCCTCAGTTCATCAAGAGGAGAGGAGTCCTTCTTGTACCATGGGCTTCCCCTGGAAACACAGCTGAAGCCTCGTGTGTTCCTGTGTCACTCGCGGCACCGCCCGGAGTACATCTGCCGTCGTGACTTCTTCCTTTCCATGTCCAGTGCTCTCACCACTGAACATGGACCAGAACTGCTTCTAGGGTTGTCTTTTAAGGATGCTCTGTCCCGATCCAAAAAAAGGCACAGTCTCTCCTTTGGGACACCTGTCCCCACAATCTCTCCTTTTGGGACACCTGTCCCCCCCATATTTTTTCACCCCCTGGGGCCGAGGGGCATCAACACTGAGCAGTCTCTGTATCACAAACAATCTCTCCTTTGGGACACCTGTCCCCCCCATATTTTCACCCCCTGGGGCCGAGGGGCATCAACACTGAACCCTCTTGGTTCTGAGGCCATTGCCTCCCCCTAGAATGCAGTCTCTGTATCACAAGGAACATGGGTCTGTCCATGGCTATACAAAAAGAGTCCAGCAAAAGCCACTCCATCATCTCTTCCCACTAGGATTCTTCTCTATTCTTCTACTATCTCTCACTCGCCCAGACCTCTCTCACACTTGCACATTTCCCTCCTCATCTTCCACTCTATCTTCCAGGAGAGGTCAATGTTCTGTAAAGTTCTCATTCTCCAAAAAGGGGTTAAAAGCTCCTACAAGTGGCCGGCTGCACCCCCCCCTTCTTCTCCATCCCAGCCGTGCTGCCGGCGCAGGCCCATGTTTATCCAGTCTCAAGGTTACAGTCCCAGGCACCAGTTCTCTCTCTCTCTCTCTCTCTGTGTCTCTCAGGGGGGGCTGCCCGATGGCTCCCGGTGTCTCTCTCTCTCTTTCTCTCTTCCACCCTTCCACCCCCGGGCTCAGGCCTACCTCTCTCGGCCACATGGCTTTCCCCTCCCCCTGCCCAGCCAGCAGCTGGGCCGGGGGAGAGACCCGAACTCTTTCCCGCCGGAAACCCAAGAGGACCCTCCCAGGGGAGAGCTCTGCTTTTAACCCCGTGTTCTCAGAGGCGTGTCCATGTCTCAATGGTCAGGTTAAATGCCAATATTAAAGTCTGAATATCCATTGGCCAAAAACACAGCATCTCAAAAAACACATTTCCTGTCAAACCACCACATTTACTTATTTTCTTTCCCCTTAAGAAAGAGACTTCTCAAGGAAGGACTTCTTCAAGATAAATTTGACTGATATTAGGAAAAAGCAATTTTAAAGTTTCTGTTAAAAATATATATACTTACAACTAAGGTTGGTAAGAATTCTTTTCAATGAATCCTTTAGCATAAACTCAAACCTGTATTGTTTTTGTGTTTAAAAGCATTTTTAGTTTAATTTTTCTATTGCAAAATGAATTTTGAAATTGTTGACATTCCTGCTTCTGTGTCTTAGATTAACACTGATAAATTCTTAATCCAAAGTAAATTTCAATTTGAAATTCAAGCTAAAACTAATTTTTTAAAGATATAAAAGAGCAGCCACTAAGTCTTTTGTATCCCCAACTTTTCCAAGTATTGATAAATGAGAATCAGTTTTCACTAAAAGTTAAAGGATGCCATGTGCAGCAAGCTAATTAGTGAATCTTCAGTACACTAACCAGAACATTACATTCTTACATTGATACATTTGCTGTGGGATTCATCTTGCATGAATAAATGTCTGTAAGTCAAACAAAGATATTGCCATGATCTGTGGAGTTAAATAGTAAATTCCAACAAAATACTTATTTCAATACGGAATAGCAATCTAAGACAAATCAATAGAACCAGGCCCTTTAAATGGAATATATTACATTACTGAAGTCCATAAGTGCCTTTGTTTAGGCAATGGTATCCCTCCCTCATGTCTGAGTCTGACTCGTTCTGGTTACTGGTCCATCTAACTATTTCTATATAAAGGGTTGTAACTGGTTTTGTTCAATGAGTATGTTGTGCTTTTTCTCAAAGTTTCATATTCCTCCTGATAATTTGTCTACATTATGACCAATGGTGTTACTTACTATTTAGAATAGGGTAGTTGACATGATTTGAGATTTCTCTTGGATTACTACAGTAAATCAAGATTTTTGATGTTTAGTGTTTGTATTATAACACATAGAGGCATGCATTTTCTTTGCTTATTTTTTTCAAATCCATATATGTTTTTTAGAGCAAAGTCAGTGTAAAGCTACTATAAATGCTAAAAGAATGTGTAAAGTTTTAAAAACTTCAATTTTGTTCATATTTTCACAATACTTTTGGGTACAAAAAAACCCAAACATTAGATGTGCAAATTTACACAGTGGGAAAAAATGCTGACGTTTTATCAGCCTTGGGATTACAATCCTGATTGCATTTTTGCGGTTTTTGTCTACACAGAAATAAAACATTTCCTTTGTTTCCATTCTTACAGGAAATAAGCAAAGACTTCTAGAAGGCAGTTTTTGTTATGTATTCACATAAGTGGAAAAACTTTTTCCACTCCAGGAATAAGTTTAATTTAGTAAGTCACTACTTATTTCTTTTTTATTCTGTGTGTTCCTTGAACTGGTATTACTCATGTACAGAGTGATAAAACACAGTAAATGCCAATCAACAATGTCTGATTACTAAAGAAATGTATGTTAACCTGCCAACATTTTCAGTATATTACTAACAATGTAGTCATAATTGTCACTCTGTAGTTCCTGCAATATATTACAAAAAGACTACATCTCTGCTTGAAACACTTGAGTTCATTATGTATGATTAATAGAGTGATTACAGCTCATACTTGAAGGCTGACATTTGAAATCTCATTGCTGTGTCATCTTTAAGGACAGAAAATATTCTCATAATTTCTCAATATATTTGCTATTCTGTCTCTGAGTCATCTAACTATTCTGATTCCTCTCTGCCTTCCAGAGGTCCTCTGCAGTATTGCTTTTGATTTAGCTCCTTCAGAGCATTCTGCACACTCCTAATTATAAAGCAGAAATATGTACGTTAACTGACTCCTTTTGGAACAGGAAATCTCAGCTCAATAAAACCCACTTCTGGAAAGCTGCATATGCTGTTTTTTCTCATGCAGGACATGAGAAGATCTTGTGTTTCATTATGATGACTTACTGACATCCTCTGTAGCCTTTGAAAAAACTTCCAATAAACAATGAAATTAATAATTAGAATCCATAGGCTGAATTTTGTTCTTTCTGTGTCTATTCTTATCAATATATGCTTTCTCACACAAAAATGCTTGCTATAAACAAGGATGTCTTTTTCTTGAAGTACAATTGCATTTTTTACTTATTTAAATTTGTAAGATCATTCAGATATTCCTTTTTTTTGATTCACCAAAGCATTAGTGGAAAAAACGAATAATTTCTTTAAGTCTGCATTCCCAAGATAACACAAATCTAATTTGCATTTGTAGAGTGTGTCCAATATCTGCCATTTCCTTCTCTCTTTACTCCATTTTCCCGCAAGCCTTTTTCAAATATAATTATCTGTACAGAGGATAAATGACCTCAGCGAGTAAAATCCTGTGATAGAAGTTCACTTCTGCATAACTGTTAAAGAATATTTCAGAGAGGGGAATAGGAGGTAAATAATAAATTTCAAACCTCTGAAAAACCTTTTTCAGCCACGGGGGACTTACCCATTGTGGTGCTCTTGCCCTTCTGTGCTTGGCCATGAGCAGTGTTCAGTTGCATTAGCAGCTCCTGCTTGATCATGGTGAACACCTCATGCTGTCCTTCCCTGCTTCACTAGGGGGATATCATCCCACAAGAGTGAAAGACCTCAGTAACCCAATGAAAATTTCAGCCCTACCTTTGTATGTCTCTGTTTAACAAAGGTGAAATAGAAGCATTGCACAACTCCTTCTGCCAGAAATGCCAAGGGAACAAGGCGTACCAATAGCTGTGGCTTGGAACTTAGTGGTTTTCATGCTTTGTTAGTGCAGGATGGTGTCTGGAATATGGAAGTAAATATAAAATTTTCCCAAAACCCCCCAGACTTTCTTTGTGTAGGGCAGTCAGTGAAATAGTAAATAATAAAAAAACAAAAAACAAAACAAACCCACACATCCTATCAGATAGACACGATTAAAGGACTCCAGGATTTGATGTGAGATGATTGTTACCTGACTATAATCTCTTAAAAGTTAACATCTGTGTTTTGCCATTTTATGATCAATGAGAAAGGACAAACAGTCATGAGGAGAGTCATCCACTCATTTCATACATATGTTTTTTGATGGAGTAAACTCTGCTGAAAAGTGATTCACTTTTCTTCCATGACTACAGAAGGATTTTACATGACTGATTTAGTGTGATTGTTTTACCATGACTGTAGTTAAATATTGATGAACAATACAGAAGCAAAGCCACCATGATTTCATCTATATTCAGCCTTGGCTCATATTATCATGCAGCTTTGTGCTTAAGGCTTACAAGGACATAAGTTTTAGTGTCTTTATTCTATATATGCAATATATTTTCTTTCACAACTTATTGGGAAATTGTCAGTATTTCCTTTATTGGACATATAAATAGTACAGTTTCTAATTCAAATTACTTTTTATCCTCTTTTTAAAGAATAGAACCCAGATTATCACTGAATTGGGATCAAAAAAATGCTTTCCTTTGAAGAAAATATTTGCTTAGCATGATTACTGGAATGAATTTGTGTGGATCCTGTCTACATGTCTAGATTTGAAAAACCTTCTGGGACAGTGGTGCATGAAATGTTTATCTAGAAACTTGAATCTATTTAACATACCTACAAATATCAGCCCAGAACCATGGTATCTGGTAGAATTTCTGTGCTGCTCTTTCTATACACTGAAATCTCCAATTTCACCAGCAGGAGCTAGCCCAGGGCCTGCCATGACTTCCTTCTGCAATATCAATTTTCTCCAGTATAAACAGACCCTTGTGCCCAGCCCACGTCAAGACAATGCTGAGTTCTGAAACACAGTTGCTATATCAGTTCACACAAGCTTTTTTCAAGTGTTCAGTTTAACCCTATGGTAGGTGCATATTTATGCCTTTCATTTTCAACTTGTGGAACAGTGAGGGACCCTTGTCATCTAGACCAACCTCTTGGACAGTAATGGCAAGGAGCATTCCAGAGCATATTTCTGTTTTATACTAAAACTTACTTATCAGAGCAAAAAAATAAAAATTCAGTTAGGATAAATGATGAAGGATCAACCTTAATATTGGATAAGAAGAATCAATATTTAATTGTAGAAGATTGGGAAACAATAGAGACATTCAGAAAGATTGCTTATGTTAAAGAATATGATAATATTTTTTTCCAGTAGCGTTCTGGTGAGGGACAAGGGAAGATTTCACTCATCCAGGATTTTGTAGTAACCAAAGTCCCTTATATTAAAATCTTGATGAATATATAAACAAATATATAAACAAATTTTATTCATATTGAAGTCCAAAAAAAGTATGATATCAATTTTCCCCATTTCTTATTAGGTCTTAATGATTTTGAGCACTTGTAAGGTACTAAAAAAGGATTAACAAGATGCAGTTCTAGCATCCCACTGAATTTTTATGAAAACATTTTATTCTTTCATATGCAACTCGTTCAGCCTTAAGATTCCATAACAATCCTAGCTTTCATTAAAAAGCTCAAATTTTAAGGTAATATCTGAGTGAAATAATTTAAGAACAGTCTGAATACTGAAAAGCCAACCAAAGAATAAAAATCCCCACAAATGACCAAAAAAAATGGCCAGGACTTATAATTTATAGGTTGACCTAAGTAATAAATTTGGAAATTGACGATACTGACAAAATCTTTTACTTGCCTTCTTTTTGCAGAGCTTTGGGAAGAAATAGCTAGATTCATTTGCAAGTTGCTTTAGACCTTATTTCACTTTCCTCTGTCTTTCATACATAGCAGTGATTTTTGCTCACATCATTTTTTTTAACATAAATCATCTTCTTTCTGTCCTTTTCTGGATGCTTTTCTTTCAATCAGTTACTTCAAAATAATTATCTTCTTAATTTAAGATTAATTTCTCTACCTTCATTTAAACTAAGCTGTTTTTGTATGACAAAGTGATAAAAAACGAGGATTTTATTTTTTCCTTACTTCTACAAATTTGCCTGAAACATTTAAGGAAACAGAAGGTCCTGTTCCTATTGCATTAGATTAATTTTATTTTTAATTTTTTTTGCTTAGCATTTTTAGAATGTCTATCAAAGTGTGAAAAGCTGTCAGTACTATCAACTCTTCAAGATGGTCTTATAAAGCTGTAAATTTTATGGAGCTTTACTGAGTATAACTGGAATAATTTAAATACTGGCAGTTCAAAGTTCTTAAAATGCTCTTTAAAATGGGAGGATTATTAATTATAATCACATCTTCTTTGCAGGCATAATCTTCACATAGTGTATTTTATTAGTTTAACATGTTAAGCCAGATTATAAAACCAAAGCAACATGCTTGGGGAAGATTACACTCTCAGAATTTGAGCACTTCAGAATCTCAAAAATTGCAGTTCTCCTGTCACCCAAATGTGGATCTTCTGTCATTGAATTTAGGATAGATATGTCGTACCAAAGCATAGGTAATGTTTAAATTGCTGCTATAGAAAACTGATGACCTGGCAGCACACATCAGCCAATTTGTCTCCTAGCTTAAGTGTCAGCAAATAGATAGCCTAAATGAAACTATAATTTCTATTAATCCAGAATGAGAGCGACACCTTTGGATTACTTTGCATGATGCAGCACAATAATGTATCCTAATTATCCTGCTTTGCTTACATTCAGTATACCAAGTTCTCTTTCCTTATGATAACTCATGGAAAACTCCATAGGAGAGAAGAAGAGGAAGGAGGAGGCACCACACAACTGAGGACTGCTGAGCAGGGACAGGATCCAGGGACAGGATCCACTTCCCTGGTGAGGGACGTGCTTGTGAGACAACATGATGGGGGAGCCTCTCACACTTCCTCTGCAAATTCTGCATGACCAAGGTCCATCTCAAGGCAAATGCAGGCAGGATGGATGTAAAGTTCATCATATTCCACTTCACACAGTTGCTGCTTGTATGGTTAGCTATCAGCTTTTGATTAATGTTTGCAGAAAATACTGGAAAACAAGCTGAAAATGAGTCAGCACTATGTAATTGCAGCAAAGACAAAAGGCTTATTGGCTATAATAGAAAAAGAAAAGGAAATAAAACATTTTAATTAATTCAGTAAAAGAACCAAAACAACTAAACCCCAAATTTATCTTTGAAACCATGTGCTAAAGCTCTAATGACATTATTCACAGTGGAAGAACAAGAGTACTGAGTGTTTTGAAATACAGTAAAGAGATGTAGAAAAGTGTCAGAGGCTTTCCAAGATAACTTTACAGAGTGCTTTAACATGAAGAGGTGTTTCTTGCCCTTCAAGACTGCTCTTATTATGTAAACTTGTATGAGGAATATGAAAAATACTTGAGGAAAAGTTAAAGTATTTCCTGCTGATGATCCAGCTAATGGGGTAATGTTATCTTTTTTCTTCTGAAGGACCTATTTGGAACAAGTCCCTTTCTCTTCTTTGTCTCTGATGGTTGTTGGAACAATGCCTGTGCAGCAAAGCTATAAAAAATAACAGGAAGTCATGGAATGATACAATCCTGTTTAAATATATCAGCATAATTTAGTCAGCAAAGCCTAACATTGTTTATGGACTTATTGTTTAGGAGTATCTGCTTTTAAAGGAAAAAAAATCATTAAACACTTGTGTAATCATTTGTCTCAGATGTGGAAGTTTCTCCTGAACAAGGTTATCTAAAATACAGGAGCAATTATATTCCGCATCTGGTAAGACAAGATTTCTAAAGGGGTAGTAGGAGCTTTTGGTCTTCCCATAAACTCAATGGGGTTGGGCATTTCATTCTTTCTTCCTCAGCAGTGGAGGTTTAAAAAATGGATGCTGATGAAATTCCCTTAAACTAATACTGTGACTAAAGAAAGTAGAAGCCTTGCAAAGCAAAAGCAAGCCCTCTGCTCATCTATCTTGTGTCATTTTTTTCCGTGCTAAATAATATTTCTATGTTTCTTCTCAAGATAATTCTATAATATCTAACGATGGGATTAAAAAAATACATAAAACATATAAATGTTTTAAAAACCACTAGCATTTCAATACCACTGTGTCACCTTTTGGGTATTTTGAAAGCAATTTATCTTGCATGGGGAGGAGTAAAGTAAAACTAAGAGTCTAATAAAGGAACAGTAAATCAAATAGAGTTCCTGTCAGACATGTACAGAGAGAAATTTATTTATCACATGGCAAAAAATGGGATTAAACAATTACATAGTTTGTATTAAGAGTAAAAAATAAGACACGAACTTGAGTGGTGTGGCTGACATGACTGAGGGATGGGAAGCCATCCAGAGGGACCTGGACAAGTGGCCCATGGCAATCTCATGAGGTTCAACAAGGCCAAGTGTAAGGTTCTGTACTGGGCCAGAGTGAACCCTGATACCAACACAAGTTGGGGAATGAACACATAGAGAGAAACACTGCCAAAGAGGACTTGGGGATAGGGGTGGACTAAACACAAGACATGACTCAGCAATAGGCTTGAAGCCCAGTAAGCCAATTGTATCTTGGGCTGCATCAAAACAGGGTGGGCAGCAGGTGGAGAGAGGTGATTCTGTCCCTCACCTCGGCTCTGCTGAGACCCCACCTGCAGTGCTGCATCCTCCTCTGGATCCTCACCACAGGTAAGGAAGGCATGGACCTGTGGGAGGGGGTCCAGACAAGGGCCATGAAGATGGTCTAAGGGCTGGAGCATCTCTCTTATGAGGACAGGCTGAAAGGATTTTGAGAAAAGAAGGCTCCCAGAAGACTTTCTATCAGCTTTCCAGTACCTAAAGGGAGCTGCAAGAAAGATGGGGACAGATTATTTTAGCATGGCTTGTTCTGATATGACAAAGGCAATAAAAGACTGTAGATTCAGACTAGATATAAGTAAGACTTTTTTTTTGTGATGAGGGTGGTGAAACAGGGAAACAGGTTACCCAGAGGATTGGTAAGATGCTCTGCTCTGTGTTCTGAGAGCCACAGGCTAGCTGAGCCTGTATTAACGTAGTCTCATCTAATTAAGAGTGTCAAAGTGGTGGATTTCTCCTGGGTGGATGGATGCCAGCTACCCACCGAAGCTGCTCTATTACTCCCCTCTGCAATTGGACAGGGGAGAGAAAATATAACTAAAGGCTCATGAGTTGAGACAAGGACAGGGAAGAGATCATTCATCAGCTACTGTCGTGGGAAAAACAAATTGAACTTGGGGAAGTTAATTAAATTTATTACAAATCAAAATCAAAGCAGGATAATAAGTAAAACTATCTTAAAACCACCTTTCCCTCACCCCTCCCTCCTTCTCAGACTGTACCTCCTCCCCCTCAGCAGCTCAGAGAGACAGGGAATGGGGGTTGTGGTCAGATTGTTTCTTCCACTGCTTCGTCCTCAGGAGAGGAGTCCTTCTCCTACTCCACCCTGAGGTCCCTCCCATGGGAGATAGTCCATGAACTTCTCCAACATGGGACCTTCCCATGGGTTACAGTTCTCAAACTTCAGTGTAGGTTCATTTCACAAGGTGAAATCCTTCAGCAAAAGGCTGCTGCAGCATGGGCCCTCAGTAAACCTGCTGCTGTGTGAATTCCTCTCTCCAGAGGTCTGTAGATCCTTGCCAGAAACCTGCTCCAACACAAGCTTCCCATGGGGTCAACCTACTCCAGGCATTCACCTGCTCCAGTGTGGGGCTCCTTCATGGACTGCAGGTGGATCTCTGCATCCCTGTGATCCTCCGTGGGCTGCAGGTGGATCTCTGCATCCCTGTGTTCCTCCATGGGCTGCAGGGGCACAGCTGCCTCACCATGGGCTGCACCATGGGCTGTAGGGGAATCTCTGCTCCAGCACCTGCAGCACCTCCTGCCCCTCCTTCCTCACTGACCTTGGGGACTACAGAGATGTTTCTCTCACATAGTCTCACTCCTTTCCTCTCTGGCCGCAATTGCTTCTGGACAATAATAATTTTTTTTTTTTTTTTTTTTTTTTTTTTTTTTTGTTCTTGAATACATTATCCCAGAGGCATCACCACCCTCTCTGCTTGGCTCAGCCTTGGCCAGGAGTGGGTCCATCTCAGAGCTGGCTGCCATTGGCCCTGTCAGACATAGCAGCTTCTCACAGCAATCGCACCTATAGCCCCCACATTACTAGAACCTTGCCATGGAAGCCAAAGACAGTCTTTTAAATTCCTTGTACTTGGAACAAGAAACGTTCTAAGGAAAGAAAAAAATCTGTTTTTAAAGATGTAAGTTCTGAAGAAAAATATTAGACCCTGTGACAGAGGCTTCCTAAACATATTAGGGAAATTTTGTTAGGTAATTAAAAAGAAATCAATGCATATTGTGTTTGAAATTAAGCATTTCCTTGTTATGCTAGTAGTTAACATATTACAGAGCCAAGAATGAGGGAAGCAGAAAACTGCTTATTGGAAATATAGGAAATTATATGAGGGAGAAGAAGAAAATATAAGATTTATAGAAATAATTTTCTAGACTAATCTTTCTAGATCTTGCTTGTATCACAAAGATCTTTGTCTAATGAGTGGTTTGGATAAAATGTAGTACAGTGGTGGCAGTATATATCTGAGGATTTCACAGTGCTACCTACCAATGATCTATTTCTCTATAGACAGCAAATTTACCTATACTTAGCTACATTAACAAAGAATTCATGATTTGTTATTAATTTATTTGTTTAGAAAATCAACCTGATAGAAAAAAAATGGTACAATTCAAAATACAATCAGAGAAATATTTTGAACTCAAGACCATCAAATCAGTATTTATGGTAAGGGAATACACTGGAGCAATATAAACAATATCGACATGGAGGCTGGAAATCCCATACAATGAAAGGAATAATTTTAGTGGAAACCTGAGAATCCGTACTAAAGATTCATCCTAAGATATAACTTTGCTGTCCCATTATATACTTATGGCTTTTTCTAACAGCTGTTTACCATCTGTACACGAGGGATTCACAATACACAACCGACATGTTTTTGGGGTTTTTTTTGTGTAAAAAAAGCAGTATATCCACTAACTACATTAATTGCTTTTTGTAAACGCTCTATGTGATTAAAAACAATATTAAACACCTCTTCGCAATCTGAGTGTCCTTCCTAGTGGAATAAAGAGCAGTCTGAAAGACCAATGAGAAAGAATAACATCTAGTAAAGACACAACTGATCACCCTTCTCTTCTCCCCGGTTCTCTCATCCCTATTAATGCACACATATCCAAACCACCCATCCTTCTGTACACGAGGGATTCACAATACACAACCGACATGTTTTTGGGGTTTTTTTTGTGTAAAAAAAGCAGTATATCCACTAACTACATTAATTGCTTTTTGTAAACGCTCTATGTGATTAAAAACAATATTAAACACCTCTTCGCAATCTGAGTGTCCTTCCTAGTGGAATAAAGAGCAGTCTGAAAGACCAATGAGAAAGAATAACATCTAGTAAAGACAAAACTGATCACCCTTCTCTTCTCCCCGGTTCTCTCATCCCTATTAATGCACACATATCCAAACCACCCATCCTTCTGTTTGGCTGAGCTCAAAGCACCTGTGGTGAGGAGTCCTCTGGTCTCAGTTTTCTCTTACTTTTCAAAAACAACCATTTCAAATATGGTGCTGGTTTAAGAGGCTAAAATAAAAATAAGGTCATCTTAATGTGCTTCTTACAAATGGCTTTTCTGAGACATTCTCAAAATGCATTTCGAGAACTGTTATCCTCTGGACCTTCTTATTTGTTGTATAATGATAATATCTTTTCACAAAGAGAGGTGTAATAGTTTGTGATTTTCTGCTATTTTTCAGTTGTGGGTTACAGCAAAATACTTGGAATGTCCAGAGAAATGTACTATAAATAAGTGCATTTTGGAGTCATTGTCCCAGCATCCTTTGAAATGCAGCAGTGGCAGTACATTGTACCTGGTAACTTAACTTGACTGACAGACAACTGGAAGAAACCAGGAATGAACCACATGTAGGTCTGAAATTAAAATCAAATCAACAGCATATGGTTTCTGATACCAGCTGGATAAATAAATATTTTGTAGTTTTACCTTAAAGCACTAGGTAATATAATCACAACAATTTTTCCCCACAGGCTTCTGAAAAATTCAAGAGAGCCAAGATATTATTAGTGTCATTTCTATCATCAAAAAGGCCAAATTTTTTTTGGGTATAAGAGGTCATTTGTTAAGTGAGCAACCATTTGGAAAGCTATTTTTCAACAATAAAACAAGAAAAAATAAAAAAGGTTAGAAACCAGTCAGGAAAACAAGTTAGGCTACATTGCTGGTTATCACCAAAATAACTTAGCCATAAGCAAAAGCAAAAATGGAAAACGGGCCTTAAATATTGATAACTGGAGAAAGGTTAGCAAAGAATCTCATATGGAAAAGGTATAATCAATAAACAAGCAACCTTGTTATGAAGACATTTGATTTTTCTTAGTATCAGGTAGATTCTAAAAATAAAAAATACAGAACAGAATGCAGAACAACTCAGTTCCTACCAAACTTTCAACAACAAACACCAATACTATCTCAGGGAAAAAAGGGAAAACTATTAGTCTGTTTGTAAATTGTTGATGTTGGTTTACCAGAATTTTTTTTAAAGTTCTCTTGGTATAGGGCACTAATTTTATTCCTGTATTCAGTTAGGAGGGATTGTGGCTTTCCAAAATGAAATAATTTTTTTTTTGGAACAAATTTTAATACCAACTCTCTTGTGAAACAGAACCTTTACAATAACACTCAAAAGAAAGGCAGTTTGCAGTCTGTTTGCAGACAGTTTGCAGGAAGTTTTTGCTGAGCTTGCTAATTCCTAAAACCAAAAAATAACATTTCAGAAGACTATCTAGTTCACAATTAGCTTTATCCACAGACCAGGTGTTTTGGGTATTCTGTGGCTGAGGATCACCAGGAAGAACTGAAATGTCTTCAGTCATGTGTGATACCTGTATTTAATCAGGACGAAAATTGATCTAGGCAGCTGCAGCCAATATTCATGACAAATTTTAACACTAATTAACTTAGACAAATTACGCAAAGTACAATATTTTCCAAAACACAGGTTTCATTTTGTTAAGACTAATTTCTGAGAAACCCCATTGTTTATTCCCAAGCTCTGTGTCCAAATGCAACTGAGTTAAAAATGTAGCCAGGAAAAGCATGGAGTCATTTCACACTTCCTGTGAGAAGTGGTTTCCCTGCTCAGTTCACATTACTTAGGAATTAGAGCCCCTTGGAAATGTTTGGAGTCATGGGGTAAGCTAAAATACAACAGTGACTAAGTTATGCATCATCCTGTTTGTGGCACATCTGTTACACCAGGAATCATTGCCATAACATGGAATAGCTGCAAGGCTCTGGTTGTGTGCTCATGCTCTATCACACATTAAGAAGAACAAATCCTTCGTCGTTTTGTGGTTTCCATATTCTGATCTCATAGCAGAAGTGTCTCTAAACTTGGTTTGGTTTTGCAGAAATGTAAATTCTGATCAGGAGTCTGAAGAACAGAGGGCAGGGTGGATGGCACTGTTAAAATCCTTATAGGAGAATAAAAGCATCATGCCTGGACACATCCTGTAGGACATAAAGACTGGTTTGAGCAGCTCCATTTAGTTTTCAGAGGGCTGATAAGCTAGAGCATCATGACTTTGTTTGTCTGTGATCCGGAATTCCCCTGTAATCAATCCAGAGGTTACTTGGCTCAGTTGATACTGTCAGTGGAAAGCAATGATTCTGTTTTCTAAGCTTCATCCAAACTCATGGGAGCTTTCATGACAGCTATCATCCTTCTTGCTAGATCAGGTCAATCTTGTGTGACACCATCACCATTCCACTGTCAGAAAGAAAAATAAGGAGGAAAAAATGCTATAAATAAATTCAAGCTGCAGAAAACAGTGATGGAATATGAATTTATAATAGAAAATTTTCAATTGTTTATTATAAAAACCTGTTGTATGAAGATGGTTTTCCTTCCAATTACTTTTGCAATTGCTTCTTTTCTTCCTACAGCAAATTCTACAGGTTGAGAACTGAAAATACTACTAATAGCTCAGAGTGCAGGCAGATTGGCTATAAAACAGTCTACAGGTGGCTATATAGGAAAGTGTCTACAGAGAACTCTGGAAAATCAGTAGTGTTACTTAAGTCTATCTGTGGTGCACACAGTAAAGAAGCCAATCCAGAGAAACGTTCTTAATCTTGGGGGTTTTTGGTAAGCATTTCACTGCAAGTTCTCAGTGTTAGCAGTTTGATTAGACACAGAACAAATAGCCTGAAAGCTAAGCAAAATTCTCTCTGATGGGGAAAGTACATGGTTTTACCTTGCTGAGATAGGAATTAACTCTTTATAGTGTTAAATTAGTTTTCTGCCATGCTTTCTTAAATTATTCATTGTGTTAACACAACTGTCATTAACTTGATTTACTGGTCTGTTTGGGTAAAACTAGATTTCAGGAAGTAACACCCACTGCTGAAAATAATTGGAGAGAATGTTTATTTACATACTACCTGTCTGTGTCTGATAAAATATTTTTAAAAATAAGAAGACCATGACTAAAAGATTAAATTAAGGCTTCTTGATGTCCTGTGCCTAAAGACTCTGTTGTAGTCTCACCATACACATCCGTTTTCACAGAAAACTTACAAAAGAAGTTTGTGACTTAACATTTTTACAAATGTTTAAGCTTAAATTTGTATCAGTAAAACTTGTGTTACTGCTCTGAATCATATTTCTCAATTATTATTTCTCCTGGTGGCCTTTAGGAAAATAACAAATAAACTTCAAAAAGAAAATATGTTAGAATATTGATGCAGATTAAGTATCTATTAGTGGTAAACTGCAGAGGCAGAGAATTTGCTGACCCTTCTTCTACTGGCAATGACTGGGGTTTGTTCTCTGGTAGAAAGAAAAACTCATATAAAAATTTGGATGATAAAAAGTCATATTTGCTGTTTTCTGGATAAATTGTAAAAATATAAGCTGTTCAATGAGAAGGAAACACATTACTTCCTTCATGATCCAGACTTTAAAAAAAATAAACTCTAATCAGCATTGTATTTTGTGAAGTGTATTGAGCAAGATTGGACAACAGGCATGGGATTGAACCCTAGAGTCCTAACTGTGGACTACAAATGGTTTCAGAGCCCAAATTTGACATGGGCATGCTCAGACTGCTGAGTTATATGGCCCATCAAAATGTGGTCAAATCCAAGAACACACAGATATGTGGAAACTGGGTAGCTTGAAAGTTAACAGAAAGCAAACTAAGAGAGTTTTTTAACTGAAATATCTTACAGTCACTTTGATACCTAAGATCTTGAGTAGAACTTGCTATAATTTACCAGTTTTGGCCAAAACCCAAACATTTTGTTTTGCTGCTCTTGAGTAAAAATTAATAAAGCCAAATTTGACCCATAAGAGGCAATAAATCTGAGTGTAGAACGTTAATTGAAAAATTATTTCTTGAGAAGGTCTTTGAGGCTATGTCAGTTTTAGATTTTTCTCAAGAATCTGATTCAACAATTACTGTAGTTTAAAGCTTAATATAAATTGCCATATACAGAATATTGAATTCAAGACCACCATATTAAAAACAGATACATAACTTTAGTTTTAATTTCAGTTAAGGATTTTTTTTTACTAATGAAATAGTTTTTTAGAAAATGCTATAGCTAACAGAAAACAAAATTGACATGAAATAAAATGAAGACAGCTACAACTATTGTTTTCCCTGAAAGGAGAACTGCTGCTCCTTTTCTGTTCTTTTTGTGTTACGTGGCTCTATGTTTATATGTCAACTTCATATTCAAAAATAATTTCATGAATACATGCAGGGATCAGAGGATCCTTTTCTGAACACTCAAAATTTCCTTCAATAAGTATAGAATGATACACTAAACAGAGAAGTTCGTGTTCAGTGATTCATCTTTATTTTCCTCTACTAAATGCTTGCCATCCAGGGATTGGCATTGTTTGATGTTAAATCAGGAAATAAGAAATAAGAAATAAATATATCTTTATTAATTTTATAAAGGGAAGAAACTGGCTTCCTAACTCTGAATTGAATTCAACCTGTACATACTCAGTAGAAAATAATTATATTATCCTTATTTTATTTAGTTTACTGTCCTCATAGAGATGGATAGAAGAAATTAATTTGGTGAATTAAATATTATTGTTACAATGAACAAATAGCTATTATGGAATATTTTACTCAATTTACTCAAAACAGAATACATAACACATATCTCAGGAAATAAATACAGCAAATATCTTTTGGTGATTACATTCATGGCTTGAAAAACTGCATAGCTTGTGAATGAAAAATTTCGTTTTCTTGATATAAAATATAAAATTTATTAACAATAAGCAGTTTTGGTCTGACTGTAATGCAAATGCATAATTCTCAAAGAAATATTATTTAAATAATTTACTCCTCAAAATGCCAGTTATCCCATGGAAGAATAAACAACATTATCATTTTTATAATGACTTCATTATAATTACTTATTCCTGTAAAATTATTTAATTATAATTAATTCATTTATTATTTTAAAATGCAACTAGATATCGATGCCATGTCATACAGAGAATTTATTTCATCTTAAATAAGTATATTCCTACACCTGTAATAATTCTATTTTTCCTACTTGCTTATTCAGGCCTCTCAGAAGAACACTCCAAATCTTTAACTTTCTAATTTTTAGGAATTGTTTCTACCTAACCAGTAAAAAGTAGCCTAGATTAATCCAGTGAATTAATAAATAGAGGAACTGTGGCACCATTGGGGTGTTTTGATAGCTCAAATGATACAAAACCCAGATAATTAAACAAGTGGATAAAAGTAAAAATAAATCACAATGACTGATACATACTTTTAATGACTCAAACACTTTTCTAAGGGTGTCATATAGATTCTGTTCAGTAAAACTACAGACATTTAATAGCTTCCCTGGATTTGCAGCTTTAAAAGCAACCTTAAACTAGTCAGCAATATTTTTTTCAAACACAGTTTAGGAAACACTTTTATTTTCAAAATTGTTTACTGAGGGATCCTAAAATAAACTCAAAAATTTGTTTTATTAGAATCTGGTTTTTTTTCAATCTATCTTCTTCTCATTTATTTTTAGGAGTAAAATTTCAGATACTATTACAAACAGCATCAGTAAAAAGTGTGGATATAGTTTAGCCAAAGTAATATTTTGGACATTAATAGTGAAATATTTTACTTTTGTGATGTTTAAGACTGTGATACAGGAAAAAAATAATTAACCTAAGGTAGATTTTTGTCCAATGCCTCCCACATTTCTGTACAGGACAGAATTCCTTTTAGACATTGCAGGATTTGCAAATGTTATTTTGCTACATATAGATATTGCTTGAGACAGTAATTCTACCACCTATGTAGCCTCCTGCTAGGACAGACATTTTTTAATAATGAGAATTATTTTCTCTTAGAATCAGTAGTACTATTGCATGATGTTACTTCTGTGTTGCAAAGGAAAGGACAGCTCTCATAAAAAAAAAACCACACCCATAATTTCTTTGTAATAATACTCAAAACAAAGTAGGAATTTTATTCAGAGCATTCTATTCTATTTCTCTCACAAGCTTAACCTAAAATAATTGGACTTTTGCACAGATTATATTGGATTTTCAGGGATGATGACAGCCTCACACTCCTATTGATTAATCTCTCAGACACATTCGTAGAATGTGTTAAGCTGTATCACATAAAGTTGGTTACTGCTCAGGAGCACT
Source organism: Molothrus aeneus (assembly GCF_037042795.1). Classification (NCBI taxonomy): domain Eukaryota; kingdom Metazoa; phylum Chordata; class Aves; order Passeriformes; family Icteridae; genus Molothrus; species Molothrus aeneus. Next base: position 138,357,854 of record NC_089646.1, on the reverse strand, counting down.
CACTACATAGCTTTATCCTAAGAAAGACTGATAAAAGTTGAAAAGAAATCAGTACATGACAGTCTGATGAACAGAAATACATGTTGTTCAAGCCCTATGGTGTCCATTAATGGCGACTTAAACAATAATTTGTTGGTAAAGCCAAAGGACAAAGTACAGCACCAGTGAAATGGCACAGCTATTATTTGATATAAATAAAGTAATGAGGTTGCATTAATTCTTTGCAAGAAAGTAAAGCCATATAGATAGCCTGCCTGTAAAACAAATTTCCTTATAATAAAGTCATGAGCAACCTGATCTAGCTTCCAATTTGGATCTGAATTCAAAGCTGATCCTTCTTTGACCAGCTTATTGAATTCAAGTGTCTCCAGAAATCCCTTTCAGCCTACCTTATTCTTTAATTTTATGAACTCAGAAAGTAAAATAATGTAAGGAAGGGAAACACATATGCATATATATGCTCATAATGATACTTTGACAATTCAAGGATAGGAACTAATAAGGAAGGAGAAAAGATCAGAAGAACCAAAGAATTATGTCGACACTCCTCGTGTCATGTGCTCTTGCAGAAGATTAAACTACACTGTGCTGTGTTTTGCTGGCACAGACCTCCACAGTAGGGTGCAGTGACAGCAAACGAAATGTTCTTCTAAGGTACCTATTCTGCTTCCTTTCTCTTCCTGTGCAAATTCTGAAGCTTCATAGGGGGGTACCTCCTATAAAGTCTGATGGTACAAGGAAAACCATTCCAAACCCTCTGAACTCCATTTTTTTGCCTGTCAAGCAAAAATTTCTCCATGTTGAGAGCCATTTCTAACTGCTGTGATAAAGATACACCACAGAAACATTGGTGAAGGCTTCTATTCTGAAACTGGTTTATATCTGCTTAAGAAACATTTTAGCCTGCCAGAAACCATGAAGATATGCAACTGGGACAGGTGATCTTACTGTAAAAAAAAGTCATATTACAAAATTGTTTCAGTCACAAAAATTCTATGTAATTGCAAATGATAATTCAGGAACTACAGAGTGCCCATCCAGGACACAAGTGAGCAAAGGACACAAGCACTCTAAAGCTTCATTTCAAATATCAACATCCATTGTATTGATAGTCACTTCACTTTTACCTTTAGTCCCTCTTTGTGTCAGTGGGATTACTGACACAGTGAAGAATTATCCAAGCCCTGTCTAGCCCTTTCCAGGGCACAAAATAAAAGATTTCTCTGTAATTGAATAATGACCAAGTGCAATTCCAGTCTTTTGAACTACATTCACTTGTGCAATCAACACTAGCCTAAAGTGAACTACATTCACTTATGCAATCAACACTAGCCTAAAGAAAAAAAGGAGGACATGGTGACAGAAGGAAAAGTTCCCTTCTCAAAAGAGATGATTTTGATTGTTAACATCTCCCCTCCCCAGAGCTACTTTGCCTCTGGCAATTCCTGCGGTCTCAGTCTCACTATGCTTTCTTCCCCTATTCCCTCCATATATTCATTATTTCTATTTCTTTGAGATTCAGTAAAGTCCTAGAGGATCACAGAACACGTGAATCAAAGTTAAAGTCTTATCAACTACCTTTTCATCCCATTTTTCTAGTTCTGCTTTCAAAATATTCACTAGAACACATTTTCATGAGATGATCCCAAGATAACCAGGATTAGTCTATTTTATTTCATAATTCTTGACCCAGTTTTAAATTTCTAGTTGTATGTATACAGCATTTTTCAAAGGTTGAAGACATTTGAACAGTAAAATTATTAATGGCTAATCATGTTGCATTAATTGTACATGAATTTTTTACTTAATTGAAGTGCTGAAAGAAACTGAGAGTACAAGGGTTTGAAGTGTCTTATTTATGAGTGCACCTTTTAGCAATTTATGCTTAGCCTGGTGTATTTTGGGTGCCACCACTAATATGTTAATATATTAGCACTGTCAGGCTAACTGAAATAAGTTTTAGCTGAGGAAAATAATAGGAAGTCGTTCATTGTAAAGGTAAGTAGTATGCAGAGCATTGTCTCCCCATATTGCCAATGCTGTCACCATTAAGGGCAAAGACTCTGATAGTAGAACTCCTTACTAAAACATTCACTTTTCATGTACACTGAGAGATTTCAGACCACACTTCATTCTGTCTCAAACAGTCCTGATATATATCCAGAACATTGCCAGCAGGTCAAGGGAGGTGATTCTTCTTTGCTCAGCACTGGTGAGACACATCTGGAGTGCCTTGTACAGTGCTGAGTCCTCCAGTGAGCAACAGACAGGGATGTATTGCAGTATGTTCACTAAGGCAAGGGAGCATCTGGAGGATATGAGGAAAGTCTGAGAGAGCTGAGACTGTTCAGCCTGGAGGAAAGAAGGTTGAGGGAATCAATGTTTATAAGTGCCTGATGGGACCTAAAGGCAGAAGTGTAAAGATGGAGCCAGATAACAAGACTTTTCTCAGTGGTCCCCAATGACAAGAAGCAAGGAAATGAGCACAAGCCTAAACACACAAAATTCCAATTAACCATAACTGATATGTCCTTTTTTTTAACTTTTTACTGTTAAAGTTGTCAAACACTGGAATGAGGATATCTAGAGCTGTAGAATTTCCATCTTTGAAGGTATTCAAAACTGGACAGAGCATGTACCTGAAGAACCTACCTAAGGTAGCTCTGTTTTGAACAGGGGCTTGGACTAGGCTATGTCTAGAGGTTTCAGTCATTCTCTGATTCTGTGTCTCTAGAAATTATACCCTTTGCCAGTGGAAACACTCAGTGGCAGGATCAGATCCTGAAAAGAGCAATTTGTGACATTGTAAATACAGAAATGAACATGATTTAGCTGTAATGGATACAAGCAAATCGTTCTCTCACCTGGATTAGCTCACAGGTGCAAAAGTAGCTGTAAATCCTCTCCAAAATCTTCTTCCTGCTATAGCATTAAAAATTACAACTTTGCCATAGTTGTTCAATAGAAACGAAAAATCAAAGATTGAGTAAACCAGAAAGGATTTTCTTGCTAGTATGCCGTGGAAGTGGGTATGTAGCTCAACCTCTTGTAAATCTGCTTCTGTCAACTGGAGGTCACTGCTTGATATTTTATATCTAATATTTGCCTTGATATTTTGCATAGACTTAGCTAGTATTTTCCCTGCTGTATCAGCATACCATAAGAAAAAATTCACTGGTAGAAATGGTAGAAGCTTTTCTATTTGGCAATTATATGAAGAGATTGGACTCAATTGCAGGAATTCTGTATTGACAGAATTAAATATATTAGGAGTTTGCAGCAAAGGGAGAGATGTATCTGGGTGAGGAGCCATTTCAGGCTCCTCATAGAGCTTGCCAAGGGAATGTGAACTGCAGGCTTGAATCATGGGGTAGCTCTTAGATGCCATGAGGACTGACCTGGTTACTGTGCATGAGCATCACCTTGAAAGAAGCAGAGTGCTACATGAGCCATCTTTGCCAGAAGCTTCTGCTCACTGAATATTACAAGAGAAACAAAATTCTGCTTCCACTGAATCACAGATCAGGAAGCAACTACAGAATTTTTCAGATGGGACCACACACAGAAAACCCCATAACTAAATGTTTAGGGCTCTTTTAATCTGAAACCTCTCCTGGCACCCAAGGCTTAACTTTCCTGTTTCTTTCTTGGGAAACAGAACTGTGAAAATATTTTTCAGTACTTGGATACTAATTCTGCCAGCTGTGAAAATGTAGAGTAGGAAAATTATGTTCTATATGTCCAAAGGCCCGATTTCAAATAACCCTGCTTACTTTAAGGATAGTTTTCAGAGAATATGATTCCTGGATTCACTTATACTTACCTAAAAGAATCTGATGAGACACAGGAAACTTTAGTGAATGAGTATTGAAAGTTTTTTAGGCTTTCCTAATATTTTACTCTTTATCTCCAGCCAAGGTAAGCTGTCATCATAAAATACGGAGTATCGGGAACATTTATGAATAATAGGGATTTTTCATGTCTCTCTGGTCTGGGGTGCAATTCTTCACAGAATTTTTTTATTACAAACTTTCCAGTTAAAATATTTTGTTACCATTGTAACAAAAAATACAAAATGTGCATATGTGATTAATTGACATCACACATTGATACAAAATTTAGGATGTAAATAGTAGTTTAAAATGTAGTTTAAATTGATTCCTATAATTAAATGTGAAATATCTATGAATGTAGGCATAATCCTTCTCTGTTAGTTTGTGACATTCGTGTTTGTGTTTTCTTTTTCCTTTATTTTTTCTGACTCTGAGATACATTTTTCTACAATAAAACTCTTAATTTGCTTCCTAATATTAAATCACATTTAGATTTGCTGATGCTTTTTAAACTTAAACTTAATTTCTGTATGGAAGACAAATTTATTTCTGTTGGTCAGATAGAAACAGCTGAATACATTTTTTTTAGCTTTACAACTGGCTTTAGATGTAGCCATTTAGCATAATGCATGGTGGTAAACAAAATGTCATTAATATGTATGTTTTTGGTCTGTCTGGTTTCAAACTGTCTCTGGTTTCATAAGATTTTAATATCATCCTTTATTTTCTGCCTCATTTATATGTGAGACTAAAAATGTACCACATTTTGTAAATATAGTATCTGTTGTCAATATAAGCAGCAAAAATATTTAATTAAAAGTAAGATTCAACTATTCTCAATTATCATTGAGAATTCATAGAGCTAAAATATAACAAAGGGAAACAGCTTTAGTCTTTTGTCAAATTGAATGGAAAGGAAATTCTGGAGGACTCATCTCCATCATATCTCTTATTGCTAAGAGATAGGTGTGCAAGTTGCCTCTTGTTAAAGTCAGAGATTTAAATGCTTCTCCTTCCCTTCAATTCACTGAAGTATCCAGTGAGAAATAATAATAAGAGTTTATAACTTGGTACTTCAAACATTTTCTAGTGTTACTGCAAATGTTCTATCACCTAATTTTCATTTCCATTGAAATAATTATTTTTTCTCTCATAATAGAAATGGATAATTTCACTACTTGTGCTATAACATGCACATCTGGACTTAGACAGATTCCTAGGTGATGCGACTTTGCACTTCAACATCTACAGAGTTTTCTTTGATATCTATTTTTTTCAAATTATTACTCTTCTTCTTTCTCCTTTGATTCACCATTTAAATGTAGCAGCCTCTAACTTTAGGGTTTTTACCCATTTCAGGATTTATGATGCATGTGGAGGATTTCAAAGGTACATTTTTCACTATAATGGTATAATTAGTCTCCCAACTAATATCTCATTGAAAAGTTAATCATCCTGCCTTTGTAGAAATAATACAATTGTACATATATGGATATATGGTAAGTCCAAGGAGAAATTATTTCTCTGTTGCCATTCTGGTTTTTTATTTTGTCTAAGACAAATAAGCAATTTTTTACACAAACAAGCCCACACAGAATAACAGCACCCAGAAGAAAAAAATTTGGGAAGGGATAGCTCATAAAAACATACACATATGCAAGACATATAAAGATTTTTATCCCTAAAGCAATGGAATTGCCACAAAATTAGCATTCAGTGATATGAAGGGGAAAGAAATATCAAGAGTCTGACAGAGATAGTCCATCAGGTTGTTGCTGTTTTAAATCAGGGCATCTGTACTCTTTATGCCTTCCTCACAGTTGGCATCTGTTAGCTTCCAGTTCAACTATCTTTAGGCCATCCTGAGGGCCAATTTTTTCAAAATGCTCTGAGATTTTTCTACGTCTCACAGACTTAACCTTTCTAGCACAGACTTCAACTCTTGAAAAAAATGTATACATTTATATCCTATACTTTCTACAGAAGGCTGAAATATTTATTTTTCAAGACTATTATTTCACAAAAAAATTCAATGTAATTTTGCCATCAGTGGATATTTCCTGAAAAACTTATTTTTGAAATAAAGAGTATGTTTGTTAGTATGATTTTATGATTTTTTTTTAGATAAAAATGTTTCTTTCTCTTCTTGCATGCACCAGGAAGTAATAACTTACAGTCAGCATCAGCAGTTCCACTTTATAGTTTTGAATTATCAGTTTTTATTTATTCAAAGCAAATTAAAAATTCAATTTTCACTTAACCATCATTTCTTGTACCCAGAATAATGATCTCAAGTGTCCCACACTACCCCTGATCTCCAATTTGCCTGCCTCGAGGAAATTTTGAAGAAAGACTGCATTCTTGTGACATTTACATATCCAAATGGTCGCAGTCAAGGTTCTCATTCTTTGTTTAGGTCCTGTGCAGGCTCAGTTTTGTACCACGTCTTGTTTGGTTCATAGCTGTGCTAAATCTATAATATCTAAATAAGCCTAAAGACAATTTCTCAATTTTGTTGCTCTCCAAAATTGAAGGACACACAGCTTTTCTCCAGTTCTATATGTCAAACACTGATGTTTTTCCATAACTTCCATCTTTAAAAATTTCTCTAGTACCCAAATTTGATCTGTTCCTCTCTTTCTGTACAATTTTTGTGACATCTCATTTTGTCCTTTTTTTTTTTTTGTTATTAAGAAACTGATAAGAAAGACCAGGCATCATAGAACCTTTCTTCACAACCAGTTTTAGCCCGTCATTTGTACTAAAATATAAATATCAAATACAAGACAGCAAAAAGTACATGCTATTCTGCATCAAGTTGTAAGAGTTTATTCAAGTGCCCAGCAACACAATGAAAATCAGGCAGAGGCTAAAATAGACTTGCAGCTAAATGAAAGATTGACTTACCAGTATTTCTGTGGATTCATAAGCCTGAATGAACTGAGTATATATTTAAACTACAGCAAGCCAAAAAGCCATAAAAGTTGAAAGTAATTGGGTAAGAAGGACATTCTAAATAAAAATTAAGTCCATTCGCTACTACTTCTTACTCCTCTATCCAGCTAATATATTAAGTGCTTTTCCTGTTTTTTTAAGTGCATACAACTTTGGGGAAAAAGTCTTAAAATAAAAATATCAATACTGTGTTATCTATGTTTATAAATAGAAACTAAGAGAAATTAAACTTTAAATATACTGAGAGTAAATTGAGAAATTGAGTTAAAGTTCCTAAAATTAAAGATAATATTTTGGATGTCTTATTTCTGAGCTGAAAGGTTGGCTGAGAAGGATGTGGGATCTCCATTGACAGAAATTTTTAAGAACAGCTCTTGACAAGCTACCCCTCTCTTAAAATATAGGAGGTTGGACTAGAACTTTCCTGTGACAAAGATTATACTTCACCAGGCAGCTCTCAGGAAATCTGCGTTAGCAACTACTACAATGGAAAGGAATTAATTTCACATCTCAGTTTCTGTGGAAGTGCATAGGTACAGAGTGCAAAGAAATGAGAGAAAGTCAGGAATTCAGACAGATTGGTAAAAAGATAATAAGCCAAAGGAAGAAGAATCATATTTACATCAGGGAAAATTAACATTTCACTTAATATTTTCACTCCATCGCTATTTTTTTTTTAATACCAGATATGTAAAAAATGCTATCATCTGCAATTGCACTGAACTAGTCTGGTCACAATTAAAATTACATAGTACTAAAAATGTTGCTGATTATCTGAAGTTTTTAAATGTCGATATTTTGATGACTGCTGTCCAATATTTTAGGATTTTCTTGTCACTCCTTTTTTCTCCATAATGGTTTTGGTTGCTGTTCTCCAAACTCATTCCAGCATGTCCATCTTTGTGATAAATCACTTCCAGAATGTAACACAATGTTCCAGCTAGAGCCACACTACTGCCACATCATTAGTAACTAATGTGGTAAACATTGATATTGATAGATGGGATACTACAAAATAGATTAATTTTTAACTGAATCAACATTAAAATTTTGGTTTCTGGCATTCACTCCATATTTTGTAAATTGCAATCTGAAAGGAGATTAAAATATGGGCTTTTTAAAAAAGATATGAAAAAGAATTTAGTCTTTGAAAATATTCTGAGATTTCAAAAGTTAGATTTATTCTGTGTCAGTATGAGCAGGGTGCTAAAAGCAAGAGAAAAGAGCCCTGGATCAGGGCCTTCTGTTTGGGATAATGATGAATAATGTGAGATCTGAATTGCTACTCTGCTTGAGTCAGGGTCAAGTCAGGTTTCTCACCTCCCCCAAAACAGCTCTAATTACCAAGTTGTACAAGATGCGATCCTTGCTATTCTGACCTTGCCTGAGTGTTGCAGTCACACAAATTGTGATTAGGATATTTTTCTTTGATCTTCTCAGGGAGAATAAATGAGTAATTGATACAGTCAAATGACTGCAGATTTTTCAAATCACTGTCAATTAAATATCTCAGTTAATTCTTATGAAACTATGTCTGGTTAATCTTTGTAGTCCAAGATACAAATTTCCATAGTTTATCTGTAGCTGATTGTTCACTTTTAGCCTCCTGGACCGGATTCACAGAATATTAAGCATGAAATATGATGGACCCAGTTCATTCCAGTTCAGTAGAAGATGTAAAAGTCAGAGCTCTAATCCCTCACCTCCTCTCTAAAGAGCAGGGAGAACACTGGCTGTGCTCAGACCTGAGGGCCCTCCAGGACAGCTCTCTCCCATGCACTGGCTATCTAATTCTGTAGCCCCCATCTCAGCCTCACCCTGCCTTTGTAGGTTCCAATCAACTGTGTGATTTTTGGTTTAACAGAACATCACTGCCTTGCATAAAATCTCTGCAAAACATGGCAGGAATCAGTGTGAGTTAGACTGACTTTAGTTAATGGTGTGAAACTCCAGGCAGATATTTCTAACTGAGGATGCCTTGACCCTGCTCTGTCAGGGTCATATGTTATATGCAACAAATGGTCATATGGTTAATGCAACAAATATTTTTGAAAAACAAAACAGAACAAAACAAACAAACAGAAACACACACCAGAGGCTGGAAGACAACAATTATTAAAGTACATTTCATAGGTATGAGGTTCCATATGACATTTTTCCTTTAAAAAGGATACAAACTTTTGAATAATAACATTGAGGACTGATTTTTTCATAGTCAATGTAGGTATTTTGCTGAGATATACAAATTTAGAAGTGTAATTAGCTGCTCTATACTTTTACTAGTATCCATGAAAAGATAATGGAAATCTTCCAGGCTGATTTAGTATACCACTGTCTGTGGCTAACTGGGTATTTCTGATCTTCCATGTGAAAATAAGGAGAAAATTCAGTCTGACTTAACACTGAATACCATAACTGAGAAAAATCATTGGAGGAAATCATTGGGGGTCAATACTTAAGTTTACATTCAGCATAACTTTATTGAAGACTCATATTTCACAGATTCTGGAGTACCTGCACACACTTTCTGGTAGAGTTGGATTAACCTCTGTACCTTCATTTACCATTTACCAAAGTAAGAAAGGTAACTGAATAGTTACTACCTAACAGAGCAGTAAGAGAAAAGCTAAGAATAACCCAAGGAAAGCCTCATAATAGATTAACTGGACAGAGAATTTAACATGTAACCACTTAACCAAAGACTCTCATGTATGTGCCAAAGTTGTATATACACCTGTGTTGTAGTCTCTCAGGAGATAACTCAGGTAGTTTGTATCTTGTTACATGTTTTAATAATTTTCTTGATTTTATAAAAAGATATAAAACTTAAAAAAATAAAATATATTTTTAAGATATAAAACTTAAATTAACCTTTTAAACATATATAACCCTGAGATAAATTAGAAATATTAAGTCAAGAGAGACAGTATTTATAAATTAAATAATCTTGGAACTCTCCCCAGTCAATATGACAGCAGTCATAAGCAAAGTTTTAAATTTAATTTAATAACCAGATGAAAAATCTGAGCAGAGTATTTCTTTTTCTCTTAGCTGGTTTCTTTTTTTTACCAGTGTAAGAGAAAGAAATAAACTTAAATATAGTATCTCCCTAATTTAAAGCAAAAATATATCAATGAAAGAAAACAGGGAAGGAATTTGAGATGCTGTGTAGCAAAAACTGTGGGGAAAGAAGAAAAGATGAATTCTTTTACCTTCTTTAACAAAACTGTCATTACAAGCTGTGGTAGGCAAAATCTCTTTTGCTTTTTACAGATTAGTATATGAAAACCAAATCCTGATATTGAACTCAGTTCTCTGTTTCTTAAAGACACAAATCTATTATTGTCCTTATCAAGCCTGGTGGAAATGCACAATGGACTAGATTAAGGTTGTTCTCTATTCCAGACACTTCTGGATATGCACTTTAAGATTTTGTCATTTTCTGCCTTTTGCATAATTTATTTTACAATCTTAACGACATTCCTGTAATGCTTATCTTCAGTGAGATGGAAAATCTGCTCAAAATTAATTTAGAGTATATCTCAGAGATCTTGGCAGATGGAGGGACCTTACCATCAGCCTCTAGGACAAAATTAATGTTAGCAAAATGAAAATGCCTTCTCTAACTCTGCATGTCCTAAGAGGTCTCCTGTTTATCATTCATCTGCATGACTCTGGGAAAATTAACTTGATTTTAAATATTTCTCTTGCAGATATATGAGAGGAAAATAAAATTTGTGAACATGTGCAGCATTTGTCTGATCTGAAAACTTCTGTGTGCCTATTTTTCATCTCTTTCAAACAAACTCCCTTTTTCCTCTGGAAAAATCCAGCACTGCTTAACTTCCACTGCAGGAATCATGTTTTGTCTCTTATTTACAGGGTGGTTTGGATTAGCCTACTGCAACTGAAATTGCTTGATGCTTCCTACAACACCTCTGAGGAAAGAGTATACACTACTTTGCTATAAACTGATATATAATTACTTCTTGGAAGTTAACTCTAAGAACTGGAAATAATTAGTCCAGTATACTGGAAAATCAAGACAAGATAGATTTTGTCTTTCAGTTAATTTTGGATACTGCATTTCAGCCACTGTAGTATTAACACCCATCAATACGTATAGGCTGTAGAGATATATCTATAATCTAACCCATTGAACCTGAAGAGCAAACACATCTTTGAGAACTTGGGGTTCTTTTGTTTGGTTGGTTTTTTATATTCTGTTTTGTTTTAATTCAGGACAGTGAATAGCAATAAACAATATTGCTTTTGATGTGAAAATTGAGTATCAGATTCAAGCAGGCAGCTGCAAGCAGTCGGGTGCCAGTGCTCAAACTGATTTGTGCACAATATGCAAACCTTGCCTATGGGAAAACACAGTGAAAGACATTAACAACTTTATTATTGATTTTGATTAAGACTGGCCCAAGCACTTGTCCCACACATACTCTGCCAAAGCAGACATGTTGGAGTTGTGGATTACCAAGATGTTTTGGCACTCTACCAGATTTCAACTGTCTTGGCTAAAATAAGGTAAAGGATAAATCTGATAATGGTAAGTAGATGACTATGATAATACTTCCTAGAACTATGTTTTGGGATACATCCCAGCCTTTTGGAAGGTCTCTAAGTTGTGGAAAGCCAGATTCTCTAAAGCAATTCTTGTAGCCAAAGAACATATATTGCTTCAGATAGAAAATTGATTCTCTCCAGGGACAGAAACTTGGCACATTAACTTGGGGGAACTAGAAGCTAAGAAATGAGTGCAGTTTCAAATAATAGGGACCTTGGGAAAAATCTAAAAGCTTTCATCCAACTTTTTACAACCTTTGATTAATCCTTAGAAACTGAATACCGAGAGATCTCTTTCCACTGTCTCAATCTCTCCAATGTTTCCCCCACCCATGTAGACATCCTGTCTCCTTGCCCAACAAATCCTCCTGTCCCCTACTTCTTGTCTGGCAAGTCCCTTGTTTTCTTTCTAGTTCGTTGGGCTATTTTTCTGCTGCTACAGCCTTTAATCACTGTTTTATGTACATATAAGTGTTTCCTAATCCCAGCTTTTTATTGCAAATATTTTTTTATGGTCACTATATTGCATATGCACCTGAAGGACAGGATCCCATCCAGAAGGACCTGGACAAACTTGAGAAGTGGCCCATGGGAATCTCTTAAGTTTTATTAAAACAAAGTGCAAGGTGCTGCACCTGGGTCGGCACAAACCCCAGGCATCAATCCAGGCTGGGGGATGAACAGATTGAGAGCAGCCTTGCTGAGGAGGACTTGGGGAAGCTGCTGGGTGAAAAGCTGGACATGAGCTGGCAATGTGCACTCACAGGACAGAAAGCCAAACGTGTCCTGGGCTGCTTTTCAGGGGAGGCGATTCTTCCCGTCTACTCCTTTCTCATGAGATTCCACCTGTAGCACTGCATCCAGCTCTAGTGTTTCCAGCCCAAGAAACCATGGACCCGATTGAGTGAGTTCAAAGAAAGCCATCAACATGATTAGAGGGATGGAGCACCTCTCAAGTGAGAAAAGGCTGAGACAATCAGGCTTGTTCATGCCAGAAAAGAGGTGGCTTTGGGGTGAACGAATTGTGGCCTTCAGGGCCTGAAGGAAGCCTATGAAAAAGACAGAGAAGGACTGTTTACAAGAGCATGTAATGACACAATGAAGGGGGATGGATTCACTCTAAAAGGGAGTAGGCTTAGGTTAGACATTAGGAGGAAATTCATTACTGTGAAATAGTTGAGGCAGTGGAACAGGTTGCTCAGAGCAGCTGTGGATGCCCTGTCTCAGGAGATGTTCCAGACCAAACTGGATGGACCTCTGAGAAATCTGGTCTAGTGGAAGATGTCCCTGCACATGGCAGGAGGCTGGAACTAGATGATCATCAGGGTCTCTTCAACCCAAACCATTCTATGATTCTATGTGTTTTGCCATGTTTTATTGAGTGCTAGGGATCTGAGAAGGCTGTTTGCAGATGAAATCTGTTGGAAATTTTACTGGTGGATGCTAATCAGTTTCTGCTAGGTCTTAAAAGCTTCCTCTACTGTGGAGAACAACAAATGTCTGTTATCACCAGCTGTGGTATGCATTAAGTGATACCTCAAACTGAGTTTTACGTGCTCCACTTAAAATTTATATGTGTTTTAATTGTGATAGTAAATTCATATTATTCCTCCCTTTATAAAAGCATATAGGAACTGTTCAGGAGACAAGTTACAATAGATGGAACATCTTGATTTTCAAGTAGCATAACAACTTTTGGATAAGAAAGTTTTGGTTTTAGCACTAGAATGACTGCAGTTGTATTTTTAAGTTGGCATTGGATGCAGCCTGAGTGAGCAGTGGCAGAGCTGTTTTGCATGGAGGTGAATATTTATCTGGCTTCATCATAAACTCTGAGCATTCCAGCAGACTGTGGCTCCACAGCCTGCCAGGGAGTAAGAAACAAAGCCTGTACTGACAAAGCTAACTCAAATGCCTGGATCAATTTTAATTTAATCTGTATTACATGTGATAGTGTGCCTTTTAGTGATGTCCTGGGTCTAAAATGAGGAACAAATCTGTTCCAAATTATGATACAGTGATTTGAAATTCTCAAAATATTTTCAAGTGTTTTTTTTTCTGATGTTTTCACTTCCAACTAAAATGATATATATCATTTCATGTTTCAGAGAAACGAGGACTGGCAAAGGGAAGAGAGAAAAACCTGTGAAGTGATTGCATGCGCAGATTTCACTTTCTCAGAGCTGGTGAGAGAAACATTGCTATGTAGGAATTATTGAGTCATTACAGCAGTTAATTTAGAAAAAGATTTTAAAAAATCTTTCCATGTATGTTGCCACAAATTATGATATAAATTTAATGTTTGTAATGGTATAAAAATAGTAATGGTATAAATATAATATTAGTATAAAGGTTGAGTTTAACTATACTGATGGATATTTAAAGAAATTTTTAATGAGTCTTATGTTACACTGAAGTTGTCTAGACTGATATTTCACTCTTCTTACTATTTTCCTGAAGAGCTAGAGTGTAGTCTCATGGGTGACTTTGCTAATGGAAGGTAATGATCACAGGCCAGGTGAACACGAGAAGCGAGAAGCCCTTTGAAACATTGTTGTGACCTGGAGGTGGGATAACTAAGGTTTGGTTAATGGATCCCTTAGGACAGATTAGAGTGAAACAACACAGAATGATTGGTGTTTCCAAATATATACAGATATATGTATATTTGAAAGGAAGTATGTGGCTGTTTGGTTATTATCTATAGAAATGTAACAATAGATAAGGGAATGAAAGAAAAAGAACAGTTAAGAGTGGACAATGGAAAGACACCACCACCCCTGGATCTAGCAACCAGACTTGATTGCTGCAATTTAGATGTCCATTAGTCAATGTGGTGGTCACAGTCTTGATCCATCAGGGATTTGGGGGAGCCCCACAAAACACAAAGTTCAATGGGTTAATATGCATTCAGGTTCAGGTGGGAATGCCAAGGTACCTCCCCTATTGTGGGAGTTTTTTAGTGTCTGATGTAACACTGTAGATCATGCACAGTCTTCTGGTGGATGGCCCCAGAAATGAGTCTGGGGCCGCTTTGGGAGTATTTGATGGTTTATGATCCTCTTTAAGAATGACACCTGCATCATACATTTGCATAGTTGATCCAGTTTTGTCTTATCAGAAGGGATGAATAGGATGAATGCCTTTAGTCTTACATGTGAATGTGTGATACATCCCTGGGGGGGAGGGAGGGAGGACATTGCTACGTTGGGATAAAAAACATTACAGCTTCTTACCAGCCTTTTCTCTTATCTGGCTCAAATGCCATCAGTCCCAGTTTCTCAGGGACACAAGCACTGCAGGGCTCAATCAGTTTATCTAAACAAAGGTTGGTTTGTCATTCTTCAGTGGTGGATGCACACCCTGTCTGCACCTGGGCTGTTTTTATGCAGATGAGAGATTTCATCACTTCATATCCAAAAACTCTTCTCCTCCCTCTTGGCTGGGGAGTTGCAAACCTGGCCTCAGCAAAGCACTTGCTGCTTTTGCAAAAGGTTGATTGCTTGAGTCATTAAACCTTACAATTTCAGTCTCTCACACATATCAGAAAATTAACTCTATAAAAATAATTCCTTCCAAAATGCTGATTTGTATGGATCCCATGAATATCTGTTAAAGTGGTAATAATTGTGAATGTGGTGTAGAGGAAGGTGGAGAAGTGAACCCAAGGAAGACAGAAAATTTACTTTAAAGAACGATAAAGACTTAATTTGACTTGTTGCTTGAGAAGACACCAACTTAAATGTACATTGAAACTTCACTTTAATGAAATGCCAAAGAAGTAGCAGATCTGTTTTATAATAGAGACTCTTTTTTCAAACAAATGATGACTTCTAAGTCTTTAAAACATTCTGCATGTAATGGTTGGATAGCCATTTAGGAGTGCTGATTTAGGAGGTTTATTTCTTCAGAGACCTAATAATAGCAGATATACTAAAATGTGTTGCAGTAGTTCTGAAATGGAGCTTCATCTGTCTTGTGAGTGTGAAATACATCAAATTATATACTGCTAAGTAGTTACAGGCACTAATTCATTGCTTTTTATGTCACCTTTAATTTTAAATTAATGCTGAGGTTTCAATACCTTTGGCTCTGCAAACCTGCTAAGTCCTGCTTTGTCTCTTTTATTCCTTTTGTAGTGTTGTCAAACAGAGGAATTCAGAGTTGGAATTCCACTTGAAATTAAGCTTACAATCAAAAAGAAAAAAAAAGCCAGACACCCTGAAACCTTGGCTCCTCCAAGAGTTATGCAAGAGTGGACTTGAATATGATTGCTGAGTTTTCACTGCTGCCTTAAAAAGTTTACATAAGAAATTTATTACAAATGTTCTTTAGAGGAGATCTGTATACCCAGCTTTTTTATACTCAACAAGACCTGCAAATGAAAACACAAATACAAATAATAAAAAAGCAAAAAATGCCTAGCAGCCTTCTATTTTAAAATTACATTTCTTCATATGTTAAATATCTTCCAGAATCTACCTCATCATATTTTCATAAAAGATAAGCAAATCCATAAATTTCAGTTTCAGAGTATGACACATAGTTTTTGTCCATAATTCTATAATCATTGTAAGCTAAAGCAGCATCTAAAATAAAGCTATTGATCAACCCTATTGTATAATTTAATACTTAGAACATGTGGTGTGTTATGAAAATATAATTGGAAATTCAAACAGCATGCATTTAAAAATGTACAGTTAATCCCAAAGCTTGAAATTTCCTATGAGATTTTTCTTGGATTCATATTCAGACTCTTTATGTATCAAATATAGTCTCACAGACAGCAGCTTATCTTTAATCCCTAGCTTCAGAGTGTGACATTCTTAAATAGATTTTTAGAAAACCTTCTGTTAAAATTTGATAACCATTAAACACAGACCTTTACAAATTTGTATCCAGTCATGTCTGATTGCATTTCACTGCATTCCCATCATGAGAGCAATGAAGTGATGTTAGCCAACAACTATAGTATTAAACCGTACATAAATTTGAGTTCTGCATTTTCCTTAATATTTTTTAAAGTATTTGATTACTCTTTTCCTCTTAATGACATGAACAATTTTCCACAAACTGAAAGCAACAGTCCTGATTTAGTGAAGGTATGCTAACAAGGTTGTTAAAATTTTAGCAGAGAAACTGATATATAGCTAAAATAAGGATATTTACACATATTTTAAAATCACCTTTTCTGGAATAGATTTGTAGGGAAAGCTTAAGTTAGCAAGAATCATTTCTAGGATTAGTGTAACTACAACAGAAAAGCTCCTCTTGTATTATGAGTCGCATCTATGTGAGGAAATATGTCCACATTCATGGATCACACAGACAGAAGAACATGTGCCAGGCAGGAAGCGATGTTAGTAATGAAATTAAAAATAACACCTCTCCTCCAGTTCTGTCCACATCAAATAGAAACTAAATATTAATTTGTGAGATGAGCAGATTACTTTTTATGTCTTCCCTTTCATATTGCAAGACTGAGCCATGAATTAGGTGATACATTGCACAGCAGGGAAAGTTTCTAGGAAAAAAATGGAAGGAGAAATTCAGATTGAATGATTTTTTAGCACAGAAATGAAGAAGTTACTAAAACTGAAATCTCAAATGTACCATCATGTATTTTATGTGCTCTTTCTGGTAGCTGCAGTGATTGAGGAGGCCCAGGAATACCTTATCATTCTATGCTTACCTGTAAGGAGGGGTAGCCAGGTGAGGGTCAGCCTCTTCTCCCAGGGAACCAGCAAGGTGAGAGGACCTAGTCTTAAGCTGCACCAGGATAGGTTTAGTTTGGTCATTAGGAGGGATTTCTTCACAGAAACAGTTGTTAAGCATTGGAAAGGGCTCCCCAGGAGGTGGTGGAGTCACTGTCCCTGTCCCTGGAGGTATTTAGGGAAAGACAGACGGGGCACTCAGTGCCATGGTATAGTTGATATGGTGGTGTTTGGTTATACACTCACTGATCTCAAAGATCTTCTCTGAGATGATTCTGTGATGTCTCAGGGAACAGAAATGAGGAGAAATTAAAACCTCTTGTTTTCCATGCCATTGAAGCAAAGACAGTATTCTACTGGCTCAACACAGAAATGCATGAAAAACCCAATATTATAATGCCTTACAAAATTTTTTTTTTCCTCACAGCTATTTCATAAACTTGACAACATTTTTTTTAGTTACAGTGGAAAACCTCTTCAGTTTTTATACTTAATCCAAATTACTATTGAAGAGGGTTGTGGGGTTTTTTCCTCTAGTCTCTATGAATGGGTTTCTTAGTTAAACTAACATACAAGATGAGCTAGGGCGGTCACACGCTTATGTTTCCCCTCATCTCATTTGAGATTAATTCCATCATATGTGGGAACTGTGACCTTGCTGCCTATAAGATAGACAGGCACACAGTGTCCAGTCAGGGGAACCAATTAAACAATGAATTGAGCTTAAAGAGGATTTTGAGATCTCAGCTACTGCATAAAAAAATAAAGCCAACCAAAAATCTATTTTGTATGTGAATTACAGCCCCACTGGTTTTCTTTAGTTTTTTTTAGTATAATTTTTTCTGTCACTCATAACTATTTTTCAGGTCTAATTGTTGTTGTATTAAAATAATTACCTTAAAACATGTTAATGATACCTTGAATCTGTTATATTGTCTTTGACATCGGCTGGATTTTGAACTAATGAAAAATGCAGGACTAGATAAACACATACAATTTATGATGGGTTCATTTCTTCATACTTTATTACTTTGATCTTCACAGCTCCAGTTTTTGTGTACCTTTTGAAATTTATTTGGCTTTGAACAGCTGCCAAAATTCTAATTGAGAATGTAACAATCTAATCCTTTGTCCTGTTTGCCATGCCGCTTCACCCAGACTGATAATGTGGTTTTGCAAAACAGAACAGAAAGGAAACACACTCCAGGAGAAAGGTCAGTGATATGAATGCAGATTTGAGATAGGAGATTGTCTGGAAATCCTGAAAACATGCTCTTGGAGAGCACTGCCATCTCTCCCCCAAAATGCACACTTCCTTCTCATTTGTCCACTTGGTCTATAACGTTACTTGTACTCTTATATTAAGAACATGGAACCAAAATTGTTACTGTGTATATCTAGAAGGAGAGAGAGCAAAGTCCTGTGTATGTGTGTTTACTTGTTTGTTTATGTGTGTATGTTCAAAGGATGTGTCAAGGCCCTTATTAACTAATTTACTGTCCATGGATTCCACTAAGGCATAGGACAGTTAGAGCTTCCACTAAGGGGTAGGATGTTTAGGGCATAAATCCCTAAGTGTGCTATGTCTCAGACATCTGTGGTACATGATGTTAAACGGGAATTCTCAATAAGCCATTGATTATTTTGTATGTCCTGCATTGACTTATATTTCTTTACTGTGCTCATATATGTCTGTCTTCTTTATTATATTTATCCTTTCTCTTTGACCCCATATTTTAAAGAATTTTTTTCATTGAACGACTTTTCTTCCAGTCTTAGCTGATATAACAAGTGTTAATGTCTCTGACATTATTACAAAAATTTCAGTTCTTGCATACTTTCTCTGGTCTGGATTTGGTGGTTTTAAGGTTGTAGGGTTTTTGGGAGGGGGTTGTCATTTTTTTGTTTAGACTTTTTTGTGTGTGTATTTTTGATGGTGGTGGTGGGATTTTGGAGGGGATTTTTATGTTTGAGGGGTTTTTGATGGTGTTTTGGGGTTTGGGGTTTTTTTTGTTTGTTTTTTTGAGTTTTTCTCAGTTGTAGTAGTTGTTAAGTTTTCATGCTTTCCAGAAGTGCCACATGCAGAAAATATTTAAGCACAGGAAATTACAACCATTTACTCCATTAGGAGAAAAACTGTTTGTTTAAAACCTACCATAAAAAAGAATAGGTTGATTTTCCTGACTGTGTATTCTTCTGTGTCAAACATTAATCTTACAGTGATTCGAATGAAAGGGGAGGATTGTACTTGAATGCATTTAAATAAATCTTCCAAACTTTCAATCTGCTAATATCTGTAAAACACAAGCTGATCAAATTTCAGCAACATGAAATTTTTCACTACACGTCAAACCTACAATGTTTTGAACAAAGAAGGATTGTGGTATTTTTGTTTCTGGTATCAGGAGGAAAATGGGAAAATACATGGAAATAATAATAGCAGCTTTTATCACCTAAGACATAGAAACTGCAGCAGGATTACAGAATGTTCAATAACAAATTTAGGATACAGAAAAAAAGGCCTGGTTGATTTTTATGGTGATTTGACCTGCTGTGTCATAGCAGGTCATGCTATGACACAGCATGACATCCTTGTTTCCAGTGTAAAAGTAGAGACATCCTTTAGCTTGCTTTGAGAATCATTTTAGTGTTCAAATCCAGATTTTAGTGTTCAAACCAGATTTGACCTATGGAAATAATTTTATTACAAATTAATCAGAGTAATGAGAAATCAAATTGAATCTTGAAAAAGACCTTCCACCCACACATCCCTTCTTCCTTACCTCAACATCACTCACCATTTTATCTGCCTTCTCCCTCCCAGCAGCACAGGGCAACAGGGAATGGGGCCTGTGAACAGTTCATCACATATTGTCTCTGTCACTCCTTCCTTCCTTTCTGGAAAAGCTCCTCAAACTCTTTCCCTGGTCCACCAGGGATTAATTCCTTGGGAGGCAGTCCTCCATGAACTTCTCCAGCACAGGTCCTTCCGATAGTCTCCATTTGTTCAGTAATTGATCCAGTGTGGGCTCTGCCCATGGGTTGCAATCCTTCAGGAGCAGACTTCCCCTGTACAGTCTTGGCTCTCCATGTGTCCTGCTAGGAGTCTGCTCCAGTTCAGTCTCCTGATAGAATCACAGCCTCCTTCAAGCAGCTACCTGTTCCAGCATGGGATCCTTCAGGGACTGCAGGTGGATCATCAGATCCATCACGGACCTCCATGGGCTGCAGGGGCACAGCTGCCTCACCTTGGTCTCTACCACCAGCTGCAGGAGGATCTGTGCTCCAGCACCTGGAGTACTCCTCTGGTTTCTTCCTCACTGACATAGGCGGATGCATATGTGTTTATCTTACATATTCTCATTCCTCTCTCCACTGCTGTTATTCCAAGTAGTTTTTCCCCATCCTAAATACATTACTCCAGAGCTGCTATCACTGTCACTGATTGTCTTGGCCAGTACCCAGTCTGTCTTGGAGTCAGCTGGCATTGGCTCTGTTAGATATGGGGGAAGCTTTCAGCAGCTTCTTACAGAAGCCACCCCTGTAGCTTCCCCCCCAGATCCCCAGCTTGCCTCATAAGCCCAACACAATTATATTTTTACACTTTCAGAAGAGGATTATATATACTGAAAGGAAATTAATCTCACTGAAAAAATAAGTTTTAAAATTGTGTATATTCCTTAGCATAATTTACATCTGCTTGATGCACAGCAGAGGTTTGTCCTGATATCTCCTCTGTTTTGAGATTATTCTTCCCAAGAAAGTTCCAGGGTTTTTTTTTTTAAAGTCATTCCTATTCCTAATTTTTGTCTACCTTCTTCTAAAGAGTTTGCACAACAAAACAGCTTTGAATTATGGCAAGTTATTTCTCTGGTAAATGACTTAAGTATGAACGGGAGCATTGTCTTTGTTACCTGGTGAATATTTTCTTTCTGTAAAAGGACTCAGAGGAAAAGAAAATCATCTTAGATGAACAGAAATCATTATCTGAGCTCTCAAATACAATCCTTCACACAGACATAGGCCTAGAGAACATAGGAGCTGTTGACAATGACTGATCAGAAAGTGGATCATGTATAATAATGTGTGACAGCATGAAACAACAGTCCACGGCCTCATACAGAAAGTTCATACTGGTTAAAGTGGAAGAGAAACATCTGATCCATGTTTTATGTCAGCAGTCTTAAAGGGCTCCCAAATCCAGATCACATAAGGCAGCTTTACAAGTAGAGATGAATCTGATGGAAACTTCTTCATTTCCATTGAAATGCACAGCTTGCATTCTGAAGTGTTGTGGGCATATGGACTTCTGAGTGGTCAAGAGATCATCATAATTATTCTTCCCAAAGTTGAACACTTCCTAGTATTTTAAGGCTATAGGAATTTGTATATATCAGTGCCACCTTAGTGAGGTCTGAAACACTTAGAGTTAGACCTACACACGAACATGGCCAGTGCAATTCTGGCCTTTCCTCCTAACTTCTCCCTATGCTTCCTTAGAATGAATTCTGCAAAAGTTCAGATAGCCTCAGCTTTATCAACAGGTAACTGTATGCTCAAGGGACTAAAAAATCATGATTTGACAAGAGCTTACAGTAGGAATTAGACAGGGCTTAAATTTGGAGGGCTTTTCAAAGAAACCAATCCTTCCTATAATATACAAGTTTCAATAGATTGTAAATTCCTGAACTGTATTATGTTTTTATCAGTTTATTGTAGCATTTTGATTTGAACATTGCATTGAAGATTTAAATTCAAAATCTAAAAATTGCTTTCCTGTTTTCTTTGTTTTTCTCTAGTCAGCAGGGCTCCTCAACAAATGTCTCATAGCTTGCAGATGTGCCTATCAGTACAGAGCAACATGGAGGACTAAAGCTTCTGCTCTTACTGGCATATATGTGAATTTTCTTGTAACTATATGCATTTATTTTTATTACTGCCCCAAATTAATTCATTCTTCAGCATATGCATATTGTTTGCAACAGATAAATCAATCTGAAAAGAAAACCCAGTCATCTGCATTTGATCTGAGTTATAATTCCATGGTGTACTGCAAAACTCCTTCATTTTATTCAGCATTCTGTTATTACTATCACAAAACACTTTAGGGCTAAGTCAATAACTAGCTATAGAAAAGAAGGTATTGAGGTGAGATTTAGAAGAGAAAACATGCAAATGGATCAGAGAATCAGGCACTGCAGACATGTAAAACAATTCATGTACCTTTAGCTGCAGAGTAAATTGGAAGACAATAGTTTTTCCTGCTTGAGAAAAGAAAACAGGGTAGAGAGAGTTTATTTGGTCTAAGCTCATTCATATGGTTCACATCACGATAATTTTCCATGCCTCCTCAGGCCCACAAAATATATAATTTTTCTTATTTTTTTCTTCCTTTTGTTCCAATGTAATTTATTATGCATTGCCCTTGTTATGTTGCTCTTGTAGGAAAATGAGGGTCAAAGATTTCGACTTTTAAGTTTTGACAATATAATGAGGTTGCCATCAACTGGTGATGTTCAGGTGTAAAAAAATGGGCTGCTTGCCGGGGCAGACATACCCCTGAATTCTGAGAGCACTTGAGGGTATGGCTGACAAATCCATCAGGTTTCCTTCTCAGGTAGGAAGTTCTTAAAGAATTTTTCTTTGGGAAGAGTTGAGACTGAGAGAAAAAGAATGAAAATTTAAGTGAGTTCTGTCTTCAGAAAAGTAGCCAATGGACCTGTGACCATCAGCGCCCTGCCCTCTGCTTACCTGGGTGATACACAGTAGCTTCTAACAAGGCCGGCAGTTTAACAGCCTGGGATATACATTTAGTTTAGCCCAGAAACACCTGGACTTTCATCCCTTTCTGCTTGCTTGACGTAGGTTGTAAGACGGGACACAAAGTTATGTATGTGCAAAGGGCCATGGACATCTCTGTTGATCAGATATCCTGGCTCCATTGGTGAAGAGAAATTTTGCAACCCATTGTAGCTTAAACCGATACACAAGAATATTTTCTGAGCAACAGTGTGATTTCCTATATTTACAGTGTATTCATTATTTTAAATTCAAATAAATTTATCTTCTATGACCTTTGCTTAAGCAAAACACCCAGCATTTAGAACTATGGAATGAGGCCTTCCTAACACTCAATGTGTGAGCATGTAATGGATTTAGCTATTTTTGCCTGGTTAGTTTTACAGTTAGAAATCAAACTCACAAAAGGTATCGACTAGTTATCTTCAGATACCAAAGGTGTCAAATGATCCAAAGTAATTTACCTTCTTTTCACATCATATATTTAAGGCTGGGATTAAGTAGCTGATAGTATTTCTAGCAAAACTGTTATAGAATTGTCCTTTGTGGAGAAAATAATGATTTCACATATTTCCTTTAATATTTTTACAATGGCTTTAAACTATATTTACTATCATATTCAAGACTGTAAAATCATGTCAGAACTGGAACTACCAGTTTATACAGGTAATGTCCAGAAAGAGCTACTCAACAGGTAGCTCTGTTCAAGTTCTGTCAGCACAATATGAGACAATCACAATATGGTATTGTGATTCTTGTTAGAGAATTGTAAAGATATTTTATAATTAAATGGTGATAACCAGCATACTAACACACACCAGTGGAAATGCAAAAGATTTCTCAGTTTGATTAAAAAGAACGATAAATTTTGGGCTCATGGAATAATTTTTATTCACAGAATATAAAACATGATATGGAAATATGCTTTAATATCAGCATACTTCACCAGCTTAAAAAAGACAAGTTCTGAAATTCAATTTATTTTGATTATTTCTATAATATTTCTGTATAATATTTTCATTTTTTGCTATCCAGTTCAAATGCTTATTTGTTCCTAGAAAATAACTAATCTGCCTATCTTGGTTTATAGCATCATTATTTAATCATATAAAAAGCCAATTCAGTTAAAAAATATGATACTTTTTTTTGTTCTTCTCTGAAATCTATGATTTTCATACACTGATAAGCCAGAGTATTTCTACTATAATTAGACTTGATGGACAAGGGACATTATAAACAATATATACACATGTATATAAACAACAACAATAAAAAATGAGTAATTTAAATTGGAATTCAAATATTCTCTCCTTTCTCAAACCAATCTTTCAACTATCTGAAAATATCTTTTATAGGCTTTGACATATTTCTGATCTTAGATCAGTAATTCACTCAACTATTTTTCCATAGAGATCATGATTTTTATTATATTGATCATTGTTCTTGCCTTCTAACAGGTGTCTGAAAGATTAATTCATTTTAAATGCAGACCAAACTGGACATCTTTCTTAAAATAAGGCTTTGCTAGTCTTTTCTAATTTCAAATATAACATCTGCTCCTTTACAATGACTTGACTGTGCAGATTTATGATAATTTTGTGAGATACGATAATTTTTATGAGATAAAAATGACATAGATACATTTAACCCTACCTTGAATGTGTTATGTTATGTCCTGAGATCAGTTGCAGCACTAAAATTACCTTAGAAAAATATAAAGGGTATTAATTTATTTTACCTTAATTTACTTTTTAAAATAAAATGTGGATGTATAAGTCTGGACGAGAAGCCTTGTGTCAAACAAATCTAGTTCACAGTCCAAATTAAAGTCCTTGTCATGTTCTCTCACTCAAAATGCATCGGATTCCCATTTTAGATCTAACTTTTTTGTCTCACAATCATGTGTATTAGGTATAGAAGGTCCAAGACTCATCACACCAAAGTCAGGATGGAACCTTTCATAGCCTTCAATAATGCATGACTAATTCTTAGATAAATTTTATTCTAGGATAATTTTGAACCAGAATTCAAAGAGATTTTGGATATGAAAACTTACTTTCTCATATTTTTTTTTCTTGAAGCAGTAGATTCTAAAAATATTTGAGTTCCACATGTTAATTACCTGTCTTTTAAACATATCTTTATTTTACAATTTAATTTTCTTCTACTTCCAGCACATGTTCCTTGGTTTTGTAATATACAGGAAGACAAAGACAAAGGTTCTGTTCCTTTTCCATATAGTTTATTCTTTCATAATTAACTTCTTATCATGCTTCCTATTAATTGTTTCTGTAAATAATATAGCTCTAATATATTCAAATCTTTTCCCATATCAAAGTTTTAAGTAATTTTTCATCTCCTAATGACAGATGAAATTAGCTTCATTTTTTGCTATTTCTGTTCTGTATTTTTGGAGGTAGCATTACCAGAATCAAGTATACAGCTCAAGTCAAGTACATTCCACTCTTTCATCTAATGGCATTAATGTTATAGAAGGACACCAGACCACATTCTGCCACTAGTGATACCTTGTAATGTGCCATTTCAGCTGCCTTAAAGTTGCAATTGCCCCCTTTTTGTTACTTTCACTATAGATACTTGATCAAAGGAAATGCTTTAAATATTCACAGGCTAACATGAAGAAAATCACCTTCTGTTTTATCAGAAGCTGCATTTATCACAAATGGAGAATATGGTCACTGACTCACTTAATCTTTTAGAGAATGAAAGAAAAAACTACTGAGAAATTAGTCTGCAATAAGCAAAAGCTTCAAAATCTCTTTATGGTGCCTTTGGAGAAGGCTAAATAAAAGACTTTGCAAGAATACATGATACAAACAGCATTACTTAAATTTAATGAATGAGGAACAGGGGAAACCAGCACATAAATTCTATGTCTGGAGCAAGAAAGGTTTAGCAGGCTGTTGTAGCAAATTATGTTAAATATTATGGAGAACATGTTTAATATCTTCCAGTTCTAATTAGTGGAATTCTTTGGCATAGTCTCAACACAAATGTGCTACAAGTTTGAGGAAGTGCATTTGCCACCTACTAATGAATAGTTCTTTCAATAGTGAACTAATGCCCCCTTGCACTGCTCTATCAAATTTCCTGGACACATTTGGCTCATTTCACATGTCAGCAGGTAGTGTCTAATGTATATCAAGCTGATTTGTGCATACCCAGAAAATCTGGTGAGTACAAAATCTTAATTTCTAAATGATCAGTGTGCACTAGAGTTAAAACCTCCACATTTACTAATACAGCCCCTGTAGCTAGATAGTTTTGGCTCACTCTGTTAAAAGGCAAACAATTTCAGAGAGCTATGTAGATACAGAGATCTCTGATGTCTCACAGGCAAAGCTGTAGGAGCCATCTACAGCCAAAGATCCTGCAAAGGTTCTTCTCTTCTGAGGAAACCAGTCAGTACCAGTTGCCTGCAGGAAATTGTGGGCAAAAGACTCAAAATTTCAGATACCTGCAGGGGACACTATAGCATGAAGAAGGGCTCAGAGGGAAAACCTTAATACTAGGCATGGTTATGAAGATCAAATAAAGGGATATTTTAAGTCTAGGGCATAAAAAACAGTTTTTGAAGGTTAAGAACTCCAGTGTAAAAAGAAGTGACTTTAAGGAATTGCCAAAAGCTTGCTGCTGGATCTGAGTCTTGTCTTTGCCCCAGGTCTGGTTCTAGACATAAAACTGGTCCTGACAAAAGGGCACTAGAGCATGAGATTTCATTGCTGTGCTCAATTATGATGGTTGCAACATTGACAGAGTTATTCTCTACTCTCCACTTGTTGCAAGGACAATTTCTTATGATTGCTCCAAGAACAAGTGTGATAACAATATTAGATAGACTTCCTGGTAGTTGGAGTGAAACCTGAGGGAAAAATATTCACCATCTTAAAAGGCAAATGAATGGAAATCTGTAAGAGAATTGAAAGCAGGCTGCAAGACTTAGCAGAGAATGGCCTGTAATTAGAATAGGTCAACTGGGGCTAATGATTATTTGAAATTGAAGATAATATTGTTTTACACTGTTTTCCTAAAAATATGGAGGGAAGACATGGAAGTTGTATCCAGTTTTCCAAATATTAGTACTTAACATGCCAATCAGAGGCATGAAGGATGGATAAATACCCAGAAGAGTGCTCAAGCTATCTCCAAACAACCAAGAGATGGTGTGATTCAGTAAGTGCACACAGGTGATCATGTTGCTCTAAGATGTATTGATCTGGTTAGTAGGTGTGACTGACTGAACAATGTCTTGTTTATGGGAATGCTATGAACATCAGACAGAGAAGTACAGTGGGTTTGGTTGAAAATGATGGCATATATCTACGGACAAAGAGCTACCCTGTGGTGACCTAGAGTGAAGCCAAGCATAAGACTTTGGGGAAAAAGTAAAATGTAGAACACAATGCTGCAGATGGCAAGATCCAGTGTAACCGAGCTCCAGAGTTAAACATTTAAAAAGAAGAACTAACTGTCTCCATCTACAGTTCATTGGTGCAGTACAAGCAAGTTTCAGAAGTAAATCAGTGACTTTATAGGCTTTTGCCCAACTTGTCTTTTTTCTCCAGTTCAGTTTTATGGATTCTCAGAAGGAAAATTCCTCCTCAAACTTCCAAGAGATAGAAAGTTATTTGAATGTCATACTGTAGCACCCAGTGCAGTCAGAGTTTTTATTAAAATTTTGTCTCTGTGTTTCAGGGAATTCATTTCATAGAAACTGGTATGATAGATTTCCTAAGATGCTAAAATACTAATAACTTTATGTTCTATAGAAACCAAACTAGAAACTTTCCAGTAGAAAAAAAAATATGCTAATACTTACTTATAGACTAGAGCTCATGTTTTGTGTCATCAAAAGATTGCAATTCTTCAGCTCATGTCTTGCTTGAATTTTTCTTTTATGTTTCTATAAAGAAAAAAATGGAAGGATTTATCTACCTACTTGGTCCAGTTACAGGACTTCTATAATCACAGCCAGGCTCTACAACAGGCCCATGATCCTAGGATATGCTAGAAATTAGACTGAGTGTCTTATGATGTATGGTAATATAATACTTTTAAAAAACAGCTATCTTCCTGCAGATTTTCACTGCTGGATTAGAAGCTCATGTACTTTTTACTCTGAACTAAAAACTGTGTGTATAAGAGGTGAGGCAACCCATTGATTAGGCTGAACAGAGCGGGGTGTAAACAGTATATAATGAGAAGTATGCTTGAGTCAAACTAGATCTCTTGAAGTTAGGCTATATGGTGATAGTGATCAGATCCTTACATCCTTTTTTTGCTTTTGGATCAGTAAAGGATAACTTTGTTATCCATCTGAGATCAGCATACTGTCTTCAGCATCTTCTAGATCCTCAGAGAAGCCATTTCCACAGGCCCATGTTTCCAGCTGGTTGCTAGAAACCTTCAGACCACAAGTGAAAGTGCACGGGGACAAAATGTCAAATGCAGTTATCACCCAGATAGCTTGTAGTCTGGAGGCACTCTCATCAGACAAGGAAAACATGAGTGAAATGACAGATTCCAATATTTATTGTCCTGGTTTGAAACCGAGCAGAAAATTTAAATCCTCTCGAGCTGCCCCCTTTTCACTGCTCCCTTCTGATTGAAGAAAACATTAATGAAAAATTATGAGATGGACTCACAATTTATTGAAAAATCACAATAACTACAATAATATTAATAAAAGAGTGTAGAAAAGTGTCGGGTTCGGCTGTCTGTCTCTGCCCGGACACGGGTAGGGTGGTTCTTGGGTGGCACGCGTTTCAAAGGACGAGTCTGGACTCTTCAGCTTTTCGGTCTTCAGATTGTTTATTGTTTCTTATCTACAAAATTTTCTGTCTGCCCAACAGAGGTCTGATCTGCAAGGCAGCCACAGGCACTCTGACCACCCACGGGGCGGTCATGTCTTTTTATACTAAAATCTACGTACATGATATTTACCTTTATTTTCCAATACTTTTCACCCATGTTAGCAAGTGCACCTTCACCATAAACCAATCCCCAAGTGCCAACATCACCACAGGAGATGGAAGACAAGAAGAAGAAAGAAGAAGGACGAGACACGCCCTGATCCCTCCATCTTGTCTCCATAACCCCCCTGTACCAAAAACCTTAAAGTTTATATTTCACCCTCTAAATGTGTCCCTTTTACACCCTTCACTCTAAAGTGATTCTCATGTCCTCAAACTCTTGTTACTTCTGTGGATGGATCAAAATCAAGCCACCAAACACTCCTGGCAACATTCCAGGATTTCCCCAAGGGTTCTCCTGGCATCTCTGGACATCGGGAATGATGTGCTGTGATCCCACAGAAAAGGAAGAGTGTTTTACCTACAAAAGGATATTCACCACTGAGCAAACAAAAATTTTTCTTGAAGACAATACCCAGTGTGGTTTCCCAGACAAAGGCAGAATGACAACTGGCCCTGCCCTGGCCACATAGTCTATGGGAAAAGAAAGCCAGTATGTCAGGGAGCCTCACAGCTTAACTTTCCTCTCCACCCAGCCTAAAAACAATGGAAAAATAAGGACAAAACCAGGTGGGACATGACAGAGGTCTGAAACAGGTTAGGGGAATCTTGTCCTGGGCCTGACCTTGCAGAAGTGGGACTGGAGTGCTCGGTGGTTCTAGTGGTGGCAGTGGTGAAGTCCTGCTCCACGGGGCTTTGCTGGTGCTCACTCTGTACCACTGTTGCTCTTTCCCTTTTCTTTTTCTCAGAAGAATATCCTGGGCTTACCAGCACTGTCTTTCAGCACCTTCCTCAGCTCAGAGGAATGGGAAAAGGAGCCACTGGTAGTAGAAAGGGGCTTGACCTGCCAAACTGACCTGATGGCTGTATACACCCTGCCTTAAGCCAGACAAAAGATGGAAACCCTTCCATTTCTGGCATCAGCTCCCTTCTGCTGAAACCTCACCATGGCCATGCTGTGGATGGTATGGAATGAAACAGTGCTAATATCTCTATCTCTTTCCTCTGTAACCACAACTGTATTAAAAAAATTGTTTAAAATTATATTCTATATACGTGTATGTAAACACCATTATTATTGAAAAAACTATGGCATTTCTTATACCATATTTTAAAACCATAATTTATCTTGTTAATATTTTTAGCATCTGACAAGTAGTAGGGATGAAGTAAACTATGTTTCCTTTATTCTTCTGAGAGAGAAATAGTATTCAAAGGTTATTTCTAAAGTGAGCAATGTCCAAGCTTCCCAGTGCAGCAATGTTCAGTACAGTATCACATGGAAGCACCAGCTGAGCCCTTGGAAGCTATCACATTAAAACAGCAGGGCTGTAGCATTGAATAGAGCTAATGTCTCTGCGTGGTGCGAGGTGGTGGAACAGATTAAGCGTGTCTGACAGCGCTGTGGAGTGCAGCTACATCCCCTATAATGTGATACTGGTTCCACCGAGTGTCATCAATTAGACAGGTGCTAATTTCAAACTCTGGTCCCTGTAACTGCCACTTTGTTCAACTGGCTTGAAATTTTTCTTTCATCAAGTGATAAAATAACAATATTACTTGGTCAATATGCAATCTAAAATGAAATTTGTAAAACCATATTGTGGAATTGTGAAATTTGTGGAACCACTGTTGTTTTGACATATTTTTTCAAAGAAGAAATCTGGAAATCGCAGTTTATTTTCACTTGAATTTAAAACTTGTAGAATTATCAGTCTTATAAATGAAATGTCTCAACGGAAATTTTGGAAGAATTTCCTCCATAAAATTTAGCTCTGAAAGTGGAATTAGACTTTGCAGCCCTTCTCTAAAATTCTGCCTTCATGTTGGACACATTATCTCTAATAATTTGCAGTCATATTCCTGCCTTAGGAATAGAACGTCAAAAGTCTATTAAAAATATGGAAACAGAAATTTGGCTTTTTTCTCCAAGAAACAGAAATTTGGCTCGGGGACAGATTTAATAATTGAACATTTTTCGTACTTTGGAGCTTTGCTTTATTTGTACAGAGAAGAAAATAACTCATCTTAAGTTTTTCTGTTGAGCTTTTTGGCTCCAGAATGTATCAGGGCAATAGGCCTTCTGTGGTTCTTATTTCTGTATGGCAGTTTACAACATTTAGTTGGCCTTAAATACTAGAAGCTGGGAAAGTCTTACATTGATACTTATTCACAAACACACCAACATCTTGTCTCTGCTAGTAAGAAAATTTAAGCCGATTTCTTTAGAAAACTATCGAATGAGATTTTTTTTAAATTTTAATGACTGCTTAATTTTATTTTTATTATGTATGGATCCTTTGTGAGTTCTTGACCAAACTCATTTCAAGAGACCTTAAAAGGACTAATGTTAAGACAAAGAATTTTGAGAGATAAAATGGGCTTAATGCTTTCTGCTAGTATCTGAGTTCATGAAGCCAAGAAAAAGTATAACATAGTTAATCATACATGGGGAGACAAAGCTGTATATTTGGATTTCATATTTATATTTTTGAAGAATATTTGGGGATATCTGATCCACTTATTGAACTAAATGTAAGTTTGTCAGGAAATCCTATTGCATATTAGCACTCATGAGCTATTTCCAGCTTGAAGGCTTGGTGCGTATCTTACTTAGTCCTATTTAGTCAGGAATAGCTAATCCATTTAATGATCATACAAAAGGAAAAAAAAAAAAATCGCTGACTATTGAAGGTCAGCTGGTCCAATATCCTCTTCTAAGAATGGTTATCTTCAGTATTAGAGATAGTTCCTCAAGTTTTGGGTACTGCCACAGATGGAGAATTTCTAAACAGCTTCTTCTGATAACTAACTCTAAAAGTTTGTTGGTTTGTTTCCTTAATATTATCTCTTGGCTCTCTGCTATGCACTTAAGCCTGGCTCTGTCTGCAGTGTCTTACGTGATCCTTTTAGGCCAAGAGCCAAGAAGTAGCAAGATGGAGGTGCTCAACAGTGGGGTCAGGGAATGGGGAGCCAAGGGCCACCCTGGGGTTCTTAAAGAAGGAAATGTCTGTGAAAGTTTTGAAAGAACTCTTTTATGACAATCATGTAAAAATAATGGCCTCCCAGTCAAATTGCTGTCTTGTTTTTTAAGTATATTTTAGTAAAGTGAAATAAGTCATAGTGGCTATGCATGGCTATGGTCCTAAGGAAGAAATACAGAATTTTTTCATTGCTTCCAGCTGCACAAGAAGCTTCCCCTCATCAGGAATTTCTCATTAAAAAACAAACAAAAAAAAACAACAACAAAAAAGTAAAAGTAAAATAAAAAAATACACAGAACCCAAATGAAATAAAATGTCTTTTCATGACTTTATGAGTACTTCTACTTTAAGTGACATATATTCTTCATAGGTTGCTTTCTTTCACATGGAAACTGCTTTCACCTGCTCTTATCTTTTTAAGTCCGTGGGAAATTTACTTATCCTCAATGTCTCACAACAGAGAAGTTAAGAATGGGTATTAGCTTCTCTACTTCACTCGTATTTTATATATTATAAAAAGAATATCCACAATCTTGAAATGTCCAAAAAGGATTAGCATGTGATCAATCAAATGTAACCCTTACTCAACCCCTCCAAATTGCCATCACTTTCAATGCCTTTTTTAAAATTTATACTTTCATCTTTTTCAGACAGGCATCTTGATTTATGTCTTCTGTGGAGTCTCTATTGCCCTTTGTGTGCTTACTATAATAAAAGGGTGATAAATGATTTACATTGTTTTCTGTGTCTCTACATTCTGATTCATAAATCAATTGTTAGATGTACTTTAATCACCCTCATGCTTTTTGTTTATTCTGATTGAAATCTCTTGGATTTCCTTCAGCAGTTTTTTGCCTGGCATCTTCACAAGTATCTGAACTAAGATTTTCCACAAACATTGAACACATGGCAACAGCAATCAAATATGTATTGGGAGCTTCATCCAGAACACGCTGCAGGAGTTTTGCCTGAAGTATGATCAGTGACAGCACATTCTGAAAGGAGCTGGGGTGTGTGCCTGTAAAACATTTAATCTTTCAAACAGCAGGGTCCAATGGCAAAACCTATGCTCTACTGCAACTAAGAAAAGTGCAGCTGACAGCTTGTCCTGTTGTCATTTGCAAGATACATTAGCTTTCTCCTATAAAATATTAACACATTTATCAATTTTATGATCAATAAGCCATACATTTATAGTACCTAGATGTTTCAAAAAACATTTCATGAAATGATGAATTGTTGCTCTAAATTCAGCAAGTGTATAATAACCTTAAATTCCATAACTTCTCATCCATGTATTTGTACGTTCTTTTATTCCAACAACTACAATGCAGAAAGACAATCAACAAAAAGTAGTCCTTTTCCCAGTAAAACAAAAAGAGGGTTTTAAAATGAAAAGTTAGCAAACTGTCAGTTTTGCTAATAGAATGAAATGCATTTGTTACTACCTATTTGGAATCTTTAAATATCATTTAGCTCTTTCAGTTGTTCTCTGCAAAAAAAGCATAGTTTTCACCCATAAATGTAAGGCTTTTCCTGTTCTGCTACAACTGATAAAACTAATATTGACCTGGGAAAGCCATGGGGTTTAATCTATTCCCTGTGAATTACAAAAAGCATTTGTGGTAAATGCAGTTTTCCAGTGCAACATTTCTCCCTGATGTATGTTCTTATAGCACAAATATTTTGACCACCTATCACCTCTTCTTAGTATGTTTTGACCCCTGTTTCTATCTTGACCACCACAGATGTTCCAATGACAGCTGTAGGATAAACACCGTCTCAAATCACTCCCTTTCCAGCATTTCTAGCAGATCTTAGCACTATCGTAGAAGTGCAAATTCATCAACATTAACTGCACTGATGGTAACATAGTTGTAGGAGTTAATCTGAATCCAGGCTTTTAATGATTCGTAACCCCCTAATGTGTCTTGGGTTTCAAATACTTTCACCAATTCACTATTCATCAATTGTGAAATTTTTTATGTGCAGAGATTCACAGTAATGTTAACCAAGCTAAAAAGACCTCTTAAATCTCCTGTGAGCTAGCAAGCCATGTGCTTTGATAAAGAATAAAGCCATGCTTTTTGAACATGACTTTTTAACAATGAAGGAAAGTCAAAGCGATTATCGTTTATTGTAGGCAACTCTTAAAACTTCTTGAAAAAAGGGATATGAAATCTTTGAAATTCAATTCACTCTGTGGGATAAAGATTTCACTTACAATAAGGGTAATATCCTCCTGCAAATTGAGAGTTGTCTTTTTCTGTGAGTGCTACCTTTCTCTGATCAGCTGTTATTCTACCAGATGGCAGCTCTAACAATATTTGCTTTGCTTCCCAAAACCTTTTTTTTTGCATGTCCCAGATGATTTTCATTAAAGGACAGTGAATATATAGTTTTTAATGCACTTATCTGAAAAGATCTTTGAAAATTGCAATGTGTTGGTTCCTTCTCGATAGGTAGTATAGTGTAATATGATTTGGATTGGTGTTCAAATAAATGTTGATAACAAAGGGTATTTTTGTTATCATTGAGAAATTCTTACACAAAGTCTTTTCTGCTTCTCACCCCACCAGTGAGGAGGCTGGGATGCACAAGATGTCGGGAGGGGATACTTCCTGACCAGCTGATCCCATCTGACCAAGAAATAATCCATACCATATGGCGTCACAATCAGCATAGAAAGCTGGGAGAAGATGGGAAAGGGGAGGACATTCAGAGTGGAGGCTGTCTTGCCAAGTCACCACTACACATAACAGAGCACTCCTTTCCTGGGCATAGCTGAACACCTGCCTGCCCATGGGAAGTGGTGAATTAATTCCTCGTTTTGCTTCATTTGTGTGTGTGCTTTTGCTTTACCTATTAAACTCTCTTTTTCTCAACTCGTGAGTTTTCTCCCATTGACCTTTCAATTCTCTTCCCACTGGGTGAGGTGAGTGAGTGGCTCATGGGGCTGAGTTGCCAGCTGGGGTTAAATGACAACTTGGAGTCACAGAAAGATGTCATTGATGTAAGAGCTTTGGGTTCTTGCCAGACATGCAGCACAACCTGATTCCTTTCCAGAGGATTTTTTTGTTGTTGTTTATTAGTAATGCTTTAATCTATAACTGATTTTTCAGTTTTCTATTTTCTATTCTACTTTCACCTTAGTTCTCAGTTACCTTTCACCTTTGTTTCTTTTGTGTTTTTTCCTGCATGTTCAATGGGAAACTGGATTCCACTGGATTTGAGGGAAAGACGTACGGCAGCCAAGAAAGAAATGCAGCTCAAAGTAATCCCTGGACTTACTCTGTTGGTTTCTCTTCATTCCAGAGTGGCAGTCATTTACAGCTAGCCTAATAAAGCAGCAATTTTGTGCAGTCCAGAGTTTGCTCATTTATTTTGTCCAAGGCCTTATGCAGACTATTTTCATTAATGTAATGAATAGACAAGGATACATATTAATGCTTATTTGCCTGTACTCTGTATATGGGTAACAGTAGAACAAAATTAATTTCAACTTGCAAGTTCCATCTATATACATAAAATTTGAAATAAAAAATATTTAAGAAAATCAATTTATTTCTATCTCTGCTGCTTTTTCTTTGTAAAAGTGTGAGGAAACAATGTCTTCAGAAAAACATGATAGAATCCATATTTTATTACGTGGACTACATGATAGCTGTTTAAACTGCTATTGAGAAACATTGCTATCAAATAAAGGACACTGAAAAAAGAAAAAGCATTTATTTAAAATCTAAACAAATTTTTTGCTGAGTGTAAATGCTTGCAACATTTTGATCAAGGTGGCAAATCTTTCAATGCTATTCTGTGAGAATCTGCAGGTTCTGTGAGTCATCTGATAACAAACCATGTACTTGTTTCAGATGACAGCATCAACACAGAGTTCCTTTAATCTCCACTGAAGTGAGCTTCCTCCTTCAGGTTTTCTGAAACTGATAACCTGTTTAAGAAGGCCAATTTTAGGATTATGTTCCTCTGGTAGGATTTGGATAGTGTCTGTGTTGCATAGTCCTTAAGAGTTTTCCCTAAGGTGTAGCATCTGGCTAGGTTTTTTTGGTTGGTTTTTTGTGTTTTTTTTTTTCTTCTTTTTTCTTTTTAGTTCTTAATATCCTATTCTTTCTGTAGAGATTTTGTCTATATATCAAACATAGAGAGGTATGTGATACTTTACTGAATCAAAGTTAAGTATGAGCACTGGGGTAATTCATTAATCTTTTCAAGTTAGGACATGCTTGTCCATGAATGTGTCACCTTATTCTCCTGCCTGATGGCCTTACCAGGTCAGAAACTGTTAACAGTCCACATATGTAGAGAAACACACATACACACATAAGATAAATTTCTAAAACTGCAAGAGGAAAAATCATGCCTTAAAGAAAAGTAAAGGATTCAGCTTTTACTATTGTATGTAAGAAGGAAAAAAAGAATTTATTGTTAATTACCAAACTTGCTAAAGCACAGGTGAAAGTGAGCCAAAGAAAATTAATGCAATTATGCATTTTTTTTAGCTTTCTCAGTGAGTCACCCTCAAGGAAGCAATCTTGGTAACAAAATAAACACATCATCACATGTGGTATAAAAATATAGTATGCCTAAATATCAAATCAACTTCTAATGGGCAAACAAGTAATTATATACCTGCAGTTTTTCCAAATGGTACAACTCACTAAGCCATATCTTTTGCATCTGCTGTCCCACAGCTGATACAGTATACAGTAAATTCACTAAAATTACACTTTTTAAGGATGTTACTCTGAATTTAATGATTTTCACTCGGGTTGGAAGCAGAGAGTGCAGCTGAAAGTCCTATCACCTGCATGGCACTAACATGTACAGAGCTACCTGAGGAACAAGATGAGACCACATCTAACTGAAAAACTTTTTCTTTTACTGGGCCCATTCTCAACATTAATATTTCTTCTGTTTGTCTCACAGTGCAAATTGGAGTAGTAAAGGTAAACTGGGAGAACACAACTGGAGCAATTAGAAAGCTGAGATTTCCACTTCTACTTGTGATGGAGGAATACTACATCAGAAACATCTCCTGGGTTTCTTTATTTTTATTTTATTACTGACCATTGAGATCTGTTGATTTGCATCCTGACAATAATGAGAAGTATTAGTCTGTAATGAGGTTCTTAATGAAATGTTGCTGTGATGAGGTGAAATATATATTAATTTGCATGATTTATTAATGTGTAATAGCACATGTAGAACTGAAAATTATTGCTTGTAATATCTGTCTTTTTTTTCCACAGAAGACTTCTAGAAGTATTCTGTATTAAATATTCCTTAATTCCCTCTTACACATAGTGGATATCAGTCAGAATTCACAATTATTAGTTTTTTCTGTTTCGTGTCTAATTTTATTGCTCCCAGTCTTAACAAGTTTGTTGCTAAGTAA
This sequence comes from Molothrus aeneus, assembly GCF_037042795.1. Lineage (NCBI taxonomy): Eukaryota > Metazoa > Chordata > Aves > Passeriformes > Icteridae > Molothrus > Molothrus aeneus. The sequence continues at coordinate 138,320,591 of NC_089646.1, read as the reverse complement.
AGATTTCAATTGGAACAGTCTGATTCCAAGCAGAAGCTGGATAAACATTAGATATCTTCAACTTAAGCATGCAATCCAAAATACATGCTTAGGCTTCCTCTATAATCTTCTATAATTCCTTCACAATTCCATTGTAAATTCTAGTATGCATAAAGAAGAAGAATAATACAGACCCGCGCAACCAACCATACAAAGTGCTCTTGCAGGAGCAGAACTGTTCAAGGCTGACAGAAAAGCTGTCATAATGTGACCCACCACATTGCAAACCAGGAAAAAGAAGAAGGTGAGTACAAGTACCAAACACATGACTATGGATAATGGTGGCCATAATCTTTAATCAGAAGTAGGAGAAAGACAAGATCAGCCTCAAGCAGACTGACTTTTCTGTGAAATGCCTTTTTCCTTCTCTGAAAATCAGGAAGTTTTCAGTGTCCTGGTTTTAACTGTATTATATTAACAAAATTATTGAATGCCCCATGAAATTTACCTTGAGTGCTTCTTAATCTCTTCTAAAGGAGTGAAATTAATAATCATACCAAAAGTAGATTTATCTTGTAAATAACTCTATTTGTTGTCCATTGAAATCATGCATAAAATAATTATCTCAATCAAATTGTCTCAGAACACTCCATAAAAACTGCCACCAAACTTTTCAATGTAAGGAGTAGGCACAATTTATATCACTCTTATACATACAAATCAGTAGAGCATAGAAGTTGTAATAAGACAGAGTCACAAAAACATTGCTAACAGACTGACCAATCAAAAATCTTAAGGAAGGCCAAACTCTTTAATCCTAGGCCTAGGTGTTATAAATTTATAATTTCCTTATTATTTAATACTATTCTACCCCTACACAGTATTACTATTTTTTCTTCAAGTCTTGAAATTAGTATTTTGCAGTGCTACGTATTATTAAAAATACTGAATCTAGGTGGGAAAAAATGATTCACCCACAAATCCAATGTTCTCCTCCTCCTCTTTTTGTTTCTCTAGTTAAAAAAAATAAATATACATTTCAAATGTTGAAAATTAAAAACAATTAGCAGCCTCAGGCATGCATATTTATTGAAGCTTTAGAGCTCTGATTCTATTAGTTAAGGACTCATTTTCATTGAGGCAAAACACCCACAGAGATCAGTGGCAGCCTTTTGTGTTCAGTCAGTTCATTGTTTCCTGTGCTTATTCAGTTGGGCCATGATCTGGCAATGGGATCAGTGGTGTCCACATGGGCTGAACAGCAGGATCAAAACCCAGGCATTTTATCCCTGTTTTGTATGAATTTATACAGCAACAGGAAAAAGAGAGATGTTCTTTCAGAAATGAAAAAAAATATAAGTTTGGATTCTAGGTCAGGCAGGGAGCTGTAAATTTTGCTTAATCTGTCTTTTGAAATTTGTTACATTTCAGACATGAATCCAAGTTATTTTTGCAAAGAAGAATGAAGTTGATGAATCAAAGAAGAATGAAGTTGATGAATCACACATTTCTCAAACATTGATCAATAGAAACAAAAATTTTCAATTGTTGTAACAGACAGAGTCATATATATAAACTCTAAAAACAGTAGAAGAATAATAAATAGAAACATTTCAAACAACTTGGTGGATAAGAGATTCAGGATAAGCAGCTATAAGACTGCCAGTCCTTGGCTGCTCTTGAAGAAGGCAACTTGATTTGAAGAGAAACAAGTAAATGTTTATTTACATCATTAATAGTGAAATAATGTAGTCATACTTTAATGCAAAACCCTAATGGACAAAGTTTGGTACACTTTTTTAAGTTTGTGTGTGCTACAGAATTGGACTTTATTGAAAATGGATAAATAATGCTCAGTATTTTTAATGCACTTTGCAATGCAGAATTGAAATAGTATACGGAAAACAGGAAAATATGTACTCACTACAGTGGGAAAAAATAATGTTTATTATCAAAAGAAACCCCAAACAACTGTAGTTTATCAGCTACTTAAGACATACCTTTCAACCTAAATTTTAGCCACCAAATTCAGGCAAAGAAGGATTCTTTATTCATTACTTTAAACTACCCATTCAGAGAATTATGTGTCCCAAAGAGTATTTCAGCTTATTTGAAGTCTTCCATGATATTTTCACGTTCAATAGAAGAAATCCAGGGAAGTGACCAAGTTTCTAAGTTATGTGATTCGTGTATCCAATATTTAACTCAATTTAGTCTGGATGAAGACTTTAGAGTTAAAAATTTTCCAGAGTAGATATATATTGCCTTGTTTAGGATGTGGCAAAAGGATCAGAAAGTAGAGGATGGCCAGAACTGAGAAAAGATGGTTTTTTAATGTACCTAAAAGCAATAATACTGAGAAAAAAAAAAAAAACATTTTTATTTCAAGATTTTGAAAGTGAAACATTAATGTTTACATTAAATCAGAATTCTAGATTTCAAATCAAACAAAAAAATCGTGTTTTAATTTTCTTCCAATTTTTTTTTGCAACTTAATAAAATATTTCAAATAATAAATAATTTTTTTTCCTGAAAATACTTGAGAAGCTGAGAATTTATTTTTAGTTTTCTTTTTTATTGCCAGCCTCTGGAAGGAAACACTTCTGCACATAGTTAAATTTTTGATAGTGATAGAATAAGGAGTAACTTTTATAGGACTACTTGGTAGCTTTAGAAGAAATGAAAGAGCTCTTTTTTTTCCCCATCCTACTCATCTATACAGAGTCACAGAGTCGCACAATATTCTGAGTTGGAAGAAAACCACAGCAATCATCAGGTTCAACTCTTAAATGAATGACCCATAGAGGAATCAAGCCCACAGCCTTGCTGCTATTAACAACATGCTTTCTGAGTTAACTATATTAAAATAAAGATTAATACTAATAACGAAGATTATTTTTCCCTGTAAAAGCCATGGTCTTCTTTATTAATATTAGCATATGAGTCTATGTGAAAGAAAGGTGAGTACATTCACCCTAGGTGAGTACGTTTGAATGATTTACTTAAAGGAGATAGAAATTAAACTGGGCTGTCATCAACACTTTCTCTGAACTCATAATCTTTGAACTATTTGCAGTAAAGCTCAAAAACATCCCAAATTACCAACAAAGGATAGAGTTATCAGAAATAGTGCATGTGGAGTAGTTTATCATCTCTATAATTCCCATAAGAAGCTGACAAGTGAAAGTATAAATCTTTAGCATCTTGGATCTCCCTCTCATGCTGCCCTTGAGGTGTGCACTTTGTGACTGTGTCTAAGATGTCTCCAGTCAACAGCCCAACTTTCTCTTTTGCTTTGGCATCAAGCTGCCACCATTTGCCACCATTTCATGTAATGATGCTATTTTATGAGACACTACTTTTTCCATGGCTTCTTTCTGCATCATGGTAGAATCCCCCTAGTCTTTTTTTTTTTTTTCTTTTCCTAAACGTTGCCATTGTTTCTGGCTTAGTCTCACCTAAAAGCATGTTAACCACACTTTGGGAAAACACTCATGGGTGTTGATACAAAAGAGCTATTTAGTTGATTAATTGATGTGTTGAATTTTACAGATTAGAAAAATTCATCATATGATCAGAGCATGAAGTTTTTTTTCATCAGGAGGGTATGCAGTCATCATTCAAAAGCGTAGGTGATTTAAGAAGATGCAGTAGCTACCTGAAGTAGTATATTAAATCTTATCTCAATGCCCAGTATTTAATCAGATTGTTCTGAAACTGTCAAGTAAATCTGTAAAAGAGTAATCTGTGGACATTAGTTAGTCCAAGAAGTTGTGCCGCTGACAATGCTAAAAAATTCTGTAGGAAGACTGACTCTCCATTAGTTTCCTATATCTTAGAGAATCAGTTATTTTGTGAAAAATAAGTGTAAAATGGAATTAGTCATACACTATCTTCTTAGAAGGCTTGTGTTACTGCCCAAAACCCCTGTCATTTCTGGCAGTGAATTCTTGATCAGATCTTCACTTTACTATAAGTACCTTATACCTTCTTTGCCAAGATTTAAATTAGTTTACAATATAGTAGAAAGCTCGGTTGAGTTAGACAAAAACCTCAGCTGAGCAATCAAAATCTCATTGACATAGACATCAGTGCTAGAAGAAAAGAGAGAAAGAGCTACATCCTCAGGGTAAAGTCTTATCAAAAATACAGCCTATGTGTTTAAAAAATAGTAATTTTTACTGCTCACAGTTTTAGCTGCCTTTTGTAAGACTTCCTGAAGAGACTATCCGAAGAATGCTTTCCAGATTTTTTTTTCTTAAAATATACACTTGATTTTCAGATATGCAGCAATATGCAAAATAACTTACTATTTTCATCCAAGATTAATTTACCCTGTAAATATTTCTGTTCAAAACTGGAATAACAGCTGCCCATGATAAATTTGAGTGGGATTCCTTCCATCAAACTTAAGTTCTTCAAATAGTAAGAATTCTGTGCTGACTTTGAGGTCTCTGGAGAGAAAGGTACCCCAAAGGCTAAATCACATATGGTAGAAATCTTTAACAGCAAAGGATGAATTGCACTTTTCAAGGTGTTCATTTCTCTTCATTGACTGTAAAAGAAGCCTAGTTGAGTACCTTGGAGCATGTGCAGCTTAGGTGTTGTTCATACTGGCTAGATTGAAACAACTGATGTTGAATGGTATTATTTTCTATCCATATATATAGCCTGTTTTAAAGTGCACTCTGCTCTGCAATTCTCACCGAAACCAAGTACTGCACATTAGTTTTTGATCGCCCAGCTTTAGATTTAGGAGCCTGTGTCAAAGGCCTGGCTTTGCAGTCCCGCCTGATGGTCACATTTCTGTTCCTTTCCCTGCCCTCTGCCCCAAGGCAATTTGTTGCTTCCTTCCAGTCACAGTTACCATCCCTTGGCCGCTGCCAGCAGGAGATCCCGTGTGTGCCCTCACTCATCCTTGGCAGGCAGGCAGGTTCCACAGAGCACAAAGGTGTCTGACTTTATCTGATACAAGCTGATATAGTTCCTCCATCCTGCAAAGTGGCAGGGGAATGACCCTGAGAGCTGAGAGACAAACTGGAGGCAAAAAATATCTGCTGGCAGTGCATCTACAGCCACCAATGCAAATTCCACTTCAGAGGATTTTCCTTATTTTTTTTTTTTAAGAAGGAATAAAACTATTATAAACTACATCCCAGAATCTGAAGACATTTACAGTAACAATTTAAAATGTCTTATTTGATTTTACATGCTTTTATAATTTGGAAAGAGAAAAAGAGTAAATAAATATCTTAAATATTTGTAGTGATGAATTGGAGTAAAAATGGGGAAAAAGTGTCTTTTGCACTCTAAGGATAACAGCATTACTATTTTTAAGTAGTTCTTTGTTCTTAATCAATATGCTACTGAAATAAAAAGGAACTTATTAAGAGAAATAATTGCCACAAACCTCCTAAAGCATTGAAAAGCAGTTGATAGACTTTCTCATCATGAATGGTTATAACAATTACCCTTTGAGGTAGGATTTGAATGAGTCATATAGAAATTACTGCATCAACTTACACACACTGAAGCCTTTTCTTATATGTTTTGACCTAATTTAAAATTAGAATTTCAATTGTGTCACAACCCCATACTAGAACATTTTGTTCTATCTTTCATGAATATATGCAGTTATGAATACATATTCAGTAAAACATTACTATGGAAGAAGTAATTTTATATCAAAACTACTGCATTCATTATGAAGAACTTATATGAAAGGTTGTACTATTGTACATTAATAATCTGTCTTTGAAGAAAGAGCAGGGGAGGCTTTCAGCAGCTCAATGATGTTATAGTTTTCAAAGCTTGTAATATATTTACTATGACACTTCCCTTTCTGAAAAGTTTTTCATGTTAGTGAGGACAATCATAAGCAAATGTATTTGGAAAAGTGGGTTATACATGTCATAGTGAGCTTTCAACTTAAGCCATCTTGAATAATATTAATTAAGCATGAACATTAATAGTTTTATGTCACAAAAATATCATGGCAAAGAACAGTCATCACACTTCCTTTTTGGCATCTTTAGTCCCATTTCTAAAGCTTATGAATTCTTTGATTAGGTGTTTATAGTACATTTTATTTTAATTTTTATTTTATTGTAATTTTTTATTTTTCCAAAAAAATACGGTATTGGAACATGAAGAATTTCTATTTTTCTGAGTATCTGAATTTTAATACCTTGGAAAAGAAGGGTCAGCAATCTGAATCTATTTTTAGAGTCCCAAGACCATGTTTTTGAATGTGTTAGTTATTTAATGACAATAAAGGACAAGATGCTGAGTCTTCAAAGGAGTACATTTTGCTCCCAGATGATCTGTCTGCAACTTTTTCTCTGAAATGAAGTATAGAGCTTTCACACATTCCCTCTCTGATATCCCCTGACTCCTTTCATGCACATCTTCTCAGAGAAGAGCTCAGTACCTGTGTCCACAGTCTGCAGTTACCAAGAGAAGCTGTGTCACCACCAGCAGGCAGAGATCTTTTATGCTGTATTGTGCCTAGGGTAAGCAATTATTTTAAACCAAGTATCTGTTCACTTCACACTTCATGTCCATCTTTGCAAAACCATGAAGCTTAGGATCACAGGAGAACTGATTAAAAAACAGGAGAACACACCTGCAAAGGTCAAAGAGATTTGTCTAAGACTTCTTTAGCATTTACCACAGAAAATTTAAATACTATGAAAAATAAATCCTTTTTATTCTAGATATTTGACTTTGAGAAGCAGTTGGAAACCTGCAAGTCTGTCCCCTCTAAAACTTATGGTACACACAGAGAGTAGGGAACTGTGATGAGATTAATCACTTCTCAAGAGCAGATACAATGGACTCCTGCTATATATCAAACATAGTATTTTTGTTGTTGTATTGTAGGCATTATTTCAGAAAGCTGTCAGATGCTAGAAAGGACAAAAGTATGCAGTGGCATCCCAAGGTCAGGCTAGCAGCTGGAGGTTAGCCCACAAACAAAGTCGGAGAACTCAGAGGATGCAGCTTTCTTCCAGCTGTGGCGGGTACCCTGCCCCAGTGTGCTGTGCTGCAGGGCTCTGCTGGCATGTTCATCCTCCACCCAAGGAGGAAAAAGCTTCTCTGCCTTGTGTAGAGATGGAAAGGGATTTGCTGTTTTTTAAACTTCAGTGAAAGAAAACGGGTGCAAATGGAGAGTGGGTGCATGCAAAAGATGAACAGAAAGATCAGCAGTTTCAACATGACTGCTAGTCCCATTAACATAGGGTTAGTCAGAAACATAATGGAAAACAATCTCATGATGAAGAAAGTTAAAACTGATCAAATTTTCTTTATATTCCTGTGATGCAGGAATATAAAGAGTTATAAAGTTCCATCAGTAGAATTTGGACTATATGCATAATAGCTACCTACAACCACAGTTACAATTTAATCCATTTAAATGAACTTCCTAATGTTATTACAATACATTGGGCTTTCATTTTTATCCCAAGTGGACTTTGTGGAATTCAGATTGCGTTTCTGGATTCACACTGAATATAAGAATATTTTTGCTTCTTACTGTGAGCTACAATTTTCTGTCCTTGCATAATTCCTATTTCACTCTGCCCATGCTAATTCCTGATTGCACTGTAGAGTTAGACTCCTCTATGAGTAATTCTATGCAAGAAGGAAAGTTAAAACTAGGGTTCAAACATGAAAATACAGTTTCAGATTGCGTTCAAAAATAACAGTGATGTTTAGTAAGGTGCAGCTTATCTTCAACCTCAGACTTCATTGCTCTTTAGTGTCTTTTTCCTTATACCCTTAGAAACTGTGAGTATTTGCAGAAAGATGCATGGATAGGTTCTTTACATCTCCATTTGTAACTTTGTCTATGTTTTCCAAAAGTAAGACGAGGTTTTCAATAGCTTCTCTTACTAAAAAAAAAAGTTATATTCTTTGCAGTACCTGCAACAATACCAACGAAAAAAACCAAAACATGCAAAAAGACTAGTTGGGCTCATATTATTAAATAGTAGATACTTGAAAACATTCACATATGTAGACACTTCAGATTCCTGTTTGATTAAATACAGAGAAATTGTCATTTCCAGGGCAAGAATGACTGATCTATTTTAGATGTCAGCTCTAAGATAAAATTAAATGTGCTGTAAAATTACCCAGCATTCTTCCTTTCCTTTCTTTTCCTCTTCCCTTCCCTTCCCTTCCCTTCTATTGCCTAACAGCCACCAACATTTAGTCAAATGATCCCCATTAATTTTGGTTTGAGTGCTGTGACATTATGGCATTAAGATGGGCAGTGTCTACAGCAATGTCAAAAGGAATATCTGATATAAAATATGTACCTCAGCAAGGCTTTTCTATTAAGATCACCAGTCTATTGCTACTATAGGTCTTACAACTCTTTTCTGCTGTTGAAACATTCCCTGAAAAGATGTAAACTTTGGTGGATCCACAGCTACCAAGGGTACAAGGACTGTGATATTCAGGCTGTAGGTGACATGCCTGGGACAAGAGACTGAAAGACATCCTTTCTGAAGGCTAGTGATCATCAGTTCTCTGGGGTTTTTTTACTGCTTCGTTATGTGGAATAGAATTTTAGTATCCTCCCACGGGACATTTGAAAATTCATTCCCTCATGTTTTCCCAAATTTTTAAAAGTTTCTAAACAGCAGTCTAGTCACAAGTTAGTTTGTAAGATTCGGTTCCTGGATATTTTTTCAAGGGTTTTAAAACGGCTCAGGAATTTATATGGGGTTGTTTTGCAAGAAAGTATAAACATAAGAAGATTAACACAATGTCAGGGTTATTAACTGAAAATTCATCATTCTTTTTCCTGAAATTTTAGAAAGAAACTTAGTCTGTGAAGTAAAATTAATTTTCCTGGCTTAAATTTTTGAAAATTACAATTATTTTATGCAGAATCTCCTGCACGTGGTATATTGTGGTGCTACTGTGAAATTGCTAAACTCAGCATTGAAATTCCAAAGATGATTACAATTCTGAAACATAATTTAATTAGCAGAGATGATGGTTTAGGATATAATTTGTAAAATTAAATTTCCTGGGCTACCAGTAAGTGGTTTCATGAAATCATGCATTATGATTCTTCCTCATCAGCTGCAGTTTTAGTGCCCAGTAGCCTTTACAGTTTTTCTTTCATCATCAACGGCTTTAGGGATAAGGTTTGCTCACAATTTCCTTCTTTCCTTTCAGTTTTCAGAATTATTTTGTGTGGTTTGTTTGCATTTTCAAATGTTCTGAATGCAGGTAAGGTTTTTATTCTTCTAGACCATTGCATAGATCTACTGCTATTCAATTCTGCTAAAAACTGAGGGACTAATCCATGTTCATGATCAGTTTATCTTCAATAAAAAACCTCACTTTGTGGTTTTGATTAGGTTTGGAAGTTTGTAGTCATTCCAGAGCTTTTCTCAAAGATAAAAGTAAATAGCTTTCAGGAATATTCTTTCAGTTATAGTGTCTATGTTAAAAACAGAATACATGTTATGCATTAATAACGTGGATACGACAGTATTCCTTATCCACAAATAGGGCCTAAATTCTCACCTAATAATGACTAAATTAAAGTGTTCATTATATACCGAGTTTATTAGTTCAGAAGAAAATAGATGATGTGGAAACTGTAATGAAAGCATTCAGATCTTGGTCTAGGCTTAAAGAAAGACATGGCAAAGTTCCTATTGACTCTAATGATCTATGATCTGAGACTGGAAGAATGTTGGTAGCAGAAGATTTTTATTAATGGTGTAAGACTTTGACAGACTGACAGGCTTAAACTTGTGTAAATGTGTTTTCATTCCAAGCACTGCCTTATGAATGTTTCATATTGTCATCACTGTAGTCCCTGCTATATTTCTCACTGTCATTGTTACAGTAGGACACCTATTAATGTAAAAAACCTATACAGAATACAAGATTGTAAAAAAGCAATGGGAAAGCAGTGACATTTTCCCAGACACTATGGAGATCAAAGATCAATGTCTCATCCCTTTCATGTAATTTTGATAACATATTCAACATCTGTTATGAATTCTGCATCATCTGTGCTACAGGAAGTGGAAAATAAAACTATGTACATTTTAGAGACTTGCACTTCCTTAACTGTTAACTGCAAATGCTTTGCAGTGTCTGTGGCTTCACAGTAGTACAGCTTGTAATTGCTTGTAAACTACACCAGGGCCAAAGTCTTCCAACTGTCACCATGCTGTCACTCAGAGGCAAAGACAAGAATGATTTCTGTCTAATTAGTGTGGAAATGCCTACCTCTTTAAACTGCAAAAATTCAGATACACTTGGATGAGAAGGAACTTCTATTTCTATGACTGTGTTGATAGAAAGCAATAGCTGAATTCCAGCCTAGCTGCAGGAAGACCTTATCAACCTACTGTCTGAGGCTGATGAATTTTTCAATTCCGTTCTGCAAGTCTGCTAATAATAGACACTAGAGCTTTAATCTTATTTATTTATTTGATCTTGCCTGCTTTAACTGGATAATTGTTGATTGCTAACTTTATTTGGCTTTTTCAATTAGCTTAATTTTTAGAAAATGTTCAGACTCTGGGCTGGATTTTGTCTATTACTGTTCTATAAAATGGGGGTGATTCAACAGAAATCAATATTGCTTACTGCACTGTCCTTTAAGGGGTGGATACTGTTCCCATGAGCTTTTATAGGAAATGGTTTAGCCTCAGTTACAGATTAAAAAATATACAAAGAAGATAAAAATTCACCTGAAAAAAATATTAATTTTTGTAAGCTTTTTACTATAGCAGAGACATACTTGACAATTCTCAACATTAATGAATTAGACATACTGAAAATTAAAAAAAAAAAAACCAAACTAAAAAAACAGGACTTCAACTATTTTGCCAAATAAAAGAACAGGGGAAAAAAATGAGAGAGAGTGAAGTGGGAGGGAGAGAAAGAGATTTTGGTTATCCTTGGCTTCTTTAATGTGGAACTTTGTACTTGGATGGACTGGAAATAATTTTTGCTGGTAATGTTTTTTTTCTGGCTGGGAAATGGGTTAAGAATCTCTCTCCCTGGCAACTTCTTTCTTTTTTGGGGTAGCTAGCTTAAAGAAACACCCTTGTTTATTTTGGCTGTCTGAATATGCCTGCTGTAGACAGAAGAATAAGAAAAAGAGGGATGTAACAGCACATCTGCAAGAGGATGATCAATCACAATCACATACTGCAAACAGAAATAACGTTTAAAAGTGTTAGCAATGATCTGGTGATATTGTAGGTCTGTTTTTCTTTCAGAATATACATGTCCAATATATCACTGTTGAGAAGCTTTACTTTCTTAGCCAATGTAAAATTATTTCCGTGCATTAGCTCTATTAAGTTTTCATTTGTAGATGCCTATTTTATCTTCAAAAGAAGGGAACAAACATCTTTCATTACTTTCCTCACCATCCTCCCTCCCCCAAACCTTGAACTGTGTATTGATGTCCTTGACAACACAAAAATAAAATTCTACATTAAACTGGGAGGAACAATCCAGAATAATTAAAAGAAAGCTGCATCCTTTCATTTCCACACAGCCTCTGGAAAACTCATGCTGCGAGAAGAATTTCTAACCATAGAGGACTCTGAATTGCACATGATAAATAACTGTGTCATCTTCTCCAACTCCTCCCTTAGAGGGGTTGAAAGGAGCAAAAAATCCAATATTTTGGTCCATATATTGACAGGAGGAGGAAGGGATGAAGTAACATTCTCTTATCTATCCCTTTAGTGCCATGAAAGGCACTGAATGCAAGTTGCCTGCAAACAGATGTCTTTATGTTTTGAGAGAGTGCAATTATTCGAGGAGAGGGCATTGCCAGAATGATAAAATATTCCTCCTCACTAAAAGCCACAGGCATTTTCTTTACGTAGTTTCTGTTGACACTGGCAGAAGTGCTTTGCAAAATTCCCACTCTGCACCTGTAAATTCCCCCAAGGCACATTTGAAACCTTAGGGGATGGAGAGCCAGGGACAACACACGGGCACGATCAGGGCCTACGTGTGTGTGACATGGTTTTCCAAGCATACCTCAAGGCCAAAGAATCCACAGGAAAAACATCCCACAAAAGTCCCTGTGGGTTTGCAGGACTGTGATCCCTGCTGACTCTGTGGGTGTCCAGACCCAACCCCCCAACATTCCTCAGCACACTATGCAGTGGAAACTGTGGCTCGAGCCTGCAGATCATTCTGCCTGATTTTTGGCCATCCCATGACTTTTTTCCATGGGAGGATGTTAACTGAGCCAAAGTGTTTAACTGAATCTGGCAATTCTCAGCCATTTGCTGGCAGCCACCAATTTGGTGAATCGACATAATTTGTGACACTCTCAGTGTGGGAAACTAACTGGAGACATTTTTATTTTTAAAAGAATTAGCTCAGCTCCTGTGAAGAAAAAATTAAGGAAAAAAAAAGTTAAAAAGTTTTTTTCCAGGACTAATTATTTCTTGTGCCTGTAATGATGACACAGGCTGTATAAAACTGTGGGATGAAGTGGAAAACCACTGCTCCTTAACAAGACAAGCCATGACTGCCCACGCCCATTAAAAATTCTAGGAAACAGGGACAAACTCCACAGTTTAAACTGTAACCTTAGCAATGTGCTGTGCTGTCAGTAAGAGGCAATACACAGTTACCCAGGAAAAAAAAATTCTTCCTGTCTTTCCTGCACTTCTTTTCATTGGGAAAAGAAATACTACTTTTTGCTTACCCTGCCCTCCCTTCTTCAGCTGTTCTCTAAAGTGATTTCTTCTTTGACTTGCTTACATGAATGTTGCACAACACAGCGTCCACTCCAGCTGCCAGAGTAGGCATGGAGCTGGAGCTACCACCATTTGGGTTGTCTCCAAATCTGACGGCTTCCCCTTGCAAGCCTGCTTTCAGTTCCTCCTGTTCTTGTGGAAAAGAGCCCTTGCTCAATAAAAACTGCCATCATTAAACCTGATAATGAAACACTGCTCTTGAAGGGGTGCAATGCTCAGGGAAGGCAAACCATGGTGGAATAAAAATCATAAAGCAGCTTGGAGTTTATTCTCAACAGAAATGCTTTTATGGCATCATACTTCAGCTGGCAGTAGCCAATAGTCAAAGTGGTTCCAGAATGCTGGGGCTTGTATATCCACCTCTCTCCCCTCTTGCCATAGCTCTGAGCAGATTTAACAGAACTTTACTGAATAAACCTCAATCACTTAAACTGACTTTGAGCCTGTAATTTATTTTTTTTTTTTGGTCTCTGTGAAATTAATTTCACTGTGTTAAAAAGTATTAGGTGTTCGTCTTTTGTAAGAAGTGAAAATAGCTCATGGTCTGGGATGTTATTTTTTTCTTTTCCATTTCAACAAGAGAATCATGTGAAAAATACAGCCTAGAATCTAAAATAAATAGATTCAGGACTCCAGAGAATTTAAGCAGAGCAAAATGAGCCTTGCAGTGCTTTCTGTTTAGCTATGTGTTACAGTTGAATGTTTGGTATAAGGGCAGTGTATTATAAATTAAAAAAAAAAAATTAAAAGGCTATTGGCCAAATCTGCTGCCATGTATACCATAGTAATTTATCAAAATCTTGAATAAAATCATACACCTTCAACAAGTCAAAGTAACACCACTGAAATCAAAACATATTTCTTCACATGGACACTGATGTAAAATGGACAATTTGACACTAAATAAATAAACACAGAACTTAAAAAACTACTGTTATTTGACCATGTCCAATCTTTCCAGAAGGTCAGCTTCTCAATAAATACTAAATTAAGAAGTTGGAATACAAGCTAAACACGGAATCCAAGTATGTCAGTAAACCATGGTGTTCAAGACCAGGTAGGGTGGAGCTCTGAGCTGTCTAATCTAGTGAAAGGTGTCTCTTCCATGGCAGGGAGGGTGGAACTAAATGATCTCTAAGGTCACTTCCAACCAAGCCATCCTGTGACAATTCTCTGTGCATTTTGTTCTTCTTATTCTTCTCTTTTATGCTGTGTACTCTTACAGGCGTAAAAATCTTTTTTCTTTTTTCAGTGACTTAAGTTTTCAATCAGCGAAAATGTTTAATCAGGCAAATTTTCATCTCAGAAAAGATATTAAGCCAGAGAAATGACAACATTATATTTAACAAATAATTATTCTTTCCCAATGATAAGGAATATTTTAATAACCATCTAGGGTGTAAAATGGAGATATAGATACATGCTGCATGAAAACCAACAACAAATAATCACTGAAATTTTATATATTGTTTTTTTAGGTTGAAAAATATTTATTAATACAATATGCTCTCAAGATTTGATAATTGGATTAGCCTCTTACATCATATAGGCTGCTGGCTGCTTGAGTGATTTGAGTACTCATCTTGTTTGTTAAGTTAAAGTTACACTGTAAAAAACTAGATTCATATTTTTTGTACATTTCTGAATATTTAATTGATGAGTTGCAATTTTCAACATGTCCTTATTCTCTAGAGCTATTTCTCTGTGAGACTATTTTTCTTCATTCTTAATGAGAAACTGTCCAGTACTTTAGTGCTTATTAACAAATGAAAAATAAATCTGGAGTCAAGTGTGATCGCTTTGCTAGAAAGAATAAGGGGAATCTTATGCAACAATCTCTACCGCTTGTTTTCAGACATTATCTAAGTCTCTCTGCACTTAGTTATATCTCTAAAATCCATATAATCTTGTCACCACAATTTCTCCAGGATTCTTTTCTATATATAAATCTATATTTGAGTTGTGTGAAATGAAATTATATCTTAAGTAAATTTTCTTTTAGTATACTGCAGGTTGAGGTAATTGATCCCGTTTTCTACATCAAAGTACAATCCCCTGGGGTAATCTGTCTCTCCAAATCCTGTTCACAGTCCATCCTATTAGTAAGACTGCTTTGCCAGAAGAGTTTTCTGAAATATGTATGTGGATGGACTGTATACATTTTGCCCATTATCTAACCAACATATTGATGGAGGTTAATTTTCTGATTAAGAAAACTTGTTTAGTGTGTTGAAGAATGTTATGACTCATTTGAGTGTTTTATTACTTGGACACAGTGACCCAGTCAAATTTTGGATTTCAAAATAAGTTGGAAGTATTTCTGTGTTTTCACAATTTTGTAAATCATAATTTTAATTAGACTTGATATCTTCTATGTTTATGAAATTCACTCTGCTTCTGGATCTAAAAATAGTTTAGTTTTTCTCACCATTACAGTGGAACCTCAGAAGCACGGAACTTACTCTAGGCTTTGGATGTGTCATTTCTGCTGCAGGTAAAAAAGGTGGGAAGTTGCTTGGAAGACCATAGAAGTCCTTCTCTTCTTCTTGACACCCAGAGGCTGGTAAACATTGAAAGTCACGAGCAGTTTTGCTGCTGGGAAAGATAACTCTGTGAAATATTAGCCAATAGCTCACAATTCCTTGTTTAGTTGCAGCAGTGTTACTTAACTCGATACCTCAGAGCTTTTAGCAGGTGAAGTAGGCAGTCTGACCAGAGCAACTTCACTGTTATTAGCCCGCTTTGTTCCTGCCTGGAATTAACCATGACCAAAATAATTGTCAAAAACTCAGTCATTTTTTCATTATTTAGAAGTTAGTCTTTGTTTCAAGTAGTACGTGTCTATATATACATTCAAATAGATAGATTACTTGATCTGAACTTTCTTGGCTTTCCCAAGACATAATACTCAAAGGTAATAGTTTGTATTAAGGACCCAGTAGAGATAATTTGATTTAGCCTTTCTTCTAGAGAGCAGTTGAGTTTACTTAGAAGCAAACCCCTACATTCAGATAATCCAGGCATATGTAGGTCAAAATACCAAGGAACAATAAAAGCATGTCACTTCTGTTAGTTGATCTTTTAAAAGATGTCTTCTTGTCATTTCAGGCCTGGATCTTCTGATTTTCAATGGAATCGTTCCATTTTATCTGAGATGTAAAATTCTTTGAAATGGAAATCCTAAATCATTACCTCTTGACAGCTTCAAAGGATTGATAGCCCACTTTGAATCTCTTTGAAGTACTTACTTCAAATTAAAAAACAAGTTACCCTGAAAGAAGACAATTATACCTTGAGCAATAGACATTCTTTCTGAAAGGTTTCCTGGTCCATGAGCATCTTTGAAGTATATATTATTCACCAATTGTACTTCAGAGTTTAACCAATAATAAACACTCCCTTGTAATACAGAGATGCAGTTTGACATTTTAATAGTCAGAGAGGAATTACAATTAGTTTTAGTTGCTATGTACAACGTCGTTTCAAATAGCCATATTCATTTGAGAAAATCAGGTATTACAGGAATAGCAAGAAAAAGATGTCTTCTAACTCTCAGCTTCATCTCAGACTACAAATTACAGGATTAATTCAGCTTAAAAAAGTATAATGCTTCCTTGCCCCCTTCTTTTCCTGAAAAAATTAGCTCTGATTTTGACTCCTAATTAACCTAATCAATAAATAATTCCTGAAATTCCAGACTTGTAAGACTATGTTGCTTAAATTACTGTTCAGGGGAAGATGTGCTGTTTCCAAAATTTATACATTAAAACTGGAGTAACAAGTCTCCAAATTGAATGTCTACATTCTTGACCTTTTTTGAAGAAAATTATACAAATGTAAGATTGTGATCAACTTAGGTTTATGTGTTTTTTTCTCCTACTCTTCTCCTTTATGTCTTGATTATTTTATCCCATTTTAGTAATAAAATTAAAGACTAGGGCTGAAATAAAGATTAAACAAAGGTTTTGAATCTAATAGACAACCTTTAAATAAATTAATAGCCCTTCTTTTTTCAGGACTTTAACTTGATTATAATTTTTACAAATTTTCAGGCATATAGGGGAGACTAATTATGCATCTGAGACACAAGTAGGATAAAAGTGGTGTTTCATTTTTCCTACTGTACCTGTGGAAAACCCAAATCTAACAAGTGGTCTGTTCAGTGAAATCCCTGGTCATTCCTGACTGACATCTATTTTCAGAGTTTACTTGCCACACAAAATTTCACTGTGTTTAGAAGAGTCAGCAGATTTGGGTGGACTGAAGAATTGATAATAAAGGAAGAGTAGGCACAGTGTCACCTTTCCCAGGCAAACTGTATGCTTGTTTCAAGCATAGTTAATTCCATCTAATTTGCAAGTGTATACAATTGGCAAGTTCGACTTCTGATTTTCATGGCTGGCAAAAGAAAAACCAAGGGAACATCAGACACTGTATCAGGAGAATTCATGCCTCCTTAAGAGGAGGTAAGCAGCTGGCAAGCATCAAATATACTGTGATCTGGGCTTTACACAAGAAACATTATCTTGACAGTATATAAACTATCTTTACAACCCTCTCTCTAGCATTCCCTTTCAAGGGAAATTCCTAGAGAAGATGACTAAATAAAAGCTGTTCAAGGAGGTGTTTCATACTTCATCCTCCTGATTCATACTTCATGCTCCAAGAGGAATAGAAGGGAAAAAAAATCTCACTAGTCTGCTTCTTGATCCCACATATTTTGGTATAATTAAGTGCAGCAGCATTGAATTTACTCAAATTATGCCACCACAGACCCTTCAGATCAAGGTCAAAATGAGGTTCAGTGTATCAGTTCATTTTCGCTTGTATTGATAATGTTGATCCACTTATTCAAATCCTTCCTATTTTTTTAATAGGAAATTGATTTATTGAAATAAAACACAATTTGCCTAGTTCTTAAAATAGTACTGTTTAGATAGAACATCCAAAACATAAAACAATACTCTTTTTACCATGCATGATAAGATAAATACTTTATTATGTGAGCTGATCAAATAATGACATCCAAAACCTGATCCTCTCATTCTTTCTACTAGTGACAATAATGAGTAACACAGAACATCAGCTTAAAATTGATAGAATGAAATTCTAAGCAAAGGAAAGCCACAGCATCCTGAAGAGATCACTTAGACAGTGCTGACAAACTGAGCAAGAGTCAGGGAACGACATGAAGAAGTGCCTTCATCGTTCATTATTTCTTCTCTTCCATACACAAAAACAAGCCCAACTATGTGAATTCAAGCTTTGGATTGAATAAAATTGGCAAGCACACTAAGCATGGGAGCATGGTCTTTTTTCCCCCGAATAGAACACCTCTGAGTTCTCTGAGTGCTACAGACTGAAATACCAGATCCCCCAGTGTCAAAAAAATACTTCTAAAAATCAAATATCTCTTTACAATATAATCCAGAGTATGGGGAGATGTCAAGAGTTATAACAGCAAAAATTTCAAGTCATTGAGCCAAAAATCTCTGCTTATGTTTATGCAAGGGTCATTGACTGAAGCAGCGCGGCAAGAGAGGAGAAGGGCCGACTTTCTCGAGCGTCCTGACAAGCTGGCCAGCACCGCTTGCAGCTCGGGGGGCACTGTCCCGTTCTCAGTGTTTGGGACAGCACCTAAGGAGAGCACCCTGCGTTACAGCAGTGATGCTCCTTGCAGAGGGACGAGGCCGCCTCTGGCTATGACCAGCAGGAAATAAGAGAGCGCTCTCCAGTTGGGGCAAGTCCTGATTTAAGGAAGACTCCAGGGAAGCCAACAACCGAAGAGAATGAGGGAGGGGCTACAGCAACTTATAAAGGGAGAGGGACACAGGGGAGGAGCCCGTCCTCAGGCGAATAGGAATGCAGGGGGGAGGGGGTACAGAGGATTGACAGAAGGGAAATTCCAATAACAACTTGGAGGAGGGGCCCCGGCCCCTGAGCCAATCACTCCTTGCCCTAGACAGAAGTTTCCAGAGAAAATGGTGGTGGCAGAGGGTGACTGGCAGGGCATTGGGGAGGGGTTTAGAAAAACATGCATTGATTTCCAGGGAAACCGGGGAGGAACTGGGGTAACTGACAGTAGCAGGGAGGGGAGGGAGAACCAGGGCAGAACCATCACAAAACAGGGGGGAACGGAACAGTCCAACACAACACAACAATTGACATCAGTGTAGTTAAACCTTGGTGAGCTGGTGAGGTTCTGCCCTGTGCTGTGTGTCCAGTCAGATCTGCAAATAGGCACACCTATGGTTTCATCTGTTTCAGGTTTTCTCTCATTAGGGTGTGAGTGGGGTCTTTTTAGTTTTCAAGCCAAAATTCCAAGCCAAAGACTAATAACATAGAAGATAACTAATAGTCTTATGGGTTACCAGGAAACTCTTATCACCTGGAGAAATTGAAAGGTATAGTGTGAAAATTTCTAGTTTGAGGTATGGGTGGCTCTTGTAGTAAGTCTTTATTGCTGGAGGTTGTTCCTCTCATTCCACTGCTTTTTTTTTTTGCAAGTTCACAGCTTTCAGCAGCTCTGTCTGGATGTTTTTGAAACATGATCAAGTATTGTTTGAAGGCTCCAGATTGACGCTTTGCTTTAATCACCTCCTTAAATATCTGAATTGCTGGTAAAGTAAACAAAATAAGGACAAGTATATTTAAAAGAACAGTTTTGAAGCATTTTCACAACTCTAACTTGGCCCATAAACAGTCTTACCCATGCGTCACAGCCTTTCTTTTTCCTCATTGCTTCTTTCTGGTTTAGCTCAAATATTCTATCTCAAATATTATGTACAAAACATGTCCAGATGTCTTCCTAATATGCTACCAATCCTACAAGCACAAAGATTAAAAATATTTCAGAAAATCGCAGTGAGCAGATAATAGAGAGAACATAGCTAACTCATTTTAGCTAATGTAGAACAGTTTTCCATGGTATATATTTAGTTCTTGATGTCTGTCTTACATGAAATAGCTCCTGAATTAGTTATCTCATTTCCTTCAGGAGACACATTACTAAACCAATACATATTACACTGCTGAAAGTTTTCCTAATATTCAACCTATACGTGTTTAATTAATTTGATCCTATTGCTATCATATACATCCATCCACACTATATCTTCTCTTTTGGTACACATTTGGAGAATATATAGACTGCTTAGAACAAATCCTCACTGAAGCGATGCTGATTTAAACCAGATGAGTATCTGGCTCTTTATGTCTACTAAATAAATCACTTGAAATCTTTCCTCACAGCTTAGTCTCTATAGATCCCTGACTGTTTCAATTTTTTAGTTAAGAAAAAGAGCAGAATGACAGTACTAGGGCAGATATGGTCAGTCTTTGATAATATGGAATGCAGCTTCCCTCTCTCTCTCCATTGCTTTTGTTCCTCTGTAAACTTAATAGACCCTCTAATTATTTTAGTTGCCATTTTCATATCCTAACGTCCTCCCTTATTATAACTCAAAAGGAAATTTCTAAGTATTCTTTCCTTTTGAATTTCTATTTCCCTTGAATACCTGGGGTTTGAAAAAATTATGCCTCATGGCTCTCTTGCAATTATTTCTAAGGTAGGGAACATGTCAATCCACAAACCAAATCAAAATTTACTCAAGAATTTGTGTGTGAAAGGTATAAAGTAGCCATGAGGAAACAGTAACAGAGATATGACTCTTTATGAAGAAGGTTTAAATTTTGTATGCTTTAAAATTCTTTCTTTGTGCTTAACACTTGGGGTGCACAGATTGCTCATGTGTATTCAGTTGCTACAGTGGAATTATGTCTGGATATGAGGCTGTGAACTCTGCTTCTCCCTGTGTACAGAATGGGTAGTTACAAAGTCCTGTGACTGCTAACCCCAAATTTTAATAATTTCTTCTGTTTAAATTTTGCTGTGTTTTTGTTTCATACCATTAAGCACTAATCTCTTGATTTTTAACAGACTTCATGACTCATTTTATGTAATATTATCCATTTGTTTTCTTCTAAATCAACATATAGTGTTTCTCATGCATAGTGCATAGAGTACATATGACAATTTTTTTTGACAGTCCAGTTTAGCCTCATTCTAGGTCTAGGATTTCTGGCCCTGTTCAGCTGACTCTTGTGGCCTTGAGATATTTGGCAAAAGCCTCAGGTACAACCTAACTCACTTAAGGCATAACATGGTCTTAGCCAAAGCAGCCCTGACTGGCAAGGTCATGACAATAACTATTAGTGTAATCAGTCCTAAAAGACACTCATGAATCAAGATCTTGTGGTGTAATACCTGCTGCTTTTAACTGTGGCTGTATCTCCTGGGGAAAATGAATGATGAATGCTGGATCCCTACAGTTAAAAATAACTTACAGGTAACATCCCTGGGGTACAGATATGTTCTTATAAATCTCTCTGAATCTTCCAAAACTTTGTAAGCTGCTCCAGGATCAGAGTTCTCAGCTTCTCAGAAATACAGACACAATTGAATTTTGTGGAAGTAATAGAGCAAGGACTAAATGAGAGGGAACACAATAGGATTGTAATGATTGATGCATAAATCAGGAGCCCTGATAGAAAGCTGAGAGGAGTCATTTTGGCTTCTGGGAAGGTGAGAGAAAACTAAGAAACTGCAAAGGGAGTTTCAAGGAAAAGGTAGATGAAGAATTTTGTAGCACTTAAGGATCTGGAAAAAAAATTCAAAGGTATTCATGTTATTGGGAACTGTCATTCTTCCTCACTTTAATATTGCCTCCTCCACTGCCTCTGCTTCATTTGGGAACAGGATTTTAAATTACATGGAGTTTTCTTTCCAAGACCAAATTTCTCCCTTGGAAATAGTTCACTATTCACCTTACGTCCACTTTCTGCCTAACACAAGGAGACCAGATGTAGAAAGGAGGAGTAGGATCTTCTCTAAATGAGCAGAAAAGAAAGAGGTGAAGAAAGAGACAGAAGTGGCAAATTCTTCTCCTGAGATTGCAAGACCTGAAAAAAGAGGCTGAAGACAGCTGCTACAGCCTCCATATAGAGTTGCATCATCAAAAAACAGCCAGGATTTTACGACTTCTCACATAAATGATTAGCCCTTACAGAGCAAGAAATCAGCTTTTTGGATCAGACATTACTTGAGTAGGCAATGGAAAGAAAATGCTGCCTATTTTATTATTGTCATGGTCTCTTTTTCTGCCAAAAAGGAATTGAAATTTAATTGTAGAATCTTATAGTATCTTACTTTTTCCTATCTATTGTGAAAGTTGTCAAGCATTATAATCTAGACCATAGTATCATGATATGAAAAGTATTTGACCTTAAGAAATTATGTATAAATGATGCAAGGATAAGTAGCCACAAAATAGATCACTGACCAGCAGAGAGCTGATTTGGAGCTATTTGGTGTTAATCTGAGGGCATTTGCTTTTGCAGTACCAGGTAACATTTATCTTGTAGTTCAGAAATATGCTATGATAATGCTTAAAGATGTAAATGACTCAAAACCATCTTGAAAATAGAAATTATGTACTGACATTGTATAGCTCTCTTGCCTTTTAGGTCTCGGATTGCATCTACCCAGGTTTGCCAGCTCTATTATGTTGTATTCATTGCTGCTCCAACAATGTTAAATTTCCAGTTATAGTCATACTTTTTGCTGTTATATTCTTCTGGTATAATTGATGTCACTGTTGCAGTGTGTATGGAAAGAATCATATAACTTTGTTTATGTTTCACAGCTTGGTAGTCATAGTTATTTTAACTGCAGGGTAGGAGCAATTCTCAGAAAGACTATCTTTTTCTTTATTATTATTATTTTAGAAAACTTTACTGCATTACTAACTTTTTAACTCTAACTCATGTTTGGAAGGTGTTTTAATTGAGAAGTTACCAACACAGCGACTGATAATACAGCTGAAGATAATCTAGCACATGAAAACCACAGGATCCAAAAGGCAGTCCTCTGTTGGCAAGTAACAGGACAATGAACAGGAAGCTCCTCCTGAAAACAAGGAAGACCTTTACTGTGCAGGTGACTGTGCACTGAATCCAGCCCCATTCCTGCAGGAAACTCCTCCAGGTCTTCCCTTCTCTTTTGCATTCTACCAGAGTGATCATTCCTAGTTTGCTTAGGTAATTTCCCTCGCTATTATTACATTTCCTCATAGTTTGTTATTTCAAATGGCCTGATGATATTTTGGTTAAAAGACCAGGACTGTGTAAGTCTGTTCTTAGAATCACAAATGGTTTTAGTTCCCTACCTCTGAGAAAGTACTTTGTCCACAATATTGCTAAGTCACAGAGGTCATCCATAAAGTCTTGTTGCACTGAGCTATTCAGTTAAAGCAAGATTATAAAGAACACTGACAAAAAAAAAGCTTATCCCTCATCTGCAATGATCAGCTTCACTGAGTATGTTACAAGCTTCCTCATTTTCCATTCAGTAAGAGCTAATTGTCACCAATCTACTGAGTTGGAAGTCGCCTTACATACTAAGGAGCCTGCTGATCCTTTGACTTGTAAACAGCTTTACTAATTTTCTTGCTTCATCACCTGTGAGGTTACAAAGATGCTCTGTGATGGCAGAACTTCTGACATCATATATATATTATTCAGTTAATGGGAAAACTTATTTGAAAAATAAAATTTAAAAATTTAAACAACTTAGCAATATCTGCTTTTTGTTGTCTTACAGGCTGAGATCTTTACTTGCATACATTTTCACAGTAGAATCACAGAACAGATATTTAGTTACATAAATTTTCATAGCAGAATCACAGAATCACAGAATGGGTAAGGTTGGAAGGCACAACTGTGGGTTGTCAGGTCTAACCTCCCTGCTTTAGCAGGGTCATCTTAGAGCCCATGGCACAGTATTGTGTGCAGATAGTTCTTGAATATCTCCAGGGAGAGAATGACCTCTCTGGGCAATCTCTTCCAGTGCTCAGTCACCTGCACAGTAAAGAAGTTCTTCCTCTTACTCAGGAGGAACTTCCTGTGCATTGTCCTATTGCTTGGAACCACTGAGAAGAGCCTGGGTCCATCCTCTTGACATCCTCACTTCAGACACTGATAGACATTGATGAGGTGCCCTCCCCAGCATCTCTTCTTGGGGCTGAACAGGCTCAACTCTGCCAGCCTTTCCTTTTAAGAGAGTTGCTCCAGTCCCTTAGTCATCTTTGTCATCCTCCACTGAATCCACTCCAGGGGCTCCATGTTGTCTCTTTTTCACTGAAATGTGCAGAACTGGGCACAGCGCTCCAGATGTGCCTCACCATGTCTGGGTAGAGGGGCAGGATCACCTCCCTTGACCTGCTGGAAATGCTTTTCCCAAAGCATCCCAGGATTCCTTTGACCTTCATGGCCACAAGGGCACTGCCAGCTCATGGACAGGTTTTTGTCCACCAGAACCCCCAGGTGCTTCTCTACAGAGCTGCTTCCAGCAGGTCTGTCCCAGCCTGTGCTGGTCCATGGGGTCATTCCACCGTAGGTGCTGGACCCCACACTGTCCTTTGTTGAGTTTCAGGCAGTTCTCAACCCATCTCCCCAACCCTTCTTAAGGTCTCACAGAACTTTGGGGTGTCAGCCACTCCTCCCAGCTTTGTGTCATCAGTAAGCCTGCTGAGGAGGTATCTGCCCCTTCATCCAAGTCATTGATGGATAAGTTAAGCAGTTTGGAACCTTGGAGGACACCACTAGTGACAGGTCTCCAACCATACACAAGCCATTGATTACAACCCTTTGAGATCTGCTGTTCATCTAGTCCTCAATCCACCAAAACAAATAATATAAAAATAAAAATAATACAAATAATATTGAAAAATATAATGTCAAGCAATGTGAATCTCATTTGCTGGTTTGTTGGGGTTTTTTTGTTTGTTTTTTTGGTTGGGTTTTTTTTGTTTTTGTTTTTGTTTTGATTTTCTTAATCGTATGATTTGAAAGAGAAATCATGAAATCTCTGAAACCATGATAATTGTTTCAATGTAGAAATAAACAGATGGCAGAGCAGCAAAATTCCGCCTCCTCAGAAACTTTCCATTAGTCTTCTAACTATTTTTACTAGGCATCTTCTCTTCTCACGTCCCCTACTGGTTTAGCAAATTTGAAGTCTAGTTTTCTCACTGTCCCCAGTGGCTGACAAAGCAGATCTTTCATAAGAACGTTCCTGAAACTTCCCAAAAGCCTGACAAAAGCAACTTACAGTGGAAGTTCTCTGGAAGAGTTCTTACCAAGGGAAATAGAAAGTGCAAATAGTATTTCTGCTTAAGTGTAATCAGACAGCAGATACCAAGGAATACATTAAATTAAAACAGAAAGCAGGCTTTTAATTGTTAAACATGTTTCAACTGAAAATAACAAGTCAAAATTCTAAAAAAAAAAAAAGCTACAAAATATTAGGGATTCAAGCCTTTTGCTTGATCTTATCTCAGAAAAAAAAAGTTAATAATTAAACAATTTTATTATTCACTTTAATGACGGTCAATGTAGCTGTTTCTAAATCATGAAAAGATATTAGACAAGGAATGCAGATTACACATAATATACAATAACATAACATGATTTTAATAAAACATAGAGATTAGGCTTACAATTAAGCTTACCTGCTGAAGATATAATTTATTAATTCTGATCAGATCCTGTACATTTAATCAATTTTGCCCATTTGAGCAGTGAAAACACGCTTCAAGTAAAAGTTGAAGGAGAATAAAACTACTTCAAAAAAACTTTAGGCTTGCCCTTACTGTGAGGGGTGTATTGCTTCTTTTGACTGTCATGTTCTTTTTGTGACAAAGATTCTGTCTTCTTTTCCTGCGAGTGCCTCTGCTCTTGCTGTTCCCTGGGGTCATGAAGTGTGTGACAGTCAAAGCCTTTTTCTCAGGAGGTATAAACAACCCAATTTCAATGCTAAGGAGAGAGTGGAAGTCTGTTGGAAAAGGTCACTAAACACTTCCAAATGCTACCGATTAATGTATTTGGTGGATTGTGCTGAGTATGGAATATAGAAGCAAATCCCATCTCAGTACAATACTGCAGGCTCAGTGGTCACTAGGAACAGCTTTTATAATAGTAAGCCAACAATGGTTTGGAGATTTTTGAAGTCTGTTTTCTTTTTCAGCTCAAAATGAATGTTTTGAGCTGAAACATTTCTCCTGACTGTCAGCTCCCTGATGTTTTCAGTCTAAAGCACTGTTAGTATGTTTCTTTGAGTTTTTAATCTGCATTCCCATTATAATCTTCATCCTTATTACCAAAAGCTTCATTTTTAAATACACATGAAATTCTGAATTATAAGCTGTATTTGATACTTCCTGCAATAATTACATTTCATCAAAGGTCAACGACTGACTGTCATCTAAGTAAGACACTCCTGAGGATGATGTTACAGTATGTTCATCTGAATCATCTGTTTTCTTCACTGAAACTTTTCATGAATATTTTGAAACTCTGTGGCAAACTTGAATAGCTGTAGTAAATGAGTAGGTATTATTTCCTATAATACCTCTGAATTTAACCTCTAGAATTTTGTTCTTCTGTTTGCTTTTGTAGTAGTTGAGATATCCATCAGGTTTTTAATTATCAGAACCATAGATTAAAGTGTAAATGTTAGGGTTTGAGGATTTATGCTTTGTTCTGTAAGCCCAAAACATTTTGATCTTGGTGTGTGAAGGTGTCAGTAAGCCAATTTGTGATGTTATTTCATTCTGCCTTTTCCCATAATAAATTGATTCACATTTTGGTCTTTCATGATGCCTGCATAACACCTGAATGGAGAATTGCAGGGATCCAGGTTTGTTTATTAGAAAATAAATTATTAAAATAATCTTTTTTAGAACAATGGAAAACCTTTGGCTCTCTATTTTCAGTCTGGTTGAACTACCATCTGAAAGGATCCTATCAACCATAAATCTAAATCCTCCCATGTACTATAAAACTATGAAATGTCTGGCCTCTATCAGTGCTTTCTCTCATCATTAAGTCAATGGAAATGCCAAACTGTAGAAATAAAGAAATTTAGCTTTGTCTGAAAAGGACAGCATAGCAAAAGAAAGAACTGTTATGCAGTTTAAATTCATGGCTAAAACATTCTTTTATTTAGGCTCTACAAACTATCACTTGATAGAAAAACTCAATGAAGTTAAATATTTTTACTGGCATCCTGCAGCACTTCAGACAGTGTGAAACTTCAAGAAAATGAGACTTCTCTCAGTCTGGCATCTAGGCACATCAATGATCTGACCACAGTCACATTTTTTTTAGGCATCATGGAACAGGAGAATTTTAAGTTATGTTTTAGAGGTAAATAATGATGTGGCATTGCAGGAACATTTCCTACTCATTAAGAGGTGGCAAGAAGCAAAGTACAATATCTTTTGTTTGGAAAAAAAATAACTCTTGGCCGGTGAAGAAATGTCACAGTGAAAGAGGGGCCAGATTCTCAGCAGTAAGAGAGATGATGTACAATGTGAGGTTAGAAAAGAAAGATCTCAAAAGTGAACATAAAGATCTCAGAAGTGAAAAAAAAAATTACCGATGCAAGGTATGACAGATAACAGAGAGTCAAAGAAATGTTGTGAAAATAATTTAAAGTTTTAAAGGAGGAATATTTTGACAAAAGGAGAAATAAACAGACCTCAGAAGCCCCTAGTCCACTCTGGGACCAATTTCAATTTCAATTTCCATGCCATGTGAAATCTAGGCATTTGCCTAAGTCCTAGTGTAAGACAAAAAAAAAAAATCAATTAAACAATGAGTTTTATCCATACTTCATTTTCAAGCCTAGACTGGAAAAAAGTCTAGATCCTTCTCTGATCTCCTAGTCCTTCTTTGGACAAGATATTTAACATTGGTAGCATCATGAGATCAGGCAGAGTTAGCCTAGGGATAAAGAGAGGGTTGAAGTAGTCATGCTTCTTCCCAGGAGTGAGCCAGGAGGTATAGGCACCCCACTGAGGTACTCATGGATCTTCCTTCAAAACCATGCCTTTAAGATCTGAAAGCTAAAACTTGGAAACTTTACTACCTTCAGTAGTGTCTCCAATTTATCAAGAATTTTTTTTTAATCATAGTAAACTTCAGTGATCACCAGTGGACCATTCTATTTTTTTTATAGTGAGGATGAATTAATGCTGTCTGGAAGGTAGATTTATTTCTTGTGAATTTGTAGATCATAGACCAAAAAACCCATCAAGCAATAGCTAAAGTTTGCAGATTAATTAACTATGGTCATTAAGGCTATCCAAAACACATTTGTCACATTTTTTTTTTCTAGAAAATTAACAGTTTCATGACAAGCATTCTCCATTTCCACAAACTTTTAAGTCAATAAGTTCAAAGCTAATTCCGGATTGGTGGGTTTGGTATAGAGAAGGACTAAGCAAGAAAAACAGAACATAGGTTTCATTACTTCACTCAGGGGCTGGGAAATAGACATGGCTGCTATTTACAAGTAATATTGTATAACCTGCTATCAGGTATTGCATGATATGAACATTTGTACTACATAACATGCCCTTGCTCCAAATAATTAAGTTTATATTGTTAAAGTGAAAGCAGGGTCTCATAGAGGGGTTAAGCTTAAAACCAGCCAGGGAATGATCACCAAAGTGCAGTGCACATCTGTCAAGAGCAACTGCAATACCTATGGCAGCTGTATCACACACAGAAAGAAATTGCTGGAGTGGTGGGATGTAACCAGTGAAACCTTCTTTCATTCAGATATAAATTCTTTCTCTCTTGATCCTACAACAGAACAGCTCTAACTCTATACATTATCTTCCTTCTATCAGTCCACTACTAGCCATTAAATATGCTAAGTGGCCAACTGCCTATTTGGTGGCTGAATTCTTGCTACTTTTCCCTCAGTGGTTTCAGTTGAATGCTACTCCTTGTCCCCTCCTCTAATTAGCCTAACACTTAAAGCATATGTCATTTTAGACTCTACCTGTCTTCAAAGTATGACTAAAAATGATCAGATGGATCAAAACCTGTTAGGAGAACAGAGGGACTGGTACACAGACTGAAAGACATACAGACCTAAGGCTGCATTTCTGGGCACTAGCCCAAAGGAAGAGACAAGATGCACCAGGTCACCAGCACTTCAAGGAACTTCTAAAAGAAAAAAAATTACATGGTCATACAGTTCTGTAGCATTCTTCTTACCACCATATTCCAGTTTTATCACAGCATTTCTTGTGCTGCTTTTTGGCAAGAGCACCCTCTCTTGGGAAAATATGGTGTGATGTTATCATACTCTCACAACTTTTAAAGCATTCACCTGGTGCACTAATAGGTCTGTGCATGTATGTTCATACTCTTTTTATCTGCAGACCAAATGCCAACCAAAGTATTTCCACCCAGATCACAAGTTCTATGAGTAGGGAGAAATAATGTTTCTTTCCTAAGAGGACAGTATGAGTGGACTGGTTTTGCCCTAATAAAGTCATTCTAGGTGATGCTTAGGATAGCTTAGAAGCCATATAAGTTATGCTAATGGAATGTAATTCTTTCACTAACTGACACAACCCATCACTGAAAGCATAAACCTTTCTATTGATTTTGTTTATGTGAATTTTGAGGGAGAATAAGAAAGCATAAGCAAAGCTATTCTCTTGCTTTTCATAATGCCAAAATAATCATTAACCAGTATGTTTCAATCATTTACTTGTTATGATGGAGATGGAAGATCAATGGGACATAGAAATAGTGCTAAAAGTTATAGGAATTGACTCTTTGCCATTTTTTCAGAAATTATCCCCAGGAAGAAGATTTAGATTTAATGTGTTTATGTTTTGTAAGTAGAAGTTTTAAGAGCTTTTTATATTGATGTTGACAGCTTTCTTTATAGAAATGGGGATTTTCAGTGTAATGTTTCTCATCACAAAATCCCAAGACAGTGGGGAAACCAAACCAAACCAAAACATCCTTTTATTTTTTTAATCTCCTAGTTTCAATTAAGCCTTCACATAGAAAGATACTTCAGACCAGGTTGGATTTTAAAAGCAAAAGTAGGCAGAACACACTTGAGCAGAATAGAGGCTTCTAGAATAATGAAAAGTTTTATAGTTAGGTTACTCCCATGGGAGCAAGGAGATTAAGCTTTTAAATTACTGCTCTGTGGGAGTCACTTCAAGCATTTGAATCTGGTTGTTCTTTGTAGGTTAATGACGTTGTCACTGAGCTATTGCTGTGTTCTCTCTATCCCTTACTAGATGTCCTATGTGCATATAACTAAAGATGTATTGCAAAAAAAGGTATATTTTCATGCATTCATTTGTGTAAATTCAATTTTAATAATCCTAAATCTAAATATTTACAGGTGTCTCTGCATTGATAACCAATGATCCAGCAAATTTACCTATTTATATATTTTTTTTATTATTACTAACTTCACTGAAGGCTCTATTATGCATTACTGCCAGATCATATTGCCATCAGAGTTCCAACTGTGAGATAATGTTTAAAAAGAAATATAGAGCCCTGCTTTTGAAACTGATGCCAATATCCTGTATAACTTTGTTTATGGGGATGCATAAAATGCATTGTGGTCTGCTTAGTGCTGAAAAAATTCACTGTGAGACTATAGTCACCCAAAAATTAAACTACCAGGTACTGACTTGCCTCAGGTGTAAAAATTTATGGAAACAAAATAATTGGAAAGTACTGATATACCAGAGTGATATATTAAATCAGTTAGAAGTAACAAATTTAGTATTCTTTTACTAGACAATGGTTGTTATAGTATCCCATTAGTTTCCCAAGACGTCTCTGTTAATTCCATAAATTTGTCAATTTGCACTGTTGACATTAAATAAACTAGATGCTGTTCAATTCAAAGTTTTTGCTTTTGGCTCTAAAATTCTACTTCCTTCATTTGCAAGAGATTTCTTCTCTTTTTCAATTTATTTGTTATAATTATTTGTGCAAAGGTTGAATTTTTAACTTCATATTTGCCTGCAATGTGGCAATGATGAGTTTAACATTATTGTTTACAACTGGAGAAAATCTTTTTGAAAATATCCATCTCATCAATAGACCAGCATGTGACCATTGAAATAATGAGAAATAATTCTCATTAAGCCAGTAAATTAAACTGTGTGCTTGAATTTTTGCTGAATAATTTTTTTCCAGCCTCCTCTTCCCCACCTCCACCTTTTTTTTTAATGTTCTGCCATTTACTTGGAAGTGAGTGTGCCATAATTTAATTTAAAAGGTAATGGAAATGCTTTAAGCTTGCCTCTGAATTTGTGGTTCATTGTAAATGGTAAGTGTTGTCACACATATTCTTTGCCAATAGATTTCATATGGATTATTGTCACCTTGATGCTCAGTTTCACAGTAATATCCAAAAATTCATAATAAGATTTAAAAAACATTTAAAACACCTCTACAAAATAAATCTCTGAATGGAAGTATTAGTGTTTATTGGTAAAAAGTTTTAAAAAAAATTATATTATGATATTATTGTTCATGTTTATTGGTAAAAAGGTAAAAATTATATGACGATATTATTGTTTCACTTTCTGCTAATCCAGAACCTAAAGACATCAGTTAGAATTCAAGCACTGCTGTGCTAAGCCATGCATAGAGACTTCACTTACATGTTGTTCATTGTAGCTGGAAGTAAGAGTGCATTTTGGTATTAATAGTGTATGAAAAGAGGAATACACTACAATGACCAGGGATAAGCACAAAATTAATATATGGTTATGATAATATTTTGACTGGCAGTTATTGTTTTTTCACAATGGCTTGTATGGTATTATGGTTTGGATGTGTGACCAAAACAGTATTGAAAGCACACCATTGATTTAGTTCTTGCTGATCAGTGCCTACACACTACCAAGGCCTCCTCAGTTTCTCTTGCTGCCCCAGAAGCAACTGAAGGGAAATGTCACAGGTTGGCACTGTCTTCAGTAATAAAACTGATGTAAAGAAGGAGGAAAGGGGAACTTTGGAGTGATGGTGTTTGTCTTCCCAAGCAACTTTAAAGCATAATGAAGCTCTGCTAGCCTAGAAATACTTAAACATCTGCCTTCCAATGATGAGTAGTAAATTAATTCCTTATTTTGACTTGCTTGTGTGCACAGCTTTGCTTTACCTATTACACTGTCTTTATTTCAACACATGAATTTTGTCACTTTCGCACTTCCAATTCTCTGTTACATTCCCACTGCAAAGAGGGACTGAGTGGTTGTGTGGGGCTGAATGTCTTAGCAGGGTTAACCCACAACCTACTTATTCTCCCAAACAAGGAAGAGCTCATTGTTAATGAGAAGGTTGGCTTGGCTGCAGTGACTGTAAGAGCCAGGAATTCAGCATCCTGTGATGAGGGAGCAGGGTAAAAACACAAGATCACACTACTGGACTGCAGGATATCAGGCTTTGGTCACTTTAAGATCTGCTTGAAAAAGGCCCATGGAAAAAGACCCTGTAGGGAACAGGGACCCAAAAGACTGGTTGATATTTGAGGATCACACCCAAGCTCAAGAACAGTCCACCCTATCAATTAGGAAATCAAATAAAAAAATGACAGGTGGTCTTCATGGGAGAATAAGGAGCTCCTGGAAAAACTGAAACACAAAAAGAAGTAGTAGGAAGAGGGTAAAATGGAATAAGTACCCTGGAAAGGATACAGAGGTGCTGCTTGAACATGAAGGGATGATGTTTTCAAAGTCACAGTCAAATGGAATTGAATCTGTCCAGTAAAGTGAAAGACAAGAAAGTATTCCAGAATTGCATACATGATAAAAAGAAGTCTAGGGAAAATGTGGGCCCAGTGCTGAACAGGTAGGAGACCTGGTGACTTGTAGAAGGATGAGGTTCTGGGTCCACTCTTTACTAGCAAGCCCCAGAGATCATGGCCTTCTTGTATTTGTATTTTTAATAATTTCTTATTTCTGTTTGTCCATCTCTACTCTCGAAAACAGACTAAAATGTCTATAATCATGTCATTCATTATCAAAATGCAGTGTGTTACAAGCAGACACCAACTCTTCAGTGGAGTTCTCAATGAGAGCCCTGACTTACTATAAATCCTATCTTGTCTAGCTTTGTGTCAGGTTATTAGGTTTTCTGTAATTTTCTGTGTAAAACAAAGAAATTTTATCAACAAATTTTTGAGATCTAGTTATTTCTTCTGTGTGATGCTTCTCAAAAATTGTGTACATTGTAAAAAAAAGTTTGAGGTCTGTTACACTATTGTACCTTGACAGCACCTTTCCCATTAGTGTAATATTAGACAGCACCAGAGAGATTAGTACAAATGGGATCCTGGCAAACAAAATAAATGAGAAGACATTGTCATGCACAACAAAAAAAGAAGCATAAAACCTGAAATAAGCCAGGGACAGGCACTCACTGAGGTTACTGAGGGAATTAAACAAAATCCATTTTCAAACCTAATGAGAACTGTTACATTGCTATCACTCCTCGAGGCATGGGACCAGAGATAAAAGCTCACATGAAGATTGCTAATAGCCATATACCATGCTGTCAGTAAAGTTGCTTAAAAAAACTTTATTGAAGATAACTCCTTCTCTGTCTGCCTCTCTTTCTCTTCATTGCTAACACAAACATCCTTCTTGTTTATATTGGCAAATTTTCTTAGTATAAAATATTTGGTCTTTGGATGGCTGAAGTCAGAATAAAAAGGCAAAACATAGGTAGGATTATATTCTGTAGAGATGAAATTATAAGTATATATGAATGTTTATGCACATAGTATAGTATAAGGGTTTTATGCTTTTCCAGGACTATTCTGAATTCGCAGGAGTTTCATCAGATCTCCATAGATTTCAAAAATAGAAGAGGTCACCTTTATAATTTTAGTTTATTAAAATGCAGAAGAAAATAAAATCTCTAGCCATATTATCTCTGTATCCTTGACAAAATTTTAATGTATCCTAGCTACATCTCACCAGCAAATTGGGGAGGATAGAAAATGTCACCATTAGCAACCTCAAGTTCTTTTTGCTTCACATATCCTATGAATTACCAAAATACCAAAAAAAAACTCAGTCTATTCTGAAAATAAAATTATACATGTTTCTTTACAGAAGGATAGCATATGGGACAGTCTGACTCCTCTGAATATTTCTGTTGTTTCAGGTAACAACCGTCTTTTTTTTAGTGAGTGTTAGGTCACTTTTGTGAGTATTTGCCAGCTAGCTTGTGGTAGAGACTGTGAATATGTAGTCAGCACAAGAGAAATAGTCTTTTCAGCAGACCATGTTTCAGTTTTGTCCTTATAAATGTGGTGGTTATCCAACAAGAAATGTGGGTGTTGGCTTCCAACTCAGTATTGTGTGTCAATATAATTTGTCTGACAGCATAGGCCTTATTTCATTACTATTCCTGTCTTCTTTCTTTTGAGCAGTACCCCTCTCATCTTGGCTGTATTGTTAAATTTTTCCCTGTATGAGATTAGCTTAGAGCTGATTGTGTGTATTTTGTAGGTGAAATAGTATCTTAAATTACAAATTCTAACAAATAGCAGATAATGCTGAGGATGTGTGTGGATAAATGAACTACTGAACACAAGGAGAAGCCTGCTACTTCCTAGCTGCAAGCAGTATAGGCTGCACTTAAATTTTGATAAAACTTAAAGTAAACAAATAAGCACATCCTGAATCCTCCAAGTAATAAAGGAACATGAGATAAAACCAACAATTTGGAGGGTGATCATAAGTTTGGCTTCTTTATATGGACTATTTAGACTTGGGAAACTGAGAGCTTCAGGCCTAAAAGAATAGTTCCAGAAAAGAAGTGGTACTGGAAACAAAAATCACTCTTGGAAAGAAGGTGAAGATTCTGACTAGAGGAAAGTTACCCAGCATGATTTTGTGTCCAATATTCCTAGACCAGGAGAAATGTGAAGGGAAGGGGAGACCTCCTGAGAGCACTGTTGGGGGACCAAGTGTAAGATGTAATCATGTTGGGGAAAAATATTTTATCCCCTTGGGTCTTAAATAAACCCCATCATACAAATCTAAATGAGATTATCACTCACCCTTTCTCACCAGTAGTCAGGTCTACATTAATGTCTGTCATTAATGTCTGTGGGGTCTTTGTGTTTCTGCTG
The DNA here is from genome assembly GCF_037042795.1 of Molothrus aeneus. Lineage (NCBI taxonomy): Eukaryota > Metazoa > Chordata > Aves > Passeriformes > Icteridae > Molothrus > Molothrus aeneus. The sequence goes on along the minus strand of NC_089646.1, from coordinate 138,285,788 downwards.
TCTTGGGTCTGGGGCCTCATAAGCCTTAGGTCCCACTGCAGACCTTACTGTTCTGTTAGTTTATAATTTGTGTGAATCTGAATCAGACCTACTTATTTGTGTATATGTGGCCTCATCTTTGGCCTCTTGTTTTGAGTGATCCCTTATTTTCTTTAAATTATTTTCCCTATTTTCTTCTAATGGCAACAGACTACTGATGAGCTTGCAACTTAGGGCACAAGAAAACTCCTTCCTCTTAGTTTTTTTGTTTTGGTTTGGTTTGGTTTTTGTTTTGTTTTGTTGGGGTTTTTTTGCTATCAGTTCTCCTGGTTTCCTTGTTGTTTTTCATTGTTTAGAAAATAGATGCAGACAGGTGTCACTTAATGCTTATTTTTTAATTTTGTTTGCCTTCTGCAAAGACACTTCTGGGCTGTTTCCTTTTGTGAGTCTACTCACCTACACTAAGGTAAAAATGTACTATGACATTGTTTATGCCATTAAAAGATCTTGCTATTGTCCTCAGATTCCTCAGTGCGAGATCATAAATATACCCTTACATATTCTTCTGTCACTTATCTTGAATGGACACAATTTCCTAACTTAGGCAATCTGGGACAGAGGACTGGGTCCTCAAAGCATTCAGTTGTAGTTACTACAAGTACTGGTTCCTCTTCTGGCCCGCTTTTCAACTGAAGACTTGTGAATATTTCACAAAGTCCCCAAGTGCATGAAGATACCTGCATCCTTATCTTTAACAAAATATTTCTTCTGCTTTCTAACATTCAGTTTGGTTTAGAGGACTTCTTTTTTTTTAAGAAGAGAGGACATAAAGATGATAGGGCAAAAAGAATGTAAAATTACAGTATCTTTGTATGCAGTCATTTACAGCAGTTTCTGTATTATGCTTTATTTCCTATTTTATCCCTATGAAGGGTTATTCCAATCAGTTCTTTTTGCCTTTCTTTCAATGTGTCAGTAAATACAAAACTTTACTTTCTCATTTCCCCCCACAATGATAAATGCTTTTTAAAGACTCATTTCTTTGTGCCATGTCTTCCATGCCTGTACTGGTTTCTTTGAAAGTCAGTAAAACATTCCCTGTGGTCTTAGGGCTTCTGTAATGTCACTTCTCTTCATTCCAAAGTGTCTTATTTTTGCTGCTGAATAGCATTTTATTTCTCTTTATCTCTAAAGTACTCCCTGTCATCAGGTTTCATATACCCTTGAGGACTGAGCCTGTTAAAAGGATGTTCTTCAGAGATGTTATAATTACAACCAGGATTGTAGCTGTTTGCAAACAGATTGGCTTCCTGACATTGGTCTCTAATTCTTTCCTCCTACAATCTTTCCTCCATGAAATTTTTGTTACTGGTTTAGAAAATCGTATCTGTGGTACTGTTACTTGCCCATACCTTACCATGCTGTCAGTGGTTCAGACTTTACCCTCCCCAGAAAGAACATGTTAGGAGCTGCATACGTAATGGGACTTTCCTCCTACTGCTGTGCACCTCGGCTGATCATTGATCATTATGCAAAGAGCACACTTAAGAATATATGTGCCAAAACATCAGATAACATCCTATTACAGAGGTTCTATTTCTTTTTTAAAATTACTTAGATTCCAGGTAAATGACAGTACAAGGTTTAAGGCAGTGAGGGTTATATTATTCATGGTCTTGTGGAAGGCTTTAAGATTGGTAAACAATTCCACAGAGAAAGAAGTGAAACAATAGCTATAATTCTCAAGGGAAAATCTGAGATTTACTGAAAACTAGGACACATAGTCTGTTCTAGGAGCATATTAGAGCAACACCCTCTGATATATAGCCAATAAACAGCAGTTATATTACTGCTGTTCTTCAAGGAATCTCAACTACAAGCATATTAACAGGAATTATAATTTTGTAAATAAACATAAATGAGATTAATACACTGGAACTCGCTGCCCATTTATTTAATCTAACAAAACCTACTTTTCAAGTCCAGTTGCAGTAACTGTTCCTCACTATGACAACACTGAGAGCCATTTGCCACTGAAAGCTACCCTTTAGCAGAGGTCAAGCACTAGCCAACAACATTTGTTTGGTTTTTTTCCCAGTGGCTATGTTTCACTAAAAAGAAAAAAAGGAACAAGGAAAAAGACTTCTTTTTTAGGGAAATTGGGAGCATTAAAAGGTAATGAAACATAATATTTCATATTTTGTATTCAAGACAGAAAGAAATAGATTGTCTATTTACAGAACTCATGAAGAAAACAATCACTGGCCAATAGCTGTGTAATTTCTTCTTCCACTTTCTTAACATGAGTTATTTGCAGAGACCATCCAAACAGATTTTCCTTTATGTTTGAAAAATAGGTACATACATTACCAATGAAAAAACATTCTAACATTAAATGTGTATTAAATCAAGCATCTACCTGGACTACTGGAGTAATGTTTGCACAGTTCAGGTAAGGTAAGTTACATAATTACTGAATGTAATTTCATTACTGACAAAACAATATAAAAAGAATTCAATCTTTCAGGAAGCAGAGATAAGACTAGGTCTTCCAAGTTTTCAGTAAACCAGGTATGTTAAACATGAACAGTAATCGTGCTTCCTGTTAGAGTTCTGCTAGGGTCACCTTGGTAAGTACACGATTTTTACTTACTCAGTAGTTCTTGCTAGTTTCCATGCCTGATGGCTTGGCTGGATCAGATTGGAAATATGGACTCCCATCTATTATTTGTCACAGTTTTTTTGATTTCACAGAATGTTCTGAGTTGGAATAGATGCATGAGGATCACTGAGTCCAGGTCTTAAGTAAATGACCCATACAGGACAAAAGGCACAACTTTGGCACTACTAGCACCATGTTCTGATCAACTGAGCTACTGTCATTAATGTCATAAATGAAGTTTGGCAGAAGTATGAGCACCAGTCTCTGCAACCCATAGAAGAATATAGACCTATGAATGCATGTTATTTTCCATGGATTCTGGACACATTAGGTTTGTAATTTCTGTGTATGTAATTATTTTTATTTTTTATATAGATCCTGTACACCTAACTCAGTGACAAAGTGTGAAATGTGCAGTAGTCATTTCTCTGGAATTTTTGGAATCCTATTTGGAATTTTACAGGGCTACAAGATATGGTGGGATTCTTACTCTCCAGGCTAATTTTCTAAACAGAAAAGAGAATATATTTCACAATGTATTTGCAAGTGGAACTGAGTAGTTGTTACAGTGAAGTCTTCTCAGAGACCCAGATCATCAGAAGAGGTATTCAGGGCAACGACCTCTTACACAGCACTCCTCAAAGCCTTAGAAAACTAATTTGAACCAAGACTATCTGAACCATTTTCATTCTTTCTCTCCACTAAATACTCTGGAATGACATGACAAGGATGTAGGTAATATTCAGAAACACCTAAAGACCTAGGTGTCTAGGCAGTTTGTTGTAATGACTAGTAATGACAATTATAAAAGATGAGTCATTGGATGAAGGCCTTATATTTCAGATTATGTCTAAATGTGTGACCTGGATCTTATCCAATCCTCTGAGCTTGAAGGAGATCACTTTCATCAAATCTCACTTTTAAACATGTAAGAGCTAAGTGGATTTTAGCTTGTTCCATATTTCTTTGTCACAGAGATCAGCTTTTGATATCAAACTGGCCCATCACCAAATGAAAAACAAGAGAAGGAAAAGGGACAAGTAACTGTGTGGACCATAGACATGATTCCTACCACTAATCAAATTGATGTGACTGTGAAAAAGTAATTATGTTCTTATTATGCGTCTGACCAAATTTAGGTAAATTGCAGGTCAGCGTTCTGGCCATGTCCAAGTAGAAACAACAAATTTGAGCAGAAGTGGTAAAGATACAATGATAGGGTCTCAATAATTCTGTTTCTGAAGAGTTCAAGAATACATTTTGAAGGAGATAGTGTCATGGCAAGAAAATTAGCACAGAAAGAAGAAGGAATCTGGTCATATCAGGAAGACGGTTGAGAAACAATTCTATTATGGTCTGTTATGTTGTTATGTTCTATTATGTTTTTTTATGTTCTTATGTTCATAGGCATATTGCCCCTTCCCTTCCCTTCCCTTCCCTTCCCTTCCCTTCCCTTCCCTTCCCTTCCCTTCCCTTCCCTTCCCTTCCCTTCCCTTCCCCTCCCTATATAATTCTGTCCCTCTCCCTATCTTTCTCCCATTCCATTTCCATTTTCCCCAGATGCCAGAGTATACAGATTATGAATATACTTTGTATTTTGGGTTGGTGGGCCTGGGGGCTGCAGTCTCACGTAACAGATGTTATCTCCATAACAGCTTCATCTAAGTTGAATGAAGATGGAAGTTGTATAATCCCACTTTTAGATATCTACAATGTATCATTTATATTTGAGCTGATTTTTATGGTCTTTTAACAGTAGATTAAGAGAAATAGACACTTGTGGAGCATCATTTATCTGATCTGTTTTTAAAGCTCTACTCTACAATGATATGAATCTGTCCAAAATACACAAATGGCAGCATCTGCACTAAACTAAAGAGGCTATGGGCTTTAACTCTGGCTTATACAGACCTTTTCATGTTTAGTCACCCCTCAGCATGATTCAGAGGGGTGCCAGCCCAGGTTCTCCCAAGAAAAACCCAGAGGTTCTCTATTCATCCAACAACAGGAGTAAGCGGTTGTCTAGAGAATAGGGAAAGGGAAGAGATTTTTGAAACTGAAAAATATCATCAGGTCTGCTGGTTGCTTGTTACCCCATTTTATGTACTAATGCAAACATATGCTCAGAAAATACCCTAAATTGAAAACTACAAGTCAAAATTTACACCAAAGCCTCCAATGATGATCTTTTTTCGTGAACTGATTGAACCTCATATTTCATTCGACTACTTAGACCTTGAAACTTTCAGAGAACTTCACAGTGACAGCAAACACTGTATCAATATTGAGTCCTGTTATATACTCTGCTTTATTGGGGTGCATACACATTTCTGATACCAAATAGATGTATAAAACATTTCCAGAGACACGCACAATACCTTCGCTTAGCTTAAAAAATGCAATAAAATGATAATCTGACCAAGCAGATGAAAAACTCCCAAGAGAAAAATAGAACCACAAGGATATCCAAGCTTGATTACACTCTTCTCCTTTTTCCAAGCAACAGAATATACATATACATAACTATACATATGCAAAACAGTTGATCTTTACACTATGTTTGGTATGCTTTGAACTAGCAGGTTCCAATGGTGGAATTGTCTTCATAAAAAACCTGTAGACATTTATTTTAAGCTGTATTAATGTAATAGGAGATATTGATCCAGCAACAGTTTTGGTAATGCTTTGGGTGAGTAGTGAGTCTCCCCTGTAATAATGTCACAAGTGTCTTGCTCTCTATATAATCATCAACCATCTGTACTGCACCAGCAGCCTGTAAGCAGCTGGTATGGATGCCTGAGCCAAGATGTCATGTCCTACCTTGTGATGCACTATTCACCAAGTGGTTTAACGTGGCAGGCAGCTAAACCCCACCAGCACATTTGCTCACTCTCTCAGTGGGATGGGGGACAGAATCAGAAAAAAAGGTGAAACTCAAGGTTTTATATAAAAACAGTTTAATAGGACAGAAAATTACGGAAAAATAATATTAACAGTAAAAGAATAGACAAAACAAGTGATGCACAATGTAATTGTTCGCCACCTGCTGGCTGATGCCCTGCTGGTCCACAAGAAGTGGGCCACCAACATTCTGGGCAATTCTTCCAAAATTTACTGTTTGGCATGATGCGATATGGTTTGGAATATCTCTTTGGCCAGTTTGGATCAGTTGTCCTGGATGTATCCCCTCTCAAATTCTTGTACCTCCAGCTTCTCGCTGGAAGAGAAGCATAAGAAACTGAAAACAAAAACATGGTCTTAAATCAAAAACACATCACTATACCAATTGCTAGAAAGAAAAGTAGCTTTTATCCAGATGAAAACAGGGCACATGCAGGCTGGTGTTACTTTCTGGCTTGAGGAAACTGTGCTCCTGATTTCCACACCAGGCTCTCATTTTAATTGCAGCTCAGATTGTTGCAATGATTGCATTTCATTAAGTCACACAGAACAAGTCCTTCCTCAAGGTCATTCCTTTCTATACTGTTTTATCAGCTAAAGGAAAAGAAGAATGGAAGTCACTAAAAAAGAAAATGAGAAAGATCTATTAGGTCATCTGCTCCTTCTCTCTGCCAGAGTGTGATTTTTTCCTTATTGTTCACTTGACTGTGTTTTCTCAACTCTGATTTAAAGTCATAGTTAAGAGTATTCCATTAATTTCCATAGGAAACAATTCCATAGACTAGTTAACTTGGTCAAGATGATTTTTCTTCTTCATGTAACATTTTATATCTCTTCATTTTATTCCTTTTCTCCTAATGATAAGCTCTTAAAATTATAGTGTGATAAATAGCCTTTCACTATCCTTGATGATTATGCTCTGCAAATATTTATAGATTATTATAGTCCTTGCAAATTTGTCTGCCAAGAACACACATTCAAACATTCTGCTGTTTCAAAAACCTCAAAAACCTTACAACACAAAGAAAAGGATACACACAGAAATTTGATGAGTCAAGAATTTGCCCTTACTACAAGCTTTTAAAAGAGAAAGTTTAATCCTGTAATAAATATTAAAGTATTCGAGAGACTTTTAACCAAGTGAGATATTGAGAAGTTTGATTGCATATATTGGAGAGCAAATCTATAGTATCAGGCCTGAGAGCACAACACAGCCTTTATTTATAAATCAGGCAAATGGAATGTATCCAGGAGAGTACAGGAAGTTGTGTGACTGTTCTAAAGCTGAAGGATTCCTTTAATAGCTAAGGTTAACAGTACACCTGCATTTCAATGCAAATAGATACATACTGGTTTGTTTCACATGGAATGAAGTATAAAGACTGCCTTCAGCCACAATTAGTGGCAGCCAGCCTACCTTTTTCAGCTGAAGTTGTAGAGTGGTTTTGTGATTGTCTCAAGAAACTGCAAGTTGTCCATATAATCATTCCTAATACTATAAAATAATTAGAAGTGAGAGGTGAAAAAGGCATATACAACTTTGAAGCAGAAAATTAGCAGGTCTGATGAACTGAGGTATTAAGGAAAACTAACATTTATTTAAAATTACTAGGTTTTATTTTAAAAAATGTCAGTGCTGCAGGAAGCTGACTTGTATGCACATTTTGTTTTTTGAGAGGCTACTGTCCAAATCAATTCAGTTGATTCACATTTAGAATATGATATTGAAATGTTAGTCTTCCAATCTTAATATATTTAAGCTTGGCAGGCACTACCTTAAGACTTTGAAAAAGAATACCTGAAGGATAATATTATGAAACCAATGGAATTGGTGAAGAGGTATTGCACCTCTCTGCTTCACGAAAATTCTTCTGTGAACGGTGTTTGGTGGGCCATTTTGGTATTGATCAGAAAGCTACAGTCACATAACAGCTTGCACTAGACATTGCACAGTACTTAAGCTCTGATGAAGCTCAATTAACCTCACCTGAGATACAACAGGATTGTTTTTTTGATTTTTTAAAATCAATTTTGCTTTCTTACATCAATGTAAGCTATATGCAATGAAAAATATTGACCTATTAATACAGTTTTTTAAAGAAAGAATGACTAACTCAACTATTTAAAAACTGAAGGATGAAACTGAAGCATAAATTTTTAAGACTTTAAGTAATTTTATTTTTTGGATCAAATGTTTCATTTTAAATGAAGGCACATTTCATTTCTGTATTTATCAATTTCAAGAATACTGAATTTTCAAAACTATAACATGCAGAGAAATAGGAAACAAGACATTTATTTGTGTTATCAAAAAATAAAAGTGTGAAAAATAATAGATTATTATTTTTTAGTTCTGTTTATATTCCAAAGAAGGATCATCACAAAATCCCCAGATTTATTTTTTTATAGGTACCAGAGGAAAAGAAACATACTGGCCACTAAAAGAAAGAGCAAAAAAGGTCATCTGCTGGTCAGCAACACCATTACCAAAACTGAAATGGTCAGTGAAAAATATTTAATCCCTACTGCTTTGGTCATCCATAACACATTAAAAATGCTGCTGTTAGGGGCTTTCTGGGAATTTGTGCTAGTACAGGATATATCCTATCAGACTTTGAGGGAAAAAAACCCCTGCTTTGTTTTGAAAGCAGCTGAATGCAAGTAGAAATATGTGAGAAAAATGGAAAAACACATGAAAGAAAAAAAATAGAAAAGAAAACCACCATGCAATTGAGATAAAGAGAATCTAGAGTCCACTTTCCTATTCAATACACTTGAACAATTTTGTACAATACCAATCACACACTGACCCCCATTACAAGCTATTTAGAAATGTTTCATAACTGTATCCTTCTGGCTTGTACTTTTTTTCTAAGTTCAAATTTTAAGTTTTTAAAAATGGGAAATGTCCTCAATATACCTGGAAATAATTAATACCATCCACTTAAGTTATTGAGAATAATCTTAAAGTGAATTCTGCCTCAAAGCATGGAGCATTGCTGCCATCCTCAAAAATAAAGAAATTCAGAATGTTTGGTGCTTTGTTTACTACTTCTGGAGCTCTATCAGTAGTTGGATTAGAAAGAATATGTGAATACACCTATAAAAACTAGGTTGTGTAGTTTATAGATTGATAATAATAATATCAACAATATATTCTAAATTAACTATATTAGAATATTATATACATGCTTAATTATCATAATTATTTTGCTATTATTAAGTAATAAAATTTTAAGATACAGTATTTTTTTCTCAGTTTCTTTGCCAGAAACTAGTATATGGAAGAATAACTCGGAAAATTATGTCTTAGATATATGCATTGGTGCTCATATGATTAAATTTAAGGGCATGAAATCTGCCCTCTCTGTGACACATAAAAGCCATGCCCATTGCATCTTCAGAACCAAAATGTCAGATGTTGTCTGAAAAGCTTTCAAGTTCAGAAAAATTAGAAAAAGGTATTTAGCTTTCAGGTCATATTAACATAGGCTATATAATACTGGCACCTAAAAAGAGAAAAATGATGGCATTCTTTCACTTCTAACATTTTTTTTAACAAAATTTGCAGTGTTTTGTCAGGAATTATGTTTATTCCCAAACTGACTCTCGTCCTAATTAGGAAGATAACACAATTTTTGAAGGGCAACCTTCTGATTTATCTAATCTACAAAATTGAAATAATCCTGTGTTTTCTGTTAGTGGTTCAGGTAATTGTGTGAAACAGAGAAATAAGAAATATATTGATTACTTCCTTCATACTCCTCCTTTCTTGTGCTAGATGGTATGCTCAGTAATAGTCACTTGTGTCAATAAACAAAGGACAAAATTCCACCTCCTTTTCCATCTGCTTTGTTTCAGGCTAAGGTTTCTGGTGCCTCTGTGAGAAATACATTGTTTTGTGAAGGATGCATACACTACTGACAGCAAAGAGTAGCTGTGGGCCTGCTGAAAGCAACACAAGGTACAAGTCTGCTTTGAAATCTCCTTTGTTTCCTTGGCAGATAAAGTTCTCCTCTAAGCACTGCTGTTGTATTGTCACAAATCAACAATTAGCAGACCTAGGATGCCAGCAAAATAGGAGAGGCTTCTGCAACTGCTAAAGCTCAGAGAGCCAGGTATTATTGTTTATTATTGTTCATATGATCATTGGATACTGGTAGGGATGAAAAACTTAATTCACATGTGTAGATGTGAATTCAGACGGCTGAATAGACATGTGGGTTAACTACATTAATAAAGCATCAGAAGATGCAACATTATGTGCTCTGTATTCCTTGAGCCAGGAAGCCTGTTTGATTTGGTTTGGTGTTATTCAATCAAAAAGGTGAAAGTTTTGAAAAGGAGTTAACATTAGATGGTACTCTCAAAGCACAGGATTGTTTATTTCCTCTGTCCCTTTTATCTGAAGTTGTTCTGCCAAAACAAAATCCCATTTCTTGCTCAAAGGATCAACAAGTGTCCATTCTGATTAATGAATTTTGAGGTTTTTAAGCCTCTATTGTTCATTGTATGTGCTTTTGTAATGATTTTATGCTTTTTAAATTATTCTCTTGGCTAGCTGTTGACACCTCAGATTCCTCCACTTACTCTATTTTGCTGTATTTATTTATTTATTTGCATATGAATGTTCTTGTCCAAGCAGTTATTCAGAAGGCCATAAATGGGTGTGACATTTTTTTCTGTTTGCAGTCGAGATGTCTTTCTGATATCCTTTTTCACATATCTAATAATCTCACTACTCATGTCATCCAGTAGAAGCCATTCTGACAAAGATTATACAGTCAAGCCCCACAAATTTTAATGAAACACATCCTATTAATTTCCCAAGCTGCTCTAAGGCAACATATCACAGACCAAGTAGGCTGGGGATAGAAAAAAAATTGAAATATTTCATATTTAAGACTGGATGTACTCTGTTTCTCAGTTAGGTGGGTTTTTTAAAATCAGAAATAATAGATAATTCCTGGAAATTAGTTCAGTGTTCTCTTATTGTCAAAAAAGAAACAAATTTTCAGAATATTTGCAAATTTGAGCATAACAGAAAAAATCATTATACTATCTAACAAACCATGCTAGGCCCACACCCAGACAACTGCATGCAGTGATGATCCTTAATCTCAGAAAAGCTGTAGTAGAACTGGAAATGTGGGGAGGTGCAGGAAGGATATTAAAAATGTATGGAATTTTTTTCTGAACTAAATAGGTTAGAATTCATTAGTACTGGTAACAGGGGAGTGAGAGATGTGAAAGAAATCATTAAGGAACCTTTCCTGTCTGACTGTTCTGGCAGTCCCACTCCCACAACCAGAGACTGTCGCTTGGTGTGCACTGTTACAGGGACCTTATTTACTTTGGAAGACATGAAATATCCACTTCCTAGAGATTTGATTGTAGGCAGAAATGGTTTTAAAGACTGAATAATAAATTAGTAGTTAATTGTTCTCTCTTAATGTCTTCTGAAAGACTTCATTAATCTAAGAAGCTGACAGCATAATTGTTATTCTAAAACAATTGCATTCAAATAATATTCACAAGGTGTTTTCTTTCAGTCTTGGGATGGTTTTAGTTTTGCTTTTGGTATGTGTTTCTAGAGTACATGGGTAGCTGTCACTTAAACTTTGGTAATGAGGCAAGTGGCACTTAGAAAAACAATGTAACAGTACTTTTCATCATGAAAAGATTAATAGAAAAAAACAAAGAAAATACTGATAAAATCCACTGGAAATGTGCAGAAGTACAATAATCATAATTACTTTAATTGCTTGCAGAACCTTCCATTATTCATATGACTCAAAGCCTTTGAAGTGATAGGTATTTTGGTGTGACTGTGCTCTGCAGTACTTTTAAGCAACTGCAGATTTGAAATATCCATGGCCCATTGTGGCAATGTCAGAAAATGTATCAGTTTGACACAGTGGTCAGAACTTTTATCCTCTTCCTATTTTAAACATAAGCCAATTACACAGAAATAATTTAAACTTCTTCGTTAGTACTGTTTGTGTATTTAGTTAGTATGTCTTTGGATGCAAACCTCTTCTCTCTGCAGGTCTAAGGAATGTTTAGTTGAAATTGCTCAGTGTTGAATCTTCCTGGCATTGTAGCATAAATGAAAGCATTGGCAGAGGTGGACTCTGCAGGTTAGTGAGATGTAAGTTAAAAATTGTCATTAATATGACAATGGAGTGATTAAATAGAGATGTGTACAGTTAGGTTGTGATGGTGAAAATGTCTGAAAAAAGATTAATTGTTGAATTAATTGTTTAAAACAAAAGAGAAAATCTCATATAAAATCATCTAGTCAAACATATTGCAAAAGCAAATCCCTGGTAATTTGTGTGGTTATTTTCAGTAATTTGTGTGAAGAAATTATTCTTCTATTTGGAAGCTACTAACCTGACATATTGAACAGGGTGTGGAGACAGGCTAATAAATCTTTCTTGGGTGGGTATGGTTTGGTTTATTGCTGGAAGTTTTTTATGAGCAGAAAGAAAGGACATTAGTGATTTTTTTGTTTTTGTTTTTTAAACTGAGGTATAATAAGGTTTTAGAACTGACAGCTCTGATATGCATCCCTTTTTTTGCACAAAGAATAGCAGAAATTGCTGCAATGTGTGTTTTCCCACACCCTGAAGGAGTGTGTTTCAGTTTTTGTTGCAGAAATTACTTCTAATGCCAGGTCAGTTCAGATGCTGCTTATTCATGTTTGTTTGTGCTTGATCCCTAGACTACCAACCAGGGTGTCAATTAGTGACAATTGTTCAAAAGCAGCAATTTCTTTTCCCCCAGCACCAACCTGGAAATAAGGTTAAGAAACCTTGAAAGGGATCAGTTGTCTTGTACACAGACACTTTCCACTTAATGTTGATTTCTGCTGTCACAAACAAAGTGGGTGGCAGTTTATTCTTACTGGCAGCAGGCATAAACTATCAACTCCTTGCTTTGTGAAGGGAAAAAGGAAAAAAAAATCAATGTTAAACATAAAGCAGCCATGAGGCCATGAGCAGGATGACAGATCATTGTAGAGGCTTTATTTTATTTTCAGAACCCTGTTAGTGAACAGTACAATGACTCTCAGATTCATTCATTACTTTCATAATGGCAGTATCCACACTAAATTTGATTATTTGCCCTAAACAAAGGACTGTCCTTGAAAGTATTTCCTCTTCTCTTTGATTAAGAAGTGTTCCTAAATTAATGACTGTAAATTCCATTTTAGCCTTAGATTTCTGCTGTGGAAACGAGCTGAGTATATCACATATAATCATATATATTTATCAAGCTTTTTAGAGATTATCAAGACTTTCAGAGACAAAAAGAAAGAAATGAATAAAAAGGCATCAGGACTTCTTAAGTTCTGGCAAGGCAAAGAAATAGTATTGTATGTAGAAAAATCAGAAACTATAAAAGGTAGCAGAAGAGATAAATATAATGTACTCAAATCTTTATGGAGACTGCCTGACACCTCTGTTTGTTCATGCAGTGGTTGCCAGTTTCTTAGAGTAGCAAAGGAACCAGTCTCTGGGCACTGGATTGGGTTTTCAAGGGCAATCCAAGTCCCTGGTCTGACTTACTAAATGTGATTTGAGGAATGGAGAGATGCCATAAAAGGGAAACTGTGAGTTTGGACTGGTGGTTTTATACAGATGGTCAACAAGAAGCAATATGACAGTAATGGCTACCGTAAAAAAATGGTAGCCAGAGCTAAGCTTTCAGCATTTGAAAGAAAAAGAACACCACATTGCCAAAGGATAGCTGCAGGACATTGAAATATAGTGAATCTCAAACTGATTACAAGTATTTGTTTCTGGGACACACTGAATTCAGTGCAAATTTGATACATTTTTGCAGGAAGAAAGGTGATACAGACCCAAAGCCCTTTTGCCCACCTCTGTTGCTGTGTGTGCTTCTTCCCCTGCTGCACAAGGCAAGGACAACTGCACGGTTTCCTCAGTCATTTCAGCTGCATCTAGTCGGGACTGATAGAAAATATTCAGGGAAAGACTAGACATTTGGCTGGATGAGGAGAGCAATTTTCAGTGATGATAGACCTTACAAATTTAACCTTACACTGGCAGATTTGTAGCACATCTGTTATACATGCTGGAGAGTGGGGCTGATTTTGTTGTTCACTTTTTTTGAAGTACTGGCGCTATCTATTGTCAGAGTGAGGATACTAATCCAGATCCACATTTTTGAATTTGCATGTGAATTGTGGCAGGTTCTTAACACAATTGCTAGCACAAATGTAGTAATGGAAATTATTGCATTTACATCAGACTAAGAGAAAAAGAAAAAGGTAGATAATAACTGTGAAGCAACTAGTAACTTCCAAAAATGATACTTCACCCAGTACCATAAAGTCATATAAATTGTTTTTTTAGGATCCTCACAGTCATAGGATATTTTCCCAATCATTTTGGATAATTATTCATCTGGTCAGAATCATAGAATCATAGAATGAATTTAGTTGGAATGAACCTTAAAGATCATCTAGTTCCAACTTCCCTGATATGGGCAGAGAGCTTTCCACTAGATCAGGTTGTTTAGAGCCCCACCCAACCTGACCTTGAACATATCCAGGAATGGGCCATCCACATCTACTCTGGGCAACCCGTTCCAGTGCCTTACCACCCTCATATAAAGACTTTCTTTCTAACATCTAATCTAAACTGACCGTCTTCCAGTTTAAATCTATTCCCTACTGTCATGGCCTTATAAAAATGCCGTCTTCCACTCTCTTTTAGGTTCCCTTTAGGTGCTGGAAGGCTGCTCTAAGGTCTCCCCAGAGCCTTCTCCAGAATGAAGAATTCCAACTCTCTCTCTGATTTAGAGACAAGGATGGTATGTGGAACAGTGTCAAATGTTCTGCGCAAGTCCAGGTAGACGACATCTGTTCCTCTTCCCTCATCCACTGACCCTGTAACTGCATCGTAGATGGCCACCAAATCTGTCAGGCACAATTTTGTTTAGTGAAGCCATTTTAGCTGTCACCAATCACCTCTTTATTTTTCAAGTGCCTTTGCATAATTTCCAGCAGGATTTGTTCCACAGTCTGGCTGGGCTCAGATGTGAGACTAAACTGGCCTCTAATCCCCTAGGTCTTCAATTCTTTGTCATTATAGGAAGGTGTGGGGTTTCCCCTTTTTCAGTCCGGGGGAACTTTACTGCCACAACTGAAACTTGATGGATAGTGGCTTAGGCACTCCACCCACCAGTTCCCACAGAACCTGTACATCAAAATCATCAGATTCCAAGGACTTGTGCACCATCAGGTTCATTAGATTGGCTCCTCACTGCCTTAGGGATCTTGAACCACACCATTTTATGTTCATGGTATCCAAGCCTGCCGTTGAGCTTCACCAGCCCCTGCTTGTTGGTGAGAGCAAGGTTCGGCACTTCTCCTTGTTGCCTCCTCTGTCCCTTGGAAAGAGAAGTTAACATGAGCCCATTCCAGGAACCTCCCAGATTGCTCGTGCACTGCTGTGCTCTCCTTCTCTCCCAGATATCCAGGGGGCTGAAGTCCCCCAAGAGGCTCTGGGCTTGTGCACATGAGATTGTTCCCATCTGTCTCCAGAGGGCCTCATTTCCTGGGTCTTCCTGGTTGGGTGGTCTCTAGCAGACCCCCACTATAGTAACACTGGTCCCTGCTCTACCCTTAATCCTCATCCATATATTCTCAGTTGGCTCCTTACCCATCCCTAGACAAAGCTCTGTGCACTCCAGCTTGTCACATAAATAGATGGTGACATTCTTGTCAGAGACTGAAATATTATAGTTTATGACTTAAGCATTTTCATGAAGGACTTCTAAAACTGTATTACAAAAGCTGCAGAGAAGATCACCATACCCTGAATGGGTCTCTGAGAGGCCCTACACCATTTGCTGATGAAGGTAAAACAAAGTGACATCTTAGGGCTGAGGGAGAAGAATAGCACAAGCCTGGTACCTTCAGGGTGGAGACCAGAGCCCCAGGGCTATCAGCTGCCAGGCTCACAGACCCTCACAGCAAAGGGTGGGGGAGAGAGGCTTTGGGTGTGTGTTGGAAAGGCCTCTGGTCAGAGGCAGTGTCTCCACCCTCCGCTGTGCAGAGGAGCCTGGCTGAGCAGCCCCTTCCCCCGGGGAAAAGCTCATCCACAGCAGAGGGGGTGACAGGGCCATCAAAGGGCCCCCAAAGGGGTCCCCAGGCCCTGCAGCAGAGCACCAGAGATGGTGCAACAGACCTTCAGTGTCAAAGAGACACTGTCAAACTGGCCCCTTGCAAGCTTTTTCATTTCTACTGCCGTAGTTATTTGCTAAAATTTGGTTGCGATTAGTTTACAACTATTAAGACAGACTGTTTTACAATTTATTGCAACAAAACAAAAGCAGTACTATACTTTCCTAAACAGGTTATAGTATATACACATTTAATCAATTTTTACAATTTTACATACAGTTGTACCAAATATTCATTTCTGTTGTGCTGTGTTAAATAGGAATAAACATAATTTCTTCTTTAACAGGTGATTAATTTTTCATTCATAATCTATGTCAAATGGCTTTGAATGTAAACTGCAATTCAATTTAAGTGCAGAAAATCACCATCTTTAAATAATTTTTATTAGATAAATGAAAGAACACCAACTTGCTGGATACATAAGAAAAGAATGTTTTCAACTTAAATTAAGTTATCTGTAAAATGTATTTGTAATATCTGTAGTTCAATATTAAGTTCCTCTTGTTCTTCAGTTTTCTAGAATAAGCAGATCTCACCTTTCAGAAATATTTATTCTTTAAAAAGTAAATAAACTGTAATAAGGAAAATCTAAAGCTGTGTCTGTAGAATAGGATGGCTGTCAAAAGGATTGTTTATAACTTCAAGAACTCAGTTCTAACAAAACCACCCAACCTGGAGGCAAGTTATCCAAATAGGTAGTGAAAAATTTTCCTCCTGGGTTTTCAAAGCTCAGCTAGATAGGCCTTGAGCAGTCTGAGATCTTAAAATGTTCCCAACCAAAGTAAACTTCTGGGCAATTCTTGGATTCCATGGTTCTACTTTAGCAATTTGAATTATAAGATGAAAGAGTAAATTGCAAGCGAAGTTTTTTTTATTTACCTTAATTTTTAATAGGTGACAATAATTCTATTGTCGTCTTAAATCTGTATACTTCTTAAATTTATTTTAACAAACCTTAAGGTAATTAATTTTGAAAATAAAAAAATGCAGTTGTATACCTATTTCTTCCACTCTTTTCCTTTGAATTAAAGTTACATGCATTCACCTATGTATTCACCTACTGCTTTTTTTTAATGGATCATTTCCAGTTAAAAATCATGAATGACAGAGGAAAAAAATAGATTGGTTTAAACTGCAAAAATGGACTTGGGAGGTCTGCCAGTTGTGAATTAATATTTCTGATCCAGAATAATTGAGAGGTATTAACTGGTTTGTCAGGTATTTCCTTTGAATATAATTTTCTATAATGAAAAAATCTGGGAGATATAGATAATGAGCTACAGAAAGAAATATTTAGATTGTCTGATGAAATGATAATAAAATAATCATTGCTATCTGTCATGTACAGTGATTTAAGAACAGGCCAGGTTGTTCTGTGTATTTTCAAATTGCATGTGCAAGGCATAAATTATACTCAAAGACAACTGTGACACTGCAGCAGTTAGAAGAACTTATAGGAATTGATACAGTCAAGCATTTATGGATTCTCCACTGTACACAGTGTTTAAATGAAGATGAGATAGGTTGCCAAAGTTATGCAATAAACCATCCAGAAGACAGAGATTTTATCCATTTTGGACTTAATGAAATTCCATGATCTCTGCTATGAGAGAGGTCACCAGATTAGTACATCTCTCTGTTTTAGTCTGTGCTTTGCCTCTATCAGGTAAAAGCATTTTGAGCCTTGTCAACCATAAAGATGCTCGAGAGCAATGGTAAGGGAGAAGGCTTAGTGTCTCACTCACAGTTCAGAGCATATCACCAGCTGCAAAAAGAAAAGATTGCAGTGAATGCCTGCTTCTATTGAGGCCAATTTTTTTTTCCTTTGTCTTTAGAGGACCAGAATTTAAACCAATTAATTTCTTGAAGGTAGTGAAGTCATATGACTCCACAGGAAATATGCACTTGCTAATTAGTTTTTGTATTAATATGCAAAATGATTTGTTGAATCATGTTCAACACAATGGTATGCTGAATTTCTTCTCTTAAATCTTTACATTAAATATGATCAAAGCCACTCCACATCTACTTATTTCAATATATAAGCACTTTTTCAATTAAGACACTACTTTCTGGTGAAAAACAGAAACAAAAAAAATCAGTACAAAACTTTATCTTTACTAAGACAGCAGCAGAATATTTAAATAGACGCCCGTTTTATAGGGCCTCCGGTTTATAGGTGTGCCAGTTCAGTTATATATGTTCACATAAACATGAAAATTCAGAAAATGTCAATCACATCACTTGTACTTGTTAAAATGTGACTGTAATAGCATCTGAATGTATTGTATGTTGCATTCAATTGAGGGTTCTCCTTAACCTATTAATCTCTGAACCTGCTGTGTGTGCAGATCACCAACATTTCTGCAATAAATGTAATTTCTCTAATAGCTCTGTATGCTTAGAATCTAGGAAGAATTCCATTAAACCAAAATGAAGAATATCTTCAAGAAATAAGAAAACATTATTATTATTTTTAAAAACTTTTCTTCTTTCTGCACCAAATCATTCCTCTTCACAGAGCTCCTCACCATTCCTAGACAACAGCCACATTTCCCAGTGTAGAACATTCTCTGAATAAATACCATCAAGCTTTAAAATTTGCCTTTCATTTAGACCATAAAGGGCAAACAAAGAGCTTGTGAGACTGCCCAAGCAAGCAGAAAGAGTCTGGCTCCTAATAGTGCAAATCTTTTGTAAACAGCTCACTGCAGTCCTATTTCATAAAGTCCACAGCAGACTGCTCTGCATTTATAAGTTTCAAGCCTTCAGTGATGAACTGTCTAGTGTTAAATTTGCTTGATTCACTGTCAGTCCAATGCTTCAAAATTCCTATTAGTTCTCTGTGGGCAGTTCAAAGTCTACCACAATATGGAGTCAAGAAATAACAGTTTTCCATGCATCTTCAGTGTAGGGATGGTTTCCTGAAGGGTAAAACTCAAGGGATGGATCTATGTGTAGAATAAAAAAAAATAATTCAAGGTAGATTGTTATTTTAGACATTTTGAAGTTAGATACCTTAATCAGAAGCAAACAAAAAGAAGTCCCAATTTTAAAGGGACATTTATCTCTTAGATTGAACTATTTGCAAAAGAAATTTATGTGCCAAGGTTATAAAGATTACCAAAGACACTATTTAATTATCCCTCAGTTGAACAAAGAAGTCCAGAAAGAGCTTGATATGGGACTAATGAACCAGCAAAAATGCAAAGTACCATTCAGCACTAGAGTAATTGGGCAGAACACAGAAAGAGACCAGGATAAATGATTACTTCATTAATTTTAAAATTAAAGGGCAAGATAAGGTGGTCACTATCATAGAGAGTTATTAAGGTAAAACTGGCTAATCAGCACAATTTAAATGTAAAGAAGTCATCCAATGCCTACCAATTTCAGAAGAGCGTGAAATAAAGCAATTTGATGTAGCTTTATCAATCAAACCATACAGATAAGTGGTTTAGCTTAAGAGTTTTCTAATTTATTGTAGCCTTTGTTCAATACAGTGACCACTGGAAATTGAGGATGGACATTTCTCAAAACATTAAAGGTTTGGGACAGGCTTATCCAAGACTTTGCAAATTTCAATGCTCTTCAGGAAATTCCATGTTCCTTGCTTCGATTGTGCTCCTTTAAAAAGTGTCATTTTTTTGACACAAATTCAGTCCCCCTACCTGGCTTACTGGCAAACATTTTAATCTGTTCTTTATAACATAGGTTCC
The DNA here is from genome assembly GCF_037042795.1 of Molothrus aeneus. NCBI lineage: Eukaryota > Metazoa > Chordata > Aves > Passeriformes > Icteridae > Molothrus > Molothrus aeneus. The sequence continues at coordinate 138,266,308 of NC_089646.1, read as the reverse complement.
TTTCCCCATTTCTATTGCACTGACTCCCCTGATGCCATAAGTCAGTAAAAGTGCCTTTTCACTCTTTGTCTGTGAACTCACTTGAAATATAATGTTTTTTATTTTTGTTCTCTATGGGTTTCTCTGTGAAGTCTATGACAACATTCTTTATACAAAATAATAAATTTTAAAAAATGCAAAAGTTCAAGTAATCTTGAACCTTCTTCAGAAATACAGTCTTACTACAGGATATTTGAGTAAGTAGCTTAAATGATACCAAATCCTAGAATGCCTTCCCTATCTCTTTCAGTCCATCAGCAATATTCATTTGCTTACTCTAGAAGTAGTTAATATGCCTTAAATCCAATTCAGCATGCCTGACTAGCAGACTGTAACTCTTCATTTATTTATATTATATCCTGGTATTGCCATGGAAATGCAATGTCTCCTGAGAGTAAAAGCCTTGGGCCTTGTGTATTATATGCTTTATCTGTTATCAACACATCATTTTGTTTCCCCTTATAGCTATAAGTGAATTCTGGGACAATATTATGTTAATACGTTCTACTGACAGATAAGATAGTGTATAATGAAAACAGGGTTTTCCAGTTTATACAATGATACACTTCAACAATGATGTTTAAAGGAAAAAAAAAATAATAACATTTTGAGCATCTAAACCTGAAACCATACTTTTTCTAGGCTACCTGCCAAATGAAATTTTATGAGGAAGGTTAGATAGGTGTTGACATAAAAGAAAACAGATAGAATAAAAGTTGTGACAGTATCTTTCTCTTCTTACATCATCAAATTTTGACAATTTTTTTTCTACAGATAGAACACTGGAAAAAAGACCCAAACCAAATTAAAAAATCTAGTTCACATTCTCTTGCTTATGTATTAATCTTATTTTTTACACTGGCTTTCAACTGTGGCACATATATGAATTTATCTAGAAACACTGATTAAAACTACTATGGTATGCTAATTGTTATTATTTATTGAGTTGTAATTAGGAAAGGCAGTGAACTGAAAAATCAAATCTGAACTGCCTGTTATTCTGAAACATCTTGGATTCAGACAAACTCTGGATTGGAACTTTGCACTTACCTTTAAACAATATGAAATTGAGCAGAAGAAGCATTTCAATCTTCTATAGTTCCTAAATGCTACAGTTTATAACCCTTTGTTCTAAGTTACTTTTGATTAATATAGTTGATTTTTTATATTATGGTTAACCAAGATAAATGTAATAGATATGTCCACAGATATTTAAAAATGGTGGAATCTTGTGACTTTGGCCGCCTGTTTTACCTGCGCTCATTTTTATGCAGACTTGTGTGAAGGTATGTGGTCTGATTTTAAAGGAGAAAACATAAACCTGCAGCTTCACTGACTTCTGCTATTCTGTCTTCTCAGCCTGTAGTGAATGGTTAGCATTTTCTGTGCCCATAAGATGCACTTAAAAATTAAACCTTCGTTCTAATTACATTACCGTCCATATTTTGTGGGGGTGTCTGCCAGAAAACAGAAATTAACTAGCTATGTAATGTTTTCATTGATGTGTATTTTTGTGGTTTTTAACATTTTAAATACTACAGAATTAAAATGGCTCTTTGTTCCTGTTCATTTCTTTAGTTTTAAAAGAACTTGGAGTATGGTCTTTTTTTCTGTAAGTAGTATGGACTTTTTAAAAGGGCTGCAAAATACATCATGTATTTAAATAATATATAAGGCAAAGAATTGGATATATAAAATTATACAGGGCAGAATCTATATCAGGCATGTAGACACACTTTAATGAGCTCCCTGCAAAATAAGTCTAGGAACATTGTATAAAGACAGCAATGTCAAATAAGCCTGGCAGTAATGAAATAGGACAATGCATTATTAACAGAATAACAGCACCATAGGAATATAACTTACATACCCAGGATGATTTGTCTCATTGGTTCAGTACTGCACTGCCTGGGTTCACCAACTTTGTCCCCAGAACCTGGGAACAGCTCATGGTAGGGTTCACCACAAAAAGAAGACACAACTGCTTGTGATTCACTAACTAATATCTTTGTTCAGTGTTTATATCACCAGAAAGCTTTGACTCATTTATGGAAGGGACAGCACCTACACCCTCCAGAATAAATAGTGTGGTTCCTGCCACTAACTCAAGGTGATATCCCTGGAAGTGAAATTTCCAGGAGCCGCATACAGTTATGAGTAACTTACGTATGGAGGGGCTTGACAGCTGGCCTGCAAGCAAAGCTGAGTTAATAGAAGAAATGACAATTGATGATTTTCGAGTGTATCCATAGCAAGGAAGAAGGCAAGGCCATCGGCATGGAAAACGATTAGAAAAGATACATGAAAATTTCTGTGAGCTAGACTACGTGCCTAAGTAGATGTGTATATGTGCCTTTTTGAATTCCGGTAAAACTTTTGCCAATTATATTGACATCAATTACTTTGCACCAATGAATATAATAAGTTATTGTGATGTAGTTAATGACTTAAGATCACGCTTTGTTAAGACTATATAAACTGGAGAACATGCAGAATAAAAAACCTTTTTCTTCTTGGACCCTGATCACGTGTGTATGCCATGTCCGGCCTAACGGTGACACTTACATCCAAAGGCGTCTTGAAAACCAGTAATCCCCTAAATATCATGATGGCAGAAGCTAGGCTAGGAAGTATTTTCAAAACAGCCTTCCTGGAGAACAACATGCTATGTAAGTAGCTGATAAACCAGGGTTTAAGTGAAACATCCTGAGAAATGGGACATCCCCACTAAATGGTCTCATTGATTTGCTCCAAATCCTCGTATTCATTCTGCAGCTCAGGCAGAGAGGCCAGCCCTGTCTATCCCTCTGCACAGGACAACAATATTCATTGAATTAGCTGGCATGTGGGGTGACACCAGGTTTCAGAGATCACCTAATTTACCAATCTGACTGGAGGCCCATTAAAAACCAGAAGTTTTCATTGACTCTTCTGACCCTGGTTTAAGCAGCTACCTGATCACAGTGGGGGATCCTGTGAATCTGATTCCTGTAATCTTTACATTCCCAAGTCTTTATTCAGTCAGTGACCCTACATGGTGCAATTCCTAAACAATATTTCAACAACAGTCCCCAAACCTGAACAAAATCTGACAACTAATTCCAATGTTGAACCATGTGTACTATATCAACACCTTTCAGTAAAGTTGTATTACTTCAGGGATGTTTGCTATACCTGTAAACAAATTCCACAGTAGCATTTGTTTACACCACTAATTACCCACAAAACCTATCACTGTCAAACAGCAATGTGTGTACCAAATAGATACTGAAAAAATAATTATTTTGATGCTGACCTTTTCTATTCCTACCAATGATGAGTATTAATAAACTATGATGTACTTGGCATAAAACACAACAGTCTATCTTCTATTTAACAGCCTTTTCAACTAAAGACTGTTTTAAGGTCTGTCATCTCCTGGATACTCGTGATTTAAGAATATAATGAAAAGTGCAGCAAAATGTGCCAGCTTAGCAGATAGTCTGGGTGACAGGTTTAATTTATGACATGTAAGTGATAAAATGGCAGTTTGAAAGAATTATGAAACATTTGATATAATCTTTGGTATAACACTCTCACCTTTGGCAAAGGCTCAGATACATTGTAGTAAACAATAAAGTAATGGTCTTATCTAAAATGGTTCAGGATTAGGTAATTTTTACAAATACATCTTTCTGTTGTAACTTGTTTAGTGTAAAAGCAGTGATATTCTAAGTAATGCCCTTATCAAGCAGCCTGAGTTGTGCTGTGCTGTCCATTGTAATGAATACAAACTGAGCAACTCAAAAGTATTTTGAGCATGGTGATAAGTCTCCTAATGTGTGTCTTCTATTTTTTTGTACTAAGTCACTTTGACAAGCTGTTTTTACAGGCTCAGGGAGTTATACGTACTACCTGTATTTCTCACAAGAACTGACATTTATGAGTGATGGAAGATTTGATATGAAATAAAAATCAGGTAAATTATTCCCAAATAACATATGTTTCCTTCCCAAATAACATATGCTTCCCTGTTTCTCAGTGATGTTATTTTAATGGTTGTGCTCATTTTTTTATCACTTTATATTATCCTTTGTTAAAGTATTGTTAAAAAATGGGGAGTATTGCTAAAATAAAAATAGTTTATAACTGCTTCAAAAATAATAAGTATTAATGAATTGAATTTGAAAGAGATTCCTATAAGATCACAGAAATCAAATTTTACAACACAATGATCCATAAATGCTTTTTTTGCCAGCACCGGTCACTCTGATGCATAACCATCCTAATTTTCTATGGGATTTGTAGCTTTTCCTTACCGTTCTTCACAGAACTTCAATTTTGGTATTCTATCAGGCTAAATACTTCCAGATTTTCCTGATTTTTACCCCACTACTGTTAGATTTGTTTTTTTAATGATTATATATTCTGTCTCTACTACTTGTCATTCCCACCAACCGTAAACCTGTATCACCAAAACAACTGCAAACACATAAAGTGGATGTAATTCCATAGAAATGGGGCATGATAAGGGTTTTACAGATGTTTCTTGTGCAGCAAGCACCTGGTTAAGATACAGTTCAATATCAGAATAGATGGACATATATTTGATTGGAAATGCTACCTAGGCCAAGCCATGTAGGACTACCAACCACTTTAAGGTTGGTGATACTCCAGGCTCTTCTCTCAAACCTAAACTGCTTGGGAATGCCAGCTGCAAAGACAGCAAAACTTGGAAACACTGAGGGCAAGGGTATTCATACCACATAATAGTCAAGTAGGAAACTCTGGTCATAGGAACTGCCTCCTAGTTTCTTCTGGTCCCTTCAACTGTAAAGGAAATTCTGGAGCAAATTAAAAGGCAAATTTGTTGCCAAAACTTTAAATATGCAGAATCATACCTAGATGAGGAGCTTAAATAAATATCAAGTGGAGAATATGAGTGCTTTCTTACATATTTTGTAGAGTCCTAGCTAAAATCTACAAATAACGTAAAAAATTTCCTGTATTCTTTGGGTTCCTATGTCTGTAGGAGAAATGTGATTAATTTCACTAACTCTACCCCCTTTTCACAAGCTTTTCATTACTGTGATTTCCATGTTGAAGTGAAGGTCAGAACAGAAACACAATTTTTTAATCTCTATTTTATTCTTAGACTACTTATTTCCTACATTTTTTTTTAAATTAATTCTAGCAGTCAGCCTGGGCAAGGAGAGAAAATCATGTGCTTGTTTATGTCTGAGGAAAAATCTGGGATGCATTTATCAAAACCAGGCCAAAGTTACCTATTTGTCTGAATGTTACCATTCGTTTGAAAGCATTCTGTGAATTTTTACAAATCATTATTTTCATTTTGTTATTGCTGCTGCTGTGGGAACAAATGAAGTTGAAGAAGTAGTTCACAAGGGCAGGATAAAAGTGTTGACAGATTTTTTTCGAAATGGGGAAAGTAGCAAATGGAAAGAGAACAAGAGAAAACATGAAAAAAAAGGGTGGTGTGAACTTTGGGCCAAAACTTGCTGACAGCCAGGGGAAGGCCAAGAGGGGAGGGTAGGAACAAAAGAAACAGAGAAGCCTTCTGAGGCTTGTAAATGAGGACATTTGGCTGCAGGTAGAAAAGTTAACTAACAACACCCGACTCCCTTCTGGAAGGATGTAAACCTAAAGAGGCAAGAGGTGTGGCAAGCACATACAGACTGTTATCCTGGACTGAAGCAGGGGTCTTGTTAATCAAGTAACTTCTCAGCAGGACCCAGCTGTTTCAGGGAAGGTCTCAAAGACTGCAGGTTTTGGAATACCAGTCCACAGAATAATCTACCATAATCCTGTTAGCAAGAAATTCTATTTTGGGTTGGTTTTCTTCCCTTTAGCTGGTGTAACTGAGAATTCTGGCAATCCACAAGAATAGACAATTCTTTTCTAATTCCTTGAAACTCTCTGGGTGTGAACCTGGCTGGAGGTCCACTGATGCTCTAAGATTTTGTCCTATAGTCCTATTTATAGTTCACAGCTATAAATACTGGCACAACTACATTCAAAAGAGAAAAGGTATGTGTTGTCTGCATACCCTATTACTCTAGGCAGATTGGAAGATGTAAATCTTGGGAGTGTTGAGAGGGTTGTATAGAATTATTTTGCACCTTTTGTGCAACTATGAACAAATTATGTTTTGCACAAATTACTGTTTGCACATGTCCTAGTTCCAGCCAGGACAGAGTTGAGTTGATTTTTGCAGTAGCTGGGAAGGGGCATGACCAGGACCCAGAGGTTATTCTGTATCACCTCATGTCATTTCCAGGGATAGGGGGAAGGGAGCCTTATGAGGAGAAGAGAAGGGATCTTTGCTGGGATGTTGCAGCACAGTGGAGACAGCAGTTGGGTATTGTTTTTCTGTATGAGATCATTCACCTTTTTCTTGTACCCTCTATCATTAGTATTGTTGCTGCTACTGTCATTTTTCCTTTGCTTGTTGCTGTTCACAATGAATTGTTTCTATCTCACCCCATGATCTTTACCTTTTGAGCCTCAAACTCTCCTCTCTGTCCTGCCACAGGAGAGGGCAGTGGAGGGGGGGACAACAAGTGAGTAAGAAGCACATGGTTTGGAGAGTCTCGGTGGGAGCACCATCCCTAAACAACAACAGCATACTTTGTAGGATCTCAGCTGGATATACTAGAAATTTCAAAGTACTATCAAGTAAAGCGAATCCTGCTACCTTGCCCCATTCTGATCCTCTTCTCTTTCCTCCAAACAATTTTGAAGGCATCTATGTCACTTATTTCTCCACTAAGCCACTTAGTCTCCACTTAGTCTCATGAAAGAAAGTGCACAAGTGTAAGCATACAGGTATAACATTTCTAAGTACTGATTTAAGAGTTCGTGCGTGCATGGGCTACATTCCAGGTGCCATAATTCGTGCATGTTCAAGTGTGAATATCTTCAACTTGTGTAATTCTCCTTTGCATTTCCCTCTTTTCTCTCTCAGATCATAACTCACAGCACTATGATGGGTGTTTTTTTAAATTTGTCTCTCTCTTTCAAAGGTATGTTTTCTTCATGGCCCATGTCACAAAAGTCCATGTCCCTGCTGTACATTGCAGCCTCCAGCCAATCCATTTCCTTGAGTCATCTAACTAAGCAGTCTAAGTCAGATGTATTACTGCCCTGGGCTGTCAATACTTCCAGAATGTGATTCACTTCTAAAGTGGGGTGAATTACCTTCTGGAAGTTCCTGTACCTTCATCCAACAGAAAAGGTGCCTCAGGTAACACTGTTCCTAATTTAAGCAGTATGTGAAATTAGGTGAAACTGAAACAAGTCCCACAGCTTACAAATAAAATCCTGGAAGACAGAAGGCTTTCCAGAAGAACGGGCAGTTTCAATTACAATTCAAATAAATGGAAAAGAAGGAAAAAATAGTCTTCATGTGTCTCTGTTCATAACACATGCTACAGTGCAGGCCAGTGTTCTAGTTCCTATGATCATTCTGTGATCATATAATGCGTCATAGTTCTGAAAAAATACCTCTTTTGTACTAGAGAACTGAAATGATTATTTGTGCGTTCATATTGTGAAAACCAGAGTAACCAGAGCAGAAGGTCCCTGATTGTTCATCTGTATTAAGAGCTAGATCTGTCACAAGAAGTGTGTATGATTAATATACAAAGTGGAAAAGAATAACCCATTCAAGGAACTGAGATTATGCTAAGAAAAATAATCTCAGATAACCAATGTAGAAAGCTAAGGCTGTTACCATATATCTTGATTAGAAATTCAACTATAAAATTCCTTTCTTTTTCGATGCTTGTAATAATATTCTTTGCATTAAGTACTGAGCTGTCTTCAGTGCTTCCAGTTCTATCTAATTGTGTAGCTTGGATTTTTTCCATCTCAGTAACTAAGGGCATTAAACATCTTCAGATGTCATATTGACTTTGAGTTCAAATTAGTAAATTCTGGTTCTGTGTCACTGCTAATTCTCCATACCCAAACAAACCAAAAAAATAAATGAGGAAAAATATAATGGAGTCCTTTTTATATACCCCTTGCAAAGGTACTACTTATTAAAGCTTGCATAGTCAGCAATATTGTAAAACACTCAAAATATGTTGGGGTACATTGGGGTTTTTGTACAGTTTTTTTGCACTCACAAAGAAATACAGTTTCTAGTCTGTACAGCAGCCCCAATCAATAAGTGTATCCTTATAGCCTAGATTTTTCACTGCTTTGCTAGTGTCATATTGTACACAGCATCCACAGCTTTTCCCTGCTGCACACTTGCAAACAGCAGCTGTTTCATGTTGCTTTCCACTCTGGCTGTCCCCAGGCTTTATAATCTCATCCTTTAAGATTATCCTTCAGCTCAGTGCCTGAAATACAAATGCTTGAAGACCTGACTCCAAATGTGTTTATGCAGGAAAAGTGGATTTCTCCATCCTTTGTCCTAGTTTCTATAATACAGGGGTGATAAGGCTATAAAATGCAGAAATACTTAACTTTTTTTTCTGCAGAATAAATGAATCATGCAAATAAATTAAATGAAGATCCTAGTAACCAATTGAATATCACACAACTGAGAGTCATACAACTCAGGCTAGAGCTAAACATGCTGCTGAGGTAAGCATTTAGATGGCACATGATTCACTGCATTCGTGATGCCTGTAGCAATATTCACTTCACACAGTGTCTAGTGAGTTGAAATGAAGTGTTTCACTTCCATCATGAGTAGCCAGTTCTGCCACCTTCCATACAGAAGCAGAATGTACAAGACTTCCACCTGCTATTGAGCCCTCAGATTCCCTTCAAGTTTGAAAGGCAAACCAGTGAAGGTATGCCTGGACTACGTAAAGCAAGGAATTTAGGCACAGATGCAGGGAAGTTGTATAAGTAGTGAATACATGTCTGGAGGGCAGTGCACACTTCTAACCCTGTAAAGAATAATTTGAATGAGGAGCAGTACAGAAAAAGCTACAAGAGAAAGGGAGACCCTACCTTTGAGGGAAAATTAGAGAGCTTGACTAGGTTAGTCTAGCACAATGAAAGGTAAGCAGGGACATGGTAGTGGAACAGCTACACAAAGTACAACACCTGAAGTACTTGAAGCAAATTTGTGATTCCATAATATGCAATTGCTTCTGCTGGTTGATGGATGGAACACCATTCTCCAGTGCCTTACTCAGAATGACCTAACTTCCCTAGTTAGGACATTTAGGGGTCAATCATTTCCATTACCACCAACTTGCAGCCTGTGAGATTTTCAAGGACCATTTCTGCTTGGAACTGTGGTAAAACCAGCTTTGAATGTGATGAGAGAAACATATGTTACCTGTATACCTTCTGGTTTAATTTCTTTGTACAACTGCACCCATGGCAGCCCTCCTTATCCAATGCTTTCTCAACCCTGTATGCAGTTTTAATTAAAAGGCTTTTACTTTACGAAGCTGTCTTGATGTCTCTCCAGCTCTCCTCTCTCATGCAAAGTTTTTGTTTACAGCTCTTGCAGAATCAGAAATCAGTCCCAGCTGTGCCCTCTGTTATAATATAGCATCTGGAAAAGGATTTGGTTTACATATACATGCATGACAAGAATTTATCAGATGAAATTGCCCTCAACTTACATCAACTAACTATTGAATTCCCCTTTTTTCCCCAGAACTTTCAAATATTAAAAAATATGTTACAAAGCAGGTTCCAGGCTCCTAAGCAAATTACAGAGCAAAGAAAATGTGTAACAATAGTTTTTTCAAGGACCACTTGAATAAATAATTAAAAATACAACATGCACTTAAGCAAATAGAAGTTTGGGTCTTCAGTTAATTCAGTAGCAAAGCTTTTCTTTAATTGCAGAGTAGAATATATCAAGATCAAGCAATTCCTGTATGATGCTGCTTACTTTTACACAGTGTGAATTCATCAGAACTGTAGAAACAAACTCACAATAGAAACAAAATTTTAAAATGTCTCAGAAATCTTTCCATCAGCAATAAACTTCACAATTATTCTAAATCTCAATAAAATTGAAGGTTTTGATATAGTATTTTTATAGATCAATATAAAACCAAGCAATTACAAATGGACAGGAAAGCCAACCATAAATACAGCTGCTGAAAAAAAATACAGTGTCATAATTAAGAAGCTGCAAGCAGCAAATGTAAATAGTCTCCATATGCTGTTAATATCGTGGGAAATTAAATATTTAAAGAAGGAAAAGGCTGCCAGTACCACATACCAGCACCTATTAGTTCAGTTTGATAGAATAGCTTTAAGGTTCACATTAAATTTCAGGAAGAAATTCTTCTCTGTGAGGATTGTGAGGCGCTGGATCAACTTCCTAAGAGATGTTGTGGATGTTTCATCCCTGTCAGTGTTCAAGGCCAGGCTGGATGGGCTACTGAGCAATCTGATCTAGTGGAAGATATCCCTGCCCATGGCAGGGGATTTGGGACTACATGATCTTTAAGGTCCCCTCCAACCCAAACAATTCTAAGCCTCTATGATTTTATACAAAGTAAAAATGGTCGAAACCAAGATAAACTTTCCCAGTTCAATACAGGTTTGAAATTCAAAAACATTTTTCTTAGAAGATAAGTTGAAAAGATATTTAGCCCAGTTTTTTTAAACGTGTGTCTTGGAGTAATTAAAAAAATTAAACAATAAAGAAAAAAATAAGAATAGGATTGAAAGACAACAAGTTTATATTTTAAAATGATAAGTGTTTTTGACCTGGAAAACTAAAACATTACTTCCTTTCCAAGGGGTTTTCATTATGATCAATTAGGGTTTATTGAAGAAATTAATGCTAAGTAAAAAATGTAAATAAAATAAGTTTTTTTGTAGTTTATCTAGACAAAATAACTTAAGAATAAATTAATATTAAAATTAAAGTATTTGAAAATATAAATAATTTATAAAGAAATAACTAAAGCAGAATTTTAGGAATTTATTTCTCATATAGCAATATTCTACTCCAGAAGTTTCCAGTGGATTCAGCTCTGATAAGGATGCCATCAAAGACAATGAACTAAATCACACATGAATTTTTCTCAGGCATACATCTTGTTTATCTAAACTAAGGAACATTTCCACTTTTGTTGAATTTGCAGATCTCATTTCTCTAGTAAGTGTTAAAGTGTTGACACCCAGAGGCTTTTGATTCCCTTAAGGCTTTAGAGTATGAAAAAAGGTCTCAAAAAACTTGAGGTACATCATTAGCTTGGGTGATTTTACCAGTTATATATTAACTGACAAAAAATTTATCTGTTTTCATGTCCAAGGGTTTTGTTACTCATTTTGTTCTCTGCCTTGTTTTTGTTATTTGTTTCATGTTTGGTTTTGGTTTGTTCTGTTGTTAGGTTTTGGTTTTTGTTTGGTCTTGGATTTTTTTTGTGTTTTGTTTTGTTTTGTTTTGTTTTGTTTTGTTTTTTTTTCTGGGAGGAGTTGTCTTTGGGTAAGAATCATAGTATAAACATTTTTTAGTTTCCTTCTTTCAAGACATTGAAAAGCAAGGGCGTATTTTTTTTCTCAATTTTTGTGGTTTGAATTACTTCTGCCATGTAGAAACATTTGCCTCAGCTGATGAGTTCTAGATTACACATTGACAAGAGATATTATGCAATTTCTGGGAGAGCTTTGAAAATTTCTGCAAGACTCCATCAGTCAGGTTTGCTACTGAGACATGAAAAGAGTGTACCGTGAAGGAGCAACCTATATCATATTAACCCTGCATATGAACCAGGGGAACTCTAACACCTAGAAGGTCCATATTACAAGAAAGTCAATCCATATAACCCTGGCAAGCCAGGGTTAATTCTTTCTTAACAGGGCCTTTCCTCTCATTTTGGTAGATACTTGAAGACAGTTAATGTAAGGAATTGACTCACCTACTTTTTACTGACCATGGCCACAAGTTCTCTGAACTTCCTGCTCGCCATCCAAAAGATTTCTCACTCTGCACAGCACCTGTGGGTGACAGTTGACCTGACTAGATGAGAATGATACCCAGCAAAGAGTCTAAACAATTGGAAAAACAGGTCTGCTCTCATGGGACACACAGGAGCTGAGAGTTCAGAGAGGGTTTTCCAATCTTCAGTCTGCTCAGACTTAAAGTTCACCATATCTGTGTAATGACAAAGCTCCCAAGTCCTGTAGAGGCCTTAAATCTGTGTTTCTTTCTTGGTGTGAGGCAGCAGTTTCTAACACATCTAAACATAATTTGAGTCAAGGTATGAATGCTAAAATTTCTAGCCCCTTTCCCTGTGCAGTTTTTTTTTTGTGTGTTTAGTGTGTGTCTCTTAAATTGTAGGCTTCAAGGTCACAAAAATTGTTGGAATTATAATACATTTACACACTGTGTTTAAAATTACATAGAACCTGGCAACACCCTTACTTAAACATACTTAATAGCATAGAAATTTTACATATGTAAGAAGAGAAAAATCTGAGTAGTATCATAATTCACTGTGGAAACTCTTAATTGCATGGATACAATAAGCCTTCCAGGCTAAAAAAAGTCATAGTAGTAGAGGTAGTAGTAGTAGTAGTAATGATAAAAATAATAGTATCCAGACCCTCCCATCCAAGCTTTTAAGGCTCATTTTGTAGTGCCCATTGTGCCTACCAGAATGATGACAGATATTGCAGAATATGTGTAAGAAAAAAAGAAGTTGACACTGCCAAAAAGACTGCCCAAAACATTAAAAAAGGTATAGTAAAATAGCTAATGAGTATAAGGTGGTTACTTGTTTATTGTTTACACAATAATCATAATATTTTGCAAACAGTCATCATTCATATTTTGAAAAGAAAGTAATTTCCATTATCCTATAGCTGATCCAGCAGAATTGTGAAGCATGAATGCAGCAGAAAACACATGCCAATATTTTTTTTTAATTCTATGATGATTAATCTTTGTTTTTCTGAATCCAGGGCATAAACTGGAGATTGGAAGTGTGTCCAGGTACAGCTGTGAAGGCTTCAGTGAGGTGACCTCTCCTACAAGAAAACAAAATGTGTCCTCTCAACTGTCTGAATAACAAATTAGTAGAAAGGGAAAGATGGTGAATTGCCATTTGAGGCAAGGTACTACTGTTAATTGATTACAATTTTTTAGGCAATAACAGAATCAAGGAAATTGCAATTAATAGACAAAGGGATGGATATAACATTTTTCCCACCTTATATTTAATTAATGATATTGCATATAACCCTTGGAAGACAATATCCTTTAAAATTCCTTGGGGTGAAAAGGGCAGATTCACTGAAAATTGCTTCCAATATAAATTCCAGTGATTACTCTTGGGTTGGTTTTTTTCAGTTTAAAGAGCATTGTAACAGTATTGAATGTGGCTTGACATAAATTTTGCAGAAATGTACCTTGATTAAAATTTCAGCAGAGTAAAAAAATGTTAAAAGTATGTGAAGTACTTATATAATAATAAAACAGCTTTCAAATGCTTGCACTCTACTTCTTAATGTCTTATGGGATTTAATAACTTTCTACATAACCTGAAAAGGAGAACAAAACTGGCATAACTGAAAATACTTGTATTTAATCATAATTTTATATTGAAACAAAGAAATAACATTCATGCTTCAAACAAGTTTGGTTTATACCTGAAATGGGCTGACTTTAGTAAGAACTAGAAAGTTAAAAACCAAAACAGTAAGCACAATGGTTTTTTTCTAATCTTTGCTTAATACATAAACACAAAGACATAAAAAGCAAACATTTTCTTGGTTGTCTTGGCACTGATGGTGGTATGTAAGGATATATGACTCACATATGTGATGCCTAATTGCCTTTCTCATTCATTGCCTAAGATAGTGAATAAGGAATTGCAGAGCTGCAGCAGTTTTCTGATTTTTTTCAGATTCCTAATTGTTGAAAAATAGAGAAAATAGGTTTTCTCATTATTTATTTTTCTAACTTTTTTTTTAAACAATGCAAGTAGGCTTCCCACCAGACCATTTGCTCTCTACTAGGCAAAGGAAGAATGTGGAAAAAACATCCAAATTGAACCCATCAGAATGAAGCTTTTCTCAATTGTGAATGAGGGCTAAATTTCACTAAAGTGGCAAAAAACTCGTAGGCTGAGGTGAAAAGAAAAAGAACACAAACTCTGTACTCTTTCATGAAAAGTAAGAAATTTCAAAACAGATCTTGTTTAGTAATTGCTGCAAATTTTATCAATGTAGAATTAAAAAAATACTAAAATTGAAATATTTCCTTTATGTTAGCTGCATCCCTTCAAAGGAAAAAGAGTGCTTTCATTTTTTAGATAAGATATCAGTAACAATATAAATCCAGGGCCAGTACTTCTAGGTACCAAAACTTGAGGAAGTGCCAAGCAAAGGTTTTACTGTGAAAAAAACTCCACATATAACCCTGAGTCTTGCCAACATCAGAGCCAGGACTACTTTAAATGTATTCCATTAATTTCTGAGCAACCAATATTCAGATTTTTCATTTTATTTTTTTCTGACCAGTTTCCCTGGGTGTTATCTTTTGGACCTATTGTGTCTGCTTTCATGAGGAAGCAGAAATTTTCTGGCATGAAAGATCTGGCAAATGCACAGATGTAGTGACAAGCATAGCTCATATCCTAAAGGTGCTTTCTGCCAACAGGAGGTATCTTATTCCAACATATTTAATCCTTTTAGCTTCAGTATAAAGAGATTCTTTGTTGTGAAAACATTAAAGTTTTCTGCAAATACCAGCACTTGAATAACCACTGAGCATCTCATTTCACTACTTTCTAGGGTCACTTAGATTAACACAACCATTTAAATCAAAAGAGAGTATGTCTGGATAGTTGCAGTAGTCTGTTAATGAAGATAGAGGAAATTCATTTCAACTGAACCTCCCAAAATTTGACATGCTTGCATAGAAAATGTTGTTATTTCAACCCCGATTATTCTTCTGTTTGAGAATCTTCAAATGTATATAGATTGTCATTTCTTTAAAAAAACAAGTGATTTTGACCTTTCAGATTTTTAATGGAAATTCATAAATTAGGTAAATATAGAGTTTATGTCTGACAATCAATAACCTTACTTTCCTTTTGAAAAATATTAGTTATGCCATAAATAAAATAGCTTTTTAAAATTATTTATTACTGATACTTTAAGCATTTCCTTTTGTCTCTTTCTTTTAGCTTTGTGAAATATACATGCATTTGCAAAACAATACTGAATAACTTTTTAATAATGTCATGGATTTTGTTGAAGCAAAGAGATCAAATGTGAAGGTTAACTCCATCCAAGGAAAAGCTGGTTTTCTTTGAAAACTAGAGATATTTTAAAAACCTATTTAGATGTGCAAGAAAAAAAAAAGAATTTCTATTTCAATTACTAAAAGCAGACATAAAAGCTAAATTTTAGCTATTAATCTGGAAATCAAAGTGTTTGCTTTTAACACCACAAGCATTTTGGCATTTTTACCATTATTCTCAGGTGAAGTCAGGAAATATTTTATCCTCCTGGGCAAACAGAAATCAATAAAAATTTAGCCAAAAGTGTGACTGAAATACAGTTTAGTCTGGGGAATGAAATTCAGAGCATGACTTTAGGCTTGTTATGATTTTAAACACAGATATTATTTGTATTCATGTCACAGCATTAAATTTATAAGTTCTTAAGCAATAATATAAATTTATTGTGCAAGATTATCCAACTTCGAGCAATAGGCCCATCTTGAATCCCTAAATTACTTAGTTCATAAAAAGCATATATGCCAGTTTTGATTCCTCACAAGTTCCTCTGTGCTTTCTGTTCTTTTTTCATTTCTTTCAATATAGAGAAAGAAAGCTATTTTCATTCTTTTCCAGTAGTCTGGCCCTGTGTAAAGAGGGGCAAGAGTTTGTCACAGATAGAATAAGTTGATAATTCTTAGACTATGTCTAAATAACCATAATTTTTTTTCAGATTTTACTCACATAGAGTCTACCCAGGAAATCCCAGTCTGAAATACCATTCTTGTGGCTCAAACAAATTATTTTCAATGTATAGTTTCTTTCTTTGTTGTGTTGTATTAATATCAATACTACCAGACATATGGAAGCAACATATTTTTGAGATGACAGCATCAACAGCATGTTTTGATCAAGGACAGAAAGAAAATCGCATAACCAATACTTCATATAAAATATTTCATACAATCAGTAAAAACAACCACCCTATGTAATGTGTTCAGAAAATCTAGGTTAGTACAGATTTGGACATGTCAAAATTTTGTTTAATGAATTATTTGAAAAGCTTGTATTTTATCTGAATATTTGGCAAAATTCCGGTAAAGAAAAGTACTTGGATTATTCAAAACTCTTGAAAACTCCTAAAATTATTTTCCATTCAGTTTGTATTTCGAATTAACATCTTGTCAGACTTTTCTGTAAATAAATATCTAGGAATGTATGCTATTGACTGCTGTACTGAAAGAGGCAAGAAATAATGCCTCCCTTAGAGACTTGGAAAGATATTCATGATCACAGAACCTAGACTTCATAGGAGACTTCCACCATCCCAATATCTGCTGGAAAGAGAAGAGGCCTGGATGCGAGCAGTTCAGGATATTGATAGAATGTTTTGGCATCAACCCCTTCATGCAGGTAAAATGCATGACTCAGGAGTTTCTTGCTGTGCTCAGGCAAGGGGGAGATGGCAGAGAATGCAAAGGTCACGGGGAGACAAGTGATTGTCAAGTGATTGAGACAAATAGTGGCTGATCAAACTGATTTCTGCCTGGCCTTGTGTACAGCTGGGGAAGTGTTGGATGCCTCAGCTCAAGTCAGGTGTTTGACAGTCTCCTGTGGTGTCCTTAGAGCAAAATTGGTAATATATGAACTGTATAAGTGGAAGGGGCTGAGGAAACTGGCTTCATCACTAGACTCAGTGTCCTGTGATCCACAATATGAAGTCTGGATGGTTATCAGGAGCATCCCTCAGGGATAAATAGAGGGGCCTATATAATTAAATGTCCTTAGCAGGACATAAGAAACGGAATTGAAGAGAGCAGCAGGAAGAGGGGTGGAGGGGCAGGGCATGAACTTACTATGAAGATAGTCAAATACTAAAAACCATTTTCAACAGAGACTGTGAAGTCTCCGTCATTGCAGATATTCAGGATTTTCCTGCACAAATAATGTCTGGGGTCTAACTCGCTTTGAGCAAAAGTGTGCATCTTCCTAGACCTCCCCAGATCCTGTCCATTTTACATAACTCAATGATGTTATAATTCTGTAAATAGATCCTTCTCCTTGAAGTGATTGAAAGAGTAAAAATAGATCCATATTACAACTCCACATCTCTTTCATCAAGCATTCCATTGCTATCTGGAATTTCAGTAATAATTTGCCACAGAGACAACCTCTGTGTCTGATTTAATCTCTAATTAAACAGTTTTTATAGATGCTAACATTATTGCATGTCTTTGTTGTATTCATACTTTATTACATCTTGCAGGGAATTTAGATGGGGATTTCTTTTGTTTATTCATTATTCTCTCTACTTTTTAAACTTATACCAAAATAAATTTTTTTTTATTCTTTTCACTCTTAAAGAAAGTAAAGTGACTTCCAAGAGAACAGTACAGTTTGTTAAATACCAAAAGAGTAGTTTAAATAATTTCATAGATCTGATTAGAAGTAACAACAACTAAGAAATTCAGGGGTAAAGCATCACTGTTAACTCATCCTTAAGACTCAGTACGAGGAAAACATGAAGGTAATTACTCCAGGTATTAGCATTTATATATATCAAATTTTGTAAATTTTCTTCAATGTGAAAGACTCTTCAAACAAAATATTTAAATATTTTATGCACAAGTTAAATGATGTGAATATTCTTTTTGAAGTTCAGAGGATGGCTTGTTCATATGAAATACAGCAGTCAAAGAAAAGAAACAATATATTGCACAGTAGAGCATAAATGCAAGCAACAGGCATAAATCAAGAAATACTAAATTTAATTACCAGGATAAATGTCTTTCTCTAGTATGTAGAGAAAATAAAAATTGGTTTGTATATGTTTCTTTCACCCACTCCTCCCTTTCTGTCAAATTTGTAAAGAGCATTTTGAAAGAAATCACTTGCAACTTTGATGGTGGTAGTAGTCGCCTTCCTCAGCCTGAAATTGCTCTTTCAACACAAAACATAATTTTTCTTTTACTCAATTTTTCATCTTTGGAATTCTTGACTTAATCACTATCTTTTCAAAAGAAAATATCATTTTGTTCCTGGGGTGTTAAGAAGGGTGAGAGATATTTTTTTTTCCTATTGAGAAAAGTAGATTTTTTTTAATCAAGGAATGATCATATCAAAGGTATGACCCACCTTTAATAAACCTGGATTGCATTTAATACCTTTTTACATGCATAGCAGGGACTTTTATTCTGCTTTTCTTTAAAGCTGTAGAGGTCATGTTAAACCCTAAGAAAGCTCAGTTGGTTACAGCATGGTGCCACCAACACCACGGTTCAATCGCTTTATGGGCCATTAAATCAGGAGTTGGACTCAATGATCATCATGGCTCTGTTCCAACTCAGACTATTCTTTGATTTGCTGTGATTAGTATCTCTACAACTGCTGAGATTTAATCCTCCAACCTCCTTTTTAATTACTTATAGAACATTAGAGAGTAGAGAGTACCCCTCCACTCCAACTATATTTATTGATTAGGCTTGGTACAGGACTGTTTTCATGAGTCAGTTCTTTTAGAAGTAGGATAGATAATACTTTATTTTCACTATTTGAGCATATTGATCTATTAGAGGTTTGTTTCCTTCCTTCTGTACATAGTTTTCTAAATCTTTCTTTCCATTAACCATTCTGCCTCTGTTCTCACATCAGCAGTATAATTTTAATGAAAAGGGTTTTTATCAATGTTACTAGTCTTAGATGCTCAACATGAAATTTTTCATTGTCCCTGAAAAATCCAGTTCCTACATCTCCAAAATTCCTGCAGCTTAGTTAAAGCCTAAACCATTAAATCCTGAAAATATCTGCAGTAAGTGCAGTCAAAACCAGATTGCCAGAAACAGTAACTGTCTTGTTTTCCTATTTTTCCACTAGTGAAAATAAAAAGGATTACCTGGTAATTTATTCATAGAAAAGAGAAGAAGGTGGGAAAAAATCTAAATGTATCTTGTCAAGGCTCTGTGATGAAATATCCCTGGTAAGAACAGTTTCTTCCTCAGATATATTGGCTGCCCAGTGAAGATCCAGTAGAGTACTGGCAGAAGAACAGCTACCAAGTAATTCTAAAAGGACTAAATACTCCTTACAGATGATGAAAACAAAAGAGCCTTTGAGTTTCTCTTCTGACAGACATGATACCCAAAAGCTAGGAAATTATATTAAAAAAACAATGAAATTATTTTCTGGGGTAAATTAATGTGTGGAAAAAAGATAGAAGAATCAAATCTGGATTTTAGAGTTTAGCCCAAATTAACAGGACAGGAAGTGTGTGCTGTACTGCTATGCTTGAGCTCTTTATCTCTTCAACCTTACTACAGCAGTACATTTGCAAATGCAGACAAAGGTGGGTGACAGTTTCTCAGACAAAAAGGTGTGAGGACTGTAAAATGCATCATGGTTAGTTTCTACTTCTCTCAGTCTCTATATTTGTTCATAGTAACTAAAAGGGGTTGGAAAACATGTATCTAAACCACAAGGTGCCAGCCCTGCTAGACATTCATATTTGGATTGATGGAGCCACTCATGACACACAGGCTTGTATTCAGAAACAGAATGGTTCTGAAGTAATATGAAATCCATGAAAATCACAGCCAAATAGGATAATAACACAATTTGATGGGTCTAATTAATGTTAAACTGCCCTAAGGTGCTGGGAATATCCTGTTCAACTGGTCATTTAGTATCACAGCCCTGGCTTCAGTACATGTTGCAGCAAAACATTAATTAAAAACATAAAGAAAGAAAAAAGTCCTCACTCATGAAATGCAGGCACCCACCCAGCTCTGGTGAAATGTCAGAAGCAGAAGCAGCTTCCAGTGAGCAGAGAGTTCCTGCCATTGATACTGCCTTCTGCATGGTGAATATCAATGAGGAAGGATTTCTGCTAAACAATGTTCTAAAAGTACTCA
Source organism: Molothrus aeneus (assembly GCF_037042795.1). Classification (NCBI taxonomy): domain Eukaryota; kingdom Metazoa; phylum Chordata; class Aves; order Passeriformes; family Icteridae; genus Molothrus; species Molothrus aeneus. Next base: position 138,246,195 of record NC_089646.1, on the reverse strand, counting down.
TCTTTCTGCTGCAAGCTGGGACTTCTGCTTTATTTATGGGCTTAATTGCTTGTGTGCATTTTGTGCTGCTAATCTCACTCTTCCAGAGAGACTGTGAAACAGTCAACTTTAACAACCTCCTTCTTCCAAGACACTATGACAACCTTCCCACCAGCACATAAGGAAGTCTCTTACAGAGCTTGGAAACCCTGTGCTCCAAGCAGGATAAGTATAGAGGTTTATGAGGTGTCTTCTGCATCTCCAAAGCCTCTGGATGTGCACGTATTTCTATGTAAATTAAGTATTCTAGCTTCTTGGCAATCCATCTATCTGAACTGCCTGAAAACTAAATTGTCTTCCCTTTCCCTTTCCCCTACTCCAGTTTGGCATGTGCATGTAATGATTATATTCCCAAGAAATTCTTCAACTTGTCTGTAAAACATGATAGTTACTGCATTTTAACAGGACATAACAACATTTCCATATTAAACAATCAATATAGATTATTACCATTATGTGCAGTAGATAGCAATAAAACCACCACCTGGTATTAGGCTTTTGCAAGCCCCTTGGCTTATTTTTCTTGTAAAAACATAATAAATGTACAGCAGGATCTGCTGTTACACAAAGAAAAGAAATTATTCACACTTATTTTGCACATTGTTTATGCTCATGCAATAACTGTGCTGCCTAAAAAGGATTGGAAATACAGCACTTCCTAAAGCTAAGGGGTCCCAGAGAGGATCCACTCCCTGGGGAAAAATAAAGAAGGATCTCTACCATTTCTCTCAATGTTACTTGGTTACTGCTGCTGCTATTGGTGACAGCAAACCCCAGAAAGGCTTAAGGGCTGTCTGAGAATCTCAATGCAGAACAGTTTACATGTGAACACTTTTCCTTCTCAGCACTCAGTCTCACTCAGCCTTGCTTTTAATACTTGTTCTTCTCTTCTTGCAAGAATTCACCATCTTTTCAAAACGTTTCACAAAATACTTCATTCTGCAGTTGAATTTGCTCTTTCAGGTACTCTTATACCTATAAAGACAAAATTTGGTCACATATTTAGGCTTTGGCAGCAGCTATTTTTTGCCAAAATACTATCCAAATATTTTCATTTCACATTTATTGTAAAATTTTTCTTAAAGTTTCAGCACAATTTCTACTCTTTTTGGAAGATCCCCTTAATTTACCCCTTGTTCACTTTTTCTTAATATCAGAATTTTAATGAAGTCATCGTGCTCATAGTGAGCATTACAATAAGAATAAACTCTATTAATCTCACTAGCTGAAAAAACACTTGAACAAAATTTCTGTTTCCTCAGAGTTTTTAGATAATCAAAATTATAAAGATTTATGGAAGGAGGCAGTGATAAAATTCAAATAAGGGAATTCGGACAGGAGCCTTATAAAACTTGTCTGTCAGGTTTTTCCACTTTCTTGGCAAACTTGTCTGCCAGACTGTTGTGTGTGATTTGAAGTACTGGGGCTTCTGTGATCTCTGCTGGGGGCAGACCACTAGACAGACTGCCTTGGAGTAAGGATGCTATTCCCTTTCATCAATGCATCAAAGCTTCTGTTTTGTTTTTTTCCCCCCCCAATGTGGAATGCAACTACATTTCAAAATTCTTTCCCAAACCACACTATCTTTTTTTACTCAGTTCTCTAAATATGGTTTGGCAAGCACCATGGACATTCAACAGATATCCCAAAATTAAGGAAATTTGTAATTTGAGGCTATATCTCTACAGTTCCTAAAATGCACACAGAATGTTTCCAGTGACAGATATCAGGCATCTGAAAAATTCCCTTCTGCTAAAAGAAGAATTACAAACAACATAAAAGAGCTTCACTGCTGCCTGAACAACAATAGCAGTCACACGCATGAAATATTGTTCAATGTATTCTGCTTTACAAACATGTGGACCTATTTACTTGTAGATATTTCAGAAGAGAGGTACCCCGTGTTGAGATACTGGAGAGCTTTATCCTTTTTTTTGGTCCATTTTGGTTGTCAGAATCTCTATTTTTTTCTGTACTATATTTGAATGCAAACCCAAATCCTATTCTCCCTTCACCATTAGTGTTACATTTATATTGAAACACTTCAATGCCTCAGAGTCAAGAATGCTGTAACATCAGAAGTGCCTCACCAACCAAATGCTCTGGAAATTCAGTTACTTTTCTTTCACAATCCTTGCTTGGATGATCAGACATGAATTGTTGATTTAATAAATCTTAAATAAAATTAGTGATTTCCTGGGAGATGAATTTTTCCCAGTACAAAGGAGATGATGAAGAAGATTCATGTGACTTTTGAGTTTAACGAAGGAATAAACAAAATAAATTTCAAAGTCTTAAATTGACTAATCTGACAGAGTTGGATTATTTTACCAAATAGTTTTGTAGAACACTTTCACGTTGCATTTACAGATTGATCTGTACTGTAAACATATCAACAAATTTGTATAGTGTACTCTGATGCAAGCAGCATTTTAGCCATTTTAAGCATCAGAGAGTAAGATAACAAATCCACAATAACTAAAGAGAAGCAGGAGTAATTCTCATGAAGCCACTGTCCATGAATATTAAATGGATACAAGATAAAATTACAGGGAAGAAATTTTCTTCCATTATTTTTTATTTGCAATTATTTGGCCTTATTCAGGAAGGAGCAGTTCCTCTTGCAATTAACTAACTTCATCTACACAGAATCATGTCCCAAGTCTTCTTGTGATACTGATGCTCTTTAGCTCATGTAGAATAGCATAACTGAAGCTAGCTTCCATATGGTGGTAGGATCATTGAATAGGAAATGAAAACTATTCTCATTATTGTGATTTCACAACTTTTGGTTAATACCTTCCATTAAAGCTGCACATCAACATTCTTCCCAATGGAGAACAACTATGACCAAGAATTCAGTTATCTGAGAGGATCCTTTTTAGATTTATTATACACAGTACAATCTCCCTACCAACTCCTTGTTATCTGACTCAGTGATTTTTTTTAACATGCTTTCTCTGACAAACCTAAATCGATTTGAACCCAGAGAAATTTCTTTTTAAATAATAATTTTTGAACAAGCTCTCCTCTCAGTAAGAGCTGTCCTTTCAAACTCATCCCGCTATTGAGGTATATGTGCAATTCCTATTGACTTTAAGAGCATTTGAAGAATGGGCTTAAGAACTTTACTAACTTTACTAACTTTACAGGCATGTGCATAAGTGCTTTCAGGTGGGTCTTTAGCAACCTTAGCATGTAACAAGAAATCACACAAAAGAAGCAAACATATTGAATTTGAAGGCATCGAATGCTGCAAATCTTTGGCATCTCATATGCCAGCATTACTCTTTTTTATTAGCATAGGTCACAGTTCCAAAATAATTATGAGATTATAACAGTATATTATAAGTGTATGTTTTTGGTATACACTTTATTATTCTGCCTATCAAGAAATTATAGCCATCATTTTACATGTTTATCAGCATAATGCCTATTTCTCCAACCATTATAGCCTTAGTTTTCTGAGAAACAAATGAGATGATGACATCTGCTATAAGCTGATAGGGCATGGCCTTTTTCAGAGTGGACTGTTGTATTTAGCATTTCTGGCAGCTTTCATGAAGTGAAGTATTATAGGTTTAAGAAACTCATTGCAAGCAGACTGTCTTGAAATTTTAGAATTAAATAATTAGTTATGCATAAGATACGACCAAGCTAGTACATGAGGATGTTTTTCTTTTATGACTAACTTTGAATGTTGCATTTTGATGATTAATAAAACTTTCATATATATGTAAAAAGAGGGAAAGAAAAGCAATGCAGTGAAAAATGTTTATTCTTGTTTCTAACATTAGCTGTCATCATTATTCTGAATATAATAGGATTGCATAGCTCCAAGTTATTATTAAAATGGTAACATTTATTACATGCAAAAAATGTAAAAATATTTGCTGTAAGAAATTCAGTTTAATGTAAAAAAATTATATTAATTTCTTCAGCAAGCAGTATAATTTCTGTGCATCTCCTTAAAGGAAAATAAACAATAATAGTCCACTAAGACGAATTGCCCTGCAGATCAGGAGCAATTCAATCATATTTTTTGATTAGCAGCAGTGTAAAGTTTTTACAAAGGAGAGATGAATCTGATCTTTACATGTTTTTCATTTATGCCATGACACAGTCTACCAGAGGCATATAAAGGACTCATGAAACCAGGAAGCAACCCAAAGCTATTTCTATGGAAACAAGCTCTGGCTGCAGGGAAAGCAGTAAATCAATCTCCTTCATGTTGTGTTTCAGACATGTTTGGATGTTTCCAAAACTTGGCTGCCAGGTTACCTAGCCAGCTAGTGTCTCAGGATTTAGTGCTGCTGACTGAATTCCTTGCGCACCTGTTGGACAATGCTAGTTTTGACTGAGAAAAGCAGGCAGGCATGATTTTTTTTCTTATTTTTAACTGCAGAAATAGTGTCTTTTGACCTGTGCTATGTTGTTACACGTTACATACCCTTTTCTTTTCTAAAAGACCAAACCCTCAAGTAAGAAAACAAATAAAGAAACAAAAAGCCCCAAACCTCTCACAACAACAACAACAAAGCTCCACTTGGGGTTAAATAGGGCTAATGTAATTAAAGTAAAGCTAAGCTTCCCTTGCACCACAGGCCTCAAAATGATGCCATCATCAAATTGCTGTTGGTGAGCATAGGCTGCAGAGGGCAATGTCCCTCAGCAAAGCACTGTGCTTCCCAAAGAGGAGTCAAGTCGACCTTTTAGGTGCTTTTTATTTTCTGAGTTGTCAGTGTTTTACAGTATGGAGAATCGGGTCTTAATCACAATAAGTAATTAAGGGAACACCAAATAAGTATTCTACATGTTGGATGAATAACACGCTTCCCAGAACATTTCAAAAAAAATTAAAAGTTCTTATTTCATGGTTTAACCAATAAAAAAACCCCTGAAATTCTGCTTTGGTTTTAACTGGATAGCAGGAAATTCAGGATATCCAAAAGAATGCAAAACCAGGTAGGGATGGAAATTCCCTTCTTCTTTGTAAAAGAAAAAAAAAGCTAACAAAACTCAGTTTTTCCATGAAAATATCAGCCAGCTATATTGGAGAGCAATGTTCCAGATTTAAGGAATATAAAGACTGCTTTTCTATTCAGTCTCTCTACAGATGAACAAGGTTGGAAGAGCTCCATGCAATATTGCCAACCACAAGCCTTCAGAAAACATGAAGCCAGTCTCCAAATTGCATGACCAGCTTTTAAACCAGAAAAATCTTCAAATAGGAATAAATAATGTACTTTCCTTATTGGTTAAGTTATTTGGGTCCAATACAGCCTCCTCAGAACAAGAAGTTTTTTGTTAAGAAATGAAAGCCAAACATGCCTACTCGACTGCAGGACTAGAAAGGAAGAGTTAAATGGAAATGAATGAAGTAAAAGAACAGGAAATGGGGATAGAATTGGATAACAAAGTTCAGTAAGAGAGAAAAGTGAAAGATGTAAAAGGGACTGCAGTTTGTATGCTGTGCAACATAGTGTTTTGCCTTTATTGCTTTAGGTCACAGAGATGGTAAAAATTTTTTAAAAGTCATTCTGGTCTACTAAAAACAACATGTGGAACACTGAGTGTTGAATTCTAATATACACAGTACAGCTCCATTTTATCATTCTCTGACTCGAAGACATATGAGCATAGATTGCCTATTTGGTGCACTAACACCAGAGTTTATTGGACAAGATACTGTCTGCCTCCATCTGGAGCTCACAACAGTTTCAGTTAAGTACATGATGTTATGACTAACAAGTTGGAGTTCTATAAATATCTAATATCTGCTGCAAAGTTATGGGTGACTACTCTAAGAAAAGCAAATGGAGTGAAAGAAAAAAGGCATCAGAAGTTTTCAAGATTTTTGATTAATGGCAGAAAGAAAACAGTCAAATGAAGAATAAAACATGAGAAACATCTTCAAGACATTTCATGTATAGTCAGGTATTCAGATATTCCAAAACCTCTGCCTAACTGTATTCTCAGATATTAATGCAGTATTCATATCCAAAATAACCAGGTTTTCTGGTATTTAGGATAACATAAATACACTGACTTAAAATTTCCCATCTCTTCCACCTACTCCTCCTCCCTCAATGCTTTTAACACACACTGAATATTATTTTTTCCATTGAGCTCTCTTCTCAACACTGTTCCCCTCTCTTCTCAGACATAAATGAGGTGCTGGGCAATGTTCTGACGTCAATGTGGTAATTGCCCCGGGGGGGGAAACAGGAGTTTAAAATAGAAATAGAGAGACATTCATATAGACACCTGTGGGTGCCAACAACACTGATAGACCCAGACTTCTGGGAACCTGTGGCAGACTTCAGATGCCACATTGCTCTCTGAGCCTTGTATGGCATTGTTCTCCCTGTGTCTTGGCAAAGATTGAGCTACAAAATTCAGGACTGGCCTTGGACTTGGAGCTGTTCCAAAGCTTATCAAAATGCATCAGTATGGCTGAGGTCTGTCTCTAACTACAATTGATTTTTTTCTTCAAAGCCTGCATCTTGCATATTATACATGAACTCTTGATTTCATTTTTTATAAGACCAAAACTATTTACATATCTCTGGGAAAATGAAAATCTAGTGCTTAATTTCTCCAACATCTCTAATAGAAAATCTTCTGAAAAAGGAGCAGTACTGCCACCAGCCACACAGATTATTGCAGTCTGTCAGATTTAAAAGAAACATAAAGGCATAACATCTAAAAAATAATTTCTAGAGATAGAAGGCAAAGGTCTAGATTTATTTCTCTTCCCCATTTGTTTTAATTTACAAGAAACATTAATTTAGACCATAAAAGGTGAAGAGTAGCTAGATAAAGAAATAAAAAATGGTTTGTGAGCAGATGCTAGAAAGTTTGGCTTGTTTAGTCTAACAAAATTATGTCTGAGTCGGGACGTACTGAGTCTTTCTGAGAGAATCACCATATTAATTATCAGATAATTAGCAATAAACAAATGGGGAAGAATTGGCAGTGAATATATTTACATTGAAAATTGGAAGATTTTTTAATCATCTTTCAACAGAAGTTCTGGCATGTCCTTTTAATAAAGAAAGGTTGTTGGGATTTTTTTAAGGCAGCTTTATAAATTTATGCCTGAATTTAAAAACAAAAAAAAGAAGGTAGTTCTTTGGACAAGAAAGAGAAAATAGATGTAACTCTTCATCAAAGAATGCTAAAGATCAAAAACCCTAAATGAGTTCAAGAGACCAGGAAGTATTACCAAGAGAAATCCACAGAATGTTTCTAAACTGATAAAAAACATGAAGCTGAAGAAGAAAAAGCACACCAGGGAAACATCATATATATTTACCCTGTTGTTACTTTTCTCTCATGGCCTGAAGGTGATTTACAAGGTAGGTGTATCAGTTTCTGAGAGAACTCTGTACCTAGCAGACTTTCTACATAAATCATACCTCTATTTTTAAGTTAATCCCAGTGGAGTTGAAGATGAAATTATATTCAAGTGATTCTGTACTCCAAGAAAGAAGTAGAGGGAGGACCAGAAGATCTGCTGCATTTTTTTGTGTGCAGCTCCACAATGTGTTGGTTCTTGGGTTCCTATTGTCTTTATCATCAGGCCAGTGTGTTCTGCTCATCTTTGTTCATCTCCAAAGAAACTTTTTTCCCCAAAATTCATAAAATATTTTTTCTTAAACAGCACCAGGCACTAGATGTCACTTGAGAGTACATCAGTCTTTAAAAACTAGAAACAGTGTCCACCTTAACCAGGAAGCAGGCAACCTGAAAAGATGCCTTAAATATTTTGTCGTCTTCCTCTTGCAAAGACTTTGGTATGGTGAAGAGACCAGTGATGTCCATGCTGGACCCAGCTGTTCCTTCCAACAGACCCAACTCAGGACACAGATGAGCCCATCAGCCAAGCTGGGCTTGCCTCTGCAGAAAGGTTCAAGAAAGGGCATAGCATGACTAGACAGTGATGAGTGAGGAAAAATGTATAAAAAATAGCTCTGTGAACAACAAGATCAGAAAAGGAGGAGATTCCCCTGTAGCCCTCAGAGGCCCCCATGTTGGATCATAAGGTCATGCCCTGAAGAAACTGCAGCCCACAGAGAGCCCACACAGGAGCAGGCTTCTGGCAGGAACTATGGCCCATGGAGGATCCTTGCTGGAGCAGAGGAAAAGTGAGAAAAAAGGAGAAATAGAGAGAAATTATGAATGGAACACCTATTCCTTCACCCTCCTCCCTATCCCTGCCTGGATGGTGTGGTGGTAAAGGAAATGGCAGTGAAGGAGTAAACTAGAGCCCAGACAAAAAAAAAAGAAATGGAGGAGGAGATGCTAGTCTTTTTTGTCTTTTTTTTCTTACTACATCGGTGTATTTTAATTGGCAGAAAGATAGTTTCATTTTCTTCAAGCTGAGTCTGCTTTGCCCACAATGTTAATTGGTAAATGATCTCTTTATCCTGACCCACAAGTTTTTCATCTTCTTTTATCTACTGACCTATTGAAAAGGGCAAGTGAGAGAGCAAATAGGAGTCCAGAAGCTAGCCAAGGTCAAACCAGCTCACCATTCAGGCCACTTCTTATCAAATACACTGAAAAATTTGCTTCCAAACAACTTGGAAGAAAATTTTGGGAAGCGGTGTTGATTATTAAATATCTTTGAAGAAAATGTTTCTCAAAAATTTTTAGTTTCTCATTTTTTCTTCTGTTTTAGCTATGGCAAACTCAAAAAGGAGGGGATTAAAAAACAAACAAACAAACAAACAAACAAACAAACAAAAACATATTTTTTCATGTAAACCCCCCTATTTTTAGGCCACTCCAGTTCTTGCAATTTAATTAATATTTTTAATGCTTCCATTGTTTTTTTTGCAGCCTTATGAGAAGCATTTATTTTCCATGTAGTATACAAAAAATCGAATTCTTGGAGTAAGTCTGGGCATCCCATGATAGTTAGAAAACACCATGTCAACACTATGGACAGAAATGTTTGGAGCAGAGCTTTTGACTTTTAGACCTCATATTGACCACCAGCTGCTGTCCTTGCTGACAGAGACACTACATTCTGCACTGTGCTTCCTGCACTGCAGGAATTTGCGTATCTGTCGAGATAACAAATGCAAGAAAAATATTTTGTAGCTGCTGCACAGAATCAGAGGTCTGGAAAGCAACAGTCTTAAGTACAATGGAAGATGAATGGACAGCAGTTAGCTTCCCTTGCAATTTCTCTCTTTGCCCTTGTAGTCAAAGTATTAGAAAGCGTCATCATAATCTTCCTTACCTGAAATGTGCTAAAGAAAGAGAAATCTTTATATCAGTTGTGGGACCTTGAATTAGCCACAGTTTTTTGTCATAGAAATTGCTGAAGACCTTTAAATATCTAATGATTGTGAGAGACTCTATAATGTTTAATTTTGGGGATGGATTAATATATAGGTGTTGTCAACACCTTGTTTCCCAGGAAACCTTTCAAAGCTAGTCATCCTCTCTCACAGTCTAGAATTTTTCTGTAATTTCCAAAATTTAAACAAACCACACTCAGCCTCCTCTGGGCTCTTAGATAAAGACATATTTTTCTGTCCTTTTGGAAGTCTGACTACCTTACTGATCAGAGGTTTCCATCTGCCCTCGTGCTGCAAGCTTGCTATCTTCCTCACTGCCAGCCTGCCTCATGCCAAATACCAGGAGATGCCTTATCCCAGCTCTCCCTGCCCAGTAACTGGAGATGCAGCAACCTCCCTTTCCTACTGGGGGAGTTTCCTCACAGTTTGGTGTTTTCTTCACTTCAGTAGCACCCAAAACAAACTGGCAGCCTTCATCTCTGCTGCCCACCAACATCTTCCTATGTTTGAATGTTCTGAATGTACGTTTCTGCAAACTGAACGAACAAAGCAGGAATACCATCCATCAGTCATAACATCACACCTTATTTGTTTTAAAATCCCAAACAGACACATCTTTCAAGACACTATTTCTTTGTACACTCTCACATAGACGTCTTCAGCGCTGAGTACAAAAGCATGAGTTGTTGGCACAACATGTCTAACTACAAAACTAATCCCACAGTATGCAGCTCAGGTTCCTCTTTCTAAATGCAGCTGTCTGGTGGCACTCAAACGCACATTGATTGTTAGAGTTAGTTCCATTTTGTAATACCAGGACTCCTGTGGGTGCTCTTCCTCCCATTCCACTTCCTTCTACCTCTAATTCTAACACCAGTTTTCCTCTTACTTTGCATGTCATGTTTCTCCACATCCTTGCAGAGCGTGTGTACAAGGGTAAGGGTGTGTGTAGTCTTATTACACAAGTGTGTGGACTCCTAGGAAAACAGCTACTATGCATGGCACAGTAAAATTATAGGCTGGTTCTTGTGACCATGGAGGAGTATGAAAAAATGTGCTTTCCAGAATTAAGTCTAGCTCTTTATTTGTCTGTATTTGCAGTGATTTTATGGAACATTATTGGTTAAGGCCAGTGAAACAGTTATCAGCAATTTATGATGAAAGAAAATCAGAGTTTTGAAAAATTAGAAGTAGGATTTCAAATTCCTTTGTTGTTTTATTTTTACTCAAACAGATTTTTTTTCTTTCTCAGAAGATTTGAAAACATATTTACAATTCGGCAATTCAAGAAAACACAATTCACTATTGTTTTATCTCAACTACCAGAAGAAAAAATAATGCCATCCCTTGTTACTTTTATGTTTTCACTCCTATGTTTTCCAAAGGAGTGAAATCCATTATAATGCTATTACAGTGAAATGGAGGAATGCACTCATCATCATAGAGAAGGAGTTGAATGTGTTAGACAGTACACATACAAGTACACAAAGGATTATTCTGTTATTTAAATATTGTAACTTTACAATACTATTATTTCAAAGAAGGATATAGCAGATTAACAGATTCAATATGATACAGCTTTGGTCAACATGCTAGAAAGTCATCTTATCAACAGCTGTATTGTCAGTAAGGATTTTTAGGTAGACATGACTAAAAAATAAATTCTTAAGGATACTTTTAAATAGGGCCGTTAGATTTATTTGTATTCATCTGATATAAATCTGATAGACCTTACATAAATGCCTGAACATAGCATTTATTAATCATATAAGGAAATGAGAGATTAATTATTATATTCAAAGGTATTCTCATTGCCAAAAGGAAACATACTCTGGTAGAAAAAGTTTCATATATATCCTAGAGCTGGTCAAGCTAAGATGCTGTTCCTGTGTGTGATTTGCTAGTATTTAAATGGATTATGGATGATGCTTTTCCTGGGGGAAAAAGAAGAAAAAAAATTAATGTTAATGAAGAAAAAAAACAAATGTTAAATCTGCTGACATTGTTGCTGAATAGCATGTTCAGGATAATGAAGAGTTCTTTTTTGAAATTTCAGTCTGTTATTGTGTATAAATTCAAATTTATTTTGAATAAGTACTTAAAGAACATATATCAAGATGGTTAGTACAATAAATATTGGTAAGCAGGATGGTGATTTGATTTATTATTTTTTAATTGGAAATGGATTAAGGAGTCATCTAAAAGGATAATACTTATTACAATGTATTTAGGAATTCCATGAAAAAACAATAATTTATCATTGTGTTTTTCTTTTAATTACTTTTCCAAATATTTCCTAAACCAATATGTTTGTACTGACCTTAAGAGACATTTGAATAAATTTCTTCCTTCTCAAGTCTCCCACTTGTAAATTAATGACACACTGCTACTTGTAGAATTCAAGCTATTTTCTTTTCCTTTTCCTTACTTAATAGAATATTAGTACCATGGCTGAAGCCGGAATTTTTCATACTCTATTATATATATATATATATATACTATAATCCTCAGTTGATTAGAGCCTGATGCCAATAACACCAAGGTTGAAGGTCCAATATGGGCCATTCACTTAAGTGCTGAACTTAATGATTCCTGTGGGTCCCTTACAACTCAAAATATTCTGTAAAATATGCTATAGACAAATTAATTTTATTACATCTGGGTGTTTTTTTAAGACTCCCTCAGAATACTTCACATGTACATTTTTTTATCACTCTTGGTCTTCTTGAGGGTTCAAACAGTGTGTTATTATTATGCAAAACTTATATTTATTTTTAGCCTATTTAAGTATCTTTTGTTTGAAAGAGGCAGAACTTTCTATATGCATGCTTAATACATGATATAATCAGTTTTATTTTCTCCAGTCTTATTTGGTTCATTACAAGTAGATGATTCCTTATTTTTCCTGCCAGTTACCAAGATCAATACCTCCTTTCATGACCTCATGAAAACATTTTCTATTTTCAAAACCATTCATAAAAGACCTTCACATGATAGCCTTTCACACCAGTTGGTCTCAGTCAAAATACTCACAGTTAGAAGAAGATGACAGATTTCGTCCTATTGCACAGCAGATGATTTGTTTAGCTATTTACTTGCAATGAAAAATCATCACCTACTGTTGTGAAATAGACATTAGATTATGGGCTAATAAAACGTAGTTATGGGATAATAAACATTCACTTTCTCCCTGTTATAATGTCTTGGAAACCTTTGGCAAAATAATTGGGAAAAGAGATACAATAATTTTGTTAAGATTAGCTTTCAAGCAAAAAACACCAAAAGGTTACCCACATTCCAAAAATCACTTCTAAAAGTAAAACAATATGTAGACTTACACACCCACATTCTAAGGCATGAGCTGAAAAATTATATATATATATATATATATTTATAATATAAGGAGTAGAAAATATACAAATTATTCCAAAGACAAACACAGTACTGAGGATCTGTTATAAGAAAATTGTATTTTTTCCTTCATTTTGATTGGTCCAGAGACCAGGGCAAGAAATACACTGTTTCCAGGAGTTTCATCCACTCTTATTGTCATGAAAAGTTGACAGCAAAAAAGACCACCTGTATTTTTGCTGACTTATACTTTTTCTGGATAATAAATGTCAATGTAAAACATCTGGGATCCATACTAAAAGCCTTACAACACTATTTTTGCTTCACAAACTCAGAAGTTTACTACCTTTCCTGAGGCGAACAATAATTTGAGCAAGAAAAGATTTAGTGTTAGATCAAAGCTGAAGTACTCTTTGACACTAATATTTCTTTTCAAAGGTCTGCATCTGATCTGTGTCCATGGATCAAGCCATCTCATGAAAACTATTTTCCTGATAAAAATGAAAATAAAAGGATGACTGATGAATGAGACAATCATTCAGAGAAGATGGGGTCTAGATAGTGAGATCCACTCACACAAAACTAGACACTTTAGAAGAAATCAAGAAATCTATTTCTGTTTTTCAGACTTTGTAAATAATTTTATTTATCCATATCATAACATCATTAAAGGAGTTTTTTTGGGCCTCTTTACATAAACAGGGCAATCAGCAAATTAATTTATTTAGATTGTAGCCTAAATTTTGAAGGGTGAAATTACTAAACAAGTGCAACAGGCAGATGGACCAATAGGAAAATATTTGACTGCATCTGTGGTGCCACTAATTGTGCCATCCCAAGAAATGCTTGTGTCAACCTCTGACAGCAACTTTCAAACTTTACTGTGCTCTGGGGTTTTTGGGTTTTAAGGAAAGATTGTCTAAGCCTCAAGTTCAAAAATGAGCAACCTATTTCCTAAACTGCTTAATTTTCATTGATTAATTGTTGGAGCAAATCACATAAGCACATTCTAAAATGGCACAGTCACACATGGTGCATTTTGCATACAATTTGAACCAGCTGGTGTATGATTTTTCCATTAAAATGGCAGTGGATTTAAAAATCTGCTTCTCTTTCCATCTAAAGAAATAAACTTTAAAAGCTAAAAAGACCACTATGCCCAGTCCTGAAGGAAGATGTGTCAGATCAGTGAAATTATACTGTAACTTTATGTGGTAGAATTGCTGAGCAGCAGAATCAGTAAAATGTCAAGAAGATTATTATAAATTTTTGAAAATGTACGGAATTAATGTGTCAGAGTGCACCTGTCCTTCCATCTGAGAAATTCAAGGTGCAGTCTGGGTTTTAATTTTCCTCTACATGTAGGTAGGATGTGTTGCCCTGAGGTACAAAATTCTGAAACAAAACTGTACTCTCTTTACCGTTTTAAGAATTTGGGTCCATCTCTGAACAACAAGTTTGTCAGATAACCTTCCAAATTCAGAATTGGAAATAGAATTTATGATCTTCAGCCTCAGGAGTGCAGAGTTCTACCTGCTAAGCCAAAGCAGTAACTTAGAAAGTAAAAAAATGCTTTTTCAGTGACTGAAACATGTAGCATTATTCAGAAACAAATCACAGCCTAACACAAAGAATAGAGAGATAAAAGAAAATGTCTAACTCCAGGTAATTGCATTAAAATACCAGCTCTCTCTGAACCTTATTCTACTGGAACATAGTAGACCCTTTTTGCTGCCCTGGTCCTCAGACTGTGATTTTGTGCAGTCAGAAGGCAATGCAGGGATGTATTTTAGCAATACTCAAATGACCAACTTTCATGGAAAACAAGGATATGAGAGAAAGTGTTTGTGACAAAAGCTAAATTGAGTTGTTCTTTGGTTGGAAAAAACAGAATACAATTCTTCACTTCTCTGAGGCTGTCTTAGCTGGGGAATGGAAACAATATGTAAACTACGTCAAACTTTGTTTTGATTTTTTTTTTAGAAAAGCCTGTCATAATCCCTATGTGGACCGTGTACAAGGCTTATAAGCAACCAAAATAGGGACAAACAAAGGCTGTGCAGTCATCTGGCACTTTTTGTCTTCTACTAGTCAGAGGAAGTGCCTTACAGCCAAACACATTTGGGTCCCAAATGAACATTTTCAGTTTTTCAGGGAATAGCAGTTCAAGATTTTGTTTTACTTCTGGGATAAACTGGAAGAAAAGATTTATTTCTTTTTTTGTGCCTTCCTTGGCCTTCAATCCTTCTTCATGCGTGCACCTTTTTATTTTTTTCTCTGAAAAGTTGTTCTTCAAAAGCTGCAAAGATCATGCACTTCAAAGCAGCTGGGAGATCCAGCTGATGCAGGGCACAGCCATCTGCTTAGACAGACTGCACCACGATTCACAGATGGATTCATGAGACCTAGGTTTAATCCTCACCTTTCTAAAGAAGTTCTGGCAACATATTGCTGTGTGCCTCAGTTTCCACAGCTATCAAATGAAAATAATTAGTGTTTACTGTATAGGTGCATAATGTAAATGAATTAGAGTGTGAAAGCCATGATATTGCCAGATATCTAAAGTGAAGTTTTGTACAGTGATGTGAACATAGAACTACTTTTTTATACACTGTAATGTCCAATACTAGGTCAAGATGGTGCTAACAAAATTGTTTCTGCATTCTTGGACATGAAGGTACAATTAAGAACAGAAGCAATAAAAATGCACTGAAGTGGAACAAAAAGCTCTGTGTTAAAAAACGAGCCAAACATTTTTACTTGTATCCAAAGCATCTTTTAAAAATAAACATAAAATTGAAATCTAAGACATGATTTTACTGTAAAATCACGCTAATCACTAGCAATCTGGAGCAAAAGTTGGGGAATAAATTAATTTGTCAACCAGGTGGCCTTTAGTGTGTTTTCCTGAGGCCAAGGATGCATATGGCTTGGAGAAATCCATTTTGCCTGTAAGCCAGCTTTCTGAAGCAGAACTGAAGTCCAAGTAACAACAAGGTCATCAAAGGTTATTTGCCACTCTTTCCTAATGAGCTGTTCAGACTGTTCAGCATTCATATGTGGTGTAAGTACTGATGCAGGCCTCCCAGTCACAGTTTGATATAAATGATAATCTCACCTGAGCTGAAATGCCTTGGCCATCTGTACACCTTTTTCATGGTCAATCCCACCTCCTTGGAATGA
This sequence comes from Molothrus aeneus, assembly GCF_037042795.1. Taxonomy (NCBI): domain Eukaryota; kingdom Metazoa; phylum Chordata; class Aves; order Passeriformes; family Icteridae; genus Molothrus; species Molothrus aeneus. The sequence continues at coordinate 138,230,308 of NC_089646.1, read as the reverse complement.
GCACAACTGGCACAAGCTTATACATCTCTTCACCAACTACATCTTTCCAGGGGAGCAATATTGGTACTCCACAACTCATCATTGTACATAGCAGCTTTTTCCAACTCTACCTTCAAGCTGAAATCCATCCTCTAAAGTACACAACATAGCTATAATGAAAGCATCTTTTAAAATCTCAGTGTTTGTTCTAAAGCAATCAAGCAAATTATTGACAAAAAATCAAAATTATACTTTTGTATACACAGATGAGCATATTCCTGATAACTGGCATGTGTTGTTATGTTTTGTTTTTGTTATGTGTAACTGTACTTCAGATTGGAAAGTTGCCAATTAAATTTAAGAAATGCCAAAATTTAAGATGCTCAAACAACTTCAGTTCTCTTCCTGGTATATTATGAAATAGTTAACTACATAATTGTGTGCTTGGGTTTTTTTTTCCATTAGCTCTTTATCTCTACTCAGAATAAGCTGAAATTTTTTTATCTTCTTCTGTCTATTGTGACTCCAGGCATTATTTCATTTCACTGTCCCCTCAATATATGAAGGCATATTAAGATTAAATGAAAGGTGATAACCCTTCTATTGCCAAGGTACTGTATGATAAATACTCTGTTTTTTTCAAAGTAATTCAAATTCTATGTAACTCTTTTTTTAATAGATTCTCTATGAACTTACATACAGAATGTTCAGTACTTCTTCAAATAATAGCACAAGTACTTCAAGTTGAAATAACTAGCAGTGAAGAGCTAGATTCACAAAAGATTAAGGTGCACTCACAACTATCACTTAAAGCAACCAGCACAAATCACTGCTCAGCTGCTGCTTAGTTTTGTTGTACCCACATCGAAGCATGTATGAGTCAAATTGTTGAAAGAGCTGTAACCTGATATTTCTCATTGGCCAAGTGGTGTAAACTGAGCAAAACATGCAGTGTTGTATTAATGAACATTTCCAGATTTACCAGTGAACAACCAGGAACTTTTTTAAAAAAAGCAGTAACCTCCTTCTGTGCATGCAGTTTTCTCCTCGATGAAAGTATATTTTCCATTCCACTTTAAACTTACAGACAGTGCCCAGTCTGTGGCAGACTGAACCTGTCAGGGAGAATTCTTTCTAAAACTAAGGAAATTGATTTAGTGTCATTTACTTAGGATCAAAGTGATGTGAAGCCTAAGAATGTTTGTGAATACTCAGAAAGCAGTAGGAACAGGAGAATGGGTGGGCAGGATGAGATGTGGTCACAGAAAAATTGATTTATGTGCAGTTTTTTATTTACTGTTCATGAATATTTAGGGCTGTTATCTGATTAAGCAATACATTAACTTTTGAAATATTTCTTGATCATTCTTCCACTATTACTTCTACAGTTAAACAAATTAATAAACATATTACCCTACTTGCCACAGCAGTCATGAACCAAACAACAGTGACATCCTGAAAAAAAAATTATTGACTGCTTATTGGAGAAAATACACAGATGTAAATGAAAGTAAACACTTATTTATATGCAGCAGATTCTGTTGAAGATAGAAAGTTTATGGAACTATAATTTTATTAAACTCTACTTTTATGAAAATTAAAATTGGCAACAAGAATATCTTTGAGGACCAGGGGAGTCTGATTCTCCAGCATGATCCTTTGTACTTGGTCAATGAGTAACTGCTACAATTGCATGTAATGCATGTACATAATGCATGTAACATGGAGCCAGGCCAGGTTGGTTTAGTTAGATTAGCCAAACCCCAAAGTGTCTTTCTCTTGGAGTAAATACCATAAATAAACTTGCCAGCTAGCTGCAAAAGGATGAGTACCTCAAAGCCCTGAGTCAGGCCCCTAACCAACCTCCAGGGCCAGATTTGGCTGCCCAAAACAGCTCCATGGAAGCCACACTGCTGAACAGGATGTTCTCAAGCAGTGAGAACAGTGAATTAGGCATCTACCTCTGGCTGTAGGAAGACAACCCCTTCCATTTCCAATTCACAGCTACATAAACTCACTGAGCCATACACACGCATCCTGTAAAATACACCAACAGCTTCTGAAGGTGTTCCTTTTATATTCAGCAGCTTGTGGCTGGCATATGGGATGAAATCTTTATACCTCACCATCCTTTGGTACATACTCCAGTGGGCAGCTGTAGACTATTGCTTGGTATAACTCAATTACTTCTGTCCTCTCTGCTCAGTCAATTCAATTGCACATTTAGTTGAAAACTCAGCATGCTAAAGAGGAAGAAGAAGAGAGTGCCCAGGAGCAGAGGCATCCACTATTAGCTCACATCATGTTTTAATAAACTAACCATTGTGCTCACAGCACATTTCCCACAAGCAAACAGTGAAAAAAACAAGTTCAAGTCTGTAAATCTATAGATCTGAAATACAAACAAGGTACCTAAAGGGCAATATAGTCTGAGTGGGCAATTCTTGGAACATCCACAAGGAGACATTTAAGTGTCTAGATAAATATCAAAAAGCTTTTATTCTTAAAAAAAAATGGAAGGAGCTGCAAGGTTAGGCAGTAAGAAACTGAACGGGATCTTGGACTTTGATGCTAATTTAAGTGCCAAAGTATTTTTGTGAGGCCAACTCAGAGCATTCAGCTATGCTGAGTTTACACTTGTCACAGCTGAGAGGAAAAGGTAGCTTCCAAACCAGCTTTATACCTCTCTTATTCCTGGGAGCAGTAATGTGCCAAACCACCCACTGGCACAAATAAATCAAAAAATCAAAAGCTAGCAGGTGGAATTATGGGTAAGTGACATGCAAATAAGGCTGATCAGAACTGTCTTTTCTTCTTTCCTCCAGAAAGAAAACAGACTATTCTTTCCTCAAGGCTTTCTGGCTAAGAATCATACAAAAGATAGTCAAGTGTCTATAATCGTTTACTATTAACTGGGCTAGACTGTGCAAAACTTGCTTCTGTGGATGAATGCCTATTCACAGTAGTCATTGAGTTTTTTGTTAGGTTGTTTTGTGGTTGGGATTGGGGTTTTTTTCTCCTATTGAAACTGGTAGCTTGCTTTCCTTGATAAGTTTTTATTAATATGAATAAAGACTGTGCAATCAAGCCAAATCCATATTTCAGCTACACAAAAATACAGGCTTGTAATTTTCTCTTGTTCATGCCTTTTATGCTGGGAATGAGCTTGATCTTATTCCAGCCTCCAAACATAATCTAAGAGTTCACAGAAGAAACCAGTCTCAAAAATGTCAGGCACAATATAAATGTGTGAAAGCATTTTCACCCAAAGCCATTCCTTCAGGTCCAAATCTCATGCAATCTGCATCTTCCAGTTAAAAATTTGACCCAAAAGCAATACCTAAATATTCTAGAACAGTTTATTCTGGATTTTAGGTGTATTTGTTGAGAAGCTGGTAACATAGAAAAGATTTCTTAGGGTGCCCAGATTTTTAAGGTATTTGACTGTTTACTTATGAAAGGATGCATGGTGGATAAAATATCATTATTTATCTCAAAATAAGTTGTTTTTCCAGGTGAACTCTCAAATAGTGCTGAATAAATAATTTTTTTTTTTAACTAAATCAACTATAGGCAAATTGAGAACTAGAAACCCTTAATTCTGACAGAGAAACCCTATCAGGCTATGCTTTCTTCTCTTTTGACTAAGGCATCTAACCTTGCCTGCAGACGTTCATGTCTACTCCAATAGTATTACCAAATACTGGAGTTATGCAGCAGGCAAATCAAAGATGTTTTTTTCTTTATTTACCCAAGGGATCATATTGCATCCTCTTTGAAAAATAAAGCATTTTGTGGAGAAATATCTCAGCTTTCTAGATGGTAAAGGATTTAATTTCTCTTGTTGACTCACTTTAGTTTACTATCTAGTAAACAGTTCCAATGACTTCTATAGTCATCTCCTTATATTTGGTGTTCATTTTATTCAAATATAAACTGTTCCCCTCCATCATACAGAAACGCTTTACCACTGCACTCTATGTTTCTAGACATTATGATGATAAAGGACTGAAAGGATAAATTTCTTGCAAAAAATCAAGCTGACTAAAAAATCTTTTTTTCATCTTCCACAGAGCAAATAACTTTCTTTCTCTACTCATCACGGATAGAAGATAGCTGAGTTGGAATAGTAGTTATAAGAATTAGCTTCTTTTCCTGCCTGGATTTGCAGGTTTTTGTCAGTGGTTTTAGTTGGTTCATTGGTTGGGGTTTTTTTGTTTTTTTGGTTTGTTTTTTTTTTTAATGTGTCTGCCTAGGTGTGTTATTACCTGGGTGTGCACTATTGACTGAATCACCTGACAGATAGTTGAATTACCAGAAAGAGTCAACTGAGAGTTATCAGGACACTTAGGTTGGTACTATATTAATCGTTATCAAGCTATGAAGTCTTATAGCAGAGGTACAGCCTCTTTGGCTTTCTTGTCCTGCTCTCTTTCTTTTGCAAGAGAGTTTAAGATCATGATGGCATCCTTGAATACAGCAGTAAAATACTGGAAAATATCCAAATTATACAATAGCTCTAGCTAAGCAAAAGAACAAAGTTTTCTGAAGCAAGGAGTGAACTTCTTCAGGCAGAACGAAGCACTTTGTTCCTTGCTTGACTGGAACTGTCATTTTCTGGTCACACCAGTATTTCCAAAATTCTCAGAGCTGGCACACACCAGCAAAAAGAAAAATCAGAATAGATAAAAACTGCCACAATTCTAGAGTTTGGGTAAAAATTAGAAAGAGGAGTTTGTTTTTCTATTTCCTTTTGAAGCAGACCAGTCACATGGAAGGCTATTTTTCTCTCTGCTTTTCATAGGCCACTAGACTTGTATTTAACAAATAGTTAGTTTATTACCAAACCAAAATAGATTTCTTTTTCAAAGGGTGCATTTTCTTTAGGGAGACTTGCATTAGAAAAGTGGGTTGATTTAAATTATGATGCAAAGTCATTACTGGGGTATTTCCTTTGAATCTAAAATATATGAAATTTGAGCACATACATCTTGAAATTCAGTGCATTACTCACAAATTTTCTTGTGCACTTTAGTGCATTCTAAATGTCAAGTCATTTTTTGTTGCTTTGAAATGTATGGGCTATTTTTGAGAAATACCAGAGTTTTATAGTAGCTTGTCAACAGTAATTGCCAAAAATTGGGAAACAATACTAATGTGCCTCCAATTCCTCTTTAGCAACAAAATAAACAAAAATAGCAAGACCAACTCAGTAGATGAAAAACTAGAAAACCTTCTGAAAACAATGGGAGGCAGCAGGATTCCAGAATACAGCTGGTTTCAGCCAAGAATATCATTTCCATTTTTTGCAGAAAGGAATCTGGTAAAAGCTCAGAGCACAATGAAACAAACTGGGAAATGGTGCAACAGACCTCCCATGTGGATCACAGTGCATAGCCCAACAACAGTTATCACATACAGAACAACCACATGAAAGGGAAAAATTGCATCCACCAAGTGACATCCTGCCCATGATGAATTTGATCACCTGTAAAACAAGCTATCATCCTTTTTAATTTTAAAGAAAATAAAAAAAGAAGGAATTCAAACATATGAGCATCTTGAGCATTTCATTTAGAAACATTTCTCTTATGACCAGCAGTTTCTAGATTTTTTCTACTACACATATTTAACAAGTTTTGATGATATTCCCTGTATGTGTTCCCTGCATTAGCACTCTAGGACAAGCTCTGGCTTCTTATTTCATAAATTTTTAATATATACATCAATGACAGGCTGTTATGGGCCATTCAACACAGAGTGCTTGACTTTAGTTAAAAAAATTATGTTCTACTACTCTATGTGAGAAGGTAGAAGAATAAAATACTTGCATCTCACTACTGAGATCAAGGTTCAAGGCTGGATGACCTTCATAAAATGGAGTTAACTCAGCCCCTTCATCTGCCATGCCAAGGAATATATCACCATGCAGAACCAACAAGACAACTTAAATTGAAACAAGGCATGAACCTATGAAGAAATGAATAATGAACTAGTTCTCAACACTTTCTGGTGCTCTTGCTTTCAGGTAGAAGATGAGGTCAGTGTTAGGTCAGTGCTCTATACTTCATCTATCACAGCTTTGGATGTATTTAACTGGTATCAGTTTAGCAATCTTTATAGGTAGAAATATTCACAAAACACAATTAAAAGTAATGACATCCTCTTGAAAACATATTTACAGAGTGCAAAACACCAGAACAGCTCTGACAAGGCATTTATCAGGTAAATAACATGTGTTTTATTAATAAATATTTACCTATTATACTGGAAGAGTTATTTAAGACTGCCTTTTCAGTCCCTTGTGCATGATAGGCTTTTAAAAATAGGAGCTGAAGATATGTTGACCTGAAGGACCGGGCAACATTCAGAAGTCATTTTATGTCTTCCTATAATATTTTCTAGCAGAATGATAATTATTAAAATGTCAAGTTTATACTGTTGTAACAATGAGGGAAACATAAAGGAGATGGAATAAGGTAAGATTAATCTGCTATGCTAGATGTCACCCAGTCTTTATCTAAGTGAGGATGCTCTAGGCTGGAACAACTTCCTACAAGCACTGTACATGTTCATACAGGACTCCAGAATACCCCACAGATTTTTATGTGGTGTAGGATGAGAATTGTTTGGGCACACTACCTAACTCACAAGTAGCAGCCACTCCCTGGCAGGACCACACATATTTACCACATGACATTATCCCATAGCCAGGACTAAAATATGCCTCATAAATGAATAAAAGTTTTGCCTATGAGTTATGGGACAAGTGAAGGACAATATGGGTCATGCGTTTAATATTGTGTGCTAATTTACTCAAACTTCTACTACAGGGTTTAGGGGCCAAATGGAGCACAATGTCATGCTGATGTTTCTGGACCATTTACATTTTTTTTCTTTTTTTTTCTTTTTTTTCTTTTTTTTTTTTTTTTTTTTTTTGGTGGAGAGACAAGAATATTTTGGTGAGTTCCTAGAAGTTCTTAAGTTCTTTATTTATCTATCCAACTGGGCATTAAAGCATAAATATATTTGCCATGGAGGGATGTTACAGATGTGTTTGGGAATCCAGGCATGTACCAGTACAAGGATGTATGGCACAGCACACTGCAAGTTAGAATATTCAGAGTATATCTGATCAAGGGCAGGAGGCATGGGAGATGACCCCTTTTCCCATGTCAGTGGGTCAAGGGACACAATACACTTTGTTCACTTCATTCCTCTTGATTTCTGATTTTGTGACTGCTTACAACAGAAAACTTGTTCTCTGCCCTACAGTCTTCAGACAAGTTCTCAGATAACAGGAATCCCTATAGTTCAGCACTCTGTTACTAGAGAGATGTCACAAAAATCTCCCCATGCAAACTCTGAAAGTCACAGAGGAATGAAGCCGAACTTCACTAACCTATAAAGTAAAAGCTCCACAATAGTTAGGCAACATCAAGAGAAGTACTTTTTCAGAATTCAAGCAGTTTATAAAGATGGAAAATTATAGGCTAGGCTGTAGAAAGGAACTCAAAATAGAAAAGAAGTGCATCCAAACACTCCTTAGGTTTGCAATTAACTTTCTACAAAGTATTAAAGTATTACAAAGGATCACAGTCCTTGCATTAGACTTTTCCAAATATCTTAGATGCAGATCTTTTCTGTACTCAGCTCTGGAGATGAAGAAAATAATCTTCTCTTTAAGACCCATCACCAACACAGCATTTTAATGAAGGAATGAGACAAAATGAGGCTGTGAATCTTTCCAGAGAACCATCTTTATACTGTTAGTTCATCCTCTTCTGTAATAACTTTGGCTTTAAAAACACATCGATTTCCAAAAACAGCCATTTGCAAGTTGAAATAACCATGCAAAGAAGTGGGAAAGATGTTTGTGGCAGTGGAAGCAGTGTGACTCTGCCTGGGGCTCTGTGTGTTACACTTGTCACAACCTCTGCCTTGTAACAGCAATACTGGAGAGAGAGTTCTCAGTGCGAGAAGATGCATCTTGAAATTAAGCTGGCTGAAGTCAGGACAGTCTGTGATAGAGATCTTGAGCTATTGGAAGAAAACCATAGGACAAGAAGGTAAAAAGAACTTTCAGAATAACTGTTTTGTCTTAGGGCTGCTAAGATTGTTTTTTGGTTTTTTACTATGGACTCACTCACCAGTATCTTAGGGCTGTGTTTCTTCTGCCAAGACTCTAACGGGTGGCAGTGATTCACAGCAAGGGCTCAGTGCCTCCTGCCTGGTGCCACAGACAGAAGCAGAACTGAGGAGAATATGATGCCCTTCCCATTGCCTGTGAGGGGCTCCATGAATGGTGTGAAGCCTTGTCATTTCTCTTTTCTTATTCAGATAGTTAAACTGCATGGTTCCCAGTGAAACATAAAACTGGGTGCAGTTTTCAAGGTATTTCATGTCTGGGAAATTTATAAACAGGCATTAGAGACCGGTGCTGACTGTAAAATCTTGGATTTTACTCCATTTGTTCCATCAATCCTTTAATTGCATCCTTGCAGGAGTTACACAGAATTCAGGAGGACTTTATACTACCCCAGGCAGGAATGGAAACAGCAAGAGGAGAGAAAAAAATGAAAGAAAGAAAAAAGGATGGGACCAAGGAAAAACAGATTCCAGCCTGTGCCAGAGAGTCACATCTGTCAGGTCATGAGGGCCTGACCCTGAGCACCACATGAGCACAGGTACTGAGGAGCACAGGTCTGATAGCTGGGGCCACTTTGGTACCCTGGGTGCTATAAATCTGTCAGCAAAGGCACATTCAGTGCTGTGAATGGAAATCAGGCCAGAGGAATGGGTTCCCTTTCCAGAGGCCCATGGCCAGTGAGGCTACCTAGGTGGTCTGCAGAGCATCCCAGCATTGCCAGCATATAAGTCAATGGTTTAAAACATTCTGATTTCTTTAAGCTCTCACTTCCAAACCACAGGGCCTAAGAGGGCATTTTTTTTTCCCTAGCAACCAATTTATTAAGAAAAAATAAGCTTATAGTGAGATTGAAGAGTTACATTTATTCTTCCCTCCAAAACACCTGGAGTTACTTACTTCAGAACTTTCATGCTTCAGAAGGCAAACCAAGCCAAACATTTAGACGAGACCAAACTTGGAAAATTTTGCCCCCAAAGAAGGATTGTTCTGAATTAATTTGCACATAAAACTAGTAGATTCTAATGAAAGCCTCAAAATAACCTATAATTATAATTTGTGCTATCTCTCAAGGAATAATATGCATTATTACTAATGAAGCAGAAAATAATGGGGCACCCAGTAGATGGAGAAAACCTTTTGTAGTTATGTGTAATTATATATAAATTTTGGCCATGACTTCAGAGTAATTCTGAAACTGAGTGAAATTTTTGGTCCAGCTATTCATCTTTGCGTGATTTAAAATTGGACTACTTTTTTTAGGAAGTCAAAGAACTTTCTTTGCTGTGAAGTTTAAATTAAAATATGATATATGCCTTAAAATTATAAAGGTAATTTTTCTAGTGTTCTTTGTATGACTTTTTAACACAAAGCAGAAACATTAGAGCTGCTGCTAATAAGTAATGTGCTGTAACATATATCTAGCTGCAAATCATTATCAATGTATACTTCTGAGAACATGAAAATATGAAAAGAATGTCTAATTGCTGAGACTATTTTGAAGGCAATTGAACAATTCTGTTAATCTTCTCTGTAAAGCACAATATTGTACCTAAAATCGATGCCAGAAGAAAAGGAAGATTTTCTAATTCATAAAAACAGGGTTTCTATTATTTTATCTTCTGTCTTTTTGTTATGTACTAACCATTTCCTTTGTCCTTTTCTGAATGCAGAGGATGACACAAGCCATTTTATTGTAGAGTTAGAATTGGCAGCTGGCTAGGTTGGCAACTTGTTTAACATGGGCATGCCCTCTATCCTCGTATGCCCAGAGATGCAGAATTAGCTTAAATAACATTAGTGTTATGGAGACATGTGGACATCAACAGAGGGAGGTGGTAAAGAGATGGCAAGGACAACTCAGACAGGTAGAAGAAGGTGAGGGGATAGGATGGGGCTGGGAGAGAATTAAAAACTACAAAACTACCTATGGGTTCCCTGACTTACCACACAGTCTGATGAAAACCTACTTTCTCCTCCCCTTCTCTCCACTGAGGCATCTCTTCACCTCCCTCACTTTGTACCTTTCACTGAATATTTTCCCTTTCTATGTCTCAAGAACTACCTCAACAGTAAAAATTTTGGTTTTCTTTCATTGTAAGAAGCCTAGAACTTGCTCTGTTTCTCTCAGCACCGTTTACAGACAGCTGAAGGCATCTCTGGATTTTGAAAAACTTTTAATTTTGCCATTCTCAAAATAGGAACAAATGTCTTTGTCTAATGACAAATTGTGACTGTCTTTCATAGAGTCTAATTCCTGTCAATATCCAAGTCTGTGGTAGTAGCAAAGGGTGAGGCTGCACAGGAGGACAGCAGAGCCCTGTGTGTGTATTCCTGGGAAGTTTCCTTGATCTCTGTAAAAGGATCCATTTGGGAAAAGTGGTCCTGTAGCAGGCAGCTCCTCAAGAAAGAGCATGTTGAAGCAGCTGCAGCTACATCCATGAGATCAGGAAAACCTCTTTCTCTTTGGCTAAAAACCACATTGCTACTGTCATAGGCAACAGTCTATGCCTGAAGCAAGACCTTTAATCAGAGTTTGCTGTCTGTACATTTGAAGTGGGATGCATCTAACCAAATGTAAGCACTTTTTACATATTATTTCTTTATAGAGAGATTTACGGACCCCTAGTAAATGATTTGTCTAACTCTAAAGTAGACATCCAACACAGAGGACATGAAAAGCTCCCTGAATATGCCCTAAAAATGCCCTAAAATATGTTTGTCTCCCAAATGATTACCTCTAGGTTGCCTAACTCATACAAAGGCAATTGTCCACCCTGTCACAAAAAATGTCAGAGTAGACAAAGAGAACTGCTTTCACCATCTATGGATAACACAGACAGCTTTTGGGGCAGTATAATGAATCCTGTGGTAACAAGGAGGAAGAGAATTCACCCTCATGCTTCTATTCTGAAAAGACATAATTTTCAGCTTTTATGGCTATTCTATCCCATCTTTCATTTCCTGAATTTTAATTTTCTTAAGAAAAGTTCTGAAGGAGAGAAAGAAAAATAACCTAGATAAAAAGAGAACATTTTAAAAATAAAAATTTAAAAAATTAGTGGAATAGTAATAGCTGAAATTATAAGAATTATGCATATAATCATAAAAAGAAAACAGAAATTATACTAATTTTCTGCATCCATTTTTTTTCTACTGAGAAGTTTGTGTCAAATTCAAGTTTATTATGAAAGTAGGACATAAAGATTATTACTTTGGAAGAGGTAGCAAGCATTATAGTCAGGAGTTTTAGAAAGCAACATCAGTTAGGAGAAACTGCAAAATTGTTTCTTCCCATGTAGGGAAAACATTTTCAAAAGAACCTTCTTAACAGTTAAGAGTCCTGAAAATATTATTAGATGCATTGAAATGGGAAATGAGTGTTAAGAAGCTTTGAAAATCTGATCTTTATTTAAGTGGTTTTTAAATGAATAGAAAGCATATATACCTAAAATATTGTTTTAATGATTCAACAGTTCCTGTGCTCATGCAGGCCGGGGTAAAAAAGATTTTATTTCTCCAATGGGGAGAACTAAGAGGTAAATCTGCTAGTTGCATGTCCAGTAAATTTATTGCAGTATTCTGGTTAGTATAATAGTCATTGCTGTCCCTTCAATGATTCACACAAAATATAATGATTTTTAGCACACAAATTCTCTTCATTACTGACAAGGTCATGTTTAGACCATACCTATGGAAGCAAGAAATTAACAGTGTTATGCTGCTTGCTTTCTCTAGGCAAAGCATTTGTTTTGAGCATTTCTACACAAATTTCCCTTTTTTTATTTTTTGAATTCAAATTTCCTTTACCACAACAGGAGTAACAAATTTATATCTCTGCTGGGATACTATGTTCCCTCTTTTTGGATGGGTGCCCTTCTGTAAAATTAAATACTGGGACCTCTCCCTTGTTGAGGAATCCCTCTTAAAAATGCCCTTTTTTAAGATTTATCAATATTACATTTTAAAAAATACCTTATCTTAATGGCTTTTCTCAGCTGAATGCTACTAACTTTGCTGATTTTGTTACAATATGGGACCAATCACTAATTCTGGAATCACAGTCAGTATCATTCCTAATCTTTTGTTTTCTTTCCTTCACACCTGGCTGGGACAATTAAATATTGTACAGAGTGTCAAAGGCACACCCTAATAATTGCAGAACAATAAGCTTTGTAAGCCTAAGAAGGCTTTGATTGCCTGTTTTTAAAAGCCATTTCCTGCATCCTTATTAGTCACCTATTATGTAGATCATTTTAATCACTAATTAAGGAGATGTCTTGTCCAGTTTCTTCAGTGTTAGCCACAAACATGAAATGATATGATTTTAATCAAAGGCAGAGGCTTCATTTGAAATTGTTGACCGCCATACACAGTTTTTTTGGTAGTGGCTGATTTCTGAGGTCTGTGTGGTAAAGGTTCATATAATTTCTAAAAAAGCACCAAGGTTTGTTATATTTTTTTAGAATTACTTCAAAACTATTTTATGCAATGAGGAGAAGAATTGTTAATGGCACTTGAATGAAAAGAAAGTTCTAAGACAGAGGTTAAATGCTTATGCACTGCAGACTCTGCAAACTGTTGGTGTATTTGATAGCATAGTTGGAAACCACACATGGTCTGTCTTCCCCAAAGTCATCGCCCCAGGTCTGACATATCAGGTACAACAGCTTCCTCACATCTCCCGGCAAAAATGAGGCCTCCAGAAATGCCTGCTCTTTGAGGCAGTATGGTCTTCCAAAGGAATGGAAAACTTTTGTGAAGTCCTCACACATTTGTGGATTTCCAAATTTTGCACTGTGTGAAAATTAGGTAAATTATAAGAACTTTCCTATCTTTTGTCTCTTGGTGGCTTTGCACTTCTGCAGGGTTGTTAAATCTGGCGAAGACAAAGCACAGCCTGCAACTAATCACTTCAGCTGATGATTGCAGCCATAGCCAGGTCAGGACAGAGTCACTGATCCATTTAGTGCAGCTTTATCAGACAGTTTATAAAGTTTACATAAACAGATGTACTTAATTCTAAACTTATGATTACCTACAGACCAAATGATTTATACTTTAAGCAACGATCTTTCACTGCCTCATATATTGTGGGGCTGCTGAAGATGGGGTTTAAATGTTTTTGTGGCAGAAAAGTGATTAATATTTTAGATTTGGACATCTTCCCAAACTGGAGATACTCTGGCCAATGGTGCACTTGTGTTTCAATTCTCAGAAAAGTGGGAAGGTCTTGCTTGGTTATTAATGATTAATTTGCTATCCTTTGAAATGTCAGATAGTTTTATGCCTACTAAAGTATTTTTTTCATACTGCAAGCCAGCTATGGTGTCCTATGAGTAGCTATGACACACCAATTACTATTTGAGTCTGCAGCACTCCAAGTGTACCTATTTTTTTTTTTCCTTTTTCAGTCAATTTACTTGATTTCTTCTGTTGTTAACACTGAGTCAGCCCCATTGGTGAACAATTATCTACACCCCTGTCCACTGAATCTTCCCAACCTAGCTGCTTGTTCTCAAACCGTTCTTGGATCAGCCTGTTTAATACAAATGTAAGAGTTTTTCCCATCTAGCCTCTCAACATGGAAATCTCTATCTTCTTTTTTGAACACATTGCTCTCTTTGGGTGGTACATAAAGATTAACAATTAGAGTCTGTGTTAAAAAAATGTGCAATAACCAAAAAACAAAACCTCTAAAATTCTTATTAGTTTAGTACACATTGTCACCTGCTCAATACCCTTCTATCTTTCTGCCTATCCTGCTCTAAAAGCCACCTCAAGGCATAAAAATTAATCATCTTCTTTAACCAGTCGCCATTTACATTTACAATATAACTTTTCTACCAGCTGTCAGTCTTGCAGTATAAGGAGCTAAACACTCCTACCAGATGATCTAAGTTAATACCTCTAGTGCTTGGATTTCTTTTTTGTAATAATAACATTTCCTGTAATGTACAGTATTTGTCATAGTAAAGAATTAAAGGGCTGGGCAGCAATTATAAGAATTTAATAACCAAATTCCTATTTCAGATGCAATATATCTGCCCACTTGAGAGGTTTACCTGAAAATATCTGAATATGTTGATTATTCCTGCAGTCTTGAGACTGTTCTCCTTTTGTTTATGGCAGAAAAGGGGTTAACAGGCTGGCATAGAGCAATTGGTTGGGGAGAAATGATGGTGGAGAGCACCCTATGTCTGATCAGGTAGTAGTAAATGTTATTAAATCCCTACTAATTAACTTCTGAATCGACATGCAACAAATAATTTCAATTGTTTTTAAGCAAAGGTTTTCTTTGTAAGGATAAGATTATGTTATTTCTTGGCTAAACAAAAATAAAATAAAAATTGAACAACCAAAAAGCATTTTGGAGGGTGTAATTTGGTTGCAAAATAAGGCATTCTGAGAAACCTTTCAAAATGTGCTCAATCTGCCAAGCAATAAATAACCTTCACACCTGATTTGTTTTAAATTAATGAAGTCTACTGTAGCTACCGGTTAGGAGTAAAATGAAACTGTTTCCCTACACAGTCGGAGTATCATAGATTTTAACAAATAGAGACACTCAAATCATTTTCACAGCAGTGAATTGAGTGATTTAATGATGCTGAAGAAAGGTAAGATTGATTGAAAAACTCGAGAGTATATGCCATCACTTTCTCAGTCGGCAGTGTGTAAATTGAAGATGGAAAGGTAGGCAAATGAAGAAATAAGAGAACATCAATCAGTCCTTTATCAAACCCCTGTACTGCTGCTAGGTCTTTGTCTAACATGCCATTGTGTTTGTTGTCTGTTAGAAACAGAAGAGGACTTCATTCTTCCCAATAAATAGGTACAAAGCCACCAAGCTGGTAAGGGGCCAGTCAGCTGCAAAATCTGACTGGTCTGTTTATTGCCATGTGGATGTTTACTACAACACAATAAATAGATTATAGAATCACAAATTATGCCTTTTTTGTTGCATATGGCCTACATCCATATTTTCTTAATTATAGTAGATATTTTAGTGACGAAACACCCTTTACATTGAGAAGAATATGTTCTGCCTTTTACAAAAACAAAACTCAAAATACCACATATATATACAAGGTGAGTGTATATGCATAAATATAATTGTCTTACAAATATATGTGCTGAATATACTGTGATATACTCCTAAATTGTGGTGTGGTAAAGCATTATCAGAGGACTAAAAGGATGGTTGAAACAAGTTAGAGCAGAGTGAAAATAGTCCAGTAGTTAATTTTAGGCTAATACCAGCTTAAAACACATTGCCCTACAAATTATTTCTTAATCACCATGTGGTCTTGATGAAGTACACAAGCTGTATATATCTATCTGCCTGAAGAACAGTCTCACTGGAAAGAGATCCAAAGTTCATCTCTGCTAGTCTTCTTTCTATGATAATAAGCAGCAGGTTCTAAGAAAATACATGAGAATGGGGAATGAGAGCTTCCAAAAAAAACTTCCAGCTTACAACAGTCAAAAATGTCAGGATTTCCTAAGCCAGAGGTGACTTCTTCGTTATTGTAATGCATTGGGTTGGGATGGATATAATTTTCTACGCAGCAGCTCATAGGGTGCACCAGCAGACTGGTGACATGAACAGTGCTGCTAGCACAGCAATTTTTTAGTTATTGTGCAACAGGGCATGGACAGCATCAAGCCCTTCTGCGATTCTCACTCTGCCTCACCAGTGAAAAGGCTGGGAGAGAACACAGCCAGGACAGGTGACTCACAGTGGCCAGAAGGACATTCCACACTATAGAGCACCATGCCCTATAAATTTAAATTTGGGTATTAGTTTTCCCAGTGTTGCCATAAGTTGAAGACTGGCTGGACATCAGTCTTCAGTGGTGACTTATTGCTTTTGCAAAATGTGTTGGTGAGTTCCCCCCCTTCTGTCTTCACTTATTAACCTATTTTTATCTAAACCCAAGAGTTTTTTCTCTCTGATCCTTCCAGTTCTTTCTCCCATCCCGTTGGGGGAGAGTGAGGGAGGTACTGGTGGTGCTTAGCTGTTTACTGGGGTTAACACACCACAAGTGTTGTATATTCTAACTCCTAATAGTTCATTTTTTATTCATTTGCTCCCAATATTAATGACACAGTGTTTTTCTCAACTTAAATAGTTAGGTAGATTTGTTCCATTTTTAATCTGTACATACCAAAGGATTCTAATTCCTTGTGAAGGGCAGATTTAAAACAGTGGTATAAGGAATCTAACAGCCATTTTAAGCATTTATGTCCAGTTCTTGTAGGCTTAACATCAGTTTACTTCAGAGCCATCTAAAAAAAAAAGAAAAGAGAACAAGGGAGGAAAAAGAGAAAATAGAATAGAAATATTGACAAATATAAGAAAAGGATTAATCAGTTTCCATTCTGGAAAACATGAAGATTTCATCATCATTTTATAGGCTCCCCATGCTCTAGTATCCATCTCATGAATCTCTCATCTTTTATCTCCCATTATTCAAATGAATGATTATTTTTCGATCCATATAAGAAAGAGTGATTACTCAAACACGAATGTCTTGTTTTCATAAAATGTATGACTTAAACTGGCTTTGAAAATTCAAACAGCACCAATATTGAATAAATTATTATGGTGCTCCTTTCTAATTTTATCATTATATCTACTAAGAGATAATTTACCAGTCAATGAGTAGATGCTGGATTTTAGGAGATATAGTGCTAAGCGTAATTGGGTGAAAAACACCAGATACAAGGCTTCCTGTGTAAGATATATCCCTTTCTTTAGTATTCAATATTGGATTTTTGTGACAAGGATTTAGTAGCAGGATGGGACTACAGTCTGTTAGAGGCTTCCCCCATAGAGTCCAATAGAGCAATGCCAAGCCAGCTCCATGACAGACCCGTCACTGGCCAAGGCAGAGCCCAACAGGTACAGTGGCAACATCTCTAGGATAAAATGTTTAAAAATGGGCAAAAAAAGCACTGCACATTGGTAGCAGGAAACAGGAGTAAGAATATGTGAGGAACAGCCCTGCAGACACAAGCTCAGTGGAGAAGCAGGGGCAGGAGGGGCTGGAGATGCTGCAGGTGCTGGAGCAGAGATTCCCCTGCAGCCCGTGGTGCAGCCCGTGGTGAGGCAGCTGTGCCCCTGCAGCCCATGGAGGATCACAGGGATGCAGAGATCCACCTGCAGACCATGCAGGAGCCCATGCCAAGCAAGTGGAAGCTCAGAGGAGGCTGTGACCCTGTGAGAGGCTCACACTGGAGGAAGCCCTGACAGGACCTGTGGACCCATGCAGACACCAGCCCATGCTGGAGCAACTTTGCTGGCAGTACTTGTGAGCCTGAAGGGGATCCAATCTGGAGCAGACTATTCCTGAAGGACTGGACCACATGGAAGGGATCCACACTGGAGCAGTTTCTAAAGAACTGCAACCAGGGAAGGAGTCAGGTGGAAGAAGTTATAGGAGGGACCCCACACAGGAGCAGTGTGTGGAAGGGTGTGTGCAATCCTTTTCCCAAGGAGGAAGGAGCAGCAGAGATGTGATGAGCTGACCACAGCCCACATCCCCCATCCCCCTGCATTGCTATGGAGATGGGGGAGGAAGAGGAGAAAAAAACAGGAGTGAAGTTGTACTTGGAGAGAAGGGAGAATTGAGGGGAAGATGTTCTAAGACTTGGGTTTATTTCTCATCACCCTACTCTGATTTTATTATTAGGTAATTTCCCTAATTTTTCCCCATATTGAGTCTGTTTTACCAATGATGGTAACTGGTTAGTGATTTCTCCATAGCTTTGTCTTAAGTCTTTCATTAAAATTTCTCTCCCCTGTACAGTTTAGAAGGGGAATTAAATAGTAAATTTGGTGGGCTCTATTGTGATTTAAAAAACAATCACAAAAGGGGGTTCTTCCAGGAAAACATGTGCTCCAGTATCCAGTGGGCAGTTCCTCAAACCAAATAGAAGGGCTGGTCTGACTTATGATTTTAATAAAGGACTTCTGAATCTTATTTCCAAGAGGTGAATTATGAATACTATGACCAGGACTAGAGGGAGGAAGAGATTAACCAATTTACTGAGCTGTGTGGATTAGATTCAATGGCCTGGCACATCAGACCCAGCTTGCTTTCACTTGAATGGGCATCCTGTACACATAATTGACTGCCCCAGGTTGGAAACACAGCCCTACCATCTGCCACGGACCAATCCAGACTGGAGCAGGGTGAAGCTCTGGAACACCTGCAATACATTGATGACATCATCATGGGCAACAAAGCAGAAGATTTTTTGAGAAAAGGAAGAATATAGTCCAAATACTTCTGACAGCTGCTTTTGCCATAAAACAAAACAATTTAAATGGGCCATACAGAAGATACAGATTTTAGGAATAAAATGACAATATAGGTGTAGGCAAATCCCAATGGATGTAATTAACAAAACAATGGCAACCTCTCCACCAACTAGCAAAAAGGAAACTCGAGCGTTCTTAAGCTGTGGGGTTTTGGAGAAGGCATAGTCCAAATTATAGTTCTGATTGTAAGCCCTCTCTATCAAGTGGCCCATCAGAAGACAAATTTCTAAAAGGACCCTGAGGAACATCTTGCCTTTGAATAAAAATTTGGGAGACATTTCATGCAGTAGCTCTTGGGCCAATCCAGGCAGGAAAAGATATAAAATATTGTGGGCTATGCTACATCCTGGAAGAATGATCCTATCTGGAGCCTCTGGAAGAAAGCACCAAGGGTTACTCCCTGATGGGTCCTGTTGTATTGTAGGAAAGCACCAGAGATAGAAAGCAGCTGTATGTGCTATATGTAATAAGCTGTATATTTATTCTACAAGCAGCAGAAAGATTAATCAGGCCAATTTGCAGAAATGAAGGCCATCCAGCTAACTTTAGACACTGCTGACCAAAACAAATGGCCAGTGTGCTATCTCTGTATTGGCTGATGGTGGAATGCCCTGTGGGGATGTTTACAGCCAGGGAAACAGAGCAGCTGGCTGCACAGAGGCAAACCCATCTGGGCTGCTGCATTGTTGCAAGATATTGCTGTTTGCAAAAGTGCTTCACACAGCTGCCACTGAAAAACATCAGAACAACCATCAGATAAACGAGGCTCCTAAGATTGAAGTGGCTCGGGTGGATCTGCAGTGTAAATCATTTACAGGACAGTGAGCCCACAACACCGATTGGCCATCAAGGAAGAGATACACTATAGAAACAGGCTCATGACCATGGGGTAGAGTTTAGCATGAGCACCCTTGCACACATTATCCTTGAACATGGAGTGGTGCTGCAATCAAGCAAGCCACGTTGTTAAAGCCTTTCTGGTATGGGGGACAATGGTTGAAATCTTACTATGTGGAGGCGTGCAAGGCTGACTTTGCCACACTCCTACAAACCTGCCAAGGGAAGCATGTTTTTACAGGGGTGGAAGCAGCCACCATACAGCTGGAAGCATATGTCATGTCCCGTCTCACTGCCCAGAATGCTCTCCTAGGGCCTTGAAAAACAAGTCTTATGGCAACATGGCAGCACAGAAACAACTGAGTCACACAACTGGACTAATTCCTGAAACTTGATTGACACCTGGTCCAAAGAACATGGAGTGGCATTGAGTGGCTACATCACAATCCCTATTATGCATCACCCTCCAGGAAAATCAAATTATAAAATGGACTGCTAAAGAGTCCACCAAGAGTAATGTGTGCTTGGACCTCCAAACATCAGGAAAAGTATTTAGAAAAAGCCACTTGCTTAGTCAACACTAGAGGATATCATGGAGAGGATCAAGCTGTCCATGGCCTATCAGATCTTTTATGTACTGAAGAAAGGGGTAAAGTCCCTGTAGTGCACATAAAAAATATGTTGGGGAAGACAGCTTGGGTTATACCTGTGATATAATCAGTCTGCCAGGCCTCTCAATATTTATACTTCGACCATCATTCTCCATACCAGAGGTGATAAACAGCACAAGAGGGAACATATACATATAAATTCAATCTGGAACATCTGTAATTACCTTGAATGCTTTGAAATAACAGCACCACCCACTGTATGACAAAAAAGACTGCCATGGAGCAAGATAAACTGCCCGTGATTTGACTCCTAGTGGCAACTAAGCAGCACATTGTTAATGATTCTTACTTCTAAGATACCTGTATGTATTTTTTTAAGATGCGTGGGCTAGATTCAATTGTGTACATCAGTGGTACATCAACCTAAGTAACCTAAGATATATTTATGCCAGTTGTGGCTGTGCATTTTTATGATTTCAATTCAACACAAGCCCAAAAACCACTCCGGGCATTTGCTTCTTCAGGCTCATGACAAAAAAAGAAATTATTTGAACTTGATAACTAGCACAATAATTGCCACACGTATGTTTTGCAAGCACAGAAATTTTATCAATATCAGACTCATTACATTATTTATGTTAAATTTGTCTCTTGTTTAAAAAACATTTCATCAGCCGGCTGTTCTGTGTTGAAAATACAAGTCACTGCTAATTTAGCTGCAAGGTTTTATTCTCCTTTTAAAAAGGAAAAAAAAATGTTTTAAAAATAGTTTAGTTGTATCATACATACTCATCAGAATCCATCTGTCTCTGTAACATTAATGAAAAATCTTGGCTCAGAATTTAAGGAATAAGCAAGAGGAGAGATTGGATGAGCATACAGAAGAAAAACAAGAGCTACTTCTCCCTGTAGGTGAACAGAAAAAGGATATGGCAGAGCAAGAATTGTGAAACTGAAATGAGATAATATGCATGTTGGAACTGCAGTAGAGAAACAGAGGGGAAATTCTGTCATTAGAAAAAAATGGGACAGAGACAGGCTCGGAAGAAAACTGGTTGAAGAGCCTGCACTCAGTTAAAAACTTTCTTCTTCAGTGCCCAGAAAAGAATCCAATCAAGTCAAGTCTCAGTAGCCTTTGGCTGCCTGCCTATACCTGTGACATCTGCTGCTTTGTGCACCCACAGAGAGGCCGACAGCACAGCATTGTTATTACTTGCTCTGGTAGCTCCAAAAGTAAGTATTTGTGTAGCTGGTGTAAAGGCTGGCTTCGTAATAGTATTTAACAGATTGGATGTGGACTTCCTTAAATAAATCTCCACATAATCCCCACTTTTTGCAGCATGATTATCTTTGAGTAGGGATTACAAACTGGGCTCCTTTTGTGTGGAAGTAAACCAAGGGATACATCCTGAGTCTGTTCCTTTCACTAATGGCAGACAATCCATGGGACCAAAGAAGCAAATCTCCACAAAATGGCTACAGTGAACTTCAGTTCTTCAGAGTCTGCTCTGCAAAATGGACCCACACACACTTACTAGTCAGACATAGCTTTGGATTCCACTACTGCTAATGCCCAGTATGATATCCTATCAATATCTCCTTTCTTTTGGAAAGACAGACATCACTACAAAGAAAGTCAGTATAAGTGAAAAACATCTATTGAAGCTATAATTAAGATTACACAGGGAAACTTAATTAGCAGATTCACGGTGCATTAAAAAATATACATACCTTTTATGTTTTGATGTTAAGATTTTAAGTATTCAGCTTCTCTTTTCCCTTCTTCCTATGATCCCTTCTTCCTTCATGGATACTGCTCCCTTTTCCAATTGATGCCTTACTTTCTTTGCAAAACATGACCTCACCTGACCTTTCCTGCACCCTAGTCAGACCCACAATGGAACTGATTTGTAGTTTACCTCATCTGGTGTTTATCAATGCAGTACAGGGCTGCCTAATGGGCATTAGTGGCTTTTTGCACATCAATACTGTGGGGTACTGGATGTTATTATTAGCACACAAATCAGCGGCATATGGACAATCTGGGCAAACAATGAAAAAATTGGGTTAGCAGTGTAATTAATATTGCATACCATATATTTCCTGATTTGCAACCACCTTCCTGAGTGCTTACCATTTTGGAAAGACAAATCTAGTAGACCACAGTAATGGTTACATTTTAAAAATTTGATTTACTGTAGACATGATACTGTGTCTGTGGGAGGACCAAGAAATGAACTGTGGTCTCTCTGGCAGATTAAAACTTCAAGACCTGTCTCCAACAACTTAATTTGTTACTGTCATCTAGTCAGAGTAACATTATATAGCCAACTTTAATCCAGACAGTACTTCACTACCTTGTTTTTGAGTGTTTGAATTTGTAAATATCTTCTATAGAATAAAAAATAAAATAAGCTGGTTCCTTTGAATAGATGTCAGTTGCAGCTGCACCTGTGAAGGTCCTCACTTGAGATATGTTGAATGTAAAAACTCAGCCTTGCGCTGCAGTGCAGAACAATGTTATACTACCTCTTCCTGGTTTAAGGAAAGTTTTTATTTTCTTTTCAAAATCCTTAGGTTAGACAGCAAAGCCTTTCTTTTGTTGCCAAGGAGGAAAAGTTTAAAATTACATTTAATAGAGTCTTATCTGCAGCTTCTGAGGCAATATTGTTGCTTCTTATGTGTGGGAAATCCTAGTAGAAATTAAGGATCCAAAGTTAATATTTTTAAGGTATATCGAACAATACCAGTATTTTCATCAATTGTTTGGATGAAGTTTGAAAGGCACTTAAAAATCACTACTTAGAACTAGTATGATCTTCCTATAATCTTTTTCTTGGATCAGACCTATGGACTTTGTCTCTTTGCCTTTAAAGTATGGGTGAATGATTTGAATCTAGGAGAATATCTTCCTTTGTGTCAATTGTGAATTTCATGCAGAGCTAATCATTAGAATATGGACTTTGAAAATTTATTTCACCCTAAGTAAAATCAGGAGTTTCCATTTGCATTAAAAACCCCCCTTTCTGTTAGTAGAAAAAAACCTTCTCTTTACAAAGAATAAAACTCATAAAGGATTCAGAGAGAGGGTAATTTCTGGTTTTGCTATGAAGCAGTAATAATAATCACAACCATCAAAATAAATGCCCTTTTAAATTTCCTTTTTCTTCCTGAAGTGCCTACCTATGATATTCCAAACAATTGTGTCTGCCTCTTGGCACATACTTAAGATATCCTTGGCAAATGAAAACTGAATTAACAGTAATACTTTTAAAATCCCTAAGGCAAAATTGAAACTTTATATACTTATAGAAGAAAACAGCTTTTCTCCAAATGGCTGACAACACCATCTCCAGGCTATCTAGTAACAGATGCCAATGAAAATGATTGCACATTTCTTTATTCTCACTAGATAACCTTCAGGTATAATGATTTCAGGCTCTCTGATTTTCTGGCTTACTTTCCATACACATTACATGCACTAGCCTATATACCAAAGGTTGTGTCTCAGTCACACACAGAATAGATGAAAAAATATACCTAATATTCAATTTATTGCACTGGGTTACTGTATTCCATGGTGTAAATGCCACATTCCCCTGAGAAACTGAAGTGACTGCGAAGGCTGAGTCTGGCCCTTCCCAGAGATGGTAACTGAAGCCCAGAAAAGTCCATTGAAGCTTGTGCTGTAAGCCCCCTACTTGCACTGGAATATTTTTGGGCAACTTTTGACCATTTGCCTAACTTTACCCTTTGCTAGGCCCAGGGATTTTCTCAATGCCTGGGTGGCCTTTCATCTCTTCTCTTTGGCTTGGCAAAGTAGCTCTGCCTTAAGAGTCAACCAGAGAAATCTTGCACTCACAGCTGTAAATCTGACACCTGTGTGTAAATTAGGATCCCGCTTATCTAGGTGACTCTTGTCGCTTAGTAAATTCATTTACTTAAATCCATGGGAAATAAGTGCTCAGATATATGAATGATATCTATAATATAGATTAATAAATAATACATATATTTTTTATCATGGTGTGTAATTTATCTAGTGTGCATTATGGATAATGATGTTTCTTTTATGCCTGTAATATTTGAATACAGAGAAGTACCTTTGGCAATACTTCTTGCAGTCTAAATTCTTATCGTCAGAATAAAGAGAACATAAAATTATCAGGAATTTTTTTCAAAGTTATACTAATTCTTTCTTGCTTCTAAGAAAGAAGAAGAAGACTCTACTCTAAAGTCAAACTAGTCTACTAAAGACAGACTGCATAGACGGGCATCATTATGTTCATATCACCTAATATCTCAAGAATCTTTATCTCTTCCTTGACTCTCAAGCAGACTTAACAATTTCTACCACTGCAGTGCTATCCCATTTCTATATACACCAATCTACCAGATTATCTACAAATACTTGTATGATAATCTGACCCTTTCCTAAATTAACAATAATTTGCATAACCTGGGAGTAAATGTACATACAATTATTTCAAAGGAAAACAATAAACCATTAAACAAAACTGATCTTAACATTTCCTGAACCACTCATTTAATTGCTTTTCATCCTAATGATTCTTATTCTTGACTTTCTGTATATTTTGTTTATCAATTTTTCAATTCTAGGACTAATCCCATCCTACACCATTTTAGATTGGAATTTGCCTTTGCCCTCAAAGGCCTTTGCCTTCAAAGGCAAAGGAAATTAAATAATGTAGTTTCATTGTATTACATTTGTCTGTGAATATTGATCAAAAAAGGATATTTGTTTAGAATGACATCTTCTAGGCAATGTAAATGGACTATCTTAATAACAGCTAATAAGAAGTATATCAGTGATCTCCTAGTTCCCAAAAAATATTATATTAGGTGAAAAAAAAAATCTATCTGTTTCACTCTGATTGTGTCAATTGTTTCAGCAGAATTACTTGCTGATAGTAGAGGCATATTCTGAAATACTTAGCAATTTAGAATAACAGAATTATAGAATGTTTTCTGTTGCAAGGGACCTTATATATCATCTAGTTCCTACCCCTGCCATAGGCAAGGACATCTTCCACTAAACCAAGTTGCTCAGAGCCACATCCAACCTGGTCTTGACTGCTTCTAGGGATGAAGCACCCACAACTGCTCCAGACAACCTGTTCCTGTGCCTCACCACCCTCACAGTAAAGAGTTTCTTCCTAATATCAAATGTAAATCAACTCTCAGGTTGAAACCATTGCTCCTTGTCCTATCACTTCACACCCTTGTTAAAAACCCTCTCCAGCATTCTTGTAGATCCTCTTTAGGTACTGGAAGGCTGCTCTAGGGTCTCCCAGGAACATTCTTTGCTCCAGGTGGATGACATCTGTTGCTCTTCCCTTACCCACCAACACTGTAACCCCATCATAGAAGGCCAACAATTCTGTCAGGCATGATTGGCCCTTACTGAAGGCATTTTAGCTGTCACAAATCACCTCCTAATTTTCCATGTGCCTTAGCAAAGTTTCCAGAAGGATCTGCTCCATGAACCTGCCAGGCACAGAGGAGAGACTGACCTACCTGTAGTTCCTTGAGTCTTCTTTTCTTTCTCTTTTTAAGAAAGGGGATTATGTTTCTCCTTTTCCAATCAGTGTGACCTTCCTTGTACTGCCACAACTTCAACTGGTCAATATCCTTTTCATAAGTTTATAAGCTTTCATAAATTTATACTTTCATAAATCTTTAGTTTATGTTAAATAAATAAATAAATAAATAAATAAATAGCTGACTCCTGATGATTCCATGGAAACGATTATGCTAGATGTGTGTCACAATGGCTCTGTAATTTCTCACATTTATATTCCAGACAATTTATATGAAAAACAGCATCAAGTTACAAGTCCTATTGTTTTTTAAATCCTCTAATATTCCAGAATCTTTATTTTTC
Source organism: Molothrus aeneus (assembly GCF_037042795.1). Taxonomy (NCBI): domain Eukaryota; kingdom Metazoa; phylum Chordata; class Aves; order Passeriformes; family Icteridae; genus Molothrus; species Molothrus aeneus. The sequence goes on along the minus strand of NC_089646.1, from coordinate 138,204,500 downwards.
TATTGTAACTTCCATAGCTTATGTTTTTATGGTTGTCTTAGATTATATGAAAGTGGTCACAAATCTGTTTATATTTTTAGACAATGCAATCTCAAATATACACATTTATCTCACTTCCTGGCCTGTGGAATGAAGACAAAATTTACTTCTTATAATCATTCTTAGGAAAAATTTACCACAGTTAATATTTAGGAAATTCTATGCTGAAGTGATGAAAAATGTTTTAAATTAAGATGTCCTTACTTTTGTTTGGTTTCTTCCTTGTTTGGGCAACAATGAACCTCAACACGACTGGTTGTACAGCTGCTGTCACAGATCTAGAGCAGCAATCCTGATGTTAACCACATGTGGAACTTTTTTTATCCTGAGGTTATGCTTTGATTGAAGTGTAGCATTGATGTCACTAATGTATTCAAGAGGATATTTTCCATTTATTTCAAAGGACTGTATATTCTAACACAATTTAAAACTCTGAATATACAACATATCATTCCTTGATTGACATAAAATCTTTGTCATCACAGCTACCACTAAGGAATCTTCTCAAACTACAGGATTAAAATACTGCATCTGATTCACAACCTGATAGGTAACTTCTCAATCAGAGTTTGACTGAAATTTTTTAACTCCAACCTTCACAATCTCTCCTTTCTACAGTGAGAAATTTGTTGCACGAAATAATTTTGGCTTTTATCACTTGTGGGAATGTAAAGATAATGGAAAGTTAGAAAATCACTCAAAAAATGTACTTTTGGGGCTATTTAGCTATCTTAAGATTTGTTTTACATATATCTATCTACAATATATAAGAAGTAGAGATAAATATGAACAAATTAAATACAAAGTAACTTCTGGGTACACAAAAGCAGCAGAATTCAGTACTTTGTAGTATTTCTACACTTTCTTCAGTATATATTTTTTCCTATTTTGCTGGAGGAATATAATAACTTTTAAGGACATCCCCACCCCTTAAGTAAATTAAGAGGTTTGGTTTTATGCATTGTAAGAACAATTTATTTTTATCTAAATTCAGACTTCAAATGTAAATTTCCAGTCCAAGCTAGCCATATACAGTGGAGACTATTGTCTCCAGATTATTCATTAGAGATTTAAGGAAGGATGCCTCTATTTATGGGACAAAATATATTGAACAATGCACAAATGTGCTTCACAATATCAAGAGAAACAATTTTCTTATATTTTCTGACCCAGGCCACATACTTTACACAAGATCTTTAATAAGCAGGTTTATGTCAGCAATTCTTTGTTTTAATAAATACTAAAGCACAAGAGTAGCAGGCTAGTGCTACCAGCCATCACAGCAAAACCCATACTGGTATGAAGTATATCTTAAAATTATCTTCCAAATGTATTTGACAGGGAATCTATAAAAAATTATGGAATTTTGTGTGCCAACCCTGGTAAACCACTCAGCCCTAGATAGTCCCTCACTCACTTTATGTGGTGAGATAGTGGAGAGAATTGGAATGGTAAAAATGAGCAAATTTTTGGGTTAAGAAAAGTTTAATTGGTAAAGCAAAGGTGTGAGTTTTGGTTATGTATCCAGGAGGAGGGTTTTGTGTGTTTTTTTGGGGGGTGGTAGGGAAATACAGAGGTGGCTTCAGTAAGAAGTTGCTAGAAGCTTTCTCCATGTCCAAGAGAACCAATGTTAGCCCCGTCCTCATAAGGATCCACAAGGTTTTAATTTTATTTTCTCTACCCTGTCCAGTTGAGGAGAGGGAGATATACAGCAGCTTTAGTAGGCATGCTGTGTCCAGGAAGGATTAAGTCACCACACTGTGCATGTGAACAAAACAAAACAAGTAATTCCCTCACCCCTTCCCATCAGCTGGTGTACAGCCATCTCCAGGAAAGCAGGGCTCCATTGTATGAAAGAACAGATGCTTGGGAAGACAAATGGCATCCCTCTGAACATCCCCCCTTCCTGCCCCTTTCCTCCAGCTTTTATTGCTAGGCACAATGCCACATGTTATGGAATATTCCTTCTGTGGATTGGGGTCAGCTGTCCCTCACAACTTCTTCTGGCCTCCAACCTCTTCACTGCCAGGACATCATGCGATGGGATTGATGTTGTGTAAGCACCATTCAGCAGTAACTAAAACACTGGTGTGCTATCACACCTTTTTGGTCACAAATACCAATCATATAACCACACAAGCTACTATAAAGAACACTAAATTTGTCCTGATCAAACCCAGTATAAAGAGGAATTAAACCCTCTCCATTGTAAAATGCATTTATAATAAATAAAGATTTAACAATAGCTTTCAAAATAATTAATAGACTGGCAATAAATTACAAAAGTTTATAGAATTTATTAGCTAGGTCAAAAGCTTTCAAAATACTGGTAAATGGTAAAAAATCACAATAAAGTTCTTTTTCAGCAATTTTTTTCCCAACTGGAAGTTAAAGAAAGTAAATAACATGTGTTTTTCTAATGGCATCAGTTATTCATTTACAATCTTTCATGACATGAAGTAAGAAATTGAATAAAATAGGGAAAAATGTGAGTCATGCCTTATTTGTCTAGATGCCTCTCCTGAAGTTAGAACCATCTGCAACATTTATTTGCTACATTAGACAAATGAATGATTTTTCATTCCCAGGGCTAAACCCATTTTTAATTTAATCCAAGAGCACATAGAGTTTGTCCTCTGTAATGACTTCTGCAACTATTCTTTTACTCTGACTTTGCTTCAGGGCCCTAATCTTTAAACTGCAAAATACAAAAAGGTATCCTTTTACTAATCAAAATATGAACCAAGTTTCCAAAAATTGAATATTTCATTAAAACATACAGCAGATGTACTGAAAAAAAATCTTAGTACTCAGCATAATTTAGTACATGTGGTGATATCAATTATGTCAGGATGTATCTCATTTATCCTTGCTAAACCTTTACCTGGTTTTAGTGCATTCAGGCAAATTCAGTGCAGAAAAATCTATCAAAGGCTTTTAAATACAAGGGACTCCACAGTATGACTCAGTAAGCTGCAAGGCCACAGTTAACCACATGGTAAAAGACTATTTAGAGGAAATATTTCTATATACTTTGTGCTTATATTCTTTTCCTCTAACATAGAGAATAAAAAGTGAGAAAATATGTATACTGTATATTATAGTATCAGAATATATTTTCTCTATACTTATGTCTTTATATTCCTGTTGTATATTGTAGTAGTCATTGTTGCAGAAGGAGTGCAAGCCTGGGAAGGCCTTTCTTCTGATCTAGCATGGAATCATTTTCCTATGTTCTTAGATTCTTAGCCTCATTTACCGACTGGGGAAACATCTGCAACAGAGCTGCAGGGTGCACAGAAACTTTTTGAGGAGAGTAGATACAGGCAATTTTAAATTGTGGCTCATCTGACCTGTTGAATAACACCTCTGTGTTCAGAAAATGTAGGACATATAACCTAAAAATCCCAGCCAATAGGATGCATTATCTTTTGCATTTGTGCTCAGTGATTATGTCTGTATCAAACCTTTTTATCCTCACTAGTGCTGTGTGGCCAGACAAAATACAACAGGCAGCTGAAATACATTTTTGTGTGATATAATTTTTTTAATAAGCTTCTCTGCTGATTGATTTACTGCAAGTATAGTAGGAAGTGAGGCATTTATTCTCTGTCACCAAATAAATTGACTGGTCTTGATTAAAATTTTTATGGAAAATGACAAAATTTATGAGCGGAACCTAATACACTCAGAATTCCCCCTTCATTAGCCAGCCTTTGACTGGCTCTGTCCAGAAGACCTTTGTTGGGACCTGTGATTTCACTGTGGTTTGGCATCATAGATAGCAAAGTGGAGTTGAGCTGTGCTCCTGCAGAATCTCATGGTTGATCTATTCTATGTTAATGAGCAGAGCTGGTTTTTGAACATACTTAATATTATGCATAGTTTATATGAACATTCTGGCAAAAAGAAATTCTATAAATCTTTTATTTAGGAAGATGTATTACAGCTACTTAGTACATATGAATCAATCTCTACTCTTCAAGTGTTTTCTTTCCCGCCATGCTTAACTCTAAGTAACTTGCATGTGGAATTTCACAACATGGTTATTTTTCCATAAAAATCATACTGCAGGAAGAGTCATCAAAGACAAGGCAAAAAGGACCATAGAGTAATGCCAAGACTAAAACAATGGCTGGATAATGATCAGAAATTTTCTCCTCTACAAATATAATTAAAAAATCTGAATTCAGGAAACTTATGAAAATGAAAAAATACTTTTCTTGACAGGGCAGAGAGATTTCCAAACCTCCTACCCAAGTTCTAAGTGTGAGAACTATGTCAAAATATCTATCCAATAAATACCACGAAGGGCAATGGCAATTAAGCTCTAAAACACAGAATTCAGAATGTGACAATGATCCAAGTGGTTAGATACATAACAATACACACAATATATCTACACCATGATAACTCTTCTGAACTGAGTGGCTATTTAAATTAAGAATTAATTCTTAATCTATGTCTAAATCTGTTGGTAAATTATTTTCTTTGTAACTTTTGAGAGGGAAATAAAGGTATACAGTGAGCAAGATATAAGTTGGCCATCAGCACACCAGCAATAACTTTCATGGTATGCTATAATCTTTTTTAATCTGTATTATCTGCCAAAAACTGCAGTTTGGAGGTTATTCTTCTACATTTCTTAATAATCTACCCCTTCCAGAGGAAACAAAATCCACTGAGGCTTGCGGGCACAGTGTTCCAGATGTGCTCATGGAAGTGCTGATTACAAAGGAACAATTATTTCCTGAAACTTGCCTTCTTGCTCATAATGTCCAAAAAAAAGCTGTTGCCTTTTTTTGCATTATTTTCCAGCAGAACTACTTTCTGATAAGTTGGACTGCAGCCTGTACTGGTGCATGGGATTTTCCTTCCCAAAGGCAGGATTTGGGACTTCATGAAACTTCAGTCAGACCCCTCCTCCAGTGTGCTGAGGTCTCCCCAAAATAGCAGTTCTGCTCTCCATCTAATTGACTGCTAATTTTGTATCATCTTCAAATTAGCTGTGAGCGCTTTCTAGCCCATCTATCAGTTTATAAACAAATGAAAACTGGGTATTGGCTCCACTAGGCTCTTCACTGGCTAAAGACAGCAATTTTTTGTACTGCTGCCACAAGCCACTGAGCCTGGTGGTCCAGTCAAGTATCCACCTGTTTTATAATCCACTGTACTGAACTGGTGTGCCCATGTTTTGGGAGCAGGGGGCCAGGGGCTGGCTACAGGGGCTTCTGTGAGAAGCTTCTAGAAGTTTCCCTTATATATTCCCTGGTCAATGCCAGGCAGCTCCAAGATAGACCCACCACTGGCCAAGGTCAAACCCATCAACCAGAGAGGTAAAGCCTCTGTAATTATATATTCAAGAAGGAGACAGTTACTGTGCAGGATCAAACTGCAGAAATGAGAGGAGTGAGAATATGTGTGAGAAACAGCCCTGCAGACACCAAGGTCAGTGAGGAAGGAGGAGCAGGATGTTCTCCAGGTGCCAGAGCAGAGTTTCATCTACAGCACTTGGTACAGACTCTGGTGAGGCAGCTGTGCCTCTGCAGCCCATGGAGGTCCATGGTGGAGCAGAGATCCACCTGCAGTCCCTGAAGGGCCCCATGTTGGAGCAGATGGATGCCCAAAGGAGGTTGTGACCCCATGTGCCTGTGCTGGAGCAGGCTCCTGGCAGGACCTGTGGACCCATGGAAAGGGGAGCCCATGCTGCAGCAGGACTTGTCTCCCTGTGAGCAACTCACTCAGACATATGATGAACTGAGACAAAATCCATTCTCTGTTCCCCTGCGCCACTGAGGGAGAGGAGGTAGAAAATATCAGTAATGAAGCTGAAGAAGGGAGGAGTGGGGAGAAGGTCTTGTAAGTTTTAGTTTTGTTTCTAATTATCATACTCTGATTTGATTGACTGCAAATGAAATTATCTTTTCTCCCCAGGTTGAGTCTATTTTGCCCATCATGGTAACCGGTGAGTGATTTCTTCCTGCCTTTATCTTGACTCACAAGCCTTTTACTTTATTTTCTCTCTCTTTTCCAGTTTGGGAGGGGAGCGATAGAGCAGCTTTGATGGTACCCTGGAATCCAGCAAACATCAACCCACCACTTCCACTGATGCAAATCATGCTAAGTGTTGCTGCAAAAGTAGCATTTCAGTAGAACAACTATCCCTTGATTAGTCTGGCCAATTTTCAGTTTGGCTGGGAAGGAGCTATGAAAAAATAGAAATTTAGGATTTTCTCTTTTAGCCAGAAACTGTATTTACACTGACAAAACAGGGATTCTAGACAACTAGCTTGGGTTACAGATCCTTAAAATGGAAACATATACGTGAGATGGATCCATTTGATGAATCCACACTTAAGAAACTTCATTTGAAAATTAGGACCTAGCAATCCTTCAGAAACAGATCCAACTATCTGCAAAGAGAGACCTATAGACCACCAACTGGAGAGGATTTCAAGAACAGTCAGAATGCTCAGAAGTGTGGAAAAGCTTTCACATAAGGAAACACCCAGAAACCCTAAGTTGTTTTGTCTGTGCAGTTCTGTCTGAGCCTATGGCAAGAAGCAATGAGCCTGAGCTGGAAGAAGAAAGGTAAGAATCAGGTGTTAGGAAAAGCAAGTAAAGGAAGCACTTGAGCACACTGCCGGACATAGCTGGGGAATATTTCAGTCCCTTAAGCACAGACTAGAGAAAATTGTAATATCCTTGGGGTGCCTTCAGTCTCAGGATATCTCCCAGTCTTATTTTCTATATTTGCCAGTGCTGTGGTTGTTGCATTAGCAGGTGCTTCTAGATAAACATACCTCTTTTTTGTGGCTAGCTGGAGGAAAACTTTTTTTCCCTCTCATCAAGCATGAAGAAGCTGTGTGGCAAGTTATTTGATCAATCTGGATGAAAACATAAAATTGACAGCAGGCAGCATCACAAAATTGCCATTTCCTTGTGAGTGTTGGTAGAAAATTAATAATGCATTAATTCTTTCATAACTGGTATAAAGTTCTATAAAGGAGCAATTTATTTGGTTTTTTTGCATAAACTTACTGTCAAGCATGGAATTATTTATCCAATATTTACCATTCCCTTAAGAATGTTTAAGTAAAAATATTAGAAGTATGTAAATGAAATAATCCTTAGGTCTACATTAGTTTAAATTAAATAATTTTTGGTACTTGATCATGTCATGAACCACAATATTGTGTTGACCAGATAAAGAAAATTAGTTATTTAATGAATTTTTCATTTCTCAATGAATAAAAAGAATCTAAGCTGGTCTTACTGGGAATGTGTGTGTAACAGATATGATGAGTAAGGTACTCATTATGAATTCATACTTATGACTAGTAGTCCACACCACCTATTCTTATGGATATATTTTTTGGGTACATGCATCAAACTATCTAAGAACTACCCAAACTACCCAAAAAATCCTGGATGCTCAATACACTTAACAAGGATACGTGGCTTATGGTTACATTTGAAAGTAAGTTTTCCCAATTCCTTTAATATATTATTTATATTTGCATTCTCTTGTTTCGCTTTGGTTCTTCTCACTGAGGGCTTGAGTTCTTTGAGGAAATATTTCATACCTATAGAGCCCTCATCTCTAGGTGACCTTTAACCCAAAGGCTTGTGTCCACCAACAAGACTAAAAAAGCAGGCCTGATAGCAACTGAAAATACATACTAGCTAACCAATAAACAGCCCTGTCGTGAACATCAGAACTGACTGGTCATCAAGACACATACCCTGTGCCACCTAGAATTGTCAAGGAAAAGATCAATGCCTCAGCAGCTGCGTGGATTATGTATGCAAATATGGCAACCCCTTCTGCCAGCAGGATGCCCCAGGACATGTTGCTAAAAATTAACAAGCAAGACATTCACCTGGAAAAGCTCAGCAGAGGATCTATCATAGCAGAAATCATCAGGCACACCCTCTGTCACAATAGGGAAGGCAAATATATACACCCACTTTGTTCAGATCATCTTTCCAGATTGTTTCTGGAATTGTTGTTCAGATCATCTTTCCAGATTTCCTCCTCCTTCCTTTCAGGAGGCCAGACCCACAATCAGGTATAACTATAGAACTAGAATGGTTAACACTTAATTGTTGTGCAAAACCTGCTGGACTGTATAAACGAAGGAAAGCAGTTCCTTCAGAAAAGTATGACACTTTTCTGAATTTAGACTATCATGAAGGGTTCCATGAGTGGCATTTCCTGGATCCAAACATGAATTTTATGTGCTGCATGAGTGGAACTTGGATGACAAGATTATGAGATTTATCAGTTGATGAATAAACAACTGCATTCTTCCCATCAAAATGTAAAACCATCCAGTGGGACCCTCAGACTTATGCAGAACAAGACAAGCCACAAGGCATTTTCATCTTATCCAGAACTGCTGCAGAAAATTGCATCAAAAATTAGAGTATTCTCATGGTAGCTTTACAGATAATGTCCCCCAGGTACTAATGACTCCTAGACAATAAAAGTGGAAATATGATGTAGTTATGAGACTAAGGGACATATGAATGTCCTTTTGTACTTAAAAGTGTGAGCTTTCTACATAATATTATATTCTTTACACTTTCTTAGCATCTAGCCTTTTATTAAGCTTCCCTTCTGTAAAGGTAACTTGCATTTGCTCCAGATAAATTTTGTTGCTGCTAGAAATTTTAAAACTAAAAGATCTGTATAAGCAGAAAGCTTATTCTGTTGTAGTGGGGAGTTCATATATAGTTTGAGGTTGAAAAGTAAGGAAAGATGAAAGTGAGGCCCCTTCACTTTGACAGCTGAATTCCAACAGCAGTTGGAAGGCAGAGATAAGATTAAAACCTCAACCATTCATGAAATGTTCGATTTAGCTGAAACAGTCCTTATCTTTTGGCTTTATAAGATAAACTTCTCTAACACAAACTGTAATTATAGGAAGTATTTCAGGAAATTGTTACAGTACAAAAGGACATTTTGCAATAATAGGCAGGGTAAATACTGTAGATATTAGCAGGGGTCCATACTTGCCCTGGTCACTGGCTGATGTTCAAGGGGAGCAAACATTTGTTTTTAAAGATTATTTCATATTTTTGATAACACTTTGCCAATACTTACTTTGTAAATCTTTTCTAATAAATCTTTTCCTTCTCCACCTCAGAATTAATTCTTTAGATGTGTCTCATTTTCCTTTTCCTACACTAGTACATCTTCAACTCCTCCTATAGGCCTTTGTTATCTTATACTGCTTGAAGCTAATGGTGAGAGGTACCAAAGAATAAATCCCCATATATCAGTGTTAATTTTTGTAATTTATATTGCTTAATGAATCCATGGAAAGCAATGTTTTTCATTTTACTTATCTTAATAAAAGATCAATAGAAATTTTTTCAGAAATAGGCTAGCAAAATTTCATGTTATCAATACATGCCAGAGAGGTAATTCAGTACTAGTGTCAAATATTTTGCATGTTAATTTGATATATCTTGCAGGTTAATAATTAAGTTATTGTCATTTTATTTCTCATGACCTGTGATTAACTAATATGCAGTTAGCACTTGATAATAACAACAACAGTAAAAATACTAAAAATACTAACAGTTATAAAGCTTGTAAGACACATGCCCTGTTTCTCCCACATGTAGTAAGTGCCTCACTTCAATGAGTGCAACATTTCTTCCTGTGGCCCAGGTATTGCATTTAACCATCATGACATAGTAGCACTATGGATTACAGAAAATAAGGAGATGATCAGTACAAAGCTGGGATTGTTTTAGTCCTCCTTTCCAAGTGGTAGTAGAGGAAATTTGCACATGGGCAGTTGTCCATATTGCCCAGTTCATCTGTTTCAATTGTGCCATGAGGAAGGCTCAAAACATGGAGTCATAGGAATTAACAATTGAGTTATATCAAATGCTCTTGGATTATATGTTTAAGAGTAAAATCATTTTGTAAAAGTTCTCCTTTCACAATGATGAAATATGTAGATGAATCAGAAGGACTTTATCCCAGACTGCAAAAATTAGATAGATAGATAGATAGATAGATAGATAGATAGATAGATAGATAATTCTTATGAAGAAATTTCTAATCAGTACTAGGAGAATTCCAAGTATTAGTAGTAGGTGTTAATTTGTTTTTATTAGAAGTCCTGTTAATGCAGGACTTCTAGCTATTCACATTTTTCATTATATGCAGAAATAAATCGAGCTTTCTTATTAAAAATATCTTATCAAATTAGATTACAATGACTTTTCTTGCATGCTGATTTTATACTGGTCAGGAGGAAGCAAACAAACAGCTTTAGGGGGTCTTCATGCAGAGTCATAATACCCACTAGGATGGAAAATTAGAACCCTCCATTTCCTTTCTGTTTTCAAGACTTTTCTATATCCTAAAAATCACATAAACTCTACAAACCCAAACCAGCACAACCGCCCAAGTTATTAAGAAATTTTGTTAATTAAAGATTACTTTCCTAAACTTCTCTGGGCTTCTTTGCTGACTGATTAATTTTCATTACGCACATTCTGTTCTCTCCAGCTGCTTTACATGGTAGCTTTCACAGACTTATTTAGCATTGCTGAGGTTTCCTTACCTTGTGCTGACAAGGATTTTAGGGGCCTGTGGCTGGAGGCTGGTGTTCAACATTTACCACAAGTTTATATAAAGATCTGATCAGCAATACAGTTAAACTTCTTTAGAATTTCTTCACTCTAAAAAGTAAATTACCCCTTCAGAACTACTGTAGATAATGTGAGTGGCTTTGTTCTTAGTGGATAAGAAGTTCTTTTGACTATATTTTTAAAAATCTTTGAGATTTTATGTTTGAAAAAGAAAATTAAAAAAAAGAAACCTTGCTTTAATTCTCTCAAAAATTACTATCTGCAGTATAAATTCGTAGCCTTGTAAAGATGTTGAAGTTCAAATAATTAATTTTTAAAGCATTTTAATCCAATTAGTTCCACATATTCTTTTTAATAGAAAAGGCTCCTTTTTTCTCCAGTACTTACTAGTTCACTGACATTACCAAGGTTATTGGAAAAAAATAATTATTTCTTAGCAGCAGCAGTAAAAATGCGTAAAAACTGACATATGTTCAAGTCACAACTTAATATTCCAAATAGTTTTTCAGTTTGCACACATCAACAGCTTTTACTGGAACTACTCTGAGGCTTCCACATCCAAACTGAGTCCGTGCATTGGGTGCAATTACCCACTGCAAGCCACTGTTGTGCAGATACCTTCTTACCAAAAGTTGAGACCCAGAATCTGTGTTAAACTAATTCAGCCAGGAGCAAAAACCGTGCTCATTCCTTAATGCAAGCAGCCAGGAAGCAAAGAACATGCCCAATGGAGCCACTAAATACAGAGAGGATATTTATATAACAATATACCTGGATGGTGTTTTTTGTATATAATGTAAGAGGTTTATAAGAAAGGTGTAAGGTATATATAAGAAAGGTAAGAGGTATATAAGAAAGAGGTTTATGATTTGTTTTTGCAGTGACTTGTATACTTTGAGGAGTCACTGCCATAAAAGTACATGAATAACCCACCAACCTTCTTGTACAGCTAGCCAAAGCCAAGTACATTCAGCAAGTTTGAAAAGAGTACATGTGAATTTCATTTTCTTGAAGTGAAGGAATATGTATAGTGGAAATGTAATCACAATGCAGTCTGCTTTAATCTACTCTTACAACTCTTTTTGACTTTTCCTGTGCATGAAAGAGAGTGAGGCAATTAATCTGATGTTCTTGGTAGGGAAGCAAAAGCTTTTGATTGCTAACGTACTATTCTGGCAATAAGGAATTTTCCAATAACCTCTTTAACTACATTTTGTCTGAAAGGACATGTCTGTGGTGTCATGGACAAGCCAGAGGATTATCTTCAAGTAGCCAAGAAATACCTATAAGAAAGTTATGTCCTGAAATCTTTATCAAGGACACAAGAAGATGGGGAAAACACTAGAACTGTAGCTTAGTCCTTTCATGAATTTATTGTAAAAAGTGAAATTTTTAAGTGATTTTCATGTTCTCACATATACTTCACCACAAGCAGATACCAAAACTGCAAAAATATTCAGGATTCTCCTTCAGAGGAGGAAAGCTCTGTGAGAACGAAATTGATCCCACACTTCTATCTTCACTTTCAGGCGGTATCTCAGAGTAATTTGATTTTAGTCCATAGCATCTTCCAGGGACAATTCCTTTAAGACTGACTTTGTGATGATTATTAACATAATTTACCCCTGGCTAATGCTCTTCTTCAGACCAGCTGAAGTGCTTCTCGTTTAGTGCTTCTCCTTGCAATAAAGATTTTCATGGGGAGAATGAGTTATGATTCTCAACCCCATTATGAGTCTTTTTATCTCCATCTCCTTATATATAAAAAATTTTACTTACCTGGTAACTCTGGTGCTATTACATTCTCATTTCTTATCACACAACATGGCCAAAGTGTAGCAGCTGCACTTATCCTGATCAGAAGAGCATGTGGGTCAGTAGAGGCACAGCAGGAGTAGAAAGTAGAGAGTGCTGCTGTCCTTCTAAAATGGGATAATGTAAGGGACATAGAGCTGTTACAACCTTAAATTAAATGTATAGAACTACAGCCCTAAACCTACTCCCAGTTTTTGTTATATTCATGATGTGACCTGTGTCTAATATAGCTGTCTTTCTAGAGTGATTGCACAGATTAAAAACAGGTTAATGAGTAGATGTCTTAAAATAGATTAGACAAAATAGAATAAAATAGATAAAAAACTAATAAGCTCCCAGCAAAATATTCCATACAGTCCTTGAATTGTTGCATAGTTAAGTTATAAGCTCTCATTCAAGAAAAAAAAAAACATTTAGGAGTGCTTGCGATACCATAAAATGTTGCAAGTACATATGTGTGAACAATTTATAAAACCCTCACAAAAGAAAAATTTTGGTTTTCAGATGTTTTGCTCATAATGTCCTATATTTTGTTGCTCTTTAATCCTTCTCTTCTCCCAGACAATAAGATACTTTGCTATCATATCTATCGCAATAATTTGCACTTTCTGTTTGGTAAATTTAGATGCATCCAGAGTGGTCAGATAGTTCCATTAACTTCTCTCCTTGTGGAGACATCTGAGGTGATGTGACTATTCCCAAAAATAATAATATGAATGAGGATATTATGAAGCTTTAGTGTCATCATATCCCTAACATTATTACCACTGAATCCAATCTGCATTTTAAACTATTTCTGGCTTCACTGCCACTGGCTATATTATCATCATTCCTATTTCAAAGTTCCCCTACACCTCAAGAACATGCACTGAAGATTAATGATAAAATTATCATATGGCTCAGAGGAAAATACCAGGTAATTTTTCCAGCAAGTTGCTGACTAGTTGCAAGGCCTGAAAATAAAGAGAAGGCTTTCCAGCAAGTCCAAGGGAAGTGAAACCCAGAAAAGCAGGTGTCCTTTTCTGACTCTTTATAGAGGACAAGAAGAAATGAAAGGCTCTGTCCACAGCAGTGAATGAAAAGGAGTGCTGGTCCAGGCTCAGGCTCAGAGATGTGGTCATCCACGCTGTTTGCACTCCAGCAGACTGCAAGCTGTGCTTTGGGATGAAGGGTAAGGCAGTCTAGGGGAGTGACACAATGTGCTTCCTTTTTCCTTATGATATGCTAAGGACAGGACAGAAAACAGCTGACCTGACCAGCTAGTATTGCTCCTAGACAGAACTCATGCCACTGCCTTTAATAAACACTTCAGAGTGTGCCTGAGGGTGCTGCTGGTGCTGCCATTCAAGGTCACATCATGGGTCATGCAGGAATATCCAGAGGTTAGGAGATCTACTACCACACCATATGTAATGAAAGTGAGAGCAAAGCCAGGCCATGAAAACCATGCAAAATTAACCTTTAGTGTGAGAGGCTTCAGTATCACCAGTTATTCAGCTTACAAAAGAGAAGGTGGATGAATGCCTTATCACTGTCTGTATTTACTTGTTGATGAAAGACACATCTGACAAAGGCATTCCACAATCAGGTAGAATGCATTTTGAATTTAAACAAACTGGCCCAGACTATTCTGCAGTTTTCTAGAAGTAATAGCAAGGACTGAAGAAATAGTTTGGGATTTGAGATTTTTTTGGGACTGGGACATATATAATGGAAATTCCATTTTTTGATGGGCTGCAGAAAAGAAGAGCCTGTTTTAGTGTTTACATGTCTGTAAACATGATGGAAATTGTATCAAAAGTCTAAAACCTACATGGTTTTCATCATTTTCTATGTGAGTCAGGATGTGAAGGGGTTTGGTTTTGGTTTGAGGTTTGGGTTTTTTGGGGCTGGTGGAGAGAGGGTTGTTTGTTTCCCTTAATAATTTTAAAATGTTCGGAAGTACTCTAACTTCATATTACTTTGCATTCTTAAGAAAGATGGAGGTTGTTACCACCTGTTATGTGTCTGTCTTTACCTTGAGCTGAAAGACTGGGAAGGATGGACTCTGTTGTGCAGTAGAAGGATGTCTGTTCCAAGTGAGTGGTCAATGAATCTTTCTCTCAGGTTCAAATTCACTATCAGGAAAAACAAAGAAACTGCTAATCTGTTCAGTTTGGTAGTACTTTTTGAAATGTTTTTAACTACTGAATCCTGGGCAAGGTGCAATCATCTTGAAGTATCTCACCAGAAACTGGTGAGAAAGAGAACCTCTTTCTCACTCATAGTTTGCTGTGGCTTAGCTGCTCAATATTTTGAAAATCAGAATCTCCAAGTCTAATCAAAGTCATTTGGATTCCTATAGGATTTTCTGAGTGTAAGTTAATCTACTGAATGCACAAAGCCAGAAATGATCTAAAGGTCTCCCACAGCCTTATGCTCTAAGTACCTGTTTAATTAATGGCCCCATCACTTGCACATTCAAGTGTAAAGCAGGCAGACTGTTGTGGTTTTACTCAGTTATGAGTAAAATCTATGCAAAAGCAACTGATTTCACTCTGATTCAGCCCATCCCCCCCTGCCCCTGTCCTGAGTCTTTTTGCTTTCCAGGAAATGAACCTCCAATATCAAAATGAGTTTGGAAAGTGATCACATTTCAGGCTACTTTAGTTCTGAGAGAAATCAACAAATTAAAAATAAAATACTTCACATCCAGCAGAGAAGGATGAGAAGAAAAATGGAAAAATTACAGTAAACCCCTAAAGAAAGAAAGCAAGCACACAAGCACACCTGTTCTTGAAATTAATCCTCTATATCTCATTTACAAATGTGGGTAGAATGCATTTGTCAAAAAAAAAACGAGTGAAAAGCAAGTGATCAGCATATTTCATATTTCTGTAAAATATAATACTCCAGGTTTGTTCCAATCTTCTTATGAATCTTCTTTTAAGGTACTTTACTATAAATAATAAAAAAGACATTGCTTATATAATTTAAAATGAACTAATATTGTGTAGCTATAGTATAGTATATTTGGTGCATTTAGCTTTTTTCTGAAGACAGGTGCACACAGGAATCAGCTCTGCCCTCACTTCAATACTTCATCAGGACCTCTTTGTGAACAGCTGGTGCACAGAACTGCTGGTGAAGGAGCAGGAGAGGGCAGACACCTGCTGTGCTGCATGAGCAGAGAGAGCTTTCTCTTACAAATATCAGTTTTCTTACTGCTGCAAGGAGCATAGGTTTGTGCGACCATCTGCCAATAGTTTTGGTCTGCAAACAAACATTCAGTCAGTCTCCCACCACCTATATGTGCTTGAAATCTTGAAATTACTAACTGCACTCAAATTTCCCTAATATTAATTGATTTCCCACTCAGAATGCTAAGGTTTGGAAGAGTACTGTCAAAGTCTAACACTGGGACATAGCACAAGATCTTTAGCCCTCAGTTTGTTGATCTGATGTTACCAAAGACCAAAAAAAAAAAAAACACCACAAAAAAACCCCAAACCCACAAAAAACCTCCACAAAACAAAAGAAAGAAACACAAAACCTGACTTTTTAAAGTGATGAAAATTAGATAGTGCTCAGGAGGGATGAGGGATATGAGAGAAAGCATAGGGAAAGCGACTGAACCAGGTTGCCTTTAGTTCAATATGCCTAAATTTTTGCTGCCCTATTGACATGTGTTTTTACTGCTGAGTTTTGCTTAGGGTAGACAACATGAAGCAGAGATAGAGTGAAAATGGTACCCTTGGGTTTTATAAATTTGAGTGTTTGCATTTCATTTGTGCATCATATATACACGCTAATGTCAGCATTGTTTTTCCCTGTTTCCTTCAGAATTGCAGCAAGCATGGTGTAAGTCTGCTGTATTTTATCTTTTCTATTTTCTATTATGTTCACACAAAGGTGCAAAATATGAGTAATGTCAGAAATTGCAGTAGAAGTAACATGTACCAAAGCTCTCTTACTTAGCAAAGATACAGTGTATATACCATGGAAAATCATTCATCAAATGTTGATTAAGAAACTGATGTTATAGAAAGTTCATTTGTACAAAATTCCTGGAAAACTGTATCTTCATACAGGTGGGTTAATGGATTTAAAGAATTTAGGAAAAACTGATGCATTCTTTTTGTTAAAGAAATTTACGGTATTATGAATCTCAGGGAAAATGTTGGAGATAAATTGAAGTCAACAGCACTTGAGTGAAGGATGATTCTTACAAAAATGTCAGGTTGTGCTGACAGTATAAGGTGACCACTTCTTGCACAGTTTTCTTATTTTCAGATGCTACACCCCCACATAAAGACAAGAGTCTGATTTTCATGTATTTTGGGTACATGCTGAAACATATTTATAGTTTCAGCCAGTCTTGTGGCAAATCACTGGAGAGGAAAAAAATAAACAAATGAAATATCATAGATGTACAATATAAACAAAAGGAATTGAAGTATAAAGCCTTAAACTAATCAGTTTGGCAAGAGTAAATATTTTAGTAGAAAATAAACCAATTTTTATTGTATTGTATTCGTATATCTGACTTTATCTATAGGTATGCCAAAGGACAAGGGAGATAAACAACCATAAACCTTGACTTAAATCAAAGTCAAGGACTCATGGAATATCTGGGTGCATTTCACTGCAAAAATCCATTTCTTTCTTCATAATTTCTTCAGGTTTTAGAAAATAACGTAGTCTTAGAAATAAAGAAGAAAATACTCCTGGACCTTTATAACTCTGCGTTGCTTTCTAGAATGAAGGGCATGTAAAATTCTTGGTAGAAGTACTGAATTTTAAGCAATTATAGCACAAGAATAAGAGTTAATGTCTCTTGCTTAAGAGACTTAAAACATAATGGTATAAAAAGATTGAATACAGGAGGAAAAAAAATCTGAGCAGGCATTTCAGTCATTGTTATTAAACTAGTGAGGAACTCTGTGGGAGCAGTCATATATTTCCTCCGAGTGAATGCAATACCGCACCTCTCACTCTGAAGGACATCGTTTACAGATTGGTACCAATATACTGCCACAGTAGATGACATTCAAGAAGGCAGACAAAGATCTATTTTTCTCCTCTGAAAGACAGCACTTCAAACATCAAAGTGATTCCCTGCACTCCACCCAATCATCAGATAATAAGCTGAACAAAAATTAGAGATAAGAATGATGCGTGGATGCTCATCTGTATCTCCCCCCAAGAAATCCATTTCACCCTCAACATCAGCACACTTGTACATGGTAAAATTCCAAACTCAAGCACCCACAAATTCTTCCTTACTTTTTTAGCCTTCTTTTTTATGTATTTCTACCATGTCCAAAGCATTCTCACTCACAAAAATTATTTAAAATTTCATAGCCACTTGATTTCCAACTGAAGAACAAAGATTATTAAACCGTATAAAACGAAGGGCTTCTCCATGGTACCCAGAAGGTATAAATCTGCACAAATCTGCACTCCTGTTCTTCTTAAGCTCCTCATTCACCTGATACTTGCATTAGCAGATCTGAAGGCCAAAGGGGAAAAAAAATTGTTTGCATAGGGCCATTGCAGTGGGACTTGGGTTACCTCAGACAAGGACAGGTTATTAAGTCATCATGTTTTAAAAGCAGTTGTGGGAGACAGCCTCATGTTGTGAAGGTATCAACATTTCCCTAAACTTAGATTTCTTAGACAGTCTGTCCTGTCTCTGTGTGAATTCTGTTAAGAATTTAATCAGTTCTCATGGTCCATGGCAGAATCTCAATGTAACTGTCAGAACCATCAGGCAGTACATGAACTGACACTAAGAACCCATAAGCTTTAGGGATCCTCAAATGCACATAAAGAGACTTGAGGCATTCATGTTTCAGCATGAACATAATGCACCAGTTGCAGTTTGTGAACCTCTTCTTTACATCTTAATAGAACATCTCTATCATGACCACATATGGCCTTGGTGTTTTTCCAAACTTGGAGTATTTTATGATAGTTGGCTTTTTGGTAAACTTCTACTTCTGGCATCTCTTACTCCTTTTCTAACCACTCTTCTCATAAGATAGTGATAACAGTTCTGGGCAAAAATTCAGTCTTCTTGGTCAGTCCTTCCAATTCATTCTTCAGGATTAATGGGAAGAAATCTCCCATTTCATTATAGAATCATAGAATGATTTGGGTTGAAAAGGAACTTAAAGGTCATCTAGTTCAAACCATCCTCCTTTGTCCCCACCATAGACAGAGATGCAACCCACTAGATCAGGCTGCTTAGGGCCCCATTCAACCTGGCCTTGAACACTTCCAGGGATGGGGCGTCCACAGCTTCCCTAGGCAGATTGTTAATGTGCCTCACCACCCTCTGTGTAGAAAAAATGTTCAGGGTTTGTTCTCATTGTGGACTGTTGGGGAAAATGGAAAGAAATCACAACACTTTGGAAAATGGCAGGCTTTTTGTAGAGGTAAAAGTCCTTTGGACAGTACTCTGGGCTTAGCTTTGGGGTGTGGGGAAGAGTCGTGCAGCTGAGGTCAATGGATCTTCTTGAAACCATAAGGAAGTTGAGGAAAAGCTTTAGACTCTGTATTAGTAAGTGGTCCAAAACCAAATTCAAACCTAATCATCACAGTAAGGAAATCACAGATACAAGGGAAAATGCCGGGATATGGGGTAAGCACAGGGAAAATGCCAGGATTAGGGATTTTGAGGCACACTAGCCTCAAAAGTAGCCTCAAAATTATGTAGAAGTACATAATTTTCCTGCATTGTGTATGTAGCAGAAAAACCAGGTCAGGAAAAACCTTTAAAAACTTACTACACAAGTCTGCTCTCTCAGACTCACAGGTGAAAAGATCTAGCAGGCTCTTTCCTGACTGTGCAATGCACATATCACAGGATCAAATGGTGACTATTGTAGTGTTTGTAGGAAATACAGATGAAAAAATTAAAGTTAGTAAAATATCTAGCAAGATCTCATCATATTGTAAATCTGGAGGTTATTGCAGTGTTTCTCCATACTCCATCCTATAAATATTTTGTTTTAGTATACCATGTATCAAGGAAAATATAACTCAAGAAAACCATCTGAGTAATCTGAGAAGAAAGCTTACAAGGAGATGTCATCTGAAAGTTTAGCCTCAAAATTGATTCTTTTGAGGATTCTGACTCTTATTGAATTCTACTCTAAGTCATTTTTTCCCTTCACACAAAAATATTATAGACAGAAGCTCTCTGCATCTCTGTGGAGAAAAAAAAAGGCTTAAAACCTACCATTGTTGCTGGAATCAAATTCAAGACTTTTCTTCCTCCGAAGTACTTTATTTATCTAGGTTTTTATATCTTTCTGTCTAAATTACTGATTCTTGACTTCTCTTTATGCACAATGGATATCTCAGAAGATAGGCCCATGAATGCTTTCATCCTATACACTCATTTCTTGAACAATAAACTAAGAACATTTTATGTGGTGAGAAAGTTCATTGTCTTGAGATAAAGGAAACTGAATTCTGGCATAGTAAGAAGTAAACATGGAATACAGATGACAGATACAGATACAATTTACTCCTTCAGTTGTATTTTAAAAGAATACAGAACTTTTAATCCTGCAAAGTTTGATAAGTAGGTATCCAAAATAAGTCAATGATTGATTGCAGATTGATATAGGTTATAAACTTGGAAGTGAGCTAGGGATTTTAAATTACCTCCTCAAAAATATAATCTTGCCTTTGCCAATAGTCCTGCTGACATTCTCTTTGCTCTTTAGCCACATTCACTTTTGGCTGTCATGTTTTTCCTGCCCAGTTTGTTTAAGAGAAATGGGGATGGCCTGGATTACGGCATGCAGCCCAGCATCATTCTCCAGGCAGGCAGCCAGTTTTTTAGCTGAGTGTCACCTGCTCCCCCTCTTGTCCAGCTGCAGAGTCCATGTAGCTGTATGCTTTAAATACCAACCATCACAATGACAATGGGGTACACCGGTACACTGTGAGGAAATACCATCAACCAGATTGCTCTTTCTGCTTGTCTAGTCGATAAAGTT
Source organism: Molothrus aeneus (assembly GCF_037042795.1). Lineage (NCBI taxonomy): Eukaryota > Metazoa > Chordata > Aves > Passeriformes > Icteridae > Molothrus > Molothrus aeneus. The sequence continues at coordinate 138,184,035 of NC_089646.1, read as the reverse complement.
TAAATAATATCTAATTTAAGCACAATACTTGTCCATAAAAATTATGGGTAGAAAGGACATCAGATTCAAATTATCTGTCTGTTCTCTGGCAAAGAAATATCTATAAATCTTAGAGCAAATATGCATTGTTACCCTGCACTTTCATGCCTTCTCCTTCTGAGAAATGTGAGAAAGTTCAACTTTGCTTACAGTACAATCACACTTAGAGACACTGAATAAAATCCCAGTTTTACACTCATATGACATAGGACTGTTGAGATATTTCCTATTGCTAGGAAGGTTAAAATCACTTTTGAAATGCACCATTGGCCACTAAATAAAAGTGTCATCATGTAATAAATATGAACTACAGTGTTTACAGTTTACCAGGAATTTTTCCTTTATTGTCTATAAATATTGATACACTTTTTTCAGATTTCTGAGCTATTATGTCCCAATGAGTTTCTTTGCCTGTAAAAGCAAAACAAATTTAAGCAATATTTATACAAATTATGTGCAAACATTATGCATAACCTGTGATTGCATGATGAATTATTGAAGGATGCTTTCACAAATATGCCTCATTAAATGTTAATCTTGTTGATTTTAAAATACAAATACACTTGAATTTAATGTCATCCAACAATTCCAGAGACAGACCATAATAACCATATAGATACAAAAAAAAGACTGGAATTTTGAAAACAGATTATTACTTGGGAATCCAGTCAAACTGCAAGGCAGCTGCATCATATCTCCCTTATGTTGTATGTACCAGCATTTCACTAATCTTCAATATGTTGCCATAGCATTGTTTCCTGCTTTAAAGTCCAGATTTTCTCTCCAATGTAGTTGCTTTGAAATATATTGATTACTGAAAGTCATTCTAAAACTAAGCATAACATAATCACATCAATGATCAATGATGTTGATTCACAATGTCCATCATTATAAAATAAAATAATATATTGTGCTAGGAAGATTTCTTATGTATAGATAATGAATACTTAAGGGGAGTACCTAGAAACCAGATTTTCAGTCCCCTGAGTGTAATAGAAGCCCTTCCCAAGATCTTGAATCAAAAAAAGTGAAAAGTGAAGTAAAAAAAAGAAATTAATAAGACAAAAATGACCAATGTATAAATGATTGAGCTATTGTGTAGACACCCAGGCAGTGGATTTTCTGGTCATATGGAAACATAACCATGTGTTATATCCAAAATAACCATGTGTTATATCCAAAAATGCCAGTGGCATTTTCTGGTCATATGGAAACATAACCATGTTAGTTAAAAAGAATTTCCGGACAAATTCTTTGCTCATGCACTTTCCCAAGCACCTTCATTCATGTATTTGTAGCATTGCCTTGACGCTTGATGCAAAGCCACAGTCAGGAACATTGTCAGAGAAGGGCAATGCTTTCTGATTTAAAATATTGCTGATGCATCTTTTTTCATTCCTCTATACTGGAATCAAAGATCATTTTGTGCAATCTAATTCTGGAAGATCCAGGCAATATGTCATATCTTGAACTCCACTGCCATGACATTTTTCTTTTCCTTTTTTGTTTTTATTTTCCTTTCTTTTTAATTAATACACTATTCAGAGAGCTTTTAAACTTATTCAGAACTCAGATATACTTTAAATATTATGAAATATTCTTGCTGAATTAAAGCTATCTAGCCTATTTAATTTAATCAATTAAGATTTTTAAGTGCATCATAGCTCTGTGCACAAAGAGACAACACTCATAAATCAGTAGAGAGTCTAAATTAATTGCCACAGGTAGCACCCTGCCAATAGCACATATAATTAACTTTTTGTTGTACAGAGTAGAAGATCAGAAAGTTGCTGCTAGCATTAATGAGAGAAAGAAAAATGAGTATATATGGAAAATGATAAGAATGCTTGCAAATGTTCCAAAGCTGCATTTCGCTTGTGAATTAAAATTTTAGGGGTCTTCATGTTCTGTAAATATAGTTATCCCTCACATCAAATATTCCTCTGTTCTATTTCAGATTGAATTGTCAATGCAAGACCAATGAAGCAATGTCTTCAGTGCCACTGACTGCAAAGGACAACATTAGATAAAGCCAGATCTACATGTCAGTAAATGCACCAGGAACAAAACAAGGGATATCTTTAGTCTTCAAAAGAGTAGCAGGTAGGAGATGAGAAGCTGGAAAACAAAGAAAACAGTTAAAATGAAAATTTATCTGGGTAACAGCAAACCAATTTCTAAAATTCAAGAAGCTCAGATTTATGGTAAGATGAAATAAACTGTGTTCTTCATCCCTCCTTTTCAAGTGTCAACCAGTGTAACACACAGATTACATGGATCATGTCTGGGCAGCCTTTCTATCCAAAGTAAGGTTCTATCCTGCCTTCCTTTGCTTAATTCAAATACTTTTGAAATCAGTTTAAAGGTTTCTATCAACTTCATTTGGATGGTTACATGGAATCTTGACTTATGAGAAATCAGAGAGCGATGTCCAAACTCCAGCTCTGAGAAGGCGTAACTTTGACTTTAGATCACAATATCTCCAGAGGTATATATATTACAGACACTCTATGATCTCTCTGGGGAGGTACAAAAATAACACTAAGCAATGCAATATTGTGGGAGAACTATTTCACATTTTTATTTGCTTATCATATTTGTATGCTACAGCTAACTGAAAACTTATTTGAGGTGCAAATGTGGCATTTATTAATCACAATTATTATTACTATGTTTCCTAAATAGCAATTTTTGTGATTTATTTTTTTCTCAAAATGAAATGTATTTTGAAACTCTGAATTTTACAGAGTTGTGTGTAAAACAACACAGTTGTGTGGTCCCAATTACTATTTGGCAGAGGTAGGTGCTTTTTTTCCTCTAAAATAGGTAGTTGAAAATATGTATTCAATAAACTTTTTATTTACACATGTAGAACATGTGTATAGATATCATCTCAAGAGAGAGATTGCAAACATAGAAGGACAGGAATTATTGACAGCAATTAATGATGTTGAGGAACTCCTGAATGGGAATTCACTTTGAATATTAAAGGCAACAATTTCAAAACTTTTGTATAGGTAACTTGCATAAGTAATATTTGCCATTTTAAAACCTTAAATATTCATACTATATGCACAGGAACTTTGAAGGAGACTACCAGGCAGATAAGTCAAGAGCTCTTTCTTAGAAATCTGCACAATATGTTGCAGAGGCTTTACTTCATTCTTGCCTTACCCAATTTCCCAAAGGTTGCAAAACTGAGTACTCTATAAAAATACAAAGTGAAAATGAATGCAGGTCTTCTGACATGAAAAATTTCTTTTTAATTTGTAACAAAAAATAACCTTCCTCTCTGACTCTTTTTTAAAAGAAAAACATTCATGTTCTTCCTTAAAGACCAATATAAATACTCCAAGGCCTAAAGAGAGTCACAATTTGAAAATCCATATCTGACAAAATAAAATTATTTTGATCTTTACAAAAAGGAAGAAAGGTGTAATGTTGAGTTAAATTTTGCAGACATGACCTGCAAAAGTCTCAAGGAAAGCAAGATTTAAAATACTTATAAAGTATTAACCAGCTGTGTGAGGCTGCAGAAAGGAAGAACCGTTTCCGCTACCTACATTAATTTCCTCTCTCATTTTGCTCCACTCTGTGTTTCAGAACTTTGAAAATTATCACTAGACAGATTTCAATCCCAGGAAAATCATGGGGGAAGTCCTCTTTAAAGTTGTTTAAAGGCTCCTGAAGGAGTAGAAAACTACTGGGATCATTGTAGCTCTGGCAGGATTAAATGCCAAGAGAATTTTGTGCAATATTAAGAGGACCATAGCGAGTACATGAGAGAAGCAAGATTCTTCTGTACCCTGTGTTTTCTAGATCACATCCAGAATGTTGCCTCCAATTTGGGGACCCCAATACTGGGAAGATTTTGATCAGCTAGAGCAGGTTGAGCAGAGGGCCACCAAGATAGCTGGGGCTAGATTACATTTGTGCTAGGAGGAGGGGCTGAGGGAGCTGAGCTTTTTCTGTCTGGAAAAGGATCACTGCAGAGAATCTAACAGGAACTTTGGCACCTATGAGGGGATTACTGAGAAGAAGTTTGCTGAAGCAAGACTTCTTTGCTAAGGCTCAGGGTTTAAATATGAAACAATGCTCATAAATTTACATGAGAAAGGTTTTGACTGAATATAAGAAGAAAAATTATGAAGGCAATAACTAAAACTGGTTGCCTGACAGGTTGCAGGTTGCCAAATCCAACCATACTAAACCCTAAGGCATCTGATATGAATTCAGTGTGGACCCTGCTTTGAGCATGACTTTAGATTACAGACCTCCCAAATTCCTTTGCAATCTGAGCAACATAGCAATTCAGTGATTTTAATAGCAGCAGCTACTATGAAAGTCCATAAGCTGTTAGACTAAATACTTAGAGGCCTCAAAGCTTCTAATGAATCACGCAGTGCACAGCCCAGCGATGTTCAGGTTTTGGCTCCCTTCTCTGAGAGAGAAGTGTTCCTCCAGCAACAAATATGCAATTAATCCCATGGTGGGATCCAGTATTTTCCCAGCTAACTCATAATGCAAAGTACTTCTAAGTGTCATTTGTTGCAGAGCTAGTGCTGTAAAGCTGCCTGCACTGTTCTACGCTTCAGTCTCAATGTTGTATTTTTCCTAGACAGATGCCAAATTGATAAAAATCTGATTTTTCTGCACAGCTGTTCCAATTGAATCCTCATTGCTACAACCACATTAAGAAACAAAGAGAAGTATTATGGTTGGAAGATTTTTTTTTCCTACTTAATATCCAGATTGTTGGTGTGAAGGTCTCTAGTCTTTGTTTCAGCTTCCACTTGCAAACTGGGCATTGACATCTGCTAATTGCTAGTTTCTAAGGGAATTTAGTTTAAAATATATTGTATATACAAGGCCAAATTCACTGTGTGCCACAAAGGCAGGATTGTTTTCTTTCTCCTGTTTTGTATTTACAGCTAAAGGGAATTGGAAGGAAACTGGTGACTATTATGAACTGGAGAATAAGAACAACAATAGATATAATCAAATAAAATTTTACTAATGGATCCAGTTGCAAAATATGATTAAGCAGCTGCTCAAAACATCTACATAAGCCCTTTTTGATCCCCAGTTTTGGACGGTGTATGGATTAAAAAAGCTATAAAAAACAAACTTTATTAAAACTGTACTATGTCCAGAACCCTGCAGCCAAAGGCATACAGGAAGTAGAGGCAGCTTGAGCATGAGTATTCTGGAGCTACTCGAGGTATATTTAAGAACTGTGCATCCATCAGGGTGCAGGGGAGTACCTGGAAGTTAAATATAAGATAGACTGAAAAGGATACCTGACCTGCTGAGACTTTCATTCAGCTCTCTGAGTTTCTCCTGCAGCAGCAACGCTGATGAAATCATCAGACCTCAAAGCAGAGCAAGGTGATTTTTTCTAGAATCTTGCCCCACTGTGAGAGGAGGCAAACAGGCAGATCCTCACAACTCTTAATCACTTTCTGCTTTTTGTGAATGCACATTTGGTTCCCCTTTCTATCCTTAAATCAGAGGAGTAGTCCATAGCCTGTAGGAGTAGCCCTTACCCTCCTGAGGTGCTTTGCAATTTGCTGTAAGTGAAGCAGAAGTGAAGAGCTTTGTGAATGCCAAAAGCATGATTACTGTCCCACCCACACAAATGTTGAGCTGAAGTCACTCTAGTCTCTGGTGTGGAACTTCAATAAGCAAGAGATATATCAAACTGCAATAGTCACTACTGCTTGGAGTTACAGCTGCAGTGGAGAAGTTTGATTACTGCAATTTTTTGTTTCACTTATTTAAATGTACTTTTTCATTGGAGTATTGTGCCAAATGGGACAGAAGCCTCATAGAGCCCTGCAACCCTTAAATGCTCTTTCAGCCTAATGCTGGAGCACTAAAAAAGGAGAAAGTCTCACCTGAGCAGCCCTGCTCCATGTTGAAGAACAGTCTAAGGGGGGTCACTCAGTTCTTGGCTTGTCCCCCTCACGGTACAGCCACCCCTTCCTTCACTATGACAAAATGGAATGAAAACTTTCTCTTCTGAAAGTAGTCCCAGTTCCCCATGTTAATTTTAACAAATTTTAAGATAGGGATAGGCAGAGAAAACTGGTTTACTTCCCTCAGAATTTCTTACTCTGCCATTGTTATCTCATCTAATTTACCTAGTTTAAGTTCACTCTTGGCTAATAAGATGTTACAGAAAAGACAAACGGTTCTTCTGAGGCAGAAATTTTATTTTAAAATAAAAAAGAAATTTATTTAAAAAAAAATATATTAAAAAAAAATTTAAAAAAAACCAAAACTTGGATTCACCACTTTCAGTGTTTCAGCTTGTTAGCATTGCATACGTCAGTAAAGTCATTTAATTTGGAATCATGAGGCTTCACTTTCCAGAAATGCCCCCTAACAATGAAAATGGGCTTACTATCTATTTCCCTTCTTTAAGAAAACAAATAACTGTAGAGTGGAAAAAGAAATAGATAATCTCTTGAATATATGTTGAAGACAAAAGCCATTATGAGTTAAATTCAACTCTAATGCATTTGTAAAAACAGTGACCTAGTAGAAGAATTAAGCCTGGTAATTTTATGAAAAATCCTCTAATACTTAATTAACAAAATAGATATTTTTTCCAAATTTTAACCATCTAAAAATGAGTACAGTATTATCCCAGTTTTCAAGGTCTGTAAAATATTATAATGTTGAACATTGGTTATGATTCCTTGGAAATTCTATAGCCTCTGTGCATTCCATAGCCTCTACACATTCTGAAACACAGAACAGTTTTTATTCTAATTTTAATAATAGCATATCCTGACTTCATTAAAATTCCATACAACCTACAGCCGGCTTCATTATATAAATTTCATGGGACATCTCCATAAAGTTTTTTGTCATATCTTGTTAGAATTTGCTTAAGAAGAGTGTTGTGCTCCTATTTGTTCATACGCACGAGCTAGAGATGGTGTCACCAGGTGCTGTAATTGAGGGTAAATGTAAGATATTATTGGTTGGTTTTGCAGTGGAATTCTCTTTACTTTGAAATTCAATTTGATCTCTTATACACATTCTGTAGTCAGTTCTGCAGAACAGTTTTTGCAGAAATATTAATGAATGGGATGTCTGGAAGGCTATGCATTACCTAAAGCACTCCCTATAGATGTGATAGCATGGACTACATTGCATATGCATTTCTCTCCACTCCCCCCAGTGGAGAGAACTCAGCTTTGTGCTTATTATAATAAATTTTAAATGGGAAATATGTGTGTCAGTATTGACAAGTAACAAGAAGAATTTTTGGCAGATTTAATACATGGGCTACTGTTCCTGTTGCTAAAAGCATATTTTTTATTTTCTTAAGAATCCTCTTTTATACATCATCAATTACTATATTTAGATCATTTTTGTACTAGAAAAATTGAACTAATCAGATCTTATGGCCCATCTGCTCTTAAGACAAAAATAGTACTTTCTACCAAAAATATATCTGATGTAAAAAATGCCTATATTGAATTTAACTGGTAGATGAGAAAATATGTTTCAGTAGAAAAGCAGGTGAGCTCCATCTTATCATTTATGTCAACTTTATTTTTTTGCATTAATAATGGAGGATTTTTTGGTAACTTTTCTTAAAGAGTGATGATCCAAATGGATTTTTTAACCATTGAGCTAAGATTTGTTTCTTATTTATTTCCCTCATTTGTACAGGGTAATATTCTGGATCTAGTGGCAACAGAGGCATTTTTGTCAATACCTTCACCACTTCCAGGGTTTCACTTTTAAGTTACAGCTAAACTACCTCTATTCTTCACCCAAATATATGATAATTTTACGTATGTGTCACATGTTTTCATATCTTCATTTAGCTTATTTTATGTAGTGGTTTCACAGACAGGCAACTATTTATTGGCAACCATTTGATAAACACTGTAATGTAAGTTTTCTCTTTAATTTTTTTATCTTCTTGTATTAGGAAAACCTTAGTACCTACTGATCTTGGAAAAAGCTTGTGATTTTGTTTTAATGTATGTGCATGAGGCAGTCAGACCCAGCCACACCATCCTGTTTTAACTTATCTTCAAGAGACTATAGTACTCAGAAGCTGTTCAGACCCATGAACTCTGTTAGTTACTGGAGATTGTTGCCACTGGAGAATGATGTACAAAAGACATTTAATGGAAATAGTAGTGAGGAGTGTTCACGGACATTGCAACTTCATAACACATACTGTTAAACTGTTAAAACAATCCCTTCAACAGTTTTCAGCCAGGCCAAACAGTGGTCTTTGAAATAATTTCAAGGCACAGTGTTGGAAGGAGCACACACCAAGGACAATTCTCAGTCTGGATGTAGCTGTTCTGTTTTGGAGGGAAAAAGAGTTTAGCAGTTTGACCATGAGCTATTTGGTGCCAACTAAGTTCAATGCCAAAGAGCCATTCCAGGCACATTTATTAGCATCACTGTAGCCAAAATAATCCAAGTATTGTACATTTTGGCAAATTTTCCCCATTTTCTTCCAGCCCACTGCTTACAGCTTTAGTGCCCTGGAAGCAAGCAATGGATTTAGTATAAACTGGTTTCAATCCAGAGAGCCATACGAGAACCCATACGTAAAATCAACCAACAGATTCTCCTTGGGAATTTTACCTTGAGATCATCACGGTACTCCTTTGCATTTTCTGAGAAACATTGAGGTGACTGTCACTGACAAGAAAGGCTACCTACCCAGACCTATGACTTCCAGCAAGCTCTAGCAGCTTCTAAGAAGCTCTGTCAGATGTCCTTGATCAAATGGTGTGTCAAGCATTTGTTCCAAGTAACTCCTGTTCAGGGAGGATCAAGCGCCCTTCCAGCAGGCCACAGGGGCAGTTTAGCAGAACTGCTGGCTCAGGACACAGTTTCCAGGGAAAGCAGCTAGCAGAGGTGGCAAATCTTGCAGAGGGGAGCCAGGAGCTTTGCTGAGGGCAACACAGATGGGCTGAGTGGTGATGTTGACAGGGCACTGCTCCAGCAGTTGCTGGAGCAGCAACAATAGGGCTGTCCTTGGATAGAGGAGACTATGAAGGATCGCCCAATGAAGGACACAGCCTCAGAGACCTGGGCCTTCAGGGGTGCCGGCTGCCTCTCACTGGTACTGGGCTCAGAGGGTAGGGTGGGCTCCTTCCCTGCAGTAGGTGATCATGGATGAAGAGGTTGGGTTGCCAAGGAAAGAAGCTGAAGGAAGAGACAAACTGACTTTACAGGACCAAAGGTATTGAGGAAAAAGTTCTCCGATTTTTCTCCAAAACCCTGCAGACACAAGAGCCTGAAAATCCTGCTGGCAGAGGCAAAGGCAGAATTTGTACATATCTGGATAGGAAACAAAGACTTCCATGATGACCAAGGTTGGATGCTTGTGACTTCTGTCTCCTTCAGCTCCTGTTTTCCCTGCAAATCTGCAGGGAAAACAGTTACAGAACACAGCATTGTCCTTGTAGCAGATGAAGGGATGGGTGCTCTGTCAAATAAAACACCCAACATGCCTGAGCTGAGCAGCAGTAAGAAGTAGGACTGCTAAATTCACTTCCACCCTAGGGAGATTTGCTGCTTTATAGCACTCAGATATGGGACTTTGGGAAGAAGCTGCTGGGGCTGATTAATCCTTTTAATCCCATCCACTGCTGTTCTTCCATGTGTGCACTGATACTTCCAGGGGATACCTGAAGATTATCAAGTGTGACTACATGACTGACTGCAAGAGCCAAGAGTGTGGAAGCCAGAATGGTTTTCTCCTTGACCCTTAAAGTAAAGGAAATCATAGAATAGTTTAGGTCATTAAATATCTTTAAGACCATTGAGTCCAACCCTTAACCCAGCACTGCCAAATGCACCACTAAACCACATCCCTAAAAGCCACATCCACACATCTTTTAAACATCTCCAAGGATGGTAATTCAACTCCTCCTCTGGAGAGTCTGTTCCAATGCTTGGTAATCCTTTCAGTGAAGAAATATTTCCTAATATCCAATGTAAACCTCCACTGATGCAACTTGCAGCCATTTCCTCTTGTCTTATTGCTTGTTACCTGCCAGAAAAGACCAACACTCACCTCACCCCAACCTTGTTTGGGCAATTTAGAGCACAGTAAGGTTTCCCTCTCCCCTCAGCCTCCTTTTCTCCAGAATAAACAAGACCAGTTCCTGCAGATGCTTTTGAAGGGCTTTAGGAAAGGGTTTTATGGGGACTGGATTGATCCTACAGTCAATGCCTGATAGCATACCAGACATGGGAAAAGGAGATTTTGCCTTCTAAACTGAACTATGATTTTGGAGGACTGTGGTGGGAAGAGGTAGCACCCATCTGATAAAGTGGGGCATAAGCATCTTTGCCAACAAGTTGACCAGCCTGGTGAGAAATGCCTAAATCAATGAGAGAGGAGAATGACAGCCAACAGCTCACTGAGGATGTGGTGGGCCAGGCTGGAAAGGAAAGGGGGCAGGGTGAGCAGGAAGAGCGGGAAGAGTACTGCTGCAGGAATAACACAGCAGTGCACAATCAAACCAGGAGGTTTATGGAGTACATTGGTGACAACTTCCTAACACAGGTGATTGAGGAGCTGACAAGAAAAAGCTCTGTTGGAGCTGGTATTTACAACCAAGGAAAAGCTAGATGGAGATTAGAGGTGGGATCAAGTCTGGCAGCAGTCACTATGAGAGTGATCACCAGAAACAGAATCACATAGCACATACCACAAATAGCTTAGAATCACAGCTTTAAACTTCAGGAGACTACATATTTGGCCTGTTCAGGCATTTTAGAAGAACCCTATGGGATATGGTCCTGGAGATAAGGGAATTTCAGCAGAGCTGAAAATGGGGTTTTTCAAGAATCAGCTTCTCTTAACTCAAGAACAATCTATCTCCATGTGCAGAAAAGCAAGAAATATTATCAGGACACTTGCACAGAGAAACAAGAAGCTCCTGAAAAACATAAAAAAGAAGCAAGAGATGGGAAAAATAAGAGGTGGGAGCAGTCAGGTAGCTCATAAAGGATGCAGGAACCTTTTCCAAGCCTGAGGAAAAGAAAAGTCTAGAGATAATGTGGATCCACTGCTGAATGGAACACAGGACTGGAAGAAAAACAAAATGGGAGAGGCCAAATAACCCCGTGCCTTTTTCTCCTCAGTTTTTACTGGTAAGACTAGTAGTTGGTGCAATTACCAGAAGAGTCTGGAGGAAATTATTTTCCTGCCACTGTACAAAGTAATAACCATGCAAGAGCAATTATTTCTTTATTCATTGAATTTTTCCCATTTAAAGAGTGAGCAGACCTAAAGGGCAAAGAATACATTGATGTTTGTTAATGTTAGGATAGTTCATTGGTAGTTAGGATAGTCTGATAATGTCAGGATACATTCATTGACATATCCATTTTTCTCCTCCTGAAAAGGTTATTCTAATGATAGATGAACACATAAGAAGCTCAGGATTGTACACAATATTGATAAACGTATGGTAGCTTAGATAGTATATTCCATCTTAGGACAGGTGTTTTTTTATTACACCATACATCCAATAGTTGTCTACCTAATTTTCTAGGTCGTTTGCTTTTTTTTTAACGTCTGTGTGTGTCCACCATCTCAGAAGCCCAATGTAGCTTTAAACATTTCCTATCTATTTATCTTTGTTTACTTCTTTCTGGATCAGCTTTGGAATCCGTCCACCATGTTACAGTAAATGAAAGAGAAGATTGCAATGGGTTTTTTTCTTGTTCAGGAAGGCGTTGTGGGAAATAGATTATTACAACATCATGAGTTTTTTAGTATGGGTCAGTCACTGAGACTTCAAGCTGTTTTAGGTGCTCTTTTTTAATGTAGAGATGCAATTTATGCATCCTTGAAAAATGACTTAGTTTTCCTTAGATGTCCTCACATATGTTCATTATTACTTTACTGATCACCGGTAATTCCATAAAGATCTGTTGGTAGCAGTTAAGCTGATTGTCTAACCAATGGAATTGGCTTTACATTTTATGTTTGTAAATAAATTTTTAAAAATGCAAAAAATGAAACTTCAACAATAAAATCATATGCAGGATCTACAAAAAAAGACTTGCTTCTTTCTGATGTTAAAGAGAGGAAGTGAAGACTAATCTTTTATCACCCATGTTCCCAATAAGTTATGAAACCCCTGTCTATAGAGAAATACATTTTTATTAAACATTATATTCAAACATAAGATACTGAAAATGAGTTCTATTCATTAAATACACAGAAGAAATAAATCCTTTTGTTTTCCTAGTATTAACCTATCTTAAATTATTCATTCTTTTCTTTCCATTTGATTACATCAGTCTTGCTTTATTATTCAATTTCTGTAATTCTCATGGTAATTGGAGTATTTCCTCTCATTGTGCTTATTATTATATCTCTTATTACTTTTGTACATGCATCTGTTTTAATAAGGAATTATTTAAATTGTAAAACAGATAATCTTTACAATATTTTGATTGGCCACTTTAGTGTCTGTATTTGACAACAAAGAAAGGATGGGAGTTTTAACCAAAACCATTATGCATAGGTTAGAGATCAGAAAACACAGAGAGGCAAACCATGGCTTTATTACAATTAATGAATTCTTCCTCCTCTTTTACTTTTCTTCATTCCTAGCAATGTGTCATGAGCATGAAAGCAGCAAAACATGTTATTCCATCTCTGATTTGTCAGTTCCCACTGTTGGGGGGTTGGGAAAGGACTTCCAAGTATATACTGATATACATCAGTTTGTTACCTGATAATAATGTGAAATCAAAGAAAAAAATATGTCTAAAGGATCAATAAATTCCCTGGAGAGGACATTCTTGCACATTTAAACAAAACAAGTAATGTTTAGAAAGAAAAACTCCTTATATCCTGGCTTACAAATAAATCAGTGTTAAAACTAAAGTATTTTGTAATTTTTATCTTAAAAGCTTGCGTATTTCATTGATCTTGTTTGCAGTCCTGCAACAGAAACATGATCAACTCTCTTCCTTTTGAAAGGAAAAATAATAAACAAAATGCTAATACCACTCTCCTGTTCAAACTGTCACAAATTGACCACTCCTATTGTGCAAATTTCACTTCTACAGGAATACAAATGAGAAAGTCTTCCAGCATACTTAAATACAGAAAGCTTTGTGAATAGACTTTCTATGCACACAAGCTAAAAGTTATCTAACAAATAAATTATAATTTATCAGCTCTGATCAAGACAATTCACTATGATATGGATGAAACTTTGAACTCTAGTTCATGGATTAGTATGGGTCTCCCAGTGTATAACAAAATCCAGCTTCTCTGACTTCCAATTTTTAAGTGGTATTTCTAATGTTTACTCATATAGCTAAAATTTTCTTAAAGGATATTTGGCTATTAGACTTTTTATTCAAGGAGAAATATATTTTCAAGAGATGAAAACACTGATGGTAGCTGAGCTATACAGATACAGCATAAACTGGAAGGGAACAATGCATGGTCAGAGCATCACACTTAGTGTTGAGAGGAGCAGGCTGTGTGATCCTCATGGTGACACACACATTTCATAGGATGAATGAATTTGTTTCAGCATGGAAATCTAACTGCAGAGTCTTTGTGCAATTTAGGATAGAAAAGGCCTTTTACAACACCTCACCTGAAGGGCCAGATTAGATCAGATTGCTCAGGATTTGTCCAAGAAAACCTTGAATATTTCTGTCAATGGAGCCTACATACCTATGTGCCCCTGCTCCACTTTCTGACCATAACCATGGCAATTTTTTTTTTCTAATGTCTAATTTAAGTGTTCTTTGTCAAAAGATGTGTTTACCAACTGTCATCCTGACTCAGCCCACCTCTAGGCAAAGTCTGGCTCTGATTTCTTATGCCTTTCCATTAGATAGCAGTAGACAGCTGTAAAAGCCCTCCAAGTTACCTCTTATCCAGGCTGAACAAATCCCATTCTCTCACTCTCCCTCATCTATGCCATATTCTCCAGCCTCATGGCCACTTTGGTGGCCATTCTCCAGCCAGGCTCTCCACCTGGCTCAGATTAAGTGGGACAGCATCTCTTTTTGTATCAAGGAGCCCAAATCTGGGAATAGCACTCCAAATGTGATCTCAAAAGTGCCATCAGAGAAGACACTCCCTTGTGCTACACTCTTGCTTCTGCAGCTCAGGAAGTCATTGGTCATCTCTGCTGCAATGACTCTAATAAACCACATTCATTTTGCCCAAGAGTCCCTGTCCTTTCTTGCAAAGCCGCTGCCAGCTGACTCCTGCCTGCCCTGCTGGGTGGAGTTATTCATTCCAAGGACTTTGCATTTTACCTTGTCAAACTTCATGATTTTCCCATCAGCTTACTTCTCCAAACTTTAGATGAGGTTTCTCTAACAGGAGACCTGCCTTATGATTTATGAACCATAGCTTCATTTTGGTATCATCTGTGAAATTGTTAAAAGTTCACACAAAGGTATCATTCATGTTGTAAATAAAAGAGCTAAAAGTGTCAGGTCTAATGTCTACCCCTTAAAACACCACTAAAGCTGCCAGCCAGGCTTTATACTCTTGATGAGCCTGGTAATCCATAAAATTTCCACTCATTTATACACTCCAGCTTTCAGCCATTTGACTAATAGAAGATCATGACAGACCATATCAAAGGCCTTGCGAAAGTTCAATATGTACCACATCTACTGCTCTACTCTCCTTGATAAAACCAGACCGCTAATCCTAGGAAGATAATTGGTCAGGGACACATGCTGCCTGTCTCTTCTTACCTGAGGGTGCTCAGGTATGGCATCCAGATGCATTTATTCCATAATCTCCCTCAGAAATGAGTTTAGGCTTTGAGAAACAACTTCTTTTTCTTCTTCTTTTTCTTCTTCTTCTTCTTCTTCTTCTTCTTCTTCTTCTTCTTCTTCTTCTTCTTCTTCTTCTTCTTCTTCTTCTTCTTCTTCTTCTTCTTCTTCCTCTTCTTCCTCTTCTTCTCCTTCTTCTTCCTCTCCTTCTTCTTCTTCTCATTCTTCTCCTCCTCCTTCTTCTTCTTTCTTCTCCATCTTTTTTTCTTCCTCTTTTCTTCTTCATCTCGTTCTTTGTCATCTTTGTCTTCTTTGTCCTTTTCTTTCATATTGAAAGTAGGTATATGTAGCCTTTTCACCAGGATCATGGACCTACAAGGCCAGCAGCAGACCCTGCCAGTAAAATCAAAAGTGAGGCAACAGAGGCTGAGTAGTTCAATCTTTTCCAAGTAATTCAGCTTTAGATTAATCAGGATGTTTTGGAAAAAGAGGATATGCACCACACAGTGCTATGAGGAAGATGTACTTAATTCAGAGTGAGTTACTGCTATTGGAAGTCCAACAGCTGTGATAGGTATTAATAAATAGAGAAGACTGAATTTCTATGTATTTTGGTTAGGAGTAAATAAATTTTCTTTCTCACTGGGAATGTGAAAAATAAAATTTCAAATAAGTTTATTTTTAAAAAAGAATCAGTGCAATTTAAACTTTCTCAGAAAAGTCTTTGTTTATGTCTAAGAAATTCCTATTAAAAAAGAGCAGATTCTGGCTATCCAAAATAGCCATCCACACATATTCATAGTTTTGAATAATTCATGATTCTGAGTTTTTGTAACTTGTATGAATCATTGCAGTTACTTATCAATTTTCTGTTATCCTGATTTTATATTGTTATTATTAAACATCAAACAACTTATTTTCTGATATATTTTGTGAAGGTTTTTTGTCTAGGAAATTATTGTATGTGGCTGAGTGGGAGATGCACACACAGAAAAAGGGCATTGTCCCTTCCTAGATGTTCAAAGGAAGCTGTAATATCTATATGGAGTTATGTATTCAAGCAGTGTAGCTCAAAATACAGGGATGTCCTTTAACTACCTTAGAGTGTAGATCTAAAGGTCTTTGGAAAGTAGATATTTACATCTGTTCTCTCTTTTTGATAAATGGAGTCTTGATTGGTTTGGGATTGGTTTTTTTTTTTTGCTTACTTGTTGTGGTGGTTTGACAGGAAATGTGCTCTAAAAAAAAAGGAATCTGGAGAAAATGGACCCCCAGTGTATAATGGTTTAGCAGTTACAATAATCACACATAGATATAAAGAATTTGATTTTAAGCCCTTCTGTGACTGATGAGGTTGAAATCCATAGACCAATGTCTGCTGAGACAGTGCCCCAACCACCTGATTATCATCCATTCTGGATGACAGAGTAAGGAGCACATTCCACCTCTCATCCTGAAGCTATTTTCTTTTATTGTGAGGAAAAAAATATATTGGGTCAGAGAAAGAGCATTTGGGGAAGCCTGGCTCTGTAACAGAATACTGACCACTTTGCTCAGCAAAGGATTTGGATCCCAAAAGGGTTTTTGTGTCTTGCATTAAACAGATATTAAATAATATCAACTGTATATAATCCCCAGAGCTGAGACCAAAATATAGTACTATTTCTTCCAGAAAGAGGACTCCAACCACACTGTATATAACTCATATATTTCTATGTTACTTTGAAAAAAGACTGTTATTGTTCATGCTGTTTCTGGAGACTGTTCAAATAAACAGCTTGAAACTTCTGGAGTAACTGTTCTGAACCATGAAATGCCCAAGCTAAGATGGACAAACAACTCAAAGTCCACTTTCATCTCAAGAGAATTGTAAACAGAGGATTACTTCTCTGATAATTTCTTAAATCTGACATTTAATTTACAAAAAGCTTTGAGCAAGTTAAGGAAACCAGTCAGGGGAAGTCTTATTCCTCAGTGTTTTCTTATCAATTTTAAAAACTACAGCCTGTATTTAGGGTATTTTCCAGTGAGGGAAGAGAATTATTACCTAGGTTTTCTTCTGTTGACTGTTAAAGTAGGAGGGATAGGTGAGCTGCGAACCAGTGCAAATCCCATGTATTGACCCAAGAAATAAGCAAGCAAAAAACTGAGTCCAGGAAGTTGTCTCTGAGGAAAGCAAATACTCTGAAGGCGTGAATTCAAAGCTGATTTTCCTGAAAATATTTACCATGGATTACAGTAAATTATGTGTGAAGCAAACACTTCATAAATAACATATATATATGTATACAAAATCCTTATAAACAAACCAACAGGGAAGGAAGCCTATTTGCTGAAATATATAAATTTTGAGATATTAGAAGAGCTAACTAGTGATCAGACAGTTAGGCATAAACTTTATTCAAACATCAGATGTGAAGCTGTGAGCTAGGATGGCACTCATTTTGATTGCAGCTGGAAATCTCATGTAAGTAGGAACTGAACTTTCAAGGAACACTGATAAAAGAGCCCTTTTTCCAAGAACCCTTCTCCAGTGTTAATTTACATTCATGCAAGTGTAGCAGATGGAAATTCTTAATTTGTTACTAAGTTTCTGCACAGATTAGGTCTAATTTTTGTCTATTTTTCTTCTCCCACTTTTAGATAAACCACCCCATTTACTACCTGGTGGTTAAATTGATTCTGTGCGAATAAGGTAGAAAGTTCATTCACTCATATCTTTTTATCAATTCCTTTGATACTTCTTCCCCTAAACTCTTCATCTAACCTAGACTAAATGATTTGATTCTAAAAGCCTGATTATAAAGTAAAAAGCTATGCTTCTTTAAATCAATAAGAGATTTTCAGAAGCTCCTGAACATTACCACATCCCCTGTAGCTTGTGTTTGATATGCTTCCTACTTGTTCTCTATGGTGAGAACAGACTTTCCGTTTTCTGTGTATAAAGCACCAAAGAGAACAGGGATCAGGACCACCACAGGGACATCTAAACAGTGGTAAAAAAATCTAAAATACTTTACTATGAAGGTGGTTTGGACACCTGGAGTTGCAGGAGAGAAGGCTCTGGGGAGTCCTTAGAGAAGCCTTCCAGTGCTAAAATGGAGTCTATAAAAATCTGAAGAGGGACTTTTGATGAGCACATGTAGGGATAGGACAAGGAGAAATTTATTTAAAAGAGGGCAGGTTTAGATTAGCTATTAGATGAAAATCTTTACTGTCAGAGTGTGAGGCACTGAAACAGGCTGCCCAGAGAAATTGTGGATGCTTCATCCCTAGAAGTGTTCAAGAGATTCAGGCTAACTGGGGCTCTGAGAAACCTGGTCTAGCAGAATATGTCCTTGCCCCCAGTGGAGAGCTTGGAACTAGATGATCTTTGAAGTCCCTTTCAAACCATTCTATGATTCTGTGATTCCCAAAATAAGCAAGCAAAGACCATCCACGAAAGTCTTTCAGTTCAGAGATTTTTTTGGAACATCACAAGTATTAAAAAAGCCATAACCTCATCTTTAATGGTATTTTCTAACATTTCCCACTTTGTGACAGGACAGAAACCAAAAGGGGGAAAGAACAAAAAAGTTAATCTATTCAGATGTGTATACTTTGTAATATTTAAGCTAGTCTGAGCTAAGTCATTCACTTGTGTTTGTTTCTGCCCAGTTACAGCCATAGTGGCCAAGAAAAGAAAAACTTTGTGTCTCAGTGTTCCCTTGTAGTGCAGAGTAAGTACTCCAAAACTGGAGAACAACCTGAAACAGACCACAGCCTCAGTTTCTTCTTTCAGCACCAGAAGAAGACCAAGCATCACTGACTAGAAGTAATTGGGAGTGGAATTACTCTCCCAGAGTAATTACATCTAATGACATGATTTACTGAACAAGAAGCTAGAAAGGGATATCTTTCTAAACTAAAGATCTAGAATCTTTAGTTTCTCTGTCAGAAATTCACAATGTGTACTCAGACAAATAAGGTCACCTCTGTTGGTTGTCTATGACCATTTCTAACTCTAGCTTTCCCTTTCTTTTAGTGATCAAGTTTTATGTCCTGTTCCATGTCTGGCACAATAGTACAGTGCTCTTAGCTGAAGTCTGACAGGGCTTCTGTACCAGATCATGCAATGGTACTTCAACACCTTGCAGTTTAACTGACCAATTTCCATAGAGTCTTTTATTTACAATTTTTGACCAATAACAATTATTGCAGATGCCATCATCATTGTTTATGCTATCTGTACTTCTGTAATGTAATGGTTATCTGGTAAATTCTGTCTGTTGATATCCTGTTTAAAATTACTTACTTCAACAAAGCAAATAGCGCCAATAGCAGAAGAGAATGTTGGCAGAAGGAAAGAACTAATTATGGTGAAACTGCTTATGGCAACATTACCTTACTGCAGTAGATATATTTTATATAAAAGCATACTTTTTATTAATTTCAAGGATTTTGCTGGATGAAGCCCCTAGGTTATTCTTAAAGACTGTGGAGACCTTTCAAAAGCTTCCAATTCTAAGGTTTCCCTGTGTGGAGTTTCCAAAAGAACATGTTCGTCCTTTTGTACAGTTACTGATATTCAATGTCTTCTGGGCATTGTACATTTTTTCTGCTCTATTCATTTTTACAAAAGGGGTGAAGTCTTCCTTAGTTTCTTGAAATTTTTGCTTTTTACATTCAGATTTTGCCATTCACATTTGCGAGGAATGGATTTTGCCTGCAATGAACAATAAATCTTTATTTCAAAAATCCTTTTAGCCTGAGCTGTTGCAAGTTTAGTTGGAGTTACTAAATTTGGAGCCGATTCATTTTCCCTTTTCACTGCCTAATGCTCCAGTAAAAACCTAAAAATGGTTTAAGTACTTGGTAAGACCAAGAATGATGATGATCTCTCCATACAGTGAGCTTAGACTGCTGGTGGAAAATGCTAACAAAGCAGGGGAAAGGTCTTTGGTATGTCTTTGGAAATAAATCTGTTAAAATCTAGTACAACAATGGAAGCCACAAAGTAATTAAAAAAGGGGAAAGGTCTTTGGTATCTCTTTGAAAATAAATCTGTTAAAATCTAGTACAACAATGGAAGCTACAAAGTAATTAAAACTTCTGTTTTAATTACTTTGTGGGTTCCATTGTTGTACTAGATTTTAACAGATTTATTTTCTGAAACTGACAGGGCAGGAAAATACTATTACTCACACTTTACAGATGGAACTGGTAAACACTGATAAGCAATAAGATGTTAGACATAATTTGATATAATTGTATTCTAGAAACAGATTTCAGAACCAGATTACATTGCAAATATCTGTTATGATAGGTTTGAGTATAATTTGATCATGTCTTTGACCAGCAGAATGGATATTGCAATTGCAATAACTCTTACAAACTTGTAGCTCTTTTTCTTATCTGTTCTTCTTGCTTAATGTTTAGCACTGGATTTTTTTATACCATTTCTTCGTCCATTTCATGCATTATTACAATATATTTTAAAATACACTGATTTTTTCGTCCTAAATGGCCTGATTATTTTCTACAGACTTCCCACTGCCACTCATCACAAATTTCCACTTCTAAGAAACTCACTCTAGTATATACAACTTGACCTAAAACATATGTTGGAGTCTATGTGCCTTCCATCCAGTCTAGGCCCTATGTTACAGGTGGGAAGGCTTCAGACAGGTTTTTTGTTGGTTGTTTTTTCCTAACCTCAAGAAGATCAGAAATGTTTCTCTATCATATTCTAACTGGAGAAGGTTTAAAACAGAAAGGTATATTTAATCAGCTTAATGTGTCATACCATTTTAATACAAGTGCAGAGAGCTGTGGTGTTTGAGAACCCTGCAATGACACCTGACAGAACCAGGACTGCTCCAGAGTGCCACCTTGTGTGCCTGTGAGCTCATTTCCCACACACCAATTCATCCCCCCAGCAGCACTGGGTGCTGGTGGTACTCTCATGTTTACTACTGAGTCCTGTGAAGATAGTATGAAACAAGTGGTTTGGAAAGCAATATCACAGAATCATAAAAAGAGTGAGGTAGGAGTGCAGCTCTGGGGATTGGCTGGCTCAACCCCACCTTCTCAAAGCAGAGTCACACAGACCAGGCTGCTCAGGGCTACGTCCAGGCAGGGTTTGAGTCTCTTCAAGGAAGAAGACTCCACAGCATTTCTGGGCAACCTGTTCCAGTGTTTTATCTCTATTAGAGTAAAACAAAATTTTCTTATGTTTAAACAGAATTCCCTTGAGTTCAACTACAATTAATTGCCTCTTGTCTTTATCTCCATCTTATCATGGTCACGCTCACCAAGGCTGTTCCCAGCTTTCAAACTCCAACTAGTACTTCCTTGTTTGTATTTCCCAGGTCCAGACTAAGCTTTTTCTCTTCTTCAGATCTATGACCTAACAAAAGTTAAAAATTTTGACCCATGCCTTCCAGAAAAATTTTGGGCTGCTTATGCCCTGCTGTGCTCTAGCTGGTCTGTTTCTTCTTCTTCATCAGGTGGTCTGATACCCACCACAGTGACAGCCCCTTATCTGACTCATGCTGTCTTATCTGGTTCATCATCCTTCCCCAGGCAGAACTTCATTAATTCCCTCTATTCCTTCACTAGAAGGGCAATTATCCCTTCTTCGCTGTCCCAACCTGTCCTTCTTAAAGAATCCTTACCTGAACATGGAAGTGCTCCAATCAGATAAGCTATCGACCACATCCATGATCCCAAG
Organism: Molothrus aeneus; assembly: GCF_037042795.1. Classification (NCBI taxonomy): domain Eukaryota; kingdom Metazoa; phylum Chordata; class Aves; order Passeriformes; family Icteridae; genus Molothrus; species Molothrus aeneus. Next base: position 138,162,509 of record NC_089646.1, on the reverse strand, counting down.
GAGATCCCAGCCCTGCAACTGCAGACCAGCCTCTGGTTACTCCTGTTTGGTCCCCATGAGGCACTGCACAAAGCACAGAGTCATGAGGATTTCACAGAAACAAAAATGTCAAACAGGATCAGACCCAGTGCTGACCTCTGGGTGTACACTGGTAATGACTGGACTTCAAATAAACCTCACCCTCTGGGACCAGCCATTCAGCCAGCTCTTAACTCACTGTCTGCCCACCCAGCCCATAATTCATCATCTTCTTTCTCTATGAGGATCTCATGGGAGGCACTGCCAAAAGCCTAGCTGAAGTCAAGATAGACAGTACCAACAGTTCTCTCATCATCCACCAAGCCAGTCATTTCACTATAGAAGGTTTTCAGGTTGGTCAAGCATTACTTCCTCTTTTTAAATCTATGCTAACTGCTCCCAGTTGCCTTCTTGTCCTTCATGTACCTGGAAAGCACCTGCAGGATTAACTCAGAAACCTGGAAGAAGGGTTATGAACATATTTACAAGTTGCTTTTAATGGGACTAGGGACTAGTTTTGTTTCCAACCAGATTTCAGAAGAATAAAATCTAGAAAGCAGGACAGAATAGTCTGAAACTCCATCTCATTGTGTGTTGTGTGACTTTACCAGTCCATTTAGCTTTCTCAGGACAGACTTAAGAACAGCTACACAGCGGAGTCCAGTATGCCAGTCCCTGACTGCCAAAAGTACAGATTAAAACATACAAACCTAATCCAAAGTAAACCACAGAGATGTATTTCCAGCATGAAACGTGCACATATACAAACCCAAGACTGTTTCAAGACCTCCACACTCTTACCATTAGACCATCGCCAGTGGAATCATTCTCTCAGAGAACCAAATATGTATCAAGGTTATCAAGGGCCCTATGCTGGGTGTTGGTGAAAATTAGTTTACACTCCTTAGTTGCCCTTTGTAAAGCAGTGGTTAAGATAAGCCCTCACACAGGTACCTAACACCTGACTTGCCTTGGGATGCTTTTTATTTGTTTTGGCTGAGGTCACAGTCCCAGATGACCCATCCCATTTTAAACTTGGAAGTGTTTGAATTGTTTTTTAAGTGTCCATTGACCAACCTTTTGTGCCATCAGTGATATCTGCAGACTGTTATAATCCATAGCTCATACCTGAGCATTCTAGAGTGGTAAAAGAAAACTCCATTTACTCAAAGTCAAATCTGTATTGAGTCTGAAGACTGAAACTGAAACAATATCAAAAATGCAACTTTTCAGGTGCTGATCAACCTGATACGGGCAATAGGAGCAAGTTCATATCTAGGGACAGGAGCCTCTTCATGTAACCCTGCCTAAAGCAATTTTTACTAGTCAGACTCCTTATAGACAGAATACTACTAGACAGACTCTGACAATATTTACACTCACACAAATTCCCATAAAGTAAGGGAATGTTGTTTTTCGTTTTCCTAGAGAGGAACTGAGGAACAGAGAAGTTAAACAATTTCTTCCAAGACACACAGGAAATTTGTGTGCAGAACAGGAAATGAAATTCAGTAAGCTGGAGCCCATTATTTTACTCACTTGTAAAAATGATCTTTCACCATTTTCACCAAAGCAGGCATAAATTTGAATTTCTTCCTTTCTTCTGATCTGGGATGTTCTTATACAGATGCAGTGCACACCTGCTTCTATCTTAATGAATATGATGGCAAGTTATAAATCCTTCTTGATAATGTCCATTGTCCTAATTATTGAATTTTTCTTGTAAAAAGCTGAATCTAGTTTTCAATTCCATTTAGCTCCTGTGATGCTTTTCATTGTTTTATCTTAACTTTGTAGCTTAGCATTTTTGTTCACAGATTTGCTCATGAAAGTGAAAAGTAAACAGATATTATGCCAAAAAGCAGTATTTCAAAACTCACTCATTAGCACAACATTTGAAAGAAAATTAATTTCTTGCTTTAAATATCCACAGACTCTGGATGAGAATATATTTGTTCTGTTATTATTTTCTTTCAATTTTTCTTTCAAAACCTAATTCTATTATATAGTAGGGGGGAATATTTTTAGAATATTTGTCATCTAGCCCTTCATTATGGTTTGGGGTTTTTTTAGCTCCTAGTAACCTCCTTTCTCTTTATGCATTTTCTGCCAGAGTTCAACATTTCTTTCCAGACTTCTGTTGTGTGGGTATCCAGTGCAGTCAGTGGACTTCTGGTTTTGATTCCTCAAAGCATTTAATCATCTACCCAATGAATTAAAAGTGTTTAAGTCCCTGTAGGATTAAGTTAAACTGGAGCACATACACATTTTTTTTTTTTTTGCCAGACCATGCTATCCCTTCATCTTTTTAGTCAACCGTGTAAATTGATTTATGTCAGACTTCAAACTTGGCTTGATTTTTATGTTCACTAGAGATCCATCAAACAAATAACAGTTCACAAGAAAATAAGATGAGGTTTCAAAGCTTTGAATGTTTCAGTAAGTCTAACATTGATGTTGAAATAACTAGACCTTTTAAATTAATTTATCTATTTATCAATCTAAAGAACAGATCAGACCATTGGCTTTATATTAAACCAAAAATACAAATTTCTGACCAAAACTAATACATTTTTTGTACAAGCAGCTATCAAAGTAGGTTACAAAGAAAATTGAATTTCAACTCTAACTACTGTGATCAACACATTGTTTCTATTAATTCTTCCTCATGATATTTTTGGAATTTTAAATTTACATCTCAGATGTTGGGTATTTCAACCAATATCCTAGACTAAGAAAGAGAGCCTGGAAATCTTGACAGGCTTTCTTGTGGAAACTGCAGTTCCTTCTATTCTTATTCTCATTGGAAGTACTACGGAAAACTTGTTATGTAGCATTTGTGACTGTTTTAATTATTTTATTAGAGCAACATGTAGAAGCCTAGCTGCAAAGAGGGCCCCATGATAGTGGGAGTTGCATAACACAGAGCTTTGGTTTCTTTCCCTTTGGAAAGGAAGGAGAGATTCAGGGAGTGAAAATAAAACAAAACAAAATGACAACAATGACCAAATAAAAACCCAAGCAAAATCCAATCATCTCCAAAAGGGAGAATCACCTGTGAAAAGGTAGTTCTTCTTTCCAGCCTCTCCTTTCAAGACTGGGAATATTACTTTTACCAGTCACGGAATAGCACTAACTAGGGTACAACAAGTCACATTTATTGGGTAACTGTCTTAGAGGAAAAATATAGATTCTCCATGAGAGAAGTTTTAGCCTCACCAAACTGAGTGAATTAAAATTCCTCTTCACCAACCTGTTGTTACATAGCACCAGAGGCATGGAAGTCTTCAAAGTAAGAGCCTATTTTTCAAAGAGTGATTTTAGACATTTACTTTCATAAGAGAATTATGCAACCAAAATGCCTGCAGAAGGAACAAAGGTTGGTATTCCACAGACAATCTTATGTTCATCATGAACCCTCTAGGGATAATCTTCTGTTTGCTTCAACTTGATCCTTCACCTATTAACTGTCAAGACACCTTTAATATTTTTACTCACACACCTAATTTTCTTTGTGCAGTGTGTAGTTATATTTCCAGCTCCAGGTTTTAAAGCTTAATCTATGGACCAGGAGCCTAAAATTTAGGCAGTGCAGCACTGGGCTTAAAACCTCTACATCCCCTTATTTAGTTGATTCCTAAGTGAATAGCCTAGGATCAGCCAGGAAATCTGTAGCAAAGTCAAAAATGATATATCAGTCTCTAGGAACTTGGGCAAAAGGCCATTGTTTCTATCACTGTAGGTTAAAGATTCTAGTCCAAGATGGAATAGGGAAGTGGGGAAAAAGCAACTCCAAACACTTTTGAAGAGTAGTCAGAGGAATCCTAAAAGCACCTAAAGCTGCATATTGATCTTTAGTTTTTCATAAATTCCCTGATTTTTCTGTATATATAAGAGCTTCACAACTGGGAGCAATTAGGGACAGAAATTATTACATGATGCATGAGTCAACATACAAATGATCTTTGGGAAAGGAGGTTCTTGAAAGGGAGTTTTGGCATATGAAACAGCATAAAAAGCACTGCATGGTTTGATTGTTGGGGGAATTACATACTGGTATGTGACACTGGGAAAAGTTCTGAGAAGTAGGTCAGGTGCCGTGAGTCTATAGCAGACTGGTTGCTTATTCACTGGGATCAGCTGCTCTGAGCTGCAGGAAGTTCAGGTCTCAGCAGCTGCTGTGTAATCAAGGCTCAAAATGCTTTACAATGGCTGAATATTAACGATTGGAATTGAGTGAAAGGGCCTGAGTTATTGTCCTCTTGTGATTGGAACATGCAGCACATAGAAAATTCTCTCACGCTTAAGCCTTTCCTTTATATTTCTAGCATTCTTGAAATTAATTTTAAGCCACCAAGGGTTTCTCCCCCCTTGCCCATGTCCCCACAATAATTTCTGGTTCCAATTTAAGGTCTTTTTGGTTGTAGGGGAGAGGGGAGTTTGTTTCTGTGGGGGTTTTGGGGGGTTTTTTTGTTTGTTTGTTTTTTGGGTTTTTTGGGGGTTGGTTTTTTTTTGTTTGTTTGTTTGTTTGATTTTTTTTAATCAATATGTTTTAGATGGATCTAGTGCTTGTGAAAGTTGCCAACCTATTTGATCCTGGACTGGAAGGAGGATAAACATTAAGCATTGAAAAGACCTAGGACCTCACAGAAGGAAGAGGCCTAGAAAACAATTAATAACTTGGAGAAAAAAAAATAGTAGTGGAGGATAAAGCATCAGATTACCTGATCAAAACAAAGCTGAAAATCTTGTCTGCCTCAAGTAGGATCCTAAGGAGTCAATGGATGTCCAACATATATCTGACTACCTCTCTGGGAGATTACTTAAACTGAAAATGGAGCTGAAAAAATTTTCTGCCAAAGACTACTTCTTTGGTGAAGGGCAAGAGGTGGAATCTGAAAGAGGGTGGGTGAGAATATGCCTCTATTTTTGGATTTGTCAGTCATCAGTGCTCCTTAGATCCCAGTGAGAACTCACTCCCCGCCTCCCTCTTCTCATCTCTACAAGTGGCCTAAAGTCCAGTCTACAGTCAGCTTAAATATTCCTTTCATTGAGACCCTTTCTCTGCTAAGGGAAGGTGTTGTTTCATAATAACAGTGTGACCATTGCCAATAACAATTGCCATTTTGTTGTGCATGTTCATGCCATAAAGACACCAAACTGTCAAAGTCAAATGGAAGCAAAGAAAAAATTACTTAATGCTAGATAGCTGCTGAGCCATCACTGAAATCATCACGGGGGCATACACACAGCACCACTTGTGCAAGGATCCCCATTCTCTTTGAACAAGTAGAGAAAGAACAGTGCCATTTTAGTGATTAGAGGTGAGACCAGTACAGGCCATTTGATTTGGCCCAAGTAATATATCCAGTTACTAGCAGCACAGGAACAGGAAGGTGAGGTGAAATCCTAACACTACAGAAATTATTGGGAGACTTGTCACTTTCCTCATGAAGGTCAAAATTGTACATTCAACTGCTCTTTCAATGATTTAACCATAAAAAAATTATTTTTATGCAAATCCCTTTCTAAGCACAATAACAGACAGCTTTGCAAGAAACCTACAATTGTTTCTTTCATATACTAATAAAAATTTACATTGATATCCTGGCTTGCCTGTACTTACATATCCAGCTACTCATAGAACTCCAATTACCACTCTGTCTGACTACTTTCTATGTTAAAATTTGACAGAAATTAGAAAGGTCTTATTGTCACCAGCATCTACACATGTATAATCCTAGAAGTCTTTGCCATGTCATGCCCCTAAGTAGTTTTCCTTCCTTCTGAACAAAAGAGGCTAGTCTGGGTGAGAAACAGGGTAGATACAGAGTAGTTCATTATTTTTTTCTTAGGCTTATCTTAGACTTGAGGCCTTGTCCATAAAAAGGGAGAAAAGAGGGTAGCAACAGACACAAAGAAGATGTGCCAAGGAAGTGTTTGTCAGCCTAGTCCTGATTTCTCATGGTGTGACAAAGGGGCATATGGTGGCCCTATGGCAGTAGTTTACTTAATGCATGCTGAGAGAGCCCTTTTTTTCCTTCACTGCTTGAAACTAAGACAGCAGCTCTAACATCAGAATTCCATTCCCACAGAATCAGGCAAACCTTGAGGTCATGACATTTTATTAATTTGATCATCTATCCTCTATAAGTGTGAGTAGTAGGCACTCACTCACACCACAAAGGGCTGGGCAAGATAACCAGAAGAGTAAAAATGAGAAAACTCATAGCTTAAGATAGCTTAATAGGTAAAGGAAAAACCATGCAAGCAAACAAAGCAGAACAAGGAATTCACTCACCACTTCCAATGGGCAGGCAGGTGTTCATCTGCCCCAAGAAAAGCAAGGCTCCATCACACAATGGTGACATGGGAAGACAAATGACATCACTTGAACCTCCCCCTCACTCCTCCTTCTTCCCTAAGCTTCATATGATGAGCATGACACCATAATGGTGTCATCCCTTGGGTCAGCTGTCCTGACAATGTTCTCTCCCAACTTCCCAAACACCCCCAGTCTCTGCATTGGGGGGTGAGAAGCAGAGAAGGCTTTGAATCTGTGTAAGCACTGCTCAGCAATAAGAAAAACAACCTTGTTCTATGAACACTGTTTTGAGAACAAATCCAAAACCACAGCCCATATTAGCTACTATGAAGAAAATTACCTCTATACCAGCCAAAAGCAATACATTTTCCACCCTTTCTTGCATACCCTTTACATCATGTTCAGGTGCCACACTATCCAATATAACCAACTTAAAAACCACCCCTCTTCCCAAGCCTTGATATGATTGAGAACATCACTGCTTTAGTCTATGGAGTACACATAAAATACCCATAAAATATCCATTGAGTTAATTTAGTCCATGACTTTGGGTTCCATCTGTTATAGTGGTCACTTAGAACAGCAGGGGTGGTCTGTTGTGTGGAACTATTGGGCACCAAAATCAGCTCAGGTTAAGTCCCTGCTGCATTTGCACTTGTAAGTCTTCTCTTTCATTGGTTCATGTGTGTCCTGTTATAATAATTCCCACTGAATTTCCATTACAGCCTCGACCCCTGGTCCCTGTGGACCACACCACAGTGTTTACCATTGCAATAAACTCCTCCCCTTGCTCCTGCTCTGCTTACACTCATCCACAGAGTGCAGTCCCTTAGGACAGTACCTGCTTCTAGTAGAGCCTTCCTTGTGAGCCCTATCCCACCAGGGGTATAACTGCTGCAGCACAGGTTTGTTCACAGTCACTCTGGGACACATCTCTTCCAGCATGGCCTCCTCCATGGGCCAGGAAACCTATAGAGCTCCAGCTGGATAGAAACTTTACCAATGGCTGCAGTCCCTTGAGCCGTGAACCTGCTCCAGCTTGGCCTGATCGTGGCTGCAGTCAGGGTCTGGATCTGTCATGGGCTTATGTTTGACCACACGCTTTGAGGTGCTGCAGCATGACCTCATGTGAGAGCCTGGACTGCTGGTGATTAACGACTCAAACACTCAACAAGGTGCTGTAAGAGACTGGACTGTTGCTGCTAATGGCTCAAATAATAGCCCGGCTGCTTCGCTAGTGATGCACAGAGTGGTGCAGAAGGGTGTGCACACCTGAGGCTACAAACTGGGTTTCCAGGTAAGGGAAAAAGCAGATAAGAGGTGCTTAAAATAAAATTCTGTGAGGTGGGATAAGTCCCTATCATGCCAATATCCTTCCTTACATAATGACTTAGCTGTGAAAACTCCTCTCCAAACACTAAGAAACAGCTGCAACATCTTGGAGGGTGTCAAGGCTCCTGAAGTGTCCTGCGATCCACAGCATTGCATCAGCCAATGGGAAACACACCCCACCCCAGGAGAGGTACCTGGGCATTCCCACCTGAGTCTGAGCATAATACAAACCTAATGGACCAGGAGTTTTGCATTCCTTCCCCCCCACCATTTGATGGATACGCTCTGCAACCAACACCTTGACAAGACTTCAGCCCCTGAGAAGATGAGGATCAACAGGATGTTGTTGGAATATGTAGAATGGTGATATTTTTCCTGTTTATTCTGTTTATCTGTCACTCTCTCTCCCCTTGACTCCTTCTTTACCTCTCTCAAACTCACATTTATTCCTAAAAAGAAAATTTACTTTTGATTTTGCAATATGGTCTCATTTAAACCTCAAATTAGGCAAAGGCATCTCTCTAATAATTTTAATAATTGCATCTCAATACTTCATGAGGAACCACTGATGCTTCAAGGTTGACCTGCTGCACCATGGATTTACCCAGAGCAGCATATGCTTTGAGCTGTACCTCATCCAGTGTGGACTTATCCTTGGGCCACAGTCCCTTCAGAGGTACCACTGGTGTGGCACAGACATAACCACAGGCACTTTGTCACTTGCTCTGACACAGCTTATCCACTGCCACAGATGCTTCAGGAAAGCATCCTGTATAGACACATCTATATAGAAATGTAGACACATCTGTATAGACACATCTGCATAGACACACCTGCTCCTGTATAGACACATCCACAGGCCACAATTCTCTTGACTCAAGCTCCCACTGCAGTTCCAGCCTGTCCAGTACAGGAGTACAGAAATAGCAGTGATGCCTGGCCACCATCCAGCCCAGGTGTGTCACCAGGTGTCACCTAGGCACAGCAGAGGGGGCTGCTCATCAGCAGAGCACTACAGAAAGCAGTGAAAGCAAAAGGCAGCCAGTAAACAGCACTGGTCTCCAGCACACAGTGAGGCAGGGAAGCCCCATGGCAATTAGGAGATAATCAATTAAAAGCCCCACACTGGGTACCAAAAAGGACTGTCACAGTTTAACTAGCCAGAAACTCAGCCCCACACGGCTGCTCACTCACTCCATGGTGGTAGAATGGGCAAAAGAATCAGAAGGGTAAAAGTGGGAAAACTTGTGGGCTGAGAGTGAAGTGTGTTTGTCTTTGCTGCTTCAAACATAAATTAGCAGAAATTCCAGGACTGGCAAATAACCAAATTGTGAATACATCTCTATGAATGAGTGTGCAAGGAGGGCAGAGCACCTAGCACACTGCTGTTTTATATGAGTAAGTTCAATAGTATTTATAAATTCAAATATGAAAATAAAGGCACCAAAGAAGAAAAAATATCTCACCCACCCTCCCTATTTCAGTTCTTTCATATCTGGTAGAACAAGCAGAGCTACAAAGTAAAAACATCTGTAGATAAACCCTAAAAGGGACATGTGTTCCACACCTAACCACAGCAGGGTGTCACTATAACAGCTTGTTTACTACTTATCACTTCCAAGTCCATATGGTGCATTTCTGCCTTAATTGGGCATTTCCATGCTTTTGTTGACTTCTGTCAAAGCCCTAATGATATTTAAATATTCTTTTGTTGATACCATTTTTTTTTTTGTTTTAAAGAAAAGCAAAATATAATTCTGTTGTAGGTGTTCAAAATATTTTAGTGACCTGAGAGATTCCCTAAAATGAACAAAAATGCAGTGTTATTTTACCTACATTTGTATTTTAATTTCTTGCCAGCATTCAGCCTATACTGCTCCAAATCAAATAAACCACCAAGGCCCACACAGTGAGAGAGGTTTCATTATAGATCATGAACAGTTCAGGATGGAAGTGCCAAAGTAAAAGAACAGATAACATTGAAAGACAACAAATAATGCCTGCCCCATAGCCCTCTATGAGAGGCACTCTGAGGAGTAAGGATACGAAAAATAAGTGGCTTTACTTGCTCGTCTGGATGTAGAGAGTGATTTTGATAGCAAAGTGGGCAAAGGGAAGTGTGAAGGGGTTCAGTCATTTTTAAGAGTCCCCTGCACAGCTTCAGTAAGCTGAGCCATAAAATGGGTAACTACCAAAAGAATATGTTATGGGCAGACCTAGCTAAGAGATAGCATCTATCCTTCTGAGTCAGAGCCAAGGATAAAAGATTCTGGAGGAGCTGTTGTGGATGAAATACAGTCTTCCTAGTCTTGCAGATAGGTTGTTGTCATATGATAATTTCCTTTTCTACAGCCCTGAGCAACAGGAAGGTGGACCCTTTCTGTTTTGCTAGTAATGTGAGAAATGTCTGGAGATTTTGGATCCCAAAAATCCCAGTATCTTTGGCTAAATAAAAGCAGCAGTCCTTGTTAAAATATAGAACCTGTTAGGGAAAACATAACACAGATAAACAATTACAGAACAGTATACAGATTCTCCCTTTAAAATGAGAATAATATGAATGCAGACACTGATGATGTTTCCTAAAAGAAACTGGTCTTCAGTACACCCACAGCAACCTTATATCCACTTAGTTCCAGGTTCCTTCAGCAGACATTCCTGGATGAATAGGGAAACTGGATAAATTGTTTAAAAAACAAAGAGAAAAAATGGCAAGGGTGAATAAGAAAAACAATGTGTGCCCTGCACTGTGCAGGATGTCAGTGACACTGAGGGAGATGCAGTGTGACACTGTTTTTTTCAGACTACAATAACTAGCAGTAGACATCTCTCTCCCACACAGACCCAGCTTAGGATGCAAGGAATCATCTCTGTAGGGAATGTTTCATGAAAGAACTTAGTCATGATCACATCTTTCATAGGTGAAGTTCAAGCAGTTTCCTCCCTCCCCATAGCTTGGATTTAAGCTGACTTTAAAATTCAAACATCCTATGCACAATTTCTTTGTAAAAACATAAGAAGTAATTGCAGATTTGATTTTAAAGAATCAGGCATCTAAATAGCTCATGCTACAGAGCCCAGATGTGGTCAAGGGAAAAGACTTATTTTTCTTTCTGTTTGCAAGTTTCATAGAAAACACTTGTAAACTTCACTCTTGACTGTTCTAACTTCTGTGTTCAAGACAGGGGAAGTCTCATGGATTATTAGAGTTCAAAGATGAAGTTAAAACATAATGAATCCTGATAAAGTCTCATAGATTATTCTTGGAGTAAAGCATCAATTAATTCAAGGTTTTAATCCCTTTTATAAAAATAAGAGAGTTTTTTAAGGTTTTTGAAGTACTTGACTTTACCTCTTGACTTCTTGTAATTCCACCTTCTGAACTTCTTAATCAAGATTGCAGTAGTTTGAATTGCAGAGTAACTCAGGACCCATGAGATGCAGAATACATCAAATCCCTCTCTAATAATTTCTTAACTTCATGCAATCTTTTTTTAGTGAAAACAGAAAGCTCAAAAGAAACAAGATTCCTAAAGTACTACTTAGTTTAAATTTACTTGCCTTTGTTCACAATAGCAAGCCACAAACTATCACAACTCTCTTTCATGTAATCACTTAGTCATCTGAGAGGAATAAAAGAATATGTATTGCAAAGGAACTTACCTAAGTATCTTAAATTCTGTTCTGGCATGAAAACAGAATTGTGTCTGACATAGGTGAGCTGAGCAGTCTGATATCTTCCTCCTCTGTGGATCATCTGGAAAGGCCAAACAAGGCACCTGTTGTAACACCCATGAGGACAGGGGCCAGTAAGTGACATCTGAACCCATTTAATTTGTGAAGGACATGAATGCAGTAGAGCATGACATTCAGATCCATTCAAACACTAGCTAAACAGGATAACACTACATCCTGCTGAAATCATAGTATTCTACTTACAGGACTTGCCCTGGAAATTGAAAAACTGCAGCATCATCAGCCTGAGTAGATAGAAATCCACAGCTCCCACCTCTTCAGAGAGTGCCCTTGCTGCATGGCTTTCATTGAAGCTGTGCCATTTCTGTGCAGCCAGGAATGTGGAATTTGTTTGGCCTGCAAAGAAAAGTGCAAAAGGGAGACTATTTCTGTAATCTAGTAGGCAAAACACTGCTAGAGAGGAGGGGAAGCTAAAATGGTGTTTTCCCAAGGGCCTGCTTAGAATATGCATTTTTCATGTAACAGTTTTAGGATAAAATCCATTAGCAACATTGGAAGGAAAACTGAAACATAGGAACTTTCCTGTTTCCACAATAGACACATCTGACTGTCTCACAGTTGGCCTCTCCTGCGTAATTTTTTGTTTCTGGCCCCAGTTCTTTCACCATTTCTTGTACAAGGACTTTGTTTTAATGGATAGATGTAAGACTGGCATGGCATAAGATTAGACAATTGATGGTGAATGAAACTGTCTTATGATAAAAAAGCACTAAAGATGTTAAATATTTAGAACATCTTAAATCCTGAACTCAGCTAGTGGGTACACAAAGGCACCTCACTCACAGCTGCAAAGTTTCAAAGCCTAGGGGAACACAGGGTACCAAACATACTCAGCCTTTCTTAACAGCTGGCTTAGATATCTTCTGGAAGACAATAAAAGTAGTCCCTTCTACATATTCTTAGTATTATTTGAGTTGATAAATTTCATCTCCGGCATGTCTTTATAAACTTTATCTATGAAGAAGCAGCAAACTCATATGCTAGCTTTGGTCTTCACTGCAACTTTGGAAAAATAAAATATCCCAACTTAAATGCTCAAATCTATTTCTGAGAGAACTAAAAATAATGTCTAAAGTTGTAGACTCTATAAAAAGACAAGAATGCCTGTTTAAAAGCAAATTTCAAGCTGGCATGAAATTTTCAAGGGCCATTCCTAAAGAGAAGATTTTTTTTTTTAATCCACCAAATAGGGAGATCTTTAGCTGCAGGTAAATTCATTTTGCTTGCCTTTACCTTCTGATAGTGGTATAAGCAAGAAAGTGCTATTACAAATGACAGCTACAAGTCAAATTCAAACACAGAGCTTCAGCCATATTCTGGAATGTGTGTGAATCTTCAGAGTTTTGCACATAAAGTCCCACGAGGATTGAAAAGCCTCAGAATATTTTCCATGAAGGAAATGTTCCTCTCTACAATATTTGCTAAATTATCATAAATACATTTTGTCCCATCTTGTGATTTGAAATGAAATTGTCATTTTTTTCTCCACTGCCTCTTCCTATATTACCTAGGCCACAGAAACATCAGTCATATTCACACAGGAGAGCTTGCCAAATAGAAGTAGCAACATTGTGTCCTGAAAACCTGAACTTCCCTGTTCTCAATTTTCCTGTTCTCCTCAAAGTGACTCCCACTGAAAACTGGTGGCAGCATGGTTTCTTATGCCACAAATCCTAAAGCTGAAATACAAAGATCTAGTCTCTCCATATGAAATGAAAACAAACTGAAAGTAGCTCCCATTGATATTGGCTATAAATAAGGCAAGATTTGATAAAGCAGGAAAAGAAACAGTTCAGCTCTGGTCTTGGAGAGTCAAGACATCAGAAATATCTTGCAGGGGTCTCTCTCTCTCTGAGCTTGAAAAATCTTCTGGCATTTGGAGCCTCTACTTTTAGCTCTGGTTTTAGCCATGTCAATGGCATGGAACCATCCTCATGCTGGACATTTGAGACCAGAGTATTTGGGAAAAAGTAAGCTGTACCAACAGGATGGCATATGACAAACATTTATCAGATATCTTTTAATGTTACATCTGTTGTGTTTGGATTTGAGATATCTGTGTCCCATTTAGAAAAAAAATCTGCATTCTAATCTAATGAGACTGTAAACTTGCATGCAATTATATTCTTTTTAACACATTATAATTTTGCAATACTTTTATACATAAGACATTTCCATCCTTATTTCACATGTTTAAAATATCAGGGTTTGTCATTATTTTTGTTTGGCATATAGAAAGAAATAAAAGAAGAAGGAGTGGAGAAAAGGACAAAGGAGGGAGACAGAGAAAGAGCAAGCAAGCACAGGAGAAATTTATAAAATAACTATGGCTTTATAAATAGAGGTCACAATCTCATATTCAGTCTTGCCTTCAGTGTATTTACAGAATTGTAACATGGTACTTTTTATGGTGTAAAAAAGATATTAATTCCAGCATTGTTTAAGTGGGAGGCAAAGAAAGATATTCTGGTTTCAATTAGGGAAGACAGATATATAAACAGGTTCTCTTGGAAGGCCCTGATAGGAACAAAAGAATGTGATATTGATGGACACAGGGGACTCAGACCTGCTCTTGTTCAAACCACTGGAAAAATCTGCCATTGGCTTCAGGGCTGCAGGATCCAGCACATGCCTAGGTCACGAACAGGTTTAGCAGACATGTTGAAATGGCTTTGGTTTCTGAGTACTGATGGCTCCATCCCCAGGAATCTGGATCTCACTGCCATTACCCACAGTCAATGGCAGCCAAAGGCCTGAATTTCTGCCTTAAGAAAGGTTGAAGCCTTGCCATAAATACTTTCCAGAGAATGGCAATTATGGCAACAGTGTTCCCATTGCTCTAGTTAAGATTGTGTCAGCATTTAAATTATAAACCCCTGTTTTCAGGGGTTTACATCTTGGCTATAAACATTTGCCAAGAGATGAAAATTGGCATTCACTGCCCTATTTTTTAATAACAAAACTTGGAAAAAATCAGACTGGGTTTTTTTATACTGCAAGAGGGAAAAGAGTTGGAGGCTTGTTGTGGGAGGTGAGGTGCATTTTGGTGTTATATAACATATAATGTGTTTATACCCAGAGATGGAGTGCATGTATATCCCTAAAATGTAAAATTTGCTCTGCATTTTTTAATTAAATTTTGCTGGGCACTGAGAAGTTTGTTTGCTTTAAATGCATTTGTGTAAGAGTACTAAAACAAAATGAGAACACTGCAGCTAATATATTTCTTATTAACTGTATGAATTATCATTGGCATATAGCAATGTATATCAAAAATATGTTGCCTCTAAAATGCTGACATTTTTGCCCTTTGTAAAGAGGTTGTCATGCTTTCTTTTGGTGTTTTGGTTTTGGTTTTTTTTTGAGTACAAATAGCCTTTTTTTAAACTCTAGAAAACAAAGTTCATATATTTGTAACTACTCTAACTAAAGGTGTCTTAGATGTTGTTTCCACTTTTGAGTGTTCACATATTAAAACACTGCTAGCCAAAGAATTAATCCTTTAGCAGGAGCCAGAGTTGCATGTTCCAGCCCTGATCCTCTGCGTGCTAACCTTTGGCTTGCAAAGGGGTGGTGCATATTGTTCTCCCTGAGTTTCTCTCATTCCAAAAATCCTTTGAAATCCCCCTCTGTTTCTCACTGACGTGGTGTTTTTGAATGTGTGTGATTGTGGTTTTGATTGTGTTTTGATATGTATATTAATTCTTGGTGACTGCAAAAAATACTCCCCAGTGAAGTGCAATTTTCTTGAAGGAGAGTTTTATATTTCTAATGAAGTTAAGACAGACAGACCAGATTTACAGAACAACATCACTGGATGTGCTGTAAGATGAAGGTACCTGAGGCCATGCCACAAATTGAAAATGCAATATGAAAACTTTGGCAGGAGTGACAGTGTCCAGTGCTCAGTGAAAGTTGTGAAACGAAACTGTTTCAGCATTTCCAAGGCCAAAAGGATCATTATTTCCTTATACTACAGATACAGAGGGAAAGAACTGGTGAGAATTACATATGTCTAGCAGTATATCTCAAACAGGCAGCTTCTGGAAGAAGACTGAAACCTCCTGTTTCAGTTTAAAACAGAATATGTGAATTTGAAGTCCTTCCAGGCTTGGGTGACCAAGATATCTTCTCATTCTTTCCATCTGTAATCCACAACTTCAATGTGGCCAAGCTGATCTAGGAGGAGGCCAATCCATCAGGTCCAAATCTGTGGTCTGACATACCTTATGCTTATCTATAGATTCTTCTGCAGAAATGAATGTTGTGTCAAAGCTACTGATACCACATTGTGGTGGTGGACAAATATGTGCTTATATAGGTGTATTGGCATTGACTATAGGAATAAAAAGGTCTGGAATTAATTTTTCCCATTTCTGAGCCCAACTAATTGATGTGTAGCTACATAAGAAATCACAGGCTGATTCAAGCAGTGAGAGCAGTGAAGGAAGTTACCCATCTGAGCAATGAAGACTTTATTACACAACAGTAGGGAACTAACTTATGGATTAACACTGCAGATCTGCAAAGCTCTCAGGAGACCTGGAAATGTCAGGTCTGCATAGACTGGAAACAAATAAGGGGAAGGTAATTATCACAAATAATTTAATACTAAATGTAAATTAAAATTAATTATTCCTTTGTTTTATTTCTTATTACAAGAAAATTATTTTTACAAAAGGCATTAGACCCATAAATCTATTGTGCTATTCATTGCCTTTGATACCTAATACACTACTTTCAGCAGTGGTCTTATGGGTCTGAGAGGACTGTGACTACAAACAATAACCATCACTATTTTTCCTTGAATGGATGAGGATACACCCCTTAATCATGTCTTTTGAAATTAAAATCCCAGTGAAAAAGGCTTTGCAGCATCTTACACCTCTCTCATCCTTAACAATTTTCAGAGAGTAGAGAAAAGTCAATGAGATTGAGTACCAGCTCATTATGAGATATTATTGAGCATGATAATTGTTTGAGCTCTTCCATAACATGACTATGTACTTCACTGCATATATTAATGAATAAGCCGTTATTTAAGTGCCAATTTGTCTCTCACTGTTATAAGTAATAAGCCTCTGAGTACATAAATTCAGATAAGGCCCTTTAATGTAACGTATAGCACATTATTTCATCTGGTGAAATGAGAGAACAAGTACCAGGCTACAAAATAGAAAATCATCAGGTTTTTTGGTTTTTGTTTTTGTTTTTGTTTGGTTTTTTTTTTTTTCCTGAGGCTGTGGAGATATATTTTTCTTGTTTATTTCTTCTGTCAGCAAAAGAAAGGCAAGCTGAAAAATAAAACTGAGTCTGTCTGGTACAATTCTCAGCAATTAGCACTACTGAGATAATGAAAACTCTTATTTATTTGTACTGATGCTCTGCTACTTCAAGGCAAAGCTTCACTGAACACCAAGGCCTTTTTCTATTAGGTGGTCAAATAAGTCCATCAATCTCCTGCTCTAAAGAGTGTCCAGTCTAGTTTCAGAGAAGATAAAAAATGGGAATGATGGCAAGGGAAATGAAAGTTAGTTGGTACCATTTACCAGAAATTGATGCCCAGTGCAGTCATTTCAAATCACATACGAGGGCCATAGAAGAATCACAACTACTATAGAAACTGTCAAGATGTGCAGACCAATATGTTAGAAACGGTAAACCTGCACAGAACTATAAAAAGGGCATAATGTGAAAGGGCAGATATGGACATAGAGGTATGGCAAAGTTATGAAGCTTCAATAAAGATTTAGAACTGAATATGATCAGGTGAAAAATGGAGAAGTGTGGGGACATTCAAAACTAAAGAAGACAGTGGACAGAGGCAGAATGTAAAAATACATTGGTCCAGCAGTGTCTTGTATAATACAGTAGCAGTTGATCAGGTGAAGAGGTAAGGAAAACCCTGTACCTAGATGGATTTAGAGAAGTCAGGAAAGACTGAAAAAAATAAATGTCATATAAATAAATGAAAGGAATCAATAAAACACTTTATAAAACAACTTACAGGAGTATGTGTTACATGGATCAATGGTGATGGAAGAATGGGTTAAACCCTGCTAAATCTGTTTTCCCAGTCAAGAATGAAAGAAATAGAAATAAGGATCTGTTCAAATAAAGTCCAAAGGAACAGCAAGGAAGGAAGGAAGTGGTGGAAGGAAGGAAGTGGCGGAGGGAAGTGGAGGAAGGAAGGAAGTGGCGGAAGGAAGTGGCAGAAGGAAGGAAGTGGCGGAAGGAAGGAAGTGGCGGAAGGAAGTGGCGGAAGGAAGTGGCAGAAGGAAGTGGCGGAAGTGGCGGAAGTGGCGGAAGTGGCGGAAGTGGCGGAAGTGGCGGAAGTGGCGGAAGTGGCGGAAGTGGCGGAAGTGGCGGAAGGAAGGAAGGAAGGAAGGAAGGAAGGAAGGAAGGAAGGAAGGAAGGAAGGAAGGAAGGAAGGAAGGAAGGAAGGAAGGAAGGAAGGAAGGAAGGAAGGAAGGAAGGAAGGAAGGAAGGAAGGAAGGAAGGAAGGAAGGAAGGAAGGAAGGAAGGAAGGAAGGAAGGAAGGAAGGAAGGAAGGAAGGAAGGAAGGAAGGAAGGATATCAAAGTTACAGCCTTCATTTGTCCAAGAAGCCTGCAGAATGCAGACCTACAAAGAGCATAAAGCATATTCTCTGTTCATCTTTCCTCTTCTTCTCCTCTACAGCTGCACAAGTACTGTTCATATCCACAGACCTCTGTATCTATAAATCTACTATTCACACAAAATTTAAAAGATCAGAAAAATGTTCTGTTCAAGCAATTCTGGCACCACAAAAGGTGACTGTGACTGGACCTAAGAGGGTGGTTCTCACTGGATAAAATTGTACATTATAATCTATTGAATGGCCCAATTTCATCTGAACTGTGCTGATAAAAAGAAGAGAAAATGAAAAACAGTAAAAGTAACCAGAAATTGCAGGTACTTGGCCAAGGAAACTTTGGTAATGCCAGCCAGTAAAGCAGGAAACATATCACTATTTGAGTGGTAAACTACAGATAAGGAACACAGCAATTCACACAAAACTCTTCCCATGGTTTTGCATCTCAAACTAGGGGAAGAGATGAAGGAAAGAACCAAAATCATTAAAAGAGTGAAGCAGATCAATCACTGCTTTTAAGGAAAACAATAAGGATGAAAAGTAAGCAGGCAGTTAATAGGCAATAAGAACACAAATGGGAAGAGATCAGCGAAATTTTCAAAGATATTAGATGTAAAATGAATATGTAATAGAAGTAAATTTTTTATATAATGGCTGTAGGTGATATCCAGCCTCAGAAACTCCTAAGAGAAGAAAACACTCTTGAGATCAAACAAAAGATACAGGGTAGCCATATAAACTTGTTCAGAAAAGAAGCTCAGTAAAGCAGAGCAGCTTTTGCAGGCTTATTTTAAAACTCTTTAATTTTAAAGCACTGCAAAAATCTTGATTAGCTTTGGGCATCTAATTGCATCAGTGTGCTAAACTAGGCCTTGAATTTTAGATATGTGGAACTTGGAAAACTACCAGTGCAGGCTTATACTTGGATAGATAGATCTAAGTACCAGCAGTATCTCCTAACTGCAAAGAATCAAGAGATAATTTGCCTACCTCTATTATTTGTATCCCACCCCATAGGCAGGATCTGCTAATGACTTGTACAGCACAATGTTTTTCTATCAACTGCAGTTTTAGGAGAGAACATAATATTAACTGATTTTGCATTTACAGCTTCAGTACATTAAATTTATCTAAAGTAAATATTGCCTGGGATTGCAGCTAGGCACTGAGTAAACAGCCATGAGTTCTTAGGCAAGACTTGTTGGGTGTAAGTGCCATGTTCTGAAGATTTGTTCTGTAAAAAAATTATGCTGGCATTTAAGCCTGGCAAAAACATTGTGTTCCCTAATAAGTAAGCCATCTTCAGGATGTGAGTGACACTTACAAGAACTCTGGGGTTTAGGTTTCTCTGCATGAAAGATGAATATCCTTCACAAAGACACTTGTTTATTTTTTTGAATCTGGCCATCACTCTGAAAGCATCTGGTCCTCAGAGAAATCAAGCTTTTTTTTCAGAAATCATCTTCATATGAGAAAATACTGGAAGGTGAAATGCAGTGATAATTTCAAACATACTTGCTCTGGCTCTTTTACTGGAATGAGTCTGTAATTCTACTATCTCTGGGGGAAGAACCATCAATCAGGACACTCCACCAGTAGTGTTTGTTAGGCTCATTCTTGTGGGGAACAGAGAAGTATAAAAGAATTTCAATGTGTTTACACTAACATTTAAATAATAGATGAACTAGGAAGATATGAATCATGGGAATCAGTTGTCCCAGTCAATGCAGCCTGAATTGAATCATAGGACAGTTGTTTTTTATTTATGTATTTTTGTAGTTGATGCCAAATACACAGAACAACAAGTTCTACAGAACATAACATACAGTAAGAATTATACTCCATGTCATGTCATTATTCTCAGAAAAGGACCAGAAGGAATCAAGCTGAGCATCTTATTTCTGGAGATTACTTTCAAACAGGGTAAGGGACAGCTTCTTTGTCACTGAAGGCAGAGGAGAAAGAAATTACTACAGAAGGGCAAATAATTTCTAAAAGGAATCAGCAGCCTACCCAGATAGAACTGATAACTGAGCAAATCAGAGCCTGTCTACATCTTGGTACCACCTTTTGTGAAAGCATGGGGACATTTATAATTTCAAACATACTGAAATATGCCTCTATCATGATTTCTGGCTGAATGTTTATAAGATACATGCATTCCAATATTGCATTAAAAATCAAATTGAAAGGCAAATATTTAAAAGTACCCCCTAAAAGAGAAGATATGGATGCCTGTCACTGCTGGATACCTGCTTGAAATACAAAAAATAGCAGAACAGAATAGAAGGCAAAATGTTTTACAAAAAAGGGCATTTGCATAATTTTAAAGAAGGCATAATTCAGATGAACTATCTGCATTATGTTTATTTTTGTTACATATTTAACCCTAATTTTTAATTGAGGTAATAATAGTAATAAAAATGGGGAAAATACAACATACAGCTATTTTTCAAAAGCAGATTCTGGCTAGACATAGGCTGCTCTCCAATTCTTGTCCATTTTCTGATCAAGAGAAGGGATAAACTGCTGCATTACACCAGTCTGTTATAATATTTCATCTCAAAGACACCAATTCATGGTTGTTTATCAGATATAAATAATTTTTTATCACCACCTATTTGTTGAAGATCTAGCAATTTGTTACGAAAAGGAAATTTTAGAAAATTACTCTCAATGGAGGCAGAGATAACAGTGAGATCAGTGTGCCTATGTGGCAACACAAATATTTAGGCACTAGAGACAAAAGGTGTCTTCTTTCCCCCTTCAAAGGGCAAAACTGCATGAGGAAAATAAACTAATTTTAGATACTCATGTGATATAGTAAAGTGAAATCTACTGTGGTTTTTCTTCAAGAGAGCTAAATAAAGATTTTTGATGAACAGCAATGCTTAAGAACATCATTGGAGTGATGCTGGACCTCAGGATATATGAGCTGATCAGCTGTTTTCCATGTATCTTTGGATGCTGACCTTTTCATGCATTATCTTATAGCTTCTCTTACCCTCTTTTTTATCTTGGTTTTGTAAATGCATACCTCTCCTTCTCCCAGCTAGGTGAATTTGAGATTTTCAGTGGAAACCTCACTGGTATTTGCTGCAGTAGGTGCAGTGTCATTTACTTGCACTGAAGCAGCACATTTACTGTCAAAGGAGCTCCCAGAACCTAGGCCAAGGAAGATGGTAGAAGCTACACTGCAAGATGCAAGTCAAACACTATGTATCCTTTATTCACTATACCATGAAACATATGGCACAATATACCTGGGGAGCCACCCTCCTTCCTCATGGTGATTCATCCTGCTGAATAGCACAGCAAGTTCAGTCTGGCATTAAATGTTAGCATATGCAGTCTGGCACACCAAGGAGCGCACTGGAATCTGAATTATTGACCACGTGAATGGTGTGTTTGGAAACATCAATTCAGATCAACATCACATAGCAAATGATCTAGCCAAAAATAATATGAACATATTACAGTCAGATTTTATTCCTTAGCAGACAAAAAAATAAAAGAAATCACACAGGAACTTTAACATCTGCTTCTCATCTGTCCAGATGATGTGGATTTATTACCTTTGCATCCAGGTGTGCATCATTTCTTGCTACATTTTAGCATCCAATACTCATATGCCATTCATTTATAGAAATATTAGAAAGAAATGGTCCTTCAGAAAAGAAACTGACTCAGGATGATGAAAAAAAGTCTAAACACTGATGGCAAAACTAATATTGAAAATAAACACATTTCAACATTGAATGCTGAAAAGATGAAATAGACAGATAACAAAGATTAATTGCAAAAGCCATTTTGGACTGCAGCATGACAGTACTGTCTGACAGGCCCATGAATCCATTTACCTTCTTGTGCCTTGTGCAGTTACAGTCCAGGGAGCTCAAAGGTGCTGGGGCAATCAAAGGTGATCTCATTTTTGTGGAGTGTCATTTCCAGTACAGCACCTGGGACTGTGAGAGTCCCTAAAAGGACATAAAACCTAGAAAGAACACCTGTAGTAGGAGTATGGCTTTGGCTTCAAAATGACTTGAGGTTCAGATTTCTAATATGAAACATTTGTCTTCAGCAAAATATCCTGGTTCATGCCATCATAAAGGCTGGTAAAAATCCCTTAAAACTAAAGGGATGTGAAAAAGATGGAGAGTAAAGAAAGCATTATAAAATGCCAGTATGTGTAATTCTGCAGTTTGAGTCTGATCCATGCTGGAGTCTTCCATTTCGTCCTCTGAAGAGAAAATGACAGCAGGAAACTTTAGTGTCAACCTTCATCTGCTTTTCTGCATTTAGTAATGCTTTTTGACTGAACTTCTTTCCTGCTGCATTTCTTCCCACAACTTTTCTCATTTAATCTCATCTTCCTTCAGCAGCTTGGACTAATCCTACTGATGCCTGTGAATTTTCTGAGTGTGTTGTTGCATTTGTCAAGAATCATCCAAGCTCTGAATTGGAAAGATACTGGTTATTTGCTGTACAAATATTACAAATATGATGCAGGATAAAGTAAGAATTTCTCCAGAGATTAAGATAAGATATTAGAATTTACAGTGACAAGAAGAAAGCTGAAGGATTCTCTGGGTCTTTGTGACCTTAGAAATACTCTAATGGGGGACAGGTTGAATATTTTGCTGTGTCTTTCCATTTCCAAAGGCAACACTAACATGGATTCTTGTAAAAGGGTGAAAATATGGCAAGAGTACCCCTATTATTTATCCTGCCCCCATAAGAAGAGCTTACAACTATATTCTCTATGAATTAACAAGCTACTTTTTCCATTTTTGCAGACTAAGACAAAAGTATCTACCTATGCATTGAACTATGAACAAAATTTTATCAAACAGCCTATAGAGAGGGTCATTCTCTTACATGTGTATCACCTTTTCATAATTTAATTGTATAACCCTTGGTTGCAAGAAGGTAGAGTTATAGAATGAAGATTTTCTCTTTCAAAAAGCATCTTATCCATTTGCTATTAAGCTTTCTAAAAAAAAGGCAGACAATTTACCCTCCAAAGTAGGCTAAGGATGTAAGAATTAAAGGATTAGCTAAGAAGAAGTTTCTGAAGACTTATTCAGATTTTAGAAAAATATAGTACATGTGCAGAAATATTGCCAGGAATCTGCATTTTCACATGAATCCAGTAAAAGACCACAATAAAACGTTATTCAAAGGAAATGCTTCAAATATCCAAAAAGCAATCCTCTCATGTAAGTTCCATGATAGAGTTCTTTATCCAGTCTGCAAGAACTAAGCAGAGCAACTGCAATTATTTAGAGTAAAAGTACTGAGGAAATTAGAAGATGAACATCATGAGGTAAGGGGGAAAAACAAACTTTGGGTGGGATAACCATGATGAAAAGTAGCAGGTGTTGAGGAGAGAAATGAACATCTCTCTTGCAACAAATTTCACAAGTTGTCACTAGCAAAAAAGTTAATTGTTCAGTTTTTAAAAAAAACTTTACTTTTTATTGGATTCAGTGGGCTAGAAATTTCAGCTAAATCTGTGATTTTTTTTCAATATAAAGAGCTCAATGTCAAGGAACAGCTTATAAAAGCAGAGCAGTTTATTTTTTACCCCTTATGCTAATTTAAACCTTGTCTAGCTCCATATGCCTATATGATGCAAGAGACCAAGCAACCTGCAGTAAGATTTTTCATATGAAATTGTTTTAACTTTAGGAGATACTATATGATTATTCATTTATGCTTATTTCAATGCAATAATAACACTAATAATACCCATGTTAATATTTCATTCTTTAATGTAATGTGTGAACAGTAAAAAAACTAACTTTAAAAAGTCAAGGGAGGCAATTGACTTTCAAATAGTTCTCAAACTTGAAGATATTGCATGTGTTAGCATGAGTAAGACCCATACTAATAACTGAAGATGTAATTTTCCTTCTTTTGACAATTTTGAGATACATATTTATATAGAGTTCATGGTATTAATAGTGATTATTAATGAAGACCAAAAGGAAGTAGTGGGAACAAAGTAGAAAAGTGTATTAAATAGACAGTCTCTTAATTTGCATGTTTAGATGGTTTACGTTACTTTTCTAAGCACTCCTGTCTACTGCCCTGTTAACATAAGACCTCCAATCAGGGGGGCTGCATGGGAGATGATTTCTTAATGGATAAAGGAGGAACGGGTGAGACAGAGTTAGCTGATGGAGGCTCTAGATGCCACTTTAGAAAGGCAGGAGAAATTGTCTGGGTGTTCAGAGACCTCTCATCACAAATTACACAGCCATAACTTCCACTAGAGCATCATTGAGATCCAGCTCATCTGTTATCTGTACCACTAACAGACTATAAAATGTACAGATATTAGAATTTGAATATCATCAAAGAAAAAATCAAGGCTGATGTGTGAAGACTAAATTTTTTTACGACCAATGCTGATAATGGAATGCATTTCTCAGAGTTCAATATGAAAAAACTATATAGAGGTTTTTGGGGTTTTTTGTGGCTACACAGAACTATCTATTCATATCTTCCTTTTCTTAGGGGAAAATTGCTAAATTAAGTTGTTGCTGTTGTTGTTGTTATTGTCATTATTATTACATTTCTTGTCCAAAGTGAAATCCAAACAAACTGGAAGGAGCCACAGAGCCAGAAGTCTCTGCTTTCCTCAAGACCAGCTTGGACAAGAGCCACATCTCTTCCTCCTCTGCTCAAACTGACACCTTAATTTCATGGTTCTTCTGCCTGGGGACAGCATCAGTAAAATCAAGCAGTGAGATTGTCCTCACAGGTAGACTGACGTAGTGAGTTTCTGCTGGCAAGTCCAAGGAAACGCCTGAAAGCTCACATAAGCAGGCAGAAAGCCAGGTATCAGGCAGGTGTGATTAACCCTCTAACATAAAAAATAAACACATGCCTAGTATAAGCTTTACAAATATTCAGCATTCCACAATCTCTTCACACTCTAGTTATTAGAAATTTTCAACAGATTTTTTTAAGCCTAGAGTCTGTTTTTACAAGGGATTCTGTACTCAACTCCTTGTCTATTCACATTTGTATGTAAAGGTATACAAATTCACAGAGTGAAGTATGACAAAAAAATTTGACTCAAGCAGAAAAAAAAGTCTGCAGATGAGATATTTTAATTTTATAAATGTTACCTATTTAGACACACTTCTCAGAGACAAGAACAGACAGAAATCAGATATTAATTCTCTTATGGTAATAAAACTGCAAAATTGCCCATCTGCAATGGATACTTCATCAGTGATCTGTGAATCATGAAGGACCAACCAAAAAGGTGTAGCTGGCATGCAGATGAAAGTATTTAGGCAACTGAGTGTACCCATACAGTTTTTTCAGGTTCTAACCAATAAAATAGAGAAAAATAAAAGAAAGAGCAAACTAAAAAACAAAACAAAAGCAAACAAACAAAAACAAACAAAGCCAAAAAAACCCACCATAAAAATAAAAAAACAACCAAACTTTTATGTCAGTAAAACTGGAATATTTTCTTTCCAACCACATGTTTTCCAGGTCCTAGTTCAGTATCCATAGTCACACTGTTGAAGCCCACCCATTTTATCACACGTCCTCTTGTATTTCCCACATTATGCAAAAAATGTAGTCTTGTATTTCTCTTCCAGCTCATCTAATTTCATAGATGGTATGCAAGAACAATGGGGTTGCTCTGAATTCATACCACTGCAAGGGAATGTTTAAAATGCAAAATGAATGAACTGAGTTTTCCCCTAATGAAAGAAAACATTTGTATTCAAAGTTTCTGATTACTATTCCCTTTATTTGATTGAATTTTGCTTGTTTTGGGTTGTGGATTTGTTGGGATTTTTATAGAAGATTTGAATTCTATGCCAAGTTTAGACTGATAATGACCTTTCAAATTTTCTGCTACTAAAAGAAGGGTTTTGGTGTTCAGTTATTATAAATTACAGTGATAGTTACCATTGATTGCAAAACATTAAGAAACATTCAGTAATTAATCTTCACATTAGCCTTGTGACAGAGGAATAAAAATGCAATATAGCTTTCCAGAATCCAAGCAAAAATAAAGCTCAAGAAAGGTATAAATTACCTATAGTCTTTCTAGTAACTCTCTCTTATTCTCTGTGGAAAATTTCACGCTGACACTAATTTTGGCATGCTTATATAATGCTCTGTTTTCTTTTTGAAAAACAAACCAATCAGCCACAGTGGTAAGCAGTTCACTGTGATAGCAAGGCAAGACACAGTTTCAGAATTCAGCTGCTAAGGCTTTGCTGACTTTTTGAGGGTTGCAAGGATGTCCCTCTGATAACCAGCACTGGTTTCTCCTGTAAGGAGTAAGAAAGAAGAATATAAAATCATAGTGATTCCCAGCCCAGATACTTTGAGTAAGTCTTAGAATGACAAAGAC
The DNA here is from genome assembly GCF_037042795.1 of Molothrus aeneus. NCBI lineage: Eukaryota > Metazoa > Chordata > Aves > Passeriformes > Icteridae > Molothrus > Molothrus aeneus. The sequence continues at coordinate 138,136,071 of NC_089646.1, read as the reverse complement.
ATTTAATTGTATTTATTTGAGCATCCATTTCTATCTGGGGCTGTGAAGTCAGCCTCAGAGACAAGATGAGAACTTCCTGATTTCAGAGTCCTTTCTCTGCTCTCTGATTTGCTAAATAATCAAGACAGTTTTTCCTATGATTTATCACTCTTTCATAAAGGTTTCTCTAACCTCTCTTTCATAATGACCCAAAGTTCCTTGCACCTTGTAGTAAAAATCTGAAATTTGACTTTTATTTAACAAATTTCAACATTAGATTATCTTCTACAAAAGAAATCAGAGGAGAAAGTGAGAGCAAGAAAGTGAAAATATCCTACATCTCTATGAAATATATGCCAAATGAACCATAAGTGAAAGCTGTTGCACCATTTTGAGGACAGAAATTGTTTTTGTTTTTTTTTCATTCTTATTCTTTTTATTTTTCTTTCTTTTTTTTTTTTTTTTTTTTAATGTTCTGTGCTTTTCTGCCTTACCTGGCTTTGGGGAATAGGATGCACAGACTTCTCTCATCTGAAAGAGTTGTTAAGTCATTCCTTTACAGGTTTTAGTGTGCTAATAAACTTGCCACATTTTTTGTATTCATCTGAATAATAACTAGCTGTAGGGGCTAGTGAAACAAGAACCATATTTTTTCCAGAGTTGACTGGTTCTGAAGCTCATGGGAATGATAAATTCCAACAGAGCCGGGGTTCTCTCAAAGCCTTTCTCTGTCCCATACTACCTACAGCACTGCAGTCACTGCAGTGCTGATTTGGTAAAGTCACTAATTCATCTCAGGCTATACTCTTTTCCAGTGACTAGCACTTCATTAGGGTAAAAGGCTTCATTATGAAAGGAAATATCCACTGAGAATTCAGCTTATAAATGGAAAAATACCAAGTTTTCTACCAGCTTTCATGTTATATTTCTCAGGAGTAATAAAGACAAAAGCATAACACTACATTTTCCTGATCCACCAAATGATCCATCAAGGTGACAGTGAAATATTAAGAAGTGTGAGAGTCAAATCCTGACAGAATGGGGTCCAGTTTATATTACTAACTTTCATGCAATTAAAAAAAATATTCTAATTGTAAATATTTGACTTTAGACCTCTGCAAATGCCTTCCTCTAAACACATCTGCCTACTTTGAACTCAAGCAACTACATAAAATTCCACATCTTTAGACTGCAGTTTTCAGCCATTGACACTATTAAAAAATTAGAAAAAAACCCTTTTTTTTCTTTTTTCAGGGCCATAAGTCAGACCCCAGATATTCTTTTTTTTTTTTTTTTTGTGATTTTCTCCAATGAGGAAACTAAACATTATGCTGAAAACAATCATGGAAATTGCAACCACACAGGAATTTGTTTAACAAAGCTCTGAGTATCCTTAAAAAAATGAAGTAGAAGGTGGAATTAATGTTAGGGAAGTTGAAATGAACTTTAACAGCTTGGCTACAGCAAGAATAGCACACATTTTGAACTTCAAGGAAAATTCAGTCACACTACTACCAAGAAAAGCTGCAGATTGTCCATTTCTGTTTTATCAGATCAAGATGTGTCAAAATACAAAATATTTCTGCATGGAACCAGCAGTGGTCCTAAAAAGTTTAGAGAGCTCACTGTGAGAGAAATTGATATGGTTCAACAGTTTGTGTTATTCAAGTCAATCCAGTTGGTGTAATGGTCCCTTCTGATTTTAAGGGACTCTATGTATCTATGAAAAATTCTAGTTGAACATAATAAAGATGTTTAAGAAATATTAAATTTTAATGAAATCTTAAGTCATTTGCTTGATGGCTGGAGGTAAAAAAAATAAGAGAAAAATTATCATGCAACACTGTCATGAATGTTTATGCTATAAATCAAGAACATTTAAATAGCAGATCTGTACATTAGATCTGGACTGCATGTAGATTTTCTCCACCTTTACTACATTTTACAATCTTTGATCATCCTTGAATCTTTAAGAGAGGCCTTTTATTTCTCGTGACACTCCATGGCTTAGACACCAGCTACCATACAGTGCAGTTTCTGAGCCATGAAGGAAACACAAGGCCCTTGCTGATTTGACAAAGCTGAGGATGTATTTGCTTTACACTGGACACTGCTGTGGACTTATATTGAGGTTGATCACCACCTCAGGAACAGCCACATTTCAGCAAGAGCGTGAAGGACACAAGTTACCAACTATTAGTGCTGATGTGTTGCTTAAATGGTTTAAAATGTTTATTATAGGTAGTAATCTGTAAAAACTGCAACTATCTGGGTTCACTGCAAGTATCAAGTTACATCTTATCTACACCTTGTAATATCCTACATTACGAGAAGAAATTCTTCATTATGGAGAGAAATGTAGATAGTTAATACCTGTTGATTTTAGATGAGATAAATCCCACCTTCAGAGTGAGATGTCTGTCTAAACAAGGAGGCTAGATAACAACCCTAAGTACAGATACATTTATATGTATAAGTCCCACAAAGGTAAAACACAGTTTCTTTGGAGATTCAATTAATAGAATCCATTTTAAAGTATCATTTTCTATTTATTTTTCTGTTTATTTGAGGAATGAATGTTCCTCTATGTTTTCAAAATACAAAATAATCTTGATTTATGATAATTATGCTATACCAGTGGTTTTGTTTTCAGTTTAAATTCCTCTTTGATGATATTCACATGTAATCTGACAAGTGTCAGATTTATAGAGAAAGAGAGTTTGCAGTGAAATAGACAAATAAAGACCTATATTTACTGAAACTGTTGATGTATGTGTGTCTTTGTATAAAAAAACACACAGTAACACACCCTGAAATTTGTGCACATTGCTACAAATATGCTTAGTTCAAAGAAAATTCAAATGCACATTACTGTTGTAGAATTAAGACTTTAGTCATGTTTTTAAAGACAATCATAAATATAAAACAAAATATCTTAAAATAGAAAATCTAAAGTAAAAAAAAACAATTAAAATATGATGTTCCTAATGCATTCTCAGAAATATTGCTTATTATTTCCAATGTATGCAAAACCAAAAGGTAAAAAAGGATATCCTGAAACATTGCCACATTGCAGTAATTACTTATAATAAAGCATAAGCACACTCACTCAAATTTATTAAAAAGAGAAATAAGAGAAAATAAAAAAAGAGAAATAGTTTCCATTCAAACGTTTTTGTCTAATACTTGTAGGGAAGTATTTGACAGTGAACAACTTAGGATTTCTGTCAAAACAGAAGTGAGTGATCTTATATATTTGGATAAAAGGAAATTACTATCTGTTAATGACTATTTTTTTCTTCAGAACTTTCATCATTTCACTGTTCTTTGTATTAGTTCAGTGTCTAGAGGTTCCTGAAGAAAACAAAACACCAATATTAAGGTAACATATGCCTACACAGTTGATGGAGGAACACAACTAGCATCCCTGTTTGATGTCAGTCACTGGAATATCTGCAGGGCCCTGCAGTGTGTTTGGGAAAAGGGAAAAGGTTTGGCTGCACCAATGTGACCACCACAGCACCAAGGCTACCTCAGCACCAAGGCTACCAGAGCACCAAGGCTACCAGACCCCTCTATCTGCACACAGACAAGAGGTAGTGCCAGTTCAGCTTGCCTCCCTGCCTGTCTTGAGATCTATCCAAAACCAACACCACAGGCTCACACCAATAAAAGGCTGACTTTGAAAGTGGATGCTGCCTTGGGGCTTGATCAAAAGGCAAACTCAGCTTTTCTACCTGCAACCCCTGTACTGTAAGCTGAGACCTTACAAATTCAAGTATGAAGTGCTTAATGCCGTCTTAAGGGTGACAGTGCATATACTGTAGCTTACAAGAAAAAGCTTGAGAATAGTTTTGAAGAAAGAATATTGCTCTTTCCTGTAAATTGATGAAAAAACAAGGTCTGGAGAGAAAATATAACTTACCTAAGGTCACAGAGGAAGCCTGTGACAGAGTCGAAAACTGAAATCAAATTTCCTGACTTTCAATCCATTGCCTCAGCCATAAGAAGATCTTTCCTCTCTCATTGATTTAATTTATTGATTTATCTTTTTTTATTCTGAGCATCTGGTTGACTACAAAACAAAACAGCTTACATGATTATTGCAAATAGGTTTATGTTTTGATGCTATTTTCATTACTTATATGTATTGTAAAGATACTCAAAATTGGGCATCTATTATATATAATCATGAATAGGTACTTTGATTGATTTATAAAGATGTCATAATTAATTTTCTCCTTTAATTTCCATACAACGGATCAATTTTCAAGAGAACAGATCATTATTTTACACAGAAATTAACCTTGGGCACTTCAAATAGTGTCTATGCATATGTACTTCATTATCTATAACTTACATTCCATGTCAATGGCTGCTAATTCCTCAGAGGACATAATCATACAGTGAACAAGAAGCATTTTGATGTCTCTTACAGACTAATTTTAAGAATAAAGAGGGAAATGTCACACACAATCCCAAGTGCTGCTTTTCCTTCTACTTCTCAAGACAAAGCCACCATTCCTACTTCCACTAGACCTAGAGTGGCACCTCAAGGCAGAATTAAAAACACGGCAGGATTATTCACAGACTCATCACAATCCTCACAAAGAGAAGTTAGTATTAAGCCAGAATGATGCAAAATCAGATCAACAAAGGCCTGAGTCTGCAATTTCTGCTTTTAGTCGTCTAAAAATGACTTGCACTGACTCAAAAAAAGTGAAAGTTACTTTTATGAACCAGATACTTCAGTCCTAAAAAAATGTCAATATCTATTAAGTGTTATATCTCAGTGAAGAGATGAAGCTATGAAATGAATCAACAAACTCTATAGACTACACTAGAATACCAAAGACTCCTATGATGAAATATGAAGATTAATAAACAAGAACAAAATGAGAAACTGGCTTATATTGGGAGCCAATCCCATTTCTTCTCTCTGAAAAACAGCAGATACATGTTTTGCTCAAGCCATTTCAGACAAAAATCAGAAAATATGAATCATTTAGAGATTCTTTATAATCCAGGGAAACGAAAACAATCAAATTTATCTATGTGTGTTTAAAGAAAAGCACCCAAGAATTTCTAATGTAGTAAATTGCACAATTGTATCCAGTCTTAAGCTGTTGTCAATTGATGTGAAAGTGTTTTTTGTCTGCTGTCTTTCTTATTTTAATATATTTGTTTTATTATGTATCATATGAGCAAGATAACCTATGATAGGGTTGACTAATCTGGAAGACACATCAATGCATGTTTGGTGAAGGTCTGTTCTTCTGTCTAGTGGAAGTCCATTCATTGATAGTTACCACATCAATTTAACTTAAATATTTTAAATATTTTGGTTTGGATCCTTTAGAAAGAAACTTGTCTCCCTAAATATTTGTACAAGCATGTGTGTTGTTAGCTTCATCCTCAAGAATTTTTTCAAGTAATATACACACAGTTAATTTATATGCTACAGGAGAAAAGCTCCTTTGGCACTCAGAGATTTCTTGCACAGACTTTCATAACAGTTTATCTAATTAATAAGAAGAAGTTAAGACATAATGAACATACGTGCCTTTGTTTTTTTGCATTCAACAAAGGAATCCCAATACCTGAGACTACTGAAAGTGTGAAATGGAGCTTTTGACCCTTGACGGGTCAAAACCTTTTGAGTAAACCCTTTTGAGGTTTTAACACCAAGACTGTTCAGGAATAGATATCCAGGAGGAGAGAAGGCCGACTCTATGGAAACTTTCAATACTCAAAGGCAGCTCATGAAAAAGATGGAAAAGAACATTTTAGTAGGGCCTGTAATGATACGACAAATGGTGATTGTTTTAAACTAATACAGGGTAGACTGATATTAGATAGAAGGAAGAAATTTTTTTCAGTGAGGGAGCTGAAACACTGTCACAGGCTGCCCACAGAGGTGGTAGATGCCTCATCCCTGGAAACATTCAAGGTAAGGCTGGACAGGGCTCTGAGCAATCTAATCTAGTTGAAGATGTCTCTGCTTACTGCAGGGGCTTAGAAGTAGATGATTTAAAAGTCCCTTCCAAACTGAACCATCTATAATTGATTGTATGATTGATTCTATAATTCTATGATACATGTATAATTGCTATGTAATTTAACCATCTAAATGAAAAGTTGAAGCAGCGCAGCAAGAGAGGAGAAGGGCCGACCTTCTCGAGTGTCCCGGTAAGCTGGGCAGCACCGCTTGCAGCTCGGGGGGCACTGTCCCGTTCTCAGTGTTTGGGACAGCACTAAGGAGAGCACCCTGCGTTACAGCAGTGATGCTCCTTGCAGAGGGACGAGGCCGCCTCTGGCTATGACCAGCAGGAAATAAGAGAGCGCTCTCCAGTTGGGGCAAGTCCTGGTTTAAGGAAGACTCCAGGGAAGCCAACAACCGAAGAGAACAAGCAACTTATAAAGGGAGAGGATACAGGGGAGGACCCCGTCCTCAGGCAAATAGGAATGCAGGGGGGAGGGGGTACAGAGGATTGACAGAAGGGAAATATCAATAATAACAACTTGGAGGAGGGGCCCCGGCCCCTGAGCCAATCACTCCTTGCCCTAGACAGAAGTTTCCAGAGAAAATGGTGGTGGCAGAGGGTGACTGGCAGGGCATTGGGGAGGGGTTTAGAAAAACATGCATTGATTTCCAGGGAAACCGGGGAGGAACTGGGGTAACTGACAGTAGCAGGGAGGGGAGGGAGAACCAGGGCAGAACCATCACAAAACAGGGGGGAACGGAACAGTCCAACACAACACAACAAAAAGTAGAGTATTTCCTTGTTGCTTTGAGCATTAATAGTACTTCTTTTAACCTTTATGACCTACAGGGTTTCTGTTCTAAAGCCCAGAGGAAAAAGGAGGGTGGTACTCTTCTTGAATAGCTTGTCTGGAGCATAACATATTTTACCACTCTCAGAACTCACACTAAGAACAAAAGGATTAGAGAAGACCTAAAATATCCTCAGCCTTATATAGAATAGAGAATATTCGTATGAATATACTCAATCTACTCCACAGAACAGACAACTGCATGCAACACTACAGGAGACAAGTCATCAGGGAAAATGACCAGCCTCGTTAAACAGAGAACATAGGCTGGATCTTAGGGGAAAAAGAGAATTTATTATCTCTGGAAAGAGAGTCAGGTAAATTAGGAGGGCTACAAAGATGTGGTGAGGTCATATAAAGAGAAGATTAGCACAGCCAAAGCCCAGGTAGAACTTCATTTGGCCACTGCATTTAAAACCAAAAAATTTTCCATAAATACACTGGCAGCAAAAGGAGAGTCAAGGAGTGCTTTCACCATTTGTTGAATGCAGTGTAGGGGATGAGGAAAAGCAGAGGTACTTAATACTTTCTTTGCCTCAGTCTTCAAGCAGTTACCTCAGGATACCCAGATCCCTGACATGGAAGTTGGTGATTGGGAGATGAGTGAAGCCCCCACAGTCCAGGAAGAGATGGTTAATGACATGCCTTGCCAATAAGACACTCACTATGGGCCCTGATGGGATCCACCCGAGTTACGAAGGAACTGGAGAAAGAACTTGCCAAACCACTCTCTAATATCTACCAGCAGTCCTGGTTAACTGGAGGAATTCCAGATGACTGGAACTTGACAAATGTAACAGCCATCTACAAGAATGTTTGCAAGGAAGATCCTGGAAATGCAAGCCTTTCCATTGTTCCAGGCAAGGTTATGGAAGAGATCATTCTGAATTCCACTGCACAGCACATGCAGAACAACCAGGGCATCAAGCCCAGCCAAAATAAAAGGCAGGTCCTGCTTCACCAGCTCTTTCTGTGACAGGTTAACCCATTTCTGTAGGTGGATGTGGTCTCTCTAGACTTCAGTAAGCATTTGACACCATCTCCCACAGCATCTTCCTAGAAAAACTGCTTGGTCACAACCTGGATGTGTAGACTCTTTGCTGGGTGTCCAGGCCCAGAGGACAAAAAAACTGGCTGGCTGGCCAGGCCCAGAGAGCTGCGGTTAATGGAGCCAAATCCAATTGGTGGTAGGTCACTGAGGTGATTCTCAAGGCTAGTTCTGGAGCCAGTATAATATCTTTATTGACAATCTGGATGTGGGGATTGGGTGCACTCTCAGTAAATTCCCAGGTCACACCAGGTTGGGTGGGAATGTTGGTCAGCCCAAGGGGAGGAAGGATCTACGGAGAGACCTGGAAAGACTCGATCAGTGCACTGAGGACAGCTGCAGGAGGTTCAATAAGGGTGTCTGGATCTGGCACTGGGTAGTCTGGGTTTAGTGGTTTAGGGATTACAGTGGCAGTGCTGGGTGGACGGCTGGACTGGATGATCAAGGCCCCTTCCAACCCTGATGATACCATGATTCTAGGATGAAAGTTTCATCTCAACAGTCTGACAAAATGAGGAAAGGATTAAAGAATCCAATATACATCATTTATTTCAATAACAGAAAATCTATCTATTTTAAACCTAAAGAGAATATCTGTAGATAAATGGATACTGTTTTTTCTGTGGAAGTACAAGGATGGTAAAACATGTATGACACTGACAATTTCTTTATCTGCTAATCTTACTACTTTTTGTGCAAGACTATTATTTTACTATTATCAGTGAGAGATCAAGTATCCTAATGATTGCTTCTAACACAGTTCTTGTTTATAAATGTCAGGTAATTCAGTAAATTAACTAAACTCACATGACTTTTTCAGATGAACATTCACAAAGACCAAATTAGTAACAGAGGGTCATTTCAAACAAATTTGTGAAAATTCTCAGGGCGTATTTGTCATAAGGGCTGTTTGTCAAACAATGAAAAATAATGAAGAAAAGCAGAGGAAACCACCGCTTCATAAAAATACTTAATAATCAGTTGAAAGTCAAAGTTGGTGCTAGTAATTATAAAGTGAAAAAATACAGTTTGTCTTAGCACTTACATTAGGGAAGAAAATGGCATGGAACAACTGATTTCTGTAAAGAAAACTGAAAATAATTCAGAAAAACTAATCGTGATTTGCCAACAGCTTTTCTGTTCTTTGCAGTCATTATCTACAGTAATGGGTTGAGACAATTGTACAGGAAATTAAGATGTACATTTGGATCATTGGTAAATAAGCCATTCGATAATAGGCAACTGATTTGTTCAGCTTATATATTATACAGAATACTTCACTTTTAGAAAGGAGATCAAGAATTAGCTATGAACTGTCTGGTATTTTTATGCATTGGTGAACTTTCCTGGAGTGTAGCTTTAGTAGAGTCTTTTTGGTTATTGATCCCAGAGAGTGAAGTAAAAGTATATATCACTACATTTCACATGTAATAATGGCTGTAGATATTTTCATTTTCTCTGCTGAAAGCCTAGCAGATGTATGTAAGAGATAGAGGCTATCACATATTACCTATGAACATCAAAAGGGATGGGTGACAATGGTGGAGAGAGTTCAAAAAGTTACTTTAAGTTTAAAATACATTTCATAATCATTGAGGATTTCAGTAGAAGGTCCTTTACTTTTGCACAATCATGTACCACATCAGGGAGAAATTAAGCTGGGAAATCATATCCCCAAATTTTACTTCTGTATACACTAAACTAAGTTTATGTTAAGTAAGATGCTTGCACTAGTAAGGAAATAACAGAAGACCACTTTCTGAGAGAAGAGCATCCCTTTCCCATTATGATCCCTTTTGAAGTAGCTGCTTGACTAAAGAATTTGTACACATCCCACCTCCAATATTCCCCATCCCATTTTCTGCATGTGTTTGCATTACTGAGAAGTAATTATAATGAAAAATACAAACCTCAGTGAAATGGATATGGGATGTGACAGCTGAAAAAAGACCAAATACACCAGACAACTCATCATCTTACCATTTCTTCTGACCTTTCACCAGCCACCAGACCAAATAGAAGGATAAGGTCAACAGGCAAAAAACAGACACAGCAGGAATTATTTCATTCATTGATCTTGAAGGTTGGACACTTTGAACAGAGTATTGTATAGATAGTTTTCCTTAATGATTCATCAATATACGTAGAAAAAGAAAATGCAGTCCTTTACAGAAAAGATTAATTTATGTGTCAGTGTCCCATTGTCAGGGGCAAAGAATGGATTGAATCTGTTAGAAGTTCTTTTACCAAGAGCATAAAGAATGTACACAGATTTGGTTCTTTCTAGGAAAAGAAATTACGGGTGCATTTGCAGCACTTATCCTACACATTATTCTACCTAAAATCTCCCTGCAATCAGCTGGATGAAACACTCCTGCAGACAGGAAGTTAAAAGTGTCTTTGTTACATTTATGCTGTGAACATCTCCTAGATAATTTTCATGCTATTCAGTAGAAATCTTACCCCAAGAGCCTAATACCAGATAGTGAAGTTGTTGGACTAAATCAAGTAGGTGAACCAGTCTTCCTAATTATTTTCATAAGTTTAGGATTGCTTAAGGACAATAAACTAATAAACTTACCAAAATATGGTTAGTAAGATGCTATTTATATATTTTTATGACTATCTGGAAGACTGGGCTCTGTAAAGACACTTTAAAAAGAATGGTTGGAATGAAGATTCCTTCACAAGACTAATCTAAACATATTGCAACATCATTCAACAGTAAGACATACAGGTCTTAGATATCTGAAAGAAAGAACACTCATTGCAGAACTGAAGGATGTAATCTGATTTTAAAATAGCATTTTTACCATAGGAAAAAGTAGCCCAGAAACTGGGCATATTCATCATTCAAGAGACTACAAAAGCAGTGTGCTGAAGACTGTTGGAAAGCAGGTTTTCTGATCATTGCTGCTGGATATCTAGACTTTTTAATTGGGAAGTTGGCAAAAAAAAAAAAAAAGGGAAGGAGAAGGGAAAGAGGAAGGGAAAATTGAAAGGAAAAGGAAAAAAGAAAATATAGCACATCATTATACAACAACACAACAATTAAAAATTAGAAACTGAAACGCAGAAAGGTCAACTGGCTTGCCCCAAACAACTGACAAAGCCTGTGCCGTAGTCACTACTAGAAAACTTAACTTTAATGGCATTCATCTACAAGGTCAGTGTTCTTGTTAGAGATCCAGGTTGAGACTGTGTTCTTTTGCATTTCAGTAAAGAATTCAAATCTTGTAATACCATGCAACTAAATAACACAAACTCAGCTAAGTTTAACTATTTCTTCTCCTTTTTACATAACAATTCTTTCAGTCATAACAAGTAAAATCCAACTGTGTGCTCACACTAAAATCCTAAATAATGACTGGGAGAATTTGTTTACATCTCAGCATAGACAACTGAAAATAGCAAGTTTTAATGGAAATGCTGACCAGCTTTTCATGCCTAGCTCTCAATAATGAAAGATTCCTGTCTGGCTTACTTTCTCATTTCCATCTAACCATTTTTTTCCATTCATTAATGGAACATCATATAATTTAACAGAAATTAACCTATGTAAAGAATGTCATCCCAGAGGGATTTCTGGAACAAAGGAATATTTTTCTATAGTTGGCAGTTTTGGTAAGAGCTCATTTTCTAATATACAGTAGTTGTTAACTTCACAAAGAAATGAATTCTCTTTCTTCAGGTTTTTAAGCAAATGCCCCATTTTTTGGCTTTGTGTCTTGGGCTTGTGGATGTCTTAAATAAAAATAAAAGCACAAAATCCCACCCTCCAAGTTTTTGATTGCTTTTTATAATAGCTCAGTCCCTGAGGGGCTCAGCTTGTTATTGAAATTGTTTTCTTTAATGGGTATTTTGTGCTTTTCCCCTGGATTATTTTACTTACTTGGACTGGTGAATGCATGCCAGTTCAAAAATCAAACACTGGGGCAAATGCTACAAACACATTGCCCAACATGTGGTCAGCATTTAGACAAGTATATAAAGCAGAGAATTATTCTGAGCACTGGGGAGAACACTCTTAATTCAGTGTTACAGCAGATAAATTATCTATCTCATGATTTAGATTATGCTGACAGTTTCATTATGTATTTCCAGTGCCCAAACATACTAATAAGTGCTGTAGGTTTGTCCCAGTTCAGTATAGAAATTAAATTCTGCCTTCAGATGAATGCTGAACCGGCACAATGAAGGGCAGATGTGCTCTATAGGATCTTGGCACTGTCAAGACACAACATCTGAACTTTGAATTTATTTCAAAAGCCTGAAAGCTTATTTAGCTGACACTTGGGAACAAGGGAGAGGATCTGATACTCCTCTCACACATGTTTTAAACCATTGTTGGATTTCTGATTTCATTAGAGTTACATCTGATTTACATGGCTGTCAGTGATGGGATACAGTCTGTATAAAACTGAATTAGAAATCTAAGGAATATTCTGCCAGATTTATGATACTACACCCAGCAGACTATTGAAGCTATAAACTGGGAAAATAACTTGCTAAAGGAAGACAGATCAAGAAACAATCTAAAGGGATGGTGGTTACTGAGTTAGTAAAGGATCAGCTTTCGGCCTGTGTTTGATGAATTTTTTACAAGGTTAGTGCCTAAGTTGTCACGAAGTACTTTACTGAGTGTTGTACTGAATTCAAAATATTTTGGAACCTCACAATTCCTCAATGGTCTCTTATCCTACGAACTGCTGATACTGCCTTTGTCTATGTCAATCAGTCTTTTGTAAACACATTCTGAAATTTCAATTTTCCATCTATCATCGTATGCTGAACAAATCATCATAATATTTTAAACAGTAATGTATTCTTTTGAAATGAATCCATCAGAGTTAAAGTTTCCAGGTTATTTCTTCTCTTTAGGATATTTATTTCATTTACTTCATTTAGTTTATTTAGGCACTGGGCCATCTAGCAGCCCTAATTTCCCAGTACAGGCAATGGAGAGTAGACTCTACTTGAGAAAGATTCAAAACCAAAAGATTTCTGGTTTATACATAGTCTTCTGAAATATCTGTCTCTCTGTGTTAACTGGATTGGTTCAGTTGCCCACATAATTAGCTGAACTAGGTTTGTCTGACCATGTGTTGCCACACTTAATCTGATGTTACAAATTCTTATTATGAAACTTCTAATTTCCTGCACAAATTCTTTCATCAAGTTGCTTGTAGCTGTTGGAGTTACAAGAGTATGTACTTAATTTCCTTCAACTACCCTTTGGAAGAAAGCACCTTATTCATTGCATTCCCTTAGTCATGATCTGGTTTGCCATTTTATAGCAAAGTCAGTGGACTTGCTGGATGAATAAAATCAACTTTATGTTTTCAATTTCTTAGGACATCTCACTTTAGACAGCATTAAAACATTTGGAGTCACTGTGATAGTATTCTTCAAGCCCATGAGACATTGTCAGGAGAGGACTTACAGGTTCTGTGGGAAGGGAGCAATCACAGTTAGGCATTCTTAGATTGTGTAGTAATTTTAAGACAAGCTCAGTTTCTAAATCATACTGGGGCTCTAATATCTGTACAACTTTGTCTAGGCTTGAATCCTGAAGTTAATAGCTAAGGTTCTCATTAGACTACTCAATTTTCATGTTACCCACAAGAAAACTCAAAGCACAACTGCTCAAAATTGTTGATGCCAGAAAGCAACCTAAGTAGCAAGAACAGTGACTCAAGTCCCACTTCTGTTTCATGTCAGAAAGATAATCTTTCATTGTAATCTTGACAAAAAATGTCAATACAAGTTTGAATTCAATTCCAGCAATTATTTTTTAAAAATTGCCCTGAAAGTAATTAATTAGGAAAAAGTTCTTACTGTTACACTTCTACAGACAGTCTAAATGAAACAAAACCAGTCTCCAATGGGAAAAAAACTGAAATTTCTCTTGGTTCTTGTGTTGCACCTTACTGCAAAAAGAACAAAACACAAGAATAAAACAACACCCTTTAGCCTAAAACACCCAAAATCCCCAAAGAGGAGTTTCCTGATATTGCTGTAGCTTTGCTCACCTGTTGTGAGGAGAAGATGAAATAACAAAATTTAGCAGTGAATGCATTTGCTATACTTCACCAGGTACAAACTGTCTGCCCACCTTAGGAGCAGGCACACTGAGGGAGATTGGGAACAAGGGGGACATGAAACAGCAAGGAGTGGCATGAAGGTGTTGTGGACAAATGCTGTTGAAAACAATGCAGCTAATGAGAACTAAGCCAAAGGAATATCCCAGACAGTATTTGAAAGGTGAACTTTGCTTCATTAACTCAAAAATAAATATTATTTTTCACTCCTCTACACATCTTAGTGACTGAAGTGACTCAAACTCTACCTAAACGTGAAATGACATGAACTGCCCCCTTTCTCTAAGAAAATTAAGGAAATATAACTTAAGTTAGAAGGGAGATCAGAGGAGACATCATCATAACTTCTGGGATCAGTCAACATGCTCAGCCTATTTCCTCCCCAGTAGGGATGGCTCTTGAGTAAGAACCTTACTCTATGCAAACTAAAGATTTCTTTAGAGACAGCTCTTATTGGTAATTACAGCTTGTCCAAGTATCACTTCAAATTCATTATTGCATTCAGTAAATTATCAACAGCAACCATGTAACCATAACCTGTCACAGTTCCCTATGACCAGTTATGTTTGCTAATGACTGGAACTCAGTGCAAGTCCTTACAGGGCATTAGCAGAGCCTGGCAGCATCCCTGGAAAAATGGATAATACACCAGCTGAGAGTAGGCACACTGTGGGCACAGGACCCTGAAGAGTCAGTCAAACCCAGCTCTGATGCAGTGAGCTCCCTGTCAATGGGATGCTGTAGAGGGATAGAACATAAGTAAATAAAGGTAGTATAGAAATTAATCTTACCCACTAAAGAGCTGCAGCTGAGCCAATTATTAAGGATTAGGAGCAGGCCTGATTTTAACAGGCTGCATCTGTAGCCAATAAGAAGAGTGTTATAAAAGAGTGGATTGGTGGGAATGGGAGTCAGTTGGCTGCTGTGAGTACAAAGAAGAGTCAGTGCCTAGAGGAGCTGCCTACAAGAAGCATCAAGGAGGTATGACACTCTAGCAATATGGAACCCTTGTAATGTAGTGACAATAGAGCTCTTGCACTGTAATGATAACAGGGTCCCTGCGGCAGGGCACTGGCAGCTGCTCGGGTAGCAGGGACTCGTTGTTCCTGGGGCACTGATAGATGGATCAAACACACGGGGCTCAAGGACACCCCCCTTTTATGTGACGTCTGTCATGGGGGCTGCTGTCAGCTGGAAGTTAAACTTTCCTGAAAAAGAAAAGAGCATTGTTCTCATCAGTCATACAGGGAAAGAAATTACTGGGAAGCACCTCTGACACGTTTTCCCCCTCTCACCTTGCCAATACACTTTAGAAAAGCAAAAAGTCTCTTACTCCATTGTGCAAAAATCAAAGGCCACCTTGAGAAAATTTAACCCTGTTGCTGTATAACTAATCTGGATAATTACACAAGAAAATTTCCAAAGAGACACATCTTCTGCAAACTGTGGTAACTTTGTATCACCTATCTGTGAAGGAAATGAGCACCCCTATCAGGCTGAAAGTGATTCAAAATCACAATGAATATTTTAACTTTCCACTTTTTCATGCAAATTATTTTGAAACTTTAAAATGACAATTATGTAATTTTCATTTTTCCATGATTTTTAACTCCCTGTATAATTTTTAAAGCAAATTTAAAAGAATTAAATCCAATATTGTTTATTGTAAAGTTTCTAATTCATTTTCTTGCTTGCTTCTGCAAAACTCTCATTATATATTCATCTGAATATATATATTATATATAAAATATATTAATACTGAAGTTCACATGGATTAAGTTATCAGTAATTTGCATCAGTAAAAGTCAGTGCTACAAGTATCTCACAGCATAAAATACCAATTCAACTCCCTTTAAAATCAATGCATAATACTATAAATCTGACAGGTAATATAGAAAATATTATATATAATAAATGTAGGTCATCTACTGTTTATCATTTAAAATTGATCTCAAGAGAACAGAAAACAGATATGGATTTTGATTCCAACCAATTTAAATTCTAATTTATATTCCAGATCAATAACAAATCTTAAAAATTATCTTGTCCATATGGCCATATGGATTCTTACTATTTTTTAATTCATAAATATAATAATATAATTTTTCTTGCACAGGACATCCAAGTAAGAAAAGATTCCCTATTTTCATATTCTTGCACATATTTCTACAATATTTATGTTTCAAAATTTGATTTTCAAAGACAAGAGGGGAAATGGTGGAATATATGGTTTTATATGTACAACAAACTATTCTGTTAAAACAATTGATTTTGTACTTGATAAACCTATATGAAGCTTCAGTGTGGAGCACAGTTTTAAAGATGCTGCAAACTTGAATCAATATCAATCATTTTAGTTGTGTTTGGTAAATAAGAAAATATGAAAAGTTCTTTCTTGTTTGAAAGTCATGAAAGTAAGATAACTAAACATAAGCTGGAAAAATGCTAGTAAAATGGAAGACAGAAAACCACCCCACATCGCAAAAAACCTTTTTCCTTGATTTTTTATAATTAATTATCTTAGGAGGATAGAATATCTGTCAATTAGTATGTTAAATTTAAAACAATCTTAACTGAGAAAATACTGCAAGATGCATTTTACTTTGGCAGTGGTGAGATGAAAGAAAAGTGTCATTTGTTTATAAAAATGAGAAAAGTAATTTTTACAGTCTTTGGATTGGAATCTTTTGTTTTATTCTTTTTTTTTTTTTTCCCCTCAGAAGTTTAGTTGCTGACTGAATCTGACATAGGTTCTGGTGGGCTTAAACTTTTAAACTTCTTCATTTATTCTTCACATTCAATTTTCTACTTGAAAGGCCCACATCCAAACTTTGCAGTCAGCAGAGCATGCAGGAAGCTCAGACTTTGGCCTGCCACTTACACTAAAATGCAAAAAGGGTCTGTAAAACTGGATTGAAAAGTAGTTTATAATGCTCTCTGCACCACTGGTCAATGTTACAACAAGGAGGATTTGCAAGATACAGCTTCACTGTCCGTACAGACCTATGCTGAACAGCCTTTGTTTGTCTAGCAGCTGGGTAGTCTACTCTGCATTTGTACTCTGACTGAAACCTAGAAAGATATGTGATTATAATTTAAAATTTACAGGAAATTTGAAAAATGGTGAATGAGTTTGGAAAAAGGCCCTGAGAAGTGGACTGGTGGGCAAGCAACTTGCATTTATGTCATCTATAACATTAATAATTTAAATTTAAAAATGAATAGTCTCAGTAATACGTGTAGGACACAGGCTTATAATAATTAAAGTTGTTAAGGCTTGTGCTCACAGAAGGCCCCATGGGAAAGGCACAGCTGAGGGTTGGGCAGTGGGAATCGGTTGAGATGAGAGTCAGCTGGAAGTGAGAGTGTGATTGGCTGGAGGAACATGTGGCCGGTGTGTGAGCCGGAAGCTGATTGGCTGGAGGAACATGTGGACAGTAGTGTGAGCCGGAAGCTGATTGGCTGGAGGAACATGTGGACAGTAGTGTGAGCTGGAAGCTGATTGGCTGGAGGAACATGTGGACAGTAGTGTGGCAGCTGAGCCAGCCAATGGGTGCCTTCTGTCTGTTAAATTCACTTAAGTCTGTTTGGTTTCAGTGATGTCAGGTTTGTCACATAAACAAATTAAAGGTATAAAAAGGGGCTGATTTTTGCAATAATGATCTCCCTCGGATGCATAAGAGTGTCCATGTTGCTTTGTTCCCCACTGCTACAATTATGTTGTCTTTAAAGTTAAACAAAATGTATCAAATGCATACAAAAAATCTGGCATTGATGCATCTTATTTAGAAAAAGTCATACTTTTAGACTGAAAATTAGTATTCCTTTCTTTGTTAAATATAGACACATACATACCCTCAGAAACACTGAACAATGGCTGACTTTCACACCTGTACTTTGTGGTATTGTGAATTCCAAGGAGGCTCTATCAAGAACCAGTCTCCTGTGTGGCAAGCACTCTGAGGATAAGTAATTAAGGCAGTCTGTCCCTGCAAACAGCCCACAGTTTAGATGCCATATGAACCTGGTGGAAGACACAGGCAGGTAGGTTTTCTACAATGTCATTAACTGGGTGTGGAGTATTGTTTTTACAACCAATTGTTTAAGCACTCCTAGATGAAGAAAATTTGCAGACAGTGCAGAAAAGCATAAGAAAGGACTTTGTGCCTGAGGAAGGAAGAGATAAGCAGGCAATTGTGACTGCCACTTCTGATAGAGTAAAGATTGAACGTTGATAAATCAGCAAATGTGATAGTGTGAGACTAAATGCTTAGGGCTTGAAAGAGAGAAAAGGGCTGAAGAAGATCTTGTGGGGAAGGGACAGCCAGAGAGAGGCAGCAAATGCAGGCAAGGCATGGTTTGATCAATGAACCGAGAAGCTGAGTCTAGCAGCAGCATATCAAATGAAAATTTGTCTCAATGTCCTATTTTACTCAAAATATATTTGCTGTGATAGATCCCACACTGTATATATGTCACTCTTGTTAGGGCAGGCTGCTTCCATGGCAAGGCTGTCTGATACTGCTGGGTATTATGAGGATTACTTGCAAACTTTTGAAGCTTAAGCTTCTGCATATTTTTCCTTTGGGTTTAGTTTGGGGGTTTTTTTCACCCTTTCTTCTAAATTCCAGACTGTTCCACAGATTGAAAATGTCCAAACCCTATATCTGTTGTATAATCACATCATTTCCACGAAGTGGGACAAAATCTCCAGGTATTTTCCACATGTTCTAGTGTTAATACTGGGAAGAGGATGTTGTTCTGCCATTTTTAGAAGCTGCCTCTGTGAGTGGAAATGTGCCATGCAGAGAGAAATGGCAATTACTGTCTACTATTTCCTGTTATCTAGGATACTAACTATGATAGATTTTTAGTGCTGAATTTCTCCCCTAAATGTGCAGTAATATCAGTTTGTAGACTTTTATTTTGTTTCACACAAAGTTGCATAATCCTTTTGGAAGAAAAATTCAGTACTACAGAGTTTATGCATTTTCAGTTATTTCTCTTTTTAGGATACTCTTATTTTAAACTGCCAAATGACATATAAAACCTGATGGATGTACAATTAAAATACAACTTTACTAAGCTCATTTTCATATGTCTTATAAAGTTTAGATTAATGGTGACTAAGGTTATTAAATTGAGTATTGGGAAAAATGAGCAGTTAGCTCTGGGTTACAACATACTGATTCTCCAACAGCTTTTAACTTCTTTAAAAATTTCCAAAACCATCCTAGCCAAACAAACAAAAAATCACAAACAACAACAAAAAGCCCCAAACTCTGTATTTTTTTCTTTTTTTTTTCCCCCTCCAACTGTAATGAAGCAGGAATAAAAGAAAGAAAAGTAAAAAAGCTTGGAAAGTAATGATGTGAGCAAACCCAAAATGGGCTTTACTTACTTCTCTCTGTGACTTGTGCTAGCATGCTGCTGCCAAGCCATTCCCCCATTTCCAGGACATCTGGGCTAATGGACTCCTAAACAAGGATAATAAACCCTTGGAGATGGGAGCTAGAAACCTGATCTGCCCAAACACTGTGGCCTTCTGAACTCAGAGTGTAAGAAATATCAAGTGCTCAGGGGTTTGACCAGCAGGTCTGGCCCTCCTTGGGACCCAGCACTGTGGGTTTTCCTACCAGGCAAGGCAGAGTGAGCAGAAGCTCCCTATGACTCCTCTGCCTCTGGAGCTGCTGTTATTGCCAAGTATTCCAAGCTGTCCTGTGTCCCCAGCTTTGGTCACATCAAACTGTACCCAAGATTTATCCCTTGGCAAGCCACCTGAGCTGCTGCAGAGTCTGCCCCCAGGGGCTGCAGAAATTTTAGCATCAGACTTGGGACTGATGGGAGGAAAGCAGTAATACTGAGTGTTATACTCACCAGAAATTTGCCAGCTACTCTGTTTGGCTTCTTTCATATTTTTAAAACTATCACATGAAAAAAAGTATATATTAATTCCAGTTAAATATTTTTGCCCTTTAAAAAAACTCCTCATTTCCATTTTCAGTTCCTGGACACAGACTTCAAAAACGTAGCTCATTTTTCCCTCAGAGTTTTGGTATTTTGAACAATCTATATGAATTCCACTAAAAATTCATCAAAGATCTTGTGGACTTTTTTTCTCACTGTGTAGGAGTGGAGGTGAGGGGAGAAATATATTCTCAACATTCATTTTAAAAGAAATTATTATATGTGGGTATGGAACACTCTTTTAATGCTACAAAGTCTACTCCACACCAAGGTCTATATAGCACTAAGAAAATCCAATATCAGTTTAAACACAAAAAAAGGAGTAAAAAGATAACTAAATATATGCCCCAACGTTTAAAACAGCTGAATGAAAATGATTTCAAAAGTCATCACCATCCTCAATTTAGAATATAATTGAAATTATTCAAATGATACTTTTTCCCTTGTTTGTACAGGGCCGAAGGTGCAAGATGCCTGGAAGCAGCATGTGAAGGCAGAAAGAGCCTTGGAGTACAGCTGCAAACTGAAAGTACATGAGGGTGTGGGGGAAACAGCTGGAAGCTCAAGAAGAAACAGGGTCATCATGAATCACACTTCCTTCCTAAACTGCCTCTGGAGCAGCAGGGATCTTTATTATGAGTTTAGAGTAAGCTCCTACTCACCCACTGCTTTTTTTTTCCTAATACAATATCTCACAATTTCAAGAACTCTCCATGGGAAAGCAGCCAAATCTGAAGGAGGAGAATATGAAGGAGGCATGAGAATTACCTTCAAATATGCAAAGAAGGGATCAGTCTCCATAGAGGTGGAGTCTAGGACAGCAACAAAAGAAAAAAAGATTAAACTGCAGCAAAGACAACTTCTGTGAGATACTCAGCAGAACTTTTTAACAGTGAGAACAGTGAATCTCAATGATGGATTATTTGAAAAGGAATATTCTGGCAAGCTCTAAGAGCCATTTAGACAAGCATCTGACAGTAATGACATGAGTAGTGTTTATGCATCTTTGGCACAAGATGAACTACATGAGCCTTGCTGATTCTTTCCAGCTCTTTGAATCTGTGTGCAAAACAGAAGTCTCAGCTAATCTGCATTTTCAAGTTTGTTTCTGCCAAAAATAAAGGATAGAAAAAGGTGAAGATGAGACTATGACCCTTAATATATCTGTCTGCATGGTTCCTAATGGTGGATTTTCTTTCTATGTGAAGAAGAGAGAACCTTAATTTGCATTGTCTCATCCAGGTCACATAGACAAAAGTCATTATAATTCAGTTTCTCTGCATTGCAGGATCAAGAGCTGAGTCAACCCTGCTGGGATTTCACCCACGTTCCAGAGAGTCTCAGTATTTCATATCTGATGTTTAAGCTTCTAACCAAATAAAATTTCTGCTTGGAGATGTACCAGCGTGCGGTCAGATTTTATTGTGTTTCTGTTTGAAATTCACCCACAAGTCTGAGAAATTCCTACATTTTAACCAGCACAGAGTATCTCTTATGTTGATCTATTTACCTCTTCCAGAGCATGCAAATGACCAGGATTTCAGTGTTTTTCAAAATTATTTTATACTCAATTCCATTGAGATCCACAAATGCCTTAGATTTATGCCTTGTCAGTAGCTGATGCTCAATTATTAATTCACTAATGTCTGCAAAGTGCTTTGAAGATGAAAAACATTACATTGTAGAACTGCTAACTAATACTTGGATGCTACTATTATTACTGCTGAAGCTGTTAGAAAATATGCTTGGAACATGTCCCCAAAGGCACATGAGGAGGAAAGGTCATCTATGGCAGTAATTTATGCAGAAAGGAGTAAATCAGACTGAAATTCTAGAACTACAGTCTTTTTTTTAATGCAGACTCAAAAAATCAGTAGAGTTACAAGATCAGATTTTCTTTTAAACAAAGTGTGTTTAACTATTAATAGACCAAAAGGGAAAAATCAATATAAATAATTTAAAACAATAAGGTGAAAAGAACATCCCAGTAGCTTCTGGGAAGGCAGGGCACTGAGGTTTCTGTCCCTTACTCCAACTACTTTGTCCATGGATGGGGAGCTGAGTTTGAATGTGGAAGAACAGCCCTTCAGACAGTTACAGGGAACACAGAGACATCTGCCACAGCCTTGGCTCTCTGTGACTGCTGCTTTTGGGTTTTGCAGTAGCACTGCTGTGCCTCCAGATGCCTTTTCAAGCCATCATGGCCTTTCAGTGGGGTGAGGCCAGAACCCTAAATAAACACCCCAGAAGGTCTCAGCGCCCAGGGTTTTGCCTCCAGGCTCTGCCATCTAGCTGTAAGCACAGTAATGCCTTTACAGGATGCTCTGGCTTCCCTCAGGCCCACCCTTTGGCCGAGAGTTGCTCTTCCTTCTGCCTGAGATGTGTATGGAAAGGAGAATAGGCTTGTATTGATTTCTCACACATCACCTTCATACCCCACAGACACACAGTCCAGACCAGCAGATACTTTGGTTTTGCTACACTTCACACTTATGTTGCTGCATTCCAAAACACTGTTCTCTACTCCCAGGCTGCAAATGCTGCTGACCAAACTGCTGCCACTGCTGTAGAGCACCACCTTTGAGAAAAGCTTGAAAGGGCTGTTTGGCTCTGAGCAGAGACCAGTTGAAGTGATTAGATAAAGCTTTGACCCCAAGTGTCAGACTCCTTTATTTGAGCAGCAATTTGAAAAACCTAAACCTCTACCCTGAGCAGCAGAATTGAGCAGATGAAAACCCCACCAGACCTGAAACACTTAAGAAATGTGCAAGACAACCAGAGAAGTTTAAACACACTGTTTCAGTTTGTATTTGAGAGCAATGGAAACCAAAACAGACACCTCCCTGGCCACCCCGCCCCCCCCAAAAAAAAAAAAGGTCAAGAGGAAGCTTTATCTTTGATAGCTTGTTCTGAAGCACTTGAGGCTTTTAGTACTTTCACTCAACTCAGCCAGACTAGGCCAACACTGAAGCTGTAATGCAGGAATTTAAGAACCTTACTTCTTGTAAAAATAAAACATATGAGTTGAGTAACACAATTTTAAACAGAGGATACTAGAAGGAGTTAAAAAAAAGACAATTGACTTCAGCCAAACCCCAGTTTTAGGGAATGAAGCCCTTGATAAGAAACACAACACTGGAAGGAATCTGGAACAAAACAGACAGAGGCTATTGAAAGATGCAGACTTAACTACATAAAACACATTTAGAATTTGGATAGCAAGGGAAGAAAATCAGTTTAAGTTAAAGCCCACAGACAGTTTTGAGACATGGTGGATATAGGAAATTTAAAACACAAGATATAAGGGATTGTGGAAGAGGAGATGTTCAGTGCTGACAGCCTCTGAAATGCACCTCAGGAAGCAATATGTGTAAATTCAGATGCAAGCATAACAAGTGAAGATAATGTTTAACATCTCAAGAAAGCTGCAGAAAAAAAACCCATATTTGCCAAAATGTTCAACAGCCCACCAAATAACTCTACACAGGCAAAGAAATTTCTCCTTAAAAGCAAAATATAATATTGCCAAAGAAGAATAATAGACTATCAATGTGTGGGGCAAGAAAACTTATCGGGTCTGGTGGACATCATTTCACAGGCTACAAGAATCAGTAATGTTAACTCTATCTTCAGTAAACATGAACTGATGAAATCATGCATTAGCATGTGGGTGCCCAGCTGGCCCAGAGAGGAAGGTCTGCTGCCAGGGGCAGAAAGAGCAGGCTGGGGGCAAGGGCAGCCTGTGGCACAGCAGGCAGCCAGGGTGGGCAGGCAGTGCCCTCTCCCACAGAGCAGGGCCAGTAGCAGCAGCCAAGGTCAGCCTCAGTCCACATGTGTGTCCATAGGGGCCAGGCCAATCCAGTCCAGCAGGACATCAGTTAAGGGTCGGGACCAGGGGGGGAGATGTCTAATCTCAAATGCAGTTCTTGTGTAGAGTGGACCCAAAAAGGCACCTCATAGTTGTCAGGGATCCTTGTGTGACATCTGGCCTTGAGTGCAGGCAACCAAACCCCAAGGGGTGGATATGGAGGCTGCAGACCCTCTTGCTACGCCTAGAGCAGTAATTTCACATCTGTATCTCTGTGTAGTATAGGGACTAATTTTTTTTTTTTCTAATGAAAGCAGCAGGGGAAAAATACCTCTTTCAAGGGCATGCTGAAGTATTAATAGCCTAAAGTCTAACATGTTACAGTGTACATTCATGAATGAAATTTTCTTGTTCTGTGCTAGTGGTGGGAAAAAACTGCTAGGAGATTCATTAGAGCATCTCAGAGATGTCACACATCCTAATTTTCACATATGCTCCACTGCCATATAAAAACGAAGGTGTGGCCTGCTGTGTGGACTCCATCCCCTCTCCTACTATAGCCTAGCCTACGGGCACAGAGAAATTATGCCCCAACAGTCACTCAGTGAATGACACAGTCTACGTGACTTGCACACAAGTCTACATGACTTGGATAATGAGGGGAAATCTTATTAACCTAAGTTGAATCCTACTATTGCTCCTGGAACATATAAAGAGGAGTCTAGGATATAGGTCCAGCTTCACAAAACATTTGCTTTACCAGAAGAAAGAAGTTGAGTTGCTTATTGTGCAGTTATTTCATCTGATAGAAAGGTCCAGAATAATATTTTCCTTTTGCCTTGGCCTTTTTTTTCCAATACCAAGACTTGCATGATGCTTAGCCAGCTTCTGACACACTGATGGTTCTTGTCTGAAATGAAGAGTGCTAAAATATCACTGGTGTCTTTGGGACCATCTCTTGGCTCGTGGGAAAAAAAGGCCTGGAGGAAAATAAGACTTTGATTCTTTATTGTCAAAGCGAAAAGTCAGGAGCTGATGCAGGAATGAGCTGATTTAGACTGAAGGTCAAGCTGATCCAGGGCCCTGTCTCTGACAGTACCAATTATTCCCCAGAGATAAAAGAGCAAGGGCAGAAAAAAAAAGCTTATCCAGTTAATGTGCTGCAGAGATATAAAAATCATGCACTTCACAGATTATTTCTGAGAAATCTGGTAGGCTACCTAAGTGAGCCAACTTGTTGAACATTGGAAAACAGAGGTTGCTTCAGAGGTCTATCATAATTAAAGATAGATTGTTAGTGGAAAGGCATCTGTGTGCCATATTACTGACAGCTGGATTGTCTGATGAGATGTCAACGATGCCTTTGAATATTTCATGATACTAGAAATGTATTTACTATTTAGAGCAAGGATTTAAACCAAGTGTTTTAGCACTTTGAAAGGCGCTTAAACTCTGGCCCCATAGCAGTGAAACATGTCCTTTGCCCAGCAGCTGTTGCTGAAGCAGTTCCATTTTGCATGACATCTTTAAATAGCAATTAGAGCTGCGACTGAATCTGGGCTTCCTAAGTCATACTACAGTGTCCAAAGAATGAGGGTAACCTAGCATTATTTGCAGGAAAAATTTTCTCTGCATTTTATACTTCAGGTCAGTCTTCTGCCTAGAAACCCCTAGAAATTTACTGCTTTGCTATAGGAGTTGTCTGCAGTTACCATATCCATTAACTAAATGCACTCCCAGGGCTTTATAATGGTACATTAGGACACTGAACTCTCCAGGGAGAAAATGAAGCTAATGTAATGGCAAATGACTTTCAAAATATTCTATCCTGTGCCTTTAAATTTCAGACCCTGAAAAGAAAGCAAAAGAAAGAAGAAAAAGAAAAACATGAAAGGAAGAGATTAGTCTGTGACTGAAAATCCAGCTGTGTAAACAAGTTTAGTGACTTCTTTTATCTCTAATTGGTCTTATACATTGATCTTTCTAGTGCCAAAATCACACACTTCACATTAATTCTTCAGTAATATAGCATTATTTTCAGATGGGATTGGTCTGAAATGTCAAAATTATATGTGTCACTTGCAATCTACTAACATTTCCAGTTTTTTCCAGTGAACATCAACAACTGTCTTTACTTATACTACTTTGAAAGTCTGAACAGGAAACAGGTTTATACCACTGAAAATGTGAATATAGACACTAAAATTGTGTTAATAATGCTATTCATTGCATAAGACTTAGAAGATACTCAGCTGGCATAAATTTTTTGGCCAAATTACATTAACTTCAGAGATGTCATGCCAGTTAATATGGTCACATAATTGGCCTATAGACTTCAGAAGATATCTGTCTCACAAATGCAGAACAGGCTGTTGTCTTTCCTGATAGTTTAGGACCTTTGAGTAACAAGATATTCCCATAATTATGTAGACTAGTCTGGAGTAGACACTGGGGTAGACATTGAGAAACTCCAGTTAGACAAAGAAACCATGTGTACAGGCAAATGAAAATCAATACTGATAAATGCAAGGTGATGCACACTGGCCATAAAAATAAATTAATGAGGCAACAAGCAAATGAACTGTCTGTCCATCTGACACAGGTCAAAGGCACCCATATGTGAGAAGGGGACATCAAGACAAAATCACAATCTGTGTGCTGCTCTGATCAGAAAAACAAATATTTTAGTTATAAAACATATGTGGCACAGTGAAATATATAAAAAAGATTGTGTAGATATAGTGATGTAGTATTGCCTGCACAGTTAAAGGGGATTTGATAACATTACACATAGGAATGAAAATGTGTATGAGAAATAACAGACTTCTGTTCTTCAGTCCTTCTATTTCTTCCACAGGATTATTACATAAAACTAGAAAAGTCTAAGTTTAGAAAGAATCACTGAACTACATTTTCCTGCTATAGATGACTAAACTGTGATTACCTTGCTACATCTGTGTGTGTGTGTTTGTGTGTAAAGCTTAGATATAACTGAGATCAATAACAAGACTGATAACTAGTAAAACAGTCATAACTAATATAAATCTGGCATTAACTGATAATAAACATTATTTCATAACCAACCAACCAACCATAATTCATGGTTTAAGATAGCCTCTAATGTTTACAAATTTGTCATATGATAAATAGACTTTTTGCATTTAGTAGGTCCTTTGAGGCAGGCAGTAACTGTGAGAAATAGAGTACTAGACTAGATTGATGTCAAATTAATTCAGTTTGCAAATTTCAATTTTGCTACCAATAATTGTTTTCTACCAGTACATGACTAGACAAGACCCTGAGTGACCTGCTGTAGTCATTCCTGTTTTGAGCAAAAAGGTTGGATTAGATTCCTCCAGAGATGCTTCCCAACATTAAGGATTCTTTGATTCTATGATTAAATGGAAGAATTCAAACAATTTTGCAGGACTAAAGTTGGAAGGAATATTTCTGTGCTAAAAGGTGTATGTGTCTGAATGTGTTAGAAAAATAAAAAACACATTAGAAGAAGGATTTACAGGTTGGGGCTTTTTTTCATTAATTTACTCATAACGGGTGTAAACCAATTTCTGTGGTGTATAATAATTTGTGAGAGACAATTTCTTTCAAAATAGATTTAAATAAATTGTAGCAGACATGCATTATACAGCCTTAAACTGAAAAAGGTTAGATTTCAATTAGATATAATGAAGAAATTCTACTGCAAGGGTGGTGAGACGCTGGGGCAGGTTTTCCAGTGACTGATCAGAAAAATAGAGATGACTGAGGTCCAATGTCAAGAAGCTTTCCTTCTCTGGCATAGTTTAACTATGCAGTGTAGATGTAGTTTCTATTGACTTTTCACAGCAGTTTGTTCTTCTGGTGTTGTTTTGGTGGGCCAAGCTAAACACCATCTTTCCTTGTGGAAGAGGTTTTTAGGCCTGGTCTCATCAGTTGTCTTTGATTTCTGTGTTGAGATAGGTTTGTTTGGTTTGCAACCACTAAAAGTAGATGCCCAGTCTTAATTAAAAAAATTAATAAAGTATACTGAAAATATTCATAGTTAAGAAGCCAGGAATATACATGTGAACTTCGCCGATTCATTGAGTTACAAGTGTTAACAGTGATGCAGCTGAGGAAAGTCTTTCTCCAAAGGCAGAGCCATGCCATGGGAGCCGATGGAAAATGCCCGTGAGCAGATTTCACCTGGGGACCGACCTCTAGAGGGCAACACAGCCACGTGAAATGGCACAGCAGGACCGACGGGGCACTGCAAAACACTGCACCCCGATCAATACAGGGAGGTAATCCTCCCTTTATATCCTAAACCCTTATTTATATAAAACATAACTCAAAGGACAGCTTTTACAGAATGACACATGTCAACAGATACCCCTTGTATGGTTACCGTGACCATATTGTACCTTCTGTGGCATTCAATCATCACCACAAAATACATCACCTTCCACCCAAAAAATGCATCCCTTGAGCTTGAAACAAACACAAATCTCTACAGGCATTCAAATTTCTTTTTCTCATGTAGAAGATTAGAATGCCATACTTGGACCTCTAACTCTGAGTCTGCAACAGCCCCAAACTACTGATCCTCAAGCCCTTTTATGAAAGCATTCCCAAACCCACCCTCATTGTGTGAGATGGAAAGCATCTGCATTTTATATTGGAAAAATAAAACATATAAAACATATTGTCTGTGCTTCACTTGTAAACAAGCAAATCCTATTATCTGAAACAAGGATTAGGCCTCAAAGTTCTTTGTTAAATAGGTAATGTTATATATATATTTTGTTTGCAGTAATAAAAGAGCAGAAATGGCATATGATTACTTCTCTCAGAACACTCTGGAAAGCATTCAATCATTAGCTCCTGCAGCCATTCACCATGGACTCCAAACTAAAACTTCCATTTTCAAATGTCAATTTCTGATGTTAAATTAAATGAAAATGTGGATCAGTGTGATACATCATCATCTAAAGTAACTCCCAAAGAAATCACTGGAGTAATGCCATTAGTGCTGCCTGCATTCTCTGAAACATTTGTGTGAACTGAAGTGGGCTCTGTGCTTTGTTTCAGAGGCTGCCAGCTGGGATCTTCCTTCTGCCAAGGTTGTGAACACCCTGCCTGTCAGCCAGGGCGGCTCTACCCATGGATTTGGGACTGGCAAGAGCCTGTGCTGTGGCTTGGGCCTGCTCCTAAAGCAAAGGTCAGGCTGCAATCCCTGCTGTAATCCCTACTGCAGTCCCAGCAGCTCAGAGTGCTGCTGTCTGGAGGGGGACTCGGCTAACGGGTGTCTGTCCAGCCATCCTGGGTGCCATGGCAGGGTGGTGGTGGTGGAGGGGGATGGAAGGGGTGGCCACTGTACTGGAGAGAGCCAGACAAAGCCAGTTCCAGCCAGCACCAAGAGACCTGCAAGACACAGCTGAGCACAGCAGCCACAGTGGTGTCACCTCTGGGATAACAGCTTCCAGACAGGGCAGAATGCTTCATTGCCACGTGAGGAGCAATGAAAAATGAGAGAGAACCAGCTCTGCAGAGACCAGAGCAGTGAGGAAGGAGGGGCAGGAGGTGTTCCAGGTGCTGGAGCAGAGATTCCCCTGCAGCCCGTGGTGCAGAACACGGAGAGGCAGCTGTGCCCCTGCAGCCCATGGAGGAGCAGGGACCCACCTGCAGCCCCTGGAGGAACCCAGGCTGGAGCAGGGTGACATTTTCTGAAGGAACTGCATTCCAGGGAGACCCCATATTGGAGCATGGAAAAATTGTAAGAAGAAGCAGCAGAGAAAGGACTATTATGGATTGACTGAAAACTCCTCACTTCCCAACCCCTTGCACTGCTCAGGATGGGAGAGAATTGGAAGAGTGGTTGTGAATGAAGGAGTGAAGTTGAGCCAAGGCAGAAATGGGATGGGGGTTGGGGAAAAGTTGTTGTTTTAATTTATCTTCTTTCCCTCCATCTTTATCTGGTTTAATTGACAATATATGAAAATAATTTTCCCCAAATCTATCCTGGTTTGCCCATCATGATAAATGGCAAGTGATTTCTGTGTGGTTATCAGAACACAAGAGCTTTTTGATCTTATTTTCTCCTTCATACTCCCAAGAGAGAGGAGTGAGAGTATAGCTGGGTGAATATCTGGCAAACAGCCAAGGTCAACTCACCCCCCAAAATATTGAGAATAACCATGCTTTTTCTAAGGAAAACCAGTATGATTTTACTGTATAATTCTTTGCTGTGCAAGAAGAGCCACAAACTAGAGGCTCCAGAGAAAAAAATATCCTGAAAGGATGTACTTCAAGCACAAACCTATAATGTCTCCAGTGAGGTTTGGCTGGGACTGTCTCACAAAAAGGTTTGATTTGAACCCAAAATTCTTGTAGATTTTACAAATAGAAGAATACACAAATGAGTATTTTCAATCTCTCCCCCTTTCTTCCTATTTCATTGAGCTCATAATGCAATGAGTTGGAGCTGATAGACACTGTCCTCTTCAACTTATCCCAGAATTATCTTCAGGAGAGACAACTGGATATGGAAGAGTTTTGTAACTGGTGCAATATTAAATCTTCTGGATATCATCCATTATCAATAGAGAAGAAACACAAATCTTTCACAATCCTTTCTGCTGAATTGAGAAATTCACATAATTGTATCTAATGCGGACTTCACAAGGAATCCTGATCTCCCCATATAGCAGGATTGTGACTGCAACCTAAAAAGAACATCTCGTGCCCATTTTGCAACTGAAGATCTATTACAGGTTTGCTGTAAAACCACTTCAAAGACTTCTTATCTACATTAGTACCATCTACCTGGAAATTATCCTAAGAAAACAATGAGAGAGCTCCTATCTGCATATATATGACCAAAGAGACACTATCTCCCAGGAATGCGTCTGGAAAATTCTCCACTAAACTTCACAGTCTCAAAATCTCTTTGGTTGCCAGAGTCTCCAAGATAATCTGAAACCTTTGAGAAATTTGAGAAACTCATTCATGTTCTACTAAACACCAAGCACTGGCAGTTACCAGAGGTCTCCTCTGATCTCCTCTAATGGTGACAAAGAGGGGAATGACTTCCAGGACGTGTGCAGCAACTTACAGATCAAGCTCTACAGAAACATTTCCAGGGACCTGCCAAGTAAATGGGAAGTAAAACAGGTGTGAAATTCAACCCAGTAGAGGGCAATAGACCCCGGTGTACATGAACAACACTGCAGCCCTCAGTAAAACAGCTGTTTCCAGCCTGAACCTTAGTATCTGCAGGGGCTAAGTAGATGGGGATGGAAGAAGTCAGAATTCTGAGAAAGTCATTGATTTTCTCCTGACTCTAAGAAAAAAGCTGTTCTCACTTGCTCTGTCTGATAATCTTTTCTCTTCTTCATAGCAACAAAACTGGTCTCAAACAAGATCATCCCATGGCATACAGTATCACTGAATTTGGTTAGAGATGCTGCTGTTGAGCTGCATCACCTATAAATTGATCAGTGACAGGAATTAAAAGAAACATCTTTTGGTTGAGAGAAAGCCTTACCAGGGTAAAAAGTATGAGGTTATGTTGGGATGCCTTGGCTTAGAAAACAGTATTTATTTTTCACTTTTAGATGCCATTGTAGTAGAGGTAGGAATGTGTGGTTTATTTCTAAAAGATTAGTCTCAATTAATATTAAAGTAAATTCAAAAGACAAAAACTGGTATTCAGAAAATATATGTAAAAGACACTTGCAAAGTAATTTTTACTCAATAGGATAAACACAGAGAAGAAGAAAATAATTTAAATGACAGTGAATATTTCAAAGCCATGGTGGAGCACACAGAAAGTTAGCAGACAATCCTAGGACTTGTTTTAAAGACAGGGTCTTTCAAAGGAACTTTGAAAAAGACCTAATGCTGGTTACATCTTCTCTAATGCTGAAGACTGGACTGTAGCTATCAGCAAAGAGACAGGGCTAAAATGGGCTAAAATGTGACAGATCCCTCCCCAGTCCATCTCCCAGCTGCAGAGCTACTGTGTTTACACTTGTTGCTAAGAAAGTTATATAGCCAGGAAGACTCAGGGAAAAAACTATAAATGAAAAGTCAGTTGTCAGCAGAAAGGAAAATGAAGGCTAACTAAGAGAAGTGAAAGCTTTTAAGCAGAAAAAAATCACAGGAGAAGGTGTCAGGGATAATGCCATTAGCAGTGACAAATGGAAATCATTGATTAAGAAAGCAGTGAAAGCAGGCAAGGGAAAAATGTCTCTGAGCTTTTATTCAGCAGTTTCAAATCTTTCAAAGATCCTACCACCACTTCTTTCAATTGCAGAAAATACATTAGGCATAATAAAAGCACTGATCAAATCCTTGTCAGCTATATAATGAGTTAGGTCTTTCAGGAGAATTGCCTGTCTATTGTGATACAAGCTTAATATCTGAATATCAATGATTTACTGTTATTGTTTTGGCTAGATTACAAGACTTGGAAAATGCAATTAGAAGTTGCTGTACAGGCTGATAGCATTTTATATACACGTGCAGACCAAGGGGCCTACCTAGCCTAGTATCCTGAATCCATGCTTTGTACACAGCATCTTCCATTTCTGACCACGATGAATTTATACTTCACCCATTTTCTGAGAAGTCCACCACATTCCAGTTACTCCAACACTCTTCTTTCTCCCTCTGAGTCCATTAAATTCTTCAGCAGAAAGAGCTGAACTGAAATCAATTGAAGCTTTGCCTTTGACTTCAACAGGGCCAAGATTTTCCCCTGTTCCTTTGACAACCCTCACAAAAAGACTGATTGCAATTTAAAAAGCTGAATCCTAAACCCCATTTCTGCCAATCACACTTACCTCCTCAAGTAAACCTCATGTCCAGAAGCTATTAATTCTGGAGTTCCCAGCACATTCCTCTTCTGTGCACCTGGCTTCAGGGTTGAAGTACTTCAGAAAATGGACTGTCTTTATATTTTTTAATTTGTCAGAAATTACCATGCTGGAGTGATATTTGTCAAAAAATAGCAGCAATAATAGGATAGCCAATTTTGTATTGAGGCATGCTATTTGGATGCTATTTGGAATTACTTGCCAGAGAAATTCTAAGAAATGTTGAAATTGCTGATAAATAGATTAAATAGATTTCTGAGAAACAAATCAATGCTAGCTTTTTTGGAAAGAGAGAGAAAATTACTGATAATTGGAGTGATGCAGTCAGCTACTTATAAACCGTTTATAGTTAGTGTTATAGGGAAATACAATG
The DNA here is from genome assembly GCF_037042795.1 of Molothrus aeneus. Classification (NCBI taxonomy): domain Eukaryota; kingdom Metazoa; phylum Chordata; class Aves; order Passeriformes; family Icteridae; genus Molothrus; species Molothrus aeneus. The sequence goes on along the minus strand of NC_089646.1, from coordinate 138,103,103 downwards.
AACTATGATACCAAATACATGATTTTTTCATTTTTTTCTCCTTTTTTAAAAGACACGGGAGTGTCACATGTTCTCCCAACACTTAATATCCCCAGAACAACATAAAATCGATTTTTTCAACTTAAACCAGAATTATGCCATTTCCAGCTAAACCAGGGTGATGTCATTTATCTTTTTTTTTCCCAAAACAACTAAGAAAACAATCAAATGTCTTAAATGAGAAGGTGACTGCAGACAGTCTTTGCTAATTTCATCCACTAATGAAGTGAATAGCAAGTGAATAGCAACAATGTTTGACATTTCTATCAAGTCTTTCATCCCAAATCACCTTAATCAATTTCATATCCATTTAGACACATCTTTTAGCACTTACATATGACTGAAATCAAACCACGGAAATTACACATTAACAAAAAAAGTGTGTTTTATTTTGAAGTTCAAAAGGGGAAGGATTTTTTTTAGCAACTGAAATTACATGGGAAGATATTCAAGAGGCTGAACAGACACTCTGTCTATGATTACACTTGTAAAAGTCATGGCAGAACATTATTTCTCAAACAGATGAAGTATTTGGGGCCTTAGGATTCTTTCCTATTCCGGTGAAGGTGATGGAGGGAGGCCCTGCAAAAGCAGATCCATGTTTTGAAGCTTGTTTGATCCAATCAAACAGGTGAAGATTTTCCCATTTAGGCTTCTTTTTTTAGATAATAAGCTCCTCCTTCTTCCCTCCTTCCCCCATAATTAAAATAAACATTGTCTGAGTGGTGACAATCCATTGATGTAGCAGCTTCTTTTAAGCCCTGATCCTTTAAAAATATGTTCATATGCTTAATATGACTAATTCCACTAATAATATAAGATATTTATAGAAAATTTAATTAAGTGCTAACAATTATCACCAATAAAATATCTGAATTGCACAAATTTATCTACAGTATATTGGAATATTATGGACAAGGTTAAGAAATTTCTGTTCCGTTGTCTCAGGTTTGTATTTACATTGGTTGAAACAGAATAGAAATGTTTTCTGATTTAATTAAATAAATAGAAAGGGTATGTCCTCAGCCTAGCTTTGTACCTTTTATGGAAGTTCAACTCCTTGACTTGTGAATTGTTGGGAAAAATAATTTCTACTAATCTAGAATTTCTTTAATCATCTAGATGTCTTCTTAGTCTAGAATTATTCCATTTTAGTCCCATTAAGTACTAGAACACTAAATTCTTAGGACATATCTCTCTTTTCCTGGAAACATCAGATTAAAATCTTTACCTGAACCAGCATACAAGGACTTGAGAATGTGAACAGTGAGAAGTCTGGCAAAGCCTATGTTTATAGAAACATTTTTCTTTACACCGTACTTTTGGCAAAAGTAAGATGTATCAAAAAAGGTGAGCGTGTATCATGTTGCAGCAAATGAAGATCTGCATTCACTCAAATTGGCAGAGCCTCCAGGTTCACTCTCTAGTAAATGAGACAGATATGCAGGACTCATTGGGGCATATGTCATGCCTATTTTTTTTTTTCTTGAATATTCATCTGACTTAGAAAATTGTATTTGCCATCTGGAAAATACTTTGTCAAATCAAAGTTAGCTGATGGAAATGAAAGATGAAACCAGAGCACACTGCTCAGGCTGATCTGCCCAAGATGGCAGTACTGAAATGCAGGCAGCAAAAAAGGCCAGGCAGCATAATTTAAAACACTGACCAAAAGCCCCAGGCTGTTGCATGTAAGTGTAATCACATTATTGTTTCCATTATTTCAGATGTGCTTAAAAGTTTTGGAGAACTGAAAAACTTAGTGACAATGCATATATTATTAATGATTGCATAGATAATTTTGTGTACTTTTGTTAGTATCCAATTCTGTTAGTTAGAAAAACTATTATGGGAAAAAAATAACTAAAACATGATTATTTATAGAGGAAGATCAGTCTATTCAATTGTACATAATCTTTGGATATTAGAGACATCAAACTTGGAGAATATTATTAATATACTCCAGGGACTGTGAATAAATAATAAAATGGAAGAATTCTTTGTCAGTGGAAATTTTTCAGTGGTAGAGTAGAGCAACAAGACACAGGATAAAGAAGTTGAGAACACTTATTCAGATTTAGAGAATAACAATGGTCCTCTAGCAGATCTTAAAGTGAATAAGCCCGAATGAATTCATGAACATGAACAAATCCATATACACACAGGCATTCATATAGCCCTTACCTTTGAATTCAGTGTTTAAAAAGCTTACCTGGATTAAATATAGAACAATGGAATATCATATGAAAAATAAATTCTTTCTGCTGATCTAGGTAATTTCATTTAACTTTATATCTTCATGTCACAGTATCCATTTTACTTACATTCCACTACTGGCAGCTATGACATTTTGAGACAATAAGATGTTTTTATAACTATATACCAATATTATAAGTTTAAGCAGTATTCTCACAATGAATGCTCAGATCCTGCCTTTTTGAAGGTAGGAGTACATTAGAAGGGCTGGGAAATTGCTAGTTCCTTCTCTAAAGTAGCAAGAGGGAAGGCATACATACAAAAGAGAAACCAGCCAGAAAATTGCAAATTCCAGAGGGAACTGCAAAGCAAACAAAAGTAAAGGGAGGATTGTCAGTTTCTGGTAAAGGCCAGAAATTGGTCCAGCAAACTTCCCTTTGGCCATTATTGGCAAAACTGTTTCCCTTGTGCTCTGCTCTGCCCAGGCTTTATGAATTAAAGAAGGTTGGGTATAATCAATACTTAAAACAAGAAATCTGTAAGGAAACCCATAATTTACATGAAATTATCTTGATTTGCTAAATCACATCAGTTCTTTGGGTTGATAAAGTGAGGGTATACTGTGACTCTAGCAGGTATACAATTAGTGGAAACGGGAAGGTGTGGAAAAGATTTTAAAAAATCAAGGTGTTACATTCCATTCCTGATATCTCAGTTGTGCAATGGGAAAGAGGGATATTCTTTAGTTCAGCATGTATCTAAGTTGGTTTTCAATTCCCTTTAAACAAGTTTTAGAAACCTCACCCAGAATGTTTTATGGAAAGCTACATTCAAGGGGCTCTGAAGACTTCCAGTGAATAATCTCTTAAAAAATTTTTGCTTGTTTACAAATAAACACTAAATTGCTGTAATCCATACTGAGAAGCAGGAATCAGTAGGTCGGGCTTGTGGTTTCTCTCATTATAAGAAGGTAGACAGAGATAAATCCTTCTTGCACACACCTGAAGATTCATTGGTATGAACTCACAGACATAGTAATCTGAGATGCAGGTTATGTGTTTGCTGTATGTCTGATGTATCTTTATTCAGTTTCCAAATCATAATAATTATGAAAGTTATTTAAAATATTCTAGGCCAAGATATTCAATGTGTTTCAGTCACTCAACTTCAGATGCATTATAAAGAGGTCTGATTTTCAGGAAAAGTAGTTGCTTAGTTGCTGAAAAAGCAGCTGTAAATTATTTTAAAGCAGAGTCCCAAAATATATTCATTTTTAAAGACTATGTCCTTAAAGTACATGTGGAACAGTGCTACAGATCTGTAGTACCTGGCTGTTCCTCCTTCTCTCCTTTATGCTTTGCTTTCAGTGGGACCTCAGGGAGTCATATAATTTTAAAATTTACTACAGAGGGGTAGGGATTTTGGTATTCACCATTCTATAACTCTTAATGGTTCCTGTTTCCTCCCTGATTCCCAGATTCCTTCAGTCCTTCACAAACCAAAGCCTGGTGTTGTTGGGAATGCAGGTGAGTCCATGGGGTGAGGGTGGGTAATAGGAGCAGCTGAAGGTGCCCAGCAGGAGGAGGAAGGAAATTCAGCATCCTCAGACACATCTGAGTGGGTGCTGCCCTGCTGTGCTCCAAGCACACCCAGACCTCCTCCCATCCTCAACCTCCCTGCTCTGCTCTCAGAGGTCACCTCAGCAGGGAGGGCTGGGCAAGCTGGCTGCTGTGCCAAACCTTCCCACTTCACAGTCCCATAAAGCTCTGCAGAAACGTGATGTCATAAACTGAGGCAGATGTCAAAATATGTCCAACCCTGCTGTTCCAGCTGTAGCAAAGGTTAGTTCTGCATGGGGAGGTGGGGGGAAAGTGGCTGCTTTGCTTGGCTTAGATTAATCCCCTACCCTGTGGCAATAAACAGTTTAGGGAATTTGGAGCTGGAACTTTCAGAGGCAAATCACTTCAGGAAGGTGGATAAAGCTGCCTGCTTTGCTATTATCAAAATATTTGTGTCCTTATTTAAAATGTCTAAATGCAAAATGATGATGAGCTTTGAGTATGTTGCACAAAACAAAAGCACCTGCCCCTTCTCTGCAGCTTGTTCCTCTGTGCAACTTTCTGGTGCTACCCCAGGCCATCAGTGATCCAGAAGTTCCAGAGTCAGGTGACTAATGAGCAACCACAGAACTTTGTCTTAGTAAATTAGTATTAATTATTATTCAAGTATCAAGGAGAAGAGGAATATTATGAATTGAAGAGAGCCTGCAACTTTGATTCAAATCAGATGTTTTGGTGGTTCCATAGGCACAGTCAGGGACGATATTTGGTAGTCTTTCATTGTCAAATACAAATTAGCATTTTTTTTCTATGCAGAGGTAAATTATGCAGCAATCAGTGATGATCTGTATGGGGCAGAATGGAATCAAAGCTGAGACCAAGATGGAAAGAAAGAGAAAGAAGCAACAAACGAAAAAAAAAAAATGAACTTGCTCTGGACTACAAGGGCAGTTTAGCAATGAGTTTTCTACTGGCATGGGCAAAGTACTTGAGCTAAGCAGTTGGTGGGTGTAAGAAGATGTCACCACTTGCCCTCTCCCTCAGTGTAAGGAAAAGCAGACTGTTTGCAGTTGTGCCACTGAAGGACAGTTTGGCCATGGCCACCAGGGGACGAGGGGGATCCCCAGCGGCTGCTGGCACAGGGAAAGGAAGCTCTTCAGGGTGTTGCAGCTGCAGTTTTACTCCTCATCCTGCATATAGACCTTGAGCAAAAAATTTCAGTGTTGTGCATAGATGAGAATCTGCTCTAAACCAGGACCAGTCCAGCCCCCCCAGTCTGTAAGTTTCTGAACACTTTAGACTGAAAATAGCTGCCAAGAAAAATCTCACGCTGCCCTTTTCCACATCACTGTCTGCTCGTTTTACCTCCACTTACCGCTGACACAGGTGGTTTTGTCACTGTGCTGGGAACTGCATCAGGGAATTCATGGGGGTTAAAAGTCAACTTTCTGGGGCGAGTGGGAGACACAAATAATTGTGCCAGTAGAGGGAAGAGAGCAGGAGTAGAAGAGAGAGCAGGGCAGATACAAGTGGGTCTGCAGCTTTTGGCAGGATCTCCAGCATGCAGTGTTCCTGAAACTGTGGTCTCAGGCAGCTGATGAAGAATGAGAAAAGGCCTTGTCTTACCCAAGGCATGTTCCCAGTAATCCACATCTTGTGCAACAGCAGTCAGATCCAACACTTCCCATAGTCCCTGGAACTTTGCTATCCTTTGTGCCTTGTAAATAGCTTTGTGAACTTCTTAGGAACAACCTTTAATTCGTACATGTTTGACAACTATTATATTTTGTTGAGTTTTTTTTTAATATAATCACAAATTTCACTCTTGCTCCATTAATACTTTTCCCATTCCTTATGTTCCAATCTGAAATTCCAATTTTTTTTTTTTAAATTTTTTTTTTTTTTTTTTTTTTTTTTTTTATTTAGGCTTTCTGGTGTTCTGCTGCCAAATATCTTTGTCATCTTAGACTGTATGAAGGGTAAAGCCTCCCCTTTTATGTGTGCCAGTAATTCAGACAGTTCTAGTGTGCTATTCCATGTCTCCTCACCAGCAGCACAATCTCTCTCCAGGAAATGGAAAAAGTTGGCTTAAGTGCAAACTTGGGCTGTATAGGTAAATCCATCTTTTTTATAACTTTTTTATAAGTTTATCTTATAACTTTTTCTTCTGTTTAATCTGAAACAATTTATGTAGAAAAGTTATTAGTGTATTTTCCATGATTGTTTTTAATATACTAGTTTCCTGAGTACCCAGAGAAGAGGGTTTGCATAATATCATGACTAAAAACATCACAGAAATCTCTGGCTTTAATTTGAAGGTGACATCAGAGGATGATTGAGTGCATCTTCAAAGACAAGAATCATATGATTGGTTAAAAAGCTGCATCTAGATTTTTATTTACTAAACAGTTAATGTAATTCAGGGTCTGTTTGTAGAGTGGCTTGGATGAGAGAGCTAGCAAGAATATTCATTTACATGTGGAACAGACACAAATCAGGCTTTTCTACTGTCAACCAAAAACTTCCTAGAATGAGAGCTGAATAAAACTTATTAAGTTCTAAGTAAAGCTCATTAAATTGTGTTGAAACAAGTCCTTTTTAAGAAGTGAAGTTTTCAAAACAGCACTGAAGCTTTTTGTGTTAAAAGAAAAAATCTTTGTCCTTTTCTGGTCAAGAACTGGGTTGTCTCAGATGTGGTGGTAATTTTAACAGCTTGGAATTGATGGTAATGTTTTGTGCTATGAAACTGGAAGCATGAGAATTTTCATTGTTGTCTTTTCTTTATTTGTATTACCAGAAACCAAAGATTTGCCCACAAAATTCATAATATAGGACAACAGAAAGTAGGACTGTGATCTATTTGATCAAGTGCAGACATCTGCTATGTACATATTGTATAGCTCTGACTACAAACAAGCTAAACAATAGGATCACCACCCACCCAGTAGCAGGAAACATTTCCTTCTTCCTAGAGTCTATGTCTATATGCAAGATGGATATAAAACTGCTTCTGTCTTTACAGCTTATTTAGACAAATACAGCAGATTGCAGGTACTGAAATATCAGGTAAAGCTGTTCCAGCCACCCTTATCAGACAAGGGGAACGAGTCAGTGGAGGCAATGACAATACCAGCAAATCAAAAGTGGTCAAGGCCATATTCTGGTGTTAGGAGACTGGGATAGTTCTGCTTGGAAACCTGCTGCTCCCACAGAATGAGCCCACACACTGAAGCAGTGTGGCAGGTGCCTCAGGATCTATGCCATGGCTCTTGGTTTTTGCTGCTTTGTCTTTAAGGGAATGGCACAACCCATTCCTGCCTCTTCCCCTGAGACCTGGGAATTGCCTCCTCTGTGATAATTCCCCAGCTGTGCACAGGACCTGGTTGGGGGGGATGTGTTGGCCCTACACAATGCACACTAGGGACCGCTGGAGCCACTCAGACTCCTGGAGTCATTATCCAAGCCCTGTGCATGTGCCTGCCTTGGTTTATAGAGAAGTTTGCCAGAGTTGTGATAACAAGTGTGATAGCAATGTCAGTGCATCAGCAGCCTAGCATGCTATGCTTAATGATAGAGGTTAATGTATAATTACTAGGGATATATTGCAGTGAGTTATTATGGAAATAGAAATAAATGGAAGAACCTTTGTGCTCCAGTTGAGAGCCACATGTTTAATGGGGTATTGTGTACCTGCATACAGCTCTGGTCTCAGAGGCCTGTGTATTAGAGAGCTCTTGATATGCTGCACCATTTCCATCTACAGATGCATTTCAGGTTGTTTTGGCCTTTGTCTCCAATTGCTCCCTGCTGTATATACTACACTCATAAGGGAGAAACATAAATTAACTGGATTTGTGAGCATTTATAATCACAAAATTATCTAGGTTAAAAGGGATTTCTGGATATCATCCAGTATAGACCCCTCCAGTGGATGAACACCTAATAAGCTCCTGCTCTAAACATTCAACTGACTCTCTCAAGAAAATGAGGATCATGTTTTGCATTTACAGTTGAGTGTCCAAAGTATTGCAATGTGAATGCCACTCTCAGGGAACATTAACTTTGAAAAATCACCTTACCTTTCTGAAAGGCTTTCACATCTCTTACTTTCATAGCCTGAAATGTTTTTCTTTTTTTTATCAGATTCCAGAAGGGAGGAAAATACATATATTTGGTTAAAAGGGCAAGAAAATATTCTCATTTTACTTTCCAAGATATTTTCTTTTAAAAGGTAAATGCAAAGTATGTTTCCGGTTCCATTCCTTAAAATCTTCATTTAGAAAACCTTCCTGATCCAGTTCTACACACTTTTATTGTCTTATTTTCTTTAAAGATTGCTACAGTGAGAAGAGAGCTAGCTTAGCTTTATGTAATGGCTTTGCTTTTTATGTTACAGGTCATAAAAGAAATTATTTCATTCAGAAATAAGGCCACAGCAGCTGCATTGCCTTTGCCAAGGAAAAAAAAAGGCAAAAAAAAAGCTAAAAAAAAGCACATCTGTGGCAGATTTAAGTCATCTTCTTTACACAGTGTTGTAACCAAAGGTTTTTTGGTTATAACACTGTGTAAATCTCATTGGTTTTCTTAAATGTATTTCTTTCCAATTCTTTTAAATGGTTGTATTTCTTCTCTGGCCAACTCCTCTGACATTGTATCAGCACTGATGGAGCTGTTTGGAGGTGGGTGACACAACTGTCACTGCATCAATCTCACCATGAAGCTGTCAATTCCACAGCAGCATTTGGAGCTGAACCAGACAGTTCCAGTGACATGGCAACCACAATGTGTGAAAGACACTTCTATTCCTTTGGATGCGTGGGAGACACTTTCATTTACAGAAAGGACTCACTGACACTCTTGTTCTGCACACAAGGATTAGTCAGACTCTTCATGGAAATCAAAGCAAGCTGGTGTCAGTACAAACTCTGCCTCCATCAGGTTTCAGGTGTCCCAGCTGTCCAGCCTAATTGCCCGTCACAGTAAAACTTCCAGCGAACAGTTTCACTGAGATTCTGTTCCTTGATTTTATATCCCCACTGTCAACAATCTTATAAAGACAAGTTTGTTTGTGATTTATAATAAATAAGGTTGTAAGAAAACTAGGCCATTTCTAATAACAGAATACTCTTGAAAGAACCCCACTTTCCCTCCATATGGAATGGAGCACCCTGCTTATTCATTCTGTCTATTTTCTACTGCATTAACACCTATTCTGATATTTACTTTTTTTTTTTTTTTCAATTTAAGCTTCATACATTTATAAATCTCATTGGATAAGGGTCAGAACCTGCTTCTAGCAGATGCATCATCTTTTCTATTCTCAGGCTGGCTGAACTTGGGACAACAGAGTTTTGACCTACGTCAAGAGATGACAGTAGTTAAAAGGAAATAATCAAGGACACTCCTGCTAGAACAAAAAGTCCCTAGATTCTTGGCACAAATTTAAACCTTATAATAGCATATTAAGACCTGATAACTATGTTGGTGTGCACTTAGATGAGCTGCTTATATGAGTAGCTGCTGTTGTAAGAGAAAGGCAATAACAATGTAAGTAGACTATACAAATAGTGTGTGGAACCACAAAGGAACATTTGAGGTCATCAGCTCCTACAATTATGAGCTCACTTAAGTATCTGGAGATAGAAGTGCACTATTAAACACTTTTGAATTAAAGACATACTTTGATTAAAGACACACTGCATTGGTCAGGGATAGTTTTTTGGTTATATATAACCAACAGACATATAACAGACATTTGGATTAAATCTTATTATTCTCAAAATATGTTCTTAGAATATGTAATTTTTAAATTTTAACTCTCTGGATATATATGAACTTTCTCTCTGTGTATATGTACATAGAATTTTATATAATTCTTACATTGCTACAGACACTCTATACCAGTGTAAGAATATATATATATATATACATATATATATAGTCTGACAATGAGTAATGATCAGCTTTTGTATGTAGCATCTTTTTCAAAACACATAGTTGATGTCTCCAAAACTGGTTCTGCTCACATATGAAAGCCTTTTTTTTTTCTTTGCTACAGTTATTATTTTTATTAATGTCAGGAAATTAAAAAGAGACTGAAAATGCAAAGGGTTTTACATCCGAATTCACTGGAAGAATGAGTCACAGAAGTTATTCTTGGCATGGTGCTTTTACATTTAAGCCCTTGAACATTTCTACTTTACCACCATAAACAGATTTTACCATTTTGTATTACTATAAAACAATATTCTGTATGAGAGTGAACAAGGTCTCAACCATGGAGATGACAAAAGATTCCTATGGAGAAAGGAAATTACAGCAAAAGGGAAATGATGGCTGGAGCCATACCACCCAGATCTGTTAGCTCATCCAAACAGAAATGCCAGGCTGAGTTGATTTGGTCAGTGCTTTGGTTGAGACCTCTGAGGAAACCTCCAAGGTTGCTGAAGGAAGTGGTGGCAGCAACATTGTAGGTGGTATTCTCTGTTCTTGAGTCACCAGTGTGTCAGTAACTGTGATGAGAGCCACCAGGATTTCCTGGAAGAGCTGTGGGCATGATGTGAAACCACAGTCCTGAGTATCAGGAATTATTTCATGACCATCATGAATTTCCTATGAGGAGTAGACCTGGTGACCCTGGGTACCTGATCACATTTCAGTATCAACCTTTCTTTCATAATTTCTCCCAATTGTTGCAGTATTTTCTCTTCCTTGGGGCAGGAGAATAAAACCAGTAAGTAATGTCATGCAAGGATGATGGAGTACTAAAAAATGTTCAAACTCCATTATAAGAGACTTTTACTCAAATCCTGTAATGAATTTGAATGAGATTTGGATCACATCTAGAGCCCTAAGTACAGAAGGACTGTAACAGGGCTAATGTGTTTTTGAAGGAGCTCTTCCCCTTTCATGCCTTTCCGATTTGAGCAACGCTGCCATTGCCTTTCAGCCATAACCACCAGCCATTACTCAGAGGTGCTGTCAGGCCCCATCTTGCTCCCAGAGCAGCTCCAGGCCAGACTGTTCTCCTCCCCAACCCCACTGTGGTGTAGTGACACCATGACATTACATTCTCCCCAGAAACAACAACACAAATCTGATTTATAACTGGTGGTAAAACTTTATTATTCAAGTTTAGATGTAACAGACATCTTTGCTGCCTGAAGATTGTTTGCATAAGAAATACACCAAGAACATGTTTGTGAGTAGAAATGAACATGCACTATGAAAACCAAAAAACAAAACAAAACAAAAAAACCTGAAACAAAACAGAACAAAAAACACATCCATGTGTTGTAAGGACAAAACATTAAGAGCCAGCATTCTAGAGTCAAATCAGGGCTACAAGTTTAATGATGGTTTTTAGCAAACATGAAGTCATTCTTTATGAAGCAATTTTTTTTTCTTTTTTTTTTTTTTTTCTTTTCCTGCTGGTGAATTTTCTATAAGCTAAATTTACAATGGCATTTTGAGATGTTTCCTTTTCTCCTGTTCTCCTACACAGAGCTCAGAGGCCAAAATGATAGGAATGGAAAACTGTGGTAGCTGTCACAATGTTTTTACCTTACTAAGTGTAATTTTGCTTTCCTAGTAAAGGAATTTTACTAGGTGTAACAAAGAATCAAATGAAACAGGTATTTATCTGGCTGCCAACCATTTAATTACTGTCTTTTATCCTCTTAAAGTAAATTGGGGTGTGTGTGATTACTATACAAGTAGCATCTCCCCAACTGCCAGCTTTCCAGAGTTGGCTAAATGAAATAAAAACTGTGAGGAAGAGGGTAGTGAGGAATCCTATTCTGAGGTGAGAAAATTAAATAAATCATTTCACTTGGCCCATCTTAACTTTAGAGAAAAGTTTAGAAGGGATTTCTTACTTATCTATCACATTTGGGATATGCTGACAAATTGCTCACTGCTCCTTGCCAAGCATAACTGTCTCCACAGAAGCAGAAGGAAATATATCTACCCTTCTGGCTGCACAGAAGTGACCTTCTAATCTCCTTGGCTTTTCCTGACCAGTATTAGGAATTAGCATGTTAAGTCAGCCAAGAAAAATCAATACAGGAGCAAAAATGAGAATATATTTAGACATACTGGGCAAAAAGCAGATGGTAGACAACATCCTCAGCACATAAAGCAAGTAGTTATGACTACAAAACAACAGTGTCCAGTCCAAGGGTGGACTTGAGAGTCTGTCCCTGAACTGAGTACTAATCCACAGTTGCCAAATCAGTTTTTCCCATTGCGCAATCACTGTGTTTCAGCACTGGATACAATTAGCATCAGTCACTTGTCCTGCTGCCCCTCTAACTGCAAAAATAATCTATTGCTCACAGTGTGTCCCAACCTTTGGAGATGTCTCAATTTTTGCTCTCTTTAAAACTGTCACAATAGACAACGGTGGCTTTTTAAAACCAAGATATCTGCATCCAGTGTCCTTCCCCCTTTCTGCATAGTCCATTAAAAATTAAGGGAGGAGTTTCATCAGCACGGTGGCAATTAGGTGCAGCGCTTCTTTTGGAAAGCAGTCTAAATTTGGCACCCGAACACAAACTGTGCTCTGGAACATCATCTCCTGCAGCACTGAGGGGGCAGCAGCCATGAAGTGACAGCTTAGGACAATCTGGTTTGCAGATGATGTCACAGGACAGCTCCATCTACACAGAGAGTTACTGGAAACACTGTGCCTGTTCCACAATCTGATTAGTGACAGGCACCACAAATACCCTAGTTTTGAAACATCTACTTATTTGGTTGTCCAATTTGAGATATGTTTTAAGATCTTACACTACTATTCCTTTAGTAAGAGAAGTTCACCACCTTGAAGCCACTGACAAATTGAGAACAAAGACTGATTGTTTGAAAGTTCAATTTTTAGTGCTGTAAGTTGATTGAAACACAGCGGGTGCAGTAATTACTTGTGTGTGCTAACATTGGTTTCCATCTGAAAGTTATTAAATAAGATTATTCTTTTCCTGTGTCAGGATTTTTTTTCTTTTTATTAGTACCCATTGTGAGGGGGTCTGGAAGATGGATGGAGTCACCTCTCTTTTGTTAAGAAACAAAACTGTGCTCCCCCTATCCCAATCAAAAAGAACAGGCTACAGCAAAATCCCATTTCTTAAAAAGCAGAAATCGTACAACATCTCAACATGTCATGGCAAGAACAATGAACTTTTTATCAAATTTTATTTGCATCGTCTAGGTGTGCAATAGTAACATTCAAAGCTCTGTCTTGTTCTTTGCACTCATAAGATTTCATTTCTCCTCATCCCCAAACCCTGATATGTGTATTTCCTGTTAATTTGCCTCTGCTTCTGAGTTTAGCAAGAAGTGTTCTAAAGTTCAGGGTAGTGCTCAAGTCTTACAATGCACATGTCCCTCTAGAATATTTTGCCATGAAGATGCAGCTTCTATCAATGAAGAAGCCAGAGGAACTGGTAGGTCTGAAGTGAAGTCAAACCAGTAACTACTGAGAATCGGCAGGCAGCTACCTTTGAAGGCGATAAAAATCACTGCTTACTGAGTATAACATCTTCCTTGGAAAAGCTGAAAAGGACACACACTGAACCCTGACATAACAAAACGAGGGCAATCTATTTCAGTCCCCACAGAAAAAAAAAAAGAAACAGAAAATACCCAACAAAAATAAATCCACAAAAACCAAGTCAGAACTTATTATTGGAGAACAATAGTAAAAACATAACCAGACTTTGTCACTGGTATCAAGCTGGAGATTCATCTAAAAAATAGAAGAAGAAGAATGTGGCCCAACATCCTTTGCTAACCTAGAACACTACTGAAGGGTTACAGAACTCAACCACAGCAGATTGAGTGGGATGTTCCATATGCTGCTCACCAGTAAAGAAGCAATGGATGGAGCAGGAAGGAATGCAGCCTAATGCTGAACAATAGCCTGTCTGTGCCTAACAAATCAGAGAAACTGTGCAATAATGTTTCACCTCCGTGAAAATACAACATCTAAATACTGCCAAGGTCAGTGAGACCTTTAGTGATCAACTGTGTAAGTGCCTCTCATGCTTGGTGATGTTTGCTGCCAGCTGCTTTAGGCACATTATTTCTCAAAAGACTATCAAAGTGCTGAATGTTTAGGCCAGTTCCCTCCTGGTTTTCCTTTTGCCAACCCCTATAAGACATTTCCTATCACCTCTCCTTTTATTTTCCACCTCCCTGTTTATCTGGTTAAGTATCTTAGTAAGTGCACCAAATACTAGAAGGGAGAGTGGTGAGACTCAGGTAAGTTAAATACAAGAACTTTTTTTTTTTTTTCTGATGCTTTAGTTCAATTACATGAAAATCTGAGAAAGGCGGCATGTAAGTGAGATCAGAATAGGACCCTTTACATATAATCTCAAGAGAGGACTTAGTCCAGAGATATTTTTATAGAACATTTTAAAAAATAAAATGCATGAATGGAGAAATAAAAGACAACATAATATCAGAAAGACATTTTAAACTTCATTCGCTGCAACATTCATGAACCAGTTGAGCTACACCTGCCATCCAACCATAAGGAACTAAGACCCTGCACTGCGAAAAAGAAACAAACCCAAACAAAACAAAAAAGCAACTGCGTAATATTGTAAAAATGGAGTGCAATGCTACTACAGAATGCAATAAAATATCAGTGCTGCATCGTCAAACAGCACTTATCAAAATAATTTCTGAAATGTTTCTTCTGAAACACAGACAAAGCAATAAAAAGAGGATATATGTTTATCATTTTAAGCATAACAATGTGAGTTAAGAGCTTAAGAATACAAAAGTACTTGGAATGAATAGTGCTACCCTTTTTTCCTAAGTAGGCATAAAAATATTTTCATTTCCTTCTTGTTTTTCATACCATTAATATCAACAAATTTCATTCATTTCATGTTATCGTTTACAACTTTAATGCACACACACAGAAAAAAAGATACCTACTGCAATAGAAATAGTTGCTTCATTACCTTGTTTGCTACATTTGCAAATGTAAACAGCGAGGCAGAGCCAGAACTGACTCTAATGCATGATGGAATATCTTTGTTGCATACGTACACTGTAGAAAATAATTATTCAATATGTCAGGCACCATTATTTGAAATGTAATACATTAATATTTACTAGAAAAATAAGGTTTTTTTCTATTTGTTCTCCCAACTTCTTTAATGAAATAAGTTAATCTGACAGTGCATCCAGTAGCTTGTAATATCTTCTACATCCCTGTGGCAAAATAATAAACTACTGGTTGGGACACTATAATGAAAATGATTAAAGTCAGTTCTTGTACACCCTTGTAGCAAGCATGGAGGCTCGTCTAACAGCACCTTTAACCAATTATTTAATATTTAGTTATTTAGCCCTATTTCCCTGAGCAGTTATGCTGAGGAGCTTTCCCTTCATGGATAGTTTTTAAAAGGCTTTAAGTATTAAAAAGTACTATGAAGACATTTAATGCTACTTAGCAAAAGCTGGTATAAGTCTACTGAAGGGATTGACTGGTATGTATAGCAATGTTAAGCCTGTGGAGAAGTAACCTTAGACTTTAAGGTTTAGAAATGTAATATATTAAAAATATATTAAAATAAAATACAGCAGGTTACCTTATTCTATGCAAATTAAACCTGGAATGTGGCTTCTGTATTATAGAATTCACTTACACAAAATGGTTTTCCTAGACTAAAGTGTGCCAGAAAGAATGTAGTGATAAAATGGTAGCTAAAAATCAGCTGAGTCTGAGAAACATATATATGACATTGCTGCCAAAGCTTTGAGGACAATGTGATCCTAAGGCATGTTGTAGGGCAGAAATTTGCCCAAATTAAAGAAAAGAAAATGACCTTTTAACTCTGTATACTTAACATGTCTAGTTCTTATATACAATGTGCATATGTTCACTACACCCCTGCAGCAGTATATACATATACACATCTTTGCACACTTGCCAGTTATGTCTCTTGCACAACAGCAAAGGTATTAATTGTCCAGTAAAATTTTCTCAAGGTTATTCGGCATGATTCACTGCATTCTGGCTAGCTTTGGTGGGCCATGTCCCACTGAATTATCTTCCTTCCCTTCTGGCCACCATCCAACTGTTCTTTTTTCTTGGTAACCCACTCATTTAAAAAAGAAAAAAAAAAAAAGAAAAAAAAAAAGAAAAATAAAGGAAAAAATAAAGAATAAAAAGAAAAAAAAAAGAAAATAACAAGGGATTTAATATTGGATAAGGCATGCTCTCTATATGAAGTGCTTTATAGGTCTTCACAAGACATTACAAGCTATTGAATTCCCATCAAGGAAACCTATTTCTGTTTAATTGTGCTAAGTGCTAAGGTTTACTCTTTAGGTTTTCCATTCTTTTCAGCTTGTGCATTGTTCCTGTGTAGGCCCCTCTGGATGTGAGTTGTGAAGTCATACTTGTCCGTGCAAAGATGCTGGCATATGCTGCACTGGAAAGGTCCACTGTCACCATGGCAACTCATATGCAATGCATACATCACTTCATCCAGAAAGACAATGCCACAGTGCACACACTTGGTAGAAAGTTCATCTTGGGTACTTCTATCCACTTTCTCTGTTTTTACTACATTCAAGGGACCTTCATTTTTTACATTTGGAGGTGCCTTACTCTTTTCCTTGGAGGCACCATTTGCAGTTGGCCCAGGTCTGGAATGCTTTATCGCCAAATCTAGAGGAATGTCATTGTCTGATCCGACAGCTGAAAAATGAGGAGGCAGATTAAAGGTGGGATAAGGCACATAGTTTTGGCAAGGATTTGGTAGGCCAGGCACATGACTCAAGTAGTGTGGATTCCCAGGAACAGACAGCTTATATTTACTCCAGAATCTCAGCCAGTCAGCTTCACTCTGAAAGTCATTGTGTACAAATGGAAGTCCAAAGAGTGGGTACTGGTATTTTTCAATAGGGCTTCCAGGTGGAGAATAGTTTGGATGTTTCACAGGTCTCATGTATTTTTCTATCGGGCTGCCTCTCTCTGAGCTTCCTTTCCCTTCTGATATCGATGAACTGTTTCCTGGGTCTCCAGTACTTTCCTGAGGACTTTTTATCTGAATGTGCAAAGGTTGCATCCTTTTGTGAATATCCAGAGTTTGGCTGACCAATATTGGCTGCTGAGCAGAATGGCTTTTAGTCAATGAACCTGGGGCCTCATATTTACTGAGGCTGGAAAGCTGAATTTCCCTCTGATGACCTTCAGGTAAATGATCCTCTGACCTCCTCTCTAAGGGGCTTCCATTGACTTGCTCCTCACTGCTACCCCTCTGCTGTTTGTTTAGCTGCTCAGCCTGAAGTGCCTCCGGGTTAAGGCGCTTTCTTGTTCGTCTCCTAATGATCTGTTCACCATTGTTCTGTTTAATGATGTTTAAAGGCCTGGGAGTCTGCATGGAACACATAGAGAATGAACAAAAGGAAAAAAGAAAGACACATTAAACAAATCTGTGAGACCACGCTCATGCAAATTTATCTTTTCTTTTGTGAAGAGCTGTATTACAACAGTGTTACGGGAATGACCAAATTTCAATTCAAATGCTGGTTCATTGCCCCTCATGCTGAAAGTAAACTATAAAATGGCTTATTTTATCAACCTGAGTCAACTGCCTTAGACATCCTGTACCTATTTACTTAAAAAGGCATGAAGTATCCAAGCTGTCAAACCATTTATTACCTCTTACTCCTAAAAAATTCTGGGAGAGACATGTTGAAAGTGGGTGCTGAGAGCTGGGGGTGAGGCAGGAGATGCAAGGCCCTGTGCACTGGTGCTGCTCTGTGCACCGTGCCACCAGAGCTGCTCTCGGGCAGGGGTTTGCACAGCTCTCACTGTGACAAGAACTTACCTTCATACTCACCCTGCTCTGACAGGGACAGAAAACACAAGCACTCACAGGGCTTGCTGACCACCACTGCTGTCACACAGCAAAAGGGCTGCAGGTCCACTGTGTGCTGAGTGGGAAGATGGTGGCCAGAAAGGGGCTAAGAAAGATGGAGAAGAAAGCCCAGGGAAACTGTGCACCAAGAGGTCTACCTCTTCTTTGGTATCAACTCCCCCTCCTTCACCCCACTGCATTGCTTTCTAAGTGTTACTGATGTGCTACTAAGTCATGAGGGAGAGAAGGCATGGCGCAAAAGGGATCTGTAAAGAAAAAACCATCACAAAGAGGCAGAGGGAAGAACCAAATGGGGACTTCTGTTTCCATTTGCTACTACCCCACAACAGTTAAGTGGCCTTTTTAGAGAAGAAGTGAAAATATCTTTGTGTGGAAAAAAAAAAAAGGTACAAGGAAGGACAGCAGATAGGTTTCCTTTAAAGGCTCCCCAAGAGAAAAGCATTAGTATCTGAGTGAAAAATGGTGCTGCACCATCAGTATGTTTCTCTACTGGGCAGATGGTAAAGCAACAAAAACTACCTAAAAGTTATTCAGTTTGGTGTGTTGGGAGCTGACATTTTTCTTCCAAAAGGCACATAATCCCATTTTGGTTGGAAGCCATAAAAGTGCCACCCTGCCCCAGTATTCTACTCATATGTTTATTTGGAAATTTTAACATTGTTTTTAAAAGCAGATTTAATTTTGGCTTACAGTCAATATCCAAAGTAATCTGTACCTTGAATGTAACTAAATTTTTAATATATTCACAACTTCAAGTTAATATGAAAACATCCAGAGCTGGAAGAACACCCATTCTATTATTTGCAGAGATTTAGTCTTTCTCTTCAGATGCCATATTCCTCTCCTTTCACTTATTTATTTTCCTGCAGTTGGCATACTCCTAATGGTTAACTACATTTTAGACAGTGTAGCTATTTTTTAAGATTTTACTTTCTGTTAAAATACTGACTCAGAAGTATATACACACTTTGATTTAGATTTTTATTAAGAGAAATTTAAACTTGGCAGAAAAACAGCACCTGAACCAGCCTCCTCACACAGATCAAAGTTGAGACAAAATCGTCTTAAAAAACTTACAATAATTTTTATGTAAATTCTATTCGGATAAAGATTATAGTTTGACCAATCAATAGCAAATTAATATGCATAGACATGTACTTCTTATTATAAGATCTGTATAATTTCCTTGCATTTTTATGACAATTGTAACTCAGATACTGTGTGAGATCTTCCAATGTTGTTGCTCTTATTAAATGCTAAACACTACAGGCCATTTTTATATGGCTTCCAGACAACTCTCCAATATTTTGGAAATACTTTTAGCCTTACTCTTCATGCTACAGGTAGGAAGCCTGATTATGTTGAAAGAAACATCTTCCTACCTGAGATTAGGGACCCTCACACACTTACTTGAAGCTCCAGCTATTCAAAGTTATTGTAGGTTCAACTTTAAAATTCTTCAGCTTGCCAATGACTGTGCTCATCTGATTAAACCACCCCTTAGATGATTAAAATGTACTCTTTAGTGGTGTAAATCTACTAATTTTCCTTATTTGTAGTAGTAAGGTACAGATAAAAATATCTTGTATTTGGTTACAACCAAGGCAAAAAGAAAATTTTAAGGTCACTTCTTGATTTTCAGTGGGGCATTAAATTTAGAATATAGTGGAAACATTACAAGAACTTTACTTTTAAAATGGTCTATGTCAGATCCTTAATTATATTTCAGACATAATATATTGAAGATGATCACAAATATTTCTGCAATCTCTGTATCATCTGGCAATCTCCCCACTCCAATAATATGAGTAACTGAAAAAAATGAAAAAATGCAACAAATGCTTCAATAAATTATTGTGATTAGATTTCTCAAATTCCATGTGAAAGTGAAGCCTCCTCTAGACTAATCCTAGAATATGCTGCAATTCTTTACTAAATTAGTCTAAGGTTGTTGTCAAGGAATCACCATGGAACAAAATGTAGTGTTCCATGACCAAATTCGAGCTGTTTAAAAATGAAGGACAGCACCACAATAATAATGGTCAATTTCATGTCTCTGGGGAGACAGCAAATGTGACTATTCTGTATATGTTTGCAGTAAGATGCATTTTTTCACTAAAACTATTTTAATAATAGACTCTTGGATTATAATTACACTTTTAAACATATTTGATTGCGTTAAAGGAGAGAAATGTGAAAAATGTGGCAAGTTTAATGTCAATTACCTCTTAGATAGATGGAACATCTTTGAAAACACACTGAAAAGTTATTCAAGGGTATAATAGAAATAGAAATGCAACTTGCAGCAGAAATCACTACCATGTTAACATCTGTCAGTCACTATCACCTAGTAGTATCTGATAGATTTTTCTTCTCATTAAATGAAAGTGAAAAAAGGACCTTAGGCTTGCATTAATGAGGATGGTAGTCCTAGATAGTAATTATCCAATCAAAAAGGAGCTAAGAAATGTGCAAATTAATACAGGTGAGTTTTACTCACCAGTGTAGTACAATTTAGATGAACAGGGGTCTTACAGAAGCAAATTCTATTCACTTGATTTTTTACAGTTTTGGACATTTCCCTAATAACTCCATCATCCTGGACCCCTTAACTCAAAACCATATGTCCAATACATGACACATACTGCAATTTTTCCTGAACAGACAGGCAGACAGATAAAAGAAACTTTCATCTTTCCATCTAAAGAGCATCCCTTTCCATGGGACTGTCTCAAAAGTTGTCTCAAAGGAGAGATTTGTTGGATTATTTCAGACTCCTACTTATAAAGGAGTTGCTATCATACCACAGCAGAGTAAGGCTTAATTAAATTCTTTTCATTTGTTAGGTCAAAGTTCAACTGAAGATATTAATGTCAAATGTCCACTGAATGGCAGCTTATTGCCATGCTTAAACAGTGGAACTTAGAGATAGTGTCAGCTTCTTGCTTTTGAGATGCATAAAACAAACTTTGACACTGTGTTTCCAATAAATGATACTGGAAGTGCACTAGTTCATTCCTACTGATTCATGAGGATGATCCAAGTTGTGCTTGAATTCGAAACTGATTCTTGTAGCTTTTATCTATTTAAAAAGAAATGTTGAAAATCATGGTAGGATCCAACACTACAGCTGAGAAAAGTATACTTAAAAAAGGGAAAATAGAGTCTGCAAATGGAATTTCAACAAATAACCAGACTCAAATGACAAATAAAAAAGCCCAACTGTCCTTCTTAAATATTTGTGGATGTTCACCACTGATCAATTTTTTTAAATTAGATATTCTATCTACAACTTTGAGAGGTGTCCAGGAAGATGATACCTGGAGCAAGACCCAGCCAACATGGTGGTCAAGACCATGCATTAGTTCATCTTCTTAGATATTACTGGCCTGACTGGGCTATTCTGGGCGTTAAAAACAATGAGTGACCCCAGAATGACACATATGGCAAACAGAGCCAACCCTTCAGACTGGTGATGGTCATGCTGCTTTTGAAAATTGTAATTTTTACGTTGTTCTAGTTAGTGGGCTGGTTTGGCAGGATGTTGTGTAAACAGGATTATTGTATGGGTAGTAGACAAGACCATTGAGAAGTGTGCCTTTCAAATTTAATTTCTGCAAAACATTTTAAAAAATGTACACTCAGTCACCACTGAGTTTATTTCTGAGTTAGGCTCTAAGCCTGATCTGATACATTGCCCTGGCAAACTCCCAAAGACTACCTCAGTTTCCATTTCTGAATAATAGTAACACTTTTTAATTTCATAGGAATGCTGTAAAAATTAATTAATTAGTCACCTGACTCACCTATGTGTGCCTATTAAAGACAGCAAGGATAATATTTAACCAGTGGGTCTTAACCTAAAAGATTCCAGGCATTTTGGCACTGATCCAAGGAAACACTTCAGCATGGCTTTCCTGGACCTGGACCAGAGTATTCAACATCTTTCAGGATCAAGTCAAGTGTCAATAAGATGAAAAGCAATATAGATAGACCATGATTATTATTTATTCCCTGACTGATCCTGAGGGATGGTGAATCTTCCCCTCACCAAGTGATGAGTGCCTTCAAGTGAATAACTTCCTTGCCGAGATATTTATCTTCCAGCAGACTTTAAGAACTGTAGTAGAAAAAAGAACACAAAATCCCACCTCCCCATACCTCTGGGAAATTTACTATCTAGAATAAAGGAGGTAAGAGATGTCAAAGTATACAAAAACTGTTTCAAGAGATATTTTAATATAGATGTGATGTCTAATTTCAATAAGTTTGGTTTTTCTAGGACTGTAGAATTTAGAGAGCTTTCATCACAATATATCATATGCCTTGAAAAGCAATTCCCAGAAAAGAAATAATTTTCTCCTTATTTTGTATCAAAATAATTAAATGCATCACTGGTGATCTCAAACACATCTACTCACAGCATCCCAGGCTGTTTCATAATGAATTACAACTGATCCCAAAGTGACCATTCTGCAAAACCCTGTTAGGAAATTAACTGCAGGCCAGGGAGTGGTACTAATCACACAACCAGGCAAGACCACAGCTGCCCAGCTTAGCTGTGCAGCTCTTTTTCCTACTGAACAAACCAGTAAGTCCTTCCTACCGAGTGGAGCTTCTGGTAGAGGCCACACGCGTTGCATACATATCCACCATTTGCATTCTTCCGCCAGAGAGAGGTCTTTGTGGTCAGGCAATTGGCACAGAAAACACCCGAGCCTCTACGTCTCTGAAACAGGGAAGAAAAAGGGAAAAAAAACAGGTCAGAGGTGAGTCACATGAGCTGTGGAGTTAGGACAAATCAAGACAGGAGTTTTGTCTCTAGACTGGCAACAATGACAGTATAAAACCACACTGCCCATAATGAGGTCAGGTTCAATTGTGCTTAATAGGCACCACTGATTTTCATTATAATTAACCCCAGAGTGATGGATGAGGTGTGTGAAACACCAAAGCCTTTTCAGAATAACAACTTTAACTTTTTGAACTTCAGGTTTTGTGCATTTAATGATGGTTTCTAAACAGCAAATTCTGAAAAAAAAAAAAAACCTTGGAAGCTGACAGAACATTCTGCAAACTCTCCTGGTTTCACAACAGGTTATTTCTTTTTAGCCAGCTTTATTTAAAAGTGTGATTGGTAACAAAAATTCTGAAACACCACCTAACAATTAATTACAGTTTGTACCTGTCTCATACTAATTCCTTTAACAGATTATATTTGAATACATGATACTGTACTTTCCACTTATTTCTGAAATCAGTACAAGCTACCATATATTCCTGCAGCCCATATGAACAAATAAAAGTACAATATTCTTGAATGAGACCTCTTCTGAACTTCAAACGAAGTCCCAGAAAACACTGTCTCATCAACAGATAGATTTATTTATTTATTTTATTTTAGTCAGGCGAAGAAGGGCACAGTAAAGCTTCCCTAAATACAAACTGATTTTAACCAGACTGAGCTGTGCATTCATCAGCTTTCATAATGATCCAGGAATATTTAAAAGTAGGCATGTTTATGAGTATTGCTCATTAAATTTTTTCTATGGAGTAATGATTCCATTAAACTTCTCATTTAAACAAAAGTCAGGCTGTGTTTGTGGCCCCAAATACTAATAAGCAGGAAATGGAATTCTTTTGCTGAAAAGAAAATACGAATTTTAACTCTGTTCCCTTTTTGCAAAGGGAAAAAATGATCAGTAAGAAACCTTCACCAACTAAGATACGAATGAGTGAGTACAGGGAAAACAGTCTGGGTGAAAACTAATTTTATTATAAATTAAAAATTACTAACACTATAAGTAAAAATTTCAGGGTTTCATAAAATTTAAGTAATTTATTTAACTTTAGTTCATACTGAAGAAGACTGGTGCTCATGCCAAAGAAATACAATGGTTATAATTGTACTCTGATACATTTCAAATGGAAAGCTTTCTGCAGACATAATTTTGGCTTCAAGACTGGAACACTTTCTTGGCATTGAAAGGGCATTTGATTCATCGGGTGTTTCACAATGTATCACTAAAAAGACCTGGTGAGCAGCCAGTTCCCTATAGGGTAATTTTTCCATCCAGATGCAAGTGCTATCAGAGGCCCTCGTCAGCTAAACTAATTATGATCTTGCATTTGCTGATGCCTGCTCACTCTAACGTTCGACATCCTCCATTAATCATCAATACAAGGAAAATGAATGAAACGTAAAGAAATGACGGCTGGTAAGCTGCACAGCCATAAAAATCTGAAATGAGTGCAATAATTTAACAAGATTGGGGAAATGTTTTTAGTGAGCACAAAGTCAGGCTAACAATTGCCCTTTTAAACCAAGAACACAATTTCATTTGTAGAGCAGGTTGTGGTACTTTAAAGTGATACAATAAAATCAAGATTGTCATCAAGATAATCCCTCTCTCACGCCCGTACACCATCCCCTATTTTGCCTCTTAAATCAGATGCAGTAGTATATGGCATTTTTCTCAGTGTAGTTAAGGGGAGAACTAGATAGTAGTTGATGTCCTTCAGCAAACATCTAACTAGTTCTGCATATAAGCCCCGGAAAGGTGCACTCATCTACAAGTACATTGAATGACTTTATATGGCCAGGATTCAGCTACCACTGCAGAACTGTTCCTTTTCATTCCTACTTCTTGTATGCTGGTCTACAGTTTCTTACAGTGTGGTGTATTAACCAAGTGGAGTCTTAATCTGAGTCAGTCTTTCCACTGTTTTATTTCTCTTTGTGCTCCCTGAGTTTGGGAAATACCCTTTACAAAAACATGGAAGACTATTAAAATATAGAGAGAGCAGTCTAGTTTGTATGCTGCATTTCTACACACCTGAAGGGGGACAGAAGGTAAAGTTAGACAGAAATTTTCATTAAATGCAGTGGAGATAGTATATATATATCTATAGAACATTGACAAAAGCAACTCATTTTTTCTTTCTTTTCTAAAGAAAGATCTGATTCAAACTGGGTATAGTTGCAGTGAAATCATGCAATGACTACAGCTGACAAAAACCTACAAAATACATAGCAGTAGCTGTTTGTATTGAAATTCTATACGTCTGCTTATTCACTACTTACAAATATTTATCTGTTTAAAATTTCAAGTAGTCCAGCTAAACATCCTTCCCTAGATTTAATGCAGAGTCTGTAAATTCCTCTTTTGTGCTGTTCTGTGTTGCACCTTATCTTACTTTACATTCTCTGATTTCTGTACTATTTAAGGACCTTACAGGATAATCAACACTGATTATTTCAGTATTAAAGTGTTTCAACATAGCTTATATATACTAATAAATGAACAATTGAAACACCTCTGGAAAAACTTAAATGCTGCTACTTCGTTGAGCATTTTGGTTACAAAACAGCTATTTATAGTGGGGACACACAGCTTTAGAATGGATTTCCTGCCACAAAACAGGATTATGGCAGAATTGGACTAAAGATTCTTGACTCTCAGATGCTACTAACCACAGAGTGGACCTGCCTGTCAAAATACACCTCAAAAATTTTCATGTCTGCAATAAAAAAATTGGAGGGCTTTTTAAAAAGCCTACAATGTAGCAAACCTATTATCTTAAACAAATAATGTTTCTTAAAAAGAAAAACAACAAAAACCTAGGCCTTTACTTCTCATATATCAAGTTTTATAAGTCATTTTAATTATTTAATTATTCAGCAGAAATTATTTAATTTTTTTTTGCTAAATGTTCATTAGCAATTCTGTTAGTGATGGTACCTCTGCATGGGTCTGTTTGGCTTTGCATACTCATCACTTCAACTCATCAATAATATTGCTCAATATTGCTGCATTTTGGGGTAGTCATGCAAAGAAATAGGCACTTGAGCTCAAATCCAGCAAAGCCTGTGCAGCAGCTATGGCCCACAGCCCCCATAAAACCCAGCCATGGGCTCAAGTGCCCTGCTAAGCACCACCACTACCATTCTCAAGAAATATCTTAGAGAACTTTTGCTCCCATTCTAATGTGATCCTACCACAGTTAATTTCTCAAATCAGCATAGTAAATGTAGGTCAACATGACTAGTCATGAGAGAGTCTGAGCCACAGATAAAAAGATTTCAGTCTGTGATCAATGCCACTAGCACTGTCTGCAGTTATCAATGCAAATGTCATGTACATCCTTGAAAGAATGAGCCAAAAGGGTCCAAATAACTAAAATATGTATCTACTAAGTCAAGCTTTAATCATCTGGGGCCTTACAGCCACTACATTACAATCTCAAATCCTGAAGGGGCCAGTGCAGAGAAAAGCCTGTCTCTATTTCCATTCCAGTTCCGAGGTCTGGGCGTTTAATATCACAGTTGTCTCAAATCACATTAGGCTGAAACTTGGCGTATGTTTTTGTCAGCCCAGATGTAACTTTTTTTCTTTTTCTTCTTTCTTGGTACTGAAAACTTTATTTAAATCAGTTCAGCTGTTTATAATTTGGAGATCAGCCAAACTGGGGGGTGGGCGGAGAGGAGATTTCAAGTTTTTCAGATAACTTTCTAACAAATCTACAGTCAGAGTGGCTTTGCTCTGGGGAAAATAAAAGTATGCACACATTTTAGTGTAGCAGTAGCAAAGTAACAAGTGGATTATTATTTTTATGTATCTAAGTTATGAAAATTTGTAATTATTCACTGAATATGTCTTGCAGACCTCTCTATTGACTGTTTTCCCTTGGTAAGAACCATGATGAAAGCATGTAATTGCATAACAACCCTTGATATGCAGAGTATTTACTCACATTTTTTATGGTTTCATATCTTGACCATTTCAAATTGAACAAGTCTGAAACTTGGTACATACAGCGTCAAGCCCCAGTGCCTAATTTTTTTTAACTCTTTAGATGATTTTCACTAGTTACCCACACATCACTGAAACAAGGCAATCATTAGTAGTCCTTTCTGCTAAGCAATAAACCAGCAGAGAGTATGATAACAAGTGATTCACTCAGGTGTCTTGCCAGGCTCTTCATAAAAGCTGCTTTCGATTTAAAGGATTGATTCTACAGTTCACACGATTCCAAACTTTGTAGCCATGCAGAAGACTACTTATACTCCACATTATACAAAAATATTTCATAATATACTGAACTTTCAGGGTATTTTTCAGTAGAAGTTCATGTAGCAAAATATATCCTGCAAGAGCACAGCCAAAAATGGTGCTCAGGAACTGTGACTTTTTAGCTAGCTAGACTAAGCAATGGTGCCTGACACTCTGCTAATGCCAAATACATCCTGTTTTCAAAATTTCTGCCAGAAGATGCTTTTAGAAACTCAAATAGGCTCCACAAGCAGCAGCCAAGGATTTTTCTTACATCACCCTCTTTGTTTTGGACACAACAAAACTTGTCTTATTGCTGATTACTTCCACTTTCCCAACATGAAACGATGACATGATGAGGACTGAGTGGATTTTTTACCATCTCTGGCCTCTCTAATGTGCCCGAAACAGAGCACACTGTTAATCATGGCTCCAGAACACGAGGCGCAGTGAAATCATAAGTGTTGCCCAGGAATAAGCATGTGGCTGACCTACTTCCAACGATGAAGTTGGGGAATACGACCATATATATGCCTCACTGAAAAAAGGCAAAACGCCGGCTCTGGATGCTCTCCTGCAACACGGGAGGTCCAAAGGGAAAGCTGTAGGAAAGCTGCACTCATGCTCAGTATGAGCCAGGTGACTTGCTGTGGAGAGCAACAATTGTAAGCAGCTGGTCTCATTGGCTGCTACCACACAGTACAGAAAAACAGCATAGTGCACTCATGATTGCATCTATCTTTGTTGTGTTTGCACTGCTGTAATTTTGAAAGAGTTTCTTGTTCCACACCCGCTATGTCATTCCTGCTTTGTTCTCCTTATATAAGCAGGTATTTGATTATCTTGAGTTTTGGTGAGGTTTAGATTAAAGTTTAAAACCTGGGCAGCAGGACAGCATCTGGATATTGGAGAAAGCACTACTTTCTTCTGATTAGGATGCGAAAGGCATCCTTCAGACCTCATTTCTTTTGGTTGTAAAGGCACTCAGACCTTTCTGAATGTTTTTAATCAAAACTGCTTTCTCTCTCTACTGTGAAAACAGACACAACTATGTTTCTGTGAAGTTTCACATTTTAAAAAATTAGTTGCTTTTGCTGTAACTATGTTGAAATTAAAAAGAAACTCCTTGAGGCTTCCTTCCCTTATAACCTCAACACCTTTTAGGAATACACCAGACATGGCAAATTTTGGTCCCAGAAGTGAAAAACCAAAACACAAAAAGCAGAGTATTAAAGCAGAAGTTATTTTCAACCTTAAGTATGAGTTAACAGATGCCTCTACATCAATTTAATGTGCCAAATCCAAACTCTTTATCTAAGACATTTTCAAGAACAATTGCATTAAACAGCTGTATTTGAAAGAGACATAAGAAAGACATTAGGAAAGACAAGGTAAAAAGAAAGTAAAAATGCCAAAAAGTAAAGTCAAAATTACACAATTCATATAGAAAGTTAGAGGAATTTTTAATGCTGTATCGTGACAGCATCTTTTTATGATATATGCTATATCATAAACTTTTAATGAGAAGAATCAAGGGGGTTTTAGAGAGAGAAAAAACTCAGACAGTAAATTAAACATTACTGCTAGTGCAGCCTTTCAGAATCCTACCCCTGATCCCTTAGGGAGAGTAAATATTTAAATGTTCATGTAAACTGCAATTATTTTTTTAACAGCAACAAAAATGAAGATGAGTAGTTTTTGTCCCAGCATTTGAAGCTGTATTTTGTAAAGCTACCTTAGAGACAGCAGCATTCACTACTCAAAAAAAATCCCCAACTCCACCCCAAAAACCAGACAGCAAACTACAAGCTTTTTGTGTTGTGTTGAGCAACTAAGATACTAGTTTAGGAAGTTAAGTAAGATACTAGTTTAGGATGATTTGTACCGAAGTAAAACAATGACTGGTCAAAATAAATTACTAAATTAAGAAAAACAGAGCTATGAAAAGAAGCCAGTAAATCACTTGCTGGAACTCTTCACCACTGTCACCTCCTCACCCTTACATCCTCCCTCAAGTTACAGCTGACCCAACCCTTGCCACTGAGCAGGAAGGGACGTGGCTTTGGACACCACCTTGAGCCAGAGCCTGAGCTCCACAGGCAGGAATTTACCATCGCTTTCATCTTCTGTTAATAGCCACATGCACTATAGGATTGCTTAAATATTCACAGTACACTTTACAATGACTTTTACACTTCACAATGACTAATTTTTCATTCACTTGAGCATTTATCAGTGAAAATCAGGTAGTTAAAATCATATTTCCTTGTCAATCCAGACAGTTACAGAAGGCAATTTCATAGTTTCCCCCTCAAGATCTGCAGTGGCAGAAACATGAAATAATAAAACTTTTTCTGCTGGCAAGATTTCCTTGTCACAGTTAGTGGCAGTTAATTTGTAAACACAGTGTGTTAAAAATGCATGTGATCTTCTGACAGGCCAAATACACATACAAAGACTAAATAGATACACATATTTTTTAAATGTGTATTATCATTTATATATTTATACCACTTATTTATTATATGAGGCATTTGCAATGAACAATGAGAAATATTTTCTGATTAGCTATATGTCAGTCTGGTTTACAAAGAGCTAAATATTTATTTAATTATTGTACACAAAGTATGATTTTTTATAAAGCAGTTGCCTTCAAATGTCTTTTACTGGATATAATGTATTTTTATGGTCTTAGCCTTCAATTTGCACAAGGTGACTGCCATTAAATCTCTTCCAGTGCCTCAAAGCAGCCAGCACACTATGGTATAGGCTCACTTCTGCTGTATTTTGCCACTAAATGTAAGCAGCGTGACAAAGATTTCCATGGAGGCAAACCAAAGTTTTATTTTTAAGGTTTTATTAAGACCAATAGCAAACAGCAAAAAGCAACCTGAAAACCTGCATTTCCCGCACAAGAATGATGTCACTTTGCAGCAACTGAAACCTATTCAAGAGGAATAGGAATTCTGCCTCCAATAATTCACCGAGTCAATTACACAGGAAAGTACTGTAATGGGCTGTCCCCGTCAAACAGCTCACGTACACCACTTCCTTCTCAATTACCAACTTGTCTGCATTGCCATCTGTAAAAACGAACGCATACCTTGTGCTGCCAGTTTCTGCTCTTGCACTTCCATTAGTGGAACTGGCTGCAGCTGCTCAAGAAGAAAGCCCTGATTGTCTTTGTTTCCCCTCCATGTAGGCACCATTTTTCTCCTTTCCTTCTCTACATCAGCTCAAGGTAACGCATTATCTTTGTTGAGGTGTGCTCACCACTCTTTAAATTAAAGTCTGCCTAAATTTGAGTCCTGTTATCTTTTCACAGTTTATCTAACACAGTAAAAAGATGCCGGCAGCATCTCTCAGCATCTTCACCGGAATTATGGAGTTATGGAGTCTTGCAACAGGTTTTATCAATCCTTTTTAAGTACTGCTGTAAAAATTCCCAAGTTGCTGGATAAACAACTTCACACTTTTCTAAATCAGCTTGACCACTCAGGCAATTTTAAAACAGTATTTATGTGCAGAATTCAAAAATAAGATTAAAAAAGAAGTCTAATTTAGGAATAATAGCGATATTACCTGCAAAAAATGGTTAAGTAGACATATTAGTGTACCTAAGCAGGACAGAGGGAGCCTGGTTTGGGAACTGTGATCCTGGCCCCAGAACCTTTCTCTGCTTGCACTTAGCTGCAACAGATTCATGCAGCAGCTCTGACGCTGAACGGCTGCTTGAAACCTCAGTGACTGCATAGAGCGACCACTGCTCCTTCCCAAACACCATGTGCTTCCAAACAAACTCGTCTTTTCTCAGAAAACAAAACTAAGTTGTTATGAGTCTCTTCCATTTTAGTTTCAAATTAGAAACATAATGTAAAATGGTCTAAAATGTACAAAATTAGGCTACTCTTCTGATCAGAAATTGGCTAAAAGTAGTATCCTCAGAACTAAGCATGCTGAAAGTGACATCGAGAAAATTGGAAATTCCTCAGACCCTTTTACTTCTTGGCACAAAGCAAAACTACCAAACCTTTGCTGTCTCAAATGGGGAATCTAAATCAATAGTCAGACTTTCCTATAAACTAACTGACTTTCTGAGATAAAGACTCATTTATGACGGTGCCTAAGCATGGTATTAGGTGCTTAAATTTAGTCACCAATACCAAAGGATTTATGTTCAAGAAGGCACTCCATGTACCCCTTCTTTCATGAAGTAATCTTACTCATTAAATGAACAGACAAAACTGGAGCAGAGCTCCGTCCGTATTTCCTTTAACACCCTGGCTCCGACATGGCAGAAGCAGCAGACTGCTTTTGCAGATCTCAGCTACGAGCCAGCATGGAACTCTACATGTGCTAGTAATTGAGGGTCCCATTCCCACAAGTGCTCTGCTGTAAGCGTGAGCACAAAGCTGCTGGAGTTCTCAGCTTCTGGCATCTGTTCCCACTTCCACAGAAATCAGATGGGCAAAATTAAGTTTTGAGGAAAAAAAAAAAATCACAGACATTTAAAAAACATTCCCTGACCTTATTAAAGCCCACGTGATCTCTATTTATACAGAAAATAGCTCAGAAAGCCAGCATCTGAGAAGAGGAACTCTCATTTGTAGATTTTGGCTGAGGGCTGCCAAAATCAGCAGGGGAAAGGCTCCTCAGGGGTAAAAATTTCAAAAGCCATTAAGAGTCTTAGAAGCCTCAGTCCCACTGACTTTTGATCACATACATCCTTCCAAATTTGCACCCTAAGTCTGGAAACTAAACTGTAAGAATAACTTTTAATTCAAAGTTACAAAATTAGGATCTGAAGTTTTCATAGAGGTCTTCTAGACTCAGGGAGGAAATGTCAATTAGGTGTCTACTCCTTGGTGAAAATCAGTGAGGTAAAATTTACCTGTTACTTGTACTTAAAAAAAATTCCCCTTAGGACCATTAATTTAATTTAAAGAAAAAATGTAACGAGAAAATGTTTCACATGGGCAGCTATAGCTCACATACTTATACTTGTTCAGGAACTGTAATAACTATAATTTGAGTCTCATGCAGTCCCTGTGAGAAAGCTGTTCCTAGTGTAGGATACAAAGTAGACTATGTCCACCTTTTATTTTTAATACACTTAGGACTGCAGTCTTATTGCAGATCTTGTTACGTGCTGTTGCTAGAATGATTTCCATTTAGAAAAATCAACATTTGCCAACCCATACCACACAATTACCATAGTTATTTCCTATTGTGAGCTTAGGGAGAAACTGTGGTATCCCAGACACCACGGTGTGGTAAATATTGAAAATTAGTGGCCTTTTTATAATGGACATTTTCATCTAATCCAATCCATTCCAAACACTTCCAGATAAAAAGACAATATGCCAGAGTCTGTGTCTAAGTGGTTAGTTCTAACATAATCATTTTATTCCATCCTGTGATCACAGTTTCAGCAAAAACACTTGATGGCTTCCTTTCTGATAGCTTTAGGAAGTAAGAAGGGACTAGAGAAGTGATCAACTCCAACACCTACCTGAGGAAGTAACTCCTGATAGAGAAAAGAGGAGGGAAAAAAACCCCAGTACCACCTCTGTATTTTTTAGAAGCTAACCCATTTCATATTGCCTAGAGCCTCCCAGGTTGCCCTGGGCAAAGCAGTGCCAGCAGGTCAAGGTATTCTTCATTCTGCTCAGCCCTGGTGAGGCCACAGCTGGAGCACTGTGTCCAGTTCTGGGCTCCCCGTACAAGAAATATCTGGATGTATCAGAGAGTCCAGTCAAGGGCCACAAAGATGATTAAAAGACACAGTGTATTATCATACAAGGAGAGCCTGAGAGCTGTGACTGTGCAACCTAAAGGAGAAGGCTCAGAGGGATCTTATCAGTATGTACCTGATAAGGGGGGAAGGAAAGGACAGAGCCATGCTCTTCTCAGTGGTGCTCCGTGAGAGGACAAGAGGCAAAGGCACAAACTGAAATACAGGAAATTTCATGTGAACATAATGGAAAATCTTTGTTACTGAAAGGGTTGTTGAACACAAGAGCAGACTGCCCTGGGAGGCTGTGGAGTGTCTATCCTTGGAGGAACTCCAAACTGACAGGACACAGAACTTAGCACCATGTGCTGGCTTGATGTTCCTCTGGGCAGTGGCATTGGATTAGATTTACCTCCAGAGCTGCCTCCCAGCCCCAACTATTCTGTGAAGCTTTCTTCAGTGAGAGGCTCTAGATTGCTTAGAATAGAACTCTTCTATTCTAATAATTTCTATCCATTTTAGCCTTAAATGCTATTCATTTGCATTGCAACAGAAAATATTTTAAATTTCAAGGCTATTAAAGTATTAATTAGAATAGACCAGACAAAATTTTATAGATTACAAACTGCACAGCTATTAAAAATGGAGAAACCTACTTTCAAATTCCACTGTAAATAATTTCAGAATGTTTACAATGAACATTGTAAAGTATCTAAAGTAGTTTTTACAAAATTATTTCACTGCTTGCTCTTTCCTATCAAGATCCTAATGCCTACTTGTAAATGAGACTCAACATACGATGTTATATAGCTTTCTTTAAAAATATCATTAAGATGAGAAGAAGAGAACAACTGTTCTAAATTTTAGAGACATTTCTCCTTAAATAGTGTTTATGTACTGCAAGCATCCCTTCCATAAACAAACCAGGTCTTTGGAACAAGTGAACACAATCTCTGAAGAATCTTTACCAGCTTCTATTTCTGGTACATGATGCATTGTGAATTTTAGGCCAACATGGGCATATGGTATCCTAGTTTGACAGGAAACATTTCATGGAATTCAAGACAGAGCCACAGCACAATGACTAGAGATTTTAAAATCTCAGATACAGCGCAGGGTTAAAAAAAAAAAAAAAAGAAAGAAAAACCCAGAAAAATAAATATTTCTGGATACAATACTAGAGGCAGTAGAGGCATGTAAAAGCACAAGAAAAAAGTAAAGTCATAAGGAATACTCTGAATCCCCTGTTAATCAAGCTGAACCTCATTAACCAAACAGCCTTAATCTCTTCTTTTCTTCCTTTAGGAGAATCAACCCTTTATTTTCTACATTTAGGAAATATTTTATTATTTATTTATTATTATTTTATTTTATTATTTTATTTTTTTATTATTTAGGAAATAATAAAAATAAAATCCAAACCAAACAAACAACAAATACCAAACAATATTTATCTTAGGAACATTCATGAAGGATTTGGGGCTCTTCTGCCTTTGCAGCCTTAGAAACTGGTATGCCTTCTCTTCTTTCTCTGCTCATTCACATCTGCCCAGAGAGAATACTGTTATTACTGCACAGCAGTGCTTCCCGCAGCCCTAGTCTAATTTTTCTCTTACTGTTAAGAAAGTGGCTCTTAAATTGCTTAAGACACCAGCTCCAAAATCTGTATTGTCGGAATCAGACTGCATTTCACCAAAGGAATTGTTTCTAATGCAAGTGATAAGGGACAGCTTACTGCTGGGGGCAGTCATTCTCTGAAATGGCACAAGCCTGACAAGAGCAGTAAGAGAGAAGCACATAACTTAGCAGGGTTTTCCATCCGGAGTTCTGCGTGCCGAGGACAAAATGTACCCACCCTGTCACATACTCAGGCGTTGGTTCAGAGCTGTGAAGGACTGAAAAATGGCTTTCAAGAAATCAGGCACCGCCTGAAGGAGAGGCATGGCGAAAACTGTCCTGCCAGCCCACAGCTACCTTATTTTTCACATCCTTTGGAGTCTTCTTAAATGAAGCTGACTGTGCAGAAATGCCTTGTAAAACAAGCCTTCTCCTTCCTTTCTGAAGTGGCATCAGCATAACAGCTCTGCAGCCCTGCTCCCAAGCGGCTGTGGCTGATCCATGTGTAGCTGTGAGGCAAAAACCACAGCGCTGCCGGTACGTGTTCATGCGCTCGTGCACGTCTTGGACACGGACTCAAAGAAGGACTGACTGGTCCCCTTCTACTACTCCATTTATCAGACTTTAGATAGAAAACATCAGGGAACAGTTTCCTTTTTACCTTCCACCTGCCAGTATCAGAATTCATCTGATTTTGAAGCCAGCCTGCAGAAGGCCCACATATACAAATCTGAAATAAAAAGAAACCTTTAAATTTAGACATGCTGTATGAAATCATAGCTGCTACTTGTGAAAACTATTCAAAGCCATTTCTGTCTTACTTGACAGAACAAAAACTCTGACATTCTTAAGAATTCACTTTTCAATTTAATACAGGTTTTATTTAACAGTGAATGTCAAATTGTTTTTACTCCCTTTCTTTATCTTTATCACCTACTGGAATCTTTAGAAGTGAGAAGGAAAAATATGTACACCAGAAAGGAGAGCACATTTATAATGGCATGCCTTTTTTCTACTAGAAAAAAAATAACCTACCATTTCATCAGTATCTTTGCCAAAAGCCCTTTCAGGAACTGAAAAGAGAAGGGCCTTTATTTCCTACATATATTTTATAGGAAACATTTTTTGGTTCTGTGTCATGGACTAGGATTTCACACCTTAGTGGCTGGTTGTATGGAAATGGACATGACTGGAAACTTCATGGCAGTGAAACCCTGATAGTAAAATCAGCAGGAAGATGAGGAAGGTGTGGAGAACACTGAATGATTCATGCAGTAACAACCTCAGGATCCTTTGAGGAGATTTTGAGATGGCTGCCAATGCTACCTAAGACCAGCATCCTGCACCCTCTCAAGCAGGCTGTAAATCTGAGCACGATACAGAGAGAGTACAGCTCTTTTAAATAGTGCCCACACATGTAAGTGATGTGACATGTATGGATTTTTATATGGAAAGATCTTTCCAAAATCAGGGTGCAATTACCAATGAGTTATACCTCCCAGAAATAATTCCTAGCATATAAATACCAGGCCCTGTTTCCTTTATTAATAACAGTCTGAGTTAATGAGGGAACAGCTTCCAGAAGTTACTATAAGCAGTGCAAAGCTAAGCAACTTAGCCACAACATTCAACAAATCAGTGCTTTGCAACTGATTCTTCCATTGCCAAATCAAGGACAAATCCTCTCCCACTTCATATGCAGTTAACCTGTCGTATAAAGTACAAGGAAAACAGAAGACAGCACAAAATCTACATAGCCCTGACTTGCTTCCAGTCTGTTTTCAACACAGAAGAAGAAAAAAGAAAGATTAAAAACTGACTGCATTGAGTTTGCTTTTTGCTATGGTAAGGATAATTCTTGGCTGATTTTACTACAGCCTTGCCATCTACCTTTGGAGCCCTGGCACGTGTGGCAAAACCAGAGCAGACATGGTAGACTAATCTGGAAGATGACCTGCACAATGTTCCATTTCGGGAATGACAGTCCTGAAGCACAGACTGCCTGCACAGCCCGGGCTGTGATTTCTCCTAGGTTTCAGTTGATTAATGGCCTCGTAATGGAATACAAGTTTCCTACAGAATGTTGTAATCTCCCTACAAATTTGGTCTTGTCTGCTATTTACTGGCAGGTTGTAGGAGCAGGAGAGAGATCAGTGCTGCCCAAAGAACTGGGTGCAGAGGGTCCTGTGAAGGCTCTGAAAGGGTACTGCTCCCGTGGAGGGAAAAAAGTAACACTGGGAAACCATACTTTGGGCAACACAACAACTGGAACGAGCTATTTTAAAGATGTGTCAGCCTTAAAAATGCCTAATCCCAGCCCTCATTTTGAAGTGTTCCTGTGGGATGTATTTGCACACATACACACATGCCATCAATAAGCCAAGCTACTCATGACTTTATGGCTCATTTTTGAATCCAGTGCAGTCTGTGGATCATGAGTCACACAGCCCGTTCTTACACAAAAGGCCAAACAGCTACAGAGAGCAGAGTGAGAATGAAATTCCTCCATTTTTAACAATGGTCACTCACTGAAGGCAAGATGGGGATCCCCTTGTTTATCACAGCACCACGTACGATTGCACAGTTATTTAAGCAGCAAAGTAGTACCAAAAAAAAGAGACAAAAAAGCTCAACGTGTAATTTCAGAAGACATCACTATGTTTATTAGTAAAGCAATAAGAAATCTAGCACTCACCTAGTAAAGACTCCCAGCCACTACTCTTCTGAGTTTATCCATTAAACACTGCTATGCTGGATTGAGTAAATAACTGCCAGGAAATCTACTGCTCATAGTTCAGTATTCTGGTGTTTTCAATACACACAACCCTTTTAATGCATGGATATCTCTTAATGTGTCTGCTGGAGATTCTGTGCAAAGCACACACTTGCAAGAGGGAATGTTAAAGGAGCTTGAGTTATGGTCTTAGATCTAACAGATTTTAGTAATAAGACTGATCAACTAGTGCATTCCAGACTTTATTGCACATCTTTCTTTTACCGTTTCTTTCATCAACCAACTAGTTAATAAGAGAATAGGAAGAAAATGTGTGTGCAATGGATAGCAAAGCATTCCAATAAGCCACAGAAATGGAAAAATAATATAATAGCTGGGAATATCAAGCAAAGATGTTAACATTAACTAGGTTTACTTTTCACACTATTTAAATAGAAAAAATTATAGTAAGAAGTTTCTTTATTTTAGTCTCAGCCAATTTTGGGCCACACTGCATGTTAAATAAACTATTATTTAATCAAATACAGGCATATTAGTCTCACTCCTGCTGACAACTTCAATTAGAATATTTTTGCTTCATGCAAAAAAAAAAAAAAAGAAAAAAAAAAGCTCATGATCTTTAAACTACTATGGCTTCTGCACAACATCTGGTTACAATTTTTTATATATTCAACCATCAAACTTCTATCTCCACAAAACAGTTTACTCAAGATTTCTTTTAATTATCTTTCATTTCAAGCTTCATATGGCTTTGAAAAGGGGGTGAAAAGATCTCCTATGATGCAGACAGTCCCAAACTGAAAAGGACTATACATTGAAAGATTATTTTGAAACACTTTTCAAAAACGAAAAATTCTTTCTATCGTTGCCAGGAAACAAGTGCTACTTTAACTGTTTCATTACACAGTATCTCTTGGCTCATTCATTAATGATTTTAATGGGTTTTAGCTGGATTCTAGGATTAAGGCAACTCTTTTTAGCACTTTCATTGGAGCCATACAAGTCACAAATATGTATTTTCTTTTTTTCTAGCTGATGTAACAGTGTATTTCTAGAAGTGGTAGTTTAAAACAGAATCCATAGCAAAAAAAATCTGAATGTGATAAAGTGTAAAAATGAATTTTATAACAGCACAGAAAAGCTTTGCTCATACAAAAAAAAAAAAGTTGCAATGCATTTCAAGCATCGGAGAAATCTAATTTATTTTCATGAGCCTGTTCACCTGTGTAAAGTTAAGCACATCCAAAAGCACATCCATCCAAGACTGGACCTAAGACAAAAATCAGGAAAATACCTGAGGTTCTGTTTTTATTAAATGTTAGAGCCTCAGGCAGCAAAAAGGACATAACTGAATTTTTTTTAAACAAGTATAGGGGTGCTACATCAAATCAATGAGTCATCACTACAGATAGAAACTGTCTTGTTGTGGTGAAATCACTGTAAACAGTGCAGGATATGAAACTTCTTATTCATTTATTTGCATTACATATATGGATTAATGGAAAAGCATTATGGAAAGCTGTTATTTATTTTATGAGGTAACTGCTTTCAAATCCAGTAAATTAAACATCTTAACATCTTTTTCCTGTTTTTTAATCAGTCAGCACCCATAATTCCAAGATAGGATATTCAAAGAAACTTCAGAGTTTTTCTCCTAGAGGTTTCTTCTGATGCCATGCATGGATTAGTTTAGACATGGAAGGTCATATTTTATTTTTTCCTCCTCTTAAAGATGCTCCAAAGAAGCCAGTAGAAGACATAGCTGTAAAAACACAGCTTATAACCATGATAAACTTATAAATAGTTTTGTTTTACTGACCCCAATTCTCAGACAGAAACTCTCTTAAGTTTGGTACTGGAGTAATACACACAGTCTTTTTAGAATTTATTTTTCATGAGGAAACGTCATTTGAGTATTAAAGAGGACCAGAAAATAAAATTTTATTTTGGTTCTGTGAGAAATTCTGGAATTAAACCCATGATAATGTCTATAAGTGGGTGACCACCAGTGACCGAAGCATACACAATACCTGCATGAAAAAAAACCACCAACCCTTTTCAATGCATGGCCAACTACACCAAAACAAGTCTAATCTATGGAGCCTACTTCAGTTAGTCAGGAGGACCTCTGAGCAGGCTGCCTCACTGAACTCCAGCCACTGCCTCCACTGGGACTGCAACAACTGCTGCAACACCTCCCCTCTTAGGGGTAATATTTGACACTTTGCTTTGTAACCAGAAACAGGAAAACACGGAAAAATGCAAAACTCTAAGAACATGAACATCACTGATAAAAATAAATCACCATTTTTCAGAAAGCCTTGGTTGGCCCAGAGGATGATGACAGAGATGAAGAAGCTGTATTTTATTGAACAGCTTTGCAATCTCAGGCTCAAAATCCTGCAGCTCCCTAAAACACATGACTGATTCTCTGTGTTACAGTTGCCACCTCAGCCCCTCAGTAAAACTGCTTCATGTGGAATAAAGTGAGGAAACATGAATTGTCACTGACCTCACAGACACAGCCTGTGAACACTGGGCTTCAGTATTCCCTGCCACCTCTTATTTCAGGTATGAAGAACAGGATTTCAACTCAGAATAAGAGGAAGCCAGTGGTAAAACCTATTGCACGTGCACCTCCTGCACA
Organism: Molothrus aeneus; assembly: GCF_037042795.1. NCBI lineage: Eukaryota > Metazoa > Chordata > Aves > Passeriformes > Icteridae > Molothrus > Molothrus aeneus. The sequence continues at coordinate 138,063,617 of NC_089646.1, read as the reverse complement.
CAATCCCCACCAACAATCCCAGGGTACCTTTGGAGTATGGTGGGAATTCAGACACGCGACTTTGATTAATGTTAATGCAAGTCGTGTGGCCAAATCCCTGTACACTACTTTGAGAGCTTATTCTAAAATTGAAATATAATTAAGGTTGCAACACAAACCAAATAAGGCAGGGAAATGACACTTCATTAGTAACCTATTGGGTGCAAGCACCATAGGTAACCTGTTGCCTCAGTACTATAATAAAATGTTTAAAGTGTTTATATACCACCACTGTCAGCTGCTTATGAAAATATGGTAAAGACATCCAGACACTATTTAAAAAAATGGTTAGCCTCTGCAACTATATAAATTACTTCTATAGAGTATTTAGTTGTGGTACTGTATCTCAAGATTTTTGCATACTCTTCCTAGTGACACTTGGAGACCGGCACATTTGTTCTCTCTGTAAATTTATACTGAAGACCAGCCACGCAAAATACAACTGACTGTCAATAGAAGAGCTGAAGAACTGAAGGGAGTAGGACTGCATATGAGGAGTCTGTTTAGCCAAGCTCATAGGTAACAGATAAAGGATCTAAAGATTGTTTTCAGTTTTCCCCCTTGCACAAATCTGTATTCCCGATTCTTATAACTGTGACTACCAAATTTGAACTCTAGAGTGAGAAAGGGATCCTTTGTCCCTAGTACTGCTTTTGCAGATGCCTAAAGTGGCATTTCTATGATCACTCTCTTATTCCTGCTCCATAGAAAACTGCCAAGTCAGTTTTGGTTTGAGTCTTTTAGTTTTGTGGTTCCTTTTGTTTGCTATTATTATTATTAATAATAATAATTATCACAGTCACCATTAACATTAGCAATAACACTATTATTCCTGTGGACTGTGGGCTAAGGTCTTTCTCCATCACATAAAAGCCAGTGGAAACAGGAGTTCTCTGAACTCTCTCATAGAGCTAACAGTAACCTTTTTACTAAAGCTCAGTAGAAGATATTAAAGAAACTAATGGCTACAAATTATAATCTGTAAAAAGAACCTCCTTTTACAGTCTTTGCAGTGTAGAAAGAATGGGGTGGTTTTGGGTTTTTATATGTGTGCATGAACAATGCAGGGGAAAGAGAAGAAGTGACAACTGATAGCAGCAATATTCTGCTGTGCTTTACAGAACATGGAGATCTCACAGCAGCAAGCAGACCATGGTTTTGAGACCAAGCAACTTTCCTTATTATTACTGAAAGCAAATTGAATTAAAGACACAAAATACAATTCAGTCCTTCATGTAAGATTTAGGATTATTGTTTTAAACCTCTAGTATTTTGTGCTGGCATTCTGGACATGTGTAATGTTGTTGGTAGCACCAAATTCAAAGCTTTTAACATATGTACTACAAAACAAAATCTGAGAAATAGAACTGTTGCCTAATGGAAAAATATTAGGGCAGTAAATGTTAATCTCTATTACACATCTATTCATTATACTCCTTGCCATACTTTTACCAAGTTCAGAAGAGAGGACTTCTAAGACAAATTTGACTTGAAGTCTGTAATATTACTTTATAGGCACTCAGGTAGACCCACATAAAAAGTCCAAGTAAAATGATCTAAATTACAATTAATTTTTTTTTTTCCTTTAAACCTCATTGAGTGTGTCTTATATAGATAGGCTTTTCTAAAACATTATGGTCTCTTTAAAAATGGATTAGAGGCACACTGTCTTTTGACATAGTGCAAGAAGCAGGAGTGTGTAGACAGCTCAGAGGATGTAATTTTTTCTCTCTAACATAAAAAGATGTGTGAAGTTACTATGGCTCTTCAAAAAGGCCTAGTAATTGAGCCTGGTTATGGTCTCATTAATGTGCAAGTTTCATTTATCACCTTCTTTCTTTGAGGATTATAAGCATTGATTCATCAAGACTTGTGACACATGGTTTTCATTTGCTCTATTCAGTGCTTCTCTTAAAATCAGTTTGTACTAGATTGTAAGAAAAAGTCTGAAAGTAAATCACACTAGCCTCCTGAAAACAGAAATGAGAAAATTTCAGCTTAAAAAAAAAAAAAATTACTATCAAATGCACTTTTATTCTCTTTTCATGCTCTTTGCATGTTTTTCTTTCAAGTATGCTTAATAACATGTTTGCTGGAGTTAGTAATAACATAAAAAGAACAAACAAAACCATGTGCACTTAACAGGGGAGATGTTTTTGTCTAGTAAGCCCACTATCACAAAAATCAATTGATTTTACTTCATGTAAATGCAAGTGATAAGAATAAAACAGGCATGGTCTTTTCCTGCTGATCTACAATATCCATGATGAGTTGTACAGTTTTATAATGACATGTCCTCATATAAATTTCCTTCTGCCTTCTTTCTTTACTTTGCTTTTCTAAAATATCTATCACTTCAAGTATTTCATTCTGTGTGTCACTGGCAAATGCCAAAAATAGAGAAAGAGAGATCTGATAAAGATAAAGCATGACAAAAGTTTCACGGATAATTGCCTTCACATATCCAGTTCAGCTCTCATCTCTCCTAATTAGCCTCATTACCATACCTTAAGACAGACCAGCAGTCACTCAAACTCCCTGTTTTTAATGTCAAAACTATTGCTGACAGGCAAATGGACAACACATGCACTGAGTGAGTCTATTCTAGACTATTCTTTTACAAGACTAGCCTGCAGCAGAAAATACTAAACAATAGGTCTTCTATAAATGTATAATGAAAGTATACATACAGTGTGTGAATACTCAATAAATTATTGTTCTATTCATTGCTCCATCATCTCTTAAAATGAGGACAATAAAAAAAGAAAAATCATTCTCGAGAATATCAAAGAGATCAAAACATTGCAGTACTTCACTATTATTGATACAGACTTTTAGAACAGCCTTGCCACAGTGACTGAAAAAAAAAATCACTTGAGTTCTGTAAAGTTTGACTGTGTCGGTACAGTACTGCTTTCAGCATACCCACGTTATCGCAGGAAGCTTTTTTGTTTTTACAAATCATGTTAAAATGAAAAAGCTTCATCCCATTGCTCATATTCATTTAAAATTAGCTCATAAAAAGTATCCACAAATAGTTCACAGGGGCACTAGAAATATTGTAATATTAAACTCCACTGACTATCAAAACATTAAACTGTATAATGGGAAGGCATTGAAATCCTTCACAAGAAATGTCCATTTCTTTTTCACTGTTGTTTTAGTCCCACATTACATTATGTATGGAGTTTACATACATGGTACTTTGTTTTCATTTTCTCTATTTCTCTATAAATATCTTTCTGTCTAACATCTAACAATTTTATATGTTTTTCTACTACAACCTCCTGCTAAAAGGTGCCATTTTTTAGTTACTTGTCATATTTTCATGTTCACAGTGCCATTAATAAAATAAAAATACTGTTTTATAATTTTCATAACAGAAATTTAACACTTGCAATATCACTTATTTAAGAACTGGACATTACACATTTACTGGCCTCTTTCCTCCCCAGCTCCTCAAACACAATCCTCTTTGTGATTTTTTTTTTTTTTTGTACAGTTGTAATACAATCTCTACAGCAAAAAAAACCCAAAACAATAAAACCCCCAAAAAACAACAAAACAAAACAAAACAAAAAAAACCCCAGTGAAACGGACTTTCTGCACTTTGCATTTTGGGAAAACTAACAGTCCATTCAGCATGACTGAAAAATACCCTGAAGGCTAATATTTACTAAGCATGGCACACACACAGGAGCCTTGTTAAAAATCCACAACAAATCTCTCATTGCAAACAAATCCAGAGGCTTGAGAGCCGCTGCAACTGTCGGGGTAATGCTGATCCTGACAGCAGAAAGCTGCTTTTTACCAGGCTAACAGCTAGCTAGATGTCTGCTGGCTTCTCACCAAGATTTCACTATTTCAATTTCTTCTCTTCAGGATTTATTAGGTGATGAATATACAGCAATCTATGAAAGGGCTGAGCAGCATCAAAAGAAGGTAAGGCTGACACATCCGGGCACTTGGTACTCGAAA